>NC_134226.1:10007500-14807500 GCF_965140235.1 Caretta caretta | reverse complement strand
CACCTCTCTCAGGTGAGACAGTGGTGCCCAATGGTTGACAGTGTTGAATGCTGCAGAGAGGTCCAGGAGGATGAAAATGGATGTTTGTCCTTCATCGATTGACATAAGGAGATCATCCATCTGTGCCACTAAAGCAGTTTCAGTCCCCTCTCTGGGCCTGAATCCAAATGCTGCCAGGTCTAGATTATTGGATTCAGTTAGATGAGCTTGTAGTTTGCATTTAGCTAACTTTTCTGTGAGCTTGCTTAGGAATGGGAAGTTTGACCCTGGATAGTAGTTGGCACCACCTGATGTAAGTAGCGTGGGTTTCTTGAGCGTTGGTGGGTCTGTTGTGCATTTGAAGGAGGAAGGGAATGACTGACTAAGGGATGTGGTGGAATCTCCATCACCTGGAATCTTTGGCTGTCTCTTTCTAAAAGCTAACCCAGAAATCACAGGGTTAATGCAGGAATCACTTGGTGAAAATCTGTGGCCTGGGTTTTGCCAGGGGTTCTACTACATGGTCACAGTGGCCCCTTTGGGATCTAAACTCTATTCATTTAATGCACAAGGGGCCAGGATTAAGATTACAAGGGCATTTACTTCATCAGACCTTGCTGATGTAGCAGACGAGAGTACATTGTGTGCGTGTGTGTTTTCTCTCATGCATGCAGATATTACTGAGGGAAGCTGAGTCAAAGAGATACATTTTTTTATTTTGGTCTGAAAGCAGTGAAGTTAGTGATCCAGAGGGGAGTTGCACCAGGGCAGGAAAGATGGTGTAGTAGACAGAGCACTGGGCTGGAATTTCTCAGCCACAGACTTCCTGTGTAACCACAAGCCAGTCACTTAATCTACCCTGTGCTTGAGCTCCCATCTGTAACATGGCCCTCACAGGGGTGTGGCAAGGATAGAATTGATTGATTATGGTGAGACTCCCACTTAGTCCTGCCATGAGTGCGGGGGACTGGACTAGATGACTTTTCGAGGTCCCTTCCAGTCCTATGATTCTGTGATTACAGTGGTGAGAGCTGTGTAGGTGGATAGATAGACTGACTTATGGGTTCTCTTACACTCTGTTTACTTTTCCTTATTGTTTTAATTCCTGGTTATCTTTTTAAATACATGATGAAAGCTAAAGAGGCTCATGCTTGCTTAGTGCTGTGTTCCTTGAAGGGCTCACATTACACCAGTGCTCCGAGCTCTGCACTGCCTTCCAGTTCCTTTCCAGGTGCCACTGAAACATGGCTGCGCCCATGTTTCAGGGTGAGTAAAAAGGCCTTTTGTAACCTAACTCTCTTTTTGATGTGGGTGCTGGATGACTCAGGGCCCCTGACTGACCCTCTTCTTTTCCTTCCTATTTGAAGGGAGACACCCCACTCCGCTGCGCATCCATCATCACAGGGGTTGGGGCCAGCCCCAGCAGCAGAAATGTGGGGTTGCTCAAGGGGCCACTGCCCTGGGAGACCAGGAGCACCCTTAAGGGCAGGCGCAGAGGGGAACCTCCTGATGGATTAGCAAGGGACAGATGTGGAGGACAGTTGAAAGGAGCGACTTTGCCTCCTGCCCCTGATAAAACCTATTACAGCCTAGGGAGGCCGATCTCCAGAGGTGGGAGAGACAGGAACAGGGGGCTTGGAACCTGTCCTAAGAAGCTACAAGCCTGAGGATGGAGGGGAGGAGGCTCTCCCTCCCAGTCTCCAAGACTAGGAGAAGACAGCTGGGGAGGAGGGGCTGGAAGGAAAGCACCTTGGCCCTCCCTGCCACAAACACAGCAGACTGGGAGTGAAACGGTGTGCTGTGCAAGGGCTGTGCGGCAGGGAGCTCAGCAGGCCAGTTGCTGGACCCAGACCTGAGCGCTGCCCTCCTGTCTCCCTCTCTGCACTCTGGTCCCAGTGGCAATGATCTGTCCATGTCCCCACCCTTGCCACCACTACAGGTTGGGGTGAGCACATCCCCTGCTCAGACACATCCTATTGCTCACCCTGGCTTTCCCAGATCCAGTGTCACCCCACAGTGGGTCTCCCTGTCTCCTTGTTTGGACTTATTCATCATGGAAGGGTCTGCTCAGAGGTACAGCCATGGGAGGTGAGGGAAGCATGTCCCCCGACTTTTCACTATGCTGCTGCTGACTCTTTTAGTGGCTGCAGGAGTAGCTCATTCCATCTCCTGATCACAACTCCCCGCTAACGTTTTTCAAGGAGGCTGCCGACGGGGACTCCTGACTATATTACACCTCTTGCTCTGCTTATTGCTCTGGTGGCATTGCCCTGTACCATGATGTCAAGGTTCCTCCCCTACTCTGAACTCTAGGGTACAGATGTGGGGACCTGCATGAAAACCTCCTAAGCTTACTTTCACCATCTTAGTTTAAAACTTCCCCAGGGTACAAATTAATTTTATCCTTTGTCCCTGGATCTCCACTGCCACCACCAAACTCTAACTGGATTTACTGGGAAATGTAGTTTGGACATGTCTTTCCCCCCCAAATCCTCCCAACCCTTGCACACCACTTCCTGGGGAAGGTTTGGTAAAAATCCTCACCAATTTGCATAGGTGACCACAGACCCAAACCCTTGGATCTGAGAACAATGAAAAAGCATTCAGTTTTCTTACAAGAAGACTTTTAATAGAAGTAAAGAAATCACCTCTGTAAAATCAGGATGGTAGATACCTTACAGGGTAATTAGATTCAAAACATAGAAAATCCCTCTAGGCAAAACCTTAAGTTACAAAAAAGACACACAGACAGGAATAGTCATTCTATTCAGCACAGTTCTTTTCTCAGCCATTTAAAGAAATCATAATCTAACACATACCTAGCTAGATTACTTACTAAATTCTAAGACTCCATTCCTGGTCTATCCCCAGCAAAAGCAGCATACAGACAGACACAGACCCTTTGTTTCTCTCCCTCCTCCCAGCTTTTGAAAGTATCTTGTCTCCTCATTGGTCATTTTGGTCAGGTGCCAGCAAGGTTACCTTTAGCTTCTTAACCCTTTACAGGTGAGAGGATTTTTCCTCTGGCCAGGAGGGATTTTAAAGGAGTTTACCCTTCCCTTTATATTTATGACACATGACTGAAGAGGAGACAGGAGTGATCTCCTTGGCACGCCAGATGGGAAGTGCTCTTCCTCCCTCCTCTTCGCCATGGTCTCTCTTTGAAAGAAGCCTCTCTTTTAAATTAGGAGATGTAAGCCTCCTCCTGAGCTGTGCCTGGCTGAAGATTACAGGGTGCCCCTCCCCGAGGATTTGGAAATCCCCCGAGAGAGTCAGTCCCCCTGGAGAGGGGGAGAAACTGAAGGGCTACAGCGACTAGAACAACACTTGAAAAATCAGGTGAGTCTTGCTTTCCATGTACCCGTTCCTTCTCCTCTTGCTCTGGACGCTGGCTAATAGCTCCAAACTGACCCAGGTGATTATGGCCCTTAGCCCTGCTGCAGATGGCTGGGTCTGAGCCCAGCAGGCAGAGAGGCTGGCCAGAAAGGATCACTCAGCACCAAAGCACCTTGCTTCATCCCAACTCTTGGCTCCTGGAAGGGCTGACATCTATTGGCATAGGTGTCTCCAAGCAAACAACTCACGTCCTCCTGGCATTTCAGAAGCCACCCACCAGGCTAAGTGGAAAAGATGTGTAGTTTGGTACAGTCACACCCAAGTGGACCCTCTTATAAATTCAGGTTTCAGAGGAACAGCCGTGTTAGTCTGTATTCGCAAAAAGAAAAGGAGTACTTGTGGCACCTTAGAGACTAACCGATTTATTTGAGCATGAGCTTTCGTGAGCTACAGCTCACTTCATCAGTATGCATCCGATCTGATGAAGTGAGCTGTAGCTCACGAAAGCTCATGCTCAAATAAATTGGTTAGTCTCTAAGGTGCCACAAGTCCTCCTTTTCTTTTTATAAATTCAGAATACTCTTCTGACAAGACCTGTCAGCTTTTTTGGGGAACCTGATGTTTGGAGGGCCCATAGAGTAGAAGCAGCCTGGTCTCTGGCCTCACACAGAAGGTTGATGTATTTGGAGAACTAAGTATTCCAGATGGGGCTTCCTTTGCCTTTGGTACTTGATTTAACAATGGCCATTCTACCTCGGATGTCGTTGTTGCCTTTGGATTGTGGTGCACAGAGAAGCTTGGGAGGAATGAGCTGGGGCAGCAGCTGGAATGCAGTGTCTTTATCCCGGTTCCCCTTGGATGCAGGTCAGTTTAGGAGATGCATTTATAAGCCAGGGTGGTATGGCTCTTCATGTGCCATGAACTCTAAGCAAGGCTTCATGGGGCCTGCTGCAAACTAGCCCCGTGTTCCGTGAGAATGACCCCGGGGCTCCGTACTACTGCAGTGTGACAAACAGGAAATTCTGCTGCAGCTTCAGAGAAATTCAAAACTGGAGGTGTTGTTACTGAAAGAAATGAGAAAATATACAGTGCAAGCAACCAGGTCTCCCTTGAGTTATTTATTGTTATATTAAATTCAGCTTATTTCATACCACCTCCAGACTGTCACTTTAAGGTGCCATGGGATTGTGTGTTGAGAACACATGATTGCATTGCAGCAGTTGTCATGGGGAAAACTGGAGATTATTGGTAGCTGGGTAGGAGGCAGTAGGGGTTTTTGGTCCTTGAGGAGCCAGCCAGGCTCTTTAGGATGGTAGGAAAAGCTCATTAGCTGGCCATTTTTGCTCAAAATAAATCATCAGCAAAATAGTTGATAATGTCATTAGTGATCAAAATTAGGTTTCAGAGTTAACACCCAATTAACAAATGGCATCGTTCACCCCTCGCTTAGAGCAATTACCCTAGACTGTGGAATTATTCCACTTATCCCACTGTTCCTGGAAGACATCTCTGCCTTAGTTTGTTTTCAGTTCATATTTTGAAGGTTTGCTTTGCAACTTTAAGGGCCAGGTCATATATAAATGGAAGTTTAGAGTCTAGAGCACAGTCCGCAGCCAGTTCCATAGCCACAAGTATGACGCTTCCCGGGGGTACCCCGGGTTGTGAGGCACCTTGCTACCACCTCTCCTTAGCATTAGGACATCTTGTCTATGCCTGCCAGGGGTCAGCTCTCCAACTCCACTAGCCAGCACAAGCACTCCTCTCTAGGCCTATGCAAGCCCCGCTGTCTCTCTATACTCTATAGGTTAGCGACAGGCACACTCCAACCCCCGAGCCCTCTGAGCATCTCCCTGGAGGGTTCAGCCCCCTTTCCACTGAACACGCACTGTATTCACAGATTCACTGCTCCCAAAGGAACAGTACCCTCCTGTTTACCAAAAATGCCTCAGATCACAGCTCCCCTTAGCACACAGCCCTTAGACAGGTTTACAGTGAGAACAAGCAAAACTATATTTAACCCAAAATAGAGATTTGAGAAGTAGCAAGTAAAAGTATTGGAAACAAATGGTTACATGTAAAATACGATCATAACACGTATCCTAGAGCCTAGACTTAAATTAACAAGATGCTTTCCTGTCCAACAAAGTTTAGCTCACTCAAAGTCCCTTTGTCGTTTTCCAGCCAGGTTGGCTGTGACCTTCCTTTCATAGGACAGAACACACTGAGAGTTCATCTTCTTGGCGGAAGGGGGAAGCATGTCTCTAAACCCCCAACAATCCATTGTCTTTATTTATAAACAGGATTCCCTCCCCTTCCCACCCCCCCAGTTGTTTCTTCCTATGTGCTCCTTTCTTGTTGACTTTACAGTCTCTTGATTAGCATTCAGCTCAGACTGTAGATGGGCCTCCATTGTGTAGCAGAACGTATACAATACACACATGACCTCCCAGAGAAGATGAGGGTCTCTTTCCTCCTGCCTAACAGAAGCATGTTTATCACCTTCTGGTGACTTGCCTTAACTCATAAAGATGAGCCTGGGAGCTTAAATTCCTAACTGTGCTAGACACTAAAAATCATGGACTCGGTAGAGATACTGGTTTTATGTCTCGTAACAACACTCTGTAACCCACTAGCCCTCCTTTGTCCTATGCCTGCAGAGATGTTAATTTCCCACTATATCTTGAATAGGCTCTTGTAACTTGTGTTAAGTCCTTATGCTTAACAATATGTCCCGCCTTGCAGTTAGCTGTGACACTCAGATTGCCTTTCTAGATCTGAAGAAGAGCTCTGTGGAGCCTGAAAGCTTGTGTCCAATAAAAGATATTCCCTCAACCACCGTGTCTCTCTAATATCCTGGGACCAGCATGGCTACAACAAAACTGCAAACAGTTATCAATACATTCATTTTGAAATGATTCTGATGACCAGTGGGCTACAGGCTCTCAGTAGAGACCTCACATGTCACCTTCTAGTGCAATGTTTGGTTAGATAGGCTTGTCTTATAGGTATCAAATGGGTTCTTGTAACAGGCTTTAACGCCTCATCCTCTAGGCAGGTGATGATACTGCTGGAAAGTGGCTTTTGCTGATTCACTATTGCAGTGGGGAAATTTCCCTACTAGCCATAAGAAAAGTGGGAGTGGCTTTCCATGGGAGATTTAGAGTGTGGGCTGAGCTCTCCTCAAGGAGGAACCCCGGGTCATCCAAGTCTAAGGAAAAGACTTGGGTTACATTTTGTATTTCATTTTGATTTGAGTTCTTTTCACGTATAATGCCCAACTCCAGGAAGGGGCACAACTTGTGTGACCTGTGTTTGGAGTATAGTGGGGAAGCCACCTGCCCACAGCTCTTTTCTGTTTCATTAACAGGACATAAATTGTGGTGTTCTACCTAAAATTGGTTTGTTTGTTTGTTTTTGTTTTTAGGGCTGGATAGCAAATTTTACTAAACCAAGAACAATTCCAAATTCTCTGCTTCCAAGTACTACTGGACTGAGTCCCTATTTCAGCTTGGGCTGTTTGTCAGTTCGGAGGTTTTTTTATAGATTATCAAACATTTATGCTCAGGTAAGAAAATGCTGTGTGCAAATCAAGCCAACGCAATGGTTATGTAACAGTTTCCTAGAGCAGACTAGTCTCCTCCTCAGCAACAGTCGTATTAACAGTGCAAAGTGGCTTTCGATATTGTTTGAAATATTATCCTTAAACAGATTAAAGCCTTGCCCTGACTAGGATTTCAAGGTGTGATGGTATCGCGTGTTACCAAACTCCATCTAACGAACACTTGCTAAAACTGTAGCCAAGACAAAGCAATTGTCCTTTAGTACAGGCTTTAAAGAGATTGAGTTGGTGGGAGGAGGAGAAGCCTAGGGTGTAGCTCAACCAGCTAAAATTGAGCTAAAGGTGTCGTCCCAGAGTGACGTCCCAGAGGTTCTCTGTCGACAAGACCTATGTGTGTTTTGGCTGCAGGTCAAGCTAAACAACATCAAGTTTGTCCTCCTTTGCAAATCTTAAATCTTGTGTATGCAAACATGTCGGTTTCCATCAGTGCATAACTCAAAAACAGATGTACAGAATTTGCACAATTTCTTTGAGAAGAAATTACCATTGAGAACAAGCCTGGAAAATGCCACCCTACATGGAGACTGTGTCACAGTCTGCATGGGCGCAGGGGTCCATTTGTGGGAATGAGACTTCACTGTTTCATTAACATAAACCAGGGGTTCTTCATGAACTGTTTAAAAACGGCTACTCTTCTTCAGTGCGTGAATCCGAGCAACTAGAGACCAGTCCGTGCGTGTCTGCTTTAAGGAATCGTAGGGGTTTTATTTTTGCTTTGGGAAGAAATCCTGGTATGAATCTATCCTAGAAGGTCAGGGTGTTGCAGAAAATTATCCCAGCTGGCCAGGAAATGTTGAGTTTTAGGGGTTTCCAGCTCACTCTGTTTCGGTGCTGCAAACTTTGTTTCAGACCTTGGCTCCTTGGATTCAACAGGGAAAGGCTATAAAACTCGCCGACTTTTTCAGCTGTGCTGTCTGGGCCAACTCATGTGCTAGTTAACCTCTTGCAGCTCAGCTGCAGTCAAGGGAATTACGATGACTTCCACAGGTCGAGGCTCTGGCACTGTGTCTTTGTTGCAGTCAAAGAACCACTCTCTGCCACCTGTATCACTTCAAGGACAGCTTCTATGGCGAGAATTCTTCTATACTGTGGCATCAGCAACACCAAACTTTACCAGAATGGCGGGGAACCCCATCTGCCTTCAGATCAACTGGTACCAGGATGCAGAGAGACTCTACAAGTGGAGAACGGTAAAGGGCTGAATTCCCATTTGAGGAGAACCGATACATTCATTTCTCTTGTTGGTTGTTTCTAGTTCACCACACTGTATGCCATAGGACTGTGAATAGCATTTTAAATAAAATCAAGCCTTTTGCATGAAAGATGCTCTATAAAATGTATCCCAAAGTACGATAGAGAGTTAAATACTTAGAAAGAGATTGACTTCATCAAGATTTATATTGACCAGAGAATTTAATATAGCCCATCCACCTTCTAGACACTTGAGCACAGGGCTGTAAGCCAGGGCACTCTGAGTCCTATTCCCGCTTGTTCTCCTGACGATCTGTAATACCCCAATGAGAAAATTCAGAAGGGTTGAAGGAGGAGGAGATCTAACAGTGTCTTCAATATCTGCCTCTAAAGGAGATGGGAATGAAGGACTCTGTTGGCATTCCTGCCCCAGGATCTTGCAGTAATATTTCACCTGTCATGGCCCCTGGGTATTTTTTATTTCCTGCTGTCTCTTTGGAGAGTTTTCCAACCAACCAAATAAAACCCAGGGAGCCTAACCTGTATAAGAGGTACACAGTGATAATTATTAATACCTAGCTCTCATACACAAACAAAGAGCCTGCTCCAGGCCCCTCAGTGCAGTGTGTCCATATAACCATCATCAATATTTTTATCATTTGCATATTCTTATGGCCCTGATGACCTACTGCTACAGGTTTAACCTTCACAACCTTGCATCCTATGTTGTCTCTACAAAGTTCTGTCATTCCGATTTGGTAATGCTTGACACCTGTTTAGCATAGGTGTCTATGATGATGCAAGTTGCTAGCCAGGGGAGAATCACAGAGCTGGGGGAAAAAAATTTGGACAAATAGTTTATTTGCTGAAACATGCAGTTTTTGGTTGACTCAAAACAAATTTGCTGAACAGTTTGGGCCCAAAAAACTTTTTGGGGAGGAGGAGGCCTGCTCCCTATAACTTCTGGGATGTGAGAGACCCCGGTTCAATTCCCCCCTCTCCCTGATGTGGAGAAGGGATTTGAGCATGGGTCTTCTACAACGCAAGTGAGTGCCCAAGCCACTGGTCTCGCAATCTCGCCTGCTGATGCTGTTCCAGTTTGTGTATATAAATAGTCATTGGAGTAGGTACATGAACTTGCGTTTCCCACATCCTAGGTGAGTGCCCTAACCACTAGGCTTTAAAGCAGCAGTTCTAAACCCACGGCCCAATTAAAGGCTGCCGAGCTGCACAGTGGGGTCCGGGTTCCCGGCTGCCCGGCACGGCAGGGTCCGGGCTGCCTGGCCCGGCGCAGTGGGATTGCGGGTTGGCAGCCAGTCCTGTGTGTCGGGGGTCCGGGGTTTCCACCCAGCCCCACACAGCGGATGTCCAGGGTCTGGGGCTGCCGCCCAGCTCCGCAGGGATCTGGGGTCAGCGTCAGGGCTACCGGCTGGCCCCATAGGGCCGGGGTCTGGGCTGCCACCTGGCTGTCCTGCCACGTGGCCCCACGCGGCGGGATCCAGGGTTGGGGCTGCTGCCCAGCCCCGCACAGCAGGGCCCAGGTCCCTGCTGCCCGGCCCCCCACCCAGGGCTCCACTCCTGGCCCCACTCTACTGGAGGGTGGGAGGCGCTGGGTATAGGAGAGGGGTCGGAGGGGTGCGCTGTGGTTCTCAACCTGTGTCCCAGGTAATACAAAATAGGTTGAGAACCACTGTTCTAAAATCATTCTCATTCTTGCTCCCTAGCCCATTGTGCCAGAATATCCCATACCTCAGTGGCAAAGTCACTCTTCAGTGTGAACAAGGGTTTCAGTTTGGGCCCCTAATGTCTGATCCTCTGACAAAGTGACTGGCCTATGTGTTTAAAGAAAGGGCAAGAGAGAAGAAGCAATTCCGGGGGTGAAGGAAGGAATGGAGTACTGTGTGTATTGAGCAGAAGGACTGAAATCTTCTGTGTGTGTTTTAGGCTCAGACAGGGTTTCCATGGATTGATGCTATCATGACTCAGCTTCATCAGGAAGGTTGGATTCACCACCTTGCTCGACATGCTGTTGCCTGCTTCCTGACTCGAGGAGACCTCTGGATCAGCTGGGAAGAGGGCATGAAGGTTCGCAATCTTTTCTTTCATTGTTCATTGGCCTGTTCCTAAAGGTGCTTTGAAGAAGCCCCTGTGAAATGCAAATCTTCTGGAGGATTTGAATTGTCGAGCAATCATAGAATTGTAGGACTGGAAGGGACCTCAAAAGGTCCTCTAGTCCAGTCCCCTGCACCCATGGCAATGTTTTATTATACTGTGCACCTGTGGTAAGGTTACATTAGAAGTATTATATTATTTTTAATACAATAGTGCTCAGAAGCCCCAGTTGAGATATGGGCTCTGTTGTGCTGGACGTTGTACAGATACATGCATCATAAGAGGCAGTTCCTGCCCTGCAGAGCTAATAATCTAAATAAACCAGACCAAGATTGGGAGGGGAAATAGAAGCACAAAGAGAAGTGACGGGCTGAGCGTCGCGCAGCAGACCCGTAGCAAATCCAGGAATAGAATCCAGGTCTCCTGAATCCTGACTCCAGGTATAAAAAGCCTAATTCCAGCTTACTAGCCACAAGAGAGAAAAACAAATACATATACACAAATGAGCATAGTCTCTACTGATGCCTCCTAACCAGCTCCTAGATCCCCGAGGTGCCTGCAGGTCTTTCCTTCACCATAGCCTGCCCAAGCTGACTTCCTTCTAGTAATATATCCCGATAGTTCCCAGCCTCCCCTGCTCTTAAAGGGATAGCACCCTATTCCAGTGTCTTTTTACCAGCCTTTGCCCTTTATTTCACAGACCTGCATTCTTTACTTCCTTGCCACATAAGTGTTCCCTGCCCCCAAGATGTGTTGTTTTCTCTCTCTTTAATTTCTCATGAAATACAGGTGTTTGAAGAGATGCTATTAGATGCAGACTACAGCATCAATGCAGGAAACTGGATGTGGCTGTCAGCCAGCGCTTTCTTCCATCAGTACACACGCATTTTCTGCCCGGTCCGCTTTGGCAAACGCACAGATCCAGAAGGGCAATATATCCGGTAAGAAGACACACAATGTAACAACCCTTTTTTTTTTTTTTTTTATTATTCTAGGTACTTATTTGGCCCCTGCTACTGTAGTATCTGAGTACCTTGCAGTCTTAACTGTCATTATCCTGTAGTCCAGTGGGGTAGGCAGAGCTATTATCCATGTTTTACAGATGGGGCACGGAGTGACTAAGGGACTTGCCCAAGGTCACACAGGAAGCCTGTGGCAGAACAGAATATTGAGCGTGTGTCTCCCAAGTCCCAGGCCAGTGCCCTCACCACTGGGCCATCCTTCTTCTCTAGTGCAATAGTGTATCAATCCCTACCACGCTTTCTGGTCCTGTCCTTGTGCGTTTTAGCAGAAGCCTATACTGGGACTCAGGAAAGCTGGGTTCTATTCCTGCCTGTGCCACTGACCCGCTGGGTGACCTTGGGCAAGTCACTTTCCCTGCTCTGTGCCTCAGTTTCCCCATCTGTAAAATGGGGATCCCACTCCTGACCATCTTTGTAATACATTTTGAGAGTTACTGATGAAAAACACTGTAGATCATTAAAAGAAAAGGAGTACTTGTGGCACCTTAGAGACTAACCAATTTATTTGAGCATGAGCTTTCGTGAGCCACAGCTCACTTCATCAGATGAACACATCTGATGAACACATCTGATGAAGTGAGCTGTGGCTCACGAAAGCTCATGCTCAAATAAATTGGTTAGTCTCTAAGGTGCCACAAGTACTCCTTTTCTTTTTGCGAATACAGACTAACACGGCTGTTCCTCTGAAACCTGTAGATCATTAGTTTCCCATCATTGCTGATAAAGATATTGAGCAGGTTCATGTTTAAGTAATTGGCAATTTTACAATAGACTTCAGTAAGAACAGGATCAGGCGCTAACTAGATATTTGTGTCTAAGCATGCATTCTCCTTTTTCCCTTGCCACCTCCTGCTGTCTGATTCATTTAGATCTGTTCCAAACTCATACAGTTGAGAGAGACATGCCGAAATATCAACATGGTTGCTTAGCACTCTTGTGTGCCCTGCACTGAAATACTCAAGTATTTGCCTACAGAATTTATATATATATATATATATTGTGTGTGTGTGTATATTTTTTTTTGTAGAAAATACCTCCCCGTGCTAATGAATTTTCCTTCCAAGTACATCTATGAGCCTTTGACAGCACCCGAAGAGGCACAGAAGCAGGCAGGATGTATTATAGGTAATTCTGAGGCCGTGTTAAGGATTTTGCTACTGATACAGGTTGTGTGAAATAAGTATTTGCTAGAGATGAAAACGTAACATTTTCAGCAAGGATTTGGCCCTTACATTCTGAAATGGATTAGCCTAACATTTTCGATTGTTTCAACTCTCAGATAAAGATGACTCGTTATTACAGACTGCAATATGCCTTCAGGGTCTGCTGTGCCTTAATATTGTCTCATGTGCCAAACCTAATGCAGTCCTTCAGGCTGTTGTCTGTCAGATGTACTCACATGGTCCCCATTGCTATAGTATCTGAATGCCTCGCAGTGTTCAACGTATCCTCCTCTGCTGCTGTGAGGTACAGTTGTGTTGTCATCCCTGTATTACAGATGGGGAGTTGAGGCCCAGAGAAACAAAGGACTCAGGCTCACCCAGGAGGTCTGTGGTGGAGCTGGGCACTGAATCTACTGCTCCCAAGTCCCAGGCTAACACCCTAACCACTAAGCCATCCTGCCTCTCAATATGCCGCTATACATCACCCTGTGGTGTCTTCACACTGGGATAAAGAGGGATGGGGCTGGAGGGTTGTGGGGATTTGTAATGGTTTTTGCACAGTGAAAACTTGCTGAGATTGTGGCTGCAAACCGGAAAGTCAATGGCAAAACTCCTATTCAATGGAGCCAGGATTTTGCTGTGTCTCTGTATTTGAGGCATGAACCGGGGAGAGGAAGGGTAGCCCGTGGTTAGGGCAGGTGCCTATGACATGGGAGACCTGGGTTTAAATCCCTGCTCTTCTACAGGTTTCCTCTGTGACCTTAGGGAACTCATTTAGCCTTTCTGTGCGTTCTGTATCTGAACAATGGGGAAAACAGAATTCCCTGCTTCACAGGGGTGTTGTGCAGATTCATACGTTACAGAGTGTGAAGCACTGAGATACTATAGAAACAGGGGCCATATAAGTACCTAAGATAGATACATGACAAGCAAGCCTGCTGTGGTTATCCAGCAGCATCCTCTCTGAGTGCTTGAGTAAGAAAGCCACAGACAAAAGCATAACTGATTTCTATCACTGAACAGTTCAGCTATGTCAAATTTCAACAAGGAACAGCTGTTACTTGTCCACTCTCTCTCTCTCTGATTTTAAGTGTCCCCTCTCCTATTGATAGACGTGGCTATAATGCCAGGCGCTACACTCGGAGCTTTCCTAAGCAAGCCACCGGGCCAAAGAATGCTAAAACTGATGCTGAGAACAAAGAAACTCAGAGGATCAAGCTTCCAAATCTCACTTCTGCCTCAAGGGCCTTTCTTGGTTGCTCCTCCAGCAGAGGGGCCATTCAATACAGCATGAGACCTATGGAGAGATCACGGCTGCTACCTTAATCCCAGTAACATCCTGCCCAGACGTAGTTCTTCCAGGGCCACTAGCACAACCAGCAGCACCAGTGGCCTAGTTGTCTGCAGCCTAAAGTACCAACACCTCCGACATGGACCTGCTGCAAGAGGGAAGGGTTTATCTGCACCCTCTCTCCCACCCCTAGCAGACATGCACTGGAGCAGCTGTAATTTGTCCCTCTCTATATATGCGCCTAATAGCAGCACGATATCTTGGCTGGGATTTCAAAGAGTGTAAGAGAATTAGTAGTAATTGCACTGAGGTAGTACCTAGAGACCCAATTATTGATCAGGACCCCAATTCATAGATTCCAAGGCCAGAAGGGACCATTGGGATCATCTAGTCTGACCCCCGGCATAGCACAGGCCAGAGACCTGCCCCCCAAATAATCCCTAGAGCCGATCTTTCAAAGAAATATCCAATCTTGATTTTAAATTGTGAACGACGGAGAATCCACCACAACCCTTGTTCCAATTGTTAATTACTCTCCCTGTTAAAATGTACGCCTTATTTCCAGTCTGAATTTGTCTAGCTTCAACTTCCAGCCATCGGATTGTGTTAGACCTTTCTCCGCTAGACTGAGGAGTCCATTATTAAATATTTGTTCCCTGTGTAAGTACCTATAGACTGAAATCAAGTCAACCCATACTCTTCTTGTTGTTAAGCTAAATACCTAGACTCCAGAAGCTCAGTCAGTAATCCTTTAATCTCTCTCATGGCTCTCATGGCTCTTTGTTGACTCTTCTCCAATTTATCAACATCCTTCTTGCAGCATGGACCCCAGAACTGGACACAATATTCAAGTAGTGGCTGCAACTCTGCCAGTGTGCTAGGCGCTGTACAAAAACAGAAGAAAAAGATGCTCTCTGCCCAAAAGGTGCCCAAATACCAATACTGTTTCCATTAGGCAGGTTTTGCCAGGCTAAAAATTCAAAATATATTTTAAAATAACTATTCTAATTAACTCAACTTCTTGGCTGGTTTCCATCCAGGGAGATCATTCTGTGAAGTGATACTCAGTCTTTGATAGAGCATCAAAAAAGCTACTGCTTGGCAAAAGGCCATCTTGATCAACTTTACTGACTTAACAAGAGCATTCAATGGTGACCACAGACAGACCCTGTGGAATATTGCTAGAAGCTATGGGATACCAGACAAAGCTGATCCACATAATAAGGAGTTTATATGAAGTCAATTCATGGTAAGATTGGATATAGCCCTGGGTGAGTGGTTCAGTATTGTGACAGGAGTTAGACAAGCGTGTGTTATCACTACTCCATTCGCAATAGACTGGGTGATGAAACAGGCAACAAAAGGCATTATGGATGGTGTAAGATGGTTAGCAGAGATGAGTGACACAACCTTGACTTTGCCGATGACATTGCTTTACTAAGCATGACGTGGACCAGAATGCTTGCCCTTACATCAGAGTTAGAACAGGAAGCAGCAAAAGTTGGATTGAAAGTAGATGCGGAGAAAACCAAGATTATGAAGGAAGTAAGCTGGACAACAGATGCAAGGCTGTAGGTGGATGGAAAATAAATTGAACAGGTAGAAGAGTTCTGCTATCTGGGGAGTGTGATGACATTTGAAGGTGGCTGTGATACAGATATTCATATGAGCCTAGGAAAAGCAAACACCACTTCTGGAAGAATGAACATCTGGTCAAACAGAGGTTTCTATGCCAAAGTAAAGATTAGATTATACCATGCAGTTGTACTAAGCGTGCTGCTGTATGGAGTAGAGAATTGGACAATGACAGTGGCTAACAAAAAGAGATTGGGGGCTGCCGATTACAGATGGCTGAGCATGATATTACACATTTCATAGAAAGACAAAATAACAAATATAAGAGCAAAGGTGTGGACAGAACAGGACATATTAGAAAATACCCTCAAAGAAAGAAGGTTCAGGTGGTTAGGACATCTACACCATATGGAAGACGGGAGGCGTACTAAGCAAGCATTGAATTAGGTACCCACAGGAGAAAAAAGCAAAGTAAGCCAAGAAAGAGCTTGCAGAAGACAGTGACGGAGGATATTGAATGTGCTGGCATCACCTGGGAGGAAGTACCACAACTAGCAAGCAACCATAGTCAGTGCAGGAACTGGACTTTCCGATGTGTCAGAGACACGGGGGGAACTAAGATCTAGGTGTGACGGTTCTTGTGGTGCACAGGACTATGAGTCACCTTGTTACACCTCTGCCTCCAGCATAAAGGAGACTTAATCATAGAATATCAGGGTTGGAAGGGACCTCAGGAGGTCATCTAGTCCAACCCCCTGCTCAAAAGCAGGACCCATCCCCAATTAAATCATCCCAGCCAGGGCTTTGTCAAGCCTGACCTTAAAAACTTCTAAGGAAGGAGATTCCACCACCTCCCTAGGCAACGCATTCCAGTGTTTCACCACCCTCCTAGTGAAAAAGTTTTTCCTAATATCCAACCTAAACCTCCCCCACTGCAACTTGAGACCATTACTCCTTGTCCTGTCCTCTTCCACCACTGAGAATAGTCTAGAACCATCCTCTCTGGAACTACCTCTCAGGTAGTTGAAAGCAGCTATCAAATCCCCCCTCATTCTTCTCTTCTGCAGACTAAACAATCCAGTTCCCTCAGCCTCTCCTCATAACTCATGTGTTCCAGCTTAACTGGGTGTCAGCTCCCTGACATCACCAGCCTGTTCGCCAGCTAACCACGCTCTTCTGGGCAATGCCAGCCCTGACTTTGCCTTGCAGGTTAACAACAGGTGCCTCCCAGTCTTCAGGCCCCTTTGACACGATCCCCTATAGAGTCTTGCCCCTTATCCACAGAACACTCAGAGAATCACCAGGTCTGCTGTCCCCAAGGGGACAGTGCACAAGCCAGCTTGTGTGATTCAATGCAGGATCAGCACCTGGCTCAATATCACAGCACTGAGATACACTGATAGTGAAAACAAGGATACATGTATTACCAAAGACTCAAGATTCAAGACATAGTGAGTAAGGATAATGGAAACAAAAAGTTATGTATAAAACAAAATCATCACATGCTTTCTAGAGACTAAACTTACCAGGCTAACCTGTCTAAAAATGTTTACCTCCCACCCAAAAAACTAACATCATGGGGGCAGCATTTCAGTGGAAGTTAGTTGTGATCCCATTTTCACTAATGCAAACATTCTGCCCATTTACTTCCTAGATGTAGGATAATGAGGTGTCTTTTTTGTTTCCCAGATAAAGTCCAGTGAAGCCTTGATATGTATCTCTAGATAATCCTCTGCTGTGTTTCTCGACCTGTTAGTTCCTTTCTGAAATTCTTACAATCCTTCATCTGCATTCAGCTTAAACAGGTGGTGGGAGACCCATTGTGAGTGAGACAATACTTCACGTACATTTCAACAGAGAAACCAGTGAATAAACATCCCTTGTCTGTCAGAAGACCTGTTTGTCAACTCTGCCTTAATACAGACTTTAAAACATATTTTCAGTATATATATATATAGACTCCTGATAGAGTATCCTTATGTAGTATCCTCATCTTTACCCCAGCTTTCATTTAAGACCTCACACAACATTCATTGGTGAACTAGAATGTACATACTGAGAATCAGGATATTTCTGTAACCCCCCTTGCCACTTGGCATCAGAAGCTCTTGGGTCCCACTAAGGTCTTCTTATTTCTGGTTATCTTATTATCTCACCCTCATGCAGAGACTAGCAGAAAACGCAGACTGAAGTGGTGCATACACCCTCGGTACAGGGGGGAATTTAATTCCCAGCTTTCCCGGGCTTACTATTTGGTATTCAGTTGAAGAGTAAAAAATAAAAAGGCCTGAATACTTTAATTTCTGGTGCAAATCCTTTTGAAAAGATAGTGTTTAAATAAATCACATTTGTAGAAATGGCTGCCGATATTTTCTGTCAGGTCAAGATTACCCACTCCCTATGGTAAACCACAAGGAAGCCAGTGACCGTAATCTGCAGCTCATGAAACAGGTCAGAGAAGAACAGTATGGAACAGCACAGCTCACAAGAGGTAAGATAAGCTAAGAGACTGCACATTCAGTGTAATTGCCATACAAGTACTAGCCGTGGCTGTGAATTAAAGTGTGCTCTTTCAGTGTGATTGGAATTGTGCAGATAACTGATCATTAGAGCTCTGCACAGATACAAAAAAGTGGATCTGCAGTTGCAACAATTAGCTTGTATCAGACCATGATCTGCACTCCACATTTTATATATATCCATATCGGCACCAGCACCCTATCTCACTGTTAGAGCCCTGCACGGATACAAAAATTTGGATCTGCATCCGATGCACAATCCGCAAAGAGGGTAAACAATACAACCACATCCGCAGATGCAGATATCTGCAGATATAAGGCGGATATATGCAGATTTGCAGGGCTCTACTGATAATAAAACGCGCTCTTAGCCACAGTGGTATTGTTCAATCCCAGCTGGTGTTAACTCATCTTAAGAAAGAGTTTTAATAATTATTATTATAATAAGTTACTCTTTCTTTGAAATGCTAGATGTGTACCAGTTGTTTTTAATAATGTGAACATTATAATATGCATATAGTAATATTATGGATTTTACTTCATCTCTCGATTTGTAAGACATTTCAGAGAGATTTGCAAATGGGTTTATAAATCTGCACCTGGCCGTGTACTCTAAACCTACCTTTGTGCTTTCAGTACTCGATTCAGCAAGGTGCACTTAATGCCCTTCCACACCTGCTCAGAAGGACACAATGAATTATAGATTGTCATAGTTTGGGGCAAACGCACCTGTATTCCCACTCTGTGGTCCAGCCAGGTCACCCACTCTTAGGCTTCTGGATCCCCAGCCAATACCTCTCTTGGGCGGAGACACGTGCCGCTCTCCTTCTGACCTGGGTATTTCCAGGCTGCACAGCTCCCAGCCTACACTGTGAATTCCCCAGCAAAGTCAGACTGCCTAAGCAGGCCTGCTTTACTTCTCTCCTCAGAGACTATAAACAGTGTAATTATCCACAGTTAACTTACAGCACAGCTCTTTCTGCTAAAGCATTATAGAGAAAACACATTAAAAACAGTAAAAGAAGTCACACCCATTCTAACAGCTTACCAGAGATCACACCAACAAGGGCTCTGGCAGGTGATCAGTCCTTCAAACCCCACCAAGGGGTTTTCTGCAGTCACAAGTTAGTAACCATCTTGGCTCAGAACAAGAACCTTCATGAGTAGGTCAAGTCCTTCCAACCCTTCCCCAGAAGAATTGGGGCCTCCTTTGGAAAAGATGGTCCTGTCCATTTGCTAGGTCAGAAAACAGCCCCTGAGTCAGTTTAAACTCAGGCTATTTATCCAAAAGTCCTTTCTTTGTCTGCTGGTCTCTAGAAAATCCAGTTTGAGCCAGTATGTGCAGCTTCTTGATCAGGTGGTACGTCTCTAGAGGTTTTACAACCTGAGTGAATTTTCCTAATCACCTCCCACTGTTCTGAATTCCTGTCCAGGCTGTGCATACCATCCCCCATGGAATCACATACAATCCCTAGCCCACAATGATACATAAACTTAATATAGTAAGATCTCCCAAAGATATAGGAAATTGCTATATCTGTCACACAGGTGATACACATAAAATAATCCTGTATGTATCCACCCATATGCCCCTTACACCGAACTACAATCTCACCAGTCAGTATACGTCATCTGTACATCCAATATAGATTACATACCACCAATTACCTACTGTAAATACTGATCTACAAATCTGGTCACCAGTGGACCAAATGATCACCTCTGTATAAAATGTCTTTTAACAATGAGGAATGTGGAGTTCTCATTTCTTCTCTATCCATTGCACATATACACAGTCACACAAATGCACAAAAAAATTGTGCCCAAAGAAATGGGGGGATAGGGGGGAATGGGTTCATTTATGCTGTCATTGAAAGGATTACAACTTTGTGGGAGTGAATGGAAACTGAAGAAAGTTCTGTATGTGCACAGGCATTGAAAGGGTTACGTTTGCTGAGGAATGTAAAAACGAAATGGTTAGCTCGCAGAAACTGAGTGTTCACAAGGGTTAATCAGAACCATCCAGATTTTCAGAGGTGGTATATTAAGTATCCATTTTGTTTTGGGAAGAACAAAGGAGCATGGTGTACTTTTAATATGGGATTTAGTTAGACTCCTTGGCTTATTACACTCTAAAGAGACCTTGCGTTCATAAAAAATTGTGGACTGAAACATCTGGAGTATGACTGAGCAGATTCCTTCCCAAAGGTCATGGATTTTGGATGATATAGATCGATATAGACATGGATATAGAATGAAAAAGATACAGGGCTCACATTTTACATTTCTTGCATAAATTTATTGTAATCTTGTGAAAAATGCTAGATGATGTCAGAATGAAATGCTTCTGTCAAATATCAGCCTGAGTTTGTTTGAAATCATAACTTACTGGGCTCTTTCTAGAACCCGTGCCTATTCCTGAGTGTGTGTCATATTGATGTCAAGGTCTTATTGTTAGTTGTTAGTGTTAAACCTAATAGAATTGCTAAGTACAACTGCTTTTAAAGTCATGTGTTTCAAGGGGCTGCAGTGAAACTAAGGAGCCTTTATTGAAAGATGCTGAACATGAAGACTGTACAGTTATAAAACTCTGTTCAGTGTTTTTGTTTCAGATCATTAAGATATCATATTTATTCTAGGTAGATTAAACTTTTCCCTCCCATGCCAGGTTTACTAGGGAATTAATTTTGTATTTCTGTGGAAATCTATAAATTTCCTTGTTTAAATTTATGTTTGGCATATAATTTGTGCCATAGGCCTACTCTTCCCTTAATACAAAGTGAGATTTTACCAAAGTAGAAATGTGTCCCATCTTGCTGAATGGTAAATTAGGAAGTCTGAATTTGTCAATTTGAAGCCAAGAGGTAAAAGAATTTCTCTTAGCTCAGAGATATTCCAGCTGAGCCATCAGAAAGACAGTTTTATCTTAGGTATCTTAAATTGTGGCTCTGGTCTGAAAATTCACTTCAAAAATGGCCTCCTCTTACTCAGCTGATCAGCTTTTTGTGTATATCAGTGCCTCTGAGTAGGTTATTCCAAGCTAATGGCTAGAGGGGGCTCGGCAACCGTTTATGCAACCTCAACAAGTGAGGAGGACTGAAGATCTGCCATTTGCCTTCTGGTGTGCCCCCTCCAGAGCTGAGCTCTGTGCCCCACAAATATTGGGCATCCCCCAGAAACCTGTCAGACATTGTACTAGATTAGATGTTCCATTGAATTGATCCAGTATGACTGCAGGTGGGATACAGGACTGTATATATAGCATTGATCTGATCCAATGTGGTAAATCACCTTTGAGCTAACCACACGTGAAGATTTTAGCCTAGAGAAAACTTTTGAGAAAGTTATGAAAAAGATGGTTACAGAAAAGCCTTTGACAGAGTCGAGTGGAATTGCTGTCTTACAACCCTAAATATATTAATCTTTTCTCTTCTTTGCTAAAATGGATTAACTCCATATATAACGAATCAAGGAGTCGGAGCAGGCATTGTATAGGCATGTCTGAGAGATCTTCTGAAGCCCCTTGTGCCCCACACCATTCAGATTCAAGAAATAGGTGAACATTGTCAATCAAATTAGTCTAATTCCTTCCTGCAACTCAAGCCTCAATTTTTTCTTCCTAATAATTTTTTTCTTAATACTATAACTACGGGATTTATGTTCATAGATCAGCATGTACCACGCTTAACTAATGAGACTCAGTGAAAGATGTTCAGCTGATGTAAATCTGCATAGCTTCTTTGAAATGGAGCTCCCTTGATTGACATCTGCTAAGGATCTGACCTAAAATATTTTGAGAAATGCACCTGATGTAAGTAAGTGTGGTGCTTGTGCTCCAAATGTGATATATTGGATAAAGAAATCTGAACCACAAAAATTATCTGGGAAACTTCTCTGGGTACTCCTTTCAGTTGAGCTGTACATGGGCATGGAGGTCTGCTTGCGCAGATCCAGGTGCAGGATCAGGGCCTTTAAAGAACAACATTTGCTCAATTTCTTTTAAGGTCTGATAAAAAAACATGACTCTAGAAACAAATGTATATCAAAGGGAATCAAATGTTGTTGGAGATCTTACACAATAAACCTGAGACTGCTCCGCGTATGGAGGTGTGTAAAGCTGTAAGACAGCTGATAAAGTATAAATAGCTAGTGAATGAACAATTGGAACAGGGAAATAAAAGTTTTTGATCAAAGGTATCTCTCCTGGGTCATCTTTTCGGAAGATGATTCCACACAGAAGTTTCTCCATATTCTTTTTTCTTTGGTAATTGTATGTATCCCATGGTAATGGAAATCTGAAAGGTTCTGTCAGTACCTGAATATATTTGAGAAATTTCACAGAGAACTGGTTTATAGGCTGTGAAACAAGATCTTTTAAAAAGCCCTCTCTCTCCCCTATCCCTCCTGCCATACACACAAACAAAAAAACCCTCTAGAAGTCATTGGCTAAATACAGTGGTGTGAAATAGGTGGCTTCTTTCATATTATTTCACCTGGGCCAAATTCCACATTCCTTGGTCATGTTAAGTAGTACTTACTCAGAAGACTTGTCCCGTTAAGCTCAGTGGCAGTGAATAGTATTCATTCCAACTAAGGGTGGCAGAGTGGGTTTCAAAGTGAATACAATGAAAGGAGGTGTCTCTTTGATTCCATTGCTGACAAAGTAGGGAGAGAAAGGGCTATGAATGACAGCCTGAAATTACAGCTTCCTTGATTCTGCTGCTTCTCTGGAGAATATGGATGAAAACCCAACTAGTCTGGATTAGCCTGGACTCACAGAAAGTTTTATTATCCACTGTGCCACCCAAGGCACCACTCAAGGCTCATGTAAGCCCTTTAAATACAATATAAGTGATGGGACCAGGTCTTGTGCTGGCCCCTCTGCACAAGGGGAATCCCACCCAGAAATACAGCTACAACAGTATCATTAGATCTAAGTGTCCTCCAGTGATCAGTGTAAATATTCCATAATCAAATATACAGTGATTGATAGTTCTAAAAAAGAAAAGGAGTACTTGTGGCACCTTAGAGACTAAGCATCTACTTATTCATTTGTATGTTCAGATGGAACAAATCATTCCCATTCCTGCGCATTACCATGCCAAGATGAATGTATATTAGCTGTAAGCTCCTCACAGTCAGAATTATACATTCACCAGTTAATCCCCCCACCAACCCTCTGATGTAGGCAAGTATTATTATCCCTATTACACAGATAGAAATGGCTTGTCAGTGTCAGAGCCAGCAGTGAAACTGCAGAGTTCCTGGCTTCCAGATCATTCATATTGCCTGCAAAGACGTTTGTACCTGAGCGCTGTGATTTCACCTACGAGCAATCATCACTGAACATCACATCTGATAGAGCCATAGGAATAATAATAATACCTAGCTCTTATATAGCACTTTACATAAATTTCAAAGCACTTTGCAAAGGAGATCAGTATCATTATCCCCATTTTACAGATGGGGAAATTGAGGCACAGAGCAGGGGAAGCAGACCTTCCAACAATCCCAGGTCTTTCCCGCTTTGACCCCCAAAATTCTCCATCCCAGCTGAAGTGAACATTTCCCCCATTCAAGGCTGCCGGCGGGAATGACAGTTTGCCTTAGGACCCCAAATTAAGTGGCATTGTGACCTGGCACATAGGGTTGCAGCGCCACTCAGGTTTGGTCCAGCTGTCCCTCTGTCTCCATCTACAGAGGGGCAGACGGGCCAAGCCTGAGTGGTGCTGTGTCCTGCTTTAGCCACTTGAAATTTGCGGCGGTGTGGGGAAGTGACTTGCCCAAGGTCCCCCTGCAAGTCAGTGGCAGAGCTGGAAATAAAACCCAGGTCTCTTGAGTCCCAGTCCAGTGCTCTACCCACAAAGCTGCTTTTGTGCCGTGGTTTTATGCTTTTCCTTTTTCTCCCCCTCCCTAGATGACATGGATGATCCAATGGAAATGGGGCTAAAGCATGAACTCTCTGAAGAAAATCCAAAGAAAGGAAAACGTGCCCGGAATAGAGAACAGACATAGATTCTGTAAGGACTTACCAAGATCTGCAGAATGGCAAAGAGAAGATCCAGACTTTCGTTGGGGGAAATCATGTAAATAGTTAGTGATTGTACTGGATGAATGGCTTGTACTACAATTAAGCACAGTTCGGAACATTTAGTGTGCACCGGCACGTTCTACACGGACCAACTAATGCGTAATGCAGTGCACTTTAAAAATCCCACTCCCACCCCAGCGTTTACATTACTGCTCTGTGTAGACCAGCCCTAAAACTGCACTTGGTTGCATGTGCCAACCCTACCTGTCGGCTCACAGTGCTTGATTCAGCAATGTGTACTAATGTGCAAGTGGAAATGTTAAGCACGCATGCAGTCCCATTGGTTTCAATACGACTACCCGGGTACTTAAAGTTAGACGTGTGCTAAATACCTTGTGAAACGGGGGCTGCCACCCAGTTTCCTAAAGCAGCACTATGTGCCATCACAGTAAGTTCCTGCAAAAATATGGGATAGTGATTTTTTTAAAACTGAATGCAAGCAAAAAGTCACTTTAAATTGAAACACTATGTTTGTGACATTTCAAAGAGAAGTAGAGTAGCCCATTGTCTTGTTGGGGGTTTTATTTGGGGAGGAGGTTGGTAGTTTTGTTTTAAATAGATTTTTGTTGTTGTTGTTGTTGAATTTTCTGACTTATGCAAAGTGGAGTCCACAGAACAATCCACCATCATGCATGGTGTCCTCCTGTGTCTCTGGGACGCTCCTTGAGGGACTGGTGGGAAGGGCAACTCCAGCGGCAATCTGGCATCTCCAAGTTCCTTCACCCCAAAGAGCCCATGAACCTAGTATGGAAATGGCATGAATCATGACAATCAATGAGCCATGGAGAGGTCAGACATTTCTGGTGATAATGCTGGATCATCCAGTGGCCTTTGACAATGCTCATGACAAGATGTTGCTGGCACATCTGCAGGACCTGGCAGGAATGAATAAAATCCCATAGCTACACAGGCCTGAAGGGGATCAGTCCTGTCACCTGTGCTGTACAAAGTCTGCGTGAAGCTGCTGGGAGAAGAGATGGCATGCGGATGATATTCAGCTCTATGGTTCTTCATCAGACACAGTAGTTGCCAGGGGACCTGGATGAAAGCCAGTTCTCTAAAGCTTATGTGGGAGAAGATGGAGGTGCTGCTCATTAGCAAGGGAAAGTATTTTTGAGAGGAAGCACTGGTGCAATTTGTTACTGCTCCCATCTGCTCAGATGTGGTCAACACCCACCGTCTTGGGGTTTAGACTCCTCACTGCTCCTAGCCGTACGAATTGCATTAGTGTCCAGAAAACCTTTGCCAACTGCAGGTGGAAATGGGGGCTTGGATGTGGATCTTGCCTCATTATAGTCAAGTTGTCATGGGGCGACGACTCACTGGTGCAGCGCCTCCTGTTGGTCGTCCTGGGAATCAGCCCTTCCAGCCAGGAGTGCCCTCTGCAGCCAGTGTCTTGCCTGCCGCTGGCCCCCATGTCCCTCCAGGACCCCGGTGCCCTCCTCATCCGGGTTCTGCCCCAGCAGTAACCCACAATCCGACTCTTCCCACCCAGGGGATCCCCCAACCCTCTACCCCCACCTTGCCTCAGTGGCCACTGCCAGTCACCATCTAGCCCCCGCTCCCTGGGGCAGACTGCAGTCTATGAACCACTCATCATCGGCAAGGGGGTTGGACCAGCTGCCTCTGCCTATCTCTGGGCTGCCCCTCTGCAGCCCCAGGACCCTTTCATAGGCCTTTCACTAGGCCTTCAGCCTGGGGCTTTGCTAGGCTGGAGCTCCTCAGCTCCCTCTGCCTTTCCCCAGCACGGCTCCACCCTAGGTACCCTTCTTAGCTTCCCAGGCAGCCAGGTCCTTCTCTCTCTAGGAAGTTAGAGAGAGTGTCTGTCTTCACTTTTGGCCCACAGCCCTCTTATAAGGGCCAGGTGGACGCTGATTAAGCTGGCCACAGAGCTGCTTTCCCAATCAGCCTGCTTTTCCCATTCACATCCCTCTCCTGGGCTGCTTTAACCCCATCAGGGCAGGAGTGGGGTAGTCACCTCGCTACACAAGGTGTCAGTCATTACTCACAAGCCCCATATGGCCTGGACCTAAATCTCACTATCTAAAAGAGCACCTTTCCCTCTCTGACCTATGTTTATCAAGAGCACTGTAACTAACTGTCTTAAAGGTGACACTTGGGATGGCCAGAGGTAGGACCTTTAGTAGCAGTTCAATACCTCTGAAATTCATTACCACCAGACAATGTATTGTTATGCCAACAGGTGCTGATCTCATACACATTAAATCATTAACGTACAGATGCTCCCTGGGTTACGCAAGACCCGACTTATGCAAATACGCACTTACGGAAAAAGTTCCATAAACCAGAAATAGGATTTTTGAGTTGTGGAAATTTTTGCGTAATGTATGAGTATATGTTTCCGACTTACGCAAGGCTTTCCAGAACAGAATGATTGCGTAAGTCAGGGGGCGTCTGTATAGGCACCCAGGATGAAACTCTCCGTAGAAAGAGTTAAAATTAACCATCTAGTCATTGTACCCAAGCAGCTAGTAAGGGGATTGTGTGGGTTAAAACACTCTCTTGTGGGCAATTTAACACTTTCTGAAGTTCCTTTGTATTGTAAAGCAGTTGCACAGAAGGAGGGTTGAAGCCCACACTCACCTTTTGAGGCTATGTAGTGCTAGGTTAGCAGGTTTAGACATGGAGGTTCCCAGGTAAAGCCCAGAAGCTGAAGTAGGAGCAAGGAACAATGCGTTGAGCACAAAGATTCCAAAAGAAATGGAGACCCGAGACATCTGCTTCCTGGTCACAAAGCAGTGGTGTTTTAGCTGAAGTTTCTGCAGGAGGCAGTTACCCTTCTAGAGTTTGTGATCACTTGTTCAAGGGAACAGGACTTGGGAACAGGTTGTAAATAAACAAAATCCATATCACCAATTTCTTCTCCGGGGGAACCTGACCTAAAAGACTCTGAAATCTGCTACTGCTTGGGAAAAGGCCAACAATAATTAAATGTAAACTTGGCCACACATCCCACTGTGCAGGCTTCCCACTTATTAAGAGTTATGATATCCTGAGCACATAGCCAACTGATCAGCCTTTCTCTGTTCTCTTGAGTGTGATGTTTGACTGTTCATATTTGGCAATGGTAGTGACTGGATTTAAGCTATGCAAAGCGCACTCAGCTACCAATGTGATGAGTGCCTTAAATACAAAATAATTCACCATATTGTCTGATGTTTTGTTTGTTTTATACACAAAGAAAGCCAACCTTGTGCTTTCAGGCTGAATAACATTTATTATAGCCCCTGCTATCTTTTTTCTATGCAGCTTATCTTTGCAAAGGTCTGTGTTTACATTGGGGCCAAAGTTGCCTATATTGGACACTTGCCGTCTTACTTATTGTCTTCTGCAGTTCCTTCCCCAACTGCATCCAAGCTTTTAGGGCCCTTTTACTCTGCTCTGCTAATTTTACGTGGTGTAAATGGGCCAGAGCAAGAGTGAAGATCTCACCCTTAAATTCTAAATGACATCATGTAATAAAGGGTGACCCAGGAATGTTAATAAGAGATTGTACTGACTCCCCTTAGGCTGACCACAGGTTTGAACCTGGGCCCTTCGCTGCTGAAAGCACAAACATCACTGCTTGAGCTAACGGAATAAATTCACTAGCTGTTAAACAGTATCAGATTCATAAACCTGTATTTGTGGACCAGCCCCTGGAGGGAGACAAAGGCAGTTTCTTTCCTAGGGTGAGTTACACGCTTCCTCCATCTGGTGAAGCTCATCCTGAGCATATGGGGTCTACTGGAGTTGAAGCCCTGCATAGGGCAACATTTTTGTAACTAACTGTCACAGAGTCCCTGGGTGATGCTCTGGAACTGCTCCCCATGAAGCCAGTCAGGACTCTGGGGAAGTCTCCTTTCTGTGAGCAGCCTGTCTTCGGGACACAAAGCTCACACAGCTTCCACCTTCCTGGGTCTGACCTCGGAGCATTCAGCATCCTCTACCCCTCCGTGCGCTTCCCACAGCGAGTCCGCTCAGGCGGGGCTCCTGGGAATGCCAGAGGGTCCTGCACCCCAACTTCGCAGTCAGACGTGACTCTCAGCCAGCCAGTAAAACAGAGGTTTATTAGACGACAGGAACATGGTCTAAAACTGAGCTTGTAGGTGCAGAGAACCGGATCCCTCAGCTGGGTCCATTTTGGGGGGCAGTGAGCCAGACAACCACGTCTGCCCTTCACTCCATGTCTCCAGCCAGCCCCAAACTGAAACTCCCTCCAGCCCCTCCTCCTCTGGGCTTTGTCCCTTTCCCGGGCCAGGAGGTCACCTGATTCCTTTGTTCTCCAACCCCTTTAGCTCTCACCTCGCAGGGGGGAAGGGCCAGGCCATCAGTTGCCAGGAAACAGGGTGTTCGCCATTCTCTGTGTCCAGACCCCTGCACACACTTGCCCTCTATGGCTCTGCAATGATCATACACCCTTACCCCACCACCTAGATACTTAAGAACTGCCTAGGGGAAACTGAGGCACCTCCACACTATTCAGAGGAAACATTAAGAACAGTCCCACTTCATCACACTAACCCTGCTTGGATTGATAATAAGGTTCAGACCCAAGACCTTCAATGGTAGAAACTTCACAGCTTGAGCTAAAGGACGAAGCGTAAAATTTTCAAAAATCACTGAGTGAGTTAGGAGTCTAAGCCCCAGAGACTTTCAATAAAACTTACCCTCCTAAGTACTTAAGTCACTTTTGAAAATAGGACTTAGGAGCCTAGTCACTTAGCCATTTTGAAAATTTTATATGTAATCCATTAGCTGGACACATTAGCAGACTTATAAATGTCTCATGTGGACCAGCCGCTAGAAGGAGACAAAGGATTGCAAATTCTAATTTGGATTACAGAACCACCACTCTTTTTCAGTTTTTTCACTGTGTAATAGATTTTGTGGTTGTCAATCCTACAGATGAAGTTGCAACTTTTGCCCAGTTACAAACATCTCACTCACTCAGAAATTTTTCTTTGGTTTTGGAAATTTCTATACTTGGTGTCAGCAAAAAGATTTTTGTAAAGTTACATGAAAATTCATTCAGCTGTTAGTAAACCAAGCAGATAACCACTGTTTCATCACCATTGAAGCAGGCCCTAAATCTTTCCATTGACGTTGTAATCTGTTAGATGAGGCCTGAGTTTGGTCTTTCGTGGGTTTGTTTGCATGGAGTTAACTCAAATTTGGCTACACTTTAAAACTTCAAACTTCATATTGTTTGCCGCTAGAGTTCAAAATGCAGAATTTTGGGGAAAAAATAGTTCTAAGTCATTGAAAATAGGGTTCTGGCATGTATAATACAAAGTGTCACTGTTAGAAGTTGCATAATCAGCTGTAGAACTACTAAAGAATTTAGTTAGACACAATTTCAGCACTCCAGTAGATTGTCTGCAATCTATATTGTCATGGAGAAGACTTATCCACAGAGTTTGAGTGGAGCTTATAGTTGGACATCATGGAGTAGATAATGTTCAGTGTGTAGTAAATCTAGTACTTTCAACCCAATTAGAATACAAACCTTATTTACTGTTATCTCTGGATGCAAAGAAGGCCTTTGACCGGGTAGAGTGGCAATATTTGTTTTGGCTCATTTTAAAAAACAGATTTTCAAGAAACCCTTCTGTATTGACAGACAGTCATGTATAAATCACATCAAGCAGCTTTGGTTATTAATGAGGCTAACCACCCACCCCCATTTAGATTGCACCGAGGGGCAGAGATGTCCATCTTCCTCTACTCACTTTGGCCTTTCCTTGAATTTCTATGCCTGCTGGATTAGAATATATCCATTAAAGAACAAAGGGAGTCAGGCTTGGGAAAGTTGCCCCTGTCACACTGTCTGGAGTGGCTCACAACTGTGAGTGCCTGCCTCCGGGCAGACTGTCAGAAAACAGGCAGATACCCCAAATTGGTGGTGTGTTCTATAATTAGATTTCACCTAGCCAGTGACAAATGTAAACTCCTGGATCTTATACCAGTCTTACTATCAAGTCACAGACAGTCCCCTTAGACTCTCCAGTCTATCTTGCCACCCAGACAAACTGGACTTTGTGATAAAAGGTACTTAAACCAAAATTCACACTACACCAGTCCCAAGGGACCAGTCACTTACCCCAGATCAATTGGTACTCAATCTTTACACCAAAGACAATGCTGGCAGCCGATTCTATAGTAAACTAACTAAAGGTTTATTAGCTAAGAAAAGGAAATGAGAATTACTGAGAAGTTAAAGCAGGTAAAATATATGCACAGGTAAGTCACCGTTTGTAATTCCAAATGGTGGCAATGATGTAATAAACTGCCAGTTTCCCAAAAGCCTTTTCAGGGTACCCAGATTGTCTCTGGGGATCTCCACTTTGCATCTGGTAAACTTCCCTGTAAGAGTCCAGAGATGAAAGATCTTTCCTTGAATCCATTCTTATCACTTATTGTCACAGAAAACAAGCTGACAGGGTCACTACCCACATGGACTTTTCCTTTGATGGTGATGAGTGAGAAATGCACTTAGGGTCTTTGACCACTGGTCATCACACACAGTGGCCACTTGCTTTGAAATTAGCACTTTTCAGTTAAAGTTTTTCATTTCCATTCCACAAAGCTGCTTTATCTTTTGATGGGTTATTTAGTTGCAGGAGTATATGCAATGTATATGTTTGCTATTACATTATAACAGGATACATATAAGTTAATACAGTGCACATAAAAAGTTCTAGGGCTGTCAAGCAATTAAAATTAATTGCAATTAATCGCACGATTAAAAAATCATTATTAATTGCACAATTAATCACCCTCCAATTAATCGCCCCTTTAAACAATAGATTACCATTTATTTAAATATTTTTGGATGTTTTCTACATTTTCAAATATATTGATTTCAATTACAACACAATACAAAGTGTACAGTGCTCTCTTTATATTATTTTTATTACAAATATTTGCACTGTAAAAACAAAAGAAATAGTATTTTTCAATTCACCTAATACAAATACTGTAGTGCAATCTCTTTATCATGAAAGTTGAACTTACAAATGTAGAATTATGTACAAAAAAAACTGCATTCAAAAATAAAATAATATTAAACTTAAGAGCCTACAAGTCCACTCAGTCCTACTTGCTCAGCCAATTGCTTGAAAACAAGTTTGTTTATATTTGCAGGAGATAATGCTGCCCGCTTCTTGTTTATGATGTCACTAGAAAGTGAGAACAGGCATTCGTGTGGCACTATTGTAGCCGGCATCACAAGATATTTATGTGTGGGGGGTGGATCTGCTCCAGTGGTTGCACAAATAATGCAATGCAGTGTCCCTTTGCAGTGGGAAGGTGTGTGGCTTGCAGTCTTGATTGGAAAGTTCATGGGGGGAAAGTACAGCTGCTTTGTGATTCTTTCTTTCCCTGTTCCTTTCTCCACACTTCACTAGATGAAGGGGCTGGATTTCCTGACACTGTGTGGGCTGGCTTGGGAAGGGTAAGCATTTGCAGTGGTTTACTTCTCCCTCTCCCTGCAGGCACAATCTTCTATCTTAGTATATAATTTATTTCTGTTTGGATTGCCTCCCAGTCCTGTAGGTATATGTCCACAAATTTTGGGCGCAGCAGAAACTCTAGCTGGTTCTTAAGTTCCAGTGGTAGTACAAACATTCTGGGTCCATGTTCTCATAGCTCACCAAAACCTCTCCATTCTTGGGGTGAGCAGCAACACCAAGATCTCTCTGGCATAGATTGTTGGATCCCCACCACAGGACTGGGAAGCCACCTCCCTTTTCCAGTCAGGTACTTTCAGAACTGCTATGTTCTCTGTCTAGTTGATGGCCAGACTTAAAGAAAGACAGTGGGAACCATTAACATTGCCCCTAAAATAAATGCACCCCCCAGCCCACCCACCCAGTCACACACTTAAAGACATTACATTGTTTTTTAACTATTATTTCATGCTACCTAAAATTTTAAGCAGGTACTCCTTTCTGAGGGACTGCAAAAGTTATCTGAGAAATACGGGTAATGAAACAATTGCATTCCTGAAATGCCGAAAAGTGTCTGTATTGTGGCCTTCAACAGCAAAGTTATGTCACGTAGGAGGATTTTTTTACCCGCTTTGAAGGGAAAGAAAAATATAATGCTGCTCTTGTGATTGGCTTGGTAGGACCTTTTGGCTGAGAAGGGTGAATCCATCCTGCATGGGAGCCAGGAGCAGCAGCCGACGACAGCAGGAGAAGAGGGAGGACACTTGAGGACCTGCTCATTGGCACTAACAGAAGGAGCCAGAATCAATTTGACTTTATGAGAGGAAGGGAGGAGTGGGAGGAACATTTTTGCCAGAGGCAGGAGTCAATAATGATCTGGTTACTGGAGCAGGACACTCGGTAAAGGGAACAGGAGCTTGCCCAAAGGGACCGGAAGCATATCCTGTTGCACTCCCAGGTACAAGTGGTGGTGGAAAGGATTCAGTCCTGCCTGCCACAATAGCCACTGCCAATGTCTGGGAACTGGCACCTTCTCCTCATCTGCCATCTACTCCTCCTCCAGCTTCTGTTCTGATGACAGAACAAGGAGTGATGGTCCCAAGTTGCAGTGCGGGAGGTTTAGGTTGGATATTAGGAAAAACTTTTTCACTAGGAGGGTGGTGAAGCACTGGGATGGGTTCCCTAGGGAGGTGGTGGAATCTCCATCCTTTGAGGTTTTTAAGGTCAGGCTTGACAAAGCCCTGGCTGGGATGATTTAGTTGGGGATTGGTCCTGCTTTGAGCAGGGGGTGGGACTAGATGACCTCCTGAGGTCCCTTCCAGCCCTGAGATTCTCGGATTCTCTGATCTGCAGCCCAGGGTGCTGCTGAGATGGAGGATTCAAACCCCACCCCCAGGGACAAGACGGGGGCTGCAGGACTCCAGGCACAGCACCCTGCACTGGCACCCAAAGCCCCTCCTAGGGGAGGCTCTGTGACCATGTAGGAGGGGAAGAATGAGCCTGACTGAGACTGTGCCTGAAGGCTATCATGTGTCCCGCCCCCAAACCCCATGCAGGAGATGCCCCTGTTTGTCTCCCCTGGACTGTTTTCTGCAGCCGTTCCCCCCTTGTCTGGGGGAAAGGGAGTTCAAGGCCAAGAAAAACAAAGTCATAGTCATTATAGTTTGAATGTTCTTAGGGAGTCTAATCTGTTTTGCTTTCTTGCACAGTTGCTTTTAAAAATATGTTCAGAGTTCATAGGATATCAGGGTTGGAAGAGACCTCAGGAGGTCATCTAGTCCAATCCCCTGCTCAAAGCAGGACCAATCCCCAATTTTTACCCCAGATCCCTAAATGGCCCCCTCAAGGATTGAACTCACAACCCTAGGTTTAGCAGGCCAGTGCTCAAACCACTGAGCTATCCCTCCCCCCATTTCTACATTCACTAGTTTCAGTAAATGTTATTTTTGTTTACTTATGTGTAGACCCTTCATTCTGGCTGTGATGAAAGGGTAAATTGTTTTGTTGTTTCCCTCCCTCCAGCTTTAGGCCCCACCAGTCAGTACCTTAAGTCACATAACTCCCCTGAATAGAAAAATGAAGGTCCTTTTTGTCCCTCCCAACTTACCCCAACTCCCTCCTCCTGTCCAGTTATATGTGAATAGAACATAGTAAACTGGAGACATGTAGAAAGTGCAATGTGCATGGAAATAACAGATAACTTTATTAACTGGGGAAGAAAAAGAAAAGGGTGGATAAAGTAATAGATGTACTCACCAAGATCTGCAACAACATCTGGCAGACCAATGAGTGGCCCTCCATGTGGACACAGTCACTAATCATCACTCTGCCAAAGAAAAGCAACCTGCAATTCTGTCAGAATTACCGGACCATAAACTTAATTAGCTATCCCAGCAAAGTGATGTTGAAAGTCATATTGAACAGATTGAAACCACAAGCAGAGAATATCATCACTGAAGAACAGGCTGGCTTTCATGCTGGAAGAAGTACAACAGAACAGATTTTCAATCTTCGTGTTCTATGTGAGAAGTATTTGCAACACCAGCAGGACATCTACCCTGTCGTTGTTGACTTCAAGAAGGCGTTTGACAGAGTATGGCACGAAGTTCTCTGGGCAACCATGAAGAAGTACAATGTTGGTTGAAGGCTTATTCTTACCATTAAACAACTGTATGGCAAGGCAATGGCACAATAGGACAGTGGTTTCGTACCACTGTTGGAATCCAGCAAGGTTGCCTTCTTTTGCCCACAGTGTTCAACATCTACTTGGAGCGCATAATGACTGATGCCCTAAAAGATCACATATGCACAGTCAGCACTGGGGGTGGGGGGTGGGGAAGGGAGGCGAACAATCTCAAATCTTCGGTTTCCTGGTGACATTGACGGCCTGGCAGGTAGCGAAGATGAACTTGCCAACCTTGTGAAATGATCGGATGAAATCTCTGCAAAATACGGTATGGAAAACCAGTGCAGAGAAAACCAAGCTGATGACAAACAAACGTGATGGGATCAGCTCACATATCACTGTAAGTGGACAAAAGCTGGAGACCGTGAAACAATTCAAGTATTTGAGGGCAATCGTCACTGATGAAGGATCCAAGGCAGAAATTCGAGCAAGAACTGTGCAGACAACAGCAACAGTGGCAAAGCTAATGCCAATTTGGAGGAACAAGAACATCTCCCTGGAATCCAAACTGAAACTGCTGCATGCACTGGTCATCTCCATTTTTCTGTATGCATACGAGACATGGACCCTTATGGCAGAACTTGAATGGAAAATACAGGTAGTGGAGATGAGATACTTCCATAAAATCCTGGGCATCTCCTACTTTGACTGCATCACTATTGAAGAGGTCCATAACATCATCACCCAATGCACTGGGTCATATGAAGACCTCCTGATGACTGTGAAGAAGCACAAGCTGAAGTGGTATGGCCATGAAACAAGATCATCTGGCCTATCAAAGATCATCCTGTAAGGGACAGTACAGGGGAAGAGAAGAAGAGGTAGATGGAAGAGGAGATGGATTGACAACATGAAAGAGTGGACAGGAATGGACTTTGTGGAGACTCAAGCACTGATACACAATCGTCAATGCAGTTATGGGAGTGATGATGATGATGATGGAAGGGATGTGGTGCTTTGTTTGGGACCAGGCTGAGGTCACCCCCTGCCTCCTTGCTGTTCCAAGATGTAGGCACAAATTACATCTAGGATTTCCCTGGTCTGCTGTGATCCAGCACCAGTACGAAAGTATACCGGATCAGGCTGTCGGTAAAGGCTTTGCAAGCCAGCCCTGTCCTGTGACCACTCTGTGCTTAAGTAGCCATCTTTAGTCTCACAAACATTATGAAGCACACAGCATGCCACAATAATGTGGATGGAATTATCCATATTGGCATGCGAATGTGCATGCATCACCAACAAGCCTTCAGCCATCCAAAGGCACACACCACTACCATCCTGAAACTGTAGTTTGAAGTTGATTTCACGTTTTTCAGGGCCATTGATGTCTGGGTAGGGTTTCATTAGCCAGAGCAGGTATGTGGGATCTCCCAGAGTAACCGTGGGCACAGAAACACCATACAAAACCATGTTGTTTTGGGGAATAAAGTCCCTTCCTCCCCTTGTAAATATAGTCTCAATCTCCTCAGCACCCTTGCATCATGAACCTTTCCTGTGTATCCAAACCTCAGCATTCATGAACCTGCCTTTATGATTCATTAAGTCTCGAAGAACGAGTGAATAGTAATCTTTTCAACGGACATATTCACTCACTCCTTTCAGTGGGCAAAGTATGGGGATGTGAGTGCTAGTGATGGCCCCCATGTAGTTTGGAAACCCCATTCTCTGGAACCCAGCTCTAATTTCTGGAACTTTGGTGATGGCAACCATCTACATTATGAGTAGATGAGAGCGTCCAATATGGGTCTACAGAACTGAGTGTTCTGCCACTGTAGTGTTGGGGCCAGCTCCTCATGGAGCTCCAGGAATGACTGTTTCCTCCTTCTGAAGTTCTGCAGCAACGGGTCATCATCCTAAGCAAAGGGACATCATCTCTGTGTCATGGGATGCCAGTGGATCAGTCACCATCACAGTTACCCATCTTTGATTTGTAAGGAAGGTCCAAGTTCATTCCCCCAAGGTGCTCCCCAGTTGTGTATGCAGTGCATGCACATTTGTCCTGCAAGAAAGATCAGGAGCAGAAACACATATTCAGTCACTTGCTATGTCTTCCACCAAGTTTAGCAGGAGATAGGGATCAGCAGAAACACCCACTGACAAATGTGTGAAAGTAGTGGACAGTACCAATAACACACTGCAAGGAGGTTCCTAGAGTGTCTCCTGTAATTCACAGAATGCTGGAATACCACTCCTGAAATGCTAACGCCAAACATACATACCAAAAAGTGGAAGTGTGTATATGGGTATATGTGGGTATACAGCTTGTACCCATGTCAAGCACAGCATATGTGAACACTCAGCATGAGAATGGGGTACATGTGGGCGCATAAACATGGGTAAGTACCCAGTATGTATGCCAATGTAGACATAGCCTTTAAATCTATCTATGTTTATCTCATCACTATGCTATCTGAGCACCTATGGAGAATGTGTTCCAAGAAGTTTTTGTGAGTTGTCTGGATTATGCAAGGAGATTTGAGACACTGTTTTTTTTTATTTTTTTTTTAACTACAACCTCCTTCTAACACAAACTAAAAAAGTTCCACTAAGAGAGTCCTAACATATGGAAATACAGAGTCCGTGCCATAACTGGATCAATTGGTTCATTAGAGAGGGTAAATCCATTCATAAAAGTTCAAAGTTCATTAGGACAAATACAAATAATGGTCTCAACTTGCAGTGTGTGAGGTTTAGGTTGCATATTTGGAAAAACTTTTTCACTAGGAGGGTGGTGAAGCACTGGAATGCGTTACCTAGGGAGGTGCTGGAATCTCCTTCCTTTGAGGTTTTTAAGGTCACGCTTGACAAAGCCCTGGCTGGGATGATTTAGTTGGGGATTGGTCCTGCTTTGAGTAGGGGCTTGGACTAGATGACCTCCTGAGGTCCCTTCCAACCCTGATATTCTATGATTCTATGAAATGGCTAGTGACCAAAATAAATGAAATTTTTTTTTGTTATGGACCAAAGTAATTATCTGGCCACCATCACCATAGTATCTGAGCATCTCAGAATCATTCATGTATTTATCTTCACACACCCCTGTGAGGCAGGGCAGGGCAATTTTATAGATGTGGGAGCCAGGCCCAGAACCCAGAATTTAGGAGCCTAACTCCCATTGAAATCAATGGGCATTAAGCATCTAAATATCTTTGAATTTCTGGGCTTAAGTGACTTGCCCAAGGTCTTATAGGGAATCAGTAGTGGAGCAGAGACAGGAACCTAAGTCTCCCAAGTACTAAATAGTAACCTAGCCCACTGGACCGTCATTCCTTTCCAATTTTACCCATCCTGTGTTTACAAGAGCTGGTTAGTAGTCAAGGAGAAATGTCATGAAAATGTTTTCCATTTTTTTCCTTTTTTATATTATTTTTATTGTTATCAACATTTTTTATTTCATTTTAAATGTTCTGTCTAATTCTAGTATTTACTACATTGGACTGCATGTCAGCAGATACCTTCGGTAGAAGAATGTTGAAATCACCTAGAATTTGTAGTGATTGAAGGATTATTCAGATATGTGCATGTACTCTTTGGATGTGCTTAGGGTGACCAGATAGCAACTGTGAAAAAACGGGACGGGGGTGGGGGGTAATAGGCGCCTATATAAGAAAAAGCCCCCAAAAACGGGACTGTCCCTATAAAATGGGACATCTGGTCACCCTAGATGTGCTTAGCTTCTGTGTCACAAAGAATAACGCAACATTTTCAAGGGATGCCATATTTGTATACGGAATAACCCGTCAACTGCTTAGGGGACATTACAACACAACCTACTTCACTGAAAGCCACTCTTGATGCAATTGTCCTAGATGATAAGCATAAGTCATGCACCTTCTGAGGTTGTGTGATACTGCTCCAAGTTTATTCATCACCTTGCCACAAATCTAGCTCTTCTGCAAAAGCTTTTATAAACAAATACATCTGGGATAATGTAAAAGCGGCAAGACTCTTTGCCTCTTTTACAGATCCAAACTAACACAGCTACCCCTCTGATCTGGGATAATGTTTGCTAAAGCATTTTGCCATTGGTCAGGCATATGTAATGCAAAATCTAGTCTTAAGTGGTTTCAAACCTGAAAACAAAATTGTACTCACTAAGGGCCAGATTGTCAGGGCTTGTCTACATAAGGAAGTTATTCTGGAATATGGTGGGTGTGGATTTAAAGTGCTATCGCTATTCCGGAATAAGAGTGCTCCCGTGAGGAACTATTCTGAAATAGTTTATTCTGCTAAGCCTTGACCCAGCGAATGAGCCTGTGGGGGTGCAAGGTGATAATATAATTTCTACCCCTACTCAAGATTCCTGTTTATACATCCAAGGATTGCATTAGCCCTTTTGGCCACAGCTTTTGGAAGCTCATGTGTAACCGATTATCTGTCATGATGCTCAAGTCTTTTTCTGAGTCACTGCTTCCCAGGATAGAGTTCCACACCCTGTAAGTACGGCCTACATTCTTTGTTCCTAGGTGTATAACTTTACATATTGAAACACAGGATATTTGCTTGTACCCAGGTTACCAAGTGATCCAAATCACTCTGTATCATTATTTATCTCTCTTCCAAACTTTGTCCTCTGCAAACTTTATCAGTGATGATTTTATATTTTCTTCAAAGTCATTGACAAAAGTGTAGGGCCAAGAACTGATCGCTGTGGAATCACACTAGAAATATATCCACCCAATGATGATTCACCATTTACAATTACATTTTACAGCGTGGGTGTGGAAGGACCAGTGAAGCAAGTCATTGGGTGGCAATTGTGGGGACAACTGTGAAGTAGCAGGGACAGTGGGAGGTGAAGGGGCTAGTGGGGAGGGTCAGTGAGAGTTGACTGGGGAATGTGGGGCCCAGTGAGGGGTGAAGGGGTGATGCTTCCCTGGGTTGTGAGGCACCTCGCTACCTTAGCATGAGAAAGCCTCATCTGTGTCTGCTGTGGATCAGCTTCCCAACCCCACCAGCCACGGTATCTAAGTACTCCCTTTTAGGCCTCACAGGCCCTGACATCAGCCTACAAGTTACAGATTGGTGCACCCCAACCCTTGAGCCCTTTGAGCTTCTCTTTGATAGTCACAGATTTGCTGCTTCCAAAGAAACGGTACATCCCAGCTTACCAGTTCCACCTCAGATCACTGCTGTGCTTACCACACAGCACTGAGGTATGTTTATAGTGAAATCAGTATAAGTTTATTTAACAAAGCATAGAGATTCAAGCAGTAGCAACCAAGTATTGGAAACAAATGATTACATATAAAATAAAATCATAACATTCATTTTAAAGCCTAAGACTTAATTAACAAGATACTCTTAAGTCTAACCAAGTATTGCTCACCAAAACTTCTTGCAACACTTTACAGCCAGGTTGGCTGTGACCCTCTTTTCATGAGACAAGAATACTGTCATTTGCCTCCCAGGTTAAGGACTCCATCTGTTTCCTTGCGTCCCAAAATATACCATAGCAATCTTTTGTCTTTATTCATAACCCTGAATTAGGTGGTCAGTTAGGGATTATTTGGAAGTGGGGAGTCCATGAGGGGTAATTGGGGGGTCAGTTGGGTGTGACTGGGGGTCAGCTGGGGTGATTGGTGTGGGGGGCTAGAAAGAGGACAGGGAGAGGTAATTGTGGGGTCAGTTGGGGATGATGAAGAGTAGGGGGGGTCAGTGGAGAAGTTAAGACGTAACTGGGGATCAACTGGGGTGATGGGGAGTGGGGGGTCAATGGAGAGGTCAGCGAAGGGTAACTGGGGGGGTCAGTTGAGGTGACTGTAGAATGAAGGGCCTAACGTGGGGTTAATGATGGTTAACTGGGGGTCAGTTGGAGGTGATGGGGTGTAGGGATGTCAATGTGGAAGTTAGTGAGGGGTAACTGAGGGTCAGTACTTGGGGTAATGATAGGGTTGCCAACTGTCTAATCATACAAACCCAAACACCCCAGCCCCACCCCTTCCCCAAAGCCCTGCCCCCCTCCCTCCATCCTCCCTCCCTGCATCACTTGCTCTCCCCCACCCTCGCTCACTTTCACGAGGCTGGGGCGGGGGGGGGGGGGGTGCTGGCTCTGGGCTAGGGCCAAGGGGTTTGGAATGTGGGAGGGGGCTCCAGGCTGAGCCTGAGGCAGGGGTTTGGGGCATAGGAGGGAGTGTGGGGTGCAAGCTTTGGGAGGGAGTTTGGGTGCAAGAGGGGGTGCGGGCTCTGAGAAGGAGTTTGTGTTCGAGAGGGGGTTTGGAGTGCTGGCTCTGGGAGGGTGCTCAGGGCTGAGGCAGGGGGTTGGGGTGCAGGAGGGGGTGCAGGCTCTGAGAGGGAGTTTGGGTGCGGGAGGGGGCTCAGGGCTGGGACAGGGGGTTGGAGTGTGGAAGGGAGTGGGGGGGTGGGCTCCAGCCGGGTGGCGCTTACCTCTGGTGGCTCCCGGTCGGTGGCGCAGCAGGGCTAAGGAGGGTGCCCTGCTTGTCCTGGCCCTGCACCACTCCCGGAAGCAGCTGGCATGTCTCTGGGGCCCCGGGGATGAGGGAATAGGGGATGCCGTGCTCTGCCCCTGCCTGCAGGCACCGACCCCACAGCTCCCATTGGCCACGGTTCCTGGCCAACGGGAGCTGAGAAGTCCGTGCTTGAGACGGGGACAGCACGCGGAGATTCCCCTGCCCCTTCCCCCAGTGGCTGCAGGGACGTGCCAGCCGCTTCTGGGAGAGGTGCAGGGCCAGGGTAGGCAGGGAGCCTGCCTTAGCCCCGCTGTGGCACCAGACTTTCAACGGCCTAAAATCTCCCAGTTTGTCTTCAGTAGCCTCCCGGAAATAGAGCCCGATTCCAGGAGACTCCCGGCGAAACCGGAAGGGTTGTCAACCCTGGTAGAGGGTCAGTGAGAAGTAACTGGGGTCTGTTGGGTTGACTGGAGAAAGAAGGGGCCAGTGTGAGGTTGGAGAACGAAGGGGGTCAGTTGGGGTGATGGGGGATCCACAGGGAGGTTAGTGCGGCTGCTTTGGGGGTTAGTTGAGGAGGATGGGATGAGGGGTGCCAATGGGGGCTAGTGGGTACAATGGGGGGGTCAGGTGGGGTGATGGGGAGTCAGGGGGCACTTGGGGAGTCAGGATCTGATCTGCACATGTTGGACAGTGTTCATAAACCTGTTTAATTCTCATTTGCGTAACAGGAAGTAGTTCCTACGTCCCGGAAGTGTTTCCCCAAGCACCCGGAAGTGATCTTGAATCGCGCCTGCGCAGAAAGGCGGCGGGCGGCAAATTCCGCTCCTTCCTCTTTTTTCCCTCCGGAAGTGGCTGGTGATTGGAGGGAGGCTGCTTCCTACTGGCTGGCACGCCCAGGGCCCCGCTGCGAGGCGACCAGTGGGAGCGGCGGGAGGCTCCTGCCGCCGGAAGTGCGTTTTAACGGGCTCCTTCGGGGTCCGTCCCGCCGAGCGGGGCAGGGACGTGGGCCGCGGGCAGCGCCGGGCCCCGCTGGAGGGAGCCGCCCGCGCCCGGCAGGGGGAGTCGCCGGACCCGCCCGGCGCCGGGGCCGGGGCCGGGGCCGCTCCGGAGGAGCCGCCGCGCCCGGGGAGTGCCCTGGACAGCGCCCCCCTGCGCCGCGGGCGGCCGGGCGCCTCCCGGGCCCGCCCCGCGCGCCATGTCCGGGCCGCCGCTGGGGGCGCCGCAGAGCCCCGAGGAAGGGCCCGGCAGCGCCGCGCAGTGGTGAGTATCCGCCCCCGAGGGGGTCCTGTGCCCGGGGAAGGGCCCGCGGGCTGGATCCTCTCGGCAGGGCGGCCCCGCCGCTGCCCCCGGGCCGGGCCGCTTCCCGGGCTGGGGAGGGGCCTTGAGGCTGCCCCGAGCCCCGGGCCTGGAGGCGGCAGCCACGGCAGGGGAGGGCACCAGCGAGCTGGTCTGGCCTGCCGCTGAGCTAGGGCCGCCCCGCAGCGGGAGCAGGACCCCGAGGCCCTGGGGGGCTGTGGTTTGTCACTGGGGCGAACCCAGCTTCGGGGCTCCCAGGCACCCTCAAAGCACAGTGTGAAGCCGGGTAAGTAGCAGGCTTCGTTGGGCTCATGGAGGGTTACGAGGACAGGGGGAGACATTTGCGCTGGATCCTGAAAGGGAATGGGAATCGGATTCGGGTCGGGAAGGATGGGGCAGAGGGGGTGTAGCCGACTTTCCCTGCTCTGCCCCAATGCTGGATTGGCGCGTGGTATGTTTTCTGTCCGTTCCGCTACCTAGGAATAGCAGAGAGCGTGTGCGCCCACTTGTGTTACACAGATATGGACAAGATCTGGTCCTGCCTTCATGGTAGAAGAGAGCACATTATTCCCTTGTAAACCTGTATTTTGCTTTTGATTTGGCAACTTTTTCTAGTGGCCAGAGTTGCTTTATCAAAGGAAAACTTCCTTAATTTTGGGAGCCAGTTTATGGTTCCCTGCTCTAGGTCAGTCCCTTAAAGACATTGTGGGTATGGTGCATCAGTCTCAGAAGACCAGCTCTGTATATAGGCAACGATTTTCCTGAAAGACTGAGTGGGATCTAAGCCAATAGTGTCAAACTAGATAAAGGCTGTCCCGAAGTCTTAAGGGGGCAGCCATCAGTGAGGAGGAGGGCAAGCACTGCTTTCACTCCTTCTCCCATGAACATCACACAGAATAGGTCTGTGCCACTTTCAGGTTTGTCCCAATAAAAGGTATAGAAGGGTCTCTTCTTATGCAGATGGGACTGGCTGCAGGGCTATTCCCAGGGAAGGGTACGGGTAGTGGGTTTATAGGTGCAATAAGTCCCTCTCAGTTGGCCAAAGATGGTTTCTCCCAGGAGCATGATTCAGAGCAAGACTTCCCCTTTTTACACCTCTGAGATGGAGAGGTCTTGTACTCCATACTGGATACTAATATAGAGAAGGGCAGTTACTGGTTCCCACTTGAGCCTTTTTTGTCAGTCAGTATCTTTGCAGGTATGGGTTAAGAACCTTTTAAAGGGAGCAAGCCAAATCTAATCAGTGCAATATAATAATTGTAATCTAAACAGTCCTTAGAAATAGCTTATCACTGTCAATAACTAAGCCAGGACCATTGTGCTTAGTTTGTCTTCTAGGTAGCTCCTTGTTAGAGGAGTGCCTAACGATTCAGTTCTATGAGAGGAGAGCTGCAATGCTGTTGTGACTGAGTGACATGTAGCTTCTGAGTCACAGAATCCCTATCCTACAGGTTACAGAAAGATCTGGGATGCACTGATCTCTCCAGTAAACTAAGTTTACCTACTTCCCGCTAATTGCAGTTCTAGCCTTCAACATTGTTGTGTTTCTTTCTCTCTCCCAAGAGGCAACTGAGGAAACTCCATGATGTCTAAAATACATTTAAAAAAATGGAGAAAACACATTAGGTCTTGTTCTTGCATCAACTGTTTCACTGAAAACAGTGAGGAGGAGCTCTCTTGCTCAGAATCAGGTTCTGACTGTGAATCAGGACAGGTTGTTTCCTATGGAACTCTTATGGAACAGGAGAAGTCTATCAGACAGATGAGTTTGGAAAATGGTAAGCTGGAATACACTTTAGAGTTGTAACTATTCACCAAAAACATTCTTTGTCTAGTCCTAGACCTCCAAATATCCAGAAAAGCAACTAACTGTGAAAACAGAGCTTACTTATTGAATCTTGAGTCTGTTGAAAACGACCTACAGTCTGAATGATATCTGGACTCTATTTGTTCTTAATCATGACTGTGAAATCTGAAGTTCTTCACACCCTCTGAGATTTAGAAATTAGATTGCTGTGTAGTATCAAGATTTAAAGTGGACATGGAATTGCAGCAATGGCTTCATAGGCTTTTTTATTTCATAGAATCATAGAATATCAGGGTTGGAAGGGACCTCAGGAGGTCATCTAGTCCAACCCCCTGCTCAAAGCAGGACCAATCCCCAACTAAATCATCCCAGCCAGGGCTTTGTCAAGCCTGACCTTAAAAACTTCTAAGGAAGGAGATTCCACCACCTCCCTAGGTAACGCATTCCAATGTTTCACCACCCTCCTAGTGAAAAAGTTTTTCCTAATATCCAACCTAAACCTCCCCCACTGCAACTTGAGACCATTACTCCTCGTTCTGTCATCAAATTAAATTTCTGTGTATCTCTAACATCTAATGTTTGATTAAGAAGATCACTGGAAATTCCTGTGATTGGCGCAGCTCTGGTTCAGAAGTTAACATAGTTATTCTTGTTCTGGCAGTCTGCAACTCCTTGAAAAGCCACCAATTCTACAAGCCTTGAGTACCCAAAGTTAGAAGACGTTCTCGTCCTCACAATCCTGAAAAAGAAAAGGATTTGTTATGCTTCTCCCAGAACCATCTGGTAAAGCCAAAGCCCTGTGTACTCTAGAGAAAGCTGGAGGTTTTCAAGAACAAGCCGGACCTAAATTCTGGAGAAAGACCCCTAGCTCCTGTAGCCTCCACTGCAGTTTCTGTTTTTTTTTTCTAGGTTTTTCTAGGTTTAATTGTCAAAAATATGCAGTTAATTTCCTTGTGGAGTTTGTTTTTTATATTCAATTTATTTTACGCTGGCCACACACTTCCAATTTACAATATGCATTAGATTGTCATCTTTAGGTTTCAGAGTTAACCTGTTAAGTGAATGGGGCCTGAATCATGGTGTCGTCACAAATTTGTAGCGAGTCAGCTGTCCACTAGTGGATTTAATCACACTGACGTTCACAAAATGAACAATTTGATGACTGTGGTTAAAGGCACACTAAAAGGTAGCTAAAAGATAAGGAGGGAAACTGACGGTGTCCTCTTGCTTCTTTAAGGTATCCTGCAGGACTGAAATGGTATTGGCTTTTGCTTGTTTTGAAATTTTTCCTCTTCAGAGAGAGATGCATGTACTTTTTTTTCTTCTTTATGTCTTTCACAGAAATTCAGGACTTGCCTTTTGTAATAGCATAGAGAGCTGGTAAAACTATAGTGGAGATCCCATGCTAGTTAACCCTGACTCAGGGGAATATTATTTTTGTTCAAACGGAGATAGGAGAGGGAAATAACTATTGAACTAACACCTGTTAACATACATGCTTGGATAAACATTTGGGAGAACAGGTTCTTAACGATTCAACACCCTTCCCCTTCAGTTAATAGCTGAGAAAGTTCACAATATGTGACCTCTCGGGCACACCAGATTTGACATTCCTGATTATTCTAAGGTAAGAAAGAATCAGGATTTTAAAAAAAATATATTTATTTATTTTGATATGGAGATCCTCAGACTACCTTTCTATATCAAAAACAACAAAAAGCATTAAAAAATGGCCCAAACTCAGATTTTTTTCTGCTTTTGCAGTTCACTTTTGACCCTGTTCAAGCATTTTCTGCTGCCTTCCCACCACTCCCATTTCTGAACAGGAAGTTTAAAAAAATTGTCATGCGTATTGTCACACCTGGACAAAAAAAAACTCTGGCTCTTAAGTTCAGTAAAGGTAGCATCCCTATATCAGTTTTCTTTATCTGTCACGTGCTGAAAAAAGGTAGGACACTTACACCTGGGCTCTCTTCCTAAATTTCATACTGAAGAAATTGGACGGATCATTCTAGAGAAGATTTCAACCATTTTATCACTGCTTCTCTTCCTGGAAGTTCATCACCTTCATGTTCTATTCGAGAGTTTGGCTTATATTCAAGATTTAGTGCTTTGTCAAGAGTCATGACCCCAGGGGGAAAATAGACACCCTATAATTACAGTAAAACGGCAGTGAGAGATTGGGATGGCTTATTGAAGAACTAGGGAAAGTTTCTATTAAAATTTCATTTTATTTTATATTTTTAAAAAGCGAGGGGAGTGAAATGTAGAAAAACACAAAAATCTGAAACTGTTAAACTCATTTTAAGGATTTCTTTATCAACAATGTCACCAAGGAGCGTAAAACTAAAATTACTAACTGGAGGTGGGTCCTCTTCCCTGTTCCTTTATCAGTGCCAGAGCTGTTAAGTTGTGCTTGAATGATAGGAGGAGTTTACCCATAATTCTTTACTAAAGGAGTTAAGCTTCATTTTAAAAAATAGATGCCATTTACTCACATGTGAGTGGACTGACTGGTGACTCATCGTTCCATTTAAATATACAAAATAATTCATAATCATATTCTCTAAAGGAAAAGAGATCTGCAATGTGGAGAAAAATGGCTTATAACTCTCTCTGCTCCACCCACTTTATGATGTGTAAAGAAAGGTTGAGACTTTAAAAAATTCAAATTATTATTATTATTTTTTAAAAAACATTTGAAATGTCAGTCCAGGTCTTTCCTAGTTTTGCTAAAAGACTCATCAGTGATCTCCAGTGTATATGATGAGCTTTCTTAACCATTAAATGAAGCAAGAGAAGTGTCGCATCTTAACAAAGACTGCTTTTTCTCCTAATTGTTTCGTGTATGTTTGAATTAAACAGATGTAAACAAAACAGAACTTTTAAACTGTCTGACTAAAAATTCCTTTCCTTCCCCATTGTTCAGCTTTCAGTGTCTTGTAATGCTACAACTTGTTAGTCCTCCTTAGCGAATTGTCCATAAGACAAGTGTACCTCTACAGCACAAGCTTGGAATTGTCTAGAAAACAGTATCTGTTGGTGAAGCTTACCTTTTGCCTTCCTCTTACACAGAGTTCCACAGGTATAATTAGGGGTATGGCGCAAACACCTGTTCACTTCTTTCTGTCCAGCAGATATGGAGAGTCCAGAGCATACTCGCTATCTTTAATGTCTCTATCATCTGTTTCTTCCTTTGTTCGTGATCATTTGTGTGATTAAAAACAAAAAAACAAAGCCATAACTCCTTTCTGGGGTGGAGGAAGGAGGAGCATGCTTATCATGGAGTTCATTCTTACTCCTTTCCTATTTTCATTAATAGTCACTTTGGGAGTGGGTTGGGGTGCCTGTGGACTCCACAGGAGATGTGCAGAGCCCCAGATATTTAGCAGTTCCATGGCTAGGGAATTTTCTGCAAATTCTGCTCCTGGCTGCAGAATCTAAGCTTTTACGTCTAAAAGAAGAAAATTTCTAGACCATGTGGTTATGAAAGAAACCTTCAAAATATGAACCATGTGTTACAGACCTGCGTGTGACCCACAAGTCAGGTGCTGTCTTCCTGAGTCTGCATGAACAATAGCTTTGGGAGGTGTAAAGTAAACATTCATCTCAATAGGATGTTTTATTCTGAAACATGACAGCTATTTAAGTGTTCACATTAATTTTCACTGGGATCTTTTAAGCAAAAACACTTAGCTGAAGTACTTACCCATATCTTCTGGTGCCAAAACTCCCATCTGTGTCCTACTCAGCTCATAAAACCTCCATTTTCCACTCACAACTTCCACACTGCAAATATGGGTTGTCAATACAAAAGTATGTGGAATATTGAAAATGAAAACATGGGGGAAATGTTAAATATTTATTTATTTATTTATTTAAATGAAGGTGCTGCAGAGATTTCTACCTGCTGTACTGGAGTGCAACATTTAGACTCTGGCAAAGTGAACATAAAATATGCTTGGAAATGAGGTTTCATATCAAAGTGCTGGAGCAGAGAGCTTAACTTTCTAGATTTCAGAGCGAGGAAAGCTCTACAGGGTAAAACCATCCGGACAATACAATGGTGATGATGTATTGCACCAACCACCAGTGGGGAGCCTGACTTCTTTAGCTGTGGCAGGAAATTGTCCTACTCTGAGAGTGGAGCATCCAGTATTGGATCACCCCAGTGGCTCTATATTCGCTCTGAAAGGACGATATGTTGGCAGACTTCTTGAGCAGATGCTACAGTTGGAAGCATGAATGATCCCTCAAAGACTCATCCTTTTCCACAAGGGCTGGAAGGCCCGGGTAGATTGCTCACTTACCAGAGACAGAATACTACATACTTCCAGATGTTCTTAAGAGCAAGCTGGACTCAGCATTGCTGATGGAGGCCCTTCATCTTCAGTGGGGTCAGTAGTTCTTCTATGCATGTCCCATGATGCTATTGAAGCAGAAAGTCAAATGGAACAGAACCAAGATGCTGTTTATAACCCCAGCCTGGATTTCTTCGCAGTTTTGGTTCTCAAAACTTCCAGAACTGATATCAGAACCATAAAACCTACTTCCCAGTTCATTGACTCTCTCATGTTGTGGACTTGGACTGTCAACTCTGATTGAAACAGTCAAAACTCATTGAGATCAATCAGGTTACATATGGCTGCCATCTTGGCTTTCAGCCCTCCAGTGTGCTGACAGTCTACATTCACCCTTCAGTAACCAAGTTACAGAACAGTTGCTCCATGTGTTCCCTCTGGTTTATGAGCCCCTTCTACGACTGAATTTAAATATTGTTCTCACAATGATCATGGGGCCTCTGTTTGCACCTTTATCAGGTTATTTTCTGTGTCATCTCCCTGAAGGTGGAATTAATCATAGCTATAACATAAACCCAGAGAGTTAGTTGAGATTCGGACTTGAGGACTGACCCTCCCTACACCATGTTCCATAAGGTGAAGGTGCTTCTGGATCCTCACTCCAAATATGTAAAATGGCTCTGATTCTAACTCCATCAAGCATTTAGTCTGCCATGATGTTTCCTCAAGTCTTGTTCACACACAAGGAGGTCAAGCTTTTAAATAACTTAAGGCCCCCTCGACATTTACATAAACTAATCTGTAAGTTCCCCCAGCCTTTTCGTGCTGTCTGAGGGGTTGAGACCAGGAGTCAGTATGTCTCAGCCCAAATGGAGCAGACTATGTTTTTGTAGTGATTTGTCTGCAGCGTTTCTCATACTGGGGGTCGCAACCCAAAACGGGGTTGCAAGCCTCTTGTAGGGGGAGTTGTAGTATTCCACCTTCATTTCTGTGCTTCCTTGAGAGGTTACTCCTGGGGACATTCTGAGCATCTGCGGACATGCAGAATTCATGTCTTGCATAATTTTGTATTTTCCCGCATAAAAAACATTTTGCCTTAGAAGTGCTGAAGTTCTGCCCTTTGCCCATTAGGGGCTGCTGTGGCGCTAGAACAGCCAGCGTGAACACAGCTGGCTGGTGTGGTGCCACAGCGGCCTCTTGTGGGCAAAAGGTGGAACTGCAGCACTTCGGCAAAATGTTTTTATGCTGAAAAATACAAAAATCCATGCCCAGTGCTGCAGAATTCCCCTAGGAGTAGAAGTTTATCACAGCACCCTGCCTGCAGAACCAGGTTAGGTCAAAGTGGGGCACATAGGGCTGTTGGGGTCGCAGACGGGTTCAGAATGGCTAGTGGAGGGGACAGACTGGAGCATGGGCTCAGGAACTAGTGGGGTGACATTGCTGAGCCTGGGGATGGGAGAGGAGGGGCTGCAGAGACCCATTGGGATGAGGGGTGCGGGGACAGGGGCAGACATGCCTGACTGAATGGGAGAGGCTTGGGGTCAGCCACGGTCTGCATGGGGGAGGCTTCCCAACACCCTAACAATCCCCTCTCCCAAAAGAAAAACCTCCCCTCCACACCCAACATCCTCCAGGTTCACTCCTAGGCTCCTTCCCTCTCCCTCATCTCCTCCATTATCCCTGACTTCACCAAGCCTTTGCAGTGCTTCTGACAGGTGCAGGAAATACAGTTCTCTATTGTAATTTAAATTAATTACACAAAGTTCTGTATTAATATGCCTAGTAAGGAATCTATTGGTTTAAAAAAAAATACCAGAATCTTTTTTTTGGGGGGAAGGGTCTGTATTGTTACAGACATACTTGCTGACAGATATTTTGAAATAAATTACCAAAATAATTTATGGCATGATTATATTGTGTAATTTCGACAAACAAAATATGTAGAATTTTTCAGAATTTTCAAATATTGTGTGCATTTTTAATTTTTTGGTGCAGAATTTTTAATATTTTGGCGCAGAATTCCCCCAGAAGTAAGAGATGGGTGGCTGGAGAGCAGTGGCTGCTGGCTGGGTGCCCAGCTCTGAAGGCAGTGCTGCTGCCAGCAGCAGCAGCAGCAGAGAAATACAGATGGCAATACCATACCATGCCACCCTTATTTCTGCACTGCCGCTAGAATTGGTGCTGCCCTCAGAGCTGGGTGCCCCTCCAGCAGCCGCCACTCTCTGCTCTGCCTTTACAGCTGAGCGGCCAGAGACCAGATTTCATGGGGGAGACCAGATTTCACGGTCTGTAACACAATTTTCATGGCTGTGAATTTGGTAGACCCCTGTGTATATGTGGTGGTTATTACAATCAGGCAGGTGTTCCGGGGAAACTGAGCCCTGTGGCTGCAGGAGCAGTAAATACCCTCTAGTGAGAACTGGTGGATCTGGCTAAATAACAGAATAAGTTATCAAGTAGACAAGTCTGTCTTTCTTTGTAGCTTTCCCCACTTAGGGACGCATGTGCAGGCAGGGAGCCAGCAGTTACCTCTCCTCCCTGCGTGAATGTTAACAACCTGCTTCTTGCTTCTCTTCTCTCCAGAGTCCTGGAGGTATGAAGCATAGAAAGAGGAGTGGATATCTCATCTTCTCTTTTTACATTCAGCGTCATGCTCTTTCCCCCACAGTGCTCCAGTTTTTTGGTGGATGGGGATGTGGAGGGGAAGTGGTAAATGTAAGAGCAGTAGAGTGGTCGTGAGATGTCTTCTCCCAGGAACAGTGAAAGGTTATACCTCAGAATGAGGGGTCTTATAGGCAGAGGAGGAAGATATTTTGGGGTTTTTGATTTTTAGCTGAGTAGCAGGGAATGACATTCTTCTCTAGTATATAATAATTAGGTGTGAGTACAGACTAAGTGACAATGTTCTGTAACAGCCGACGCAGTGATGTGTATCACTAGAGAAGCATAAGTTTTCCCATTGAAATTACTGAAGACTATCTGTTATTTTCTGTAGTTATCTAGCTTCCAAGATAAGACTATGGTTTGTGTACAATCATTGGTGCATATTAATCAAAATATCTGTGTTCTGATCATTTACGCTACTCTTTTCTTCTTCCTCTTCTTTTGTTTTTTAAGCATTGCAGGCTGTATGTACCAAGTAGTTCAGACGACTGGGCCGGATGGAAAAAACCTTCTGAAGTTGCTTCCAATCTCTAAATCGTCTGGAAATTTTATGCCACTAGTTCAGTCATCAGTTGTGCCTGATACTGCTAAAGGGAATGTATCAAGTCCAGTTCATTTTACTTTTAAGACACAGATTGCCAATAGCACCACATCTTCATCTGTCAAGATACCTGTTTTTAAGTCCACTAATCCTGGAAAGATCATTCTTACAAGGACATTGGATAAACAGGAAAATGTTAGCGTGATCCCTGAAAAAGAGAGCTTGACTACAAAACCAGTTTCTAATGTTCAGAGTAATTCTGTTTCAGTTGATAGATTGTCTTTGCAAAATGTTGCTGTGTCAACTTCATCTAACCAGAGTAATACAGCATATGTGTTAGTCAACACAAAAAGTCTTCCAGTGACTGTGAAGTCTCCTGTGCTGCCTTCTGGGCATCACCTACAGATACCAGCTCATGCAGAAGTGAAATCTGTCCCAGCTTCTTCTTTACCACCTACAGTACAGCAGAAAATACTTGCAGCTGCAGCTACAAATGCCTCTGGAGCAGCCGAAGCCACAAAAACACCAACTGTTATTTATGTGTCACCAGTAAATACAGTGAAAACAGTCGTTCCCAAGCGCTTGCAAACCATTTGCCCAAAACCTGTCACAGAAGTTTCAGAACCAGTAATAATGACAACTACACAAACAACAATAAAGAGTTCTGTTCCACCGGTGGGAACTTCTGATGGCCAACAGCGCCAGCAGACTCCGATGAAATGGGTCGTGCAAGAAAATTCCCAGGCATCAATACCTTACCTTGTTCCTGTGAAGTCATCAAATAACATGGCTTCAAAGATCTTGAAAACCTTGGCAGATATGAAGAACGTAGAAAAAAATTCTGCAAATATTTTACCGATCTGTTCTAACAGCGCTAGTGGAAGCCAGACAATCACTCCCATTAAAGATAATGCTCTGGTGATGTACAATGGGAAAGTGTATTTACTGACTAAAAGAGGGTCTGATGTTCTGTCAGCCCAAATTGACCAACAAGCCTCTCCAGGTACTGATGCTTCTTTTAAAAAGGACACATCTCAGCTGATCACCAATAAGGTGGTAAATCTAGTGTTGTCAAAAAATAAAGGTATGACACTTACCAAAAAGGGTCCAAAGCCAAGTGTAAATACAGAGCTTGTTCCACAGCCTGATTTAAGAAAGAACTTAAAACCTGCACCCACTCTACTTGCAACACCAAGTGTGAATCAGCATATTATTACTACAAACCAGTGCAGGCCTTTGTCCTCAACAGGGGGGATTTCAAATGAAGTGAACCCAGTTAAAAAAATGGTGATGGATGAAAACATGCATTCTAACAGCAAAGAGAAGAGTCACTCTCCCAAAGCAGCAACTGCTGTTACACCTCAATCAAAACAACATTATGCTTTCAGTGAAGAAGAACAAAAGGTAACTGTCTACAGCAAAATGTGCCCACATTTATCTATACCAAATTACTTCTACATCCTGATTCTATGTGACTGAAGCCAGTGTCATTCAAATCACATTTTTTCTCTAAACAAGCATGCTGCCCCCCAAATGTTTCTTAATTTACCAAAAAGAAAAGTAATAAGGTTTTAATCAGTAAGAGTGCATTATGCAAATGAACAAACGTGAGAAAAGGAAAGAAAGGGAAGCTTACTTCTCTGTTAGCCAATGATTGCCATTTTTAATCTGGTACAAATTAACTAAAAACTCCTACTGAACCATACCCCTCATTCCAAGCTATGCTCCCTTTCAGGTGGAACCGAGGAGGAGCTCTCCTTCCGGAAGGAAGAGTGAGTCCGGTCCCATCAGTCTGATTTCCTACCAGCCAAGTCCCAGCCTCTTCTGGGTATTTGGCAAAGAGGGGAATGCTTATTTGAAACTGCTTTGTGCTCACTTTGCAAGAGACAAAGACTGAACCAGCAGAGTCACTGCAGTGTGAGATAAAGGTATTTGTGCAAACCAACTGAAGCCTTGAAAGTCTTCTAAGGGGACTGGGCTAGCAGATGCAAAAGTGGATGCTAGGCAACCATAGACTTATCTCTGATGATATCCAACTGGAGGGGAGGAAGACACAAGTAGAAAGGCCAATGATTGACTTTCATAGTTTCTTTCCGTAAGAGCTTAGTAAAAAGTTAAGTTAAAAAGTCACAGTGCGTAAGTAGAAGTGAGGACTTTAATATAAAAAACATGCCCACAAAAAATAAAACCAAAAAATGGTCTGATATCCTTTTTCATAGGGTGTAGTTGGCTGCCCTCAACCTGAGCTCTGCCGTAGTATCTTGCCCCTGGGTTCCCTACGGGAGTCCAACCCTCTGGGCAATCTCACCCCTTCTGCCAGGAGTTCAGTTCACTCCCAGGTTCTCTTTTGAGTCCAAATATCTCTAGTCCATGCTGGCTTTCCCCAGGTCTTGCCACCAGTTATTGGCTGGGAGCAGCCTTCAAGGGCCTCTTGTCCATATGAGGCTTGCAGGGTCAGTCTTCCCCCAAAGAAGAGGGTTGTGGGGTAAAGGAAAGGGCAGCCACTACCCAGGCCTGGGCTCCCCTTGCTACTGGAGCTCACTGCCAGTCCCCAGCAGCCTTTCTTCCAGGGCAAACTCCCTCCTCCCCTTCGCAGTAGTGAGCATCACTTTTTTAAGCTCCCCTTTTCCTGATGGAGCATGTTCTGTAAGTGCACCTTATTGGCACTGCCTGAGTGCAGGGATGCTCTGCCTTTCCATCAGTGGGATGGGGGCGTAACCCATCACATACCTCTCCTCTTCAAGTCCAGAAAAGTTTCTTGCTCAAGTGTTTCCACAGTCCCATCTCCCTGGGAGGGGTTGTGGGGGGGTGGAAATAGCATTTGCATGCTCTTTCCTTGTTTGGTGCTGCACCCTGAAGCTATAGGGCTGGAGTGTCAGATACCAATGCATAATCTGGGAGGTTGAGTCCTTCATGGAGGGTAACCACTGCACGGGCACATGGTCTGTGATTAGAGAAAAGGGACTACCCAGCAGGTAATACCTGAGGAAGTACACAGCCCATTTGATAGCCACAGCTTCCTTCTCAATAATTCAGTCTCTCCCTGGGAAACAACTTCCTGCCTAAATATGAGATTGGGTATGCTTCTGGGAGAGTGCCATTCCCAGGCAAACATCGGAAGCATCTGTATAGAAAATGAACTCCCGGGTGAAGTCTGGGTTGGCAAGGACCAGCGCCTGGCTTGGTCACATCTTCAGCGTATTCAAGGTTTCATCACACCAGTCAGTGTCTTTGCCTTTTAGCAGATCGGTCAGGGGAGCTGTGATTGATGCAGAGTTGAGGATGAACCAGTGATAGTATCCTATCAGGCCCAGAAAGCGCCATATCTCTCTCCTTGTCTGGAGCGTGGGGCATGAGTTTATTCATGGACTTTGTCTAATAGAGGTTTCACAATGCCTCCTCTTATCTGATACCCTAAAGTAAGTTACTTCTGTCACAGCCACCTTACACTTAGATGGGTTAGCTGTGAGGTCGGCTTCCTGTAGGGACTGGCTGAACTTCTTTAAGTCAGGATCTCCCCTTCCCTTCTTCCCCCAATCCAGTGCTGCTTCCGTTGTTCTTCAGGGGTTGATGATGGCGTGGGCAGCAAGCAAGGGAGAGAAAATTTGGGGCACTGCCCTCTTGTAGCCCTTTCTCTTGCGCAAGAATCCTTTCCCACTGATGTTCAGGAGACAGAAAGTCTGTGTGGCCAGGAACTTGTTTGTGACTGCTCTCCAGAGCATGCTGGAACAAGGCCTGGGCAAAATCATATGGTGGAATCTTGTATCTTTACATACAGCATTGCCACACATAATTTACCAGGACAATAATGATCAGCAAATCATGAGCTTTCAAATGATACCTTACACAGTATGCTTTGTACAAAATTTCTCATAGTCTTGTAAAAGGGGTGAACCTGGGGGTACAGACTGTCACAACCGCCTTCCCTTGGACTCATCCTGCTACCATCAACTGGGGGGAATCCTCCTACAGGCCCCCTCTTCTGCTGCCCATCCCTCTGTGTAGTCTCATTGCATCCAAGGGCGTTCTTTCTTCATATTCCCCTGTTGTCCCCGGGAGCAGCAGGTTATCGAACTCTTCCCTGCGGTTCCTTCCTGGTGGGGAGTGGGTTTAAACTATGAGTGGGACCTGTGTCTGAGGTCAAGGGCTTCAGCTTAGTTTTTTGCCTCACCAGGTGGTTATTCAGTTGATACCTCATCTGAGCTTGGCCCCATGCCTTGCTGAGGTCAACCGTTCTCTATGTGGGTAGCTTGGGTTGCTGGGGTGAGGTTTGTACACGTTTTCATTGCACCAGGATGCAGCGTCTGCTCCTGGGCAAACCCCCCTGCCCCCCATGCCCCTGCGTGCAGTAGCAAACTTCACCTTTTTAAGCTTCTCCAGGAGGAGTATGTTCTGCAGATGCACATGGTGAGAGTTGGTAGTGTTTTTCCTGGAATCAATCCATGAGGGTAGAAAATGAAAATGTAGCGGACCCTTTGATTCTCTAGACCTGTGGTGAAATTATACTTATCTCTCTATGCTCTGGTAGAGGAAATCAAAGTCTTCCTACATAGCAACAAGCTGTTGACAGGAGAATGTATCAGGTATGGGGAGCGAAGGAAAGGTTTTGAAGCAAGGACAGAAGAGAAGATAACAGGACGATGCAGAGTAGCAATTACCATGTCATCCTGGGACGTGCTACCATACTAAACTAAAGGCATATTTGCTGTATGATAATTGGCTAAGTTATTTATGTCATTACCGTCCCACTAAGTGCGTCATTCAAAAGAATAGCAACAGAGGACGAGGAGAGAACAATGCAATATGACGCCAGTCATACCTGTTCCCTTTGGGACAGGCAAGTGGGTAGTACAGCCCTGTTTTTTGTTCTTAACTATTTATTGCAGGGTTTTCTAGCTTGTGGATTGTGACTCACAGGGAGTTTCAGGAGAAGCAAAGGAGGGAACATGAGGCTATTCCCAGGCCTGGGAGTGTTGCAGCCCTCAGCATTTTCCTCCCATGCAGGGCTCTTGACTAGCTGTTGAGTGGAGATAAGAGCTCTGCTTAGCAGCACGGAGCAGTTCCAGGCTCAGCTGGCAGGGAGAACTAGAGGCAAGAGTTGTTTCCTTCTTGCCAAATGCATTGTGGGGAAAGAGGAGGTGCTTGGTCCCCCACAGGCTATGCCAAGCTGGGGAGGGAGAGATGACACTCACCAGCCCCTTCCCAATCCAGGTATGTAAATGTAGTGCTCTGAGGGAGAGAGATCCACTCCCTTTAGGTTATGGGGTGGGGTGAGGCAGAGAGAAACTTTGAAGGAGACAGAGTAGCAATTTTACTGGCAACAATGCTTCCCAGCCTACACTAGATACTTTTTTATACCCCTAACCCACATAATAGCCAAAAAATAATACCATGACCCAAATCCCACAATCTTCTGTACCCACAAAGGATTGTAGGATACAGTGAGTGGCAAATCAGTTTATTTGGCCATTTTGTGGTTGCAGACTAAGAAAGGCTGAGAACCTCTGGATGAGAAATTTATTATTTTAAAATATTATTTCATTTCTTTGTCTCTAGTCCCATCTTGGCATGTGCCTCCCTTCTGCCAACCTAAAGATTCACATGAGCCGGGCACACTTATGGTCATTTTATATGTATTTTAAATCACTGCTACAAATTATGGGTTTGGTTTTGGGTTTTTTAGTTCATTATGTACCTCTGCACCCAAAATGGGACTGAATTTATTTCTGTCATCTGCTTTATGGTACCCTTATGTCAGACCTTTCTCAGTTCCTGAGGCCTTTGTGGAGACCAGATAGTTTCAGATGCGTTGCTTCTTCTCTTCTTCTCTCCTCCCACATGTGCATGCTCAAACAGGTATTTGTTGTGTGACAGGGCCTGATGGTTAAGAGTGGCATCAGGTTACAACAAAATTATGTACAGAGGACTGTTAATACCAAACTTCTAGAATTATCAGTCATCTTTGAAATGTAGGCACCTGCAAACACACTGTGATCCAGGAGAGTGTCGTTGTGATGAATATTTCCTATTTAGTCATCTGTTTCTTGGTAATTCTGGGATCTTAGGTTAAGTGGCTACCTTGCCTCTCATAGCACTTTGTTAGTATAGTAGCAGGATTTGATAACTTTAATTTATATGCTGGTTTAAAATAAATAAATAAATGAACATGGCAATGAAAAGACAAATGATCATATTATAATATTGTAATTTCTCCAAGTAAGCCAATATCTAAAGTTTAATGAACACTTTTTTACCAGAATGTCAATGTTTTAATGATCCCAGGTGTGTTGATGAGTGGCTGTATCTCTGTTTATATACTGTATTCTTATTATTTCAGATTCGAAATGAGAAGGTGTGCTCATCAGAAAAGGCCACTGAAATCAAACACAAAAGAGAATCCCATGGGAAACAATACCATGAATTAAGAAAGAAATTCGGTCTTTTTAAAGAGGAGAGAGTATACCTTAATAGAATTCCCTGTGGAATTCCTCCTGCAGGATCAGAAGCAAGTGTGTGCTCCAATAATAACGTTAAAAAGAATAATGATTCTTGGAGTGCATCACCTCAAGAAACGGTGATAACAACCAAGAAGCAGGACCATGGTGAAGAGGAAAAGGTATCTCAGTGTTTACGTATTTTGATGTGTATCCCTACAATAGCCTATGCTTACACTTTAAGAAATAGAATTTCACTGCTAATTAAGTTACAATTTAACACAAGTGAAATTAATGTGAGGGAAAGAGGAGACGAAATAGCATACTTAGCGGTTCAGCACTGGTTCCAGACTGTAGCTGTCATAAGTACAGGCAGTGTTGGTTGCCACTCATCTGGCACGCAGATGGCACTCAGGTTGCTAAAAACACTTCTTTTCTCCCAGATTCCTTCAAACCACCTCTCACAGCCTCCATCCGTGGTTCCTGCAGATCCTCTTTTGCTACTACCATCGTCAGAGAAGCAGCTAGAACTTCAGGCAGAGCTGTTATCTTGACAAGTTTTACGGTGTTTTTTAACTTAGTCTATGAAAATCTGGAGGTGGGAGGAAATTATTTGCTTGTAAAACTCTCCCTCAAATAGCCACCATCATAGCATCCACTTGAGTGCTTACTGAGGTCTGTGTCTCCTATGATCCACAGCAGCCATTCAGTACCTAACAGAAGTCTTAAATCAGACAAGACATTTGCTTGTCTCCTCAAGTTGGTCCACCTAAGTTTTTGTCCTAGCAATCAGCAGTTAGTGACATGGGACAGGATGACCTTCAACAGTGGCCTACAGCAGGCCGTGCCAAACAGCTGTCAGATTGTGTAATCCCTCTGAGGAAGAGTCTTCTCTTCAAGACTGAGTATCCTGGCCCTGACCTTCAAAGAACCTAGTGTTATATTTTTAAGTTCTTTGACCTCATGGACTTGACCCTGAATTAGGTCTTCGAGAAGAAATCATTCTTTCAGATTCTTGACATATGCATTCATTATCCTTGTTTTTAAAGAATAGAACAACATGTTTACATCCAGAGGTCTCGCATTAAGTACAGTAAACCCAGATACCAGCATATTGTGTCTTGCAGACCAGTAGTGAAGTCTACTTCTTTCAGAGATAGGGAATATCCAGCTGGAATCAAGAGTCTTCTCTCCTTAGGAGGTAGGGTGTCAGTGGTGTTGGGCAAAGTGAGAGAATTGTCCCTCTCCTTGAGGGTTAGCCCATAATCCTGTTAGACAAGTGTTTCTTGTGTTGTGGAGACGGAAATATCCCAGAATTCCAGCCCTCCTCCTTCCCACCCTTTTTACTCTGACAACTGTTTTCTCACATTCATGATCCCTCATCAAAGAAATCATATCATCAACAGATTGCATCATCTAATCAGTGTTGGAGCCTTTTTTCTGTTCCCATCAGGCCAGTTGCTATAAAGAGTCAACTCAGTTTAAATTATGGTCTCCCTTCCTCCCCAAAATCCAGAGCAGTCAGATCCTTCTTGGATACATTTTGTGAAAATTCAGCCACTTCCAGAAGTTCAAGATGGAGTATCTCTCTCCACTCTATTCTGGCAGCTAGGGACTAAGAAGATTTCTTTGCCTTAGCTGATCTCAGGGTTGCCCAATGTGTCCATTGCCCACATGCATCAGGAGTTTGTTCCCAGGAAAGCTCACTTCACTCCAGTCCAAATCCTTGCCTTTTGGTCTGACATCCAAATACATGTGCTTTTACCAGGATGATTGTTGTTTATTGCCAAAGCTATAAGAAAAGCAGGCCTGTGTTGTTGGCTCATTCAAACAAAAACCATGTCTGAAGCCACGTGAGTGGTATTAGAGAGCTGAAACAAAGGAGCATAAAGAGCCACAGACTCTTGAGAGGCTCTACCACTGGGCAGAGTAGAACTGAGGTTAGTCAAGACGTCACGTGTCCTCTGACAACTCAGCCAATAAGCTGACAAGGCTTAATTTTGATAGGAGTCAGACACCTAACCATAGACTCTTTTACAAATCCCATTAGACACCTTCTGTATCTCTAGGCGCTTCATTTCCTTTGTACATCTGGCTCTTTAGGAGCCTAAGTTTCACTTGAAATAAACAGGATTTAGGCTTCTAAGTCTCGTAGGCGCTTTTGACTATTTTATCTCTGGTCTTGATGTAAACATTTCAAGTGATGGAGAATTTACCATATTCCTTGGTAACCTGTTCAATGTTCAGTTACTCACTGTTCAAAATTTGCATCTTGTTTCCAGTCTGAACTTCGTTGACTTCAACGTCCATCAACTGGATCATTTTAAGCCTTTACTAGATTAAAGAGCCCTCTGACATCAAATATTTTCTCCCTGTGTGGGTAACTATAGAGCATGATCAAGTTGCTTCTTAACCTTTCCATCAATAAGAAAAATAGTTGAGTTTATTTTAGTCTCATTGTAAGGCTTATTTTCCACATCTCCCATTATTCTGCTGCTCTTCTGTAAATCCTCTCCAGTTTTCAACTTCTTTTTTTTTAAAGTGTGAGTCCCTGAACTAGACACACTATTCCAGTAGTTGCCTTACCAATGCCATATACATCTCCCTCCTCCTTCTTGATGTTCCTCTGTCTGTACCCCAATTAAAATGTTAGCCCTTTTTGCTAAAGCATCACACAATCTGCAGATTAGGGAAGATCAAGCTGTGTTCCTCAAGTGCAGGACAATATCTTCACAACCACAAGAGCTAGAAACTTAATTTTAAATGAAAGCTTAAATTCTTCAGAAACTGTTTGACTGAAATCCAGATGTGATGTATCTACTTTGTCCCTTCATTCACTTATTTCGTACATCTAGTTAAAAAACAAGAACAAAAAGCAATGAAGTTTGTCTGGAAAGATCTGTTCTTTATAAACCCATTCTGCTTGTTGCTCTTGCTTCTGTCATCTTTCATTAATACCACCCTCCCCTTCAGTATTTGTTCCATTATTTTATTAAGGATAGGAATTAGATCTAAGGAGTAGTAGTTGCTACTACTTTGCCTTTTGAAGACTAGTGCTTTGTTGGCTTTTCCCTGTTGTTCTGGCACTCTTATTTCTTCTGAGAAATAATTGCAGTGGTACAGTAACTTTTATTGTATTGTAGAATTATCATTAAGATGCATAGAAGTAAGAGTCCTTTTATGCATCTAAGAAGGCAGTATCCAACTCCATATTGTTCAAAGTCTGACACCAAATATTTCCACACTACCCAATCAAAAGCTTTCTCATGATATAATAATAATATCAGACGCCAGCTCTCCCTGATTTTCAGTAATTATCTGGATTTTTAATGCAATTATTAAATTACTAATTCAGGCTTCAATCTACTGATTTTGCAAGCCTGCACATTTTACATATATAAAGTGTGTGTGTGTGTGAAAGAGAGAGAGAGAGACTCACTCACCACCACTCAGGTTTGAACACAGCAATTAGTGCTGCAGCCACAGGGGGCATTCTTCTCCATTGCCCAGGGAGGTCTAGGCCCAGGACTGGCCAAGATAATTAAGGACCCTAGGCAGGATAGGAGGGCAGCTTTCCTAGGGTCGGTCCTCCCCTTCTTTTTGTTTGGGATAGGGGAACACAAGAGTGCATTGGTTGAGCCTCCTCAGTGGCCATAGAGGAGGGGAGGGGAGGGGGAAGAGAGAGGTCCAAGCAACCTCCCCAATTTTTTTTCATAAACATCTTTAAAAGTCTCAGAGCAAGGCTGGCAACTCTGTGATAGCCAAGAATTCTCCTTTGATTAGGCAAAGTGGGTAGCTCCCAGCACACATCCAACATTGTTAGATGTCCTGTCTTGGAGGAAGCCTGTCGTGTGTGTGTGTGTGTGTAATATATGTCATGTTATAGTTGCTGAAACCTTGGTCGGTATGTTTACATCATGGTTTAACAGGGAAATAGGTCAACAGGATGATCCAAAAATATATTCTCCCTGGATTTGGGAGAACTACTCTGGTTGCCTCTTTCATTGATACTGAAAGCTTTATCGCAAATGTTAAAATGTCCATAAGTGGTCCTATTCACACTCATTTGATGAAGCTCCATTGATAACTTAAGATGTGGAAAGCGTCCCGTGGAGGGCAACAAAAATGATTAGGGGACTGGAACACATGACTTATGAGGAGAGGCTGAGGGAAATGGGATTGTTTAGTCTGTGGGAAGAGAAGAATGAGGGGGGATTTGATAGCTGCTTTCAACTACCTGAAAGGGGGTTCCAAAGAGGATGGATCTAGACTGTTCTCAGTGGTAGCAGATGACAGAATGAGGAGTAATGGTCTCAAGTTGCAGTGGGGGAGGTTTAGGTTGGATATTAGGAAAAACTTTTTCACTAGGAGGGTGGTGAAACGCTGGAATGCATTACCTAGGGAGGTGGTGGAATCTCCTTCCTTAGAAATTTTTAAGGTCAGGCTTGACAAAGCCCTGGCTGGGATGATTTAGTTGGGGATAGGTCCTGCTTTGAGCAGGGGGTTGGACTAGATGACCTCCTGAGGTCCCTTCCAACCCTGATTTTCTGTGTGCATTGAGGTCCTTAATTGTGGACCATGGAAGTTTTGCCATTGACTCCAGTGGAAGTAGAAACTTGGGGAGGGTTTTCTTTCTTCAAAAAATATAGGAAATTCCATTAAAAATGTGTTAAGGTATCACAGTAAAGCACTTGAAATCCAGGAAACACCAAAGCTGAGTTTACCCATGAAACCTGAACTCTGTCCCCTTGTGGGTCTTCCTTATAATACAGTCTTTAATGACGTGATTACAAACCAGTAATTTGACAGGACCCCTGCCCCATTCAGGTATGAATACTGGATGATGAGCAGTGAATTACACACAGTGGTAACATTTAATTAATTGCAGTGTGACAAAGTTCTTCCTCTGCTTTGGTGGGTCCTGCGCTTATTGGCAGATTTGCTTGCCTCAGAGATTCACGGCAGCCCTCAGTTTGGTCACTTTTGCTTGTGGCTCAAAGCCGCTGTTCACTCAGCTAACCTCATCACTGACCAGCATGGGGAAAAAGGAGGAGAACAATCCCCGCAGTCTCTGCTGATCCACCTAGTGGGTCGGGGGGACAGGCCAGAGACTTTCCCCTCAGATGGGACCCACAGTCCAGGTCAACTCCTCTTGTATCCAGTGGGGAGTGGGGGTTATGAGAGGAACCCAGGCCCGCCCTCTACTCCGGGTCCCAGCCCAGGGCCCTCTGGATCACAGCTGTCTACAGTGTTTCGTGTAACACCTGTGTGACAGCTACAACTCCCTGGGCTACTTCCCCAATGGACTCCTCCAACACCTTCTTTATCCTCACCACAGGACCTTCCTCCTGATGCCAGATAACATTTGTACCCCTCAGTCCTCTAGCAGCACGCCCTCTCACTCTCAGCTCCTTGCGCACCCCTCCTGACTGAAGTGAGGTCCTTTTTAAACTAGGTGCCCTGATTAGCCTGCCTGTCTTAATTGATTCTAGCAGCTTCTTAATTGGCTCTAGGTGTCCTGATTAGCCTGCTTGCCTTAATTGGTTCCAGCAAGTTCCTGATTGTTCTGGAACTGCCCCTGTTACCTTACCCAGGGGAAAGGGAACTGCTTAATCTGGGGCTAATGTAGCTGCCTTCTATCACTCTCCTGTAGCCATCTGCTCCGACCTTGTCACTGCCGGTTTACATACTTTTTAATATTTATTTGCTAAAGGGTAACCTTAACTTTGGAGCATATTGCATCAAACAGTCTTTAAAATTATTTCAGCACAGTAACCTTAGATAACTACAACAAACAGTTGTTAGTATGTGCTTAATTTACCTTGATGACAAAACCTTTGAAATGATATACAATTTAATGTAAACACTTTTTTTTTCTTGATATACAGATAATTTTGGACCTGGAACAGGATTTGACTAAAAAAAGAAAAGCAAAACTCTCACCAGTGCCAGAAAATGGAAAGAGAAGGAAAATGACGGTCAAATCAGCCATAAATCCAAGCGTGGAAAACAACAGCACCGGTTCTGTAATACTTAACAAGCGTATTTCATCCACACCAGTCTTATCACAGCAGAAAAATTCCACAGGCTCTATCGGATCTTCTCTAGGGAGGAACTCTGAGCAAGACCCATGTGTTCAAGATAACCAAGTTCAAGACACCTGCTGTTCAGCTTTAGTTTTTTCTGAAGATGATGTTTCGACTAGTGAAAGTTCCTTTCGAGAAGATGCTTTCCCTTTGACTCCACCAGACTTGGATGAAACAATCAGGGATGAAAAAATAAAACGACTGAAACGGCTATTAAGAGAACGAGAGGCAGCACTGGAAGAAATTCGTAAAAAGATGCAGCAGACCTGAAAAATCTAACTAGTAATCTGGACCGTATTCATTCTGACTCCCTTGACATTGGTGATTCAAACAAGAGATTAATTTGGTTCAATGCCGCTGAACGTTTAAAATGAACATATAATCTAATTTTCTGGTATTCACAGGACATTAATGGGAGCTAAAATGCATGTATATAGAGGAGAGTAGATTCCAGGAATAAGGAACGTAAGAACTGGGTTGTCCAGAATTCTACTTTTGGGGAGCCCATGTGTGTCAAAGAATTTAGTGTGCAGAAGATATGCTACTTTAATTTTCAGTGTGGTGTATTCTCTAGCCTTTAGAGTGAGAGCTTTCTGTACTAGTGCTAGAAAATTCTCGTGCTTTGGAATTTCAAGACCTGTTTTTTGGAAATGAAATGTGAATTGCAAACCTCAACTGTAGATTTTTTTTTATTATTATTTTTAGTGCATGCTGACTTGTGAATTACAGGAAATAAACTATAACATTACATTGTTTCAAAACTTTAGTGGTTAGTGTTTAAATAAAGATGATTTGATCTGGGCATTAGATTTTATACAATAAAAATTGTACAACAAAAAAGGGGGTGATTTTATTTATGGAGACCATTGTACATGTCTGAAGAAAGAGCAAGATATAGATGGCATAGCAAACTATACTATTGGCTACTGTTGGGATTAATGCATATGCAGATCTTTTAGTGTTATTGTTATAAGAAATATAGGACATTTGTCAGCTTGGTATCGGAGTGTCTTTTACAAGATTACATTGAGAGAGAGCATACACTTTGCTTTCTTACTGCCTGCAGTTTTCAATCTGGCCCATTATTCAGGAAATCATTTAGCACAAGGACTGTTGTAATTTCCTGCTGCCGTCCAATCCCCTCCCCATTGGGGCATGTGGAAGGAGGGGAGAAAATGTGACTCAGGTTAACCTCAGTCACAGCCCTGGGCTACACTAGGAGTTGAGGTCAAATTTAGCAGTGTTAAATGGATTTAACCCTGCAGCCGTCGACATGATGAAGCCCTTTTTTTTGATGTAAAGGGCTCTTAAAATCGATGTCCTTACTCCACCCCCAACAAGGGGATTAGCGCTGAAATCGGCCTTGCCCGGTCGAATTTGAGGTACTGTGGATGCAGTTAGACGGTATTGGCCCCCAAGAGCTATCCCAGAGTGCTCCATTGTGACTGCTCTGGACAGCACTCTCAACTCAGATGCACTGGCCAGGTAGACAGGAAAAGGCCCGCAAACTTTTGAATTTCAATTTCCTGTTTGGCCAGCATGGCAAGCTGCAGGTGAGTGCAGAGCTCATCAGCAGAGATGACCATGATGGAGTCCCAGAATCGCAAAAGAGCTCCAGCATGGACTGAACGGGAGGTACGGGATCAGATCACTGTATGGGGAGAGGAATCCATGGTATCAGAACTCCGTTCCAGTTTTCGAAATGTCAAAACATTTGTCAAAATCTCCCAGGTCATGAAGGACAGAGGCCATAACAGGGACCTGAAGCAGTGCCGCATGAAACTTAAGGAGCTGAGGCAAGCCTACCAGAAAACCAGAGAGGCAAACGGCCGCTCCAGGCCAGAGCCCCAAACATGCCGCTTCTATGATGAGCTGCATGCCATTTTAGGGGGTTCAGCCACCACTACCCCAGCCGTGTTGTTTGAGTCCTTCAATGGAGATGGAGGCAACACGGAAGCAGGTTTTGGGGATGAAGAAGATGATGATGATGAGGTTGTAGATAGCTCACAGCAAGCAAGCAGAGAAACTGGTTTTCCCGACAGCCAGGAACTGTTTCTCACCCTGGACCTGGAACCAATACCCCCCGAACCCACCCAAGGCTGCCTCCTGGACCCGCCAGGTGGAGAAGGAACCTCTGGTGAGTGTACCTTTTAAAATACTGTACATGGTTTAAAAGCAAGCATGTTTAATGATTAATTTGCCCTGGCATTTGCGGCTCTCCTGGATGTACTCCCAAAGCCTTTGCAAAAGGTTTCTGGGGAGGGCAGCCTTATTGCGTCCTTCATGGTAGGACACTTTACCACTCCAGGCCAGTAGCATGTACTTGGGAATCATTGTAGAACAAAGCATTGCAGTGAATGTTTGCTGGCATTCAAACAACATCCGTTCTTTATCTCACTGTGTTATCCTCAGGAGAGTGATATCATTCATGGTCTCCTGGTTGAAATAGGGTGCTTTTCTTAAGTGGACATTCAGAGGTGCCCGTTCCTGCTGGGCTGTTTGCCTGTGGCTGAACAGAAATGTTCCCCGCTGTTAGCCACATAAAGGGGGGAGGGGCTAGCCATGTGGTGGGGGGAGGCAAAATGCGACCTTGGAACGAAAGCACATGTGATATGTATGTAATGTTAACAGCAAGGTTTACCGTGAAAGAGTGTACCCATTGTTCTATAAAATGTGTCCGTTTAAATACCACTGTCCCTTTTTTTCTCCTCCACCACCTGCATGTGTATTAAGGATCACAGGATCTTCTCCTTCCCAGAGGCTAGTGAAGATTAGAAGGTGAAAAAAATGCACTCGTGATGAAATGTTCTCTGAGCTCATGTTGTCCTCCCACGCTGACAGAGCACAGACGAATGCATGGAGGCAGACAATGTCAGAGTGCAGGAAAGCACAAAATGACCGGGAGGAGAGGTGGCAGGCTGAAGAGAGGGCTGAAGCTGAAAGGTGGCAGTAGCGTGATGAGAGGAGGCAGGATTCAATGCTGAGGCTGCTGGAGGATCAAACTAATATGCTCCAGCATATGGTTGAGCTGCAGGAAAGGCAGCTGGAGCACAGACTGCTGCTACAGCCCCTGTGTAACCACTGCCCTCCTCCCCAAGTTCCTTAGCCTCCTCACCCAGACACCCAAGAACGCAGTGGGGGGGGCCTCTGGCCACCCAGCCACTCCACCCCAGAGGATTGCCCAAGCAACAGAAGGCTGGCATTCAATAAGTTTTAAAGTTTAAAACTTTTAAAGTGCAGTGTGGCGTTGTCCTTCCCTCCTCCACCACCCCTCCCGGGCTACCTTGGAAGTTATCCTCCTATTTGTGTGATGAATTAATAAAGAATGCATGAATTTGAAGCAACAAGGGAAGGTCATGCCTGACTAATCTAATCGCCTTCTATGATGAGATTACTGGTTCTGTGGATGAAGGGAAAGCAGTGGATGTATTGTATCTTGACTTTAGCAAAGTTTTTGACACGGTCTCCCACAGTATTCTTGTCAGCAAGTTAAGGAAGTATGGGCTGGATGAATGCACTATAAGGTGGGTAGAAAGTTGGCTAGATTGTCGGGCTCAACAGGTAGTGATCAATGGCTCCATGTCTAGTTGGCAGCCGGTGTCAAGTGGACTGCCCCAGGGGTCGGTCCTGGGGCCGGTTTTGTTCAATATCTTCATTAATGATCTGGAGGATGGTGTGGATTGCACCCTCAGCAAGTTTGCGGATGACACTAAACTGGGAGGAGTGGTAGATAGGCTGGAGGGCAGGGATAGGATACAGAGGGACCTAGACAAATTGGAGGATTGGGCCAAAAGAAATCTGATGAGGTTCAAGAAGGATAAGTGCAGGGTCCTGCACTTAGGACGTAAGAACCCAATGCACAGCTACAGACTAGGGACCAAATGGCTAGGCAACAGTTCTGCAGAAAAGGACCTAGGGGTGACAGTGGACGAGAAGCTGGATATGAGCCAGTAGTGTGCCCTTGTTGCCAAGAAGGCCAATGGCATTTTGGGATGTATAAGTAGGGGCATAGCGAGCAGATCGAGGGACGTGATCATCCCCCTCTATTCGACATTGGTGAGGCCTCATCTGGAGTACTGTGTCCAGTTTTGGGCCCCACACTTCAAGAAGGATGTGGATAAATTGGAGAGAGTCCAGCGAAGGGCAACAAAAATGATTAGGGGTCTGGAACACATGAGTTATGAGGAGAGGCTGAGGGAACTGGGATTGTTTAGTCTGCAGAAGAGAAGAATGAGGGGGGATTTGATAGCTGCTTTCAACTACCTGAGAGGTAGTTCCAGAGAGGATGGTTCTAGACTATTCTCAGTGGTGGAAGAGGACAGGACAAGGAGTAATGGTCTCAAGTTGCAGTGGGGGAGGTTTAGGTTGGATATTAGGAAAAACTTTTTCACTAGGAGGGTGGTGAAACACTGGAATGCGTTGCCTAGGGAGGTGGTGGAATCTCCTTCCTTAGAAGTTTTTAAGGTCAGGCTTGACAAAGCCCTGGCTGGGATGATTTAATTGGGTATGGGTCCTGCTTTTGAGCAGGGGGTTGGACTAGATGACCTCCTGAGGTCCCTTCCAACCCTGATATTCTGTGATTCTATGATTCTATTGCCTCTGGAAGAGGTGATCGAAGGGAGGAGGGGAGGGTGGTTAGCTTACAGGGAAGTAGAGTGAACCAAGGGGCGGGGGTTTTCATCAAGGAGAACCAAACAGAACTTTCACACTTTAGCCTGGCCAGTCATGAAACTGGTTTTCAAAGCTTCTCTGATGCGCACCGCGCCCTCCTGTGCTCTTCTAACCGCCCTGGTGTCTGGCTGCGCGTAATCAGCGGCCAGGCGATTTACCTCAACCTCCCACCCCGCCATAAATGTCTTCCCCCTTACTCTCACAGATATTGTGGAGCACACAACAAGCAGTAATAACAGTGGAAATATTGGTTTCGCTGAGGTCTAAGCGAGTCAGTAAACTGCGCCAGCGTGCTTTTAAACGTCCAAATGCACATTCTACCACCATTCTGCACTTGCTCAGCCTGTAGTTGAACAGCTCTTGACTACTGTCCAGGGTGCCTGTGTATGGCTTCATGAGCCATGGCATGAAGGGGTAGGCTGGGTCCCCACAGATAACTATAGGCATTTCAACATCCCCAACGGTTATTTTCTGGTCTGGGAATAAAGTCCCTTCCTGCAGCTTTTGAAACAGACCAGAGTTCCTGAAGATGCGAGCGTCACGTACCTTTCCCGGCCATCCCACATTGATGTTGGTGAAACGTCCCTTGTGATCCACCAGTGCTTGCAGCACTATTGAAAAGTAACCCTTGCGGTTTATGTACTCGGCGGCTTGGTGCTCCGGTGCCAAGATAGGGACATGGGTTCCGTCTATAGCCCCACCACAGTTAGGGAATCCCATTGCAGCAAAGCCATCCACTGTGACCTGCACATTTCCCAGGGTCACTACCCTTGATATCAGCAGATCTTTGATTGCGTGGGCTACTTGCATCACAGCAGCCCCCACAGTAGATTTGCCCACTCCAAATTGATTCCCGACTGACCGGTAGCTGTCTGGCGTTGCAAGCTTCCACAGGGCTATTGCCACTCGCTTCTCAGCTGCGAGGGCTGCTCTCATCTTGGTATTTATGCCCTTCAGGGCAGGGGAAAGTAAGTCACAAAGTTCCATGAAAGTGCCCTTATGCATGGGAAAGTTTCGCAGCCACTGGGAATCATCCCAGACCTGCAACACTATGCGGTCCCACCAGTCTGTGCTTGTTTCCTGGGCCCAGAATCGGCGTTCCACAGCATGAACCTGCCCCATTAGCACCATGATGCCTGCATTGCCAGGGCCTGTGCTTTGAGAGAAGTCTGTCCATGTCCTCATCACTCTCGTCACCGCGCTGATGTTGCCTACTCACCCGATTTTGCTTTGCCAGGTTCTGGTGCTGCATATGCTGCTGCATGTGGTGTTTAATGTACTCCTAATTGCCAAAGTGATCTGAGTGGGCTCCATGCTTGCCGTGGTATGGTGTCTGCACAGAAAAAAGGCGTGGAATGATTGTCTGCCATTGATCTCATGGAGGGAGGGACGACTGACGACATGGCTTACAGGGTTGTCTTACAGGGAATTAAAATCAACAAAGGGGATGGCTTTACATCAAGGAGAAACAAAAACAACTGTCACCCAGAATGGCCCCCTCAAGGATTGAACTCAAAACCCTGGGTTTAGCAGGCCAATGCTCAACCCACTAAGCTATTCCTCCCTCTGGTATTTCAGGCAGGACTGAATCTCCATTAAAGTTTTCAAGGTGCCCCTGACAGACCTCACCAAAATGATTGTCCGCCGTTGATTTCACGGAGGGAGGGAGGAGCAAATGAATGCAAAACAAATCTGGTCTATTTCTTGTTTTGATCCACTCCATTTATCTTTTACATCTTTGGCTGGCAGCAGACGATGCAGTAGGACTGCAAACCATCCTCATCTCCTGGCTGCTCGGCAGAAGATGGTGCAATAGGACTGCCTGCAGAACTAAAGAGAATGACCTGGTCGAGTCACTCCTATTTCAGTCCCTGCGCCCATGTCTGCCCAGGTGCTCCTGACCGACCTTACCGAGGCGGCCAGGAACGCCTCGTACATGATGAGGATGGTTTTCAAGCCTACTGCACCGTCTGCTGCCACAAGGCAATGAGTTGCTGCTGCGGTGTAGCAATGCAGTACCATGTCTGCCAGCACCCAGGAGACATACAGTGACAGTGAGCTGAGCGGGCTCCATGCTTGCTGTGGTATGGAGTCTGCACAGGTAACTCAGGAAAAAAGGCGCGAAACGTTTGTCTGCCGTTGCTTTCACAGAGGGAGGGAGGGAGGGCTTGATGACGTACCCAGAACCACCCGCGACAATGTTTTTTGCCCCATCAGGCATTGGGATCTCAACCCAGAATTCCAATGGGCAGCGGAGACTGCAGGAACTGTGGGATAGCTACCCACAGTGCAACACTCCAGAAGTTGACGCTAGCCTCGGTACTGTGGAAGCACTCCGCCGAGTTAATGCACTTAATGCACTTAGAGCATTTTCTGTGGGGTCACACACAATTGACTATAAACGATTTCTAAAAAACCGACTTCTATAAATTCAAACGAATTTCATAGTGTAGACATACCCACAGTCTATCCTGAAGCTACTTCTGGGTTGGTGCAGTATCTTGTGATACTCTGCTCAGCGCCGTCTCTAAATTAAAAATATAATCCTAAATGCAACAAAGTCCCTCCCTAGTCTATATGCCTATAAGAAATCAATGGCAGAGGCCTGGGCCTGCTTCTTAGAAGATTGTACCTCCAGCTTCCTTCTTGAGACAGTGAGCTCAAGCTTTCAGCAAGAATCTTGTCCAGCATACAAGTGAAGTGAGGGCTCATGGGCCAAAAGAAGACTGACTTCAGAATGGGAGCCTGCAAGGCCAGGCTTGAACTGTGGAAAAAAAGCAGTGGTACTTCCAAACTCAAACTGCAAGCCAAACTCTGTCCAGTTGAGACACCAAAGTGAGGTGGTTGACTGTACAGATGTTCATATTCATATGTGCTCTGGTGGGATTGGCTTTCCCTTCTTGGGGTCCAGATTCAATGCTGGGCTCTGAAATTCACTCCCTCTTGGGAGTTCTCTTTTTCACTGTTGTTCTCTTTTTCACTCCTCCTCCCTTTTGGCTCCACAGGTTAGACTGTGGGGAAAGTGTGGGTAACTTCACAAGTATCACCTGTTTGGGGCACCTAAATGAGAGGCTGCTCACCATAGACAGTCCATGTGTTTATCCTGCTGCATTTTTAGATACTCTGATCAGCCGTTACCTGTGTTGACAAATTAACATATTTGGACCTCAGAGTTAAACCCCAATCCCTTGCTGAGGGGTGAATAGAATGGTACGCCCTACCCAGAGCAATTGTTTTGATCTCTCTGCAAACTCAGCCAGACATCGCTACATCAGTTTCTTTCTAATCAGGTTGTCAGTAATTTCTTTGCAACCATTACAGTGGAGACTGAAAAAAACCAAACGAGATAAGATTCCGGAAAGCAAGATTATGTCATAACATTAAAACAGGAAGGTCGTCAAGACTTAGGGTATGTCTACACTACGGAATAAGGTCAAATTTATAGAAGTCGGTTTTTTAGAAATCGGTTTTATATATTCGAGTGTGTGTGTCCCCACAGAAAATGCTCTAAGTGCATTAAGTGCATTAACTCGGCGGAGCGCTTCCACAGTACCAAGGCTAGAGTCGACTTCCGGAGCGTTGCACTGTGGGTAGCTATCCCACAGTTCCCGCAGTCTCCGCTGCCCATTGGAATTCTGGGTTGAGATCCCAATGCCTGATGGGGCTAAAACATTGTCGCGGGTGGTTCTGGGTACATATCGTCAGGCCCCTGTTCCCTCTCTCCCTCCGTGAAAGCAAGGGCAGACAATCGTTTCGCGCCTTTTTTCCTGAGTTACCTGTGCAGACGCCATACCACAGCAAGCATGGAGCCCGCTCAGGTAACCGTCACCCTATGTCTCCTGGGTGCTGGCAGACGCGGTACGGCATTGCTACACAGTAGCAGCAACCCTTTGCCTTGTGGCAGCAGACGGTACAGTACGACTGGTAGCCGTCATCGTCATGTCCGAGGTGCTCCTGGCCACTTCGGCTGGGAGCACCTGGGCAGACATGGGCGCAGGGACTAAATTTGGAGTGATTTGACCAGGTCATTCTCTTTAGTCCTGCAGTCAGTCCTATTGAACCGTCTTATGGTGAGCGGGCAGGCGATACGGACTGCTAGCAGTCGTACTGTACGTAATCTTCTGCCGAGCAGCCATGAGATGTGGATGGCATGCAGTCCTTCTGCACCGTCTGCTGCCAGCCAAAGATGTAAAAGATAGATGGAGTGGATCAAAACAAGAAATAGACCAGATTTGTTTTGTACTCATTTGCTTCCCCCCATCCCCTGTCTAGGGGACTCATTCTTCTAGGTCACACTGCAGTCACTCACAGAGAAGGTGCAGCGAGGTAAATCTAGCCATGTATCAATCAGAGGCCAGGCTAACCTTCTTGTTCCAATAAGGACAATAACTTAGGTGCACCATTTCTTATTGGAACCCTCCATGAAGTCCTGCCTGAAATACTCCTTGATGTAAAGCCACCCCCTTTGTTGATTTTAGCTCCCTGAAGCCAACCCTGTAAGCCGTGTCCTCAGTCGCCCCTCCCGGCGTCAGAGCAACGGCAAACAATCGGGCATCTGAGAGTGCTGTCCAGAGCAGTCACAATGGAGCACTCTGATGGGGCTAAAACATTGTCGCGGGTGGTTCTGGGTACGTATCGTCAGGCCCCCGTTCCCTCCCTCCCTCCGTGAAAGCAAGGGCAGACAATCATTTCGTGCCTTTTTTCCTGAGTTACCTGTGCAGACGCCATACCACAGCAAGCATGGAGCTCGCTCAGGTAACCGTCACCCTATGTCTCCTGGGTGCTGGCAGACGCGGTACGGCTTTGCTGCACAGTAGCAGCAACCCATTGCCTTCTGGCAGCAGACGGTGCAATACGACTGGTAGTCGTCCTCGTCGTGTCCGAGGTGCTCCTGGCCACATCGGCTGGGAGCGCCTGGGCAGACATGGGTGCAGGGACTAAATTTGGAGTGACTTGACCAGGTCATTCTCTTTAGTCCTGCAGTCAGTCCTATTGAACCGTCTTATGGTGAGCGGGCAGGCGATACGGACTGCTAGCAGTCGTATTGTACCATCTTCTGCCAGGCAGGCAAGAGATGAGGATGGCTAGCAGTCCTTCTGCACCGTCTGCTGCCAGCCAAAGATGTAAAAGATAGATGGAGTGGATCAAAACAAGAAATAGACCAGATTTGTTTTGTACTCATTTGCCTCCTCCCCTGTCTAGGGGACTCATTCCTCTAGGTCACACTGCAGTCACTCACAGAGAAGGTGCAGCGAGGTAAATCTAGCCATGTATCAATCAGAGGCCAGGCTAACCTCCTTGTTCCAATAAGAACGATAACTTAGGTGCACCATTTCTTATTGGAACCCTCCGTGAAGTCCTGCCTGAAATACTCCTTGATGTACAGACACCCCCTTTGTTGATTTTAGCTCCCTGAAGCCAACCCTGTAAGCCGTGTCGTCAGTCGCCCCTCCCTCCGTCAGAGCAACGGCAGACAATCGTTCCGCGCCTTTTTTCTGTGCGGACGCCATACCAAGGCAAGCATGGAGGCCGCTCAGCTCACTTTGGCAATTAGGAGCACATTAAACACCACACGCATTATCCAGCAGTATATGCAGCACCAGAACCTGGCAAAGCGATACCGGGCGAGGAGGCGACGTCAGCGCGGTCACATGAGTGATCAGGACATGGACACAGATTTCTCTGAAAGCATGGGCCCTGCCAATGCATGCATCATGGTGCTAATGGGGCAGGTTCATGCTGTGGAACACCGATTCTGGGCTCGGGAAACAAGCACAGACTGGTGGGACCGCATAGTGTTGCAGGTCTGGGACGATTCCCAGTGGCTGCGAAACTTTCGCATGCGTAAGGGCACTTTCATGGAACTTTGTGACTTGCTTTCCCCTACCCTGAGGCGCTTGAATACCAAGATGAGAGCAGCCCTCACAGTTGAGAAGCGAGTGGCGATAGCCCTGTGGAAGCTTGCAACGCCAGACAGCTACCGGTCAGTTGGGAATCAATTTGGAGTGGGCAAATCTACTGTGGGGGCTGCTGTGATGCAAGTAGGCCACGCAATCAAAGATCTGCTGATATCAAGGGTAGTGACCCTGGGAAATGTGCAGGTCACAGTGGATGGCTTTGCTGCAATGGGATTCCCTAACTGTGGTGGGGCTATAGACGGAACCCATATCCCTATCTTGGCACCGGAGCACCAAGCCGCCGAGTACATAAACCGCAAGGGTTACCTTTCGATAGTGCTGCAAGCACTGGTGGATCACAAGGGACGTTTCACCAACATCAACGTGGGATGGCCGGGAAAGGTGCATGATGCTCGCATCTTCAGGAACTCTGGTCTGTTTCAAAAGCTGCAGGAAGGGACTTTATTCCCAGACCAGAAAATAACTGTTGGAGATGTTGAAATGCCTATATGTATCCTTGGGGACCCAGCCTACCCCTTAATGCCATGGCTCATGAAGCCGTACACAGGCAGCCTGGACAGTAGTCAAGAGCTGTTCAACTACAGGCTGAGCAAGTGCAGAATGGTGGTAGAATGTGCATTTGGACGTTTAAAGGCGCGCTGGCGCAGTTTACTGACTCGCTTAGACCTCAGCGAAACCAATATTCCCACTGTTATTACTGCTTGCTGTGTGCTCCACAATATCTGTGAGAGTAAGGGGGAGACGTTTATGGCAGGGTGGGAGGTTGAGGCAAATCGCCTGGCTGCTGGTTACGCGCAGCCAGACACCAGGGCGGTTAGAAGAGCACAGGAGGGCACGGTACGCATCAGAGAAGCTTTGAAAACCAGTTTCATGACTGGCCAGGCTACGGTGTGAAAGTTCTGTTTGTTTCTCCTTGATGAAACCCCCCGCCCCTTGGTTCACTCTACTTCCCTGTAAGCTAACCACCCGCCCCTCCTCCCTTCAATCACCGCTTGCAGAGGCAATAAAGTCATTGTTGCTTCACATTCATGCATTCTTTATTCATTCATCACACAAATAGGGGGATGACTACCAAGGTAGCCCAGGAGGGGTGTTGGAGGAGGGAAGGAAAATGCCACACAGCACTTTAAGCATAGCACTTTAAAAGTTTACAACTTTAAAATTTATTGAATGACAGCCTTCTTTTTTTTGGGCAATCCTCTGTGCTGGAGTGGCTGGTTGGCCGGAGGCCCCCCCACCGCGTTCTTGGGCGTCTGGATGTGGAGGCTATGGAACTTGGGGAGGAGGGCAGTTGGTTACAGAGGGGCTGCAGTGGCAGTCTGTGCTCCAGCTGCCTTTGCTGCAGCTCAACCATACACTGGAGCATACTGGTTTGGTCCTGCAGCAGCCTCAGCATTGAATCCTGCCTCCTCTCATCACGTTGCCGCCACATTTGAGCTTCAGCCCTGTCTTCAGCCCGCCACTTACTCTCTTCAGCCCGCCACTTACTTTCTTCAGCCTGCCACCTCTCCTCCCGGTCATTTTGTGCTTTCCTGCACTCTGACATTATTTGCCTCCACGCATTCGTCTGTGCTCTGTCAGTGTGGGAGGACAGCATGAGCTCGGAGAACATTTCATCGCGAGTGCGTTTTTTTTTCTTTCTAAGCTTCACTAGCCTCTGGGAAGGAGAAGATCCTGTGATCATTGAAACACATGCAGCTGGTGGAGAAAAAAAAAGGGACAGCGGTATTTAAAAAGACACATTTTATAAAACAGTGGCTACACTCTTTCAGGGTAAACCTTGCTGTTAACATTACATACATAGCACATGTGCTTTCGTTACAAGGTCGCATTTTGCCTCCTCCCACCGCGTGACTACCCCCTCAACCTTCCCCCCTCCCTGTGGCTAACAGCGGGGAACATTTCTGTTTAGCCACAGGTAAACAGCCCAGCAGGAATGGGCTCCTCTGAGTGTCCCCTGAAGAAAAGCACTCTATTTCAACCAGGTGAGATATGAAGTGAGATATGAATTATATCTCACTCTCCTGAGGATAACACAGAGAGATAAAGAACGGATGTTGTTTGAATGCCAGCAAACATACACTGCAATGCTTTGTTCTACAATGATTCCCGAGTACGTGTTACTGGCCTGGAGTGGTAAAGTGTCCTACCATGAAGGACGCAATAAGGCTGCCCTCCCCAGAAACCTTTTGCAAAGGCTTTAGGACTACATCTAGGAGAACCGCAAATGCCAGGGCAAAGTAATCCTTTCACATGCTTGCTTTTAAACCATGTACAGTATTTTAAAAGGTACACTCACCAGAGGTCCCTTCTCCGCCTGCTGGGTCCAGGAGGCAGCCTTGGGTGGGTTCGGGGGGTACTGGCTCCAGGTCTAGGGTGAGAAACAGTTCCTGGCTGTCGGGAAAACCGGTTTCTCCGCTTGCTTGCTGTGAGCTATCTACAACCTCATCATCATCATCATCTTCTTCGTCCCCAAAACCTGCTTCCGTATTGCCTCCATCTCCATTGAAGGACTCAAACAACACGGCTGGGGTAGTGGTGGCTGAACCCCCTAAAATGGCATGCAGCTCATCATAGAAGCGGCATGTTTGGGGCTCTGACCCAGAGCGGCTGTTCGCCTCTCTGGTTTTCTGGTAGGCTTGCCTCAGCTCCTTCAGTTTCACGCGGCACTGCTTCGGGTCCCTGTTATGGCCTCTGTCCTTCATGCCCTGGGAGATTTTGACAAAGGTTTTGGCATTTCGAAAACTGGAACGGAGTTCTGATAGCACGGATTCCTCTCCCCAAACAGCAATCAGATCCCGTACCTCCCGTTCAGTCCATGCTGGAGCTCTTTTGCGATTCTGGGACTCCATCATGGTCACCTGTGCTGATGAGCTCTGCATGGTCACCTGCAGCTTGCCACACTGGCCAAACAGGAAATGAGATTCAAAAGTTTGCGGGCCTTTTCCTGTCTACCTGGCCAGTACATCTGAGTTGAGAGTGCTGTCCAGAGCGGTCATAATGGAGCACTCTGGGATAGCTCCCGGAGGCCAATACCATCGAATTGTGTCCATAGTACCCCAAATTCGAGCCGGCAACGTCGATTTAAGTGCTAATCCACTTGTCAGGGGTGGAGTAAGGAAATCGATTTTAAGAGCCCTTTAAGTCGAAATAAAGGGCTTCATTGTGTGGACGGGTGCAGGTTTACATCGATTTAACGCTGCTAAATTCGACCTAAAGTCCTAGTGTAGACCAGGGCACTGAGTAAAGGCATCTACATCTCATTGATTTTCAGTGGGACTAAGGATCTTATAAAAAATTTTACTTAAAATGTTAATAGACTGTAAGAGTTGTAATCATAAAGCCAGAACGGGCCATTTGTGATCATCTTGTTACCCAACTTCCAAATATTTAAGAAATTGCCATTGTTTGAAAGCTGTGCATGATCCTGCCACAGTTAAGCAGGTAGAGAAGGAAATAGCAACAAATAATATATTTAATGATGATTTCTCTCAAAGCAAAGATACTGGGTGATTGTATTGATTTTTAGATGTGCTCTCTGCTCAGCAAGCACTTTCTACTTACAAATAGCCGGTGTTGGCATTTGGCTTGTCTGTGTTCTTTTAACGTACTGTCCAGCTCTGTACAGATAGCTGGTTCAGCAGGCCTCGGGAGTATTACCCTGTGTGGTGAAGTACTGAGGCTAGAATGTCGTTGCCTTAGTAATGCCATTCAGGGCGTCCAGTGCTTCGGTTCTTGGAGCAGATAAGGCAGCCTGCACATTCAGCGGGCCTCACTGTTTCTCATAAAGAAGGACCACGGACACGGTTCAGTGACAAAGGCACTCAGCAAGGTTTATTGGCGTCAAAACACAGTCCTACCACCCTGGCTCCATGGTTACAGATGTGCTAACACATGAGTATCCTGTGGCAAGGAACAGCTCAGTTCGCGGCGGGACTTTCTGCTGCCCCCTCGGCCGAACAAAGAACTAAGGTGAAGTACCCCAACATTTATAGGTTAAAGCAAACAACTAACATACACCACCTTACGTATTTCATGACATCCGTTTACCATCGATGTGTTGCTTGAATCTTCTTTGAGAATTGTATATTATTTGTATTGCCATAGCTCCTGGGAGCCCCAGTCATGGAGCAGGACCCAATTGTGCTAGGTACTGTACAAGCACAGAATAAAAAAAGACAGCCTCTGCCCCCAAAGAGCATCAATATAGAATATGTTTCCAGACTTGGTTAGCATGGAAGAAAGCCTGTGTAGGGAGAGAGAGTTTGTAGAAAGCAAAGTACATACAGGAGTGGTTGTTCCATGGGGAACATTCATACAGGAGTGCATATAGGGGCAGATATCTAATGGGAGAGTGTGTATACAGGGCAGACATCCCATAGGGTAAGCCTGGGTAGGGGAAGCAGGTCTCCAACAACAGAGTATGCATAGGAGGGTACATTTATTATAGGGAAAGTTTACATTTGGGGATGAGTGTTGCATGAGCCACCATGGGTGGAGTGAGTGTGTGGGAGCAGACATCTCATGGGAGAATGGGCATTGGAGCATGTATCTCATGGAAGGGTATGCATTATGGGAAGGGTTTTGTGTACTGACGCAGGGAAGTCGGGCCAGGCATGGCATGGGGGGAGCATGCATACAGAGGTGGGCACCTCAGGGGCACCCTGGCACAATGGATTGTGTGGTGTGGGGATAGATGTGTGAGAGGCCCAGATGGAGTAGGTGAATCATAAGGGGCAATGCCTTTGAGACTCAGTGTCTCGTGTGGGGGAGTGTGTAAGAAGTGTAGGTGCCTCATGGGGAAGGCACAGCACAGTGGATGTTTCAGGGGAGGAATAATTTCTCTGGGAGGGGAAACCATGCATGTGGATCCCCTTGTCTCACAAGGGGAAAGCAGGTAGGGCTGTCTCCTGCAGGGTGTTCATGGAAAAGTGTGAGAACAATGTCTGAGGGGAATGTGCTTGGGTGAGCCCATGTGAGCAATAATGGGAGGGTGGACCTCTCCCACGGGAAACGTGTGTGGGTGGAGGATTCTCATGGCGGCATGTGCATGGGATAGGCACGCAAGGAGGAAGGGGTCTCTTGTCTGGTGCGGCAACCGGCAATTCCCATGTGCTCATGGCGGACGTCACTCCTGGCTTCCCCCAATACTGACTGATTTCTGGACGGATACTCTCCTCTGACTCACCTTTTCTGTGAACATTCAGATGGGGATTCTGAAACCTAGAGGGTCCTCCTCTGGTGATAGGGATTCTGGGTAGAAAGCCTTATAACCCGCTAAGAAGAGGCCCTTTGTTGTTCCTCTTTCCAGACTACCTTTCCCCCCAGCACAGGGGATTCATTACGGCTGAAGTCTCTTCCTGTTACAGCAGAAGATGGGATGGTGAGTGAAAGCAAGGAAGAGAATCCTGGCCACAGGGGGCCTGCGGGAATCAGACCATGTTGGATTGAGCAGGAAGATCCAAAGGGAAGGTTTCCCTGGGGTCTAGCTGTGGAAAACAGGCACTGGAAAAGCCACCTGGAAAAGAGGGGGAAGATCTACTCACAGTGAAAGTTGTTCCAGGAAATGCAGAGGGATCAGTGTCTGCTGGAGGGGAAACCCCATCAATGCACTGAATGTGAGAAAACCTCCCCTCTAGTCTCAGCACCTCCCTCTGGAATAGAAGCCAGGGGTATGGGCTTGTGCAGCTCTCTCCTGATTGCTTGAGGCCTGGGAGCAGTGGTAGTGGCTGGGACAGTCTATACGGCAGGGAATTACTGCTGGGATCCCAGGCTGGAGGGATTGTTCATTTAAGGATCGTCTGGTGGGAAGCCTGGGCAGGCTGGATCTGGCTGTCGGGAGGATGAGTGGTTTGGGGATCATTGGGCCAGTGAGTGGTGGGATAGGAGGGGAAATGTGTCTGTCTTCTAAAAACAGAACCATTGTTATAATCAAGACAGAGGGGCAAGTCTCAGTTTGCGTCTAAGTCATAGTTGCAGTGCCTAGAACGTTGGAAACTGCACTCTGGGGAGTTTCTCCTTTCCAGGGAGGTCATGTTGGGTTAGTGTCCAGCCAGCAGAGATACATTTCTCCATCTCCATTCCATTTGCCATCTGGCTTTAGCAGAGACGCCAGATACTCCTATTCATTTGCTCTCACAGGGGCAGGTTCTCTATGGTGCTCCATTCAGGTGACACAAGGGAACAGAGACTGGCCACATCCCCCTTGCTGGGGATTGTCCTCGGGTGGTGGAATCTCCAGCTGGCTCCTACAACATCTTGCAGCCTCCCCGCCCCCCCCCCCCTCCACTGAAGGCAGTGGGGAGTGGAGGAGGAGGAGACAGAGCATGCTTTGCTATGGCCATGCCCAGGTGGCAGTCCAGTGAGTGGGCAGTGTGAAAATCAGGGAATTGTAACCAGCTCCTTGAACCAACCCACTGCCGGCTGCACACCAGGAAAGCAGAGAATCTGATTCAGGGATTTTTCTGTGTCTGGGCTTCAAATTGCTGCTTCTCCATGCTTCTCCCAGACATTTTGTCAATACAGGGGATTTGCAGCATTACAAACAGAAAACAGAATGGTTTGCAAGTGTAGAATTTCTCCAGGATCTGTTGGAAAGGTAAAGTTCCTTTATGGCTGATGTCTTCCAGGAACATTGCCTGGCCCATCCTACAAGACTGGCTTTTTCTAACCAGTGGTGGCCATAGGAAGGTGTAATGAGCAAGAGCTTATTGGCCTGGACTCACAAGTGCTGAAAGAAGGAATTTGGCTGCCCTATTTGGCTTGGAGACAGAAGGAGACTTCCCAAGGGTGATAATGGCAGTGAACATTCAAAGAGGTTACTTTGATGCTCTACTTATCCACAGAGCCGGAGCAGCTTCTGGGAAATGCTGCTGATCTTACTTTGCCAGCATGAGTCTTTGGAAGAGGTGCTTCCTTCTTCTTCTCTGTCCCCTCTTTCCACTCAGGGCTCTTTGGATGAGAGGTGCCAACTTCCCTGCAGTGAGCGCTCTCATTAAAGGGACATGGCGGAGGCGGGTACAATCTGGCCTATGGCAGTGTGAACAGTTACAATTTGGATCCCTGGCACATGAGTTCTTGAGATCCATATCCTGGTGAATTTCAGTGTCCTGACCATGAGAGGCACTGCGTGCTGTCATGCAGGGAAACAGTACCCTGCACTACCCTGGAATCAGGAAGGCTAAATCACACCTGGAGTTGCAGCTAACGAGGGATGTTAAGAGTAACAAGAAGGGTTTCTTCAGGTATGTTGGCAATAAGAAGAAGGTCAGGAAAAGTGTGGGACCCTTACTGAATGAGGGAGGCAACCTAGTGACAGAGGATGTGGAAAAGCTAATGTATTCAGTGCTTTTTTTGCCTCTCTCTTCATGAACAAGGTCAGCTCCCAGACTACTGCACTGGGCAACACAGCATGGGGAGGAGGCGACCAGCCCTCTGTGGAGAAAGAAGTGGTTCGGGACTATTTAGAAAAACTGGACGTACACAAGTCCATGGGGCCGAGAGTGCTAAAGGAATTGGCGGATGTGATTGCAGAGCCATTGGCCATTATCTTTGAAAACTCATGGCGATTGCAGGAGGTCCCAGATGACTGGAAAAAGGCTAATGTAGTGCCCATCTTTAAAAAAGGGAAGAAGGATGAACCTGGAACTACAGGCTGGTCAGCCTCACCTCAGTCCCCGGAAAAATCATGGAGCATGTCCTCAAGGAATCAAATTCTGAAGCACTTAGACAAGAGGAAAGTGATCAGGAACAGTCAGCATGGATTCACCAAGGGCAAGTCATGCCTGACTAATCTAATTGCCTTCTATGATGAGATTACTGGTTCTGTGGATGAAGGGAAAGCAGTGGACGTGTTATTCCTTGACTTTAGCAAAGCTTTTGACACGGTCTCCCACAGTATTCTTGTCAGCAAGTTAAAGAAGTATGGGCTGGATGGATGCACTACAAGGTGGGTAGAAAGTTGGCTACATTGTCAGGCTCAACGGGTAGTGATCAATGGCTCCATGTCTAGTTGGCAGCCGGTATCTAGCGGAGTGCCCCAAGGGTCAGTTCTGGGGCCGGTTTTGTTCAATATCTTCATTAATGATCTGGAGGATGGTGTGGATTGCACCCTCAGCAAGTTTGCGGATGACACTAAACTGGGAGGAGTGGTAGATACGCTGGAGGGTAGGGATAGGATACAGAGGGCCCTAGACAAATTGGAGGATTGGGCCAAAAGAAATCTGATGAGATTCAACAAGGACAAGTGCAGAGTCCTGCACTTAGGACGGAAGAATCCCATGCACCGCTACAGACTAGGGACCGAATGGCTAGTCAGCAGTTCTGCAGAAAAGGACCTAGGGGTGACAGTGGATGAGAAGCTGGATAGGAGTCAACAGTGTGCCCTTGTTGCCAAGAAGGCCAATGGCATTTTGGGCTGTATACGTAGAGGCATTGCCAGCAGATCGAGGGACGTGATCATTTCCCTCTATTCGACATTGGTGAGGCCTCATCTGGAGTACTGTGTCCAGTTTTGGGCCCCACACTACAAGAAGGATGTGGAAAAATCGGAAAGCGTCCAGCGGAGGGCAACAAAAATGATTAGGGGACTGGAACACATGAGTTATGAGAAGAGGCTGAGGGAACTGGGATTGTTTAGTCTGCAGAAGAGAAGAATGAGGGGGGGATTTGCTGCTTTCAACTACCTGAAAGGGGGTTCTAAAGAGGATGGATCTCGACTGTTCTCAGTGGTACCAGATGACAGAACAAGGAGTAATGGTCTCAAGTTGCAGTGGGGGATGGTTAGGTTGGGTATTAGGAAAAACTTTTTCACTAGGAGGGTGGTGAAACACTGGAATGCGTTACCTAGGGAGGTGGTGGCATCTCCTTCCTTAGAAGTTTTTAAGGTCAGGCTTGACAAAGCCCTGACTGGAATGATTTGTTGGGGCTTGGTCCTGCTTTGAGCAGGGGGTTGGACTAGATGACCTCCTGAGGTCCCTTCCAACCCTGATATTCTGTGATTCTATGATACTTTCCAGACCAGAAAATAACCGTTGGGGATGCTGAAATGCCTATAGTTATCCTTGGGGACCCAGCCTACCCCTTAATGCCATGGCTCATGAAGCCATACACAGGCACCCTGGACAGTAGTCAGGAGCTGTTCAACTATAGATTGAGCAAGTGCAGAATGGTGGTAGAATGTGCATTTGGACGTTTAAAAGCGCGCTGGGGCAGTTTACTGACTCGGTTAGACCTCAGCGAAACCAATATTCACATTGTTATTGCTGCTTGCTTTGTGCCCCACAATATCTGTGAGAGTAAGGGGGAGATGTTTATGGCGGGGTGGGAGGTTGAGGCAAATTGCCTGGCCACTGATTATGTGCCAGACACCAGGGCAGCTAGAAGAGCACAGCAGGGCACGCTGCACATCAGAGAAGCTTTGAAAACCAGTTTCATGACTGGCCAGGCTGCCGGTGTGAACGCTCTGTTTGTTTCTCCTTGATGAAAACCCGCCTCCTTGGTTCACTGTACTTCCCTGTAAGCGAACTGCCCTTCCCGCCCCCCTTTGATCACTGCTTGCAGAGGCAATAAAGTCATTGTTGTTTCAAATTCATGCATTCTTTATTAATTCGTCATACAAATGGGGGGATAACGGGGAAGGTAGCCCGGGAGGGGTGAGGGAGGAGGGAAGCACTGGGTGGAGTGGTGGATGAGGGGAGGAAGGAAGGACAAGGCCACACTACACTTCAAAACTTCATGAATGCCAGCTTTCTGCTGCTTGGGCAGTGCTCAGGGGTGGAGTGGTAGGGTGCCCGGAGGCCCCCCACTGTGTTCTTGGGAGTCTGGGTGAGGAGGCTACGGAACTTGGGGAGCAGGGCGGTTGGTTACACAGGGGCTGCAGTGGCGGTCTGTGCTCCTGCTGCCTTTCCTGCACCTCAACCATACACTGGAGCATATCAGTTTGATCCTCCAGTAGCCTCAACATTGCATCCTGCCTCCTCTATCATGCTGATGCCACCTCTCCTCTCGCTCATCCCTCCTGTCCTCGCATTCATTTTGTGCTTTCTTGAACTCTGACATTGTCTCCCTCAACGCATTGTGCTGGGCTCTTTCAGTGTGGGAGGCCTGCATGAGCTCAGAGAACATTTCATTGCGAGTGCGTTTTTTTTTCGTTTCTAATCTTTGATAGCCTCTGGGATGAAGATGATCGGGGGGGGGGCATTGAAACATTTGCAGCTGCAGGAGGGAAAAAAGGGAGATTAGTCTTTAAAAAGAGACATTTTAGAGAACAATGGGTAGACTCTTTCACGGTGAACCAAGCTGTTAACATTACATAGCACGTGTGGTTTCTTTACAACGTCGCATTTTACCTCTTATATCGAGGGCCTGCCGGTATGGTGTGGGAGATCACACACGCAGGTGGGCAACAGAATTTGGCTTGCAGGGAACCATGGTAAGCCACAGTCTTTTGGCTTCTTTAACCTTCCTAACATGTGGTAATGGTTTCAAACAGCAGCACCCTCATTTCACATACCAAGCAGCTGTTGGGTTGGCCCTATAGAATGGGTTGGCCCTTTAAAAGGAGGGGCTGCTGTTTTCGGGTTGACGTGCAGCACTAATTCCCCCTCCCCCCCCCCGCCACACACACACACAATTCTCTGGGATGATCGCTTCACCCCTCCCCCCACCGGGTGGGTAACAGCGGGGATGATTTCTGTTCAGCCACAGGCAAACAGCCCAGCAGTAATGGCCACCTCTGAATGTCCCCTTAATATAATTCCCTTATTTCAATCAGGTGACTATGAATGATATCACTCTCCTGAGGATAACACAGCGAGGTAAAGAACGGATGTTGCTTGAATGCCAGCAAACACCAGGACCATACACTGCCATGCTTTGTTATTCAATGATTCCAGACTATGTGCTGCTGGCCTGCCATAATAAAGTGTCCTACCATGGAGGACGGAATAAAGCTGCCCTCCCCAGAAACCTTTTGCAAAGGCTTTGGGAGTACCTCCAGGAGAGCTTCATGGAGATGTCCCTGGAGGATTTCTGTTCCATCCCCAGACACGTTAACAGACTTTTCTAGTAGCTGTTCTGGCCACGAATGCATCCCAAGTCTTCAGAGCAAATTAATCATTAAACACACTTGCTTTTAAACCGTGTATTATATTTACAAAGGTACACTCACCAGAGCTGCCTTCTCTGCCTTCAAGGTCCGGGAGCCTGGGTTGGGAGGGTATTGGATCCAAGGTGATAAACACTTCCGGGCTGTCAGGGAGAACAGTTTCTCTGTTTGCCTGGTGTGCGCTATCTTCAACCTCCCCCTCCTCCTCATCTTCATCATCCCCAAAATCCTCATCCCTGTTGTGTGAGACTCCCCCCTTGCAGAAGTCCATGTACAGGGGTGGGGCAGTGGTAGGAGCACCCCCTAGAATTGCATGCAGATCATCATAGAAGCGGCATGTCTGGGGCTCTGACCCCAAGCGGGCATTTGCTTCTTGGGTATTTTGGTAGGCTTGCCTAAGCTCCTTAAGTTTCACTCGGCACTGCTGCAGGTCCCTGTGATAGCCTCTGTCCTTCTTGCCCCTGGAGATTTTTTCAAATATTTTGGCATTTTGTCTTTTCAAATGGAGTTCTGATAGCACGGATTCGTCTTCCCATACAGCGATCAGATCCAGTACCTCCCATTCAGTCCATGCTGGAGCTGTTTTGCCATTCTGGGACTCCATGGTCACCTGTGCTGAAGAACTCTGCATGGTCACCTCTGCTGATGAGCTCACCACACTGGCCAAACAGGAAATGAAATTCAAAAGTTCGCTTGGCTTTTCCTGTCTACCTGGCCAGTGCATCTGAGTTGAGAGTGCTGTCCAGAGCAGTCACAATGGAGCACTCTGGGATAGCTCCCGGAGGCCAATACCGTCGAATTGTGTCCACACTACCACAAATTTGACGCAGTGAGGTTGATTTCAGCACTAATCCACTCGTCGGGGAGGAGTACAGAAACCGGTTTTAAGAGCCCTTAAAGTTGGAAAAAATGGCTTCATAGTGTGGACGGGTGCAGGGCTAAACCAATCTAACGCTGCTAAATTCGATCTAAACTTGTAGTGAATACCAGGGCTAAGAGGATTTGGCAATATCCACTTGTTAAATCTAGGATGCTTAGGAACTTTGCCCTTCTTAAAGTGTCTAACATGTCATCAGTTGCGGATGTAGGGTATGCATCAGGAACTGTGACAGTGTTAAGTGTTCTATAATCAACACAAAATTTTATGATCCCATCCTTTTTGGGGATCATAACTGGGGAAGCCCAAGGACTGTTTGTAATTGTGACGGATTCCCCCCGGGGTGCCACCTGGAACTGGGGTACTGCTGAGCCCTCTGACCCACCATCCTGAGCTCCCTCTCACACTGTGCTGCTGTGTCAAGCTGCAGACATGCTCCCGGTAAATCTCTGAATTACACTTCCACCAGCATACGCACCGATAGGGACACACCCAGCTGCAGTTACATGCAGGCTCTCTGACCAGCCGCTGCATGTGAACTGACAATAGAGAGGCTACAGCCAAAATAACCCCCAGCTTTCCAGCCTAGGACCCCAGAGCTGTACCATCTTGCCCTGGTCCAAACCCAACTAGTATGAATTTATTATCCAGTTCGCCTCCCCCTCAATGTGGAGAGGAAATGCAGCAGCCTCTGTGAGCTAAGATTCCCATGCATTTCACTCCAGACTCACTGCTTTAGATTAAAACATAAATGTATTAACTACAAAAGATGGATTTTAAGTGATAGCAAACAGATCAACGCAGATTACCTAGCAAATAAACAAAAACGTAACCTAAGCTTAATATACCAGATAGATTGGATATGCATAGTAGATTCTCACCCGAACTGATGGTACAGGCAGACTTGTAGATTCTTAAGGCACAAGCTGCATTAGCTTTTCAGCTTGGGTTTCTCAGGTCTTCATACACTGGCTAGAAATATCTTTAGCCTGGGTCCAGCACTTTCCCCAGTTCAGCCTTTGTTCCTCCAGGTGTTTCCAGGAGTCTTCTTGTGTGGGGAGTGAAGAACAACAGAAGATGTCACTTCCTGCCTTATATAGCTTTAGCATATGGCGGGAACCCTTTGTTTCAAAACTTGGTTCCCAGACCGGTTTGTAGAAAAATACTGACATCCCATGATGAAGTCCAGAAACATGTGGTCTGGTCACATGCCCTTGCAGTGTTATAGCAGCCATTGCTTACAGGCCGGCCAAAACGCCCACAGGAAGGTTTAGCTATTCCACAGTCCATTGTCTTTGCTGATGGGTCATCAGCCCCGTCTGGCGTCTGCATTGTTGTACCTGAAAGACTGGCTGTGGGTGTTTTCCAGAATAAGCTCATTTGAAATACAGATCCCTAGTCAATAGTTATAACTTCAGATACAAAAATGATACAGGCATACAAATAGGATAACCATATTCGGCAAATCATAACTTTTTCAATGATACTTCACATGACTTGTCTTGTACAAAATGCATCATAACTATGCATACTCCTATCATAATAATTGTGATGGTGCCCCCTTAAGGCTTTATGGAAATATGCTTATGAATGTATATATGACACAACTGAAATATGTTTCATGCTACATATGCCATGTAACTTATCTCTGTAAAGGTTATGATCTACTGAATCTATTCATCCCATTTGTATGCATGTGTCATTATTGTATTTGAAGTTATGAATATTGGATGTATGCTTGTTTGATTTTAAATAACTTTAGTAAGGCATTTGGTCAGCTTCTTTAGAAAGGAATTTGCAAGTTAAGTGCCCAGTCAAGGAGCACATCATGCACAATGGATCTTGGAAGGCTCCAATCCACGTAAGAAGTATACATGAGGACCTTCAAGGTAGCATATTGACAATGGCTGCTGCCTGTAAAAACTGAGTCATGCATGGACATGTGACTTGCCCATGTGACTCCAAAACTCCATCTTGGAGCTGGACTTTGCATAGGAGAGAGGAGAGGGTATCCACCCACAAGAGAAAGTCTATTTAAACCCCTGGGAGACCCCTCCATTTTGTCTTCAGCTGGCTAAAGAGAGATCCTTTCCACCCCCAAGGATACCTGAAAGAAACTGGAGCAAAGGACAGTAACTTCAGGGAGTGTGAGTGATTGCTGGACCCAGTCTGGAAGGAGACTAGTCTGTGAAAGGAAGCTTACTGGAATTCCTCTGAGGGTGAGATTTTTATCTGCATTCAGTTTTCTTACTGTATTAGACATAGATTTGCGTGTTCTAGTTTATTTTGCTTGGTAATTCACTTTGTTCTGTCTGTTACTACTTGGAACCACTTAAATCCTACTTTCTGTAATTACTTTTTACTTATTAATTAACCCAGAGTATGTATTAATACCTCGGGGGGGGCGACAGCTGTCCATATCTCTCTATCAGTGTTAGAGAGGGCGAACAATTTATGAGTTTACCTCGTATAAGCTTTATACAGGGTAACACAGATTTATTTGGGGTTTGGAACCCACTGGGAGTTGAGCATCTGAGTGTTAAAGACAGGAACAGTTCCCAAGCTGCTTTCAGTTAAGCCTACAACTGTTAGGGGACGTGGTTCAGACCTGGGTCTGGGTTTGCAGCAGGCTAGTGGATCTGGCTCAAACCAGGCAGGGCACTGAAGTCCCAAGCTGACAAGGCAGGAAAGCAGGGGCAGAAGTAATCTTTGCACATCAGTTGTCAGCTCCCAGGGGGTTTCTGTGATCCAACCCGTCACAATAATATCACTGTTAAGAATATGGGGGTGCAGTGTCACCGTAATTATTCCTGGAAAGTTGCCTACGGTGACTCAAGACTGTCTGTACCAACCTCAGGGCAGACTATTGGGAAGCAGGGCACAAACCCCACACTGGCTGTGTGTTCTATGCTTAGGTTTCACCAATCAATTATCAAGTGTAAACTCCTCAGACACCATAGCAGGGCACGCTGCACATCAGAGAAGCTTTGAAAACCAGTTTCATGACTGGCCAGGCTGCCGGTGTGAACGCTCTGTTTGTTTCTCCTTGATGAAAACCCGCCTCCTTGGTTCACTGTACTTCCCTGTAAGCGAACTGCCCTTCCCGCCCCCCTTTGATCACTGCTTGCAGAGGCAATAAAGTCATTGTTGTTTCAAATTCATGCATTCTTTATTAATTCGTCATACAAATGGGGGGATAACGGGGAAGGTAGCCCGGGAGGGGTGAGGGAGGAGGGAAGCACTGGGTGGAGTGGTGGATGAGGGGAGGAAGGAAGGACAAGGCCACACTACACTTCAAAACTTCATGAATGCCAGCTTTCTGCTGCTTGGGCAGTGCTCAGGGGTGGAGTGGTAGGGTGCCCGGAGGCCCCCCACTGTGTTCTTGGGAGTCTGGGTGAGGAGGCTACGGAACTTGGGGAGCAGGGCGGTTGGTTACACAGGGGCTGCAGTGGCGGTCTGTGCTCCTGCTGCCTTTCCTGCACCTCAACCATACACTGGAGCATATCAGTTTGATCCTCCAGTAGCCTCAACATTGCATCCTGCCTCCTCTATCATGCTGATGCCACCTCTCCTCTCGCTCATCCCTCCTGTCCTCGCATTCATTTTGTGCTTTCTTGAACTCTGACATTGTCTCCCTCAACGCATTGTGCTGGGCTCTTTCAGTGTGGGAGGCCTGCATGAGCTCAGAGAACATTTCATTGCGAGTGCGTTTTTTTTTCGTTTCTAATCTTTGATAGCCTCTGGGATGAAGATGATCGGGGGGGGGGCATTGAAACATTTGCAGCTGCAGGAGGGAAAAAAGGGAGATTAGTCTTTAAAAAGAGACATTTTAGAGAACAATGGGTAGACTCTTTCACGGTGAACCAAGCTGTTAACATTACATAGCACGTGTGGTTTCTTTACAACGTCGCATTTTACCTCTTATATCGAGGGCCTGCCGGTATGGTGTGGGAGATCACACACGCAGGTGGGCAACAGAATTTGGCTTGCAGGGAACCATGGTAAGCCACAGTCTTTTGGCTTCTTTAACCTTCCTAACATGTGGTAATGGTTTCAAACAGCAGCACCCTCATTTCACATACCAAGCAGCTGTTGGGTTGGCCCTATAGAATGGGTTGGCCCTTTAAAAGGAGGGGCTGCTGTTTTTGGGTTGACGTGCAGCACTAATTCCCCCTCCCCCCCCCCGCCACACACACACACAATTCTCTGGGATGATCGCTTCACCCCTCCCCCCACCGGGTGGGTAACAGCGGGGATGATTTCTGTTCAGCCACAGGCAAACAGCCCAGCAGTAATGGCCACCTCTGAATGTCCCCTTAATATAATTCCCTTATTTCAATCAGGTGACTATGAATGATATCACTCTCCTGAGGATAACACAGCGAGGTAAAGAACGGATGTTGCTTGAATGCCAGCAAACACCAGGACCATACACTGCCATGCTTTGTTATTCAATGATTCCAGACTATGTGCTGCTGGCCTGCCATAATAAAGTGTCCTACCATGGAGGACGGAATAAAGCTGCCCTCCCCAGAAACCTTTTGCAAAGGCTTTGGGAGTACCTCCAGGAGAGCTTCATGGAGATGTCCCTGGAGGATTTCTGTTCCATCCCCAGACACGTTAACAGACTTTTCTAGTAGCTGTTCTGGCCACGAATGCATCCCAAGTCTTCAGAGCAAATTAATCATTAAACACACTTGCTTTTAAACCGTGTATTATATTTACAAAGGTACACTCACCAGAGCTGCCTTCTCTGCCTTCAAGGTCCGGGAGCCTGGGTTGGGAGGGTATTGGATCCAAGGTGATAAACACTTCCGGGCTGTCAGGGAGAACAGTTTCTCTGTTTGCCTGGTGTGCGCTATCTTCAACCTCCCCCTCCTCCTCATCTTCATCATCCCCAAAATCCTCATCCCTGTTGTGTGAGACTCCCCCCTTGCAGAAGTCCATGTACAGGGGTGGGGCAGTGGTAGGAGCACCCCCTAGAATTGCATGCAGATCATCATAGAAGCGGCATGTCTGGGGCTCTGACCCCAAGCGGGCATTTGCTTCTTGGGTATTTTGGTAGGCTTGCCTAAGCTCCTTAAGTTTCACTCGGCACTGCTGCAGGTCCCTGTGATAGCCTCTGTCCTTCTTGCCCCTGGAGATTTTTTCAAATATTTTGGCATTTTGTCTTTTCAAATGGAGTTCTGATAGCACGGATTCGTCTTCCCATACAGCGATCAGATCCAGTACCTCCCATTCAGTCCATGCTGGAGCTGTTTTGCCATTCTGGGACTCCATGGTCACCTGTGCTGAAGAACTCTGCATGGTCACCTCTGCTGATGAGCTCACCACACTGGCCAAACAGGAAATGAAATTCAAAAGTTCGCTTGGCTTTTCCTGTCTACCTGGCCAGTGCATCTGAGTTGAGAGTGCTGTCCAGAGCAGTCACAATGGAGCACTCTGGGATAGCTCCCGGAGGCCAATACCGTCGAATTGTGTCCACACTACCACAAATTTGACGCAGTGAGGTTGATTTCAGCACTAATCCACTCGTCGGGGAGGAGTACAGAAACCGGTTTTAAGAGCCCTTAAAGTTGGAAAAAATGGCTTCATAGTGTGGACGGGTGCAGGGCTAAACCAATCTAACGCTGCTAAATTCGATCTAAACTTGTAGTGAATACCAGGGCTAAGAGGATTTGGCAATATCCACTTGTTAAATCTAGGATGCTTAGGAACTTTGCCCTTCTTAAAGTGTCTAACATGTCATCAGTTGCGGATGTAGGGTATGCATCAGGAACTGTGACAGTGTTAAGTGTTCTATAATCAACACAAAATTTTATGATCCCATCCTTTTTGGGGATCATAACTGGGGAAGCCCAAGGACTGTTTGTAATTGTGACGGATTCCCCCCGGGGTGCCACCTGGAACTGGGGTACTGCTGAGCCCTCTGACCCACCATCCTGAGCTCCCTCTCACACTGTGCTGCTGTGTCAAGCTGCAGACATGCTCCCGGTAAATCTCTGAATTACACTTCCACCAGCATACGCACCGATAGGGACACACCCAGCTGCAGTTACATGCAGGCTCTCTGACCAGCCGCTGCATGTGAACTGACAATAGAGAGGCTACAGCCAAAATAACCCCCAGCTTTCCAGCCTAGGACCCCAGAGCTGTACCATCTTGCCCTGGTCCAAACCCAACTAGTATGAATTTATTATCCAGTTCGCCTCCCCCTCAATGTGGAGAGGAAATGCAGCAGCCTCTGTGAGCTAAGATTCCCATGCATTTCACTCCAGACTCACTGCTTTAGATTAAAACATAAATGTATTAACTACAAAAGATGGATTTTAAGTGATAGCAAACAGATCAACGCAGATTACCTAGCAAATAAACAAAAACGTAACCTAAGCTTAATATACCAGATAGATTGGATATGCATAGTAGATTCTCACCCGAACTGATGGTACAGGCAGACTTGTAGATTCTTAAGGCACAAGCTGCATTAGCTTTTCAGCTTGGGTTTCTCAGGTCTTCATACACTGGCTAGAAATATCTTTAGCCTGGGTCCAGCACTTTCCCCAGTTCAGCCTTTGTTCCTCCAGGTGTTTCCAGGAGTCTTCTTGTGTGGGGAGTGAAGAACAACAGAAGATGTCACTTCCTGCCTTATATAGCTTTAGCATATGGCGGGAACCCTTTGTTTCAAAACTTGGTTCCCAGACCGGTTTGTAGAAAAATACTGACATCCCATGATGAAGTCCAGAAACATGTGGTCTGGTCACATGCCCTTGCAGTGTTATAGCAGCCATTGCTTACAGGCCGGCCAAAACGCCCACAGGAAGGTTTAGCTATTCCACAGTCCATTGTCTTTGCTGATGGGTCATCAGCCCCGTCTGGCGTCTGCATTGTTGTACCTGAAAGACTGGCTGTGGGTGTTTTCCAGAATAAGCTCATTTGAAATACAGATCCCTAGTCAATAGTTATAACTTCAGATACAAAAATGATACAGGCATACAAATAGGATAACCATATTCGGCAAATCATAACTTTTTCAATGATACTTCACATGACTTGTCTTGTACAAAATGCATCATAACTATGCATACTCCTATCATAATAATTGTGATGGTGCCCCCTTAAGGCTTTATGGAAATATGCTTATGAATGTATATATGACACAACTGAAATATGTTTCATGCTACATATGCCATGTAACTTATCTCTGTAAAGGTTATGATCTACTGAATCTATTCATCCCATTTGTATGCATGTGTCATTATTGTATTTGAAGTTATGAATATTGGATGTATGCTTGTTTGATTTTAAATAACTTTAGTAAGGCATTTGGTCAGCTTCTTTAGAAAGGAATTTGCAAGTTAAGTGCCCAGTCAAGGAGCACATCATGCACAATGGATCTTGGAAGGCTCCAATCCACGTAAGAAGTATACATGAGGACCTTCAAGGTAGCATATTGACAATGGCTGCTGCCTGTAAAAACTGAGTCATGCATGGACATGTGACTTGCCCATGTGACTCCAAAACTCCATCTTGGAGCTGGACTTTGCATAGGAGAGAGGAGAGGGTATCCACCCACAAGAGAAAGTCTATTTAAACCCCTGGGAGACCCCTCCATTTTGTCTTCAGCTGGCTAAAGAGAGATCCTTTCCACCCCCAAGGATACCTGAAAGAAACTGGAGCAAAGGACAGTAACTTCAGGGAGTGTGAGTGATTGCTGGACCCAGTCTGGAAGGAGACTAGTCTGTGAAAGGAAGCTTACTGGAATTCCTCTGAGGGTGAGATTTTTATCTGCATTCAGTTTTCTTACTGTATTAGACATAGATTTGCGTGTTCTAGTTTATTTTGCTTGGTAATTCACTTTGTTCTGTCTGTTACTACTTGGAACCACTTAAATCCTACTTTCTGTAATTACTTTTTACTTATTAATTAACCCAGAGTATGTATTAATACCTCGGGGGGGGGCGACAGCTGTCCATATCTCTCTATCAGTGTTAGAGAGGGCGAACAATTTATGAGTTTACCTCGTATAAGCTTTATACAGGGTAACACAGATTTATTTGGGGTTTGGAACCCACTGGGAGTTGAGCATCTGAGTGTTAAAGACAGGAACAGTTCCCAAGCTGCTTTCAGTTAAGCCTACAACTGTTAGGGGACGTGGTTCAGACCTGGGTCTGGGTTTGCAGCAGGCTAGTGGATCTGGCTCAAACCAGGCAGGGCACTGAAGTCCCAAGCTGACAAGGCAGGAAAGCAGGGGCAGAAGTAATCTTTGCACATCAGTTGTCAGCTCCCAGGGGGTTTCTGTGATCCAACCCGTCACAATAATATCACTGTTAAGAATATGGGGGTGCAGTGTCACCGTAATTATTCCTGGAAAGTTGCCTACGGTGACTCAAGACTGTCTGTACCAACCTCAGGGCAGACTATTGGGAAGCAGGGCACAAACCCCACACTGGCTGTGTGTTCTATGCTTAGGTTTCACCAATCAATTATCAAGTGTAAACTCCTCAGACACCATAACAGGCTGACCACAGAGTCACAGACAGTCCCCTTGGACTATCTCACCACCAGATGAGCCTACAAGTGTGATAGATGGTCCCTTACACCAAGAATCATGGCAATATTCAGGCTACTCCCACTCCCAAGAACCAGTCACTTACCCTAGGTCAATTACACCTTAGAGCAGTGGTTTTCAAACTTTTTTTCTGGGGACCCAGTTGAAGAAAATTGTTGATGCCCACGACTCAACAGAGCTGGGGATGAGGGGTTCAGGATGTGGGAGGGGGGCTGTGGGCTGGGGCAGGGGGTTGGGGTGCAGGAGGGGTTCTGGGTTTTGGGGGGCTCAGGGATGGGGCAGGGGTTTGAGGTGCAGGAGGGGGTCAGGGCTCTGGGCTGGGGGTGCAGCCTCTGGGGTGGGGCCAGGGTTAAGGGGCTTGGGGGGCAGGAAGGGGTTCTGGGTTTGGGGGGGCTCAGGAATAGGGCAGGGGATTGGTGAATGGGGTTGGGGTGCGGACTTAGCTCTGGTGGCTCCCGGTCAGCGATGCAGCGGTGGTGCAGAGGCAGGCTTCCCGCTTGTCCTGGCACCGCAGATGGTGCTGTGCTCCGGAAGCAGCCAGCAGCAGGTCCGGCTCCTAGGTGGAGGCGCGCAAGCGGCTCCGCATGGCTCTCACTTGCAGGCACCTCCCCCCCAGCTCCCATTTGCTGGTTCCCGGCCAATGGGAGTGTGGTGCTGGTGTTCGAGGTGGGGGCAGCGCATGGAGCCCCATGCCCCCCCTCCCTGCCTAGGAGCTGGACCTGCTGCTGGATGCTTCTGGGGCGCAGCACGGTGTCGGAACAGGTAGGCACTAGCCTAGCTGGGCAGCACCGTCAAGGGGACTTTTAACGTCCCGGTCGGCCGTGCTGACCAGAGCCTCTAGGGTCCCTGGGTGCTGAGCAAGGTGACCCAGTGCTTTACATGCTTTTTAATTAACCCAGACTTTGAAACACATTGCCTTAGATCTTAAACCAAAGATACCACCTGTAGCAAATCCTACGTTAAACTATCTAAAGATTTATTAAGTAGGAAAAGGAAAGGAATTAGTTACAAGGTTAAAGCAGGTAAACACGGATACACAAATGAGTTAGAATCTTAAGTTTCAAAAAGTAATAGAAGTTTCTTTTATAAGCAAGCTTTCTATGTCCTTTAGGGCTAACCCAGGTTAAACATATGGGGACCTCTCGCTCATGTCTATGTGACGGTGTGGACCTGACCCTTCGGGGCCCCCCTGCTGGGTGCCCTGTGGTCCTACTACGCCGTGCCCCAGGAAGGAGCAGTGAAAGTGGGTCCTCGAGGCTGGCCTAGAGAGGCCCCATGGAAGCAGCCAATGAGAGCCCAACAGGCTCAGATAAAAGTTGTGGCAGGTCTTTAGCAGGTCACTTCCTGCCTGGGACCAGAAGGGTGAGGAAGGGGCACTCAACTGGCTGCCTTTACTGGACCTGGGAGTGAGCGGACCTGAGAGCTGTCACCCTAAAATAACAGGCGAAGATAAAGGGCCCGGGTGGGAAGAGGTCCAGGGAAGGCAGCAGCAACTAGCTGATGGAAGCAGCTGTCTATAGGGTCCTTGAGCTGGAACCCAGAGTAGGGGTGGGTCCAAGTTCCCCTACTGGCAAAGTGACCTAAGTCCCTAAAAGGGGACGATGCCCCTTTAGAAACCCGAGGAATGTGATTTAAAGGGCCCAGAGATGGGGCTAATGACCATGATGAGGGCAGACAGTTTGGTGAACTCTTTGCTACCCGGGAAGAGGTCTGTCCTGCCGGGGTGAGTTGGCCAGAGGGTTTAGCCACTGAAGACCCACCTAGAGAGGTCAGCAACAGACAGAGGGCACCAAGAGCAGGAAAATGATTGCAGTACCATACTCAGCTGCTAGGAGGCACTCAAGAGGTGAGGACTTCCATTACAGCCTAGTAAACCTTGCCCTCAGAGACCAAGCAGCAGAGATACAATCCCTTCTTGTTAGATGGTTTAGCCCCCTCCTTCCTTGTGATCTGTGCTGCAAACTCAGCTGACATGAGGAATCCACTTGCATGACTCCTCTTCATGGGGGGAGGGAAAAACAACTGCGGGTGGGGGGGTTGTGGCAGAGGCTTGAGGCAATCAGGACTGTGGTGGGCATTTCAGATATTGGTGAAATAATTGCTGGCTTTGAGAGAATGGACTTTCCAAACTGGACCAGAGCCCTGGATAGGACTTGTGCCTACATTTTGCCTACCATGAGCTGTTCCTTCCGCCAGATGTTTACTGTGAATTTGTCTGAGGGGCTCCATCTTGTAGGCAGCCTCTCAGCCTACTTATCAGAATGGGCCCCACAGGAGACTTCGGGGTGTGTGTGTCTTTCCTGGTTTGTGACTCACGCTGGGACGTAGGCAGGAGACCAGTGTCCAGGTGCCTAGAGTGAGGCAGCTATGTGCATGCTCAGAGCAGAAGCGTAAGTGCCTAGGAAACTTTTACTGCAAACACTTAGGTGCTGAGAGAATTTAGGGGCCTACAGGGTTTTGCAGCTTGTGGTAACGCTTAAGTACGGTTGTGGATCACACCCTACGTGCCGACACAATGCGAGTGTTTCATAAAACACATTAGGATCTACTTCTTTTTTTAACCTCTAAGTGTGGAAGATGACTCCCTCAGTAACAATGCAGGGGCGGCTGGTGTCCATTGGGCTTTCAGATGGAAGGTCAGGCTGATGAAGTGAGTGTTTGTCTGCCATGGTCATGTGGACGAGGAACTAATGGAGCACAGGGATTTGGGTATTGTGTCAACACTGAGCATCGTGTAAGGGCTTGTCTACGTGGGGAGTTATTCCAGATGAACTATTCTTGATTAACTCCGTGTGTGGCTGCAGAACTGACCAGCCCACGCAGTCTGGCTATTGACCAGTGTCACTTCCCCAAGCTGCCATGTTTGGCAAAGCCAAATCTTGGGAAATGGGGTGGGGAGGGCACGAAGTAGAAGCCAGACAGTAGGGTTGGGGTGAGAGGGAAGGAGCCTCCAGATATTGAGGTGTGGGGAGGGGGTGGGTGAGTGGTGGAAATAAAACAGTGGGATGGAGTAAAGGGAAGGGGGAGTGAGGAAGTGAAGCATGAAGAAAGAGGGATACAAGATACAGGGGTGGGGGAAAGGAGAGAGCCCCTGCTGGCGCTTCCTTGAGAGCCTACTCACAAGCAGGTCTGTCCTCCTTGCCTTTGTAGTGCTAGGAAAAGCTACTCTGATGTCAGCACAAGGCAGTGGGGACACTGACATGAGCAGTGCCCAGATGGAGAGGTCACATGCTCTGCGCATCCCTAAGGTGCAAGTGGAAGTGGGCCTGAGGGAAGAGAGGAGCCCACCTTGCATTTTTCAGCCCTGGAGTGTGGTGGGAGGGGTGGGGCTACCCTGGGGTGCCCGGTAGCTGGAGAGAAGTGGTGGTTGTTTCATTTCAGTTAGTTTTGCAGGGGCTGATGACCTTGCTTCTGTTCTTGGCTGAATGAAGCAAGGCCCTACTCTCAACTTGATGGCACTTCTGTCTGCTGTCTTTTCTGGGATCTGAATGACCCAATGCTGGCATTCAGCCAGCATGGAAGAGGAAAGGTGGAAGATTTGAATGCATGGGAACAGGAGCTGACTGGGGGAAAGAGCAGACTGCGACAAAACCTGGGTGAGCCGGGGGTGAAAGAAGAGGAGAGAAACTGGGAGTTGGAGATGGGAACTGAGCTGGAGGGAGACTGCGACTTGTTGGGTGAGGAGACTGGGGCTGGGTAGGCAAAGTGAATGGCGCTGAAGAGCCAGGTGTGGGGAACAGACAGGTTGGAGGGGACAAGGCAGAGGGGTCAAGCTTGGAGGAACTGGCAAAAGGGTCTCTGCTCAGTAGAGCAGATACTCCCCTCCAGAGCCTGGAATGCAATCCAAGATTCCTCCATCCCATCATTCCTCCAGTCAGCAAATACCTGAGACTAGTGGCTAAATGTCTCATCCCCCTCTAGTGCAGTCCACAGAAGATAACCTGCTATTCTTCTACTTCACTTCATTAGCTCTGCAGAGATCTGTGCAGTTGATCTAAAGGTTCCAAGCCTGCTAATGAGCCATATTAGTGTCAATATGTCACATGGTGGAATGTGGTTCCGTCCCCCACACCCCATTTGCTTTTTTAAAATCTGGGAAACTACCTACAAAACTATGTAAGAATATTAAGGTTGCAAAGTCAAGCTCTCAAAAGGTATGAAATGCCAGAATTAAGGCTGTACAACCTTTAATTTGGCCCCTTGTGCATATGCATTTGTCAAAATGATCAAGGCTAGGACCTGTTTAAGGTATAACTCCTCTCCACCTATGCCCATCTATGTAGCTAATCCTCATTCAGTACATCTTCCCATTCATTGCAACTGACTTTTATGGGAGTTGTATCAGGCCCGGAGTGGAAACAGCTTGGAATCTTGTCCAAGGCCTTGCTGTGCGTGCAGAACGCATGGACCGAATCAACAGAGACACTCACAACTTTCCAATGTCCATTTTATTCTTCATTCTATAAAATGTATAAGTGCAGAAATGTATTACAGGTTATTGATAATACTGATTATTAATCACCTTTGCATTGCTATGTGGGTTAACAGCAAAACCCTTTATGTGTCAAAGTGATTGAATTTAGTCTCCTCTTTAATTGGATGGAATTTTTGATACAAACGCTTATATAAATTGTTAGTATTATTGCTACTTTCTAAATTCCTGAGATATAAAAGCTGAGAAAGTGTTTTCTCTCCCACTTAGTTATAAACGTCCTCCAATCAACAGTGTGTGTTCATCAGCCACAAAGCTATTGGGCGTATTGCAAACGTTGTGTCCACTTAAACTGACATCCGCACGCAAGGAAATTTTCTGTAATAGAAAAAAAATGAGAGAGAAAAAAAATAACATAAGTTAGCAGAGCTTCACTACTTACTCTGCTCTTTCCCCAGAGTAGCTTCTACAGCCAAGTCCAAGCACCCTGAAATGCGTATCACTCCAAAAACTACTTGCCTGCTAAGAAAGCGAAATATTAGTAACTCAAATAGCCCTGAGAGACCCATGAGGAAATAATATGGTATTGTCCAAACTTCTCTCACGGCTGTTCAGGGTGTGAAAGTTTTCACAGCTCAGGAGGGAGATAATCGGCTGATCTATAGGTGACTGCAGGTGCAGACAGAGGTTGCTAGAGATAGGTCGCAAAAGAGTTTTCATTCTAATCCCCTGTTTTCAGTAACCAAGAATTTTCTGAAACATTCCTCTCTTGTGCTATTTTCCATGTTATTTCCTGAGCTATGATAGTTCTGCAGCACATATAGGGTATGAAAGTAGTGAAAGCTAATTCTGGTCCCTCAGTAGATATACCTTAGGGACACAGCACAAAGAAAATCTATTGAGTAAGATGGGACCATGTTTACCTTGCTGCTCTTTCAGGGTAGGATCCCAAGACAATCAAAAGAAAGGTGTATTGTTGTAACTAGGCTGGTGGGGCTGAGTTTACCAGCTCTGATATTTGATGAAGGATGTTAAGTTTATTTCATGAGTCTCAGGCTATACAAAGCATTGGACACGAACTGCGCCTTACCTGAAAATCACGGATGTAGGTGAGGAAAAAGCTGAGGAAGGAGAAAGCCAGAGACCATTCTGAGATTGTGCTGATGATGTGAACTATGTAGCCCTGTATTGAAGAGAAAATACATCTATGTAGTGAGACTGCTTTTTCAGTCTCCAGTAGTAGAAGGTTTATATTTCTGCCTTTCAAACTCTTTCATAATAGAATGAAATAAGCTGAATTTACCTGGTGTCTGGGAGGAAAGGGTGAAGTATTCTTTCCCCTAAGGGGTGCAGAGATCATAGAATCATAGAAAAACAGAGTTGGAAGGGACCTCAGGAGGCCATCTAGTCCAACCCCCTGCCCAGAGCAGAACCAATCCCAACTAAGTCATCCCAGCCAGGGCTTTGTCAAGCCTGACCTTAAAAACTTTTAAGGAAGGGGATTCCACCACCTCCCTAGGTAACGCATTGTGGTGTTTCACCACCCTCCTAGTGAAAAAGTTTTTCCTAATATCCAACCTAAATCTTCCCAACTGCAACTTGAGACCATTATTCCTTGTCCTGTCATCTGCTATCACTGAGAATAGTCAAGATCCATCCTCTTTGGATCCATCTTTCAGGTAGTTAAAAGCAGCTATCAAATCCCCCCTCATTCTTCGCTTCCGTAGACTAAACAATCCCAGTTCCCTCAGCCTCTCCTCATAAGTCATGTGTTCCAGATCTCTAATCATTTTTGTTGCCCTTCACTGGACCCTCTCCAATTTTTGCACATCCTTCTTGTTGTGTGGGGCCCAAAACTGGCCGCAGTACTCCAGATGAGGCCTCACCAGTGTCGAATAGAGGGGAATGATCACGTCCCTCGATCTGCTGGCAATGCCCCTACATATACAGCCCAAAATGCCATTGGCCTTCTTGGCAACAAGGGCACACTGTTGACTCATATCCAGCTTCTCGTCCACTGTCACCCCTAGGTCCTCCTCTGCAGAACTGCTGCCTAGCCATTCGGTCCCTAGTCTGTAGCGGTGCATTGGATTTTTCCGTCCTAAGTGCAAGACTCTGCACTTGTCCTTGTTGAACCTCATCAGATTTCTTTTGGCCCAATCCTCCAATTTTTCTAGGGCCCTCTGTATCCTATCCCTACCCTCCAGCATATCTACCACTCCTCCCAGTTTAGTGTCATCTGCAAACTTGCTGAGGATGCAATCCACACCATCCTCCAGATCATTAATGAAGATATTGAACAAAACCGGCCCCATGGACTGACCCTTGGGGCACTCCACTTGATACCGGCTGCCAACTAGACATGGAGCCATTGATCACTACTCGTTGATCCCGACAATCTAGCCAACTTTCTACCCACCTTGTAGTGCATCCATCCAGCCCATACTTCTTTAACTTGCTGACAAGAATACTGTGGGAGACCGTGTCAAAAGCTTTGCTAAAGTCGAGGAATAACATGTCCACTGCTTTCCCTTCATCCACAGAACCAGTTATCTAATCATAGAAGGCAATTAGATTAGTCAGGCATGACTTTGCCTTGGTGAATCCATGCTCACTGTTGCCGATCACTTTCCTCTTGTCTAAGTGCTTCAGAATTGATTCCTTGAGGACATGCTCCATGATTTTTCTGGGGACTGAGGTGAAGCTGACCGGCCTGTAGTTCCCAGGATCCTCCTCCTTCCCTTTTTTAAAGATGGGCACTACACTAGCCTTTTTCCAGTATTCCAGGACTTCCCTGGATCGCCATGATTTTTCAAAGATAATGGCCAATGGCTCTGCAATCACATCCGCCAATTCCTTTAGCACTCTCGGATGCAATGCATCCGGCCCCATGGACTTGTGCACGTCCAGTTTTTCTAAATAGTCCCGAACCACTTCTTCCTTCACAGAGGGCTGGCCACCTCCTCCCCGTGCTGTGCTGCCCAGTGCAGTAGTCTGGGAGCTGACCTTGTTCGTGAAGACAGAGGCAAAAAAAGCATTGAGTACATTAGCTTTTTCCACATCCTCTGTCACTAGGTTGCCTCCCTCATTCAGTAAGGGGCCCACACTTTCCTTGGCTTTCTTCTTATTGCCAACATACCTGAAGAAACCCTTCTTGTTACTCTTAACATCCCTCGCTAGCTGCAACTCCAGGTGTGATTTAGCCTTCCTGATTTCATTCCTACATGCCCGAGCAATATTTATATACTCATCCCTGGTCATTTGTCCAATCTTCCACTTCTTGTAAGCCTCTTTTTTGTGTTTAAGATCAGCAAGGATTTCACTGTTAAGCCAAGCTGGTCGCTTAGCCATATTTACTATTCTTTCTACACATCGGGATGGTTTCTCCCTGTAACCTCAATAAGGATTCTTTAAAATACAGCCAGCTCTCCTGGACTCCTTTCCCCCTCATGTTATTCTCCCAGGGGATCTTGCCCATCAGTTCCCTGAGGGAGTCAAAGTCTGCTTTTCTGAAGTCCAGGGTCCGTATTCTGCTGCTTTCCTTTCTTACTTGTGTCAGGATCCTGAACTCAACCATCTCATGGTCACTGCCTCCCAGGTTCCCATCCACTTTTGCTTCCCCTAATAATTCTTCCCGGTTTGTGAGTAGCAGGTCAAGAACAGCTCCGCCCCTAGTTGGTTCCTCCAGCACTTGCACCAAGAAATTGTCCCCTACAGTTTCCAAAATCTTCCTGGATTGTCTGTGCACCGCTGTATTGCTCTCCCAGCAGATATCAGGATGACTGAAGTCGCCCATGAGAACGAGGGCGTGCGATCTAGTAGCTTCTGTGAGTTGCCGGAAGAAAGCCTCGTCCACCTCATCCCCCTGGTCCGGTGGTCTATAGCAGACTCCCACCACGACATCACCCTTGTTGCTCACGCTTCTAAAGCGTCATGTGCAGATGGATGACAACTCCTAACTCACTATTTTTTGGAACTCATGTACCTTGTACACATTGCTTCTAATGTATATTGGGGGCTAGATTGTTGCTTTACTACATAATGGCCTCTAAAGGTCAACTAACAAAGTATAGCTACATCACATGTAGCTTTGACTTGCCCACTTTCCTCTCTTCTTCCCTCTTTTGTCCCCTGCTCTTCCCTCTTTCTCCATTCATAGAATCATAGAATATCAGGGTTGGAAGGGACCTCAGGAGGTCATCTAGTCCAACCCCCTGCTCAAAGCAGGACCAATCCCCAAAGTTTGCCCCAGATCCCTAAATGGCCCCCTCAAGGATTGAACTCATAACCTTGGGTTTAGCAGGCCAATGCTCAAACCACTGAGCTATCCCTGCCCCCACCCTGATTTTTCCTATTAATCTCTCATACCCACTTCAGTAACCCACCAAACAGCAATGAACACACAGGCTTCATCTTCAATGCAAAATGCTACCATGTTAAAATGTGACCGTAAAGAATCTTGTTGGCTGACAATTCTGATCATAACTTTGTGGTGAGCGAAGACAAAGCAGGTCATGTACAGCACAGCAGCTGCTAGTCATTAAACCTGTACTTTTACCAGTGGTTACAGAGCCTGTACCTAATAACTTCTTTAAGTTCTTTTCACTGTAGTAATCCTCACAACGTCCTTCATTCATTAACACTTCTCAAGGTTTCTAGTCTAATTTAGGGCTTGATTCTGCAACCCTTACTTGTACTGAGTAGCAACTGGGCAAGCCATCTCATGTTTGCTCAAACAGCAAAAGTTCATTTGTTCCATCTACTGAAAATGTTTTATGGTAATTCTCAGTTGTTCATGCATTTGTCTATATTTGCAACTGAAGGTCATCGAAAGCATGGGAGAGATGTACACTTTGATTTAAAGGAAAACTGTAGATGCAACAGTGAGAAATTAAGCACAGGAAAGCAAATACAGGAAATTTGGAAACAGTTTGTTAAATGATCAATCTTTACTTTGTCCCCTTACACCTATGAATTAACATGGTTTCTGAATAAAACTTAAGAGTTAGTGAGAAACACACAAGAAAGTAGCAGCAGCTCTTGTGTTCTCCCCTTCGGCCCCTCTTATTCTCCAAGGATAAGCAAACTTCCATCCCCTCACCATTGTGATCCAGGCAATCCAGCAGCCTGGGCATTCCTATCAGTTAGAAAGTCTGCATTAGCCTTCATACATGGAACACTTTCTCCAATGCTAAATGGACACACCGTCCTTTATGGAATTGTCCTTCCTTTTCCTCCCCGCTCTCAAAATCAGACTTACTTTCTCCTGTGGGTTCCAGTGCAGCTTCTGTACTAGGTCAGTTCCATACAGGCCACTGTACAAAAGGACCGAAGAAACAAACACTAGAGAAACAAGGTAAGGAAGATGCAAGATGCTAAATGGCAAATTTGGAAAGAATGTTCCAGTTAAGGTCTAGACTAAGTTTCACCCTGCGGCCAGGTATCTACATAAATGGATGGGACCTTGGGCTCTGAAATGCCAAGATAAGACGTGTTTACCATAATGAACAGTAACCTTGAGGTGAAACAGAAAGTTACTCTTTGCAACAAAAGTGTAGTTTCTTACCCCATAACTAGGGCCCTACCAAATTCATGGTCCATTCTGGCCAATTTCACAGCCATAGGATTTGAAAATTAGTCAATTTCACTTTTTCAGATGTTTACATCTGAAATTCATGGTGGTGTAACTGTGGGGGTCCTGACCCAAAAGGGGGTCATGGGGCAGTTGCAAAGCTGGTGTGGGGAGTCACGGGATTGCCATCCTCACTTCTGTGCTGGGCTCTGAAGGCAGCAGCCATTGAGCTTACGGTAGCTGGAAGAAGCTCCCGGAGGTGGCGGTGAGTGTGATCTCCCCTATCCGCTGGGAATGCCTCAGCCAGGGGCTCCTAGTTGTTAGTCCAGGCCAGTGGCAGATTAATGCATGGACCCGTGCCCAGGGGCCCCAGCCAATTTGCGGGCCCCTTGGAAAAATGGGCACCCTGAGCCCTGGTGGGAGCCGTGGAAACAAAAGCCCAAAGTCTGACTCCCTACTGAGCTGGGGAAGGACAGGACTTGCTCTTCCCCTGCACGGCTGCTCTTGGGCAGAGATCAGATGCACCTCCAGGTACCTCCTCTGGCTGCAGGAAGCTCCGGGTCTGCGCTGCCTCTGGAGATGGGTCTGATCTCCCCACCGATAACTGAGATTCTTAGTCAATGAATTCCTTCAGTCCTTAAAAAAATAATTAATGGGGTGGGAACAGTGAATCAGTGGAAGTTGTGGTGGTGGGGAATCACATGGCTGCTGTTTGGATGACAGCACGGCACAAGTGGGAAGGGGTAGATTTATGGATTCTAAGACCAGAAAGGACAATTGTGATCAAGTCTGACTTCATGTATAACACAGACTATAGGACTTCTTGAACTAATTGCTGTTTGAACTAGCACAGATCTTTTAGAAAAACATCAAAACTTGATTTAAAAACTTCCAGTGATGAAGAATCCAGCACAATCCTTAGTAAGTTGTTCCAATGGCTAACTGCCCTTGTTGTTAACTTGTTCCTTACTTCTAGTCTGAATTTGTCCAGCTTCAATTTCCAGCCACTGGATCTTGTTATATTTTTGTCTCTTCGACTGAAGAGCCCTCTTATCAGTTTGTTCTTCCCCATGCAATTATTTAAACTATAATCAAGTCACCCTTTGTTAAGCTAAACAGTTTGAGCTCCTTGAGCCTAGCGCTGAAAACACTGTTTGCAATCCTTTCATCTTTTTCTTCGCTCTCTTCTGAACCCTCTCCAATTAATCAACATCCTTCTTGAACTGTGGACACCAACAGGGGACACAGTATTGCAGTAGTGGTTGCAAGACCATTTACAGAAGTAATAAAACCTCCCTACTCAATATTCTCATTTATACATCCAAAGATCTCATGAGCCTTTTTGGCTACAACACTGCACTAAGAACTCATGTTCAGCTGATTGTCCAGGTGTCTTTCAGTCACTGCTTCCCATGCTGTAGGGGCCCTGATGCTGTATGGCTACCTTCTGGGGTCTAGATGTATGACTTTCTATGGAGTTCTGTTAACACAAGCTATCTACTTGCAATCACTTTACAAAGCAGTCCAGATCGCTCTATATCCGCAACCTGTCCTCTTCATTATTTACCACTCTCCCCAATCTTCATCTGCAAACTTTATCAGTAATTTTGTGTTCTTCCAAGTCATTAACTAAAAATATTAAATAGTGTGGGGCTCTGAACGAAACCCTGGAGGACGCCAGTTGATACACACCTGCTCAATGATGATTCCCCATTTATAATTACATTTTGAGACCTGCCAGCCAGTTTTTAATCTGTTTAATGTGAGCCATGTTGATTTTGGACTCTTGTAGTTTCTTATCAAAATGTAGTGCACTACCCTGTCAAGTCAAGGTACATTACATCAACTTCAGCTCCTTTAAAACTCTTGGGTGCAAGTTAACCACACCAGATAATTTTTAAAATGTCTAGCTTTAGTAATTGCTCTCTAACATCCTCCTTAATCACAATTGGAATGGAGAGTATTTCATCACCATATGATATATTTATATCACCTGACTTTTCCACAAATACAGAACAGAAATATTTATTGAACACTTTTACCTTTTCAGTTTCTTTTTGACAGGTCAACCATGTCCAGCTAGTAATGGACCAATACCATTGTTAGGAACAAAAGGAATCCTATACTTAAGGATAATAAGGTGATTAACGCTGCTGGCCATAGATTACTCCTTTTGCTTCCCTTACCAATTTTCTACAATTCATGGTATTAATATAATTCAGAAGCTATCAACTTGCCCTTTCTTCCATTTTGTGGGTGGATGAGAGTTATTTTAAATAGCTACTTTCACTTCCCATCTATACTAGATTGGCTAGTGGTTTTTGTTTTTTTTAAACCAGTGTGGCCTTTTCTTTAGTGTGGCTCTTTGGGTATCTAGTAAAATGTTCTTAAATAGTTCCCAATTACCCATTATTTTTTGGTTTAAATCCTTTGTCAACTGGTTTGGCTCATACTTATTTTCAGCTTTGTGAAACTGGCCCTTTTAAAAACACCAAATGTATATAGAGTCCAAACCAGTATTATATATTTGCACATAACAAGTGATCAAGTCATGATTACTTGTACCTAAGCTACTGCTAATTTTTAGTTCTGTGATCAGTTCCTATTTTTTGTCCTGTGATCTTGTGCATTCTGTACTAGTTTACATTTTGAAATGGATTTAAGATGTATCTTAACCTAGAGCACACTTCCATACTCTAAATGAAAGACGACAAAAGACCCTACACGTTTCTTTGCACATTTTTCACAAACTTACTCTATTTTATGATCTAGCTTGTACTACTAGTATTACTTGTATTTCACAACAAAGGATACTGCTTGCTATGCTTGATCCACACCAGAGTAACACGATCACTCGGATCCAAAAAATTTTTGGCTGCATCATGTAGGAAAGAATAGTCTGAACCAGTACGTAAATGGCTCCTATTCCAAACGTTAGACAGGCTCCAACTACGTGCATATAAAACAGAGTATATTTCTAGATGGAAAGACAGATATAAATAAAATATAATATGTACATAAAATATACAGAACACAATTTAGCTTATTGCAGTGCTGATAGCTTCACTCTATCAAAGCTCAGACAATTTATTTCTGTAAAAGCTTTGCCTGCAGCTGCCATCACCTCTAACTGTGATCTCCTCACATCTCAAGTTAAGCAGTGCTGGGACAGAGTCAGTACTTCGATGGGAGACCTTCAAAGGAAATCCACATGTGGGTTAGCAGTAATTCAGCAGCTGCCAACTCTCTGTCAGTACATGTTGTCATGGAGCAATTGGCTGCCGGAGGGCCAGTCTTTCAGATGAAACATAAAACTAAGGTCTTGGCCACTTGCGGTCCTTAAAGTTCCTGTGACACTTTACTCAAGAGCAGAGATTTTAATAAACTGGCCAGAACAGCAGGGCTTTTAGTTTGTTGCGATACCTTTTAGTTAGTTAGTGCAATAACTAGAGCTATGTTAACAGTTCATGGACTTGAGCATAACAGCATGAACTTCTTTTGTTTTTTAAAACAACCCTTGTTTTTAGTTACCTAGGGGTGGGGGGGCTCATCACCATGGAAGAATAAAAGCTTTTACTCAGCTTTCATTGGCCACATACTTCTTATAATAGTGTTGTTGTTAAGCTTAACCCTCCTAAACAGCCCATTATTAGACTAGGCAACACTCAGTGTTCTCAATTAAACTAGTTCATCTGTCATCACTTCCCATCATTCGGACACAAAAAACTCAGTGTCAAGTCACAGATTCTCATTTAATAATGAAAAGATGACAAACTGACTCCTAGGATGGCTGTGTGAATACAGCCTTAATGAGACTGGTCTGTAAATAACTGAACAGTACTAGCAAAAAGGAAGTGGAGGAATTATTCAGGAGGTTTGAAGCAAGTAAAATGAGAATAGGCCCATCAGACAATGGAATAATATCATGATGAGAATAGTACCAGTAACCTGCACGTACACAGAGTCTTCCATCTGAGGATCAAACTATTTTTTTTTATGAAAAAACTGACCCTTACATGTCCTTTGTGGGTAAGTATTCACATTTCCATTTTACAGATGAGAAAGCCAAGGCACAGAATTCAAAGCTGACCTTTTCAAAAAGGCCACTGATTTTTGGGTTCCCAACTTGAGAGGCTTGGGGCCTGACTTTGAGTCGCACAGCACTTGCAGCTCCACTTCAAGCCACTAGGCACTGCAGGTGCTCAGCACTTTTGTAAATGATGCACAAAGTGTGTCAAGTTGGACACACACAACTGTCAAGTCGCCTGTAGTCAGTAACCACTCTTGAAAATCTGGCTGTATGCTACTTGTCCAAGGAGGCCTGTAGTTTAATGACAAGAAATCATCAAGGTCCTGTCACAAGATGTATTCAGAGAAAACGGGGATACAACACTGAAGCTGGATAAAGGAAGCCCTGTGATTACGCAGATGAGGGCAGGGATCAGGGATTAGACGGCCTATTAACCCCTTCTATCCTAACATCTAAGTTTATGAACACAACAGGATCACACAATACAGGCTAAAACCTAGTGGTTCTGGTTCTACTCTGAAAAGTGACTCTGTAAAAATGGACTCATGGGGTTCTCGGTTTGTGTCTCAATCACTTTAGATGAAATTGGCTCAGTGTATGAGTCCTTCCTGACTGCCAGTTCTGCACACTCAAACCAGCTGGAGTCACTTGTCCATCACCACCAGTAATAAAGTAAACGGATAAATTTCACCTTACTCCCTCTTAGGTATGTCCGCTCTTCAATTCTAACAGGGGTTAAGAACAATAAAAGCTTGGCATTAAAACCAGCAGTGGCTCCTTTGAATAAGAAAGGGTCACTTCTACTTATTTTAGAGGTAGAACGGAATCACACCTTAAGTAGAATACATACTTCAAAATGTAACAGTAACAAACTGTAAAAGATGGAATCGACTCGACTATTATCAAAGAAACACAGGGTTTCCCATAGAAAATCAGATTGTGGAGGCATTCAGACAAGTGTTTTGTCTTTGGACAGTGACCAGTTCCTGGTGCTGAGAAGGAAGGTAGGGAAAAAAATGCACCTGACTGACTGTGCATGATCGATTCCTCCTCGCTCCGCAGATCATCTTATGCCCTAAACCCTGAGACTGGGTTCCCCTTATTTCAGCGACATAACCGCAGATGAGATTAATGATAATGAAATCATCCAGGCCCTTACGAAATCTGGCCACGTATTTAATCAAACGCCAATAAATTCCCAAGGCTGACTCTGCACCTGTACTGTAGAAATCAGAATTTAAATTGTGCGCTGCTATACTGCCATCCCGTGGTCAAATATGTTTTTCTGTATTGACAGTGTAGAGATCAACAGAGAAATTTTCTTTGGGCTCGTCTGCACAGGAAAATTGACCTGCGTAGCTATAGCACAATAAGTATTCAATTATTCTGCTCTTGCTATACCTGTTAATTTTTCCTTGCAGACGAACCTTTGGCCTCTCACATGTACCCATCTGGGCAGAGTTCTACGAGGCAGCATCCACTGACACCCTCAACAGTTTCTACATCGACCACTATCTGGGGTTCTCTGCTTGGTGTCCCCCTCTGGAATCCTTTTGCTCACCCTTTGATCTTACTCCTCTTTCTGCCCCCTCTTGATTTATCTTCTGTAGTTAGTGGAATCGAATTTCTTTTTTTGGCTCCTTCCTTTTTCTGTGGGATCCTCCTTGCCAGCACTGGTAGTCAAATACGCTAATAAGCATAGCTGCCAAGTTCTGGTTTGTACCATGTGCCATTTTATGTGTAGTATTTAATTAACTAACTTGCACATAACCCTAAATTTAGGCTTAGCCAAACACATCATCCCTTGATCATTGGTGCGGTTAGGACATGGAGCTGAATAAAACCTGGCATCTCTAGCCATGGTAGGTGAGTGGGCACAGGGAAGAAGGAGTAGCTAGATGGGTGCTTGCTGGGATGTCAAGAAGTGCTGGGCCTGTGGAAGGATAGGAAGTGCTAAAGCCCCTGGGGGCGGCTGGGGACAGTGGGTGCTGGGGCTCCCAGTGGACAGGGGCTATGTGCTATAGAACATGTGGTACAACTGGATTTGGGGGAAGAGAGGAGGCTGGAGCCTGAGGCCAGTATCAAGCTCCTCATCTTGTGTTTCTGCTCCCACCACATGCTCTCGCCACCTCCTGGCTTCTCATTCCTGGCCCTAATCCAGCAGGGGAAGGAGGCACCTGGATCCTTGCTCAGCAGGCACTGCAGCTGCCAAAAAGCTGCATAACTGCAGACAAATGCCAGCATCCTTTTGGCAGATCTGCTGGATGCAAGAGACTCCAACTGAGACGCAGACGTGCACGACATGGCTGCCAAATGCATGACTGTTGCCATCAGACAGTGACACCCAGAAGCTTTGCATATGGCGTTTCTTGCTTGTGGTGTGAATATTTAAAAGGTTATCAGTTTGAGAGAGGGAAAACTCTGAAAAGGAAGATAATGTTGTAGAGAAAAATAGACAGTTGAGAGACAGGAGAAGGACAGAGGTTACTAGGGCTTGTAATTCGTCCAAAAATGTCTTGTTTTGAAAGAAAACATACATAAGGGACCTGTTTTTCAGAGGTGGTGAGCACCCAGAGCTATAACTTAAGTCAGTGGGGGCTCATCACCTCTGAAATCTGGTCCAAAATACTGAATTGTCCTTCCACTATAACATCCAGAAAACTGCAGACAGAACACAAACCTGGAAGTTGGCAATAATGCAAAGTCCAAAGCAGCTTATCATTCCGAGTGTAAAGCCAGCCTTATTTAATCTGGCGATCTTGAGTTCTCCTGGACTCAGAGCATACACTTGTTTATAGCGAACATACACAGTGGCAATACCTGTGAACAAACAATCCAAATGCAGTGAGGCTTACGTAAACAAGGAAACTATTCTTGTCTACTGTAAGGTGATATGAGAGACAGAGGTCATTGTTATTTAAAAGGCAAAAACTACATTAAGGTGTGGTCTACACTAATGAAGGAAGTCAATCTAAATTACGCTAGTTAAGTTACGTAAATCATTTAACTTAAGTCGACGTAGCTTAGATCGACTTACAGCGGTGTCTACGCTGCACTATGTTGATGGGAGATGCTCTCCTGTTGATATAGCTTCCACCTCTCGAGGAGGTGGAGTACTGAAATCAACAGGAGAGCGCTCTGCCATCGACTTATCATGTCTTCACCAGACCCAGTAAATCGAAGCTGCTGCATCGATCACAGCAATGCTGATTTAGCGACTAGTGAAGACAAGCCCTAAGAGAGCAAAGTGAGGAACTCAAGCCAGGAAATGAAGTGAAGTGACAGAAATGCAATGCAAATACCTTCTGATAAAGGCATGTAGTGTTTGTGATCCCAGATTAGATTAAACTGATTTTTAAAGACATATGAGAGTCCACTTCCCCGATGATGTCACTACTGGGCACAGTTAAGGTTATGGACATGTCATAAATGTGCATTTTCATACCTTAACATGTCTTGATTTCTTTTAAGCTTAACCTTAGCTATGACAGGTTTCAGAGTAGCAGCCGTGTTAGCCTGTATCCAAAGAAAAGGAGTACTTGTGGCACCTTAGAGTTTCCTGCACTAATAAATGCTTGGTTTGGGGATAATTACAACAGTCCTGTAATGCATTTCACCCTAAATAACTGATCTGTACTCTCAGCCTCACTCTCTTAATGTAGCTTTTGTCTCGGAATTATGGGTAATTTAGTAATAATGAAACTATAAGTAAGGCATTACTTATAAATAAGTAACTTAACGCTCCTGTTTAATAATTTGTATTCCAGAAGTGTTTACAATGTGCTAGAGGTCATTTTAACTACTTACCTAAGAAAGTGGAAATATTTAACATAATCCCAAATAAGCATCTTTCAGGAGGTATTGTCCCTGTGTCACTGTAAGAAAAACAGTATAAGAAATACGGTTCTCAGTCATGTACTGTAAATTCCCACCACAGAAATGCATCTTTATAAGAGGAGGAAAGGAAAGGAGAAACAGGGTCATGAACCATTCAAAGCAGTTTCACCTATTTTGTTGTACACTATTTAAGCAATTTACTGTGCTGATTTCTAGGGCTGCAGAAGCCAACATGACTGCCTTTTTGTTATGGGCACAATGGTTTTAGAACAGGAACAATATGTACAAACCAACATAGCTATCCTCTTTGTTTATGTTAATTCTACATCAAAAGTTAAAAGACAGTTAAGGCTGTAAAATGAAGCACTCTGAAGTCTGGAAAGGCCAAAGTTAAGGTTCCAACTGGACATATAGATTACAATACAGATTTTAATTACATAATCACTCATTTTTCAAAGGACACTTGCATCATTTAGTGTGCAGGCTGGACTGTATACAGTAAATGCGGGAGCTGTTCATTATTTTTTATCTTTAAGTGTTCAACATGTGGTCCCATATGTTATTCACTGCACACAACCAAACATCTGCCTGATTCACTATAAACAAGGCAGACTTGCAGAGTTAAATTTTTACCCTGATAAATGAGGGTCAAGATATTCAGAAATGACTAATAGGTTGGGAGCCTCCATTTTTGGGTGTCCAACTTGAAATACTTTAATGGGGCCTCACTTTCTAAAATGGATGCTCAGCACTTTCTGAAAAAAGGGCTTCTTTAAAGTGCTCAAATTTGGCTCTCAAAATCTCAGGAAAATCTTGCCTGATATTTCTGTATCTCCACTGCACCACGGTGGAACTCTGAGTAAATCTATCAGGAGATCAAAAAGGCAGCAGCATTAATCATAACAAAGGGAAAGATTGAGCATTAAGCCCGCAGGCAGGCTGGTGTCTCAAACCCTAAGGGTGAAACTGCCATACCCACATAAGTAAGAAGAAATGTTAGAAAGGAGAATTTTAAAGAGATTAAACAATGAGTGAAAAGTTCTCACTGCTAATTTAACCTGTAAAGCCCCAGTGCAAAGGCCAGCATAAGGCCTAGGAACTGTTTAAATCCCTTTAAACCCTATTCTGAGGACCCAAGAAGGAATTAAGTGGCAAATAGCCCTGGGGCTGGCTTTCTGCATGGGGTGAATCTCCTTTTATATGACTAACAACGTTATAAAACAGCAGCTAAAAATTGTGTTTTGTTTTTTTTAAAAAAAGCCTGAATCAGAAGGTAACACTGAAATCCTGGCCTAAGTGAGAGTAAACCACATGACACAGAAGGGCACTAAACTAAGGAATATGAGAGATTAGATCTAAATATACATTCTGGAACTCACAGAAAGCTAATTGTCCCTAGGTTTTGTGCTGGAAAGATAGAATTTTTTGTAATTTGCACAAAACATGATACCTTTTCTGATATGGGCAGTTACAGCTCATCTCTAGCAGCTCAATAGCCAATGGACCAATTTGTGAAGGCTGCCAGTCCTTCCACCAAATGGAGGAGAAATTAGAGAGGGAAGATGATGGTAGGTCCAGCCATCTGAAGGAGGACAGTAGCAGAGGCACATGCAGGCCCTTAGTACTTCCAGAGAGATGTTAAATTCTGTGACTGTGCTTGGTTAGCAGAACTAAGAATTACTCACGGTTGTCTATGACCCTGCACCAGCAACTGATTTAAGTTAAAAAACATGTTAAAACCAAAGAGGAAAAAGCCTACGTTTCAAATGAAAAAGCCATATTGTCAAGGAACACGGGTTCCCAATCTCAAGATTGCAAGGGAGGGGAGAAGGTTGTAACCATCCGGCCCTTCTCGTATGGCTAGAAAGGAGGGTGTGTCTGGGTGAGTCCAAACACAGAAGAGGCTGAGAACTGGCGTCATAGAACAAGAACTCTGGATTCAGATATTTATTCTATGACTCTGTGCCTCCAATTACCCAACATCTCTAGCGATCACTAAAATACCCAGTGATATTGTGATGACATTAACATAAGCCATGAAAACTTTAAAATGTAAATGTTTGTGTTTGTTCAAAAAATTAAACTAAATTAAATTACCAAGACAAGTATTGATGTTTTTGTTTTAAATATCTTCTTAGTTTAATGTTAGAACTGCTAATCCCAAAACTATACATTTTAAACTACAATTTTTAAAAGGTTAGGGGAAACACTTGTGCAAAAAAGAAAGGCCAGTTCTGGCATGAATACTGTGGTATTGTTAACAGTGCAACAGTTAAGAGTTTTACTGACCTGATGTAGGGCACCAAAGGGTCAATGTGACGTAGAAGGATTGCGGTAATGTATGAAAATATGAAAGAAGCGGCTGACCAAACAACCAAAGCCGAAGGCAAGAAACAGAGGCCTTGCTGAAACCACCACATTGCAGCACTGTTTCACAAATCCAAACGCTGTGAAGAATCGAATAGGCAAAAAATCTTTGGTTTTGTCTCAGTGGTTTTCTCTTCTTGAAGCCAAAGTGGCAACTGTGTTAACATGCAGTCTCCATGCACATCCTGTTATAAACAGCCACAGTAAGAGAAGACAAATTGGATTTAGTCAGTGCCACTGAAAGCACAACACGACGCTTACAGGAAGTCACTGCCCTTACAACCCAGAAGTAACTTTAAAGTGAAAAGCAGAAACTTCTTTTGGAAACTTTCATTCTGCAACTCACAGAAGAAAACTAGAGAAGAAACTCACTGATGTCATTTTGTCTGCTTCCACATGTGTCTGCTTCCACAGCTGTGTCAGGAGAGCCACTATGTTGTGATTCTTTCTCTTCGACTCTTTTTGTGCATAAAACCTCTTCAAGGTTAAGCTCCAGGGATCAGGGAGAATAGTGAGTGCAGTGAGTACAGAATATGCCTCAGTGACAGTTTTACCAACAGAGGAAACGAAAGGTTCTACAACTGCCATTAACAACAAATTGGGCATATTTACAAAGTGACCTGACGATACAGAAATATTAGTAAGTCTTGCACTTATTGAGCACCTTCTATCTGAAGCTCTCCAGACACTTTACAACCTCACACTTAAATCAGTAAATATGTGCATAGATTTCTTTTAGCAAGAACTGGCTGCTGCCATCCAGGACCCTCAGAGACAACCACCACCTAATCCAGCTGGAGAGGAAGTTCCACTTACACACCGAGTTAGTTAAGTACCTCATGCTGCGTTTATACACCTATCCGGTTTTGAACATCGGAGCCTCAGAGCGAGGTTACCCTTCATACAGAGCAAGATGTACAGGCACAATGTGTAGCTGTGTCACCCCCACAAGAGCACAGGGAAGGAACCGTAACTCCTTCCTTGCCGCTGGGGGGGAAATAGTTTGCTACTGGCTCCAACCTGGAAACTAAGAATAGAGCCCAGTTCTACAAAATCACGGTCTTGTGCTTTAACCACAAGGCCAGTCTTACATTTGAGAAACAAAGGTCACAGAAACTGGTTAAGCTTAGTGGATGTAAGGATCCAAAGAGATGAAAGATTGGCGACTGTGAACAGAGCAAGGGATAGGACAAAGAAGACGAGGAGAAGTGAGCAATGTAGAGAGAGTGGTGATCAGAGAGAGGTCAAAGACAGAACCCTCAGAAAAGAGCAGGGCCAGATGATGAATAAGGCAGTGCAGAGTTAGTCCACAGCTGGACTGGAAATACAACATTCAAACTAACCAGAATGAGGGTGGTCAGTTGCAGGGACAGGAATAGAGAGAGCCAGTCATCAAAGTACAGGAACAGAGACTGAGGGAGCCAGAGTGATGGAGGATCCCATGGAGGGGGAGAGAGAGACTAGACAGATAGGAAGGGGAGGTACGGGAAGAGAGAATCTGAAAGTGATGAGGAGGGTCCTCCTCTCCAGCCAGTGGATGGGGAAGTGAGAGAAGAAACTAGATTCCAAGAAAAGAGCAGAAGCGAGTCAGAGAGGGAGAGATGGGTGTCAGAGTGAGGAATTGGGAGATAAAGTGGGAGGTCTCATCCCTGTGTTCTCTGAGCCTGCTTGAGTGTAATGAGTCATCAGTTACCTACAGCGTTCAGCCAACCCACAGGCAAGATCCCACCAGGTGATCTCAAGGAAGGTACATAGGCTCCTGGGAAGCAGCCTCTCTAGTCTGCTCAATGTTACTACTTATCTGGGAACACTGCCCTTACTGCGGCTCCTGCTCTAGTGTGTACCTGTGGCAGTTTCCCAGCTAGCCCACCCCAATTCCAGCCTGCATCTGCTCCTGCCTCAGCTGTGAACTCTGACAGATAATAGACTGACAGGAAGTGGAGTAGTAGGAGGAAGGAGAACAGGGGGTGGCAGGCAAAGAGTCCAAAGGGCAAGCATAAAGGCAGGAGAAAGAGCAGGAACAGAAGAAGGATATGAAGAGAAGAAAAAATATGGTCCAGAGCTGACAACCTCCTCCATGTTCCAGAGGGCTGGAGAATTTATTCTATCCAGATTACCCTTCTGATATGAATTGATCCAACCCCTATGAGACAGGCCAGACATATACCTTCATCTTACCCACTCTTTGCATACTGCCCTGAAATCCCAGAGTATCCCATTTCCCTCAGTGATGTCTTTATTCTGACCTTTCCCCATGGACGGGTGTAGGATTTGTGTGGAGGCCATGCTTGACAGCACATGGCTGCCAGGTATCCCTCCCTCAGCTACTTCCCTGAGGTTGGTCACTAATTTAAGTACTCTTGCTCCTTTGCCCCCTCAGTCTGGGTCTTACATGCTACACCAGCACCAATCCTCTGTCCACCACTTGCTGATAAATTTGGGGACGTCTTCAAGTATGGGGTGTAGATTCTAAGCGTAACCAGCTGCCATTAATCAGGCTCTGGAACTCTCTTGACATGAGACAGAAACCTACTTTGTACTTGCTAAAACCTGAAGAGCGGGTGTGGGTTACATCATACAACAAAAAGGCAGATGTATTTTGCTATGATGCATGACAGTCTCTAGCATGGAAGTGGAAGATGGATGGGGATGCAGAGGCAGAATTAAGGTAGGGTGGGAATCTGAATTGCCCATGTACTAACTTTCTGGCATTTAATATTTCATTTTCAAGCTATTAATAAAATAACACTAGCACTTTCATGAACTTCCATTACAGGATTGCTGTCAGAGTCTTAAAAGAGCAACACTCCGACGCAGAAACTACAGAACCCGAACCACCAAAAAAGAAAATCAACCTTCTGTTAGTGGCATCTGCCTCAGATGATGAAAATGAACGTGCGTCGGTCTGCACTGCTTTGGATCATTATTGAGCAGAACCTGTCATCAGCATGGAAACATGTCCTCTGGACAGTTAGGTTAGGCTAAAAAATCCCAAAACAGGTAAAAACAATTCTACATTTGTAAGTTCAACTTTCACGATTAATTTCAGAGTAACAGCCGTGTTAGTCTGTATTCGCAAAAAGAAAAGGAGTACTTGTGGCACCTTAGAGACTAACCAATTTATTTGAGCATGAGCTTTCGTGAGCTACAGCTCACTTCATCAGATGCATACCGTGGAAACTGCAGCAGACTTTATATATACACAGAGAATATGAAACAATACCTCCTCCCACCCCACTGTCCTGCTGGTAATAGCTTATCTAAAGTGATCAACAGGTGGGCCATTTCCAGCACAAATCCAGGTTTTCTCACCCTCCACCCCCCCACACAAATTCACTCTCCTGCTGGTGCTAGCCCATCCAAAGTGACAACTCTTTACATAATCAAGTCGGGCTATTTCCTGCACAAATCCAGGTTTTCTCACATCCCCCCCACCCCCATACACACACAATGAGCTATTACCAGCAGGAGAGTGAGTTTGTGTGTGTATGGGGGTGGGGGGGATGTGAGAAAACCTGGATTTGTGCAGGAAATAGCCCGACTTGATTATGTAAAGAGTTGTCACTTTGGATGGGCTAGCACCAGCAGGAGAGTGAATTTGTGTGGGGGGGTGGAGGGTGAGAAAACCTGGATTTGTGCTGGAAATGGCCCACCTGTTGATCACTTTAGATAAGCTATTACCAGCAGGACAGTGGGGTGGGAGGAGGTATTGTTTCATATTCTCTGTGTATATATAAAGTCTGCTGCAGTTTCCACGGTATGCATCTGATGAAGTGAGCTGTAGCTCACGAAAGCTCATGCTCAAATAAATTGGTTAGTCTCTAAGGTGCCACAAGTACTCCTTTTCTTTTCACGATTAAGAGATTGCACCACAGTACTTGTAAGAGGTGAACTGAAAAATACTATTTCTTTTGTTTATCTTTTTACAGTGCGAATATTTGTACTAAAAAATAATAATATCAAGTGAGCTTTACTTTGTATTCTGATTTGTAACTGAAATCAATATATTTGAAAATGCAGAAAACATCCAAAAATATTTAAATAAATGGTATTCTATTATTAACAGTGCGATTAAAACTGTGATTAATTGTGATTATTTTTTAATCTCCCAATTAATTATTTTAAACCTTTGACAGACCTAATTGGAAGTGTTATCAGAACACATAAAGAAAAGTGTCAATATAACAGGACAGTAAGATGTCAAATAAGGGTTTTAGGCTTATAGATTTTAAGGCCAGAAGTGACCATTACATCCAGTCTGACCTCCTACATCACACAAGCTATACAATTTCACCACTAATTCAACACTGCCAACTGTTCTGATTTTACTGAGGATTTTCTTAAAGCCCCTCCCCCAAAAGCCATGTCACTATACTAGAATCTCAGCTTTCATTTTTTAAAATTAAAGTAATTTTCTGCCTTTGTGGAAAAAAAACTTGAAAACAAGAGCTTTAAAGACTCAAATACCATAAACAAAAAGAACCCAAGATTCACTATTTTTAAAAGTCTTTGGCTTAAAAGTCACAACTCAATATGTTTAAGTGTTGTACCTGCTTGGTTAGAAATATAGTCATAACTTTCAAACCAGTGGCAAATAAGCATAAACTCTACACACAGGTTCTTATGAGAAACTGAAGAATGTCATAAGTAAAATTTGAGCTTTATTAAGATAGTTTGAGCATACCAAAAATACTAATGTACAAATCCACATAAAAGATAAGTCAGAAATAAGACTATACAACTCTGTCTGAGAAACAGCTTGTGAGATACAATACTGAACTCCTGTTAAGAAATGTAACTGTCTCCAAAGGAAAAGAATCCTGTTAAATGTAAGGTACTTTAATTTAGTTACCAACTTTAGCGAGCAGAGAATTTGTCATAAAAAAGTTAAAAAGAAAAGGAGTACTTGTGGCACCTTAGAGACTAACAAATTTATTAGAGTATAAGCTTTCGTGAGCTACACTTCATGTCGTTTGCTACTGGCTCCAACCAGGAAGCTAAGACTAGAGCCCAGTTCTACAAAATCATGGTCTTGTGCTTTAACCACAAGGCCAGTCTTACATTTGAGAAACAAAGAACACAGAAACTGGTTAAGCCTAGTAGATGTAAGGGTCCAAAGAGATGAAGTGAGCTGTAGCTCACAAAAGCTTATGCTCTAATAAATTTGTTAGTCTCTAAGGTGCCACAAGTCCTCCTTTTCTTTTTACGGATACAGACTAACATGGCTGCTACTCTGAAACCATAAAAAAGTTAGTTATTGTATACTGGACTATTAAAGCAACTAAATCAGTAGACATATACAAGAAGTGACAAACATACAAAATTCTGTAGATCTAGCTAAAGGCATAGAAAAGATGATATGATGTATTATAGTATTTGAGAAACATGATGATGTAATCAACTATATCACAATGCAATACTCACAGCTTCAACTTTGGAATTTCCTGACTTTGCATGCTTAACTGTGCAACATCAGTTTGACTAATGTATTTATTTAATCTATGCATAAGGTCACTGTAATATTAAGATGTAGCACAAGGTCAGACTGTCTGAAGAATGGCAAGGATGTACATGAAAGCATACAGGTGACAGTCCATATAATTGTGCTTTTGTGAACATCCAAAGCCAGGATTCTGTGTACAAAATTAATTCACAGTAGCAACTTCCTGTGCTTAGAAAAGCCTTGCATATTTTGTCCACCAAGCACTCCTTCATAACTCTTTCAAATTTCTCTTTAAAACTCACTTCTAAAAATTCTTCTTCTCTCCCATGGCCCCTCACCTAGACAGCTGCCCTGTGTCCTGCCTCTTTTTTTTTAAATTGTCTAATTAAGGACCGTATTGTGCAATTGGAGCTACGTGGGCAGATGCTCGTGTATAGGTAGGCCCTGCACAGTGTAAACAGAGAAGGAAGTGTGTCTTCACTTTATCTGTAAAGTGCGGTGTACATTTATGGTATTGTATAAATGATTATTAACAATTTACTCTATGAAGATGTCCTATTACCTTCTATGTAAAGAATTATGTAAACAAATACTTTAACACCCTTGCTACGTCATAATCATAGAATCATAGACTATCAGGGTTGGAAGGTACCTCAGGAGGTCACCTAGTCCAACCCCCTGCTCAAAGCCCTAAGCCCCAACTAAATCATCCCAGCCAGGGCTTTGTCAAGCCTGACCTTAAAAACTTCTAAGGAAGGAGATTCCACCACCTCCCTAGGTAACACATTCCAGTGTTTCACCACTCTCCTAGTGAAAAAGTTTTTCCTAATATCCAACTTAAGCCTCCCCAACTGCAACTTGAGACCATTACTCCTTGTTCTGTCAACTGCTACCACTGAGAACAGTCGAGATCCACCCTCTTTGGAACCCTCTTTCAGGTAGTTGAAAGCAGCTATCAAATCCCCCCTCATTCTTCTCTTCCGCAGACTAAACAATCCCAGTTCCCTCAGCCTCTCCTCATAACTCATGTGTTCCAGTCCCCTATCCATTTTTGTTGCCCTCCGCTGGACATTTTCCAATTTTTCCACATCCTTCTTGTAGTGTGGGGGCCAAAACTGGACACAGTACTCCAGATGAGGCCTCACCAATGTCGAATAAAGGGGAACAATCACGTCCCTCGATCTGCTGGCAATGCCCCTACTTATACAGCCCAAAATGCCATTGGCCTTCTTGGTAACAAGGGCACACTGTTGACTCATACCAGCTTCTCGTCCACTGTAACCCCTAGGTCCTTTTCTGCAGAACTGCTGCCTAGCCATTCGGTCCCTAGTCTGTAGCGGTGCATGGGATTCTTCAGTCCTAAGTGCAGGACTCTGCCCTAGTCCTTGCTGAACCTCATCAGATTTCTTTTGGCCCAATTCTCTAATTTGTCTAGGTCCCTCTGTATCCTATCCCTATCCTCCAGCGTATCTACCTCTCCTCCCAGTTTAGTGTCATCTGCAAACTTGCTGAGGGTGCAATCCACACCATCCTCTAGATCATTTATGAAGATATTGAACAAAACCGGCCCCAGGACCGACCCTTGGGGCACTCCACTTGATCCCAGCTGCCAACTAGACATGGAGCCATTGATCACTACTCGTTGAGCCCGACAATCTAGCCAACTTTCTATCCACCTTATAGTCCATTCATCCAGCCCATACTTCTTTAACTTGCTGGCAAGAATACTGTGGGAGACCGTGTCAAAAGCTTTGCTAAAGTCAAGGAACAACATGTCCACTGCTTTCCCCTCATCCACAGAGCCAGTTATCTCGTCATAGAAGGCAATTAGATTAGTCAGGCATGACTTGCCCTTGGTGAATCCATGTTGACTGTTCCTGATCACTTTCCTCTCCTCAAAGTGCTTCAAAATTGATTCCTTGAGGACCTGATCCATGATTTTTCCAGAGACTGAGGTGAGGCTGACTGGCCTGTAGTTCCCAGGATTCTCCTTCTTCCCTTTTTTAAAGATGGGCACTATATTGCCAACTGGTCTAGATAGTCACAAATGTAGGCGTCTTTATTCCTGATGTATTTAACTATTTAAAAATACTTATCTCAGTCTCTGGCTCTTTATTTCCATTTTCTTAAGGAGTTTTTTTTAGCCTTCTGTTGGATAGAATATATTAAAGCACTTAATTTCTCTCTCCCTCTTGCATTATTTATCAAGTGTAATTATAGGTAATTATCAGGACTAGGCAAGGACTAGTAAAGATGCTTTTAAATGAAATCTGAAAAAAGGCAGAACTGGAGAGGAGAGAACTCCCACAACTGCAGGGGTAAAGCAGTGGGGTGAAGGGGGCAGAGATGAGGTGGGGGGAATCAATAGGCTGGAGAAAGTCAATGAAGAGCTTAAAAACCTGAAAACTCCTTTGAAGACAGGTGTGATGTGGTTTTGTTTCTTCCAATGTGTGTGGTGTGCAGGAACATTCTGCACATGATTAAGTAGAGAGATCTAGGACTTTGAGGCTATGGAAAAGGGATTTTGTAATAATAAAGATGAGAGGCTGTCAAGGCATGGATGAGGTGGAGTTAAAATAGTTGCTTAGATGGACTGTATTGCAGAGTAAACAGAAATCCCAACAGCAGCTGTGAAAGAAGGAAAATTCTGAGGTAAGGATGACATCCAGGAATACAGGAGTTAAATGAAAGATACAGCATGACCCCCTCAGGAAGGGATAGGAGATGAACGAAAATGAGCTGTATCTGAGATAAGTATTTCCATCCCTGAGACATTGTGTTGAAGCAAGCAGGCACACATTACTTTGTTAAGACAAGCACAAAGAACGGAGAGGGTGGAGTCATTAGATGTGTCAAAAGGGTTCATTTGAGTATTGTATCGTCAGGGTAAAAGTTAAAGGTAAAGCTAAGGTGACTAAAAAGGAGGAGGCGGGGTGGAAAGCCCAGAGAAACACGGAGGAAGCCTGGAGATACCCACCACAAAGTCTGACCTGAGCCAGGCTGAAGGGAAGATTTTAAAAGGGGCTGGACAGTGGTGAAGCTTTAGAAAGGCGATCCCAAAGGAAAAAGCACCAGTAAAGTAAGCAGGAAGGGTGAGGGGCTCTGGAAGGGGTGGGATAACACCGGGACGGAGAGAATCAGCGGGGAAGGGTAACAGGAGGTAGGAGGAGGCGAGTCAGTGGGACAGGGCAGGAAGGGGCGTGGGGGGCTGGATCAGGACAATGGGAGGTGTAAAGGGAAGAGTTAGTGGGGCAGGTCAGTGGCGGGAGGGGGTGGGGGGCTGGAGGCGGGCAGGGGAGGTGTGAGGGCAGTGGACTGGAGGGAGGTGGGGGGCGGGAAGTGGGGGGAAGGGATACGGGGGGATCAGGGCAGTGTCGGGGGGTGGGAGAGGGGGGCGGGGCAGTGCGGAGAGGGGGGATCGGGGCAGTGTCGGGGGGGTGGGGGATGGGGGCGGGGCAGTGTCGGGGGGTGGGAGAGGGGGGCGGGGCAGTGCGGAGAGGGGGGATCGGGGCATTGTCGGGGGGGTGGGGGATGGGGGCGGGGCAGTGTAGGGATGAGGGGGGCAGGGCGGACTCGGACCCGGCTGGGCGCCTGTCAGACCCCGAGGGGAGCGCGCGCTCTCCCCCCGCCCCGCGCGTGCCTCACCTCGGGCTCTCCTGCCTCACCCCCATGGCCTCTCCGCACCCGGCAGCGCGCGCACGGCAGGGACACGGGTGAGTGAGCCCGGGCCGCGCGCGCCACACGCCCAGCCCCGCGCGCTCCCGAGCCGGGCTCCCACACCCACCTCTCAGCGCGCGCTCCCGAGTCACCCCTCCCCCCCGCCGCCGCCGCCGCCGCCGCCCGCCCGCCACCAGGCTCATTTACGGCAGCCGCAAAAGGGACGTAAAAGCGCCGCCCGGGCTCGTGCGGAGAGAGGCTGAGGTAAATGCCGGGTCCTCCGAGGGAGCCTGACGGGCCGAGCCGGGATCCCGGGGCCCCGTGTGAGCGGCTCCGCCGGGCAGTCCCTGTTTCCGGGGCTGGGTGTGTGACCGGGTCTCGCCCCCGAGGGGTCCCTGCCTTCCGGGCTGGGGCCTGAGCGGGCGGCGGCGGCGGCGGTGGGGGGCCGGGAGCGGGGTCGGGGCGCTCCCCGCCGAGGGGGGTGATGTCCCGCCCCGCCCCGGGCCAGGGCTTCTCTGCAGCCTGGCTGGGGCTAGCGGCCCCTGGCAGGAGTCCCTCTGGCTTCTCAGGCGACCTAATGTAGCCGAAAGTCCTGCAGGCTCTGAGCTACTCGGCGATCTCGTGGCTTGTGGGAGCTTAGAAAGTCCAGTTGCATTTAGACGTCTCAATAGGGAACTCTTCTGATTCCCGCCCCCTTCGCCCCCCCCCCCCCCCCCCCCCAAAAATCAACTTTCTTTCTTCCAGGCTCCCAGGGGTTTGCTGTTACCGTCCACAACTTGCATTCCTGCAAATTCACTCTCCAAATTTAATCCACTAATACGCTAGCTGGAGGTGCCTCCTAGAGTAGGCAGCAATGAACTAATGCAGGCTAACCTATTCATTTGAGCATCAGCTTTGCTCAGATAAATGGGTTAGTCTCTAAGGTGCCACAAGTCCTCCTGTTCTTTTTGCGGACACAGACTGACACGGCTGCTCCTCTGAAAAATGAACTAATGGACAGTGTTGGGGCTTGTGTGATCTTTAGGCTGTAGCGTTAACCCAGGTAGGCACGGTCCAAAAAGACCATCCTGCTTCAAATCGCATTCCAGTTTCTCCTGCAACTGGAAAAGCTGGAACCACATTGGAGGCTTACATGAAATGTTGGAAGTGTTCAATGATTTGTGGAAAACTTAATTCTGTTCCATTCTGTGTGGCTTCTTGTACTGTCCTCCTCGTATCTGAATTCGTTGAATGCTGTGACTTGACACCTTGTCCTCCTCACAGGAGGAAAGCTGACTATACAACATAGTGTTTGGGTAGGGTTTTATTGTTTTTAAATGTACATGCTAACCTATATTAGAGAAGGCAATTTTAAAGAAGTGGGACTTGTACTTGGATCAGAAGATGGTTAGGTTTGTGATGGTCTTTGGTTTCTGATGCATATCAGTGGTGTATATTTCCACTGGAGCTAGAAATGAGGCTAAGGGCAGCAGTATATTTGCCAAGAGAGGCAACAAGGGGTGAAAGCTAGTGCTACTTGTGGTTATAATTTTTTTTATATGCTCACATGTTCATTAGTAGCTGAACAGAAATAACACTTCCATTCCCCTCAAAAATTCCTCTCTGCAAATGCCTCTGAACATTGACTTAGGACACGTTTGGTTTGCAACTGGCCTGGGCTGTCAAATGTGAGACTTACAATAGTGTTACACTTAGAGGTTGAACGCTACTAAGTTAGGCACATTTTCTTCATCTTAAATATGTCTAAATTCCTTTCATGTTCCAGGTAGATCTGGATCTTAATACTTCACAACTGTAACCTGCCAAATAAAAATTCCAAGGCTAACCAATCCATGAGTGGGCATCGATCCTCAAGGAAGCGATGTGGAGAGTCACGCATAGAATCCCCTATGGATTGTGGTCATGTTCCTGCTACAGTGTGTGTGTTACGCAGATTGGTTCAGTTGCCTACACCACCATTGTCAAAGCACCAGCTAAAGCGGTTAGAAGAACACAAATATCAGAGTGCTGGACACTCCTTGCTTGAGCCACTAATGCAAGGTTACTGGGAATGGCTAGTTGGAAGAATTCCAGCCTGGATTGCCCCAAATCTGATCACCATTACTGGACTGTTAATAAACATATGTACAACAGTAATATTAGTGTATTACTGCCCAACAGCTGCAGAGCAGGTAAGAGATGGGCTTCTAACTATGACAGATTTCATATTTAATGTGAGTAGCATGGAGCCAACGTTATTTTGGCTGTGTTCTTGTGTTTGGGGAAGTGGTTGTGTTGCACTGAGTGATCCACAATTCTTATTTTGAGCTGTTCTGTGAACACAAATGCTTTGTGTGTGTGTGCACGCGCAGGGGGTGAGGGTCTTAAAGAAGTCTTCCTACTTATAAGCATTTGTGTGTAGTAAAACATAAGTGGATTTCCGTGTTGGCACTTCCTGGAGAAAACAGCTGGGTTCTGCTGCTCACTAGTTACGCTGGGGCAAGTGGAAGTGATGTCAAGGGCCAACAGTCACTAACATTGTGTTGTCTGGCTCTGCCCAAATACATGTGAAACGTTCAGTCAAGGAATATGTAATAGCACAATAGACTGGGAAGGGAGCCCAAGCTGTTCTAGTAGCAGTTATGTGGGGGCTGCTGCAGACAGAAAGGAGTTGGTTTGGATCCTCACAAGAAGCTGCTGAGTTCCTATGGAAGCTTTGAGAAAAGCAAGCTGGAGCTATCCTGTCTTGGCATTGCATGTATAGTTACCACTTATTTTTTACTACTTGTGATTGTACTGTGGTCACCTGAAGCTCTGTGTAGACTTCAGTTTGAACAACAACAACAAGAAACTTGATTGATAGGTAGGTCTGATGCTTCTTGGTGCACGCAGGCCTGTGAGTCACCTCATTACTACCTGCCTCATGCTGGAGGCAGTGTTGTCTGTGCTAGCTGGGTGATAGCAGCCTAACACAACCAGCCTGTCAGCCACTCAAGCACTCTCCCCTGGGCTACACCAGCCCTAGCTTTGCCTTGCAGGTTGACAATAGATGCACTGCAGCCCCTGACTCCCTTTGAAGTGTTGCCCTGTGGTATCCAGTGCTGATCACCCAGTGTACCACAGTTTCACCATAGACTACTGCTCCTGTATTATGCACAGCACTCAAGTTCAATTATAAAATAAAACTTTATTTAAGAAAATAGATTCAAATAAAAACAATCATTGTTCCCAGAACATCATTCTGGAGCCTAAACTTAACAAGTTATTCTTGTATCTTAAGAAGCTTACCTCAATCAGAGTTCTTTCCAGCATTTTCAACCAAGCTTGCATGAGAATTCCTTTTTCATTAAGCAAACTTTGCAGTCATTTTACTTCCTCGGTGAGGGATGCCAGGGTGTCTTTCTGCATACCCATGTATACCAGAACAGGCCTTTTGATATCCAACTGAAAATAGGTTGGTTTGAAAAACACTAACAGTAGAGCAGCTCCACTGGTGTTAGCAATGTATGGAGGGCTGTTACATGCTTAGAAGGGGTCGGTCTAAGAAGACATGCTTAAAGTATTGGCATCTGCCTGCAGCCCTTCTTGCTGTTATCACCAGAGGAGGCATACTCTTTGGAAAGAAGTCTAGGGTGTTAAGGTGGTAAATGCTGCTTTAACTTTGTTCCCCTTATGTATTTCCACAGTCTAGTTACACGATCACATACTCCTTCTCAAATAATACAACACATTATAAAACTTGTTCTACAATATTAACTGCAGTCTGTTGTAGTACAGTATAATACTTACTCCTGGGGGAATTCCGCACCACTGCACATGTGCAGAATTCATGTCCCCCACAGATTTCTTTGCTTCCCTACAGAAAAATGACTTTGACAGGGAAGTAAAGGGAAGCTGCAAGAGCACCACTTCCTAGCAGTGCAGGTACATCGTTTCAGGTACCTGGAGCAGCTGGTGGAGAGGTAAATCACTGTGGGGCTGGGGACACTCCAGCAAGTGATCCTACCTTGAGCTAGGATCAGCTGCTGGGCTGGGCTGGAGGCAGGAGAGGACGAGACTTTCTCTTCCCCTGCAAGGAGTGGCTAAGGCTGTGTCAGACCCACCTCCAGAGACCTCTGTCAGCTGTAGGGAGCTCAGCATCTTCCCCTGCTTCCTGCCCCCATCATTCCTCTGCTGTGGTGGGGGGAGGGAGCACTGTATGGGGAGCTGCCTCCCGCCCCATCCACCAACCCCCATACCCAGCCACCACTGCCAAACCTCATCTGGTATGTCCAGAACCTACCTAGCCCTCCATACCTGAACCTCAGCCCCTGCATCTGGAGCCCACCTGCTTCCAGTACCCCCACCCCCAGCTGAGCTCCCTGCACTCAACCCCCCATCCCCAGCATCACTCTCAGCCCACACATCCAGACCCCCATGCCACTGACACCTCCCCTCCCCCTATGAGCTGCCCCCAGACCTCCACCCCACCAAGTCCCACTTCACCCAAACTCCTCCGCTGATCCCCAGCCACCTTCACCTGGAAGCCTCTGCAGAGTCCCATTGCCCCAGGGCCCCCTGTCCCACAAGCCTCTGTGCATTTATATCCTCCCCACACTTAGACATTGTCCTCCTTCCCCCACCCCGAGCTGCTTGCACCCAGACTATTCCACATAGAATCCTCTCACCCCACACCTGGATTCCCCCCACACTGAGCCCCTCCATGCTTGGATCCTGCCTGGTTGAGCATACCTGCCCCACACCTGGTGCAGAGGGGCAGGGCTCCAGGGTGTTTCTGGGGCGGGCGCAGCCCTTGTGCTGTGTCAGGGTAGGGTGCAGCCTCGCTGCTGAGTCTGTGTCCTGGGACGGGGGTGGGGCTGCAGGGTGATCATCCACCTTTGTGCAGCCAGCAGCCTCTGTGCCCCACTGCCATGCTGGAGCTTCTGCACTTATTTATTGACAAATAAAACCTGCACCCTTTAAAATAGTGTGCAGATTTTTTAGTTTTTGTTTGGTGGAGAATGCCCTCAGGAGTATACAGTATACTGTGTACAACAAAGTTCATGAAAGAGACCAGGTGGGTGGGGTAATATCTTTTATTGGACCAACTTCTGTTGGTGAGAGAGAGAGAAGCTTTTGAGCTACACAGAGCTCTTCATCAGGTCTGGGAAAGGTATTTAGGGTGTCAGATCTTGTTTTTAGCATAAGTAGTTAGCATGTATTCTAAGGGACCATTCAAGGTGAAGTTAATGAAAGTCACTTGTATGAAAATACACAGTAAAACATGCTTGGACAACATATGTAATACTGAGTAGTGATAGTCAAAAGTACAAGCTGGCAGAAAGGGGTTTACGATTAAAATAACTTTCAATACCTCTTTCCATATTAGGTGTGCCTTGGTAATAAATTTTACTGTGAATACCTTAATGCTAATTATTTTAACTGGATATAGAAAAACATGGGTCTCATTAGGAAAAATCTTAATTTTCCATTTAGAAATAATAAGTGTTTTAAAAAAACTTACATTCTTATGTGAAATTCAAATCACATATAATACTTGGATCAAGTAACCTTTGAATATGTTATCACCACAGTATGAGTATCTACTGCAAGTCCATGTGACTTAAGTTCTCAAGTCACTTATATGTTTTTGAAAATCTTACTGTAATCAAACAATATAAAGTTACGACAACTCTAAAGTATATTTAGTTTAGAAGCAAACAGCTAGTGATATTCTACAATAACAAATTAGTGTTCAAAGGGATAACTGTCTCCAATGGGGAAAACTGTCCTGTTATGTGTAGTGCATGGGTACAGATAAAAATTATGAAAATGCATATCTTAAAGAGAGGAACTTATTTAAAAAAACAAATAAGTTGACCTTGAAAATGCAGTCCACTGAATGCATCGGATGAAGTGAGCTGTAGCTCACGAAAGCTTATTGCTCAAATAAATTTGTTAGTCTCTAAGGTGCCACAAGTCCTCCTTTTCTTTTTGTGAATACAGACTAACATGGCTGCTACTCTGAAACCATTGAAAACAGTGTAAATGTATAGGTTGGAATCCTAAGATTGTAGGAGAGAATTGCATGACAGCGAAGTAATATAAAGACATAAAACTATTGTAATATATGTGCACTAGGAATAGAATGAGGTTTCACCCAGTAAAGTGCAATGCCTCTCAAAGTATTGGATCCATGAGATTTGCTATAGTGTGTAAAATTGGGCTATACCTATATGCCTACCTTTGCAAAGAATTCTGAGAACCACAGGAGTAGGGGAACTCTAGTACAAAATGTTGTTTATTATTAGCATAACTGGTATTGCAACTGACCTGGGTGTAGTTTTGAGCTTGACATGGGGGTCATGATCCTACCACTATGAAGGTCATTGCAGGATTGGGGGTCTTATTTCATATGTACCAATATTCAAAGCAAAGGCTGTCCCGTGGATGCATGCACAGCTAACTTAAGGCTTGTTTACATGGTCCCAGAGTTTGGATTACAGGGGTGTGAGCTACAGCTCATACTAGTGTGCTATGCTATAACTTTCCCGGGTAGACCCTGTGGACATGAACTAAAAGGTACCTAGTTCAGGTTAATTTAGCCCCGTTTGAAAGAAGACTTAATGTGAACTTGGTACCTTTTAGCTTGCAACAGCAGTGCCCACACGAGGGAGTTGGAGTGCAGCATACCAATGTGTTCTGCAGTTCACACCCCTGTAGTACAAACTCTCAAAAATGTATTCATGAGTATTTTCAGGTACTGCAAATCAGAATTATTTTGGTATGAGAATAAAGATCTGTTTAAGGTGTTTCAAATCTTTGTTAATCTTTTACTGACCTTCTTATTTATTTATTTTTTTCTCTTAGGCACCTCCATGGGCATATTTTGCTTGTGCATGTGGCCTTTTCATTTACCAGTCTTTGGACGCTATAGATGGAAAACAAGCAAGAAGAACCAATAGTAGTACTCCTCTGGGAGAACTTTTTGACCATGGTTGTGATTCACTGTCCACAGGTATTGTCACTTGTAACTGGAAGATAATGGTTAAATTAAATTTATTTATATTTTGGAGATATTCCTAATAGTAAACTAGAGTATAGAAAGAAAAACCTTTGTCAGGCATGCTGTTGAAGAGATGAGCAATTTGATGCTATTGTTATATTGCCAAATAAATCTTCTTTTGGTTGTGTGGTTTTTTTTTTTTTTTTTTTGGTTCTTTTTAAGCAGAACCTAAATCTGACTAGTTTGGTGTTACACTGACACTAAGGGAATTTAGGCCCTGATTCAGCAAGATACTTAATCTGTAAAGCTCTAAGCATATGAGTAGTTTTGTTGACGTCATGGGGTCTACACATGTGGCTTGCTAAATTTGAGCCTAATTTAGTAACTTTACCTAGCTTACATTTAAAGTACAAAGAATGCTTCTATAGTTTATGCTTAATTAAAACAATTTTAAAGTCAAATTTTGAACCTAAACTATGTGACACTGGGAGTCCAAATTCAGCCCTGACTCTGTTGAAAGCAGAGGTAACTTTAATCCTGTTTGTTCAATGAATGATTCAGATTTTTTGTTTGGGTACTTAGATCACAGTTTATGAGACTCTAATATTAAATTTTGATAGATCACTCACTTTGTAATTTTAGATTCATAGAATGCATAGTTTATTCCTGAGGGCGTTCTGTGCCAAAAAAGTTAAATTCTGTGCACAATATTTTAAAATTACGCAAATTTTATTTGTCAAATAAATGTGGAGGCTCCAGCATGGCATTGGGGAGCACAGGCCACTGGCTACACAGAGGTGGGAGATCACTGTGCAGCTCCTTCCCAGGACACAGACTCGGCAGTGAGGCTGTACCCAACCCTGACGCAGCACCAAGACTGGGCCTGCCCCAGAAACACCCAAGGGCCCTGTCCCTCCATGCCAGGTGCAGCAGGTGTGGACAGGCAGGCTCAGCAAGGCAGGATCCAAGTGTGGAGGGATCCAGGTGTTGGTTGAGAGGGTTCTGTGTGGGGCAGTCTGGGTGTGGGTGGGTCAGTGGGTGATCTGGGTGCAGGGGGGGATCTGGATGCACAGGGGCTTGTTTGGGGAGGGGGGGAAGGTTCTGGGTGCAATGATGATGGGACTCTGCAGGGGGGTCCAGGTCAAGATGGCTGTGGCTCAGTGGAGGAGGCCAGTATGGGGGAATGGGGATCCAGGTGCAGCTAGTTGGGGTTCAGGGGGCTGGGGATCCAGGTATGGGTGGCTTGTTGGGGTGCACCAGGTGCATGGGGAGTGAGGCTCATTGGCATGGTTCTGAGTGTGGGGGGGAGTGAGGCTTGGTGGGAAGGTCTGGGTATGAGGGGGTCTGGATGCATGGGGGTTGGGCAGAAGGGGGAGCAGCTCCCTGTACAGGGATCCCTCCCCTTGCAGCTGAGGAGCGATGGGTGCAGGAAGTGTGTGTGGGAGTCTTCAGAGATTCCTGCAGCTGGGGGAGAAATCTGGGGTTGGGTCTGAAGAGGAAGTCCTGTCCTCTCTAGCCTAGCTGGGACTAGCAGCTGAGCCTGGTGCAGGGTAAGAGCTGCCAGCCGGGTCTTCCCCAGTGGGGCAGGAGGCTGAACAGTGATTTACCTCTCTGCGGGCTGCCCTGGGCACCCAAAACGTACTGCTTGGGAAGGTTGCATGACCACTCTTGTGGCTTCCCTTTGTTTCCCCATAAGTCATTTTTCTGCGGGGAAGCAAAGAAATCTGCAGGGGACATAAATTCTGCGCATGCGCAGTGGCATAGAATTCCCCCAGGAGTAATAGTTGCCTTTTTTTGTGATTTGCACATAAGAAAACTTGGGAATTTCTTTTAATGAAAGACGCAGTGAAAGAAAATGGCAAACTTGAACAAAAGTAAACAAAAACAAGGAAATACCAAATTAAGAGCCTGACCCCATAAATTACTGAGAATCTCTTTTTAAAAAGTGCTGTGCCCTCTCTCAGCTCCCATTGACTTCAGTAGGAAGGGTGCCTTTTGCAATGGGTACCATCTGCAAACTCTCTTAGCCGCTGCTCTGAAAATCTGTTGTGATGAGATATTTCAAGATTAAGATTTTTGCAGAGGTATTGTAGTTCACAGTAATGTATAATCAACAGCATCTCAGCAGTCACCCTGTGACTTTGAGCACCCTCATTGAACAGCAGTAATAAAGCAATGAAATATTTGCATTTCTTGAACTGTTTTTGTTTGTGATATATAATCTTTGTTAAAAGTCTTTACTATATAATGTAGCGATTTACTGTAATCTCACTGTGCCTCTTTCTCTGGATCCTTTGCTAGAATTCTGTATAGTTTTGTAAAGATTTCTTTGTACATGCTTGCTTTTTTTTTTTGTCTGATTTCTTCTGCAGTCTTTGTGGTTTTGGGAACTTGTATTGCTGTGCAGCTGGGGACGAATCCTGACTGGATGTTCTTTTGTTGTTTTGCTGGGACATTCATGTTTTATTGTGCACACTGGCAGACATACGTCTCTGGAACCTTGCGCTTTGGAATGTAAGTAACTCAGTTGAAAGTAAAACTGTAAACAGTGAAGTCAGTGTTCTGTTCAATGTATGTCCTGTACTAAGATTCTTAGATTAGTAAAAGGTGGGTATGTATGTACAGATACATATACATACATTCTCACACTTCTGTTACCTGTGATGACTACTATATATTGGAGCCACTGCATACAAAAATAACACTAAATTTTTGAGCCTCTTGTTATCAGGAGAAGAAAAACTTTTGCCCTTTGAAATAATTGCTAATAGCTTCTGATGTGAATTAAACACAAAAATGTCTATTCCGCTAGATGGCAAAGTGACTTCAGTTATGCAGTCATCACTATGTGTCTGGAAAAAATCAACCACAGCATTTGCACAACAGTTGACTTTTGCAAGATGTGCATGTTTATTCCCTGAGCATTGATCTTAAATAAGATTTACTTAACTCTTAATACAATGTGGTGAGGTTTTTTTGATGTGGAAAATTAATATAAATTGACATTTTTTCCTACAATCTGAAGCCCTGACCCTGCATTGGGGTCTGTATTAACAGATCCCAAGTGCTTGTGAGAAGTCTGACTCTGGGAGTGAAATTTTGGCCTTATTAAAATCAATTACAAAACTTCCATTGATTTAAGGGGGGGCTGGTGTAGCAGGATTTCATCTAGAAGACTAGGATATTAAGTTCTGATGCAAGATCAAGTCCCTAATCAATGGCTGTTGTGTAATCCTATTGGTGCTAAAGTGTCCTCAAAATACAATATTTATATTACTGGTAATATCTACATATGTATGAAGTCCATCTGCTAAGTATATTTCAAATGAGGTTAAGCAGCATATTGAAGGATGCCCTCTGTGCTGAAGAAGAATCATATTTTTTGAACATTTCTAGACACATGATATTCTATTAATTTGTGGTGTTTTCCAGCTTTAAGGTACGTGCAAGGTACAAACATTATTCATTAAATGGTCATTCAACAGGTTTCTGGGTATTGTAAAATTTTACATCAAACTAAAATCAAGTTCTGGACCTTTTGGCTGAAATAGCCCTTTAAGGAGAAATTTAATATTCATTGAGCTTACCTGATAAGTCTCATTTGGTTAGCTCCACTGAACAGATTTCTGATAGAACACTAGGAAATGCCAAAATAGCCAGTATTCAGTGATCCCATAAAAATCAAGGGTCAGACTCTAATCTCAATCATATAAATCCAGAGCAACTTTAGCAACCTCATTGGCGTCATTTGAGATTCACGTTGTAACCGATGAAAATTTGGTCCCAGTTCCTGGACTTCTCCACATAAGACTTTTGCCCATAATGTTAGGTCCTTGTTCTTTCAGAACATAGTAAGAGCTCTACTCTGGGACGGGCCAAGCACCTTCAGCTCCCATTGAAGTCCAGTGATCGTTGAGGACAATCGGCTCCCTGCAGAGACCGTCCCAAAGAGCCTGATTTTTATAGAGGCCTCAGCATGTGCTTAAATGTTAAAGGTGCAAATGATATTTACATCTCAATCTATTTGATTTCCAGGTGCAGTCAGAGAAGTAGCCATGTAAATATTCTCATTTCCACATATTAATTTTTAAGATCCCTTTCACTGGGATCAATGCACCAAAACTTGTCTCTAATTTTACAGATGCCATGTTTCAAAATCTAATTCTACAGGAACCTCACTGTTAAAATGAAAAATTCAGTATTTTCTGATAAATCAATATTTATAATACATCTAAAAGGTCATACTAAATGTCATACTTGTAATATTGAGCACATAACATAGTTGTATCAGATCCGCATTTGTATAATGAACTCATTCTTTTAACCAGTCCCATGGTCATAAGGCTAATCGGCTTACAACAAACTCTCATTAATGTCTGCCACAAAAACCTGAGAATGAATATTAGGAAAGAAGACAATAAGCCGTGCTAAATCTTAGTTTGTCTCTGAAGCTTTCTCTTTACCAATCTTTGCACTATAAGATTATTCTGCCTATCGCCTGAGACTTGCAGATATAGGTACCTATACATTCCAAATAGATGTTGGTAGCTCTCATTGGCTGCTTCCCCTTGGATGACTTGGCACTTCTGTTCTACAGTAACGAAGGCTATTTTTGTTCTGGCTTTGGTAGTAAAGAATTATTTTGTTACCTGACATGTTAACAGCCAGCAAAGTCAGTGGATATTTCGGATTTAATTGGAAATTAAAATTTGAATATGAGAAGTATAGCTGAAGCTTTGGAGTAAATTTGATGCTTTTATTTGTCAAATTACAAAATTAGTCCCCAAAGGGAAATGGCAATATAACTGGACCTGTGTAGTGCATTCACTAGAAATCTGACTTGATATTTTTATTCAAATACAGAGCTCCTATTCAAGGGTTACATAAATTGAAAATGGGCTATTCAGCTGTAAATGAAAGGTAATGGTAAATGAGAGTGTAATGAGTTGGGGAAGGTAGGCTACAAAATACCCCAGCAATCTGTTACATTATTAAGATGTTACAGTAGCTGTGAAAGAAGAAGTAAACAGAATGATGATGAAATAAAATGTGGAGATTTATAAACTGATGAAGATATAAACAGAGCTACAGAGGTTAGAAAGATGGACAGGAAATAAAAGGAGATTCTCTCAGACCTGTTAGATGCATTCTTCCAGATTGAAAGTAATCCCCCAGACAATACATAGGAAGGGCAGTGGAAAGCCGTGATGCTGTAAGAGACTTGAGTGCTAGTTGATAGCAAATAGCCTCTCAGTACCATGGTAGACTGAATACAGAGAAGTATCAAAGAACAAGGAGTTGATGAGCACTTTGAATATGGTTATGAGGATACTACATCCACAATATTGCAGTCAGTCGTGGACTCCACAATACCAGAAATTATTTTCTCTGGAGTCTCGACCTTGACTGAGAAATTTGGCCCTTGACAAAAAATAGACTATCCCTGGCATAGATCTGACCTGCTGGGATCTTCTGAAAGTGTTCATTGCTGTAAGCCATGAGGTGGATTTAGTAAACGTATGTATCTTTCAAAAGCATTTGACAGCTTTCCGCATCAGAGCTTCTTGGCCATGGAAGAGTAACAGAAAAGAAGATAAGACATTGTACTGGATTAAAAAATTGGCATTAAGATCAGGAAGTATGCCCTGTGCATAGAGGGAAATGCTACATGTTGAAAATGTGATCTGAGTGGAGTACCCCTGGGACCAGTTTTGGGATTTGAGTTCATTAAACGGCAGCAGCCCCTATATTTATGTTGTCTAACCCTTTACATTATAAAAACTATTCTAACCACTTCTTGAAGAACCCTAATGACTCCATGGTTTGCAGAAAGGAACTTGAAGTTTTTTGGCAGAGGATTGTCCTGAGGTCAGGAAGGAGCCTTTTGCTGTCACAAGGAATATGTCTTCTAGTTTTTCTGAGTTAGAAGTTGTCAACAACTGCTACTTCCCATCTGGCTTTTTCTCAGTAAAGCTTCCTGGAGGTCGGTCAGGATTCTGTTAGTATTGTGCCTGCATCTTTCTGTAGCATGCCACACACAGTTGAACCTCCTGACCGGGCACAGACAGAAAGGATGATTGTTGTTGACCTGCTGCTGCTTTCCATCTCTCTGATGCCTTTGGCAAGGTGTTTTTATCTGGGTACTAAGAGACCATGAGATAGTCACCACAAAAAGTGAGACTGATGTTAATTCTGTGCCTTTCACCACCTTTGTTATTGATGGAGGCCTCATGAGCTGAGTTGAACCTAAAATTCCAATGTGACAGACAGTTCCAGCTACACTGCCTCTCGGAAATAAAGTTCTAAATCTAAAAGTACTCGGCTGTGTTGTCCGTAAAGTGTGTGTGTGTGCAGACAAAAGTAGGAATACGTGGAAATTTGGGCAGAAATGCTTCATTTAAAAAGGAGTTGAAATATAGATTAAGTATCTGGGGAAGAAAGCAAAATCTTGGGATCTGATTCTCTGCAGCAACTAACATCCGCTTAGAACAGACTTTGCCCCAACCCTGGTATACACTGATGTTTTTGAAGAACTGTCTGAGATCAGCAAATTCAGGTGCACAGTAGATTTGTTTGAATCCAGCCTGGATGTGAGGGCTGGCTTATGGAATCTCGAGGAAAAACAGGGCACGCTCTCATTGTGAAGTTGCACCTGCTTTATGCTTTTTTTCCCTTATGGTGCATCAGCCTCCTACAATACCAAGGATATCTTCAGCTTGTACAAGACCTAGGATTGTGGAATATACTAAACTGAGCAACGGTGTCCTGGAAAGTAGTGTCTAATTGAAGTTTTTCTTCAGTTTATACCTGCTGGCAAGGAACTGAGGAAAGCAAAGTAAGCCCTACAAACCTCAGACTGGTACAGAGACCTGTAAGAACAAAGTTCTTTTGAATGGAACTGTTTTGTGCCCATACCTTAATTCTTCTGTGCTCCTCATGTATGGCTGCTGGCCAACCATAATTTGTTAGCACAAGTTGCAATGAGAAGATACCCCAAAATGCTTAATTTTCTCCCAAAGAAAATGATCAAACACCATTAAAGTTCAGTTACAATAGAAGTTGTATTAAAATATAGTCCATATTGGCTCACAATTGTGGGTTTTTATCTAACCTAGCCATTCTAATTAAAAACCTGCATTTAGACAGCATATCTGTGCACCAGCATAATCACTGGGACCAACAATATTCTTAGCATTGCATGTTGTCTTTTGAGGACCCCATTAGAATATTGTCATTTATAAAATTGCTGAGCAGTGAAGAGAGATTACAAGTAAGTAAATATTAGCGCTTTTTAGTGTTTTCTCCACCTTCCTCTTAACTGTTAGAGGGGGGAAAAAGAAATGTTAGGTTTGACCCATTAAAATAGGGGGGAGGGATAGCTAGGTGGTTTGAGCATTGGCCTGCTAAACCCAGGGTTGTGAGTTCAATCCTTGAGGGGGCCATTTGGGATCAGGGGCAAAAATTGGGAATTGGTCCTGCTTTGAGCAGGGGGTTGGACTAGATGACCTCCTGAGAGGTCCCTTCCAAGCCTGATATTCTATGAAAATGCAGGTTACAGATATTTTATTACAATTGTTATTGAAAAATAAAAAGGCAATATAAGTCTCTCAAACTACATCCTAAACCATTTTTGTAAAATACATATTTTTCCCCATTTTCATTTTTGAATGTTTCATAGACTACTACAGCACTTACTGGCAGGATGTGTATACAAGTAAAACAAAAGTTCCCTAAAGGATCTTTCTAGCTGGAGATACTTTATTTTGGGGGCTAACTTGTCTTTTACTGTTTGACGTTTAGACCTTAAAATTACGGGAAATTAAAGCTTGCTACAGTATGTATGAATTAAAACAAACAAACAAAAAAAACCCAAAACAACCTTTACTGTGGCATAATGACCGAGTTACACAAAATAAAGATAAATAATGAGGTCCAAAACATTTTTGTTTTTTCAAGAACGGTCCTACTTAATGTTTTCAAAATGCATTTTGGTTTTAAAAAAAAATTACATTTGCAACTTTCGGGGCCCTCTTTTCTTTCTATAATGTTTTTTGACAACTTTTCTACCCAATTATTCTACAAGAAGTTTTCACAAGATAACTCTAATTATAAAGGAAGATTTCACAACCTTAGGTACACATATATGAAATTACAGTGCAAAATTTGTAAACAGCCCTAATTGACATGGATTTCCTTTTGCTGCGCATGTCTTCCAAAATATAGTACAAAAGAAGGGGAAATACTGGCTGTAAATTTTTAAATTAGAAAGATGCATTTCCTATAACTGAATTAGTTAGCACTATTTTCAGTTAATTATTAGGGCTGTTGATTAAACACACTGTTAAACAATAGAATACCAATTGAAATTAAATATCTTGCATGTTTTTCTACATTTTCATATATATTCTGTGTAATTGAAAATCAGTGTATATTTTTGAACATTTTTACAGTGCAAAGATTTAAACAAATATTTTTCAGTTCACCTGATACATGTACTGTAGTGCAATCTTTTTTGTGAAAGTGCAACTTACAAATGTAGACTTTGTTTTGTTTTTGAGTGCAGTTATGTAACACAATGTAAAACTTCAGAGCCTACAAGTCCACTCAGTCCTCCTCCTTGTTCAGCCAATTGCTAAGACAAACAAGTTTGTTTATGTTTACAGGAGATAGTGCTGCCCTCTTCTTATTTACAGTGTCACCAGAAAGTGAGAACAGGCATTTGCATGGCATTTACGTGCCAGCTATGCTAAATATTCATATGCCTCTTCATGCTTCAGCCACCATTCCAGAGAACAAGCTTCCATGTTGATGACGCTCATGTGCTTTTTTTTTTTTTTTAAAGCATTTATTAAATTTTGTGTCTCAACTTCTTGGGGGAGAATTGTATGTCTCTGACAATGTTTTACCTGGATACTGCCATATCTTTCATGTGATAGCAAGCTCAGATGATGACCTAGCACATGTTGCTCATTTTAAGTGAGCTTCACGAAAGCTTATGCTCAAATAAATTGGTTAGTCTCTAAGGTGCCCAAGTACTCCTTTTCTTTTTGCGAATACAGACTAACACGGCTGTTACTCTGAAACCTGTCATTTTAAGAACACTTTCACTGCAGATTTCACAAAATGCAAAGAAAGTACCAATCTGAGATTTCTAAAGATAGCTACAGCACTCGGCCCAAGGTTTAAGAATCTGAAGTCCCTTTCAAAATCGGAGGGGGACAAGGTGTGGCACATGCTTTCAGAAGTCTTAAAAGAGCAACACTCCCATGCGCAAACTACAGAACCCAAACTACCAAAAAAGAAAATAAATCTTCTATTGGTGGCATCTGACTCAAATAATGAAAATGAACTTGTCAGTCCACACTGCTTTTGGATAGTTATCAAGCAGAACCAGCCATTAGTATGGACGCATGCCACCTGGAATGGTGGTTGAAGCATGAATGGACATATGAATCATTAGCGCATCTGGCACGTAAATATCTTGTGACGCCGACTACAACAGTGCCACGGAAACGCCTGTTCTCACTTTCGGGTGCCGTACACAAGAAGCGGGCAACATTATCTCCTGCAAATGTAAACAAACTTGTTTGAGCGATTGGTTGAACAAGAAGTAGGACTGAGTGGACTTGTAGGCTCTAAAATTTCACATTGTTTTATTTTTAATGTAGGTTTTTTTGTTTTTTTTTTAACATAAGTCTATATCTGAGTTCAATTTTCATGGTGGAGGTTGCACTACAGTACTTGTATTAGGTTAATTGAAAAATACTGTTTGTTTTTTTACAATACAAATACTTGTAATCAAAAATAAATATAAAGTGAGCACTGTACACTTTATATTCTGTGTTTTGAAATCAATATATTTGAAAATGTAGAAAATATTCAAAAATAGTTAAATGGTATTCTATTAACAGCACAATTAATTGCGATTAATTTTTTAAATTATCTTTAGTTCTTTACAGTACTGCTGTATTCATTCCATTCACACATCTCCTTACATTCATTTATATGAAAATGTTAGATTAGAATGACATGAAATGACACTTTAAATTCAACAGTCACAGTCCTTGCGCATTAGACTTAATAGCCTTTTCTTTTTGCCTTTCAGTGATGATGGGTTCTTGTGTATTTTTCTTTTTAGTGCGGAGATTCAAGTAGCAAAGCAGTCTCTTGTCATTTATGCCCAAATCCACAGCTCAGTGCCCAACTCAGTAATCTAGTGTGTGCTCTTGCAGATGTGTGAGAAAGGGATTTCAGAACAATTTCCACTGTAACTGTCTGTTTTCTGGTGCTTATAGCTTCCAAAACATTTACACTTGCTTGGTTCTCTTGGAATGTGAATCTTTTAAAAGTTTGAGCTAAATCACCTCAGTTATGAAGTGTAAATAAAATTACTGTTTCTCTGCTGTGGGAATGGGAAAAATGAACCATACTTTTGACCACAACTACAGCAAAAAGGGCCAGATTTTGAAACTTGGTGGGGACATAATCTTCGTGGAGGAGCAGCGTCTTTTCTTGACTTGAAATAAAATTGGTTTTGTTTTAGCAAAAATAGGATCATTAAAAAAACTGCATATTAAACATATACAGTGAAAACTTTGTACAGGCATATACTGCACATGCATGTAGGGCTAGTCAGCTATACTGGTATTGGTTCAAGATGCTTCCAGCCCTCGCTAGGAGAACTACCAGATCTTAGCTTCAAATGCTATCTCTTTATTTTAAAAACTAAACACAAAGTATAAGAAATTAGGCCCTGGTACTGCAACTGCATAGGTACGTGCTTAACTTTAATTAGGCAAGTGGTCCAGTGGAATCCCTCTAAGTAAAGTTACAGTTAAATGGTATTTGAATAAAAATGTGACTCTATGCAACCTTACCATCACAAAGAGTCAGTTCCAAGAGTAACATGTAATTTTCTCTTCCTATTTTCCTTAACTGTGGCAATATATTTACTGTTTCTCATACATACATCATAAAATAGCAGTTTTCACACTAAAACCTAGTGTACCACCTCTAAAATTGAAAAGCATCTAGTGCACCGTATTCATAAGTTCAATCAATAGTTACAGTAGATTCTTATTCTGATACTATACTTAATTTAAATTTTAAACTTGTATGCTATCTGATTGCAGCTTACATACTACCGTTACATGCATCTCAATTTGTGAACTGCTGATGTAAAATATTGTGGGTCTGTTACTACTGGACCTTTTCATTTTTGAAGTTTTTGGCTTTGTGATTCTATTTTTAATTGTTCAGCCTTACCTAAAAGTATCTTTTTAGTTTTATTACAGGTACTGTATTCTCTAAGTGCGCCTCTGTGGGGAATATGTTCAGCTCCTCTTGCTATCTCTCTGCTTCAGTAGGCCACAGTTTTACTCTTCCCACTCTTTCTGACAGAAATAAAACTTATATTTAATAAAGATCACCACACTGGTAACAGTTTTGTTACCAGTGGACAGGTGTCCATCTCATATTTGGCACACTTGTTGGCAATCTCTGGCAAGAAGCAAAGGACTTGAATGAGTATGGAGGCAGACCTCCCTGCTCACTGGAGGCAGCTAGCTGACGATGTAGCCATGCTGGCCAGGCTGCTGTGAGGAAGCTTGCACTACCATTGCCCACATATTTGTTCAGTGGAAAACTTACAGTACTATTGCATGTGTCTGTTTAATAAAAGTTCAGCATTGTCTGAATTAAGAGCATGGGGTTGGATACAAGTGGTCCTGATTTCTAATTCTGATTGTGTCCCTAACCTTCTGTGTGACTTTGAGCAAGCCACGTTAGCCTTGTTTCTTAAGGCTTGTCTACACAGACTTTTAGTTTGCAGCAAGAGGGGTGTAAATCTACCCCCACACTAGTCTGCCACGCACTAACTGTCCATGTGGACTCTGGTCATGCACATTAACACTTTATTAATGTGCTATGGTCTAGTCCTCTTTGAAATGGGACTAGATCAAAGTGCATTAATGGACTGTTAATGTGCCTCAGCAGTGTCCACGTGGACAGATTAGTGCGGGTAGATTCGCAGCCCAGCATGCTGAAAACTAAATGTTTGTATAGATAAGTCTTGGGTGTTCCCTTCCATAAAGTGGAGATTATAGTATTTGCCCATCTGATTCAGAGGGGAGTCAAGGACTAATTAGGTAAAGTCCATACAATGCTTTGAACATGTAAAGTATAAGTGCTAAGTAGTGTTCAGTCTTTGCGGCTTCCAAGCCATCATCTTTCACGGTTATTAAAGCTAAACTCCCACCCCTAAACCTCCAAAACTCTTAGCTATAACTATTGTAATGTTTTAAAGGGGAAACCTTTCTAGATTAAAAGTACATATTTGATACTCTTTAGCAGTTATTGAAAATCTGTTCTAATGGGGCTACTTCGATGAAGCTCTCAGTATTTTGAAATGTTTCTTTCCCTCACACATAGATTTGATGTTACAGAGTCCCTGCTTTGTATTCTAGTACTCCAGCTTTTCACAGGAATGGTGGGGCCCTGGTTCTGGAACTATACGGTAACCGCTAGAATAAATGCTACCCAATGAACAAATGGCATAGATCCTGTAGAGCTAACACCTTTGTCATGCACAGAGTAACTTGGAAAATGAGAAGTGTCTTTCTAATGATATTTCACAGACAGCTGCTTTATTAAAAGACAAAATATCTGTAGTGTATGAAGGGGCAGTAAAAAATCCACTCTGATTGGAAATGAGGTTTTGAGAGTGTTTCACTGTTTACTTAAAACCGCAGATAACTTTCTTTTTAAACAAAGTCCCCCTGCCCCCCCATTGGTTATTTTAAAACTTCCAGTGCTGGCTTCACCTTTGCATATAAAGATAGCCATAATGGTGAAAGCACCTCTTTACACGAGGGGCTGGATTAATTTGGTTGGAACTGCCTGTTGAAAGTTCTTGTTGTTAAATGCCTTCCCACTAGAAAATAGAATTGTTTGGGTGGTTAATAGAATCACATGCCAGATAAGGTTATAAAGGTTATATCTTGGCCATCTAGGACAAACCCTTGCTTCAAGCTCAGGAAAGGTCATGCATCACTTTTTTCCTTCAAGAAGTTTAGTGACTATACCAGAACTTCATCATTAGCAGTTTCACTGTTTAATTCACCTTTTTTTCAAAATGCTTTTCTTAATACTTAATCTAAATGTATCCTTTTTCATCTTTAGCTTGTTATCCATTAGGATCCAGACAAACACTTCCTTCCCCTCTTCTGTACTTGTGCCCTTCCAATCTGTATAGAGTTAATTTCCTCTTTAATTTTATGAAAACTAAACAAATTGAGTTCCCTCATCTCTCAAGATCTTGCATCAGTTTTTTCCCCCTTTCTTTGAACCCTCCCTCTTTGTTAGTTTTGCTCTTGAAGGACATTACATCAGAGCTTTGCACTATTTTGAGGGGTTTTCCAATCTAAAATGAAGAGCTGATTAGGGATGTGACCAATCTAGTATTTCATTGACTTGGAAACTTTTGCTTTAGTATTTACAAAATCCAAGTATGAGTAGTAGTGAGAGGAAGGCTGTCTACCTGGCAGGAAGGAGTGATTAGGGCACTAACTAGAAGATGGGACAAGTGAGTAGAGGTAAGCAGTGTCTGAATCAGGGGGACAGCTCTGCCAGCAGACAAGATTCTTTGCATTGGGAAGAGGTGACGAGAGAGCCAGTGGTAATGGGAAAGCCAGTGTTTGGGAGGAGAGCAGGTGGTGGTCACTTTCCCAAGCAAGGATGCCTGTGAGATGGGGGAGTTGTGCCAGTGGGAGAGTCACAGACATTGTACCCTGGGAAATATGGGAAATCCTCCTCCTCTTTCTTCCTTTCAAGAATGCACTGCACTCTACAGCTAAAATGGCTATCAGCACAAAGCTATTGCCATTTCAGTCTTCACATTTTATGTGACTTTTCAATTGTCATGTTTGCTGCAACTGAGATTCCAGATAAGCTCTCAAGTAACAGAGTGACAAGTATGGTGTGCAAACCAAGATGAATAGATAGGTGCCTGTGGTTGAACATGAACTGGCTACAAATATTTTCAGTGCTACATGAAACAATGACAGGTTTCAGAGTAGCAGCCGTGTTAGTCTGTATTCGCAAAAAGAAAAGGCGTACTTGTGGCATCTTAGAGACTAACAAATTTATTTGAGCATAAGCTTTCGTGAGCTACAGCTCACTTCATCGGATGCATTCAGTGGAAAATACAGTGGGGAGATTTATATACATAGAGAACATGAAACAATGGGTGTGACCACACACACTGTAACCAGAGTGATCACTTAAGGTGAGCTATTACCGGAGGGGGGGGAGGACCTTTTGTAGTCATAAACAAGGTGGGCCATTTCCAGCAGTTGACAAGAACGTCTGAGGAACGGTGAGGGGTGGGGATAAACATGGGGAAATAGTTTTACTTTGTGTAATGACCCATCCACTCCCAGTCTCTATTCAAGCCTAAGTTAATTGTATCCAGTTTGCAAATTAATTCCAATTCAGCAGTCTCTCGTTGGAGTCTGAAGTTTTTTTGTTGAAGTATTGCAACTTTTAGGTCTGTAATCGAGTGACCAGAGAGATTGAAGTGTTCTCCAACTGGTTTTTGAATGTTATAACTCTTGACATCTGATTTGTGTCCACTTATTCTTTTACATAGAGACTGTCCAGTTTGACCAATGTACATGGCAGAGGGGCATTGCTAGCGCATGATGGCATATAACACATCGGTAGATGTGCAGATGAACGAGCCTCTGATATTGTGTCAGATGTGATTAGGCCCTATGATGGTGTCCCCTGAATAGATATGTGATCGTTGGAAAAAAAACTGCAAAGAGGGAGTTCCTGAGTGTGTCCCGAAAAGAAAAAGAGAGAAAGTAGGAAGGCAGCGACCCCATTGGGTCTCTGGCCTATTTAGTGAGGGGAAATGGGAATCGCTAACTATTAAAGCAATGTTTAAAAAGGGACAAGAGCATAACATTTGTGCTATGGGTCTGTGCACATGCTGGGAGAATGGGTAATAGGCTGGAAAAGCAAGAGTTTCACATCCATGAAAAGAATTTTGATTTACTTTGCATCACATAACACATCAAACAGCAATAGCCCATAAGTGCGTGTTAAAACAAATGTTAGAAAAACAGGGTGTGGTGGAGGAGGGAGTATTTTCCAGACTGGCTAACAAGGGAAGAGGAGCTACTTAATGAAGCAGGTGTCAGCTATATCATTACTGACAGAAAGTGTGATAATGGGAAATTTTTCAACTGCTGCATTATTTGTTAGATAAGACACTTTTATAAAGGCAGGGTCTTAGACTTTATGAGATAATTATTTAATTCTAAAAAGTGGAGGAAGTAGCAAGGAAATTTGCAATCCCAGAAATTTGGGAGCTGGAAACAAAAAAGCTGAAGCTAGACAAATTCAGACTAGAAATAAGGCTCACATTTTTCACAGTGAAGGTAATTAACCATTAGAATAACTTACCTGGGGATGTGGTTCTCCATCACTTGAAGTCTTTAAACAAGAGTGGATATCTTTCTAAAAGATCTGCTGTAACTCAAACAGAAGTGATGGGCTTGGTGGAGAGATTACTGGGTGAGTTTCCTTAACTGGTGGTATACAGGATGTCCAACTACATGATGATCATGGTCTTCTGGCCTTAAAATCTATGAATCTTTGATGAAAGGTATCATTTTTATGGAGCAAAATGGCAAATTTCAGTGAGCAACTTTAAATTTCTTATTAAAATACATATTAAAATGGCCAGTATTGACCAAACAATGTTTTGTAGGTGCTGTAATCATTCATTTTAGTAGAAGCTTGAAGAGAGAGAGAGAGAGCATTTCCACTACCTTTTCGGCTTGTGAGAACATAAGAACGGCCACACTGGGTCAGACCAATGGTCTGTCTAGCCCGGTATCCTGTCTTCCAACAGTGGCCAGTGCCAGGTGCTTCAGAAGGAATGAACAGAGCAGGCAATCCTTGCGTGATCTATTCCCTGTTGTCCACTCCCAGGTTCTGGCAAACAGAGGCTAAGGACACTTCAGAGTGTGGTTTTTGCATCCCTGCTCATCCTCTCTAATAGCTATAGAGGACTTTGCCTTGAAACATTCCAGGAATACAAGGATAACTTTTGTCTCGACTTAAAAACACAACAGATTTCATTAAAACAACATAAACATTCTAGAACTTCTATCCTAAGAGGTTGTTTTTTGTTTTTCGGTCCACTTAAATTTATTGTGCTGTAGCATGCTACATAAATGGAAACTGGTATTATACTTCTGTGTTTATCATTTAGTTTTGTGGCACAACATCTTTCTACAATAGGGGACTTTTTTCAAAAATTCCCACTCTGTTTCAGCTCCAGTTGTGTTAACGTTGGGAGCTATTATTGTAGTTGGGCTACTGGTTGCCTATGGCATTTTCAGCAACATGTCAATTAGACCTGCTCTGAGCATGGTTAGGTGTTACGACTTTTAAATACCTTCTTGTTGACAGTATATGAACAATTGAAAAAAATTACTCAGGAAATGGTAGTACAGCAAGCAAAGGAAGGAAAAGTTTAATCAAGATTTTAGTGCATCCTGGTAAAGGCATTATAGTTACACTTGAAGAGAAGGCATTTTCTGTAAAAGCCCCCGTTCTCATTACTTAAAGCATGATTCAAGGCTGAAAATTCTCACACTTGTCTCTTGGAAGGTGAATTGTCTTCAGTTCAAAGGTGAACTGAGGAAATGATTTGTTTTGGAGGTCCTAAACCCTGAAAGGATTTGAAAGACGTCCTTAGCTTTATGCAAAGTTCTGTGGACTTCTAACCTCCATGTAAACTCTGGGGAAGTTTAGAAACCGCAATATGAACTTGGACTGGGTCAAAGACGCCTTTCCAGCCTTCCATCCCAAACATACACACAATGTCCTCAGCATCATTTCTGAAACACACAATCCCATCACACACACATGAATGAATGGACTCGTGTCATGGAGAGTTTCTAAGCTATACAGGGACTCCATATGCTATAAGCAAAACCAGCTGCGTTCAAGTAAGTTAAGGAGTTCACTGGCCTAGGAGTGAAGAGTTCATAGTCCAGCTTTGAATCAGCTGGGCTGAAAGGTATGAAATGTGCAAGTGTAGTTTTGAGGTAATTTTGGGGCAAATCTAGCAATCAGGAATCCAAAGAAGGCTAATGAAGACAAGCATAATCTAATTTAATGGAATATATACTTCAATATGACAAGGGGGACTATTGTTTTATTCTTGATTAAATTAAAAAAAAAAACACCCAAGCAACTTTCTAGAGAGAAAAACTTAGTTAAATGTACAAGTAAGAATCAATAACTGGGAGGGAAAATACTTCAAAGAGCATTGACATTTTTAACAAACAGTGGCATGCTAGGCAATTAGTCAAGTTTAAAATAACTCTGCATTTCTATAATTTTCAACTTTTTTTAAGAACGTTCAAACCACCTCATTTCCACAGGCTGCTCTTCTCCCTGTTCACTTGATCATTTTACCCCTTGTTAGTTTGGCCACAAGCCCCTGAGGCTGGAGATATCTTAACCCCCCTGTACTTCGGCAGTTTGCTTATAGACTTGAAGTCTGCAGCTGCAATGTTTCCCTATTGTTTATGTGGCAGGCGCACATAGGGGAACCCAAATGCATACAGGTGGTTGAAGCTGTAGGGAATTTGACTTCTGTAGATAATAAAATGTTTAAATGGTCAGAGATGACCTGCAACTTGATAGTGGGGGGCACAATTTGAAGCTTCTGATGGTATGCAGCAGGGGTCAGGGCAGGGCGTATTAATCCTGGCAGAAACCGAGGGGGGGGAAGCATGTGACCCTACGTCCCCGTCCCCCCACGTCTCCTCTGTAAATGGTAGTTAAATTTCAAGCAGCTGTCATGAGGGAAGATGGTATGAACATTTGGTGATATATGAAGAGTGAGAAGAGAGAGATGGTTTTGTAAGAGAAGAGTGAATTGTTGTATTGTCTGTGCTCCTGCACATGGCTTTGGTAAATACAATACAGTACACTGTCATGCAGGTACTGGCTCACTGCCAGTGTTGGGTTGCCTATTGTATAGGCATATGGTAGTTTAGTGAGTTTAGGCAGAGGATGAGCAATGAAAAAAAATTTTTATCGTAACAGAATTTCCTTGCTTTCTAGTGTTTGTTCATTTAACTGAAATACTCTTTTTAAAATATTTTCCTTACTAGCAATTTTCAGTTTAATAATGTATTTTTTCTCTGGGAATTTAGTATTACTTCTAGTGTGTTTTATTTATTTCTGAGACTCAGTGTGTTTAATATAGGGATACACAAATAAGTTAAAACACTTTTTAAAAAAATGCTATTAACCTTTGTCATAGATCTGACACTTTATAAACTCTTCCTACAGAATCACACTGGACCACTTAAGTAACACTACCTAGAGTAATACAAAATACAGTTAGCGAGCCTTCCATTTGGATTTCCTGACTTTGTGGGTGGAAGATATTGTATGAGCACAGTTTTTGTATTCAGTTGGGAAAAAGTTCTTATCTGTAAACAAATATTGATGAACAGATTAGACAATAGAAATGTTGCAGCAGGGAGAGTTCGTGTATTTTGCAAGTAGTGAAACTGGAAGACCCAAATGTTTGTGGTTTTGGAGCTACTAGAATTCTTAAATAGGTTTAAGAATAGCTATTGATGAACATTCTTTAGTTAGTTCTGCACCTTTATTTACTGGAAGGGTGAAGTAGGGGAGGTGACTTATATTAATTCAATAGTTCAGCTGTAATTAAGCTGCGATTGTAAATACTCATTGAATTTATGAGGTTCAGAACTAAAACGAATTAATTTCAGCAGCTATGATGGTGGATGCTCTTTGTTTAGTTAGTCACAGCAAAGCTCCTTAAGTTAGTGCAGAATTACTTTTTTCTGTTGTCCTTTTGCAATGTCCATTTGCTACAAGTCAATATATTTTTCTTTCAATCTTATGGTTTAAATGACTTTTTCTCAAGCTTCATATTTAACAGTTTGTTTAGCCTTTTTCCCCTTTCTAAATTACAACAATATTAAAAGAAGGCTTCCTAGGCCTGAAGTGTAGCTTCTTCATTGACAGGGAGGTGGAGTGGATGATTTAAAGGATCTCTTCCCTCTCTAACTAATTCTGTGATTCTGTTATGGTTTGTCTTTCTTAGATTGTAAGCTGTTCTAGGTAGGGTCTGTGTTTATACGCTGCCTCGCATGATGCGGGCCTGATCTCCTTTGGGGCCTCTGGGCATTACTGCAGTATAAATATTATTAAAGGATGGCAAGTAGATAGTTGGCCTTTGTTTCCGGGGGGCCTAAAAATTTAAGTGTGATTCTCCTGTTTATTCTGGGTAATTAAAATTTGAGTGCCTATGTGAAAAGAAGTACACTGTACTAGTTGAATAAGTTGTCTTTTAATGGAAAGCTGATTTACATAAGATGAGGATCTGGCCCAGTTATAGAAAACCATTGTGGTTTTGGGTCTTGTCTTGGGGTAATCACACAAGAAAAAATAATTTTTTGTTTTCATTTCATATTTATCAGGGATCCGCTGTTTGTGCATTTTTCCTCTTCCTTATCCTGTGAAAAACTATTTCTGCTGAGCTGATATGACTCCACTAAATCAGGAAGCACCAGGCAAAAGAACTGTCAGTCTTGTGGAAGAGTGGTCCAAAATGATTGGGGTGCTGAAAATATCCCAGTCAAGAAGCTTTCTGCTGAGCCCTCTTACTTTGGCTTTAGTATTTGTGCTGTTGGCTTTCTTTTTTTCTGTTTTGTTTTTATCGTTACATTTAACGAAATAAGAAAATAGCACAAGAAAGGCAAAAGAAAAACTAGAATCAGACCCTGAAATGTGTTGGGCCTCCTTTTTTCTGCTAGGCCTACCTCTCCTGCTCTGTGGTTCCCATCCCTAGGGTCAGACCCTCTGGACTAGAGCAGATCATCTGTCTGTCTGACTGATTAGTCTGATTTTTATATAAGGTGGAGGTAGAAAAGGCCTTCTGGGTCCAAAGGTTTTCTTTTCACTTGTGACCTGAACTTCCAAATCCCACATCTTTTTTCTCTTCCCTCCTCATCTTTGTGGTGTTTGTGCATTTAAGCCAAAAAATCTCCATAGGTTGTAACGCAATAAATGTGATGTGTTTTTAATGTTTGTTTGTTTGTGCTTTTTATGACATTTATGTTTGGTGCATATAAACTTCTGTTTCTTTGAATTAAAAATATAAATTATACTTCTAAATATTCCTTACTAAAAATGCCATGAATTGCATATTACCCAATGTAATTTATAGTTCATTAATCTAATTACTAAAAAACAGCTTACATTTGGAAGACAGGCCAAAAATATATATATTTAAAATTAAAGCTTATATTGCATAGAAATATTGACAGGTTTCAGAGAAACAGCCATGTTAGTCTGTATTCACAAAAAGAAAAGGAGTACTTGTGGCACCTTAAAGACTAACCAATTTATGCTCAAATAAATTGGTTAGTCTCTAAGTGCCACAAATACTCCTTTTCTTTTTATAGAAATATTGGTAACTCCCAGTGAAGTGTTTGTAAAAACAGCTTAAGAATCATGAATATAGTCCATCTTCCCCAGAGGCCAGTGCAGTATTGTTCTTAACAGTACAGCTTTTTAGTGCTTTAATCAAACTAGATTTAAACTGGTCAATCAGGCTTCTGTCCCCTCCATGTTTTTCTTGCTCCAGTCTACTGGTTATATGCCCATTTCTCCCAGATTTTCAAAAATAATTCTGTGGTTCAAGGAAGTTTATTGCTCCTTAATAATAATTGGAACTTTTTATCTTGAAAGTGCTTTACAAACTTTGATTACTCTTTAACCCGATAGGATCAATATAACACTATCTGGGCAGCTGACATATGTTCAAGTTTTCCTAGTAATCCTTTATCTACTTTTTATCAACACCTAAATTTACAAGGTCTTCATTATGGTATTTCCTAATTAACCAATCATTGTTTCTTTATTTTTCTTAAGGACAAACTTTAAAAAGCAGTTTAGCAATTCAGCTACTTCAGAATTATAATAAACACTGGTAATGACTCACTTAAGGTTGTATAAGAATTCAAGAGCCTTCACTTCTTCCCATTCATGCCTCTACTCCCCTGCTGTGTGAAATAGATTGACTCCTGCTCATCTCATTAGTGCTCAGGTACTTTTGGAAGGAGATCCCATATTCAAGCATTCTGAATTTGTCCTCCAGCTAGATGAATGAAGGAATACAGTGTTTCTTCTTCCCATCACCCACCTTCTGTTCCCATTTCCCAAGTGTTGTTCTCCTATGTTGTCCTAGCTTCATGAATGTTTGTTAGGTAGATCCCTATGTTCATATGTTTTTGAGGTCAGAAGGGACCATTATGGTCATGTAGTCTCACTTTCTGCGTAACAGGCCTTAGAATTTCATGCAATAATTCCTGTATTAACCCTATAGTTTCTGATTGAACTAGAGCATATCTTTTAGAACAGGGGTCGGCAACCTATGGCACGCATGCCAAAGACGGCACGTGAGCCGATATTTTTAATGGCACGCTGCTGCCTGCCGGGTCCCAGCCACTGGCCTTGCTCAGCCTGCTGCTGAACCCAGGCCGGGACCCTGGCAGGCAGCAGTGTGCCATTAAAAATCCTGTCTGCCCCGGCCCGCTCTTCTCCGCCCTGCCCCCCGCAGGGGTAGGGTGAAGAAGCTTGGTCCTGCCCACAATTGCTGCAGGGCAGAGAAGCTCCCCCCGCCTCTTCCCCCAGCGTGCTGGGTTTCTGCCCCTCCTCCTCTCCCTCCCTGCTGCCCATCAGCTGATGGCCCTTTCGAGGGAGGGGGAGAAGCTGAGCTGCAGCTCGCTCACTGCTCCAGGGAGGAGGCACAGAAGAGGTGGGCACGGGGTCTTGGGAAAGGGGGGTAGAATCAGGGCATATCCCCTCCAGCACCCCCATGACCCTAGCCCACACACCCAGCCCTCTGCCCTGACCCCTGCACCCCCCCACACACACACACCCAGCCCTCTGCCCTGACCCCTGCACCCCCCAGCCTGCTGCACCCTCCTCACACACCCCCATGCCTGCCATGCCCTGACTCTTGAACCCCCCACATTCCCACCCCCACCCTGAGCACCAAACGGGAACTCCTGCACCCCCCCCACACACACACACACTCCATATAACTTTGTCTTCTAGATTAATGAGCCACCTACTATCAGAAAAATCTCCTCTCCATGTAGGAATTTATGATACTAGTCAAGTCACTTCTTAACTTTCTTTTTGATAAATTACATAGATTGCGCTTCTTAAGTCTCTTGCTATAAGGCAGGTTTTCCGGACCTTGAATCATTCTTGTAGCTCTTCTTTGAACACTTTCCAGATTTTCAACTTTCTTTTTGAAGGGTGGACACCAAAACTGGACATAGTATTTCAGTAGTGGTCTCACGAATGTCGCCTCCTACTCCTACTCTAAATTTGCCTGCTTATGTAGCTGAGGATTGAGTTAGCTCTCTTAGCCACTACATTGAATTGAGAGATTATATTTAGTTGGTTTCCACTATAACCCCAAAGTCCCTTTCAGAGTCACTGCATTCCAAAATTCCTCCATCTTGTGAGTGTGATCTACATTCTTTGTTTCTAGATGTATGACCTTGCATTTGGCGGTATTAAAATAGTTCAGATGATCCCAGTTTACCAGGCAGTCTATATCGCTGTCTAGAACTGAACCTGTCCTTAGAATTATTTACCACTCCATTAATTTTTGTTTCATCTGCAACTTTATCAACTGTGATTTTATACTTTCTTTCAGATCATTGATAAAGATATTGAATAGCATTAGACCAACAACAGATCCCTGCAAAACCCCACTAGAAACACGCCCAGGAGATGATGATTTCCAAATCCTTCCCATTCATCTAGTCAAATGAGCATCTTGATTGAGAGGAAGCCGCTCCTAAGCATTTTCTTGGCTTGGGCAGTTAATATAGAAATATGTTCAGGCATGCGGCAGCTCACTGTTCTTGCACAGCCCAAATGTTTGCAGCTGTGCAAGATTTTTCTAAAACCTGTTAGATGCTTCATCTGTTTGGATGAGGGCTGAGGTTTCAGATCTTCAGCTGATTAGCAAAAGAGGTTGACAATCTCTTTCTGCAAACTGCCTCTGATTGCCCAATAGGAGTAATCATGTTGAAGTCAGCCTATAAGATGACCCACATGGTTACTACTCTCACACTGGCATAATAGATGTAATGGAAAGACCTATTACAGAGTAAAGGGAATTATACTTGTTGGAGTCTTCTCGTCTTCCTTTCTGCCAGCTTCACTTCACATCCTAGGAAGTTGTTCGGGAAGTCTCTTGACTGTTGGGAAAGAAATGGACCTATACTGTAGAGACATTAGTGTTTTTGCATTCTGCTTCCTGGTAGCTGGAACCAACAGCTCAGAGTTAGGGGTTTTATATCATAAGGTGAGAGATGACTACATTAAATACACAACTACTGGTAAGTAAATTCACCCTATCGCTTTCCCATATTATCAGGGAAGGTCTAAGTATGAGCCTAGTCTTATATGTTTTAGCAGTTCTGTGTATTTCTAAATTTTAAAATAGGACAACATGAGAGCCTATTGAATGCCTTTTTGGCATTTGTGGTGAGGATTAGAGGAGATTGCTTGTTCGCTGTATTAAATACACTGTTTACTTAACAACCTTGTATTGTGTAGGTGACGTTGCACTTAGTTCCCCTCCATTTTTATTTTGTAATTCTATACTTCTGGCCCTTCCCCTTCCAAAAGGCTACTTCATATATCAAGCAAAAAAAGCTGTATGATGTGCACCCAACTCCATCCAAGACTGAGTGGATCAGCTTTGCCACCTGCTTAATCTCCTGAGTCTGCTTCTGAATCTAATTCCCCCTTATTGAAAACACCGCACACCAGGTCAGCTGTTCAGATTCTTTTCATCCTGATTCATTCCATTTGTCATTAAACATGTATGTATCAAAAATAACTGTCTAGTCACATCCTAACTAAAGAACCTCTTATTCATATCATTTTGTTTCTAAGATAAAGAAATTTTGGTTGGGTTGGGAGGGAGTTGTTTCAAATAAGAGGATCTACTGCAGAACTAGGTCAGATTCTATAGGGAGTAGGGGGAGTGGTACACAGGAGTCTAATATTCAATATATTGAAGTCCACAGATACAGATTTTGTATTTTCAGTAGCTAGTTTAAAAATATGGAGTCCGCTCTTCTCTGGTACACATACAACTGTCATTGATAATGTAAGTGGCACCTGTGCATTGGCTGATCTTGGAGTCCTTTTTGAGGCATTTTACAATTCAAACTAAGATACATTGTAAATATTTGGGCAGATCTCTGTAGTCTGATGGCACAGTCTTCCCTTATGAGACAGCATGTACTAATTCATGTTGTATGCCATGAAAGTTACAGTATTCCCTTAGAAACCTCATAAACTTATTCATGTTATATACCATAGAAGACCCCATTTCCTTTCTAAATTTTTTGACCTAGTTCTTTTTCTGTAATTTCATTTTCTGGCATTGATTTCTGTGCCCCTGTTTTTTCTCTCTTGCTAGCAGTGAGACTTACGCAGGATCCTTACAGCAAATTCTTAACTTCCTTCAGTGCAGCCTTTTCTATAAGGCTCTCCTTCCTGCATCTCCTCTGAGGACAGTTGCCACACTGAGAACGAGAAAGGGTTTCCTATTCTTGCTGCATATTGAGCTGTAGTCTTTAGCAATACAGTTTACAGTTTACATTTGCACAAGCTCCATGGGGTTTTATGTTGCTTGTATATTTTAGCTGCAAGTTATATATTGTTCAGAACAATATAATTTTACAAGATGGTAGAGGAAGGAGTATAAAGGGGGATTCTGCCTCCCCCCTCCCCTCCCCCGCAATTAACACACACATCTTTATTTTTATTTATTTATTTGATGGGCAAGGTTAAACCTTTGACCATAACTAGTTGCAGAAATAAATACAATTTAAATAAGTAAATGAGTTCCAACTATTCCTTTTGACAAGATGGGTTTTTATTAAGCAGTGAAATTAATCAAATAGATTTTACTTAAAGCTCAAAAATATATTTGCGTAATAAATTATTGATGCCTTCTCAATTTTCCCCCAGTATTGTGAGTCCTTTCTGTTGTGCATGATAGAGGAGACCTGCTGAGTTTGCAAATAATTAACTTGAAATTGCTTCAAATAATTCTGCTTTTTTGGCTTTTTTTGTACCTAATCAGAATTGATGTGACTGAAGTGCAAATCTTCATAATAATCATGCATTTACTGGCGGTGATTGGAGGACCACCTTTTTGGCAATCAATGGTAATTTTGCTCATATTGTATATTAAGTTTAATGTATATTTCTGATTATTCTGCTTCTTGTCTTGTTTCTAATCTGGTATACATCTGGAAGAGCACTATATTTAGAACAGTATCAGTTTCTTTTGGGAGAGAGAGATCTCATTTTCCCATAAGGTTAAAAGATTTATGGTCTTGAAGAACTTGAATGAATTTCATATCTAAGAAATGGCAATGCATTCTGGTTTTACCAGCACCACATGAAAAACAGTCATTCTTTTGCATGCTGTACCATCATTCATGTAGAATGGTCCAAAATGATTTTACAGACTTACTTTTACCAATAGAAAATTACTTTGTCTACCAATGAAAACCTGCACCTCTGGGTGAACTGTTTGACATAGATATCAATAATATCTAACAATTTTAGGTCAGAAAGAGAAGAATACTTTATCAAATTGAAATTACAGGGGGAATTTTTGGAATGCAGCATGTAATTCACAAACCGGGTAGAATTAGTGGGGGAAGCAAAAGTGGATGGGAATCTGGGAGGCTGTGACCATGAGTTGAATGGTCACTGCCTCCCAGATTCAACTATGAGTTGAATATAGTTGGTTTCCACTATAACCCCAAAGTCCCTTTCAGAGTCACTGCATTCCAAAATTCCTCCATCTTGTGAGTGTGAATAAGTGTCCCAAACTCATTTTCCCTTACGAAGGAATCTGGATCTGAACACTGGTTGCCCAAGAACAGATTAGAGCACTTACCCATTGTGACATTTATTTTTATTGACATGCTTACTTCTCTGTGGCAGAACTTGAAACACCATTACTTTTAAGCAGACTGCACTCTATTTTTGAAGTTGGGTATCCTGCTGTTGCAGCGGCATAACCAGTCTTGATCAACTTCAAAGGATTTAATAGAGAAGCATCCTTTATCTGAAGAAGATCTGACCTGGGACTCTTTTCAGCACTATACATTCAGTCCTACTAAGTGTTGCACACCTTTAACTCCCACTGAAGTCAGTGGTCAACACCTGGCAAGATCAAGCTGTGTGTAAAGGGCAAAACTATAGTATGGGCTACAATTCTATGTAGAATACCAAAGAATAAGTAAACCTGTGGCTTTATCTCAGCCTCCGTTAGCTAAACACTCTAAAGACAGAAGTGTTAATAAAGTATGAGGATCATCCTCCAGCAGAACTCTATCTCTTTGACTCACGCCATCCATTTGTCTCCGCCGTTCTTAACCTTTGCATAATCTTTGACTCGGGACTCTTCCCACATTTACTTTAGCTGCAAATCGGTTTTGTCACGGCTTTGCAACATTAACTTCCTTCATTCCACCACTGTGGAAGTCTTTGTCCTTGCCTTCATCTCCTATCACGTAGGGTCTGTTTACGCTGGGCAAAAATAGGACCTTGTAATTAATCACTTGGTGCAGCTCCATCAGTGATAGCAGTGGTGGGAGCCATAATATAGATATGGCTCAGGTGGAATCAAACATTTTTATCATGATGTGGTCTCACCCTACTCTGAGCCCTGTCCACGTTACAGTTTCCACTGTCCGTATTGTACATTGTTCCTGGAGCTGCCCTAGTGGTGAATTATAAATCCTGTTCTTTTGCCAGCGTACAAGATCTCTTGACTGTTGCAACTCCTTTCTCTGTGGCATCCTGAAACCTCCTCTGTACAGATTCCACCATGGGCAGAATGCTACTCTTGCTCTTCTCTCCTCACATATACAAAGAAGCGCAACCCCATCACCCCATTCTCAAATACTTCCACTGACCACTGGAGAAAGCATCATTGTCAAAACAGATGGCAGCACAGCCGGACTGTTTAGTAAGAGCGGTACAAGCTCTGGAGCAGCTCTGAGAGTAATGGTGTGTTTGTTACTGAATTGTTCAGTTCAGCTAGCTCTCTTCACTCCGTTGCGGTTTCACTGTCTGAATCCTGTCTTTGAGCAAAAGTGCAGAGTAAGCAGGCTGGGTAGGAGGGGTACCTGAGATTGTTCAAAAGAGCATAATTAGAACTTCCTGCGCAAGGGGAACTCCAGAGTGCAGAGCAACAATCAGGTGAGGTGCTGTTACTCCTCCTCCTCCGCTTGGTATTGGTTGTAGGCTCCATATGGGCAACACATGGATAGAACTACAGAGCCAGATTAGTCTCTAACTGCACCTTTTTCCACTACATGCATCCGATGAAGTGAGCTGTAGCTCCCGAAAGCTTGTGCTCAAATAAATTTGTTAGTCTCTAAGGTGCCACAAGTCCTCCTTTTCTTTTTGTGGATACAGACTAACACAGCTGCTACTCTGAAACCTGTAACTGCACCTTGTAATTCAACAAAAAATCTGCTTGAACCCACTGAATTCTAATCCCAGTTCCAGCCACTCATTCAAAGTGAACTTGGCTGAGTCACTTTCTGTCTCTCTCTAAAATGGGGATAATAAAGTATCAAAGATGGGGGTGTTTATGGTCGGATTGTTGTTTGCACAGTGCTTTGAAGTTGTAAAGCATGATGTAAGTGCTAAGAATTATCTATTAGAAAAGCCTGAAAACCAGACTGGGCATGCAATTCAAAATACTAAAATAAAAACAACTTGAACCCATTTAGGGTCCCATATGAAATAGACATATGGGGATGTTCACTACGGCGCATGTTTACTCATTTTGGAAAAGGTATGAGCGTAGATGCTTGTTACTGGAGGGTTCAAGTTGTTCTTTAATAGTTGGATAGATAAGGTTGGACTCTTGTTGCTGGGTGGTTCCCTCTCTTCTTATAATTACTTCTCCGCCCAAGGCACTATGTCGAAAAGATGAGAGAGGATTATTAGTCTTCCTTCCCAGCCCATCTTGCCCTCATTTCTCACTCCCTTGCTACCAGCCCAGCCACCCACTCCCGTCTTACTTTGAAAAGTAACCTTAGCGGCTGGTTGCCTCTCTGCTGTTCCCTATCATGCCTCCTCTCATTACACCTTGTCTGTCCTCTGGGGTGTGGTCCAGTTTATGGGTCTTCACATCTAATCCCCACTGATATCTGGCTTCACCCTGCACTCAGGGCTGGGATACTAAGTGTGGGGTCTATCCTTTCACCTGTGCTAGGCCTCTGTTCTCTCCGTGCTGAGGAACCCCAGCTCAGGTTTTAGAGGTTGGTTGATAAGTGTCCAGCATTGTGAAGGATAATATTAGGAGAAAGGGATTCTGCTCCATGACTGCTCTTCTCTGGTAATTAAATATAAAAGCAAATGAATCAGGGAATTTTGCTGATATGGCGGGTGAGAAAAATTCCTCCCAAATTTCGTTCGTAGAAATTTAAACCAATATTGACTAATTTTGGGGGGAGAGAGGAAAACCCAAGTGGAGTTAGAAAAGTGGAGTGTTTGAGTTTACTTGAAATAGGTAAACACGATTTTAGATTAATTGTACATATTTTAATCTTTTTATTTCTCTATTGTCAAGATTCCAGTGCTGAATATTCAAATGAAAATATTCCCAGCTCTTTGTACTGTTGCAGGAACCATATTCTCCTGCACAAACTATTTTGGTGTGATCTTCACAGGTGGTGTTGGCAAAAATGGATCAACTATAGCTGTGAGTACTTTGTTTTGCTTTTATGAATCTATTATGCTACCACCTTTTCTGAGTGCTCTGTAGTTTGCATGATGGTTTATAGAAAACTGATATGCTTTCAAGTGTGTTAATGTAATGTCTGCTTTTGGTGTAAAATCCACTTTCACTTAGTTTACTAGCTTGAAAAAAGGGATAAATCTTGTCTAAATGAAAATGGTAGCTTTTGGAATTGAGAAAAGGTTTTAAAAGGATGGATTTGAAATAGATGAACGATAAAATCACCTCCCATGCTTTGACATTAGTCCTATGTATATACAAAATGATGGGGTCTAAATTAGCTATTACCACTCAAGAAAGAGATCTTCGGGTCATTGTGGATAGTTCTCTGAAAATATCTACTCACTATGCAGTGGCAATCAAAAAAGCGAACCAAAAGTGAGGAACCATTAGGAAAGGGATTGATAATAAGACAGAAAATGTCATAATGCCTCAATATATAAATCCATGGTACGCCCACATCTTGAATACTGTGTGCAGATCTGGTCGCTCCTTCTGAAAAAAGATATATTAGAATTGGAAAAGGGGCAGAGGAGGACAACAAAAATTACTAGGGGTATGGAACAGCTTCTGTATGAGGAGAGATTTAAAAGACTGGGACTTTTCATCTTGGAAAAGAGACGACTCCGAAGGGATAGGATAGAGGTGTATAAAGTCATGACTGGTGTGGAGAAAGTGAATAAGGAAATGTTATTTACCATTTCACATAACACAATCATAGAATCATAGAATATCAGGTTTGGAAGGGACCTCAGGAGGTCATCTAGTCCAACCCCCTGCTCAAAGCAGGACCAATCCCCAATTTTTGACCCAAATGGCCCCCTCAAGGATTGAACCCACAACCCTGGGTTTAGCAGGCCAATGCTCAAACCACTGAGCTATCCCTCCCCCCAGAACTAGGGGTCACCCAATGAAATTACCCAATGAAATTAATAGGCAGCAAGTTTAAAACAAACACAAGGAGTACTTCTTCACACAATGCACAGTCAACCTGTGGAACTCTGTGGTAGCAGATGTTGTGAAGGCCAAAATTATAACAGGGCTCAAAAAAGAGCTAGATAAGTTCATGGAGGATAGGTCCATCAATGGCTATTGGCCAGGATGGTCAGAGTTTGTCTGCTTGTGTTTGCCAGAAGCTGGGAGCGGATGACAGGGGATGGATCACTTGATGATTGCCTGATCTGTTCATTCCCTCTGAAGCACCTGGCATTGGCCACTGTTGGAAGACAGGATACTGGGCTAGATGGACCATTGGTCTGACCCACTGTGGCTATTCTTATGTTCTACAAGGTCTTACCTTCTAGAATCCATGAATTATCCAAACCAGACTCCCTCTCTGATGCGCATGCTTTTTGTTTGGTGTTTTTGCTTCTGACAAGAATATGAAAGCTATTGACCTTCCAGAGGGGATAAAAGTAAAAGTTAATATTCTTGTCAGACTTCTTTCTTAAGGGACTTGTGATTTTTTTGGGGGGGTGGGAGGAGTTGTGGAAGGTTTTGTGAACTTTTTAGGAGAGTCTGGTTTTTGTGTTTGTGCCAGTTGAGTGAGTTGGACTAGTCTTTTTAGTTATATTTTGCTTTTGAGCATTGACATCTTAACAAAAATGTATTATCACCATTAAACAGACACACACATGTTTGGGCCCCTGTCATTTAAGAACAGAGTCATCTCCTTCCTGTTGTACAGGAGTTAGAAGATAACCACAGCACCATTTTTTGCAATTTGAAGCCTTCTCCTCTCTTCCCTCCCCGTTGCCCCAATACATACATTTTTTGTTTTGTAGCTGAAACTGCATGTTTTCTTCATGCAACACACAATTTATGAGACCTTCAAACCAAAGGCTCCAACCACATTATCAGCTGACACCCTCAGTCACATTTCACTATTGGCACAAGTGAGTTCAGACAGGCACAATTTAATTTAAATAATATGCACACAACACATCTGTTGTTCACTTGTGTGCACTTTTCATTAAGCTAACACTTTCTTCTCCCTCACTATAGGGAACAAGTGTCCTTTCACCCTTTCTTCATATTGGGTCAGTGATCATATTAGCTGCAATGATCTACAAGAAATCTGCTGTACAGCTCTTTGAAAAGCATCCTTGCCTGTATATACTTACTTTTGGTTTTGTATCTGCTAAGATAACTAACAAATTGGTGGTAAGTGTCTCGGAGTCGTTGATTCTTTTCCTTTATCTTTGTTATTGTATAAGAAGGTCTTTATAGTTTCTCAAAGGTCTACCTTCCCCACAACGTCAGTTTCCCTGAATTGATGAGCCACACCCTTCCTTCGCTGTATTAAAGTGATTTAATGCAACTTCTGTATATCCCATGAATCTGTAGTGGTTCTAATTGGTAGCTACAACCCACATTTTTCTTGAGAATTTGTCATAGCCCACAAAGGAATGAACCAGCAGCATGTAATTTACATTGCAATAATTTTTGGTGACATTTCATTAAAATACTCTATAAGGATGTGTTGTTAATCAGCTGAAAATATTGGGTCAAAATATATTTTGTGATTTGTTTAGACTAGACTACTGTGTCTGTCTCTCTCTCTTTTTTTTTTTTTTTTAATAGGTTGCACATATGACCAAAAGTGAAATGCATCTGCATGATACAGCATTCATAGGTCCAGCACTTTTGTTCTTGGACCAGTACTTTAACAGCTTTATTGATGAATATATTGTACTTTGGATTGCCATGGTAAGTAGCTCATTGTATTTTCTGTTTATCAATGATCTTTTTTGCATCTGCTTGTTCGCTCACACTCCCCACACGCATACAGAGTTTGTGCCAGTTGTGCACAGATCACACCCAGTTTTCACCAAGAAGCATGGATTTGGGAACCTTCTTGCCTGAATCAGTTTTAAACAGGGTTCAGGCTAATTTGGCTGAAACATGGTTTGGTTGGGCTTATGGACCCAACTCTGTTTAAACACAGTTTTAAAGCTATGTTGAATGAGCAAAAGTCCTCAAAGTCCTAGGTTTAGAACCCATTGGGGAGAAATGTGCTGAGATGTATTTTTGCAGGAACATAATTTCCACACTTTGGGGTGCACCACAGCAAAAGCTCTATAACACACAAACCCACCAGTGGAATTCCTGAAATTCATGTAGTGTCAGAGCAATGATAGCTGCCAGGACCAGTCTCACAGAGGAAGTCTTGGCTATATAGCCATGTCTGTCCTTGATTAGAGCATTGAAAACCAAACCAAGTTCAGATCAGGCTGCCACTTTCTAGACAGGTTTCAGAGTAGCAGCCGTGTTAGTCTGTATCCGCAGAAAGAACAGGAGGACTTGTGGCACCTTAGAGACTAACAAATGTATTTGAGCATAAGCCTTCGTGAGCTATTGAATGCATCCGATGAAGTGAGCTGTGGCTCACGAAAGCTTATGCTCAAATACATTTGTTAGTCTCTAAGGTGCCACAAGTTCTCCTTTTCTTTTTACTTTCTAGACAGCCATTCTAAAGCATGCTGTGCAGGTGTAACATGATTACAGCTGCTTAATCCTGTGAGCAGCTGGGAACTTCTTTCTGTACTAGCTGCAAGTGGTGGAAAAGCCCAGCTATTAGGGAATTACAGTACATTCACTTCATCCTCACTGGGGCGTGTGTTTTTAGTTGGGAGCTTGGTATGTAATAAAAGTTCAACCTGCATAAATTATGATGCTGAAACTTGATCATTCCCATTACAGTGGAACACTTTTAAAATACATTCAAATACAACGTTGTGTACATTTTGTCCCAAAGTAAGATCAGAATTCCACACTTGAAATCATGGGACCTCTTACAAAAGCTTTCTACAGTCACTACAATTTTTCTTTTATTGAAATGTAGATTTAAATTCTAGGCTGAAAAATGAAGAATATAGGAATAAACCTTTAGTGGAGGGAGAGAAGGACTCAAGAGAGCAGTCCTTGATGCTTTTAGAGAGACTGTGATAACATGAAGGATAGATGAAACATGGTACATTCATGTCGAGTATAGATAGATCTAACACATGCCATTTTTCCCTTTGCAGATCTTTTCCCTCTTTGATTTGCTCCGCTACTGCATCAGTGTGTGCAATCAGATTGCTTCCCATCTGCGCATCCATGTATTCAGAATCAAGGTCTCTTCTACACATTCTAATCACCATTAGCGACTGGGTGGTTGCTGTGATGAGAAATACGAAACAAGTGTTTTCTATAGGGAAGAATATGAACATATTTAGGAGACTAAGGCAAAAGGAGCAGATAAGAACAAATCTAATTTATTATAATCAACGTTGTATAACTTTTATTCTTTGTTACTGGTAACGCTCCTTAACTAGTCTTTGCCTATGAGAGAGTGAATTCCAAGTACTCTCCAGTCAAACATCATGTAGTCAACTTTACTGGTTCTGTGCCCAGGAAAGCATGCAGGGAGTAATGCTTTGTCTTTGTAATTACCTTGAAAACAGAATAAACTATCTATGGTGAATGGATCCCTAACAACTGAAATTTCTAATGTAGAGAGAGATCCCACTAGCTTGTGTGGCTGAAATAGCTGAAGGGACTTTCAGTCCAGATTGAGGTGGTTCATTTGCTTACATACACTGTTCAACAGTATATTTTAGTGGGACCTTATCGGAGAAGGGGGTGACTATCAGCATGCAATATAGTGTGGTGTCTTTGTCCATTAATTTTTTTTAAATAAAAAAGAAAACTTATTTCATAATTTTCTTCAGTGGAAAAACTTTAAAAGCAAATTTTACTGTTACTTTTTTACGTATAGAATTTAAGCAAAAATTTCTTTCTGCTCTTTAATAAATAAGGAAATTCTAAGAGCTACAATTGTCTTTCCATGTGTGTCAGCTGCTTTGTCACACTGGGTTAAGTACTTGGTCTGATGAAGCAAAATCTGAACTGCTGTTTAGAGAGACTTTTATGATGCTTCATGTGTCTACAGTGCCTGTCAACCAAGCATCTCAAAGCACTTTCTTTGCTAATTAGCAAAGCCTTACAGCCCAGCTCCTGAAGCCATAGGCATATTATGCCCATTTTATGTGTGGTAAATTGAGGCACAAGGAATCTAAATAACTTCCCAGTAGTTCATATTGAGTCTGGAGTAGGACTACTAAGAGTCTGGATTCTACTTCACTTCTCTAAGTGATAAGCCATACTGCCCCCTTTTAGGTATTAGGAGTTGCACAACCTCAATGTGTCAAATATTTCTCCAGGAATCTCTTCCCATATGATTGCTCTGTCAGAAGTCACATGCTGATCTAAGGGTGTATGTGCTGATGCAGAATTCCAGGACCAAAGCAAGATGTAACCTACTGAAATCAATCTAAACTGAATACTTACACCCCTGCTCATCCGTTGTATCCTGCCATTTAAATACTAAAATGAAAGGCAAAAGCCACTCAAAGGTACATTTGCACTGACTAGTCCATGAATGGGCTCAGCTCAGAGCCACATCAGTGCATACAGTGAGCTGCCGGTTACTAGCAAGGGCACAGAAGACCCTGATCAAGATAGGAAATTTTAAAGTGCTGCTTACCAACTGCAGTCCCAGAGCCTTAAAATTCCTCTTGTCTAGCTATCTCAGAGACCACTGCTCCCAGTCTGATCCACTGCACCATTTGTGTTGGTCAGGAACAATTAATTGTTAATTAATCTAATGTCTCAAGGATGAGGCTTGAGGGAGGCAACATGAGGCCTTCACTTCTGGAAATACATCTAAACTAAAGCCTGTCCAGGAAATGCTATAAGATGCACCTTTTCCCAGGCTTTTCACTAACTGGTAGCTCCAGTACCCCTAGTCTTAACTCTAGGAGGAAGATTTCCCATTTCTGCTTGTAAAGCTTCAGCATTACCAGGTGCTGTGGGGAGCTTGTTCCTTATACTTGAGAAATGTTACTGCTCATAAAGTGTATGCATATAGGTACTGTACAAATTGCCTGTAATAAATGAACTTTGTCCTTATGCATTATGATACTGTCTCTATTTATGTGATTGCAGATTATTATAGATATATGGGCCTAAGGTTGTGGAATTAATTGAGAAACTGAACGAGATTTCTAAGTAAAGTGTATCATACTTCATAAGGCCAAAGAGACCGAATGTTGCAAGTTCAACCTTAAACTTTACCCTTTCTGATGTAGAGTACAAGCAAGGGGGGGAGGGATAGCTCAGTGGTTTGAGCATTGGCCTGCTAAACCCAGGGTTGTGAGTTCAATCCTTGAGGGGGCCATTTAGGGATCTGGGGCAAACACTGGAGACTGGTCCTGCTTTGAGCAGGGGGTTGGACTAGATGATCTCCTGAGGTCCCTTCCAACTCTGATATTCTATGATTCAAGCACTGGGTGCAGGGCTTTTACAGAACTCTCTCTTGCATGTAGAACTTCCTGGAATGCATCAGAATAAGTACAAACCTCACTGTCTTGAAAACAAAATGTGACATATGGTGCTTTGAGCTACCCCTAAAAACCACACTACCAGGCAGAAAATTTCCCCTCTATCTAGGGGCCAATGAAACAAAAACATTGGTTGGTTTGTGGGTTTTTTTTAATTTATAAGACATCTCAAACTTATGGCAAAGAGTGTGATACAGAAACTGTGTCTATATACAGTACGTATATAGTCCCCATTTCTATTGTGTCTGAGCACTCAAAATCTTTAATGATTTTTTTCTCACAATGCCCCTGAGTGGTAGGGCAGTGCTATTATCTCCATTTTACAGGTGGGGGACTGAGGCACGGGGGAGGATAAGGCCCAGATACTCAAAGGCATTGTGGAGCCTAACTCCCATTGAAACCACTGGGAGCTAGGCACCTAAATGCCTTTCAGGATCTGGAGAGACAAGATGAGTGAGCTAATACTTTTTATTGGACTAACTTCTTTTGGTGAGAGAGACAAGCTTTGGAGCTACACCAAGCTCTTCTTGAGGTCTGGGAAAGGTACTTGTCACAGCTAAATACAAGGTGGAACAGATTGTTTAGCATAAGTAATTGGTCTCACAATGTGTTACTCAAGGTGAAGTGACCTGTTAACACCGCTTGAGCTAGAGTACCAAAAAAAAAGGGGGGGGTTAACGAGTTACTGATTGTTTTAATAAACCATAAACCCAGTGTCTGTATAAAGACCATGATTTTTAGTGTCTAACAGAGTTATGAATTTAAGCTCATCTGGGTTCTCTGGACATTACACTGATTCCCCACTGCATACTGAATCAAATTCAACTCCAGCCTTAATCTTCAAAGTCTCTCCCTCTCTGATTAGGATTGGCCATAATAACTCTGCTTCTCAGGGACAATATCAACCTTATAGGTTAGATTTACAGGTGCTGAGGACAGAGCCTGACAGAATCATAGATGGCCCATGACTGGAATTCACTCCCACAAGAGAACAGAGTGACCAAAGTCTCACCACATTCAGAAGGAATTATTAGCTCCACTTCTTCACCACCACAGAGACAGGAAAGAGGAGGGGAAAACTACACTTACTTCAGAGAACTGCACAATGAGCTACCCTCAAAATGGCTGCCACCTCCCTTTTTCTCTCTCTACTGCCTGACAGCACCTCAACATGAAATGGGAAGATGTGGAGAGAAAGGCAGCTGACAGGCAAGGATGGCAAACGTGGGTAGCTCAATGTGCAGCAAAGCATGGGATGGACTAAGGTCTAAGGTAACTGCCTGACAGCAGAGGGACACTATCTTCCTTAAGGACAGGGGTAATCAGTAGGCAGACCAGGGGCCAATCGGGTCCTGGTCCAGGACTGGGGATCTTATGTACTATTGTAATACACCTAATAAATTGTGTACACACCTAGCACAATGGGGTCATGTTCCATGAGAGACTCCTAAGTACTGCAAAGAACAAATGCTCATATCTTTGGTAACATATAACACACACATCTGGGCAATCTCTAGGGTCTAAAGGCGGCAGTCATTTGAGGCATCATTGTGTAAAGTGAAAAACCTGTGTCTATTTTGGGAAAGAGTGCAGCAAGCTCTCCCATCTGTGAAACCATCCCAGCACTTGCAGGAGTGAGGTATCTGGCTTTATCCAGATAGTTCCTTCCCACTGGGGCCAGTCAAACCTGCAGGCAGTACCAGTTTGGACTCTGGCACTGTGCTCCCTGTAAGAATGCAATAAAGAAAGGGGAGAGATGGACAAGCATAATTAAGCTCAATGCAGTCTCTAAAAGATGAACTGGAAAAGAGCTTTAAAATTCAGCATCCACAACAGGACAGAAGAGTACAGCTTTTCAGGAACGCATGCACCACTGAATTTTAACAATGCTGTCTCCCTACACTGAGCTGCCGATTTCCCATGTGCCCCACTATGGCACACATCCCCCCGAAATGGAGCTAGTGCAAACAAGCAACTTCCCGCCAAACCCCAGTTTGCTCTCCTTCACATGGTCTATTTTAGGCTTCCTGTTCTCATCAACACCTAAGCCAACAGGTGCCTTTCAGGAAGCCTCATCAAAATCTGCGGAGTCGTTTTTAGCTCATGTAAGTCTGGAACAATGAAGCCATTCGCTATAAAAAGAACATGAAACCACCTTGTCAATGGGAGCCCTTCAGGAATACACATTGGGTAGAACGTCTCAGCTAGAAAATTTAGATTTTTTTTTAATAAGAATTAAAAATATTTCTTACTAATACATTTTATCTCAACAATTATTCTACATTCTTTGCCATTATACAGCAATCAGATAATCCTCCCTTGATTTCACTCTATTTCTATGTAAGGTCCGTGATTGTCTTCCAGTAGGAACTCCTTGCTCTCCTTTGGCTAAGAACTGCAGTTTGGTCCACGGTGTCAGTTGGCCAGGAAAAAAAAAATCACACCCGTATTTGCTAGCGATATAGAAAAGAGGCTTCTCGTGCAGTCATGCCCTGAGAAAGAAGAGACTGGGAAGGAACTGGCGTTCTGGGTTGACCAGGCATCTCATCGTTCACAGGAGGATGGGCAAGGTTCCAGAGCTGCTCAGAGCCAGCAAAGCACAGGGCGCTCTGGCTTTGAGCGAGATGCTGACCCAGTCTGGACAGAATATTGCTGCAGGAAGATATCTGCCCAAGCCCAGCCGGGCTCCCCTCTTTCGGAACAGTACTTCAGGAATTTGTCCTTTGTTTCTTTTTTTGTTCTTGATATTCAGTTACTTTCTGCTGGAAATACCCTGTGGAAAACAAAAGCTGGGTCAGTTACACACGACACTGGAGTTTCATCAACAGTTGAGGTCATTGGCTGGTTTCTGTTTAATAACAACATGCTGTGGTAGGGATGCAGAAGCAGAGATTAGCCCAGCAAACTCCATAAGAACCAGAGAACCTGAAGATGGAGCTATGGTCATATTCTCCATATACATTATTATTGTACACCAATCGCTATGGGATTTAGGTGCTGAAGGAGGTAGAGAGGCAGGGAACAGAATCCAATGACTCCGGTCAATTTGCATTGGAGGGCACCAGAGCAGCAGCACTGGCTCCAAATCTACCTGCACCTCGAGCAACGATAGGCTGAAGCTGAACCAGCAGGGCAAGCATCACAAATATTGGGGATAAAATGGTACCAGATCCAAACTGAAGGGGATGGGGGAGTGCACTCAGAGAGTGCGGGGGCTCAGAGAAGCAGCTAGCTCAGTAACTGAGACACATTGTTGAAATTCTTCTTGAAAGTGGCAATAATCATCATCATAATACCCAGGTCTTATACAGCTCATTTTACAGATAGGTAAACTGAGGCACGGAGTAGTGATGTGATTTGCGCAAGATCAGCCAGAAATCCAGTGGCAGGGCTAGGAATTAGAACGAAGCTCTCCTGAGGCTCAGTCCAGTGCTCCATCTACTAGGCCATGCTGCATTACTTACAGCCCTGAAACAGGATGTGTGTGTGTGTCAGGGAATACACTGTAGAGAAGAGAATAAGCAAGGAGCGCTTTGCACTAGTCCTTTCCTCCTTGCCCTTTGACTGTTTTCAATACAAACGCAGGCCAAGTTCTGGAGTCTGCAATTACCTCCTCCATCCAGGGGCTGCAGTGACGAAGAGACTACTGCAACCGACCCAGGGTGTCTCTGCTGGTGCATTGCAGGCAGAGGTTGCGGGAGAGACTCACTATCACTGCCTGTACCATCTTCTCTAACAGCATCTCTCCCCCTTCCCCGGTGGCTGTGTTTTCAGGAGCAGTCACACAAAAACATTTGCACCTCATTTGCACAAGCAAATATGCAAATGAGTCCTGCTCCCTCTAGCCCAAAGAAACCAAAGAGTGGCCTCCAGGGATCCTGATGCTTCCTGAATGCCAGGGCAGTAACAGAAGGGGGAGGAGATGGGGCAATTTACCTTCTTGGATCATCCTGCTCCTTTCCGCTTCCTGGATAAAGAGGGAAAACATCTGAGTCCTCACAAATCTTTTCACAAACTTGCGGCAGGACTTGGAGGTGATGGCTTTGCAGAACGCCTTCTCCTGAAAGGAGCCCTGGCCGCTCTTATTCCACTTGAGGTGTGACGTATAATGGCCAACAGTTTTAACGAAGAATTGCACGAAGGTTTTGGAGACGTGGGCATTCACTTGTTCAGACGCTGAAAAGGGAATAGAAAACGTACCGTTTGGGCATGGGGGCTGGTATTCACACGACCCCCCCATTAACTCAGGACGTGGACACCTCACAATCTGAATGTATTTACACTCACAACCCTTCTGTGAGGCAGGACAGGACTATCATGGGGGAATGGAAGGACAGATCCTCAGAAGTATTTACACTCCAAATTTCCTTAAAGGATCTGGGCCGAAATGACCCACCCAAGGATCGCCCCGTCTGTGGTGGGGCAGGAACTTGAAGCCTGGTCTCCTGAGTCCCAGGCTAGTGCTCTGACCACTGGGCCATCCCACCTCTCTTCTCCTGTCTGTGCCACAGTCTGGGGCATTCCAAGGTCCGGGACATTTTCCATTCAAAAGCAGCTGTAACACCTGAATGGTGCTAAATTGTGTGACTCCCAAACCCAGTCATGGCAAGGGAGAAAAGCCAGGAGGTTCCATTCGCTAAGGAGCCGACAGGAGTATAAACTGAACTGTCCCAATGTGGTATTCAATTGCCCAGTCCAATGGATAATTACTGCTGACCTCCATACTTGGACTTCTTATAACACTTGGCTTCCAAGGAACTCCGAGCATTGTATACACATTCAAGGAATTGTGTCTACTACCTTAAAATGTGAAGTACACCAGCCTACCGAGATGCTAGATGGAGGGCCTCATTGCACGCTGACCTAATTCACATGCTGTGTTCATGTCAGAAGCAATGGCCATCTCCTTCACACATTAAAATCCAATTTCCTGGTGTTAAATCATTAAGGAGAGTTGTGACAGCCACTAGCACGTGGTACTGCCCTTCACAGGCTGTTCTGGATGGAGGACTCCACCTGCTTGATTAGCACGTATACACTGTAGTGGAAGAAGGGAGTCTAGCTGTCCAGATCTCCCAGATCCAGATTTCACTGAGGGATATTCAGGGTCACTGGCTTTCTGTTTTGTCAAGATAAAGCTATCAAGAGCCTTCTGGATTTTTTGCTCCCCTCCCTATTGATGGATTATTTCTCTTCCCTGACTGGTCTCCACAATCCTACATGGTTGTGGAATTTAGGGAGGAAGATGCTCAGCTCAGAATATGGCCACTACAAGAACTGGCAGGGGATGGTACTAGTCTGAAAATGACTTGGTAAAAATCCCTCGTTTATTGCGTTCTAGTGTGTCCAGATCACACGTGCTCGCACGACAGCTAGAAAGGCTGTGGGTTTTTTTAAATCTCTATATAACACCCAGCCCTGCAAACTCAGCCTGGCGTCTGAGAGTCACGCTGGGCTCTGTCCATTTCGCTCATCCCCACCAATAACGAAGACTGGAATTTAGTAACGTCTGCTAGAATCAAGCTCCTTCTCCTGGAACTGGGCTAGCTCTGTGGAGCTAACAATAAAAAGGGTCTATTTTTGTCAATGAAGTCAGCAGGTCCGACTCTGCTGCACACACAAAGAAATCGGTATAACCATTGGGGCTTCTCTGACCACGGCTGCACTTTAGTATTCATGCAGAGCAGAAACAGTGTACTATGCCTGCTAGCTGGGGATGGGGAATAAAGCAGAGCACTTCCCAACCTGCAGAACCAGAGCACCACTGAAATGCAGGTGAAATGCAGCCACCTCTGGAGTGGGGAGCTGCAGCTAATCAGAGCATATCACATTGAACAACAGGTGGGGGAAGCGAAAGGTTGGGTAAGGACCACAAAGTAAACCCCAATCATAGCTAAGTGCCTTGGGATCCTTGACAGTTCTGTGCTGGTCTTTCGAGTGTTGCTTTGAAGACACCCCGGGGCAGATCCTGAGCTGGTGGGAGATGTCACAGCTCCACTAAAGTCAATGTGGAGAGGAAGCCAATGGAGTGATAATTTTACACCAGCTGAGGACTTGCCCCACACTCCATAAGCTGCACAAACCTCAGTCTCTTTCTACCTCTAAAGCGGGAAGGGCTAAGGTGTCCCTGCAGAGGCTGAGCGTGTGGGACCCAGGGACCCTGGCTATTCCAGTCCAGCTGCTTAGACCACTGAGCTATTCTCTTCGCGTGCATGTGAGTCTAAAGCATACACAACACTAGAGATGGTTTGGCTGGAACTGAGAGGGCAGTGTAGGAAATTAGGTCCTGGGTTCTTAGCCCACTTGCCCCAGGATGGCTGGTTAGCCCGGGACACCGGCAGTCATTTTGTGGGGGCATTCACAGGTACTCCACCGTGCGCACCCCAAAGAAAGAGCTCTCTGCCTACTCTGTATGTTGTTGTTGCTGTTGTGCGTCTTTAAAGAAGTCAGCATCTCGGTCTGCAGCTTGGCTGGTAAGATGTCTCCTTCGTCGCAAACCTGAAAGAGGATGTTCCGATGTTAACACAGCCAGCTTTTGCAAACCAGGGAAGCCTGAGACGGTGGCTTTTACTGGGAAGAAGGTTTTGAAGCATCAGAGAGGATTCTAGCTCGGCGAACCACTTTCTGAGTGTACCTGCAGGCCCAAAGCATCCTGGAATGAACACATCTCCCCCCACCAGATCCCCTGTGACCCATTCTTTAATGCAGCCGTGCAGTCTGCATTACCATAGTCTTGGTGGGGCTCACTAGCTACCGCCAGAAGCTATTGCCTATCAATTTTTATCCCAAAGGATGTTGGAGAGACACCTTCTGCAGGGTTAATTGACACCTCTGTCTCTGACACAGCCTCTCCTCCGCCACCCGCAACGAGAAAGAGACAACACAACAGCCCGAGAAATTAATTTTGCACTGAACTCCCATTGGTCTCTCCCTGCGGGGCCGTGCCCGGGTGTTTTGAAACCAGGAATGCTAACGTTACAGTGTGCTCTGTAATTTCGGGCAAGAGGCCCTGCCCCCCTGAGCCTGCAGAGTGCAAATAATAAGTGACAGGTGGGAAGGAGTGAGTGACAGCTACTGAAAAGCCAGGATTAAGGACCCTACAGTGGCTCAGTAATACTGGTCAAGCAACGAACAAGCACCTGCGTCTAGCGATCGCATGAGGGACAGTCTAAATCGCACCAGGGACACCTACCGATCTTAAGAACTTCCCTTCGCACAAGTCAACCAGCAGCACCTAAAACCAACAGACAGGACGCAGCGTTAGCCAGGCTGCATTGCAAGGCCGCTTCTGAGCAGCAGCGAGTTAAGAGAATGTATTTCAAGAGCAGTCTTCTGTGCCCCAAGTCCATTTGAAAAGCTCTGAGCTGCACCTGATGATGAACTGCTCTAGGTCATTGCAATGGAAAAGGCTTCTCCACCCCTCCAAACTTCCTGCCTGGTGAAAGAGGAGCACCAGGAAAGGAGATTTGGAGCCTTTCACCTCTAGAATCAGTCACTGGGTCCAATCCAGCCCAGACTGAAAGTGGTTCCCGTCCGGTGTCTCTTGGGAGGCCCACATGAGATGAGTTCAGGAGTCTCAGCCCACATCCCCATCGGGAGAGGGCCACAGCCCCATAACTGCCCCATTGTTAGTGCTCCCAGCAGAAGGCCAAGGAGCGCACGGTCCTGGAAACTCTGGCAGTGTCTACACTAGTTTTCTAAGATGTGTGCTCACCTCCCATGAGCTATGAGCAGTGAGACGCTTAGGGCAATGCTGGCTACAGGTTAGCTGAGGGCAAGGAATGCCCCCTTTGTCCCAGGGAATCTGGGCTGAGGCCCTTGCCCAGCTAGTGGGTAGGAGATGATATCAGCATCCCATCTGGCCTAGGGAACAGCTTGGGTGTTACCCTAGGAGAAGGCTGGAGTCCGCTCTTGTTTCCTTCTGGGCCCTTCTCCTCCTGAGGCTGGGATGGAGACAAAATCAGGGCCTCCTACCAGGGTTGGGTTTCCAATTAGGCACAGTAGGCACGTGCCTAGGGACGCCTTGCTTCTCTCAAACAGTGTGCAACACGGAGGTCAGCTGTAGTCGGGGGTGGGGGGGCGCGCTGAAGATGCTGTGCCCAGGGGCGCGTAAGTTGTAAATCCGGCCCTGCCTGCTACCACGTGGAGATAACAATCAAGGGGCACGAACAGGCAAACATTCATCTTCAAGCCCATCTGCGGCATGGGAACAGAGACCCCCTCAGACAGTACCTCCTCCATCGGCTGATCGAGAACCTGCTCCAGGCAGCGCTTCTGGACTCCAACCATGAAGGGCGTGGGGCAACAGACGGTATCGATCAGGCATTCCGGAACCACAGGGATGTAGGTGTGTGCCCAGGAGAAGGGGTAGAGAAGAGCTGCCACGGCATGGATGCACTGGGACAGGACGCTGCCGAATAAATAAGGGTTCTGATTAGTAAATGAATTTGGCAAGTAGCTGGCCAGCAGGTTAAGCTTTGGGTGAGACTTTCAGGAGCACCTGAGTGACACAGGAGCCAAAGTCTAAGTCACTTCCAAGGAGAGACAGGCTCCTAAACAGGTGGGTGCTGTTTTTCATAGATTATAAAGGCAGAAGGGACCATTGTGATCATCTGGCCTGACCTCCTGCATAGCACGGGCCAGAGAACATCCCTGAACTTAGATTCATAGATTCATAGATATTTAGGCCAGAAGGGACCATTATGATCATCTAGTCTGACCTCCTGCACAATGCAGGCCACAGAATTTCACCCACCACTCCTAAAAAAGACCTCACATCTATATCTGTGCTATTGAAGTCCCCAAATTGTAGTTTGAAGACCTCAAGGAGCAGAGAATCCTCCAGCAAGTGACCCGTGCCCCATGCTACAGAGGAAGGCGAAAAACCTCCAGGGCCTTCCAATCTGCCCTGGAGGAAAATTCCTTCCCGACCCCAAATATGGCGATCAGCTAAACCCTGAGCATATGGGCAAGATTCATCAGCCAGATACTACAGAAAATTCCTTCCCGGGTAACTTGGATCTTACCCCATCTAAAAACCCATCACAGGCCATTGGGCCTATTTAGCATGAATATTTAATTACGAAAACCATGTTATCCCATCATACCATCTCCTCCATAAACTTATCGAGTTTAATCTTAAAGCAAGATAGATCTTTTGCCCCCACTACTTCCCTCGGAAGGCTATTCCAAAACTTCACTCCTCTGATGGTTAGAAACCTTCGTCTAATTTCTAATCTAAATTTCCTAGTGGCCAGTTTATATCCATTTGTTCTTGTGTCCACATTGGTACTGAGTTTAAATAATTCCTCTCCCTCTCTGGTATTTATCCCTCTGATATATTTATAGAGAGCAATCATATCTCCCCTCAACCTTCTTTTAGTTAGGCTAAACAAGCCAAGCTCCCTGAGTCTCCTTTCATAAGACAAGTTTTCCATTCCTCGGATCATCCTAGTAGCCCTTCTCTGTACCTGTTCCAGTTTGAATTCATCCTTCTTAAACATGGGAGACCAGAACTGCACACAGTATTCCAGGTGAGGTCTCACCAGTGCCTTATATAATGGTACTAAAACCTCCTTATCCCTACTGGAAATACCTCTCCTGATGCATCCCAAGATGACATTAGCTTTTTTCACAGCCATATCACATTGGCAGCTCATAGTCATCCTATGATCAACCAATACTCCAAGGTCCTTTTCCTCCTCCGTTACTTCTAGTTGATGCGTCCCTAGCTTATAACTAAAATTCTTGTTATTAATCCCTAAATGCATGACCTTACACTTCTCACTATTAAATTTCATCCTATTCCTATTACTCCAGTTTACAAGGTCATCCAGATCCTCCTGTAGGGTATCCCTGTCCTTCTCTAAATTAGCAATACCTCCCAGCTTTGTATCATCTGCAAACTTTATTAGCACATTCCCACTTTTTGTGCCCAGGTCAGTAATAAAAAGATTAAATAAGATTGGTCCCAAAACCGATCCTTGAGGAACTCCACTGGTAACCTCCCTCCAACTTGACAGTTCACCTTTCAGTAGGACCCGTTGTAGTCTCCCCTTTAACCAATTCCCTATCCACCTTTCAATTTTCCTATTGATGCCCATCTTATCCAATTTAACTAATAATTCCCCATGTGGCACAGTATCAAACGCCTTACTAAAATCTAAGTAAATTAGATCCACTGCATTTCCTTTATCTAAAAAATCTGTTACTCTCTCAAAGAAGGAGATCAGGTTGGTTTGGCACGATCTACCTTTTGTAAAACCATGTTGTAATTTGTCCCATTTACCATTGACTTCAATGTCCTTAACTACCTTCTCCTTCAAAATTTTTTCCAAGACCTTGCATACTACAGATGTCAAACTAACAGGCCTATAATTACTTGGATCACTTTTTTCCCCTTTCTTAAAAATAGGAACTATGTTAGCAATTCTCCAATCATACGGTACAACCCCTGAGTTTACAGATTCATTAAAAATTCTTGCTAATGGGCTTGCAATTTCTTGTGCCAATTCTTTTAATATTCTTGGATGAAGATTATCTGGGCCCCCCGATTTAGTCCCATTAAGCTGTTTGAGTTTCGCTTCTACCTCAGATATGGTGATGTCTACCTCCATATCCTCATTCCCATTTATCATGCTACCATTATCCCTAAGATCCTCTTTAGTCTTATTAAAGACTGAGGCAAAGTATTTGTTTAGATATTGGGCCATGCCTAGATTATCCTTGACCTCCACTCCATCCTGTTCCAACGAAAGCAGATCTTTTTAGAAAAAATATCCCATCTTGATTTAAAATTTGCCAGTGATGGAGAAGGCACCATGGCCTTTGGTAAACTGTTCCCATGATTCATAATCCTTGCTGTTAAAAAATATGAACTTTATTCCTAATCTGAATTTGTCTTGCTTCAATTTCCAGCCATTGGCTCTTGTCTCTTAGATTGAAGAGCCCAGTATCAAAGTTTTGTTTCCCTTATAGATACTGCTTAAGACTGATCAAATCACCCCTTCATCTTCTCTTGGTTAAGCTAAATACATTGAGCTCCTGCAGCTCAATTCTACCTGCCTATGTTCGCTGTTTTTGGGAAGTCTTCCTCCCCTTGGCACATGGCAGTGTTACCAACTCTCAGGATTTCATCACACATCAATATTTGATGTTCTTCTTAAATCCCCAGTTCCTGGAGTCAGGTGATTACATCAGAATCTCAGCTTTCTTTAATGAAGAAATCGAAAGAAAAGTAAGTTTCTAGCTCTGTGGTTGCGGAGAAAAGTTTGAATACATGTCCCTAAGGGCTCAAAAACCAGAAGAAAAAACTCCCACATAGGTATTTTTTTTAAAAATACCATGATTTTGGGGGCCAAAACCTCACAGGTTTTGAACCCTTGGAGTTGGCCCTGCTGCCGGTGTTGCCCCACCAATGCTCTGAGTGGCAGGGCACCGCGATCCGGGGTGCCTCCAGATTTGCCTTTTTGGTACAAAAAGTTTCCCCAACTAGAAAACAATAAATTGAATTTCAGACTAAACTCCCCTAGAGAGAAGAGGAAACCCCCTGCCCTCAGCAGGGGGCCCAACAAGCTGCACTGCCATCAGCCCACACAACTAGCCTTCCCCTACCCCTCAGCACAAGCTGCAGGTTGGCTTTGCCACCTGGGAGGGTCATTCTCTTTCACTCTAACACAAAACCCTAACAGTGACCTCAGCAGAGTTAAGGCAAAATAACCTCCCAAATGCAGGGAATGGGGGACGGTCATATATACTGATCCGTTGACACAAAAGCTGCTAAGTTTCCGAGTTAATAATAATCATACCTAGCTCTTTTCATCAGTAGCTCTCAAAAGGAGGACAGGCTCGTTATCCCCATTTTGCAGATGGGAAAATAGGCACCGGCTCTGTGGGTGCTCCAGGGCTGGAGCACCCATGGGAAAAAATTAGTGGGGGCTCTGCATCCACCGGCAGCCAAGCTCCCCCCTCCTTGCCTCCTTCTCCCCTCGCTGAGCGCGCGTGTCCCCACTCCTCCACCTCCCTCCCAGCGCTTCCCGCCCCCCCGCCACCTAACAGCTCTTTGGCGGCGGTTAGGACTTTCCAGGAGGGAGTGGGAGGAGTGGGGATGCAGCATTCTCAGGGGAGGAGGTGGAGAAGAGGCAGAGCAGGGGCGGGGACTTGGGGGAAGGGGGTGGAATGGGGGCGGGGCTGGGGTGGGAAAAGGCAGGGCAGGGGCGGGGCCAGAGGTGGGGCTGGGGCGCGGGCGGGGGTTGAGCACCCACCAGGCAGTGGGGAAGTCAGCGCCTATGGATGGGGAAACTGAGGCTTGGGGAGGGAGCATGACTTGCCCCAGGTCACCCAGCAGGCCAGCGACAGAGCTGGGAACAGACCCTAAGTCTCCCAAGTCCTGGTCTGGTGCTCTCCCTGCACAGCGTGAGTCTGAGGAAGCTGGGGTGTGAATTGCTTTTCAGTATACGTTGGAAGTGGAAGCCTTGGGGAGTGCGATATCGACAGCATTGTGGTTGAAAGGAGTGCACAAGTCTTCCCCCTTCACTCCTTATTTCAATGCTTTTAAGGCTTAACCCTCACTAGACAAAGTTATTGTTTGCTAATTTTATAGAGAGGATCCTTCCGCAGGGCGGTCAGTGTGTGTCGTTTTCTTCCAAAGGTCTGAAAAGTGAAAGTCTCTGGTGGCTGGGATCAAATCAGAGACTCCTTCCTGCTGATGAGTCGGAATGAGGAAATCCGAGAGGGAGAGGAGAGATTTGAATCGACGGGCTGTCTGACGAGGAGTGAGCATAACCTTTACGCTCTGCTGATGTTAGCATGAGAGGGTGACTTTCCTGGCTACCTGCCTCCTTGGGCTTGTCAGCTTAGTGAGGATTAACCCTTTGGGCTCAATTGGGAACAGACTCCAGCTGTCTTGTTAGTCTATCATACATAATAATACCACCTCGCTCTTATCTAGCACTGTTCATCCACGGAGCACTCTGCAAAGGAGGTCCTTTTACAGATGGGGAAACTGAGGCACAGAAGGGCATGTAACTCGGCCAAGGCCATGCAGCAGGCCAGTGGCAGAGCCAGGGATAGAACCCAGTCTCCTGAATCCCAGACCAGTGCTCTGTCCACTAGATCAGACTTCCATGCCTCATGAGCAGTCTGAGGTCAGTGACCCTTTGCTTGCTCAGACTCCTCAGGGTCAGCTCCCAGAGTGGAAGGTTCTCAGCTTCTCTCTCCTCCCCTGCACCTGGAATTAATTTATTTTGATTTTATGTCCGGAACTGGATGGGACACAAAAAATTAATCACCACTCACTGCACTGTGGGGATGGGGAGGGTGCCCTCAGCCAGCCCCAACTACACCTACCCTGGGGCCGAGATACATGGAATAGCAGACTTCAGGACACGTCATTCGACACTTGCATCTGCGTCTGCCCCGTTATGAAGGGGGAGTGGAACCGAGGGCACCTGCAGGCTGCATTCCAGGGCTGGGCGAGCTGCATGTGACTGGTACTTACGAGTTGAGAGAATCATAGGACTGGAAAGGACCTCGTGAGGTCATCTAGTCCAGTCCCCTGCACTCATGGCAGGACTAAGTATTATCTAGCCCATCCCTGACAGGTGTTCGTCTAACCTGCTCTTACAAATCTCCAATGATGGAGATTCCACAACCTCCCTAGGGAATTTATTCCAGTGCTTCACCACTCTGACAGTTAGGAAGTTTTTCCTAATGTCCAACCTAAACGGCCCTTGCTGCAATCTAAGCCCATTGCTTCTTGTCCTAGCCTCAGCGGTTAAGAAGAAGAATTTTTCTCCTTCCTTGTAACAACCTTGTATGTACTTGAAAACTGCTTTCATGTCCCCTCTCAGTCTTCTCTTTGCCAGACTAAACAAACCCAATTTTTTTCAATCTTCCCTCATAGGTCATGTTTTCTAGACCTTTAATCATTTTTGTTGCTCTTCGCTGGACTCTCTCCAATTTGTCCACATCCTTCCTGAAATGTGGCACCCAGAACTGGACACAATACTCCAGCTGAGGCCTAATCAGCGCGGAGTACAGTGGAAGAATTAGTTGTAGCTCTCTGAAGCTCCCAGAGCTAGCTCTCTGGTTAAGTGCAGGGCGCTCACCTGAGCTCCTCTGCCACGAAGATAATCCGTCGCTCCAGAACCGCAGAGGCGAAGAGCCAAAGGATGTTCTCCGGACTGAGATGCTGCAGAAGGGCTTGAAACTCCACGTGTTCCAGCCAGGAGTCCAGGGGCCGCGTGAGTTCGATGAGCTGATGGGAAGCAGAGGGGACACGAGTGAGCTAACAAGTCACTAATTAATTCTATTAAAAGCACCATGCAGAAGGTCTCAGACATGCTGGGCTGGGCCCTACCTCCTTCCGTATGGCGGAGGAAGGAGGCAGGAAAGGAGTGTCATGCGTGCGGGGGGGTGTCATGCGAGATCTTTGCAATATTACAATTAGTTAGGATTACTTTTTGGTAGTGCCCAGCATGGGCCAGGCACTGTCCTGCCCAGAGTTCATCGATCTAACAGACCAAGAGTGGGGGAAACTGGTGCACCAAATAAGAGCGTGGCCGAGGCAATAAGTGACCCTACTTAACCGTGTCCTCTCTGGGGATGTGCCTCGATGCAAACCCCTAGCGCAGATAGGCACGGCCTCTGTTTACTGGTGGAGATGACTCCAGCTTGACAGCGGGATAAGATCGTGACAGGCAAGCCATAGCTTTCCTGGTGTGTACCATATAGCTATGCCCCAGACTAGAATCGGCACAAGTTCCCAGCGGGGACCAGTCCTCCGCTTCAAAGCTGCTTTACCAACACCATGAATTCATAGGTAATCCCCAATTACCAGCAATCACCAGGAGTTCTCATCAGCCCCCAGCAGCCTCGCGAAGCTTCTCATGAAGGGCTCTCCGAGTGCAGGGTGGGAGAAAGTGCAGAGACATTGGTAGGAGGAGCCCAGATATCTGGGTGTCATGTCTGGCCTGCCCTGGTTTTGATGGAGGATATTTTAGGCCTTGTCTACACACATACTTGCACTGGTTTAACTAGACCAGTTTACAAAGCACACCCTTAGTTAACCAGGAACAAACTAGTATGTACACCAGGCCTTAGGGGGGTTGCTTTGTGAGCTTCACTGAACCGGGTGGGTGGTGTTGAATCTTTAACAAGGATATCCTTTCTCCCAAGTGTTCATTAGGCATTGGAGTGTATAAATTCTAGGGCCAGAAGGAACTACTCTGATCATCTAGTCTGAGCTCCTACATGAAGCCAGCCAGAGAATTTCCCCCAGCGATTCCTGCACTGAGGCCAGTAACTGGTGACTGAGCTGGAGTGAGACACCTAATCTGGATGTTGAGACTCCTCGGGATGATGTCACAATAACCTTCCTGGTTGAAAATTTGCATCCCAGTTCCAGCGGTAATTTTTCTGACTTCCAGCAGTTGGACACTGATCTGCCTCTGTCCGCTAGCATCGATTCCTGTACTAGCTTTGTCCCATGCAGGTATCTATGCAGCACCATCTCATTGCCTCTTACACATCTCTTCCAAATGGCCACATCAAGCAGCATCGAGACGGCCACAAAAGGAGAGGTAATGGAGTGCTGCAATCCCTGTACTTAGTGGCCATTTGGAATGCCTGTTTCCAGACACTCCTACCCTTCGCTACATCTTTTCCTGTTAGGCTGGTTAGACTTCATTCCAGCCCAGGTGAGCCCTTACAACTAATTGGTGTCATTATATTACGTGCCTTTGCCAGTCAGGTGAAGCCAAACCTCTCGCCAGCCTCAAAAGCTGAGCCCTGGATTACTGATCCAGGAGAAGCCCCAGGCATTCGGAACAACCTCCCACCACTCAAAGTGGAGGACCTTACTTAGACCTTAGTCCAGCCCGATGCTTTGCTGCACATTGGGCTACCCACAGGTCTCCATTACCCTCTCTCTCCCACGCACTGCCAGCTCCCAGCCTCGCCTTCCCTAGCAGCGGCTCCCTTCTCCACTGGCAAGGCTGGATAAGCCGCCATGCTGACGCTTTTGAAGAAAATGCTCCCATCTCTGCAGTGCTGCCAGCAGCCAATGCATGAAGCAATAGGCCAAGTCTTTACACAATTTTACCCTTCTTGCTGCAGCATCACAAGAGATTTCATAACCCAGGAAGTTGGCAGAGCAGAACCTGTGCCAAGCCGGCTCCTGCTCTCAGTTACACCCAGCACCCAATGTGCAATGGGATGAGGTGGCTGCAATGCCCCATTCCAAAACAACCGCTGCATCAGCGCACTGCAGTCAAACCTCTCATGTCAAAAATAGGAATGCGTTGTCTGCAGGAGGCAATGCACTCAGCTCAGCCCCCCTTCAAAGCAGAGCAAGTCCCAGTTTGCACCTGTGTTACATCAGCAGCCCCCACCCCAGTGCAGAGGAGGCCTAAAGGCTTGTCTCCATTGCAGGGCTTGCACTGACAGGACTGAATTGTACAATTGCAAACTCCTAAAGCAAAGCCAACAGTATGGAATTAAGCTAACAAGAGGCACCAGTAAGGCTGAAACTGATCCCCATGCATCTGTATTAGGGTTTGTTACGGTTTAACTAGATAGGTTTCAGAGTAGCCGCCGGGTTAGTCTGTATTCGCACAAAGAACAGGAGGACTTGTGGCACCTTAGAGACTAACAAATTTATTTGAGCATAAGCTTTCGATGAAGTGAAACTCACTTCAGCTCACTTCATCAAAAGCTTATGCTCAAATAAATTTGTTAGTCTCTAAGGTGCTACAAGTCCTCCTTTTCTTTTAACTAGATAGATATCTAAAATCATAGACTATCAGGGTTGGAAGGGACCTCAAGAGGTCATCTGGGCCAACCCTCTGCTCAAAGCAGGACCATGCCCCAGTTTTTGTCCCAGATCCCTAAATGGCCCCCTCAAGGATTGAACATTTAGCAGGCCAATGCTCAAACCACTGAGCTATCCACCCCCCCCCCATCTTTTTGTTAAATGGGCACAATTGTCTACTATAAACCCAGTGTCTTGTCTCTAGCCCTGCCAGCTGAGAAGTGCAGATGCAAAGCAGTCTCTGCACTCAGCATGAAACAATAGCTCCAGGAGAGGTGTGAATGGCTGCCATTCAACAAAGGGAGGTGTGAATGAAAGTGATTAAAAAGGCCATGCTGTTAACTCTTTCACTGCTGTATTTGAGCATGAGCTTTCGTGAGCTACAGCTCACTTCACCACGGTATGCATCCGATGAAGTGAGCTGTAGCTCACGAAAGCTCATGCTCAAATAAATTGGTTAGTCTCTAAGGTGCCACAAGTCCTCCTGTTCTTTTTGTGTATACAGACTAACACGGCTGTTACTCTGAAATCTTTCACTGCTGTTTTTGTAGAAACCTTGAGCTAACTGCTTCCCTGTTGCTGAGCACAGTGAGTGTCACTTCTTAGCAAGGGCGGCTGCTGGAGAAGGAGCACTTCAACCCACCCCACATTTAAAGTCCTCGCCGCTCTGATCAAATGGGGGAGTGAAAGCGGCCAGGCTTCTGCTTCCTTGTCCCGAAAGCCCAAGCTTTTGCTGACTCAGCAACCAAACTCCTCAAATTAGGAGTGGTCAGTATAGAATTGTGAGCACACTGAAAAATCCGGACACACAGTCAAATCAACTAAGTGTAATACAACATTCAGTAACACAAGGGATCCTGCACGGATTGTATGGGACTGCAGAGGTAGGGGAAACAGTGCAGGCTTCTAGGGGCAGTGTCATGTAGTTCCAGGGACCTGGGATACACTGTTGCAATTCCACTGAAACCAGTTTTAATCCAGATTCACACTGGTGTCTCCAAAATCAGCCTCACGTCCTTCGACCTGACGCCAAACTCCCCAGCTCCTAACCTGGCAGGGTTTTCCCTGTCACTGATGACAATTGCTTACAAATCATTTCTTCGCACAGCTGACTCGGCCACGCCACCCTTGTCTGCACCCGGCATGATTTTGCTCCCCTTTCCCACCATTCAGTCCAATTCTCCACGCCCCAACCGTGGGCCCCCTGCCACATCTGCTTTCTCCCCCCAGCTCTCATGCTGCTAGGCGTCACTTCTCTCCCCTGGTTGCCTGTTAGAGCCAAGCCCCCCAAAGCATGCTTGGGAGCAGAGTGAGCTGTTCTAGGTGGCACTGGACTTCTAGCTCTGGCTGACATGAAAGGATGCCCAGCACCTCTGGAAATCAGGCCCAAGGGGGTCCAAGCTGGGCTCCCAAAATCAGCAGCCTCTTTGAAATCATGGCTTGCAGGCTGCAGGGAGAGGTTGCAACAGCAGCTTCAAGAAGTGTGAACGCCACATCCGCTGGCATTAACAGCTGTTTGTGCTGATAGATCCTCGCAGCAGGACCGACAGGGAGCATTTCACGGAGCGCTACACCAGTTGTGTACTGGGCAGCGCCCAGCTCACTGCACCTTCCGGCCACCTGGGAGAACCCGGCCATAGCGGTCAGGCTGGAATATGGAACACCTGACCGTCTCCAACTCTCCCCCAGAGGGTGGAGAATTGATGGAACTGCTGGCTCGATCGCCACTGGCATGAAGCGGCCAGCTCGTTCCAAGGGGTTGTTCCCTAACCTGTCATTCCCAGACAGCACAGCCTCGCTCTTCAACTCAGCCAGCGCCCCTTGTCCACCCTGACCTGTGACCCTCATGTATTACTGCCCCTAGGCAGCTGGAGACATGAAGTGCATTAGCAGAGACTGTACTGAGGAAAGCCTACAAAGCTCCAGCTGGCCCGACGGCCAGACACACGCTCCAGCACGGCCTCCTCTTAGACCAGCTCCTAGGGGTGGAGAGACAGGCCCTGCTGGAGGTCAGCAGCACCCGAGCACAGATTACTGAGCCGACACAAACCTCCGTTCCAGAATCAGGGATGAAGCTTTTAATGGTGACCGTTTTCCCCGGAGCCGGGAAGGGGGATTCGCGGAGGCCCTGCATGAAGGGGTAAATGACGGCCATGGAGATCTGCCGCCTCTTCTCCACTTCATCGAGGATCTATGGGAAGGAGAGACCCGTCAGCCACAGCAAGGCAAAGAATTCCCCGACTTGCCCCCGCCCGGCCCCCCACCCCCTCCTGGCGGCACAGCAGCAGCTCAGTTGCGTCCTCACTGAGGAAAAGCAGCCAGCACCAGCCTCAACACCACAGGCCTCGCCCTCCTCAGCCCCAGAGAGGTGGCCTTCAGTGCTGCGGCATCACCAGCTGCTCCCCCAGGCAAAAGTCCTTCCCTGCACCGAGCTGTAGATCTGGCAGCAGCAAGACGGGGACCAGCAGCTGCACGAGGCCCGGACAGGGCATGCAGGCTGGGTTAGTGTTTTGCCCGTGAGAGCCGGCGTTCCTACCTTGGAGAACAAGCCAAAGCAGCCAAGGCAGCTGATGATGCAGAAGACCTCTGGGAAACGAGGGCCCCGGCCAACGGGCTGAAAGAAGGATCAGCACACAAAGGGTTAACTGTACCCCACAATATCTTACCCCCTCTATCAGGTGCACCGAGCCAGCCCCCCCCATGCCAACCCCATCTGCCACTCGGGGCGGGGCCATGGCCTCTCCGAGGAATGCAAAGCCAGATGTCAGCAAAGCTAGGAGCTGTCCATGGCTTGGCCTTGCCTGCCTCCCAGAGACCTGGTTAATGATACCACCCGCCTACAGCCCAGCTGGTCCTCCCAGGCTACGTAAACTACAAGTCAGGAAACTTGCAGAACAAGCTGAAAAAGCAAGGAGGCTGGTACCAGCCCTGTTCCTCTCCAAACTCAGCTGCAGGAGATGCCCCACCCCAGAAGCAGACGCATATACACAGTCTCTGAGGCAAAGGGAAGGCACTTAGGACTCCCGCTGGCCCACAGACCTCCAAAAAAAGGCCCTGCAGGCCAACTACAGGAATTATTGCGGATGCTGCCCAGCATGCTGCTGGAAGCCCCAGGCATGGAGTGGGGGTGTAGCAGGTCTGGGGGGCACAGGGTAACAGTAGAGACCATGGAACAGAATATGTGTCAGGAAGGCAAGTGAGGCTTTAAGCTGGCAGCTAGCGAAGCACGGCAGGTTTGGGAGAGACGGGTCCACAGGCTCATGGTGGGGATAAAGCTGCAGGCAGGAGACACTGAGGCAGGGTCTGTGGTTGGGGCAGCATACTATAGCCCTGACCCTCCATGCACACCACCTCTGGAGGGCGTCACTTACCCGCCTCGCCACAACGTCTGCCTCCCCAGCCCCGAGGGCAGGCAGCCAGCGGGGCGGCTCAGGAGGGGATTCCGACTCCCTTCCTAGGGTGGAATTCGGGGCCGGGGCGGAGTCTGGTTCAGGAATCGCCGGGCAGAGACGAATGACGCGCCGCTCGGCAAAGACCTCGATTTGGTTGGGGGGAAGGGCCATAGCTGGGTCCACTAGCTCGGACTTGTCTGCACTCAATGCGCACAGAGGCTTTGGCATGCCAAGGCGGTGATCCATGGCGAGGCCTCTCAGGCAGCTGAGCTGGCTTGTCTCCCCGGCCGGGATGCTATGTATTCCCTGCTGGGGGGCATCTTTAGGGCTATTTCAAGAGAACCGAAGCAGGCAACGATTTCAGAGCCCGTTAACAGTGCAGCGCAATTCCCAGCCTGCACCGATCTCTGTCTGCTATCGCATCACGTCAGGCCTTGAACAGAACGAACAGCAAACAGGGCCTTGGTGCTGGGCAGAGGCAGGACCACGTGGGTTCCACAGTTATCATAGAATATAAGGGTTGGAAGGGACCCCAGAAGGTCATCTAGTCCAACCCCCTGCTCGAAGCAGGACCAATTCCCAGTTAAATCATCAGTTCCTGGCCTGCAGGATTGTGCTTCAGCATCTAAGCACCAGACTAAAAAAGCTTGTGAGTTCCTAGCCTTTAAGGGCTTGAAGAAAAGCTTGAAAACACGGACTGAGAGTCACCGAAGCCCCTACACCTTTCCTGAGCCTGCAGACAACGGAAGGCCCCGCTAGCCTCCTGCTCTCTGCCTGCCGCGTCGACAGTTGAGTCTCCTGAGGGCTGTGATAAATTGGGCTACGCCTGGTTGCGGGGCTCAGTGTGCGGCTGGCCGGGTGGGGGCTTGTGAAATACGGGAGGTCAGACGAGATGACGTGGGGGGTCCCTTCTGGCCTAGAACGCTATGGGCATGCCTGCACTTAAAACGCGGCTCGGGCACAGCTGTAGCACATCTGGTGAAGATGCTCTAATCCGACAGCAGAGAGCTCTCCCGTCGACCTCATTCCCCCACCTCCGGGAGAGGCTCTCCAGCTGACACAGCGCGGTCTACACTGGGGCGTCGGTCGGTGTAGCTTACGTCGCTCCGGGGTGGGGATTTCTCACAATGAATACTGCGTGCAGATGTGGTCGCCCCGTCTCAGAAAAGATATACTGGAATTGGAAAAGGGTCAGAAAACAGCTTCCGAATGAGGAGAGATTAATAAGACTGGGACTTTTCAGCTTGAAAAAGAGGTGATTAAGGGGGATAGGAAAGAGGTCTATAAAATCATGACGGGTGTGAAGAAAGTAAATCAGGAAGTGTTATTGACTCCTTCTCATAACACAAGACCTGGGGGTCACCAAATGAAATTAATAGGCAGCAGGTTTAAAACAAACAAAAGGAAGTATTTCTTCACACAACCTGTGGAACTCCTTGCCAGAGGATGTTGTGAAGGCCGAGACTATGACAGGGTTCAAAAAAGAGCTAGATAAGTTCATGGCTATTAGCCAGGATGGACAGGGATGGTGTCGCTAGCCTCTGTTTGCCAGAAGCTGGGAATGGCTGACAGGATGGATCACTTGATGATCACCTGTTCTGTTCATTCCCCCTGCAGCACCTGCCATTGGTCACTGTTGGAAGACAGGACACAGGGCTAGATGGACCTTTGGTCTGACCCAGTGCGGCCGTTCTTATGTTCTAAACCTTCAAGATAAATCAAGTTGATCTGAAACTGCCACCAAATTTCAACCCAGAGGCTGAAGAATCTAGTGATCTCCACACAGAATTTAGGTGCATCTTGCCTGGGACAACACAGGGCCTTGAATGTAGGTGACCAACACCACAATACACAGTTCAGCGGCCCTGGTAACAGTCTTCCACCGCAGCTGAACTGGGCTGGATTCAAACCAGCACCTGAGAGGTAACCATCCATACCTCATCTCCTGCCTCTGAGCCAGTCAGGCCCTCAAAGGCAGCTAACCAGTCCTGTGCCCGTCTCTCTCAGTCTTTCTAAGGGAGCCATGAAGAAGTACAGCAGTTTCATCATACTAGATGCGATACCAAGGTGCCCTCCACCAGCTCTCCTCTTCCTCCTGCCTCTCTGCACATTTCCCCACCCCCATCCTGCACCTGTCGCCGGTTACCCTTCCACACACACCCTTCCCCAACCACCTCTTTGTCTGGCATCAGGCCATGCCTGCAGCTGCAGAAGGGCTGGGCATAAGCACTCCCCCCGAAAGCCGACTGCAGAGTGACAGTCTCCTGTAAGCAGTTCCCTGGGGCTAGCTTGGCTCGGTTTGCTCTCCCTGCACTGCCCAGGGGGATGGGGACGCACTGCAGCCAAGCCGGCTGCTCAGGGCGCGAAGGGCCGGCATGAGACCAGATCATTTAAAGCGAGGGATACTCACCAGCAGCCGCCGGCAGTAGCCAATCTTTCTGCTGCCGTCAACGTTGGTCAGGACAAACGAAAAGGTTTCACTGAAAGACAAGGAGAAACGTGTTTCCACTGCGCTGCTAAGGGTCGAGGCACGAGAGCCACTGGAACGTAGCTTGGAGCCACTGAGTGACGGGGCAAAAGGAGGTGGGGAGAGAGTCCCCAGCACTGTCCAAGATGGCAGCCTAGCCCCCTACCCTGCCAGTGACTGACGCTCCCAACAGCTGGATCCTCCACTTGATTACCAGTCAGGTCCATTGGCTTATACTGTCAGCCCCCTGGGGCAGGTCCTGTCCAGTCCTAGCACAACGGGGGCCTGGCCCGTGACTGGGGTTTCAAGGTGCTACGGGCTGGCAGTGTGGTTCGTGGACAGAGCCCCGGCTCGGGACTTAGGAGAGCTGGGTTCTATTCCTAACTCTGCCACCGGCCTGCTGGGTGACCTTGGGCAAGTCATGACCCCGCTCTGGGCCTCCGTTTCCCCATCTGTAAAAATGGAGATAAGGACACCGACCTGCTTTGTAAAGCGCTTGGAAATCTCCCGATAAGAGCTCGGCGTTTTTGTGATCACAATGAATAATAACTATCAAGAAGAACAAATAAACAGACCACAAAACATCTAGAGGAGAGATGCTCAGCCCTGAGCACTAAGCAGCGTGGGATGATGAAGCACTAACCCCTGGCCAGATAAACTGCAACGGTTAAGAGCCAATAATGTGAAACCTCAGCCAGGAGTGGTTTGGTTTTGCAGAAGCCAGGCAGGGAAATTCTCCCTACCCAGGCAGCTCACTGGGTTCCTGTGACATCCAGGCAGTAGGAGGGAGCACGAGGACTCGCTTTTCCTTCCCCGCTCCCTGCCCACGGGCCCCTGCTGCAGCGCTGGCTCTGGGTGGTCCCTTAGCCCGTATCAATCTGGGAGTCACCTGGTGTATTCCGTGAGTGGGGCCCAGTGATTGCCGTCGGGGAAGCAGAAGAGGGGGATGGCTTGCAGCAGCCTCTCTTCCTCCTCCTTCTGGCCCCGCAGTAAGTTCTCACGCTGAAATGAAAATGATACTAGAAGTAAAATCACAATAAAAGAGGATCCAGCCCAGGCCACTGCACAAGGGAAACATCTGGACTCTCTAGCTGGGCTCTGTAGGTCACGACCGGTGCGTCGGCAGAGCAGTGCAGGGCCCTGGGACTGGAAGAGCGGGTCACTATCTAGTCCGTTGTCTCTCTAGACTGCCTCCAGGGTGGACACGAGGATTCCCCAGTCTAGTGGGGGAGCATCGGCTTTAAGCGAGAAGGGCAGCATAGCTGTTGGTAGCTGCAAGGCCAGACGCAAGACTCAGCTGAACTTGACGCAGCCCACAATGAAGCTTTCCAAGCTGAAAAGGAGGCACCGTGACCATGAACAGAGGTGCATTCTGGAGCTGGGCTGACCCTCCCAAGGGAAGGCAAGAGCCAACCTCCCATCAGAAGCACCATTTTCAACTCTTCTCCTCCTTTCCCTGAAAAGGGATCAAGCTCCTGAAATTTCACATACCGCATCTCTCCCCCAGGCAGGATTCTGCTAGGAGGTGTGGGGTGGGTGGGACAGAAGAAAAGAGTTTGGGGCTCTGATTGAGAGAGCCTGTGCTCAGTCTCCTTTGCACTTCCCATGTTCTGGGCCTGTTGGGGGTCAGTTTGTCCCCCCCAGATTAAGTTAAAATGGCCTCAGGCTGCTGTAATCTATGTTCAGGCTGCCCAGAGCTCTGATGGTTTTGAGGTGACTTCTAACAAATACGTGCACATTCTGTAACCAGGACAGGGCTCCTCACCTTTGGGAACTGGTAGATTATCTTGGGTTCATAATCACCTCCTGATTTCTTCTTTAGTGAGACCACGACGAGGTATTCAAAGAAGAACTGTCCTGGTGAGTAGCAGAAGGGGCTTCCATCTCCCGGCCTCCTTGCAGATTCGGATTTGCTTTCGTCCTGGGATGCGTCCTGATTTACATCTGTAACCCAAAAATTATGGTGTATGGTGACGTGGCAGCCAATGGGGGTGCCTTTTTTAGTGATCCAGAATGCAGTTCGGCTCAGAGAGCAGGGCGTAATGCACCGGGACCTGCACTGGAAATGGAGAAGGGAGGCAACCAAACAAGGAAACACAGACTGTGGGCTTGTCTATATTGGGATGTTAATTCGGATTAAGGCAATTTGCGAATGTAAAGCATAATAAGCTATTCATAGAATATGAGTGTTGGAAGGGACCTCAGGAGGTCATCTAGTCCAAACCCCTGATCAAAGCAGGACCAAGCCCTAATTTTTGTCCTGATCCCTAAATAGCCCCCTCAAGGATTGAGCTCACAACCCTGGGTTTAGCAGGCCAATGTTCAAACCACTGAGCTATCCCTCCCCCCAGTTCCTCATTAACTCCCTGCATGCATGATTTTATTCTGGAATAGAAGACTCTCATTCAAAATTAGCTTAATCCACTTCCAAAATGGATTAAGATAATTCAGAATAAGAATGTCCACAGGCCCCTTCGCACCTGTAAAACACTGTGTTCATACAAAAAGAACAGGAGGACTTGGGGCACCTTAGAGACTAACCAATTTATTAGAGCATAAGCTTCCGTGGGCTACAGCTCACTTCATCGGCTGCATAGAATGGAGCGTATAGTAAGAAGATATATATATACATACAGAGATGGTGGAAATTGCCATACAAACTGTAAGAGGCTAATTAATTAACATGAGCTATTATCAGCAGGAGATTATCACACAGGAAGCAGCTGTCATTCTAATGCAACCTACACCAACTCCTATAATGTATTCATCCCGGGATGCATTTGGCCCCCTCCGCTATCAGTTGGATGGTGCCATTAACTTTCACGTTTAATTGCCGGCTGTGCAGGTGACAGGAGAAAAGAGAAACCCCCCGTTCAAACCTGAAAGGAACAGACAAGGGCTGCTGCTATGGAAAAAAGAGCTAATACCACCAGGGGAGAACAGGAAGGGCTTTTACAAATTTGCCAAGGGAAAAAGGAAATCCTAGCGGGTGTGAAAATCGCCTTGCAGCTTCCGGAGAGCAGAAAGTTAAATGCAGTCCCAGTATTGAGCCACATGGGCTATTTCTTAAGTTTACATGAGTCACTCTCACAATGTAACCTAGAAACCTGGGCTCTCCAGGTCACTCCCTCGCTGCTTGTTTAACTTCTACACCTCGCCCTGAAGGAGTACAGAGCAGGCTGACTGGGCTGGGGCAGGGAGGCCAAGCACCTCCTAGCACCAACACAGCAGAGCCCGTGGGTGTGAAGTCCGTCAGAGACCCCGCCCATCAGCAAGGGCAGTATTTTAAAGCCACAGATGTGCAGGGTGCTCCCCCGCTGCAAGGAATCCAGAGTGCGGGATCTCTCAGCCTTCGTTCTGCATTAACGCTGTTTTCTCCGTTCTGTGTCCCGAAGAGAAGCCATTGCTATTGCGAAACAGAAAGCCTGGAATAGACAGTGGTCTCCCATCCCAGAACTAACCAAGCCCAGACCTGCTTTGCGCTTTATACCAAGCACAGCCAGGCCCCTTCTGACCCGCAGGACACTGTGTGCACACACAAAGCCGCTGTCCTTCCAATGCAATGTACACCAACTCCAATAACCTCTTCATCCCAGGATATATCTGGCCGTTATCATTTGGATTGTGCCATTAACTTTCAAGTTTTATTGCCTCCGGAGCAGGTGACAAGTGGCTACAATACAGGGTTATTAGAGCGGGGCAGTGTTGGTCACCCCGAGTCCAAGGCTCAACAGAACAGAAATAACCACAAGTTGCATCACACAGGGGTGGAGGTGTGCAGAGGATCAGCAAAGCACGTGGCGCAAATGCACTTTAGGGCACCAAGAAATCATGAAATGATGGGGCCATATTTATTGCAGTCTATCTGTTCTACCCTGCGCAGTCTGGGAGAAACTGTCATTCCTGAGCACAAAGTGCCCCTAAAGCTGGTATAGCCAGAGCTGGGAGGGGGAAACGTCAGGGAGCATACAACAGGTGCAAGAGGTCCTACATCACGCCCCTGCCCTATGGTTGGCATAGGGAGAGGGGGCATAGCCAGGGCTCCCCTGCATTCCGGATACTGGCAGTTAATGTAAGTTCTGCCAGGTGAGTGGCCTTGTGCACAGCTGAGCCAAGATCTCAAGGATAAAACTTCCCACAGCCCCCATTGGCCTGGAACGGCGAACCGTGGCCAGTGGGAGCTGCGATCGGCCAAACCTGCAGACGCTGCAGGTAAACAAACCGTCCCGCCCTGCCAGTGGCTTCCCCTGGCGGGCCGCGTGCCAAAGTTTGCCGATCCCTGCAATAACCTATAATAACAAACCTTAAGGGAAAGTCACATTTTATGAACTTTCATATACTTTTTACAACTGAGATTGCAACTAGGGTAAATTGGTAGGCCCAATTATCACAACAGGCATTAACGAGGGTGACATTTCTATATCTACGCTCCCATTCCTCCATCTTCTTGGAACCCTCAGCTTTGTCTTCAATGACTTGAGAAAGTTCTCGGAGGGAGGAGGGGGATGTCACAGAGTCCCCGGGTGATGCTCTGGAACTGCTCCCTAAGAAGCCAGTGAGGACTCTGGGGGAGCCTCCTCTCTGTGAGCAGACTGTCTTCAGGGCAAGAAGCTCACATGGCTTCCACGTTCCTGGGTCTGACCTTGGAGCATTCAGCATCCTCTGCCCCTCTGTGCGCTTCCCACAGCGAGTCCGCTCAGGCAGGGTCTTGGGGAAGCCAGAGGGTCCTGCACCCCAATTCCGCAGTCAGACGTGACTCTCAGGCAGCCAGTAAAACAGAGGTTTGTTAGATGACAGGAACATGGTCTAAAACAGAGCTTGTAGGTGCAGAGAACAGGATTCCTCAGCTGGGTCCATTCTGGGGGGCAGTGAGCCAGACAACCACGTCTGCACTTCACTCCTCGTCCCCAGCCAGCCCCAAACTGAAACTCTCTCCAGCCCCTCCTCCTCTGGGCTTTGTCCCTTTCCCAGGCCAGGAGGTCACCTGATTCCTTTGTTCTCCAATCCCTTTAGCTCTCACCTTGCAGGGGGGAAGGGCCCAGGCCATCAGTTGCCAGGAGACAGAGTGTCGGCCATTTATGTACACTGGCCCTTTGTTCTGCAACAATGACACCACCTTATCCCACCCCCTAGAGACTTAAGAACTGCATAGGAGAAACTGAGGCACCCCTACAGTATTCAGAGGAAACATTAAGAACAGTCCCACTTCGTCACAGGGGACGACTGCTAGAGATGAATCACAGCATGCAGCCGGGAGGTGTACTCCCTCCATGGGGCCACATCTCAGCGGAGCTAGAACCTCCATGGCCCGTGTCTATACCCATCATGAAGCCTATGAACAGATCTGCCAATACTCCAGGGTCCCGTGCGGTTTCATACCCTGCTAGTGTAGGACTGCCTGCTCTGAGCCAAAGCGACGGCAGTAGAATTGGGCAGATGAGAGCCTTGGATGCAGACAGCATAGTGGCACCCGGGTCTGTCCCTTTCACAGCACTCCGACAGCAAAGGGATGAACACAAGGCAGATCTGCAGAAGAGCCTCTCTGCCGTGCGTTCTCGCTGGTGGCATCCATCTTATTTTAAGCAAGCATCACATCCCAACTTGTACAAAGCAGCTTCAGGGCAAACTTGGACTCCAAATTTGAGGCCATCGTTCTAAAAATGCCTTGTTCCCCCAGGTCTGGCCCAGGACCAGATGAAGTAGAGGTGAAGCCTTTTGCTCTAATGGAGGCTCTGTCCCTCTCTGACCAGCTGTAGGAGTAAGCGGGAGGAGGGCTACAAGGACTGTGTGCATGGTGAGTCACCCTGAAGCCCTTTCTCCTCTGCTCAGAGCACAAGGTCTTGGCTGCCACCCTCTCCTTCTGCCCAAGCTTTGGGGATGGGCTCTCAGAAGGGTGGGGGGTGTCTATCGGGCCAGTTACAACCACCTTCCTCTTCTCCAGTGAGAGGGGACCCAAAGGTGCAGTGCCATCCTTGTACCCTGGCACCAGTCTTCTCCCACTGCCCACACGCTGGGCATGCACTCCAAAGAGGGGGGCGTGCAGTCCTTAGAGGGTGCTTTGACCTGACATTGTCAGTGACACACTGGGGCCTGTTCCAAACCCCACATTAGCCCAGTCCCCTGATTGCCCCAGGCACAGCCAGGGCCTCCACACAGAGATGTCCAGCATCAGGAGCAAGTCAGCTTTGAAACAAGTTTCTAAAGGCGAATGTAGTGCCCATCTTTAAAAAAGGGAAGAAGGAGGATCCTAGGAACTACAGGCCAGTCAGCCTCACCTCAGTCCCTGGAAAAATCATGGAGCAGGTCCTCAAGGAATCAATTCTGAAGCACTTAGAGGAGAGGAAAGTGATCAAGAACAGTCACCATGGATTCACAAAGCAGGACCGACCCCCAATTAAATCATCCCAGCCAGGGCTTTGTCAAGCCTGACCTTAAAAACTTCTAAGGAAGGAGATTCCACCACCTCCCTAGGTAACGCATTCCAGTGTTTCACCACCCTTCTCGTGAAAAAGTTTTTCCTAATATCCAACCTAAACCTCCCCAACTGCAACTTGAGACCATTACTCCTCGTTCTGTCATCTACTACCACTGAGAACAGTCTAGATCCATCCTCTTTGGAACCCCCTTTCAGGTAGTTGAAAGCAGCTATCAAATCCCCCCTCATTCTTCTCTTCCGCAGACTAAACAATCCCAGTTCCCTCAGCCTCTCCTTATAACTCATGTGTTCCAGTCCCCTAACCATTTTTGTTGCCCTCCGCTGGACTCTTTCCAATTTTTCCACATCCTTCTTGTAGCGTGGGGCCCAACACTGGACACAGTGCTCCAGATGAGGCCTCAGCAGTGCTAGGTGCTGCTGCTCCGTCCTCGGAAGGAGCCCCGGGGACACGCCTGCTAGGCACCTAGCACCATGCGTGTCCTTTACTGGACGAGATTAGATCTGCTGGGTGCAGGGAGGAGCCAGGCTCCTCCTGGATGGTACAGAGGTTCTTCTCAGAGTACCTATGGAAGCTGGGACAGCAGCCTTGTCGGGCATAACTGAGAGCGCTGGAAGTGGAGGAAGATTTTCCTGCCAGTGTACAGCAGCTGCGGGAGGTAGCTGCTACGGTCAAAAGGCTGCACTTCCTAGTGGAGTGCACCCTCCCTGTCAAAAGGTCACCCTCAGCAAAGCAGCAGGCTGCAGCTAAAAGCAGGATCTGGTTTCTACCGTACTGACCGAATTCAGATGTTATCCTCTGATTTCCAATAATATAGGGGAAGAGAGATCCTGATTAGGCCCCACCCAGCCCATGCCTGGGGAGCCAGTGCAGGAGTGCTCATGGCTCTATGTCCTTGCTCATGCTTTGCCTGGTCTAACCTTAAAATACACTCCAGCCACTGTGCTTCCAATATTGGCAGGATCAAGACGCCACCTGTCTGAATCTCTCCACCAGGTATCAAGGGACCAGGCACCAATAATTTGTTCCCTTCTGAAATCCCGACACCCCTAACTGGAAATAGCACGGAGGGCCAACGGCACTTTCGGAGCCCCTCCGCCTTGCAAATGCAGCTGCGATTTTGGGGGGAGAGTCATCTTAATGGGTTACAAGTAGCTCTGTGTCCACTCCGTAGCTTGGCAGTCATTAAATCCACCTGAGCTTATCCATACCTTCCACGCCAGCTGGGTTTCTGTCAGTGCATGCTGGGAAAATCTGGGCCTCTATCCCACAGTGCCTCAGCAGAAGATAAGAGTGCCCAGCGGACTTACGCTCTAGGACATCCTACCATTCAGGGAGACGGGAGGAAGGAAACTGGGTCAAATTGGTTGCACAGGTCAACCAATGGGCCCCGTGCACACGGAATAAGAAGCGTGCCCTGAACTCCAGCAAGGGACACGTGGTCATTGCCATGGATGTAATCCGGTGGGGTGGCGGGAAAGAACTGGAGACGGGCAATGAGCACCATGACAAGAGCTAGAGAGAGCCAGCCCGCCCAAGGACTGGCTACAAGCCTGTGGCGGGGACCTTGATCTCCAAAGCACTTTCAGAAACACAAACCAATCCACTCTGAAGTAGGGTGACCATAGGTCCCGCTTTGGCTGGGACAGTCCCCTTTTTAAGCCCTGTCCTGGCTGTCCCGACTTTTTTGGCAAAAAAGGGCATTTGTCCCGTTTGCTCTGGCCAACTGTTCATCAGTTAGCCAGAGCGCACGGGACAAATGCCCAGTTTTGCCCCAAAAGTGGGGTGTGACCCCAAGCGGGGTGCAGAGGAATGTGCGGGGGGGCAATGCCAGCCCTGCGCGAGGGGAGGGAGGGCTCGGACAAGTAGCGCAGGCCAGGCCAGCCCTGCACAGGCAGGAGTGGGGGCAGTGGCATGGGCTGGTGGCCTGGGGGGTGAGCAGCAGGGGCCAGCCCCACTTGGGGGGGCGGGGGCCACTTACTCAGAAGCCAGGGAACAGCGTTCTGACTCAGGACGGGAAGATCTCGGCTGCTGCAACAAACGTTTACTGCTACGCCTCCCCGTTCACCCAACATCCTGCCCACACCCCAGCAACTCCCGCAGGCTGCCCTGCTGGGAGTTTGGGGTCTGAGGTGGCTGGCGAGGTGAGGCGTTCACCCTGATGGTGGATCAGCCGGAATTGGTCCCCATCAGTTTGTGAACGGGGGGGCGGGCGGGGCAGGTCTTTCCTTGCTGAGGTGGGAGTGGGTCTGGTCTGATGGAGCTCTCCATCAGTGATGACAGGAAAGCGGGGGAGGGAACAGGCCTGGCTGGTGAAGGCTGGGTATAAGGAGGGGGGGACGGCAACAGGGAGTAGCACGACCATCTCGGGAGGAGGGGACTGGCCTCCAGACTCCTTCCCACTAAGGGAAGTCTGTCTGTTTGGCTGGGTGAGCGGGTACCGGGAGCAAACAGCTGCAACTGGAACCCAAAGTGGGTGCAGCTCATTTCCACCTCTTCCTCCTGGTACAGCCTGGCATGACTCTCAGGGGAGAGGGTGTGGGAGGAAGGTGCCCCTGAGGCCCAGTCGACACTGAAATTGCCCGGATTTCACTAAACTGGTTTCTGAATTGAGCGAGTTAAGATCAGTGTAATTTCTTGGCATAGATAAGCCCTGCACACACACCCCTCAGGCTCCTGGCAGCACTGCATGGGGGATACAGAAGGGACACTTTCTGCCTTGTCTACATGAGATCAGAACTGGAACGATTACTAGGCTCACTCTGGCTCAGCAAGGCGGTTCCTGCTGTGATAACATCAGACCTTTAAGCACAGAATTTCTTTAATATTTTATTATTTGCATAAAATGTTCCATTTCTCTGGCCACTTTTGCGGTGCAGAAGACTTTTGTTTCATGCTCTGTTTGCAACATGCAGACACCCACCTGCCCTAGCGGAGAGGAAATGGGTTTTCTACAGCTCCACAAACACTTGACAAGTATCAAAAAAACAAAACCAGCCTTCCCCAGAAGAGCCGAAGGGCTTGCCGCTCCAGCGCCCACAGAGCACTAGAATGATGGGCATGCAGATTCCTGGCAGGGCGGCCCCTGGCCTCCACTCCTCCCTGGGCACCACATGGCAAATGCCACATGACAAAATGAAGGCCCAGCCAGTGCTGTGCCTCTAAAGTGGCGATCCTCAGCCTTGCCTCCACTTCTATCAAGCCTGGCATTTGAATTCAGGCAGCACCGAGCCCGAGGTATCTGGGACACTCAAAGCACCCTGTAAATGGTCTCTCTTGTTGCCCGGTCCAGAGACCAGTGAATATTTCAAGGTACATTATCTTGCAAGCCATCTCCCCGTTTTCCAATGATGGTTAGAATGTTTTCCCAGCACTGCTGCAATTCTGAGCTGACTTTAGGGCCCACTATCTTGAGGACTGATAAGAGCCAGACCAAGACAGGGCCAAGAGTTAGGGCTGGGACTTGGGAGACTCAGGTTCTAGTCGATTCGTCCTGGGGGGCGGTATCTCTCCGTGCCTCAGTTTCCCGCCCTGTAAAAGGGGGAGAGTGGCACTGCCCTACCTCGCCAAACAAATACAAGTCAGATTGTGCCCTGCTCGGATTCGCCAGTAACAGAGGGCATATACAGACCATACGTCTGAATCTATACCCTGTTTAATAGCTTATCCCAGCAGCATTTCAAGGGTGTAAAACTAGAATGTGCATGGCCCCCGCATGCTGGGCAGAGAGGTGTGAATCGGGAAGGCGGGGCTCTGCAGAGGTGTGAATGACCGCGGCAGGTCGGGGCACCGGAGACTTGGCCAGCGGGTGGGAGCTCGTGTGAGCTCTCCACCCAGAGCCTGCCGGGCTAGGGGAGGGGAGGCAGCAGGTGCCCCGGACAGGCAGGATTCAGAGCCAGCGGATTTCAAAGCGGGTTGGGCAGAGGGAGCCCCGTAAAGCCCCCTCGCAGCGGCACGGGTCACCGCGGGAGCGGGTCCGATCCTGCCTTCCGAGCTCCGCGTGGGTCGCCGGGGCCAGCGCTGCCTTCCCGCTCCGGGCCGCGGGAATCCCAGGCTGCTGCCCCCGCAGGAAAGTCCCGGATCCTCCTTCCAGAACAGCTCCCAGTCCCGAGCCAAGCGCCTGGGGGGCGGGGAGACGCGGCGGGGGGGCGCAGCAATGGGGCAGAGGGACCCGGGGGGGGGGAGAGGGGGCAGCAATGGGGCAGGGAGACCTGGGGGGGGGTGCGCAGCAATGGGGCAGGGAGACCTGGCGGGGGGTGGGCAGCAATGGGGTAGAGGGAGACCGGGCGGGGCGGGGGGGGCAGTAATGGGGCAGGGAGACCTGGCGGGGGGGGAAGGAGGGCGCAGCAATGGGGCAGGGAGACCTGGCCGGGGGGGGGGGAGCAATGGGGCAGGGAGACCTGGCGGGGGGCGCCCAGCAAGGGGTCCGGAGCGAGGCCAGACGCAGGACGCGGGTGGGGCTGGGGGGGTCCCCCCGCCCCCCTCACCTCTCCGGGCCAGCCGGCGCCGCACGCTGTTTCGGAAGAAGCTGGCGATCCCCGCCCCGGCCATGCCGGCTCCGCTCGCTCCCCTCGGCAGCCGCGGCGACCCTGAGCGCGGCGCCCGGCCGGCGCGTCCCTCTGCAGCCCGGAGCGGGCACCGCGCTTCCGCCTTCGCTCCCGGCCGCTTTCGCTTTCGGGGGGCGGAGGGAGCGCTGCACACCTGGGGGGCGGGGGGGGAGGGAGGGGGAGCTCTGCACACCTGGGGGGGGAGGGAGGGGGGAGCTCTGCACACCTGGGGGGGGAGAGGGGGGAGCTCTGCACACCTGGAGGAGCCCTGATAGGGGGTGAGGAGCTGCACATATGGGGGGAGAGGGGCAGAGCTGGCTGCAAACCTGGCGAGGAGGGCAGGGCCCTGAACCAGGTCCTTGGGGAGCTGGCTGCACACCTAGATGGACGGCAGAGCCCTGACCCCCCTGGGGGTGAAGCTTGTGACCCAGATGCCCCACGCTGGCAACCGAAAGACACCGTTCTGAGTCTCTACCCAGGGCCCTGCCTATGCCCCGCTGGGCATGTTTCCCCTCTGATCACCCTCTTCACAATATTTCACCCATGGAGGTGGGGTGCAGTCTCTGCCCAACACAAAGGACTCGCTGGCTGTCCTGGAGGTGTGTATGGGAAATATTTTGGGGGTTCTGTCACCTGTAGAATATTGGGGTCCAAAACTGCTAGAGGTGAAACTGGTCCCCCGGGGGTGGGCGGATCTCGGAGCTGACTCCGTCAAGCGTGAGAACAATTGACATCTTTTGGCCCAGCCCGGCCATGTCTTGACAGTCCAGACAAGGCGTGAGCTTGAGCCTTGGCAAAGCCCAAAAGAGCGCCTGAAAAATACCCTCAGTGGGGGGGACCATCAGGGCAAAATGCCCCAGCTATGAAAAGAGACACACAGTTCGGAACTGTACAAAGGGAGAAAGAATGGCACAAGATGGTGTCCATTATGCAGGCGACTCTGCCAGTGTCTCGTGAAAGGTGTCTCGGAGAGAGCTGAAGGAGGGGACACTATTGAGCTGGGTGCTTCCCAGAAGTCGAGGGGCTGGGCACTCAAGGGTACTGTCAGGAAGGGGGGAACTTGTGCCCCAGGGTCAGTGTGAGATCTAGGGGTTAACTAACTCCAGAGATTTAGCCCCAGGTTGTCTCTGCTTTCTTAGGGAGCCTAAGGGCTGGGGTGCGCCAATCGCTTAGCCTGCAAAGGGAAAGAATGGGGCTCACAGAGCCTGGAATGGGGTGCTTGTTTCATCAGCAGCTGGTTGTTTGGGGCGAGTTTCCCCAGGTAGGCACAGACAAGGCTCCCTTGTGCTACAAGCAGACAGTAGCGATTTACCCTGTACCCCCCAGGTAACCTTGAAAGTGTCACAGACCTGCAGAGGGGAGGGCCCTGATGGGGGGGCACCTAGATTGGGGGGAGAGCCCTGGCCCTGGTGGGGGAGCTGCACATATGGGGGAGTTTTGAGCCTGCCCCTGTAGTGGGAGAGGTGGGTTAATCTGCACACCAGGGAAGGAGAAGGTGAGACTGGGACAGGGCAGCCTTGCTCCTTGTGGGGGGAGGGAGGCAGGTGTACACCTAGAGGGGAGGAGAGAGGACAGCTCTGCTTCATACCTGGGGGCAGCTGCTGTCAGGCCCTGCTGTCCTGCCCTGATCACATTTCTGCTCCAGCTCCAGCTGCAGGGGTCTCTCCGCAGAAGGGGCCGTGCTCCTCGTCTGTCACTCAGCAGCCAGCTCGGCTGCCAAAATGCAGCCCAGCAGAAGGATTCCTGCCTCAGCCAGGGCCCAGAGGCAAAATGCATTGCTTGGCACCCCGGGAAACCTCCGGGCACAAAGCCAGCTTCAGGTCCTTTAGCACAGCATAGAGAGCCTGGGGTAGGACCACAACATTTCTAGATTGGAAGGCCAGAATGACCTTCTGCATAACACAGGCCAGAGAGCCTCAGTTACCCAGTGGTTTCAACATCTTTTTGTTTATGCATCCAAGGATCATATTAGCTGTCTTAGGCCCCGTATTGCACTGGGAGATAATGTTCAGTTGGTTTCCACCAGGACTTCTATGTCCTTTTCAGAGTCACTGCTTTCCAGGATACAGTTCCTGCTGTAAGTGTGAGGTACAGTCTTTGATCCTAGTCCGATGTCTGACCTTTTTTGGCTGTATTAAAAATGCACGTTGTTCAAATAAGCCCAGTTTTCCACGTGCTCCAAGGTACTCTGTGTCACTGAGCTATTTAGCACTTCACCAATCTTTGTGTTGTCGGCCAGTTTTACCATCAATTAATGTATATTTTTTCTCCTAGATCCTTGGTAGATATACTGAATAGCAGCGGGCCGAGAACAGAGCTCTGCAGAACTCCACTAGATGAGGTGTTCCCATTTTTAAATGACTTTGAGCTATCAGTTAACCAGTTTTTTAAAATTAATTTTATACGTGCTGCTTTGAGTTTTGTACAATGCTAAACTGTTAATCAGAATGCTGTATGTGACAGGCATGCTGATTTCCTGCATTGTCTTTGGGAGATCTCAGTGTATGAAGTTTACATATCACTGTGGGACAGTGGTGGTCTCTAATTCCATGGGGAAGGATGACCCCAGCCCTCCACCTGCACATCTACCAATGTGATATATGCCATCATGTGCCAGCAATGCCCCTCTGCCATGTACATTGGCCAAACTGGACAATCCCTACGTAAAAGAATAAAGGGACACAAATCGGACATCAGGAATGGTAGCATACAAAAACCAGTAGGAGAACACTTCAATCTTCCTGTACGTTCTATAACAGATATGAAAGTAGCTATACTTGAACAAAAAACCTTCAGAAACAGATTTCAAAGAGAAACAGCAGAACTAAAATTCATTTGCAAATTTAAACACCATTAATTTGGGCTTGAATAGGGACTGGGAGTGGCTGGCTTATTACAAAAGCAGCTTTGCCTCTCCTGGAATTGACACCTCCCCATCTATTATTGGGAGTGGACTACATCCACCCTGATTGAATTGGCCTTGTCAACACTGGTTCTTCACTTGTGAGGTAACTCCCTTCTCTTCATGTGTCAGTATATTTATGTCTGTATCTGTAATTTTCACTCCATGCATCTGAAGAAGTGGGGTTTTTACTCGTGAAAGCTTATGCTGAAATAAATCTGTTAGTCTTTAAGGTGCCAAGGAGTACTTGTGGCACCTGAGAGACTAACAAATTGATTTAGTTTCTGTCATAACCCATCCACTCCCAGTCTCTATTCAGGCCTAATTTGATGGTGTCCAGTTTGCAAATGAATTCCAGTTCTGCAGTTTCTCGTTGAAGTCTGTTTTTGACTTTTTTTTGTTGAAGAACTGCCACTTTTGAATCTGTTATTGAGTGACCAGGGAGATTGAAGTGCTTTCCGACTGGTTTTTGAATGTTATGATTCCTGATGTCAGATTTGTGTCAATTTATTCTTCTGCATAGAGACTGTCCAGTTAGGCCAATGTACATGGCAGAGGGCATTGCTGGCACATGATGGTATGTATCACATTGGTAGATGTGCAGGTGAATGAGTCCCTGATGGTGTGGCTGATGTGGTTAGGTCCTACGTTGGTGTCCCTTGAATAGATATGCTTGCTAGATAGGTTTGTTGCAGGGATGGTTCCTGGGTTAGTGTTTTTGTTGTGTGGTGTGTGGTTGCTGGTGAGTATTTGCTTCAGGTTGGGGGGCTGTCTGTAAGCGAGGACTGGCCTGTCTCCCAAGATCTGTGAGAGTGATGGGTCGTCCTTCAGGATAGGTTGTAGATCTTTGATGATGCGTTGGAGAGGTTTTAGTTGAGGGCTGAAGGTGATGGCTAGTGACGTTCTGTTACTTTCTTTTTTGGGCCTGTCCTGTAGTAGGTGACTTCTGGGTACCCTTCTGGCTCTGTCAGTCTGTTTCTTCACTTCACCAGGTCAGTATCATAGTTTTAAGAATGCTTGATAGAGATCCTGTAGGTGTTTGTCTCTGTCGAAGTCCATTATCTTAACACTTACCTTTATCAACCAAACTTGTGATCTCATCAAAAAAATGATCCTGTTTGTTTCATAGGATGTATTTTCCATACAACCCATCACTGACTGCCGTTAATTACCCTTTAACCTTCAATATATATATATTTTTAACATATTCCACCGATATCAGCCATTCTATGATTCCGCCAGAGATCAACGCCAGGTTATCTGACCTTAGTTCCGGATCCTCCTGTTTGCCCTTTGGAAACATTGGCACAAAATTAGCTTTTTTCCAGCCCTCTGGAAGTTCCCCATTAAACTGAGATTGATTAAAAATCAACATCGGGGCTGAGATTGAGAATTCTTTTAATCCGGTTGGGTGCAAGTGATCTGATCCTGCCGATTAAAAATGCTGCATTTCATTCAAGGCTGGTTACTGCTGGAATAGGGAGGACTCCACTATCACTGTAAACTGTGACTACATTGTTCAGCTTCTTTCCAAACACAGAGCAGAAATATTTATTGAACACATCTGCCTTTTCGGTATCATTACAGACGATGTACTCGTACCCGGTTGGTAACAGCCCTATCCCATTGCCAGAATTGCTTTTGTTCCGGATGTGTGTAAAGAATTGCTTCTTATTGTCCTGGCTGTCCCAGCTGTAGATTTTTCTCATTGTTGCCGTTATCTTCTTTATCAGTTGTCCGCATCTCATAATTTCTCTTCTATAATCGTTGCTGCAAACTTCCCCTTTTCCCCACATGTTTATAGATGGGGATCATCTATTGCTGCTTTCACTTCCCTTAACCAGATTTTTTTGTCTGGTTCCATTGAAGTAGCGAACGTAAAGAAAAGCTGCTCCGCTTAGCAACTCCTTGTAACCCTTCAACCTTTCACATCTCCCAAACTAAGCTGAGTCAGGAGGGGATGGGGAGAGGCCTCATATGAAAACCCAAGTGCTGCAGGACTCAGTGGGGCATGACCTTTAGAATCATAGAAGATCAGGGTTGGAAGAGACCTCAGAAGGTCATCTAGTCCAACCCCCTGCTCAAAGCAGGACCAATCCCCAACTAAATCATCTCAGCCAGGGCTTTGTCAAGCCAGGCCTCAAAAACCTCAAAGGATGGAGATTCCACCACCTCCCTTAGGGAACCCATTCCAGTGCTTCACCACCCTCCTAGTGAAATAGTGTTTCCTAATATCCAACCTATGTTATACCAATAAAATAAAAACCAGCAGGATCTTATTAAGGGGGGACAGGCAAAATGCCACATTTATTGTGAATACAGAAAGAATCATAGTAAGCAGTTAGTTATAGCTATAACATTACATTCAATTTCATATTTATTCACACATTCATTCATACACACACACACACACACAGGTTCTGCAAGGTTGTTATCATAGTTACCAGCCTTAGAGTTGCTCACGCTAAGCCACTGGCCAGGTGGCCTGGACATGAGGAGGGAGCAGGGCCTTGTCAGATGCTCATCTGATGCTCCTGGAAGTTGGTTTGCAGAATCAGACCCCAAAGTTCTCACTTTCTAGAGTCCATTTTTGTAGGAATTTCTTCCTAGGCCAGTCTATGGGAATTGCTTCATCATGCTGTTGCTGAATCAATCAGCAGATGGCACATTCCTGATGGCTCCGTGCTGCCAGATGTTATCTTGTTCTTTGGTTCTCCCATTCTTGAGGCTGTTGGGTGGATTCCATTCTGCCCTCCGGAGGTCCTCTGGTTATTTCCACTTGACGCCTTCTTCAGCCGATGGACACTGGATTCTTAGGCTGGCACCTCCCCGATCATTCAGTTATTATTCATACCAAGCATCCATCCACATACATCCTCTATCTCTATTTTAATCACAATTGTTAAAAAAGTGAGATGAATACAACAAAAGGACGGGGAGTCTCTGGGTACTGTTTCTATTGTATTGGGTACTGTTTCTATTGTTACAGAGTATTGCTTTGAGTCTCTCTGTGTGAGTAGTTGTTGTTACAAAGTGCTAAAGGAATTGGCGGATGTGATTGCAGAGCCATTGGCCATTATCTTTGAAAACTCATGGCGATCGGGGGAAGTCCTGGAAGACTGGAAAAAGGCTAATGTAGTGCCCATCTTTAAAAAAAGGGAAGAAGGATGATCCTGGGAACTACAGGCCGGTCAGCCTCACCTCAGTCCCTGGAAAAATCATGGAGCATGTCCTCAAGGAATCTATTCTGAAGCACTTAGACGAGAGGAAAGTGATCAGGAACAGTCTGCATGGATTCACCAAGGGAAAGTCATGCCTGACTAATCTAATTGCCTTCTATGATGAGATAACTGGTTCTGTGGATGAAGGGAAAGCAGTGGACGTGTTATTCCTCGACTTTAGCAAAGCTTTTGACACGGTCTCCCACAGTATTCTTGTCAGCAAGTTAAAGAAGTATGGGCTGGATGGATGCACTACAAGGTGGGTAGAAAGTTGGCTAGATTGTCGGGCTCAATGGGTAGTGATCAATGGCTCCATGTTTAGTTGGCAGTCAGTATCTAGCGGAGTGCCCCAAGGGTCGGTCCTGGGGCCGGTTTTGTTCAATATCTTCATTAATGATCTGGAGGATGGTGTGGATTGCACCCTCAGCAAGTTTGCGGATGACACTAAACTGGGAGGAGTGGTAGATATGCTGGAGGGTAGGGACAGGATACAGAGGGCCCTAGAAAATTAGAGGATTGGGCCAAAAGAAATCTGATGAGGTTCAACAAGGACAAGTGCAGAGTCCTGCACTTAGGACGGAAGAATCCCATGCACCACTACAGACTAGGGACCGAATGGCTCGGCAGCAGTTCTGCAGAAAAGGACCTAGGGGTGACAGTGGATGAGAAGCTGGATAGGAGTCAACAGTGTGCCCTTGTTGCCAAGAAGGCCAATGGCATTTTGGGCTGTATAAGTAGGGGCATTGCCAGCAGATCGAGGGACGTGATCGTTCCCCTCTATTCGACATCGGTGAGGCCTCATCTGGAGTACTGTGTCCAGTTTTGGGCCCCACACTACAAGAAGGATGTGCAGAAATTGGAGAGGGTCCAGCGAAGGGCAACAAAAATGATTAGGGACTGGAACACATGACTTATGAGAAGAGGCTGAGGGAACTGGGATTGTTTAGTCTACGGAAGAGAAGAATGAGGGGGGATTTGATAGCTGCTTTTAACTACCTGAAAGGTAGATCCAAAGAGGATGGATTTAGACTATTCTCAGTGATAGCAGATGACAGGACAAGGAGTAATGGTCTCAAGTTGCAGTGGGGGAGGTTTAGGTTGGATATTAGGAAAAACTTTTTCACGAGAAGGGTGGTGAAACACTGGAATGCGTTACCTAGGGAGGTGGTGGAATCTCCTTCCTTAGAAGTTTTTAAGGTCAGGCTTGACAAAGCCCTGGCTGGGATGATTTAGTTGGGATTGGTCCTGCTCTGGGCAGGGGGTTGGACTAAATGGCCTCCAGAGGTCCCTTCCAACTCTGTTATTCTATGATTCTATGAATTGCTTTTAGAACAGACTCTGTCTTAGAATGTACTAACAGAATTAGCAGCTTGCAAGTTTCACACATAGAGGGAGAGAAACAGTAGGAAAACCAAGAGACCTCTTAATTAGTAATACCCTGGAATTTAACCCTGGAATAATTAGTAATACCCTGGAATTTAATGGGGAATCAAACTAATTTGTGATTTTAGAACTTCTTTAATATGATCCAACACCTAGACCTCCCTCACTGCAAATTGAGACCATTGCTCCCTGTTCTATCATCTGCCACCACTGAGAACAGCCAAGCTCCATCCTCTTTGGAACCCCCCTGCTATCAAATCCCCCCTCACTCTTCTCTTCTGCAGACTAAACAAGCCCAGTTCCCTTAGTCTCTCCTCGTAAGTCATGTGCTCCATCCCCCTGATCATTTTCGCTGCCCTCCACTGGACTCTCCAATTTGTCCACATCCTTTCTGCAGTGGGGGGCCCAAAACTGGACACAATACGCTAGATGTGGCCTCACCAGTGCCGAATAGAAGGGAATAATCGCTTCCCTCGATCTGCTGGCAATGGTCCTACTAATGCAGCCCAATATGCCGTTAGCCTTCTGGGCAACAAGGGGACACTGCTGTATCATATCCAGCTTCTCATCCACTGTAATCCCCCTAGGTCCTTTTCAGAAGAACTGCTGCTTAGCCAGTCGGTCCCTAGTCTGTAGCAGTACATGGGATTCTTCCGTCCTAAGTGCAGAACTCTGCACTTGTCCTTGTTGAACCTCATCAGATTTCTTTTGGCCCAGTTCTCCAATTTCTCTAGGTCACTCTGGACCCTATCGCGACCCTCCAGCATATCTCCCTCTCTCCCCCCAGCTTAGTGTCATCTGCGAACTTGCTGAGGGTGCAATCCATCCCATCCTCCAGATCAGAGTGGTGCTGCACTGCAGAGACCGGTGGGGGGGGGGGGGGGGGGGGGACACTCTCCGTGCTGCTAAATTCAGCGGGAACATTTCTGGAGCTCAGGTTTGTCAGGGTCAGCGGGGTCTCAAACACAGAGCTGCTGTTGTGGAACTCATCACTTTTGGTGGCTGCAGGCCAGCCTGAAACTCACCCATTTGCAATATTGGTGGATGCTTTTCAAACACACACGATAGTGTAATAATACTGAGATACCCCCTCCCTGCAATGCCCCCCTCACACTTCGCGGGGAGCTGTGCCACAGGAGGAGCAGCTGGGGACTCAATAGATCGTGCACATTCCTCCGTCAGATCAAGGCCCCAGCACAGCTCTCTGTTGCAGAGCTTGGCGCTGGAGATTCAGGTATGGAACCTATCGCGCAAAGCAGAGTTAGCGACTCAACAAGGGGTGCTTTTCCCATGGCGGCAGTGAGGAGCCAATGCCAGGGGATGAGCGAGGGTTTGAGCATTGGCCTGCTAAACCCAGGGTTGTGAGTTCAATCCCTGAGGGGGCCATTTAGGGATCTGGGGCAAAAACTGGGGATTGGTCCTGCTTCAAGCAGGGGGTTGGACTAGATGACCTCCTGAGGTCCCTTCCAACCCTGACCTTCTGTGATTCTGATGCAAAGTGCTGCAGGATTGGCAGTCATGTCGGGGGAATTGTAGGGGGTCTTCGTACTAAGAGCCTGTGGCATAGGCAGTCACCACTAGTGGTCATTCAATTGAGTATAATGGAGTGTAATTTAGCCTCTACCATTCTGCCCTACCAACTCAGGGCAGCATGGTAGAAGCTAAATTACACGCATGGGGCAGCAACAGCAAATTTACATACCCAGCATGCAGTGCGCAGAGCTGATTCCCCTGGCAGAATCTGATGTTTACAGAAGAAAAAAATCCAGTTTTTCTTACGCCTAGAGGAAAAGGTCCCTGTAATTTCAGTTTCCTGAGAACAGCCGAGAGCAGAGGATCATGCTGACAGAAGGGTTATTGCCCCTGCTCGGGCACTGGTTCTGAAATCCATTCTTTCCCTTGGGGTTTGTTCAAATCTTTCTCTTTTCTTAGGGAAAGTCCATAGATCTAGTCCCACTCTGCTACAGCCTGGATACTGCTGAGGTTGCTTCTGGATGGAAGAAAACAGAGCCGAGAGTGTTCTTTACAACACATCCCTGAAGAAACACTACTCCTTTGTGCAGATAACAGAATTGAGCAAACTCAGCAATGCTAAATGGGCTGAACTTTTAACATTTGCACTGAAAGCTCCTTTCTGAGGGATTGCAGAGCCACCCACAGTGACGCCAAAATGGACACATTGTAGCGGGTGAATTGTATTCTTTTGGCTTGTTGCCATGAGAGACAAACTTTACTGCCAGGCCAATAAACCGAATCTGGATTTTTACTTTCTGCAAACATCATGTTCTCCCAGGCAAAGATCTGGGTGTTTACAATGCGCCCTGCATATGCAAATACACAGCTGCTGGCGGAAGCCTCTGTAATCCTTTGTATGTCACCGCCCTTGCAGGATGGACACAAAAAGTTGGGCTAGCATTGCTGTGTCATAAAGATTGTTATGAATCATGATAGTGTAACCCTTCTGACAGGCGGAGCCAACAGCAACAAGGGCCGGGTTCAGTATCTAGGGGTGCCTTTTCAACAATACAACACAAAACTGGCTTGAGCCCCCACCCGGTGACCTGGAACAATTACTCACCACCCCCTGGGTGCCTCTAAGAGGTAATACTTCCCCTCTCGCAAGCACAGAGTCTGAGTGTAGCAAAACCTTTTAATAAAAGGAGGGAAGTAACTCAGGATTAATTTGGGAAAACACCGCAACTAGGGTTCATAAACACAAATGATGAGCAAAGGACCCACCCCCAAGTAAGTTGGGCAGTGTCCGTTTCCCCTCAGGGTCTTAAATCCAGTAACCCAAAAGTCCCTTCTCTGTACCCCACTCACAGTTGCTGTCCTTGGCCAATGCAGCCCCAGAGTTCAGAGGTCTATTCTATCTGTAGAGTTTGTTAGGATATAGATATTCAGGCCTGTCTGCAAAGGCCTGTACTTTAAGAATTTAGGTGTATTCTTATCACTTGGCTAGTTCTAGAGGTATAAAAGAAAGAATCAAAATCACTGTCTGCTGGTGTAAGGGCCTTCTCTTACTGTGACAGTCTGAGGCCCTGTTCTTAGGCTAAGGCCTTTGGCTAAGCAGCAAAGGCAGCCATAAGCTAGGAAGCGACCGGTCACATCCTCACATTCCAAACTAGTCACATTGAAATAAGGTGCTATTGGGCTGTTAGGCACTATCAGGACAGGATTGTATTCCTATCACCTCCAGAGAAAGGGAAGTGCCTAGAAAATGTAAAAGGAAACTTAGTTTGATAGCATCCTGTCTGGCAAGAACTCACTTATCAATAGCTGGGATGTGAAATCCTCACTTCTGTATTGTTTTGTCATTATAGTTCCCACTTTGCTATTGTTTGTCTGTATAATCTCTCTAGTTCTGTGATTGTTCCTGTCTGCTGTATAATTAATTTTGCTGGGTGTAAACTAATTAAGGTGGTGGGATATAACTGGTTACATAATCATGTTACAATATGTTAGGATTGGTTAGTTAAATTTCAGGAAAATGATTGGTTAAGGTATAGCTAAGCAGAACTCAAGTTTTACTATATAATCTGTAGTCAATGAGGAAGTGAGTGGGTGTGGGTGGGGGAGATGGGAACAGGGAATGGGGGTGCGGAAATTAGAATAATGTTTTGCTAAAGGGGGAAATTGGAACAGGGAATGGGAGTAAGGAAGTTGGAATCATGTTTGGCTAAGAGTAGGAATGGGAACAGGGACACAGGTGTAAGGCTCTGTGGTGTCAGAGCTGGGAAGGAGGATACTAAGGAAGGAAACTGGAATCATGCTTGCTGGAAGTTCACCCCAATAAACATCGAATTGTTTGCACCTTTGGACTTCGGGTATTGTTGCTCTCTGTTCATGCGAGAAGGACCAGGGAAGTAAATGGGTGAAGGAATAAGCCCCCTAACAGAGTTCATCTCCCACCCTGTGTGGAAGGCAGGGGTGGGGTAAAGGAGGCACCTTACACACTGCATTGTAACAGCCAATTGCCATGCCTCTGCAGGGCTCTGCTCTGGCCCTCTCCACCACCTTCTCCACTGGCCACTTACCACACCTCTCCACCAACTGCCCACCCACCAAGATGTCTTCAGGGCCCCCTCCCACACTTAACACAGCTTTCACTGATTTCAGCTGTTAGGGGGAGCGCCTCACTGCTGGTGCACACTGGGAAGTCTTTTGCAATAAAGACACTGTCCCAAAGTAGATCTAATACTTAGACCCAGGTATCAGTGATTTCAGCTCTACAGCCTGTAACAAGACCCTCAACTGAGTCTAAAGCAGCTCTTCTATGACACCATAGAGAGAAAGAGTCAACTGGTATCTACGACCCTTAAACTAAACAAAACATATACCCCCCTTTTTGGGGGGGGAGGGTGGGATTTGAAACCCATGTCCCCTGCCTAGCAAGAGCTGTTCAGTTGAGGGTGAGTCCCTCCATTGGGATATGCCAGGTACAGTTCTGCTGGCCTCAGTTCACACAATGAGGATAACAACCCCTAGTTACTCCTGCCCCAATAACAAAGAGACTGAGGATCCAACACCAGCCACAACTGATAATTTGGGCAACCAATCCCATCATGATGAGCACCTAGGCAGGGTGGGTGTGTCCATGCAAATGAGATCAGTTTCTGAAGTCTTTATCCACAGCTCACCACTAGATGTCAGGGGAGAGCTCATCCAGACTCTGCTTACATAGGTACTTGAATACCTCCATAAGGTGTCCCAAGGGTGGCCAGCCACCTGACGTTCCCGGGGCCAGATGCTTAGATGCAGTATAAGAACTTACATTGTTGTTTGCAGTGTTGCTGCAGCTGTGTTGGTCCCAGGATATGAGAGAGACAAGGGGGGGTGAGGTAATATATTTATTGGACCAACTTCTCTTGGTGAAAGAGACAAACTTTTGAGATACACAGAGCTCTTCCACGGAAGAACATCTTCCTAGTGTAAGAACTTAGACAGGTAGAGGAGAAGAAACTCATTGCTGCAAGGCGTCATTGAGGCTGACAGCATAGCAAGATTTTAAAAAAAGGGGTGGACTTTTTCATGGCTAGCAAGAATATCCAGAGTTACAGCCATGAACACTAAAAGAAAACTCAAGGGGGTTGGATGGGATCTAAACCCTCCTGCTTCAGGGCTTAATTAAGCCAACCTCTCACAATGGGATCAGGAGGAATTTTCCCGGACCTGATCTTCAGTCCTTTCTTAGGCTATGGAATTTTCACCACCCAAGGGCAGTATTACAGCACTATAACTGCTCGGGGGGGGAGGCCCGAGAGAGACTCCAAGTAGTTTGCTGTGTTGAAAATCCCCTGATTGCCTAAGAGAGGAAGATCCTTGCAGAAGACTCTTTTTCCCCTTTCTTGTGCTGTTAAGCTCTGAGGCTTTTATGCCTCTGACTGAAAGCTAGGGGTTAGCTCCTTTGTATTTTGCTCAGGCCTCTTCCCCCCTCGCTCGTTTTTCTGTCTGGCTCTTTGGCAATGAGCGACACTGCATACAGCTATCCCTGCACCCCTGATTTAGTAGGAACTCCGTGCATTTTAAACAGTGGCTCCACTCAGCGCATATATCTTCGCACCTCCGTCCCACTCTGGCCGATTAGATGCCAGCGTGATGTCAATGGGGTGACTCCTGATTCATGGCTGTGTAATGCAGAGCCCCATCAGGCCCTCTGCGTCTCTCCTCCCTGGGCTCTTGGTTCTCTATTTGCCTTTAACAGAAGCAATTGTGTGTAATGATGTGCCCAGGCCTGGGGTGCTAGTCACTAGATAGAGGTGCCAACCTCCCCCGGGGAGGATCAGCGAGAGCGGTGTGGATGGCTGGGTTGCCGGAGGAACATGCACTGGAGTCAGTTTACTACCCGCTCTGGGATTAGGGAAGTGCCTCTGTAGGTCTCTGAGTGTCATAGCAGGGGGGCAGCAGATGCGAGGGGCTGGAGACGGCACAGGGCACATAGAATCATAGAAGATCAGGGTTGGAAGGGACCCCAGAAGGTCATCTAGTCCAACCCCCTGCTCGAAGCAGGACCAATTCCCAGTTAAATCATCCCAGCCAGGGCTTTGTCAAGCCTGACCTTAAAAACCTCTAAGGAAGGAGATTCTACCACCTCCCTAGGTAACGCATTCCAGTGTTTCACCACCCTCTTAGTGAAAAAGTTTTTCCTAATATCCAATCTAAACCTCCCCCACTGCAGCTTGAGACCATTACTCCTCGTTCTGTCATCTGCTACCATTGAGAACAGTCTAGAGCCATCCTCTTTGGAACCCCCTTTCAGGTAGTTGAAAGCAGCTATCAAATCCCCCCTCATTCTTCTCTTCTGCAGGCTAAACAATCCCAGCTCCCTCAGCCTCTCCTCATAACTCATGTGTTCCAGACCCCTAATCATTTTTGTTGCCCTTCGCTGGACTCTCTCCAATTTATCCACATCCTTCTTGTAGTGTGGGGCCCAAAACTGGACACAGTACTCCAGATGAGGCCTCACCAATGTCGAATAGAGGGGAACGATCACGTCCCTCGATCTGCTCGCTATGCCCCTACTTATACATCCCAAAATGCCATTGGCCTTCTTGGCAACAAGGGCACATTGCTGACTCATATCCAGCTTCTCGTCCACTGTCACCCCTAGGTCCTTTTCTGCAGAACTGCTGCCTAGCCATTCGGTCCCTAGTCTGTTACATGCCTTGTAACTCCTTGCCTCCCGGGCTGCACATGATGAAGGGAGACTGGACCTTGTGCAAAGGGACCTGCTGTCTGAAAGGAGTGCTGTGGCAAGGGGGCTTCAGCAAGGAGCAGGTTTAGATGAGGAATAAAGGTTATTTGAAGCCCCTGTGACCCACATCCTCTCAGCATGGGAGATCTTGGCACACAGCTCCCCTGTGGAGGGGTGTAGCGGGGCGGTCACCCTGTTTCGGCTTAGAAAGGGTTAAAAGCCAGCCCTTGGATGGGGCTGGGGCGGAGAGCCAATCAGAAAAGGCTGGGAGGCAGCCAATCAGGGCCAGGCTGGGCCCTATAAAAGGGCTGCAGGGCCAGAAGGCAGGCAGTCTCTCTCCAGCTTTGGAGAAAGGTGGCTGGGCCCCTTGCTAATGATGAGTGGCTATCACAGACTACAGTTTGCCCCAGAGAAAGGGGGCTAGATGATGACTTGCAGTAGCCACTGAGGCAAGGTGGGCATAGGGGGAGGGGCTTCCCCTGGGAAGGGAGACCTAGAGTGTGGGGGCACAGCTGTGGGGCAGCACCCCAAGAAAAGGAGCAGCGGGGTCTGGGAGGAACATGGGGCCTGTAGCAGGTGAGACACCAGCTAGCAGAGGGCGCTCTGAGGCTGAGGAGCTAATTCCTGAGGCAACCAGCAGGAGGCGCCGTGCCAGCGAGTGAGCGAGCTGCTACACGTGGCCGTGGGTGCTCGATCTGCTACGGGGGGGGGGGTTGTTGCCTGTGGGGATTGAACCTCTGGAACTTAGCACACAAGTCTCTACTTCCAGAGCTGGAAAAAAAGCCAATTTAATTAACCCAGGGTACAGCAGGCTCCTCAGTCTCAATGTATGGCCCAGCCACTGCTAGTGGGGGACAGAGTGTCCCACTGAGTGGGTGGGGGGTACACACCGGAAAGGACCTAATGGGGAACAGCTCAGAGTAGGCAGGTGCAATTGGGCTAGGAAGGGTTAAGGAAGAGCTCCCTTTACCCCCCAAGCCCATAGGCAGGTTATTCCATCATTGCCCACTGGGGATGTTTCTTGCACCTTCTTCTGAAACAGCTGGTGCTGGCCGCTGCTGGAGAGACAATATGGGGTTAGAGATGGATCCCGAGGCTGACCCTGTGTGTGCTGGCCGGTGCACGGGCTCGCTAAAGAGAGAGCCCTCGAGTGCGGCCCCAGTATCGGGTAGAGCTGCCCCTAACACGGGTTATCCGTGAGTAGCAGAAGAGACGAACCGGGCGCTGCCAGCAGCATAGGAACGCGAATGGCGAGCACGCCAGCTGGAGGCAATCCGCCTGCAATGGGGCTAACACCGGTGCATGTTTCTCCTCTCCAGGACGCTGCAGCAGGGTGCATTTTCCCTTCCCCAGGGCAGGCACAACAGACACCGGTTTCCCAGGGACGTTTCTTTACCGTCAGAAGCTTGATTTTTTTTTAGAACAGGACTAAATAGGTCAGAAAGACAAAGATGCTTTTCCTGCCCTGCTCCAGCGAGGGATTTCTGCCAGACAGGGCCTGGCTGCGTATGAATCAAAGCACAATGCGGCTGGAAGATGTGAGGACGGAGCTGAGGTCTAATGGTTTGCTTTGCACAGTTATTTTTAAATACACTGTCACTCCCTTGCTAGACACCCTCAGTCCCTGCAGGAAAGTCCTCTGTCCTGATTCTCTTCTGCAGCCTGCTTCTTCTTTTCCTTTTCCTGTTGCATGCAGTGTTACTGCCTCTTGGGGTATGTCTACACTACGGAATAAGGTCGAATTTATAGAAGTCGGTTTTTTAGAAATCGGTTTTATAAATTCGAGTGTGTGTGTCCCCACAGTAAATGCTCTAAGTGCATTAAGTGCATTAACTCGGCGGAGCGCTTCCACAGTACCGAGGCAAGCGTCGACTTCCGGAGCGTTGCACTGTGGGTAGCTATCCCACAGTTCCCGCAGTCTCCGCTGCCCATTGGAATTCTGGGTTGAGATCCCAATGCCTGATGGGGCTAAAACATTGTCGCGGGTGGTTCTGGGTACATATCGTCAGCCTCCCGTTCCCTCCCTCCCCCCGTGAAAGCAAGGGCAGACAATCATTTCGCGCCTTTTTTCCTGAGTTACCTGTGCAGACGCCATACCATGGCAAGCATGGAGCCCGCTCAGGTAACCGTCACCCTATGTCTCCTGGGTGCTGGCAGACGCGGTACGGCATTGCTACACAGTAGCAGCAACCCCTTGCCTTGTGGCAGCAGACGGTACAGTACGACTGGTAGCCGTCATCGTCATGTCTGAGGTGCTCCTGGTCGCCTCTGTGAGGTCGATCAGGAGCGCCTGGGCAGACATGGGCACAGGGACTAAATTTGGAGTGACTTGACCAGGTCATTCTCTTTAGTCCTGCAGTCAGTCCTATTGAACCGTCTTATGGTGAGCGGGCAGGCGATACGGACTGCTAGCAGTCGTGCTGTACCATCTTCTGCCGAGCAGTCATGAGATGTGGATGGCATGCAGTCCGTCTGCTGCCAGCCAAAGATGTAAAAGATAGATGGAGTGGGTCAAAACAAGAAATAGACCAGATTTGTTTTGTACTCATTTGCTTCCCCCCCCTCCCCTGTCTAGGGGACTCATTCTTCTAGATCACACTGCAGTCAAGGTGCAGCGAGGTAAATCTAGCCATGTATCAATCAGAGGCCAGGCTAACCTTCTTGCTCCAATAAGGACAATAACTTAGGTGCACCATTTCTTATTGGAACCCTCTGTGAAGTCCTGCCTGAAATACTCCTTGATGTAAAGCCACCCCCTTTGTTGATTTTAGCTCCCTGAAGCCAACCCTGTAAGCGCCCCTCCCAGCGTCAGAGCAATGGCAAACAATCGGGCATCTGAGAGTGCTGTCCAGAGCAGTCACAATGGAGCGCTCTGATGGGGCTAAAACATTGTCGCGGGTGGTTCTGGGTACGTGTCGTCAGGCCCCCGTTCCCTCCCTCCCTCCGTGAAAGCAAGGGCAGACAATCATTTCGCGCCTTTTTTCCTGAGTTACCTGTGCAGACGCCATACCACAGCAAGCATGGAGCCCGCTCAGGTAACCGTCACCCTATGTCTCCTGGGTGCTGGCAGACGCGGTACGGCTTTGCTGCACAGTAGCAGCAACCCCTTGCCTTCTGGCAGCAGACGGTGCAATACGACTGGTAGTCGTCCTCATCGTGTCCGAGGTGCTCCTGGCCGCGTCGGCTGGGAGCGCCTGGGCAGACATGGGCGCAGGGACTAAATTTGGAGTGACTTGACCAGGTCATTCTCTTTAGTCCTGCAGTCAGTCCTATTGAACCATCTTATGGTGAGCAGGCAGGCGATACGGACTGCTAGCAGTCGTACTGTACCATCTTCTGCCAGGCAGGCAAGAGATGAGGATTGCTAGCAGTCGTATTGCACCATCTTCTGCCAGGCAGGCAAGAGATGGGGATGGCTAGCAGGCGTACTGTACCATCTTCTGCCAAGCAGCCATGAGATGTGGATGGCATGCAGTCCTTCTGCACCGTCTGCTGCCAGCCAAAGATGTAAAAGATAGATGGAGTGGGTCAAAACAAGAAATAGACCAGATTTGTTTTGTACTCATTTGCCTCCTCCCCTGTCTAGGGGACTCATTCCTCTAGGTCACACTGCAGTCACTCACAGAGAAGGTGCAGCGAGGTAAATCTAGCCATGTATCAATCAGAGGCCAGGCTAACCTCCTTGTTCCAATAACAACGATAACTTAGGTGCACCATTTCTTATTGGAACCCTCCGTGCAGTCCTGCCTGAAATACTCCTTGATGTACAGGCACCCCCTTTGTTGATTTTAGCTCCCTGAAGCCAACCCTGTAAGCCGTGTCGTCAGTCGCCCCTCCCTCCGTCAGAGCAACGGCAGACAATCGTTCCGCGCCTTTTTTCTGTGCGGACGCCATACCACGGCAAGCATGGAGCCCGCTCAGCTCACTTTGGCAATTAGGAGCACATTAACCACCACACGCATTATTCAGCAGTATATGCAGCACCAGAACCTGGCAACGCGATACCGGGCGAGGAGGCGACGTCAGCGCGGTCCCGTGAGTGATCAGGACATGGACACAGATTTCTCTGAAAGCATGGGCCCTGCCAATGCATGCATCATGGTGCTAATGGGGCAGGTTCATGCTGTGGAACGCCGATTCTGGGCTCGGGAAACAAGCACAGACTGGTGGGACCGCATAGTGTTGCAGGTCTGGGACGATTCCCAGTGGCTACGAAACTTTCGCATGCGTAAGGGCACTTTCATGGAACTTTGTGACTTGCTTTCCCCTGTCCTGAAGCGCATGAATACCAAGATGAGAGCAGCCCTCACAGTTGAGAAGCGAGTGGCGATAGCCCTGTGGAAGCTTGCAACGCCAGACAGCTACCGGTCAGTTGGGAATCAATTTGGAGTGGGCAAATCTACTGTGGGGGCTGCTGTGATGCAAGTAGCCCACGCAATCAAAGATCTGCTGATATCAAGGGTAGTGACCCTGGGAAATGTGCAGGTCATAGTGGATGGCTTTGCTGCAATGGGATTCCCTAACTGTGGTGGGGCTATAGATGGAACCCATATCCCTATCTTGGCACCGGAGCACCAAGCCGCCGAGTACATAAACCGCAAGGGGTACTTTTCAATAGTGCTGCAAGCTCTGGTGGATCACAAGGGACGTTTCACCAACATCAACGTGGGATGGCCGGGAAAGGTGCATGATGCTCGCATCTTCAGGAACTCTGGTCTGTTTCAAAAGCTGCAGGAAGGGACTTTATTCCCAGACCAGAAAATAACTGTTGGGGATGTTGAAATGCCTATATGTATCCTTGGGGACCCAGCCTACCCCTTAATGCCATGGCTCATGAAGCCGTACACAGGCAGCCTGGACAGTGGTCAGGAGCTGTTCAACTACAGGCTGAGCAAGTGCAGAATGGTGGTAGAATGTGCATTTGGACGTTTAAAGGCGCGCTGGCGCAGTTTATTGACTCGCTTAGACCTCAGCGAAACCAATATTCCCACTGTTATTACTGCTTGCTGTGTGCTCCACAATATCTGTGAGAGTAAGGGGGAGACGTTTATGGCGGGGTGGGAGGTTGAGGCAAATCGCCTGGCTGCTGGTTACGCGCAGCCAGACACCAGGGCGGTTAGAAGAGCACAGGAGGGCGCGGTACGCATCAGAGAAGCTTTGAAAAACAGTTTCATGACTGGCCAGGCTACGGTGTAAAAGTTCTGTTTGTTTCTCCTTGATGAACCCCCCCGCCCCTTGGTTCACTCTACTTCCCTGTAAGCTAACCACCCTCCCCTCCTCCCTTTAATCATTGCTTGCAGAGCCAATAAAGTCATTGCTGCTTCACAGTCATGCATTCGTTATTCATTCATCACACAAACAGGGGGATGACTACCAAGGTATCCCAGGAGGGGTGGTGGAGGAGGGAAGGAAAATGCCACACAGCACTTTAAGCACAGCACTTTAAAAGTTTACAACTTTAAAATTTATTGAATGACAGCCTTCTTTTTTTTGGGCAATCCTCTGTGGGGGAGTGGCTGGTTGGCCGGAGGCCTCCCCACCGTGTTCTTGGGCGTCTGGGTGTGGAGGCTATGGAACTTGGGGAGGAGGGCGGTTGGTTACAGAGGGGCTGCAGTGGCAGTCTGTGCTCCAGCTGCCTTTGCTGCAGCTCAACCATACACTGGAGCATACTGGTTTGGTCCTGCAGCAGCCTCAGCATTGAATCCTGCCTCCTCTCATCACGCTGCCGCCACCTTTGAGCTTCAGCCCTGTCTTCAGCCCGCCACTTACTCTCTTCAGCCCGCCACTTACTCTCTTCAGCCCTCCACCTCTCCTCCCGGTCATTTTGTGCTTTCCTGCACTCTGACATTATTTGCCTCCACGCATTCGTCTGTGCTCTGTCAGTGTGGGAGGACAGCATGAGCTCGGAGAACATTTCATCGCGAGTGCGTTTTTTTTTCTTTCTAAGCTTCACTAGCCTCTGGGAAGGAGAAGATCCTGTGATCATTGAAACACATGCAGCTGGTGGAGAAAAAAAAAGGGACAGCGGTATTTAAAAAGACACATTTTATAAAACAGTGGCTACACTCTTTCAGGGTAAACCTTGAAAGTTAACATTACATACATAGCACATGTGCTTTCGTTACAAGGTCGCATTTTGCCTCCTCCCACCGCGTGAACGGATTTTGGTTGAATGCCAGCAAACATACACTGCAATGCTTTGTTCTACAGTGATTCCCCAGTACGTGTTGCTGGCCTGGAGTGGTAAAGTGTCCTACCATGAAGGACGAAATAAGGCTGCCCTCCCCAGAAACCTTTTGCAAAGGCAGAACCGCAAATGCCAGGGCAAAGTAATCCTTTCACATGCTTGCTTTTAAACCATGTATAGCATTTTAAAAGGTACACTCACCAGAGGTCCCTTCTCCGCCTGCTGAGTCCAGGAGGCAGCCTTGGGTGGGTTCGGGGGGTACTGGCTCCAGGTCTAGGGTGAGAAACAGTTCCTGGCTGTCGGGAAAACCGGTTTCTCCGCTTGCTTGCTGTGAGCTATCTACAACCTCCTCCTCATCATCTTCTTCGTCCCCAAAACCTACTTCTGTATTGCCTCCATCTCCATTGAAGGAGTCAAACAACACGGCTGGGGTAGTGGTGGCTGAACCCCCTAAAATGGCATGCAGCTCATCATAGAAGCGGCATGTTTGGGGCTCTGACCCAGAGCGGCCGTTCGCCTCTCTGGTTTTCTGGTAGGCTTGCCTCAGCTCCTTCAGTTTCACGCGGCACTGCTTCGGGTCCCTGTTATGGCCTCTGTCCTTCATGCCCTGGGAGATTTTCAGAAAGGTTTTGGCATTTCGAAAACTGGAACGGAGTTCTGATAGCACGGATTCCTCTCCCCAAACAGCGATCAGATCCCGTACCTCCCGTTCAGTCCATGCTGGAGCTCTTTTGCGATTCTGGGACTCCATCATGGTCACCTCTGCTGATGAGCTCTGCATGGTCACCTGCAGCTTGCCACGCTGGCCAAACAGGAAATGAGATTCAAAAGTTCGCGGTTCTTTTCCTGTCTACCTGGCCAGTGCATCTGAGTTGAGAGCGCTGTCCAGAGCGGTCAGAATGGAGCACTCTGGGATAGCTCCCGGAGGCCAATACCATCGAATTGTGTCCACAGTACCCCAAATTCGAGCCGGCAAGGTCGATTTAAGCGCTAATCCACTTGTCAGGGGTGGAGTAAGGAAATCGATTTTAAGAGCCCTTTAAGTCGAAATAAAGGGCTTCATTGTGTGGACGGGTGCAGGTTTAAATCGATTTAACGCTGCTAAATTCGATCTAAAGTCCTAGTGTAGACCAGGGCTTGGACCATCTCATGCTGGAACATGGGATGCTGGCTGCCATGGAGAGCTGATATACATAGTCGCCAGCTGAGAGGAGACGCCACTATTTGGGTGCTGAGGGTGTCCTCAGAGGGTGAAAGGCCCATGGCTTTAAGAGCCAGCAGGTGCTGTGAAAGCAACAGCCACCTCCTGGATAAACGTGGCTGGGTTTGAGGGAGTCTGCCATTTGGGTCAAGTGTGAGAGCTGCTGGTACTTGGCTGAGTCCTTGCTCGGTAGGGACGCTACTGGGTGAGCGGCCTGGCTTACGGGCAGGTATTGAATAAGTTTGGCTCAGGTGGCGAATGGTGTGGCCGGACTGTTTACCAAGAACTCAGAATATTGGAAGTGGCGTTTCGCTCGCAGAATGTTTGTGGGAAAACGAATGATTGGTTCTCATTTGCACTACCCTAGCGCATAGGAGCCCCAGCCGTGGGCAGGACTCCACTGTGCTGGGCAGACACAGGACAAAGAGACGGACCACGGCCCAAATTTCTCAGCTGATGTTGTGATTAAACAAAATCCACTAGGGGTGGAAAGAGCAGTGGGATCGAGCAGAAGGATCAAGAAGGATCAAGAAGGCCCATCTGTTAAACAACACGACTAGGACAGCAACAGCATCCCGGGGAGGAAAAGGTGTATCACGTCCTAAAAATCCCTTCATCCTGGCGGCCTAGAAACTTCTAACGCCAGACTGCTCCCGCTAAGACCCCCCCCCCCTTAATTGGCCACACTCTGCCCTTGCTAATTGGGTGAGTGAAACTATAATCAGTAAAAAGAAAAGGAGTACTTGTGGCACCTTAGAGACTAACGAATTTATTTGAGCACGAGCTTTCGTGAGCTACCGCTCGCTTCGTGGGATGCATAAAGTGGAAAATATTGTATAAATGGGTTAGTCTCTAAGGTGCCACAAGTCCTCCTTTTCTTTTTGCGAATACAGACTCACACGGCTGTTCCTCTGAAACCTATAGTCAGTAAGCGGGAGCAATGCTCTGTGACACCATGTAACTAAGAACTCAATAAGTACAAGTGGCCCATAGGCTAAAATTTGTTCATATAAAAACGTTTGGTGCAGTTGTTGGAGAGGAATGAGGGTCTGCTTCACCAAATGGTGAAGGGGTGAAAAGCCAACTCCGTTGGTGTCTGGTTAGTAGGGTGGTCAAATAGCAAGTGTGACAAATCAGGATGGAGGTGTGTGTGTGTGTGTGGGGGTGTAATAGCCACCTATATAAGGAAAAAGCCCCAAATATTGGGACTTTCCCTATAAAATCGGGACATCTGGTCATCCTGCTGGTTAGCTGAGTTTTGGCTGGAAAGATTCACGGAGTATAAGATCAGTGATCACCTAGTCTGAGCTCCTGTAATGAGCAAGCACCTGGATTTGAACCAGGGAGTCTCTTCAGCTGTCGTCAAATGGTGGATCACTGAGCTATATGCCTTCACTTTAAGGGTGTTTTGGATTTCATTGCATTGATTGTAGTGTTAACAACTGGCTAGAGGATGTAGAGCCCTTGGTACGCATCTTGTTGTTGTTTTAAGTCCACACACCTAAATAAATGGTAAAACAATGATCAGACTGAACAAGTTAGTGTAAGGATCAGGCCTTTGTCTGCAGCCATATTGCAAGGCCTAAGGCCTTCGTCTGCAGCCAGATTAAAAGAGCAGCCGAGCCATTAGCTGAGAAGCAGGAAGTCATATCCTCACATTCCATCTAAATTACACTAAAACAATGTAATATCAGGCTATTATTGTGGATGAAGGGAAAGCAGTGGATGTATTGTTTCTTGACTTTAGCAAAGCTTTTGACACGGTCTCCCACAGTATTCTTGTCAGCAAGTTAAGGAAGTATGGGCTGGATGAATGCACTATAAGGTGGGTAGAAAGCTGGCTAGATTGTCGGGCTCAACGGGTAGTTATCAATGGCTCCATGTCTAGTTGGCAGCCGGTATCAAGTGGAGTGCCCCAAGGGTCGGTCCTGGGGCCGGTTTTGTTCAATATCTTCATAAATGATCTGGAGGATGGTGTGGATTGCACTCTCAGCAAATTTGCGGATGATACTAAACTGGGAGGAGTGGTAGATACGCTGGAGGGGAGGGATAGGATACAGAAGGACCTAGACAAATTGGAGGATTGGGCCAAAAGAAATCTGATGAGGTTCAATAAGGATAAGTGCAGGGTCCTGCACTTAGGACGGAAGAACCCAATGCACAGCTACAGACTAGGGACCGAATGGCTAGGCAGCAGTTCTGCGGAAAAGGACCTAGGGGTGACAGTGGACGAGAAGCTGGATATGAGTCAGCAGTGTGCCCTTGTTGCCAAGAAGGCCAATGGCATTTTGGGATGTATAAGTAGGGGCATAGCGAGCAGATCGAGGGACGTGATCGTTCCCCTCTATTCGACATTGGTGAGGCCTCATCTGGAGTACTGTGTCCAGTTTTGGGCCCCACACTACAAGAAGGATGTGGATAAATTGGAGAGAGTCCAGCGAAGGGCAACAAAAATGATTAGGGGTCTGGAACACATGAGTTATGAGGAGAGGCTGAGGGAGCTGGGATTGTTTAGCCTGCAGAAGAGAAGAATGAGGGGGGATTTGATAGCTGCTTTCAACTACCTGAAAGGGGGTTCCAAAGAGGATGGCTCTAGACTGTTCTCAATGGTAGCAGATGACAGAACGAGGAGTAATGGTCTCAAGCTGCAGTGGGGGAGGTTTAGATTGGATATTAGGAAAAACTTTTTCACTAAGAGGGTGGTGAAACACTGGAATGCGTTACCTAGGGAGGTGGTAGAATCTCCTTCCTTAGAGGTTTTTAAGGTCAGGCTTGACAAAGCCCTGGCTGGGATGATTTAACTGGGAATTGGTCCTGCTTCGAGCAGGGGGTTGGACTAGATGACCTTCTGGGGTCCCTTCCAACCCTTATATTCTATGATTCTATGATTCTATTAAGAGGGAGACCCCGTCCTAATGGCCCCCACTGTCACCAGATAAAGGAACAGATCAAGGCATCCTGTCTGTCAAGAAATCACTTATCAATAGTTGTGGTTGTGACATCCTCATTTCTTTATTGTTTTGTCATTATGGTCCCCACTTCCCTATGGTTTATCTGTATGATCTCTGTCTGGTTCTTTGAGTGTTCCTGTCTCTTACATAATTCATTTTGCTATGTGTAAATGAATTAAGGTGGTGGGGTAGGATTGGTTAGAGAATTTTGTTACACTGTTAGGATTGGTTAGTAAAACTTTAATATAATGATTGTTTAAACAGGACTCAAATGTCACTATATAAACTGGGGTCCAAAAGGAAGTTCTTTGGGAACCAACTCCCAGACACACCAAAGATCAGAGCTGCCAGACCTCAAAACTCTGCCCAATGACACCGTGCAGAAACTGGAGTCCCCCGGATGACCTGATCCTGACTGGCCATCAAGGAAAGTTCATCTGTCTTATTGTGAGTGGTGAGCAATATATGGGTAGCATGTGCATTCTATTTTTGGTGATTGTTAATAAATAGAGGATATGGATATTGCTGTGTAAGGTTCTTTCACTAGTAAAAGGTCCTACAAACCTGCAGGGTTACACCTGAGCCCTAGGAACAGGGTAAGGGTGGGTTTCCCTAGAGTGTGAGCGTAACAGAGAATTTTGTGCAGGTAACATTAGAAAAAAAGAGTTTGGTCACGAACAGAAAAGCTGGCTCCGTGTGTTGACTGTATCATTCATCACCAAGCATTCCCCCTGCTCTAGCAAATACACATTTGGAAGCTGGTGAGTCAGGGAATGGAGCCTGGATGGCAGGGCTGCCAGGTCTCCTGCTACTTTGCGTAAAGCCTTGTTGGTTGGAGTCAGAAGACAGTGTGATATTCTGAGCTTTTATTTTTTTTAAAAGTAAATTTCTAGTTGTCGTGGTTGTGGAGGACAGCTTGACAATGTGCCCCCCTGGGTGTGACCCTAAAGGCTCAGAACCCAGAAAGGAAAGAAAAAGATCCCAGCAGTTAGAAAAGCCCACATGAGTTTTAAGCCGAGCTTAGGATTTTGGGCTGCCTCACTCATGACGTTTGAACACGTGCCTTGCCCACACTAGGCTAGACCCAGGCATTGTTCAACATCTTCATTAATGATCTGGAGGATGGGATAGATTGCATCCTCAGCAAGATTGCGGATGACACTAAGCTGGGGGGAGAGGAAGATACGCTGGGGGATGGGGATAGGGTCTAGAGTAACTTAGACAAATTGGAGGATTGAGCCAAAAGAAATCTGATGAGGTTCAACAAGGACAAGTACAGAGTCCTGCACTTAGGACGGAAGAATCCCATGCACCGCTACAGACTAGGGACCGACTGGCTAGGCAGCAGTTCTGCAGAAAAGGACCTAGGGGTGACAGTGGATGAGAAGCTGGATATGAGTCAGCAGTGTGCCCTTGTTGCCTAGAAGGCCAACGGCATACTGGGCGGCATTAGTTGGAGCATTGCTAGCAGATCAAGGGAAGTGATTATACCCCCCCCATTCGGCACTGGTGAGGCCACATCTGGAGTATTGTGTCCAGTTTAGGCCCCCCACTACAGAAGGGATGTGGACAAACTGGAGAGAGTCCAGCGGAGGGCAATGAAAATGATCAGGGAGCTGCGACGCATGACTTACAAGGAGAGGTGAAGGGAGCTGGGCTTGTTTAGTCTGCAGAAGAGAATCATAGAATATCAGGGTTGGAAGGGACCTCAGGAGATCATCTAGTCCAACCCCCTGCTCAAAGCAGGACCAATCCCCAATTTTTGCCCCAGATCCCTAAATGGCCCCCTCAAGGATTGAACTCCCAACCCTGGGTTTAGCAGGCCAATGCTCAAACCATTGAGCTATCCCTCCCCCGCACTCCAAAAAAATATTGTTATTACTTCATTCAGTTACACTGAAACCTAAGATTTTTTTTTTGTCCCATTTGCAGTAAACTTAGCCTGCCCCCTGCTTCTGTGTGTGAGCCCAGATTGCTGTATTGTAGACTCTGTATGCTGCCGCTCACTGAGATTTTAATACACTGAGCGCGGGGGGGATTTGATAGTGGCCTTCAAGTACCTGAAGGGGGGTCCAAAGGGGATGGAGCTCGGCTGGTCTCAGTGGTGGCAGATGACAGAACAAGGAGCCATGGTCTCAAGTTGCAGTGGAGGGGTCTAGGTTGGATATTAGGAAACACTATTTCACTGGGAGGGTGGTGAAGCACTGGAATGGGCTCCCTAGGGAGGTGGTGGAATCTCCAGCCTTCAAGGTTCTTAAGGTCAGGCTTGATAAAGCCCTGGCTGGGATGATTTAGTTGGGGTTGGCCGTGCTTTGAGCAGGGGGTTGGACTAGATGACCTCCTGCAGTCTCTTCCAACACTAATCTTCTCTGATTATATGATTGATTGGTGCTGGGCCGTAAGGCCTCTTTGCTGCCCCATCACAGGTTCAGACCTAGCATTGCGCTGTCTTGAGCGAAGGCTGTTAGCAGACGGAGCCAGCAGTCTGAGCAGAGAGACCATGAATGGGGGCTGGACTCTCTTCCAGCTGCATGCCCGATCAGAGGCTCACAGAGTTCAAGGTTAGAAGGTACCATTAGATCCTCTAATCTGCCCTCCTGCATAACCCAGGCCTGAGAATTTCATCCACCTTACCCCAGCATGGAGCCCAGTAACTTGTTTGACCGACGCATCTTCCAGAAAGGCACCCAGCCTTGACTGGAAAATATCAAGAGATGGAGAATCTCCAGTTTGCTCCAGTGGTTACTCACCCTCACTGTTTACCTGTGTGCCTCATTTCAAATGAGAATGTCTTTGCCTTGAACGTCCAGCCCTTGGTTCTTCGTCTACCTTTCTCTACTGGATTACAAAGCTTTTTAGTACCAATATTTTCTCCTCTTATTCTAGTCAATGACTCAGGGCACTCTGACATTGCAGGGTGCAAGCCAGACCAGTGAGGGGCTGTGCCCCCCGCTTGCTCTGTAACCTGGGGTGCCTCCCAATGCATCGCTGCTGCAGCGCCCAACCAGGGCTCCTCACAGACAGCATGCGGGTCCCAGCCTGAGTGTCTGTGTAACCACAGCTCTGGTCCAGCAGCTGTCAGCAAATACCAGCCACGCTTTGGCTCCCACCAGCCTGGGTTACTACCTGTAGGATGATCCCAACACACTCCCATGCTCGGCTTCCCCCCCCCCCCGCCCCAGAATCGTGTGTTCTGCTCTGTCCAGCCCTCTCCTCAACAGTCCAGGTATATTAGGTCTGTTGCTCTTCTAAGGGGATCAACATACAACAGTCTGCTGCCTTAAATGGAGTTCCCCAAACAGTTCATAACACTGGATTAGTTTGAATTACAGAATAAAGCAAGTTTATTGAACTACAAAGAGATTTTCAGTGAGTACAACTAATGAGGCATTAAAGTCTGAAATGGTTACAAGACAAATAAAGATAAAATGCTTTCAAAATGTAACAAACTAGACTTGGTTCAAGGTGAAGTCCCTTACTGTGTGTTTTCAGCACCTTGCTGGCCAAACTCTCAGGCCAGGATCGACTCTTTCTTTGTCGTTTTAGGTGAAAGAGAGATGAAGGGGGAGCGATGACTTGGGGGCTTTTTGCTCTTTGCTTTTATAGTTCAATTATCTTTTGAAATGCATTTTCTTGAGGGCAAACCCTAGTTGAAGTTCATTCACACAGCAAAGAAGGCGACCTGGTGGTGCAATAGGGTGTATGCTGTTTCTTCTTTCATCTATTTTCTGGAATGCAGATTTTCCTTGTCTCTTGTCTCCTGTCTCCTCCCCCACCTCTCGCTGTCTGGGGATCCTGTTTACAATTTAAATGTAAAGTGAGGTAAACACACATTCCTTTGTTTAGACCCTGCTTGACCAGTCCTGCTTAAGAGGGGCTATGGGGGCTTGAACATGTGTCTCCAACATCATTCAGTGGGAATTCGTCACTTTACGTAGAATGTTGCTACCCACATTCTACCATGATGTTATTGACCAGGGAGTTATTAGTTTTCAAATGATACCTCCTGAGGCATATTTTGTACCAAGATGATTACAACGGCATACAGGGTGTAAACACCAGGGTGCATTTGGTCACAGGTGCTACTTTTCCTCTACAATTGCGGAAATCTTATATCACCCAATAATTCGAGTGGGAAAATGGGTGGGCACGGGGGAGCGTTTGTGTCAACCCTTGATCCTTGAGAGAGACCGTGAGGCAAGCCGGGGCCGATCTGTGTCAAGTGGCGAATGCCAGAGGAAAAGGAGGCATCATGGGAGTGGCGTGATGGGGATTGTGTGCTTCTGCCCAGCCCTCCCCTTCTCCCCTTTCACTGGCACGGAATTCCCATGGAAATATGAAGGAAAAAATACGGAGGAAGCAACGGAGAATAAAGCAGCATTCCTGCTCCACCATGGGCCCATGGTGCCTCTGGTGCCTGGCATGTTCTGCTCTACTGTTAGCCTGTATCTATGGGGTTAAGTTGGACGTTCTGGGGCCCACCATCTCCCCCAGTTATCTTCAAGCCTGAAGGAATAAAGAGCAGTTACAATAAGTGCCCTTCTTCGGGGCTGTTCCCCGTGGTGCCCTGGGCAGAGGTGAAGGGATCAAGCTGGTGAGGCAGCTGGGTAGTCCTCTGCCTCTGGGAGGCTGAATCAGCTCCACGCTTTCTGCTGAGCCATTCCATAGATTTTGCTAATCCCTAAGTATTTGTTGGCATTCGCAGCACTGATTTACTGTGCATTTTGCCACAGCAAGTACTTTGCGAAAGGCCAGGCTAAGTTTACCCTGGAGCTGGGACAGGCTCAGATATCTGGCTGCACTCACTCCACCTGAGCCTCAAAACAACACAAAAAGAACAGGAGGACTTGTGGCACCTTAGAGACTAACCCATTTATTTGAGCATGAGCTTTCGTGAGCTACAGCTCGCTTCATCGGATGCATACCGTGGAAAATACAGCAGATGTTTTTATACACACAGACCATGAAAAAAATGGGTGTTATCACTACAAAAGGTTTTCTCTCCCCCCACCCCACTCTCCTGCTGGTAATAGCTTATCTAAAGTGATCACTCTCCTTACAATGTGTATGATAATCAAGGTGGGCCATTTCCAGCACTAATCCAGGTTATCATACACATTGTAAGGAGAGTGATCACTTTAGATAAGCTATTACCAGCAGGAGAGTGGGGTGGGGGGAGAGAAAACCTTTTGTAGTGATAAACACCCATTTTTTTCATGGTCTGTGTGTATAAAAACATCTACTGTATTTTCCACGGTATGCATCCGATGAAGCGAGCTGTAGCTCACGAAAGCTCATGCTCAAATAAATTGGTTAGTCTCTAAGGTGCCACAAGTCCTCCTGTTCTTTTTGCGAATACAGACTAACACGGCTGCTACTCTAAAACAACACAGCTTCCCAGAAACAGGGAGTGAGGAAGCAGCCCTGAGCTCCAGCCAGCAGCGCTCGGGAAAGAGGGGAGAGTGAAAGCCATGTCACGCAATAGCGTGTGTGTGTGTGGGGAGGGGTGGGGGGGGTTTCAGTTTTATTCATAAATCATTAACAGCCGTTCAGGAAAATATTAACGCAGCATGTGGCCTTCACCACCCTCTGCGAGTCACAGAACCTGGCCCAGAAAATGAACTAGCCCCTCCCATTCCACAGCAGCTGTGGCCCCATGGGATCCTGACGGGCTGGCTGGGCTGGGGAATGAACCCGGCTTCTCACGTTCTGTGGCCCCTCTCACCTCCTGGATCCTGCAGCGTCCGTAGGCTGGGGAGTAACCCAGCTCCCTCCCGTTTCCACTGAGCTTCTCTCACCAACAGGGTCCCTCAGGCTGCCTAATTCGGCAGATCTCTTCCTGCCTCTGGCACCCTGCTCCCCAGTGAGCTTTGTAGTCTGGATAATAGCTGCATCTGTCAAGTTCCACGTCCGGCTTGTAGGGGTGAAGTCAGTGCCAGTTTAAGAGTCTATAGATCCCTGGCTCAGACAGACGTAGTCCCTGGGGTCTCTGGGTCCGGTGACAGCAGAGTATCCTCAGCTCCTTGCGGAAGCCTTCGCCCACATTGACTGGGAGGGGGTACAACCTGGAGGCCTGCAGGACTCTTGAGGGGGAAGCTGGAATTTCACAAACAAGGAGGTGCAAACCTCCTATAGATCCATTCCTCCAGCCCCCAGGTCAGGGAGTGGCACAGCAGGGTCAGTTGTATCAAAAGCCATGACAGACCCTGCCGTGTCAGTGCGGCCACCTCGCTCTTATCCATCTCTAGAAAGAGATCATGGGTCATCCGTATCCACACAGCCTCTGCTTCCTCCCCAGCTGACAGAGACACCTGTTCACCGAGCCCCCAGAAGTGTGCTCAGAGCCAGGCAGAGCTCACAGTCTGAACTACATGGTTGGATGCAGGGTCGCAGTCGCTGTGTTGGTCCCAGGAGATCAGAGAGACGAGGTGGGTGAGGTGAGATCTTTTAGGGGACCAACTTCTGCTGGTGAGAGAGACGAGCTTTCCAGCTTACACAGACCCAAAGAAGAGCTCTGTGTAAGCTGAAAAGCTTGTGTCTTTCACTGACAGAAGCTGGTCCAATAAAAGATATTCCCTCACCCACCTTGTCAGTCTGAGGTACAGGCCCACAGACCTGGGTGCTACCTTCAGCCAATGGGGCAGGGCTGGGGCAGGTGTGTGTGGACATGGACTGCCACCCTAAGATCACGTAGCTACTTTGACTGTTCGGGTCCCTCTAAATAACTGTATGCAAAAAGACACCTGCCCGCGCACTGTGTGTACGTGTGTGTGTAACAGAGGTGGCAGCGTACAGAAGGGTAAAAGACAGTTGGAAATGGCCGCCCCCTACTTCCTCTCCCACTGCTGTTTCTCTGTAGGGCTTCAGGGGAAGATGGACCACAATAAATCTGGGATCTCTAAGTGTAGCTGGATCTCCACTTCCCAGCAATCTTCCCTAGACAGGGACGTTCTGCCCAAGGTGATGCGGGCAGAGTCTGTTCACCGCCAGATCTGTATATTGAGCCAGGGTTTAATCCGCACTTGCTGTCCCTGTTCTCCCAAAGAAGGCATTAACCAATCATCAGAAATATCCACCCCCAAATCTCTCCATTTGCTTTAATCGGCATGAAGGACAGTCCATTTGATAGGCCATTGGTGACAACTCCCCAGACGCACTGAAAACCAGGAAAGAAAAGGCAGTTCTCCCCACGTTTTGCCCCGACACTGGTCAAAGCAGCTGGGATCTAATCACTCGAAGCTGAATCCAGTGGTTCAGTAGTTCTGTGCCTGGTCCAAAGTCCCCCCGGTTAATGAGGCTGCCCTCAGATTGGACCAGTTCTTCTTCCCTCCAGTGATGTGAATCAGCCTTTCTCCCAGAGCAGAATGTGGCCTGCTGTGTCTGGTTTCACATCAGACAGGAGCGGTGTTGCTCTCTGCTTTTACCCACATCTCCCAAACTGTCAGTGCTCATCCCCAGCAGTGATAGTTTGGGAGACACTATCCCCATCTGCTCATCCTCAGTCCATCCCCAGCTGAACTGCCCTAATTGAACAGGCAAATTCTGAGTAGCTCTGTAGAGCCAGGAGACAGAGGGAGCAAAGGATTCCTCCGTGGCAAGTGAATCTTCTGGCGGCGCAGAGGCACTAGAGATGCTCCTACAACCCCTGCCCCGTGCGTCCAGGCAACGAGGGCATGGCTGGGACATGGCAACGTCTGGCTGAGACCCCTTGGAGCCATGGGCACCATTCTTCTGCGGCCAAAGGAGTCTTAAAGCTACCTTTGCTTCCCTTGGGCCCACGCCAAGCCCAGCTCGGCCGGCCTAGAAGCTCTAGACCTGTGTGTAACAGGTTGCTCATGCAGTTGCTAAAAATCAGGCCTTGTATCTCAGTGAAGGTTTTGGTTTATCCTTCTCCATCCTGGGTCACATCCCTTGCTCCCGTTTGGAGGTGAATTCCTTTTGCAGCGTGAGTCAAGCACTGACTGAAAGGAAGGAGCTCCCCTCAGGGGCTTAGTCCATTGTTCTGCAATAGGGGGTTTCTTGCAGCTTCCCCTGAAGCAGCTGGTGCTGGCTGCTGTCAGAGACAGGAGCCTGTGCTAGATATACTCCCAATCTGGCAACTCCTCCGTTCCCAGTGTAAGATAATTACACCCAGTGAATCCTATGCACTGCCCATGAAGTGGGTTACGGAGTAGATTTCCAAAAGAGAGAGAGAGAGCATGAGGGTTGAAGAGGAGATGCAGATTAGTAACACCCCAGGGTATACAGTCCAATCAAGTGCCCAAATCACCCAGTTCCTGAGCATCCCGCCCCCTCCTGGAGGAAGAGTTCTCCATCCCCTCTTCCCTTCCAAAACAGGATGAGGTGCCTGGAGATCCACCAGGAACCAGTCTCTGGTTGATTGACCCTGAGCATTCCAGATATCCTTGCCCCAGTTCAAGAGGTTTCTAATTAGCCGTCCTCAGCCTTTCTCCGGGATAGTCTGCTGTTTACAAATCCCCTACCACAAGGCTCTGCAGTGGAGATTTCCTGGTGGAGAAGAGAGGGTGATTTACTCTATCTGGGCTTCTCCTTGTTTCTGTAGCCCTCTCTGCTTCTTTGGAGTGTTTTAATAGTTAAAAGGGGAGGGCAGCAGAGAGGGGCTTTGTGTCTGGCCCCCTGCACAGCCGTGGTTGGTCGGCAGTCCACAGGACAAGCCCCACGACGGTTGTACAGCTTGGGGATTGTGCTGAGATCCAACAGCCATTGCAAATTGCTTTGCAGAAGCAATAATATCCAGGCTGGGATTTTTCAAATGGCTCAAGAGACTCAAAAGCACATGACCCGTGAAAGGAGAACTCCAGTGTCTAGTAAGTATCCTTGTACCTTCCTTTCCCCTTGGACTTATTGCTCGGAACAGCTTGCAAAGAAGCACCATGGATATGAGGATGGGTCATTGCCAAGTAAGTGTTTAGACTTGAGGGCAATGGCTACGGGCTCTGCAGCTCTTGGATGCTGTGGTCGCTGATACTGTTGCATTGATCCTTCCAGCCAGGACTGGACCAGTGTGTCTGCTTCTTGCTGTGTCTGCTTCTTCAGATCTGGCCTTGGGCACTAGGGAGCAGCTCAGCTCCTTAAGGGGAAATGATAGGTTCTCTCTGTCTTCAGGGTTCTCATCTGAAGGACTCATCTGCTCCTCCTCCTTCTTCTTGTAACACCACCGGAAATGTACTTGTCACTTTAAGGGCAGAGTTCAAAGAGCTAGAGGCTGGCCACCTGCTGCGCTAACAGCTGACCCATCCACACCAACATCATCTGTTGGGACTACCCACCAGGCTCAGTCCCCAGGAGGAACAAAATCAAGGAAGCTCGCTATGTCTTGAAGACATCCAGATGTGTCACTGACAGTGTTCCTGTGTAGACAGAAATATCGTTAATGGGATCCAATGGCTGGAAGCTGAAGTGAGACAAATTCCTACCAGAAATAAAGTGCAAATTTGTAACAGTGAGTAATTAACCAAGGGAACAACCAAGGGGTGTGATGGATTCTCCATTGCTTGGAGTCTAAATCAAGACTACAGCCAGACTTTCAAAGGTACTTAGACTCCTAACTCCCATGATTTAAATTGGAATTACGGGCCTAAATACTTTAAAAATCCAGGCCAAGATAGTTGTCTAAAAGCTCTGCTCTAGCTCAGCCATGAGTTATGGGCTGGATGCTGAAATGCCTGGATGAGGTCCTCTGGGCAGTGTTATGCAGGAGGTCAAATGAACATGCGCACATGCACACACGGTCACTGACAGTGAAAACCACCTGGAGCAGCCAACACTGACCCATCTCAGCAGCCAAACAGGAACTGCTCTGAGAACAAGGGGACAAATTCTCTGCTGATATAGTACAGCAGAGAAACTGGCCCAGCAAGCAGCTATTCGAGTCCCCAGCTGCTATTTCAGGCTTGAAAGCGTCGCCTATATCAGGAGGGCAGGCCAGAGACTGAGAGGAACTGGCATAGGACCCAAACACTACAGTGTACAGTACCTCAGGTTCTACATAGAGGCAGTGTATGAAGATGTCACTTTCACTAGGAAGGACCTTACGGGAAGGCTTTGGAGTTAGGGTGGCAGGAGCTCAATTCTCACTCACTTTCAAGGAGAGCAGGATACTACACTCCCTTAGGAACTTTTTGAAAAACCCTCCCTAGTGCACTAAAATTCAGTGCTGGAGGAACTACGTAGTCAATTCCTTTATCAGTAAATATACAAAACTAAATAACCAGAGTTAAAATTACATTATGTCGCCTGAAGAAGAGCTCTGTGAAGCTCAAAAGCTTGTCCCTTCCACCAACAGAAGTTGGCCCAATAAAAGATATTTCCTTACCGAACGTGTCTTTCTCATTATTTCTTCATAGCTCATCACGTGCCTCTTTCACACTGTGTATCATCAGGGAGGGCGACTGTGAAGGTGTAACTGATTTTGGGAGAAGGATTAATCCTGTGTTCTTAAGTTTTGTCTTTCAAAACCTGCGTATCCATTTTACTGAGCTGATTCTAAAGCATGTCTTTATTTTGTATGCGATGTGGCCTAAGGCAAGGATGCGACATTAATAAACATTTGCTTTGATTTATCAATAAATATCATCATAGATACATGTGCATCCACTCACTAAAACTCCCCAACCTCCACTGTAAACCTCGGCTAGACTCATCAGTGGGCATCTCTTCTTCATTTGTGCAAAGGCCAGGCCAGGATTTGAGAGTGGATATTCCCAGGATGTTACAGTCCCCTCCCTATATCTGTTTGGATAGAGCTGGCGGAAACTTGGAATTTCCAATTTGTGGGAAATCTTAACGTTTTGAAATTTGGGTTCATTCCAGTTTGGACTGAAACCAACATTCTTTAAATTTCCTGTGAACCAGAAATGCTGACAAGTTTTCATTTGGGAAACACCGACCCCTGGTGTTTTCGAAACAAAAAATGCAGAGCCTGACAGTTTCGGAATGAAATCGAGATATTGTCAGTTGTCACCGCTGCCAGACACTGAATGGCCAGGATTCTTAGGGTTTCCTGGCTCTGTAGCAGGGAACCTGGAAACCTGGGGATTCCCTGCATCCTTGGGGAATCCTTGGGGAATCCACCAGATGGGCTGCCCCTGAGCTATGGACCCTGGAAGGCCAGGCTACCCTGGAAACCAGGCAGGGTTTGCACTCAAGATATTTCCACAAAACATTTTGGGTTTGACAAATCGGCATTTTCCAGCTAAATTGTTTTGTCAGAAAGTTCCCGACCTGCTCCAGCTTGGGAGCTGATCTGATTTTTGAAGGCATCACAGTCTGTGCCGGTGTAACCAGCTGGGCAGTGTGTATAATATGTCCCCCTGGTGTCGGCTAAATTGGCATTCATCACACTGGGATGCTGGGAAGAAAAGTCCACTGAACTGGTTTCTCTAATTCTCTTAACATGCCAGCCCAGGTGCGAGTTGTTCTGTTGTGTGGGTGGATCTTGGGGCCATTTCTACCTGAAGTTGCCAATTCCAGAAATGAAAAGATGTGTTTTGTTTTTAGGGCTCTGGAAACCTCAGATTGGGAGCTTTATCCAGGGCTCACCTCAAACAGCTCTGCAAAAGTGATTGGTGATTTTGGGTACCTCACTCAAGGCCCCTAATTCCGATGATCAGAAAGTACCGAGCACCCTCTCTTTCTCCCTCTGAAAATCAGGGTCCTTTCAGGTCCCTTAAATTGGGAATCCAAACTGATAAGTCACTTTTGAAAATGTAGGACTTTTCCCCCCTTAGTATCCATCTGCTGGCAGAAGGACTCATAGCATCTGTCGGAGCCAGTGTACAAAGGAGCTTGGAGATCCCACGCTGAGCATGTGAAATGTGTCCTTATTTTTGACTGGATGCACTGTTCAGAAATAAAGAAAATATTATTAAAATTATAGAACTAAACAAAACCAAAGACTGTCTCAGATGAACGAATGCTGAGAGTGGACCCGGGTGCACTGCACTACTGAGGGGCTGAAGAATAGGGTACAACAGAGAGGGACACACGTCAGGCGGAACCCTGATTCATTGCCCACTCTCAAGAGGGCACGCCTGCCATCATTGCTTACGAGTGAGGTAAATGTCCGTGTGTGACACACAAAATGGGAAGCTTCTCTGTGTCCAAGTCCACCTGCTGTGTATCCAAGGGATTTGACTCAGCCTGCTGTGAATATCCTGATGATGCTAAGCTGGGAAATGCCTCTTCTGAGAGCCCAGGGAAACATGAAATGGCAGGCACTTTGTTTGCCTTTAAGGGGTTTCTCTGGAGTGACATTTGCTGCCAGGATCTGTGAGCCTTCTCTTTCCCCACGATCTCTCCAGAAGCGTGTAACCCTTCTGCCAGGCGGAGCCAGCAGCAACCAGGGCCGGGTTCAATATCTCAGGGTTCTTTTCCATTGATACAACACAGAGCAGGCTTGAGCCCCCACCCAGTAACCTGGGAAAATTACACACCACCCCTGGGCACCTCTGAGAGGCCATACTTCCCCCCTCACAAGCACAGAGGCTGAGTGGAGAAAATAAACTTTTAATAAAAGGCGGGAAGTAACTCAGTGTTAATTTGGGAAAACACTGCAGACAGGGTTCATAAACAGAAACCATGAGCAACAGACCCAGCCCCAAGTAAGTTGGGCAGTGTCCTTTTCCCCTCAGGTTCTTGAGCCCTGCAACCCAAAAGTCCCCTTAATGTGCCCGTCCCTTCTCTGCACCTCACTCACAGTTGCTGTCCTTGGCCAGTGCAGCCCCAGAGTTCAGAGGTGCATCTGCAGAGTTCACCTCCCACCCTGGGTGAAGGTAAGGAGGCACCTTACTTGCTCCACTGCTCAGGCACTCGCTCGCCGCTCCCCCAGCTGCCCTGCTGGCTACTCACTGGGCCTTGCGGCCACTCTCTGCACCACCTGGCCACCCCGCCAACCGCTCACTGTGCCACCTCACCAGCCACTCATTCGCCAGCCGATTGTCAGCCACCTTCTGCTGCTATGCCTCTTTGCTGTGGCCTCTGGACGTCCGTCTCTCAGAGCTCGGCTACGCTTGCATTTCATAGCGCTCTAGCTTGCTGGCTCAGGGCTGTGAAAAATCCCCCCCCCCACCCCTGAGTGCAGCAAGTCGGAGCGCTTTCAAGCGCCAGTGTGGACAAGGCTCCAAGCGCTGGGCGCTCAGAGCTAATCCCCTAGTGGAGGTGGATTACCAGGGGCGTGGGGAGAGCTCTCCCAGCGACCACGCTTGCACTTCAAAGCGCTCCCGGGACAGAGTGTTAAAGTTCCCAGCCGTAGCCCCTTTGTGATTTTCAGCTCTTTGCAGGCTGGGCAGAAACCCTGCCCCATCTTGAGTGATTTCAGCTCTCAGTGATTTTTAGCTCTTACCATGGCAGAAACACAGTCCCACCACACCTGGTTTTAGTGCTGATTGAGCATTTAAAATAAAAAAATAAAAAGAGACTCCTAATAAAGCCTGTTTAGCGCTTTCTTTGAAGAAGGGGCGGGGGGAAAAAAAGAGAAGTAGGAAACATGTTAAACCAGTCCCAGAAGAACAGTTGGGGAAAGGTCATGCATCCAACAAAGTGAGCTGTAGCCCACGAAAGCTTATGCTCAAATAAATGTGTAGTCTCTGAGGTGCCACAAGTCCTCTCGTTCTTTTTGCGGATACAGACTAACATGGCTGCTACTCTGAAACCAGCTTTAAACAGGACTCTTATTCTCACCCATCTTATTTTCACAGGAGTATGGCATTCAAGCCCCTGACTTAATAAGGGTCTTTCAACGGAGGGTGACCCCCTCATTTGGGACAGATTAAGCACAGGCCTGCTTCCCTGTATTCCTACAATAATTACAACATTGGTAACCATATTTCATTACCCCCATTCAGTACTAAAGTGATTTGTAACCCAACACCAGCCAATGTTGATCACTTTGACACCACTCTATCTGCTGAATATCTAAGCAGAGCAGGAGCAAACTGTATTTACATATGACAGGTTTCAGAGTAACAGCCTTGTTAGTCTGTATTCGCAAAAAGAAAAGGAGTACTTGTGGCACCTTAGAGACTAACCAATTTATTTGAGCATGAGCTTTCGTGAGCTACAGCTCACTTCATCAGATGTATACTGTGGAAACTGCAGCAGACTTTACATAAACACACCTAAAGTCTCTCCCCCTCCCAGCTAGCTGTCAGACGATCATTCATTGAGACCCTGCTTACATGGGTATAGCTCTGACTTGATCACTGATTATAAGAAAACACGAGCCAGAGTTGGGAATAAGCGATCAGAGTGAGGTGACTTTGAAGGTGTGCAGACTGAAGATATCAAGCTGTAAATATCCTCTGAACCTTCCCATCAGTTATCTGGGAATATCAGATTTCTACAGAAGCGTGCTTAGGTGTTACACCTACCATTGCCCTTAATGAGATTGTGAACACCGGATTTAGACGCCGGGTGCAAGTTGCGGATGACTTCTCTGTGTTGCAGACTGAAGCTAAACTCGTCAGAGCAGGACTGTGTCTTCTGTGCACTTTACAGTGTCAATGTTTAACTACTACTAATCCCTCAGAACAACCCTGCTTTCACAAGCCTCTCCCACAAGGACAAGAAAAGAGTCCTGAATTTATTTTGGGCCTTTGGTGTCACCAGTTTGCTCCATGACATGAGGACACAAAGTCTTTCTGCATTTACATAATGTCATCATGACTGGTTGTCTAATTCTGGATCCATGTCAAGGTGCTGGTCTTAATCTCAGGAGCCTCAGGCTACAGCCCAGCTGTCTCAGAGATAGCTTCTAACTCCATGCACCAAGGCAACAGCCGTGGTTAACAGAGATCTAAGTGCCTGATGGTCCTCAGAGCGAAAGTGCTGGGGGCCCAGGCCAGATCTGGGAGAAGATTCTTGGCTGTGTCATTTCCTATCGCTAAAAATCTGGATGAGCCTGACCACTTATAGGGTGCGGTAAGACTCATCCGTTCACGCGAGCCTCCTCTCAATGCACTGCTTCTGAAGACAAATTTGAAGGGCCTACGATGAGTGAGAAGCGAGGACCCTGGCCCATTAAGAAAGGATTGGTGCTCTCCTTGATCATGTATCTGGCATCCAGGTGCTCTGGTGATAAGCGAACCTGTATATGGACTGAGAGGTAACACAAATGTCACAATACTAGATCCAGGTCTTCAGAGGTATTTAGGCACCTGACTCTCATTGGTTTCAATGGGAGTTAGGCACCTAAATACCTTTGAGGATCTGGGCCTAAGCACCTTGGGAAAAACTGAACCACAGGAAACAATTTTTCCCCGTTCTGCTCTAGTCCACTCTTGCCACCCTCTTGAATGATAGGGAAGCCAGAGTTGGTAGGTCATTTCCAAGATGTATTCCAGAGATTCTACCGGAGGGTGCTGGGAATTAGAGTGATACCTTATCAGTTAGGTGGCACCTTTCATCTGAGACTTTCAAAGCAATGTCCAAGCAATAATTAATGAAGCCTCACAACCTCCCTGGGAGACAGGTATATATTGTTCTTAGGCCTGGCTGAAAAATCTCTTCCTAAACCGTTTTCGTGGAAAATGTCCACAAGACACAGAAAATTACAATTTTTCATCAAAAAACTGAATGCCTGAAAGCTGAAGTATTTCAAAATGTTTCGGTTTTCAGTGAAGATTTGTATTGCTTGACCCTACTTTGGTTTGTTATGAAATACACTTAAGAGAAAGAACCAGCATTAGTCATGTTTATGAATATGGTGCAGGAAAATGGGTTTATATGATACCAGTCTCTGAAGAGCAGTTCTGTGCAGGGATGTTACACTTACCTTGTGCAGAAGGTGTGCTTCCCCAAGTTACACATTTTAGCTGGTATTATATATATGATTTTACAAGTTACACATTTCTTTACACATCACTAAAATTCAATCCATCAGCTTGTCCCAGTTCCCTAACTTGTTCTGATCTTTCCTTCTCTTTGTTTTGGATCTTTGTTTTGGTATTGATCCATGAAGATCCTTCTCTAGTTTGTTCTAAGACATAGAACAAATGTATCTTGATTTTGACAAGTTTCCTATCTGCTTAAGTGAAATGCTTACTTCAGCAAATCTAAAGTGTTATTGGATACTTAGCATAAGTGAACAGGATTTTGATACAGGCCTGTTTATGCTATATCACTGTTATAATATTTGTGATTAATGTTGGTGCTTAATGTATATTAGTATACATTACTAATATGTATATATATGGTGCAGATAATATGTATTATTGATATATATTTATGTTAGCCAGCATATATAGTCAACAAGGCCCCTGCTTGTTGTCTTGTTTGTTGTAGTCAAGGTGATACTTTTGCCAATTTAATATATGAATTACTAGTGAGAACCCTTCATATGTAATTTAAAGTTTTTAACAAACGGTGTAAGCGGCAATACATAATTACCACAGCTAAAACGAATCCACCTTGTAACACAAGCAAAGCCTTAAACACAACTTCATCCAAGTGCAGGAAATCAGCATGTCGAGATCCCCACTATGGACCAAGTTACTCGAGGCCTGTTTTGCCTTGTGCATGTTATTGCTAATGTGAATAATGTGTGTGGCTTTTTTGGCTAGTCATGTTTTAAAGTGATTAATACGCACATTAAAACTGGTAGGTAAATGTTAACTTCGTTTTGGTATTGAGCTTACTTCGGATAACAGATTTGTTTTGAAAAACTGGGAAAGGCGTTATGAGTGTCTTCCACAGGCTCGTACATGAGGAGCAAAACAGAAATCTGGAGTAGTGACATTATAAGTGACATTTCTTGTCATTAGTTACTACACAGTACTGTCCATTCATGTTATAGGTCACCCTTCCCGCTGACGTTTACCATTTGGTAAGCTTTACTGGGCAGGAGATAGGAGCGTCGAGCTTCTCTGTCTCCGATGCTGGGCTGAGCCTTTCTGGAGTTGTGATGTTAAAAACATCCCTGGCATAAGAAGCTGTGTGGGGTGCTTATCAGGTGTGCATTGGTGACGTAGTAGTTGACGTAGATTCAGCTGTTTTTGTAGATAATGCCTTCCAGTTCAGTGTAGATACTGCTGAATGGACAGTACCCAATTTATTCAATATTGTGGTGCCAGGATCCAATATTGGCAGTGATTCCGTAAGAGAAGTGTACATGGAACCAGATACTAAGCAAGATTGTTTTGAATAACATGTGCCTTAATTAGGATGTTGTGTTACTGACCTCAGATGGTTCTTAAAGGGAATTTGGTTACATGCTTTAACACACTGTCAGTTAGCTAGAGTTTTTATCAATTAGCTAACTGTTTATTGTTAATAAGGTTGGGCAATTTTCCTTTTTCAGTGTTTTCTAACGAGCTGGTTATGGGAGTTACACAGTAAGTGGTACATATAATTTCCCTACCATGATTTCCCCTTGCCTTTAGGTTGTTTACTGTAAATAATGTATTAATTTGTACTTGTGTTTTTACAGTTTAGCATATTGCATATTGTAAATGGTGTACCATTTCTTAGTGGCCAGGCCGTCAATACCACACAATGGTTTCCACTGTCTGGTGGTCAAAATAGTTCATGATTTATATCTATCTATCTATTTATCACCCCTGTTTCAAGAAGATATTTAGAGTTAGATCATCTTGAAATGTAGCCAAGAATTTTGGAGTGTTCTACAGTATTTTGAAAGATACCAGACTGTGAAATAGTTTTTTGACCAGCCCTTGAGTTTTGTGCTCATTTCTGATAAGACGCTATCATATTAATTAATCAAGAAATATGCAGTAATGATACATTTGTTTTTACGCAGTAACCAAATTTCGCCATATTTTAGTGAGAAAGATTTAAAACCACAGGTATATCCGTGAACTTACTTTGCTTAATAATATACAGTTTAAATAACAGTTTGACCTGGCCCGGTTATTGGTTTTTATAATGTTTCTATAGTTGATTGCATCCTCGTTTGTCCATGTATAGTAAGCAGAAGTGTAGTGGACCAGTCTGTTATTTATAACAAACTTAAAAAAATATTTTCAACAGGGCAGGTTTTTTCCACTGTGTACTGATATTTCCTGGTGTTTGTGGTCTGTGGGATGCACCCTTAAATAGCTTAAGTTGGTTAACAGGATATATTGTTTGTTTGTTTGTTTGTCTGGTGTTACATTTCCCTTGTTTTTAGTAACCCGAGTGTATACACAGATTAATTTAGTTTATTTACAATATAATACGGCTCAAGTCATTTATAACACAAGCTGTGCTTTGGTACAGCATATGAGAGAAAAATGACCTGTTTTTTCACTCTTTATTCCCCCTCTTTGATAAAATACATTTTTGCTTTTTATTCTGATTTTTCAATTCTTTAGCATAACTAGACATGTTTTAGGTGCTTTTGCAGTTTTTGCAAAGACATTTATTTTTAACTTGTGCATTACTAGTGTTCCATAATAAACATGGGTGCACTCTTCTTGGATGTGATTTTGAGTTGTAGTCAAGGGAGGTTTCAGAGGAACAGCCGTGTTAGTCTGTATTCGCAAAAAGAAAAGGAGTACTTGTGGCACCTTAGAGACTAACCAATTTATTTGAGCATGAGCTTTCGTGAGCTACAGCTCACTTCATCAGATGTTTACCGTGGAAACTGCAGCAGACTTTATATACACACAGAGAATATTCTCTGTGTGTATATAAAGTCTGCTGCAGTTTCCACGGTAAACATCTGATGAAGTGAGCTGTAGCTCACGAAAGCTCATGCTCAAATAAATTGGTTAGTCTCTAAGGTGCCACAAGTACTCCTTTTCTTTTTAGTCAAGGGAGGGGCACTAACCACCCTCAACAGCACCTTCTGTCCCAGCCCCGCAACCCTAATCCCAGCCTGGTGAGAGGGCAGGCCCTGGATGGTGGTGGTGGTCTGGAGAGCTAGCCCACTCCTCACTCCCCCCACAGCAGCAGCTCCTGTCCATTGGGTCTAGGCTTAGCTCCCTGCACCCGGCGTCCTGACCTGGTGCATGGGGTCACAGCGCCACTCAAGTTTGGCACCCTTGGTTTCATGATTTCTGGGGGTGGAAAGGAACCCAGGCTAAACCCACGCCTGCATCTAACACAGGAAAAAATAGCAGAAATGCTGAAGGAAATCTGAGAGCCTCAATGGACATTATGAGCCTAAATACCCTTGAGGATCTATCTGGGCCTCAGACCCACTTCCTTCCTAGCTTGTGAAAGTGACTTGACAACAGCTAGGACTACTACTAATAGATATTGTCAATACCCCTTTTCAGACGGGTCTGTGCATGTGGTATCCAACTGGTACCCAAGAAGCCGTCTCTTGATTTAACAGACATTACCTGCTACTGCTTGGTATCCTTCTTACTTTTGAATATAGTAATTGAAAAACCAGCAAAGAGCCATTTACAACTACACCGGTGTTCTAGATCCCTCCGGGCTGGGATGTGGAGTGACAATAATGCTGGCCACGCTGCTGAATGGACAGAGGGCGAATGACCCTGGACTGTGGTCAGAATGTCCATATCCGTATTAGTGGATCTCTCGGTGGTTTTGGATGCTAATGATCATGATCAATTACTCTCCTGGTGTGAAGCTAAAGCAGGAGTTAACAGAAAAGTGCCCAGATGGGCCCAACCCTTTTTTTTCTGCAGTTCCTAGAAAACAGTGAATACCTTGTGGAGTTTCACCTGTTTCTGTTCTTTTCCTCATCCTATTTAACATCTCCACGAGTCCACGGCGGGATCACGAGATATCACGGACACATCGGCAGGTGAGCGCTGTGCTGGAGAATGCAAATCCTGGAAATACTGGAAGTGCCAGCAGATGCTCTTCTAGCTCCCCATAAAAGTATCGGAACGACGTCCTGGAGGGTTTTGGCAGGACTCAAGGACCGAGTCTCAAGTGCCGGCAACATGCAGATTACACGTCGTTTAACATATCATTTACGTCTGCCACTGTGAATGCTCCTGTCTCTCAGCAGGCCCAGTGCCTGGCTGACATTGGCACCTGGATGGTTGGCGGTTGGCTGAAACTAAACCTGGTGACTGAAGAGGGAAACATTCGGAAGATCTGGCCACCGCTATAACTTTGCCCTCTCTTGAGTCTGCTTTCAGATGGTCAGAGCAGTGTGCAGCCTGGGGCCTTCTGGACCTTGCGCTGCTGATGTTGGATACTCAGATGACTACAGTGGCTAAAAATGTCTCCTCCACGGCGCAGCTGCCCAGAGCTTGTCGCTCTCCTTGCAGACGCTGACTAGGCCGCAGTGTTCTACGCTTTCATGCCCTCCCTCTTGGATTACTGCAACTCACTCCACCTAGGAATGAGCCCCCCCAACGTTAAAAATGCTTTAATTAGTCCAGTGTGCAGCAGCCCATCTCCTCAGCCAGATGGGCTGCTGCGAGAACATCACCCTGGTGCACTGCTCACTGCAGGGGTCTCCCTATACCCCAGAGTGGCTTAGATTCAGGCTTTAATACCCTCCAGATAACTGGCCCAAAGCCTGCCTCTCTGCAGCCATGATCTCCCTAGGCAGGCAAGTTTCTCAGGGACTATGAAATCGTGCGCCCCCAGGGCAAAGCCCACCAGGGCAGCGGACAGAGCTTTCTCTGCAGCTGGCCCAGGAGGGTGGAAACAGACACCGTAAAACTTTTCCCCGGCCATAACATAGACAACTACAAATGTGGAGAAAGAGGAGAAAACTTTCTGGCTGCCTCAGGGAAAGGTAGGGAGGAAAAGAAACCACATGGGGCCTTTATTCAGTGGTGATGACACTTCTGTTAGGCACTGGCATGCAGAGAGGAGTGTGGTAAAAACGGAGAGAGAGAGAGAGAGAAAGAGAGAACAAAGAGTGCTTAATCCTTCAGTGCTATTCTTGCTTTGTGGGTGAATTTGATATAACTTGAGTGGACTTTATTTCTGTTAAAAGAACAAAGCCTCCTCCCCTCTTGGCCCACAGGCAGCTGGACAGAGTAACCCCTGCTCCCATGTCCACTAGACCCTGTTGGGAAGGAGGGGGCACCTGCTCACCTTGTTTGCAACCCAAGATGACTAATATGGATGCCAGGGACTCAGGAAGTGCCAGGCGGGAGCAGATGAGTCACTCATGGAATTCAGGTTTCAGAGTAGCAGCCATGTTAGTCTGTATTCACAAAAAGAACAGGAGGACTTGTGGCATCTAAGAGACTAACCCATTTATTTGAGCATAAGCTTTCGTGGGCCCCAGCCCACTTCATCGGATGCATAGAATGGAACACGTAGTAAGAAGATATATATACACATACAGAGAAGGTGGAAGTTGCCATACAAACTGTAAGAGGCTAATTAATTAAGATGAGCTATTATCAGCAGGAGAAAAAAAACTTTTGTAGTGATACTCAAGATGGCCCATTTAGACAGTTGACAAGAAGGTGTGAGGATACTTAACAGGGTAGGTCAGGGGAGTGACTCAGGGAGTGGAGGTCAGGGTAGGTCAGGGGGATGACTCAGGGAGTGGGGGTCAGGGTAGATCAGGGGGATGACTCAGGGAGTGGGGGTCAGGGGAGGTCAGGGGGGTCAGGGCGTGGGGGGTGACTCAGGGAGTGGGGGTCGGGGGGGTGACTGGGAATGGGGGTCAGGGGAGCGGTACCCACAGCCTGCTCACTTTAGGAGACTCTGTGGCCAAGGGGTTTGGGGAGCGCCCGGCTCTGCCCCGGGTCCCTTGCCCTGGGGGCCCGCTGCGGGGCGGCGGCGCACTGGGCCGGTCCCGGGCGGGCGGAGTCAGGAGCCCCGCAGCTCCGGGCCGGGCCGGGGTGGCCGGGTGGGAAGAGTCGGGGACGCGCAGCTCCCGGGCGGCTATTCCTGGCGGCGGCCCCCACCCGCGGCGGGGGGCTGCGGGGAGGTGACAGGTGGCAGCCGGAGCCTATAAAAATTCCCGAGCCTCCAGCGACTCACAGAGCCGGTCTCCTCGCGCGGAGCCCCCCAGATCCGGAGCAGAGACCCGGTCCTAGCCGGAGCGGACCCCCCAGATCCGGAGCAGAGACCCGGTAACAGCTGGAGCGGACCCCCCAGATCCGGAGCAGAGACCCGGTCCTAGCCGGAGCGGACCCCCCAGATCCGGAGCAGAGACCCGGTCCTAGCTGGAGCGGACCCCCCAGATCCGGAGCAGAGACCCGGTCCTAGCCGGAGCGGACCCCCCAGATCCGGAGCAGAGACCCGGTCCTAGCCGGAGCGGACCCCCCAGATCCGGAGCAGAGACTCGGTCCCAGCCGGAGCGGTGCCCCCGGATCCGGAGCAGAGACCCGGTAACAGCTGGAGCGGACCCCCCAGATCCGGAGCAGAGACCCGGTCCCAGCCGGAGCGGTGCCCCCGGATCCGGAGCAGAGACCCGGTCCCAGCCGGAGCGGACCCCCCAGATCCGGAGCAGAGACCCGGTCCTAGCCGGAGCGGACCCCCCAGATCCGGAGCAGAGACCCGGTAACAGCTGGAGCGGACCCCCCAGATCCGGAGCAGAGACCCGGTCCCAGGCGGTGCGGTGCCCCCGGATCCGGAGCAGACACCCGGTCCCATCCGGAGCAGAGCCCTCTTCCCCCCTAGAGCGGAGCCCCCAGACCCTACGGTCATGCCCAGCAAAGAACCAGACCCAGAGCTGGCCCAGGCGACCCCAGCGGCCGAACCGGCCGAAACCCCGGCAGCAGTAGCGGCTCCCGCCTCGCCAGCAGGGGGCGCCCTGCCGCCTGAGCCCCAGCCCCCGGCCGCTGCTCCGGAGCGCGGGGAGCCTAAAGCAGGTGAAGGGGGGCGGGGGCAGGGATCTGATCAGAGAGGAGCGTCTGTGCAGGGGGAGCCAGGCGGACCTGGGAGCCCATCCTCGGGGTTCGGGGTGGGCAGGGGGGGAGGCTGGGGTGCAAAGAGGGGAGGAGGTTAGGCTGGTGAGGGGAGGGATATATTTAGGGGGATGGAGTGGGAAGAGGAAGGCTGGGGGGCATAAGGAGGGGAGAGGGTTAGTCTGGCGGGTGGGAGAGGGGTGAATTTAGGGGGATAGGGTGGGTAGGGGGAGGCTGGGGGTGCAAAGAGGGGAGGAGGTTAGGCTGGCAGGGGGAGGGGTGTATTTAGGGGATGGGGTGGGCAGAGGGAGGCTGGGGGGCATAAGGAGGGGAGAGGGTTAGTCTGGCGGGTGGGGGAGGGGTGTATTTAGGGGGATGGGGTGGGCAGAGGGAGACTGGGGGCATAAGGAGGGGAGAGGGTTAGTCTGGCGGGTAGGGGAGGTGTGTATTTAGGGGATGGGGTGGGCAGGGGGAGGCTGGGGGTGCAAAGAGGGGACGAGGTTAGGCTGGCAGGGGAAGGGGTGTATTTAGGGGGATGGGGTGGGCAGAGGAAGGCTGGGGGGCATAAGGAGGGGAGAGGGTTAGTCTGGCGGGTGGGGGAGGCGTGTATTTAGGGGATGGGGTGGGCAGGGGGAGGCTGGGGGTGTAAAGAGGGGAGGAGGTTAGGCTGGCAGGGGGAGGGGATGTATTTAGGGGATGGGGTGGGCAGAGGGAGGCTGGGGGGCATAAGGAGGGGAGAGGGTTAGTCTGGCGGGTGGGGAAGGCGTTTATTTAGGGGATGGGGTGGGCAGGGGGAGGCTGGGGGTGTAAAGAGGGGAGGAGGTTAGGCTGGCAGGGGGAGGGGATGGGATAGGCAGCGGGAGGCTGAGGTGTCCAAAGTATGACAGGGTTCCAAAGGAATTAGATAAGTCCATGGAGGACAGGTCCCTCAATGACTATTAGCCAAGATTGTCAGGGACACACTCCATGCTCTGGGTGTCCCAAAGCCTCCAACTGGACAGCAGGGGATGGGTCACTCATTAATTGCCCTGTTCTGCTCATTCCCTTTGAAGTACCTGGCCCTGTCTGTCAGAGACAGGATACTGGGCTAGACGGACCATTGGTCTGACCTGGTATGGCCCCTCTTACATTGATAGGTATCTGGGAGTAGGGGGGTGGGCAGTGTAGGCTGGGGGGTGTGAATTGGGGGATCGGGTGGGTGGAGAGGCTGGGGGTGTATTGGGAGGCTGGGATGGGCAGGGGAGGCTGGGATGTGTGTGTCTGGGTGCATGGGTGTAGGCAAGGGGGCTGAGATGGGTGTATTGGGGGTTGGGGGGGCAGAGGGGAATGGGGTGAGTGTGTGGGGCTGGGCTGAGTGTGTTTTGGGTCATGGGGAAGCTGGTGGGTGCATTTAGGAGGGAATGGGTTGGGCAGAGGAAACTGGGGTGGGTGTATTTGGGTGGATGGGGGTGGGCGAGGGAGGCAGGGATGAGGGTCTTGTGTGGGGTGGGTGAGGGAGGCTGGGGTGGGTTTCTCAGGGGATGGGCAGGGGAGGCTAGGGTGGGTGTCTTGTGGGGGGTGGGTGAGGGAGGCTGAGGTGGGTGTCGATGGGTGGATGGGGGGCCAGGGGAGGCTGGGGTGGGTGGCTGGGGTGGGCGGGGGAGGCTGGGGTGGGAGTCCCGGGGTGGTGGTGGGAGGCTGGGGTGGGAGCGTGTTAGGCCCTTGGGGAATGCATTGAGAGGCTGTGTATGGCGAACAGGCCTAGCCAGAGGGGTCGTGTCAGTGGGGGTTCTTTGTCTTTCTAACATGCCTGTGTTTGTTACAGAGCCGCCCAGCTGCCCATTGCACCTGGCAGTGGAGGACGTGAATGATAACTCGGTGTCCCTGACATGGAAGGCCCCAGAGCAGGCGGGCTCCACTGGCCTGGATGGATACCTGGTAGAGTGCTGCAGAGATGGAAGTAGGCTTGAGCTTTACTCCTTTATAAGCATGAAGAGCTGTGTGTTAATGGGGAAGATGGTGTTACACACTGGCTGAGTGTGTCATGTCCCTGACTCATGGACAGGCCACACAGGGGAGGAGCTGGTTGAAAACCAGCAAAACATTTTTGTGTAAAATTTCTTTTTGCTTTGAAAGTTCCAAATAAGTAAAAGTTGGCCAGCTCTCTATAGAGGATAGGAGCTTCCTATTGCTGCCAGATAGTGGGTTGACGCCAATAACTCCACGGGAAGAGGGCCATGCTTTTGGTGCTGAAGGCCACAGGTTTAATGTCCAGTGACAACCTGTAGTGGAAGCGTTGCTCCCATGGGATAAAAGGACTTGATTATGTCGATAAGCAGCTACACGGGGAACATATTTTTAATACTGGGCTCTTCAGTCTAGCAGAGGAAGGTCTAACACGATCCAATGGCTGGAAGTTGAAGTTAGACAAAGTCAATCTGGAAATTAGGTGTTTAGTTTTAATGGCAAGGGTAATTAACCATTGGGACAATTTACTGTGGGTCGTGGTGGATTCTGCATGGCTGACCATTTTAAAATCACGATAGGATGTCTTTCTAAAAGTTCGGCTCTAGGAATTATACTGGGGCAGATCTCTGGCCTGTATTATACCCAGAGGTCAGACTGGATGATCACAGCAGTCCCTTCTGGCCTTGGAATCTGTGAATCTGTGAACCCAAGTCTCTCTTCCTGAGCTGCATACTGGAGTCAGGAGACTGCGGTGGGAACAGCAGGGTGGTTCCTTGTCCTATGTTGGGGTCTCTGAACATCTGAATCACTACATATGAATGTAGATCTGGATGCCAGAAAGCCGTAAAAACATCAGGAGGAGGAAAAAGTTTGCAGAGGAACAGGAACGGGTGGGGGGCTAGGGCCAAACGGAGGGGCACTAAGAAGGTCAGTCCCATATTTTCAAACTTGTGTACTTCACTTCAGGGCCCTGTGGCCCAGATCCTCAAAAGTATTTAGGCACCTGATTCCCATTGATTTCAATGGACATTTAGGTGCCTAAATCCTTTTGAGGATATAGGTCTGTGTCTCTATTTTGTCTCCTAAATAAATGACCTGATTTTCAGTGGTCTATTGAAATCAGCAGGTATTGTGGCTGTTCAGTGCCTCTGAAAAGCAGTTCATATATTTAGGTGCCTATATATAGACATAGATCCCTAATTTGAGGCACCGAATTTAGAACATGTTGGCGTTATGTTTGATCAGCAGGTGCAATATATTTTGGCTTCAGACTCAGGATGATTGGTGAGGGGGTGGAGATGGGCAGGGAGAGGGGAAATATTTAATCCTCATAGATCTGAAAGGAAATGTAAGGATTAGGAAGAGAGGGTTGGGGAGAGCTGGCAAGTCATACTTGGCTGAAGCTGTAGGTGTTGGTTCCTGGGTTGAGGACTGGTGGTGAGCTGGATGGTGGCAAACTGGATTGGACGAGGCTAGTGAAACTTGGCGGGCTGGTGGCAGCTGGCAGGCTCTGGTTGGCAAGTTGATGGTCTCTGATTAGCCCACTGGTTGCTTTGCTGGTTGATGGAATAGGGCAGGCTAGGGAGGGAGACCTTATCGACTGGTGGCATTTGGCAAGTTCTCATTGGGGCCACTGGCAGGCGTCGGCTGGCTGATTCTTTGGGGCTGATCCCTGGCTGGTGGCAGGATTTGCTCCATCGTGTTTTTCAGACTGGTGGTTGGGGGATGGTTGGGGATTCCCCATTTGCATTTGTTGGTGGCTTGAGTTTTGCAGGATGCTGGGGAGCTGTGGCTGGGTTTGTTGGTGAGAGCTGGATGTGTGGTGCGGTTCCTGAGCCTGGCAGGGCTGCGTGAGCGGGATGCTATGTGAACCTGTGGTTGTTCAGTTGGATAGTGGGGGGTCTCTGATGTCTGGTTGCAGCAGAGCCTGGTTGGTGGGTTTGGGGCAGAGTGTTAGCCGTAGCTGGCTGATACAGAGAGGTTTACAGGCACTGGCTGGCTTGGGGTAGCCCATGAGCCTTGGTAAGATGGGAAGCTGCCTTACTGGAGGTTACATCGCCACCAGCCCCTAACACTGAACTGTGTAGTGAAGGAGGAAAAAGTGCTTCCCAACCTGGCACTCCCAAGTCTGGTGCTAAACCAAGCACCTGTTTGGACAGAGCTGGGCTACTATCCAATCTGTTATGATCCTTGATTGTATAGGGCCTGGTTAGTTGGTGAGGGAGCCCTGGCCATCTGGCAGTGGGTAGCTCTTGTGCCCTGGCTAGCTAGTTGGATCTGGGCTGTTGGTTGGTTGGGGCCGGAATGAGAGTTTTGGCTGGTTGGAAAGTTTTGGCTGATGCACAGACCTTGCTGGTGGTTAGGGGTGGAAGGGAGGGCTTGTGACCCTCGCTTGTTTGGGTGCTGAGGCAAGCTAGCTCTGGGGGGCTGCTCTGGGGGGGACGGACTGGGGGGGTCTTGAGGACTTCTTCCAGGGCATGGATGTTTCTGGTTGGATGGCATGGCTGGTAATCCTTACTTTGATTGACTTTTGGAGGCTCCCAAGCCTTGGCTGTCTAGCACGTTAGAGGCATTGTGCTCCCAAGCTGTGGCTGGTTGAAGGCAGCTGATTAGCTCTGGCTGAAGTTGGCTAGCAAGCCCTAGTTAGTGTTTAGCGGATGGTAGAGGAGTCCTGCCTCTTGCTTGTTTTGGTGCAGCTGCCAAGCCCTGGTCAGGGAGCCCCAGTGAGTTGGCTTGGGGAGGCCAGGGCATGTAGATTGGTTTGTTAGGGTGGCTGACAAGCCCTGCTATGTGGCTGTCAACTCACCAGCAACTCGTGGTGTTGCCTGCTACGCTACTGACTCACCAGAGGCGCAGTGGGAATGCACAAAGCGGAGCAGGATGGAGCCTGAGGCTCGCAGCTGTACAGTCCCGAGGGGGAAGCAGCCGTGCACTAGCTTCTGTGCAGCTCCTGAAAGTGCAAAGTTCCCCACTTGTGGGCCATTCCCCTTCTGCAGGCTCTTCCCCACTGGGACGCCGGGTGGCACGCCAGTTTTCTCTCTGAGAGGTTGATAAGTACGAATGAGCTGGCTGGTGGGGATGGCTAATGAGCTCTGGTTGGTTGGTGGATCCGAGGGGGCTGGTGAGTGTCGGTTGGCTGGGGCTGAGCGTTGGGTGAACAGTTCAGAACGAGCAATTTATTCAGTGAGTTTCGCCCCTTTTTCCTGTTTGAAAGGTGTCTGCTATTCCGGATTGTTCGATGGATATTTTGTGTGAGTAAATTTCAGCCTGCATGAGCACTCCTTAGAGTATCTGATATTCACCGTTCCACAGTCACACTGTGCAAAGTCACCTCTAGCCGCATGGCATTGTTTCTGTTCCCTGCCTGGATAACCTGACCTTTATAACTTTCTGCTGCCTTTGCCTGAATCAAAGCCGGTGTTGCAATGCAGTGGCATTTGGCTCTGAGCCTAGTGTAAAGGGACTGTTGGCCCCTTACTAACATTCAGTGGGGGTGTTTTGGTTGCTAGCTCCCAGTACTAAAAGGGGGAAGGGTCTATGGCAAATCAGGACCCTGAGACTGACAGTCCCCAGGAACAATGGGGAGAGGCCAATGCTCTAGGTCAGCCTCAATGACAGGGCCGGCAGGTTAATCAGGGAGTCAGGAGGCCAGGGAGGTCCCATCATCCGTGTGAGCTGGAATTGCCTGGGTCAGACAGAGTGGGGCCGAGCTGAGGAGAAAGCAGGGGCCCAAGCTGAGCTGGGGAGCAGAGCTGGGCCAGATCCAGAGGGGCCAGAAAAGCAGCCCAGAGAGAGCAGACCCTGTCCTGGGAGCAGAGCTGCAGCCCCAAAGCCAGAGGCACAGCCCAGAGAGAGCAGACTTGCCCTGGGAGCAGAGCTGCAGCAACCAGAGCCAGAGGGGCCAGAAAAGCAGCCCAGAGAGAGCAGACCCTGTCCTGGGAGCAGAGCTGCAGCCCCAAAGCCAGAGGCACAGCCCTGGGAGAGCAGACTTGCCCTGGGAGCAGAGCTGCAGCAACCAGAGCCAGAGGGGCCAGAGAAGCAGCCCAGGGAGCAGGTCAGCGCTGGGATCAGAGTCACAGAAGCAGCCTGCAGAGCAGACCTGTCCTGGGAGCAGAGCAGCAGCAACCAGAGCCAGAGGGGCCAGAGAAGCAGCCCAGGGAGCTGGAGGCAGAGCAGCAGCAGCAGTGCAGAGACAGAGTGGTGGAGCTGGGGCTGGAGCCGTCCGGAGCTGGGTGCGGTGAGCAGCTGGGGAGAGCGAGGGGGACCCTGGGCAGCAGGTCCAGCACAGGGAGACGCCTCAGCCAAGGGGCTCTGCAGGCCAGGCTTGGATCGTAACCCCGACAGGGCGGGTGTGACACTGGGAAGAAGGGTCCCACCACTTAGAGCCTGAGGGCGTGTGGCCACCACCGACCCGCAGCATCCCTGCAGCAAAGCCAGGGCCTGAGCAGGGGCCTGGGATTTACAAGGAACAGACTGTGAACTGCCCTGACGTTCCAGAGACGGTGTTTGTGATGTTCGCTGCCACAGAGCGGGGTGATGTGTTTCCTTTCACCTTTCCCATTTTTCCTTATTCTTTTTAAAATTAATTGTTGATTAAATAACTTGCATTTGCTTTAAATTGTATGTAATGGTCAGTGGGTCAGAGAAGTGCCCAGTGCAGAGAGAGTACCCCGGAGTGGGGACACCCTAGCCCCTGTCCTAGGTGAGCACAGCAGGGTTGGGGGTCGAGCCCCCCAGGAATCCTGAGCCCAGCCTTGTTGGGGTTACGAGGACTCTGCCAGACAGGAGAATGGAAGGGGAGTCCTCAAGGGCAGGGAGGCCTCTGGGTAAAGGAAGTGGGAGCGAGGACTCAGATTCTTTCGCTAGCTCACTTCACTGGGGTAGTGCAGAAGCCAGGAAAGTTCCCCACAAGAGCGGGGCTATTCCCCCGCTTACACTAGGTCTGAGAAAGCTGCTCTCTGGGAACATTAACCCAGTCACGAATGCTCAGGAAAAGTGAGGGAAAGAGTAAGTGAGCGGAGGAGTCCCACTGAAAGTCTGATCAAAACTCACCAAACCAGCATTACTCACTCTTTAGCCAGCTCTGCTGGGGATGGAGGAGGCTGCACAGAGGTGTTTTGGGTTGCATTCTGCGGGGAATGAAATTGACAACTTGCTAGCTAGGGATTTGAACGGTGGCACAGGCGAACTGAAGTGGTTTTGGGAAACTCCCGTATGGAGAGAATTAGATTTTGTAGACAGGTGCATTGGACTACCACAAAACTGGTCCCACGTTGGGTCTATGAACGTTGTCAGAATCCATTTAACTTCCGTCATTTACTTTATTTGGCAGTTAGGTTTTTTCCGCTTGTCACCTGCTGTCTTATTAAGGAAGATCTTTTGTTTGTTTGCTCCAGCTGAAGACTGGGAAGCTGCTAACAAAGAACTCTTTCTTTCTGTCCGGTACACGATCCGCAACCTGACACCCGGAGACAGACTTCAGATTCGCGTGAAGGCAGTGAATGCTGGGGGCATGAGTGTTCCAGCTGTCCTGGAACAGCCTGTCGTCATCAGAGAGATACTCGGTACGGTATTGTCCTCACTCCATGCAGCCTATACACAGGCAACACCGGTGCATCTTTATGGTAGCTGAGCACATACTGACTTGTGTGCGTCTTTGTGCTAAGGTTGAACTCTCACGAACCCTTAACTCTGCCCACTGTTGCATTACAGTATGGCTTTCGATTGTGATCAACTGCTATTTCTCAAATAATAGTGACTGGGTCAAATTCAGCCTGGATGTAAATGGGTGCAACTTCCATTGATTTCAGGGCACTCCGTTTGGACGTCCCTGACCTGTGTCTAGACACTTCCTGACAGACCACTAGATAGCTCATGGAATGCCCATGTATCGTCAGACCGCCAGCAAAAGGCGTTCATTTGAACGTTCTAATCATTGAAATAAACATTTTCTGTATTATTTCAGTGTGTGCACTTACACGCCTCTATTTATACACTCATAGCATCTGGGGCTCACTTGTCCTTTGCACACTTATGTGTTGTTGCACATTCACACACATGTATGCAACTGTCTGTGTGCTAGAATGATGCCGGTTTATTTTGCTCGGAAGAGTTACGCACTGTCTGTGTGCAACATGGGAACGTGACTCACCTCGAACTGGCTAAAGAATCATGGTCCCCACACTCAGCAAGGCTCCTGTTCCTCTCGGCGGGCTACGAACATGCCACTCGTGACATGGGAACACAAAACTGTTTGTCAGCTAGCCGAGAGCAGACAGGACTGAGAAATTGTTCACCTGTGTGTTTTCATGTTCCTGTAACTCAAAGAGCTCAGTGGATTTTCTTTAAACACTCCCCCCGCCCCCCCAAAAGAAAATAAATAGCTTCTGAGAAATGATAACCCCAGAGGAAAACTCCGATAAAGCTATCAGCAGCTGAAAAAGGGATGTAAAACTTGAATGGCCATTGCTACGCCTGCCCTGCAGTATCCCGTGTGGAATGCTGAGGCCCTGTACACCGTTAGCAGCAGGACTGTGCGTCCCATCAGCTCCCGTGGGTTTCTATGATCACTGTGGAGAGGGACTAGGATTACACTGTCGTGCTGGTGGACGACGTTCCCTCGATGAGCCCCCTCCCCAGCAACGCAGTTGACGGCGGAGGTAATGCAGTTTGTAATCCCGTCAGGCAGGAGCACAAACTGTGTCGGTATTCACATAAGGATTCTTTGATGTATTTGATTCGATGTATTTTGATTGCTACGGCCACCTTAGCTCCAGTGCGTTATTAGCATACACAGGGCCTCTGGCCTCTGCCAGGATGTTGCAGGCAGCGTTGTCTAACGCTGCTCAGAGCAATTGTACCCAAACCGGTGTTTAATATGCCTGCAGCCACCAGCACCTTGTCAACACCTGTACTCCCAGAAGCAGATCAACTGGTAATTTTAGCGGATGTCCTAGTGGAGACGAGGCCAGTTTTAGTTCACTCTGCGAGTGAATTAAACTAAATCAAATTAAGGCCATTTATTTCCAAATGAGCGTCCACATAGGAGTTTAATGTGGTTTCACGAATCCACTGTAAATTCACACCTTTAGTTAGTTCAGATTAATTTTCCTGAGTGTTCCTGTGTAGACATGCCAGGGCTCATCTACATGGTGATATGCTGGCTGGGAAGCCAGGCATGTGACTCGATAGCGCACCAGTTTCCATGCGAACTAAGCCACACTCTGGGACTTTCACTGCACTGTAGCACTGTGCAAAGGATGAGTTATTGCACAGCAAGCTGATGCGCTCTAGAGTCACAGGCCTGGCTTGCCACGCAGTAAGCCGAGCCCACAGAGTTTAAGGTCAGAAGAGATCAACATCAAGTCTGAACTCCTGTATCTCCCAGGCCGCTAACCATCACCCAGCTGCTTTCTGAAAACACAGTCTCTTCTGAAAACGCATGCTAAATACAGAACACTGCACTACCGTGGGCAAATGTTTGAATCAGGAAATTCAAAGATGGGTCCTGAATAGTACAGGGTGAACTTTTGTTAGTGAATAAAGCAATTCTTTTGCTTTGTTTTTTGCTGAAAAATGCATTTTTCAGGGTCCGAAACATTTGCCAAATTTGAATTCGATGAATAGTTTCAACTGGAAATTGTTTCCAGAAAAGGTGACATTTTTTATTTCGACTGTTTTGTTTTAAAACGTTTTGTTTAGATTTTTTCATTCAAAACAGTGTTTCAGTTTTAAATCTTGCCAGTTTAAAAACACACACACACACATAAAGGGTGGGAAACACCTGAAAAGGCCAACATTGGAATGAAAAACTAAACAATAATAATTTTATTTTGAGTCGACCAACATTTTGATTCCAAATGAAACTTTTTCGAGTTATTTGATGAAAACATTTATTTCAGGTTGAATCAAACAAGATTTGGGGGGGAGGGGGGATTTTTTGGGTCAGCCGCCAAACTGAAAAAATTGGAAATGAAGAAAGGAACGCTGCTCGTGAGCAAACTGTAACTTGGCCACCTTGCGTGGTATTTTATTTTTCTGTATCTATGGTTCGTTGGCCAGTTTGATGTCTTCATGCTTATGCCCTGGGGCCAAGTTACAGTTTTGAGTTTCCTGGTTTCTGTTAAGCTAAAATCTCAACCAGAAAGTGGCATTAATCTAATTTTTGCATTTCATTCTCAATGTGTACCTGTCACTGCTTTCCTCGCTGTGCTGGGAACAAACACTGTGCATGGCTTATTAATGTTGCATGTTTGTTCTGCTAAACCCTACTGTGCGTACGTCACTCTGCTCCATCTGTTATCTTCCATTTTCACTTATTTATTGATGCAGTTCACTTGTTTCAACAAATCATGTGGAGTGCTCAGAAGAGATTTTAAATAGCAGCAGACCCCTAGACAGACAGTTAAAAGCAGGAATGGGGAATTGTGATGTATCTGTTGGACAGTCAACACAATGCACATTTCACATGTAACTAGGGCAGGAAGAAGTGTTTCACACTTGGGGAAACAATTATCATGAGGTCTCTGCCAGGGTAAGGTACACCTGATGATGTGTGTGTATAGGCTCTGAGACGGATACACATGAATTAACATTTTTTCTTGGGGGGTGTGAGCTTTCTTTGTTCCACCGAGACTGATAAGGGCAAGCGTGGGCATCAGGAAGAAATTCCAGGACCAAATAGAAGCGTGCGAGGAGGGGATGCTAGCTCAGCTGTTGGGCAGGCCATCTGGGAATGTCAGGCATTCCTTCGCTACCCGCACTGCACTGCCTGTGTTTTACTCTCACAGCTGTTTAGGCATCATTCAACTCAGATTTAATTCTAGACACCCCCACCATACAATATCCCTCCTAGAGGTAAGCCCCTGCACGTTTAATCCTGGGAGAGGCATACGTGTCTTTTATTATGTATTAACATAAACCCTTTGCCCCCAAAGGAACTGCCAGCAAATGCAGCCATGATAGTTACCCTGCTGCTATTTTGACTCTGGTAAAGGAGACAGAAAGTCCGTATACACGCGCAAACATTTTCTGCTTCCCTCTGTTACGTTCCCCAGGGGACACAGAAGTAAGTTTCCAGCACATGGTGTTAGCACCAGAGGTCCCAGTTAGTACCCCTCACCGTCCGGCCTGCACTCTTCTCTCAGCTCCCAGTCAAGCAGGGAACCCCAGCTGCTGCAGGAAATGGTGCTGCATGACTTTTAGAAGTGCTCTGTCTCCTGAGTCCATAGAGAACCAATGTCCCCACTAGGAGGCGCTGTGCTACAGGGAGGGCTGCTGGATGACTCTGTAGGGGGCGCTCTCTCCAGTGGGTGAGCACTGACCCCAATGACCCGGTGTGGTGCTAGGGGGCGCTGTGCTGCAGGGAGCGGCACGGGTGGCTCAGCAGGGGGCGCTCTCTCTGGAGCGAGTTCCAGTCCCAGCAACAGCGTTATTTAGTACTACGTTGCAGGAGGCACAGCCATGAAGAGGCAATAAAATACCAACCCCGTGACCACCCCGTGACCACCGTAACAGCTCCGCGGCCCCTGTTCATTAGAGTCGGGATGTTCTGCCCCAACAGCAGCCTGCCCAGGTTCTGCTGGAGAAGTAATTCCCCACTTGCTCCGTAATCCCCTTGTGTTGTGTTACTGGTGTGAGCTGGCAGCCACGCTCCAGCCAAGAGGTGGCTGCATTTTAGTGCCAAGTCAGCCAATCCTGTGCTGCCCAGGCGGGGAGCGGCTGGGGATACCTGGGACAAGAAGTGCTCCGGGGGCCCGAGATCCTGCTGTAGGAACTCCCGCTGAGAGCGCGGGGCTGTGATTTCCCGAAGCTCTCATGAAAACGACGGGCGTGTGTGACGTCTGCTTTGTCTAGAGCACCCGAAGATCCGAGTGCCGCGGCACCTGCGGCAGACGTACATCCGGCCCGTGGGGGAGGCGGTGAACCTGCTAATCCCTTTCCAGGTAGGTGATTGATGTTTCCAGTGAATGGCTCTTGGGCTTGGCCTCTGTCTACCCAGCAAACCCCCTCCCATGTGCGGAGCTGCTGGGGGGCTCCTTCCTTGCAGCAGGTGGCTCAAGGGAGACCAGCAGAACAGACAGGAGCGGAGACGTGGGGAGGGGAGAGGAAGCTTGAACTTGGTGGGGTGAAACGGGGAGCTAGTGGAGGGGTCCAAGGGGCATGTGGAGAGCAAAGGGAAAAGAGTGGTTAGGCTGCGACTCAAGAGCCGCTGGTTCAATGCCTGGCTCTGCCACAGAGTCCCTGTGCGACCTTGGGCACGTCCCTTAGTCTCTCTGTGCCTCAGTTCCCCAGCTGGCCAACGGGGACTAGCAGTGCCCTGCCTCTCAGGCCTGTGTGAGGGTAAGTATGGTAAAGGTTGGCAGGTGCTCAGAGGCGTGAGGTGAGGAGAGCCAGGAAAGCACCATAGAGAGGTGTCAGCAGCTGCACTTGGCATGGCTCGAGGGGGTCTAGGCAGAGGAGACCTGGTGGGGAGTTTAGGCCCCCGGGACAGAACGGGAAGGCCACATGTCGGAGGAAGAAGAGATGAGAATGGGATGCTGCCTGGCTCTGGAGGGTTGATGAGGAGGCCTGGGTGAGAGCCCAGATGGTGGCCTTGGGAGGTCAGCTGGGCCCATGCTACCCGGGAGATGGCGGAGAGCTGGGCTGAGATATGGGACAGGCTGGAGGGAGAAAGGAGCTCCGCCAATTACAGGGCATGGGGAAATGCCCTTTCGCCCCTCAGTCAAAGCCATTCACCCCTCCCCCAGCTCCTTGGCACCAGGTCTTGGGGGCAGGCCCCAGTGAGATTTTACCCCCCAACCACATGGGGGGCACTGGGAATATATTTACTGCCCCACTGACTGGGTGGGAGGGGCTAGAGCCATACCATCAGGGTCTTCACACCCGGCAGGAGTAGGAAGGCTGCTGCATCCCCAGGGCTGTCCTCCATGCCCTGCCCCAACGCAGAGAGAGGGGTTGGTGGGACCCCTGCAGAGTGGAGGAAGGGGTTCCTGCCTGCTCCCAGGAGCGTGGCTTGGGGCTGTGTTTCCCTCGCTCACCTTGCACGCCACGTGCACCAGTGACTGGCTAGGACAGGACATCCTCCAACTCTCTTTGGCCCCAATGGTAGAAGTTGGCCCCAATGCCATGTGAACAGCCTAGGGGCCCCAACGGGGGCTGCGTGTTCTGTCCAGCCCCAGGGTCCGCCCTGTCTGATTACCTAACCAAGCAGCTGCAAAGGTCTATTCTGCATACCCTGCGATCCTCCTGCTCTGGCTCGTGCGGGCGAGTAGGTGCCTGCAAAGTGCCGTGCATTCTCCAGCCAGGTGCCTGGTGCTGTGATCTGGGCATCGTGCCAATTAAAGCACGGCCGTAATTAACTGTTAGTGCCCTTCAGTAGGTGACACTCAATGCAAACGCTAAGCGCTCCAGAGCAGCAACCCCCCCGCCCCCGCTGTCTGCACATTCTGGTCTCTCTAGCAAAGGCAAGACAAAACGAGAATTTGACACTGCTGCAGCTAATTAGACTAGATTGTAAGAGTGGGTGGCCGGAGCGGGGCGGGGGCCATGGAGATGATCCTCTGTGGCTCCCACTGGAGGATCAGGACCACAGGCTATCCGCTTTCGGATGGATGCTGTATTTTCGTGTCACAGCTGACACGTTAGCCATAGTCTTAGCATGCGTGGGCCCAGCTGGCATTGTCCTCTTGAGGCGGTTGACTAGCAGCGACTGCTCCCAGATACCACAGCTGCAGGGGAGATCAGAAGACGGGCGTTGGAAATGGCATCGCAGCCAAGCCACAGATTGACCCACTAGGCCAAGCCACCTGCCCCCTAAAAAACTGACGTCTCAAAGGTGCTCTCAGAAGGCACGTCTCTGCCCTATCCTGTGCATCGCCAGCGAAGACCGCACAGGGATCACTGGCAGAGAGCTGGCTGGGCGGTGGAATGGAGCTGAACTGCTCTCCTGAGCTTTCTCCTCCGCCTTTGTCCTAGGGACAGCCGAGGCCCCAGGTGAGCTGGAGCAAAGACGGCCAGCCTCTGGATCCCAAGAGGGTGACCGTGCGCAATGGCGACAGGGACACCATTTTCTTCATTCGCAAGGCAGAGCGCAGTGACTCTGGCCAGTACCAGCTGAGCATCAAGATAGACAGGCTGGAGGACAAAGCTACCATTGACATCCGCGTCATCGGTAAGAATGGAGCAAGCACTGGGCGCGGGGCGGTGCCTGGATGGAGTTTTGCGGCCTCTGCCGGCTCTCATGGGCCTGCAGCCATCAAGCAAGATTCCCTGCAGCACGGGACCCCTAGAATTTACTTCTGCCACATGGCAGCTCCAGCTGGGCTAGCCAAGCCCTGGTGTGGCTGGGGATGGCGTTGCCTGCAAAACGCCCTGCTGGCCAGCACCCAGCAATGGGGGGAGAGAGTCCAGAGCAGAGGGTGGGTGTGTTGTCCTTATGTGTGAGATGCTGAAAGCTCCTGCAGCACCTCCCCGAATAGGGTGCTCTGCCCGCTGCCGGATGTGTGGTCAGGAGGAAAGGTCTGCATGAGAAACACTGCAGGGTTTGGGGCTTGCTTCTGGGCATAAGGCTAAGATGCCCTAAAGGGATGAATAAGAGGGTACAAAATGGCTAGAAGGTAGGGACGGAGAGAGGGTCATTATGGGCTGGGGGACAGGGTGCATATTCTTGCTAGACTCCTAGATGCTGCTGTAGGCTCCTGCACACATGAATAACCCATGAAATCAGACAGACACACATGCAGGTCTCTCCCTGCTCTGACACCATGGTGATGGGCACTACAGATTCGTAAGAGATGGGGCAGATTCTGGGTGAGGGACCAGCCAGGGTTCCCCAAGTTACTCCCACCCCATACAGATCCACAGAGCCGCAACCCATGGACTCAGCAAAGCAGCTGCCGTCTCCGCAGGCAGGTGGCTGTGTGAGCTCTCTGGCTACTGCTGTGAGCTGCCGTGCCCACCCCGTACCTGCCAGGGGATGGCCTCAGGGGCTGGTATGAGCCTCTGGTTGTCATTGCAGAGCAGCCGGGCCCTCCAGAGAACCTGAAGCTGGTTGACGTGTGGGGGTTTAACGTGGCGCTGGAGTGGAGCCCGCCGAAGGACAACGGGAACGCAGCCCTCAAAGGGTACACGGTCCAGAAATCGGACAGGAAGAGTGGGGTGAGTCTGCGGCGTCTGCCTGGCATACCCCTCTGAGCAGCGGGACCTGGGGAGGGTGTACGGCCTGAGTCAGACGCTGCGGACATGGCAGCAGGGGGGTTGGTGTCGATAGCCTCCTAACCTCCCCCAGCAGGCAGTGCTGTGGAGATGGAGCCCCCTCCTGAGGTCTGTTTGCGCAGTGTAGGAGAGAGTCCTCACGTCGCGGCGCAGGAGTGGTTTGCACGGGGCGTTCTTGGGTGCCTCTGAAAGGGTTTGGTTCCCAGCTCTGCATGTGTTCGGTTATTTGCACAAGAGCCCGAGTTGGGATCCGGATCCCGTTGGGCTGGGTGCTGCACGGCCAGGGCTCGCAGGCGAAGGCAAGACAAAGCAAGAGGCTGTAACAGGCAGCTGGAAAGAATGGGGTGGAGGGTGGCCCATGCCTTTACCCAGGCCAGCTCTGTTCACAGTGAGGTGGTTTGAAATCAGCTATTTCCAAAAAATAACAAAGCGAGCGAGAAATCAGGTGTCTGTCCAAGGTCCCTACAGACCCGATGTTCTCAGCTGGGAGTTGCCCATAGGTGACCCAGTGAAGTGAGCCTCCAAGAGGGGCTTGAAGGAGGCGAGGGCAGAGGTTGCTCCAGGAGGACGCTGCCCACCCCAGGGGGTGCTCTGAAGAAGATGCATAGGTGGCTTTGGGCGTGGAGGTTGGCGCTGTACGGGCAGCAGAGTGGGGGAAGTCAGGGCCGTGTGGTGTGGATAAGCAGGGAGGCACTAAGCTGTGTAGGACCTGAAAAGAAAGGAGCAGAAGCTTGTGTGTGATGACATGGAGGAGGAGCTGGTGGTGGGGGTGTGGGGCTTGAGGGACGGACGTGATCAGAACCACCTGCCATGGAGATGGTCCGTCAAGTGGAGTTTTCCCAGGGAAGCACTCTGAGGTGCCGTGCCTCTAGCCGGGGCACCTCGTTTCCAGCTGCTGCTGCCTATGGGGTGGCTGGCTGCTGCCCTCGGGAGGCAGAGCCCTGAAGGCTGGAGAGCAGTGAGTAGCCCTGGGCCCAGGGCTGAGCAAGAGGCAGGTGCCCTTCTAATGTGAGCGGAGAGTCAATGCCAGGCCCCTCGCTACCCAGTGCTCAAGCCTCATGGTGCAATGGGGCGCAGACCCAGGCCATAAACTGTCTCAGTGGGGCGCATAGTTAGTACCACTCGGGGACCACCCCCGATTAGCTGCTTTCCCCACTTACTCACCTCCTGGGGAAGAGCAGCCAATCAGATCTGTGCAGGAGGTAGACAGGGTTCTGTCCCCCCCCCCCAATGACGTGACACCTTGTCAAGCGGGGGACGGGGGGAGAGCAGAGAGACCCCAGCAGCTCCACTTCCTCCCCGTCCTTCCCCTTGTGAGCAACGGGGTCTGCTCTGCCCCTCCCCTCCCTGCATGCAACATCCTGCCTGGAGAGGGGACCCCGCTGCAGCCCCTCCCGAGGCCTGGGAGAAGGAGGTGAAGAACCCCAGGAGCTGCAGGAGGAGAGATGTGACAGAACAGATGCAGGGGCAGAGTTGATGGGGGGACAGGATTGATCTGGGAGTTGGAGGGTGGAATTAATTGTCGGGCGGGGGAGTGGGCAGATGTAGGGGTCATGGCAGCTCCCCCCACCCCCCCACTGCTGCTACTGGAGGCGGTCACGGGAGGGACTGGCCCGAGGAAGCATCTGGGGATACGGAAGAGGAAGGCGGAGAGGTGGGGTGGGCTGGGGAGGAGAGGAGGCCTGCCAGTTTCAGCACCTCTTGCTTTTCAGCCTTTAAAGTAGTGAGATCCCCCTTGCCCAACCCCCACCGGCACCTGTTGAGAGACCAGTCGCTGCTGAATGATGCTTGGGTGCAGGCGAAAGGGAGAATGTCATGCAGGCAGGACCCGCTGAGCCAGGCACAAGGGCAACTGTTCTCTGTTGTGTCAACAACTGCAGCCTCCCCACGAGCAAATTGCTTACCCTGCGCATTAAAGGCTCACCCCGGCTGAGGGCCGGCTGCCATGCCTTGTCTGTCTTGCTCGGGGCATTCAATGGCTCGTACTTTTCGCAGCTGAGGGAAGATTCTCCACCAGAAGGACGTCAAAGAGCAAGTCATTAGGCTGGTATCTCAGTAACGATCTGAGCTATCGAGAACTGTCAGTGCCTTTTTCTGCAGCTCGCCCAGCAAAACGGCCCCAAGTCGTTCTCGAGGGTATCCCAAGGGGAGGCAAATCGGAGTATCAGAGGTTTGCACAAAGAAGACAACCACATGTCTCCTCCTGGAGGAAATCAGAGTTGTGGGCTGTGTTGGTTTTTGTTTCTCACCTGCCCTACGGGTAATTAATAGGCTAAAATGTCAGTTGAGGGGGAAGGTATCAGAGTCCACCCACTTCAGAGTTGCCCAGATGAGGAATCTCTTTCCGTTCTTAGGGGGTGTCTACATTGCAGCTAGCCCCTCCCTGGTGCGGCTACATGGCTTATTTTTGGCTGTAAGGGTGGCCCCAAGGGCTGAGTAATGGGACAGGCCCTGGATTCTCTACTGGGCGATATAAACTGGCCATCAACAAGTTTAGGCTTGAAATTAGGCGAAGGTTTCTAACCATCAGAGGAATGAAGTTCTGGAGCAGCCTCCCAAGGGGCACAGTGGGGGCAAAAAACCCTAACTGGATTCAAGACTGAACTTGATAAGTTTCTGGCAGGAATGGTGTGAGGAGTCTGGCTACACTGGCACAGAGCTGATCTGCGACTGCTAGCAGCCAATATCTCCAATGGTCGGAGATGGGCCACCAGATGGGAAAGGCTCTGAGTTACTACAGAGAATTTCTTCCCAGGTGTCTGGCTGGTGGGTCTTGCCCACATGTTCAGGGTCTAACTTCTCACCATGTGTGAGGGTTCCTTCCCCACTCTGAACTCTAGGGTACAGATGTGGGGACCCGTATGAAAGACCCCCTAAGCTTATTCTTACCAGCTTAGGTTAAAAACTTCCCCAAGGTACAAACTTTGCCTTGGCCTTGAACTGTACGCTGCCACCACCAAGCGTGTTAAACAAAGAACCGGGAAAGAGCCCACCTGGAGACGTCTTCCCCCAAAATATCCCCCCCAAGTCCTACACCCCCTTTCCTGGGGAAGGCTTGAGAAGAATCCTCACCAATTTGTACAGGTGAACACAGACCCAAACCACTGGATCTTAAGAACAATGAAAAATCAATCAGGTTCTTAAAAGAAGAATTTTAATTAAAGAAAAGGTAAAAGATTCACCTCTGTAAGATCAGGATGGAAAATACTTTACAGGGTATTCAGATTTAAAACACAGAGGATCCCCCCTCTGGGCAAAACCTTAAAGTTACAGAAAACAGGAATAAACCTCCCTCTTAACACAGGGAAAATTCACATAAAACAAAAGATAAACTAATCCACCTTGCCTGGCTTATCTCTACTGGTTGTAATTTTGGAGACTTGAATTAGGATGGGTTGGAGAAGATGGATTTCTGTCTGGCCTCTCTCAGTCCCAAGAGAGAACGAACACGTAAACAAAGAGCACAAACAAAAGCCTTCCCCCCCAAGATTTGAAAGTATCTTGTTCCCTTATTGGTCCTTTGGGTCAGGTGCCAGCCAGGTTAGCTGAGCTTCTTAACCCTTTCCAGGTAGCAGGATGTTGCCTCTGGCCAGGAGGGATTTTATAACACTGTATACAGCAAGGTGGTTACCCTTCCCTTTATTTATGACACCATGTTTGGAGTCGGCAAGGAATTCCGCCCCCCTGGGTCAGATCGGCAGAGACCGTGGGGGGTTTTCGCCTTCCTCTGCAGCACAGGACACGGGTCACTTGCAGGTTTAAACTAGTGTCAGTGGTGGATTCTTTGTAACTTGAGGTCTTTAGTCACGATTTGAGGGCATCCGTAACGCAGCCAGAAGTGGTGGGACTACTGCAGGGGTGGGCGGGTGAGGGGCTGTGGCCTGTGATGTGCAGGAGGTCAGATGAGAGGATGGACCCTTCTGGCCTTTAAGTAGATGAGCTCGGTCTTTGCCATGCCGCCCTCCAGCTGCGGTGCCGGAGTCAGGGACAGACATGAGACTGAGCGGATGGGCTGCGGGGGCTTTGAGGAAGGTCTGGGAGATGGCAGCTGAAGCCATCAGAGCACATAAGGTCACCCAGGCAAAGGGGGAAGAGGAGGGTCCCCAAGGAGAAGCCCCAGTGGACACCCATGGATGGAGGTGGGGGGAGACACCACAGGAGACATGGAGGGAGTGGCCAGAGAGGCGGGGGGAGAACCAGCCATGCCCGGGGAGAGGCAGCTGAGACGGGTGGTGCAATCAACAGGATCAGAGACGGTGGGAAGGTCCAGGGAGATGAGGCTGGAGAAGGGTGCCTGGGGTGAGATGTTAAAGCCGGACTGCCAAGGCTGCGTGTCTGAGGATCTTGGCTGTGAGGGGCAGGCGGGGAGGCTCAAGGGAGGGATTATGAGAGGGGAGATGGTAAAATCCGGGAGAGAAGAGCCCGCGGAGAGCGACGGGCCGATGGAGGGTGTTGGGCAGGTCAGGAGGGACTGAGGTCAAGGGGCCAGCAGAGGTCTGAGGAGAGCAGAAGGGCCAGGCCACCACCAGGCCCTGGGGCGAGCAGGATTCGCTGAGGGTGGAATGGAGGGCAGGGGAGGGGGCTCACACTGAGTGGGGGGTGGGTGCGAGTGGGTTGGAGGAGAGGGTGAAGGTGGAGCGGGGCGATGGCCGGGAGTGCCGTGGAGCAGGGAGAGAGCCGTTAATGAGGAGGAGAGAAAAGATGGGGGAGGGCGGAGGGGCCGAAGCTGGCTGCCATGCTGGCTCGAGCGGCGTGTCCATCTAGGGAATCTCAGCTCCTGCCCGGCGCCTCACGGGAGGGTGGAGGCCTCGGCCAAGCTGGGTTCGGCTGCTCAAGGCAGAGGGGCTGCAGCAGGGATGCAGGCACGGAAAGACCGACTCGGTGCCTGGGTGGAGCCCGGGCCCATAGCTGGAGCGCCAGGGCCCCGGGCTCCCCCCAGGGTCTGGGCTGAGGGGCTGCCTGCCAACCTGTGCTGTAACCATGGCGGGGGGGTTGACCCCACTCTCCCAGCACTGGGGCTTGCAGCGGGAAGAGCCCCGGGGACTGGGTGGCGTCCGCCAGTCCCCGTACTAACAGCCCGGCTTCCCTTGGCTTCCAGCAATGGTTCACCGTGGTGGAGCGCTGCCCCCGGCTCAGCTGCACCGTCTCGGACCTCATCATCGGCAACAGCTACTCCTTCCGGGTGTTCTCGGAGAACGCCTGTGGGCACAGCGCCGTGGCGGCCGTCACCACGGAGCTGGCCCACATCCCGAAACCAGGTGGGTGCTGGGGGCGCCCAACAAAGAGCAGCAGCCGGGCGGGGAGGAGGTGCTCTCCCTAAGAGGTGGCCAATGGCAGAAGCAGGAGATCTCCAGCCAGATCCCGGGGGGGCCAGACAGCTTGGCTGGGGAAGCTGCAGCCGGCCGCAGCTCAGCAATGCTGATGTGAGTGAAAGGAGGAGGCCCAGGGTTTTCTAGACGTCGAAAGGTTGCAGCGTTCAGCTCCAACGGCTCGGGCCCTGCCCGGCTCGAAACGGGAGCGCTCTCCCGTTAGAACAGGGGGAGTCCGAGCGCAGCCCTTGTTCCTGACCCCACCCAAGAGCCTGCGGTAGTGGACGGTACGGTGTGAAAGGCACACAGCCAGCTTAGAGCACTTTGGGGAGGCTCTGTGGACCTCTTTGGGATCCCTAACATGGGATTCAGCCCCTAGCTCCAAAGGCGGAAGGATATGAAAAATAGTCCCAATAAATACTCTCTTAAACCTTCCTAAAATAGCTTTTTTTCCAGGAGGGGTGGTCTCCCTGGTAATTTCCCCCCAACCCGTTGCTTTCTCTCCTGTGATCTCCTGCCAGGTAGCATGGGGTGGCACAGCCTCAGAGCTGCTCTCCCAGCATGAGATGTTGGCCCTCCGAGACAAGCTGGGTGGCTGCGGTGGGATCTCAGGGGACATCAGTGTGTTGCGGCGTGGGGATAGGGGTTCTCCTGGGCTGGTACAGAGCACGGGGCGAGGACACATTCCAGTGACCCACTCTTGGCAGGGTTTGATTCTGTTCCTGGGAGGAGGGTGTTCTGGAGGAGTCCGTGCTTCTCTGCTGAGGGTGCCCCGAGCCCCACCGCCGCCTGGCACGAGCACCGGGGCACAGGCGGCCGCTGCAGTGACCTGCTGTTTGTTTCCTAGAAATTGTTTACCAGCCCGAGAAATACTTGGGCCGGGACTTCTCCGAAGCTCCCAAATTCACCCAGCCCTTGGCGGACAGGTCCACCACCAGAGGCTACAACACCCAGCTCTTCTGCTGCGTCCGGGCCTTCCCCAAGGTGAGACTCCGCCCTCTCCTCACCCCGCCTTTCCTCCGCCCTCCCTTGCACGTCTTGTCATGGGGTGGGTGCCTGAGCGGCTGCCAGAGCCTGCAGCGTGACTGTGCTGGGTGCTTGGGTGGCACCAGGCGACGGCAGGAAGGAGCGGGCTCAGAGGCTGCTCCATGAGTGGGGTCGGTGTCTGAAGGGGCCGGAGGAGTTATCTGAGAGCACTGGGAATGCAGCGCCCCATTTTGGCAGGTCAGGGGAGTGCGCCAACCCTGGGGGGTGAGGGGTGGGGGTGCAGAAATTCTGCCCGGGCTCCCCAGCCACATGCACCGCCTTCCTCTCATGGACTTTCCTATGGCCTGGAAGAGGCAGTGGCTGGAATGCAGAGCCAGCAGCTGGGGGACCTGGGTTCTAATCCTGCTGGCGCTGCTTATTTACAGCCTCAGGCAAGTCACCTCACCTCACCCTTAATTTTTCCATCTCTAAAAGGAGGCTAGTTATACTTGCCTGTTTCCCCGCGGGGCTGCGGAGAGCAAGTGTGTTAATATCTAAGGTGCCCCTCTCCGTGGCATCAGGGTGTTTTACCACCGCCGAGGGAACAGTGCCACCTGAGTGGTTAACCCACTCCTCTGCTGCACCAAAGCCCCATTACACGCACACACGGGGAGCTACCCCATTGCCCCGTCAGCGATGGGCATGGGGCCCTGGACGGCTGTTCCCCCAAAGGCCCTGCTGCATGCCCTGAGAGTCCTGTCCAGAAACTGACAGATCACACCAGCTGGGTGGCTTCTAATTCACCACGGCAAAGGGGCTCTTCAAAGGTCTCACTGCCAGGACCAGTGCAGAAAAGCCGTGAAGACGACCAGAGGCAGAGCACTGGCTACAGGAAGAAGCTTTGGGCTAGTGAGGTGCCTCCAGCTGCTGCGAGCAGCTGTTCAGGAAACAAGCTCATTTCTACGGCTAACGAAACCCGCTGTCTTTCAGCCCAAAATCATCTGGCTGAAAAACCAGATGGAGATTCGGGAAGACCCCAAGTACATCGCAGTGATCAACGAGGGGGTTTGCTCGCTAGAAATCCGGAAACCCAGCCCATTTGACGGAGGCATCTATACCTGCAAAGCAGTCAATCCCCTCGGGGAAGCCTCGGTGGACTGTAGGCTTGATGTGAAAGGTAAGGCTGGCGGCTCTTGTGGATCTGTTCCTCGTCCCAGTGCTGGGATTGCTTGTCTTTGAAATTCACAGCCTGAGATGTCCAGGAGCCTTCGGTGCCTGGGTCTTACTGAGATCTGGGGCATTAGGCTTCTTTAAATCTCAACCCTGCATGTTTTACTGAAGCCCACGGCACTGCATTGGAATCTCCTCCTGCCTCACTGTATGTAGGAGGCTCTGACGGCTGCCATTTTGGGGGACAGCAGGGATTGAACCGGGGCCCTCCAGAGCGAAAAGCATGAATGGTGCCAGTTTGAGCTAAAGAGTCAAACCTCCCTCCCTGCCCCTCTAACAGTCTGGCCCAGCGGGGGACCTGTAACACCCACTCCTCAGTGGGTGTCATGAATGTGTCATGGGGGAAGGGCTGTATCTGCCCCAGATTTAGGGTGATAGGCAGCAGGCTCTAGTTAGGACATTCCCAGCAGCTTCTACAGCCCTAGAGACAGATACTACCCTTGGTGCAGCACAGGGGGTGGATGAGCACCCCATGCCCACAGGGAAGGGGCCCCAGGCTGGCCCTTCATTAGTACTTGGGAGTGAGGAGGGCCATATAAGCACCTTGATGGGTTGGGTGAGGCGTGCATCCTCCATAGCCCATTGGGTGGAGACTGCTGGGTGGAGACTGCTAATAGGAGAGCCAGCGAGAGCCCCATTCCCAAGGGCTCAGCATCCTCAGCTGTGCCCCGGTTTTCCCAAGCGCTCAGTACCCCCCATGAACATGTGGCCAGAACCGTTGTGATGCGGAAAGCTGTCCACCAAAGCGGGGCCTAGGTCCCTCACTGAGCAGCTGCCAGCTAGTCGTGGCTCTCCAGTCGTGGCTCTCTGGGCCACGACCTCATTGCCATTCTCCGAGCCTTCCCAGCTCACTCCCCGGGGCGGGTAAGAGGGGTGCGCTCAGGCTGGAAGGCCTCAGGGTTTCCAGTAGAACGTCCCTTTTCCATCTCACGTGGCCTCTGTGCACAAGGCCCGGCGCCCAGATGCTACAGCCCCATGGCTGCGGCTAGATGAGCCAGATTTGTGCCTGGCTCCCCCAGACGCTCCTGGCTGGAATGAGGAACTGTCCCGTGGTGACCTGTGTTCTCTCCCTCTGGAGCGCCGCAGGGTCACCGTATTGCCCTACTGCGATCTCTTTAAGCCGAGCTCTGCGGCTGGGATATTAGGCTCCAGGGGTGGCAAAGAGCCACCGGCTATAGTGGGCTTTGTAACAGCTGCGCTAGGGTTTCGGGCCAGTGTGGGGTGCAGCCAGCCAGAGCCCATCTGCTGAGCGGCCCACAGTGTACCGGGAACCAGGAGCGCCGTCTGGTGACCAGGCAATGACAGTGGCATGCAAGGGCACCTCCACTGGGAAGGCTGAAAGTAGGAAGCTGCTAGCCAGTTAGCCAGATCGCCGCTCTAGGCACCCCTCTCCCCACCGTATAAACTAGCAGCCCAGCTGCTGGCCACACCCCTTGCCCCCTGCACAAGTAGGCCCCTAAGCAGCTAGCCTGGACAGACACGCCTGGCTTTGCAGCCTAGGAGTCACCAAACTTGGCCTCTGCCGGGCCACGAGAGGGAGCGGTTCCGGGGCTGAGCACCTGCTACCTCACCAGTGCTCCCGGGAGGTGAGCAAGAACATTGCAGCTGCTCATAATGGAGAGGCGATGAGGACAGGTCGTCCTGAGACTGTCTGAGGGGCTCTAGTATTAACAGCTTGAATCGCACCCGAGAGTGAAGCCTGGGCGGGGCTTGGGCACAGGTGTTAGGCGTTCACATTGGCTTGCCCTGCCGACCTCGGGCAGCCGTGTTGCACAAGCTGCAGCTTTTGACTAGCCCTGCAGGGTAGCGCCAAGTGACGTGCTCGACATAACCCTCCTGCACGGAGGGGCTGGGCCTAGGACCCAGCAGTGCAGGGGTCAGCGGGGAAAAGGGACACAGCGCCCGGCCCAGTTGAAGATGGTAGAAGGCACCTTTGCTATCGCCTGCAAATGGCTCCGCTGGAGAACCACCATGGGGGGCATATCCCCTCCCTGGAACGAGCTGGCACGGCCCATCAGCGCCCCCTGGAGCTTGCCCTGCTGCCTGCTCTGGGGTGACCTCAAAACATGTGCCACCCCCCCCCCCCCCCAGCACCAGCACCCACAGTCAATGAGACGACAACAGAGCCCGTCCCCATCAGTTGCCAGCTGGCGTAGGGATGCGAATGCCCAGTAGTTCACTGGCTCCCCCCTGAGAGGACTCAGCGGAGATACCAAACAGGCCCAGCCCTGAATGGTGCCCTGTGGCAGGCCTCACAGCTGAGGGACGGTTCACGCCCCCTCAGTCCCCATCTACAATAGTGGCTCAGCATCACTGTGGCTGCATCCTGGCTGGGCTAAGGGTACGCATTCTGTCGGCGTAAATGCAGCCGCAGCGACAGGACCCCAGCGGGCTGAGCCGGTGCGGACCCGCTTCTGCAGTGTGATGTGGCTGTAGAAGCTAGGGCTAGTGGCCGACATAGGCACGCTGCAGGCTGGGGGAGTCACACGGACCCTAGGGGCGCCAAGCCCTCAGGTGGGGACAATGGCACCCTCCAGAGCCCTGACCCAGGCTGGAAAAGCTAGAGCACCACAAAAACAGGCAAGGAGACGACACCTGGGTTTATGGCTAGGAGCCATGGGAGCTGTGCGTGCAGTCCAGCAAAGCGGAGTGGCCACGAGTGCAGCCGCTAATACCTTTAGGGGAAGAGTAGGAAGGGGAGGAGCGTGCCCAACCTGGGAAGATGGCAAGGGACCCGAATGTGGCAGGACAACAGGTGGTGGCTTGAAGCCAAGGCGGAGTGGACAGGGAAACATTCCTACATCAGACTAGTGGGTCTGGGTACTGGATTCCCTGAGAGCGGGGTTTGTGGCCCCCCCCCCCCATGAGGGCAGAGCTTGAGGGGCAGGGCAGAGAAGACGGTGGTGGGAATGAGGGACGGCGTTGTCCTGCAGCACGAGTGGCAAAGGCCCAAGGGGTGGTTTCCTGACTCTGCTATGGGATTGTTTTTCACAGTACCCCAGTGAGGGCCATGTGGCGGGTCTGAGGAAGGACAAGGTAGGTTGGCGTCTACATGGGGCTATAATCAGGCCAGTCGGGGCAGGGGCATCCGGCCCCAAGGACCCAAACACGGTTGCTACATTTTAGGTCGTGTGATCAGTACCATCCCCGCTTGCCCTCTGTGGGCTGCCTGCTGGTGGAGAGAGGGCTGTTTGCACGGTAGGGCGTATTCTGGCCAGCGCAGCGTGGTGGGGATGGGGAGCAGAGACCCAGGCCTTGCTGTCACTGCGTGAGTCTGGTGACAAGCCAAGCCCTGCGAGAGAAGCCGTTCCCAATCCTGGGGCCGTGCTGGGCATGAGCCTGGGAGGAGGGGTGGTGACGGTGGAGGTGTGTGGAGAGCCCTGTGTCATTAGTGGGCATGTGGGTGAGGGGAGCTCTGGTGTGTCGGGGAGCACAGAGTCTTTGGGAGACATCAGTGGTCACAAACAGGGAAACGAGTGTAGCCAGACGCATGGAGGGTAGGGGGTGGGCATGTACAGGGAGAGCAAAGCATCGGTCAGATTCTGGGTTGGGAGCATCTGTATATGGGGGTCCAAGCCTGGGCCCTTGGTGCCCATGCAGGGGGAGTGGTACGGGGCCAGTGGGGAGACAGATGAGTGGAGCTGGAGCCTGGTCATACAGTGGGAGGGGCAAGGGGCAGGACACGTCTGTAGGAAGAGAGCTAGGCCAGAGCATGGGAGGACGCTGTGTGGGCGTCGGGAAGCAGCTCTGGGCCAGGCTTTCCCCTCTGAAGCTGGACAGATGGGCTGCACAGCCTCTCCTTGCCCCCCAGCCCCAGAGGCTCCGGTCTCAGCACGGCACTGTCCCGCTGGCTCAGGCCTGGTCTCTTTGCTCCGTAGACGGAAGCTGCAGCTTGGAGTGAAGTTGCCACTTGGTAGCGTGGGCAGCAGAAATGCAGCGGACCCTGGAGCCTGCCGGCTTTGGCCCTGTCCCCAGATCTGTGTTCGTCTTCAGCTCTGTCCCGCGCTGAAGCAGCGTCCTGTGGCGGCAGCTCTGCTCCGGTGCTCCAGTCCCCCAACGTGCCTTTAGCTGTGACAATAAAAAGCTTCCCAGTGAGCGTGCAAGGCACTGCTGCGTGGTCTCTGCGGGCGAGGCAGGGTGGGGGCTGAGCCAGAGCAAGGCTCTGGGGCAGGGGCTGGGCTGCTTTCTGGGGCCTTGCTCCTTTAGGTGCTCAGAGGGCAGGAGCCCAAGGGAGCTCTGCACTCAGGAAGGAGGGGTCCCTACTGGTCAGGGAGGGGTTAGCACTGGGCTGAGCCTGAGGATCAGGTTTGGATTCTGGACCAGCCTCACAAGCTGGCAGCGTGTGTGTGTGTGCAGGGGGGAGATGAGAGTCTTTTCCCCATGCATGGCTGCTGGAGCATCTGGAGCTGCAAGGGGGCAGTTTGGGGGCAGGAGCTGTGTGAGGGGGGTGCAGCGCTTCTGAGCAGCAGGGGCTCTGCCTTAGCGACTGGAACTGGGCACCCCTGCCCGTGGGGCCAGGCAGGGCTCAGACTGCCTGTGGGCCCCCGGAAGGGCTGTCACGCTCCCCTGGGAGAAGCTGCGGCTGTGTCCCCGTGCAAGGAGCGGCACGAGCAGGCGGCCAGGGTGGGGAGCGCCGGCGTAAGCAAAGCCACGGGGCAGAGGGTGAAATGGGATCCGTGAGGATGATGGGGCGTGGACAGGGGACAGTCAAAGCGGTGGGGAGAACCAGGGGTCGGCACCGCCATGTTGTGCGACGGACGCTTGACAGAATTCCCGGACGTAGTGACGGACAGCGGGAGAGTTGTGTCATTCATTACTGCGGACCTCGACATGTTCACCACAGACACTCATGTCCTTGTACGGACACATTGCTGACCCCTGCGGGGAGGGATAGCTGGGGGGAGGGATAGCTCAGTGGTTTGTGAGTTCAATCCTTGAGGGGGCCATTTAGGGATCTGGGGCAAAAATTAGGGGTTGGTCCTGCTTTAACCAGGGAGTGGGACTAGATGACCTCCTGAGGTCTCTTCCAACCTTGATCTTCTATGATAGGCACATGGGAGCAGATTTGCTAAAGATCTCAGCGTACAATGCAGCGTTTTACACCCACTTAGCCCTGGCTGCAAGAGAGTAGGGAATCCGGCCCCCTTGTGCCACAGGAAGCAACCTGGCTGGCTCAGCTGATGTCTCTCTTCCTTAACTAAGCTAACACCCCAGCAGCGTGCTGGGGCCGGGGCGGGGCCACGCTGCTGCTTTCCTTCTGCAGAGCTGGGAAGCCGAGGGCCTGAGCCTTTCAGGCCGCGTTTTCAGGCACTCAGGGCCCACCTCCGGGGCCCGATTTTCCAAAGAACTCAGCGCCCAGCCGGCACAATTTGCACTGAGCTCTGGTGAAAAGCTGGCCTTGGCCTGCTGCAAATGGATTGTTTGGCAGCAGCAGGGCTGTTGGCTGGTGACATTGCCACCTTCCCCTCCAAACCGCCCCTTCTGCCTCCGCCCTTGCTGCAGAGAGAATTCCCTTTCCCTGCCTCAGCCCTGCAGTCTCACTGCAGAGCCCAGCTGCCTCTCCACCCTCTGCCCCGACCCGCTCTGCCCCCCACCCCAACTGCCTGCAGCGTTAGTCGTCACGTCCTACCCTGCACTGCGGCATAGCCTTGCTGGGCATTTAAACCAGCAGCTGCCTCTTACCCTGGAGGGGTGCATTGCCTTGCTGTCGCTGGCTGGGGTCTCGCACCCAGCCCAGCCCTCAGTGTGGCATTCTGAACACTGCTCTCTACACCCCTAACCCATCTCTGGGGACTCGGAGACTCACCCAACGTCTGCAACCCACCCGTGAAAGGCACAAAGCGTGGGAAGCCGAGACATATCAGCTGGGTAACTCAGGGCTTGGTCTCACACAGGCTCCTTCCTTCTGCCAGCTTCCCCCTATACCTCCACTGATCTGCAGGGCCTCCTGCCTCTGACCCCCCCTTCGCGATGGGTCACGATGATCACTCCCTCCCAGAACCTGGCAGCAGGTGCTGCTGCTCCCCCAGGGTCTCGAGGAAGGATACCCAAGTACCCCATGCATCGCAGAGGCATTGCTCCCTTGAAGAGCTGTCGTCCCCTGGGGTCTAGAGTTTCATATACGATAAGCAGCATTTCTAGGCGGCTGCTTTATGGCGCCCCTAGAGCAGACAGGCCCCCCAGGGCAAAGGAAAGCCAGCACAGACAGCGACACCTATGGAGCGACCGTAGGGCTGGACATCAGGAAACCTGGAAGGGAGAATGCGGCCACAGACTTTACCTGAGCCCTCTTTCCATGCAGGGGGGTCAATCGGTGGTGATGGTGGGGTCTCCTCCACGTCGGGATCTTGAGGGCACCATGTAGCCCAATAGCACAGGGTTCACAATATGCTGCAAGGTGGGGGGTTAGTTCATAAAGATCTCAGCAACATAAGCTATTGAACGTGATCCAGGCTGACTTTCCAAAGCAATCGAAGCAGACCTTAGCTCCTTGACACATTCATCAGACCAACTGCAATTGCTTCCTTCTAGTTTTAAAATTCCCAGCAGAATGAACCACAAAGGGTGCCCCTGCAGAAGCTAACTGGGGTTCAGCCTTTAGCATCACTGGGGCCAGGAACTCACCCCAAATCATTGCAAAGTTCATCCTGAACCCAGAGAATTTCCCTGCCACGTGTCCTGCCTCCTAGAAATCTGAGCACTGCGCATTCCTTAGTATTAAAAGTATATTTGCAAGCACCTCAGTTGTTAGCTCTTGCAGCCTGCGTGGTAGACCATTGGGCTAATCCCTGAACCCGGCTAGAATAACGCACAGCAGTGGCCCAAATGTACTGTACCTTGGACACCACAAAATCCCCAGCTGAGCATCCAATAAGCCGGTGATGAAAAGGGCGAGTCATGCAATATAAAAGAAAAATAATATCCCTTCTACACAACAGCTGGCGGCCCATAGCCCCTTGGTGAGTTAACGAGCCCCATCTACTCTCAGGCTTCAGAGGAGCAGCTGTGTCGGTCTGTATCTGCAAAAAGAAAAGGAGGACTTGTGACACCTTAGAGACTAACAAATTTATTTGAGCATGAGCTTTCATGAGCTACAGCCCACTTCATCGGATGCATTCAGTGGAAAATAGAGTGGGGGGATTTATATACATAGAGAACATGTAACAATGGGTGTTACCATACTATTCTCAGTCGCAAGATGTGGGCATGAGACAATGCATCAATACGTTACAGGGAGATGGAATAAAACCCTTTAACTAACAATAACTCAATAACAGTGAGGAAGCTTCGTTACTTACAGAGCGGAGACTACTCAGGTCAGAGGCTGTTTATTATCATAAACCCTAGACTGATCCATCAGGTTAAAAAGAAACAGCTGGTAACCGGATGGCAGGGAAAGGGCTTTAATCGCTTTATGCAGTAGCCTCTGTTCCCAGTCAGTCACTCAGCAACCAAGCCAAGACAGTGGTCACAGCCCTGCAGGCTGTATGTCAAGTCCTGGTTAACAATGGCTTGTGCCAGACACAAATCCCCCAGACAGCGAAGTATGAATTCCAATGAAGTGAGCTGTAGCTCACAAAAGCTTATGCTCTAATAAATTTGTTGGTCTCGAAGGTACCACAAGTCCTCCTGTTCTTTTTGTGGCTCCAGACTGACATGGCTGCTACTCTGAAATCTTGCTTACAGGAGAGTCACTGCATGCGAGCAGACAGAAACAATGGCCCTTCAGCCTTCTCAGGATAACTAAAGGCTCAGGGAGGGAATCCGCTCGCATTGCCCCTAGTTCCCTGGGTCCTGGTCCCTGAACAGGGCTGCTCAGTGTAAATCAGCAGCGTCAGCTGGCCAAACGGGCTCAGATAGTTCACACAGAATTTGTGGCAAACCTTGGGTATTAGGTAATAATGTGGCAAAGCAGAGGAGTCATGCTCAGCATTTATAGAACACTACACATGTTCTGGCATACCGAAGCCCCACCATGCATCAGACAAGCTGGGTATTCGTTTTCCTTCTGCCAGCTAAAAGATTGTCTTGGTAGCAGGTTTGTGCAATGGTGCCGACAACAGATCAAAGATCACCTGTGTAGAGACTGTCTGTCTGAGGCTGGGGACAAATCACAAAGCAGCTCCTCCCCCTGACCCCCCCCCCCCCCGGGCTGGCGCCCATCTCGGTCAGTTTTATACCCGTTCAAGGCACATTGCCCCTGTACGGGCTAGGTCAGCTTTACAGGCTTGCTGCCGTGGTCCCTACAGGCTGCAGCATTGCAGAGGAGCTGGGATTTAGGCATGTCCCCGCCTGGTCCCCAGCACACCTCCTGCAGGGGATGTGAGGGACAGGTGGCATCAGCTCTGACCCTGGCAGAGAGTCCATGCATGTGGGGAATCGCCCGGGGCGGGGACAGCTGGACAGCTGTTTTGGGGCTTCTTGGTGCTGGCATAGCTGCCATGAAGGGGCCGTGTGGCAGTGATGAATTCTCGCATCGGCGGGAGCACTGGGGAATTGGGCTGCAGGCTCTTTCTAATCCTGGGTGTGCGGGAACGGCTGAAAGGCTCAGCTTGAAGAGCTGGAGGACGTGTCTGAACAAGGGCCTTCCCCAGGGGCAAGTGCACTCGGGTGCCAGGCTGCTGGGCTGGACAGCTAGCCCTGACCCTGCTGCTCTGCCCCGGCCTGCCACTGGAGCGTAGCCTCCCCAGACCCAGCTGCATCCTGGGATACACGCCAGGACAGGGTCACACCTTACAGCTAAGGGGGAATCCTATTCCACTCCTATAGCCCTGTTGCCCTGGGAAGGGCTCGCCGTGGGACCCCAGCCAGGCAGAGTTCAAGACACCCCTCCCCACCCCTGTGGTCCATCCCATCGTCCCTGCAGCCCACCCCCGATATAGGGGACCCCACCTTTGCTGCCCCTGCCTCCTGCTCCCTCCCCGCTGCCCCATTCCCCATGTCCACAGGCACCCTGGGAGCTGGGCACTAGCAGAGGCAGCCTCCAGCCCGAGCACCCATCACCCTCACCAGCCCCACCCTGCACGCCCGAGCAGCTTTCACTGGGCAGCGCCCTCACGCTACTTCCACCAGAGGGCGCCATTGCACCAATTTCCCTGCCCCCATCTCTGCAGGCAGGTGCATTAAACAGCGGGGATGACTCTGCCAGCGAGCCATGCCAGGGGAGCCGGGGGCTGCAGCCACCAGGGCGGCATGTTCGGGGACCCAGTGCCAAAGGGCATGGAGCGCGCTCCTCTCCCTTGGCCCTTTGTGGTCGGCCTCCCATGCTGAACAGGGGAGCCAGGCCGGGGAGAATCTCCCCAGCCCATCGGCACACAGTTCTGGGAGATGCGCCCCACAGCCCATGTCCCCAAGGTGGGCAGGGCAGGGCAGGACAGCGAGGGGCTTGGTAGCCATCCGCACTTGTCGGCCACACGCCATGGCCATCGGGTTCAGCGGCACCAACCCGGCAAGGTCAAAACATCAGGCCCCCAAATATCCTGGGACTGGCAGAAAAAATCACGAGCTGTTTTGTTTTTAAATGAACTCCTGGTTAGTTTGTGTTTTATCCGCCTTCACCCTCCCTAGGGTGAGCAGATGTCCCGACTTTATAGGGACAGTCCCAATTTTGGGGGCTTTGTCTTATATAGGCACCTATTACCCCCTACCCCTCCCCCATCCCAATTTTTCACACTTGCCCTCTGGTCGCCCGAATCCTCGCCCACGGTGTGCACCCGCCAAGCACGGTGTCACCATCTCTCACCAGGTAGAGCGAGCCAGGTGATTTCGGCCCCCCACTGCAGGAGCACTCATGAAATGACCCATCTTCAGTCAGGGTCATGCCACAGTGCAATCAAGGGGCGTGACGGCAGGCCGTGTGGACATCCCCGAGCCAGCTTTAATCTCACTACGCTTGGGTACCGATAGCAGGGAAGCTGCTTCAGCCTAGGCTGTAGACACCTGATTAGCCTGGACTGCCATGGCCTCTCAGCACCCCAGCTAGCTAGATTGCAGGTAGCTACGTTTGCTGCAGTGCAGACATCACCTAAATCTAGCACTAAGCCTGGAGGTGGGTTTGCGATGTGAACTGGGAGCCACCAAACTCACCTGCTCATCCTGCCGGCAATCCTCAGGGGATGGCCTCCTTGCAGACCGAGTGCCACCCACATCGATCTTTAGCTAGGTCCTGATGCTGCAAAGCACTTTGTATAGGAGCCACCAACTAGCTCTTCGATGAGATAATTCCCGATGGTGCAATTGAGAGCTGGGGGGCGGAGGGGAACGGGGGTGCTGGATTCAGACTGGCGCCCTGCAGGGGAAAGGCTCTACCACTCACTAGCAAGGCCCTGCGTATCCAGCCCCACTCCTGGTGCCCGTGTTGCACCTTCGGGAATGCAGCTCCTTTTGGGGAAAAGCAAGATGATTAACTCACGTCCTGCCCTTTTAGAGCTCGCCTGGGCCAGGTCTCTCTTCTCCACTGCCCACGGGCTGCTCCCCATCTCCAGCTGCGGCCTCTTGTTGTTAGTGGGGTGGCTTCTGTTCAGCACAGACAAGCACAGGAAATTCAACAGTAAAACCAGCCCCCCCCCCCCCCCCCCCCAGTTCTAAACACAATGTTTTTACAGTGTAAAATCACCCCAGTAATTATACCAAGGTCTATACACTACTTTTGCTGCAGGTCAGTATTCCCCATGGCACAGCTGTGTCCACGGATTGCCACTCACACAAAAAAGAGGCATATGGTGCTGAGTGTACGGGGCTGTGTGTGTAGGGTCACCAGAGAGCGAGTGAGAAAAATCGGGCCGGGGGTAATAGGAGCCCATATAAAAAAAGCTCCAAATATCGGGACTGTCCCTATAAAATGGGGACATCTGGTCACCCTAGTCGTCATCACACCCACCGCCAAAGCCCCCTCACCATCCTCAGGTGTTCAGGAGCTGGGTGACAGCGTATTTTGTGTCCCGTCATGGTAATGTTGCTGGCTTTCACACTGATTTTAGCACAAGTCTCCTGACATTAAAGCCCCATTCCTGGAGTCAGGGATTACATGGGAGGCTCAGATTTCAGTTGTAAAACATTTCTAACCCTTGTGCCTGGAGGGGGAGTGGGGGGCAGAAAAGCTGGCAAATGTGATCCCGAAAGGCAAAAGAAGAACCCCCGATTGTTACTGTGTTTAATATACCATGATTTTTTTTTTAACCAATCTGGTGCTTTTGAGGAGGGAGGGGCTGATTCATGATTTTTGAACATTATGATCCCTAGCTTTTATACAGGACCTTTCATCAGTATCTCTCGAAGCACTTTACCAAAGAGGGCAGTATCATTATCCCCATTTTACAGATGGGAAAACTGAGGCACAGAGGAAGGCAGTGATGCGCCCAGGGTCACCCAGCAGCAGAGCCAGGGGTAGAATCAAGGACTCCTGAGTCCCACTTCACTGCTGTATCCACTGCACCACCCTGCTTCCTGATTCTGCTTTAAAGACCAATACCACGTTTTACGAGCATAAATTTGATCTAGTTGCTAGGATTGAAACCTGATGGGATGATTCCTATGACGGGTATCTTAAAATCAATGATTGTAACCTATTTAGGAAGGATTGAGCAGGCAAAAGTGGCACGGGATGCCAAAAATGGCATTATCTGTTTCCGAGTCACTGATAGCTCAGAAAAAGATTATCCTGAACGCTTATGGATCAATGTCCTAAAGCACAAGATGGGATATAGGTCGATGTCAGTATATGACCATCAAATCACAGTAGGGATCAGGATAACTGGCTCCTTAAGCACCTATCTATAACGTGTAGGGAAAAAAGGGGACTTCATGGGGGACCTCAATTTGAGGGACATCTGCTGGAGGTCACATGCTATCAGTATTCAAACAGCCTCGGAATTTCTAAAAATTATAGATGACAAATTTCTAACTCACACAGTGTTGCAGCCAATCCACGGGGGGTTTATATTAGACCTTCTCTTGACAAGTAAAGAGGAATTGATCACAGAACCAAAAATCAGTGGTAGTTTAGGTACGAGTGATCAAGACTTGCTCATATTTATGTGCAAACAGAATAAAGGCCAAACCAGTAATATATATCTATATATATTTAGTGATTTTAAAGGGACAGTTGCAGAAAGTTGAAAATATTTATGAACCAAATCATCTGGGGGGGAGGGAATGTAATAAGAAAAATATGAAGGATAATTAGAAATTGTTTAAGATCACTTTACTAGATGCCCCCAAAGCCCCAATCCCACAATCAAGGAAGAAGGTTGTACTGGCTTAAAAAAGATGACCTGGTTTAGAGGGGAAGTGAAGACAGTTATAAAAAATAATATGTACAAATGGAAGAAAGGAGAAGTTGATGGTAATGATGGGAGACTCTCAAATACATGCCACCGCTGCTGGAATCCTATGTCCGGTTCTGGTGTCCACAATTCAAGATGGATGTTGATCAATCGGAGAGGGTTCAGAGACAAGCCAGGAGAATGATTAAAGGATTAGAAATCATGCCTCAGCATGATAGACTCCAGGAGCTCAATCTATTCAGTTTAAAAAGGAGACGGTAAAGGGGTATCTTGATCACCGTCTATAAGCACCTACATGGAGAACAAATATTTAATAATGGGCTCTTTAGACTCGCAGAGAAAGGTCTAACACGACCCAATGGCTGGAAGTTGAAGTCAGACAAGTTCAGAAGAGAAACAAGGTGTAAATGGTTAACAGGGAGGGTAATTAACCATTGGAACAATTTACTAAGGGTTGAGGTGGATTCTCCATCACTGACTATTTTAAAATCAAGACTAGCTGTTTTTCTCAAAGATCTGCTCTAAGTATGATTATGGGGAAGTTCTCGGGCCTATGTTATGGAGGAGGTCAGACGACAATCAGAGTGGTGCTTTATGGCCTTGGAATCTATGACTCTGAAGGGTAACTGGTACTAAATGAGTTCGCTGCAATGTGAAGCCATGGGTAAGGGCACTGACCTGCCTCCTCAAATATAGAGTTCTCTCCACAGGTCACAGAGTGGAAATTTTTTTGCAGACCTCTGCTGAGAACAATCATCAGAGTGGCTTTTAATTTATGAGCCTCTCACCCCAGGGCCTCTGGGCACCTTTGCAAGTCCCAGCTAAACTTGTCGATTCCAGGAACCTGGCCGCTTGGCTGAATATGATTCAACGTGGGAACGAGGCCCCATGATTTACAATGACATCAGCAATAAACTACAAACATCCTAGAGGCTGCCTGATGGGAATACGTCACCCAGGGCAGGTCATTCGTGCCACATTTTTGCCAAATTAAAGTCTTGGAAGACAGAGTTATAGAAGTGAATAAAGAGTGCTTGAGTTGAAACAACATTATCAGCATGGTGTTTTACAAACAAAGAGACGTGAAAATGAAGCGATTGTAAAACCAACCTCAAGTTTAACTCTAATTCTCACTTTGCCCACTTATCCTGAAGGAGAGCATGTTTGTAGTTTGTGTAAGGTTATCATTGAAAGTCAGCCATTTCAAATATTTCTAAAGCTGCAGTGATTTATGCCAGTGAACCCTCCCCCACCAATTAGACAGACAGTGTGCAGGATTATGGGGGCAGAGTTAAGGTTAATTAACAAAGACTTTTTTTAGGTCTGTGTATTTGTTTGCTTGGTTATAGAGGCTTCATGGACATTGAATGTTCTCCAGATCACTGGAGATTTTAAAGCAAGTGAGAGCACCGGGAAATAGCACCATATTTGAAGTCTCTGTCAAATACTGTGCTTGTGGAAATGATCACTCCTGGCATCTATGCCAGTGGCGAATGCAGCTTCCATTAGGCCAGGCAAAGCCTGTAACTGCTTGGAGGGTTCTCTTACAGCTCAAATGGGGTAGGGGAGCAAATACAAGCCTAGGGAAATCTTATGTAACCCGTTGGTTCATGTGTTTTAGAGGTACCACTCTGTGCTGGATCCACAGAGGACGTGAGTTTGTCAGACAAGCTTGACCCTTTAACTCAAGGTGGAGCAGAGCATGCTTTTAGCTCTGGAGGTCCCTGGTGTGTCAGCCAAGATGATGTCACAAAACTGAAAACAACTATAGCCAAAACAGCTGGGAGAAAAAATTTAAACAGAAAAATGTGAATGATAATTGAGAGCTGGTTAAGAACATTTTACTAAATGCCCCAAAAGCCATAATCTCACAATGGAGAAAGAAGGCTACACTGGTTGAAAAACGAACCTTCCTTAGAGGGGAAGTGAAAGCAGCTATAAAATATTATATAGTATGTATATAAACAAATGGAAAAAAGGGGAAGTTGATAGCAATGAATATAAATTAGAAGGAAGGAACTGTATAAAACTGATAAGCGAAGCAAAAAGATACAAGGAGAAATCTATGGCCAATGGAGTTAAGGACAATAAGGAGTTTTTGAAGTATATCAAGAACAAAAGGAATCCTAACCGTGGTACTGGTCCATTACTAGATGAAAATGGTAGAATTGTTAATAATCATGCAGAAAAGGTTTAAGTGTTCAATAAGCATTTGGGAAAAAGACAGATTCAAGTAGAATAGAATATCAGGGGTGGAAGAAACCTCAGGAGGCCATCTAGTTCAGCCCCCTGCTCAAAGCAGGACCAATCCCCAATTTTTGTTCCAGAGCCCTAAATGGCCTCCTCAAGGATTGAACTCACAACCCTGGGTTTAACAGGCCAACGCTCAAACCACTGAGCTATCCCTCCCCCCATACGATAGTCATCCCATATAATGATAATGAAATACTTTCCATCCCAGCAGTAACTCAGGAGGATGTTAGCAGCGGTTACTAAAGTTAGACATTTAAAAAGCAGCAGGTCTGGATAACTTGCAGCCAAGACTTTTAAGACTTGTTTGAAGACTTTGCTGTAGTGTTAATGTTGATTTTTTTTCAACTTGTCTTAGAACTCTGGGGAAGTTCTGGAGGAGTAGAAGAAAGCTAGCGCTGTGCCAATGTTGAAAAAGTATAAATGGGACAACCTGCGTAATTATAGGCCTGTCAGTCTGACATTGATCCCGGGGAAGATAATGGGGTGGCTGATACAGGAGTCAATTAATAAAGAACCAAAGGAGGGGAATATAGTTAGTACCCATCACCACGGGCTTACGGAAAACAGAGCCTGTCAAAGTAATTGCATATCTTTTTTTCTGGTAAGATTACAAGTTTGCTGATAAAGGTAATAGTGTTAATGTAATATAGTTAGACTTCTGTAAGGCATTTGACTTGGTACTGAATGCAATTTCAATTAAGAAACTAGAATGATACAAAATCAACATGGCACATATCAAATGGATTAAAAGCTGACTTACAGCTAGCTCTCAAAATGTAACTGAGACACTGAGCGGGTCTGTTTCCAGCGGGGGTCCCACAGGGATCGGTTCTTGACCCTACACTATTTAACATCTTTACCAATGACCTGGAAGAAAACTTAATATAATGAGTGATAAAATTTGCACAAGATAAAGTGATAAAGGACATGTCACTCAAACGGCACAATCTGGACCCTCTGGTAAGCTGGGCGCAAGCAACAATGGCCATGTCTACATTACACACCACCGGCTGTAGCGTGCATGTGGCTGCACGTCCCAGTGACAAGCAAGCTGTGTCCGTGCTGCGGTGGGTAGCTACATGCCGGTGAAAGGCTCTGGCAGAGGGGAGGCAGCGGGAACGGGCTAAGCTGGTGAATCGTTTCCTGTGGCGGGGCAAGGCTGATAAGGACGCTACACTGGTAAAAACAGCAGTGTGATGGGGAGGCCCAACTTGGGTGAGTACAGAGCGTAAGGTAACAGGGCCGTCCCTAGAGGGATGCAGAACCCGGGAGGAAGTGACTTCCCCCAGCCTTCCCAAACAGCCAGGTGTGGCCCAGCCCACACTCCACCCCCTAGAGCTCCGCTTCCTCGGGGCTGCTGGGCTCCAGGGAGCTGGGGCCATGCCGCCCGCCTTCCTGCGGCTGGGGAGGTTGCAGCTCCGGGGCGCGCGCTCTCCCTCAGGTGGAAGACTTTCTAGGGGAGCTCAGAGTGCAGATCAGTGACTCACAACTCAGAGCATGTGAACAAAGAGGCTGCAGCCCCCATGATACAAGCTTCTACCACAATGGAGTCTGGGGGCAGATGGCTTTTGCTCTGGCCAATGTCTCTAAAGGGTAGCCTGAATATCTGCCAGTCCACAGATCATGGCCTGCTATATCGTTGACCTGGCAGCGCTGGTTAAGGCTGTCTGTGTATTTTCACCATTGTGACATCTACATACAGGCGCCATCTGGCTCCAGAGCTTCCAGAGCAACCAACTCAGGCTAATGAACCTGAGGAAGCCAACCTTGCTTACCATGGGAAGGCCTCCAGCTCCGCAAGCAGGCCAAGGCACGAGCGAGAGAAGCTGCAGCTAAAAGTAGCCCTGTGTCCCGTCAGGCCCTGTCTTAGCCTGGTTATGAAGCACAGTTAAGGTCTGGGCTAGGCTCCACATCAGAGGCCTGTCTGGAAGCAAGTTGTGGGTTCAGTGTAGACAGAGAGACCACCTATTTGTAGTCCCCAAGGGCTCATCCCCATAGTCCCCGGCTGAGCATCTGCACTGGGAGTTTCAGGTGTCCCAACTCCACCGGTGGAAGCTATGGTGTGGGCACGACAGGGTGGCCTCTGACACATCCCCAGAATGCTGGGCATACCCTACCGCCATGACCTGACATGAGCCATTGTGACCTTGCATGCACCATGCATATGAGGTCATTCTGCCGGGGGCAGAGCCATGACCAGTACTGGAGAGGGACAAACCTTTCAAAAATAGGACTGTCTGGCTAAAATCCAGATGCCCGACCTGCTAGACTTGGGCAGCTTAGCCCTCATGTCGTCAACCTAAATCTGGTTGGAAAATAAGGGTTTTTTCCCTCAGAAAATTAACTTTTCAGCAAAATAATTTGGTCAGATTTTGAAATGTTTCTATTTAACATGCTGCCACGGTGCCTCATGGGAGTAATAGTTTGGGTGCCTTATGCTCCCATTCTCCATAACAGGCTGGACTCCCTGGTCAGACTACATCTCCCATGATGCACGACTCTCCCCCCTTGGTGAGGGGAGGGGCTGCATCACAGGAATCCTTATGGGAGATGTAGGAGAGAGGACATGGGGACATTTACAACCTCAAGCCACTTCCCCATTGTCCCACTCTGTGCCCCTCTCCTGTCTCATACCGCTTTTAGATTTGAGCAGCCTCTGGCTGTCCCAGTTCTAAGAGTGAGCACCGCAGTGAGACCCCGGGAGCGAGAACCCATCCATAATGCTGCAGAGCTGCTGTCTTTCTTTTTTATTTGAGTTAAAGATAAATCACATCCTTGACTGGACAATTCCCCTTTGAATACCTAGATACACTTCACCCTAAAAATAAAAGATAAGAACAGTGCAGGCTACAATATCAGAACAGTACAATGGCTGTGAATAAATAATGCCCTATGCTAGCTCAGGTAAACGTCGGCTTGGTCTGACCATCTCAGGTCTCCTGGGTCGTTGCTTCCCCCTTCCCTACCAGTCATTTACAATTGTGTGCGTGTGGAAGGGGTGAAGCCAAGTTTGCTCTTTGGACATGAAAAGGACTTTTTAAATCAATGAACGGCATATCTGGGATGGTCCCTGCTCTCTGTAGCGGCCAGGTGCCCAGCTCGTTGTTGTCCAGGTTGTTAGCGTTCTTGTCGGTTTCACAGCAGATGTACTGATGCCAGATTTGCAGGAACGTGGTCCTGAATTTTTTGATCCGGAAGGCGTAGACGATGGGGTTCATGGCCGAATTGCCATGAGTCAGGAAAATAGCGATGTATGTCAGGATGCTGGGAGTCTGGCAGGACGAGCAAAACAAGGTGATGCAGTTGAGCGTGTGCAGCGGGATCCAGCTCAGTGCAAACAGGAAGAGGACCAGTGCCAAGGACTTGGCGATCTTCAGCTCCTTCCCGTAATATTTCTGAGGATCCGATGAGTTGGACGAGACCTTCTTGTCGAGCTGCTTGCGGATCAGGTTGAAGACCTCCAGGTAGATGATGAGCATCAGCAGCAAGGGGGGCAGCACCCAGACAAAGAAATTGAAATAGACCATGTACTCCATGCTGATGACGTTCTCAAACTGGCACCTGATGACGAACGCCGTGTGGCTGGCGTTCGCCTCCTGAGTCCTCCTTATCTTGTTCAGGTTGTTCCAGCCAAACATGGGGGTCAGCCCCACGAGCAGGGAAACGATCCAGCAGCAAGCAATGGCCACAGCTGCTCGTTTGGGTGTCACTACACTCTTGTACCTGTGGAGGAGACAGAAAACACCACGTGGCGTTAGATACAGGGGAAATCGCAGCTTGGGTCACTTCTTAGCTCCATGCCCTGCAGCAAAAGGGGATTTTTGAGAGATCAGCTCCCACGGAGTCACCCAAACAAGTGGCCCAATCTGCAGAAGAGCCCATGATGGGCGCATGTGGGATACTGAGCTCTTTAGAAAATCTGGCCTCAGCATCACCCACAGAGTGAATGCCTGAGGAGGGTGGTGGGGGTGCACCAGGAGGGGTGCCCGGATCAAGAAGCTGAGATGAATGGAGAGGCAGAGAGGCACAGGCAGGCTGGTCAGAGGCTGGAGAGGAGAAAGCTCCTGCACTAAGGGGGTGAGACTTTGTGGGGGCAGAGAGAGGGATGGGGACTGAATCTGGTCTTACAGCAGTTTTACGTTGACCTCAGAGGCCAGAGACAGTTTTAAGCCCAAAGAGGGTGGGGGTCAGAGAATTGCCATGGCCCATTCACTTCTAGGTTACCTGTTCACAGTCCAGCCAAGTTAGCAGTGGCTGGAAGCAGAACACTCCACTCCCACCAGTGGGAGCATTTCACACTTACTTTGCACACGTGCAAATGACACACAAGGTGCAGGGCCGGGCCTTGAGATCCTGTGACAAAGTTATCCCCTTCCTGTCGGTCAGGAGGGATTTTAAAGGGCCAGGACTGTCACCACAGCACGACGGCCTGATGTTATTTTGCATCGCCGTGTGGCATAAATAGCGGGGGACGCTGACATGGCAAAGTCAGGGTGTCCCAGCAGAATGACTTTCTGGCTTTCTGGGGCTCTGCCCAAGGGCGCTCTCCAGCTCCGTACGGCTGTATTCAGCTGGAGTGGAGTGGCCTGGGAAGCCCCACAGAAAAGAGTCCTGACACAGAGGCAGCAATCAGCAAAAAGGTTCCTCCCGTACCAGCTGGTGGCTGGAGGAGAAATCGATTCCCTGCTCCACCGCTGCCAGTAAGAGAAGCTTCTGGACAAGAACTTTTTCATTTCCTAATGTGTCAGTTCCTGAGGACCAGGCCTACCTTCTCTGAGCCCTGGGCTGAGGGGCAGGAGAGACAGAGCATTGTCTAGTCTTAGGTGGTGCTCTGTACTGCTCAACCTTCCAACGCACCCACCTGCCACAGGCAAACATTCTGGGGTTGTTCCCCTTTGAAAAATATCGTCAAGACCAATCAGTAAAGCCTGGAAGGTTTTATTTCACACCCCCCAACAAAAGTTTTACCATCAGAACAGCAGGTCTTGCCTTCCTTGCTTTTGCAAAAAATCTCTAGGGAGGGTGTAGAGGTGAGGAGCAAAAGTTTTATTAACGCTTAACTGAAGGGATGGAGGTGTTGAAACTTTAACCAGGAACGCCTTTCTACCAACTGTTTGTTGGGCATTTCAATTAGATAGGTGTGAACACCAACAAATTGGAACGTAGCAGTCAGACTAAACCTCCCTCCCTCACCTATTGCTCAGGGTTCACTTCTGTGGTGCTGGTGGTATTATAACCCTGCCAGGTCTCCAGCGAGTCTCCCAAGAAAAAATGGGGAGACAAGCTCAGTAGCTCTGATGCAAAAACCAAACAGAAAGAAACGGTACCACCCCCATATGCTCAGGGTTTAGCTGATCGCCATATTTGGGGTCGGGAAGGAATTTTCCTCCAGGGCAGATTGGAAAAGGCCCTGGAGGTTTTTCGCCTTCCTCTGTAGCATGGGGCACGGGTCACTTGCTGGAGGATTCTCTGCTCCTTGAAGTCTTTAAACTACGATTTGAGGACTTCAATAGCACAGATATAGGTGTGAGGTTTTTCTGTAGGAGTGGTGCGTGAAATTCTGTGGCCTGTGTTGTGCAGGAGATCAGACTAGATGATCATAATGGTCCCTTCTGACCTAAATATCTATGAATCTATGAATCACTTCATGGGGTTTTATACATGAGTAAGCAAAGTAAGGGCTCAAACCCATTGCAGGTCACCTTGAATGACAGCTGTCTGGGCTTTTGCTGTCCTAATACGCAGGATGTCAGAGGGTGGAGTGAGCCCACTGGAGTGTGTCATGGCCCCCCAGAGCAGCGTAAGGAGGGGAGGTGCGGAAGGAAAGGCTGCTAAGCTCATTAGAGCACTGAGCATAAATTATTCAGTAACCATAAGCGTGTTCTGGTGTATCTACCATCGGAGAAGGGTTTGCTGCAGTCAGTCCCCCTTTATTTCCCCTGCTAACCACCTCTCGTCTGGGAAATGATTCCCATCAACCGGAGGGGCAGGCTGGCTCCCACGGGAAGGACGGCTGGCCTGAGAATTGCTCGCTCTTCCCTTTGCAAGCAGAGCCCGTGTTCTGAGTCGGTGATTTATACTCCAGAAAGGGAGCAGACTCTGGGCAGCAGCGGGTGACTCAGGAGAAAGGCGCCATGTGGCATGAACGGCGAGGCAGGGGCACCGGGAGTAGAGGAGGCAAGGAAGGGCTGGCTGGTGGCAAGCACAGGGGAGCTTAGGCGGCATCGCTCTCTACTCGGGGTGGTCCTGTGAATTTGGACAGAGCAGGGAAAAGGGGGATATGCCTCACGCGGAGCGATGGGAGGCAGGAACCTCCAGGGCTAGAGAGAACTCTGGAGGATGGGGAGCCCCTGGAAAGGCAGTGGACTGGAGGGGCAGCAAAGCTGGGATAGAGAGGGGGCTGGGAGGGAGAGCCCCTCAGGGGGAGCGGGGTGGGACATGCCCTGTATATGCCACATATTTTACTGATGTTTAAATACCACCATTGGGCAGTACAATATTTCTTGTACCCCTCCGCCTGTGAAGGCCAGTGCCTTCGCCACCCTGAGTCCAGTGGTGCCAAGCTCAGGGGAAAGGGGAATGATAACTGAGCGGTTTCAACCCCACTCACAAAGACTTACCTAAAGCCATGCCCATCGGCAGCCTATTTTCTCCGGCCCCCGCAGAGCTAGGAGCGAGCCACCGGGAACCCCCGGTCCAACGGGCTGCAGCTCCCATTTCTGAGTGTTAGTGGATTTGCTGGACGTGGGGTGCGCAGGCTCCCGGTGAGTTGAGTGGGAGCAGAGCAGGCTCCGTACCAGTCCCTGGTGCAGGCCCCTCAGAGCAGCGTCACTTTGCGGGGAGGGAATGGTGGGGAGGGGCTGTATCTCATAGCTCAGAGAATGGGGCTGCTTGAATCTGCTGTGGGCGTTGGGGGGCTGGAGGTAGTTGGGGAGCCGGGCCAGTGCGGAGAGCCAGGGGGTGGGGTGGGCAGAGGGCGCAATGCATCGATCGCCTCCGCGTACTGCATTTTACAGCAGGGATTGGTGCTGTCTCGGTCTGAGGAATCTGTCTCCAGTGCCCAGAGGCCCCTGGTGAAGAGCCCTTTCTGGGCTCGAGCTGCTCAGACAGCATCTCTGCCCTCTCCTGTTGAGATCCTAGATATTTACAGCTTGTGCATTTGAATCCCAGCAGAGAGCATGTCTGCAGAAGGGAGCTCTGGCTGTGTCACACCCTCTTTCCACTAACCAGTGGCCATCTGGCAGGCATGGTGTCCCAGAAGAGGGAGGGTGTTGGGGGGGCCACAGGAAACCTGCCTTCCCCACCCTGCACCAGGGCACTTCAGCTTGCTGGAAATGATAATCACCCTGCCAAGCTCCAGGGTGTGTGCAAGCCAGCGCTGCCCAGAAGTGATGGGCCTCCACCCCCTTAGACTCCCCCGTGTAATGGTGTGCACAGCACGCACCCTGGCTGCACGCACAGACACCCACCCCTTCTCACCCCAACGCCACCAAACCCCATTCCTTGTGCTCCCCAGTATGTTTGTATCCACCTGGTGTCTTGTCTTCTACTTAGACTGGAAGCTCCTTGTGACGGGGGCTTTTGTTTTGTTGTGTGTTTAAACAGCGCCTGGCACAACGGGGATGGGGCCATGACAGGGCGTTCCTATGGGCTATGGTAATGCAAATAACACCCACCACAGCCCCATGGTCCCCCCTGTACTCCACTACACCCTCCCAGTGCCCGCCCTGCCCCTCTTCCCCACACGGCCCAGCCACATCATGCCCAGCTTGCTACACCAACCCCCTCCACATCCCACATCCCATGGGCGACACCCTCAGCGCCCTCCCTACCTGGTGACACACATAGATCACACACGGCCTCTCCACCCCCACCAACACAAAGACCTCACCACATATACCACCTATGCCCCAGGGAGACGCCCGACCATACACCTTCTCCTGCCTGCACCCCCCACACTCACACAGGGCTCTTATAGTCCTTGCACACCATCTCCCCTGACCACACACACAGAGTGTACCCATTGTCCCATCATTACCCCCATCCAACCCTCCCAGAATCCTACCTTCAACCCCCCCCCACCCCACATACATCCTGCCCTAAAGCCCCCATCAGCTCTCCACATAACCCGTCCAATCCGTCTCGGGCATTTGTAACGGCCACGCATCTGCATGTCACCCGCCATCCTGCCTGCTCCTCTGTCTCTGTACTCGCACACAATTCAGTTCCCAGTACTCTATGGTTTCACAAGCCATATAGCACCCCCCCTTCCTAAATTGCACTGGGGGAGAACAGACCCCTGGCTCAGGGACCCTCAGACAGCTCCTCTCCACAGCCATGTCCAGTGCTTATTGGGTGGGAATACAAAACTGTCAGCCGTGGTCTATGTCAGAGGTGGGATCAGAATGTACATGTTTCTGTGTCTGTGTGCACACGTGCGTAGGCATGCACATGCCTGTGCGTAGGTGTTTGTACACACTTCCCTGCCCTTTGTTACCATTATTGCTTTGTGCCCGAGAATGACACGTTACAGCACGGATAATGGTGAGCATGCCTCCCGAAGAGCATGCAAGAAGAGGCAGGAGGAGTCAGCGACACTGCGAGAAGGGCTTAGAACAGCACTAGTGTGCGGTCACTTGGGAGACACTAATATGTGAGATTGGGGGCAGTACAGGTTTTTTGCACCATAAGAACAACACACCCCACCCAGGTACCCCCTTCTACTGAACCCCTGACTTATCCGGATAAATAAACAAAGTTAAATAGTGGAATTAATAACACCTAACCAAATCAAAACCAAACATCCTACCCCAAGGATTGACCCTGAAAACAGAGAAGCTTCAGAGATTCCAGAAAGTCCACTAGGGACTTGGCTATTTTACATGGAAAGGTGCCCAGATCCTATGGTGATGGGCAGCAGCATAAAACTCTGACCGCTACATAGATGTCATCCCCTTTTATGTCATCCCCTCAAGCCCTCTCTGCTCTGCCAATGCCCCCTGGGTACCCCTTTCGTCTTCTTCCTCATGCTTCTTCCATCTCCACGCCACTCCCTCACCTCACTGAAATCCCACCCAACACTCAACTCCAGCCACGGAGCCCATGAGAAGTGAGGGACCATCGGGGTGTGAATGGACCCTCATCCTCCTCTGTCCTCCATCCATCTCCAGGACTGTTTTTACCTTCATTTATGTCATGCTGAAATTAGTCTTCCTCAGGGCAGGACTGTGGGTTTATGTGGTACCCAGCACTTGTTCAGGTGCTCAAAAAAATCACATTAATAGCAAATACATTCATTATTGTTATGCCTCATGGTTAGAAGTGGAGAAAGGCAGAACAAGGAGAGATGGCTGGGAGATAAAACCAGACTGATTCAAATTAGAAATCAGGGCCAAATGTTTAATTGTGAGGATGATTGACCCTTGGAACAAACTCCCCAGGGAAGTGGCAGATTCTCCATCTCTTGATGTCTTCAGATCCAGACTGGAGCCTTTCTAGAAGAGAGACTTTAGCTAGACACACGTTATTGGACTCAATGCAGAGATAACTGGGTGAAATTTAATGGCCTGTGTTATGCAGGAAGCAAGACTAGCTGATGTAATGGTCCCTTCTGGCCTCCAACTCTATGAATTTACACTTTTATTACATCCCCCTTCAGTATCTCATCATTGTGCTAATGGATTTTTCTTCTCTCTTGGTTTTCAGCTCCACCTATCACCATGACAGCGAAGATTCACACTGAACAGTACAACACTCAGGTTACAATTACAGTATTTTTTCAAAACGTCTGCTTTAAAGCTTAGCCTGATTCCATTTCCAGCAGCAGCCTCTTATTATTGTAAGTCGGAGTTGGTGGCTGAGTGTGGCCCTGTTCACATTAGAGAAATTTGTACTCATGTATTATCTATAATGATTCCATTCTGCAGGGCAAACCACAAATGGCACCGGAAGACATGTAATTTTCATCCAAAAGGGTTTTTTCTTTTTACAAAAAATGTTTTTCGAGCAGCAAAAACAAACGTTTTTACAGAAAACGGCCGGGTCATCTGAAATTTTTCAATTTCATTTGGGTTTAATTTGAAACAAAATATTTTCAGATTTTGGGCCCCTCCCCCTCCTTTTCCAGTGGAAAAAGGAGGGGGAGGGAGAGATGGGGGGGAAATACCCTCAAAACTGCCCCTCCCAATTATTCATTCAGATTCAAATCAAAATGAAATGTTTCCCTTTTGTTTTGACAAAAAATTAAAAATTTTGGAGAAAATTTTCACACGAAACAAATGTTCTTGGTTTCTTTGGATTTTTTGTGTGTAGAAAATAGCTATAATTTTCCAAGTAGCCCAAGCAGGTGCGCTGGACTCAAATAAAGTAATTCTTACAATGGTACATCTTATTCCAGTAAGATCCCCAGGAAAATAAATCAGTGAAAAGTTCTCTAATGAAGACAGGGATCAGCTAATCACATGAAGCTGGACAAAGTGCATGGGGAAGAGAAAGTACAACTGAAATGCAGCTTATCTGAGTTATGATTACACAGAAATAAAAGCCAGAATGGCTGCTGATCTCATGGAAATCCCCCTGACAAAAAAGCTTTGATCTCTGGTAGTTTAGGTTTCTGTTCCTTTTTCCCTTGTCTATCTTTGCTTCAGATCTTGCAGACTCCTGAAGGCCGCTGTACAGAGACATGGACAATGAGTGCTATGAAGAATTGTAAAGAACAGCTGTTTCTCCAGGAAGTGTTTAAAGGACACGTTGTAAAAAAGATAAACTGAGGCTGAAGCTGGGTACTTATTCCCAGCTGCTTGCTCACTGACTGAAAATAATCACTTATCACCAGAGGGAGTCATAATGGAAAGTTGTTAATTTATCACTGTTCTTTATTTCTATGGTGGCAGCCCCCCAAAAAGGTTACTGAGTGCAGGCCACATACGCTGGAAGTGAGCCCCGTGCCCAGGGCTGTGTCTCATGTTCCTACAAGCTCATGCTTCAAGGTTTCAACCAGCCACTTGCCGGGGTCAGAAAGCGATGTCCCCCCCCGCCCCCCCCCCACAATGTGTTCTGGTTTCGGTTTTTTCAATCTCTTTCCTCTGAAGCATCCGGGATGGCCCCAGCTGGAGATGGGACGTAGGACCAGGCGTGCCAGGGCTCTGTGGTGGCACTGAGCGGTCGCTCTCTGAGGTGCTTGGCTGGCTGTTTTTTGCTCACATGCTCCGGGTCTAACTAACCGCCGTATGTGGCGTTGGCAAGAAATCCCCACCCCTCCCCGCCCCCCGGTCAGATTGGCCAGGACCCTGGGGTATTTTGCCTTCCTCCACAGCTAGGGTTGCCAAATTTCTAATCACACAAAACCGAACACCTTTGCCCTGCTCCCTCCCTGCCCCTTCTCCGAGGCCCCGCCTCCACTCACTCCATCCCGCTTCCCTCTGTTGCTCGCTCTCCCCCACCTTCACTCACTTTCACTGGGCTGGGGCAGGGGGTTGGGGTGCAGGAGGGAGTGAGGGCTCCAGCTGGGGATGCAGGCTCTGGGGTGGGGCCAGAAACGAGGGGGTCAGCATGCAGGAGGGGGCTCCAGGCTGGAGCAGGGGGTTGGGATGTGGGATGGGGTGAGGGCTCCGGCTGGGGGTTCAAGCTCTGGAGTGGGGCCGGGGATGAGGGGTTTGGGGTGCAGGAGGGGGGTCAGGGGTGAGGCAGGTGGTTGGGGTGTAGGAGGGGGTGTGGCTCTGCGAGGGGGCTCAGGGCTGAGGCAGGGGGTTGGGGTGCGGGCTCTGGGAGGGGGCTTAGGGCTGGGGCAGGAGGTTGGGGTGCGGGCTCTGTGAGGGGGCTCAGGGCTGGGGCAGGAGGTTGGGGTGCGGGCTCTGTGAGGGGGCTCAGGGCTGGGGCAGGAGGTTGGGGTGCGGGCTCTGCGAGGGGGCTCAGGGCTGAGGCAGGGGGTTGGGGTGCGGGCTCTGGGAGGGGGCTCAGGGCTGGGGCAGGAGGTTGGGGTGCGGGCTCTGGGAGGGGGCTCAGGGCTGGGACAGGAGGTTGGGGTACGGGCTCTGTGAGGGGGCTTAGGGCTGGGGCAGGAGGTTGGGGTGCGGGCTCTGGGAGTGGGCTCAGGGCTGGGGCAGGAGGTTGGGGTACGGGCTCTGCGAGGGGGCTTAGGGCTGGGGCAGGAGGTTGGGGTGCGGGCTCTGGGAGGGGGCTCAGGGCTGGGGCAGGAGGTTGGGGTACGGGCTCTGGGAGGAAGTTTGGGTGGGGGTGGGAGCTCAGGTGGGCTTGGAGTGTGGGAGGGGGTGCAGGCTCTGGCTGGGCGGCACTTACCTCAGGTGGCTCCCGGTCGGCGGTGCAGGGACAGGCAGGTGGCTCTGTTAAGTGCGCACTGCCCATACCCGCAGGCGGCGTCCCCGCAGCTCCCATTGGCCATGGTTCCTGGCCAATGGGAGCTGCGGAGCCAGCACTCAGGGCAGGGGCAGTGCATAGAGCTTCCCTGATTGCCCCTGTGCCAAGAGGCCGCAGGGACATGCCGGCCACTTCCGGGAGCCGTGTGGAACCGGGCAGGGAGCCTGCCTTAGCCCCACTGCGCCGCCGACTGGACTTCTAGTCAAAAACCGGATGCCTGGCAACCCTATCTTGCCAGGATTATATGGGTCTCTCTCACCCCCTGCCCCAGCCCAGTGAAAGTGAGTGAAGGTGGGGGAGAGCAAGCAACGGAGGGAAGCGGGATGGAGTGAGTGGAGGCGGGGCCTCGGAGAAGGGGCAGGGAGGGAGCAGGGCAAAGGTGTTCGGTTTTGTGTGATTAGAAAGTTGGCAACCCTACTCTCTACCATTGCGGGGGCTTCGGGCACTGGTGCACCTCAGACCCTCCTGTCCTCTGCCTGTGGCCCACAATAGTCTAGTCTCCTGTGGGCTGTAAGACTTCGGTCTCATTTCAGTTGTGTGGTTTAGTGTGTGGGTGCTGGGTGGGGTTGGTGTCCTGTGATGCACGGGAGGGCATGCTGGATGATCTGCTGGTTCCTTCTGGCCTTAAACTCTGTAACTCCAGAAACCACAGCCCCTGCTCTAGAGAGCTCGTGTGATGGCTGCCATCTTGGCCAGACCCAGGGATCGACTCAGGGATCTTCACAGCTGATGAGCCAGCTCTCTAGCTTAGAGCTGTAACAGACTCGCACCCTCTGGGTCAGGCGCAGAGGAGTACACAGCACACACCACCAGAGAGTTCAATACTTCCTCTGGGTCCAGGTCGTTCATTTCAAATGTCTGAGAGCAGTAACCATTCAGATCCCGGCTGAAACCCCTACATGAGAACGCTCATCACGGCTAGCAGCCGGGGACTGCCAGAGCTAAAAGCACGAGCTGCTACAACTTGAGCTCCAGAGGCTACCTCACCAGGTGGGACTGTAACAGACTCCCAGCCCCTGCAGATCGGACACAGAAGGAGCTCTATAACCAGGGAGTCACCCTTACAGACCTATGGCAGACAACATAGGAAAGAAAAGAACTCAAACTTGACTGATGGACAAGACAGTCCGGTACAGAGAGTCTTCTCTGAACCAACACCATTGCCAAGACGGGTGGGAAGAGTTCCAACTTCTCCATCAGACAGGCTGCAAAAACACAACCCACAGAACTCTGCATAAACTCAGCCACAGAGTCCAGCACCTCCCGCTGTCTTCTCACTTTGTAGAGAAGATCTGTTACATCGGGGACTGCATGGGCCACCGAGAGCAAGACCAGATGCACAGCACCCTCCTCCGAAGCATTCATGCCGCTCACGCAATGAGTCCTGGATGTACTGATGCCAACCCAGGCCACAAGCTGTGATGCTGACCCCAGGCGTGTCTGCGTGGTATGGAGAACAAAGAACAGCTGGGACCCTGCCTCTAAAGAACCGTCAACATCTCCCATGAGTGGAATCTACCACCTATGCTACAGCATGCAGAAACCTCACCTTAGACTTTGCAAACTACCCGGGTCTAGGCTCCCTCTTCTAAGAAAGCTTGTTGAAAATCCAGCAAACAGTCTGCAGTGCTAACTGCCAATATCCTGGATCTCTGCCAGGCTTCAGGTCAGGGGATGGTATTGAGACAGCACCTGTTGCTCTGGCGGGTGGCCTCCTCCTGGCCGTAGGCATGGGATGTCCATCCACACTCGTCCACACTGAAGCACTTACATGAGAGGAAAGTGATCAGGAACAGTCAGCATGGATTCACCAAGGGAAGGTCATGCCTGACTAATCTAATCGCCTTCTATGATGAGATTACTGGTTCTGTGGATGAAGGGAAAGCAGTGGATGTATTGTATCTTGACTTTAGCAAAGTTTTTGACACGGTCTCCCACAGTATTCTTGTCAGCAAGTTAAAGAAGTATGGGCTGGATGAATGCACTATAAGGTGGGTAGAAAGTTGGCTAGATTGTCGGGCTCAATGGGTAGTGATCAATGGCTCCATGTCTAGTTGGCAGCTGGTGTCAAGTGGAGTGCCCCAGGGGTCGGTCCTGGGGCCGGTTTTGTTCAATATCTTCATAAATGATCTGGAGGATGGTGTGGATTGCACTCTCAGCAAATTTGCGGATGATACTAAACTGGGAGGAGTGGTAGATACGCTGGAGGGCAGGGATAGGATACAGAGGGACCTAGACAAATTGGAGGATTGGGCCAAAAGAAATCTGATGAGGTTTAATAAGGATAAGTGCAGGGTCCTGCACTTAGGACGGAAGAACCCAATGCACAGCTACAGACTAGGGACCGAATGGCTAGGCAGCAGTTCTGCGGAAAAGGACCTAGGGGTGACAGTGGACGAGAAGCTGGATATGAGTCAGCAGTGTGCCCTTGTTGCCAAGAAGGCCAATGGCATTTTGGGATGTATAAGTAGGGGCATAGCGAGCAGATCGAGGGACGTGATCGTCCCCCTCTATTCGACATTGGTGAGGCCTCATCTGGAGTACTGTGTCCAGTTTTGGGCCCCACACTACAAGAAGGATGTGGATAAATTTGAGAGAGTCCAGCGAAGGGCAACAAAAATGATTCGGGGTCTGGAACACATGATTTATGAGGAGAGGCTGAGGGAACTGGGATTGTTTAGTCTGCGGAAGAGAAGAATGAGGGGGGATTTGATAGCTGCTTTCAACTACCTGAGAGGTAGTTCCAGAGAGGATGGTTCTAGACTATTCTCAGTGGTGGAAGAGGACAGGACAAGGAGTAATGGTCTCAAGTTGCAGTGGGGGAGGTTTAGGTTGGATATTAGGAAAAACTTTTTCACTAGGAGGGTGGTGAAACACTGGAATGCGTTGCCTAGGGAGGTGGTGGAATCTCCTTCCTTAGAAGTTTTTAAGGTCAGGCTTGACAAAGCCCTGGCTGGGATGATTTAATTGGGGATGGGTCCTGCTTTTGAGCAGGGGGTTGGACTAGATGATCTCCTGAGGTCCCTTCCAAACCTGATATTCTATGATTCACAAGATCCAGGGTGGTGAGCAGGGCTCAGTGGTGTGACTGGCAGTGGGAGCAACACAACTAAGTGGATAGCTCCCAGGCAGTCAGGTCAGCGGCACGGGGAAAGCAGAAACATCCACAGATACAATTAGAGGTGTCGTTTCTTTTGTGTAAATGCCACAGTGCCTTTTTTTCCAAGGCCTGATCCAAAGCCCGTTGAAGGTAACGGGAGTCTTTGTGTTGGGCCAGTAATGTGCACTGACCTCCCGGTGCAACCTGTGATAGAAAAGCGATGGGGTTAGCCGGTCACGGAACCTGCTCTTCTCCACAGAAAGTCTCCCGTCAGCCTTCACCTGCCAGGAACCTTCGGTGCTATCCAGGGTCCACCCAATGCACCCGTGTGCAGGAGCCCCCTGGCTGCCACTGCTTCTCTGCTCCAAAGCAAAACATTTGCCTCTGAATTTGACCCATTCCCAGCAGCTCCAAATAGCCGGTCTGAAGGGCTATGAACAAAGAGGGCCATTCCAGATACTGTCGTGCCTGGAACTCCGCCATGCCTGAGAGCGCTGGGAAAGGGCGACTGGTGGTTAAAGCACCTGGCCAGGAGTTGGCCCAGCAGGCTTCTATGTCAGCCTCAGACGACTTGCGTGACCGTGGGCAAGTCACTCAAATGCCACTTGGGTCTGAGCCCTTGTTTGTTTCATCGCGGTGGGTGATGCGGCTAGGAAAGGACCCTGCACACGCACGTACAATGTTTCTTCTCCTGCCTTTTTTGTACCTTAGGCCTGGCTTACACTCGAAAGGGCAGCGGGGAGAACGCTGTCAGTTAGCGTGTGATTTTATTGACCAGACTTGTCATGCCAGGACCAAGTCCACTGTGGACGCAGTTACACCAGGGCCTTATCCTAGTACACGTGCCCTTCCCCTGCAGAACTGCTATACCAGTATAAAGCTTCTTTATACGTGAGCCCACAAGAGGATGTGGGGGTGGGCGGTGGTACTACTTTAACTATACCACGAGAGTTAACACAGTGCAACTTACTAGCATAGACAAGGCCGTAGCGGCGCCAGGAGGGTCAGCCTGACCATCCCCACTCTGTTGGCGATGGAGGGGCTCCTGGCTGTTTAATCTTAAACACAAAAGCTATCCTTTCAGCGCTTTATTCAGGCGTTTGAACATTAACAAAAGCAACCTGAAATCACAGGCCCTGACCCTGGCCAGCACCCCAGCAGCTCAGGGGGGCTGCAGCAAAGGTGGCTTTCAGTCCCTTTGCAGCTCCTTGATTTGTGGGCTGTCCAGTGCCTATCTTGCTCCCTGATGTAAGCCAGAGCAGTCGAGGGGGAAAGGGCTCACCCGGTTTCTCTTACCTTAACTCCATCTCTGCTGCACAGAGTGTGCAAGGCTCTTTGAGATCCCCACAGAGAAAAGCTCTCGGGCCCTGTCTACGCACAAGGGAGCAGTGCTGCTGTCTTTCAGGATCTCTGGGCATGTGCTCAAGTGGCTAGTCCAGGCTGGCATAGCTTCCCTGCTCCTACAAACTAGCCAGATTAAAGCTAGCTCGAGTACATCTACCCATGCAGGGGCGGTCAGTGGAGAAGAATGCCCTGTGGTTGCTACTAAATATGAATCGCGAGCACAGCAAATCGATAGCAGCCTGCCCTCTGTACACAAGCCACCAACTGCACATTGCTGCTATCACACCTTTAACTGCAGTGTAAACCTGGACACCATCCTGCTTCCTAGTTCTGCACTGCCCACTGATGCCGCACTGGCTTTACAGACACAAGCTGAACTAATTGAAGGCCACTGGAAACCAGGATTTTGTGTGTCCACGCTGGGTTTACTCTGGTTTAAATAAATTGTTTAAAAACCGATTCTAGCAAAGCCAATCCAAGTTTGGTGCGTGTCCAGGGCCAGGAGTACAGCGTGTTATATTAACAAAGACACTCTGATCTTTACTGGTAGCTTTGCGGGCAGCAGTGCTCAGGAGCCCCAGAAGTCACTGATGGCCAGTTTTGGTGGAAATGTCCTAGCGACAGTGATGAAGAGGAATACAAGGGGGGAAAAAACAATCTAGGTTGCAGAAATTGACCAGTCCTTACTTTTCCTGTCCACCGTGCCCTTTCCGCTTGTCATCTCGCAGATTGTGTGTTTTCTTAGTGTATCGATGAGTGGAGTCCGATCTGACTAGCATCATTGTTGGAAAAGCACTAAATGTTGGATAAACAACAAACGATGGCAAAAAATAAAAAATCAGCAGAAATGTGACGGTTCTGTGCTTCCAGCCTTGCCAAAGTGAGAGGGAGAAGCTGGGTCCGGAGAAAGCAAAATGCAAAATGCTTAGGCCTGACAATTAAAGCAGGAGAATGACAGGACACCTGTATGAAAATGACTATGCCCAGGGGAGGAGGAAAAGGCAGGGGTGAGAGGGAGAGAATTTATAGAGCAATTGAAGGCAGATGGGCCAAGTCAGCTGAAGAATAAATCGGTACGTGAATCTGTCCCTACTGTAGTGAGAGCAGGCAACATAAGATGAGCAAGAAAATGATAGTTTTGCAGAAAGCGCCCAGTGAGGGTAAATTGGATGGTATAATGGATAACATTTTCAAAAGCATCTTGCCTACACATAGAAGTTATATCCCTTTAACTACACCTGTACAGTAAAAGCTGGACAGCTTCCCTGGGGCGGATGAAGTTATCTGGGTATAAAAGAACTGACACCAGTGTAGAGGATTCCCGTACAGGACGATCACATTTACACTTGCCAACACTAGGGGTTGTAACAGTGCCACTATATTGATAAAAAGTCACACACTGGTACAATGTCTGTGTGTAGTCCTGGCCTGATTCTCAAACTATGTGTTCCCCACCTATCTCGCTTGTGGGGCCCAAGCCAGCAGTCATGCTCAGAGCAAGCCTACTGGAGTTGGGTCCTGCACCAAAGGCAGCACAGGGGGACCAGGTCAGGAGTTTTTTGGTGTTGATTGCTCTGTATGTCCCATTATACCCAATAGTCCAGTGTTCTACCAAAATTTGCACAAAATCCAGGAAAACAGGATACTTCCGAACTCATATTCCATACAAGAAGCCATTCCTACAATATTTAAGATACATGCCCAAACTGCTCCAGCTTTCAGGCTTCAGGGGTCTGATTTTTCACCAGCTTTGCACCTTGTGTGTCATTTACAGGGTATGTTTACACTTCGAGCTGGAGACGTAGTTTCTCCCCCGTCTGGTACTGGGACAAAACCAGAAGTGCTTTTGTCCAGGGTTAGACGGGAGACACCATTTTTAACAGCGTGCCACTCTTTCTCCTCTGGCATGACCTGGAAAGCATCGTGTGTGAGGTCATGCTGCTGGGGGCTGGGCAGTGCGCTCTTAAAGATGGTGCCCCGCTCCGGCAGCATGTTGTCACACGCACTGTGTGTGCGAGTCACGCCAGCAGGTGTGAGGCAGTACACTCCTCAAAATGGCATCCCTTTTGGGGGCATGATCTCGCACGCCCTGTGCATGAGAGGTCACGCCGGCGAGGGCCGGCCCACGCTGCTTCCGGAAGTAATGTCCAGTGTTCTGGGAACGTGTGTGAGGCTACCTAGTATAGACATGTCCACACTGGTGCAAACCTTTCTGTTCTGATTTGGGTGCACTTCATATTCCGTTTGCACGGATGTCAATGACATATGGCTCAGGGCAGGGTTGTCCCAGGCTCAGCTGCCCAGGGAGGCTCAGCTGGACCTGCTCTAGGACCTTCAGTCTCTAGGCAGAGGCTTTCAAGTCAGCACTGAACCATGTATTAGGGTCCTTAATACAGAAAGCCTATTTCCCCATCCCCTGTACGGCTCAGAGTGGGAAGCCCTAGGAATTAGGACATACACACTGCCCTCATAGCCTGGATGGAGAGGAACCTGCCAGGCCTTCTCCTTGTTCCTTACACACCCACACCTGCCCAGCTCTGGGCTCGGAGAGAGACAGGGACCAACGCAGGGACTCTGGCCCATGGTACAGGCCTGTTGCCAAAGAAGATCTTGCTGCGGACCTTAGAAAGTTCTCTTGGCTGTCTTTGCATTGCTGCCCGCACAGATATACGGCATTGATTCAAAGCCAGACCAAGCAGAGCAAGGTCAAGCAAATCGAGGTGAATCCCATCATTCGAGGCCAACAGATCTCCCCCGACAGATAAATGAGAGCGACAACAAACAGGGAACCATCAGCATGAATTCACTTTGTTCTACACTCGCTCCATCAATTTGCCTAAGGCTTGAAGATGAAGGGGATGAGAACGCGGCTCCCAGTGTTATCACAGCACAGAGTGTGTCATTTGCAAAGAGCAAGGCTGCCCGCAGGTGAAACTGAACCAGTGGGACTGTATGAAACCCTGTGCACTGTTTTGTCTGTGTAGCTGAGCTGCTTCCAGTCGAACTCACCCGGTTCCCTGTGCATCTGGTGTCCCCACTCCCCCAGTAACAGGCCCTCCAGGGAACACGAGCCCTCTGACTCCAGTTCCACCAACACAGCCCCAATGCAGGGACTGGGGAGAAATGGGTCAGAACTGTCTGGGAAAAAATTCTGGGGCCAGGTCATGTTGTCAGTTGGGCACACTCCACTTGCAGCGTGACAGGGCCCAGGTTTAACTGGCCAGTCCAGAGTAGCCACAGCCATGGCCTGGCTTGGCCTGGTTTCCTCTCCACACTGTGACTGGGGGTGCAGACACTTGTGTGGTAGAAAGGTGCCCAACTAGATATCTGGAGGGTGTTTTACAACGCCTGGCCTCCCTGTGTACAGAGTCACCGGACTCATACAGAGTTGACACTGCTCCCTGATTGGTTAACTGGAGTTGTTTGATCCGCTAGGACAATGAATGAGTAGCGAATACAGATCGGGGACCACTCTATGCAAACAAAAGCTCAGATGTCAACAAATAGGAACTAACAAGGAATACTGGCATAGTTAGACTTCACACCTGTTTGGACGCTGAACAGGCATTCACAAGCACTGTGACTGTAGGCTCAGGCCAGCTCTAACGCGTATTACGTAGAAGACACACTTAGCCCAGAACCTTCATAGATTCCAATGCCAGAAGGGACCAGTGTGATCATCTAGCCTGACCTCCTGCATAGCACAGGCCAGAGACCTGCCCTGAGTTAATTCCTGTTGGAACTAGAGCAGATCTTCTAGAAAAACACCCAGTCTTGATTTAAAATTTTCCAGCGATGGCAAATCCACCTCAGCCCTTGGCAAGTTGTTCCAATGGTTAATTATCCTTAGTTTAAAAACTGCATCTTATTTCTTGTCTAAACCTGTCCAGCCATTGGAACTTGTTATACCTTTTGTCTGCTAAACTGAAGAGCCCTCCCTTTGTACATTGCTGTTCCTCAGGACCTTAGAAATTGTCACAGCGATACCCTGATTGGGGCGTGTTAATTGAGAGTTGATATAAGGCTCAATGTAGGGAAGTAACTGGGTGGAATTCTATGGCCGGTGTTATATATGTAGGGCCCTATCAAATTCACAGCCTTGAAAAACGCATCCCGGACCGTGAAATCTGGTCCTTTGTGGGCTTTTACCCTCTACCATCTAGATTTCACAGGGGAGGCCAGCGTTTCTCAAATTGGGGGTCCTGACCCAAAAGGGAGTTGCGGGGGGGGGGGGATCACAAGGTTATTTGAGGAGGCGGGGGAGTCGCAGTATTACCACTCTTACTTCTGCACTGCCATCTTCAGAGCTGGGCGGCTGGAGAACGGTGGCTGCTGACAGCTCTGCAGGCGGCCGCGCAGAAGTAAGGGTGGCGATACCAGACCAGGCCGTCCTTACGTCTGCACAGCTGCTGGCAGTGGCGGCTCTGCCTTCAGAGCTGGGCTCCCGGCCAGCAGCCGCCGCGCTCCGGCCGCCCAGCTCCGATGGCAGCCCCACCACCAGCAGCTGTGCAGAAGTATTAGGGAAGCAGTCCCACAACCCCCCGTACAATAACCTTGCAACCCCCGCCCCCCAAGTCCTTTTTGGGTCAGGACCCCTACAATTACAATAACATGAAATTTCAGATTTAAATAGCTGAAATCATGAAATTTGCTCTTTTAAAAATACTATGACTGTGAAATTGACCAAAATGGACCATGAATTTGGCAGGTCCCTATATATAGGAAGTCAAACTAGACGATCTGATGGACTCTTTTGGCTTTAATCGAGGAATTTATGAAGAAAGGTCCACATTCCACCCTCCGGAAGCAAGCCACAGACTTCCAGGAATCTACAGATCCCCTGCCCTCATCCAATAAAACAGCAAAGTAACATTAGCACGACAGGCAACTTCCTACTCCCTATGACAACTGAATGGAACCAACCAGCGAAAACAGAGAATAAAGAAGAAGTGCTGCAAATTAGCGAGGCCTTTAGGAAATAACTGCTGGATTGCGGGAAGTAAGGAGTAGGTGGGATCGCTATGTAAGATGTGTGGCATGCATGGCGACCTCATACCCCTTCTGCGTCCTTCATACCACACGGCATTGCACAGGATGTAATGGATGTTGTCCAAAGAAGGCAAAGAAATGGAACTCATCAGTGATGAGTGTGTGGTGTGTTCACATTCTCACATATTTCATGAAGTGTCCTTCAGCCAAGCAGTAAAAACAGTGATTTAATGTACACAAAGTTGATCCTCATCCTCTGTGAATATTTTACCCACTGACTGACCCTCTTTGATTTGTAGCATTCACTCTGTTCCCAATGGGTTTAAAATAAACTCTCAAGATACAAGCAATGATACCTCATGAGGGCTGGGCTTCCTGTTGCCGACCCGCAGCACTCGGGTGCTGTGAGATGCTGTTCCCAACAGAATGGGGACATTATCTCCGAGATATAATGTTTTTATTTAACCACATGGACGGTGGGAAACCCCGAAGGCCAGAAACGTACGGCTGGTGTCAGGAAAGTGCCGTGTGCTTTTCAAACAGCCTGTTGGCAATCAACACGATTATTATTAGTAGTACTAATTATCTTGTTTTAGTCCAACCGCTCCAAAGAGCCGCCGTTATGGACCGGGACTCTGGGGTGATAGGAGCTGTACAACACACACCAAAATGACGGTCCCTGGCTCCAAGAGCTTTTGTTGAACCCATCCACTCAAGCAAAACCATGCTAGGAGGCAGCAGGGGCCCCTTCTACCAAAGCCAGCTGCTGGCTTGGCATCAGCGGGAGGTCCCTAAACCCACGGGTTTGATCTGTCATGTCAGGCTCTGTCCAGACTTGGGCAGATGTCTCCGCATGGCTTCCAAAGAGACCTCTGGGGAAACAGCTAGGGACACAGTGTCACTGCCATGTGATTGTTCTATGCAAATATTTTAGTGATCTAATTTGCATAGATGCATACACTGCATGTTTGCATCTGACCATAAACTTTAGTCTTACAACACTGTGTCACGGATTTAAGGCAGGTGAAAGGTCTTGGATTGATATCCCTGGTGTTATACATTATCCATTTATCTACAGGGCAGCTGTAGTGGAAGCTACCCACACCTATGGCCCTGCTAGCAGGCATCAACCCTGATCTGGGGGACTCCTCAGAGATAGCTCAGTCTTAATGGCCCCTTTTAGTCTTGGCCTCTCTGCTGAGCCTGCCCATTAGTGAATGCCTGCCTGGGTCAGAGCACTCCACGCTGCAGCATTTGTTCCCTGGAGTTTCAGGGTGCTGCACTGGCTTCTTCTGCCCCGAGACCACGAGATCTTGGCAAGGGACAATTTCATGATATTGCCAACCCGGAGCATTCACAGCTAATAGCTGAGCCATGAAACAATGCAATTGGCTTAAAAGCTTAAGACAGTGAAAAATAAAAGCTGGGGTTTTTGTTTGTTTGTTTTCTGAGACTTTGGGTCCCATCCCAGTCACATTTGCAAGCAATTCTCTGCAACCACAAGGGTTAGAAACGTGATTTCTTTAAAATGAAAGCTGAGGTTCTCACATAATAACATGACCCCAGGAGCTGGAGCTTTAAGTAAAACACCAAATATCATGAGACTAGCAATTGGCTACACTGATTTTTCTAACCAAGCCCTTGTGCATTACAAGACAAAAGAAAATATCGAGACGTTTATAGAAGCCATTTCCATCCTCATAACTGAACATCTGCTGTTTTGGTAAAGAATAGCACATTTTACTTACACTTTTGAGACTACAGACCAATATAGCGATGATCAGCCACCCTTCCTAGATTAAATCCGGAGATGGGATGTTTTCTTTAAAATCTGTACTAAGGATGAATTGGGGAAGGTGGCTCTCCTATGATCTCACTCAAGGCAAGCTTTTCGTCACAGCCATGAAGGCTAAAAACATCATTTTTAAACCGAAAACTGACATTCTATTACCACCACCTGACACCAGGATCTGGGACTAGAAACATCCCAGTGTTGCCAGCTCTCACGGATTTATCACGAGTCCCGTGATACACTGCACTTTTCTTGAAGCCTCATCTCCTGGCTTCACGCGATTAGAGAAGAATCTCAGCTTTCCTTTAAGAAAGAAAGAAAGAAAGTTCCCAGCCCCCCTGGTTGTGGAGAAGAGCTGGAAAATGTGACTCCTAATGATTCAGGGCCCAGAAAATGAAGAACAAGAACCCAACCCTTATTATTTTTATAATCTCATGACTTATACGTCAATTTTACCATTTTTTGGGAGGGCGACTCATGATTGTGAATGTTTGCGAATGGTACGGCTGCATTTTCTAGGTTTAACACTGGTGCGGAGTCTGGTAAACTCCAACCTGAACATTCCTGTCACAGTTCCTGGGTGACCTCCCCCGCCGACCCCGCCTGCTCTCACCAAGAGCACCTTCATTCTGAGGTGCCTCCGGGTGAACTCACGATTCTTCCACTCTCAGACTGGCTGGGGTGGCAGTCCCCTGGTCCTAACACGAATTACCTCCCCGGGGCTGACCTGGGCTGTTGCGTTCCCTTCTCCCGGAGCAGTGCCAGTGGCTAGCAGGGACCAAACAGCCTTCTTCGCGCAACGTACTACTGATCAGACCCACACGCTCCTGCTGCAGTGTCTTCCTCTGTGTCCACCTGTCTCCCGAGCCAGCAGCTGACCCTGACCCCTTTCTAGTCCTGATAACAGTTTTAGCCCTGGGGTGCCCTTTTGATCTCCAAGCTCCCAGCATGCAGCTTGTTGAAGATAAGATACAGGTTCCTTGATACACTATCTTTCAAGTGTGTGCTGGGGTGCCCTTATCTAAACTGGTTGTGTGGCCTTGCTGTTGCTATTTCCCTATAAAGTCAAATCCCTACATTGATAGAGGACATTCTAATCAGCCACCCACATTACACAATAACATGGCTTTGCTAGCCAGATCATAATAGTCATGCCAATATGACATAGCTTAATATATAGGAGCTCCTTATCTCTCACGTAATGATTAGCTGGTAGATAATGACACGGGCATATCTCATCAGCCAATCCAACCACTCACTTTCAGCAACCAGTTGTATAATAAAGGGAAATGTAGTTCTGTGCCCAGGAAATACTAGACACCAGGGGTGAGACCAGGTGCTCTGAGTTATCCCAGTGTAAACCCACTGACTGTAAGGGAATTGCTCTGGATAATGGAGAGCAGAATCTTAGGCCCCAAGGTGAGAGCAATGGGCGATTGAATGAACGCACTGCGGCCTGCAAAAGGAACAATGGATGGACTAGACCTACAGGGGAAGGATTTCCTCCGAGATGTAGCTGCTGTCGCACACGTTTCCCTGTGATGCTCACAGGGCTGCCAGGGCTGCAAGCAGAAGAAGACCTGAAGCAGGGCTGGTCTACAGGTAGAAATGGCACAGCATTACTACATGGGTATAATAATACAGCTATAGAATAAGAGTGACCCCAGGGGGAGCAATACAAGTATAACCATAGCTGTCTAGTTATCCTGCAAGAGTAATGCCAGGGCATTTCCCCGTGTAGACCAGTCCTAAGCCTGCTAGGGCTGCTCCTCCCACTGCTGCTTCTGGACAGTGGGAAGGGAACATGTGGGGAGAAGCAGCAGGAAGAGAGGGAGGGCCACGGAGGTGTCCAGATAGTGACGGAGAAGAGGCGCCGTGGGAGACAATAGGGCTGCCGATTCTCAACCCCTCCTGCTGTGGAAGCACTCCCAAGGCTGCCACCACGCCGAGGAGAGAGGAAAGCAGGCGACGGCCCCTGGCACAGCTAGGCACCTGCCTCTGAACGCTGCCACTCATTCACTGGCAATGTTGATCCAAACCGAAGGCAGCGAGCAAGTCCTCGGGCAGATCCTCCAGCACCGGTCAGGCTGGTATCGGAGCAGAAAACGAACACCACGGAAATAAAACCAGTGCCCAAATGGTTCTGAAGTGTCCGCTCTGGAGAGCGCACAGGGCAGGGCTGGGACTTCCAGGGACACAGGTGAGTCTCCACAGAGCCAGGACAGCTCTCCTCCGTCTCACTATGGCACTGCTCTCTGGCAGCGAGGCATCCGCTCAGAGAGAGCTGTCATCGGGGCAGATTGGGTCTGCACAGGTAACCAGCATGGGGAAAGGATATGGGGACTGGCCCATCATGCCCAGTCTCTGAGCACTAGAACTGTGATAGCCCCCCATATGTGGGCCAGACAAGGACATTCCTCAGGCTGGTGAAGCAGGGCTGGCATGGCAAGAGTGCCCTCGAAGCCCCATTCACTCTGGTCCATGGCAGCCTTAGACACAAGGCGCTTCTCCTCTGCCCTGTGCTTTGGGTGGTGAGTCACACCAGGGCAGGGCAAGGGCTGGGTCAATAGGGGTAGGTACAATGGACTATTCTGCCTAGGGAAGGTTTTGCTCCAGATCACCCAACAGATCAAGATGAATCAAACCACAAGAATTCGTCTTACGTGACTCACTAGCATCTTCCTGGTTTAAACGCTCAGCCCACAAAATAGTCACAGTTTCTCCTTGAAGGAAAAGCAGATGTTGACGCGGGCAAATATTCTCTCCCCAGCGCAGGCGCCAAAGAAGAATGCAAACAACAGTGAGAATCCTCACCGAAGCTGCATCCAGCTGGGAGCCCTGCAGGACACTTTTCCTTCACCACCTCTGTAGCTGCTACACTCATTTACCCAGGATGACTTCAAAGCTCCCACTCAACCCACCATCACAATCCGTTGCCAAAACAGCCCGTATCTGCTCTGGTAATGCCAAAGAAAGGCTCTCTTTGTACAAGATTTGGAGTCACACGGGTGAAATTCACCCCTGAGCCAAGGCCTGCGCATTAGTGAAGGGCGTTGCGGGGGGCTTTTGCTGGCCCTCTGCATGGAGAGAATTCCACCCACACTAAACGCTCTCTTTCTTTCATCTCTCCTCCTGTCACATTCACTAGTAAGTTTTGCTGCCCTTCTCAGAACTTTCCTCTTTCTGCTCGATCACGGATAAGATGAGGTCTCCAGTAGTCAGGCCAGATTGCCCAGTGGCAAGAGCACTAGCCTAAGATTTGGAAGACCTGTGTTTAAGTCCCTGCTCTGCCAGACTTCCTGTGTGACCCTGGGCACGTCACTTAGCCTCCCTAAAGCTCAGCTGCCATGTGTCAGTCAGGGATAATAGCACTGCCTGGCCTCATGCCGGTGTGGTGAGGGTCAATCCATTGAAGACTGTGAGGTGCTTGGACAAAATGACAGCTGAGTACCTTAGACAGCAGCGGGGTCAGGTGAACCATTTGCTCCAGACTGACAGTGGCATTACTGTGCAGGCAAGCTACATATTTGCCCTGTGTATCTTTCTGTTCCAGTCAGGGTCTCACACCAGGCTCCTTCCCTTGGTAGCTGAGCACACGTCTGTCTGGACCTTGCAGTTTACAGCTAGGAAGTCAACTTCGCCTGACAGCAGGAGATGCGGTTGGGGAAGATGGCTTTGGTTATACTAAGAATAGACAGCAGCAGCAGCCAGGGAGGCTTCTCAAACCGGTGAATGCAAGGCATGTCAATGAGCACGGATTCACGGGCTGTGGGAATTTTCCACCTCCTTCTCCTGCTCCTATTTGCATAAAGATTTTCATTAAAATAATCAAAAGTGCCAGCCAGCTACAAAGAAACCGGCGCTGGGTGCAGCATGCCCCAGTTCTGTTAGCGGAGGGAATTGTGGCTCTTGTTCCACAGCTCACTCCCTGCCCTCCCTGGGAAACAAAAACTAAGGGAGAGAAAAGCGAAGAGGAAGAGCTGGTGGGAGGCAGGACAGATGCAGCAAGATGTCTGCATCTCGCATCACTACTAAGGATCCTGACCCCAAAGGCAAAAGTCCCATTGATTTCAATGGAGTCAGGATTTCACCCTACATGTTGCAATTTCATACACCTCTAAGGAGAAACCCACTCCCATGCCGATGGCCAGCACCCAAAGCCACTCAAAGCCCACCACTATGGTCCCCTCCACTAAAATGGCACATAAGTAAGGCAACGAACCTGTCACGGATTCTGTGATTTTACAAGAACTCTGTGACTTCTTGAGAATTCCAATAACTCAGCCCTGGGCAGCAGGGCTCAGGCTCGGGCCCCAATAAATCTGTGATTTATTATTGCCCGTGTCCTGTCCTGTGCCAAAACTGTAGCCACACACATAAGTGATGCGTGGACCGTCTCTGCGCAAGGGAGATTTTCACCTCCTACGAGTGCATTTCAGCTCAGTGCCGATGATTTTGTTTTTAACCAGGATGCTGTCAGTTCAAAGCTGGCACTCGTATCTGAACACGGCTACGTGCCCCCAAGCAGGCTAAGGAGGGGGGTGGACGGGCTGGCTGGCTAGCGTGGTGCATTTGGCTCACAGCTGTTTAGGAAGGGACCCCGAGTGCTGTGTGGCTCTTTGTGATTGCTCTGGACTTTGTCAATCGTTCTTTCTTGTGATCAGGTGTCTTGTGTGAGAGCCCGGGGCTGGCCAGGAACAGCTCGGGGGAGTCACCCTCCCTGCCAGCACCCAACGAGGATGCTCTGCACAATTAGCACACTTGTTTCCGACCAGCTAGCTTCCTTCTTTGGAACTCCAGTCCAAGTGATGCTCATCTCTGAGCACAGAGAGGGGAGTGGGCCGGGTGATAAGAAGACTTCAATTCAGTTAAAAGCCCATGTACCTTAGAAACCAGCCTGGGTGTACAGGGCGGGTCTCCCGATCATCCTTCCTCAACTACTGTGCACCCCTCCCCACCCACATCCTCTCCACCTTGCTCCCCTCCAATTTATCCGATGAAATGTCACCCCAACAGGATACCCCGGGGGAAAGACAACAGCTGTTTTCAGGGATAAATTGCTACTGTTGGTAGCAGCTCAGCTGTGCTGGCTGTCATTCCTGCTGGAGATGCCATTCACTCCTGGGGATTTAGTGCTCTTTAATCTCTCAGATTGGCCCATCGTCTCTCTCACTCCAACACAGCTTGCTCTTTGCTACCTCTAATGAGTCACCCTGGGGGCGATGGTTCCCCAAGCATCCTCTGTGGTGAAAGCTCAGGCCTTTCACTCCCTGCCTGTCTAGTGGCCTTGATGTTTCTCCACTGGGATTCCTCCTTCTTACTGATCAGATTTCAAAGGTTACAGTATTTGTCTTTTTACCTGACGTATCTACACAACAGACAAGAGTGGCTGTCATCCTGCTTCCTGTGAACTGCGCCTTTAAAAGCAGAGAAATTCCTTTGCTATTCTGTGGCTCATTTCAGATGCAGATTGTCACAGAGTGAATCACCCTGTGCTCTCTCTCCCTCTCTCTCAACCATAAGACATTATACTGGTTCTTTCTTTCTCTGTGGTTTTCCTTAATTTGAACTAAAGGTCACCTCGAGTGACAGACACATGATTTGCTCTTTGGGCATTGAAGAGACAGATTAAAAAAAAATAAAGCCTGGAAAAGCTATAATCCTTCAAGCTTCTAGGCAGACAGCAAAGTTTCATTAGGCAGACGCTTCCCCTGTAGGCAGGTTATTCCATAATTGCCCACTAGGGGGTTCTCATCTTGCACCTTCCCCTGGTCACAGCTGGAGGCGGTATACGTTGCTCTGATCTGTTATGGCAATTCCTATGATCCTAAGTTATACTGGTGTGAAGCAGGAGTAACTCCACCGGTCTCGGTTCACACTCGTGTACCTTCGATCAGCAGTTCTCAAACTGTGGGTCGCAACCCCAAAGTCGGTTGCGACCCCATTCTGGTGAGGTCACCAGGGCTGGGGTTAAACTGGCTGGGGGCGGAAGGGCCCAGGTTACAGGCCCCCCGGCCGGGGATGAAGTCCTTGGGCTTCGGCTTTGGCCCCCCCTGCCCAGGGTGGTGGGGCTCAGGTGGGCTCAGGCTTCTGTCGCCCCCACCTCCCCCCGCCGGAGCCGTAGTAATTTTTGTTGTCAGAAGGGGGTGGCCGTGCAATGAAGTTTGAGAACCGCTGCCTTACAGCAAGATCTGTCCCTTTGTCCCTTATATTTCCTCATACAGCCACTCTGGCTGTCTCCACGTCTCAGGGCAGAGTTTCGGTTCCATTCCATAAGCCGCACCAACAGAGTGTGCTCACTGCTGGGGCACCCCCTAGTGGCTGGACTGGCACAGCGGGCACTTCTCCTCTAGCGGCCCCTGTCGGAGTCAGTCCATTGAGCGTGTGACAATATCCTTTGCCTTTTGCTTTTGCTCTCATAACCCACACTCCATTCCTGCTGCTCTGGGCATAATGCCAGGGCCATCCCTGCAGTGCTGTGGTTGAGCCAGCCGGTTATATTTCTAACTTTCAGCCACTTTGCATTTGTTAGTGCTCACTGTAGTACTAGGATTTTATGTTTTCTATATTTTGTAGACTTTAGAATGAAGGTTAAAGACTAATGATGTAGCATGTATTAAATGTATTGAGTGATTTGACCATATTCTGCCAGCCACCCTTTCTGAAAGCAGAAAGGAATGGCCTCGTGTGCCATTGGTAAAGATGCATCAGCCAGAATCTTGTGTCTGAAGCTGATTTCAAGGCAGTAATAGACCTTTAGGATCACCGCTTTCTTGTAGGTTTAAAATTAGCATTTTGAAATAAGTAAAAGAATGCCAGGATTGTTTTCTTCTCCATTGCAATTTAATGTTCTTGTTTAAATGTTCTATGTAAATCAATCCTGTTTTGTGTGTGCATGAGGAATGTGTATGTTAGAAGATAAGTGTGAAGGCCAACACCGGACCAGATGTTCTAGGGAGGAACCAAGGACAGACGACTTAAAGACGCCAGGATTTTGCAACACGCCCCACTGAGATGTCAAAGGAGGGTAGATTGGCGACTCTAAAAATGAGGGAGGCACCTATCAATTGGGACAAGATAGCTGTGAATAAAACCAGCATGGGGTAACTCCCCGAGAGACTGATGAAGGAACAAAATAAAGGATGAGAAAAACAATTTAAGAAAACAAGCACTCGTCAAACGGCAGTTGTTTACAACATGATGGTGCAAAACTCATTGGTCCCAAAGGAGGAAGATCACTATATAAACAGGGTGCCTTGCCATGAAACTTTGGGTTCGTCCTGCCAAGACTTCCCCAGAGCATCATGTCATGACCAACTGAACCCGGCTCCTCCCTACCCGTGATCAACCTAGCTGGGCAATAGATTGCTCTGGACTCTGGACTGGTAACTGTAACATCAACTGGCGGGACAGTGTGTGTGATTGAATGCATATGCTAATTGCTGTATCTCCAATAAATGCGGCGTATTGCCTTTTCCCCTGAAAATGATCCCATGTGCTTCTTATAAGCATAACATCACTCACCAGCATCCTAATCTCAGTGAGTTTCCTTCTGCCTCAGTCTTCCTCTTCTGCAGGAGTTGCTAACAGAGCTAGTTTAAAATTTTCCAACAAAACTTCTACCCTGTTGGGAAATCCTGTTTCATCAAAACCAAACTGTTTCACGGGAACATGTTGGTTTTGATGGAAATTTTGTTGGGAAAAGGAAGTCGGGATGTCCAGTATATCCCAGTGGACACAACACTACCCTGGGATAGGGAACACAGGTTCAAGTCCCTACACTGCCTGCTTCTGTTATGTGGAATAGGGACTGGAACCCGGGTCTCCCCCATCCCACTGGGCTAATGGATATTCAAGCAGGAGGGGTCTCTCTCTGCATTCTGACAAGGGACAAAACAAATTTCAAAATTTGTCGCAAAACAAAACTTTGGCTCTTCGGCCAGCCCTAGTTGTGAACCCTCCCAGCTCTCTATGACCTGGGTCATTGTCGGTTCCTCCTGGTAATTAACAGCCACACGAAACCGCCTTTGTTCTACCATATTTCACACCTTTAATAATTAAACAGCTGCATTCATCTTTTAACTGATTCCGTCCCTGTCTGACATTAGCCTAGGTGAGCCCCGATGCTGCAGGGGACCCGTACAAGGTGTCAAACCGCTTTTGAAAGAAACAAGATGCTTCTCGAATTCCCATTACTAATGTCTAAAGAGAAGTGACTGCAATGGGTTCGTTCCTCACATGCTCAGGCAGGTGGTGGTTTCACCTCACCCTTATTTTACAGGTGAGCTGCACTAAGACTTTTAAAACTATAATTCGTCAGAGGAGGAGCTGGCAAAACCCCAGGGGATCCTGCTCTCTTGGCCAGCTGCCTTGGCTGCAGGACTGATTCATGGATGCGTGGCACTGTGCTGATGGAAAGGGCTCTATACATGTGTCCAGGCTCATTTAAGCTCTCCGGGCACTCGGGTTAACAACACTTCACTTGAACTGAAGTCACAGATTGATCTATGGTTTCTGGCATCACCTGCCTTTCCCCAGTCTCCAAGGGTTGCTCAGAGGAGACAGTGGCTGGTTTCTTCTCCACACCCAGGAGTGTTTCATTCTGCCAACTGATTCCAAAGGGTCAATTTGGCCCAGCAAGGGAGGGCTCTTGGAAAACACCACAGGCCTGATTCTCTCCTGCTCACTATACTTGGGACTTATCACCACAGGATCTGGGCACCTCCATGTGATGTATTTACCCACACAATGTCCCTGGGGATCCAGGCCCAGAGAGGCTAAGTGACTTGCCCCAGGTCACACAGAGAGCCTGTGGCAGAGCAGGGACTTGAACCCACGTCTCCGTAGACCAGGCTAGCCCCCTAACCCCTGGGCTACCTTCCTTTCAGCTGGTGTGCCATGTGCAGAGTGTGTGTCCCATGCTGCCCCCCGTGAGTGGGAACTGTGGACGTGGAGCACTTTATACCCACATTGCGCTGTCCCGTGGGGTGCCCCCACAGCACAGATTGTCCCAAAGGCCTCAGTGGCCTGCTGTTGCCTTTGCTTTCCCCCATTGTGCTACAGGCCCACACCCAGTCCGAATGGGATTCAGGACCAGGATACGGCCCAACGTGAACAGCTGCCAGCAGCTCCTTTCCCAATCTTCCTTCAAACAAAGAGCCCTGAAAACTTCTTTCATGGATGCTCAGGCCAAATTATTACGCCACATAGAACAAAGTAAGAAAATAAAGTATAAAGTTACTGGGAAAGAGCTCTTGTGGGCTGCACAGTTATGGGTGAGTTGTGCTTTGCACCTAAACTCAGCAAGACGCTCAGAAGCTGCGGGGATGAGGGAGGCACAAAAACCTGTGTCGACCAGAACAGAGCAGGGATCCAAGCCCTCTGCTTTGTATGTGTATATACAGGCTGATTACTTTGAATCACTTCTGCTTACAAGTTTACTGCCCCTTAGGGTTAACAGACGTCAGTCGTGCAGAACAGAGCTGAGAGAATCGTTGGTTTCTCAGTTCCAGTGCCGAATCACAAACTCTGAAAATAAAACCAAAGCTGGTTTATTTTTTATAACCAAATTCGGGGGAGGGGGGAGGGGGAAGAAAAATTTCATTTCAACTCAAACAAAGTCTCTACGTAAAAGAATAAATGGACACAAATCAGATGTCAAGAATTATAACATTCATAAACCAGTCGGAGAACACTTCAATCTCTCTGGTCACGCAATCACAGACATGAAGGTCGCTATCTTAAAACAAAAAATACCAGCAGGACAGTGGGGTGGGAGGAGGTATTGTTTCATATTCTCTGTGTGTATAAAAAGATCTTCTATACTTTCCACAGTATGCATCCGATGAAGTGAGCTGTAGCTCACGAAAGCTCATGCTCAAATAAATTGGTTAGTCTCTAAGGTGCCACAAGTCCTCCTGTTCTTTTTGCGAATACAGACTAACACGGCTGTTACTCTAAAACATATTGTGTAACCCAAAACATTTTTTTTTCTCCTTTTCATTTTTTGATTTATTTTGGGCCATTTTTCCGGGTGTTTTTCCACCTTTCTATGTATGGGTGTATGCACTTTAAAAATAAAATAAAATAAAATGAAAATTTGAAATGAAATGCTGTTTTGAAGCAAAAAATCAAAACGTTTGAAGTGGCAGAAACGAAATGGTTCTAAATGAAAAACTGAAACAAAACATTTCGACTTTATATGTATTTGTTTTGCTGAAACTATTTGCCAGATTCAACCCCAGTTCACAAATAGTTTCTGTGTGCCGAAAAATGCATTTTCCAGTTAATTTACTAGTCAATGAAAAATTTCCTCTCTGCTTTGGTGCAGAATGAACTCTCTGGAAGTGGACCTTGCCTGGGAGTTCAGGCGATGACTCATGTAGTCAACGATTTCAGGGTAGCATGTTAACTAAAACTACATCGGACTTCAAAACCCTGAACGGTTCGACAGAGAAAGCTTCAGACTCTGCCGGCATGAATGACCCAATCTCTCTGCAGGTTAGTGTTCTGGGGGCTGCTGTTTAATACCTATTAAAACAGGCTGATTTCAACATTAAAATTAATGAGAAATGCCAGTTCAGTGCAGAGTATGTTAAATTACATTTCTGCCTAGATTTCCTTAGGTGCAGAAAATATTGTGTATTATTAATAACATAACAAAAGCAGGCTAATGCTTTCAGAAATGTCCCAGCTCTGCCACTGACCTGCAGGGTGCCCTTGGGCAAGTTACGTCCCAGCTCTGTGCCTCAGTTTCCCAATCTGTAAAATGGGGATAATGATACTGACCGCCTTTGTAGAGCACTTGGGAGATCTATGGATGGGAAGCGCTGTGGCAAGGTATTATCATCTCACAGTATGCCCGATGAGCTATTTATAACCCAGTCTCATTGTCAAAGTACGGCTCACATTGGGTTTCTCTGGGATTTGTCCCCTTTCTGGGTCTGACTGGGCCACTCTTACTTACGCCGGGGAGCAGTTCCTTGTATGAGTGGTCCCACTGTGCCTGAGTCTCCTCTGTCAGGAGTCAATGGGACAGACTTAAGGGCTCTGCAGCTGGACAGTCTGTGCCCCAGGACGGAGGTCACACAAGCACAGTCGTGGGGTGCCCGCGGCTTCTATTGGGGGCAAACACCACGGCAAGTGTTACGTAAGAGATGAGTCAGCGAGACGCAAACACAACACTGCTTTCCTGGGAGTCTCCAGCTCCTTGTAAAGGGTTTGAGCTGGTTCTGCTCTCCCTCCCTGATAGACACTGTTCAACAGCTGCAAAATCATAGATACTCTTCCACTGCCAGCGAGGATCCTTGCAAGCCGGCCTTCAACGCTGGGCACGCCAAGCCCTTCTTAAACACGACAACAACGTGAAAGTCACCCCACTTTCTGAGCACCCCTACTACATGCCCTTTGCACCAACTCCTGGGCTCTGCCGAGCCCTTCCTGTTCCCAGCTCTTTTAGCCAAGCCCACGGCTGTAGCTCTGAAGGCCCTTTTCCCCAGCAGGTTCCCCCTGCCACCCCCCTGGCAGCCTATCCCAGGGGCCATGCGACTGCTCCTGCTTCCTGTTCTCCCTTCCAAAGGAGGGCCCTGCTCTCTGTAGGAAACACCTGTTTCCTTCTGCATCTGATTAACTACCAGGGCAAGCTGGCCCCAGGCTCTAGGCCCTTGAACAGGGGCTTGGTCTTTGTGCTTTTGGCTGTCCCTGACTCCTCCTGTTTTCTTGCATCACTTTTCCCTTTTCCCCGCCCCAGTAACTCCGACAACAAGACTTGTGGGAACTTGGACAATCTCTTCCCAAATTCCAAGGAGCTTCCAGCTGGTTTTACTCAACAAACTCTTAGGAGCCGGTGTCTCCCGCCTGCAAAATTACAGTGACCCCCTCGCTGTCCTTTTGTCCCTGCAAAGCCCATTACCTCCCCTCCCAACAATCGTCACACACACAGTGGCTGCGGGTTTGGTGGCTTCATTTCTTTATAGGAGCACCAGGGCTTCACAACTGTCCGTCGCTTAGTGTGGGGCTGGATTTGCCACGTGAGCTCTGCACCAAACTTGCTGAGCGCTTTGGAAACCATGGCCCAGAGCGACCATTCCGGTGCTGACACTATTCCTGTCTGAGGCGTCTTACAGCTTCCTCCGAACCTTGCGGTGCATTGTCATGAGCACAGAAAAATGAATTTTCATGATCCGTCGGTCCTCGCGGATCACGCACCAGGCTGACAACGAGGGCTTGTTCCCTGGGACGGACTGATTTGGATTCACAGGTCAAAGCAGAGAACGTGACTCTTGCTGCAAACAGCATAATCAGGAGCATAATGATTCAGTGATGCCCGATCCACCTCTCATCTCTGAACTCTGCCAGACAGGTGACCCTGGACCCTGTGCTCCTGAGAAAATCTCCATTCCACCTCTAGCTCTCAGCTCCTCCTCACTACCGAGCAGGGTCGGCATCTCGAGCTTTGAAATCGGGACCGGGGCTCAGCGTGGCAGCTGTTTCCAAACACACCTCAGGGACATCCTGTCTTTGCAAACTCCCTTTTCGAGGCCTCTGTGGGGCTCGAACTAAAAACAGGAACACTCTCCCCCTCCAACTCCTCTTTAAGGGCCTGAGCCAGCTCCCATTGAATTCAGTGGACCTTAACCCCACACAGATGGGAGTTTCGGTTTGTCCTCATGGCCAGAGTGCGCCCACATGCCAGGATGTGGCATTGCAGGGGTACGTCTGGTCTACCACTCCCAGCTGTCAGACGCATTCTCCCGTCCCAGCGGGTCACTTTTCAGTTCCGTCCCTTCCCGGGAAACAGAAAAACCCAAAGTCTAATGGCCTTTATGTCACGCCATTGGACCCCCCTCTCAGACATGCCAGTCTCTGCCTCTTTTAGGGGAGAGGCTTGTGTTTCCCATCATGCGGAGAACCCAGGTCTGCCCTCTCCCCTGGGTCCCAGCCCAAGGACTCTGTGTTGGGCAGCTAAGGACTGCGCCTTATACTCCCTCACCCCTTCCCTGGGCTGCTCCTACCCTTCCTGTTTGTGGCGTCTCACAGGGCTGTAGCCTCCATTACTCCCACACTGGACTTCTGTCTCCTCAAGGCCACGCTCAGCCTCTCTGGCAGCCTCACATCTCAGTCTAAGCTGCTTTATGCCAGCTGCTGCTAATTTGCCCCTGAGTCACAGCTGGTGGGTAACTGGTCTGTCTATTAACTCCTTCCTGGCCTTCACAGTGTGTGGGGGGGAGTTTCCATCTCATCACCCCACCCCCTTCCCCCTACGTGTGGGGAGCACTCACGCCACCCAGAAATTGGGCCTAGAGTCCATCTGAGCAGGGAAAAGCCTCTTCTCGCCTCACTCACTCCTCGTGACGTACGCACGCAGAGCTGGGAGTGTGGACCAGGAGAGATGATGGCATTTCAGGCTCTCTCCCAACATACATTCATTTTCAGCTGAATACGTGCATGCGAGTGGCTCGCTGAGAGCAAGATGCTTCTCTTATAACAGGGCTGCTTAGGTCAGATTCCCATCCAGCTGCAATGCTGAGAGCAGCTTTCTTTCGGAATGGCTCTCTCTGTTCGCCTGGATTTAGGGGTGGTTGTTTGCGGGTGACTTTTCAACCTTAGAAACCGGCAGAAATTTCAGACACAACTGATGTTACACTCCATATTCTTTATGGGAATATGCTTATGATATGGATATGACAAAACTGAGATGAACTTTATGCAAGGTGGCTCATGTAAGATATCATTGGACAGGTTCTGATTTACTGAATGCGATTATCCAGTTTGTATGCCTGTATCACTTCTGTATCTGAAGTGAGGAATATTGGCCAGATATCTGTATTTCAAATGGGTTACTTTGGGTGTCATCCTTAACCAGCCCTTCAGCTACAACAATCTTAGAATCATAGAATATCAAGGTTGGAAGGGACCTCAGGAGGTCATCTAGTCCCACCCCCTGCTCAAAGCAGGACCGATCCCCAATTAAATCATCCCCGCCAGGGCTGTGTCAAGCCTGACCTTAAAAACCTCTCAGGATGGAGATTCCACCACCTCCCTAGGTAACGCATTCCAGTGTTTCACCACCCTCCTAGTGAAACAGTGTTTCTTAATATCCAACCTAAACCTCCCCCACGGCAACTTGAGACCATTGCTCCTTATTCTGTCATCTGCTACCACGGAGAACAGTCTAGATCCATCCTCTTTGGAACCCCCTTTCAGGGAGTTGAAAGCAGCTATCAAATCCCCCCTCATTCTTCTCTTCCACAGACTAAACAATCCCAGTTCCCTCAGCCTCTCCTCATAACTCATGTGTTCCAGTCCCCTAATCAGTTTTGTTGCCCTCTGCTGGACGCTTTCCAATTTTTCCACATCCTTATTGTAGTGTGGGCCCAAAACTGGACACTGTACTCCAGATGAGGCCTCACCAATGCCGAATAGAGGGGAACGATCACGTCCCTCAATCTGCTGGCAATGCCCCTACTTATACAGCCCAAAATGCTGTTAGCCTTCTTGGCAACAAGGGACACTGTTGACTCAGTGAGAAAGCCAGACAGTGCTAATGGGCCATTAGCAGAGACAATGGTCTGTAAAAGAGCTTAGTCTTCCTGTGGATGCTCGAGACAAGCCGACAAGCAATGGCTGCCACAGCCCTGCAAAGACACGGGTCCAAGTCACCTGGTACTGGACACCCCTCCTCCCCTTCTGGAATGGCAGAGCAGGTGGACACAGTGGTATCTCAGCACATCAGATGGCATCTTCACCTGCCACAAAAACAATGAAAATCTTTCCAATCAAATCTTCCCCCACCGACCAACCTGAGGGGAATGGGGAGCAGAGCACTGTGCAAAGAGAGATTGTTAATGACTCACATGCCCCTGAATGTGCAGAAGGGCGTAAGCCTCCCCCCTGCCCCCGCCGCTAGCGGGCCTCAGGAGGAGAATGACCCTAGGTGGACTTTATCCATAATTGCTTCAGCAGAGTTTCTGACGCCGCCCTCTGCAGCTGGTGGGATCAGCCACTGTCAGCAAGAGGAGTCTGGGTAAGGTGAGTCACTGCTCTGAGCCGCTCTGTCAGTGGGTACGTGGCTCAGGTCAAGGGGGCAAGCTGCGCCTGGTGACGCAAATTGCCTCGTTTCCACAACCCCATCTGCTCTCTCTCGTCTGAGCACACCGTCTGCGTTACGCTGTCATCCTGCAACCCTTGTTGATGCTTCACACAGGCTGCGGCCACTGTGAGCACCTCATGCACGGGGCTCTAGAGCCACGACAGTCGCGTACCAATGTGCAATCAGTGTGCCCTGCTGCACGATTCACTCGCCCAGCTCCTGTGCCTCCTCTTGGAATTTTAGTCCTAAAAGTCCAGGAATCGACACTCCCGCAAATGCCCAGGAAGCCCCTTTATACCCCTCTGGCGAATGAGCAAGATTCAGGGCCCTTCCCCCTCCTTATTGCTGCGATGAAGTGCCCTGTTACCTGCCCTACTGGGGGAAGAGGGGGGCTTATGGACCCCCCCTCCCATCGCCCTGCTTCCATCACAGGGAGGGTTGCTGATGCCATGGGAAATCCAGGCACTTGCAATAGGGATACTGCAGCAGACACGCTGATTAAAGCCCAGGTTAATCTCTTTCTGACTGTCTTGGTGGATCCGTGGCTTATTGAAGTGACCTGATTGTGTATGTGATTGTCAACCAACGACCCATGGCTGCGGAGCAGCAGCTGTGCGCCCTCCGAGAGCAGAATGTGCCGTGTAATCCAGATCTCCGCCTGCCCTGCCGAGGGAAGCCCCCTGCTGCCCAGAGCTAGCTTTGATCTCTGGCTTAATGAACACGGAGCTAGGGAACGCCTGACTGGATTGCGCTAGCCACACTTAGGGCTTGTTTATATAGGGAAATTTACTGGCAATACCATACCCATGTAGACAAACCTGGGGTCCCAAGACACCTATCCTGTCAAAGGGCTTTGAATGCTGATTCAGAGCAAACACTGTCTGTCATAAATAAAGGGAAGGGTAACCACCTTTCTGTATACAGTGCTATAAAATCCCTCCTGGACAGAGGCAACATCCTGTTACCTGGAAAGCGTTAAGAAGCTCAGCTAACCTGGCTGGAACCTGACCCAAAGGACCAATAAGGGAACAAGATACTTTCAAATCTTGCGGGGGGGGGGGGGGGGGGGGCTTTTGTTTGTGCTCTTTGTTTACGTGTTTGTTCTCTCTTGGGACTGAGAGAGGCCAGACAGAAATCCATCTTCTCCAACCCATCCTAATCCAAGTCTCCAAAATTGCAACCAGTAGAGATAAGCCAGGCAAGGTGGATTAGTTTATCTTTTGTTTTATGTGAATTTCCCCTGTGCTAAGAGGGAGGTTTATTCCCGTTTTCTGTAACTTTAAAGTTTTGCCCAGAGGGGGATCCTCTGTGTTTTGAATCTGAATACCCTGTAAAGTATTTTCCATCCTGATTTTACTGAGGTGATTCCTTCACCTTTTCTTTAATTAAAATTCTTCTTTTAAGAACCTGATTGATTTTACATTGCTCTTAAGATCCAAGGGTTTGGGTCTGTGTTCACCTGTACAAATTGGTGAGGATTCTTATCAAGCCTTCCCCAGGAAAGGGGGTGTAGGGGAGATATTTTGGGGGAAGACATCTCCAAGTGGGCTCTTTCCCTGTTCTTTATTTAACACGCTTGGTGGTGGCAGCATAGGGTTCAAGGCCAAGGCAAAGTTTGTACCTTGGGGAAGTTTTTAGCCTAAGCTAGTAAGAATAAGCTTAGGGGGTCTTTCATGCGGGTCTCCACATCTGTGCCCTAGAGTTCAGAGTGGGGAAGGAACCCTGACACTGTCTAAATAAGTTTTCTTCTGAACTCTCGGGAGCAGAGTTGGATGCATTATTTGGGTGAATAGATTTTTCTCCAGAAAAATGCATTTTTTCAGGGCTCCAAAATTACTTGTGAAGTCACATAGAATTTGGCATATCATTTTGGCTGAAAAAAAATTGGATTTTTTTTTTATTTTCAATGTTTTGTTTCAGCTATTTTGTTTTCAAAAACCAAATACAAAAGGAGGGTGAAACACACCTGAAAATGACTGAATCTTAACCAAAATCTTGACCATAAAATTGTTTTGAGCCAACCAAAATGTTTTGATCAATTCTGAACAAATTGAAAACCTGAAAAATATTTGTTGCTAACCGACCCAAAATGTTCAGGTCAATTTGAAACAAAATCTCTTTGATTTGATGAAAAATAACAACAACAAGGTTTCAGTTTGAATCAAAACAGTTCTTGTACTGAAAATTACATTATTCACTCAACTCTGCTTCGGAGTCTCCTCTCATCCTCAAGTCCCGTCCCTGCCTCCTGAATTGGGATACAATCAGCTTCTTTTCCCTGGTGCCACCCACTGAGCACAGTGTGCTCACAGTGAGCCTAACATGGGGAAGCTCAGAGGGTCTGTCTACACTGCAGTGTAAGCCCAGGGGTGTAGAACTCGAGTTAGCAGAGCGTCTACACGCATTTGTAACCCCAGGTTGAAAATCATTGAACCCTGGGTCCCGACGTGGGGCTCCAGTATCTATACTGCATTATGTGGGTCTGAGTCAAACTTCCCAGTACCCCAGATTTCCTAGCTCTCTCCCAAAATGTGGCTGCTCTCGCCCTTCGTTCGTGGTGCAGTGTGGGAAAACATGACAGTTCAGAGGACGAAGAAAGCGGGCCTGGGGGATTGTGGGATACTTTTGTCTGATTCCTGGAGCACAAGTCCAGTGGGATTGTGTCTACACTCTAAAGCAACAGGGCTTGAACCCTGGGTCTGACTTGACTCAGGCTTGGACCCCTCAGCGTGGTGAGGTCTTGGAACCCTGGTCTGAGCCCTGGGTTAGCGTGATTTGTGTGTAAACAGAAGAGGGGTTAGGCTTGAGCCTGAGTTTGAACCCTTGGTTTACACTGCAGTGTTGACGTACCCTAGGAGACAAGGACGTGGCTGTAATAGAGAGAAAGAGAGAGTCTGGAGCACTGGGCCAGGTGCAAGCCTGAGGCCTGAATCAAAGTTAGCAAAAGCCATGCTCTGAGCAGAAGTCAGGCCCTGTCAGAAAGCAGGCACTTGTTTGCAAATTCCCTGTCCAGTACATGAATTTTGCAAAAGCACAGCTGGTGTTGCTAAAACACAGGCCCTCCCAAGAAGTATGAGGCACAGGGTATTCATGTAAACACATTCCAGAAGGCTAGTACAGGTACGCACCAGTACAGAGATATGGCATAAACACAATCCCAGGAAATGGTACCGACCTCAAGCAAAGACAAAGACAGGAGGACAGGATGAACGGGGATGTTTTGTTTGAACCAGCAGGTACAAGCGGTTGGTAACTACCCATGTCAGGAGTGCAGTATGTATCAATGTCTAAAGGAGAAATCCTAGGAGGGGCACCTTTGTCCAGCCTAGGGGGTAGCAGAAAGTCCTGCTGCTAACTATGCTTGTCCTTGGCACTGCACACTCGAACTCATGGCCCTGTAGAGTCTATGGGATGTTAGCACTGTGTGCTGAGGGCGATGAACCTGGGGCTGGTGCCTTTGCCACCAAACCAAGTCAGGTCTTTCTGGGCAGTTCCCTCGAGATTGCTGAGCCAGCTACCTGCTCAGAGCTGAGACAGCACACGGAGAGAACACACACGCAGGCAAACTGACAACAGTGGCTAGCGGGACAGTGGATTATCCCAGTTCCCACTGAGCTCTCAAAATCCAGGTATCTAGACAACTTGTTTGTTCCCAGGATTTGCAGAAATTACATTGGTACCTGGAGCCTTTGAGGATGGACCCAAACATCAGGGGTTGTACTTACGTCAATTGTCAGTGCGTTGGGACAGGGGCTGTCTTTTTGTTCTGTTTGAGCAGCATCCCGCCTAGCGGTGTCCCGGTCCAGGACTCTGGCTCCTGGACATTACTGCAATACAAATAATATCCGGGTCTCCCTGACGTCAAACTGCACCTGGCTCACAAATCACTATCCACCTTGGAGACTAAAAATCCCGGGCACCAGAAGATGGAAAGGGTTGTGGAGGTAGGTGCCTGAATGGCCCATCCGTGGCTTTGAAACACTGAGGGCCAGGGTCTGAGAATCGCTTGTCTCCAGTTGTGACACTTGTGGCTGGATTAAGCACCTAGCGTGCTGAAACCTGAAAACTCTGGAGTTGGAGCATTTAAAAATGTGACCTGGAGGGACTCAAAAATTTCTGGCTGCAGCTTAACCAGATACTGGACTTTGATCCATCTCCTGATCTTTTATTCTTTGTCCTCGGTGACAATGGAGTTTTCAATGGATTCTACCTATTTCCTGGGAATAAAGGTGACCTCCGGGCACCCTTGGTTGCTAAAAATATAATTCTGCACCAGTGGGCAGCAAGAGAAGAGACTGAAATTACTCTGGGGGAAGGCCCACTGACAGAGCAAGCAGGTTCTACAAGAGCTCCCCAGCTCTGGAAAAAGGAGATCTTCCTTAGAAGTACAGCCAGCCTTTTCAGACACATGCAACTAAAGCTCCAGGAACTATAACTAGATACCAGCCTGGCTTATAATTGGATTCATCATAGCAGCTTGCTTTCTTTCTTTTTTTGCAGGTTTTGCTCTGCACCGCAGGAGAAATACAGCTCTATGCGATTTCTGGAGGGATCTAACTCCTCCAGTTTTCATCACTTTCCTCTTTTCAAACAGCATGGGAAATCAGTCTCCCCCGCCTTTGCTCACATGCCAGTAAGAATGGTGTGAGAGTCTAATAATGGTATCAGGAACATTTTTCAAAAGCACATAATTAACATAGGATCTTAAGTCCCATTGATTTCCAGGGAAATTAAGGCTCAAGTCACTTTTGGAAATGAGATTTAGGTGCTTAAGGCCAGATTTAAAAAAGTTTTTAGGTGCCTAACTCCCCCTGATTTCAAACCTTTACAAATCTGGCCATTGGGCACTCTTGACAATTTTACCCATATACTAAAAATAAGCAGTGAAAGAACCATTCAGTAGTTTATTCAATTGGCTGAGCAGAATTGCTCCCAATTGCATTTGCACGGTATCTGGGGCTCTGTCCAGCCTACATGTCAATACCCTCAGTGTCTAGGCTTCCAGCTGTACCCATGGGGAGTTCCCAGCAAGCTACAGCTCACTGCAAGGAAGACTTCCCTCATATTCGACATACAGTTCCCTTTCTTAATGTCGCCCCCTCATTCTTAGCTGAACCCTTGTGCCACCCTAACCAACTTCTCTTGATGGTTCCACCCTTCAGATATACACAGTGTGAAAGGGTCGGGCCAGATGGCTACAGGAGAGTGATCTTATTGGGATCCAGGAAGTGGGTGGGCAAAGCCCGCCCACTGCTAAAAGATCCCCCCCAGCCTAAGAGGGGGGTCCACAGGACCTGGAAAAACCAAATAATTACAGGGGACAACTAATGCACAACAGGGTACAGGAGCGTGATAGAAGGCAGATATATTAGCCCCAGGTTAAGCAGGTCCCTTTTCCCTGGATAAGGTAACAGGGGCAGTTCCAGAACAATCAGGAACTTGCTGGAACCAGTTAAGGCAGCCAGGCTAATTAGGACACCTGGAGACACTTAAGAAGCTACTAGAATCAATTAAGGCAGGCTAATTAGGGCACCTGGTTTAAAAAGGACCTCACTTCAGTCAGGGAGGGGCATGCAAGGGTGTGCTGCTGGAGGACTGAGGAGTACAAACACTATCTGGCATCAGGAGGAAGCTCCTGTGGTGAGGATACAGAAGGTGTTGGGAGGAGGCCATGGGGAAGTAACCCAGGGAGTTGTAGCTATCACACAGGTGTTACACGAAGCACTATAGACCGCTGTGATCCACAGGGCCCTGGGCTGGAACCCGGAGTAGAGGGTGGGCCCGGGTTCCCCCCGTCTCCCCAACTCCCTGTTGGATACAGGAGGAGTTGACCTGGACTGTGGGTTCCACCAGAGGGGAAGGTCCCTGGCCTTTCCCCCAACCCACTAGGTGGACCAGCAGAGTCTGCGGGGATTGTTCTCCTTCCTTTTCCCCATGCTGGCATGATGAGGTTAGCTGAGTGAACAGCAGGTTTGAGCCACTATCAAAAGTGGCCAAACTGAGGGCTGCCGTGAACCTCTGAGCGAGCAAAGCTGCCAATAAGCGCAGGATCCCCCTGCACACACACACTCTCCTGCTGGTTATAGCTCACCTTACCTGATCACTCTCATTACAGCGTGTATGGTAACACCCATTGTTTCATGCTCTCTGTGTATATAAAATCTCCCCACTGTATTTTCCACTGCATGCATCCGATGAAGTGAGCTGTAGCTCACAAAAGCTTATGCTCAAATAAATTTGTTAGTCTCTAAGGTGCCACAAGTCCTCCTGTTCTTTTTGTCACAACAGTTATTCCAATTCCCCTTGCATCCATGCCCAGCTCACCCGCTCTCTGCGCCGTGAAAATGGGAGGGGGCCCCTCAGCCAAGCCACCCACACTTACTAATTTTAATTCTCTTCCTAACTCAACCCACTTGTTCTCTTGGAGCCAAAGATCGCCCAGACAGATTTCCACACACTCAGCACCCAACACATCCACTGGAGGTAGGATAAGAAGTAATGGGCTTAATCTACAGCCAGGGAGATTTAGGTTAGATATTAGGGAAAACTAACTCTAAGGATAGTTAAGAGGTAGAACAGGTTTCCAAGGGAGGTTGTGGAACCCCTGGCACTGGAGGTTTTTAAGACCAGGCTGGACAAACACCTGGCAGGGATGGTCTAGGTTTACTTGGTCCTGCCTCAGCACAGGGCGCTGGACTGGATGATCTCTTGAGGGCCCTTCCTGCCCTACATTTCTATGATTCTATGTGCCCAGCTCTTTGAAAATTTGTCCACTACCTTTGGGAGTCAAGCCCTCCTGGAAATTGTGACACTAATGATTTTGGTCACTGCTTTCTGAACTCCTTCCACTTGATCTTTCTCTTCCTGGTGCAGAGGTGCTCCGAACAGACTGTAGGATTGTAGGCTTGGCCTCCTCAGGGCCATGGGGACACTAGCACCCCCTAATCCCTCGCTCCATGACGTGATCCTTCTGCACATGTGTTGCAAAAAACCCACAAGTCTCTTTTGCTGCCATATCACGTTGCAAACTCACGTCTAATTGGCTTCGGCCTCTCTGCCCTCAGTCTCTTTGGACATTACAGCTTCCTCCTCTGGTGCATTACCATCGCTTGCATCTGCCAGGTTGAATCGTCCCTCATGTCAAACCCAGGTCTCAAACCTCTCTAGCAAGGATGGCCAGGCCTCTGGGTGTCTGTGCTTTCCCAAACTTCACAAAGAACTTTATGGGTCTGCAGGAGTCCTAGAACTAGTTCCACCTGGGGAATTCCCCCCCATTATTTGAATCCATGGTTTTTCAAGGCGGATTCATAAGCCTCTTTCTACCTAAGGAGAAGCTTGTGCTGTATATCGGAACAGGAGCTAGAATGGCACATGCCCCTAGGGCAGCCCTACAAAGACCAGGAGTAATTGCTGTTACACAAGGGAAGTGCTACTAAAGAATGACTGTCCTGACACCTGCCGTCAGGCTGGCTTTGACCTTGTTCATGGTGCTTTTTGGTCACTGGCAACAGGATGTGATGTCACTTAGCATTGTCATCACAGGGAGCAATACATATCGGGTGTCAGTGTAACCCACCCCCATCAGTGTGATGCTCTGTCCCCCTCTAGTGCTGGCTGGGCCACTTACAGATATCAATGATCCTGCTACATTCTTGGTTGACAGAGCCGGGCCTTTTTACCGCAAGCAGTGGAAGCTCATGCTTGAAGACCCAGAAGTCCCAGGTTCAATCCATATGGCTGATGATCCACCCGGGGGCTCAGCACGGCATTACCCCGCTTGTAAGAACACTTCCCGTTCATGGCGTAGCTGGTCTGATGCCCGGATCTCAGGCTTTGGTGAACCACTTGGAATATCTGCAGTAGAACTCATAGTGCAAAGCACTAGCGGGCCAGGACACAAATAAAGCAGCACTCAGATTGTCAAGCAAAGCAGAAGGCAGTTTCTTTCCTGCTACAGCCCATTCCAATGCCCACCATTTGCACAGCCTCAGACTGGTCGATGCACATACAGCTAATTGGGGTGAGAGCGCCACTGGTCTTCAAGCTCATCACTGGCAGAGGGGTGTTGGAAAATCACCATGTGATGGTGACTATCTTACAGGAAAGTTACTCCAGAATAAGGCAGGCTGTGGATTTACAGTGCTATTGCGGAATAGGTCCCTGTGTGGACACACTTATAGAATCAAAGAAATGGGGAGCTGGAAGGGCCCTTGAGAGGTCATCTAGCCCATCCCCCAGGGCCAAGTAAACCTAGATCAGCCCTGAAAGGTGTTTGTCCAATCAGTTCTTTAAAACCTCCAGTGATGGGGATTCCACAACCTCCCTAAGTCACCTGATCCAGCCCTGAACTACCCTGAGAGTTAGAAAGTTTTTCCTAAAAATCCAGCCAAATCTCTCTTTCTAAAAACTAAGCTGATTCCTTCAGGTCTAGGCTTGGTGGCCATGGTGAACCACTGATCACTGTCCTCTTTCTAAGAACCTTTCTATATTCGAAGACTGTTATCATGTCGCCCCTCAGCTTTCTCATGTCTAGACTAAGACCAAAGGGGATTAAGGTAAATCAGAAAAAGGCACTCTTGTCCTGGATTTCCCCAGGCTGGGTGCCCATACAATGGCGTAGTAGCAAGAGGAGAAGACACAAGTTCACACCAATAGAGTCTGTGCTGTGGGTCTGCAGTGGCTTCCCTGCCTCGGCTCAAAATCCCAGGCTCAGCACTTCTTTACCATCTCAGTGAAAATACAGTTCTGGGGTTGTCCCATAGTGCTCACAGAGTGTGCAGTACCGGAGCAGCTACGGGAGAACCAGCCACCTTTGCCGTCAGTGGACTTGCAGTGAAACTTCTCCCGCCAAGTGCCCCCAGGGCTGTCTTAAATTAGATGTCTCTTTCCATGTGCTCTGCTGTAGCTCAACCACAAGCCATGGGCTGGATGCAGGAGTCCCTGGGCAAGCTTCTCTGGCTTGTGTGATACAGGAGATCAGAATGGTCCCTTCTGGCCTCAACTATGAGGTTACACCTTAACCCAAAGGGGCAGGCATCAGCAGTATTGTGGCCACACCAACCATGCACCCAGCCTGTTCTGCTGTCACCTGCACCAATACACATCTCCTCCTTGGTCTTTAGGCCTCATCTTGTGTGCATCTGACCATTGTCCTGGGTGACACACCTCCCAGGACAGGGCATTTGACCAAAATCCCAGTTAAGGTTGAGGCTGCAGAAAGTTTTTAACCTTCTCTACGTGTTTGGAGAGCTGAGGGGTTCTCGTTTTCTGAGTATGGTTGTGGGGGCGAGAATTACCTCAGACTACAGTAGTCATCTTTAAAAAAAATGATTTATTTAAAAAAGAGGGAGAAAACATGGAAGAAACGGTTTTCTTCACATATCTGGACTGACCCTTCTCTCACGCTAAACTAGATACAGCCTTGTTAACTTGTGCAAATGTATCGCGACTCTGACAATATTTGGTATTTTTCTTAGAGCCCCACCTTCTGGAGTCATGTTATTGTGGGGAATCTCAGCTATCATGTGAAAAAAGAAAAAACAACACCCCAACAGTTTCTGGCCTTCATAGTTGCAGAGAAAAGCTGGAAAACATGACTCCTAAAGCTTCAAAACCCAGAAGGGAAGCAACGAAAACCAGAGAATTATTCGTTGTTTAAATCTCATTATTCTGGGGGGATCCTAACTCATGATTTTTGAACACGTGAGGTTTTCAGTGCTGCTTCCATCTCCCGGCAACGTTGCCCTCTGATCACGCCCTACTCAGTTTGCCACAGGCTCATAGACTTGAAGGCTGGAAGGAACCATCATGATCATCTAGTCTGACCTGCACGTCGCAGGCTACAGAACCTCCCCTGGTTGTCTCAGATAACACCTCAAAAGGGGTGGGGAGGAAGGGGAGCTCCAGCCTCATCAACCCCACCCCAGCTCCTGCAGCTCTCTCCTGCCTATCCCGGATTTTGGGGGTCGCAGGGCCGCTCTTCATTCACCTGAGCTCCATGGGAACTACTGCTCAGAAGCAACTCCACATATTTTATTGCCCTTGAAGGCAAATAGGGTCTGCTGGCCCAAAGCCACAGACTGGTTGGCTAGAATCATTCCCACGCCTTAGCTATTATGGGTGTCTTGTCAGAAGGATGTCTGGAATTCTCCCTACTTCTGGCTCTCGGAGGCCAGAAGCCTCCCTGTAGCCCGTGACAGGGCTTATCAGGAAGATTTATGCCCCTGGTTTAGCTCAGCTGTTTTATCTTGGAAGGCTTAGCCTAACGCCTCTGAAAGGTGCTGGCGTTACCATACATAGAGCTGTTCCTCTGTAGCCACCCTTGTATCCGTCACGTAGCGCCTGTCTCACCAGCTCCCACATACTCCCTTCACTGAGCCGGGCAGGCATTTACACCTTTCTCTTCCCCGCGGAGCGGCTGTCCAGTTCGCACCTCCGAGCGAATTTTCAGCCTCGCTTGAGGCGATCGTGAACTGTCCCCCCGCCCCCGCCACTACACCACAGGCTAGATGGCAAAAGCCTTGCCACTCACCCTCTCTCCCCGCCCCAAACCACAGCCTAAAACTCCTTGTGAGATGCAAACTTTCAGGCCGGAAGGAAATGGTTTGTGTGTCAGGGCTCTGGAGAATGAACCCGTCTGACTCCCTACAAATGCGTCTTTTCTTCTTCCGCGTGCTCTGGCTGTTAGGAGAACAAGCACCCAGGGGAGACGCTCACAGAGCAACAATGATGTGCAGCGCTTTGCCTTTTCAACCACCGGCCCCGGGCTGCTCTGTCCCATGTTAAAACCCACTGTAGCGTCTTGGCTTCCCCTACATGCAGCATCCCCTGGGGGCCTCCCTCTGACTCTGCATGTTGCACGGCCTCTGCTCAGGAGTAAATATAGCCTTAGCCTTCACCACACACAGCTTCAATATACAGAACAACCTCCTCATCCTGCTTGGACTCCTGCCCAAAAACTCCCCTTGGTCATGAAGCCTGCATGAAATATTGGCAAGGGCAAGCCTGCTGGTGTGCTGAGACCACGGCCTGTCATGCTGACCAGTATTCTCTCATTTTCTTCCTTGGGCTCCCCCGTCCGTCTGTGTCCACCTGTTGTCTCTTGTTTTATACTTGGATTGTAACCTCTCAGAAGGAGGGGCTGGTTTTGTTCTGTGTTTGTACAGCGTCAAGCACAGTGGGGTCCTGATCCGGGACTAGGGCTGCTAAGTGCTACTTGAATACAAATAATAAAAGTACTAATATATGCAAAGAGTGGTGTGGGAAAAGTCAGCCAGGAGCTCCCAGTTACCCTTTCTCATGCTATAAGATTGACCTGTCACATCGGAGCAGGGAGTCCCATCTGGTCCAGTGTCTCATCTCCAACAATGGCCAGTGCTAGACATTGCAAAGGAAGGCGCAAGAAAGCCCCCAGTGGGTGATTATGGAATCACCTGCCCTCAAGGGAAAGTTCCTCCAATTTCTGTTACATAGTGATTGATTTATAAGGGCTCACGCCCCATATGTTATGTTCCCCTTAGCTAGTGTGATTGGAGATGTTCTCATTATAATAATAGAGTATTTTAATTCCACCCCCCCCATAGATCTCAAAGTGATTTACAAAGGACGTCCGTATCATTATCCCCATTTTACAGCTGGGGGAAATTGAGGCACAAGGCAGTTATAAGTGACTTGCCTGAAGTCACCCAGCAGGCCAGTGGCAGACCCAGCAATCCAACTCAGGTCTTCTGAGTCCCACTCTAGTACACTATCTACTAGGCCACTCTGCCTCCCCTATACATGTCTATTTCTTTTTTAAACCAAGCGAAGCCTCCATGACATCCTGGGGGAGAGTGTTCCACTGGGTAACGATGCACTATGTGAAAAAGTGTTCCCTTAAAGCCATTTTGAATTTTCTGTCCATTTCAAGAGATGTTCAGACCAAAAAGGGATCAACATGACCACCCAGTCTGAGCTCCTGCACAGCACAGGCCAGAGAACCATCCACAGGGATTCTTGCATCCAACCCAGAGCTCACGGCTAAGATGAAGCAGAACTTTCAGAAAGACATTCTGCATGTTAGCAAGGAGGGATGCGAAGCCCTGCCTCTGGCTTTCCTCTCTTTTGAAAGAACAAGGAGCAATGGTCTCAAGTTGCAGTGTGGGAGGTTTAGGTTGGATATTAGGAAAAACTTTTTCACTAGGAGGGTGGTGAAGTACAGGGAATGGGTTCCCTAGGGAAGTGGTAGAATCTCCTTCCTTAGAGGTTTCTAAGGTCTGGCTTGACAAAGCCCTGCCTGGGATGATTTAGTTGGGGATTGGTCCTGCTTTGAGCAGGGGGTTGGACTAGATGACCTCGTCAGGTCCCTTCCAACCCTGATACTCTATGATTCTATGAAGCCATCCAGAAGAGGGCTCATGGCAGGTCTTACTGGCAGAAGCCCACCCAGACCATTTAGATCTCAGGTTTGCACTCATCACAGAGCAGGAGCTTTATTCTCCCTGTAAACAGGGTTAACAGTCCCTGGTAGTTCACAGACCCTGCCACCCCACCAAGCATATCCCTGCAGACTGCAAGTCTTAGGGGGAGGTGGGAAGACCCGATCAGACCAGCTTCCTGAGCCCTTTGGCCAGGGCCTTGTCTCTCACAGGGGCTAGCAGCAAAGTAAAGTGGGTATGAAAGAATTTAAAGGGGCACAAGGTTTGTAAGTGCCAATACACAGACGGCCCTGTAGGACAACAGTAAAATCCTTCAGGCTTTCCAGAGCTGGAGGGGTAATGGTTCTTCACCCTGCAGCGCTGGCTATGCGGCTTTGTTTGCTGTTCACTCAGGATTCACCAGGTTCTGCCGGGGAGCAGCTTCCTCCATGAGTAGCCCCAGCAAGACCAATAGGACCACTTGCAGGGGAAGATAGTACTCAGCATGAATAAAGGCTGGCACGCGCTGGTCCTATGGGGCTGCTGTGGACACAGGAGTTGAGGGACTCACTGAGGTTTTGGTCCGGTGGTTATACTGAAAAATCCCGCCAATTTCCGTTTTCTTGGTGCCAGAACCAAACCATCAAGAAGCTTCTGTTCGGGTCAAAGAGAGCGTTTTCAAACCTTGTTTCGAAACAACCTTTTGAAAGCCAAAAAGGCCAAACGATTTGTTTAAAAAAATATCAGAATGAACTGTTTCAAAGTCCTCGTTTTTACTGAGCTGAACCGATCCGCCATGCTTGCAGATAATTTCGGTCACCCCAGAACTGCATTTCCAGGTGAATTTCCTATTCGCCCAAAACATTTCAACTACCTCTACTGGCCTCTGCTGAGCGAAGGGTGGGATTCGCTCGCCAGCAGTGTCCAGAAAGCTTTTTGCCAATCTAGAGCTGGTGATGACGATTTACTATTTGCATTGCAGTTTCACCGAGGAGCCCCAGCCACGGACCAGGGCCTACGGTGCTAGGGGCTGTACAAACACAGAACCAAAAGACGATCCTTACTCCAAGGAACATACAGGATCAGCAGGGCTTAATTTGTAATGAAAGAGGTGCTGGGGCTCAAGCAATTTTTTTACATTCATAACCGATGCTGCAAGCCCAGAGGGGCCGGGGCTCTGACCTGCCAGGCCCAGAGGGGCCGGGGCTCTGACCTGCCGAGCCAGGGTACTGGGACGTAGCCCGAGCGAGCCAGGCATGAATTAAGCGCCGAGTGTCAGACAAGAGATAACAGCTCGATACAGATGGGTCGGGGAGCCCAACGGTGATGTTAGAAGACAAAGGAGCAGGTTGACCCGGAGGCGGATTTGAGCGCGGGCTTCTTTATTGCAATACTTGTTCCCCTCGACCCAATTGTCCAGTAAGCACTGGATTAATTACAGCACGCTCCTTTTAAATTTAAGTTAGTATGTAAATGCCTAAATCCGTTACAACACCCGCAACCCCCCCGTTAAGTAATAGAAACACCCATGCTATTAGTAGACCCACCCCTTTCTGTTGTTCACAGCATTACGCATGTTAGGCATTTTTACCTTGAAAATACATTTCTTTCCTGTGATTTGTCGCTACAAATTCCCTGAATCAGCGGTTCTCAGGGGCGGGAGGAAGGGGCCATGACCCAGGGCTCGCTTGTGTAGCTGGGAAAGACGGGAGGGGGAGATCACACTTTTTTTTACACAAAGGGTATTTTTTCGGACCACAACATTTCTTATGCAGCTGCAAGGCTTATTTATTCCCAACAGGCTGAAGGGGAGGGGGAGGGATGACACTTCTCTATTAAGCGAAGAAACAATGCCTGCCCGTGACTCTACTCCCTAATACCATCCCAGCACTCCAGCGGTTTCCCAGGTCTCTACTGAGCCCTAACATCTTCCAACAAGTGAGATAACACTAATCCGCTCCTCCCTCCCAGGCTGATTGCCATTGCTGGTGTTGTTTATGAAAGTCCATCCCCCAGCAGTCTGCTGGGTCAGATGGGTCACAGCCCTGGTGGGCATTGACCCCTCCAGATCCAGGCTCACTGTGCAACAGGTGGCAGAGGCCAGCAGCAACTTTGGGTGCTCACCTGGAGGGCAACTTTAAGGCAGCTGGCTGGCCTCAGAGCTCTGCCTTTGGGGCGTTGTGCCATAAAAGCATCCGGCCTGAAGCAGTTTCTCAGATCAAAGATGCAGGCTCTCTGCATACAGGCCTTCACAGCTTGCCTCCACTGTGTGATTTCCCCCCAAGGATCTTGCAGGGAAGTTAAGACTTGATAAAGACCCAGAGAAGGGAGCCAGTCCCACCCGCTGATTCTCTCTGTTGATATCTCTACCAGCATCCTGGATATGGGACCCTATAGGTGGAAGTGGCCCTCGGCGGGGTTCTGTTCCTGCCAGATGCTCCCTTTCATTCATTTCCGGCCCCTTTGAACTTGTTCCGTCTTCCCAGTAGTTAGCACAATGAGTCAAGAGCGTGGCTGCAGGACAGGAAGCCCAGGCCTGCGTGTCAGCAGTCGTATGCATTGCAGATGGGGCAGGGGAAAGTCCCTGCTCTGTTCTGCTTGGTACAGATGGGGCTCCTGAAGTGACCTTTGCTTCCATGCTGCTGGGGCGCGCGAGGCACAGTGTGGGAGCGGAAGGAGACACATTACCCCCCGCCCCCCATCTCCCACCTTTAGGAACATCATGACTTTCCTGCAAGATTCCTCCAGCAAACTCACATCACATGGTATCTCTCTGGCCCCCTTTATCATATAACAGGATCTGGGCAGTTCAGTCATTATCATTTTAACCCTCACACCCCACCCTCCAGAAGGCAGGACAGTGCTATTATCCCCATTGTACAGATGGGGAACTGAGGCCCAGAGAAACTAAAGGACTTGCCCAAGGTTATAAAGCCACCTGTGGCAGAGCAGGGAATTAAGCCCAGCTCTCCCAAAAACTAGGCTGGCACCCAACCACTGGACCATCCCTCCTCTCACACGTGACACACACTGAGCATCATCAACCACCCCATTTGACAGGCAATGAAGACTCAGACAGGGGAAGTGACTTGCCCGAAAGCAGGGCCAGAATCCTAGTCTGGGGCTTCCAGCCGTGGTCTCCACCTTCCAGGCCGCTCTGCCTACCTCCCCCTTACAGAATTACACCTCACACTTTCAGACAATATTGGGTGGTTTCGCGCAGGTTCCTGCTGTGGAGATGGCAGCGTGCATAGGGGAGGAATCTCTGAGAGAGAGAGGGGTGGTGGGTATCAAGTCAGAGCAAATAAGAAGCCTCACAAATCCCTAAAACCAGCAGCAAGCTGAGCCTGCTCGGAGATCAAAGACATTTCGTTAAAATCCTTTTGTGGTGCCTGCACAAGGAGCCTGCAAAAGGCTTTTCCTGTGATATTTCCAGACCTGGCGTCTCCTGGGTGCAGCTTGCACAGACAAGGGAGGGAAGCTCCATTTTCAGGTGCAGACCAGCTGAGCTCCTCATTCCACTGCTGTGAGGAGAAGGTTGGGCGGACGTGGGAGGCAGGAGCTGAGTCATTGCACTCAGCAGTGCTAGGACCGGCAAGCAAGCGGGCGGGATAAAAATCAATGATTTTTTTGGAAAAAAAAAAAAAAAAAAGAAATTAAATTGGATTTTTTTTATTTAAATCAGATTTTGGATTGTTATTTAAATGAGTAAATCTGTTCTGATGAAATCTGACATTCGTATAAAAGATGTGACAAGCGGTCTGTAATTTTTGCCTGCTTAGGAATTTACCGTGGAAAGTAGGTCACGTTATTTTCAATAAAGAACGTTATCAACAGGTGCAAAAGAACATCAGCAAGAGAAGGCCTCCAGATATAATTCCAGGGCTGAACAAATATCAGGTGCGGTGAATCCGGAAGTTAATGAATCAAAATTGATGTGTCAGACAGTAGGCCTAATTGTGGACAAAATAACAAGAGAATGGGCTATTTCACCCACCGTTCCCCTTTGTGGGTCTTTAAAGAAAGGAATTTTACTGAAGAACAGAGAGAAGGACGGGAGGGAGGAACAGACAGAGGCTACTAGAACAAAAACTTCACCATCACCGCTGCTGCCCGCACCCTTTCCCGAGACCCAGGCCTTTGTTAATCTGATCTTGAGAAATGTCCTGACAAACCAGGCTAGATAGAGGGTCTCAGAGGACACTGCCCCTCTACCAGCTCCGGCTTGATCCCAACCACCACCTGAGATGAGATGGAATCGGATTTTAAGAACAGCTCCAGCCCAGCTCAACTCACTTCTTCTCTTTGCCCGCAAACACCAATTATATCATCTTGGATACCAGCTAAGAGACTGTCAAACAAGGGAGGGTCTTCCCTCTAAAATCTCTCTCCAGCTAAAGGGAACGAGGGACATTGGTCGAATGAAAGCCTTATTTAATACTTTACATTGCAAAGACGTTAACTGTTTTTCCTTCTTTTCTGTGATTTTAATAAAAGGTGAAAAGGCCGTTTCATGGTGTGTTTGCCATGGTACCGAGCAGGCAGAGGTCTCTGTATACCAAACCCCAAACCTTGTTTAACACTATTTAATGTTGGAGAGTGACTTGGTTATGCTAACACTTTCGGCCCATATGTTCATAGATATTAAGATCAGGAGGGACAATTGTGATCATCTAGTCTGAGCACAGGCCAGAAAACTTCCCCGATATGATTCCTAGAGCAGAGCTTTGAGAAAAACATCCAATCTTAGATTTAAAAATGATCAGTGATGGAGAATCCACCACAAACTTTGATAAACTGTTCCAGTGGTTGCTCTCACCGTTAAAGATGTAGGCCTTATTTCCACTCTGAATTTGTCTAGCTTCAACTTCCAGCCATTGGATCATGTTAGACCTTCCTCTGCTAGACTGAAGAGCCCATTATAAAATTTGTTCCCCATGTAAACACTTGTAGACTGTGATCAAGACTCCCTTTAACCTTTTCTTTGTTAAGATGAATAAATTGAGCTCTTTGAGGCTATCACTCTAATCCTTCAATCATTCTTGTGGATCTTCTCTGACCCCTCTCCAATTTATCAACATCCTTCTTGAATTACGGGCACCAGAACTGGACACAGTTCTCCAGCAGTGATCACACCAGTGCCAGCGGGCCAGCTAAAGTTAGTTGTGATCTCTAAGTAAGTTAGAAAAGTTTCTTTACCGAATAGCTGGACAACCGTGTGTATTCCATGGCTGTCCCAGTCTTTAAAGCTCTCTGGTTTGCCATTTGGGTTAAGAGCTGGATTATGTGCAATGGGTGTCGCTGGTGAGGGGAAAGAACTGATCTTATCTCTAGTTCTATCCCAAACCCCTAGAGAAGCCTTTGCTAAAGGATTTGTGTACATTTCTGGCAGGCGTGATTTTTTTATTAATCCATGGTAGCCTAGTGATGTTTTATACTGTAGCAATTTTCTTGTTCAACAGGACCCACTGTTGGGCTGGGTTACCGTGCCCCCAGTCCACTTCTGCTTTGAGTGGGTTGGCTTGCGAGCACCACAGAATATTTGAAGCAGTTAGTCCACCCAGTTTACTGGGTCTGTACAAAGTATCTGCGTTCACTCTTGGTCTTTTTTTAATTCCATATAAATTCTAAACAAGCGCTTCTGTATTTCTGCTAGGGTTTTATCTGGGATAATCACAGAAAGATTTGGAAACAAGACAGAGATCCTTAGCAGAATATTCATTTTGACTGTGGCTATTCTTCCCAACCAGGAAATTGCATGTTGCCCCCAGCCCGCCAGAGCTTGGTTCACTGGCTGACGGAGTGGTTTGACATTTCATCTTAGAGCTCTTCTAGGTTGTTTGAGATTTGAATTTGCAGGTACCTTATAGAATTTGTTACCCGTTTGTACTCAAATGTTTTCTGGAGGAGTGACTTTTCAGAGTCTGGCAAATATACAGCGAGCGTGTCAGATTTGGCATCATTTATGATAAATCCAGGCACTTTCCCAAAGTCCTCATTTCTTCAGAAACTAATTTTAGGAAAATGTTTGGGTTAGATAAAACTGATATTAGATCATCTGCATAGAAGGCTCTTTTCTAGGGTGTCAGAACCGGGTTTTAACCACAGCATCAGCAACAGCTGCTCTAGCCTATCTCAAGGTCTCCTTTTTTCCCCCAAAAGGACAATTACCATCATCTTGGATTCCAGCTAAAAGACTGTCAGACGAGAAGCGTTTTCCAAAACACTCTCTCCCCCAAAAGGAAACAAGGGATGCTCTTAAAAAGAAAGCCTGATGTAATCATTTACATTGCAAAGGCTTTAACTGTTTTTCCTCCTTTTCTGTCTCTTTATTAGAAGGTTAAATGGAGTTTTCATGGTGTGTTTGCCATGGTACTGAGCAGGCGGAGGTCGCCATATGCCAAGCCTTATTTAACACTGTCTATTGTTGGACAGCGGATGGGTTATGTTAACACTTTTAGCCCATATATTCCATTTGAATGAATACAACAGGGCTAAACTAATTATAATCTATTACAATATTTAAATAAAAAAATAAATATGAGAACATAAGAATGGCCCTACTGGGTCAGACCAATGGTCTATCTAGTCCAGTATCCTGTCTTCTGATAATGGCCAATGCCAGGTGCTTCAGAGGGAATGAACAGAACAGGTCATCATCAAGTGATCCATCCCCTGTCACCCTTTCCCAGCTTCTGGCAAACAGAGGCTAGGGACACCATGCCTGCCCATCCTGGCTAATAGCCATTGATGGACCTGTCCTCCATGAATTTATCAAGTTCTTTTTTGAACCCTGCCATAGTCTTGGCCTTCACAACATCCTCTGGCAAGGAGATCTACAGGTTCACTGTGCGTTGTGTGAAAAAAAATACTTCCTTTGAATATGCTGAATCCGTGAGCCTCTAGCAAAAACTCTGCATTAAAGGCTGCTTTTCTATATAAAGAATCAGAGGCAAAACATCTAGCTTTTGAGATCACGCTTTAGAAATATTGCAAAACAGCAGCAAATAAGCAATGTATCATTTGCCATTTTCTGCCATACTAAAAATGTACAATTAATAAGAATATGAAAATATTAAGTTATATAATTGCTTAAATAAATGAATATAGTTACCGCATTCCCTCCTCGGAAGCAAAAAAGATGAACTAAATCTAGTGTGAAGGCTTTATTTAGCTGTAAATCAACACATTTTAAATGGTTACGTCAAGCAATAAAAAGGCACCATTCCTTAGAACGTAACTGACGTACAAATGGGAAAGTTGATTAACACACACAATTTAAATTGAGGCTTTCCACTCGGTGATTTAAGTCATGATTTAAATCACTGATTTAAAGGGCCTTGATTTAATTCAATCTGGCCTGCAAGCGGGGACGCTGAGAGTCAGGACTGAAAGCAGAGGTTTTTTAAAAAGGAATGAAGGATTCGGAGACGAGATCGTTGTGGGAAGCTGCTGAAAGAGCAGCAAGAACAGAGGTAGGGTGTGTGTGTGTGTGTGTGTACACACGCACATGAGAGAGAGAGAGAGCCCAGTGCAGCTGCCCCACCCTTATTTCTGAGGTGACCCAGTGGAGGAAGGTGCCTGGCTTGGTACCTATCAGTTTTCAGTGGTGATGCCCCATACGCTGTTCTCAGAAACAGGGATATACAGGGTGCTGCAACCCAGTCCAGCTGTGCTCAGATTCTTATTACTTTATTGTATTGTGATGATAGCCACTGCCCGAAAGAGCCTACAACCGTCTCTCTGCATGGACATCAAAGAAAGCCACTTACAGTCCGTTTTCTTTTTCTTTTCTTCTGCCTGTTGACATGTATTTATTTATTAACTGACAGGGTCAGGTATTTAAGCAGTTTACCCGCTCTTTCACTAGGAAGGTAGATGCAGAACAATTGGTGATGTAGCTTTAGACAAAACCAGGTACATTCATTCAGGGGAGTCCTAGGGCTGGTGTTAGACAGGAGCTGCGGCTGGATTATCATAATGGTCCCTTCTGGCCTTAACCTCGATGAATGTAGGAAGGTCACTAAAAAGCCTAAATCTCCTATTTGCCACAAAAAAACAAAGTAAAACGTCACCTGGGCCTGCTGGCATCTCAGTGTCCTGTGCATTAGAGCCTAAACACATCATCCAAAGGGTCACCATGCTCTCCCCAAACCAGGCACTCACTAGCATGGCTTGGCAGTCACTTTCCAAGATGGCCTGTTCTCAGTCAGACACCTCTACAAGCAGGACGAGCTTGCCAAGAGCTCAGCACGCTGGGTGTACACTGGGTGCTGAGTTCTTTGGAACATCTGACCCTGGCTATGCTCGGGAAACTTGCCCTGAGCTGTATTGAAAATCACGGTCGGGTGAGTGCTTAAAAAGCACGAGGGAAGGTTAGTCCCTTGTTCTGAACCGTGCATTCCATTCCCGAGCAAAGAGTTCTTCTCCGCGCTGATTTGGCCTTGGATCTGTGAATGCGAACTTCAGAGTGAGACATGCACCCAGCCAAGCAGAGGCAGAAGCCGGGCAGCCAAGCTGCTGCTGCTATCTGCCTCCCAGCTCCTTGGGTCACCTCTGGCAGCAGCCCAGAGCGCGTCCGTGCCGTGAGTATCCCCCGTTTGTCTTGCAGCCACGAGGCTCAGAACGTTCCAAATGTTAACCAGATGCCTCAGCTGCTTTGGATCACTTCACATGTGGCTTCTTACACAGCAAAGAAACGGGAGCCAGGCAAGGAAAGCACTCAGCACTCTGGGTTCCCTCACGTCTGCTGCTCTGCAACTGGACTTAATTTGATCATGCAGGTTTCTGGGAAAGTGCACTGTGGGGAAAGGGGTGGGGATGGGGGGGACGGGACCCAGAGTTGAAGCAGGAGCCTTAGCTTTAATCAGGAGTCTCTTGCTAGGATGCAAAACAAAGCGTTTCCTAGGGCACCAGCCTGCCTAGCGGTAACTGCGAAGCCTGCTTGCCCTGGTGGGCGAGCACTAGACTGCGGAACACACAATATTGGTCATCGTGGGTAGCAATCATATGCTGACCTGCCGTGGGGCTTCCATCGGAGGAGCCTTTGTGACATACCCTGTGAGCTAGCCGGGCGTGAGCCCCATTTTGCAGGTGCGGATAACAGAGGCCTGAGGAGGTCAAGTCAAACGGTTCAAACGTGGGGCCAAATTCAGCCCACTCACATTGTCCTCTCATCTGGCCAGTGGTCCCTACTGGAGCAGAACTTCCCCGTGGCCAGTAAATGACCGACTGTGAAGAGCCCTCCTGAAGCCAAGTGACCCCACCACTCTGGGGTCTGAAAAACAAGCAGGATCCTGAGACAGAAGCCCCAGAACTCAGGCAGATGCTGATTTGGGCTGAAGACCCGCATGGCCGCTTGCACAAAGATGGAGCTGAGGTGCAGGCCAAGGACGCATTGCTCCTGCTCCACTCACAGGGAGCCCGCAGCATCAGACAAGCATTCCCCCATCTGCTACTGGCGCACCTGCCCTGCCAGCAAACACAGAGTCAGTGCTCGCTGTGGGAGCTGCTGATCGGAGACAGGGCTCTGGGACAATTTAAGAGCAAACAGAACAGCCGAAAGGGCTGGCCTTATTGCCCTTCATCAGACAAGGTGGCAGCTACTTGTCAGAGCCCCATCTTGTCACCGGTGTCCACCATGCGACTATCCTGCCTTGGGCGGTCAGTGACTGTGGTCCATGTCGGGAACTTCCCTTCCTCAGGGCTACTCTGCTTAACTTATCTTCAGCGGCTGATTTAGAGTTAGTGGGGCCCTGTGCTCAGCTTCATTTATGGGACCCCTCCGTGGGGCCCAGCCAAGAAAAAGAACATTCGCTTTTATCTTCCCCCAGCCCCTGTTTTCATTATTTTTTTCTTCATCCTCCTCCTATAAGTAGTAGGAAGTAAATTAAAATAAAGGGAGGTACCTTGATTGTTTTTGTAGTTTAACTTATTTGTCCACAGACCACTTGCAAATCGGAGGGTCTCGGCAGACCATTTAATGATCTTTCCAAATATTGTTTGTACCGTTAGCGAATGATTGTAAAGTGCTTTGGATAAGAGGGTTTCGTTAAAAAAAAAAAAAAAAAAAAATGAAAAACACATTGGAGTGCAGGGTCTGGCCAGGAGTTAAGGTGTGGGAGGGGGCTCAGGGCTGGGGCAGGAGGTTGGGGTGTGGAGCACTTACCTGGGGCAGCTCCCATTTGGTGCGAGGGGTGCAGGTGAGGATGTGGGGGGGGTTGCAGGAGTCAGGGTGGGCAGGGGGTGTGTGAGGGGGGTGCAGGAGTCAGGGCAGGGGATGGGGGTGTGGGCTGGGGTTGCAGGGGTGCTCCTAGCCCCCTGCCCCACCCCAGCACCCTGTCTGAGTAGGGGGAGTGCAGGGGCCCTGCCTTTGCTCCACCCTGCCCCGATTCCACCCCCTTCCCCAAGGCCGCACCCCTGCCTCTTCTCCACCTCCTCCCGCAAGTGCACTGCGGCCCCGCTTCTTCCACTCCCTCCCAGAGCACCGGCAAACAGCTATTTGGTGGCGGGGGAACTGCTGGGAGGGGCGGGAACACGGCACACTTGGGGGACAAGGTGGGGAAGGGGCAGCTTGGCTGCCGGTGGGTGCGGAGCCTGCAGCAGGAGCCCCAGGACCAAGCTTCTGCCCCTGCAGCTGCCCGGCTTTGGGGCCCCCCGTCATTGGGGCCCCCTGTCATTGGGGGGCCCTGTGCCAGGGCAGAATGGGTTTTACTGTAAATCCACCTCTGCTTATATGCCCCCTACTACTGTAGTATCTGAGCCCCACCCAGTCTGTACCATGTACATGCATGGAACAATATTAGGTGCTATTATCCCCACTGTAGAGATGGGGAAGTGAGGCAGAGAGAGAAACTAAGTGACTTTCCCAAGGTTACCCAGGAAGGCTGTGGCACAGCAAAGAATTGAACCCAGGTCCCCACATTCCCAGACCAGCTCCCATGCCACTTGGCCATCCTTCCAGCACAGCCAACAGCATGACTGTGGCTAACAGCATGATCCAGTGGGGGCTGGTTTATCAGCCCCCTGTGCCATGCGCATGCTGGCAGACAGCCTTACCAGGGGGCTGATAAACCCCACCTGGAAGACCATGGAAGACCACCTGGAAGACCACGCCTGCTTGCACTGCCTCTGAGCGGTCAGTCCCGAGTCCTCCCCAACCCAATGGGACGGAGGTGAAAGAGGCAAGAAGCGGCTGGTGCAGAGGTCAGAGCTGAGCCCCTTCTGCAGTGTGACAGGGTGGCAGCGTGTCTCTCTCGCTCTCTCTCTGTGTAAAGCCCTGTTGTGGTTGCTGACAGATTCCAGAATCCTATCACAGCCTGGTTCTCTGCTCCCTCATGTCTTGGTGCCTGAACTGCCAGATACAGGACCCTGGACTAGCAGCCCACCCTGGGGTTTCCCAGAACACCAGCTGGGGCACACAGGCATGGGGCTTACGCCCTGGATGTCTCCAAACGGCCCTTCCTGACTCACCACCCCTTTAGAAGGCACCTATTCCTCTGCCCTATCCCATCAGCCAGTCATAGCCCGCTCATCCCTGGCATGCTGTCTGAGCCAGGCTCCGCAGGGCAGGGACACGGTCCGGCACTTTATCACCGTACTTCTCCCAAGCAGCCTGATCTGCAGCAATGCCGAGCACCCAGGTGTGGTGATCAAGTCCTTTGTCAAGCTGGGCAGCCGCAGCCGCTCACTGCGGCGACGGGAAGGGCTCTCCCGTCAGCAGAGTTCTTCCACCGCCCCGAGGGGCAGCAGAATTCTTCTGTCGACCGCATCCTGTCTGCACTGGGTTGCTCAGGTGTGTGGATTTATCACACCCCACCCTGAGCGCCGTAGCCGGGTCGACCTGGCCTCAGCGTCATCCTGATCAACGGTGCAGTGACGCGGTGCTTAAAGCTGCAAGCTCCAGACCCAGTAAGAATATTTTTGGAGTAATTTTAACACATGGGGCCGGGGGTGGGGGGGTGGTTACACAGTGATAAACCAGGTATAAAATTATACTGGTTATAGCTCAGAAAAATCCTTCACAAACATTGTCTGTCCCAGCCTTGAACTACCATATTGTATCCCTGCAGCCTTAACTGCTACATTAGCAAGCTGCGTAGCGATGCGACCTGCTTTGCTACTAGTTTACTGTGGCAAATACACATAAAAGCAAAGAAATTCCCAAAGCAACACACTTGTTAAAAATGTAAGGGTTAGTATGTAAAACAAGGGAACCACCAGGCAGTTCTCAGTCTGGAGCCCGGCTAACTGTACCCCCTTATTGCCTTACTAGCTGTGCCCATGCAGTTGTGAGATTCCTGCAGGCTCCGGCCCCTCAATTCACCCTCTTGAGAAGGCCTAGAGATCTCTGAACAACTATCCTTCCAGCACTCCTGGGCTGGGAGAGATGGTCTTTTAGTTCCGTATTTGTGCGGTGCCTTGCACAACGGACTCTTGATTCATGACTGGGGTTCCTAAGTGCTACCACAATAGAAATGAATAATAATACAGAATAGCAATGGTCATATCATCATGGATACAAAAGAGCAGTCAGAGCTCCGTTTGGTGGAGGGGGGGGTACAGCTCTCAGGTGGGAGGGGTGCATGCATACTGCCTTAGGTTGGTAGATAGGAGATGGGCAGGCTGCAGGGACAAGCCTGGTGCTGGAATTTCAACTGTGCATTCCCCAGCTGCTGTGTTTAAATTCTTAACTCCTGGCCAAACTGGCACGGACTTTTTTCCCCCTGTGAGATAAATAGAATATTCTTAAAGGAGAAGGCCAGTCTGGGCTAATCAGGCCATCATGCTCACCGCAAGAGAAGGGGGGTGGGGGTGGGGGATTGCTCGCAGGAAGGACAGTAGCCCTGCCAGGACACCCTGTCTAGACAGTCCGACAAAGCAAACTCTGGCTGTTCAGCTGGGTTGTGGCCACAGCAGGTCCATGCAGGGTAGAGATAGGTTTGCGGAAGTTTATAATTTAGAGACGCTCCCTTATAAGGGACAGTATGATGAATCTAGGAGTTTAGAGCTGTGCCCAGCAAGAGTGTGTGTGTGTTGGGGGGGGCGCGGGGGGGGGGGGGAACCCAGCCGAGCTGAGCAGAGCGGTTCACCACAGACGCTCTCTGGTTTGTTTTATTAAAAGTTTTATTCCTTCCTCATTCACCGCTTTGTTGGTTAACGAACCCCAAGACCATTACTTGCTGTCACAAGTGCCGAATGAGAAGGAAACCGCAACTAATAAGAGGAAAAACAGAGAAAGATGAATCATTGGGGATCCTTAAAGAAGTGATCATTAAAGGTGGCCTGTAGAAAGGAGCAGCTGCTGCCCAAGTGTAAGAGACCATTGGAACTGCAGGCATGAGCTGGCTGTGATAGATGGGGCGATTTTCACAGGCAGTAAGGCTGTCACTCCAATGAGCCTCCGAAAAGAAATGCCACAGAAGATCCACGAGGGTCATTTAGGAATTGAAAAGTGCAAACAACGAGCACGAGAGGTGCTGTATTGGCCGCGGATCAACCACGACGTTACTAATGTGGTAGGAAACTGCTTTTCATGCTTGAAATTCAAGCCATGCCAACAGGCAGAGCTGCTGAGACCTCACCGGCTTCCACAAAGGCCTTATGAGAAGATTGGCCCAGACTTATTTACCTGGCAATCAAAGGATTCTTTAATAGCCACAGCTTCTTATTCCCTGTATCCAGAAATTTGCACACTGCACAGTACTAATAGCAAATCAGTGATAGCCGGCATGAAGGGAATCTTCTCCATGCATGGAATGACAGATGAAATCTTTAGTGTTAATGGGTCACAATTTGCCAGTGCAGATTTAGGCAATTTGCCATAGACTGGGATTTTCATCACAAAACATCAAGCCCAAATTACCCCCAATCGAATGGGCTTGTGGAAAGGCCAATACAGACAGTAACGGACCCTTTGAAAAAAGATTTTTGACAGTGGGGGTGATTTGTATAAAGCGTTAGTGGTTTACCAGCGTACGCCCCTGGAGAATGGCTTTTCTCCAGCTCAGTTGGTAAAGGGGAGGAGGATCAGATCTAATGTACCAATCACAGATAACGTGCTGAAATCTCAGGACAATGAAACTGTGCAGAAGATGAAAGAAAATCAGAATTGGAAGCAGAATTATTTTGACAAAAGGGCCGGGATCTCCCCATCTCTTAACCCAGGTGACAGAGCGTGCCTGAGGAATCACACATCTCATATTTGGGGCCAAAGGGGTACCATTAAAGAACAGCTGCCTCCAAGGGTTTATGTAGTCCAGACAGACAAGGGGGACACATTTTAATCAAAGGGATCTAGGAGTAATCCCAGAAAGTTCCAACACATTGACAGTTGATGTGGACTCTGGCCTTTCTAAACTGACTAATCCTTAATCATCAACAGTCAAAGGAGAAACTGGCAAGGAACAAGAGAACAACTCTTGAAAGGCAGATCCAGAGAGGGAGATAAAAACGTCCTGAAAGACTCAGAGGACTTGCTAACCTGCCTGGAGAAAAACCTCGCCTCCCCTCGGATCCTCCGTGTGACTAAGCAGCTACCCCAGCAACCCAGCGAGCGATGGATCCCCAGGACTGTCCTTGTGCTACAGGTGGCTCCTGGCTCCAAAAATTGCAGGTGCACCTCTTGCAAAAAGGGCTGTTGCTCCTTGTTGCCCAGCGGGATGCAATAATTGTGCCACGGGCTTTGTCTGCAAAGCTCCAGCATCCAGTAAAGGCAGCTGCTGTCCCTGAAATGGCTATTTCCTGTTCTCCTGTAAATACTCTGGTTTGAAAGGAGACATTAATTTTGTTTGTAATGTAGCCATGACTATTTCGTACCGTTCACAGAAATGCCGATTTGAGGTTGAATGAAAATAGAGGCCATGACTGGAGAAAGGGAAAGGGAAAGTGAGTGGTAAAGAGTCACTCCAGAGAGATGGGCTGGTAACCTCTCCTCTCTAGACAGTTGACACATTGGGTTTGGAAACGTGCTGGACATGGGTTGAGTATTTAACGTCCATGTTATAAGATGGTTGTTAGCTTTTAAATACATACATATATAAATAAACAGCTAACTGGTTTCTCTTTAAGAGGGAAGATGCAGAGAGATGTTTGTGGAAGATTATAATGTAGAGACACTCCCTCAGGAGGGTCAGTATGATGAATCTAGGAGTTGAGAGATGTGCCCTGGAAGCTGGGTTGAGAACCCAGGGTAGCTGTGCAGAGCAGTTCATCACAGACGCTCTCTAGTTTGTTTTATTCCTTCCTCAGGGACCCCCACGATCACTACGTGCAGCATGGTCTGAGGGTGCCGCCCCTCTCCTTCTGCCATGGAGCCCTGGGAAAAAACAGCCGAGGGGAGCCAGCCAGGGACTCCAGCCAGTAGGAGCAGAAGCAACCAAAGCAGGAACCTCAGAGAGCTCCCTGCAGTACATACGCATCTAGAAGCCACGCAGCTCCAGCCCTGCCACATCCAGCAACCTTGCAGCTCCCTTCCCCCCGCCCCTGCCCCACCGCCAGGCATACCCAGGGCCCACCATGGGTTTCAGGGTCTCTGCCGTGAAAAGGCCACTGAGCCTGGCAGCCCAGGAGCACCAGGGCAGCAGCAGAGAAGTGAAGGGGTTAAACATTTCCTATTAGCACTGCAGAGTTCAAACAAAGGGCATTCCCTGATTTATACCCCGCATTCTGCCCGGGCACAATGTGATGGCAATTAGACTCACATTCTATGGGCTTGGCTTTGTCAACAAACATAATAGCAAGGAGGATAAGGATTCCAGAATTTCCTAACTTCTGGAGCATCTCCCTAGGCAGCCCTTCCTCTGGGCAGGCAGTTCTGCCCCAGGACGGAGAGGGGGGCAGGTGGCAAGCACTGATTTGAACACTGGCTCTTTCTCTGCCCCAAGGCTGCACCAGCACTGGACCCTCAGGAGTCCCCGCATCGTACGGGCACCAGACCACTGCCTGCTTTGAATGCCCCAGAGCCATTATAATCAGACACTTGGCTTCCATGCCCCGCTCTGAGTCAGGAGTCACACCAGGGCTGTCTTCACATTCCTGCTGTCTGAAGCATGCCACTGCCATTAATCCTCTCTCTAGTGGTGCTCAACTCCAGGGCACGCTTCCTTGTTCTGTGCTGGCCTGGGAGTGTGGGGGGGGGTTACACAGCCACATGGCGCAAGGCACATGGCAAAGGAGCGCATTTCGCAGGCACATTCTAAAGAAACACCTCCCAGGAGGAAGTGTTGAAGCAAAGTGTTAAGTGTGTGGGCAAGCCAGAGTAGGGCAAGCAGCTCTGTGTCAGGTACAGCTTCTGGGGCTCTTCTCTAGGGCAGCCGGGCACTACCAGCCCCCCTTGTGGAGCTGGACACATTCACTGCTGTCACGATCGCTACGGGCTGGCCTGTCAACGTGGCAGGCATGTACCGCACGATGGACGGACAGACCCCCTTGGCCATCCAGCCTGCTAAGCGGGATGGAGACACGAGGGGGTTGGAGACATGAGAGTGGCCCTTCTACTGCAGAGGGAGCTGGGGTGTGCCTGATCTCAGCCAGGATTACAGATGGACCTGTCTTCATGCTGTTAGCAGCAGCGTCCTGGCTGTGTCCCAAGGTGACTCTGAAAGGTGGCAGCAGAGGCTCTCCTGTGCCCAGGGGCTTTCCTACCTTAGGGGGATCTTCACACGCAGGTAGCGATCCACCGCGATGGCCAGCAGAGCCAGGATGGAGCTTTCGGTGAGGATGAGGACGGGGCAGGCCACCGACAGGCAGGTGTAGAACTCCATCCGCGGCCCAACGTTGATAACGATGGCAAGTGGGATGACCAGGGTGCCCACTGCCACGTCAGCCACAGCCAGCGAGACGATGAAGCTGAAGGTGGCGTCCTGCAGAGCCTGGTTCTTCTTGACAGCCCAGATCACCAGGACGTTCCCTGGCACAGACACCAAGGCAATCAGCACTTCGATGGTGATGTAGGCAGCCTGGAAGGCAGAGACAGACTGTGCCATAGTGCCCTGGTCCCCGCTGGTGACAGGGCTCGTTGGTCACCTGCAAACACATGGGGAAGACAGTTACCCCCAGCACTGGCATTATGCCTATCCACCAACTGGAGAGCAGCTGTGAGGACAGCAACCCCCACCTGTCCGCCCCCTTGCTGGCCACCTCCCTCGCCGGCCCATCCCCCAACTGGCCACCTCCTTGCTGACCACCCCTCCCCAACCTGTACACCCACCCACCCTCCAGCCAGCCACCCCCTCTCCTACTTGTCCACCCCCCCCATCCAGCCTACCTTCTCTCACCTGGGCACACCTCCCCCACCTGTCCACCCCCGCACCTGGCCACCCCTCTCCCACTTATCCACCCCTCCTCAGCAGCCCACTCCCCCCCCCGTCACCTGGCCACCCCTCCCCTACCTGTACACCCCCCTCCCACTTGTCCACCCCTCCCCCACCTGGCCACCCCTCCCCCAGCAGCCCACTCCCCCCGTCACCTGGCCACCCCCTTTCTGGCCATTCCTCCCCCACCTGTACACCCCCCCCCTCCACTCACTTGTCCACCCCTCCCGCAACTGCCCACCACGCCGGCCACCAACTCCCACCTGTGGACCCCCTCCCTCACCTGTCCACCTTCCACCCCCCTCACCTAGGCAGGTCCCTGCCCCCCCGGAGCAGCGGGCGCCTCCCAGCCGCGCCGGCCCGGCTCCGAAGTGGCTGCGCCCCGGACGCCCGTGCGCTCCTCGCCGGCAGGCGACGCGCGGCTCCGGACCGTGCAGCCGGCCGGCCCCCGACGGGGCAGCGGCGGACTCAGCCCGTCCGAGCGGCCGCCGGGGCTACGGGGGTCTCGTCCATCCCGGCACCCCGCGCCTGCAGCCGGCTCCTTGCCCTTGGCCGCCCGGGCTGGGGCGCAGCCGCGGCGCTCACCAGCCGGGCTCCGCTCGCCGCCTGCAGCCGCCCCGGCAATCACATGGCCACCCGCGCCGCGCTCTCGCCCGGCAACATTTTAAAGAGCTAGCGGCGGCCGGGCAGGGGGGGCGGCGGCCCCGGCGCCTGGAGGGGCGAAGAGGAAGCAGGGACTGCAGGGCAGGGGTGTGCCCCAGCCTCAGCCCCCCCGCCAGGTTCCAGCACGAGCTGCAGGCTCGCCCCCCCCCCCCTCCAGCACCGCCGCACCCCAGCCCCACCCGGGCCTCACCCCTCGCTGCGGGGTTGGCTTTGCCGGGGGAGAGATTAGCGCGTCCAACCGCGGAGTCTTGCCCTCGGGCTCGGATGAAGCGCCAGGCACGGGCTGTGCCGGCATCACCCTCTGTCCTTGCCGCGGTGGAAAGTGCCTGCAGCTCCCCTTTGCCAAGGGACCCGGCGCAGCCCGAGAGTGGGACCGTCCGCCCGGGCAGAACTCCCAGGAGGACGGCCTGTAAACACCGCCTGCGATCTGGGGATGACTTCCCCCAGCACCGCCTGGGCCCTTTCTAAATCAAGCCCCCAAGCAGCTTGGCTGGAAGTGCCTGCGAACAGAGGAGATGCAGGAGAGGCGCTTATGGCCTCACCTGCACACTTGTGTTTAATTCACCGGAGCCAGATTGGGACCCCCTTATTCATGCTGGAGAGAGTCCACCCAAGGGCAACGGGGAAATGATTAGGGGGCTGGGGCACATGACTTAGGAGGAGAGGCTGAAGGAACTGGGATTGTTTAGTCTGCAGTAGAGAAGAGTGAGGGGGGATTTGGTAGCAGCCTTCAACTACCTGAAGGGGGGTCCAAAGAGGATGGAGCTCGGCTGGTCTCAGTGGTGGCAGATGACAGAACAAGGAGCAATGGTCTCAAGTTGCAGTGGGGGAGGTTTAGGTTGGATATTAGGAAACACTATTTCACTAGGAGGGTGGTGAAACACTGGAATGGGTTCCCTAGGGAGGTGGTGGAATCTCCATCCTTAAACACCTCTAAGCCCTGGCTGGGATGATTTAGTTGGGGATTGGTCCTGCTTTGAGCAGGGGGTTGGACTAGATGACCTCCTGAGGTCCCTTCCAACCCTGATCTTCTATGGTTCTATGTTTGGGAGCACCATTAAGAGTTCCTCTGACATCAGCAGGGCTAGGCACAGACTCAGAGACTATTCCGTGTTAGGGGAGTATGGTCAGGGCCTAGGTTTGGAGGCAGAGCTGGGTTTGAAGAGATGCCAACAACATTCAAGGCCACACCTGTGCCATATGCCACAGAAGAAGCTGGTTAGTGGTGCTACCCTGCTACCTGTGGAATTTCCTGGTCTTTCTCTACCCCCCACACCCCCCTTGTATTACCCAATAGCAATGCACTGTCTGCGTTTGCAAGGCTGTGGAGTAACTATGAACCCCTGCCTGGACCAATTCCAGCCCCTACAGTCCTAAAATCAGCATGCACAATTAGCAGAGACCAGAAAGTTTACCCAACTAGATTTGTCTTCGATTAATTAGGTGTAGTTCAAGCAAGAGTCTCAAAAATACCAGGGCGTAAACACCCACTGTGACCTGTGTAGCTATGAAACTGCACTGCCTTTCACTTTTGTGTCCCGAACCTTTAAACAGTGGAGCTCACGCAGCTCAGCCACCATTATGTTCCCAGGATTCAGCAGGGATACCCACTGTGCTCTCTCGGGGGAGTTGGCTTTTATTCTTTCTTGTTCAGCTGGTCTCATAAACCTAAATGAAAGGTCATTTGGATTTACAACAGTGGTTTTCAACCGGTGGTCCAGGCACCCCTAGGGGTCTACAGACTATGTTTAAGATTTCTAAAGGAACTTGCATCTCCATGTGAAAGTTTTTAGGGGGTCTGCAGGTGAAACCAGGTTGAAAACCACTGATTTAGAAGACCTGTTTGCTCTTTGTGGACAGCAAGTACAATAAGCTTTGTAAGGAGGAAGGATGGGTTGGCAGAAACAATCTTTTGGTACTTCTCTGGCCCTCAGAATAGCTGAGAGCATCAAAGTTTTAAATGTATTTATCCTCACACACGCCTGTTAGGCAGACAATGCTGTTAGCCCAGTTGGACAGACGAGGAACTAAAGCTCAGCGGGACTCAAGGTAGACAGCTGCTGGGAGATGTAATTCCCAGCACAGGTAGACACATATGCTAGCACCTAAGTATAGCAACGTGGCTGTGGTGCGACCTTGGGCTAGCCACCCAAGTTCAGTCCGCCCTGACCCCTGGGAATGTACTCAGCAGGCAGTTAGCCCATGCCACTAGACTGTGGTTTTTAGATGCTAGCCCACGTGCTACCCATTCTGGGAATCAGACCTCTCAGCTGCCATGTGCACGTACCTTCCATGACTTGTCCGAGGTCATGCAGGGCAGCTGTGGCAGAGCAGGGAATTGAACCAGCTCTCCAAAGGCCCAGGCTAGCGCACTAACCCCAGGCCAGCCTTCCTCCCAGAGAGGAGCTCCAACACTGCGAAAGAGCAAGAAACCTGCCTCCCGGTTAAAAAAACCCAAAACAAACAGAAAAGCTAAAAGGCCAACTATGGAAATATGGGACTGCTTCCAGTTTCACTAAAAGGAAGAACAAGGGGGATTTTATGTCTGCGGGTTCAAAGTGTATTTTTATGCAAATGTTGTGAAGGGTATTGATAAAAAAAGATCATTTTTCTAATGTTGTGGGGCCAACTAGCATTTGCGGCATTTAGGTTTTCCACTGGGACTAGGTGACTTCCAGTAGAAAGTCTTGGAAGAGGTTCTTAAAAAGCAGGAGATGTCCAAAACTAACCTTGTAGCAGAAAGATCCAAGTTCCATCTAAGGGCACAAATCAAAGGAGAAAATATCTCTGGATTTCTAGCCAGTCTGCCAAAGCTTTCACTGGGTTCTGGCAAAGACTGCACGTTCATTTTGCAGAAAAGAGTAAGTTGTGATTAATGCTTAATACGAGGTGGCCATACGAAGAACACTCCTTTGGCCAGGCCCTGTGACGCATTGCATAATGTTTGCCATTTCTAGGTCATCTGACCAGATCACGTCAGATAATGATCCCCCGTTTGCGTCTGAGGAATTTCAAATATGCCTCAGGATAGTAAAGCACCCTGATTCTGTTCATCCATTTGCCGCTGGATGATAGAGCTGTGAGCAGACACTTGGATGAGGAAGGAAAAGTATAACTAACGTTAGAATGGACCAACAAGCCCATACAGAACAGCGTTAGAACATTTGGGTACCACCATCTTAGCGTGATCATTTACTATTGCTGGCTGGATCTACCCCAGAACATCGGGATCATGTCCCAAGGAAAATACAGACAACGAGACAGACAGGTGAAGCCCAGAGCAGTGGGACCATCTCTTGACAATGAAATGTGGGGTTTTGATCACAGATGCCGAATTTCCAAAGTGCCGGGGGGCGCTTTGACCCCCGGCTCTGCCCCAGGCCCCACCTCGATCCACCCCTTCCCCCAAGGCCCCACCCCTGCCCTGCCTCTGCTCTCCCCCTTCCCTTCCCGCCCAGTCCCACCCCCTCCCCCCCGAGCGTGCCCTGTCCCCACTTCTCCCCCCTTGCCTCATGGGAGGCACAAGCAGGGAGGGGGGATGCTGAGCCCTGGAGCACCCATGGAGTCAGAGCCTATAGTTTTGATAGATAAATAATAGGACTTAATTAAAACTACTGCTAGCCCGTCTCCGGAATGCGAGAGGCCAGTGTGGCCGTATTATTTATTATTGGTATTATGGTAGTGTAAGGGAGCAGGGCACCATTGTGCCAGGTGCTGTACAAACAGAACAAGGACGGCCCCTTCTCTGAAGAGCTCACAATGTACGTAGGTACATGACAAGCGACTACAACACACAGACGGGCGGCAGGCACAAGGTAATAACGAGGCCACTCTGCGCGGCCTGACAAGCTGCACTCTCCGCGCACCAGCTGCCACCCTGTCGTCGAGTTCTTTGTCTGCATCCCAGCAGAGGGGAGCGTTAAGAGGCAGGTGACTAGCAGAGGTTTATGGAGCGCTCCCCCCGCGGGGCGCCAGGGGAGGAAGCATGGAGTGCTGGCTGGACAATTTGAGCAACGGGCGCTGGAGGAGCGGCGGCAGGCGTGGGCATCTCTGTAGTGTGTATGAGATAACAGGTATGGTGGTGATAGGCCATGATGAGCCTCAAAAGCGAAGATGAGTAGCTAGCATTTGATGTGGCAGGGAAGGGGGTGGGCGAGGGACACACAGAGAGGGTGGATATGGCCAAAGGAGCAAGCCCAAAGCAGCAGCAAGGAGCGATTTAGACAGGCTGGGAAGGGGGTGAGGGCGCAGTAGTGAAGATGTAAGATGACAAGGGGCCTGGACGAGAGTTTTACCCATGTGGACAGAGGACCGGCTGATCTCACAGCTGTCCTGAAGGAAGAAGCGACTGGATTTTGACATGGCCATGGCAGAAAAGCCATTTGCTATCACATTCCTAGCCCCAGCTAAAGCAGAGGGAAACTCTGCTCTGGCAGCAGAGGACAATGGGGATGCTGTGGGCATGGAGGGAGGAAAGTAAGTGAATAAGGAAATCCCCATGTTGTCCTGTGGGAGGAAGTTTACAGTGATTACAGGCCGCAAGCCTCTCATTAAAGGTCTGGGGTTGAAAGTGGGACTCCAGGGCTGCGTAACTGGGCCCTGATGTTGGTGTCTTCTTGCCCTGAGGGCCAGAGTGCACCTGCTGCATTTCCAAAGCGCCCAGCTCCTGTTGAGAGCCCCACTGAGAATAATGCGAGTTGCTAGGTGCTGAGCTCTCTTGGAAAATCCAGCCCACGAGGTTGGGGAGAAGCCATCTGCTAATGCACCAGCCTGGTCGCCTGCACATTAGAGTGGGAATGTCCTTTTAGAGAACCTCTGTTTAGGAATGAACATGAAGAAACCTCCACCAGAGAAAGATAAAACTGCCTGAACTCAGGCCTTGTGCAAGCCTTATAGGTGACAAACTGACCCCAGGTGGAACCCCAGATCATGCTCTCGCAGCTATCTGCTACATGTCCATGTCCTGTGCGTGACACCAGGAGCCGTGTGTGATGGGACCAGGAAGCAGTGATGTAGCATCCCCCTGGGTAGGTCTACACTGAAATCACAGGGTATGATTGAAGGTCAGGATTTTCTCAGGTAAATGACTGCATTTTTTCAGGTCAGTTCACCCTTTTTGGACTGTTCTGTCGCAAGAGCGGTTCAAGAAAGTCCAAAGCCAGAACTGCCGCTGCTAGGGTGACCAGACAGCTACTGTGAAAAAACTGGGACATGGGGTGGGGGGGGGCAATAGGCACCTATATAAGACAAAGCCCCAAATAATCGGGACTGTCCCTATAAAATTGGGACATCTGGTCACCCTAGCCACTGCCAGGCATTCGAACGCAATGAGAGAGGGCAGCCATTTTGGATAAGGGCAGACCTTCACCAAACTGGAAGATGAAATCAGAAATTCATGAGAACCCTCGAAGACCCACCGGACTCACGATGAAATCATGAAAGTTGACAGCATGGCTTTCATTCTTCGGTCCTCTAGGGCAGGCTAGTGCATGCCACGGTTACTGAGTGGGGGTTGTGTGACCTTTGAGGAACTCAGCCTCTCCAAGAACACATGGGGGTCCCTGGGATGCCCGGTGAGGATGTCATATGGACACTGAATTAGCCATGCCCTCTCACATAGAATATCAGGGTTGGAAGAGACCTCAGGAGGTCATCCAGTTCCACCTCTTGCTCAAAGCAGGACCATGACAGAGGGGCCAGGGTGACACATGAAGAGGGGCTTCGGAACAGCTCTGAGCCACCCAAAATACTGAGAACGTGTGACATGAAACAGACGGTGGGGGGGGGGGGGGGCAGCAGAACTCCAAGATGGCAAACTCTGCACCTCAAATATGGGGGCTGGGTGTGTAGCACATATCTCTGCTGTCTAGAAACTGCCCAGGAAGCTCTGCGCAGGGGCCGAGAGTCAGCTGCCCTGTGGGGATAGGAAGCAGCCCCCCAGGGAAGCGGCTCACACCGCAGAAGCTGCATACATTCATCGCAGTAACCAACCCAGGGCAATCAGGCCTCCCTCAGGACCTGAATCTCCACTGGCAACGGGTTGCATTCATGATGGCGGTCATGTTGGCCGACACACCAGGGCCTGAACTAGGGATCTCCAGCGCTAAGAGCGCAAACTGCTAAAAAACTCCCTCGTTAGCTGTGTGACAGACTTATAGCCGCCGCTGACTGGCAACAGAAGGGGGGCCGGACACACCCTCAGCAGAGGGGCAGAGAGATACGGGGCAAAATAAAGCGAGGATACCTTTGTGCCTCCTGGTCCTCAGGTCCCAGCCAGCTCCTGATGTAAGTTAGAGCAACCCTCAGGGTGTTTCATTTTGTGTGTAGGCTGTCCGAGGCCCCTACGGGATGGTGGGCAGCCGAGTATAACCACAGCACAGCAGTGCTCTGACTCCACGCCCTCTGCGCTGGGAGCTGGGAAAGAGGCTGGCTCTAATTGGCTGGCTGTGGGACTTCCTTTTTTTCTTTTTGGTCCACTGCTGAGGCTTTTTTCAGTTGCTGTCAGCTTTCTGAGCCACCAGGTCACATTTCCAAGCTTTTCTCCTCTGCCATGTGGGCTATAAACTTAGCTTTCATAAAAGAAAAAGAAAAGAAGAGAAAAGAAAAAAAGTGAGATTCTCACATAATCACATGACTCCAGGAGCTAAGGCTGTAAGAAGAACACCAAATATCACAAGAATTGGGAACTCGGCTTTCCTATTTATACAATGGGGCCAATAATACCTGGTTCTTATCTAGCACTTTTCATCCGTAGATCCCAAAGCACTTTACAAAGGAAATCAGTATCATTTCCCCATTTTACAGATAGAGAAACTGAGGCGCAGAGAAAAATGACTTGCCCAAACTCACCCAGCAGGCCAGTGTGAACGACAAGACTAGGATGCAGGTCTCCTGGGTTCCAGCCCAGTGCTCTATCTAGTGGGCCACACTGCCTCCTATAAGCACAGTGATCTCTCTGCATGACAGGGATCTGGGAGGACAAGCTCCTTCTTACTGAATGCTATTTGTGGTTCCTTGGTGCAAGAGTCTTCCAGAGAGAAAGAACCCAAGTTCAGTATGGAGAGGAGTCTGAGTGGTCGAGAGAGGACCAGTCTGTGCCACTAGGTCAAATGTGTGGGCTGCCAAGAAACTGGCTGCAGTCAGCTAGGGCACAGCTTAGTCTAAATCTTAGGGTATGTCTACATTGCAATCGGGTCTGTGATGCGGCACATGCCTGATGCATCCAGGAGTACATCTTGCAAGTACCAAGAGCAATAAAGCGGCAGCAACATGGACATCAGCATGGGCTGGCCACCCGAGCAGTTACCCAGGGTCCCAGCTGGGCTTCCACACAGCCATCATGCTCTCGGTCACTGACTAGCTGGATTAAAGGTGCAATCACACCCCCTGATGGCACTGTAGACAGACCCTAAGCATGGCAGCAGGCAGGCTGGGGCTGAAGGCCACAAATCTTGTGTCTCTCGTCTGTTCAGTACTGTGTTGCTCCCTGGTTCCGAGGACTAACTCATAATAGGGGAGGGCTGCGAGAGACCCCCTTACACAGCCCTCTGGTGATGATGCATGACTAATTTTAAAGACGGTTGCAGCGTTATAGCCATGAGAATCCCAGGATATTTGAGACACAAGGAGGGTGAGGGAATATCTGTTATTGGACCAACTTCTGCTGGTGAGAGAGACAAGCTTTCAAGCCACCCAGAGCTTCTGAAGAGCTTGACTCTTTCCACAGTGGACGTTGGTCATAAGAACGGCCATACTGGGTCAGACCAAAGGTCCATCAAGCCCAGTATCCTGTCTTCCAACAGTGGCCAATGGCAGGTGCCCCAGAAGGAATGAATAGAACAGGTAATCAAGTGATCCATGCCCTGCCACCTAATGCCAGCTTCTGGCAAACAGAGGCTAGGGACACCATTCCTGCCCATCCTGGCTAGTAGCCATTGATGGATCTATCCTCCATGAATCTATCTAGCTCCCTTTTGAACCCCATTATAGTATTGGCCTTCACAACACCCTCTGGCAAGGGGTTAGAGGTTAACAGTGCATTGCATGAAAACATACTTTCTTGTGTTTGTTTTAAACCTGCTACCTATTAATTTCTTCTGGTGGCCCCTTGTTCTTGTATTATGAGAAGGAATAAATAACACTTCCTCATTTATTTTCTCTATACCACTCATGATTTTATAGACCTCTAGCATATCCCCCCCTTAGTTGCCTCTTTTCCAAGCTGAAGAGTCCCAGTCTTAGTACTCTCTCCTCATACAGAAACCGTTCTATACCCCTATCATTTTTGTTGTCCTTTCCTGAACCTTTTCCAATTCTAATATATCTTTTTTGAGATGGGGCGACCACATCTGCACACAGTATTCAAGATGTGGGCATACCATGAATTTATATAGAGGCAATATGATATTTTCTGTCTTATTATCTACCCCTTTCTTGACGATTCCCAATATTCTGTTCACTTTTTTGGCTGCCACTGCGCATTGAGTGGATGATTTCAGAGAACTAGCCACAATGACTCCAAGATCTCTTCCTTGAGTGGTAACAGCTAATTTAGACCCCATCATTGTATATGTATAGTTGGGATTATGGTTTTCCAATGTGCATTACTTTGCATTTATCAACATGAAATTTCATCTGCCATTTTGTTGCCCAGTCACCCAGTTTTGTGAGATCCTTTTGTAGCTCTTCGCAGCCTGCCTGGGACTTAATTATCTTGAGTAGTTTTGTATCATCTGCAAATTTTGCCACCTCACTGTTTAACATATTCATAAACGATCTGGAAAAAAAGGTAAATAGGACTGGGCCCAGTACAGATCCCTGGGGGACACCACTATTTACCTCTCTCCATTCTGAAAACTGACCATTTATTCCTACCCTTTGTTTCCTGTCTTTTAACCAGTTAACAATCTATGAGAGAACCTTCCCTCTTATCCCATGACTGCTTATTTTGCTTAAGAGCCTTTGGTGAGAGACACCTTGTCAAAGGCTTTCTGAAAATCTAAGTACACTCTATCCACTTGGATCTCCTTTGTCCGCATGCTTGTTGCTATTCCCTCACCCACCTTGTCTCTGTAATTTTAAAGTGACAGTACCAAAACATACCACAGCGAGCATGGACTTGCAAGGATTTATGCTTTGTTTGTTTATAGAAATCCAAGCCTCAACCACCGTACCTGCCAAGTGGGGAGAAACAGGAGGTTACAAGGTGCCCCCTGAGAAGCTGTTCGCGATGCACCCTAGGACGTCTGAAACATCACTTGATGGAAGGGAAAAGAGGGGAGCATTCCAAAGCTCCAGAAATGACATCTCTGCCAGCTTTGGCAGGCTCAGTAGCTGTACCGGGCACATCTGATTTGCCTGAAGGAACAAATTCCTGACCCGCCCCTGAGCTTGGCAGGCTCCAGATGAGCGGGGCGTGTCTCCTGAAACAGGCGAACATCAGCACTTTGTCATTAGGATCCAGATACAGAGTTTCTTTTCTTTTCATTCATGAACACTTTTTCCATGGACAGAGCCTATTTTAATCCCAAGCCAGCGCTGCAAAGAGTTAGTATTAATACTATCAATCTGGGAACTAATCCAAGGGCAATTCCTAATAACCATTTATAATGAAGTTATGTTCAGGGCATTGCAGGAGCAGGCCAAATGTTTCCATTGGGAAAAAAAAAACAGCACATTGGTGTTTGTAGATCATTCCCCCCCCACCCCCGACTATGCCCGTCTCTTCCAGCAGGAGAGAGCTGCAGAAACACAGAACATAAAACTGGTCACCCCGCTGCGGCTGACAGATCTGCGGGTTCAGACACCATGCCCCAGGGGAGGCGATTCTGTAAAGGGAAGTGCTGGTCTACGCTTGAAATGCTATAGCGGAACCGCTGCATCTGCGCAGCTGTTGGGCTTGAGTGTAGATACCCGAGCCGCTTAGTCAAGAGGACCCATCCCCCTCCCTTGGGGAGGGGTTCTCCTGTTGGCATCGGTAATCTACTTCCCCAAGGGAGGGGGGATAGGTCAGCTTAATTATGTCCTTCGGGGTGGGGGGGTGGATTTTTCACACCCCTGAGCACTGTCGTTAAGCCAACCTAATTTTCTAGTGTAGACGAGGCCTCTGGATCTTCTAGACTTTGACTCCAGAAAAGGATGAATTTTCCTGGTGCAAGAGGCCCAGGTGAACCAATCACATCAAGAAAAAAAAATAATAAAAAAGATCTCACTAAAGGCTTTGCATGAGTGCCCGCATGACGTGATGTTTATTAGGGAAGATTCATAATAGGCAAAAACCTTTTTCCTTAATGGACCCAAGAGCCTGTTTAAGTGTTTTGAAGAAGATCATTCAATAAGAGCATGTGGAAGAGGAAGAAAGAGAGGAGCTAAGTAGGAGCAAAAAAGTCAGTGGGAATTACAGAGTGGGCAGGTTGCTTTGGTGTACGGGAGTGATGGTGGTCTTCTACCCGTACCTCCATCACCCCTGTGCATGGCAGTGTGGCCTAGTGGGCAACACAGTGGACTGAGGGTATGTCTGCATTGGCTGAAAGGTTCAATTCCCAGCTTATGTAGACGTACCCAATATCCAATGGAGTGAGCACATTAAAGAGGCAGTATAGAGCAGTGGTGCCAGGGACTAGGAGCCTGAGTACCTACCCAGGGTTTCAGAGGGGATCATTCTCAGGGCAGCCAGCCTCTCCTGCCACTCACCTCCAGCGTAGACATATCTGGAGACCCCAGAGAGCCTACCTTTGCCATTGCCCTGCTGTGTGTGACCTTGGGCAAGCTGCTGCCCCTCCTCTGTGCCTCAGCTTCTGCATTTATCACATGGGGAAAATGATACGTTTGCAGAGCTCTTGGAGAGCGGCACAAGAAAAGCGCAAAGGAAGAGGGAAGTTTTGCAGGGCAAGGCAGAAAGCAGGCTGACGCGAAGAGAGAAGATGCAAGGTAGAAAGGGCAGGGATGAAAGAGAACTGCAACTGAAAACAGCAGAGGAGAAGGGAAAAAAACCCCAAACATTTAAAACAGCCCAGTCCAGACATAGGGCGGAATATTCGACCTATTGCAACATTGTTTGTTATTTGCGGGACTGGGAGGCTTGCAGATTTTACCGGGTTTAAGGGCAGAAGAGAACACGAATGAGCATCGAGTTTGATCTCCTGCATAACACAGGCCATCTGGTGTCGGGTGACGTTGCCAGGACCCTGCTAGCCATCCAGACAGGTTGATTTAAAACACCCCTTCTCCTTTGCACTTTTCCAGTTCCCATGCTCTGTTTTCGGTAACAACACACTGAACAGAACACAGGGCTCCATTATGGCTATTGTCTAGAGAACAAAGGATCCTCATCATACCGGTGACACATTTGTTTAGCTCATTGAAAGGGCTGATTGTGTTCTGGGCAGTGAGTGGAGCCAGGTAAAACACTGAAGGCAGGATTCCTCTGTGACCTGATTTTCAAAGGAACCATTCTCCACCGGCATAGAGTCATAGAGTGTAAGGTCAGAAGGGACAAGGTCATCCAGTCTGATCTCTTGTATGTCACAGGCCACCAGTCCCTCCCAGCACCTGCTCACTGAGCCCAATAACTGAAATCAGACCCAAGTATCACAGTATTATGAAGTACCCAAATATTATGAAGGCTTCACACACTGGTGCACCTAGGTCCCTAGTCTATTTTCCGCCTGTTGCCACATAATAGTGCCTATTGTGTGCCGCAGGTAGAGAATAGGCTAGGGACTGAGGTGCACCAGTGTGTGAAGTCTTCCTAATGTCAGGGAAATGATTAAGTGTGATATACCCAGATAATCCTGGCAAGTCACCCGCCCCGTTGCAGAGAAAAGCAAGAAAGCCCCAAAGTCCCTCTTAATCTGATCTGGAGGAAAATCCTTCCTGACCCCACATATGGCATGTGAGCTCGCCAAGCCAAGCACCTGAGAGAGCAAATGCTGAGTGCCACCTCAAAGCTCTGGCCCAACTTGAACAATATCCCACCTCCAGCCATGGCCATCTCTCATGCTTCAGAGGAAAGAGACCAAAAAAACGAAACCAACCAACAACAACCTAGAATACATTAGAGAGGGAAAAATCCCGTCCTGACCCCTGCCAGTAGCCACCTGAAACCCTGAAGCATGAGCTTTTAGGAATGCAAGACAAACTGGAAGTGAGCCCCAGGGCAGCCGAGCCCTGCTCCCCACGGTCTCAAGCAACCCCGGCCAGGGGTACTGGAACCATGTGTACAACAGGGGTGCTGAGAGCCATCGAACCCAACTGTCAACCCTGGATATGATGGAAACCACTTCAAGCCAGGGGGTGCTGCAGCACCCCACCCCCACCCCTAGCTCCAGCACCTATGACCCCGGCAGGCAGCCACACTCATAAATTTGTCCAGCATCTTCAAAGGCAAACTTTGTGTGGGGCCAGAGCTGTGAATTGGAGGAAACTGGTGACTTCTTTGGGTTCAGAAAGGTCTGTGTGCTCTGTACAGGACATGGAGGGGATCTGGGCAGAGAGGAGGACAGTGTAGCTAGAGAGAGGAAGGATGGGCTAGTGGGGCTAGCTAAAGCTGCACCATCGCTTCCAACCCTGATCTGAAGACACCAAGAGATGGAGGATACACCGCTTCCCTGGGGAATTTGTTAATCACCCTCCCTGTCGAAGATGTGCCTCATTTCTAATTTGAATTGATCTGCCTTTAAATTTTCAGCCATTGGTTCTTGCTCTGCTCTGCCTTTCTCCGCTAGTTTAAAGAGCCTTTTAGCACATGGTGTTTTCTCCCCAAGAGGGTGTCTACACACCATCATCAGGTCATCTTGAAAGCTTTTTGATTTTATTTGATTTAGAGTGTGCAGAGTCGTCTAGCCAAGCAATGGCCTCTTCAGTGGTGGGATGCAGTTTTTAGGCCACCGCTGAACCTAGTCAGCAGGCATTCCTCAACAATGTGCGTCATGGTCTGTGTCACCCCGCAGCTGCACAAAGGGCTGTCCCGAAGGCCCCAGTGACACTGGTTGGCTGCACAGAGACCTTGCCTGGTCCGGAACCTGTTCAACAGGGACCATTGGCAATGGGGCAGGTCAAAACCAGGCGGGCAGACTGTGGGGTTGGTGACAAGGGACTGGTTGGGGATTATAACAGATATCCATTCCTCTCGCCAGAGCATTTCCACCCTACCATCCTGGCGTGGCAGATGAGACCATAATGGGTGACGTGACGGCAAACATGCGGCTGGAGGTTTAGAAAAAGGTCATTGTGCCGTGGCAGGCTTGGGTTGGCGCGTACTTTCTCCAGTAACTTGCCAGTGGCACCCTCTCATCTGACATGGGGAGGAGCAATATTGCTCAGAACTGGGAGCCATGGGAGTGGAGTCAGACCCAGGGTGCCGGAGATTATGCGCATGGCGGCAGGTAACTGCGTATCCACCAGTTTGGTGTGTGACAATCGACTCCACACTGGTGCACAGGACTCCACCACCGAATACGAGGTGGCAAGAGCGGACGTCCGCAGAGTTGGAGTGCGAACACCCCATGACGAACCTGCCAGTTTGCTAAGAAGATGGTTGCACGTTTTCACTTTAGCTACTGTCTTCTTCAGGTGGGCATGGTAACTCTGTGTGCAGTCTAAGATCACACCTAGATAGACCGGTTCTACTTCAAGTTTCGCCTTCTGACCATTCAGATAAACATTCATTCAGTTCTCGGGTTGCGCTGGCATGATGAAGATAGAACAAACTGGAGACTGTTTTTATGGCGTTTGGCTGGAGGAGCCAAGTCTTATAGTAATCAGGTAACTTTACCATGTCCTGGTTTAAGGTGGCATCGAGCTCGTGGAACGTCCAGGCCTAGGTACCACAACAGATGTCATCTGCATAAGTGAACTATCATGACTCCGTTGTTGGCAGGTCACTGGTGTAAAGGTTGAAGAGGGTGGGAGAAAGAACAGAGCCCTGGGGTAACCTGTTGCTCTGTCGTCTCCAAGCACTTGTCTTCTCCCCCATATGGACTCTGGACTGCCTATCACGGAGGAACAGTTCAAGAACGCCTGTGACCCAAGGTTGCAGGACCCGTGATACCTTCACAAGTAGGCCAGTGTGCCATGCTGTGTCGTACGCCGCTGTTAGATCGATGAAAACATCTCCTGTTTTCAAGTGTCTCTGGAAGCCATTTTCAACAAATGTGGTCACGCGAGTACTTGGTCGCATGTGCTACGGCCTCGGCGAAAGCCAGCTTGGTCAGGGCTCAAAATTCTCTCCATGTCGGGTGATATGTGCTGTAGGATCACGCACTCTAGTGCCTTGAAGCACACCGACAATAATTATACGGGACGATAGCTTGATGGTTGACTTGGGTCCTTTCCAGGCTTTAGGAGGCCAATGACTTTTGCAGTGCGCCATATCTTTGGTAGCCTCCCTTCACTGATGACCCTGGTGAAGAATTTTGCAAGCCAAAGCCGAGCTCAGGGGCCAAGGTTTTTCAGGAAATAGGTTATAGCCCACAGCTGTTCCACACTTGATGCTACCCAGTGTCTGTTCCAGTGAATGGTTCTGGGCAGCTTCTGATCTGGTGTACATGTTTAAACGCACGCCATTCGTTCCTCACTTGTCTTTGCACCCGTTTCTCCAAAAGTGCTCTGACCACTTTAAATAGGTGTCCAGCTACCTGGCTGGGTGTCACTGAGGGTCGGCAGAGTGCAGGTTGCTGCTGCACTGCTCCAAGCCGTCGGTGCAGACTCCAACACATGCGGCTGGAGCAGGTAAAGCTCATCCTCTCGGTCGTCTCCTCCCATCTGGCATGGGGAGTAGTGTTCAGTGATTCTGTCAGATGGTCGGTGACATCTGGGACAGCAGATGCCTCATACTGCTTGAGCAAGGCAGCGCTCTCCCCGTCGAGACAGGGGATGTAGGAGGGGTGGCAACCACGTGGGATGGCTCTGCAGGCTGCTTTGTAGATAGCACCACAGAAGCGACAGTAGGTCTCATTTACAGAGAGACGCTGGGCTGGCATTGTCACCACACTTCTCCAGCGCTTCCTGGAATTTTTCCAGGTCGGCCTTTCAGAAATTTCACTGCTTCTTTTTGGAACTCTTGACAACTGGGAGCTGTAGCCTGATATGGATCAGCGACGGTTTGTGTTGACTGTGTGGAAAGTTGTCCAAGACTTGGCATGTTGCTGGCTGAGGATGGCCATGAACTGAACTGACCCAGCACAAGTCAGGAGAGTAGTCACAATCCCATCTAGAAGAATGGAATGTGCCTTACTGCTTAGCATCATGGATAAGGGCGAGGTCATTTCAAGATGCCCGGTCTGCAAATTGTTCACCATTGGTGTCAACCGCCTCATACCCCCAGTCTGTGTGATGGCTGTTGAAGTCCGACGTAGACAGCTGGATGTGGCAGGCTTGGTAGAACCTGTTGGTTCCAGCTGATGCTTGTGAACATTTGCTAGCCAGAAATCGCCAACCCAGATGCTATCACGGAATTCAGTAGACCATTCAGCTGATGTATCTGCAATATCAGACCGAATGTATGTGACTTGGCCGTGCTTCAGGTGTGCCACATGGCACAACAGGTTGAAGCCATCGATACTAGAATGCCCGGCTTCGGCAGTTATGTGTCTCTCTTGCAAGCAAATGATGTCAACAGTATGTCAATGAGCAAGAACGCTGAGTAAATCACGCTTGGCAGCTGACAAACCCTCCACACTGAGCTGGAACAAGCGTAGAGCTGGACCAACGACATAGAAGTCACCGGGCTGCACATTGGGGTTGTTGGTGACGACAGTGCTGGGCTTCGCTGAGCTCGTGGAATTCGTCTCGCCGGTTGGATCATAAGCTTCCTTGACTGCTGTCAGGTACTGGTGGGTGGCGTGAGGAGGACACAGATCCATTTCCCTCAAAAGCCCTATTAGCTTTTTGATAAATGAAACCGACTGAGCTCATTCGTTCACTCCCTGTAAGGCACTTTCTCCAGTCCTCACGCACTGACATTCTGCAGCAAAGAGACGCTGTTGTTAATAACAGAGCTCTCTGTGAATCCCTCTAAGCTCTGCAATATCTGCACAGCCAAGAAGTTGAGTCTGGGATTGAGTCTCTCATTGGCCCTGGCTAATTCCCCTTATTACAATCACGGGGTATTTCCAAACCCTGGCTGCATAGTGAAAGGTATGAGTGAACTGGTTGTTTCCAGAGGAACCTCCCCTTGCGCGGAGCCTCCTTTCTTAGGCTGTCGATGTTCAGCTTTTGATGCTTTTCGCATCTAAAAATGTCTCGGAATCAAAGTTACCTGAAACAGTGGATTCCAGCTCCAAAGGGTACTCTAGCCTTTCCCCTACAGAGCCAGCTTCTCCAGGGCTAGGACTCTGAGCTCTGCTGCAGTCATGCAGTTTTGAGAGGTTATGGATTCCAAGACAGGACATTTTTATGACACAAAAGCCAGAGACACTCAGCGCTGAAGTTCCCACAGTACATTAACTTTGTCCCTTGTGTATGCTCCTGCAAATGGCCGGGCTCCAGAACTTACCAGCAATGATACAAAATGCTGCATAGTGGAATAAACTTGCTGGCTTCTCCTGGATATCTCCCTGTGCCTGGGCTAAGCTGGAGGGAAAGGATCTGGCCAGTAGAGGGTGTTGTGCTACCAAACCGAGCATCCATCCACAGCCCGCAGTGTATGGGAACAGGTGGTAGCATCCGGAGGATCCGAGGGGACCAGACTCAGGGCAGGGACAGAAGCTGTGTGAGCAGGAGCAGCAGGCTGGGAACTGGACAAGGAAGCAGCCCATTACCTGTGGCTGGCAGGACAAAACAGGGCAGTGGCCAACTGGTGGGGCGATTATGGAGAGGTTACGTGGGGATACACAATTGGAGTTGCAGCTAGCAAGGGATGTGAAGGGTAACAAGAAGGGTTTCTACAGGTATGTTAGCAACAAGAAGGTGGTCAGGGAAAGGGTGGGCCCCTTACTGAATGGGGGAGGCAACCTAGTGACAGAGGAGGTGGAAAAAGCTGGAGTACTCAGTGCTGTTTTTGCCTCAGTCTTCACAGACGAGGTCAGCTCCCAGACTACTGCACTGGGCAGCACAGCATGGGGACGAGGTGAGCAGGCCTCAGTGGTGAAAGAACAGGTGAAGGACTATTTAGAAAAGCTGGACATGCACAAGTCGATGGGTCCAGATCGAATGCATCAGAGGGTGCTGAGGGAGTTGGCTGATGTGATTGCAGAGCCATTGGCCATTATTTTTGAAAACTCGTGGCCATCGGGGGAGGTCCCAGACAGTTGGAAAAAGGCAAATATAGTGCCCATCTTTAAAAAAGGGAAGAAGGAGAAACCAGGGAAGTGCGGACAGGTCAGCCTCACCTCAGTCCCCAGAAAAATCATGGAGCAGGTCCTCAAGGGATCCATTTTGAAGCACTTGGAGGAGAGGAAGGAGATCAGGAACAGTCAACATGGATTCACCAAGGGCAAGTCATGCCTGACCAACCTGATTGCCTTCTATGAGGAGATAACTGGCTCTGTGGATGAGGGGAAAGCAGTGGACATCATATACCTTGACTTTAGCAAAGCTTTTGATACAGTCTCCGACAGTATTCTTGCCAGCAAGTTAAAGAAGTATGGGCTGAATGAATGGATTATAAAGTGGATAGAAAGCTGGCTAGATCATTGGGCTCAACAGGTAGCGATCAAAGGCTCAATGTCTAGTTGGCAGCCGGTATCATGCAGAGTGCCCCAGGGGTCGGTCCTAGGGCTGGTTTTTTTCAACATCTTCATTAATGATCTGGAGGATGGTGTGGATTGCACCCTCAGCAAGTTTGAAGAGGACACTAATCTGAGGGGAGAGGTAGATAAGCTGTGGGGTAGGGATAGGATACAGAGGGACCTAGAGAAATTGGAAGATTAGGCCAAAAGAAATCTGATGAGGTTCAACAAGGACAAGTGCAAATTCCTGCACCTAGGACGGAAGAATCCCATGCACCGCGACAGGCTATGGACTGACTGGCTAAGCAGCAGTTCTGCAGAAAAGGACCGGGGGATTTCAGTGGACAAGAAGCTGGATATGAGTCAACAGTGTGCCCTTGTTGCCAAGAATGCTAACACCATATTGGGCTGCATTAGTAGGAGCATTGCCAGCAGATTGAGGGAAGTGATTCTTCCCCTCTATTCGGCACTGGTGAGGCGACATCTGGAGTACTGTGTCCAGTTTTGGTTCCCCCACTGCAGAAGGGACGTGGACAAATTGGAGAGAGTCCAGCGGAGGGCAACAAAAATGATCAGGGGGCTGGGGCACATGACTTATGAGGGGAGGCTGAGGGAACTGGGCTTATTTAGTCTGCAGAAAAGAAGAGTGAGGGGGGGATTTGATACCAGAAAGGGGGTTCCAAAGAGGACGGCGCTCGGCTGTTCTCAGTGGTGGCAGATGACAGAACAAGGAGTCATGGTCTCAAGTTGCAGTGGGGGAGGTCGAGGTTGGATATTCGGAAACACTATTTTATGAGGAGGGTGGTGAAGCACTGGAATGGGTTCCCTAGGGATATGGTGGAATCTCCTTCCTTAGAGGTTTTTAAGGCCTGGCTTGACAAAGCCCTTGCTGGAATGATTTAATTGGGGATTGGTCCTGCTTTGAGCAGGGGGTTGGACTGGATGACCTCCCGAGGTCCCTTCCAACCCTGATATTCTATGATATGATTCCCTTATAGCCGGGCACTGGGCTGGGCTAGGGACAGTTGTGCTGTTTTATTGTAACAAAGCCCTTGTGTGGGGGGCATTCACAGCTTGTAGTGGCTGGCACCCAGTAGAGGAATCCTCTGTTACCCAGAATATGTGAGCGTCTCTGGGGGCCCGTAGACCCCAGTCCTGGCCTGGGAGTACTACAGCGCTTGCCTCCACAGCACACCCCTGGAGGGGAGTTGATGACAGAGAGAGAGGGATGAAAACTGGATCACGTTTCTTGCAAAGATCGTCACGAAAGAGCCGTCCATTTTGTTGTAAGCCTATTTCACAAGTGTGCATTGTTCAGCTGCCCTCGCTCCCGTGGAGGAAGCCAGATCCTCGCCCCACGTATCAATGTTCCCAAGCCAGGCACACACGACAGACAGGCCATAAAGGCAACTCAAGAAGGATTCGGTGGCTTAAAACTCTTTTCTCTGAGAACATTTCTACCTCCTGTGGTTCTGGAGGGCACCCAGGGTCACTCAGCCAGAAGGAGATTAGAGAGCAGCTTTGTTTTGCTCGGTTTGGCCCATTTCATTTCTTTGCCTATTTGCCAGCATTCTCCGCAGCCAGGTTCCTGGGCTGAATGGCTCTTTCACACAGCTTTAGGACTGCCTCCCTTTAATAGGTGCCATAGTTTGGGCAGTTCCTGCATCACAGCTCTCCTCTGCAGGGTATTCCTCTGCCTGCAGGTCCCCGAGCCAGGCACACAAACAGGACCAGGGCCCCATTGCACGCGACGCTGCACTTGAGAGACTCCCCGTCTTCAACAGGCCAGACAAAAGGGTGTCAGAGCCCAGGCTCCAACCTGAAGCAGGAATGTCTACACTGCTAGTTTGAGCCCCGTAGCGGGAGCCGGAGTCAGTTGACTCAGGCTCTGAGACTCACTGCCTCGGGATTTTTTTGCAGTGTTGACGTACCTTAAGTGACTTGCCCATGGTCATGCAGCAGGGCTGTGGCAGAGTTGCGAACTGAACAGAGATTATGGGAGGGCCATGTCAATGCTCTCCATCTTTCCTACGTCACCTCTCCCCTACCTGCTGCCCTGGGCTGCTTCCTCAGCATTCCTCTCCAGGTTAGGGGCTGGCAGTTTGTTCAGGCTTATGGATGCGGTATTGCCCTGAGGAAAAGTGAAAGCTGAGAGGAAGGGATGTGGGTTGCCTTGCTCTGAGGGTGGGGACTGTCTTTGGGCTGAGTGTGGCCTGGGGCCAGGGCCATTGCACCAGGGATTCTCAGTCTCAACATTGGAGCCCTGGGACAGTTACTCAAAATGCATCTTGGAGGGGTCTGATTAAGAGGAGAACCACCAAATGCTGTGTGTGCGTACGTCTGCATGTGTACTACTTTGTGCTCTGTGTGTGTGTATATACACACTAGCGAATGCTGTGTGCACACACGTGTATACCACAGAATGCTCTGTGTGTCCATTGCCGAATGCAGTGGTGTATGTGATGGCCCAGGAGTTGCTAGTTAAGCTTCATCCAGGGCCTCTCTCCTGTAGATCACCAGCTAACTCCCTCAGCTCTGCAGTAGCCCATGTCTGGCTGTGTGGAGGAGAACTGTGAACAAAACCTGGATGGTCTCAACCCACTCCCTAGCAGACAGCTGTACATTAGGCTAGGCTAGGCCCCATCAAAGTGCTCCTTCCCAGGAGACAGAACTGCTTGGTCTTTGCCAGAAACAGTCCCTCCAGCTCAGGGCAGAGGCCTAGAGGCCGGGCAGGGGATGGAGGGCGTTTGCTCTGCTGCTGACTCTACAGACAAAAAGGAGCTTTAGCCTCGCCGGTGTCAGTCCTGAACTTCTCCCCACAACTATATTTGCTCAGAGTAGACCCCAAAGGACCAATAACCCTGCCGCTCTCCTGCTTACCCCAGACGCGTCTGTTTCAACGGGGGAACTTGGGCTGAACGTCTCCACGGAATTAACCTTGCCAAAAAAGGCAAACCCAGCTGCACTCTGGTGGCTGCAGTAACGCCCAAGTCCTATCTTAGGCTAACAATGCACCACAGGGGATTAGCAGAGCAACCACCAGGGCCTCGGATTCCCGGATTTTACTCTCCAAGGAACGTTTACCAATAAACCAGATAATGAACCGTGAGCCTCTGTCTTACCGGAAGGAGGTGGCCTGAAGGCCTTTACCGAAACACATGCATGTTAGTTACCTGTTTCAGTCTGAAGTGCTACATTGCCGAGCGGGCTGGGTGTAGGAAATGGTTCCTGGCACATACTGAGCGCAAGGTTCTGAACTCACCCCGAGACGTCTTGAGAGACAGAGCCTTCGGCTGCCAAGAAATTCTGCTCGCATCAGCCGTTTCTTCACAAGCAACGATTAACTAAATGCTCAAAAGTGACCAGCTGTGACACAAGCACTGGGCAAGAGCGTCCTGGGAACATGCTCATTTCCCAGAACCTTGCTAACTGGGTCTCTTCTGCACTCATGCTGAGAAACCCAGCTTGGAAGATAATTAGGGAAATTTTTTGCACTGGGGGGGGGGGGTGGGATTATAGAGGGGAAACAAAAATTTTGGCATGTTTCTCTGAGAAACTCTCTGGCCTTTGTAACCAGGGGAAACCGGAAGTGCCAACGGGGGGAGGAGCACGCAGTGCCCACTACATCAGCATGGCTTGGTTGGTGATGCTCTACCTTGCCCACAGGATGCTAAAGGTACATAGCCCATCATTCAGGGGTAACAATCTCTATAGACTGGAATCACATCCCACAGCTTCGGCTCATGGAATTCAGCAGCGCAGGGACGGCGGGGGCTGCTGTCCTTCCCGTAAGCTGTCTGCCTGAGCTCCTGTCTCCAGTGCCCAGCCAGGCTGAAGTTCTCATCATCTTGGGGACAGGCGAGCGGAGAGGATCAGTAATGGGAGACGGCATCGTTCATCTCTAGGCCACCTCGATGGTTCTTTAGTGACCTGCACCCTGTCATGGGAGCAGGGATCTCAATGCACAGATCTTCAGTAACATTCCTAGCAGGGAGGCGGAGGTTGGGCGGGGCGTGAGGGCTAACACCCACCCCCTCCACGGGTCCCAAAGGTGCTGCTCCCACTGGGGCAGGATGGATGCTTGTGCAGTGCCGATACTATGAATACACAGGGCATTTCTGGCGCTGCCAGGCCACTATTTTAAAACAGCTCCTGAGGCTTTAGAAAAGAGTCGGCTTTGAAGGCAGAGTCCTGGCCAGTGCACCTGGCACTCAGAAGCAACTGCTGTCCGAGACTGGATTCATCCTCAGCCTCTTACCCATGGCCTCCTCCTCCCATGTCCGACTGCGAGGGACATCCCCCCCACCCCTCGCTCCCAGCTGCCCCAGCCTCTGCCTGTAGCCCACAGATACTCAGCCCTCCAGCCCACGAGGGCTAGGGGCAGACCAGGATTTAGAGGGGGGAAACTGAACCTGGGAGCACCTCAGGCTCTGGCTGTGTCCAGCAGCCTCTCCTGGCCTCTCTCCTCAGCCCTCCCCTCACCCTTATTCTCATCCACTTTCTCTCTCCTTAGTCTTCCTCCCGCATCACAGGGGGAGCCTGTGTGAGCCCCAACTATGCCGGCTGGCTCTAGGCATCACTCAGTGGCTCCTGCCCCTCTCTGCACCAGCCAGTGTAGGACGAGGAGCAGAGGGCTGACAGCTGAGCTGTGGGGCTAGGAGCTGCCGAGAGCAACTTGCCCTTTCCTTAGTGTAACCTTCTGCCAGGTGGAGCCAACACCAACCAGGGCCCGGTTCAATATCTCAGGGTTCCTTTTCAACAATACAACTTAGAACCGGCTTCAGCCCCCACCCAGTAACCTGGGAAAATTACACACCACCCGGGCGCCTCTGAGAGGCCATACTTCCCCCCTCACAAGCACAGAGTGTAGAAAAGAAACATTTAATGAAAGGAGGGAAGTCACCTGACATTAATTAGGGAAAATGCCACACACAGGATTCATAATCATAAAACCGTGAGGAGGACGTCCACACCACAGTGTGTGGGGCAGAGCCTTCTGCCACGTGTTCTACAACCAACAGTTCCTTTTCTGTGCCTGTAGCAAAGGGACGACTCACCGATGTGGCACCTCCTGCTGGTCATCTGGGAATTAGCTCTTTTCCAGCGTACGGAGCATCCTCTGCAGGCCGGTGTCTCACCTGCCTCAGGCCCCGTGTCCCTCCTGGACCCCAATGCCTCTTTACCTCAGGGTTCTACCCCCAGCAGTACTCCCACGCTCTGGGTCTCCCCTCCCAGGGGAACCCCCAACTCTCTAGACCCACCTTGCCTCAGTGGCTACTGCCAGTCATCATCATCATCTAGCCCCCTTTCCCTGGGGCAGACTACAGTCTATAATGGCCACTCATCATTGGCAAGGGGGTTAGGACCTGCTGCCTCTGCCTATTCCCAGGCTACACCTCTGTAGCCTCAGTATCTTTCCTGGCCTTTAGCAAGGCCTGCAGCCTGGGGGTTTACCAGGCTGGAGCTCCCCAGCCCCCTTTACCCTTCCCCAGCACTGCTCTGCTTCAGGTACCTTGCTTTCAGGGAGCTAGCCCTTCCTATTCCAGGGCTAGAGTGAGACTCCTCCCGCTCCTGGCCCACAGCCCTCTTATCAGGGCCAGCTGGGCCCTAATTGAGCTGGCCACAGCTGTGGTCAGCTACTCCCTCAACTGCTTTCACTCTTTTTCTCCTCTCCAGGGATGCTTTCAACCCCTGTTCTGTGGGAGTAGGGCATCCCCCCTCATCCCACCCCACTCACGGTGGCTGTGCTTGGTCAGTGAGGACCCAGGGTTCAGAGGTGCAGCTGTGTGAGTTCACCTCCCACCCGGGGAAGAAGACGATACCTGGCTTGCTCCATCATCTGAGCACTTGCTCTGGCTGGCCACTCTGTCAGCTGCTGTTCCTCACTGCCTGGGCGCCCCACCAGCTGCGGTTCCTTTCCTCCCGCTGGCTGACTGCTCGCCACTTTTGCTGGCCGCTCCCACAGGCAACCCATCAGTTACCTTCTGCTGCCACCTGCCTCTCTGCTGTGACCTCTATAGGTCAGTCCTTTTGTGATTTTTAGCTCTCAGCAGAAACACGGCCCCACCAGAAGTGATTTCAGCGTTTAAAATAAAAAAAGGCTCCTAATGAAGCCTGTTTAGCTCTATCTTTGAACAGTGGGGAGGAACAGGTTAAACCAGACCGGGGACCCTTAGGGAGTGTCCACACCACCTGGCAGGGACACCTGTCCCAACCCCTCTCACTTTCACAGGGTCTGGCATTTGAGCCCCTGGCTTAATGGGGTCCTTTCAAGCTGAGGGTGGCCCCCTCATTTGGGACTGGTTAAGCACAGTTCTGCTCCCCTTTATTCATACAATAAAGACAACAACACTGATAACAGTATTTCACTCCCCCTGCATTGAGTACTACAGTGATTTGTAACCCAACACCAGCCTTTGAGCACTTCATCACTTTGAGCAACACTATCTGCTGGATATCTAGGCAGAGTAGGTATGTTCATGTAAATACAGTTTGCTCCTGAAGTCTATCCCCATCCCAGCTAGTGGGATGAGTCAGGGGGTGAGTTCATTCAGACCCTGCTTACACTAGATTGGGCAGGGCACCGGGGTTGGTAGAGAAAGAAACAAGTCACCCACCTCCCACAGCCCTAGGGCCCACCCTCACCCCACTTTCATTCTCCTGGCCCTGACCCCAGAGATGTGCACAGCTCCCTTCCCCCCGCCCCAGGACTGTGCTCACAGCACACTTTGGGGCAGGCTGCACTACTTTGAGGTGTAGCTAGAGAGTTTTGCTCCTCAGACCACTTGGTGCATTTTCAAACCCTTCAAACATTGTTATCGCTCCGCCTTTCCCCACCGGCGAGACACTCCTGCAAAACCAGCTCACCAGGAGAATGCAGGGAGAAGACAGGCTCTGGTATGCCATTCTCCCTGTCCTGTATTCTGGTCCCCGCAAGGAAGGTTTGACCAGACAACTGATTCTGAGCTAGTGCTGAGTCCAAAAAATGAGAATGACCCATCTGCTGCCAAGAGCTGAAACACAGAGAAAAGGATCTCCTGGAAATCCCCTTCTCCCCATCCCGGAATGCCTCTCCTGCCTCAGGGGACACCCCCGCCCCCAAAGAAATTTGAGAGACAATATGGGCATGGGGGAGTGGAATGGAAGGATCACAGCAATGCTAATTATAGAGAGTCACGCCCCGGAAACTGATCTCAGCTGGTACTCTGCCCTCAATCAGCAAAAGCACCCCGCCATGTCAGTCGGCGCTAGAGATGGACAACGAGCTGGGACTAAGGTTTAGCCCTTCGGGTTTGAAAACCTCGAGGCCGGACGCATCCCTGTTGTGACATCAGTGGATTCACGCAGGGTTACCCCAGGGATGGTTTTACCCTGGAGAACTCAGAAGTAGCAGCACTGACGGTTCTCCAAACAGGGTGTAAATGGGCCCGGATGCAGCGAGGCTATTGGAGATCCCAGTGCAGCCACTTACACCAGGACTGAACAGGGCTCAGTGAGTTCTTGGCAAGAGAAGGGCCTGATTCCCCCTGCCCTGCACCTGGAGTTCATTTACACCAGCTCCCAGTGGGCGGGAAATGCCCCCAGACTGGTAGTGTCTCACCCGCCTTGTCTCTCTGATATCCTGGGACCAACATGGTTAGAACTACATCCAACCTGGGAGGTTGATTCTCTGGGACAATCATGAATTGGGCTGAAATGCAGAGATACTGACCAATAGCCCTATAATTAGGCTGCGGCTGCCCTCTGGTGTTAGCACAGAATCACTGTCGGTGATTGCCCGTAGTCAGAGGTTTTGGAGAAGTCTTTTACCAGAACCTGGGGAAGACCCAATCCTCTGCTCCCTCCCCATGCTGTGGCTGTCTTCTTGTTGGGGGGGGGCTGTACCCCCTCACTGCCCATCTGCCCCATGGCGGCATGAGGCTTCTGCACTTCCTCAGAAGGGGCTTGGCTTTTCCCCCAGGAAACCCCAGCTTCCATCAACTCAGGGAGATCCCCCAGTTTCTCTCCCCGAGGTCTGCCCCTGCTGTACCTGCCCCCCAGTATCCCATGGATCCTGCCTGCCCCCCACACGGTGTCTCTGTCCCTCCTGGGCCTGAGGGCAGGGTGGGGTGCGGTGAGATGGGTCATGCACATCCTCAGCCCCCCCAGGGAGGGTTAAAGCAGGCAGTACACCTCCCTTCCTCTGAGCTGGTCCACTCTGCACTCTCACACCTAGGAGCAGCTGAGGAAGGGGTGGGGAGGAGCCAGACATCGGCTGCCCTCCTTTGCTCTTAATCCGCTCTGCACAGCCCCCCATGGTGGCAAGAGGCTGGCGTTTCTTCCAGCAAACAGGCTGTATCAGCAGCCATTCGTCCCTAGGGCACTGGATTATTGAAACCAGGGCAAACCCCTGCGACCACAGTCACCAGCAGAGGGGCAGGTTGTGTGAGGGTGTCTAATCTAGCCAGGGTTGGCCATAGATCTCTCTCTGAACGAGGCAGCGTGTTGGGGGCATTCGCAGACTGGGGGAAGTCACACCGGCCAGTGAGGGCCGAGAAATAAACCAACGGCCCTCAGGAGGTTAGACACCAGGAGAGAAGCAATGGATGATGTGGGAGCAGAGGGTGGCACCTAGCCACAAGCTGGGCTGAATGAGAAGTGGTGAGCAGCTCCTAGAGCAGGAAGGGGAGCGACTGTATCGCTGGGTGTTTGGGCCACTTGAGGTTCTCCACAGCTCTCTTGGTTTCACCGATGTACCTTCAGCTATTTAGTAGCACTGATGGACTTGCTGTCTGAATTGTTCTCCTAGGAGCTCAGGGCCTCAGGCCTCACCTGTGTAGGAACGTAGGTGCCAAGTGGAAGAGGCCTCAGGTGAACCCCAACAACCTGTATGGTCTCCCACGCTGAATGCTTCTGGCCATGGGATGAAGCCAGGGACAGAGGTCGTGTTGGAGATCAGAGTGCCATTACTTAACCCTTCCGTAAACACCCCCTTGCCCTGTTTTCAGACAGATTCATGATTCTGAGGCCAGAAGGAACCATTGTGATCATCTCTGACCTCCCGCATAGCGCCGGCCATAGGACTTTCGCATGAGTTCAACATACCTGCTGAGCGCGCTCTACCGCACGGGGAATTAGTCCTGAGGGGAACACCCAAGAGACACATTATAACACCACCGCAACAACTGGAAGGGGCCTCGCCCTGATCTGCCAGATTTCTGTCACTAGCCCCAGCCTGCCTGACCCAAGTAAGAGGTTCCATTGTGTGGGGCCTGTGTGAACCAGGAGCACCCCTGATTTCCAGAGGTCCTCTCCGTGCTGAGCTGGCCAGTGTCTCTGGCAGAATGAGGCAGTCCAGCCGCTGTTGTCCTCAGCACTGAGAGGTTGTCCTTCCTTCCCCTTGGATCCAGGCAGGAGCTGGTTTATTAGTCACTGGCTGCTTGACAGCTTTCAGTCACCTTCGCATTTGTTTTCCAAACAGTTAGTCTGGGTTATCATTGTCCCTTTGTCCTCAGTTCTGTCGTGGCTACATCTGGGGAGAGGATCCAGGCCATGGGGAGTGGAAGAGGGGACGCTGTGTGGCCCCAGACACAGAAGATGGGGCCTAGTGGAAGCCAGGGAATGTGATGGGGTGGGCCCTGTCCCTGAGTCTGCCCAGGGACCCTGAAGGGAGGAGTGGGGCACAAAACCAGTTATGGTGAAGGTTTGAAGCCAGAGCTGGGAGAGTGGGAGTGGAGGGGGCTGAAAAGGGTGAGGTGTGGGGGGAATGGCCGATTCCAAGGGAGCAGGGGATGAGCTGGGAGTGACTGGGATTCCCCTGCATTGGGCCCTGACAGAAATGCCAGAGTGGTGCCAAGGCGGCAGGACTCTTCCCTGCACACACAGGCCACAGTATTGTTGCTTGGCCAGGATTATAGGGTCAGATTCAGGTTTGCAGCCACTTGACCGGGCCTGACACCACATGCAGAAACACGCAACAGCTGAGCATTCAAACATGACTCAGTGTGTTTGTAATGCTCCATGCTATGAGAGACAGGGCTGGCTCCACTCCAGGAACTCAGATATCCCCCAATCGACCCAGGGCTAGGAGCAAGGGTGGGGGCCTGGGGAAAGGAAGGAATTTAAATGTCTGGGGAAGGGGCAAGGTGCTGGGTGAAGCAGAGAGTGTGGTTGCCCCACCCTGTGGGATGAGGAGAGGGGATGGGTGGAGGACAGGGCATGGCCAGTTGTGGCCATTGGGGCTGGGCAGGGCAAGGCCTATTGCGATGGCTCTGGTCACTCTGGCCAGCTCTCAGCAGGGTCTCGTGGCTGCCAGACTCTTGCTGAGCCCCCAGCTCTTTTAATTCATTCAGAGCTTGGCCCCTCGAGGTCTGGGCTCCGTTAGAATCATAGAATCATAGAATATCAGGGTGGGAAGGGACCTCAGGAGGTCATCTAGTCTAACCCCCTACTCAAAGCAGGACCAATCCCCAACTAAATCATCCCAGCCAGGGCTTTGTCAAGCCGGGCCTTAAAAACCTCAAAGGAAGGAGATTCCACCACCTCCTTAGGTAACACATTCCAGTGCTTCACCACCCTCCTAGTGAAAAAGTTTTTCCTAATATCCAACCTAAACCTCCCCCACTGCAACTTGAGACCATCACTCCTCGTTCGGTCATCTGCTACCACTGAGAACAGTCTAGATCCATCCTCTTTGGAACCCCCTTTCAGGGAGTTGAAAGCAGCTATCAAATCCCCCCTCCTTCTTCTCTTCCGCAGACTCAGCAATCCCAGTTCCCTCAGCCTCTCCTCATAAATCATGTGTTCCAGGCCCCTAATCATTTTTGTTGCCCTTCGCTGGACGCTTTCCAATTTTTCCACATCCTTCTTGTAGTGTGGGGCCCAAAACTGGACACAGTACTCCAGATGAGGCCTCACCGATGTCGAATAGAGGGGAACGATCACATCCCTCGATCTGCTGGCGATGCCCCTACTTATACAGCCCAAATGCCATTGGCCTTCTTGGCAACAAGGGCACACTGTTGACTCATATCCAGCTTCTCGTCCACTGTCACCCCTAGGTCCTTTTCTGCAGAACTGCTGCCGAGCCCCTCGGTCCCTAGTCTGGAGCGGTGCATGGGATTCTTCCGTCCTAAGTGCAGAACTCTGCACTTGTCCTTGTTGAACCTCATCAGATTTCTTTTGGCCCAATCTTCTAATTTGTCTAGGTCCCTCTGCATCCTATCCCTACCCTCCAGCGTATCTACCACTGGGCCTGCTCAAGCTCCTGTTGAGGTCAGGGGATGTTGGGCTGGGCTGCACACATGGCACTTGTCCAGGACTTAGCCTGGGATGACTCTGCCTTAGAAGTTTTGCGTGATCTTTCACTGCAGCTGCCCTGCCCCCCCACCAATTCCTTCACTAGCTCCCCATGCCCTGGGATAGCACTTCCACCTTAAACGCTTGCAGGCTAACCTCTCTCCCAGCCCCACGCTAAGTCTCCAGGGCTCATTTCTTCAACCGTAACTCCCTGTATCCCATCTCTCAGGTGCCCACTCCCATCTCCTAACTTCCTTCGGAGAGCCAAATGGTGCTGAACCCGTATGTCCCACCTCCCTTTGCTGGCCCTTATATTGCCTTGGTGCCCAAACAGCTGTCTCCCCTCGGAATCTAACAACCACCATGTGTCTGTGGCTCATGAATCCCTCACATTCATGGCTCTTCCTCCCCATACCCACCTGTTGTCCCGTTCTGACAGCCAGACTCTCCGGATCCTCCTAACACGAGGAAAATGGCCCATTGTTGACAATCGGAATCACCACTGGGTCCCTCCTCAACTGGTATTGAAAACAGCTTGACTTGAAAACAGCAATTGGAACTGGAGCCTGGCTGTTTTCGACACCCGTTCAGAGGGTTTGCTAGCAATGGGGTCCAGCATGCTGTCTGCAGTGGGTGCTGGGCCCAACCTGAACTCTTCTGCAGAGAACAGATCCTTATTTCTGATGGGTCTTGCTAGGTTTGGGATTTTTCTGCTGACATGCCTGCATGTGCTCAGAACCACAGGGTTAGAAGGGACCACAAGGATCATCTAGTCCAGGGGTTCTCAAACTTCATTGCGTCGTGTCCCCCTTCTGACAACAAAAATTACGACATGACCCCAGGAGCAAGGACCGAAGCCTGAGACTGCCTGAGCCCCACATGGGTCGGGGGGGGGGGGAGCCAAAACCTGAGCCCCACCACGCCGGGTGGAGGGGGCAAAGCCGAAGCCCAAGGGCTTCAGCCCCAAGCAGGGGGCCTGTAACCTGAACCCCGCCACCCAGGGCTGAAGCCCTCGGACTTTGATCGCAGGCAGTGAGGCTCAGGCTTTGGCCCTGGGCCCCAGGAAGTCTAAGCCAGCCCTGGCAACTCCATTAAAACAGGGCTGTGACCCCCTTTGGGGTCCTGACCCACAGTTTGAGAACCACTGATCTAGTCTAACCCCCTGCCAAGATGCAGGAGTTGTTGTATCTAGCCCATCTCAAACAGAGGGCTCCAGCCTCCTTTTGAAACCCTCCAGTGAAGGAGCTTCCACTAACTCCAGAGGCGTCTGTCCCATTGTCCTGCTGTTCTGACAGGCAGCTTTTCTGGAGATTAAATCTAAATAGGCTGTGCTGTAGTTTGACCCCATCGCCTCTTGCCCTGCCCTCTGTGGCAAAAGAGAACAGCTTTTCTCCATCTTTTTCATGGCAGCCTTTCAAGTATCTGAAACCGCTATCATGTCCCCCCTTAATCTCCTCTTTTCCAAACTAAACAGCCAGTTCCTTCAGCCTTTGCTCGTAGGGCTTGTGTTCCAACCCTCTGATCATCTTTGTCACTCGCCTCTGGATCCTTTCCAGTTTCTCCACCCCCTTTCTAGATGGCGACCAAAACTGGACACCGTCCTCCAGCTGAGGTCTAACCAGTGCCGAGCAGAGCGGTATTCTCTCTCAATGCAACCTAAAATTGCATCTGCTTGTTTTGCAACAGCATGGCATCGCTGACTCATGCTGAGGTTGTGATCCACCACAGTTCCCAGATCCTTCTCAGCCGTGCTGTTGCCAAGCCAGTTATCCCCCGGTCTGTATTTGTGCATTTGCTTTTTCTTCTCTAAGTGTAGCACCTCCCAATTGTCTTTGTTGAATTTCATTTTGTTTTCTATAGCCCAGTTCTCCAATTCATCAAGATCCCTCTGAATTTTAGCTCTTTCCTTCAAAGTGTTGGCAACCCCAGCTTATGCTCAAATAAATTTGTTAGTCTCTAAGGTGCCACAAGTACTCCTTTTCTTTTTGCGAATACAGACAAACACGGCTGCTACTCTGAAACCCCCCCCAGTAAATAAATCCCTCAGTCCAATATACATCATTGTCATGCCATTTATTTCTGATAGGTAGCCTACATCTTCCTTCTCTGCATTCCATCCCAATCATGTCGTCAGCATCTCCACTGGAGTCACTCTGGATTGGCTGTGGTGGAAATGTCTGAAAGTGACAACAGGTGTCATTTGGCTTCTTGCGCCAACACACAGGGGCACAATGAGTCTTGGGACCACAAATGGCCTGGGCTTTCCCATTTCCGAAGTCTCTTGCTCCAGCATGGACAAAAAAGTAGACCCGAGTTCTAGCTCTGGTACCACCATTCACTTGTTGTGTGACCCTGGGCATGTCATTTTGCCTCCTTGGTAACAATGGAGATAATATTGTCTAACATTGTTTAGGACTTTGAGAGCTTTGGATGCTAACTACTATTTACATCCCAATGTCTTTGTTACCCATGGGGAAGTATGTGTTAAAGGTTCCCCTCTGTGCCACTGTATAGCAAACAGGTGCTGTAAGAGCCCTCAGCTGGAGCTGCTCATGCTTCATAGCTCTGGAGGTCACTGGTTCAGTCCCCAGTGTAAACCAAAATGGCAGCCATCGCAGTTTGACTCACTATTAGGCAGCTTTGCAGCCCTAAAGACACACCTGGAAGGTGATGGGCTGTACTTTGTGGCAAATTCTGAGGAGGGTTCTTTTTGACATTGTGTGTGTTTGACTTGCATCTTCTGGCATATACCGTCTCCGCTATCATTCTGGCCGTGCTGTGTGATTAATAGTAATCATCTCTTTTTGCTGCCATTGGAGGAAAAACCGTACAATGGATGCATTCCCCAAGCCACCCTAATTCAGGTGCAGCTGGTGCATGGAGGTTTCACAACAATGTGTCTCTCGTTTTGGCCGCGTACAGGAATATGCTTCCACTGGCTCATCTGAGATAGAAATTGATGCTGATGACAAATTCTCCTTGAGCCAGCAAGTTCCAGGAGGAATTTGCAAGGCCCTGGCTCTGTAAATGCTTACGCACATGCATAACTTTATGCACACTGGTGGGTCCTTTGACTCCAAGAGGGCTGCTCCGACGAAGTTACCGACATGCTGAAGCGGTTGGCAGACCAGGGAGGAAATATCAGCTTTGCGACCAGCAGAGGGCAACATGGCAGTTTCTTCTTTGCTGTGCGAGTCACTTGTGTCCGTGCTACACCACAGCTGGGTAGTAAGTAGTTACCAGCTCAGCCTGGGACCTGGAGGTGCCCTCATGTCAGCCTTAGTTAACTGGTTCTGTACATGGGATCGTTTGGATTTTTCCTGTCCCCATGTAGGCCAATGGAAAAGCAGCTTTCTTGAGTGGGGGGAAGGGTTGTTTCATTCTAGCTCTTCTGCTGTTAAACATGGGATTCTCCAGCCCACTTTTTGTGTGCCGGTGACTTTATCAGAGACAGATCCTACCATGGACACACTTCCTCATCCAGCCTCTCCCGCTGTTTACTGCCGGAGTTCATTCTGCACCACCCCAGGGTGTGTGAGTGTGTGAGTGAGACACAGTTTGAGCAGCTAGGGAAAAATAATCCATAACTCTTATGTAGCACTTTGCATCAGGAGAGCGCAACGTGCTTTACAAAGGAGGTCAGGATCATTAGCTCCATTCTACAGATGGGGAAACTGAGGCACGGAGTGAGGCAGTGACTTGCCTGAAGTCACCCAGCAGGCCAGTGGCAGAGCTGGGAATAGATCACACTCCTGAGTCCCAGCCCAGGGCACTATCCACTAGGTCAGCAAGAAGGTTGTGAGCCCCGCGGGGTCAGGAGGCACTGACAAAAGAAAAATTCATGCCCCCCCCCACACTCTTCGAGCTCCAGTGGTCTCCGCCAGCCTCTCCCAGCACCCACACAAACGTGAGATATAGGCTGAGCATTGTTATCATTGATACATTATGGACCCGAGGTGCCTATGCTCCCCAGCTGCTCAGCCACCTGCCTGGCAGGAAGCTTGGCAGCTGGGGTCCCCAGCTTCCCCAGCATGGGTCTCATGCTTCCCAGTGGCCTGTCCGGTGGGAAGCTTGGGAGCCAGTGCTCCTCAGGTTCCTGGTTGCACTGGCTACCCAGCAGCCCACCTGGCCATCTCCCAGGCGGTCCGCCACCTGCCAGGCAGGCAGCCAGCAAACCAAAACATTCTATTCCCACTCCCCAGAAACAGGGGGGAACCAATCACATTTTTGACTTTTTGTCACATTTCAGAACAAAAACATTTCAAACCCGTGGACGGTTTTGCAGGAAGAGATTTCAGTTTCCCAGCCAGCTCTACCCCTGACCGATGCGGCGGTTACTCGGCCCCCATCTGCCATCTGTTACTGAACAGCGAGCTCTGACTCTCACTGGCTTTCTGACCCTGCAGATGCTCCTTGTTAGAAAACAGTTTCTTCTGCAGTGGCCCCGTCAGATGCATTGCCTTGAGCAACTGTGCTGCCCTGGTGTTTCTGGGGGTCGGTATGCTCTCTCTCTCCACGCACAAGCATCAGCAGGAGCGTCCTGGACATCCTCCAGAATCAGAGCTCTGGCACACCGCTGGGTTTTGTTTTAGTATCTCTCCACCCCAGTGGCTCTGATGTTAAGACCCTGGTGCAAATAGCAGATTGGCAGGTTGCTGGGCATTTTCCCGTTGGGTTACGGCATGTCAGCAACATAGCCAGCGGTGCTCAGGGAGTGACGTGGCCAGCATCATGTCTGACCACCTGTGACTGCCATAACCCAAGGGATCAAGTACCCAGCTTGCAGCTGGTTTGAACTGAAGGTGGCCTTTCAGTGTGAGAGTGAGCAAGACACAAACCCACGTCATTCAGGACTGTGGTCAAGAGCCTTAACCACGCAGCCACCGCACCTTGATCCCTTGAGGATGGGGGCAGGTATCAGAAAGGGGGATCTGCCTTGAGGTTATTACCTCCCTTCTGGGTGCCACAAAGTTACTAGGTGCCTCAAAGGCCCTGACAGTAAATACACCAACTTCCACCTGAGGATCACACCCTGATCCCACCAAAAACCTGGCTAAGGCAGGAACCTGGATGGTGCTGACCTCCAGACCTGCGTATTGTAACAGCGATACCTGGAACTGCTCCAGCTATGAAACACAGCAGCTCAAGCCACGGTCAACACGTCACCCCAGTGCTCCGCTCTCTGCACCGACGCCCTGCCCAATACCGAGTTCAGTGCAAGGTCTCTGGCCTAGTGTTCAGATTCCTCCAGAGGACAGGCCTCTGCCTCATGAGAGACACCTCTCTCATTGTGGTCATCACCTCACATCAGCTACAACCCCTGGGAGCCGTAACACGGCCAACAAGCAGGGGGTGATTTGTTAGTGCAACAGACAATTTCTGGGAGTCAGATCCAGACTGTGCAGCTATCTTCAGAATGACCATGGGCCTTACTGCTTTGAGAACTAAGGGCAACCCTCACCATTTAGGCGTGGCTTTCCCTCAATAACTCCAGCCGACAGATACAATAGGGCACCTGAACACAGACACACACACAACCATGAGTCACACACAAAGCACACAGATCAAGTCTCCCGGTTACTGACAGCTCCTAGCTGCGGGGAAGGAACTGCATGGCAGCATTTCTGACATTGCTGTTTGATCATTTGCAGGTGCCCAGATATTACAGAGGCAGCCACTGCACAAGAACCTGGAGAGCAAGACAGACAACCCATACTGATCTGCGGGTAGGATTTTAACCAGTGGCTCCCAGGGGCCCCATCCAGGACCTCACTGTCCTAGAGAAAGGGAAGAGCCTCCCCACAGCTCATTGCCAAGTCACAGGCCAGGCACAGCCCAGGCTGTGGGTTACATGCTGTTACCCCAGATCCCAGCTTTCCAGGTCCATGCACGCTTGGGACATTGCCTCTTGGGGGCAAAGTGGTCTCTGAACGAGGGGCACTGGCTGCTGCTGCTGCCCCATCTCTGCCGAGCACCTGTTCCCATCACTACAGGCCGAAGCTCTACTGAGCAGGCATGTCGGAAATCCTGTGTTTCAGAGCATAGGGAGAGGGGCTGCTCCGCATTCCAGGGCAGGGGCGCGGGGGTGGAGGGAGCGGGCCTGGCATCTCGGCGCAAGGAGCAGCTGCTCCCAAATTTGTTACAACTTGTCATTGTCAGAGCAGCAGGAATAGATGTCGGGCAGCCTGGAAAGCAGAGGGGACTTGGGGGTTGGGGGCAGGCAGAGGCATGGGGTCCCTGAGAGGAGAGGGAGGGGGGGTTAACTCTCTGGGGAGAGGGCTCGGGTCCCTGAGGGGAGCTGGAGAGGGCTGTGTATCTGGGGAGAGGGCTTGGGTCCCTGAGGGGAGCGAGGAGGGAGCTGGGTATTCAGGGAGGAGAGGGTCTGGATCCCTGAGGGAAGCTGGAGGGGCCTGAGTTCCTGGAGGGGGCTGGGTACCTGGGGAGCGGGCCTGGATCCAAGGGGCCGTGACTCCCTGGGTTGTTCCCTAGAGCACTTTTTCTAGTGTAGTTTTAACTGTTCCAAGCTCAGAGGCTTTCACTGGGGTGTTGTTTCCTCCATTCGATTCATCCCATGTCCAGACATTCATCCCTCACATTCAGTTTAACTGTTTCTTTTCTGAATCCCAACTCATGGTTACAGCTCCAGTGCCATCCTCACCCATCCCCCTCCATGGATGGGGCTCACCCCCTTGGACTATGATCCCCTGAGCCACCAGCCACCTCACCCTGATGTGCAACGGTGTAGACAAGAGGGAACAGCGAGGGAAGGGGTTCTTCCCTCACTGTAGGAAATCCACCACTCCCAGAGGCAGGAATGGTGTCTACACTGGGGCTTAGGGCAGCTTAACTACAGCGCGCAGGGTGTGAAATTTTCCCCAGCTCTGAGCAATGTCGTTAAGCTGACCTAGCTCTGAAGTGTAGACCAGCCCTTCGAAATGTTTTTAAACTGATTTCTGGTAAAGTGGTGCAAAGCCCTGTGTGCCACTTTGATTCCGGATGCCTCCAAAGGGGCGGGCTGGCTGGTAAGCTCACACTGGCTCTCTGGATAGTTAGGTAAAGATGAAAAGTTCTTTATTCTCCCTTTCCCCAGGACCTGTGCAACCAGAAACCTATAACAGACTGTCAGCTCTTCTTGTTCTGTTTTTGTACAGCACCTGGCACAATGGGGTCCTGGGCCATCACCAGGGCTCCTAAGTGATACTGCAATACAAATACACCCTAATAACAAGAGCTGACCACATTCACAGCTAGGATAGGCAGGTCCCAGATAGCATTGACTAATTAGCCCTGCATCTCCTCATTGACTTCTGGCCTCCTCTTTATCCAACGTATACAATTTCCAGTGACCTTAATGGGCGAACCTACTGCATCTGAGACTCCCCAAACTCTCCCTTGTAAACAGACCATGGGAGCAGCACCTTGTTCCCAGGCCTGCGGGCCCACAGTCCAGCAGGGAGAGAGGAAAGGACCAAATCCAGGCAGCTTCCGGAGCCAATCACAGGGGACTTATTTTGGGTTAGCTTCTGCTGATTCCTAGTTGTCTTGTGCTGAACTGAAATGAGCCCATTTTTAAACCATAAAGAGGGTCCCACACAGCCTTTTCTGCTGGTTCAACTAAATCAGTTCAAAGTCACATTCATCCAGTGAAAGTTTCTTAGGTAGACAAGCCCTGAGCCAGACGTAGCTCTTTGCACCTTTTCCCACAAGCCCCTGGATCATTTCTGTTGCTCTTCACCCAAACTGCCCTTAGTTTCTTTCCTGTAAAGCGGTGACTTGAACGGAGCACATTATTGGTGACACCAGCGATACAGAGGGAGAAGCTGCTACCTCTCTGCTGTGCGACATGGTATCTCTGCACTCACAGCTCACACCACTGGCCTCTAGCCGTGTAATCATTCAGTGCAGATATATCACACAGCAAACTCATAGCTCATTTGTTGTGTGCCAACACCAAGCTCTCTCTGTCATTATGGTGTGGCCTCGTGGACAAAGCATTGGACTGAGACCTAGGAGATCTGGATTCTATTCCCATCTCTGCTACTGGCCTGCAGAGTAACCTTGGGCTAGTCACTTCCCTTTTCTGTGCCTCAGTTTCCCCATCTGCAAAATGGGGATGAAGACACTGATGTCCTTCGTAAACCGCTTTTAGATCTAATGGTGCACACTGCTATTTAAGTGCTAGGTGTTATTATTATTATTATGGGAATTCACTTCCTGGATGTCCCGCTGCCAGGCCAAGCTCCACACGACGAAACCTTATCTTCTCTCAACAGCTTCCCTTCTCCATCACAGAGACTGAGGCCAGTATCCTCCCCAGGGCTCATGGTAACGGCCTCCATTTCCTCTTCAGGTCCCCTCCTCCATCTCCCCCAACAGCCAGGTTTGCCCCTGTCATAAACATACAGCTAAGGGTAGCATAAAATCTCTCCTTTACCTGTAAAGGGTTAAGAAGCTCAGATAACCTGTGTGATGAAGTGGGACTGTTCTTAATGTTTCCTCTGAATATTGTGGGGGTGCCTCAGTTTCCCCTATGCAGTTCTTAAGTATCTAGGTGGTGGGGTAAGGGTGTATGATCGTTGCAGAGCCCTAGAGGGCAGGTGTGTGCAGGGGTCTGGACACAGAGAATGGCCGACACCCTGTTTCCTGGCAACTGATGGCCTGGCCCTTCCCCCCTGCAAGGTGAGAGCTAAAGGGTTGGAGAACAAAGGAATCAGGTGACCTCCTGGACCGGGAAAGGGACAAAGCCCAGAGGAGGAGGGGCTGGAGGGAGTTTCGGTTTGGGGCTGGCTGGAGACATGGAGTGAAGGGCAGACATGGTTGTCTGGCTCACTGCCCCCCAAAATGGACCCAGCTGAGGGGTCCTGTTCTCTGCACCTGCAAACTCTGTTTTAGACCATGTTCCTGTCATCTAATAAACCTCTGTTTTACTGGCTGGCTGAGAGTCACGTCTGACTGTGGAGTTGGGGTGCAGGACCCTCTGGCTTCCCCAGGAGCCCCGCCTGAGCGGACTCGCTGTGGGAAGCGCACGGAGGGGCAGAGGATGCTGAATGCTCCAAGGTCAGACCCAGGAAGGTGGAAGCTGTGTGAGCTGTGTGTCCTGAAGACAGGCTGCTCATAGGAAGGCGACTGCCCCAGAGTCCTGACTGGCTTCATGGGGAGCAGTTCCAGAGAATCGCCCAGGGACTCCGTGACAACCTGGTTGGCACCTGATCAAAAGGACCAATAAGGGGAGAAGATACTTTCAAATCGGTGGGTGAAGGTTTTTGTTTTGTGTTTCTGTGTGTTCTCTCCGGAGACGAAGAGAGAGACCAAGCAAGTAATCCAGCTCCTTCTGAATGATACATCTAAAATTACAGAAATAGTAAGTAAGAGCAAAAGTTCTGTTTTTAAGAATCTGATTGGGGTTTTTAGTGTCCTAAAAACCCAAGGGTCTGGTCTGTGCTCACCTTGTTTACTCTCAAGCCTCCCCAGGAGAGGGGGGGAAGGGGCTTGGGGGGTATATAGTGGGGAAACAGGAACTCCAAGTGGTCCTTTTCCTAAGTCTTTGTCTAATTCACCTGGTTGTGGCAGCGATACCGTTCCAAGAACAAGGAAGAATTTGTGCCTTGGGGAAGTTTTTAAACTAAGCTGGTAGAAATCAGCGTAGGGGGTCTTTCATGTGGGTCCCCACATCTGTACGCTAGAGTTCAGAGTGGGGAGGGAACCCTGACATGGTGGCAGAGGTGGGATTGTCCAAAACTGGACTCAATACTCCAGATGTGGTCTCACCAGTGCCAAACAGAGGGGAAGAATCACTTCCCTCGATCTGCTGGCAATGCTCCTACTAATGCAGCCCAATATGCCGTGAGCCTTCTTGGCAACAAGGGCACGCTGCTGACTCATATCCAGCTTCTCATCCACTGTAACCCCCAGGTCCTTTTCTGCAGAACTGCTGCTTAGCCAGTCGGTCCCCAGCCTGTAGCAATGCATGGGATTCTTCCGTCCTAAGTACAGGACTTTGCACTTGTCCTTGTTGAACCTCATCAGATTTCTTTTGGCCCAATCCTCCAATTTCTCTAGGTCACTGTGGACCCTATCGCTAACCTCCAGTATATCTACCTCCCCCCACAGCTTAGTGTCAACTGCAGACTTGCTGAGGGCGCAATCCATCCCCTCATCCAGATCATTAATAAAGATGTTGAACAAAACCGGACCCAGGACCGACCCCTGGGGTTCTCCTCTTGATACCGGCTGCCAACTAGACATTGAGCCTTTGATCACTACCTGCTGAGCCCAGTGATCTAGCCAGCTTTCTATCCACCTTATAATCCATTCATCCAATCCACACTTTTTTAACTTGCTGGCAAGAATACTGTGGGAGACAGTATAAAAAGATTTGCTAAAGTCAAGATATATCATGTCCACCGCTTTCCCCATATCCACAGAGCCAGTTATTTCATCATAGAAGGCAATTAGTTTGGTCAGACATGACTTGTCCTTGATGAATCAATGCTGACTGTTTCTGATCACCTTCCTCTCCTCCAAGCTGCTTCAAAATGGATTCCTTGAGGACCTGCTCCATGATTTTTCTGGGGACTGAGGTGAGGCTGACTGGTCTGTAGTTCCCCGAAGTCTCCTTCTTCCCTTTTTTAAAGAAGGGCACTACATTAGCCTTTTTCCAATCATCTGGGATCTCCTCTGATCACCATGAGTTTTCAAAGATAATGGCCAATGGCTCTGCATCACATCAGCCAACTCCCTCAGCACCCTGGGATGCATTCAATCTGGACCCATGGACTTGTGCATGTCCAGCTTTTCTAAATAGTCCTTAACCTGTTCTTTCACCATTGAGGGCTGTTCACCTTCTCCCCATTCTGTGTTGCCCAGCACAGCAGTGTGGAAGCTGACCTTGTTTGTGAAGACCGAGGCTAAAAAAGCATGGAGTACTTCAGCTTTTTCCACATCATCTGTCACTAGGTTGCCTCCCCCATTCAGTAAGGGGCCCACACTTTCCCTGACCTTTATGCCAGTCTTCCCACACTCCTCCCTTGGTCCCTTCCAAATCAAACCAGCCCCAACCTCCATGCCTGCAGCTCCCCACAACTCAATACCTCACCTTCGGCTGTGGTCTTCTAGCCAGTTTGCAGCCCATCCAGACCAAAAGGAATCTGGAAGTCCCCTCCCAATCTGAACCATGATGTGTTTTCATGAGAAAACCAAATCAAGGGCAGGTCCACACTTAGAAGGCTACAGCAGTGCCATGGCATCGCTTCCGTGAAGATGCTACCTATGCCAGTGGGAGAGCTTCTCCTGCCAGCGTGGGTAATCCACCTCCCCGAGAGGCCCTAGCTATGTCATTAGGCAAATTCTTCCATTGACTTAGAGCCGTCCAGACCAGGGCTTAGGTCAATTTCACTGTATCGCTTGGGGGTGTGGCTTGTTCATTGCAGTGAGTGACATAGTTTCCAAGTGTAGACCAGGCCCAAGTGTTTGGAGTAATCAGGAAAGTTGTGTCTTGGAAGATTGTGCTGTATTTCGGAGATGACAACGTTGACAACTACTGTAATGGCCAGAACCCCTTGCCCTGGAGAACTCACAAGCCAAGAAGCTCCAGCATAGAAAGACAAGAAGGAGCTTTTTTCCGTGTCCACTGAGACCACAGAGCAGAGAGGACTAGCCATTATGGCTAAGAGAATGGGTGTGGTCAAGATACTGTCCTGAGACCTCTGGCAGTGGAATGAGGAAGGTGATCCAACCCTGCTCCTTAGGGAAAGATCCCATGAAGTGAAGGGAAATACTATCTGAGCCCCGAATCTCTACTATTTAGCCCCAGCTTAATTTGTAAGCCATATTTCAAGTGGATCCCATCAGTGGTGGAGCCAGGTTTTGCAATGCAGCAGGGTGGGGGTAGGGGTGATGGCTGAAGGGGCATTAACCACCCCCCAGAAGCACCCTTCACACCTGCACCTCAATCCTAATCCTAGCCCAGTGCGGAGGGGAGGCCCGACGTGGAGGGCTGGAGAGTGAGTGAACCCACTGCACACTCACTGGGCAGCAGCAGCTCCTGTCCCACGGGACAGGCTCACTGCACTGGGCGTTGTGACATGGGGCCGCAGTGCCACGCGACCCTGTGTGCCATGTTGCAATGCCCGGAGCAGGGAGCCAGGCCCTGCCCCATGGGACAGGAGCCACCACTGCCAAATGAGTGTGGGGCAGGCTTCCTTTCCAAAAAGACATCACACATACCCCCCCAAAGGCCACCGGGGGGGTCACCCCCACCCCACATTAGCTCCTACACTGGATCCCATCCAGCATTGTATTCCAAGAGAACTCAGCCCCATGGTGCAGCAGTTAATATCTTGCCTTTTCTGTATTCCTCTTTTGTACATAACTTCTTGCTCAATACATCCATTTCCAATATGGAATCTGGTGGCCAAATTAGCTTGTTGGGAGCCCCTGTTTATTTCAGGCAGGGCATTAACCTAAAGGAGGGAAATGTGACTGATCTTGTGCCAGAAGAGTTCTGAGGGTAACGACTGAGTCACTGGGGATCACTGATCATGGGGCCCACTCCCCTTTCCAACTCACCCCTCTCCAGCTCACTGACGAAGACATTAAGGCCTCAGTTCTAGCAAAGCACTTCATCGTCAGCAGCTGAGTAGTCCCAGTGATTTTGGTTATCCATTTAAGCTCCTTGGAGATAAGATAATTGGCGGGAGCCAATTGAAGAGTGTCACCTTAGGGGTCTGCACCAGTTAAGGAAACTGATTGTAAAATGGTTTTGTTAAATGGGTACAACTTTTGTGCATAGACAAAGCCAGCAATTGCTAAGATTAACTCTCTCCTTTCTTCTGGCCCCCAGCCATATACTGAGAGGATCAAGCAGCTCAGACAAAATTCTCAAAAATATTAAGTGAAATCCTAGCACCACTGAAGTCAAAACTCCCATTGACCTCAATGGGGCCTGTGGATTTCACCCGTTGTGCTTTGCAAATCATTCCCTCTGGTGGCCAGGGGGCCACTTCCCTGGGGAATTGTTTTGAAAATGCCTGCCAAAAAGATCCCAAACTTGTCCCTTTGAGGTATCCTCCTGAGCGAAATACAAGACAGTCCAGCAGGGACTATCAAGCAGCATCCAAAGAGGGTGAACTGAACATAAGAATGGCCCTACTGGGTCAGACCAATGGTCCATCTAGTCCAGTATCCTGTCTGCCAATGCCAGGTGCTTCAGAGGGAATGAGCAAAACAGGTAATCATCAAGTGATCCAACTGCCCCAAAGATAGAAGAATTCCTTACATCTCCACCCCACTACTGCCCTTCAGCTCAAACACAGGTCAGTAAGTTAGGTTGAATACATTCTTGTGTTCTCACCCCAGCATGCTGATATCTTTGCTAGCAGGAATCTGTGCTAGCAGCCTCCAGGCTCACACTCTGGCTGTTACATAGGTTGTTATTTCTTTTTACCCTACAGCATAAGGTGTTTGTTACTCCACATGTTACCTGTTTGGTTTTTGCTGCAGTTGGATCTATGTCGTTACCCAGAAGGAGATCACAGATGAAAGAAGCCACAGCCGGTTGGTCTAAATGGTCTCAAGTTGCAGTGGGGGAGGTTTAGGTTGGATATTAGGAAAAACTTTTTCACTAGGATGGTGGCGAAGCACTGGAATGGGTTCCCTAGGGAGGTGGTGGAATCTCCTTCCTTGGAGGTTTGTAAGGTCAGGCTTGACAAAGCCCTGGCTGGGATGATTTAGTTGGGGATGGGTCCTGCTTTGAGCAGGGGTTTGGACTAGATGACCTCCTAAGGTCCCTTCCAACCCTGATATTCTATGATTCTAGTATTCTAAAGGCAAAGCGGCTTAGCTGGCGCTATGATGTGTCTGTTTTAAACGTTTGAGGTTTTCAGACAATACAAAAGGAAGAATCCAAAACAAAGGGATATTTCTGAATGAGTCAAGCCCCTGCGGGTCCCTAATGTGTCTCATCAGAGCTGTATCAGAGAGATGGTTATCTGAATCATGTCCTCCCGTGTTAGGAGAAGCTGCTTTTCTGGGAGAAGTGGGATTTCCCATGATAACACAGCATACTTCAGAGAATGTCTGCAGCTCTTTTTGTCTTTCTCTATCAAAACACAGACATGGATTTGAATCTTGTTCTCGGAAGCAGTCTCAGAGGGTTGTGCCTCTGGTACAGACCCTGGGGACCAAGGGCAAATGTTGATCTCTGTGGTTTTCTCAATGGACTGGTATTTTTAGACCGGGCTCAGCCCTGGCTTGCGGCGAATTTTCCTCCCTGGCTGTGAACATGTGAGCAGGCCCTGTCAGGGCCTTCCAGCCTCCCTCCTCCTTTTAACACAGTAAGGTCACCCCGTGACGGATCGGAACACGTTCGCCTCTTACACAAACACACAATGTCGCCTTTGTGTTGTTACCATCAGTGACCATCCATCACAGTCTAACCTGACAGCAGGCAGCAGAGCCCTAATCCCCCAGCCAGCTCGGAATTAGAGAGGGACATAAACCGCCTCTGCACACTCGCCCGGCCTGCTGCCTGGCTGCCCAGGAACGAGCCTCAGCCCTCACCCTCAAGGCGCAAAAAGGGGCTACGGGGGAAGGGGCTCCCCCTCTCCCGCAGCCCTCACCCCTCAGATCCCCTGGCTTATCAGACACAAGAGGGTCCCAATGGCCAAGCGTGAAAGCTAGCTAAGGCTACACGGCCCCCACCCAAATGTGCTCTCCTAGGCGACGTCTCCATTTATGGCAGCATGTAGAGAACAAGCACTCCCTGGGGAGCTAGACGCCGCGGCAAAAGGCTCGAGCAACAGGGAGGCAGCAAGACACGACGCTGCAAAGAATAGCAGAGTAGACATGGGGGGCACTGCTTGGGCGTGTCGAGAGCTGGGTAGGGCCCATGCCTGGGGGTTCACTCTGCTCCCCTAAACTCTGCCTCACCGTCTACATGGCTATTTATCCCCATGCTAGCTGGGCGTGCAGTGTTTGTACTCTACATACCACCGCAGGTGGAGACATACCCCTGATGTGTTACCGCGACAGCTGAGCGAATAATAGACATTTCAGGTCAGGAGCCAAACAACATGAAAGGCTGAAAAGTTTTGGGTCACACAAAATATTTTGTTCAAGCCAAAATGAATAGTTCTGGTGGTGGTGTTTTTTGTTTTGTTTCTGGTTGTTTTCCACCCGTGTGTGTGTCTCTGTGCGTGTGCGTAGCTAGATTTCTAATGGAAACACGGTTTCAAAACAAACAAAAAAAATCAAAACTTTGTTTCAAAATTTCTGAAACAAGCCATTTTGATTTGAAAAAAAGTTTCCCCACGATCACACAGCTCTTTTCCCTACACGTTGTAGACAGGGGTTTAAGGAACGAAAAGTTGTCCTGTTCTCTAGCATGGCTGGTGGTCTGCAGCAGACGCCAACTAGTTCCCGATCTTGTGCTTTATTTGTTTGAACATTGATCCATAAAGTATAAAAATAATTTGCTTCAGGACTTAGAAACAGGTAATGCCCTTTTGCACAGAGTGTCCTTCACATTTGCCAACTTGACCTGTCCTAAAGGGGTTCTACCTTGATTTTAACATTCCAGTCACGTGAATCCCATCGAGTTTCAGTAATAGCAGCTAGGATGAACTGATGTTCATAAATCAGCAATTCCAATTGCTCTTGTTTATTACCTAGGCTCCTAGCATTGGTGTATAGGCAACTAAAGGATTTCTTCTCTCCGTGTCCTTTTGTTCTTCTATTAATTTTGTTCCCAACATCTCAACTTTGTGCTGAGTTCCCATATCTTCCCTTTTCGCACTCCCCTTTTGTAATTAGTTAAAGCTCCCCCTGACTACTCTAGCCAGCCTGTCCCCTTGGAGATTGGTTCCCCTTCTCCTGGGATGGAGGTCATCCAAACTATACAGCTCCCTCTCCCCATTGAAAGTGGACCTGTGTTGCACGAAACCAAACCCCTCTACCTTACACTACTAGCCAGTGGTTCATTTCCAGAATCTTCTGCCCTCTATTTTCCTTTGCTCCTGGAACTGGAATGATCTCCAAGAGGATCACTTCTCCCTCAGCTTCTTTCCAAGTTCCCCAAAGTAAACTATCATCTGAGCGATAGCCCATGACACAATGTCATTAGTGCTGATATACATAATCACCAGTGGATCTTTGTTGACTTCAGAAGCCTATCCAAGCATAGAGTGACATCTTCTGTCTTGGCCCTGGGAAGGCAGCACACTGTCCTGTTGTCCACCTATCACTTGCAGAATGTTCTTTCTATTCTTCATAGTATTGAATCTCCAACGAGGATCATCTGTCTTTCTTGGATGGTTGAAAATCTCTTTAAGGGTAAGCTTGATTTTCTGATAGGTCAGGCAGAAAGGCTGCCCACAGGTGTGTCCACAGGTGTGAGGCTTCAGCGTTGTGCAACACCCATGTCTTTATTTACTTAAGGTTATCCCACCACTAGTGTCTAACTATATATAAACTTTACAGGATTAGTCACCTCTTTCATGGGCAGAGTCAGCCTTCAGCTAGGAGTCCCCTCCCTGACTTCTCCCAGGCTGCCCCCCGCCCCTGCCTTCTGGCTCCCTCCCAGCCTTTATAGCCCTTGGCTTGTCAGGCCAGCAGGTGTTGCCAATCCTCAGGCCAGCATCAGGCCCTTTCCCTCAGCCCCAATCTGTTTCCCCTGATTGGAGCTGACTGGGCAGGGGCTAATTAGGTGCTTTTGCACCAGCACCCTGCTACACAGGCCTCCTCTCTGATCTCATCAACAGTCAGATGAAAAAGTGTCCCTTTCAATTACATCATGTAATGGCAGACAGCTAAGAAGTGACAAGTTTTTAAAGTGCTTATATACAAATGCTGGAAGTCTAAATAATAAGATGGGTGAACTAGAGTGCCTCGTATTACATGAGGATATTGATATAAGAGGCAACACAGAAACTTGGTGGAATGAGGATAATCAATGGGACACAGTAATACCAGGGTATAAAATATATCGGAAGGACAGAACAGGTCATGCTGGTGGGGGAATGGGACTCTATGTGAAAGAAAGCGTAGAGTCAAATGAAGTAAAAATCTTAAATGAAGCAAACTGTAGCACAGAATCTCTATGGATAGTAATTCCATGCTCTAATAATAAGAATATAGCGGTAGGGATATATTACTGACCGCCTGGCCAGGATGGTGATAGTGATTGTGAAATGCTCAGGGAGATTAGAGGCTATAAAAATTAAAAAACTCAATAATAATGGGGAGATTTCAACTATCCCCATATTGACTGGGTACATGTCACCTCAGGACAGGATGCAGAAATAAAGCTTCTTGACACCTTAAATGACTGCTTCTTGGAGCAGTTAGTCCTGCAACCCATGAGACGAGAGGCAATTCTTAATTTAGTCCTAAGTGCAGTAAAGGATCTGGTCCAAGAGGTGAATATAGCGGGACCGCTTGGTAATAGTGACAATCATATAATTAAATTTAACATCCCTGTGATGGGGAAAACACCACAGCAACCCAACACTGTACCATTTAATTTCAGAAAGGGGAACTACACAAAAATGAGGATGTTAGCTAAACAGAAATTAAAAGGTACAGTGCCAAAAGTGAAATCCCTGCAAGCTGCATGGAAACTTTTTAAAGACACCATAATAGAGGCTCAGTGTATAGCCCACATTAAAAAACATAGTAAGAGAACCAAAAAAGTGCCACTGTGGCTAAACAACAAAGTAAAAGAAGCAGTGAGAGACAAAAAGGCATCCTTTAAAAAGTGGAAGTTAAATCCTAGTGAGGAAAATAGAAAGGAGCAAAAACACTGGCAAATGAAGTGTAAAAATATAATTAGGAAGGCCAAAAAAGAATTTGAAGAACAATTAGCCAAAAAGACTCAAAAAGTAATAGCGATTTTTTTTTAAGTACATCAGAAGCAGGAAGCCTGCTAAACAACCAGTGGGGCCACTGCATGATCGAGATGCTAAAGGAGCACTCAAGGATGATAAGGTCATTGCGGAGAAACTAAATGAATTGTTTGCATTGGTCTTCACAGCTGAGAATGTGAGAGAAATTCCCAAACCATTCTTTTTAGATGACAAATCTGGGAACTGTCCCAGACTGAGATGTCTTTAGAGGAGGTTTTGGAACAAATTGATAAACTAAACAGTAATAAATCACCAGGACCAGATGATATTCACCCAAGAGTTCTGAAAGAACTCAAATGTGAAATTGCAAAACTACTAACTGTAGTTTGTAACCTATCATTTAAATAAGCTTCTGTGCCAAATGACTGGAGGACAGCTAATGTGACACCAATTTTTTAAAAGGGCTCCAGAGATGATCCCAGCAATTACAGGCCAGTAAGTCTGACTTCAGTATCAGGCAAACTGATTGAAACTATAGTAAAGAACAAAATTGTCAGACACATAGATGAATATAATTTGTTGGGGAAGAGTCAACATGGTTTTTGTAAAGGGAAATTATGCCTCACGAATGCCAACTACCTGAAAGGGGGTTCCAAAGAGATGGCTCTAGACTGTTCTCTGTGGTAGCAGATAACAGAACAAGGAGTAATGGTCTCAAGTTGCAGTGGGGGAGGTTTAGGTTGGATATTAGGAAACACTTTTTCACTAGGAGGGTGGTGAAACACTGGAATGGGTTCCCTAGGGAGGTGGTAGAATCTCCATCCTTAGAGGTTTTTAAGGCCTGGCTTGACAAAGCCCTGCCTGGGATGATTTAGTTGGGGATTGGTCCTGCTTTGAGCAGGGGATTGGACTAGATGACCTCCTGAGGTCCCTTCCAACCCTGATATTCTATGATTCTATGATTCAATCTACTAGAATTCTTTGAGGGGTCAACAAGCATGTGGACAAGGGGAATCCAGTGGATACAGTGTACTTAGATTTTCAGAAAGCCTTTGACAAGGTCTCTCAACAAAGGCTCTTAAGCAAAGTAAGCTGTCATGGGATAAGGGGAAAGTTCCTCTTATGGATTGGTAACTGGTTAAAATATAGGAAACAAAGGGTATGAATAAATGGGTAGTTTTCAGAATGGTAAATAGTGGTGTCCCCCAGGGGTCTGTAATGGGATCAGTCCTGTTCAACATATTCATAAACGATCTGAAAAAAGGGATAAACAGTGAGGTGGCCAAATTTTCAGATGATACAAAACTACTCAAGCTAGTTAAGTCCCAAACTGGGTGACTGGACAACAAAATGGTAGATGAAATTCAATGTTGATAAATGCAAAGTAATGAACATTGGAAAACATAATCCCAACTATACATATAAAATGATGGGGTCTAAATTAGCTGTTACCACTCAAGAAAGAGATCTTGGAGTCATTGTGGGTAGTTCTCTGAAAACATCCACTCAATGTGCGACGGCAATCAAAAAAGCAAACAGAATGTTGGGAATCATTAAGAAAGGAATAGATAGTAAGACAGAAAATATCATGTTGCCTCTATATAAATCCATGGTACGCCCACATCTTTAATATTGCATGCAGATGTGGTCACCCCATCTCAAAAAAGATATATTGGATTTGGAAAAGGTTCAGAAAAGGGCAACAAAAATGATTTGGGGTATGGAATGGCTGCCGTATGAGGAGCAATTAATAAGACTGGGACTTTTCAGCTTGGAAAATAGATGACTACGAGGGGATATGATAGAGGTCTATAAAATCATGACTGGTATGGAGAAAGTAAATAAGGAAGTGTTATTTACTCCTCATAACACAAGAACTAGGGAGTGACCAAATGAAATTAATAGGCAACAGGTTTAAAACAAACAAAAGGAAGCATTTTCTCGCACAACACACAGTCAACCTCAGGAATGCCTTGCCAAAGGATGTTGTGAAGGCCAAGACTATAACAAAGTTCAAAAAAAAAAAAAAAACTAGATAAGTTCATGGAGGATAGGTCCATCAATGGCTATTAGGATGGTGCCCCTAGCCTCTGTTTGTCAGAAGCTGGGAATGAGCGACAGGGAATGGATCACTTGATGATTACCTATTCTGTTCATTACCTCTGGGGCACCTGGCATTGGCCACTGTCAGAAGACAGGATACTGGGCTAGATGGACCATTGTTCTGACCCAGTATGGCCGTTCTTATGTCTGTCAGATTCCTTGGTGGCCAGTTCATGTCTTATTTGAATCCGGGATAGTATGCTTCCCAAATCTGGTTGTCCAAGAAGTCTTCAGCTTCTCTATTTTGTTATTGTCTGCTCAATTAAAGAGACCTCTGGAAATCTTCTACCTATGTAGGATCTTATAGAGCACGATCATATCACCTCTTAACCTTCCCTTTGAGTAAGTAAATAAATTGAGCTTCTTTAGTCTCTTGCTACAAGACCTTGAATCATTCTTGTAAATCTTTTCTGAAGCCTCTCCAATTTTTCAATACCCTTTTAAAAAATGTGGACACCAGAACTGAACACAGTAGACTAGTAATGGTCTCTTCAATACTATATATAGTGAATACCATTTCCTTAATCCTCTTTGATATTCATCTGCTTATATATCCAAGGGTCATATTAGCTCTAGTAACCATAGCATTGCACCGCGAGCTCATGTTCAATTGGTTTCCACCATGCCCTCTTAAGTTCTTCTCAGTTCCCCATTCTGTAAGTGTGATCTACAGAGACAAGGCTATTCCTAGATGCATGACTTTGCATTTGGCAATATTAGGATTCATACTGTTCAGATGAGCCCAGTTTACCAAATAATCCAAATTTGGTCTGTATTACTGACCGGTCCTTGTCATTATTTACGATGCCATCAGTTTACCAATGTTTTTATATTTTCTTCCAGACCATTGGTAGTGAACAGCACTGGGCCATGAACAAATCCTTGTGAGATCTATCAGTTAGCCAGGTTTTAGTCAATTTAATATGTGCTACACTGATTTTGTATCGTGCTCATTTTTTAAAATCAGGACATTGGTAGAATGCTATGTGGAACAGTCACATTCTTTATAGAAGTTCAAGTATATTGTGTCAAAGCAAATATTCTTTATCAACCAAACTTTTAATCGCATCTAAAACAATATCAAGCTAGTCTGACAAGACCTATTTTCCATAAAACCCCATTGATTGACATTAATTATGCTGCCATCCATTAATTCTTTTAATGATTGCATCTCATATTAGCCATTCCATGATTTTGGCTGGGATCAATGTCAGACTAACTTGGATCCAAATCTCCTGCAATTTTCCCAGTATTCCAAGATTCGTTAGAAATACACATCAATGGTCCAAAGAGCTCTTTTCAGCAACAATATCAATGGCTTGGAGAACTCCAAGGCTAATTCTTCTATTGCATTCTTCTTAGAACATAAGAACGTAAGAACGGCCATACTGGGTCAGACCAAAGGTCCATCCAGCCCAGTATCCTGTCTACTGACAGTGGCCAATGCCAGGTGCCCCAGAGGGAGTGAACCTAACAGGTAATGACCAAGTGATCTCTCTCCTGCCATCCATCTCCACCTTCTGACAAACAGAGTATAGGGACACCATTCCTTACCCATCCTGGCTAATAGCCATTAATGGACTTAACCTCCATGAATTTATCCAGTTCTCTTTTAAACCATGTTATAGTCCTAGCCTTCACAACCTCCTCAGGCAAGGACTTCCACAGGTTGACTGTGCGCTGAGTGAAGAAGAACTTCCTTTTATTTGTTTTAAACCTGCTGCCCATTAATTTCATTTGGCGGCCCCTAGTTCTTATATTCTGGGAACAAGTAAATCACTTTTCCTTTTTCACTTTCTCCACACCACTCATGATTTTATAGACCTCTATCATATCCCCCCTTAGTCTCCTCTTTTCCAAGCTGAAAAGTCCCAGCCTCTTTAGTCTCTCCTCATATGGGACCCGTTCCAAACCCCTAATTATTTTAGTTGCCCTTTTCTGAACCATTTCTAATGCCAGTATGTGTTTGAGATGAGGGGACCACATCTGTATGCAGTATTCAAGATGTGGGCATACCATGGATTTATATAAGGGAAATAAGATATTCTCCATCTTATTCTCTATCCCTTTTTTAATGATTCCTAATATCCCGTTTGCTTTTTTGACTGCCGCTGCACACTGCATGGACATCTTCAGAGAACTATCCACGATGATTCCAAGATCTTTCTCCTGATTAGTTGTAGCTAAATTAGCCCCCATCATATTGTGTGTATAATTGGGGTTATTTTTTCTAATGTGCATTACTTTACATTTATCCACATTACATTTCATTTGCCATTTTGTTGCCCAATCACTTAATTTCGAAAGATCTTTTTGAAGTTCTTCACACTCTGCTTTGGTCTTAACTATCTTGAGCAGTTTAGTAACGTCTGCAAACTTTGCCACCTCACTGTTTACCCCTTTCTCCAGATCATTTATGAATAAGTTGAAGAGGATGGGTCCTAGGACTGACCCTTGGGGAACACCACTAGTTACCCCACTCCATTCTGAAAATTTACCATTTATTCCTACCCTTTGTTCCCTGTCTTTTAACCAGTTCTCAATCCATGAAAGGATCTTCCTCTTATCCCATGACAACTTAATTTACGTAACAGCCTTTGGTGAGGGACCTTGTCAAAGGCTTTCTGGAAATCTAAGTACACTATGTCCACTGGATCCCCCTTGTCCACATGTTTGTTGACCCCCTCAAAGAACTCTAATAGATTAGTAAGACGCGATCTCCCTTTACAGAAACCATGTTGACTTTTGCACAACAATTTATGTTCTTCTATATGTCTGACAATTTTATTCTTCACTATTGCTTCAACTAATTTGCCCGGTACTGATGTTAGACTTACTGGTCTGTAATTGCCAGGATCACCTCTAGAGCCCTTCTTAAATATTGGCGTTACATTAGCTATCTTCCAGTCATTGGGTACAGTAGCTAATTTAAAGGACAGGTTACAAACCATAGTTAATAGTTCCGCAATTTCACATTTGAATTCTTTCAGAACTCTTGGGTGAATGCCATCTGGTCCCAGTGACTTGTTACTGTTGTTTCTCAATTAATTCCAAAGCCTCCTCTAGAGACACTTTAATCTGTGACAATTCCTCAGATCTGACACCTACAAAAGACGGCTCAGGTTTGGGAATCTCCATAACATCCTCAGCCATGAAGACTGAAGCAAACAATTCATTTAGTTTCTCTGCGATGACTTTATCATCTTTAAGTGCTCCTTTGTATCTAGATTATCCAGGGGCCCCACTGGTTTTTTAGCAGGCTTCCTGCTTCTGATGTTCTTTAAAAACATTTTGTTATTACCATTTGAGTTTTGGGCTAGCTGTTCTTCAAACTCCTTTTTGGCTTTTCTTATTATATTTTTACATTTAATTTGGCAGTGTTTATGCTCCTTTCTATTTACTTCACTAGGATTTGACTTCTCCTTTTTAAAAGATGCCTTTTTATCTCTCACTGCTTCTTTTACATGGTTGTTAAGCCATGGTGGCTCTTTTATAGTTCTTTTACTGTGTTTTTTAATTTGGGGTGTACATTTAAGTTGAGCCTCTATTATGGTGTCTTTGAAAAGTGTCCATGCAGCTTGCAGGGATTTCACTCTAGTTACTGGACCTTTTAATTTCTGTTTAACTAACCTCCTCATTTTTGCATAGTTCCCCTTTCTGAAATTAAATGCCACAGCGTTGGGCTGTTGAGGTGTTCTTCCCACCACAGGAATGTTAAATGTTATTATATTATGCCCTGGTAGGTCTATCCATGCTACAAAGGTGTCGGACTATCCAGTCCAGGGAGGGGGATTGCTCTCCCAGGGGAAAGAGCACTCATCCTTCTCCTTAGAGGTTGAAGGCTAGCTAAGCTTGAGGAGGTACGCAAGCCTGCCCGCCTCGCCAGTGGGGTGGCTTGAAGTTAACTGCTAAAACAACACGAGTAAATGGGTCTTAGTTCTCTGCGTGTCATCAAACCGTCCTACGGTGGCAGAGCGGAAGTTGAGTGACAAGAGGTTGCTAAAAATATCAGGTGCTAGGCCAACCCTCGCTGCGTGGTACTTACAAGTGTAGGTCGCTGGCGAGGGAGGAAACGTTAAACCATCTGATGGAGGAGAAGAAAAGGGTAAGATGCGATATCCTCGGTGCCTGCGAAACCCGATCAAAGAAGGAGTTGGAAGTCAGCTGAAAGGATGGAAGCTCTGTGAGGCTCGGAAAGGCAGATGGCTCTAGAAATGTTGGAGGAGTCCGATTTATCGTCAGTAAGGATTGGTCTTCGAAAGTCATATCATGCCAACTAATATCATCACGTATTGGTGTGCTGCAACTTCAGATGGAGTCAAAATCTACCCTCAAGGTCATCCAGGCCTACACTCCCACAAGTTTATGGAGGAGATGGTATGATGGGATAACATGGTTTTGGTAATTAAATATTCATGGTAAATAGGCCTAATGGCCTGTGATAGGATGTTAGATGGGGTGGGATCTGAGTTACCCAGGAAAGAATTTTCTGTAGTTTCTGGCTGGTGAATCTTGCCCATATGCTCAGGGTTTAGCTGATCGCCATATTTGGGATTGGGAAGGAATTTTCCTCCAGGGCAGATTGGAAGAGGCCCTGGAGGTTTTTCGCCTTCCTCTGTAGCATGGGGCATGGGTCACTTGCTGGAGGATTCTCTGCTCCCTGAAGTCTTTAAATCATGATTTGAGGACTTCAATAGCTCAGACATAGGTGAAAGGTTTTTTGCAGGAGTGGGTGGGTGAAATTCTGTGGCCTGCGTTGTGCAGGAGGTCAGACTAGATGATCGTAATGGTTCCTTCTGACCTTAGTATCTATGAATCTAAGTGCAAGTGAGGACAAAGAAGTGAAAGAATTCTACCGAGAGCTCGAAAGAGCCCTCGCACAAAAGTCCTCTTACACTGTCACGATGGGAGATTTCAACGCCAAGGTTGGGTGAGGGAAAGCTGGCGAAAAGTTCATAGGGAGATATGGCAGTGGCGAAAGGAACGAAAGAGGAGAAAGGTTGGTAGCAATGGCAGAAACAAAAGAACTGTACGTGGCAAACACCTGGTACAAAAAGAAGACTGCAAGAAGGTGGACGTGGATTGTGCCAAATGCGAAGAGCAAGAATGAAATAGACTATATTTTAGTCAATAAAAGGCGCATTGTTCAAGACGTCTCTGTGGTGCAGCCTTTCTAACACCGGCAGTGACCATCGCCTGCTTAGAGTGAAGTTGATTTTCTACTAAGTGGTGGAAAAGAAGGCGTTACAGATGGCAAACAGGAAACAGCGGCCAAAGACATTCAATGAAGCAAAGCTGAAGAAAGTGATTTCTGGGTTTGACTGGAGCCAGATGGAAAAGTGTGATGAGGACTATACTATCTTTGTTGACAAGCTGAGACATTGCATAAAAGCAGCTAAATTTGAAAAGCCGAAGAAGGCGAAGGGAAGAATCTCGAATGAAACAAAAAACTTGTTGGAGAAGCGGAGAAACATGAAAAGGAGTTCGGATAACAACCTTGAGTACTCTATTCTGTGCAAGCTTATACGGTGAAAACTGAAGTATGACTTTGAGAACTTCCAGAAAGAAAAGCTCCTCAAAACAGCTGAATCACGCAAGAGCCTCAGGACATGCAAGCAGGAATTGACACAGTATAGACTGAGCGTAACAGCACTGAAGAACAAGGACGGAGAGACAGTAATCAATGGAGCAGGGATGGAGGACGTCTGCAAGGGCTTCTATACAGAACTGTTCAAATCAAGAATCAACGTCCCTCTCCCAACGCTCCAAGAGTCAGAAGAACGCATCCCACCAATAATCGTCAGTGAAGTCCAAAGCACACTACACCAGATGAAGAAGGGAAAAGCTCCAGGCAAAGATGGAATAATGTCAGAAATTATTTCTGCAGGAGGCGAAAAACTTTGGAAGGCCCTAGCTTTAAGATTTAGTCGACATCTTGAAGAAGGAAAAATACCATCAAGCTGGAAGGAGTCGAATACCATCTTGCTGCACAAGAAGGGCAATTGAGAAAATCTTAAGAACTACTTCCCTATACACCTGCTCTCTCACATCTACAATCTCTTTACAAAGATGATAATGAACTGACTCTCGCAGAGTCTGGATGAACAACAGCTGAGAAAGCAGGCAGGGTTTTGAAGAAATTTCAACGCGACTGACCATATATTTACCTTTAGCCAGCTCCTAGAAAGAACAAGGGAATACGAACTCCCGCTGTGCATTGCTTTCATCGACTATGAAAAGGCCTTTGATAGCGTCGAGTTTAACACAATATTAAAGGCGCTCGCAGAGCAGGGCATTAACATGCAGTACATCAGTTTGTTGAAGGAAGCGAATACTGGATGTATAACAGACATTACTCTCCTCAAAACTCCCCTCCACATCCAAATCGAGAAAGGCGTAAATCAAAGAGATACGATTTCACTGAAACTATTCACCGCCTGCCTGGAAATGGTTCTGAACAAGATCAATTGGAGGAGTGGTGTCAACATAAATGGAGTATGATTATCCCATCTCAGATTCACGGACAACATCGTACTAATTGCCGAAAGCCCCAACCAACTGCAGAGCATGCTACGAAGACTTGACAAGAAAAGCAGTCAGGTCGGCCTGAAAATGAACAGCTGCAAAACGAAATACATGTGATCAGATGTCTTACGAAAAGCCTGAATAATGGTAATAGGAGAAGAAATCAAAAAAGTGGAACAGTACATATATTTGGGCCAAGAAGTTAATATGCACCAAGACCTGAATGGAGAACTCTCGCAAAGGATTCGGGCAGAATGGTGTGCATTTAATTCCATCAAGGACGTCCTCAAAGGAAAAATTGACAAGACCACACATGCAAATATCTTCAATTCAACAGTGCTGCCAGCCATGCTGTATGGCAGTGAAACGTGGACACTGACAAAGAGAGAAGAACAGCGGCTGTAAGTAGCTGAAAGGGCAATGGAATGAGCCATGTTGGGAATTTCCCTTCTGGATCGCATCCCAAATGAAATGATCAGAGAACGCAGTGGTGTGAAAGATATTGTCGTGGAAAGCAGACGTAACAAGATGCAATGGGCGGGCCACACAGCATGGCTCACGGACAATAGGTTATATTCTTATTAGAGCCTGGAATTACTATCCACAGGGATTCTATGAAACATGTGGATTCATTTAAGATTTTTATTTCATTTGATTCTACATTTTCTTTCACATATAGTGCCACTCCCCCCACCGCACGACTGTTCTGTCCTTCCGATACATTTTGTACCCCGGAATGATTGTGTCCCATTGATTGTCCTCACTCCACCAGGTTTCTGTGATGCCTATTACATCAATATCCTCCTTTAACACGAGGCACTCTAGTTCACCCATCTGATTATTTAGACTTCTAGCATTTGTGTATAAGCACTTTAAAAACTTGTCACTGTTTATTTGTTTTCCCTTTTCTGATGTGTCAGATTCTTTATGTGAATGTTTCTCGTCTGATCTGGCCCATACTTTATCCTCTTCCATCCCCTCCTCCTGACTAAAACCTAGAGAATCTCTGTCGATAGACTCTCCCCTAAGAGACGTTTCTGTCCGATCCACGTGCGCCTCTGCAGCCATCGGCTTTCTCCATCTCTTAGTTTAAAACCTGCTCTTCAACTTTTTTTAATGTTTAGTGCCAGCCGTCTGGATCCACTTTGGTTTAGGTGGAGCCCATCCTTCCTGTATAGGCTCCCCGATCCCAAAAGTTTCCCCAGTTCCTAACAAATCTAATACCCTCCTTTCTACACCATCGTCTCATCCACGCATTGTGACTCTGAAGCTCTGCCTGCCCACCTGGCCCTGCGCCTGGAACTGGAAGCATTTCTGAGAATGCCACCCTAGGGATCCTGCATTTCAGTCTCTTTCCTAGGAGCCTAAATTCTTGCTAATTCTTCTTGCATCTGAGTGCAAATTATCTGGCCCTGCAGATTAAAAATGTTTAACGTCAGTAGAGATTGCTTAGCATCTTCCCCAGTTAGTGTTGGACTGGAGAGTATTTCATTATCACTGGAAGCTGCGAATACACCATCAGCTTCTTTCCAAACACAGCACAGAAGCATTTGCAGAACACGTCTGCCTTTTCGTAGTCATTCCTGTCCATTGTATCGCTTCTATCTCGAAATGGACCTACACCGCGGCTGGGATTGCTTTTGTTCCTGATATATTTAAAGAATTCTCATCCTTAACCCGACCAGGCCAGAAATGACGCCAGAGCTACGAGGAGTGTGATGCCCATGCTTTGTGTCACTATTGTTCTGCCAACAGTTTTATAGTTTGTATAACTATTTTCTATGAAACCTCAGATGCTCTGACACTTCCACGCTTCCTTGGCAGATGGAGGTTTAGCCCTCAGAGCAAGGGGGATTAGATTACGAATCGTCCAGACAGTTTTCAGCACCTTATCTAAAGGCCTTTGTGTTTCTGTCAGTTCCCCATACTGCTGTGAGCAAAGTTTTAAAGGCTCCCACCCACAGCGATCACCATCGGGGGTCATGCTGGCAGAGGGCTTGTTCTGGGTCAGACTCAGACAAGACTCAAATGGACTGCAGCCACCGGGGCAGTGAGCCTGGAAGAGATCAGAACAAATTGTCCTAAATCCCATAGGGTTCTCCAATCCTACGGAGGGGATGGCCCAGTGGAGAACACACTTGGGGTGGGGTTGGGTAGTGGGTAAGTACACTTCAGGGCTCAGAAGAACACACTCATGGAGTTGGGGAGGGGCGGACCTTACAGCCTATGGGTGCCTTCTGTGGCCTTTGTGACTATCTGGTAATGGAAAAATCTCACATGCTGATGGGGAGTATCTGAACTGGGAAAGGCCACAATCCCATCCCCCAGCTCATGACACTCTGCCTCCTTTTAGAAGTTGAATGGGTGCCACTTTTCCAGTGGTCGCAGATCAGTGGGGGACACCAGAAAGAAGCCAGTCCTTAGAGACAAACTGCTGGCAGCTTTGATTTCTGCCTGTACCAGCAGCAGATTCTAAATATGCTTGAGGTCAGCCTGAAGTCACTGAGAGTTTAAGCATGGGGGTTAAGAAGTGAATGTTAAACTGCAAGTTCCTCCCACTGCGGGTGGGGATTTGGGGAAGGAAAATATTATCACATTTTGCCCTTCCCTTCGCTGACATTCTTTCCACTGACCAATCCCGCTGCTGGTATTTGGCCTGGAGCAGGAGAAAGGCTCTCCCCGAATGGGAGGAGGTGGTTGGAAGTTTCTTACGTTCCTAATGCAAAAATAATCAACACTAAACTAAACTAAAGACAAAGATGGAGGGATGTGGCTTTGTGGCCAGAGCAGGTGGCTAGGAGCTAGGATGCGGGTTAAAATCCTGGCACTGCCATTTGCACAGTGACTCAGTTTCCCAGTGACTCCGTTTCCCAGTTTGCAAATTGGGGACACACAGGGGAGCGGAGAAGCTCCCTTAGTTAATGGCTGTCCAGTTGTTTGAGATGGTAGAGGAGGGGGAAGTGTTAGTATCAATAAGATGCTCATCTCTGTTGGAGGGGATGGGTTACCACCGTAAACATCCAGCGCAAAATCTCTACCCTCCTTGGAACAACTGTCTGCTTTGCCTTTCATCCTTCCCAGGGGATACACTGATCATTGTGCCCTGATGTGGGGCCAGATTCCCAAAAGAGCTCTGTACCCAGCCAGCTGAGCTCTTTGGAAAATCTAGCCTTAAAGCTGGACTCCTGGCTGCTCTGCATGGACGCTGACTTGGGCACAGTCCATTGTTTATTATATGTTTGTACAGCATCTAGCACAGAGAGGCCCAACTTGGTTGTGGACTTTAGGTGCTACCAAAATACAAATTGTTTAATAATAAAGCATAGGACACTGGCTAATCTCCAGCACCTTGGGGACTGGCCTGTTTCCTAAGGTTTCTGCTGGGAGCAATATAATGGGGAGGATGGAGAATTTGGGGACCACTGGAGGAAGGGCTGGGCAATTATGGGGATGGACGAGTGTGGAAGGGGATGAATGGATGTGTAGGGGGCTGGCTGGATAAGCATATGGAGGGATGGATGAGTATTGGCAGGGATGGATGGATAGATGTGTATGGAGGTGGATAGATGGATGAGTATGGGGAGGGATGGATGGGTGTGTAGTGGGATGGATGGACTGATGGATGGATGAGTGTGAGGAGGGAGGGATGGGTGTGTAGGGGGGTCAATGGATGGATGAGTGTGGAAGGGGATGGATGGATGAGGATTGGCAAGGATGGATGGATAGATGGATGGATGGGTGAGTGTGAGGAGGGAGGGATGGATAGATGGATGGATGGGTGAGTGTGAGGAGGGAGGGATGGATGGATGGGTGTGTAGGGGGATGGATGGATGGATGGATGGATGAGTGTGAGGAGGGAGGGATGGATGGATGGGTGTGTAGGGGGATGGATGGATGGATGGATGACTGTGAGGAGGGAGGGATGGGTGTGTAGGGGGCTGGCTGGATAGGTGTGTGGGGATGGAGGGATGGATGAAGATTGGCAGGGATGGATGGATAGATGGGTATGTAGCAGGGTGGATGGGTAGCAGTGACACAGAGGGAAGGAGAAGAGTACGAGCACCAGAGAGGGTACCAGCCTGGCACCATGAGAGGTGATACTCCGAGAAGGAGCGGGGACGCGGAGAGATCAGAGCACATGCAGTGTTTGGTACAAACCAAAGGCTCGATCCCCCACGTACGTTCCTGCCACACCTTCTGGCTGCATTGGGAGTTGTGGGTGTGGGCGGAACTGCAGGACAAGGCCCAAAGTCAAGAGACCAGCCAGGCTGGTGAGATGGTGGGCTGGAGTGAATAGCTGGAGTGTCAGACCCAGCAGTGAGTCAGAGAAAGTGCAGGTGGAACGGTGGGGGACCAGGGGGCAGAGACAGAGAGGTGGGCCAGGCTGAGGGGCACGTGACAGGCAGAGACTGGTGGGACGAGGGGCACAGTGACCAATGCGTCAGAGTGGGCAATCCAATAGGCAAGTGGGCGAGGGGATGGGCAGAGTGCATGAGGGGAGAAGAGGAGGAGCAGAGCAGTGGGGAGGTGGTGAGTAGAGCAGGATGGGAGAGGTATGGTGGGGAGGGGCTGAGCAAGGTGGGGTGTGAGGGGCAGGGCAGAGTGTGAGGCTCAAGGCAGAGTGAGGTTTGAAATGAGGGGCAGGCTGGGGCATATCCAGAGGGGCAGAGTGGGGTGTGAGGGGAGGAGGAGAGTGGGGCATGACCAGAGGGGTGGAGTGGGGCAGGGTGTGAAGGGAGGGGCAGAGCTTGTGAGGCTCCAGGCAGGGGAGGCCTGCAGTTCGGGGCAGAGCAGGGTGTGAGGGGAAGGGAAGCATGGGGCAGGGCATGAGGGGAGGGGCGGCGTGGGGCAGGCAGTGAGGGGAGGGGCAGTGCATGGGCAGCTCCAGGCAGAGTGGGGCAGGGTGTGAAGGGAGGGGCAGAGCTTGTGAGGCTCCAGGCAGAGCAGGCCTGCAGTTCGGGGCAGAGCAGGGTGTGAGGGGAGGGGTAGCGCAAGCCTGTGGTGTGGGGCAGTGCGGGCAGGGCTTGGTGTGTGGGGGGCACCCCAAGGGCCTGCCCCTGTCGGAGCCGGGAACTGAGCTGGCCTTTCTCCTCAGTGCAGGCCGTGCTGTGAGGCCCTGGCCCTGGCCCTGGCCCTGGCCGGGAGCAGTAACTGAAGGCAGCAGATGATGCAGGAATGCAGCGTGGAGCTGCCAGCCCCGGGAGCAGCCTGATCATCAACAGCGCTGGAAAGAGAAGAAATGAGAAGGACTCAAACAAGGCCGTTGTTTGCGAGGTGGCTGAGCCGCTGTCCAACACATGCCAGCTCCCCCGTCCCCCCGCCCCCCAGATGCAGCGCAGCCCCGGGCAGCCTAATCCCCACAGGGAGAGCACATGAAATCAGATGGACAAGTTTTGATGTGAGGCAGCAGCTTAGGGCAGGCTCAGGTTTCCTTTAGGTTTTTCTATATTTATCTCTGTGATTTAATGCCAGCGCCAGGGTTTAAATGCCACCAAACAGTTGGTGTTAGGAGACAGAGCAGCCGCACACTCTGAGCAGGCTGCTCCCCGCCAGCCGCTTGCCCATGGAGCTCTTTGAGACCAACCCTTACTTCTTTCCAGACCAGAGATTTTACGATGGCGAAAACTATTTGAGCTCCCGTTTGCAGGGCTACGAGCAGGGGGCGTACCAGGAGCGGCCGGGCCTGGGGCTGTGTCCTGAGGGCAGGACGGGGCTGGAGGAGAAGGGCTCGCCCCTGCCTGAGCACTGCCCCGGCCAGTGTCTGCCCTGGGCGTGCAAGATCTGCAAGAGGAAAACGGTCTCCATCGACCGGCGCCGTGCCGCCACCCTGCGGGAGAAGCGGAGGTTAAAAAAGGTGAACGAGGCCTTTGAGGCCCTGAAACGGAGCACGTTACTGAACCCCAACCAGCGGCTGCCCAAGGTGGAGATCCTGCGAAGTGCCATCCAGTACATCGAGCGCCTGCAGACCCTGCTCAGCACCCTCAACCAGCAGGAGCGGGAGCAGAGGGACCTGCGTTACCGCAGCAGCGCCTCCCAGCCAGGGGTAAGTGCCCAGCGCCCCACCCAGGGAGACCGCAGCTTCCAAAGCCGGCCCCCGCCCATAGAGAGACCGCAGCTTCCATAGCCGGCCCCCACCCAGGGAGACCGCAGCTTCTATAGCCGGCCCCCGCCCAGGGAGACCGCAGCTTCCATAGCCGGTCCCCGCCCATAGAGACCGCAGCTTCCATAGCCGGTCCCCGCCCAGGGAGACCGCAGCTTCCATAGCCGGTCCCCGCCCAGGGAGACCGCAGCTTCTATAGCCGGCCTCCGCCCAGGGAGAGACCGCAACTTCCATAGCCGGCCCCCGTCCATAGAGAGACCGCAGCTTCCATAGCCGGCCTCCGCCCAGGGAGACCGCAGCTTCCATAGCCGGCCTCCGCCCATAGAGAGACCGCAGCTTCCATAGCCGGCCCCCGCCCAGGGAGACCGCAGCTTCCACAGCCGGTCCCCGCCCAGGGAGACCGCAGCTTCCATAGCCGGCCTCCGCCCAGGGAGACCGCAGCTTCCATAGCCGGCCCCCGCCCATAGAGAGACTGCAGCTTCCATAGCCGGCCCCCGCCCAGAGAGACCGCAGCTTCCATAGCCGGCCCCCGCCCAGGGAGACCGCAGCTTCCATAGCCGGCCCCCGCCCATAGAGAGACCGCAGCTTCCATAGCCGGCCCCCGCCCAGGGAGACCGCAGCTTCCACAGCCGGCCCCCCCCCAGGGAGACCGCAGCTTCCATAGCCGGCCCCCGCCCATAGAGAGACCGCAGCTTCCATAGCCGGCCCCCGCCCAGGGAGACCGCAGCTTCCATAGCCGGCCCCCGCCCAGGGAGACCGCAGCTTCCATAGCCGGCCCCCGCCCAGAGAGAGACCGCAGCTTCCATAGCTGGCCCCCCCCCAGGGAGAGACCGCAGCTTCCATAGCCGGCCCCCGCCCAGAGAGAGACCGCAGCTTCTATAGCCAGCCCCCGCCCATAGAGAGACCGCAGCTTCCATAGCCGGCCCCCGCCCATAGAGAGACCGCAGCTTCCATAGCCGGCCCCCGCCCAGGGAGACCGCAGCTTCCATAGCCGGCCCCCCCCCAGGGAGAGACCGCAGCTTCCATAGCCGGCCCCCGCCCAGAGAGAGACCGCAGCTTCCATAGCCGGCCCCCGCCCAGGGAGACCGCAGCTTCCACAGCCGGCCCCCGCCCAGGGAGACCGCAGCTTCCACAGCCGGCTCCCGCCCAGAGAGAGACCGCAGTTTCCACAGCCGGCCCCCGCCCATAGAGAGACCGCAGCTTTCATAGCCGGCCCCCGCCCAGGGAGACCGCAGCTTCCATAGCCGGCCCCCGTCCATAGAGAGACCGCAGCTTTCATAGCCGGCCCCCACCCAGGGAGACCACAGCTTCCACAGCCGGCCCCCGCCCAGGGAGACCGCAGCTTCCACAGCCGGCCCCCGCCCATAGAGAGACCGCAGCTTTCATAGCCGGCCCCCGCCCAGGGAGACCGCAGCTTCCACAGTCGGCCCTCACCCAGGGAGACCGCAGCTTCCATAGCCGGCCCCCGCCCAGGGAGACCGCAGCTTCCATAGCCGGCCCCCGCCCAGGGAGACCGCAGCTTCCATAGCCGGCCCCCGCCCAGGGAGACCGCAGTTTCCATAGCCGGCCTCCGCCCAGGGAGACCGCAGCTTCCATAGCCGGCCTCCGCCCAGGGAGACCGCAGCTTCTATAGCCGGCCCCCGCCCAGGGAGACCGCAGCTTCCACAGCCGGCCTCCGCCCATAGAGAGACCGCAGCTTCCATAGCCGGCCCCCACCCATAGAGAGACTGCAGCTTCCACAGCCAGCCCCCGCTCAGGGAGACCGCAGCTTCCAGAGCGGGCCCCTGCCCAGGGAGACTGCAGCTTCCACAGCCGGCCCCCGCCCATAGAGAGAGGGAGCACAGCGACCACCACTTCCCAGCCATGGAGAGTGCATGTACACCCCCTGCCTCCCAGTCCAGGGGAAGGTGGCCTAGAAGGGCTGAGAGTCGAGGCTGGTGACATCTGAAAATGGGCTGACAAAAGTGACCCAGAAAGGGGCACATGGAGCCCAGTCAAGAAAGCAGGTGACGATCCCCTGGTCAGTGTGAGCAGCCACAGGGGCACAGGTTGCAAAGCGGTTTTGATCGTCAGCATTAAATGCCTGATATGCCCTATAACCCCTTCCACAATAACCCCCCAGTCTCCTCCTTAGGCCAAGCTCAGGTACAACTCGTGGCTGCTGGTAACGCCAACAAGCAAACCAAGAGGGATCTTGAAATTCTCCTCTCTGCGTGGGCAAGCGCCGTCCTTTCTCCTTTCACGAAGGCTTAGAATGTAACAAGACACAGTCCCTGCAAGGTGGCATTGCCCAGGAAAGAGTCAATATTTTGTGCCTAGGATGCGTTCCTGCAGGGGGATGCGTCAGGGCAGATTTGCCAATATGTTCTCGCTGCTCTGCTCTGCTCTGGCAAAACAGCCTTGTGCCTGGATTCAGTGTTGCTAGAACAGCTGCCATGTAGTGGAGAATCTGGTACATGCTGTATATACTGGATCATAATATTTGGGCAGTAAATGCTCTAGGCAATAAAAAAAAGTTAACTTCCTGAGCTAGTCTCATAGAAAGGCCCCTGAGCCAGGCACGCTAAGAGCAAATGTCTGCACATCCTTACAGCAAATGCGACTGGCACCTGGAACGGTCTTTGCAGCAGATGGCACTTGAGTGGCAAGCCCCCGCGCATGTGCAGAGGAGAGGGCAAGAGGGTGTGGGTGTGGCTGGGAACAAGGCCACCTGTTTAGCACATTTGTTTTATTCAGTGTGCCCATCCAAGTGCCACACAAGGGCATCGGGGCCCCACCCAGAGTCTCAGAACCAGAACTGCCAACCATACGCATTCAAAACTCGTGAGTCAGGGCTAGAGCTGGGTCCATTTTTTGGTTTCACGTTGAATTTTTTTTTGTACTTTTCAATTCTCCTAAAAAAAAAAAAAATTAAAAATTTGTTTTCAGTTTGACCGAAGACAGTTTTATATTTTAAATGTTTTGGAATTGCCAGTGAGCTGAAAAATCCATTCTTTGCCCAGTTCTGGTCAGTACTCACCACCGCCACAAGACTGTCTTAAAAATTATGAGATTTTTAAAAGATAATACACATTGGGTTCTTTTTATTTGCCCCCTGGTTTCTCAACCACTAGAGTTACACTCCAGTCAAGCTTTTCTCTAAAACCCCTGGGGCTAGAAACTTACTTTTTTCCAAATGCAGTCATACCCTGCAAAGATACCTTCACTGCAAAGAATTGGTGCATTTTTATTTCAAGATGATTACACTGATGTGAAAACATTGTGGAGACAAGGCAAAAGTAGCTCCATAGAGCTAGATGAGATCAATCCTATAGCCTTTCTCCCCTTCCTGGGGTTTACCACAACTTGCTTCATCAAAGTGAAAACTACAATGTCCTACGTACACCAGGATTTTACATCAAGATCACTCTCTCAAGTTAGTTATCTTGACAGAAAAACATACCTCTTTTTGCAGTGAAGACAGCATCTCACAACGCAAGGGAGCAGATCAGTCTGTATAAATCCCAGTGATTTTGCGCACTGGTTCCCTGTTTAATGTGTGAGAAGAGACAAGGGGTATATGTCTTCACTAGACTTTTTACCTGGAGTTAAAGAATTGCCAGGTAACTCAAGATACATAACATAACACCGTCCCCACCGCCACATTTGGGCCAGGCTACATTTGATCTTCACCCAGCTGTAGCTCACGAAAGCTCATGCTCAAATAAATTGGTTAGTCTCTAAGGTGCCACAAGTACTCCTTTTCTTTTAGCGAATACAGACTAACACGGCTGTTACTCTGAACCCTAGGCCAGCGTTTCTCAACCTGGTCAGGTTGGTGACCCGTTCTTTGAAGTGAAATATTTCCGACCCCCTTATGTTTGCAACGCGAGAGTAAATAATGTGGTCAATGCTATGCCTATAGAATGTATTTGTGTGGGACCCTTGAGAGGATGGCAGACAGTACTCGACCTTGAAACATCAGCAGTGAGGGAGCAAGATTTTCTTTGCTTAGAGATTGTAATAACATTTTTAGTACCCCCCTGGGCCCCTAACTGCCTTTTCTGACTTGCCCCCCACCATCCCAGGGGTCATGATCTACCGGGTGGAGAAGCAACCCTAGGCTAATCCCTGTGATGTTTGTAGGCTTGATCAAACATGTATTTGGTCCATACCAGCCTTTACAACTGTGTTAAGTACTACAAGTCAATTAGCACCCAGTTAATTCCAGGTAAAAAACTCTAGTGAAGACCGGCCCAACAGGGGCTAAGGAGTGGGGATTGCTGTGTGCTTCCCAGCTCCAGTGAGGGTGGCCAGGCCCTCCCCTCTCCCTTCATTTGCTCTTGCTTCCATTCCAGTTTCTGCTATGTTCAATATCTCACTTCACACTTCTCCCCACCACGGGCCAAGGTGTTTTTCCCTTCTCACATGTCTTCTCAGGAGCTTTCCCCCAACTGCTTTTCTCTCCAGTGTCCCTATTTCTTCTCATACCACATTCATGCTCCTAAAACCTTCTCTTTGCCCCCCCTCGTCTTTGGTCCATCTGCTGGGGTCTCTGCCTCCTCCCCAGGAGAGAAATTCCCAACCCCAGGCTTGTTAGCAATTGACCCTACACAGATGTGTAGAAAGACTCACCAGAGTTAAAGCCCCTATTGTCCTTCACAGCAGCTGATCCCATTGGGGTTCAGTTTACTGTCCCTTTCTTTCTTGAATCCCAGGAATGGAGATTCTGCCCTGAGCTCCAGGGGACGAAAATATTCTTAAGGATTGAGCTAGACCATCATGGGACCTGTTAAGGTAGAACAACAATACCCTAATCTGCTCACACACTCTCAGTTCCCATGAGCACAAAACAGCCATTAACGATCTGATCTGCCACTTATAAGATCTGGACACTCTCCTCAAGGTCCAATCCTTGTCCATGGGTCTCACAGAATCCACCTTGGGAGATCATTGTTTTAATTCTTAATTAATATTGAAAACATAGGACTTCTCACTCTGAGCAGGTTGGATACAGTGGCAGTGTGCTTCCACATGGACTGAACATGATTTTTAAAAGAGGTTTGCTTTTCTCACTGGGATTGAGGGAGAGAAGAGCTAGGGCCATCTGGGCCAACTGAGTGGAGCATTTCAGAGCACACCTGGGAGATGACCCTGGGAGATGACCCAGTGTGAGGGTAGAGCTCTTGGCATGAGTAACCCTAACAGTGATTATCTCCTCCTAATTACAGGTGGCCAGTGAGTGTGGGTCCAACAGCGCCTCATGCAGCCCAGAGTGGAGCTCCCAGCTGGAATTCAGCAGTAACCCTGGGGGTAAGCAGAGCACATACCTCAGACTGGCCTCTTTGTCCCAGTGCTTCTGGGATGAAGGACAAAAAACTGGACAGTTCAGCTCAGAGAACTGGATGTTTATCCAAATTCTCTGAGCTTTGGGGACATTGCTCCCTCCAAAAGGCCTCCCTAATTCCCTTCTCACATAACGTCCTCTCCTCCCTACAGGCCCAGTCTCCCCTTTGCCTTGTCTTTTTGGTAGGCCCAGAGACCATCATCCCCAATCCACTGTTTTCAAGGGGTGTCCAGATGGTCCTTCCAGATATCCAGGAGACAGGTGGCTGTTCAGCTAGTCCTCAGAGCCCCATGGCAGCATCTTCTGAGCCAAGGGCAGTTACTGACCATCCACCTGCAGCGGGACCCAGACTGTCCCTTTAGCCACCGATAGGTTGTGTACCCAACAGCTCATCTCCCCAGAGCCTCCTCAAATTTCGGCAAGCCCTGCCCACCTGGCCAGGGCGTGAGAATGGCCCAGGTGGCAGCATTTCAAGTCCTGGCTGCCACCTCCCAGAACTTGATGCTACAGCGATTGAGGGAGGGAGTGGGCCTGGTGCTGGACCACCTCCTCCAGAAGCCACAGCAGATAGGATGGGAGGAACTGAGGAGTGTTGTGGTGGTGGGGGATGTTCCCAGGTGGAAGGAGGGCACCCGGGGTGGTTTTCATAGAAATTTTTCATAGAATATCAGTGTTGGAAGGAACCTCAGGAGGTCATCTAGTCCAACCCCCTGCTCAAAGCAGGACCAATCCCCATTTTTTGCTTTTTCCAGACCCCAGAGGAATTTTTCTCTAGGAAAGGGAAAAGGGTTGCTTGGTTCCTATTTTCTCGTCCTTCAGGCTTTTGTTATTCTGAGAGATAAGACTCCAGATGCTCCTAAACCGATGAGCTCTTTTCTCCCTCTGAGTTCAGGAGAATCCAGGATTTACTTCTGTTCTGAAGGGATATTACCTCTGGAGCTAGCCTGCCCCTTTGCTGCCTTTTCAGCGACTTGAGAATCAGGAGCAGAAGCCTCCGCACATGCCTAGAATAACACTAGCCTTTCTTCTGCACCGCAAAAGGATCCAGACATTGCAAACTCATGTCAGTCTTGATGTCCCCTCGCCCCACTAAGGATATGTCTCCACAGCACAATGCCCCCGCCCCCTCCCCGCCGTGGCAGTGAATCTCAGAGCCAGGTCAACTAGCTCGAGCTGGGCTCTGAGTCCCTCCCCCTTCACTAGGTCTCAAAGCCAGGCTCCAGCCTGAGCCCAAATGGCTACATGGCTATTTTTAGCCCTGCAGCACGAGCCCAAGCCAACGGACACTGAGACGCCCTGCCATGGGTCTTTTTTTGCTGTGAGACGTACCCTAAGCCTTGTTCACCATCACTGTGTTGCAGGTTTCCCCTTTCGGACACAGCAGGCTATTTTCACCCCAGTTGTAACACCTCAGCTGATACTCATCCTTTCCGAAGGGAACGCCCTAGACTGAGCTTCTGCATAATGCCGGCCAGCACATTTCTCCCAGATACCCTTGTACTGAGACTGCATTCAGACTAAAGCATTTCAGGCCTCAGGAGGCTAACCTGTGTCCTACAGGCAGCAAACAGGAGAAATGGGGCTACCCCCCACACCTGAGGCCCCAGCCGTGGCACAGAATTGATTAGGTGGGAGATGGCTGGAGGATCCCTGTTCTTTTCTGCCTGTCTGTCAGGCCATCACGCTGGATGATTCTGGCTGCACTGATTCAGGGTAGACGCAACATAGCTTTAAGACGCAGGCTGTAGGAGACCCACTTGCAGCTGGAAATGGAGAAAGCAGCTGCTCAGCTGGTTTTGGTTCCTCCTTAGTTCCAGCTGCTAACTCACATAATCTCGAAATACATTCAGGACTGGGGCTGACTGGAAAAATGCATGCTTTATTCCAGGGGAAATTTGGACTTTTGGTTTGGGGAAAAAAAAAACAACCAAAACAAAAATGCTGAAAACTGAAGAATGTCCAGCTAAAAAACATTTTCTGCTGCAAATCTTCAGTTTGGGGGATTTTTTTGGTTTTCCAACAAAAAATGGTAAATTTCCCACAGAAAGCAGACACTTTCCCCAAACATTTTTCATTTAATCAAAAACCTAATTTACTGTTGGAAAGAAGATTTAAGGGAAAATTTTCAACCAGACATATTCCTTGCTTCCTGAAAGGCCTTCCCCATGTCAGCAAGTGCTGATATTCCCACAGTGTTGAGTGGGAAGAGAGAGGGGGGTGGAGTAATTGCATAAAGAGAGGAGGTGTCCATGAGACAATAGGAAATTAGGAATTGCCAGACTGATCAGACCAAGGGTCCAGCTACTCCAGTATCTTGTTTCCAACAGTGGCCAGTGCCAGCTGCTTCAGAGGGAGAAACCTGCACAAGCAGTTCTGGGATAACTTGCCCTCATGGACAGCTTCCTCCTGATCCCAGAGTTACAGGTCAGCTTATGCTAACCTTGTTATAAATGTCTCACTCTTTTCTGAATCCTGCCACTCTTTTGGAATCAAAGAATCATAGAATATCAGGGTTGGAAGGGACCTCAGGAGGTCATCTAGTCCAAGCCCCTGTTCAAAGCAGGACCAATCCCCAATTAAATCATCCCACCCAGGGCTTTGTCAAGCCTGACCTTAAAAACTTCTAAGGAAGGAGATTCCACCACCTCCCTAGGGAACCCATTCCAGTGCTTCATCACCCTCCTGGTGAAAAAGTTTTTCCTAATATCCAACCTAAACCTCCCCCACTGCAACTTGAGACCATTGCTCCTTGTTCTGTCATCTGCCACCACTGAGAACAGTCTAGATCCATCCTCTTTGGAACCCCCTTTCAGGTAGTTGAAAGCAGCTGTCAAACCCCCCTCATTCTTCTCTTCTGCAGACTAAACGATCCCAGTTCCCCCAGCCTCTCCTCGTAAGTCATGTGCCCCAGCCCATGAATCAGTGAGCTCTTGTGGCAGTGAGTTCTACCGGGCACTCATGGAGTGTGAGAAGGATTTCCCTTTAGCAGTTTTGAATCTGCTGCCTTTCAGTTTCATTGAACATCCCCCTGCTCTCATGTAACTTTTTGTGAATAGACGTTATCTCCCTTTACTACATCATCAATTATTTTGTACACTTTACCTCTGAGAGGCGATGAATAAGAGGGGACATGAGGAAACAGTCCTAATCTTTTCAGTGTTTTCCAGTCTCTGATTGTTCTCATGACTCAGCTCTGTTAAGACGTGGTGCACATGACCCAATGAGTGTGTTTTCCCATCTCTGACATTTCATCACTTACCCTAGAAGGGCCCTTACATTTGGGAACAGAAACTGCTTAAGGTGTCCACCACAGCTTGGCATTTCTCTCACCCCTCGTTCAGGGCTGCAGACAGGGGATCACAGCAGGGAACAATTGTCACCTTTCCTAGCAGGTCAGTGAAGCTGGGCAAGTTTCACTCCCTGTAACACCCACGTATCTGAAGGAATGATGGGAGAGCCACACCCTAAGTGCTGATCTTCCATGGCCTGGCAGAGCTAGAAACACTTTGGTGATCAAGGCAAACACTTTCTGGACAGCGCAACGGCCCTGAACAGATTAGTTCCTTCCCTTTCAGCTGCAGGGATCCTGGTCATTCCTCTTAGGTCTCCCTCAGTCACCTTCATTGGCAGTTTGGTCCCCAAAATCACCTTCATATGGTTTCCTCTCTTGCTCTCTGTAGATCACTTGTTAAATGACGAATCCTCTGAAGACCACAACCTTCACTCCCTGTCCTCGATCGTTGAAAGCATCGCGGTGGAGGATGTGGCTGTCACGTTCCAAGAAGAGAGGGTTCAAAACTGAGGCGGGCAGAAGCCTCTGGGGCTTTTTAGAGTCTTCCCCGGCTGGTAATGAGGTGGTAATTTGGCACCAGAACTCTTCAGACACTGGAAAATGTATTTACCTGTCCAAAGTCATAGACTGTAACTGGTGAAGCCCCTTATCCAATTCCCTAATCATAGCAGAGTGTTTCCACTTGGTCAGCTAAGAGACAAAGGATAAACCGGCTGTTTAAAATGAAGCCTACATTAATACACAAGCTAGTGACCTGATTTTCAGGGGTGCTGAGTCCCCACTTCAATAGGAGTTATGGGTTCTTGGCCTCTCTGAAAAAACTGATCAAAGCATTTTGACATGATTTATTGTAACTGGTACTCAAGGGAGGGGGGCAGAAGCGACACAACTTCCGTGTGAGAAGGAAGGATTCCAGCGTGGGCTTTGTGTTTCGTTCCCTGTTTGTGGAAGTTTGTTTCTTTGGGGGCCAATGTTTGTGTGTGGTTTTTTTTTTTGTTTTTTGTTTTGTTTTTAAAAGATGCTGTTTGACCAACTTCCTTTGCCAGCTGGTGTTTTGCAGGCGCGGGAGCCGTGTAAATGCTGCCGTTGGGGTCTTTTCTACTGAGCGCTGTGTGGAGTTGCCGGGGTGGGGTTTTTTATTGTTATTTTTGCTAACTTATTTGGACTTTTTTTTAAATAAAGGCAGTCTCGTTTGAAATGGCTTCTGGGTCTCTGTGTTGCCTGAGGGTCACTGTCCCTCTCTCAGGCATGGCTCGCTGTGGGAGACTGGCTGCTTCTTGCCAGCCTTGTGGATCTGCTTCCATTAGGAGTCCAGGAAGCAAACACAGAGGAGAGGAGGATGCAAGAGCTCAACCCAATTGAAGTCACTGGGAGTTCCAGTGCTAATTTCAACAGGAGCTGGCTGGGGCACTAATTTAGATCAGTGCTACACAGGAGAACATTCCCCTTCTAGTCACTCATGTAATTCCCAGCGTTTTCGTTTACCAGGAGCTCCCTTACAACTGATAGTCACAACAGATCTTAAACATGCTTTTTGTGCTGTGTTTGTACAACCCCTAGCTCGCAATGGGGGTGAGGTCCATGGCTGGGGCTGATAGCTGCTACCTCACTACAAAAGTAACAATAAAGTAACACCCCTGTGAACTAGGTAAGGCACCTGTCAGAACTTAGTTCTGGAGACTGTACGCAGAAGTCCCTGGATCTTAGCCCCATGCTCAGAGAATTGGACTACACCTCTCCTTTGATCTGCCTGTCCTCATCCACCTTAGCTCCAAGAATGCCAGGTTCCCTGTGGTGGAAGGGGGATGAATGTCCCTTCTACCTGCAGAGGAACAGGAGAGAATGTCCTGCCTCCCTAGCCGTGCAAGCCCCCCTGTCCCTTTAAATGGGGATCTCCCACTCCGCAGCACCTTGTGCTAGACACTGGCCGGCGCAGGAAGCTCCAGATGCATCATGTGCTCCAATTAAAAGATTCATAGATTTTTAAGGTCAGAACAGATCTTTGTGATCCTCTGGTCTGACTCCCTGCATAACACAGGCCAGGGCATTTCACCCGGCGATTCCTGCTTGGAGACCAATAGTTAGTGTCTGAGCAAGAGCAAATCATTTGCACAGTGGGAAACCCCCCAGAAGTTGTTCCAACAGTTAATTACCCTCACTGCTAAAAAGTTGCACCTTATTTCTATCCTGAATTTATCTAGCTTCAACTTCCAACTACAGAGCCGTGGCATAAACAAGCTTTGTCTGCTATTTTAAAGAGTTGTCTAGTATCAAAAATCTTCTCCCCCCTTAGGTACTTTTGGAACATGATCAAATCACCTCTTAACAGTCTCTCGGATAAACGCGTTCCTGGCTAGGAATCGGTCTTGTCGCGCTTTTCTGAACCCTCTCATTCTTTCCCTTGGGGCTCAACAGCATGAGAACCTGACAACTTGGAAATGAAGCGTTAAGATGCTACTTCGCACACAACACAACCTCAGCTTTGCCCCCGGAGGGACACCACAGGAACTTCGGGCCTTTCCCTAACAAAAATGGCCTTTTTCTTGGTTTCTCTACAATACCAAATCAAGACTCCTGCTCATCCAGTCCTTCACTGTGGCCTCTGAGCTGCATGAATAGGAGGAGTAATTGCTGCTGGTTGACATGTCACACTGTGCTGCCTTTCTGGTTCGTTTCCAGTTGTACAATCACAAGTAAAGAAGCTAACAATGCATTGGGGGTGTTCCTACAATTAGGTTCCTGCAGGTTAGTCAAATATTGTTCACTCCCAAAGAGGCTATACAGAAAGGTGTTGGCACCCTAAAGGGGGCACAGTTGCGGATGAATTGTGTGTGAAGCTGTACTGACCACAGCCCTGTGAAATTTCCAAGTTTATGGGTTGTTTGTTCTTGCCACCCTAATATTCTTTGCAGGGATTTGTGGGTAGGCTTAACTCCGCATTTCTCGGTTTGCTAACGTTTGAGTCTGGTGCTTTGAAGTGCCAAGTCCCATGGGGGAGCAGAGAGCCCCGTTATGCAGCAAAGACCAATCATTTTGGGGAGTAGATTCCCAAGAGTGGCATCAGCATGGCAGAGATTCAAGAGCAGGCGTTGGTGGGAAGGCATCCTGAAAAATCATAGAATATCAGGGTTGGAAGGGACCTCAGGAGGTCACCTAGTCCAACCCCCTGCTCAAAGCAGGACCAACCCCAACTAAATCATCCCAGCCAGGGCTTTGTCAAGGCTGACCTTAAAAACCTCTAAGGCTGGAGATTCCACCACCTCCCTAGGGAACCCATTCCAGTGCTTCACCACCCTCCTAGTGAAAAAGTTTTTCCTAATATCCAACCTAGACTTTCCCCACTGCAACTTGAGACCATTGCTCCTTCCCTGGCGTAGTAGGGGCAAGGGAGCTCTTCATGTGCATACACGGCCAATTTTCTCAGCCGGACCTGCCCAAGAGCCCAGCCGGGATGTTTTCATTCCAGGACACGCTCATCGGCCTCCCGTTGGCAGAAGACAGCTACTGATGGCGGTAGAGCCACCACCTTTATCTAGGTTTCAGAGGGGCAGCCGTGTTAGTCTGTATCCGCAAAAAGAACAGGAGGACTTGTGGCACCTGATTGATGAACCCATTTATTTGAGCATCAGCTTTCGTGGGCTAGAGCCCACTTCATCTAGTGGCTCTTCTCAGTGACCCCCAGTGAAGTTAAGGCTGAGCTGTGGTGATCTTCCAATGGGCATGGATACAGAGGAGAATAAAGCACAAGCCACGTGTTGCTTTAAAATCCTGTTTATTGGAACACACACACATGCTTCCCCACCCCTTTTCAGGGCTTGGAATCCATGCAGTACCAATAATATGACAAAGAAACAGGGTATTGATATAAAGGGGCCACTTACTCTTCAAATTAAAAAAATATTTAATACTGTATTAGGCAAGTAATACACCAAAAGACATTGCAACTGTACAGTCTCTCTGATATTGCACTTCCAAACACACATGATGAGTATAGGTCATTCCAGCCATCTATAAATACCACACTAGAAACAGGGGCCACACAAGGCAAAAGTGGCATGAGGAGACAAAGAGATCCTACCCTACAGGGAAGAAACGGAAAGAGTCAAGAGTCTCCTGCACCAGTTGCTACCTAACCTCAGAGGGGCGGGTGGTGGGAGCTCCCGCTGCACCCACGGCTGGGGCAGGTGTGGTCATTTCCTGGGTGACCAAGCGGGAAAGGGAGGGGTGGGGAGATCATCTGCTGTTTGAACGTCTAATGTGTCATGTGCACTTCTAGAGCCTATGTGGCTGGAGAGGGAGGCGTGGGGGCAGCTCCCGGCCTCCCCCTCACTGCCCATTGCAGATCGGTTTGGTGCCTCGAATCCTCAGAGTGCTCTCAGCATCAGCTCAGTTCACACACACACAGATACTGCTCAGTGTACACACGGCACGCGAAAATACTGCGTAACCCGGCCTAGTCACTAAGCTCACCTCTCCGTGAGGGGCAGCCCCCTCCCTGCACCAGCACAGACCCCTCTCACCCCGCCCCCGAGGGCAGCCCCCTCTCTGCAGCAGCCCATAAGCCCTGTGGCTTGGTGCTGAAGCCTGGTGTCTTCCCCAGCCCGCGGGCTGTCCTGGCAGAAGCTCCTAGCCATGAGGCCTGGCACCACGGCTCGTGTATTATAGAGAAGGGGGATTCCCTCTTGTTCTCTTGGCAGAGGGCTCCTTGGCTCCCTGGTGCCCACGGTGAGGAGACGCCAGCGCGGCTGCCCTCAGCTATATCGGCAAAACAAAACAGATACAGAAACAAAGTGGACAAATCTTGCAGGCCGGCCTCAAGGCGTCTCCGCCCCGCACATGGGGCCAGACCTTTCGGACGGAAACACAGCGCGGCCAGCTGACCACGCCTGCAGCAGAGAGGTGCCCCGTGCCACTCTCGGAGGAGCCTGTATCCGTGAGGCAGGTGAGGAGGGAGGATGGCTGCAAAGCCACAGAGGTTACCGGGACCTAGGGGGACCCAAGAGGAGACCGGGAGGGGGTGGGGTTGTGTACAAGCGGGAGGCGGCGAGCGTCCTTTTTGGTCCACGTGGCCTGTAGCGTCTGGTCTTTGGAGCAGAGGCGCAGACGTGGTCTGGGATTCCAGCCTAGTCCCGGAAGGCAGCCAGCAGGTAGCCATACAGGTAGTGGGAATGTGCTGCAAGACAAAGTGCGAGAGGCCCTGTGAGCATGAGGGGACGTGACACTGAGCTGCAGCAGCTTCCACTTGCCTTCCTCCAGGGGCTCGAGCAGCTGGGGCTTGCCATGGAGCAGGGCAGGGGGTTAGCAACCCCCCTGGCTTATCTATCTCAGGGACTTCCATAGCCCCCATTGCCATAGGGTCTAAGCGTTCCTTGCAATCTTTACAAGGGTAGTACAATCTTTACCCTCACATTCTTCTGGGAGGTAGGGCCGGGCTTTTGCTCCATTGCACAGATGGGGACTGAGGCCCAGAGAGGCTAGGTAACTTGCCCAAGGTCACACAGGGAATCTGTGGCAGAGCCAGGAATTGAACTTGGGTCTCTGGCTAACACCCTCACCACTAGGCTGCACTTTTTCCATTCCAGTGGGGCCCTCCCAAATCAGGAGGTGGAGGCAGCTCCAGGACAGAGACCAGGCCGGCTGTTTGCGCAACACCAGAAGGTTGGGCTTGTCAGGGACAGTCCCCTGGGGGCAGGGACCAGATCTGCCTAGGTCTCTGGACAGCCCCTAGCACAGAAGGACCCTGGTCTGTAGGTACCACTGCAGTACAGATAGTAACAACTAATAACAACCAGCTGGGAGGGCAATGGGAGCATCCTCTCAGGGGGCGCAGTGTTTCCATCAGCCAGAGCTGCCCCTGCTGTACAATGCATTGATCAGCACCTGGAGCAGGGGCAGGGAGAGTCCGACGTCCTCACAGGGTGTGATGCAGGCAAATGCAAGACCCCTGTGATCCATTCCCTTCGTGACTGGCAGCACATCTCCATGAGCCCCAAGAGGAGAGCTCTGGGCCTGCCCTGGCCCCCTGCTCAGACCCTCCCCAGTCACCAGCTCTCAGTGAAGATCACCTGGACCAATCCAGCAAGCAAGTGAGCAGAGGGGAGCAGCGACCTGGGAGTTAATGGGAATGGGGTGCACTCTAGACATGCAGGTTTGAGTAATTGCCTCAGGGGCAGACAGGTCCCCGAGGCCAATGCACCCGATGCAGGCCCAACGCTGGCTTAGTTGCTCTGTGCCACCCTCAATGGCCCTCCATAGTCTCACACTGAACATCCTCCTCCCCAGGCTCCAGGCTGCATGTCCTTCACGTCAGCTGTGTCGGCCCCCCTCTGTACTCGTCCCCCTGCTGCAGGCCCGCCAGGCCCCTGTGCTCCAGTTCCACGTACCATGCCCATTCTAGCGCCTTCTGGCCAGCACTGCAAAGCACGGTCACCCGCTCATTAATGAACTCGCATGCAGCAGGGGAGTGTCTTACTGAGGCTAACGTGCTCTGGAGCGGGGACGTGCTGATGAACAGAACTGCTCCACGGCGGGTTGATGCCAGTGCTCCGTGCAAGCGGGCGAAGTGACCGGCCCCGAGTCACACAGCAAAGACATTGCCAGGGACAGAGCCCGACAGTCCTGACTCTAAGCTCAAGCTCCAACCACTGGGACGTACCCTATGCGTTACTCTGTCAAATCCCCATGAAGACGAGGGTGAAAAGTGACCTCCTTTGATGTCCAGGGCCGTACACTTGGCTGGGGTAAACCAGCACAGACCATTGATTGCCATGGAGCTGATTTACATCAGCAGATGATAGGCCGTAGAGGGTTATGAAACATCTTTCCTGCAATTACATTGGCGTGTCTCTGCAAGCACTGTGGGGCTGTATCTCTACGTCCATCCACAACACATCAGAAGAGAATCCTTAGTTAGAATTAAATGTTCAGAAAGCAGCATCCCATTAAAACCGACTGCAGAGGTACTGGTCCCTCCTCTTAGCCAGCGCCCTCCCCACTTGTCTCATCATTCCCTGCTGCATACCGTCCAAACACTAGACTGGGACAAGGAGGGTGAGGGAATATTTTCTCTTGGACCAACTTCTGTGGGTAGAAGGGACACGCTTCACTGAGCTCTTCCTCAGGTCTGGAGTTAGCTAGGTAGGAGTGTCGAAGGGAGGCCAAGTCAGGACACTAACCTGCCACATGCAAACTCATTAATGAGCAGGAGACAGCGCTTGGTGATGCTGTGACAGTTTGTACTCTTACAGTCACCCTTTTTACAAGTCTAGGATAAATTCTGTACAAAGTATGCCTGTAGGGCATCATTTGAAAACTCATAATCTGCTGAACATTATTGTCCTGGTAAAATATATGCAGCAACATTGTATGCAAAGTTATAAAACTCTACTGTATAAGGCATGTGCTAAGTCTGGGGAAACAGCCTCAGACCAGTTCCCCAGAGACAAAAGGATAGCCTGCACTTCTGCTAGGTGCCAATATAATCAAATGGACTATCAGCTGGTTAAATGGCCACTCCCTGGCAGGAAAAAGGGTGTCAGTGAAAAATTTACAAAAATTGGCAAAGGAACAGACTTGTTGTTGTCTGATCCCCAGCTGGAGAGGATTCTTAGAGCAGAGGAAAAGATATAAAAATGAGGATCAGAGGCCCCAAATTACCTCTTTCCCCTCATGGCATCAACGTTTGAAAGGCAAAGGACACATCACTGAACTGGGGAACTAGTGCTGGCTGAAAGATCCAGCCAGACTGGTGTAAGCAAATGGTGAGAAAAACCTTTTGCTTTGAATTCACTAAGCTTGTCAAGGTAGGTATTAGTTTGTGGTTTACCTTTTATTTCTTTGTAACCAACTCTGGCTAATATGCCTCATTACTTGTAATCACTTAAAATCCATCTTTCTGTACTTGATAAGCTTGTTTTATTGTTTTATCTAAACCAGCATGTGTTTGGATTGAAGTGTTTGGGAACCTCCATTGGAGACAAAAGGATTTTTGCATATCATTTTCTATTAATGAAATGACGGCCTTTCTATGGGTTTGCATTGTCCAGAAGGAAAGAGCTGGGCAGTACAAGACACACATTTCTGGGGACAAGTCTGGATCTAAGAATTTGCTGGTGTCACTCTGCAATACAATTCAGGAGTGGCTAGCCACACTCACATAATTCAGCTGGAAGTGATTTTCATGCTGGAGGCTATTTGAGAGCAGGCCAGGAGCGGTGGTTCTCACAGCGAAGCCGTGTAAAAGCCACCCCAGGTTGGAGAGTTAAGGGGACACAGCTGTTCAACAGCCCAGATCGTACCCTGGGGAAGGTCACAGTGATGGTCTCCAAAAGGTGCTAGCAACAGAAGCAACAGCTGAAGACGAGCTCTGTGTCACTCAAAAGCTTGTCCCTTCCACCAACAGAAGCTGGTCCAATGAAAGATATTTCCTCACCCACCTTGTCTTCACTCTTATCCTCTGTGAATACCAGACTACGAGCTCTCTGGGCCATGGGCTGCCTTTGCAGCATTTGTATCTACGGGGCCTAGTGCAGCAAGGGATCCCCAACGGGGTCTTTAAGCCCTGCAATAACAATGAGAAGCTGTTTACTTCTGAAGCTCCAAAGGAAAGTCCTGGGGAAATCAGGAAACCCCGCTGATATGCTAATGACCTCATCCCCTCTGGAACCTCTCTAGGTGAGCTGGCTCAGAGCTCCTTCCCGGGGAGAGAGGCGGAGAGGAGGACAGAGGCATAGCCATGCCAGCGAGAGGAATCCAGCAGTAGAAGGCTGTACTGGGTCTTTCCTTGGGCTCGACGAGTAGACCCCCTGGCAGCTGCTTGGATTATTGCCATTTCAGCTACTGTACCTTGGTCTTCCTTAAACTTACCCACAGTCTGGGCTGATTCCCCTTAGAGAATGACCCTCAGCAGGAATACGTTCGAACTGTGGAGGTCTCCAATCTTTGCGGCCCAGATGCACCAACTGCAAGCCGGTCAGAGTAAAACACAAAGCATGCGATTAGGGGTGCCCGGGCCTAGCTCAGAATTAACCCTCAGCTGCCCATGGACATGGCTCCAGCTGGGCTGTTATTCGGAAGGGACAGGAGTTAGTTGTTTGGACTTGAAAGGACTGCATTATTTCAGTTAATAAGCCTAAATGAGTGGCTGGTTCTGTACAGTAGGGTGTGTGCATTGCTGTCACACAACGAGAGCGAGTTCCCCGGCGATGTCACAGGGAGGCCAGAAGCAGACTGATTTGGTGTAACTCCTACTTGGAGGGGGGAAGGAGTACGTTACACCAGCTCAGATTCCCTTCAGCCTTCCCTGTGCTTGTGTAGACTCTTCTCTGAATCTGACCCAGGATGTTTGAACTATTCCACCTCTTGGGACATCATCTCATTTTCTCCTTTGTGAAGCCTGCCCTGAGGAATGCTTCTCTTGGGCTTTATTCCCCCTGCAGGGTGCATTCCTGTGTCACCAACTCTCACAATCTTATCCGGAGTCTACCACTACTAGGTGGTTTTCTGAAAGCCCCAACTCCTGGAGTCCCGTGATTAGGTAAGAGGCTCTGTGACTCCTAAGTAAGTTTCTAGCCCACGTGGTTGAGGAGAAATGCTTGGATTTATAGGCACCGGGGCTGGAGCACCCATGGGGAAAAAAATGGTGGATACTGAGCACTCACTGGCAGCCCCCTATCAACGCCTCTCCCACTGGCACCCACTGGCAGCCGCCGATCAGTGCCTCCCGCTCCCTCCCAGCGCCTCCCGCCTGCCACAGGCAGCTGTTTCGAGGCATCAGGAGGTGCTGGGGGGAGGAGCGAGGGTGCAGCACGTTCAGGGGAGGGGGCGGCACTGGGTGTGGAAGAAGCGGGGCGGGGGCGGGAACAGGTGGGGCCGGGGTGGGAAGAAGCAGGGCGGGACATTGGGGAGTGGAGCAGGGGCGGGGCTGGCGGACAGAACACCCCTCCCGCCCCCAGCAGATTACAAACTCGGCGCCTCTGCTCGGGTGTGTGAGCGCAGCCCAAAGGCTCAGAAAGCAGATGTCAAAGGCAACGAGCCCAATGGCCTTTTTTCTTTTCTTTTCTTTCTTTTTTTTTTTTTTTAATTCAACCTTGTGACTTTTTAGGCCAATCTCCTGCTTTTCGGGGGGGTGAGGGGGGCCGACTCACGATTTTGGAATAGCTGGGAATGGCAACAGGGGCACCCTGCCTGGGAGGCGGGGCTCAGCGTACGTCCAGGCTTCAGTCCCAGGACACGATGGCAGCTCGAGCAGACACGCCTGAGCTAGCTTTGATGGAGTGCTGCAGCATGGGCCAGCCGCTCCGTGCCGCGAAGTGCTCGCTGCCACGGCTTTGCTGCTTCCGGTTCTGGAGCTAGCTAGGTCAATGCTCGCGCATGTAGGTCCACCGGAGCCGCAGTGGCAGTCCGCGATTGCAGTCTAGCCATCCCCAAAGAGTAACCAGGGGAGAGTGGATCATTGCTCGCCTGCTCTAAGCTTCCGGCTGACCACAGCTTCGCAATCCAGAGGAGAGAACAGAGTTAGGATGGGCCCCGGGGATTGGGTGCCATCTCTCCCAGTTCTGTCACCTGAAATGGACGGGCTGGATGCTGGAATCCCTGGGGGAAGCTCTCTGGCCTGTGTGATGCGGGAGCTCAGAGTGGATGATCAGAATGGTCCTTTCTGACCTTCGTGTCTACGAATCAATGAAACGCTGCTGATGCTGTGGGACCTGCTACTGCCCTACGGCAAATAGCCCTTGATGCCACCCGGGACCTGGGCATCAGCAGCAGGGACATCGACGCTGAACTGAAAACTAGAAATAGCAGCAACGTGGAGTGAACAGAAAATGGGATACAGAGAGGTGCCGCACTGTCCCCCTCTGTCTCTCTTGGACAGCAGCCGGGCTAATGGATACGTCAGAGCTTTGACTGTAGCTCTGTGGCTCAGCCAGGCTTCCTGGGGATGTCTGGCCCTGGTGACTTATGTTTTGATGTTATGGTGACAGACAGACAGCTAGGGAGTTTGGTGTTTCACCTCCACATTGCCCTTTCATTAAGGTGCTCAGGGAAGAGACTGCGCGGCCTCCCATTCACTGCCTAGGAGGTGTTCCCCCAGCACCCTCCATGGTGGGTGCAGATGTGCAATCATCATTTCGCTTCTCTGCAATCTCCTCATCCTCCTTGATTGCCCCCTTTTCCCCCGGACGTGGCCCCAGGGCCTCCTACTTCTCATGGATCTGAAGGATTTATTCTCTCTGTATCTCAGCCTAGTCTCCAAGTTTAGCCCAACTATGACTAGCTCCCCTCTCAGACTCCCTTGGGCTGGATTTCCATTTTGGAGGCCAGCTTTCACCCTGGAGAATCACTGGGGCAATGACTTCTGGCTCACCAGGCACTAGAGCATGATGCTAACTGCTCGCCCAGGACAGCAGATGCTGGTTTGAGAGGCGTCTGCTCTGCAAAGAAGCCCCTGGGGAGCTGGGGCTGGAGGGCCCATGTCCTACCTTCTGGTGGCATTTTCTTCAGCGGGGCTGAGGGGGGTGGCAAGGGCACCAAGGCGGTGGCTCGGAATCCGGCGGGGAGCGTCTCGGCCGAGCCGCTGAGCATGTCGATGCTGTGAACGTCTCGAGGGCGAAAGCGCTTTCTCCAGGACGGGGTTCGCCGGAAGGCCTTGTCCTCACCCTGCAAGGGAACGGCTGGTTACACCTTTCACAGCCAGATGCCCAGCACCGGGAACAGCGGGCTCTCACACCAGTCGGGGCTGGGGGGGGGGGGCGGTGTGTGAACGGGGTGACACACGCCGGTGGCACAGTGTGTGTGCGTGTGGGGGGGGGAGGATCAGACACTGCCTACAGCACCAGAGATGGACTCAGACACCCCTGCGGCACGGCGGGGGGGACGGACGAGATGACGGGGAGGGCTCAGCCATGCAGCTCAGGTAACGCCACCGCCCTTCCGTCAGTGGCACCCGCTTCCCCCGCATCCTCCATTCACAGCCCCCTGGGAGGTTCTCCGGCCGGCTGGCCCTTCCCTGTCACTAGCCCAAACTGAATGGCCCCCTCATGGGGCAGGTGAACGACCATCCCCGTGGGCTCAGCCACGCGGAACGAAAGGGCCACAAACTGCCACGTGGCGGAGTGTGACACCAACCCGGCCCAGCCATGACTCCTGGACAACAAAGGGTTTGTCTACAAGGAAAATTATTCCAGATTAATTAAACATGTGAATTTAAACATGATCAAGCCCGTGTGGACACTCCCATGCAGAATAAAAGTGGCTTTAGGGATTGCCTACACAAACAGGGACACTCAGAAAAGTGAATCCTAATTAACTTTTAAAAGTACATTAGTTAATGGCATTAAACCTCTCTGTGGACACTCTCATTCAGAAGTAAAGTGGCCTTGGAACTGAATTAAATGAAAGAGAATTAAGGTCACTTTAATTCTGAATGAGAGCATCCACATAGGGGTTAGTGTGATTGAACTAATCCACTTTAAAAATTAATTTTCCACGTAGGCAAGCCCTTAATTCAGTTTAATTTAATGTACTTCCATAGTGGAGTAATTATCCTGGAATAAAATCCCTTTTATTCCAAAACAGAGAATCCACATGTGGCGCTATTCCAGAATACCTCTTCTAGCCAGCCAATTTCCTCATGTAGACATGTCCTAACGCTATAAGCTCATGAGAGTTTGACTTTCCCAAGCAGCTACCGCCATGGACAAGAGAGAGACAATTGAACCAGGTCTGGAAGTCAGCGGCTTATCTCCCAGTGATCATTCCCTCACATCCCCTCGCATGTATCTCCCTCCATCAGGGAGTACAGATGTGCTTGTACAATGATGGGTGTCACAGAATTCACACGCTCTCATGCGGCACTGGGCACAAAGAACGTGCAAGGGCAAAGGTCTATGCAGCTGGCATCCACGCCAACAAGGCCCTTTCTGTCCAAATAACCTACCCAGATACCGGGGCTTCTTTTCTCTCAGGTCTCGTTGCCCTAGGAGGTTTGTCCATCCTGCACTGGGATTGCCACTAAGAGTTAATTAACTTGAAATAGCACAGATGTAGGTAGGCCTGGTCAAAAATTTGACGTCAAAACCGTTTTTTGATGAAAAACTGGGTGATTGTTTTTTTTGCAACAAGTGTCTGCTCTCCGTGGAAACATCTGAATTTCAGCTGAAAAACTCAACGCCTCAAAACTGAAACAATTCCTCTGAAAACGGAAACATTTTTATTTGGCTCTGGTGCCGCAGTGCCTCATGGGAATTGCAGTGGAGTTGCCTCATGTCTCCATTCTGCTCCATGGGCCAGGCTCCCTGGCAGACTATGTCTCCCATGATGCATCACAGATGGGGCTCCCATGATGCACCACTTCTTGCTCTGAGAAGACACCGTGGTGCACCATGACAGATGTGGTACAAGCCTTTACAGGAGGACGGATGCATGAGGCACCCAAGCGACAACTCCCATGGGGCACCGCAGCATTTCCAAATCCAAATATTTCGGTATTCAAATTTTCCCCGAAAAACCGAAATTTTCCACAGGGGCTGGCTCTAATTTAATTTTTGTAACCACCTGTTGACTTGTTCGTGTCACGTTGGTCCCTTCCATGCTTTTGATTCCCTCTCCCATTGGCGGTCGCTGGTGCACGAAAGGCTTGTCCAAAGCTAAGCAATGACTTCATACTGTAGCTACTCAGTAAAGAGACTGGCCTTGGCAGTGAGGGACCTGCACTTATTATCCGGTTTTTGTATAAAGGGCTCTGGGAAAGGGGATGGCATGAGGCAAAAGTAGGTGGCTTTAGGATGCTGTGTGGGGAAAGCTGAGGAACCCGGTTCCAGAGGGGCTGCTCGGGCCCCTGACACCACAGAAACTGTTTGAGGGCTTCCTGGCATACGGGTAAGGCTTGTCCTTCCCAGCTTAATGAGGTAGAACATGGGACCTGACGGTCTTAAATCAGACCCAGCTCTGGTCTGTCAGGGTAGTGGAGGCCCAAAGCCCAGACAGGCCCATGCCCATTTCTAAGGTAGGGCTGGCCAGGCGAGTTCCCTGAAGGGACCAAGTCCCCTGAGTGTGGGCTCCCATCCCGGCCTGCATGTCTTGGTGCTAACTGTAATCTCGGCTTCAGGCCGGAGCGTGCCGAAGCGTGCGCCTTTTCCTGAGCACGTGAAATGGAAGGGCCAGTGCGGCGGCAAGTTGCTGGAGAGAGAGGCTTGTTCCAGCTCTCGGCGTGCCTGGTCGCTGGCTAGAACGGTGGATGTTCGTTTATAATGGCGTGGGCTTTTCATATTGGGGTTTTAAGTTACATCCTGGTCACCGAAGGGCTGATTTTCAAAAGCACAGATTGCATTTAGACACGTAACTCCCCTTGACTTTGAGAGTTAAGCACCCGACGGCCATCTGTGCCTCCAGAAATCTTCCCGGAGCGGAGGGATGGCTGCTTTTTTTATTCCATATCAATCTACATAAATACATAGACGATTTCCCATTGTCCCTGGGCTGCCGCTAAGCCTGGTCACCTTGGAAGTCATCTGTCAAACAGGTGCAGTGCCAAATGGCTGTGACTTACTTAGACTGTCAGCTCTGTGGGGCAGGGGCTATCTTTTTGTTGGGTGTCTGTACAGTGCCTAGCACAATGGGGTTCTGGTCCATGACTGGGGCTCCTCGGTGCTACCATAATACAAATAATAAATGAGGATAATCACTGAGGGTGCCTGCGGTGGAGGTGCTGGGGCTACTACTGTGGCTATCATATCTCAAGTCTGCCGCCCAGTCCTTGCTGTGCCGTATCCTTCCTGCCACGGCCATGGCATGGCTCACTTTCTGTGGAGGAAGACTTCCAGCTGACCCATCCCTAGCAGGATACCCCATATATTCCAGCTGTTTCTTGGGAACAAGCAGCCACTTTGTGTAATTTTCTAGGAACCTTGTAACTCCACCACCCTGCTGGTGGGAAGGACAGACCCGCCTAGATCCCTTCCAAAACCAGTGGGGACATATATTGTTCTCATGGAGGAATATGCCCAATTCACATAACTGCACTGCTCCAAATACAAGTGTTTGCTACAAGGAGATGGTACCAACTCTTGCCCAAAGGGCAGCACTTTGCCACGGCAGGGCTGCTCCCTCAGTAAGAGCCTGAGAAACGTCTGGCAATTGGTGTGTACCAAGAGATCGGCATTTTCAGGCTGTTCCGTAAAGGGTGGAGGTCACCTCTTTGAGGAGACAGTCTCACGGCCACCTCCCTCCCATTTGCAATTGCCTGTTCCCATCCCCGCTGCCGTTCGGGATTCCGTAACATCTCTGCAGTGAATGCTGGCTCGATGAGCCGTGCTGGCAAAGAACTCCTGCGCTTTCAATTGTCTTCACTGCAATGCAGGGCACACACCCTGATGGAAGCAGCGAGATGCAAGGATGAGCCAACCCCACAGGACCAGCCAGCTCTCGCAGACTGTGAGATTTTCTTAAACAGACTCCGCATCCAGCTACATCCTCACCTGCCCTGAGGCAGCAGATAGGCTGATCAGGCCAGTCCATACTGGATGTCTCTGGGTTCCATCTGAGCCACTGCTTGAAAGCTGCTGCTTTGCTTTTTCATCACTGATTAAAGCAGAGGAGGCCGAGACCAAAATTTTTAGGACAGTCTCTCTCCCATTGAGGCACCTAAATAAGCAGTCAGATTTTCAGAAGGGCTCAGCAAGGGGCGGGAGGGGGAGGGGGGCATGTTGGGTGCTGAGATCTTTGGAAAATCTGGCCCTCACTGCCAAGAACAGAAAGAGAAAGTGCAAAGAGACCCAGGGGCTGCATGCCTGTGATAACGACAGTGACCCACCTGCCTCTCTCAAATGTTATGAGCAGTAATTAACATCCTGAAAATCGAACGCGTTGGCAGACGTGCAAAGCGTTACGATGCACCACCCTAGCCTACCGGCGGATAGAAAGGGACACCGTGCAGGCAGTGAGTGGCTGACAGACTTGGTGGGATTTCGTCACGCGCCACGAGGCTTGCTGGCTCAAACTTCTGAACTCGGAAAGTGCCCCACTCGGTCACCAGCCTCCGGTCCCATCCCGAGCACGGAGAATTCAGGCAGCACTGGTAGCGCGGTGACATCCTGTGTCCGAGTACAACGCTCAGCCTGGCCTGGAGAGCAGCTGGTGCTGCATGACGCCGGGCACAGGATGGAAACAAAATCCCCAGCACTGTGTTGCTGACGTCCAACTAGTTCTTGGTCCCCTCCCACCCCCAGTAGAAATGTGTGTCAGTTTTTGCCTTGCATGTTAGAGAGATCTTCAGAGCGACTGCCGCTGCCCCAGAACGTCACCAGACCGGCAGCATTTAAAGAGACCTTGCACATTCTTTGAACACAAGTTTGTATTTATTGACAGAATCATACACTGATCACGGTACATGAACCAGCTGGGACAGTGACTCACAATAGGTACAAAGTTACACGTCAGGGAGCGAACGGGCAGACTCAGCGTGGAAACCTCTTCAAATTACAGAACATCAGAAACACACTTACAGCTGAGCCCCTTGTTAGCCAGCTTCTGCAGCCACCTGGCTCCTACCAGCCTTAGATGGCCAGTAAAAGATAACACTAAAGCTAATTCTGCTCTAAAACCAGAGGAGAGCCAGCGTAGTCAGCCTCTTGGGATTTGGCCCACAGAAAATGAAGGCTGAAAAGACCCATTAGATTCCATCAAGTCTATTCCTGAATGCCAGACCGTCCCCAACAGCACAGGGCTATGGCTAGTACAGGCTAAAATTATTCAAGTCTTACTGCTCCCCCCCCTTTCCCTAGAGGGCTGACCCCACAACCTGTACACTTGCTAATTGGTGAGCCTTTAACAAAGCGAAGAGCCAAGGTGCGGCTGGTGCTGACACCTGTGCCTACAGAAATAACGCCAGAGCCTTGGTACCTTACAAAACATGCCGGTTTTCCTAGGGCAGAAATGGATCCTCCCCGCTGCTTGTGAGCAGCCATCCATGCCCATGGCTCTGTATATCCATTTCCTCGACCAGCACACCCCCCCAGAGTGTAACCAAGGTCGTTCAGGCCGTGCAGGGGTTTGAGCATTGAAGTCCTCTCCCGTAGGGGGTGACAAAATCAATGCTTACCAGGGCAACCTAGCTGTCGTCTCCCCTCCAACCCACTGCCGTGTTGTCTATTTCTCATCCTACAGCAGGGACCCTCATCTTTTCAAATACCCAGCACGACTCAGTCACAAGATAGTACTTTGTACTCACATCGTCCAGCCTTCTGTCCGTGCCCAAGGCAAGCAGATTGTTGAATTCTCTCTCCATCACCTGCCGTGCCTGAAAATAAGATCAAATGAGTAACAGTAACACCCTGTCCCTGGGGAATGACTGACACTAACATAGGATCGCCATGCGCTCGGACAGATCCAAGTGTCCAGCTACCAGTGCAGCAGCTGTGAGGAAAGGACAGGTCCCTCCAAACGCTGCTGGGCTGCCATGTGACACACAGAGCTGAAGCTGGCTGGCTGGATCTTGCTACTCTAAAACAGATCCTTGACACGGTGAGAACAATATCAAATCCTCCAGTATCAATGGGAATGGCAGAGTCCAGTCAGGAGGAAAACCATTGCATTTTCAAGGCAGAGTCATTTGGATGACTCTCTCTCCATGTTCTGTGAAACCCCAAGGAATACACACCACCACCTCGATACCAAGGAGATGGATGCCTTAGAAATACTTAAGCGGATGAGAGAATGGAGACAGATAGACAGACGGATAATATGCAATAATCTCTGGCAAGCCCATGGTGGAAATGTTCTCCTTACCTGGGTATTCTGCGTGGGTATTTGTAGGACAAGTGCCAGACTATTATGGTCAAAATTTTCATCCAAAGCTAGGAGTGCTCCATGGACTCCACTCTCGATGAGGTTATTTGCATACTCCCTAAGCCCAATGGACTGGATCCAGTGAATGACCTGATCATTGGTCCAGACCAAAACATCTGGAAGACAGCAGGGTCAGACAGTCAGTACATACCAAACCTTGAGTTAGATCAATTTTCAGGAATCTCTTGATCCCTGCTGAGCCTTGATCCCGGCCTGTCCCCGTGGCAGGGTGACAATATGACAGAACACAGTGTGTTGCCGGTATATATATTTTCTCACAGCTTATTGGAGCAGCCACATTGCCAGGAGCTACAGAGGAAGCTGATCACCTGTCTTCTCAGACGAAACGAAGGGGTTTGGCTAGGCCTGGCCCTGGGGCCACTATCCCTCCTGCCCGTCGACCAGTAGCAGCTCAGGTGCTGTGATCGTATTCTCACTGACGTTTACAAAAAAAACCCAAACCAGGAAGGAAATTGAGTGGATTACTCCTGGGACCTTTACTGTTGTTATCCCGATAAGGGAGGATAGATAAAGAGAGAACCTAAGCAATAGACACTTATACTAGGAGGGTGCACACCCTGTAGGTTCTGCTGGCCAATCCTATTGCACATACCACAGGCTCCTTGCATCTCTCCATCTCCCCCCACAAGATCCTGGTCCCCGAAGGAGCTGCCCTGACGCTGTCTCTCTGCATCTTGCCCATTTAATTACCCCTCTCTACTCCCCATCTACCTCTGCTAGAGACACGATCAACACATTGTATGTGTCTTTGGGTCTCGCATCACGAGGCAGCGGTGAGACCGTCTGCTATCACCAAGAGGCTGCAGTGACCAGATTTCTCTCCCTCTGACATTGCCATGTGACATAGTGAAGTATTGGAATGGGTTAACTCGGGAGGTGGTGGAATCTCCAGCCTTAGAGGTTTGTAAGGTCAGGCTTGACAAAGCCCTGGCTGGGCTGATTTAGTTGGGGTTGGTCCTGCTTTGAGCAGGGGGTTGGACTAGGTGACCTCCTGAGGTCTCTTCCAACCCTAATCTTCTGTGATTCTCTGCACATGGTGTACTGTGACCTCCCTGTACAATTCCAGCCCGCCATCTTTAGCAGTGAAAGCAGAGAGGTGCAGATGCTTGAGGAGCAGTTGGAAACCCCACTCAGATTAGAAACAATGCTACTCAGAGAGTCAAGTTCTCTGGCTGAAAACCTGGCAACTTCCCCGTCCCAACCCCGACTTCAACAGGGTCAGGATTTCACCCTTTTTTTGTTTGTTTAAATGATATATTTACCTTGCCAAGCAAAGATAGCTATCTATAAGCCTGGGTAGATCCGCTGATGCAAGCAGGAATATTGGTGCATATTATATTACCTACTTGAGATCTCTCAGTGGTGATCACAATAGTTTAATTTTCCCAGTTCTGTTCAAGAGAGTTGAAAATACCGACCCACTTGACACAGAAACCTCCAATTCCCTGTGGAAACTAAATTCACTTTCGGGGCAGACAGTCTTTAAGTCAAATGCTGTCATCAAGTGGGCTCTCCAGTTAAGTTCAACCAATTCTTCATTTGAGTCCAATTGCAATAGAGCTGCTAGTGGGGGCTCTTTAGATCCTCAGGGCTTCTCTGCTCTTGCCATTCATCTCCCGCCTGCCGTCAGAATCCCGTGTTGGTTCAAACGAACGTGATCTGACAAACAGGATCAGGACTTCAAAGGGGACCGAGAAGGAGCCCGTAGAAATGACTTTGCTTCCAAGCAAGTATTCTGTAGCGAGCAGAACTTATATTAATAAGTCACAATTTGCCTGCAGCTACTCCATGAATATGTGAAAAGCCAATTTCCTCTATATTTAGAGGGGGGAAGGGCTAGTGACTGTATGACATTGGTTGGGAAGTGTTGCCTTTTGTATTAAAAACCGAAGGAATGGAAATAGAAGGCGGCGGGGTCTCTTCTGCTGTCATTTCCCCTGAGACGCAAACAGCTCTTTTAAATGGTTACTGACCTTTGATTTCGTGCTGGCTTTCCTCTCGCCTCCTCTGAAGCTCCTTGCGGTCATAATTTAACCTCTTCAGGCACATGATGCCATACTGTAGGCTGGTGCTGGGAAAACACAACACATCACTCAACGCTCAGGATAGGATACACTAAGACAAGAGAGGGAGGCGTTTGCTTCTCAGCAAGGTTCACAACTTGGCGGAGGGATGCTCTTAGAAACGGTTGAGTCTTATTATCGACACTCCCTAGAGGGAAACTCTCAACCCAAGAACACCATAGTGGAGAAGGTCAAAGACATCAGCACTGAGAGAAACCCTTCCAGCTAGCTCACCTGTCAGGGTCCATGGTACTCGACAGGGCCAGCTCTAGAGCCCAGATCCTCAAAGGTATGTAGGCACCTAACAGCCATTGATTTTAATGGCACTTAGGAACCTAAATACTTTGGATCTGGGCCTAGGGGTTTGCTGTCCCTAGGCTGGGATGTGTCTGTGCCATTCAGTCCTGTATTCATATGCACTATCAGCTGTACTGGGGCATTCAGCCTCCACCCGTTCTATCTGCACGGGAGGGCATGGATCCAAACTCACCGACCCACAGCCCCTTTGACAGGTCAGAACTCTCTTGCCCGGGAATTCGATAGCCTCGGGCTTCCGGGTTGCTAGCTGGAGCGGGGGTTCTGGAAGTGCCAGGGAGCTCTGCGATCAGTCCTGATGCTGCACAGGGCCCAGGAACCTGCATTCCAGTCACTGGCAAGGATCGAGAGATGTCGTACTGTCCTTGCTGAGGAAGTTGCGGTGGGACTTTCTGAAGACCCACCATGCACCCAACTTCCATTCCTGGGAGCAGGGGATGCGACCCAGCTCTCAGTCAGCGCACTGCAGAGCTGCACCCCAGGGGGCCGACCAGGGGGAACGCAGCCCCAGAGAGCAAGAATTCCTCCCACAGTGCCTCAATGGGTCGGGGCGCACGCCCCTTGTGACACACCGTCAGGGGCTGCAGCACACTGTCCTGCCCCCACATGCCATAACAGGCTGGCGTTAGGGAGGGGAGGTCATGGCCTTGCCTCCTCCTCATCCTCAGCGGTGCACGAAGGGAGCCAGGCCTGCACTGTGACAGCCCCCACGTGGGGGAGGGGTGATGCGCCCTGTGCGTCCTGCTCCCAACACACTTGTGGTTAAGCTCCTGCCAGGGCACCCCAGTTGCAGGTCCCCAGTGAAGCCTTTGGGACCCATATGCAACCTCTTACGCCCAGGTGCAAGGCCCTGGAGCTCTTCTCCGGCTCCCCGGGCACCGGTGCTCTGCCCGCGGTAGCAACCCCCTGGTGACGTGCTCGGGGAGGGCAGAGGGAGGAATGCCACAGGAAGGTCTGGCAGCTGCCGATCCACGCAGAGTGGAGTGCGGCTTGCAAAGCAAAGCAGGGCGCACCGCACAGACGAGGGGACAGATCTGGGAAGCCATTCCAGGCTGGGAGTCCCCCTGCTTCCCTCAGTGAAATCACTGACCTCCTGGGCTGAAGGAACAGCTGCAGCGGGATGCAGTCCCCCCTTGAGCTGAACAGAGGCTTCATTTCAGCGGTGTCTTTGTAAAGGAAACGGGCTGCATTCTTCGCGATGCGCTGGCCGTCACGCTCTGTCTGACTTTGTGAGGCAGGGAGGGATGCTGGAACGGGGCGGGGGACTCAGAAGCGCGATTGGGTAGGAGTCGGAAGATCACCTCCCAGGAGCTAGGATTTTCTGCAGCTCCAAACAGGAGGAGGGACCAGCATTGGCTGGTGAGCTACAGAGCAGCTGCAAGTCGTCTATACATGTGTGTATTGCATAGGGATCGGAGCGGTCCAAACCCCAGGTCTGAAAGGCTCCCTGCCTCACTGAGATCTCTGCAAAGGCTCCAACGAGAGGGAGGGAGGGGTCATGTGGATGTAAAGCCAAAAGATTCAGGAATCTCTTCTTTGTCTGGAGAAACCCCCTGCAGATCCCTGCCCGAAGAAGCAACCTCCAGGGGGACGCCAAGGAGCACAAACCAAACAGAAATATGGAGACGGCCCTCTGGGAGCTGGCCGGGTTCCAGAATCGAGAGAAGCACGTCCAGCTCACACTTGCTAGGGACAGACACTGGCAGCTGTTCCCAGGGGACAACGAGCAGTCAGTCCTTTTGGCACAGGGACTCCGGCTCCGGCGCTGTTCCGAGGTGCCCCTTGGTACTGGCTTGCTGTCCAATGGCCTCACAGTCAGCCCCCTTCAACCCTCCTCCCAGACTGCGCCAGGCATCACCTGGCTGAGCCCAGGGACCTGGACCTGCATTTAACCTCAAGGGTTCACAGTGCAAGTGTGACCATCCCTTAAATAGTGCTTCACTAAGAGATGGGAACAGAGGAAGGAAGCTGTCTGGGTTTGTGCCCGACCTGGATCCCATCCTGGGGAGCAGAGACCAGCTCTGCCTGTCTAGTCCTGGCTCTTTGCCTCAGCTCCACTCAAGAGCCTGCTTTGCTTTTACTGTTTCCCCACAGCTGGCTGAGGCCTTGACACCTCGTGGTGCTAGACTGTACATCTCCGGGACGGAGCCATCTGCTGATGGATCCATGGGCTGCAGATTCAGATTCAAGTTAGCTTCTCATGACTCAGGGGCTTTGGGGAGGTGGATCCCCTGAGGGGATTGCCTGGCTCTGCCAAGGGCTGTGGGTTGGGAGAAGGGAGCCAATTTGAGGGCACCACATTCACTCGTTACTCGGAGAGCAAAAGATGCACCAGCCACCAGAAGAGAGGCCCTCACCGAGGCCCCTTGGGTACTGGATGCAACGATCCATTATGGACAGCTGGCTGTCTCACAAAGCCTCTCAACCCTCTAGGGCTTCAGGATCTCCTCTCATGTGGCCTGCAAGCTGATCCCATTGCAGCAGTGATAGCAAACTCTAGTTCACTCGACAGCTGACACTAACAACCCCAACCACAACCCCAGTGTTCTTACACCCCCCCCCCCCGCCCCTCCAATGCAATGTCAGAGAAATGGATGAGCTGCTTCCATGACTGCTCCAGAAGGTGAAAAAAGGGAGGGACAGACAGATGAGCGGGGGGGGGGGGCTTTTACCTTTGTGCTTTGGGATGTTCTACTCCTGGGTCAGAAATTGCTCCACCCCTTGTGGTTGACCTGGATTGAATGGTTCTGTGCCACGCAACCACCTACACTGGGGATCTGCACAGGGAATTTCATGAAGGAGAACATCAGCCTTTCTAAGTTGTTCCAGACCATCCAGTTTGAACCTGAATAACTCTTCCTCCAAAGCTGGTGTCTGAGCATGGTCAGCCACACCAGCTGGGTCTGGCTAAAATCTGTGGAGAATCCCACTTAGGAACCCTTGAAATCACAAGACCGACCACAGGCCTTCTCCTTTACTGCTCAGGAAGGGACTTAATACTCTTGACACCTTCCAAGGGAGCCCAGCTCACCGATGGAAGCTGTCGACCATCTTTAGGTGCACTCTGAGATCTTTCTTAGTCAGGTGGTCCAGCATCCGAGCATCAACGAGACACTCCATGAAGTAGCTGCGATACTGCGGGAGCCCCAGACTAGGCAGCCATTCATTCCCAATCCATTCATGGTTCATGTCCCCATAGGCCAGCGTCTGTGAAAGCAAAGGGAAAAGCGTGCATACATGCCGGCTCTCAGCAGCCCTGCAGACACAACTTTCCAGGGGACTCGTTGGTGGCACTTTAGGACATGTTGGTGCAAGATGTTTTTTCCAAAGCTCTTGCATTTAGAAGAAGTTGGGTCATTTTCAGCTGAATTGGTTTTACTGGGAATTTTGCTTTGGCAAATGTCTGTCCAATTACTAATAAATTGTGTTTTGATAAGTTAATAACTTGAGTCAGTGCTTCTCTGTCTGAGCAGACATGTCACAGATTAGAGAAATACAGATGAAAAGCCAGTATAAAATGCCCCAACCCTGGATGGATTGATGAAAGAAGGGACCCTTGGATCCCAAAGCATGACCCTCCCTTGTCTGAGCTAAGGGACCCAGCTCTGTTAGCCAAGGCTGAAGCTAGCGTTGGGCAGGAAATGGCTTTCCCATGAGACTCTGAAAATTCTCTCTCTCAAACTGGGACAAAAAATTTAAAGTCTTGAAAACTTCCACAAACTGAAAAATCCAAAAATATTTTCAGATCGAGTCTATTGAACGCTTTGTTCTGATAATCTCAAAACATTTTGTTTCAATTTTGACCTGTTTAATTTTTTTTTTACTTTTTAAACCTTAAATTAACTTAAATTTCAAAACAAAAATGGCACTTGTGCCTCTCTAAAAAGTCAAAACGAGACATTCCAGCAATTTCAAAACTTTTTTTTTCCAATTAATTTTTCAGAACAGGAAATTCAGTGACATCCACCCTTTCCTGCAAACAGTTAGGTTTTAATAAAGTGGCATTTTCAGATTAAAAAAATATTTTGTCGAAAAATTCCCGACTAATTCTAGCTGCAGCAAACTCTTCAACCTCTATATATGCCCCAGCCACCATTAAAGGGTGACAGAGCACCATGTTGCGTGGGCATGGGCTACATTGTTCTTATTAAGTGTAACCAGTTGGATACTTGCCTACAGTATCTCACACAGACATTGTGAGGCTTAATTAACTTTTGCAAGGCATTTTGCAATGGTTGGATGAATGATGTTCTATAAATCAAAATTAAAACCAGGGGCCAAAAATTTTCCCCTCTCAATATTTTGCTACTTAAATTTCATAATGTAAATGTTATGCTGGTAACAGGGCAACTTGTAGAACATTTGCTGAGAAAAGCTCAGCGGCTCAGCATTCTCCGATGCCCGGGGACTGCTCAGCACTTCTCCGGTTTAAGCCCCACTTCTGGAAGTAAGGCAGAAATGTAGACAGTTAAATGTAAATCAGGAAGGAGGAGAGAAAGGGCCTCCTGCTCCACTGCCCTGCCCCCTGGTGCGGTTACTGACGCCAGTCTCAAGTCAGTTTAAAATGCCACCCCATCCACACAGCAGTTCAGCACCCACTTTGCACCAGGCGCAGGGCAATCAAGGATCAGGCCCAAATGATACTATCGTTAACTCCGACCACATCAGCAAGTGAGCAGGACTCACATGGGTGGGTATGCCCTGGAGGGCTACACGTGGTTTATCAACCCCTGTTTTTTAATCCTTGGCAGGAAGCACTCTCCCACCTCTACGTATCCCTAAAACAGACCCTGTTCCAATACCGGGAGGGGGGCAGTGTTGTCTTCCTACCAGGAAAGGCAATTTGCTTGGCATCACTTCAGTATTTCTTCATTCCCTGCCCCCACCCCTCTATAAATGGATATTTCCTTCCCTCCCGGGGGAATGAGGGGGTTAGCCAATGCTGCCAGATGTGCAGCACTGCAGCTGTTCTCAGGATCTTTATTACTGTTGCTAATGGAGGGCTTTCCTCTTTTCTCCTGCAAAGGACAGTCACGCGCCGAACAGAACAGAGATGTCTTGTCTTTAGCTACAAAGCCAGTGATGCATTTGACAGGCATGGCTGATCAAACAGAACAGGCGAGGGGCTAGGTTACTAAGGGTGGTGGGGAGAGAGGAGGGATTGCATCGCTGCTGGAACACTGCTACACTGCCTGCCCTATGGTTTTTACCAAGTCCCGGGAAGGAAAGTCCTGGCTAACATGCTCTAGAGGTGCCCAGATGATCAGAACTGGAATCCAGATCTGGTCTCAAAATCAGAGCTTCCCAGAAGCTGGGATTGGGGGAATGGTTTGGGCCCAACCAGCTCATTCATTCATCCAGCCATTTGCCAGCTTTACTAACAGACTATGGAGTGGATGGACAATGACCGATGACCACAGGGCATGCCATGTATGGGGAGATGAGATCACAAGCATTTTTACTAGACATGGGTCTCCAATTTTAGAAAACCATTTCCAGGCAGCAGGGAACCCAGGGCTGAGAGTTAACACAGTCACACAGCGCTTTTAGCCATGTATTTTTCATGCCTCGGTAATGGCGAAGGCCCCTGCCCTGACACGCCAAATCTCAGCCTAGTCTGTCATCTGCAGTACACAAACCCAGAAATGGTGTGCTGTGTTAGTTCCTGGGACAGCTAAAACGGGAGTCAAAAGAAACATGGCATTCCACCGCAACCAGCAATGAAAGGGCCATGTTCCTGGTGCGGGAACGTATGGGCTAATACATGTTATTGGTTGGTGAGAGCTAAGAGATGAAGCTCCAGCTCCGGGAACACTATCCCCGCTATACAATGACACAAAGGAAGAGTCAACAAACCACAAGAGAAAAGAAGAAGTGTTTTTCCCCTGCCTTTGAGCATTCTCTGTGCTGCCTTCACCGACCTTCCAGTGACGTCCCTTTGGGGGCAGGGTTTAAGGGGCAAAAGGGCGGGGCTAAATGCTGAATAATTGTCCAAGGGAGTGGAAACGGAGTGATGTGATTGGACACACACAGTGTCACTAGGGCGTTCAATTCACAAGAGGGTTGTGTGAGATTCTCTGGGCGACGGCCCTGCTCCTGACCCCGGTTCGCCTAGCTAACAGACATGGAAAGAGATGACATGGAGGTCTCACCTGTGCCCAGCTGCCCTCCTCTGTGTCCTAATTGTAACAAATGTAGCATGTCAACAAAAACAACAGGTAAAGTCAGTACCTCTGCCCCGGGGGGATCACGCCCTTCGAACATGAATAGAACAGAACACAGATCTGAAAGGTGATACATTGCGGTCAGAGGAAAGGTACGAGAGAGACTCAGGGTCCTTTGCGAGAGTCCTGACCTGAGTCAGCCAGACAGGAAATGGGAATGCTCACTTCATATGCAACTCAGGAACATGTGTCTCTCAGCTAGACTGCAAATGAGCCCTGGTGCAATCCTGATCCTGCGTGAATCAAAGGGAGTTTTGCCACTGGCTTCGATGGGGCCAGGTGTTCACCCTGGAGACCATCAACAGTGCTGCTATGCTCCAGGAGTCCTGTTCGCCCCAGCGTTTACTTCGGGCACAGATGCCTCTAGAGCACAGCTCGTTGTGACAAGCGGGTGTAGCACTGGGCAGAGATGCCAGGCTGACAGCCTCCATTTCCCAAAGTACAGACACAAGTCAGACAGCGGCAGTGCAAACTTCCACCGCATCGCCCGGCCAGCTTGCGCCATCCCTGACCTGGACACTATGCCAGTGACCCATACTCAACACCTGCAGGGCCAACACAGGCCGATTAACATCCCTTGTGACGGCAGGTTTTGTGATGCGGACACCTGGCCACTAAGAAAGAGACTGAGACCCCTAAAGTCCTGGCCCCATTGAAATAAATGGAAGTTTGGCCCATGACTTTGGGGACAGGGGTGGGGGAGGGTGTCAGGATTTCACATTCTGGTCTGGTTTCTCTGAACCTTCTTGAGTTCAGTGGGTCTTTTTCTTTTTTACTACAGGTGGACAGAGAGACACAGTCATCATGGTCTCAGCAAAACCAACAGGACCTTGAAAAAGGAGAAAATATTTCTTATTTGGGGGAATAAAAAAGCAGCTGTAGAAACTGCCAAGTTATTAAAAGCTGAAAAGCAGCTTCTAAGCATGCACAAACCATTTTCCAAAAGGCACCTTGCTATGACTGCATGAGATACAGATCCCTTTCCATTCAACTGGACTGAGATTTCAGCACAAACACGCCTTCAGCTTGGTGACTGACATGCTGTTCAGATGGGAGACGGGATTAGACAAGAAACTAACCGTTTTGGTGGAAGTTGCCATGTTCTCCATCTCCTCGTGTGTGAGCCAGACATTTCCAGAGGACTAGAGGGAAAAGGTCAGAAAGGTCAATCAGAGAAAGATCAACAGCATGTTACAACAGGAGCACAGTGGTCTGCTCAAAATTCTTAAAAAGAAAAGGAGGACTTGTGGCACCTTAGAGACTAACCAATTTATTTGAGCATAAGCTTTTGTGAGCTACAGCAGCTTATGCTCAAATAAATTGGTTAGTCTCTAAGGTGCCACAAGTCCTCCTTTTCTTTTTGCGAATACAGACGAACACGGCTGCTACTCTGAAACCTGTCAAAATTCTTAGTGAAGCAAGTTCAACTAGAAACGGTATTTCAGGTTCTACAGTGGATTACAATGACACACATACAGGCTTTATGGTTGGATTCTTCTCTCCCACTGGTTTCACACCAGGAATTACTGCTCATTTACACCAGATTGAGATCAGAATCTGGTTCTGTTTATCTAAATCGAAAGGACACTGGTGGATTCCTCGCATTCTTGTCAAGAAACACACTTTCAGCTTCCATGAAATTTACCTAGGACTCCTTACCTTAGTAAAAGAGACAAGACGTGTGACAGGACAGAACGATGAGCCATGCTGAGAAGGGTGTGCCCAGCCACCCCATTCCAAGAACAAAGAACACATTTAAAATGGATAAAATGCAGTAGTATTTCACACAGTGCGTATTTAATTAGTGGAATTTGTTGCTCCGGAATACCAGTGCGAGGAAAAGATGGTTACCTACTTGTAACTGGTTACAGAGTAGCAGCTGGGTTAGTCTGTATTCGCAAAAAGAAAAGGAGGACTTGTGGCACCTTAGAGACTAACCAATTTATTTGAGCATAAGCTTGCATCCGATGAAGTGAGCCGTAGCTCACGAAAGCTGATGTGGCAAATAAATTTGTTAGTCTCTACTCGTAACTGTTGTTCTTTGAGATGTGATGCAGATGTGTCTGCTACTTAGATGTGTGCGTTCCCAGAGCACTCGAGTCAGAGAACTTTGCCTCGCAGTACCCACGGGGCAGCACTCAGCCCCTCCCCTGGCCACAGAAGGCCAGCACCACCCTGACCCTCTCAGTTCCCTTGCACCAAATGTCATAAGCACAGACTCCGATGCAGAGGGGACGGAGGGTGGGCCGTGGAATACACGTCCGCATCACACCTCGAAGAACAACAGGTACAGGTAGGTGAGTATTTTTACTTCTTCGAGTAGATGACATTTCTAAGTGACATCCCGATATTGGACATTGGCAGGGCTGCCACTTGGTCCTCTGGGCATGCATCTACCAATCACTGCTGCGCCCAAATCAGATGCAAACTTGGGGAAGGCAATCCTGCAGCCCTTGTTTAAACAGACTCCGAGCTCTACCTCCCATGCACACCGCTCGGGAGTCACCTAAGTAGAAGACATGGCTGCTGCAGCTACTGACCGCCACAGTGGCATCTCTTCATGGCCGGGGTGTATACTCCCAAAGAACGTAAAGTAGGGCGGGGGGGTCTTTAAAAGAGTGCAGAGTTTCGTCTTCTTTTCTGAAAATAAAACCTGGCCATCAGACAGCAGCTTATGCGTATTCTCCTGAGGGAAGCCTGCCCGAGGTGGCACCCATCTACCTCCGGAGGTCCTGATACACCTGAAAGTCCTTGGGTCCCGAGGGAGGGGAAGATTCCGGCAGGGGAGAGTCGACCAAGGCAGTTCACTGCATCAGCAACAGGTCCTGTTCTGGCGCCGTAAGATCTGGTTGGAATAACCCGAGTCCAGGAGGATGGGCTCAGCAGTCACCGGCCGCTGAGATGGTTTGACCGAGGGAGCCACCATCGGGACTGGTGATCTCACTCTGGAGCGCGTCGAAGAGCGGGACCTTAGGGACCGAGGAACGTCCCAAGGAGTCTAAAGAGGCCACTGGGCGTCTGGATAAAGCATTGGTGGCCAGTAGGCACTAGGCCAAGAGCCCTGTCTTGACTGCGGTACAGATGCCAATCTCGGTACCAATGGTGATCTGCAGGCAATCTCTGGTGCCTGTTTGATGACGAGGGAGAAGATGACCCTGACCTGGATATTGGGGAGTCCCAGAGGGTCTCTAGTGACAACAGGGGAGCCAGCGTTGACAGGGAAAACAAACAGTCAGACATCTGAAGCCCCATACGGGGGCAGCATCAGTGCTGAAGAGGAATGGGGGATTGGTACCAGTGGCCCTGAGTGAGGCACACTCCCACATGGTACCAGAAGAGGTGCTGGTACCTAGGCTAAGGGCGTACCAAAGATGCTCCACAGTCTGAGGCCTGGGTGGTACGAGCTCTGGTGCTGATGAACCTGGCGGCTCTGTGACGTGCCAAGGGCAGAGTTGGGATGAGGCGGTAGAAACCATGGCATCAGAGAACTCCGGAACAAGTGGAGAATCCAGGACTGAGAGGCAAAGCAGGTCAGATGCCACCAGGTAGCTGTTGGCATGGAGACAGTCAGTGCTGGTGCTGACGTTAATTGGTACCGGACTCAATGGATGCCTCATGAGTGGAGTGGAGGAACTGGAATTGATGGTAGGGGCTCTCGGAATGGTACTGGGGAGCAGTTAGACAGACCTGCTCCATCCCGTGTGCCAGAGGGAGTACGGTGCTGGTCAGCGCTCCTCTTGGAAGAAGAAGAGGAGTCTTCCTGAGCCCTGGAATGTTCCCAGCTCATTTTACAGGACCTTTTCCTCACCGTACCAAAGGAGGGAGAACGACCCCTCTTCCTCTTGTGGGAAACATCAGTGCCCGAGTGCGGGGCGGCATCGCTTGCTGGCTCCGAATGCGACTGCCGATCAGGCGAGGCCGCGATGCCGAAGCGAGCCTCATGGCCTGCTCCAACAGGGTGACTATTTGACTGGGTGGTTGTTGGTTTGAAAAGTGTGAATTGGGAGTGCTTCGTTCCAGGTGGGCCTTGAGTGGTTGACTGGAAGGAGTTAGCCTGGGAGTTCGCCTGAGGGGAGTTCCCACAGAGTTTTTGCCTTTCAGGCTTCTGTGAGCAGTAAATACAACATCTGAAGATGCTCTTAGAAGGAAGACAATAGGGATAGTGACCCATCAGCTGTTATGACCTGCACAGGATGTGCCACGTTGGTCTTTCTCCCAGAGGGTAGAAGTGACTTCGTCTGTATGAAGCGCAAGCTGGTCTCTGTATTGGAAGAGAAGGTTAAAGGACTAGAGACCCAGGTGTCAACTCTGCGTTGCATCAGAGAAAACGAAGACTTTCTGGATGGAAGTCAGTATTTGGTACTGCAAGCACAGCATGCTGAAGAATCAGAGAGGGAAGTGCAGAACGGGGAAGAAAACTGGCAGCGTGTGACCTCCAGAAGAAGAAAGAGGAGAACCCATGTGCCCCCCAACACAGATAGAGGTGCGAAATTGTTTTCAGGCTCTCTGCACAGGTACTGCGGTGGAGAATGGTTTGGAAGAGTTATCTGAGGGAAGGGATCAGAAGGAGACCCCATCGACCAGAAGGCATGGGATGCATTGTCCTAGGGATGGGGGTTCCATGACCACCACTCCCAAGAGGAGGAGACGGGTGGTGGTGGTCGGGGACTCCCTCCTAAGTGGGACGGAATCATCCATCTGCTGTCCAGATTGGGAAACTCGAGAAGTGTGCTGCTTGCCTGGAGCTAGAATTCAGGATGTGATGGAGCATTTGCTGAGACTGATCAAGCCCTCAGACCGCTAGTCCTTCCTACTTCTCCACGTGGGCCTTCAGTGGGTCACTGCAGACTATGTGGCTCTGGGAAGAAGGATAAAGGAGTTTGAGGCACAAGTCGTGTTCTCGTCCATCCTCCCTGTTGAAGGAAAAGGCCCAGGTAGGGACCATCGAATTGTGGAGGTAAATTCATGGTTACGCAGGTGGTGTCGGAGAGAGGGCTTTGGATTCTTCGACCATGGGATGTTGTTCCAGGAAGGAGGATTGCTAGGAAGAGATGGGATCTACCTAACGAAGAGAGGGAAGAGCATCTTTGGAAGCGGGCTTGCTAACCTAGTGAGGAGGGCTTTAAACTAGGTTCACTGGAGGATGGAGACTTAAGCCCTGAGGTAAGTGGGGAAGTGGGATACCGGGAGGAGGGTGCAACAGGGGAGGCCTCCTGATTCATACTGAGAAAGCAGGGCAATCGGCTAGTTATCTTAGGTGCCTGTACACGAACAAAAGAAGCCTGGGAAAGAAGCAGGAAGAATTGGAAGTCCTGGCACAGTCAAGGAACTATAATGTGATTGGAACAACAGAGACTTGGTGGGGTAACTCAGATGACTGGAGCATTCTCATGGATGGGTGTCAACTGTTCATGAAGGACAGGCCGGGGAGAAAAGGTGGGGGAGTTGCACTGTATGTAAGGGAGAGTAGGATTGCTCAGAGCTCCAGTAAGAAACTGGAGAAAAGCCTGTTGAGAGTCTTTGGGTTAAGTTTAGAGGCGAGAGCAACAAGGGTGATGTCGTGGTGGGCGTCTGCTACAGACCACCAGACCAGGGGGATGAGGTAAACGAGGCTTTCTTTGGACAACTAACAGAAGTTTCCAGAGCACAGTCCCTGGTTCTCATGGGGGACTTCAATCACCCTGACATCTGCTGGGAGAGCAATACAACAGTGCACTGACAATCCAGGAAGTTTTTGGAGAGAGTTGGGGACAACTTTCTGGAGCAAGTGCTGGAGGAACCAACTAGGGGCCGTCATCCTCTTGACCTGCTGCTCACAAACAGGGAAGAATTGGTAGCGGAAGTAGAAGTGGGTGACAACCTGGGCAGCAGTGACCATGAGATGGTCGAGTTCAGGACCCTGACAAAATGAAGAAAGGAGAGCAGTAGGATACGGATCCTGGACTTCAGAAAACCAGACTTTGATTCCTTCAGGGAACTGATGGGCAGGATCCCCTGGGAGGCTAATATAAAGGGAAAAGGAGTCCAGGAGAGCTGGCTGTATTTTAAAGAATCCTTACTGAGGGCGCAGGAACAAACCATCCTGACATGCAGAAAGAATAGCAAATATAGCAGGCGACCAGCTTGGCTTAACGGAGAAATCTTCGGTGACCTTACAAGAAGCGGAAACTTGGACAGATGACTAGGGAGGACTATAAAAATATTGCTTGAGCATGCAGCAGTGAAATCAGGAAGACCAAAGCAAAATTGGAGCTGCAGCTAGCAAGGGATGTGAAGGGTAACAAGAAGGGTTTCTACAGGTATGTTAGCAACAAGAAAGTGGTCAGGGAAAGTGTGGTCCCCTTACTGAATTAGGGAGGCAACCTAGTGACAGAGGATGTGGAAAAAGCTGAAGTACTCAATGCTTTTTTTGCCTCGGTCTTCACAGACAAGGTCAGCTCCCAGAGTATGGGGAGGAGGTGAGCAGCCCTCAGTGGTGAAAGAACAGGTTAAGGACGATTTAGAAAAGCTGGACATGCACAAGTCCATGGGGCTGGATGCAGTGCATCCGAGGGTGCTGAGGGAGTTGGCGGATGTGATTGCAGAGCCATTGGTCATTATCTCTGAGAACTCATGGTGATCAGGGGAGGTCCCAGAAGATTGGAAAAAGGAAAATATAGTGCCCATCTTTTAAAAAAGGAAAAAGGAGAACTACAGACCGGCCAGCTTCACCTCAGTCCCTGGAAAAATCATGGAGCAGGTCCTCAAGGAATCCATTTTGAAGCACCTGGAGGAGGGGAAAGTGATCAGGAACAGTCAACATGGATTCACCAAGGGCAAGTCATGCCTGACCAACCTGATTGCTTTCTATGAGGAGATAATTGGCTCTCTGGATATGGGGAAAGTGGTGGACGTGATATACCTTGACCTTAGCAAAGCTTTTGGTACGGTCTCCCACAGTACTCTATCCAGCAAGTTAAAAAAGTGTGGATTGGTTGAATGGACTATAAGGTGGACAGAAAGCTGGCTATATTGTCAGATTCAATGGGTAGTGATCAATGGCCCAATTTCTAGCTGGCAGCCGTTATCAAGTGGAGTGCCCCAGAGGGTTGGTCCTGGGGCCGGTTTTATTCAACATCTTCATTAATGATCTGGAGGATGGTGTGGACTGCACCCTCAGCAAATTCACGGATTACACTAAGATGGGGAGAGAGGTAGATATGCTGGAGGGTAGGGATATGATACAGAGGGACCTAGACAAGTTAGAGGATTGGGCCAAAAGAAATCTGATGAGGTTCAGCAAGGACAAGGGCAGAGTCCTGCACTTAGGATGGAAGAATCCCACGCACTGCTACAGACTAGGGACCGACTGGCTAAGTGGCAGTTCTGTTGAAAAGGACCTGGGGATTACAACGGATGAGAAGCTGGATATGAGTCAACCATATGCCTGTGTTGCCAAGAAGGCTCACGGCATATTGGGCTGCATTAGTAGGAGCATTGCCAACAGATCGAGGGAAGTGATTATTTCCCTCTGTTCGGCACTGGCGAGGCCACATCTGGAGTATCGCATCCAGTTTTCGGCCCCCCACTACCGAAAGGATGTGGACAAATTGGAGAGTCTAGGAGAGGGCAATGAAAATGATTAGGGGGCTGGGGTACATGACTTACGAGGAGAGGCTGAGGGAATTGGGCTTGTTTAGTCTGCAGAAGAGAAGAGCGAGGGGGGATTTGATAGCAGCCTTCAACTACCTGAAGGGGGGTTCCAAAGAGGATGGAGCTCGGCTGTTCTCAGTGGTGGCAGATGACAGAACAAGGAGCCATGGTCTCAAGTGGCAGTGCGGGAGGTCTAGTTTGGATATTAGGAAACACTATTTCACTACAAGGGTGGTGAAGCACTGGAATGGGTTCCCTAGGGAGGTGGTGGAATCTCCATCCTTAGAGGTTTTTAAGGCGCTGCTTGACAAAGCCCTGGCTGGGATGATTTAGTTGGGGATTGGTCCTGCTTTGAGCAGGGGGTGGGACTAGATGACCTCCTGAGGTCCCTTCCAACCCTGATCTTCTATGATTCTATGAGTCTCATCGCTCAACTTCTCTTTGTGAATGACTTGCAGATGGCGCACCTCTCACCTCGTGTGGGGGTCACTGCTGGGGATGGCCGCCCCACAGGACAGACAGCGGTTGAACCCTGGTGAGAGAGTAGACAGCCACTATAACTAAACTAACATAAACTTACCCAGAGGTACTACGAACGGCTGTATGTAAGAAAAAAATTCTCAAAAACAGACCAATGAGCAGGGGGTGAAACATCGCATGGAGCTCTGACTGTAGCCACACCCGGTGAGAAGGAACTGAGGGGGCTGGAGTGGTGCTGCCCTGCCCGGGGCACGAAGCGTGAGTGCCGCCCCTTTGGGCACTGCTGGGCAAAGTTCTCCGGCTCTGGTGCGCTGGGCATGCACACACCTAAGTAGCACCAAACAAAGTCAACAAAGGAGCAAGAATAGCACCACCGTTACACTACGTAGGCTGAAGCATATATCATTCCTCATATTCCAGAGGTCAGGAGGCCTGGATCAGGAAGGAATTTCACCCTTATGGAAAGTATCGGGCAATTGGCCAGGTACATCATGAGGGTTTTAGGTCTTCCTCTGAAGCTTCTGACATTGACCGGTGATGGAGACAGGATACTGGATGGACCAGACAGTTTGTTGCAACATGGCAAGTCATATATGTTCCTTACAAAGCAATAATTCATCCTGGAACATGAGCACCGCTTGAACGTAGATTCCCAGACTTCTAGTACTTCAGCTTTTCAGAGGCTGAATGAAATCCAAACAGCAGATCCAGTGAGAAAATGACATTCACTAGGAGGGTGGTGAAGCATTGGAATGGGTTTCCTAGGGGGGTGGTGGAACCTGTGAGGTTTTTAAGGTCAGGCTTGACAAAGCCCTGGCTGGGATGATTTAGTTGGGGATTGGTCCTGCTTTGAGCAGGCGGTAACATCCTGAGGTCCCTTCCAACACCGATAGTCTACGATTCTATGATTAGCACAAACCACTTTATCTTTCACTGGGAGGAAGCAGTCTGTTATAGCTCCCACTCCCATCGTCAGGCTGTTTCAAGCTGAAGCAATGGTCTTGTGAATTCCTGCTCACCTGCAAGTGAGCAAGAAAAATGAAACTCTGCTCCCTTCACAGCCGGCTCCACTAGATAATCTCTGGTATCAAGTATGGAAGAAAAACTGCTTTTTCCTTTGGAAAAGCTGGCAGGGTACACTGTCCTCCATATCGTCTTTCTCTGACAGGAGGATGGATGGCACCCCATAAACAGGGTCAGGGTCTCCGCCATGTTATATACAAGAATCTCTGCAGCCGTGAAGCACTTACCGTCCTCGAGGTGGGCGGAGCCGAAGGACTTGTTAGCGACACCATTTCCTGAATGGCCAGACGCAATTTCAGCCGGTGAAGGGGGTTGCTGATGCCGATCTCTCTCTGGATCTCTGTATCGGACAAGGCAGACATGATGGCACCGCTCTTCACGTTGGCTCTGCAGGCTGCAACATACCAGGCGGGCATGCCCACCCACAGCTGGCAACACAGAGGAAAGCAGAGGGTTTCATGTCAAGGTCAGGCTTGACAAAGCCCTGGCTGGGATGATTTAGTTGGGATTGGTCCTGCTCTGGGCAGGGAGTTGGACTAGATGGCCTCCAGAGGTCCCTTCCAATCCTGATATTCTATGTGCCCATCTCCACCTAGACACACACGTGCTAACAAGGGACACAACCGCCGAGACTGAGGGTTCAGCTCAGTGGTTTGAGCACTGGCCTGCTAAACCCAGGGTTGTGAGTTCAATCCTTGAGGGGGCCATTTAGGGATCTGGGGCAAAAATTGGGGATTGGTCCTGCTTTGAGCAGGGGGTTGGACTAGATGACCTCCTGAGGTCCCTTCCAACACTGATATTCTATGATTGATCTTTTTGAATCATTTCGTTAAAGCTATGTCCACATATCCCCAGACAATTCCCATTGCAATGACAGGCTAAGGAGCCTGGCTCCATCAGCATAGAGCTGGAGTCGTTCTATGCTCCTGATACTCTAGGACAGTGGTTCTCAACCAGGGGTACGCATACCCCTGGGGGTACTCAGAGGTCTTCCGGGGGCACATCAACTCATCTAGAGATTTGCCTAGTTTTACAAGAGGCGACATAAACAGCACTAGCGAAGTCAGTACAAACTAAAATTTCATACAGAGAATGATTTCTTTATACTGGGCCATATACTATACACGGAAATGTAAGTACAATATTTATTTTCCAACTGCTTTATTTTATAATCCTATGATAAAAATGAGAAAGTCAGCCATGTTTCAGTACTGTAGTGCCCAGGGGCTGTACCCAAGTGCCCCCCATCCCCGGCTGCGGTCCCGAGACCAGTGGCTCTCAACCTTTCCAGAATACTGTCCCCCTTTCAGGAGTTTGATTTGTCCTGCGTACCCCCAAGTTTCACCTCGCTTTAAAAAGTAGTGTGATGTGCCACTTTTGTATTTTTAGGTCCGATTTATGTACCGCAGAAGAGGGGAGAGGAACAGCACGAACACAAGGTCTATCGTGAGTCGCACAATGGATATGTTCCTGTCTCGAGCTGAGCGAATAAACGATTTCCCAGTTTGGTGGATGAACCAAAAAAAACCCCAAAAAAACCAAAAATCCGTTTCAGGTTGAAATGAAAAACAAAACAACAAACAAAAAATTAAAGTTGGGTCAAACTTTACTTTTGTTTTTAACTTTTGTTCAACCTGGAATGAATTTGGGGTGTTTTTTTTTGTTTCGTTTTCAGGGTTGGGTTTGTTTTTTACCCCTTTTTATGTTCATTTTCACAAATCTAGCTCAACAAAATGAAGCTGTTCAATCAGACAATGTCAAAATGAAAGGTTACAGCTTCTTCCTCCTGCCAAAACTATCCACTGAATTCAACCCAAATCCGCAAATCATTTCGGTTGACCAAAACCTGCACTTTTCAGCAAATAAACTATCCGTCCAAAATTTTTCGCCCAGCTCTATTTGCGTCAGCGTCAACCTCTCCACTAAAATGCCCAGCCTCACCTCCAGCCAAGAGACCACCGTCGGTCCATCCCACTGAGCAAAGGGCATGCCTTTCCTTCGAGCATCTTCCAAAAGCTCATGCCTGGAAGGAAACGGCGAGGGAAGAATTAGGCACTGAGGGCCAGGTTCTCCACGCACACACACACTGCCTCTACCAAGTGCTGCAGGCTCACTACCTCCCACACCTTCAGTCAACGTGGTGGGAGCTAAGAAGAGGATGCTGAAGACAGTTATCTGCAAGACACAGGTACATATGGACAAACCCAGCAGGAGTACAATGGGCACAGAAGCAATCGCTACAGGCAGTAGGACACTGTACTTAGCAACACAATAATAGAGGTATGGCTGACTCAGGAAAGGGAGCGGTGACCAGATGTCTCCGCTCAGCAGGACCTGGGTGGAGAGAGAGAGACTCGGGATTCAGGATTCCCAGATCGGCCAAGCCTTGCTGCCAGCTTGCAGGACTCCCCCTCCCTGCCTCACACAGGAGCAGAGAAACAGGCATGCTTACTTCTTCCTCAGCCGCCGGTCCCTCTCTGCTTGGGCTCCCAGCTTGCCAAGTCCCAGCGAATCTTGTATGCTGAGCTCAGGATCGGACATCAGAACTAGGAAAGGAGTCAAACCGTTTCGAAGATTAGACTAGCCATCGTCTAGTCCCCAGCTCCTGCCCCCAAGCAGTCACAGCCACCTGCCTAGTGCTGTGCCACGTGGGCACACGTGGCTCCAGCACAGGGTGACCCATGACAGAGAGGGCAACACGCCCACTCCGACCCATTTACAGTACAACAGATGCTACCCACCCCACAGTCTCTGGACCCTTTGGTGAGGCCAACCAAGGGGGTTTTTTTTCCATCCAGTTCTTCCAGATGTCCCATTCCCTTTGACGTCAAGAGCTTTATAATTACAATAATACCGTACTTAGCACTTCCGACATGCTCTGCATTTCAGAGGGCTTTGCAGAATGTATCTAGCCCGGCAGCAGGGTAAGATTTCAGGAAAGCAAATTTGAGGGAATTAAGGCATCGAATGAGCGAGGAGCAATAGGAGGCAGCGTTAAGCTCTGACCTACACCCAACCGTTGGGCCCCGTCAATTAGGCGGGTATGGTTCTAGCCGGACAGCTCCACTCGTGTGGCTGCAGTTATCCTGCTATGAATGTGCGTGCGGCTACGTCTACACTCTAGCATGGAAAGGGGAATAAGCAATGCACCTTTATATCAGTATAACTGTACCCACACTAGGGGTTATACCGGTCCTGCTAGAACACTAAAGAATCACCCACCCTGACAGACGTCGCTGCCCCGCGTAGAGGCCAAGCCGAAGTCAGCAGCTGTAGCATGGCCGTGCATGCCCAGAGACTGTAAGGACACAGTCCTTCAGAGCAGGGCTAACTGTTTAACAGAGACCTAACCCTGCCTAGAACAAGGCTTGGTTCCCCACTCTGCACCTGCCGCGCAGACAGCAGCCCCCCTCTCCCTCCAGTCTCTCATGCTGAATCCCAAGCAAGAGAGACAGCCACTCGGAAGGTGCTTCCCAGGGCCTGTCACCCCACATCACACCCTGCCCTTCTTTACAGGGGAAGGAAGAGATTCAGACCGTGGCCGGTGGCTCCGTCTCGGCTCAGCTGAATCAGACGGCCTTTCTCTTTCTTGCCAAACAAGCGCCCAATGGAAGATTTGATTCCTTTTCTCTTGGAGCCTTTGTGCAGGGAGTCCTGGCTGCTGGTACTGCTGCTCAGGTTGCTTGTCTGCTCCTCCAAAGAGCTAAGAAAGGGGGCAGGGGGGAAGAGAGAACAGGCAAAACCTTCAGATTGTTCTTTATTTGGAGCAGCACCAAGTAGCAGCACCCGGAGCAATGCGCAGGGAAACCCAGACGCCCCCCCAGAGCCTGCTACTCCCCCAAGGGAGCAGTAAACCTTCTTTGTGTTTACACACCACGCACTCCAGACTGCACACACAGGAACTGAGCAGTAGCCAGGCACGGCCAGCCTCTGGCACTGCCGAGCAGTGGGGGAAAAGAGATGCTGGCCAAGGACGCACACAGCAAACCGCCCGGGTCCCACGGGTATGCGCCGTGGGAAGACAAAGAGCCTTTGGTTCCAGAGGGGGTAGGTCCCTCACACCTAGCGCTTGGCCACCTTTACCATCTGCCCTGGCTAGAAGAGAACATATCCTCGCTGTTCACCTCCGTTCCGGGCTAACTCAACGGAGGCGGTGAACCGAGCCTCATCTGACACGGTTTCTCCGGCGATCTGTGTTCGGCCGGAGGGATACAAGTTGGGAGCCATCGTCCGTTTTCTCATTCCCAACCACCCTCACCTCGGAACGTGAGGCCTGGCGAACCCCGGGTTCCAAGCAGAGTGGATGAGGTCAAGTCGCTGAACCCTACTACTTGGGAATTATCATAGGGTACGCACCACTCCCAGCATCTCTAGGCTGTGAGGGAGAGCCCTGAGTCACCAGTATGGGCCCAGTCGTCTAGCCCAGAAGCCCAAAGGCCACCAGCCACAGCCTTAGTCCTGCCAGATCCCTGCTCACCTATGACATCAGGTCTGGTGTTTAAAGCATCTGGTGCCTTTATTATTTCCATCCCCATGGCTTGTAGGAGGGTTTCCCTGCTCCACCACACACCATGAGAGGTGGCGCTGGCAGAGTGCATCCGCTTGCCAGGTCCCTCCTGCCCCCCGTACCTTTTGCCATCCTCCTGACTGAGGGCAGGATGCCCCAGCTTCTCCAGCCGCAGTGTCCTGGGTGAGGAAGGAGGGGAAGTCTCACATTTTATGGTGGTTTTATCTTCTCGGTTCTCATCCCGAGCGGCTGGCGACTAAACAAACAGTGGAGCGGTGAGGTTAAACAGCAAAGATCCCTGCCTCCAGAGCTAACCCGCCTCTAACAGACACGCCCAGCCCCAGGAGCAGCTAGCCAGCCAGTGCCTTTAAAAATGAAGTGAGAACAGGGCCTCAGTGGTTTTTGTGCGCCACGACAGCCTCTTCTCACAGCATGCCCCGAACCAGAGCCCAGGTGAGGGCCTGTTCCCAGACCAGCAGGGGGTGACGTGCCCATAAAGGGCAGAGAGAGAACCTGATCAGAGTGGGGCGTGGCAGAGAAAGGAGGTGCCCTTTTGGGTCCCACAATGCTGTGCGGGAATGAGCAGTCTCCCTAAATTCCAAAGGAAACATGCCCATGTCCTAGCCTTGGATTCAGCCTGCACCCAGCCCCCGGAGGCCCCGTGGGCTAAAGGAGCAGACGTCCGCTGCAGGGATCCTACAAGCGGTGGGCACCAGTTAGGTGAGTCGGCCCGACATCTTTGCAGCTCCCCACTGGGCCCAGGCAATAACCTCGCACTGGCCCGGACACCCTCCCACCCCATGGCACGACGGCCCAAATCCACAAAGGTGTTTGGGCTTCTAACTTCCACTGACATCAATGGAAATTCGGAGCCCGAGTCCCTTCGTGGATCTGGGCGAAACTGCCCCAGTTTTGGTTGGGTGCCTGTCCTCCATGGTGAGGTCGGGGTGTTGAGGGGGAAGAGAGGTCGTTCCCTCCTTGACTAATGCAGCGATGGCTTTTCTGGCTGGCCGATCTGTATGCAGGCCTCTGGCCCCACACGCTCCGGGGCTAGAGGGACTGCATGAGTGGGCATCAAATGGGAAAGAAGCTACACGTGGGAGCGGAGCGTGTGGACAAGTGACACCGTTGGTGCCGGGATCTGGGTCGGGGCCACCGTCGAGGCTGAGCAGCAACATCCGCAGCTGGCACATTTGAAATCCTCCTGTGGCTGCTTCCTAGGAGGCATTAGCAAGGACTCCACCCTGCTTGCATAGAGCTCTTGGTGTGAGTCGAGAGGAAAACACAGCTCCTGAGTCTGCCCCTGTATCCATGCCAGGTGGAATGCTCTCCCCTCGGCACAGATCCCTGCTGGCACTGAGCCTGACACTGGGGCACCTGAAGGACCACGGCAGAGATGGCAAACGGGCTTCCCTGCACCATACAAAAGACTTGGCTCTGGAGCAGGGAGATGGCCACGGATGCTGGCAGACATCATAGAATATCAGGGTTGGAAGGGACCTCAGGAGGTCATCTAGTCCAACCCCCTGCTCAAAGCAGGACCAATCCCCAACTAAATCATCCCAGCCAGGGCTTTGTCAAGCCTGACCTTAAAAACTTCAAAGGAAGGAGATTCCACCACCTCCCTAGGTAACGCACTCCAGTGCTTCACCACCCTCCTAGTGAAAAAGTTTTTCCTAATATCCAACCTAAACCTCCCCCACTGCAACTTGAGACCATTACTCCTTGTTCTGTCATCTGCTGCCACTGAGAACAGTCTAGATCCATCCTCTTTGGAACCCCCTTTCAGGTAGTTGAAAGCACCTATCAAACCCCCCCTCATTCTTCTCTTCCAGAGACTAAACAATCCCAGTTCCCTCAGCCTCTCCTCATAAGTCATGTGTTCCAGTCCCCTAATCATTTTTGTTGCCCTCCGCGGGACGCTTTCCAATTTTTCCACATCCTTTTTGTAGTGTGGGGCCCAAAACTGGACCCAGTAATCCAGATGAGGCCTCATCAATGTCGAATAGAGGGGAACAATCATGTCCCTCGATCTGCTGGCAATGCCCCTACTTATACAGCCCAAAATGCCATTGGCCTTCTTGGCAACAAGGGCACACTGTTGACTCATATCCAGCTTCTCACCCACTGTAACCCCTAGCTCCTTTTCTGCAGAACTGCTGCCTAGCCATTCGGTCCCTAGTCTGTAGCGGTGCATGGGATTCTTCCATCCTAAGTGCAGGACTCTGCCCTTGTCCTTGCTGAACCTCATCAGATTTCTTTTGGCCCAATCCTCTAATTTGTCTAGGGGCCTCTGTATCCTATCCCTACCCTCCAGCGTATCTACCTCTCCTCCCAGTTTAGTGTCATCTGCAAACTTGCTGAGGGTGCAATCCACACCATCCTCCAGATCATTAATGAAGATACTGAACAAAACCGGCCCCAGGACCGACCCTTGGGGCACTCCACTTGATACCGGCTGCCAACTAGACATGGAGCCATTGATCACTACCCGTTGAGCCTGATGATCTAACCAGCTTTCTATCCACCTTATCGTCCATTCATCCAGCCCATACTACTTTAACTTGCTGGCAAGAATACTGTGGGAGACCATGTCAAAAGCTTTGCTAAAGTCAAGGAATAACACGTCCACTGCTTTCCCATCATCCACAGGGCCAGTTATCTCATCATAGAAGGCAATTAGATTAGTCAGGCATGACTTGCCCTTGGTGAATCCATGCTGACTGTTCCTGATCATTTTCCTCTTCTCTAAGTGCTTCAGAATTGATTCCTTGAGGACCTGCTCCATGATTTTTCCAGGGACTGAGGTGAGGCTGACTGGCCTGTAGTTCCCTGGATCCTCCTCCTTCCTTTTTTTAAAGATGGGCACTACATTAGCTTTTTTCCAGTCATCCGGGACGTCCCCCAATCACCATGAGTTTTCAAAGATAATGGCCAATGGCTCTGCAATCACATCCACCAACTCCTTTAGCACTCTCGGATGCAGTGCGTCTTGCCCCATGGACTTGTGCTTGTCCAGCTTTTCTAAATAGTCCCGAAACACTTCTTTCTCCACAGAGGGCTGGTCACCTCCTCCCCATGCTGTGCTGCCCAGTGCAGCAGTCTGGGAGCTGACCTTGTTCATGAAGACAGAGGCAAAAAAAGCATTGAGTACATTAGCTTTTCCCTCATCCTCTGTCACTAGGTTGCCTCCCTCATTCAGTAAGGGGCCCACACTTTCCTTGACTTTCTTCTTGTTGCTAACATACCTGAAGAAACCCTTCTTGTTACTTTTAACATCTCTTGCTAGCTGCAACTCCAGGTGTGATTTGGCCTTCCTGATTTCACTCCTACATGCCCAAGCAATATTTTTATACTCTTCCCTGGTCATTTGTCCAATCTTCCACTTCTTGTAAGCTTCTTTTTTGTGTTTAAGATCAGCAAGGATTTCACTGTTAAGCCAAGCTGGTCGCCTGCCATATTGACTCTTCTTTCTACACATCTTTGCTCAGACGGCAAAGTCCGGGGCAGGCCGCACAATGGAACACAGAGGCACAGGTGGCTGCAGCCTGTGGGCCGATGCATGCAGGTGTGACGGGCATGCGTGCAGCCAGCACGCTGCCTGCACAACCAGCAGCAGGAGGGGACGCGCAGGCAGGCATGGCAGCTGCACTAATGAATGCAGGAGCGGCAGCAAGACCATAGATGCCAGGGTTGGGAGAGAGCTCCTGTGTCCTCCCGCCCATTCCCTGCTCCAGTGCAGGACCGTTCTCTCACACTGAAGGGCTTTTTCCTGTCTCCTCGCTGATGACCCTAGTCCGGGGGGCTTGACTTCCCTCAGCAAGACGATGAACTGTCCAAGTGCTCTGGTTGTGAGATGTGTCTGTCAGAGCTACAGGCTGCTCTCCTGGAATCTCTGTATCTAATGGTGCTTCCTCTCTTGTGCGATAGCCTCTGGCAACGGAGACCCCGGTATCATCCCCTCATGGTTCCCGTTGCCCGCACGCTCGGCTAGTCTCTCTCCACAGGTCAGGCCCTCAGGCTCCTCTCGCTGTTGCTGCCTTTCCTTGGATTCTCTCCAAACACAAACTGAGATTTTTCTGGAAGTTATTCTAGAGTCTGTGCACGGGGCAGGACGTCAGAGCATCCCTGGAAGGAGAGCCTCAGTAGTTGAATCACACAATCGTAGGACTGGAAGGGACCGCAAGAGGTCATAAATCCTGTCTTCTGCACTCATGGCAGGACTAGTCTTGTCTAGACCATCCCTGATGGGTTTGTCTAACCTGCTCTTAATAAAAACAGGAAGAAGGCAGGCGGTGCATAGTTCCCAGAGGAAGGCTGGTCTGGTGGGCAATGCATTAGCCCAGCACCTGGGAGACCTGGGTTCAAATCCCTGCTCTGCCACAGACCCTCTCTGTGACTTTGGGCTAGTCACTCAGATTCTCTCCCCGTCTGTGACTGCAGGATCCCACTGTCCCAGAATGGCAGTGGACACGGGGTCTGGATGCGGAGTGAGTAAGCCCAAAACAGTGACCAGTCTCCTCCCAGAGCCAGGGGGCTTCGCAACATGTGGGGGTCCAGCAGTTATGCCCATGCACAACACCTGGCTATCCATCCAGAGAGCAGGACTGGGGCTAGCCTGTGACAGAGGGCAAATATGGGCTAGCAGATGGAACAGGCAAGCCAGTGTGATTCTGCACTGCACCTAGACAAGGGCAGAATAGCCCCTCTCTGTCCAGGAGCCTAAGCTCTGCCTTGCTGCCTGCCCCGGACAGGAGTCTGCTACTGTTTATATCAGCACCTCCGGGCCTCACCTCTGCCATCCGTGCTCCTGACTTGTACGTGGCCCCGCTACACTGTTTCTTGGGGCAGGGGACCTTGTCTCTCGGGGTGTGTCTACACTGCAATCACAGGGTGTCACTTCAGCTCGCCTGGGCTAGCTTTGATAGAGCCAGCTCTGGTACGGGAGCAGCACCAGGGGCGAGCCCTGAGAGTAATTACCCAGGGCTGCAGGCAGGTGTGTGCACACCAGCTGCAGGGCAGAGACACCCTGGGCCTGTCCGTCAAATGCCTGGGACACTGTTGTTCAAATACCCGGGCAGGGCAGTAATAAGGGCTAATGCACTAGCCAGGCTGTGCTCATGCTCCAGCTGGCTCCTTGACTCGGGACCTTCCTCGCTGTGCTCTGAAAGTCACCGGCGTTGCTCTGGCCCGTTGCTTATTATCTCTTCCTTCTTCCCGCCATGTCCATTTTAACTTTTGGGCCCGACCACCTCTCACCGGCCATCGCTCAGGGTTTCCCCTTCAAAACCCATCCCGGCCTCGAGCTGGTTCCATCCACGCACTCGGAGGTCTCCCGAGCTGTCGGCACCTAGACTGGGATAAAGCGCCCTCCTCCTCCACACTGCCCTCTGGGGAACCCCATGCACCAGCTGCTGCATCAGGAACGGCTCGTGGGACGAGGCCCACAGGCAAAGCCGACCAGGAAGGGTCTGAGAGACGGGCAAGCACCCCCATCCGTGTCCGAGGGAGGGGAGTTTGAGCATAGCACCAGGCTGGGCTGTGCAGGACATTTTCTCCACAGCAACGAAGATCTGTTCGCAGATCAACCACACTGCTGTGCTCTGTCCAGCAGGCCCTACCCTACGGAAGAGCTGGGAATGAAGGCTGATTTCTACGCTGCTGTCCTTGAGCTGGCCCTAAAACAACACCGCCCAGCCACAGTCCCACAGACGCCAGCGGGCTCCCAAGGCCACTCCCTGCCACCGAACGCCCCCACGGGCTGCATCCATCGACAGGTGCTGCTCGTTATCCTAGTCCTGGCCGTCACTGACCTGTCGAGCAGCATTCAAAGCATGCCAAGACCCCATGGGCCCAGGCGTCTGCCCGGAGAGTCCTGGGGGTGGCTCCAAGCGAGCCCAGGGAGACAGCCAGCTCCTCGGCGTAGCGTAGGAGCTGTGCACATGCGATGAAAGTTGGCGTACACACGTATCCAAGGCCATGAACTGTCCGGGACAGCAATCCAGAACCCCGGTCCCCAGGGATTTCTCCCGGGTAAGCGGTACTGCACAGTGCCTCTCTTCACACAGAGGGGACGGCAGGGGCCCTGTCTGTGTACGTATTACGTGACACAGCTCTTGGCTCGCAACCCAGGCAGCACCTGGCCCCCGTTTCTCCCCACACACCTGGGCTGCCCGCAGGACACTCGTTTCTGTGCCGCAGTGATGTGTGGAGTGAAAGGGGCAGCGCTGGACAGCGGTGATCGGAGCTGCAGGCGAGTCATTCTGCTGTCTCCTGCGGACGTGTCTGAGAATGGCTGAGGGTCACTCCTGTGTCCCACGGACAGACCCTGGGCCCAGCCTGACGGGATTTGGCCTTTCCGTTAGGAGCTCCATGCTGGAAAACGTGGAGAGGCAGAGTGGGTTCCGACCACTTTCAGCACACCCCTCTGTCTGACCGTGTACAGATATTGCAGCAGCACCCGTCAGGATCAGAGCCTACTGTTCCAGGTGCCGTACAAACGTATGTACATCCCAGGGCACAGCCCCAGCCCCATATTGCTCACAATCCTTCCCCCTGACCAGTTTTCATTCCTCAGCATACAAACACACAGGAGCAGCTCCCGCGTGCAGTTCAACAAGTCGACAGGCACCGCAGCGGGGCCTGGGACGGGAGCAAGAGAGAGAGTCCAAGAGCCAGAGGAATTAGAGAGTGACTCACAAGCAGCTTCCTCCGGTGCTTCCGTAAGTCACTGGGCTGGTTGCAAGAGGCAAACAGAAAGAGACACAGAAAGGGAGGCAGTTAGCTGAGAATTCCCCTGCGGGCAGAGCAAAGCGACAGAGGTGCTGACTGCAAAACGCCCACCCCAGACAGCCCACAGAGCCAGGTGCGGGCCCTGGTGAGAACCCCGCTATGCACGGCTTTCCCTAGGGCTGGGCAAATCAACGCAAGGAAACGGCAACAAACACACTGGGCTTTCAACACCCCCCGCACTCACACACCCGGCTACCCTCCCATACGCCCCCGACAGCTCTCACACCCCCACATACACCCAGCCCCTGCCCAGTTCTACACACAGCGCCATCCTCACACCCAACCCAACTACACCCCCCCTCAGGTCCCTGTCCACCTGCCCAGCCAACACTACACCTCCATCCACACCCCTCACACACACCCCTGCCTGGGTACACCTCCCCCCGCACCCGCCACGTACACTCCCACGCTTGGTACACCCACCTTTCCATCCCGCCCCCCACCCGCCCCGCCTTCATTCACACATCACCCTTGTGCCCTCGTAACTGACCCTGCATTCGCCCCCCGCATCAGCCCCCGCCTCCCCCAGGCCTCCTCGTGCCCCCCTTTCCACTGGGAACAGCACAGCAGAGTTGCGCCGGCCAGGAGCAGGCGTGCGAATGAACGCACAACGGGCCATGAAGTTCTCGTGAGCAGCATCCAGAGGTGCCACCTGCGGGCTCAGAGACACCCTGCTCTGCCCCCCCCCAGGCAGGCAGGCAGGCAGGCGCTATGTGGGGAGATCCCAGAGCGGCGCCCGCGGGCCCCTGTGGGTTCAGCGGCCTTGGCTGGCACCAGCGCACCCCGCCCGGCTCACCAGCGTCATGATCCCCATGCGGTCCAGGTCCTGAGCGGCGCTGCGAGAGGACAGCTTCGGGGTGGAGCGCCCGCTGACCGGGGGCGAGGAGCTGGCCAGGGACAGGGCTGTCAGGGAGGTGGGGATGGAAGCCCGTTTGCGGAGCTGCATCAGGTTCAGGCCCTCCATGCTGCCACTCGTGACGCGGGTCTCCAGCTCCTCAGCGCGCAGCTCCGTGGATTCCTTCTCCTCTTGAATCATCCTGAGGAATTGCAGACGGGGTGAGGCGTGGCAGAATTCCCGCTTCCCCGCCGACGGCCCGGTCGCCATTCCTGGGGGTCCCCCGGCCCGCCTCCTGCCTCCACGGCTGCCAGATTCCAGCGGCCAAACAGGATGGCACCACAGGGCTCTGCCCCCCAACTGCAGTGCCAGGAGGCCCCTGTCCCCTCTCAGGGAGGCTGCATGGGGCCCCCTTCTCCACTCCAGCAGCGGCAGCCGGGCCCTATCCCTCAGGAGCAAAAGGGATGGCCCTGGGGCCCCCCCAAAGACCAGGCGGAAGGAAGGTTGTTCAGGAGCCCCTGCAGTGTATTTTGATATGAACCCTTCCCTATAACTCCAGCACAGCAGGGCTTCGTCTGCGGGCTCCCAGGGCTTTTCTAAGTTAAAAATGTCACACGTGAACACGCCCCAAGGAGCCCCTAGAGGATGCTGCCCCACGATGCTTCGTCTCTCCAAATCAATTCCGGATCTCAGCCTTCCATCCTTCCCGCCCGCTGGAATGCCCACGCCATGGTCCTGAGGAAGCTCCAGCTGCTTTCGTCCACTCTGGGCCGCACAAGTGCCCTGAGCTGAGTGACCCGGTCTGCTGGGTTTGCAGCGGATCTCGCTCACCAGAGCAGGGCAAAGCAGCCAGAGGGTACAGCTAAATTCCCACCCCGTCCTCCAGAATCCCCCTCCCAACATTCCCCTGCATGCCCCCAAATTCCCCCTTCCCTCCTGCCCCTCCCCACATTCCCCTGCACGCCTCCAAATTCCCCTTTCCCTCCTGCCCCTTCCCGCATTCCCCTGCAGGCTCCCAAATTCCCCCTTCCCTCCTGCCCCTCCCCACATTCCCCTGCAGGCTCCCAAATTCCCCCTTCCCTCCTGCCCCTTCCCACATTCCCCTGCATGCCCCCAAATTCCCCCTTCCCTCCTGCCCCTCCCCACATTCCCCTGCATGCCCGCAAATTCCCCTTCCCTCCTGCCCCTCCCCACATTCCCCTGCAGGCTCCCAAATTCCCCCTTCCCTCCTGCTCCTTCCCACATTCCCCTGCATGCCCCCATATTCCCCCTTCCCTCCTGCCCCTCCCCACATTCCCCTGCAGGCTCCCAAATTCCCCCTTCCCTCCTGCCCCTTCCCACATTCCCCTGCATGCCCCCAAATTCCCCCTTCCCTCCTGCCCCTCCCCACATTCCCCTGCATGCCCGCAAATTCCCCTTCCCTCCTGCCCCTCCCCACATTCCCCTGCATGCCCCCAAATTCCCCCTTCCCTCCTGCCCCTCCCCACATTCCCCTGCATGCCCCCAAATTCCCCCTTCCCTCCTGCCCCTTCCCACATTCCCCTGCATGCCCCCAAATTCCCCCTTCCCTCCTGCCCCTTCCCACATTCCCCTGCATGCCCGCAAATTCCCCTTCCCTCCTGCCCCTCCCCACATTCCCCTGCATGCCCCCAAATTCCCCCTTCCCTCCTGCCCCTCCCCACATTCCCCTGCATGCCCCCAAATTCCCCCTTCCCTCCTGCCCCTTCCCACATTCCCCTGCATGCCCCCAAATTCCCCCTTCCCTCCTGCCCCTTCCCACATTCCCCTGCATGCCCGCAAATTCCCCCTTCCCTCCTGCCCCTTCCCACATTCCCCTGCATGCCCGCAAATTCCCCCTTCCCTCCTGCCCCTCCCCACATTCCCCTGCAGGCTCCCAAATTCCCCCTTCCCTCCTGCCCCTCCCCACATTCCCCTGCAGGCTCCCAAATTCCCCCTTCCCTCCTGCCCCTCCCCACATTCCCCTGCAGGCTCCCAAATTCCCCCTTCCCTCCTGCCCCTTCCCACATTCCCCTGCATGCCCGCAAATTCCCCCTTCCCTCCTGCCCCTCCCCACATTCCCCTGCAGGCTCCCAAATTCCCCCTTCCCTCCTGCCCCTCCCCACATTCCCCTGCACGCCTCCAAATTCCCCTTTCCCTCCTGCCCCTCCCCAAATTCCTCCTCCCCTCCTGCCCCTGCACCCATATCCCCGGCCCTCCTGCCCCTCACGGCTGCACTCAGAACCAGACACTCCGCAGATTCTACCTGATCTCCTCGTTGATGGCGTCCAGCTGCTCCTGCAGCATGATGGCCAGGGTCTGGGCATCGGAGTGCCCGCTGGGGGACAGCACGTCCATGGAGCTGAAGAGCGCCTCGCGATCATCCTCCTCCACGTCCGAGATTTCCAGGTCGCTGTCGAAGGTGTGAGACACGGTGGCCAGGACGCCGCCTGGCTGGGCCTGCTCCCAGTCCTGAGAGACGGCAGAGACCCCACACAGGTCACTACTTCCCCACCAAGCAGCAGAGGCCAGGGCCCAACCCATGGGAGTTAGGCTCCTAACTTTGAGCAGCTGGGCCAAGCCATCAAGGTGAAGCAGCCAGCAACGGCTCCCCTTGAGTAGGGGCAGGGTCTGCTCCCTGGCGAGGCGTCGCCGAGTGCCCCTCATTCCTGTGTGGGCCCCCCTCTCACAACTGTGCCAGGAGACTCTTGTACACAAAGGCACCAACACACTGCCCTGCAGCAATCTCAGAGCTGGGCCCCGGGGGAGACGGACCCCGGGGAGACGGCCCCCCATATGACCCCCAGACCCAGACCCTGGGGAGAGCCTTCCCTCTCAACCTGGTTCCTGGGAAGAGGGGCCCCCAGATTTGGGTCCCAGGGCAAGGGGCCCCCACACGCACCCTAGAGCTGGGCCCCAGGGAGACCCTTCCCTCTCAACTTGGGTCCCAGGGAGAGGGGACGCCCCCTTAAGCCAAGCTGAAGGGAAAGCCCCGCCCCTCAGTGCTAAGTCCCATGGAACAGGGCCCCCAGGTGCCCCAAAGCCTGATCCTGGTGAGAGGATCCAGGCCCTCCCCATTCCCCAGGGAAATGCAGGAACAGAGACACTCTGCTCAGGGCAGTGCTCTCTATTCACCAAGGGCCGTAAGTGCACACCGGCCGGCTCCGCTGACCCTCGACCCCCCATGCCAGCCCCGCGCCACGTGCGTGTGCTGTAGTGTAATGGCACTGTGCACCCACTTCACCCTGCACTTTAAACCAGGGAGTAAGTGCTGGCCTGGCCATGGTCCAGTCACTTCCCCACACAATAAGGAACCTCTTGGCTAAGAAGGGGGTTTAGGGCAGTAGCCCTGCAGCTGTCCCTGCCTAATGACCCCAGCAAAGCCCCCCTCATTCGAAAGGACACAGGCAGCTGCCACAGCTGTTTCAGTTGCAAAAGATCCGTAACACACTCCAAGCCGCCGGCGTAACTGGAGCCTGCATGCAGGCCGGCCACTGCCCTCGGAGCCGCTGGCTGGAGATCAGCCACGAGCCGCACTCGGAGCAAGGCCGACCCTGGGGAATTTTACCTTGGGGGCTTCTTCCCGCAGAGCTGCAAACCGACCCTTCTGTGGCCGGTGCAGTCCAGGAGGCGTCCCGAAGGTCTCGGCGGGGGCATGAACCCCAGTGCTCAGGGGGTACCTGAGGTCCGTGGCGCTGCCCACGTGGGACCTACGAGAACGAGGGAGAAGAGCCACGGTGTGAAATGCTGCGGTTACGACAGCACAGGCGCATCCCCTCCTGCCCGGGACGAGCTGGCTCATGCGGCAGGCTGCTAAACCCGTCCCCCACCCCACAGGCCGAGCCGGTGCGCTCCGTGTCCGGCCCGGGTTTGCACTGAAGGGAAGAAGAGATGGAGACGAGGAAGTCTGAGCTCCCGGGGCTGTGACCACCTGATCTGAACTGACAGTGCCTGCTCAGGGCTCTGGAAGAAAGTGAAGCCCCTACCTCACCGTCTCTAGATCCCAGGGAAATTTCTCCCCACCCCTGACTCTGGAGAGGCAGTTCCACCTGGTGGGTGTGAGCAAGAACTAGTGCAGGTAACCAGCCAACCTGTGATGCAACTGGTACCCAAGGCCCTGCTCCTCAAAGATATTTAGGAATCTAACTCCCACACAGATCAGGATCTAGACCCAAGTAATGGCCCATGTTTTCTTGCACCTCCGTGTGCTAGGCAGTACAGGTACCAACCACCTGGCTAAGAGAACCGAGCCACTAAGAAAAAGCCCTGCAGTGTGTTTACTCATTCCCCTGTGAGCCCCTGAGTTCACACAGTTCTCATCCGAGCTCTTGTGATCCTCCCGACAGGACTCAAGACCCCCAAGATCCTCCTGCAGCCTTCTCTTCTCCATAGTTCACTTCAGCCCATCCTCGTGGTGAAGATCTGCCACTAGAGCTGGCCGGGAAGTCATCCGCCCACCCAACCCCCAGCACCACCACCAAAAATTTCAACAAAACCAAAACTGTTTCCTTTTTGTCAATTTTTTTTCCTTCAGCCTTTTTGTGGGGTTCATCGAAAAGCTGAAAAATTTCAGTTTAAAACCAACCATTCGGGGCAGGGAGGTTCCCACAAATGGACAGGTTTTATTCATTTCATTGGAAAAACCCTTTTGGACAGCATACGTTTGAGCCACTCTCCCCACCACGTTCCATGGGACCCCAGCGGGACTTCCGCCCTACGCATTTTCATTTTGGAAACGCCTGACACCCCATTCAAGCTACCGCCACGGAAAGGGAATCCAAATGCCGTTGGGTCTGACTCAGCAAACTTCAGGGCTTCCCGCAGCCCAGCGCTAGTCTCAGCTCAATCTGCAGCTCGATCCTGCCAGCCCCAAAGACACCGGTGCCGCTCCTAAATCACCGCTCACGGTGCAGGGCGAGAATCCGAGAGAGCGGGAACCTGAGCACGCCCACGGCTCAGGTCTATGGCCCAGTGTGGCAGGTGGGGCTGCTCTGCAGCGCCCCCTAAGGGACCTTGTGCGGGATTGCAGGTGTTCGCTGCCTTACTCTGTAAGTTGTGGCCACCGGCTTGGAGCAGGGTGACCTAAGCGCTGCGGGTCTCTCTCAACATTTGAACAGCATCATGAACTCAGGATTCGGCTGTCTGCATTTTTAAGTAGGGGGGAAAAAATCCCTCAAATGCAAGCACTTAATTGTAGTACTTGAGGGTAAAGGCCTGACCTGTCCCTGAGATTCTGGGCTAGCACTGAGGAACTCCTTCTCTTCCCAGTTCCCCCAGCTCTGCCACTGAGAAGAAGAAGGCCAGCCTTGCTGGCCAGTCTGCTGGCTGTCTCACTGGTAGCCTGGTCTGAGCGGATTTTCCCGGAGCCAGGGAGGAAACCGATGGCTCCTGCAGGGGGGCAGAGAAGGCCTGATAGATCCCGTCACACCCAGGAAGCTGGCATGCAGTGCACACGGGGCAGCAAGACAGTCTGTGGCCAAGCCCGAGGTCCTTACCTCGTATGTACGCTGTCCGCAAATGTCCCGCTTCTTGTCTTTAGCTGGTCAACCTCCGACCTCAGTTTGTCAATTTCATCTGACAACCTTCTCTGTTCAGAGAGAGACGGGACGGGAGGTTAGTTTGTACTGAGCAGCTCATCTTTTGGGGAATCTAGTTTCTCTACAGTTAAACCTGTTTTAAAATATCACACCCGTCCCAGGCTCTGGGCGGTCTTAACGTGTCTGGAAAGCCACGGGGAATGCAGGCAACGGTGATGCTGCTGCTAGGGCCTCTACAGGGCCAGCTAGGTGTGTTCCAGGGGGAACAGACAGATGCATACACAGGGAAATGATGGGAGTCTGTTGTTGGTTTGTTACACGAAGGAGAACTGACCCCACTTGGATCTCCAGCTTTCGCTCCACGCCTTGCCGTGTGAAAGTTTGCACTTATCCCAGCGAAAGGGCTGACAGCAAGGAATCCGCCCTGGCAGCCAAATCTGCCTCTAGCCCAGCTCCTCCCACTGCCAGCTAGCCAGCAGCTCTCTCCTAATCAGAAACTTGCATCTGCACTAAGTGGCCCCGTTATAAATTAATAGCTGCCAATGGAGAGGCCACAGCTAGGCAAGGAGGCATCACAGACTGGACTGGAGCCAGGAAACCATTATCACCGCCTGGCAAACTCCTGCCTTCCCAGAAGGCGGCAGCCACATCCCATCAAGTCACTGCTCATGAGACTAGATGCATCAGCAATGACTTGACGGGGGGCTAGTGTAAATGGACGAGGACCAGGTGACACCATCGCACCAGGCTCCAGTCCCGTGTGCAAACGGATCAAAACTTGGGTTTCTCCAAATGCTCCTTCCGCCAAGCACAGAGCACCATGTCAGTTCCCAAACATCTGGTTCCCTGCACCGCCCTGAGCAGCCATAGCCCTGCTAGCGGGAGATGCCGACAGCTAAGGCCATGCTCACACATCCCGAAGGGTCAGGGTGCAGCAGACAGCATAAAAGAGGAAGGGCTAGCTGAGAGCAGCCCAAGGATAGTTATGAGCGAGGCCCGGGGATGAAAGCAGGGCTGCTTAGACCCCACACTGGCTTCTCAGCAAGGTGCAAGGGAGAGGCAAAGTCCTGCTCCTCATCTTCAAGGCCTTCTGCAGGCCGGGCTGAGATCAATTGTCACTCCGAGATGGAGCGAGCTCCTAGGGACCAGGCAAGCTGCTTCCCTGGCAGGCAGCCCTGAGTGTGGAACTACCTTCAGCAAGCGCCAAGATAGTCCAGGAGACTCACTCTATGGAAACTTCACCTGCTTAGCAGGGCTTTCCCCAGAGCCTGCGAGTTATTCTGCAAATCCCCCTCATATAAACTAGGAGGAAGGGGCACGGAGCAAGAATCAGCTGGCCAACTTTATGCTCCCTTTGGAAGGGGCATGGTTACCCTGGGGACGAGCGCAGGATAAATCTTGAGACAGCTCAGACTGGAGAGAATGTGCCTGTTAAATAATACCAGGGGCTGGTGGGACTCGCAGCTTTCACCCACGCCACGGCATGGCATTATTTATGGGACTCGTGCTGCTGGGCGTTTTGGGATCCTGGCTCTTGAACCCATAACCAGGGTGTTTTCAATAGATGTGGCTGCCACGGGCACGGGACTGGGAGTGAGGCAGCCCCCCGGAGCGGCACGTACCTTGTCATGCTGCTGTGCCTCGATCTGCTTTTGGGTGCTTTCCAGCTCTTGCAACAATGTATTCTTAAACATAAAAAGAGAGAGAGAGAGAGAAAGAGAGAGTCCGTTTAGCTCAATCAGTGGACATGTGCCCACATGGTTGATGAACCTCAGAGGGGGCCAGGTTGATGGACACCCGTCAGAACAGAAGGTGACGTTTTCCAGACTCTCAGCTGGCAGTGATTGGCAGTGGGAGCCATCGCACGGACAGATCCACCTTGGCAATAACTAGCTGTGGCATCAACCATCTGCTTTAAAATCCCTTCCTCGGGTACCCGCAGCTGCCGCAAAATGGAATGTGAATAAACAATATCTGCAAACTTCGCAGGCCTGCCCAAGGCCTGCACTGGGCCTGCCCCAAGCCATGAGAAGAACATCCGATGGGAAGGGACTTCTGAGGCCCTCGAGTCCAGGCCCCACTATCACAGGCCTGTCATATCATCCCCTTCATAAATTTACCAAGCTCCATCTTCACACCAGTGAGGTTCCTCCCCCCACTGCTCCTACAGGAGAAATATCCCCCAGTCCTGAAGCAAAGGGCGAGCAATCTGGCATGCGCCACAGACCACCCCCCACATACACACACACGCACACCATGTGCCTCATCCCTGCTCCCTGTGGGAGTCTCGCCTAGCTAGCCTGTAAGCTCTTTGGGGCAGGGACCTTCTGCTCCCTGGCAGCATCCTGTACAGTGGCCTGCAGATGTTACCGCAATATGGATAATAGCGAGTAACACTGAATCGGGACTGCTTGTGACCAGCCTGGGAGGCAGCAGGTGAGATTTGCAGAGATTTGCAGCACTGCCCAATTCCCAGTAAAAAGGGACGACCAATCCCACAGTGGGGTTGGAAATCCGAGTCCTGGTTTTTCCAGCCCTTCCGCCCATCTCTCCCCTGTGCAGAGGCTGCAAAGCTGTGCTCTCCACAGAGCCGTCATGGTCTCCTCTTGCCCCTCACCCTGCAGCCTGGTACCTTTTCCTCCAAGGCTGCCATCCGCTCCTTCAAGTGAAGCTGCAGCCGCTCATTGGACTCGCTCAGCAGCCGATCCACCGTGTCAGACAGCCGCTTGTTATGCTCCTCGTTCATCTTCTCTCGCTGCCGGGCCTGCAACGGCAAATGGCAATCAGCAGTCTGAGCCCCTGGAGCTGGGAGTGCTGGTAGGATGCTTTTCAAATAGTTCTTTATCCGAGTTGGGAAAGGCCTAGCCCATCTCCTGGCCACCACAGGCCCCTACCCAGCACTGGGACTGCTTCCAGGCCATCATTTGGTGCCTGTAGGATTTAGCGAAAAGAACCTATTCAATGTGAACCTGGTTGAAACTGCTGCCATGTGGTCTCCCTGAGCCTGCAGAGAGCATGACCAGGCATTACCTGTCCCACTGATTTCAATGGGGGCTGACTCTGAACCCTAATGATGACATGTCACACAACATGCCAACACTGTTAGCTATTTCACTGCTGGTGAATTAAGCACAAGCGCCCGGCTTCCCCACTGGTGTTGGATGCAGTGGTGGATATTGGGGGAGCTGGTTGCTGTCAAGGGGTGCAGACCTAGGAGTTCAAGAGACCCCCCCCAAAATTTCTAATGACTTCCAGCCTTACCCACCACGGGGAATGAAAGAGGAAATGCACCCCATGTACACCTGGTCCAAAGCCTCTCAGTTCCTGGCTCTCGAAATGCCCCTGCTGCCTTCTCCCCAAATTGCCAGCCTCCCCTGAGCACTCAAGTAAGCAAACCTGCCTGGGTGCCAGTGACCCTCCTGAACAGTGCTGTGGGCACGGCTCAGCTAGGGGGGCACATTCACATGGTCATTCCAAGCCCCTGTTTTCAGACTCTCACTAACCGTCAGAAATAGGTGAAGATTCAGGTTGAAATTCTTCCAGGCCCAAGAGCAGGATTCACACAGGACTCTGCTGGGCTGGAGTCAGCCAGTTTTGAGTTACCAGAGCAGAGAATTTATTTATTTATTAGTATGCTTTAGCTCTTGGGGCGTGCAGAAGTGCCTGCGTTTCCAGGCTTTCAAACGTGCGAGAGCTGACTGGGTTCTTCGAAAATAACAAGGAGCAGAGCCGAGGCGCACCAGGAGATTATCACCAACATCAGAGGATCACGAGGACAACCCAAGGAGAGCAGCTCACCACTCCACATGCTTTAGAAAGGCGGGGCGGGGTCCTGATCCCCACCTGGGGCCCAGAGGCGGGAGGCTCATTGGGTCTGAGGCCATAAACAAGTGTCTCAGGCCGTTCATTCCTGGAGAAGCGGACTCTTTGTAAGTCGGTGTAGAGAGTCACCTGGCCAGGGGCAGCTGGAGCTGGTGAGCTCCCAGCCAAGAGCTCTCCCTGCCATCCTCGGGGCTTCTCCACACAGCTACCTTATCCTCCTGCAGTTCCCGCCATGCCTGGGAGCCCTGCCGAGCTCTCTGCACAGCTCTCCCATGATCCCGGCCCCACCCTGTCTCTCCATACAGTTCATCCAGCATATTGCTGGAACATGTGCTTGGCTGGCTGGTTTGACAGCGGCTGGAGGTTCTAACCACGTAACACACATCTGGCAGGAAATCTAGAACATGGTTTCCCAAGGCTTCTTGTTCTAGTTTTACCCATGACCCAGAGCCAGTCAGGGGTGCAGAAAAGCAGCCGTATCCAGTCCCCGTTTCTCTGCCACTCATTGCTTCTGCCAGGTAAGGGAGCCCCTCCGCTTAGACCAGCCACGCACTGCTGAGCTGGGTTCAGATGGTCTGGGAGCGACCCCACCAGCCACACAAGTCTACTTCTGGGGCTGGACCCCAGTAAACTGGGTACAAGATACTAGCTTAGGGCCTGACCCTTTACAGTCAATTCAAGCTCCCTGCGGGGACGAAGCAGGCCAGTGAGAGGGAGGGGAGTTCGGCTCTGCTGATGCAGAGAAGATGCTCAGCAATTTAACCAGTGCTTCCTGCAAGTGAATAGCCGCCCCACACCACAGCCTCTGGGCCTCTTCTCCTCTCTTCTGGACCAGTGTCACTGCCCTGACTCCAAGAGCGTTACAGCTGTGAGAGCGGAGAAGCAGGCCCAGGACTCTAAGGTGGTACATCGCTGGATCAAACAGATGGAGCGAGATTACCATGCAACTAGCATGATGGGGCAAAGCCCTAAAGACTAGATGGTGAGCAACCCAGGAGCAGGAGAGCAGCCCTCTGTTTACACCGCACGGCTTCAGAGATGGAGATTATCAGGGCTTTCCCCCCGGTATGGGAGGCAGCATTCTCTGGGTGTTCAAGCACACGACTGGGAGTCAGGAGATGTGGGTCATATTCCCAGCTGTGCTAGTGGCTCAGTGCTGGGGCTCGGGAAAGCCATTTCCTCTTGCTGGGCCTCGGTTTTCTCATCTGTAAACCGGGGATGATCATTCCTTCCAACCTCACAGGGCTGCGGCGGGGGTGACATGTCCACATGGGAAGGACTTTGAGAACCTCAGATGGAAGGTGCTAGCGAGAGCCATGCAAAGGATGTGGCGAATACGGCAGTACCCACCATCTTTCAGTCCCCCAGGGGCATGGATTGGCATTCATGTTGTGCTCCCAGTCAGTGCCGTTAATGATCCCACCAGAGGACCAAATTCAGTGATGAACCCTGGTCACGCGGCGCCTGAGAGATGTTGCGCATATGCTAAGTAGAATTCAGTCCTCCCAGAGACAGGCCTTGTTTAGACTAGGGAAAAATGGGTGTGTGTGGTGGGAGAGGAGTTATAAATGAAGGGAGCTCAGCGCCTTTGACATTCTTCTTAGCACCAGGAGTAGGTGCAGTTTAACACCTGTACATCTGAGTAACCTTAATGGGTAGCCTAGATAAAGCCACAGAGATAAAGCAAACATGGCATGGGAGATTCCCCATCCCCTCACCCAGAGCTCCTCCCAGAACGCCCCACAAGCACCTCCTTCCCCAGCCCCACACAGAGCCACCCGCGTCTCTTCCGCCGCTTCGCATTCCCATGCAGAGATGCCACAAATGGGAGCGGAGGAGCAGCAGCCCAGCTCGTGTCCACAGCAGGCATGTGACTCCTGCATTGGTGGACCTTACCCTCGCCAGCTCCTGGTTCTTCTCCTCCAGCTGACTCTCCAGCTGCCGCAGATGCTCCTCTATGCTCCCGTGCCTCTCCTCCGCCTAGGGAAATCCAAGGAAGCTTCTAGGAGAAGCCAGCATGTGAAGCTCCAGAGAGCAGCCGTCCTGCCTGGGAACCGCAGTGACCCACCAGAGAGGGCAAAGGGACTTCAGTGCACTCCAGCACTGGACTCGACGGGACCCCCGTGGTGTCCCCAGGCACATCAGCTGGCCTCGCTCACTGAGTGGGCAGTGGCAGCTCTCCATGGGGGGGCTTGGGGACTGGGCGGCCCTGGCAGGGGGTCAACTGGGCCTTGCGCACTGGCTCTCGGGCCTGGCATTTGGGTGCTGAGAGAACCCTTGTTCAAACGCAACATGACAGATGTTCGTGGCTCACTGTGCTGCTCTGCACCAAGCAATGATGAGACCAGGCAGGTAACTCCTGCCTCTCGGGGACTTGGGGTTCCCCCTGCCCTCCATCAGTCCCTGTCCCACACATTTCCAGTAAACTGCTCTGCAACAGGTAAGGGAACCCTTCTCCCCGCTTGGCACGGGCTCCCTCTCTCCCCAGCTCCTGGGTGCCCCATACTCCCCCAGGCACGGAGGCTGGGGACAGCCGACTGAGCACCCTCAACAAAGGCACAGAGTCTGGCAGCGTGTGCTGGCGAGGATCAGGCAGCCGGGCAGGAGCAGGGACACAGAGGAGGCTGATGATGAGGCACAAAGGTGGTTGTACAGACAAAGGCCACAGTGGCTGCTGCACCCCTCCCATCCCCAGGGCAGCCCCAGCTCTGCCTATCGTGGGCGTCTCAGACACACTTCTGCCCCGTTAAGGGTTGCTAGAGGCCGAGTGCCCCGGCGGTGCCCGCTGGGTGTCTGGGCTGGTGCACACCCTGGCAGGCAGCAGGTGCCAGAATTAAACTGAAACGTGGCAGATGGACTGGAGGCACCGGGCGGAGGGACCTGGACACCCACACGTCCCAGAGCCGCAGGAGCTCAGGTAGCGGGAAGGGTGGGCGTGGCCCTGGCCGCCTAAGTCACGCCTCTTCTCTGCCCGCACTCCCCACACCTCATCCCCAGCACCACCCACGTTAGTTCAGGCCACAGCCCCGCAAGCAACACCCAGCTCCCCACCACCGCCATGGGGTTATTTGGCCCCACCCTTCGCCGAGCCCCTCAATGGAGCCCATCCTCCAGCAACTTCGCACGGCACAGCCCCTGGAGGAGCCTCTCTGCTCCTCTCTCTAGCAGAGTAACACAAGCGGCTCCGCTCTGGCACGCACATCCAGAATGCCCCTTCACTTAATGCTGTCAAAGGCCTTGGGGTTCGGCATCAGTGACAGCCATGCACCGTCCAGGCAACCCCCTCTCGGCTCAGTGCTAGGGCTGAATGGCCTGGGTTAGACAGGCGGTCAGAGAGGGGATTAACAGGTCCTTCTGGCCTGAGAATCTATGAATAATGGGGGGCGGGGGATGTTCTCTGGGGAGGGTCCTGGCTACTCCCACTGCCCACTTACCTTGGTAAGGGCTGCTATCCTCTGGGCAAGCTCTGCTTCTACCTCCGGCAGTGTCTCTGCCTTCCTCATCGTTTGCTGCAGTTTCTGCTCGGCCAGCTCCAGCAGCTCCTGGAGGTGCCGAGCCTTCTCCTCGCACTGCAGGACAACGCAGAGGAGACACACTTAACCCGGAGCCCTCTATACCCCGCATCATCCCAGCTGGCACACACACAAGCAAACAGGAAGGACCAGGGGAATCTGCCCTCCTTGGCTGGGTGAATTTCAGAGACTGGGGGTTCAAGAAAAGCACCAAACTCGGCTAGTCTCCCCCCGACAGATATTGCCAGCCTGGGTCACACCCATCGACCAGTCTCCTGGCTCCACCGCACCTGCTGCAGAAGAAAGTGCAAGGATCCCCCTAGTGGGCAACTGTGGAATTACCTGCCCATGTGGGAAGTTTCTTCCTGACCTCTGGTAGTTGTGATTGGCTCATGCCCTGAAGCAGGAGGGTTTTATTACTTATTAATTTTTTTACCCTCCTTAACATAGCTGTGGATGTTTTCACTATCCATAGAAAGGGATAACTCCATCCTGAATCCTGCAGAGTTCTTGACTCTAATAATCTCTTGGGGTGGTTAGTTCCCCCGGTTAATTATGCAGGATGGAAAAACTACCCCTCACACAATACATTTTGGCTAGCTCTAGGTATCAGCTGGGCTGGCAGTTGGGTCTAAACCTAGGACCTCTGCAGTGACACCCCTGCTGAGATTTCCCCGACTTCAGTCCCTTTCTGAGCAGTAGCAATGGCTGCGTCTAATTAACTGGAGCAGGCCGAGCCCGGCACAGCACCTGACCCTGCAGAGGGAGGGCATGAAGGATGGGATCCTCTGTCCCATCTGTTTGGCCTGTGTTGTTTAAGATCTGGTTACAAAGGGTTAATTCAAGCAGAGGTTACTTGCAAGAAAGAGGACAATAGGTTCAGACAGCCCCATTTACCAGTACTTAAAAAGATAATACAGGTGTCATTTGCTTTTGATGTTTTAACTCTGACCACGGGAGGGCTGGTAACCACAGTTTCCAGGCAGGAAAAATTGGAGCAAAGAACTTTGAAGGATACAAGGGAAGTCCATGGAGGACTGGGCAGACACTGAGGCAAACACTGCTGGAAGGCAGGCTGCACTCCAGTCCCCAGAGGCTGAGGCGTCTGGGACAAAGTTAGCCCCTGCCTCAGCCGAGCTGAGCGACCCTGGCGAGTACCCAAGGTGTTATGGAGCAGGGACCTGGTCGGAGGGTGGAAGAACCGTGGGGTTGCACCCTGCGAGAGTGTAAGGTGCAGCTAGCTCTGGAGCCCTGACAAAGGGCTTCCAGGGAAGACCGACGGCTGATCAGCAGGCGGGGGTTGACTCCCGACGGGGCAGGCAGGCATCTCCAGACAGGATGCTCAGCTGAGGGGACAGAGGGGGGCTTCCAGGCAGCTACTGAGTCTTCAACCTCCCAAGCTGTTTCCTGTACGTACACTGCTCCTGCAATGCCGGGGAGGACCCAGTACCTGGCGATGCAGAGACTCCTTGTTGGCCAGCTCATTCTCCAGCTTGTCGTTGAGGTCGTGGATGGAGGTGGCTTCTCTCTGGGCTGCCAGGTAGCGCTTCTCCAGCGTGGTGATCCTCTCCTCCATGTCGTCCTTCTGAGCCAGAGCCTGCGGGGACAGGGCACCATTAGAGTCACAGCGATCCACAAGCCCACAGGCCACTACCCCAAGCCTGAGCACGGAAGGGGGAGCCCTGGCACATGCCAGAGAGGGGCTTAGAGCAGTAGGAGCTAATAGGACAGGGCTTGACAGCAATCAGGGGTCACTGTCATGGCAACAGACCCTCCTGTGCAGAGTAAGCTGAAAACCCCTATCCAAGTGTAAAGCCCTGGAGAAGCCACAGCCGCCGGCACCAACATGTCTTGCTGCCATAGGTCAGCAGCATGTTTGGGGACTGAGCAGGCAAAGGGGCAGAGATCCCCCAAAACAGGCCTCCAGAAGCGATGGCCTCGTTTGGGGAAAAAATTAAAAATGTGGCCCTTTCACCTCTCTGCCTTTGTTTTCCCCAGTCTAAAACAGGAGCAAGGTCCATGGGCGGCGCAGGAAGCTTCCCCTGGGGGAGGCTAGCACCCTGCCCCGCCTCTTCTGCGCATGGCCCCCTCCATATTCCATCCCTGCTCGGCCCCGGGCCCCACCGCCACTCAGCCCCCTCCCTGCTTGGCCTCCTCCTCTCCTGCGCCCCCGCGAGGCCGTGTCCCTGCTCTCCTCCACACACCCCGTCCCCTGAGGCCCCCACCACTCATGCTCTCTCCGTCCCTCCTCTCCCCCCGCCCCACCACGTGAGGGCCCACTGCTCGCAGGGATGCGGGGAGCAGCGGGGGAGAGGGGTAGAGGAGGGAGGGGAAGAGGTTGAGTGCAGGCGAGGACACCACGGCCACCCCTGGCCTATTTACACCCGCCGCCTACACGGCAAAGATCCTGCCTGCAGCAGAGCGCCTGGAAGCCGAATTGGTCAATATCTGCCCGGCGCTTTGACGCTGCCCCGTGCTGTTAAGAGCACAGGGATTGTTAGCACGGCTGGAGCACAAGCATCTGACCTCTCGCAGATCCCTTTGGTACTTGCTGCTTAGCTCTTCTGATTTTATAAGATCCTTCCTGGCGGTGCCTAGATCCTCTTCCAGCTCAGCAACACTGGCCACCAGCCCCGCCAGCCGCTCTTTAGCTTGCGCAAGCTCGAAGTTCTGCTTCTCCAGGAGCTCCTGCAGCTCCACCACCCGACTCGCCTCGTCGTTGGGGTGGATGGAACCATTGGGAAGTCTCTGCAGAACCACAGGACACAAAGCTTTAGCGCTGGGGTGGAGCAGCGTCTTACAGAGGGCCCAGAGAATTGCCTGCAGGGCAGCCGGCCAAGCTGGCTAGTGGAGAGCTGCTGGAGGGTGCAGAGGAGGGATGTGGAGCCTTCTGTCTGGGGTGGGGACTGTTTGAAGCAGATGGTCTCCACTTAAGCAGGCGGATTTGGGCTCACAGTACATTTTATCTGCTCCCTGTTTAATCATGGGCCCAGTGAAGTGCTCGATGCCCTGGTTAGGAGTGCCCCACAGGTGCCTCTCTTGGAAAGCACGGCCCACAACATCCTTCAGCCCAGTCCCCAAACCTCAGGGCCCAGTCCTCTCCTCTCACCACAGCCTCACACCACTTCCCTCTCCCAGAAGGGGGGAAACCCGATTTGCCTGGCATGTCCCGAGATCACGAGGCAAGGAAAAGGATCAGGAAAGGTCAGGGAACCAGCTCTGTGCTCGGGCACTGGGGGAAAGAGGATGACAAAGCCACCCCAGAAAGCTCCGAGGTCACCTGCAGCTACGCACAGCCGCCACTCAGACGGCAGGCATGGAATAGCACAGTCCCTCTCTGCCCCTCGGAAAGAGCTCTCACCTTCCAGAGAATCTTTTGCCCTGGTTCCTTGCCCTCCACCCTTTTCTCATCTTCTCCGACTGAGGCTTCCCTCTGTGCAGGGCCCTGCTGCAAAACAGTTACCTGTAAAATGCAACCACGTTTAGGCATAAGCTCCCAGCCCTACTTTTAGTGCCCCAGGCCCTTCGCTCCCTGCCAGGGCTGCGGGCCCCTGCACTGCAATAACTGAGATCTTTGTTCACAGAGTCAGAGATTTAAAGGAACCATTGATATCATCTAGCCTGACCTGCACCACACAGGCCAGAGAACCTTCCGAGGGACTTCTGCATCCAGCCCATCACTTCTGGCTGAGCTAGAGCAAATCTGTGCCCAAAGGAGGGCCTGGAAAGCCCAGCTGATCGGTAGCATTAGCCCAGATACAAGGGAGGGGTGAGAATGGACTGTGTACGTGTAGATAGGTAACAAGAGGTAGATCCTGAGCTAGTGTAAGCTGTCCTTGCCCGTCAAGCTATGGGTCTCATGACAGCAACGGAGTGATAACAATTCGCACCAGCTGAGGATCTGCCCCTTGATCCCCACCTACCAACACTCTAACGTGCGGACCCACGGGTGGGAGGAATTGGGCTGGCACATGGGTGTCGGGCTCGGAGAAACAGGATAGACCCGAGACAGGAAAATCAGGCTGAAGAGGAGGAAAACTCCTAAAGAGCAAGATCCGCCATGCCCCCTGCTCTCTGCCCAGCTGCTGACATGCACCCCCACCTGCACCCTGCACTGGCATGGGGTCCCCATCATACCCCCTGGCAGTGCCAGGGCGCTGCATTCATGTGACTGGGCTGGTTCATTTCTGAAGGGAGGGAGGGAACTGGGGTGAAAGGCCAGAGAGAGGAAGATCATAATCAACCCACCCCATCGCCCAGCTCCCCGTACCTTCTGCTCTCCCCCATTTCCCCACACTCCACCTGTCAGCAAGCAGGGACTGCAGCAGAGTCAGGCTCCAGGCAACCTAATGAGCACAGCTGCCCTGTAGAAGGCTTCCCGATGAGTGGGAACAGCCAGCAGCCCAGCCGTTGCTCACAACATTCGCCCCGGCTACGATAGCTCCTGCCTGGCCTCCCTCCAGTAACCCGGCTCTGACCCTCAGCTACTCCGGCTCTGATCACGGGGCACGATCACCCACGTCCCGGTTGCATCCCCCGGGCACCGCCTTTAGGAAGACACCCCTGACACTCTCCGATTTTGTGCCAGCACTTTCCTTTGCACAAGCCTCAGGAGCCCAGGCCGGCGCTGCCCGTGCACACTCTATTGTGCAACGCACAAGAAGGGGGCGCAGAGGCACACGTGGTTCTAGTGAGAGCCCAAACCGGTGCCACACAGCACAAGCCCACGCGCATGAGTCACACGGGGCAGAGGCCTCATCCTGCCTCTGTTGGGGCGGGATGGTGGCCCAGGGTGGCCAAGTCCCGGGAATGGGTCTCTCCCCGCAGGAGAGAGAGGGCCAAAGGTGGGCGGCTGTCCATTGGGGCGAACGAGGGAAAGAGCTGCAAGTCCGGAGGAGGCGAGAAAGCCCCATTCTCCGCTCTCAGATGTGGCCTAAGATCCCATCTCGAGCCCTGGATTCATTGCCCGGGGATGCCCCCACTGCAATCAGAGACGTGACGAAAGCACACGCAGACAGAGCCAGCTAGCTCGGACCCAGCTAGTGCCAAATCCAATAGCAGCGATGCTGCGGCAGCACAGACTTGTCCCTCACGTACGTACCCAGAGCCCAGGCTGCGCTTTTACAGCCCGTACAGAAGCCCGGGCTGCCGGGGCCTCGCTGCCGTTGGTTCCCGAGCTAGCTAGGCCACAGCTGGCTTGGGCAGGTCGACCGGTGCTGTCATTACAGCTCGGGGCGCAGGGTAGACACACAGGCCAAAGGACCAGGAGCGTCTTCCTTCAAGGGGATGAGGGCTGGTCTCTCTCCTGGAGTTCACAGATCAAATGGGGTTAAGGCAGGAGTCGAGCCTCTGCCACCGGGCGGACGGGTTCACTGCCGGATTAGGTGCCTGCTGCTCCGGGCCGGACCAAGGAGGCCTGGGGGAGCGTCAGTGTTTTTTTCGGCCTCAGCCCCCCAGGAAGCACACGGCGGCCCAGCACGATGTCCGTAGCAGATGAGGCCCCAAGGGAGGATCCCAAAGCCCCCTCTTACCTGCTGATGGGCACTCGCCAGCTGCTCTTCTAAGGTTGCCACTCGCTCTAACGCCGCTCGCAAGCGCTCTCTGACCTGCAGGCATCCGAGACAACGGAAAAGGCAGTTACTTAGCTGCTGGGTGGGCACTGCTGACTCCTCGACTTGGCCCGACTCCTTGCCCGGACCCAGCACGTGCTGGGACCCAGGATCACACCCGAGCAGCATGGTACTGCCCGATCATCAGCCAGGGGCCAGAGCCGGGAGGGGCTGCAGGAGGAAAGCCCGGGGGTCACTGAGAGATTTGAGTTTGTGCTACTCCCACGATGCCTTTCCACTGAGGGCTGAGCATGGGCATCAGATCGGACCCCCCACCCCTGCGCCGTGTGAGCTGCATACAAGGCGTCTCATCACCAGGCTGCCCTGGAGCCCCAGCTGCTGAGACAGGGCCCAGGATTTTGCTCCCTTGTCTATATAAGTGGGCTACTCCCGTCACACTTGGCTCCAGCCCTCCCCCTCTGCTAACTCTCCTCCTCTCTCCACCTCCAGGCTCCCCGGGGTGGCTTTCCGGAGAGAGCCGCACGGCCAGCCCCAGCACCCCCAGCCGTCCGTCCGCAGCATGCAGCACTGTGGGGCCAGGGCAGCCCGAGGGCCGAGCAGAGAGGGGCCCGAGGCCAGGTATCACTGGGGGAGGGGTCAGCATCCCACCACCAGCGACAGGCACCCCAGCCTAATCCCATCTACCTCCCAACAGCCATGTGCTCCGCCAGGGCAGCCAGCCAGCGGCGTGTCCCAGGGATGTTTACACGCGAGTCTGGACGGTGACTACGCCATGGAGCTGTGCCCTGAAGAACCTGAACCAGGCCTGTGGCTACAGAGTAATAGGGTCACTGTCTCCCTGCCAGCTCCCCTGGGCTCTGGGGGGAGCCAGGAGTGCCTGGGGCCTGCTGCATCATCGCTCAAACGGCTCCTTTGCCTGCTTCCCTGCTGGGCCAGGGGAGCCCCTGGGAGAGCAGGAGGGGTGCTGGTGCTCCAGGCCAGAAGAGGAGAAGCCAAGAACCAGCCACCAATTATGTCTCTGAGTCTCTGCCCCAGGCCAGGTTAGAGCAGCCTGGGGGCTGTTCCACCTTACCCCAGCTGGCAGAGATCCCCAGTGGGAGCGGCACAAGGCAGAGGATCTGCCCCTGAGCACTGATGAAGGCCCCTTGACTTTCAGCCTGCAGGGACAGGACACCAGGGCTCGCATATGAGCCAGCTCCTTCCAGATGACTGATCCCCCCTCACTGCCGAGCCCTGCCATGCCTCTGAGCCCCCGTAACTATCTGAACCCTCCCAACTCCTCTGCCCCAGGGGCCAAACTGCTCCTCTGCTTCCCCACAGCTGCTGACAATGCTGAGACAGGCCCGTCCGTCCCTCGCGCAGGCCGCGTGCCGGGAAGCACTGTGTTCAGCAAGCCAACGCCTGAAGCTCTCTGGCTGACCCACTTCTGCCAGGAGAGCTCTGGATAAAAATCCAGGGGGAGGGTGATCTCGCTGCCATAATGCCCCAGAGGACTGCAGAGAGCCCTGCGGTCCCGCTCAGGGAAAGACATCCTGCTGCTTAGAGACAAGGAGATTCTGCTTTGCACAGGAGAAAAAAGGAGGTGGAGAAAGGAATGGCTTGAGGGTTATTTCTGGGAGCTGCCTTCCCATAGGCCCCAAGTCCAGCCTTCTCCATCCATGAACACAGAGAGGGAGGGGGCTGGATGCTAGCCAGGCAGGGCCAGTGAGAGCGCTGGATACAGAGTGTCCCAGGTGCGGGGCAGCTGGCGATGGTAAGGGGGCAGGGCCCCAGCTGGCTCTAGGCCCCTCTGCAGGCAGCTCACCTTTTCATCCAGCGCTTTGTGATGTTCGAACAATGACTTCAGCGCTTTGAGGACTTCCACTTCGCTGGAGACGCCGGACGGGGACTGAGCCTGCCGCTTCACCACCGTCATCCTCAGCGAGCGCTCGTGTCTCGAGACCAGGCACTCCAGGTGCTCCAGCAAGAGCTGCAAGAGAGGGAGGGAGAAGCCTTCACCGCCTCCCATGGCCCTGCTCTCCGGTCTCAGCCCCAGTTCCAGAGCAAAGGCCACGGTGGCACAACGCACGGCAGCCCCCATCTGGGCGACCAACCCAGCTCCACAGCCCAGACCTGGGCACATGCTTTACCGCCTGCCCAGCGCACAGAGGGGGCTACAAATGTGAAACCTCTTATTACTGGGGAGGGAGATCTGGAGACCCCTCCTCACCTAGCTGCAAAGACCAGGAAGCCTTTGGAGATCTCTCCCACGAAGCATGGAGAACCCACCCTGCCTTATGCTCAGACCTGGGGAAAACGTATGATGAACGGCCAGCAAACACAGCCACAAAATCTCCATCGCACGCTCACCTCGCCCTGGCCATTGAAAATAAACACCGTGCGGCTAAAGGCCACACTACGCAGATCCCTGCTGCACGGCATCTTTGCTCCCCCAAGCTCAGGCCCCGGCACACTGCAGCGGATTGGCCGTGTTGAGAGGGGAAGCGCAGTTTGAGCTGAGGGGCTACTGCAGTGTGAACTTCCTTAGCAAAGCTTAGGGCCTGGGGCAGGGCTGGACCAGCATGGATTTCTATAGTGTAGGACTGAGGTTCCTCTTTAGTGCTGTGTGGGGATCCAGGACAGTCAGAACAGCCCGTATGGCAGTCCATACACTGCAATGTAGTAAGTATGAATTCAACGGGGTTGTAGAGAAATGTTGGGGGGTTCTGTTCCCAAGCTGTACAGAACTCAGTACAGAATGAGATCCCGCCGAGGCAGGTCCCTAGGGGACAAACTCCAGAGACCCTATCGCCAGCTTGCCCAGAACGCGACAAACCAGAGTGTCCATGCAAGGGGGAAGACAGCACAGGGCTTGTATAGCAATTGCTCCCACTCTGCCCAGCTCTAGCCGGTATCGTTAGTCCCAGAGTTGGGAACCACTGGGGTTTTTAATAAGCACCTCTGCTCACAGAGCCTTAGAAGCAGCCAGGTATCAGGGCTAGGAACAGACATTATTCCCCATGACTTACCCTGGTGTTATTCCGCTCGGCTTTCAGCTCCGAAATCTCCTCTTCCCGCTCCAGCAGCTGCTCTCGACAGGCATTGAGTTCTCTCGTCAGCGTGGCAAACTCCTGCAAAAGGTCACAACGCTACAGCGAGCGGAGATCGCAGAGAGGCCGCACACGGTCCTGCGTGCTGGGAGGCTTTACAAGCCCCCGAGAGGAAATGGACTGTCCTGGTGCGTATCTGTTCAGACTGATGTCTGATGAGGACACAAGCGAGGTCCCGATCTGCTACTTCAGGGGCCTCTGGCACTGTTTAAAACCACGATACAGCCAGAATGATGCCAAACACCATCCTCAGCTCAACCGGACAGACAGCCTCTTCCCAAGCAAAACTTCGCCTCCTCCAGAAACGACTGCCTCTGACGGATTCCACCGCCTTTAGACTCCCAGGGGGGAAATGGGCCTTGCTGGGTACCCTGGCTGCTAAGCCTGGTGGTTTCAGAGGGATGCCCTGCCACCACCACCCCCCCCTTACACCACGGGGGCTCCTAGATCTCCACCCCACTCATCGTGACTGCAGCAGTGCTGCTCAGGGAGAGAAGCCAGCTATCCATCTCCAACCAGGTAGCACTTTTTAGGCTAAAACCACCACCTTAAATTTGACCCACTAACCAACCAGCAGCTAAGACAGCCCCAGAGCACATGCTCCCTGTAAGGCGAGCCCCTGCCGTCTGGATCAGCCTGAGTTCCAGGGCTCGTTGTACGTGCTCTGGCCAGAATTTACAACTGAGCTGGCCTGCGGGCTCAGGTTATCCAGAGGGTGACGTTGCACTCCATATTCCTTATGAAAATATGCTTATGATATGAATGACATAACTGAGAGATACTTTATGCCAGATGGCTCATGTGACATATCATTGGAAAGGGTATGATTTACTGAATGTGATTATACAATCTGTGTGCCTGTATCATTTCTGTATCTGAAGTTAGGAATATTGACTATGAATCTGTATTTCAACTATGCTACTTTGAGTGATGCCTACTGCTAACACTTCAGGTACAACCATGGAAAAGCCAGACAGGGGATGGCCCATCCACGAGGATGATAGACTGTGAAAAGCTTGGCCTTCCTGTGGACCCTCCATACTGCTCCTGACTCATGGACGCCGTTAGCCTACAGAGTCAGCTGGTCTTGTCACCTGATACTAAAACATTACCTGGGACTTCTTGTAACTTTCCACTGTAAGGGAAGCGGGGGGTCAAGTTTGGGAAACAAAAGATTCCCATCTTATGTAAATCCTATTTAAGGGTGGGGAGGAAGGCAAACAGGACTCCTCCTCTCCCTGGCCTGTCTGCCCAAGAAGAAAGACTGCAAAAGGGAAGGCAAGGGGGGAGTCCAGACTGAGACGGGTCCAGTCTGAAAAGGAATATAGCTGGAACTCTGAACCACAGAAACTTTGCAAACTGCCTGCAACGATATCAAGGGTGAGAAATATTATTTGTAACCAATTGCTTTAGTGAAACTAGCTTAGTTTGCGTGTTTGATTTCATTTGCTTAGGAATCTGCTTTGTTCTGTTTGCTACCCATTTTACCACTTAAAATCTGTCTTTTGTAGTGAATAAAATTTGTTTTATTTCTAGTATAACCCAGTTTCTGTCATTTCTAACTGAGGGGCGGGGGGGAGGGGGGGGTAGAAGGTGTGCATACCTTCCTCCACATTGAGGGAGGAGGTGGATTTCATAATACACCTTTGGGTCTGCACTCCAAGGGAGGTCGACATCTGAGCGCTGGAGCAAGTCCCTTAAGCTGAGTCTTCCCAGAGTTGATCTGCAGCTGGCTGTGGCCCTGCCTGTGTGTGTGTTCGAGGCGGTTTCCAGAGCCTGGCTCAGCAAGACAGGTGAAAGGGGGCCCAGGCTGGCAGAACAGGTAGACTCGCTGGTATCTCAGCACCTCCGGTGGCTTCCCAGGGGCTCCAACCCGTCACACAGAGAAAGAGTTAATGGGGGATTCCCCTGCCCTGTCCAGCCTCCCTCTCCTACCAACAGTGGAGGACAATTCTCTGGGGCTAATGGAACCGCCACAAGCGCCTCTTGGTTCAGATTCCAACATCTCCAGTTTCTTCATCTGTCTCCCTGGCTCCCCTGAAGGAACTGCCCTCTCCTGGCAGGACCCAATCGGCGCTCACATCGCTCACCCCGAGAGACATGCAGGCAGCCCCATTTGCTGTCTAGACAGGAAGCAGCTCCAGGGCTCCTAGGGCATCTGGTGCTGGAGCATGTTGTTCACAGCAGCCCCACTCAACCCAGCCCACCAGCCTCCTACACCTGTCTGTGCCATGCAGGACGTCTGGTCTAAGGTACTTCTATGGCCTCCATCACTGTAGTATCCGAGCCCCTTGCAACCTTTACCCCATGTGGCAGGGCAGTGCTGTATCCCCATTATACAGATGAGAAACTGAGGCCCAGAGAGGGGAAGTGACTCACCCAAGGTCACACAGGGAGGATGTGGCACAGTAGAGATCTGAACCTGGGTCTCCCAAGTCCCAGATTCCCACACTGACCTCTGAGCCACCCCTGCTCCCTACGTTGCATTTGACAATCTGGGTGTCTGCCTCTAGAGCAGCAGCATTTTGGAGAGACCAGGGAGAAATGACCACGTCCGGTCTAAGGGCTGGAAGCAGCGGATCAAAAGCGCAAGAAAGTCCGAACTGCGCTGAGCGCCCATCAGAACATCACAGTAAATCAGGCGTCCTCAGACAGGGCAGAGTCTGGGGGGTTTTACCGGGGGTCTAAACACTAGCCGAGCATTTAGAAACAGCTTGGAACGCACTGAGCAGGGGCTGTCTCCACAGTTCCTTAGCTGCAGTATGCACCCAGGAGAACAGCATTTGCCCAGGCAGCAATCAGTGGGTCTGCTTGGCAGCTTTGCACAAGAACCGAACCAGGGGAGAGAAATACTAACCTGAGCAGCACGCCCCGTCGTGAGCACATTGCCCCCGGGCCCCAGGCTCTGCGCTGGCTGCCGAGGGCTCTCTGGGTGCAGTTTGAGATGTGGACTTGGAGCTACGGAGCCCTAACCAGCCCGGCACCTGCTCCAGAGACCGTCTCTCTCCCCACTCCACCGGCTTCAGTCACCACAGGCACTCCAGTTCGAGCCCTCGCGGTTTGCAAGAGGGGTCTGACTTCGGCCCTTGAGCCTCAGCTTGGTCCAAAGTAGCCCAGATGAGTTGCCCTTTAGAACATCCTGCAAAGACCATCCATTCACTCGGGCTTCTGGGGTGGGTGTTTGATGGGGGAGGGGTATTTCTCTTGGTTACTGGCAGGGGTGGGGAGTGTATTATTAACAAGGAGTGTTTCTCAAAAGTACGTGGAAAAGGCACTTTTTCTCCTCTGTATAATACAAAATTAGTCCGTGTGTTCCTACAGCAGCTTCTTTGCGAACAGTGCAATCGTACGTATGATCTTGCTGGACAGGAAGGGAAAAGACACACAGAAGCACCCCTGTTTTTAACCTCGCAGGGGCTTGGGTGAGAAGATTTTCTCCTTGGAAATAAAGATCAGCTATCCACAGCTTAGCCCAGACGAACGCTGCCCATTGCTCCTCTCTCTGGAGTTTCTATTCCACTCTATACAGAATTTATAACACTCCCGGGGTACTGACCGCTCTGATCACAGGCCCAGAGGATCCCATCACGCCACTGCTCCTCTTCGTGTGTTGCACTTGTCGACAGGCTAAAGGAGACACATGGAATTGGGAGCTCCTTGGAACAGGGACCCTGGCTTTGCACAGCACCTGGCCAGTGGTACTCTGCTCTGGACTGGGGCACTACAGTCCTAGCAATACTGATTACTAAAAGGCAGGCAGAGCGAGGACCGGTGCCCATCAGCAGGTACGCAGGGGAGCACAGGGTGGAGGGAGTCTGCAGAAGACAGCCCCTTTGAGATGGGGCAGTGCACAGACACAGGACAATGCAGAGGGGACATAACAGCGCAGGTGACCATTCGAGATGGCCCAGCCCGAGGGCTCCCTTCCAACAAGGTGTGAATCCTTCCAGCCATCAGGCAAATTGTCAAAACAGGAAGCACGTTGGCCTCCCTGATGTGCAGGGCATGACTAGATGGGATTATGCTTTTATCTCTCCGCTGATGCCCCAACCCCTGACCCTGGAGAAGGCGACTTTCCCCACGTGGATACTATTCCCATAGGGACTTTTTAATCTTGTTTTTTTCCTCTGCTCAGAATCTGATTAAGGCTCGAGCCCCTTTTAAACTAAGAACAGTTGATGAGGTGGAATGTAAATCAGGCGATTGGATCCCTCTGTCTGTGTCTTGTTTAATGTTTCAGATGCTTTTTTTGTATCATTCAAGCTCGGGAGGGAAATCTGTAGGAAATCTCAATCTCATGGATTGAGAACTGGTTAAAAGACAGGGAGTAAAGGGTAGGAATAAATGGTAAATTTTCAGAATGGAGAGGGGTAACTAGTGGTGTTCCCCAAGGGTCAGTCCTAGGACCCATCCTCTTCAACTTATTCATAAATGATCTGGAGAAAGGGGTAAACAGTGAGGTGACAAAATTTGCAGATGATACTAAACTGCTCAAGATAGTTAAGACCAAAGCAGACTGTGAAGAACTTCAGAAAGATCTCTCAAAATTAAGTGATTAGGCAACAAAATGGCAAATGAAATGTAATGTGGATAAATGTAAAGTAAAGCACATTGGAAAAAAATAACCCCAATTATACATACAATATGATGGGGGATAATTTAGCTACAACGAATCAGGAGAAAGAGCTTGGAGTCATTGTGGATAGTTCTCTGAAGACGTCCATGCAGTGTGCAGCGGCAGTCAAAAAAGCAAACAGGAATGTTAGGAATCATTAAAAAAGGGATAGAGAATAAGATGGAGAATATCTTATTGCCCTTATTTAAATCCATGGTACGCCCACATCTTGAATGCTGCATACAGATGTGGTCCCCTCATCTCAAAAAAGATATACTGGCATTAGAAAAGGTTCAGAAAAGGGCAACTAAAATAATTAGGGGTTTGGAACGGGCCCCATACGAGGAGAGATTAAAGAGGCTAGGATTTTTCAGCTTGGAAAAGAGAAGACTAAGGGGGGATATGATTGAGGTCTATAAAATCATGAGTGGTGTGGAGAAAGTGAATAAGGAAAAGTTTTGGTTGTTTTTCAAAGATACGAAGGTCAGAAGGGACCATTATGATCAAATAACTATAAAAAGTTATTTACTTGTTCCCAGAATATAAGAACTGGGGGTCACCAAATGAAATTAATGGGTAGCAGGTTTAAAACAAATGAAAGGAAGTTCTTCACTCAGCACACAGTCAACCTGTGGAACTCCTTGCCTGAGGAGGTTGTGAAGGCTAGGACTATATCAGGGTTTAAAAGAGAAATGGATAAATTCATGGAGGTTAAGTTCATTAATGGCTATTAGCCAGGAAGGGTAAGGAATGGTGTCCCTAGCTTCTGTCTGTTAGAAGGTGGAGATCGATGGCAGGAGAGAGATCCCTAGATCATTACCTGTTAGGTTCATTCCCTTTGGGGCACCTGGCATTGGCCACTGTCGGTAGACAGGATACAGGGCTGGATGGCCTTTCTTATGTTCTTATGAAGGCTGAGCACACATAATGAGTCCAGTTTGTGGGCACCTGTTGGTGCCTGTCAAGTCCTGTCTAAATCTTTATTTTGCATCCACCTGTTGATATCGGGAGTTCTGTGGCACACCAACCTCAGTATAAAACTTGACTGTTTATGCAACAGATTTTCTGCTTTTCCTACCTCTTCTTCCTGTCAAGGACTCTGTGCTAATTGGGTGTTTTACTGCAACAGGTTCCAAGCCAGTCTCAGTTGCTTCCTGGGGTATCCCAAATGGCTTTTATATAACCGATAATGCCATTGGTTTTTTTAAACCAAGTGCCATAGGAATGGTGAACTCTGACTCCCTGGTATCGTACATGCCATTTGGGACACATCAGTGTTTTGGAGAAAGAGGTCCAATCAACGAGAACGCAAGTACTCCCTGGACCTGCCTGCTTTTCAACATGAAGCCGAACTGGGCGAATTCATCAACAATCCCCATTTACTAGCAGACCCAAAAAATTAGCCAGTCTCTCTCTGGGAGCTGAGCCAGAGCCCATATCCATCCAACCTAGAGCCCCTCCCGGCAGACGCTTCCCCAGCCTCTCACTCTGTATATCCCCTATGGATTAAGTGAGACACCGCAAAGGCTGACAGCACGTGTGTGTGTCTCTATCTCTGTGTTATGCAAGAGCTCAGAGAGCCAACAGCACGTGTGTTACTCCCTAGGGATTACGCAGGGGCTCTGTGAAAGCCAACAAACAGAAAGCATGGCTGTGAGACACGCCAAGTATGTTCCGAGGTTCCTAAGCATCCAGATGAGGTTGGCACATTGATGGCTATTTCATATTTAGGGATATGTTTACAAAGTCCCTTCATAGGCTGGAACGCATCTTGAGAAGAGTTTAGATGCAAACCACAAGCATCACTATAGACAGCCCACAGCACCCCGGATTTTGGGAGCCCTAGCAAAAAATATCAGGGTGACTCTCCATCGCTGGCCTTCCCAAAAATGTCAAGGCCAACTCTGGGCACAGGGACCTGAACACGACGCACAGCAATCGCTGAAGCATGAAGAGGCCTGAAAAATTGTTCTGTGAGCCGACACAAAAGGCTACGGTTGGCCCTGTCCAAGTGAGAGTCCCGCGAATGGCAAATAGAACTGCGCACCTTTGGCAATTCCCGGAATGGCTAATTGGGCAGGGAAGAGTCACCTGCTGCAGATTTCACTGGGGAAATTTGTAAAGGGAGATGCGCAAATTTTCCCCCAAACCATCCCCAGCTGATGAACCCGTTGGAAATATGGCGAATGTGGTGGCACATTTCCAATTACTGTTATTATTTGCATGACGGTGGTGCCTAGAAGTCCTCGTCATACACCAGGGCCTTGTTGTGCTCGGTGCTGTACAAACTCCAAACATTGCATACCCGAGCCACACCCTTGTCAGGCAGAATGACTTTGCCCATCACCATTACAGCTCCTCATGCTGGATACGGGCCGTAACCATGCAGAAAGTGATGCTAGCTGCAGTTGAACCGGGGCACCTGGCTGACCCCCAAGCAGAACAGAAGTTGTCACATGCTGTCTATTGAGTGATCCGCACAGAGAAGGCTCCAGGTATCCTGGTCTGTGCTGTTGCAAGCAGGGGAAGGGAGAATGCCGCTTACAGAGCAGTCCTAGGCTACGCAATGCTGACGGCCTGAAGAGACTGGACCGCTTGCTCTAACAAACCAATCCTTCATCCCAAACAGCAAAGAGATTAAAAAAAATTCGGTGTGACACCCAGACAGCTCCTGCCCCCAGTAAAATTAACATGCGCCACTCACAGCAGGACCCATTAGGGGTGCTCCGAAAACAGGGCTCACACTCGATCACACAGGAGGAAAGCAAGTCCCCTACCCGGAACACAGCCGAGGCTGCAGGAGCCTTCATCCAAGTCTTACTCCTCATTTGCGCCGGCCAATCACTCCCTGTCACAGCGTGGCTGAAAATGCAAGCGTTGCCACCATGCTCTGCAGAGCGGGAGGGCGGGACAATGCTTTCGGCGATTTAGAGACAGCATCTCTCCCCGGAACTGCCCCACAGGGCCCGGGAAGGTACGAGCACCCCTTGCAGAGGTATAATCAGTGCCTGTCGTGGCACTCGCTGGCTCCAAACTTGGGGCACTGCTTCTCCCCAGAGCGGGCCTAGGACACAGCTGGGGCAGGGCCCGGCTGCAGCCCTAGCGCCAGCTGGGAATCCTGCGAGGCTGGAGACGGGCTGGCTGGAAAAAGTCCGTTCTGTTCTTGGCGTCTCCTCGACCATCCCCATCCCGTTCCCGCCTCCGAGGGAGAAGCTCAGTCAGTTCCTATCCCTCCCTGGCCAGCATGCTCACCCTAGTTCTCCCCCCCTACCCCCCCACTGGTAGAGAGAGGCTGACCCACGCCTGCTGGATCGGATGCTTACCACTGTCTCTCCTCTAGCATCCCTCCCTAGTGTAGAGCCTGGAGGCTGAGGGAAAGGAACTTGGCAGTACAGCAGTGTATCTCCCCAGGGATAGGTGCATCTACTCAAGGCCCTGGGCCAAACTCAGGGGTGAGTCTAAGCTGGTGCAACTCACAGCTTCTTCCAGCTCCTCCAGGTGTAAGTGACACCAGTTAGACTCCTGTCGACTCTGGCGCAGGGACTGCCTCTGAGTGTCTAGCGAACACATTGGAGTCCCTTGCTAACGGGTAGTGATCAATGGCTCCATATCTAGTTGGCAGCCGGTATCAAGTGGAGTACCCCAAGGGTCGGTCCTGGGGCCGGTTTTGTTCAATATCTTCATAAATGATCTGGAGGATGGTGTGGATTGCACTCTCAGCAAATTTGCGGATGATACTAAACTGGGAGGAGTGGTAGATACGCTGGAGGGGAGGGATAGGATACAGAAAGACCTAGACAAATTGGAGGATTGGGCCAAAAGAAATCTGATGAGGTTCAATAAGGATAAGTGCAGGGTCCTGCACTTAGGATGGAAGAATCCAATGCACCGCTACAGACTAGGGACCGAATGGCTAGGCAGCAGTTCTGCGGAAAAGGACCTAGGGGTGACAGTGGACGAGAAGCTGGATATGAGTCAGCAGTGTGCCCTTGTTGCCAAGAAGGCCAATGGCATTTTGGGATGTATAAGTAGGGGCATAGCGAGCAGATCAAGGGACGTGATCGTTCCCCTCTATTCGACATTGGTGAGGCCTCATCTGGAGTACTGTGTCCAGTTTTGGGCCCCACACTTCAAGAAGGATGTGGATAAATTGGAGAGAGTCCAGCGAAGGGCAACAAAAATGATTAGGGGACTGGAACACATGACTTATGAGGAGAGGCTGAGGGAGCTGGGATTGTTTAGCCTGCAGAAGAGAAGAATGAGGGGGGATTTGATAGCTGCTTTCAACTACCTGAAAGGGGGTTCCAAAGAGGATGGCTCTAGACTGTTCTCAATGGTAGCAGATGACAGAACGAGGAGTAATGGTCTCAAGCTGCAGTGGGGGAGGTTTAGATTGGATATTAGGAAAAACTTTTTCACTAAGAGGGTGGTGAAACACTGGAATGCGTTACCTAGGGAGGTGGTAGAATCTCCTTCCTTAGAGGTTTTTAAGGTCAGGCTTGACAAAGCCCTGGCTGGGATGATTTAACTGGGAATTGGTCCTGCTTTGAGCAGGGGGTTGGACTAGATGACCTTCTGGGGTCCCTTCCAACCCTGATATTCTATGATTCTATGAACGTAGGCGCCCTTTACTAGAGGGGCCTCTGGATTTAACTGGGAGAGTTCCGGTGTGGGAGACCCTGAGCGCTGCGATCCAGCCTTGGAGACGACAACTCCCGGGAGGCCTTGGGGAAGAGAGACTTCCAGGGCACGTGAGGAGAGCATGCAATGGGGCTCCATTTTGGGAGAGGAGTGGAGACGGCTTGATGGAGCTCTGTCCAAGCCAAGACCTGCGGCCACACCGCTGCGAGGAAGCCAGAAGCTGCCGCTGCGAGCCTGCTGGGGCTTTGACCAAACAGGGAGCCTCAGAGGCTGTTGCTGTGCCCGGAGCTGACTGAGGTGGGCCTGCACCTTGGCTTGGGAAAGACCACGCCGCCTCTTCTCCAAAGTGGTTGTTGACCTCTGGTTCAAACAACTCCAGTCTAACCCTAATTCCGAATGAGAGTTGTTACTGCCCCTTGCTGCCCTGGCTAGACGGATTCACTGGACCAACAAAGGGCCCACACGAGCACTGAAAACCCAGAAGCGTGCACACACTCAGGGGTGGGGCAAATGGGGGCCGTGTAAATGCAAGTTCGAGAAGTTTCATTGACTACTGTAAACTGTATTTGTTAATTGATTTATCGAACTGCCCCCTGCTGATTTAAATGAGCGGTGACATTTAATCGCAGTCTGGCGTAGCGTTTTCTTAAATGGTTAAGGAAAGATGTGCTCACGCCAGTATAAGCGCAGGTTGTTCGGAGTTGGGGTTTTTGATTTAGACCCATTGCAAAGAGGAGCTCAGGTTCATTCCTGGAGGCTCCCCAGGCACACCCTTGAGAGTGAACAGGGCCCAGCCAGGTGGAGGCACGGCTGGTTTTAATTTCCTTTGCAAGTCAGAGGACTGCAGCAGAGGTGTGGAGAGAGGATTCCCATCCAGCCAACGTCATCCCAGGGTACTCCGGATTTCCTTTACTGTTGACATCATCAGGCGCCCGGGCATCCAGGTAAGCGTCGCCTGCCCCCAGTAACCCAGGGAGGAAAGGGCAGGTTATATTAACGTGTATCATCCTCATATACAGATCACCTCCAAATCTGACCCACTGAGGATGTGAGAAGGTGAAAATCAGAATAAGGTGGGGGCTACTTTAGCATGCACCGATTTACACCTTCCAGTTAGTCCCTTTACTTGCCGCACTCCTCTTCTGGCCCCTCGGCAGGCAAGTTACACCCATCGAGACTCCCCGGGGCTGAGATTCAGGGGGCCAAATTCAGAGGGGGCAGGTAAGGTGATCGCAAGGGGATGCAAGGCTAGGGGTGTCTACGTTAGCGTAACGTACATGACTTCATTGGAGCCAGATTCTGCGGTGAACTTGGCCCTTTACGCCCATCCCGCGACTGACTCTTGGGAATAGCGATAAGGTGGTCAAGTTGCAGCATAGATTTTCCGGGGGCCTCATATAAAAAGATCTTTCCTTTCTTTTCCCCTTTGAAGGTAGAGTTAAGAGTAAGTGTCTCCTTCCCTCCGTCGCTGACCAAGAGCAGATCTTGCAGATGAGAGAACCACGTGGCAGATCTTGCTCTGACTGTAGATCTCAGCACGTGCAGAGAAGGCTGGACTATCATAAGCTTTCCAGTCTAAGCAGGGATACCTATAAGTGGATTAGAAAGTGAAACAGGGAGGCCTAATAGTGGCTCAAATTAAGAATGATTTATAAACAGAGCTGGAAACTAACCAAAAGGGCCCAAGGAGGGGACCTCCCCGAAAAAGGCAGCTCCAGACATTCCAAATCTTCAGGGCTCGTATTAAAACCCAAAGTGTAGGTCAGTATAACTAGGCAGACAGAGCCGCGAGCCCGAAGGACCCCATCCCATGGTTCGTTGTTTCCCTCTCCGCCCAGTGAGGATAATGTGAAGTGCTTGGAGATCTACTGATGAAAAGTGCGATAGAAAAGCTAAGGATTATTCCTGTGCCTCACAGAACTGGTATTACCTCCATATATGACACTGGTGAGACCAGTACGGAAACTGTGCCCAGTTCTGGGGTCCACATTTGCAAAAAAGATGTTGAAAAAATGGAAAGCGTGCAAGAAAAGAGCTACAAGAATGATCCCAGGGCTGGAAAACCCGTGAGAAACCCACGACATTCAGTCTTTTAGACTAGCGGGGCTAAGAGGCAACTTAAGCACAAGATCATGGACGACGAAGCTAAACGAAGTAAGACGGGAAATAAAGGGCACAATTTTACTTCTGAGGATAACTAACTAGGGCTGTCGATTAATCACAGTTAACTCATGCGATTAACTCCAAAAAATTAATCGTGATTAAAAAAATTAATTGCGATTAATCTCATTTTTAATCTTACAGTTAAACAATAGAATACCAACTGAAATTTATTAAATATTTGTGGATGTTTTTCTACATTTTCAAATATATTGATTTCAGTTACAACACAGAATACAAAATATACACTGCTCACTTTATATTATTATTTTAGATCATTTTAACAGTGCAAATATATGTAAACAAAAGGAAGTCATTTTCAATTCACCTCATACAAGTACTGTGGTGCAATCTTTTTAGCATGAAAGTGCAAATTACAAATGTAGATTTTTTTTTGCTATATAACTGCGCTCAAAACAAAACAATGTAAAACTTTAGAGCCTACAAGTCCACTCAGTCCTCCTCCTTGTTCAGCCAATCGCTCAGACAAACAAGTTTGTTTACATTTATGGGAGATTATGCTGTCCACTTCTTATTTACAGTGTCACCTGAAAGTGAGAACAGACATTCGCATGGCACTTTTGTAGCCAGCATTGCAAGGTATTTACGTGCGAGATATAAAAAATTTATTAAAGCAAATGTTAAAAAATTATATAATACACAGGTTGGGAAAAGAGTGACTGTACGTCTGGGTATAATGCTTAGATTATCCACAAATACAAAGTTTGTTTTTAAAGTCATATGATACGTAGAGTACAGAATCAGCAATAACCCAAATTTAGGTGAATAGATTTAACAATACACTTTAGATATTAGAATCCGAACACTCAGGTACATCACTCATGAAAAGTTGTACAGAGATTTGGTTGTAGAAAGCAAATTATATCAATGAGTGGAGATTGTCCCTCAGTAATTGAGAATTAAGTTAGTTGTCCATTTAGAAAACACAATCCGTGAGGACAGTATTTGTTACTTTCCTGACTACACTTCTCATCGGTACTCTAACTCCTCCCTCTTGATATAGCCGATGTCCGGTGATGTGTTCTATGTAGATGTCCCTCGACCATCTGATGACATCCGACACCGTGAGCTGCTGCATCAGCTGAGCGTAGCGTTGACCAATTCCGCATTCTCTCAGCACTCGTTTGTTACTGGGGTCCCATGTGCCTAAGGCACGTGTGTCTGGACCTGGTAACCATTATTTCTCAAGGTTTTGGCCAGAGAAGCATATTTCTCTACCTTTTGAGCTCGGGCATCGTGGAAGGCCGGGGTCCTGTTCTCAAAGGGCACTGTGACATCCACCATGATGATCTTCCAGTCCTCGTTGGTGATGACGATGTCCAGTCACAGTTGGCTGTCGATTCCGGGGATAGCGGAGTTTACGGCAACCTTCCCCATGGGTGCGGGATGGCTCTGGCCAGGCGATCTTGGATGGCATTGTGTTGCAGCTGCCAGGCTCTGGAATGGGGCTTGCAGCTACACAGGACATGGGGTAGTGTCTTGTTGGCATAGCCGCACTTCCTGCATCGCTTGTCCCGATTCCCACTGTGGACGGCTCCGTTCAGTGGGACACAGTTGAGCCAGGCCCATGGATGAACCTCTGCTTCCATGCTGATGATGCTCATTAAAAAAACGTGCTAATTAAATTTGTGACTGAATTCCTTGGGGGGAAATTGCATGTCTCCTGCTGTTTTACCTGCATTCTGCCATATATTTCATGTGATAGCATTCTCAGATGACGACCCAGCACGTTGTTCATTTTAAGAGCACTTTCACTGCAGATTTGATAAAACACAAAGAAGGCACCAATGTGAGATTTCTAAAGATAGCTACAGCACTCGACCCAAGGTTTAAGAATCTGAAGTGCCTTTCAAAATCTGACAGGGAGGAGGTGTGGCACATGCTTTCAGAAGAGTTAAAAGAGCAACACTCTAATGCGGAAACTACAGAACCCGAACCACCAAAAAAGAAAAATCAACCTTCTGCTAGTGCCATCTGACTCAGATAATGAAACTGAATGTGTATCGGTCCGCACCGCTTTGGATCGTTAATGAGGAGAACCCGTCATCGGCATGGATCACGTCCTCTGGGATGGTGGTTGAAGCATGAAGGGACATATGAACCTTTAGCGCATCTGGCATGTAAATATCTTGTGATACCGACTACAACAGTGCCAGGAGAATGCCTGTTCTCACTTTCAGGTGACATTTTAAATAAGAAGTAGGCAGCATTATCTCCTGCAAATGTAAACAAATTTGTTTAAGCAATTGCTGAACAAGAAGTAGGACTGAGTGGACTTGTGGGCCCTACAGTTTTACATTGTTTTATTTTTAAGTGGAGTTATTTTTTGTACATAATTCTACATTTGTAAGTTCAGCTTTCATGTTAGAGATTGCACTACAGTACTTGTATGAGGTGAATTGAAAAATACTATTTCTTTTCTTTTTCACAGTGCAAATATTTGTCATCAAAAATAATAATAGAAAGTGAGCACTGTACACTTTGTATTCTGTGTTGTAATTGAAATCAATATATTTGAAAATGTAGAAAATATCCAAAACTATTTAAATACACAGTATTCTCTTATTGTTTAACAGTGCGATTAATTGCGATTAATTTTTTTAATCGCTTGGGAGCCCTGTAACTAACCTTGAAAAACCTTACAAGAGATGTGTTGGATTCATCGTGACTTGAAGTTTATAAATCAAGATTGAACATCTCTTTTCTACATCTCCAGATTGACCACAAGCTCTAGGTTGGACGCAGAAATCCCAGGTGAAGTTCTCTGTCCAGTGAGCTGCAGGACGTGTGCATTACGCAGGCACAATGGTCCCTTCTGGCCTTAAAATCTGTGACATTATGGAACTGGTGCAACCTGGGCTGCTACACCTAATTTGGTTTCCACCTGGTTCTCAGCACGGTACTTTAACTCGATTCCTTACTGAGTTACACTGTAGCACTATAAGGCCTGTTTAAATCTAATTAACAGTGTTCACAAAGGGGTTTTGCACCAGTTTAAATTGCTTTTTAAACCAATTTAAAGTCAAATTGGAGCAAGTACAGAGAAGGGCTGCTAGGGATGGAGAGCCTGTTTGATGAGAACAGATGGCAAGAGGAAGGCTGAGGGAGGACCCAGTTGCTCTCTATAAATACATTGGGGGTGGGGGGCAAACACCAGCAAGGCAGAAGCACGTCTGAAGCTATCTGAAGCTAACGGAGATCATTGGCACCAGAACAAATGGGGATAAACTGGCCACAAATACATGTAAGCTGGAAATGAGAAGAGGGTTTCTAACCAGGGAGGTTCTGGAACCGCCTCCCAACACGAGTCGTGGGGGCAAACACATATCTGGGTATAAGATGGAGGATGATGTGTTGATGAACGGGCTGATAGGGTGGGATTGCCTGAAGGGTTCCTTACAGCCGTATGGTCTTAACTTTTAATCCAGACAAGAACATTAAGAAAGCAAAGTGAAAGTACTCCCAAATCAGGGAATGCCAAAGTTAAGGCTGCCCGCATAACCCTAACTCTGCCCCTTTGGGCATATGCTTTCCAATATAGCTACATCTCGAGATGCTATAAATCGGTGTAGCTATGCTGAAGTCAATGCTGAGGTTCTGGCCCAATGGTCCTTAGCTACACAAGCATGTTCCATCTTTCCCCCAGGTCCCTTACCTCAGTCAGTGGTTTGCAGTGGCTGAATTAGCCAGAGCTCTCATACATATGGGCCTTGTTTTTGGCCCAGCTCAGTCTCAAATTTGAGTCTGCAGTAAATCCAGATTTACACCAATGTAGCTAAGAGAGAATCCGGGCCCCCCGCAGACAGGCTGGGTGGTGTGTAACGAACTAAGCAGGCGCCCACTGAACATGGGTTAAGTCTTGGTTTACAGTGTATCAACTGATCTGCTTTTCTGTACTACACTTCCCCCCCACTTGCCCAATCCCACCCGCGATCCCGTTCTCCAGATGGCCGCACCCCAGGGCAATCTCAGCACTTGATGGCTGAGGGAAGGGATATTAGGGAAGCCCCGGGGGGTTTGTTCAGTGCCTCCAAAGCAATATGTGTGTTGTCCTGTTTGAATAAAATTAATTTCATTCCCCCTTATCTGTGCTACTTTCTTTGTCCCCCCGGCTCCTGTGCATAAGCTTTTATGGTTCCCTTCCCCCTGCACATGCTGCCCTCCTGCCTGATCCTTCTCATCCCTTGCTCCAGCTGCCAGGTCTCCTTCTGTCCCAGACATTCCTCTCACTCGGCAGCCCAGCCCAGTGGTGGCTGGGGCAACTCCAGCCCCACTAGTGATTCCATTCCTGTTACTTGTGATCTCCAATCTCGTCTCTTCTCCTCCCTCTCAAAGGGGGCAGCAGCCTCTAGTGGGCTGGCAGCTCTGTCTTATTCCAGCTGCTTTTACCGCTGTCCCAAGATCTTTCTTTGCAAGGAGCAGCAGCCTGAACCATGAGAGCTGGCAGCTCTCCATGGACCAGCAGTAAGGGCTCTGCATGTCACAGCTTGTCCTGTCCCTCTGCGATGGACTCGGACCTTAGTCGGTGTGGAAAGATGGGCTTACAGCTCCTCTGAGAGCGCTCTGGGCCCCTGGTCTGAGGGTCTGCTGATGTCAGGGATGAATTTAAAGTGCCGAAACCCCTAGTCAGATTCCTGAGAACACAGGAGAGGCCCTCGGGAAAGGATACAACTTGCAGTTTTAAATTTAGGAAGGCGTCAATTAGACAAGAGCCATCCTCTCTGTCTCCAAGCGTCTCCTGCAGCAAGAAGGAGAACGTGGCACGGTGTTTCTGAAGCAAAGCTAATATCCGTCGTCCCTTCGTGGCAGGAGCGCTTTGACTTGACTACCGTAATGGAACTCAAGGAATAAATTGGATCCATCTGCGTGATTAATCTCATTTCAGGCCCCTAATTGGAATGATTGTTTCTGACAGGCCTGCGTTGTGAAGAGAAGGAGAGGCAGGAAGGCTGTTTATGCTGGGAAATCAGTGCTACTGACTTGGCATTATAGGGGGGAACAGAACGGTTAGAAAAGGAATCTGTCCAAAGCCATCTGTACCGTGGCTTTGACACTTCCATTCAGTTCTAAGCCTCAGACATTCTCTAAGGCATCCTCATTCTTCCACGGGAGCCCTGCGGGTCTGGGGCAGTCTATTCTCCCATCCCCTTATGAGGTTCAAGGAGGAGCCAATCTCGAACAAAAGAAAGACTCGGCTCCGGTGCTTTTCATCACTTAAATCTAACACCCAGGCCCAGTAACACAGCAGAATAAACGTTAAGAGAAAACTAAACACATCCAGGGGATAACGCAACCCCGAGCAATATGAGGCATGGAATTATGAAGAGTGAATCTTGCCAGACAAACCAGGAGACCTGGGTTCTCTTCCTGGCTCTGCCACTGACCAGCTGGGTGACCATAGGCAGGTCATGGCCCTCTGCTGTGCCTCAGTTTCCCCTCCCACCCGTGTGCCTTGTGTAGACACACAGCTATATAAGGCAGGGACTGTCTTCTACCCTGCCTAGCACAATGGGGCCCTGATCTCACCTGGCACTGCGGTAATACAAGAGTCGTAATAACAGTGATGGAAGAAGGGAACGTGGTAGACGTGGTAAGAGGATACACTGCCAAAGGTCCTCTGTTCATGCCCAGAACACTCGCCTATGAGCCTGCTCTCTGCAGAGATACAGGACTTACTCCCTGACTCCCAGGCACTGCCGCCCGTTCAGTACACGACAGGTGAGGGTTGTAACCCTCAAGTGAGCACTGGAGGACATGTGCTGGTCCATCTCCTGGGCTGGAAGGGGCCCCGGGCCTGTGCCATCCCGCAAGGCTGGATTTGCACCGCTGGGTCCTGCTGCCGCCTTGCTCAGAAGAGAGAACCACGCCCTGCAGCACCAGATCCCCACGTGGCTCCTCCCTGGGGGTGGATGGCATTGCGCTCTCTGGGAGCCTCTTCACTGCCGTGCGGGACCCAGGGTCCTGGCCTCTGGGGAGCTGCTACTGACGGAGCAAGCCTTCCTCATGCCCCTATGTGGATCGTCGGCCGTGGGGCGTGAACCCAGGACCAACCTGTGGTTCTTAAAACACAAGCCTCTCCTGCCTGAGCTGGGCCCAGCGCTGTCAGCCAAGGCTGCAGCAGGAGCCTCAGCCTCTGTACGTGGCCCAGCCACCGCTGGGATGGGGGCCAGAGGGGGCCAGATTACACTCACGTGGCTGAGCTGGCGGTACAGGGCACTGGGTAACTCCTCTCCCAAGCTGCTCCACACGGACACTGTCCCTCAGGCCCCTCGCTGCCCAGAGACCTGGCTGCTGGCAGAGGGCGGAGGCAGGGCTGTGCTTGCTTTCCCCGCTGGCACGGGGCGTAGAACTGACCTTGGGAGCAGGGCTGCCCCCGTCCAGGTTTTCCCCAGAATCGAGCCTGTGTTGAGGTCGCTGTCCGGGGACGTCTGCCAGCTGGGCTCAGGAGCATCCTGGACAGCCCAGTTCCTTGTACCTCAGAGGTGGCAGTCCCACCTGGGAGAGAAGGTGGCCCACTGCAGGTAGGGTTGCCAACTTTCTAATTGCACAAAACCAAACATCCTAGCCCCACCCCTTCCCAGAGGCCATGCCCCTGCTCATTACATTCCCCCTCCCTCAGTGGCTCGCTCTTCCCCACCCTCACTCATTTTCACTGGGCTGAGGCAGGGGTGCGGGCTCTGGAGGGGCCAGAAATGAGGGGTGCAGGTGGAGGGGGAGCTCTGGGTTGGGGCATGGAGGTGAGGACTCTGTCTGGTGGTGTGGGGCTGGGGGTGCAGGAGGGGGCTCCTGGCTGTGGGGTGGGGCCGAAGGATTTGGAGTGCGGGAGGGGGCTGTGGGTTGAGGCAGGGGTTGGAGTGCAGGAGGGGGTGAGGGCTCCAGCTGGGGGTGCAGGCTCTGGGCTGGGGCCGGGATGAGGGGTTTGGGGTGCAAGACGGGGCTCCAGGTTTGGGTGGGGAACAGGGCTGGGGCAGGGGCTCGGGGTTGGGGTGCAGGCTTACCTTGGGCAGTCCTGGTCAGTGGCGCAGTGGGGTTAAGGCAGGCTCTGTGCTGCGCCCCGAAGCAGCCACCAGGTCCAGCTCCTAAGCGGGGGGACCAGGAGGCTCCACGTGCTGCTCTGGGCCGCAGGCACGGCCCCCGCAACTCCCACTGGCCGCAGTTCCCGACCAATGGGAGTGCAGAGCTGGTGCTCGGGGCGCGGGCAGTGCACAGAGCCCCGTGGGCCCCCCTGCCTAGGAGCCGGACATGCTGGCTGCTTCGAGGCGCAGCGGGAGCCAGGAGTAGCCTGCCTTAGCACCACAGCACCGCCAACCGGACTTTTAACAGCCCGGTAAGCGGTGCTGACCGGAGACGCCAGGGTCCCTTTTCGACCGGGTATTCCAGTCGAAAATCGGACACCTGGCAACCCTAACTGGGGGGGGGCAGCTCTCTGTAAGCCATCAGTTCACTGGGGTCCCGGATAGCTGGCTTACCTGCCCTTGGGGATCCCCAGAGTCAGAGCTTCCCCACAATACTCGGCTGAGTGGGGCTCAGGCCTGCTATGGATTGTTCACTGAATGTGAGCCAAAGGGACTGGAGGCTCAGGCCCAAATCCCTGAAGGGATTTAGGTATCTAACACCCCTGTTAAAGGGATTTAGGCACCGGAGGACCTGGGCCTCAGTACTTTGCTTGCTTGCTCCTCATTCTAAGAGACCTAGATCCACGGGAGCTGCTGCAGACAGAACACCCTGCACTCTCAGAGCCAGCTTCAACCCTTTTGTACAGGAGACTTAGGCTGGCTCTTTCTGCTGGCTGGTAGGAGCTAAAAACCAGGGGGCTAGACTGAGAAACAAGGTCAAAGAGACACGGCCAGCGGTGTAGCATTGCCTGTCTCTCACTATATAGGAGAACCTCGGAGTTACAAACACCAGAGTTACGAACTGACCGGTCAACGCACACCTCCTCTGGAACCGGACGTACGCAATCAGGCAGCAGCAGAGACAAAAATACCGAAACAAATTCAGTGCAGTGCTGTGGCAAACGTCAACTACTAAAAATATACAAGTTTAAAAAACGGTTTGACAAGCTAAGGAAACGGTTTCTTTGCTTGTCTCATTTAAATTAAGATGGTTAAAAGCAGCATTTTTCTTCTGCCCAGTAAAGTTTCAAAGCTGGATGAAGCCAATGTTCAGTTGTAAAGGTTTGAAAGAACAACCGTAAGGTTTTGTTCAGAGTTCGGAACAACCCCCAGGCCCGAGGCGTCCGTAACTCTGAGGTTCTACTGTCGTTGGTGTTTTTTCTTCAAACCCCAACTCCTGCAGGCCAGCGTTGACCCGAGTGTCTCATCTTGCATTCTTCCTAGTCCTGGTTGCAGAGAAAAGCTTGAAAACATGACCTGAGGGCTCACAAACCAGATGGCAAAGAAAAAGATCAACAGTGATTTTCTTAAGCCAATCTCATGATTGGTGGGGCCTGACTCATGATTTTTTGAACGCTTGGGGTTGGTGATGCTGCTACGGATCAGCTACATGAAAACTAGAGAGGAAATGAGGAAGCGAGAAGAGTCTGGATATTGATTCAGGGCCTATAGGAACAGGGAGTATTTTAAACTTTCCAAAGTTCCCCTGCTCAGGTGTGATTCGGACACTGAAATAACACGCGCCTGTCCCATAGGCGCTGACTTCCACTGTTCCCGGTGGCTGTTCGACCCCAATCCCACTCCCACCCCTGCACAGTCCTCGCCCTGCCCCCATTCCACCCCTTCCCTGAAGTCCCCACCCCCTTCCCGCCCCCATTGCAAACCCTTCCCCTAAGTCCCCACCCCCTCCCCCGAGCACACTGTGTCCCCGCTCCTCCCCCTCCCTCCTGGAAAGTCCTAAGCACCGCCAAACAGCTGTTTGGCGGGCAGGAAGCGCTGGGAGGTAGGCGGAGGAGCGCACGATGTGCTCGGGGGGAGGGGCAGGGGAGCTTGGCTGAGCACCCACTAATTTTTCCCCATGGGTGCTCCGGCCCCGGAGCACCCACAGAGTCAGTGCCTATGGCCTGTCCCCTTTGCTAAAACTCTCTCCTCATTGCTAGGACTACAGAGGGAATCAAAGTTTCTGCTGAGCCTCTCCAGTGATGGGAGAAGCTCAGCCAGTCGCAGAAGCAGAGAAATACCACGCGACTTCAACCACGTAATGAAACCCTGCTTGAAATGACCCTGAGCGGCATCCCGGAAAGGCACACCAATGCCAGAACAAATTTCAGACCCAAATGCCATTTTTCAAAAACAAACAAGAAACGCTGCATTTTCACATGAGCCCACACACCTTACAAGAGGAGATTTCAAGCAACTTCAAGCACTTGCCCAGAATCATAGAAATGTGGGGCTGGATGGCACCTCGGGAGGTCATCAAGTCCAGCCCCCTGTGCTGAGGCAGGACCAAGTAAACCTAGACTGTCCCTGATAGGTGTGTATCCAACCTGCTCTTAAAAACCTCCAGTGACGGGGATTCCACAACCTCCCTTGGGAGCCTGCTCCAGCACTTAACTCCCCTGAGAGTTAGACAGTTTTCCCTAATACCTAACCTCAATCTCCCTGGCTGCAATTTAAGCCCATTCCTTTTGTCCTACCTTCAGGAGACGTGGAGAACAATTGATCCCTGTCCTCTTTCTAACAGCCCTTCACATATTTGGAGACTATCCGCTCCGTCTTCTTTTCTCAGCACTACACGGTGTTTTTAACCTTTCCCTGTAGCCGTAAGACAGGTTTTCTAAACCTTTTGTCAATTTTGTTGCTCTCCTCTGGACTCTCTCTAACGTGTCCACATCTTCCCTAACGTGTGACACCCAGCACTGGACACAGGACTCCAGCTGAGACCTCACCAGTGTCTTAAATACGACACTGTTTGCAACCAAGTTTTCACCCAGCCCTAGGACTAGGTGCACCAGTGGCCCCATCTGATACTACTTTTCTTTTTGCGAATACAGACTAACACGGCTGTTACTCTGAAACCTGAAAATCTACCGTAAAACAACTGCAGATTGGGACTTTTGGCCGATCAGGATTATTTATCATTTGGATTGCAGCAGCCCCTAGGAACCCAGTCATGGACCCGGGCCCCACTGTGCTAGGGGCACAGAACAAAACAACAGGCGATGCAGTCTTTTCAACTTGCCCTTTAATTCCCACACAAAGGCCTGACTCTGGGCTGTACGCAGGGTGCCTGCAGGAGCATAGGTCCACTTCCAGATGGCAGATCGGCCCCTGGGAATAAACTCTGGACCCAGGAACGAAGCACAAAGAGGGCCCAGGTGCAGCTAGCTGGGGGAGCAGGCTCAGCTCGGGCAGGACCTACAAGCCCATGCTGGGCCCAGATGTCACTGCTTGTGGGGAGAAGGCTCCGGCAGGAAGCTGAATGCCCCACTGCACGTATATGCAGCAAATGGGCTCAACCAGGAGCCTGCTAGTACGTGAGGGACCCTGCTGCAGACACATGCAGAGAGCAAGTCTGACAGCCTGCAAGGGTCTGCAGACACAGGAAAGGGGAACCCAAGGGATTTGGGAGCAGACTGACACAGGGAGAGGGCCTCGCTACAAAAGCACGCAGAGAACAGACCCTGCCTGGAAGCCAGCGGTGCAGGCCACAGGAGCAGAGAGGGGCGGCCATCAGCGCTCAGTCATTAGCCCCAGGAAGGCACGGAAAGGCAGGCCTGGCCAGAGCTTGGAACCCAGTGTTTTCAGCCTGATGAAGTCACACATGAATAAATAAATCACGTATGAAGCATTAAGGGAGCTTAGTCTCCCTGGGAAATCACACAGCAATTCGGCCTTTCGGGGGCCATGGCATGCCAGCGAGGATTAGGAGAATGACTCCAATGCTCTGGCGGCCCCTTGGTAGAGATCGCTTCCCGGGCTCCGACACGTGGCATCTGGGAGCTTCGTGCTGGTGCCGGCCCCGAAGCAAGGGGCAGCCACTCAGTTAGTGACAATCGCAGGCACCTCACAGCAGCGCAGGGAAACTAGATGTAAAGGGATCGCATCTCAGCCCCTGGGAGGGGCCAGGGGACACAGGGGCCCCACCCACCCCCCTACACAGTCCCCTTGCGCCCCATCCTGACCCTGTCTGCATGGGGTGCATCCTCCCATCAACCCCAGCCCTGCCCCCTATGAACAGAAAACACACCCTGATCTTATACACACACAAACTCCTCGAAGAGGCCACCCCCAGCCCCAAACAAGAAATCCAGCCGCAGGGATGAATGCCAAGAGCCGTGAATTCCTGCGTGGGAAGGCAGGCTGCTCGTTCCTCGCAGCGCACACCTGGGAGTGGGCAGAAAACCCAGCTGCCCCACTCTGGCTCAGGGATAGCAGCATGTCTCCTGCCAGCCCCACATGCCCTTGTTGTTGTAAGAGCAGCCAGGGCAGGGCACAGGCACGTAGGCATCTCTGACCCTCCTGCTGAAGCCATGGCAATCTCCTGACATGATCTGCTAGTTGCCTGCAGCTCGGTCCCGGAGCCTCAGCACTGCTGCTGGGGGGCAGCATGTCCCAGTTCAATATTCCCTATCGGGGGGATTCCCCTTATTTCCTACTCCCAGCACAATCCTGGTGTATGGAACACAGGTCGCTCGGGCGCTGTGCCCAGCATGCCCACCCGCAGAGAGTGGCCGCTGTCACAGCTGGGAGGAGCAGCAGTGGGCCCCGGGGAGAGACAGGGCCATGCACACCCGCTGGCTAGGAAGGGCATATAGGGCCTTAGGGGTTTGCTCTACCTGGGAACCCCCAGCCTAACGTCCTGGCTGTGGCCTTCAATGAGCACCCACAAACGCAGGCTCCCCCGGCCCTGCGGGTCAATTCAAGCAGCCAGCCTGCCCCCTCTCATCCTCACCTGACCACAGAGCAAGGCAGAGCCACCCCCATGGCAAGCCATGGGCAACCCCCACCTGACCCCTCTGGGAGCCAAGGGCTCCCACTCCTCACCACAGCGCAGGACAGAGCCTCCCCCTCACCTTACTGCACTGTGAGCCACAGGTGCCCCCCCCATCTGAATGCAGCAAGAGCAAAGGGTCCCCCTGACCTGAATGCGGTGCCAGCCAAGGGTGCCACCCTCTGAACATGGCACCAGCCAAGGGCCACCATAAACCTGCCAAGAGCCAAGGCCTTCCCCAAAAACGTCACAAGCCAAGGGCCTCTCTAAATGTATCCGAAATGGCTTGGGGGCTGGTGCTCCCTGGCCAGCAGAAGCACCGAGGCTGCAAACACAGCCAGAGACCTTGGGGTGGGGGCTCCAGCCATCCTGGCATTTGCGAAGGTGTCATCTGTGCCCAGGATGGGGCAAGAACCAAGAGGGGGGTTCTCTCGCAGCCTGTCTCCCCTCCAGACATGGAGCCTGGCAGAGAAGGAACTCTGAGCACCACGGGGGAAATTGGCGGGTTTACCCAGTAGAACTGATGCCCGTTGATGAGGCTGATGTCCCATTTGGGCCCGAAGAGCCCAGAATCCCCCTACTCCACCTTTCCCGGGTGGGGAGCCCCGCTTACCTGGTACATGTACATGCTGAAATGAGTCCCATTGGGCAGATGAATCGTTATGGATTTGTTCCCTGCATTCATGCCAGGGAATCATCTCCCGCTGGAGCTGTAAATCCACGGCTCTGCCAGCCTGGGGGGAGAGCAGGCGTTAGCCCCGAGGCCGGGGGGGGGGGTTCGGTTAGCGAGACCCAGGGTGCTGGAAGTCCAGGCACGAGGAACCGCTCCGAGCCGAAGGCAGCCGGGGAGCTGCTTCGCGTCGAGCCTGCCTCTCTGTGCAGGGGACGGAGCGCTGGGGCACTGGGGAAGGATCAGCGATGCACTCGGCAGGAGGAGGCATTTGGAGCTTGCAGAAATTCCCCATCTGCTGCGTGCGCTAATCGTTCCCCTTCCCAGGGTCGGAGGGAGCCAGCCCCATGGCTCGGACGGGGAGCCGCTAGCGGGCGCCCGCAGCAGGGGGACCCAGTGGACGAACCCGGAGGAGCGCACAGATGCACAGAGGCCCTTTGCAGTGACCTAGTTTGCTCTGCTTCGCTTGCATGTTCCCTGTGCGGAGACATGGAGGAGTCGGAATTGGAGCAAGAACTGCAAGTAAATCCGCACAGCCCCTTAATCCGGGAGTGGCTGCAGCAGCCTGTGGGGTGGGCAGCCCTCGCCATCAGGGTGACCTGGGATGCTCTCGCTCCAGCTGCCCACCATGGATGGACGCAGCGGCCCCTTGCCCAGCTGGGGGAGAGGGCACGGAGCCCAGGAGGAGTGTGATGGGGCATCACCCCACTCGTGTTTGGGGGCAGGACTTTGTTCAGCGGAGGATGGGGGCACAGCCTAGTGGGCATCTGTCTGGGCTGGGTCCCACAGGCCAGCTGGAGGTTTGCCAGGGTGGGGAGACAAAGGACCATGGGGCGCCGAGCTCAAGCAGTCAGCTGGAGGCAATCAGAGGCTGTGGTCAGCTAGTCCAGCTCTCGCTCCCTAGCCTGGCATGAAGCTCCAGGCTCCTGCGGGATCCAGGACCAGTCCAGCACCATGGAGCAGGGCCCTTCCCCAGAGGCATTTTCCTGTGTTTCTTCCGGGCATGCAGTACCCACTGAAGGGTGAGAGGTCCCTGTCCCTGCAAACTGTGAGCCAGCTGCCAGCCTCCAGCCCCGGCCCAAGCCTGTGGGGCAGCGTGGCCCTGGCTTAATCACACCAGGTTCAGCCAAGTTGCCTCCCCAGGATCTAAAGTCTTTGCTGAGACGGAGCCAAATCCCTGGCGCCGGGACTTCGGGGGCAGGAGGGGGAGGAGCATGAGGGTCAGGCATCCCGATGCTGGAAGAGAGCCAGTGAGGGGCCAAAATGTCTCAAGCCTCCCGGGCTCCCTGGCTGATAGGTGAGCTCCAGCCATGCAGGGCCCTCTGGCCCCACTCTCCCTGCCCTACACCTTGCGACCAATGGGTCGGTCCCCAAGCTCCGCTCTCCACTCTCCCCAACGCACCGAGCACTGGTGGAAGAGGACCCATGAGCCTTCACACAGGCGAGACTCAGAGCCAAAGCCTGCCCCTCCACCGGGGCCGCTGACAGCCCTGCTCCGTGTGCACGGGCCAGGATGCCCAGGGGGTGTCAGCATCTCTCCCTGCAGGCAGGAGGTCAGAGCCAGGGCTCCTTTCCAGGGCTCCAGACCTTTAATAACTGGGAGTAGAACAGCCCCAGGTGCCCTGCAAAGAGAACAATCCCCCCTCACACGAGCGCTGCAGCAAGCCCTGTTCTCCGCTGGCACCCCCTCCCCTGACCCGCAGGCTGGGGCTGCTTCTAGGCGTCCAGCCCAGTCCCTGCGTCTGCTCCAGGCCAGAGAACAGATGGGCCCATGACAACATCCTGCGCCCTGCTCTGCAACCCAGAGAGCCGAGCCTGCGAGGCAGAAGGGGACAGGAGCGTGGAGGCAAAGGGGACCCAAGCAGGCTCCCCCTGCCAGAGCTAGACTCTCTCCCTGGCCGAGATCTGAACAGCAGAAAGCAAACTCCTCCCTGACCCCGGCATGGCTCTGCAAGGTCCAGCCAAACATCCCTGCAGGGGAGGGGCCGTCCCTCCAGCCAGTGCTAGTGACTCTGCAAAGCCCAGCAGTGTCCAGACAGCTGCGCAGAGACCTTGCTGCCCCTCCCTGGTGCTTTTACGGCCTGTGGCTTCACAGACAGGAAACCCCTCCTGTACCGCACCAGGTCCGGGCCGAACGCTGGGAGGCGCTGAGCACGCACAGCCCCTGCTGACTGCAGCATCTCCCAGAGCCGGCCTGGCCAACGCTAGCAGCAGGCCCCCGGGGGTGCCGAGGGTCGCGTGCTTTGAGACCCGCCATGCGCATGGGTGGCTGGGCCCGTTGTTTGCGACTGGTTTGGACAGCGCATCAAGCCGGCTGAATGAGGGACATGGCCCGGCGTTCACCTTCCCTGGGGCAGCTCAGTCCATTAACACCCATTGGACACACCTGAACTCAAACCCGGCCATGGTTAGAAAGTGACAAGGTCCCAGTTCGGCCCAGGCTCCCCACGGCCTGTGAGCTGTCTGCCCACTGTGCACCCAGCTGCCAGGCACATCCCAGGACCCCTTGCCAGCTGTGCCCTCCAGTCACACCCGAACAGCGCTTGTTTGTGGGGCTCCCCATCCCAATAACTCCCACCCATCCCTGGGATACAGGCATGTTCTATACAGCTCACCATGCTGCATGGGCATGTTCCAATCCCACCTGCCTGCCGTGTCATCCAGATCAGGCTTACGATGTCCCACGATGCCCCCCAAGGCCCACGCACAGCCCACTATCGCCCTCACGCCACGCTGGCAAAGCCTGCCCGTCACTGCCACGCTGCCCAGGACTCTGGCTATACCAGAGCACAGGGTGAATCCCAGTGCGACCCGCCACTCTGTCCTCAACACGTCCCGCAACAACCAACCCTTGGTGCTGCCCTTTGCCCGGACACCTCCCGGCAGAGCCGGCCTGCCACGCTGCCCAGGGTATCAGCTGATCTGGCGTACAGCTCAAAGCACGTGTAGATCAGCCGCCGTGCTGCCAAGAGCTCTGGGCATGAGCTTTCTCGCCGTGAATTTAAATGAAATAACAACAAGCAACAGTAGCCCAGCTGGGACGTGGTCAGCGGGTGAGCGGAACCCAGCTCGGAAAGGGTTAAGCAGCCCCCCTCAGCAGGCAGCAAAGGAATCAGACAAACTGACTGAGCAGCTCAGACTCCAGCTGACTGCAGGCCAGTGCCCTTCACCAGTGGAGCAATGGTTCAACCCTTCACAGCACCTGCCAGCCGCCTCCGGGAACTTGACTAGCCTGGAGCACCACCTACCGGCATTAACCGCCTATTGCAATAGCCCAGGCCGCATCCAGAATGCAGCTACGTGGCTTTTCCGTGAGCATCATCACCCCACTGCCTTAGAGCAGCTGCCAGCCACGCCCGAGGGCGAACAGCCACAGAGATGGAGTTTGGGCAGCGCTCAGCACCCACAAGAAGGGTGGAGCCCCCTGAGATCAGGAGTCAGAGCTGGATGTTTTTGAGGGGTGATCCCTGCTGAAGGCAGGGGTGGGGGGTGCAGTTTTCCAGGCTGTGAACTGGTCCTTGCTGCTTCCGGACCACCTGAGAACCTGCCATGCCCTCTTTCCCTCCCAAGTTTACATGGCCCGAGGGCGCAGTGAGGAGGGATTAACAGTGCGGTGCTGGCAGGCCAGACGCCAGCTCATGCCAAGGGCCCCATGCCTCAGTGGCCCACTGACAGACACCTCAGGGGCAGTGCGGACCACCAGACAGGAGACAGCCGTCAGCGAGTGTGAAGGGCTGGGCTCCAAAGAAGGTTGAGTTTCACCGCTCTGTATCCCGCGTGACAGAGGAACAGTCCTCGGTAGCCGGAGAAGGCCAAGCCCAGGGCCCCTGCTCTGCTCTAGGACGGGAGGGGAGGCTACTCTCTTGTGTGTCTAGGCAGAGCCTAAGCCACCCCCGAAGGATGCAGAGCACGGCTCCCCCTCCCCCTGCAGCAGTGCCCTGGCCGGCCAAGGAGGAGATGCTCTGCTCCCCACTGGAAATCAGGGGAGGGTGAGGTGCAGAGGCTCCCAGTGACAGGCTGGGCAGAGAGAATCACGCGGAAACCCCGCAGCGGGCAGGGAAGAGCCCTGAGACCAGCCAGGGAGCAGAGAGGCCGCAGGCCAGGATCCCCAGCACCCTGGAGCTGTGGCCCAATTAGGAGACAAGGGTGGTTAACACCCCCACACGCTTCGTAACAGCACCCCCATCCCAGCACCCGAACCAACCAACCCTGAGCCCTGCCTACGAGTGCCCCAGAGAATCCCGGGCGGAGTCTCTCCCTCAGCCTCGGGGGGTGCTGCAGAGGGCACGGCCAGGCCCCCTGGGCTGGACAGGCAGGAGCGGGAGCTGGGCTGGGCTCCGACAGTGCAGGTTGCCACCCACGCACGGCAGCACAGTTCAGATTGCCCGGCTGCGCTGTGTGGGAAGCACCCCCTAACGCCACTACGCCTGGCTTTCCAGCAATTTGAACTTCAACTCTCCCGGCACGAGGGGCCCAGGGCAGAGCTCAGCACCGGCAACTGAGAGAACAACCAGGGGGGCCTTCTCCCGCCCAACAGAACAGCCATAGATCCACGGACATCGCACGGCATCCCATGCAAAGGGCGAAATCCGCAATGGGACAGCAGGACCTCATGGCATCCCCCCAGACCTCCATCTACACCAGAGCACAGGCAAGGCCTAGCAGGCCTGACGCACTGTCAAGGAGATGCTGCCACACAGATGCAGGTGCCGGAGGGACAGTGTCACGGTCTGTGTTTCTCAGTCGCACCCAGGGTCTGATCGTGAGGGGTGCTCAGCACCTGTGCCTCCCACTGAGGTCACATCTCAGGATCAGGCCCAAAATAAAGAAAAATAAACCACGTGTCCCCATTGCATGTGTTCAGGAGGTGGAGAGGTCAGGGGTGGGGGAGCAAGGTTTGTGTTCATTCACCCGCCCGGGTAACGCAGGGCCATGGAAGGAAGGCCTACTGGGTGACCTCAGGTCAGTCATTGCCCCTCTGTGCCTCAGTTTCCCCATCTGTACAACAGGGATAATAGTGCTGGCCTCCTTTGGAGAGCGCTTTGAGTTCTATTGGTGAAAAGGACGATAAGAAGAACCACGTCCCCATTTCCTCTTCCAGGGAGTGCAGAAGTGTGGGGGCCACTGGTGGGGAGCAGGTGAGCAGGAGCCCAAGAGGAGAAGCTGTTGGGGCCCTGTCATGGTGGACAGCCATAATCTGGAAACCAGGTACGGACTGACACACACCTGGAACCCAGCAGAGCCAGGACAGCTGGGGGCATGAACCCCCTAGTGTTCCCGAAACATCACCCAGGACCTAAGCCCTAGCTGTGCTGTTAGGTGGAAGATACCCTGACAGCGTTTCTCCAGGTGTGGAGCGGCCTTTCCAGCTGACAGAGCCCCAGGATGTTCTAACCTGGCTAATCATGGACCTAATGCCCCAAGTTCCAGAGGTGCTGCCTCCGAAGCCAGGGGGAACGGCAGACCCCGCAAAGACCCAGCCATTACGTCATTAGCTTGGCTCACCTTGGCTGTCCATTCTGGCACAGTGCCTGGGCTCCAGCAGAGACAGTGCCCTCCTGAGCCGATGGGGAGATGCCAAGGGGTCTAGTGGTTAGAGCAGGGGACTGGAGACAGGAAGTCTGACAATTCAGCCACTGACCACCGAGGGCAAACCACATTGTTCTCTGTGCCTCAGTTTCACCACCAGCTGCTACCTCCCTCCCAGGAGTGTAGGGGAAGGTTAGCCCATGGGCTTGGCTACACATACGCTTAGTTTGCAGCAAGCTGGGGTGCAAATCTACCCCCACACTAGCCTGCTGCGAGCTAAGTGTCTGTGTGGACCCTGCAGCCGCAGTTCCCTAGTGCGCTTCAAAACTACCCCGCTTTGCAACGGGCCATGCTTTGGAGTTATAACACGCTGGCCCAGAGGCCATCCTGCTCCCAGGGCAGGGAACGTGCTCCTGGGTTCCACCGGCGAAGCAGCGCTATTGCCCGTTCAAACTGCCCTCTTAGGATTATCCTAAACATCTTGAGGCGTCAGCCAACATGTTAGATCCCCAGTCAGGGGTGACAAGTTCCTCATCCAGCCCCAAAGGTCCCTGTCCAGCCACCCCCAGAGCCCTGCCAAACATACCATCCGACATCAGGGGCGTCAAACACCAGCCAGACCAGCAGGCTGCGTGAGGGGCCACCAGCCAAGGACCAAGCTTCATTTTCTTCCTCCTCAGACCGTGCATATTAACCACTGTTCTCTCCTGCCAACATTTTGCTTGATCTTCTCATTTCTATAACCCAGGATCTGCAGCCAGAACTCACTGCACCGCACACCTCATTATGCCCCAAGATTTAAAGTCATCTGGTGGCAGATGGCCAATTTCTTTTGCCTGGACCAGCAGCCCCCCTGTGTACTGTATGTGCGGTGTGCCCAGCAGAACAACTGCTATCGGGTCATAAGGAGAGGGCCACTGGACTGGCAGTCCGGAGACCTGGGTTCTGTTCCCAACTCGGTCACTGGCCTGCTGGGTGGCCTTGAGCAAGTCACGTCACCGCTCTGTGCCTCGGTTTCCCCACTTGCACAATGGAGATTAACGATACCAACCTGATTTGTAAAGCGCTTTGATAACTATGAACAGAAAGAGCAATAAAAGAGCTGGGTGTTGATATTAAATATATGTTTGGGGCCTACAAAAATATCCACGAACCATATTTATCTCCCTGACACGCCTGCGTTTTTGTGAGACTCTTGCCTTTTAACCAGCCATGTTAATGAACTGAGTGAGACCCCAGGGAGGACGTCTGATCAGTCCGCGGCTCAGGGAGAATTTGGCTAGAACGCTCTGAATTCGGTGCTCAGGTCCCAGCGCAATGGAGGCAGCGCGGCCTAGTGGACAGAGCACTGGGCTGGGACTCAGAAGACTCCGGTTCCACCAGTACCAGCAGCTCCAGCAATGTGCTGCAGACACAGCAGGCTGGCGGGGACCGCGGGTAGTGACGAAGCCCTGCGCCACCGGGCTCCCGCCCGGCCATGCTCAGTTGCAGCCAGCCCACAGGCTTCACGCTCTTTGGGGCATTTGATTAAAACACGGACACCTGCCAAGCGGCTAAACCCTCAGCTAGTGGCCGAGCTGGCCCAACGGCGAGGGCAAAGCTGGGGGTCACGGCAGCCAAGTCTCTGGGCTCGTGAGCACAGCTGGCCCCTCACGCCCCTCGCTGCCCTGTGCTGAGGGCGTGACGTGCCTCTGAGGCTCAGCACCAGCGCCCCGCCCCACCCCTCCCCCATTCAGAGGAGCGATAAATGGCACTTCTGAGGAGCCCGTGACCGTAGTATCTGATCACCTCCCAATCTTTACCCTCACACTCCCGCTGTGGGAGGCAGGGCTATTATCCCCATTGTACAGATGGGAACTAAGGCCAGAGAGGCTAAGGGACTCACCCAAGGGCACACAGGGAGTCTGCGGCAGAGCAGGGGTTTGAACCCAGTTCTCCCAAGTCAGCGCCCTAACCACTGGGCCATCCTGTCTCGGGATGGGAAAGGCTGTGAGCAGGAGAACACGAACGTTTGCTCTCCAAACCTCAGCAGCTCCGGTCCAGGGATACACGACCCAAAGCTGGGACCCAGCTGTTGGGACTGGGACAGCAGAATCCGCCCTCCCCACCCGCAGAGTCTCCAGGAGGCCATCAGCGGGGAGCCACCTGTGCTGGGGAACTTACAGGCCGGGCAGCGCGGGTCTGAGGAAGGGTTATAATGAACGTGAACGGCCCCACTGAGCGGGCAGCTGGCCTTCACCTTCAGGGACATCTCTTTAGCCCCGTTGAGGCCAGTACGTCCAAAAGGGGCCTCGATTCCCAGGTGCCCAACCTCACCCACCTAACACGTGATTTGCCGGGGTGCTGAGCCACCGTCACTACAGCTGCAGACAATGGGATCTGCGGGTGCTCAGCACTTTGGAAGTATCAGGCCCAAGGGGTCGGAAGTCAGACACTCGGAATGAGAGGCCGCTTCTGGCAGAGCTGCATTTCCTGGCTCCATCCTGGCTTTAAGCACCAGGCTGTCAGGTTTGCAGCAGCCCAAACCGGGCTAGCCTGGACGCTCGCTGTACAGCAGTGCTAGCAAGGAGCCTGGAGAAATCCCGAAGACATCTACCCTATTCCCACAGCCCTGCCAAGGTCCCCAGCCCTGGCCCTCCCTCGTCCCGGCAGAGCTCCGGAGCCGCTCTCCTTACCTGCGGGAGGGCAGAATTGAGTTGCCTCTGCAGCTGGTCTCGCTCATGCCCGGTCTCCTGTAACCGACTTTGGGTCAAGGCCAGAGTCTCCCGGGTCTCCCGCAGCGTTTCCAGCAGCTTGTCTCGCTCGTCCAGCATGTTCACCATTAGCTGCTCGAAGTTGGCCTCCGAGTCGGGGCCCTGCTGGGACCCCAGGGGGTCGCCCTCGTTGATGGTGGGCATCACCTCGCACATCATGGTGGTGATGGTGGCTCGTTTCAGCCACGCGCCAGTCTCCAGAGAGGCCAATTTGCCTCGCCTAGGGGTTTGCTTAGACGACCTCCTCGGGGTCTCTCTTGGGCTGTAGATCGGTCGGACAGCAGATCACATCGCTACAGCTGCCCGCGGCCCATTGCAGCGAGCGTCAGAGACAGGCAGCTTGGGACAGGGTGCAGGTTCCCCCATGCCTGCTCTCACCTCGCAGCCCCGAGTCATTGGTTAAGCTGAAGCTTGCACTGCTGAGATCAGCGTCCCCTGCTCCATGGGCTACACGGTGTCCTTTAAACCAATAAGGCCCCCGAAGAGACGACCGCCTCTGGCTCTCTGCGGTTCATTCCAATCAGCCACCCAGACAGCTTCGTAGCCCACAGATGAGTGGATCCCATCTGACGCAGCGCATGGATGCCAGAGCACAGCAAAGCCATGGGCTCAGAGAGGAACGCGGCGCCCTTCCAGCACGCACCCCTTCAGGGACCCCGCAAAGCCAGTAGTACTAGGAGGGGTTGGGGGACTTTTCACCTGCCTGGGCATGGTGAACGAGAATCAGTCTGTTGGAAGAAATGGAGGCTGAGCGATGCACTTTGCAGTGAGCGAGATACTCCCCAAGCCTCTGCCCCACGGAGCTGCGCTTGCGATCCAGGTCTGTGACCTACGGGAAAAGAGACACAGTGAACCACTTCCCACCTGCGTGCGACTGCTTCCCCAGGCTCCTACCCGCCCCATGGGCTGGGATCTGCCAGCACACTCCTTCACAAACATCCAGCCAGCACCGAGGCACGGCATCAGCCCCTCCAGACAGCGGGAGAGCCAGATTAGATTCTCGCTTATAGTACTGGAGCACGTAGGAGCCCCCGTCCCAGACCAGGAGCCCATTACGCCAGGCGCTGTACATTAAGCTTCTCCGCCTCCACAAACGGGTGCTAGTGAACCGCCCTCCCAGCAGCCTCCCTCCAAGGTCTCTAGCCTGCGTCCTTATCGCCATGGGATCTAAGTGCAAGCCTTGTAGGGTAGGTCAGGATTCAGGAACCTGCTGGCCCACAGGAGGCCAGCGGCATGGCTCCGTGCTCTCCTGTGCTGGCCCAGGGAAGCATCATCTACCAGCTGCCCCTCTCCCCCCCCCGCGCTGCGGCTGTACTCACAAACATCCGGGGGGATGTGAACATTGCGTGAAACCAAATTTACGCACACAGGCATCATGGGACCATCCCACACACCAGCCCCACCTGCGTCCGAGTCCCTAAAGTACCAGGCTCTGGGAGAGGGGGAATCTCCCCAGAGAAACAGGCCACATTACCCCATTTCTCCCTCAGATGAAGTGCAGCAGAGGAAAATGGATCCCAGAGAGGAGCTGGAAGGCAGGGTGCTGCCGACTCCATCTTCAGGATGCAGCATGTACCTTGTCGGTGTCTGTCTGCATGCTGGCTGGACTATCCCAGCTCAGTGGGAGCTCTGGCCAGGGACCGCTGGCTCCCAGGGGCTGCAGAATTGGAGCTGCTCCAAGGCAGTTGTCTCTAGCTCCAGCAGCAGGCTGTGCTCATGCTCGGTGCCGTTGGGAAGCCAGGGCTCCGGGCCCAGTGATCAGCCAGATAATTTCCTCTGATTGTCAGGACTCTCTCCCTGTCGCCTGCCTGCCTCCCCCCGGCCTCTCCCAGCAGCTGTCAGGAGTGCACTGGCAGGGGCTTGCAGCCACGTGGCTGCCAGGCCAAATATAGCAATGAATCACAAAGGGCGATTTGGTGAGCAGCATCTCCAGCCCTGCTCGGGGCAGGTGCCTCCCCCGACCGTACAGCAGCTGGGAGAACTGGAGGTTGGCACCCACCTGGGGAATCTGAGACCCAACCCCTCCTTTCTCTGAAAACCCAGGTGCAGAGGGATCCCCTCTCGGATGCACCCCCCCGTGCACTGCTCTGAAACGATGGGGGTGGTTCCTGGCTCGCAGACCGCAATAAAGACACAGCATTGCCCCTGGCTTCAGTGGGATTGCCAGGAGAGTGAGATCAGAGTCTGGCCCTGGACATGCAAAGGGCTAAGAGAGAAGGCGAAGTTGCTCCTTCCGTAGCAACCCTTGTAGCCAGTGCCAGGAAATCGGCAGAGGAGAGAGAGCTGCATCTGCCAGCTGGTGGCAACATACGTCATCCCGGCTCAGACCAAAGGCCCATCCAGCCCAGGACCCTGCCGATGGGCTTCAGTGGTGCTGGGCAAGGCGAACACCCCTGCTCCCAAGGTGTTGGCATTTGCTCAATGTTCTGCGGAGCCAGGGGGGCTGTGGACTGGTCACTGTTAAGCAGCGGTCCTGTCCGGAGAGTTACTCGGGCTGCTTGGTCACAACGCCACTGAAATCTGAGCGGTTGCCCCTCTGTTCACACCAAGCGACGGCCGGGCCATATTTCAGCGTGTGACATTGCGAGCTCACCCGGAGATCTGGCCCAGCCTCACCTCTGTCCTGCCAGAGGGGCAGTCAGGCCGAAAGGTACAAATCTGTTCCTGGCCCGTGGCACTCAGGCGTGTCACCAAGACCTTGATTCCTGGCAGCATGGGCCCGTGCGCTGGGTGGGTAAAAGAGGGGAGACTCTCGAAAGGGATGAGTGGAGACAGGATCCCTGCCAGGGTTTGGGGGTGGGGGGGAGGGCCAATTACCTATGATGTTGCCTAATGCAGCACATGGGGTAAATTCCCCTCTGGACCCCAAGACAGGCAGTTACAGCCCAAAGCCTGGATTTTCAGTCACTCCTGGTCCTGCACAGTGGGCCTCAGCTACTTTCATCCAACAGATCCCTTTGCACAAGAGAGATCAATGGGACACCAGAACTGCCTGGCAGGATGAGACCAGGGGTCCATCTAGTCTACAGCTTTGTTTCAGAGAAAGGTGCATGGAACCCCCTTGTAGAGAATTATGGAATAACCTGCCATGAACAAGAATTTCTTCCTAATCCTTGGCAGTTAACGGTTGGATTATGCCCTGAAGCAGGAGGATTGATATCTCTCCTGATTCTTGTATCCTGCCTAATGTAGCTGGGGTGTTCTCATTATCCACAGAAACATCCAATCCCCGCTTTGAATCCTACTAAGCTCTTCGCTTCTAGTATATCTTATGGCAATGAGTTCCACAGGTTAGTGATGTGCTCCGTGAAAAAGTATTTCCATTCATCAGCGTCAAGTGCGCTGTTTTTCCAATTTCACAGAGAATTCCCTTGTTCTTGTAGGAGGAGAAGGTGCATGGCAGTGCACTCAGCCCCCTGCTGCATTGGGCCCTTTGCCAACCAAAGGCCATTTTGAGCTTTGACCTCAGCATGGCTGTGTAGCTCTTTACATTGGTCACTGTTCTGCAATGGCTAATTTCCTTTCGGGTGCCCTTTTAAAGGGACAGTCAAAGAGACAGAGGTAGGGGCAGAGAAGCAGAGGCAGATGAGTAGTGGTGGAGGACAGAGACTGAGGGCCAAGGGTGGTTTTGGCGACTCCCTTTCTTCCCCCTGGCAGGCGGACATGCCCTGCTCTGTCCCTCCAGCTCTGATGACTCTGGGCACGGCTACAAATCTTCTTTTCAAAATACTAAATCAGCTGAACCAACATTAACTAAAAAGCAGCAAATTGATCCCAAGGGGGAAAAAAATGGTTGATAAAACATAGCCTAGCCTCACTCTCTCTGCAGAGGCCTGGGGCTTTAGTGGGGCAGAGAGCCTGAAACACCCCATGACATCAGGTATCCGGCAGGTCTCTGCACTTAGCCCTGAGTAAATAGCTTGTCTGTGCCCTGGAACCTGAAATCAATAGCAATTCGAGAGAGAAGACCCTGCCTCCTATGCCCGCCCGTTCCAATCTAACAGTCCTACACTGACGCTTCCCCGCCATCACCAATGCTCTGTCCTTCCTCCTGATGCTGCTCTCGACACAGGCGAGGGAACTAAGGGTGCGGGGGTTTTGCGCGGTGTCCCGGCTGCTGGCCCCGTGCCCAGGACTCTGCTCCCAGCCTGCATGTGGGGTCCTGGCTGCTGGCCCCAGCCCGGGACTCCACACCCAGCCTCGGCCCCCTCACCCCATCCGTGTCCCCTCTCCCGAAACCACAGCCCTGCTCCCGGCCCCAGCTCTAGGGGTGGCAGAGGGCGCAGACAGAGGTAAGCGGGGGGAGGCGCAGCTCAGCCCCCCCCCTCTAAAACCCGTTCCAGCGCCACTGGCTCTCGGCCTCCTCCACCTATAGGGAACAGCCTCTCACCCCGTTCCAGCTCACTGGCCGCCTCCGCACTGCACCGACAACTGCATCACTCCCCCCTCTGCCAGCAGCACAGAGCAAGGCTGGGAGCAGGGGGGCTGGAACAATTTGTATAGTGGGGGTGCTGAGAGCCATTGATCAAACTGCAAACCCTGTGTATAATGGAAAGCCCTTCAAGCCGGCAGCCCTAGAGCCAGCACCTATGGCCATGAGGGGTATCAGGAGCAAAGACTCATAAGGGATAGCCGGTTGGGCTTTTAGGTTGACCAGCTGGCGTCCACCTGAACCCACCTGGCTTATGGAAAGACATGACTGTCTTTTTACACCCCTTATTAAAAACACTTCAAAATGAAACCAGGATGGCATAGCACCAAAACTAAGCTATTATTAATACCGTTCAACTAAACTGCCAACAAGCAATACAACCAGCGAATCAAGGGCAAATCAGTCAGTCAGTCTCAATACTGGTTTGGCATGAAGTCATCAAATTAGTTAAATCAAATGACTACAAAAAATAGCCAACCCTTCAAAATGCTAAAGCAGATTCGAAGGTGGTGGCTTTCCATTTGGTTATCATTCCAACTAAAGAATTCAATCACACCTAGAGTTTGAATCCAGTTAAGTAGCTTAATACGGAAACCAACTGTTTATCGAATACCTGGAGCACAACCTCAGAGTCCATTATAAAGCTTCCTTCATAGAATTCAACTCATGCAGCAGCTAACCCTTTCCGCCCGCAACAGAGAGATTATAACGCAGACGTGAACAGAGCACCCATGAGAAGCAGAAGTTTGACAACTTTTGTTTAGCAGAAATGACAGGTGACAATTTCAAATCTCTCAGAACTTTTAAACACAGAACAAAGCGATATGTTCATGGTGCGCTCACACACACACAAGGGTTGCCAGGGGTCCAGTTTTTTACCATCACACACCAGCCATATTAAAACACATATTGTTTGCTTGCACTCAGTTTACTAAGTGATCCAGATCGTTCTGTGCCAGTGACCTGTTCTCTTCATTATTTACCACTCCCCAATGATGTGTCATCTGCAAACTTTATCAGTGATGATTTTACGTTTTCTTCCAGGTCACTGACAAAAATATTTAATAGTGTAGGGCCAAGAACCAATCCCTGCGGGGACCACACTGGAAACAGACCGACCTCCTCAGTGAGGATTCCCCATTTACAATTACATTTTGCGACCTAGCAGTTCACCAGTTTTTAATCCAGCAATGATTGATGTTGTAAGTAAACGTAAAAAGAAATCTTGGTGATTTGCATTGTTCCTTGGTGTAACTGCTAAGCCTCACCCATCACGTATGACAATTGCTTGCAGGCCTGTATTGGTGCGTTCAGTACATGCCCAGATCTTCGGCTGCATCTACACACAGTCGATGAACTGTTGACTGAATACTGACGTGGTCCTGGGTAAATGAATAAAGTGTTGATAGGTTAAGAGTAATCAAGTGTCCAGATCTGAGAAATACTGTCCAAGATCAGAGTAGCAGCCATGTTAGTCTGTATTCGCAAAAAGAACAGAAGGACTTGTGGCACCTTAGAGACTAACAAATTTATTTGAGCATAAGCTTTTGTGAGCTACAGCTCACTTCATCGGATGCATTCAGTGGAAAATACAGTGGGGAGATTTTATATACACAGAGAACATGAAACAATGGGTGTTACCATACACGTTGTAAGGAGAGTGATCACTTAAGATGAACTAATAGGAAGATGAGGAACAGTCGGGGGAAGGGAATAAACATGGGGAAATAGTTAACTAAATACAATTAACTTAGGCTTGAATAGAGACTGGGAGTGGATGGGTCATTACACAAAGTAAAACCATTTCCCCATGTTTATTCCCCCCCCCCCCCCCCCCCCACTGTTCCTCAGACATTCTTGTCAACTGCTGGAAATGGCCCACCTTGATTATCACTACAAAAGGTTTTCTTCTCCGCCTCCCACGCCCCACCCCGCTCTCCTGCTGGTAATAGCTCATCTTAAGTGATCACTCTGGTTACAGTGTGTATGGTAACACCCATTGTTTCATGTTCTTATGTATATAAATCTCCTCACTGTATTTTCCACTGAATGCATCCGATGAAGTGAGCTGTAGCCCACAAAAGCTTATGCTCAAATAAATGTGTTAGTCTCTAAGGTGCCACAAGTCCTCCTTTTCTTTTTGTCCAAGATCATTGTAAGAGCTGACCTGAAATAAATCTAGCATTAACTTAGAAAGCAAACGCTCCCAGGACTCAGTAAAAGGAGTTCTCCTATTCAATTCCGTTCTAATATTGGCTGGAACACTTATACAGTTGCAAATCTAGTTGGTTAGATTTCAGCTTTACAAATCTATCTTGTCCCATGGAGAATTAATCAAACTGACCACCCCCACTTTCACACTTACAAAGTTTGACGCAAAAATCCTACAGAAATAGCTGACTGGAAAAACCAGTCACTCAATATCCATGAGCAAAATTAAAAATAACTTGGGTTCAGTTCCATCATGTGCACTTCCTTCTGAGAAATGAGGCATTTTACAGTCATTTTCCTATTTTGGAACTAGTCCATTGGTTAAGTGGCTTATTTTCTGGAATCTTCGTCTTCATAGAGAAAAATTACTTTAAAGCCTATTCAGATGAAATCCATTTAAGAAATAGACTCATAGACTTTAAGGCCAGAAGGGACCATCATGATCATCTAGTCTGACCTCCTGTAGGCCACAGAACCTCGCCCACCCTCTCCTGTAACAGACCCCTAACCTCTGGCTGAGTTACTGAACTCCTCAAATCAGGATTCAAAGAAGTCAAGTTACAGAGAATCCACCATTTAAACCTTCAGCTGACCTATGCCCCATGCTGCAGGGGAAGGAAAAAAACGCCGAGGGTCTCTGCCACTCTGACCTGGGGGAAAATTCCTTCCCGACCCCAAATATGGCGATCAGTTAGACCCTGAGCATATGGGCAAGACCCACCAGCCAGACACCTGGGAAAGAATCCTCTGTAGTAACTCAGAGCCCTCCCCAGTGTCCTGTCTCCAGCAATTGGAGATATTTGCTGCTATCAAAGACCGTCTCCATGCCCTTGTACGCAGTCTCATCACACCATCCCTTCCATAAACTTATCAAGCTCAGCCTTGAACCCAGTTAGGTTTTTTGCGTCCACTGTTCCTATAGGGTCTGTATTCCCACAGATGCTTTATCTCTCATAGCCGCATCCTCTGGTTTATACTGCAAGGTTCCCCAGCGTATAGCACTGCTTGTGAGTAAGATGCCCATGGGCGGTGGGGGGAAGCCAATGAGCAAGGAGCAGGCCAGCTGTTTCTGTCCCAGTTAAACAGGGAATGCTCAGGCTATCTAGTCACACATGGGAGAGGAGAACATGGAGCCAGGCAGCTCTCCCAGATCTTGGCTGGAGCAAAAGGACAGTTGTTTCTTTAACATTTATCTACTCCTAATAAGCAGCTCCAGCACTATGCACCGACTTCCACCACACAAAAAGAGTCATGCCCGCCTGCCCATCTGACACCAATTACCTGTGCCCTTGAGAGAGTCCGAGCTTTCCCTGGGAGCTATGGGTAAGGCGGTGAGTCTGTCAAGGAGGTCATGGATTCTGGGACTTTCCGGGACTTCTGCAGCGACTGGTGCAGCTGGCCCGGGAGCCACCTGAGCAGCTTGGGTAGCCCCTGGGCCAGCCACACCAGCTGCTGCTGGGGCAGATCTGAGAAATACTACCCCACGCCTCCCTCTGCCCCCGAGCACCAGTGGTAGCCTTGGGCTGCACCAGCGGCAGGTCTGGGCCTCATGCCACCACCAGCACCTGGGCTGCCCCCTACCCCAAAGCACCCAGGGCACGTCTGGAGCCCCACTCCAGAACACTCAAGTTTTAGCCAGGGGTATATAGTACAAGTCATGGACAGGACACGGGCCGTGAATTTTTGTTTATTGCCCATGACCTGTCCGTGACTTTTATTAGAAATACCCATGACTAAATTTTAGCCTTAGCTATGACTTATGGTCCCTGAAGCAAAGAAGTAAGAAAGAGAAGCAGCCACATGTTCCCATGGCAGCAATCTGGGCTGATTGACCCTTTCTCAAGGCAGCTGCCAGTCAGGGGAAAAGCCCAGGAGATTGTCCCCCGAAATGTGCCCACTGCAGTTGGAAGGATTTGCTATGAAATTGTTTAAAATCATTTGAAAAATCAGTGAACTATTTCCAGACTCTATGCTAACAGTGCCCCAAGCCTAACGCCACGTTAAATGGTGAAAGCAGGCATCTGGGTGGGCCTGCTACCCCCCCACCTCCTCCCAGGAGTCCAGCCAATTCGTGCCTGACCCCAACGCATCCATCAAAGGCTATGGGAATGGTGCTTCAGGAGGGTATGCACACTGGCCAAGGAAAAAAAAGCATGCTACCAAGAGAGACCCGGCCATAAATCTGACTGGAGCTGTACTCAGGGCAAAATTTATCACAACTGCAAAGCGAAGAATCGCTTGGCTAAGCGGGAAAGTTACAGGATAAGCAGTGAGCTACGGGCTGACTGAGAGCATCAGGTGACCAGGCGGAGGACACCCTCCCCAGTTCTTCTAATGCACCTCAGTCCAGACCTGCAGCACTTTGTGCCACTCTAACCCTGGGTCCCTCCTAGCTCTCTGTTGCAGCCCTTGCTGCTACCCGCTGGCTGGGCCTCTCCTGCCCCACGCAGTTCTTAGCAAGAGACCAGGAGGCTGGCTCACTTGGGGGTCTGTACAGGAGGAGTCTTGTTACAATCCTCAGGGCTGAGTGCACCGCTCTCCGCCTTTCGGTTTAGCCTTTCCTGGATGAATTACCATACCAGAGCCTGGCCTCTTCTGACAGGGGCAGGAGAGGGGTGCTTTGGTCAAGACTGGATTCCACAGAATGAGACCCATATAGGATCCGGTGCGGGGCTGGAGAGGGGGGTTGTTTGTGTGAGTGGAAGGGGACAGAGATGACAGATGCGGCCCCTCCAGGGGAAGGAAAGAGATGTAAGAATTCAACGCCTCCCACCCCTCACCCTGGGATCTGTCTTTCCAGCCTCCAATTTCACGAGAAGGCTGCTAAAGTTTTCCCCGCTTACAGCCCAGTTCTGCTTCCCCATACGGGGCGCTTCTCCCTCAGCTCTCCACAAATTCCTTCTTCCAGTACACAAATCCAGGCCGGTGAGAGATGGCGAGGTGGAGTAAGGACGGCAGGGCCACGACAGAGTGGCAGCCAGCTTATGGCAAATCCTGGCCTGGTGTGAATGGATGCAACCCCAGGAACACTGCAGCTGCTGCGTGTGGCCTAAACTGGGCCACGGGAAGGGTTGGGAGGGTATGGGCTTCCTCAGCTGCCGCTGTCCGTCCGTCCGTCCGTCCGCGCGCGCGCACGCGCGCACGCACGCACGCACGCACGCACGCACGCGCACACACACACACACACACACACACACACACGAAGCCTTTGGAACCCCCTGCCACAAGATGCCATGAAGGCCCAAAGCTTGGCAAGACTCAGAAAGGGTTTAGAAATTTCTGTAGTGACACAGGAGGCCCAGAGAGCAGTGGGAGAGTGCCTGAGGGGAAATATATAAGCTCAAGGCTAATTAAGGCGTAGTTCCCTGTAGACTAGGGAAGGTGGCTGCAGATTAATTGGAGCACCTGCAGTCAATTAAGGCCCTGTTAGGAACCTAATAAAACCCCTGAGTCAGGCAGACAGAGGAGGAGGAAGAAGGAGAATAGACTAGAGCTTGGAGAGATTTGGAAGACCCAAGAACTGGAGTAAGGGAGACCCTGCCCAGCAGGACAGGGAAGACTCCCTTCCCCACAACATCTAAGGACTGAGGGTAACCCCACCTAAGGGGGATGATGGTAAGAAACCAGCAGGGGTTGAGAGGGGCTGGGACTCCAGAGCGAGGAGCAAACCCAGTCCCCTACCCCGCTTCCCTCCTCTACCACCTTCCTGGGCTAGTAGCAGGGCCCTCTGCACCCAAGAGCAGGGGCAAAGGGTGGTATCTTAACTCCCCGCCCAGAAAAGTGCAGGACCCACCAAACTAAAATCTGCTATCTTGACACATGGTGAACAAGAACTGCTAATGCTTAAAACCAACCAACCCATCCTGAGAATGCAGGACAAGGCTTAACCCCTCCTGCTTCAGGCCTTGTACCACCTACTTCTAACCATGGGAGTCAGGAGGATGCTCGCTCTCCGAGAGAAACAAGGTGGGTAAAGCAATATCTTGTATTGGCCCAATTTCTGTTGGTGGAAGAGACAAGCTTTCGAGCTACCCAGAGCTCTGCTTCAGGTCTGGAAAGGTATGCAGAGTGTCCCAGCTCAACACAAGTGGGACAATAAGAAAAGGAGTACTTGTGGCACCTTGGAGACTAACCAATTTATTTGAGCATGAGCTTTCGTGAGCTACAGCTCACTTCATCGGATGCATACCGTGGAAACTGCAGCAGACATTATATACACACAGAGATCATGAAACAATACCACCTCCCACCCCACTGTCCTGCTGGTAATCGCTTATCTAAAGTGATCATCAAGTTGGGCCATTTCCAGCACGAATCCAGGTTCTCACCCTCCACCCCACCCCCACCCCCCCCCACACACACAAACTCACTCTCCTGATGATGGGCTATTACCATCAGGAGAGTGAGTTTGTGTGTGGGGGTGGAGGGTGAGAACCTGGATTCGTGCTGGAAATGGCCCAACTTGATGATCACTTTAGATAAGCGATTACCAGCAGGACAGTGGGGTGGGAGGTGGTATTGTTTCATGATCTCTGTGTGTATATAATGTCTGCTGCAGTTTCCATGGTATGCATCCGATGAAGTGAGCTGTAGCTCACGAAAGCTCATGCTCAAATAAATTGGTTAGTCTCTAAGGTGCTACAAGTACTCCTTTTCTTTTTGCGAATACAGACTAACACGGCCGTTACTCTGAAACAAGTGGGACAGATTGTTTAGCATAAAGGGAGAACACATGACTTGCCCAAACCTTCCCCAGATCTGAAGCAGAGCTCTGTGTAGCTTGAAAGTTTGTCCCTTCCACCAACAGAAGTTGGTCCAATAAGAGATTCCCTCCCCCTCCTTGCATCTCTCATGTCCTGGGACCAACACGCTACAGCACCACTGTTCTCTAGGTGCAGATTATCCTGAGGGCTCTACCAAATTTATGATCCATTTTGGTCAATTTCATGGTCATAGGATTTTTAAAATTGTAAATGTCATGATTTCAGCTCTTTAAATCTGATATTTCACAGTGTTGTATCTGTAGGGGCCCTGACCCAAAAGGGGGTTAGGAATCCTTGTGGGGAGGGGGTGTCAGTATTGTCACCCTTACTTCTGCGCTGCTGCCTTCAGACCTGAGCCCTCAGCCAGCAGCTGCCACTTTCCAGCTGCCCAACTCTGAAGGCAGCGTAGAAGAAAGGGTGACAATACCATGACCCCCTCCCCCCCCCCCCCGGCAGCTCCCTTTTGGGTCAGGACCCCCAGTTTGAGAAACGCTGGTCTCCCCTGTGTACAGTATAGGGTAAAAGTACACAAGACCAGCTTTCATGGGGGAGATCAGATGTCACTGTCCATGTGTTTTTCACAGCCATGCATTAGGTAGGGCCCTCCCGATAACAGCAGGTTTCTTCCCCTCTCCTTCAAAGCAGCAGGTACTAGTGGGACACACAACTAGCTGACCACTGGCATAGCAACTCCTCTGTTCATATGCACTGGGCAGTTTGGGGTTAATGGTGTCAGAAGGGGATCTGATTGCCGGACAGGAGCTGTCCTGCCCAGGCGGGATTTGATGGCTCTGCCGCTGTACACATTGAACTTCATAAGGGTGCTCGAGCTCTTCCAGCATGGATTTACAGACTTCCACGGATTATGTCCGTGAATGCTGGGCACCTCCCTGCTGAGGATCCTCCTCTGAATCTCCCCCCACTACACAACCACAGCCCCGTGGAGAGGATTTAGCTGACTTAGCCAGTGAGCGTTATAGAGGTGGCTCTGTGCTTTCTGGGCGTACACCTCCATTCAGCTACAGCTCATATGTGCATTAAACAAATCCTGGCACGTTCTAAGGCCTGGCCTACATAGAAAGGTTAGGTCGACCCAGCTACTTTGCTCACGGGTTTGAAAAAATCCACACACCCTTGAGTGGTGTCGTTAAGCCAACCTCACCTCCAGTGTAAACCGCGCCAGGTTGACAGAAGAATTCTTCTGCCAGACTAGCTCCCACGTCGCGGGGAGGTGGATTAACTCCAGAGACGGGAGAACCCCTCCCGTCGGCCATGGCAGGGTCCATGCGGATGCACTACAGGTGTGCTGTGGTAGCATTTTGGATGTAGACAAGCCCTAAATCATACTAGTGTTGACAGAGGAATAAGGGGAAGCAGAGGGCTGGATTTCGGTCGGTTATTCAGTGCTGCTGTATTACGGCTAGCTTTAATCTTGTCCGCAAACACTGGTAACGCGTTCTGATTCTGAACCGTGACCTTTACTAAATGACAAAACACGCCGCTTGCACCACGTTAAGGTTGCCCAGTGAGAGCTCGTGCCCTTTCCATCGAGTTCAGCAAACGCAAACAGCTGAAACCCAGCAAACGCAGAGGGAAGGTAAATGCCCACACCACCTTAGCTCTGCCCCCCTGGAGCTGGCAATAGCCACTGGGAAGTAGCCCCATGCACCCAGCTGCATTCCCTGGGTTAGGGGTAGCTGCACTGAATGGTGGAGGAACAAGGGGGAGCAGCTGCTGTGAATGTGGTATGAAGAGAGGTCCCTTCCAATCCTGATATTCTATGATTCTAAGAGATCTGGGAATTAGTTTGAGCAGTGTCAGATCTCGGGTAGCGATAGGAGGAGACCTGGGTCTGACCCGAGGAAAGAGGTGCAAGTGGATCCTGAGCTTCCAGTCTGCACCATTTCAACTCTGAATTGGGGTGGGGGTCAGAGCACTGGGGCCTTACCCGGGCATGGTCAGTAGTGAGGAGCAGGCTGTGGCTTTAATGGTGGGAAGGGGAGACATGCTTCCAGATCTCCCTCCCATTTCTCTCCTGGGTGGGTTTTCAACTTCAAAGTTGCTAGAAACTGTGAATTTAAGGATATAATTTTTTTTTTTTCAGGGTAGCTGCAGCTTTAAATCCCCTTGCTCCAGTGAACCCATATTTGGATCGCTAACCTGACACTCCAACGAGTGTTAGCAAATTTCAGAATATAACGTAAGAACGGCCAGACTGGGTCAGACCAAAGCACCATCTAGCCCATATCCTGTCTTCCGACAGTGGCCAGTGCCAGGTGCCCCAGAGGGAATGAACAGAACAGGGCATCATCAAGTGATCCACCCCCTGTGGCCTATTCCCAGCTTCTGGCAAACAGAGGCTAGGGACTCCATCCCCGCCCATCCTGGCTAATAGCCACTGATGGACCTGTCTTCCATGAACTTATCTAGTTCTTTTTTGAACCCTGTTGTAGTCTTGGCCTTCACAACAATCTGAGTAAGCCAGCGCTTGGAGCACCCTGAGAAGAGTTCTCCTCTCAAGGGGAAGGGCTTCCCAGTCTTCACCAGGACAGATAATACTGTATGAAAGGGGGTGGGGGTGGGGGAGAGGGGCTTTACACATCAATCAGCAGCACGGGAGGCTCAGAGAAGGGTCTAGTGGCCTATTTCTCTCCAGGAGAATGAATACAGCATGAAACAATAGCTCAGAGACCTGTGATCTGCTCCATTCAAGCCACTGGGTGTCTCCTTCTCCACTCCCCACTGCTAGGGTTTCTGATGTGTGTCAAGCATATCCGTTCTCAGCTTCTCACCCTCGTCCTGGCAGCGTGCTCTAAGTTCCCCACCCAGAGGCAGGGCTTCCCCAGAAAGCCCAGCCCCACCTCCAGAATCTGGCTTCCCCTCAGCAGGGCAGGGAGGGGGTGGTCACTGCCCCATAGATGGGCAGGGGCCCAGGGATTCCCAGAACCCAGCTTGAAGTGGCGATAGGGATAGAGAGAAGCTCACAGACCCTCCTTCAGAAAAGAAGCCCCTCCCCCAACCTGCTTCACAGGAGGATGGACAGGGAATGGGGGGAACAGACTGCCATAGATGGGCAGGGGACCCCCAGAACCTGGCGCACATAGGACGACCAACAGGACAGTGCACACATCCTGAGGAGCAGGGATCCTAGTTCTCGCACTGGGAGGAGGAGAGAGACTCAGATCTCTCCAGATAGCCAAGCCCCTCCAGAACCCAGCTCGCATAAGGGGGGAGAGGGTCAGACCCCTGTTGGTGGGCCAGATCATATCACACACAGTAGGGAAATGTGGTGCTGACGGGCACCCCTGCTCCTATCCTCCCCCACTCCCCGTTGCTCACCCCTGTGACCCTTCCCATCCCTCCCCTCCCACTCCCCCAGCCACTATTTCTACCCATTGGTGCTGACTCCCTGGGTGCTCTGGGGCTGGAGCACCCACGGAAGAAAACCCATAGTGGGTGCTCAGCACCCACCAAGCACCCACCGCTCAGCTCCTCCCACTCCCCGACAGTGCCTCCTGCCTGCTGCCGATCAGCTGTTCAGCAGTGGGTGGGAGGCGCTGAGAGGGAGGGGGTGGGGCGGGAGTGGAGTCTTGGGGGTGGAGTGGAGGCGGGACCTCAGGGTGGAGTGGGGGTGCAGCGCCCCTGCGAAAAGCCGAAAGTTGACGCCTGTGGGTTCCGTCCAAACAAGCATTTGCTGGTGCTGTTCATCTTCTTTTCAAAGAGATCGCTTCAGCGCCTTGGGAAGATCCTGCTGTCCTCAGCTTACATTTCCCCAAAACAAAACTCCCCTTTGCTAGAGGCAGATGGAAGCAGGCATATCACTCCAGGTACTGCACAATTTTGCCTAGTTGGCTTCAAATCCCCAGAGCCTGGGGTGGTGCTGCTTCAATTTGATGACATAAGAACGGCCATACTGGGTCAGACGAAAGGTCCATCTAGCCCAGTATCCTGTCTTCCCACAGTGGCCAGTGCCAGGTGCCCCAGAGGGAACGAACAGAACAAAGAATCATCAACTGGTCCATCTCCTGTCACCCATTCCCAGCTTCTGGCAAACAGAGGCTAGGGACACTATCCCTGCCCGTCCTGGCTAATAGCCACTGATGGGCCTATCCTCCATGAATTTATCTAGTTCTTTTTTGAACCCTGTTACGGTCTTGGCCTTCACAACATCCTCTGGCAAGGAGTTCCACAGGTTGACTGTGCATTGTATGAAGAGATACTTCCTTTTATTTGTTTTAAACCTGCTGCCTATTAATTTCATTGGGTGACCCCTACTTCTTGTGTTATGAGAAGGAGTAAACAACACTTCCTTATCTACTTTCTCTACACCAGTCATTATTTTATCGACCTCAATCATATCCCCCCTTAGCCGTCTCTTTTCCAAGCTGAAAAGTCCCAGTCTTATTAATCTCTCCTCATACGGAAGCTGTTCCATACCCCTAATCATTTTTGTTGCCCTTTTCTGAACCTTTTCCAATTCCAATATATCTTTTCCGTAACCTGTGCAGAGCCACCCAGACCCCTTGATATGAAGGTAGTTTTCCACGTGGTTAGTCTCTCTGTCTGCACATGCTCAGTGTTATGTAGGCAAGTGAGCCTTAGCGGGCCTAACTGGGGAAGCAAACACTTGAATTTTATTGCCCCCAAAGCGCTTGGGGGTGTCAGGTGCTGGGGTATCCCTCAAGCCTTTGAGATCATGGTGCAAGGATCTGAGCCCTGGTTTCATCTGTATTCACGGGCAAGAAAATGTTGCCAGATTGTGTCAAATCTTAAAAATAATAAATAATAATAATAATAACATTTAAAAAATCTCTCTCAGGCACCCCCTGGCTCACTGAGCATCCTCCAGGCAGCATGGCAAATTTCAAGGAAATCTGATTAACGGTATGGATTTGAGAGCACTTAGAACATTCAAGCTTTCACGGAAAGCCTGGTCTCCAATTATAGCAAAGCAATCACCCTGCTGTAGTTAAGGTTGAGACATATCACTCGCGATGGGGTTAACAGCAAATCACAGTCCATCAGATGCTGCTCTTGGAAATACCTTTAAAAATACCCACTCTGTTTCTCAAATGAGGAACGGTGCAATCATCCACCCAGCCAGGTGTGAGCTCTGAGGGCAGACATCCCAGGGAGCCGATGTAGGGGCTGGGACAGGCGGAGAGGGAGAGCGAAGGGAGGGAATACTGCAGCGGCTGTGAAAGGGAAGAGCAGTAGCCGGCCATGAGGGGGTGTCAGCATCAGCAACCGAGGAAGCGAGCTGTAGCTCACGAAAGCTTATGGTCAAATAAATTTGTTAGTCTCTAAGGTGCCACAAGTACTCCTGTTCTTTTTTCCAGCCATGAGGGGGTGTCAATAACTGATTTTTAGGATCAGGGAGGCTCCAGCCCCAGCAAGCAGGCTCTTCCCACTAACGGGGCAGGTGCTAAGCAGATACACATATGACTTTTAAAAATAAATGACCCAATTTCCCCCTCCCCATCTTTTTCCGAGGCTTTTCTATCAAGGCAAGGGTCGGTAAGGGGCCAGAGCCCGGGTGCTGCAGGAGAGGAGCGCTGAAGTGTCTTGAGCGATCAGGGATTAGGAGAAAGCAGACCCTGGGAGACCTGCAGTGGCTAGAGAACAGAGCATCATGCAGAAATGAGGTTGTGAAAAATCTCAGTGGCTGAGGACCCAACAGAGCCTGGGCATTGGGAGAGCACGAGCATCCTGTGCTAAGAGAAGGGTCCCAAAGAACAAGCACCAGCCAGCACCGGCTTTGAAAATCCCTTCACTGTTTGAGTTCCCAGATCCCCTGCAGAGAACCTGTGAAAATCCCCCTGCCCAGAATGAGATTTTGACTAGGTGGGAAGCAGAGACCCCGGAGAACCAAATTCATTGCCTTGCCCATTATCCAGGCCGCACCTGTGTGGCCCAAGCCCCGGGTAATCACGGTGTTTACAAAGCCTCATCTACCAAGCAGCCAGGCTTTCCAGTGCTCAAATCCCCCAGCCTCAGGTCATGCCCGTCCACACCATGGTACTGGATGCCAAAGTTTTTTATGCAGCAGCCACCAAAGATCCTGGCACAGCCATCCACTCCACTGACAGACTTCCCCCATGTCTGAACCATCTTCCTGAGCCCGACCGTTCCACCAGCACCGGCATGGGTGGCGCGGCTGGGGGCAGCTAGGTGGTCTTACAGCCCAGCGGCACAGAGTGGAAAATTAACGTCTGTAGCCCTCAAGAACAATACGGGTGCCCAGCGTAGCTCTGGTGCTCCTGCTGAGCTGTATGCCTCCAGCCTGGGGGCTTGCGTTTTAATAAGCTGTCAGCACCGGGGGCACAGTTCTGAGACCCGAGATTGATGCTCTTATTTGTACTATGGTAGAACCCGGAGGCTACAGCCGGGATCAGCGGCCCCCTATACTAAGTGTGGTACTGTACATACACACAGTAAGAGTATCTCTGCCCTCAAGAGCTTCTGGTCTAAACCAGAGGTCCCCAAACTGGGGGCGAACCCCCCTAGGGGGGTGTGGAGGAAGGTTCAAGGTGGCATGGCGGGGCCCGGGCCAGCCCCCATGGGGGGGCAGGGAGGGACTGCCGCCCAGCCCTGCTCTGCTCCCAGCTCTTCTCCAGCCCCGCCCCCAGCCCGATCCATGGAGCCCCAGCCTCAGCCCCTGACAAGGCTCCATTCCTGGCCCCGCTCCCAGCCCGTCTCCCCCCCTCCCGGAGCCGCGACCCCGCTCCCAGCCTCGGCTCGGGGAGGGGGGGGAAGGGTGGAGGGGTGTGGACAGGGGGAAGGGGAAGTTTGGGGACCACTGGTCTAAACAGACAAGACAGGCAAAGGTTGGGGGGCATAGATGCTAGAACTTGGGGTGCTGGAGGTGCAGCTACACCCCCTGGCTTGTAGTGGTTTCCAGCATACAAAGGGTTTACAGTTTGGTTCAGTGTCTCTCAGCACCCCCACGATACACATGGTTCCAGTGCCCCAAGGGGAGGCACTGGGAGGGGAAACAAGACCGTGCAGTAGATTGGGAGCAGAGCTGGGAGCAGAACCCACAGGGCCCCATTCAGTGGGCCACATGGAACTGCAGCTCCATAGTATTTACTATGTGCCACGAGCGGGGCTGTCCTTAGGCATACGCAGAATACGCAGCTGCGTAGGGCACCACAAAATTTGGGGCACCAAATTTCATGGTGCCCTAAGCAGCTGAGTGCTTTGTATGCGGCATCGCCGGCGGCCAGCCCCATCCCCCAGCTGGCCCTGCTGTGGGGTGCGCCCACTGCAAGGGACAGGGACGGTCCTAGGGCTTGAGGGGTCCGGGACAACTCCCTCTGCCCCACTCCGCCACTTCCCGCCCCCATTTCCCGCCCCTTCTCCCAAGCCCCCTTCCCCAGCGATGGACGCGGCCCAGGGGATTAGCGGGGGGGCTGGCAGCAGGGCTCAGGCCTACCCCCGCACTCACTGGCAGGGGGGAAGCAGAGCAACCCAGCCCCAGCCTGGTCCACTCTGCTGGCTCCCCACCGTGTCACTCCACTTCCTGCTGCCGGTGAGTGCAGGATGGGGGGGTCGGATCCCTTCCCCCAAGCTCCCTCCCCTGAGCGACAAGGCTGGGTCTGGGTCGTTCCACTTCCTGCTGCCGGCGCCAGGCCCCCCCGCTAATCCCCCAGGCCGCTCTGGGCCTGTGGGGCCCCCCAAAGCACCCCCCCCACAGCTCCTGCCTCTGCGGCCCCGCAGGCCTTGAGCGCAGCCCAGACCCTCCGCAGGGGCAGAGGGGCAGGTGCTCGGGCTGCGTAGGGCACCATAATTGGTAGAGACGGGACTGGCCATGAGAGCACTAGTCCCTGTATCCGACAGGGAAAGACAAGGCTGTGTCCAAAAGTACCCCTTATTCACACCCTACACACTACTGTAATAATCTTTGTAAAAAACACACCTTGTGAGTGATCATTTAAAAACGAACACCGCACTGATTAGTCTTGTGCCATGTACGTACAAAATGTGTATCGAGGGTTATGAACATAAGATGAAATTAGGACAACAATGTGTTTACCAGACAAGTCTGGGGAGCAGGGTAGACCAGTTTCTCAAAGACAAAGGACAAGCTGGCACCTCTAGCCAGGGGTCAAAGTTAATTGGCCATCACCGGTCAAGTGGCCGTTCTTTGGCAAGGAAGGGGGCAGGTACTGATCTATCTCCATTATAGCAAACAACACGGCTCCTTTTCACTACAAGACTCGGTCTCCATCCTCTTGGCTGGAATGAACTTTATCTAGGGTTGACCCTCAGGAAAATGCATTTCAATGGGTGACTCGACTATAAAAGTGAGGGGCAAACACACACCAGGTGATCTCTCTCTTTAATCTAAGACAACAAAGGAACCAGCCCTTTGACTTCAGGGGGAGACCCTGACTTGAGAATATGGCCAGCCATATTTTACCTTGAACCAAGTCGAGCTTGTTACATTTTAGCTACTAGAAAGCTTTTTATCTTTGTTTCTGACTTTAATACCTTATACTTATACTTAAACTCTCTCTCTTTGCCAAGAAAAGCGCAGGACCCACCAGACTAAAATCGGACATCTTGCCACGTGGTGTCAGCAGTGGGATTTCTGCACCTTTGTCTTTGTTGTTAAATAACCTTGCTTTATTTTTAATCTAAACTAATCCAGCGTTGTTGAAACTGAATTACTCTGAAACCTGAATTGAGTTGGTAACTCCAGTTAAAGTAGCAAACTATTGGACAGGGGCAACAGACCTGTGTCATATGAACCGTCCAGGAGAGGGCTGTGAAAACACTGGGTCCGGGAGTGGGTTGGGATCCCCCAGCAAGTAGTAAGCAAGGCTGGTGGATAGCAGAGTGTGCCTGGTGTGCTGCTGGCAGGCTGCTGGGGTCAGAGCTGCTGGACCAGGGCTGTGGGTAGACACAGACACTCAGGGGGTGACCTGCCGGCTGACAGGCTGTTTGTGAGCAGCCCAGGTTGGGAGCTACAACAGCAAAGCATTGTGACAGGTTTCAGAGTAGCAGCCGTGTCAGTCTGTATCCGCAAAAAGAACAGGAGGACTTGTGGCACCTTAGAGACTAACCAATTTATTTGAGCATCAGCTTTCGTGAGCTACAGCTCACTTCATTGGATGCATGCAGTGGAAAATACGGTGGGGAGATTTTATATATGCAGAGAACATGAAACAATGGGTGTTACCATACACACTGTAAGGAGAGTGATCAGGTAAGTTGAGCTATTACCAGCAGGGCGGGGCGGGGCGAGGGGGTGGCAGGGGAAAAACCTTTTGTAGTGATAATCAAGGTGGGCCATTTCCAGCAGTTGACAAGAATGGGGGCGGGGGCGGTAAAAATAAACATGGGGAAATAGTTTTACTTTGTGTAATGACACATTCACTCCCGGGCTTTATTCAAGCCTAAGTTACTTAGGATGTGTCATTACACAAAGTAAAACTATTTCCCCATGTTTATTCCCCCCCCCACACACACACACATACTGTTCCTCACAGGTTCTTGTCAACTGCTGGAAATGGCCCACCTTGATTATCACTACAAAAGGTCCCCCCCTCCCTCCACTCTCTCCTGCTGGTAATAGCTCACCTTACCTGATCACTCTCATTACAGTGTGTATGGTAACACCCATTGTTTCATGTTCTCTGTGTATATAAAATCTCCCCACTGTATTTTCCACTGAATGCATCCGATGAAGTGAGCTGTAGCTCACAAAAGCTTATGCTCCAATAAATTTGTTAGTCTCTAAGGTGACAAAAGCATTGAGAGACATTTGTGGTTGCAGGGCCACATGGAACTGGTCTGGATTGTACCCCAGAACTTCAAAGATGTTTGCCCCAGAATATCTGACTCTTTAAAGTTAACAGCAAGGTACCCGTTGACTTTAATGGGAGCAGCATCAGACCCTAAACCAGTACACTAAAGATATGACGGATTTGACTTCTGCCATAATTAAGAGGTTTCATTTTGTTGCCTATCTTGACCCTTAAAATTATACATGGTAGCACTCCATAAAGGATAATGTTTGGCTTTAAAGGGCCTTACTGATCGGATAATAACTGGTTAGAGGAGCTAGAATGCAAGGAAACAGCTGGTAATCAGGGGAAACAGACATCACGCTGCTCTAGCCCCTTTACAGGGTATTTTTAGTTCCACAGAGCTGCTAGGAGCCGTGTTGCTGGAAGCAGATTTGTTACTGGTGAAAAAGCTTCCGCACTTTGCTATTTAAGAAAAACAAAAACTCTCATCCATTTTCAACAGCAAGAAACTGGTTACGCTGCCCCAGTGCTTCAAGAGGGCAGTTTACAGCCGGTGACAACCGCATCCAATCCAGTCCTTTGCGGCTGATGAGTCACAGATTTCCTTTTCATACTTGAACGGTAGGGTACCGATGGAGCTGAATGACCAGAGAATGTTGCTCCGCTCAAACCGCAGTGAGAATTCTCCTCCTCGGTTTGATGGCAGAGGCCAAATTCCAGCTGTTCCCGATAATCAGCTTCTTACCTCAAACCACCCCAAAACCCCTGGAAAACAGCAGAGACTCTGGGAAGTAAGAGGGCCCACCAGCCCTGCCATTACAGCCCTCACCGCTCCCCCTTTCCAACAAACTTCTTGCCCTCACCTTTAAGGTCCTTCATGACTTAGCCCCTCCTTACGGTGCCTTCCCCCACCTTACCAGTGCCCCACTTCTTCCCCGTCCCCTTTGTACAGGCATGCCAGCCCCCCAGGACAGAACACCCTACCAAGATCAGAGTTTGAGATCAGAAGCTACCTCCCAGCTGATCCAGTCTGACCTGTAAATCACAGGCCACCCGCACACTAAGCCCAACAACCCAAAAATGTCAATGCACAAAGCCAGCATCCTGGCCTCCTTAAGCCCGTTTCTACCACAATGCCTCTGGTCAGCTAGCTGGCCAGGCCCCTGGGTGGGTCATCAGCATCAGGGACTGAACCTGGAACCTGGGGAGCTAAAAGGATGCACCTTTCCTGTCTCAATTAGAAGACCCAGCTCTGCCAGCCTAGGCTGAAACTGGCCCATCAACCGCTAGATGGGGCCAGCTAGCGTGAGAGGGAACAGAGTGGCACCCAAGTGGGTGTGGGTTACACACTGGCTAGGCAGGTTGGCCAGTGCCACTATTATGAATATTCTTAGTTGGTTTATTTCATAAAAGCCTCCTTGGGACTTGAAACCTGCCATGTGCCCCAAAGTCGGTCCATTGTCCCACACGTTGATGTGACCATCACCCTCAAGGTACCACCCCCTTCCATTTTATGCCACACCCACTTTTCATGCCCTGGCTTAAACCATACACTAAAAACTCTGTAGAAGTGTGGGCCACACCCAGCACAACGGGCGTCCTGGCCCTACAGGAGTACAAACAGTAAACAACAGGCACGAGGGCATCAGAAAGCCAATTGCACACCCCGGCCAAAACCAAAATACCACCACCGCTAGTGCCGGCTAGCCACTGACCTCTCCCTCTCGGAGGCCATCCTCAGCAGAAAGATCAAGGACGACACAGCGGGCAACAGAAACCAAACTTCCACAGGTGGTCTCATCAGGGCAGGATGAGTTCAGGGGGCATTTAGCCCAGTGCTCGTGCCTGACCTGTAGATAGCCAAGGCTTCAGGACCCAGTGGTGCCACACTGGCACTTTCCATGCCCTTGGACTCCTCCGCAGGGCAGTGGGTGTTGTCTGAGGTTCTCTGCTCGGCATCCCCCTCTGCCCTCCCTGTGACCTGAGCTCCATCCCTACCGGTTCATATTTTGTCCCAGAACTTCGCTAAGTCTCAGTCCTGGGGCCCCTCCCTCTGCTTGAGGGGGCAGTCTTGTATAACTTTGGTAAGCTCAGTGCACCAATCCCAGCATTTAAATAAAACGGCACTTTTTACCAGCACGAGAAATTCACCCCAATATTTATACAAATTAAAAAACAGCTGGAGTGCTGAAGGAACGGGAGATTCCTGGTGTTCCCAGAACAGCTCCATTCTCCAAGATCCTTTCTGGTCTTAAAAACTCTGACTCTGTTTGCCCTTAACGAATTCTCCACCACTCCTTCAGGGTGATCAAAGAGGGTTTCACACACACACCAGCAACAAGGTTTAATAGATGTATTGTCCTCTAAAAATGTCAGTTATCTTTTGCACTCAGAGATTTTCCTTTTCAGCCACCCAAACTGTCTTCAAACCATCAGTGCTGTACAGAGAGTGAAACTGACAGGCGATATGATTCATCTTACACCACCTCTCCAGCACCTAACGCTACCAACACTGACATGATAGTTAACAGTATTATCCTCTGCTGATTCCCCACAATCACCACACAGCCGCAACAGCCCAGCCAGCAGCCGCGCTCTGGTGGAGAGCACCCCTGCTGCAGAAGTGACCTTGAACAGGGTCAGCAGGGATAGGAGGACTTCACGCAAGGCTAAAGCGGAGCCCCTCCGCTGTTCCGCGTTGGCCCCTTCTCGGCTCTGACTCGCGGATGCTTCTTGCTCTACGCAGCCTGGTACAGGATGGGCGCAGAGCTGGGCCCACCCCACGGCACAGGGTATGAGCATCTGAACAGAGGTGCACTTCCCCCGCTGAACACAGAGCTGGGTAAGGGGGCAGGGAAACCACCTTCATTTTGCTCTAGGTTTTCTTCCTAACTCACTAGCCATATTCCGGCTGGCTCTTCCTCCTTGGTGCCCTCCAAAAGGCGCCAGGGGGTTCACTTGCACCCTCTGGAAAGCACAAGGGGTGGGAGGCAACTCTGGCTCCCCTTTTATAAATGGCATAGCCCAGTCTGCTTCAATACAGCCATGCTGTGCACCCCAGAACACCCCATCCCACTCAGACAGCCCCCCACCAGGCGCCTGAACCTGGCAGCCAAATTCTGACTGCCCCCTGCATTGGCACAATAGGGTGGGAGAGGGGAGAAGGTTCCCTGCAGCATCCGCATGAGCTAGCCACGACTCACCCCTCACCTCCCCTGTCTCTGAGCAGCCAGGACCTGGCCCGCCTGCCATCGGTGAGACAAGGATCTGAGCCACTCTGCAGTTATGGGATAACCAGCCATCCAGGAGTTTCCTTCTGAACTTCAAGAGATAGAGGTCAGCTCATGGCCTGAACACAAGGGCTCATACCCCTTCCTGGCTCTTGAGCCTTTGTTTGGAGCATTTACTATTCTCACTCTGCATATCCTCCTTCCGCGTAAAAAGGTCCAGTCCTTTTCACAAGCCCGCTGAACTCTTGGCCTCAGTAATATTGGGTGGCAGCAAGTTCCACAGGCTATTACATATTGTGTGAAAAAACTGGCTCTGAACGTGAATTATAATTATATATAATGTGAATTATAATTTCATCAAATGTCCTCTTGTTCTTGTGTTATGAGATGGGCAGAACAGATGCTCCTGCCCTCCCTTCTCCAGCCATTTATTATTCCATATACTTTTATCATGGCTCCTCTTACCCATCCCCTCTCTAAGCTAAACAGCCCTAACCTTTTCAGTCTCTCTTCCTGGAAGAGTTTTTCTATGCCCTTAGTCATCCTCATTACCCCTCCTAAACCCCTTCTATTTTTGTCATTCCCATTTTGAGAGAAGACCAGAACTAGACACAGTATTCCAGTTGAGGGCCCCTTATCAATTTCTGTAACATCGTATTGTCCATATTAATCCCCATCCTGGCCCTTATGCATCCTAATGTTTTGTCGGCTTTTTTTTTTTTTTTTTTTATAAACAGTGCTGCTCACGGAGCAGAGGTCTTCACTGATTCCCATTCTTGGGCTGATACCATTAATTTAAAACCCTACAAGGTGCATGCATCGCTGACATTATTCCCTCCAATGTGGATTACTTTCCTTTTGTCAACACCAAATTTTATTTACCATCATGTTGTCTGTTCGTCCAGCTTGGTTAGGTCACTCTGCCTAAGCCAAATACTTCTGTGCCATCTGCAAATTTTGCCACCTCACTTCTCACCCCCTTTCATACATTTATTAATGATCTGGAACACCCTGGTACTCATGTGGATCTTTTTCACACACTATCAGCCTTTCACCATGATGAAAATTTATCACTTATTCCTACTCTTTGTTGGGTCTCTTACCAGTTCTGATCCACTCGCTCCAAGACTGGTTCATTTCCTTAGTAACTTCTTGTGAGGGACTTTGAAAGGGCTTTTGTGTAAATCCAAATAGAATGACTTCAAACAGGCCTCCTTTATCCATTATTTTACGGACATATTCAAAGCATTCTAATAGATTAGTGAGGAACAATTTTCCTTTCATAGAATATCAGGGTTAGAAGAGACCTCAGGAGGTCATCTAGTCCAATTCCCTGCTCAAAGCAGGACCAACCCCAACTAAATCATCCTAGTCAGGGCTTTGTCAAGCTGGGCCTTAAAAAACCCTATGGATGAAAATTCCACCACCGCCCTAGGTAACCCATTCCAGTGCTTCAGCACCCTCCTCGTGAAATAGTGTTTCCTAATATCCAACCTAGACCTCCCCCACTGCAACTTGAGACCGTTGCTTCTTGTTCTGTCATCTGCCACCACTGAGAACAGCTGAGCTCCTTCCTCTTTGGAACCCACCTTCAGGTATCAAATCCCACCTCATTCTTCTCTTCTGCAGACTAAATAACCCCAGTTCCCTCAGCCTCTTCTCCTAAGTCATGTGCCCCAGCCCTCTAATTATTTTTGTTGCCTTCCACTGGACTCTCTCCAATTTGTCCACATCCCTTCTAAAGTGTGGGGCCCAAAACTGGACGCAATACTCCAGGTGTGGCCTCACCAGTGCTGAATAGAGGGGAAGAATCACTTCCCTTGATCTGCTGGCAACGCTCCTACTAATGCAGCCCAATATGCCATTGGCCTTCTTGGCAACTAGGGCACACTGTTGACTCATATCCAGCTTCTCATCCACGGTAATCCCCAGGTCCTCTTCTGCAGAATTGCTTCTTAGCCAATCGGTCCCCAGCCTGTAGCAGTGCATGGGATTCTTCCGTCCTAAGTGCAGGACTCTGCACTTGTCCTTGTTGAATCTCATCAGATTTCTTTTGGCCCAATCTTCCAATTTGTCTAGGTCACTTTGTATCCTACCCCTACCCTCTGACATATCTACCATGCTGACTGTTCCTGATCACCTTCCTCTCCTCCAAGTGCTTCAAAATGGATTCCTTGAGGACCTGCTCCATGATTTTGCTGGGGACTGAAGTGAGGCTGACCAGTCTGTAGTTCCCTGGGTTCTCCTTCTTCCCTTTTTTAAAGACAGGCACTGTATTTGCCTTTTTTGCCTCCCCTGATCACCGCAAATTTTCAAAGATAATGGCCAATGGCTCTGCGTCAGCCAGCTCCCTCAGCACCCTCGGATGCATTAGTTCTGGACCCATAGACTTGTGCATGTCCAGCTTTTCTAAATAGTCCTTAACCTGCTCTTTCACCACTGAGGGCTGCTCACCTACTCTGCATGCTGTGATGCCCAGTGCACAAGCCGTGCTGGTTAGACACTATCATATCATCATCTTCCAGGTGTCTACTTTGTAATCATAATTTCTACCCATTTACCGGCATGGTTTCTGGATCAGAATCACACTAGCTCCACTGCCAGCCTCCTTCCATGGCTGTAGAGGCAAGGGCAGGATCTGCCCTTCGTGCCCATGCTCCCACAGAAGTCCAGAAGAGGCTGGGGTGTGGTAGGAAAGTAGGGTCAGGCCCAGTGTGACTTTGCTTGGTTATTTACAGAGTCTGTCCCTCCCCACTGTGGCTACATTCCTACAGATCACAGTGTTAGTAAGCTACACTCAAATCTATTCCATTTTAGCATGCTAGGTAGGGTGACCAGATAGAAAGTGTGAAAAATCGGGACGGGGGGAAATAGGCACCTACATAAGAAAAAGCCCCAAATATTGGGACTGTCCCTTTAAAATCGGGACATCTGGTCACCCTAATGCTAGGTCTGCAAAGAGACTTGACTGATGGGACAGAGGTCATGCCAGGCCAGATCTTCAAGAGCTCAGCACACTGGTCTCAGAGCTCTCTGGAAGATCCGGCCTTTGAGGAGAGGGTGCTGGAAGAGTGGTTAGCTAGTGCTGTATGGTCTGGGCACAGCATATTGCGGGTGGGGAGTCAGGAACATTCAATTAAGAAGGGTACTGATTGAGTTAGAAGTAGGGAGTCACAGAGACTGGAAACAGGGATAGTGAGAAGGGAAATAGGGTGAGACCAGAACTGGAATGATCTTCCCCTTCCCTGTTTATGCTTATCTCCTTCCCTGTCAGCTGCCTGGCTGCTTCTGGAGGCTCCTCACCTGAAAATCCAGCAGGTTGGGTCATTCCTAGCAAGCAGGTGAACCAGGCCCACCTGGGAACCAAACCCACTGGCTTAGCCACTGCCGCAGAGGCAAAGGAAACAAGGCTTCCTCCCAGGGCTCAGCTTGGTGGAGGTGGTGCTGTCTCTCCCCCTCGCCCCAGGACAATACACCCCATAGCAATAATCCTATGCAAAGTGTGATGGCTAGATGGACGTATAAGAGGAGCTAATTGGCTAGAGAATAGGAAGTGTGAGTGTCTGTTTGGGGTGGGTGGAGGTGTCCAGAAGAGGCAGAGAACCATGGGCCAGTGACTAGAGCTCTTGGAGACTTGGTTCAATACCCTGCTCTGCCACAGACTTCCTGTGTGACCTTGGGGAAATCCCTTAGTCTCTGTGCCTCAGTTTCCCAATGCGTACAAGGCGATAGCATGCCCTACTGCACTGGGGTATATGAGGATAAATCCAGCGTATGAAGCACTCTGCTATTACAGTAACAGTCCTAATGGTTATTACTCAGTACTTAAGACAGACAGGTACCATAGCACCCCCGTCTCCCTCTCTTTGGTAGATGCAGTGTCTGCTAGAATGTCAGGTCTGGGGACTGTCATTTTTAATGACTGTGCTTCTGCCAGAGGAGCTGGTCAGACAATGGAGCGAATACGGTCATGGAATATCCCCGCCCACCCACACACCCACACTTACTTTCCTGTGGATACTTTTTTCAAACCTGCTGTAGTTTCAGGACACAGCAGTAGTGGCAAGAGATACGACGATGATTCTGCATGGACGCCAAATTCAAGATTTGGACATCTCTCACTCCGGGGGGAAGCCAGCAGAGCTGGGTTTGCTCGGCAAAGTGACGATCCTGTGACTGGCGAGGTATTCCTGACGTTTTCTAATTTAACAAACATTTTAAAAATTGGCTCTGTTTTTTTAAATCATTTCTCACGGAAACAGCTTTGACATTTCACAGTTTCAGAGATTAGTTTATCCTGAAATTGCAGGGGGCCTGGATTTCAGGGACGCAAAGTTACGCAGAACCAAATGATACAAAATGCAGACACACGCGTTCAGAGTACAGGCTGCCATAGCTAGACTGGCATAACCACATAACACAGATGCATTCACGGGGGGAGGGATAGCTCAGTGGTTTGAGCCTTGGCCTACTAAACTCAGGGTTGTGAGCTCAATCCTTGAGGGGGCCATTTAGGGGTCTGGGGCAAAAATTGGGGATTGGTCCTGCTTTGAGCAGGGGGTTGGACTAGATGACCTCCTGAGGTCCCTTCCAACCCTGATATTCTATGATTCTCAGCAACCGAAGGAGTTTTTCCATCACCCTAGGAACACCACCTTCCCCAGCAACAGTAGCTAGGTGGATAGAAGTATTCTTCCGGAAGCCCAGCTGTGTCTACGCCAGGGACTAGGTCGGCATATGGTGCTCAGGGCTGTGAAAAAAAGGCCCACGTTTTAAGTGCACACCAGCCCCCTCGGGTTGCACATGTGCACTGCTAGGGGGAGCTGGAAAGACCCCAGCCTCCCACCCTCTTGATTAGGGTGACCAGATGTCCCGTTTTTAAAGGCACAGTCCCGGTTTTGGGGACTTTTTCTTTTATAGGCGCTTATTACACTCCACCCCCTGTCCTGTTTTTTCACAGTTGCTATCAGGTCACCCTACTCTTGATGCACCCCCCTCTCCACAAGTGGCCTGCTCTGGAGAGCGGGATGTGAATGCCCCACCCCTCCGGCGTTTTCATCTCAGCGTGCACCAGCCAGCTCACCCTTGCAGCCCCAGCACCTCCGTTGTCCAGTCCCACACACCGCAGCCCAAATGTCACTCTAAAGTCAAATTCTCATCCGGGCCCCTGCTGGACTGGGGACTGGCACAGCCTCGACGTGCTCTGCCACATGCAAATATCAGGAAATGGAAAGTCAGAGCAAACAGAATACGAGATACTACAAAGAACTAGACGGGGGTAAAGGAAACCATTGCAGTTGCTGTGGTTACCAGAGTTTAAGTGCACACAAGTCAGGAAATTGGAATCCGCTCCCGGAGCATTGTACTGACAGATGATGCGGAGCTAAAAGAGACCATGTAGCAGCATCGTGAGCCATTGTCTCACATCCATGGCGTTTCTGCCATTTATTATACCGACACTAGTCATATTAAAGCTCATCATGATCCACATGGCATTACATCACCTCATGGGGGTTACAGCCAGGCCGCTTCCCTGTCTATTCTCTACGCCCCTCCTCCTACCGAAGATCTGAGCACCTCACCATCAGATTTATCCACATCGCAAAGGGTGGGAGGAAAACTACCTGGGAACAGCCAACTCATCCTAGTCAGAAGGGAGACCAGCCAGCAGAGCGCTAGGCTTGTGTGTCAGCAAACCCCACCTCTCCAGAGCAGGCCTTGGGATAGAGCCAGGCTGCGGTATGAATCCTGCCCCGCTCGCTCAGCTGCATGGCACAAGTTTTTGGATGTACAGCAGGTACTTCCTTATTGGAAGTAAAAAGCCCTCAGGCCTGTGCTGCAAAGCTAAGTCCTGCTTTGCTTAGAGAGAGATCCAGGCCCTTTGATTTCTCTTGACACCTGACATCCGCTTTCCCTTCTAGGGGCACTGGAGAGATTCTCTGCTCTTTAAATAACTGCAACATGCAGAGGACACTGGGTGTTCTGATGGCCGTAGGCATGTTACTATTCCCGCTCCACATGGGAGAAAGCAGAGCGTTTCTAATCTTTAGAAAGCTGGGGTTATTGAGGCCAGCACCCTGCCCCACTGCTCTCCAATCTAAGACCTGCCACCAGGGCAAACTCCACAAGAGAGGAGCGATCCCCGGCCTGCTGGCTACTTCTCACTGGGGCAGCAGCTCTTACACAGGGCTAACTAATGACGTGGAAAAGGAGCAGAGAGATGCGGAGGTGGCAGGACAGCAGATGGGCTCGATGCGGCATGCTCCGCTTTCAGTGGGACAAGAGGAGAAGGGCCAGGAACCCCTCAGGCCTGTCTGCACCTAGCCCACGGTCCATGCTGCGTCGAGATCATGGGTCTTCGGTCTGCTCCCAGCAATGGGACTGCTCAGAGAGCACTGGAAACGAGCAGGGCACAAGCTGCCCCTCTCTCATGCCATTTATTTGAGACACTCATCAGAGCAGCGGATGTCCAAATGATGCAAAGGGTACACAATGGACTTGATACTTCCTTCACGTAGCAGAGAAATGGGGTTAAAGCAGAGGATTCAAAGAGTCACTGGAGTGAAGCCGGTCCCGAGACACGCCTGTTAGCACCCACCCAGAGCTCACCTGGGAGAGCCCAAAGTGCATGCAGAACACCCATTCCTCGGCAGCTTGCTGCAGATTGATGCAGGGTATGAGCTGGAAATTAACCTTGAGATGCGTTCCCTTCATATGAAGTTACACATGAGAGCCAGCCTGCGGCAGCATGTTGGTCATGACATACTCTGCAAACAGATGTTAGTCTCGGGGGGGGACACGTCATAGCTTGGGCAGGCCAAGCTCACTGCACTCACCCGGGAATCCTTGCATCCCTCCTATGAGTTTCCTGAATGCCACCCTCCCAGCCCGCTCCCTTTCAGGGGCTCCCGGCAACCCCTCCCCTATACTGGGGCTCTGTAATCCCCAGTTCCCCCTCCACTACATGACAGTGGTTCTGTAGGTCCTTCATTCTCCTCCTCCATGACTGGGGCTCTGGGTGCTCCCCTGTTCCCCCATACCAAGGTCCCCCCAACCAGGGGTTCTGGGTCCTCCTGCCCTTCCATGCTTGGGGCTCTATACGCTCCCCCTTCCTACTTCCCCCATATAGGAGTCCCCAAATCTCCCCCCACCAGGAGCTGTGTGCTCCCAATTCCTATCTAGGAGATCATTCTACCGGATGACAGCACAGGGGTGTTGTCCTGGAAGGTGTTAATGGCACCATTAGCTGGTTCTTTGATCTACAGACAATGACAGAGCCTAGACGCTTGGCTCTGCCCACCAAAGGAAAGGGGCTCTTTGGGTCCCCCATTTTTCCTGTTCCAATTTTCCATCTGTAACCAAAATCCACAGGGTTCTGCCTTTCAAGGCCGAGAGCATTCCCTGGAATCAATCGGATGCAGCATCTAAACATTATCGTGTTACAGACACACCGAGCAATGCCATCGAGCTGAGTGCAGGGCTGTGCAAATGCAGGCAAAAAATTACTCACTTGGCTTCAGCAGCCCTAGCTCCCCCAGCCTTCAAGTACAGCAGAGGAATGGACCACAGCGTACATGTGCGAGGCTGGATTAAGGCATAGATACTATAGGCCATGCCTAGAGCACCAGCTCTTAGAATCACATGATCACAATCTCAATTTTAATGGAAGTGTCTGCAGCCTGAAGAAAAGCTAAAAAAAAGTGACTGGAGCAGCCAGCCTGGTCGGGTGTGCCGTGAGAGTGATGGCCCCAGTCATCTTAATGGGGTGTTCATCCTGAGGCCCACCATCCTGAGCAGTCCCAGCAGAGGGACTGTGTGCGGCAGGAAGAGAAGCCTGCAGCAGACCCAGCCCGGCACCCAAGTTAATAACGTTGCCCCCTCAAGTACTTACACTGGCTTCTGGGGTGCCTGCTGCCACCCATGCTGGGGGAGAAGGACCCCTGCTAGTGTTCCTGAAGACCAGCACCGTCACTGCAAGCAGGGTCATGGTGAAGGCTGGAGCCATAGGGCCCTCAGCTAGAGCCTGAGACACCGGCTTCGAAGAGGTGAGGAGAGACCTGGATTCGTTCAGATGGGACGTGTGTGGAAATCATCCCACGCATGGCTCTGGTGCAATGCTCATTCCTGAGGGTCTGTACCCATGCGAAGTCATAGCTCGTTAATACCACACTAACGAAGTTACCCCTAGGATCCTGCAGAACCTGAGCTGCTGCCGTCCTCGCTGCTCTGAAACAGCGGGCGACTGACAAACTTTCCAGCCTCTGTCGTAATGTTGGCCAAGGAGCCGAGGCAGCTGCCACTCAGGTGCCAGAGCAAAGCCCAGTGACTATCATAGAATCAGAGAATCTCAGGGTTGGAAGGGACCTCAGGAGGTCATCTAGTCCCACCCCCTGCTCAAAGCAGGACCAACCCCAACTAAATCATCCCAGCCAGGGCTTTGTCAAGCTGGGCCTTAAAAACCTCTAAGGATGGAGATTCCACCACCTCCCTAGGTAACCCATTCCAGTGCTTCACCGCCCTCCTCGTGAAACAGTGTTTCCTAATATCCAACCTAAACCTCCCCCACTGCAACTTGAGACCATGGCTCCTTGTTCTGTCATCTACCACCACTGAGACCAGCCGAGCTCCATCCTCTTTAGAACCCCCTTCAGGTAGTTAAAGGCTGCTAGCCGCTCTTCTCTTTTTGAAGTCTAGTTTGAGGATTCCTTGGCAAACATTTGCCATTCGCCTACAAGACAGGAAGGCCTCTCATACCTTCCCAGTGCCACACCAGGGACTTGTCTAAAGAGCAGCCAAATTAACCTTGGCTTCCCAGCCCGGTTCAGGGAAACTTGCCAACTCAGAGCCTGGGGCAGTCCCTGCTTTTTCTACTCGCTCTGACATAGACCGCTTCTGCTCTGCCTAAGTCAGACACTGACAACAAGACGCATGTGCTAATTTATTCAGTAAAATTGGAAGAGAGTTGCCAGCACCGAAGGGGGCTGCTGAAGTCTGTGCCAATGACACACTAAAGCCTTGACAAGAGAAATAATTATGCCTCCTCCCAACTGCTCGCTAGCTTCCGTGCCTCGCTCCCCCAGCCTTGGCACTTGAGTCACAATAAGCTACAATCTCACACAGGCAGAGAAACGAAGGAAGGAATCGGCCACCCAGCCATTCTGGCAAGTGGACAGTGGGGAGCGGAGATGCCCCCACACTGGCTCTGCATGGCCCTACAGCGATCCCAGCTGCACTGCCCTTAGACCCATAGCAGAGACGGTTATATTCCCCGTTGAACAGGGAAGAACAAAAACAGACAATAGATTACAAGGTGCAAAGCCTCGGTCCAGCAGCCAGCATCCTCAAATACAACTCTGCGCTCTCACTAGCTTCCATTGTCCGTAATCCCAATTCCCTGTGCCCACTGCCTCTCCCCTCCCCTGCAATTTGCCCCTCAGCACCTCCAGAACACAGCCCAAGGGCCAGGTTTTCAGGACCGCACAGCGCACACTGGGTGCTGAGTATTCAGAACAGCCAGCCATGTGCCCACCACTGCCCCTGCACCTCCTCCTCTGCCATAAGCATCCACTACATCAAGAGGAGCAGGGAGCATCCTCAGGCCGTGGAGGGGAGATCAGCTAAGAGACACTCATGGTGGGTTACTGGTGCATAGGGCCCATGGAGACAGAAGGGGCCACAGGCTGCAAGAAAACATCTTGGCAGATCGCATGCTGATGGTGGACTGCACAACAAGGCTGCACGGTGAAGTGATTTTGCATAGCAAGGCTCCTACCCACGATTCGTGCCTTCTCTCATGCCATCCCCCATGCCTGGGACAGACTCATCTACCAAGTGCTCTCTCCCGCTGTCTTGGAGAAGAAACCTGCATACAATCCCGGCTCAGCATTAATAACCCACAGACTCTGCGGCACTTCTCTTGTCCGTATTGCAGGAGCGCCGATGCTCTAGGCCCTCATGCTCTGTAGCAAGCTGGACCTAAGGGAGGCAGCGTGGCCCAGTCAGTACAACACTGGCTAGAGATGCAGGAGACGTGAGTTCTACTCCTGGCTCTGTCACTGGCCTGCAGGGCAACCTGGGGTAAGTGACCTCTCCCCAGCAGTCAAATGATTCTTACTTCCTTTGTCAGGTGCTCCCCGAGATTGACTCATGTGAGAGGCTAGATAAGATCTAGGCCTGGGTTCTGTGCCACTCTGAGAAACAGGCTGGAAATCCCTCAAGCCTCATTTAAATTCAGAACTGGAAATTCTATGAACTCGAGTCAAGTAACACCCGGTACAGCATCCCTCCCGGGGCATTTGTTTTGATATCTAGTTCCATTTAACTTTGGCCCCGTGACAGATATTGCAATCACAATATGGTCCCCAAAGATACTGCATGTATTAAATTTATGAACGCTTTCTGTAAGACTGTGTTCTGCTCCATGCAGGAAGGGTTAGCACAGCTCCTCCAGTAACTACACACAGTGGGAGTGATTAAGGTGAGTCATTGAGACTAAACACCTCTGGAGAGGTGCCACCCCCTGGGGTAGTTTGCATGTGCTGGTCCACGCCAAGCTCTCCAGAGATGAGGAGACAAAGAAAGAGCTGTTGGTACAATGGTTGAGCTTGAAGGGAGACAGAACCTTCTATCTGATCCAGCAAATGGACAGAACTTTCTGTCCAGGGGCCCCACTCTTGTGGAAGAGTTGGAAAGACTGAACTGCTCAGGTCCCATAAGACGGACGGGTGACTCCTGGTTTGTTTAGTGTGTTTCACTCTTCTTTATACGTTTTCACTGGAATGCCATTGCTTTACAAATAAAGGTGCTTGCTGCGGAAGAGCTGGGTAGTAACTGCTGGCAAGACACTGTTCATAGCCCTTGGAGAGAAAGCAACACAGGGCCATTAGGCAGACTGGCTTGCTGGGGATAACACAGTGTAAGGCTGGGAACTGTACAGCTGTAACCCCCCAAGTCAGAAGGGAGTGAGATGAGACTCCCAGCCCAGACACAGGTGATAGAAGGAGACCTGACTAGAAATCCTGGAGTGGACCACGGAGAAGGGAATACAGGTGCAGATACCCTGAAAACCTGTGAGAGCCCCACACAGGTTTAGTGGACCATAGATTTTCACATTGACAGTGAGTAACTGTACCACAGAAGGTGCCTGGAGCGGAAGCGGGGGAGTTGGGGGCTTTGGCAGCTGGGTAAGGGGCAATCAGGGCTTTTGGCACCAGATACCATTTGGAACTATTGGCTAAGAACTTTGAGTCTTTCTTTTAAAGTGAGCAGAAATGGAAGTGATCAACAATGTTGACGTGTACAGTGTCATCATTAAGTTTCAGAGTTAACACTCCATTGAGATAAATGGGGTCATTCACACCTCTCAGAGGTGTAGTTTCAAGCTGTTTGCAGATTCAGGAAGACATTACATTACAGATTCAGGAAGACTTTCACTTTACATAAGCAGTCCGGAAGCTCTAGAGCACAATTTCACAGCTGTGGACACCACAGGGCCCCAACTGTGCTCCTCAATGCAGAGAGCACATCTTACCCATCAGATTTTAAAGCACTGTGCATGCATCATTCTAATATTATGTGCAGTACCTATTCCCCAGCCCAAGGGTACCACTACACCTGCACAGGCTGAAGGCTGAGATAAATCCACTTTAATTAGGCAGACTGTGCTTTCAACATGAGGAGGAGGAGGAGATGCTGATGAAGAAGGTGCAGTCAGTTTCCAGTCCTGGGAGCAGAAAGCCACCGCTGCCTCCCAAGGAGGATTTATTCAGATGCACAAAGAATTTAACGTCTCAATGTCATTGAAAGATTTCACAGCCAAGACGGATGGGGTCCCCTAGCAACAGAACTGTGATCACGTGAGCAGCGATAATAGGCCGTGGAGGCAGTTCGGAGCCTACGATGCACATACTGCCCTCAGTGTAAGGTCTGGCCCACTCAGGGACTACCCCAGTTCCCAGGGCTCTTCCTGCCCAGAGCACAAAGCCTGGGCAGATATTTACTGAGATGTCAGCAGAAGGAAATTTCACAAATGCAGGAGGAGGACACAGGGAGGAAGCTAACTCTGAAAAGGAGAGACTACTTGCCCCAAAGAGATCACAGGAGGGGAATTGCCAGCCAAGTGCCAACAGCATCAGGAAATATCCCTGCCCTGTAGAGATTTTAATTGGGGATCACTTGTTGGCTGCTAAAAGCCTTCCAGCCCAGTGAGTCCTCCTGCCCTGCCGGCTAAGCATCAGATAATCTAGTGAGTAACCAACAGCTGCATTTCTACAATGGAAGAAGGGAACTGGCATTCTGCTGCATTTCCCTTCTCTTAAAAAAAAAAAAAAATTGTTTTCTCAAAGAAGGAAATCAGGGTAGTGTGGCACAATCTACCTTTGGTACATTTAAGGATCTGTTGTACTGTTGGCCATATTCATAAATGATCTGGAAAAGGGGGTGAACAGTGGAGGTGGCAAAGTTTGCAGATACAAAATTACTCAAGATAGTCAAGTCCAAAGCTGACTGCAAAGAGTTGCAAAGGGACCTCACTAAACTGGCAGATGAAATTCAACGTTGATAAGAGCAAAATAATTGACGTTGGAGAAAATAATCCTATGACGGGGGTCTAAATTAGCTGTTATCACTCAAGAGATCTTGGAGTTATTGTGGATAGTTCTCTGGAAACATCCACTCAATGTTCAACGGCCGTCAAACAAGCGAACAGAAAGTGAGGAACCATTAGGAAAGGGATAGATAATAAGACCGAAAATATCATAATGCCTCTATATAAATCCATTGTCTGCCCACCCCTTGAATACTGCGTGCAGTTCTGGTCCCCCCATTTCAACAAAGAAATATTAGAATTGGAAAAGCTACAGAGACAGGCAACAAAGACGATTAGGTGTATGGAACGGCTGCCGCATGAGGGAAGATTAGAAAGACCGGGACTGTTCAACTTAGAAAAGAGATGACTAAGTGGGGATATGATACGGGTCTATAAAATTGTGGATGGTGTGGAGAAAGTGACTAGGGAAGTGTTATGTGAAAGGGTAAACACAAGAATCAGGGGTCACCCAACGAAATGAATAGGCAGTATGTTGAAAACAAACATACGGAAGAACTTCACACAACACACAGTCAACTGCGGGAAACTTGTTGCCAGAGGATGGCGTGAAAGCCAAAAGTATAACAGGGTTCAAAGAAGAATTAGACAAATTCACAGAGGACAGGTCCATCAATGGCTATTAGTCAAGGTGATCAGGGATGTAACCCCATGCTCTGGGTGTCCCTAAACCTTTGACTGCGGGGACTGAACAATGGGAGATGGATCACTTGACGATTGCCCTGTTCTGTTCATTCTCTCTGAAATATCTGGCACCGGCCACTGTCAGAAGTGGTCAGTTTGGATGAGCTATTACCAGCAGGAGAGTGAGTTTGTGTGTGTATGGGGGTGGGGGGGATGTGAGAAAACCTGGATTTGTGCTGGAAATGGCCCACCTTAATTACCATGCACATTGTAGGGAGAATGGTCACTTTGGATGAGCTATTACCAGCAGGATAGTGAGTTTGTGTGTGTGGTTTTTGGGAGGGGGGTGAGGGGGTGAGAGAACCTGGATTTGTGCAGGAAATGGCCCAACTTGATTATCATGCACATTGTGTAAAGAGTTGTCACTTTGGATGGGCTATCACCAGCAGGAGAGTGAATTTGTGTGGGGGGGTGGAGGGTGAGAAAACCTGGATTTGTGCTGGAAATGACCCAACCTGATGATCACTTTAGATAAGCTATTACCAGCAGGACAGCGGGGTGGGAGGAGGTATTGTTTCATATTCTCTGTGTATATATAAAGTCTGCTGCAGTTTCCACGGTATGCATCCGATGAAGTGAGCTGTAGCTCACGAAAGCTCATGCTCAAATAAATTGGTTAGTCTCTAAGGTGCCACAAGTACTCCTTTTCTTTTTGCGAATACAGACTAACACGGCTGTTACTCTGAAACCTGTCAGAAGACTGGATACTGAGCTAGATGGACCATTGGTCTGACCCAGTATGGCCGTTCTTACATTCTAAGAATGTGTATTATTGTGAGTAGGGATTGCATGTAATCTCTCTAGGGATGAGATGTGATGTGAAGCCTGGGAATGCAAAGGACTAGCCCAGTGGTCAGCAACCTGCGGCACGCGAGCCAATTTTTAATGGCACGCTGCTGGCAGCCGGGGTCCCAGCCGCCGACCCCACTCAGCCCGCTGCCTGCCTGGGTGAACGGAACCCCTGGCCGGCAGCAGGCTGAGCGGGGCTGGCGGCCAGGACCCCGGCTGGCACGAGCCAGTGGACGGAATCCCAGACCGGCAGCGGGCTGAGCCGCTCAGCCTGCCGCCGATCTGGGGTTCTGTCCGCCGGCCCCACTCAGCCCACTGACGGTCTGGAGTTCCGGCCGCCGGCCCCTTGCCAGTCTGCTGCCGGTCTGGGGTTCTGTCTGCCACTCAGCTCAGCCCGCTCACAGTCTGGGGTTCCAGCCGCCGGCCCCTTGCCAGCCAGGGTCCCAGCCATCTGCCCTGCTCAGCCTGCTGCTGGCCTGGGATACCAGCCACCGGCCCCACTCATCTCGCTGCTGGTCTGGGGTTCCAGCCACCCAGCCCCCTGCCAGGCGGGGTCCGGGCCTCCGGCCCTGCTCAGCCCTCCTGCCAGCTTGGGGTACTGACAGCCAGCCCAGGGCTCTGCTCCTGGCCTGGGCCCAGTGCTCTGCAGGCCTTATCAAAAATTACACTACAATTAGCTTAAAAACTTGAAAACTTTGTATACTACAGTAATTGTTAAAAAATGTATAATGTTAATAAATACGTAGGTTTGATGAAAGAAAGTAGTTCTATTTATGTGCCTGCGCTTAATTTGTGTTTTTGATGATTTACCTTCTAAAAAAAATCTCGCATGTCTTGCACCCCCAGAAAGGGCATCTCGCACCCCCAGGGGGTGCGTGCACCCCAGGTTAAGAACCACTGCACTAAACTGATAAGATCTGCATTTTAATTTAATTTTAAATGAAGCTTCTTAAACATTTTAGAGACCTTGTTTACTTTACATACAACAATAGTTTAGTTCCATAAGATAGACTTATAGAGAGAGACCCTCTAAAAACGTTAAAATGTATTACCGGCACGCGAAACCTTAAATTAGAGTCAATAAATGAAGACTCGGCACACCACTTCTGAAAGGTTGCTGACCCCTGGACTCTACTGACAGTGTGCTAGACAAGAACGGACTTTTGGGACAATAAGCATGCGGTGGAAATCTTTTTAGCATGCTTGTAGGTTCTCTCATTGTTTTTAATATTTTTTTTTTTGCATTAAGAATAAACGTACTTGCTCAGAAAGAGCCGTGCGGCAACATATAGCTGCTGGCAATACACAGGGCATAGCCTCTGGAGAGAAAGCAAAGGGCAGACCCTAGCTGTGTAGGCAGCCTGGGGATATCACAGGGAGCTGTACAGCTTTAACACCCTAGTCGGGGGGGGGGGGGGAAGGGATGCGGGTCTCTGCCCAAGAGAGGTGATGGCTGAGAAGTCTGGAGAGACCACGGGGCCAATAGAGGTGCTGATCTGCGACAGCAGGAGAAGAGCAGATACCTGGTCTCAGCGAGCGTAATGCTCTGCTGAAGAGGACAGAGAGTGGGGCCAATGTCACCACATGCCAAGCGGACAAAGGGCAATGATGGAGAGAAATACCAGGCATGACCCCAACTGCCCTGATAACCAAGCAGGAGCAATTCTGTGCTGTCGCTTCCTGCGAACGTCCAGCGATGCCAGCAGGCTTATCAGACAGGGAGGAGATTCCAGTCAGCTGGGTGCCAGGTCTAGTTATCCCAGCTCAGCGGCTGATGACAAGTGACACAGCGAGCGAGCAGCCATAAAGGGACTTCTTAGGAATGTGACATTTCAAAAGGTACCTGGGGGCAAGGAACAGACACTAGCTCTCCACACCAGAGTCACCCTGCATGGCTCTATGGCCCCTCGGCCTTCAGCCCACTAGCCTGCCTCACTCGTGAGCCAGATTAGACTATTGACCCTGTCTGCTCTGGTACGTTGCCTCAGCCAGCTACTATTTTGGCTGCTTCAAAAAAAGATAGGAGATCCCCACACTGCCCTCAGCCAGGTGTGCAACCCTGGGTATGGAGGAGAATGGCCCCCTGACTGACCCCCCTGGGGATCAGTGAATCAGGGAGCCCATTTCCCCCATTTTACAGGCAAATTCCCAGTTTGAGGGCTGTTTGTGGCCATTTGGCAGAATTCATAGACTCCAAGACCAGAAGGGGCCGTTATGATCATCTAGTCTGACCTTCTGTATAAAACAGGCCAGAGAACTGCCCCCAAGTAATCCCTAGAGCCCATCTTTGAGGAAAAATAACATCCCATCTGGATTCTAAAATGGCCAGTGATGGAGAATCCGCCACAAGCCTTGGTAAACTGTTCCAATGGCTAATTACTGTCACCGTCAAAGATGTTCGCTTTATTTCCAGTCTGAACTTGTCTGGCTTCAACTTCCAGCCACTGGGTCGTATTATACTTTTGTTAGACTGAAGAGCCCATTATTGAATATTCATTCCCCATGTAGGTACTCACAGGCGAATCAAGCCACCCCTTAACCGTCTCTTTGTTAAGCTAAATAGATTGAGCTACTTGAGTCTATCACTAAAAGGCCGGTTTTCTAATAGCAATAGACTCAAAGAGCTGATCTCACACTTGCACAAGATGGAACTCAGATTCTTTAAAGGGCTGATGACACACTTTTACAAGCTTCTATAGAGATGTGTCAAAGAGGTTAGCAAAGCAAGATCTAATCCATCATAATACCCAAACCCACTACCATCAGATTTAGGACCTACAGCAGAGAAAACAACAAAATACATAGTTCAGAGACAGGAAAGAACACAAGTCGGTCCCACCTCCTGCTCCTTGCCCTTTCTGTGATAACAGATCTAGGAACTGGACATCAGGAAGCACACAGATGGTGGAATATCATTCAAACTGACATTCAAATCAGTTGTGCCTTTATGAGAGAGTGAATTGCTCGGTGTTTACCACTTCAGACAAACAAAGAAGGTAATTTCCCTGCATGGAATTTGACACAGAATCTACTCTTTGCCAGAGGATTGTGCCCCAATGGAAGCTTTCACTAAAAGGGTCCCAGGGTTGAGGAGAAACCTTTTAAATGCAAACGAAAGGCAGCACATGTGAACTGAGAGGTGTGAACTGCCCCATTCAGCTCCAGGAGGTGAGAGAGGATAAAAATTTTTGCATCAACATTGGTAATTATTTCACTGCTGATCATTTTAGCATCCAGCTCACATGCTGATCCCACATGGCCAGGCAGCCTCCCACGCTTTTGCAGACATGAGAAACCACAACTGTCCCCTACCCAGCCACCAATCCTCCATCTCTCCCCCACACCCCCAACCAACTACTGTACACAAAACCAGGCATTTTCAGCACAAAATTCTGAAGCAGGCTGAAAGACTGCAGTGCAGGCAGAGCAAGAAACAAGGGGAGAATACTCCCCTTCACTCTCTTCGGCAATTCATGAGAAACCACGCTCAATCTCTGTTGCACTGGAGTGTCACAAAATGCACGAAGCTTGGGACAGAGTTCAGAGTGTGATGGTTCTCAGGGCACCCAGGACTGAGAGTCACCTTGGTTACCCCTCCTCCCCCCACCCACCTCCGGCAAGAGGGAGTCTTGCTCATGCTCATTTGGGTGTCAGCTCCCTGATGCCACCAGCCTGTTAGCCACTCATACACTCCCCTCTGGGCTAGGCCAGCCTTTACTTTGTCTTGCAGGTAACCAACAGGTGCATCCCAGTTCCCGAGCCCCTTTGGAGCATTCCCCTGTAGTGTCCAGCCCTTTATCCACTGAACACTCACAGAAATAGCAGGTCTACTGTTCCTAAGGGAACAGTGCCCACACCAGGTCGTCTGATTCAATTCACGATCAGCACCTTGCTCAACGTCACAGCACTGAGATACACTGGTAGTGAAAACAAGGATGCATGCATTACCAAAGACTCAAGAGAAAGTGAGCACAGATACTGGAAACAAACAGTTACAGATAAAACAAAATCATCACATGCTTTTGCGATGCTGGCTCATGCCAAAGCCCCAGGCCACTTGACTTGTGTATTAGTTTAGATAAAAGTGATTGTTCAATGTATAAGAGTGTATTTGGTATTTAAACTTCATGAAAACTAATGGGATGTTACTGGCATTGTTTTCACTTACCTGTATAATGTAATGGCAAACATTTCCATTGTGTGTACACCAAAGTAACTAAATAACCCACCAGATGAAAAAGAAGCCTTGAGGAAGGCAACTGAAGAGGTTTAATAGAAAAGTGCTAATTTCAAAGCAAATGATTATTCTGTGTGATGATCGGAGGTCAAAGACTCCAAGTGCATTCCTCACTCTCCGTCATCAGAGGAAGAGCCCACGTGGGTAGTGACCCTGTCGGCTTGTTTTCTCTGAGAAGCAGCTATGAGAATGAATTCAGGGAAAGAGCCTTCATCTCTGGACTGTCTGGATTCTTACAGGGCAGAATAACTGAATGAGAAAGAGTTATTCTGGGTAGCCCTGAGAGACTTTTGAGAAGCTGGCAGATGACTACATCTCTGCTACCATTTGGAGTTATAGACTGACTCACCTGTGTATATATTTTACCTGCTTTAACCTCCCAGTAACTCATTTCCTTTTCTTAGCTAATAAACCTTTAGTTAGTTTACTATAGAACTGGCTACCAGTGTTGTTTTTGGTGTAAGATCTCGAGTTTCAGTTGATCTGGGGGTAAGTGACTGGTCTCTTGGGACTTGAAGCAACCTGAATGTGGTGTGATTTTTGGTATAAGTGACCATTTCACCAAAAAGTCCAGTTTGTCTGGGTGGCAAGACAGGCTGGAGAGTCTAAGGGGACCGTCTGTGACTCCATGGTAAGACTGGTATAGTGATCCAGGAGTTCAGATTTGTTACTGGTTTGGTGAAATCTGATTATAGAGCACACCACCAATTTGGGGTGTCTGCCCTGTTTCCTGAGAGTCTGCCCTGAGATAGACACTTACTGTGGTGAGCTACACCCCCAGAGTGTGACAGCTTTCTGGACACTAAACAAACAAGTTAGCTTTCTGTCTAAAGAAGTCTTCGTTCACCAAAAATCTTCTGCAGCGTTTCCAGCCAAGGCTGGCTGTGATCCTGTTTTCATGAATGCAAACATGCTTTCCGTTTACTTCCTAGGTGCAGGGGTGTCGTCTTCTTTGCCTTCTACTTATGCTCACCGAAGTTCACCCTCTGTACTCAGACAGGATAGCCCCCCATGGCTTATTTTCCTGTGTGCTGATTCCCTGTTGGCTTCACATCTCTTTCCGCTGCCTCCGCACGTAAGTGGGTATCCATTGTGTTCGCTTATGATGCTTAGTTTGCATTCTGACAGAGACTGGCGAATAAACATCTCTGACACCACCTCTGCTGCGACACAGACATGAAGATACTTTCGGTATACGTACATCATTCCTCACATAGCATCTGTACACAGTTCAGGAGACCTCACATGACAGTCTGTGGTGAACCAGGATGTACATATCAGAATCGAGATATTCCTGCAACCCACTTGCCAGTTGGCATGAAGGGGGACTTGGATCACACGGAGCCCTGCTACCAGCAGGCTGTCACCACACACTCACACGCACACACACACCATTGCCATGGCACTGCTGACTGCAGGCACACAGGCCATGCTCACAATATTTCCCAAAAGAGAGGAGTTTTTTGCACTGCATTTTAACTTCCAAGTGTCCCAGCCCCAAGAACAGCAGCCCAGATCCACTGGGATTTCCAATAGTTATAATTCTGTAACAGGCATCATGGGTGCCTTCTCCGAATCCAAAGGAATGAACTGGTAGCCAGCCAGTGAAGGGAGCTCTCCCTTAAGTCATGACAGCTTTATGATGCTTTCCCCGCTATCTTCCCTCCGGTCGATGTACCACATCCACAAGAACTCACAGACCCAGAACGGGGTCACTAGGATCCATGCAGTGCTCTTCTCCCCCCCGCCACCCAACATCCACTGACCCATAGGGCTGAAGGGGGCAAAAATTCCAGGGAGGAGCAAGGCCCAGAGAAAATCTCTCAAGCTGGCAGACACCGAAGCAGCCTCGACAGGTTCTGCAGCAACTCCAGACACGGGGGATAATCTAGAGCTGGGTAGAGAAGTTTCGACAGAACCATAGTCCGTTGGACTACGTGGGTCCATCGAATCAGACACCACGGAAACTCTCAGACCCTACGTAAGAGCGTTCCTCAATCTGGCTTCTGAAATGCTGTTTTTTGTTGTCCACTGGCCCCTTTTGGGTCACAGAATAGAGACAGGCACTTGTTGCCATCAGCCACAAGTGAGGGAAAAAAAAGCCCCTGGAGGCACTGGTCATCCCATGTTGGTGCCTTTTCCAAAGGCTGTTCAGACAGCCAGACCCTAGCTCAAAGCCAGACCTGTTCCAGCATGCTGCACCCATGGGCAGCTGCTTCACACACCAACAACCCAGTAAAGAGTCAAGAATAGATCGGTATCTGGGCTAGGCGGGAGTGGCAACTCCCCCCACTACACGCCCGTATCCTTACAGGAGATGCAGCACTGACTGCAGAAAGTAGCTTTCCAGCACAGGGATTTAGCTGCATTAGCCGACGGCATGAACAGGAACCAACACCAGGTGCTGCCTAAGGCATTGGAGAGGTGAACCGTCTACAGACAGCACTGCCTTCACACACGCCTTCTGGTCTTCAAGAGGCAGCCAGGTACAGAAGAGAGAATGACTTCTCCCTCCAAGCCCTTAACCACCAGCTTGCTGGAGAATTTACTCCTCAGCACGAACGCATACCCAGCACCCCTCCTCAACCCTCGTGCCGGGGGCAGGGCCACGCTTCCTAGCCAGGCTTCCTCTGAGACAACCAGCCTTTGGATAAGAGCCCTGTGATCGGGACACAGAATTGCCACTGGGGCAGGAGGAGACAACTGAAGAGTGATTTAATTGGGGATCGGTCCTGCTTTGAGCAGGGGGTGGGACTAGATGACCTCCTGAGGTCCCTTCCAACCCTGATCTTCTATGATTCTAAGAGACGTTCACTCTTGTCTGCAGCCACATGACACGAACGCTTCGTTCGTTCGGCAGGCTTAGAAGCTGCCTCTGTAGATCCACCCTCTTGGAAAGCACCTGCTTGTCATCAAAAGAAATTCAACCTGGATATCTGGAGCATGCATTCTGCCATTCTGAGCTGCAGCCATTACCTCCTTTGTGGAGGGCTTGGAGGTCTGTGGCTGAAAAGCACTAGGTGATATTGGCATCACTGCCAGCTGTGCCATACACAAAAGAAGGCTAGCTAAAAAGGCATCAAGGCCTGGGGACAAGCAGGAGACCCAACAGAGGAGGGGAAACAGCACCAGTAGCCACACTACAATTTACAGGATACCCCTGTATCTGCTGGCCCAAACAATGTCCTAGAGATGCAACCGATAAAAGCTTTTAAGTAAACAGCAGCGTGTACGTGTATCTAACTGACTTCCACAGAGCCTGCCTGGAATACATATTGCTGCTAGACACACACGGAGTGCCCAAGATTGCGGGAGAAACTCCCCTCATCAATCGAGAAATTGTAAGCATGTCATTAAAGCCTGCAGGGTGATGCATAGTGCACAGGGCAGAGTTAAGGATGCAACTTTAGCCTTATTGATTCCCGGCTTGAGCATGTAGCTGGGCAAGCTGAATATCGCCTTCTCATTGTGTTTTGCATGGGTTCCCTTGAACGGGCACGTGAAGCCAGAGGAAGCGGAGCAGAGGGAGAGGGGAGCAGCGCGAGCAGCTCATGGGAATGCTGCGATTTGGCATCGTTTCCCTATTTTTAGGGAGGATTTGAGGCACCAGGATTTGAAAGAGCAGCGCTGACCTTCAGCGAGATGAAGGGGGTCAACTTGAAAACACTCCAAAAATCTGAAGATCAGCACGGTTTGCAGCCGTGCTGCCGAGATTCAAAGGAGGCCCCTTCCCTTTCCCAGGAGGAGCGCGATTCAGAGCTGTTCGTACCACAAAAGGCAGCGCTGGCTATTAGCTCAGCTCAATTTCCATTCAGCTCCCTCCTAAAATGTCAGCTCCACAGAGCTAAACTAATTCAGTGAGTTCTGCAGCCTGGCCGTGATCTCCCAAGCCCAGCGCTCCCTGGGGTCAGCCCTGAGCAGATCCTCTAGCCAGTCATCCAGAGTCCACATCACTCCCCAGCTAAAAAGCCCTTAGAGGCTGGCTCTATCTGGAGGCACCAGAGCGGCTGTGCCCTGGTCCATGCTATACTACCCATCGGCTCAGCTCTGCCTGTCGGTCTGCCTACAGAGGACAGCTCAGAATAGCTTCAACATTACCATGCCTCTCCCACGCCAAACTCCAAGGGCAGGGACCCCATCACTCCAGCCCCATCCAGCAACACACAATGTCACCAGCCAGCAGGACAGCTGCAGCTTTCATACTCTTCCACTTCAGATTGTCTCATTCCCCTGCCACATCCATCCCTGACTCCCTATGCCATGGGCCAGTGCAGAGCTCCTTCAGGCACCTGTCTGCAGTCACAAGTGGCATTGTGAGGTTGGGCTCTTCCTTGATGGGTTCTGTATGGAGACTCACAGAATCCTAGAAACACAGATGTGGGGCTGCAAGGGACCCTGAGAGGTCATCAAGTCCAGCCCCCTGCACTGAGGCAGGGCCAAGTAAACCTAGACCAGCCCTGACAGAGGTTTGTCCAGGCTGGTCTTAAAAAACTCCAGTGCTGGGGATTTCACGACCTCCCTAGGTCACCTGTTCCAGCACTGAACTACCTTGGGAGTTTGAAAGCTTTTCTGAAAATCCTATCTAACTAGCCTTTGCTGCAAGCTAAGCTAATTCCTTCCTGTCCTGCCCTCAGTGGCCATGAACAATAGATCACTGTCCTTTTTATAACAACCTTTCACATAGTTGAAGAAATATGTTCCCCTTCAGCCTTCTCGTCTCAGGACTAAACATGCCCAGTCCCGTCAGCCTGTCATCATAGGTCACATTTTCCAAACCTCTGATAATTTTTGTTGCTCTCCTCTGGACTCTCTCCAATTTGTTAACCTCTCTCTAATCACATCTGGACACAGTACTCCAGCTGGGGCCTCACCAGTGACAAGTGGAGCAGCACGGTTACCTCCTGCGTCCCACATACAACACTCCTATTAACACATCCCGGAATTACATTTGCCTTTTCCGCAACAGCATCGCACTGGTGACCTGTTCAATTTGTGAGCCATGGCAACCCCCAGATCCTTTTCACTAGTACTAGCCAGTTATTCCCCATGTTGTATTTGTGTAGTTGATTTTTTCCTTCCAAAGTGAAGTACTTTACACTTTTCTTTATTGAATTTCATCTTGTTGATTTCAGACCAATTCTCCAATTTGTTGAGGCCGTTCTGAATTCTAACCCTGTCCTCCAAAGTGCTTGCAGCCCCTCTCCCCACCAGCTTGGTGTCATCGTCTAGAACAGCAGAAGATATTGGGACCACAAGAACATCCCAGTCAGAACCATGAGGTTCTAAGAAGCCAGGTGGTCCCCAGCTGCCTCAGCTCCTGCCACTGAAGCCCCAATTCCTATCAAAGCAGGACTCCAAGGAGAAGGGAAGACTGGTGGGGAGTGAGACGACACAGAGGCAAGAGACAATGCTCTAAGTGTGCCATAGTTAAGGTGGGCAACCCCTCTTCACAGAGGTATCTGCATGTCCCCACTTCCGGGATTCTAGCAGGAACAGAACCCCCAGGAAGGTGCACCGAAGAGTTCAGAGTAGACCAAGGTGGCAGAACTGCTGTCCTAAAGCGAGCATCAGGTCTAGATGCCAAATCAAGACTGTCGTGCTGCACAGACTAGTGAAGACAACTGCAGACTTTGGAGAAGGAAACACTGCAGAGGCAGCCGGGGCTGCAGTTAGTCCTAGGAGAACCCATTGGTGGGTGTGTGACAAGGTCCCCTTCTGCGCCCGACACACAAAGCGTGAGTGGTTATAGCCCCCGGATAGAGCACTTCGGCTCTGTAGCGCAAGCTGTAGCCACTCTTGCTTTCAGCTGCGGACGTCCCTGTTCGATCCCTCGTGGGTCAGCAATGAGGCACCTGGACTATCTGCATCTACCAAAGCTAACAAGCAACGGATCACTGGGGTCAAAACCCCAAGGAAAAGTTCTCCAGGCACATAGTCCTGACACCCCTAGAAAGAAACTCGGGTGGCGGGGGACCAGTGACTCTGGGGGTGCGGGGCTGTGGCAGGGATTGGGGCAGCTCCTCCGGGCAGCCAGAGCTCAGGGCAGCTCCTCCAGGCAGGTGGGCCAGTGCATGGGCTTGGGGTGGCTCCCATGGCCGTGGTGGGGGGGCTCAGGCTTCCTCTGGCCCCTGTGGGGGCGGAGCTTCAGGCAGAAGGGACGGGGCAGGGGGGTAGCCTCCCTGAACGGGATGGGGGAGGTTGTAACACAGACGCGGGCACAGCCATTACGCTAGGGGCTGCCAACCCTTGGTGCTGTGACAGCAGGATGTACCAGGGTGGTCTCCATCACGGCCGTGCTCGTTAGGCACCAGTGACACGGCAGGCTCCACTCAGCCTCTGCTGAGGTGGTGGAGGTATTAGATTTCCATCAGTCAGCCAGGGTGCACAGTGCCCACCCTCCCCAGCTCTTCTTCCCCCAGATTAATGCCATCCCCCTCAGTACAGCACCAATGCCATCCAGTGCTTTGCTCCAAGGGCAGCAAGCGAGAGGGACGTCTACCTAGGGAGTGCGACAGCCACCACCACCGTAGTGAGCAAGCACCTGGGCGTCTTTGGTGTAGATACCCATGAGCCAGGTCAGGGCTGCTCCCCTCCTTTCACAGATGGGGCACAGAGGCACAGGCCGGATTAAATGACTTGCCCAAGGGCCTGTGACTAAGTCAGGAATTGAAACCACGTCTCTCGCGTCACGGACCAGCAGCCTACCCACTATACCACCTTTCCTGCCCGTTCCCATCCAGCCACCCTGAGCACCGGCCGGCCAGGGCTGCACTGCAAGAGCGGACGTGCAAGTAGGAGACAAACAAGAGAAACGCGACTTGGGATCATTTTGTGGGCCTGCACCGTGCGAAGCTCTTTCCCAAGAGAACACAGTCTCCCTGCACGCCCTGAGAGCCCATTCACACAGCGCTCGTTATACCTCATTCTGTGACAGGCAATGGCTCTCCCCAGCGTGTAACTCCCCGACAGACACAGGATATGTCTACCCTGTGGGGACTCTCCCAGATTCGCGACGCCAGCCTACACTGATGGAAGGGGTTTTTCCATTGCTGTGGGAACACCGCGCCCCAAATGACGGTAGCTACATCGAGGGAAGCATTCTTCCATCAACACAGCTGCATCTACACTAGGGGCTACCCTCACTTATGTAGCTGTGCCATCCTAACTTAAGCGTAGGCCAAGCCCCATACACGGGTCTGGAGAAGACCAGAAAGCAAAGCTCCAAGTGTACCCTAAATGGCAGAACACAGAGTCCACATTTTTCAGAAGCAGCCAGGTGCGTTTGGGAGCCTCTGGGTTTTTTTTGGAGCCCACCCTGGGCACCTTAAGGTGTCTCCAGAATCGGGCACCCAAAGCCAGTGGTGATGAAGATTGGGCTCTATGATCATGCAGAAAAAGGTTCTTCAGACTCGTGATCCAGGAGGCGTTGTCCTGACCAAGGAAGGTCCACCTTGGCTTCCAGCCATCGTGAGAACTCAATGCAAGTGTGAGTAACGGAGAAGCTTGGCTCCAAGGTCTGCAGCTACTTGTATAGTTCTGGTCCCATGCCTGACTGTGCACAGTTCAAGGGGATCAGACTTCAGGAAATGTCATCGGCGAGTCAGGTGCAATGGGAAGAAGACGAACAATCCTCCAGTAGAGGAAGGGCCCAGGGAAATCCCATGACATGGGCTGGGTCTCAGTTAGGGCGCAATGAGAATTCTAATAGAGAACAAGCAGCAGCGAACAGCCCTGGCTATACAGGGAAAATGCATCACGTAACTAAAACATGTAATGTGTACGGAGGATGGCAGACGTATTGCTGAAACATAGCCACCGATCCACGATCAGCTGGCACATTTCAAAACACACCATGTCTGTCACAGTCCAGGATCCAAAAAAACGACTGCATTTAGCTTGGTGGGAGGGAACACAGTTGAGGCAGTGTGGCCTAGTAGAAAGAGCATTGACCTAGTACTCAGAAGATCTGGTTTCTATTCCCAGCTCTGCTACAGGCCTGTGGGTGAAACTGGGCAAATCACTGCCCTATCAGTGCCTCAGTTTTGCCATATGTAGAATGAGGATGAGGATATGGACCTTCTTTGTAAAGTGCTTTGAGATCTACGGATGAAAAGCACCTAGAGAGCTAGGTAATATTACTAGGAACAGCAGCCACATAATGCATTTTCCTTAGTATAGACAGACCAGCCTGGTGTGGCTTCATGATTCGTCCTCAAAGACACAAGGTTCTTAAAAAACAAAACAAAACAAAAAAAACCTGGCAATTAAAACACAAGGGTGAGACAATCAGACAAGGACCATCATTAAGTATTTCATCCCTGCAGACTGAATTAAGGCAGCCGAAAAAGAAAACTTTTGGGCCTTTTCGCTAAATGACAAGAAGATATGAAGGAAAGGATACCACAAGGGAGAAAACTGGACCATTAATAAATGCGGAGGGGGGAGAACATGGCTGGGCCACTGAACTCCTTCAAACTAGTCTTCTTCTAGAGATAACTTTTCTTAAACCCTACTTGTCCAGACTATCTAAAAATAGCAAGTGATGAGAGGATACAACTGGGAAGCTCAGAACATCTAAAGTCAGCCACACTGGGTAATGCCCATCCGAAAACTGACAAGCTGGCTGACAAGCCTGTTGAAGTGCTAACAAGACGACAGGAAATCAGCAAATGTAGTACTGATCTTCGGAAAAAGAAAAGAGTGATACTGACTATTACAGTCTTAACATCTAGAGGACAAAGGAAACCATGCTAAACACAGTGTTGGTGGTTGAGAGCTATGAAGCCCCAAATGGTATGCATTCCAGCGGTTCACATGCCACTTCTCTCCAAATCTACCACCACAACGGTCCATATAAACCAGAGAGCATTTGCTAACAGTCTTCACATTTGACTGGGTACTTTGTGAAGGGCCCTCAGCCTTGTTCTCCCATCCGTCTCAGTCTTTGACTTTCATGGCATGATATAAGGCCCACCTGTTTTATCCGGTCACTTAGGGAGACAAGAATGGAGGGATTTTTGCTTTACCTGGGGCATTTAAAGTAGACACCCTTCAGCAGGACCGCAGATTTGTTTAAGTGTGCAAGGGGCAGACTTCAGAAACTTATATCACTGGATTCATCCCATCTTTTCCCACCAAATTGGAGCATGTTAGTGGATGCATGAGTTGCAGTGAGGACAGCTAATGTACACCTCTCAGCTAATGTACACCAGCGTGAGTCTCCGATCCCGGGAAGTCTGTAGGGCTGGCAGCTAGACTGTGTGTGTGTGTCTCTCTCTCTCTCTCAGTGGGTAACGGCTACACTGCAAGTGAAGGTGTGATTGAAGCACGGGTAGCCATACCCATGCCAGCTCTCCTCTACTTAGCACAGGTAACAAAGGGAGTGTAGCTATGGTAAGATGGGCTTCAGCACGGACTAGCAACTAGAGTTTATATCCAGGGTCCCTGGCAGGCTTGGACTCTGGTTGCTAGCCCATGTCACCTTATCTAGATTAAAGCTTGCACGGGTATGCTTATCTGTACTATGATCACACCTTCACGAGCTGCATAGACATACCCAGGGAGGGAGACAAGACCCTGGGGAGGCCCGTTATACGGTCACTTTTCAGGGAACAATTGCCCTTTAAGACTTGTGTGTGGAGACAGTAGCAGAGCTGGGAAGAGACCCCCAACCACGACAAGCTCCTGACTAACCCCCCCACCCCCCGGCCATGGTCCCTCCCTGTAACATGATTTGCAGAGAAACAGAGACAGTACGTTTATCTGTGAATCCACAGGCACAAAGGAAAGACAGTTTGCCACAACCCTGCAGCCCAGCTGATGCTGTGAAATCTGACCTGGCCCTGGCAAGCAGCATGCTGTACAGCAGGTGCCCACACCGGAGGGAGGAGTTCTCACAGACCACCCTCATTCCAGCTCCTACCCAGCAGACAAACAAACAGAGAGACATTATTAGACCCTGGCCAATTTACTCTCCCATTTTACTCATTCTTACCAAGAAACCCTCCTGTTTTTCTTACTAAATCTGATGATTCCCCCCCCCCACACACACACACACACCCAGCTCCGCCCAAGCTGCAAACAGTGGCTACACACAGCAACAGCTTAGATTTCCCATCGCCGGCTCCCTTCCCCGTTGCATCTCCATCACCTCTTCCCCAGATGCTCACAAGCTGCATTTGTGGATACAATTCTCAGCCTGGGAGACTTGAAGGGATTTCATAAAAACACACACACCCCACAACCCCTCCCTCTCCTTCCATCAGCTCAGCACTGGAGGCAGACACAGCCTGTGGGGTTGCCTCATTGTTCAAACTCTCAGAGCACGCCCCGGGTTCAGACCATCTTGCTCTGTACTGTATCCAACAATACGAGCATTTTTTTTTTTTTTTTTTTTTACAGATCTCGATAAGTGCGAGGTGAAGGCAGCCAGAGCAACCCTGCGATGAGAGACGCAGCTGCACAGTGGCAGGGCTCTTTATAACCCACTTCACCATCTTACAGTGTTAAAATGTACAAAGGAAAACAAACCAGCCAAAGCCACAGCGGTACCCAGAGCCGACTTCCCGTCCGCAGGACCTCGCTGGAAGCTCCTCCGTGGCTCACAGGACTCTCCCCTTCAGCGGAGGCAGGCAAAGTGAACCCAGCCCCGCAAAGACGCAGGCAGGTCCCCATGCAGCGAAGGAGCCCTTCCTTCAGTCAGGAAGAGCACTCGCCACTATCCCCGTTGGCAGGGATGCCCCGAGCACGGAGCCCCTTTGGCAAGCTAGCAGCTGAGCCGCGGCTCTGCCATGCCCTTTAGAACCCAGAACCGACTGCCTGCCTGCTTCCATCACAGCGCAGCAAGCCGCAGCCACCTGCACGGACGTGCCCCCTCGTTCTCCTTCCCCAGCCCCCCCATTTCTCAACCCTCTCCTCCCTGGCTCGCAGTCCATGCTAGCTGTTAGCCAGATTCATACCAGCCAGAAACTGCAGCTAGCAAATCCACCCCCTCGACACACCCAGCATACACTCACAGGGAAAGATCTGGCACACCACAGGTCCGCAGGACTGGCTGCCGGATGCTCTCCCCCCAACAGCCTCCCTTAAGGAGAGTCTAGCATTCATCCAAATCTGTGGAGGATCTGTAGGAGCGGAGGGATTTTCTAACCTCTCCCCTAGGATTTGCTCTGAAAGCTCAGACCCCGGTCACCAAGGCCAATGGGGTCAAACAGACCACACCGGACCCTTTAGGAAGCCAGTCACGACCCCTGGGCAAACTCCCAATTCACCTTGAAGAGAGGCCCAGCAGGCCAAGGGCAGAGGCAGCGAGGGACAATTGGGTCCCAGTCGCCTCTGTGGGGCTAGTGGTGCAGGACCATGGCAGGAGAAGCAGGGTACGGAGACCTCAAGGGGCAGGAAGGGAAGCTGCTCGAGGAAACGGCAGTGCGACGAGACCAAGCTCCACAGGCAACTGCCTTTTTCTTCTGTGTTTGTACAGCGCCTGGCACAGCAGAGCCCAGGTACATGACTGGGATCCCGGGTACAATGAGCAATGCAAATAATGGGGCGGGGGGCAGAGACAAGGAGAAGGAAGTGGTTGGGCAGAGCCACCCCAGAGACCATGCAGGAGCCCTCCGAGCTCCTAAGTTTAAATACTCCCGTGACAAACATTCCACATGCCCAAGCCAGAGAGCGAGCCACACAGGGAGGCTAGGGGAAGGGTGCTGCTGGAGAACAAGGAGCTGGTGCCAGGGGAGAGAGGCTACTGGGTGCAGCAGGGGGACAGGCTGCCTGGCAGCTGCAACAGGAGCCTGTCCAAAGGGAAGCAGTAGGTGCTGGAACTAAGGGGGCTGCCGCACCCCTGGGCTTGACGTGGTTTCCATCCTATCCAGGGTTGACAGTCTGGTTCAATGGCTCGCAGCATCCCCCCACCGTACACATTGTTCCAGCGCCCCTGGTAAGCCGCGTCATTGCCCACACCCGAGAGCCAGCAGCCGAGGAAGACTGACGCCAGGCCAGGTGGAGGGGAAGGCTGGGAGGGGTGAAAAGGGTCCAAGTTACAGAAGAGTCTAGAGAAGCCACTGAGCAGGGAGCTGGCATCTGCAGCCCTGGGCACCAAGAGGTTGGGGGAAGCAGCCAGAGGGAATGTCTCATGTGAGCTAGCCCCAGGAGGGACTGGGGGAACAGACTCAGACCAGCCTCTTTACTAAGATATTGGTACCACCGAGGAACCTACTGTTCCTGGAAATTCAGGCCTCCACAAAGGAGGCCTTCTCCAAACTGATGCAGGACATCCGCCATGGAGGTGCTCAAGGCAGACAGCAGCGCCGAGGGCCATAGTATATTGTGCATTGCTTGGGCAGAAGGATGGCCTAGTGGTTAGGGTGCTCGTCTGGGACCCAGGTTAGATTCTCTGCTTTGCCACAGACTTCCTCTGTGCCCTTGAGTGAGTCACTTACCCCCTCTGTGGCACAGTTCCCCACCTGTAAAGTGGGAATAACATCACAGCCCGACCGCACAGATGTGCTGGGTGGATAAATACAGTAAGGGCTGCGAGCTGCTCAGATACTATGGTAACAGGGGGCAGATAAGCACCTAAGTGAGATAAAAGCCCTTGTCAGCTCATTCTGTAGAGTCAAGGAAAAAAGCTGCATGATACAATTATCGCAGTGAGCCTCACCTTCCTAATCACGTCCGCTTCCTCCACCAGAGCTATTTTGGGTGGCCACGCATCGTCTGAACTCATTCAGAGCTATTTAGCATTCCAGGGAGTATCTGAGTCCTGCCGGATGCAACAGCCACCCAGTGAAACCCTCAGACAGGTTTCACACTCCTCTTTGCAGCCTCATTTGTGATCAAAGTTGGAATGAGGAGGGCTCCATACCTATTCAGGCTTTTCTGTCCCCCAGCCCACTACTGTCCATGCAGGCCAACGAACCCCAGAAGAGGCCAGGGAGTGGGGCAAATGCTCATTATTTCTAGCAAGCTTGTCTCTCTGCCAACATAGGACGCCTATAAATTAAGGCCCAAAAGGGACTTTGTGATCATCTGGTCTGGCCACCTGCATAACACAGGCCAGAGAATTCCTCCCACGGATTCCTGCATCAAGCCTTCAATTGTGGCTGAGCACGAGCAGAGCATTTGGAAGACATCCAGTCTCATTTCCAGGTGCCCAACTCATGGAGCACTTAGTCGCTGTTTGAGTGTGTCTAGCTTTAATTTCCAGCCACTGGATCCTCTCCTTTCACAGGAGAATTGCTCCCAGATGGCAGGATCCAGATCCCACCACGATAAGAACCTGCACACAGCAAGGGGTTACTGTGATGCCAGGTATGTTTCAGCCAGCTACCCACCGTTAAAGATTAAAAGATGAAGTACCCGGAGTTTCCTTGCCTCGTGGGGACTGTGTGGACTCCTTCAATCCCCAGGACCCAGGGTTTTCTCCAAGATCATGTCAGTTAAAGTTTGTGCCTCTTCTATTTGTGTTGTGGTAGCACCTATGAGCCCCATTCATGGCCCAGGCCCCCATTGTGCTAGGCGCTGTACAAACAGCAAAACCCTTTAAGGTTGATACTTGATAGTCAAGTTAAGATGAATGTTACCATTTTTAAACACCAAACATTTATCACTATGGAAACAAACAGAGAAACAGCCAAATATCCTCCCAGTTCATACAGTCTCTCAAATAACTGAACCCAACTGCAATATCATATGCATGTCATCTTAGCTTTGCCCCATATGCACACCCAGCTTTTAACATTGTCCAGAAACCTGCTCACTCCAGCCATCACATGTAGTTCCAATATGGGCTATGAATCCTCAAGTTATTACCCACCATACATGGCCCAGAGAGCATCCTCAAGTACACCCACTTGGCTTGGGCCACAGACCCCAGCACTTCTGTCACACGCCAGACTCTCAACCTGTCACCACAGCAAGCTGCTACAGCCAAGAACCCATCTAGTTTTCCACACATGGTCAAGGACAATATCCTTCTACTCATCCACCATTAGCTAAGAGACCCAATCCACTCATCCATCCTCCATTTGCCAACTGGAAACCTCAGTGTACCATTCACCTTCCCCTCACATTGAGCACTGGAGACCAGCCATCCAGATACAACCACATATCCACCTTCATCCAATCCACAGACCTCAAGCCAGGCTAGCACATTACTTATTTACTATGGCGAGAAAGGTGTCAGACTACAATGGTATCACGCATGATACAATGGCCAGCTAGTCAATGCGTATAGAATGCGATACACGGCATTTTTAGTCCGTGACTTCCAAAGCTCAGACACAAGCATATCCTCGTGCAACAGGTGGTGATGGTGGACAGGCGATGCCAGAGTCGAGGCTGGATGAGCTGTGAATATTTACCTTCTCTGAACTCTCCATGCACGTGGCTTAAAGGCATGGGATTTTGGTTGGGGTTTTTCAGTGCAATGTTCCTTGAACAACATTTTAAAGTGCGTGATGGTTTTGTCTGCTTATTCAAGAAAAGCCAGTTAGGAACTTGACCTTTACAAGACCCTCAGCTTTGCCCACCACCACTCATCCCCCCGCAACCCAGGCCCTCCGGTAAACTCTTCCTCTCTCCCTGCCCTGATTTTCCCTGCCTTGCAGAGCTCAAGAGAGTTACAGCCTTTGCTCTTCCCACTGGATAGAGCTGGAGCCATGGAGCAGATTCTGTCCCCTGCTCCAACCCCTACGCAGTGCCCTCACAGCACACGGGGGCTGGCACTGGGCTGCAGCTAGCCAAGGCAGAATTTCCAGACACAGCAGATGCCACTGCTCCTCACAAGCTCCGGCGTGGGGGACAAGCTCAGAGCATCACGCTGTGGGGATTCTGGACTGGGCCACAGCACAGGATGGATTACTGGGGGGCTGCTCTAAACTTAGTCCGGGGCCATACTGGCTCATGGTACAGCCCAGAAGGCACAAAGCGATCTTTTCCCCACTCCCGGTGAACTGAACCTCCTGGAGGCGCGGCACCAAATCGGACCCATGGGGCAGGGCCCGTCCGCTTGCTCCGTGTTTGTACAGCGCCTAGCACAATGGGATCGCGGGCCAGCACTGGGGCTCCTAGGTACTACGATCATACAAATAATAAACAGTTTGTGCTGATGGCTAGAGCTAGTGCATTATTGAAGTACTATATACAGAGAGCAGGATGTGGCCCAGGGGTGGGCAAACTACGGCCTCTCGGGGCTTTGGATCCGGCTCGTGGGATTGCCACCCCCATGGCGCCGCACTGCTCCGGGAAGCGACCACGCCATGTCCCGGCAGCCCCTGGGAGTGGGGGGGCAGAGAGCTCCGCACACTCCTCCTGCCTGCAGGTACCTCCCCCAAAGCTCCCATTGGCCAGGAACAGGGTACCACAGCCAATGGGAGCTTCGGGGGAGGTACCCACAGGAGAGGGAAACACACAGAGCTCTGTGCCACCCCCCTTCCCCCCCAGGGGGCCACACAGGGACGTGGTGCCGGCTGCTCCCCGGAGTGGTGCGGCGCTGGGGCCGGGGAGCCCTGGGGCTGGGGCCCCTGCCTGCACCCCACACCCCTCCTGCACCCAACTCCCTGCCCTGAGCCCCCTGCCTGTACCCCACACCCCTCCTGCACCCCAACTCCCTGCCCTGAGCCCCCTGCCTGTACCCCGCACCCCTCCTGCACCCCAACTCCCTGCCCTGAGCCCCCTGCCGCATCCTGCACCCCAACTCCCTGCCCTGAGCCCCCTGCCTGCACCCCACACCCCTCCTGCACCCCAACTCCCTGCCCTGAGCTCCCTGCCACATCCTGCACCCCAACTCCCTGCCCTGAGCCCCCTGCCTGCACCCCACACCCCTCCTGCACCCCAACTCCCTGCCCTGAGCTCCCTGCCGCATCCTGCACCCCAACTCCCTGCCTTGAGCCCCCTGCCTGCACCCCACACCCCTCCTGCACCCCAACTCCCTGCCCTGAGCCCCCTGCCGCATCCTGCACCCCAACTCCCTGCCTTGAGCCCCCTGCCTGCACCCCACACCCCTCCTGCACCCCAACTCCCTGCCCTGAGCCCCCTGCCGCATCCTGCACCCCAACTCCCTGCCTTGAGCCCCCTGCCTGCACCCCACACCCCTCCTGCACCCCAATTCCCTGCCCTGAGCCCCCTGCTGCATCCTGCACCCCAACTCCCTGCCCTGAGCCCCCTGCCTGCACCCCACACCCCTCCTGTACCCCAACTCCCTGCCCTGAGCCCCCTGCCTGCACCCCACACCCCTCCTGCACCCCAACTCCCTGCCCTGAGCCCCCTGCCGCATCCTGCATCCCAACTCCCTACCTTGAGCCCCCTGCCTGCACCCCACACCCCTCCTGCACCCCAACTCCCTGCCGAGCCCCCTGCCTGTACCCCGCACCCCTCCTGCACCCCAACTCCCTGCCCTGAGCCCCCTGCCGCATCCTGTACCCCAACTCCCTGCCCTGAGCCCCCTGCCGCATCCTGCACCCCAACTCCCTGCCCTGAGCCCCCTGCCTGCACCCCACACCCCTCCTGCACCCCAATTCCCTGCCCTGAGCCCCCTGCTGCATCCTGCACCCCAACTCCCTGCCCTGAGCCCCCTGCCTGCACCCCACACCCCTCCTGCACCCCAACTCCCTGCCCTGAGCCCCCTGCCGCATCCTGTACCCCAACTCCCTGCCCTGAGCCCCCTGCCTGCACCCCACACCCCTCCTGCACCCCAACTCCCTGCCCTGAGCCCCCTGCCGCATCCTGCACCCCAACTCCCTACCTTGAGCCCCCTGCCTGCACCCCACACCCCTCCTGCACCCCAACTCCCTGCCCTGAGCCCCCTGCCTGTACCCCGCACCCCTCCTGCACCCCAACTCCCTGCCCTGAGCCCCCTGCCGCATCCTGTACCCCAACTCCCTGCCCTGAGCCCCCTGCCGCATCCTGCACCCCAACTCCCTGCCCTGAGCCCCCTGCCTGCACCCCACACCCCTCCTGCACCTCAACCTCCTGCCCTGAGCCCCCTCCTACACCCCACACCGCTCCTCTGCCCCAACCCCTTGCCTTGAGCCCCTTCCTACACACCGCACCCCCTCCCACACACCGCACTCCGCCCCCACGCCCCAATCCCCTGCCCCAGGCCTGCAAGCAATTTCCCCACCCAGATGTGGCCCTCGGGCCAAAAAGTTTGCCCACCCCTGACATGGCCCTTCACACGGTAGCAGATGTAGCGTGCTAAGCTTCACGGCAACAGTAAAACACAAAATGGTGGCTGTGCAAGAGCCAAGTCATTTGATAATTAAAGTGCCGGTATTTTCAGGTTCGAGAGAGCGTGCGTGTGTGTGGAACAGGCTTCAGAGTGCATGCCTGGGCCACTCACTGCAGGGCTCTTAGAATTCAATTTATTGGCCATGTGCTGAAGAGATGCCAGCACCCGCAGAGAACATGAAGTAACTGCGAACGCTAATACTTTTGATTGGTTTTTTAAGATTTAAAATTACTTTCGAGAGAAAGTGCAAAAAAAAAATAAATAAAGAGAGAGAGAGCCAAGTCATTTCTAAGCTACAAAGCACAAAAGACACACTTTGCTCTAAATCAGGTCATTTTTAAAACCCGGTGACTAAAGTTAAACAAAACCCAGTTGATCAAGTTATTTCCCCCAACACAGCCTGAGAGGAATCACAATAACAGAGAGCGAAATACTTTCTCTGTCCAAAGCTTTAAAGGTAAGAGGGGAAAGGCGACCATCACCCTCGAACACGTGAATCGACTGTCTCAGACCATGTCTATGGGGAGCAGGCAGGTTAAATAACCAAAGCAAGAGTTCGTTATAAGAGCAGTACTATGAAGAAGTCACAGGGGACTGGGGATAATCTCTGGGGCTGAGGCAAGGCAGGTTACTTTCCGCTTGGTTTATCAATGGCTATCAACAGCAGGGCAGCCGATGAAGTGAGCTGTAGCTCACGAAAGCTTATGCTCAAATAAATTCATTAGTCTCGAAGGTGCCACAAGTCCTCCTGTTCTTTCAACAGCAGGGCTGTGACTCAACTTTCAGTTTGTCAGGAACACTAAAGATAGAAATATTGTTAGCACCTCTGTTATCATTAGCGGATAGTTGTCGGAAAGATTCCGGTGCCAGGGGATGGCAGGGCAGGAAATAGGAGAGGTGATGCCTTTTACTAAGCTAAAAAATCCCAAGGGAATCTTTTGCATTGGTAGGTAAAAAAAACTGGCATTTCTGGGCAACCAGAAGGATGTAAGAATCTGATTCTCAGCATTATGAAGAGCAAGAATGCATTGCTCTCTAAGGTCCCCCTGACTGCAGGATCTGAGCACTTCACAGTCTTTAGCATATGTGCCCTCACACACCCCTACGAGCAGGGCAGTGCTGTTTTACAGATGCACGGAGGCTAAGTGACGGGCCCACAAGTCCCACAAGGAGTCTGTGGCAGAGAAGGGAATTGCACCAGAGTCTCCTGAGCCGCAGGCTAGCATCTTAACCACTGGGTCATCCTGCCCCTGCGCAGTAGCAGCAGAGATGTAACAGGTTACTTGGCTGCGGCAAAACAACCATTATTATAAACAAGAGGAGAGAAGGTATTTTACAGCTACAGAAGAACAGGGAGACGCTGCACCCTGGAAGACTGAGTCCAGTTGGGGCACCTTGCCTTGCAGGAGGACACCTTCTGGAGGAAGTCCAGAGAAGAGCTTAGAGGTGGGAAGGGTCTGGTAATTTTTATGACTGACTAAAGAGCCAAAGTCTCTACATTTTGGAGAAGACAAGGCCCCAGGTTGATCAGGGCAGCTGGTTCATCTTGAAAGTCATAAACACAGCAGCCTACCTCCAAGGAGAAGATCTCAGAACTAAGCCACACCAGGGACTCCCTCACTCTTCAGCGAGTTCGTCGAGCTCAGGTGACATTTGCAGACTGACCACCAACTGGGAGGCGAGAATGGAAGAGCCCTTTCAAAGCATGGAGTTCCCTGCCCCTGCCCCCACCCCTCCGAAGCCATACAGGCCAACTACACCTCCTCTCCAACGCTGATGACTCCTGGGGGGGGGGGGGGGAGACAAGTACCACACGTGCATGGTGGACGATGGGCCCAGCTCCCTGGAAAGGTCCAGGGTCGCTAGGATCAGCAGGGAAGTGGGAGCTTTGTTCTCTGCACATCTTCACTCTGAACACAAAACCACCACATTAAAAGCCAGACAATACCAGCAAGCACCTGGAACCACCCTTTGCAGCCCAGTCAAGGCGAGAGTATTGACGACAACTGTTTCTAAGCAGAAGGAACCTCCAGGACTTCTCCACAACCATTGTTTAATGCTGCAAGATCCTCTGAGACGGGAGAAGGCAGCTAAGCAACAGCGAAAATTCTGTTTAACACCATAGAGTCATTCAGGGGCTCAGGCATCACATCCCCTAGCCCTCCCCCACTTCAAGTCTTCCTTCCCAACTTCAGCTGGTCCCCATTTCACCCATCCCCTGTGCTATCCCCAGAGCCATACTGCAGATCAGAGCAGCACTTTGCCAACTGTAACTGTTCACAGAGCACCAGTACATGGGGAAATCCAGTCTACTGCCAGCTTTATACCCGTGTTTCCAGCCACACATCTTGAGGTCCAAAATGAGCTCAGCAGGAGAGGATCATGTGTGCTGCAAAGCATCCTTCAGCCCTGCGTGCCCTCCCCTCCCGTCTGTCTGCAAAGCCTGGCTAGACGTGAGAGTCCTTCACCTTGCAAAGCTCAGTGTGCCAACTGCATCTCAACAAGAGGGCGAGGGAAGTGAGAAGCACAGATGGAGGGGCAGGCATTCAATCCCCTTTTGACTACAAGGTGTGCAATGGCAGTAGGCCATCTATTATTCTCCACTGGGTAGACAGTTGCCTTTGCAAGGCCTGGTCTACACAAGAAAATTAGGTCAGTGTAACTACATTGCTCAGGGCATAGTTAAGCCAACCTACGTCCCCACGTAGACAGTGCTAGGTTGACCGAAGAATTCTTCTATCGACCTAGCTACCGCCTCTTGGGGAGGTGGAGTACCTACAGCTATGCCACTGCAGAGTTTAAAGTGTAGACAAGCCTACGCCACGCCCCAGCTAACAAAATACCAAGATAAGCAAGTAAGCAGATACCAGAAGGCAGCAGCCATTTGACTGCATCATGTTAGGCCGCTCTGGGGCAGAGCCCTAACTGACACAGCAATGCCACCCTCAGGTGGGGGCAGGAAATGTTACTGACATGCACTGTGCACCCAGCCAAGAGAACTGCAAAGAACTGCACTGCAGTCAAGTCAGTCCACAGGAAGGTGACCAAGCTGGCCCCATCCAGGCAGCCTCACACACGGCACAGCTCCAGCAGGTCTCCGGAGGAGGAGCACCAAAGGAAGGTGCTGAATTCAGCCTCTAGGCACCAGCGATCACCATTGCTGTTCATTCCACAACAGGTAGACTGCCAGCAACCGCTCCGCACCAGGGCTCCCCTGACGGAACCATGCCCATGGTAGCAACTGTGGGAAGTTTCAGGGGAAAGAAATTCTAGCAGCAACGCAGCCGGAGAGAAAAGCAAGATCTGTCCATGTGGCTCTCACACTTAACACTTCCCTTTCCCCGAGGGGTAGAAGAACTGAAAGGGAGTGAAGGCAGCTCATCGGAGATGGTACCAAAAACGACTTCACAGCATTGCATGCGGGGAGGCGGGGGGGGATCAAAATCCAACAAGGCGACAAGATATTCAGCATCACCTCAGCTACACCATCTCCTGCAAGATAGCCGACCAAAACCAGCAGCAGAGTGTGCAGGGGCGGGGAAGAGAAGGTTGTGCAGGGCCTGAGAGGAGTGCAAAGAAATCTTTGGAAGATACACAAAGACAGGTGCTCAAGGAAAGCAGGAATGGGCCCCAACTGCAGCAGCAAGGAGAAGAGAGGGTGGCTAAGGAGAGCCAAGAGCCTCCAGCCGCACCCATCACCAGTGCTAGGGCAATTAGGACAGGGTGGGAAGAGGTGCACTGAGGCAGTTCTTGAAATGGTCCTGCCTCAAAGAAGGAGCATTGGGGCTGGAAGGGGGAAAGTGATGCCCTGTGCTTCCCGCCCCGCCTTGCTGATGGATGTTGCCGTTCCCGTGCCGTCTGCTCCTCGAACGTAGTGCTCTTTAGTGGGCTCTTCCCTGACTGAGGACATGGGGAGGGCTAGCTACTCTCCCCACCTGAAGGTCTAGCACACCCAAGCATGGACCCTTTTCTGAAGCAAGCCACTTGCCTCATAGAATCATAGAAGATTAGGGTTGGAAGAGACCTCAGGAGGCCATCTAGTCTAGCTCAAAGCAGGACCAACCCCAACTAAATCATCCCAGCCAGGGCTTTGTCAAGCCAGGCCTTAACAACCTCTAAGGATGAAGATTCCACCACCTCTCTAGGGAACCCATTCCAGTGCTTCACTACCCTCCTTGTGAAATAGTGTTTCCTAATACCCAACCTAGACCTCCCGCACTGCAACTTGAGACCACTGCTCCTTGTTCTGTCATCTGCCACCACTGAGAACAGCCCAGCTCCATCCTGTTTGGACCCCCCTTCAGGTAGTTGAAGGCTGCTATCAAATCCCCTCTCACTCTTTTCTTCTGCAGACTGAAGAAGCCCAGTTCCTTCAGCCTCTCCTCGTAAGTCATGTGCCCCAGCCCCCTAATCATTTTTGTTGCCCTCCAGTGGACTCTCTCCAATTTGTCCACATCCTTTCTGTAGTGGGGGGTACCAAAACTAGACACAGTACTCACCAGTGCTGAATAGAGGGGAAGAATCACTTCCCTTGATCTGCTGGCAATGCTCCTACTAATACAGCCCAATATGCTGTTGGCCTTCTGGGGCACACTGCTGATTCATATCCAGCTTCTCATCCACTGTAATCCCCAGGTCCTTTCTCATGGCACCTCAATGCCCCACAACGAGGCTGCCTGAACCCATCTCACTATTCTGCATCATGCTAACCCCCCCCCCCCCCCCCACACACACACAAGTTTCACCTCACTTAAAAACTACTTGCTTACAAAATCAGACATACAAATACAAAAGTGTAACAGCCACTGTTACTGAAAAATTGCTTCCTTTCTCATTTTTACCATACAAGTATAAAATAAATCAACTGGAATATAAATAGTGTGCTTACATTTCAGTGTATCATACATAGAGCAGTATAAACAAGTCGTTATCTGTGTGAAACTTTAGTTTGTAACATTATAACATTTAAAAAACAGTCGGAGAACACTTCAATCTCTTTGGTCGCTCGATTACAGACCTAAAAGTGGCAATTCCTCAATAAAAAAACTTCAAAAACAGACTCCAAGGAGAGACTGCTGAACTGGAATTAATTTGCAAACTGGATACAATTAACTTAGGCTTGAATAGAGACTGGGAGTGGATGGGTCATTACACAAAGTAAAACTATTTCCCCTTGTTTATCCCCCTCTCCCCCCAACTGTTCCTCGGACGTTCTTGTCAACTGCTGGAAATGGCCCACCTTGATTATCACTCCAAAAGGTTCCCCCTCCACCCACCCCCTTTCGCCTGCTAGTAATAGTTCACCTTACCTGATCACTCTGGTTACAGTGTGTACGGTAACACCCATTGTTTCATGTTCTCTGTGTATATAAATTTCCCCACTGTATTTTCCACTGAATGCATCCGATGAAGTGAGCTGTAGCTCACGAAAGCTTATGCTCAAATAAATTGGTTAGTCTCTAAGGTGCCACAAGTCCTCCTGTTCTTTTTTTAGTTTGTACTGACTTCACTAGTGCTGTTTATGTCACCTGTTGTAAAACTAGGCAAATCTCTCGATGAGTTGATGCATACCCCTGGCTGAGAACCATTGGCCTGAACAGCTCAGGAAAAGCAAGTCGCTCCCTCTTAGATCTAAATCAGCAGGCAGCTTGAACCAGCCGCAGCCAAGAAAGCTCGGGTGCCTTTTCTGACTCTTCACAGGGGAGAGAAGCAGCAGGAGGTACTAAACAGAGAGCTCTTACGGATGCCAAGCACCGGGCTATAGAAAAGACTGATGCATTACTTGGATTGTCAGCTCTTTGGAGCAGGGGCGGTCTTTGATCTGTGCCTGTAGAGCACTAGCAAAAGGGGGGCCTGGTCCATGCCTGGGGCTTCTGGGCATTAGGACAACAGTAAGAAGAATGGGGAGTCAGACTAGGGCATGGTTTGGAAATTCAGGTACCCCCGGGGGAGCTCTCGCGATGCTCATTCCCCAGCAATACTACAAGCTCTTTCCCTGATTTACGAAGGAAGAGCCCGGACAAGGGGATGCTGTTCCCTGATGCAGAAAACTAACCGACAGGTAGAAATCTGTGTCCGTGCCCACACAGCAGATGGGATCTGACTAGCAACTTCCGGACAGGAAAAGCCACTGACTGCCAAGATTCGCCGATGGGGCACAGCGGGCTCAAAGCAGGGAGCTAGGGCTCAGTGTATCTGATGCCCAAGCCCGTCCCCCCGGCCATGAAGAGGACTCCTCTTTAAGTGAGCGTATCTCTCGGATGTGTTACGGGGTACAGAAATCCCATGGGTATAACAGGGACGTCAAGGCCCCAGCAGATCAGATTTGCCCCGTCCCCATGTATTAGCCATGTCTTGAGTTATGCTTTGGGGTGGGGAAAGAAGTCTGGGCTTTGCTCACTGCAAGCCAAGAATGAAAGCAGAGCCCTCTCTCCGCACAGCACCAGGCTGGCGGGCGGCAGTTCTGAACAGAGGTCGGCTTCTCTTACAGAGCTGCGCAACGTGAGCCCCGCCAAGGCGATTGACCCTTTCCATCATGGGAAACTGGAGCACACAATCCCAGCAGCAGCCTCGCCTCCTCCCCAGCCACGCAGCAGAGGGTTTGCTATTTCAGGACGTCAGACAGAGGCAGTTATCTGCTCAGGGCACAAGATCACCTCCCCCAGAGAGAGCTGGGTGCACAGTTTGGCATTTCCTGCCCTGAAATTGCACTCACCTGGGGGCAGCCAAGCGCTCCACCAATGCAGCAATCAACGTCACCCACCGGCGCTCACTCAGGGGAGCCACTTCCCAACCAGCCACTGCAGGGGCACAGAGCATTACACAGCAGCACTTGGGGTAGCATCACGATCGCAGTCAGCTAGCGGCTTCGGCAGCACCCCGCGAATGAGAGCACACAGGAGCCAGCCCCGCTCTCGCATCTTGTCACCCTGCCACAGCGCATGCCCATCAGCCAGCCCTGCTCTCGCATCCTGTCACCACACCCATCAGCACATGCCCATCAGCCAGCCCTCCTCTCCCATCTTGTCACCCTGCCACAGCACATGCCCATCAGCTGGCCCTGCGTTGGGCCGATGACAGCGGCCTGTCCAATTACCGCGCTCAACTCAAAGTGCCCCCTTGCTGGAGCTGGTCTGCGCGTGGCAGGGTTGGTAACAGCACCACCCGGCCTCTCATAATGATGTATCTGAGCACCTCACGATCTGCAATATATTCCATGTCCCGCATCACCATAAATACGATGGATTAGATAGCGAGAGGGGTGTGTGACGGGGGAGGAGGATGGACAAATAGAACTGGTCCACACACAACATTGCACTGAAATAACGAGTATGAATGAAAACCCATTTCGCTATTTCTGTGTATAGCCTCACAGGCACTAGTTAAACCAACATCAGAGAGTACACACAAGGGTTTGCACCTGTTTGGCTCAAGCTACAATTTAAACCAGTTTTTGTTCTACCAGTGCAACTTCCGTGTTCAGACAAGGCCTCCGTTCTCTGTAGCTACTTTTATTCCACGAATACCCACACAGCTTGCACCAAAATAACTACATCGGTTTTAACTCACGCCATTAGTCACCTCAGCGGAAGCCTGTGCGCGCAGCAGCCCCCAGACCATTTAAACCCTGATTCTGTTCACACATTTAGCTCAAACACTTGAAGGAAAAGCTCTGCTGAGGATTCAACATGCCACCCCTTCAATTAATGGCTCAGAGATTTCCCAGTCCATGTTTGCAAGTTATCTGAGGAGGTGGCAGGTGAGAGAAGATCAGATATTCCAAAGTAGAAAACCCCTTCTTTTAGGGGACAAGATTTGAGGCTCTCACTGTGTGCTGAAGAATCTAATATTTCTTCTCTGGAGGAGATTAAACCAGAACTTTACCAGGGTAAATTGTGCCAGATGATGACAGTGGTGCCAGACATTTGTTCATAATTTTTTTTTTAAACACATCTCCTCCTGCCCCATCTCCAACAGCTGCAGTACCTGCATCAAAGTCCCCATGCACTAGACACCTGGGTTAGGTGGCCTTAAAACAGGATCATGGGCTTCAGGGCTCGATCTCTGTTCCTCTCCTCCCAAAATTCCCATCTCTGCGGCTGGACTCTGGCAAGGAAGCCAATCTCTTTTGCAATATGCCGTGGTGACATGAGCCACCAGGGACCTTATAACCCACGAACCTGCCCCCGCTCTCCCCAGGACTTATCCTCTCTTCCTCAACTTCCCCCCCACACAGCCATTGTGTACTCAGGCACATCCACACTCCTCCAGAGCACTGTACCAGCAAGGGGCCAGGAGGTTCACTGAAACCCAGGCTTCTGACAGATTGCAGAAGGACAAAGTCTGAGAACAGACACACCAAGCCAACCCTGTTCCCTCCTCCCGCAGTAGACAGAGGCAAATATCCCAGCAAGGGACCAAGGGCAGACACTTTCTCCAGACCCCTCCCGAGACTATCCTGTCTGATCTCTGTGGCAAAACGGGATCAGCAGCCTGATTCTCAGGAACAAGCAAAGCAAGACAAGTTCAGTCAATAAAAGCAGCAGCATCCACAGGAAACACACAGCTGTATCACACCGAGACCTGGCAGGAAACCACCACCAGTACAGAACCAGAGCAGCTCAGTCCAGGGGCTGCTCAATGAGATGAGGAGATGATATGGCCTCCTCTCACACCACACGGAGGCACCCCACCAAGGAGGTAGAGCCATCTGAGCCCACACGTCTGCTAAGCGAGTGGCAATAGGACCATCCCAAGAAGTTCACTGGCTTCCTTAGCAGAACAATAAGAGCTGCTGTCCAGTCTGGCACTGGAGTCTCCAATAATACCCATGCAGATAACAAGATCTCACGTCCATCATGAAAACCTTAAAGTTCTCTCATGTGGTCTTTGGTGCCACCTGAGACTCCATGTCCAGCCTAGGCAGACTCATCAGAGGCATAGCAACCTTGCTGCTATCATCTCCACCCCCTCTGGAAAGTGGGATTAGTGAAGACCGTCTCAGTTAAGATGTCCTGGGCCCAGTAAGTTCCCAGGACACCATCCAGCTGTGGAACCTGTGCAAATCTTAGCAAATTTCAGCCAACTACCATCCACACCTTGATAAACTAGCCCCAAACACTCTGAGAACAAACCAGGGCAGCCGCTGCCCCAGAATCCATTTCTTGGTGTGAACAATCTTGTCAGCTTCCTGCCTTGAACAGTCCCTTTAAAAGACCCATTATTGAGAAACTGGTGGCACATCAGTGGCACCTGGTCTCTACCAATCCTCTAGCCCCCACCCAATTTAGACTCAAAACCAGAATAAGGTACAGAGGCAGGTCAGATAGGAGACATCCTCGTAGACACAAAAGCTGAAAATCTCCTAGGATTGTTGGATCTGTTGCTAACATTAGACACTGTTGACCATGAAGCCCTGAGGGCTCACCTACAGGGATGAATGGAGTTACGGTAAGCTGGCTTCACTCATTCTTCTCAGATAAAGCCCAAAGATTTGAGAGAGGTACCCACAGCAAGCCCACCTGGTTCCTAGCCCTACTGTCACTACGAGACACTAAGGGCTTTGATGACGGATCACCTCTGACTACTATGGTACTCTTACAGCTTCCTCAGAAGCATCTGATGTGGGATCACTGCTAGAGACGGGACTTTGGACAAGATGGACCTTGGGTCTGACCTAGAATGGCAATGCCTCTGTTCCTACGCAGATGACCCTGGCTCTCAGTTTCATTTCCATCAAATAGAAAAGGAGGACTTGTGGCACCTTAGAGACTAACCAATTTATTTGAGCATAAGCTTCCGTGAGCTACAGCTCACTTCATTGGAATGCATCCAGTGAAGTGAGCTGTAGCTCACGAAAGCTTATGCTCTAATAAATTTGCAAAAAGAAAAGGAGGACTTGTGGCACCTTAGAGACTAACCAATTTAGGACAGTGGGGTGGGAGGAGGTATTGTTTCATGATCTCTGTGTGTATATAATGTCTGCTGCAGTTTCCACGGTATGCATCCGATGCAGTGAGCTGTAGCTCACGAAAGCTCATGCTCAAATAAATTGGTTAGTCTCTAAGGTGCCACAAGTCCTCCTTTTCTTTTTGCAATTTATTTATGCATCCGATGAAGTGAGCTGTAGCTCACGAAAGCTTATGCTCAAATAAATTGGCTAGTCTCTAAGGTGCCGCACGTCCTCCTTTTCTTTTTGCGAATACAGACTAACACGGCTGCGATTCTGAAACATTGCCATCAAATGCGGGCAATGCCCCAGCGGAGATGCCCCAGTGCCCGAGGGGACAGGGGTTAAAAGCACCCAAATCAAGTCTAAGGGACAGTGTCACTTGAAGAGTCACACTGCCGCCTGAAAGCAGTTCACCTCCATGGTTTCATGTTGTATTTAATGCCACCTGGGAGAGGGTGGGGAATAATTTTTCCCCTTCTAGTCTTGTGTTATCGCCTGCCTTCGCCAGCACTGCATGTCCAGTCAGTTTCACCCTCGTGGGGGTGCAGCTAGCCTGGCTCCCTGTTTGCCCCTGTGAGCGTTTCACACAGCAACGTGGGAGAGAGCCCACTGGAACTCGGTACAGGAAAAGAGGGTGGAAAAAGCCTCCAAAACTGGCAGGAAAATTCAGGGCCAGATGGAGCCTCCACACCGCTGCTCACTCACTGCAGAGAGGGGCTGTATCCCCCTGGGCTCCCGGCAGCAGGAAGGCTAGTAGGAAGGGGGGCATGATGAGGACATGACAGGACATCCCAGTGCGGAAAGCACTGGAGCAGTGTGCCGCCCCAGAGAAAAGCCCCCCCCCCCGGTAAGAGGGAGCCCCCCGGCTCTGAGACCCCCCAGGACAATGTGTCCTTCCACCCAACAGAAAGGGCCCCCCCCCAGAGCAGTGTTCCCCCCGAAAGCACGGGGGGGGCCGGCTCGGAGATCCCTGGAGCACTGAGCCCCCCGAGAGAAAGGGTCCCCCAGGGCAGTCTGCCCCCTCCCCCGATAAGAGGGGGCCCGGGCTCAGAGACCCTTTTCTTCCCTCGGAGCCGTGTGCCCCCCGAAAGGGTCCCCCAGGGCACTCTGCCCCCCGCCTCCGACAAGAGGGGGCCCCCGGCTCAGAGATCGCGGGGGTCGGGGCGGTGCCCCCCGAGAGAAGGGGTCCCCCGCCCGCGATCACTCACCGGCTCCCGGAGATGCGGCGGACGCAGGAGCCAGCTGAGCAGCTCCCCGCCTCGCCGCAGCGCCAGCCGAGCCGAGCCCCGCCCCCTCGGCCTCTAGCCACGCCCCCTGCCTGACTCCCCTCCGCCCCGCCCTGCTCCCCAAGCCCCGCCCCCTGCATTTCATCACGGCGTAGCCCCGCCCCTGCCCCAGCCCCTCTGCCTTCCAGTTCCCATAGAGGCTTTGTGTACTAGCCCCCCTTCTTGACAGCACAGGGCCCCAGCCAGTGGGGGGCAGGGTAGGTCCCTGGCTCCCTCCCAGCCTTCAAGCCCCAGCCGGAGGACTTGTCCCAAGTGTGCCTCAAGTCAGGGAAGGGCAGGCCCTGATCCACCCCTGTTAACAAGCCTTCTATGTCCCATGTGGCCATCCCCTTTGCGACCCGCCATTCCTCTATCCGGGGTTGGGGGGGCAGGGTTATGGATTGTGGACCCAACCTGTTGGTGATTTTTTAAACTCATATTTAAAAATTCACACAGTATCTCCTGATTTCTCAGCCCCCCCACACACACACTTCCCTACCAGCTAGCAGGCTACTGGGGCTGTGGGGGATGGCAGCCCCATGGAGAGGGACAGGCAAAGTCCAGAGGAGGAGTGGTCACCTACTTCCCCTTTGCAAGGGCCAGTGTGGGGGGCCAGGAGCTCCACCAGAAGTCTAAGTGGGAGCTTGAGTCTTGCCCCTCCCCAGGAGGGGAAGCAAAGACCTTACCTGTTCCCTTCCAAGGGAACAAAGCACTGAAGGCCAGAGGTGACCTATGGCCCACCCAGTCTCCACCACACTCAGGGCAGATGAGAGCCACTGAGGGGGCTGATGGGGAGGGTGTTTCCTCCCTCTGTACTGCACTCTTCACCTGCTAAAGGGAAGCCTGGCTGAATGTGCAGCCTGCTGGGTCATTTCAATCCTCCTCCTCCCAGTGCGTGTGGCCTGACCCCAGGAAGGGGAGGACCACCACCACCACCACAGCAGCATATTAGCTCTTTAGGGATGGAGGATCAGGCCGTCAGTCACAGGTAAAATGCCAATGTCTGGGCCTAGATCGATGGGTCTGGGCTGTGCCCTTCCCAAAGTATGATACCTCCGGCTGACACGCTTGCAGGCTCCTCTCCAAGTGTCTGTCAGGGTTGAAATGTAATTTGCAAACACCCAGACACGCCCTTTCCCTGCACATTCATATTCATCCACAATATGTTACATAAATACCCTAGTTCTAATGTGCCACGTTTTGCTGGGAGACCTAGCAACAAGGGACACTGAATCCCCAGGAACTGTCTATCTTGGGTACTTAGCTGGCCTCCATTACCGTAATATCTGAGCACGTCACAAACTTCAATGCATTAAAGTGTGTGGCAGGGAAGGGCTGTTATTCCCACTGCTGGATGCACTGTTGTAGCCGTGTTAGTCCCGGGATATTAAAAAGACAAGGTGGGTGAAGTAAAACCTTTCATTAGATCAACTTCTGCTGGTGAGAGAGACAAGCTTTCAAGCTACACAGAGCTCTGTTTCAGAAAGAGCCTCTTGCCTCTCTCACTAACAGAAGCTGGTCCAATAAAAGAGATTACTTCACCCACCTTGTCTCTCTATTATTCCCATTGTACAGCTGGGAAACACAGGGAGGCTAAATTACTTACCCAAGGTCACACAGAAAGTCTGTGGTGGAGCAGGGAACTGAATTCAAGTCTTTCAAGTACTAGAGCAGTGCCCTAACCACTGGGCCATACTGCTTCTCTAAGCATGGCACCTCCTTCCTTCCCCAGCTCTGCCAATAGCTCCTGTTGAGTCTCTCTCTCCTTTGCAGGTAACAACATATTAGACAATCACAAAGAAACCATCCTGAGAAACAGGGGCAGAAAAGAAATCATATGGAACACAGTGGTTTATAGAGAAAGCATGGTCATTCTCCCTCCCCGCTCTTTTTTACCTTGTACATATCAGGATTGTCAAGTCTTCTGTTCCCTAATTCTGCTAGAGCAGTGCTACTCAAAGTGGTGGTCCGCAGACTGGTGCCGGTCCGCGAGCCATCAGCTGCCGGTCTGCACGCACGCTGGGAAAAAAAACTGCCAGTCCCCCACATCAGATAGCTTGAGAAGCACTGGGCTAAAGGACTTCTTGGCATCTCAGAGGCTATGTATTGTGTGCTCCCACACTTCAACTGAGGTGGGGCAGAGGTGTCGAATAGCCTTTCTCCAAAATGGCCATTGGACACTGGTGTCACCAAAACCATACAAGACAACAGGATTTGAACAATATGACTAAAATACACCTTCCCCTCTCAGTTGCTCAGACTTCCGCCTTTTGTCTATTTTCACTAGTTCTCACTTGCCAGAGTATTCCAGGGTAGACAAGACCTGAATTTCATATGTAAGAAAAACAGAAACACCAACCTGTCACACCTTATTATTGTTACCTATTATTTGTATTACCATAGCACTGAGGAGCCCTTGTCATGGACCAGGACTCCACTGTGCAGACACCTACGACAAGGGGATCCTGAACCTGAGAATGGTTTGGTACTACTGTAAATGGCATAGTCCGAGGGCAAAAAATTGTCAACAACACCGAAGACACTTAGCAGCGTAAGTCCCATTTGAAAAAGTGACTTCGGCAGGTAGGACCATAAGCGCCTCTTGAAGCCAGTGGGGCTCAGGCTATTTGGGTCCTTTTGAAAATGTTATCCCTAACCTTTCTTTTCCTTTGCCCGTCACCTGTAAAATACAAGTTTTAATAATTTGCTCACCACAAGGTGGCACCGTTTCTTTGATTGTCACACGAAAGCACCCAGCATCGGACTCAATCCTAAAACAAATAGCCGGGATAGTTTAGTATCAGGCTAAACTGGGTCTATCTGTTTAGCTTGCACCATTTAAACCAATCTAAGGCTACATCCACACTAGAAACACTAGAGAGGCAGCCCTGGAGTGGAGACTCTACAGCAACAGAAAGGAGTCTGCTGCAGTTTCCATGGTATACATCTGATGAAGTGAGCTGTAGCTCACGAAAGCTTATGCTCAAATAAATTGGTTAGTCTCTAAGGTGCCACAAGTACTCCTTTTCTTTTTGCGAATACAGACTAACACGGCTGTTCCTCTGAAATCTGTCAGAGTAGTAAATCACAGACCCCATAGGCTACGGTGACACTACAGCCGGGGCGGGCAAACTTTTTGGCCTGAGGGCCACACTGGGGTTCCGAAACTGTATGAAGGGCCTGTTTGCTCAGTGTAGACAGCTCACATCGCATCTTCCCTGCTGACCAAGGTGGCTCCCCTCCCTCTCCCCGCATGCCAGGGGCTCTGTGTCCCCCCCCAGACCTTTCCCCATGCCAGGGGCTCCATCCCCCTCCCCCAGGCCAGGGGCTCTGTCCCCGCCCCCCCCCCCCGCCAGGGGATCTGTGTCCCCCGCATGCCAGGGGCTCTGTGTCCCCCCAGACCTTTCCCCATGCCAGGGGCTCTGTCCCCGCGCCCGCCTCCACCAGGGGATCTGTGTCCCCTCCCCCCCCCCGCATGCCGGGGCTCTGTGTCTTCCCCCCCATGCCAGGGGCTCCGTGTCTTCCCCCCCATGCCAGGGGCTCCGTGTCCCCCCCCGCGTGCCAGGGGCTCTGTGCCCCCCCCCATGCTCTCCACGGTACAGTTTTTTTTTTTTTTTTGAAGCAGAAAAGAATTTTATTTGTGTAACACAAAGAATCACCAAAGAGGATAAAGCAAAACTATGCAACAAAACAAAAGCAAACAGAAGGTATGACACAGCAGCCTTCAGGAGGGAGAAGTGTTCAGCCTAGCCTGGGCCCAGAGCCCGGGGGGGTGGGGGGGGGCACAGCTTCCTGGACACTCCAGGTCTTCCACCCCCTCGAGTGTCCCAGTGCCACGGCCAGAGTCACCGATTAGCCCTCTCCTGAGAGCGCCCGGCAAGATGGGCGCGGCTGCGGGGGGGGCGGTTGGGGGGGGCGGGAGGGGGGCGGTTTGGGGGGGGCGGGGGGGGTTACACCCACGTGTGGTAGGACCCCTCCCAGGTGACAGTGATGATGGTCCCCACAGCGCCAACGGCTCGGCTGGGGTCTCTCGCTCTTCCCCTCAATCAGAGGGTCAGGCGGAGGGAACCGGTCGGGGGCACCGAGCAGAGACGCCAGGCTACAGTTGCCCCCTCTCTCCTTGAGGGGGAGCGGGCGCGGGAGCAGGGTCCGGCCCGCACCGGGGGGGCGGGGCGGGGCGGGGGCGGGGCTACGCGCTGCCACGCCCCCGGCGGCCGGAGGACGTCAGAGCGCGCGGAGGGCCGGGCCGCTCTCGCGAGAGGGGCCGGAGCAGGCCGCGGCGCGGAGCCGGGCGCAGGGGGGGGTGCGGAGCGCGCGGCCCCGCTCCCGCCCGGGACATGGCCCCGCGGAGCCGCCCCGCAGCGACCCCCGCGCCGCGCGCCGCCGACATGCGCAGGAGAGGGGCCCGCAAGCGCCCCCAGTTCCGGGCCGATGACGTCTGCTCCGAGCGGGGTGAGGGCCCCGGGCCCCCCCCCCCCGGCAGCCGCCCCCCACGCCCCCCCCGAGCCACCTGTCCCGGCCCCCGACTGACCCCCCCTTCGCCTGTCCCGGGGGGGGGACGGCGCCCGACTTCCGGCCCTCCCCGGCCCCCGACTGACCCCCCCCACAGCCTTTCCCTGTCCCGGGGGGGGGGCGCCCGGCCCCCGACTGACCCCTCCACCCTTCTCCTGTTCCGGGGGGGGGGCTCCTGACTTCCGGCCCCGACTGAGCCCCTCCTTCCCTTGTCCGGGGGGGGGGGACGCCTGGCCCCTGACTGACCCCCCCACCCTTTCCCTGTCCCGGGGGGGGGCTCCTGACTTCCGGCCCCGACTGAGCCCCCCCTTCCCTTGTCCGGGGGGGGGGACGCCTGGCCCCTGACTGACCCCCCCACCCTTTCCCTGTCCCGGGGGGGGCTCCTGACTTCCGGCCCCGACTGAGCCCCCCCTTCCCTTGTCCGGGGGGGGACGCCTGGCCCCTGACTGACCCCCCCCACCCTTTCCCTGTCCCGGGGGGGGCTCCTGACTTCCGGCCCCGACTGAGCCCCCCCTTCCCTTGTCCGGGGGGGGATGCCTGGCCCCTGACTGACCCCCCCACCCTTTCCCTGTCCCGGGGGGGGCGCCAGGACCTTGACGGGCCCAGCAGGGAGTGTGCACGTTCACTGGGTCAAGCCCCCTCCCTCGCTACCCCTGTCAGGCCCCTTTCCCCATGTGGTGTTCAAAGCCCCGTCTCTGGGGACCCCTCACCCCAGTTGCCAGGCAGCCCCCTCCCGTTCCCTGACACCTCTCCTTTCTCTCACCCTGCTAGTGACCGTGGCGGATTACGCCAACTCCGACCCTGCCATCGTCAAATCCGGACGCATGAAAAAAGCAGTGGCCAACGCGGTGCTGCAGGAAGGTGAGTCTGTCCAGAGATCCCGCCACCTGGGCTGTGCACTGCTCCCTCCTCTGGCTCCCGTGCGGGTTGTGGGGGCGGCACCTGCAGCCCTCTGAAAATCTGGATACTTATTTTGGTGCCTCAATGGGAGCTGAGCTTCTTTGGAAAATCTGGTCCTGAGTTTTGTAGTATTTGTGTTGCGGTAAAGCCTCGGCGGCCCAGGCATGGATCACGGCCCCCTTGTGCTAAGTGCTGTACAAACATAGAACAAAAAGACAGACCCTGCACCACACAGCTGGCGATGTAAAGACTTGTCTACACTGTCGCTCTACAGCTATGTCACTGCAGCATAGATGCCACCTATGCCAAAGGACGGGCTTCTGTCAGCATAGGTAATCCACCTTCCTGAAAGGCCGTAGCTAGCTCAATGGAAACATTCTTCTGTTGACACAGCATTGTCTATACTGGGGTTAGGTTGGCTTAACTACGCTGCTCAGGGATGTGGGTTTTTCATACCCCTGAGCGGTGTAGTTAAGCTAACTTAATTTTGTAGTGTAGACCAGGTCTAAGTAATTTACCCAAGAGGTTGCACAGGAAATCTGTGACAGAGTTGGAAATAAAACCTAGATCTAAGGATTCCTTAGACAGGAAGGAACATCTTGTGTCTGGTGTTGGAAGAACTCTACTTCTCTCTTAACTGAAGCTGAGAATATAGTTTTAAGGAATCTCTAATGCTTTGCCAGTTTACATCAAATTTTATAGTGAAAAATCCTGGGTGGGGTGTGGGTGTTTAAGCTAATGCTGCTGAAATTCCTTTTCCAAGTTACAGGTGATGTCTTACTTTTTTGAGGGTGTGTTTTGATGTCTTTTTGATTGCTGAATCTGTTTGTCTAGCTAGGCAGTTTCTCAGAGGGCTGTTGCAATCAATAGTCTATGCTGCCAACATCTGCTCTTTGTTTTCATTGCTCAGAGTAGCTGAAAACCTGTCTGAGTCAACCTCCCATTCTTAAATGTAAATGGTCACATATGTAGAGTGAGACAATTTATTGACACTAATAACAAAAACTAAGGACTTGTTCACATGGGGAAATTTACCGATATAATTATACCACTGTAGTTATACGCTTCCAGTGTGACATAAGCTAAATCACAAAAATGCACTTTTATTCTGTAATAAGTGTCCACACAGGGAGCTATTCTGATATAGTAATGCTGAAAAAATTTCCTCATGTAGATAAGCCCTAAGAGACATGGAGCAGATATCAAAATAAAGAGATGCAGGAACATTAAAACATAGACTACAGACAAGAAAACGTGAAAGCTGACAGCACGGGGATGCATTAAATGTAAACTTCCACTCTTAAAAGAGAGTTCTGTGTAGTTCATGTGGGCTAGACCCCGCCCCCCAAGTCCCCAGCAATCACGTTTATCTTTTTTATATATAGCTTTTTTTCCCTCTCCCTGTTGCTGTGAAAGATCCACATTTAGTCAGAATAATTTCCCCCTCTACAGAAGAAACCATGGCACTGTCTGCATCCAAATGTACAAAATAAATGTCAAATGTACAAAATAAATTGAAAAAAGGAGAGCTGTTTTCTTTCTTTTTTTTCAGTTAGAGTAACTTTGTGCTACAAATACCTCTACAAACAAACATTTCAGAAAGAAATGTGACCACTTTTTTTTTTTTAAAAGTTACTGGCATCCTACTAAATAGACTGCAAGGTAAATCTTTTTACAACTGTCATAATTTCATGGTAACTGTAAGGAACAACCACAGAAGTTTCAAGTCTCTAGTCTTCACCTGTCTATGGACTGGGACCCACATCCCTCTCCTCCTAACTGGGGGGTAGGCTGCTGTCCCTGTGCACTCACTGGGTATTTCTACACAGCTCATAGAAGTGAGCCCCGCAGCCTGGGTCAACAGACTTGGGCTAGAGGTGAGCTTACAGTCTATAAATAGCTGTGTGGACAGGGCTTTGAAGTTGAGGCTTGGGCTGGAGCTCTGGCTCTGAAGCCTAGGGGCAGGTTTGTTAATTTGTAGAGGAGTTGTGGTAACCTTCTTCCTATGAAGTTGAATGGAATCCCTGGCCCACAATGATAGATAGAACATTCGTAAATTTAATACAATATGGTTTTCAAAGATGTTGCATCTGGTTGCAGTATCTGTCACAACCACTGTCCAAACAGCTGAGGAAGTAAACACAAATGTATTATCAGGTAATTTGTTCCTCCAACCAGTCCCTTTTTATATTTGAGAGACTCTCCTCTTCCAACCCCAAGGGATCCCTTCTAAAAACTCCCTCTCTGAGTGACAGCTCCCCAGGCATGATCCGTCTCACTTGCACATCCTTTGTGCTGTAAGACAGCACAATCTCCTTTCTCTCTGTCTCCCCTTCCTGTTAGGATTTAAACAGCATCCCTTACTTGGGTCCTGGTGGATTACTCTGACAGTTCCATATCATCTTAATTCTTTAGACTGTCCCAGTCTTGCAGGTATTGATCCCCCTTACTGAAGAGTGAGCCTTCCATGGGTTACGTACTCTGATTATGGGCATGGGTTATAATAATGGGTTTCTGTACTGGTGAAAGAAACCTGGTGGGATTAAATTGCTGATAAATTACAAGAGCTTTAATACAGTTTATACCATCACAATCTCTCCTGCATCTTTAGCCATGCACACTCCTTTGTCTTCTCTTAGTGGCAGTACATCCTGTCTGTTGTCATATAGGAAAATAGAACATGAATTCAGACATTTTAGAGATGATGTATGGTCCTTGCAAAACTGAAAATGGCAGAAAGGGGTCCACAGGACAGGAAAGTCTGTCATATGCGGAAGATCGGTTAGATCTGTCAGAGGAGCTGGTGGATTCATTCATAACTCCCCATTACTTTAGGTATGCCATTGGGATCGTTACTAAGCATCCACTCTTACAGCATCAGAAGAAATATCCTTTCTAGTATATTAGCAAAAATTGCTCATGTAGATGCCTCTCAGACAACTGCAGCCAGCCCTCGTAGACCCTAATCAGCTCATGTTACTTCTCATAGTGTGTGTGTGTGTGTGTGTGTGTGTGTAAAATCTATTTCTTCTGGTTCTAGTAAAATCCCTCTGTGGTTTGGAAGCCTCATGTGTTCCTGCTGAGGAGGTGCTCTCCGTGACTGGGGAATCCTGTGACAGTAGTGATGAAATGGATGTTAAGGAAAGCACCAACGAGAGAACTGCCTCTAGAAAAAAGAAAAGCAAGAGGCACAAAGGTAGGACTCCTTCACTCACCCAGTCAGCTCTGCAGGGTCCTTCCTGGGATCATCTTCTGCATTTGCCAAGCTATTTACAGATCAGCAATGTGTCTCTTCGAAGAGTTCAGTGGAGTGTGTTTGGGTATGTGTGCATGCATGCAGTCATTTGCACAAAAGCTTAACCAAAGGAATGCTAGGTAGGAGATGTGGTTCCACAATCCTGAGTGTCATCTCCCCTTTCTTACTGAAGGTGGACTGTTGCAGTTGATTGAATCATGCCTAACTGGTTGATTTTGACCATGTATGTGCTGCAGATACAAACTCTCCTGAAATGCTATATAAAATCCTACAGTTATGGCACATGAAAGGAGACCTGCAAAGAGAAAAACGTTGTACCTTATTTATTATTTTGATGTCTCAGGAGAGCACCCCCCCTTTTTTTTTCTAAAGAAAAATAAAGGGTGGCGATTGGTGAATTGTTTGTATAAAGTGTGTTACCTGTTCTTGTGAGAGGATTCCTTGAATGACTAGAGAACAGGAGTGAGAGCTCTGACAGCTGGTATAGGGTGTTGTATCTTTCACACAGAGCTTATCTTTCAGTTTATTAGGAATGTAAGTTAAATAGTCTGTTAACAAAAACAGACTTAAACAGTCGGGCTAAAAATTGCTGCCCTTGTCACTTGCACAGATTCCATTCTCATGTTTCTTGGGATGTTCTCCTAGGTCTGAGCAGTATTCCAGGAGACTGCGTCCTGCTAATGTACAAAGCAAGCCAAAACTGCTTATCCCTTGGTGGAAGAATTGGGTGCTTTTATATCACGAAGCACAAGCCCAATGTCTTCCCTGTTTGGATATCACCCGTCATGTTGTAAACGCGAAAGCATTCCAGAAATGCAAAAGAGAGGGGTTCCATTAGCAACATTAACTCTGCAACTTTTGTTCTTGAGCTACATATTTAGCAGTTTAAGCAATGATTGAAATCTATAAATGGGCATTGTGGAGAGATTAATGTTCATATTAAGAACATAAGAACGGCCATACCGGGTCTGACCAAAGGTCCATCTAGCCCAGTATCCTGTCTTCCGACTGTGGCCAGTACCAGGTGCCCCAGGGGGAATGAACAGAACAGTTAATCATCAAATGATCCATTCCCTGTCATTCATTACCAGCTTCTGGCAAAGAGAGGCTAGGGACACCATCCTTGCAAGTGCAGTTATAGCCAGAAAAGTGACTGTAAACTGACACTACCTTCCAGCAGGCTAGCCCCAGTGTGTATTGGAATTAGTCATGTTGATTTGCCGCTAAAGTTATATTTTAACTTTTTTTTTTTAGTTTTTGTTAGCCTTACAGAATTAACACAGCTCAGGCTCGTTCATCTTCAGCAGAGCTATCAACTAAGTTTGATTATCAGGTCCAACTTCATTGTCTTCAAATTACAATTTCAATTACATCTGTGCAACCCCATGGAAGACACAGAATTGTATACCTGTAACTGAGAGCAGCATTTGCTCTGCATAATCCTTATTGCTGGCAACAATGCACTAGCTTGAAAGAACCCAGCTTGACTCTCAGATCCAAGCCTGAGTTTGCGAGGTTAGCAGTTCATTAAAAGATGTTAGGCTGATTTTTTTTGAGGGTCAACTGAGCAAATTTGGAGCAAAGGACCCAGGTGTTTTTTGTTTTTTTTTAAACAGTCACTTCTGAGTAAAGCAGTGCTTCAGCAATTCTATTTTATGCAGCTCGGTAGGATATAAGTTGCACCACAGCGATAGATAAGCTATACAGCTGCAATGCTGTGGATGCAGGATTATGCAACTTCACAGTGCAATGGGTCATATCCTAGCTGAAATTCAATCATAATTTAATTGCATACAATTGTGAGGAAAATTGTAAGTTTTTATAAAATAACATAGTTAATTTTAAAGAAATTGACTTATGTGGCTCTTTCCATCTGGGAATCTGAAAGCATTTTACAAATAATAATGAATTTAGCTTCACAGCACTCCGGTAACCTAAGAAACAGTTCCCAGTTTTAGAGATGACAAAATTAAGGCCAAGAGACCAGCCACTCCTCGTCATGCTTGCCTTTGGGAGCCAAGCGGGGCAGCCAGTGTATTTATGTGCTGCTGCCCTGCTTTGGAAGGTAGGCTGCATGCCTTGGGAAAAGGTGCTGGAAATATTCCAGATAGGTAACTGCAACTTTAACAAAGTGTGGCCGCAACTTTTGAACCAAAAAATGCAAACAGCTTTCTCACGGCCTTAACGATGGGAATAGTCGCACCTCCCTGTGTCACCAGGGGTGAGTGAGGATAAATATCTTAACGACTGTGGGGCGCTCAGTATTTTAGCCTACAGAGGACCTGAATTTCTAAGGTAAAAAAGCAGCTTTTTTTTACTATGCTCCTTTACCATCATAAAGAAGAAAAAACATGCTGAAGCCCAAAGTGACATAAGTCAATGGAAGAGCCAAGATCGCCTGGATTTTCAGACATGAGTTTGAATTTCAAGGCTGTCATTCTTCCCCAACTTCTACCCCTCCTTGAGGATTAGCCACCGATTAGGTCTGAAATCTTTGGGCCCTATACAGCCCCAACCTAATGGGGCGTACATTACATCCAGGGTGGACAGATTTAAATCGTGATTTAAATCAACAAGCGGGAGAAGCCTAGATTTTATTTTATTTAATCATTGCTTTTAATCATGTTTTGCCTTTGTACTTTTTAGTTATTTTCCTAAAAAAAGTTCATGCTTATTAGTTGATAAACATTAAAATAAGTTCATTTGCAACTAAGTATAGACTTTACACTAAATTTGGTGCTTTTTGCTTACTGGGAAGATGCACTATATACGCATTTTTTTTAACAAATATATAGCGTAACTTATATTTATTCTGATTCTTAATTTTTACATTTATCATGGTAGAAAATGGTGAATGATTAAAAAGGTTATCAAAACATTCTACATTTAAAACTCATTTATTAAACAAGGAAGTACAATGTAGTTAATGAATTGAACTGATTGTTTCTGGTCGTCATGTCCTTCAGGGTTTTAGAGCTAGTAGATCATACCCTCTCACATCTAGTTTTTTTTATTCCTAGAGGGGAAGTAGAAAACAAGCTCTCCAGTTTTTTCAACTCCCAACCAGTGTCACAACTTTGAATGAACTAATAATTGAACTGAACTGGTTGAATAAACTGAAATGAAGAAAATACTCTCTGGACCTGCAATAAGGCACCTGCAATGTCAAAAGCTGGTTTAGCCTCCGTTTGCCAGAAGCTGGGAATGAGTGACAGGGGATGGATCACTTGATGATTACCTGTTCTGTTCATTTCCTCTGGGGCACCTGGCATTGGCCACTGTCGGAAGACAGGATACTGGGCTAGATGGACCTTTGGTCTGACCCAACATGGTCATTCTTATATTCTTCTGTTCTTATTTTAACAAACTTTGGTTCCAGGTGCTCAGCCAGTGACTTGACATTCTTTAAAACTTGGTAGCAAATATGTACAGCTTAATATTTTTTGTTTAATTTAAATAATTTTGACATATTTTAAAAAGTTTAGGCCTTAACACAGGTTGTCAATTTTAAATTTAATTTTAAATAGGATCTTTAAAAAAAACAAACCAAAAACCTGTATTTATTCCTTTTTTAAATCCCCAAATAGAATTTTTAAAATTAAATTAATCATCAGTTTTTACCTACCCTTATTACATCCAAATGAAAGTTCTCTCCCACATTTCTCAATGCTGAGTAAGGCCTGTAGAATCTATTTGAGCTATCTGTGTCTTAACTTTTAAAACTTGAGCAAAATCCATCAGCGTTGATAGTATTAGATTGTTGGAAAAATATATGTGCTTTGTGCACAGATATTTCTAGGTGCATTTGGAATTAAACAAGTATGTGAAACTTTAGTCCAGTGGAATAGTTTTGGGAGCACTGTGAGTGGAAATGGGTTGTTAATGAGTAGAGAAGCCTTCCTGGAAGCGGAGTAACAGCCGTGTTAGTCTGTATTCGCAAAAAGAAAAGGAGGACTTGTGGCACCTTAGAGACTAACCAATTTATTTGAGCATAAGCTTTCGTGAGCTACAGAAAGCTTATGCTCAAATAAATTGGTTAGTCTCTAAGGTGCCACAAGTACTCCTTTTCTTCTTCCTGGAAGCGTTTGCTTTCTTGGAAGTTGTAATTGAAATGTAGATAAAACAAAGCACCTTTTAAAGGTGGGTTACACAAGAGATAATGACTGTCAAAAAGGGAAACTTTAAATGAGGCTCCAGTAACGAATGCATTTCTTTCTCTTTCTACATTTTGTTTATGCTGACAGTGAAATCCCAAAGGTCCCCTGAAGCACCAGTGGGGCCTATGGGTGGGTCTACACTTAAAAAGCTTTTTAGTGAAGATGCTGCCAAGCTGATGGGAGAGCTTCTCCTGTCATCATAGGTACTCCAGGCCTGTGAGAAGTTCTCTCATTCATAGCGCTGTCTACACCAGGGGTTAGATTAGTATAACTGAGTCACTCGGGGGTGTGGATTTTTCATACCTCTGAACAACGTACGTATACCCTACATAGTGTAGAGTCTAGACCTGGCCTTAGTATGTAAAAATGGTCCATCCTCAAACACTTGTTTCCCAGTCGTTTGGGAAAGTTAACGTTGTATGAGATTTGCTGTAACAGATACCAATGCTCCATAATGCTGCTTTGATGCCTCTTAAAAACAAAGAACTGACCCAAAGGGAGCGGTAGTCTCCATGGGGTAACAATATCTTGGAAGTTCAGGTGCCTCTAACCTTAAGTTTCTTCATGATGAGCTACTGTAAACGAGCGGTTGCAATGAAAACGTACGGACTGAGCCCGTCTTTGGCTAACGTGGCCTCTGTGCTGTCCCACAGCCATGTCGTTTACAGTGTGTGTTCGTTCGTGCTGCTCGCTAACTAGTGCAACTGGCAGGTCGTGGCGCACTTGCAGAATAGTGCCAAACAGAGAGGAGCCAATCAGCTCAATTTGCTTGCCTTAAGGTTCATAATGCCTGAGCTATGTTACACTAATGTGTGTTTGTTACGCTTAGAAAACCCTGATGAGGCTGTTGGAGAGGATTATCCCATTGACATCTGGCTGTTGCTGGCCGCCTACATACGTCCAGAAGATACAGTGACATTTTCTCTGATTTGCAGAAAAGCCTGGACTGTCACTTGCACTGCTGCCTTTTGGACCAGACTCTACAGAAGGTGCGACCACGAAGAGTTTGTAAACATACTCTATGGTGTTTGTGCATGTCCAGCAGTGTCTGGGCAGAATTTGCTACAGAGTTATTAATAGGGATTTATCTCCTCATTGGGTCATTCATGCTAGACATTGGAACATAGTTCTTTTTGAAGGTGGCTGCGGCATGTTTACCTCTGAAATCTTTGCCATTCTATAACAGGTGGTGATTGGCATCCTATATCCTCGTCTGGGCTGTTTCTATTAAATGTTGCTGTTTGGAGAACTTTAAATAGTATTTCTTAAGAGATTTGCTCTCTAGCCGGTCTGTTTCGCAGTCTGAAAATAACGACTATTTTGTAATCTTCCTCTATGTCTAATCCAAGGTTTAAAAATATGGTGAGCTCGAATTGTCAAGGCCTAAACACTCAAAAGAATGTCATGCCCATAAGAGCACATCTTGGGTGCAAAGCTCTCACAATGCATACAGGAAAGTGATGGCATTGCGTGATTTTGAAGAGTTAATTTTTTGGGTGGTGTTTTGCCTCTTGGTCTCAGGCATTAGTTGTGGTGATCTGCCCATAAATTAACAAGGAGCAGGACTTAATGAAAATAAAGGCATTGTATCTGACTGAACCGGGTTTTAGGGGCAGCCAGAAAGATGGAAGAAGTGGGAGATGGTACAGAAGGAGGAGAAGGGAATGGATGGAGAGCATATAGGTGTCCGCTCACAATGCAGAAGTTCAAGCTCCTTCCTCCATTCACATCCTTGACTCTCCTTTTTCACTGGGAAGATTGACATTTATTCCTGTTACTAAGCATGTTATATGTCAGACAAAATCAGCGTTCTTTCCCTATTTGTACTCTTCCTTGTTTTCTGTGCTTGCTTCTCAACCTCTTTGTTCTCTGTGCCACACAGTAAAGATACTAGAGACCTTGGTAAGTCTCACTCTGCAGCCTTGGCACATCATGGTGCGAAGTCACCTTTTGAGGCTGGCAGCCATCTAATGCAGAAACAGTATGGTGCCCTTGCAGAATCTGAAGATGGCTGCAGGTGCTCTGGACACCAGCTGTATGTGAAGGGGCAGTGTGACAGCCAAGAGATGTCAGGGGGTGATGTGGTATAAAAGCAGAGTTTGACCCCTTTATTCAGTCACCTTCTTTAACACTTATTTTGTTGCGCCCTGAGATTTACTTGAAATCCAGTACAGCTATGGCTTTTCAAGGGGTGTTGGGTTTGTCCCTGTTCCCTTTAGGCACTACACTCTGGATGCGTACCTGCCTCTCCGTTTACGGCCTGAATCGATGGAAAGGCTGCACTGCCTCCGTGCATGTGTCATCCGTTCGTTATACCACATGTATGAACCTTTTGCTTCTCGTGTCTCCAAGAATCCGGCTATTCCAGAGACTACCCCCAGCACTTTAAAGAATTCCAAAGTAAGTAGCAGTGTTTGGGGTAGTGAACTAAACTGTGTTCAGCTGGTACACTCTCTCTGCTTTTGTTGTTCCCCTTTCAGAGAAATAAATCTCATTCAGTTGGACCCTAGTGAAATACATGCACTGGATCAGTGACATACATAGGAAGCTAGGAAGAGTCTGACTTCTGAAGCTTTATCAATTACATGTGTTTGTACAGCCCCTAGCACAATGGGGTCCTGGTGTGTTACTAGGGCTCCTAAGCACTCCAGTAATACAAATTAGGAAAATGTCGTTTTACACTGATGGAAGCCCTGTCACTGATACAATCCACAATTGTCCCCTTCCCGCCTGTACACGACCCAGGCTGCAAAAGGAGTTTGAGCTAGGTAGGCATTTTTGTCTACTACTTGCTCTGTTGTAACTATTTTGTAATTATTTTGGAATGTTTCTTCTGGGGCAGTGGCAGAGCATCACAAGTGCCTCTGACAGCCTCTAAAAGGAGAGTCCTTTCACACCGCGCTCCTGCGGACCATTGTCCTCGGTTTCTCTGAAGGGGGAAGTGTTGTGAGATGGAGAGTTAGTCTGAGAAGCAAGTGCCTGCTTTGGGGTGTGGCTGTGCAGTGGGCAGGGAAGCTGGGGAGGAATTGTCTGCTGTGTCTTTGGGCAAAACCACACTGCAGTCCTTGCTTGGAGCATTTGTGTATCTTGCCCTCTTTAGTCACTGTTTATCATGAACCCCTCATTCTGTCTGTTTCTAGCCTGGCTTTAATTTACTATTGGCTGACACGTGGTTTTCGGTCTCAAAGGGTGGAGTTTCAGTTGGACGCTTTATACTAGGGATACTCAGACTGGGGCTTGGGAGCCAAGCTACGGGTGGTTCTTTAATGTGTCTCTTGCCGTACATGATGTTAAAACTCTGTATCATTTAATTATTAACCAATCAGGATGCTTTTCCTATGTTAACAAACTGTAGAATACCCGCAGTCATTTTGCTGTGGGAGTAAATAGTAAATGAAATAACGAATTCACATGGTGGTGGCTCTTTTGGGTAATGTTGATGGGTAATTTGGCTCCTGAACCCCTGAGGTCTGAGTATCACTTCTCTATGTAAAATACAACAAATCCATTTCTTTGCTTTGTGACATCCCTGCTGCTTCTGTCCCTCCCCACATGAAGACACTGCCAAAGTGGCAAGTTGCCCTGAGATAAGACTGAGAACAGCCAGAAGCAACAGGTAGGTCGTGCTGCAGGTCAGGGTTAAGGAGCGTTTGCAGCCTTTTGTGCACAAGTCCTCTGCACCTGTTTGCTCCCTGAACTATTAGTTCTTTGCCCGAATATCCCATTCAGGCAATGTCTTCCTTAAAAAGAAGGAAAAAACCCTGCAGTTCCACTAACCTCCTGGTCTAGTCTCAGTCCTTCTGAATCTAACCACCTGTCATCCCATCCATCTATAGGTCTGATTAGGAGACCCCCCTCCGCCCCCAGTGGAAGGGTCTGTGTCTGGTATTCATTCACGTTCACATCATAACGGCTTTGGTGCCCACTCTTGGTGCTTCTACCATACTAATAGTTTTGTAAAGATTCCTTGCATGTAATACTTTTTTATTACCATTCACTTAAAAAAGGAAATTAAATGGTGATAAGCCTTTGTTAGAATAACAGTAGAGGTCTGACTTCAATCCATCAAAGCATAAAAATGGCCTTGTACGTCTGGTCTCCAAGACTCCAGACTGTGTCCTCTTTGTTCCATGTGCTGCAATGCCTAAGCACAATGGTGTACATTGAATGGGACCTTATGTTTCCTCTGCGATTCCTTGCTTTCATGGGTTTTGGTTAGACCCTTAGGGGTCTGTTAACACTGATGGGTGATGCTCGTGTAAACTGTGCATGCAGTGAAGGGAGAATCAGACCCCTATATTACTGAATCCAGCTTTTCCTCTTTAATTTCCTTTCTTCTTTCCCTAGTGTAGCTTGTGTGGGACACTGGAGCCGTTGTGGTGTCAGCAGAAGTGTTTGCCCTTTAAAGACACCCCCATTATTTTTGGTGGAGCGGCAGGCCATACGTTGCACATCTGAAGGGCAGGACGGCTGACACGTGGATGACATCCTCTGCCCCTTAGGAGGTACTTACTGTTTTGTGCTTAACTACTTGCCATGATCACATGAGCTGTTAGTTGAAGCTGTGTCTGTAAGGGCACGCGCTGGCTCTGGGTCTCTAGACGTACACACACTGGCTCTGATCAAACTAGCAGGCTAAAATAGCAGAGTGGTTGTGTTGTCATGTGGCAGGAGGGGCTAACCCCCTGAGTGTAACCCAGTCAGAGGTGGTAGGTAGGTACCTGGACAGCTAGCCTAAGCTGCCACCATGGCCACGCTGTTGTTTTCAGCATGCTAGCTTAACTCCAGCAAGCGTATGTAGGTCTGCCCACCCTGGGAATTACTTCTCTCGCTGCAGTGTAGATGTACTCAGAAGGCGAACGGCAAACTCCGCTGTGAATGGAATTAAGGCCAGCTGTATCTACTGCCTGCCCCCTGCTAAGCATGATCCAGGGAGCAGTCAGTCTTGTAATTGGTTAGAACTGTTTGCTGCTGCCCGGGTGGGGAGATCATTCAGCCCGTGCTCCTGAGCTTAACTGCTCTGCAGCTTGGTGCTTCACCTCTCGGGGATTCACCACTGCAGAGATCTTTCTCGCACTCCTGCCCCCTGTGAATATGATCTAGCAGTGAAGTGAAAGGCCTTGTCTCACTGCAAAGCCACACAGTAGGAGTGACCCAGGCTTGGTGCCAAGAGGGGTCAGATGAGTCCTCACCCCAACTAGAATTAAATTGCCTTAAAATGGTGCAGATTGCATCAGCCCTTGTTTTTTTTTTGTCCATGAAAGCAATTCGTGCTGGTGCGGCCTCTCAGATTTGACAGTGTTAGTGACTGCAGCTAGCAGGTACAGCATTGGCAGAGAGGTTTCCCCACATTGACCCAGAAGAGGCCTTAACTCTGACCCAGAAAGACCATCTCTGAGTGAGAGGGCAGTTTTCTCCATGACTCATGCCATTCTTTCCCTTCTTTCTGAGGCTGTTAGCAGGCCCACGTAAGGTCAGTTGTTATGGAAGGTATCTTTTGTGACTTGGACACTTGCTTTCTGGCAACTGGACTGAGATTTGTCAGGCTGTCTCCTTACTGGCTACTGAATGGCTGTCAGATGACTGCAGCTTCCAGTCACTGACCGCTTATAGATATTGGGCTCTATTCAACCTCCCCCTCACTTGAATACAGTAGTTCTGCTAAGACTCTCCTATTTCTTGGAGCATTGCATGCCGGGACATAGAATCCCACAGCTCTACGGCTGTATAAAGGTGTGACAGTCAGAGATTACACTATAGAATACCTGAGATACTTTTGCCAGGAGATCCAGGCTTTGGTTGCCTCTGGCATAGAGGCAATGAGGCATCGGACCCCATGTATTCATCCGCCTTTAGAAAAGAAGCAGTGTTCTGGGCCACTGGTTGAACTGCACAGCCAAAGCTTTGCTTTGTGTTTTTGAAATACTAATACATTGCCCTAATGGAGGGGAGTATGACCGCTGGGTGCTACAGATGCACGTCTCCATAGGATGTGCCCTCTCCCCCCCTGCCCTGCTTTGTCAGCTCTGTCCAGTCGCTTTTAACATTTGCCTCTTTGCTTTCTCCTTCCCCAGTCTGCTGTTTGCTCTTCCTCACTCCTGCTCTATTCCGAGTGATCTGAATGCATACATTGACCTGAGATGTTATCCATTCAATTTGGCTGTTCCATGTAGTATGTAGAGGAGCAAAATCCATTCTGTTTTTCTCTTCTATATGGAATGGGTGAGCGGAACAGGAAGTACTGCTCATCTGGCAAGAGCCCAAGTGCTGGGTCACCCTGTGGTAGAGTGAGGTTGCCACCTTCTGACTGGCAAATGGAAAATGCCAGGTTTGCAGTGTAGTTTTAGCTGTGTTGATCCCAGGATCTTAGAGAGAAGGTGGGTGGTCCAGTAAAAGATATTACTTCACCCACCTTATCTCTCAGGTATGCATTAATGTAGGTAATGGGACCAGATTGCTCCCATCTCTTCAGCTGCTCCTGTGGTCTGTAGTTTGAGCTCTTTGCCTATGTTGAAATTCACTAAAAAATGGAATAATTAACTCTAAGGGTCTCATAACCTGCTGTATTTTTTTTTTTCCATATCAGTGTGTGCTTTTCTGGTGCAGAAAGATTGAAGGGAACAGACGAGAACCTATGTGGGAATTTAACTTCAAATTCAAAAAGCAGGTATGAAAGCTAACCACTTGCCATGGAAATGTCAGGGCGGCCAGGTTTTGAAGCTGTAATGCTTTTTCACCTGAAGTTATTGTTGATGGGTGCAGTAGATCAAGGAATATCCGATCTCACTGTAAAAGAAATACATATTGCCAAATGCAGAGGTGGTCAGGTAAGGCGCTTGTGGAGCTGCTGAGTAGGAAACCCGGAGCAGGAGGCAATTCTTACCACTTTAAAACAGGCCGTCATTTTCAGTCTTGAGTGTCTAAAGAATTCAATCCCTGCGTCCATATTTAGGCTGTTGATTTGCCTTCCCCTGACCCAAGTTGCTGAGTATCTGCAGCTCCAGATACTTTCAGTGGGGGGGTTGTGATGACCCCAGCCCCTTTTGATTTAGTGGCCTGCATTTAGGGATCCAAGTTTTAAATGTTTTGCATAAATGTCTTTCGTCTCTTCACACGGAAAGCCTTTCTGAAGCTAACAAAACCAACCCTTTTTAATTTCCTTGGATATTAGGAAAAACTTTTTCGCTAGGAGGTGGTGAAGCACTGGAATGGGTTACCTAGGGGGGAGTTGGAATCTCCTTCCTTAGAGGTTTTTAACACCCAGCTTGACAAAGCCCTGGCTGGGATGATTTAGTTGGGGTTGGTCCTGCTTTGAGCAGTGGGTTGGACTAGATACCTCCTGAGGTTCCTTCCAACCCTGATATTCTATGATCAGGAGGTGACAGTAATCTTTGTGAAACCCTCCTTTAGCCAGACTCAGGATAAAGGTATAATACTGAGCACCCTATCAGGACCTCTGAAGTTTGTCTTCAAAGAGAAAAGGAGTACTTGTGGCACCTTAGAGACTAACCAATTTATTTGAGCATGAGCTTTCGTGAGCTACAGCTCACTTCATCAGATGTATACCGTGGAAACTGCAGCAGACTTTATATATACACAGAGAATATGAAAGAGACAGTCTTGCAAACCCTCCATCCCAGGGTTTTCATCAAACATGGAACCCTTTTGCCCGAACAGGTGGGCGTTAGGCAGGAATCCGCTGCTGAGCCAGGATGGTCTCTAGGCATGAAGTGAAATTTCTGGTTGGCTTCAGTTTAGTTGAATGAACCGGTCTCTCTTTCTGTCAAGCCTCCCAGATTGAAGAGTAACTGTTGCAGAGGTCTTCAGCCACCTGTTCAGTATGAGGATGTTCACACAAATCCTGATCAGGACTGCTGTCTGCTGCAGATCACCACCCTCAACTTCATCTTCCTGCCAGTAGTCATGGGTATGATATTTACCTTGGTAAGTGTTAAGAAATCTGCACGTAAGCGCCATAGAAATGTGCTAAGAAAATGGTCTGGTCATTACTGCTTGTCCGTAAATCTTGCTGCACCAACAGACTGACTAATATGCATTTCCGTAGTGCATTGAGGCCGTCACTCAAGGATTTCTTCAGTTTAGTTTCTGCAAGTCACTAAACTCTCTCACGGTTGGTGTAGACTCATGGCACCAGCCCTCAAGGCCCAACTAGAAGGGACTGTTTGACAACTGTGTTCAACGAAATGTGCTCCATTCCTGGGGGAAGGAAGGATGAGGATTTGTATTACCATGGTGCCTAGGAGTCTTAATCAGCAGCACCTAAAACATCCTAGATGACTTATGGGTATTCAAGGTAGAATTGGAGAATAATGTCTAAGTTCTCTCGCCTTTGCACTTCCATAAGATCAAAGCTCCAAATAACATTTATTTTAACTTTAGAAGAGAGTTGGTTGATCTTTCAGTTTTTAACAATATCTTTCTGGTATCTTTTTGTAAAAAGCATGCTTTTTGGAGGCCCTCAATTAAAAAAAAAAAGTATTTGAAAATATAAAGTTTAAATGTAAAACACCACAAAGAAAATGTTTGTCCAATAAGAATCAGGGATCAGCATTCACAGTAGTAGATAGTATTTGAAGGGAAACTAGGCATTTTCTGGAAGTAGTGCATAGATGTCTAATAAGGAAATTGCCAATTTTCTTCCCTGCAGTTCACAATAAATGTGAGCACTGACATGAGACATCACAGAGTGAAGATGGTGTTCCAGGATTCTCCTGTCCGGAATGGCAAGAAGCCCCGACTTGACCAAGGAGTACAAGTTGTCCTGGACCCTGTGCACAGTGTCCGTCTCTTGGATTGGTGGCATCCGCAGTACCCCTTTTCCCTGAAAGCTTAGCATGCTCCTACTGCATCTGTGAGTAGCCATGACAGGCAGAAGAGAATGTCTAGGAACTGAGAAATCCTGTTTTTATTTCCTGAATAAATTCTCCAATCTCCTTACAAATGAGTGAAGCTCCAATGCCAGTCTCTGTATATAATTTTCAGCCAGTAATGAGCAGAATCGAGTGTAAATGGAAATGATTTGTAAACACATTTTTATGTAAAGTTCACATTTTATGATTTGAAAGGAGCACCATGAAACTGTTCATTTAAAATCCTTTTGATGTTAATGAAAGTCGTCCTGTGTTCTGTTGCGCAAAGGAAGCGGAAAGCTTGCTTCCAGATCCAGTGTGGTCAGAGATTTTCAGACCAAGTGTCGATGAAATCAGTGTTTGTCTTACTGTAGCGTGATCAAACTCAAATGCAGCAGCATTATGCTATACTGATGCAGCAAGGAAAATAGCAGTGACCATCGTGCTTCACTCTTTAATCTGCTTGAGCACAATAAAGGCATAAATGATCAAACAAAGAGATTGCCTTTACAGCTTGCATTTAAATTAAGTGTGTGTGGTGATAAGGCAAAGAAACACTTACAAAAGTTCGAATCCTGATGCTCTCTTTAAGAAAGAGAATCTAAAACGCACATAATGGAAAGGCTCTCATAGCATGTGGGCGTGAAACAAAAACTAACCGCATCAGCCAGTAAGTGCTCGGACTTCAGGCATCAGAAGAATAGGATTGTCTGTGAGCTAAGTGAACAGTGTTTGGAGCTAGTGACTGTGGGAAAGCTATTAGCAGCAAAGAGGAAGTATCCAGTTCCCAGCAGACAAATTAACTACCTGGGAAAAATAAACCCAAGGCTTCCGGCTCGACTTGGTGGTGTGAGAGGGCTAAGCAGGATACTGTGTCTACTTCAGCGTACCTGGAGTTGCAGCACCACAATACCCAAAATGGATGGGGGTGTGAGTTTTATGCAGAACCGTGGGCAAGTACAGTAACTCCTCAATTAACATAGTTTTGTTCCTGAAAAATGTGACTTTAAGTGAAACGATGTTAAGCGAATCCAATTTCCCGTACGAATGTATGTAAAGGGGAGGTTAGGGTCCAGGGAAATAGGTTTTTTTGCCGAACAGTACAGTACTATAGTTGGGAGGTGCCCCCACCTTACCCCATGCAGGCCCAGCCCCTGGCACTGGGGACAGTGAGGCAGGCAAGGAGGCTGAAGGTGCTGTAAGCTGGGAGAAGCACGTTGCACACCAGCAGCGGCAGCTTCCCCTACTCTGCAAGCACCAGGGGTGGGGGACTCAACCCTCGGCCCGCCCACTCCACCCCTTCCCCCAAGCCCCCACCCTTCACCTGCCTCTTCTTCCCCCCTCCTCCCCCTTTACTCTGCACGCCGTGTCCTCGCTCCTCCCCCCTCCCTACCCTGCCTCCTGCCCGCAGCAAGTTTGGGAGGCAGGAGAGGGAGCCTGCATGCTGAGTCCTCACTCCTCTCCATTCCCTCCTGAACGCCACAAGCCAACTGATTGCTGTGGGCGGGAGGAGGGGGAGGGCACTGATCCGTGGGGTCTGCTGGCGGGCGGGAGGCGCTGTCAAGGGGAAGGCATCAGGGAGCTGATGGGGGGCTGCCAGCTGTGGACAAAGAAGGCAGCCAAACGATGTTATAGCGAAGCATTGCAGAACTTTCAATGGAGCATGTTCTGTAATTGAGCAGGGACGTAAGATGGAAACAACGTTAAGCGAGAGGACGTTAAGTGGTGAGTTACTGTGTCATGCATCTTATGACAAGAAGAAGAGCTTCATAATTCCACCTACGATCCTCTGATTTTAAGCCTGAAGGGATTTGAGATAATAATTCCCTGGCCCTGCAGACCATAGGGGCAGTTCTGTCTCAGTGCAAAGTACACCTGCGTGAGTGTGTGTCACGGGGGCTGGGTGCAGGGTGAGCTGATGGCCTGAAGTAACTACTGATGGGAACCAGGTATTCTGCTTTGTAGCTTATCAGTGGAGGTGAGCCCAGTTAATTTATCTGTCCTATTTCAAACCAAATCTTGTGTTGTGCAGGGTAGAGGCAAGAAGTACTTCTCTATGTGATCCACAGTGAATGCAACAGCCTGTCCTTGAAGGAGGCTGCTGGGATAGATCAAATGGGATAGGTTGGGTTGGGGCGGGGGAAGAATGGGGATTATCCTTTCCCAACTTGAATCCAGTATGTAAATGCCCAAACGGGTGCATGTGTCCTATGTAACTGGACCAGTGCTGGAGTTTCTTTCGCTTGTTTCTGTAAGTCACTTAAATCACCACAGGTTAGCTTATCTGTCCCAAGTACCTTTCTGTGCCAGATTTACTCTGGTATTGCATCCCCTATTTGATTCTATTCATGGCAAAACCTCAGACGTTCCCTCTTCACCTTTCCTGTGTGTCTATAATTAAGAGGATAATGGGCAAAGTTGTTTTCAAACCAAAATGCTCTGCTCAGTATTTTGGTTCCACCCTAGTTGGACAATCTACCCTGTTCATTTGTAGTTTAAACTGTTGGTTCATGAAATATACCATGATGGCCAGTTGCATTCCAATGGCCCTGGCTCTAAGCTTTACCTCAGTCGTTTTTCTTCAGCTGATTGCACGTGTGCACGCCTCTCTTGGTGCGTGGGCGCCCTGTTCCCACTCACGTTTCCCTCAGTCGTACTCGTTGGGGAGGCTTAAGAGCCCTTTGCTCTCACACGCCACTGTGAGCTGGTATAAAGGACCCAGCAGCCCCAAAGCCCCATTCAGTTCCTTCTTACCATCCGTGAGAGTCGCTGGAATTCCTTGGCTTGCCTTAGCAGGTACTCTGTGTACAGCTCTTTGTAAATTTCTTGTAAATAGTTAGCCAGTTTTATAGTTACTTAGTATCTAGTAACTAATCCGATCTGTAGCACTTTCCTTTTTCAGGTCCCAGATCTGGGGTTTCTGGTTTTCAGTACGAGGGACGTCTCGGTCGCCGGGCTTCAAGCCCTGCGTTTCTTTTCTAGGCCGATGCCCTCGAGCAACCCACCCTCACACTGCTTGAAGGGTTTGAGGAAAGCTCGTATTTGGGATCGTTGCTAATATTGCAAAGACTCTAAGCCAAGGACTAAAAAAAGATTGAAGCCAGGCTGAAGCTTTTGCTTATGGATGCAACCCTGAGACTTTCTTAAGAACCCAGTCATCCTGACTCAGCGCTAAGGGCTTCGGTTAGGCGTGCACCTCCTCTGCTGCCTAAGACCCAGTGCGGCTCACCCTCTCCAGTGCCCCGAGGGAGGAAGATCACCAACACCGAAATCTAATAAGCATGTGGATTCCAAAATGCAAGCACTCCTCTTCTCAGGTGGTGCCACGATGGGCACCATTCACTGCAGCGCTGAGCTAGGCTCCGTCAAGTCCAGGGCCCAAAGCTTGCACCTTCTACATCTGCAGTAGTGCAGCAACCCAAGGTTGTCTTGCACCAGGGTTGCTGATGCAGTACTTGGTGCTGTGACAACCTCTTGTGCTTCAGACTTCGTGCCCATCAGCCCTGTTGAAGGGGAAGCCTGCCAAGTTGGCTGCTCTACACACTTCGCCAACTCGGCGCTGTTCTCAGACACCCCCTTGGTGTGCACAGGGTGACTCATCCACCTCTGAATTGGAGATTGGCTCCCCAATTCCCAGCATCGGAGCCAGTCATACCACTCTTCCGCGCCCCCCGTCAAGTACCAGGGAGGGAAAATTTCCAATAAGTGTACACAGGGCACCTGCCCGCTCAGAGTGGACTGCACATGTACAGCACGTCTCCAAGAACAACTCTCCGAAGGCTAGTAACTGGGACAATGGAACCTCGCTCTGACCCATCATAAAATGTCATCTAGGCTTGGCAGAATTGGATTCTTTTTTTTTTTAAATGTTGGCAATTTAATATAGATATTTAAGCTTTTTTCCTCTGTTTTTAACTACTTAATTTTCACAGTCGTGGGAAATTAATAGGGCCTTGAATTAGGGCAGTCGCCACAGCGGGCTCCCTGCCACACCGAGGGGCCCAAGATACACAGGCGCAGGGTGGAAGGGAGGCTGTGGGCCTGGCCTGGTGGAGCAGAGACCTCCGGTCAGGGCCACCAGGAGGAGGATGGGCCCCCAGCTGAGAGGGAGGCTAGCCACTGCTGAATGGTTCCCACCCAGGGATGGCCATCACGCTCCCGGTCGGTGGGTGAGTGGGGCATGACAGTGGAGCTGCGGAGGGCTCCCCGTGCAGCCCCGGGTCCAGTGACAGCAGCTCACTACAGGTGCTACGAGCGGGGCAGACAACGCTTGCCAGCTGTTATTACTGGATAGCTTTTCATCAATTTCTGTGTGTCGGAGAAACTGAGGTTTACCAGGGATTAAAAATTTAAATTGAATCCTTAAACTTACCCTGCGTTCTCTCCTAAGGGGAGCGTCCCTGTTTTATCATTCTGAGAGCTCTCTGGATAATGCTTCCTGTTTCTCTATTAGTGCTGCCCAAAGCCATGAGACTTGTCCAAGATGTTACTTTACTGGAAGGCTATTAGCTGTCAGCTCCTTTATTGTATCCCCTGGGAGCTGGCGCCAGACCAGCCGTGTACAAATCGCAACTTCCCAGATGGAGAGAGCCCTGGGGGCGTGCTGAGTGATGAGATGTTTCCTGCTGACCGAAGCTCTCTCGTTAAGTTGGGGATGCATCCCCATCTAACGCAGGCTGGGGGCTGTTGCGAGGCAAATAGGAAGTCGGTTACAAAGTGGCAGAGTGCTGCTGGGTAGTCGAAGAGGGTTCAGTTGTTGAACCAAAAAAATCTGACACCCCCCCCCTCCCAATTAGTTTGGGGTTGACCTAAAATGGCGACGTTACGTTTTTCTCACAAGAAAAGGAAACCCCAGTATCGTCGCTGTGTGACTGCTGCAACGGGAAGAGGTGCAGGGGGGAGCAGTGGCTGGTCCAGCACCTATTGTCCGTTGGACCGGTTACCGGAGGAGGGTGTGTAATGGATCGCCCATGGTTTCTGCGTGCGCGTACAGCCGAGTCCTCGGATGTGGCAGGTCCTTTAGGAGGGACAGCGGGGCTGAGATTTGATCTAGGTTCGGTTCCCAGCTTGCGCACGGGGATAGTCCATACGGATTGTGAAGAGCACAGAAGCATCAGCAGTGCGTGCAGCTGCCCTAGTTTTTAAGCTGAAGTGCTAGGGTAGAACAGCAGGGGGCAGAGTCTGGAGTCCAGCCTGCCCCCTCCACCGGCCAGGACTGCATTAGGGGGACAATCAAACCCACCACTCCCCTCCCCGGCGGCACAGCTGGGCAGCATCATTTGAGGCTCTTCTCTGCACTCACCCACCCACAATGCGATCATGCAGCATTTGTTGGTGACCTTGAGCCATTTGCTGCTGCAGAGAGTAGATCCCTCAGTGCTGGGAGACGTTGCCCTTCCTGTCGTTCTGGGGGAGACACCACCCCGTGCGTCAGGGAGCGGAGAGGTGTTGAGACCCCAAAGGCAGTAATGGTGCTGGCCTGCAGAGGTCAGTGCATGCCAGAGAACTGGCCGCTGGGGAGAAGGAGCCCTAGGCAAGCTTGTGCTGAGTAGCTTGTTGGAGCAGAACTGGGGGCTTGGATTGTGAGCACTCAGGCAGGGCTGTCTTCTGAGTGCATGCAGTGCCTAGCACCTCAGGGCACTCCTGATATACAAAGTGTTTATACCACTACTCCCCTTCTCCATTTCTCTGTCCTCTGCTGCCTGCCTGAAAATCTCTGTAATGGTGGGAGGCAAGAGAAGCTGAAAATGCTCCTAGCAGTTGCTCCCCTCCGGCAAGGGGAATAGATCAGTAAGAATTCCAGGCCTACAACCCTTTAGAGGGGGTGTCCATCTCTCCCCAGGCCCACGATGCCCCTTTCCAGCTTTGCTGCTGTTAATATTACAATGGTAGCATTCTGTCAGCATGGTATGAACATAGGATAAGAGGTGATTTCTGCCCCAAGAGCACATGCAGACAAGGGGTGGGCTGAGGAAGGAAGCACCCCTGAGCCTGTTTTAGGGATGGAGAGACAAAGGGCCAGAGGCGACTAGTGGGGTCTTCACAATCAGCTAAACAGGTTAGGTGCCTAAATCCCTTCTGCAGTCAATAGGAGTTAGGTACCTGACCTGCAGAGGCAGTTTTGAAAATCCCACTAGGTGCCTAAATGCCTTTGGCCAAGACGCAAAGGGCCAGATTTTCAGTGTGGTCACACATTGAACCCACACATCTCCCACCCTAGTTCTCCAGCACAAGGCCATGCTGCCTGCTAGGGGGCCACTCCCGCATTCCCAGAATACTGGCCAGTCTGGTACTGCTGGGAATAGCATGGGCCCACCCCTGCCAGCGTGACCCTGCCCCTCCCGGCACGTGGGCTTGCTGCATCAGGATGCCCTTTTGAAGCGCGCCATGCTCCGCCCCCGCCAGCATGCCCTCATGCACGATGCGTGCCAGGTCCCACCGGCGGGAGTGGAGCGACGCACTCTTCGAAACGGCTTCCCTGGCTGGTACCGGACAAGACCGCGTCCGGTTTTGTCTCTGTACTGGCCAGGGCACAATGCACCTCAAAAGCAGATTGTTCGCCTCAAAACCGGCTGAATGGCCTGCCTACTTCCTGCTCTGCTGCTGTTCAAGGGAGAAGCTTCTGCATGGCTTTGGACCCCAACTGTTACTTATTCATGGCCACGGGTGGCTGGTGAAGCTTCCCCTGGGGGAGGCCAGTTCCCTGTTCCTCCTCTTCCATCCACAGCCATGCCCACACTCTGCCCCAGACCCCGCCACCGCTCACTGCTCCCCCGCCACACTTGCTGCATTCCTCCTCTTCCCACCCCCATGAGAACCACACTACTCCCCGCATCTCTCCTCCACACTCCCCTTCCCCTCAGGCCCCGCTGCTTGTGCTCTCCATGTCCCTTCTCTCCTCCACCCCCACCCCTGTGAGAACCCCACCGCCGACAGGGACGAGGTGAGCGGTGAGTGGCAGGCAGGCGGGGGGGACTTGCAGGGGAAAGGGGGTGAAGGAGAGGAGGGACATGGGGAGCGGAGGGGGGAAGAGGAGGGACTCAGCCAGGCAGTGGGGGGCGATGGGGGGGCCTTTGGGAAGGGGAAGAGTAGGGACCGGAAGAGGGGAAGCCTAGGTGGGGCCACCATGGCCCAGGCATCCAGTGGCAGGTCGGTGGTGGCTTAACCTCCCCTGGCCTATTATACCTGCTGCCCATGTGCCTGGCTCTGTAACAGATCCTGTTTAATTTGTACTGATCTAACAGTTCCATCTTCCTCTTCACGTTCCCCTTTCTTTGTCCAGCCAGGTAATCATTAACATGGGGTTTCTAGCCGCAGCTGTAAATTAAAAGACAGTAATTTTGTTTCAAGAGGGCTTATTAGAAAGATAAGCTGAGAACAAAACTCTGACAGACAACCTGCTCCTTGTCCTGGGGCTGGTGAACTAGTTAGCAGTTGTTTGAGACCTCGGGAAAGCAGGGCTGTCCTCGAAAATGACTCAGGATCATTGGATGATAACGCTACAGAAAGTGTTTTACCTGCTTCTGGCCATAATCGGGATCCCATGTGAGTATGCGGGGCAGGAGGGGTGTGGCTGGATAGTCATCTTCATACATTTTAAAGCTGAAAGGAAAAATTGTGATCCTGCATCCATCTCATAGCTTCTGGTTGCCCTGGAACAGGGCTTTTAGAAAGACACACCCGGTCTTGACTTAAAGACTTCTAGGGATGGAGAATCCACCAAGTCCCTAGATGAGTTACCTTCGCTGTCAAAAAGGTGCATTTTATATTCAGTCTCTATTTGTCGAGCTTCAACTTCCAGCCACTGGATTTTTGTCATGCCTTTGTCTGCTAGGTTAAAGAGCTCACTACTATCAGAAATCATTTTCATGTATAGGTACTTGTAGACCCTGATCAAGTGGTTTCTTAATCTTCCCTCTGCTACCCTAAATAGACCGTGCTTCTGAAATCTCTAACTGTACGGCAAGTTTCCCATACCTAAGTGAACTCGCAATAGCTCTTTTCTAAGCCCTTTCCGGTGTTTCAACTTCCTTTTTGAAATGTGGACACCTGGACACGCTATTTCAAACCTGGGGAAACAACTTTGAATTTTGGGGGCTGTTTTTTTTCTGACTAGCTCTAGCTATAGAATGGAAGATCACTTCTGAGCATTATCCAGACTGAACCCCGGGTTTCTAAGTGCCACAGGAGATGAAGATGCTCAGGGAACAGGAGAACAGCTGGGGCACAAAAAAAATATGAACCTCTTGATTTCTTTTGCTGCAAATGTTTTCTGCACCATCCTCAATTTTTAATAAGAACTTAAAAAATTTCTGGGTGAAATCTTGGCTCCATTGAAGTCAGTAGCAAAATTCCCATTGAAATCCTCGCTTTGTTGGAGTCATCCTCTGTCTCTTTTTGAATTACGTGATGTAGAGATCAATGCTGCTGCTGCCCTATTAAATGTGACCTGAAAAGGATTTTTAAACGACTGGGTTTGTCTCTTTTTGCTTCTTTATTATAGATAAACTTTTAAATCTTTATAACGAAAAGGAACTTCTTTAAAGCATTAGATCTTGTCTATCTGGGTGAGAACTTGACCGGCATAGTTATTCCACAGTAACTAACAGCTAAATCACAGAATTGTTATGCTGCTCAGTTTCCCCTGTGTAGACAAGCCCTTTAAAATGTCAAGAATGTTAATCCCTTGGTTTTGCTAGAGGACTTCTCTGTGGGATCTCAGCTGTATATTGGGTGCTTTCTTACAATTTAAATGCAGGCAGTGTTGAATCTTTAACATATACTGTCTTTTCCTACATGTTTGTTAGGCATTGGAGTTGAAAAAGGGTTAATTAACCATAACAACACTTAGCCTGTCTGGCTAAAAATCCCTTCCCCTCTGTTACTTAGCTTGCTTTCTCCTGTCTCTTGTGATATTATCATCTCCTCAGTTTTCCATTTGCCTACGGAGTTACAGCATGGACAAAAACTTGAATTTTTAATGCACAAACAAGCAGCCTCTCTCCTTCCCTCTTTTGCTTCTTTCTGGATGAAGCTAAGACATTGGTTTCCCATTTGCAGGTCATCTGTAATACAACCGGGCAAGAATCTCTCTCCAGACAAACAGCAGCACCCCCTCTTGGGCCTGTTTGCCTCAGGGCATGTCTACGTGTGCAAACTGACCAGAATCGCTACTGTGAAACGGTGGTCTGCAATAGCTAGCTGGGAATGAGTGCCCACATGGGTTAGAAGGGGGGTGAAGAGGAGCTTACTTTGCTCTGGCTATGCTAGTCAATTTCCGTGTGTAAATGAGATGTGAAGGGTGTTGGGACCCCACGTGGCTGGTGGTATAAGCTGTCAGCTTGTTTCACAACATATGTGATGGTTCTCAGGGTACCCAGGACTGTCAGTCATGTTGGTATCCTCAGCCTGTAGCGTGAGGGACTCTTGCTTGTGCTTAGCTGGGTGACAGCTCCCTGACACCACCAGCCTGCCAGACACTCCTGCACTCTCCTCTGGGCTGTACCAGCCCTGGCTTTGCCTTGCAAGTTAACAATAGGTGCAGCAGTCCCCAACCCCCTTTGACGCATTCCCCTGTGATGTCCAGCCCCTGCCACTGGCTACTCAGAGAAATACCAGGTCTGCTGTCCCACCATGGCTTGCAGGGTCTGTGGCTCCAGGGCAGCCCCCCCCCCCCCCGCATCTGGGACCCCAGGGCTTCCAGATATAGCTCAGAAGCCGGGGTTCGCAGAGCTTCCAGGCTCCTTGCTGACTAGATTCAGCTCTGGTCCAGCACTTTGCTTAATCCCACAGCGTTTAGATCTATTTCTAGTGAGAACAAGAATAAGTTTCTGATCAAAGATTCAACATTCAAGTGACAGCGAGTGAGGATCTTGGAAACAAATGATTACATATCAAACAAAATCATAACCTGCTTTCTAGAGACCAAACTTAACTAACAAGTTAACCTCCTGTCTAAAGAAATTTCTCATCCAACAGCTTCTGCAGTTTTTCAGCCAAACTTGGCTGAGATCCTGTTTTCGTGAATGGACACGTTGTCCATTTACTTCCTAGGTGCAGGGTCATGGGGTGTCTTCTTTGCCTCTGCTTACAACCCAGCTTGATTGCCTGTGTTCTGAGACAGGCTAACCACCTGTGGCTTGTCTTACCTGGTGACTTTGCATCTCTTTGTTGACTTCCTGAGTATCCAGATTGATAGAGCCAGAAGAGTTCCCAGAAGTTACCTACTACAGGACAGGCCTAACAAAGAAAATAACAGAACGCCACTAGCCATCACCTTCAGCCCCCAACTAAAACCCCTCCAACGCATTATTAAGGATCTACAACCTATCCTAAAGGATGACCCAACACTCTCACAAGTCTTGGGAGACAGGCCAGTCCTTGCCTACAGACAGCCCCGCAACCTGAAGCAAATACTCACCAACAACCACATACCACACAACAGAACCACTAACCCAGGAACTTATCCTTGCAACAAAGTCCGTTGCCAATTGTGCCCACATATCTATTCAGGGGACACCATCACAGGGCCTAATAACATCAGCCACACTATCAGAGGCTCGTTCACCTGCACATCCACCAATGTGATATATGCCATCATGTGCCAGCAATGCCCCTCTGCCATGTACATTGGTCAAACTGGACAGTCTCTACGTAAAAGAATAAATGGACACAAATCAGATGTCAAGAATTATAACATTCATAAACCAGTCGGAGAACACTTCAATCTCTCTGGTCACACAATCACAGACATGAAGGTCGCTATCTTAAAACAAAAAAACTTCAAATCCAGACTCCAGCGAGAAACTGCTGAATTGGAATTCATTTGCAAATTGGATACTATTAATTTAGGCTTAAATAGAGACTGGGAGTGGCTAAGTCATTATGCAAGGTAGCCTGTTTCCTCTTGTTTTTTCCTACCCCCCCCCCCCAGATGTTCTGGTTTAACTTGGATTTAAACTTGAAGAGTGGTCAGTTTAGATGAGCTATTACCAGCAGGAGAGTGAGTTTGTGTGTGTATGGGGGTGGGGGGGGATGTGAGAAAACCTGGATCTATGCAGGAAATAGCCCGACTTGATTATGTAAAGAGTTGTCACTTTGGATGGGCTAGCACCAGCAGGAGAGTGAATTTGTGTGGGGGGGTGGAGGGTGAGAAAACCTGGATTTGTGCTGGAAATGGCCCACCTGTTGATCACTTTAGATAAGCTATTACCAGCAGGACAGTGGGGTGGTAGGAGGTATTGTTTCATATTCTCTGTGTGTATGTAAAGTCTGCTGCAGTTTCCACGGTATGCATCTGATGAAGTGAGCTGTAGCTCACGAAAGCTCATGCTCAAATAAATTGGTTAGTCTCTAAGGTGCCACAAGTACTCCTTTTCTTTTTGAGTATCCATTGTGTTTGTTTAATTTCCATCCCAAGGGAGAGACTGGCGAATAAACATCTCTTGTCTGACCGAAAACCTGGTTCTTCACCTCTGTTGGTGACTCGTGCCTTAATAAAGACTCTGTGAAAATATTTGCAGCCGATGTACATAACCCCTTACGTCGCATCTATACACACATTTCACAGCAATATTAATGACTAGGGCCACCCTGGCTTTCATTTAAGCCCCCCCATGACATTCTGTGGTGAACCAGGATGTATGCACCAGAATCAGGACATTCCTGTAACCCCCTTGCCAAGCGGCATTGAGGGGATCTTGGGTCACAGCATAGGTCTGTGCTGTGCTGTTCTGTTGGCCCTAGGGCTCAGCTGCAGCAGAGTGGGGGGGAAGATGGGTTTGCTTCCAACTCAAACAGCTGTGGAAATGTCTCTTTCAGCAAACGTCATGACCTTCGTGATCTTCTGGCGGAGGGACTGCTTGATCTCTGCCTCCAGCCGCTACCACCTGATGGCGATGTCCTTGGCCGACACCGTGGTTCTCGTTCTCATTGTTCTCGTGGAGATGATCCTGAAATGCTACAGCACGGAGCCGTTCTGGTACCGGGACCCCTGGTGCACCCTCCGGGACGTCTTCAATTACGGTGCAGTCAACGCCTCCGTCTGGCTGGTGGTGTCCTTCACCGTCGAGCGCTTCGTGGCTATCAACACCTTCAAGCTGAAGGCAAAGCTGTGCTCCCGGAGACGCACGCTCTACATTATCGCCCTGGTTCACGTCTGCAGCTACCTAGTGGCTATGCCGTATTATTGGTCCAACAGATCGGAAAGGGTGAATGGGACGGGGCGGGCGGTCTGCAAATTTAACCCTGACCTTCCCAGCTCTTACGTTGAGGGGCTGGTTTGGTTTCAAACCTCACTCGTCAACATTGTCCCTTATGTCATCATCTTCACCTTGAACAGCCTGACCCTCAGGCAGATCGTCCTCAGCAACAAAGTGCACTGTGTGATGGCCGGAGGGCTCCACCGAGTGAACTCTGGAACCCAATTCAGGTACCAGAAGAAGAAATCCATCCTCCTCCTTGTGACTGTCTCGATGACATTCGCTTATCTGGGCGCCACCAGGTTTGTCACGCAGATTATTCTCAGGACCTGCCATTATGACATAGAGAGACAGGATTACTCTAAGGCTATTAACATTGCGGTGGACATTGGTACTATGCTGGAACTGACCAACTCAGCTGTGAACATGTATCTCTATGCCTGCACCCAGACTGCCTTCCGCAGGGAGCTAATCCATTGCCTCAAGGCTCTCCTCTCTCCCTGCAAAGCACAGAGAACGCACCCATCAGCCATCTTCCAGGTATAATGCACATGTATGCATACACACACGCTGCCTTATGGAGATGTCCTGCTGCATGTCTCCCCAGAGGCAGGTATATCTCCCTGTGTTTAATGAGAGGACTTGCCTTATCCCAGCCAGGAGTGAGGATAAGAGAAATGGGCCTAGCATTAGGTATGTAAAATAAATTCAGTTCAACTTAACATCTTCAGCAGATCGATAGCAGGCCATACGTTCCGGCTTTGTCATCGACTGGCGTGGAGTGTCGGTAGTTTGGATGTGAACTAACACATAGCTATCCCAGCCCCTCCGAGTGACTCCTTCAGCGCTCTGGGGAAAACTGGCTGTGATTTGTCAACGTTAGAGGGGCTTAGAATGAGAGCTGGCCAAAATTCAGGATTTCTGGTTTGTGGGAAACTTCTGTATTTTAGAACTTGTTTCCTTCTGAATGGGAACAAAAGCGCATTTTTTGAAATTTCCCACAACTCAGAAATTCTGAAAGAAAAATAAATGGTTCAGAAACAGGGACACACAATCTGCTCCTTGGGACCCCAGCAGCGGCTGAGTGAAATTGACTTGATTCTTTTCTGTTTCAGGCAGTGGCTGCCAGGGCTGGCAGGGTCTGTGGCTCCAGGGCACCCCCACTATGTGGGACCTTAGGGCTTCCAGACTCCTGATCCAGCTGGCTCCCAGGGCTGCCAGCTCAGAAGCTGGGGTTCACAGAGCTTCCAGGCTCCTTGCAGATTAGAGATGGAGATAGAGCTCCCTGAGCTTTCAGGTTCCCAGGTCTGCAGCAGAGATCCTGGAAGCCCAGGCATGGCAGTGCTGCCCTGGAGTCATGGACCTGGGAAGCTCATGGTCTCCAGCAGCCTGCCAGGAAAGTTAATCAAACCCGAGATATTTCTGAAAAACATTTTGGGTTCAATGAATTGGTATGTTCCAGCAAAACTTTTTCACTGTGTTTTCATGTTTGCATACTGGGTTTTTCAGTGCAAGCCATTGGCAGCCTGCTAACATTCTACCAGTTCTGGGCATGCTCAGGTAGCTTCGGGAAAAGCATAGGCAGGGGAAGGAGAATAATCTCTATTGATATATCAGCTGTATCCCTAGGGTTTGTATCACATCCAGAGTTGTATCAATTCAAAATCTGTCTATAGACCAGGCCTAAGTGAAGTCAAAAATATAGCCTTCACGTTGCGCTGAGGGTTCTCGGACCGCATCTTAACAGAGAGCTTGTCCCCGGGGCACCTTCCTCCTGGTCACTAGCTTGTGAAAGACATCCCCTCCCAATCCCAGCCACGTAACGGCCCTGTGACAGCTGCCCTAGAGACCGCCGTACTCCTGAATGGTGAAATGGCTCCTGCAGAAAGCACCTGCAATGGCCTGGGGGAGAGAGAGGTCTCTGTCTTATCCATGATGCCACCACAGCCCAAGGCTAATTGACCCTAATTCGTTTCTCCATTTTCAGTTGGGCTAAACTCAGACTCCACACCCTGGTCTTCAATCTGTGTTGGGTCTTACCAGGAACTGGCTTAAGCCTTCATAACACTTAGCAGTGTCCTTCAGAGGAGCCATCTGAGTGCACTGGCAGCAGGCGATGTGGAGTGCTGCATTTCTTGGAGATGTTTGTATTTGACTCCCGTGCAACCCATCAAACCAGCCCTGAGCGCCAAACCACGCATGTCAAAGCTCAGAGAGCTCTGAAAAGCTCCACCATTAAGAAACAAAGAGCATTGCTTCAGAGTGGCTTTGCCTTTCTAGGGGCTTCTTTGTACTTTGGTTAAAAAGAGAGTATTGTAGTGTGTAGGTTGGGTCTAGTACTGTGAGTGAGAAAGTACAGGCTTCTATGTACTTGTCAAGCACTTTGCGAGTGCTGATAGACGCACCTCAAAGGCTTGGGCCCAGATAAGGCCCTGAGAGTTCAGGGCCCCCACAACGTCGAGCACCAAAGGCCGGCTTAGTTTTGGGACGTGCTGTAGACCATGACCGTGACCTTCCAGAAAGGAGGTGTGGGTAGGGCCTAATCCCCCTAGGCAAAGATTCAGATTCCTAGGTGTTAAGGAGCCTGATCGGATAATCAAAAATTCGGATAATGGGAAAGTGTGAGGCTGCAGCGCCATCTAGTGGCCACAGGAGAGCTCACCCACGTCTGGACCCGTGCGTGCCGGTTGTTCGGTTAATACGGAGAGCCGCCGGATATCGGCTCAACGGGGTTCTGCTGTATTCCCTTCGCAACCCGCTGAGCATTTCTTCTTCTGTATCTCTGATTTTTAAGAGCAGGTCGGACAAACACCTGTCGGGGGGGAGGGATAGCTCAGAGGTTTGAGCATTGGCCTGCTAAACCCAGGGTTGTGAGCTCAATCCTTGAGGGATCCATTTAGGGATTTGGGGCAAAAATTGGGGATTGGTCCTGCTTTGAGCAGGGGGTTGGACTAGATGACCTCCTGAGGTCCCTTCCAACCCTGATATTCTATGACGGTCTAGAATAATACTTAGTCCTGCCATGAGTGCAGGGGACTGGACTAGATGACCTCGTGCCGTCCCTTCCAGTCCTGCAATTCTATGATTTACCCTATTGCTATGGCTATCGCCTCTCGTGGGCATATTCCCAGCGTGTAGTGGGTGCCTGCCTGCCTGCTGCTGCTACCATCAGCTCTTGGGCTAGGTCTGACACAGAGCTCTTTCACTTCTGAGTCTAGCGGCGGGTGCCGGGCTGTGTTCTGGGGCGCTAAGCCCTGGACCAGAGCGTGATTTTGGTAGCATGTAGGTAAAGACTGAATGAGATGCTCACACTGCAGATTGTCCCACAGAGGTGACAATTCACACGTCTTTGTTTGGAGTCATCCCGAGAGCCTCCTTTCTCAGCGCTCGCTGCCTTACTCTGAGCGATCCGTGGACTCCTTCGGAGACAGCAGCCTGGCTGCCCTACAAGTGCTGGTTTGCTCACGAGATGTTTGCTCCTTTCCGAGTCGGCCTGGGCCAGAATGACCAGGGGGGCAGCGGCCGGCGCACGGTGGTTTGGCTCCTTGAGCTGGCTGAGTCCCAAGAGGGGGTGAGGTGAAGCAGCAAAGAGACGAAGCTGCTGGCTGGAGTGAAAGTTCGGAGCTGGCTTCATTTGAGCAGAACCCGTTTCCATGTCTCTGTTCCCACCGAAGCAGCCCCCTGTCCCTGCTTACGGTCACCTGGCCTGCCTCCTGCCTGTGGAGGCAATGGTGCTCGGATAACGAACCCGACTTTAGGTTCAGAGTCCAGGCTAAGTTCTCCAGCCAGGGCTAGCTGCTGCATCCCCGTGCTCCTCTCCCTGGCTTGTCTCACCTGTTTCTCTGTCCAGCCGCCCCATCAGATTCCAGGTAACATTTACATAAGGGAATGTTCCCCAGGGGGCTGCCACGCAGCGTGGGGGCTTGAGTGAGCTGGAGTCGGCCTAGGTTCAGCGACTGGTGAATCGGGCTCATGTTTATTTACATAAGTGTAGGGAAAACCCGGTGTTTGCCCAGCCGCTCTGAACGAGGGCGGAGCAGCTGGGCAGCAGCAGGAACAGGACGTGCAACTGTATCTGGTGCCCATGCCAGAGCTGGGAGGCCACCTGTGAGATTCAGCTCCCTGCCCAGTCCCAGGCTCCAGCCCTGCCCTGTGATGCTGAGCTGGGGCAGCAGGCAGGCGGGCCGAGTGCTGGGGACAAAGGATCATAGAGCTGGGCCCCATCCCTCAGCAGGCTGGCCCTGCCCATGCCCTACTATCTAGTCTCATTCCCAGCCCATCACTGGCTGGCCCCAGCCTCCATGACTCAACGTGCCCGCCTCTGGGACTCCCCCCCCATCCCAGACTCAGCAACCGCCCTGGCCCTCAGCAGCCGTTTGCCTCTCCTGAGCTCCACCCCAGGCCTCCTGGCTGCGCCCCTCAGGCTGCCCTCTGCTCCGGGCCAGCCACACGCTTGTCCCCCACCTTTAGCCAAGCCCTACAGGGTGCAGCTAGCCCCTAACAATTCTCCTTCCTTACTCAGCTCCTCCATCCCCTGGCTCTTTCCAGCGGCGTTCCCGTACTGAAGAGCCTAGGCCGGCAGAGGACGGGCCGAGGCCTGCGGAGCCCAGGGTCCCCGGCTCCCCCCGGCACGGCTCCCGTTCGGGCTAACCCTGCAGAGACATGTTGGCAGTTTGGAGAGATAAAGGCTGTTTGTTTTGCCGCTCTGCCAGCAGCTCAATTTCCTGGGAGGGTGAAAGCCCTCGGCCGGGTACCCTGTCCCGTCATGGAGACCCATACAGTGCTAGGGGCAGGCGGGGAGGGGAGCAGAGTGGAGAGGGGACAAGGAAGGGAGAGAAAGGGCACGAATGAAGGCAGGGGTGGAGGGGCAGAGGGGAGAGGTGAGGCAAGCAGAGTGCTGGGGGGGGGGGGACAGAGAAGGGGGAAAGGGAGGGGTGGGGGTTCCTGGGAATGACCTGCAGACAAAAGCTCCCACTGAGGAATCTGCTGCTGTTGCCTAGCCCATAGCTGGGAGACCCACAGTGCAGGGATGGGGTGTGCAGTGGGCAGAGGGGGCTGTGCAGTGAGATGGGGTGTGGCAGGCAGGAGGGGCTGTGCAGTGAGATGGGGTGTGGCAGGCAGGAGGGGCTGTGGAGGGGCAGAGGGGGCTGTGCAGTGAGATGGGGTGTGGCAGGCAGGAGGGGCTGTGGAGGGGCAGAGGGGGCTGTGCAGTGAGATGGGGTGTGGCAGGCAGGAGGGGCTGTGGAGGGGCAGAGGGGGCTGTGCAGTGAGATGGGGTGTGGCAGGCAGGAGGGGCTGTGGAGGGGCAGAGGGGGCTGTGCAGTGAGATGGGGTGTGGCAGGCAGGAGGGGCTGTGGAGGGGCAGAGGGGGCTGTGCAGTGAGATGGGGTGTGGCAGGCAGGAGGGGCTGTGGAGGGGCAGAGGGGGCTGTGCAGTGAGATGGGGTGTGGCAGGCAGGAGGGGCTGTGGAGGGGCAGAGGGGGCTGTGCAGTGAGATGGGGTGTGGCAGGCAGGAGGGGCTGTGGAGGGGCAGAGGGGGCTGTGCAGTGAGATGGGGTGTGGCAGGCAGGGGGGCTGTGGAGGGGCAGAGGGGGCTGTGCAGTGAGATGGGGTGTAGCAGGCGGGAGGGGCTGTGCAGTGAGATGGGGTGTAGCAGGCAGGAGGGGCTGTGGAGGGGCAGAGGGGGCTGTGCAGTGAGATCGGGTGTAGCAGGCAGGGGGGCTGTGGAGGGGCAGAAGGGGCTGTGCAGTTAGATGGGGTGTAGCAGGCGGGAGGGGCTGTGCAGTGAAATGGGGTGTAGCAGGCAGGAGGGGCTGTGCAGTGAGATGGGGTGTAGCAGACAAGGGGGCTGTGGAGAGGTAGAGGGGGCTGTGCAGTGAGATGGGGTGTAGCAGGCAGGGGGGCTGTGGAGGGGTAGAGGGGGCTGTGCAGTGAGATGGGGTGTAGCAGACAAGGGGGCTGTGGAGGGGTAGAGGGGGCTGTGCAGTGAGATGGGGTGTAGCAGGCAGCGGGTCTATGCAGTGAGATGGGGTGTAGCAGGCAGGGGGCTGTGGAGGGGCAGAGGGGGCTGTGCAGTGAGATGGGGTGTAGGAGGCGGGAGGGGCTGTGCAGTGAGATGGGGTGTAGCAGGCAGGGGGGCTGTGGAGGGGCAGAGTGGCCTTTGCCTGGCACCCGGAGCCCAGCTCTGGTCTGTGGGGCCATGCTGGGCTGTCCACGTGGGTGCCCCAGGGCTCACCTCCCTGCCGTGGGGGGTGGCTGGCCAGGGGTCTGTCCTGGGCCCTAACCAGGTGTGACAGAATACAGCCCTGTGTTCACACCCTACGCCTGCCTGCACTAAGGTCAGTGCAAGGGACGCCTTGTGGTGGGTCAGTTCAAAACTCCTCGTTTGCTGATCAATAATCCGACGGCCACATGCACGGAGCGGCGCGACCTGCTAAACACCAGCTGAGCTCACGGCCTGGAGTATGTTGTGCAGAGAAGTCTGGGGAGTGGTGGAACCAGTTCCTCGGAGACAAAGAGCGAGCTGACACCTCACCCAGGCGTAAACAAGACCGATGGATTGCTACCTGCTAAGTGGCCGTTCTTTGGCAGGGGCAAAAAATCGACGTCATTAGCAAAGAACCAGCATGAAGTTCCCACCACACAGACTTCCTGGTGCCTCGCTCCCGGCGGGAAATGCTTCTCAAAGGGGGACAGGACTATACAAAGGAAGCGGCAGACCCCCCCGGGACCCCTCTCTCTTTCCCTGCCCATTGCATTCACTGCACCTGAAGTGACAAAGGGGGCGTTTGTTGGATCTGGAGGAGGGGTCCTGCCCTGAAGAGACTGGTCAGTCAGGCCGCAGAAAGCACCTGGTGAGAAAACGGGGGTTTGAATCTAATAGACTGTGTTAAGCTGGGCACCAGCAGGGTTTTATCTTTATTTTTCTTGTAACCCTATCTGACTTTTCTGCCTCGTTGCTTGTACTCACTTGGAATCTCTCTTTGTCCGTAATGCACTTGTTTGATCTAATCCAGCGTGTTCCAGCCGTGCCTGGGTAACTCCGTTTGGGGTAACAATTTGGGTGCATATTCTTCCCTTAAAGGAATAACGGACTTAATATATTGGTACTGCCCAGCCAGGAGGGGGCATTTCTGGGGGGCAATGTGTTGGGGTCACTCTGTGAGAGGCCAGGTGTGGCTGGCTGGCTGCAGCACACGCAGACATGGCTGGGAGTGATTTGCACGCTGGAGCAATGCAGGGCAAAGGGCACCTCAGGTTGCAGGGCAGGGGTGACTCGTCGGTCTGGCTGGCACCCGGGCACGTCACACCCCAACGGCTGGTTTTTGCAAGGGTCGGGGAAGGTGACTGAGCCTGCCGCCCTCTTGCTGGGGGGAGGGGAGAGACCACAGGGCTTGGGTTCTGTGCCCACATCAGCTGGGCCCTCTGGGAGGAGCAGGGGCCTTGCGGGATGTGGATTTGGGCTGCAGCCAGGCTGGGGTTGGGACCTGGCTGCGGCTGGCTGGGGTCACCTCCCTGGTGACCTGGGCCAGAGTCAAAGCAGAGACCCAGAGCTGAGAGGCCCACGCTGACAGCCGCAGCCCTCCCCCCACCCCCCCCAAGTGCAGGGAACTGTCCCCAAGGGCAGGAAGAGCCCTGGGCGCTTTAACAAAGGCTTAAAATATGGAACAAGCTCCGGCGTTGTAAGAGCGAGCGGCCAACGGGGGCTGCTCCCCGCCCCGACACCACAGCATAGCATGACAGGTTCAGGCCCCAGCTTGGGCTTCCATGAACATGGGCAGAGGGGAGCAGCCCTGAGGGAGGAATGAATGGAACCACTTACAGAGCTGGACCCTCTGGAGATCGGCAGGGCCCGAGGAGAGCCAGCGGGAGCCTGGCTGGGTGCGAGACCTCTGGGAGTTCAGGCAAGCTGGAGAAGAGCATTCAGCCCCAGGATGGCTCCACAGAGTCTGCTGGGGTCCTGGGAGGGAGGAAGTAAAAAAGAGAAGAGGGATCCATTCCTGGGCATTACAGAGCAGCGGGTTTAACCTGGGCCCTGCAGAGGGGGCTGGCTGCAGGCTGCACAGCCCTAATGCTTGCACTCCAGCAGCTCCCCACTCCCTGTGGGGAACGGCGGGGCCCACTACAGCAGGGGCCTGGCTGGCGAGACAGCGCAGGGAAAGGCCACAGAGAGCAGGGGCTGCTCGGAACAAAGTCTGCTCGAGCCGCTTCCCATCTGGCTTTGAAGAGCGAATGGGTTACCAGGGCAGAGGAAAAGCAAATCCCCGCCCGGCTGGGAGGGTTGGCGAGTGTTTGGACAGTGCTTTAAGCATGAGAGGTGCCAGCTAGATGCCAGGTACTGGTGAGACTTACAGCCTAGTCCACGTTCTAAGGGCTTTGCTCGGGAGCTCGGCCCTCGGTGTGTTCCCAGTGCACCTGTCGCCTTGCTGGTTAGCTGTGCCTGCATTTCCCCGCACCCAGCCGCAGGGGGCTGCCCACAGGGGCATGGCTCTACATTGGCTCGGCCACCGTTGCATGTGAAAATGTAGCCTACGCTAGCTGCGCTTGCCACCCCACCGTCCTTGTTTTCAGATGGGGAAACCGAGGCACGGACAGGTGACGGGCCTCGTTTTCAAACCGCCTCACCGTTATGTGGGCAAACAGACGCGTGCAACTGTGAGTGTGATTTGCACCCGCTGGGGAATGTACCTTGGGACTCAGGCAGGAGTGCAGGAAGGGCGGCTAGCCCCGTCCACACCCCCCCGCTCTGCCGCGGCTCCGGCGTTGGCTCCAGCACGCTGACGCGCTCGGAGCTAGTGCAGGTCTGTCTGAGCCGGGAACGCCAGGGCCACGTAGACACCAAGCTGCCCGAAAACACACGATGGCTCAGTTGGGGTGGAATTGAGATGGCTCCCGCCAGGGGTCTGTTCGGGGCACTGCTGGCGGGATTGAGAGGCCGGGGAGGAGAACGTTGCCTTCTGCCCTGAAAGCTGGTTCTTGACTGAGGTCCCCCAAGCGTTTCCGTGCGTCTGTCTGCCTGTCGCCCTGCCAAGGGCTCAGCTTACGGGAGGAGTCCCTGCAGCGGGCCTTTGCTCACCGTGATTCCACAGCTGCGCAGGCTCCAGCTGCCCTCCGAAGAGGCCGCAGGTTGGTTCATGTCCCTGGGGGGGTCGATGTGAAATCTCCCAGCGGAGGTCTGGAAGCCCAGCGAATGGGTGCCATGCAGTAGTATGCTGGCTACACAGGTCCCAGCCCACCCGCGATGCCCTGAGCACCTCGCGGTCGGGCCTGAAGCAGGGGCACCCAGACGTGTGACTAGAAGGCGAATGTCACGTCGGGCGATAATTAAAGGCTCGCGTAACAGCTAGCCTGGCCCGCTGTAAACACCAACGTAGCGCAGCCCCCTTCATGGCCTTCTCGGGCACGTCTCCGACTTCTGATCAGACCCCTCTGGCAGGCAGCTTGGGCGCACCCCATCTCCGGTGTCCTGTGCCAGCCTCCCCCTGGGGCAGTGCAGGGTACGGCCACCCAGCGAGCACCGGCCTGCTGCAGCACGGCTCCAAGCCGGGATCGCTGCTGGGCGTGGCCCGGACCCCGGGCTCTGAGACGCTTCCCACCCACTAGGTGTCAGCTATTTTTAGCCCCACCAGTGTGAATCAGGTGGAGCTGGGCTCGGAGACTCGCTTCGGTGGGGTTTTTTTGCCATGTCGACACTAACTCAGTTATAAGAGCTGCTCCCTTTGATCTCACCCACCTGTCCCCTGGCCACTGTCACAGCTTCTCTCTAATGGCTCTTTGGGCCTTGGACTCCTAATGGCCACGGAACCAATGGGAGTTGGGCACCTAAATCCCATGGAGGATGTAGGCTTTTGTTCTCATGATCACAAATTAATCTGAATTTGGCCATCTGTCTGCCTTCCTTTGGTGTTTAAAGGGACAGGGCCCCTTCTCATGGTGGGCATTTGTCTGAACACTGACTCGCCTCTGATGAGTTATTGACGGATTAGCACAGGGTGCAGGGAGGACTCCCAGTGCCTTTAGAGGACGGGATGAGCCATCAGTCTCACCAGGAAAACAGGTGAGAGAAACTATAAAGGGAGATTTAGTGCAGAGAAATAGGAAGTGGAGCCTGTAAGAAGGGATAAAATCAAACATCCGATTAGCAGAGGTGGGATCAGATTTGCCCCCCTGCGGTGTGAATCTACCCCTCAAGCCAAATGCTGGATTGGGGCAGTGACGCCCGCCCAGGACCGTTGGCACAGGGATCCATCTCTGCCTGGGTCCATGCCCTCCGCACTGTTCCTAATGATGGAGCAATTCCAGCTCCATTAATCCAGGGGACTCTTTACCTGCCCTTTTATGACAGGCCTTAATGCGGGTCACCCAGAGGCAGGGGATCTGTGCGGACGTTCAGTGACTCGAATGGAACTGGCAGGTCAGAAGGGTGAGAGCAGCTGGACTCTGGCTCAGGATAGAGCACGCCCAAGGGCACCGCCCTACCGTGCTGCGGGCCGGATTCAGTTCTATCCCAGCAGTGTGAAGGCCTTGTTCAGTGACATGATTCTGCGTTTACACGGCCACAACAGAGCAGGAGCAGGCCCCAAAGCTCTTCTTATGGAAGCGTGTTGTCCCTTTAAGATTGAAATCCACACCAGTGAACATCACTCTCCCCCTCCCTTCGGGTAACCGGAGATGGCTCCATTGTAAAGTAATGCCGATGCCAAACGAGTTTGTTCCACTGCCTTGCCCTAGAAACACACACCGTGTGTCCATCATGGTGCTGGCTCCTGGCTGCTTATGGGTGCCCTGAAAGGGCTGGAGGTTTTATGGCAGTGGAGTCTCCCCCGTTAGAGCTTCGCTCCCCGGCCTTCCAGGTCTGGGGCATTTTTTGGCTTTAAAACGGCAAGAGAAATGCAAAGCCTCCATTTCCGTAGCATCAGGCAGTGCTCAAGAGGGGCCCTCTCACCGACGTGCTTCTGGCCGTGCCCATTCCTGGGGGGGTTTCCCGAACCCAGCAAAAGGAAAAGCAGCGCTGGGGAGCTGGAAGGGGTTTGTGGGAACCACCTGTTTGCTGGCGGACGAGAGGTGTTTGATTGACGCGGCCCTGCCGTTAGAGTCATGTGACTCACCTGACACGCTGGGCTCAGGCCACGTCCACACTGCCCCATTTCAGACCCCGCAGTGTGGACAGGGTAGACCCCTGCCAGCGGCAGTTTGCACCCAGTTGCCCTGCCTGCACCAGTGGGCCTGCCGTTTGCTCTGCCCCTACCCACAGATTATAACCCGGGCTTTGTGACTCCTGCAGTCCATCGCGGCATTCACCCTCTGCTGAACCGTGCCCCAGGCTTTTGCAGTTCATTGAACACTGTTGCTAGCCCTGGCCGTGTGGAAGGAGGGCTGCCCCGGGCCAAGATGGCCACCTCGGGGCTCTTCTGTGGCCAGTGTGACCGAAGCCACCTGCTTCCCACAGGAAAGAAGCCCATTCTCCGGGTTCCACAGTTAGGAAATTCCAGGGAGGCAAATCTATGGCATGACCCTCCGGTCAGTCAGGGGGGCCCTGGCCGGGGCTCCTGAGGAGAGATGTTCCAAGCCCCCGGGGTGGGGTCTCTCCGGGCCCTGAGGAGCAGATACAGCCCCGGGCAGACTACAACGTGCAGCTGTGAAGTACGTTCAGCTGCCATCCTGCACTGAAAGCAGAATCTCTCACACACACACACACAAATACTGAATCCAGGAAGTCCCAACCCTCCCAGCGGCTGGGCAAGCGACTGCTCCAGTCCTGAGCACACTGTCAAGTCGGACGACCACGGGGACAGTGGCAGAGCCTTTCCGGGTGAGTCAAAGTTTCCAGCAGGAACAGGGCGAAACCGCTGCCCGGCGGTGACAAAACACCACTCCAGGGGCTGGCACTGGGGTGGGTTTAAGCAGCCAGCCACCCTTGCACTCTGATTTCCGGCCTTGGTGGGGACAGGGCAAGGTCACCGCTGAGCAGCCGTAGCTGCAGCGGGCGGGGGGGAGGAGGGGTTGTCGGTCTGCAACCCCACAGGGAAGGTGCTGTGGGGAGCGGGGAGGAGAGCTGGCGGCCCAGGGCCCCTCCGTTTGTCTAGGACTTGGTGGGTGAGGGGCGGGGGGAGATTGTCCCCTGGCTTTTGTCTGAAGTGAGCCTCACTAGGTGGGAACGGGAAGCTGCCTCGTATTTGTGTTTGGCCTTTCGGGGGCAGAGTTTTTAAGCGCACTCAGGTCCCGTGTAGGCACCAAACTCTGATTGTCCAAGGAGCAGCGCAGCGGGTGGATGTTGGCAACTCACTGGACAATTTGGCCCCAGTTGTGGTGCTGAGCCACCTTGAAAGTCTGTCCTTACAGGGGGCGGGCCAGGCATTGTGCCCCTGGCCCAGTGCTTGGAGCAGCCTGCCACAGGGAGGGGTGACAGCACGGCGAGGGGGTTATTTTCCTTATTTTCCTCACGGCGTCGGGTACGGGGTGTCGAGGGGTGACCCCGCCTGGCCGAAGCCCTAGTATAAACACTGTTAGACCAGTCTATGCTGAGTATACACACAGGCTACAGTGAGTATACACACAGGCTATACCGAGTATGCTAGGGGGACTGGAATAAGCTAGCCCATACACGCGGTTTGCTGGTCTCGGCTGTGTCTGCATGAGAAAGACTTTGCCCCTGGAGTGTACCAGCAAAGCACCCCTCCGGTGGAGCTGGCCTCTGAAGGCGAGGGAGCAGGGCAGCCATCCCAGGCTGGTTTCCAGCCCGTGTCACCGTCACACCCGCCTCAGCATTTTCAAGTCCCTGGGGGCCATCAGGGGAGGCTGGCCCCAGCTGAGCTCCTGGGAAGGCTGCTATCTTGGCTGACGCACCAGGGACTGAACCGGGGCCCTCCAGCGCCAGGAGCGTAGCCGGTAAGGCTATGTACACGCCACCGCTTACTGCGGTATAACCTGTGGCTCAGGGGGTGAATAGGCCACCCCCCCCCGCCCCGAGCAACGCAAGTTACAGCTCCCTAAGCCAGTGCGACGTCAGCCGGCTGGAGTAAGGAAGTGATGGGCGAGCTCTCCCCCGTCCGCTTCGAGCCTGCAGTAGCAGCTGCATGGGTGTAAGCTCGGCCACGTGCCACCACCTCAGAATGGAGCTAAGGAGTCCAGCCTCCCTTGGCAGGGGCTATAGCAGCCTCGGTCCTGTGGATCAGCACCCAGGGGCACCCCCGTAACACACACTCACCCGTGGGTTCCCCTCCGTCCTGCTGGCAGCTGCCAGCCCAGGGCCAGATCCTACTGGGGCAGTTATCCACTTAGCCTCGGCTTCCCCACAGCCACGCCTCGCCCCGGGGTCCCTCTCCTCCGGTCCAAGCTGTCCCTCTGCTGAGCAGGCCCTGGCCTTTGCTGGAGTGGGGATGGGACGGCCCAGACCCAGCTGCCTTGCACACAGAGCCCTCTCTCCCCCAGGACTAACCCGGAGAGTGGATCTGTGCACAGCAGCTGCAGTCAGATTCTCCTCCAATGTGAGCCGTGAGCCCCGGCTCGGGGTGGGGCTTGTGCAGGAGGAAAGCAGAGGCACTGGGCACAGGGAAGCAAAAGGGCGAACTAGGAGAATAACACGGGAGCTCCGGCGTTCGGCGGCTTCCTTCCCTGGGGGAGCCGGCTCAGCCAGACGAAGTAAGTCCTTTCCCTCCAGCTGTCCTCCTGGGGGGCTTTCCCGTGGGCACTAGCTAGGAGCCACATGCAGCCAGGCTGTGAAACCATCACCAAGGGAAAGGAAGCACTAGAGAAGGGAGTGGTTCTGTCCCTGCTCCTGCCCCTGCCCAGCCCCCTTGACCTGCTGCCGGGCACAGCCAGGAACATTTTGCCCCCCCCCCCCATTTTAAAACTGGCAAGTTCTTACAATAAAAAGTGAATAGGGGACCCCTGGAGCTGCTTAGGGCAGGTCTGTGCTACCGCTTAAGTCGATCTAACTTACCTCGCCCAGGGATGTGAAGCGCCCCCCCCCCCAGCAATGCAAGTTTCACGCCAGAGTAATTATGCCGATGGGAGACTGGCTGCAGCTGCGCCGGGGAGGGTCGACTGGCCGTTCGTTGGCTCATGCCTCGCGCCGGCCCTGCTGCCAGGGCTTTGACATGGTTTCCCCACTGAGCCATGTGGGGCAAAGCATGGTGCAGCCAAGCCCTGGGTTGGCTGGGGGAGGCTCAGGCAGCAGCAGGGAGATGCTGACGGCGTAACAGTCGCACGCCCCAAGCACCCATCATCCCCTTCCGTGGCGACGCCCGTGGGTGATCTCCCCCCTCGGCCCGCCAGGGAGCAGGGCGATCCCCCCTCCCCGCTCCTCTGTACGCCCACCTGGGGAGGAGACGCAGGAGCCAGGCCTCGCGGCACACTCAGCCCTGAGGGAGCAACGCAGCCCCGACCATGCAGCCCTGGCTGGTCTTTAATGACATCTTTCAGGGGGGCCGGAGTGGGGCAACGGCCAACCCTGTGCACCTGCCCCCTCTCTCCTCGCTTGGGGCCTGGGCTTGGGAGAGGTTGATGCTGCGCCATCCCGCGGCTTGATGGCTGACTCAGACCCTGATCTGACCTGCAGTCAACTCTTGGTTATAAGACAGGTTTCAGAGTAGCAACCGTGTTAGTCTGTATCCGCAAAAAGAACAGGAGGACTTGTGGCACCTTAGAGACTAACCAATTTATTTGAGCATCAGCTTTCGTGAGCTACAGCTCACTTCATCGGATGCATTCAGTGGATGAAGTGAGCTGTAGCTCACGAAAGCTGATGCTCAAATAAATTGGTTAGTCTCTCAGGTGCCACAAGTACTCCTTTTCTTTTTGGTTACAAGAGAGGCACCACCAGCCATTTACAAGCTGCTCAGCGTGGAGGGAGGGGATTGGTCGGGTTCTACCCCCCCAATCATTCCCCTGGTCCCTTGTTGCCCTGGCACAGGCCTGTTTCCCTGTGTCTTTCAAGGTGTGTTTCTTTCCCCTGTTGCTGTGAAAGAGCCACACACGCACACAACAGGACCAGGGGACAGACGAGGACAACAAGGGGTGAAAACTGAGGCAGACTTGACCCAGAGGATTGCTAAAAAAACCCTTCGGACAGAGCACTCTTTGGGTCAGAGGCATGATTGGTGACACCCAGGTACATGGCGTCCCTTTACATTAGCTGAGCCCGCCCGCCCTTCCCATTTTGGGAGTGAACACCCCAACCTTTGCTCTCCCCTGCCCCCCATGGAGGGGGCCCCTGCCTAATCCCGCTGCCTCACGCTCCTCCCCCATCCCAGCTCGTTAATCACAGCGTGATTCCCTCGCCAGCACCGCTGTCTCCTGCATCCCCCTCTGTTAGGCCGGAAGCTCTTCAGGGCAGGGAGTGTCTGTACTCTGTGACTTGCCGAACTCCCACGCTTTCATCACGAGTCCCCTGTCATGCCAGGCCCCTTGGGAGAGCGTCAGCAGCAGGAATTGAACTGGTGGCCTCCAGCTCTAAACCTAGGAGTTGCTGCTAAGAATCCGGCTGTGGGCTCTGGCTGTACACACCCCACCTAGCAAGGGCTGCGGGTTACACGCACAATATTTGGCGGTGATCTTAACGCCTCAGCTCATGAGGTCGTGTGATTAGGAGGGTGATAGGGTGGGACTCTCCACTCTGGCACCTCCTGCCAGCTGTCGTGGGAATTAGCACTTCTCGCCAGGGTTCCCCCTTCTGGCGGTGCCTCACCACCGTCACTTCTGCGCTGGACCCATGTCACTCCCAGGACCGCGACGTTCTCTTCAGTGACACAGTCCTCGGGCTGTGCTGTATTCTGTGCCCCCCCTTTTCGGGGGAATGTCACAGTCCCTTAGTCCAGCCACTTCCTCAGTGGCAAGTGAGGGTGCGGGGGGGACCCGGGCCCACCCACTACTCTGGGTCCCATCCCAGGGACCCTGTAGATGGCTGCTGCTTGCAGCACCCCCTCCAACTCCAGTAGATTTCCCTGGGCCACTTCCCTGTGGCCTCTTTGCCCTTGTCTCAGGGCCTCGGCCTACAGCCTGCCAGGAGCTGCCTTGAGCTCCCTACGTCTCTCCCTGCAACACTGCTCTATCTAGGGTGCTTGCTCCCTTCAGCCTGCCAGTCAGTCTATCCTCCTCAGGCTCCAGGGAGTGACTGAAGCTGCCCTGTGATCAGCAGCCCTTCTTATATGGGCCAGCCTGGCCCTGATTGGCTACTCTTCACAGCCCTTCTCTGATTGGCCACCTCCTGCACAGCCTCCCAAGGGCTCTATTAACCCCTTAGAGCCCAGTGTGGGGCAAGCGCCCCATCACAGAGACTCTCAGCTTCTCCTTTCAAAGAAAAGTAAGTTTCTAGCCCTCCCAGTTGTGTTGATAAGGCCCCAAAAGGTGACCCCTGAACCCAAAAGCACCTAAAACATATCAGGCTGGATCTAAAAATCCTGTGGGTTTTGTTTTTTTTTTAAGCCAAGCTCACCATTTTTCTGGGGACGTGGCTCGTAGTTTTGAAGGCTTGAGACTAACACCGCACTAACAATGGGAGCCAGGGGCTGCCTTCTCTTCCGGTGTGCACACTCGCTCGAGGCCCGACAAGAAGTACCGATGCTGGGGTTAGGCCGTGCCTGCCCCACTGACGTCACTCCCAGGCGCTATTCGTGTCTAACATAGAATCATAGACTCATAGAATATCAGGGTTGGAAGGGACCTCAGGAGGTCATCTAGTCCAACCCCCTGCTCAAAGCAGGACCAATTCCCAACTCCCCAGATCCCTAAATGGCCCCCTCAAGGATTGAACTCACAACCCTGGGTTTAGCAGGCCAATGCTCAAACCACTGAGCTATCCCTCGCCCCCTCCTGCACCCCAACCCAGGGTTGGGGTGCAGGAGGGGGGGAGGGGTGCAGGGGGGGAGGAACAGCTCAGTGCAGTTAGGGGTGCAGGGGATAGTTAGGGGTGCAGGCTCTGTGAAGGGGCTCAGGGTTGGGGAGGGGGTTGGGGTGCATGAGGGGGTGTGGGCTCTGCAAGGGAGTTTGGGTGCAGGGGGGGGCCCAGGACTGGAGCAGGGGGTTGGGGTGCGGGAGGGGGTTCGGGATGCATGCTCCAGGAGGGAGCCTGCCTTAGCCCCGCTGCGTGCCGCTGGTGAAGGAAGGCAGGAGCTGCTCAGTTTGCCGGGAACTGGGCCCCATCCGGCCTGACTTCCTGCTCTGCTCTGGTGCAGCAGCCTCCTTTACAAAGGCAGCAAGGAAGTGGGAGGGAGCGGAGTCTGTGGGATTTCCTCCTGCTCGCTGTGGGGGTGGCAGCCGCAGCCAGCTCGAGGTACGTTACCGGCTGGGAGCCCTGGCAAATACCCACCTGCAATTCCCTCCCAAGCCCTGCTGCCCCAGAAATCCTCCTGCTTACTTGCTTCCCCAGCCCCTCTGCAGTGGTGCTTACTCCTAGCCCTGGCATGCAAGGCCCCAGGCAGCCCCACTCCTGCCTTTCTCTAGCTCCACACTTCTCTCCACCCATCCGGCATGATGGCCCCAGGCTCGTCCCAGCTCACCCTGGCATCAGCACCTCTTCCCTGACCTGCTCTCAGGTGCCTTCTGCCTCTCAAATGCCCTTTCCCTGTAAGCCCTTCTCTTCTGCTGCCCCCTGCCAAAAGACAGGAAATGATCCGTCATCTGACTGTCTCCAAGCTAACCTTCCTGTCCCATCCTTTGGTATTTTCTCGTCTTTCGTCCGTGCATTGCCTATTCAAAGTGTGAGTTCCTTGTCGAAGGGTCCTTGTCTCCATCCCTGTCTGTTGAGTGCCTGGGACTCCGCACTAATCATGGGAGCCAGGGGCTGCCTTCTCTTCCGGCCTGCACACACCGCTCGCTTCTGTGGCCCGCTCCTGCACGAGCCTTGCTAGCTGCAGTGCTCTTCCACTGCTGAACTCTCCGCTTCCCCTGGGAGGTGGAGCAGGCTGCATCGGATGGATGGATAGGGAAGCCTGAGGCAGAGAGGTTAGGGGGACTCGCTCAAGGCTCGATAACCATCCCCGAGGCCTTTGCTTATTACAGACCATCTGGCTGCTAGCACAACCCTGCGCAAGGGAGCGGCTCTCATGGTGGCCTTACTCCCTTGTCCCCCCTGCTGATTGCTGGTGGATCAGGTCTCTTCATCAGACTGGTCGGGTTTAAGACCCACATTCTCACAGGTAGGTATGCGCCCAAATCCTATTGCTTTCAATGGGATTTCGGTGCCTAAATACTTTTGAGAATGTGGGCCTAAAGGTCTCCACTGCGACAGGAGAGGTGGACACAAGTCTTGCTGCGGGTTACGCTGTTTTATCTCTGGTGTCCCCTCCCCACGCAGCCTCGCCAGCTAGGGAATCGGTTCCTCGCAGCCAGTTTGCTGGGCGTGGGCCCAGCTCTGTGTGAGCAGCACAGCAGATCCGTGAAAGCAGACGCAGCCGTCTAGAAATGGGAAAAAACCCAACACTCATGCCACATTCTGGCTGCCCAGTGAGCATCCCAGTAAGCTAAGAAGGGAGGAAGTTAGGGTTCCAACACTGAAAGGTTACCTCAGCCATTCCATGCACCCAGGAGAATTTATTGTTTTAGGAGACATACAGGATTTGACAGCATGTTTGCGGGGGGAGGGATAGCTCAGAGGTTTGAGCATTGGCCTGCTAAACCCAGGGTTGTGAGTTCAATCCTTGAGGAGGCCATTTAGGGATCTGGGGCAAAAATTGGGGATTGGCCCTGCTTTGAGCAGGGGGTTGGACTAGATGACCTCCTGAGGGCCCTTCCAACCCTGATATTCTATGATTCTATGAAGTCCCCACAGGCTCTGGTGACACCCTGTCACGTTTGTCTGCTCCGGTAAACGGCTCGGTACGCCTGGCGCTCGCCACGTCACCTGTCCACTCCCCAGGTGCTGGGTACCGTTAGCGGGCAGGCACCTGGCCAGAGGGCTCAGCGGACACAGGATTCTCTTTGAGAGCCAGGTCCTACCCATTGTTCTGCATTGGAACCAGGCCTCCCTAAGGGTATTTGTGTAACCAGGCGGGCCAGGCCTGGCTGTCCGTGGTGCGGCAGGCTATCCCAGAGTGCGTTGCCCTGCATGCTGCCGGTGCTGCTCTGAGTGCCCGGCTGCCAGGCGCCCTGTCCCCTGCTGAGGCACTATGGGATAGCTGCCTGCGTTTCCCTGCAATGCGTCAATCCGAACGCAGCCAGGCAGCGTTGTAGGTCCAGGTGCACGGATTGAACCAACGCAGGGCTGTGGGAAAGTGTCGGGCTCCTGTCGCCAGGCCGGCTGAGAGAGCTGTGGCCTGGTTACAAAAGCAAAGTGCGACGGAATGCTTGTCTACACGGGGAAATGGACTGGCCTAGCCCTAGGGGAAAAATTATTCTGTTATAGATGGGCGGGTCAGTTTCCCTGTGTCGTCAAGCCCTTGTAGTGCACAAGTGCCGTATGCACAAAGACTCAATTGTGGAGTTAATGACCCAGCAACGCTCATTAGCTATTGTGCTCATTTAAGCGCCTTAAAGCCTGGAAACGTCAGCTCACCCGTAAGCTGCACCGACAGGCTGCGTATGCAGTGGGAGTGACCCCTGATGTGGGTTCTTGCCTTAGAGTTCTCAATCCATCCGCAAACCCTGTTGTGATAGGGGAGTTACGGATGCTTAGCAGCACTTTGTACCCTTCCAGAGCAGGCAAGTTGGCAGCCAAAGTCGATCTGAGGATCAGAAAAAATAACTTGGCCACACAAGATAATGCACCAAGCCAGGCCATTATAAGCTCCTGGCCTGGTCTCCGCGCTTTGTGCTGCGTCCCCCACCCTGCTCTCCCTGCTGCGTGTCTGCGATATGCACCAGGCCCGAATTTTAAAAGCAGGACATTTCAGGGCAGCTGTATCTCCGGACCCCTTTGATCAAACGACCCCGGGGTGGCCCCACCGAGCTGAACTAGCCTCTGATCCGGCATTCCAGATTTCACTCTTCCTGTGCATTTCAGAGCACTTTGAAACGTTGCCTTTGCAAAGGAACGCTGCTTCAGCCTGCGGCGCTCAGCCCACTCCAGCTGGCATGGTGGAGCTGTTGCACTCATGTGCACCCCTCGGACAACCAGACCCAAAGGCTCCTCACGGCTGACCCACGGGGTTTTGACAGCCAGCTGAGATGAGGGGCAGCGCAGCAATAGAAGCTGTGTGTGAGTACTCCCTCTAGGTTTCCCCTAGCTCTGGCAAAAAAAGGGTAGTCAGAACCAGCAGATTTTAAAACGAGATCAGCGTGGGGGCGGAATCTCGAGAACCCCCGTACCAAATGCCCCCAATTTCCAGTGCTAACGCTCTCTGGGCTCTCCGCTGGCCCAGCAGTTCTCTGGCCAGTTTGACGACGTGTGCGGATTTTAGTGCACTTAAAAAAATCGTCTCTCCACAGAAGGCTCGGTGCAACCTTACTGATGGTGCTGCAAGATCATCCCATAATAACATTACTGGCCCCCCCCTTTTACAAGAGTCTGTTGACCTCAAGTACCCCGTGACCTGGCTTCTCTTCGCCATGGTCTCAATCAATAAAGCCCAAGCTAGGGCGGCTGCTTTGCGGGGCTGGATTCCAGAATTAGCCCAGAAATTCAGTGGCCAAGGTGAGAAAATGAAGCCAGACCTTCTTATTTTAAATCCCCAAGTTAATCAGTAAGGCAACAATCAACTTGCATTGTGCTACTTCACTAGGGTGACCAGACAGCAAGGCTGAAAAATCGGGACAGGGGTTGGGGGTAAAAGGAGCCTATATAAGACAAAGCCCCCAATAGCGGGACTGTCCCTATACAGGTTTCAGAGGAACAGCCGTGTTAGTCTGTATTCGCAAAAAATGTATTCCCTATACAATCGGGACCGCTGGTCACCCTAGAAGTCACCGAAATCAAGGTTACCACTGCCCTGAGTCACAGCTTTAACCCCTGGTACTCCCCAGTGGGACTTTGGGCGCTCTGCTAGACAACCAGGCAAAGCACTTGTGATCTATGCATGAGTGACTGAAGACTGTTCGGTCCTGGAAGGGCCTGAGCCGCCTTACTCTTGGGCGCTGATGGAAGTTGTTTTCTTTGTTTTTAACAATTTATTTTGGAAGCGCTGACAATGTGACTTACAAATCCTTGACGGGTAAATATCAGAAACAAAACAACCCTGACAGCAGTTAGTGGTTGTGGAAAGCAGGGGTGGCCAACCTGAGCCGGAGAAGGAGCCAGAATTTACCAATGTACGTTGCCAAAGAGCCACAGGAATACATCAGCAGCCCCCCATCCACTCCCCCTCCTCCAGCCCCCAGTGCCTCCCACCGGCAGCCCCGCCAATCAGTGCCTCCCCCTCCCTCCCCACGCCTCCTGCAATCAGCTGTTTCATGTGTGCAGGGGGGGGGGGAGGAGGGGGAGGAGTGAGGGCATGGCAGGCTCAGAGGAAGGGGCAGGGGCCTTGGGGAAGGGAGTGAAGAGGGGGCAGGCAGGGGGTTGAGCAGTGAGCACCCCCCAGCCCATTGGAAAGCTAGCGTCTGGAGCTCCAGCCCCAGAGCCACCGGTTGGCCACCCCGGTGGAAAGAGACATTATGTAGGAATACAGGCAGTAGACCTCTCCAGAGAAGATGTGAAAATTGTTAAAAGGCCCAAGCCGAGCATTGTGTCTTGTGACCACGGGGCTGCAGGGGTTGGAGACACAGCATTGGTTGTGTGAGTTTAACTCTCCTGCTGTCGGTCAGGTTTCACATACCCGGACCTTTCTGTGTATTGTGAGCCCGACTTCAAAGTCTGCTGAAGTTTTTCCACTGACCTTAATGGGTCAGGCCCTAAATTCCCTAGATTATTTTTTTTTTTTTTACATACGTAAAAGGAAAAGTCCCTGGGCAAAACCCTAGTCCCACTAACGTCCATGGGCTTTTCACCTCGGTCTGCAGTGGATGCAAGATTCATCCCTCATCGGCGGGGGTGAGACGCACCCTCCAGGTTCTTTGTTGCAGAGAGCCTGGATGTGTGCGGAAGTCAATGGCAATGAAGAGGAGCCTGCTGAGTGGCTTTCGCTCGGGACTGCTGCTAGCTATGGGGATCCGTTCTCACTGAAAGACACCAGTGGGACTAAAGGTGCCGGCCGCCATCAGGAGCCATTACTGGGCTGGAAATGGGAGCGTCTAAGCTGGGAAACCACTCCAGTGGCGAACCCAAATACCCAGAGGAACTGGTCCTTATGCATCCTGAAGCTCCTGCTTTCTCTTTGGGGCCTGAGATGTACTGTCTGGCTCCTGGAGGGTGTCTACAAGGTAATCAGAGATGTGGCGGCAGCAGAGGGGTGATGGTAGCAGAGGGGTGTCGGCAGACACAACCAGAGGGGTGACGGCAGACACAATCGGAGGGGTGACGGCAGCAAAGGGGTGACGGCAGACACAACCGGAGGGGTGACGGCAGTAGAGGGGTGACAGCAGACACAATCAGAAGGGTGACGGCAGGCACAATCAGAGGGGTGACAGCAGCAGTGGGGTGACGGCAGCAGTGGGGTGACGGCAGGCACAATCAGAGGGGTGACAGCAGCAGTGGGGTGACGGCAGACACAACCGGAGGGGTGACGGCAGCAGAGGGGTGACTGCAGACACAACCGGAGGGGTGACAGCAGACATACCCAAGCCAGCTTTGCACTAGCTCGCTCCAATAACAATAGCAGTGAAGTCGCAGCAGCACGTGCTGCACCAGTAACCATCCTCCCTGGGACCCTGGCTGTGGACTCAGCCCGTGCTGCCCCAGCTTCACGGCTGTCAGCACTCCTGCTAGTGAGAGCAAAGCTAGCTCGGGTCTGTGCACACTGGAAGAACTCTTGCAGTGGGAGCGCTGGGAGAGCTTTCCTTGGGTGTGTGTGTATTAAATAAAAATAGTCGCTAGGTCTTTCCCTCCGCAGATCCCAAAGCATTCCAGAAAGGAAGAGCAGGATCATTATCCCCATTTTACAGATGGGGAAATTGAGGCACGGAGTGACGATGTGATTTGCCCAGGGTCACCCAGCAGGCCAATGAATTACTAGGAATTAATGAATAACTAGAACTAGGAATTAAACTCAGGTTTCCCCAAGTCTCAGTCCAGTGCTCTGGCCACTGCTGACACAAACAAGCCAATTAACTTTAAACCGTCTGAGTAAAAATACCTTCCATTCCTGTCTCTACAGACTTCACTTCTTTGGTACCCATGATGTCACAACCCCACCAACTCCTCCGTCACCTAGAATGTCTTCCAGGGTAGACCAGGCCAGAATTCCTAATGGTAAAACCCTGTCTCACTCCATCAAGGTCATCCTCTCCGATCTTCCTGTGCCTTGGTTTCTCCCCTGCCCCCACAGAGGATAGTCCTCCTGGGAGAGCTCATTCCCTAATGCTCTAAGTGCTATGGACTATTTCAGCCTGGCACTGGAGCAGATGCCAGCGGGCAGGGCTGAGAACATAATGCAAGGAGCTTTTCCTGCCCAGACCTTTCAATAATATATGAACATCGTGTAACATCATCACACTCCCTTTCATCAGTCCAGAGCTGTGAAGGAGGTAGAATCGGGGATCCTGGAGTGCAGGGAAGAGCCCCAGTTAGCCCTGCAGACCCCATCAAAGTCTCATTGTGTGTCCCCTAGCTAGGCCTGGCCCTCTAGGAGAGCGTGGTTTGGTTGATACAGGGAATTCCTTGGCGGGGTGGGGATGTTTGTAAAAGAGGTTTGTTTGAGACACCTGGCTTGTTAGCTGGACCTGAATTTCAGGTTCCCATCCTCCTCTTTGTCCTGACTGTCTGCATGTTCCTGGCCTCCACTGGAAGGGAAGTTACTTGGCCAGAGAGCGGAAAGCAAGGCAGGTTTGATACTCCTTCCTCTTGCATGCAGACGTCCAGGTGCAATGTCTAGGTTCCGTAACCAGAGGACAGCCTGTGGATCAAGGGAGGCCAGGAATTGCAAACTGCCCTCCAGATATGGGATTGGGCAGGCTTCCACCACAGGAGTTATCGTCTGCAACGCTGCCCACACAGTCCCTGCGTGGAGAGGAAACCAGGGCAGAGGCAGCTTGTGGAGCCTGGCCCAGGATCTGTGATTAAGTGGACAAGGAGGCAGGTGCAGCAGCTGACTCCTGAATTTACTTAGTGCATTGGACTCTTTCCCACCGCCGCGTCCTCTCTGTGAGAACGTCGTTTTCAGCACTTTGTCAGTGTGTGGTAACGGGCCAGCTGCGTTCTTGTGCAGGAGTGCGTGAGCAAAGGGGTGTTGAGAGCTCCGCTGTGGGGTCGCACCTCGGTCCACAAGAGCAGGATCCCTCCCCTGAATATGGGCAGCTGGTTGTTTCCTGTCTGAAAACAGGGTGCCAGTCAACCGGAGATGTCATGGTTGGTTTCCTCTGGCACAGCTCTCCAGTCAGGCTTAAAAGGACTGGCATCTTGTTAAAGGTCTCGATTCTTCTCCAGTGAGTAGCTGAACTTAAGGCCAATATTTGTGAAATGGGGCAGCTATTGTGGGCACCAGCTTTGAGACCCCTTGACCTGATTTCCAGAGGTGCGGAGCACCCGCAGATCATGGACTAGTGGGGCAGTTACAGGCGATGTAGGTAGGGGAGGTGCTTGGAGTTCTGTCTTTTGGGCCATTCTGCAAGAACCGGATGAGACTCTCTTGCACTTAAGTCCTGTGCTGGGGTGGGCACCTGCATGGACTTTCAAGCCCAGCATTTTGTGAGGCCCTGGTATCCTTTTTGCAGTTATCGCGGGATTGCAATAACATCACTATAGGTCCCCCAGGCCTCCAGCTCTGGAGAGCTCCCCTCTCATTGCAGGAGTCCTGGGCTGGAGGTAGGACCCCGATGACTGAGCCAACCATGTCTTATAAACTTGCACCCCCAGATCAGCTCAAAGCAGTGGGATCAACACCCACCTCCCCTCCCCTCCTGCTCTCCCCACGCACGTATACCAGTTTCCCTTCTCCCCTGCCCATCCTACTGGGTAGATCTGGACAGCATGATTCAGGATTAGTGGTAATTCTCTGCCCTTATTTTTCAGAACTGAACATTCACGTCAGCAGAGACTGGCACAGGGAATCTTCTCCCTCTGAGACGCCCTCAAAGAATTGCCCTTTCCCAAGATGGCAGCTTTCTCCCATTGCTCTCAACCATATTGCCTCCAAGGCAGGCCGTAGACAGAGGACAATGGCAGACAGTGGCCGTTTTGGCAACAGGCAGTTTTTAGTGAGTTGTTTTAAAGATATCCCACCTTGATTTAAGAAATTGTCAATGATGAGGAATCCACCACGACCCGTTGGTAAATTGTTCCGATGGTTAATTGCTGTCATGGTTAACAATTTACATGTTTTCTGCAGTCTGAAATCCTACATATTTCTTTTCAAAAACTACCCTTTGCACTGGATCTGCTCAGGATTCATCTCCCTGCCAATTTTTGCCTAGATAGACAATGACTAAGCTGAGGGGGGGAAAAAAAACAACCAAACCTGATGCCAAATGCTAACTTTCTAAAGGCCCACTTTTAAATCCGTTTCCACTCCTAAACTACTAGATTGATTTGTAAATTCTTTCAGAATTTGGCTTACGCTCCGAGTGAGTGCTGTAATTTAGAGGGTTGATGCTGTGTTCTCTGGACATAATGAACAAGCTGAGTCCTTGCTTTAAGAACACAATTCACTCAGCTTTAACTATGGACGCCATGACGGGCGCTTCCAGAACTCTTTAGATAGGTGTCACAGCATGCCTGGCCCCTTTAAGGGGAGATGGACCCAGTCCACCTGGGACTAATAAGTCCGCAGGCTGTGGGGCCAGGGCATCAGGTGATAGCTTGAAAAGCATCTGGTCTTTATAAAGGCCAGCAAGAGCTCGGTGGAGAGTGGCTGGTACCCTGATGCTGGCAGGAATTGCTGTGGTCAGGGAAAGAACCCAGCTGGCTCCCTGGTTCACAGGGTGGGAGCAACAGCTGCAGGAAGTAGAAAGGTTCCTGTGGGAGGCCCTGGCTCTGCGCACTGGCTGAGGGAAGAGCTTGGAGGAGCTGGTGCCGGGCAGGGGCAGAACAGGCTCTGGTGTGGTATCCGTCCTTCCTGGGCTGGTGAGGTGTGTCGCGATACCTGGGTGAGTGAGCTCCATGCTGTCGGGGTTTCGCGGCTATTGCTTTCAAGCTAGCTGGGGTATGTCCGCATGAGCTGCAGTCGCCCCTCTGACTGCGGGATAGCTGTCCCTACTGAGGGGGGGCTATTCCTGTGCCAATCGGATCAGGCCCAGGGAGGCGTGTGCATCAAGCAAACCGAATGATGCGGCAGTGAGACTGCTTGCCCACATCTCACACGGGTGGTACCCAAGGCCTGTGGAGGCAGTTTCCTTCATCCCATCACACACGTCTCTGCCTCGGTAGCAGCCAGCAGGTATTAGAAAGGGCAGGGTGAAGGGCTGTAATGTGTTTCGAGGGCATCTGCATCATTGCCAGAACAATTCCATAACATTTATAATAAGTGACTTAGCCAGTGTTGACTGGGGGCCCTGCCCATCCTCCCAAGGCAAAAGGGAAGCTAGAGAGGACTAATAAACCCTCCTGCTACCCACTAGCACATGACTGGGGTCAGGGCAAAACTTCTGTGGGCAGGTTCGTCCGTAATTGCTCCTTAGGGGATTTCTTGCACCTTCCTCTGTCGGAGCTGGTGGTAGGAGCGCCAGGAGCCCGGGCTGGCTGGATTCATGTACTGAGCAGTTTGGGGTTCCTATTTACTGGTGGCCATCAAGTGTCGTGAGCAAGACCCCGCCATTCATATCCTTTAACCCCCGGAGACTGGGTCCAGCACCTGGTGCGTCCAAGCGCTCGTACCTGGGCTGGGATTTGAAGCCAGCTCATGTGGTCAGAGGGGAGCTGAGACGCCCTGGAACAGGCCCTGGGCTCCGCATAGCGTGCGTGACAGGGAACAAAACTCAGTCTACTCTTGTGCAGCTGCCTCTCCTCGGCCCGAATCTGCCCGAGCTTTTCATGCCAGACTCCTGCTGCAGGTCACAGGCTGCACCTGAGGGTGCTGGGTGCTGATAGCACAAGTCACCCCCCGGCTCTGAAATTCCAGGTATCACTTGAGAAGAGAGCCAAGGGACGACAAAAGCCAGATCATCAAAGGCTTTAGAGTGCAAAACAAACATCGCGTAGGGCACCTGGGAAGCCAGGAGGTCAGAGCCACCCCAAGGTGTGCTCCTTTCACCTGTGTCTGCAGGCATGTTCTGCAGTAGCTGATGTTTCCTCGTGACCTTCAGGTGCAGCCCCCTAGACAAGTTGCTTTACTTATCTGGCGGAGCCCAGGAGCGGCTGTGCACCGTACACATGGATCTGTGCCTGCAGATCTTCCAGCGCTCAGGGCCGTGATCGGATCTGGCGGTGGAACTGCCCCAGAGCTCTCATGGACCGGGGTTTGTGGGACATCTCACCACTGGAGTTGTGGGGGGGAGGAGAGAGAGCCTCCCCCTTCAAATATGCTCTAGACCAGTGGGTGGTGCACCCATCTGCCCTGAGTGCTGTTTATATGCTCAGGTACTTCGCAGCCCTCCTCCCCCAGCCCAAGGAGGCAGTCAAGTATTCGCCTCCGATGAAGTGAGCTATAGCACGATGCTCAAAATGGTTCGTCTCTGAGGTGCCACAAGTCCTCTTGTTCTTTTTGCGGATACAGACTAACACGGCTGCCCCTCTGAAACCAAGTATTCGCCTGTCCATTTGACAAATTAGTCAAGGGAGCTCATGTCAGGTGGCAGAACTGAATATGGCAGATCCGAAGTTTATCCAGGAATTCAGCCTGTTTGTGGCGGTTTCTTCCTGGCCCCTGCAGAGCCAGCAAACACCCCCAGCTCCCCGCCGGGCCCCTCGCCCTCAGAGCTGGCCTGTGCCACGCAGCTCCAGGCTCGTCACGGGAGCTGGTGAGAGCCGCTTGGGACCCCGGCTCTCTGCGCCATGAGAGCCGAGGCGCTGGCTGGCTGCTCGGCAGCCCTCCCTGCCCTGCTCCCCGAGCAGGCCGCGCTGCTCCGAACCGTGCCCCTCATGCGCTCTCGCCTCTCCCCCGAAGGAGCCTGGCTGAAACTGGCAACGCCCCCAGGAGCCAGCCCCTGCCCGCGGAGCCCAGCTGCCATGAGATGCTTCCCAAAGCGCTTGCTCGCCACTGCCCTGATGCTCCTGGCTCTGCTCCTGTTCCTCAGCACCCGCCTGCAGTGCCCGGAGGACCCACTGGTGGTGAGTACCAGGCTGGGCTGGGCGGAGACTTCGCCTCTGCCTGCCCCTCTGCTCCCAAACTGCTGTGCCAGCACCCTCCCCTGCCCCAGGGCTGCCCTCCCCTCACTCTGGGGTCTGGGCTCCCCTGGCCCTGCCCCAGGCTGCCCCGCATCCCTTCCCCATCCCGCCCCTTGCCCTGCCCCACAGGCTGCCCCGCATCCCCAGCCCCCAGTCTGGGGTCTGTGCTCCCCTGGCCCTGCACCAGGCTGCCCCGCATCCCTTCCCTGTCCCTCCCCTTGCCCTGCCCCATGGGCTTTCCCGCATCCCCTCCCCTCACTCTGGGGTCCACACTCCCCTCTCCTAACCCCACCTCCTGTCCCTGAATTGGGGGCTTCATGGCCTCTCCTCCCTTGCCGCACTCAGGTGGAGAAGTCTGAGCAGGGGGAGGGCATGACTGGCGGGTGGGCGATGGCGCAGGGCTGCTAGGGGGTGCTGATCTCCAGCTCTAGCCCTCCTGAGCAAAGGGGGCTCTGGGCTGGAATGGACGCCCCGTGGCGGACGAGGTGTATCTGCCACTGGCCTGCCTTGGGGTGTGCTAACGGCAGCTAACGCTGGCTCTGCTCCGGCTCCCAGGAGGAGGTGAAACGCTGGGCCCAGGAAACGGTTCTGCAGCCACTCCAACCCGACGGGAACCTGCGCAGCTCCCAGGAGCTGTGGAACGCCTCTGCCTCCAGGAACGTCTCCTATCGCTACCTCGCCGGCTCCCCCGCCTCCAGGAAGAGTGAGTATCCCAGGACCGGCCTGCTTTAGCCTCCAGCGTTCTCTGCCAGCCGCTGGATCTGGAGAGAGACGGTCCAGAGCTGTGGTTATCAACGTTTTTGATACCAGGGGGTCTGACTTGCTGCCTTCCTAAACTGTGTCAGGGAGATCTCAGGAACTGGCGAGAAACGCTGGGTTAGAGGCACTGCCATAGCAGAGTGGCTGCTGGGAAGCAGGCTGACCGATTTCTGTAACTGGCGCAGATGCAGACCGGGGGATATCCGGCTTGGCAGCAGCACGGCTGAGAAGGATCTGGGAGCTGTGGTGGATCACAACCTCCGCATGAGTCAGCGATGCCATGCTGTTGCAAAACAAGCAGATGCAATTTTAGGTTGCACTGAGAGAGAATACCGCTCTACTCGGCACTGGTTAGGCCTCAGCTGGAGTTCGGAGTCCAGTTTTGGTCACCGATGTCTAGAAAGGATGTAGAGAAACTGGAAAGGATCCAGAGGCGAGTGACAAAGATGATCAGAGGGATAGATCCCAAGCCCTACGAGCAAAGGCTGAAGGAACTGGCTATGTTTAGTTTGGAAAAGAGGAGATTAAGGGGGGACATGATAGCGGTTTCAGATACTTGAAAGGCTGCCATAAAAAAGATGGAGAAAGGTTGTTCTCTCTGGCCACAGAGGGCAGGACAAGAGGCGATGGGAACAAACTACAGCATAGCAGATTTAGATTAAACCTCAGGAAAAACTTCCTAACGGTCAGAACAGCAGGACAATGGGACAGACGCCTCGGGAGCTTGTGGAAGCTCCTTCACTGGAGGCTTTCAGAAGGAGGCTGGAGCCGTCTGTCTGGGATGAGTTAGACACCACAAGTCCTGCATCGTGGCAGGGGGCTGGACCCTTGTGGTCCCTTCTAACTCTGTGGTTCTATGAATCTGTGCCTGTGTTCGGGTGCTGGGCTTGGCTGGCTTGCCCGTGGCGAGGCTCGCCCGTTTGAGAGGTCTGGGAGCGGTTACTCAGAAGAATGGTGTGGGCTTTACCTGAGTTAACATCCTAGTGAAGACAAGGCAGGTTGTAGCTGTCACGTTAGTCTGCAGGTCAAGTTAAAGGCTAGGCTCCCCTATAGCCTCTATCTGTTATCTCCTCTGAAAGCTACAAGCTGCCACACCCTCACGAGGTTCTAGCAAACACACGGCTGAGTCTCTCCAGAGCGGCGGCAGACATTTGTCACTGAGGAGCTATTCACAGAGAGCCCAAAACAGAAACAACAGTGGGCTGTGGCTTTCCCTCTGCTGCAAATGGGAGCATGTGACCCCCTGCCCCCGGGGCCGAGACAAACCACAGACCCCCTGGTATCAAAAACGTTGATAACCACAGCTCTGGACCGTCTCTCTCCAGATCCAGGGCAGACTCACGTAGGGTGCAAAAGTCCACCAGAGTGTAATGACGCATTTCCCCACCCTGCCAAAGTCTCGCTGGGACTCACAGGCCTGGCCCAGGCAGCCCGTGAATTATTGCTTTGCTTTACTGCTTTACTTCCAAAAACAAACTCCATGATCCTGCGCCCGGCCCACCTTTTGCCCCCTAGAGCTCTGGCACCCAGTCAGCCGTCTCTGCAGAGGCTCTGGGCTGATCCTTTCCTTAGGAAGCAAAAGATAAAAGGTCTGTTCTCCTCTTTGGACAGCCAGCCACCTGCTGAGCTGTCCACTTCCCTTTTTAACTGCCCATTTGTTCATTACCTGGCAGCAATGCAGGCCTGAGTGGGCCCACAGCAGCCCCATAACCCTTGCCGGCTCAGTGTGGGGTTAGTGTCCCCCATCCCAGCCAGGAAGGGAGTTTCCCCTTGGCATAGATGGCGTGACACTGACACTCAATGGGCAAAAAGATCTGGCACAAGACATACAGATTCCTTCTAGCTCTGTTTGTGCAACTCTTGGTACCCCACTCCTGCTCAACCTTAGGGAAGGGGACCGGCAGAAGAGAGAGGAGACCCTGTCCTGACTTGTGTGTTCATGGAGGGTTTTCTGGGGGCAGTCAAATTCTCACTTGCAACAGTTTGGAGGTGCAGTGGGAGTGGTTGGGTCATCTGGGGTCAGGAGAGATGGCAGCTATTCCACTCTGATTAAACAACACAGGCTTGGAGCTTTTCACTGAGAAAGATTAGGTAGGACACAAAGGGGAAATTAACAAGAGAACATGATGAATAAGCTAAGGGCTGGTACACACACACACACACACACAGTTCTCCTGAAATTACCAGCATCATTAAACAATTCACATTTACCATTGTGCTAGCTGCTACACAAACAATTTGTAAGATATGCTTCCTGACTCCTAGAGCCTACCATTGAAATACACAAGACAGACACAAAGTTGGGGAAAGGAAGTGTCATCCGTCCCCCCCGTTTTACAGTCAGGGAACTGAAGCCTGGAGAAATGAAGGGTCAGATTTTTCAAGACCTCTCAGCACACTGGGCAATGAGCATTTTGTAAAGATCTGGCTCTTATTGAGGTGCCTAAATAGAAGCTGAGCTTTGTTGAGAACGTGCTCCTAAGTGACACGTCCAACATAGCGCAGGAAATGTGTGTCATAGCCAGGAACGAATCCAAATCTCCTGAGTTCCAGCCAAGTGCTGTCGCTCTCAAGACCCACAAGAAAGAGGACCCCAAAAATGCCCCCATGGCTGAACAGAGTAAAAGGGGTGGGGGGAGACAAGAACACATCTTTTAAAAATTGGAAGTCAAATCCTACCGAGGAAAATGGAAAGGAGCATGAACTCTGGCCAGTCCAGTGTAAAAGTCTAGTTAGGCAGCCCAAAAATAATTTGAAGAGCAACTAGCAAAAGACACAAAAACTAACAGCACCTTTTAAAAGTACATCAGGAGCAGGAAGCTGCCAAACAAGCCGTGGGGCCACTGGACCATCGAGGTGCTAAAGGAGCACTCAAGGCAGATAAGGCCATTGCAGGGAAGCTAAATGAATTCTTTAAAATGGTCTTCAGTGCTGAGGATGTGAGGGAGGTTCGCAAACCTGAGCCATTCTTTTTAGGTGACAAATTTGAGGAACTGTCCCAGATTGGGGTGTCAATCGAGGCGGTTTTGGAACAAATTGATAAACTAAACAGTAATAAGTCACCAGGGCCAGATGGGATTCATCCAAGAGTTCTGGAGGAACGCAAATGTGAAATTGCAGAACTACTAACTGTAGTCTGTAACCTCTCATTTAAATCAGCCTCTGCACTAGATGACTGGAAGATAACTAATGTAACGCCGATTTATTTTAATTTTTTTTAACAAGGCTGCAGAGGCAATCCTGGCAATTACAGATTGGTAAGCCTAACTTCAGTACCAGGCAAATTGGTTAGAACTATAGTAAAGAACAGAATTACCAGATACATAGATGAACATTATTTGTTTGGTAAGAATCAACACAGCTTTTATAAAGGGAAATCATGCCTCACCAATCTATTAGAATTCTTTGACGGGATCAACAAATATGTGGACAAGGGTGATCCAGTACTTAGATTTTCAGAAAGCCTTTGACAAAGTCCCTCACCAAAGGCTTGTAAGCAAAGTAAGCAGTCATGGCATAAGAGGGAAGATTCTCTCATAAATCAGTAACTGGTTAAAAGATAGGAAACAAAGGGCAGGAAAAAATGATCAGTTTTCAGAATGGAGAAAGGCATATAGCGGGGTCCCCCAAGGATCTGAACGGGGACCAATGTAGTTCAACATATTCATAAATGATCTGGAAAAAGGGGTAAACAGTGAGGTGGCAAAGTCTGACACAGAATTACTCAAGATAGTTAAGTCCACAGCAGACTAACTGGGTGACTAGGCAACAAAATAGCAGATGAAATTCAATGTTTATAAATGCAAATTAATGGACATTAGAAAGCGTAATCCCAACTATACATACAAAATGGGATCTAATTTTGCTGTTACCACTCAAGGAAGAGATCTTGGAGTCATTGTGGAGAGTTCTGTGAAAACATCCACTCAATGTGCAGCAGCAGTCAAAAAAGCGAACAGAACGTTAGGAACCATACACCAGAAAATATCATGCCACTATATAAAGCCATTGTACACCCACACCTTGAATACTACATGCAGTTCTGGTCACTCCATCTCAAAAAAGATATTTTAGAATTGGAAAAAGTACAGAGAAGGGCAACAAAAACGATTGAGGTGTGGAACAGCTTCCAGATGAGGAGAGATTAAGAAGACTGGCTGTTTAGCTTAGAAACGAGACGGCTAAGGGGGGATATGATAGAGGTGTGTAAAATCATGACTGGTGTGGAGAAAGTGACTAAAGAAGTGTAATGTACCCTTTCACATAACACAAGATCACCTGGTGACATCAATCGGCAGCAGGTTTAAAACAAACAAAAGGAAGTATTTCTTCACGCAACACACAGTCAACCTGTGGGAATCATTGCCAGGGGATGGTGTGAAGGCCAAAAGTATAATTGGGAACAAAAAAGAATTAGGAAAGTTCAGTGGCTATTAACATGCTCTGGGTGTCCCTAATGCAACCCCATGCTCTGGGTGTCCCTCAACCTCTCACTGCCTGAAGCTGGGACTGGGCAGCAGGGGATGGATCACTCGATAATTGCCCTGTTCTGTTCGCTCCCTCTGAAGCACCTGGCACCAGCGATTGTCGAAAGACAGGCTACGGGGCTAGATGGACCATCACTCTGACCCGGGATGGCCGTTCTTATGTCATTCAGACCTTCTGTAGGCTGCTCGCCTGTCCCCTCACAGCCCAGGCAGGAGGGACCCTACCCCCAGACCCTACCCTCAGGCCCTTTTCTTCGGGCTTCGGCTTTATTTCTGCCACACAATGCTAATGCAGCACATCAATCATCTCTGCCCCTAATCCGGAGTCTCCTGCAGGGACCTGCCTATTTCCTACAAGTTCCTACTCTACAGACTACTTGCCTGGGGGTCAGACCCTGCCCCAGCGCCTCACACAGGAGCCAACTTGCTTCCCATAGCTCTCCTGCTGGACCCAGGCCTTCCTTCCCTCCTCTTCCCAGTTGAGCCATGCTGGCTTCGATAATGACCAGATCCCTAGTGGATCCATCTCAGGTGGGATGTAGCCGATCCATCATCTGTAAGGCTCGGCACAACTCCCCACAAAGGCCCAGCCACCCTCTGAGACAGTCCTAGAGGCTACAGTACAGGGCGTCAGCCTGTGCTGAAACACAAGGACCTGCTATTGGCTTCAGATGAAATCAGCTAGGCTCGCACCCTATGGGGATTTAGGTGCCCAACTCTCCTGGATTTCAAAGGGAGTTAGGCACCTAAATACCATGAAGGTCTGGGCCTTCCTGACGTGTCAGCGGTGCTCATGTCTGTCCTTTCATCTCTCCGCGTTTCAGAGTTCCTCACTGTGGGGATGTCGTCCGTCAAGCGGAAGCGAGGAAACTACCTCCTGGACACGCTGAAGTCCATCTTCAGTCAGTCAACCCAGGAGGAGCTGGAGGAGATGGTGGTGGTGGTGCACCTGGCTGACCCGGACTCGGAGTGGAACACCCAGGTGGTGATGGACATTACCGCAAGATTCACTCCCCACCTCCTCCGGGGCCAGCTGCTGGTTATCCATGCCCCTCCGGAGTGCTACCCGCCCCTGGAAGGCCTGAAGAGGAACTACAATGACGCCGAGGATCGAGTGCGGTTCAGATCCAAGCAGAACGTGGACTATGCTTATCTCCTCAGCTTCGCTGCCAACCTTTCCTCCTACTACCTCATGATTGAGGACGACGTGGAGTGCTCCAAGTCCTTCTTGACGGCCATCAGGAAGGCAGTGGCATCCCAGGAAGGCTCCTACTGGGTCATGCTGGAGTTCTCCAAGCTGGGCTACATTGGCAAACTCTACCACTCCAGCGACCTGCCCCAGCTGGCCCAGTTCCTGCTGCTGTTCTACCAGGAAATGCCGTGTGACTGGCTGCTGGGGCACTTCCGCCTGCTGCTCACCCAGAAGAAGGTGATTCGCTTCAAGCCATCCCTCTTCCAGCACATGGGCCTGTATTCCTCCTTCCAAGGGACAGTCAACCAGCTGAAAGACGATGACTTCGAGGCAGATTCCTTGGACCTGCCTGACAACCCCCCGGCTGTGATGTTCACGGACATAGACACCTTTGAGGCCTACCTGCCCAGCAAGGCCTACAGCACGATGCCGGAGTACTTCTGGGGGAAAGCCCCAGCTGCCGGCAGCCACTTCACCATCGTGTTCCACCAGCCTGCCCGTATCTCACGGCTCCAGGTCCACACCGGCTCCAAGGAGCGCCACAGCGACTATCTCCGCGCGGGGGCCGTGGAGCTGGGCAGCCAGCGGCAGGGGAACGGCAAGGGCTGTGCTCTGTACACCCACGTCGGAGCCTTTGAGAAGGGACGCTTTGAATGGAGGGGCTTGGAGAACAGCACGGCGGCCGCCGCGGAGTGCGTGCGGATCCTCGTGACGGAGAGTCAGAGCGAATGGCTGATCATCCGCAGCATCAGCATCTGGACCACACCAAACAGCTAACGGGGGTGCAGGGACAGACGCACTGCTGGTGACCTGCAGGGCAGGGAGCTGGCCTCCCTTCTCAGGGGCGAGCGAGCGGTTTGGGGGTGTCTGGTGCAATGAGGGGCCATGGAGGGTGGTGGCTCTGCCCCCCGCCCCCAGGCAATGGCTCCCTGCAGGGGAGGCACAGTCAGGGCCGAGTGAGGAAGGAAGATGGGGCAGTGAGGGTCAGGGCAGAGGCACGGCAGGACCCTGGTAGCGTGGCAGGATGGTGGGCAAGAAATGGGAGCTAAGGCAGCACATTGATACTCAGGGCAGCCTATGTCGTTGGGCACTAACTGCCAGGTATCGGCGAGCCTGGCCCCCCGCCTGGCCCCACAGAGCTGACTGACTCCTCTGAACTGCTTCCCGTGGGGGCCATGCAGTCAGAACCAAGCCCAGGTAGGGTGTCCCGCTGGGCCAGACCCCAGGAGTGAGACCTGGAATGGTGCTTGCAGCAGACCGCTGGGGCTCTGGGGAGGTCAGGAGAGCCAGCAGTGCCTGGCTCGGGGCAGGTCTACCGGGGAGCTCTAGCCCAGACATGGGCAAAATCAGCACCCCAGCGGGTGAGGTTGCTCCCAGGGCAGAGGCGGCCACGTGGGAAACCTTGGCTTAGGATCCTACTGCTCACAGCCGACCTGCTCTACCCATGAGAATTTAGAGCTGGGCGTCCAACCTCTCCAGCCTGACGGCCAAAATGCTGTACCCCGAATGCCAGGGGGATACACTCATGGTGAGAAGGGCAGGTTATTAATCACATTCATTACAGCAGTGCCTAGGAACCAACCAAAATCGGGGCCTGGTTGTGGTAGGTGCTGTACAAACACAGAGTAGCAGACAATCCCTGCCCTTAAGTGCTTACAATCTAACCAGACAAGACAGCCTCCTTGCCAGCCCCCTCCTCACTCCTGACTTCTTCACAAACCAAACTGAGATGCTAGAAGCAGGGCCTTGTGTGGCCCCTGGCACCATGGGGCCAAATGCAAGGGCAAGAACTCCTCCGTTCTGTGGCAGTGTTCATCTAGTGTATCCACGGTTAGGCTCAAGCCTTAGACAATCGCAAGATTGGCTTTAAAGTCATGAGATTTTTACAAACTTAATAAATATTTGGTTCTTTTCACTGGCCTTCTGGTGTCTGAGCTTTTAGGGTCAGGTTTTTAAACTTTTCTCCACCACCGGGGGCGGGGGAGGGGAAAGAACCCTTAATATTTGTTTGAGGTGCAAGCTGAGATTCTCTTATATTCACTTGACTTCAGGAGCTAGACCTTATAAAGAGTATCAGACATCATGACACAATAGAATCGTGGGAATTGGCAACACTGGGTATTCCCAGGACACACCCTTCGTTGCCAGTCCCAAGCACACACAGCTGGCTCCCTGGGCCTTGGCTTCTGTGCTGCTCCATAGAGGACCGAGAGGCCAGCCTGCACTTCTGGCCTGCTCCTCCACGCCTTGCCTATATGCTAAACTGGAGCCTGGCAACCCAAACTCGCAGCCAGCTCTCAGAGGCATGTCTACACTGCAGTGTAAGCCGGGGTTAGTGGGACTTGAGTCCATGGACCCTGCGTTTGGGAGTGTCCATGCCCTAGGTTTACAATTTCAGGACACAGGCCCCAGCGTCCACACTGCAGTACTGAAACCGGAGTCAAACCACCCTATCTCAGGCTTCCTAGCGCTGTCGCCAATGTGGCCGCTTTAGCTCCTGGTGCAGTGTGGGAAAACGTGACTGTCCGCCCTGCACGCGGCAGGAAGCTTTATGGCCCATCGAGTTCCCAACACCTCCTGCCAAGCCGTCTTTTGGTCTGCACGCTCCCAGCAATCAGAGCCAGCAACTGGGAGGAGTCCCCGGTGGAAGAGCTTCTCTTGCTTGTGCTTTCACTCCTGTTTCAGCAAACGGGCAGAGCATCTCTGAGACACTGGTGGGCAGGGGCATGTGTGGGAATTTCAATTTGACCGCTTTTGGAGGGGCAAGTTGAATACATATACACATTAAACCATATCAACACACGCACCTACCATCTGCATAGAAATAAACAGTGGTACATTCACCATTGCAACGAAAATCCATGCACCGGGGAGCCATCTGAATACAGGTATCCACAGCCTCTTCTGTGTTCACACTGTTGGTTAAGTCAGTCTTTACTGCAAGAATTCACAGTTGCTGAAAACCAACTTCTGTCAGGCTGCTGCAAAGTCTATGAAATTTGCACTTTTTAGCACTAAAACCGTTTTCTGCAGTTGCAACTGTAACAGGTAACGGTGCCAAAAGCACCAATAGGTCAAATCCGTCAGGATACAAAAGTTCCAGGTCATGTTCTGTACAGACCTGCATGAGTTCCAGAAAAGATATTCCATTGTCTGGTTCCTGAGCCTTTCAAATAGGTTCAGTGTGGTGTACTAATAAATCATACTGCATCTCAGGAACTCTGCACTGAAATTCTTTGTTCAGTTTCCCTTTCGATATATTAACAGTTTTCCGTTTTTTTGCACTGAGATAGGCCACAGCTTTGCGGATTAAATTGTCCGGCGATTTCACTTATTGCAGCCCTGAGTGCAGGGGAAAAAGCAATCCACTTTATCTTTTAAAGATTCCAAACGGCAGGATGCGGTGTGACTGCCGTAAAAATGATCCAGAGTTTTTGCTGGTTGCCTTTTCCTGTAAGTTGGCATTTGCAGATTCAGTTCAGTAGCTTGCTGTTCAACTTTTACGAAGTACCCGTGCAACTTCTCATCCATTCTCAGGTTGTGCAAGTTTTCAGCAACTCTCTATTGCATTTATTGCACAGGCAAAATCAGTGTTTTCCCCCTGCAAGAAAGGATAGCATAATACACACAGCCAACAATACCAAGCTGCAGGTTGTGAATTTGAAATCCATCTGTACCACAAGCCCCTTTGCTTCTGCTGACACACTTGCTTTGCTGTCATTCTGCTGAGTATTGATGAAAGTTTCTCTAGTAACAGAAAACTATTCATCTGGGACCTGCAAAGCTCGGCAGTGTGAATACCAGCGCACTTCATGAGGACCCGGAAGATGTGTCTCTTGACCACTGTATTAGTTGCCATTGATGCTTGAAGTCCCTTCTGTCTGTGTCATGGTGTCCTTCTGTAGTTTTTTAGAGACGGAGCTGTGGTAACTACGGGGTGGATGAAAGTATACAGGTTCTGAACAAGTCCAAAAACGTTCTTGGAAACAGTAGTAGAGCTCAAAGGAGTAACCATGACTAAATGTAGACACTGCGCATAGCAATGTGTGTAAACAGCATGTGGCTGTTTTGTTTGGTGGTTAACAATCATCCAGCAAGAGCCATTGATGGGATTTCTCCCCCCTAACTTCTGTGTATGTGGGCCAAGACATTACACCTCCCAGGTCTAAGCGACAGTGCAGGGCATCTCGCAGACGAATTGAACCTTGTTGTGTAGTTATTACGTTGGTTATCAGTATGTGTAATTGTGTATTGTATTAATGTTGGGGTTTTAAGCTTTATTGTTATTAAGTTTTGGCTTGGAAGGGAAGATGTGGTATTGGGAGCTGTGCCTTCAAGGGCTGAGCTTCCCAGACAGAGAGTCTGGGCAGGGTGCCGTGAAGCTCTTGTTGTTTTGCACAGCCAGCTGAAACTAGGCACAGAAGTGCTTGTGACCACCTTCAGCACCGAGGCCCAGATCCTCAAGGGTATTTAGACTTCTAAATTCCATTGAAATCAATAGGATCACCTTTGTGGTCTGGGTGGGATCTCTGAATGCCACAGTACCCACTGGGCTCTGCTGAGGACTCTCAGGCCTCCAAAGTGAGCGGGCCAACTGGTGGATTTGATTGGGAGCCAGGTGCAACTCGGGGCTGGCACAGAGTTGCCTCCTAACACGGGGCAGTTTGGGGCTGAGTCAAAGCCTGCAAACTCTTGAACCACAAAAAGGCACCTGCAAATCCAGCTCCGTGATGGTCCCATGGTACCATTCAGGATGATCTTGTGTCTTCTAAGGCTGGCAGTATCCCTGCCAGAGGCAGAGTCTGTCTAGCCAGGGCCGGATGAAAACATCACCTCTGAATTTGCCATGTAGGCCTGATATTTCTTCACATAGAGCCTTAGAAAACCCCAGGAGCCACCACCAATGTCAGTCCTCTGTGGTTAATCCTTCCTGGCCAAGGGGATGGCACAGAGCAGGGAGCAGACCTTCCTTAGGCCTTCCATTCACACACTGCTGGATCTCTGCCTTTAAAAGCACACACCTAGTTAGTGATCAGTCAGTGTGTGCAATTACTTACAGCTGTGACTGGGGTGGAGGAAAACCATCAGTCAAGGTGTGTGTACCAATTCTGGTACAGCAGCAGTTCTGCAGAAAAGGACCTGGGGATTACAATGGATGAGAAGCTGGATATGAGTCAGCAGTGTGCCCTTGTTGCCAAGAAGGCCAATGGCGTATTGGGCTGTATTAGTAGGAGCATTGCCAGCAGATTGAGGGAAGTGATTATTCCCCTCTATTCGGCACTGGTGAGGTCACACCTGGAGTATTGTGTCCAGTTTTGGGCCCACCCACTACAGAAGGGATGTGGACAAATTGGAGAGAGTCCAGTGGAGGGCAACGCAAATGATCAGGGGGCTGGGGCACATGAGGTATGAGGAGAGGCTGAGGGAATTGGGGTTATTTAGTCTGCGGAAGAGAAGAATGAGGGGGGATTTGATAGCAGCCTTCATCTACCTGAAGGGGGGTCCAAAGAGGATGGAGCTCGGCTGGTCTCAGTGGTAGCAGATGACAGAACAAGGAGCCATGGTCTCAAGTTGCAGTGGGGGAGGTTTAGGTTGGATATTAGGAAACACTATTTCACTAGGAGGGTGGTGAAACACTGGAATGGGTTCCCTAGGGAGGTGGTGGAATCTCCTTCCTTAGAAGTTTTTAAGGTCAGGCTTGACAAAGCCCTGGCTGGGATGATTTAGTTGGGGTTGGTCCTGTTCTGAGCAGGGGGTTGGACTAGATGACCTCCTGAGGTCTCTTCCAACCCTGATCTTCTATGGGTATGTCTACACTATGAAATCAAGTTGAATTTATAGAAGTCGGTTTTTTAGAAAGCGGTTTTATATATGCGAGTGTGTGTGTCCCCACAGAAAATGCTCTAAGTGCATTAAGTGCATTAACTCGGCAGAGTGCTTCCATAGTACAGAGGCAAGCGTCGACTTCCGGAGCATTGCACTGTGGGTAGCTATCCCACAGTTCCCGCAGTCTCCGCTGCCCATTGGAATTGTGGGTTGAGATCCCAATGCCTGATGGGGCTAAAACATTGTCACGGGTGGTTCTGGGTACATATCGTCAGGCCCCCGTTCCCTCCCTCCCTCCATGAAAGCAGCAGCAGACAATCGTTTTGCGCCTTTTTTCCTGAGTTACCTGTGCAGACGCCATACCACGGCAAGCATGGAGCCCGCTCAGGTAACCATCACAGTACGTCTCCTGCGTGCTGGCAGAGGCGGTACGGCATTGCTACACAGTAGCAGCAACCCATTGCCTTCTGGCAGCAGACGGTGCAATATGACTGGTAGCCGTCATCGTCATGTCCGAGGTGCTCCTGGCCGCGTCGGCTGGGAGTGTCTGGACAGACATGGGTGCAGGGACTAAATTTGGAGTGACTCGACCAGGTCATTCTCTTTAGTCCTGCAGTCAGTCCTATTGAACTGTCTTATGGTGAGCAGGCAGGCGATATGGATTGCTAGCAGTCGTACTGTACCATATTCTGCCGGGCAGGCAAGAGATGGGGATGGATAGCAGTCATATTGCACCATCTTCAAAGGCTTTGGGAGTACATCCAGGAGAGCCGCGAATGCCAGAGCAAAGTAATCCTTTCACATGCTTGCTTTTAAACCATGTATAGTATTTTAAAAGGTACACTCACTGGAGGTCCCTTCTCCGCCTGCCGGGTCCAGGAAGCAGCCTTGGGTGGGTTCGGGGGGTACTGGCTCCAGGTCCAGGGTGAGAAACAGTTCCTGACTGTCGGGAAAACCGGTTTCTCCGCTTGCTTGCTGTGAGCTATCTACAACCTCCTCCTCCTCATCTTCTTCATCCCCAAAACCTGCTTCCGTGTTGCCTCCATCTCCATTGAAGGAGTCAAACAACACGGCTGGGGTAGTGGTGGCTGAACCCCCTAAAATGGCATGCAGCTCATCATAGAAGCGGCATGTTTGGGGCTCTGACCCGGAGCGGCCGTTCGCCTCTCTGGTTTTCTGGTAGGCTTGCCTCAGCTCCTTAAGTTTCACGTGGCACTGCTTCGGGTCCCTGTTATGGCCTCTGTCCTTCATGCCCTGGGAGATTTTGACAAAGGTTTTGGCATTTCGAAAACTGGAACGGAGTTCTGGTAGCAAGGATTCCTCTCCCCATACAGCGATCAGATCCCGTACCTCCCGTTTGGTCCATGCTGGAGCTCTTTTGCGATTCTGGGACTCCATCATGGTCACCTCTGCTGATGAGCTCTGCGTGGTCACCTGCAGCTTGCCACGCTGGCCAAACGGGAAATGAGATTAAAAAGTTTGCGGTTCTTTTTCTGTGCATCTGAGTTGAGAGTGTTGTCCAGAGCGGTCACAATGGAGCACTCTGGGATAGCTCCCGGAGGCCAATACCGTCGAATTGTGTCCACAGTACCCCAAATTTGACCCGGCAAGGCCGATTTAAGCGCTAATCCACTTGTCAGGGGTGGAGTAAGGAAATCGATTTTAAGAGCCCTTTAAGTCGAAATAAAGGGCTTCATCATGTGGACGGGTGCAGGTTTACATCGATTTAACGCTGCTAAATTCGACCTAAAGTCCTAGTGTAGGCCAGGGCTATGATTCTAATTCCAAGCTGCTCGCCACACCCCAGCTGGCCACGAGATGTCCCCAGAGACCCTCCCTTGCACAAACAACTGCTAGTGGCACGGGGACAGGGCTGAGATGCTCAGAGCTCCCCGCCGGGGCTGCAGCCGTAGCTGAGCTCATAGGTTGAATCCCAAGTGACATGGGGACAGTGATTAGTGGGAGAAGGAGGGAGAGAGGGCAAAATGGGGTCCCACTCAGGATTGCAGTCAGATGTGGTGAACGCAGCCCATGATGCCTCCAGGGACCCCATCATTTGTCAGGGGTTGGAAGGAATATTTGACCCTAAAATACAGGAAATGATTGGGGGTGTGTGTGTGGAATTAATGTTGCTAATTTTACCCCTTTACAGCTGAGCTGATGCTCCCAGAGCACGCAGCGATGGACGGGAACAGCTGCAGCGTCTCCCCTCCCCCATTGGTTAACAGGCCTGTAGCTATGGGATTCTCCTTCAGGACTGTGTTGCACCGGGGCTGCTGGCCCGTGAATTGGGATGCTCCCAAGCCAGGCAGTTCCATGGTGGATGACATGATCCTGAGATCGTATAAGCTGTAGCAGGGATACTCTGAGAGCAGCAGGGTGGTAGCAGAGTGGTTAGCACCTCCAGCTGCAAGGCAGGGAAAGGGGGTTCTGTCCCTGGCCTGTTGGCTGATGTGGGGCCAATCCCCAAATCGCGTGGGGCTGTAGTTTCTCTGCTTGTAAAATAGGGACACTGACATGTTCTTTCTTTGTCAAGTGCTCACAGAGCAGAGTTAATAAGCGCTATAGAAGCGTGAGAGATGGCTGTTTTGTCAGCTCTGCTGTGGATTTGCTGCATGACTCTGAGCATGTTGCCGCTCCAGGCCTCAGTTTCCCCACCTGTGAAATGGGGATAATACGTCTGACCCATCTTTCTAAGGAGCTTTGAAATCTGCAGATACAAGGCTCTCTGTAGGTGCTCGGTATTATTATCTAGTAATGTTCTTAAAACACATCCAGGGTAAAGGCCCCTGTAGCAGGGCAAAGTTTAATTCATCTCCTGGAGTATTTAACTGTTTGTATGTAGACATTTCCCTAGGGGACATGCAGGCAGATCACACAGTGTAAAACTCAGCGATGGGAGGGAGGGGTAAGACAAGGTGTTGGGTGTTGGTGCTAGCCAGTCCTAGACCCTTTTAGGGGGTGAAATCCAGAACAAGCCCTATAGAATCCTTGAAATGTGGGGCTGGAAGGGACCTTGGGAAGTCATCAAGTGCAGCCCCTTGCACTGAGGCAGGGCCAAGTAAACCTAGACCAGCCCTGGCAGGTGTGTGTTCAACCTGTTCTTAAAAATCCCCAATGATGGAGATTCCACAACCTCCCTTGGCAGCCTGCTCCAGAGCTTAACCACCCTTAGGAAGCACTGAATTTCCCCGGCAGCCGAGCGGAGGCAGAAGGAGACATGGGCTGTGTTCCTCGCTCTGGATGAGGCTAACGGCACTGCTGACCCCCCCTCCTTTGTGCCCCTCTGCTGGGCGGGCCTTGGAGAAGTGCCTGCTAGTTACAGTCAGGATCCAGGGGCAAATGCTCCAAGTTCGGCATGTGCTTTCTGTGGCTACTCTGCAGTGCGGAAGGAGACTTTCGGGGTTCCCGCCCTGGCGCGGGGCTTGGGAGATCTGTGTTCTGTTCCTGGCTCTGCTACTGTGGGACTTTGACCCAGATCTGCAAAGGAAGTTAAGTGCCTGATTCTCATTGAGCTCAGATGCCTGAATCCTTTCGAGGATCTGGCCTGCCCCACTCTGTTCCTCTTCTGCAAAATGGGGATCAGAAGTCTAACTTCCTCCCACTCGTGTCTGGTTAGATTCTAGGCTTGTTGGGACAGGGATTCTCTCTCATGTACATGCAGCGCCTAGCAGAGTGGGGTTTCCATACACTCCCTGATTCTGGTTAATAACAACATTTGCTTTGACGGGGAATGTTTGTCCTAACAAACACACTGGCTGGAAGGATCACTGGAAAGCAAACACCAGACGGGAGAGGCGAATCCATTTCCTGGGGCAGAGGGCCAGGGAGAGAGCTGAAGTGGGATGAAGAGGGTTTTTCTTGGGGTATTTCCCTCTGGAAGTGGGTCCCTCACCCCCACTCCTAACCTGGAGCTGAAGCTTGGGAAGCAGTTACCGGCTTTGGGATAAGCAACAGCTGCTGGGCTTCTTTTGCTGTCTCAGGAACTCTGACAGCACCAGGGAGCGGGGACGGTGTCTAATTTTAAACTCATGCCTGGTGCATTTGTATATGTGTGAGTACACTTTCCAGCCACATTCCCCCCCCCCCCGCCCTCCCCCTCTGCACCGAGGAGACTGGCTCGGCAGAAGAGAACCAGAAGGGGCTTCGGGCAGAGGACGGGGGTCTCAGCCGTGGGAGGAGGGGACGGGGGAGAACGGCTAGAAGAGGCAGCTAGGGAAGGAAGATCATGGAGCCTGCTTCTGCCCAGGATGATCAGAAGAAAAAGCAACAGAAAGAAAAGTCGAAGAAAGCGGTGCCACCCGCAGCCCCCCGACCAGCCAGGGCTCTGTTCTGCTTAACCCTTCAGCACCCGCTGCGGAAAGCCTGCATCAGCATTGTGGAATGGAAGTATCCTTTCCGTCCAGGTGGGGAGGGGAGACGGGACCTGCGTGGGGGTGTCTAGAAACACGGGAGGCCGACACCCGGCAAAGCGAAGGGGGCATTGGAAAGCGTGCGGAGGGACTGCCTCAATGCAGCGGCGAGCTAGAGGAAAGTGTGTGCCCAAGGCACGGGGGAGAATGTTTGGGGCCATTTGGTGGGTGTGGATAGGTTTTTACATTTGGTGAGCGATAGATCTGGTTCCCCTGTTCCGGACGGCTGACGAAGTGCCTGTTTGTACAGTCTGTCTTGCTGGCGATGCGAAAGAGCAGGGGAGGCCAAGAAAAGGCTAAATATACATGAGAAGGAATGAGGGGCCCGATTCTGTGATTCCGCTGCACTCAGTGGCATAAAGCTGGAGTCAGGGAGATCAGGATCTGGCCTGTGTTTTCTTGGGGCGAGGTCGCAGATGGTAATTGATGTGCTCAGTGGAAGGGGGGCTGTTTGGGTGAGAGAAACGGAGGAGGTTTGGATCAGGGACACTGTGGCTTCTGTTCAGTCTCTTTGGTACCAAGCAAAGATGGGGCAATGGGAAATAATCGCAGGGGTTCCCCTCTCCCATGCGTTGTGCAGCCAGGCGAGGAGGGAGAAGGGGAGACATTGCTTTCACTTCAGGAGGGAAGGTGCTGGCGGGAATCCAAGGAAGGCAGAAACCATCTTGGGGAAGGAATGCGAGGAGGAGAGAACCGACACGCAGGGGCAGGGGGCACCTGTGCCAAGGGTGCGTTGCGTGCCGGTGGCAGGAAGGTGCCGGGTGATTGGAGAAGCCGGGGCAGGGATCGGGGTGTGGTGGGGAGAGGATGCGCTTCGCTCGGGAGGCAGGAAAGGGGAAAAGGTGGAGGAGGCCCGGAGCGGAGCGTCGCGGAGAAAATGTCAGGCCGGGAAAGTAAAGTGTGTGGCGGGGGGAGCGACTGAGAGGGACTCTGCGAGCTGCTTGGAATAGCTCAGCCAGTGCGTCGACCGCTCGCCCGCAGCTGCTGTCTGACATCACAGATGGATGGCTCTGCCTGCCCCTCCGCCATTCCCTTCTCTCTCCCTCTTTCTTTCCTTCTCCCTTTTTCTCTCCTTCTTGCTCTGTCTTTCCCCCACACCTTGCCCTCTCCATCCAGCACTCCCCTAGGCTCCCCTATCTCTGATCCCTGCTCTGCTAAAAGCTCGCTCTCACTCAAAGAGGAATGAGTTCAGGCCCTGTGTGATACAGGGGGTCAAACCACATGGCCCCATTGGGCCCTTCTGGCCTCAGATCTGGACCCTGGAGCAGGGATGAGAGCACGGCAGCTCAGAGGGGCTGGGAGCTAAGCCCTGGGGGGGCTGAAGTGGAGCCCATGCGGGGCGGAAGAACCTTTTGTGTGTTTGGATTCTTGTTACCCTGGAAGGGGTGAAATTGTAGTTACAGACTTGGCTGGAGGCTGGGCCCCATCGCCACCTCCAGCCTGTGTGGGGAAGGCTGAAGGTTGGGGGCCACCTCAGAGGAGGAAAGGGAGGCAGGGAGTGTCTCCAGTGCCAGGCGTGGCCTGCAGAGAGTGCTACAGGGCAGCTGCGGCTGCTTCCTGCTAATAGCCCGAGGCCGGGAATTGGGAAGAGATTTAGGCACTGCTGTGCTCAGAAGCCTACATATCCTTTTCAGTAGGGACCTGGGCGCCACAATCTCCTTGGCAGTCAGCGGCATTCTGCCTCCAACCGTGTCCATCGCTGAATATATGTAACGAGCTGGGCCTTGCTCCATTCGCTCAAATGACGGAGGCTGTTGGTTTTAGGACCCCGAGGGGCCCAGATTCACCCCAGGTGTACTAGGCTGCAGTCTGGCCATCAGGCATGTCGTATGGGTCCTTTCTTGACTTGAGGGCGCTATCCCACTGCTGGGGAAATCAATGTAACAAGAGAGAGGCGGGGTCGTCCTATGGGCACACGCTGGCTGGTTGGCCATCAGGGTCCCTGTACTGTGAGCTGCAGTCTTCTCTCTCGGACTCGGTACTGAAGCACTGTGCCAGCCGGGTGCCCCACGCTGCTGGATCAGACCTGAAGTGTGGGGCACGTCCGTCGAAGGCTTTGTGGTACCTTTTGGAAGAAATGGCGCACGGGGCCTTTGTCTTGGGTATGCTCCAGTTTGCCACGTTTTGCCTCGTGTGGCAAATTGCCAGTACGATTATGATGGGTCCCACGCTTCCTCTTCTTGGGGGGTGAAGGGGGAGTTCAGGGCTCAGATTCCTGCCCCTGAACTAGGGTATTTACTGTCCCACTAGTAACCCAGCGATGGGTAGTGGAGAGGGAGGGACCCAGGCCTGCCCTCTACTCCAGGTCCCAGCCCAGGGGCCCTTGGGTGAGCAGTAAACCACTTGAACTCGTGCTTCCTTCCCCTGGGCTACTTCCCTCTCCTGCTCTTCAGCTTGTGGGGCTTCCTGCCCTCTCTTTCTGCACAAGCCGGATGTCTCTTTACCCGGGTCTTGGTCTTGGCTGGGTCTTGGTCTTCTAGCCAGCCACGGCACTTCTCCAAACTCTCCTCCACTTCCGCTCCTCCAAACTGCTCTCTGCTCCAACTGCAAACCACTCTGCTCCACCTCCTTCCCCTGGCTGATTGAAGCGGGGTGGGGGGTGGGGGTTATCAGGTGACTGGCTTCAGGTGCTTTTAATTAATCTATAGAAACCTTTCTTCCCTCTACAGGGAATAAGGCTTCTCCTCATCCTGGGACTTACATCTCTTTCCTAGATCACTCTCCTGCTGTCGCCGTCACCCTGGTGTCCTGCCCCGATACAAAATGGCGGGACCTCCTGCCACCTTCGGAGGGTGAGGAGCCCCAGTGGGCCGGCCTCTATTCCACCTTGGTCCCGAGGCCCGCCGGGGATATCAGTTGGCGGCTCCTTCACGAAGCCGAGAGCATGGGCATGTTCTTGGTGCGGTTCACCCCTATCCCAGACACCTGCCCCTTTTGTGGCGTAAGGGAAACCCTGGTGCACATATATCTGGAGTGTGCCAGGCTGCAGCCCCTATTCCGTCTCCTCACCAATATTTTATTACATTTTTGGCTGCACTTTTCCCTTCACCTCCTTATTTATGCACTCCCTATCCGCGGCCCCACAAAGTCACGGGGCTCCTGGTCAACCTCCTTCTGGCGCTAGCTAAAATGGCCATCTATAAAACCAGAGTGAGGAGGTTGGCCGATGGAGTCTCCTGTGACTGTGGGGCCCCTTTCCGATCCTCGGTCCGTGCACGTATCTGGGCAGAGTTCCTCTGGGCGGTGTCCACTGACTCCCTTGATGCCTTTGAGGAGCAGTGGGAGCTGTCCGGGGTTCTCTGCTCGGTGTCCCCGTCCGGTTCCCTTCGTTTGACCCTTTGACTGCACTCCTGTCCCTGTTATTTCATTAGTTGTCCCCCGGATTTATTTGGTATCCAGGTCCTGTGGACCCCCCTCTTAGGCTGGGGGGGATCCTTTAGCAGTGGACGGCTTCACCCCTTTCCCGGATCCCAATAGGATCACTCTCCTGCTGCCTTCTGGCCATGCTGTATCACACTCCTTAAAATCCTTCCTGCATCATAGCTGTTATTGACTCCTCCTCCCTCCCATGCAGTGTTCCACCCCAGAAGTGGCTGCATTTCAGTGGGGAGTGAGCAATCCCTGTCCTACCCTATGCAAAGGGCTATGGGACCTGGTGTTGTTGTTTTTTTATCCTTTTAATAATAACGCTCTGGGCTGCCTTTGCCAAAGGCTGTCTCACTGCTTTACAAACATTTAATGAATTAATTCTCACAACTGGCCCACGCGGCTGTAACGGGAGTAGTGCCCTGAAGCTGCACATGGGACAAGAGACACCGAAAGCAGAAGTGACTAGCTCAGGGTCAGCCTGCAAATCAGCAGCACATCTGGGACTAGAACCTATGACCCTTAGGTCACTGCCGTAACCTCAGAACCCTGGTAGCCATGAGAGCGAATGGGTCTGCTATGTCCAGGGAGCTCTAGACTGGAAGGAGGAAAGAGACAGGTGCACCAGCAGGAAGGTCAAAGAAGCAGTCACTGCAATCAGGGTAGGGGACAGCATGTGTGTGAGAGAGAGTCCTCTGCAGCATCAGGTTACACTGGTACCCACAATGCAGCAGGTTCTATTTATACCCACAATGCACTGGGTACTATTTATACCCACAATGCGCCTGGTTCACCTAGTTTATTGCTTTGGGGGTTGCAATGAGAGGAAGTGGCCTAGTTTTGGCCCACTCAAGGTAGCATTTGCTCAAAGATCAGGCCAGTTGCTTGGTAGGGGGTTAATTGTAACCGAGCTTTGTGAGCGTTCTGGGGGTGTATGGAGTGGAGTTTGTGAGTGTTGGGGTGCTGGGGGCAGCGGTGTGGGGACATGTGCCCCATTGCTGGTATACATGGCACCTGGATGCCACCCTCGCTTCCCAGTGCTCAGAAGGCAGGTTACTTATCTGGTGCCTGGTGGAGCTTGCTCCCTGTCATGCCCTAGAGAACCTGGCCATAAAAGCCAGCAAATTTCCAGGCCTGGTGTGATTTAGGCTGCAGCTAGAGACAGGTTTATGATGCGGGCTGCTGCTGCTGCCAGGGCAGAGGTGATGCTCTCAAAGGGCTTTACCGGAGTCATAAATGGAGAGAAGCCAGGAGGGAAACCTCCCCCCACAGGATCCCAAGCGTCTGTACTGGTTTAACTTGGGTGCATTTGCTGCTAGCGAAAGGGGCCAGGCTGGCACCCCTCGGCACTTCAGCCGCAGAGGGGTTAAGACCCGGACATGCAGTAGGTTAGGTCCAGAATCAGGAACAGAGATCCTGGCTCCTAGGCCCCTGCTCCAGCCAGTAGGTAATACTCCCTAGAGAAGTATCTGAGAGGGAACTATATAGAGTAAATCCCCAAATAGCAGAGGCACAGAGAACGGTCCCAGGCTCCTTCCGTCCTTGCGGGACAAAAGGCAGCCCATGCAGTGGGCGAAGCAGGGGACCAGGAATTCCTGGGTTCTGTTTCCATTTCTGCCACTGACTTTGGGTGTGACTTCAGGTGGGTCGCTCGATCCCTGTGTCCCTCCTTTAACTCTTCCGGAGAAGGGGAGACTAACCCGAGGGAAGGGGAGGTTTCATTCGTTGTAACAACTCACGAGCGCTTTCCCTCTGCAGATCTTCACACGCTGGGCAGAGACAGGCACATCATTATTTCCAGGGAGCAAATGAGGGAAACGAGACGGTGGGGAAGGGACTTGAGTTTTTAAAGCCCTGAGAGCCTGGGACGGAAGGGCTACCGGAGGCTGCTGATGGTGATTGACAGTAAAGTGTGGGGTGAAATATACAGACTGCCAGCATGTCCACCTTGGGCACGTGACTAAAATTAAGGCAGTAGAGGATCATCTTTAGCAGCCAGTGGCCTCCTTGTCAGCTGATTACGGCAGGTCTAGGCAGCAGGCAGACGCTGAAGGGCCGGGAGATTTAATCCACGGGGCGAAGGGGCTGGTTCTTTGTGGAAAGACATCATCACGGACATACATGGCTCTCTTTACCAAAGATATCTAAAGAGCCGCAGGTGTTTCGTTTGGCCTGTGTAACAGGGCTGCCTGCCCCTTTAAGGGCTGGAGGCCTGTGACCAGCTGGCCCTGTTCACTAATAAGATCTAGCCGAGGGGAGACAGGTGCTTAGTTCACTCTAAGGAGGGGCAGGGACGTGGGGTCTGCAGAGAGATGTTGCAGCAAAGGACAGTTGCTGGCAGGAGCCGCTGGAGAGAAGCCCCAGGCACTGTGGCTGGGTAGAAAGCTCCAACTGGATCAGTTTTGTTTTCCTTGGGTGAGTTTGTGGTTGTTGGGATAATAAATGGAGCTCAGAGGGAAGGGACTAAGGACGGAGGCATCAGACCTTGTCCTCTGCGCTGCTTCTGCTTTATGCTGTTCCCCCCGGGTGCGGAAGCGCGTGGGACAATGCTGCAGAATGGGCCAGCATGCGGTAATTGAAAGATGACTCCTATCAATCCCTCCCTGTCCCCACAGCCCTCATCAGGCAGATGCTTGAGCAAACGGGTGGTTTGCACCATGCCCTGGCAGGCAGAGACTCGGGTGGGCCCAGTTGAATTCCAGGGAGGGGAGGAGTGCCTTGTTGGGGGTCTGGCCCCGGGGAGCCCCACTCTGAGGATCAGTTGCCCGCTAAACTCCCCTGCAGGGTGAGTGTCCCAGGAGCAGCGTGGCCGTCGGGGCCCAGCCTGTCATCACTGTGGATGGTCCCCAGCCGTGCAGTGGCAACAGGTGTGATGTGATCTTTAGCCTAATGGCTGGGCCACTCCGGCTGTCACTGTCTGCAGCAGCTGACGTGTCTTAGGCCTTTGCCCCATCCCCTAGCCAGGCCACGCTGCTTCCCCTGGATGGAATCTTTGCCGTCTTGTTTTCAGCCTGGCCCCATGAAAGGAAACCCAGCATGCTCCATGGGTGGGATGACAGAGAGACACAAGCTGTGTGACCTGTGACACCTCCTCCCCAACCTCCCCCCCTATCTCCGATCCACCTCCACATACACGGCGGGCACAGGATAGGCTCTCCCCAGCACCGTCCCCCGGGCTGTTGAGCAGAGGGGTGACTGGATCTGCTAAATGGCTGGAGAGCATTTGGATTGTTTCCCTTGTAAAATTGCCCAGCGAGCATCACTTCCTGGCCCTCCCCGCTTCCCGGGGCTCTGGGTCCTGCCTTGGCAGAGGAGCAAGTGGAGATGTTGATTCAAGAGCCTGCTTTCGTTTTGCTTTTCCTGTCTCTGTCACAAGAGAGCGGAGAGGAGTCCCGGGCCAACCAGGGGGCAGGTAGGTGCAAGGCAAACCCCACACACCCAGCCCTGTCCTCCAGCTCCCCAAACACAGCTCTGCCACTGCCCCTCAGTCCTGACCTGCAGCCCCCAGACTTGCCAACGCCTTGGGGCCAAAAAGCAGCAGAGTTTGAATTTTCACAAACTTGGGCAAATGTGCATGAAATACTCCCTGGGGTGGGGACGCTTCCAGCCACTCCCTAAATGCAAAGGAATGAATTCTGTGCCCAGCTGTGACGCTTCACAGCCGGGGTACCTGGGGTGGGGAGGCACCTCACTACCACCTGCCCTTTGCATGTGGGAGCCTTGTCTCTGCCCACCGGGGGTCAGCTCCTCACCTCCACCGGCACCCCAGGCCCTACCCTCTAGGCCTCTGCTGTCACTGAAGGGTTAGCAGTTGGCACATGCCAGGGGGACACTGGGCCCTCCAGGGGACAGCGGAGGTTGGAGTGCGCCGATTGCTCACCCACAGAGTGTTCCCAGATTCGCGGCACCCACAGCAGTCGTACACGCCCCCCCCCCCCCCAGTCCCGCCTCCGATGGCTTCGCACACGCTGGGTGTGTCCCGAGGGGCGCGTGCAGCAGTTTATTTGATGCGGAGCTGAGATTGCGCTGGTAGCACGTACAGGACGCTCCCCGTTAGCCGAACAGCAGGCGGGGCACGGATTTTATTGGAATAATCTAGCGGGCAGGAGCCACTCAGCAGCCGGGTGGCAGGGCTTGTCTTTCTCCTCCTCCTCGCAGTCCTGGCCGGGGGTCGCTCCCCTGACCGCAGGGCAACAGAGGAGCTGCCATGGGGCCGGTGACGGGGGGAGGCTGCGGTTTTGGCGGAGCAGAGCAGAGACAACCCCCGAGGCCAGGACCCTGCTCTGCCCTTCCAGGAACGCAGTCTTCCTTGCGCCTGCAGGGATCAGCTGTCACGGCCCTGCCGCAGTGCTGGGACTGGGAGCCCCCTGCAGCTCCACGGTCATGATAGTGGGACCGCAGAGGGCTCCCTGGACGGCCGCAGGGTGGCCTCCCGCATGGCCAAGGGCTCGTGGTCCTTGTCACAGTCCTGGCCGGGTGGGGGGGGTCTCTGCTCTATTGTCTGAACTGCTGTGTTAGCCGTCCTGGCTTGTCACCCAGCATGGGAGACGTGCTGTGGAGGGCGTGTACTGGAAACCAACGGTTACATACAAAATAAAATCAGAGCACACGTTCTACAACCTAGACTCGCTACTTTCATGTCGTACACAGCAAAGTTCGCCCCAAAGTCCTGCCAGCTTTTTACAGCCTGTGATCCTTGTTTCATGAGACAAGTCATGCTGGCAGCTTGCCTCCTAAGTAAAGGAGCCCCCAGTGTCTCTTTTGCAGCACGGGCTATCTCAAAACAGTCCTTTGATCTTTATTCCTAACCCAGACCCCATGGTGCTAATTGCTCTGCCCTGTAGATTTTGCAATCTCTTGTCAATTTTGTAATCTAGATGAGTTTGTGGCTCCCTATGCAACTCGACTCCCACTGTGAAGGGACCACACACAAGGACCAGATGTGGAGATAAGTGTCTGTAACCCCTTCCTGAAAGGAACCTGTCTGAGATATGTCCCCTCCTGGTTACCTGCCTCAGCTCCGAGGCTTTAAGAACGTAATTTTCAGTAGAGAGACATAATTCCTTAAATATTATCCATGCTTACATTTCAAAATGATTGTGACGACCAGCGGGCTACAGGCTTTTGGTGGAGACCATCTTCTGGAGTACTAACACGCACAGAGCTGACCCAGGAGATCCCTGGAAAACCCCCTGCACCTGCTGTGCCAGTTGGCATCAAGAAGTCACTGGGTCACAACAGCCCCACAGCAATTACGAATGTGTTCCCACATTTCCCCACATCAGCTCTGTGTCTCCCCATCAATCTTGTGCTCCTCTAGCTGCCCAATCTTCCCCAGCTCCCCCTCACTGCTGAGTCCCTCCCCAAGCCCCACATCTGCCCCTGGCTCCCCATGTCCCTCGGCTCCTTATGCAGAGATTCTTCATCCCCCCCCCCCCCCCATTCCTAGGCCGGGTGGGATAGGGTGGCCAGGTGTCTGGATTTCGGACACCTGGTTGAAAAGGGATCCTGGCAGCTTGCACCTCTGACCGGGCCATTCACTGTCCGGTTGGCGGAGCAGCACAGTGGGGCTGGTAGGCTCCCTGCAACCTCCGGGCTGCATGGCTCCCGGGAAGCAGCCAGCATGTCCCCTCTCTGGCTCCTATGCTTAGGGGTAGCTAGGGGGCTCTGCAAGCTGCCCCCACAGCTCCCATTGGCTGGGAACCACAGCCAATGGGAGCGGCGCCTGTGGATGGGGCAGCATGTAGAGCCGCCTGGTCGTGCCTCTGCATAGGAGCCAGAGGGAGGACATGCTGCTGCTTCTGGGAGCCGCTTGAGGTAAGCACCACCCGGAGCCTGCACCCCTGACCCACTCCCCAGCCCTGATCCCCTGCTCCAGCCCTGATCCCCCTCCTGCCCTCCAAACCCTTCGGTCCCAGCCCGGAGCACCCTACTAAACCCCAAACCCCTCATTCCCAGCCCCACCCCATAGTTTGCACCCCCAGCCAGAGCCCTCACCCTCCCGCACCACAACCCTCTGCCCCAGCCCAGAGCCCCCTCCCGCACCCTGAACCCCTCATTTCTGGCCCAATCCCAGAACTTGCACCCCCAGCTGGAGCCCTCACCCCCTGAGCCAGCCTAGTGAAAATGAGTGAGTGAGGGTGGGGAGAGCGAGCAACAGAGGGAGCAAGGGATGGAATGAGTGGGGGCAGGGCCTTGGAGGTGGGTGGGGCACGAGGTGGGGCAACGGTGTTCGGTTTTGTGTGAGTAGAAAGTTGGCAACCCTAGGGTGGGAGGAAGATGGGGAGAAGCAGAGGCAGGAACCCATCCCCGTTCACAGGAGAGGAGAAGGGGCACCTTCCCCAAGAGGTGGGGCAGTGGGGAAGGCAGCCAATCAGAGGCTGATTTCCCCCTAGACTGATGGGCTGTGCCCCAGATCTGTAAGAGGCTCTGAAACTGTGGGAGTGTTGGCTGGTCTGATGGCAACCGCACCCCGTGTTATTGCAGCCCTGGGTCCTCCCCCCAAACTCTGCCAGTGCCCCTCAAGTCCTGAGCTGCAGCACCCCTGGCTAGTCCATTCCTGGGTCTCTCCTGTGTAAATGTGGCCAGTGCCCTGGCATTAGATCAGCTTATGAGGTCGTTACCATTAATTGGTGCATACGCAAGGACTGCACCTCGGCTCTGTGCTTCTCCTTAATGCCCACCCACAGACCCTTCGAGATCATTATCCTGATGACCATCTTTGCCAACTGCGTGGCGTTGGCCGTCTACCTGCCCATGCCGGAGGATGATACCAACGCTTCAAACTCCAGCCTGGTAAGAGACAGCCTCATCCTCGTGTTCTACAATACCGCCCCCCGGCACCGTCTTGCTCGCTGCAAAGCCCCCGAGGCAATCATTTTTCCTTCACCTGTGCTCCAAACTAACCTTTTATAAATAGCAGGGGCATCAAGTCGAGGCAGCATTAAGGGGCTGAGCCCCTTGCTCACTAATGTTAGCACCTGCCTGGCACTGAAATTTCACCCTCCGAGACACCGGCACGTGAGCTGCATGGTCTCCAGTTATGTATTCGTGAAATTTACACCTGCGCGTCTGAGTCCATGAGCAGGAAGGGAAGCTGGGACCCACAACACCAAGATACAGGCCTCTGCTCCCTGTTAGGTTGGGGAGGGAGTGGCTGGCCCCACAAGTGACAAGATGTTAAAAAAACATCTCTGTTGCCTGTTAGCAGCATTAAACTGCTCCATTATCCCCTTTGACCCGAGCAGCTACTCAAATTCTGGGGCCTTGCGGGTTGTCCAGCCGGGAGCAGAAATTGACGATGGAATCTGAGATGGTCTGGTGTGTTTGTCCCTTCCTTGTAGAGTCCTGCTTTACTCCTTGTAAGACATGTGCCCCAGGACCCCAGGTGGGGGGACCGAAGCCTGAGCCCTGCCGCACTGGGTGGGGAAGCAAAAGTTGAAGCTTTGGCCCCGGGGGGTGGGGCTCGGACTTTAGCTTTGGCCCCGGGCCCCAGCAAGTCTAACGCCAGCCCTGGCAACCCCATTAAAATCTGGTCGCGCCCCACTTTGGGGTTCTGACCCACAGTCTGAGAACTGATGATAGCCTGTCCTTGTCATTCTGTCATTTATGCTTACTGTCCTTACTGACCTCACCTCGGGGGCTGACAACCAGCTGGCTCTAACATACGGTGTGTTCTGTATCCTCAAGGGTTTGTATTCAGAAAAAAGAAAGGTGATTAGAAAGGAGTAGGATTTTATCATTATTAGGTCCATGACAGTGGTACTGAAAGGCCACAACAGAGATCAGGGCCCCATTGTGTTGGGTGCTGCACACACATGTAATAAGAGACAGGCCCTGCCCCAGAAGCTTACAACATGAATAGACAAGACAGACAAAGGGTGGGAGGGGAAACTGAGGCCCAAAGAGGGGCCGTGTCTTGCCCAAGCTCACCCAGTGGAAGAGGCAGGGAAAGCACTGGGTCTCCCAAGTCCAAGTGCCATGATCTCTGGGGACAGTTAGTGCTGCCGTCTCGAGGTTTGCTTCAAACAAGCACCCAAAGTTCACAGGCTCATTTGAGCCTTACCCAAAGAGCTCGGATCTGTGAGACTGAGCTGGAAATCATGAGAGTGCCTGTAATTTCTGTTCCTTCCTCATTCGGTTAGGCTGGAAAGCCCCCCAAAACACCCTCTTTCAGGGCATTGTAACAAGCCTTTGGCCACTTAAGAATTGCAGAGTTGTCCATCTGTTTCACACCGTGAGCGGTTAGAATTTCAGAGTGACAGCGGGCTCCTAATTCAGATCATTTTGCTCCAGAAAGCCCAGGTCCCTACTATCAGAGCAAAATGAAAATCTCCATTAGCTGTAAGCAGAGTAGGGCCTTTGGCACACAGTTGAGCAGTTCTGATTGCATCCAGTAGAGGGCAGTGGTCTCTCTCGCTCACACACAAACTGAGAGGGAAGTTTGCTGCAACTGCTGTGTGGCTACAGAAGAGCGAAATCCCCAGGGATCTCAATCCAGCCGCTACATTCCCATGAACCTTGAAACAAAGAAAGGAATCTGCACACGCCTCTGTCTGCTCAGACCTCCCCGGAGATGATAGAGTGTCAGAGCCAGGAGCATGTGCAGGGTCTGCGATTGCTGCTTTTCAAGTGAATAAATAACTGGTAGCTGACAATACCGCGGGGATCTGAGTGGGCGGCTAAGTTATGGCTGGGGTCCCGTGTAGGTCCCAGAGTTAAGGCCCTGCTGGCAGGGTTACAGAGGCCAGCCCTGATGGAGAAAAGCGGCAAGGTTTATGAGCGGGAGCTAAGGAGTCCATAAAGGGAAAGGCTCCTTGTAGGAAGTGTCACCTCCATTCGCTCAGCTCCCAGGGAGAGTTATTGCTGCTTTGCAGCCTGTCTCGGGAGCCCTGGGATTCATCAAACAAGCCCCGTCACTTGTTTATGGGAGGAGAGGAGCAGTGGGTGTGGGGGCTGGAGCTCTGGGCAAAGCTGAGCGTGCAAGCCAGGAACCGATCCTCAGCTGTTTCCTATGCGTTTCCCATCCATACCCTCTCCTTCCCCGCCCCCTGTATGCATTCCTCTCCGAGTACCCCCCTGATCTGCGTAGGGAGCCGTTCGAACAGGCAGCCTTCCAGCCAGGGTCTCCTGACGTCGAGAGGCTGTTTGGGTTGGAAATACCCACCCTCCCCCCCGGGCACCGTTGGAAAATCGTCCGCCACGTGCTCTGGGCCTAATGCCTGGTGCTTCCATTCCTGCAGTCGGAGCAGGGGGTTGAAACTCGTTGGGTTCTCAGGAGCCATCCCGGCTCCCAGTGGAACTGAGAGCAATCTCAGGGCTCCTTGGACTTGCATTCTGCTCCTAATGCCTCCCTATGAGCTCAGGGAAGCAGAGAACAGCTCTAGTGCAATGCTTTTTGTCCCGTCACCCCCCTCCCGACATGCTCCATATCCCCCCCCCCCCCCCGCTGGGCCATGGGGAGCTGAGAGCAGAGCCTGTATAGTGAGCCAGCTCTGCGCTGGCTGGCGCGGGAGTCCCTGGTCCCATCACCCACGGCCCCTTGGCAATGCCAGACCGGGAGCGGTACTGTAGCTGCAGGTCCGTCCAGTATACAGCTCTTGTTGGGTTCGCCACATGAGTTATTCGGCAAATAATTTGGGGGGCCCTTGGTCATCTCCTCAGCTGCCTATTCAGCCAATACGTGGCCCTGACACACTGACAGTGCTTGTCAGGTGGGTTATTTCATGGGTATCCTCATGCCCGCCCAGCGTTCCAGTCGCAATGCCCTGCAGAGCGTTTGCAGAGGCAGAGGCAAGCCCAGGACCCTAGTCTGAGTCCCCAGCCCCGGAGAATGGATCAGCGAGGGCCCACAGCAATCCCAGGAGGTGCAAATCCGGAGGAGTTTTAGAGTGAGTGTCTGATCCCAAGGCTTGCATCCCCCACTAGCCTCTCACAGCTGTTGTTGTTATTTATTATCTGGATTACCGTAGCACCTACGAACCCAAGTCGTGGCCCAGGACCCCACTGTGCTTGGCGCTGTACAAACACAGAACAGAAAGAGACTCTGTGCTCCGGAGAGCTGACAATTTAAGAGAAGAGACAATAGGTGGACATGGACAGACAGTACAGTACAAGGGAACAATGAATCCACCCTGGCCAGCATGGTAGGCAGGGATTTCAGCCTAGCTGTTAGGTTTTTTTGCAGGCATCCTGGCAAAGGAACTTGGTGCAGAGGGATGTGAAGGAAGAGAAGAGGGAGCTTTGCGGGTGTTTGCAGGGAGCTCTGCCCCAGCGGGAGGGGAAAGCACGGAAAATGTAACAGGAGGGCAATGGAGGTGGCCGTCATGGTCCAGCCGGAGGCAGGAGTCGCCGTCTGGAATCTCTGGAGTGGGTGAGAGGGAGGGTGGGGAGAGGCCCTGGGGCCATTGCCAGTGAAGACAGCTAGCATATGTTCGATGCAGCAGGGACAAGGGAGGCAAAGACAGGGACGAGATGGCCAAAGCCACGGGCTTGGAGGTGACATCTGCATGGACGTGAGCAGGGCTGGAGGGCATTTGTCAGGAGCAGAGAGGAGGATGTAGCTGGGAAACGCAGTGGCCCATCTTCTCGACCACTCTGTCCACTGTGGGCCACTGGCCCCTGACAGCTGGGCTGAGGGGCCCTTTCTTTATCCTGATTCTGTAAAGTCCCTGAGGGTCTCCTCTCCAGGGCCTGCCTTAGCTTTGCAAGTGAGACCTGATGGGATCCCCTCCCAGCCCTGGGTGCTGTGGCTCCAGGAAAAGAAGCCAGGGCCTGGTTCTACTCTCGCTCCCCATTCACACTGGCATAATCCCATTGGTGTCACTCCTGATTGACAGGGGGCTGAGTAAGGAGCACAGGACCATGCTGTCCACAGGCGTTTCTATCCTCCAAAGCATCAGTCTCTACAGCACTAGGTGCCCAAGAGGCAGTGTGGTCCAATGGGTGAGGCACTGGGCTGGGTGTGAGGAGACCCAGCTCTGCCACTGCGCTGCTGGATGCCCTTGGGCAACCTGGGGGTTGCAACACCATTCACTGCGCTGGCCCGCTGCCCCTCTGTATTGAGAGATGGCGTTGTGACCTGGCACACAGGGCATCTGTTGCTGTGCCGTGGAACACAGGGGCGTCCCCCAGGAACTTGACCCCTGGCAGCACCGGCTCATACACTGTGTGGGGAGACTTCCCAGCTGAGGGAGACCCAGGGTCCCTGCATGAGGAGGGAAAGGGATGAGCGGGGACCGGAATTCACACTCCTCCCCAATACCTGAACTGGCGTCCCTGCTAGAGGGGCATTGTGAGCTGAGGTGCCTGGCACGGACTGGCAGGTTGGCATTGACTCGCCCACCCAGGGGGCATGTTAGCCTGGCAGGAGGGGTGCTTACCCTGTGTACTTGGCACATAGGCGTGAGGGTCTATCCTACCCATGCATGTCTGGATCCTGCAGGTCAGCTCGGTGGTAGGAAGGGCACCCGCAGCAGAGTCCCTCGTAGCACTGTGGATGTCGGATTTAACTGGCCCATGGCCCACGTATGAGCAATTCCTTACATACATCCTACCCTGGAAACCCTGGTGCCTGCAGCGTCACCTGCTCCCCTGCCTTGTCCCCTATGTGTTACCAGCACGAATCCTGTGGCAGAGGGAAGAGTAACGCGCTGGCAGTAGGATGGGTGTCCTACTGGACAGCTATGAGACAAACACATGCAGTGCCGGGTTTACAGTGGCTCCATGGAGCCTGGTCCAGGCTCAGAAGGGGCCCCGGCCTGCTCCGCTTGAACTGCGCCCCGAGACCCTGCTGGCTCCCCCTGCCCACCACTTGCTTCTCTCGGCCTGCCCGCCGGCTGGCCAAGGGCTCCTCTCCACCCCCTGCCCCACCCCCCTGCTCCTCTCAGCCCCCTGGCCAGACCCCAGGGCACCTCCGGCTCTGCTCAGTCTCTGCTTCCCACCACCTGTGGGGTCTCCCCGGAGCCGAGCCGCCTGGGACTGGCGCAGAAGCCTGGCCAGTCTTGGCCGGTTGGGGGGGTGGGGAAAAGTGTGGGGGGCTTGGCTGGGCCCCTCCAGGTAAGTGCGTCTTGAGGGAGCCCGGCCAGGGCAGGTCCTGGCCTGGCTGATCACGCCACTTCCGAGGGGCTGGAGCGATCCCCAGCCCTGGGACAGTCCTGGCTGCACTGGTATTTCAGCCCGGCAGACACAGTCGCCTCCCAGCAGGGCCGGTGAGTGCGGCTGGGAGGCAGGGCCTGCGGGAGGGGGTCTGTGGGGAGTCTGGGGGCGGGAGGATCTGTGTGTGTTGGGGCACTAGGGAGTGGGGGTTCTCTGTGGGGGGTGCTGGGCAGTTGTGGTGGGGCTGTGGGCAGGGGTGGTGTTGTGCAGGGCGCTGTGCATTTCTGGGGGAGGTCTGCGGAGGCGCTGGGCATAGTGGGTCCAGGGGGTCTCTGGCCATAGGAAGTCAGGAGGAAGTTGGTGTTGGGTGGGGGGCTCTGTGGCGTGGCATGGGCCCGCCCCCCGAGGGGACGGGGCACGCTGGCATCACAGGGCCACTGTGCGTCTTGCAATTGCTGGGTTGCAAATAGTGCCCTCGCACCGGGCTGGGTGGAGCCGGACCACCCCTGTCATGCCATGCCCCATTGCCCCTGGCTGGCCCCTGGGTCTGGGGACCGACCTCCCCTCGCCAGGCTCCATTGCCCCCATGGGGGCCCACAAATATGTTTGGCGTCAGGCCCACAAAAGGTTAATCCAGCCCTGCACACATGCAGTGTTGGTCTGTAAGGCTGTGTGGAGTATATGGGCTGCGGTACAGACCCAATGAGACTTGTAAAAAGCAGGCCCGGGGAGTGGGGAGGGGACTCTGCTCTGTTTAAAAAGTCTGTAGCGACAAGGTGGGTGAGGAAATATCTTTTATTGGACCAACTGTTGGTGAGAGAGAGAACACGACACTACACAGAGCTCTTCTTCGGGTCTGGGAAAGGTACTCTGTACTAAATACAAGGTGGAACTAGGGTGACCAGATGTCCCGATTGTTTCGGGACAGTCCCGATTTTGGGGGCTTTTTCTTATATAGGCACTTATTACCCCCCCACCCCTTGTCCCGATTTTTTACACTTGCTATCTGGTCACCCTAGGTGGAACAGATTATGTAGCATAAGTAGTTAACACATTCACCCACATAGTCTCTCACATATTCTAAGGGACCATTCAAAGTGAAGTGGCCCATTACCACCTCTGAAGTCATGGGACAAACAAAGGGGGTTAGTGGGTTACAGTTTGTTGTAATAAGCCATAAATCCAGTGTCTTTATTAAGATGGTGATTTTTGGTGTCTAGCAACGTTATGAATTTAAGCTCCCAGGCTCGTCTTTTGAAAGCGTCGTGCAGGTTTCCTTTGCAGCCGAGAACTGAGAGGTCAGACATGGAGCGGTCGTTCGGTGGAAAGTGTTCGCCCACAGGTGATTGGGTGTTTTTGTTTTTTATCATTTAACTGTGCAAGCCCATTCGAGAGTGTTTGGGTTCACCCACATAGTTGTTGTTGGGCGCTTAATGCACGGGGTGAGGTACACCACTTGTTGTGATAGGCACGTGTAGGACCCATGGATCTTGAAAGGTGTGCTGTGTGGGGTGTTGGTCATCGCAGCGGTGGAGCTATGCCTGCAGGTTTTACATCTGTGTTCTGGCAGTTCTGGTGCCACTTTGAGTGAGTGTGTCCTGGTCTGTGGATGAGTTTGGAGAGGATGGGGGGTTGTTGGAAGGCCAGAAGAAACGGTTTAGGAAAGATCTTTCAGGATGTGGTCCCCACAGAGTGTAGGTTGTAACTGGTCGATGATGTCCGATATGGGTTCCAGTGTGGGGTCGTTCCTTGATGTGATCTGTTTCTCTGGTGGAGTGCCCGTGTTTGGTGAAGGCAGTTTTAAGTTTGTAGCCCGGACTTCATAGATTTCTACCACACCTTCAACAACCACCATCCATCTGTCAAACTCTTTCTAGAACACTCCTGCATCAGCATCAACTTCTTAGACACCACAATCAGCTTCAGCATTGGAACCCTACAGACAGCTAGTTACAAGAAATCCACAGATCCCCACACTTACTTCCACAGATCCAATAACCACCCCAAACACACCAAGAGATCTCTTATCTACAGCTCAGATATCACAGAATGTGCTCCAAAGAAAAAACCATTTTTAGTGAGTAAACTGAAGCACAAAAGGTTAAGGCCTAGGTCCTCAAACGGTACGTCTACACTGCAAAAAAGGACCTGCGTCAGCAAGTCTCAGAGCCTGGTTCAACCATCTCGGGTTTACAGGGGGTAACACTCGGGCTTGGGCTGGAACCTGGGCTCGGAAACCCGGCGAGGGGGGAGGGTCTCAGAGCCTGGGCTCCAGCTTCAGCCCGAATGTCTACACTGCTAGCTTAGCCCTGTAGCGCAAGCCCCAGTCAGTTGACCTGGCCTGCCAGACTTGCTTATCAATGCGAACATGCTTTCCATTTACTTCTTGGGCGTAGGACGATGGGGTGTCATCTTTGCCTTCCAGATATTGTTCACTGTCCTTGCTCCCACACAGCATAGCCACCGGAGGCTTGTTTCTCCTGTGTGCTGCTTGCCTGTTGGCTTCACATCTCTTCCTTGGCGTTTGACTTCATGTGTAAATGGGCAGCCATTGTGTTATCTTACAATGCTTGAATTACAACCTGACACAGAGAGCGGAGAATAAATATCTCTTGTCTGACAGAAAACCTGGTTTTTCACCTCTGTGATGACTAACATCGTAATCCAGTCCATGTTTTCAGTATCTATACAGAAATCCTTCCATAGTATCAATACATACATCTCACAATGATATTAATAACCCATGTGCCACCGGCTTTCAGTGGAGACCTCTCATGACAGTCTTGGGTGAATGAGATGGTGCATACTGGCCTCAGGGTATACCTGTACCCCTATGTACCTCCTTGTTGGTTGGCATTAATAGGTTCTCGGGTCACAATATGGAATGAGGCTGCTAGCTATCCAGTCATACCTGGCATGTTTGCTGTCTGCGTGCAGGTGAAAAGGGAGCTACGTGGGCTTTGGCCTGATTTCTTGCCCAGCACCTAGAGGCGGGAGATTTCAATTCTGGGTCCCATCCCCTGTTAGGGTGAATTCACTCTTTCAGTTCTGGCATTTTCTGCTCTACCAGTCAAATGAATACTTAGGAAGATATGTGTGGGCCAAACACCCCTATTGGTGGCAGCAGGAGATGGGCATCTGTATTAGAGTCTGGCCCCGAAGAGCATTCAGGGTGTAATTCCAGGCTGGGTCAGGATTTCAGAGCAAACCGAAAGTGGGGAATCTCCCTGTCCTGCAGCAGTGGCGGCTTCCCTGAAGGGGCTGTTATTGTGGGGTGTGAATGTAAATACATAAATATAAATATCCTCCCCCCCAAATATCTGGCTGGCTCTAAAGTATTTAAATCCTGACCTGGAAGAGGCCCTAGCAACAGGCAGTGATTAGCGTCAGCGGGGGTGATGGACAGCTGGCAGCTACTGCTGTGCCCGGTGCAAAACGCAGTGACTATTCTGGGCCCTGATGGCCGCAGGCAGCTGCACTGAGTCAGCCAAAGAGCCAGACAGCAAAGCCTCTGGACGAAGGCAGGAGGGGGGGGGGGGCAGCATCCTTTCTGCCCAAATGGAGTATAGGGGTCCCCTTCCCCTGGTTTGTCAAACCTCAGTTTCCTGCCACGAGCGGCAAGAGGGGCTCACAGCACAAAGGGAGCTGGAACCCATTGAGGACAGCCGTGAGCAAAACCGGGGCTCGGTTTGGGTTTTGACGGGAGCAAGGGGCCCCACTGATGGGGAAAAGAGCTCTGCTGGGGGGGCTGGCCGGAGGGGGGAGGGCCCAGATGCGGGAATTGGCCTCAGTGGGGCTGAGAGCAGCTGGAGGGGCTGGCCACAGTGGGGGTGAGGGACCCAGCTGTGGGGACTGGCCACAGTGGGGGTGTGGGGCTCAGAAGTCATATTCAACTGTACTTAATAAAGAGGGACAGGATCACGGTGGAATGGATCAGAGGGGGCTGGGCTCAGGAGGGAAACAGAGGCTACTTCTGGGGGGATTCTGCACCAAAAATTTAAAAATCCTGTGCCAAAATTTTAAAAATTCTGCGAAATTCTGCATATTTTATTTGTCAAAATAACACAATATAATCACTTCAGTTTCAATTATTTTGGTAATTTATTTCAAAATACCTGTCAACAAGTACATCAACAATATCACCTCCCTGGTGGTCTAGTGGTTAGGATTCGGCACTCTCACTGCCGTGGCCTGGGTTAGATTCCCGGTCAGGGAAGGAATTTTGGGGCGGGATAGCTCAGTGGTTTGAGCACTGGCCTGCTAAACCCAAGGTTATGAGTTCAATGGTTGAGGGGGCCATTTAGGGCTCTGGGGCAAAAATTGGGGATTGGTCCTGCTTTGAGCAGGGGGTTGGACTAGGTGACCTCCTGAGGTCCCTTCCAACACTGATATTCTATGATTCTACAGTCAACAGCTAAAAAGATTTCCCCCAGGAGTAGAGAGTTAAAGAAACCTCTATGACAACCCAGTTCCAGTTGAGGGGGGCTGGAGGGAGTTGTGTGGGGCCCCCCAGAGACCAGACACCTGCACTCCCATCCCCCCAGAGCTGAGCCATGCAGCATCCTCCAGCCCAGACACCAGCAGCCCCCTCCCCGCAGATCCCAGTCGCAGGGCAGACACCAGCACCCCCAGCACCTTTACTCTCCCCAGCTTCTTTACTGTCCCACTAGGGGACATGGTGTGGGGCAGCCCTGCCCTTCCTCATCCTTTACCAGAGCTGGCTGGGTCTCCAAGGCCCTCCCCATCCCCCGGGAGAATGAGGATCAAAGTGCTCCGCTCACTGCGAGCTGGGCTCTGCAGTGCCCAGCGGCCCCTAGTGGCGGCCAGAAATTCCGCAGGGGAAACCAGGAATTCTGCAAAATTCTGCATTGCATGGCGCATTGCGTGCAGTTCCCCCAAGGAGTAAGAGGCTGTGTGTGAGCAGGGGCAGCAGCTGTGGAGGTGAGCTGGGAGTTGGGAGTCACTTAGTGAGAGAGTGGGGGGCTTCTCTCGGGAGACCAGACAGAAAATGTGAAAAATCGGGACGGGGGTGGGGGGTAATAGGAGCCTATATAAGAAAAAGACCCCCAAATTGGGACTGTCCCTATAAAATCGGGACATCTGGTCACCCTAGGCTTCTCTCAAAGAGTATTAAACTGGTTTGCTCCGTTTCCCCTCTTAACAACAGGGTATACGTGAATTAGACATTCTCACCCAATAGCAGTATTGCTAACCCCAAGAGATCAAGAATCATAGAATCTTAGAATATCAGGGTTGGAAGAGACCTCAGGAGATCATCCAGTCCAACCCCCTGCTCAAAACAGGACCATGATTCAGCTCCTCTAAAATCATGTGATTGGCCCCACAATCAGTGAGATTTAAAAAAAATAAAAAAGGAAAACCATCAAACTCTGTTTTTCAATCTGTCTTTTGCCTTTCAAATTCTCCTCTGCTCTTCTGTCAGTGTGTGAGTGATAATGTCCGGCTGACAAGTCAACCTTTAATGCACATGTGGCTGCTTGAATGGAGGCTGCAAGTAGACAGACATACTTCAGGAGAATTCGAGAGGAGAAGATGCAGAAGATGTTGCATTTGGGCTAGTCCTCAGTAGCAAGAGATTCATTTCAGTATAATAGTCGTGCTTCTGTTAATGGTATCTCCTCATGAGGATGGATAGCCCCTCAAAAGTATCCATTCCCAAATGGAGAGATGCGGTAGAGGGAAGGCATCCATGCTGGTTGGAAAAAGGGAAGGATGAATGGGAAGTTCTTGTACACAGGTGTAACCTCAGTACTCAGTGGAGAGCTCTGTCCTGTGACAAAGTGACAACATGATAGAAAAACCTAATTCACACACATGTAGAAATAGACTGAACAAGGCTTGTAAGATGGAGCCGGCAAATGAGCAATGAACGGCCGAGAAACAAAGCGTTCTCTCTGTGCAGCACGTTTTCCGATGGTTTTTGAATAACGAGGTGAGCTGCAGAGCTCTTGACACATAAGAATACCTTTACATCATCAAACCCCTTTCAGAGCTTTCCTTAGCTCAGTGCAGTAATTACATTCATAATCCCTAAAACAAAATCAATTCGGTCACATTCAAAGCATTTCAAAAATCATTTAAACCGTCTGCTGTTGTTGTATAATTTTGATAACTACATACATATATACATGATCCAGTAATTACAATGAATAATTTGGTTTTTAATTAATAATTGTCCAAATAACTAAAAATAAATCATTTTTTATTTTAAATATTCTTCTCTTTCGCAGCCTCCCCATTACTCCAGCCTCCCCATCAGTCCCCAACCCCTCAGTCCAGCCCCCGGAGCCTCACCTCTGCTCCTCCTAGGTTTCCTCACCCCCTTTCCCAGGCCTGGGGGGGGCATTTAGTGGGGTCCCCTCTCATCTCCCCTTTCCCAGGCTGGGGGGTTAGGGATGGCTCCCTCTGTCCCTTCCCAGGCCAGGCGCTGGAGGGGCAAAGAGCAGAGATGCTGCCCTGTCCATGTTTCTCACAGGATGGGAGGAGGGAAAGGAAGCTGTGCTGGCTTTGTCGGCTTCCCGCAGGACCGAGCTTCTCAAGGGGGCTTCAGCTTCTTGCATCAGTGCCCGACAGGCTCCAGACCTCCCTGAAATCCCGCCACTCACTATAAAATCACAAGCATTGGCAATACGGCAATAAACAAGCTGCACTTTGCTGTATGATTGCTGTGGGGGGTCCCAGGGCTGCGGTGTCATTCCCCCTCACTGTGTCTGTTACCCACCTCGCTACTGGTTCCCTTCTGTCCTTGGTCTCTCGCAGGAGAAGATCGAATACGTCTTCCTGATCATCTTTACCATTGAAGCCACACTCAAGATCATCGCCTATGGGTTTCTACTCCACACGGACGCCTACCTCCGAAACGGCTGGAACGTGCTGGACTTCGCCATTGTCTCTTTGGGGTAAAGGAGGGGGGGAGCAGAAGGCTTCTTAGAAAATGTCCTGGTGTTTGTTGGAGTGGGTTGTGAGACCACGGGAGGGACAGTGTGAACACGCCCGACGCCTGGAGTTTGATCCGAAGCCCACTGAAGCCGGTTTCTAGTGACTCCAGTTGGATGAGGCTCACTTACGTAGTTCTCGCGCCTTTTCCCACACGGCACCCTTCTGCCTGATACAACTTCCACGATCTCGCCCACACGCCCTCCCCACTTTTAAGTCCTCCTTCGAGACCTACAGGTTCCGCACACGGGCTGGCTTTAAATCAGAGCTGCGAGAATCACCGATCTTTTGATTCACTGGCCGTGCCGAAAAACGGAAAAAAAGCCGTACCGAACCATCTGGGCTCGGTCTGAGATGAGGTTAGGGTTTAGCTGTGCTGGCAGGGGCCGAAGTGGGAACTTCCCCGTCCCTGCCTGTACAGGGTGAGATTGACTTTCCTTGCTTGGATTTTTTTTCCTGTCTCCTTCCTCCCTTCTCCTCCCCCTCCATGTTCCTTCTCTTGCTCTTCTCCTCCCCTTTCCCCTCTCTTCTCTGTCCCACTCCCTTCCTCACCGACTCTGGCAGGCTGGTCACGGTGGTTGTGGAGCAGATCAACGTGATGCAGGGTGCACCGCTGACGGGGAAGGGCGGCTTTGACGTCAAAGCCCTGCGAGCCTTCCGCGTGCTGAGACCCCTGCGCCTGGTGTCGGGAGTGCCAAGTGGGTGAAAGCTGCCCGTACGGCAGGCGGCTCTGGCGGGAAGCTAGGGTCACGGCAGCTGCAGTAGGCTTCCCCTTCGCACGGGTCTGTGGCCAGCCCCCAGCTGGGTCTCGGTGGAATTCCAGCCGACCAGCAAAGTCGAGATAGTCCCCGTGTCGTGCCCCTTGCTGAGACATAACCCACCAGGACCCAGCATGTGCCAATCCCACCATAGCCTGTTGTGAAAGGAGCTGGTGGGTGTCTAGGAGCAGATGTCCCCATCCTGAGACCATCTCCCAAGGAGATGGACTGCGGGGATTCGACCTTCCCCGATCCCTCTGGGGTGGCATGAGGGGGCCTGGAGCTGCTGCTGCCTGTAATGGGATTGAGAGAGTCACCAGGGCTTTCCTTCTTTCACACACACTCCTGGGACATGGAGGGACACATGCTGGGGAGGAAGGATGGCCGAGTGGTTAAGACACTGGTGAGAGCTGGGCCTAGGTCCCTCCATCCCTTCGTGATGCTGCAGTGCTGCCGATCAGGTGGGGAGGGGGCGTGACCTGTTCCCCTTCTCTCTCCCTGGGCTGCAGGCCTGCAGGTGGTCTTGAACTCCATCATTAAGGCCATGGTGCCCCTGCTCCACATCGCCCTGCTGGTCCTCTTCATGATCATCATCTACGCCATCGTTGGGCAGGAGCTGTTCAAGGGCAAGATGCACAAGACTTGCTACTACATCGGGACAGGTCTGGAACGTGGGTGACCCTCCCACCAGCTGGCGGGGGGCAGAGCGGGGAAAGAGGAACGTGGCACTGCTACTGTGGGGTGTGTCTGTGGAGTAAATCCATCAGTGGCATCGGGAAGCCCAGCCCTGAGTGTCATCACTGGCTCTGCCGGCACAGGAACAGGGCATGGCTATATGGCATGGCGGAGAGGTGTATGGCATGGTTGGGGGCGTTATATGGCTATATGGCATGGTTGGGAGGTGTATGACATGGTTATGAGTGTTATATGGCTATCTGGCATGGTGGGGAGATGTATGCCATGGCTGGGGGCGTTATATGGCTATATGGCATAGCGGGGAGGTATATGGCATGGCTGCGGGCATTATAAGGCTATATGGCATGGCTGGGAGGTGTATGGTATGGCGGGGAGGTGTATGACATGGTTGGGGGCGTTATATGGCTATATGGCATGGTTGGGAGGTGTATGACATGGTTATGAGTGTTATATGGCTATCTGGCATGGTGGGGAGATGTATGCCATGGCTGGGGGCGTTATATGGCTATATGGCATGGCTGGGAGGTGTATGGCATGGCTGGGGGCGTTATATGGCATGGCTGGGGGCGTTATATGGCTATATGGCATGGCAGGGAGGTGTATGGCCTGGATGGGGGCATTATATGGCATGGCTGGGGGCGTTATATGGCTATATGGCATGGCGGGGAGGTGTATGACATGGCTGGGGGCGTTATATGGCTATGTGGCATGGCGGGGAGGTGTATGGCCCGGCTGGAGGCGTTATATGGCCTGGCTGGGAGTGTTACAAGGCTATATGGTGTGTTTAGGAGGTATATTGCACTGCTCCAAAACCCTCCTCTGGGTGGGGCCGGGGACTGAGTTATAGGCAGCAGCAGGCAGGTAGCTGTCCTTCTGTCCTCTGCTCAGCCTGTCCTTCTGTGCTTCGGTTTCACCCTCAGATGTTCTTGCCACCGTGGAAACGGAGAAGCCATCCCCATGCGCCAGCACCGGCCACGGGCATCACTGCACCATCAACGGCACCGAGTGCAGGAGCGGGTGGCCGGGGCCCAACAACGGCATCACCCACTTTGATAATTTTGGCTTCGCCATGCTGACCGTGTACCAGTGCATCACCATGGAGGGCTGGACAGAAGTCCTCTACTGGGTAGGTGCGGGCCTCAGGCCTGAGCCTGCTGGCTGCGGGGTGAGGAGACGATGGCCCGCTCTTTGAACAAGAACGTGGCACTAAGCGGATTGGGCTGGCCAGGCTTCCCAAAGGGTGGAAATCCCTGTCGGGGCAGCGAGCCCCCCCAGTCTCTGCAGCTACTGGAGAATGTAGCCACCGAGCGATGCCCCCCCGGGGAGAAGGTGACGCCCGCCAGTGCAGCAGAGTGGGCTGGCTGCCACGCAGCCGTCGGGTGGAGTGCAAGGTGCTGGCTTTCCCCGGCAGAGCCCCAAATGGTTTGAGCCCTGCCTACCCGAGAGACTGTCTCTATCCAAGTACCGCTGAGACTCTCAAACTTACCCCACCCTTGCATGGTGGGAGCGAGTCCTTGGGCAGCTCCTCAACTCTGGAGCTCAGGTATAAGTGACTTTAAACTTGCCCTCCAAGCCACGAAGCATGGAAGGGGAGAAAGGATGGGGTGACAGCTCAGGGACAGTCTGGGAATTGCAGAGCTGAGTTCCAGTCCCGGCTCTGCCTCTGGAGAGTGCTTGGTGTGTTACCCTTCTGGGCATCCTTTGTTCCCAGGAGCATGAGGTGAGGGCAGCTTGAGACACAGGGTGCTGGGCCAGCGTCTGATGTTGTATCTGGTGGCTTTTAATAATAACACCACCTAGCTCTGGTTTCAGAGTAGCAGCCATGAAAAGGAAAAGAACAGGAGGACTTGTGGCACCTTAGAGACTAACCAATTTATTTGAGCATAAGCTTTTGTGAGTTACAGCTCACTTCATCGGATGCATGCTCTTATGCAGTGCTTTTCACCATTAGATCTCAAAGCATTTCATCGTTGTTACCCCCCCACACACCCACACCCACATACACATATGCCCGGAAGGGCGGCTGGACAGTGCTATTATTCCCATTGCATAGATGGGGAGCTGAGGCCCAGAGGCTAAGTGACTTGCCCAAGGTCACACAAGGAGGCTGTGGCAGAGTAGAGAGTTGGGTCTTCAAAGCCTTAAACTAGTGCCCTAACCACTGGGCCCTTCTTCCTCCTAGGGGTTCCTGGGAGGAAGGCTGGTCGATGGGTAGGGACAAATCTGAAACCTGGGAGAGCCAGGTTCGATTCCCTGCTCTGCCACAGGCTCCCAGTGTGACCTTGGGCAAGTCTCTTATTCGTTCTGTGTCTTAGTTCCTTGTGCGGAAAGACTGTGAGGCGCTCAGCTACTCCAATAACGGGCTTACCTGAGCCAGGTGGATTTGATTCTCCCCCTGGACCTTCATCTGCCTCTGTCCTGCTCAGGTGAACGACGCCATCGGGAACGAGTGGCCCTGGATCTATTTCGTCAGCCTCATTCTGCTGGGCTCTTTCTTCGTTCTCAACCTGGTTCTGGGTGTGCTCAGTGGGTAAGGCACATGGGCAGCGGTGCTGCCCTCTTATCTCTTGGTCCCAGCAGATCTCTGCCCCGAGGGAGGGGCTGGGCCCTTCTTGAGTTTGGGGATATGAACAGAAAGCCTGAAAGGGGTTTTTACCTTTTTCTTCTGTTTTCTTCTTCCCCTCTTCCTTGGTACCTTGGCTATCAAGCCTTGTCTTCCCTTTTCTCTTGGAGGACTCTTTGGAGGACTCAGGAATGTGGAGCGGTGACGCTCTCAGCCCTTAATTGAAGGGACAGGACGGTGGAATTCTTAATACAGAGAGCTTTTCTCCCTAGCCTTAACAAAGCCAGACAATGAACACATTGTAATTATTCATTTGTATTGTGGTAGCACCTAGCAGGCCCCATCCTGGCCCAGGACCCCTGGTGTTAGGTGATGTGCAAACACAGAATAAAAAGACAGTCCCTGCCCCAACGGCTATTTTAAATATTCCCTGTAAAACTCCCTTCCCTTCTCAGTTAACCAGCTGTCACGTCTTGGTCCCTGCAGTGTCACAATCCTACTAGTCCTCAAGTCTTCCAGCATAGACAAGACATTGATTAAAGCAAGCGGGTAAAATGCCACTGAAAACAAACCCACCCGTCCTTTCCAGGCCGGCTTTATCCCCCAGAATGGAGTAAAAAAAAGCCAAGCCTGATGTTATTCGCCCTTGACAGGTCACCTTTACTATGGAGAGCGTGGGAAAGTGGGCTACAGCTGGCAATCTCTCTGCACCCTCCAGCTGTGTGAGCTTCCCCTTTAGCTCTGACCCTCTGTATGATTTCCTCAAGGCTTTCCAGTATTGGATCATCCTGTGTGCCTCAACAGCAGCAGTGGGGACAGCCATTAGCACTCCTAATGTTAACCTGCCCTCTTTACAATCTAGCTATAGTAGCTGGTTCTGTGGTGTCCTGTGGCAAGGAGTTCCACAGGATGATAATAAAAAATGAGGAATAGGGAAGCATTTCCTGTTATTAGGTCTGTATTCCTCTTCCTCCTCCTCCAATTTTGTATTATATTACAAAGGTAAAAGGCAGGACTGATCCATTCTCAGTCTTTAGTTGTGTTAAAGGAGTAATTCCACTAGCTGGCAGCAGTAGTAGGCTCTTATCCTCTCTGGGGACCAGCCACTAGAATGGGACGTGGCACACACTTGATGAGCGTGTCCCGTGAGCAAGGTCTGGCTTGAAGCCGCCCTCTCTCCATTTGCCTCATGCCAGCCATCTGGGTTTGTTCCAGGGAGTTCACCAAGGAGCGTGAGAAGGCCAAGTCACGGGGCACGTTCCAGAAGCTGCGGGAGAAGCAGCAGCTGGAGGAGGATCTGAAGGGCTACATGGACTGGATCACCCATGCCGAAGTCATGGACAGCCACCGGGCCAGGGGAGAAGGTATCATCCTCACCTGGGCAAAGCCAGGCAGGACACGCCCGGGCCTGGCTTCCCTCTCGCTTCTGGAGAATAGTTAAATCTTCCACTGGGGTGGGGGTGGGGTGTGTCTGTGGGAGGAGCAAAGGGGGGCGGGGGGGGAGGTGTGCACTGGCTCTTAGTTTACTCATTGGGGGAGGCTGCCCTCCCTTGACATTATCCAGGTTTAAGGATTAGAAGTTGCTTCAGACCTGCCAGAGAGGAAGAGTTTTTGGAGAGGAAAGACAGTCTTATGGCACAGGACAGGCCAAGGCCTTGGGAAATCTGGAATCTGTTCCTGGCTCTGCCACTGACTTACTGGGTGACCTTGGGCAAGTCACTTCACCAATATGTGCCTCAGTTTCCCCATGCGTAGTGGGATGTACTAATACTTGCCCATTTTGGGCTGAAATTATTCACATTTGCTAAGGGCTTTGAGAGCCTTAAGTGGAAGTCGCTATAGAAAAGCGTTATTGGCAAACTCCCCTTCCCCATTACCTCCTGGGGTGCTGTTGTCTGCTTGGATATAATCCCTTGGCTCTTTGTTTACTCTGTGGAGCTGTGACGATGTGACTCAGCAGGGAGGGGGGAGTGTTGACCTGGGAATGTGCCCTGGGGATGGGAGACCTGAGAGCCTGTCACCTGAGCCAGGGGGGGAGGGGGGGGGTAACACCTCTGCCCAGGAATGTGAACAGAGGCTGCAGCAGGGAACCTGCTGGGTGAGTTTGGTGGGCAGTTTGGGGCTGGGGAGAGGAACACAGGGAACCCCAGGGCTGGGGTCTAAGCTCCCTGCTCCCCCAGAAGGACGTGATTGAGGGGTCCTGGTTGTACCCACAAGCTCTGTTGTGGACTGTGTTCCTGTTGTCCAATAAACCTTCTGTTTTACTGGCTGGCTGAGAGTCTCAGTGGATCCCAGGAAGAGGGGTGCAGGGCCTGGACTCCCCCACACTCCGTGACAGGAGCATTTTACACAGCTGTGGAGCTATATGTAATAACAATTCTGAACTCCCTCGCTGGTTCCCTGCTCTCTATTGCCACTGGTTACACTCCCATGGTGTCTAGTGTCTCTCCGTTTCTTTGCACATTACGATGCCAAAAGACCCCTCCTTCCCAAACTTGTTCTGTTGAGTGTGGACATGTCTCTTGGGGAGGTTTGTGTCTCTTAGGGAGTTATTAGAGGGGAGCCCTTCCTTTGCAGATTTGCTTCTCAGGGGGTATCTGCAGTGCAATCACTTTAATCTAGCCAGCTCGGTTACCAGAGCAGGTGAAGCTGCAATAACCCCGTGAGTAATTACGTACTGATTTCACCACTCCAGCATCTGAGCTAGCTAGATTAAAGTTAGCTCGGGTGAGTCTACACAAGCTGCGATCACACCTCCGATTGCAGTGATGACATAGCCTTAGAGTTCCCCTTCCAGATGTGCTTCTGGAAGGCTCTCCAGGGGGAATCCATTCTCGTGAGGGGTTTCCCAGCTCACTGAAGATCTCTCTCTTTCATAGGGATGCTGCCGTCAGAGGAAGGGGGCTCAGAGACAGAGAGCCTGTATGAAATTGAGGGCATGAACAAATGGATTCTCTTCTTGTGAGTACACGCACACACACTCTTTGTCTCTGTCTCTGCCGGACCCCGACTCTCCTGCTCTCGGAATCAATCCCGTTGTAAGATCCCCTATGAGAAGAGCTGGTGTTTTTGTTAGGGGGGGGATACACCATGATCAGTGCAGCCCATGCAAAGGTGGATTTTGCTATGTCTGGCTCCGGAAAAAGGCTAGTGCAGGTGGTATCCGGCCTCTTCTTTTGGGGGACCGTGCGTCAAGCTCCTTTCCCCAGTCCCTCCTCCCACCCAGCACATCCCAGGTCTCTGGGAACTGCGTGAGTGGTGTCAGGCAATCAGAGGTCATGCCGACTGATGAACAGGTGATGCCAGTGCACTCTGTAAGGGCGGGACAGCGTCCTCTCCAGAGCACGCACAGGGCCGGCTGCCATGCGGAAGGGAAGGCATCTCATGCATACTGCGCTGGGCGAGCAGCCAGGACACCTGGGTTCTATTCCCTGGGCAAGTGCCTTAGTTTCACCACCTGTAAAATGGGGATAAATGAAGCACGCTTCCCAAGGGCTTTGAGACAAGTTGTTCATTAACGCACCAGCATCTCCTCTGTTACCCTGGTGCATCCCCATTTGCCATCGTGGCGATTAAGTGGGGACTTTGACCCCGTGCCGGTAATAGATTGGGATGGAGGAAAGATGCTAGATGGGGCGAAGCGATAACCCTGCCTGCAGAACCCCTCTCCTATGCGTTCGCGTGGGTCCCTAGGAGCCAGTGGGCAGGGCGCTTTGCAATGGCTCTGCCCTCTGGGGCTGGGGGGCAGGGAGCCCCAAAGTCACCCTTCTTGGCCCGTCTCTCCAGCCGGCAGTGGAGGCGATGGAACCGCCTGTTCCGCAGGAAGTGCCGCGAAGTGGTGAAGTCCAAGTTTTTCTATTGGCTGGTGATTCTGCTCATCTCGCTGAACACCCTGTCAATCGCCTCCGAGCATCACTGGCAGCCCGAGTGGCTGACCCGCGTGCAAGGTGAGCAGGGCGGCCCGGTGCCGGTGAGCCCCCGAGGACACTGCCAGGTCAGTGCAGCTGCACGCACGGGGGGGGGGTGTGCCCGCCTGCCCAGGCGTGAACACCCACATAGATACACACACACCAATGCACACGCATGCATGCACCTGCGCACCACACCCGTGCAACCGTGCACACGCACAAGCGTGCCGGCGTGCACGGGTAGTTTCCTCCCGGTCTTGTGTTTCCCCTCCGCTGCTCAGGGCTAGGAGCTGGGCAGGTAAGTGTGAGTCAGCCTCCTCCTCCTCCCGGCTGCGCTGCCCCGGGATCGTAGGCTGGGGGACAGGGAGGCAGCAGGGGGGCGGAGTGAGAGGGAGGCGGCGGAGGTGGTCTCACCAGCAGCCGCTAGTGGCCACCGGGGGGATCTGCCGCCTCGGTCCAGAGCGCTGACCGCCCGGGTTCACTGCCTGCAGACAGCGCCAACCGGGTGCTTCTGTCGCTCTTTGCGGCCGAGATGCTGCTGAAGATGTACGCCCTGGGCCCGCACCAGTACTTCATGTCCCTCTTCAACCGCTTCGACTGCTTCGTGGTGTGCGTCGGCATCCTGGAGGTTATCCTGGTGGAGATCGACGTCATGTCGCCCCTGGGCATCTCCGTCCTGCGGTGCATTCGCCTGCTGAGGATCTTCAAGATAACCAGGTGGGGACACCTGTCCCCACGGCCTGGGGTCAGGCGGTACGGGCAGGGGGGCTTGCACGGGGAGGCTGGGCTATCCTTACCCCTTCTGAGGCCTCAGGCATGACCACAACTATGAGCTGCCGGGTTCAGGATACCTAGTGTCTGTTTACAGCTCCGGGAGGGGAGTGGGGTCTAGTGGTTAGAGCAGGGAGCCTGGGAGCCAGGACTCCTGGGTTCTTTCCCCAGCGCTGGGAGAGGAATGGGGTCAAGTAGGTCAGAGTAGGGAGCTGGGAGCCAGGACTCCTGGGTTCTCTCCCCAGCTCTGTGAGGGGAGTGGGGTCTAGTGGGTCAAAGCAGGAGGCGGGGAGCCAGGACTCCTGGGTTCTGTCCCCGGCTCTGGGAGGGGAATGGGGTCTAGCACGTCAAAGCAAGGGGAGGAGAGGGGCTTGGACGCAGAACTTCGGGGCTCTAATCTGACACTGACTCACCGCCATCAGCCCCCAGCTGATCAGGCTGCCCTGTGAGTGGAGGGGCATACCGCGCTCTGAGTCATTACCTGCGGCCCTGCTGGAAGGAAGGCGTAGAGAGTGCAGGGTCTGAGCCCTCCTGCCATGAGACAAACCAACAGCTCAGCCTGTCCTTTGGGACCCACTGAGGCTCCTCACAGCTACCCGGAGCAGGGGCAGGAGCCCACTCTGCCAGAGGGGTCCCGGAGACACAACAGAGCTGAGAATGCCACGGGATTCATTAACCTCACTTCCCTAGGTTGGGGTATTTGGTGGCAATAATGAAAATGGGGGGCGGGAGCGGGGCATGGGGTTCACCTGGCTCCCCAGACCTGTCTAGGTAGGTACTTATCTGCCCCCACCACCATAACATCAGAGTGCCTCCCAGCAATGGATTCCTCCTCATGCCCCCTGTGCGGCAGGTCAGCATCCTTATCCCTGTTTCACACATGGGGAACGGAGGCATGGAGGGGCTAAGTGCCAGGCCCGTGGTCGCATGAGACATCTGTGGTGAAGCCAGGAACTGAGCACTAGGATGTGTTTCCTAGTGGAGAGCCCTCTTGAATGGGAATCAGGAGACCTGGCATCTATTCCCACCTCTGCCACTGGTCTGCTGGGGGACCTGGGGCAAGTCATGTCCCTGCCCAGTGCCTCAGTTTCCCCACCTGTGAGGTGGGGACAATGAATCTGGCCTTCTTTCCAAAGCACTTTGAGATCTACAGCACAGATGAAAAGCTCTACAGAAGAGTTAGGCATTATTCTTCTCATCTCCTGTCTAACGCCTGGCCCCAGGACCACACAGGAGACATTTGGTGAGGGCCTCCCCCGGCCAAGCGGGGATGAGATGATGGCGTGTCCCTCTCAAAATGAGCAGGGCACACCCTGCCCCCCATTTCTGCTTGTGTGCCCCAGCGGTGCCCTGCGCCGTAAGCAGCCTGTGTGCCTCTCCTCGCACTAGGTACTGGACCTCTCTGAGCAACCTGGTGGCGTCCCTGCTGAACTCGGTCCGCTCCATCGCCTCCCTGCTCCTCCTCCTCTTCCTCTTCATCATCATCTTCTCCCTGCTGGGGATGCAGCTCTTCGGCGGGAAGTACGACTTTGAAGACGTGGAGGTGCTGCGTAGCACTTTCGATAACTTCCCCCAGGCGCTCATCAGTGTCTTCCAGGTACGGGGCATGGGGTGCAGCGGGCATCAAGCTGGCTGGTCTAACGCATAGAGGAGGGGCTGGAGTCAGGATACCTGGGTTCTTTTTTGGGCTCTGGGGGACAGGGTGACTTAGTGGTTAGAGCAGGAAACAAGGAGTCAGGACTGTCCAGTGGTCAGTGGAATGATTCTACCTGACCTGTTCTCTCACTCACCCTGTCTCCCAGATCCTGACTGGAGAAGACTGGAATTCAATCATGTACAACGGGATCATGGCTTATGGAGGGCCCTCCTTCCCCGGCATGCTGGTCTGCATTTACTTCATCATCCTCTTCGTCTGTGGGAACTGTATCCTCTCTCTAGCCAGTAGGGGCTTAATAGCTGGGCGTTTTCTTGTCTTGTCCAGCACAGTCACGCCTAGGTTCAAGTACACATCGGGGAAGGGCTATGGGGCTGGGTATGGTATGTTCAGACATCATAGTACCAGGAGTGGGGGTTAAAAGGGATGAAAAAATCAGTTGGGTAGCTCTCTTGGTCTCATGGCTTCGGATCCCACTCCTGACACCAATGGAGGTTCACTGGTGACAGCCAAGAGGCAGCTGTCATGGGTACACAGAGGGCTCGTTCCTGAGCCTGCTGCCTGCATACATTGCTTAGTGTCACCGCACAGGCTCTCGCTAAGCCCCGACCATGGAAGGGACTCATTCCTCACAAGAGGCAACCCCCACATATGTGTATGCTCCTGAAGCTTCCTTAGCCCCATCCCCTCTCAGATATCCTGCTCAATGTCTTCCTGGCCATCGCTGTGGACAATCTGGCCGAGGCTGAGAGCCTGACGTCTGCCCAGAAAGCCAAAGCCGAGGAGAGGAAGCGGAGGAAAATGTCCAGGTCAGTGTTGCTCCCTGCTGCTCAAAAGCAGGAACCCCCAAGGGCTCAGGGCTTACAAATCAATGCGAGCTGCTGGCCTCGGGCATCATCTCAGCAGCATTCGTTGGGTCTCTGCCGTGGCCTCACTCCCCACCTCTCCTTTTCGGTTCCCCCCGTCCAGAAGTTACCCAGAGAAATCAGAAGAGGAAAAGCTCCTGCTGGCCAAGAAGCTGGAGCAGAAAGCCAAGGCTGAAGGAATCCCCACCACAGCCAAGGTCGGTGCCGCTGAGCTCGTCTGGCCAAAGGTCTAGGGGAACTTTCCCCGTCAGTTGAGGCGTACATTCCCGAGCACTAATGGTTTCCCATTATTCGCCCTGTCGCGCATGAAAGGTGGATAGCCATGTGGGGAGGGAGGGGGATTCCCCGGGGCCCACGGAAGGGCTGGGGGCAAAGTCCTGAGCTCCAGCAGACGCATCTCCGGAGACTTGTAGCAAGACGTCCATTCTGTATGCCCTGCAGGCCCGGATCATTCCTCTGACGAGAAAGCCTGCTTTCCCTGCCCCCTCCCAGAATGCGGGGGGGGGACGGAGACTCAGGGGGTACAGGCCCAGGATCAAAGGTCCTCTACCAAGGGGCTGTCTCGGTGGAGTTTCCACTCAAGGTCTTTCTACACACCCGGGTTCACAGACGCACACACACACATAGGGCCCGTCAGAGGCCCTTGTCCAGTGATCCTGGCTCCCCTGCCTCGGGTGTTTATTATTAATTATTTGTATTGTGGTAGCAATAGGAGCAGTGGTGGATTAGCCACTGGGCCTGGGGCCCCAGCCAACGGGGGTGGGGGGTCCCCGGAAAAAATCTGTTCTTGGTGGTGAAAGCCTGGAGCTGCAGCCGCCGGCGGGTGGGGCTGGGGAAGCCCCATGGGCGGGGGACGTCCCCCCCCCCACAGCGGCCAGACCCTGGTCCCACGCAGAAGCACAGGGCATGGCGGGGGAAGTCCCAGCATCCAGACCCCAGCTACGGCCCTGGGACTGAAGGAGCTCTCACGCCCCGCTGTGGCCCCAGAGCCGTGGCAGGGGACAGAGCTTTTCTGGTCTTGGGGCTGCAGTGGGGGGTGGGGGGGAGGGGCAGAAAGGAGCAAAAGGGGTTGCGGGGCTGCAGTGGGGGGGGAGGACTCTGGGTAGAACAGGGGCGGGTCCCGGGGGAAGGGGCAGAAAGGGGTGGGGCTGTGGGTGGGGCCACAGGCGGAAGGGGTGCGGAGGGGCCCCCCACTTGCTCTGGCCCAAGGCCCCAGGGAACCTTAATCCGCCTCTGCCTAGGAGCCTCCGTGGTAGGTCGGTGCCCCATTGTGCCAGGCACTGTACAGACACAGAACAAACAGATGGCGCCTGCCCCAATGGGACATGGGGGGAGGTCTCCCTGCCTCTCGCTGTGCAGCATTGTCCCGCTGGCCTGGGGAAGGCAGTGCCACGGGTGGTTTCTCCGGGATGCTCAGCTACTCACCGCTCTCTCTCCTTCTCAGTTAAAAGTGGATGAGTTTGAATCAAACGTTAATGAGATCAAAGACCCCTACCCTTCTGCGGACTTCCCAGGTAAGGCTCTGGCTTGATCCTTGCCTCCAGCCGGAGAGGTGGAGAGAGCGATGGAAAGGGTTGGGGTGGCTGGCAGAGAGAAATCCCATTCGAGGGCTCTGGTCCCAAGAGTGCAGCTCAGCTAGTGGCTTATTATGATGCAGAAAGCCACATGGTTTGTTTCCAGCGGACGCCGAGCTGGAATAAACTCGGTGCAGTTCTCTGCAGCGCTTGGTCTGTGAATGTGGGTGGGGGTGTGATCAGGGAGTTCTAGCTCTCTCTGGGGGGGATACCAGACTCTGCACATGCCTCTTCCATTGCTTGTGGGGTGTTACTTGCTTCACTGAGGGTCATGTCCCACTGCCCGCTAGGGGGCGCAATAGGAGGCATAAGATGGGGGACCCCCCTCCCCCACATACACACTGAGAGCAATGGGAGCCGGAAGCTGGTTTTGGCCAGGAGGGTTTGAAGTCAGGACGTTGGGTCTCTAATGGCAAGCAGCATCTTGCTCCACAGTGGGATTGTGAGTACCCCAGGGGCTGTGGGATGCGAGGGGAGCCACAGCCCTTCATCTAACTGTGGTGGCCACACTCTCTCTGCCTGGCATAAAAGGAAACATGGCCAGATGCCATGTTCCTGATCCCTGCATGGAGGGTCAGAGCTGTTCTGCGGACTCACCCTGCTGCTGGACCACGGCGGTCTCATCATCCCCAACTCCGGACTCTGGATGGTTACGAGAACAATCCCTCATTGGCTGCCCAGGACGGACAGGGGCCAAGGGAACCTTCTCTACCTCTAAGTTTCAGCGTCTGCTAAGTTTTTTGTTTTTGGCTGCTGCTAAGTGAAGGACCCCAACATGCGAGCTCCCCTGACTATGTTTCCCACTTTCTGGCTGTTCCACAGGTGACGACGAGGAAGATGAGCCCGAAATCCCCCTGAGCCCTCGGCCGCGCCCCCTGGCAGAGCTGCAGCTCAAGGAGAAAGCAGTGCCCATGCCCGAAGCCAGCGCCTTCTTCATCTTCAGCCCCACCAACAAGTAGGTGCTGCTTCTCCTCCCATCTGTCCGAAACCCAGCAGTGATCAGCGAGCATAGAACCTGGGACCTCCCGAGGGAGCTACAGCAATTCCTTTAGCTATTGCGGGCTGTTAGAGCCTCTGGAGCCATCTGTGCCCACAAGCTGTCCCGGGGTACAAGCGTGCCGGGCCCACAGAGTGAGGGGTGCCACCCCCGAGACTCACGCGGGGATCTCCCCAGGTGCACCACTCCCCGAGCTCTAGCCTGGGCTGTCCCTTAGCCCCCTTGGAGCTGACAATGCTTTGACTGCTGCTTTGCCAGCACAGGAGCGGAGTCTCAGCCTGCCTCCCCTCTCTCCCTTCCCCAGGATCCGAGTGCTGTGCCACCGAATCGTCAACGCCACCTGGTTCACCAACTTCATCCTGCTCTTCATTCTGCTCAGCAGCGTCTCCCTGGCGGCTGAGGATCCCATCCGGCCCGAGTCCTTCAGGAACCAGGTGGCCAGGATGGGGAAAGCAGTTTGAGCCACCAGAAACGTGCAGCTTCAGGGGAGCTGCTTGCCAGGCTATTGCCTTGTGCCCAGGGAGAGTTTGGAACAGCGGCCTGGGAATCAGGACAGCTGGGTTCTCTTCCTGGCTCTGAGAGGGAAGCGTTGTCTAGTGGTTAGATCAGGGGATTGGGAGACGGAACCCCTGGGTCTATTCCTGGCTTATGGTTAGAGGAGGAAATTCTGAGTCGGGACTCCTGGGTTCTGTTCTTGGCTCTGCCAGGAGAGTTGTGGAGTTCTAGAACAACGGTTCAGCATGCCTGTGTCCAAGGAGAGTTTAGTGCGGGGGATAAGGAATCAGGAGGCCTGGGTTCTTTTCCTGGCTCTGGAAGGAAAGCCTGTTCCATGGCTACAGCAGGGGATTCTGAGTTCTCATTCCAGCCCTGGCACTAACTTTACTTTGTGGCCTTGGGCAAGTCACTTCCTCTCTGTGCTTCACCATCCCCGTCTGTAGCAGAGGGATAATAAAGCTACCCCGTGAGGTTAAATTCATTCCCCGCTGGGAGCTGCTCGGCCCCTGTGGTGCGGGGAGTGGTCGGGATGCCCACAGAGCAGTACATTGCCCTGTGAAGCACTCGGAGACCCCGCAAGTGTGGATGGAGTTATTCATCAGAACTCCACAGCTGGAGGTGGGCCATTGGGCAGGGTGCCGAAGTGCCACCAAGGATCCGCTCTCTCAGGTGCTTGGCTGGCTGGTTCTTGTTCACGTGATCAGGATCCAACCGATCACCATACTTGAGGTCAGGAAGGAGTTTTCCCCCAGCTCACACCAGCTGGCATCTTGGGACTGGGTGGTTTTGCTTTCCTCTGGGGCACAGCTCACTTGCAAGAACCAGCTGGGGTATGTCTCAATAAAACAACTCCCTGCCTCTGGACTGCCAGCTCAGGTTTCCATGGAGGTAAACTAGGACTGCTCTAAAAAACTGGAATTAGGACTCCTGGCTTCTGTCCCTAGCGCTGCCTCAGTTTCCCCACCTTTAAATTGTCTTGGATTGTAATACTTTGGACGTGTAGCGCCTTTCATCTGAGGACCCCAAAGCACTATCACTAACCTTGTTTTACTCATAGGGAAACTGCAGCCCGGAGAGGGGAAATTGCCCAAGGTCACCCAGCTAGATGCTTACAGAGCTGGGAAAAGAACCCAGAAATCCTGACACCTTAGGCCATGGTCCTTTCCCAGAACCAGGAATTGAACCCAGGAGTCCTGACCCTAAATCACCAGCATTAACCACTAGAACACTGACTGGTGAGGCCACATCTGCAGTATCGTGTCCAGTTTTGGGCCCCCCACTACAGAAGGGATGTGGACAAATTGGAGAGAGTCCAGTGGAGGGCATCAAAAATGATTAGGGGGCTGGGGCACATGACTTACAAGGAGATGCTGAGGGAACTGGGCTTGTTTAGTCTGCAGAAGAGAAGAGTGAGGGGGGATTTGATAGAGGCCTTCAACTACCTGAAAGGGGGTTCCAAAGAGGATGGAGCTCGGCTGTTCTCAGTGGTGGAAGATGACAGAACAAGGAGCAATGGTCTCAAGTTGCATTGGGGAGGTCTAGGCTGGATATTAGGAAAACCTATTTCACTAGGAGGGTGGTAAAGCACTGGAATGCGTTACCTAGGGAGGTGGTGGAATCTCCTTCCTTAGAGGTTTTTAAGGCCTGGGTTGACAAAGCCCTGGCTGGGATGATTTAGTTGGGGTTGGTCCTGCTTTGAGCAGGGGGTTGGACTAGATGACCTCCTGAGGTCTCTTGTAACCCTGATATTCTACGATTCTATGAACACTCTCCCCTCCCAAAGCTGGGAACAGTAGCTAGGAATCCTGGCTCCTGGGCTCTAACCACTGGACTGCTGTGCTCTGCCAAGGATAGACCTTTCCTAACTGCTGTGGGGGCTGGGAGGCTTAATTCATTAGTGTCATAAAGATGCTGGCGCGAAAGGAGCAGTCACAGTGCAAAGCATGTATGTATTATTGTTGTATTTATGAATAGCACCAGGGGTGCAGTTTCGATTCAGCGGGGCAGCGTGCCCTCTGTCTGCCAGAGCCCCCGGTTGTAGGACGTTCCAATAACATCCTGTCTCCTGAGTTACCAAAACCTCTGTTTGATTTTTATCTTCAGGTTCTGGGATATTTTGACATCGGCTTCACCTCCGTGTTCACAGTTGAAATAGTCCTGAAGGTGAGTCACACCCCATCTGCCTGGAAACCGTGTGCAGCGATGGGAAACTGCTGATCGGGCCGGAGCAGCGGCAGGAGCCAGCAGTGGCTGCAGTGAATGGGGAATCTTTGATTGAGGCTGCCGCTGCACACAGACAGACACTGGGGGGTTCGCTGGCCAGCCTGTGCCACTTACTGTCACCGCTTGGGGGGCCTCCTAAGTACAGCTGGAACATTTTCCTCAAAACGTTTTTTGTTAGTTTCACCAAAACTGAAATCTGTCATGAACTTGTGTCGATTTTGACAACAATTCCTGCCCCCCCCAAAAAAAGAAGTTTGGAGTTTTTAAAAATGTTGTTTAGAAGTTGATGTCCTTTCTTTTTTCATTTTTACATTATTTCATACCATGGCAGGAGTAATAGTGCATAATATGTTTCCATCAATACAAACCAGCAACTACCACTCATGAAGGCCCATAATATGCCCTATTACTGTGACAAGTCATAATATAATAGTAGAAATTAGGGCTGTCGATTAATCGCCACTAACGCACACGATTAAATAAAAAAAAAAGAATCGTGATCAATCGCAGGTTTAATCGCACTGTTAATCACTCGAATGCCAATTGACATTTATGAAATATTTGTGGATGTTTTTCTACAGTTTCAAATATACTGATTTCAGTTACAACACAGAATACAAAGTGGACACTGCTCACTTTATATTATTTTTTATTACAAATATTTGCACTGTAAAAATGATAAATAAAAGAACTAGTATTTTTCAGTTTACCTCATACAAGTACGATAGTGCAATCTCTTTATTGTGAAAATGCAACTTACAAATGTAGATTTTTTTTGGTGATGCCGGCTGCAACAGTGCCATGAGAACACTTGTTCTCACTTTCAGGTGACACGGTGAACAAGAAGCGGGCAGCATTATCTCTTGCAAATGTAAACAAGCTTGTTTGTGTGAGCGATTGGCTGAACAAGAAGTAGGACTGAGTGGACTTGTAGGCTCTAAAGTTGTACATTGTTTTATTTTTGAATGCAGTTATTTTTTGTACATAATTCTACATTTTGAAGTTCAACTTTCATGATAAAGAGATTGCACTACAGTACTTGTATGAGGTGAATTGAAAAATACTGTTTCATTTGTTTTTTACACTGCAAATATTTGTAATCAAAAATAAATATAAAGTGAGCACTGTACACTTTGTATTCTGTGTTGCACTTGAAATCAATATATTTGAAAATGTAGAAAACATCCAAAACTATTTAAACAAATGGTCTTCTATGATTGTTTAACAGTGCGATTAATCGCAATTAGTTTTTTTTAATCGCTTGGCAGCCCTAGTAGCAATATCATTTCAATATTTTCATTTTAAAACTCCTTAAGGGTAGCTGCCACTTAGCGTGGATTGAAACATCTTCTCTTTTCTTTTAGATCAAAGTGTCTCCTGTTTGTGTTGTAATGAAATAGTTTGACACGGGAGTTACAATGCAAACAGGAGACGTTTTGATCTAGAAGAGAAGAGAAGATGTTTCAATGAGTGCTAAGTAGCAGCTGTCCTTAAGTGCTTTAAAAATGGACAGATTAATAGATTCCAAGGCCAGAAGAGACCATTACGATCGTCTGGTTTGACCTACTATGTGACACAAACCGTAGAACATCGAGAAGGCCTTAAGAAAAACATCCCCTCTTGATTTAAAAATTGTCAGTGATGAAGACTCCACCATGACCTTGGGTCAATTGCTTCCATGGTTAATTACCTTCACTGTAAAAAATTTACACCTTATTTCCAATCTGAATTAGTCTAGTTTCAACTTCCAGCTATGGGACTATATTATGCCTTTCTCTGCTAGATTGAAGCATCCGTTATTAAATAGTTAAAATGAAAACAATAGACTAATTAAACGATTGTCATTTTACCACACTAGTAGTCGTGGTGCATGCTACAGACATGTCATGAAATAATATAAAAATAAAAATATTAAACAGAAAAAAGAAATAAAATAAAATAAAACAAAATTTCAACATGTTCCAAAACCAACATTTTTCAAAATTCCCATTTCATGGTATATTTTGAAAATTTTTTTTTGGTTCCAGTCGGGAACAAAACCAAATGATGATGCGTTGAAATTTCCCATGAAACAGAAATGCCGAGTTTTGACCCGCTCTGCTCCTGAGTCCCGCCCTAGATGGAGCAGTCGGAGAAGGCACTGCTGGCCATGCTATACTGTGGCTGGTTGGTAGCCCCAGGGAAGCATTTGTTTAATGGCTCTCAGCCCAGTTCCCTGGCCACAGGTGTCTGTGTGAGAAAACCACCATCACAGTCGGCAGCTGGGCCAAGAACAGGCTGTGGAGAAGGAACTCCCTGGAGAGACTCCTGTGGGGTGGGGCCGAGTCTCGGTGGTACATGATAAGCTTCCTTTGCTGGGCCTATTCTGAGGATCCAGAGAGGACCTAAGTCTCCAGGGCTCCAGTCTGGCTTCTTTCATGAGCAGCAGTCACTAAAAAGAAAGGGGATCAGAGGGGATCTGCCCCCTTCCCATTAACTCTCCTCTGCTCCCCTTCAGATGACGGCATACGGCGCATTCCTTCACAAGGGGTCCTTCTGCCGGAACTACTTCAACATCCTGGATCTGCTGGTGGTTGCCGTCTCCCTCATCTCCATGGGAATTGAGTAAGCACCTGTTGTAGCAACAGGTCTGCCCATTCAGCCGAGGCTAGGGCATCTGCAGTGCTGCCATCGACGTTGGAAATAGAGACGTAGAACGGGTTAGGCCGTTGTGTCGTGCCTCCAGCAACGACCAGTAACTGATGCTGCAGATGGTAGGGGTGCACCTGGGCAGACGCAGGGCTGGAGATGGAGGGCGGGGAGTAATTCCCTCCTGATCCCTGTGACAATCAGCCCGTGCCCAGAAGCATGTGAGTTGGGTGATTCCCCTTGCACCAGCATTCATACACTGTTCGGTGCCACAAAGTCATCCAGCCGCACTGTTGGGAGTAAGGAAATAAACAACCCGTGAGAATGGGGAGGAGAGGCGTATGCCACGAATTGGACACGCAAGGGTTTTGTGGGCAGGCACCCACTTCAATCTGGAATTGCCTTCCTCCTCCCCCAAGTTCCTTCAGGACTCCTGGGCTCTGTTCCTCACGGTGGGTGGGAATGTGGCCTAGGGGCGAGGGCTCAGGACAGGGACGTCAGCGATCCTGGGGTCCAGGCCCAATTCTGCTACGGAGGTGCTGTGCACCTGCCAGCCCCTTACAGGAATGGTGGGAAGGGCCCAGAAGTGCTGCTCCTTGGGGAGCTCTTTCAAACCGAGCTGGATTGCTCTGCCCGCCTAGGACACGTGCCAGCCTGTCCCTGCCAGAGCCTGGCTCCAGGCCTGTTCTCCTGCCCTTGCCGCTCTGCACCCTCTGGCCTGCCTCTCGGCCCTCCCCCCGATGCCCCCTCCTGCCCCTGCCGCTCTGCACCCCCCCAGCCTGCCCGTGCAGCACACCCCCAGCCTGCCCCCCCACCGGACGCCCCCTCCTGCCCCTGCTGCTCTGCACCCCCTGGCCTGCCCTGTGCAGCACACCCCCAGCCTGCCCCCCACCAGATGCCCCCTCCTGTCCCTGCCGCTCTGCAACCCCCAGCCTGCCCGTGCAGCACACCCCCAGCCTGCCCCCCCTCCGGACACTCCCTCCTGCCCCTGGCAGGTACAGCTCCCCTGCCCATGTTACAGGGGCACAGGTGTCGGCTCTCCCCCGATGCATTGCTGCCGGCAGGTCTGGCTCCCGACGGTGTGTGGGAGCTGATTTGTCTGGCCAGACCCCAAGCTGGCTGAGTCACCCCGTCTCCCCCTGCCCACCCCAGGTCCAGCGCCATCTCCGTGGTGAAAATCCTGAGGGTGCTGAGAGTCCTGCGGCCGCTGCGGGCCATTAACCGAGCGAAGGGGCTGAAGGTGAGAGCCAGGCGGGGAGAGGGCGCTCGCGGCACGTGTCACGGGACAAGGGCCCTCCGTTGGGGGCGGCCACGGCCCCCCTCAGATCGGCAACAGGAATCCAGGGCCTGCCAGATCATGGGCCATCTGAGCAGGATCCCAGGGCTCAGGCGACCTGATTTCACTCTCACCTGGCTGTTTCGTTAGGTGTCTGTGGGCAGCTGGGAGGCAGCCCATTGGTATTGTACTAGGTCCCCCAGCTGCATCTGGAACAGCCACTTCCCCCGCATGCCGGTGAGGTGCCGGGTCCCCCGTCCGGGTCTGGGACGGCCACTTCCCCTGCACACCAGGCACGGCCGGTACCCACAGCAGGTCATGGTGCTGCAGGCCCGGCCTATCTCAGCATTGGCCTCTCTCTCTCTCTCTCTAGCACGTAGTCCAGTGCGTGTTCGTGGCCATCAAGACCATCGGCAACATTGTGATTGTCACCACCCTACTGCAGTTCATGTTCGCCTGCATCGGGGTGCAGCTCTTCAAGGTGAGAGCCCCTCCCGGCCAGAACCCAGCGCTGGTACTCCCCAACCCTCCCTGTCCTGGGGAGAGCGGGGTGGAGCTGAGCTCAGGGAAGCACCAGGAAGTGGCTCCCCTTCGTTTCCCATGTCAGAAATTCAGAGGGAGGCCAAGGACCATCCCCTGCCACCAGCACCCTTGGGCATACCAGCATGCTGCAGGCAGAACAGGGCAGTGTATGCATAGTCTATGCCCAAGCAAGGCAGCTCCATGGCCCCATGGGAGTCAGCCAATTTGGGATCTCTTCCCAGCTTTGCCGCTGACCAGCTGGGTGGCCTTGGGTGAGTCCCTTCCCCACCCGTGACTCGGTTTCTCCCTCGCCCGCTCCAGCTCCCCACTGTGTTGCAAGGATCACAGGTGTTTCCTCCTGACCACCCATGGCTCTGCAGGCAGGTCTGTGCTTGTGCTATTGTGCGAACGGATGAAGTCGCTGTGACTCTTCGGCTGGAAGTGCCACGGGTCGCTGCAGCAGTGGTCTGGCCTTCGGGCCCTGCAGGGCTCCTAGGGGTCATCGGTGCTGCTCACTGCGCAGGGAGAGTTGAGGGCTGGCATATCTGGCCGGACTCTGGGGTGGGGCCCAGGCTCTCACGACCGGCACTAACCAGCCCCCTTTGAGGCTGGAGACGCTGCCCACTGGGTCAGGGCCAAGCCGTGGGGTCAGGCCAGGATGCATGGCAATTGCCAGCAGCTGCCCTTGTCCTTGCTCCCCAGGTCTATCAGTCAGGCCCCCTGGGGTTCACAGCACAATCCCTGATTCTTCTGCTCTCTGCTTAAACCTAGGGGAAGTTTAGCAGCTGTACGGATCCGGCCAAGATGACAGAAGAGGAATGCAGGTAGGCACCCCGTGTCGTCACTGCATGCACATCGCAGCCAGAGCGCAGGGACCGGGGGTATCGTTGCAGAAGGGGGAACTGGTAGGGAAGGTGAGGAAACAGTCCTCGTTTGTTGTCTCTTGTGAGTCTGCTGAGCAGGGGAGGCCAGGCATGGGTCTCTATGCAGAGCAAAGCCTGTGGTCTAGGGCAGTTTGCTGTAGGGGGCAGAGAGCCGAGGGTAGTGTTGAATGGCCAGGGCGAAGGAGGGGTTGGGCTCGTAAGCCAGAGGAAGGCCAGGCCAACAGTTAGGCACTAGCAGCGTTGCCAGGTGTCCAGTTTTCGACTGGAGCGCCTGGTTGACAAGGGACCCTGGCAGCTCCGGTCAGTACGGCCGAGCAGGCCATTAAAAGTCCGGTCAGCGGCACAATGGGGATAAGTATTCTTGTCAGCAAGTTAAGGAAGTATGGGCTGGATGAATGCACTATAAGGTGGGTAGAAAGCTGGCTAGATTGTCGGGCTCAACGGGTAGTGATCAATGGCTCCATGTCTAGTTGGCAGCCGGTATCAAGTGGAGTGCCCCAAGGGTCGGTCCTGGGGCCGGTTTTGTTCAATATCTTCATAAATGATCTGGAGGATGGTGTGGATTGCACTCTCAGCAAATTTGCGGATGATACTAAACTGGGAGGAGTGGTAGATACGCTGGAGAGGAGGGATAGGATACAGAAGGACCTAGACAAATTGGAGGATTGGGCCAAAAGAAATCTGATGAGGTTCAATTAGGATAAGTGCAGGGTCCTGCACTTAGGACGGAAGAACCCAATGCACAGCTACAGACTAGGGACCGAATGGCTAGGCAGCAGTTCTGCGGAAAAGGACCTAGGGGTGACAGTGGACGAGAAGCTGGATATGAGTCAGCAGTGTGCCCTTGTTGCCAAGAAGGCCAATGGCATTTTGGGATGTATAAGTAGGGGCATAGCGAGCAGATCGAGGGACGTGATCGTTCCCCTCTATTTGACATTGGTGAGGCCTCATCTGGAGTACTGTGTCCAGTTTTGGGCCCCACACTTCAAGAAGGATGTGGATAAATTGGAGAGAGTCCAGCGAAGGGCAACAAAAATGATTAGGGGTCTGGAACACATGACTTATGAGGAGAGGCTGAGGGAGCTGGGATTGTTTAGCCTGCAGAAGAGAAGAATGAGGGGGGATTTGATAGCTGCTTTCAACTACCTGAAAGGGGGTTCCAAAGAGGATGGCTCTAGACTGTTCTCAATGGTAGCAGATGACAGAACGAGGAGTAATGGTCTCAAGTTGCAGTGGGGGAGGTTTAGGTTGGATATTAGGAAAAACTTTTTCACGAAGAGGGTGGTGAAACACTGGAATGCGTTACCTAGGGAGGTGGTAGAATCTCCTTCCTTAGAGGTTTTTAAGGTCAGGCTTGACAAAGCCCTGGCTGGGATGATTTAATTGGGAATTGGTCCTGCTTCGAGCAGGGGGTTGGACTAGATGACCTTCTGGGGTCCCTTCCAACCCTGATATTCTATGATTCTAAGTCAGGCTCCCTGCCTGCTTTGGCTCCTGGAAGCAGTGGCATATTCTCCCTTCGGCTCCTGCGTGTAGGGGCAGCCAGGCAGCTCTGCATGCTGACCCTGCCCCAAGTGCCAGCTCTGCAGCTCCCACTGGCTGGAAACCATGGCCAATGGGAGCTGCAGGGGCGGTGCCTGCGGATGGGGCAGTGTGCAGAGCCCTCTGGCCACGCCTCCACATAGGAGCCAGAGTGGGGACATGCAGCTGCTTCTGGGAGTTCCTTGAGGTAAGCACTGCCCGGAGCCAGAACCCCTGATCCCCTCCCGTGCCCTAACCCCCACCCCAGCCCTGATCCCCCTCGCGCCCTCCAAACTCCTCAGTTCCAGCCCAGAGCACCCTCCTGCACCCCCAACCCCTCAGACCCAGCTCCACCCCAGAGTCTGCATCCCCAGCCAGAGCCCTCAAACCCCCTGCCCAGAGCCCCCTCCCGCACCTTGAACCTCTCATTTCTGGCCCCACCCCAGAACACACACCCCCAACCCAGAGCCCATACCCCCTCCCGCCCTCCAGCCTCAACCCACAACCCCCTCCCATACTCTGAACCCCTCGGCTCCATCCCCCAGCCCGGAGCCCCTCCTGCATCTCAAACCCCTCATTTCTGGCCCCACCCCAGAACCCGCATCCCCAGCCAGAGCCCTCACCCCCTCTTGCACCCCTACTCCAGCCTGGTGAAATGAGCGAGAGAGTGAGAGCAAGTGACAGAGGGAGTGAGCAGGGGCCGGGGCAGGGCCGGGCTGTTCGGTTTTGTGTGACTGGAAAGTTGGCAGCCCTAAGCTTGGACCTGTCTTGTGGTTTATGGAACGACCTGGAAAAGCTCTTTCAGGTCTTCTTCACTCATCCTCAAAAGCAGGAGCAGAAGATGGCAGCCCCCAGGCATGGGTGGTGGGTATAAGAGGCCAGAGGGGGCTAAACCTCCCCAGACAGCCGGCCCACCACCTTTGGAACGCACCGCCGCCAGAAGGGTGGGCGCCCCAGCCATGGCCCTGCCCGCACTCTACCCCGAGCTCCCGCTCATCCTCTTCCCTCGAGGCTCTGCCTCTTCCTGTCCCCGGTCCACTTGCATGGGAGCCTCGCGGGAGGGGGTGAAGAGACACGTGCACGCGTGAGGGGTGAGCTGCCAGAAGCCGGCGGGCAGGCAGGGGGACCCCAGGGGAGGGGGCGAAGAGGCATGGGTGGGGAGGGGGATGAGTGGGGCAGGGGCGGGGAGGGGGACGAGTGGGGCAGGGGCGGGGCCACAGTCTGGGCACACGCAGCCTCCCCCAACGGTGGAGTCACACGCCACCCATGCCCTCAGGTGTTTGTCACCTTTGCTGGTCCCCTTTTGGGCACCTTGGCGGGTGGAGTATGTGTCTGGGTGTATAGGGGGCTGGGAAGGTGCTGCCCTGGGGCACGAGTCTCCCTGGCTGTGGAAGGGCAGAGCTCATCCTGAATGGCAGGAGCATGTGATGGGATTTGCCAACTAATCCCAGGTACTCCGGGGAGAGGCACTAAGGGTGGATCTTGGTGAGGATACTGGGCGGGTCGTAGATGTGTTGTAGCCCTGGCGTCTGCAAGTGATCCTTCCTCAGCACACCCTGATTGCATGAGTGCTGATTCCTGTTATTGTCAGCACTCGCATACTCGGCCATGGCGCTTGTGGCCACCCGCACTGGCCTCTGGCCTCCTGCAGCTGTGAGTTCCCCAGGTTGATTTGGTGAGATAGCACCGTGCTCTGAGCAGTAGGGAGTCTTCAGCAGGTGGGCGTGTGTGTGTGTCATGGGCAAGGGGACTGGAGCGTTTCTGGGCCCAGTTCCCCTCTCGCTCACCCCTTGTCTGTAAATGTGGCGTCGGCTCTCGTTTCAGAGGCTACTTCATCCTGTACGTGGACGGCAGCCCCACACAGCTAGAGCTGCGCCCACGCGAGTGGGTACACAACGACTTCCACTTCGACAACGTCCTCTCAGCCATGATGTCGCTCTTCACCGTCTCCACCTTCGAGGGCTGGCCGCAGTGAGTCCACCACGGGGGGAGCGCGCAGCATGGGGGCTGCACTGGGGAGATCCCAGCGCCCCTCTGGCGCTGCTGCCCAGCTGGGGAATGCCACGTGAGGGGACTTCTCCTGATGGTGGAGAGAGGGGTCAGTGCAGTCGAAGGGGCTGCAGCTGTCTGGGATGTCCTGACCGCTCTGCCTTAGCTCAGCTGAATGGAGGCCCCACCCCGTTCTCTCTGCTGCTCCCCACAGGCTGCTGTACAAGGCCATCGACACCCACACTGAGGACATGGGCCCCATCTACAACTACCGGGTGGAGATCGCCATCTTCTTCATCATCTACATCATCCTCATCGCCTTCTTCATGATGAACATCTTCGTCGGCTTCGTCATCGTCACCTTCCAGGAGCAGGGCGAGAGCGAGTACAAGAACTGCGAGCTGGACAAGAACCAGGTACTCCCCATGGAATCCCCCCCACGGAACCTCCCCCTGAGGCCCCAGTCTCCTCCCACCCCAACCCCCATGACCTGGGTATCCCCAGGTTCCAGGGATGCCCAGGCTCTGGGGGCAAGGAGCCAGTTGTACCCAAGCTAGGTGCCAGGGCCCGTACGTGGCTGAGCGTGCGGGATGAATGCCAGCCGGACAAGAGCCCAAGCTGGGTGTGAGCTAGGCAAGACCGAGGTGCAGGGGACCCCAGGCAGGTGAGGCCGGAAGCCCAGGCACGAGGGTGCGTCCAAGCTGCAGAGGTGAAAGATGAGATCCCCAGTTCTTCTGTGCCTCTCTCTGTGCTCTCGGACACCTGCATTGACACATCCAGGCTTGGCCACCAGGCCAGGAGCCCAGGATGGTTCCCCTAAGCTGGGCTGCACCGGCCACTGACTAGCTATGACGGAGTGAGACTCACCACCGTGGCGCCTCCTGCTGGCCGTTCTGGAATTACCTCAAGTCCTTCCACGGGGCAGCCTCCTCCGGTGGTGTCTTGCTCGCTGTTACTCCCGCTTTGCTGCACTCTGACCTGCGTCGCTCCCCGGACCACAGCGTCCTCTTCTGGGCACAGCCCGCTGGCTGGGCCCCTGTCTCCCCCCACTTTCGGGGGGACTGGCAGTCTATAGCCCAGCCACTCACCTCAGTGGCCTGCTGCAGTCACCAGTCTAGTCCCTTGGTCCAGGGGCAAACTGCAGTCGGTGCGGGCCACTTCCCTCAGGGCAAGTGAGGGGTAGCCCTCACACCTTGTTTGCCATTCCTCCAGGGCCTCAGTCTGGCCGTGGTCAGCCAGAAGCTCCTTCTGCTCCGCTCCGCTACCCAGCACTGTTCTAGCCACGGTGCTCCTAGGCAGCCAGTCCTTCTCCCTAGCAGGCCAGGGAGAGACTGCCCTCTGCTCTCTTGAGCAGCCCTTTATATATGGCCCCTGCTGGCCCTGATTGGCCACTGCATCAAGCCAACTCCCGATTGGCTCGCTTAGTGAGCCCTCCTCTAATGGGCGGGTTCTGGGCAGGCTCCCTCTGGCCTGCTTTAACCCTTCCTCCCTGTGTGGGGCAGCTGCCCCACCACACTAGTGTATTGGCTATGTGGGAGCGACACAGAATCGCCCCTTTGGGCTGCAGTGGGGGCCTGCCCCAAGACAGTGGGGTGACCAGACGTTCCGATAAAACCGGGACTGTCCCGATATTTAACTCTCTGTCCCGCGTCCCGACTGATGTATGATGGGGACCCCATTTGTCCCAGTATTGTAGGGCTGCCAGGCCTCCGGTTGGTGCAGAGCTGGCAGGCTCCCTACCCAGACGGCTAGTGGTAACATCTCCCTCTGGGTCCTAGGTGCAGGGACGGCCAGGGGGGCTCTTCGCACTGCCCCGGCCATGAGCGCCGGCTCTGCAGCTCCCATTGGCTGGGAACTGCGGCCAATAGGAGCTGCTGGGGTGGCACCTGTGGGCGAGGCAGTGCAGAGAGCCACCTAGCCGCGCCTTTGCCTAGGAGCCAGAGGGAGATATTGTCACTTGTGGGGAGCCGCCTCTGGTAGGTGCCGCCCGGAGCCCACACTCCTGCCCCAGCCCTGAGCCCCCTCCCACATCCAAACTCCGTCCCAGAGTCAGCACCCCGAATCCCCCTCCTGCACTCTACCCCATGCACCAGCCCTGTGACCATCTCTTGTGGCGGGGGCCATGCGCCCCCGACCTGCAGCTTGCAGAGGGGGCCGGAGCCAAGGATGTGCACCTCTCTCGCAGCTTCCTAGGGCTGTGCACCCCCCTCCCCTGTGTGTCCCCACCATGTGTCCTGATATTTTACTCTTGCGATCTGGTCACCCTACAAGTCAGTGACTGGTGGTGGCCTGCCAACAAGGGGTGGCGGTGGGCTGGGGAGCCCCCTCGGGAGTGGGACTTGCTGCTCCCTTTAAAAAGGTGCAGAAAATGCTCCCACCATTGCACGGTGGCCTAGCAGCTGGGCCCCAGCCACACCCCATGAGGGACATCCGGCTTTTCTGATGGTGCTAGTCCCCGCCACGACTGTCATGCGGGATTCACGCTGCCCCCTGTGCCCTCTCCCCCCCACCCCCGCAAGGAAAGCTAGAATATGGCCCTATATGGCCCATTCCTGCAAGGGGCTCAGGCTTCCTACATGGACTGCGGGCGAAACCAGACAGTCACTTCGCTCTTGAATGAACTTGCACCGAGCCAAGACGGAAACAGCCAGAGACCTGCAGGCGAGCCCCTCTCACAAAGCAAACCCTGCGTCTCAGACCTCTCTGTCCTCGTCCTAAGGAAACCTGCACCGCACCTTCCACAGACAAACCTGGGAGCTTCAATTCATCGCTTTGCTAAACACTGAAATCATGGACTCAGCAGAGACATTGGCTTGTGACAGCCACCTGTAAGCAACTGCCACCGACGGGGCCGCGGGCGGTCAGGCCTAGTGGTGGCAGCGAGAGTTCGTCCTACCAGTTAGAGCTGGGTCTGGGGAGGGCAAAGTCCAGGAAAGGAGCCGAGAGTCAGAAGCCAAATGCCAGAGTCGAAGGGTAAACTGGCATTGTAAGCCACAGGCAGAGCTGGGGATCGAAGCCAGAAATATGAAGCTGGAGGGGAGCAGGGACTGGAACAAGAGCAAGTGCTGCTGTGGGCCTGGTACCTGCCCAACAGCCCCTGACCTGCTGTGGGGGCCGGGCTTAGACCCGTCAGGGGCTGTGACCTCTCTGTCAGTTCCAAGCTAGTGCAGCTAGGCTCACTGATTGCTTTGCAGCGAAGTTAGTCAGGGAGCAGGCCAGCCGCGGGTCCTAGCTGGTCTGATCCCTGACAGCACCCCGCTTCTTTTAGGGTCGCCTCCCTGGAGCCCTTGGGCCGGGTTTCTTGGGGAACCCACAGGAGGTCCAGGACATGGACGTATTCCAGGGATTCCCGCAAATGTTCTTCTAGGCCACATCCCTCCCCATCACTCAGCTGTTGGAGTCGTCCCTGGACTCGACGGGAGTCTTGAAGCTGCTGGCCCATGCATTCCTCTTGGCCCTGCCCAGTTATTGGCGGAGGGGGAGGAGTAGTGTGGTGTGGGAAGGGGTTCTCGGTGAAAGGTTTCAGGAGGGAGATGTGGAACAATGGAACTTGAGGGATTCTGGCAGCTGCAATCAAAAGGTTACCGGGTCAAGTGGTTCCATGATCATAAATGGCCCTAAGGACTTGTGGTCCAGCTTCTCAGACGGATGCGTGGGTCCCAGGTCCTGAGCACCCGGGGTTGTTATGGGTCTCATGGCCCAATGTACAAGAACAGGTGACCTGGGCCAGAAGGGGCCAAAAGCAGAACGCCGAAGCGATTGCTGGTAACCGTGCACCAGGGCTGGAACAGGGAGGGGGCTATGGGGCAGGACTTAGACGCATTGGCAGAGCTGTTTGTGGAATGGGGGAAAGCATCACAACTTCTGCTCACATTCCTACCCTGACAGGGGCAGAAATGTTTCAGCACAACAACTGTCCTATGGAAAATGCTGATGTTGAAAACATGTCCATTTTGATGAAATATCATTTAGAACCCCACTCCCGCAATGCAGGGTTGTGCTCACGTCAGCCATTCAGCCATTTTCTGAATGGAATCTTTGGGGGTTTGATTTTTCATTTTGAAACAAACTATCGATTGAAGCCCACGAAGCTCGACGGCGGCGGGAAACATTCCTGTTTTCTCAGAGCAAAACGTTTCGATGGGCCCCAAAACGAAACTTGCGTTTCACGGGAACTTTCAAATTTTTTTTGTTTTCAGAACGCGGGGGGGGGGGAATGCTCAAAATCACAGGATTTCCTGCGCAATGAGCGAAATCTGGTCTGGCCTGGCTCGGCAGCGAGGAGGGGCTGGGAGCGGGGCTGGAGGTTTTACAGCTGGGAGTGTTTTGTGATTGCCCACGGTACCACCTCTGCTTCACGGGCATCAACGCTCGACCGTTTCCCTCCTCTCGCCCGCAGCGACAGTGTGTCCAGTATGCGCTGAAAGCCCGCCCGCTGAGACGCTACATCCCTAAGAACCCCTATCAGTACCAGATCTGGTATGTGGTGACCTCCTCCTACTTCGAGTACCTCATGTTCTTCCTGATCATGCTGAACACCATCTGCCTGGGCATGCAGGTGAGGATGGAGCAAAGCGAACACCCTCGCTGTAGGGTGGGAACCTTTGATCCGCTGTCCATGGGGCGGGGGGGTGTCCGAGACCACCCGGCTCTTGGCAGCAGGCTAGCAAGCCATCAAAGTGAGACTCAGGCTTTGCCACTGGTCTGGTGCCCTTGGATATCTGGGTTTGGATCTTGGCTTGGGATACGTCATGCAGTTCAGCAACACTGCTCCAGGGAGGCCCCTCCTATGGAAAAGCCGGGGGTGCTGTAGGTGAGGCGGGAGGGACCGTGGCACAGCTGTGCATGGGTGTGGGAACGCCCGGGGCTGCGGATCAGGAATCAGGAACATCTATGGAGCTGTGGGGCAGGACCCAGGGCTGGAACAGGGAGGGGGCTATGGGGCAGGACTTAGACGCATTGGCAGAGCTGTTTGTGGAATGGGGGAAAGCATCACAACTTCTGCTCACATTCCTACCCTGACAGAGCTCTAGGTTTGTATGTCGGTCCCAGGCTCTCGCATCTGGTCCAGAATCTGAGACCCCAGCCCCATACCTGCTCCCCGTGGCCCAGTGAGCTAACCTGTGCCTCTTCCTGGCTCCCCAGCACTACAATCAGTCAGCTGAGATGAACTACATTTCGGACAACTTGAACGTGGTCTTCACCATCCTCTTCACCGTGGAGATGTTCCTCAAGCTCCTGGCCTTTAAAGCCAAGGCGAGTGTGAGGGGGAGTCTGGGGGGCATGAGTCTGGAGAGGGGTGGGGGTGCATAACGTGACCGGGATGTGGGCAGCCGTGCCCAGTGGTTGGAGCAGGAGTTGGTAGCCAGGAGTCAGATCCCAAGGGTCAGAACCGAGTTACCTGGGGTAAGACAAGGCAGGAGCTGTCACAGCCGTGGGCAAATGCTTTGAGTAGCCACTGGGCTACTGCCGCTGGGCTTAGGAGCCTGTCCGCTGGCTCTTCCCACCTCCCGGGCGCGGTATCCGTCAGCAGCCTGCTGCTCGTTGGGTTGCCTGGAGGCTGGCTCTGCTGCAGGCCCCGATTCCTGACTTGGGTGGGGGTGCGAGTCTGGATAGGGTCCCGGGGGTGTGACTCTGGAGGAGGGCATGGCATTTCCTCCCCACGCAGCGTCCCGGGAACACAATCCCCTCGGAGCCTGGGGCTGAGGACCTGGCAGCTCCTGAGGGGAGGAGCAGGGACAATGCAGGCCACAAGGGGGAGCCCTTCCTCCAGCTACCTGCTCGCCCAACACCCCCGCCCAAACCCCGCTGCTCTCCCTGTCCTGGGTGTCTCTCCAATGGGGGTGGGAGGCTAGTGGCCCTCCCTGCAGCTCTTCTGACCCCTCATCAAACCAGGCTTAAGTGTGAGCGGCCCTGTGAGAGCCCCTGAGCCTCCCGCCACCGCAGCCACTGAGCCAGGTGAGAGGCGAGGCAGAGCCCCCCTCTGCCCTGCCCTGCAGGTGTGTCCCCGATGCCCACTGAGAGACGGCCGCTCACCTCCGTGGTCCCCGTCGATGTGCCCAGAATAAGCATCGGCACCAATCAGCTGGGAAGGTCTGACCCCAGGAGCTAAGTGGGTGCTGGGTTCTGCCATGCCAGCGGATAAGAGTGGACATGGAATTAGCTCAGGGTCAAACCCCTACTTAGCACCGTGCTCGGCACGGTATCCATAGGGAGGGCGATCTGAATCCAAGCTCCGCAGTGCTCTCTCCATCTCGGGGCATGGGGGGCAGCCTCCCCCCGCTGGCTGTATTTTATGTGGGCAAATGGAGACCCTCCCTTTGGTGCGGTGAGTGGGTCAGCTGTTTGCAAGGGACAAAGCGCGCCTCGCTCAGGAATGGCAAGTCTCCGCCGCAGGGAGTTGATAACCCCCAAGAGGAATCTCCCCTGCCTGACCCTCAGCTCCTTCCTTTTCTTTCCCCCTGTTCCGCCCCCCTGTCGTTCCCCCGTGATTGCTCTCTCCAATCTCAGGGCTATTTCGGTGACCCCTGGAACGTCTTTGATTTCCTCATTGTCATCGGGAGCATCATTGACGTCATCCTGAGCGAGATCGATGTAAGTGCCGCGGTGGGGGGGCGGGAACGTGTCCGAGAGCATGGGCAGGATGGTGATGTCACGGCAGTGACGACCTTGGCAGGCTGCCAGCATCCCACTGTCACGTGGGAGGCCTGGGTTCCTGCAGGACTGCGCGGGGCACCTGGCGGAGCGACCTGGGCTGGGCAGGAGGAGACTGGGGCAGGGGCTTGGGCACGTGGGTTAACCTTCTTCTCTCTGTTTAAGAGCTGGTGCTGACAGGCTCTCTCCTCAGCCATTACATAGCCCCGGTGGACGTGCCCCCCCCCCCAGCCTCAGTGGCCCTCACCCCACCCCTCCTCCTGAATCTGCCTGCAGAGGTACCCTGTGGAAACTGCCCTTGTCCTGGGACAGAACCAGAACCTCAAGCTGACTCCATAGTGACATATGCCAGTGCTCTCCAGAGGCTGCACCCCCGCCATGCCCTGCCCATGTTCTTTAACCACATGCCCAGATGGCTAGCAATCAGCTCACTTGGCCTGAGATCACCATAGCGATGGCTGAAAGAGTTCCCCTTGCCTCATGGTCCCTATAAGAAGTTTCTGCCCTGCGCTTTGTGCGGGTCAGGCGTCATTTCAGTGACTTGCTGGGTGTGCTTGGAGTGTGTCATCGTGTATGATGATTGCCACATATACCCGGTGCCTACTCTGTATATGTGTGCCTGTATATCCAATATACACTGGAGTATATTCGGGATATACCGCCTACATGATACCACACGTGTACGCTGCAGTGTGTGTGTACCGGGCAGCCTGCATACAGGAGCATTGTCCAAGAGGCGTGCTGGAACTGCACGAAGCATTGCTGGGAGCTGTGGGCCCGGTTGCTAGCACGTGGCACGGAAACACATCGGGTGTGCGGTGCGTACCGTGAACCCAGCTGTAGTTGTAGAAGTAGCTTGAGAAGTGAGCACTCCAGTGGGGTTGACACGTCCTCACTAATAAAAAGGCCCATCCAGTAGTCACTGCAGCGTGTCCCCGCTCTCTGTGCTGTGTCCCAGAGTAGCACTTAGCCATTCCCCCGCATCTGAGAGTGAACCATCGGCAAGGAGGTCCGGCCCGGAGGAGATGAAGTGTCATCCTCTCCTGTTCTCGGGCACAGCTTCCCAGCCCCAGTGCACACCGGTCCCGCAAGGTGGATTGCCATCTCTGCAGCCCAGAGGAGCTCTCTGGCTGGCTCCATTCTCCTGGGGCGACCGCACTGGCTGTCTCCTCAGTGAGCGAGGTGCCGAACTCCAGGGAACAGGACTCCTCGGAGCTTCCCCTGACCGGGTATTGGGTCATTGGCTCCATTCCCATGTCACCACCAGCTAACGGAAACCAAAAGCCCCCCTGAGCAGGACTGCCGCCCCGGACAGAGATGGCTTTAGTGACCAGCACCATGGCAGCCCCTCTGTTTTTTCACCATTCCTAGCCAGCACGAAGGAGAAACCCATTAGGGAGCTTGCAGAGGTCCCCAAATGCCTGCTAATTTGGGCAGTTGCCAGCTCCTGTCAGGAGTTCCAGGCAGAGCAGCAGCTGCCAGCCCCTTTCCCCAGTCACTGAGCTGCCATTGAGTGGGGCCTTGAAACACTTCCTGGGCTGCTGTGTCCTTCCCAGCAGTACTCAGCTGCGAGGGCACCTGGGCTTCAGATCCCATTGTTGCTTGGGAAGGGAGTTACTGGAGCTCTGGGCTCCCCCTGGAAAGAGCTTTGCATTCAGTGGGTATTGAGAAACACGAACGGGTTGGGCATGTTGCCCAAATCACCCCACGTCCCCTCCTCCAACAAGAGACATCAGGGCTGTTTTTTGGTCTCTTTCCAGAGGGTTCACTTGGCCACCCCAAGATCCCCCCTCCTCGTTTTCCCCTTTGACATCGCTCCCACGCGCGCACCTTGACAACCCCCCTCATGGCCACAATTGAAGATCCAGGGATGAGGGGAGATCTTCTCTCTGGCCACCAGGAGCTAAGGGACCAAGAGGAGAACTGAGTTCTAGGGACCGTGCTGGAGATTTTGGTTGGGGGGAACTAGGCTCAGTGAAGCTGGGCATGTAGCTGGAGAACATCAACCCCACTTGGTAAGTATTCCTCTCTGCCCGCCATTGGCAGCTGGAGTTTCTGAGTCATTGCCCATCAGGGTATGTGTTTGCACCTGTCTCACCTGGAGTCTGTAGCCTTGTCTGCTCTGGACAGTGCTGGCATGAAGCATAAGGAGATTGAGCGATTGCTTAGGGCTCCAAGCAGCTGATGGGGGCTTGTCATAAATATAAAGGGAAGGGTAAACACATTTAAAATCCCTCTTGGCCAGAGGGAAAACCCTTTCACCTGTAAAGGGTTAAGAAGCTACGATAACCTCGCTGGCACCTGACCAAAATGACCAATGAGGAGACAAGATACTTTCAAAGCTGGAGGGGGCGAGAAAAAAAGTTTCTCTCTGTCTGTGTGGTTTTTTTTCTGCCTCTTTCGCTGCCTCCATTTCTTTGTCCTTTGCCTCCATAGCTCTCCTATGGGCAGCCTCTACGGCTTTTTCTGCCTCTTTCGCTGCCTCCAGTCTGGTTAACTCCAATTTGTGTTGTGCCTTGGTTTCTGTCATGTTTGCCTCTCTGTTTTTAACTAACTTTACACCCAAGAGTTAGAAATAAAACAAACAAAAAACTTGGCTTGTAAAATTTTGCTGTGCTGTAACCGCATACCTATGTTCTCTGATAGTGATTGTCAGCCTACAGAAAAATCCTTAAAAAGAAACCTAACACCTTTGTCTCCAGGCAAATAGACAGAAAACCCCTCTAGTTGCTAGGTAAAAAGACCAAACTTCTTCAGGTCTGTGAAGACTTGTGAATTTCTCTGCAGGAGGTTAACTACCCTGCCTTTAGGTAGAGAAAACTCTAGCTCACAAAAGACAATTCCCTTTTGTCTCTGCTCTGGCCCCCAAGCAGAGACAAAAAAAGCTCTAACTGCTTTCAGCTGAAAACCTGCTTTCCAGGAGCCCAAAGGGGAAAAAAAATGTCCTTTTTAAAATCTGTGCTTCTTGTTTAAAAAATCTCAAATTGATCTCAAAATGATTTCAAGTTAATCCCACCGCTCTGCCACCATGTCAAGGTTCCTTCCCCTCTCTGAACTCTAGGGTACAGACATGGGGACCTGCATGAAAACCCCCTAAGTTTATTTTTACCAGATTAGGTTAAAACTTCCCAAAGGTACAAACTATTTTACCTTTTGCCCTTGGATTTTATTGCTGCCACCACCAAGCATCTAACAAATATATAACAGGGAAAGAGCCCGCTTGGAAACGTCTTTCCCCCCAAAATCCTCCCCAAACCCTACACCCCTTTTCCTGAGGAAGGCTTGATAAAAATCCTCACCAATTTGCACAGGTGAACACAGACCCAAACCCTTGGATCTTAAGAACAATGAAAAAGCAATCAGGTTCTTAAAAGAAGAATTTTAATTGAAGAAAAAGTAAAAGAATCACCTCTGTAAAATCAGGATGGTAAATACCTTACAGGGTAATCAGATTCAAAACATACAGAATTCCTCTAGGCAAAACCTTAAGTTACAAAAAGACACAAAAACAGGAATATCCATTCCATTCAGCATAGCTTATTTTATCAGCCATTTAAACAAAACAAAATCTAACGCATATCTAGCTAGGTTTCAGAGGAACAGCCGTGTTAGTCTGTATTCGCAAAAAGAAAAGGAGTACTTGTGGCACCTTAGAGACTAACCAATTTATTTGAGCATGAGCTTTCGTGAGCTACAGCTCACTTCATCAGATGTTTACCGTGGAAACTGCAGCAGACTTTATATACACACAGAAATCATGAAACAATACCTCCTCCCACCCCACTGTCCTGCTGGTAATAGCTTATCTAAAGTGATCAACAGGTGGGCCATTTCCAGCACAAATCCAGGTTTTCTCACCCTCCACCCCCCCCACACACAAATTCACTCTCCTGCTGGTGCTAGCCCATCCAAAGTGACAACTCTTTACATAATCAAGTCGGGCTATTTCCTGCATACAGAGCCCGACTTGATTATGTAAAGAGTTGTCACTTTGGATGGGCTAGCACCAGCAGGAGAGTGAATTTGTGTGGGGGGGGGGTGGAGGGTGAGAAAACCTGGATTTGTGCTGGAAATGGCCCACCTGTTGATCACTTTAGATAAGCTATTACCAGCAGGACAGTGGGGTGGGAGGAGGTATTGTTTCATGATTTCTGTGTGTATATAAAGTCTGCTGCAGTTTCCACGGTATGCATCTGATGAAGTGAGCTGTAGCTCACGAAAGCTCATGCTCAAATAAATTGGTTAGTCTCTAAGGTGCCACAAGTACTCCATATCTAGCTAGATTACTTACTAAGTTCTAAGACTCCATTCCTTTCCTGTTCCCAGCAAAAAAAAAAACAAAACAAAAAAACAACAACACACAGACAGAAAGAACCTTTGTTTCTCCCCCACTCCAGCTTTGAAAGTATCTTGTCTCCTCATTGGTCATTTTGGTCAGGTGCCAACGAGGTTATCCTAGCTTCTTAACTCTTTACAGGTGAAAGGGTTTTTCCTATGGCCAGGAGGGATTTTAAAGGTGTTTACCCTTCCCTTTATATTTATGACAGGGCTCCCTATTGGCTTTTTTCGTATGTGCCGTGTGGGGGCTCCTCGAAATGTTCCTGCTTAGTCCAATGGTCTAGCACTGCCTCTGGCTCTGGAATGCTGCTTCCTGCCCAAGCGCACAGAGCCCGGGAGCGCCGTGTTTTAGGGAGACCGCACTCTCACAAAACTGTGCCAAGTGCGTCCCAGCGGTGCCACTGGGATGGGCCGCCCTCGTGTTCTGGGGCAAGGGGAAAGTTCGCCAATAACAAAGCCATTCCTGGTGGTTGTTTTCTCCCAGAAAAATTTTAACGCTGGTTTGCAAAGTCTGTCCTCTCTTGCTTTCTCTCTCCTTCCTTTCTCTCTCCTGTTTCTGCTGGTCATTGACACATGCAAGATGGGGCGGAGAAGGCCTTGGTATTTGAAGCCCTTTCCTAAGTCACTCAGGCCCTGATCCAGCAAAACATTTAAGCACATGCAAGCAGTCCCATTGACTTCAATGGGACTAAAAATAAAGCACCGTTGCTGGATCATGCCCTGTGACCGTGATCCCAAGCCCACTAAGTCAATCGAAATACACTCGTTGACATCACTGCACTGGGGGTAAGGCCTTACGAGTGAAATTCACTCCTGCACACAGGGCCAGCACAAGGGCTAGACACCACTTAGGCCTGGTGTGACGATGTAAGTGGTGCATATGCCTTGTAGCTGTATTCCCAGCATAGGGGAGAATTGCACCCAAATGGAGCGCCCTAGCCAGGGAATGGAATAGTTAGATCTGCGGATATCTGCTTTCTATCCATGCACCATTTTTGTGGATCGGATGTGGATACAAATTTTGTATCCGTGCTGGGCTCTAGGAATAGCTACACTCTAGGAATTAACAAATTCAGTACACTTGGGCGAGAAGGTTTTGTGTGTGGACGCGAGCCGGGCTCAGGGCAACACCTGAGAAAGAGCCTGCATTAACTTGGTAGGGAAGACGAACCCTAAGTGACTTAGGAGCTTAAGTCTTATTTTCAAAAGTGGCTTAGACACCTCGTAGCGTAAGACCTGCTCTACACTTGAAAATGTAACTGTTGTGTATGTTGGCTAGAGGCATGAATTTTTTACCAATATGTAGGTATACCAGTGCCCATATAAAGCTGCAATATACTGGTATTCCCGTTCCCATATGGGAATAGCTATCCCTGTATAAAGCACCTTCTACACCAGTGTAACTGCGTCCACACTGGGGCAGGTTGTATTGCTCTAACTACCCCGGAATAGTTCAAGTGGAACAACTTTCTAGTGTAGACAGGGCTGGTGTCTCATTGAACGTCGCTAGGGGCTTCGGCCTTTCAGTTGCTCTGGTACTTTTGCAGATGTTTCCCCTAGTGCCTATCTTTAGGTTCCCAAGTCCGAACATTTCTCTTCCAGTCTTACCCAGCTTGATATTTCCTTCAACCTGCCCTGGGGATGAGCCTGGATTCAGATCTGCCTTATTCTGTGCGTTAGTTTTTGGGCCATCCTACCCTGTCTTCTTTCTGTGTCTCTTCCTCTCTCTGTTTCCCAGCTTGCTCTTCCCTCCAGCCGCCTTTCTGTCTTTCTCCCTCTGTCTCTCTTTTGTTTCCTGCCTCTCTGACAGTTTCTCTTGCTGACACTCTTGTTCTCTCGACAGACGTTTCTTGCTTCCAGTGGCGGACTGTACTGCCTAAGCGGAGGCTGTAATGGCATTGTAAATATCAGCTGCATGTGCTTGCAGTGGGTCTATTTATTTTTCTTCTCCTAGTTGTTTCTCTGCTGCACTCAGCTGCTGTGTTTGCCTGGATTGCATGGTGTGAATCCAGGGGGCTGCTCTGCAAATGCACAGGGTGACTCTCCCATTCGGAGTGGGGGTAGGAGCTAAAAACACCAATGGTTTGGGAGCGAAACACACCCAACCTCTAGGAGATCTTCTCACCTCACACTGAAATGTGATCTCCATCCATCTATTTATCCATCCACCCCTCCCTATCCCCCCACTGACCCATCCATCCATATTGCACTGTTGTTCTATCCATCCACCCCTCCCTATCCCCGCACTGACCTATCCATCCATATTGCACTTTTCTTCTATCCATCCACGCCTCCCTATCCCCTCACTGACCCATCCATCCATATTGCATTTTTCTTCTATCCGTCCATCCTTCATCCATGAAATACAGCAAAACTCAGCTAGAGACAGAGCCATCTAACTAAGGTTGCATCCGGCTGTTGTACAGACAGGACTGGTGCTCTACCTGGTCATTGTATCATCTAATGCAACGTTATTTTGTAAAGGTTGGGGATTGGTCCTGCTTTGAGCAGGGGGTTGGACTAGATGTCCTCCTGAGGTCCCTTCCAACCCTGATATTCTATGATTCTAAGGTCTCTCCCCCCAGCTGTGTGCACACAGCTTCTTACAATGTGATTTGGTGCAATTGCAGGGATACGTTTCTCGACACTTCCATTCTCTGCGGAAGGTTAGTTTCCCTCCTGGCCTGACATGGCCTTGGGCTCTGGGTTCCCTCAATCCCTGTTCAGCTGTGTATGGTACAGAGCCTGTGCTGGTTTCGGTGGTAACTGATCTCCTGGTGATGGATAAAAGTCACGAGTCCCAGAAGCACATAACAATGAATTTTGTTATGTGCACCAATATGGAAGGGAGGTGTGACACATCACCTTCATATTGGTGCACTTAACAAAATCCATGCGGTGGGGGTGGGGTTGAGGGGTTCGGAGCGTGGGAAGGGGCTCAGGGCTGGGGCAGAGGGCTGGGGTGAAGGGGTGTGAGGGCTCCGGCTGGGAGTGCGGGCTCTGGGGTGGGGCTGGGGATGAGGGATTTAGGGCTGGGGCAGAGGATTCGGGTGGGGGCGATGCCACAGCCCTGGCAGGTCTGGGCCGCGGCTGGGTCGGGGCTGGGGTAGGGGCGCCCTGGCCATGGCTAGGTCCGGGCCGGGTTTGGGCGCCCCGGCCCTGCGGCAGGTTGGGGGCTGGGCTAGGTTGGGGCCGGCGGGGCACTCCTCCCACCGCAGGTCCCCGGGCGGGTTGTCTGAGCCAACAGAGCGAAACAAACGCCATCAGTTCAGCTGGAGCAAGTGGGGGCGTTTTAAAGCAGAGGGTGGTGCCCAGAGACCTGGCAGAGCTTTTGCTGCTGGTGCTGATACTGCTGGGGTGGGCAGCAGCATGCAGGAGTGTGAGGAGAGGCAGCCTCAGGAGGCCAGAGAGGGCAGTTGCACTAGCCGTGGGACGATGGAAGCTGGGATGTGATTTGGGGCCGAGATGGAGCTGGGGCAGGGACTGATTTTTCAGACTAGGAACGCTTTGGAGAGCAGAATTAGGGACACTTCACTGAGCCCCCTGGATGAACCCACTCTCTCCTTTGCAGAGGTCCCCCATAGCGAGCCAGCCCCTGGGCTATCAAGAGGGGCAGCTGGAGATGACCCTGCTGTTTTTGCTGGACAGCTGCCTCTGGCACCAGAACCACTGAGGTGTTAAGGCCTGGTAACCAAATGTTGCTATCCCCATTGGGCAGCTGGGGAAACTGAGGCAGGGAGACGGTCAGTGACTGGCCCAAGGTCATCCAGCAAGTTGCTGGTGGAGTCAGGATTAGAATCCAGGACTCCTGACTCCTCCCATCAAGCATTAGGCCACAGCTGCCTTATGGGGAGTGGAACCTTGTGTTATGATCATCTGATCATGTGCCTGGCACATCCCCTCAGCTGAATCCAAGGAGCTGTACATACAGGCAGGTCAGGTCTCTGATCCTCCCTCTGCCCCACGCCGCCCTGTGAGTCAATGTGCCAGCCACCGCGGCTCCTGGCTCCTCCCCAGCGAACGCTACCGAACAAGACATGGTGCAGTGAGACAAGACAAAGAGGGGGAGGGATTTGCCCCACAAGCTGTGATCCTGGCTGATCAGCACTATGGAGCGTTTGCTCAGCTTGTTCCAAAAGTTATTGGGAGCCTTTGATAAGATGCAGACACCTGGGGCTCCTGGTGGGGAAGGCAGTGTGTGAGCTACAGGGAAGACGGGGTTAGGGTTCCAGTTTAGGAGACAGACGGTCCAGCTTCAATTCCCTGCCCCAGGCTCCCTGGGGCAAGTCATGCTGGGCCTCAGATGCCCGTCGGAACCTAGCCCTGCCCTACCACGCGGCGGGTGTGAAGACTGTGATCTGTGAACTGCTTTGAGACCTGCTGACGAGAAGAGCTAGGAGGTGTTATTACTGCAGGTCCCAGGCCCAGGGATGCACCCGCCAAGCAGCGTTTGGCTACTCAAGCAGGTGTCGCACTGTCACTTGTGTGTCTGGGCCGCTGTTGCGGAGCGGAGAGTTCCCACCCTTGCCAAGAGCTTTTCTCTCTGGACAGTCTCCTTTGCTGCACGTCCCCCTTGGGAGGGCTCCGATCCCCGCTTCCCTCCAGACAGGGAGGGACTCACAGGGACTGGGGGCCGCAATATCATCTTTTGAAGGTCTCCCCCACCCTAACCCACCCTATTCCTTCCCTCCCTCCCACCCCACCCCGGTCAACCCCGCTCCATGGCCCCAAACCGAATGTGCACAGCGAGCTCCAACCCTTTGCCCCCTGCCATAGACCTGCTGCAGCCAGGTGGCTCTCAGGCCTAGGGTGGTGGGAACCAGAGCCCCAAGTGAAGCAGGGGGGACCGGAGCCCATCATGTAACCCTTGCTGGTGGAGCTGAGCATGGGGGAGGGAGCCTCTCTTCTGGATCCTCCTCGCTGGCATGTACTGATTTGGTAGCACCCCTCGACCCTCACTAGAGCATGCAGCCGGCCCAGCGCGTGGGCTTACTCCACCACACAGAACACCCAAGCTGCAGGAGAGCCCTGAGCGGGGCTGCAGAACCGAGATATACCTGGGCTGCAGCGGTGAACAGTGGGGGAAACGCCACCAGTCCTGCACAGCGGTGGCTCCTCCCCATGGCCAAGCAGCCCGGAAGAGCCCAGCAGGTCTCCTGGGCTTGTTCCCGCCCTCCCCTCCCTGGGGCTTCTGTTCCTACTGAGCGGCTAAGGGGCCTGCTTTGCCTGCAGGATTCTACAGACAATTCCCGCGTCTCCATCACCTTCTTCCGACTTTTCCGGGTGATGAGGTTGGTGAAGCTGTTGAGCCGGGGGGAAGGAGTCAGGACCCTGCTCTGGACCTTCATCAAGTCCTTCCAGGTGTGTGTGGACCAATCCCCAGCAAGAGCTCCATTAGCCCGTAGACGCAGCAGGCTGTTAACCTCGATATGGACCGGTCACTAACTGGCACACACTTGACATGTAGGTTACCCAAGCATCTGGGAGTTCAGGAGGAGCCAAGAAGGGCTTCCCAGATGCTCATTCATACTGGTGTCAGCATGTCTCAGAGCCTCAGTTGACCCCATATTCCCCAGACCAGTAAGATTGCCAGCTCCCTTGGGCAGGAGCTTCAGGACTGGAGGGACCCTGGGGGTGCTCTCCAGCACCTCAGTCGTGGGCACCTGTTTGTGCGGAGACTGTGCATGTCCCTTTCTCCCTGCCCCCCCCCCCCCCCCCCCAGTGCTGGGAGCTCCCTGTGCAGCAGGCTGTGGAGTGAGCGACAGCTGCAGGAACGCTGGAGACCGGGTGTTTTTAATGGCAGCTTCCAGCAGCAGACAGCCTCACTCTCTTGCCAGCTGCCCTGCTGGACCCCTGGCTGGCACCAGAGCTTGGTAGCTCCGGCCCAGAGACTTCCTACCCCTAAAGCAGGTGGGATCCACAGCGGGGATAGGCCGCTCCCTCTCAGCTCCACTCCCACATGAGCCCTGGACCCTTTGTCTCACAGGCCCTGCCCTACGTGGCGTTGCTGATCGTGATGCTGTTCTTCATCTATGCTGTGATCGGGATGCAGGTAAGGAGGTAGGGACAGTGCTGGGGCCCCGGCTGGCGGGGTGTGGGAGAGTCAGGATCCAGGGAGCACGGGTCACCCCTCAGGAGCTCCTGCCGCACAACGGATACAACCCTGCTGCCTTTCCGTCGGGGGCGGGGGTCTCAGAGTGCTCTGCAGTCACTAGTGAATCAAGCCCCAGCAGCCTCCCTGCCAGGGGGAGGTCACTGTTATCTGATGGGGAAACTGAGGCACGGAGCTGTCAAACTCCCTCTGCTTCACACAGCCAATCGGTGGCAGAACTGGGAACACACCCCGGACCCCTGACTTCCCGCGCTGTGCCCAGTCCACAAGGTCATCCTGCCAGGCCAGCCCTTTCCCTGTGGTTCCGGGCTGTTGGCTGGAAAGGAGCCATCGGGAGCAGTGGTGAGGCCAGGAGCGGGCGCGTGGGGTGGAGGGTAGCCACAGATGCCTGTGGCAGTGGTTCCTCTGCCAGGGCAGCTGGGATCTGAGCATGTCGTTCACAGATGTTTGGGAAAATCGCCCTGGTGGATGGAACCGAAATCAACCGGAACAACAACTTCCAGACTTTCCCACAAGCCGTGCTGCTGCTCTTCAGGTCTGTGCAGGCCCCGCCCCTTCCTCATCCCACCGCATCCCTTTCCATTCCACCCCCTCGGTGTGCCTGGTACAGCCAGCCGGGAGCCACTGCTGGGGGAAGCCAGCCTGACTCCCCGAGGAGCAAAGACCCCAGGCTAGCCCCTCACTCCCACAGGTCAGGAAAGGGCCCCTCGTGCGTGCCAAGAGGTTGCACCGGATCACAATGCACAAGTCCAAGTGCAACACAAGGACCTGGGTCTCCATACACGGAAGCAACAGTGAGGTGTACCCATCATGGCACTGTCGTCCTGGCCATCCCCAGGCGTTGAACCCGGCACCTCCAGAGCTGAACATGGAGCTGCACTAGCTTGTTCTGCAGGGCCACGATCCAGAGCCTCAAAGATATTTAGGCCCCTGAAATCAGTGGCATCGAAATACCTTTGAGGATCTGGGTGTAAGTCCCTCAGCTGGCAGCTGGCACAGGCTCGTCCTCGCCGCTGGGGACCGGGCACAGAGGGGGAAGCATGGCTCGCTGACCAGCCGGTTACGGTTGCAACAGGTTGCAGGGAAAATACACCGTGGGGTCAGGTTGTGGCCTGCGTGTGCCTTGGGGCCCACACTGGGCTCCCCAGAACTTCCCCAAGAAGACGCATGAGCCCTGTTGGGGGTGCCCGCAGACCTGCAGCCCATCAGTGGTGCCTGACTCTCAGGTCAGCTGGGCTTGGTGCTGAATGCAAGGCCAAGCTTGAGTTTTCCACCACCCAAAGACGCTGTTGGGCTGAAATTGAAAAGCTTTGTGGGACCGCGTTTATTTCAACAGCAGTCCTGATGGCAACGTTTCCAAACGATTCAAATCAAAACTTTAAACATGTTTAATTCCTCCTAAGCTTAGGCTGTGTTTCTATGCTTCATGTTTCCACATTGTGGAAATTAAATGGTGCGCTAACATTTGATGTTTCAGAAATGAAATACTTTTGAATTTCCATTCCGCTGTAAATTTCAAAATGTGGATTTTTTTCCCCTCTGGAATTGGTATAAAAGGAAGTGTCAGCATTCCCCATTGGAAGGAAACTGGTTTCTTACCAGTGCTAAGAAGGGATAAGAATAACAAATATGGTCTCTGGTTTTTTTCAGTCCAACCATCTCAGGAGTGTTTGATAAACATCGCTTGTAAAGCCCCCTCCCCTTTGTGAGTTATCACTGTGCCCATTTCACAGATGGGGACGTGACTTCTACTGTTGCATGGAGAGCCAGTGGCAGGGCCGGGAATAGGAGCCCTGACTGCCACTCTTCTGTTCTAACTGCTAGACTTCACTCTCTTCCCAAATCCAGGGATTGGACCCAGGAGTCCTGACTCAGTACCCTGTTTTAACTGCTGCATTGTACTCCCCTCCCCAAGTGGGGGCTAGCACCCAGGAGTCCTGACGCCTAGTCCCCTGCCCGCCCACCGCTGGGACTAGAACCCAATAATATTGATTCTCGGCCCCTGCTGTAACCACTAGATCCTGCTCCCTTCCTGCAAATCTCATCCCATACTTCCTGGGCAGGGCAGCCCTTCCCTGCAGAGCCTAAGTGGCATTCTCCCTTTCTCCCTAGGTGTGCGACAGGCGAGGCCTGGCAGGAGATCCTGCTGGCCTGCAGCTATGGGAAACTGTGTGACCCCGAGTCTGACTACGCCCCAGGGGAGGAGTACACCTGTGGCACGGGCTTCGCCTACTTCTACTTCATCAGCTTCTACATGCTCTGCGCCTTCCTGGTACGGTCCCTGATTCCAGATCCCCTTGTGTTCAGCTCCCGGCCCCTTCGTTGTCCTGGACGGGAGAAGGGTGAAAGTGGAGGCCGGGGACCAACCAGAGAGCTAATGCCAAGGCTTTCTCCCATGAGCTCTCCCGTGGCACCCCAGGTCCTGGGCAGCCCCAGAGCAGTCCAGACAGGGTCCGAAGGGTTCAGCGTGTTCTGCATTGTGCAGCTGCCGTCCCCCTTTCTGCGAGGCTGAGGGCACAGCACGCTTCATTCGCCAGTGGCAGAAGGAAGGCTGGGAAGAAAAACCCCAGTGCTGCTCCAGAACTAGTCACCAGGAGGTGAAGTCCTCCACCCTCCAGAGCCCACCCCATGGTAAACTTGAGCTCCAGAAAGCCAGAGAGCCCTGCTCATGGCTCCTGGACTCTGGTCTCCCAGGGGGCAACCCATGGCAATGCTGTCAAGCCACTGGGCCACCCACAGTCACTCAGGAGGGGTTGAAATGAACGGGCTGCCATGCGGATTGAGGACAAATGTCAGTATTCGTCTTGCGGGGGCGAGGGCAGGACTCGCCTGTGGTTGTCACAGGTTTTACCAGCTGGGTATGAAATATTTCCAGGGTGCTATGGTCTGTTCCCTGCCCGACGATAGCAGCAGACTCTGCTGGCTTCAGGAAACCCTCTCTGCCTGGCCCTCTCTCAGCCCTTGCGTGAGGGGATCCATCCACTGCCTCTTTTCCCTCTCTTTTTTCAGCCTGGGATCCTGTGGGGCATATGGCTCCCGGGTTGGGTCTTGCTCTGGTGAGAGCGAGGCACATAAAAACGACCCTCTCGTGTATTCTCCATGCAGTAGTTGCGCTAGACAGGCTGGGAAACGCTCTCCAGCTTGGATTGGCTGCCCATCGCGTACTGCTGTAAGGACAAAATGTTCCTGAATCCACAGGGCAGGCCTGGTCCCTGCATGATGGGTCCCCCAGGGCGAAGACAGAGAATGTCTGAGCCAGGATATCGGAGTTGAGATCTAGCAGGCAGGCTGGAGAGGGGAATTTTGTACTAAGTGTGTAATTTGTTAGAGGAGACCAACCGGTGGCAGTTTAGAGCACAGGGAAGATAGCGTGCGGCCCAGTGCCCTGCTGTCATTTTATATAAGCCCTTCACATTTGGAGACCCCATGTCCTGCCCTCTCCAGGGCTTTGTGGGACAGACACTCAGCAGACTTCAATGGGAGCTGCTTTGCACTAGCTGAGGATCTGGCTCCGCATCTGGTCCCCTTCACGTATGCTTATCTCTTGCCAGATTATCAACCTCTTTGTCGCCGTCATCATGGACAACTTTGACTACCTCACGCGGGACTGGTCCATCCTGGGTCCGCACCACCTGGACGAATTCAAAAGAATCTGGGCAGAATATGACCCGGAAGCCAAGTGAGTGAGCGCTGGTCTATGGCTGGCCTGGGTCTGAGTGGCAGCCAGGGAGGCCTGCGGATTATTTCCTTAAAAGGCTAAGAGAAGTTAGCACAGCTGGAAGGTGCTGGATTGGCAGCCTGTGGGACTGAAGTCCCCTATTTATCCACAGCTCCGCCATAGCATGGATAGCGTCAATACCAAGGGCTATGACAGACTCTCCAGTGCTGGCAACTTTTAAATCAAGCCTGTATGTTTTTCAAGATGTGCATTAGTTCAAAAGGAATTATTCGGGGCAAGTTCTCTGGCCTGTGTTGTACAGGAGCATTGACCGGTTCTGTTCCCTGCTACCCAGAACGCACTTGTTCACAGGCAGAGCCTTGAGCTTGAAGAAGAATGTCATTTCTTCACTGCTTCAGTGAGCGATCAGTCTGCCGAAACAGGGCCCAACAGGGCTAAATCCAAGCGCACCCCCAGGTTCAGATGCTTGCCTTGAATACACTGTTACAAAGTTATTCATTATATAGTGTATAAACACTTTCCTGCTTAGCGGAGATTAGTTTGCTAACTCCGTTGTTTACCTGATCAGGTTGCTGACCAAGATGATCACCTGGTTGGACTGCTGACCCAGTTGTTAAGCAGATCAGGTTGCTGGCTCATCTTTTCACCCAGCTGTTCTCCCTCCCTGCCAGACAATGTCCCAACACCAAAAATATACCTGCTATATATTACGTAACCTACAAGGAGGTCAGACTGGATGAGCACAGGGGGCTCTTTTGGTCTATGGCTCTAAAGCCCGGCTGAGATGATCATCCAAGGTGCTAATTATAGTGGTGGCTTTCTGAGACCTTTTAAGAACTGGCCTGAGAAACAGCAACTCATTTAACGCAGGCCCCCAAACTACCCCCAGCTGGATTCTAGACCTGGGAGCTTTCCTGTCCCCTGAAGCATCCAGTCCCCAGTGACATAATATGTCAGTACTGTAGTGTCATTCTACAATGGCCTGCAATATGAAATCCCATCGGTTTCAAAATTATCTGCCTACCTACATACTTCTGTGCCCCCCATCTCTGTAGTGCCTGGGGGCCTCGCCTACATTAATGAATTTACCCTCGCAACAGTCTGTGCAGCAGGGAAGTGTCCATGTTGGAGATGGAGAAACTGAAGTACAAACAGACGTAAAGCCCAGATTTTTCAAGGCTTTTGGCACTGCTGCACTGAGTTTTTTAATGCCTCACTGATTTAGGAGCCTAAGGTTCATTTTCAAAAGAGATTTAGGCACTGAAGAGCCAAAAATCCCATTGCCAGCACCTATATCCCTTTGGAAACGAGACTTTGACACCTGGATCAGTTTGGTGTTGCATCACTCAGCGTAGCAGCGTCTGATACCGTTAAAATCTGGGCCTAAGTGACTTCCCCAAGGTCACACAGGCAGTCAGTGGCTGAGCCAGAGATCCAGCGCTTCTGCCCCCGCAAGCCAATTAACCCCACCCCCACCCCCAGCGTTTGCAATTCTACCACAGCTGTCTCTTGACTCCTGCAGGGGAAGAATCAAACATCTGGATGTGGTGACCCTGCTGAGACGCATCCAGCCTCCCCTGGGCTTTGGGAAGTTCTGTCCACACCGCGTAGCTTGCAAGGTAATAAGCCCTTTGCAAAGGGAAAGGTTCCATTATTAACATGCCGGACGGCTAACCTCCCCATCCCAACCCCTCCCTCCAGCACCCCCTGCAGCCTCTGGGTTCCCCAGCTCCCACTGAAAGGAGCTGGGGACAAATCCAGAGTTGGTTTTGAGTATCCTCATGATCTGATATCAAGGGTTTAATGGAGAAGGAGGCTTTTTGGGGGAGCGAGACAATTTAAACGGGCGGAGGCTGACACACTTCAGGTTTCCTGAATGATAATCTCCCATGGTACAGTCAGTCCAAATCAAGGCGGAGAACCCCACCACTGAGAACACTCCGAAGCTCTTGGTCAGACACAAATCTCAGCTAGAGATGGGTCCAAGCTGCACCACTCAGCTCTAGTGTCCCCGTGTTTGGGTCTGGGGTTGGGGTCCAGGCCCTTCTTCGGCTTTGGTGGGTCACATTGTGGCTGCGTGAAAGCTGATGGCGGGAGTCCGAACTCCTCAGTGGGGAACGTGTCCTGTTGCCCGCAGGGGGCAGCTCTCCAAAAGCCGAGGCTGCAGAGGGAGCAGGGAGAGTGGACGGCGTGGCTGTTGTTCCCTAGGCATCTGGCACTTCTTCCTGCACCCGCTCATTCTCCACAGAGCATGGGAGACGTTTCTGACTCACGCCATCAAAGCGTTAACAAAGCCACCCAGTTCCTGGGTTGGAGCTTAAGGCAGCTTTGCCATTTTAAACCAGCTGTGGATTCTGGACCATTGGGTGAAATTGTATGTTATCAAGAGGCCATGGGGTCTGATCCCGGAATCCTTTGGGTTGGACGGGCTCTCTAGTGGATCCTCTAGTGCACCCCGCTGCCTTTGTGGTTGGATGGATTTCATTGATCCCATCCCATCCCTGATAGAAGGATGTCTTCCCAATTCCCTCACCTTCAACATCTTCACTGGTGAGGCCACTCCCGCCATACGCAGCCTGCTGCTTAACCCAACCCGTCCGTAGAGTTGTAACCTTTAACCTGACCGTTCCCATGCAGCCAAGGCCTCCGTGGTCAGTCTTTGCTGCCTGGTGAGCTGTGCTCTGGAGAGTGTCCTTTGCACAAGTGCCGTGCAATAGAGACGGATCTCCGTTGTCATGAATATAAGGGGGACTCTCTCTAAGGGGGCTGCTGGACACAGATGGACCGGGAGGGTCTCTCTGGTTCCCTGGCTCTCAGACTGTGTTGCCATTGTCAAGGCACCGCATCTCCCTGAGGCCTGGCCTGAGCAGTCCTGCCGGGGTCTGCTGCCGGGCCTGGGCGTGGGAAGTGCACTCCGGGCTGGGGGTGAACGCGGTTGTCGTTTGTTGCGCAGCGGCTGGTGTGCATGAACATGCCTCTGAACAGCGACGGAACCGTCACCTTCAACGCCACTCTCTTCGCTCTGGTGCGGACAGCCCTCAAGATCAAGACGGAAGGTGAGGGACGCGCTCTGTCTGCTTTGGTGCCCTGCCCTGCCCTGCCAGCACGGCGCTGGCTGGTGCATCTATAGAGACTGCCTCCAAAATGCTTCCCTAGCTCCACCCATGCAGGGGTCCCTCCCCAGCACCAGCATGAGCTGTGAGTAATATCGGCTACCCTGGTGCCTTTCGTCTGGGGACCTAGGGCCAGATCCTTTGCTGCTGCAAATCAGCACGATGTGACTTCAAAGGAGTTAAGCCTATTTACACCTGCTGGGAACTTGGCCCGTTATACTTTAGCCTCGCAACGCCAGTTGTGCGGTAGGGGAGGGTTGTGCAGGGATCCTTTCACCCTTCCGCAGAATGCTGCCTTCTTCTTCGAGTAGCACCCCCCACCTGCGATTGGAGATGTTTAGTAGCAGTGCCCGTGCGTCCCGTGCATGCATTCCCGGCGTCCCCGGGCCCCGTGCTGCGGGTATGTAGAGCTGCACAGGCAAATGGCCCTTGGTTCCTTCTCAACCACCCGCTGGCCTGAGACAGAGCGTCAAGCTTGCCCGCTTCAGCTTAGCCTCGAGTTCTCAGTTCAAGGTTTAGTTTCGTTTACTTGCCTCTCTTCTTTATTTTATAATTGTCCCTCTTCCGTTAACTTGGGGAGGTTCTACTCAATAGGCCCTTTTTTCCTCCCCCCCACACCCAGAGGGGTTTGCCTTGGGGATTGTCATCCACCTGGTGTGCCAGGATTCCTGGGATGCAAGCGCTGCCTTTCCCACTGGGAATCAACCCCTGTCAGCGACAGACATTCCCAGCGTATCCGCTGTCTGGGACACGCCTACAATTCCAGCCAGCTCCAAGGTCTGCTCAGCTTTTAAAAGCAGATCTAAAAACTCCTGGAGAGTCAACTTAGGATCCCCATGATGGAGCTCTCCGTCCAGCCAGCGGTGTTCCCTAGGGGAAGAACGAATGGATTGGTGGTTTGTCTCCCCACAGGTAACTTTGAGCAGGCCAACGAGGAGCTGAGAGCCATTATCAAGAAGATCTGGAAGAGAACTAGCATGAAACTCCTGGACCAGGTCATTCCGCCGATTGGAGGTGCGTCTTCCCATGGGTGATCCAGAGACTGTGTTTGCCATCCTCCCTGGCTTATTTCTCCCTGGCACCCTCTGCCCGCCCCCCAGCCGCCCCACGCCGCTCGGAGGGGGGCTGGGTATAGCCGCTGGGCAGTGTTACACTCACTTGGCTTTCTCCCCTCCAGAGGACGAGGTGACCGTGGGCAAGTTCTACGCCACCTTCCTCATCCAGGAGCACTTCCGGAAGTTTATGAAGCGCCAGGAGGAATATTATGGGTATCGGCCCAAAAAGAACGCCATTGCTATCCAGGTCAGTGCCAACAGGTCTGGGGATCCCAGCTGCTCCTCTTGCCTGGATAAAGCAGCCAGCTTGTCCCTGCTGCACAAAGGCAGGGCAGGGCTCAGGAGGCAGAGTTGCCTATTGGATAGAACACTGGCCTGGGACTCGAGAGACCCGGGCTCTGCCACCAGCGCCGCTGGGCAAGTCATTTCCCCTCTCTGTGCCTCAGTTTCCCCAGCTGTAAAATTGGGATAGTGACACTGACCTCAGTGGTAAAGCACATTGAGATCGCCTCATGAAAAGTGCTCCACAAGAGCGAGGTGGTGGTGTTATTATGTGCCGGGCAAGGTGGGAAGGAGGCCTAAGTATTTGAAGGTGTCGGTACTAGGCTGGCAGAGGAATTCTCGAGGGTGGCCGGAGGGGAAGTCCTGGGACAGAGCTGAACAAAGGGACATGGAGACAGGGGAATGGGCTGTGGGTGGAAGCTCTGCCCCTTAGAACACTGGAAATGGGGCTCCACAGGAGAGCTGGTGGATGAGACAGGAGAGCCCAAACAGATCTCAGTGTGTAAGGGATGGGACCCCACGTTAAGAGGAACAGTCCTGAAGTGGAGGAGGCTGGCCCAGCCTAAGGGACAACTTGGTGGCTGCCTCCTCGGGGCCTGGCAGTTGGTCTCCGCTGCACACAGCTTGGACTGGTGCCTGGACCGAGCTCTGGGCTTTCAAGGGCTTCCCGTGATGGAATCTCAGAGCTGGTGCCCCCACACCACCCTTCCTGCAGCCCTGCTCCTTCCACCATGACCCAGGGTCAGTCTCTACAGGCAGCGCGATCTAGAGGAGTAAGCACGGTGGAGAGCAGCAAGGCGCCTGGGTTCTTTCCCCACTCTGCCACTGACTCATTGTGTAGCCTTGGGCAAGTCACTTCCCTCCTGTCTGCCTTGGTTTCCCCACCCATGAAATGGGGACAAAGAGGCAGGGACAAGGGGAAGGTCTGAGGCTCATGTCACTCCCTGCCCCCCTTCTGGCTGATGGAACGAACAGCCCCACACAAGAGTTTCAACTGGAGTCCAGGCTCCCTGTGTCAGAGGTCCTGGGGGGCATGTCCCGAGCAAAGAGGACTCCCCCCCTGGAGAGATGCAGGTATTTCTCTTGTCCAACCTGGAATGCAGCCATGTCTCAGGGCTCCCCTGACCTCCCCCTGGGGTGTAGGAACATCGGTCCCTGGGTGTCAAATCCAGTTCCAACATGTGCAAGGTGAGATGTGCCAGCCCCCATGGCCCTGCAGGAGGGGCAGAGATGCCGATGCCCTAGACAGACCCCCCGCCCCCTGGCCCCATGACTCAGCTCATTTACCCTCTTCCAGCCCCATTGCGTGAAGTCACTTCTCTGTGTCCCCCTTTCCTCCCCACCCAGTGCACAGAGCTAGCGCCGGGGGAGAGGCTGCTGAACCAGCAGACACCAGAGCCCCCCCTTTGGGAAGTAGGCAAGGCAGCCTGGGCTCGGTGGAGGCAGCTGGGGGGCAGGGCTGCGGGTTCGGGGAAGGAAGCTGGAGCTGCCGGGTAACCGGGCTTTGCTGAGCCTCCCTCTCCCCTTGCCTGGGGAGGAAGCGCTCGCCCTGCCACCAGCAGCCCCGTGAGTGACCTTCCCCATCTCTGTCCGTCCAACCAGGCCGGCCTGAGAAGCATCGAAGAGGAAGCCGCACCCGAGATCCACCGAACGATCTCTGGGGACCTGACCTCCGAGGAGGAGCTGGAGAGGGCCATGATGGAGGCAGCGATAGAGGAAGGGATATACCGGGTGAGCACAGCGAGAGGTACCACCCACTCTCCCCACACCCTCCCCGCACGTACCAGCCCCACCGCCGGTGTCCCATGCGGAGCATCGTGTGCTGAGCGGTGACTGCTGCAGACAGGGTAGGGGCCCCCCAGAAGGTGCCAGGGGTGAGTGATGATGCCCGAGATCAGTCACATTGTCATGGCCGCTTGGTGCCAAACACTTGGGCAGGACCCAGCTCTGTGTGAGCACGTGAGCCGGCGGGCGTGGCACGAAGCCACAAGCATGGGAGATGCCACAGTCTGTGGAAATGGGTCTGATCACAGAGGAGAGGGTCAGTAACAAGAAACCACGTCACCGACTGGCTAAGTCGCTGTCACCGTCTCCTCTGTTCCCAGGCGTTAGGTCAGGGGTGAGCAAACTTTTTGGCCTGAGAGCCACATCTGGGTATAAAATTGTATGGCGGGCCCTGAATGCTCACAGTATTGGGGTTGGGGTGCAGGACGAGGTGAGGGCGCTGGCTGGGGGTGCGGGCTCTGGGGAGGGGCAGAAATGAGGAGTTCAGAGTGCTGGAGGGGGCTCTGGGCTGGGGCGGGGGGGTGGGGTGCGGGGTGGGTGGGAGCTCCGGCTGCGTGTGCAGGCTCTAGGGTGGGTCTGGGGATGAGGGGAGGGGTTGGGTATGCAGGAGGGTGCTCCGGGCTGGGACTGAGGGGTTCGGAGGGCGGGAGGGGGATCAGGGCTGCGGCAGGGGGTTGGGGTGAGGGAAGGGCTCAGGGGTGCAGGCTCCAGGTGGCGCTTATCTCAAGCAGCTCCCAGAAGCAGCAGCATGTCCCCCCTCCGGCTCCTATGTGGAGGCGCGACCAGGCGTCTATGCTGCATGCTGCCCCATCCGCAGGCGCCGCCCCTGCAGATCCCATTGGCCGTGGTTCCCAACCAATGGGAGCTGCCGGGCGGTGCTTGGGGCGGGGGCAGCATGCGGAGCAGAGTCCTCTAGCTGCCCCTACGCATAGGAGCCGGAGCAGGGACCTGCCGCTGCTTCCAGGAACCGCACAGAGTGGCCCCTGACCCTGTCCCTGGCTGGAGCGGGGCAAGCCCCAAACCCCGCTCCCCAGAGGAACTCGAGGGCTGGATTAAAATGCCTGGTGGGCCGGATCCAGCCTGTGGGCAGTAGTTTGCCCACCCCTGCGTTAGGTGGAGCTGCGGGCTGGTGACCTGAGCTCAGAGATCTCTGGGTTCTAATCCCAGCACTGGTGTTATCGCCCTGGCTGTCCCTTCCCCCTCCCCTGTACAATGGGGCTAACTGTAGTGACTCCCCCGGACCGCGAAGTGGATATTAACCAGTTAACATGCTGGAAGAGTGCTCATTCCTGGGATGGACTGGCTAGTGTGTATCGGCACCTCTGCCCGGTGCACAGCTATGTGTCACAGACCCAACACTGCTGACAGAGATTCCCTCTGCACTCCCTATGCTGGGAGCTTCCAGCTGGCTGTGGTGTAATGATAGCCATGGCAACCAAGGTACCAGCAGTCTGTGACAGCGTCCTGCCCCGTCTTGCTCCTCAGGGAATCCCTCGCGTTCAGAGCTGCCTGTGAGTGTGGAAGGGTTTATCTGGTAGGAGAGGCAGCGCTGCCTAGTGGATGGGCTGGGACTGGGCTGCAACTCAGGAGACCTGGGTTCTATTCCCAGCTCTGCCATGGACCTACTGGGTGACCTAAGGCAAGTCACTTGTGCCTCAGTTTCCCCCGCTGTGAGGTGGGGAGCTGAGCCCCCTATTTATAAAGAGCCTCTGTAAGAACTGGGGCTGTTATTACTGCTGCCCTGCTGTGCATGACCTTAAATTCAGTTGCCATTACTGGCCTTTGCCGTCCCACCGTGGGCCCAAACCCATCCGGACCGTCGGGCGGCGTGCTCCACAGGCTGGGAGGCCTCAAGAAGCGCCACGGTCAAGGCCCGCTCTGACCTCTCCCCTCTTGGTTCCAGAGGACGGGTGGCTTGTTTGGCCATGTGGACTCCTTCATGGAGCGGAACAGCCCCCTGCAGCCCCACGTGACCAGCCAGAGACCCCTGCAGTTCACTGAAGTGGGGAGCGAAGACGTGGACTCCCCCGTCTTCCTGGATGACTTCCCGCCGGACAGGAACCCCAACACCAACAACAGCAATGCAGCTGCACGGTCGGAGACAGCCCCCCAGGGCGCGTGGCGGCCGGGGGGGGGGGGGGGACCGCAAGGGGTTATGCTGTCTGTGTAAATGGTGCATTCTCCATAAGAGAGGGACCCATTCATATCCCTCGACTGCACAGCTGCTGTGACTCGGGGAGCTTGGCGCTCGGGGACCGTGAGCGTGGGTGAACGGGTGCAGCGGCGGATGCTCACGTGCGTGCACGTGTGTGTGTGTGAGCTTGTGTACGCGTGTATATGTTGACGCTTGTGTGTGCGGGGGCAGACACTGGCCGCCTCCCGCCCCGTTAACTGGGGGGGGAAGGGGGGGTGCAGTTTCTGCCTTCAGGTCTCAGGCAAAACCAGATGCCCGCCTTGCCCAGGTCTCGTTTACAGAGCATGGCACACGCCTCCCCATGGCCTGGCAGCTTCACCCCTTTCTACCCCAGCGGTTCTCAACCTATTTATCATTGTGGGGTGCCCACCTAACCCCCCCACAAGCCCCTATGCTCAGTGCTCTCTGCCCACACACCCCTCCACAGAGAGGGGGCAGAAGCAGAGAACTGGCTGTGGGGCGTGGGGCAGGGACTCCGACCCTGCACCCTGCTGTGCAGGGATCCCTAACCCCAACACCCGCCGTGTGGGGACCCCAACCCAACTCCCACTCTGCAGGGTTGGGGTGCAGCCAGGACCCCGACCTTGGACGCTGTCAGGACCGCACTGTGCGGGGACCCAGAGCCCGCCGCGTGCCAGGGTGGGTGGCAGCCGGTTGCTTGGACCCAGAGCTTGCCCTGCGGCCTTTATCACACAGCTGAGCGGGCTGCAGATCCTGTTTACACCAGCAGGTGTCAGACTAATCCCAGCAACAGGCACCTGGCAGCTGCCGGGCTGTTTTACCCCAGAGGAAGATCTGGCCCCAGATTATCGGTGCGGCACTTTAGGGTCTAGAACAGGGCAGAGACCAATTTAGAGCAGCGGTGAGCAGAGCCGCTCTGACACCAGACAAGGCCGGGGGGCTCGGCCCCACTGCAAATCGGGCCGCGTGATTTCAGGCACCCAGGCTAAAGCTCTGGTCACTGGGGCTAGTTCTCTACGCAGACGTGCCCCTTTTGTGAAGCCCTGGACAGCTGCAGGTGCAATGAATGACGCCAGCTGGCAGACTGCCCCGCCAACCCTCTGAGGCTGCCCCTGTGACTGTTATCCATATGGACGCTGCAAGGACCTTGGACTGGCGTGCGCAGCGTGACTCCTTTGGCCTGAGCCCAGTTGTGCCCATCTGTACGTGGCTCTCGGTTTCCCAAGCCCTTCTTCGCTCCCTCTGGCCCTGGCGGTGATGTTATGTAGTCAGACAGCTCCAGAGACTACAGAAAAGACACAGCGACCGCCCAGAGCGCTTGTAATTGAAGCATGACATGCCCCTGGCAGGGTCATCCACAGGGCTTGGCTGGACAGGGGAACCTCGGATCTGAACGCGTCGGCTGCTACTGCTTGAATTGAAGGAGTAAGGCTGGTAGCTCGGCAGCAGCAGGTCCAGGAATGTCTTTGCATGGTCCAGCCAGAAGGGGGCAATAGGCTGCAGCACGGTGCTAGCCTGGGGTCCGGACCCCTGGACAAAACAACACAGGAGGGCAGTGAAATGGGGGGACGAGGGTTACCCCACAAACATAACGGGGCTGTCCTCATTAGTTCTTCTGCTATCCGTCCCGGTGGGGGCTCCACCGTAGGAGGCGTGTGCCCTGGACTGGAGCCTGTGCCGTCGTGCTGGTGGCCTGCGCCGGCTCCGAGCAACGGGATACAGGGATATGGGGGTGTGGGGCAGGGCCCCCAACCCAGGGAGGCGAGAGCCTGCCGCCACTCAGCTCCTTCTCAGCTGCCTGAGGCTCAGGACCGAGTTTTCCGCAGATCGCTGCGTTCTGCGTCCTGCCTTTCTCTCACCTCCGGAAAGACTTTTATTGCGTATTTTCGTTTCTCATTTGTTTTCCTGCCCTATATTTTATGTTCATTTTTATTTCATTTGGCACGTTTCTGTGCTCTTGGAGGGGGTGGGGGTTCCCCACCTACTCCTGGACCTTTTTCTGTGCCGATCAATCTGTTGTGCCTAACGCCCCAGGGGTTAAGCCCTGCCAGACTTGCCACAGGTCTTTTTCCAACCGCGATGGACATTGAAGTTGCCTGCGGTGTTTGGGGAACTCCCCCGTCCCCCCCAGAGCGTGCGATCTGTCTGGAGTTTAAGGGCAGGACCAAAACAACAAGGAGATGAGACTAGCAGTCCTGTTAATGGGACATGCTCTCGCTCCGGAGAGGGCCGCTTCCCCCCAGGCATTAGCATTGGCTCCTTCAGTCATCAGCCCAGCCGCAGCTGGGACCACGGAGGTGAAGCCTTCGAAGAGGAGAAAGCACTCCTCCCCATCCAGAGACGTGGCGAAAAGGGGTAGCTCACCTCGTAAGACCCACTCGCAGGAGCCCTCATGTCCCTTCAGGGGTACCGTAAAGGGGCCGACTGAGCCTGGTGTCGAGGCATCGGTACCGCGTACCTGACCCTCCATGGCACCATGATACGCATGGGGCTACCACTCATCCCTTGGCACCGGCTTCTGACCCCAGCTCTGAAGTGAGACAGGACCCTGCGTCCACCTCAGTACTGCAGCAGTCTCCATCTCAGAGTCCACATTTTCACCTCCAGCTGCCAGCGGCTGTCAGCACCCTCCGGCTCCTTCCAGGCCCCCGTTGTCTGACGATCTCATCATTTCGGATGAGCCCGACTCCGTTGCGGTGGGATCTGTCAGAGCCCCCTCGCCGGTACAGCCTAGGCACCTGCAGGCCAAAACCCACCCAAGCCTCCAGCAGTCAGCACCAGCCACACTAGCTGAGCCATCACGTAGCCTCTGAGGTCCCGGTACAGGAATCCATCCTGGTGCCATACCATCCAGCTCCCAGGGGTCCCTGTACCAAGGAGGACCCTAGAGAACCAGACAGGCATCGCAGACCCAGAGATGATGACTGTCATTGGGGACACTCTCCCTGTTCCCTCCCCCCGTCAATGGGAGTCCTGGGGGCCATTTTGGTGACCAGTTCTACAGGATGCCAAGAAGAGATTACAGGCACCCACTGGTCCCATTCCATCCATGGCAAGCAGCTGTCTGTCCCCTGGTACCATGCACTTCTTCGGTACCAGACGATATGCAGCAGGAGTCAGCGCCTCCACCTGAGGAGGTCTCACCTCCTTCAGCTGAGTCCTCTTCATCTGTGGACAAGGCAGTAATGCCACCCCCGCCCTCCTCTGCCGATGAGTTCGAAATGTTCCAGGAGCTCATGAAGAGGCCAGTGGACTCTCTCCAAATCCCGCTTGAGGAAGTCCAAGAGTCATAACGTTCTTTGGTGAATATCAATCCCCGAGGAAAGATTGCTCTGCCCAGTAATGAGGCACTGCTGTGCCCAGCTCGCACTCTGTGGCAAGCACTGGCCACGATTCCACCCACCTGAAAGAGAAGTGATAAGAAGTACTACATCCCACCAAAGCGGAGGGAACGCTTCTTTTCCCACCCTCGTCCTAATTCCGTAGCAGCCAATGAAAGGAGCCATCAGACTCGATCTAGACCCTCTCCAATAGACAATGAATCCAAGAGACTGGATGTATGGGGCAGAAAGAGCTACTTATCAGCTGCTCTTCAATTCCGTACTGCCAGTTACGGGCCTGGGTGATGAAATGGGACTTTACCACTTACTCAGAACATACACACTTCATTGAACATCTGCCATGAGACCAGAGAGACCAGCATTATGGAGGTCCTGTCCCGCCTCCTGCTGGGGGCAGTCGAGCTGGTTCCAACAGCACTCACCAGGAAAGGATTCTATTCCAACTACTTCCTAGTTCCCGCGAGAGACAAAGGGGGAGGCTGATTCTCAACCTCAGAAATTTGAGCAACTAAGTTCTAGCACAGCAGTTCATCAGGGTGACACTAGCTCCCATTCTCCCATTGTTGGATCCAGGACACTGGCTCATTGCCCTCGACCTACAGGACGCCCATCACCACAAGTGTTTGCTTTGCTTTGTAATCGGAACAGACCACGATCGACATCGAGTTCTCCCTTCTGGACTCTCCACGGTGCAGAGGGTGTTCACGAAGTTCCTCTTGGCAGCAGCAGCTGGTCTCTGTCAATGGGGGATCTCGGTATTCCCATATTTGGACACCTGGTTGATCAGGAGTTGATCGCTCCAAGAGGTCCAATCAGCCATGGCCAAGGCGTTAACTTTATTCCAATCTCTAAGACATTGCATCAATCACAAAAAATCGATCCTAACTCCAATGTAAAGGATAAACTGCATAGGAACTACTCGGGAGCCCACAACAGCAAGAGCCTATGTTTTCTGGGAGACATCTTCCACCCTACCTGGCCTAATCTCAGTGCTACAGTTCAGCCCATAAACAAGCATGAGGGCTTGTCTTCAGCTCTTGGGACACACATCTTCCTGCATGTTCATGACTTCCTATGTGAGACTCCATCTCAGATGTCTCCAAGATTTAGAACAGTAAATATCCCAGACAGACACCACCTGTCCAAACGGGTCACAGTGCTTCAGAAGGTGTTGGATTCCCTTACATGACAGAAAGACCCACAGAGAGTCTGTGTGAGAACCCCATTCTTGCATTGCACACCATCAAAGATCCTCATGACAGATGCTTCCTCTCTGAACCCCAGGGCATGGATCCCAAATGGCTCTCAACCATGGAGTTAACTCGCTTGGCTGCAGTTCAGTCAATTTGTTTGCCTGGCAGAAAGCCCAGTACCGGCAACACTTATCTCCAGAATGGAAACGCCTTCACTCTTGATGCTCTCTTTCTTCTTCCCAAGCCCCAGAAGTTCCCCTTTCCAAAATACTTGACCACCTGCTGGAATTAAAGATACAGGGTCTCTCCGTGCACTCTGTTAGAGTGCAGGTGGTTGCTCTCACAGTTTTCCAGTCACTCATCCAGGGCTTCTTGGTTTTTGCTCGCCCTGTCACAGCCAGATTCCTCCAGTGTCTATACAACTGGTTTCCTCCTGTTTGGGACCCAGTGGGACCTCAACCTGCTTCTTAATGCTCCAAGGAAAGCCTCTGTTGAACCAACGGCCACCTGCTGTCTCCTCCACATCTCCTTCAAAACTTCATTCCTGGGCGCCATTACTTCAGCAAGATGAATCGGAGAGCGGGGTCACTCCTGGCTGACACACCATATCCCCCCCTTTCATAGGGACAAGATTCTACTGTGTCCCCGTCCCTGTTTTCTTCCTAAGGTTGTAGGAATGTTCTTGGAAGATCACATTAACCAGGAGATTCGCCTGCCAGTGTTCTACCCACATCCTCAGGCCTCCAGAGAGGTCTCAAGCCTTCATTCGCTGGATGTTCAATGGGCCCTTGCCTTCTCTGTGGACAGGACTAGGTCCTTGCGGGCCTCTCCCAGGCTACTTGTGTCGTGAACAGAATGAATGAAGGACCTGTTTCCAGTCCAGCCAGGGGTTGTCTGTGTGTTGCAGGTTGTATTTTAACCTGTTATGACAGAAGGGGGGTGTTCCCCCCCACGGTGACAGCGCATTCCACTGGAGCTCAGTCCACATCCAGTACGTGCCCATAGCAGAAATCTGCAGGACTGCGACTTGGTCTTGTGCTAGCCTGTGCCAAGCATGTGCCATCTCTCCTGTTTCCAGAGAGGGCACTGCCTTTGGTGATATCGTTCTCCGAACAGTCCTTGACTCACCTCTGTGGCATCCCCCTTCCTCTCTGAGTTACTGCTCTGGAGTGTCCTGCGGCCACAGGGACGTACGCTCGACGAAGAAGGGACGGTGACTTACCTTACGTAACTTGAGTTCTTTGAGATGCTTCGTTCCTATGGGTGCTCCACACCCTGACCCCCGGTCTCCTTCCCCTCCGCTGCGGCAGGTCTGGCTTCACAGCTGAGAAGGCGCTGAGCGGTGGCAGGCTCACGTTGCCCTGTATCCCTCCTTCAGAGCCCAAGGTGTGACTCTGTGCAGTGCCACACGACTGTAGTCTCCGATCAAAAGTGCACCGGCCCGTGCAAATCCTGTGGTGAAGCACCCATCGGCCAGAACATCTCAAAGCACCCAGGGTAAGTCACCTCCCCCTCTTCACACTTAGTGATGCTGTCCTCTCTGTCTGTCCCCATTCACCTCCTCTGTCTATCCCGAGACAGACCCTTCTATCATAGAATCATGGAATCATAGAACTGGAACAGACCTCGAGGGAGCATCTACTCCAGTCCCCTGCACTCAAGGCAGGACGAAGTATTAGCTAGACCGTCCCTGACAGGTGTTTGTCCAACCTGCTCTTAAAAATCCCCAATGATGGAGATTCCACAACCTCCCTGGGCAATTTATTCCAGTGCTTAACCACTCTGACCGTTCGGAAGCTTTTTCCTGATGTCCAACCTAAACCGCCCTTGCGGCAAGTTAAGCCCGTTGCTTCTTGTTCTGTCCTCAGAGGTTAAGAAGAACAATTTTTCTCCCTCCTCCTCGTAACAACCTTTTATGTACTTGAAAACTGTTCTCATGTCCCCTCTCAGTCTTCTCTTCTCCAGACTAAACAAACCCAATCTTTTCAATCTCCCTCACAGGTCATGTTTTCTAGACCTTCCATCATTTTTGTTGCTCTTCTCTGCACTTTCTCCAGTTTGTCCACATCTTTCCTGAAATGTGGCACCCAGAACTGGACACAATTCTCCAGTTGAGGCCTAATCAGCGCGGAGTAGAGCGGAAGAATTACTTCTCGTGTCTTGCTTACGACACTCCTACTAATACATCCCAGAATGATGTTTGCTTTTTTTGCAACAGCCTTACACTGTTGACTCATATTTAGCTGCTGATCCACTATGACCCCCAGATCTCTTTCCGCAGCACTCCTTCCTAGGCAGTCATTGCCCACATTGTATTGTATGTGTGCAACCGATTGTTCCTTCCTAAGTGGAATTCTTATTGAATTTCATCCTGTTTACTTCAGACCATTTCTCCAGTTTGTCCAGATCATTTTGAATTTTAATCCTATCCTCCAAAGCACTTGCAACCCCCCCAGCTTGGTATCGTCCACAAACTTTATCAGTGTACTCTCTATGCCATTATCTAAATCATTGATGAAGATTTTGAACAGAACCGGACCCAGAACCGATCTCTGCAGGACCCCACTTGTTAGGTCCTTCCAGCATGACTGTGAACCACTGATAACAGCTCTCTGGGAACAGTTTTCCAACCAGTTTTGCACCCACCTTATAGTAGTTCCATCTAGGTTGTTTTTCCCCAGTTTGTGTGTGAGAAGATCAAGTGAGACAGTATCAAAAGCTTTACTAAAGTCGAGATACATCATGTCTACCGCTTCTTCCCCATCCACAAGGCTTGTTGCCCGGTCAAAGAAAGCTATCCGGTTGGTTTGACACAATCTGTTCTGCTGACTGTTATCACCTTATAATAATGTATCCATCCATCTGTCCATCTCCTTACACAGCCATCCATTCAGTACCTAGGGTGTCTATCTGTCCAGTCATTGTTTCTCTCTCTAATACAAGTGGAGTTTGTGCTGTTTTTATTAATATGATTGGGAGGGGGGTGTCAAGCCGGAGGGGAAGGGATGAGCCCAGAGGTGCTGAAGAAGAGGATGGGGGGGCGAGGAGGGAGCTGTGGTGGACAGAAGGCAGGAGGCGGTGAGGGTTTTGCATGGTGACTGATGCTTGCGAATGGAAGCCCTTGGAGGGGTGGCTGGGGGGTGGTCCCTGCGCCAGACTGATGCTCTTTCCTGTCCCTGACAGGGTGCAGTACGAGAATGAGCTGCAGGGAGAGAGGATGCTGCCGGCATCCTGCCAGCCATGGCCGCACTCTGCCCTGGGTCAGTACCCGCAGCATCGTCGCACCGGGCACGTCCTGGCCTTACCGGGAGGGGTGTCCTGGGTGGGCAGTGACATGGCCTGGGGAAACTCCCGGCTTGCCAGACGGGCATGGGGTGGGATCCCATGTTTCACCAAGTGGCCTGGAGGATGGACCCTCTTTTGTTAGAGGGTTGGGAAGGAGGACACCCTTTGATTGGGGGGACCCCATAAGGCGTGGGAGGGAGGGGCCCCCTTTTATGTGGGGGTGGGACTCCATTTTTCACCAAGGCAACCGGGAGCCCCCTTTTATGGTGGAACAGAGGCTGTTTCTTCATGGCCCTAAGGACGAGCTAAGCAATAGAAAGAGAAGCCGATACTGTAATTCCCTGCAGTAGCGAATGCAGATAACCTCCTTCCCTGGGGGTGCCAGTTCTGGGGTGGGGTCCTTTCCCCAGGCGCCATGGCCCTCAAAGGGAGGTGAAGCAGGAGGCTGGTTTTCCTGGGGTGCTGCAGGCCGAGTCCACCCTCAGCCGGCAGAGATGGGAGGTCGCGGTGGTTTCCAGGAGGGGGCACCCGGGATCTCCGGTTTCCCCTCCCCATGCGCTGGGGGCAGAGGCGGGCTGGGTGTAAGGCCGAGGGCAGGCCCGTGCTCTGCTAATACAGCGAAGCTCTTTCCCTGTGAGCTAGGGGAGCATCTGGTTCCCTCTGCCCCTCTCGGGGGGTCACCAGGGGAGGGGGCTGGCCCAGGGCTGGCTGGAGCTCTGCTGCCCCCGCACTAGTCAATCCCTTCCCAGCTGGCACCCCAAATGCCCCAGGGCCCCAGCAGTGTCCTTCCCGTGGGCTCCCCACGTGACACCCCCCTTCCCTTCCCCTCAGGCCACAACCGCTCCTTCCGCCTGGAGAAGCTGCAGCGGCAGCTGGACAGGAGGCGGGCAGCCAGTGTCGGCGGATGCCCGGGGTGCGGGCTGCAGGTAAATGGGGCTGGGGTATCATGTGGCTCATCTGGGGGGGGGCTAGTCCCCCTCCCATTTTGGGCTGGCCAAGACAATTGTGCACTGGAGGCACCTGGCCCGCTGGGGCCAGCTGGCAGGAGATCCCAGCGTGGCATCCGCCCCAGGCCGGTTGGCCCCTGGGAAGCGGGACGGAGCCCGCGCTCCTGGCCCATCCGCAGCAGAGACGCGGCCACGGGGCTGGGGGAGGCTGGGGATGTCCCGGTGACCAGCCACGAGCCACCCGAATGTCTCGGGCGCAAAGAGCACCCCTGCCCTCTTCCCAATGGCCACTGGAACGGCCCACAGGCCTGGAGCCTCTGCCGGGGCCACCGGTGGCCAGGAGTGGGGATGGGCGTACCGGGGAATGGAGGACTGGAGCGGGGGTCATGCCTTGTTATAACCAGGTAATCGTGGCTCCACTGTATAAGGAGATGAGGCTCTGTAGCCTTTCCCCTTCTCTGCCCATTCCCCGGCCTTTTCTGCCCTGCGCTCCAGAGAAAAGGAGAAGGCCCCTGGGGCTATGGACAGGGGGCTGTTGCTAGCCTGGGGGAGTTGGCCATTGGCTTGACAGGAGCTGAGCTCAAGCGGTTACATAACCCCCACTGCTAGCACTTCCCCTGCCTTGTGCTGGAGGCCAGGGCCCTGTGGGAACATGGCCCCAGCCCCCCGTCCCCGGGGCGAGGATCGGGTGACATTGCTATTCCCCTGCCTGGGCACAGAGCGACGCCGCGGGCCCCGGTAACTGGGCTGTATCCTGCAGCTCAGAGCGTGGTCAGCTCGGCAGCTGTTGTTGGACTGGCCCTCGGGTTCTGTGCCCTCGCCAACGATCGCCGCCTCTCCTTAAACTAACCGGGGCGCCCGGCTCTTCCCGGAGCCCAGCGGGGAGCAGGGCAGGCGAAGGTAGCGTTGTCCGAGTGCAGAGGCATTGCCCCGGAAGAGGCTGCGCTCTTCCTCCAAAGGGGTGCCACCGGGCGACTAGCGGACGCCACGGCAGGCGAGAGGGATCCGAGCGGGCGATTGTGTCGCCCTGGCTGCTCAGCAAGCCCGGGGGGGGGGGTGGTCCCTGGGCGATTCCACGGAGCAGCACCCACCTCGCCCACCCGCCGAGGCTGTTGCAGCAGGTTCAGAATTGCTCACCCCCCAGGATGTGACTCTTGGCTGCTTCTCCGCCCAGCTGCCTAGAGAGGAGGCGGTTGCCCGGGAGCGGGGAGCAGAGCTGAGCTCCGAGCGCCAGCTGGATGGTGGCCATGAGGCGAACGGGGAGGGAGATGCTGCCGCCTCTACCCCGCCCACCAATTTACTCATCCAGGAGGTAGAACTGGGGCAGGACCCTGCGGGGGGACTGGCTGGGGGGGGGGCTGGAGAGACTGTTCCTGGGGGAGCGGTGAAAGGAGGAGAGGAGCCACAGCTCCTGGAGGGGGACGGGGTGAGGCAAGGGGGCAGAGGCAGGATGGGACAGGGGGAGTTGCCAGCCCTGAGCCTCCGGATGGGATGGGGAGCGGAGCTCAGCCCCGGTTAGAGGGGTCGAAGGTCATCGACAGGGTGGTGAAGTAGAGGCAATGGGGGGACACGGAGGGGACCGGAATGGGGTAAAAGTGGAGATCAGTAACGGTGCTGGCACAGGGGTATGGAGGGCAGAAAGCCAGCTGTGGGATAGACGCAGGAAGGGGGCCGCGGGTCGGGATTGAGGGGCACCGGCGGAGCTGGGGGAGCCCAGGGCTGGGATAGCTGGGGGCTGCGGGTCGGGATTGAGGGGCACCGGCGGAGCTGGGGGAGCCCAGGGCTGGGATAGCGGGGGGCTGCGGGTCGGGATTGAGGGGCACGGGCGGAGCTGGGGGAGCCCAGGGCTGGGCTAGCAGAGGCTGCGGGTCGGGATTGAGGGGCACGGGCGGAGCTGGGGGAGCCCAGGGCTGGGATAGCTGGGGGCTGCGGGTCGGGATTGAGGGGCACCAGCCGAGCTGGGGGAGCCCAGGGCTGGGCTAGCAGGGGCTGCGGGTCGGGATTGAGGGGCACGGGCGGAGCTGGGGGAGCCCAGGGCTGGGCTAGCAGGGGCTGCGGGTCGGGATTGAGGGGCACGGGCGGAGCTGGGGGAGCCCAGGGCTGGGCTAGCAGGGGCTGCGGGTCGGGATTGAGGGGCACCGGCGGAGCTGGGGGAGCCCAGGCCTGGGCTAGCAGGGGCTGCGGGTCGGGATTGAGGGGCACAGGCGGAGGTGTGTGTGTGAGGAGCCCAGGGCTGGGATTGAGGGGGCTGCAGGTCGGGATTGAGGGGCACCGGCGGAGCTGGGGGAGCCCAGGGCTGGGCTAGCAGGGGCTGCGGGTCAGGACTGAGGGGCACCGGCGGAGCTGGGGGAGCCCAGGGCTGGGCTAGCAGGGGCTGCGGGTCGGGACTGAGGGGCACCGGCGGAGCTGCAGGTGGAGAATTTGCCGAGCTCCTGCTCACACTTGGCTCTGGGCCCAGTTCTCTCCCGAGCGTGAACGCTCCCAGCTCCACATGTTTGTTCCCCGCTGGGAAACGCAGGCGTCAGCCGCCCTGAGCTCAGGGGTGGTTTCTGCACAGCCTGAGCAGCCGGGCCGTGCTGATCCCTTTCTTCTGCGGCAGGCTCTTCTCTCGGGGGGCCTCGGCGCTCTGGCCCGCGACCCATCCTTTGTGATGGCCGTGGGGGCCGAGAGGGCGGCCACCTGCCAGCTGGAGATGGTGGTGATGGAAGAGGCCGCGGCCGAGTTGCTGAGGGGAAGGGAAAGCCCGGTGGGAGCAGAGGCCGGTTCCACCCGCCGACACACCTTGGCCACATCCCTGCATAGCTCCCGGGGGCCCAACACGCCTGGCTCCCAGAGGCCATCTCCAGCCCCCACCAGTGAGACGCCGCTGGGGATCCCCCTTGCCAACGGTGCCAGCCGGGAGGTGCCACCCATTTGTGGGCTTTGAGAGGGAAAACACAGCACCATGGGAACACAGCACCATCCCCTCCCACGCCCAGCCCTGACTGGTTGCTCTCTGCCCCGGGCCAGGCAGATGGGAGCAGAGAAGGACTCGCCCGGCTGTTTGTGGAGGAGCTGCGAGGGCCTGATCTCCGGGGGCATTTCCTACCGGTGTGTCTGGCGCTGCGTGGGCTGGGTGTGCCCCCTGCCCTCCCAAGAGCTGAAACGTGTGCACCGGACGGGTCATTAAATCCCTGGCACTGCGATCTCGCTGCTCCGCTCTGTCCTTCTGGGCTCTGGTCTTCAATCAGAGGGGGTCCAGCGGAGACCCTTGGGGGCCTGCTTTCCAGCGGTGCTGAGCACCCGCAGCTCCAGCCAACGCCAGTGGATGCCCATCCCTCTGAACGCCAGGCCCCCCAAGGGTCTCCAGTCAGGCCTGCCGAATGAGCGGCCGCTTTCCAACCATGGGGCTGAATGCAAATAGCCAGAGCCGGCCCTTGCCATCTAGACCAGGCACGTGCTACAGGTGAGGGATGAGGGCCAGCGAGGGGAAGGGGGAGATTTTCACTATTTATCTCGCTCCCTGTGACATACCGAGAGGCCTCACCTCTCATTGTCATGTGAGCCTTTGCAAATCAATGCCAGGGTGACTGGCCGAAGGTCACGGGGGGGGGGGGTCTGTGGCCAGCGTGGGAACTGAACCCACATCTGAGTCCCAGCCCGAGCCTTAACCACAAGCCCCCGCTTCCTCTGTCTGTCCGGGAGCCACTGGCTGAACCTGCCCTTGGCTTGGACCCTGAGCTTGGAGGGGCAGCTTGCCCTGCAGTGATTTATTATTGCTGTTACCCTAGTGCCTAGGAGCCCCCGTCGTGATGCTCGGGCCTGTGCCAACGCAGGACAGAAAGAAGGTCCGTGCCCTAAGGGGCTGGCTCACCACGAAAGCCCTGGGTCAATCTCCCTTCTCGCATTGTCTTCAGCCAGGACAGGTGGCATTTCTGGCCGATGAGTAAAATCACACGTGTGTTTTGTTCTAATCAGCCTAATAAAGAGCAGATTTGGTGCCTTTTGTGTTAAATTTCCCAGGCTGGGTTCAAAAGTGGGGCTGCCTCGCTTTGTTCCAAGCAGGAATAAGTGCTCTGGGTCAAATCTAGCTCAGATACAACACCCATTCTGTGTGTGTGGTGTGTGTGTGTGTAAATTAACAATTAGAACAACATTCTGAGTGGGCTGGATTCTGCTGCATTTGGATGCCTCCTTCCAAAAATGTGCCCTAGCTCCACCACAAGGCAGGGGCTTGACACAGGAACAACGGGTTGAAATTCTCCAGCCTGCGTTAGACAGGAGGTCAGACGAGGGGAGCGCAGGGGTCCCTGCTGGCGTAAATCAGCATCGTGCCATTGCTGTCAATGGAGCTGTGGCAGCTGAGGATGTGGCTTCTCTGTCATTCGCTGATAATCCAGCCCTGTTCCTTCTACGGCGATGAACCAGAGCCAAATTCATGCGTCCCACGAAAGGAACCAGATAGGGCTTGAAAGTCGCGGAGGGAGCAGATGTGCCGGGGCTGGGATTTGTAGCCAACGGCTGATCTGCTGAATTCGTCCTCTCCCTCACTGTGCAAAATTGCCCAAGGAGCCCGACGCCAGGGACGGGGCTCTTGGGAGAGTCTGGCCCGCCGTGACGCCCAGGGGTCCGTGCTGTCCTGCCAACGTGGAGTGATCTGGGACAAGGCCGGAGACACCCCAGCCAAGACAGCATTGCCCAGGAGGGGCAGAGACCAGCCAGTGCTGCCAGGACGGCACTTCTGTCATGGTGAGCGGTGGGGGTGGGGCTGCATAGCACCCCCTGCTGGACAATGCTTCTCCTCCCCTCTGGCCCCCGGGCTGCACGCTCTGTTTTGAAGCAGCACAAGCCCATCGCTGGCCCAGTCCCCGGCTAATCTAGATTAAAATGCAGAGAAATGATGGGTCCCACGGGACGCGCTGAATCAATAGAGCCCGTCTGCTCTCGGCCCTGGCGTTTATTTGTTAACTTAATAAACGGGAAGTGGCTGTCGCAGGGACCATCTGCGGCCAAGCCCTGGCGAGTGACAGCAGGGGGTTCCCCCCGGGGAGTGAGGGAGGGGAAAGGAGCCAGGCGGTCAGAGGCTCTCTGCAGATGGAGAGCCGGGGAGTTGGCAGGGGAAACGAGGCCCGTGCTCAGATGGAACTCCAGGGTCTCCCCCCAGAAGTCAGGGGGCGTCCCTGGGGGTTTAAGGAGTGGCTGGCCCCCCTCTGCGCAGTGTTTAATCAGCCACAAGCTATAGGAACTGAGCGTTGTCTAGTGGTTGGAACTGGGGACCGTGGGCCAGGCCTCCTAGAGTCTGTTCCCAGCTCTGGCACACTGTGTGCCCACAGGCAAATCACTTGCCCTGTTCTGTGCCTCAGTTTCCCTCTCTGTATTGTGGGGATAATGGTACCCATCTGCCTCGCAGGGGAGTTGTGAAGCTTCATTTATCATGATCCAGCCAAAGACCTTACAGGTGTGTGGCTGAGGGAGGGTCTAGGTTGGATATTAGGAAACACTGTTTCATTAGGAGGGTGGTGAAGCACTGGAATGGGTTCCCTAGGGAGGTGGTGGAATCTCCATCCTTAGAGGTTTTTAAGTCCCAGCTTGACAAAGCCCTGGTGGGATGATTTAGTTGGGGTTGGTCCTGCTTTCAGCAGGGGGTTGGACTAGATACCTCCTGAGGTCCCTTCCAACCCTGATACTCTCTGATTCTATGATACACGAGATGGTGCCAGGGTCTCCCTCGAGTGGCAGAAGGGAGAGCTGGAGGCTAGTGGACTGAGCCAGGACGCCTGGGTTCCACTTCTGCCTTATTGCGTGACCTCGGACCAGCCACTCGCCACTGACTGCCAGGGCCTTCATTCTGGGGAGCCCCAGTTGGAGACACTTGAGGCCTGATCGTGAGGAAGTGTCACGCGCCCGCTGCTCAAGCTGCACTCAATGGGCATTGCAGGGGCTCAGCACCCCGGGAAAGCCCTGCCCCAGGGGCCTCAGGCTGGGCTCCCAAACTGAGGGTGGTCTCGTTGAGGCGGGCTCTTAGCTCTTCCAGGCAGGACCTATGCGTCCAGCACGGCAGGGCCCCACTCTCGGCTGGGGTCCCCAAGGGCACAGCTGCTCTGCAGTGAAAACACCACACACCATGCGTCTCAGAGCCCCGGTCAGCTGACTCAGGCTCAGGCTATGGGGCTAACAGCAGGGCAGACGTTCCCGCTCGGGTGGGAGCCAGGCCCGAAGACCCAGCGAGAGGGGAGGGCTCCAGCCTGAGTGGGAACGTCCACACTGCTGCTGTTAGCCCCAGAGTGTGACCCCCACAAGCCTGAGCCCATAGTCCCAGGCTCAGAGACTTACTATCATGGGGGGAGGAGGGGTTTCAGTGTAGCTGTACCCCTCGGTGAAATACACATATTAACGAGGCCTCAATCGCTTTGTGCCTCAGTTTCCCCACCTGACCTATCCATGGGGAGTGAGGTGAACTAGCCCATGTTTGTGGATGGGACATCTGGGCTGTAATTCAGACGTATCCTCATTAAAGGGGGCCGGCTGTCCAACTCCAAGTCTTACCCCTCCCTTTTGCTCAGGAGTTAACCCAGAACTTGGGGAGGGGCAGGTCCCACGGGGCAGGAAACTGGTTCCTAGAGCTTCAGGCCAGAAGGGACCAGGGTGACCAGCCAGTCTGGCCTCCTGCATCGCCCCGGATGGAGAACGTCCCCCAGTGATTCCTGCCTCCAGCCCATAACTCCTGGCAGAGTTGGCGCCTGCTTCTTAGCCCGCCCCAGTCGATCCCCGTGTAAGATTCCAAGTGATGGTGAACCCACCCCGCCCTGGTGCACGGTGCCACTGGCGAAGGGCCTTTTACCGGTGAAAATCGGGCCTCTTATGTTTAGTCTGAATGTCTCTAGCTTCAGCTTCCAGCCGCCTAGTCTCCCCTTGGCTCACCCCATAGCACAAGCTTTGCTGTACACCCGCGACCTGCTGATCTCATTCCAGCTGACTCCCAGGAACGTCTCTCTCTGTGCAGCCAGACAACCCCCTCCCCCTGTCCGACAGGCCATTCCCACTTCCTGCCCCACAATGGGGCTTTGTCAGGGCTTCCACCTCCTCACTGGGCTCCTGTGACCAAGGGGATCAGCCTCCGCCCAGGGACATCAAAGGGCTGGCACTGCCCTGGGGACTGGCTGTGACCCAGTGGGGGAGGTGGGTGATGGGTGGCTCAGGGGGTCGCTGGCCTCCAGCCTAGTCTAGTGCGTTCCCCACTAGTGCTGGTCAGTGGGGAGGAAAAAGCTTCCCACGCTCTGCGTGCCTGGACTCAGCTCTTGGTTCGGGCCCAGCTCAAGTCTAAGCCGACACTCACCTATCGGTGCCAACCGCCTGGCCCCGCTGTGACCCTCGGGGCAGGGGAGAGACCGGGCTGGCCTGTCATGGATGCACAGGAGACCCTCCGCTGAGGCTGCTGGACACAGCCAGACCCCGAGAGCACTCCGATGGGGTCTCAAGAGATTGGGTCATAGTAAGGGGCCTGGGCCCAGAAATCAAACCCACCCCAAGCCCAGCAGGAGGCGCCGGCTGGGGCCATGTGAAATGCGCGATACACGCGCCGGTTGGCTTCCCCTGCCAGAGACGTGCTGGAGAAACAGACTCCCGGCTAAAGTTTTCCGGGCAAGGGATCCTTCAAATGAGGCCAGATCATGTCTGCGCTGCAGGACCATTAAAAACTCCGCTGCACAAGCCCTCGAGCTTTGTCGCGTGGCCCCAGCCGGCGTGGCAGGAGCTCCCTTGTGATAAGCAGGTGAGCCTCGATCGTCGGGACATCCGCGGCAGCCTGCCCGTTGCCGCTGGACAGCGAGGACCACACCTAATACAGGGGAGAGCCTGCTCGGCTTTCCCCTTCCTTCCTTTCTCCCCACCACCGTCTTCCTCCTGTCCTCGCTCTCTCTCTCTCGGCTCTTCACCTGATCCGAGACCATCGGCACGGCCCAACGCCAGCGTGCCAGGAGGAGACAGACCCCGCAGCTCTGCGCTGCCAGCAAAGGAGGGGGACCAGACCAGCCAGATGACACCGCAGCCAGGGGGAGGCCGACCTGCCTGCCCAGGTGTCAGCCAGTGGCTTGTATCCTGAGAAGGCGATGGAAAGCCATATTGCCCCTTTACTACCCTGTCTCTTCTCCTCCTTCTGCATCCATCTCTTGGGTCAAAAGCAAGGCAAGTGACCACCATTCACAGCACTCCAGCAACAGAACTAACCCTTTCCTGTCCGCTGCCCTAAACCCGAACCCAAAAATCCCCCTTCTCCGCTGTCCTCTTGGCTGCCCTCCAGGGGTGCTGGCTCAACGCACGGCAGCTCTTTGGGTGCTCTATAAACATAGGCTCACACAATGTTTTCCAACTACCCTGTGTACAGCTGGCAGCTGCGAAATGCAGCCACCTCGGGGGGGGGGGGGGGCTGAGCACCACGCACATGCCACAGGGGGCTACTCCCCTGCAGACACCCCCTTATCCTCATTCACTCGGCTTCTCTCTCTTGCACTGGAGTGAGAGAACGGGTCAGGAGCAGGGCAGCGGCTCTGCAGTGGAGACCCCGAGGCCGCCGGGAAGGGCGCTTTGATCTCTCCAGCTGTCGCGCTTTCTCCTGTTTTCGCCTCCGGATTCTCCGTAACATCTGAGTTACTGGTTTATTTTTTGTTCCGAGCCCGGCGGTCTCTCATGGTCACTTTTCACCAGCTGGCCCGGGTGCATCGTGCCGCCGTGTGAACGGGATGGCCCGGGCGGTGACGGAGCTGTGCATGTGGAAAGGGCTTTGGAACCACACAGGCATGGCTGGGGCAGGACGGGGGGCGGGGAGCAGCTCCCATTCACTAGGGCAGTGCATGCCCACTGTTAGGAACATAGACGCTGCCCAGTTGGGCCAGGCCCAGGGCCTCCAGACGATCCTAAACGGCCCTCTCCCTACGAGTTAGAATGGCTTAAACCATGAAGCAGGAGGCTTTACATTCTGTGAGAAACAAGCTGTGGGCTCTGGATCCCCCCCACCAACAAAATCCCCTCTGGGATTGTCTCCTGTCTGACAGCACACGTCTTCCTTGGGCTGCCCATGGGGCTCAGGGGGGCAGGGGGGGAGATCGTGGCCTGGATTCCTTTGCCTGCCCTGGGATGGAGTCTGCAGAGCCACCCCTGGGAGGAGAACAGCAGCAGGGGCTTTCTGTGCCCAGCCGGGGCTGAGAAGCTCCAGCGAAGGGTGCCCTCAAACAGCGATAGATGGCCAGACAAGTGCTTGTCCCCTGGCCGGGTTAAGGCAGAGAGGCCCAGGACAAGGTGCCGCCTCTCCCCACCCTGTCCATGTGGCGATGCCAGTGTCTCAGCTTTCACTGTGTTTCGTTGCTAGCCTTCCTGCTAGCCGTACTGCTGAGGGTAACCGTGAATCAACGTCTGCCTGAGTCTGCAGCCAGCCTGCAGTAGAGGGGGAGCACCAACCGCTCGCGCCAAGGAGGAAGCCAGCTGGCCCGAGACCCAGCCTCAGAAAAGCCCGGGCCCCTACTCTGCTTTCGGAGGAGCAGTTGCTGTGGGGGACATTTCCAGGTCCCCGTATGGGACCAGCCGGAAGGGTCTCTGGGTAAGATCCCTTGTGAGGCCCAGAACCTTTTCCTCCCCCGGCACAGTCTGTCCTGCCTGGAAGTTGGTGGCTACAACAAGGGGCTGGGGTGGGAGTGTGCTGGAAAAGAGGGGAGACATCTGAGAGCTGGGAAAGACTCCAGAGCGGGGATGGAATTTCTTATGGGGAAGAGCCTATTTCCCCATTAAATCCATGCTCCAGGCGGGGTGGGGGAGTCACTTGGGTGTGTAATGGGAGAGCTGCCTCAGCCAGGCCAGTCTCTCCCGCAGCCCTTTGGGGAGAAGGGGGCATTGTGCTGGCTCTTGCCCCCCATGAAGATCCAGGTCACACCGCTGGAGTTCACAGGCGCCAGGGCCCCTGTTTGAAGCTGCAGGTTCATGCAGGGTGAGAGGCGACTGGCTAAGGCGTGTGTGAAATGGCACCAGTGGCCTTGTCCTTAGCAGCGCCGCGACTGCCTGGTCTCACTGAGTTATTATTGTTCTGTGCCCAGCACCCAGGACAGAGGGGATCCACCCAGCTCCGTGGGCCCGGGCAGTGGGATGCTGTGCATCCCTTGCTGCTCTTGCAGAGGTTGTGTTTGCTCCCTCACAGCACTATTTCAGGCCAGGCCTGCAGCACAGTCCGGTGCTGAGTGTCCTTAGGGCCCCAGCCTGGGATCCCACTGCACTTCAAATGCCCGTCATCAGCAGTAGGCATTCAACAGGCAGGATCAGGCCCCTGGCATTCCACCACCTTTCCCAAGCTAAGCAGCAGTAGGCCATGCCAACAACTGGGTGGGACGCCACCGAGGTACGCTTGCTTGAAGTGTTGCAAGATTGCTGCAAGAAGAGAGGTGGTAAGCCAGCAGGGGGTGATCTATCCCTGGAGTCAGTTCCAGCCAAGGGGCAGTAGGGGGTGCTGTGCTACAGAAAGAACCATATTTTAGAGGAGCTCTAAAAGAGAAGCCTTGACCTCGTTTAGTCAGTAAGGATCCCGAGGCGATTTGCACAAGACTTGGCGATCCCAACTACAGTCCACTGTGGATAATTGCATTCTGCCTACCTAGAGTCCCCTGCTAGTTCAACTAGCCATGGCGTTCTTCACTGCCTCTTAGCTTCTTACAGTCCATTGCTAAACAGCTGCTGGCTTCCACCCAGAGGGGGCTGCATTTCAGGAGTGCAGGGAATTAGCCTTGCACGTGTAAGCGTGAAAAGGTGAACTACTGTCTGTGGTGTGGCAACCGTTAAAGGCTATTTTTACAGGAGCCTGTTCTTCACTGGATACCAAGTAAGTGAGAGCCACGGTTCATCTATTAGACCAGGGGTCGGCAACCTTTCAGAAGTGGTGTGCTGAGTCTTCATTAATTCCCTCTCTTTTAAGGTTTCGCGTGCTGGTAATACATTTTATCGTTTTTAGAAGGTCTCTTTCTTTAAGTCTATAATATAGAACTAACCTATTGTTGTACGTAAAGTAAATAAGGTTTTTAAAATGTTTAAGAAGCTTCATTTAAAATTACATGAAAATGCAGAGCCCCCCGGCCCGGTGGCCAGGACCCGGGCCGTGTGAGTGTCACGGAAAGTCCGCTCGCGTGCCGCCTTTGGCACGTCTGCCATAGGTTGCCGACCCCTGTATTGGACTATTGGCTAGAGGAAGCGATTTAAACTCCTGTACTTAGATTGGAAACTCTTGGGGTCTGCGCCACGGGGCCTGGCCCAGCTCTGAGTTCCTGGATGCCACTGCAATACAGACAGTAAATGATAATCACAGGGTCTGCGCTGCCTTCCACCGTCCTTTCTTCTCGTAATTTTTCTGTGGCAGCTTCAGGATTAAAAGGGCAGAGTTTGGATTTCACACCTGGTTAACCCCCTGGAGCTAGCCAAAGGCATTCTGATTAAGAGGTTTTATCCTCCCCCCCCGCAATCTATTTCACCTGATCAGCCGTTGTTCCCGTTCACAGTCACTAGACGTGCAGCCAGTCTCCTGGGAGATGGCCCAATTCCTGGGTGTGCAGGCTGCAGTCATTACATGTACTGGCTACATAAGCAGCTGGGGAACCCCGACCAGCCATGATTGCTTCCTGGGCAGGTTTGGAGCGACGTGCAGCTGATCGGCCTGCCCAAGCAAATGAGTGTGTGATAACAGAGCGGGGGAATCCACCCCACCACGTCTCGGTCAGAGGGTTTTGCGAGGGGAGGAGGCATAGCGATGAAGTTCACGTATCGCTGATCCGGCGCACGCTACATTGGGCCCTTTCTGAGCTGGCCTGGTGGCACCCGCCACAGCCCCACAGCTGGCTAATGAGGAGGGAGCAGTGTTTGCTGTTGATGAGCGACGCCTGCAGAGATCAACAGCTGCCTGTGTGGAGAAGAGCTAATGAATTTGGTTTCCAAGGGTCAGCTTCAAGAAGGAGTGGAACTGTCTTCTGGGGCTGACACACCAGGGATTGAACGGGGGGACTGTCTTCTGGGGCTGACACACCAGGGATTGAACGGGGGGGACTGTCTTCTGGGGCTGACATACCAGGGATTGAACGGGGGGAACTGTCTTCTAGGGGCTGACACACCAGGGATTGAACGGGGGGACTGTCTTCTGGGGCTGACACACCAGGGATTGAACAGGGGGGACTGTCTTCTAGGGGCTGACACTCCAGGGATTGAACGGGGGGGGACTGTCTTCTAGGGGCTGACACACCAGGGATTGAACAGGGGGACTGTCTTCTAGGGGCTGACACACCAGGATTTGAACGGGGGGGACTGTCTTCTAGGGGCTGACACTCCAGGGATTGAACGGGGGGACTGTCTTCTAGGGGCTGACACACCAGGGATTGAACGGGGGGACTGTCTTCTAGGGGCTGACACACCAGGGATTGAACGGGTGGGACTGTCTTCTGGGGGCTTCAGAGTAACAGCCGTGTTAGTCTGTATTCGCAAAAAGAAAAGGAGTACTTGTGGCACCTTAGAGACTAACCAATTTATTTGAGCATGAGCTTCCTGGACACTACAGTGCTAATAAACAATGGTCACATAAACACCACCCTATACCGGAAACCTACTGACCGCTATTCCTACCTGCATGCCTCCAGCTTTCACCCTGACCACACCACACGATCCATCGTCTACAGCCAAGCTCTGCAATACAACCGCATTTGCTCCAACCCCTCAGACAGAGACAAACACCTACAAGATCTCTGTCAAGCTTTCTTACAACTACAATACCCACCTGCAGAAGTAAAACAGATTGATAGAGCCAGAAGAGTTCCCAGAAGTTACCTACTACAGGACAGGCCTAACAAAGAAAATAACAGAACACCACTAGCGGTCACCTTCAGCCCCCAACTAAAACCCCTCCAACGCATTATTAAGGATCTACAACCTATCCTAAAGGATGACCCAACACTCTCACAAGTCTTGGGAGACAGGCCAGTCCTTGCCTACAGACAGCCCCGCAACCTGAAGCAAATACTCACCAACAACCACATACCACACAACAGAACCACTAACCCAGGAACTTATCCTTGCAACAAAGCCCGTTGCCAATTGTGCCCACATATCTATTCAGGGGACACCATCACAGGGCCTAATAACATCAGCCACACTATCAGAGGCTCGTTCACCTGCACATCCACCAATGTGATATATGCCATCATGTGCCAGCAATGCCCCTCTGCCATGTACATTGGTCAAACTGGACAGTCTCTACGTAAAAGAATAAATGGACACAAATCAGATGTCAAGAATTATCACATTCATAAACCAGTCGGAGAACACTTCAATCTCTCTGGTCACGCAATCACAGACATGAAGGTCGCTATCTTAAAACAAAAAAACTTCAAATCCAGACTCCAGCGAGAAACTGCTGAATTGGAATTCATTTGCAAATTGGATACTATTAATTTAGGCTTAAATAGAGACTGGGAGTGGCTAAGTCATTATGCAAGATAGCCTGTTTCCTCTTGTTTTTTCCTACCCCCCCCCCCCCCCCGATGTTCTGGTTTAACTTGGATTTAAACTTGGAGAGTGGTCAGTTTGGATGAGCTATTACCAGCAAGAGAGTGAGTTTGTGTGTGTATGGGGGTGGGGGGATGTGAGAAAACCTGGATTTGTGCAGGAAATAGCCCGACTTGATTATGTAAAGAGTTGTCACTTTGGATGGGCTAGCACCAGCAGGAGAGTGAATTTGTGTGGGGGGGGTGGAGGGTGAGAAAACCTGGATTTGTGCTGGAAATGGCCCACCTGTTGATCACTTTAGATAAGCTATTACCAGCAGGACAGTGGGGTGGGAGGAGGTATTGTTTCATGATCTCTGTGTGTATATAATGTCTGCTGCAGTTTCCACGGTATGCATCCGATGAAGTGAGCTGTAGCTCACAAAAGCTCATGCTCAAATAAATTGGTTAGTCTCTAAGGTGCCACAAGTACTCCTTTTCTTCTGGGGGCTGACACTCCAGGGATTGAACGGGGTGCCACCAGCTGCTGTTTTTTGCATTGGTGATTGGTCCCATCAACCACTGCTGGGAGCCACAGAGCCCTTTCTGGGGAACACAGAACCAGGGCCCCTCTGAAAGAAGAGTCAAGATCTAGGGCCAGTGCACTGGTTGAACCAAGAGGAAGTCTAACTAAAATTCCCTGGCAACCTTTGGCCTGTTGGAGTCGTGATTCTCAACATCCCCTCCTGCAGGACCCGTGGAACAGGGGTCACATGTTCTCCTTAAACAGCTGCCGCATTCCAGCCTAGCAGTGGCTGCACTGCAATGCGGGGCTGGGGGGGGGGGGGATTCAGAAAGTCACAGATTTTAAGGCCAGATGGCACCATTCTGTCATCGAGTCTGACCTCGTATGCAGCCCAGCCCAGAGGGTTTCACCCCCTCGCCCCTGGATTAAGCCCCAAGAGTGGTGTTTGACTAAAGCAGGAGGGAGCTCAGCACGCTCTTCCCTGCCCTGGCCCTCTCCTTGACTTGAGTCGGTGGCTGGGGCTTCTATACACAACCCTCGCAGCTACTGGGCCAGATCCATCGCATCAAGGACTTCAAGGCAGCTGCACCGGTCCACATCTGCTGAGGTTCTGTCCCCCACCGCCCGCACCGTGTCTCTCCTGTTGCTCTGTCCTGCCTTTGGGGCCAGGTGGTGGGGCCAGAGTAAGGAACCCGGCGGGCTGTGGAGCGGCTCCCTTCCAGGTCCCTGGTTCCAATGCTCCCCTGGGGCTGGGGGCTGGACGGCATTATCAGGGGCGATGCTCTCTTTGTGAAATGGGTTTGCTGGGGTCTCCATTCTTGGCGGGCACTAGTTTGTCTCCCCATTGTTCTTTAATTCAGTAACCTGTAATAATGCCCCTGATGCCCCTGGGGGAGCAACAAACACAAACCTACACTGAGAGGTCAAGGACTGGACAGAGGGAGAATAAACTCTCCTCTCTGTCCTACGGGGTCCTCCAGGGCAGGGGCGAGGGAGGGATAGCTCAGTGGTTTGAGCATTGGCCTGCTAAACCCAGGGTTGTGAGTTCAATCCTTGAGGGGGCCATTTAGGGATCTGGGGCAAAAATTGAGGATTGGTCCTGCTTTGAGCAGGGGGTTGGACTAGATGACCTCCTGAGGTCCCTTCCAACCCTGATATTCTATGATACTTCTATGACTGTCTTCTAGGGCCTGACACACCAGGGATTGAACGGGGGGACTGTCTTCTAGGGGCTGACACTCCAGGGATTGAATGTGGGGCCCTCCAGAGCAAAAAGCAACAAGTGGCTAGAACTTGAGCTAAAGAGCCAGGCTTCTGCGGCTGTAGCTGCAATAGACCAAGCCCAGGTTTGTTTGCTGCTTTGTTGCAGCTGTTTTGGTCCCAGGATATGAGCCAGTGGGTGTGGTGATGGACCAACTTCTGCTCGTGAAAGAGACAAGCTTTCGAGCTGCCCCGAGCTCTTCTCCAGGTCTGGGCTTGGATTGGCACAGAGGGGGCCTCACTGTAACACACGCTCATCAGGGGGGCACTATTTGCAGGGTTAGAAACCAGGCACACACCTGCCTTTCCAAATGATTTATCGGCTTTCTGCTATACCTCTGGTTGCCATAGAAATGAGAGTGAAATAAGTATTGCTAATAATTAATCCTCAAAAAATAACATTCACCCTTGTACCGAGCCCTTTTCAGCCCAGGCCCACCAAGAAGGAGCAACACAGTTTGCCCCCATTTTACTGATGTGGGAAGCTGAGGCACTGGGAAGGGAAATGCCACAAGACAGCAGCAGAGCAGAACGCAGGAGTCCAGATGCCTAGTCCCCTCCCTTAACTATTCGATCATACCACTCCCTCCTTAAAAAAACAAAACCAAAACAAAATAGAACATACAGCAGGGATGAAGTCGGGCCACAAGCTACTGCCACAAGACAAGGTATTTACACCAGAGACCAGGCTGGTCCTATGGCTTCCCTGAGGGAATGGAGACCGGCCCTGTAAGCAACGACAATGAAACCTGGTGGTGGTCTCTCTCACTGGGAGTCGCAGGGCCTGACCCCTCTCATCCTGGTGTGAACCAACGGGCTAAAATCAGTGATGGGGAGAGGAGGATCGTGCCCTATTCTAGAGGGTGCCCACCTGATACAAGACCAAGAAGCTCAGCAGGGCTGGGGCCTCAGCTCACGGGCAGCAGTGTCCCCACTCAGCACAGCTGGGCAGGTGTGGCCAGCACTGTATGTCCCATGGGTGTGCTCAATGCAGTTAACAAAGGTGCCGGTGGAGAGCAGGGTCCACAGGCCCGGGTGCCACTGGCGGTCTGCTCATTGGCAAACAGGCCGGGGAGTATCCTGGCCTCGCGGGGGTGGGTTTGTCTGTGAGCCTGATCCCTCTTTAGGCCCTGCTCCTCTCTGCCCCATGTGCCCCTCCCAATGCAGCTGCTAGCATATGTGCTGTGTGCAGCCGTGGCACCAAACTAGCCTATTCTCTTCCCACCGCCGATCCTGGCAGTCCCCCCACCCACCGCCTTACAGCGGTGGGACTCAGGACCTTTGCTCTGGAAGCATCAGTCGCTCTGCAGCCATGACGTACCATGCAGCGGGCGTGACACGTATGCAGCAAATGTGTGTGGTGGGGTGGGAGTCTGGGGCCACTGTGCAGGAAGGCGGATCTCCGCGTAGCCTCGCACTAACTTCAGGGCCGATGCGGGTGTAACAAGCTGGTCCCCGGCACCCATAGCCCAGGACCTACGAGCCTCTGGAGTTAAAGGAAAACGGGCTGGGTGAGAACTCAGTTTCCCGGCGCAGCTGGAGAGCTCAAGGGCCCCGGCCTCACCCCACAGGAGATGCTGCTCCCATGAGCAGGGCGAAAACCCTGCAGCCAGCAGGGGGCAGTGGTGCGGCTCCGACACACCAGCATCCTCAATACACCGCCCCCCCGGGGGCAGGTCTGTCACAAAGGTGGGCGCTGGGTTGTGTTTGTGTTGGGAGCTGACACACAGCTCCCGGCCTGACTGAGGCCACCGCCCGCTGGCTGATGCACAGTCCTGGGAGCTAGTTCACAGTCCCCGGCGCTGATTTACACTTCTGGGGTGTCTCGGGTGGGGGGGGGGGGGTCTCACGTTTCTACTCTTTTGATCGCAGGGCCCGGCTTGCTGCCTTCCTCAGCAGTGTCAGGGAGATCTCAGGGTCCAGAGCCTGGTCTTTGAGGACCACGGATTTAGACCCCAGCTGCGCGTGTGTGTCTCTCGCACGCCCCTTTGTGTACGGCCCGCCTGGCTCCCCCGCCCCCCACGGGAGGGGAATGGGGGGGGTCCCTCTCACACTCACCAGGGAGCCCAGGGGGGTGAGGGAATCGCTTTTACTGGACCAGCTTCTGCTCTGGTACTGAACTAGGGTGACCAGATGTCTTGATTTTATAGGGCCAGTCCTGACATTTGGGGTTTTTTAATAGGGTGGCACCTATTACCCCTCGCTTGCTGTCGGGTCGCCCGGCGCTGCAAGGGCAGGGCAGGGCAGGGCGCCTCCCGGCGGGGGTGTCACGCACACGGGCTCACCCCCACCCTCGTGCCCAGCCCTTTAAAGCCGGCCCGGCCCCGCCCTCCCCGGCCCGGATTGGCCCGGCCCCACGCTCCGCGGCGGGGCTGGCTCGGGCGCCCGGCTCCGCTTCAGGCTTGTCAGTTTCACCGCGGAGCTTGCGCGGCCCCGGCCCCGGCTCCGCATCGCTCCGCGGGGGGCGGATGGAGCAGCGCCCCGCTCAGCCCCGCGCCCGGCATGCCCGCGCCCCCTGCCGCCGCCCCCCGCCCCTGGCTGCCTCCGTCCCCAGCTGAACCGGGGCGGCTCCGGCCCCGGGATCCCCGGCCCCGCCTCGCCTCCCATGAGCTGTAGCCCCCCCCGCCCCCCCGCAAGACACGCCGGGGTGGCGAGAGGCCGCGGGCATGGCGGCCCCCGGGGACTGCTGCGTCCAGGTGGCGGTCAGGTAAGCGGCCGCGGTGAGGGGCTGGCGCCGGGAAGTGGGGTGATGGGCTTTGGGGGCAGACAAAGGTAACGTGCGTTGGTCCAGCCCCTTCTGCGGCTCGCCCCCTTCCTCCTGCTGCTGGGGGGTCCATGGGGTTAAACAGAGGTGCAGAATTCGGGGGGGGGGGCTGCATGGGGGCGGGGGGCTGGGTGTGCAGATCAATACTGGTGGGTTGCGTGCCTTGCAGGGGGGGTGGGTTGTGTGAGCTTTATCTGGAGCCTGGATGGGCACAGATCAGGATGGGGGCTGTGCGCCTCCGCAGCTCGATGTTGTTCTGGTTTTTGCCTAGGGGGGTGTGTGTGTTGTCTAGGATGTGTGTTTCTGAGGCACAGATCAATATTGTTCTGTCTTCTGAGACAACACTGGGCTGCTCTCTGCCTCTCTCTCTGAATCCGGCCGGCGCTGACCGCTCTGAAAGATAACCAGTGAGGAAATCCTGTATTTCGCACACTAGCCTAGCAGTTTGCTGGGTTTCCTCCCCGCCTGGCGTGCGCTCCATTTATTTTCGTTATATTTTTGTAGCCCAACAAAGCCCCGGGTCGTACAATGAAAGAGCTGTGTGTGTCCCTGAGGCCTGGATGACCCCCCTTTATCTCCAGCCACCAAAAATCCGTTTCCTGGCCTGACAGTTTGGGGGGGGGGGGTTTGGTTTGGCAAGAGCTGCTCCTTTCTGTTGTAATTTGGTGTTAATCTGTTGTAACCAGGACTCTCCTCTCCCCTTGGTCTGAGTGGCCTTCCAGGTGTGTGGGAGAACATCCCAAATGTCCTTGTTGAACGTCAATGCTGCTTTACCTCCGTTCTCCCTTGTGGGTTTCCGCTTTGCAGCTTTCCCTCATCAAATGTGCTTGTTTCATGGCCATTTTGTGTGTGTTTTAAATGCAATCGGTGACAAATGTGGCTGCAGCAGTCCCTTTATCCTCCCCGAAGGTGTGAGTCTCCTGCTTCAGTGGGAAGGTCGGAGACACTGCCTCATCTCGGCATCCTTTGTGCTTCCTCCTGGCCTGGGAACAATAGGGGAAAGATTTTGCACTTGCATTTTTTTTAATAAAGGATCTGTAAATGGCATCTAATCTGTTTGCAGTTAATGGGACTACTGTGAGCTGTGCTGTGTGTCTCTAGGTGGTGGTAGGGTGCATGGGGCATTAGGGGAGAAACTGAGGCAAGATTTCTAGTAAGGTATTGGCACTGGGTCTCAAGGAGGATTGCAGAGCCCTTGTCAGATTCGGGGGTTCTTTGTTGAAGCCGCAGGGCTGGGTGTATTCTGAGTGCAGCCACTAGGATCCTGGAGCCGACTGTCATTTTCGTTGCGGCTCGTTGCCAAGAAAGGAGCGGTGGGGTGAGGGAGGGGAGACCCTGCTGCATAAGCGCACCTTATTGAGCTACCGTCGGCGCTGGGGCAGGTGGGAGGGGAGGTAAGCAAGTCTGTTGCAGACTGAGCCACTGTCCCAGCGTGGAGGACGGGCTTTGACTTCTGGCCCTGGGCAGCACTTCCCCTTTGGCTCCGCCTGCACAGAGGTGACCGTCTGCCCCGTGTTGAGTGGTCACCAAACCCGGGAGCCTATCTGCTGGATCACCCAGTTCAAGTGACCCTGGCCTGGGCCCTCTTAAAGCCAGAGTGCTTACACTGAAAGCACCGAGGGACTTGGGGGGTCTAACGGAGGCAGGATTAGAGGCCCTGTTGTTTAAACCTGGTGTTTCTGGGGAGTTGGTCTCTATGGAAATTCTCTGAAATATGGTCCAGCTGAATCAGTTTTGAATCTGATTGGCCCAGGCTGTGTAGACAGGGCCTAATAGTCTCTCCAAATTCTTCTCCCTGCCTTCGTTATAGTGGTAACCTCTCTTGTTTTCCATTGTCTTCTGTGATGGGGGTGAGCGGTGGGATCTCTGCCTGTGGGAGTGCTGCAGACCCCTCCGGGAGGTGGGGGGCAGCTAGTGCTAGACTGATGATGCAAGAGACTATTTTAAATGCAGCATTTGAAGCAGGCCTGTGTGTGTCTGAGAAATGGCCATCAACGGGAGCTGCCCTGCGCCCCAGCTCACTCAGATCTCCTATGTCTTTACCTGGGAGGCAACTCGTCCTTCCCCCCCGCACCCCCGGCTCAGGAGAGGATGGCCCCGGTGGCCCAGATTCTGATTTGGCTTGAGCTGGTGTAAATCTGGAGTGAAGTCAATGGAGTCTGCACTGACCCACTAAGAACCCCTTAAGTGGAGCAGCCAAGCCCCTGACGTCAGGGGGAGGAGCGGGTACTGCTAGGAGACCTTGTCTGCTCCGGGATATTAGCTCAGGTAACCTGCACAGTTACTGTGTTGCATGGGTTTAAATTGTCTCCCATGGGGGTTTGCACTGGTGCCCCAACCCTCTGTGTGTGCCCAAGCACAGGGGTTTCCCACTGGTTGGAGACCCACCCGTCATTCATCTTGCATTTCTTTCAGGACAGATCCTCTAACAAAAGCCCCCAGTCTGGGCTGCTGGAGGCTCCCCCTTTCTGAGGTGAAAGGATGGCTGTAGTTCTGGTGAAGGACTATTGTGGGCCTTTATAATCGGCGGTGCCTTGCTCCCAGCTAATCCCCATTAGCCTGTGTCTACTAGAGGGATTCTCAGGCTCACGTGGTGCATTGCTGGCGAGCAGCTTTTGAAAGCCCTCGGTGGCCCAAGGGTGAGCAGAAGGGCTGGGGGAGGGAGAGAGGGTATCAGTCTCCGAATCGTGCGTTCTGGAGAGCGTCAGCGACGGTGTTTGGCTGCGGCTTAGCTCGGATGGTGGAGGATGAGATCAGCAGAGGGAAGGGTGTGTATGTGGGAGCATGTGCGCTCTGTGGGTTCTCAGGCTGATCCTTACCCAATCTGCCCTGTGCTCCATTGTCTTTAGAGCCTCTCCTAGCTCCAGATATTGGTTCGGGGCGAGGCTGTTTGCAGCTGATCTGGCCAATGAAAGCTGGTTTGGGGTGGGGGGAGGAAGAACAGGGCGCATGCATTGGAAGCGGAAGGTGAATTGGCAGGACAAAGGAGGGGGTTTAGAAATAAATGGTAATAATGAGGCCAGTGGTGGCCAATGGGACAGCAAGGCAGGATTGCAGCACTGGGCTGGAACAGTACAGAAAGGGTCCCAAACACCAGCCCGGGCTGTGGAAGGGCCTCGCGCTTTTTGGCTGTTTCCGATACAGCGCTAGGACTTCCAGTGTGTTGGAAGGGGGAGGGGGTTGCCTGTCCAACTCCCCTGCAAACCCAGGCCCGAGCGTGCTGGGCACTTGGAAATCTGTAGCGCGTTATCTGCTAAGACCCAGACAGACACGAATGACTCTGCCCTGGGGGGTCGAGAGCTTTAACCCCATTTTCAATCAGGCTGTGGGATTGCCGCCTTTGGAATGATACCAAACCGCCCTTGCCCAGCCAGCAGGAGCAGCTGGACTCTGGCACGCCTGGGGTGTGCGCACCCCTCTGTGCGTGACCAGGTGCCTGCGTGCGCAGAAGTGGGGAGTCGCAGCTCTGCAGCGTGACCCGATCTGGGAGGTTCTGGCTCCATGGAAGGCAGAGAAGCAGAGGGGTTTGAAAAGCCACCTTTGGCTTGGGAAGGAAGGTGAGGCGATGGCCAGAGGTTTTACCCTCCCCCTTAGATGCACAATGTCAAAATTTGCCCAGCCAATGGCTCATCGGACTGGTGCGATCGAGGCAGGTCAGTTTCATAGCTATGGCAGGAGAACCATGTGGCCAGCATCCGGTCCAACTGCCTTTGGCTGTCCTGCCCCAATGGATCAGGTACCCGGTATGCAGCTGGGTGAACTGGAGGTGGCCTTTCAGGGTGAGATTGAGCGAGACTTGAACCCATGACCTTCAGGACTTGCAGTCGAGCGCTCAGACCCTGCACCTCGTTCCATGGATCCACCCTGACCCAGAATTCACAGGAATCTTTGGGGTACCCCTGGCTTCTGCTGTGCTGCGTGCCCCGCCAGTTCCCGAGGATCCTGGGGCCACACAGCTATGGAGGTGCTTATATGTCCCTCCACATGGTGGCCTCCCAAGAACACTGCTCCCAGGAGCTGCCTGAGTGTGGCTGTCACATGGGGGTGGGAGCTGCGGCACCATGGGAGAAGGAGCCCATGGTTCTGGTTAGGACCAGGCTATTAACCCCTTATGCCCCTGGTGAGCAGTTCCTTGTGAGGGTCCGTGCTGGAGCCAGGGCTCCCTGAGGGGAGGAAGGGACTTTGCAGACTGGCCCTGTAGGGAGGATCTGTCAGGCTGTGCAATGCCTGGATGGGACAGCACAGAACCTGCTCCAGCACCTGCTTGGAAAGTCGAGACCTGTGGAATTGAGTTTTCAATGCATTGGGGAGGGGAATCCCAGCACCATCTGCAGAAATGCAGTAAAACCCTTAAAAAAAAAAAAAAAAACCAACACAATACCAAATACCTGCTTCTGGATCAAAGAGCCGAGCCTGCAAAAGCAACAGGGAGAGAGGCGAGTCTGTTAAATAGATGCACTTCATAGCAAAATCAGCGAAGACAGTGGCTCTTCCTTGAATGGCTGCTGGTTCAAGGCACAGACCTGCCAGCAAGGTGTGCTGGGATGTGCTTTTATTACCTACCTATGACAGGCAGTGATGTGGCCAGCTTCTGCTCATGTGGCTGAGCTGGCCCTGTTGGCTCCCCAGCTTGCTGCTTATTCAGATGCCTTTTTAATCTTCTCTCATGATAATGCAAGCAAACAAACAAACAAACCCCTTTCCGTTTACACTGCCCAAGGGCTGGACTGCCCATCTGCTCTGCTACAGAGATGGAGCCAGGCCTGTCCTGGAAACTTGAGGGCAGAAGGGCGAACAACCCATGGGGTTTAGGCCCCTTTTTTGGTTCATCTCATGATGTGCAGTAGGAGGAAAGCCTAGAAAATGCTATTTTTGTTTTCTTGACTGTTTTCCTACTTCTTTTACTGCCGAGAGTGAGGCTGTCTCTCTTCCCTGGATGACTCTGTGTATGGCTGCAGAACGACTAGGTTTATGACATCACAAGTCCCATAGAACTTCAAACTGAGCAACTCATTATGATGTATTGAAAATGCTGTTAAAATTGTAGGCTGTCGCTTTAAATTTCAAGGGTGTGTTTTTTGGTTTGGTTTGTTTTTGATCCGGCCTGCAGATTAGGGGGCTCTGGAGGGAAATGTGCAATCTGGGCCCAGCAGCAGTCAGCAGATGCTTAGAATAAGGTGGGGTGAATTGTGCCTCTCTAGTTTAGGGAGCAGCCTGTTTTTTCTCTCTGTGTGTGTGTGTGTGTTTGGATCCTTGTGTGTTCGGGTTCTGGATTCTAAGGAATAGTTACATTACAACCTTCTGGCAAGTGCATCTGTTTTGATCTAACTCCTCTGTGTGTGGGCCATGAAACATAACACTGGCAAGAGAATAGCAAGGTCTAAATAAAAACCTTACGCTGGATTTTTAGCCACGGATGTACATGTGCCAGACCAAAGTCCTAATATACAGTTTACACCAGGTTTTCAAAGCAGGGTAAGCTGCACCAGCAAAATTGCATCTGTGGATTTACACCAAAATTAGACTGTTTTGAACTTCTTGTCTTTAACACCACTTCAACTCAAACACCCGACAATCAAATGGGAGAAAAGCTCTTTGTTCAATATGTAACATGTTTGCCCTTTCAATTAAGGGCAGTGAAAGCTTCCACTCCAGTTCTCTGGTCCTCCAGGGAGACCTCTGGCAGAAAGAGGAAAGGTAAGGCCTTGTTTAAATATAAACTGCTCTTGTTTAGTCAGTTTCAAAACAGCTTTTGTTAAACTGGTGCAAATCCCTGTGTGGATGCTCTTAATTTGCTTTCAGTCTTGTTTGGATTGATGGGGAAATGAGTTAAGAAAAATGGAGATTAAACTGTGCTGGAACTAAATGGATTGTTCCCTGTGTTTACACTGGTTTAACTGAACTAGTTTAAAATCACACTGTTAGTTAAACAGTGCAACGCTAATCATAGACAGGGCTGAAGACTTTATTCCTGATAGTCCTAAAGTTTAAAAAATCGAGTAGTCTTTCTTTACTGAAGATGGGGGAAGAGAACATGCCCCTTGTTGTTTTTCCTTCTCATAGGTGACCTCCAGGCTGTGGCCGTCACAAGTTAAGTGTCTTTGCATGTAACTAGACAGCGAGCACTCTGCGTTTCCTGTTCTCAATTCCAGAAGACTTTCTTAATTTAGCCTCCCATTCGCCCCGTCCCAACTGCCGGCTTCACAGACTCCGCCACAGGTCCGAACTTCAGCTGGTTCTGATGTTGTCGGAACAGGGCTGGCGATGCGGCTGATGGTGGACAGACTCCAGGCCCCACTGGGCTCATGGGAGCAGACCCTGGCTCCCTCTCCCATGGCCAGGCTGGCCCTCCAGGCTTGTTTGTGTCAATAGAGAGCCCACTGAGCGCTATTGTTTCTGTGTGTGCCCAGGGTTTGATTGGAGGGTTGGGGAGGCTGGGGGGATGGGGGGATGGGATTGGGCCCTCCTAGAGCTGCTTTGGGGTAGGGGTTGGGGGAGTTCTTCACAAAAGCGTCTGTGCTGGGTTTCAAAGAACTTTTCAAATATAAAATAAATACAAAACTACCCTCAAAGTCCCTAGCCCACGTTTCCTGCAGCAGCTGAGCATGCCCGAGAAGGGCCAGGAAATGGAGCTTGTGAAATTGGGGAAGGAAGTCGAGTCAGATTTCAAGTTTATTTAAACCCTGCAACCTCCAGACCTCAGGCTCTCTTCTAAACACACTGCTGAAACACGCAGCCTTCCCCTAACCAGGCTGCTGATTCGCTCGTGGCCAGGCCGAGCGCCTGTTATCCCCAAAGCTGCTGGGGCTGCTCCCCTCTGCCCTGTCAAGTGGGGAGGGTGCACACCCCCTCCAGCCATGGGGGCTGGCTCAGGTTCGAATTTGGCACTAGTTTTGCAAGTGGGGTGGAGAGACCTGTGTAGCCAGAGGGAACAGCTTGGGTCTTGTGGGGGTGCATAGAATCATAGAAGATTAGGATTAGAAGAGACCTCAGGAGGTCATTTAGTCCAACCCCCTGCTCAAAGCAGGACCGACCCCAACTAAATCATCCCAGCCAGGGTTTTGTCAAGCCTGACCTTAAAAACCTCTAAGGATGGAGATTCCACCACCTCCGTAGCTAACCCATTCCAGTGCTTCACCACCCTCCTAGTGAAACAGTGTTTCCTAATATCCAACCTAGACCTCCCACACTCCAACTTGAGACCATTGCTCCTTGTTCTGTCATCTGCCACCACTGAGAACAGTCTAGATCCATCCTCTTTGGAACCCCCTTTCAGGTAGCTGAAAGCAGCTATCAAATCCCCCCTCACTCTTCTCTTCTGCAGACTAAACAATCCCAGTTCCCTCAACCTCTCCTCATAAGTCATGTGCCTCAGCCCCCTGATCGTTTTTGTTGTCCTCCGCTGGGCTCTCTCCAAATTGTCCACATCCCTTCTGTAGTGGGGGGCTGAAAACTGGACGCAATACTCCAGATGTGACCTCACCAGTGCTGAATAGAAGGGAATAATCACTTCCCTTGATCTGCTGGCAATGCTCCTACTAATGCAGCCCAATATGCGGTTAGCCTTCTTGGCAACAAGGGCACACTGCTGACTCATATCCAGCTTCTCATCCACTGTCACCCCTAGGTCCTTTTCCGCAGAACTGCTGCCAAGCCATTTGGTCCCTAGTCTGTCGCGGTGCATGGGATTCTTCCGTCCTAAGTGCAGGACTCTGCACTTGTCTTTGTTGAACCTCATCAGATTTCTTTTGGCCCAATCTTCCAATTTGTCTAGGTCACTTTGTATCCTATCCCTACCCTCCCGTGTATCTACCTCTCCTCCCAGCTTAGTGTCATCTGCGAACTTGCTGAGGGTGCCACCCACACCATCCTCCAGATCATTAATGAAGATATTGAACAAAACCAGCCCCAGGACCAACTGTTGGGGCACTCCGCTTGATACCAGCTGCCAACTAGACATGGAGCCATTGTTCACTACCCGTTGAGTCCGACGATCTAGCCAGCTTTCTATCCACCTTATAGTCCATTCGTCCAATCCACACTTTTTTAACTTGCTGGCAAGAATACTGTGGGAGACTGTATCAAAAGCTTTGCTAAAGTCAAGGTATATCAGATCCACTGCTTTTCCCATATCCACAGAGCCAGTTATCTCCTCATAGAAGGCAAACAGGTTGGTCAGGCTTGACTTGCCCTTGGTGAATACATGTTCACTGTTCCTGATCACCTTCCTCTCCTCCAAGTGCTTCAAAATGGATTCCTTGAGGACTTGCTCCATGATTTTTCCAGGGACTGAGGTGAGGCTGACCGATCTGTAGTTCTCCTTCTTCCCTTTTTTAAAGATGGGCACTATATTTGCCCTTTTCCAGTTGTCCAGGACCTCCCCTGATTGCCACAAGTTTCAAAGATAATGGCCAGTTGCTCTGCAATCACATCAGCCAACTCCCCCAACACCCTCAGATGCATTAGATCTGGACCCATGGACTTGTGCATGTCCAGCTTTTCTAAATAGTCCCGAACCACTTCTTTCTCCACAGAGGGCTGGTCACCTCCTCCCCATGCTGTGCTGCCCAGTGCAGCAGTCTGGGAGCTGACCTTGTCTGTGAAGGCTGAGGCAAAAAAAGCATTGAGTACTTCAGCTTTTTCCACATCCTCTGTCACTAGGTTGCCTCCCCCATTCAGTAAGGGGCCCACACTTTCCCTGACCACCACCTTGTTGCTAACATACCTGTAGAAACCTTCTTGTTCCCCTTCACATCCCCTGCTAGCTGCAACTCCAGGTGTGCTTTGGCCTTCCTGATTACACCCCTCCATGCTCAAGAATATTTTTGTAGTCCTCCCTAGTCATCTGTCCAAGCTTCTACTTCTTGTAAGTTTCCTTTCTGTGTTTAAGTTCACCGAAGATTTCTCTGTTAAGCCAAGCTGGTCGCCTGCTATATTTGCTTTTCTTTCTGCACGTCGGGATGGTTTGTTCCTGTGCCCTCAAGAAGGCTGCTTTTAAATACAGCCAACTCTCCTGGACTCCTTTCCCCTTCATATTAGCCTCCCAGGGGATCCTGCCCATCAGTTCCCTGAGGGAGTCAGTCTGCTTTTCTGAAGTCCAAGGTCTGTTTCCTGCTGCTCTCCTTTCTGTCTTTTGTCAGGGTCCTGAACTCGACCATTTCATGGTCACTGCTGCCCAGGTTGCCACCCACGTCTACTTCCGCTACCAATTCTTCCCTGTTTGTGAGCAGCAGGTCAAGAGGACGACGGCCCCTGGTTGGTTCCTCCAGCACTTGCTCCAGGAAGTTGTCCCCAACTCTCTCCAAAAACTTCCTGGATTGTCAGTGCACTGTTGTATTGCTCTCCCAGCAGATGTCAGGGTGATTGAAGTCCCCCATGAGAACCAGGGACTGTGCTCTGGAAACTTCTGTTAGTTGTCCAAAGAAAGCCTCGTTTACCTCATCCCCCTGGTCTGGTGGTCTGTAGCAGACGCCCACCATGACATCACCCTTGTTGCTCTCGCCTCTAAACTTAACCCAAAGACTCTCAACAGGCTTTTCTCCAGTTTCTTACTGGAGCTCTGAGCAATCCTACTCTCCCTTACATACAGTGCAACTCCCCCACCTTTTCTCCCCGGCCTGTCCTTCATGAACAGTTGACACCCATCCATGAGAATGCTCCAGTCATCTGAGTTACCCCACCAAGTCTGTTGTTCCAATCACTTCATGGTTCCTTGACTGTGCCAGGACTTCCAATTCTTCCTGCTTCTTTCCCTGGCTTCTTTTGTTCGTGTACAGGCACCTAAGATAACTAGCCGATTGCCCTGCTTTCTCAGTATGAATCAGGAGGCCTCCCCTGTTGCACCCTCCTCCTGGTATCCCACTTCCCCGCTTACCTCAAGGCTTCAGTCTCCATCCTCCAGCGAACCTAGTTTAAAGCCCTCCTCACTAGGTTAGCAAGGCTGCTTCCAAAAATGCTCTTCCCTCTCTTCGTTAGGTGGATCCCATCTCTTCCTAGCAATTCTCCTTCCTGGAACAACGTCCCTTGGTCGAAGAATCCAAAGCCCTCTCTCCAACATCACCTGCGTAACCACACATTTACCTCCACAATTCGATGGTCCCTACCTGGGCCTTTTCCTTCAACAGAGTGCATGCTGATTGCAGCCCCTCCCGCTGGCCCTGGGTGATGCTGAGCAAGAGCCAGGGCTGTACTGAGAACATATGTCCCCTTGGAGCAGGGTTTCTGGGGGAAGGGAGCAACCAGGCCTGCCCAGGATGGGGCGTTGGCTTCTCTGCTGTCAAACAGGTGGTGCTAACGTTACCAGCAGAGATTGGCTGCGTGTGTTTGTGCACGGGGGCCGGAGTGGGGGGGACAGAATTAGGTCCTTGGCTTGGCTGTCTCTGCTGTCTGAGATCTCCTAGGAGGCTGGCTGGCAAACCAAAGAGGTTCTTGGCTTTTCAAGGCAGCAGGGGAGTTGAATGCAGTTCCAGCTCCACTTACTGCCAATTTTGGTGTAGGTGGTGGAACGAGAATTGGCGAACTGCTGTGTTAGAAGGACCCTGCCACTGGGTGCCCCCAGGGCAGGGAAGATGACTTGGGATTGTGTGGGAGAGGCCAGGATCTTGGTCTTCGTACTCATTGTAGATGTTGGCATCTAGAATTTGTTTGGTTTGTTATAAGAAAAAAAGATTGAAACAGCTGAATGAATAATAATTTTTTTAAACAAAGATACCAGACCAGTATGAACATGGACACCAGTGATGATCCCAGGATTTTTAAACTGGGAGCAGTGGTGGAAACTGGCTCCTGAGTGGGTGATAGCCCTTGGAGGATCCTAGCACTGACGTATGGGCAAAGCCTCTTTCTGGGCCGAGAGGCGGCAGGCTGGGATCCCTGTTTCAGAGCCGGCCCTGGTGCATTACCAACGGAAAGCACCTGCTCTGAGCCTGTATCTGGGGAGGGTGGTGGGAGTGCAGTGCGGGCACTGACGGAAGCCCAGGAAGATGATCATGGTGGGAGGCCTTCGTGACCATGGAGGGCAGCTCTGAAGTGGCCACAGGTGACAGCTGAAACATGCAGGCAGGCTGCCCATGTTGCAAATCCTCCAGTTGGGGAGCATCCCGAAGCCCCTAGCTGGCCCCTGTGCCATGACATGGGGCAACATCTGCCGCCTCTTTAATTGTCACTAGAATGCTGGTGGGTTTCGCCATCTGTAGGAATGCCTGACTATTGTGAATCCCACTAAGCTTTGGGACTCAGTGAAATCTTGTGGCAGTGAGTTCCACGGGTGTGGGTGTGAAAAATATGTATTTCCATCTCTTTGAAACATGCTGCTTTTTCAGTCCATTGACTGTCCCCTCGTCCTTCCACTAGGAGATGGGCTGAATAGCAGGGTCTGACCAGCCTTCTGTACCCCATTCGTTGTTGTGGACATTCGCCTCATGTCCCCTCTCTATGCTCACCAGCCCCAGGCCCTCAGATGAGTGGCTCTTGTGGGCTGTCTCTGACCCGCATCTCCCTCTACTCTGCCCCCTTGGAGATGGGCTGACCAGAACTGGGCACAGGGCTCTAGACCCCAGAGCTGCACTGTGACCCTCACTGCTAGACTGGCTGAGGGTTCTCTCTGCAGGGCTCTTCACCCTGCTCTCTACACGGAAGGGAATTCAGTGCAGCTGCAGCTAATCTGTTGCCCCCCTGCCTCCTCCATTTGGGGTCCATAGTGGGCTTAGTGTCATGCTGCTTAGATCCCCATTTGCCTCTGCAGCGTGGGGAAGGTGCAGAATCCTGTGGGGAGGAAGCTTTCCCGCAGTAATTAGCTAATCGTTTACTCAAATTACAAGTAGAATTAGCTGCTCAGGGAGCTGCTGGGGAGGTGGCAGCTGCTTCAGATGGGAATCTGAATCCGGGGGGAGGGGGGATAGTCAGGTCTCTGGGAGCTGGGGCAGGTGGGACGTCCTGTCTGCTCTTGGAGAAGTTCACTGCAGCTCGGTTTATCCCCCAGATGCAGGGATTGGAGCAGGCAGTTCAGGTGGTGCTCGAGAATTGTCAGGCTGGCCCTGGTTGCACACCCTCCGTTGCTGGTCCGTATTTCAAACCCTGGGGAATGCTCTGCAGGGCTGGGGGAGGAGAAATGGGTAGGAGCTTGATGCCGTCTCCTGTCCGTCTGCATGGATGGAAATAAATGGGGAAGCTCCCGGAAGAGAGCAATGAATGGCTTTTTGTGCACTCGTGGGTTTAACTGACTTCAAACTAACCCCCACAGTTTCCCTAACCTCGGGTTTCAAGTCCTTCGGTGCCTGGAGCCAGGGGTTCATATTACAACCCCTGGGTTCAGCGCGTTCCTAGTATTAACCCTTGACAGAATGCTCCTTGGGGTGGGGATCTCATGGGCCTTCCTGGGGTGGGAGCGTGTCTTGAAGGCCACATAGCTGGAACGGAGAGTCTTCCAAAGGCGGGAGTAAAAGCCCCTGTTCAATGGGGCCTGCACCTAAATAGGGATGGGTGGCCCAGAGCTTAAGGTGCGTGCCTGGCACTTAGACCCGGGTTCAATTCTCTGCTCTGCCACAGACTCTGTGTGTGACCTTGGGCAAGTCACATGGGTTCTCTGTGGCTTTGTTCCCCGTCTGTACCATGGGGATAAGAGCAGTGTGTGTGTGTGTGTACGGGGGGGAGAGGATAAACATGTTTTGTGAGGCATACAGTGATGGGGGGAGGGGGCATATAAATACCTTAGATAATCCAACAGATTTTCTAGCTACCTAAAATAGTCTCCAGCATCCTGATCCAAGCTGGACCCAAGGCGACTCCGGTCTTGTGCCCAGATCTCATGTGAGCAGCCCATTTGCTGCATCTGAGCAGCTCTGGAAGAATCAGTCTCTTGTGGTTTGGGATCCGAGCCGGTCGGCTCTCCGAATAGGTGGGAAGGGGTCGTCCTTGATCTGATGGGCCTCTCTGGTCTGGTTCCCTGTCGGTGGGGTTTATGTGGCCTCCTGCCCTGTCCGGTAAGATACAAAGCCCTAATGGGCTGACGTCCGTTGTCACCGCGGCCTTAGGAAGTCAGGCAGTGGCCACGGGGGAGAGCAGGCTGCCCTGCTGCGGCTCGGGGCACGGCCCTCTCGGGACGGTGCGAGTGAGGCTGAGAACAAGGCACCTGCAGCCTGGCAGGGCGAGAGCTAAAGTAGGCTGAAAAAGTGTGTGTGTCTGTTGTTGGCTACGGAAATGAAAGTGACGTCCCATCTGCCTGTCCTCCCCAGCCCACATCTGGTCTGCCCCCTCCAGACCCACTGTGGGCCCTTTTCGGTTCTGTCCTCCCAGGCCTGGGGGAGCTGCAGCCAGGCTCCCTGTGTTGGGGGGCACACCCCATTACACCAAGGATGGGAGGGGGGAGAAGAGAATAGAGCCACTCCGAGCTGCGTCTGTGGCACCCTGACTGGCTGCTCTTCTCCAGGGGCCGAGAAGTGGGGGAGGCAACCAATCGGGGAGATTCCCCCTTGGCAGGGCTGAAATGAAGCCCCTCAGAGACTGGCTCGAGCTGTGGTCCTTGGTTCTCAACCTGGCGTGGTGTGAGCACTGGGCATGGCAGACCAGGAGCACCCCCAGCCCCCATCTTCCTGCTGGGGCAGAGAGGAGGGGACGTGCCGTGATGCTCTTCACGCTACAAAACCACTGGGGATGGGGATGCAGGCGGTGGGGGATGAGGTGACATGGGCTGGACAGGCTGGAAGGAAAATGCAGGAGACTCAGTAAAAGCTCCTTGGAAAATGTAACTGTTCCAGCCAATGGCAGGGGCCCCAGGGCCTGGGCTCCCGCCTGCAGAGATGGGGGGATGGGTGGGAGGTCGCTGCCCCACCTGGCCTAGTGTTGGCTCCAGTGGGGGAAGTGAACCCTGATGCTCTCAATGGGCTTCTGGCTATTTCCTCTTGCAAGCAGCTGCAATCCCCCTCGGCCCTGCCCCCGCTCCCCCACTGCTGGCTCAGACCTCTTTTTGAATCTGGGTTGGCCGGTGCATCCCCCCAGCCACCACCTGCCCTGGGTGGCCCCAGTCCCCAGGAAGGCGAAAGCAGCCAGTGTCTTGGCGGGGGGCTGTGGGTTATGAGGATGGGACCCAGGTGCGCACATGAGATGGACGTAGAGGGAGATAAACAGGTGTGATTGGGGTGAATGGCTGCAGGAGATCCAATCTTCAGGGGAGTGGGTGGGGGCTCTGCGGGAGAAAGCAGTGTCCGGTCTCATGCTCGGGACCGCTGGCCCAGGGGGTTGGGTGTGGCAGCTGCAGGGTTTCAGGGAGCTCAGTAGTGTGAAGGATCAGCTGGCCCAGCTTCTCTCTAGAGAGGATTTGGGCCTGTGACAGGCATAGGGGAAAGGAGCTGGGTGATCTTTGCCTCGTCCCCAGGGGGTCTCTGGCCACTGGGCTCCCTGCCAGTCGGCTTCTGTTCAGGAGAGTTGCCGGACAGGAGGCAGCAGTTCAGAAATGACGCATCGGTGGAGCTGTGTGGGGCAGCCCAGAGCTAGAACAAGCATGTGGCTGTGGGTCAGCACCGAGTGGAGAGGGAGCTTTAGCCAAGGCTTTGCTCCGCTCCAGCCACTGCTGTTCGGCTTTGCATTTTCATGAGCACTCAGGTTCACCCAGTATCTATTCCCCTAACTCCAAACCACCGTAAAGAGAACGGAGCTCCAGTTCCCGGGGGGGCCGTGGCTAGGGCTGGAACCGCGGTAATCTCCACCATAGGAGGTAGCAAATCTTTGCGTGGCTGAGGGCTGAAGTCTGGAGAGGTGTGACCTCGTGGAGCAGAAACCTCGTGAAACCCCAGATCCCGTGGGGTCCTGTACAGCGCGTTTTGGGGGATCTAGCCATGTGAGGCATGGAAAGGCAGCTGCAGCTTCCCCTTTCAGGTGCATGCATACAGCAAGGGGAGACCTACCCCAGTAGCTAAACTGCAGGGGAGTCTGATGGGAATTGTCTGGGTCAGAGGGCACCAGGCAACTAGGCAGACCAGTCAGTCACTAGACCTGTCAGTTTCTTTTTCATAGCTAGTCAGTTTCACTTCCGGGTTCCCATGCCCTAGCAGGGCGCTGTTGTGTGTTTGGCATCCATTGCCGCAGAGAAGTGGTTTAAATCAGCCGCTTAAAATGGTCACAGGAACTCCCCAGGGCAGGCGCGACATCGAGTCACTCACCCTTTCCGCTGTCGGCTCGGAGAGCGTTGGGTGACTCATTCCGGGGCTGTGCAAAGATCCTGGAGAAATAAAGTGCAACTGACTTGCTTTGTAAACAGTCTCTTGCCTTAGATGTGTGGCTGAGCTGGAGTTTTACAAAGCTGGCTTCTATCCGCCGCATTTTTCGAACTGACGTGAAGAACGTAGATCAAATATCTCGTTGGTATTGGGTTTTGCTCAGTCTACATTTTTGTGGCTAAAATACCCGTCCGTGCCCCTTTGATTTAAACAAGAAGAATATTCCAAGCTCTAGGAGCCTCTTCCCAGGCCTGACCGGTGTCCTTCGCTGGCTGTGCGATTCGTATGTTCAAAAGTGATTTAGGGGCTCACTGAAAGTCAGTGGGATTTAGGCATCTAAGTCCCTTTGGTGCTTTTGCCCACCGCATGTAGCCCACGTGGAAATGCCTCCACGTTCTCTAGACTCACTCTTTCACGGTGCATTTACAGCATTACGTGGGGCAGGTTCTGTTTGCAATGCTCTGTCTCCGCACAATGAATATCCCCCGTCCCATCTCTGTACCCAGCACCTCCAGATCCAGAGCATAGACCATTACCCCGACACTTCCGAAGTAACTTCAGTAACTGACAGCAGTAGTAGATTCTTATCCTCTATGTGGACCAACTAGTAGAGGGGACAAGACACACTTAGCTATTCCTATTCTGTGCCTTCCAGCCTTACATAAGAAGAACGAGGTAATTCCCATCTGAATAACCTTAATTTTATACGAAGAATGAAAGAGTTCTGCATATGAGGTGTGTGTGTGTGTGTTTTCCTCCTCCTTTTCCTGGGCTTGGATCTCGCCTGGAAAAGGAGCCCCCCATGGAGAACAGTGTTGTTCCAGGGGATGCACCCTGCGAGGTGGAAAATGGGGATCAGGGGAGATTTTAAGGCTACGGGACAGTTGGGCTGTGGCAGCTCTGACCTGGTGGTTTAGCAATGTTTAATTATGGTCAAGCAGCATAATTAGGGTGGAGGTTGTGGGAGAAAATGACGGAAGGCAAAGCTCTAAAAAAAAAATAAATCCCAAAACCCCAACCTGCTCAAAATAAGAATCCAACACATCAGCCGGAGGGAGGGCACTTCTCCCAGTGGTCCCTGGTGCTAATTGAAAAGCAGGCAAGCTTCTTGTTTTCCCCATTTGTCAGGCAGGCCTTTTTGGTCCCGGAGGGGATATCCCCTACCAGAGGCTGTCAAAATACGAACGTGTTGTTAGATTAAACAGCCGAGAGGCTTGGGACCTGCCTGATTGCACCAGGAGGTCATGCAGGGCTCTGCCACAGAGGCCTCCCTGTTGGGAGGTGCGCAGTGGGGGGAGGACTGTGGGCAACTGGGTGGTTTCCGCCTGTGTTAAGTGCTAGCAGGTTTCTGCCCTCTCCACAGTTTCTCATTGGAGGTTAAGCATGTGACCTTGCCATACCCTGGTGATTCTCTTAGCAGGCGCGTGGCTCGCACTAGGCAGGTGCTGGGGGTTGCTTTCCCGGGACGGCTCCTTTTCCATGACTTGAATGGGTTGGATATGTGGGCACTCGGCCCATTGAGCAGATCGGCTGCTGTCTGTCAGGCTTCCCTTCTGCACACAGCAGGCATGGTAGGTTTATTCCCAGCATCCCGCTTTCACTGGAGTTAATGTGTTGGGAGCAAAAATCAAACCCTGCTGTTTCTTTCTGCTGCCCGAGAAGGTGGGGCTCAGACCCAGCTGCTTGTCTGCCAGGCTGTCTGTGAATTGGGGCGCCGACCCTGGGGGTGCAGTTCCCTTTGTAACCATGATGTTTTTGTTTTCTGCGGGCTGTCCCTTTAAACCTGCAAGGACTCGGCTGCTTATCTCTAGGGACAGTAATGGCGAGTGCAGCCTGTGATCTGTCTCTTGCACTTCTCTGGCCCTCCGTTGTGTAGTATCTGAGCCCAGCAGGGCTTTTACTGTCTTTATCCTCAGGCAGCCCTGCAAGGTAGGGTGGTACTGTTATCTCTATTGTGCAGATAACATCTAGCTCTTCTCGAGCACTTGTCATCCATAGATCTCAAAGCACTTGACAAAGGAGGTCAAGTTTCATTGTTCCCATTTTACAGCAGGGGAAACTGAGGCACAGAGACTAAAGGGTTTTGTCCACATAGGGAAATTGGCTGGAACAGCTCCACATGTGGACACTCTGGTTCTGGAATAAGAGTGTCTTTTTCTGGCTTAAATTTACACCCTGCCTTAATCTGGATTCATTTCCCTGTGTAGACAAGCCCTGAGTGACTTGCTCAAGTCACACGGGGAGTCGGAGGTGGAGCAGGACTCTGAACCTGCGTCTCGGGAGTTCCAGGCTAGCGCCCTGACCCTGTTTAGAATCAGAGAATCTTAGGGTTGGAAGGGACCTCAGGAGGTCGTCTAGTCCCACCCCCTGCTCAAAGTAGGACCAATCCCCAATTTTTGCCCCAGATCCCTAAATGGCCCCCTCAAGGATTGAACTCACAACCCTGGGTTTAGCAGGCCAATGCTCAAACCACTGAGCTATGCCTCCCCCCAATCCCTGACCCTGGGCCATCCTTCCTCCTTTTTCTCATTTTGCTTCCCCTCGACCCAAGCGGAAGGTCATTCGGGCCGGCTGGTCTTTGTGCAACGGCAGTACCCAGCTTCTGACCCCACCCCAGGCTTTGCCCACCTCTGATACAGCCCTGAGTCTGTCACGCCGCGCTTCCCGTCTGCCCCTCGCCCTATGACACAAGAACGTGTTGGCAGGAGCCTCTTCTGGGTGAGACTTTTCTGCCGCCGTTGTCCATTTCCAAGCCTCGCCTTGTGGGCTAGAGTGCGGTGAAATGTGTCATGCGGGGGGGTTGATGGCCAATGCGGTTTCGGCCAACCCAAGACGATGCACATAGTTGACGTGAATAATTTTGGCCCTTCACAAAATGGCCAAAGGAGAAGGTGCCGTCCCAGCCTCCCTTTTCCGCCCCTACTAACCTTTAGCCAGGTGATTGGGCACTCAGCTGGGGTGTGGAAGACCCAGGTTCAAATCCCTGCTCTGGAACAGACCCCAAATGGACATTTTCAATTCACTGAAATGTCCCAAAAGCTTCAGAGTCTGTTCAACATGAACAGAATATTCATTTTATTTTTTTGGGGTGGGGGAAGCTGCTGCCAAACCAAATGTTCAATTCTTCCCCCAGCTCTGCTGTAGTCCCCAAGGGGCAAAGCGCCCATGGATGTCACAGGCACCTTGGCTGGGAGCAGGCCCTGTGGTTCTCACCCTGCTCGGCTCGCTCTGACCCGCGCTCTCTGGCTAACCCTGCACTGGCATCTACCGCTCGCTTGCTGGTGGCCTGGCTCCCTTCAGTGTGGCACTACTGCCTGCCTGGCCATCCAGCGGGTCCCTGCCATGGGGCTGACCTAGTCCAGGAGAGTCTCCCTGAAGGAAACCCAGGGGCCATCGGGTAGGTCCTTGTGGGCCACAGGGGTTTTTCACTGGCGTGCAGTGCTTCTTCTCTCCCAAGGCTACGGTGGGGCAGCACGAGTCTCCGCATCCCCTGGCCAGGGCTTGCTGGCGGCAGCCCCTGCCCCACCCTGACTGCTCTCCCCATGAATTTTCCTCTCTGGAAAGGCCCCAGCCGCAAGCCTGGGGTGGTGTCGCTTTCAAACAGCATGGGTAATGTGTAGACATGGGACAGCGACTGCAAACTCCAGCCCCGAGCCCCCAGCAGATCGATGAGTGAAGGACCCCGGCCTCTCTTACAGCCGGGCTCCGCTGCAGGAAGGGAGCGGGGCAGCTGTTAACTTGTCATGGGCCCCTCTCTCCCCTCCCTTGGAGAGAGGTTCCCGAGGGAGCGCTATCCCTCAATGTCCTGACCTTTACCACCGAGGGACAAAGCCTCCCGTTATGGCCCCCACTGGGCCTCTTCTCCTTTCTCGCCTGGAGCAGCCTGAGGCCCACGTCTGGGTCTGGCGGGCACAGAATGAATCCACCCCTGTGTGTGTCCGAGCTCAGAGCGCCCGGGCCAGCCCCCTCCCCGAGCCAGCTGTGCGGTGCGGGTGGTGGCAACGGGAAGAGCTGGATGGAGGGGAGCCTGGGTGATGAGAGAGAGCTCTTAACTCTCGCACCCGGGGGCCGTGATCAAACACCCCTGTGGTCGGGGCTTGTGTCTGTATTAGCCACCCTAGGGCTCTGGACCTCAAAGGTATTTAGGGGCTTCAGAGCGAGGAACAAGAAGTGCCCCCTAGTGGACAATGATGGAATAACCTGCCAACGGGGGAAGCTTCTTCCTGACCCCTGTCAGTCAATGGCTGGTGCATGCCCTGAAACATGAAGGTTCGTATCCCTTAGGTACGTGTGTCCTGCCCAACGGAACTGTGGGTGACCATTTTTAAAGGGCCCCTGCCAAAGCTCTAACTCCCCCATTCCTTCTTGGCTTGTGTAGGCATCACCCTGGTGGTGATCCCCACCGTGTAAGTCTGTACGTAGGGTGGGAGCTCTTCAGCGCAGGGACAGTGAAATATTCTGTGTCTGTACAGCACCTACCACTATGAGGCCCAGGCAACTAGGGGCTACCTCCATAGACCCGCAGTTCAAATGGGAAGGTGCCAATCCATCTCCATAGCCGTTCCTGAGTCTGAATCTAGCTGAACCTTTTGCCAGGCGGCGCTTGTGTGTACTGCGGTTTTTCAGAGTCCGTGGCCAGAAGGGAGCCCTGACCGTTCAGTCTGACCCACTACATAGTGCAGGGTGGAGACCTGCCCCACAATGAACCCGAGAGCAGATCTCTCAGAAAAACCTTCCCACCTGGATTTAAAAATTGCCAGGGCTGGAGAAGCCACTGCAGCTCAGGGCTGGAAGGATGGCTCAGTGGTCAGGGCGCTCGCCAGAGACCTGGGTTCAGTACCCTGGGTTCAGTACCCTGATGTCCTGCCTGACCGTGAGCGAGTAAATCTCTCTGGGGCTCCATCCCCATTTGCCCAATGGAGGGGACAGCCCTGCCCTGTCTCATGGGGGGTGAGGATAAATACAATGAAGACTGGGAGGTGCTCCGAGACTCTGCTGATGGAGGCCAGAGACAGACAGCCATGGCCCCTTAGTTCTGGGCACTGCATGCTTGCATAACAAAAAGGGAGGCCCTGCCCCAACGAGCTTGCTGTCAGTCATCTGACTGATATAAGCCTTTCCATCCCAAAGCCTGCGACCGAGGGGGGGGTGTGCTTTCGGTGAAACAGGACTGCGGCGGTGCTCGCCGAGATTCATCCAGAAGTGAATCCGGCACTTGTGAAAGCTCAGACAGCAAGTCGTACGCGTGGCAATCGCCTCGCCCAAACGGGGAAGTGCAGCCACCTCTGGGGTGGGAGGTAGCAGCTGTTTGACAGTGCACAGAAACCTGCCAGGTGACACCGGGAGGGAAGAGGGACCGAGGTGTCCCACTGAAGCTCTTAACTGGCTGTATTCCTGCCCCTGCTCCTATGGAGTGTTTAAATATATGGCAGAAAAGGATTTACAGTCCAGTGAGCCGCTGTTTCCCTACCCCATTGACGCTTCCTTCCCTGGCAGCTGGGCCGGCAGGCCTCAGAGCCTCGTGCCCTGCAGCACCCCCTGTGGCTGCGGTTTAATAGGACATGCTTCCTTCCTCCCTCTGAGGGCAGCCTCTTGCAAACCTGCTGCCCCATCAAGCAAAGCATGTGTGCAGGGTGCTGTAGTCACTGAGGGAATGAGACCCTAGAGAACGTAGCCTTGGCCTTGTGTGTGGCTGAGAAGGCAGCTGGCTACAGGACTCTTGGTCCGACCTTGTTTCTCCTCTGTCAGGCCCAACGCCTTCTCCGACCAGAGAGGAAGCACGGTCCAGAAAGGACCAATTCAGCCAGGGCACCGGGGCTTGGACCGCAGCAGCTGGAGTTCTTAGCATGGGCTCAAAGAAGTGGAGAGGGGTTGGGATGACGGCCAGCTGCCGGCCCTCACCACCGCGCTCCGAATGGGATGGGCAGGTTAGGATGGCCCGGTGAGGCAGCTGAGAACGGCAGGTCGTGTAGCAAAGGCAATGGGGATAATGCACTTTATTGTCCTGGCAGATTTCTGCATGAATCAGATGGGGCGTGTTAAAAACCAGGCGGATACTTGCCCTACGGCTGGGGGTTCCTGCTATCAGCTGTAGTAAGATAAGCGGAACAGGGTCAGAATCCAGGAGGGCCTAGTTTGGGGTGACATCAGGGGCTCAGGAGTGCAAACTGGACCAGGCTGCGACCAGCCAAATACTGGCCTCTAGCAGTGAACTCTGCTTCTTGAGGATGAAATACCCTGGCGGTGAGCTGTGTGTATGTGCCGGGGGCTGTCCGGTTTTCAGTTCCCAGAACTCCTGACCTGCAGCTCCTAGGGTGGTGTGTCGGGGGGGCGGCTTGCTCAAAGTGTGTGTGGGTTGATGTCTGCCCGTGGGTCTGCACTGGCTGGGGGGGGGGGGGGGGTGTTGTTAATGCTCTCAAAGCAAATAGCTCTCTCTCTCTCCACTCCTCCCTCTCCGCTGGGAGCGGCAGGCACTCGGACGGAAGGTCCGGCTCCGGCCTGGGCAGACAGACGTGCGCCAGCTGACTAACAATGTGGCCATTGCGGCTCAGGCTCCGAAGCCTCCCCGGTCCCCTAGGCTGGAGAGTTTGTGCCGAAATGTCCACGCCGCTGTATTTAGCGTGTTAGAGCGAGTCTTGTCCGCCCACCTGGCCTGGGAGAGTCGCTCCCGGCAGCAGGGCAGATGTTCCCTGCAGGGCGATCGCCCGTTTCCTGCCTTGCTTGGCTGGAATGGGATTGTGTAACTTACAAGCTCCTTAGGGTTGCTCCTTGCAGTGTCTCCTGTATCCCCACCACATGCAGAGTGAAATGCTGCTTAGATGGGAAGCTCTTTGGGGCAGGGACCGTGACTGTGTTGTTTGTCCAGCGCCTAGCACCGTGGGGTCCTGGTCTGTGACTGGGGCACAGAGGGGCTCTTGTGATCTAAATAGTAACACATTATAATAGTGTGATTTGGCTTGCACCAACATGAGAGGAGAATGCCATTTGCGCTTGTTTTGCATAGCTGGAAATGCTGATGTAGGGGGCGGGGGTGTGAGCGGAGTTTCTTATCCCATGCACAACAGAGTGAGAGCTCTTCCCATTCTCTTGTGGGGGAATGGACGGGGGAGGTCAGCCCAGAAAATAGGGAACCCCCACCTTCTACGCTTGGGCTCCAATGGCCCCAGCTCCCCGCTGTGTCTGCAGCTGAGCAGAGCTGGTTTGTTAGGACAAATGGGCCCCTCTGGGCCATCATTGCCGGAATCTCTGCTCATCTATATCTCATGGTAATATCCCCCGATGGCTTCCTTGCTCTGTCCTGCACTGATTTATTCTGGGACAGCGAGTGGGCTCAAACCTGGGACCTCTGGAGCTTAATGCATAAGTCTCTACTGCTTGAGCTAAAAGCCACACGGCTCTTCGCTAACGCTGTAGCAGCCTCATTAATCTCTAAGTCGTCTCAATGCCACTGCACGGGACAGAGCACCACACCCAGAAGGTGTGTGGGTTACACCGGGCCTAGGGATTCTGACCCACTGAACAAAGGACTCGTTCCCCTCCCCATTCACAGTGCTGGGGCAGGGCCTTGTTTTCACCCAGGGATGCAGTGGGGTCGACCCCGTCCATGGGTTCGGGTTCCAGGCCAGGATTCTGGGAGACCTTGTGTTGACTCTGGGCAGTGCCCATGGCATCCGTCGGCCAGGGAGCCCGAGAGAACCGCGGGGTCAGTCTGTGTCCAGGAGCCTCAATAAAGCATCCCAGCTGTATTCGTCTCCGCCCAGCCCTGCCCTCCTGCACTGCTCCAGCGTCCCTGCCCCGCATGGCTGATCCAGGGGGCAGCCTGGAGAGGGGAACGAGCTCTCGGAGAGCCAGGAACTCTGAGAACCTGGGCTCAGGGAAGACAAGCCTTTAAAGCTTCTCGCTGTGGAAAAGCAAAAAATCCACCAGCCCCTTCTCCCACCTTCCTGCCCCTCCGGGTGCTGCATTGTCTCACCCCCTGGACCCTGCATACCTTCTGCCCCGCCCCCGTGTTGTCCTGTGCCCCTAGCTCGCATCGCACTGCTCTGTTTGGTGGACTTGCCGTGAGAGAAGTTCGAGCCGGGGCTCTGGTGTTACTATGCTGTGGCATCTGGTTTTCCAGGACACCGTTCGTTTCTGCGCATCCATCAAAGAGGATCAAAGTGGCAGCAGCATTCAGGGCCGCGAGCAGAAGAGAGCGAGGCGAGAGGGAGCCCTGCCGCTGCAGCGCTGTACCCTCCAGTTCTCGTGGTTCTCAAGCTAAGCAGGCGGAGGCAGGTTCAGTCGTGGATGGGACACGGAGAGGAATGCCGAGAGGCTGCAGGAGAGGGTGCTGGCGACCCAGTAGGAGGTGCCTTTCCCTCTGGATCCGCCTGGCCCCCGTCCCCCCTCAGTCATCACCAGTAGTAGTGCCTACCCACCACCCCAGTCATGGACCGGGTCCCCATTGTGTAGGCCCTGGATAAACACTGAGCAAAAGGCCCCCCCAAGGAACTTACACTCCGTGTAATAAGCCGCTCCAATTTCGGCAAGGATGTGAAATACTCCAAGACCCCCTAGGCCCGTGCACAGGATAAGTCAGCCAGCCATCGTCACACGGCCCATTTGAAGGCAGGGGTCAGGGAGGCGGAAGCCTAGGGCCCGCGGCACAGGTATGGGGCTGGAATGAAAGCGGAATTCCTCTACGGTGTTGCCGCTATGACCGAGCGTTGGCCAGCCGCTGCTTTCGCACTAATAGTTCAGTGGCTGGTAGGGGTGGGGGCCCAGAATCTCCCCAAAGAGCGTGGAGGGCGGCTCCTGATCAGAATCCTGCCCGTCTCTGGGAGGGTGGAAATACCCAGGAGAGGGCAGTGCTTAGGCACCAGCCTAGCTCAGGGCCGCATTGTGTTAGGGGCTGTACGAGCACACAGTAAGAGACAAGCGGCCACTCAGCTGCTAGAACCAGGGCCGGCTCCAGGCACCAGCGAAGGAAGCAGGTGCCTGGAGTGGCCAATAGAAAGGGGCGGCACTCGGTGCGTTATTGGGGCGGCACGTCCGGGAATTTGGCCGTGAGTCCTTCATTCCCTCTCTTCCTCTTTGGCAGCAATTCGGCGGCAGCTCAGTCGGTGTGGTGTGTGGTTTTTGTCCCCCCCCGTCCCCATCCCCGTCCACTTGGGGCAGCAAAAAAGCTGGAGCCGGCCCTGGTTAGAACAGACAAGCCGAGTGATCAGAGGGGAGCTGCAAAGGGCACGTCAGCGCGATTCTTCTTTGCAGGGACGGGTTGGTGGTTTTTTTTTTTTATTATTGTTTTTCTAAGCTTCGTTAGTGTGTGGCTCTAGAATCCAGCACCAATAGGGACGGCTTTGTGTGATGCTATTCGAGACTCTGCTGAGAAACCCGACGGCAGAATCCTATAGCTGGCCTGCCAGCCCCCCAGCCCAGCGTGAGGCTAACTTAAAATAAGGTGGAGCACTGGATGCTAATGTTTGCCCCTTGTTTTTTCTCTGCTGGGGTTTTGGTTGGGCCCCTGAGGTTGGGGCTTCCCTTCTCCGATGCCTTCTCTGGTTTAAACCCTGTGTGTTCGTTCCTCTCTGAAAACCCACCCAGAGCCTGCTGCTATGAAACACGCAGGGCAGATGGCGTGGCTCGGCACAGGTGTGCTACGCCAGAGCTAACGAGCTGCATATGTTGGCTGCCTGATGCCTGATTTAAAAGGCTTCCCTAAACCCGGGAAAGCCCAGAGACTGGGATTATAGGGGCCAGGGAGCCAGCTCTTTATGAGCCATGCATTCTGGACAACGGGGCTCGAGTGGAAGACGGGGGCGGGCCCTGGGCCCCCAGCAGAGCCCATCAGTGTGGCTCCTGAATGGCTGGAGGGGTTGGGGGGAGGGAGGTGAGCAATCCCCAGCCTCTGCGGGGAGCTCGGGTGTTTCCTGGGCTGCTCCCTAGGGACAAGGGAAGGACTTGAATGTGGCCCTTGTGGAGGGCAGGGCAGGGAGTGTCCACTGGAAGGATTGCTCCTGATGGGCAAAGGCTCCATTCTTACAGGATCCCGTGGCCAGACTGAACTTGTATGGAGTGCCATGCTGGAGACAATCCTGGTAAGGGGGGGCGGGGGCACTTGTGCAACCCCGTGCACAGTAACAAGAGAGGACCTGCTCTGGGCTGAGGGATCCCTCCAGTCTGTCCTGTGTAACCCAGGCCACAGGGCTCCCCTGCTTTAATTCCTGGTGGAACTAGAGGAGCACTTGGAGCAAACCCGCCCGTCCCGATTTAATACTTGCCAATGCTGGAGAATCCACCCTAGCCACTGGGAGATTGTTCCAAGGGTTAAAGACCCTCCTTGTTTGAGTTTGTCTAGTGTCAAGTTCCAGCAGCTGGATCTCATTAGACCTTCCTCTGCAAGGCGGAAGAGCTTGTTATTATCAGCCGCGGGTTCCCTGGGGAGGTCTTTGTAGACTGGGATCAAGTCACCCCTTAACCCTTTGGTTAAATTAAACACATTGAGCCTCCCTTATCTGGCCCCCACCTCTGGGGTATCTGCACCCCTCGCAGCCAATCATGTATGCTCCCCTGTGGCAGCGCAGTGCTGTTACCCCAGAGCACAGATTGGGAAACTGAGGCACAATATGGATTACGGGACTTGCCCAAGGTCACACGAGAACTCTGTGGCAAAGCCAGGAATTGAGCCCAGCTCTGCCGAGTCCCAATTTAGTGCCCCAGAAGCTAGGCCATTCTGTCCGGTCGTGGGCTTTGCTTGCTGCTGGGGGGGTCTCCCTAGAAGCTCTGCACAAAGCTCAATGGCCAGAGGCTGCAAGTGCCTGGCGCGTCCAGTACCCGCTGCAGGCAGGCGCGCTGAGGACCAAGCGAACGCCCTGCTGGAAGGTGACTAATGGTGTCTTTTAATCTGCGCCATAGGGGAGAGCGCTGGCTGATCAGGCTCGACAGTCCTGCGGGAGCCTCATTTGATTTTCTCCAGTCACCTGAGCTGCCTTCCGGCTTCTGTAATTAAATGCTTCACTTTGGCTTGACCAACCAGAGAGCCCCATGTGCAGACAGCAAACTCTCTCCGCATGTGCAGGGCCCGGCCGAACCCAGAGCCAAGCCAGTGACAACTTCTCCTCCTCCTCCTCCCGCAATGTGGGAACTTGGCCCCTTCCCTCCAGAGGACAAAGCAGACCCAGCATCTCTCCCCTGCCCCACAGGGAACGCCCCAGATCTGGAGTGGAGGCTTGGCTGAGCTGGTTGTCGCAGCAGAGGAAGAATGGCCTGTGGATAGGGCGCTAGCCTGGGACTCTGGGGACCTGGGTTCAAGTTCCCCCTCTGCCACAGACACTCCGTATGGCCTTGGGCAAGTCCCTCAGCCTCACATAGCTCCTCTGGGCCTCAGTTCCCCTCAGTACAATGGGGTAATAGCAAAGCGCTGTGGGGGGTTGAGGGTCAGTGCATTGGTCGCTGAGCATACCCCAGGAATGGGGGCTGTGTAAATACCTTGGAGAGAACTCATCTGAACATGTCCACTGCGCCTCTCCCCCCCCCCCCCCCTCCCGCCCCGGGAGGCTGGCAGCCCTCTCTTGCTGTAGCCAGAGGCTTAGTCCTCTGCTGGCCGGATGTTACCGTGATCAGAGCCACGGCATGCACATTAGCCTGATTCTCCCCACCTCATGCCTTGTGCCACCATGTACGGCGAGGTGAAATGCTACCAGTGATCCAGGGCACGTGGTGACATGAGGGAGGCGGGGATCAGGGCCTTTCACTGTGGTCTCTGGGTCGCAGCAACAGCTCTCCTGGGTATGTCCCAAGGGAGTCGGTCTGTGTGGGCACTTGCACCTGCTCAACACTGTGGATCTGGACCTTGTGCTGTGGGAGAGTCGCTCTGGATCGATCTTACCAGTGCCAGAACAAGAGGCCTCGCTCTCTTGCTGTTTGAGAGGCGAGCGCCCCGTCTCCTTGGAATCTCTTGCATCCTTTCTGCAGTGGACAAGGGACCAACCTGTGAAACAGGGTCCTCCATCCCAGTCTCTCTGGGTCCTGGGAGAATGGCAAAGCAGTGGCCAAAATGGGTCATGGCTATTGTGTTCCTACAGATATGGTGCACTTACAAGAGTAGCAGCCTATGGGCCAAAGCGTTTGGGGGGCGATACTGGGTCCAGTCCTCGTCAATATTTTTAATTAGCGACGTGGAGAATATTCATCACGCTGGTGGCCAACAAGCTTGACCTAGGCACTTATGCTGCCCGCAAATAGTATCCGGGTGCACTCGAGAATCAGGAGCGACCCCTAAGCTGGGGAGGATGCATGGGGCTGAGCAGCAGCACTGGAGATGCAGGCTGGAACAGTGTCCCCCACTAGCATGGTTTGTGTGGGGAGAGCCGATCAGAAGCCCAATGAGAATGGAGGGGACTGGCTAGGCAGGCAGTCGCACCACATCAAAAGCTCAGGGGGATTGGAGCGGGTGATGGATTGAGTGAGTCATCCAGGCGCGGCTGCTGCAGAAATAGACCAGCACGGCCTCTGCTGTCCACGAGGTGACAGGAGCCGGAGCTGCAGGGGAGCAGATGTAGGTTACACGTGAGGCAGGATCTGCTCCGCCCTTCCAAGGTAGATAAACGGAGGCTGGGACATGTGGCTAGAAGCAGGACTGGATTCCTTCAAGTTGCTTTGACCTCCTTCAGCTTCCCTGTGCAACCCCATGGCCAGTGTGTGTTGCAGGTCCCCTCTGGGCTGATCCATAGAGGACACGAGTCTGAGACTGTTCGCTCTCTCTCGCTCTTGCTTCTAGCTGTGAGCGTCCCTGGTGCATTGGCCAAGGTGGTACCTCTCACGCTTGTGACCCTCACCCCGCCCATAGCGAGCTACAGCTGTGTTTGCAGACCTGACCTCTGAGGTCTCTGCCAGGGGCAGATGGTGCTAACATAGCAGTAACACCCCATCCGTATTCCAGCGGGGCCAACGAAAAGCCACGTTTGAGTGGCACAAGGGTAGAAGCCCCCAAGGACTCTGAGCAGCCTGTCCACTCAACTAGTCTAATCCCTTTGAAAAGGGGAGCTAGCTGGGTTAAACAAGAAAACCCTCTGTCTAAGCCAGCTGCTGGCTGCCTTCTAGGATCCCAGAGATGAGTGTACCAAAGAGACATTTCTATCCTTCCTGAATGTAGGGCTTCCTGCCCCACCATGTGGGGGATCTCTTCCCCCCCCATTTTATGTCAGAATCTTCTGTCTGTCAAGGTAATCTTTGGCCTGGATACTGACTTGCATTGAGCAGAGAGATTTTCTTGCCTCCAGACCATTGATTGTTCATCAGTCAAGTGTTTTGTGTGAAAACTCCCTAGAGTGTGTGTGTGTGTGTGTCTTGAGCCACTGAGGGGAGAGTTCCCTGGTCCGGTGCATCGCAGCCCCGAGAGTTTGCATTGTTTTTATTTAATGATTATATCCCCCTGCCTGCCTGCAGCTGTCTGTCCCTGCAGCCTGCAAGACCCTGCTGTCCAGTGTGGGGTGACCCTTTGACCTCTACAGCCACATCCATTCAGCAGCTGCTCTGGGCAACTGTGCAGACAGCAGCAGCAGGCCCTAGCATGAGCTACAGGTTACCAAGCCCCTAATTGATCAGACAGCATAGCAAACTCTCCTGCTACTCCTGGGCACAACTCGGTGGGTGTCTCGGAGGGTTTGGGGATGAGATGTTAAAAACTGTCTGCTTAGCGTGGGTGATAAAGAATTCTTTCCCCCTGTGATAAATGAATGGGGGAGGGGGAGTAGCTCCCTTTTATGAACAGCCAGCCAGCTATAAAATCCCTGTTAGTAGCTGTTCTCTACTTGCTTTACCTGTAAAGGGTTAAAAAATTCCAGAGGTAAAAGGAAGGGAGTGGGCACCTGACCAAAAGAGCCAATGGGAGGGCTAGAACTTTTTAAAATTGGGGAAATTTTTTTCCCTTTTTTCTGTCTGTCTGCTCTCTGGGGAGAGGGGACAGAGCAGACACAGGGCTGGAGCTATGCTGTAAAAAGCTGTGGACCAGGTAGGAAAATCACCAGGTCATACCTAGAAACTACTCATTTGAAACCCCAGCTATGTCAGTAGATCAGGGAATGTCCAGGAAGACGTGAATAGGTTTATCTCTTTTTATTTCTTTATGGCTTGTGGACTTCTCTGGGCTAACCCCAGGTGCCTTTGTTTTGCTTGTAACCTTTAAGCTGGACCTCAGAGAGCTATTCTTGATGCTTAATCCTTGTAATTGCCTTTTTTTTTTTTTAAATCTAGCAAAAAGCGTAGGTTCCAAATGTATTTATTTTTTTCCCCCGAACAGGATTGGATTTTTGTGTCCTAAGAGGATTGTGCACACGTTGTTTAATTAGCTAGTGGCAACAGCTGATTTCCTTTTTCTTCCTCAGCTCTTCCCTGGAGAGGGGGTGACAGGGCTTGAGGGTACCCCACAGGAAGGAATTTCCAAGTGCACCTTTCTGGGTTCCAAAAGGTGGTTTTTGCACTTGGGTGATGACAGCATCTACCCATCCGAGGTCAGAGAGAAGCTGTAACCTTGGGAGTTTAATACAAGCCTGGAGTGGTCAGTATTAATTTTTAGAATCCCTGCGGGCCCCCACTTCTCATAAGAGCAGAGGGTTTTCCCAAGTGTCCAAGGTTGTTTTTCTCTTCCCCCGTTTCTACTGCATGCCTCTGCCCCAGAAGTGGCTGCATTTCAGTGTTGCTGTACACTTACCGTGCTGGGGGTGGGGGGGGAGGGAGGGGGAAGCACTGGAGATTTAATTTAGTGCTGGATTTTCAAAACTGCTCAGCTCCCAGCAGCTCAGTGGGTGGTGGGGGCTGTGGGGAGCTGAGATCTCTTGAAAGCCAAGGCCAGGTTAGGGTCTGTGCTGGGCTGTTCAAGTATTACTTGGCAAAGTGCTGTGGACAGAATGGAGTTTGATCGATGTAAAATATTCCCACCGAGATAATTTAGCAATGGAAGGGGAAACACAGCAGAGGTGACCGGACAGCACCCTCTCTAGAACTTGAGCAAATCTGGGTTTGTGCCCTGAGCTTCAGGGGAACCAAGTCCTCGGGTCTGAGTTGCGCGGACTTCATCTGCAATGAGGCCGTGTGTGAACACGGCTTCAAAAGACTCTTATGTAATCAAATGCTTCTTAGGGGCCCTTGATGAGCTGTGTAGGCCGGGACAAGGGGACATCCCCTTTTTTAAAAAGCTGGTTTCCCTTCCTGTCTGGTCCATGGTGCAGTTGGGTTATTGATTGATACCTGGAGTGGTGGGTGCCATACAGAACATTGGGGGAATGAACCCTTGATCTTCCATACTGTCACAGGGAGCCTGGGACCCGTCTGGCAGGGTTCTGTGGAATTGTAGCATCTTTCTGGACCAGCTCTTTCTGTGCAGTGGGTCACTGAGGCCTCTTACTAGAAGGAAGCAAGGCGGGGGAAGGCTCCTTGAATCACTCGCTGCCGGCGTGGGGACTGCGGACTCGCTCTTAGGCCGGTGCCCATTCAATACTTTGGACGCCAGCCCAATTGGTTCCCCCTCTGTAAATGTTGGCTTACGGTGACGGAGCTGAACAAGCCAGCCATTGTGCGGCTCAGGGCCACTGGAGAAATTGGCTGGGGATTTTTATAAGCGTGTGTGTGTGAAAGCTTTTCACCCTTCGGGTTCAGTGTCCGGCTCCCTCTTCCCCTCCCTGCAGATGCTTGGTTGCCATGACAATCTTGCCATGGTGACGGCTGCTTTCACATCCTGCCAGCAAAGAAAGAAAAGACCGAGAGGCTCCCAGTTGGGGAGCCCCCCTGTAAAGCCTCTATTGCTTTACAAACTGCTCTGTCTCTCTTTCCTAGTCAAGTCTGGCTCCCGCGCAGCCCGGATGCAGGATAGGGGCTCCCTGGCACACAGGGGCCTCCTGGCTCCGGGGGCCCAGCACTGTCCGTCATCGGCCCAGCGAGAGCTCCCAGTTGGAAAGGGCAAGATCTCTCCCCCTGCCCGTGTCTCTGTCTCTACCAGTGTGTCTGTCGGCCTGCGGCGTTTGTGCCTTGTGTGTTGCTGGCTCTGTCAGCTGGCCAGGCCCAGGTCTGCGAATAGACTGGCCCTGCAGGAAGGATCTGCAGCTCCGGCCGCCCGTGTCAATCAGCCCAGGGGCTCCAATGGTCCTTGCTCGGACCAGATCTATTTGCTGCTTTCCCACCACCCACGACTCCAAACAGCTCAGCCAGCTGGATGCGCCTTAGTAGGGCGGGGGACTCTTGTCCCTCCCCCCCCAACTCCTCTTGCACCCAGCTGTGGCATCTGTCACACCCCCACCTCCTCCCTCCGGAGGGTCAGGAAGGCTCCAGCCGGAGCATCTTGCAGGGCTGTTTGCTAACAGTGAACACTGTGCGGTCCTTCGTGTCCTTTCCCTCTCCCCCTCCCTGCACCCCCATCTGGGGAACCCCCGGCGCCGATGATCTCGCGATGATCCTGTCTCTGGGCTTGTCGGCCAGTCTGACTGCACCCAGCCCCGAGGGTGGCTGTACTCCCAGAATGCCTTGCCAGTGCCCCCGGGATGCTGTTGGTGTCGTGTCTCCTGTGGGGCTGTCCGTAGGAGGGAGCGGGTGCTGAGCCAGGGCTGGGGCGCACACCCTACTCCTAACAGGGCTCAGTGGGAACTTTCAAGCCCCCTCTACCCTAGAAAAGTGGCTGGCAGACGTTTTCCCCCTGAAATGGAGACTGGAAGCGGCTCGTGTGGCTGGAACAAGCCCTGTCCTGCACTTCCTCGTGCAGATGGGGCTCGGGTTCGATCCTTTCCAGGCAGTGCCTGCGGGAGTCTGCCTCGTATCCGGTGTGATGAATGATTTCCTGGCCTCTGAAGCCCTGGTCTGTTTGAGCTGCCACTCCATGACCAGTGGGTAACTCCCTAACTGCCAAATGGACTTAGGCATCTGGGTGGACAAGTGCGATGCTTGATGCACTTTGGAGCAGCCCCTGGAGTTACCGGGAGTCTTGGCACTGGCTCCCGTGGGTTTGGGATCAGGTTGGGAGCAAAGTCCACGCCCCGCTTTGCTGTTTGGGCTACATGGATTCTGACGGGACGCCTCCAACGTCTGCAGTGTCCCGCCACTCCTCAGCACAGCTTAATAACCGAGAGGGAGCCGCAGGGAGGCCTCCCGCCACGCTGACCTCCAGGGGCCAAATGCACCCTGGTGCAACTTCACTGCTTTCATTACGAACACTTTCCCGGCCTGGGCTCTCGCTGTGCTTTGCGATCACGGCTGGATCCAATTTCCTGGCTCTGTGTGAGGCTAATCAGTGTGATTAGCCCCACTGAGTAGGTGGGGAAACTGAGGCATAGTGAGGTTGAGGCAAGGTCACATGATGGGTCAGTGGCAGATCTGGGATTACAACCCTGAGTTTCGATTTGTAAGGGTCTAGTCTTGTCCTGGGCTTTATTTTAATCTTCTGTGAACATAGACCTGCCGTGCCTTATCCTACCCACCTCAGGCATGACAGTAACTGACTAGAACAGCACCATCTGTCTGGCCTCATTAGTGCTGTAATATTGTAACCATTAGACACATGATCAGGCAAGTTCGTTAGTTATACAGGGTAATCGTGTGGCTATTTCCGTCTCTAATTTGTTATTGGGAATGCAGCCGAGACAAGGCATGGAGCGAGCATCATGGGGGCTCTGCAAGGTGGACAAATCTGTGCTCTACTAACCCTCCTGGAGGTTTCTTCCGTCTCTAATGCCGGTAGGTCCGGTCCCGTCCATCTGCCTGCTCCCTGGCCAGCAGCCAGGTTTAGGAACTGGCATAGCCCACTTTCCAATAGGGGGCAGCTGCTTCAGGGAAAGGTACAAGAACCCCCCCCCGCCCCCATGGAAAATTAAGGAATAATCTGCCCACAGAAAATTTCTTCCTGACCCTCATTGCTTAGAAGTCGGCTCATGCCCTGAAGCATGAGGATGTACAACTTTTTAAAAATAACCTTCTCAGGTTCTCATTATCTTTGTAAAATATCCAGCCCTCTTGAGTCCAACTAAGCTCTTGGCAACTGGGCTATGTGATAGCCTGTGGAACTCATTGCTAACTCTGTGCTGGGTAATAAAGGATTATTCTCTTCGTTATATTCTTCATGACTTTTGTTCTGCATTTCCTGATGTTCAGTCTTGATTTCCTTTGCTCAGTTCTATCCCAGTGCTCCTAGCTCTCCTGCCCCATCCTTCCATGTCGCACTGAACACATCTCCTGCCTCTTCATTTTGCACCACCCTTCAGGTCCCCATGGTTTAAAAGATCTCGGGCATGGGGTGCTGTGCTCTGGGCATTTGCCTGGTGAAGGTGTACAGAACCTGCCACTTGGCTCCTGTGTCTGGGTGCCATTTGACAAGCCCTGATGTCTTTTTTTTTTTTTTTTCCTTAAAATCTGGGGAAGAGGCAGAGCAGGGGGTGGGGCCTCAGGGAAGAGGCGAAGCCTCAAGGGTCCAGTTACCAGCCATGAAAAAGGTGGCAACTCTTCTGTCGCTATAGGGCCTCTATCCTGACTTGTACCTCCATGCACTCCCAGAACTTCAGTGTTAGAGGACACCAGGCATTGGCCTGAGGCAGGACTCTGAGTGGTTGGGTGTCTGGTGGGATCAGGTCTGAAGGCTCAGCCAGGAATACCTTGCCTAGCTCAGACCCTCTGGCTCTGCTTATTGGTCTAAGCATGGGCCCTGCGACGCTGTGGGTTCTGTTTGCCTCCCTTAGCACAGAAGCAGAGCAGCGAACGGCAGGCAGGGTGCCGGCTCTCCCAGCTGTACGGGGTGGCATAGGGAAGCAGGGCAGGGGAGAGGGGAGGGGGGACAGCAGGGTGCTATTGGGCATTAGGGTGAAAGCCAAAGCATTTAACAGTAGCTTCTTGTGACTCAGAGGGGAGAGATCTCAGGGAGGGTGCAGCTGTCCACGCACAGTTGCAGTGGGCCAGAGCATTCAGAAGGGCTCAGCAGCCCCAGCTGGGGCTACCTATTCCTGCTGCTCCCAGTGTGACACTTGCAGCCAGGCTTTCATGCGAGCTGTGCATGTCGGGTGCTGGCTTCTTGCCTGAGGAGGTTGTGAAGGCTGGAACGATAACAGGGTTTAAAAGAGAACTGGAGAAATTCATGGAGGTTAAATCCAGGATCTGAGTTACTACAGAGAATTCTTTCCTGGGTGTCGGGCTGGTGAGTCTTGCCCACGTGCTCAGGGTTCAGCCGATTACCATATTTGGGGTCGGGAAGGAATTTTGCTCCAGGGCAGATTGGCAGAGGCCCTGGGGTTTTTTCGCCTTCCTCTGCAGCATGGGGCACGGGTCACTTGCTGGAGGATTCTCTGCACCGTGAAATCTTTAAACCACAATTTGAGGACTTCAGTAGCTCAGACATAGGTCGGGTTTGTTACAGGAGTGGGTGGATGAGATTCTGTGGCCTGCGTTGTGCAGGAGGTCAGACTAGATGATCATAAGGGTCCCTTCTGACCTTTAAAGTCTATGATTCATTAATGGCTATTAGCCAGGATGGGTAAGGAATAGTGTCCCTAGTCTGTTTGTCAGAGGGTGGAGATGGATGGCAGGAGAGAGATCACTTGATCATTATCTGTTAGGTTGACTCCCTCTGGGGCACCTGGCATTGGCCACTGTCGGCAGACAGGATACTGGGCTGGATGGACCTTTGGTCTGACCCAGCCTGGCCATTCTTATGTTGAAAAATATCCATTCTTTTTGCAGGAAATATTTGAAAACATTTTACTCCCCTCTTCCCCCCAAGAAACAATGAAAATTTTGACCAAAAAAGGTTTTTCTGGTCCACAACAAAAAGGTTTTTCTGGTCCACAACAAAGCGCTGCGTTTTACTTACACACACACACCCCGTTTTTGTCAAAAAGCCATTTTTTTGCCCAAGGGGACAGGGAAGGAAATGTCTTTGGGGAGAAGAAACCTGAGCGGCCCCAGTGCTGAGCCCTTCTGAAACTCTGAACCTTGCTGTTGTCGCTGAGCTCTCTCTGGAAATTTGGGCCCAAAGGGCCCAGTTGAGCCTTGGGCTGTTTGATTCTGTTTGTACGCTTTAAACCAAGTGCCAGCTTGGGAACCCTGGGGAAAAGCCCCCACTTAGTGAGACTTTTGTGCTGGCATAAGCTGACCTCCCTTTCCGTCCTTCAGTGATGCACAAACTACAGAGGATTCTTTCCCAGGTGTCTTGCCCACATGCTCAGGGTCTACCTGCTCACCAGATTTGGGGTCTAGAGGGAATTTTCCCCAGGTCAGATTGGCAGAGACCCTGGGGGGGCTTTCGCCTTCCTCTGGAACATGGGGCATGGGGCACGTGCAGGTTTAAACTAGTGTGAATAGTGGATTCTCTACCTTGAAGTATTTAAACCATGATTTGAGGACTTCAGTAACTCAGCCAGAGGTTACGGGTCTGTTACAGGAGTGGGGGTGGGGGGTGAGGTTTTGCAGCCTGTGATGTGTGGGAGGCCAGATGAGATGATCACGAGGGCCCCTTCTGGCCTTAAAGTCTGAATCTTTAACACCTAGCTCTTACACAGTGTCTTTCATCCAGAGATTTCAAAGAGCTTTACACAGGTATTTGATATCATTATCCCTGCTTTACAGATAGGGAAACTGAGGCACAGTGGCCATACAGGATTTGCTTCGCCCATGGCTAAAGTACATTAAACAGTAGCTGAGGATAATATTGGACTCTATTTGATAAGCCCCACTTTAGTGAGAGGGGGCTGGTGGTGGTATTAAGCATGTGGTCCATTCTCCTGGCTTCCATGGTTTTAAAGGAATTAATATAAATATTTATAAAACAGCCAGTGAGGGGAGTTGTTTTGTCATGAAGTCTCCAAAAAGCGTTTTTATCAGGGTCTTTGGTGTCATGTTGTCTCTTCTCCCTGATTCTTCCCAGGCAAGCCAGCTTCAGAGCTGCCAGGCCAATCCCCTGAAAACAGGAGACTTTAAAATCTCAACAAATGCAGCTGTCTTACCAAGCAAAGCTGCAGGTCATTTTGTTAGCAGTACATTTCTATTAGTTGATTGCTGTGTAACAGCAGGATTTTAGATGGGGGTGCGTGTGAAATTCCGACTAATTGATCTGATTTGGGTTTTTGGGTTGTGCAGATGCTAGGGTGGTGTTCATGGCCTGTGAGCTACAGAGGTCAGATTGGCTCATGGTCTCTTCTGGCCTTCCGCGCTGGGATTTAGGCGGTAAGCAAGAACTTGAGTACTGAAAAGACCCCTAGCAGAGCTCTTACCTTCCTGGCTCAGATTGTGTTGGTTTTCATCTCTGGCTTCGCCAGTCTCGCTCATGTAGGGTTTGTACTGTCCCTTTGCCTTGTCAGTTTTGATTAGCAATATTTGGGGTTTATTTTTAATGACTGATTTGGGGCAAAAATGTTTAAGCCTCGAATTGGTAGGATGGGAAACTGTCAAGGGAGCTTTTAATGGTGTGGATTGAGCATGTGCACTGCAGTAGTCTATCTGACAAAGGAACAATGAGTCTAGCGGCTGGGAGCTGACGGGTGAATTCAGACCGGAAATAAAGTACAGGTTTGTGTTTTATTTGAACAGTGTGGGCAAATAGACCCCAGAACCATTTACACAGGGCTGCGGTGGATGCTCCATCCCTTGAAGCTTTGAAATCAAGAATGTGCATCTCTAATACATCTGCTTTAGCTCAACCACGTGTCATGGGATTGATTCCGAAGTTACTGGGGAAAGACGGTGTTATGCCGGAGACGAGACGGCATGATCAGAATGGCCCCTCCTGGCCTTGAAATCTAGGTATTGATAAACAGCATTTTAAATGAGCGAGCGTGCATTCTTCTATATCCCTGAATTGGGCGTGCAGTTTGGGGCTGTGCGCAGATGTGGGGGCCTACCTACATATGCCTTGCAGATTGAGGATCTGCTTGTCTAAACCAGGTGTTACGTGTCCTAGTAGTTTGTATATGCCCAGGCCATCCAAACCTGTATTCCAGTTAGGACTCTGATGCACCGACTGCCATAAATTAGCAGCTGGGACCCCTACGTATTTAGTGGGGTGAGGGGTTGCAAGCAGTAAAGGAGTGGGAGAGAAGTCTGGAAGGAGAAATAATCCACCCGAGGCCCCAACTTGCCCCTAGGAGCAGTCTTTTAGGACCATCCAGCATCTTCTGACCTGACCCACTTATTGTGCAAACGAAAATGGGAGCTGGTCAATACAAACTTTCAATATCAGCCACGGATTTGGGGTGCCTCTGCTTCTGGGGGGGCCAGCATGAGACGGAATGGGGCTTGGTTCCCCCCCCCCCAAAGGTTTGAACAAAAGGAAATCCAGCTGAAGTCAGTGGGAGCCGTGGGACAATCAGTACCTCTGGGAATTGGGCCCCAATTGTCTCAAAATGGGCTTCCCAGAAAGAGAAGCCTCCAGAATCAGAGGCCACTGCTGAAAACATGGGCCTTACTCTTTTTCTAGCAGAATGGGGTGAGGAGGAGGAGAGAGACTGGCATCTGACTAGGCCAGGGAGCCATTCATAAATAGGAAAGGTGCTTCTAAGACTTTAGTTAGCCTTTAGCAGGGCCATGTTTTCTTGTGCTCGTCGTCTGTCAGCAGCCACTTGTGGTCTCTCACAGTTGATCATCAGCTCTTTGGGGCAGGGACCGTCTTCTTGTTCTGTGTTTGTACAGCGCCTGGCACCACGGGGTCATGATCCATAACTTGGGCTCCGATGAGCTACTGCAAGACCAATAATAATAAGGAACTATTTTTGTAATAGCGGAAGGATATTTCCCATAAACCTTCCCCTACAATTTACTGTCCCTCATATATAATGCACACACGTACGCACGCGCACATGCATCCTCTTCAAAACACCAGAAAATGTACCAAACCTAGGCCAGGCCAGGCAGTGCCATGGGAGGGAAGGGCTACTCAGTGTTTTAATTTGTGCCAGGACTTGCCTGAGCTGAGCCCCGGCACCTCTGATGCAACAAATTACGCACTGAGGCTACTGGTGTGAACTGCTCCAGAGGTTGAAAACACAAGGCCCAAGTCCTCACTAATGTGTCCCCCTTTGCAGCTTCCTGCTCTAGCAGGGAGAGCTGCTTGGGGGATATTTCCATCATGTTTTTTTCTGACAGAAAATCCCTTTTTTTGTTTTGTTTTGTTTTTACTAAAAGTGACATTTTTTCAAATGTCTGGGGTTTGGTCAAAAAAGCAACATAATTTCTCTTAAGTGATCGTTTTCCTTACAATGTGTATTTTTTCATGGTCTGTGTGTATATAAATCTCATCACTGTATTTTCCACTTTATGCATCTGATGAAGTGAGCTGTGGCTCACGAAAGCTTATGCTCAAATAAATTGGTTAGTCTCTAAGGTGCCACAAGTCCTTCTTATAATTTTGTAGAGAATAGTTGACAAAAATGAACAATTTCCTTTTTGGACTGATTGATTTACTTGGGGGACTGGGGCTGGGAATCTGCTTTCTCAATCAGCTTGCGTGATGCTTTTGTGGGAATGATCCTCTGGGATTCTCCAGAGGCTTGAGAATAATCTGCTCTTAAACGGTTTTCGTAAGTGTAACTCCAGTTTGCTAGCGTCAGGCATCCCGGTGAGTCACCTCTCTCTCTAATTCTATAAGCAAAGTGTCTTTCAAAAGGAGCCGAAGTTCTCATAGAGTAAGTTCATCTCCAGCACTAAATATAGTCCCTTCAGAAAGGGCCCAATTCCCCCAGTGCCTTCTGGCTTGTGCAGTCACTTACAGCTGGGTAAATTGCTTATCTATGAGCATTAATTCGGTCTACTTGGTATTCCTGAAACCCGGTGGGATGATTTGCACAATTGGAACGTTAAAAGCAATGGTTCTAATCTATTTCGGAAGGACTGAATGGGCAAAAGGGTGGGGGAGGGGCACTCTAGGTCCAAAATGGCATCACCTGTTTCCAAGTCACTGATAACTTGGAAGAAAATGATCTTGAATGCTCACAGATCAATGTGCTAACAGAGAAAGCACAAGGTGGGGACTTATTTGGTGTCTGCTACAGAGCCCCAAATCACACTAGGGAATTGGATGACCAGCTCCTTATGTACCGATCTATGACGTGTAGGGGGAAAGAACCCTGTGTGATGATGGGAGACTTCAATTGGAGTGACTGCTGGAGGTCTCCTGCTGCCGGTACTCAAACATCCTCTGAATTTCTAAATATTATTATAGATGACAATTTCTTAACTCAAAAGGTGGTGCAGCCAACCCAGGGGGATTCTGTACTGGACTTTGTTCTTACAGGTAAAGAGCAACTGCTCACAGAACTAAAATGTAATGGTAGCCTAGGAACAAGTATCATGACTTGATCACATTTATAATGTGCAATCAGAATAAAGTGCAGACCAGTGATATAGATACTTGGTGCTTTAATAGGTCCAATTTCACAAAGCTGAAAACAAGTATGAGCCAAAGCTGCTGGGAGAAAGAATTTAAACAGAAAAATGTGAATGATAATTGGGAATTATTTAAGAACTCCTTACTAGATGCCCAAAAAGCCACAATTCAGGAAGAAGGCTGCACTGTTTAAAAAACCACCCAGGTTTAGAGGGGAAGTGAAGGAAGCTATACAAAATTTTAAGAATGGAAGAAAGGGTAACTAGGTAGTAATGAATATAAATCAGAAGTTAAGAATTGTAGAAAATTGATCAGGGAAGCTAAGAAACACAGGGAGAAATTGATGGCCAGCAGAGTAAGGACAATACGGAGTTTTAAAAAATATATTTGGAACCAAAAGAATCTGGACAATAGTATTGGCCCTTTAGTTAGTAGCTGGAAATGGTAGAATTATTAATAATAATGCAGAAATGGTCAGATGTAGAAGTGGTATTTGGGGGCAAAAAATGAATGATTCAGTCGCATCATATGGTGATAACACTCTTTCCATTACCCTTGTATCTCTGGAAGATGTTAGAGAAGCTACTAAAGTTAAACATTTTTAAATTAGCCAGACCAGATAACTTACATCCAAGAGTTTTAAAAGAGCTGACTGAGGCACTCACTGGACGGTTAATGTTGATTTTCAATAAGTCTTGAAGCACTGGGGAAGTTCCAGAAGACTGGAAGACAGCTAATGTGCCAATTTTTAATAAGGGAAAATGGGATGACCTGGTAATTATAGGTCTGACAGTCTGACATCGATCCTGAGCAAGATAATGGAGCGGCTGATATGGGATTTGATTAATTAAAGGAGGAAAATATAAGTAATGCAAATCAACATGGTTTATGGAAAATAGATCCTGTCCAACTAACCTGATATAGATATAGATAGATATATTTTATACAATTACAGGTTTGGTTGATAAAGGTAATAGCATTGATGTAATATACTTAAACTTCTCGTAAGGTGTTTGACTTGATATCACAGTATACTTTGATTAATTTTATATTTTGTTTTTTAGTGTGCCACACATTAAATGGATTAAAAACTGGCTAACTGATAGGTCTCAAAATGTAACTGTAAACATGGAATAGTCCTTCAGCAGGTCTGTTTCCAGTGGGATCCTGTAGGGATTGGTTCTTGGCCCTTCACTAGCTAACATTTTTATCAATGACCAAGAAGAAAATGTAAAATCATCACTGATAAAGTTTTCAGATGACCCCAACATTGGGGGATTGGTAAATAATGAAGAGGACAGGTCACTGATACCGAGTGATCCGAATCTCTTGATAAACTGGGGCCAAACAAACAATATGTGTTTTAATACAGCTAAATGTATAAATCTAGGGACAAAAAATTTAGGCCATACTTATAGAAAGGAGGACTCTATCCTGGGAAGCAGTGACTCTGAAAAAGATTTGGGTGTTGTGGTGGATAATCAGCTGAACACAAGCTCCCAGTGTAATGCTGTGGCCAGAAGAGCTAATGCATAAACGGGGAACCTTGAATAGGAATAGAGAAGTTATTTTACCTCTGTATTTGGCATGGATGTGACCACTACTGGAATACTGCATCCAGTTTGGGTGCCCACAATTGCAGAAGGATGTTGATAAATTGAAGAGGGCTCAGAGAAGAGCCACAAGAATGATTAAGGGATAGACTGTCAGGTTGGTGGCAGTGATCACTGGGTCCCACCAATCTCGCTTGCTATGGGCCAAGCAGCCATCACATGGGAATTGCTGTCAGTAAGTACTGACGGGGGGATCTGAACGAGCAATATTGAGGTGACAGTCAACACCACGGTCCCAACCCTTTGTGTGGTCTCTAATATCTCATTGCATTAGTCAGAGGAGTCGGGAGGGGTCACCCTGGCCAAATTCCAGCTGCCTTTCTAAAGCCTGCATCCTGCAGTTTCACCTGGGTGTGGTATTCCTGTTCCAGACTGTTACTTTGTGTGCTTAAGCAGCTGCTGCCATGTTGCAGCCCAGAGGTGGCTGCATTTCACTGTTGGGTAGGGTGATCCCCCTTGCTGCAGGGATGCAGAGTGCTCTGGGAGAGGTAAGATTGCTGTGTCCTCAGTTGTCTGTCTTCTCCCACTGGCAGGATCCGTCCCCAGCTGTCAAAGGAGAAGATTGAGGGATGCCATATCTGCACTTCGGTGACCCCCGGGGAGCCCCAGGTGCTACTGGGAAAGGACAAGGCATTCACCTACGACTTTGTCTTCGACTTGGACACGTGGCAGGAGCGGATCTACACCACCTGCGTCAGCAAACTCATAGAGGGCTGCTTCGAAGGCTACAATGCCACCGTGCTGGCGTATGGCCAGGTACCGGCTGTCCCCGTCCTGGGCCTCGGCGGTAAACCTGGGCCATTGCACTGATGCCAGGCTCGGGTGTTAGCCGTTGGGGCTATCTGGCTGGGCACTGAGTGCTGCGCCAGCGAAGCCATGCCGAGGGTGGTGGGCTGGACCTGCAGGTCGGAGTTGAGGCTCGTTGGTGGGGTGCAGAGGCAGAGGCCCAGGGCTGGAAAGTTGGGGGGTGGGGGGGGCTGCGGGTTGGGATTTTGGGGCATCAGCAGCGCTGTTGGGGAACAGTCAGGGAGGGGTGGCTGCAGGTTGGGTTTGGCAGCCCAGGGCTGGAGCTGCAGGGGGCTGCTCTTAGACTGATGCGCCGTGGGGCTGTCTAAACACCTGTCCTGTGCCCTTTCAGACCGGAGCTGGGAAGACGTACACCATGGGCACCGGCTTTGACACAAACATCTCGGAGGAGGAGCATGGGATTATCCCGCGGGCCATCTCCCACCTCTTCAGTGGCATCGAGCAGCGCAAGCGGGCGGCACAGGAGCATGGCGCAGCCGTGCCGGAGTTCAAAGTCAGCGCCCAGTTCCTGGAGGTGCGTGTGAGCGAGCAGGGGACGAGCTGGGGCTGGGGAGTGCTCGGAGCTGCCATTCCCACACCCCGGAACAGGGCATGGGCAGGGGTGTCCGCCCCAGCGGCCACAAACCACAGCTGCTCACACGCTGCAGCAGGGGGGCATGTGCGATGGGCCCTACATAAAACAGAGCTGACAACTTATGTTCTGGCTTCTCGGGGAGGCCATGGTGCTGGTTATCTGTGGTCCCTCTGTGTCTGGGAGCTGGAGGGTGGCTCGACTGCAGACAGTGTACTCTGCACCCACTTGCCGACATTCGGATTTGGCCCAAAGTCCAGTAGCTGTACAAAGGATGCAGGTTTTCCCAGCCTTCCCCAATTCAGGGGCTAAGCAGGAAGTCTATGGCTCCTTCCACCCCATCTATTACTTCCAGCTTTCTCACCAACTGAAATGATCACCTTGAAAGTAACATACTGGCCCTTGCCACCCCTTTGCCCTGTTTTTTAGTCCCTAGAGCCTGAATCCAAATCTTTCCTATTGCGCCTTTCATCTAGAATGATCCCATCGTGCCTTGCAGACTGCGTGTACTTTTTGACCACTTCAGTTCTTCCGCACATGCAGCTAGTTCTGGGGTGGAATGTGAAAAAGCCAAATGCAGCATCAATCAGCAGTTCAGGACTGGAATGGGTTTAGAATGCCTTCTCTGGGCGAATGCAGGAAGGCTGTATATAGCTAGCCCCGCTGTTCTGACAAAATTTCTATTTTGGTAATGTCAAAAGGCATATGAAAAAGCCAGGAGATCTTTAAAGGGTTGGCTTTGCATTTTACTTTTAGATTATGTTGACAGAGAAATGTATGCTGTGATATAATTGATCCAGACTATGCCATTCTTGTGTATAGTGACTAGATTATTATACTGTGTATAGCTGGGTGGGAGAGAGTTTTGTGAAATTACTGAAAACCACTGTGACATTATTTTACCAAATGAGTTTTGCATAATTTCATGGAATCCTGAAACTTCAGCTTTTTTTAGAACGTGCAAAATCTCAAGTGATCTGAAAACTAGTCACACTCCAACATAGAAATGCCCCCTCTGTTGGAAAAATGGAGAGGAGAAAGCATTTGCTGTGTATCTAGCCTAGAAAGGACTGAAAGACTGGGAGCGGGGAGGTCCTGAGTTCTAATCCCACTGCTAACACTCCATGCCCTCAATGATCCTTGTATATCTATCCCTTCAGAGGCATATTTTCTTGGGCTTCACAACACCTTGATGAATGGATATAAACTAGCCACCAGGAAGTTTAGACTTGAAATTAGACGAAGGTTTCTAACCATCAGAGGAGTGAAGTTTTGGAATAGCCTTCCAAGGGAAGCAGTGGGGGCAAAAGATCTATTTGGCTTTAAGATTAAACTCGATAAGTTTATGGAGGAGATGGTATGATAGGATGACATGTTTTTGGCAATTAATTGATCTGTAACTATTCATGGTAAATAGGCCCAATGGCCTGTGATGGGATATTAGATGGGGTGGGATCTAAGTTACCCAGGAAAGAATTTTCTGTAGTATCTGGCTGGTGAATCTTGCCCATATGCTCAGGGTCTAGCTGATCGCCATATTTGGAGTCGGGAAGGAATTTTCCTCCAGGGCAGATTGGCAGAGGCCCTGGAGGTTTTTCGCCTTCCTCTGTAGCATGGGTCAAGGGGCACTTGCTGGAGGATTCTCTGCTCCTTGAAATCTTTAAACCACGATTTGAGGACTTCAATAGCTCAGAATAGGTGAGAGGTTTTTCGCAGCAGTGGTAGGTGAAATTCTGTGGCCTGCGTTGTGCAGGAGGTCAGACTAGATGATCATAATGGTCCCGTCTGACCTAAATATCTATGAATTAGATAAATACCAATGGTCCATTTTACAATGGAGGTACAGATAGTGACTTGCCAAAGATCAAGCGAGCCTGGGTCAGAAACAGAAGTGGATTGCACATCTCCAGATGATCAGGCCCAAACCACTACAGCACAGAGTTCCCCTGGAAAGTCTGAGCTCCATTTTCTCCATCTGGGCAAAGATTTGAGACCCATATGGCTTCAGACCACCGTACCTGGCTGGGTAAGTTACCCCCATATTGCAGCTTAGGAAACCTTCCCTTCTATGACGCGCTCCTCATCTCTTCTGCCCCAGATCTGAAGAAGTGGGAAGCGTGACCGTGTTCCCAAAGATCTCTAGCCTTGGCAGGGCTTTGGCTCTTCTGTGAGCGCCCGTGACCTGGCATGGAAGCAGGACGCGGGAGGCCTTCCTGCTCATTGTCCCCTCCTTTGAAATCCCTTTGTCGGGGCGAGGCTATTCCGAGTGGTGGTTAACCCTGCTTCTTGTTCAGTACGCCAGCAGGACAGCACGGCTGGGAGTGCCCCTCTGCCCGCAGTGTTGTGTGACTGCCCAGCCCTGGGCATGAGCTATAGGATCCGACACAAGTACTGCAGTGAATCCTGCAAGATCCCATCTAGCCTTTGCTCCCTGCTGCGGCAGGGTTGCCTCCTATAACATCTTCCCCAGAGCCAGGCCAGCTTGTGAATGCCACAGTGTGCTGGGACTCCCACCGGGTACGTTGCCACAGTAGATCTCACTGTCAGGGAAACCTCCTGCTATTCAGCCTATGTTTCCCTTTGCTCAATCCCTTTCCTCCCAGCGACATCCCCTTTGGGAACACCCTGTTAGACTTTACGGGCTGGGATAACTCCACTGACTTCAATGAAGCTGTGTCTGACTGACGCCAGCTGAGGATCTGGCCCCACTGCGCTGGCATGTGGAGAGTATGTGCGAACTTGGCCAACGCCGTGGACCCTTTACATGGCCTGAACCATCCCCCCTAGGCTAAGAGGAGCTACATCTGAAAACCCTTCACCTTGGCCTTGCTCCTGATCTGTAGGTTCAGCACCAGAAGCCGTCCTGTCCGACGGCAGGGCTGGCAGATGCTAGCTTCTTGGCTATAGAGAAGCTTTGACCAAGCCCGGAGGCTGCTGAGACTCCAGCACTGCCAGGGTTAATGACTGCCAGGGACTGCCTGCCGAGTTCTGAGTTTGTGTCCTGTCTGTTTTCCGGTCAGGATATTTTTGCCTGTTAAATAGTTTCAGAGACTCAGATGTCTGGGCTACTGAAGCATCCAGTCCCAGCGTGAGGCAGGAGTTTCCTCCAGACAAACCCCTCTGGTCTATTTCAGAGTCGCCCATTCGTAGTGCCCTGTGCCCAGCCTGGCTCAGACCAGGCGATCCGCAGAATCACGGTGACGGCGAAGGCGCTAGTGTAGGCAGAGCTCAGGCTTTACCGTCGCATCATCTAGAGCCAGCTGGTACCTAGCACTTTGCCTCAGGAGAGCTCAAGGTGCTTTACAAAGGAAGATCAGTATCTTGATCCCCATTTTACAGATGGGCAAACTGAGGCACCGAGAGGGGAAGTCACTCACCCGGCAAGTCAGTGGCAGAGCTGGGAACAGACAAGACCCAGGTCTCTGGAGGCCTAGCTCAGTTCTCTAGCCACTAGACCACACTGTCTGCTCCTGTGCAGCTGCAGCCAGTCAGCAGGGGATGGCTTCGTTAGCTGCCTGCTTGGCCTGACGCATGCAGAGCCCGGCTCAGCTGGCCTATAGCTCCTGCCCTCTCAGCGCTGAACACCCACGCTCCCCGCAAACCCAGCAGGGCAGCGTGGCCCTGTGGGAAATGGTTTGCCCCAGTGTCCCCTCTTCCCCTAGTGGGGTGTGCTGATGGCTACCCTCCACCCCAGAGGTGGCTGCATCTCCGCGCCGTGGTGTGCACAGCTGGAATAAAAGGTGCCCTCGTTGGAGGGTGACCTTGTGGGTCCATTAAAGCTCCAGCATGCAAGGTGACAGGCGGCTGCTGTTACCGCTGTGTTCCTAGCTGTGTCCTGGGACCTCTGCCCTCTCCAGGCAGGTTCATTAGAGGGAGGCTTTACTGGGCTGGAGCTAACTTCCTCCAGGGGCAGAGTGGAACAGATTAGCCTTTAGCTTCAGAGCCGCTCAGCAGTGCTTTCCTGCTAGCCCATGAGCTGGGATTGTTGCAATGAACTGCGTGCCGAGCCTAATGCCAGCCAAATCTTCCCAAATCGATTTCAGTTCTTCCTTGAAGCAAGCTCCCGGCTGGAAGGTTGGCGTGTGACCAGCCAGGGGAGCCCCAGAGAGCAGGGGGCTCTACCAGCTGTTCCAGCAGGTGCCATTAGAGTATCTTAGTCCATGTGGCGGCCTGTGTGGGGCCAGCAGATCCAGTAGCCAGCTGGGACCCACTGGCAAACGACAACGGGAGTTTCGCGGTGGTCTGCGTGGACTCTCTCTAGGATACTCCCTCCTCCAGCGCAGCACGGCCCCTGTTCACCCTGCAGTGGCGGGAGATTAGCTGTGAAGCCAAGCGCTGGGCTCTGCCGCGGGCCCCGTGCCGCCCAGTAACCTGCTCCCGTGTCTCCCTCCCCCGCAGCTCTACAACGAGGAGATCCTGGACCTGTTCGACAGCGCCCGGGACCCCGACTCCCGCCACCGCAAGTCCAACATCAAAATCCACGAGGACGCCAGCGGCAGCATCTACACCACGGGCGTCACCTCCCGCCTCATCAGCTCCCAGGACGAGGTGGGCGACGCCCGGGGCCTGGCTGCTGCCGTGGGTTGGCTGCTCTGGGTCGCCGGAGAGCGGACATGGGCAGAATGGAGGGGCCGGGTGCTGTGCGGGGCAGAGCCCCCGTGACGACGAGGGGCGTCGGGCACTAGCCCGCCAGAGTCCCAGGGCGGAAGCTCTCCTGCAGGCTGTCCTAGCCAGCCCTGGGAGGCTTTGGCTGCTGCTGGCCTGGGACAGCCACGGTCAGGGTGTGGCGTTGACACATGGCCGGCTGATGTGCCCCTGGGTGGCATGAGGGCACCGCACCAGGATACGAGCCCTTTGCATTTTCCTACGACCGTGCTCCCTGGTCCCAAACCTGGGGGGCGGCAGAGGGGGATGGGCTGTGAATGGATTTTTCCCTCCCCCCCCACCTGCTCTACTAGCCCCCCCTCGAAGGGGAATTGTCCCCCTGCCGATCCCAGCCCTCTCTTCTTCCCCACACTCAACAGCCCCCCTTGCAGCAAGAGGGGACCCAGCTTGGACAGGGTTAACCCTCTCCTTGCCAGCCCCCAGAAAGGAGGCTTTTTAAATCCACTCCCCGCCTCTTCACTCTATGTGCTTGGATCCTTCCTTCTCGCCAGGCCCCCTGCTCCTCCCCTCTGTGCCATGTGGTGCAGGGCCTAGGGAGAGTGGTCCCCTAGCATCCTCAGTGCTCATGTGCTTCTCCTTTGTTATCCGAGGGCAGGAGTCTGGGTTCCATGCCCAGCCCTCCCTTACTCCCCCGTGTTGTTGGCATGCGGTACCTGTCTCCCATGGGAGCAGCATCCTAGGGCGAAGGGGGGGTGGAAACGCAGCCCCCATCCTGTAGCGCCGGGGCGAGGGAATCGCTCGTCCAGCAGGCAGTGAGAGCCATTAGTTAACCAGGCATCGCTGCAGGAGGCTCTGGTCCCAGGGGAGAAAAGTCAGGCGCCAAAGGCAGGACTGTGAGCGCGTGATGCTGGGACGCATCTCTCCTGCTGCCTCAAGCAGGTATCTCCTGGCACAAGTGCATGGAGGGGGTTGGTCCTGGAGAAGCCCCTGCCCTGTGCGTTGTCTGTGAGCGGGAACGTCTCTCAGCCATCTGGGGATAGCAGAAACGACCCTCAGGACCTGGAGGTCAGATCCCTCCTCTGTTGCCCCCAGACACTTTGTGTGCAGCAGAGATCATGGGGGGCAGCGTGGACCAGTGCTTAGGACTCTGGGCTGGGCCCTGGGAGAGCAAGTTTGTTACCCACCGTGCCACTTGCTGCTGTGTAACCTTTGCAAGTCCCTTCTCTGTCAGCTCCGTGGGGCTGGGGCTGGCTCTCACTGCGTTTGTACAGCACCTAGCACACCGGGACCTCGATCTGTAGAGTGTTACATTACTCACCATGGCTGTGCATGGGCAGATTCCCACTCCCTTCTCTGAGCACACAGACCCTAAGTGAGCCTCCGCCCTGGTCTCAGGTTTGGCTTTCCTGGTAACTCGTGAGCAGGGCTGTTCTGCGGTCTCCCTGCAGCGCCTGCTCCCTCGTTCCCTGTGGCCATGGGAGACGCTCCCCAGTGTCACCGGGCAGGGATCTCCCAGTGCGGGGCCCAGGCACCTGGGCCTGCATGCCATGCAGGGGCTCGGCTGCCCGCATCCCAGGGTGACTATGGCCCATTGACCTAGGGCGCCCTCCCCACTCTGCCATTGTGCCCCCTCCCAGCAGGATGGGGTGGAAGTTTCCTTTTAACCCTTTCCTTGCCGTTGCAGCTGATCCAGTGCCTGAAGCAGGGAGCTCTGTCCCGCACAACCGCCAGCACCCAGATGAATGTCCAGAGCTCCCGCTCCCATGCCATCTTCACCATCCACCTGTGCCAGATGAGAGTCTGTGCCCGGCCGGACCTGGTGAGGCTGCAGCGGGATGCTCGGAGCGGGGTCGGGTTGGGAACTATCAGCGCAGAGGGATAATGCCCCGTTCCCCCGTGGGACGCGCTGACGCTGCGGCGTGTCTGCTTGCCAGGTGACCGGCCTTCCCGAGGGATCCCAGGCCACCGGCGAGTACGAGACCCTCTCCGCCAAGTTCCACTTCGTGGACCTGGCCGGTTCGGAGAGGCTGAAGCGGACAGGAGCCACGGGCGAGAGAGCCAAGGAGGGCATCTCCATCAACTGCGGCCTGGTAGACGCTTAGCGGGCGGAGGAGGTCGAGACGGGCTGCAGTGGATATAAAGGGGCTGCCGGGGGGTCACGCTGAGTCCTGGTTCGGTCATTAGCTGCGCTATCCAGCGCCGTCCCTAGTAGGGGTAGATTCCTGGATCTGGGGGCTCAGGAATAAAGTGGAGGCAGGAGAGGGGCAGCACAGTCTGGCTGATATAGCTGCAAGTGCATCTTGTCCAGAGCCCCCTGCTCCCCGGAAAGAGGTGGCTCCGATCACCCTGAGCTTTGTTTTCCGCAGGGAAGGGACCTCCCCAGCATGGGGCGAGAACTCAGGCCCTTCTGTTTTGTTGGCAGCTGGCCCTGGGAAACGTCATAAGCGCCCTTGGAGACCAGAGCAAGAAAGCCGTGCACGTACCCTATCGAGACTCCAAACTGACCCGGCTCCTCCAGGACTCCCTTGGGGGGAACAGGTACCAGGCACCCTGAGCCAGGGCATGGGGTCACCCAGCGGGTGTCCGCTGCGGCTGGGTGTGCATGACCCAGAATGGAAGAGCTGTACCCTTGCTGGGTCTGGGGTCTGCACCCTGGGTGTGTCATCTGCGGGGGGTGGGAGATTTCCAAGTAACTGGAGGGCCGCTCTGGCTCAGGGACGGATCTGGGGTGCCGTGTGCGTTTCCTGGTGCGGCGCATTGCCAAGGATCCGGTGGTGTCTCCGTGGCGGCTTTTCCAATGTAATTATCTCGGCTCTCTCAGTCCCGAGCCCCAGACGCAATTAGGCAGCTTTCTCGGAATTAGCTCTTGCAAAATGTGTCTGAGCCCTTCGTGATCCGGGACTTGGCAGCTGAGTTTCCCAGCACAAGATTGCTCTAATCCTTCCTGCCTCAGCGATGCCCCGGATGCCCTGCCGTGGGCCGCCCTGGGTGGCGACTCCCTGAACATCACTTTGTAATGAGCAGGGGAGGTCGGCACTTTGCCAGCACGAAGCAGGCTGCTGCGTTAGCCACACTCCAAGCCTGTGCTGGCCCAGGGTGGAAGGGACCCAAGGCATGGCCTGGACGTCAATCGCACCCTGGTTATAAAGTAAATAAAGGCCAACGGGGGTTGTGGCTGGAGCTGCCAATGGGCCCCCACGTGCCAGGGTTGGAATTGGCTGATCTGATGTGGCCCAGCCGTTGCGTTGTTCGATGGCTGCTCTGGTTGACCCCGCTGGCTCTCCGTCCTCCCCAGTCAAACCATCATGATCGCCTGCATCAGCCCCTCTGACCGGGACTTCATGGAGACCTTGAACACGCTCAAGTACGCCAACCGGGCTCGCAACATCAAGAACAAGGTGGTGGTGAACCAGGACAAAACCAGCCAACAGATCAGTGCCCTGCGGGCCGAGATCGCCCGCCTCCAGATGGAGCTCATGGAGTACAAGGCGGTAAGGGGCGGCTGAGTGGGCGAAGCCTCGCGCATGTACGGCCCACTCGGGTCACCAGCGCGGATCGAACCCAGGACTTTCTGTGCCTGCCACTTGGGCTAACGGACTAACTCCCCTAACTGGGTTTGTGGCAGGCTTTTGCAGTTGCTGGGGCTGGCTGCTAGAGGGAGATCTACTTCCATGTACAAAGCCTGGGTATGATAGAAACACGTAGACTCTTTGCTGTCACCGGTTCAAATCCCAGCTGCACCAACACAGCCTCGAATGGCGGGGGGGAAAGTACTCCTGCCTCCCCTGCGCAGACCTGGCCCCATGGTGTGTGTACAGCTACACGTCTGCTGGCCTTGGCCAGCACCACTCCTCCTGGGTGTGGTATATGCTGTGGCATTGGGCTCCATCCCAGAGATGGCTGAGTTTCAGAGACGCGGTAGTTTGTGGGTAGACTGCAAGGGACTATGGTGAGGTAGGCTGTAAAAGGGCTGTACGTCATGCTATGAACAGGGAGAAGGCTTCAGAGTATCTTTCGGAGCTGGGAAGGCATCTCCTGCTTTATATCCCTGTCCCATGTGGCATATCGGACATCCTGCTTCGTGCTGAGCTTGTCTGGGCTGGTTTCCCACGAGCACCAGCCCTTAGGCAGCCAAGGGTTGCTATTGAGCTGAGTCATGTATCTCACCAGTCTGAGAGGAAGGATGGCCCAGTGGCCACGGCACTGGCCTGGGACTTGGGAGCCCTGTGTTCAAGTCCTTGCTCTGCCACAGACTCCCTGTGTGACCTTGGGCAACTCCCTTAGCCTCAGGGCCGCAATCCCCATCTGTCCAGCGGGGGTAAGAGCACTGCCCTTCCCCTTGGGGGTGCATGAGGGTAAATGCATGAAACTGGGAGGTGCTCAGCTCCTGCCATCATGGGGCTCAGATTAGTACCTTAGCTGTAAAAGGCATTTACAGCATGTCAGCTGCTCCCCGTTTCTGCCATCCCCCAAGCACGGCCTCCCCATGGGCACACCTGCCATTTTTTGATTTTCCACGTTTCTCCTCTTGCTGTGACCCATCTTTAAGGGGACCACATTTCCCAAAGAGAAAACGGAACACCCTGCAGGCCTGGCCCGAGCCCTCCCTTCCTTCCCCACGTTCCTCTGCACCCCGCTTTCTTGACAAAAGTGAGTGTCCCGTTTGCTCTTGGAGACACATGCCCACTTTTGCCAAAAAAGTCGGGTCACCCGGGACATGCCTTAAAAAAGGGACTTGTCCCAGCCAAAACAGGGATGTAGGATCACCCTACCCATCTTCCTCTGTGCGGAGACATTGAGTGCATGACTGGCTGGGTTCGGCCAGTGCTGACAGATGCTGTGGCTTTGCCCTCTCTGCATCTCCCCTTATCCTCTCCCCCCAGGGCAAGCGTGTGATCGGGGAGGACGGCTCCGAGGGCTACAGCGACTTGTTCCACGAGAACGCCATGCTCCAGAAGGAGAACGCCACCTTGCGCATGAGGGTGAAGGCCATGCAGGAGGCCATAGATGCCATCAACAGCCGGGTCACCCACCTGATGAGCCAGGAGGCCAATTTGATACTGGCTAAGGCAGGTGAGGATGGACACCCCTGGAGGACGTGTATGTGGGGTGGGGAATACGGACCGGTACCATGAAAATTACAGCCACCCCAGAGCTCAGGGTGGTTGAGTGGCACCCCGGTTCCCAGGTGTTTTTGATCTTGTCCGTGATTCTAATTCTCTCACTCCAGGTGACGGCAATGAGGCCATCGGCGCCCTGATCCAGAACTACATCCGGGAGATCGAGGAGCTCAGGTGGGCGCGAGCCACGTTCTCTCCTTCCGCCCATCCGGGGGGCCGCGTATCGCGTGCAGCTCGAGAGGACCTACAAAGGGGCAGCACGGGCTAGCAGGGCGACGCTGACCTGGGAGGCCCAGATCCCTCCTTGGCTCTGCCGCTCCTGGCTGGGTGACTGATGTTGTGGGCACTGAGTTCAAGTAGTAGGCTGATATTGCAGCTCTGCCAATGACCTTGGGTGACCGTGGGCAAGTCCCTTCCCCTCTCTCTTGCCATTGGTCTGACGTGACCATTTAGATTGTCAGCGCTTTGGGGCAGCGACTGTCTCACGGGTGCTTGCAGCACCCGGCACAACAGGGCCCTGATCTCGTGTCTTGGAGCTGCTGAAATATAAATAAAAGCCCCACATTCGAGAGGGAAATGTCCCCATCCTGTAGGGTGTTCTGTCCGGCCGCCTTGCTCCCAAGCCTTCTCTGGAGCCTTGGCTGATCCAGACTTAAATGCCTCCGAGAGGTACGTTGAGATGCAGTCTGATAGCTAGTGCTGTTCATAAATGTGGATTTTGTTCCAGAGAAACTGACAACCCCAGAGACAGGAATCCCCTTGCTCATTCTGTGCCAGATTCTCAGCTGTTGTAAAATCAGCATTGCCCCACTGGGGTCTATGGAGCAATGTGGATTTACCCCCCTCCCACTGAGGATCCAGACCCCTGTCCGTAATGCTAGAAAACAGAGGTGCACCCTCCGTGTCTAGCCCAGCGGCTAAAGATTAACCGTTAGGCTGCTATGGCAGTGAATCGCCATTGCTGTTGAGACCTGGCTGTCGGCCAGGGTTGCTTCTCTCCCGTTAGTGTTCAGGCCTGATGGGAAGCCCTGGGCTGAGACGCCTTTGTGACGTGGTCCGGGCTGTATTGCCATCCAAGTGAAGGCACTAAATCCGGGAAGTGGCATCTGACGGGACTCTTTGCTCTCATGAGAGGCATGAGGATGGTTAGTGGTGGCCCTTCTGCAGCACCCCTCCCTAGGAGCGGAGCCCTGAGCCCCTTGGACCGATCTGAGCAAGGGCAGTTTAGGTTCCAGACACGCTCTCCCGGTCACCCCTCCTTAGAGGTTGGGGGGGGGGGCGTGTCTTTTCCCCTGGGGTTCTTGGACATCTGCCCAGGGTGGCAGATCTCCATGACCAAAAGCCCCTCCGGTCCCCAGGACAAAGCTCTTGGAGAGCGAAGCCATGAACGAGTCACTCCGCCGCAGTCTGTCACGGGTCTCCTCCAGGCCCCCATACTCCCTGGGCTCGTCTCCAGGGCCAGGCCTGGGGGCACTCAGCAGCCCCGTGGTCTCCATGGAGGCGGAGGCCACCGAAGTTCTTCGGCGGGCCAAGCAGGATCTGGAGCGGCTGAAGAAGGAGACCAGGCAGCGGAGGAAGAGGTGATGGCCAACTCCCTGGCTGGGCGGGCAGACGGGGGGCTGTTCTGGGTGCGCCCACGCCTGCCTCTTTGTTGTTATGGCAGGACCATAGTTATTGGGGTGCCTACTTCTCCCTGGGCTTCCAGCCCTGGCACCCTCTAGCTCCCATCAGCCCTGCTGGTCCAGACATCCTGCTCCCCCATCCCTAGGGGAAGCCAAAACCATACAGCAGAGAATCAGGACTCCTGGGTTCTTTTCTCAGCTCTGCCTCCAATGTGCCACATGACCTTGGGTGAGTCCCTTCCCCTCCTTGTGCCTCAGTCTCCCCATCTGTTAACACTGCCTGGCCTGTTTCTCCGGAGGGCTGGGTTCATGAAGGGCTCTGAGATGGAGGACGTTGGGGGTGTTCTAAGGGGACCATGTGCTAGTTCTCCCCCGTCACTAGGGCTCATCCCTTCTCTTCCTGGCAGCCCGGAGAAGGAGGCCTTTAAGAAGAGGCCAAAGCTACAGCAGGAGAACGGGGAGGAGACGGACGAGAATGAGGAGGTGAGGGAGGCTTCCCCCGTGGAGTGGGGGGTGGGAGCCCCATTGCTAGCCAGAATGGCAACAGCCTTCTCTGTGCCTCGCTGGCATTGGGGCAGCTGCGTCTGGGAGGCAGGGGCAGAGTCCATGACCACCCCCCCATAGGGCAGCCAGTTGGCTGCTGTTTGGCCCCACCTAGGTGTGGGGAGTGGGGGCTGGGCACAGGCCGAGGATGGCGGGCAAGACCATCCCCTCTGCCCCCTGGCAGTGCCCTGTGCCATCTGACGCACTGGCGACATTGGGGCAGGGCAACTAGCCACAGGGCTTTCCGCGCAGCTGGGCTTTGTCCCGTGAACCGTGTCCCGTCTGCCCCATCAGGCCCTTCGTATTCAGCTGCCATCTCAGCAGGGAGGGTGGGGGGCGTTCCTCAGACATGGCCCGCTCCCTTTGCACACCCCACATCCTGAATGGTGCGGGATCAGCCCTGCCCCTCGCTCTCTCTCCTGCCTCTGCCTGGCACTGGTTTCTGAGGCAATCGCTTTAATTCACCCATGTTTGGGGCTGACGGATGGAGAGAGGCCTGAGCCCCTGGGACAATAGGAGAGGGGCCGAAGGCTCCTGATCTCTGCCCTAACCCTGCGCTTGTTTCCCAGGAGGAGGAGGAGCGGGAGGAGAGTGGCTGTGAGGATGAGGACGAGGATTCGGGCAGTGAGGAGAGCCTGGTGGACTCAGACTCAGACGCTGAGGAGAAGGGTAACTCGGAGAGCACGGCGCCAGGCTCTAGGCTTGGGCTGGGGGCGTCTGCAGTGACTCAGGGCCAATGCCCCCTTTGGGGAGGTGGTAGGGGGCTGCAGCGGGCCTGTGGGGTGAGCTGGGCAGGTCTTGGCTGGAGGTGCACGAGGTGCCAGTCGGGGTGCTGAGGTGGGCCTGCTCAGCTGGTGCTGAGTGGCACAGGCCTGGCTGCCAAGCTGGTGCCCCTTCCCACCTCAGCCCCCCGCATTCGCCACTGGCTTGGCTGGGCTAAGACTGCAGGAGCGAGATGCCATCCCCTCGGCGTCCTGCCTCATCTGCCTCCTTTTCCCCTGCAAAGCCAGAGTCCACAGGGGACCCATGAGCCAGGCACTGCCCCTCCCGTCTCCAGGCCAGCCCAGGGCTCCCTGGCACTCTCCCCCTGACCTCCCTGGGGTTGCCTGGCTGACTGACTCTCTTCCCACCGCTAGTGGTGAATTTCCAGGCTGACCTGGCTGACCTGACCTGCGAGATCGAGATCAAGCAGAAGCTGATTGACGAGCTGGAGAACAGCCAGCGGCGCCTGCAGACCCTCAAGCACCAGTATGAGGAGAAGCTGATCCTGCTGCAGAACAAGATCCGCGACACCCAGCTGGAGAGGGACCGGGTGCTGCAGAACCTCAGTACGGGCAGTGCCCCTTCCACCCCGCTGGCTCATCCCACCACACGGGCCCTCTGAGCCAGCACTGGCAGGAGACCCCCGGGGTTCTCCCGGCGCCCAATGAGACCCAAACTGGGGCCGCTCCCCACTCCATTCCATGCCCCTCTTGCAGTCCCCAGCGATTACCGCTGGCTGCTCAGTGTCTGGCTTCCCACCTCGTGGGATTGACCCCTCTCCACGGTCCCCCGGCAGCGTGCCACTTGTCCCACCTCTTGATCAGGGCTGGGCAGCCCACTGGCCGTGGAGAGACAGCGGAGGTAGGGCCTGTGGAGGCCGTGGAGAGACAATGGAGGTAGGGCCATGCAGAGAGCTCGGTCTCCAGGGCTTTTCAGTCCTGGGCATCTTCCCTGAGGGGGGCAGCTGATGCTATACCTGAGACTTTAGTGATTGAGACACCTGCTCTCAGCTGAGTCCCACCAAACTCATCTCAGCAGCATCCCCCTCTGGGGTGGAACGGCAATGGCTGCCTGGAGGAGAACAGTGTACGCCTAGTCCCTGGAGTGGTGCAGTCCCTGGCACACGCCTGGCACTGCTCTGCTGCAAGGGTTATTGGTCTTAAATAGGCCCAGGGTTCTGGCTTGCAGGCCATGACTGGTCTGGGCTACTCAGCCATTGAACGTCTCCTGAGCTGCTGGACCAGGCAGGCTTGTCTCTGGAGGCCAAGAGTTAATCTAAAGCGCCCCACAATGAGGGTGCTTTCCCTCAGGGCTGGGTGGGATGGAGCATGAGGGGCTCGGCCTGGCCTGGCGCTCTGAGCGTCCCTGCGCCACCCTCTCCAGGCACCATGGAATGCTACACGGAGGAGAAGGCCAACAAGATCAAGGCGGACTACGAGAAGCGGCTGAAGGAGATGAACCGGGACCTGCAGAAGCTGCAGGCGGCCCAGAAGGAACACGCTCGCCTGCTCAAGAACCAGTCGCGCTATGAGCGGGAGCTCAAGAAGCTGCAGGCCGAGGTGGCAGAGATGAAGAAAGCGAAGGTACTGGGCTGGAGGGGCATGGCCCTCTTTTGCCAGCTCTCCACGCTAGGGCAGGGGCGGTGGATGGGCACGGTCCACTGGGCACGCTCCTTATGCTGGCTGTGGGCTGTTGGGGGTGTCACGGAGTCCCCAGGCGATACTCTGGAACTGCTCCCCATGAAGCCAGGCAGGACTCTGGGGCAGTCGCCTTTCTGCGAGCAGCCTGTCTGCAGGACAGTCAGCTCACCCGGCTTCCACCTTCCTGGGTTTGACCTCTGAGCATTCAGCATCCTCTGCCCCTCCATGCGCTTCCCCCTGCGAGTCCACCCAGACGGGGTCCTGCGGAAGCCAGAGGGTCCTGCCCCCCAACTCTGCAGACAGACATGACTCTCAGCCAGCCAGCCAGTAAAACAGAAGGTTTATTAGATGACAGGAACATGGTCTAACACAGAGCTTGCAGGTGCAGAGAACAGGACCCCTCAGCCGGGTCCATTTTGGGGGGCAGTGAGCCAGACAACCACGTCCTTCACTCCATGTCCCCAGCCAGCCCCCAACTGAAACTCCCTCAGCCCCTCCTCCTCTGGGCTTTGTCCCTTTCCCGGGCCAGGAGGTCACCAGATTCCTTTGTTCTCCAACCCTTTAGCTCTCACCTTGCAGGGGGGAAGGGCCCTGGCCATCAGTTGCCAGGAAACAGGGTGTCGGCCATTCTCTGTGTGCAGATCCCTGCACACACCTGCCCTCTAGGGCTCTGCAAGGATATCACACCCTTATCCCACCCCCTAGAGACTTAAGAACTGCCTAGGGGAAACTGAGGCAGCCCCACACTATTCGGAGGAAGCATTAAGAACAGTCCCGCTTCGTCACATCGGGCCCACAGGTGGCACTGATGAAGCAGATGCGGGAGGAGCAGCAACGTAGACGGCTGGCAGAGACCAAGCGGAACCGGGAGATCGCCCAGCTGAAGAAGGAGCAACGCAGGCAAGAGGTGAGAGCCCAGGACCTTGCCAGGGCCCTGCAGGCCCGGCAGCTCCGGCTGGGGCCTGCACCCCTCGCTCGGCTTTGAGCTCCCGCACCAGCTGGCTGGGGTGCAGGGGGAATGCGGGTTCTCCAAGGGGTCTGAGATGCCCCAAGCCAGGCTCCTTGGGGCCGGATGGGGAGGGTGCTGAAGAGCCCTTGCTGATGCATGATGTCAGGTCCCCTCCCCTGTGCGCAGGGGAGCAGTTACCTGTGTGAGACCAGAGCCCCTGACGCAGGGTGCGGCGGGGACAGGGGTGCCCCTGTGATCGGGCAGGGCTGAGCCAGGGGGTGGAGCCATTTGGGATGTGGGGGCAGCAGGGAAGCCCTGCAAAGCTGGGCTGAGCCGCGGGGATGACTGAGCAAGGCGCTGGGAAATCTGGAGCAAGCGCTGTACCAGTAGAGGACTAGATTCCGCTCTCCATGACGCTGGTTGTAAATCCGGAGTAACTGCATTGACGGAGTCGCTCCAGATTTACACCGCTGCCGCGGAGATGTGAATCCAGCCGTCGCCTGCATCAAGGACGTTCCGTGGTCAGCTCTGCCCTGCCTCTGCTTGACAGGGTGCTAGAGCTCTCCCGCGTGCCCAGCCCCTGGAATCAGTGCCCGGCTTGGCCCCCAGGCCCGCTCCTCTCAGAGCCTGTGATGGGCCACTGGCCCGCCAAGGCCTGCAGGCTGAATCTGCATCGGGGGAGGGTCTGTGAAGCCAGCCGCCCCACCGTCTATCTGGGGACTCAAACAGCATCCGGCACCCTCCTCCCCCTATTGAAAGGACAACACGTCCCCTCCCCTGACCATGTGTCAGTCTGTCCATCCATCCCCTGAGATCAGCACCTGGTCGGGTGGCAGGTTCCTCCCCACGGTCAGAGGAGGTGATTGCTTCCTCCTGCATCTCTGGTTGTTGCTCAGGGCAGGTGCAAATGCCACAGTTGTTCCAGGTTTTACACCGCTGCTGGTGAGATCAGAATCTGGCCCATGGCCTGCACTGAGAACATCCCACATGCTGGCCTCACGCAAGGGGGTGTGGGAGCCTGGGGTCCTCTCCCCTTCCCCCATTCCTGCCATGGGTTCTACCCCAGAGCCCGGGTTCCTCTTTAGCAGCTCACGCCCGCTCAGGACTCACCTGAGGCTTGGCTTCTCTCCCGCGCAGTTTCAGATCCGGGCGCTGGAGTCTCAGAAGCGGCAGCAGGAAATCGTGCTGCGAAGGAAAACCCAGGAGGTGAGTACCAGCCCCTGCACCTGCGGGAGTCTGGAGAGCTGCTCGCGGCTGTGACCGGATGGGCGCTGAGGCCTGGCTGCTGGATGGGGCCCTGAGCAGGGCAGGGCCTGGGGCCTCTCCAGTCCCCTCTGCCATCCCGGTGGGTCGTACTCAGCCAATGCTGGGTTGTTCCCAAGACGCTGGCCCTGGGTGGGGTGGATTTCCCACAGAGCCTGGCGGTTTTATGGCCAGGAGTAACCAGGCAGGAGATGACCGCGATCGGGGCCGGGGGGGGGAGGAAACACCTGCCTCCAGGGGCAGCTGATCTGGAGTCAGGAAGGAGGAATTCTCTGCATGCCATGTGGGAGTGTGCACAACAGGCTGTGCCCCCCTCCTCCCTTCCTGGGGCTGGATCCTGGCCCTTCTCTGATCCAGTCAACACCAGCCCCCTCTGGGTCCTGGCAGCTGAGTCGGTCGGGTGATTCGTCCAGGCTGCCTCCCGCCCCAGCGCCCGTACAGCTTGCGGGACGGTGCTTCGATCCCGTCTCGGGATCGGTAATCTGGACGGGTCCCCAGCCCCTCCTGATGCATTCTGGGAAATGGCTCTCCAAGGGTACCGGACCTCCACCCAGCCCAGATAGGCTCAGCTCTCTTGAAAGGTGCTCAGCCGCTCCCGGGCTCTCTGTGCCACCTGAGACGGGTTGGAGTCGCTCTGCCACTGGGATGGCTGGAGGGCAATGCCCCCTGCGGGTGTTCCCCAGGAGGCCCAACCCTCCGGCACTGCTCTCGCCCAGGTCTCCGCTCTGCGCCGCCTGGCCAAGCCCATGTCGGACCGGGTCTCTGGGAGGCTGAGTCAGAAGCCGGCCATGCTGGACTCGGGCGCGGAGGTGTCCGCCAGCACCACCTCCTCGGAACCGGAGTCCGGCTCTCGCTCGGTCTCCAGCATCGTGCGTCAGTGGAACCGGAAAATCGACCACTTCCTCGGAGACCCTTTGCCCTCCGTGAATGGGGCTCGGCCCGTCAGGTCAGACCAGCGCTTCCAAATCCATGTCCCCCGCCGCCCCGTTCCCTGCTTGGTCCTCAGCCCCCGGGCTCCTGGGTGTTAGCCGGGAGCGGAGTTCTGTGGCCAGGAGGCACGCGGGAGACGATTGCTCTATCGTCGTGGGTGACTCTGCCCCGTGGTTTGACAGGAGGCAGAGTGGGTGACTCTGCCCCCATTGGCTGGAGGCAGCCCCGATGTGTAAATGCCCCCCCCGTCCCGAGCACTAGCCGAGCGCCCACCCGGCGGGAGCCCCCTGACCGCGTCCCGTCCCACTGCAGGAAGAAGTTCCCGAAGAAGGGGGTGAGCCAGTCCTTCAGCAAGGCGGCCCGGCTCAAGTGGCAGTCGCTGGAGCGGCGCATCTTCGACGTCGTCATGCAGAGGATGACCATCGTCAACCTGGAGGCGGACATGGAGCGGCTGATCAAGGTGAGGTGGGGGAGGTGGGCAGCGCCCCGGTGGGCGTGGGGGGGGGGATTGGGTGGCCTGAGCATGACGGAGGGCTGGGAGGCTGCTGGCACCTGGACGGCGCCGGCTGAGGCGTTCCCCTCCCACCCGCCCCCCCAGAAACGCGAGGAGCTGGCATTGCTGCAGGAGGCGCTGCAGGGGAAGAGGGGAAAGCTGCAGGCGGGGAGCCCGGAGGAGCAGAAGGGCCTGCAGGAGCTGAACGAGGAGATCGAGGTGCTGACCGCCAACATCGACTACATCAACGACAGCATCGCCGACTGCCAGGCCACCATCATGCAGCTGGAGGAGACCAAGGTGCCGGGGGAGGGGGCCTGCGGGCGGGGGCGAGGCGCAGGGGTCTGTGTATGGGGAGATGGTCTCACGGGGGCGGGGATGGGAGGGAGATCACAGCCGGGCATTGTGTGCTGTAAGGGAAAGGGGGTGCGCTGGGGGCTGGCCGATAGATGGGGCTGGGCGTGGGCAGGAGGCTGGCTGGCTGGACTCTTCCTCTAGGCAGTTTAAGCGTAAGGGTTGCAGGAGGCAGGTTTGCAGTCTGGCTGCTTTCTCTGTTCGTGGTCGCTGAGGACGGCTGTACAAGGCCCAATTCAGCAGGTGCCTGAGCCCTGGCGGGGCTGGTGCAATGGGCTGCCGTAGGCCCGCAGGCGCCAGGCTAACGGACGTGGCTGCGGCTTGGCTTGGACCAGCAGAGGCCACGAATCTGCCCTCTTCGGCTGCACGAAGAGGGCAGGTCTTCACGGCTGGGGCCAGGATTTAGGAAGGCCCTTATATGTTGGTCCATCAGGGTCTCCATCAGTGCTGGATGGACAGCTGCTGAGACCATGACGTCCACCACCAGCCACTAGGCCCAACAGCCCTGATGGGAGTTCTGCACCCGCTGGAATCAGTGGAAGCCCCGTCCGTACAGGGGAAAATCTCTCTCTTCCCCCCACCCCACCCCCATGAGAAACTGGAATTTTTTGTCGTTTTTGAAAATCCGTTTTGATTAAGACAAATAATTGGGGGACTTGGGAAAGAGTTTCCCTTCTGAGAAACTGCAAACTTCTGCTGAAAGCTGTTTTCAAACATTAAGAGTCTTCTGATGTCAAATTTTTGTAAACGGGGTGGAGGGATTTTGAGCAAAAAGGAAATTTTTGTTTAATCAAAAAGCCATTTTTCATCCAATATTTCCACCGAGAAATGCGGAACAGTAGCCCTAATAATGAGGCCTTTCTCCCTGGCACCTGTAGCATGTGTCGGTGCTGCAAGGAAAACCCCACAGCCCGTCTCGGAGCCTGGATCCATTGCCTTCGGCTCACAGGGCTCGGGCTGCAGGGTTAAAAATAAGAGGGTAGACACTCACACTGGGGCTGGAGCCTGGGCTCTGTAACCTGGCCAGGGGAGGGGTCTCAGAGCCCAGGCTCCAGCCTGGGCAGGAACGTCTACGCTGCTACTTTTAGCCCCGTAGCGCAAGCCCAGAACCATTGGCCTGGGCTCTGAGACTCGCTGCCGTGGGTTTTTCTTTGCTGTGTGAACATACTGTTAATGACATGCGGGCTCTGATCCAGGTTAGCACAGTGTCCCTCTCTGCTCCCCTCCAGCGGCGGGCGTACGTAAATCAGTTTATTAGTATACGTCTATGCTTCAACGGCTACCGCTGCAAGGCTTTAGTGCTTGGTGTAGACGCTCCCCGTCGGAGTAGCTAATCCACCTCCCAAGGAGGTGGCTGTTTAGTTCGGTCCGCATAGCTACTTCTCTCTGGGGCGGGGCAGGATTGTCACACCCTGGAGAGACATAGCTATGCTGGTTTAAGCTCCCAGTGTAAACCTGCCCTGGGTCTGCTCTGGTCACCTGACTAATGAGCAGCTCCTGCCGTCCAGGCAGTAGAAGCTCATCTTCTTGAGATCCCGCAGGTGTGTGGTTCGGTGCCCACAGACGGCCCAATTGGGGGCCTGGATCCAGGCGTGCATCCAGTGCACGGGGTGCAATGGGCCCCTGACTGTGAGTTCTCACGCACAGTATTGGCGTGCAAGTCGTCGTCCCCACCATCATCAGCCAGTCAAGGGAACCCCCCAGTTACCTGGCGCCGGTGTCTCTGCTGGCCCTCTTCTTTCTGCCCTTCACCCCGCCCCCAGCGCTGTTCTAATTCCCCTCCCTCGGGGTGTCTCCTGCACCGTAGGAGGAGCTGGACTCCACCGACACCTCCGTGGTGATCAGCTCCTGCTCCTTGGCTGAGGCGCGCCTCCTGCTGGACAACTTCCTCAAGGCTTCCATCGATAAGGTCAGGCACCCGTCTGGGGCGGGGAGGTGCAGCTCCGGGGGGCGGGTCGCAGAGCATGGGATCCCAGGAAGCCCCCTGTTGGGGTGGGATCGCAGTCGCTGCAGGGCAGGTTTGGAGCCGGGGCTATTTGGCTGGGTCTGGGGCATCCTCTTTGCGCGGGTGAGGGAGACTGAGAGGCTGGCCCAGGCTGTATGCTGCTGGTCCCAGGGAGGGGAATGGGTTGCAAGCAGCATCTGAGTGAGGCTGGTGTGGAACCTGCGTCTGTGCCCAGGGATGGGGATTGAAGCCAGGAGCCGATTTCCCCGACCCACCCGCTGGCCCATCCTGTGTGCGGGACGGAGGCTAACCTCCTGCTCCCGCCAAACAGGGGCTGCAGGTGGCTCAGAAAGAAGCCCAGATCCGCCTGTTGGAAGGGCGCCTGAGACAAACGGACGTGACCGGCTCCTCCCAGAACCACGTCATCCTGGATGCCCTGCGGGAGAAAGCGGAGTCCCACCCTGAGCTGCAGGCACTCATCCACAACGTGCAGCAAGGTGGGTGCTGGGCTCTTCCCTCCTGGGCACCCCCGTGGGTATGGGGCACTGGCTGGCAAGGGAGCCGGCAGCACTGATGTGGGACCAGGGGCTGGCAGCAGCTGGGAAGGCTCGGGGTGTTTCCCTGCCCCCTACAGATGGCACGTCTGCCCATTGGGACAGATGGAGCCCACCCCAGGGCTCTTGGCATTGCTCTGACTCCGTGGGCAGGAGTGATGGGCCCGCTTCTTCCAGACGTATCCGCCCATGTGGTCACAGCCTGTCCAGCCGTGAGGATGCACTGATGGTGCTTTGGTGGCATAGAGTTAATGATACGATAGCAGTGGTCTGGGGGGTGTCCCAAGGACCTAAAGGGCCACACGCTGATCGGCAACCACCTGCTGCCTGGCTCTGATTGGACTGGCCCAGCGCAGTGCCCTCCCACCCTCTGTCGCGTTGACGCCCCCTTGTTGGCTGTTCCTTGTGCAGAGAATGGCTACGCCAGCACGGACGAGGAGATCTCGGAGTTCAGCCTGGCCTCGGAGGGGAGGTGAGCGCACCAGGGAGCATGCAGTGTCCCAGCCTCGTGTGCCCCTGAGCAGCCGGATCTATGGAGTGAGCAAGGCTAGGGGAGGGAGTCACATCTCTGTGGCACTTGTTGGCAAGAGAGACCCGTTAGAGCTTGGCAGCTAAATTTTCCAGCTTCTGTCTGTACTGAGCATGCTCCAGCCCCTCAGAGTTCCTACATGTGACCGGACAGTGCACACGCTACCCACACACGATGACTGGCCTTGCTCAAACCCAGGCGTGCAGGGGCTGTACAGAACCATCCCAGCAATCATTCCTCTTGAGGACCAGGGGCAAGATGGAGCTGAGAGTGGAGAGGGCCCCGAAAGGGACCAGGGGATGGGCTGTACCTCAGGGAATGGGAGGAGGAACCGTAGCCAGGCTGATGATAGGGTGTTATGGGGTGGGGGTGATGGGCAATGGTTTCTTCCTTTAGCTTTAGGTAAAACCTTTAAGGGAGTCGGCCATTGAACCATTTGTTCCCTACAGCTTCTCCCAGTCTTTCACCATGAAGGGCTCGGCCAGCCAGGATGACTTCAAGTTCAAGGTCAGTTCACGGCCACAGATGGGGCCGTTTAACATAGTCCAGGTGGCCGCGGCTGGATGTGGGTGTGGGGTCCTCGGTCCATTGTACCCCCTCTCCCTTTGTGCTCACAGCTGGGTGGTGGCCCCTGGCTGGTGTCTTCTCCATGGCTGGAATGCCTTGAGGAGCTGGGTCTGGAACTGAAATAGCCTGGGGTCTGGTCTCCTGGTGGCGTCTGTGCCTGGCGTGTTACTTTGGCCCTATAAATGGCTCCTTGAGTGGTAGACCCCACTTGAAACCCCCAAGTGTCACATCATTGGGCTGTACTGGGCTTCCCTGAATCCAGGGAAGGTGTCCTCGTGCTGCCTACCCCTCCTCTGGGAGCAAATAAAACCCACACGATACCCTGGTGCTGTGCACCCTTTCCAGCAGTTAATTGACTGGACCAGTCCCTCCATGTGCCGAATCTTCCTGGGAGAGCTGCTCCAGTGCCCTGGCCATACAGGGCATGTTCTAGCCTAGCACGGGGTGGGTACTTCCTGTTGCCCTCACTAATGTGTGTATGAAGTGTTAATGCTGGCAACCAGGGCCCAACTGAAAGGTCTTCCTACATCCGCCACTGCTGAGTGCTCGGCCCAGGGTCTTCTTTGAACTGAGTGGCCAAGGGGTGCCAGACTCACTCCATGTGCTACCCTTGGGGCAGTGAACTCCTCCCCTCTCAGACTTCCTCTCCCTCTGCCCTGCCATAGGGGGAACCCAAGCTGTCAGGCCAGATGAAGGCTGTGTCGGCCGAGTGCCTGGGACCCACGCTGGACATCTCCACCAAGAACATCACCAAGTCCTTGGTATCCCTTATGGAGATCAAAGAAGACGGAATCGGTTTTTCCATCCGAGATTCCTATTACAAGGATAAGGTCTCCCGCACCATCAGCCTGCCCACCCGCGGCAGCACCTTGTAAGCCCTGGCAAGCGTGGGCTCCACATGCTTACAGGCTCTTGGAGGGCGAGGTGGGCTGGGCCATCATATTCTGCCCTTGGAGCCTTGAGTGTGGACTCCTCTTGGTCAACCCAGCCTGTCCCCAGCATGCAGGGGTGGGGCCAGCTCTCCTGGCTTGCTCTCCCATCTTGGATGGACAGTTTGTGGCACTGGCAGTCGGGCGGACGGGAACTGGGGAAGGTGGGACAAATTGGGTTCCGCTGTGGGACAGAGTTGGGCGTCCAGTCTCCATGGCCTTCTTATCAAAGGCATGGAGCTGCCTTGTCCGGCAGCAGAGTCTCGGTGATGAAGCCAACAGGACCTGCAGTCAAAACACAAACCCTTAGCCGGGGCCACTGGCCTGACCTTGGGCCCTGCCGGGGCCTGATCCAGCCTGCTGGGCCCCTGGTTCGGGAGGTGGATCTGCGTGCTGCCCCAGGGCTCTTGGCTCGCTTGCTCTGCGGTAGGCTTGTTCGGTGCTGAAGGGCCTAGGGCCCAAGGAGGGGCGATTGCTGACCAGGTCTTGCTCTGTTCTAGCCCTAGGCAGTCCCGTGGCTCAGACACCTCGCCTCTGACCCGGAGGAAATCCTACGACCGGGGGCAGCCGACCAGGTGAGCTGGGGAGCAGCTGGAGAGCACATGGGCCTAGCTCCCCGTCGGGGACCGGCCTGTGCAATCGGCAGCGCCCTGGCACAGAGCTCAGTGCTGGATCCAGCTGTACCATAGAATCCTAGAAGATCAGGGTTGGAAGAGACCTCAGGAGGTCATCTAGTCCAACCCCCTGCTCAAAGCAGGACCAACACCAACTAAGTCATCCCAGCCAGGGCTTTGTCAAGCCAGGCCTTAAAAACCTCTAAGGATGGAGATTCCACCACCTCCCTAGGGAACCCATTCCAGTGCTTCACTGCCCTCCTCGTGAAATAGTGTTTCCTAATATCCAACCTAGACCTCCCCCACTGCAACTTGAGACCATGGCCCCTTGTTCTGTCATCTGCCACCACTGAACAGCCGATTAGAGAACAGTCCTCTAATCGTTTCCGTTGCCCTCCGCTGGACTCTCTGCAATTTGTCTATATCCTTTCTGTAGTGGGGGGCCGAAAACTGGACGCAATACTCCAGATGTGACCTCACCAGTGCCGAATAGAGGGGAGTAATCACTTCACCATGGGCTGGCACTGCAGGCCTCCCTGTGCTGAGTGGAGGGGTGGGGGGAATAGGGCAAGGGGGTAGGTTTGTAATCGTGGGTCTCTTTCTGAACACCCCGGCTCAGGACTTCAGACGTTGGCTTTACGCCTCCCTCGTCCCCTCCCACCAGGCCGCGCAACGACCGCAATGTCTTCTCCCGCCTCACCAGCAACCAGAGCCAGGGCTCCGCGCTGGACAAGTAAGAGTCTCACGGGGCAAGGAGTGGGTGGGGGCGTGAATCTCCGGGGAAGCCCAGCCCAAGAGCAGTGAATGGCAGATGGTGACTCCCATGGCTGCCCCCGATACCATCCCCGGGGCCCGGCAGTCCCAGCCGGAGTCTGCCCCGGGCTCGTGAATTGACCCGAGCGAAGGCAGAGAGCTGCAATCCTGGTGCACTAAAACCTCACACGGGGCAGCGTCTCCCTGGGCAGGAGCCCTATGCCAGGCCTGTGTATAACCCCACTGATATGGGGGGCGGGGGTCTTTGGCCCCCCTCTACTGGCTGGACCTTGTCTCGGGGCTGCCCCTGAGCGGCCAAGCCTGGGCCTTTCGCTCGGGCAGAAGCAGCTGCTGTTGCGAGCCTGGGGCGGCAGGTGCCCTCCCTGCAGACGCTCCCGCCAGAGGCTCGTCGTTACGTTGCACTGCCAGAGCCCTCAGGCCAGGCCCGACGCGGTGCCCCGGCCTTGGCGCTGTGCGCGCACACATGGCAGTGCCAGGGCCCCTGCTGGGCCCGTGGGGATCCCCTGGGGGGCTGGGGCAGTCGCAGGCCCCGCTAGCGGCCCTGGGCTCCTCAGGTCCTGCTGGTAGCTCTGGAGGGCCCCGGTGTCTTGGCCAAGATGGCAGCCGTCACGCTGGCGGCCATCAGAGGGGGAATTTCACCCGCAGTGACGCCGCTGGGTGGGTTTGGCCGCAGTTCTAAAGCGGGTGAGGTGGGCCCAGGGGGCTGTTAGCTGAGGACGCTGAGCCGCCATCCTGTCCCCGCCAAAGCGTGGGGCTCGTTGGCGCTGGGCTTGGCAGGGGTCCCCAGGCGGTGGGGAAGCTATTTCCCAGCTGGCCCCACCCCTGGTTCTGGGGGCACCGGCTATGCCATCGCACCTGCCCCTTCGGGGCCGTGCTCTCCCTCCCGCTGTGTTCAGTGGGGAGACACCGGCTGCTCGCAGGCCCCGGGCCCCCTCAGGAGGTGATATGGCTGCTCTGTGTGGGGCGAACTTTCCACCAGGGTCCCGTCGGTGCTCCCTGATTGCTCCTGGTGCCAGGGGATGTGACCCTTTGGTGGTTGGGGGCGTGCGCTCTCCCGTGGGAGTCTGGGTTTCCACGGAAGATCGAGTCCACCTTAGGACCGCCTTTGACAGTCACAGGCCAGCCCCTCAGTGGGTGCAAATTGGCCTAGCTGCCGTGGGGGTAGCGGAGCTGCTTTGATTTACAGCCCCTGAGGGCCTGGCCCTAGGGGAGCAGGCAGCAGCCACCTCCCATCTGCCTCCTTGCAGAATCCCAGTTTGAAGGTGACGTTGTAACCTGGGGGGGGAGCCCATGGTGCTGCCTGCAGCTCAGGAATAGCCCCCCGTCCCCATCCCGTCTGCTAGCAAACTGCACGATAGCGCAGAGCAGGTCTGTGTCAGAACGCCCCGGCTGGACCCCGAAACCGGGGGGGCTAGGTTGGATCGCTGGTGGCAGTGATGGGACAGGGGGGACCATGGGAGATGAAATGAGGACTCGATGCAGGAATCCCCGGGCGAGGCCTTGTACAAGTCAGACTGGGTGATTGTAACAGTCCCTTCTGGCTGAACGACTCCAGCCCAGCCAGAAAGATCTTGTGTCCGAGCCACGTGTCCCTTCCTGCTCCTCTGCCCCTTTCCTCTCTCTGGTTTTCTGTGTCCGCTCCTCCCTCTCTACCCCGCTAGCTTGGATGCAATAACAACGCTCCACTCTCTGACTCTGCTACTGCCTCTCTCATCCGGGATTTTTTTCTCCCGTAATCCTGCTAATTTTCTGTCCCTAGGTCTGACGACAGCGATTCCTCTGTCTCGGAGGTGCTGAGGTACATACAACTTTCTGTTGATGAGAACTCTCCTGCTTCTTGCATTTCCCTCCCGTTGCCCTGCATGCTGAATCTGTGCTGGCCAATCTCTGGGCCTTGCTTCTTTGCTAAATCTATTGGGACTCTGTCGTGGTGTGGCTCTTGCTTGTTGTGTGTCCCTCTTTCCTTCTCTCTGCTGCCCCGCATGGCCCTGGCATGCCGTGTCCGGCTGTGGAAGTCCCTTTCTGCCTCTGGTCTCCAGAGCCTTAAGGTCTGAGCCATTGTCTTGAAATGCGGTGCTGGGTGTTTAAGCAAATAGCGTACGGTGCTTTGACTGGATGGGGCCAGCTGCATGCTCTATTCTGCCTCGAGGGCAGGGCGGGTAGGGATGATAACTTGCGCTGTGTCTAGCCTAGCTCCAAGAGGCAGGGCAGTCCAGCTGTTGGAGTTGGTGGATGTTTGGGGGGGTCCAGACTATGATGTTTTGTCCTTCTCTCGCACCTTCAATTCAAACATCTCAAACGCTTGACAAACGGGGCTTCAGCCTCCCAACACCCATGGCGAGGCTGGTCAAGATTGTTATCCCTGTCTCGCAGATGGGGAAACTGAGGCACAATGATTAAACACCTGGGGTGCAGCCTCTTGGCACTGAGGATCCTATGGCTGCTGCTGAGGCCTATGCAGCCTCCCACATATATTAGAGCAGCCTTGGGGTTGCTCTAACTCACTGCAACCTCCCAAGGGGCTGCTTGCTGACTGTGCCACAGCCCAGAGTTCCCCTAATGGGGTGCGCTAAGGCCCTGGCCCTGCCCCCAGCATGCTTGGGTTGGCAACATGAGCAACACAGAACCAATTACACTAGCCCAAGGAAGACAACTCTCCCTCCCCCATGCCCTGCACATCAAAAGGGCCAGGCTGGCAGAGGAGCATCTCCCCACTGGCGTTTGGGTGCCTCTCTGAGACACCGTGGGCCTGACTCTGACACCCTCAGCACCATCAGCTGGAGTAGAGGGTACTCCGCGCCCCTCGAAAAATCGATTCCAGCCATGCCACAAATATACCGTGTGACCCTGGGCTAGCCCTTTCCCCTCCCTGTCCCCACCTTAATCCAACCCCGCTGGGAGGAGGGGAGGTGCTTTGAGATCCTGGCTGGGAAGCTGCTCTGGAGATATTGATTCCCTCCATGACGGGCTCTTCCACCTGGGCTCTTTCCTCAGGGATGTCGAGTCTCATGTGCTCAGCACTCTGGAACCTCCCTCTGAACTCCCCTCACAGCCCCATTGGCTGTTGTTGGGGCAAAGCCTAGAACTGGTTTGAGACAGGATTGTCTCCTGGCTCAGGAGCCAGCCTAGAACTGGTTTGAGACAGGATTGTCTCCTGGCTCAGGAGCCAGAACTCCTGAGTTCTCTCCCTGTTCTGGGGGGATCGAAAACTCCCTGGGCTCCGTTCCCAGCTCTGCCATTGATTTGCCATGTGACCTTTTAAAAGTCCCTTCCGCATCTGCCAAACCGGGGTGCAGCTCATTGGGAAACCGGAGTGGGTCAGATGGAGAGAGGGCGCTTCCCCATGCTGGCCATGGTGCTCTTTTATGCCCCACAGCACAGCTGGAGCCAGGCCCCAGTTTGTTCAAGCTTGGAGGTTCTGGGGGTTGGGTCCGGAGCCAGCCTGCCCCTGCTCCGTCCTAGGTCACCCAGCCAGTGCCCCCTTGCTGACGCCCTTGCTCTCTTTCTCTCTCACGGAAGGGGCCTCATTAACCCCGTGGGCAGTGCCAGGAGCGCTCGGACAGCCCCGCTGCAGTGCATATCCATGGCGGAGGGACACTCCAAACCTGTTCTCTGTGTGGACGCCACCGACGAGCTGCTCTTCTCTGGATCCAAAGGTGCACACCTCAGGGGTGCAGGGGTGGGCTGGCTGCTGAGCGCTGGGTGTGATCGCTGGGGAGTGAGCCTGTTACCCAGGGGAGTGGCTGAGCCGCCCCGAACTGCAAGGACAGGACACGAGCCTCCTGGTCGGACGGCACCAGCCTGCCTGAGAGCCCCCTAAGCCACAACAAGAAAAGGAGTACTTGTGGCACCTTAGAGACTAACAAATTTCTGTAGGCCTAAGCTACAGCTCACTTCATCAGTTGCATTCAGTGGAAAATACAGTGGGGAGATTTTATATACACAGAGAACATGAAACAATGGGTGTTACCATACACACTGTAACCAGAGTGATCAGGTAAGGTGAGCTATTACCAGCAGGAGAGCGGCATGGGTGGGGGTGGAGGGGAGGAACCTTTTGTAGTGATAATCAAGGTGGGCCATATCCAACAGTTGATAAGAACGTGTGAGGAACAGTAGGGGGGGATAAACATGGGGAAATAGTTTTTACTTTGTGTAATGACACATCCACTCCCAGTCTTTATTCAAGCCTTAGTTAATTGTATCCAGTTTGCAAATTAATTCCAATTCAGCAGTCTCTCGTTGGAGTCTGTTTCTGAAGTTTTTTTGTTGCAGAATTGCCACTTTTAGGTCTGTAAACGAGTGACCAAAGAGATTGAAGTGTTCTCCGACTGGTTTTTGAATGCTATAATTCTTGACGTCTGATTGTGTCCATTTATTCTTTTACATAGAGACAGTCCAGTTTGGCCAATGTACATGGCAGAGGGGCATTGCTGGCACAAGATGGCATATATCACATTGGTAGATGTGCAGGTGAACGAGCCTCTGATAGTGTGGCTGATGTGATTAGGCCCTGTGATGGTGTCCCCTGAATAGATGCTCTTGTTACAGCCTGTATGGTAACACCCATTGTTTCATGTTCTCTGTGTATATACAATCTCCCCACTGTATTTTCCACTGAATGCATCCGATGAAGTGAGCTGTAGCTCACGAAAGCTTATGCTCAAATAAATTGGTTAGTCTCTAAGGCGCCACAAGTCCTCCTGTTCTTTTTGCGGATACAGACTAACATGGCTGCTACTCTGAAAACTAAAAAGAAAAGGAGTACTTGTGGCACCTTAGAGACTAACCAATTTATTTGAGCATGAGCTTTCGTGAGCTACAGCTCACTTCATCAGATGTTTACCGTGGAAACTGCAGCAGACTTTATATACACACAGAGAATATGAAACAATACCTCCTCCCACCCCACTGTCCTGCTGGTAATAGCTAATCTAAATTGATCAACAGGTGGGCCATTTCCAGCACAAATCCAGGTTTTCTCACCCTCCACCCCCCCACACAAATTCACTCTCCTGCTGGTGCTAGCCCATCCAAAGTGACAACTCTTTACATAATCAAGTCGGGCTATTTCCTGCATAGATCAAGGTTTTCTCACATCCCCCCCCACCCCCATACACACACAAACTCACTCTCCTGCTGGTAATAGCTCATCTAAACTGACCACTCTCCAAGTTTAAATCCAAGTTAAACCAGAACATCTGGGGGGGGGGGGGGGGTAGGAAAAAACAAGAGGAAACAGGCTACCTTGCATAATGACTTATGTTATTAGGCCCTGTGATGGTGTCCCCTGAATAGATATGTGGGCACAATTGGCAACGGGCTTTGTTGCAAGGATAAGTTCCTGGGTTAGTGGTCCAATTGTGCCCACATATCTATTCAGGGGACACCATCACAGGGCCTAATAACATCAGCCACACTATCAGAGGCTCGTTCACCTGCACATCCACCAATGTGATATATGCCATCATGTGCCAGCAATGCCCCTCTGCCATGTACATTGGTCAAACTGGACAGTCTCTACGTAAAAGAATAAATGGACACAAATCAGATGTCAAGAATTATCACATTCATAAACCAGTCGGAGAACACTTCAATCTCTCTGGTCACGCAATCACAGACATGAAGGTCGCTATCTTAAAACAAAAAAACTTCAAATCCAGACTCCAGCGAGAAACTGCTGAATTGGAATTCATTTGCAAATTGGATACTATTAATTTAGGCTTAAATAGAGACTGGGAGTGGCTAAGTCATTATGCAAGGTAGCCTGTTTCCTCTTGTTTTTTCCTACCCCCCCCCCCCCCCCCAGATGTTCTGGTTTAACTTGGATTTAAACTTGGAGAGTGGTCAGTTTAGATGAGCTATTACCAGCAGGAGAGTGAGTTTGTGTGTGTATGGGGGTGGGGGGGATGTGAGAAAACCTTGATCTATGCAGGAAATAGCCCGACTTGATTATGTAAAGAGTTGTCACTTTGGATGGGCTAGCACCAGCAGGAGAGTGAATTTGTGTGGGGGGGTGGAGGGTGAGAAAACCTGGATTTGTGCTGGAAATGGCCCACCTGTTGATCATTTTAGATAAGCTATTACCAGCAGGACAGTGGGGTGGGAGGAGGTATTGTTTAATCATATTCTCTGTGTGTATATAAAGTCTGCTGCAGTTTCCACGGTAAACATCTGATGAAGTGAGCTGTAGCTCACGAAAGCTCATGCTCAAATAAATTGGTTAGTCTCTAAGGTGCCACAAGTACTCCTTTTCTTTTTGCGAATACAGACTAACACAGCTGTTCCTCTGAAATCTGAAAACTAAGCCACAGCAGGCCAGTGCAGTTCTGGGTCCCCCCAGTAGAGTGCAGTAATGCTTCACAAGTCATTACGGCTGAACAGCTGTGTGGTGACATGGACTCATGGAATATCAGAGTTGGAAGGGACCTCAGGAGGTCATCTAGTCCAACCCCCTGCTCAAAGCAGGACCAATCCCCAGTTTTTTGCCCCAGATCCCTAAATGGCCCCCTCAAGGATTGAACTCACAAGCCTGGGTTTAGCAGGCCAATGCTCAAACCACTGAGCTATCCCTCCCCATGACATCCATGAAGCGAGTTGTTGGGGCCTCTGCCCAGCCCCTAGTGGCTGGGTGTCACCTCCCACCCGGCACTTATAGACCCTCCCCCTGTCTGCAGTTCTGGTGGAGGTACCAGGAGGCTGAATGGGCCACAGGGACAGAGCTCGCTCCTCGCCTCTGGGGCACCCCTGGGGGCCAGCGTGGGAGGGTAGGGAGCCATGGGGTTCCTGTGCTGAGGACAGGAAGGGGCCACAGTGTCATGGGCTCCCGCCTCCTCCCGCAGATCGGAGCTGTAAAATGTGGAACTTGGTGACGGGCCAGGAAATCGCCTCGCTGAAGGGCCACCCCAACAATGTGGTGTCCATCAAGTACTGCAGCCACTCGGGGCTGGTGTTCACCGTCTCTACCTCCTACATCAAGGTGTGGGACATCCGGGACTCGGCCAAGTGCGTCCGCACCCTCACGTAGGTACCTGGCGCTGAGGCTGCTCTGGGGGCCTGGCCGAGCTCGACGCGCTGCCCTGCCAGCGTCCCGCACCCAGGGCAGCATAGCAAAGGCCAGGCAGGCTGCAGGGCTGAGCCTAGGAACGGTGCAATGCTGGTCGCTCTAGCCCGGCCTGGCTCGTGGAGGCTCTGTGGCTTGGTGCTCTGCTCTCAAGGCAGTTGCTCCTTTAGTCTGTTTCAGGGGGCCCCGTGCACCCTACTGCCTACGATTGCTTTGATCAGGGATGGGTAATGACCCATCTGCAGCTGCCAGCACCGTTTCCAGACCCCAGCGAATCAGCCCCTCTCTCTGGTGCCCAGCCACCGACTGAGACGTCTCCTTGCCTGCAGTCCTTCCCCAGACCTAAAATCAGACTGGCGGGAACGGGCCTGGGCTGCCTGTCACCATCAACTCCAGGCAAGGGGCGGGGTTTGTGTTGCTCCGCCCCTGGGCCTGGGTCTGGCTGGCTGCTCGGCAAGGCACCTCCCTTGGGGCCGCCCCCCGAGAGCTGCTGCCTGGGTCACCCTTGCTGTGCCTTTGCTCCTGGTTTGAGGGGACGTGGGGCTGAGGGGGGGTCTCATCCTGGCACCACTGGCACTGCATGGGGCCAGGAAGTGCCATTGCTTTGCCCTCTAGTGTCTGTCCCCAGCCTTCTAATCAGTCCGCAATGGACCAGATCTTCCATTGCACATTGTGTAAATCCTCCCTCCCCCCCGCATTTCACCTGCCCCCCGCCCCACGAGGGTCTCTGCCCTGAGGCTCACCTCTTGCTGTCTCTTTGGCTTAGCTCTTCGGGTCAGGTGATCTCCGGGGACGCCTGTGCCGGGACCACGACCCGCACCATCGCCAGCGTGCAGGGCGAGCACCAGATCAACCAGATCGCGCTCAACCCCGCCGGCACCATGCTCTACGCCGCGGCCGGGAACTCCGTCCGCATCTGGGAGCTCAATAGGTCAGGGCAGCACCGGGACTCGGGCCCCCAGGCGAGGGCAGCTCTTGTGGGGCGGGAGCCGGGTGCTGCCCAGGCAGAGGGAGCCGCCGTGCTGGGCTGGGCTGGGGCCCGCTCCCTCCTGCCTGGAAGCTGTTATTGAGGCGGGGCAGATTTGGACTTGGCACCGGGGGCAGCTGCACAGGCACAAACCCCAGCGTGGAGCAGCTTGGCCTGTCTGCCCTGGGGCTTTGCACTGCAGCAGCTGCTGGGGCCGATGATCAGGCCCAGGGGTGGCTGAAAGCAGGACCCCGCGCTCCTCTCCCAGCTGCAGCCCTTAGGGCGGGGTTGGGGAATCTTTTTTCTGTCACGGGCCATTGACCCACAAAAAAAATCAATCACAGGCCACTCCCCTGCCTCTAGGGGTGCAGGGGCTTGGGGCTTCCCCTGCAGTGGGGCAAGCCGGTGCTAGCAGCTCCAGCCCCACAGGGGGTGGGGGGTCGGAGAGGGCGCCACGGGCCGGATGAAATTAACCAGCGGGCTGGATCCAGCCTGCAGGCCGTAGGTTTCCCCACCCCGCCTTAGGGGCTCAGCAGACAAGCTGATCACCCCCTGGCACTGCACTTGAACACAGCTCCCCACCCCTAGCCTGAGGCCAGGATCACGGCCCACGGTGCTGAGGGACATGGTATCGCCAAGGGTGCTCCGTGCTCTGCGCCCTGGAGCCCGAGGTCCCCACTTCTGCTCGGGATGGTGGAGAGGGGCCCGGGGCTGGAAGGATCCCTGCTGAGAGCCTTGGAGACGGGGCCAGCGAAGGGCCTGCAGGAACGAGCGTCTTCTGCTGAGCACGCCCCACACCCTGACGGCCCCGGCTCCTGCTTGTAGGTTGCAGCCCATCGGGAAGCTGACTGGCCACATCGGGCCCGTGATGTGTCTGACTGTGAACCAGACCACGAGCAACCACGACCTGGTCATCACCGGCTCCAAGGATCACTACGTCAAGGTACCCTGGGACCCTCCCTCCCTCCCGCTCACGGGCAGCACAAGGGGCCTTTGAGCCCAAGACCCGCTGCTCGCACCAGCCCTCCCCAGCCCCGTGCATAGCCGATCTCCTGTAGGTGCCAGATACAGGGGCTCGCTGCCCACCAAAGGCCTGGCGAGGAGGGGACACGCTGGGTGGGGTTGTCCAGAGCGCTTGGTGTCGGCCTAACTCTGCTCTCACGGTGGGCGGGAGGGAGCCGTTCTGTTAACCTCAGCGGGAGCAGAGGGAGGCCAGCGCTGAGCACATCTGCAAATCCCGCCAGGGTCTGAGAAATGCCATGAGCCCCCCAGGACTCGTGGCCTGAAAGACCTGGCAGCTTTGCAGCTGGCCAGCCTTCCTGTCCCCCCCGTCTGCCAGGTGCCTCTGTGGGTCACAGGGAGCAGGATCTGTGCACTGCCCCTAAGAGCGTCTTGGAACCCAGATCCGGGAAATGCTGGAGGAGCTGCCGTGTCTCAAAGTGCCGGGCCGCTCGCCAGCCCTGGAGACCGGAATTCCAGGTGCCCGGCCCAGGCCTTCCCTCCACGCCCCCTGCCAACGTGCCTCCTGCGAAGGTGGAACCGGCCTCAGCCTGCCCTCTGTGGCCTCTGCTGGACCTGTCTCCCAGGGGGTATTTTGTCTTTGCAACGTGGCCCCCTGCCAGCCAGGCGCTGATCTGCGCCCGCACGTCGGCCGCCAAACCATTGTAGGAGGTGGAGATTTCCAGTCCCAGCTGAGCCGGGCGAGGTTCAAACCAGTGACCTGTGTCCCAGCACTGAGCCATCATGTCTCCACATGGCCTCCCCGCAAGGATCGTGGCCTGGCGTAAGCAGGCAGAACCCCGCCGCTGCCAATCCATCCCTGTCTCATTGCGCCGGGCCCTGGCTCAGCATCCAGTGGGAGCTGTGTGGTCGGATGCATTAGCCGTACCCCTGCCTTGCGGGAAGGGCTGTTGCTGGCCAGATGACCCGAGAGCGGCTGGTCTCCTTAGCCACCGGGGTTCACAGTGGCTGCCCTCCGGGCTGTTGCCTTGCAGATGTTTGAGATCGCGGACAGCGTGGTGGGGAACGTTGGCCCCACCCATAACTTCGAGCCCCCGCACTACGACGGCATCGAGTGTCTGGCCATCCAAGGCGATGTGCTCTTCAGCGGCTCCAGGGACAACGGGATCAAGAAGTGGGACCTGGAGCAGCAGGAGCTCCTCCAGGTATGGAGTGGGGTGAGCAGGAAGGCCCTGCTGCTGGGCTCGGGGGGCAGCATTTAGATGGGCCTAGACCCGCAGTGTGCCATTTCGTGTGCTGGAGGGTGAGGGCCGGTGCCAGGGGCTGGAGCAAGGATGTAGAACCTGCTGGAGTGTCACTGTACAATCTGGAGCGTGCTCCCGCCATGCTGGGGGTAGAGGACCAGAGGGCAGACGCAGGGACCCCATCCCTACATTGCACACAGGGCCTCCGGGCAATGGAAGAGCCCTGGGGGTTGCAAACCACAGTGGCTGGCATGGTGGGTCCTGAAGGCAGTTTACAGCCGTGGGCAATGCATGGTAGCCAGTTCTATAGGGCTGTGCCCCACCTGTTACGGCTAAAGGGCTCAGTGGCCTATGGAGAAGGGGGACAGGTTGATCTGCGGGTAGATAGCGCTCGGCGTTTTCCCTATTTTGGATCCCCGTGAGTGTGGCTCTCTGGTCTCTGGGCCCCACATGCCGCAGTGCCTGGTTCCCCAGTTCAGTCGGGGAGCTCAGCATTGCCGGGACGGCCTTCGGCGGCTCCGTGGGTCGGGGATAGAGCAGCAGCCAAAGCGGACGGGGGGGGAATCTCTCTTATTGGGCCAGCTTCTGTGGGTGGACGGGACAAACTTTCAAGCCCCACCCCAGAAGAAGTGCTCTGTGAGTTTGCAGACTTGTCCCTTCCCCCACCACAGAAATTGGTCCAATCAAAGAGATTCCCTCGCTCGCCTTGTGTGTCTCATATTCTGGGGTCATATCATGGTCGCCGTGAATTAATCGGAGCTTGGAGATCCTCTGGCCAGTCCCAATGAGCAATTGTCTCATGGGGCGTAGCCCTCTTCTCTCCTGCTGAGCCTTCTGTAGCTCACCAGAGTCCTGTTGTCTTGAATTCGAATCCTCGGCTGCTGCTTGATGAGAAATTGAGCAGAGCTTTATAATTCCAGCTCTAGCTCTCAGCCACTGTGCAGATGTGGGGTGTTTGCCTCAGCCCATTCTAGAAACAGCAGCCAGCTGCAAACCCAGGATCTGGCTCTGGCTGCTGGTCTGACCCTGCCCCAGAGCTCAGGGGGGCGGTTTGGGTCTTGATGGTCCCAGCTGGCAGCATGGGTCGGGCGCTGTTGGCCCGAGGGCGCTCACTGGCTCTGCCCTGTCTCTGTGCCTGCCAGCAAATCCCCAACGCACACAAGGACTGGGTCTGCGCCCTGGCCTTCGTCCCCGGCCGCCCCATGCTGCTGAGTGCCTGCCGTGGGGGCATGGTGAAGGTCTGGAACGTGGAGAACTTCACTCCCGTTGGGGAGATCAAGGGCCACGACAGCCCCATCAATGCCGTCTGCACCAATTCCAAGCACATATTCACTGCTTCCAGGTGAGGGGCGTGGGCGGGGCTAGGCCCCTGCGGCATGGGGGAGGGAGGTCTGACCCCCAGCTCACCCCAGTGCAGCAGAGCCGCAGGAGCTCTCCAAACCCACTGTTGCGCCCCCCAGATAGCGGGGCCCGGAATGGTACAGGGAGCGAGGGACGGGAGCCGGCTGCAAGCGGGTTTAGTGTGGGGCAGCAGGCGGGGCGGGGGGAGCGCGCTGGGGGCCCTGCAACCATCTAGCCTCTCTCCTCCATCTCTCAGCCATTGTCAGCCCGCCCCACAGCGAGGCTCCTCTGCCCCATCCCGTTATGCCGAGCACTGGTCCTGCCCTGCCCTGCCATGCTTTTGGGATGCTGCTTGCCAGGTCTGGTGCCGCTGGTCCTGCCACCCTCGGCGCAGAGAACGGGCTTCCTGCCTGCCGGGCACCAGCTCCTCCTCGAGGGCACCTTGTGCATCTCCAATGAGAGCACCACGGCCCCCTCCCTCCGGTCCCCAGCCTCTGTGCACAGCCCTGGCCCCCAGAGAGGGTCCCCGGGCTCACGCCCGCCCCTTGGCGATGTCTCCGGCACTGTCTCTGATCTCCTCTTTTCCGACCATTTCCCTTTTCTCCTTTCCTTTCTTTTCCTCTCTTCCTCCCTCTGTTTCTCTCTGTGCCGCAGTGACTGCCGGGTAAAGCTATGGACTTACGTGCCTGGGCTCACCCCCTGCCTTCCTCGCCGCGTCCTTGCCATAAAGGGGCGTGCCACTAGCCTGCCTTGACCCTCCTCCTGCTCTCTCTGGCCTGCGCGCTCTCTCTCTCTCTCTCTCTCTCTCTCTCTCTTCCCCTCTCCGCTCTGGTCTCAGCTGCTTCCTAACGGTATGAGATTCTTTTGGATTTTCCCCCCACGTAGAGTTCTTTGCAAGAGGAGACTGTCCTCTTGGCCCCTCCCTGCCCCCCAGGTTGCTCTATGCCTTTGCCCTGGGGCGGGCTGCCTGCCCCCTTGTAGCAGTAGGGAAGGGGGGCCAGGGCTGGCAGCTCCCCCGGCCCCTCCAAACCTCCGTGAAGGGGTGATTGGCTCCAGCAGTTGGCTCGGTGCTGCATGGGGTTTGCCCCTCTGACTACTGCTCCTCTTGGGCCACTGCTGGGGGGATCCACGTCCCTGGCCACTGCCAGTCAGATGCCACTGGCTGAGCCTGCGCTCTGGCCCAGTGCCCCGTTACTGGCGCTCTGGGGATTACCCCGCTGGCAGGCATCTGGGCGCATCTGCTCCCTCCTTGCGCTGGTGCACAGCGGCCTGGCTCTCCTGGGCGGCAGCATGATGCCTTTGGGAGCGGGGGAGTTGCGGGCAGGGCGTGGCCCACAGCTGATTGTATTCGCTGTGCTTCCTCTCTTTAGCTGGGGCGGGGCTCAGGTGGGGGCAGCCCCCCGGCCTCACTTCCTCTCTATCTCTCTTCCTTCCCCAGTGACATGACAGTGAAGCTCTGGAGCAGGAGACGATTCCTAAATGGCCCGACCTAGGGGCTGGGAAGGCCGGAGCCAGGGCGACTGGCAGGCTCCCTGGCAGGCCCAGGCCCCAGCCCCTCTCCCCGGCCATGAAGAGGTGGGAGCGGCCTGGCCTGCATGTGCCCCAGTTCCCAGGACTCTGGGGTGATGGTGTCTCGGCTGGGTCTTTGTGCACTGCCAGCTCCCACGGCTAGGGGGCGTCGTTGCCGTCCAGCCCCACGCTGGGTTTCCAGCATGCATAGGGCTTTCTGCTGACTGGGGCGTAGCCAGGCAGTGCTTCAGGACATGGCCTTGCCAGCCCTGGGGAGGACCCTGAGCTGAGACACTCAACGGGATCGTTCCAGTCTGCCCCACAGCCTATTCAGTGCCCCCACACCCCGGAGCCTGGATGTGCATGAAGGATCCCGCAACCTGCACCCTGCTGCTGGCCTCCGCACCGCCCTGGTGCCTGGGGTCTCCCCCTGGAAGCGGCTGCAGGCGCCCCTCTCTACACCTCATCGTTCAGCAGAGCTGGGTTCTGCCGGCCAGTACTGAAATACAGAGAGGGCTTGTGTGCTGCCCGAAGATCGCCCCAGGGCCGCGCTCAGAGCCTACCCCAGCCTGGCACCAGCAGGGTGCATGGAGCACTGCTGGGGAACGACCCACTCCCGGAGACGGCCTCCCAGCCCCGGCGCTGCACTAGGGCTCCTTGCAAGGAGCTCCGGCAGCAGCTCCATTGCTGTGTCGCTGGACCAAATCCGCATGCTGTCTGGCAAATGTCGACCTCTGCACCTGACCCACCTCATTCTGAGCCAGGGCATCCCCCCTTTTGCCCCAGGGGTGGAGAGAAGGCAGCTGGCACATCGGGGAAAATCCCTGTGGGCGTCTCCAGGGAAAAGCGGAATTTCTGGATCTGTTCTCTTTGGGCACCCCCTCACACATCCGACTGAGCCTTCATCGCGCACTGGTCTGTTCGCTGTTCCCTGTGGTCCCCACTGCCCATTTGGACATCCGGCTTGGTGCCATCTCTGCTGAGCATGGGAGTAGCTCATTCCCAGCTGCTGCGGGAAGGGATTGAAGCTTTTATAGTGGGGTTTCAAAGAATTTTTTAAGCACCCTTGAGAATGGATTGGGACCTGGGGATTTTTAATAGCTGCGAAAGGCTTTAATGCTGGGAAAAGGGGTAAGCTCTCCGCACCATCTCACAGGAAGGGTTTAGGTTTGCTTGGGACAGATTCCTGCCTGCCAGCCTGTGGGGCCTGGCCTGGGAGAGGTCTGGGACTAGAGTAGTGGGTGGAAGGGCAGGGCGGGCGGTGGTGTTATGGTCAGGAGAGAGGCGCTTTGGCAAAGGCGGAGGGCGTGGGGTGCTCTGGATGGGATCTGCAGCAGGGAGTGGGGCAGGGCTAGAATGGAGCTGGATGAAGGGAAAGATGGGGGTAGCGGGAGGGGCCCACATGAGACTTGAGGTGCATTAGCAGAGCTGGGGGGCAATGAGGGGTTGCCCATGGCCTGCCCATGCTCTGCTTGCCACCCACCTGCACGGCCAGTATGGCACAAGACACTAAATCACCACGGTCACCCCAGATTTCAGTTTTACAAAGGTCAAAATTGCATAAGGTCTCTTGCCACCATCTCCCCCACCATGCTTGGGTGCCCCGCTTCCTCTGGGGCATCCACGGCCAAGTGCCTGCAGCGTCCAGAGCCACGTGGGCACCCCACAGCACTACACTCCCCAAAGCACATGGACTCGCTGTCACTGGGGTCTTTCGCTCTCTCCTCCCCTAATGACTGGCTAAGGAGTCCCAGTCCCACGCAGCCAACACCCAGTGCAGCCAGAACCTTCGTCAGACAGCTTCTCACTGCTATGTAACGCCCTTGGGGTGCAGAGCTTGCTGCGAAATGGACCTGAGGGAACGGCAGCAGGCTGGCCCTTTCCCCTGGGTATGTTTCTTGCGTCGCTCCGCCCGTCACATAAGAAGCAGCGGCCGGACTCTGGTTTTATTGATTGATCTTCAGCTAACCCCATCAGCAATGGATTGTGTGTTCTCTAGGATGCAAGACTTTTGGTGTCCTTGGTTAACAGGGGATTGCCCCGGGTTTCCTTCTACCCGGCAGATCGAAGGAGAACACCAAGGGGTTCTTACCCCAGATTTGACCTCCTTTGAAACTGATACATTGGACAGGAAACGTTTCCACTTCGTAAACAGCACCAGCCTCTTCGTTCATTTGTTTTGCCTTTTGATAATCCGGCTGCCCTGTCTTGCAGTAGCGAGCCCTGCCAAACCAGTGATCGCCCCCTGCTGCACAAAGCAAAATGGCCTCCAGTCGCTGCTGCTCTGGAGTGGTTCTGAGATGGGAAAAATTGTTCATTTCCATCAAGCCTCTGAGCATCTGGATACTGACCGGGATGGGGAGCTCTGAAGTCCTGCCAGGGTGCTGGCTCTGGTGGGACCCAAACACAGTGACTTGGTTTGCTCAGCTACGCATTACACCCACCCATCATTCTCCCACTGCTGCCACCAACGAAAGGAGAAGTGTCCCCAGGGCTCTGCCGATGGCCTGGGGGAAGGGAACGCAGGTTGAAGTGATGCCTTCCAGCCACCAAGAGAGAGTGGATTATATCCAAGATCCCCTCTTTCCCCCCCCCCCCCCCCCCCCCCCCCCCCCCCCCCGATGGGACAGGATTAAACTGTCTGGGAGAGAAAAGTTGGATTTTTCCAGTTGGCAACGAGGGACAAGCAAACGTGAATGGTCTGAAATGAAGGATCTGAGCTAGGGGCTCTGAGACGTGGGTGGGTGGCCTATACCCTGGCGGATGTTGCCTGAGTCTCTGCTTGTCACAACGGCTGTTGAATGTAACACCTGACACCCGCTCCGCCCTGGCAGGTGTGAATGGCTCTGGGGGCAGGAGGGAGCCAGGGCAGCAGTGTGTCTGCTTCAGTGGGGCTTCATCTGATCTTTAAGAGCCTGATCCGAAGCCAGCAGAACGTCTCCCATTGACCTCCATGGATTTTGGATCAGGGATTCAGTGCGGGTCGCTGCATGAGAGGGGAAGATTTCACCTGCATGTAGCCCAGTAGCCACCTGTTGGAATTCCCTGGTTCTTTGCCTCGGGGCTAATCCCAGGCAGCTCTGCTCCAGTGACCCCAGCACGTTGCAAGACCGAGCGCTCGTGGCGGCTGGGCCTCGTTCTGTCTCGCACCGAGCGACTGCATCTCGTGGCGTTCCCGGCCGGCAAAACCCCACAGGAGGTCAATAGGAACAAGCAGGTTGAAAGATGGAAATTTCCTCACAAGTTGTCCTGAGGCCGCCCAGCCAGCTGGCAAAAGATGATCCAGTACCGGGCACCTGGCGTGTGTCCACTGTCCGCTCCCATGTGCTGGGCACAGCCCTTCCCTTGAGGTGCCCCTGCCGGCTCCTCTCCCTGTGTGGAAGGGAGAGCAGGCGGGGGCTGTGTTGTACTGTAGCTCTGTGTGTGTGCGGACGGTCTCTTTTTCATTGGGAGGGGTGTCATTTGAGGGGGGTTCTTTAGGTTAAGCTACCTCATGGTCTGAGCCATTTTTAAAACTTTTTTTTTTATGATTTTGAAACTTGAATTTGTCCTGGAATCACCACTTGCGTTGCTGAGCCGCTCGGGTCCTGGGGGCTTGTCCTGCCTTAGCGTTGCAGGGTGACCTACCGCACCCTTGCTCTGCTTGAAAAATGCCCCCCTTAGCCTTTAAAAAAGGACCTCTGATTGTTGGAGGGCCCAACTTGACACTTGAAAGGGGTCTGATCTCCAGACAGGGGGTGCTCACGGCTTTCTCTTTAAGGGGTCATGGACTGGGCCCCTGAAACAACTAGCCGCTCTTGAAAATCATGACCCTGACTCTTACATGGAGGCCCTGTCTGCAGGTTGTCGAGAGGAGCTCCGAATGCCACCCTGAGCCAGCGTGTGCCAGGCGGACATCGGAATGCCTCTCGAGCCCACAATAGTCCTGCTGCGAGCCGAGAAGGGTCCATGCCAACCCCCCAGCTGCCTGTTCTTGAAAGCACTGACAGCCTGACGCTGATTCCCAGGTCTTCCACTTCACCCGAAGTGGGGCCCTCTGCATTTTAGTGAAACCAGTACGCGCCCCCCGACCCTCCTGGTCCTGACTCTGGCCGTGGCCACCTGGGAATGGCTCCTTATCTGGAACCATGCAGTGACTGATTTTACCATGATCTGGCTGCACTTAACCCTAATTTAACAAGAGCCTCCTTTGGCATCATATTCAGGACCCATGTAAGAGCAGGGTTATGGAGTTTCCCCTGAGCTCATGTTGTATACAGCTTGTGTTTGGCTGAAACTTCCCCTAACAGGGACTCTTTCCCAGCGTTCGGATTAATGTCCATCTCTTTCTGAATCCTAATGCCCTCCCTTATCTCGGGCCAGATCCTCAGCTGGTGAAAATGGTCACAGCTTCATCAATGGAGCTAGGATGGTTTACACCAGCTGAGGATCTGTTCCCTGGACTTTTAGGCACAAGACTATCCTTCCTCTTAGCCAGGGAACAAATCCTGGAAGAGCCCCAGCTGAAAGCACAATGCCGCTTAATCTTGGGAATAAGGGGCAGCTTTGTAATGTACAATCAAAGGGGAAGCCCATTCCCCTAAAATATATATGCTGCACCTCTTCTGGGGGCCAGTAACTCAAAGCACACCCCCAACGTACCCCTGCTGTCATTAGTAGCTGGGCACGTTAGCCTCTTGGAAGAACTAAGGAGTCCTATTTGTTCCTTGTCTTCAAAATCTGCCTGCTAGTGATTGCACGTGATTGTACTTTCAGGCAGCAGGACAGGGAAGAGGACGGCACAAATCAAGAGGTCCCTTTGGGTGCAGTCATCCCTGATGTTACCATGTAAGGTGGGGAGATGGGGAACAAATGCCTCCATGCAGGGGCAACGAGTGAAGGTAACCGTGACCGTGTGTGATCTGGGAGAGTTTAATTGGTGTGTCTGTGATGGGAAGCAGGTAACGGGGCAGGACAGCGAGGGCTCAGGAGATAAATTCACCCCCACAAGTCTCCTTGGCGTTTGCAGCAGCGCCCGGGGCAGGCTGTAGCCCAGTAACTCGGGGCTGAAAGGAGCCCAAGGTGGATGAGGGCCTGGGAGCGGCAGTGAGCTGCGTCTCCCGAGCCCTGATTCTGATCTTGCCCTGTCACTGCAGTGTCTGTGGGGCCATGAGTCAGGCCCGTCGGCACACACTCATTTACAGCTGCGTAACCTCCACCCTTATGAATGGCATCTGCATTTGACCCCCAACCTCTCCCCACCCTGCTCCTGCCACTTCTCCCTCCATCCCCCTTTCTGGCCCTGAAACCATCCAAGACTCGACAGGCCAGTGGCTACCTTCCCCTACCCACTGCACATGAAGGGGGATTGAATTCAGGGAGTGGCTCCGCGCGGGGGGACAGGTCAGTGCCGGGAGCCCTCAAGGCCGCTGCAGCAATGGTGCCTCCTGCAGACCGGTGGTGAAATTGACCCGGGGGGAAGACGATGGAAGTTACAAGTCTGAGCTGCCTGGAATGACTTTTTTTGTGTTTATGCTGCAGGGCACTGCATGTACCCCTAGCGTGGCACCCACGGGCCCTGTTCCTTTACCTGCTGTCTGTGCAGACCCTGCTCATGCAAACCTCTCTGGGGGGCCAGACCCAGGGAGGATGCCCTAACTGACGATGGAGACAGCTGAACTCATGGTTGCTGCAGCTCTGTTTCTGCGCTATTTGCTCTGCTTTCTCTAGATTCCTGCCAGGCTTCCCACCCCAACTGCTCCACCCTTGTCCTCTCCCGACCGTGCGGGCCATACAGCTCCGTTCACTGCACTGGCTGTGGTACCCTCCTGGAGCTGGGACTCGCTCTGTCCCATCTGCTGCTGTTTGTGCTGTAGGGGCAGGGCTGATTAAGATTTAGCACCCCACGGCTCACCCCTTTCAGGCCCCCAGTTAGCTGTTAGCACCGCAGAGCCGCTGCTAGCCCCATTCCCTCTAATCGCTGGTGACCTGGCATGTCCAGTCCAGGAACAGAGACTCCTTTAGCCCCCAAAAGCCCTGGGGGAAGCCTGTCGTCCTGAGGGGTCCCTCCCATCCCTCGTGCTCCTCAGGACCTAGGAGTAACCCCCCTGCTGGGGGCTCCATTCTCAGCCCTTATGTTGGGCAGGGATGGGTCCCTGAGGCAGGGGCCTTCACTTGGAAGAGCTCCCCAGCGTAAGGGTTACAAACCTGGGGCCGCCCTACTGGAAGGTGGATTCTCATGAGCACCAGGATGTGTCCTGGCACTGATCCTCTCCCAGGACCCTGATTCCTTCCTGGTCCTTTACTCTCAGCCCTTCCCCCCACCCCCCCCACCCCCACACACTGCTGGCCGTATTCCCATCCTGCTTCCCGCTGACCCCCGTTTCAGGTACGATTCCCCCAAAGAGCACAAGGGTCAGATTTCTTTCTGAGCTGACTGGTGCCATCCCATGGTCAGCGTCTCCCCTTCCCTTCTCACCCCTTTCAGCCCTAACAACAAAGCCGCTGGGCAAAGCTTCTCTCCTGGGGGAGCTGAGTTGCGAGACCCAGCAGGGTAGGACGAACGGCCTTCATCAGTGGCCTTGTGCCTCTGCAAAGGCAGTGGGCCATTGGCACTGGGATTGACCCCGCGCAGGGATCCTTCCACCCCTCCCCACAGTTCCACCAGGAGATTCTTCCGGTGCCCAGCCTTGCAACTCTTAGCTGCATTCGTCCGGGGGCTCCTCCACCTTACACTACAGCCCTGCTTTACCCTGGGACGATGCCTGGCCTTTGGTGTAGTCGTCTGTGTGATTTCTCCCCCACCCCCTGGGGCAGGAAGGAGCACTGCTTTACACTGAGGTTCTTTTGGTGATGGGATAGTAACCTTACTCCTGCCCTGCATTGTGAGCGTGAGCAGCTGTGTATGGAGCCTCAGCCAGTAGAGACGGAGCAGACCTAACACTGGTCACTTAGTTTAGCCCTCACCCTGTGTCAATACTGTACAAGTGTTGCAAACAGCCGGTGCCTTTTCTTGCCCTGGGATGTTTTTGGAGCTGTCAACGCTTGCTAAGGCTTTTCTCTCTCTGGGTTGTGTGATCCAGCGGGGCGGTCTGTGTTCTGTGTATAGGACAAGGTGTGTATATATTTTATACCTCGATGTATCACTGTAAATGGGGTTGTTGAAGCCTCAAGCTGTACATGGTTTTTCCCGATGGATGTGTCTGTTCCTTGCGCTGTCTTCGTAAATAAACGCACCAAAATGAAACCGAGGAGTGGGGCTGCTCTGTATGAGGAGGGATTGCATAGGGAAGGGCAGGTGGCCGATGGGCGAGAAGCCAGGGTTTGGGATGGTGGGAAGAGCCTCCCCCGTAGACACCAAGAGTTTCACCCCGCTCAAGCAGGTGCCGGGGCACAAAGCCCCAAAGGAGGGAGGCTGGCTCACCAGCTGGAGGGGGGGCCTCCAGACACAGTCACGAAGTCACAATAAACCCCGTTCACCCACTATTTATAGGACTCCCCCTAGACTGCAGTATCCCTGCCTGTATTTACGTGTAACCTCCCCACCTCCTGGGTGTGGTGGTCTGTCCCATCTAGCGGCACTGAGACCACTTAAAGAGAGAGAATGAGTCTGCTCTACAGCCTTAGCTAAGAGCCATGCACTGAGCTCCACAGGTCCCAGGTTCGATCCCGCCTGCCGACGACTGGGGTCTGTCGGCGTTACAAGTGGGGGCTTGTCCAGGATTGAACCGGGGACCTCTAGAGCTTAGTGCATGAACCTCTACAGTATGAGCTAAAAGCCAACTGTTAACCAAGACTGTAGAGCAGACTCATTTCCCCCTTCCCCCCGCCAGTGGGCTCAGTGCCACTAGATGGGACAGAACATCACACCCAGGAGGTGTGTGGGTTACATACCCTCCCTTTGCCCCCCTCCCCCCAGTGGACAGATGGGCACTTAGGCCCACAGGGAGGGAAATCCACAAAGGGGGCTTGGGTGTTGTCCGGCTGTGCCTAACTGTAGGTGCCCTCCTGCTGCCACCCAAGGATCCCTGGAGGCCAGCATGCTGTGCGCCCCCCTTCCCCCCAGAAATGCCAAGGAGGGGGCATGCGCTAAGCCCAGCCTGCCCAGGGAGCTCAGCCCTTATCTAGCTCCAGCTGGGATGCCCAGCTGTGAACCTACTCCAGGAGTGAGGAGGCTGTAATTTTCACTCCATGCATCTGAAGAAGTGGGTTTCTTAAATAAATCTGCTAGACTTAAAGGTGCCACCGGACTCCTCATTGTTTTTGTGAATACAGACGAACATGGCTACCCCTCTGAGCAAAATCAAATTCCATTCAGGCTGACTTAAATTCTGCTGCAGTGAATTGTGGGCCATTGTCCATCACTAGTTCTGCATACCGAAGTGAGCAAACGTGCACTTCAGTTTCTCAATAGCACCGCAACATGTTATGTCTTTCAAGTACATTATGTCCATATAGCTGGAAGAATAGTCCACAATGTCCTGGCACTGCTGTCCTCTGAATTCACAAAAATCTGCAGCTAGTCCCTTCCCAGGCCTCTCTCTTGTAGAGGTGGTTGTTCACTGGTTCAGCATTGCCTCTTAAGTTAATTTGGGCTAGATCACCTTTCAAAAGCCCAGTAGCATCAGATCCTCAAGTTCTTGCATCTTTCTCACTCGGCCCATTATGGCTCCCACCCTACAGCTGAGAAGGTTGTTGGTCTTTGATCCCCTACACACTGAACGCAAAGTTTTTGTCTTTGTAAATTGGTTCGGTGATGAACTGGCCCACGCAGTTCGGGATCCCTTCAGGGAGGGTCAGAGCTGTGTCACAGGAAGGCTGGGAGGGGTTGACGGTGATATTAAGTCCCTGCTGAGATGACTGAGACATCAGCTCTTGTTAATTTTAAACTCTATAGTCTTGCTTGGAATATTCAATGACACTCTCCGGGTGGGCGCAGGTGGGACACCATATCATGTTTCTGGACCAGGTATGGACTGGCTACGGAGCTTGCTTACACACACCAGATGGGCAGTGCAGGGGCTCAAGCAATTTTTTTACATTCCTAACTGATGCAGCAAGCCCAGAGGTGCCGGGGCTCCGATCTGCCAGGCCCAGAGGTGCCGGGGCTCGGCCCTGGCACACGCTGAGCACTGCAGATGGGTTCATCACAAGACCCGTTAATGCTCGGCCGGGTACATTTGAGGTTCATTTAAAGAAGGTATTTTACCCAGCCTCCCCTCATCGCTGAACAGTATAATACAGGGTAACGTGCCATAACAGAGGCAGCCTGGCTTGTCCGCTCGACTCCATCCCATGCCACTCTTACTAGCCAGCCGCCCCGCCCCCGGTGCCAGCTCAGAGCAGCGGGCAGGGGAGGGCTCTGGGGGCCAGCACAGGCCGGTGTTGAATTGGCACCTCTGCTTTTCCCTCCAGTTGTTGAGGCCTGTTTGCCTTTCCCTGGTGGGGGGCGTTGTGTTCATTAACACTGTTTGGATTTAACGCCCCCCCCCACCCACATAACGAACCTGTTCTGTTCCCCCCGGGCTCGAGAGGGGTTTGGTTTAAAGGGCTCACCCCAGGGCGAGATCCTGCATCCTCGGTCTGGGCTGCCCTGTCCCATCGGTCAGCTGGGGATCCAGGAGACCCTGGGAACAGCTTTAGCCGGCCCTGTGCCATTGCTAAATAAAGAGCGGCCGGGTCCCAGCAGAGTTGGGGAGGGCTGCGGGTAGGATTTAGCATTGTGGGAGCTGGGTGGTCCCTCTAGGAGCCCCCACTGGGGCGTTACCCCTGGAAGGCAGTAATGGATGGGTCCCTTCCTCCCGCCCGCTTTGCTGGATCTCGCTGTCCGGTGGGGGAGTGAACATCAATCTGGTGAGCGCACCGGCGGGGGCTAGTCTGTGGTTACGAAAGGCCTGGGGAGAACTAGCCCCTCCTTTGACGCTGCCCTGCCCTGAAAACGAAGGGGAGAGGAAAGGGCAGTAGCTGCAGAACCTACAAAGGGAGCTGTTTCCTTATGGAGCTGACAGGCCAGCTGCTGGATTCCTGGCCGGAGGGGTGGGGAAGGAGGGGCACGATTTTCACCAGGGTACCATCACCTGGAAGCCAGCAAGAGCATTGCAGCACCCTGTGCTGCAGGGGCCCCCTTGCTGCATGCAGGCTCAGGAATGCATGTCCTTCCCCAAGGGGAGCCTCATCCCCAGGCTGCCCTGATCCTTCTCACCAGGCCTGCAGGACACCAGGGTTCCCACCCTGTCATAAACATACAACTAAGGGTAGCATAAAACCAAAACCCCTCCTTTCCCTGTAAGGGGTTAAGAAGCTCAAATACCCTGGTTGGCACCTGACCAAAAGGACCAATAAGGGAAGAAGATACTTTCAAATCTGTGGGGGAAGGTTTTGGTTGTGTCTCTTTGTTGTTCTCTCCAGGACACAGAGAGACCAGGGCAGGAAAAACACATCTCCTAAAACCCTACCTGAAATAAGCATCTAAGATTACAAATTGTAAGTAATAGCGAGGATGCGTTAGATTATCTTTGGTTTTAGCTTGTGAATTTTCCCTATGCTAAGAGGGAGGTTTATTCCTGTTTTTTGTAACTTTGAAGTTTTGCCTACAAAACTCTGTGTTTTAAATCTTATTACCCTGTAAAATTACCTTCCATCCTGATTGTACTGAGGTGCTTCTTTTACTTTTTTCTTTATTATAAAGTTCTGTTTTTAAGAATCTGATTGGGTTTTAGTGTCCTAAAAACCCACGGATCTGGTCTGTGCTCACCTTGTTTACCTATTTGGTTGGTATATTATTCTCAAGCCTCCCCAGGAAAGGGGGTGAAGGGGCTTGGGGGGATATTTTGGGGAAACAGGAACTCCAAATGGTCCTTTTCCTGAATCTTTGTCTAACTCACTTGGTGGTGGCAGCGATACCGTCCAAGGACAAGGAAGAATTTGCGCCTTGGGGAAGTTTTTAACCTATGCTGGTTGAATAAGCTTAGGGGGTCTTTCATGTAGGTCCCCACATCTGTACCCTTGAGTTCAGAGAGGGGAGGGAACTCTGACACACCCTTACTGCCATATGCTCTGATGGAGAGTGGGGTAGCAGAGGAAGGTGGGAATGGGCTCACATCATTTATGACAATCCTTTTTTTGGCTAGGACCATAGCACAGGCCCTGCTAGCCCACCTGCCAGCCCCCACTCACACGTCCACGGCTTGAAGGGTCTCCCACGGGCCGCCAGGCCTTACATCATCAAAGAATGGCAGGAGTTTCTCAGCCACTTGCACAGCTGCGGGGCTGGTGCTCTCCCTGTCCGTGCCAGTGAAGATGAGGTTCAGGTCAGTGATGGCCTTGGCGATGACGTCCCTGTCTGCCTCGTGTAGCCACTTCTGGATGTCTGGCAGCAGATGCTGGAGTTTCCCCACCTGCGTGAAACGAGGAGCTGCTTTACGAAACTCCTCCAGTGACCCAACAAGCCATTTCTAAAACAACGTTACAGCCCAGCCTAGGGGAGGGAGCCGATTTTGCACATGAGTTCTAGGGTTGGTCTGTTACTAAAAGCCAGATTCAAATTTCTGTATTTGGTTTTTGAACCTTTCAAAGACAGCCCCACAAAATCTCAACCGGCATCGGGGGAAAAATGTGTCCAACACAGGCTAACCGGTTCCGGAAGGCAAAATGAAACACAAGCAAGTGAAAACCAGGCTGAGGCACATGGAACGACGGCAATGGTGTATAGCAAAGAGAATTACAGTCACGCCCTCTCCATGTTTGATCTATTCATAGTCCAGGTTTAATAAACCGGACTGACCCGCTATTCTGAGGGTAAGTAAATTGTCATTAGCGAGAGTTGCCTTCCGATTGTCTTGTCTTTGTCCAGGCTGCCAGATCTGTGTATTTAAGTCCCAAGGGTTTTCTCTGCCTTCACCAGACTGTGTGAATCAAACTGGTTAGGAGGTCTTATCAGCAAAAGGCTCTTCTCGAGCTCTTCAGAGGAGCGAGTGCTGCGGGACAGAGCCGTGACGTCAACAGTTAAAACCTACAAGGCTTTAAAAGGGAGTTTGCTGGAAAAAATGGTTCCTAATTGATGGGCCGGGGTCACACAAGGGAAATGGCGAACCACGGCCACTGAGAGCTGCAAGCTGCCGTACCTGCAGACACTCAGGTAAATAAAGCTTCTCGTGGCCTGCCAGAGGCTTACCCTGAACAAACTGTGAACCAAGTTTGGGAACCACTGCCCTAGTGGCCATGCTGGGGTGAACAGGACCAAAGCCCATTTGGAGAAGTCATTTCACTGGGAGGGAATGGGCAAGGACATTTCTACCTATGTCCGGCCTTGTGAGGTGTGCCAGGGGCTGGGAAAGCCCCAAGACAGGGTCAAGGCCCCTCTCCAGCCACTTCCCATCATTGAGGTTCCATTTCAGCGAGTAGCTGTGGATATTCTGGATCCTTTCCCTAAGAAGACACCCAGAGGAAAGCAATACAGACTGACTTTCATGGATTTTGCCACCCAATGGCTGGAAGCAGTAGTTCTAAGCAACACCAGGGCTAAAAGCGTGAGCCAGGCATTGACAGACATTCTTGCTAGGGTAGGTTGGTCCTCCAACATCCTTACAGATTTGGGAACTAACTTCCTGGCAGGCGCCATGAAATGTCTTTGGGAAGCTGATGGGGTGAACCACTTGGTTGCTACCCCTTACCACCATCAAATGAATGGCCTAGAGGAGAAGTTTAATGGGCCTTTGGGGGCCATGATATGTAAATTTGTGAATGAGTACTCCAAAGATTGGGACCTAGTGTTGCAGCAGTTGCTCTTTGCCTACAGGGCTGTACCACATCCCAATTTGGGATTTTCACCCTTTGAATACGTTTATGGCCACAAAGTTAAGGGGCCATTACAGTTGGTGAAGCAGCAATGGGAGGGGGTTACATCGTCTCCAGGAACTAACATTTTGGACTTTGTAACCAATCTGCAAAACACCCACAAAGACTCTCTAGCCTTTGCTCGGGAAAACCGACAGGATGCTCAGCAAGAGCAAAAGGCCGGGTATGATAAACATGCCAGATAGCATCCCTTCAGAGTAGGTGACCAAGTCATGGTCCTAAAAGCGCTCCAGGCCAATAAGATGGAAGCGTCGTGGGAGGGGCCATTTATGGTCCGAGAATGCCTGGGAGCTGTTAATTACCTCATAGCGTTCCCAGACGCTACCCTAAAACCTAAAGTATACTATGTTAATTCTCTAAAGCCCTTTTATTCCTGAGAAATCAAAGTTCTCCAGTTTACAGCCCAGGAGAGAGACGACACTGAGTGGCCTGAAGGAGTATACCATGAAGGAAAAAGCGACGGTGATGTAGAAGAGGTGAGCCTTTCCATGACCCTTGGGCGTAAGCAGTGACAGCAAATCCGGGAGCTGTGCACCAGCTTCGCGCCAATGTTTTCAGCCACCCCAGGACGGACAGAATGGGCGTACCACTCCATTGACACGGGAGATGCTCGCCCAATTAAAGCCCTACCCTACCAGATGGCTCCTCAAGCCAAAACCCCAATAGAAAGGGAGATCAAGGACATGTTACAGATGGGTGTCATCCACCCCTCTGAGAATGCATGGGCCTCTCCAGTGGTTCTGGTTCCCAAACCAGACAGGGAAATCTGTTTTTGTGTGGGCGACCATAAGCTAAATGCTGTAACTCGCCCAGAGAACTATCCAATGCCATGCACAGATGAGCTATTGGAGAGACTGGGACGTGCCCAGTTCATCTCCACCTTAGACTTAACCAAGGGATACTTGACCCCACCAAGGAAAGGTCAGCCTTCATCACCCATGTAGGGCTGTATGAATTTAATGTGCTCCCTTTTGGACTGTGAAATGCACCCACCACCTTCCAGAGACTGGTAGATAACCTGCTGGCTGGATTTGGGGAATTTGTAGTCGCCTACCTCAACGATGTGGTTATAGTCTCAGATTCATGGGCAGAACACCTGGAACACCTCCAAGCTGTCTTCCAGCACATAAGGGGGCAGGATTAACCATTTAGGCCTATTTGACACTTTTTGGCCTTAATAGGGTAACGTACCTTGGACACCAGGTGGGCCAAGGTACTATCAAGCCCCTGCAGGCTAAAGTAAATGGTATCCAAAATTGGCCTGTCCCTAAGTCAAAGAAGCAGGTCATAGAATCATAGAATATCAGGGTTGGAAGGGACCTCAGGAGGTCATCTAGTCCAACCCCCTGCTCAAAGCAGGACCAATCCCCAACTAAATCATCCCAGCCAGGGCTTTGTCAAGCCTGACCTTAAAAATATCTAAGGAAGGAGAGTCCACCACCTCCCTAGGGAACCCATTCCAGTGTTTCACCACCCTCCTAGTGAAAAAGTTTTTCCTAATATCCAACCTAAACCTCCCCCACTGCAACTTGAGACCTTCTTGGGCTTGGCTGGCTATTACTGACGATTTGTACCACACTACTGCCGAATTGACACCCCACTGACAGACCTGACCAGGAAAAAACAGCCAAATGCAGTTCAGTGGACTGAGAAGTGTCAGAAAGCCTTTAACCAGCTTAAGGCGGCCCTTACGTCTGACCCTGTACTGAGGGCTCCGGACTTCAACCAACCGTTCATCGTAACCACAGATGCATCCAAGCATGGTGTAGGAGCAGTTTCAATGCAGGAAGGACCAGATCAATAATTCCATCCTGTCGTGTTTCTCAGCAAAAAACTTTCTGAGAGGGAAAGCCACGGGTCAGTCTCAGAAAGAGAATGTTACGCCATTTTGTATGCTCTGGAGAAGCTATGCCCATACATTTGGGAACGGCCTTTCCACCTGCAAACTGACCATGCTACATTGAAGTGGCTTCACACAGGCAGAGAAACTAACAAAAAACTTCTTTGGTGGAGTTTAGCTCTGCAAGACTTTAATTTGAAATACAACACATTCCAGGAGCCTCTAATAAAGTGGCTAATGCACTCTCCCAGGAACATTTCCCAGAATCAGCCGGGTAAAAATGTCCCTGTATTCTAAGTCATTGTAGTCCCTAAAATGTAAAAAGTACTGTTTAATTCTTCATGTAATTATTAATAAAATTAGTGGTGCATGTATCTTATTAACTCTGTTTCCTAAGCCTCCAGGAAGAAATCTCAGCCAGTGCGGACCCGACCTGAACCAGGCTGGCCAGCACCGTCTGTGATTTGGGGGGAATGTGATAAAGAAAGTGGGGGGATAGCTCTCTTCGATGGACACCCAGCCAGCCACTTAGCTGTAAAATCCCTCTTGGTAGCTGTTCTTTACTTGCTTTACCTGTAAAAGGTTAAAAAGTCCCCCAGGTAAAGAAAAAGAAAAGTGGGCACCTGACCAAAAGAGCCAATGGGGACGCTCGAACTTTTTAAGATGGGGAAAAAAACTTTCCCTTTGTCTGTTGTTCTCTGGGCTGGAGGGACAGAGCAGCCATGCTATAAGCAACTTAAGCCTGGCATGATCATAAATCATGAGATCATGTCTAGAACCACTTATCTGAACTCCAAATGTGTAAGTAGATCAGAATGTTTAGCTAGACGCGATCAGGGTTATTTCTTTTATTTCTTATGGGCTTGTGGACTCCTCTGTGCTAACTCCAGATGCTTTTGTTTGCTTGTAAACTTTAAGCTGAACCCCCAAGAAGCTATTTTGGGTGCTTGATTTTTGGAATTGCTCTTTTAAAATCTAACAGAAGCCTAAGTTCTAAATGTGGTTTGTTTTTTTTTAATAAAATTTACCCTTTTTAAGAACAGGATTGGATTTTTGGTGTCCTAAGAGGCTTGTGCTTGTTGTTTGATTAGCTGGTAGCCACAGCTAATCTCCTTTGTTTTCTTTCTCAGCTCTTCCCTGGAGGGGGGGTGAAAGGGCTTGAGGGCATCCCACAGGGAGGAATTCCCAAGTGCTCCTTCCTGCGTTCAAAGGGGGTTTTTTTGCACTTGGATGGTGGCAGCGTTTACCAAGCCAAGGTTGGAGAAAAGCTGTAACCGTGGGAGTTTAATACAAGCCTGGAGTGGCCAGTAAGAATTTTTTAAATCCTTGCGGGCCCCCACTTTCTGCACTTGGAGTGATAGAGTTGGGATTCAGTCTTGACTGTCCCCCTTGCGCTCTCTCTCCCCCACCGAAGGGGCCTCATTAACCCCGTGGGCGGTGCCAGGAGCGCCCAGATGGCCCGCTGCAATGCAGGTCCCTGGTGGAGGGACACTCCAAGCCCGTTCTCTGAGTGGACGCCACTGACGAGCTGCTCTTCTCTGGATCCAAAGGTGCACACCTCAGGGGTGGGCTGGCTGCTGAGCTCTGGGTGTGATCGCTAGGGAGTGAGCCTGTTACCCAGGGGAGGGGCTGAGCTGCCCCGAACTGCGAGGACAGGACACGAGCCTCCTGCTCCGACGGCACCAGCCTGCCTGAGAGCCCCCTAAGCCACAACAGGCCAGTGCAGTTCTGGATCCCCCCAGTAGAGGGTAGCAATGCTGCACGAGTCATTTGGGCTGAACAGCTGTGTGGTGACATCCATGAAGGGAGTTGTTGGGGCCTCTGCCCAGCCCCTAGTGGGCAGGTGCCCACCTGGCACTGATAGACCCTCCCCCCATCGGTGGTTCCGCCAGAGATGCCAGGGGCTGGATGGGCCACAGGGACTGAGCTCACTTCTTGTCCCTGGGGCACCCCTGGGGGCCAGCGTGGGAGGGTAGGGAGCCATGGGGTTCCTGTGCTGAGAACAGGAAGGGGCCCGCAGTGTCATGGGCTCCTGCCTCCTCCCGCAGATCGGAGCTGCAAAATGTGGAACCTGGTGACGGGCCAGGAAATCGCCTCGCTGAAGGGCCACCCCAACAATGGGGTGCCAATCAAGTACTGCAGAGGTGTGGGACATCCGGGACTCGGCCACATGCGTCCGCACCCTCACGTAGGTACCTGGTGCTCTGAGGCTGCTCTGGGGGCCTGGCCGAGCTCGACGCGCTGCCCTGCCAGCGTCCTGCACCCAGGGCAGCATTGCAAAGGCCAGGCGGGCTGCAGGGCTGAGCCTAGGAATGGTGCAATGCTGATCGCTCTAGCCCGGCCTGGCTCGCGGAGGCTCCGTGGCTTGATGCTCTGCTGAGATAACCTGTCCCTAGGAGCAGTGTCTGTGAGTTTAGTTGTGATGGTAGCTCCACCGCTCAGGGTAGCCACTAGGAGGCATAGAGCAAGGAGGTAAGGGTCTATGTGAGCAGAAAACCAGGCTGGCATTCGCCTTCACCCCGGCTTCTGCGTGCTGGGTCTCTGAATCACTGCACTGTGTGAGTGATGGGCTCAAGGAAAGACCCTGACTAGTGGCTCTAACAATCCTCAGCTACCACCACTGTTCCTGTCCGATAGAAGGCAGAACAAGGAGTAATGGTCTCAAGTTGCAGTGCGGGAGGTTTAGGTTGGATATTAGGAAAAACTTTTTCACTCGGAGGGTGGTGAAGCACTGGAATGCGTTACCTAGGGAGGAGTGGAATCTCCTTCCTTAGAGGTTTTTAAGGTCAGGCTTGACATAGCCCTGGCTGGGATGATTTAGTTGGGGACTGGTCCTGCTTTGAGCAGGAGATTGGACTAGATACCTCCTGAGGTCCCTTCCAACCCTGATCTTCTAGGATTCTAAGGTTTCACAGTAGCAGCCGTGTTAGTCTGTATTCGCAAAAAGAACAGGAGGACTTGTGGCACCTTGGAGACTAACACATTTATCTGAGCATAAGCTTTCGTGAGCTACAGCTCACTTCATCGGAATGCATTCCGATGAAGTGAGCTGTAGCTCACGAAAGCTGATGCTCAAATAAATTGGTTAGTCTCTAAGGTGCCACAAGTACTCCTGTTCTTTTTATGATTCTAAGGCAGCTCATGCCCTGAATCAAGCAGAAGGAGCCTTTCCTGAATCTCCCTGCACTCCTGGCCTTGCTGGTATTTAACGGCAAGGCATTGCACCGCCATAAAGTAAAATAGAGCCCTCGCCTCACCCAGAATGGTCTCTGGTTGTTCGGCGGACAGAGTGCATTTGGAACACCACATCCAATCGATTCCCATGTTCTGGGGAATGTTCCAGGCAGTCACAGCCAGAACCTGATTGATCTGGGTGGGAAACAGAAAGGGGGGGAATGGGGGTCATGGAGCCTCTACCAGCTCTTTGGCACAACCCCAGCCTCCAGTATCGCTGCAATTGTCTAGAGAGCAAAGAGCTGGTTGATGGGATCCGTGCATGCCTTCCAGCAAAACAATACCCCATCTCCTCTTTGCTCATCCTCCCAGTCACGGCGGTATGTGTTGACGGACAGATGCTTGTGCGCACACACACACACACAATCATAGCACAAGCATGCACACAGACACAAGTGCTTGCAAACACACAGGACTATAATGGGGTGGCTGGCCCCTTAAGAGCGGCAAGGCTTGGGATGAGCCAGCCCGTATTACAGAATGCGCCACACGTGGGAGAGATCTGGATAATTCCCTATAAAGGGCTGCAGGTGGCTATAGTGTAAGGAAAAGCTTAGGGAACAAGAGATCAGAGGCTTCAGCCAGGTAAGGTCTGGGAGCAGGATGAATTGGAGATTGCTAAGCACGAACAGGCTCCGGCAGAAACACCTGAGATAGGGGGTTTCTCTACTGAGACCCCAGGCAGGAAACACCTGTGTGTGGCCTACTATGAGGGTAGAACCAAGGGGCTGTGTTTGGGGTCTTTGAGGTTGATTTTTGGAGCTCTATTTATGTGCATACACGCAAAGCCCAAGGAGGAGCGATGAAGTGGCATGAACCCCATGGGTGAGGTTTGTTTCAGACGCCCTTTGCGGGAGAAACGGTTAGCAGAGCACCCTGTGCATAGAATCTCAGGGTTGGAAGGGACCTCAGGAGGCCACCTAGTCCCACCCCCTGCTCAAAGCAGGACCAACGCCAACTAAATCATCCCCGCCAGGGCTTTGTCAAGCCGGGCCTTAAAACCCTCAAAGGAAGGAGAAATGGGGAGGGGGGTGCACAGGAAGCAGCTGACTCCTTTGCAAGGATGGAGACACACAACCGCTCCCCCAAACCAGCAAGAAGAGCTCTGTTAAGGACTCTGGCTCCCTCCTCTCTCGGCAGGGAATGGAGAAAAGATGGCTGTCCCTATCTTTAGCTGGCTGGGAAGTGCTCAGAGGCTGCAGTGGTGGGAGTCCGACAGAAGGATGCACCAGACAGTGTTCTATATCGCCAGGCTTTTGCAGTCCGTGGGTGGGTAGGAGAAGTGACTCCATTACTTTTGTCAGCCTGGGGCAGTCGTAGATTCCCCCCACTCGGCACCTGCCATGTCCTGCTGAACCCAGCCGGTGGCTGGGAAAGGATCCTGGGGCAGAAAGGCTGGTCTAGACAATGCATCTGACCCTGCACGATGTCCCAGCCAGGGGCTGGGTGTGATGGTGCTCATTGATCAGGGGGGGCCTGTGCCATGCGTTTGTGTGTGCTGTGCAAGGGTTTGGGGGTGCAGCTGGGGGAGAGGATGTGGGAGAAATGCCTGAGGGCAGGTTGGTGGGCCATGGGGGCAGGGCAGCGGCGGCTAGTGCTCTCCCTGCACTAGCAAATGGAGCTGGTGTGCCCCCACCCGGGCAGCTCCACCTGACTGGGAGTATGGCGGGGCAGAGATGCAGGCAGGGACTTGGGTGGCTTTAACCCCAGGTTGCTGGGGAGTCACTGATCCATCTGGACAGATCCCTGGGCAGAAGAATGGCCACACTGGGTCAGACCAATGTCTAGCCCAGTCGCCTGTCTCTGACAGTGGCCAATGCCAGGTGGGTGAGAGAGAGGGAACAGAACAGGCCAGTTTTGAGTGATCCATCCACAGTCAACCAGTCCCAGCTTCCGGCAGCTAGAGATTTAGGGACACCTGGAGCATGGGGTTGCATCCCTGACCATGAAACTCGTGTTCTGCCATGGCCTGGCTGGGACAGATGGCAGATGCCCCCTCCCCATCTGTGTACCTGGAACCCATCCACTGTCCCCTAACTTCCTCCCCACTGCCCCAGTTCCAAACACACCTCATCTACCCCAGCTGGCCAGGCAGAAGGGACTGGCAGGCTCCCTATGGAAGTGGCAGAGCCCAGGGCAGTGGTAGGGGCTGCTGCGGCTCCTTGACCACCCAGGGAGGCAGCTGGGCTTCATGACGCGAAGACAGAATTGATGTTCCCCACTTGGGCCTGTGCATCCTCCCGCCGCCTCCACATCCCAGGGAAATGGCTCCACCAAGGAGACTGTCCTCTGGAGTGAAGGAGGTGCCGGAACTGACTCCTCTCCGGCCAGCATGGCTCCGCTGTGGCTAAGAGCCCAAAGGACCGCTGATGACCCCGCTGTTGGCAGGCAGGTCTCTGGATTCCTCCTTCTCTTACCCAACATGAGCGACAGACTATTTCCTGGCCTGGTCTCGCAAACTCTTTTTTCCATCACCACATGCCAGAGCCTCGGCGCCCTCCTCTCCCTCCCTGACCGCGTCAGCACTGCAGCCTCCGGATCCTCCCTCCCAGACCCCGCACTGTCTCCAGGCCACTGACTCCTCCACACTTGGGATCTGAGGGCTGGGGTATGTGTGTGTGGGGGGGGGGGCAGCTTTTAATGAAGTGGCTCTAGGACTGGTAAAAAGGAACTGGGTGAGAGTCCTGGAGACCAAAGCTCCCTGGTCTTCCACAGCTTGGCCTGGCAGCGACACTGGGGCTGGCCTCATCTCTTCTCCTCAGGTGAGAGGGGAGTTCAAGTCTCCAAGGCCCATTTGGTCCATGGCCTCTCTGGAAGGTGGTTCCATGGTAGGGATGCCTGGCCACTGCACTGAGTCCTACCAAATTCATTTCAGGTATGGGTCACCACAAAGTAGCAACTTCTGGTACCACCTAACATGGGCCACATTTCACCCTTTGGGAGAAAGAGGCTCCACAGACTGTTGGTGGCTCCTCAAGCCATGTCCTTCTGTGGCATTCAGGGGTTTGGAAGCGATCGCCTTCTCCAGGAGAGGGATGAAGGACCGCATCCAAGGGCCAGACCCTCAGCTGGGGTGGCTCTATGGAAGGCAGCCAAGCTCTGTTAAATTACACCCGCTGGGGGTCTAGTCCCAACTTCTTAACACCCATGGAAGGACATGGGCTGGATGGGATATTCTACCAAAGCAAACCTCCTTGTGAGGAGTGACCTCCTCCATCTGTCCCCATTGCACTTGGCAGTCACATGGCTGGAAGCTCCAGGGCTGACATGAGACAGTCTATTTCTAGGGACACTTATTTTCTGTTTCCCTGCTACATGCTAGAGTTTGAGTGACCTGCCCTCCTTGGCAAGCGATGACATCTTGGCTCGTCCTACCAGGGATCCACAGGCATTTCCATTGCCTATCCAGCATCGCGATGACATCCTGGCCGCTTCAGGGCATTACTGACTCATAATGTGAGGTGAGGTGGGCTCTGGTGAAACATGGAGCAATGGAAGCCAGTCAGAGACCGTGTGGTTGTCTGGGGGAGACCGGGATGGCAAGGGGCTGGGGAATGGTTAAATAGAACTGGCCCTGGGGCAATGGAGTCAGGATGTGGGTGCATTGTCAGAGCTGTGTGTGGGGAGACTCTGGGGCTGTGGTGTGGATAGGGATTGAGGAGCACGGGCAGAGCTCAGAGGGAACCTAGGTTGGGATAGCCGTGGGTGGCGGGTCATGCTTTTGGGGAATCCGCAGAGCTGGGCTGAGGTAGTTGGTTGAGGTGATGCTTGCTCAGCCCGGCTGTATCTGTCTCCCCCTTTCATTCTCTCTGGGCCCTGGGATCAGCATGGTGTGAGAGGGGGGAGCACGGTGCATGGAGGGAAGGCCAGTACTGGGAAGAGAATGCCGGCTTTCGCCAGCGTGGGGATCCTCTGCAATATCTGAGCGTGCTGGCCAATTCACTCGGCAGGCGGGGAAGCAAATGGCACTGGAATTCATGTGGGGATGGATCCAGGATATGCTGAGGCATCCTTCTGGGCAGCTAACTGTTTCCTTTGGACTTGTGCCCGGGGCTCTTAGGAAATGTTTTCCTTGGGTCCAGGGATATTTAACCAACACTTTGTGTAACAGTCTCTTTCGGAGAGGTTGGGCAATATCGGCGGCACGCATTCAGTGCCCGCTTAACAGCCTCCCTTGACTTGGATGTCTTGCACGTCTTGTGCTGCTGCTTTGACCCACAAAGGCAAGCTGAGGTCCCAGAGCCTGGCACCCCCTGCCCTACGTACCCATGACCCTGCCTGCTGCCCACGTCTCTGCAGTAAAAGGCTCAGTCTAAGAGCCAGCAGAGGGGCTTGACTAGACCAGGGCTCCAGCGATAAGGACTAGGCTGTTGGGTGGGGGGGGGTTCTTCCTGCTCGGTGGGGACAGCATCATTACAAGAGGCCTGAAATGAAATGGTGGAGGTTTGGGGGGCGTGATTTCATGGGGTGTCCCCCTGGCTTTGCACAGCTGGATGCGGGGGGCTCAGCCTGGATCCCAGGGCCTGGGTGGCTGGAGCATAGCTTCCTCCCACACACGCTCCCACTGGTGCTAACTGGCCCCGCACTCCTGTTGGCACTGACATCAGAGAGACCCAAGGACTGTGGAGGCTGAACTGCCCTGGGACCTCGGCAGCGGGTCTCAGGGGCTCAGAGCGGAGGCACATCAATGCAGGCTGGTGAGGGGGCTTCATTCACAAGGGCGCCCTAGTCGCCCCTTCTCGCCAGCCAAAGCCAGGGATGGGGCTGGCCCTTGGGTTAGGCTGAAGGCAGGTTCCCACATGATTGGCGGATGATTATTTTTTTCCCCCTGCCCCTCAAACGTCTGCTGTCCCTGCACCCGCCTCCATGCATGGGGAAGCTACACTGTTCAGCACTGGACAGGGGCAGCCGGGACTTGGCCAGGCCTCTGGGAAGCCACTGACAACAAAAGAGCTGCGGGGGGGTCCTCTACTCAACTATCAGCTTGGTCATAGACTCCCAGGCTCAGCGTGAGCTGGGAGTGGAGGGGAGATGGGTGGGCAGTGCATGATTTAGAGCAGAGCTACTCAAAGTGGTGGTCCGTGGACCGGTGCCGGTTCGCGAGCCAACGGCTGCCGGGCTGCCGGTCCCCCACTTCAGATAGCTTGAGAAGCACTGATTTAGAGGATCCTCTCCATCCCAGTGGCATGAAGGGGATCTGCCTGGAGAAGGGGGTGCAGGACACCAGGAGGAGGAAGGGATAGGGACTGTAAAGAGGCAGAGGGGAGTCGGAGAGGGTTTGGGGTGAGAGCTGGGAAGCAGCCCTGAATTCTTGTGGCCAAGTTGGTTTGGGGAGTGAGCCAGAGCTCTGCAATCCTGGCCTGTGGCTGGAAAGTTGGGAAGGGGGAGCCGTCACAGCCGTTTCATGTGGGTTTGCTTCCTCCTCTCCTTGTGGCTGTTCCCCCTGGCGTTATTAAGCAAGTTGCTGTAATCTAGGGAAATTGCCGCCACTCGCACCTTGAGCTGCAGCTTCAACCTACAAAGGACCTGACTCCCGTCCTGGCCCTTCACCGCCTTGTGCCCAGCGGGCACCCCTGCCCTGAATGCCTGGCTGCCCCCCTCCCTCCCGAAGAGAAAAGGCCTGGAGATGGAACCAGGCAAAGTTTGAGTCAGAAGTCTAACCAGCCGTGACCCAGCTGGCCCAAATCAACCCAAACCGTAGGAAGGTGGACGGGCCGTTTGGCCTTGTGTGTCATGCTGCAGCAGAGCCAGGCCATGCTTCCTGTTATGGCAGGCGGCGCTGTCCCACGTAGACTTAGAAATTCCTTTTCTTGGTGTGTGAGTGGCACACCGTCTTGGAAGACATGCTTAGGAAGTCCTGGTTAGCTTTGTAATGTCGTGTCTTTCAGGGGGAGCTGTTGCAAGCAGCGGGAGACTTGTTTCTCTGCCTTTAATGTCAGGACAAAGGAAGGGAGGGTTTCCTCTCCCCCTTTGAATTGAGGCACAGAGAGCAAGAGCCTTAACTCCTCTTCAAGGCGCCACTTTCTGGGAACATGGGGCAGCTGAATATGGCTGGAGTCCTGCAGTTGAAGGTTCAAATTTGTTGCCTTCTGGCTATAAGACAAATGGCTCCCCCACCATCCACACTAACCTTTCTGCTCCATGCCCCCCTCCCTCCACATCCTGGTCCAGCTCAGCACCCGCCTGAACTTTCAGGGAGTCTACAGGGCCTCCATGGCCCAGATGCAAACTCCCCTGGGCAGCAGTGAAAGCTGCCACTCTTCTTGAGAAGCCCAGCAGGGGAAGAGCCAAAGAGCAGGGCCTGCCTGAAGGTGACGGGCTTGTGCCGGAGCGACATGGGAGGTTTGGTTGCTCAAAGTCTCTGTCCAGCTGCCACGGTTCACTGTTGCAGGCCAGCCAGTGCCTGAGGTCTGGCACCGCGCCCGCCCAGGGCTCACTGAGAGATGTTTAGTAAACACTTAGACATGATTTGGTGAGAGCTCACAGAAGTGTCTCACGCTGTAATTAAAGCCTTTGGCTGCAGCCTGGAAGTGACTCAGCCCCGGAGCCGTTAGACCAAAGGCAAACAACATGGTGTGCTGGAGGCCAGTGGGCCTTTCAAGGTAGACACATGAGCATGGCCTGACTCTGCTATTCCAGTCCTGGAATTCCCCGCACGCAGCTGTGCCAGGGCCCTGCATCCCGCCCCGCCGCAGCTCCCTGCCGTCCCAGCCCTGGGCTCCCCTCACGCAGCTCTGCCAGGGCCCCGCATCCCGCCCCGCCGCAGCCCCCTGCCGTCCCAGCCCTGGGCTCCCCTCACGCAGCTCTGCCAATGCTCCTGAGATGTAATCCAGGTCTCGGCATTTTCTACGCAGAGACACTGCTGAAGCCTGAGAGGAGGAGAGCCAGGCTGTCCCCACCCTGCCTGAGACACCAGGGGATGGTGGTGATGAGTGGATGGAGGATTGTGTGGTGTCATACAGGCCCTGTACATGCAAGTTAAGCTCTGCAGCCTGGTCTGGGTTTTTCATTCCCAGCCTTCCAGTCTGCAGTGTAATCGAATCATAGACGATGAGGGTTGGAAGAGACCTCAGGAGGTATCTAGTCCAACCCCCTGCTCAACGCAGGACCAATCCCCAACTAAATCATCCCAGCCAGGACTTTGTCAAGCCAGGCCTTAAAAACCTCTAAGGATGGAGATTCCACCACCTCCCTAGGGAACCCATTCCAGTGCTTCACCACCCTCCTCGTGAAACAGTGTTTCCTAATACCCAACCTAAGCCCTGTCTACACTGGCAGGTTTCTGCGCAGTAAAGCAGCTCTGCACTGTAACTCCCGAGGTGCACACGCCGCCAAGCCCCTGAGTGTGCAGGAACTGCACCGTTGCGGCATTGTAACCAAAACCCACCCCGCCGAGAGGTGTGCAGCTGTCTGCGCCGGGGCTACAGGGCCGCGGTGCCGGTGTAGACACCGAGGGCGACTACGGACTGCCACCGGCCTCCAGGAGGTGTCCCACAAAGCCTGTTCTCGCCTCTCTGGTCATCGGTTTGAACTCAACTGCCCTGCCCTCAGGTGACCAGCCATGAGCCCCACCCTGGACAGTCCTTTGGAATTAGGAAAGTCCCCTTCCTGCTTGCTCGGTGATGCATGCAATGGTCTAGCCGCATCTTTCCAGGTGGCCAGGCCTGCTCCATGCACCAGGCAACCCCCATGTGGAGCTATACCGAGCTGATGGACCTCATCAGGATTTGGGGAGAGGAGGCTGTGCAGTCCCAGCTGCGCTCCAGCTGTAGGCATTACGGACGTATTTCACAATGCATGACAGAAAGGGGCCATGACCGAGACACGCTGCCGTGCAGGATCACAGGCCGCGGGAGGCAAACCGCCGCTCCGGTGCTGCGCCCGCGAGGAGCTGTCGGTTCTACAAAGGACGCAACACTGGGCGGCGACCCCACCTCCACGGTGGATACTTCGGTGGCTCGCGTGCCAGTCGAGAGTGGATCAAGCCAGGAGCAGGAAATCATGGATGTGGAGGGGCAGGGGGACCCAGAGGCAGAGGACGACTTTGAGGCCAGAGATGCAGGCAGCCAAGAGCTCTTTTCTACCCCGGAGGAGCCCAGCCTGTCACAGCTGTTGGATGCTGGCGAAGCGCAAACAGGAGAGGAGGCCCCTGGTAAGTGGCTTTGATTTCTGGGAATTGCTGCGAGTTGTTGGGGGTAGGAGGGTTGCAGAAAGCAGGCTTGTGTCTGTATGACACACGTACCAACACATGCCCAGTCTGAGCGGTAGAACAGGCTGTTCATAGACTCATAGAATATCAGGGTTGGAAGGGACCTCAGGAGGTCATCTAGTCCAACTCCCTGCTCAAAGCAGGACCAATCCCCAATTTCTGCCCCAGATCCCTAAATGGCCCCCTCAAGGATTGAACTCACAACCCTGGGTTTAGCAGGCCAATGCTCAAACCACTGAGCTATCCCTCCCCCCCCCTCCACTTCACAGGAATCTGCCTCTGAGATCTCCAGGAAACTCTCATGGAGATACTGGGCAAACCGTGGCCGCAGGCTCTTTGGCAGAGCTGCTTTGTTTCTTGCCCCATTAACGGTAACTTTCCCATACGACTGTAGTGCCACCGAGAGAACCATTGCTGCACACAGGTGAGCTGCATAAGGGCCAGGGCGGAAGCCGTGGTCTTGGAGAAGACCCTCCCTTGATTCCCAGATCTTCCATAATAATCACATCCTGTGGAAAATGTGGGGACAGGAATGATTATCAGCCCCTCCTCCGCACGACAGTGCTGGTGCTCCCCAAGAGCCACGTGCCCAGTGTACAGTAGGGTCCAGGGACACTGACTTACCCTACCCCTGTGGCTACTTGCCGTTTTGGGGGTCTTGGGGCTCATGTGTGCTTGCCTGGGGTCAGCTGGTTCGTGACAGGTGTGTGAATACTGGCTGTTTTTTAAATCCCTGAATCAGTGGTCTGTGTGTTGCAAACAATACTGCATCTGTAAAATGTTGCGTTTAAACTTCAGAGATGACCGTGGGAGCCCAGCCTCCCTCTTTGTTGTCGCCAGCTGCGCAGAATTAGAAAGTGGCCATGAAGAACTAAGGAGGACTTTCTGCGTGACGTTATGATTCACTCCACGGCCGAAAAACAGGAATGGAAGGAGTGGCGGGACAGCGAGAACAGGGAACAACAGGAGAACGCGGCGTGCCAGAATGAAGCCACGGAGCGGCACTTAAATGTTATGGAGCGCCAAGCGGACCCACTCCAAGTGATATGAGCTCTTCAAACCGAGCAGCTCTGCACCCGCCTTCCCCTGCAGCTGTTGTCAAAAAACTGTTTCCCATGCACCCCCCAGACACCGCCAACACGCTCTTATCAACCTCCTGGCTCCAGGTTGTACCGACTGCATTCCACTCCTGCCCCGTGACAGTTCAGGCCTGCGGACTCCCAGTACCCACTGCACTCAACACCGGTCCCTCTGCAGTTTAGCCCTGCTGAAGTACAGAACCCGCTGCATTGTACTCCAAAGGAGAAGGTTGGATATGGACATACACCAATCTTTAGTTGTTCTGGGAACACACCTCCTCCTGGGACACTTCCATCCCCCTCGGTGCTGATATGTTCTTTTGTTTGTCTCTCTCCTCCGGTTGTTGTTTTTCAATAAAAGAATTGTATTGGTTTGAAAACCATCTTTATTATGTTAATTGAAAGCAAACAGATCCCTGTAAAGCAAGAGACAATTATGTTAAACCTTCATATTGTGCTTGGTGCAGACAATACAATCGCCTCCTAGCATTACAAGTCCTGTACTCCCAAGAGTAGCAACAAATATTAGTGACTTTCAGCTTCAAATTGCTTCCTCAAGGCGTCCCTGATCCTTATGGCTCTGCCCTGAGCCCCTCTAATAGGCCTGGTCTCTGGCTGTTCAAACTCGCCCTTCAGGTGCTGAGCCTCAGCTATCTAGGCCTGAGAGAAGCTTTCACCCATCCCTTCACAAATATTATGTAGCATAGAGCACGCGGCTATTAGCATTGGAATATTGTCATCGGCCAGGTCCAGCTTCCCACATAGGCAGTGCCAGTGGGCCTTTAAATGGTCAAAAGCACACTCCACAGTCATTCATGTTGTTGAGCCGCTCTTTGCTGCTGTCAAGTTGCCCCGTGTATGGCTTCATAAGCCATGGCATTAAGGGGTAGGCAGGTTCTCCCAGGATCACAATGAGCATTTCAACTTCCCCTAAGGTGATCTGGTCTGGAAGAAAGTCCCTGCTTGCAACTTCCTGAACAGGCCAGTGTCCCGAAAGATGCATGCATCATGCACCTTTCCAGACCAGCCTGTGTTAATGTCTGTGAAACGCCCACAGTGATCCACAAGCGCCTGGAGAACCATTGAGAGAGACCCCTTGCGATTAATGTACTTGGTGGCTAGGTGCTCTGGTGCCAGAACTGCAATATGCGTGCCATCGATTGCCCCTCTACAGTTAGGGAAGCCCATTTGTGCAAAGCCATCCACAGTGTCACGCACATTGCCCAGTGTCACGGTCTTTCAGAGCAGGTTGCGATTAATGGCCCTGCAAAATTCCATCAACATGAGTCCAACGGTCGACTTCCCCACTCTGAACCGATTTGTGACCGATCGGTAGCAGTCTGGAGTAGCCAGCTTCCATAGCGCAATTGCCACACGCTTCTCCAGGGCAGCTCTCATTCTCGTGTCCTTGCGCCGCAGGGCTGGGGCGAGCTCAGCACACAGTCGCATAAACTTCCTCATCCAAAATTCTGCAGTCACTGCTCGTCAACCCAGACGTGCATCACGATGTGATCCCACCACTCAGTGCTTGTTTCCCGAGCCCAGAAGCGGTGTTCCACTGTGGTCAGCACCTCCATGAATGCCACAAGAAATCTTGTGTCATAGTACGCATGGCGAGATCAACGTAACCCTCCTCTTACCTTTGTAGCTTAAGAAATAATTCCCCTGCCACTTGTGACGTGTTAGTCAGAGCGAGCAGCATTCTGGTCAGTGGCTCGGGATCCATTCCTGCAGCCCGAAGAGGCGGAGCGCGCAGTACACAAACCGTTGAAAGATGGCTCCAAATGCGGACAGATGCACAGGGATTGCCGGGATGTGAAGCAATGCGGGACGGGGCATTGGGACGGGACCCGTGATGCACCACACCCCCCTCTGTCTTCCCACCATTCTTAGCGGCAGAAGAGGAAGAGGTGCTCTGAGAGAGAGCTGCCCAGAGTGCACCGTTCCGAATACCGCAAGTGTGAACACACAACAGCGGTTTCCCTTCAGTACTCTCTGAGCAGGGCTGTAACTGCCGGTGCTGAAACTCTGCCAGTGTAGACAAGGCCCTAGACCTCCCTCACTGCGACTTGAGACCATTGTCCCTTGTTCTCCATGTCACTGAGCCACCCAGCACACAGCAGCCGTGGCTATCCTGGGGCAGCTCCAATCTTGGGGGGAGACTTGTTGATATGGCAGTGGGCTCTGTCTGCAAGTCTATTGCCTAGTGCAGAGAACTAGACTTCCTGGTTTCAGACCGTCTGGGGTTCTGGTTCTGAATCAGTGTAGTCTCTTCTGAACTGGATTTCTGCCTCATTGGACACCAGTGACTGAAGGTAAGGGCCAAACTAACAAAAGATGCTTTATTGTAAATGCACTCCAGTCTCCAGAAAGCCCCACTTTATGCAAAACCCAGTGCCTAAGAGGAAGTAGGGATAATGATTAGACCAGGGGGGTGGGTAGCAAAGACTTCTGGATTCTTGTTCTCAATCTGCATTGACCGACTGCATTGCCTAGAGCAAGTCACTTCCCCTCCTTGTGCCTCAGGTTACTTATCTGTAAACTGGGGACAATTAGAGCTGGCTAGAAAAAGCAATTATTTTAGGGTAGATAGAGACTCCTAAATCCTTTTTGCAAGAAAAATTTTCCAGCTTTTAAAGCCAAAGTAGCTTTAAAAAAATCAAACATTTTCAGTGAAAATCAAACCTCTTTTGGGGGGAAAAAATCATTTTTTGGTGCAATAATGGAAAATTTCAACCAAAATGACCAAAAAAAAAAAAAAAAGCTCATGGAACTTTTTCAAAGTGTTTTGGCAAACCAATTCAGCCTAGTGTGACACAGCTCTGTCCTTGCCTCCATGGGTCCCGCGTTTCCTGGCGGATTTTGCTAGCCTCAGAGGCTCACTATGACCCTCCACGTAACCCTTCTTTCTCTAGAGACAAAGGTCACAGTCTACTGAGCCATTTTCATCATAAGCCAGCAAGGGAGGTGAGGAGAAGTTATCCTTCCTTGCACAGTCTCTGTTGTTTCCCAGTCTCAGTGATTAATGAGGGGGCAAAGGTGCGGGGGGGAGCCCAGGCCCACCTTCTACGCCGGGCTCCAGCCCAGGGACCCTAATAGTATCAGCTATGGTAGCTGACCTTTTAGAAACATGACATGTACAATTCCCTGGGCTACTTCCCCCACAGCAGCCCTCACTTCCTCAAGCTCCACTTCACCCTTACCTCAGGGCTTCCTTCCTTGTGCCAGATATGGTATGTACTACTCAGCCTCTCCAACAGTGCACCTTCCTCCCACAGCTCCTGACATGCCCACCCACCTGGCTGGCTGGGAGGCTTTTAACTAGTTTCAGCCAGCCCCTGTTTGGCTTCAGGTGTCCCAATCAACCTAGCGTTCTCCCTGCCTTCTGGAAAGTTTTTAATTGGCCCCAGGTGTCTTAATTGTCTTAAGCTGGAGCAGCTTCCATTTCACTTAACCTGGTACCAGAGATTTGTTTAGCCTGGAGCTAATATATCTATCTCCCACTACTTTTCTATGGCCATCTGACCTTGCCCCGTCACACTAGTTTAATGATAGGTTTCAGAATAGCAGCCGTGTTAGTCTGTATCAGCAAAAAGAAAAGGAGTACTTGTGGCACCTTAGTCTCTAAGGTGCCACAAGTACTTCTTTTCTAGTTTAATGATATTTACCTAAGAGGGGTTATTTAATGTTTGTAAAGGGCTTTGAGATCAGTGGATGATCTCAACAGTCAGAAATCCTGGTCCTGCTGAAATCATTGACTCCAGTGGAGCCAGGATTTCACCCACTAGCTATAGATTATCAGTAGGTAATTCATTATTATCAGCATCTCTCGCCTCTGTCCAAACAAGAACTGGCTTTAGTTTGTGTAAGCTGTGATTTAACATTTATATTGCAATTGCACATGGTCCCTGTGCCAAAAATCTTATAGTCCAAGCCGGCAAACGGTATACAAAGAGGGGAGAGATAGACAGTCAAATATAGAGTATAAATAATATGTTGCTCTTATCAAGTGTTTTCTACTAGACTAGGAATTATTTGAGGCCTGTTACACAGGAGGTCAGACTAGATGATCAGTGGTCCCTTCTGGCCTTAGACTCAGTGATTATCCATAGAACCCAAAGTGCCTAAAAGCAAGGTCAATATCATTACCCCTGTTTTTATAGATTAGGGAAACTGAGGCACAGAGCGGGGACGTTCCTGGAAGCAGAAAGCAGCCCTTTAGGGGTGTTTGGATTCAGCTGAATGCTAGGCCTGGTAGATGGGTCCAGAGCCCGGGATGCCAGTCCACGTTTGGATGGGCTGCTTCCATCTGCAGCTCAGGTTTGCAGCTGTCCTCAAGCACGGCAGTCTGAGATGCCCAGTGCTTCCTGGGAGGTCACTGGGAGCTGGGGACTCTCACCCCTTGCAGACTGAGCTGTAGAAGTAACTCTGCCCTGAGGTTCCTTCTCCCAGCCAGGCTCCTGGGGGAAATCTAAAACGAAAGCACTTCTGAGCAAAGAGGAGGGAAATGAAGCTTTGTAGCAGCAGAATAGCTGGGGAGCCTCTAAAGGGACAAAGCAGCAGAGCAGGGGTTAAATGCTGACAGCCCTGCTGAGAAGGTTCCTGTCAGGACCAGGGCGTGCTGCGAAATCCTGATTCATTCCATGTTTGGCAATTGCAGGAGACTCTGGGTTTGTTATTGCTGGAGACTCTGTTGTCACATTTTTTTTTTAACCTGCTTGATTCAAGAAAACTTTGGGGTTTTTGCCCCAGAGTTGACCACTCAGCAGCCAAAGCAGGGCCCTAGTCATACAGGAATGTGATACCTGGGGCTTTGGACCCTGGTGCTGCCCACGCGGCTCCCAGATGGCTCCTGAAATAGCCAACCCCTGCTAGGGACCGGCAGAGACCAATTGCAGCATGCAAATATCCTGGGCCTTGTCAGCTGTTGCCCCAAGCCCTCTGTGGATAAGGAACTGGACTGTGATTCAGGGGATCTGGGTTCAAATTCTGCCTCTGTCCAGAGGAACAACCAGAATTTTCCTAAGGAGGGGGCCCAGGGGATGCTGATTTGGGGGGTGTCCCTGGGGCCAAGTACATGACAGGGTGGCCCCATTGCACAGAGGTATAGCAGGGAGTTTTGCCTTCCAGGGATCATAATTACCTTGAGTCCCCATCAGCCCTGGGCTCCTCCCACCCCTCCCAGCCAGGTGTCCCGGTGCTGTCTCATGGCTCTAGCCGGGCTGTGCTGTGGAGTCGGCTGCCCTCTCAGCAGTGGGGGAAGCTCAGCAGCCTGGCCTTGCTCAGCGGCTCCATGTGGAGTCTGGAGCTCCTGATCCTGCACACAACACCTGTTCCATGGAGCTGCCCAGAGGGAGGGGAGGAACTGGGGGCTGCTGGGTAGGGCTCTCTGCAAGCCCTTAGAGGATGTGGCTCTAGAGGGTTTAAGCCCCGGGCGGGGTTAGGGGGACCTGTTGCAGTCTGAACCTTGACTGATGTCTTTGGCCAAGTGGGGAAAGGGAGCTGACCCCTCCTCATTGTGCCCCTTGCTCTGTCACAGACTCACTGTGTGATCTTGGGCAAGTCACTTAATCTCTCTGGGCCTGATCTTTGTCCATGCGCAGGCACAGAGAGGAGGCAGCTTGTGCCCTCCTTCTGGGGCAGCGAGGGGCAGATTCGACTGCTGGCTGTATCTGTATCTGGCTGCACAAGGCCTCTCTGGGCCTCACAGCAGCTGGAGGAACACCCAGAGTTCAGGTCTGCTTTGGCCACCCGCACTGAATGCTGCCTGCACTGGGGCTTCTTACAGAGGATCTCTGGAGCAGGGGGTCCCATGTGCTGCTTTGTGTCCCCTTTGCACTGGCATACCTGGCCCAGAGGGGCTGCAGGGCAACAGTGAACTGGGCTCTTTCTGTGCCTCAGCTTCCCTTTGATGGGGGATGATGATCTCCCCTGCGCATGTTGTGGGGGCTCAGATACATGGTGAGGAGGACTATAAGGCGAGAGGAATCCAGACAGCTAGGCTTTTCTGCTTGCAAGAGGCTATTTTTTTGAAATAGCAACAACTCACCGTCAGGTTGCCAGGAGCTGAGCTCAGGGTGGAGTTTTCCTAGGAGAACATCAGCTGCTGGCTGGAGACAGCAGGCTGGATAAACTCTCCGTGTGCACTATTGGCTCCATTTGTTTATTGCGGTTAAGAGTTCTGTTCCTTCGATCTGTGGGTCAGGAGGCTTTGAACAGCCGGCCCCAGGCTGCACACTGGGGACCCTGTTAGAGGGGAGAAGTTAAGTTCAGGTAAAACAACAGTTTGTTTACTGACATGGCAATGATTACGTTGTATACAGCGCCCTTCCACCCTGGCCTAGAATTGCGTGGCCTTTCTCCACCCCGCCCTGAGCTTGAGTTAAAATTAAATTTCACCATTGCTACTCAAGAGGTGTTTCCCTAGTTTAATTTTCCTATTAACTTCTCTCTAGCCTGAATCCCCATCCTCCCCTGCACCAGCCTCACATTGCTTGTCTTTTTCATATCCTCCTCACTGCTTCGTTGCCTTTACAGCTTCCTCTTGTACCGTTCCATCTCCCATGACCTCCAGACAAATGTGGGTGGATGCTCACTTTTCCAAAAGTCCCAAGCGGGACAGAATAATTCTTGGGAACATGAAGGGGTTAGATCTCTGGGGGTCTAGGCTTACTTGCATTAGCTGGGGATCTGGAACAAGATACAGACTGTGATCTGGAATTGAAGTCCTAGCAATCTGCTATACCCAATGCTTCCAACTTGCAAGATGTTTAGTGCTGGTCTTAAAGCCCCAGCTCCTGGAGTCAGGTGATGATTGGAGACTGTTGGCTTTCATTTTTGAAAACCGGTAAGTCTCTAGTCCTTGTGTCTGCAGAGAAATGCTTGAACATGATTCAAGTGGAGCTGGTCGGCATTTTTCAACACAGAACCATTTGTGGAAGAATTCCTGATCTGTTGAATCTAAAGCTGTTCATGACACAGGGCTGGATTCAGCGAATGCTCCGGCTCAAAAACATGTTGCCAGTGGGAAAATTAGAAATGGTTGAAATGAAACATTGACACTCTTGTAAGGAAAAATTCCAATTTCTGTTTTGAAATTTAAGACAATTAGACTGGGGAGGGGAAGGGGGGAAAGTCTGAAAACATTTTGATTGGCCTGAAGCAAAACCAATTTTTTCTGGTTTGAGTATTTTCAAGATTTTTTTTTTTTTTAATTTTTGTTCTGATTTCAGGAGAAAAAAATTCAGCTTTAATAGCTGTGGGCCAGAAAACCCATTTCCCACAACGCTCCAGAGCCGAGTGCACCCTAAAGGCTCACAAATCAGAAAGTACATTTTCCCAGCTTATTACTCTCTGCAAAATCTTATGACTTTCCAGCTGATCTCATGATTCTTAAAGGCTTGGGCTCCTTTCTGCTCCAAGGCTGGCAGAGTAGGGGAGATCAGTTGGCTGTCTAGGGCACGGTAACTCCATATTAGGGTTATCAGCTGTCCTGTGGTGGCTCAGTACGGTGTGTGCAAGGCTCCTCTGTCTGCTCAGGGTGGAGGCATAGCAGCGAGATCTTCCACCACTACTGACCGTGGCTATGGGCCCACAATGAGATGCTGAGCACTCTCCCTGCCCCTCAGAAGGCAAGGGGGATCAGCACCCTGCAGGATCAGGCCCATTCAGTGGGGCTTGTGTCAGAGCTATGCCCAAAGGGAATGGAGACGGATTACAGGAACCAGATGTGTGGCTCATGGGGAAAGGAGGTGCTGGGTTAGGGGTCTAACTGGACCACTCCTGCAGCTGATGCCCATGGGGGCACTGGGGCGGTTGCTTGTCCCTCATGGCTGCATTATTCACACATCACTATGGTCAGTTACATCAATGGCCCTAGGCACTGCAACTTTCCCCAGCCTCTGTGCAGGATTTGGGGCCGTTATGGTAAATGGTGCACCACCCTCCTCCAGGTGCAGAGCCGCCCTGGGTCATCCGACTCCCCCCCCAACAACTCCCCCGCACCTCCATCCCAACCCTGCCAGGGAAGTGGCATCTGATTAGACGCAGATGTGGCTTCAGGCATTGGGGAAGAGTCTGGAAATCTTCCAGCTGGGCCTAACCACTGGTATGTTTTGCAGGGTCTCGCAGACTCTCTGTCAGCAAAGCCTGTATCCGTCCCCACGTCACCGAGGTGAAGCAGCAGGCTGACCGCGGGGCAGCGGTTACCCAGACCTGCAATCTAATTGCAGGGTCCCGAGGAACCCTAGCAACTCCTCATCATTTCACGGCTCTGACGGAGACACGTGCTGGCACTTAACCCTTTCATAGTCGGACACGAGGGTAGGCTTGATTTGTAACCGCTAAGAGCCTTTGACCCGGTGAACTGGATGCAGTGGGCAGAGACTACCGGACTCTCTGGGTGTGGATGTTCCTTGCAATATGCCCCCAAACCAAAGGCCTCTCTGGTCTCCCCAGGAACCCACAGTGTTCTCTGTGCCGAGATCCATCCCTTCCTGCTTTCTCAGTGCTGCCAATGTGACCTCCAGTGCCCCCTTCCCTGCACTCTGCAGCATCCTATCCCCACTCCTAAAGGACAGACAACTGAGAGCTGGCTCTAAGGTTGCTGCGGGGCTCTGATTTGGGGCTTCAGGGGTTAAGATCCAGCCCCGCCATGCCCCAGTTGAGTACAGGGCTGGGGAGGGAGGGAGAGGGAGTTCTTTGGCAGCACCCCTGAAAGTTAGGTGCAGGCAGTGTTCAGCGCCGTGGGTTGTCTGCAACGTGTCGGCGCTCTGACTCTGGAATAAATCGGGTTGCATCCAGCAATAACCACGTTCACAGCAGGGACTAGAATGCAGCAGTGCTCATCAGGGCACTGCTCTGGGGGGGAATCTGCCCAGCGACTATGAATCAAACCCCTCCTCTTCCCTGTGTGGCTCTCTACGCCCAGCCCCGCAGTCGCGGCGACCCTGAAATCCCTGTGGCTGTTCACAATCTCTGCCCTGCATTCCATCACCCTTAAATCCCCAGGGCTCTTGCCCTGATCCGGGGCCTCGTTCCCTTGAACCAGGTCCCTTGGGTGTTGTCCAGTCCTCTTTCTTGCTCCCTGTGCATTTCCTGGAACTGATGCCCGGAGGCAGAAGCCGGGCATTATCGGGTACATGCACTGTTGGTTTAGGCCCCAGTCGGTGGGATACACTGCGTAGGTTATTAGCCAGAGAAAACTTTGGCTTGTCCTACTTGAAATTTGAAGAGATAGTTTGTGTTTCATGGAGCAACCACTATCAAGCCACTCTTCCTTACCCCCGCCCCAGCCTGGCTACAAAGAACACACTCAGTATTTAGAGGCATGTTTTAGTCACACTTTCTCTCCTGAAATCCCGGTGCAGCGAATTAGCCTCTTTCTTGTCTGATCTTTGCACCTTCTACACCTTCCAGACCCCCGGAATCTCCCTTCTGCAAGCACCCCTGCTCTGCCGCTCCTTTGCAAATACTCAGCGCCCACAATCAGGGCCAGATTTTCAGACGAGCGCCGCACGCCCTCAGCATGCTGGGTGTTAAGCTCTTGTGAAAACTTCCGCAGCCCGGTCACAATGGGAGCCAGGCTCTTTTGAAAATCGGACTCTTATTTGGGTGCCTAAATGGGAGCTGGACCCTTGAACACAGCCCCAGCTGTGGGTGCTGAGCGCTTGGGAATGCGGTCTCTGCGGCAAAGACCCCATCCCAGGGATCCCCACTGCAAGCACCTCAGTCCTTCTACAAACGCTCCCATCTCAACAGCCAATTTCTGCCGGCTCCTAGACACTGCTGAAGGTATGGGGCTCTCTGCTCGTTGGCTGGGTAGGGTTCTTTAGACAGCTGGGCTAAAGTAATTGAGGGTCCTGAGTTCTACTGAAAGCCAAAGGGACTGAGGCTGTGCCTAGGCTTCAAAAAAAGCCCTGGGGCAGTGAGTCGATGCCTGGTCAGGTAACTTTGGGCTCCCTGGGCTTGTGCTACAGGGCTAAAAATAGCCGTGTAGACACTTGGGCTGGAGCCCAGTGTCTAAGGGCCACTGCCTCTCCCTGGGTTTGAGTCCCAGCTCCAGCTAGTTTTAGCAGGTCTATTTTTGCAGATTAGACCTACCCTGAGGCTCCTAAATCACTTTGGTGCTGTTGACAATGCTGCCTGTGGGGCCAGACCTGGGGTTGAGGTACGTTGGTGCAGGTCCATTGACTTTACTGGAGCTTCACCAGCTCTGGGCCAGTTGACACCAGCTGAGCACCTGCCGTCACTGCTGTTACCACCAGGAAAGGTCTCCGATCTGGTGTAAGCAGGGGCACCAATTATTGACTTCCATGGGAGTTACAGCTGCTTACCCCAGGGCTGGCATGGGTACATCCTCGTTCTTTTATTCCCCACTAATTCCACTCTCCCTGAGTGAGACGAGGAGCTTTGTACGAGGGCTGTTGTAACAACTGTGATCTTACTTCCATGATTCTGGGAATCCTGAGAGACCTGGAGGGTGCATCACGGGAGAGAATCCGTCCCTTCGTGTGAAAACATCTTAACGGAGGCACAAGGTGGGGACTGTGATGGTCACCGCTGCTGTGAGTGAACAGTGCAAAGCAGGCTGGACACCACGATACTTGGACAGAAATCCACCAACGCTACCAATCCTCTGACTTCTTCCTATGGCTTCAGGGAGAGACTTCCCTCCCCATGGCTCAACCAGGAGCTTCCCACTTCAGGTGCCTCGCTGGAGACAGCAGCTGGCTCCAATTAGCCTTCATGATTTGTCTCCATAAAATGATTTATTTTTGTTTAAAGAAAAACAGACAAAGCCACAACCAAACAGAGTTGTGGGTCCTGCATTTCCACTCCCAGCTTCCTGCTTCCCTCCAGTCGTATTTCAATAAACAGTTGATGTGAATGGGGTTGTATGTTGGGAACCAGCCGGAAGCCCAAGTGTCTCTGTGGTTTGTCTGCATTGCTCGCTGTTTCATGGCTTAATTTCTTCCTGTCAATGGCGTAGTCTACGCCATGGTCCTTGCAGTCCAGCCAAGGTCTAGCTACACTCACCTCCAGCTACCCTGGAGTCCAGATTGGTGCTCTTCATCTGTGGGGCCAGCGTTCTTCGAGCTCATGGTCGGGTCTTGTGAAGGGCGAGTTCCAAAGGCATAAGCAGGATTTATGTGGTGCGTAGACATCGCAGTGACACAAGGATCTACCACAGCCAAGCAAGTTGAGTTAGTTAGTGGCATGAGTTCACATCAGGTGAAGGATTTAGGTCAAGACACCGGGGGGCGGGGGGCAGGTTCCAATACAAGGATTCAGCATGGAAAGTGGTACAAGCAATCTAGCCGAGGAGACAGAGCGGCTGAGGTCTGCTAAGAGACCGGTGGAGCTGGGGCGTCTCACTGCACATCCCAAGCACCTTCCCATGGGAGTGCCGCCTGGATCGTCTGCCCCCTGCTCCTTCCATTCCGCAGATGGGGGGATATTGATGGGATCCGTGAATTCCTGCCTGCACGCATCAGCCCATGACTAACTGCTTCCCGATTCACCCTCTTTATAATCTGCAGGAAGCTGGGCGGACCAGTTCTGAAGTTTAGCTCTGTGGCTTTTATTAGAAGACCATTAGTCTTTCTCACTTACAGCATCAGTGCTGGGAAATTAAGGAGTATGCCCCTTTGCTTGCCCCTGGAAGGAATCGCCTTCTGTTAAGGAGAGGGCGGAAAAGAATTGACTCTCCATCTTTCTTCAGCCTTAATTTTTTTCCCCTCACTACTCTACCACTGAACCTGAACTCTGGTTCAGACTGAACATGTACCTACAGGATGCAAGGAGAAATGTAGCCTCCAGGTTTATTCAGTGCTGGATATTCCCCATTCTTTTTGGCCAGTAGAATCAAACTCTGCCCTGGATGACAGTCACTGTAGAGGCTGCCTGCAGTAGCTTTGTCCCATCCATGAGCTACTCTGTCCCTTGAATCCCAGGTCCTAGCCAGTCCCACCAAGAAGAAAATCGTCCATACAGCAGTGGTGATGCAGTGTAACTCAGCTTGTTTGTTGTGGTGTCTTTCAACTATATCTATCCCAAAAGACTGTACAGGCTCAGAGGAAGGATGGCTAAGGTACTGGATAGAGATCTGGGTTCTAATCCTAACTCTGCCGAGGTGTATGACCTTGGGCAAGCCTCTCCCTCCTATAAAACAAGGATAACAAAGCTCACAAGCTCTTACTAAGCCAGTCTCTGCACGGATGTGCTTGCATAGCATCTGGTCTTGGTCAGTATTGTAATAAAATATAGTTGTCCAATTAAATAGCCGAGGAAATGAAAAATTAAAGGTGAGATTTTTTCAAGGAGGCCTAAATCAATTGGATTTGGTGCTAATTTCCCTAGGTCCCTTTGAAAACCTCAGTTTGAGAGCCACAAGCAATGAGGGCTGGGAGAAAGCGGGCTGTTTTAGAGGAGCATGGAGATGGGCAGGGAGGTTGTTCCAGGTGGCAGGAGCTGGTCTTGGTCCCAGCATGATGAGACTGGGAAATGACACCTAGAACAAGCTCGTACTGGATGGAACTAGGAAAGGGCGAGAAAGGAAGGCAGGAAACACTATAGGCTGGGTACAGTTTGGAACTGCATCCCGAGACAGGCAGGGAGCCAGCAGAGTGGACTGAGAACACAGGCCACATGGCTGTGTTGCTTGGTACATGCAAGGGGTGGCTGTGTAGCAGCCTTCTACTACTAGAGGCTGGAGAGATGGCACTTGGGAAGGTGGCCACCACACTTGTGTGACAGACAATAGAGATGATGACAGCTGCTGCGATTGTTTCAGATACATGGCTCTACAAAGAAGCTTAATTCTTTCTGACACTTATCCCAAATGGCGGGCAGTAGTTACACACCGTGCTTTCAACAGGACTTAACCCAACCCATAATAATACAAAGATGTAGCATTTAGCAGGCTCCGGAGCCAGGATTGCACTAGAGGCAAGAATAATGAAAGTCTGGGAGTTTATTTTATTTTCCCTTTTGCAGCTGAGCCTTCCATTCATCCTGGCACAAAGCTTCATGGCTTATCATAGAATCTCAGGGATGGAAGGGATCTCAGGAGGTCATCTAGTCCAACCCCCTGGCTCAAAGCAGGACCAATCCCCAATTTTTGCCCCATCCCTAAATGGCCCCCTCAAGGATTGAACTCCCAACGCTGGGTTTAGCAGGCTAATGCTCAAACCACTGAGCTATCCCACGAATTATCCTACCAGGGCAAGTGGGCTTGAAGAAAGGAAGCTTCTGTGAAAGCAATTGTCTCCAGTCCAGATCTATGTTCAAGTGCACCCTTGAGATGTGAGGGCTTCATCCCCTGGTGGGCAATTGACTCACTCACCAAGGCAGTGACTAGCAACTGACTTTGTCTTCTTTCCTTAATCTGATGACTTTATGTCCAGCATGGTTATGGGGCAGTCATCCTTACCGGGGCTGGGAGGATGTGTGCCACTGGCTATGAATTTATCTGAAGCTGAAGGGTGTTAACCCTCAAAAACCACCAGTGGGAGGCATCTGGAACTATTGGGAGGTCCTTGCACTGGTGTCTCCCAGCTGGAGATGGGCGGAGAGGAGCAAGCAGTTTCCATAGGAACTCTCGCTTTCTCCATGGCATCAACAAAACAACCCATGCTAGTTAGGGGATTTCCAGTCAACCAGAGGTTGAGGGAGGGTATCGGAAACAGATCTAGTTAATTACAGAAGATGAACACGTGGGAACAAACTGGTTATGGCCTGGTCTGTAACCATTGGCACAGTGTGGCCTTTACAACACGGCTAGGTCTCTCTAGGTGAGCCACAACCAGCAGGACTGGTGCAGTGTGAGGTACTATAATAGATTAGCCGCTAGCAGAGGACAAAGTGTGAATGCACATAGAGGCCAGCAGTGTGTCCTCAGGCTGATCTCTTCCGTGGAAGAAGCTTGGGGCCTTAAGATTCCATCTGTCCTGCAGGAAAAGTATTTTTTTCTAAACAGGTGCCCAATGCTATTCAATAGTAGACCACCTGCCCTGCAGGGGGAATCCGCTAATATTCCTCATACCCCTCTGTATTTCTTATAGGAGACCAGCACAGGCTATAAGAGATCATGGAGGGCTTATTAACAAAGCACCAGAGGATATGCCAGTAATTCACCAATCATGGTGGAGAACATGCCCACCTTCTAGGTAAGACATTTGTCCAAAAGTACTGTTGCCTTGTGCTACAGAAACATCACCTACTGATTGTCACCAGCAGGAACAGCACAGAGCGAAAGAGAGAGCGACGGGGATATTCTCTTACAGCCCTAATTGCAGGGCAGCAGGGAGCTTTAGAATAACTGTCTCTTTCTTCTTGGTGGCGGTGTTCAGGAACAAACAGGCTTTCCTGCTGCAGGGCTTTGTGTGTCAGAACATTTCACTATATGGACAAGGGTTCACCTCTTTCGAGGCATTATAAAGTGCCCTTGCTTGCTCTGTTGAGAAATTAAACACAGGGGTGTGGGATTGGGGATTAGGACTCCTGGCTTCTATTCCAGATTCTGCCCCACGGGATAGGCTCGGACGGTCTGGAAAACAGCACCTATGACATGACCCATTGCAACCAGACAAAGATTTGCCTTGATGTTCTTTCTGTTTTGGTGCCATTTCTTTGTTTGGAATTTTTTTTCCCCAGATTTTGGTGAAAATGTCATGACTGCAAAAACCCAAGCAATTTAACTGGAAAAAACTTATTTTTTGTGGCTCTGTCAGTGAGCCCAAGATGGTGATTTAGATCTCGATTCAGATCTTGATTCAGGAAAGTAGTTAAGCATGTGCTTAACTTTTAAGCACATGTTTAAATCCTGTTGACTTCCATAGGATTTAAGCACAGGCTTAAGGGCTGACCTGACTAGAGATGCTTCCTGAATCATGGCATGAACCAGTGAGGGAAGATGGGGCTCTCATGACTGGGAGCTCCAACACTGAAGCATTTTTCAGTGGCTATGTAGACACAGCCCTGCTTCTCCATCTTCATGATGCAGACGAAGCATATCATCACAGCATTAGCACCTGTGTTCTCCAGTGAATCAGCATGAAAGACGCCTGTCCATAAAGTGTCTGTAACATGCCCCGTAACCAGGGTCCCAGTGGGGGCCAGCCGTGGTCAGCCTCTGTAACTCATTTTTAACCCTTGAACTCTCCAATACCAAAATTAATTGTTGACAAGCATGTGGTTCTGATCCCCAAACCCAGTTAACCTGTGGTAATGTGTATCCAAGCCAGACTATGCCAGTGTGACCAGGGTCCCGGGGGGGCCAGCTGTGGTCACTCAATTAGGGTGAACTGCAAAGAATGGGGCAACCAAACCCCAAAAAGCTGGTGGATATTCCTACACTTAAATTTACCAACCCAGCATAAAGCAGCTTCTTTATTACCACACCAGTTACTCAGAAGTCCAAACAACATAGTTCCCTTAAAATGACCCAAGCTCAGGTTTCCATCCAGGTCCCTAAGATTTCTGAAAATCTTATTTTATTATATGAAAGAACAGGTTCTACCACCCCTAAGGATCATCGGACACGTCATCTCCCAGGTTACTGGATATTCCAGATCTTACCCAGATACACGCTACAGCCGATTCTTATTAACGAAACTAAAATTTATTAAAAAAGAAAAGAGAGAGGATGGTTAAAAGATCAATATACAGACAGACAGGAGTTCAATCCGTTGAGGATCAGATTCAGAGCAGAGATGGTGAGCTTTGTAATTGCAAAGAGTTCTGTCAGAAATAGCCCATAGGTTACAGTCCAATGCTTATATTTCAGGGCTATGCAGTGAGAACTGGGATCTCGGTCCTTGTGGCTTAGGCTTCTTCTGCATGCAACCTTAAGCAGGTCTGAGATGACAGAATCAGGACCCAGCGGTCTTTTATACAGTGTTCTAGCATCCACTTGCCCACACAGTCCTGAGTAAACAATATGCTTTGGATGTAACGTTCTGTTTTCTAAACTCCTCCAGTAATTAGTTACACAAATTAACGGGGGCAATTTATCCATTAGGCGGTCTATCACAAACTTCAAAGAGACATATAGACAATGACATTATTTCACCCAAGATTCATCTCAATGTTAATATTCCATTTTGATCTCTGAATTAATAGCTATAGTGACAGATAGGAACGGTCTGTTTACAGGGGTAGCATTTAAAATGCACGCAATTAGTGTTACATCTAACAATTTAGGTTTGAATTTCAAAGTTCTAGTCTATTTACCAGGAATGGCCCTCATTGCCATTCACATACCTTTCTAACATGACTTTAAAGGTGAGCTCTGGGGCACTCAGCCTGCAAGTTGTTTAACCATTTCTGGCCACGTATTATACTTTGTATAAGATTCGTTGCAATTATGTAACAGTAGTAGCAATAACGATTTGCATGGTTATATTTTAATTAGACAATGTCACAGCCCCCTAAAATGCGGGGTACGATCTTGACCAGGAATTAAAGCAGGCGGGCCTGGGAAACCATTTATTTTTCAAGATGTACCGGAGGTGGCTTGAGTTGATTAAAACTAAATTGAAAAAGCTCCAGAGAGCGTGCCATATGACCATGCCATATCTTCCATCTCTAACTTCTGTAGGTCAGATCCTTTTTCAGGCTCCTTGAAAATGAGGGGTTTTTTTCCTGCAGAAAATGTCAATGTCTTGGCAGAAATCTGAATACTGAAAAATTTTGGCTGAAACTCAAAATATTTCAATTTGGGTGATGCCTCATGGGAGTTGTAGTTCAGATGCCTCATGGGAGGGGAGGGATAGCTCAGTGGTTGGAGCATTAGCCTGCTAAACCCAGGGTTGGGAGTTCAATCCTTGAGGGGGCCATTTAGGGATCTGCAGCAAAAACTGGGGATTGGTCCTGCTTTGAGCAGGGCGTTGGACTAGATGTCCTCCTGAGGTCCCTACCAACCCTGATATTCTATTATTCTATGCTCCCATTCTCCTCTATAGGCCAAGTTGTCTGGTCAAACTACATATCCCATGATGAACTACAGTTTTCCCTCTTGGCAAGGGGAGGTGGTGCATCACAGGAATCCCTGGCCATGGTGCATCATGGGAGTTGTAGTCTGTCTGGGGAGCCTGGCCCATAGAAGAGAATGGAGACATGAGACAACCTAACGATAATGCCAATGGGATGGCACGGCAGCATTTCTGAATCAAAATATTGACATTTTCTGTGGAGAGCAGCTACTCTTCATGAATAAGTTCATAATGTCATAAATGAACGTCAATGGAAATTTTTTGACTAGCCCTATCGTTAACTTTGATGGGGATTCTGCCTGAGTGAAAGCTGAGTCAGGGCTTTAGAAGAAGAAGGATCCGGGGAACTACAGGCCAGTCAGCCTCACCTCAGTCCCTGGAAAAATCATGGAGCAGGTCCCCAAGGAATCAATTCTGAAGCACTTAGAGGAGAGGAAAGTGATCAGGAACAGTCAGCATGGATTCACCAAGGGCAAGTCATGCTTGACTAATCTAATTGCCTTCTATGGTGAGATAACTGGCTCTGTGGATGAGGGGGAAGCAGTGGATGTGTTATTCCTTCACTTTAGCAAAACTTTTGACACGGTCTCCCACGGTATTCTTGCCAGCAAGTTAAAGAAGTATGGGCTGTATGAATGGATTATAAGGTGGATAGAAAGTTGGCTAGATTGTCGGGCTCAACGGGTAGTGATCAATGGCTCCATGTCTAGTTGGCAGCTGGTATCAAGCGGAGTGCCTCAAGGGTCAGTCTTGGGGCAGGTTTTGTTTAATATCTTCATTAATGATCTAGAGGATGTCGTGGACTGCACCCTCTGCAAGTTTGCAGATGACACTAAACTGGGAGAAGAGGTAGATATGCTGGAGGGTAGGAATAGGATACAGAGGGGCCTAGACAAATTCGAGGAATGGGCCAAAAGAAATCTGATGAGGTTCAACAAGGACAAGTGCAGAGTCCCGAGTCCCATGCACCGCTACAGACTAGGGACCGAATGGCTAGGCAGCAGTTCTTCAGAAAAGGACCTAGGGGTTACAGTGGACGAGAAGCTGGATATGAGTCAACAGTGTGCCCTTGTTGCCAAGAAGGCTAATGGCATTTTGGGCTGTATAAATAGGGGCATTGCCAGCAGATCGAGGGACGTGATCGTTCCCCTCTATTCAACATTGGTGAGGCCTCATCTGGAGTATTGGGTCCAGTTTTGGGCCCCACACTACAAGAAGGACGTGGAAAAATTGGAAAGCATCCAGCGGAGGGCAAGAAAAATGATTAGGGACTGGAACACATGACTTATGAGGAGATGCTGAGGGAACTGGGATGGTTTAGTCTGCAGAAGAGACGAATGATGGCAGATTTGCTTTCAACAACCTGAAAGGGGGTTCCAAAGAGGATGGATCTAAACTGTTCTCAGTGGTACCAGATGACAGAACAAGGAGTAATGGTCTCAAGTTGCAGTGCAGGAGGGTTAAGTTGGATATTAGGAAAAACTTTTTCACTAGGAGGGTGGTGAAACACTGGACTGCGTTACCTAGGGAGGTGGTGGAATCTCCTTCCTTTGAGGTTTTTAAGGCCCGGCTTGACAAAGCCCTGGCTGTGATGATTTAGTTGGGGACTGGTCCTGCTTTGAGCAGGGGGTTGGACTAGATGACCTCCTGAGGTCCCTTCCAACCCTGATATTCTATGATTCTATGATTGGGCTCCACATTTTTACTTCCCATGTGCTATTTGCAGTAGAAATTGGCCTGGAAGCTTGTGCAGGCTTCATGAGTCCCCCAGATCATTTGCCCAACCCACTGATGGGGTGGGCGGGTGATTCCCTTGCAATGTTTTGTGTACGCTTTTGGAGAAGAGTAGTGGGAAAAAAACTCTGAAGAATTTTGGAAACTTGCTCTTCTTTTCTTGGCAGAGCTCCATGCTTCTTCCTACCCACAGACCCCAAGCTCTTATCCAAATAAGAATCTGAAACAATTTTGTCCCTGCGGGATGACCATATGTCCTCAGTGGAGAACAGCGGCTGGTCACCATGACATTGAAAGACCAGGTTATGTTGTGGCAGAGCTGGTTGGATAGTAAACTAGGTCGATTCACCAAGAGTTTTGCAAATTGAAGTGTTGTGTTCCATTGACTGTGACTCATAGGGTTGTGTTATTTGTTATTCACAAGGATTTGGATGGCCATCAGATATTGAGGAAAATGATCACGGATCCCAAAAGTTTCACCATATTTAGCAACAAGGATTATTTGCTCCTCTTCCACTACTCACAGCTCTCCAGTTTTTAAAAGTTTCTGACAATCCAATCAGGAAGCCTAATCACCTCCCTATGACTTGGTGACCACTCACATAACACAAACCACAGGCAGCTGAAGCAATTTGCTTTGTGAACAACATCTGGACTCGACATTATTTGCCCGAACAGTCCGGTGAAGCCTGACTAATAACAAATGTTTCGGGCCCAAGACCCAAATCCGAATATGCTGGGCTTTGTGAGCATGTGCACGCGCACATGGGGAGGTGGTTGAAATCTAGATCTGAATTCTGTGCGTCAGGTCAATTTCTAATACCCAGCAACCTGAGTTCTAGGGGAGTAAATCAATCCCTCTTCTCTCATATGTTAGCTCTGATGTGCAGCAGCCCAAGATAGGAAACTTTCCTCTGTTTCCATTTCTCGGGTTTTCTCTTTTGAGAGGAATTAGCATCAAATTAATTCCTCCCCCCCTTTTTTGTTTTTTAAGCGTCAGAGCAACAGGCCCCTTCGGCAGGCCAATTCCTGCGTCGCGTTGGAGATGAGAGCAAACAAACCAAAACAGCAGCAACAGAGCTGTTTTCGAGTGAGTGTGTGACAACTGTAGCCACCAGGATGTTTGCTGTCAGGGCCTAAGGATACGTAGAAACTCTGGCACTTCTTGGGCTTTCTACAGCTGATTCAGGCCACTGATTGTTCAGGGCTTGCTCCTTTGCCCATTGAAATCAATGTCAAAGCTTCTGTTGATTTCAGTGGCAGTATCAGGCTCCCAGAGGCACCCCCACTCCCCCAGCTCCCATCAGGTGCTCTGCACCAGGCAGGGAGTACCCAGGAAGTTGCAGGATTGCCACACTGAACTGACTACAAGAGCAATGCCAAGGGCTTGCAGTATCACGGAGGGAAGAGAATGCAGCAAATAAATCGTGCAGTGTTGCCAGCTCTTGTGGCTTTAGCACGAATCTCGCAATATTTGGCATGTTCCTTCAAGCCCCAGCGGCTGGAATCAGGTGATTAAAGGAGAACATGAGCTTGCATTTAAAAGAAAAGAGTAAGTTTCTGGTTGCCGAGAAAAGCTTGGCAAGGTGACTCCAGAGCACACAAGCCCCAGAAGCCAAATAGAAAGCACTCCACCTTTGCTAGCTCATAAAAAATCTCCCAATTTCTAAACCAATCTCGTGATTTTTGGGGGCCTGACTCCTGATTTTGAACACATGGGGTTGGCCATGCTGGAGATGGAAGCTGGAATTTCCCTCTAGAGCCCTCATTAGCCAAGGCTGTCTCTTCACTAGCCAAAACAGGACCCATCATCAGCAAAGGGAGTGTCAGTGTAAACAGGGCTAAGGTGTTTTCATCACCTGACTCTGCTCTGAGCTACCTGAATCCTCCCCCCAGGCCTTCCGCTGGGCTGTGGCTCAAATGTGCAACTGCACAGAACTAATGCAGGACTCTTAACAAGAGAGACCATCAACTGCTGGATACCGCCAGATTCAGCCTCATGGGACCCAAGTTGAGAAAGCAGAGATGTGTTGGTCCTTTTCCCCAGCAGATGCAACCCCAAGGGATATGAGGCTTTCCTCAGGCTGATTTCCCCCCCATAATTGCTTCCCATATGCAAATAATCTGTTGCAGAAATTAAGGGACATCACTCCTTTTCCAGTTAGAACTGAGTTTGCCCTCTAGGATATACTATTATTCATTGCCAATAAATAACTCTCAGCTGAAACTTGAAAGGCCCTGGAGCAAGGAATGGTTCAAAGGGGCAGTGGGTCATTTCTTGAAGATGCTTAATCAACCATTCTTAATCCTCTGATGTCTTCTTGGCCTGTGAAGGTAAACGTCCCTCCTCTGGAATTATTAATCATACGTTTATTGTTCTCTCTCTAATTCCTATTTTAGGTCATCTAGCCTGCCCACCTCTCCTTAGTCAAGGCCAGTTTGTTTCCAACACTGTATTTAAGTGTTTTCTCCAGCCTTGCGGGAAGGCTGGATTGTCAAAGGGAGTTCAAATTCCCACTGAATGGGATTTGGGTGCCGAACTCCCTGAAGTTCCTTTGACAACCCAAGCCTTACGTGCCCTTTCCCTTGGGGAGGTATTCCACAGCCTGAGAAATCTCATCATTTTTCTTGATTCTCAGCCCGTTTCCCTTTTCTGAACGTCTGCTCTGACTCCTAGCCAATGAAAGACTCCTATTGACTTCAAGTGGGAGTTGGGTCAGGCTCTGAATTTCATCCCATTTCTCAATGTGAAACCTCCAGGGCCCCACTCCTAATGACTCTCCCTCCTCAGAGCAGGGGGTTGGACTAGACTCCAAGATTCTATAAGAGTTTACATTCTTCTGATATGTCTGGACAGTGACCATCTAACCCAGCTATCGGCCAGCCAGGCGAGACATAATGAGCTACTAATCTCCCCTTTTAAATCAATCCCTCCAGCCCTGGTGGTCATTTCTGTTGTTCCCCTATGAACTCCCTCACCCCAGCTATATGCAGAGGGACTGTGACGGGATTGCACAGGCGTAGCTGGGAGCAGAATTTGGTGCCTTGCGTAGTCTATGCCAAGAGCATATCTGAGTAGCCACCTCCTTTGTTTGCTATGTCAATAAGCTGCACAGGATGCTGGCATTGCATAAACAATCACAAACAGAAATAAGATTGTAAAAGGCTATGCAGTCCTTGAGGCCTGATCACTTGCACTTATTAAAGAGCTGGCTATGTGTCTCACGATAGCAGGGTTCTGATTAGATTTGAGTTTGAGGAAGCACATTCTGCCGCCCTAGAATTCCTTCTACAGCTTTCGGCAGATGCAGGATTTTGTCTTCATTTCCTGTCCTGGACAGCAGCGTCCTACTGCTGTTTGGTGTTATGCAACCTTTCCCCTGTGTTCCACCCCAGAGTTTACTGCATTTCAGCGGAGGGTGTGTGGGTGAAATGATTCTTGTAAAACATTTTGGGCCATTCAGCATGGGAGGTGCTACATAAAAAAAAAAAAGATTGCAACCTAGGAAATGTGATAAAATGCTGACCTTACATGCATGGACCTTGTAGCAGGATGCCCTGCCCCTTTAAGGGCTAAAAGCCTAGAGCTGACCAGAACCATACAGTTCGCCGTGTCTGCCACATCTGGGCTGAGATGTGGGGTTTAATTAGAAACAGCTAGGTATGGGGGTGGGGGTGGCCCTGATGATTCACCTATAAAGCAGTAGGAAGCTGTGGAGTGATGGGGAAGCCTGGGAAATTGCAGTGTGTAGAACAGGGTCCTGCAGGGAAAACCCTGAGACCAGGAGAGCTCCCCCAGCTAGGAAGGGCTGGGAGTAACCTGCTAAAGCAGGGCAGGCCCTGAGACGCCAGGGCTGTGCCTAGCTTAAGACAGGAGGGAAGATTTGTGTGTTTAATTTTGAACTTTCAGTTAATAAACCAGTCCCGAAGGAGGGCTTTTGCCATGGGACTTGTTAAAGTCCCTGTCTGGATTATTTGAAGAACCAAGTGGGGAGACTGAGGCAGGGCGCTGCTGCTTGTAGGGCCACCGCTGGCCCTGGTGGGGGCGATGCTTAGGAGGTGGCTGCCCTGTCGGCACACCTCAGGACCCTTCAGATATGAAGAAGTAGGGACGTCTGTTTATACCTATTTTACAGATGGGAGAAATCGAAGCACAAAGGCTAAGTGATTTGCCCAAGGTCTCACATGTGGCAGAACTGAGAGTAGGGATCAAAGATTCATGCCTCCTGGCACCCTGCACTAGACAACGCTATCCAGATGCACAGTAGGAAACAATTGTGAGCTGCCAGATATTTTTCCAGTTCTAATTTGAGCCGTGCTATTAATGTCTATCATGTGGGGCCAGCTATCCAAACACTCACCATCCACAACTGAACCTAGACTTTCACCAGAGCTCTCCTCCCATTTAGGCATCCAAACAAAGGCCAAATTTTCCAAAGGGCGCAGCACTCAAAGTGAGGAGCAAGCCTGACAATCTGGCAGCTGGGTCGAGCGAATCAGGAATTGGTTGATACAATGTTTTTGTGCTGGAAAATGTCAGTTTGTTGAAGCCAAACCTTTTCACAGCAGCATTGTTGGTTTTGTTGAAATTTTCTAGGTCCACAATGGAACTTCTGGGCAGAAGCAGAGAGAGACCCACCCCAGAATAGATCGTTGGTTAGGACATTGATTTCAGGACCCAGGTCCAAGTCCCTCCTGCACTAGATTCAGGGCACGGATTTGACTTGACATGTGCTCAGTGAGGGCCCTAACCACTGGGCTATTGGCTTTACTTGGCAGCCTCTTTCTCATGTTTTACCATGAACATCTTTGAAAGGTCTCGTTTTCCTTCTGCATCAGATCAAAAACAAAATTTGAAACTGCCAAATTTTGCACCCAGCGGAATCCTCCTTTTCTGGCCAACCTTTGAGCTGAGCAGTGCTGAAAAATCCTGCCCCTAGCGGAGGGTTACCACCTTTGAACTGCAAAATTACCGCCCCACCCAACGCAAGCCCACTGCAACCCCAACCACAAGGCAACGCCACAACCCCCGAACAGCCACTCCTTGCTCTCGCCTGACTCAGACCCTCTCTCGCACCCACGCGGTGCACTTGCATGTTGGTGGGCAGACGGCTGCTGTATTTTCAACAGTTTTGACCCGTTCTCGCTTAAACTGCGGAAGTGGGAACACTGGAGCCTCTTTAGCTGGACACAGAAACTTTTAGCATTAGATATCCCGGTGCATTGTGATAATCATGCAACTCTTTAGATCCATGTAAAAAAATCCCCAACAGATTAAATTATTTACCTGGCAACTGGCAAATCCATAAAAATGCCAGCCAGGTGGTAACCCTACTAATGGTGAGCCCCAGTTCTGCAAACAGGGGCATTAGTGCCCCAGGAAGAGGGTAGCAAGAACTTCCTGGTCTGGCTGACTGCTCCAAATCATCTGCAAGGCACACATGGAGCTGGGGTTGTGGGAGAGCATTCAGAACTCATGACAAACCTGGACGTCCGCTCTGAGCTGCTTAGTGGCTTTCCAGATAGATGGGGAGATTTTAATTCAGATCCTGAGTCAAGCATCAGTCACACTCGTTAAACAGCAATTGATATAACAGCCCCAGCTGCCACTCAGCAGGGATGCCTCACAGAATCCTCCAAGGAGCCGGAGAGTGAGTTTGAATCTGGAGAGGAGCAGGCCTCGAGGCTGTGTCAGATAGGGGGTTAACTCCTCGGCTGTTGTACATGGAGAGCTGGGCCTCAGAGAGGATCCGGCTGCTTTTGCTTCCCCTCTTGCCCTGCCCACGCACCAGCTAAGGAGAGGGAGCTTTGCGATGGAGGGAGGGTGGTGCTCCCCAGCGTCTGTAGGAGGGTGAGGGAGATGAAGAATGGTGGGATAGCCAGATTGGAGAGGCCGTCCACTGGCTCACAGCCCAGTGCTCCAGCAGGCACCGTTCAGGCTCGGTTTTTCCCATGAAACTTCCCTGCCCCCACCACCCCGGTCTCTGGGCTCCCACTTCCTACTTCAGCCCCTGCAGCTGAAAACTGTAGCCCTGTGGCCCAGATCCTCCAAAGGGAGCAAGTAGGGTGACCAGACAGCAAATCTGAAAAATCGGGACAGGGGGTGGAGGGCAATAAGAGCCTATATAAGAAAAAGACCCCAAAATCGGGACCGTCCCTATAAAATTGAGGCATCTGGTCACCCTAGGAGCAAACAAGGCCCCTCCCTACCCAACCCCATGACAGAAATGACAGACATGCTTCTGTTCTCAGGGAGACGAGAAGAAGGCGTGTAGGGTTAATAAAGTAAAGAGCACTGAGGATGCTTGCCTTGTTCAAATTAGGAACATAATGAAACAACCAAACAACACAGTTCTAAGAACTGCCCCGATCTAAATCACTGATATTAACCACAGACACCATCCTTCTGGTGGAAATAGAACTGAGAAAGAATGGGCCTTTAAAATGAAACCATCTGCAGCTCCCCTTTGTCTGGATGGGTGAGGTGAACACAGCCCAGGATAAGGCCAGGGCAGGTGGGTGGAGGGAGAGTAGATGAGTGTGTTGGAGGATAAAGGGGGAGGGAGACGGGTGTGAGTGGCGAGGGAGGGATGAATGGATGGTGAGTAGACAGGGCAACAGATGTGAGTTGGTGAGTAAGGGCCGGTGGGGCGAAGAGAGGTGGAAGAGACTGAGGCTGGGAAGGAGGGAGCGAAAGAAGGAAGCCACATGATCATTGCTGGAAGCCCGGCAGAGGCGGGTGAGAAAAGAACCAGAAGAGGTTACATTCCACAGAATGGGGCTGTACAACATCTGGAGCCCTTTCACTGGCTTGACAAAGCCTGAGCTCAGGGGCGCTGTGGTTTCTCCGCATCGGGGGATGGCAGCTCCAGGAGTGACAGCAACAGCTGAGGCAGGCAGTATCGAAGGGCAGAGAGCACTTGCCGAGTCCTCTTTAAACCGTGGCATTTGAAAGCGACATGCACGCTGGGGAAAGGCCTGTTTGAGCTGGGTTGGAGGGATAGCCCTCGAAAGGGGTCACCTACGGGAACACCAGTGATCGCCCCCCCTCCCCTGAAGGGAGGAGCCAAAGGAGTTAACGATAACGGCATCACAAAGCAAACGTGCACGGCTGGGGTGAGGTCAAAGATGCAGCGGGAAGGGACCAGAGTGGCACCCCCCAGGTGAAAAAGCTGCTGGCGTATCTGACCACCCACCTGCCCAGGTGGCAAAGCCCCACCCCCAGAGAAGGGGCAGGGCTTGTTGAACAGCTGTGTGGGGCAGTGGGAGAAGGGCCAGGATGGGCGTGAAGTCTCCTATTTTAATATCTATAACCTAGATAAGGTCTCTCATCACCGCCCAGTCTCGCTCACCCCAGAGCCCCTCTGAGAGGGAAGCTCAGCCCCTGTGGCCCGTTCCATCTTTGGCCCCTCTCGGCTAATGCTCCTGACAAAGGTAACTGCTCTTTGGGGACATGGACACCTGTTGATCAGCACTTCAATGGTACTCTATAAACGCCTGTGGTAGAGAGGAACTGGGCTGAGAACACCTACCTGTGACAATCTGACAATCCCCTGGACACGCCTTACAAAAGTTAGATGAACTCTGCCTCATTTATTGCAAGGTAATGAGTCCTCCTCGAATGGGAGCCTGATTAAGGCACCTGCACTGATGTGTCACTCCGGTGCTAGGCTCCAGCCAATCCACAAGCCAGGACCTGGTCTGGTGACTGTCAGGGCAGGTATATAAGCCTCACAAGAGGCTGGAACAGTAACTCAGTCTGCTCAAGGTTGCTTCAGGGTTCTCCCCCTGGCCTCGCCTGATCGTGACAACAGACTCCCCTGGCTTTAGTCTGTTCCAGCCTTGTTCTTGCCTTGCTCCAAGCCCACTCTGGCTGCCTGATTATGGCTCTGACCACTAGACCTGACTATCCCATCGCACTTTCTGACAATGAATTAGGGTTAGTTACCTTTGGGATCCATTGTATTCCAAATGCAATTGTGTACGTCTTGTTGTGGAAAGGGGATGTGTTGAAGGATGACTCCTGCCAGAGACCATGCTAGGGCTGGGGTGAGCTCTGGTAAGTTTATTACCGTACCTGTCGGTTCTTTTACTACTTTTAATAGGTTTTCTCTGTAGTGCTTTTCCTTAAAATAGGCTTGCATTAAAAAAAGCCCTGCAGTAATTATAACTGTGGGCAGCCACACTGTTAATGGTCTCTACAGAGCAAGCAGGTCTGCTTGGGGAACCTGTCTCTGCTGAAAATAACACAGTGAAAGCAAAACCCTGTTCAGCCTGGCTATACCCCAGTTGGAAGGGAGAGAGACACCAGGGCTCTACCAAGAACAGTAACGGACAGGGGACCTGGAAACCTAAGCGTGGGCGTCTTCGCCGGACGACTGAGGAAAAAGTCCGGTGCAGTTGCCCTGAACCGTGACCCTTCCCCTCTTGCATGTTATGAATGAAATCAGATGGCTAGAACACTGGACGTGCACTCGGAAAGCCTCGGGTCTGTTGCCAGCTGTGCCACTGGCCTGCTGGGCAACCTGGGGCAAGTCTCTGTGCCTTGGTTTCCCCATTTGGCGTCTTGTGTAAAGCCCTTTGAGCTCTACTGATGAAAAGGGCCAAGTATTATTGTTACAGGAGTGTCTTGGGCCAGCTGAGAATAGGGCCCCTTTGTGCTAGGGGCTGTATAAACATAAAATAAGAGACCGCCTCTGTCCCAAACACAGAACTGAGATTTGGTCCTTACTGACCAGCACTGGATTTGAACCAGTGACTCAGAGAGGCTGTGCGCCTTTGCCTGCCAGCCACACTCTAATCTTGCTTCATTTCTCCTGCTGCACCTGCCTGTGGAGTCTCTTTATGACGTGGGTGCCCCAACTGGTTTTTCTGCTAATTGATCTTTTCGCAGTCTTCCTAGAGCTTATTAAACATTGTTTGGGTTTGGTGGCTTTCATTTGGCATAAACAGTGGCATTTTTACCCAGGTCTTGGTTGCGAATTGCTGGGGCGTCTTGCAAAGCTGTCATGCTGTATCGGGCAAGGGGTGTATTTGGCATGGGAGGGCTGTGTCATGCGGCTGTCAGGCTGTGTACTTGGAATCTGTAGTCACACGCACAGGACGGCAGCTAAGTAATTGATCTATGCAGAGAGGAAGTGGCTTTGAGTGTTTCCTCAGACACTTCCCTCGTCTGTCTGTCTGTCTCCACCTCCTGCTTCGCGGTTTATACTTGGACTGGAAGCTGGTGCAGAGACTGTCTTTCTGTTTGGGGGCCCTGGTAAATGGGGCCTTCTAAGTGCGCATACAAAACTAATACAAAGAAAGCAGGGCCCTCAGAGTTAGAAGAGGTGGGGTCTAGTCCCAGCTCTGCCACTGACTAACTTTTAGGCAAGTCACTTAACCTCCCTGTGCCTTGTGTTCTGTGTCTGTCTGTGAAATGGAGGTGATGATGATGATGATAGACACCTCCCTCCCTGGAATGGTGTCTGAAGCACGCAGCGACCCGAGGATGTTGCGAGGCGGAGAAGGGCCACGGATCATCCTCGGTCATGTGGCTTGCATTCTCCAAGCTAATTGTTTCCCTCCGCTGCTGGGAAGCAGGAGTGGGCCATCTGCTGCTGAGACACCGAAGGCCTCTTTAGCTTAGTCATGCTCAAGCTCCCTCAGGCCTGTGGCCCCGCGCTGTTGCCGGCCTTGCTGGCTCAGAGGATCCTAGCTTGGCCTGAGTCCTGTTTTATTAGCTGCTCTTAGTAAGAGTTAAGCCATGGCTGCAGCAGCAGGGCAGATAACCCCCAAGGAGCCGGCAGGAAACAGCGGTGTCCAAGAGCAAAACACCCGCAGAAAGGCAAAGAGGCCACTTCCAAGTAACAGAATGAGCCGTTCTCAGCTGGGATAGGCCACGCCAGATCCATTCAGCCTGCTCTCTATCTCATTTGAGACTGGTCCCTCTCCCAGCTGAGCCCGCTCCAGATGGAGGAGGCGGAATGAGACTGGTTCAGGGGCCTGGGGAAATGCAGAGCTTGATTTATTGTTGCCAGTGAGGCTGGTGCAAAAAGGCTGCAGGACAGCACCAGACCACCCCTGGGAACAACACAGTGCTGTCTTCACAGCAGCCCAGGGTGCAGGCAACTGGCAGGGGGGTATTGGGCTGTGAGTATTTGGGCAGTGGAGATGAGGCATGGGCAGGCCAGAGGAAGCAGGGGGTATGGCTAAGGGAAGATTTTTGCACCCCAGCAAAACCCCCTAGAGAGTCCTAGAGCAGGTGCAAAACTTAGCCCTTGTGCCAGGGGCTCTGCCAGTCCCAGAATAAAGGAGGCACAAGCTGCCTCCCTCTTGGCCTGGATGTATTCCTCATGGACAGTATATTCAGTGCCCTTCCTGCCATCTCTGGAATTGGCTCTGTAGCCAGAGCTGCTACACGCTGACATTACAGCCCCAGCAATCATGTGCCTCTGTCCGCTGTGTCCAGTGCTTCACAGGCTGCATCCACTGAGCCCTGCCTTGTTTTCCAAGAACCAAGCTGAGAGGGGCTGTGGGGTCTGCCTAGGGGAGCGTCTCTGACTTACGAAGGGGTTCTGTGATGGGATGTTCACCCCATCCTAGCCTAGAAAGGGTTGATGAGGCTGAGATGGGGCCAATTAACTGGATAGGCCCCAGGTGAGGGATATTAGGTGGCCTAACTCCACCCCTGAATGATGGTGGAGCCCAGCTGAGAAGAAACAGGCAAGGCCAGGAAGCTAGCAGCAGAAAAGAGCTGCTGTGAGAGAGCCTGCAGCCCTTCTCTGAATGGTTGAGAGGGAAGGAGAGAGACCCAGGGGAGGGGGTACAGAAGAAGGCTTTGGGAAATAGCAGCAAGGTTTAAGATGGTACAGACCTTGGCTGCTGATTAGAAGGTCCCTGAGCCGGAACCTGGGGTAGAAAGTGGTCCCAGGTTCCTCCACCACCTGCTGGGGAAGTGGCACCATCAGGCAGTGAATGGGAAGCCGGCTAGAGATGGTTTGTGCAGAGAGACTTTGATACCCTGGGAGGGGGAAAGGACCACAGTGACCTGGCCGGAGGGCCAAGCCAAGAAGAGAGAGCACCCTGAGTTGCAGGGAGTGAGTGAGAGAGGTGGCAGAAGGGGGCATCGGTCCTGGAAAGAGCTAATCCCCAGGGTGGCCAGGAGGAGGCGCACAGCGGTGAGCGGAGCTCTGTTACAGATCCCCACAATGGGAAAGCTGGAGTGCCCCGGCTTGCTCCAATAGGGGAAGGGAGCAGAAGGATCTTGTGAGTGGAGATTGCAGGGTCATGAGTGCCTGGGGAGCCTCACGCTCTGCAGGGGGAGCCTGGATAGTGCAGCGAGTTGGAGGCAGGGTAACAGGTGGTACAGGGCTGCGCCACACACTCGCTCCACTGGAAGCCGGGGCGACTGCATGAAAGCCAATGGAGATGGGCTGGTGTGAGCAAGAGAGCTCCAGGCCTGCAGGGAGCGCTCTCTTGCAAGGACACACACGGGCCCCCTCCCCAGACACAAGGAATACATGTGCAAACACACAACTGGCTCACGAAGACACAGAGCATGTTATGTAACACAACGCCTCTAGCTGGGTTCCTTAGAGACTAACCAATTTATTTGCGCATGAGCTTTCGTGAGCTACAGCTCACTTCATCGGATGCATACTGTGGAAAGTGCAGAAGATCTTTTTATACACACAAAGCATGAAAAAATACCTCCCCCCCACCCCACTCTCCTGCTGGTAATAGTTTAGCGAAAGTGATCACTCTCCTTACAATGTGTATGATAATCACCTTGATTATCGTAAAAAGAAAAGGAGGACTTGTGGCACCTTAGAGACTAACCAATTTATTTGCACGTAAGCTTTCGTGACCTACAGCTCACTTCATCAAGCTTATGCTCAAATAAATTGGTTAGTCTCTAAGGTGCCCCAAGTCCTCCTTTTCTTTTTGCGAATACAGACTAACACAGCTGTTACTCTGAAATCTAGCTGGGTTGTCACCTGTGGGGACTGAACCTTAGAACCTCTGGATCTAAAAGCATGAGCTACAAGACCCAGCTCATCTGGGTGCAGCAGCCTAGGAGTATGTCCCCCCTGAAGAGTTAACTAGGTGCACGTGGGTGGAGTGTGCCCAGCGTATAGCCCTATCGTGGGCAGACCCATGGAAGTGCAGTTGCTGTGCTCGCATGCTTGGTGGGGGTGGCTTTCGGGTGGGATATCCTAGAGGTCTTAGTGGCTGTGAATTCACTCGCAGGGTGCTCCGTTGTGACGCAGGCTGTCACGAGAGCAAGACTCTTGGAAGTTAATTACACAGTGGAGCAATCTCTCATTCGTGAAGGTGAAAGCAAACAGCATCTGGCAGCCAGAACTACTTCTGGTATTTCTTAAATGACAGTTTCATTAGGCTGGTGTCTGGCAAGATGGGAGGACTTGGAGATAATGCACACTTCCCTCCCTGGAGTGCGAGGGGCCATATATTGGTGTCTGAAGCACGTGCGTGACCTGAGGATGTTGCGAGGCAGAGAAGGGCCATGGATCATCCTCTGTCCTGTGGTTTGCATTCTCCGGGCTAATAGGTCCCTTCCGCTGCTGGGGAGCAGGAGTGGGCCATCTGTTGCTGAGACACCGAAGGCCTCTTTGGCTTAGTTGTGAGTGGCATCTCTGCCCAAATGCTGCGGAAGTGCGGCAGCAACGGAGTTAGCAACTGTGGGGCTAAAACGCTGAGTCCCTGTAGGTGAGTTCCAGGGCAGAAGACGGGAGGAAGGAGACACAACAGGTCAGGTGGAATTGTGGAATAGCATTGGAGAACTAACAGAGTTGGTGCCTGCTTTCTCACTGCCAAGTAGGCAGGATGCCCTGTCTGAAGCAAAACCTAAGCTCAGGTCTATACCCTCAGCCATGCCTGCTAGCCCAGGTTTAAAGCAACCTCCAGCCTTGGTTAGACTTTCTATGTGAACAGAAATGGGGCTAGGGAGGCAACCTCTCCAGTGAAGATCTCCCCTAGAGGGGACCAGTATACAGTCTTTTAGCATGGGACAAATACCAGCAAAGGTACAGCTCGTTCCTCACCCAGACAGACACAGTGGAGGCAGGTTCTGCCTTTGGCACGGCCCCTCTATGCCACAAACTCCAGAATTGTGCCACAAGGGGCCAGGGCACAATTCCCTTTGTACTGGCAAAATGTAACAGTCCTATGCTGGCCCCTTACAAGTGTTGGTGCAAGGTTGGTGTTGGGGGCCAGAAGGGGAGTCTCTGTGCATACCACTCCAGAGATTCTGGGCTGAGCCCTTGGGAGGCTGCTGCAAATTAGAGCATCCTTGGGGCTGCTCTAACATACACCAAGGAGCGCTTTGGCCCTCGGAGCAGCCTAGGTTCCCCAGAGTGGAACAGTGTCTTAAATCCACCTTTGTCCCACCAAGGCCAAGCTTCCTGGGCTGGCCCTCCATGGGGGCACAGCATGGAATGTTAACCTAGGTGCCAGGAGGGAGCTACAGCCCATTGTACTGATGCTGAAGGTTGAACCCAAGGCATGAGGAGGGGAAGCTGCAGCCCATTGTACTAGGGACAGCTCCCATCGCAGAGGTAGAGAGGTCACTAGAGTGGCTGGCTGCCTCCCGTGAGGTCTGTCCAGCTCTCCTTAGCATTCCTTCCCGGTAAGCATTTACCTTATGTCCGAGCCCTTGCAGTCCATGTTAATCACTGCTGGCCGAGCACATCATCTTGGCAGTTCTACAAACCTGCTACAACAGGTTTGATTTTTTTCAAATCTAAACAAGTGCTAAGCTTTCACTATCCACTCCCCAAATGCTGCAGTATTTCACATGAAGTCGCCTCTAGCTGGGAGCGAACAGCCACGTCCATCCCAAGCTACAAATCATACAGTTTATAATATTGTTAATGGGGCTGTCAGATTCATAGTCACATGCTGCAGTCCAGATCGCTGCCCTCTGCACGACATGCTGCAAGCAGAGAGCGGCTGGTGCATCATAAGACTATTTCTGATCTCACGCTGGTTTTACCCCAATGTTATGCTGTTGATTTCAGTGGCGTTGCTCCTGAGTCAAACCGGGGTGAGGTGAGATGGGAATCAGACGGGGTACAAGTAACATAGAGGACTGACCGGTACAGGGGCCGGCTCTGGCCCTGGAATGGGCGGGGCCTCAGGCGGAAGGGGTAGGGCTGGGGTGGTCAGCATCCCCAAGCCAGCCCATCCGTGCTGCCTGGCCTGCGCCACCCCGGGCTCCAGCAGCGATTTAAAGGGCCCAGGGCTCTGGCGGCTGCTGCGGTCGTAGCAGCAGTGGTGACTGGAGCCCTGGACCCTTTTAAATTGCTGGCCCCAGGGCAGCTGCTCCTCTTGCCTCCATCCCGTCAGCGGCTTTAAAGCCCGTGCTTTTAAGTCAGCTGCGGACGGACTGGTACCGGTGGCCACTTTTTACCGGCATGCCAAACCGGCTTACTTTCACCCCTGGAATCAGACCAAATAGTCTTGCTCCTGATTTACAGCTGTGTGACTGAGAGGAGAATCTGGCCCAGTGGGGTTACTCCTGATTTACACCAGGATAAATCCGATGACAGTTAGACCTGCAGCATATCTTCCTGTGTTCGGAACAACCCAAAAATGTTGCAGGGTTTCCAAAAAGAACAGGAGGACTTGTGGCACCTTAGAGACGAATCAGTTTATTTGAGCATCAGCTTTCGTGGGCTACAGCTCGCGTCATCGGATGCAGGGTTTCCAGTGATGCGACCCAGCAGTGCTAACACCCACGGCAGTGACTTTTGTTAAACTATAATCAGTGATATTCTCTTGCTTCTGCCCAGCAATGAGTCCCCCGAGTCACTTCTCCCACCCCAGTATGTTCCTGGGTAGCCAATAGAAGGGTCTATTTAGAAGGCTTCATTCCCCTCTTCCCGCTCCAGCCAGGGCTGAGTGTGACTCAGCAGTGAAGCCTTTGTGGAATGCATGAGCAATGTACAGATCGCCTTACAGATCTGAGCACCGGGTAGGCAGTGTGTCCTTACTATGAAATCCAAGTGAGCATTGGCTTTCCCCGCTCTATGGGCTCCTTCATTAAACAAAACAACCCACTCGTGCTTGGAGCCAAAGACTGCTGGGGGACTGCAAAGGCTGAGGTCCTGGAAGGTATTTAGGCACCTAAATACCTTTGAGGATCTGGGCTAAAGTATTCCACAAGCAAGATTAATTAACCCATGATGCCCCTCCCAGCAGGGCAGGGTGCTCTTATCTGTGTTTCACAGATGGGGAAACTGAGGCACATGGAGGTGACCCGACTTGCCCAAGATTAACCAGGGAATCGGTGGCAGAACCAGGGAGCGAACCCAGAAGTCCTGGTTCCCAGTCCCCTACTCTAACCACTGAAGACAGTACATCTTCCCAAGACTGTACAGCCCCACACAGAGCCAAGGAGAATGTGATGGGTAGAGGTAACATGCCTCTCTTCTGGAGACGGCTGCTGTTGCATCCAAAGGCTGATCTCACATCCCCCTGCTTCTCACATGCTTGCCACTGACAAAATTCCCCTTTTGCCTACATGCCTGTATGCGTAGGCTCCACCCTGCTCCAAGAGGGCAATGATGCATGTCCATCAGGACCAGTGTTTGCTATGTCTGGATTGCATTTACAGCACAAGTGCTCTGTGGGGGTGTGCAGAACCTCCCGTGGCCACAGAGAGAAGGTGTAGCTATTGTGAACAGTTCTGGCCCCTCTTGGTGTCTAACCCTCTGACTGGCACATAAGAACAGGATAACCAGCTTGGGGGGGCAGGGAGTACCAGTGCCCTTCTGAACCAAGTGCAAACCTTCCTGCCAGCTCCCTTCAACGATGCCCTGTGGCACCTGGATCCAGGTGAAATACCAGGAGTGAGGCCTGTTCTGCTGCTGGCCCAAACCCCACCCGGGAATATTGGAAATCACATGGGAAAACTTGGTCTCGCTAGAGACCTATTGCCATGGGGCGTAGAGGGGCTAGCTAGCCCTCAGTATCATCATTGGTCATTGGGGCACCGTCACTGATGAGCAATCAACCAATTGTCTTCACCCCTGATGATTGTGTGTCAGTACTTGAGTCTCTGCGAAGTCCATTTGTGTCTACTTTTTTATGTTGTCAGTCCATCTCTTCTTCTTTTCTTCCCCTGTACTGTCCCTTGGAGGATGATCTTGGTTAGGCCAGATCTTGTTTCACGGCCTCACCACTTCAGCTTGTTCTTCAGTCGTCAGGAGGTCTTCATATGAGCCAGTGCATTGCGAGATGATGTTGCAGACCTCTTCATTAGCGACGTGGTTGAAGTAGGAGATGCCCAGGATTTTACGGAAGTATCTCATCTCTACTATCTATATTTTCCGTTCAAGTTCTGCTGTAAGGATCCACGTCTCGCGCATGCAGAAAAATGGAGATGACCAATGCGTGCAATAGTTTCAGTTTGGATTCCAGGGAGATGTTCTTGCTCCTCCAAACTGGCCTTGGCTTTGCTGCTGCTGTCTGCACAGTTCTTGGCCGAATTTCTGCCTTGGATCCTTCATCAGTGATCATTGCCCCCAAATACTTGACCTGTTTCACGGTCTCCAGCTCTTGCCCACTGACAGTGGTACATGAGCTGATCCTGTCATGTATGTTTGTTTGTTTGTCTTGAGCTTGGTTTTCTCTGCACCGGTCTCCGTGTTCATCTTCGCTGCCTGCCAGGCCGTCACTGTCATCAGCGAACCGAAGATTTGAGATTGTTCGCCCCCCCCCCGCCCCAGTGCATATGTGATCTTCTAGGGCATCAGTCATTATGCGCTCCAAGTAGATGTTGAACAGTGTGGGCAAAAGAAGGCAACCCTGCCGGACTCCAAGGGTGGTTGATGAGAACTGCACTGCTGGCCTCCGCATACAGTTGTTTAATGGTAAGAATAAGCTTACGACCAGCATTGTACTTCATGGTTGCCCAGAGAGCTTCGTGCCATTGTCTGCCAAACGCCTTCTTAAAATCAACAACGACAGGGTAGATGTCCTGCTGGTGTTGTAAGTACTCCTCATGTAGAACACGAAGGTTGAAAATCTGTTCTGTGCAAATACTTCTTCCAGCACAAAAGCCCGCCTGTTCTTCAGCAAAGATATTCTTCGCTTGTGGCTTCAATCTGTTCAATATGACTTTCAACACCACTTTGCTGGGATGGCTAATTAAGCTTATGGTCCAGTAATTTTGACCTCATTGCAGGTTGCCTTTCTTTGGCAGAGTGATTAGTGACTGTTCATGTGGTGGGCCACTTGCCAATCTGCCAGATCTTGTTGCAGATCTTGGATGATCTTGGTGAGTACATCTATTACTGGCTAAGCAGCAGTTCTGAAGAAAAGGACCTGGGGTTACAGTGGACGAGAAGCTGGATATGAGTCAGCAGTGTGCCCTTGTTGCCAAGAAGACAAATGGCCTATTGGGTTGCATTAGTAGGATCATTGCCAGCAGATCGAGGGAAGTAATTATTCCTCTATATTTGGCACTGAGGTCACATCTGGAGTATTGTGTCCAGTTTTGGGCCCTCCAATACAGAAAGGATGTGGACAAATTGGAAAGAGTCCAGCAGAGGGCAACAAAAATGATTAGGGGGCTGGGGCACATGACTTACCAGGAGAGGCTGAGGTAATTGGGCTTGTTAAATCTGCAGAGGAGAAGAATGAGGGGGGATTTGATAGCAGCCTTCAATTACCTGAAAGGAGGGGTTCCAAAGAGGATGGAGCTCGGCTCTTCTCAGTGGTGGCAGATGACTGAACAAGGAGCCATGGTCTCAAGTTGCAGTGGGGGAGGTCTACGTTGGGTATTAGGAAACACTATTTCACAAGGAGGGTGATGAAGCATTGGAATGGGTTCCCTAGGGAGGTGGTGGAACCTCCATCCTTAGAGGTTTTTAAGGTCCGGCTTGACAAAGCCCTGGCTGGGATGATTTAGTTGGGGTTGGCCCTGCCTTGAGCAGGGGATTGGACTAGATGACCTCCTGAGGTCTCTTCCAACCTTAATCTTCTATGATTTTCTCCTCTGCATTTCATCAGTTGAGCTTGGATGTTGTCAATACCTGTAGCCTTTCCATTTGGGAGTGACTTCACAGCTATCTCCCCTTCTTCACGTAATATTGGAAAGTCATCCTCCTCTGAATCTGGGCTGTCTAAGACTCTAGGATCTCCATTTGTCTGGTGGTTGTATAGATTAGAGCAGTAGTTTGTCCACCTATTGATGGTGTCCCTTTCTTCTGTAAGACTGTTCCCCTCTTTGGCTTGAATTGTGTTAGCTTTGGTCCATCTTTCCTTTGTCAGATCTTTTACAACCGGGAAGGCTCGTTTGCTATCTTTATTATCAATATACACTCCAATTTTAGAGCATTGTTTTTTAGTCCATATCTCCTTGGCCACCTTCATTCCTTTCTAGATCTTTCTGCCAATCGTTCTGAATTTATCCACTCCCGCAGTGCTGTTCTTGTCTCTCAAGTCCTCCTCTCATGTCACACATTTTGTAGCATTTCATTTGGGACCCATGGTTTTTGTCATCTTATGATGTTTCCCAAGGATGTCCATTGCTGCCTCATTCATTACAGCGCTGAAATTGTTGATCCTTGTTTCTACATCTTCCTCTAGAGCAAGCAGCAGGGCAAATTTTCCACCTATTGTTGCTCGGAATGACTCAAAGACTTGGAGGCTGAAGCATTGCAGAGTCAAACTTGGTTCTGGTGAACTTTGGCCTGACGATTTTCCTTAGCTGCAGCCAAAAATTTAGCATCACAAGGTCATGTTCACTTCCAGTATCAGCACCAGGGAAGCTCCTTGTTTTAGCTCTGTTAATCCCAGAATGAAATTTGACTACATCATGGTGCAAAACAATCTGGCTGTGATGTGTGCCATGTTGATCATCTGGATGCTTTCTGTGCTCCTAATGTGTTTGTAAGAACCAGATTGTTATAGCTGGCAAACTCCAAGAGTCTCAATCCTCTCTCATCGGTTACCGCATTACAGAAAGAGCCACAATAATCTCACCGATTTGCCTGTACGTCAGTACCCACTTTAGCATTCCAATCTCCCTGTACAATCAGGATATCTTTCTTGTGTAACTTATCAATGATGTCTTGGAGCTGTTTGCAGAAATCTTCAATTTGCTCATCGTCATAGTCTGTTGTAGGGGCAGAGACTTGTACCACCATGATATTAAACAGTACTGCCTTTAGACAGATGGAAATAAGCCTGCTGGACATCGGGCAGCATCCTAATACTGAATTCTTGATATCTTTATGCACAAGAAATCTTATGCGGTTGACACGTTTGTTCTCTCCCCTGTAATAGAGTACATGGCCTTCTTACGTTAGTACTTCTCCATGGTTCTTCCATCTGACTGCAGAGATTCCTAGGAGGTGCCAGGTGTATTGTTCCATTTCGTACATGAGTTCTTTCAACCTCCTGATTTTGTCTCAATGCTCTCGCCTTCCATGTGGCTATGGTGATGTCGTCTCTTCCACGGATCCTCTTCGTTGGGGTTACACCGTTAGCATATTTGTTGCTTCTGACCTGATAGGAGATGGATGGCCTGGTCATTATTAACCTGGGCTGCGATCCAGTATGGTGATCGTTGACTTGCTTGTTATATGGTGTGTCTTGGGCAAATTTCTAACCTGGCGGAGCCCATCCCGCTCCAGGCAGCCCCCTTTTAGTCCCCTCTTACAACATGCAGGAGGAGCAGTGGGCCTATTCTGTCCTCGGACCCATAGGGGAAGCCCTCAGTATACAAGGGGTTAACTGCCGCTCGACTGGCCCTTCTCCTTACACAGGTGATCAGAGGAAGGGCTGCTGGAGAGATGGTATGGGAGGATGCCCCGGGACTGCAGGTTCCTTACCCAGACTCGGGGAGCTGCTGGGGTAATCCTTATCTGTTCCTACATTTGCTGATTTTTATTATTTACTAGTTGTATGGCAGTAGTGCCTAGGAGACGGAGTCATGGGCCAAGACTCCACTGTGCTAGGTGTTGTACAAACACAGAACAAAAACACGGTCCTGGCCCCCAGGAGTTTACAGTCTAGCCTTTTCAGCTTTGTGTATATAGCCATTCTCTCCTGCTGAACAAACTATCCTGCCTGGTGTTGTCTTGTCTCTGCTGTGTCATTACATGGACTGACACCAAGCCTGCAGAGCCAGGTTTGATCCCAAATACACAGCTCATCATGGGCCAAACGCCCTGAAATTTGGGATAGTGTGGACTTGCTTGTGGGTCTGGCTATTGTGGGGATGTGAAGTTGGGATCTGATGCTCTTGGTTCTGCCTATTCAAGACCCAAGATTTGGATCTGGATCCATAGTTCGCATCCAGTGGCTGTGCCCATTATAGAGATGTGAAGTGTGGATGGCGGATTTCAGTTCTGCGTGTTCTGAAGAGATGAGGTTTGGATTTAGATGTGCTATTTGGGGTTTGGATCCCAAGTTCAGATCTGGGCTTTGACTCTGTCCATGTTAGAGATAAATAGTTGGAAATTACTGCCCTTCTGTGAAACATGGCCATTCTGACCAACAAGGGGATTAGAGTGGAGCCAGTCAAAAATGAAAAGTATATTTCACGGATCATTCTGAAAAGACACTTTTATAAATTTTTATTTTTTTATGCAAAATATCTAAAATTCTTTTTTTAATTGAAAACATTCACTCTGATTTTTTTTTCTCCCACCTTCTGCCTTTTTCTTTTCGGGGCGGGGGGGAGAGTAAACACACATACTAATAAGAAAACAACTCTGAAAAGCTGAGGGGACAGGAATATTTGTTTCATCCTGAAACTTTGTCATCAAAAAATAGAAAATTCTCATTTTGATCAAAGTTTTTCATGTAAATACTTCCAAAAAATGCCATTTTGACCAAAGAGTAATAACAATAGGCTTGGATGGACAGTTTTTGACCAGCTCTAGTTTAGGGATTTGAAGCCCAGGCAGCGCAGACCCAGAAACCCACACTGAAACTGACCCTTCACCTCTTGAAAACCCTAAAGCATTAAAAGCTTTGTGGGTGACGAGAAACCACAACAGTCCTTGAAACTGAGCCATGTTTGTAAGAAGCTTTTAGTACAGCAGCTAGTCAGGAATTTAAAAAAAAAACAAAAAAAAACACTTTTTGTTATCACATTTCAGTTTCAAGGAACTGACAACTTTTCACAGGAATTGTATCAATTTTGATGGGAAAAGTTCCGAAGCTTCAGTCTGGCATTTCTGGGCAGACAGTGAACCCACCCATCTGTGTGTGTCCAAATGGTTAGGAGGCTCATCTAGGAGAAGAACGTTAAATTCCTGCGCTTGTGAATATTTAACTTTTTTTTCTACACCAAGTAGAACAGCTCCAACAGGAGAGTTTGAGTGAGCCTCACCCCCTATAGCATGGTGTCATTGGGGGTGCTTACCTGGAATGCACAGATTCAAGGCCCTGCTTCAATTCTGGCAGAGCAGGGATTTGAACCTGGGTTTCCTATCTCCCAAGTGAGTGCTCTAACCACTGGGCAATTAGCTGTTCAGGGGTTAGCTGTGTGGTTCCCTCCCCCCACCACCACCAAAAAAAACCCTCAAAAAGTCTGTTTCATCCCACTGTGAAACAGGAACATTTTCATGGGAAAACCATTTCTCACCTAGCTGTGTGACCTAGTGACCAGAGCACTGGACTGGAACTTAGAATCCAAGTCTTCTATTCCCTGGTCTGCTGGGTGACCTTGTCCAAGTCATTTTCCTGCTGCATGCCTCGGTTTCCCCATATGTAAAATGGGGATAATGACACTCCCCTCCTTTGTAAAGCACTAGATGAATTATGCATGGACAGTACATCACAGGAAACTATACAGAAGAGTCATATGGTCACTGGGTTGTCACGCAATATACTCTTTAAGTAGCTTGGAAAATACAGATGTGATATTTATAGCCCAGCTGTGTGATAACAGCTCTGTCTCCCAGCTGTTTGCATTCATAAACTGAGAATATGGGAGAGAGGTTCAATCAGCATGTGGGTCTGAGGATTGACCAATGGCTTGTATTATTAGCATCACAGATACCTTGATATTTCACTGTCATGTGGCTGGTTTATACAACGTGTGACAGAGAAACTATTTTAGAAATGGTTTAAAATATCTTACTGGCATTATTTTTCATCTTCCTCCTCCTGTAAAACCAGTTTCCCTGAGTACCATGGGCTGGATCCTCAGCTAGCACAGACTGACCTAGCTCCATTAACTTCAGTGTACCCGTGCCAACATATGCAAGCTGACATTCAGCTCCCTTTCTTTAGCCCTGATGGGTTGCCAGATTTTTAAGCCATAATCTGGTTGCAGTTCCAGGGCTGAATATTACTTATAATGAACCTCAGACCAGTGAAACTTTGGGGGGAAACCGCACACTTTTGTGGGGAGGGAAGGAGGTTTGCTGAGAGGTTTGGAATGTTGGAGGTAGTCCCAGCAGAGAGGATGGTGGGCAGAGTATAGGTGAAGTTGCTAAAGGTGGATGATAAAGGCAGGTGCTTATATGGATATCATTTCTACAACATGTGTAGATTAACCGCACCTGCATGTGCTCCTGTTAGAGCTCATCGGAAAATGGAGTTTTCTGTTCCACAAGAAATGGCAACACTTTGAACAAAACAGCAAAGATCCTCAATTTCTTGTGCAATGAAAATTCCAAAACAAGTTTCAATTTGGGACTATCAATGTTTAGATAATGTCAAAACATTTTAGTTTTGATAAGGTAAAAATGCATCCGATGAAGTGAGCTGTAGCTCACGAAAGCTTTATGCTCAAATAAATTGGTTTGTCTCTAAGGTGCCACAAGTCCTCCTGTTTTTTGCAGATACAGACTGACACGGCTGCTACTCTGAAACCTAAAAATGCTTTGTTTGCATAATATCAAAACCCTGTAATGATCAGTGCTCCTGAGTACTACAATAATTATAAAATAACAATGATTTATTTTATATATCAGAAAAATGTATCTGTACGCACTTTCACATTACAATATTAAAATTTGATAATTTTAAAGTCAAGAAGAAACAAATCAAAACAATGTCAAAACAAAACATTTTACCTTGTTGAAACAAAACACTTCACTATTACCAAAACAAGAGAATCATAATGATTCATTTAGATTTTTCCCCATCAAATTTGGTTAAAATGGACACATTCCCATGAAATGTCTCGTTTTCAACTAAATTTGCATTTTCTGTCAAATTTTGTGGCCAGCTCTGAGCATTCTAGCAAATCCTGGTTAACTGAACCTGCTAATCAAATCATGGTTAGTTGTCCTGAACATCTGCTTTTGCCACATGTAACTCCCATGCTTATGCAAAAGTTCCTGAAACTGTCTAGCTGATTGGCTTGCAATGGATGTAAACAGAGAGGGTTAATTGAATTCAGTGGATTTACCCCAGGGCTGAATTTTGCTTCGAGACTGAAATTCACCCCGGGCCTACGGACAACACACATTGTGTGCAACAATGAGATCCCATTTAATCTTCGATTCCCCTGGCTATCTGCAGGGTTCCTCCCAGAGAGAGAGGTTTAGATGGGACTATACCATACATATTATTGCCACAAATGCGGCAGAACTCACTGTGCCTGGGCTGGAATATGCCAGGCATGAGCCTATGACATCTGATGCCCTACCACTGGGAATGCTGTGTGCAAAGCCCAAGCATTGGGGATGGCAGCTGGATTAATAGGTCCATAGATTTGATTTCTTTTTTTTTTTTAAACCAGAGCACTTTGTGCAGTGATTCCTGTACTGAGCCTAGAACTAGAACAGATCTTTTAGAAAGGGATCTAGGCTCCATGTAACAACTTCAAGTGATGGCTAGTCCAACACCTGTCTGTCTAAGTAGTTCCAGTAGTTAACCATGCTCCTTGTTAAACATTGTGCCTCTAGGCTTTGGATATGCTTATGGCTTGGAAATGCATAATTTTACTCCTCCCTTTGGCCCGTGCACAGCTGTTACACTTTTCCATGGAAGTGAAATTTAACTACAGGACGCAGCCTTGCTTGTGGGTCCAGCGTGTGACAGTGTGGTGATTCATTTGACTGGGAATGTAGAATATGTCGAGTCCTGGCCTTGGGAAAGATCACACTTTTATCCTGAGTCAGTGGAGGTTTGTATGTTGCTCAAGGGATAGACTGTATGCCTGAGTGTGTGTGTGTGTGGTTTTCATTCTGTGTGTATATATTTGTGTGTGTCAGTGTGGCTGTGACCACATGCACAATCTGTGCACCTGTGCGCATGACTCCTGTTGCACATGTGCGGTGCCCATCCCATGAGTCTGTCAATCTGCTTTTACAGCATAGTTGTCGTTCACTCCCCTCCCACCCCAGCCCCTGCTCCTCAGAGGCAGGAGGGAGCTCTGAGTTACTGGGGACACATGCTGCATTATGAATACCTGGTCGGGCTCTTTGACTTGGTTCTAGCGTGCAGAATGCAGGGGTCGGGTACCCACAGTAAGGAGCTTTTGGGTAGAATGCAACCAAACAAATGTTTTCTGGTCTGGGCTCTGCAGTGTGGTGGCCACTGCAATGGGATAGAGGCAGAATCTGGAACAAGAAGAGATGCCACCTACCAAACATTCCCTTGAGCTTCAGAATCAGACACTCAGACCAGTGCTTTGCTTATGCCAGCCCATCAAAGCAAGAATCCGAGTGGAATTCTAGAGAAGGCTCAGGGGTGGGGAATGGCCAGGCAAGGTGAATCCAGGACAGGAATGAGGGGAATGCTCAGGGGAGGTCGGGATAAGATGGCTTGGGAAGGGGCTAGGACAGTAGTTCTCAAACTTTACAGACTACTGTACCCCTTTCAGGAGTCTGATTTGTCTTGCGTACCCTCAGTTTTCACCTTACAAAATCGGACACAAAAATACAAGTGTCATAGCCTTCTATTACTGAAACTGCTTCCTTTCTCACGTTGTTTGTACTGACTGTTTGCTAGTGTTTTTTATGTAGCCTGTTGTAAAACTAGGCAAATAGCTAGATGAGCTGATGTACCCCCCCCCAGAAGACCTGTGTACCCCCAGGGGTACATGACCACTGGTTGAGAACCACTGGGCTAGGATGCTGTGGGACAGCATTGGCCTTCCGCTTCTCTTGCTTACCCCTTTCCTGTGACAGGTGTGGCTGGGTAGCAAGATATTCTATTACATCACCCGCAATGGTGATATTTGGGGTGTCACTGCTTTCTTCTAGACCAGTGGTCTCCAAACTGGGGTGCATGAGATGATCCCAGGGGTGCACGGCACCAGGAGTGCTGCCGGATGGCACTCCGCCATTTTTTTTTCTTTGGCGGCAGCTCTGCACATCCACAGCTGATGTTCCCCTCCGGCGGCCCCCCTGCAGTAAGTCTTCTGTCATCGGCATGTCTGCGGCAGGTCTTCCAGTCTTCACCTTGGGGGTGTGCGAGCCAAAAAGTTTGGAGACCACTGTCCTAGACCATGGTGTATGCTGCTCTTACAAGGAGCGGCCCCTCTACACAGCTCCCTGGCTGGGGGTGGCAGGAGTGGGATCCACAGCAGGCATGTCTCTGGTACAGATAACACACATGTTTGATTCACTCAGGGAATCTCATGCCCTGAGCTGAGCCTTCAGGGAACCTACCAAGGAGGAAGCTTGCTTTCTCCAGTACCATCGTAAGGAGAGGAAGCAGCTGGAAAGGAAACCACAGGCAGTTTCTATAGAGTTTTATTAACCTGGCACATGTGACAGGGCTTCTGTTTTCTGGTTGTCAAGACCAACTGCTGAGTCTCTGTGATTGCAAGGTCTGCTGCTGATTTTTGGGGCTGGTTAATGGGAGGCCTTGGGGTGGAGTCAAGGAGGATACTAGGGCTATGAATGCTGCATAGTGTGACAAGGAGGGGGTCGACCACTTCAAGGTCAGGGGGCCTGGGGCTGGCCAGCCCTGTTCTGAAACCAAGCCCCTTTAGGAACAGGTGACATGGCCTGATAGAGGGGATGATCAGACCCAGCTGGGAAGGGGTCAGGTGAGCCTCTGATTCTTATAAAGGTTGAAAGATCTCCGTTGAGGGGCCAGCTACAGGAAGTAGGTTGGCAGGGAATGGCTCCGGAACTGTTTTATCTGAGGGTTTGCTGAAGATGGTTGTGCATGGAGACGGGATGTATTTGCATTAATCGGGAGCAGGTTCCTACCAGAATTTGTAACTCTGAAGCCACAGGCAGGGCGTGGCTGGCCAACCACGTGGGGTGCAGCCATTGCTTCTATTGGCTGGTGTTAGACCATGACTTGGGGGGGGAAGGGGCCTTGCTTGCCACCATGGCACAGGTGTTTACAGATTGCAGGTAAGGGCCAGGTGCTGGGGGCCAAGGAGAGAGGGAAACTAATGTGTGAGGAGAGAGACAATCCCGTTACCTGATCTAACTTAGAGAAGGCTGGATAACCATCTGTCTTGGGTGGTTTAGATACACGTTGGCAAGGGGTTAGACTAGATGGCCCTGGCAGTCCCTTCTAACCCTATGATTCTATGATGTGAAGGCTTCCACATGAGAACAGCCCTGCTGGGTCAGACCAGTGGCCTATCTAGCCCAGTATCCTGTCTTCACTCCTTTTGAAGCATCCGGCACCAACAGAACAGAGCAATCCTCCAGTGATCTGTCCCCAGTCGTCTACTCCCAGCTGCTGGTAGTCAGAGGCTTAAGGACACCAAGATCATGGGGTTGCATCCCTGCCCATCTTGGCTAATAGCCACTGATAAACTTATCTACCTTTTTGTTTTTAAACCCAGTTATAATTTTGGCCTTCACAACATCTCCTGGCAACGAGCTCCACAGGATGACTGTGCTGTGTGAAGTACTTCCTTGTATTGCTGCCTGTTAATTTTGTCAGGGAGACCCCCTAGTTCTTGTGTTACTCAATGGAGTAAATAACCCTTCACTAGTCACGTTCTCCACACTAGTCCTAATTTTATAGACCTTTAACATATCCCCCCTGAGTTGTCACAAAAGCACCTGGACATGCACCGAGGGGCTCAATGCAAAGACGAAGCAGGGGAAGAGGAGACGGTTGGGGTTCGATAGTGTGTGTGGTGTGGCCCCTCTTTGCTACTGACTAGAGGGCTGCTGGTGCTGTAGCAGCTCACGCTTTTATCTTTGGAGGTCCAGAGTTCAATCCCTGCCAATGACCAAGATGCCTATCATCATGCAGTCCTTACTCAGTAATGCCTCCTGATGACCTCAGCCCTGGTTTTGCCCAAATAAGAACTCAGGCTTTGGTTCCTCCCTTGTGTTGGGGGTGGGATTCCAAGCCTGATGGAAGAAAAGACTGAAGTCACTTCTCCCAAATTAAACCTTCAAGCCCTGCTTCTTCCCCCTACTTGAGCAACAATCACCTTGGTGCAAGGCATTGGGGGATTTACTGCCACCCTGGAGGAAGTGACTAATCCTAATGATGTGTCATTAGACCCTGGGAGAGAGCTCCCATTTTGGCTACTGAGAACTATTTTTACATAATTTCCCTATTCCTTTCTAGTTTGGTGCATGTGATCAGTAGAATCCAAGGCCAGAAGGGACCAGTGTGATCATCTAGTTTGACCTCCTGTATAGCACAGGGCATAAACTTCCCCAAAATAATTCCTAGAGCTGAGCTTTTGGGAAAATATCTGGCCTTCATAGGCGCAGACTTCTGTTGGCACCAGTGGGTGCTTGACCAAACAGCTGTTTGGTGGCAGCAAGCACCGGGAGGTAGGAGTGGGGACTCATTGCACTCGGGGGGGGGGGGGGGGGAGGAGGAAGAGAGGAGCTTGGCTGCTGGTGGGTGCAGAGCACCCACTAACTTTTTCCCTGTGGGTGCTCCAGCCCCAGAGCACCCACGGTGGCTATACTGGCCTTTATTTAAAAATTGTCAGTGATGGAGAATTTACTGCAGCCCTTGGTAAATTGTTTTGAACAGTTAATTACTCTTACTGTTAAAAATTTACACCTTTATTTTCAGTCCGAGTTTGTTTAGCTTCAACTTCTAGCCATTGGGTCAAGTAACACTTGTCTCTGAAGAGCACGTTATTAAATATTTGTTCCCCATGTAGGTGCTTGTAGACTGTAAACAAATCACCCTTTAACTGTCTCTTTGTTAAGCGAAACAGGTTGACCTCCTTGAGTCTATCACTATAAGGAATGTTTTTAATCATTCTTGTGGCTCTTCTCTGACCCCGCTCCAATTTATCAACAGCCTTCTTGAATTGTGGGCACCAGACCTGGACACAGGATTCCAGCAGTGGTCACATCAGTGCCAAATACAGAGGAAAAATAACCTCCCTGCTCCCACTCGAGATTCCCCTGATTATGTACCCAAGGACTGCGTTAGCCCTTTTGGCCAGAGCATCACATTGGAAGGTCACAGTTCAGCTGATTATCCACCATAACCCCCAATTTTTTTTTTCTAGAGTCACTGCTTCCCAAGATGGAGTCCCCGCACCCTGTATCTATGGCCTACATTCTTTGTTCCTAGATGTCTACATTTTACATTTAGCTGGACTGAAAAGCATATTGTTTGCTTGTGGCTGATTTCCCAAGTGATCCTGACCTGTCCTTTTCATTATTTACCACTCCCCCAGTTTGTGTCTTCTGCAAACTTTATAAGTGATGATCTTTCCTAACCTAATGTTAAATAGCATAGGACAGAGAGACAATCATTGCAGGACCCCACTGGAAACACCCCCACTCGATGATGATGATGATTCCCTGTTTTACAATTACATTTCAAGACCTATTAGCCCATTTTTAATCCACTTAATATGTGCCATGTTAATTTTGTATCATCCTAATTTGTAATCAAAAAGTCATGTAGTACCGAGTCAAACACCATACGGAAGTCTAAATATATTACATCAGTACTATTGCCTTTTTCAACTGAACTTGTAATCTCATAAAAATATTAAATCTATTTTCCACAAATCCCTGTTGGTTTGCATTGATTACATTGCCCTCCTTTAATTCTTTATTAATCAAGTCCCATATCAGCCCTTCCATTATCTTGCCCAGAAGTCATGTCAGCCTGACAGGCCTATAATTACCTGGAACATCTCATTTATCTTTCAAAAATATTGGCACACTATTACCTTTCTTACAGTTTCCTGGAACTTACCCAGTGTTCCAAGACTTGCTGGCCATCAACACTAACAGTCCAGTGAGCTCCCCAGCCAACTCTTTTAAAACTCTTGGATGCAAATTATCAAGACCGGCTGATTTTTAAAATGTCTAACTTTAGTAACTGGTATTTAACATCCTCCCAAGCTACTAGTGGAATGGAAAGAGTATTATCATTAGATATATGATATAACTATTTTTCTCCAAATTCAGAACAGAAATATTTGTTGAATGTTTCTGCCTGTTCTGCATTATTACTGATAATTATAACATGTCCATACACTAATGGCCCAATATCATTGTTAGGATTCTTTTTATTCTTTATACTTTTTTTTTAAACCCTCCTTATTGCCCTTAACTCTGCTGGCCTTAGATTTCTCCTTGTGTCCCTTTACTTCCCTTTTCAATATTCTACAGGTTTTAGCTTCTGAATTATATTCATTACTATTGCTGATGAGGTCCCCAGTGCACCATTTAATCAGAGGTCTGGACCAGTGCTTAAATTGTGCCAGGGGTTTGCCAGGGCTAAGCCCTGGCACCACTAGGCTTGGCAGTTCATAGCCCCAGCAACTCTGGGCTTGCCATGTCAGCTATGAAAGTAAAAAATATTGTTTGAGCACTGCTACCTCTTTCATAACAGATAAAGCACGGGTCTGAGTATGCCTAGAGGTTCTAGCAACTAAATCCCCAGCCATTCTTGGCCGGTCTGTTCATCAGACACAGATGGTCCAGTTAGCTGAGAATTCTTTATCTCTATCACAACTTAGTGATGTTCCCGTGGGAGCTCTCGGAGGCATATCCCTTCCATCTCCCCTGACCAACCACAGCCAGGAGCAGCAGTCTGAGTACTAGACACTGGAGACTGGCCATAACAAGAATCAATTCTCCTGCATACTTCAAGGGTTCAGAAACAAGATGCTTAGATGCCACAATAGCGAGGGTGGGATTGGACTGGATAGAAAGTAGGACATGGATCTGGTTTTGGCTTTGACTTTGCAAACTCTGACTGATGGGCAAACCTTACAATGTCTGAAGGTTTAGTGAATCCGAAAGATCTATGCTGAGGATCCTGCCCAATCTCTTTAACAAGTTTTTGGTTGAACAAGACCCTTTTGGGTCTTGTGTTACATTAAGATTCCACTTATAAACAGCGTTCTGGCAGTTCTGGCACTGTTACACAGTCTTCCCAGTTCTCTCTTAGCATGCGAGCAAGGTTTCTGTCTGGAGAAAATGCTTCTGGTGACTTTATTCTGTGCCTTGGTTTTTGATGAAGAGTTGTTTCCTGGGATCCTGGCATTGGTGTTGCGCTGAGATTTCTGGGAGAAGAAATCGTCCTACGTGCTGTTTGACCATGTCTGTCTCAGGACTGGCATGTATGGAAATAAAACTAGTTACTTTGACTACACCTGGACTCTGAATCACTGATTTGTTCTCCATTGGGAAGCTGACCTGTAAGGCTCCAGAATTTGTCTATTGTTTGGCAGAGGGCTGACTCTGGTGCCCGAAGAAGGGGTAACAGTAGCTTATACGTTAACATATGATTAACAGATATGACCAGAATGTATAGATGGCTTTAAGCATGTTGGAAGGGCTTCCAGATTGTCAGAGTCCCATGGGTTGATACTTATAACAATTAAAAAGACTTATAACTAGAATCTTAATACAATGTGCAACCTGATTTTAGTTTCACAAGGCATTGTTCCTCAAATTTAAGCCACTGTTTTCCTAGTAAAATTGAATTTTCTAAAACTCGCATTTGTAACTACCATCCTTGGAAGCCTGTCCTAGAGTAACAGGAAAGAGCCTCGGATAAATAACTATTGCTCATGTTTCTTAGGCTTTCGTGGCAATAAATTAAGAGCAAGGCAGCATTTTCCATGGCATTCTGTTCTAATTGGGGATGCCTGGGTAGGAGCTGAATGGGGCTGTCTAGCTGGATGCTCTTGTGAGATCTGGCAAAGGGCTAACAAAAGAGAGTGGAGAACAATGGCGAGAAATCTTCCAGGAAAGGAAGAAATACCTATGAAGTGGAGTAGGGGCTGCCTAGATGCTATGGTGATGGGCAGATAAATAATACTTAGCAATTACATCTCCAATCTTAAAAACATTAATTTGTCTTCACTCCCCCTCACCCCCCACGGGCAATAAAGTATCATTATCCCATTTCGCAGAGGGGGAAACAGTCCTGCAGAGGAATGGGGCCTTATCCAACTGCTTTGGGAGTCTTCCCATTGCCTCAAACGGCAATTGGATTGGGCTGTAAATGACTTGTCCCAAGTCTTATGATTTATTTGTATTGCAGTAGTGCTTAGCAGCTCCAGCCAGAGAGCAGGACCCCACTCTGCCAGGTGCTGTACAAACACCAAACAAGAAGACCCTGCCCCAAAGAGCTTACAATCTAAGTAGGTGACAGAGGAAGTCAGTGGCAGAACTAGAATGAAACCTCTGATCCTCCTGGCTCTCAGTTCCATGCTTAAATCATTCGCATGTGTTGCCTCTTGACAGAGAGAGGCCAAATTCTGCTCTGTGTGATGCCGGTGCAACTCCACCGTTATAAACGGGAAGAGAATTTGGCCTAAGCGTATATAATCTGCACTTCTTGCTGTAACATGGTCTGTCTTCTCAGTTACCCCCCTAGTCAAATTCTGTCTCCAACCCGTTACACCAGTGTGGGAATCGGCTGCAAGCACATGGACCTGTAAAATGCCAATACCCAACATTAGACCTTGCATGGTCAAGGAAATGGTGTTTGCAGAATGGTCTGACAACACAACAGAGCAAAGCCAGCTCCAGCTGCACCATGGAAGGAACCATTTATTCTGTAGAGAAATGCCAGGACACCAAACCCCTTTGCTACGCTCTGGGCAGCGGGCAGATGCTGGAAGAGTCCCTGGTGCTGCCTGACCTGGACAATAGCCCTGACCCTCAGTTGTTGGCATCTCCTTTTGAGGGCTGTAATGGAGTCTCTGACTTAAATTTGTTCCAGGCCCTGGCAGAGAAGGATTCTGGTTCTGCATCAGGTTCCTTTTGAGCTCCTATCTGGTGCAGCTAGATTGTGCACCAATGCAAGTCCAGATTTCCTCTCCCTTATCGCTGCTGTCATCACATGAGGGGGAGGCTTTCTTCCCCTCCTTGTACTGACTCCCTCAGGGTCACCATGGAGACCCACACAAAGAGGAACCCTCATGACCGGATGTTTATTGCACAGTGCCCATTTAGAAATCTGAGCAGGACAGCAACAGGGTCATAGATGACAAATGAGTTCCACTGTGTTGCAGCATTGTGGTATTTCAAACTATGACATTGCCTTGACGGGTGCGGAAATTATGTTGCTGTGATGCAGCATGAATCTCATCGTATCTAGATCTCATCCCCGTAGCCACGCCCTAGCCTCATTATGGATTATTTAGCACCAATCCCTGTGGCAGCTAACGGAGTACTGTGTGGTGATACTACATCATCCTCAAGTAATGACTAGCATGACATGAAGCCACTCCTGGTGTCAGACCGCCTCCTGAGCCTACCTTACAATAGCTCAAGGCCCAGAATAAGTCCAAGAGTCATTAATAGCCCTGCAAGATCAGTTTGGGGGGAAATACGAAGTAGAGTCATGACAACGAGGACTGTCCCATGCAGCTTTACGATGGGTGGAGATCTTTATGTACATGTAGAGACTGATCCGGTGTTTTGATGGATAGTGTCTGGTCTTTGAATTGCTGTTACTGGGAGGTGATATCATGCACTTGGCTTAGGTGTACAACCCTGGGCCTGGGCACACAGGCAGAGTTTGCTTACCAGAAGTTAGGTCTGTAAGGTGGGATCTTCAAAAGAGCCAACGTGGCTTTGGTGCACATGGTCCGTTGACTTTTTTTTTTAATGGGATTTGTGCTCCTAAGTCACTTAGGTTTTTTTGAAGTTCTACCCCTTGAAGCCAATGGAGGGACTTGCCCCAACTTCAGTGGGCTCTGGATCAGGCTTTGCAGTAGTACATCCTCTCTGCTAAACGTCATGCTCCTCCGGCCATCACAGTAACTGCCCGTACATCCCAACTATGACTTTCCATACATCCCAGTGGTGTTACCCAGCTTACGTTCCCCCAGGGCCAACCCAGCGTGGAGAAAAGCAGAGAGGAGGAGGGTGCTGAGGATGGAAACCAAAATTGCCTTCCAAGAATGGAGAGAGGCTGAGCCCACACGGCCCTCTGTGGATGCTCAGTGTACTAAGACCCTGATCCAAAGCCCATGGAAGTCTCTCCTTGGATGTCACTAGGTTTTGGATGAAGCCCTTAGCTATTCCAATGAGAGGTGCCTTAGATAGGTTGGATTGGCTTGGCTTCAGGAATCATAAATGGTTTCACTAGTGAATGGACAAAATCTTGTAACTCTCCCCTTAGCCAGAGCCATTCCAAAGGGATCTCTCTTCATCATGCAATTAACTGCAAAACATGAAATCCACTGGGGCAGAGCCAGCACGCTGCTAGTTTTGTGAGGTGAATCTAGACCAAGTGTTACGTAAAATAATATTTTTAAAGAGGTTCGTTCACTGGTCCTTCAGTCTAACAAATCTGCTATCAGGGATTCCAGACACTGGACAGCAAGATATAAAAGTTGAGTCATAAAGAAATGGGATCTCTGATCACAGCCATATTAGAACAGAGTTAGCCTTTTAAATGATCTAGTTAAACAAGGAACAGCAAGGTTAGCTTGCTCTCCTTCTGCAATTTATCATCCCACGTATGGGAGCTATGAATGGTGGGGAATAGTCCATGTTCACCGTAATGGTCTCTATTTAAATGGACATGTGATTCTTCTTTCCACGTGTGCCTCTTGTCTCGTGGTTACAGGAGGACAGCAGGAGCCAAGCTAGTTATGGTTCTTGGTGGTGCGACTGCCTCACTGCAGGACCTTGGATAAATCAGTCCACTGCCTCACTGTCTCCAGCTGTAAAATAGAGAGGATATTTCTCTGTTTCACCTGGATTTTGTGATCCTTGTGGCATGGGCCAAAGTGAGCTCTCAGTGACACTGTGTAAATCAGGAACATGCCCATGGAAGAGAACCAGGAGCATTGGAATTGTGTCCTGGCAGTGTGTGACTGTGTGGCAAGGATTACAGCCGGGGGGTGGCGGGGGGTTCTTTATTGGCTGCTGCCTTTTACTGGAGTGAAACCAGAAAGTCTTGTTCAGGCTATTGAGTCTCTCATGTATCTCCAGCTGGACTCCCCACTAAGGCCCCTTCTCTGTGCGTGGCCCACTGAGCAAAATCCTTCCCACCCTTGCTCTGGTCCTTTTCCCAGCCCGGCAGCTGTTTAAACCTGGGCAAGCGGAGCGAGGGGCGTGTTGGGGCTGGAAAGGCTCTTCTAGAATCGATCCTTTAGAGGAACAACGAGGGGATAGGTTGGCGTCCGGAGACGAGAAAAGGAAAGAGAAAGTGTCTGTCAGCCTGGGAAATTTACAGTAAGGAAAGAGCCTGGGGCCAAGGGGATGTGACTGTGCTGGATTGGCCAGGCCCACCTGTAGCGCAATCCTTTGCCAAGAGAGTGCATTGGCTTAGAACAAGTCCAGGAGTGGGGCCAGCTCTGTGCTCTGAAAAGAGGGAGGTACGTAAAGATGGCACAGAGCCGGTCACTTTCCCTTAGTGGGGAACCAGGGGATTTTCCCCGGGGTGGCGTTAAGAGAGTATAAGTGGATGATGCGCACAACTCAACACTTTGGCCCAGATCCTCAAAAGACTGTATTGAGTCCCCAGAAGGCCATGTGCTAAGATCCAGGATGCCAGGGTCTGGGAGGCTTGCCCAGAAAGCCTTGCAGGTCACGCACCTAAGAGCAGGGCTAGAACCAGCAAGTCTGCTGGCTCTGTGCATTCACACATGCTGAGCAGATCGGCACGGAGGTGACTAACGCACTTGCAGCTGCTCACCCACGTTGGGCTGAGTGTAATCCGTGTGTCTCTGTAGTGAAGCTAGGACCCAGATCCCAGCCTGCCTAATACCCTTTTAGGAACAGGGCCCTGGTGTGTCTCTACCCTTCTGAGGTCCTACCAGACTCAGGATGGGAGTCCTTACACTCCCTCCTGAGTCTGTCTCAGACAAGAACACGTAGCAATAACCCAGCACTAGGCGAACCGTCCCCCACAATAGGCTCGCTGCTGCATACGCTCTCTGCTGCTCGGAGCAGGCGAGGGATCTCTCCGGAGCTTCTGGTTGCTGAGGAAGGAGATGGGCCTCCCATGATAACCGCTGCCTCTGATGAACACCAGGCTCCTCCAGACAGAGCAGGCTGCTCTGGCCCTTGCAGCAGCTTGAGCAATGCTTTGAATTCCAGGCAAGCATTCATTTCATTTCAGCGCCAGCCAGGCAGGGCTGCTGGGGAGGGGAGGAATCAGGGATTTTTTTTCTGCAATCTCTGCAGCATGGGTTGTTTTTTGTTTGGGGCTTTCCCAGGGCCCCCCCTTGCTCCGGGCAGGGGGCTTTTAGAGGAACCAGATGGGAGACGTCTCACTGGGGGACTTTTTTCATCCAGCTTCACCCTAACCAGAGGTGGGGGGGTTTTGTTTGTTTTTTCCCCCCACAATCTGAGCACTAGGAAGGTCTGTCCCCACCTTATTCCCTTCTATCCCCGGAGGACGGTTTTCCCACAGGGAGTGCACTTCACCCTGGTGTGGAGGAGCTACATAAGGCTCTCCTGGCCCTTTAAGCCTTGTGGTGGGCCTGTCCAAAGGGGCTGCTCAGGCACCTCTGCACCCTCCTAGCCTGCAAACGCCAGCATTCTAGCTTACAAGGGTGAAGGATGGTCTTGTGGATAGGATGTTAGCTCAGAAGCATCTAGTTCAGTTCGCTGCTCTGCTACAGCCCTCCTGTGTGATCTTGGGCAAGTCCTTCAGCCTCCTGGACCTCAGTTCCCCCTCTGTACAATGGGGCTAAGACAACTACCCCACTGCCTGGAGCTGTGCGGAAGGATAAACATGGTAAAGACTGAGATGCTTGGATACTCCAGGCTGGGGGGCAGATAACTACCCTAGATAGGGCAGGGGACAAGATTGCAGCCAGGCCCGCTGCCCTGGGTTCTGAGCGTCACTCCCCCTACGCTGCTGCTGCGTGACTGGGGCTCCTAGGTGCTTTGGTATTACTACTAATCAAGCCAAACGACAGGGGCTTTTTGTAGCTGTTTGTGCAAGTCCCTGCAGTCAGAATGAGCAGCACTTTGCAGCCCACGCAACTTTGTTTTAAATCCTCCAGCGTTGAGTCAGAAGCAATCAAAATCTCTATGGACCCATTGGGTGACCCCCCAAATCCTCAGCATCTGTTCATGTAGAAATTGGTGGATTTCTACTGTTCCCTGCTTAAAACTTGTTTCAAACAAGTATTGATGTCTAGCTGTTATTCCCTGTGCGCTTTTTGCCCAGGCCAGCATCTGTCTATGGTCATGCACACCCCTTGATAGACCGATCGAGTGTAGATATTGGTATGGCCCCCAGTACCATGGTACGAGATGTGGTGAAGAAGAGTCAATGAGAGACATGAACTCCAGCTGAAAATGCTGTCAACTAGTGTGTGGGCAGGGCACCTAGGGCAGAGAGGACCGCTCTGAGCTCTCCCAAAAAGGCTGGAATAGCCCTGTATTGTAAAATTTCAGGCCTGCAAAGGGAGTGGAGTGGGGTCTGAATGCTAGAGGAGAAATCCCAGGTGACAGAGAATACTAATACTTAGCACTTATGTAGCACTCTTCATCGAAGGATCTTAAAGCCCCTTACAAAGGAGGTTTGATATTATTCATCCTATGTTGAAGGTAGAGAAACTGAGGCACATAGAATAGAATAATAAAATCATAGAAGATTAGGGTTGGAAGAGATCTCAGGAGGTCATCTGCTCAAAGCAGGACCAACACCAACTAAATCATCCCAGCCAGGGCTTTGTCAAGCTGGGCCTTAAAAACCTCTAAGGATGGAGATTCCACCACCTCCCTAGGGAACCCATTCCAGTGCTTCACCGCCCTCCTCGTGAAGTAGTGTTTCCTAATATCCAACCTAGACCTCCCGCACTGCAGCTTGAGACCATGGCTCCTCGTTCTGCCATCTGCCACCACTGAGACCAGCCGAGCGCCGTCCTCTTTGGGGGATGACAGGACAGATAATCTCAGATCCGTCATACAGGTTATGTTGACAGGAGTGGAGTTCTACTTGAGCTGTCTTGGAGTAACTGACATCATAACCTGCTCCTTTGTGTCACGCTGAGCAAGGTCCCACAATGAGTCAGCGGTCAAGTCAGGAATCAACCCTGGATCTCCTCACGCTAAGGAGACAATCCAAAGCTGTGTGTACCAGTGTAACGCCTCCCCGCCCCCGTGGCAGGTTGAAAGCAGTGTGGGAACCCAGGACCTGAAGAACGGCAGCTCAGACTTCTCTGAGCTAAAGGAATGACTCCCTTTACTAAAGGATTAACAGTAGTAGCTGTTATCCTACAGACTTGAATTCAGCTCTGCCACTGAATTGCCTTGTGACCTGGCACAAGCCCCTTTCCCCTATCTGTGCCTTGGTTTCCCCATTGGTTCCACAGGGATAATGATACCCACTTCCACAAAGCCCAGTGAGACCTCTGGCTGGCAAGCACGATAGAAGGGCAAGGTCTTATCAAGACAGCATGGAGACTTTTCTCTAACACGAGCAGAAGTTACAGGGCCTGGTGCAGGAATCCCTGGGTGAGGTTTTCCAGCCTGTGTTAGAGGAGATCAGACTAGATGGTCACAATGGTCCCTCCTGGTTCTAGAATCGACGAATCCTCTACGTGGGTCAGTCACTAGACGTGGACATGACTCCCACGTGACAGGCGTGTTGCACGGATGCCCCTGAAGCGTGAGGGGTGGGGCAGTGCAGAATCCAGATCTGGGCCCGTCTTGGGTTGCTGGGCACAACAGGAGCCTCCCAACCGGACCCTGGGGGTGAAGGGTCCCCGTGGCCCAGTTTGCGGCCCAGACTGGGGGCTGGGGGGCGGAGGGGACGGGCCTGTGCCAAGCTCCATAATCACTGTTCGGTTCATGGCGCTGGGAGCAGGAGGCTGGCGGCTGGCAGGCTGCAGGTGGCTGATGTAAACAGCCTTCTTTGCAGATAAACACCCAGCCCGTGGAGGACGAGGAGAAACAGCGCCTTTTTGTTTGTGCTGTTCTCTGAACCGGCTTCATCCTATCCCTGCCACAGGAGCCTGCTTTGGGCCTCCACCCATAGTCCCAGCCTGTTAACCATGAGGCCCAACCTTGGGGCAAACAGCTGGAATCAGACTGGAGGGACCAGCTGGGAAATGGGGTTCATGGAGGGCAAAGGGGCTGGAGTTGTCGGCAGGGTTAAATGCACACAAGGCGGGGAAGGGTGAGCAGAGAACCCCACTGGTCAAGAGGGATCCAGTGGGCTGTGCTCAGGTGAATAAGTGGGTATCAGCTTTCTCCACATCTGCCAGCTAGCAGCCAAACCCTGGTGGGGACTTAACCCATGGAGAGCCTCCCTGCCTGATGTCCACATGCACCATCTGTGTGTGATCTTTGTTCTACAACAGGGAGGGCTCCAACCGGGAGCCTTGTGAGCTTTCCAGCAACAGAGCAACCCCCTTGCCCCCTGCTGAGTTTTCTGGACCCTCGCTCAGCTGCTCTTTGCATCCAAGGTTTGCTGGGCTCTAGTTTTACCAGAGATGGGGCCGAGAGCTGAACAGGACTGAAGCTGGGCAGAGTTTGGATCAGGATCCCCTTGGGCCCGTCTGGTGGGTTCCACCCATTGTCGCTGGTGCGTTTCCAGCGCTGCACGGTGAAACGCATCCCACCCACAAGCAGCTGCGCCGGCTGCCGTGACGCTCCGCCCGGCGAACTCTGCTCGCATTCCTGCTGCTTCGTGAGGTCAGCGAGGGTTCCCCAGGGGGAAGAATCAGTCAGAGTCCTTAGAAGGCAAGACCCTTTCTGCCGATGTCATGGTTTCCTGGAGAGCATCCAGCTTTGCTCCCCCACGTTTCCGACACCTCTGCGGGTTCCCCTTGATGCACAGTCATGCTTCGCCATTCACGTCTTCCCCCACCCTTCAGTCCCACTCACAATACTGCACATGCTGGACTATGCAGTGCTGCACCTGCTCCTAGCCTGCCCATGATCCCTCCTTCCCCTCATTCCCCAGGATTGCGCACAGCTGCCACCTGTCCCCCAAAACACAGCCTAGTCCTGCTTTGATCCCATTAGTGGCTGGGATGCTGGTGGAAGATGCTGCCTCGACAGACCAAAGAATGCTATCCTCAGATTAAGTGCACGCACCTCTGTACTGCCCCCAGTCAGTTACACATTGGGTGGGCCCTTAAAGCAGGTGAGTTTATTGCCCTTCCCGGCCTCTAGGTTATTACTGAAAATTTACTGTTGTGACTCTGAATGTTCATGATATTCACAGAAATATCCAGTCCTTTTTGGAATCCTGCTAAGTTTTTGGCCACATCGATATCTTGTGGCAGTTAGTTCCTCAGGTGAACGTTTTGTCTGATAGGCCTGTATCCCTTTGTAAACAAGGCCGTGCACTGACAAACGGTTTGCCTGAACAGGAGCGCAGCTCAGCTACATCTTGCAGCATCCAAAACCTAAGGGCCAAATCTGGCCCTTGTGTAAACAAGAGCAACTCCCTGGGCTCAAACAGAGATCCATCTGCTTTCACCACAGTGAGACTTGGCCCCTGACCTCTGTTAGAATCTGGGCAACTTCTTAAATGTTTGGCTCCTTGTCACAGTCCCACAGAGTATTTCCTAAGGGCAGCCAAGCTTGTCTTTCCTCCTGCTGATGGAGAGCACAGTGTAGGCTGCATTGGTCCAGCATCGTTGAGAACAGTCTAGAATTTGGACCTATGGAGCCCTGGCAGCAGGCTGGGGGCAGGGAGCGACAGTGCGGTGCCTTCTGTGGGACCAGCTTTGGTCACACACTGACCTACTGGGTCTGAGTGATCTGGGCAAAAACGGGGGAGCTCTGCCCCAAACTATTAGGACTGAGGGATCTTGTGTTTCCATGATGGGGGAACTGTCCCCCTCCTCTTGGGTCTGCAGGATCCACCCAAGCTCTGAGCAGGGAGCTGCCCATCCAGTTGGAATGAAGACATTACGTAAAACTTCCTGGCAGGGTGGTAAAGCACTGGAATAAATTGCGGAGGGAGGTTGTGGAATCTCCATCATTGGGGATTTTTAAGAGCAGGTTGGACAAACACCTGTCAGGGACAGTCTAGTTAATACTTAGTCCTGCTGTGAGTGCAGGGGACTGGACTAGATGCCCCCTCGAGGTCCCTTCCAGTCCTATGATTCTAGGGTCTAGCCAGACCATGAGTCAGGAGCTGCACCCCACCTATTGGGATCGATCCTGTGGCCGCGATGGGGTGGCCGTTATCCCTTGCACACCAGTGGTGGGCTTCCCTGTGACTCTGCAGCTGATCCCCGGTCGCTGGGCCCAGCGAGGGGCTGGCGGAAGGAGTGCATTCCACAGCCTTGTCAGGGCTGCCTGCCCGTGGGAGGGTCCATCCCTTACAGCCAGGCCGGCCAGCCAGCAGCCAAGCGTGACTCAGGGGTAACGCCTTTGCAGAATGGCTGGAGGCATGAGAGTGTGCCGGCTTTGCAGAGACCCTCTGCACGGTCCCCTGATTGCCGCACTGTCATCAGTCTGCAGCCGGGGCTGAGGGAGAGTGCTGGGTCACTGTTGCCTGGGGAGGACGCCTGGTCCCTGCCAAGTTTGGGACACCCTCTGGGGGAAAGGGGGAGGGACACCCCAGCAGCAGACGACATTAGGAGCCTCCTGCCGGATGCCAGCTTAAGAGGTGGCTTTCTCTGTTTGATAAGCCAAATATTTATCCTCTTGCCCCATCGCTCTGTCCAGCCACAACAATCTCTCCCAGCACACTGGGGGTGGTTCCCGAGAGAGTACCTGTGTTAGAGAGGAGGCAGGATTGGGCTACACTGGCTATAAAGGACACTCCCTACTGAGGCTGCTGGACTCAGAGAGAACCTGTGGTTCCCACGAGCTGCCAGCCTGTGCTGCCTAGTGTCACCACACCAGGCCTCCCTAAATCCTGATCCGGGCTCAGCAGCTCTGGGAGGTGCATGGTGACTATACTATAGGCCTGAGTCCTGAGCCACGAATGACTGTGGGTGCTTCCATTCTGGGGGGGGCCCACCTTGAGACACCCCAAAGGGGCCTGGTTTTCAGAACGCCCCCTGAAAATGTCTTTAAATCGTGAGTTCCTATTGCAAACCCTTGGCCCCGAACCAAATGACGGCTCAGATCTGAGCCCCTTTCCAAACATCTCCACTGACCCTTTGTCTCAAACGGGCAGAACCAGACCCCTGGATCCAAAGACACCTGGACACCCCAAAGGTTTGTATCTGGCTCTGATCTGCCGTGAGGTGTGTCCCTATTTATAGCTCTCCAGAGCTGGCACTCCCCCTGCGACACAATGGGAAGCTGATCAGCCATGCCGTGGGGAATTCCCTGTGGCTCTCGAGCAGGGGGAGGGGGTTGTTGTGCGGTACCAGTGAGTTCCCACTTTTCTGGGTGCTCTCTGCATTGGGAACTCCTCCCCAGATGAAGGCTCTCTGCTGTGCCACCTTGCATGCTTGGCAGTGGGGAAGGACGCCAGAAGGAAAGGTCGGGAGGCCCTTGCTGTGCCCTGTTAACCAGCTCATCTCTTAGGTACCCTGCCTGCCGCTGCACGATGTTCTGCCTTGGAACAGGCAGCTGGCAGGGCTCCCCGTGTAGGGTAACCAGATGTCCTGATTTTATAGGGACAGTCCCGATATTTGAGGCTTTTTCTTATATACAAGCCTATTACCCCGCATCCCCTGTCCTGATTTTTCACACTTGCACTCTGGTCACCCTATCCCCGCGTTGATGGATTCATATCAGTCTGGTGCAAATGTTCCCGCCAGCAGAAGCCGGTGGCTCAGATGCTCACGGAATGGTGAAGCAGGCATGAGTATGAAATCGTCTGCAGGGCTGAGTGCAATGAGCTTAGACGGAGGAAACCACAGGAGCTGGGCTATTGGCATTTGCAGTCTGAATCCCCAGGTGAGTAATGCAAACCACTCCCCATGAATAGCCACTCGGACCTGCAGAAAATTCCACGCTCATGCCTGCTTCACTGTTCCATGAGTATCTGAGTCATCGACTTCTGCTGTCCGGGAAGGTTTGACTGATCTGTATGCACCAGCACGGGGAGCCCTGCCAGCTACACTCATCCAATCAGGGAGAAGAAGTAAAATCATGTGATTTAGCTGGCCAATGTCTGCAAAACAACAGAGCTTGACTATTGGTGATCGGATCCATGGAATAAAGATTTGAGGAGGCAGCCATGCGTTAAATTGCAGTCGTGAGTGAATTTTGCAGCCAGACCATGAATATCCTGCCAGAGAGGAAAGAAGCTATGTTCAGTGGATTCGTTAGCCATTGCCATTAATAAACTCGGGTCTAATCCTGATTAACCTGGATCCATGAGGAGCAGAGAGGCCTTCGTACACCACATCAAAGCCTCCCCTGAGCCCTGGAGGAAGAGGGATTCTGGGGAGGTATTTTCCAGCATAAGCCACCTTCCCCTCTGCTACACAGCACGGTACCAAGGGACTGCTGTCATTGAGATACAACAGACAGGAACCTGCAGTACCAAGACACGACTTCATCCCTCTATGATCGGGCTCTTAGTGTTCTAGGAGGGAATTTCCAGCTGGTGGCAAGTATCATAGAATCATAGAATATCAGGGTTGGAAGGGACCTCAGGAGGTCATCTAGTCCAACCCCCTGCTCAAAGCAGGACCAACCCCAACTAAATCATCCCAGCCAGGGCTTTGTCAAGCCTGACCTTAAAAACCTCTAAGGAAGGAGATTCCACCACCTCTAGTGTGACCAGATGTCCCAATTTTATAGGGACAGTCCCGATATTTGGGGCTTTGTCTGATATAGGAACCTATTACTACCTCCGTCCCAATTTTTCACACTTGCTGTCTGCTCACCCTAACCACCTCCCTAGGTAACCCATTCCAGTGCTTCACCACCCTCCTAGTGAAAAAGTTTTTCTTAACATCCAACCTAAACCTCCCCCACTGCAACTTGAGACCATTACTCCTTGTTCTATCATCTGCTACCACTGAGAACAGTCTAGATCCATCCTCTTTGGAACCCCCTTTCAGGTAGTTGAAAGCAGCTATCAAATCCCCCCTCATTCTTCTCTTCTGCAGACTAAATAATCCCAGTTCCCTCAGCCTCCCCTCATAAGTCATGTGTTCCAGTCCCCTAATCATTTTTGTTGCCCTCCGCTGGACTCTTTCAAATTTTTCCACATCCTTCTTGTAGTGTGGGGCCCAAAACTGGACACAGTACTCCAGATGAGGCCTCACCAATGCCGAATAGAGGGGAACGATCACGTCCCTCGATCTGCTGGCAATGCCCCTACTTATACAGCCATAATGCCATTAGCCTTCTTGGCAACAAGGGCACACTGTTGACTCATATCCAGCTTCTCGTTCACTGTCACCCCTAGGTCCTTGTCTGCAGAACTGCTGCCTAGCCACTCGGTCCTTAGTCTGTAGCGGTGCATGGGATTCTTCCATCCTAAGTGCAGGACTCTGCACTTGTCCTTGTTGAACCTCATCATATTTCGTTTGGCCCATTCCTCTAATTTGTCTAGGTCCCTCTGTATCCTATCCCTATCCTCCAGCATATCTACCTCTCTTCCCAGTTTAGTGTCATCTGCAAACTTGCTGAGGGTGCAATCCATGCCATCCTCCAGATCATTTATGAAGATACTGAACAAAACCGGCCCCAGGACCGACCCTTGGGGCACTCCGCTTGATACCAGCTGCCAACTAGACATGGAGCCATTGATCACTACCCATTGAGCCCGATGATCTAACCGGCTTTCTATCCACCTTATCGTCCATTCATCCAGCCCATACTTCTTTAACTTGCTGGCAAGAATACTGTGGGAGACTGTGTCAAAAGCTTTGCTAAAGTCAAGGAATAACATGTCCACTGCTTTTACCTCATCCACAGAGCCAGTTATCTCATCATAGAAGGCAATTAGGTTAGTCAGCATGACTTGCCCGTGGTGAATCCATGCTGACTGTTCCTGATCTCTTTCCTCTCCTCAAAGTGCTTCAAGATTGATTCCTTGGGGACCTGCTCCATGATTTTTCCAGGGACTGAGGTAAGGCTTGCCTGTAGTTCCCCAGATCCTCCTTCTTCCCTTTTTTAAAGATGGGCACTACATTAGCCTTTTTCCAGTCATCTGGGACCTCCCCCGATCGCCATGAGTTTTCAAAGATAATGGCCAATGGCTCTGCAATCACATCCGCCAACCCCTTTAGTATCCTCGGATGCAGCGCGTCCAGCCCCATGGACTTGTGCTCATCCAGCTTTTCTAAATAGTCCCAAACCACTTCTTTCTCCACAGGGGGCTGGTCACCTCCTCCCCATGCTGTGCTGCCCAGTGCCGTAGTCTGGGAGCTGACCTTGGTTCGTGAAGACAGAGGTGAAAAAAGCATTTTGAGTACATTAGCTTTTTCCATTTCCTCTGTCACTAGGTTGCCTCCCCCATTCAGTAAGGGGCCCACACTTTTCTTGACGTTCTTCTTGTTGCTAACATACCTGTAGAAACCCTTCTTGTTACTCTTAACATCTCTTGCTAGCTGCAACTCCAAGTATGATTTGGCCTTCCTGATTTCACTCCTGCATCCCCGAGCAATATTTTTATACTCCTCCCTGGTCATTTGTCCAATCTTCCACTTCTTGTAAGCTTCTTTTTTGTGTTTAATATCAGCAAGGATTTCACTGTTAAGCCAAGCTGGTCGCCTGCCATATTTACTCTTCTTTCTACACATCGGGATGGTTTGTCCCTGTAACCTCAATAACGATTCTTTAAAATACAGCCAGCTCTCCTGGACTCCTTTCCCCCTCATGTTATTCTCCCAGGGGATCCTGCCCATCCGTTCCCAGGGGGAGTCAAAGTCTGTTTTTCTGAAGTCCAGGGTCCGTATTCTGCTGCTCGCCTTTCTTCCCTGTGTCAGGATCCTGAACTCGACCATCTCATGGTCACTGCCTCCCAGGTTCCCATCCACTTTAGCTTCCCCTACTAATTCTTCCCGGTTTGTGAGCAGCAGGTCAAGAACAGCTCCGCCCCTAGTTGGTTCCTCCAGCACTTGCACCAGGAAATTGTCCCCTACCCTTTCCAAAAACTTCCTGGATTGTCTGTGCAACGCTGTATTGCTCTCCCAGCAGATATCAGGGTGATTGAAGTCTCCCATGAGAACCAGGGCCTGCGATCTAGTGACTTCCATGAGTTGCCGGAAGAAAGCCTTGTCCACCTCATCCCCCTGGTCCGGTGGTCTATAGCAGACTCCCACCACGACATCACCCTTGTTGCTCACACTTCTAAACTTAATCCAGAGACTCTCAGATTTTTCTGCAGTTTCATACCGGAGCTCTGAGCATACTGAGTCATACTGCTCTCTTACATACAGTGCAACTCCCCCACCTTTTCTGCCCTGCCTGTCCTTGCAGAACAGTTTCTATCCATCCATGACAGTACTCCAGTCATGTGAGTTATCCCACCAAGTCTCTGTTATTCCAATCACATCATAATTCCTTGACTGTGCCAGGACTTCCAGTTCTCCCTGCTTGTTTCACGTGTGACTATTCAGTGGGCTGTGGGGGTTACCTCCACCCATCTCGCTTCTGGAGGCCTCTTTTTACCAGCTTCCCTCTTGCTCAGTCACCTCTCATCAAGGGTTTGCTATCCCATGAATACATAATCTACTTTCTCCCAGCTCAGGAAAGAGACACACACAAACTCCTCTCCCCGGGGGACACCTCTTCTAGCTTGAGCATGCTTACCCCTTCCCTGGTTTTGGGAATGTATTGATTTGTCACCAGCTGTTCTATTTAGAGCAGAGATGCCGGGACTGACAGATCTGAGAGATAAAAAAGGCTGACTTGTCTGGTTTCAAACAATGTCCCTCTTTTGCCCCCGCTGTAATGAATCATCTAGGAAGGAAATTAACTAAGATCTCAGACACTTTCTCTCTGGAAAAATAACCTCCTCTGAGAAATGCTGGGCTGGGTTTTCAGGGATATGAATTCCTGAGATGAGGTTTGATGCTGATTGTTGCCGGTCAGAGACAATGCAATGGCTGGCCAACCAGAAGGTATCTGGCACCACACCTATCCTGGAGAGAAACTGGAATCTCTTCCCCCGTCTCATTCTGCATCCGATTGTCTTGACCCTTCTCCAATGTGGATCTGCTTGCAGCTTTCCACCAAGAATCCACCCTGTCAGGTTATTTCAATGCTGCACATAATGCTCCCCAAAAGACTGAAGCTGTTCTAATGTAACTACAGAGAAAGGTGTGCAATTGACCCTGGAGCTGGACCAACCTCTGGCTGCATTCACATTGGTGTAAATGTGGAGTGTATCTGCACTGGAGTCAATGGGAACTGAGGGTGCTGAGCACCTCTGAAAATCAAGCCACTCAGGGCTTGGACCAAAGCCATCTGAAGTGAATGGCTGACCAATGGGAGGCAGTGTGATTAGTGGTTAGGGCACTAGCTTGTGAGATAGGAGACATGAGTTCTATTCCTGGCTCTCCCTCTGACCTGGGGCAAGTCATAAGAATGGCCACACTGGGTCAGACCAAAGGTCCATCTAGCCCAGTATCCTGTCTTCTGACAGCGGCCAATGCCAGGTGCATCAGAGGGAATGAACCTGATGCTCACATTGCACATCTAACAGAGATCTACCATTCTGCACACACACCTTTGCACACCCAGCTCCATGACTATGCACTGGTTAAATCTATTCCCTGGGGCCCTCTGACCCTTGGAAGGGACAGGTAAGCCAGCACCAGCTGTGCATGGATTTCCATGGGAGCTCTAACTCCGTTTCCTGCCAGAGGATGTCAAAGAAGTGATGGATGGAAGAGGATGGGAAAGAGTTCATTTGAAAACCAGAAGGTGCTATGTGCCTGAAGACTACTGACTTCAAAGGGCTTTGGGCTTTGGATCAGGCCTTGTGTGAGCACAGCATAGGGTAAGGTCCATATCTCATGCGTATGGACTTAGAGAGAACTAAGTCTTTCTCCCAGCTTCACTGTTGCCGCCCCAGGAAAGCTAACGGATGGAGAACTGTGCTGGCAAACTGAATCATACTAAAGGCCCAGCTACAGTGTGAAGTTACTTGTTCAGATGGTGCTCAATTCTGGGAGGAGATGGAAGGGTTGAAGAGGAATGCCCAGAGCTCAGTTGCGAAGCCATCAGCTCCAACCTCAGTGCTGACAGAAAGAAAGCCGGGCAGACAAAACAAACCCCACATCCTTTGGACAGTCGCGGGAGAGGGAGATGCAGAACTGGCGAAGGGCCCTGGCCTAGACAATGGAGGACAGGCAATGAGGAGCACCAGGAATGTCAGAGTAAACATAGCCAGTGTGGGAGCATGCCAAGGTAGGGATGCAGTGGGAAGATGAGGCAATGCCCTGGTGGGATTGTGCTCCTGGTTTTTGCTGCCTGCCACACTGTAAACAAGGGGCACTGGAAATCGTACAAAGCACAGCGAGGTGAAATCCTGTGTGCCGAAGCATGTGAACTGGAGCCGTGAACTGGAGTGTTCCCCCACCCCCCGCTGCCCTGCTAACTGCAACGCAGCCTGGAGAGAGACAAGAAATGTGCCCGAACTCCCCAGTGATCACAGCTGTAGTTCTCCCCCTTCCATTAGGGGCAAACACCAAGCCCAGACCCTGACTGGGGCAGCTGGTCCAAGTGCGGCCAGATGCACCACGCACAGCAGGGTGATGGTAGCTCAGCAGTTGAAACGGCCACTGCTGGCCCTCCCGCAGTGCCACACTGTGATCAGCGGTTGGTGCTTGACTGCTCACAATAAGCTGCCCACACAGAGTCTATAACTGCAAACGCTCAGCGGCAAGCGTCCAGCAAAAAGTCACGTACAGCAAAGCAACGCAAGACACTCACAGACTGCCAGTGAGGGAGGTAAGGATTATCATCAGCCCTGTTTTACAGATGAGGAAAGCAGCGCACAGGCCCTTGCCTAAGGACCCCCCCAGTGAGTCAGAGGTCAGATGAGACCCAAGATCTTATGTTCTAACATTAGACCATGCTGATTCCTAGAAATGTGAATGAGGCTCCTTCTGCATTTCAGATGACTGAGTTTGAGCTGGCCTACGCCATTCACGCTGTGAAGATGCCACCCTATTGTAAGGCATCCCCGTGGCCCATGGACTTGAGTTACTTCAGAGCACTGACATGTCATAGACACAAACCACATTTTTATGGCTACTAGTTTCATTTCCTCTCCTCAGGGTTCCTGCCCATGGTCAGGGAGGCTAATTTTGTGCTAATATTCTCACCACCAGTCAGAGAGAAAGTACACACATATATGCAAATACAAAGGGAGAGGTATTTATAGAAAGGAGCCTAAATCCCAGGTTTGGATCCAGATTCTGATCTGGAAATGAACTTTGTGGCTGGTCACTTCCCCTCACCACAAAATTTAGGGAAGTTCAAATCCCAGTCTGCCCTGAGGCTCAAGGTGAGCTCCTCCTACGAATGTCAATTTTATGATCACTAGTAATAACTCAGGAGCATTTGGTACCCAGTACTCAGCTGCTTCTCCATCAGCTACTCCCCTGGGCCTTCCTGAAGAGGTTAATGTGTTGACATTTTTACGTCTGATGTGGATGGGAGGAGACGATCAGGAGTCGGTTTGTGCAGGTTTGCAGATCCTGGAGCAAACCCAGAAGTGCCAGCCAAAAGAACAGCATTGGCTTCTCTTCAGTGAGTGCTATGATCCCACAGGTGGATGATCAGTGCAGGGATTTCCTCCACTTTGCCCTAACTAGCCTGCAGCACAATGAATACACAACAGGTAGCTCACCACATGACTTTGGCCATGACAGTCTTCCAGCCACTTAAAAGGAAACAACTTGGAGAAATTAAAGAAATAGGGCCAGATCCTTGGGAAAGGTCAGCTTGATTCAGTGGAACACAGGAAAATGAGTACACAAGACTAGCATAAGCATGTAGGGACAAAATGAGAAAGGCCAAGGCACAAAATGAGTTACCCCTAGCAAGGGGCGTAAAAGGCAATCAGAAGACATTATATAAATACAGTAAGAACAAGAAAATGATGAAGGAAAGTATAGACCCTCTACTTAGCAGAGAAGGAGAGCTAATAGTATTCTTGTCAGCAAGTTAAGGAAGTATGGGCTGGATGAATGCACTATAAGGTGGGTAGAAAGCTGGCTAGATTGTCGGGCTCAACGGGTAGTGATCAATGGCTCCATGTCTAGTTGGCAGCCGGTATCAAGTGGAGTACCCCAAGGGTCGGTCCTGGGGCCGGTTTTGTTCAATATCTTCATAAATGATCTGGAGGATGGTGTGGATTGCACTCTCAGCAAATTTGCGGATGATACTAAACTGGGAGGAGTGGTAGATACGCTGGAGGGGAGGGATAGGATACAGAAGGACCTAGACAAATTGGAGGATTGGGCCAAAAGAAATCTGATGAGGTTCAATAAGGATAAGTGCAGAGTCCTGCACTTAGGACGGAAGAATCCAATGCACCGCTACAGACTAGGGACCGAATGGCTAGGCAGCAGTTCTGCGGAAAAGGACCTAGGGGTGACAGTGGACGAGAAGCTGGATATGAGTCAGCAGTGTGCCCTTGTTGCCAAGAAGGCCAATGGCATTTTGGGATGTATAAGTAGGGGCATAGCGAGCAGATCGAGGGATGTGATCGTTCCCCTCTATTCGACATTGATGAGGCCTCATCTGGAGTACTGTGTCCAGTTTTGGGCCCCACACTACAAGAAGGATGTGGATAAATTGGAGAGAGTCCAGCGAAGGGCAACAAAAATGATTAGGGGTCTGGAACACATGACTTATGAGGAGAGGCTGAGGGAGCTGGGATTGTTTAGCCTGCAGAAGAGAAGAATGAGGGGGGATTTGATAGCTGCTTTCAACTATCTGAAAGGGGGTTCCAAAGAGGATGGCTCTAGACTGTTCTCAATGGTAGCAGATGACAGAACGAGGAGTAATGGTCTCAAGTTGCAGTGGGGGAGGTTTAGATTGGATATTAGGAAAAACTTTTTCACGAAGAGGGTGGTGAAACACTGGAATGCGTTACCTAGGGAGGTGGTAGAATCTCCTTCCTTAGAGGTTTTTAAGGTCAGGCTTGACAAAGCCCTGGCTGGGATGATTTAACTGGGAATTGGTCCTGCTTCGAGCAGGGGGTTGGACTAGATGACCTCCTGAGGTCCCTTCCAACCCTGATATTCTATGATTCTATGATTCTAATAACAGATGACATCAAGAAGGCTGAGATGTTTAATGCCTATTTTGTTTGTCTTCACTGACCAGATACGTAACACAATTAATATATACAAGGGGGAAGGAATGCAATATTTAGATAAGTGAGATGTTTGAAAGTGGCAGGGCCTGATAAAATTCCTCCTCGAGGAAATAGCTGAAGCAATCTCAGAACTGCTAGCGATTGTCTGCGAGAATTTATGAGGGATGGAAGAGGTCCCAGAGAACCGGAGAAGGGCAAACATAGAACCTATCTTTAAAAAGGGGAACAAAGCGGACCTAGGGAATTAATCAGCCTAGCTTTGATACCTGGAAAGATATTGAAATGAATTGTTAAACAATCAATTTGTAAGCACCTAGAGGATCACAGGATTGTAAGTACTAGCCAACATGGATTTGTCAAGAATAAATCATGTCAAACCAACCTAGGGTTACTGGCCTCGTGGATGGGGGGAAGCAGTAAATGTGATGTATCTTGCTTTTAGTAAGGTTTTTGACATGATGGTCTCATAAGCAAACTAGGGAAATGTAGTCTAGATTAAATTACTATCAGGCACGGGTGCAAAACTGATTGTAAGACTGTACTCAAAGAGTAGTTATCAATGGGTTTGCTGTCAAACTGGGAGGATGTATCCTGAAGAGTTTCTCAGGAGTCTGCCCTGGGTCTGGAATTATTCAATATTTTCATTAATGATTCCAGTACTGGAGAGAAGAGCATACTTATAAAATTTGCAGATGAGAAGGTTTATTAGCACTTTGGAGGAGAGGGTTAGAATTCGAAACAAAACCTTGACAAATTTGAGAACTGATCTGAAATCAACAAGATGAAAGTCAATAAAAACAAGTGAAATGTACTGCACTCAGGATGAAAAAAAATCAAATGCACAAATGTAAAACGGGGAATAAGGGGCTAGGCAGCAGTATTGCAGAAAAGGATCTGGGGGTTACTGTAGGTCACTAATTGAAAGAATCAACAATGTGATGCAGTTGCAAGAAAGGCTGCTATCCCAGTGTGTGTTAACAGGAGTGTTGTATGTAAAACACAGGAGATTATTGTCCAGCTCTACTTGGCAATAGTGAGGTCTCAGCTGGAGTGTCATGTATAGTTCCGGGCACCAGACTTTAAGAAAGATGTAGACATACGGGAGAGAGACCAGAGGAGAGCAACAAGATAAACATGTTAGAAAACCTGACTTATGAGGAAGGGCTAAAAATAACCTGGGCATGTTCCGCACTGAGAAAAGAAGTTTGAAGGGGGACTAAGGGCTGTTGTAAAGAGGACAGAGATCAATTGTTCTCCTGAAGGTAGGACAAGAAGTAATGGGCTTAATCTGCAGCAGGGGAGTGTTAAATTAGATGGGAGGGAAAACTTTCTAACTATAAGGATAGTTCAGCACTGGAATAGGCTGCCACTCAAGGTTGGAGAGTCCGGGTCATTGGAGGTTTCGAAGAACAGGTTTGACAAATACCTATCAGGGCCGTTCTAGGTTTGCTTGGGGCTGCCTCAGCACAGGGGGTTGGAGTAAGTGACCTCTCGAGGCCCTTCCAGCCCTCAGCCCAATATTTCTGTGATTCTATGAGTCATTGACTTCAGTGGGGCTATACTGCATGACCCCAGCTGAGGATCTGGTCCCTAGGCTATACAAATGGTTCCCTTTCTCTTGCCTTTGGACTCCATCCCTCCCACTACCACTCTGCCACTCCCTTGGTGTCAGCTGAGTTCTGTCTCTGTGATGTTACCCTGTGAATCAAAGAAAACAGATGTGATCAGATTACTGAATGGAAAATCTTGACCTTCTGGTTTGGGTTTTTTCCCCCCTTCATAGTTCCTATTTTTAATATAATGACACTGAGCCCCGAAGATGAATTTATCCAAAATCTCTCTGACTCAACCTGGGGCAGCTGTTAAAACCAGTGCTCATGCCAAGTGTTGGGGGGTCATGGAACCAACCCAAACACACCCCAAGTCTCCCACAGTTCTGCCTTCCAATTCTAGCCCTGGGAACTAAACGACACTTTGGAATAAGACATGCACGTATAATGTATATGGATGTGGATGCATGCACACTGATGCAGATGCACATACATTGTACACACAGAAGCACAGGCATATACATTATCACACTGACACACTCACAGCTTTGCATGCCTTATCCCTGCATGCACACAAAATACAGACACACAAGCACGGTCCCAAACCTATTGCACACAGAGGCAAATGAACACAGATGAACAATGCACATGCAGATGCCCTGGCACACGCATAGATATGGCGATTCACGGACATTCCTTGTGTCCAGACATTAACAGACAGGCATCAGCATACCCGTCGACATACCTGCACGTAGATACACAAACACATCGGCATACATAGGTGCCCGTGATCAGATATACACAAACTTGAACAAATATAAACGCATTTGAACAAATTTGCCAGGAGCTGGGAATAGGCCACAGGGGGTGGATCACTTGATGATGCCCTGTTCTGTTCATTCCCTCTAGGGCACCTGGCACTGGCCACTGTCAGAAGAGAGGATGCTGGGCTAGATGGACCTTCAGTCTGACCCAGCATAGCCGTTCTTATGTATTATCGGTATGACAAGGGAATATTATAAACAGACACATTAATTTACCTAAGTTACTCATCAGACCTTAAATTATTTAAGTCTCCAGTCACTTTCAAGATCCAGTTTGAGACTAACTCCTGCCTCTGTTCTCGACCTAATACAGTCTCCTCAAAGCATGTGGTTTACCGGAAATCTTGGACAATGCCGTTAATTTCTCCCACCTCCGAGAGTGAGAGTCAATGAAGTCAGTTTCATTAATTCTTATGGTCCATTCCGTTTTGTGGTACATGTGACTCTTTGAGTTGCAGGTCAGCGAAAACGTTTCCTTCCTTACAAACAGCTGTTTCCAAGAAGCTTTTTAAAGAACAAAGTAATAGAAAGATGGTTTCTATTGTTCTTAAAAACCACCTGTGTGTTAAACCAGATTTGATCTGACAAGTGACAATGTTCCTCTACTACGTGAGCAATTCTCTGCCCTAGGACTGTAACAGTGGGTTTCTGTGATATTTGTGCATTTTGTCATAGATCCATGCTCATTGGCAAACATATTTCACACATATCCTAGGCACATTCCAATCCAGACACATGCTCTCACCCCCCCCCACACACACAGACATGATCATTCACATGCACATTGCATACCCATTTACACACACACACATATATATGTGCACACGTCTCTCACAGACAGACACATGCAAACTCATAGACATATACCCACGCTCATAACAATGCAGTGTTTTTGGACTGAAACTGACCCGTGCTCACTAAGGGTACGGCTACATGGCAAAAAAATCCAAAACCCAGCAGTGAGTCTCAGAGGCCCGGGTCAACTGTCTTGGGCTCACACTGGGGGCTAACAGCTGTGTAGATGTTCCTGCAGGCTGGAGCCCAAGCTCTGAAACCCAGCAAGGGGTGAGGGGTCTCAGAGTCCAGGCTGCAGCCCGTGTGGGAACATCTACAGGCTGGTTTTTAGCCCCCAAATCAGCTGACCTGAGCGCTGAGGTTCTATAACCGCACTTGTTTTATATTTGCAGTGTGTAGATGCACCATAAAACCAGGCCTATACTTAAAACATTGGCTGGCAGAGTAACGTTGGCCAGTGGTGTGATGTTTTGATGCCATTTTTATATAGTCACCGCTGTAACAGCATAAAAGGGCTTTCCCCCGTACAGGAGAACCTCAGAGTTAGGAACACCAGAGTTAGGAACTGACCAGTCAACCCCTCAGTTGGAACCGGAAGTAAGCGATCAGGCAGCAGCAGAAATAAACAGTGTAGGTGGGGGGGGGGGGAAATATAGTACAGTCCTGTGTTAAATGTAAACTTCTAAAAACATTAAGGGACAGCAGCTTTTTGCTTTCGCACGGTGACGTTTCAAAGCTGCATTAAGTCAATGCTCAGTTGTGAACTTTCGAAGGAATCAGCAGAACGTTTTGTTGAGAGCTGCGAACATTTCAGAGTTAGGAACCACCTCCATCCCCCAGGTGTGGGATAGCTTATTTCGTTTGGGGAAGTAGAGTGCAGGCCATACTGATCCCGGCATTTGCTACAAACGCCATCTCCACTGGGAGGCTCTGCACTGTGCCCCCTTTGCCCCTAACCCCTGCCCCCCCCCCGGCCCTTCCTGTGCCCAGGTGGGGAAAGTGCCCTGGATGCCCAGAGTGCTCGGTTTCAGAGGAGCAGCCGTGTTAGTCTGTATCCGCAAAAAGAACAGGAGGACTTGTGGCATCTGAGAGACTAACCAATTTATTCCAGCATAAGCTTTCCTGAGCTACAGCTCACTTCATCGCTCCCCCCATCACAGCCCACTCTGGGGGCACAGAGGGTCATTGAAGGCGGGGGGGGGGAGGGGACCAGTAGCTGTGCATCACCCCTTGCCCCATGTTCCTCTGCCAGGAGGGGGCAGGGAGAAATCTGCCCCCTCCCCACCCATGCAGCGCTCCCCTGCCAGCCGGGCGTAGTCTCCGACTCTGCACCGGTGCCCCCCTGGGCGGTCGCCCCAGCGGCCCACCCCCTAAGGCCGGCCCCGCCTGGGGCACATTTCACTCCAGGATCCAGCCTGGCTCAGTTGACTTCAGGCCCCCCAACCCCTTTCCGAGGCTTGGAACTTTTGGGGAGGAGCAGGGAGCTCCTGCCATGCGGGGAACCCCCCCTTCCCAGTGTGTCGGGGGGGGGGGGGCAGCGGGGGCGGGGGGGGGAGAGCTGCAAGGTAAAGTACTCCCCTTCCCAGTTCGGCCCCCGCCAGCGGAAACAAAAGCCCAGGCCCGGGCGAGCTCGCTGCCAGCGCTGGCCGGCGGCCAAGGTGATTTCCCACAAACCACATGCTCCGGAGAGGCAATAAAAGGGCCGAGCCCAGGAGAAGGGAGGCAGGAGACGGCCGCCGCTTCCCCGCCGCGCCGCGCCCAGTGCCGCTTCCTTCCCCGGGGCAGCCGCGATGGCTGCGCAGCTCCGCGCCCAGGAGGTGGAAGGCCCGCGGGCGGCGGCCCCGGCGGCCCGGCTCGGCCCCAAGGTAGGGGCGCTGGCAGATCCGGGCGGCGGCGGCTGCTGCCGGCGGCGGCACGTGTGGCTCCGCTGCGCTCCCTGCCCTGCCTTCGCTCCCGCTGCTTCCCCGGCTGCGCCCCTCGGCCGGCCCCGGCTGCGCCCCTCGGCCGGCGCCCGCGCTTGGCTGAAAGCCCCGGGGCGCACCAAGGGCGTTAGGCGCCTCGCTCCCGCCCGCCAAGGGCTGGAGGCGCCTAAGTCCCTTTGGGGCGCCCCTCACCGTGCGCTGCCGTTAGGGGCGATTGTCGTTATTGGCGGGCCCGGGGTTATCGGGTGTTGGAAGGACGGTCCTGGCTGAGCGCAATCCTGCGGGAGCAAACTCCGAGCGGCTCTCTCTGCCTTCGCCTGCCACTCCTCCTTTTGCTTGCTCCTTCGCTCTGCTGGGCTGTGCCTTTGGATGGAGACAACAGGTCCTTTCCCCGCAGGCCCTCGCTCTTCCTCTCGCGCTGTGCGCTGGCAGGGCAGGGGCTTAAAGCTAAGTTGGGGCGAACTTTCCTCTGTGCGTTGTTTTGTAAAATGCAATGGGGGCTAAGCCAAGAGAGAGATCTTCATACCGGGGAGAGGGAGCGGGTGCACGCAGGGGCATGCACAAGGCTGGCAAGCCTTGTCACCTGTCTGGGAAGCTTGTCACAGCCTGGGCCTGACAAGGAGCTTGGGAATGGTTTGGCGAGAACTCCTCCCAGAGGACTCTGTTTGACCCCTTTGAGTGGGCTGCTTGCCTGGGATCCTCTCACCCTGTTGGAGTACGGCACTTAAAGGACAAGTCTATCTAGCTAACTAACTGTCCTAGGATAGGTTTCAGAGGAACAGCCGTGTTAGTCTGTATTCGCAAAAAGAAAAGGAGTACTTGTGGCACCTTAGAGACTAACCAATTTATTTGAGCATGAGCTTTCGTGAGCCACAGCTCACTTCATCAGATGTGTCTGATGAAGTGAGCTGTGGCTCACGAAAGCTCATGCTCAAATAAATTGGTTAGTCTCTAAGGTGCCACAAGTACTCCTTTTCTTTTTGTCCTAGGATAGGTTTGAGAGTAGCAGCCGTGTTCGTCTGTATTCGCAAAAGGAAAAGGAAGACTTGTGGCTCCTTAGAGACTAACACATTTATTTGAGCATAAGCTTTCGTGAGCTCTGTAGCTCACGGAAGCTTATGCTCAAATAAACTGGTTAGTCTCTAAGGTGCCACAAGTCCTCCTTTTCTTTTTGTCCTAGCATACTGATTCATCAAATGACCTACCTAGCTAGATAGATCAGAATACTAAGATCTAGGAGGATTGATAGCCCCTGGAATGGAATGCGTTACCTAGGGAGGTGGTGGAATCTCCTTCCTTAGATATTTTTAAGGTCAGGCTTGACAAAGCCCTGGCTGGGATGATTTAGTTGGGGATTGGCCCTGCTTTGAGCAGGGGGTTGGACTAGAAGATGATCTCCTGAGGTCCCTTCCAACCTTGATATTCTATGATTCTATGATAGGTAGCTAACTAGAACAGTATACTAAATGTCTGTCTGTCCATCTATCTATTCATTCTCTTAAGTCTTCCTTTTCTGATCAATCTAGCTAGCTAGACCAGTATATTAAGATAAGAATGGATAAGCGGTTAGCTAGCTAGATCAGTGTATTAAGATCTAGTAGGAGAGTTAGCAAGATAGTATATTGATTGATCAATTGATCTATCTAGCTAACTCTCTTCCTAGATCTTAATATATTTAGCTAGCTAGCTACCCAATCCATCCTCCTAGATCTTAGTATATTGATCTAGCTAGTTAGCTAGCTAGATTGATTAATCGGTATACTAAGATCTAGGAGGATAGTTAGCTAGACAAATAGATCTTAGTATTCTGATCTGTCTACCTCGATCTTAGATCAATCCGTATACTATGGTCTATCTCTCTATCCCCATACAGTGCATCTCTCTCATTATTATTATTATAATACAGTACATAGCTATTTAATCTATTTTCTACTTATCTCATTTACCCATCCATTTATATCCCACTGGTTTCAAGAGAGTCACACCAGGGTTGCCCTGTGTTTTCCCTGTAGCCCTTGGAGGTTGGAGTGCCCTGGTTGGGGATCCTCTGCCATGTCTCTAACAACTTAATGGGACTAAATCAGGGGGCCCAGACAATCTTCATCCAAGAATATTAAAGGAATTGGCACATGAAATTGCAAGCCCATTAGCAAGAATTTTTAATGAATCTGTAAACTCAGGGGTTGTACCGTATGACTGGAGAATTGCTAACATAGTTCCTATTTTTAAGAAAAGGGGGAAAAAAGTGATCCGGGTAACTACAGGCTTGTTAGTTTGACATCTGTAGTATGCAAGGTCTTGGAAAAAAATTTGAAGGAGAAAGTAGTTAAGGACATTGAGGTAAATGGGACAAAACACAATATGGTTTTACAAAAGGTAGTTCGTGCCAAACCAACCTGATCTCCTTCTTTGAGAAAGTAACAGACTTTTTAAGCAAAAGAAACATGGTGGATTTAATTTACCTAGATTTCAGTAAGGCGTTTGATACGGTGCCACATGGGGAATTATTAGTTAAATTGGAAAAGATGGGGATCAATAGGAAAATTGAAAGGTGGATAAGGAATTGGTTAAAAGGGAGACTACAGCGGGTCCTACTGAAAGGTGAACTGTCAGGCTGGAGGGAGGTTACCAGTGGAGTTCCTCAAGGATCGGTTTTGGGACCAATCTTATTTAATCTTTTTATTACTGACCTCGGCACAAAAAGTGGGAGTGTGCTAATGAAGTTTGCGGAGGATATAAAGCTGGGAGGTATTGCCAATTCAGAGAAGGACCGGGAAATCATACAGGAGGATCTGGATGACCTTGTAAACTGGAGTAATAGTAATAGGATGAAATTTAATAGTGAGAAGTGTGAGGTCATGCATTTAGGGATTAATAACAAGAATTTTAGTTATAAACTGGGGACGCATCAATGAGAAGTAACAGAGGAGGAGAAGGACCTTGGAGTATTGGTTGACCACAGGATGACTATGAGCCGCCAATGTGACATGGCAATGAAAAAAGCTAATGTAGTCTTGGGATGCATCAGGCGAGGTATTTCCAGTCGAGAAAAGGAGGGGTTAGTACCATTATACAAGGCACTGGTGAGACCTCACCTGGAATACTGTGTGCAGTTCTGGTCTCCCATGTTTAAGAAGGATGAATTCAAACTGGAACAGGCACAGAGAAGGGCTACTACGATGATCCGAGGAATGGAAAACCTGTCTTATGAAAGGAGACTCAAGGAGCTTGGCTTGTTTAGCCTAACCAAAAGAAGGCTGAGGGGAGATATGATTGCTCTCTATAAATATATCCGAGAGATAAATACCAGAGAGTAATTATTTAAGCTGTGTACCAATGTGGACACGAGAACAAATGGATATAAACTGGCCATCAGGAAGTTTAGATTTGAAATTAGATGAAGGTTTTTAACCATCAGAGGAGTGAAGTTCTGGAATAGCCTTCCAAGGGAAGCAGTGGGGGCAAAAGATCTATCTGGCTTCAAGATTAAACCCAATATGTTTATGGAGGAGAAGGTATGATGGGATAACATGATTTTGGCAATTAATTGATCTTTAACTATTCATGGTAAATGGGCCCAATGGCCTGTGATGGGATGTTAGATGGGGTTGGATCTGAGTTACTACAGAGAATTCTTTCCTGGGTACCTAGCTGGTGAATCTTGCCCATATGCTCAGGGTTCAGCTAATTGCCATATTTGGGGTGGGGAAGTAATTTTCCTCCAGGGCAGATTGGAAGAAGCCCTGGGGGTTTTTCACCTTCCTCCAGCGCGTGCCCCGTGCCCCATGCTACAGAGGATTCTCTGCACCGTGAAGTCTTTAAACCATGATTTGAGGACTTCAATAGCTCAGACATAGGTGAGAGGTTTATCGCAGGAGTGGATGGGTGAGATTCTGTGGCCTGCATTGTGTAGGAGGACAGACAAGATGATCATAATGGTCCCTTCTGACCTTAATATCTATGAATCTGTCTGCCAGGATCACGCCTGACAGCACGTGGATCACAGTGCAGGAGGTCCCATGAGTGCCCTGCTCAGAGAAGGCATTGCTGTACCCTTCTGCATCTGTTCCAAACCCCACTGGACTTAATGGAAGGGTCTATGGATCCAGCTCCCTGAAAGCATTTGAGTTCCAGGGTGGGAGGTTACAGGGGGAGGGATAGCTCAGTGGTTTGAGCATTGGCCTGCTAAACCCAGGGTTGTGAGTTCAATCCTTGAGGGGGCCATTTAGGGATCTGGGGCAAAAATTGGGGATTGGTCTTGCTTTGAGCAGGGGGTGGGACTAGATGACCTCCTGAGGTCCCTTCCAACCCTGATAGTCTATTCTAATTCTAAGCTAATGCCATAAGAACGGCCCTCTAGCCCAGGATCATGTGTCCAACTGTGACAAGCATCAGCTGCTTCTGAGAAAGGAGCCAGAAACCCTCCACTCCTGGGTTAACCTTCCCCTGGGAATGTTTCCTCCTGACCCCAGTGAGTTCGAGGGTGGTTGCGCCATGAAGCAGGCAGGTTTATAGCCCTTCCCAGCCTCTTGGTTATTTCTTTAGCATTTGCTTTTGTGACTCTGGGTGGTTTCATTATCCACATAAATGTCCAGTCCCTTTTGGAATCCTGCTAAGATTCTGGCTTCTCTGATACATTGTGGCAATGAGTTCCACAGACTAACTGCATTGTGTGTAAAAGAGTTCATGGAGCTAACACCTCGCCACTACTAATACGGAGAGACGTGACTCAGTGATGGGGCAATGTGAAAGGAGGTGCAATGAGACGCTCAGGGCTGGAGTGCTGTGACACAGAGGGGCAGTGAGGGGTCCTGGAAAGGGAGGACACATTTGCAGCTGGCTCTGAGATGGATGGATTTGAGGAGGTCCGTGAATTAAGATTCTTCTCAGGAGACGAGAAAGGGAAGGGAGAGATTGCAGGGGTGAGTGAGAGCTGGAGGGGCGGTGGGAAAGAGACAGATGGGGAAGCAGAAGAGGGGTTGGAGGAGGGAGGAAGAAGGGGTGCAAGCGTTGGGAGGTGGCGCATGAGAGAGGGGTGAGAAGAGGATGTGAAGAGCAACGGAGGGGGTGCGAAAGGCAATGAATGGCTGAGTGATGGGGCGGAGAAGACAGGACGAGACAGCGACTGGTGGTGCGCTGGTGGCAGGAGCTGTGGTTTCCTGCTCTGCATAGAGGGGCTTGTACACACGTGCGTCTGTCAGCAGCCTGGCTCTGAGAGAGCAGCTTAGCTGGCCCCGGGACAGCAGGGCTGGGGAATTCCCAGCAGGGGCTGCTCAGCTGACCTGCTCCTCTAAGAATAGCAGACCTGGAGAGGGAGCGGGGGACCGGACGGCCAGCAGGGAGGGGAGAAGCGTTCACAGACTGAACGCTTGGGTGCCACTAAAAAGGATTCGTGGCCCGAGCTCCTGGCACAGCAACTCGGGCAGATCAGTGCAGCTTGTACCCTTCCAGTGGAGTGCCACACGATGCCCACCTACCGTGCCATGCCCCCCCAGCACCACATGTCTCTTAACCATCTCTGCATTGCGAAGGGTGCTGACTCCAGAGGGAGAGAAGGATTTGTATGGCAGAGAGACAGACAAACCAGGCAGTTCCTCGAGATGTGCCAGAGAGAGGGGGAATCCATAGGGCTCTCCATGGGGGCTGGCAGCATTGTGCTACATCCACTGACTGGCACAAAGAGATCCACCGCAAAGGCTGTTTCCAGGGGTCAGCAAGGGGGTAGCCACAGGAAACAGCGCTAGGATGCTGCCCTGGAGCCTGCTAGCCATGGGGGCAGCAGGTAGCCCAGGGACATGGATTCTCTGATGGCAGGGGTTCCTGACAACTTCTCCCTTCCTCAGGTATGCCCGGTCTCCTGCACCCTGCTGACTTTCTTCCTCCTCGCCGCCTGCAGCATCCATGAAACCGAGCAGAAAGGCTACTGTGAGAATATCATCACCAAAAAGCACCTGGATAAGCTGCAGGAGCTGGTGAGTATCCTGCCCAGCCAGCATGGCTGGTGGGATGGGATCTGGAACATTAGGGGGTGAGGCTGGGGCCTGGTGCTAGCCAGGTGTCCATGCTAGGTGAGTGCGTGGTGGGCTCCAGGTCTATGCTCGACAAGACCAACGCCTCTGCCAGCTTAGAATGGTACCTGCTGAGTTTGATGCCTGAGACAGGCACTCATGCCATGGGAGAGTGACTCTAGGGGGCCAGATTAGCTGGGGCGGCAGGTTCGACCAGCCCCTGCCCCAGGTGAGATCAGTCTTTGTGCCCCACATGAATTAGACCGATGATAGGCAATCCAGAAGCAAAGCTCCCACACGGAGCAAAAAATCCAGGGGAGAGACCTATCAAAACAAGAGGGAGGTGAGCAGTGGGAAGCAGATAGCTGTGGGAAGCAGAGATGTCCTCTGGACAGCCTCTCTGCTCACCGGCCTAGATTGGGCTTTGCTGTAAATGAGCATTGGCTCCAGCATAGAGGATGGGCCGGATCACTGGGATGGGGATGTGAACCCACAGGCACTGGCAGGGAAGGAGTGAGGATGGAAGAGAAAGGGAAGGCAAATGTGGGAGATCGCAGAAGTAAGGAAAGAGAAGGATAGACAGGAGACAGATCGATATCTACCCATCTGTCATATCTGGTGGATAGATAAGATGCTGGAGTGGGGTAGGAATGCCTTTCTACCTGGACAAAACCCTGCCGACACAGTTCGCAGGGTGACGGGTCGTGCACAGGTGCATTCCAGGCTGTGCTGATCGCAGGCTGGTCTTTTAGGTGTGGGGTCTCCTGAAGCCCCAGCCCCACATTCCTTTCTTCTGCATCAGAAGGGAGAGGGAGACTTATAGGGAAGGCACTTCCTAGCCCTTCCTTAGAATGAACTCAGTCTGGATTGTAAACCTCGTGAGCATTTAGGAGGAGGATGGAGCCCTCGAGATCTGCAGCTGCCGAAGGGTTAACCTTGGGAATCTGGCAGTTCCCCGACAGGATTAGTTGCAAGGGGATTGACCCAGGAACCTTCCTGGCCTTCCAGTACTGGGAGGAATTCCCCAGCCTTGTTTCTTGCACAGCTGCTGCACAGCCTAACAAGGCTGAATACTGGTGGATGCTGCCAGGGCATCAGTGGCAGAAGGCAAGTACAAAGAGGGCACACAGGGCCAGTCGGCGTTTGGCAGGCTTGTTTTTTTTTTTCTCCCTGGATCACAAATGATTTGTGGACGGATCCAGCTGATTCGGGGTCAGAAATCAAAGGAAATTCCTGCGATGTCTCCAGCTCTCCCTCCTGATTCTCACTGGCTGCATTAGTGGATGTCCTTTAAATTAAGTTAAAATTATTTAGACAGATTAGATGTCTTCAATCACCAGAGCCTGATGAAATGCATCCTAGAATACTCAAGGAGCTGACTAAGGAGATATCGGAGCCATTAGCGATTATCTTTGAAAAGTCATGGAAGATGGGAAACATTCCAGAAGACCGGAAAAGGGCAAACGTAGTGCCCATCTATAAAAAGGGAAATAAGGACAACCCAGGGAATTACAGAGCAGTCAGCTTAACTTCTGTAACAGGGAAGATAATGGAGGAAATAATTAAGCAATCAATTTGCAAACATCTAGAAGATAATAAGGTGATAAGTAACAGTCAGCATGGCTTTGTCAAGAACAAATTGTGGCAAACCAATCGGATAGCTTTCTTTGACAGGGTAACAAGCCTTGTGGATGGGGGAAGCAGAGGATGTGGTATATCTCGACTTTAGTAAAGCTTTTGATACTGCTTTGCATGACCTTCTCATAAACAAACTAGGGAAATACAACCTAGATGGAGCTACTATAAAGTGGGTGCATAACTGGTTGGAAAACCATTCCCAGAGAGCTGTTATCAGTGGTTCACAGTCATGCTGGAAGGGCATAACAAGTGGGGTCCCGCAGGGATCAGTTCTGGGTCCGGTTCTGTTCAGTATCTTCATCAATGATTTAGATAATGGCATACAGAGTACACTTATAAAGTTTGTGGATGATACTAAGCTGGGAGGGGTTGCAAGTGCTTTGGAGGATAGGATTAAAATTCAAAATGATCTGGACAAACTGGAGAAATGGTCTGAAGTAAATAGGATGAAATTCAATAAGAACAAATGCAAAGAACTCTACTTAGGAAGGAACAATCAGTTGCACACATACAAAATGGGAACTGACTGCCTAGGAAGGAGTACTGTGGAAAGGGATATGGGTATCATAGTGGATCACCAGCTAAATATGAGTCAACAGTGTGACACTGTTGCAAAAAAAGCAAACCTCATTCTGGGATGTATTAGTAGGAGTGTTGTAAGCAAGAGAAGTAATTCTTCTGCTCTACTCTGCGCTGATTAGGCCTCAACTGGAGTATTGTGACGCCCAGAACTGGACACATTTCAGGAAAGATGTGGACAAATTAGAGAAAGTTCAGAGAAGAGAAACAAAAATTATTAAAGGCCTAGAAAACATGGCCTGTGAGGGAAGATCGAAAAAATTGGGTTTGTTTAGTCTGGCAAAGAGAAGACTGAGAGGGTACATGAGAACAGTTTTCAAGTACATAAAAGCTTGTTACAAGGAAGGAGAAAAATTGTTCTTCTTAATCCCTAAGGCTAGGACAAGAAGCAATGGGCTTAAATTGCAGCCAGGGCGGTTTAGGTTGGACATTAGGAAAAACTTCCTACCTGTCAGGGTGGTGAAGCCCTGGAATAAATTGCCGAGGGAGGTGGTGGAATCTCCATCGCTGGAGATGTTTAAGAGCAGGTCGGACAAACACCTGTAAGGGACGGTCTAGATAATACTTAGCCCTGCCGTGAGTGCAGGGGACTGGACTACATGACCTCTCGAGGTCCCTTCTGGCCCTATGAGTCTATATCCTTCTTAATTAGCCAGGGCCCCATTCAGATCTCACTTGCACTGCCATCACTTCATGAACGTCATGGGGTTAGTCCTGAGTCACACCAGGGGGAGTGAGAGGAGAATCAGGCCCCACGGAGTTGGCACGGGGGCGAGTGACCGGGCAACCAGGCCACCGCCCTGTAAATACTGCGCTAATGATCCAGATGTGGCGCTACCAGTTGAAGCGCTTGGATACCGCGCCAGGCTGTGAGTCCAGATGTTGTGCCAGCAGCCCAGCATTCAGTCACTAATCCAGCTGCTGTCCCAGCTCTGACAGAGTCCAAAGTCGAATGTTCCCTAAGTTGGATGGCTGCCACCATCCTCATTACTTCGGGCACAAAGGTCGGAGTCAGGCGCGTGAAACCAGCTCGAAGATAGCAGGACTGATCAAAGGATTTCCCTCCCGTGTTCTCCGGCCTTCTGCAGCGATCACAGCCGCGCACCCCATCCCTGGCCCGCCTCAGCCAGCTCCGCTTTGTATCTAATAAGCGTTTGCTAGCAACCGCCTCACCACAGGCCCAGTGGATAATGAAACAATTGTTCCCAATAATACATGCTCTCCTGGCAGCCCTGGTTTTTTTCCCAGCCTGGAACGCAGACTCGGAGTACTCCCCGGAGGAGAGCTTTTCGTCCTGAAATTGAAAACCTCTGTCACTCAGGGCCTTGGTCAGATGTGGGCGCTGTTGCACTCGGCTCCCCTGCAAAGTTATTCTGCAAAGTGCTGAGTCAGCATGTGAAGAGCCAGGGGGCAGCGGGGTTGATTTTTGTGGCCTTTTGCTTTCCTCTGACAAGGCAGATCCTGGCCCCCGATGAAGAAGGGCGACTGCCTCTTGTTTGTTTGGACGAGGATTGGGAATGCTCATAGCCTCATCAGGGCTACGCCTCTTCACAGAACTGCTTGTTCCTTCATTATATCTGTTTACCCTCTGGACCTCCAGTGAACTGCATGGAATAACAACATCTCACAGTTATATTGTGCCTTCCAGCAACAAGGATCCAAAGCATGTTACCAAAAAAAACCCCTGCATCCACTCCTAAAATGCAGCTGTGTATGGGGTGATGAGCTGCAGCTGAGTGACACAGGGGAGAAAATTTTGGCCAGGACATTAGGGCAAATTCCTCTGTGACGAGAGATACTCTGTAATCATGAGCATGTCTGCAGAGCAGGGGCGGGGATCTGGTTTTAAAAAATGATTGAGTGGAAGAGTGTATTTAGTATGTGTTCAAATGATTGATAGATGCTGAGCTGGATCTCTAGTCCCAGGAAGTGAACCTATAATGCTCGGGAGCCCTGTACATAGTGCACGGAGTCCCGTCCTGTGGTGCTAACAGCCCCCTGGCTTCAGCCCTTGTATGGTTCCCTGCACTGATCCTATCCAGAGCAGCTGGGTTCATCCTGCTCTGCAGATTCTCCTCTCTGCAGGCCCTAGGGGCTGGTGCAATTATCAGGTGCCTGCTTAAAGGGGAGCGGCAGCCTGGCTGGATTCCTGTTAAGGGGCTGCAGTGTGACTTTATGCTTCTCTTTTGCAGATTGACTCCCAGATGCTGATGTCCTGCCACGTCTCCTTTGAGTTCATTGATGAGCTGCAATTGGTGAGTGGACTTTGTCTGATCAGCTGCTAGCCTGAGCCTAGCAATTCCTTGGGATGGCAGCTTGTGCATTAGCCTCGGGGATGGGAGGAGCTGTAAATCCAGAGGGGAGTCTCAGCAGCCTGGAGAGAAAGGAGGGGCCTGTAGCCTAAGCCTTCAGAGCTGGGCTTGATTTCCATCTTGGTCACAGACTCCCTATGTGATTTTTGGAAACTCATTTAATCGCTCCATGCCTCAGTTTCCCTTTTGCAAAATGGCGGTGGTAATTCTTCCTTAAGGAAGGAAGCTCTTTGGCCCACTTGCTGAAGTGTAACTGACTTCCCTCACATATCACCTCTGAACTGGGGCCTTGGGAGGAGGGAGGAAAGCCAGTTTAACTTACACACAAAGGGCCAGTTCTGTATTGCAGCCAATAACCTGTCCATGTTTGCGTCCCAGGGTGACCCCATCTGCTTTGTCAAAGCGGCTTTCCCTCGGCTGGAGGACATCCTTGACAAAATGAAATTCAAGAAGAACTCTGATAATTTTAACAAGACAAAAGATGTGCAAAACATGTACAAGAAAATTGACGAGAATGAAGTTCCGTGCATTGACGACCAGGATGATCATGAGCGCGAGGTACATTCTGAGAACCAGCTGCAGATCCTCAGGTTAATGGGCACAGGGACGAGAGGAGGGCTCGCAGCCCTCAGTGGAATGGAGCGGTTTGGTTCAGGCTGGTCCCTGCTGCTCTAGGAAGCTGGGTGGATGTCCATATTGGGAAAAGACTAACTCCCAGAGCACTGAGGGTGACCACGTGGACTCTGGAGGGTGGCCCCGTGGATGATGATGTTGGGGTTGGTCGTGCTTTGAGCAGGGGGTTGGACTAGGTGACCTCCTGAGGTCCCTTCCAACCCTGATCTTCTCTGATTCTGTGAAGGCGTTCCAGGCTGTGTCTGAATATGTGACCGGTGGTTGCTGTTGGCTGGGAATGATCATTAACCTCACACTGGGCTAATTAAAGCTGGAGCTGGGGTCAGAGGGTCCCCGGCCTGGCAGATGAAAGAGCAGAGCAGGAAGTGCAAATCTGGGAATATTCCCAGCCTCCCTGGCTGTCGGCTGGAGCCTCCCCTGTGAAAACAGCAGCCTCAGGGGCTCTCAAGAGACTCCCAGAGCCACACTGGTGGGGGTGGTGGGTGGGATCCTGAGCGGGGTGGAGCGGGATTCTCCGCATGCGCGCAACCACAAGGACTTACAGGACTTTGCTATGCAGCCTCAGATGTATCAGACTCTGCTCCCAGCAGAAGGCCGTGACTTTGGCTGTAGACTGCTCTAGGCCAGAGTCACCCAAAGGGCCCAAGCACCAACCGGGTCACCATCCGAGCTCAGTCTTTTCCCTAATCCTTTTCTACCTGCGTTTGCTCCTGCCAAGAGCCCCTGGAATCCCAGCCTGGGTGTAAATGGGCCTGAGCCAGCTCTCGCTGGTAGAAGTGACCAATCTCCCACTGATTTCAACGGGAGCAGGATCACACTGAATGGGCCCGATTCTGATCTCATTGGGGGGGACTTGGGAAGACTCCCATTGATTTCAATGAGAGGGATCAGACTCAGTGGTCCTGATCTTTCCCTCAGACCGTGTTTACACCGAGCAGTTTCACTGATTGCCGTAGAGCTGCGAGGGGAGAGTCAGACCGTGTGTGGTGCCTGGTGCTTCTAGCGATTTGGCAATTGTAGGACGAGGGGGAGTTTGACCCAGTTTCTGCTCTCTGGGTTGTCTCCTGGCTGCTGATCCCTGCTCTCTGCTTAGCTCTCCCAGGCCTGCTCCAAGGAGTTCTCCATGCCTCCCGAGAAGATGCTACAGCTGGTGAAGAATTTCTTTCACCGAGTTATGGTCCTCTTATCCAAAGATGTGGATTTCAAACGCGATTGCAGCAAAACCTACCAGAAGTGTTCTGATGCCCCGAAAAAGGAACTGCCGTCTCCAGGTAAGAAACTAGGACAGCTGATCTCCCCACGCCACCTCCTCTTGAGCTGCATCCTCTAGCACCAGCCAGGGCAGTGGATTCACATGCCTGATCGTTGCGAAGATTTATACCATTATGAGACTGCAGCTTTTACACAGGAGCATGCTTGTGTGCGTGCGAGCGTTTGTCCCTGTGAATGGGTGTGCATATTGTTTGTGGCATCACAAGGGTGTGTATACATGTATGCTCACATGCGTCTGCACTGGATTGCACCCATGTGCCTGTCTTTATGACTGTGCTTACCTGTGTGTTTTTTCTGCATTTCTCTGTGCATGCATGTATTTGTGTGTGCGCATGTGTCCATTTGTGTGACTGCTGATGAGGGAGAAAGCTCCAAAGTTTCGGGTCAGAGCATAGGTGCTGGAGCTAGGGGTGCTGTCGTACCCCCTGGCTTGAAGTGGTTTCCATCCTATCCAGGGTTTACAGTTTGGTTCAATGGTTCTCAGCACCCCCCACTGTGCAAATTGTTCCCGCGCCCCTGGGTCAGAGACAGGCCCCCAAATTGGGAAGTTGTTTTGGAAGTGGTTTTCTCACTCTTTGCTCTGAGAAGCGGGCTGGATGGCTCTCTAGGGCTGTGAGTTTGGCTGTCGTACTGCAAATACAACAACCTCGTTTGCGGTATTTCTGCCGAAACCAGGAAGTTCACAGGCAGGAGCAGAAATTAGCAACGTGAGAAAAGCTCCAAGAAAACCTCAAACCTGACTCAGCCAGGGCTGCAGGTTTGGGGCCTAGTCGTTTTTATCTGCAGTGGCTCGTCTGGGAGTAAGGACGGACTCGTGGCTCGGGCCCAGCTCTGGGAGGCAGGACTCCTGGCTGCTCTCTGCCACCGACACACGGGCCAAGTCACGTTCCCTCCTTGTGCCTTGGTTTCCCCATCTGTACAGTGGAGAAAATTTTCCTGGCCTCCGGCTACCTGGCTCTGATCAGGGGGGCGGCACTTGGTCAAGGCAGAGTGGAAGATGCAGTGCTCTTATCTGTCCCTGCGGCCTGCCTGTGTCCGGGTCCATGTTACATGTGATATGTTTGCATGCACGCCAAGAAGAAGCTCCCATCCGTCCTCCCCACCAGTAGGATCTGTCCTGGGTCTTGTGACTGAGACGAGGGGACTCGTGAAACTAACACTCCCCTCCCACTGATCCTGTTGCTTGGGCTGCTGCTGCTGGTGATGACACGAGCCTCAGACCCTCCACTGCCTCTGGACAAGGGCCTGCCGCGATGTGGACGCTGCCTTGCTTGGGCACACTAACAATCACAGCCCCGATCTCCCGCCGGCCCTGCCCCACCACCTCTCTCTCTGTCCCCTGGCCTGCTGGCTGTGCGCCTTCTTGACCCCTTCTTTCTCGCTAATCGCTTCCACTCCCCAGGGCACGGGCTGCTCTCTGTGCGCTGCTCGTGGGTCTGCGTCCCCCCGCCCCCTCATTCCGGACTCTCTCTCCCCTGCCTCCTGTTTCACTTCGGCCTCGTTTCAGTGGCTCTGACACCAGCCCACCCAAGCTAAAGCTGGGTCCTGGGGCGGGGAAAGGGATTGAGCCGACCCTAAAGGCTGTTCCCTGCTCTTCCTGGAGGCTGGTTACCCTATGGCCTTTCTCTCTCTCTCTCTCTGGTTCTTTCAGGTGTGGTGACTGACCGTGACTGCAACTGTCCATCCCCAAACTCCCCTCGTGAGGGACCCCAAGCCTCTCCCCACCCAGCCTTGGCCACCAAGCCCTTCCCTTCCACTGTACCCGGCCTGGGCAGCAGGGAGGCGGCTGCCAGCACCCGCCTGGCCCACAGCCAGCCTGGTGCCATGCAGAGCCCAGTCAAGTCAGACAGCAGCACCAAGCCCAGGGTATCCAGGAGCACGCACCAAGCCCTGGTTGCTCTGGAGATCCAGGGGGTCTGGGCTGGCATCTCTGCCAGTGTGTCCTCACCACCAGCAGACCTGGAGCTAGCATCAGCATCACAGGGACCTGGCAGCGCGTCCGTCCGCACTGAACCGCTCCTGGACCTAACCGAACCTCCCAGCCGGGAGCCCCCTAGCACCGGGGATGTCTTCACCTCCCCTTCCAGCCTCCCGGCCTCTGGTGGAGAGACGCTACAGAGGGAAGAGATCCATCGCACCAGGACAGAGGCTGAGCAAGTCCAGGCATGGCCGACTGGGCTCAGATTGTTCCTTCGCAAGCCTGGTTCACCGGACTCCTCCCCCAGCGCCAAGCCGACCCAGCCATGGGCAGGAGAAGACACCACCCAAGCCATCTGGGCATTCTCAGCAGCAGAGCCGAGCACCCACCTGATAGATCCCAGCAGTGCCGATGCCGGGTCCAGCCCAGCCCTGACATCCGAAGCAGTGGAGGCCTCGGGAGCAGACCCCGGTGGCCGATTAGTGACCCCCCTGCACAGTGAGCTGTGGCTGATCCCCTCTCTGGGCTCCGAGGAGCCCCTCTCTGTAGTGCAGCACCGGTTCTCCAGGATGTCTGCTACCACTGACCGCCCTACTGCCCCAGAGACGCCCCCCGGAGGGAGTCCTCTGCACCCAGCAGGGCAAGGCAAAGCCCCAGACGTGCAGCGCACCACGGAGCTCCAAGGAAAGAGAACAGGGGGGCTGCCCAGGTTCAGAGAGCTCGACGACAGCCTGGCGGGGCCCATCCCTGACCTTAACATCCTTCCTCCGAACACAGACCAGCGCAGGAAGGAGGCGGTGCCCAAGGAGACCCAGCGGGAGGTCATGTCCTATGTGCTGGTAGCAGTCCTGGCGACCGTGGCGATTCTGCTGGCTGTCGGAGGCCTGCTCTTCTACAAGCATCGATCCAGGGTAAGCGCCTCACCAAGCCACCCCCACCGGGACACGTTGGCTGGTCCCAGCAGCTCCCAGGGCGGGCAGAGGGGTGTCTTGTGGGCAGTGCTGGCTAGTGGGTTAAAGACACATCCTCTCTCAGCCCCTTCCTGTCAACCAAGTAGGTGTGCGCACCTGGGGAAAACCCCACCCCACCCAAGCGCTGAGACAGTGTCTCGAGTGGTTAGAGCTGGAGGCTGGGAGTCGGGAGGCCTGGGTTCTGTTCCCAGCTCTGTGAGGTGGCTTTGGACAAGTCACTCCCCCGCCCGCCCCAAATCGCTCTCTGCCTTAGTTTCCCTCGCTGTAAAATACCTTGCAGGGCACACTCATCAGGGACTGAAAAGCACTGAGGGGCTCAGGTGGAAGGGTAGAGTGTGGGGAGAGCAGTTCTCGTAACTAGGAACGTCCCATCCCCCTGCCCCATGGGAGTGTGTTTGGGGCTATGACTGCAGTGGGGGATGGGGCCCAGGGGGGATGTCTGGGGTGGGAAAGAGACTCCAGTCCCAGCAATTCACCCTGGCTGCCACCTCCCACAGGAGAGCCTGTCTGTTCACCCCTCTCCCCCCCCCCCCCCAAGGCACTGCTCAGTGCAGGGAGAAGGGGATAGAAAGGGCTCAGGAGCTTCCCCCCTCATGGACAGCACAGACCCCTACCTAGGCTCCCAAGCAGTCCAAGACTGATCCTTCTACTTCCCTCACACAGACCCAGGAGGGACGGCTGCAGCGGAGAGGGAATGACCTAGAAGAGCAGGAGGGAAGGTGAGAGGCTGTGACCTAGGGCTGCAAAACTGGGGCTTCTCCTCTTCTGGGTCTCAGTGGGCTTTGTGGCCTCTTCTCTGGCATGCAGTGTCCTATCCCTCTGGCCTCCCAACTTGGAGCGCTTGGCCCAAGAGCCTGTTGCAGACCCAGCCCCTGCATGGCCAATGAGTGGCTGCCTGGCAGCAAGGGGCACTAGGCATCCCCCCCTGTGGGGCACGGGTGGGCATCACCAGCTGAACCTTCTTCCCGCATTCAGCCCCTGGCTTTGGTTTGAACCCCTGGATATTGCTTCTCTTTGCAGTCCGCTGAATGGAGCGGAGGAGCCTCTGGAGCTGCAGGTGCAGGGCGAGCTATGAGGTAAGGTGCCCCACTTTATCCGGACGACAACCCCCCTTTAAATCAGGCCCCATTCCTGCAGCCTGGCACAGCGGGGCGTTCGGAATGGCTCACGCAGACCCTGGGGTTAATATTCAGCCAGGCACTAAGCACAAGGCTGCCAGCTTATTGCTTGGCAGCTTAAGCACCTGGAAATTGATTCCAGGTTTACTAGCTGTTGTACAAGGCCCTTAGCAACGGGGAATTTAATTGTCACCGTCTGGTTCCTGTCTGGGACCCACATTCAGCACGGGCAGAACTGGGCGTAAGGCCATTAACCTGGATCGGGGCTGGCAGGGGTAGATCAGGCTTCTGCCAGCCAGGGATCTGTTCAGCAGGAAAGGGCAGTTCTGCTCTGAAAAGTGGCTCTGAAATTGTCCTCTACCTACTCCGCAAATGCGCTTCTGGGGGCATCTGAGTCAGTGCTGAGTTCCAGCTCGGGTCGCTCCTGGGAGCCCTGACAGGGCCAGCCCGGCTAGGGGAGAAGGGTCTGGAGTCTGTCCCTTGCTGTGCATTGGCAGAATTGGTTATTAAGTGCCAATGCCATTCCATGACCCCGCTGCAAACCCGCTGCTGGAAATGGGGCTGCACAAGGGTGACCTAATTTGGCCTGTAGAACCTTTCTGACCAGTGATGTGCAAGGAGAGAAGAGCCCAGCGGGACTCTTGGATCCCAGGGGAGGGGAATCACCTCTTTCCTTGTCAACTGGGCAGGTTTGTTTGGGCGTGACTGACTCTAAACACAGGGCCACGCGATGCCAGTTTTGCGGAGCCAACTGCCCTTGACATCCCCCCCCTTAGACAAACCCAGCAGCCTGTAACCCTCTGATAGATGCTCACCCCCTGAGCACCTTGTTCTGCAGGCTGGTTTCTTCCTACCCAGCTGTATACTTCTAGCTATTTTAGATTCAGTTTAGTGCAACCCAGCATGAAGTGTCTGTGAGCCAGGTAAACAACCCCACCTGCCAAAAGGCTCCACTCCTGCAACTGGAAGAAGCTGGGAGCCTCTGGCATAAACAGTGAATGTCGGTGAGCCCGACCGCTCCCTCCTGGGTAAACATTTAAGCTTGGCTGGGCATGCTCCTGCTTCCTGCGTTCAGCAGAATCTCAGCCCCGCATCAGCCACGCGTGCCCCATCCCTTGGAAGTCTCCCTGCAGCAGCCGATGTCACCGCCCTGATTTCGCTCTCCTTTCCAGCTGGGCCTTTCCTGTGCCAGGAAGAGCAACGGCTTGAGGCTTGGATTCCGAACCCTCCCTTTTGTGTGGGATCTCAGCCCCATCAGGAGGAGAATCTGCAGCAGCTGGACCACTCCTCCATCGTCCCCAGTGCCAACGATTGTCACTTGCTCTCGCTCTCTGCTCCTCTCTGCAAGGTCGGGAGAGACTGAAAGATCTGGAAATGGATGCTGTTTATTCTTGGCACTGGCGCCTGGGTTCCACGCTGCCCCACGCCCCGGCCAATCCCACCCCTTGCTCTCTAGCTACTGGCAAGCCAGAGCAGCCTGCAGGACCGCCCCAGCAGACCTGGCACCGGGATGGACAAAGTTTGGCTCTGATGAAGGGAGATAAACAGTCCTGCGACTTGCGTTGTCTGATCCCCTCCAGCCTGGAAAGGGTTAGGTGGACTCCACAGAGAGTTAGGATAGCGTGACGCTGGCTCCTTCAGGGGCTGGCTGTGCCTGCCGTGGAGGGCTCAGCGAGAAGGGGCATGCCTAGGCAGGAATGAGAGGACTCTGCTGAGCCTGCCAGGTTGTCATTGCTCCCTGCATGCTCTGGGTCGGAGTTGGATGCAGGAGGACAGGAGGGGTGGGGACTGCGGTCTGGGGTCTCTTTCTTCCCGCTTCTTAGACCAGCTCCATCTCGTGACATGGCAGAGGGAATCCGCTGCTTTTCGGAGAGGCTGCCACCTGGCCGCGAGCGGAGTCTGCCTCTCTCTCTCCCCTGTCTGCCCCAGCACGGTGGCCTTTGGAATGATCATCAGATGGCCCCTTTCAGGAGTCGTTTTTAACGACCTGCACGAGCCAGCATCGGTCCCCTCCATGCCTCGAGGCTGCTGTGTCTGGCTGTCTGGCCCCAGAGCCCTGATAGCGTACTATGCAATGCTTGCCCTCTCTCCTCTCCCCATGCCCTTCGCTAGAAGCCTGTTGGCTCAGCATATTGGACTCTGGGATCGGTCTCTGACCTTTGGGGTTCCCACCCCTGCAAAGTGTGGCCCTGTCCCCTCTCCCATCCCCCTGCACTCCAGTGAGAGGTAGAGGCCCTGCAAAGAGAGGAAGGGGCACCCTCATTTTAGGGGAGCCTGCTCCTTCCCATACCCAGGACATGCTGCGGAGTGGGTAATAGGGGTACAAATTGGGGTCTTGGATCCCAGCCCCCAAAGGGAAAGAAAACCTCTACACTGTGAATTTTAACTCTCTCCTGCTTCCCCCTGAGCAACAGGGGCTGGCTGGTGTTTGGGTTCGTGCCTACCGCTCCTTTCCCGTACACTCAGCGGGCCGTCCATCCTTCTTGTGCCTTCTACCCTTTCATTCCGTCCTCCTCCCCCCATCCCCTGTCCAGGCATCCTGCTTGTCGTGATGTAGCTGATGACCCTGAGCCGGCCTCAGGTTGGGAGAACTGCGTTTATGCGTTAATATATTGGAGAAATCTCCTCCTGTAAAGTATTTTATTGGAGGGAGCGGGCGTGCCCGGCGGTGGGAACTGCAGGCGGTGGGTCACGGCCGGTGGGTGGCTTTCTAACGCAAGCTGGCCTTGTGTTCTGGACTGGATGTTTATGACTGTGCTTTAAGAGACTGAATATGTCTCATTCTGTCAAGGACTTTTTATCCAGTAACATGGGTGCAACAGACCAACGGGCCTTTGATCCTGTGTGTATATCTCAGTAGGGTCATGTGGGGTGGAACTCCTTTACCGAATTACGTTGCATGGAGATCATTAATGCCCCCTGGAAGTGACAGCCCTGTGCTAGCTGGCGCGGTCCGTCTACGTAGCTCCGGTCAGGAAGTGGGACATGGGCAGATTTCAAGCTGATCACAGCTTGGCTCATCCCGGTCTTTAGTCACCTCCTGGCTCAGCTGTTAAAATGCTGGGGAGCTTTGCCAGCCTTCTGTGCTGTCCCCATGGTACCGCTGAGGCTCAGAGGTTCAGGCCCATTCTGAGCTTAGGACAGATCACACAGCGAGTCAGCATCAGGGCCCAGAGCGGGTCCCACAACTCCCAACTGCTCGACCGGGGTCCAAGGGGCCACCGGAGCTCCCGTTGCGCTGTTGACATGCCCCCTTCCTAAATCTTGGCAGCCCAGTCTGCAGGGGGCTCCAGACAGCCTCGGTCACCTCCACTCCCCGGGAGGAGGGCTATGCCAGCCCCCTCTGCCATCACCTGCACTGGTGGCCCATCCCGTTCAGAAATGAAGCCCGTTGGACCACTCAGGCCTCACAGTTGCCTCCAGCCTCTCTCTGATCTTGGCTTCCCCCTCCAGGACCCTCCACCACTGGGGAGAAGGCGTTACTCTTCCAACTGAGCTGTGCCCTCCCCTCTCTCCATCAGACCTCCTCCCCCACAACCTCGCCATTGTCTTGCGCCTGCTATGGGCCTGCTCTGCATCATATGGCAGAAGAGCCCACATTGGGCCGGATCCCCCGCTGGAGTAATTCGGCAGAGTTCCCATTGCCTTCAGCAGTTTACGCCAGCTGAGGATCTGGCCCATGACATCAAACTTTGCTGACACTCAGCATCTGATCTGATTCTAGGGCCAGATGCTCAGCGGGTGTAAATCAGTCTAACTATGGGACTCTGCTGTTTGGCCCCCAACTTGAAGACGGGGATGTCTCTGCTTTCAGCGATAAATGGTTTATTTTTTTAAATGGCAGGAGAAAACCTATTTAAACCCTGTATTTTTAAATTATTAATATGTTTCTTAAAGTATATTTATTCAGTCCAAAGGCACATTCCCCTTCCAGTACGGCGTGCGATTGTGGTGAGAGATACACACAGCTCAGGTGTCAAGGGCACAGAGAGTCTGATTCGGATCTCATGTACCCCTGTGTAAACCAGGAGTAATTCCACTGAGTTCAGTGGAGTCAGATGTAAACAGGATCAGAATCATGCCTGTAAAGTCCATCTGCTCGTCAGCCTGCCAGATCTTGGGTTGGCGTCAGCCAGCGTATCTCTATGGCAAGCTGTGGATCTCTGGCAATTTACTCTAGGGCTAACAATCCACGGTCTGACTCTGTCTACTAGAGCTATGCACCTGCCATGTCATGTTATTCCACATATATTAGCCGATGGGAGAGTAGCTCCCAACAAAGAGTTATTGTTTTGGTCCCAACTGTGTTGTTTGTGTGTCTGTTGGTTTTTTTTGTTTTTTTTTTATACTTCAAAATTGTGAATTATTTTATACAAAGTCATTTAATAAATAATGTCTATTTAAAAAAACAAATAGAAACCAGCTTGTGTATTTAACAATAATAATAATAATAAACACGGATGTGTGGCACTTTGTAACATTTGGGTAGTGGACTTGTGCTTGCTGGTCATTGTGAAGCGCTCACCCTGCTCTCAGCCTTGGATTTAGTTGGGAATTGGTCCTGCTTTGAGCAGGGGGTTGGACTAGATGACCTCCTAAGGTCCCTTCCAACCCTGATCTTCTATGAAGGGAGGCTGTATATTGGGCTCAGGAGTGAAGCATTCAGCTCATGTTGTTACCAGGTCAGCCGAGCAACTTAGGTTTGCGTCTATGGCCAGCTCATTGGGGCAGGGAGCTGGGGCTGGAGGGGTTGATGGAGAAAACCATCCTTTAAGCGGTCTTCAGCAATGGGGGAGGCTTTGGATCCCCATGATGACTAGATTTAGGAAAGACCTACTTCCAGCTCCCAAAGGGACGCTCTGTGTTTCTGCACCGCTCAGTGCAGTGCGGTAACTCCATGCCTGAGGCTCCTGTGTGAGTAACACAATCTGAATAATTGTAATAACAATGGAAATCTTCAAGACTGAAGAACATTCAGGAGTCAGGATTTAAGACAACCTCTTAACTATTTGAGAGTGGGGGAGACAATGTCAGGGCAGATTACCCCATATCTGCTGCAGGAGGGTTCTGACACCTTCCCCTGAAGCAGCCGATGCTACCCACATTCATGGAGACAGAATACTGGGCTAGCTGCATCTTGGGTCTGATCCACTCTGGCAATTCCTGTGCTCTTATAGGAGCTTAGATACCCCTATGATGGGTGCCTTCAAAGAATCCTACATAGACAGACAAATCACTATATTAAGATCTAGGAGGATATCTAGATGGATAGGTACATAGATAGATCATACTAGGAGCTGACAGATAGGTAGATGTGGTGTCTGGAGAGAGAGATGGAGACCGTATACAATAATGATGGTACAGCTGGGCCTCCGATACCATAGTTCTGGGAGGATCCGCAACCTTTCTCCAGCCAGCACCTGCAGCGCCTCATCGGCCTTCAGAGGATGGACGTACATTACGAATTTGTTCAACCGGTGTGAGCTCCAGAAAGCAGTCTTCCTAGCGATGCAGCCCCAAGAGGAGAGGAAGGATAAATTCAGTGTACATGAGCTGCTGGCTGGAGCAGAGTGAGAACCAGTCAGATGCTGGGGCTGATAGCGCTTCCCTCTGGTAGTTTTATGGGGCTTCAAAGGTTATGTCTCTGATTAAGTGCTTTGATGGACCGTTAAGAGAGAGAGCAGAGGTTCGCCCCGACTTTGCTCTCTTCCTGTTTACATGCCTCAGGAGCTCGACAAACTGAGCATAGGAGCCCGGGATTAGCCTTCCCAAACTGGGCCACTTGCCTATCAAATCTGATATCCTAGCTCGGACCATAGCCTGTACTTGATGCTTCACTGGAAGGTAAACTTCGCCAGCCCCCGTCCTGCATTTAGTGCCCAATCCTGCTCCCACTGAACTCAAAGGGAGCTGGATCGGCCTTTTAGAGCAACTGGGCCATGATGATCACCAGGAGGGGATGGGGAGAAAACTCGCCTCAACCTGTATAGGTGACCAGCTTGTGCCCTGGAGCATGAGGTTCCATTTCCCTTTGTTATCGTAGCATGGAGCCTTAGTAGCTGTGCTCTGAAGGGACATGAAGAAAAGGCCACTCACCCGTAAGTGACTCAATGATTTCCTGTGACAAGGAGGTCAGTTTCACTATGCCTCGCATGAACAGCACGAAGAGCTGTTTCCGTTTGCCAGTGCTAAGTCTGATAGGACTGAATTCCACCAACTCCGTGCTCGTTCTGTTGCTATGGTACGAAGCAAAAAAAAAAAATTCATTCAACCTCCAGCAGTTTTCATACTTAGAATCAAGTTTCCGCTCTTGCTGACCGGGTTAGGGAGAGGGACGTTTTATCCTGCGAATTCCACAGAGTTTGCACATCGATCAGAACGTTCCCACCATGCTGGGGTGTTTTGCGCTGGGCGTTTGGGTTTGGAGCCTGGTGTGAGGGAGCAGGACCCAGGGACCTTGAGCACCACCTCCACTTGCACAGGGGCTATAGGATAGCGCTAGAAACTGGCTGTGTCGGGGACCAGAATGAATGGCTTTGGGAAGGGTGGTGTAATGTGGAGGAATAGGGCAGTATCCCTTTAAAGTTTGGGATCCCTTTAGTGGTGCTGACTGTGTGTGGAGGAGACTCTGGGGGGGTGTCTCTGTGTGTGAATAGTTAAGGTTTGTCCACACAGGAAGCTATTCGGGATTAGCTCCTAGAGTAGATTTTGTGCAATGGCTGTTGTGGTCAATTTCCCTATGTAAATAAGTCCTTGGTGACCATGGCTATTTGAGACCCAGCCATGCCCCTGGGGTTTTTCTCAGATTGTTCTGGTGTGTGAAAAACACTAGGCCTAACAGCAAGGCTCCACACCATGGAGCCATGGGGCTGCGCTGCCCCCCAAGCTGGGGAGCTTTCCGTTTCCTTCCCGGCTTAGGTTGATTTGTTCTGCTGATTGCACAGGATCCCTTGAGGAAAAGACCTTGCTGACAGCCATGGGGTTGCTGGCCCCTTCAAAGGGAGTCAGGGCCCACCCTATCCATGAGGACCCAATTTAAAGGGAACAAGCTCAAGTAGGCAGCTAACTGACTAAGAAGCACCTGGGCCTGTTACAAAGCCATCAGGGCTAATTTGCATAGAGGCGCTTAACAGGAGCACCCCCTAAGGGAAGGCAGCTGCTGTTGTCCTTGCTGCCAGTGCCTGTTAAACTCTGCAAGTGGACAGGTCAAAGCCTTCAGTAGATGGATCTAGATGAGGAGAAGCTGAGTAATCCAGCTCCTGGAGGAGAGCTGGGGACTCCTTAGCTGAGGAGCATGAGTTGATTTAGCTGATGACCTAGCTCTGGGAGGAGGGCTGAGGACCCCTGGTTCAAGAGACTGAGACTGTAAATTACAACCCACCTCCAGCAAGGAGGACTGTGCACCTCCTGTGCCCAGGATGGAGAAGCTTGACCAGAAATCCCCTCAGCCCTGAGAAGGGGAACAGTGTTGAAAGACTCTGGGTGCAAGTGTCTTATTTCTGAACCCTGAGGGAGCTGAGGGTGGGGTTCTTGCAGAACCACACTGTGCCAGCAGTGGTAATGATTTGGGACGGCCCTCCTCTTACACTGGTTGTATGTTTGTTTCCTGCTGAGTCATTCCACCCACTGTTCCCAGGCTTAATGAAAAGTGAGGACATTCCTGTGCATTATGAGCTGGGCTTTCTTTAAACAAATTGCAGCAGAATTGTAACCTGGAATCTAAACTGACCACGACGAGGGCTCTGGCCCTTTCGGTTGGGATGCTGTTCTTCAAAATGGGACCTTAGTCTAACAAAAACGATGATGACTGCCTGAGTCTGCAGGCAGCCTGAGATGATAGCTGTCTGTGACAGGAGTGTGTCTTGTTCCTGTTCACCTCAATGGAGTGTTAACCCTGAAGTCTAATGATAATGTCTAATGAGCTCTTTAGCAGAAATATCAAACGAATGTGCTGTCATGGTAGTAACAGATATTGCAGTGGCATGCTATGGGCCAGCCAGCTCCTGTTCATGGTAGCTTAGGCGTGTGAGGAATCCAAACCTTTGTCCCCTCCAAATTCATAGTCAGCCCCCAACACCTATCCTCAGTATTGGAACTGGAGATAATGCCTCCTTCAGAATACCAGAAACCTCAACTGCCTCCTAGCTACTGAAATCACCTCCCACACAGTCCTTGGTTGCAAAAGACTCAACTGTCCCCTGAGCAGCTGCCGAAACCTACAGCTTCCGCCCCCTCCCCCGCGACAACTCCTATGATACAGCTAGTTTTGCAATAAAAAAATTTTAGGGCTGTTGATTAATTGCAGTTAACTCACGCGATTAACTCAAAAAAATTAACTGATTAAATTAAAATTAATCGTGATTAATCGCCCTGTTAAACAATAGAATACCAACTGAAATTAATTAAATATTTGTGGATGTTTTTCTACATTTTCAAGTATATTGATTTCAATTACAACACAGAATACAAAGTGTACATGGCTCACTTTCTATTATTATTTTTGATGACAAATATTTGCACTGTGAAAAGGAAAAGAAATAGTAGTTTTCAATTCACCTCATCCAAGTACTGTGGTGCAATCTCTTTACTGTGAAAGTGCAACTTACAAATGTAGATTTTTTTTTTGTTACATAACTGCACTCAAAAACAAAACAATGTAAAACTTTAGAGCCTACAAGTTCACTCAGTCCTACTTCTTGTTCAGCCAATTGCTCAGACAAACAAGTTTGTTTACATTGACAGGAGATAATGCTGCCTGCTTCTTATTTACAATGTCACCTGAGAACAGGTGTTCGCATGGCACTTTTGTAGCTGGCGTTGCAAGGTATTTAGCATATCCTGCACGTAAACATTCATATGCCCCTTCAGGCTTTGGTCACCATTCCAGAGGACGTGCTTCCATGCTGATGATGCTTGTTAAAAAAATAATGTGTTAATTACATTTGTGACTGAACTCCTTGGGGGAAAATTGTACGTCTCCTGCTCTGTTTTACCCGCATTCTGCCATGTATTTCATGTGATAGCAGTCTCGGATGATGACCCAGCACATGTCCGTGTTAAGAACGCTCTCACTGCAGATTTGACAAAATGCAGAGAAGGCACCAATGTGAGATTTCTAAGGATAGCTACAGCACTCGACCCAAGGTTTAAGAATCTGAAGTGCCTTCCAAAATCTGAGAGGGACGAGGTGTGGAGCATGCTTGCAGAAGTCTTAAAAGAGCAACACGCCAATGCGGAAACGACAGAACCCGAACCGCCAAAAAAGAAAATCAACCTTCTGTTGGTGGCATCTGACTCAGATGCTGAAAATGAACATGCGTCGATCCGCTCTGCTTTGGATCTTTATCGAGAGAACCCGTCATCAGCATGGACACCTGTGTGCGATTTGCTGGGGAAGGAATAGTTGCCTCTCTGAGCTAACGCACGGTAGGTTTACAGGAGGTTTCACCGAAGAGGCATAGAGGTCGAGGGGGAGCTCTGGTCTTGTCCAGGAATGGGAAGAGATGCTTTCCAGCTCCTGACTCCTGTGGCGAGTCATAGGTTCTAAGGGCAGACGGGACCACGGTCATCACCTAGTGTGACCGGCTGTATAGCACCGGCCAGAGAACGTCCTCAAATAATTCCTAGAGCCGATCTTTTGGAATAACATCCAATCTTGATTTAAACTTTGCCAGCGGTGGAGAATCCACCACAACTGTTGGTAAATTGTTCCAGTGGCTAACTACCCTCCCTGTTAAAAATTTACACCTTATTTCCAGTCTGAATTTGTCTCGCTTTAACTTCCAGCCATTGGATCATGTTTTGCCGCTCTCTGCTAGACTGAAGAGCCCGTTATTAAATATTTGTTCCAATTGTAGATACCTATTGACCAGAATCCAAGTCACCCCTAAACCTTCTCTTTGTTAAGCTAAGTAGATTGAGCTCCTGGAATTTCTCACGAGAAGGCAGGTTTTCTAATCCTTTCATCATTCTTGTGGCTTTTTTCTGAACCCTCTCTAGTTTAAATTTGAAGCGGTATTTGCAGAACAAGGGAAGTAGCTGTGTCGGAGGATACAGTGGGATTTCCGCTATGAGCACCTAGTCACTTTACTTCCACCTCGTATAGGACACAGACCCAATAACAGCATCTCTGCCAACTAAAAAAAGCAGGAGGGCAAATTCAGAAACGGTCCCTAACTGCTGAGAATAATACAGATTTAGGCACACTTCCAACCTTACTGTGAATAATGGGTCAGAGCCGTCCTCTGTAGTATTGTCCAAAGGTTACGTATACATAAGTCAGGAATTCACAAGTCCCAAATTATTAATACTAGAACTGGGGAACTCCGAAAACCAAATGTACCCCAAGAAAAAGTCCTTCCAACCCAAGCACCCCAAAAATGTACAAGCCAAGGAGCTTGGTTTAAAAATGGGTCTGAGGTTCCTGCCATAAATAGAGGAGCAACTGTAAAATTGTATCACAGCCCTGAAAATATGGACACATGGCAATGGAAATGTAAAAGGTGTACCCAGACCACGTGTTCATTAGGGTATGGCAGTGAATCTGTGTTCAAATGGGAATTCAAAAATAAATGGATAATGCTAAGGAACATCACCATACCACCCTGTAGCGGGGCAGTTACCCTGCTCCTGGGAGAAAAGGGAGGCTGATTGGGGAAGCGGCCACAGCTGGGGCCACACCCAATCAGGCCACAGCTGGGGCCACACCCAATCAGGCCACAGCTGGCCCTGATATAAGGGCTCACTCCAGCCTGGGAGTGGGAAGGACCTGGCGGCCTGGGAGTACAGGGTACCTGGGGCAGAGCAGTGCTGGGGAAAGGCGAGGGGAGCTGGGGCACTCCAGCCTGGCAACTCCCCAGGCTGAGGCCTTGTTAAGGCCTAAGGAGGTACTGGGGCTGCAGAGGTAGCTGGTCCAACCCCCTTGCCAGTGATGAGTGGCCATCACAGACTGCAGTGTGCCCCGGGAAAAGGGGGCTAGATGATGATTGGCAGTAGCCACTGAGGCAAGGTGGGCATAGAGGGAGGGGGTTCCCTTGAGGAGGGGAGACCCAGAGCATGGGGGTGCTGCTGCGGGGAGCACCCCAACGTAAGGGATACCAGGGTCCGGGAGGGACACGGGGCCTGCGGCAGGCGAGACACCAGCCTGCAGGGGGCACTCTGAGGTTGAGGAGCTAATTCACAGCACGACCAGCAGGAGGCACCGTGGTGGTGAGTCAGCGATCTCCTACACACCCAATTTAAAAAATGGGAAGTATCTAGACAAAAATGTCCTGAAGAACATCAATGTGCTTTAAAATGCCAGACCTCATATACAGGGAATATACAACATATCCATATGTATATACAAGATATTAACCAAAGTAACCCAGGAACATCTTAACCAACGGTTTCCCTGAATGTATAAAATGGCTAATTCTGGACCGTAACCACGAACGCAGATACATATATAATGGGTCCAGATTTAAAGTTTTTGCAAACTTATTCCCTGAAGATTGGATAATTAACGCTCATTACTCTAACTGTTCTAAATGAATTGTACAATATAAAATATATTGGGGTCTGGGATGTGAAAAAAAGAGAAACGGTTTTGAAAAAAAATCCATATGGAAAACACTAAACACTGGAACAAAACTGAAAAACACATGGAGCTCCTCTACCCTAAGGGAAAATATAAAAAAGACTTTAAAGCAACGGACGCAGTCAGCACACGACTGGGGAACAAGGGAAAATAATACATCGAAAGATGGGATAGTCTGTGATGAAATTAAGTAAATTGTTGGAAAAAAGTATTCTGAATATTGTTAAAGAAATAAGGAAAATTCATGCAGAATTATCACGGGGAAAAGTGTGTATAAAAGCCCAGGAAATCTTGGGAGAACAATGAAAAGATATCTTGAAACAGGGCCAAAAAGGAACGTGGCCCCAAACTCTTAACTGGGCATTATGTTACTACTCTTATATTAATCAATCATTCCAAGATACCTGAAAAGTGCAAGTGCAACCATGTACCATACACCAGGGCACTCTTGTCCTTTCCGGTATAGCCAATGGAAAGGCCCAGGAAGAGTATTCGGTAACATAGGCCAGAGCCTGGAGAAATAAAACCAGGTACTATAAAATAGTACCAGAAAAAAATGAATGATGGTAAATACCTGAATTAGGATGGAAGCTGTCAAGGTTCCTTCCCCACTCTGAACTCTAGGGTACAGATGTGGGGACCTGCATGAAAGACCCCCTAAGCTTATTCTTACCAGCTTAGGTTAAAAACTTCCCCAAGGTACAAACTTTGCCTTGGCCTTGAACCGTATGCCTCCACCACCAAGTGTGTTAAACAAAGAACAGGGAAAGAGTCCACTTGGAGACGTCTGCCCCCAAAATATCCCCCCAAGCCCTACACCCCCTTTCCTGGGGAAGGCTTGATAAGAATCCTCACCAATTTGTACAGGTGAACACAGACCCAAACCCTTGGATCTTAAGAACAATAAAAAATCAATCAGGTTCTTAAAAGAAGAATTTTAATTAAAGAAAAGGTAAAAGAATCACCTCTGTAAAATCAGGATGGTAAATATCTTACAGGGTAATCAGATTCAAAACATAAAGAATCCCTCTAGGCAAAACCTTAAGTTACAAAAAGACACAAAAACAGGAATATACATTCCCTCCAGCACAGCTTATTTTAGCAGCCATTAAACAAAAGGAAATCTAACGCATTTCTAGCTAGATTACTTACTAACAAAAAAAGAAAAGGAGGACTTGTGGCACCTTAGAGACTAACAAATTTATTTGAGCATAAGCTTTTGTGAGCTACAGCTCACTTCTAACTAACAGAAGTTCTGAGATTGCATTCCTGATCTGTTCCTGGCAAAAGCATCACACAGACAGACGAACCCTTTGTTTCCCCCACACCCTCCCTATTTGAAAGTATCTTGTCTCCTCATTGGTCATTTTGGTCAGGTGCCAGCGAGGTTACCTTAGCTTCTTAACCCTTTACAGGTGAAAAGGTTTTGCCTCTGGCCAGGAGGGATTTTATAGCACTGTATACAGAAAGGTGGTTACCCTTCCCTTTATATTTATGACAGAAGCAAATAATAAAAGCCCAATAAAACCAGGTTACCTTGGTTAAAAAAGGAAATTGAAATTTAGAATGAAAAGGAGGTAAACTCACCATAAATTTACAGTGAAAAAATGGTTGGTGGAGATTATATAATTTAAACCAAAATATAGGTTGGCATCAAAAGGAAAAGGGTAATGTAACAATAAACAACCAAACCTGGTTCCTGGACCACGGGGTGTGGTGTACTCATGGAAATATCAATGGCACCCTCAGATGACTAAAACCTTTATGGCTCACCCTAGATTAACATCGCCAAATTTAAGGGCAATAGCGTGGAATGATACAGATTGGAATATGAAGATACAGACGAATCAAGGCACACTAGACCAAATAGAACGGTCAACTAAACTAATAGTATCTGTAAAAAGCTCTGCTTGCTTGAAAGTATAAAATTGTGAAAAAAGCTATAGAAAAAATAAGGTCTCAAATGTGTGCTTGGTACAATGTTGTATGTCAAGTAACAACATGGAAAGGGGTTGAATGGCCAATGTTATTTTGGATTTCTGGAACTGCTGTATTATTCTGTGGATGTTTCTGTTGTGGATATCAGATGTGTAAGCAATATAAAAAAAACCCAAGCTTTGCGAAAAACTTATCAAATGGAGTTGTCGAATTATGTTACTAATAATCGTAAAAGACTGCTTGACATTTTATAGAAACCAGAAAAGGAGATACAAGATCTAATAATTAGCGTACAAATTGTGGGTATGATTGATGCAATATTACAATTAACTTTGGTAATTAAATATTGAATGGGAGACTGTTGGGATGGTGCCAAATTGCTGTGGCCGTACTCAATGAATGGGGTGAACATCACTTGACATGACTTAAACATGGCTGACGGGCTGCAGAGGATCAGGGGAGCAGGTTCCCTTTAAGCAGAAGCAAATTTGATAAAGAATTGGCAAAGTCTGCGCATACAATCGATATTGAACCAATTGGTCAGCAAATATGGGCCCATGCAAAAGTAAATATCACATGTATAAAGTTCCAGCATGGAGCACAGGTTGACCTGGTTGTAGTGAGTCACCATGCAAAGAGCCAGAGTGAATGACTGATGAGTGAGTAAACATGGGGTGATCTTCATTTGGTGCCACCCCCCCCACCCCAGCCCCTTCTAAAATGCTAATTAGGTGAAATTAGTAACCACACACCCACTGGGCATGCTTTTAAGACAGGTGACTCCTTTGCGAGGAAAAAAAGTATAAAAATCAAGCAAAGTACATTACTGTGGTTGGCATTCCTTAATTGATGCTTGAAGAAGCAATGCTGCTAGACACAGTAGCCAAAACTCTGCTCCGTGGGCTTGAGTAGGACTGTGACCCAGAGGGGTCTCAAGGCGCAAGACCTTGCCTCGAGGGAACCCAAGACAGACCAGAGGGCTGAGAAGAACAGACCAGGAGGAAAGAAGCCGTCTATAAAATTGGTAACCACCTTCTTTGTTTGCCAAGCAGGAACTGCGTGAGGCTAGCGCAGGGCCTGTTTGTGACAGAGAGACTCGTTAAGAGGAATGTATAGCTCTTAATGTTTAACATAGGAGCTATGTGCTAAATATGACCCCTTACGGCTTGTGTAATTCTTTCTCAATAAACTGCTGTGTATTGAAGATAAGTACTGTGGACCTTTTTCACTGGTATGACAATAATCTGCTCCACTGGGAGCCAATAAAGATCCATTTCAGGGGTAGTCGCACTCCCTGTTGTCAACAATCAACATCCATCTTGAACTGTGGACACCAGAACTGGACACAGGATTTCAGCAGTGGTCACACCAGTGCCAAATGGAGAGGTAACCTTGCTGTTCCTACTGGAGATTCCTGGTTATGCATCCCAGGGTCACATTAGCTCTTTTGGCCACCACGACCCCCAAATCTTTCAGACTCATGATGGGGGATGTTGGGAGGTCCGGTTGCTACTACATAGCTCAGCAGTGCCAGTAGAGACCACATGGGCTGGTGCTGCGGCCCCCACGAGACGCCAGCTTGTTGCAGTGGCCCCCACACTCGGAAGAAAGCTGGGGGAAATTCACTCCTATGCCAAGGGCTTGGGAACCATTTAAACCCCGGTTTAGGACTTACTTTGAGGGCTCAGGAGGGACTTGCATGTGGGACTGGTGCCAGACCTCTGCTCGGCTGTGAATTTCACTCTGAGAGCAAGCAAGGTAGAGACGTGACGCGAGGAGTGCTGAGAGACTTGATACAGAATGTCCCCTTAAGGCTAGTTGGGCCTAGGGGTCAACCCTACCCTGTCCTGGGGTGCGGCCCTTTAAGATTTTGGGAGGTCTTGTGAATGCAAAGATCTAGGAAATAAAAGATATGGGAAGAGAGGAAGCAGTCCTGGGAATAAGTAGTGGGGGGAAGCCCATTACTGTTTCTTTAAGGGCCCAGAACCAAGAGACTTCAGAGTGGGCGGGACAAACTTCCCCTCTATCCCAGCCAATTGGGATGAGCTTTGGGAAGAGGACCACTATATATACTACCTCCTTCTCACATATGAGGAAAGACACCAGCAAGGGAAGGTGCTGATAGGCCCTGCCAAGCCCAAAGTTAAAGGAACTGGTTGGGGGACAAGAAGCCAGCTGGAGGAGCTGACTGCGGACCCTGCAGCTGGCCTGAAGTGCAACCCAGTGCCAGGAGGAGGGCTGGGGGCTCCTGAGCTGGGGGAAGGCAAGCCATCAGGATTCTTCTGTGGACCTAGAGCAGGGATGAGCTGGAGAGACAAGAAGAAGTGGTGTGCACTCTGTAAAAAAAGGATTAATACACCAGACCCTCTGAAGGGGGCATTTTGTTTGAAGCAATCTGGTCTGGATAATTGAATGGAGAGCCCAAGTGGGTGCTGAGGGCAGTGCATCAACAGGACTGTGAAGGGGTGTTCTCAAGGGTGGCCCCCTGTTTCAGAGGCAGATGGGACTAGTCTCCAGTGATCTGGAGATCTTTGATGTGAGATGTCTCTGAAGGCGAGGGCAGATCAGTGCTCGTGATGCTGGCATTCTGACACCCTCGCCAAGGTTGATGGAGCCCGGAGAACACTTATCTGAAACTGACTAACTGGAATTTGCTCTGTGTGGTACATTGCTAATTGCTTTAATCTTCCTGCCCATCGGTACTGGGGATTCCTGAGCACGGAGGGAAGTCAGTAGCCCCAGGCTATTGTCCCAATAAAACACTTAGTTGTCACTCAAGATCTCTTTCGCCATGTGTTGCCAACTGGCATGATTCTTCGTGAGTCTCAGGATAATTATTGTCTCCTTAAAGCCCCAGCTCCTGGAGGAACAAGTGGATATGTGATGATTGAGGCCTTCATTCTTAAAGAAAAGGTCAGTTTCTAGCCCTTGTGGCTGCAGAGAAAGCGTCACAATGTGACATCCCCCCTCCCCCCGTGCACCCTAAAGGCTCAAAAAGCAGAAGGCAAATCCAAAGAACATGAAATCTATTGGTTTTACATCATCTCATGGATCTAAAGCCAATCTTGTGGGTTTTGGTGAGCCTGACTCATGATATTTGAACATTTGGGGTTGGCAAGACTGCATGTCCCTTCCCCAATGGTACAGTTGTGAAATCAAGGGGTCTGCTGCCCTGGGGAGGGCTAAGTGCCCCCTCACTCCCTCGGGGTGTAAATCAGGAGTAACTCCATTGAAGTCAATGGATTTATAATGCTATACAGCTGGTATGCTAGCTGAATCAGGGCCTGAGCCTAATGCACAGTCAGATCAGGGAAGGAGCCATCTGCGGTCCCTCCTATCATGGGTATTTCATTCCTGTCTCCATCTCGGCTGTGGTGTGTTGTGTTGAAGCGGGACTGTTCTTAATGTTTCCTCTGAATAGTGTGGGGGTGCCTCAGTTTCCCCTATGCAGTTCTTAAGTATCTAGGTGGTGGGACAAGGGTGTATGATCATTGCAGAGCCCTAGAGGGCAGGTGTGTGCAGGGGTCTGGACACAGAGAATAGTCAACACCCCTGTTTCCTGGCAACTGATGGCCTGGCCCTTCCCCCCTGCAAGGTGAGAGCTAAAGGGTTGGAGAACAAAGGAATCTGGTGACCTCCTGGCCCCGGGAAAGGGACAAAGCCCAGAGGAGGAGGGGGTGGAGAGTGAGTCAGTTTGGGCTGGCTGGGGACATGGAGTGAAGGGCAGACGTGGTTGTCTGGCTCACTGCCCCCCAAAATGGACCCGGCTGAGGGGTCCTGTTCTCTGCATCTGCAAGCTCTGTGTTAGACCATGTTCCTGTCGTCTAATAAACCTCTGTTTTACTGGCTGGCTGAGAGTCATGTCTGACCATGGAGTTGAGGGGCAGGACCCTCTGGCTTCCCCAGGACCCCGCCTGGGCAGACTCGCTGTGGGGAGCGCACGGAGGGGCAGAGGATGCTGAATGCTCCGAGGTCAGACCCAGGAAGGTGGAAGCTGTGTGAGCTGTGTGTCCTGCAGACAGTCTGCTCACAGAAAGAAAAGGAGTACTTGTGGCACCTTAGAGACTAACCAATTTGGTTAGTCTCTAAGGTGCCACAAGTACTCCTTTTCTTTTTGCGAATACAGACTAACACGGCTGTTCCTCTGAAACCTGCTCACAGAAAGGAGACTTCCCCAGAGTCCTGAATGGCTTCATAGGGAGCAGTTCCAGAGCATCGTCCGGGGACTCTGTGACATGTGTGTTTTATTTTAATGCTTTGGAGTTAAAAAAAAAGTTTTTAAAAAAAGCGGAGGGAGGGAACTGGAGAAGAGAGAATGGGTCAGGAGGAGGTAGGAATGGAGGGGAAGAGAAGGGAAGAGAGGAGGAGGAAAGAGCTAAGATGAGGAGGCGAGGATGAAAGAGACTGGAGGAAGAAAGGAAACGTAGAGGAGGAGAGGGGAATGGAGGAGACCTGGAAATGGAGCGGGGTTGGAGAAGGAAGGTGAGGGGACTGCACAGCAGGAAGGTGGGGAGGCCCTGAGGTCAGTGCAATTCTGTTGCAGTGGACCTAACTCCATCCCTCCTTTAAGGAGGGTTCTCCTCGCTTTGTCTCCTCTCAGCACACCCACAGAGCTGCCTCATCTGCCTTTGTTTATGCTGCCCTGTGACTCACTGGTGGAGCTGTTCTCGGCAGCCATATGGATCAGCCAGGGACAGGCGCATGCAGATGCCTCCCTCGCTGGGCGCACTGGGTCAGTGTCTGGGATGGCTCCTCCGGAGGCTTGCTCTGGCTGTGAGTAAGCCAGGCACCCACCGCTATGCAAAGACCTCAGGGCAGCTGGACCTTATTGCTGATGGAGCATCAAACTTAAACCTGCCGGGATGGGGGCCCAGGGCAGTGCAAACAGGACCCCCACCGACTCGCCAGCCTGCAAACACAAGGATGCTTGAAACCCACTGGGAACAGGGCTGTGGAGTCTGTTGTGGGTTCAAGCCCAGCACAGTAGTGACTGGGAACTGTCACCTCTTCTGCCTTACAGGCAATGAGTTGATGTCTTTGTGTAATGCCCAGGGGATGTATCGACCTCACACCAAGCCTGGGGGCTGATCTTCCCACCCCTTTGTGCCAGAGGCGAAGGGAGTATTTCTAGCCCAATTTTACAGATGGGGAGCAGAGACATTAAGTGACCTGCCCAAGGTCACACAGTGTGAGAGGCAGCTAAGTGGTCCCTGGCTGCTTCTTCTGGTCAGTAGGGGGCGCTCTTGTGGGTTTCCTGGGCTATAGGAAGAGCAGCACCGGGGAACTGCTGCGGGAGGCCTGGATGAGACGGGGTGGGGGAGCCTTGGCTGCGGTAGGAGGCTAGCTAAGGGGGAGGGGACCGGGCACTATAGCGGCAGATGCAATTGAAGGACCATCGATGACACAGAGAATGGTGTCCAGTTGTAGCCGTCGCAGAAGCGGGTTTGGTATTTGAATATGCAACGAAGGGGAGGAGCTTAGAAACAGGTCCATTTGCTTGGCTGATATTGACCAGTGGCAGTTGGGCGTGTTTTACGATGAGCCGTACAATGCAGCATCTAATAGAGCCTAGACTTCCCAGGGCAAAAGCACCTGCCTGCTGCCATAGGACGGTGAGAGACGCTCAAATTCTATACCCAGCTCCTGATGAAGAACCCTGCTCCGGCTGACTCCAGACAGATACCGAATACCTTGGGCATGGGAAAAAGAGCCCAGATCAGATAGACTCAGCCCATCCTGGGAAATCTTTGCTCTGCGCTCTCCCACAAACACACCACAAGCCCACCAAGAAGGCTGACGGGGCAGAATCCTCCCGGAAAGGAGCTGGAGACAGGATTTCCCTTAGCCAGACTCTTTCACTTTCTCACAACTGTGCCAACGTCGCTGGTTCGAAACTGGCCAAGATCAGCAGGGGCTTTTGGGAGGCCCGTGTGAAATGATTTGGTGGTTTGGGGCCAGGTCCTGAGCTGGTGCAAACTGGCCCAATAATCCTATTGAAGTCTATGATGCTACCTTGCTTTAGACCAGCTGATGATCTGGCCGTTTAACTCCAGTTCCTAGAGAGCAGCGTTAATGGGGTGTGGGGGGGGGTGGGGGTGGGACATGGCTTTTTGAGCAAGCAGATGTTTTAATTTGGGGCAAAAAAATTTTTAAAAAAGGAAACCACATTTTTGGGGGGAGGGAGAATTTTTCTGTTTGTGAAAAATGATTTTTTATTTTTACAGGGTTTTTTTTTTTTTTTTTCCAAACACAGACATTGTTTCAGAGGAGCAGCCGTGTTAGTCTGTATCCGCAAAAAGAAAAGGAGGACTTGTGGCACCTTAGAGCCTAACAAATTTATTTGAGCATAAGCTTTCATGAGCTGGCCGTAAGCCCCAGGCACTTCCATCTGAGACTCCCCAGAAGACTGCACCTTTGAGCAGCCTTTGATCCAGGCATTGGTGAGCTCTTCACCTGATTATTACAACTCATAGCACCTTGCAATGAAGCCACGCACCCTGAAAAAGCAAAATGCAGCAGCAATTCTGCGTAGCAACCCAGGTAAGCATGCATGCATCAACTCAGGGCTCTGCATTCGCTCCCCTATGAACAGTGCAAGGTCTCTGCCCAATGACCTCTGTGAGATCAACCCTTGCTACTCAAGAGATACCTCTCCCTGCCTTACCAGGACAGCTGTGTTCCCCTGGCACCATCAGTGGGATGACATTGACCAAGAGGGGCAGGCTTGTGGGGGTGGGAGACAGAACTGTCCGAGCAGCTGAATCTAGAGACTGTGGAACTCACTGCCACAAGAGATCAGAGCCCACAAGCGTCGTTGCCATCAGAACTAAATGCAAAGCTCGCTGCTTAGATTTCCCTCAGTCCAATTTTCACACACACACATCTAGACAACACACGCTGTCTCACACATTCACTCTCTCTCACAAACACGCACAAATTAACGCCCCCCTCCCCCAACCAAGCCAGCTGCTTTGCCTCCAGGCTGGGAAGGAAGGAAGGGGGAGAGTGAGATTAGTATTGTTGTTTCTATTTGAATAGTTGGATGGTGCTTAGATGCTGAAGTGCTGGGGGCCATAAAGCAGCTGGAGAGATGCCAGCAGTGCAGACCCTGGCATGGAGAACCCTGCCTGGCTAGAAAGCTCCCAGAGGTGGCAATGTGGCCATGTCAGCAGAGGAGACTGGGGAGAGTCTCAGCATGATTTCCCGGCTTGTGCCCAGTCACACAGCACCTTAGTTGTGACCTGGTTGTCACCTTCCAGTGCACTGTCAGAGCCGGAACTGGAACGGGAATCCTGCAGTGTGGGGTGGGAGGAGACAGCCCTGTGTCGCGGCCCCCAGCCTGATCAGGGGCAAACCTACAATGCAGCAACTGTCCTCTCACCCTGATCCCAGGTCTGAGGCCTGAGATCTGTCCTGCTTACTCCACTCCTAGGTAGGATGACCACCTGTCGCTAATTGGGTGGGACAGTCCCAAAATGTACATTTCAAGTCCTGCTCCCGGGCTGAATGACTCTAGGGCCGCATTTGTCCCAGATTCCCTGCCGCTCCACACCACACCTGCCCGACACTCACGGGTGGCACCAGCCTCTTCCTGATGGGGGTAGGGGGCACTGAGGTGGTAAGCGGCCGACCAGAGGGCCCGGGCTGCTGTGGGGAGCCCCAGAGTCCTGGACCCTCCACCTGCTCTGGGCGGCGTGCTCTGGACGGTGGGGACACAGGCTGGGAGCTGCTCTTGGGCCCCCCGACCCCCTGCCCAGGGCAGGTGGAGGGTTCCGTGGCTCCCCACAGCAGCCTGGGGTCCCCGGGCATCTCTTACCATTACCCGACTCCAGTTTCTGGCCTGGCCAGGGGGAGGGGCCTCAGGGGAAAGAGGAGGAGCAGGAGGTGGGGCCACAGAGGGGGCGGGACTCCTGCATGTCCCCTGTTTGCATTTTGAAAAGGTGGTCACACTACTCCTAGGGAGGACCAGGCCTCCTACCTACAGCCCATCCCTGCATCCAGCCCCTTCCCCCTCCCGCCTGCCCCCCACCCTCTACTCCTTGCCACCTTAATCCCAGTGCTTCATCTGTGCCACGGCTGGCACCTCTGGGTTCGCCACATCAGTTATGAAAGTAAAAAAATTGCTTGAGCCCTGGCGCCTAATTGCTTACAAGTTAAGCACTGCTTCCTTCCACCTGCTCCTCCCAGATATACATCCCTCAGCTCCGAGGAGGCCAGGCCCCCCCCCACGGAGGCTGGGATTTTGCTGGGTCGCCCCACTGATCCAGATGAAGTGTTGCTTGGCTCTAGCAGCAATGGGCGGACAGGACCGAGGGGCCGCGCCCAACACAAAGGTCAAGGAGCTTTCTCCTGGCTGTCCGTACGGCTCCGTTGCCTAGCCAGACAGTTTCCTAATCAAAGCCGTTCCCAGGCCCAATGGCCACTCCCTTCTATGCCTTCAGTCTGTGCAAACCCAGCCCACTACCTCCCTTCCCCGTGTTGCTAAACAGCATTAAGACACGCTCACGCCTTATTGGCTGCTTGGAAAGCAGCCGCATTCATGCTCCCTGGGCGATTATTAACTGGAATTCCAGGCTGCAAGCACAGCGTGTGTGTGCGCACCACACAACCACCCTCACAAACAGTCACACGCCTAGACAGACACAGGGCGAATGATCTGAAAACCCGACAGGTCTGTTCTGCTCAGCCGGGCTCCGCCTGCCCGGCTTGCCACCTTTGCAGCTGGAGCCAACGGTTCAGACCACGGCATCAGCCTCTCACGACGTGGAAGGCCATTACTTTACCCTGAAGCGCCACTGCGGTGTGTCCTCGCCACGACGCAGGACACGACATCGTCGGGTCACGAGATGTCACTCCGGAGCCACGTCACAGGGCAGCGGTGTCACGGTGCACCACAGCCTAGGGCCAGCATGCTGCAGAATGCAAATGGCCCACACATACCATAAATAAACTTTAAAATCCCTACTGAAAGGACCCCCCTACAGACGACTCAAGAAATTTCATGATTGTTACTGTGATTTCTGAAAACACCTGAGCGGGGCCACTTAGCTAATATAGTATGGCGGGGCCACAAAGGTGTCTATATCGAACACTGAAGTGAAGACCAGACTGAATAGTGTCTACACAGCAATAAACCAACACCCAGGGCTGTGTATCTAATCGCTTATGGCACCCAGGTGTCGGTGACGCAAACCAGCACCCACAAGCAGCCTTGTGCATCACCAAGCAGGACGCAGTGACTAGGTGTTACTTCCTCCCTTGTGTATGGTAAAAGACGGCCGGTGGTTGTCACGACACAGTGTATCGAAAGGGTCGGTTCTCAGTTGAGTACAGGGGGCTGGATCTTCAATAAAGCTCAGTGCTGAGGGTGCTGAGCAGTTTGGAAAAGCTGGCCCTCATTGAGGGGCCTCACACCTAATCCACCATGTTTGTACAGGCAGAGCCAGGGCAGTGAGAGCTGATTTTTACCCCGAAATGGTTATGCCGATCGGCCCCCTAGTGCGGCTGTATTTATACCAGTACAGAAGTGGCCCAGTCTGTCTGTGATGGGCTCCTTTAAGGAGAATTAGCCCAGCTCGGCCCACCTGTCGTCATTAAAGCCCAGATCCACAACGGTACTTCAGCTCCTAACTCAGCTGGGGCTAACTGCTCAGGTGGCCGCTGGGCAGCTAATTGACTGTGGGGGCACCTGGGCCTGAGAAAAGGCTACCAGAGCCCAGTGCCGGGGGAGGGGGCACCTGAGGAGATGATGCTCCCAAACAGCAGGCGGCCACAACTGCTGTTGCCACCACGACCTACTTAGCTTTCCAAGCCGAGGGGGAAAGGCCTGAGCAGGAGAAAGGGATCAGCTGGGAAGAAGCTGGCTGAGACTGGCCGCCAGCCCTGAGTCACTCCCCAGCCCCAGGAGGAGAGCTGTGGACTCCTGCATGCAAGGAGGGTAAGGCTGCCCGCCCAGGGGTAGATCTGTGGGACTCCTGGCTTTAGGCGAGGAGGCCTGTCAGAATTAGTGCCCAGGCTCCCAAGAGAAAGGTGGATTTAAGGGGCTCCTTAAAAAAAGAGCTAATCAATATCCTCCCCCCCCCCACCTTGGGAAGGATCTTGATTTAAATACTTTGTTCTGGGAGTAAATCATTGCAAGACCGGGAGAGGAGCCCAGTGGGCCTGCAGAGCCATCCTGTGCCACACTGGCCTGCCCCTACCAGTACAGCTTATTCCCCGTCCTGGAGCTATATGAGCACCTACGATAACAATAGCTTCTTCTCCGGCACTTTTCATCAGTAGGCCTCAAAGCACTTTACAAAGGAGGTCTGTATCATTTCCCCTGTTTTACATGTGGGGAGACTGAGGTCGAGGGAGGTGTGAATTGCCCAAGCCATCCCAGCCGGCTCATAACAGAGCAGGTCTCCTGAATCCTAGTCCAGTGCTTTATGCACTAAGCCACTCTGCCTCTTTATGCTGTTATAACTGTATCCACACCAGGGGAGGCAGGGGGACAGAGCCCGTATGGTTAATTAGTGTAGACAGGGCCTAAAGGGGTGCTGAGCTTTTGAAAATCCAACTCCAATGGTAGGTGCTGAGCCCTCAAAAACCTGACCCTGAGCTTGCTGGACCTGTCATGCAGGTGGTCAGAGCCGATGATCACAACGCAGGGCTGGATGGAAATCTGACCCTCTGTACCTGCGTTTCTCCCTGTTACTCATGCAAAGTAGCACCTTACTCCATGAGGAGCCCTGGAATCCAGGCTTATGAGAAAAGGTCCCATGAACAGAAGGTCTCCTCACAATTAAACAGGGTCATGGGACTTGCTGCTAAAGACCCCTCTCCCACCTAGAGAGAAATAGGGGTGGGGACGTGGAGTCACCCTGTCCTGAAAGGAAGAGGTTTCCTCCTTTAAACTGACTTCCTTTCTGCTCCTCTGGCATTAAACGGGCTCTGCCAGGGTTAAAAATGTGGATAAATTGGAGAGAGTCCAACGAAGGGCAACAAAAATGATTAGGGGTCTAGAACACATGACTTATGAGGAGAGGCTGAGGGAGCTGGGATTGTTTAGCCTGCAGAAGAGAAGAATGAGGGGGGATTTGATAGCTGCTTTCAACTACCTGAAAGGGGGTTCCAAAGAGGATGGCTCTAGACTGTTCTCAATGGTAGCAGATGACAGAACGAGGAGTAATGGTCTCAAGTTGCAGTGGGGGAGGTTTAGATTGGATATTAGGAAAAACTTTTTCACTAAGAGGGTGGTGAAACACTGGAATGCGTTACCTAGGGAGGTGGTAGAATCTCCTTCCTTAGAGGTTTTTAAGGTCAGGCTTGACAAAGCCCTGGCTGGGATGATTTAACTGGGAATTGGTCCTGCTTCAAGCAGGGGGTTGGACTAGATGACCTTCTGGGGTCCCTTCCAACCCTGAGATTCTATGATTCTATGTCCACACGCTGCAGGTTAGGATCATCATCTGATGCTGAGCTCTGCCTCTCTGTTGGACTTTGACTGCAGGCTCCGGACCAGACTGGATCCTTTGCTCAGCCTTCACTTCCTCTTGCTGTTCCCAAGCAGACACCGCACCGGCTCACTGCTGCTCTCTTCTGGCCCAGACACTCCGTTCGCCCAGCTTGGCCAAAGGTGGCAGGACACGGACTGTAGGCAGCTCTGCTCGGGGGCCAGAGTTCACCCCTGAGGGGTGTGATGGGGGGCGGTCTGGGGAGGGGCAGTGGGCTGTGCTCTGGGGAGGGATGGCAGTGGGGTGGAGCATGCTCTTGAGGGAATGGGATGATGTTGGAGAGGGATGTTGCTGGAGTGGGGAATGACAGGGAGTCTTATCCTCAGTGAAGGGGCCAGGAAGGGTAAGGATGGGTGAGAATCTGACCTGCACTTGCTCTCCAGAGGATCACAAGCATCGTGCAGTAGGGGCCCATCTTAGCCTGTCTCTGACAGTGGGCTGTGTTCCTGTAATGCTACCCGCAACACCCCTGCTGGGAGAGGCCAGGACTTGGAGCATCTGCAAATTCCCCCAGTGTCAACTCTGGCGCCCCATTTCCTCTAAGCACCTCATGTTGCAGGAGGCTAGCCTGGGCTCCTGGGATATCTATGAGCTCTCGCAAGCAAACTCTTGCTCAGCCTGTTAATGTTTAGTGAAAGCCAGGGAATATCTAAGGGATCTTGCAACCACTCTGGGCAGAGGGCAAAGCTTCTGTGGTTTGTGCTCCAGCTAGTAATCTGGAAGTTACATAATTCTGCTCCGTGAACTGCCTTGCATGGAGAGGGATCAGCTCAGCAACCCACTTGGCACCAGGGCCCGAGGCTAGGCCCATGCTGGGATCCAAAGCTTAGAGCTGGGGGAGGAGGGCTTGCCACATGCCCCTCCCTGGTGAAACCGATCACGGGAAAAAGGACTTTGGCGTCTCCCTCTGAAACTCATCCAGTCCCCATGGCCTCCTGCCAGCCAGCCCCAAGGCATTCCGGTTTCCTGCTTAGCTATGCCTGGGTGGAAGGAGATACATTGCCTACCCAATGCTCTAGCCAGGGGGAAGTAGAAGGCCCATTGCTGGACTGAGGTGTTTAGCTGGCAAGGTGCCCCTGGAGGGTACCAGTGTTTGGGGCAAGGGTGGGAAGCACCAGGAGCATCCCATTGGTTAGCAGGGTAGATGCTATCACCCCCATTCAGCCTCTCTTTTCTGCCCACTCAGGCTCCCTCTGCCCCAGCCATAAGAGGATCTAAACAAAACCCAGGACGCAGCTGGCTGCCTGGGTCAGGGCCTCAGGTGGTGTAAACCAGCAGATGCTCAGTGGGGCTTGCACCAGTCTACACCGCACCAATTTACACCAGCTGAGGGTCTGGCCCAGAGGCTGTATTTCTGGTGCCCCAGGCAGGATTCCACTCCCTCCGAATTCTCTGCCATGCAATTGGGTGCTAGGAATATTGGCAGCTGCCTCCCCCAGCTCTCCGCCTGGTCCCTTCCAAGGGGAGGGATTCAGGCAGCTTCATTTGCTCCGCTTTTCTTCTGATACTTCATAAGGGTGTAGCACAAACTGACCTACCTTTAACCCTTGCTTATCATGACAAGGTCAATACTCATGTGTCATGGCAGGGGTCAGTATATTGGATGTCCTGAATCTGGTGGCTACTGCTTCGGAATCCACTTCCCCCCGTCCGCCCTTACATCCACAGCTCCTCCACATGCATCCCAGCCCCTCTCTGCTTTCCACCTCCCTGTCCTTGCTTTCACTCTCAAAGAAGTCACAGTGGAGACAGGGGGGCATCTAGAGAAGGCAACAGGTTTAGAACTAGATCGCACTTTGTTTTTATGCTACCCATAATTTATCCTCTAGAACTCGCTGCTACAAGATATCAGGCCAGATCCTCAGCCAGTGTAAATTGGTGTAGCGCCATTGACATCCACACAGCAACAATGATGTATGCCAGCTGAGGGTCTGGCCCATTGAATCCAAGGGCTTGGTGGGGCTCACTCAAGGAGATACCCATGTATGGGAGAGATTTTCAAAAAGTGTGTACAGGATTAAGAAGTGCGGGTGTCAGATCTCCCCCTAAATTGGTAATGGAAACATGCACAGTTAATAAAGATCAGATAAAAATGATAAGGGGTTATAAATCCTCATGCTTCAGGGCATAAGCCAACCACTAGCGGACAGGGGAGAGGAAGAAACGTCCCCAATTGCTGGTTATTCTATAATTGTCCACTCAGGGGTATCTCGCATCATCCTCTGAAGTAGCTGGCACTGATCCTTGTCAAGGTTAAATGGAACCTTTCCGATGGGCTACGGTGATCCCTGTGCTCTCATGTTTTGATGCATGCTGCTCTCTTCCCCCAAGGGACTCCAGGAAGGATGTCGTTGCTTCATCTGCAAAGGGACTTTCCAGTGTGCAGCCCTGCCAACCACAGACATTCACAAAGGATGAGTCAGGCCTGCAAGTCTCACTGCTTGAAAACTCCCGACATTTTTTTTCTTCAAAGAATAGATGTGAGACTCTTCTGGCTTCGAGCCTTTCGGGGTCTGATTTTTCTAGCACTTCCCTGCAATCACAAGGGAAAACAGGCGATTTTAAAAAGAAAAAAGCAAGCTCAGATTCTCACCGAATCACCTGACTTCAGGAGCTGGGGCTTTAAGGAAAACACCAGAGAGCATACAAATCTTGATGACAACACCAAAGCTGGCGATGCTGATAGCACCGGGCTCTGGGACCGTACGAGGCCCTGGAGATTGCAACCCCAGGGAACCAGATCAGGCCAGGTACAGAGCCAGACAGAGAGTCTTGCAGCTTGTCTTTGTGCTGATGCTTCTGTGATAACAATCTCCGTGGCTTGCGGGCTGCTGCTGTGGTTCTAAGAACAGAGCTCGGCCACCTTCCTCCAAAGCGCTCCAGTGGCTTTACGCCGACTTATTTGCATAGAGGAGAAAATACAAGTGCTTTTGAATGGAAGCTGTTCAAGAGACACACAGGTTACTTGAGATTGATCCTGCAAAATCCGGGGGTTGCCTGAAACGGAGCCTGGCTCTGGCTCTGGCTTTTTGCAGAATCAAAGCTGAGCGGATGTGAACAAAACCAAGCTCTCACCCAGCTCCTTCGAGCGCCGCTGGGAAGCTGCCAGTGTCAAGAGAGAAGCTGAGGACTGAACAGGCTGAGGGATTCTGAACTGTCCGCTCTGGGTCAGGGTGGAGGGATGCGGAAGAAATGTCCAGCCTGATTCCTCAGAGCCTAAAGTTTTGGATGAACTCTGGACGCAGCCTTTGAATTCTCCAGGGGCTTCTCCAAAGAGATGGGACATGCTGCAGGACTGGTGGACAGTCCCTTCTTCTGTGGTATCAGCAGGATGGGATGTAATGGGGTTACCCCTAGCCTGTTTCAAAGCGCTCTCCCCAAGTCAGGTTCTGGGCCTCTTTATCTGGGCCCTAAGGTGGGCCCCAGCCTACTGGCTGGATTTGCATTTTACTCTCCAGGGGTTAATCTGATGCCTCCAGGGGCGGAAATAAATATCGTGGGTGGTATTTCAGCTCCTGGGCGGCGGCCATATTAAACTCCCAAACCAGGGGTGGTAGTAAAACTGGGGTTTTATTAAAGTTAATATCCAACAGCAAACCAAGCTTCCATAACCCCCACCCATCAACTCAGTCTGACCACAACACCCTACCCATTCTACTGGGTCCTCTTCCCACTTCCCCGCTATGTTCTCTCTGACCTTTTCTGCAGAACCTCAACTTCCTAAAGCAGAAGATGCAGATAAATATCACCCAGAGAGTAAATATAACCCTGACTTTTCTCAAGAGTGCTACGCTCCCCACTCATAAATGTAATGTCCTCCCAATGTTTCTGTTAAAATATAAAACATTCAGTCTATCCATTTGACTTATTAATAGTCGTCCCCAAGTTCCAGCTCTTAAACAGTTGTTCTCAGCTGAGTCACCAGTTCTGGTACCTAGGATGGAAACTTCTGCACCTCTCCACATTAAACAGGAAATTTCTATGATAAGTGTAAATTCCCTAAAGATACTCATCTCTTACGAAGGTTTCAGAGTAGCAGCCGTGTTAGTCTGTATTCGCAAAAAGAAAAGGAGTACTTGTGGCACCTTAGAGACTAACCAATTTATTTGAGCATAAGCTTTCGTGAGCTACAGCTCATTTCATCGGATGCATTCAGTGGAAAATACAGTGAGGAGATTTATATACACACAGAACATGAAAAAATGGGTGTTACCATACACACTGTAAGGAGAGTGATCACTTAAGATGAGCTAATACCAGCAGGAGAGCAGGGGGCGGGGAAGAAAACCTTTTGTAGTGATAATCAAGGTGGGCCATTTCCAGCAGTTAACAAGAACGTCTGAGGAACAGTGGGAGGAGCGGGAATAAACATGGGGAAATAGTTTTACTTTGTGTAATGACCCATCCACTCCCAGTCTCTCTTCAAGCCTAAGTTAATTGTATCCAGTTTGCAAATTAATTCCAATTCAGCAGTCTCTCGCTGGAGTCTGGTTTTGAAGTCTTTTTGTTGTAATATGTGACTTTTAGGTCTGTAATCGAGTGACCAGAGAGATTGAAGTGTTCTCCAACTGGTTTTTGAATGTTATAATTCTTGACATCTGATTTGTGTCCATTCATTCTTTTACATAGAGACAGTCCAGTTTGGCCAATGTACATGGCAGAGGGGCATTGCTGGCACATGATGGCATATATCACATTGGTAGATGTGCAGGTGAACGAGCCTCTGATGGTGTGGCTGATGTGATTAGGCACTAACAGCTCCTATGTGATCCCTGGTATAACCATGTCTCTCCAAGTCACTGGGCAAATGGCAAGCTATTTAGAAAAAAAAAATCTACTAAATTAACATCATAAACTGTTCAGAACTATAAAGCATGTTATTTAGAGCAACATCCATACTTTAAATCAATATCACTTCGTTTGCCGATATTCCATCAGGCTTGGATATAATGCAGAATAAGGTGCCGGAATAGGTATTTTGCACGGCCTATGACAAACATGAGGATAACCCCAGGGTTCATTCACCAGTCCAGGAGTTGGATTTAGACACAGATAAGTACATGTCTCTAATGTTCATATGTCAATGTCTTCTCTTGCGAGTCAGATGACCATGCATGTTGGGTCCCTCGCTAGTTTAAACGAGAGTAATTGGTGGATTCTCCATAAGTCTTTAAATGAAGATTTGAGGATTTCAGTAACTCAGCCAGAGGCTATGGGCCTACTACAGCAGTGGGTGAGTGAGGTCCTGTGTTGCGCGATGTGCGAGAGGTCAGACTATTAGATGATCATGATTGTCCCTTCTGGCCTTAAAGTCTACGAATCAGTGGAAAGCTCTCATGATCTGTCCTCTTATGTGCTCCTGGTTTCAGGTTCCACGGGCTTGTTTTGGCATTCACGTCTTTCACTAGCGGGTGTGAACGTCACATCAATCTGATCAGCAGTTTCCATGTTTACAGGATCAACGACATCCTCATTTCTCAGACATGGATTGAATGTTTCTGCCTCTGGATGCAGGCAGAGTCTCTGTTTCAGGGGTAGTATCTGCTCCATCACACAATGTAGTTCATCTTTGCTCTCACTATCAGAATCACTGGAGTCCAAATTCCTGTCCTGATTTTGATCTCTTGTGGCACTAGCTTGTCTTGTTCTCTGTGTCTTCCGCTGGGTAGTTTAGAGGGCAGCATTATACCAAGCGTAAGAAGTCACAGGGAAGTAAAGAGACATCTTTCTTTATGCAAACTTTACTTTTCTGTTGGCAGCTTTTCCTGGCAAAAACCATAGCCTGCTACAGCCGCACTCCCGGGAAACCAGGCCCAAATGCTTGCAAAAGTAAAACATCTGCTAGGACCTGCCTACACCCCGAAGTCCACAGGCACAGAGGTCACATCCAACCTGCCAGCCAAGCAGAGACGTTATTTCAGAAAAATTGGGGGGGTGGAGAGGAGAGAGCATTGTGTCAGCATATGGAACATATGTAACTATAATTCCGGAGTGGAGGGGTAGTGGAAGATATTATGGTCCCGATAGGCCTATGAAAATCACCTAGTACCAGCTGTGCAGAGAGGTGCAACTGCGCCACCTGGGGGCCTTGCCCAGCAAGTGAGCCCTAAGCCTGCACTGTGTGTGACCACACACAGTGCCAGCTTGCTGCGGGCTGATAGTGCCCATCCCCATAGCTGGGTGCCTGTGGGGGGCTGGGCATTTGGGTGCCTTGGTCTTTATCTGCAGTTGCATGTTTCACAGGGTTTTTTATGCCGCAAGGAACTGTCCGGGCAGCAATCTGGTCTTCTCAGGCTATTTCGGTTGCTGGACTGTCTGTGAATCTGGGAAATCCTTTCCTTGCCCTTAGATGTTGCTTATTTCTACATAAGAAAGGCCATATTGGGTCAGACCCATGGCCCATCTATCCCAGTATCCTGTCTTCCGACAGTGGCCAGTGCCAGGTGCCCCAGATGGAATGAACAGAACAGGTAATGATCAAGTGATCCATCCCTTGTCGCCCACTTCCAGCTTCTGGCAAACAGAGGCTAGGGACACCATCCCTGTCCATCCTGGCTAAAAGCCATTGATGGGCCTATCCTCCAGAAACTTATCTAGTTCTTTTTTGAACCCTGTTATAGTCTTGGCCTTCACAACATCCTCTGGCAAGGAGTTCCACAGGTTGACCGTGCGTTGTGTAAAGAAATATTTCCTTTTGTTTGTTTTTAAACCTGCTGCCTATTAATTTCATTGGGTGACCCCTAGTTCTGGTGTTACGAGGAGAAAATAACTCTTCCTTATTTACTTTCTCCAGACCAGTCATGACTTTATAGACCTCTATCATATCCCCCCTTAGTCATCTCTTTTCCAAGCTAAAGGCACAGTCTTACTAATCCATCCTCATATGGAAGCTGGTCCATACCCCTAATCATTGTCGTTGCCCTTTGCTGTATCTTTTCCAATTCCAACATATCTTTTTTGAGATGGGCGACCACATCTGCACCAAGTATTCAAGATAGGTTTTAGAGTAACAGCCGTGTTAGTCTGTATTCGCAAAAAGAAAAGGAGTACTTGTGGCACCTTAGAGACTAACCAATTTATTTGAGCATAAGCTTTCGTGAGCTACAGCTCACTTCATCGGATGCATACTGTGAAGAATACAGAAGATGTTTTTATACACACAAACCATGAAAAAATGGGTGTTTATCACTACAAAAGGTTTTCTCTCCCCCTACCCCACTCTCCTGCTGGTAATAGCTTATCTAAAGTGATCACTCTCCTTACAATGTGTATGATAATCAAGGTGGGCCATTTCCAGCACAAATCCAGGGTTTAACAAGAACGTCTGAGGAACGGGCGGAGGGGGGAGGAAAAAACAAGGGGAAATAGGTTACCTTGCATAATGACTTAGCCATTCCCCGTCTCTATTCAAGCCTAAGTTAATTGTATCCAATTTGCAAATGAATTCCAATTCAGCAGTCTCTCGCTGGAGTCTGGTTTTGAAGTTTTTCTGTTGTAATATCGCAACTTTCTTGTCTGTAATTGCGTGACCAGAGAGATTGAAGTGTTCTCCGACTGGTTTATGGATGTTATAATTCTTGACATCTGATTTGTGTTCATTTATTCTTTTACATAGAGACTGTCCAGTTTGACCAATGTACATGGCAGAGGGGCATTGCTGGCACATGATGACATATATCACATTGGCAGATGTGCAGGTGAATGAGTCCCTGATAGTGTGGCTGATGTTATTAGGCCTTGTGATGGTGTCCCCTGAATAGATATGTGGGCACAGTTGGTAACGGGCTTTGTTGCAAAGATAGGTTCCTGGGTTAGTGGTTCTGTTGTGTGGTATGTGGTTGCTGGTGAGTATTCGCTTCAGGTTGGGGGGCTGTCTGTAGGCAAGGACTGGCCTGTCTCCCAAGATTTGTGAGAGTGTTGGGTCCCTCTTCAGGATAGGTTGTAGATCCTTGATAATGCGTTGGAGGGGTTTTAGTTGGGGGCTGAAGGTGACGGCTAGTGGCGTTCTGTTATTTTCTTTGTTAGGCCTGTCCTGTAGTAGGTGACTTCTGGGAACTCTTCTGGCTCTATCAATCTGTTTCTTCACTTCCGCAGGTGGGTATTGTAGTTGTAAGAATGTACTCTTAGCCCTGCAGAAGCAGCTGTCCTATCTCGGGGCCGCTCCTTCTGTCCCTCCACCCCCATGAACATGATACAGTTCTGTGGTGACCTAGAATCCTATTTTCGACGTCTCCGACTCAAGGAATATTTCCAACACACCTCTGAACAACATACTAATCCACAGAGACCTCCCTACCAACACTACAAAAAGAAGGATTCTAGGTGGACTCCTCCTGAAGGTCGAGACAGCAGACTGGACTTCTACTTAGAGTGCTTCCGCTGACGTGCATGGGCTGAAATTGTGGAAAAGCAGCATCACTTGCCCCATAACCTCAGCCGTGCGGAACACAATGCCATCCACAGCCTCAGAAACAACTCTGACATCATAATCAAAAAGGCTGAGAAAGGAGGTGCTGTTGTCATCATGAATAGGTCGGAATATGAACAAGAGGCTGCTCGGCAGCTCTCCAACACCACTTTCTACAAGCCATTACCCTCTGATCCCACTGAGAGTTACCAAAAGAAACTACAGCATTTGCTCAAGAAACTCCCTGAAAAAGCACAAGATCATATCCGCACAGACACACCCCTGGAACCCCGACCTGGGATATTCTATCTACTACCCAAGATCCATAAACCTGGAAATCCTGGGCGCCCTATCATCTCAGGCATTGACACCCTGACAGCAGGATTGTTTGGCTATGTAGACTTTCTCCTCAGGCCGTACGCTACCAACACTCCCAGCTACCTTCGAGACACCACTGACTTCCTGAGGAAACTACAATCCATCGGTGATCTTCCTGATAACACCATCCTGGCCACTATGGATGTAGAAGCCCTCTACACCAACATTCCACACAAAGATGGACTACAAGCCGTCAAGAACACTATCCCCAATAATGTCACAGCAAACCTGGTGGCTGAACTTTGTGACTTTGTCCTTACCCATAACTATTTTACATTTGGGGACAATGGATACCTTCAAATCAGCGGCACTGCTATGGGTACCCGCATGGCCCCACAGTATGCCAACATTTTTATGGCTGACTTGGAACAACGCTTCCTCAGCTCTCGTCCCCTAATGCCCCTACTCTACTTGCGCTATATTGATGACATCTTCATCATCTGGACCCATGAAAAAGAAGCCCTTGAGAAATTCCACCATGATTTCAACAATTTTCGTCCCACCTTCAACCTCAGCCTGGTCCAGTCCACACAAGAGATCCACTTCCTGGACACTACAGTGCTAATAAACAATGGTCACATAAACACCACCCTATACTGGAAACCTACTGACAGCTATTCCTACCTACATGCCTCCAGCTTTCACCCTGACCACACCACACGATCCATTGTCTACAGACAAGCTCTGCGATACAACCGCATTTGCTCCAACCCCTCAGACAGAGACAAACACCTACAAGATCTCTATCAAGCATTCTTACAACTACAATACCCACCTGCGGAAGTGAAGAAACAGATTGATAGAGCCAGAAGAGTTCCCAGAAGTCACCTACTACAGGACAGGCCTAACAAAGAAAATAACAGAATGCCACTAGCCGTCACCTTCAGCCCCCAACTAAAACCCCTCCAACGCATTATCAAGGATCTACAACCTATCCTGAAGGATGACCCAAGACTCTCACAAATCTTGGGAGACAGGCCAGTCCTTGCCTACAGACAGCCCCCCAACCTGAAGCGAATACTCACCAGCAACCACATACCACACAACAGAACCACTAACCCAGGAACCTATCCTTGCAACAAAGCCCGTTGCCAACTGTGCCCATGTATCTATTCAGGGGACATCATCACAGGGCCTAATAGCATCAGCCACACTATCAGAGGCTCATTCACCTGCACATCTACCAATGTGATATATGCCATCATGTGCCAGCAATGCCCCTCTGCCATGTACATTGGTCAAACTGGACAGTCTCTACGTAAAAGAATGAATGGACACAAATCAGATGTCAAGAAGTATAACATTCATAAACCAGCCGGAGAACACTTCAATCTCTCTGGTCACGCAATTACAGACAAGAAAGTTGCGATATTACAACAGAAAAACTTCAAAACCAGACTCCAGCGAGAGACTGCTGAATTGGAATTCATTTGCAAATTGGATACAATTAATTTAGGCTTGAATAGAGACGGGGAGTGACTAAGTCATTATGCAAGGTAACCTATTTCCCCTTGTTTTATCCTCCCCGCTCCGCCCGTTCCTCAGACGTTCTTGTTAAACCCTGGATTTGTGCTGGAAATGGCCCACCTTGATTATCATACACATTGTAAGGAGAGTGATCACTTTAGATAAGCTATTACCAGCAGGAGAGTGGGGTAGGGGGAGAGAAAACCTTTTGTAGTGATAAACACCCATTTTTTCATGGTTTGTGTGTATAAAAACATCTTCTGTATTCTCCACAGTATGCATCCGATGAAGTGAGCTGTAGCTCACGAAAGCTTATGCTCAAATAAATTGGTTAGTCTCTAAGGTGCCACAAGTTCTCCTTTTCTTTTTAGTATTCAAGATGTGGGCGTACTATGGATTTGTATAGAGGTAGTATGATATTTTTTGTCTTATTATCTATCCCTTTCCTAATGATTCCCAGCATTCTGTTACCTTTTTGACTGCCACTGCCCGTTGAGCAGATGTTTTCAGAGAACTCTCCACAATGACTCCAAGATCTTTCTTGTGCGGTAACAGCTAATTTGGACCCCATCATTTTATGTGTATAGTTGCAATGATGTTTTCCAGTGTGCATTGCTTTGCATTGATCAACATTGAACTTCATCTGCCATTTTGTTGCCTAGTCACCCGGTTTTGTGAGATCCCTTCGTAGCTCTTCGCAGTCTGCTTTGGACTTAACTATCTTGTGTAGTTTTGTATTATCTGCAAATTTTGCCACCTCACTGTTTACCCCTTTTTCCAGATCATTTATGAATATGTTGAACAGTTCAGGTCCCAATACAGACCCCTGTGAGACACATCTATTCACTTCTCTCCATTCTGAAAACTGACCATTTATTCCTGCCCTTTGTTCCCTGTTTTTTAACCAGTTACTGATCCGTGAGAGGACCTTCCCTGTTATCCCATGACTCTTTACTTTGCTTAAGAGTCTTTGGTGAGGGAACTTGTCAAAGGTTTTCTGAAAATCTAAGTATACTATATCCACTCGATCACTCTTGTTCACATGTTTATTGACCAACTCAAAGAATTCTAGTAGATTGGTGAGGCACGGATTTCCCTTTACAAAAACCATGTTGACTCTTCCCCAACAAATCATGTTCATCTATGTGTCTGATCATTCTTTTCTTTACTACAGTTTCAACAATTTGCCTGGTACTGAAGTTAGGCTTACCGGCCTGTAATTGCCAGGATTGCCTCTGGAGCCTTTTACAAAAATTGGCATCACATTAGCTATCCTCCAGTCATCTGGTCCAGAAGCTCATTTAAATAATAGGTTACATATCACAGTTATTCTGCAATTTCACATTTGAGTTCCTTCAGAACCCTTGGGTGAATACCCTCTGGTCCTGGTGACTTATTAGTGTTTAATTTATCAATTTGTTCCAAAACCTCCTCTAATGCCATCTCAATCTGAGACAGTGCCTCAGATTTGTCACTGAAAAGAATAGCTCAGGTTTGGGAATCTCCCTCACATCCTCAGCCATGAAGATGGACTCAAAGAATTCATTTAGTTTCTCCACAATGGTCTTATCTTCCTTGAGTGCTGTTTTAGCATCTCAATTGTTCATACTCCATAAAGCAACCAAAAGACCCTAGGTAAGAGACAAACTCCAAATCCTGAGTCATGTGGGTGCTTCCTGATTCTCCCCAAGGGCTGAGGGATTCAGACCTGTTCCCAGATATCTCCCCCAGCCCAGGGGCAGAACTAATAGGGGGAAAGGAGGGTGACTGCCACCCTTGTGGCGTTTCAGTGTATGGGTAGTGTGTTATACATCATACTATGGAACTGACAAAAGGAGGTGTATGCCACGACTTTTTGCATGGGGCTGGAGAATAAGCCCACCCTGCACTCACTCAGCAGTGGCGGCTCCTGTCCTGGCTCTGTGACACGGCACACAGGGTTGTGTGATGCTGTGACCCCGTGTTCCAGGTCAGGATGTCACTCAGGTAGATTTGGCCTAGCCACCCCTCTGTCATGACCAAACCAGAGTGATGCTGTAACCCTGTGTGCCAGATTGGCGGGGGGCTGTCCATAAATTACATAACACACTATGGGGCTGGTGTATCCTTCCTTTTGCACCTTTGTTTCACTGTTACAAGTGGTGGGGGGAGGCTTGAAAAATCACTCAAAAAATTGTTATGCAATTTATGGACAGTCCCCGACACCCAGAGCAGGAAGCCAGGACCAGCTGAGCAGGGGCCACCCTGCCACTGCCCCGGCACTGAGATCCCACCCACCCTTTGGGCTGGCCCAGATTTCTCTGGGTGCCAAGTTTACCCAGTGTGTCCCCCCCAACCCTGCAACCGCCCCCCAACCAGCAGCAGGTCCCCCAAGCTGAGCAGCACCACCCCAACCTTGCAACCCCCCCTAAACCACGCAGTGCCCCCCCATTCGCAGCACCCCAAACCCAGCAGCGCCCCCTAGCAATGGGAAGCCCAGTGCTGAGCTCAGCCCCCCCCCCCAGTTGCTCCCCGGCCCCAGTCACACACCCCAGGCCCAAACGAGGGGCCCCTGCAGCCTCAGGTGTGGACAATGGGACCCCCCCCCATGCCAGACCCACGGCCTGTCCCGAGCTCGCTCGCTTCCGTTCCTTTCCGCCAGGGGGCGCCGCTCGACCTGCCCGCTCTGCGCGCACGGCGTCGCCTGCCCGGTCCCTGCGTACGGAGCGACGCTCGGCACCGCCCCGTGCGTGTGACGTCGGCCGGTGGCGAGCCCCGCCCCCTGCCGGTGCGCGCGGCGGCCGCAGTCCCCCCCGCTGCAGAGCGCTCGGAGCCGGAGTCTCCCCGCTGAGCGCCCCCGCGCCGGGCCCGCCCGGATCCCCCGGTTCGCGCCCCCGCCCCGCCCCGCCGGCCCCCTCCCCCCGCTCCAGGATGTCGGTGCCGGAGTCCGCCGTCGGGGACGAGATGAAGCAGGCCAAGGAGATCGAGGACGCCGAGAAGTATTCCTTCATGGCCACGGTCACCAAGGCGCCCAAGAAGGTACCGGCGGGGGGCGGGTCCGGTCCGGTCCGGTCCGGTCCGGGGGGGGGTCCGGTCCCGGGGCAGAGGGGGGGTCTGGGAGTGGGGAGGTGGGAGAGGCCTGTCCCGGGTAGGAGGCTCTGATTGGGGGGGGAGGCCGGTCCGGGGCAGAGGGGGGGTCTGGGAGTGGAGGGGGGGAGGCCGGGCCCAGGTAGGAGGCTCTGGTTGGGGGGGGGGGGAGGTCCGGTCCCAGTGGGGTCTGGCTGGGGAGGGCCGGTCCCGGGGCAGAGGGGTGGTCTGGGATGGGGGAGAGGCCTGTCCCGGGTAGGAGGCTCTGGTTTGGGGGGAGAGGAGGAGGCCGGTCCGGGGCAGAGGGGGTGTCTGGGAGTGGAGGGAGGGGAGAGGCCTGTCCCGGGTAGGAGGCTCTGGTTGGGGGGGGGAGGCCGGTCTTGGGGCAGAGGGGGGGGTCTGGGAGTGGAGGGGGGGAGGCCGGGCCCGGGTAGGAGGCTCTGGTTGAGGGGGGGGGGAGGCTGGTCTCGGGGCAGAGGGGGGGTCTGGGAATGGAGGGGGGGAGGCCTGTCCCGGGTAAGAGGCTCTGGTTGGGGGGGGGGGAGGCCGGTCCCGGGGCAGAGAGGGGTCTGGGAGTGGAGGGGGGGGAAGGCCTGTCCTGGGTACGAGGCTCTAGTTGCGGGGGAGGCTGGTCCCAGGGCAGAGAGGGGTCTGGGAGTGGAGGGGGGGAAGGCCTGTCCCGGGTAGGAGGCTCTGGTTGGGGGGGGAGGCGGGTCCCGGGGCAGAGGGGGCTCTGGTTCGGGGGTGGGGTACGGATTGTGGTGAGCACACAGTTCTGCTCTGCAAGAGACCCTGTTGGCAGCTGATCCAAGGCTCGGTTTGGGAGGGCCCGGAGATGGGAGTGGGTAACTGTCAAGGCCTGGGAAGGGGCAGCGTGTGCCCTAAGAGTGGGGACTACAGATCTTGGGGGAGCTGGTCACCTGCTGTGCCTCCCAGGGGTTGCACTAGGGGGTGGGGGGAGCGTGGGAGCCCGCCGGATGTGGATGGGGGAGCCGTTTGCGGGATGGGGTGCCCCGGTGTTGTCGGGAGGGTGCCAGGTACAATGCACAAGGCTTTGTGGGGGAGTTGTGCTGCCCTGGTACAGATATCTGTCAGGAGGCAGGTGGGCAGATTTGGGGGTTGGTTCGAACTGGGTAGGTTAGGCTGTGACCCTGAACTCAGGGTCAGTGCAGTGGCTTGGAAGGGTGGAGGCTGAGGAGAAAGTAGCTTATGAACTAGGGCATGATCGCAAGGTGCTGGGTGGCCCAAGAGATGTGATGGAATATTCAAGGGGTATTTAAGAGACTACAGCAAGCCAGGCATTTTGGGGAGCAGGGGTGGTATGTACATTTGTGGGTGCAGTGGACACGTTTGGGCAGCCAATGAGAGGAGGGATTTGATGACAGCTTTGAGAGAAAGACCAATCTGAAGGCAGGTTTGTGGGAATGTAACTCAAGCTTCCTGGAGTGCTTGCTGCACTCAGCATTCCCCTCTCGTCCCTTCACCCTTAAAGTGAGTGAAATTCTCCCATCTGCTCCTCAGTGCTAGCAAAGATGAGAGCCCTAATAGAAACTGGTCACTGTGCTTTTACCGCTCCGTCCTCTAAATTCTGTCTGAGTAGGATTAGACAAGGGGGTGGTCAACTACAGCCACCGTTGGTAGGGTTGCACTAATGGTGACTTAACTTTGCGTGTGTAGATGCAGCTGAGACTCTAGGATTTAGACTTGCTGTGGGCGGTCCCTGCTGTGTTGAATATCATGTTCTCCCCTAAGCTGCTGCGGCTGCCACATGCCTCAGTGTTAGGTCTTGAACAGGGTAAATGGGAAAAACACCAGAGACCCTGGAAATGCAGAGCCTTCCTGCTGGGAATTCTTTGATTGTTGACATAGGTGCTGGAATTTTAGAGGGTGGGGGTAACTGGTTTCATCTACATGCCACTTAAAATCATTTGCATTTGAGATATCCCCTCTTGCCTAATCTCCTCAAATAACTAGCATTCAGCGGCCAGTGACAGAGAAACTCAATAGATCTATCTGTTTATGCAGACTGTGGATACAGCCCGGAGGAAGAAGCAGAAGAATGCAGAGGCTAAGAGATGCTTCTTTCTAGAGGTGGTTCTGCAGCTGTAGCCTGGCTTTAGAGAGAGCTAAAGCAAACTATTTCCTTCTGATTGTTGCTACCTCCTTCCAATCATGCAGGATGGGTATGAAAGTAACAGTCTGAGGCTTGTGACCACATAAGCCAGACTGGCAGTGATCTGACAGACACATGTACTGAAACACTTAAGCAGCCCGTGGGGCGGGGGGAGCTGCTGTGGTGGTGGTGTGGGAAACCCCTTTAATGTGCGGATGAGGGTACCTAGGGTTTAGCTCAATCCAGTGTTCTTGTGGGAGAGGCTCTGGGAGGGGTGATATACTTGGGTATATGTGAGGTAATAGTCGCCCCTTGAAACTACTGCTGTAGTTCTAGGCCTCTTTCATAGCTTGATGTGCAGTCACCAGGTTGCAATGCTGCCAAGGCCTTGCCGGGAGCACTTCAGGACATGCAATGAATGGCCTTTGGGGCGGATAACTTCCGTAGCCAGTGAAATCTTGGGTGGCATTGCCATCAGTAAGAATGAATGCTTCAGGCCACTGCTTTCCCAGCCCACCCGGTGATTGTGAATAGCACTGATAGCAGAGGCGTTGGCAAAAACTCCAAAGTGTACAGTGCTAAGTGCCTGCAGCTTATCTCAGAGCTCAAGGCATTTTCAAATTGCCTCATAATAAAATCCTAACCATTAACAGGCTTCTTTCCTTCTTGAGACTTGTATTTTTTTCTATTAATGCAAAGCTGATGTGACTTCTATGTCCCTTTTTTGAGCTTTGAAACTCCCTCCTTTCACACAGGCCCCCCAACCTTAGCTCCACATCTCAGGCAAACAGCTGAGAGTGACTCCCTGTATTCGCCAGGAGAGAGAGTCCAACAGCAGGTTTGCTTTGAACATACCATTCTCTAAAGGCTGGTGGGCATGAAGATCAGACGTAGGGGAAGGATGGGAACATCTCCAGGATTTGAGAATGCTGGTACTGGCTCCGTCTCCTTTGTACTAACCATTCTAGAATAGCTTTTCCAAGAACAGTCTTGTGTCACTTGCTGAGAAGTGCAGTGAAAGTGCTGACAGGAATAAGCATCTCTCAGCGTTCATTTGGATGGGGGCAAATGTGTTCAGTTTCCCAGGCTAAGTGCCGCACTCGAGAAGCTGGAGGGATCGTTAGCGAGAAGCGACTCTGATAGGAACTGGGCTGTGGGAAGATCCCCATCAGTGGATTTTCTGCAGAAGCAGATGTGTTCCTCATGTTTGATCAGCCTGAAAGAGCTGGATGGTGAGATCCCGGTTAGCTACATATCCTGGCCTTGAGGAGCTCCTATTTCTTCTCTTGTCATTGAGTTGGTAAAGGTTAAAAAGTGAAGCAGCAGGAGGTAAGTGATTAAGAGATTAAATGTATCAACTCTGGGTTTAAATTCAAGGCCAAAGAAGGCGAGGTGAACTGGCATTCGACCCTGCATAGAAACATGTGGTCTTTTTCCCTGAGTAGGTTGGGGAAGCTAGTTTAGCTGAGGCTCCCTCTTGACTGCAGTCTACTTAATGGAACTCCTCTTGCTTTGTCTTTTCTGTTAGCAAAATGATTCCAGCTTTGTTCTCCAGTGCAGTGGGCAGTTGAAGAAAGGCAGAGAGGTATACTTAGTCTAGGATGTTAACCAGTGTGTTCTGTACTGTAGGGCCTAGATGGTTGTAGGAACTTTAGAAAAAGATGGATTGCCACCAATAGGTTTCCCTCCAGTGGTGAATTGTGTTGAGGGTTTTATAGATTTAAGAATTTTATGAAGATGTTAAAATAAAAAAAAAAGTACAGAGTTTAAGCGTAGAAGTTTCTGGTTATCTGGGAATAAGGTACAAATTATTAAGGGGTGCGAAGTTTGGTTTAGGATCGGATGGCATAAGGAATACAATCTGCAATATCCCCAATTGGGGGTAAAAGGTTGACAGGTCAAAGTACAGACATTGAGATATGAGGGTATGTTGTTCTTGTAATGGCTATGTTCAGGTGTGGAGTATAATGGAGTGGATATGATAAGGATGGATTTACCCTCATTTGGTGAGATTTAATGTTCAGTGAGTTTATGTTTCCAGTTCATATGGTCCAATGGAAAAAGTCTCTTGGTCCCTTTCTCGTAGTTGATGCACAATGTCATTCCAGCTCCCGTCTCCTGGTACTGTCGGTGGCCGGTGATGTGTTCGATGTAGATGTCCCCGGACCATCGGATGGTGTCCGAGACCGTGAGGCACCGCATGAGCAATGCATAGTGTCGACCGATCCCACAGGTCCGCAGCACATGCTCGTTGCAGGGGTCCCAGGCACCCAGGGCTCCCACGATCAGGGCTTCCGTCTGCACCTCGTAGCTCTTCGCTCTCAGGGTGTCGGCCAGGGGGGCAGAGCTACGCCCAGAATCGTATTCTTGTAATGGCTCAGGAATCTTACCCTGTTAGCAAAGAACCGAAATAATCTCTTCCCCACAGTTCGCTGTCAAATCAGAGGCTGTTCAATATAGGGTGCGTAATGGTTTGAGCTGTTTTCGTTAGGAATACCAGTTTCCTCAAGTCCCTCCTGTTCAGTGAGCAGGGCTTTCTGAGGCTTTGGATCATATTTCACTGACAAATTATTGTATATTCAGGCGGGAGTGATATCTGCTGTTTGATCTAAGGTGGGACGAATTCTAAGTAGGGAAAACGCGCTGAGATAGTAGAGAATGGTAGAACCTCAGGATCAGGGAGCCCTGACCCTAACTAAGGGCTGACTACAAAGCATAGTATCTACCCAGGGTTTCTATCATGGACTGAAACAGCATCAGCTTAGTGACATATCTCTGCAGCATCCTCTTGCCACGCCACCGATGAATAGGGCCCTACCAAATTCATGGCCCATTGTGGTCAATTTCAGTCATAGGATTTTAAAAATAATAAATTTCATGATTTCAGCTCTTTAAATCTGAAATTTCACAGCGTTTGTAGGAATCCTGACCCAAAAAAGGAGCGTGTGGGGGGTGGGGAGGGGATCGCAAGGTTACTGTAGGGCGGGGGTTGCAATACTGCTGCCCTTACTTCTGTGCTATTGCTGCCGGCGGCGCTGCCTTCAGAGCCGGAGCGCGGCGGCTGCTGGCCGGGAGCCCAGCTCTGAAGGCAGAGCTGCCACTGCCAGCAGCTGTGCAGACGTAAGGACGGCCTGGTCTGGTATCGCCACCCTTACTTCTGCGCGGCCGCCTGCAGAGCTGTCAGCAGCCACCGTTCTCCAGCCGCCCAGCTCTGAAGATGGCAGTGCAGAAGTAAGAGTGGTAATACTGCGACTCCCCCGCCCCCCCAAATAACCTTGTGACCCCCCTCCCCCCCACAACTCCCTTTTGGGTCAGGACCCCCAATTTGAGAAACGCTGGCCTCCCCTGTGAAATCTAGATAGTAGAGAGTAGACACAAAAGACCAGCTTTCACAGTCCATGAATTTAGTAGGGCCCTACCTATGAAGCTTAACAGCCCAGCTCGCACCTTGATCTACTTGCCAGGCGTGAGCTACTTTTCATCAGGTTGACCTGTAGTCAATTATGCTTATTCATGCAACAGAACTGAAATGTTTTCACATTTCACAAGGGCCAAAAGCTGTCTCATGCTCCCTGCTCTGTCAGGCAGACTGGAGCTCGCAGCACCTGCCCAAGGCTCTGTCCTCCTTGGCCTGAGAACCAGGTAAGTGTGGTGTATTCCTGCCCCTCCCACCGCATGAAACCAGCTGCCCTGGCTCTGCTTTTTTTGCTTCTGAACCTGTGTATGATGGCATCAGTGGAATCCCGCTGAGGCTGTGTTCTAGAGGTGCCAAGGAGAATGCTAATGTACTGCTGCAGCTTTGCAGTGGTACAGATTCAGAGCTATTCTGTGCATGGTGGGGGAAGGACAGAGCCAGGGAGGACTGGGAGGTGGGGGGAAGTGAGACACTGGGAGGACTGAATTTGGGGTGGCGGGGGGTATAGGTGCATATGGGATCCATCAATTAGAGATACGATTCTGGGTGAATTCCCTAGAGTTTTTGTGTCTGTTGCTAATTTTTTTGAAGTCACTTGCACAAGCTGCTCTGGTGCTGGCTAGCCTTGATAAATGGGGCCTGTTTGCTCCTGGCACATCAATCAGTCCTTCTGTGGATGAGGTTCATAGAATCATAGAATATCAGGGGTGGAAGGGACCTCAGGAGATCATCTAGTCCAACCCCCTGCTCAAAGCAGGACCAATCCCCAGTTTTTGCCCCAGAGCCCTAAATGGCCCCCTCAAGGATTGAACTCATAACCTTGGGTTTAGCAGGCCAATGCTCAAACCACTGAGCTATCCCTCCCCCCAACAGAGCATGTCTAGCAGAGGATGGCTAGTTGTGTCCTTCCCAGGGCAGAATTGCCACATGCTTCACGGCCTCTTTCCGTAAATACAAGATTACTCCCAAGAGGTATGTTGTACTCCATTAAGCCCCTGCTGGATTGCTGTCTGTCTGCAGGATACCAGTGAATGAAGCTGCTCTGACAGTCTGGGAAGGAAATGTGTTCTGGACTGCATTTCTCAGCATCTCTCAATTGAACAAGAAATTAGAGATGGAAAAGACCACTTAGCTCTCCTGTCCCCTGCTAACAATAAGATGTTTCCCTCTAGGATCAGTACACTTTGGGGCTTCCTCCATTAATCCCCGGAGGCTGTTACAATCTATCCAATAGATTTCCTTATCAAAGCTTTTCTTAGTCATTCTGAATTTCTTTCTGACATAGATTTGCTGGGATTAAATTATCACCCATAAATCCTTCCCCACCCTTCAGATACTAGGATATGGTTATATCTCCACCATGTCACTTCCACAGGCTATGTCTACAGTGTACAGTTAACCCGGGTTATTGGCCTCCAGTCTGAGGAGCTGGGTTAGCCTAGCCCGGATGTGAGCATCCCCACTGCAAAGCCCTATCTGTCCACTGGTTGCACACTTGCCTGTGTGTGACTGGGAGCATATCCCGTGGTTCTTTGTGCTGAGATGCTCTAGGATTCTTTCCTGATCAGTTGTGTCAATTGCGGGAGAATTTCTGTCCTTCTGGGGGAATTGTGGGAAGCCATTGGAGGACTATCAGCACTTGAGTGATTTAGCCCGTTTTCTCAATGCAAAGTGGGCAAGTTTCAGCCTGACTTAAAGCAGAGCTTGCCTTCTACTCCACGTTTCCAGCTGAGTAAGCAAGCCTGGGTTTAAAGTACTTCCAGACCTGGGTCAGAGATGTTTCTTTGGATGGTAGGAGGGTTAAGGCTAAAACCCAGGTAAGAGCCCAGGATTAACTCTGCAATGGAGACGTACCGTTAGACACTGATGAGCCAGACCCCGCACGTTTAACTGTCAGTCTTTCTTAACTGTGTGTGGCTCTGTTGTAGCTGTTGGTCCAAGGATACAAGATTCGCAAGATGGGTGAGGTAATATCTTTTACCAGACCAACTACTTTTGGTCCCATAAAAGGTATTACCTCACTCACCTTGTCACTCTTCCTTAAGTAATTCTCTGCTGCCTCCTGACTTTCTTTCTGATCTTCCTGAAGTTTGTTTGTTTGTTTTTTGTTTGTCTGGTGCCAAGGCGCCCAAGCCTGGATGCAGTATTCCAGGTGCTCTTCCATCAGAGCCACAGAGAGAGGGGTTGTCACCTCCCCAGTTCTGTACTGAGATGCTTTCATATGCACAGCCCGGCGTTAGTGGCCTTTCTTCTTCTAATTGCTGTCTGCTGTAAGTTGCTCTCAGCATTACAGCTTTCTAGGTTATTCCCATTACTGCGCAGCTGTATTTTTTGTATAATTTTTCTATAAGTATTAACAGCACTCTTCCAAATTGAATTTCATTCTGTTACCTTCCGTATTTCTGATATTGCTAGAACCCTTTATATTTCTGCCAGCACTGGTATTCGCTTCTCCTGCTGGTGTAGTATTGTCCGTACATTTCATTAGCACACTCTTTACCTCCTTTCCAAGTCTGTAATGTAGAATTAAAATTGAACTGGACCTTGCTTTGATGGCCATAGGACCCTACTGTACGTTCCCACAGGGGGGCTGAGCAGATCCTTCTGTGCATCTTTGCTGCAGTTGGACTGGGGTGAGGAGTGTGCACATAGCAACAACCTGTGATTCTTTCCAAGGGGAATTCTCCTTGCGTCTCTCCAATGATACGAGGGGGAAGTGATCTGACTCTTTCGATTCACCAACATAGATTTTAAAATAATTCTGCATAAGTTAGGGGAGGAGGACCATAGCTGATGTGGAGAACCGGAAGGGGGCCCATTCTTGCACACCAAGATGGGGGTGACCTTTGGGGTCCACTTGAATGGCACATGCATCCTTTCTGCGTTGTCCTTTGGACTGACATTCCAGGGATCAAGTCCATTCATTCTCCATATATTTGCTGCTGTGGCCATTGGAAATAGGCTGAGTTTCCAACTTTATGACACTTTGGACATTAGAAGGGTGATTAAAATCCTCCCTGTATTCCCTGTCCTCCTGTACAGCTGCTCTGGCAGGCTTCTCAAGAGTCTCATTATAAAAATGCCAGTTCTAGATGATTAGGGATCACAGATCATGCAGGTACAACCCTTTTTGAATAGTGCAAATTTCCCTGTCTGCTCCATCAAACTGTTATCTAGTCCTGTTAAGAGGTCCTGAGGCTTTTCCTGATGGGAACCTGGTTCTGGTACAAGCAGTGCCCGTTCTCTAGTATAGGAGATCTAGTGGTGATAGTTTTTTAAAACTCTTCCTGAAATGGAAGGTTGTTTTGCAGTATGGAACAGGCTATAACAATACTTTCTTTGGGATCCTGACAATTCTTTCCACAGTTGGATTCCAGCTTGGACAGTGTTTGCGTCCATTTGTTCCCAATTGTTAAGGGTTTCTCAATCTTGCTACGTGAATCTGTTCTCCAGAGCCAGGTTTGAGCTGACTGTTGGAGATAAACATTTGACATTTTTAGCAGCGCATTGTGTATTCATCTGTTTTTACATACAGAGGATCCTGTTTTTGATGGCTACCCAGTGGAGTGGCAAATTAGTTGCTTAATGGAAGGGATTAGTAAAGGCGGGAACAGAATTGTGCAAATAGAACTATGCTTAGTATGTTTGCCTGGTTTTAAGAACAGGATGTTGTCTAATAAAGGAGGTCCCTTTGTTGTACGGGTTTCAGTGCATTATAATATATTTATATGGTCTCCAGTGCAGGAGATGTTACATTTTGTGGTAAGGTTCTTGAATTTCCTGTTAAGCTCTCTGATCAGTTGAGGTGTTTTGTAATTGAGAGAATCAAACCCTAATGCAAAATGTGCTCCAAAGTTAGGGTGCAACCATATGTAAATAGGACATTGAAAAGGTACTCCCCTCATTTGAGACCAGCAGTGGACTGGAACTTAGCAGGTTTGAACAATGCCATCAGTGTCGACTTAATGGCTTTATCAAGTCCATCAGCCATAAAGCTAAGCAGCCCTTTATGAATGGTTATTTATGGTCCGACTGTGTCTATTTGTCATTAAAAATTATTTGAAATATGCCCCTTTTTCCGAAGGCTAAATGTAGCTCAATGTTCTCCACCCAAGCCAAGAACGGTTGTTGACCTGGACCCCATGGGATGCTGGCAACGTGGCAGCAGACATTGTGGGGCGAATGTGTAAGGCAGAATGTGGAGGCTCCAGGCAGAGAGGTGGTTTTCGGCCTTGCAGAGCATATAGAGTGAATTCTGAGCAGCAGTCGTGGCAAATTTGTTCTTGAAATCGAGGCTGCCTCTGCACTAGGAAAATAGCTTCTGCTGCACCCGGAGTCTTGTGGGAATTGTGCCTTTGAGAAGGCACGACACGGACGTTGCAGCTGTTGATGCCGCTCGTGGGGCTACCCAGCTGCCCTGTCACATCGGGCCAGTTGAACTGTGAATTTTAATTACACTGTCTGATCAATACCGTGACCTTGGTAACGGGCTCATTGCTGCTGTAGAATCTGTTTACTTCAGGTTTGTAGCAGAGAAAGGACTTCGCTGGCCAGAGACACGATGTTCCGATTAGTCAAACAGGCAGCATTGTAATGCAGGGTGGGAAGCCTGCTGCTGTAGGGGAAGTGTGTATTGCCTCAGTCTGCCTACTGTTATCCTGAGAGAACCATCAGATCCCGGTGCCATCCTGGCTCTCACAAGGGGGTGGCTGAGTTCATAAATACCAGAGTGAGGCAGCAGGTGCCTGAACCAATGGGGGATCAGGCTTCTCAGGGTGGGGGCAGTGGCTGGAGCCTGCCTCAGAGCAGCTTCCTCCTGCAAAGATTCTCTTTGCTTTCCTTTCATTGAGTGACTTGGGCCTTGGTGCTTTGGAAGCTCTGCCACTTGTGCCTGCTGTTTTCAGGATGTTGATGTTCTCCCCCTCCCCGTCCTTCATCAAAAGTCAGGATCAGAATATTGCACATTTTTCCCTGGTACCACAGGGAGAAGACTAATTCCAAGCTGGGCATGTGTGGAATGAGAGCATTTTGCCAATTCCTATTGAACTTGGATCAAGAGACTGTATACATATAGTGTGGCCGCAATCTTCCCATGTAAAACAACCTATTTGCCAATAATCTCCTAGATGCAGTTCCATGGGCTATTGTATTTCATCCTGTCATCAGGTGGAGGCAAGATAAAAATTGACTCCTAATGACCCCTTTTACTTAACTGACAGGAAAGTGGGCGGATTCATTCCCCAGCTGGTGGAGGAATTGCAGTGCATGGTTGGTGGTTCTTCAAGTATATGTCCCTATGGGTGCTCCCTTGTAGCATGTACGTGCGCCTGTGAGCTCTTGACTGGAGAATACAAAGCAGTGGCCATGGGCCTTCCCAGAGCAGCATCTTGTGCTCCCAAATGAATCATGAAATCATAGAAGATTAGGGTTGGAAGAGACCTCAGGAGGCCATCTAGTCCCACCCCCTGCTCAAAGCAGGACCAACACCAACTAAATCATCCCAGCCAAGGCTTTGTCAAGCCGGGTCTTAAAAACCTCTAAGGATGGAGATTCCACCACCTCCCTAGGGAACCCATTCCAGTGCTTCACCACCCTCCTAGTGAAGTAGTGTTTCCTAATATCCAACCTAGATCTCCCCCACTGCAACTAGAGACCATGGCTCCTTGTTCTGTCATCTACCACCACTGAGAACAGCCGAGCTCCATCCTCTTTGGAAGGCTTCTATCAAATCCCCCCCACTCTTCACTTCTGCAGACTAAATAACCCCAGTTCCCTCAGCCTCTCCTTGTAAATCATGTGCCCCAGCCCTCTAATCATTTCCGTTGCCCTTCGCTGGACTCTCTCCAATTTGTCCACATCCCTTCTGTAATGGGGGGACCAAAACTGGACGCAGTACTCCAGGTGTGGCCTCACCAGTGTTGAATAGAGGGGAAGAATCATTTCCCTCTATCTTCTGGCAATCCTCCTATTAATACAGTTCAATATGCCGAGAACACACTGTTGACTCCTATCCAGCTTCTCATCCACTGTAATCCCCAGGTCCTTTTCTGCAGAACTGCTACTTAGCCAGTCAGTCCCCAGCCTGTAGCAGTGCATGGGATTCTTTCTTCCTATGTGCAGGACTCTGCATATAAGGAAGCATGGATCCACCACCACTCGGGTCCTTCTCAATCGCCTGCTTAAGTGGTTTATTTAGATCACTTAGGTCGGCTGCAGCAAGGAGCTTTGTTGCTGAAATTCTGTCTTGTGTGTAAAAAGAAAAGGAGTACTTGTGGCAGCTTAGAGACTAACCAATTTATTTGAGCATAAGCTTTCGTGAGCTACAGCTCACTTCTTCGGATGTGTGGTATCCCACTGACCTAAACAGGTACAAGAGCTGGTTCTGGGCGTGAGAGGCACAAACCAGAGGCGATTTGATCTGCTGAATTAAGTAGGTAAAGATGCTGATTTGTTCCTGTAAAGAGTGGATGCAGCCTTAAGAGATGGAAGATCTATTCTTCGTCCCATAGACAGAGGTGAATGGTGGGGAAACCTGCACATTGGATCCCAATGATGGAACTAGCTAGAGACTCTAGCCCTCCTGAGTGAGGAATAGCTGAATGAAGGGTAAGTCTAGTGTTTTAGAGCGGGTGTCTACCATGGGTTGCAGTCTGTCTGGAATAGTTTTATGACCAGTCAGGCTCATGCTCCTGGAGTTAAATGTAATTTTCCAGTCCCGATGAGTTGCACACAGATTGCACTGGGTATAAATGAGACCTCAGCTCTAGAACATACCCTCACCTTTGCCTGAACTCTGCACTGATGGTCTGCCAACCAAGATGCAGTTTCAGCTCTCTCACCAGAGCAGTGCTCAAATGGTTAGGCCTGTCTGGATTTTAATCTCAGTGTAACACACACATTGAGGTTACGCTGCTTATCCCGATGCTGACAGGCTGCTGTGGAAGAGTCGCTTGCTTTTAAACTGGCACTTTGCTTGTCAGTGAACTTGTCTTTCTGCTGGTACCAATCACAGCAAATTGGCCAAAATCATGTCAGTTGTATGTTCTTCTTCGTCTTGGTCCCATTTCAGGCTGTTGATGTTGCAGAGTTTTGTTCTCCGTTTTTACGTTTGTTTTACAATTTTTACAGTTTTCCTGAGACAGGAAAAAGTACAAGGATATCATAACGCTCAATGTCCTTTATATCCTATAGGCTAAATAGTCATGTGAGGGCCATTGAGGTCTGCTTGGTATTGAAGCTCATACGGCTTTTTGTTCTGTTTATATACCCCAGGTACCATAGGGTCCTGGTCCATGACCTTATCACAATACATATAAGGCCTGAAAGGTTATGGTAAATAATTTGTACTTGTGTTTACCCTGTAAGAGTCTCTGAAGAACTGGAGAACTAATAAGCTTATAACATCATAGATACCAGGGAAGTCCAGTCCCATTACTTGGGAAAGGAAGTGACTTAAATTGCACTGTTTAAAACTTTTTTTGTGTATGGTTCTGCGTATATAACTCAAACACCGAACCCAGCTGGGAGAAAAGTTATTTTGCTAAAGATTCAGCACATCTCCTCCCATCATCTAACTTTCTAGCCCATCCGTGGGTCTTCAAAAGAGAGACCTCCAGCAGAACCAGGGAGACCCAGACTTGATATGTTTGAAATCTCTAAAGAGTAATAAAAAATAATCAAGTGGAAAAGATCTCTTTGCAAATTCAAAGCGGCTTTTCAGCCTCATAACCAAAAAGGGCCCAGACTCTACGTATTTTTTTCCCTTTGCAGGTCACCTTTAAACACACTTCCTGCTCTGCTGCTGATCAGCATTACATTGCAGGTACCTTCCATGCTGCTGTCACCATTCAGCCTGTTTAAGAAATGTAGCAACCTTGGTGTGCAGCTGGTTTGGCAGCCTGAAGTAAATGATCCCCAAACAGTTCTAAATTAAATACTTAAAATTGCATTAATGCAACACTGATAAGACTTTACTGCCTCAAGGTAAAGATTCAACTATGATTGCTACAGAAAACTCAGCCCAACCCCCTGGGGTAATTGCAGGGCTCTGTATTGAGCCCTGGGGGCTGGGAGTCAGGAGACCAGACTGCTGCTCACCAGCGGTGTGACTTTGGGCTCCTAGCTTAACCTTGTGTTGACTCAGTATGCCCACTTGTGAAGTGTGTCCTGATGCGGTTGTATGCATGTGTGCAGTATTGTGTAAATGCTTTGGGGGAAACTAACACTGTGGTTGGAGAGCAAGTGTGAAATCTTCAGTTCAAAAGGCAGCTTTTATAAAAAGCTCTTAGCCCCTGACAGCTGGAGCTTAGCGTCAGCACTTCCCTGAACCTCTCTGACAAGGGAGTTGCTACTGGAGTATGACACTAATGTAAGAATTGAGTAAAATTCCTAATTCTACAGTCCTCCTGGCTGTGTGTGTAGTATCCAAATACCATTATTTATTTAAAGTCACTTTGCTGTTAGTTTGTGACATAATGGGTAACAGTTCCAAATGTGACTGTGTAAAGGTAGACATCTAAGGAGCTTCAGGATACTGAGCTCTCTTCACCCACTGACTTTGGTGGGTGGTGGTCTCTACTTCTGAAAAACGGACCCTTTATTTAGGGTTGGGCTCTTCCAAAGATCCAGAGGGAGGTAAGTGCCAAACTCACAAAATGCACACTTCACTCTCTTGGGTCTTGTTGACATTCAAAATTGCACTGGATTAACTTTAAATTCGTTTTAAAATGGATTTGGTTAGAAGTGGATGCTCTATAGGCTGAGTTTAAGTCAGATTAGGAGCTGGCCTACACAGCTGCACTAATTTAACTAAGGGCATGGCTACACTTGCAGATGTAGAGTGCTGGGCGTTAAACCAGCCTTTGGAGACCACAGCAGGGAAAACGCTGCCGTGTGTTTACACTGTCAGCTGCAAGCGCACTGGCGTGGCCGCATTAGCAGCTCTTGCAATGCCACGAAGAGCAGTGCATTGTGGTAGCTATCCCAGTGTGCAAGTGGCTGCAATGTGCTTTTCAAATGGGCGGGAGGGTGGAGTGTGACAGGGAGTGTGTTGTGTATATGTTGGGGGAGAGACTGTGTGTTTTGGGGGGTTGAGAGTGTGTCAGCAAGCTCTCTTGTAAGTTCAGACAGCAGCAGACCCCTCTCCCTTCTCCCCTCTTCTCCTCCCCCGCAATAGCAGCATTCCACAATCATGGTTTGCTTTGTCTCAGAGCAGATAAATAGCTGGCTCTCAGAAACGGAGCTTTGAAAGGGGATATCCGCATGCATGCAGCCGATTTTAAAACAATGAAGAGTGGCCACCGGACTTCAGGGGATTATGGGACATTTCCGGAGTCTGATCAGCGCAGTAATGCAACACCTGGTCCACACTGATTCCCGGGCGTTTCAGTCGGGGCGCAGCAAGCTTTATGCTTCTCGTGGAGGTGGATTATCAGGAGCGCTCCAACTGCAGAGTCCGAGCGCTCTCTGTGCCTTGCCAGTGTGGACACCTCAGGACTTAGGGCGCCTGGGGCTGCTTTAATACGCTCTAACTTGTAAGTGTAGCCAAACCCTAAATTGCTTTAAACTCTCACCTGCAGTTACAGCCTGTCTTTGAATATAGGCGAGGTCTCAGTCTCCTTTCACAATCCCAGCCTGGGCGTTTAACCTTCAGGCACGCTTTTAAAAATTGATCCCTATATGTATAATCTGTGCAATCTCCTGCTCTGAAATCCTTCCCAGAGTCCAAGGGCTGTATACTTTATCTCTCCTTTTGGTGGCAAAACTTTGCCTATGCTCCTTGAGAAATGAGTTACTTTGACCCTGAGGTTTTTATAAAACAGTAATTGTTATTGTTCCCAGTTACTATTTAACTATCAGACCCTTAAGATCACATTTATTTTATTTAATGTTGTGTTCCATTTATTATTCCCTTAACCACCTCTTCACGCGTATCATTATATGATGATTGAAAACCAGAAGCTGTTTTTCACCCCATTAACCTTTGTAACTTGCCTGCTTCTTTCAAGAGCGTCTTAATCTCTGTTGGGTTTCAGATTCTTGTGAAAGCCTTTAACCCTTGTCTTGAAGCAGATGGAGACTTCTCTTTAATGCTCACTAGCACAGAAGCCCTTCCTTTCAATGAGGAACCCAGATAGACTTTAGGGTTTTATTTGCATTATCAGGAGCTTAGTACCCTTTAGTTCCTGGTTGGGTGTGGCTTGGATTCCCAAACTAGAGTCTGGCAGCTGGCCATAGAATCATAGAATATCAGGGTTGGAAGGGACCTCAGGAGGTCATCTAGTCCCACCCCCTGCTCAAAGCAGGACTGATCCCTAATTAAATCATCCCAGCCAGGGCTTTGTCAAGCCTGACCTTAAAAACTTCAAAGGAAGGAAATTCCACCACCTCCCTAGGTAATGCATTCCAGTGTTTCACCACCCTCCTAGTGAAAAAGTTTTTCCTAATATCCAACCTAAATCTCCCCCACTGCAACTTGAGACCATTACGCCTTGTTCTGTCATCTGCTACCACTGAGAACAGTCTAGATCCATCCTCTTTGGAACTCCCTTTCAGGTAGTTGAAAGCAGCTATCAAATCCCCCCTCCTTCTTCTCTTCCGTAGACTAAACATCCCCAGTTCCCTCAGCCTCTCCTCATAAGTCATGTGTTCCAGTCCCCTAATCATTTTTGTTGCCCTTCGCTGGACTCGCTCCAATTTTTCCACATCCTTCTTGTAGTGTGGGGCCCAAAACTGGACACAGTACTCCAGATGAGGCCTCACCAATGTCGAATAGAGGGGAACAATCACGTCCCTCGGTCTGCTGGCAATGCCCCTACTTATACATCCCAAAATGCCATTGGCCTTCTTGGCAACAAGGGCACACTGTTGACTCATATCCAGCTTCTCGTCCACTGTCACCCCTAGGTCCTTTTCCGCAGAACTGCTGCCAAGCCATTTGGTCCCTAGTCTGTAGCGGTGCATGGGATTCTTCCGTCCTAAGTGCAGGACTCTGCACTTGTCCTTGTTGAACCTCATCAGATTTCTTTTGGCCCAATCCTCCAATTTGTCTAGGTCCCTCTGTATCCTATCCCTACCCTCCAGCGTATCTACCTCTCCTCCCAGTTTAGTGTCATCTGCAAACTTGCTGAGGGTGCAATCCACACGATCCTCCGGATCATTAAAGAAGATATTGAACAAAACCGGCCCCAGGACCGACCCTTGGGGCACTCTGCTTGATACCGGCTGCCAACTAGACATGGAGCCATTGATCACTACCCATTGAGCCCGACAATCTAGCCAGTTTTCTGTCCACCTTATAGTCCATTCATCCAGCCCATACTTCTTTAACTTGCTGGCAAGAATACCATGGGAGACAGTGTCAACAGCTTTGCTAAAGTCAAGGAACAACACATCCACTGCTTTCCCTTCATCCACAGAACCAGTTATCTTGTCATAGAAAGCAATTAGATTAGTCAGGCATGACTTGCCCTTGGTGAATCCATGCTGACTGTTCCTGATCACTTTCCTCTCCTCAAAGTGCTTCAGAATTGATTCCTTGAGGACCTGCTCCATGATTTTTCCAGGGACTGAGGTGAGGCTGACTGGCCTGTAGTTCCCCAGATCCTCCTCCTTCCCTTTTTTAAAGATGGGTACTACATTAACCTTTTTCCAGTCGTCCGGGACTTCCCCCGATCGCCATGAGTTTTCAAAGATAATGGCCAATCACATCCGCCAACTCCTTTAGCACTCTCGGATGCAATGCATCCGGCCCCATAGACTTGTGCACGTTCAGCTTTTCTAAATAGTCCCGAACCACTTCTTTCTCCACAGAGGGCTGGTCACCTCCTCCCCATGCTGTGCTGCCCAGTGCAGCAGTCTGGGAGCTGACCTTGGTTCATGAAGACAGAGGCAAAAAAAGCATTGAGTACATTAGCTTTTTCCACATCGTCTGTCACTAGGTTGCCTCCCTCATTCAGTAAGGGGCCCACACTTTCCTTGACTTTCTTCTTGTTGCTAACATACCTGTAGAAACCCTTCTTGTTACTCTTAACATCTCTTGCTAGCTGCAACTCCAGGTGTGATTTGGCCTTCCTGATATCACTCCTGCATGCCCGAGCAATATTTTTATACTCCTCCCTGGTCATTTGTCCAATCTTCCACTTCTTGTAAGCTTCTTTTTTGTATTTAAGATCAGCAAGGATTTCACTGTTAAGCCAAGCTGGTCGCCTGCCATATTTACTCTTCTTTCTACACATCGGGATGGTTTGTCCCTGTAACCTCAATAAGGATTCTTTAAAATACAGCCAGCTCTCCTGGACTCCTTTCCCCCTCATGATTCCTGCTCCTTAACCAATGCCATGTGTGCTACAGAAAGTAAGAAGGTCTCTGAGCAGCTTTTAGCTGCAGTGACACAAAATCAGAGCAAGGAGGCCTTGATGTTAAACACTTAGACCTACCAGTGTCTGAAATGGCAAGTGTGCCTCAGAATTAGCCCTGCTAGGGGTGGATCAGTAGAAGGCCCCAGACTGCAAAACTGCTAGGCAGAGTTGTCCTAGCTTTGGCTGTGATTTGTCTGATTCTCAGATACTTTTAAGGACTATCCAGATGAGCCCTTCAGGAGGTTGTGGGAAAACAGAACTGGGTAACCCCTAGCCCCACAACTAGGGCAGAGCGGGCCTAAGGACACCGGCAAGCAGCTCAGTCTTTTGGCGAGAGAGGGAGAGTGGGTATGGCTCAGTGTGAACCGTCGGGAACGCTGCCCTGGCGCAGCACAAGCAGTCTTTCATGGATTTGCCCCTTAACTTAACCAGCTTTGTGGTAGTTGGATGGCAGTGTCATCCATTCAGGGCTCCCGCTGAGACTGACAAAGGAGGGTCAGCTGCAGTTCCTGTTCCCAAGGCCCCAGAAAAGTCTGGAATAGGAAACTTACTGAATATCTGTGCCATGACGAGTTGCTGTTGATGCTTCTCAGGGTGCTCCAGCCAGGTGAAGCTGCCAGCCCCCTCCATTCAGAGAACAGCAACTCTGAGGACTCTGTGACAAGTTATAGCTCTGTGTTTTCAGGATTGGGGAAGAAAGCAGTTGCTAAATTTTCATTGGTTTAAGCTAGCAATAGATACTTCCCAGCTGGCCCTACTCAGATGGTTTTTAATGAACTGCTTTCTGGAGAGAGAGAGAGAGAGAGAGAGTCCCCATTAGGACATGTAAGGAGTATTAGGACATGCCATAGGCAGGAATTACCTGAAGGACTAGACTCACCTGGGCAAGATGGATCAGTGGTAGGTGTGGGTCGTGAACATTACATAAGTAGAAAAGGACAGTAGGTGACTATGCACAGAGTGCCTGACACATAGTATTTTAAGTGGACTCTCATTCGAAGTGGAGTTTGGATGATTTCAGATCTGCATCCTGAGAATTGGTTACTCTGGTATGCATAACGGTTTCATTGGAGGATGGAAGATGGCCACAAATTAACTTACTAGTCCGCTCCTGTTCTTGACCTAGAAAAAGAAGCTGCATGGCAGCCAAATTTCTGCCTGTCTGAGGATTCACCAGGCGCTTGTATGCCTGACATGAATAGTAACGTTCTTCCTTCGCTTCCTCTTTGTGGCTAGAGTTAATAAACATGATGATTTTCTTCTGAAAATACGTGAATTAAAACCATCACCGTTTAAAAGCTTCTGAACTCACAAGCACAGCGAGAGCCTGCTGCTTACGAGAAAACAATTCCAACCTCCCAGGAGGAAATAAATAATCTTTCTGTAGAATAATTCATAACTGATGGTAGCAGTAGCATTTCAAGACAGTTTTCCAGGCCTCTTAAAATCAGTAACTGTAAATACGAATTACAGAATCAAAGCTGCAGTTTTCTAACCTTGCTGCTGGGCTTTGGGCCATAAAGAGGATGGATGCAGGTTGATACTGAGCTTTTTATTCTGATAAGTTTACAATCCTAGTCTCGGAATGAAAAAATAACCCGTAAAAGAACAGGTAGCATCAGGGCATCATGGACGTGACCTGCAGAGCAAAGCGTGCAACCAATAGTCCCCAGATCCACCAAGCTATTGCTAGGGCAAGTGGATTAAATCGAGGAACACAGTGCTCACAATTGTGTCCTGATCTCTCTGTTGCTGGGTTTCTGCAGCCCCCTGGGGCAGCAGTTGCATTGTTCTCTCAAGCAAGTGGCGAAGGTGCCTAATTCACTGGCAATGCCAGAGTCCTGGAAGGACATGCACACCCATTTTCTCCTGGGTGGCGATGTCAATCTGCTGCTGCATGTTGCGAGTCTGTGTGTGTGTACTCTTGGTGTGATTAGTCTGACAAACGATTACAGAGGAAGTTTTTGAGATTTTGAGATTGATGGCATTTTCTCAGCTGGCAAATAGAAAAAACACCCTTTTTTAAAATCTCCCAGCCACACTAAAGCAGCCTGGAATGTGACAGATGAGCAGGGTTCTTTCTGGTTAGCATATTATCACCAGTAATAAACCTACTGATAGCCAAATTTCTTCCATAGGCGTTGGCTTTACCAGGCAAATGCGCTTTTTATCACATGGTAACATCCTAATGTAGCCAAAGCAGTATTAGTTTTCCTGTGTTAGCAAGTCGAGGTTTGCCCTGGGGCCTCTCTAGAGTTTACCTCAGCCAGCCAACAGATGTAAAAACTAAAAACCCTTGTCCAAACACTGAATTCCCCTCTTGTTAAATTGTCATTGGACACTTGCCGGATATTTTCCCCCATTCCAGTCATTGAAATTGCTGTAGATGCACTTTTCCCCCAGTATGGAACTCACTCAAACTTGCTAGATACTAGTAATTGAAGGTACCTTTCCCTGCAATTGGTGCTTTGGGATTGGTTTGTATTTTCCCTTAAGCTCCAGTTCATTCTGGGAGACCGGGTACTGGGTCTGGTTTCTGGGGGCATTTATAAGAACCATATGTATAAAATTAGATTTGTACAGAAGTTACATCCAGCAGCTCAAATGTAGCCCACTGTTCCAGGAAAGGTCATTTAATTGCCTAAACACATTCATAATCTCAGAGAACTGTAGAACCCCCACTATGTTTCAGGGACAAAATCCAGATGGCTTGTCATCCCATGCAGAGTGACTATGTTGCTGGAAGAATTGGCGGGTGTAGGTCTGATGAGTTGCTGGTTGATTTGAGCAGCCAGGTAAAACTGCCAAAGAAACTTACCAGCCAGGTATAGAACCTACTTGCCTGCCTTTTGCCATGCTCATGAAAAACTAAGGACATTTTTACATATCTGTGTGATCAAGATTTGCCATGAGTGAATACAGCACTAGATTAAGCTGTGGCCTACCCGTGAAGACTGTGGGCTATCCATCAGTGAAGAAGCAGTTAATGCAGTAAGACTGTAGTGTGGCATTGAGGTTGGTCTGTAACACAGCTGCACAATGACCGAGAATGGAAGTATCTAATAGCATAGCTGACCTGCGTTTCCAGCATTAGTTTCAAATGGCTAGGTGAGAACGGGGGTCATTTTGACCTTTCAGTCTTTCTCAAGACACAGCACTATATCTGGAGAGGTCAGAATGTCTTTGTCTTCTGTCCTCCTGCCATAGACTGAAGAAAATTAAATACTGTTTGCATTGTTGCACTTAGGCATAGCTGGAAAGTATTGGAACTGCTTGAAATACAGTGGAACTGCACTACGTCTCGCTGATTGCAAGGAATTGTACCTTTCAATTATTGACAAGTGTAATTAAAATCAAGGCCCCAATCCTGCACTTAAAATGTACCTATGCTCGTCAGGGCCGATACACTTTGTTCAGTGCTTGATACTAGACTTCTAAATATATTGTGGCAGATTTAAAGGTTGACAGATGAGAATCTTTCTTGTTAGAAGCACCTCCCTGAAAGAACTGAGCTTGGTGCGGTCCAGTGGATCGATCACTGGAGTGGACCTGGGTTCTAATCCTGACTTGTCCAAGGTCACCCAGCAAGACAGTGGCCAAGTTGCTTCCCCTCTCTGTGCCTCAGTTTCTCAATTTGTAAAAAGAAGGCCTTGCTGACCTTCCTTTGTAAAGTCCTTTGAGCTGTAGTCACAGAAAGCTCTGTGTAAAAGCTAAGTATTGCGTTGTTCTGCCTACTTAGTATTGACGTGCTGGGATTAAAAATATTTTCCTTGCTATTAAATGCTGTGCTCCACCCAGTCGGAAAAGCCACTTCCAGCAGAGTGAGAAGTTTGGGTTCCAATAAAAGACATTTTAAAGATTGCTTTTGGCCTTGGGAGCCCAGAGCTGCCTGTATTCACAATGAAAAGGTGGGGAGCCGTACTTTCCAGGCCTCTCTGGGAAGAACCAGACTAGCTGGCTAGTGAGCCTTACCAGCAAACCTAGCCAATCCAAAGGAGACGGCTTGGGTGGCTGCATGCCACAGCAGTGCGGTGCAGGAGATACTCTGCACAGTCAGTATGTAATTGGAGTTTGAGAGATTACAAAGAGGATTTTCCCCTTAATGCCAGCTAGAGATCCCGGCACATGAACAAGTAGGATGGCTGGAATTAACTGGAGGACATCACTGAGTGTGCAGTCAGACCTGGCTCTTACCCTGGCTTGGGTAAACTCGCCTCCCCAGCCCCCTTCTCAGCCAGTCAGGAAACACCCTGTTAGTTTGTTGCAGACGGGGTTTGAAGAGGGTTTAAGGCTGGAATAATTCATTTGATTAGTAAGCTGCTTGCAATGTTTGATAATATTTTTAGACAGGGCAGATTTTGCTAAGCTGCAGAGTTCAGATGAGCTCCGTTAAAGCCGGCCCAGGGATTACTGTGGTTAATTCAGCACTTGGTTTCTTTAGCAACCGATTTCTCTGGATCCAAACTCGCCTTTTTAGAACTGAAAAATCTTGGTGCAAATGCCAAGACAGGAACCCTTTTGAGAATGAAAATGGCATTTGCCTACAACAGGGGTTGGCAACGTTTCAGAAGTGGTGTGCCGAGTCTTCATTTATTCACTCTAATTTAAGGTTTTGCGTGCCAGTAACACATTTTAACGTTTTTAGAAGGTCTCTTTCATAAGTGTATACTATATAACTAAACTATTGTTGTATGCAAAGTACATAAGGTTTTAAAAATGTTTAAGAAACTTCATTTAAAATTAAATTAAAATGCAGAGTCCCCCGGACCGGTGGCCAGGACCCGGGCAGTGTGAGTGCCACGGAAAATCAGCTTGCATGCCACAGGCTGCCTACTCCTGGCCTACAACATGATGCAAAGGAACTGCCAGTGGAGGCAGCATTAGGATTGGGAAAAGGGGGTTGGGTGTACTGGTGGGGATTATCCATGCAGCATTGGTGACTGCAAAGGAACTGTGTGGGTTAGTGATAGACCATCATGTAACCCAGGGGTCGGCAACCTATGGCACGTGAGCCAGTTTTTAATGGCACGCTGCTGTCTGCCAGACCTGGGCAGACAGCAGCGTGCCACTAAAAATCCTGCCCGGCCCACTCTTTTCCGCCCACTGCTCTCTCCTTGCAGGGCAGGCAAGCTTCCCCCTCCCCCGCCTGTTCCCCCAGCGCGCTGGGTTCCTGCCCCTCCTTCTCTCCCTCCCTGCAGCTGATCAGCTGGTGACCCTTGCTGCAGAGGGGGAGAGGTAAAAGTGGAGCCGCAGCGTGCTCTCTGCTCCGGGGACCTTGGGGAAGGGGCTGGAATCAGGGCATATCCCCTCCAGCCCCCTGCCATGAGCCGCTCAGGTCAGGGGGCTGGGAGACCCCCACGACGCCAGCCCACACCCCCTGCCCTGACCCCTGCACCCCCCACACACCCCAGGCCCATGCCCTGACCCCTGCACCACCCCCCCACAACCCCAGCCCTGACTCCTGCACCCCCCACACATACCCAGCCGCCCCACACCTCATGCCCTGACTCTTACACCCTCCACATCCCCACCCCCACCCTGAACACCAAACGGGAGCTCCTGCACACACACACAGCCCCACCCATTCCCACCTGCACTCCTCGCACCAAATGGGAGCTGCCCAGGTAAGCGCTCCACACTCAAACCTCCTGCCCCAACCCTGAGCCCCCTCCCTCATTCTAGCTCCTGGCCAGACCCTGCACCCCAACCCCCAGCCCTCTTCTCAGCACACTCCCATCCTCATCTCAGCTCACTGTCGGTCTGGGGTTCTGGCTGCCTGCCCCTTGCCAGCCGGGGTCCTAGCCGCAGGCCCCGCTCAGCCCGCTGCCGGCCTAGGTGAATGAAACCCCGGGCCGGCAGTGGGCTGAGCGGGCCGGCGGCATAAGATCTGCATTCTAATTTAATTTTAAATGAAGCTTCTTAAACATTTTGAAAACCTTGTTTACATACGACAATAGTTTAGTTATATAATGTATAGACTTACAGAGAGAGACCTTCTAAAAAACGTTAAAATGTATGACTGGCACGCGAAACCTTAAATTAAAGTGAATAAATGAAGACTCGGCACACCACTTCTGAAAGGTTGCCGACCCCTGATGTAACCTCTCCTGCTTCTGGTCAAATCCTGAACAAGCTTTTTTCAAGAGAATATTCCTGCAGAGGGGGGTTTAATTTGAAATCACCCTTGGATGAGAAAGAGGCTTTTCCCATGACTCTCTTGATGACCATGCCATAGTTACAGTGAACTTGGATGATTCTGGGGATAAGAGCTTTAGAAGCAATGGTCCAAGCATATGCCAGGCACTGACTGACAAAATTAAGCAGTTACCTCCTCTTCTCACAAAGTACATGTATATGCTTTTCTCCTCCCATGTTCCCAGCCCTGAAAGCCTCTCCTGCCTTTAACTCGGTCTAAGAAAATTCTCAAACTAACATTTTAAGCTGTTTTAATGTCTGCAGCTGCTTTGGGGGGCACTCCCCTCCCATCTTGGTTTTAAATTCTTGGAGGAAGTGGGAGCTTGCATTTTTAAAGCTGCTAATCTTTCTCCGTAAAGTTATGTCAGTAATGTTGTGTATGAGTTCCCCCTCCAATCAGCTTGAAAAACCCCACACCTTCTTTGAGGAAGATTGTTGCAGGCAACAGGCCATGAACAGAGTCCAACAAACTGTTCCTGGATTGAAAATTTAGTGCATTCTTTAACATCTGATTGTCAGCCTGCCAACTCCTGATCTGCACACAGAGTACACTAATTCTACCTGTTTGTTCTTTATCTGTCAGTAACCAAATATTCTAGGACATTGTTGTTGTGATGGCCTCTTTATTATTTTCCACCTAAAATAAATCAGTGTAAAATAACTGCAATAGCAAACTGTGTAAACTATATTTAACCACTCCAGTAAACCAAATTCATCCTACTGCACGCAAGTCACATGATGTCTGCTGGGAAATCCAGACTCGAGGACATACCAAACTGCAACAATCCTGATAAGAGCAAGCTAAAAAGAGTTACTTTCTGCAATCACAGCTTTAAAACATACAGCCTTCTTGGTTGCGTCTAAGATTGTTTTAATCTGCTTTTAGTGCAAGTGGTTGTGCTCCGGTTTCTGGATGCCAGTACGACTGTTTCACTAGCCTGAGGGTTCCTTAAAAGTTAGCACTCATTATGAAGAGCAGTGTCAAGGTAACTTACAAGAACATGGCACAGAAGTTTGAAATGGCTATTATTAGAGCCCTGTATGGATACAAAATTTGTTTCTGCATCTGATCCGCAGATTTGCAGGGCTTTAGATATAAAATTTGGTTCCTCATTCATCCATGATCTGCAAAAGTGGTCCACGGATTTGCAGGGCTCGAGCTATTACTTTGCCTTGAGCCCTTGTCCGTTATGAACAAATGGAGGTGGTACAGACTTCATGTGGTAAATGTAAGCCCTATCTACTAGCCTGAAAGCCCTGGCTGTGAGAAAAACCACCATGATGAATAGATGAAGTGAACTGTAGCTCACGAAAGCTTATGCTCAAATAAATTGGTTAGTCTCTAAGGTGCCACAAGTACTCCTTTTCTTTTTGCGAATACAGACTAACACGGCTGTTACTCTGAAACCTGTCATGCTGAATAGGTTTCAGAGTAGCAGCCGTGTTAGTCTGTATTCGCAAAAAGAAAAGGAGGACTTGTAGCACCTTGGAGACTAACCAATTTATTTGAGCATAAGCTTTCGTGAGCTACAGCTCACTTCATCGGATGCATTCAGTGGAAAATACAGTGGGGAGATTTTATATACACAGAGAACATGAAACAATGGGTGTTACCGTACACACTGTAAGGAGAGTGATCACTTAAGGTGAGCTATTACCAGCAGGAGAGCGGGGGGGGAACCTTTTTTAGTGATAATCACTCTTGTAACTGTGTATGGTAACGCCCATTGTTTCATGGTGGCACATAAATTGCTCAAGTGTCTCCTGGATGACTGTGACAGTGCAGATTGGTCAATCTGAGGTACGTATCTGTCCCCTGTTACTGTACTGCCTCACACTTTTATTTATCTTATATCACTTAACCTCTCTGCCTCAGTTCCCTGTCTGTAAAGTAGTGATAATAGCAGTGCTGTGCTGCACAGAGGGTTGGGAGGGTAAATACATGAATGACTGAGGCATTTAGGTACTACTGTGGTGGGGGCAGATAAATACATATTAGATATTTATCCTTACAACACCCCTCTGAGGTATGGCTGTGCGGTTATCCCATTTTGTACAGATGGGGGATCTGAGGCATATGGAGACTGAGTGACTTGCCTAAGCGCACCCAGGAAATATGTGGCAGAGCAGGGAATTGCACACACATCTCCCAAGTTCCAGGGTAGCATCTTTCCCACTGGATCATCCTCCCTCTCTTGGCTGATGGGTTTCAGTCTGCGTTCTAGCTGCTATTAGGGGATTGAGACAGTGTTTGTTACAAATGATCTATAAGGTCGTTTAATTGTTCTGATCACATCTCTTAAGCCGGGAAAACAAAAGCCTTGCAGGTGTTTGTCCTTGTTATGCTCTTCTTGTATTCCCACTTACTGAGAGTGGGATGTTCAGATATATTGAGTCAGATTAAAACCCTTTCCAACCAGCCCTCCCCAGGGGAAGTCCCTTCGTGTTGGCCCTGGTACAAACACTTCAGCTGCAACTCCTCTTCACACAACTTTGCAACAACATGCACCCTTGCTACTATTTATCTTAGCTAATGCTGTTCTGTTCAGATTCTTATACCATGCCCATCACCGGGGTTTCTGAGCACCTAAGATGCTCATCCCCTTGGAATCTGGCTGCGAACAGGCCAAGATTGTTGCTCCGTTTTTAGCCATGCTTCCTGCAGGACTTCTCTGGTTGCAGCAGTACAGCTGACTGACTGTGATAGTGTTACTCCCATTGTGTATTTGGGCTCAGTGGGTGGACAGGTTCTCCATGGGGTGGGTCACCTTGGATGAAGCATTTGTTCCTCCCCTCCCCTGAGGTCCATCACAGTTTGTACCTCCCTGTTCTGAAAGCATCCAAGGAAGCTTTTGGTTTTAATGGTTTTGCAGGTCTAGTTTGCTGTGTAGAACCCCCCTGTTACTACCTGTCTCGACTTCTTAATTGTCTCTTCAGGACTGTCTTCTAACTGTGCTGCGCCCTGGCTCAGTGGGGGGCTCTGTTAATCTGCATCCTCAGAATGATATGTCATCCTTGCTAAGAGGTACAATTAAGTCACATGCCTCATAATCAATGACGGGGTCAAACAGGACCAGGGGATGCTTTGGGGGGTTTATCATCATATATGGGATTCTGCTTTTGCACCCTATAAAAGTGGAGCATAAACCATATTTACTGGCTTTTCAAAGCCAGTTTTATTTCCCGTTTAAAGAGGTTCTGAGGAAGAGGTTTTCAAATACTGTGCCCAAAACTTGCACTTGTTTCCCTTTCACGTCTGTCTTGCTCTGTACCTTGAGGTGATAAAGATTTTCTCACTCTGATCATACAGTATGTTCAAAAAACTGAATTCTGAAGCAGTTTGGGACTAACTCTGGCACTTTCGTTCTCCTCTCAGGCCCTACATACTAGGATTTTGTGAGCTAGCGGGCGATACAGTCCTGAACTGAGTCTCGCTGCTGGATGAAGTGGAAGCAGAGGCCAGCTAAGAGCTCTGATTACAATTGAAACATCTGTAATAATAGCAGAGGAAACTGAACATTCATACGATGTCAACTGCTTTTTGTTGAAATGTTCTTACTTTTCAGCTTTTACCCTAGTGTGCCAGGTCCTCCTTCAATGTCATTTTTGGGATTGCAGTGTTTTTAGTCCACAGGATGCTTCTTCCCTTCTGGGGTCAATGTCTTTTGAGGCCCCGTTCACGCAGATCCAGCTAGTATCTCCCTACTACCCTGACTTTTTTGCCATTGCATCTTCACTTTACTACTCAGTCTAACCAAATCGGTGCGCAGTGTGAAGCTTCAGTTTCAATGCGTAATCTGCTGTAAGAGTGACACCTGTGCATTTGTTGCCAGCAGGTTTGCCGATAAGGGATGATCACCCAGTGTTCTGTGGTTTAAGGGTTACTCTAACCATTCTCGGCTTGTGTCTCAGGGAGCCTGGGAAGGGTTAAAGCAGATGTTTCAAGGTTTGCAGGGAAGTATGCTGGATCCTTGCTTAACCTGTTTCAGAGTGGCAGCCGTGTTAGTCTGTATCCGCAAAAAGAACAGGAGGACTTGTGGCACCTTAGAGACTAACCAATTTATTTGAGCATCAGCTTTCGTGAGCTACAGCTCACTTCATTGGGTGTAACTTGGGGTGACTAATCTGCATTAACCTGCTGCTGACCGAGATGACTGAAGAGAGAATAGCCATTATTGAGCAAAGTGTAACTTCGGTTCCTAGGGAGGCAGAGCTGTTAGCTCTGGTAAGGGAACATTGTGTAATGCTCGCTTGTTACTGCAGCAGTAGGGACAGAGAAAGGAGCCCAGGGGCAGAGCAGAATGAGTCACTAGAGCGTTTCCTGCGAATTTCTGCTGTTAACTCTTACTCCTTTGCACTTCTCAGCAAATCCAGTTTGCGGATGACATGCAGGAGTTCAGCAAGTTCCCAACCAAGACTGGCCGCAGGTCCTTGTCTCGCTCCATCTCGCAATCTTCCACTGACAGCTACAGCTCTGGTAAGTGTGGGCCTAGCCCCACTCTGGTTTCCATGCTACAGTCCCTCCCATCTGGAATTGGAAGCACTCAGCAGGGCTGGGGATGTGGTGCAGTATGTGAATAATTGTGGGGATTGCCTCCAGCTTGCGTACTGGTCAAATTCCTTCACTAAGCCAGAGAGGCTTTTGTCTTGCCGAGGCTCCTCTTCCCCAGGTGACTGCTGACTGCTGGGTGCTCTAAAGCCTGTGCTAACGCCTGAAACTGACAGGTCTGTCCTTATTTTGTTACATCCTGAACACTTTGAGTGGCCCATACCTTCGCTGTTGGAGTGGGCTTTGCAATGAAACCAGACATCCTGAAAACAAGAACATTTCTCTCGTCTAACATGCAATTAAAGCCAATCTGTTGCTGGGTGAGAGACTTTATGGGCTTCCTTCGCACAACTCAGAACAACCCCTTTACAATTGTTTTGACCATTTTCAAGTAGTTTTGAAATTCTTAACAAAGCAGCTCCCCTTATAGAACATTTCATGTGCTGCTAAATCATAAAACCACCTTGTCCCCTTTGGCATTTACACTCCTGAATGATTAACTTCTTAACAGAGATGCCATTAAGAAATTACAGAATTTAAATGCAAAGTTCTTGTGAGGCGTTTGTTTTCCCTTGCAGCCTTGTGCTAGCTCATGACAGACAGGAAGTGAAACTGATTAGAAACGCGGCTGGTAGAAGGTAATTGGGCTGCTGAGCCTCTGAGATTCTCATGTTGTTTCTTTCCTGGTTTAGCTGCATCCTACACAGACAGTTCTGATGATGAGGTCTCCCCACGAGAGAAACAGCAAACCAACTCCAAGGGCAGCAGCAACTTCTGTGTGAAGAACATCAAGCAGGCAGAGTTCGGGCGCCGGGAGATTGAGATCGCTGAACAAGGTAACGGGATGTCTTCTGAGCCAACTGGGCTGTATGCCTCCTTGGTACCATAAATCAAACCAGGGTATATCCTGATACCTTCAGTTATGGTCAGCAAATATCCTGATGTTCTCCTTGAGGCATCAGCAAGCCATGTAGGAAAGAATTGAACTCCTCCGACAGGTGGTGCATTAATGACAAGACATGCAGGGTTTTAAGTACCCAGTCTTGTGAGCAGCAGGAATGTTGATAGACTTGGATGGGGAAGTTCGACATGTGAAGAGCTCAAAGCACTTTCCAGAAAGTAAAACTGGTAGCACCAGGAGGCCCATTTCTTTAGATCTCATGAAAAGTGGTGATTCGTATTTTCAACTGCGATTTGATGGAGCTTGGCTGGTTCAGGGAATGATGGACGTGCCTTCAAACTCCATCCACCCACACATTGTCCAAGCCATGGAAGGTGGAAAAATTCCCGTTGTAAAGGTGCTTGCAGGATGACCGTCTTGGGAGGAAGGAATGCATTATAATCTCTTACCTTGAATGCTTCCTTTAAAATACCCCGCTCTGTTCCTGGGATCTGAGTTACTACAGAGAATTCTTTCCTGGGTATCTGGCTGGTGAATCTTGCCCACATGCACAGGGTTCAGCTGATTGCCATATTTGGGGTTGGGGAGGAATTTTCCTCCAGGGCAGATTGGAAAAGGCCCTGGGGGTTTTTCGCCTTCCTCTGTAGCATGGGGCATGGGTCACTTGCTGGAGGATTCTGTGCACCTTGAAGTCTTTAAACCATGATTTGACGACTTCAATAGCTCAGACATAGGTGAGCGGTTTATCGCAGGAGTGGGTGGGTGAGATTCTGTGGCCTGCATTGTGCAGGAGGTCAGACTAGATGATCATAATGGTCCCTTCTGACCTTAATATCTATGAGTCTAGTCTGACTAGATGGAGAGGTAGGGTGCAGGAGCTGGCCGGGTGTCCTGGCAAAGAGGCCTGTGTGGTGGACAGAGACCTCGTTAAAAACCCTCTGTTCCTTTCACAGACATGTCTGCTCTGATTTCACTCAGGAAACGGGCCCAGGGAGAGAAACCTTTGGCTGGAGCTAAAATAGTGGGCTGTACACACATTACAGCACAGACTGCGGTGAGTACTCCTTGGGCTCACGGCTTTGTGGGTGGAGGGGAGGAGGAAGAACAGAGACTGGCTTTTCCTGTGCTCTGTTATCTGTGTGGATAATCTTGGGAACTTTCGCAGCCCTGGGGAGGAAGTGCTTCAATATTTCATAAACACACATGAGCAAATTGTCCCCATTTTCACACTTCCTAGGGGTGGGTGGGTGGATGTGGGTGTGTGGATGTGTGTGTGTAAGTGCTCTGCAGCTGCATTTTCCAATATGGCTGCTCCAGGATCCCAATCAGCAGATGTTTCCACTCTGCAAATAGTCTATGGTTGAGTAACACTGTCCCCTTCCTGCTCTGTGCTGGAGTTCCCTGAATCCAGACGGGCATTACAGCTTCCTCTTGGGCCTACTGTCGGTTTGCTTCTGTCTCCAGGTGTTAATTGAGACACTGTGCGCGCTGGGGGCTCAGTGCCGCTGGTCTGCTTGCAACATCTATTCCACTCAGAACGAGGTGGCTGCTGCCTTAGCAGAGGCTGGTGAGTAGTGTGTGAGCAGCAGGAGGGGAGAGATGTAAAGGCAACTTTCCCCGGTTTTGAATTGCGCTGCGGTGTTTTTGGAAATACCATGCTTACCCAGACTCCTGACTGCCACTTTGCCCCCATGTCTGGAGAAACATTCCAGGGAGTCCACAGAGCTCCAGGACTAGATTACCCCTAAACAAAGGGAGAGTTTGGATACTCTGGACATCTTAGCCAGTGCCATTTCTGCTCCTGCGTATTCCAAATCAGTTGGCAAGCCAGAGGCGCTTGCTTTTACTTCATCATACATTTCTCCGGTGCCTTTCAAGGAATCCCAAGCCACTTTACAGACTGTGTGTAGGAATTGCTTCTTCCACCACGTCAGTGCAGTCATTTCTGGGGTGGGATACAACAGTTATTCAACAGCACGCCACTACATGGTCCAAGAGGTCAGGGCAAGTTTATAACACTGGCTTGCCCTTGACTGAGCTTGCTGTTCACCTCTGTTCAGCTGCACTTGTTCTCAGCAATGTTAGTGTAGACTTGGGGAGCTGGGGGAAGTTCAGCACCACAGGGACAACCTCGCATGTGTTAGGCCCTGGCCGTGGTGTCTGTTGCCTCCCAGCAGAGCAGCAGCAAATGACTTTGTCTCCTCCCTAGGTGTTGCTGTGTTTGCCTGGAAGGGGGAGTCGGAGGATGATTTCTGGTGGTGCATTGACCGTTGTGTTAACATGGATGGTTGGCAGGCCAACATGGTAATGGGAGCATTTCACAGCCTTTTCTCTACTCCTCCCCCGCAGAGTATTCCACGTCCTGTCCTCCTCCCCCCCGAGCACTACTTTGCTTTCCAAGAGCTGCTGTTAATGGAAAATAGATTAGATTACCTGGTGGTTTTCACTGTCCAGTCGTCCTCTTGTACGACCAGTCCCTGGGTGTATCGGTGGAGCGTTTTTCTCCCTCTGCATTGAATAGGGCTGAATGCTGGTCAGAAAGGGGGGTTCCCAGAGATTGTGTGCTTTTCATGCTGTGTTTTAGAGCCTGTGACTAGATAGCCAAGGTGAACTGGCTGTGGGGAGGAGAGGAGACTTTTGCCTAGTCATACATTCCTGCAAGTCTCAAGAGGCCTATAGATATTGTATGTATTGGGGTCTAAGCCATGCCCAAAATAGTCTGATTGAACTCAGTGACTGGAGTACAAAGCAGTCCCTGTGCTCCCCGGCTCAGCAGTATGTCCTGGCAGAGCCATGCTTGTGGGTCCTATAAAACTCGCATGCAGTTCATGGGGTGGCTTGTTCCCCCCCAGTCCAGTTTCTTGGGATCTGCTCCCTGACTGATATCAATCTTCCTCCCCCACCTAGGAAACAAGCCCTTTAGCAAAGCTGGGTCTAAGCCTGTCCCCGGGACGGTTACCTTTTGAGTGGGGCATAGATTTCTTGGCCCCTTTGTGCACGTGCAATGTTTAGGTGCACGTGCAATGTTTAGGTACTAGTAATGCCTCTCAACCTAAAGATTGGAAGTGGTATACAAGCAACCCTTCCAGTCCCCCTGTGAGTCAGTAGTTATCCCATTTTACAGAGGGGAAACTGAGTCAAGTTATATGCCCAGAACCACACGACAAGTCTCTCACCTGGGAATAGAACCCAGGAGCAGAAATCCTCCTATCACCTCGTGTTTTAATGGGGCTTTTCTGTAGCTGACAGTGACCTGGCTTGCTGGCAGTGGAAGGACTGAATGTCCTTTGTGTTTCTCTGCATGTTCCCTAGATCCTGGATGATGGTGGAGATCTGACCCACTGGGTTTATAAGAAATATCCCAATGTTTTTAAGAAGATCCGTGGCATCGTAGAGGAGAGCGTGACTGGTGTGCACAGGTATTGGACCCAGGGGCAGCCAGAATTTAGGCCTTTCACCGCTCTTTTGCTCATGGCAGGCAGCTGCTGTTTCTATTCTCCATGGTATCTGCTCTTGCATGGTAGCCAGAAGAGACTAGCAGTCAATGTACTTTTTCTGGTCATGTGAGGTAAGGTCTGCAGGTTTCCCTGATCCTTGCTGTTTACACATGCACTGTGATTGCCTCCAGGAAGTGACAGAAATCGTAAAGGGCCTTAGGCTCTGAGTGTCAAGGTGCATACTTTAGCTCTGCATTCACTTCCTCGGCTGAAAATGTTTGGCCTTGGATTGCATCTGTCCTGAGAGCCTGAGCAGCTGTGGATCTACGTGTTCTGTGGCAGTTTGCATCCGGGACTGCCAGCTCCCCATCGCTAGGGCTAGTCTAGGAGGTTACAGTGGTCCTGTCTTTCTCTGGGGCATGGTGTTAATTTGGATTCCGTTTGCTTTGCTGTGTGCAGAGCTCTAGTGTGTCTAATGGAACGGTATCTGAAGTGTCCTTTCTCCCCGCAGGCTGTACCAGCTGTCCAAGGCTGGGAAACTGTGTGTCCCAGCCATGAATGTCAATGACTCTGTCACCAAACAGAAATTCGATAACCTGTACTGTTGCAGAGAGTCCATCTTGGACGGGTGAGTCTAATCCTTCAGGATACACAGCCATTCCCTTCCTTTAACTCATGCCGATAGATTGGTCTTTCTCTGGCTTCTGTGGCATTTCAATCAGACTCCGTCGTGTCCTAGTTGAATGTTGCAGTGTCTGGTCACATGATCAGCTGTCGCTTCGGAGTATCACCCCATGCAGACTGCTCTGTCTGGAACTGACTAATCCCAACACTGGTCTGTTTCTGTCTTGTAGCCTAAAGAGGACCACAGATGTGATGTTCGGAGGGAAACAAGTGGTGGTGTGTGGCTATGGTGAGGTGAGTTCCATGAACGAACGTGAGGCAGCATCTCTCCACGATGCATAGTCAAGATCCATCCTTTCCCCAGTGTTCCTTATCTGCCTTTGACGAGCAATGACCTCTTACCCTTGCGAAGAGTAGGAGCGTTACGAAGAGTTCATACATAATAGAAGGAAACAGTGTCTCTCTAGACAGTTTTCCCTATGTCAGTGCATGGCTGACTGCTGATCCTGGAGAGAATTCTTTTCAAATCATGGGAAGATGGACGCCCACTCTGTCATGCTTGTGCAGGAAAGCCTTGCTAGAAGCTGCTGAGACATTATATACAAAGTCTCTGTTTCCCAGCTTGCTTGGAGATTTGTCTGAATTGCCATATTTCAGCGCAGTTGTTGCTGGTAACACTCTGAATTGCCACACCGTGCCTGCCACGGTGTCAGAGCCGTAGGGGTAATGGTGATTGGATTGGTGTGGAATGGAGCTCTGGACTGACTGCATCCCGCACTGCTGTATCCTTGGCTTTATAAAGCAGGCCTGTAATAATGAAATGATCCTCTTGTTGAGTGGTTTGAAACTCCCTGGTGTCTACAGAACTCCTGGATTTACGTTTATGGGGCGGGGGGGTCGTGCTTGTAAATCCTTCTAGAAGAGACGGCGCAAAGCAGGGATCTGACACCTAGCCCCATTCGCATGCTGTCTGTATGCGTGTTTACCTTACAAGCTGAGTCCACGGCAGTGGAGGGCCTGGCGGTAGCAGTAAATGCTCTTCTCCCCAGGAATATGCGTACTAATTTGTTTATACACCAAAGGAGCCCAAACTTTGCCCAACCGAAAGGCTGTGTTGGCAATCTGCCGGGGACTCAAGGGTTGCATGTAATTTGCCTGTCTGCTCGGAGCAAGCTGCAACATTGCATGCTGGGGGCTGTAGTCCCTCAGGGCTGCTTTGCCATATTAAATATGAGATGCCAGAAGCTGAACTATGGGGCCATACTGACTACCCCATGCACGTACTAAATAAAATAGGGGGTCTGTTACAAAGCTATAAACATACCCATGTTCTCTTTTTTTTAAAAAAAGGCAGTTGGAGGTTAGTCCTGGCCCAGATCTGCATTTATTTATTTTAAAAAGAAAAGTTTAGCTGTGATCTCTCCTCTGTGCGGCGTTGATGGCTGTTTCGACAGCTTAGGACATTCATCTTAGAACCCTTGTACCTGCTGGATGCTATGCCCAGGCCGTGAATGCCAGGAGGTGATCTTGGAATGACACTTCTGGGAGGGGAAGACTGGGCTGAGAGGGGCCAAGTGCCTGTAGCCATGCCTACTGTAAAGCTGATGCAGCACATTCCTGCTCCTGAGCCAGGCTTTGAACTGAACCTTGGCATTAAGCAGGTGTCTGTGATGAGAATCTCGCTCCTAGCGCTGCCACCTGTATAAACAAACGGGTGCAGTTTGTCCATGGGGACCTCCTGGGTCCTGTGTCTGGAGGCTCTTCATTGCATTGCAGGTTGGGAAGGGATGTTGCGCAGCTCTGAAAGCCCTTGGAGCCATAGTCAACATCACCGAGATTGACCCCATCTGTGCTCTCCAAGCCTGGTAAGAGATGAAGAGTTAAATGCTGCTGAGTGAGCACCTGTTCCTTTACTGTCTGTCTGGTCTTTGAGCTTCATCAGAGGGCTGACTTGAAATCAGGCTGCTCAGGAAGAGCCTTCATCCACCCGGAACCTCATAACCCATGGCTAGTCTCATGAGAAAGTATACGTCTCTTGGGGACCTTCCATCATTTGTGCACCCATTTGAGCTCCTGTGTCCTTGGCCCAGGACAGCCAACTGGACTTAGAAACCTAGGTGCCTGAAAATTAACTAAAATAGAAGAATGGTGTGGGACTCCATAATGCTCTCCATGCCGTGTTGGGTGCACACTCCCAGGTCTCTCTCACTAGCCATGGCATTCACAACCACAAGCTCACACAGGTTCCTTTGCACATGGTCCACCTTGCACTTACTGCACTCAGGGTGTGGGTGGGAAGCCTGCTCCTCTGATGTTACTGATCGAGTAGATTTTTAGCTATTCTGTTGCATTCCCTCCTGGCTTCACCTTTCCAGGTTGTGTTGTGCAGGCAGGCAGGGGTGTTACGGTTCATCTTCTCACTCTGCCCTTTTCCTTTCACCAGCATGGATGGCTTCCGGGTGGTGAAACTCAATGAAGTGATCCGCCAGGTGGATGTGGTCATAACCTGCACAGGTATGGAGATTTGGGGGGAAAGGTGGTGGGTGATGCTTGCGTCAAGCTCTGTGGAACCGTTCCTGGGCCCGTGTACTTGGAACAGGAATCTCTATAGGACTTCCCTGCTCCACGCACGTCAGAAAGTAGGTGATGGGCTCCATTGACTGTGCATGGAGGATGTACTGATTCCTGTGCTTAGATATCTCAGTCAACATATTGCACATGCAGCGTGGGGGGTAGAACTGTGACCTTGGGCTCCCAAAACTCTGTGGAAGGAGGTAGAGCAGCTCCTCTGCTAGTTTAGCCTGTGGAGGGCGCTGACCATGCCCGAGCAGGTCCCCTCTGGCACCAAACGTAGCTAGGGGCGTAGTGAGCATACAAGGGAAGACACTGGAGGGCAGGGTGAGGGGAAAACCCAATCCACTCCTGTGCCGATGTCAAAACGTGAGCGCCACCTGCTGTCCTCAGTGCGTCCAGACGAGTGAAAGGGACTCCCCCTTACCGTGGGATTGTGACGTAGGGAGTGCACTTTTTTCTTGCCATTTTGGGCTCTTGTTGCTGCCTCGGTGACCTCCCCCTCCACAGCCACCAATGGGAGCTCACCCTGAGGAGAGGCCCTGGGAACTGATCTTCCCGAGACCACAGCCAGCTCATGTGCAGAGACCACACCCATGGCCCTCTGGTCAGCAGAAAGTACAAGCGCTCCAGTACACCAGCCAGTCGTGTTCTGGCAGAGACTGAACCTTGCGCCTGGCTTTGGGGCAGAAATCTTCAGCACCAGCCATAGAGAGAGGGATCGGGAGGCACAAGTTACAGTTGTTTGGGCTCATATTAGCAGCATCCTCTTTCTCTGTAGGAAATAAGAACGTGGTGACCAGGGAACACTTGGACCGAATGAAGAACAGCTGCATTGTGTGTAACATGGGCCATTCCAACACTGAAATTGATGTGGTGAGTCTCTGCTGCTTATCTGCCCCATCAACCTTTCCAGCAGCGAGCCCATGAGTGCCTATCAGTCTGCTCCTGACAGTCCCATGCTCCTGGGTTACCTCCTTCCCACTGGGACCCACTTGCGTTGGATGACAGGTAACTGACTCCTACTTGTTTCTCTCCTCACAGACCAGTCTCCGTACCCCGGAGCTGACCTGGGAGCGTGTCCGCTCACAGGTGGACCATGTCATCTGGCCAGATGGCAAACGGGTGGTCCTGCTGGCTGAGGTATGTCCTGGAAGTCAGGCCAGAGAAGCTGCAGCAGAGCATCTGGGCTAAAGCATCACATTGCAGGGGGTCCTGTGTCTGTTCCTAGAGTTTCTGCATGCAGGAGATATTGTGGGCACTGGTTTGAGATTGGGATGTAGCTCAGTACAAAGACTACAGAGTAACCTGTGTGGCTGGGAAGGTCTTTGAGCCTGGGGGGGGACCCTGTAACCATGGACTACTGCAGCCAGAACTTTCTTGGTTTGGTTATTCTCAAAGGGGTGCAGGGTTACCTGTCATACACACAGGTCTCTCAGCAACACAGTTACTAGCTGGCTTGCTCTTGCCCATCCATGCAAGCCAGACCCAATATCTGTCTTGATTTGGGAAGGACCCAATGGCTACAAAACACTGCATTTCTCTTTCCTTCCAGCTGGTCACTCCAACCTTCCGGGCACCCCACAGGCCTTGCAGTTGGAGTGATTCTGTCTCTCCCTTTGTCAGGACCACACAGCTTCTCTGACCTTTAGCTAAGGACAGGAACTGCTCTCACCCATTTGGGTGGGAAGTTAGGGCCTCCAGAATAGCAGGATACTGCACCTTCTCAAATAGCTGGGCTGAGAGCATGACTTACCTCTGCCCCAGGGAGTGAGACTAGATATGGAGCGTGGACCCCTGGAGGTGGGGCAGTAATGAGGCTGTGCTCTTTGGCTCCATCAACTGGTGACCCGACTAAATGGGTGAATCTGAAGCATCGGGGGGGGGAAATTCCCCCCATTTTCATAACTCTAAGCTGCCCCAGTGTAATGAGTTCACTGTCCTTAACATGTCTTCATCCTGTTGACATTTTAGGGTCGTCTTCTCAATCTGAGCTGTTCAACAGTTCCCACCTTTGTTCTGTCCATCACAGCCACCACTCAGGTATGTAACTGGAACCATCAACACTGCCCACCTTGCCTAATGCTGTATTTCGAGGTGTGTGTTTCAGGGCCTCATGCAGTCTTGGGATTCGACATAACCACTAAGCAGCAGGAGACGCTTTCTGTAACATACAACATTTCAACCATTTGGGTTTGCATTTTAAGTTGTTAGAGCATTTATTTCTTTGAACTTCTCTTTGGGTAAAATAAATTCTCAAATCTGTTTTTTGGCCCTGAGGTTAAAATGATTTAAATCATTCTCGGTAGCAATATTACCTCGAATGGACAGCCATCACCACCACCCGTTGCGTTTGTTGGCACGAGGCTGTCTCTGTAAACAGGATTATAAATAAATACAGCTGTGTGTTCAGCTCTTTGCCATACACAAAATCAAGGCAGTCCCTGCCCCGATCTAAGAGAAATGAAGGGAATGCAATACACTGGGAAATCCAGAAGTGGCACATGGTTAAACTTGTTTTAAAGGAAACTCTCTACCTATGGGCATTGCAGAAGGGAGTTTTGGGGGGATTGTTACAGACCATTAGCTGCACTTCTTTCCCTTGATGCTGAGTTATTTTCATGCCAGGTGGAACACGTACAATGCCAGCATTTTGGTCTAACTGCTGTAAATTGGTGGAGTTTCAGTGACTTCAAGGGAGCTTCTACCAGCTGGAGAGCTGGTCATTTGTCTTTCAAAGGGACACTGTCAGGTTAAAATGAATGTCCATTTAAAACGAATTTCCTTGCCTGTTACTGACAGCCTTAGATTTTTACAAAAGATAATTTTATCACTGATTTACTTTTCCACCACGTCCGAGGGCTGTGCTTTTACCTAGCATTCAGGTGGGGGCACTGCAAACTGGGACTTGCTGGTCAGTTTCTCTCTGGTTCTCCAGCACCAGGGACCCTGCAGTATTTGAGTCATCTGGCAAGGAGGTGAGGTTATCTTCCAAAGGGAAACATTTATCAGGGATGGTATTGTAAAGGGTTTTTACAAAAGCGAGACCTTGGACCCCACTCTCTTGCATTGCATGACATTGCATGCTGTTTTTGTGTGCCTACATGTCGTCAGTATCACAACATCCACACGTGTCATGGTCTGGCCTCTGGTCAGCTCTTCTCTGGCCCCGTGCTGTTGGTGAGCTCTGTACTGGTGACTGACTTGTCCTTTCTGATCTCCGCAGGCTCTAGCTCTGATTGAGCTCTACAATGCTCCCGAGGGACGTTACAAGCAAGACGTGTACTTGCTGCCTAAAAAGATGGGTGAGCAAAGGAAGCTACTTGAGTCCCGAGTTGAAGTTGTCCCCAGCCAACAGGGCTGTGAGGGATCTGATCAGGGCCCAGCAAAGCTGTTAGAGCAGTGGTTCTCAACCCGGGGTACACAGAGGTCTTCCAGTGGGTACATCAACTCATCTAGATATTTGCTTAGTTTTATAACAGGCTACATAACAAGCACTAGCAAAGTCAGTACAAACTAAAATTTCATACAGACAGTGACTTGTTTACACTGCTCTGTATACTGTACACTGAAATGTAAGTACAATATTTAGATTCCAACTGATTTATTTTATAATCATATGGTAAAAATAAGAAAGGAAGCAATTTTTCAGTAATCACGTGTTGTGACACTTTTGTTGTTTTTTGTCTGATTTTTGTAAGCAAGTAGATTTTAAGTGAGGTGTAACTTGTGGGTACACAAGACAAATCAGACTCCTGAAAGGGGTACAGTAGTCTGGAAAGGCTGATAGCCACTTTGTTAGAGAAGCCACAGTCTCAGCAGACTCTGCCGAGATCTCTGATCTATGTTTCCTGCTCCTATAAGGAGCAACTTATGCAAGCTAACTGTGCACGATTGTTTGGCAGAGATTGCAGGAGGCAAGAAGTTTGGGGTGATGCGTATGTACTGTAAGTGAATTGGCTGTTTTGTGCAACAGGCTGGATTGGACCTGTTGCCATTCACTCCCAAACCTTTTCCTGAAACCCCAAGAGCTAGTGACTGCTTGTCCTACCCAGCAGTGTTTTAAGCTAGATGCCCTGTCTGATTGTTCTTCTGACTGAATGTGAGAGTCAACAAGATGCTTTTAAATATTGAGGCCGAGACACTTAGCAGGAAACTGTAGGCCAGTGGTCCCCAACGCGGTGCCTGCGGGTGCCATGGCAAGGAAGCGCTTCCGCCGGACAACCAGCCGCCGAAACGCTGCCCAGAAGTGGCAACGCCAAGAAGCGGCTTCTTGGCGGCATTTCAGCGGCAACGCTTGTTGATGACGCCGCTTCTCAGCGGCTGGTTGTCCAGCGCCCGCCACACTCTTCTGGAAACATGAATATGCTATAGCAAGAGAGAGGTTGGGGACCACTGCTGTAGGCGATTCCAAGGTCAGGCTGTCTTTCACATCAGCTCAAGGTGTGGTGGTGGAAGTGAGTGAGCTGCACAAGTGGGAAGTGCAAGAGAGGACTACTGAAGAAACATTTGCCAGTAAGTGGCCTTTCTTGGCACGCTTGAGGCTTGGCGAAATACATAATTTCCCCAGTGGCCTGTAACTGCCCAGATCAGTCATTTAAATACCCACTTATTCCTCTAATGCATTGTAATGGGGTCGGCGCCCCCCTCTGGTTGGGTTTGTCCGTGGTCTTTAAATCAGTCCTAGCCCTGCTTTCGGGCTGTCCCCCCCACCCCTCCCGGGCTTCCTCGCTGGAGGCAATGGTTTTGCCCTTTAGTCTGTTTTGGCTCCAGTCAGTCAGGAGGCCCAGTTGAAGTTCAGTCCCCTTCTGGGGGTTTAGTGCTGTCCAATTGTAGGCCCTTCTCCAGTGGCCTATGGGGGGACCTGGGCTCGCCCACTACTCGGGGCCCTGGCCTTCACCAGCGTCTTAGCCTTAGCTCAGGGCTCTTCTAAGCTCAGGCCCAGTAGCCAGCCAGGAGCTCTCCCGTGCTCCCCCTGTCCCAACTAGCACTGGGCTGTCTGTCGTGTTGCAGTTCCTTCAGCCAGCAACATCATCTACGCTCCTCCAGCTCTAGTGAAGAACTGCCCTGTGTTTGGTTCTGGCTTCTGTAGCTCCTTTTTATATGGTCCTCCTGGCCGCTGACGGGCCATTCCAGCAGCCCCTCTGATTGATTGCTTCCTTGCAACCACTCTAGGCTGCTTGGAGGACCTGTCCACTGCTCCTTTCCTGGGATGAGTGTGGCAGGAACCTGAGACCTCCAGCAGGGGCCTTTGGGCCTAGTCCACCCCATCACATGCATATTAACTCTCTGAGTGGTGATACGGCTTTTCAGGGCTCTTAGTTTATTGTTACTTAGAGCACAGGGTCTGCCATGCTGGATTGATCAATCTAATCTGGCAGTGTCCATTGCCAGCCCTGTCAGAGGAAGGCATAAAACTCCTGTAGTTGAAGCACCACTCCATAGAGCAGTTACTTCCTGACCTTACAATGGTGATGCTTTTATCCTGAAAGATGAGGATCGAGAGCCCTTGTAGTTTTCAGAGCTCATTCTGCTTGTCTGCTTCTATCCCTCTCCTCTGCCCCTCCATCTATCATGTCTAGATAGTAAGCTCTGCAGGCAGGGATGGATTGTCTATTACTCTGTTTAGTGTCTAATACATTGGACAAGTACTACCATAATGAACATGGTTAATAATAATATAGTTGTAGATGCTTTCCGTATGACATGTGCAATCCTTTTTTCAGTTCAAGTCTGCACTGTTTACCCCATTGCGTTAATATCAGATATTTTTTGCAGGTGGGGTAGAATTTGCTCCATGCTAACACTGAAGATCCTGAAAAGTTAGATTCTAAAACGACTTGAGTTCTGGACACAATCTCTTGAATATGCTATTTTTTACTGAACTCATTACACTGGGAATCAGTGAACAAGTTGTTAAAATCTGTGCAGTTTTCTCCTAGCCTAAGATGTGCCCTGCTAAGATGTACCTTGGCCTGAAATTTGATCGCACCTCTGAACTCCTCATTAGATTTTACATTGGCCTTATCCTGAAGTCTCTAGAGTCTTATACCTTGCCCATCATTGTAGTATTTGAGTGCCTTCCAGTCGTGCATTAAGTGACGTGACTTAACATCTGTTGTGTGTTTGTTGGTACTGTTGAGTGTGTTCCCGTGTGCCTGGCCATCAAACTCAATTGCCCATGGCTTCATATTTACTCTTCTCAGATGAATACGTTGCCAGCTTGCACCTGCCTTCATTTGATGCCCATCTGACAGAACTAACAGATGATCAAGCGAAATACCTGGGACTCAACAAAAACGGGCCTTTCAAACCCAACTATTACAGGTAAGACCTGTGTGAGGGGGATAAAGAATCTATCCTCTGGTACCTTCTGAGGCCTCTTCCAGCAGTAGAGGCATGGATTGTGCCTCTTTATTGCAGTGGCATGTGGGTGTGGAGATATCCTGCTGCTTGTTGGGGCAGGGTAATGCCATCTGGGGGTTGGGATATGGACCAGCTGTCTGCTTAGCTAGTTCTGCGTTGGATGATAGTCACCCAGACTGTGAGTACAGCTGGTGTTTGGCAGGGTTGGGGAAGAACTGCACTGGAGAGGAACAAGTACTTCCGGATACATGGAGGTGATGGCTGCTCTCTGAAGGTGCCAGATGTCGCACCGATGGTGTGGCTTCTAGTATGGTACCTGTTGCCTGACTCTGGTCTCCTTTCCTTGTGTTTCAGATACTGATGGACCATAACATCTAAGGACCAGACCACACAAGACAACTTTAGAGAAATTATTTTTAAAGATCATTTTATTTTGTTTTACTCTTTTCTTTTTTTAAAAGCTGTTGGTTTTTTTCTTTTATCTGTCTGATTTTAATGTCACTTTGTTTTACATTTTCACATGATCGCGTCTCTCTGTACGTCTGATCTTGGCAGACAACCTGGGATTTGCTTACTGCTTTATGCCTGAAACCTGGCTGTGTGGTTTCAGACTTTCACTCATGGGAAGGGTTTCCTTTCCTGAGTATGAAGGGCAATTCATTCCCACAGTGGGTTTTTATCTTTCCAGTGCACCTTAGTCAGGATATTTGCAAACACTGAGATACTGTACTGTTTGTTTTTTTTTTCTGTGTGGAGTTATCTGCAACTTCTAAATTGCCTTAATGAGCCCAGTTTTTAGCTGCTAGAGCAATGCTCCTATCCCTGTGTTGGAGCAGAGTGGCACCTAGTGGCCAGTTAGGGTAAAGGTGTGTGACCCCAGACCGGGTTTCCTATGTGAACTTGGGAAGGTGGTATGGTGCCTGGTACGGATAAACCCAGGTGGGTGTTAACTTGTCTATTTCAGGGTGCTAGTCTGAATCTGAATGGGGATCACCTACCCATCAGACTCCTTTTCTCTCCTAGGTTTTAAACTGCATCTTATTTGACTTCAGACCATTTTTCTTTTCTTTTCCAAGTCTAAAATGTTGTTTCAAAGGAGAAAGTGTTTCCAAGTGGGAACTCTGTGGAATAGTCGGGCAGCTGAGAGCATGCAGCAGCCCGTTCAGCCATGGGCAGGCCTGGCCAGAGAGGGGCCAGCATATGACACCTCCCGTGAACTCCTCCGTGTGTTGAACACAGATGACCCTTTCTGCTCTTGTCCCCTTAACGTGCAGAGTGCAGGGGATGTTCTGATGACATAGCAACTTTTCCATCAGCTTTACCGGCGAGCTGTCATGTTGAAATCAAAATCCTCCAGTCAGTGGACCATTCTGTAAAGCACTTGGCCCCACTCAGAGCCAATGACTGTGGGAGGTGGAATCCCTGGCAAGCTGCACTGCTGTCTTCTAAAGCGGTCAGCCAATCACCTCTTCCTTCCCCAGCCCAGAAGGTGGCAGGTTGTCTTATTTCATCTGGTTCACCACGTTACGGTCCCACTATGGAAGGGCCTGATGCCCCGTGGTTTTCAGGCCTGTGTTCCAGGCTTAGCTCAACAAAGATCACAGCACAACAATCCAGATTCCAATTCTTTGCTCAGTGACATGTAAAAGGGAAGGAGTTTCAGCTGCAGTGGCCTAAAGGCCCAGCTCCAGCTAACGAGGGTGTTTCTGCTGAGTATATGGCGTCAGTCCAGCACTTCACGAATGTACAGGTACAAAGACAATCGAGACGCTGCAGCTGGGTGTAGCAAACACCCTTGACCAACCCTGTGCTCCCTTGTCACCCTCGCCCAAGTACACAAGATCCATTCCTAGCACCACCTCTGAGGAACCTCCCTGTGTGTGTTTATGGGCGACCCCGGCTGCTTTCCCTCTCTGGGAGCAAATAGCTCCTTTCTGATAACAGGGGCGGGATTAAGATTTCATCCTCCAAAACCTTCCAGCACTTCCAATAATTCCCCCTTATTCCTCCAGACTCTTCTTCACAAGCTTGCCCAGCTCCTTGATCATGTTCTTTCTTGGTTTCTCATTGACTCACTGCTGCATTGGGCTGACTCAGACTGCCAGGGCTGGTTCCCAATGACCTTACCGAGTCCGCCCATGTACTCCCCCCCTCTGCCCCCCATAACCTGAATTTCCATCAAGATGCAGCTGGGTTTGGAGTGTTGAGCCCAGGATCCTTTGGGGGCCCTGCTCTCCTTTCCTTGCTCAGGGAAGAGGACATGACCAGGAGCACAGGGAAGCTCCCGCTCAATCATTGCTCCAGTCCAGGGGGTTTGCCCCCATGCCACAACTCCCGGCTTTCTTTCTCCCTCTGCACTTCCTGCTCGCATAGAAGTTCTAGTATCCCAGAGCAGGCTTGGTTTTCCCACTCTAAGCCAAACAGAGGTTTATGTACCATCCTAAATGTTCTCTGTCATGACTGTTGGGAGGGGCCCCTCTGTTCCACTTGTCTGTCTCAGTGTTACAGTGTCAATAGGAATCATAGCTTAAGGGCTCCATCTCTGTATAAGCCATGTAACGAAAAAGACACAGGGGAACAATTGGTCTTATGCCTAGAGAAGCCTTGATTCTGTCAGAGGGAGCATGTTAGCACCAATCCGGGTGAGATAGGTTTATTTTGTATATGAATGATTTTTAATGGATGCAATATTAATCCTTGCAGATGAGCAATAAATCATTAAAGTCTAATTTAAAAATGATCAGAAAAACACTTCTCTTTCCTTGAGGTTTTGTTTCAAGCTCTAACATGGTAGCCTTCAGATCCGTGAATCGGTTGCTATTACTGAAGGCACAAGAACAGAGCTACTTGTCCACTTAAAATCACAGACCACACAAACAAATTGTGGTGTACCTCACTTATGACACCTTAGGTGGTGGCATATGACTGCAGTAATTAACTGGTCATGTCCTTGTAGATGCCAGCTCGTCACCCATAGACCTAAAAATCTCTCCCTCTACAGTTGCTAGAGTCATGAAAATACCATGGAACTCTTCTGTGTATGTAGATTAGCACCAGTGAGAGAGGATCTGTCATTGGGCTTTGTTATAATACCATATAAGAATTTTTAACATCCTGTGTATTGGGCTCATTACCATGGCTAGCAAATTAAAACCGGCCTCCTTTTGAGGTTATCATCTTCTCCTTCTCCCCCTGGCCCCCAAGGGAATCTGCTGTTTAGCTCTGCCTTTGACCCACTGCCATCTAGTTTTGTATTTAACCTGAGTGTCCCTTTAAGATCTTTCTTGAGATGCCTAAAAGCCCTGTGCTTTGCAGTACTGTCACATGGGTGAGGATTGAGCTGTCACTTTCTATGAAACCATCGCTGATGACCAGCCTCCCTGAACTTCCCTGGGGTCCTTTCTGCTCGGCTGCTTTCAGTGGGTGCTGTATGGATTTGAGATGCCGAGGTGCTAATCAGTCCCTCATTTTGTTGTTCCCTGAAGACAATGGGTTCAAAATCTCAAAACTTTCTTTCTCCCTGGTCTTGTCTTACACAGAACGGTTCAAATTAATCTACAAATCTAACCAACTCCCTGGACCTCTTTTGCCTAAGAGCAATGTACAAAGGGGCAATGTGCTAGGGGAGAAAAAGTGGGATGGGTGATCTGGTTTGTATTCTTAGGTCTGGTACTTAATGTGCCTCAGTTTACCTGCTGTACAGCAGGGATAACTTTTACCCTCGGTAAAGCACTGAGATCTGTGCATAGACAATGCTAAAGTGTTAACAGGTTAAGACTGTACTGTCTCAAAGTATATACCTCACAATCTCTAATGAGATAATTCACTGCAGTCCTGTTTGAAATCTAAGGAGCCCCTCATGAACCTCTGTTGCAGTCACATGTCTCTACTGCCAGGCCTCCTCTCTGTCTGCTCTGTTCTTGTGAGGTTGTAGGGTATTGAACTGACAAGAATCCTGTTCTGGTGATTTCAGAGAATAGCAATTTTGTCAGTTTCACCATAATGAATTTTGCTGTGTGGGGTCAGAGTGGGATGCTGAGAACTGTAGGGTCCTGCGTTAGTCTGGCTTGCTGGTACTAATAGCTCATTTTCCATGATGAAAATATGGGCATCCTAATGCAACCTTTTAAAAAGGATAGGAGTTTAGGCTTTAAAATGTTAACTTCAGCAATGCATGTGTCCTCTAAAACTATATTGAACTAAACCAGGGCTGCTTATAGATGGAGCACTTAAGGCAACTACTTAAAGCCCTGTCTGCACCTGAACCTTTTGCTGTTGCAACTGCTTGTTGTTCTTGGAAACTGCCTTGCATTCGTGTGCAAAGCTGCTTGCTGTGGTGAGTAGACATTCCTACTCCCACAGCCACTGCTCCAAACCAATGCGGTGCAATTGGAGTTCCCCTCTCCTAGGACTAAGTCACTGAGTTAATCAGACAGATGGTTGGCAGGAGTTAAAGGTTACACAGGAAATTACTTCCACAGGATGGGACTCGGGAGACCTTCTTTTTAATCTCAGCTCTGCCACTGGCCTGCTGGTGACCCTGGGCAAGTCACTTCTTTCTGTATTTCAGGTTTCAGAGGAACAGCCGTGTTAGTCTGTATTCGCAAAAAGAAAAGGAGTACTTGTGGCACCTTAGAGACTAACCAATTTATTTGAGCATGAGCTTTCGTGAGCTACAGCTCACTTCATCAGATGCATACCGTGGAAACTGCAGCAGACTTTATATACACACAGAGAATATGAAACAATACCTCCTCCCACCCCACTGTCCTGCTGGTAATAGCTTATCTAAAGTGATCATCAGGTGGGCCATTTCCAGCACAAATCCAGGTTTTCTCACCCTCCACCCCCCACACAAATTCACTCTCCTGCTGGTGCTAGCCCATCCAAAGTGACAACTCTTTACATAATCAAGTCGGGTTATGTAAAGAGTTGTCACTTTGGATGGGCTAGCACCAGCAGGAGAGTGAATTTGTGGGGGGGGGTGGAGGGTGAGAAAACCTGGATTTGTGCTGGAAATGGCCCACCTGTTGATCACTTTAGATAAGCTATTACCAGCAGGACAGTGGGGTGGGAGGAGGTATTGTTTCATATTCTCTGTGTGTATATAAAGTCTGCTGCAGTTTCCACGGTATGCATCTGATGAAGTGAGCTGTAGCTCACGAAAGCTCATGCTCAAATAAATTGGTTAGTCTCTAACGTGCCACAAGTACTCCTTTTCTTTCTGTATTTTTCAGTTGCCCCATCTGTAAAACAGGAATAATGATACGGACAGGTAGGAGTGAAGTAGCTGGGCTATATGGAGAGGCCCAGAGGAACATCCTTACCCTGAACCTGGCTCAGGCCCCTTGCAGGAGCCTAGAGTGATCTCGAGCCAGAGGGGCACTTAATTCAACTACAGTCCATTAAATGAAATGGAGCTTGTAGAAATGATTGAATAAATAAAGGGAAAAAAACTCCCTTCCCTTGAGTCCCAACCCACCACTCCTCATAGCAGAGTCTCAGCCAAGCAGGCAACAGAGCACCTGACTGCCTGGACTTGTGCAGGCTAGTGTCAGTCTAGAGGCTGTTTGGTATGAAAGCCACCTCCAACTTCACTAGCATGAACAAATGTAGCTGATGTCTGGGAAAAGGGAGAGGGAGAGAAAATCGTGGTCATGTCAACCTTTTAGAGGGTGATCAAAGCTGTTTAAAAGCTAGGAGGGAAGGTTAGAACTGGTGTCAAGGAAGACAAATCCCACCCGCAGCCACCTCCAACCTTAAGCTGTGTCTGTGAGATCCCTCAAAGGCAAGGGGTGTCAGCACCGACCAAGAGGAGGCTGTGGTCTGAAGTCAGTGGGTTTGATTCTCCCCTTGCGTACCTGGGTAGCTGTTGCTCTCTTGAGTGGACTCCAGGTCCCTCACGTGAAAGCACCCTCGTTCGAGTCTGCAGGGGCCTGGTGAAAGATACGAGCCGGCTGTAGGACTGAGTAGGTGGGTGGCCATCCCAGAGGATAAAAGATGTATTTCTCGCACCAGCTAAGGGCGTGTGATTTTTAGAGCTCGAGAAGTAGGATGCTGGGCCTGGCCTGGCTGGGGGTTGCGGCATTTATCCAGGAACTGGCTTGAGGCTGCCTCGTGGTTGCTCGGTGCCAGGGCGGGGCCGGCGGGCCCTGCGGCTGGGTGAGACGCCCAGGAGGCTGTGGTGGGCCGCGCGGAAGTGCGGGTTTGAAGATCCAGGGGCGTGCGCCTCTTGCCTGAGGGCGGAGGGCACCCCAGCCGGAAGGGTGCTGGGCTGTAGGGCCCTCTCCCCCGTGGGCCTCGGCCTGGGAGCAGGACCCAGGCGTCCGGGGTTGATTTGCGGCTTTTGGAGGGGGAGGGGTTGGCTCTGCTGGATGCTGATGTGATGGCAGCCCCCCCCCACAGCAGCCAGCACAGGCCCTGAAAAGGCGGATTGATGCAGCTCCCGCCACTCCTAACATGGCTGCCTCAAGCGACCCACGCGTCGGCCGCCTCTTAGCTGAATGACACACCCGCCATGGCCGCCTGGGCCGCCCCGCACGCACGCCACACCGCACATGGCCGCCTCGACCCCTCGCCCTCCCGGGCCGCCGATCTCGCGAGAAGGGAGCGCGCGCGCGCGCCTCTCGCGAGAGAGCGGCGGGGCCCGGGGCGGGCGGCGATGGAGCCGGGCGGCGTCGGCGGGCCGGGGCCGCTGATCGTGAACAACAAGCAGCGGGGCGGGCTGCTGCCGGCGGGGAAGGGCCGCGAGTTCAACCGCAACCAGCGCAAGGACTCGGAGGTGAGAGCGCGGCCGCGGCCCTGCTCCCACCTCGGTCCGCCGGCGTCGCTCCGGTTCCGGCTCCGAATGGGCGGGGCCTTGTGGGCGGGGCGGCTGGGTACCGGGTCCAAATGGGGCAGCCCCCTCCCCCTTCTGGGTGTCGGGGGGTCTGACCCACCCCCACGGGGAGGGGGGGGTCCCGGTGCCGGGTCCAGCCCCCTTCCCCTGCTATGTGGGTCCCTGGGGCCCCGGTCCTGCGGGGGGAGTCGGGTCCTGCCTGGGGCCCGGCCGGTCTGGCTGTGGACGTACAGGCAAAGCGCCCCTCGGCGCGGTGTCTGGGCGCCGGGCCGGCGGGGGGGTTCCGTGTCGGCCCGCGCCTCGGCGCCCCTGCTCCCCGGCCAGAGCCGCTCCCCCGCCCGCGGGCGGCCCCGTCAGCACACCGGCCCCCCAGGTCACGTCCTCGGGGCCCCACGGTTGCGTGGATGGTGACCCGGAGAGCCCGCCGTGATCAACGGGTTGAGACTCCCGGCCTTAAGATGAGTACATGGATGCTGCTGTTCCATTTGATCCCAGTCCCAAAGGTGAATCCGAAGAAGTGTGTCGTCGTCCCCCTCCCCCGAAAGCTTGTGCCCAAATACATCTGTTGGTCTCTAAGGTGCCACCGGACTCCTGGTTGCTTTTCCAAAGGTGGTGCATCCTGGCCTCTGATAGCAGATGGCACAAGATTCCTCTAAAGCTTAGCCAAGGGAGCCTGTTGATGACTTATGTTCATTTCTTTTAAAGCTACTGCATCTTGTTGCAGTCTTGATCTTTTTCCAGTGTCAGTAATATTGCCTCTACTCTGTATTTACTTACTTACCTACTTAGTTATTCTTTGTATTCTGTTGGTACTTAATGGTGAGGGTGAGGATTTGGACTGTGGTAGCATCCCAGACTTCAGAGTGGTTCACATTTATTCTAAATTGACTAGATCTGAGAGCTCCCTGGTCCAGACTAGTCTGCTCCAGTTTTAGGATTAAATAAGCATGTGGATATATAAAATTTTACATAGTGCCTTTCCCTTCAAAGGCTCCCAGAATGCTTTATAGGCTGTATACAAACAGGGGTCACTCACTGCTGAAATACAACTTAATGGAACATGATTTTTCAACAGCACAGAGCAACATTACACAATTGGGTAGGAATAAGAAATGTTGAATGTTACACCCATTTAAAATACAGAAGGCATTTTAGTAGGTTACCTTGATACTGTTGATGCACTGGTAAATTTCATATCTGTTAGACTGAAAATACTGTACCGAACTTGCAACTGGATGAATTTTGAAAGCTACAGAGAGTGAATTTGTTTTACTGACTAGGTTTCAGAGTAGCAGCCATGTTAGTCTGTATTCACAAAAAGAAAAGGAGTACTTGTGGCACCTTAGAGACGAACACATTTATTTGTGCATAAGGTTTCATGAGCTACAGCTCACTTCATCGGATGCATCCAGTGAAGTGAGCTGTAGCTCACGAAAGCTTATGCGCAAATAAATGTGTTAGTCTCTAAGATGCCACAAGTCCTCCTTTTCTTTTTACTGAATAGTGACTCATTAAAATTGTTTTTCTTCTGCCATCAGGGCTATTCCGAATCCCCAGACTTGGAGTTTGAATATGCAGACACAGATAGATGGTCTGCAGAACTGTCGGGTAAGGAAATAATTTAACCATTAGGTTTAAATGTATTGTTTTTTGCTCACTGGTCAGTAAAAGAACACTATTGACTCAAAAAATAATATATTTTTCATATAGCTGTTTTTAGCTTAATAACACTTTGTTAAAATTCTGTTTGTTTTAATTAACTAATTTTTGCCATATACCCTGCTTTTTTTTTTTTTTTTTTTTTTTTTTGTATTTCCCATGTTGGACAACCAGGCTAATCAGGTTCACTTGACTTTCTTGTCAGTTTCAGCTTTCAGTTTTCAGGCTAGTGGATGCAGTGTTTGGATCCCAAATACTTGAGAAATTAACATCCAGATAAACTCTTTTCACTAGTAATAATATTTTAAATACCAAAAATAATTTCTATTTAATTTCACTTATGTAAAACATTGTTCTGAGATCTTTTATGTTTTGAGCGTTTGAGTATACATAAGCCACTTCGTTTTCAGTTTAAACCGATTTTTATTGAAAAATGTCCAGGTTTTACAAAAAGTATTATTCATTTTTTTCTGATTTTCACCCTACTTTTGTATCATTCAAATATATAAAAAATAACTTTATTCGGCAAATACAATACATTGCATGAGATATATGTATTATGATAATACATTAGTTTGTGTGTATATGCAAAACTGCCTGTTGAAGTAAGACTATGTATTAGTCTAGAAGATGCACACAATAAACAAACAGGCAGGCACGCACGCAAACTCTGAAGTGTATGTGCATCGGTATGTACTGAGGAATCTCACGCCCGCCACGTACACATTTCAAGTTGTTAGCAGATAGCAGTTTAAAGTTTTGACACGCTAAAATAGGAAGAAAATGAAAATCTGTATCAGGATACATTTCAGAACCCAAGGAAGTATTCGAAAGTTAAAAAAAAAAAAAACAGGGAAAGGATGAAGTTGAGTGTATGCACTGCAAATAGTGTGGCCCAAGTATTAAATGTAAATATTTATAGGCGAATAGTTCTAAGTCTACAACAATAAACCATTTATTCAAATGAAAAGTTTTATTTCGGGATTAGAGGTGTATTGTTTTCTTACTCAGCGGTGGCACTGTGTTTTGAGTTCTGTTTTAGTTTTACAGCAAACTACATTGATGAACGGAATTCAAAGCATTAATCTAGTGAATAGCTTTCCCCCGTCTTTCTGTCCGCCAAAATATACCCCGATATTTACCCAGAAAAATTACTAATATTTTTTGCACTGATTTTTCACCTGTTTTTGTTGCTGTGGTAATAAACACTGATAAATTGCCTGGAAAAATTAAATAAAATAAAAACTGAAAACAATGGGCCCTAAGTGTAGAAAACTTCAGTGATGAGAAATCTTTTTTTAAAAAATTAATATAATTAGTATGTGTAGAAATAACCCATAGCAGCAATTCCCAGGTGACAAGTAAAACCATGCAGATTCTAATGACCACAGATTCCAATAAACATTAAGTGTGATATGACTGAAGTGAAGTCCGTGCTCCTTAGTTTCACAGCTGAGAACTGTGTAGTTTTTGGTAGGTGTTTTCTGAAATGAAATTGGCAACCAGCAGACACCAGTGTGCTCTCTTGGCAGAACTATACAGCTACACGGAGGGTCCGGAGTTCCAGCTGAATCGAAAATGCTTTGAGGAAGATTTTAGGGTCCACGGTAAGAGATGTTGTCACCTGTAGAACATAGACAATAGGAGACAGAAGTATTGATGTGCACCTATCCCTGTGTCAGAAGGAAGGAACCAGCCATGTACATTGATTCCTTGTTTACCTTAGGTAGTGTTTGCTAACAGATGTTGTCAGTGTTCACAGGACACCTAATGTGTCTCACTGTGAACTGAAGGGGAAAGAGTAGATAAGTGTCCATGGCCCAATCAGCACTTAGTCTATCAAAATGTGTTAGGTGGTTAATTGGTGCCGACTGTGCTGAAAGATGTGGAAGTCTGTCCATTAAGAACAACCATCTCGTTTTATGAAGGTCGTTGACAGTACTGGCTTCTGATCGCTGCTGATGTGGAATCAGACCGATGAGTCTGATTAATTCTGTGCTGTACTAGAAGGCAGACAGTTCCTGCCGCCTGGCCCCTTGATGATCAGACATACCTATGCCTTGTCCCATGGCTGTGATGAACACCCCGTCCAAATTGATGCTCCATTTAGGCTGAATGCTCTGAATTTTCCTCTATTTGTTTTACATCCTATGAAAGAATTGCAGCTGTAACTGCTTCATAGTTTCCTGGCTTTTGGAGAGGGGAAGAAATATACATCCCCTTCCAGCTGCGGGGAGCAACCTCTGACAAAACTAGCTGTGTTTGGCTTTTCAGTGCTGGATAAAAAATGGACCGAGCTGGACAGCAGCCAGCATCGAACCCATGCCATGCGGCTCCTCGATGGGCTGGAGGTCACTGCCAGGGAGAAGAGGCTCAAGGTGGCCCGAGCCATCCTCTACGTTGCACAAGGTACATTGCAATGTCGGCAGAAGAATTGGTCCTGTTCTGAAATCCCTGTTAACTTTTCTATGTAGAATTTTTATTACACGGGCACGCAGGTTAGAAACCAGCTTCCCTCCTCATGTCCATGGTCACACCTGCAGCTGTTTGATCTGAATTAACTTGGTACGATTGTTGCCATCTTACCTGTTCGGCTCAGGCAGCGAAATCGATGAGTCATTTTCACCTTTATTTCTAGTTGGGTTCCTGTTTAGGGGCTCGATTCTTAAGTACAGCACATAAGGGGTAGCCCAGGAGGGTCTGGGGCGAAGGTTGATTTAAGCTGCGGAGTTGCATTTTCCAAAGGTGCCTCTAATAATAATAATAATTAATAAATAAAAAATTATGTTGTTTAAACCGCCTTTGCAATACCCACGTTCTTCCTGCACTGAGGGCTGATGTGGCCCCAGTCAAATTAACAGCAGCTAGGGGGCCTGGAGCAGTCTCCCTTTGTCTGCCGGTGGAATGCTCCACAGGCCAGAATGGCCATGGTGCTGAGCACTGTCCCTACTCCCTCTCCTACCCCCAGGCCTGTCCCCTATGCTGTGGGCATCATGGGGCCATGCACCTGAGCCTTACAGAGCTGCCACAGCACGGGGAATCCTCCCTCTGGCGGTTGTGTCCATTTTACAGTCCCTATATCAGATCAGCGCGTATGGGCTGGGGCCAGAATCTGGCCCCTGCTTCCCCTGCACTAGCTCAATGTGGCAACGTTTGGGTTGCAAATGCTTCAGGGGAAATCTTTAAATCCAAGTGGATCATTTCAACGGAAAAATATTTCTCTTAAATGCTTTTGTCCAACTTCTAACCCAGTAGATGGGGCACTGGAACGGGAGTTGGGTGATCTGGATTCTTCGCCCAGCTCAGCCACTAATTTTTCTTTTTATCCTGAGACCTGGAGCAAGTCTCTTCCCCTCTCAGTGCCTGTCTTCCTGTCTGTAATCCGTGGATCAGATTCGCCTGGGCTCTCTGAGGCTTGCTTCGATGTCTGTGAAGTGTGCTGAGATTCTTGGTGGAAAGGTGACCCAATAATACCATTCTTACAGGCACCTTTGGAGAGTGCGGCTCCGAAGCTGAAGTTCAAGCCTGGATGCGATATAACATTTTCTTGCTACTGGAAGTTGGGACCTTCAACGCTTTGGTGGAGCTTCTGAACATGGAGATTGAGTAAGTACCATGGGGCTGGGGATATGAAAAGCTCTGCCAAAGGAGTTTTGATAACATGAGTGTGAACTGCTCCACCTGGATCTTTTTCCAGTTTATGAAAGATGTGCACTTCCCAGCAGCTCTCTGCTCCCAATCCAGTTTCCGTCAGAGTCAGCGGGAAGGCTCCTGTTGACGCCAGCGGGAGTCGGGTTGGGCTTTGGCTCCAAGGACCGGGGCGATGTAGGCAGTAGTGAGTTTTGCAAGTTTCAGAGTGCTTCACGCGTGTCCTGGAGATACTGCCTCTAGCTCAGTCCGGTCAATCCTCGGTCTCTGTATTCAGGCTGCCAACAGTGGGGGTGGGTTTTGGCTACTAGGAACGGAATTCCCGCCCGCTTCCAACCAGTGGTTAGTTGGTGGCAGCTGGGCTGGATTTGAACTGGAGATCTGTAGTGGAAAGGCTCTTTGTCCCATTTCCAGTCCCTTGAGCTGTACTTCCCTTGCCATCCTAAGGAAGCGTGCTCACGCAATGATGAAAGGCATGTTTGCAAAGAGTCATCTCTTCCTGCATGCTCTCCAGAACACTTTTATTCTGCAATGGGAAGAGGGGCAGGGAGGTATACGCATGGTCAGACACCCGTTCTGGAGAGAATGGTTCTTCCCGGGGGTTAGTCCATTTACCCAGCGAGCGTGTTAGATGTGGTGCAGCCTTAGGTCTGCCCTGAGCGTAGACTGTGAGTCCATTGTTGATGGGCACCTGTGGGGGAGAATCCGCTAAGGACCAAGCCCTTTCACGTCAGCAGCGGGCTCTGGAGTGGAGAGCTTTGCACTTGAGGGAGGGGTTTCTGAGAGCAGGCCTGGGAGCCAGGAATTCCTGAATGCCAGTCCTGGCTCTGATGCTGACTCCCTTTGAGGCCTAGGGCAGATCACTGCATTGCTGTGTCTGTTTCCCCATCTGAGAAATGGGGCTAAGTTCTGGGGGAGGTTTAGTGAGATGTTTAAGAAGCGCAGCTGCAGCAAGTACTAAAGGTGATTTAGTTTTCCCCTAGGAGAGCGTCATATTCTTTCCCAGGGACTCTGAGCTTGCTCCCTGCGTCGCCAGTTTGATTTGAAGGCTTCCAGTCTTTGGCATCCGTAGATGCTAGCCATGTGTGAGAGTCCAGCAGCAGCGACCCTGTGTGGTTTAATGGGTTGTTTACGGCGGTGTTAAACCATCCAAACTGCGTTTTCCCAGGGGGAGGTGTGGGCAGCCTGATCTGAGGGTCTGAGTCTCTTTCCTCCCTCAGTAACAGCGCCGCCTGCAGCAGTGCCGTGAGGAAGCCCGCCATCTCCCTGGCCGACAGCACAGATTTGAGGTGAGTAAATGATGGGGACAGGCTGGTGAGGGTCTAAGCTGAGGGCCTGGAGGTTCAGAAAGGAGCTTTGGCAGGTGCATTATGGGATTTGTTTCCCTCTTTGAGAGGTGTGCAGTCCCGCAGAGAGGGCTAGAGATCGGGCGCCATTTCCAGAGTGTTGACTCCCTGTGGTCTCTTTGTGCCTCATTTACCCCACCTATAAAATGGGTCTAATGGCACCCACCTTTGTTAAAGTGTGTTGAGCTCTGGGCTCGAAAAGCACTGTAGACATGCTAAGCTCGATAGCATCTCTGCAGGATCAAGTACAGGCTGCTGCCGGAGGCTGGATACTGGACTGATGGACCAGTAGGGCTTGCCATACAGGGTCAGACCATCTCCTAATCCATGTACACAGCGAATTACTGCTACGGGGTCAAAAGACGGGGGGCAAAGGGGTGAGGAGTGGAGCACACTTTCTCAGTCTTTTCAGGTTGGTGACCCGTTATCTGAAGTTAAAAATGTTCACGACCCACTTTTATTTACGAAGAGTAAAAAGTGTATCAGTGATGCCGATGCAGAGCCTAGATAATTGGTTAGTTTGTGTGTCACCAGAGAGGGGATCCTTGACCTGTTCTCTGCCTGTGCCACATGATAGTTTCGTCTTCTGAGGGCTGTAACGCTTTGGTCTAAATCTGGTTGTTGGCTTGGTGCGGGGCTGACTGGGGGATGTTCCGTGGCCTGTAATATACAGTTGGTCAGACTGATCATCATGGCGACCCTTCTGGCCTTAAACTCTATGACCTTGAAGGACCTGGGTTGGGGGAGGTGGGGGGGAGGGTTTCTTTGTTTTAGATTATAATAAGATGTTCAACATCTTGTGATTTCCGCCTCACCCCCACCCCCCCGAGTTGGGTAACACTCCTCCAGAGGGTTTCTTACCCCCAACTCCGATATCTAACTCTAGTCCCCTTGAGTCTGATCTGTTCCTCCTGTGGGATGTTGACAAATGGGAGCAGAACATGACTGCCTTTCTAAGTGTTGTTGGAGCCAGCAGGTCATAGGCAGCTCCTCTGAGACCTGCTCCCCCCTTGGTCATCCCATGGTACTGTCTGACTCTCTATGATTTGTAGGGTGTTGCTGAACATCATGTACCTGATCGTAGAGACTGTCCGGCAGGAGGCTGAGGGAGACAAGATTGAGTGGAAGACCATTAGGCAGACTTTCCGAGCAGAGCTAGGTAGGATCCTCCCTGGAATGTCCCGGGTGTGTAATGGTGGGGTGGGTAGATTACAGCAGTGTTCCCTGCAAGGTGATGAGCCCGGGCCTGGAATCTCTGTAGTGGTTCGAATCTGGCCCATTTGGTAGTGACCAGCAGTCCTCCTCTTACAGCAGTTCAGTGGCCTGTGTGAAGTGAATTACTGGGTCCCATTCCAATTCCCAGGCAACATGAGCCCACTCTGCAGAATCCATTCCCAATGCTCTTCTTGTCTGTCTTGGCAAATCAGCCAAAGCCTGAATGGGCCATGGAGACAGGATTCTTTTGCTGTTATTGGAGGATTCCTCTGGGGCACGGCTAAGCCACACCGGAGGTGGCAGAGCAAAGGAAGCCAGCATTCTCATTGCCCGTACTGTATCTCTGCTGTGGAGTCTGGTCTCTGGGGCCATCCTTGCCCAACATCAGAATTATTTATAAGCAGATAGGGTAGGTCCTGGGCTTCAGAAGGGAGGAGACGAGCTGGCTGGAGAGAGGATGAGGGCGGGGGTGAGCATGTAGGGGATTTAATGGTGAGGTTAGGAACATGCCGGAGCTCTGCCCTGAGAGTGAGGTGGTGATGGGAGGGTGGGCGCTCTTCAGGCGAGCCGGGCTGTCATGGGTGTGTTTGCTTCTAGGGGCCCCGCTGTATAACAACGAGCCGTTTTCCGTCATGCTTTTCGGAATGGTGACCAAATTCTGCAGCGGCCATGCCCCGCACTTCCCTATGAAGAAGGTGCTGCTACTGCTCTGGAAAACGGCGCTGGTAAGAATCCCCTGGCCTGAGCCGGGGAGTTGGGACAAGGTTTCTAAAGCCATCATCCAAGTGATTCGTTCCTTGGCATCTCATCTGGGGCCGACTTGGCTGGAAGCAAGTGATAGGCGCCCTGACTGTCTTGTCCTGTGATAAACTTGGTACATCCGCCCTGAGATGCAGCTGAGTAATTGTAAACAGGGGATCGTTGTGGAGTGGGTGTGTTTCCAGTGGGTCCTGCAGGGGTTGGTTCTGGCCCTACGCTATTTCACACTTCTATCCCTGGCCGGGAAGAAAACATAAAATCATCACTGATAAAGTTTGCAAGTGACACACAAATTGGGGGAGTGGTAAAGAGTGAAGAGAACGGGTCACCTGATTCAGAGCGATCTAGATATGCGTTTTAATACAGCTAAATGTAACTGTATTCCTCTAGAAACAAAGAACGTAGGTTATACTGACAGTATGGGGGACTCTGTCCCGGGAAGCAATGACCCTGAGAAAGACTGGGGGTTGAGATAGACAGTGAGGTAAACATGCAATGCTGTGGCCCAAAGGGCTAACATATCGTTGGATGCATAAACAGACTGGGAGCAGAGAAGTTATTTTACCTCTCTTTGTGATCTCTGGGATCTGGGTATTTGACACTGGTGCGACCGCTGCTGAAATACTGCGTCCAGTTCTGGTGCCCATAATTCAGTCAGGATGTGGATAAATTGCAGAGAGTGCAGAGAAGAATCACGAGAATGATGAAAGCATTAGAAAACCTGTCCTCTAGTGATAGACTCAAGGACCTCAATCTGTTTAGCTTAACAAAGACAAGGTTAATTGGTGACTTAATGACAGTCCGTCACCCGGGGAACAAATATTTAATAATGGGGTCTTTGATCTACCAGGGAAAGGTCTAATAGGATCCAATGGCTGGAAATTGAAGCTAGACAAATTCAGACTGAAAATAAGGCATACATTTTTAACAGTGAGAGTAATTAACCATTGGAACAAGTGTGTGACAGCTCTGCTCACGGTCAGGGTCATGTCCCTGTACCATCCTGGCAATGAGTAACTGCTTGATAACTGGCTAGACACAAACAGTATGTGAGATCAACACAGTGTCAGTCTGTAATGTAGACAGTCTCCAGTGCAAGTTGTGGCTTGGAGCAGGTGAAATTCCATAATCTGTTTACAGGGAGCTATTGACAGGGTCGATTTTCTGTTAAATTCCCCCTCCCTGTGTTGCTAAACACGTTGCCAGCTGTCGAAGCTGAAAGCTCCTTCCGTGTATGAATAACAAGGGTTATGCTGACTTCCTGGAGCCTTTAACTCCCAGTTGCCCTTGTGCTGAATACTGCTGGGTTCCTGTAGCAGATCCTCCATTCCTTCAGAGGAGGTAGAATGGTAGGGCCCCCGGGGCAGAATCCCATTGCGCTTTTCACAGTCAGAGCGCACCATAGAGATCCTCTCACGGTGTGGTAAGGCCTGTCACCAGTGTTGTCCCCACATTACAGATGGGAGACCTGAGGTGCCAAGTGTTTTGGATGCTCATGGTCATAGAGGGAAGATGGTGTGAGAAGTGGGATTAGAGCTTCTGATTATCAGCGCTGTGCTCCCACCTCTAGACCATACTCCTCTTTCCTGAATGGCCTCTTGACCAAAGGAAAGTGCGCCCTTCACTTCACTAGATCTGTGACGTCCTGTAGCTAGAACCCCAGGGGTGCCTTCTGTCCATTGGCTTTTGGGCTGTCTTCAGACTGAGCAGTCCAGTGTCTGACGTTCTAGGATCTAGCCTAGATAGACCCTAAATAACAGACCCCATACGTAAGGTTTATGGGCAGAGCTCTTTGCCTTGGGGATCTGTTCGCGTGGACTTTCTGCCAGGCAGCGTTGGGTGCTTGGACCTCTGACGCGTGAGCGAACCCTGTATGCTGTGGGTCCGGCGGGAGCTTGTCCATGCGGTCGCCTCAGTCACAATCCCGGGTGTGTGGGGGGTGTCTGTATTGCAGTGCACTCTGGGAGGCTTTGAGGAGCTCCAAGCCATGAAAGCCGAGAAACGGGAGATACTGGGCCTCCCGTCACTTCCAGAGGACAGCATCAAAGTGATCCGCAACATGAGGGCTGCGTCCCCACCGGCGTCGGCCTCCGACCTGATCGAACAGCAGCAGAAACGGGGCCGGCGGGAACACAAGGTGAGGCTGAATCTGGGCGAGATCAGGGGCAGTCGTGGAGGGAATGTCACCTTGCCCTCAAGGGGACAGTGAAATTAACAAGGGTAACACAGGGCAGCCAGCTTCTTGCCCTTGGCATGCTGGGGAGTCAGGTGTGATCTTGGCGTGACTTGCACCCCAGAGTTATTGTCTCCCCATGTCTCTCGATCTGATGTTCACCCGCTCCCCATTTAGCTGCCTTCTCCCTTGGTTCCAGGCTCTGATTAAGCAAGACAACCTCGATGCCTTCAATGAGCGGGACCCTTACAAAGCTGACGACTCCCGTGAGGAAGAGGAGGAGAATGACGATGACAGCAGCCTCGAGGGGGAGACATTCCCCCTGGAACGAGACGAGGTGATGCCTCCACCCATCCAGCACCCTCCCACTGACCGATTCGCCTGCCCAAAGGGGCTGCCCTGGGCTCCCAAGGTCAGGTGAGTTGTCACCTCAGGACCACTAGGACTGACCTTGTGTCAGGCCCCTGGCAGTGTTCTGCCATCGGCTTGTCTAATGAACACTGAGGGGTGATGGTTAAAGTGCGAGACAGATTTCCGCTCCCCAGATGGAGACCACTATCCTTCAGGATACAGACCCTCGCAGAACTGTCCAGTAGTGAGGCTGTCGAGATCAACCACCCCAGTGTTATGAGCCTCCAGGGTGGTGGCATTGTCTTGGAGCAACGATGGGTTATCGTGTTCCACACTGGAGCCCAGCCTGGCTGTTGTCTTAGAGACAAGATGGGCTGCAGTGCTGTTCTCTGGAGCTCACCTAGGGGTGGGGACCCTCCTGGGGTGGGACTTTGGAGTGGAGGCAGGAGGTCTGCTGTCTCTGAATCTCACTTGACCCAGGAGAGCTCTGTTGGGCTGATTCGTTTTTTCTGGTTGTAATTAGCTCTCCACCACGGTAGTGGTGGAAGGCCTGGGCCTGACTGCGTGGTAAGTGGTCTCCTCCTTCCCGCAGAGAGAAGGACATCGAGATGTTCCTGGAATCCAGCCGCAGCAAGTTCATTGGCTACACGCTGGGGAGGTGAGTTAAAGCAGAGCCAGGCCGTGGAGGTATAAACTTTGGGTCCTGGGCAGAGCCAGTTCGTGGTTCGTCCGACTTTGGCCTCATGCTGATGCACTGGCAAGGCGACAGCTGATGGACAAGACCCCACTGGGCTCTTTCCCCAGCTCGGTGGCTGCTCTCTGCCCTCTAGGAGAAATGGATCCTCTCCTTTCTGACCAGGAGGAGGGGGTGTTTTCAGCCTCCATGTCAGTCTGGCTCTTTCCTCTCTCTAGTGACACGAACACGGTGGTGGGGCTGCCCAGGCCCATCCACGAGAGCATCCGAACCCTGAAACTGGTGAGTGCCCCCCTCACGGGCTCCCCTCGACACTGCCTGTGTGTGCGGGTGCCTCTAACCTCTCCTGCCAGTTGAGGGCCAGCTGTACCTTTGATCCTCCCAGACTGTGCAACCCGTCCAGGTGCCAGGCCTCCAGCCTGCCCTCTCTCCTGTTCTCCCAGGACTGCCCTCTTTTCCCCTGCAAAGTTCCCTTGTCTGCCCTGGGTCTCCTGAACCAGGTCACCATCCAGTGGTGGTCAGTGGAGGGTTACCAGAAAGGTCCATTCGCTTTCCTGTTGGAATGAACCCCTTGAGAGCAGGTAGCAAACAACATAAGTCAGGTGGACAGAACATGTAATAGTCATAAAATGTTACAGGCACCTGCCTTCACAAGCATGGCTGTGGCTTCCCTTCTGGGCGGGCTGCAGCTGGTGGCGTGTGTGCTGTCAGCGAAGGGACTGCGGGAGTCTCCCCGCGCCGGTGGCATTAACCTCCCCTGCTCTGTCTCTGCACAGCACAAGTACACGTCGATCGCGGAGGTTCAGGTTCAGATGGAAGAGGAGTACGTGCGCTCCCCGCTCTCCGGGGTGAGTGCCACAGGGGTGCTCCCCTCTGTGGAGAGTCCACATGTTGCAGGGAGGCAGATCCGTAAAGTGGCTCTTCGGGGAGGGTGAGGAGGAGGCCAGGGGGCTGGTTGTGGGGCCTGCAGAGCTGCCGATTGGGGTTCCTTTGGGTGGCTGGATGTCCTCGGGGACCCTGCCAATCCTGTATCCCCTGAGGAGGTGACTGCATGCAGGAGCCTGTCACTGCTGCGTCTTCAGTTAGCCAGAGAGGTTTGCTCAAGGGTAACCTGCGGGGGGAGGTTCCTCCCCCCTCACGAGCTCTGATCCCTATGTGGCAGCATGCTGTGTGACTGCTAGGCTGTCCTTTGGGGGAGGGGAGGGCTGGGCCCGTGTCCTGGGAGGCTGCGTTGTGCTCACGTCTGGTTCTGCAGAGCCACGAGCCAGGCAGGCCCCGGCACCCCACCCCACCACCGGCCACCTGCCGAGGGCTGGAGACGTTCTCAGGGTGAGGTTCTCTCATCTCTGTACTAGGGGGAAGAGGAAGTGGAGCAAGTTCCTACGGAAACCCTGTACCAGGGCCTCCTTCCCAGCCTGCCCCAGTACATGGTGAGTTGTGGCCACACTACTGATCCTAGCCCGAGCCCCATCCCTTCCCGCTCTCCCGTCTTGACCAGTACAGCTGGGCTCTCCTCGCCAAACTTACACTGGGGTGGGCCCGATCCCATGATCTCAACCCCTTTCCACTGGTAGGTGCCAAGTCATACCGGATCACTCCTCCTTTCCCTGTCCATTGGCGTGTGCTTGATTGTGCCCTCTGCTGCTTCAGAACCGTCTCCTGACAAGTGCCTGATTGCCCCTGCTTGTGCGTATGTTCCCAGTCACATGACTTCAGCGCCCCCCCCCCCCCCGCCCGTTGGTATGTGCCCCCTCAGTGTTCACTGGCACACGCCTGGTGGCATCTTCTCACCTTTCCCCACCGCATGCCGAATTGAGGGCCATTAAGCACCTTTGCGTCAGCACCCCCAGCCCTGTTCTCTGCCCTCGGAGGCCCTTCTTGCCCTCACCCAGCTCTTGGATGCCCTCCACAGATTGCCTTGCTGAAGATCCTGCTGGCTGCAGCCCCCACTTCCAAAGCCAAGACGGATTCCATTAACATCCTCGCGGACGTCTTGCCGGAGGAGATGCCGTGAGTGCCCTTCTCTGGTGGCCTGGAGAAGCCCACAACGGGGTGAACGGGGGGTGAGATAATGGGGGTGACTAGGTCTCCGGTAGGTAGAAGGCCCCTCCTGGCTTTGCAAGGCAGCGCTTTAAGGCCTGGCTGGTTGTGCTGGAGCTGGGGAGTCTAAGCCAGCACCTGGGCTGTGGCTGGTGACTCAGTTTCCTGTGCTGAGGGCGAGTCTTAACTCTGAGCTAGGAAATGGCCTGGAGCTAGACTCCCTAGATCCTGTCAGATCTCTCACGCTAAGCAGGGTTAGGCCTGACCCTCGCTTGGAGGGGGAGATCTTTGGCTCATGCCCAAGATGGTGTAGGTTGCGGTGCTGGTGACTGGTGAGGCACCTTCCCTCTGAGTCACGACTTGCAGCACTGGATGCATTGTGCTTGCAGAGGTGCTGTCTTTCTGCTGAGATGTTGGTACAGATTCCAGGGCGGGTTAGCCCAGCGTCCTGGCCTGATTCCAACTGGTGTGCCAGTCTGAATTGTGGTTTCTATCCGAGACGGGATTTGTCCTCCCCTGAACTGTTGTGGAACATTCCTGTGTTCTGTTAGTCACTGCTGCCATCCGCCCCGGAGATGGCTGCATTTCAGCAGTGGGCTGGAGTGGCTCCAAACTAGGCACAGAGATGAGTTTGTTGGCTGGACACCTTGGGATCTGTGGGGTAAAACGTACCATGGAAACCTTATTCATTAATTGAAGGTAGCATGAGAGTTGGAGATGCAGGAAAGGCCTTCAGGGGACACCGGAGTGGTGGCTGTGGAGAGGGAGAGCAGGGGGAATTGGCGGTGGGCTGTATTCCCTTGGCGGGGTTATGGTCTGGCTGTCTCTGGCCATCCCCTCTCCTGGGGATTGGTTACCCCCTCCCTGAGACAGGGGGCTGAGGTTGGGGCTTTGTCCTCCAGGACCACGGTGCTGCAGAGCATGAAGCTGGGCGTGGACGTGAACCGGCACAAAGAGATCATCGTCAAGGCTATTTCCGCCGTGCTGCTCCTGCTGCTCAAACACTTCAAGCTGAATCACGTTTATCAGGTAAACCTGGGCGGGGGACCCCCCCGCACACTGGGGGAGCATGCAGCACTGGGGGGGAGGGGGCTCAGATCTGCTCGCTTACCTGCCTCCCTTATCTTTGCTCTTAGTTTGAGTACATGGCCCAGCACCTGGTGTTTGCCAACTGCATCCCACTCATCCTGAAATTCTTCAATCAGAACATCATGTCCTACATCACTGCCAAGAACAGGTAACGGGGGGCCCAGGACCCTTCGCTGACCCTGCAGCTGCCATGGGGTGGGATCGCTGCACAGTGGGGTGCCCCCTAGCATCACTAACCCTGCAGTGAGCTACTCGAGTGGGTTGTGAGGCACCTTGAGGGCCCCCATCCCTGGCCCTGCAGTGGGGTACCCAAGTACCTTTTGGGGTACCTGATGGGGTCCCTCACCATTACTGCCATGCGGTACCTGGTTTCCCCCCCCCATCAGCAGCCCAGCATGAGGTACTGAGTGGGTTGTGGGGTGCTTTGAGGGCTCCCAACACTGCACCCACAATGGGATACCCAGCACCTGCTCTCCCTCCCCAAACGCTGCTCCTGCCGTGGGGCCCATGGGAAGGGAGCTGTTCTCTAATCTCTCCTGTCAGGCTCCCTTCCATGCTGCCTGAATCCCCAGCAACGTCCCCCCTCGGTTGTGGCACAGGCAGCGGGACCCATTCTCAGTAAATGGATGTTGTCAGCTGTCCCCACCATGGGATCCTTTAGGAAGCTGCCCCAAGGGGTGCAGGGGACTCCACAGATATCCCCCCACGCAAGGCTGGGGCTGTGCATCAGCAAGTAGGAGAGGCTGAGGCCCTCTCTTCTCCTTCTAGCATCTCGGTCTTGGATTACCCTTACTGCGTGGTGCACGAGCTTCCGGAGCTGACGGCAGAGAGTCTGGTGAGTGCCCTGCAGGGTACCCATGGGCCTGCCTCCCTCCTGGTTGTCAAGTCCTTTCCCTGCTGGGGCCAGAGCAGAGAGGGGCTGTAGGGCAAACCAGGAGAACTCTCTGCAGCACTGGGAGGCCTAGCAGATGGGAGCAGGCGTGTAAGCACCCGCAGGATCCGCTCCTCCCCCAGGGCAGGCTGCTGCTCAGAGGACTGGAGCAGTGCTGGGCTCCTTGCCTTGCTGTGACAACCCAGGCTTTCCGGAGATCAGCTCCCCGCACATGTGACTGGGCTCCAGTTAGCACTAGGGGAGGGTTGGGTGGAAAGGGAATCCTGTCCTTCAGGTTGGCCCTGTTCAGTGTGAGCCTCCTCCCACAGGCAGCCCTGCGCGGCACACCCCCAAGCTGGCTGCTCACCCTCCCACCCGGCTCTCCTCTCCCTGTAGGAAGCCGGGGACAATAATCAGTTTTGCTGGCGGAACCTGTTCTCCTGTATAAACCTCTTGAGGATATTGAACAAGCTGACAAAGTGGAAGCACTCCAGGACCATGGTGAGTGGGAGTCCACTGGGCGTGGGGACCACGAGGTGCAGAGACCTGTGTGGGTGGGGGCTGTGTAAGGCTCTTAAAAACCTCCGCAAGTGGAGTGTGGGGTGAGTCGTTGATCCAGGCCTTGTCCCGGTGCCGGGGATGTGTGTGGATGGGCTCGGTGGACATGTGCCTGGCACAGCGTTAGCCACGTGCGTGCTGAGGGAGCAGGTGCCCCCCGGCGCGGTGTGACCGGTGTGCCTCCTAGATGCTGGTGGTGTTCAAGTCGGCTCCCATCCTGAAACGAGCCCTGAAGGTGAAGCAAGCCATGATGCAGCTCTACGTCCTGAAGCTGCTCAAGGTGCAGACCAAGTACCTGGGACGGCAGTGGAGGAAAAGCAACATGAAGACCATGTCCGCAATCTACCAGAAAGTGCGGCACCGGCTCAACGATGACTGGGCCTATGGAAATGGTACCCCTCGCCCCGTGGCCTCTCATGTGCCTGCTGCCTCAGGGTTGGGTCGAGCCCAGTGGGAGTGCTTATCCCAGGGGGCATCTGCTCACTTTGCCCAATAGCAGGCCAGGCTGGCACCTGGCCAGGAGCCCAAAGGGCATCGCTAATTGGCATAAAACAGAATAGGTCTTTAATACACCAGGGGGAGGCGAAGCATTGCATGCTGGGACCTGCAGTCTCCAGGAGGCTGTCCCTCCATATTACAGATGAGGGCAGCTGCCTGGACAAAGATGGAGCGTTGTATGCTGGGAGAATGGCGTGGGTGGGTGAAGATGGAGCACTGCAGGCTTCATCTCCACCCTGAAGATGTGGGCAGGGGCATTGGACCTAGCAGCTGTGGTTGAGCCGCTCCTGTTTCTGTCCCTCAGCTATCAGGAACCGGCAGCTGTAGAAACTCGCTCCCCAGGGCAGCTGTACCAACCTCCCCTTATGGGGAAGTGCCATCCCAACTGCAATATGGCAGCAGCTCAGTGGTGCGCTTAGCCCGGTATCCCCTCTTGGCAAAAGCCATAAAGCACCTAACTGCCCAGTTCCCTCCCTGACTCCCACTGGTGACGGCTCAAGCCCTGAAGCCTGGGCATTGGGAGCCCTGATCGTAGGGTTCCCACTGAAAGGGGCTTTTCCTCTTGACACTCCTGACTCGCAGGTATGGACTGGGCAGGGGCATCTGCCTGTCCAAGGGAGGAGAGGGTAGGCAAGGTCTGACCAGGAGGCCACCTTTCCCTGGCTGTCTAGGCCTAATGTCCTCTCCCTTCTGCCCTAGATCTGGATGCACGGCCCTGGGACTTCCAGGCGGAGGAGTGCGCCCTGCGAGCCAGCATCGAGCGCTTCAACTCCCGGCGCTACGACCGGGCGCACAGCAACCCCGACTTCCTGCCTGTGGATAACTGTTTACAGAGCGTGCTGGGCCAGAGGGTGGAGCTGCCGGAGGATTTCCAGATGAACTATGACCTGTGGCTAGAAAGGGAAGTCTTCTCCAGACCTATCTCCTGGGAAGAACTGCTACAATAATGCCTGTGTGACACTAGGGGGCCCGGCAGAGACTCAGAGCTGGGGCTAACTTGCCAAAGGGGCGGTGCCGGGAATGGCCGAGCTCCTCTTCCTCATCTGCTGAAGGCATGTTCCAGGTGTGGCTTAGGCTGCTTGGAACAGGTGTTCCTCCATCCTCCTCCAGGTGGCCACCTGACTTCATCCCACCTGCCCAAGGACACAGCAGCACCAGCCATGGGCCTTTGTGGGGACCCGACAGTCGCTGCCATTCCTGGGTCGCTTGGCTTCCATGCTGTTCAGTGAGAGGTCTGGGGGGAGGACAGAGTCCCTCCATCATCCCCAAGACACTAGAGTCCAATCCCATCCGAAGGAAGCACGTTCCTTGGCCCCTCTGCTTGGTTCAGACAGGGCTCTGGGCTCTATGCTCTGTCTCAGTGCCGGGGGTTGGATGTGGCTGCCCGTTATGGTCCCAAACCAGTCACTCCTGCCCACGCAATGTGGTGCTCTATCCCCCCTCTAGTGGTGGTTGAGCCTGCTACAGCTTTGGCCAACTGACCGGGGGTCTCTGCTCTGGCTGCAGAGGCTCCTGCTTTTAGAACCACAAGTCCCGGGTTCAATCCCCACCGAGGATGATTCACCCAGGGGCATGGCATCACTCGAGCCACCTGCCTTTTCTCACTGCCATTTCCTACCCTCCTTCCATGGACAGAGGAGGGGAAAGCAGCTCCAGTTAAGGCAGAGGTGTGGGGGGCAGCAGGCTCGGTGCCGCCACCTAGTGTGTAGAGGAGGTAGGTGGAGAGAGGGGTAGCAGCAGCCTGTGCTCTCGCCAGGGCTGGGCATAGCAGAAAAGACCCCTAGCAGCGAGGCGGCTGATGCTAGGACGCAGGGGACATGGTGGAAGTGGAGCTGGGCTGCTCTCCCGCCTCACCCCGCTGGGTGGCGCAGGGGAGCTGTACATATCTATAAATAGCCCTGTAACCATTTCTCCTGTATAACTGCAAATGCCAGGTTTTTAATGTCTTTGTGACTCTGCATTAAACAATCTTGCGCTTGGACTTGACTTGAGCTAGGTTTGGGGTTCCTCCCTGTAGATATCCAGCAGGTCCCGATCCACCTTCCCCAATTGGGCCTTTTCTTCTCTTGAGGCCCAGTCTCCCCTTCTTCCATCGGGCCTTGGGCCCAAGGTTCTGTTGGCCAGCCTATATTGGTAGCTGTGCCCGCAGTGGATGTCTGGCTGTTCAGCCAGCTGGACCAACCTGCTCCTTCCTAGCTTGCAGCTATGGCTGCTCCAGCCTTAGCCCCTCTTAGACACACAAGGTTTTTCTCCTTTGCCAATTACCCTGAGCCGGGCAGAGTTTCCAGTGTACTCGGCTCGCCCCTGGGTCTGTTCATACAGCCGATCCCCATGCACGCCAGCCACGGCCACAGCCAGGTACTAGCAGAGCGGGTGAGGTGGGGACAAGGGCAGACGTTAGACGGTTCGGGTCACACAGAGTGGGGATGAGTTATTGATTCCTCTCTACATGGCTCTGGTGGGATGTGCCCTGTCTTGCTGGGTCCATGGCTGGATAAAATGGTAGTTCTGACCAGCGTGGGTGATCAGGGGGCTGCAGAGATTGACAGACAAGGGAGGCAAGGAGCATCGCTGGGCTAAGTGACCACTGAAGCTGGGGTGGGGACTACATATCCCCAGTGATGAGGAGGGTGAGGTGACCAGTGGGCTGGTGTCTTAAAGGTGCTTAGCTAATGTCAAGGATCAGGGCCTGCAGCAGAGCCGGCTCTGGGGAACCTGCCGAACACAGCTGGCCTGCATTGGCTACCCTGCCTGACTGGTAGCAAGAGTCAGCAGACCAGCTCTTAAACCCAGCAGCTGTTTGGTTGCTGCTCAAAGCGTTCGCCCACAGCTGTGATAGCTTCTGGGCGCACTTTTGCCCAGCCCTGCTCCTGCCTTGGACCCAGCCCTGCTCCTGCTTTGCCTTTTCCAGTTCTGACCCTGGGCTCCTATTCCTGGCTCCCAACTCCTGTACTAACCGCTAGGTGTGACTCTCACTCCAGCCAGTAGGCATGACCGCCCACATCTGACAACGAAGAGGAATAGGGTGAAAGCAAGCGTGGGAAATCTGCTTACATGGGAAACCTATAGGCCCGTGGAGGGGCCTCCTAAGGGAAGCCGGGAAAGGCTTGTGTGGGCCATTTGTGGGCATGAGGCCCTGAGAGTGGCTAGACTGTGGGGCCCTCTCCCACCTTGTCAGGACCCGCGGGCTAGCTCCCCTTGCAGGCCTGTGGTGCTGTGGCTGCCATTGACGCAAGTTTGCTGTTAGCCAGCAGTTTACGGTGTGAAACTCGTCTTCTGCTGTCAGTGCTGTGGGGGATGGCAGGGCTGCCAATTGCCTGCCTCTGCCTCCTTGGCGTGCTTCCTGTACCAGCCGCATGACTGAGGTAGGCTAGAGCAAGGAACTAAACAGGGATTAAAAAGATGGGGAGGAGGGAAGCCGCGGTGCTCGTGAATGTGGCTGCTGGTGCTTTGAGGTTGGGGTTACACCTGAACTAGGCTCTGTCTTCAGAGCCCCTCTGATGCAGTCCCACTCCCTTTCCTGGCTCTTCCAGCATATGGCTGCTGCGGTCACGGACCAGCCCCTTCCTGTTCCCACTATCTCTGCTGCGGTTGGGGGCCGTGCGGGGAGACGTCGTTTCTGGCTCGGGCAGCGGCCGGGGAGGTGCCGGCCAGCGCAGGCTTCCCGAATGTTTTGCTGTTGGCGAAACGGACGGAATCAGTTTCGCAGCCCGGCTTGAGCTGCCAGTGAAAACGGAATTCTGCTTTGCCCTTGGGCCAGAGCCCTCTTGATGGGAGGGAGGAATGGATGTGGAAAGGTAGGGTTTTAAAGCAGGTGGGTAGTCTCTATACGGCATGATGGACCATGTCGGGTATCTTCTACACCCCCTGGCCAGAGAAATCACTGCAGACCCCACAGCAGCTCCTCCCATGCTCAGCCTGCATGTCCCATGTGGTACAGCGGCACCTCCTGAGATCGGAGCCCCCCGTGTGCTAGGTGATGCACAAACATGTGCCAAGAGCTGGCCCATGCCCCAAGCAGCTGATGGTCTGTGCAGACAAAGGGAGGGGTTCCTGTCCTTGACAGATGGGAACAGAAAGATGAAGGGACTTGCCCAAAGTCACTGGGGGAGTCAGACATGGTTACAGTTTGAACCCAGATCTCCTGGGAGCAGGAGATCTCATGGTTCAGGGTTTCAGCTGGCCACCTGCAAGGGAATTTCCCCCCCCAATGCATTGTGGGAGGGCTTTTTTTAATCCTTTCTTGGCCACGGCTGGAGAAGGGACACTGGGTGGGGTGGGCCAGGGCTCTGTGGTGGCACTGAGCGGTCACTCTCCCAGGCGCTTGGCTGGCTGCTTCTCGCCCACAGGCTCAGTGTCTAGCCGATCGCCCAGGTCAGAATGGCAGGGACCGTGGTGGTTTTTGCCTTGCTCTGCTGCTTGGGGTGCGGGTCGCTTGCTGAGATCATCTGGGTCTTTCTCACTCAATTCCTTGCCATTGCAGGGGCCTGGGGCACTGGTGCATCTCGGTTTCTCCTGTTCTGTCCCTGTGACGCAGCCTGTGGTCTCCAGCTGGTTGGTGGGGGTGGTGTGGGGATGCTGGTGGCCTTTGATGTACAGGGGGCCAGATTGGATGAGCTCATGGTGGCTTCGGGCCTTGAACTCTATGACTCTGACTCCTGCGGCCTGCTAGCCCTTCCTATCTGTACAAACAGTGCTAGTCCTCTTGGCCCATCCCGTACAATGCTGTGTGATAACCTCCCGCTACGCCTTCTCGTGGGATATGCTGGTTCACTGAGTGATCTTTGACCTACCACTCAGCCCTGCTACTGGGCCTTCAAGCCAAAGCTTGATTCCTGCCGCAGCCCTCAAACATTATCCCCATATTACAAAGGGGGGGGGAACAGAGACAGCTGGGGGCCGTGACCCCAGGCGAGTGTCTTTGGCACAGCTAGGAAGAAAGCCCAGTTGTAGACACGTGAATGCTAAGTGCATTAGATACACAGTGAGATCTGGCTCCCCTGCTAGGAATCTAACAACAAGATCAGGTCCCCTCCTTTTCCACCCCATCGATCTTATAGTCTGCAGTCTTGGTATGGTGCTGCCAAGCTGGGGCCCTTTGCAACCCCACCCTTTGCCCCCAACTCTGATCAAACTTCTAGTTCCAGCCTCTCCCTCCCTATGCCCCTGCATCTCCTGTCCCCTCTAACTCTCACTCTCCCAGTCCTCAGCCCACCTCAATGGCGCAGGCTGGCGGAGCAGAGGGGCATGGCCAGGCCTTGGCAACGGCTCTCCGGAATAAATCAGCGGGCTGGCTCGGGTAGGGGCAGGGATGCCCTCTGTCCCCTTAGCACAGGGGTGGCCAGCCTGTCGCTCCGAAGCCACATGCGGCTCTTCAGCAGTTACTGTGCGGCTCCTTGTCTAGGCACCGACTCCGGGGCTGGAGCGACAGGCGCCAACTTTCCCATGTGCCGGGGGGGCTCGCTGCTCACTGCCCCCCACTCCACCCCTTCCCGCCCCTCCCCTGATCGATTGGGAGGTGCGGGGAGGGAGGGGGCGGGGCTGCTGGTGGGTGGGAGGCGCTGGGGGCTGGAGGAGGGGGAGCGGATGGGGGGCTGCTGACGTATTCCTGTGGCTCTTTGGCAATGAACATTGGTAAATTCTGGCTCCTTCTCCAGCTGGGGTGGGCCACCCCTGCCTTGGCAGGTGAGGGAGGGGTTAGGAAAACAAGCCCTTAAATCTGCAGCTCGTGGCTGTGTTCAAAGCAAGGCTAGGCCAGGCTGGCATGAGCTCCTCGCACTCCAGCGCTGCTGGATCAGCGTGGGGGTTAGTTTGGGAGCTTTCCCCATGGGCCAGCAGCTCCCAGCCTGACTCTCTGGGGCTGGCTTCCAGGAGCGGCTGCATGCACGCTGCAGACACGCACCTGTTTTTCTTGTGGAGTTCAGGGCTCAGAAGAGGGGGATGCAGCGGTGCCTAGGATAAGGGCTGTGTGAGCAGGTTCTTCCCACAATGCCCCTCAATCCTGACCCCCCAGCTCTGCCAGCGCCCCTCAGGCCCAAGCGGCAGGCCCAGTGCCGGGCTCCTCGCAGGCTGCTGTGGATGCTCCTCAGTCATAACCTGCAGCTCCTCCGCTTCTGTTCCAGGACTGCTCCCTCCTCCTGCTCTGCTCATATGCCTCACTCCCACGTGCAGCACCTTGCACTGATCCTGCCCGGCCCACTCGTGCTTTGCCAATGCACCTGAAGTCTGCACCGAGGGCCCATTCCGGGCCTGCCACAGCACCCGGGCGAGGGGCTACACGCCTGGCCTTCAGCTCTCTGCAATTCCGGCCGTGGTTTTCTCTGCTGAGATCACCAGTGGTGCCAAACTCGGGTTTGGGCAAGTGCCCAGCGGGGGACTTTTGTCTCTTGGGATCGTGCTCCATGGCCCAAGGCAGGGCTATGAGCGCAATGTCTGGCTCTCAGGCCTGGGATTTGTTTCTCACTGACGCTCTTCCAGCAGCTGGCTCCACTCTGTTAGTTGCCAAGATCCACGTGTGTCTAACAAGATCTCTGCACCCCCTTGCTGCCTCTTTCAAACTGCTGGCAGAACACGGAGCCTGGCACTTCATAAACTAAACAGAAGGATCGATGGTCTTTGCAACTCTCTGGACTAGGTATTTTCCAGCTCTGTCATCGCTCGAGCTCTAATCCAGCCGGGCGACGGAAGAAATGGGAGTGGCTGGACGGGGAGCCACGGGCAGGCTTGCTGGAGAGAAATTGGCATTTTGGGGCTGCTGGAATGGAATTTCCCTCTCTCCCTGCCAAAGCGATACCCGGAGATGCTTGTTTTTCTCTTCTTTCCATTCAGCTTAATCTGATGCAGCAGGAGGGAAGCTGCCCCAGGCTCCACATGCCCTACGGGGTGTGTCCGTCTCATGCATGGCATTACCACTGTCCTAGCCTGCAGCACCCTGCAGGGGTGTATCCCCATCCCAGCTGCATCTTGCCTGGTCAGTGGCTGTCACTCCTGCCTGTGCCACCTCTTGCTTTGATCCCCTTCTTGTCTGGACCTGCTGCCAGGATCATGCTCTCCCCCTTCTCCTTGGTGCACCCCAGCCCTCACCGGCGCCACGGGGAGCTGCACCTTCAGGGCCAGCATTTCCACCCACTCCCTCCGGACCCGTCACCGTGACGCTGTCTGCTGCAAGGTGGGGCTCCCGGCATGGTACCCCCACGCCGTGCTCGTTGTGTGTCCATCATCGCCACGTCCCGTGTGCACTAGCGAAGGGCCCTGCCCTGGCTGCGGAGCTGCTGCACAATGATGGATGGTGACCAGTTTCTCGGGATTGGGACTCTGTAAATGTTGGTTTCGTTCAGCAGTTGCCTGTAGAGGAAATTAGCTGGAGGAGTAAAGAACGGCTCAAGACAGGCCCACCCCAAAACAAATGCTTGAAGGTTGAAGGCAGGGACATTGATTGCCAAGGGACAAGGGGGGCAGTTGCCCTCGGACCTTTGTTTGCCCCTTCCCCCGGTTTTCACCCAATTTTGCAGGATATAATCTAATCCCATGTAATGTTCTATGTGCTGACATAACTTTGCCCCCCATTGCATTTTTCTGAGACCACGCCAGGGCAGGAGAGGCCTGGGACCCAGAGCTCAGAAGGTTGCTAGCCATGTATAAAGGGGGGCGGAATTGGTGAGGACCTGTTGGAGGAGGAATCTGGCTGAGACACGGGTATCTGCGGGGGTGTCTGAAGAAGCTACGCCTGTCTAGGGCACCACTGTGGGATGGTTACGCCTTGGGGAAGACAGATGTTTGTGGACTGTCTGTCGTTTTCTCTAAATGTCCTGTTCCTAGTGATAAAATAGCCGAGACTGTTGCTTTCACAAGCTGGGGGTGCGGACGCTGCTCACCACTGGCCACAGACGCCGTCAGGGGGTTTATTCCAGCTGGGTAAGCGGGGTGCTGTGGCCCAGGCTGCGAGTGGGAGACTCTGGGGTTCCACCCCAGGGAAAGTCCCAGCATGAGGAGTGCACTCAGAGAGACTCGCTAGGGGACCGGGGGTGTGGGTGCAACAAGCCCTGTGGCCGGCACAGGCCCCACGCGCTTCCTCTGTTTACGTTCCTGGCTGGCTCGGCTCGTCTTCCTCCAGCTGCCGGGACAGGAAAGATCCTCTCACTGGGTTCTGCCCCAGGCCGTGCCAGCCCAGACCTCCATCTGGGAGCTGCTGCCAGCCCCGGGGTATGCACCTTAGATGCCATGACAGAGCCTTGTGAATCCCTGGCTACGCTTGCCCGTCAGCCGGGCGTGCACCAGGGCAGGCTCCAGAGGAGGCCGAGGAGTTGTAATGGCTCTGAGCTGGTAATTCGACGAGGGCTCCAGTTCTCTAACAAGCAGCAGTTGGCTGCCTGGTGACGCCGCATGCGACTGGCCAGAGCGTGCCACGGCTCCTGGGATGCTGGGGACGTGACTATCCCTGCGCTGGAGGGAACTGGGGTCCAGAGTGCCTGGAAGAAACATCTGAGCTGAGCATTAAGCAGGGCTAGGCCAGGGAGTCAGAGGAGGCTCCTAGGGGAAGATCAGGGCTGCTTTGTTTTCCCCAAGGGGTGCTCCTAGATCAGCTGGGCCGGGGACCTTAGGACTAGGCATGGATGCTCAGGATAGGGTCGGAAGCAGGTTCCCAATGGATTTGGGTCCCGAAGAGGCTGGGTTGTGGTTGTGAAGTGCTTTGGATCCAGGTCTTGTTATATCAACGCTCTGAGGATTCCGGGTTTGGAGCCAACTCCAGTTTCCCAGCCACCAGAGCTGTGGGAAGCCAGGTGAGCTCTGTTGGTCTCTTGAAACCTGGGCAGCCTGATTCCCTGGCTCCAGGCAAATCCCCTGGGGCAATGCCTTCCTGGAGCTGTTTCCAGCCCCCAGACGGTAGGATGGCCTAGCTGAAGGTTTGAGGACCGGTCAGGTTCAGCAGCTGATCTGGGAGTAGGATTCTGAGCTGCCTCCGAAAGGGTCTGCACAGATGAACCTCCCCAGCCACAGACCCCACACCTTCCCTTTCCCCTCCCCTGGGCCTTGGAGGGAAAAGCAAGTGCGCCCAATTCCATCCCCATCTCCAGCTTCACAGCTGCTGCGGCGGGTATCCTGCTGCTTCCAGGGGCGCCATGAAAGACAATGCGGCTGTGAAGTACCGAGGGATGTCGGCCTCCAGGACGCACAGTGCTGTGGGTTGGAGACACCTTTGTGTGGGTTGGGGGTCTCGAGTTTGGGGGGTACACAGCCTGTCCCCTTTGTGTGGGATGGGGGTCTCTGGAGTTTGGGGGGTACACAGCCTGTCCCCTTTGTGTGGGATGGGAGTCTCTGGAGTTTGGGGGTACACAGTCCCTCTCCTCTCAGTCTGGGTGGAGTGCTGCAGTCTTGGGGTGAGCTGTGCAGGGGGGCGGGCTGGGAGGAAGTCTAATGGGAAGCAGGTGGAGTCTGTGCAGCTAGCCAGCCCCTCCTAGGCTGGTTAGTGGGGGACAGTTCCAAGTGATGGGGATGCCCTGACGCGGGGGCGTCCTGTCAGGTTCCAGATAAGGCCGAGAAGCAGGTTCTGAGATTACCATTAATATTCATTAAGTGTGAACCGGGCGGTTGTAAAGTGAGCTCTCTGTTCATTTAGCTGTCACTGCGCAAAGAAATATGAGCTGTTCCAGAGCCTGGCTGGAGCTTGGCCAGGAGCAAGGCCTGGCCCCTCTCCTCCCTTCCATCACGGAGCCGGTGCCATGGAGATTCTGCTTAGCTGGAGACACGCGAGCTGCCTCGATTTCTTCTTCGCTGTCTTGTCATCTCTGCTCACTAGAGACAGGGCCTGGCCTCCAGATTCACCCCACCACCCCCACAGTGTGGTGGTCCAGGTTAACAGCCGTCACGTCTCAGCTACTGTATGTGCATGCAGTGAGAGCGCACCCCTGCTCCCAAGAGCTTAGTTGAAATAGACCAGGCTGCGTCGTCATCCCCCTCTTCCAAAGGGGGAAACCGAGGCACAGAGTGATTCGGTGAGTTGACCAAGGTCCCAGAGGGAGTCTGGGAGACCTGGGAACTGAACCCCGGTTTCCTGAGCCCTTGCCTTAACCATGAGGCTACCCTCCTTCTCCGCCTAGATCTGTGGCCTGAGCTCATCTCTGCTGCCCTCCCAACACAATGACGCCCTCGCTTTCCGGCGGCTCCCGGACGATTCCCTGCGCCGAGGCTGCGGTCACCGAGGGGCCCAGGGTGGCACCCGGCTGCCTGATGAGAGGGGGAGGGGAGGAGGTGGATGACTTTTCACGGACATTTGCACTCCTGTTCACTGCGCTCGCACCTTCCCGACGGGGCGGCCGCGTGCGATTCCCACCGGGCCCGATAGCATTTCCATGTAGGTGGGCTCACCCGGTTCTGTGCTGCTGCCCGGCCCGAGGGGGCCGCTCTTCTATGCCCTGCGCATGGCCGGGTCAGGATGGGCGCGCGTGCGAGGGGAAAAACTCCCCTCTAAGGATGGCAAGGGGCCGATGGGTCGCTGCTCTGCCTAAAACAGGAGGCGAAACTCCAAAAGCAGCTTTGCCCAAAGGGGCTGCCGCCTGCCAACTCTTGCGTGGCTCCGGACGGGGTCTGATCTCCCACCACGAGCTTGTGATGAGATGTGTTAAGCTGAAGTGCAGAAGGAGATTTCCTCCTTGGATTGAGAGTCCCCCAGCTCCGTTAGAGACACCCCCACCCCGAGGGCTGGCTTAGCCCATGGGCCTGGAAGCTGCGGCTTCTCTTCCCCCCCCCCCACCCCCCCCGGGTTGGAGCTAAGATGCTGGTGCCGCCTGTCCACAGCTGCTTTGAGTTTCTGCAGCGTTCCAGTCAGAGCTTGTGTGTGCTGGCGGCTGGGATGTATAAACGGCTTTCTGGGAGATTGGAGATGATTCAGCCAGTTATTAATTCTTGGAGTCGGGCCTAAGGCACTCGGCCCGCTTCTCCCTGCTGAATTTCCTAGCCCGGCCGAGATGAAATATCCCCGCTCTCCAAATTATCCAGCTCTTGGCTGGTCAGGGAAGGTTAGGTGCTGTCCATCTGGTACAGATCATGAATCCATCCGGGCCTCCGGTAATGGGGAGGAGAGGGCCCCTTTGTCTTCCGCGGGATGTGCAACCGGGATCCCAGGGAGTGTTTAACCCAGCGGTTCTCAAACTGTGGGTCGGGGCCTCAGAGTGGGTCGCGATATTTTAATGGGGTCACCAGGGCTGGCGTTAGACTTCCTGGGGCTGAAATCGAAGCCTGAGGGCTTCAACTCTGGGCAGCGGGGCTTGGGCTTCGGCTTCAGCCCCGGGCAACAGAGCCCAGGTTACAGGGCCCCAGCCCGGGGCTGTAGTCCTTGGGCTTTGGCCCCTCCAGCCCGGGGCAGCAGGGCTCTGCCAGGCTTAGGCTTCAGTCCCTCCCCTGGGGTTGTGTAGTTACTTTTGTTGTCAGAAGAGGGTCACGGTGCAATAAAGTTTGAGAACCCGTGCTGCCCATACGTGACACCAAGGGCCAGGGTTAGCACACTGGAGAGGCTCCACCTATGACCACTGTGTACATCAAAGGCCTGATCCAAAGCCCCCTCATAGATTGTCACCTGGGGTTTTACCACCATCTTGTCTGTCCCTGGAGGTTAAAAGGCCCGTCGACACCAGCATTTGCACCATGGCTAATACGCCAGGCCACTGGCTGAGTTGTTGGCAGAGGGGATTGAACCTGTGCCCTCCAGATCTAAAGCTACGAGCGCCTTCCGCCGGCTCTAAAACGCTCCCCTCCGTCAACCAATGCTGTGTCAGCCAAAGCTGGGAGAATAGCTGGTTTCTCTCTTCGCTAGCTGAACAGCAAATGTTGAAACCATGTTTGGAGGAACAAATGTTTTGTTGCATGTAGTGGTTATTTTAAACCTTTTAAAATAATCGAATAAAGCTGAAGGAAAATTTGAAATGACAGGGCGTTTTGAACCAAAAAGTGTGTGTGTGTGTTTTCAACCAGGAAAAACCAGCACAAATTCACGGAACATTTCGGTCGACCTCAATCTGGATTTTTTTTTTTATGAAAAACATTTTAGCTGAAACATATTGCCCAGTCCTATTCAGGGGGTCTAGGTGGGTGTGTTCACACTGCATTGTAAACCTGGGTGTGTGGGACCTGGGCTTGTGGACTCTGTGTTTCCAAGTCGGCCCTTGAGCATCCACACTGCACTGTAAACCTGGGTGTACCGTTGTGCACCCAGGTCTCGCAGCCATGCTAACCTGTCCGTACTGTGTTACACAGACCCTCTGACTTGGGTCTATGGCTTGGCCTGTGCCCACACTGCAAAAGGACAGGGCTTGGACCCAAGGCACAGCCGGACTCAAGATCTGACCCACCCCACTAGCAGGGTCCTCAAGCCCTCGTCTTGAGTGCTTGCTGACCCAAGTCAGACTGATTGCTGTGTGGAGGGAAGCTGGGGGCTTGGGCTCAAACCCGAGTCTGGGCTTAGTGTGCAGTGTAGACGTAACCTGTGTGGCCCCAGCTGCCTCTGCCAGGGACAGAGCGCTGCACTGAGTGGATGTGGATTACGCTGCCACCAATGAAGCTGCACCAGGAGTGAATTAAGCATCTGAATTTCCCTAGTGCAGATGTATGATAGTGTGTATTACCTGATCCATAAAGGAAGTGAGTCAGTTTACTGCTGCCATCAACAGCTTCTGGTCCTTTAGCTCCAGCTGGAGAGGCTCTGGTCCTTAATTTCTTAAAAGGCCCCAGTTTAATCCCTCTGCTGTGCAAGGGGGTGGTTGTCTCAGAAAAACAGTCCAGAAGTGGAGTGACAGTCCCATTGAAATGCAAGGACTTTCACTTGACTTCATGGTACTCTGGGCTCCTCAGGACTGGAGTTCCCCACGAGTGGGTGCTTCTGTCTCTGGGTGCCATTTTTCTTTCTGAATTTATCTTTAGCTTTTAATCTCTCCTAATCCAGCCAAGGTCCCTGCTCTGAAATGACGGCCCTCTCGCCAAGCCAAGGTATGGAACAGAATCTTCTTGACCTGAGCTCTGTTCTCCTGGCCTGGAAACCCAGACCAGCTTACAGAGTGAAGCAGAACATTTTGGGGTAGGAGGGTGGATTTCGGGTTAAGGGTCTGGCCTGGGACTCAGGGGATCTGAGTATAATTCCCAGTTCTGCCACAGACACACTGTGTGACCATGGGCAAATCACTGAATCTCTCTGGGCCTCGGTCCCCACTGATAAAGTTGTTGTTGTTACGGGTGTGTTGCTGCCGTCTCTTTGTGCCTCAGTTTCCCCCATCTCCATACTACAGATGGGCAGAGGTTAGGGATTTACTGCCTGTGTTTCTCCTTGCCACACAAAGTGATTGGCCAGGCCTTGGCTAGTGGTGCCGGAAGAGTTTCCGTTTCTTTAGTGATCTTGTATTTCCCCCAAAAGGGAGAGTTTGTGGGGTGGGGGGGCTGCTGATCTTGGAGAAATGTGGTTGTGTTTATTGGGAACTGGAGCCCTGTGCAGCTTGAATTTATTCCCCTTGTAAAGCCTGCCGGGGTCCTGGCGAGATAAGGTAGGATTGAGTAGTTAATGCTGCAGAAACCACAAGAAAGAGCTCTGGCTTTCATCTCAGCCCAGAGGCTCAGGTAGCGGCAAAGGGAAGCAGACAGGCTACTGGGAGCATTTCTGACACCCACATCCGTCAGGGGGCTATGTGCTTGGGAGCTGCAGATGGCCAACCCCAGCCCAGGCCCACTGCACTTCCTTGCGGCATTTCAGTCAGTGGGCCGGGGTCCTTCCCCGTCTCCTCCCCTTTCCCGTCCGGCTCCCGCCAAATTTCCTTTGTCAGTCGAACTCCTGGCCTGGCTCTGCTGACTCTGGATCCCGAGGTCCTTTGGAGAGGTGAGCAAAATGGAAGCGGTGCCTGTATGCCTCTCACCTCGCTGGCCTGGCTCCCAGGCCTCTGTTCTGTCCACTGCTTTCCAGGTCCTGAAATAGCTCCCAGGAGTCCTAGGGTTAGAGCAGGGGGCTGGGAGCTCAGATTCCTGGACTCCACAGAAGCCAGCAGTCCTCAACCCAGCGCTGACCCCTGGACCACAGTCAAGACTCCTGGGGTCTGTTCCTAAGGTGGTTGCAGATTTTGGTGTGTGATGCTGAGCAAGTCACGTTCCCCCTCTCTGAGTCAGTTTCCCTGTCAATAAAATGGGGACAGTGATATTGTCCTACCTCCTAAGGGGCTGTGAGTCATTAATTAATATTTGCTAAGTGCTTTGAGAGCCTCAATTCCTCATCTGTATGTGGATAGCAGCAATGCCTTTGTCTGTTTAGATTGCAAGCAGGGACAGGGACTGTCACTGTGTGTGCTATGAGAGCATATGTATGTACAGCGCCTAGCGCAATGGAGCCCTGATTGCAGTCGAGTACTCTAGGTGCTACCGTAATACAGGTAACGGCCGGGTAAAAAGCAGCAGGGGATGGAGCTGTATTTTATCGGGGTTGCCATGGATTGAAAGGGTTGGATGTTCCCCACTGGGCAGGGACGGGGCGGAGCTGTTTTACAGTGGGATTTGGTTCTGTGGAGAGGTGCTGGATGGGAACAGGGACACTCTAACGAGCATGAAGTTTAAAGGGAAAGGCTCCTCTGGTGTGTGTCCTGAGGGGCAGGGTGATGGGGGAGCCTGGTGCAGCATGAAGTGTTATCCGCCTTCCAAATAATATTCTGGGAGCTAGATCAGAGTTCACCAGTTCCTCTCCGCTGTAACTGATCCCCTGGTGCTTTGCGTGGCAACTCCATTCAACACAACCTGCCTGGTGCCTCTCTCTAGCTAAGGGTCAGGCTGCCCTGTGGGATGTGGTCAGAGGACCCCTGATGAGCTGGGCTGCCATAGATGGGGACCCTGCCGGTTTCCACAAAGGAAGCGTTGGCACCAGGATTCACGAGGGTCGTACCAGCAGGAGTATTTCCCCCGGCAGCCTGACAGCTCTTCGGGCGCCGTGCAATCAGGGAACAGACACACCAGCAGGGAATGCGGGTGCCCCGTTGTACAGCACGGCTTCCAAACCCCTGGGGCAGGAGGAGTGATACTTGCCTGATCCAGGGAACAACAAGCAAGTTGCAGAGATCAGCATCAGCAGGCCAGGCAATTCACCAGCCCCAAATGAGGGGTTCATCCCACTCTAGTTGGGACGCCCTCTCTGAGGCTGTGTTTTTCCCTCCACCTTCATGCCGTGTCAGTAACGGGCTCCTGCGGTATGAGGCCCCGGCACCATCCCTCCGCAGTGTGACCCCGCCCCAAGCCAAGCCAGGACGTGCCTCTTCTTCATTGTGCTCAGAGTGCAGGGTGGACCCAGGAGACGCTGGGGGGGGGGAGGGGGCGACATAAATTGGAGCCGTATGCAGGGCGGGGAAGGAATTTTCAGATTGGCGGTGACCTTGGGCTGGGGAGAGGTCTCGCCTTCCTCTGCAGCATGTGGCAGCGGGTCACATGCCGGGATTATCTGGGTGTCTCTCACTTCATCAATTCCCTGCCATTGCCGGGGGGCGGAGGGGGGCACTGGTGCACCTTGGTCCCTCCTATGCTCTCCCTGCGGCACGGAACAGGTTAGTCTCCTGCGGGCTGTGACATTTCTGGTCTAGTTTCGGTCGTTGGGTTTAGTGTGTGGGCACTGGGTGGTGATGGCGGCTGTGATTTACAGGAGATCAGACTAGGTGATCTGGTGGGCCCTTTGGCCTGCAACGCTATGACGGGGTGATCCACGAAGGGCTATACGCAATGGGACAGACGCTCTCAAGCTGCGTCTAGGCAGACAGGGCTGTGGCAGAAACCCCACGTCCTCTACAAACGCCTGCCCCGTCGACACCTCTGCCACCGTCTGCAGAGCTGCGCGGCTGGAGACTCGCGGGGCCCGTTTTTCACCGGCGACGACAAGGCCGGCCTGGCTGAGTGTGCGCCCGCAAAGGGAGCCGGGCGCCGGGAGCGGCTGAGTGTGAACGCAGAGGCCTCCTCTAGATGAGGTGTCAGGAGAAGCCGAGCACTTCATCACGCCCTGGAAACCCTGCGCCCTGATCTCCGTCTCGCTCAGAAACGTTCCCCAGCTGTGGGGCGATCGAGCGCTGCTGGCTGCCTTTATAGCACCGCGGGAGCCATAAAGATCTCATTGGAAATGTGTTTTATCGTTTACAAATGAATCGCAAAATCTTTGCAGATGTATCGGTCCAAAACGGGCGTGCAGTGGACCAGCCAGTGCCGGGGGGGGATTTGGATTCCAGGCCCCACCTCTGGGGGGGTGGGGTTGCTGCCATCGATTGTCTAAAACTTTGGGCAAGTGCTAGGATGCACCAGCCTTGAGGTTACCAGGGGCTTTTAATACCCTTGCTGTGGGGAGAGGGGATTTCTGTGCTTGCTTTGGTGCTGCTAGGCCTGTTTCCATGGTGAGAGACTTCCAGTTTGCAAAGTAGGGGATCTCCTGTAAGGAGAACACAGCCATCTCCAGTTTGGGTCTCCGATACGGGAGAGTGTCTAGAGTGCATGGCAGTCTCCCTCATACAAAGCGTGGCTGTAGCCGCACTGGGGTGCCCTATGGGGGAGGTGTCCTGTTGTAGGGCGCAGGAATAGGGCAGCGTTTCTCGGAATAATTTGTATGCCTGGTTAGTGGTGCTCACCGTGTTCTGTGTTGAGAAGCCTGCAGAAGCCAGTCAGAGCAGTGGTGTGGCCGGAGCCAGGCCTTGCCTATGTGCATACAATTAGTAAACCTGGTTATTTGGGACCCAGCTGGGCTTGTGCTCTGTCTTCGTATTATGTTTGTTGTCTGAAGAGTAAAAGACACAGACCTGTATAGACGGTAAAGCCAGCAGCTCCCATCTGAGGTTTCCTTTATGGGATCTGTTGTATTTACCAAACTGAATCTCCAGTATTGAGATTTTTGGTTGTCTTCTTTGCAGAATATGACCATCTCCAGCATAGTCTTTCTTATGTGGGCTCTCCGACATGGATGTCCAGCACAGACAGTATGCCTATCCATAGTTGGGGGACTCCTGTATTGGTCTCCCCTATAGAAACTAGAACTGTCATAGAATATCAGGGTTGGAAGGGACCTCAGGAGGTCATCTAGTCCAACCCTCTGTTCAAAATAGGATCAATCCCCAATTCCCCCCCCCCCATCATCCCTAAATGGCCTCCTCAAGGATTGAACTCACAACCTTGGGTTTAGCAGGCCAATGCTCAAACCACTGAGCTATCCCCCAATATAGGACACGTACAGTCTCTATAAGAGGGCTCCTGTTTAGAGAATTTTGCTGCCTTCTGTAAGGAGCGTTCTATAGACCAGTATATAGGAGGACTCTGTGTCGTTGAGAGCTCTCCTTCTGGCTTGTGTCCTGAGATTCCTCAGAGGCCTGGTCTACACCTAAAACTTAAGTTGACCTAACTACATTGCTCAGGGGTGTGAAAAATCCACACATATCCTGAGAGATGCAGTTAAGCCAATGTACGCCCCCACTCAGACTGCGCTAGGTGAATGGAAGAATCCGGCGCCTGCCTCTCAGAGAGGTGGATTTACTACAGCGGCAGGAGACCTCTTCCGTTCCTGTAGCGTCTGCACTCCCGCAGCGCTGCTGTAGCATTTCTAGTATCGATACACTTCCAGCATGGCACGCCCACATATGATATAATCTCACAGAGACCGCTCTGTCGAGCTGGAAGGGTCTCTCTTTGGTCAGTACCCTGGTGCTCCCAGGTAGAGGTGAACTCCCACCAAACATCTGGGCCTGAGCACCCCCAAACTTCTGGGGTTGGAAATCGGGAGCTGGAATCCAGGGCCATGTGTCATGGCCTGGATCCTTCTCAGTTTCTGGATCTGACAACCAGCAGGGAATGGGAAATCAATAAATCCAGAAGACCAAGGGGTTTTTTCAAAGCAAGAATGGGCTCAGAAGGTTCCCAAGCTCAGCATGATTCAGGCAGGTTACACTGAGGGACAGAGGGGCTGGCAAACTGATTTGGATGCAATGATAATATTAGACACTTATTGGCAAAATAACCCTCCCAGCTCCCCAGTGGAGGTAGGACATTGTCACGATCCCCCTGGCCAAGTGGGGAAAACGAGGCACAGAGCAGTGACCAGGCCACACAACAAGACAGTGGCAGAACCCAGGAGTCCTGATTCCCATTCCTGAACACTGGTCTGCGCTTTCCCGCCGAAGATCTGCCAGAACCTTTGCCCCAAATCCAAACCAAACCTCTCCAGAAGTTCCAAAGAGTTTGACTGACTATCTCCTCCACTGCTTTTTGTCAGTTTCATGCAGCCTGGAAGAGCGGGGCTGGACTGTGGCCACAAAGGCTGTTCGTGCTGTGATTCCTGACCTGACCGGAAGCAGAGGAAGCAGTAAAAATGGCGTAAGGATGCCTCCTCTGAGGAGACTCCCAGACCGAGGGCAGTCTTGCAATGAGATGCTCCCAGGCAGCAAGTCCTTGCACCTACGCAGGGTCTGCCTGCGTGCATCTCCGTGCAGGGTCTGTGCCTCCTTCTGCCGCCTCAAGGATTTGGAGGGGACAGAATTGGTTGAGATGCTTTTCTTCGTCTTCTGCTGCTTGGGAGCTCGAGCTCCCACATCCATGAGGCAGGCCTGAGCCAGCTCTAAATTTTCCAGCACAGGTAATAAGCCTCTGAGAGTTCAGCTGTTCCTCCCAGCTCCCCAGATGTCTCTGTGCTCAGAATCTATTAGCGTCGGGTGTTCTCACAAGTTCTTTAGTGCTCTCTGGTTTGGGATGGGCTGGAAGTGCCACGAGAATGGCTTCCCAGGGGATGTTTCAATCCTGTCAAGAACACATAGGCACCAACAATTACAAAACCCGCCGCAGGATAATAGTGTGACTTGCACCAGCCTGTTCCATCGGAGGATCTCAAAGCACTTTCTGGAAAGGCAGCTTGGGTTTGTGGATAGTGCCCGGGGTCTGTACGCAAGAGGGCTGGGTTTACATCCCAGACTCCCTAAGTGGCCTTGGGTAAGTCATTTAGGATGGGCTTTTCAAAGGGATTTAAAGAAAAAAAGCAGTCCCACTCCCACTGAAAATCAATGGTGTTTAGGTCCCTAACTCCCTTAGGTCCCACTGAAAATTCCGCAACCATAAGGTCTTGGTACCACAACATGGCAACAATAAAACTTCCTTTAGGGGGCAAGAGGGTGTCTCTCACTATGGGCAGTGCCTAGCACAATTGGGCCCTGATCTTATCCTGAGCCTTGAGGTGCTACTGTAATATAAACCATTATTATTAATGATAACTTTACCAATATTTATTAACCCTTGTGACAGCTTTGTTTTACCTATTTTATAGATTGGGGAACTGAGGTATGTTGAGGTTAAAGGAGAAATACATTAGGTTTGTGCCTGCTTTTTGCTTCTTTCTTTATAAAGAAGCCTGGAAGGCTCCCTAAAAAGGGGAGAGCGGTTGCTTTGTTTACATTTCCCTGTTTTTCCTGGAAGTCTCCCTGGATGATTAGAGAACTGGTGGTGACATGTCATCACGGGTAACAAGGGAGAGAAATCTGATTATCAGAAAAGACAGAAGTGTTTAATAAATATTTCTGTTCTGTATTTGAGGGGAAAAAAGAGGAGATGTAGCCATATCACATGATAACACTTTTTCCATTCCACTCGTATCTCATAAGACTGCTAAACAACAGCAATTAAAATTAGATATTTTTAAATCCGCAGGCCCAGATAACTTACATCCAAGAATTTTAAAAGAGCTGGCTGAGGAGCTTGCAGGACTGTTAGTGTTGATTTTCAATAAGTTTTGGGGAAGTTCCAGAAGATGGGAAGAAAGCTTTAATGTTGTGCCAATTTTTTTAAAGGGTAAACGGGATGACCTGGATAATTATAGGCATATTAGCATGACATAGATCCTGGGCAAAATAATGAAGTCACTGAAATGGGACTCGATTAATAAAAAATTAAAGCAGGGTAATATAATTAATGCAAATATCTCCTTTGGAAGAGATTACAAGTTTGGTTGATAAAGGTAATAGTGTTGATCTCATATATGAGAATTCTGTAAGGCATTTGACTTGGTACCACAAAACAACTAAAAAGATATAAAATTAATATGAGACAAGGTGGGTGAGGTAATATCTCTTATTGGACCAACTTCAGTTGGTCTCACCAATAAAAGATATGATCTCACCCACCTTGTCTTTCTAATATCCTGGGACCAACATGACAACAACACAGCATGCATAAAATTAACATGGCACACTTTAAACAGGTTAAAAACTGGCTAACTGATAGGTCTCAAAATGTAACCCCAAACTGTGAATGATTGTTGAACAGATGTGTTTGTAGTGGGGCCCCGCAGGGATCAATTGTTTTCCCGATGCGATTTAACACTTCTTATGTTTTCTTCCAGGTCATCGATAAATCATCACTGATCGTGTTTGCAGATGACACAAAAATTGGGGGAGTGGTAAATAAGGAAGTGGAAAGGTCACTGATACAGAGAGACCTGGATCATTTGGTAAGCTGGGAACAAACAAGCAAACAATATGAGTTTTAATGTGGCTAATGTAATGTAAATGTATCCATCTAGGAACAAAGAATGTAGGCCATAGATATAGGATGTGGGGAGGGGGTCTACCCTGGGAAGCAGTGACTCTGAAAAAGATTTGGGGGTCATGGTGAACATGAGCGCCCAGTGTGATGCTGTGGCCAAAACGGTGAATGCCATCCTGGGATGCATAAAGAGGGGAATCTTGAGCAGGAGCAGAGAGGTGATTTTACTTCCGTATTTGGCACTGATGTGACCACTGCTGGAATCCTGTGTCCAGTTCTGGTGCCCACAATTCAAGAAGGATGTTGATAAATTGGAGATGGTTCAGAGAAGAGCCATGAGAATTATTAAAGGATTAGAAAACCTGCCTAATAGTGATAGACTCAAAGATCTCCATCTGTTTAGCTTAACGAAGAGAAGGTTAAGGGCTGACTTGATGACAGTTTATAAGCACCTACATGGAGGTGGGGGGAGGGGGCGGATATTTAATAATGGGCTCTTCAATCAAGCAGAGAAAGGTCTAACATGATCCAATGCCTGGAAGTTGAAGGTAGACAAATTCAGGCTGGAGATAAGGCATTCCTTTCTCTCAGTGTTAAAAATGTATCATTGGAATAACTTACCAAGGGTCATGGTGGATTCTTCATCAGACAATTTTTAAATAAAGACTGGATATTTTTCTAGAAGATCTGCTCTGGGCATTATTCTGAGGAAGTTCTCTAGCCCCTAGTTATATAGGAGGTCAGACTAGATTATCTGTCCTTGGAACCTATGAATTCTAAGTGAGCGAAGGAGTGATGAACATTGTGTTTTTAGTGATACATGTTTACCCCAAACATCTAAGAAACAGTTGGGAGAAAACTCTTGTGAAAGATTCAGAATTAAGGGCTGAGAGAGCTTCCAGCCTAATCTCTGAGTATTCCAAGGAGACCCCCAGTAAAACTTGGCATTTCTGATACTTCTCATGTAAAGAATTGGGCTGGAAATGAATTTTTTCCCCATGAAAATTTTTGACTAAAACATTTGTTGTCACATATTTTTGGAATTTTTTTCAGTTTCAATAAAAAAGCCATTTTCCTGTGAAACAATTGTTGTAAACTATTTTTTTTTTTATGAGCTCTAGTAAACCAAAAAAAAGTAGAGACTGGGGGGGGGGGTAATTTAAACCCCTCACAAAAAGCATAAAAGGCTGAAACTCATTTTGCCTTTTTGAAGGTTACCTTTAAGTGACTTACTCAAGATCACATAGTGAGTCACTGGCTGTGCCAGGAGTCGATGACTGCATTATTCAGGAGGTCAAACCAAATGATCTAGAATAGATAATGGACCCTTCTGGGCTTGTAATCTAGAACTAAACCTTGCCCTGTCCCCATCACTGTGCTAGAACCTCAAACCCAGTTCTTCTCTCTGTAAAGGAACCAGACTTTTGTGAACCTCTGGAGTTCGGGTCTGTGCTTTGACAGGCTGTCTCTGCAGTTGTTCCTCTGGGCCTGCTTCAAAGCTGTTGATTAGCTGGGGATGGTTTCTGGGAAGTCCCTTCTGAGGGTGGTGGCTGCAAACGGCTCCAGACATGAAAACGGCTCCTGCTCTGATAACACAGTGAAGTGTCCCCAGCGGGGTGAATCTTACTGGCGTTGCAGGAACCGCCTAGAAGGCACTTGCAGTAACCAATGCACCATGCTAGCATTTCCCCTCCCGGTGGGTTGTTTTAGGCCTTGGCTACACATAAAACTTAGGTCGACCTAGCTGCGTCTCTCAGGGTAGCGACACGGTTCATGCCCTGATGTCATGAAGTTCCCCTAAACCCCCAGTGTCGACACAGCTAGGTCGAGGGAAGGATTCTGCTGTCAACCTAGCTACTGCCTTGCAGGCCGGTAGATTGACTACATCAGCCGGATGGAGGAAGTGTCTACGTTCTGGTACTACCATAGCTCTGCCATCGGAGCGGCTGTGTAGCGTCGGCATTTTTATTATTGTTGCGTCGGTGGCAGCCTCCTCGAAGCCGAGGGGCGTGCAGCTACCTTTTGTTCAGACTAACAGAGGGAGCAATTAAATACCCTTTGTTTAGTGGGAGTTGAAGCAATAGAAGCCACTGCTTAAGGCACTGACCAGCATGGCGAGGCCTGAGCTAAGCCACACGGCAGAGGGGTGTTCCTGAAGCCTGGTTGCAAGCACGGGGGCTGGGACATTGATGTTGGTGACCGCTGTACGTGAGTGAAAGGAATGAGAAAGCAGGGAGCAGGTGAGCAGACCGCGAGAGGCGCCATAGGAGTGTGGCCCTGGGAGGAAGCCAAGAGAGAGGACAGCTTTTGGGCAGAGTGCTGGCTGGAGGGGCAGGTGTGGAAATTCTGAGCCAGGAACATTGCCTGCCCCTGCTGCTGTTTGTTCCTGCAGTGTTCAGGAGAAGAGGGCTCTGTGCATTCTTAGTAAACCACCAGGATTGCACCAAAGAATATACCTGGCTCGTAGCATCAATTTTTCCTCCTACTGGAAACGACCCTTACCCAGCAAGGCCTCAGGTGCTGGCTAATGGCTCAGACCAAAGGGAAACCATTCTACTAAGAAATCTCCATCTAAAGCAGCTGCAGTTTGGGAGCAAATCCCCCATCCAGCCCCTGCACACAGGACGAGGCTCGGCTCCCCTCCTCTCCTTCCTGGGCTGGATGTATTTTTGTGGGGGCTTTCGGTGAGGTTATACTTGGGACCCCCCCTCCCCTCTCGCTAAGACCAGGGGCAGGTAGCAGAGCACAGCTCAGTAAATGTGAATAGCAGCAGACTCCAGCGTTCCATGGTAAATGGGGGATCATCACCACCCCCTCCCCATCAGCTCTTGCCTCTTTCCTTCCCCACCCTGTCCCTGCCCATGGAAGCGCTTGCCGGAGGGGAGTCAGGGCTTTGAAGAAGCGTCTTGGTGCAGTGGATTATGGGAGGAGAATCTCCGGTGGCTTCTCCCACTCAGGAGAAGGGGACATTGGGTTGGGTGGGAACTAAGGGGACAGCTGACTGTGCCATTCCTGGTCCCTTTTCCCTGCAGATGCGCGTGTGGGTCTGCACTGGATGTTTCCACCCCCTACAATGTCTCAGCCCCACCAGTGATGGCCACAGCGCAGGCAGGGCTCTCCGGCCCACGGGCGTTTTACCCTAACAGAGACCGTCTACACAACACGGTGATAAGGTCTTGTCTACACTAGGGTTCCTGCAGTTGCTACCACTGCTTTTGGCTCCCCCTGGAGGCAGCCTGAGTGGGAAGCGTGGGGCAAAAAGGTCCCATTGCAGAGCAAGCCTGAGGGATTCTGGAAGGAGGGAATCAGAGTTGGAATAAGAGCTTTCCAGCCTCTGTAGAAATCTCCTGGGGGCTGACTCCAACACCTCAACGCCAAGACAAGGAGAAAGATGGCCGCTGCGCTCCTCAGTTCGCATTAGCCCTGGGATCCTGTCTGAGGTGCCAGCTGCTTGGCCTGGAGTGCAGGGAGGCGGAAGGGAAGGGAAGAGCACAGACTGGGAGCTCTCTCTACCCCGTGTGGAAAGTTGGCTTCAAAGAGCTGCCTACCACCTGCTGGGTGGGTTGTGTCCTCAGCCGAGCTCCTTCCAGGGTGATCACGTGGTCCAGTTAAGCAGGCTGGCGGGCTCTTTGGATTTCACTCTCAGCGTGACCAGGCCCGGGGACTTGTAGTCGTTGTCCGGCGGGGGCTCAAAGCCGTGGCTGCCGAGGGAAGGGGGGAAGCCGTGGATGGAGTACAGGTTGTTGATCCCGGGGTGTTGGTTGGGAGAACCAGGGATGCCCATGAATCCGGCAATGTTCCCATGGGCATGCGGGTATGGAGACACGCAGGGGGAAGGGATGCTCTCGGGGGGCATGAGGCAGGGTCCTGCAGGGCTCCCCGATCCGGCGCTCGGCCACAGGTTATTCTGCAGCTGAAACAAGGGAAAACAGACAGACAAGGCTGGGTTAGCTGCTGACTGGTCTGGAGGGCGTGCTGTCCCTCCTGCATGCCTGCTGCGGGGGATGGAGTGCAGCTGAGTGCAAGTCAGAATTTCCATCCCAGGGGGAATTCCACTGGTTCAACATCCCAGTTTAATCTTGAACTGACCCCAAACGAAATGTTCTGTTTCCGTTTTCCTCACGACCATCGAAATTTCGAGTCACAAGTGTTAAAATGAGTCCATTCAACATTAAACTGTATTCCCATGTGGGGCACGCTGCCTCTTGGGCGTTGCCGTTTGGGTCTGAGAAGGACCTCGGTCTCTCCTGGACGCCTTGGATGGACTACATTTCACATGATACCCCTCCACCAGTGGGGAGATAGTGTGGTATCATGGGAGATTGTGCAGGGGTGTGTACCCCCTCAGAGGCCAATTAACCCATCTGGCTGCACCTGCAGGGTGGGCCAGGCCTTATTTAAGATGAAGCCCAGCTGGGGATGGAGCTAAGTGGTAACTAAAGAGAGGAAGCCCAGATCAGAAGAGGCTGCATTGTGAGAGGGAAGAACTGTGCAGTCACTCCCTGGGATTCGAGCGTGGAGAGACTGGAGAGTCAAGAAGGAAGCCCAGAGCGGAAGAGTTGGCCCTGGGATCCCCTCCTGAGTAGAGAAGTCTACTAGGAGGCCGAGAGATATACGGAGCAGGCACAGGGGTGAAACAGGCTCTGGTGATGAGCCCTGATAAAGGGGCAGAAAATCTGGACTTCCAGGGGTCGAGCCCAGGGAGGCGTTCCTCTGAGGAACTGAGCAAGGGAAACTTAGGAGGGATGAAAGGTCAAGCCCGAGAAGTTGGTTTAAGTTTGGGATTTGTTGGGGGATTCCCGAGGAGAATCCTGCCCTGAACGAAGGGTGAATTTAGAGAGGCTGTGGGAGAGGCTACAGTAGGATGAAAGTCCAGGAGACAGCAGTCTGAAGGAGCAGACCTTGGCTGCTGGGATAGGGTCCCTGGACTGGAACCCAGCATAGAAAGTGGGTCTGGGCTTCCCCCACCAGTCACTGGGGAAGGTGGGGAAGCCCCTGAGAAGGGGATATAGACTGCTGGAAGCCCTGAGAAAAGGGTGTATACACCATGTCACCCAGAGCTGGGGGCCAAAGGCCTTTTGTAATGACACTGGACTGTTCTGTGTTGAACTTTCTGTTCCCCTGGAAAGGGTGGAATTAAAACGTGACCTGGCTGAAGGGCAGCGTCGCGAGAAGACAGACCCTGCAGGACCAAAGCGAATGTCGGCAGCGGTGCTAGAGGGAAAAGCATTACTACACCATGCCCAGCCACGAGGGGGCGCTCCAGCAGTGAGTTGACCCTTCTACAAAGATGTCATCTGGCCAGGAAAACTGGCCCATAGGAGAGCATGGGGGCATCAGGCCTTCTACCTACAACTCCCGTGAGGCAATGCCCCACAATAGGGAAATGCTGTTTCAAGTTGAATTGGCCCCAAATAGTTTGTTTCAGTTTTGCTTAACCAAAAATCAGAAAATTTCAGCAAAAAACAAAATTTCCCCGTCAAAAATGTCAAATGTTGTGGAAACGGTATTCTCCATCGATAAATTGTTGGGAGGGAAAAGGGGCTGTCCGTAAATTACATCGCACAGTAAGGAGTGGCTGGGTCCTTAACTCTGCTCGTTTGTTTCAGTTTTGCAAAATGTTTACAAGGGCTGGGCAGGTCTCGAAAATCAGCAAAAAAGGGTGTTACGTAATTTAAGGACGCAATTTAGGTCTGGTGTTCCCAGGGCATAGGAGAGCCCCGGGGATAACACTGCGAGGAGCGGTGGGTTCCTTGCTACATAACTCCCAATGCCGGAGCTGCACGTTCTTCTGCCCTGGAACATTTGACCCGAACCTGTGAGTGCCCTTAAATCCCACCAACTTTGTGTGATCGGGCACCTAATGAGAGGGCAGAGAGCAGAAATCTTAGAGGGGTCCACTAATTACTGGGTGACATTCAATGGTAGAAATGGTCTTAAGTACTCAGTCAACACCGTCTTTCCAGTGCCCCAGAGTTCTGGTGTGTTTGGATACACGCATTTGGCACTCGAAAACTAGGGGGTCACTCATGAAATTGATCATGCCCACGCTGTATGGGGCTCCAGAGAGAAATGATCACGCTCCCAAAGTCCTATTCCAGCATGTGCAGGGGGTGGTGTAAAATCTGGGATGGAGTTTCTGAGAGGGTCCAGGCTTGTCTTTAGTTGACTCTGGCCAGGAGCACTGGGGGACAAGAGAAGTGTCTCCAGGGCATTAGAAAATAGAGCTTAGCCAGTAACTATGATTTTTTTTGTTTGTTCCTGGTGATTTGGCTGAACTGAAGAACAAAAATAAAATAATGTTTTGGGGTCAAATGAACCAGTTTGTTTCATTTTGAAGGTGTGTGTGTGTGTGTGGGGGGGGGTGTTGGTTTTTTACCTGTTAAAATAATTCATAAAAGTAAAATTGGAAACAAAAAGTCATTTTGCATCAAAATGTTTCATTTCAAAAATGTTGAAATGAAACGTTTTGACTTTTTCTGAAGGGTTTGTTTGTTTCTGACTGAAACAATTTGGTGAATTCGATGCGAAATGTTTTGGTCGACCCAAATCTGCATTTTTCAGGGGGAAAAAAATGTTTAATCTGGAAAAATTTCTCCCAGCTGTCTTAGAAATATGAAGGGTGAATGCGAAGGCAGCACCAGTCGGGCTATTCTCCTGTGTTTATCCCTGGTCTGCGGGGCCAAGGGCTTAGGGGGATACTGGGGAAGTGTGAGATTCCCCAGTGAAGCAATTCAAAAGGCTTGGAAATGGGGCGTAATATGGTCTCACTCTGATCTGCTGCATTATTCTCCCTTTATGAGGGAGATTAGGGCCCCCTTGTCTTCTCATTTACATGGTGTCAATCTGAAGTAACTGCATTGATTTGAGTGGAGCTAATCTAGATTTACGCTCATGGACGTGAAATCCTAATTTGGCGCAGCACGTTCTGATGAGGGTGAGGTCTGGCCACTGTTCCTGATTCTGTCTCAGTACCTGAGGGTAGTTTTCAGCCCTGGGCAGGGCAGAGATGTCGTAGGTGGCCGCGAAGGGATTTCTCGCCTCCTGGATTTTCCCATAACGTTCTCGTTTCCGCCACTTTGCTCTCCGGTTCTGGAACCAAACCTGGGGGAACAGTGCAAATCCCAGGTGAGCTGAGACTGTCAATCAACACAGAGACACTGAAACAGCCAAGGGTCAGACCCAGCAGGGACCCAACTGAAAGTGATCAACTTTAGACCTATCATGACCTTACGGGGGGGCAGGAGACTGGAGACACCCAAGGAATACAGGGTTTATGTTGGTATCTGTCTGGGCCTTAGGGGGCAGTGCAGTGTCCGGGGCTCCACTGGCATATGGGGTATGGTGTAGCGGACTCTGCCACTTTATTAGCACAAAACTTATTTTGTCTGTAAGTGGGTTTAGGGGACCCTGCAGTGGAATGTGGGGTACTTGCATGCATTGGTTCCTATCTGAGCTATAAATGGGTCCATATGGTGCATGTGATTTTGGCGAGGGGATGGAGGCACTGGCAGGGTGAGCACTGGGCAAGCTTCCATCTTCCAGTGCACCTCGGTCCTCACCTGGCACCGCGACTGCACCATCCCTATTGCTCTCATTTATGGAGACCATTCGGAGCGCTAGATTCCATGGTGGTCTCCTGGGTTCATTTCTGGTCCCATTCGGGGTTGGTACAAGACCACCAAACACATTTCCACCCATGGCCTGACAAAAGGATTGAGCCCAAGTCTTACCTTAGCCCAGATGAAACCAGCTAGCCCCAGAAAGTTACCTTCCATTGTGATGTTGGTGATGGGCTGTACAAGCCCCACACCAGGCAAGAAGGGGTTGAAGGAACAGCTTTGGGGTCAGGCATGCCAACCATGGAGGAGAGGAGCCTTAAAAGGGAAAAGCCCAGTTGAAGAGGGCCAAGCCTAGGGAGGTGGACAGATCTCTCCCAACTAGCTCCCACCAAGAAGCACCACGTAGCCAAAGCTGGCAGAGGGTTATTGCAAATGCTACCCGGAGGATGCTGAGCAGGGCCATGGCTTATCCAGTGTCCCCGCAGAGGAGGGAGACCAGGGATGTGTCTGGGCTATTTTTGCATTGTGTCTGTCTTATGTTACCATTCCCCGAGGGCTGGGGGAAAAGGCCTAGAGGCGGGCCACAGTAGGAAGAAGACTGGGGAAGAAGGAAGAGGTCAGAAGAAGCAGATCTTAGAAGCAGATCTGCTCCAGGGTCCTGGGCTGGAACCCAGGCTAGAGGTAGGGAATCCAGTCTCTATAGGCCACCATGGAAAGGCCTGGTGAAGGTCCTGGGCAAGAGCCATAGTTGGCCTAGAGTCGGGCTGGAGCCCTGGCAGAAGGCTGCTGGACTGTTATTGGACTCGTCTCCCCCTTAACTCAGAAGGGGTGAGATTAGAAATTGACCTGGCTGGAGGGCTGAGTCACGGGACCAAGGGCCACCGGCAGACCTGAGGGCTGGTCAGTGCGGCAATGGAGAGGGAAAAACCAACAGCATCATACCCAGCCACAAGGCAACGCACTGGCTGGTGAGTCACTTCGTCAAACTGATCCTTTAAGAGCATGGGCTGTGAGCGGTGGGTTGATACCGAGGCATGGAGCCCTTCGTCTTGTGGCCAGCAGATCTGATGCTGTGCAGATCGGCAGCGTCTGAAAGCCTTTGCCACGATGTGTCTGGTGGCTGTCGGTCCGGTTCCTAGCTGACAGGCATCTACAGCACACAAGGAGCCCTAGTGATACCATCACTATCTCGCCCCCTTGTTGGCAGTCTCAGAGGTGCCAAGGGTTGAATGGACCATGGAGAGACGACAGCAGTAGGGCTGGTCCCTCCAGTTCATGGCTGAGGCTCATCTGTCAGATGGAGTTTGGAGCAAGCTTATGCTGCTTTCCCTTGCTGTACCTGCTCTCTCTGGATAACAAAAGGACTTCAGTCTCCAGGGCTGTCTGCCTTTTAACTGGCACTGAATTCAACAGCAGAAAGGGGGAAGACGTCCTTTCTCTCCCATAACATACAGAGCACAGGTTCCTGGGGTGACTACTTATTTTTATATCCTCGTTATGGCCTTGTCTACGCCTACAAATTAAGTTGGCCTAGCTCCATTGCTCAGGGCTGTGAAAAAATTCGCCCCGGTACGACATAGTTAGCTTGATCTTACCCTCACTGTAGGCGCAACGAGGTTGATGGAAGAAGTCTTCCGTCCACCTAGCTACTGCCTTGCAGAGAGGTGAATTAATTACAGTGATGGGGAAACTCTTCCGTTGATGTAGGAAGCACCCACAACGCTGTAGCTGTTCTACTGTAAAATGGACCCACCCTCTGGAAGTAGTCAGATGCTTCCTATGAATAGCTGCAGCCTACAGGCGGTTACCACACACACAACCTCTATTCATGCGTTCCTGGGTCTCAGATTTCCCCAAGCTGCTTCTATTCTGATGTACTCCAGGCCATTAACAGTGAGTATATTCACAGGGGTCTAGCCTCGGCCTGGAGGAACTAGCTGCGGGTTCTCCGTCTGATGGTACAGGCATCACTGTCCTGGGATGCAGTGATGGTGCAAGCCTCGGACGATGACGGCAGTTTGGTGCTATCTAGCAAGATGCTGGTAACGGTGTCTCTGGCAGGCGCTAGAGATGCTGAGGTTTCAGTGGGGCTGTCTCAGGAAGTGCCAGTCTGAGGTTGCTAGCACTTCAGTTACCACCTCAAATAACTGCATTCAGGGGAATTTCCCAAGATAGCATTGCGGGTATCTTCCTATGGGCTTGATGCAGGGAATCACTGGGGGAGGGTCTCTGCCTTTTGCTGTGCAGAAGGTCAGACTAGATGGGCACCTTCTGGGCTTAAAATCTGAGTCTATATCTAGGAGGGCCTCTCCTTGGCTGACCTCTTTCTGACTCTTCGCTTATTCCACTAGCTGCAGCACTGACTGTTAGAGATGAACCCAAGCCTCAGTCTGAGATCCAGGTGTCCCTGAACCATTCAGATCCAGATTAGAACTTTCTGACCGGCCCCTAACTGTGTAACAGGCCAAACCAAAACCCTGGGACCAAACTCTGGGCCCTTTCAGATCTGGCCCTCCACACCCATCTCACAACGTCCCGTTCCTTTAAACTCTACATCCATTTCTGCCCTGAGCTGGTAAGTCACTTCACCTCCCTGTGCCTCAGTTTACCCACCTGTAAAATGGGAAGAATGCTACTGACCTCCTCTGTAAAGTGCTTTGAGGTCTCTAAATGAAAAGTGCTGTATAAAAACTAGGAATTATTATTATTCTGTCCCCAAACCAAACAACCGCAGCCTCCTTTCCATCACACTTGCTTCAACTCTCCTTAGTCTCCTACGACGGCTGCCACCAGGGGACACCACTAGCTTCTCCCCAGAACCCATCCTGCCTCAGAATGTGCTTCCCAGCTAACTGTGTAGCTGTGGCAGGCTGGGTGACAAAGCATATCCTGGTGGAGTCCCCGCATATGAGCGCGGGCTCAGACACACTGGCCTGTTACATCTCCCTCTCTGCATCTCTCCGCTGACGGGACATTCTCCCTCATCCAGCATTACATTTGCAGACTGGCTCGTCCTCTACAGTGATATTTAATAACCAGAGTGGCGAGGCTGCGCGGATTCCTGTCCAGATGTGTGTTTGTAGCTCTGAGCGCCAGTTTCTCCTGTTGCTTTCGATCATCACTCGCACTCACTTCATTTTGCACATTCCTACAGGCATTCCTGCAAGCCAACTTTTCTGGCTTTCCAGTGTGAGACTGAAACCACATGCCAATGCCTGTGGGGAGAGTTAACCCTGCTGATGTGAAGGGGGTGCCAGAGGAAAAGCTGGGCTGCTCCAAGCTGTATGCCCAGGTCTCCTTGGCGTGGCCTCTCCATTCAGCGAAGGGATAAGTTATCCACTCCAGTCCAGTCCCCCTATGCATGTCCTGGGGATGCCAGTGGTAGAAACCCTTTAGCTGGGTTGAAAGGTGCTGTATAAATGCAAGATGGTGCTGTTATTAAAAGAAAGACATTGAACAAGAGTTTAAACTTTGTTTGCATAGTTGTTGTAGCCATGTTGGTCCCAGGATATGAGAGACACAAGGTGGGTGAGGTGTAGTATCCTTTATTGGACAAACTGTTGCTGTTGAAAGAGACAAACTTTGGAGCTACACAGAGCTCCTCTTCAGGTCTGGGAAATTTAAGTATCACAGCTAAATACAAGATGGAACAGCTTGGTAAGCATAAGAATTTAACACATGTTGCAAGAGACCATTCAAGATGAAGAGGGCAATTAACACCTCTACAGTCACAGAACAAAGGAGGGTTAGTGAGTTACAGATTTTTGTTATGAGACGTAAATCCAGTGTCCATGGCTTTTAGCATCTTGCAAAGTTCTGAATTTAAGCTCCCAGGCCTGTCTTTAGAAGGTATTGTGCAGGTGTCCTTTGAGGACTAGGACTGAGAGGTCACCTATAGAGTGGTCGTTTTGTGAAAAGTTTTCACCCGCAGGTGACAGGGAGTGTTTCTTTTATGATTTTTCTATGTGAGTTCATTTGAGAGCATAGTGATTGTCTGGTTTCAAGTTGTTGAGGCATTTGATGCAATGGATGAGGTATGCCCCATGTTGTGATAGGCATATGTAGGACCCAGGGACCTTGAAAAGTGTGGTGTGTGTGTGTGGGGGGGGATTTATCATTGTAGCAGTAGAGATATGTCTGCAGGTTTTGCATCTGTTGTTATGACAGGGTCTAGTGCTGCTTTGACTTGGTGTGTCTTGGTCTGTGAGAAGCTTGCTTCGGATAGTGAGCTTGGTGAGTCTGGGGGGTTGTTTGAAGCCAGAGGAGCGGTTTTAGAGAAGGTTCATGGGTTCAGAGCGGGTTCAGGATGTGGTCCCTGTCGATTATGGGCTTGAAGTTGTTTGACGATACCCTGTGTGGGTTCCAGAAATTGGTCCAATAAAAGATATTACGGAGGGTGGAATGTGGCAGAAGTTTAACAGCAGACCCTACAGAAATGCTTCTTGGCCTTTTAGGAAAAGAGGTAAAGATGGCTTTCATAGCCATCTGAGAATACAGGCGGACTTCAGGGAGACAGGCTTGTGCCTAGGTCCAGTACAATGCCGAGCACTTTAGAACATGAGATGATTGCTAGAGAAAGATCGGTTACAATGTAATTATTCCGACTGGAATTTGCCCTGGACGCTGGGATTAACCAGCCTTCTCTAGGCCAAAATACCACAATGGGATATTTAATGGGCCCAAATGGCTGTGGCTCCCTCCATTTTACAAAGCTGGTACTCCAGCAGACAGCGCCCTATAGCACCAGGCTGGGTTCGTTACGGAGACAGAAGAAGGAACACCGACACTATGTAAGCATCTCTTGGCAATCTTCCAATCCAAGTACCAACCTGGCCTGCCCCTGCTTGGCTTGTACAATCCCAGGTGAAGTGATTAGTAGGGTGGCAAAGGCCACTTTACTTTGTGGAAAGGAGCAGGGAGCCTTGCAGAAATCATAGAAGATCAGGGTTGGAAGGGACCTCAGGAGGTCATCTCGTTCAACCCCCTGCTCAAAGCAGGACCAATCCCCTTCCTGCCCCTCGTTCTCTTACCTGGACCCTGGCTTCTGTTAGGTCTGTCCTCAGTGCCAGCTGCTCCCTGGCATACACATCGGGGTAATGGGTTTTCTGGAAGACCTTCTCCAGCTCTTCCAGTTGGAAGGTGCTGAAGGTCGTCCTGTTCCTCCTCTTCTTGTTCTTGTTCTTGGTTAGCTCCATGGCGTCAGTGAGCTCGGGGGAGATGTGCTCCCTCAAGCTGCCCAGAGAAGCAGACGGGGAGCAGCTGAGATCAGGGGCTTCTTCCAGCTGGGCTCTGCAGTCTGTGGGCACGGGGTGGTACCCCTGCCCTTTGGCGCTTTTCGTTCCAGCTGCAGTGGGAACACACAGAGCAGTGGGTTAAGGAATCACAGAGCCATGATGTTGCCTGCTTCCCCTACCCCTCAAACGTTGCTCTCTGTGGATGTTCTAAACTATTCCGGACCCAGGAGCTTGGCTGCTGGCTCTGAATAAATTCATGGAGCACACATTCCAAGTTCCCCCTTAAACACTGAAACAGCACCACGGGTCTGGGGTGGGTGCAGAGAGATTAGGGCCTGTATTTCTGGGGGGAAATCTCCTCCGTGCCCCATCAGGCAAGAATTAAGGACTCCTGCAACTGAATGGCTCAGCCTTGGGGTGGGGGAAGGCAGGGCTGGTGGGACTTGTGGATGAAATCATTAAAAGGGGGAAGACACACCAGGACAGATAGTGGGTCCAAATCCATCTTGCCGACGACTGCAATATACCCAGAGGGGAAAGACTACTCCTCTGTTGGGGAATAGGTGAAAGCTCAGAGCCAGCGAGTGAGGCCCAGGTTTTCTCCTGGGGGAAGCCAATGAAGGGCTAGGGTTACCACACCTTTTTGGGTAGTAGACAGCGACTCAAGAGACCAGAGTTCAGTTCTCTGCTCTGCCACTGAGCTCTGTGTGACCTTGGGCAAGTCAAGCAACCCTGTGTCTCAGTTCCCCTTCTGTCAAATAGAGGTAATAGCCCTTCCTAGCTCCTTCCTTAAAGAGTGAGAGTCACTTGGGTACTAATGTGATGGAGGCCACATAGGAATTCCGTCATGATTTCAACAATTTCCATCCCACGGTCAACCTCAGCCTGGACAAGTCCACACAAGAGATCCACTTCCTAGACACTACGGTGCTAATAAGCGACTGTCACATAAACACCACCCTATACTGGAAACCTACTGACCGCTATACTTACGTACATGCCTCCAGCTTCCATCCAGGACAAACCACATGATCCATTGTCTATAGCCAAGCTCTACGATACAATCGCATTTGCTCCAACCCCTCAGACAGAGACAAACACTTACAAGATCTCTATCAAGCGTTCTTACAACTACAATACCCACTGGCTGAAGTGAAAAAACAGATTGACAGAGCCAGAAGAGTACCCAGAAGTCACCTACTGCAGGACAGGCCCAACAAAGAAAACAACAGAACGCCACTAGCCATCACCTTCAGCCCCCAACTAAAACCTCTCCAATGCATCATCACAGATTTAGAACCTATCCTGAAAAATGATCCCTCACTCTCACAGATCTTGGAAGACAGACCAGTCCTCACTTACAGACAGCCCCCCAACCTGAAGCAAATACTCTCCAGCAACCACACACCACACAACAAAAACACTAACCCAGGAACCTATCCTTGCAACAAAGCCCTATGCCAACTCTGTCCACATATTTATTCAAGTGACACCATCATAGGACCTAATCACATTAGCCACACCAGCAGGGGCTCGTTCACCTGCACATCTACCAATGTGATATATGCCATCATGTGCCAGCAATGCCCCTCTGCCATGTACATTGGCCAAACTGGACAGTCTCTATGCAAAAGAATCAATGGACACAAATCTGAGATCAGGAATCATAACATTCAAAAACCTGTAGGAGAACACTTCAACCTCTCTGGCCACTCAGTAAAAGACTTAAGGGTGGCAATTTTGCAACAGAAAAGCTTCAAAAACAGACTCCACGGAGAAACTGCTGAGCTTGAATTAATATGCAAACTAGATACCATTAACTTGGGTTTGAATAGAGACTGGGAGTAGCTGGCTCTTTACACATATTCAATCTATTTCCCCATGTTAAGTATCCTCACATCTTCTTGTCAACTGTCTAAATGGGCCACTTGATTATCACTATGAAAGTTTTTTTCTCCTGCTGATAATAGCTCATCTTAACTAATTAGCCTCTCACAGTTTGTATGGCAACTTCCAACTTATCTGTATGTATATATATCTTCTTACTCTATGTTCCATTCTATGCATCCGATGAAGTGGGCTGTAGCCCGTGAAAGCTTTTGCTCTAATAAATTTATTAGTCTCTAAGGTGTCACAAGTGCTCCTTTTCTTTTATTAAAACAGAGAGAGATTCTGTTATCTGCATTGGCCTAGAGCATGGTACATGTGTGTCTCCTGTCAATTTAACAGATGGGATTAGAATTGGAAAGAGTACAGAGAGAGGCAACAGAAATTATTAGGGGAAGGAAAAAGCTTCCACATGAGGAGAGATTAAAAGGAGTGGCACTGTTCAGCTTAGAAAAGGAACGACTTGGGAGGATATGAGAGAGGTCTATAAAATCAGAAATGGTGTGAAGAGAGTGAATGGGGAAGTGTTATTTACCCCATCACATAACACATGAACCAGGGGTCACCCAATGAAATTAATAGGCAGCAGGTTTAAAAGAAAGTGTACTTCTTCACGCAACACACAGCCAGTCTGTGAAAGTTGTTGCCAGGGGACGTTGTAAAGGCCAAAAGTATAACTGGTTTTAAAAAAGAATTAGATCAGTTCATGAAGGATAGGTCCATCAATGGCTATTAGCCAGGATGGGCAGGGATGCAACCCTATGCTCTGAATGGCCCTAGCTTCTTTTTTGCCAGAAGCTGGGAGTGGAGCACAGGGATGGATCACTATAATTGCCCTGTTCTGTTCGTTTGGGGAGGGATAGCTCAGTGGTTGGAGCACTGGCCTGCTTAAACCCAGGGTTGTGCGTTCAATCCTTGAGGGGGCCTTTTAGGATCTGGGGGGAAAATTGGGGATTGGTCCTGTTTGAGCAGGGGGGTTGGACTAGATGACCTCCTGAGGTCCCTTCCAACCCTGATATTCTATGATTCCCTCTGAAGCACCTCGTGATGGCCACTGTTGGAAGACAGGATACTGGGCTAGATGGACCATTGGTCTGACCCAGTGCGGCCATTCTTATGATTATAGGACAATTATTGACAATGTTTTGATCCCCTTGCCTCCAACTGGAATTGAGGGCACGCAGAACCATTCATTCTAGGGCTTGCCCAGCTGCCTGCTGCTTCAGGGATCTCTGAGTCTTTAGCAATGGGATGGGTGAGGGATAATGAAGCAGGAGGCCAGGGGTGTGAAATGAAGAGTAAGGAGGGGAGCAGCTGAGCAGTGGAGGTTGGTGAGATGAATGGAGGCTAGTGAGCGGGATGAGTTAGGCAGAGTGCCCTTGCAGGGGCAGAGCCTCGGCTGGTGTAAATCAGCAACGGCTTCAATGGCGTTGCACTTATTTACACCCATTGAGGATCTGTCCCGAAGCACAGCCAAGATGAGATTGTCCCAACCTGCCTAATGTGCTTCCCCCCACTCTTTCTTCATCTCCAGCCGAGATGGACACAATATCTGTCTCGCCACCGACGGAGCAACATCTTGCCTGGTGTGGCAGCAAACAGACGCACTGCACAACCCTGACGCGTGGAGACGACTCCCTTCTTGCACGCCCTGGGTTTGCAGCCACTCAGCTACCGCCTTTGCAAATGTGCAGGAGGCCAGGGGCTCCCCAAAGATCTCAGTCTTTCTCCAGAAACTATTTGGAAAGAACTCCCCCATGCAAGCGATCCCAGCACCTTTGAACGGCACTGCCCAGGGAATCTATTTCCCAGCCCGCATCAATTGTTTGAGGAATTGCTTTATACAAAACAGCCCGTTGGGGTCTGTGGCAATATATTTATGTTGCATTTTTCTCCCCCCGCCCCGTGTCTGGAATTTGTACTGAAATGTGTTGGAGGGAATAAATCAGAGCCACATACTGAAAGAGGAACTCAGGCTGTCTTTTCCAGCCGCAAGCCAGGAGCATTCTCTTTAACACACGCTTGGCTGCGATGGTGACAAGCAGAACACAAGAGGGAACTGCACCAGTGGGGAAGGTCTTCTGGGGCCAGCCCCTTGGCTGGTGGAAATTGGCATCGTTGTCACCAGTGGAATGTTGTTGATTTTTGCCAGCCAAGGACCTGGCTCTTGGTCAGAAGCCAAAGTCTAAAATACCAGCGTGAGGAGGCTGCAAAGGGGGCAGCAACCCGGCCTGCCCGTTCCAGGGAACGGCTGGTGTGTTGACGGGTCAGGCCTGGAATGTTCTGGGCCCTGAATCTCGATGACTGTTCCCTGCACTCTTACCAACGTGGGCAGGCAAAACTTTCCCAGGTTATCCGGGGCTCTCGGTGGGGCCCACCCTGAAGCTGCAGTGCCAGCCCCTTTAACCTGCTCGGTGCCCTGTTTCTGCATTGCCTGGGACATTTTACCCCCTCAGTCCCTCAGGGGAAAGGGGTTGCTAGGCAACTGCTTTCCTCACACCTGGTTCAACTCACCTGCAGGCTATTACTCTCAGCAGGTGCAAATGGGGCAAAGGGGCCCAGGGGAGGAAGAGGACTTGGTCTCAGCAGATGTGGACACCATGGAAGTTGGGGTTGGGGATGCCCAGAGGAAGCCCTGGGGCTGAAGTTCCGGTCCTGGTTTCAGTCTAGGGAATGCTTTCTTTCCGAACGGCATCCAGCCTTCTGGGGTTTCCTCTCCCCAGCACGGTCTCTTTCTCCAGCAGAAAGGGCCCCAGGGCACAGAGCTTTAACTTGCTTTCTTGATATTGGGCCTGATCCTGCATGACTGGGGGCAAATGGGGATTTTGGTCGTGGGCTTCAGTGAGGGCAGGATCGGGCCCAATATTCTTTGCTTATCAGGGTCTCGTATAGGTTGAATGGGATGGACCCTGGCTCCTGTATAGACTGGATCCAGTCTGGATTGAATGGGAGGGGCCCTGGATCCTGTATAGACTGTATGGGGTGACCTGCCAGTCTGTGTAGACTGTGTGGGATGGATCCGGTATGGATTAAATGGGACAGGCCCTGGATCCTGTATGGGATGGATCCAGTGCGGATTGCATGGGAGGGGCCCTGGATCCTGTATAGACTGTGTGGGATGGATCCAGTGCGGATTGCATGGGACGGGCCCTGGATCCTGTATAGACTGTGTGGGATGGATCCAGTGTGGATTGCATGGGAGGGGCCCTGGATCCTGTATAGACTTTGTGGGATGGATCCAGTGCGGATTGCATGGGACAGGCCCTGGATCCTGTATAAACTGTCTGGGGTGACCCGCTATCCTGTAGCGACTGTATGGGATGGATGCAGTACGGATTGAATGGGTGGGGCCCTGGATTCTGTATAGACTGTATGGGATGGATCCGGTACGGACTGAATGAGAGGGCCCCTGGATTCTGGACAGACTGTATGGGACGGGTCCTCTACCCAGGGTATGGCCTGGTGCCTTCCTTGCGGGCTATTCCTGTTCCGTCCCAGGGTTTGTTTTGCAGCTGGGCTCACAGAGCAGCCCCAGAGCTTCTGCCCCTCCCTCCCCCCCAAGAATTTCTGCGTCAGCCAAGGCGAGGTGCCGCAGGGTGGCCGCTGGCGCTGGGGTGAGCCGCAGACCGGCCTGTCTGAAGGTGCTGGAGAGAAAGTTCCTTTCAGATGTCTGCTGGAAAGTGACTGACCCCAGCCCGCCGAGGGCCTGCAGCTAAGCAGAGCGTTTACCTTGAAATATTGCATGAGATTCATTTGAATGGATCCATTGTAGCCTCTTTCTGTCTTGTCTTTCCCCTCTTCCCTCCTTTCTTCTCCCCCCCCCCCCCCCATCGCTTCTCTCTTCCTTTCTTCGCTTGTCAGCCGGCTCGTCTGTCCCTTCCGTTCTCCGCACCCGCCCCGAAGTCCCATTTCATTTCTCCACCTCATTTAACAAAACAAGAACAACCACGAGGCTCTGGAGAACTAGAATGGCCGTCCAGGATCCGAATTTACACCGGATCTAAAGTCGGGATCTTGCACCTAGACCTAAACCTGAAAAAGGAAGGTCGACTCTTTCTTGTGTTCACTGGATGCCTTGAATCAATTTACAGAACTCAATCGATCGGAATTCGTGCACTTAACCCTAACAGGAACCCAGCGCCTCCCCTTTCTCTTAAACCGTTTCTAATTCGAATCGGCTCCTTCTCTCCCCAGACTAGGAAGTGGGTTTATTTAGGGATTTTTTTCTTAATTAAACCATTTTGGGGTTTATCCGAACAGCCGAGACTGAGTTAGTTGTTTTGATTAATTCCCACCGGGGGCAATGTTTTCTCTGGAGGTAGACAACAGGACACTTTAGAGAGCTTTCTCTCTTTTCCACAGCTATGTTTATCGAGCTATTTCAAATACATAGCGACCGATACAGCAATTAAATTAGATAGTTGGGATGGATAAAAATACAAGGTCCTGGGTTTTCCCAGTTTTATTTCCCCAGGTCTCAACAGAGGCAAACATTCAGGATTGAAGGGCGATCAATGGGACAAAATTTAGCAATGCCCTTAGCTGAGATTATATTTTTAAATTTGCAACGAGGGGGGTGACCCCAACTGTTATGTAAAGAGATGGGAGATTGTTCTGTTGAGCATGGAAAGATCCTTGGGCTGAATTGATCCCCCAAATTAGGGTGATGTCCCCCCCCCCCAATCTGATCAACAAAATGATCCTGCCGTTTTTCTCCAGCTGCTTCTCTTTAACACACACCCCATTTCCCTGGAGTCTGCGGATTTATACACAGCAACACGGGGACCTAAATCAATCAGGCAGGGTAATAAATAAAATCAGAGACGAGAGAAGAAGTGGCTCCGCGGTGCTAGAGAGTTTCCCGTGTGTATTTTGATGGGCTCTTTCGACTCAGAGAAGACAGACGGGTTATGAAGCTGGCAGGGTGAGCCGCTGGGGAACAGCTCCACAATTCTCGGGTAAAGGGGAAAAACGCGGAGACCATTATTCGAGGGATGGGGGCAAGAGAGAAACTCTCCCGCCGTGGGGAGGAAACGGATACAGGCCTGTATACTCAGCCATCACCGCGGTATCAAGGGAGACCTGGCCCTGCCCCGGTTAGCCTGTGGACTAACCGGGCATCAAAGCTAGTCAATTTCACCTCGTCAATGTCTCTTGGCTTAAGCAATTCCTCCCTTGCCAATTTCTTTCCTTGGCCAAAGCAAAAATCGGAGAGGGTTTTGTTTTTGTTTTTGTTTTTTTTATTGTACACTCCCACGCAATCTCATGGGGCGCTGGGGAAATAAACGGAGCAGAAAAGTCATCAGGGAATGAATGATTTCTGCCCAGGACCCTTATGGGCGCGGGAGCTTTGTGTCTGTCCTTGCTCAATCCCAGGGACAGCTGTGATTCCCCGCTCTGCTTTTGTACCAAAGACAAGCAAGGAAGCCACCCCCGCGTGAGAGAGATCGGCTTCGGGAGACGAAAGCAGGAAAAAGTGAGAGTCAAACTTTCCCTCTCACTTTCTCACACTTTAAATCGCTCCCTTGTCCCTCTGCACTGGCGGGCCCGTTTCTCCTCCGCCCGTGCCCCTGTTTAGCGGCGAACCCCAGCGAGCCTGGTCAGAAGATTCGCCCAGAATCTTCCCCCGTTTTCTTTTTAAAGGGGGAGCTGAGAACATGATTTGGGGGGGCAGCGCTGGGGCTGCTGGGTAAACCTCTGACTACAACTGTCTCCTGATAGCGGGGAGGGGGCTGCCATTTTTCTTCCACCCAGACCTTTTCTCTTTCTCCCCCCCCCCCCGCCTTTCTCTCTCTTCTCCTCTGTTTGTGGTACCTGCTTCCCCTTTCTCAGGGGCAGAGTTGTTTACACAGCCTGCTGCCTGCCAGTCTACAAGGGTCCGTCCATTCCAACTGCTTCTAATTAAGCTCAAACTGTGTTTTTTATCAGGAGGGCTAGATTCAAAGGGCGCAGACATGAAGGGCCACGTAGTAAATAGTTTCCTACAGCTGACCCTGTCTGGCAGGGAAGGAAATCAAGGGCTAGGGATTGCCCCGAATTTGGCTTTAAGAACTTAAATATTTCAAGACCGTCCAGCGGAGACTCGCAGAAAGATTCGTCCCAGAATTTATGTTGTGCTTAGAGAAGCAGGGGGGCCTTTCATTTCAGCCCTGAGTTTCTAGTAATCCTCACCTCGGCTCATTTAGGAGGAAAGTGCCAGGGTGTTAAGTGAATCTGATGAAAGAGAAGAGGGGAAAGGATAGTAAAATGGAACAGATTTAGTGCGCACTTGGGTTCAATATGAAACGCACAGACAGAGAGCTGCCTTTCTCAGAGAAGGGCGCGCCTCTATAAATCACCGCGGGTTGAAATGTTTCCACTGATCCAATTTTTCCCACGAAAATGGATTTTTTGCTATTGTGGACAAACTAAACTGGCCATGGAAGAGGTTAGTTTGTGTTACAAGAAATCTTCTTGGGCTTCCCCCCGAATGAGAAACCAAAACCTGAAACGTCTGTTTTCAAATCACTTTTTTTCTTTTGGTTTTTTGCTTGATCAAAAACAGGAAAAATCCCCCCCCCATGAGCAAATGAAATTAAAATATTTTGTTTGATTTTTTTTTGGGGGGGGGAGTGAAAAAATATCGCATTTCTGACCAGTACTATCTAATCTCTCTATCCTGTGTGATGGATCGCCAGGTGTGTATATGTATAGATAAATGCAAGTGGATACGCGCGTGTGTGTACACAATAAAAGATCAAATCCAATTCGGCAGCATTTTGGACTCTATAAACATGAACGAACTTCTGCCTAGAATACAGAGAAATGTCTGACTTTGCATGAGACCTACATTATTTTCATCTGAAGAATTGTTTACCCCTTTACACATATTTGTGTGGCTCGAGACCGAGAGAGACTGGGGGTTAACAGACTGAGAATGATCGAGAATTATGAATAATTAGCATGAGAGAATTATTATTCTTGAGAATTAACATGTGATATAAATATGGACAGACGTTCCTACGAGGAAATACATCATCGAGAGAGGTACATAGAGGTTTGAAATTAATTCAGCAACTGGAACATGGTTTCTAAATAACGGAGACGCAGAACCGTTCAGGATTTTAGCCAAAATATGGGTACTGCTCTTCCAAATGGGATGGGAATGTTCTCGGATTTGCGTGGGTATATTTTAGACGCACAAATGCTAGATCCTCCGATGAAGGGAGCGGTAGCTCAGGAAAGCTGATGCTCAAATAAATGGGTTCGTCTCTAAGGTGCCACAAGTCCCCCTGTTCTTTTTGCGGCTACAGACTAACAGGGCTGCTCCTCTGAAACCTACAGCCAGTAGCTGCGCCAGGAGAGAGTGTTGATTTGTGAAGTACTGTAGCCCCTAGGTGAGCATACAAAGCAAGGAGAAAGCGAAGGATGAATGCTTGCTTCTCTGGCCCAAAGAACGGGGCTCTCCTCCCCAGCTTTACGGAGCAGCGCAGGGACAATAAGCCCGAGCTGCGTTTGCATTTTGCAGGCCCTGGGGCGGCGGGGAGCGGCTCCTGCTCCCCCCCCCCCTTCGGGCCTGCGCTTTAATGGAAGATTCAACAAATGCCCCGTTTTCTGCCTTTGATTTCAGCAGCGGGGCCAGGGTCTATGACTGGGCTGCTGGGATGGGAAACGGGGCTTAAGCTCATCTGAAGGGAAAAGGATTTACATCTGGGGGGGGGGGGGTAGGAATTGCAGGTCGGGCAGGCTGGGTATCCATGTGTGGGAACCCCAACAGCACGGAGACACCTGATGCAATTGCAGGGCATTCCTTTCGGTAAGATGTAGTGTCATTATTTTAGTTTATTATGCTGCTGCATTGTCACCCTGAGCTAACCCTTGGAACTCAGGGCCACTTTAACAAGAACAGTAACTGATCATTAACCGTTGGAACTCACAGCCACTTTTTAACCATAACAGTAATTAATAAGTGGCAGTGAAGTCCAGAGGTTATTTAATGGTGAAAAATGGAGTGAAAGAAGAACAATAACATTGGCCAATCTGGATATTCTCTATGCGAAAGAATAAATGGACACAAATCTGACACTAGGAGAACACTTCAACTTTTCTGGCCACTCAGTAAAAGACTTAAGGGTGGCAATTCTGCAACAGAAAAGCTTCAAAAACAGATACCAGCGAGAAACTGCTGAGCCTGAATTAAGATGCAAACTAGATACCATTAACTTGGGTTTGAATGGAGACTGGGAGTGGCTGGGTCATTACACATATTCAAGCTATTTCCCCATGTTAGGTATCCTCACGCCTTCTTGTCAACTGTCTAAATGGGTCATCTTGATTATCACTAGGAAAGTTTTTTCTCTTGCTGATAATAGCTCATCTTAATTAATTGGCCTCTTACTCCACCTTTTCATGTTTTCTGTATGTATGTGTATATATAAATTGGTTAGTCTCTAAGGTGCCACAAGTCCTCCTTTTCTTTTTGCGAATACAGACTAACACGGCTGCTACTCTGAAACCTGCACATATATCTTCTTACTGTATGTTCCATTCTATGCATCCCATGAAGTGGGCTGTAGCCCACGAAAACTTATGCTCTAATAAATTTGTTAGTCTCTAAGGTGCCACAAGTCCTCCTGTTCTTTTTTTAATAACTGTATTGTTATGGCTGAAACTCATTGTTGATGTTCTGTTATTCAGTTATTTTAACATCAATGCAACCGTCATTGTTATAATTAATTAGCATTTGATTATTATTATACTGGATGATTATTTTAGCTGTGTAATATTTTGTGTGTTGTTTATTCTAGTGTTATTTTCCTGCTGTCATCAGCATCATCAAAGTTTGTTGTATCGGTAGGTATCATTATGTTGTCTGTTAGTGTTTGTTGTTATTTGCCTTTTATTAGGTTGCATTGTTAGCATTAATGTCCGTAGAGTATTATCCTTCAGGTATATATTGTTTGTGTTTTATCATTTTCAAGTCTGGTTATTTTTAAGAGCTAGGTATTATGAAATAATAATACGTTAAAAACAATCCTATTCTAGATTAGATTATTATCCCCCAGCGTTGTGTTTTGGCTTGCAGACTGGTAGGTTTGGATTCATCATTATCTAACGCTATAGATCACCCGGCATTAATATCCAGGATGGTTTTCGGGCCAAAGGATCTAAGGGGCTTTGCAGATTTTCAAAGCATTAGGACGCCATTCACAGTCAATGTAATGCCCTCGCCTTCCGTGTTTTAACCCCTCTCTGTCCGAATCCTCTTGGGCAGTAATCTGAGTGTATAAATAAGGGGATTTTAAATAGCGCCCCAAATGCCAATTATCCGGGGAAAAGACAAGGAGACAAACGTGAGCAGCGAATTGTCAAGACAGGAAAGTAGCTTCTCTTCTCTCGAAAGCTTTGTGCGATTGCCAAGGAGCCCAGAACTTTTACAACCTCCCTCGCACCTCGCCTCGGCTTTTTCCATTCTTTATTTTCTGCACTGATTTCCCCCATCTCCTTTTGCGCTGCTCAGCTTCTGAAACTGCCCTCTTCGCTGGTGGAGAAAATCACTGTGGTATGCTCGCTTTGCACGGAAAAAAAGCAAAGCCCAGGTCCACACCGGCTGCGGTGAAATCCCGGCTGCATCGAAGCCAACGGCAAAAATCCCATTGACTCCGGGGGAGCCCGGATTTGACCCCACAGTCCTATGCTCCTCGTTCCCATAGACTTCAATAACAGCTTGCTTGCCTGAGCGAGGAAGATACAAGGGGGTTATTACACGGGATCCCCCAGTCTGCATGAGCAAAGGATGGAGCGGTGGGAGCAATCTCCATCCAGTTCCTTCCCACAGTTTTCAGTAGAAATTACAGGCACTCTAACTTCTATGTATGTATAATATTCCTTTCTTATTTCTCCAGGTAAAGCCCCCACCAACACGGCTGGATTCTCAAAGTCCGAATACCCACACGCTTAACTTTGCCCGCTGGTTCCTTGACTAAATCTGACTCTGCGCCACTGAAGTCAAGGGGAACTTTGGGAATGACTTACAAGGGGCAGGGTCTGTCCTACAGGGGAGACATTCTGCCCTCGCTGAAGTCAATGGCAAAACTCTCGGTTGATTTTACTGGGCTCAGGATTTCCCCCGTTGCCTGTAAAATTAAGCCCGTGCGTAAATCTTTGCGCGCAGGAGGCTGGCAAGAGCGCAATTCTTAATGAATTTCGATAATATTTGGCTGCACGATTTATGCAGCGTTGCACATCGCAGATGATTATTATGGTGATAATAAACCCCAGTATGTTCACATCTATTGTTAAGCACAATGTTGATCGTGGTAATACTTAACAGTGGAATAGCAAATAATTTAAGCTAACCTGGGGTCCATAAAACGAAAACTGACCTCTTGATATATTGGTCTATCATAGGCAACATTCATTCACCAATAGACGTTTCTCTCTGCTTTCCTTTGTTTCCTAATATACCTTTCCCCAATTTTAATATTGCATCACGTGGGGGGACAGACGACGACCTTTTGTATCTATGACCAATTATTGTTAAAATCCAACAAATATGGAAATAGTTAGATCGATAGATGAAAAGGAAAGAAAACCACCACCCAGAGTTAAATATAAATACGAAGGAAATAACTGTTCCAGCATTTCAGGAAGGGCTTTTTTATTATTATTATTGGTTTAGACATTTTAGAAAGTGAATTTAAAAACACACACAAATAGAAACAGATGCGGGAAGGAGGGATAAGATGTGGAGTCAGAACAAGATTGAGAGGGAAAAAAACACTTTCCCTTCAAAGTTCCTTCGATTTCTGATCTAGCTGATCACAGAATAAATGTGTAGAAGCCAAACAGAAAGAGAGGAGAGAAAAGAAAAAAGAATGACCGAGAAGGACTATGTAAAATATCTTTCTTTGCTCTATGCGGTGCTTTGTCTATCTTTGAAAAAATGCAGGGAGTTTGATCCCGTGAGGATTATTACAATTTGGTGCTTGTCAATGCTAAGGAGAACCGGCAGAGAAAACAACTCGTTTGATTTTCCTGGAGTATTAGGGGGGATTTCTGTGAATTGCCAAACAAAGTTTATTTTTCAGTTTTAAGTTCAAATAAATTCCCTGGTCCTCTGTCCCGCGTTCCCCCCTCCCCTTTGCAAGCGAGAGGTGGGAATTTGCAATTTGCTCGGAGATCCCTCTGAATCCCCCCAACCTTGCAGGTTTGGCTTCAACGGGAGCTTTGCCGGAGGATTGCAGGGTCGACCCTGGAATCGAATGAAATGAGGGAGAAAACGGGACAGTTCTACCATGCAGGGGGGAGGGATGGGGGCGGATTGCACAGGTTCATTTGAGCTGCTTATTGCTCTGGAAAACAATGAGAGAAAAGCCCAGAACCGCTGTATAGTGTCTGAAATACAATCACTGGGCTCGGAGGGAAAATGCGAAGAGAAAGAAATAAGTATACAAGGAAGGAGAGAGAGATGAAAGAAAGGAACATACGAGGAAATAAAAAAGAAAGAAGGAGACGTACACTAAAGAAGGAAAGAAAGAAACAAACAAACAAGGAAGGAGGGAGAGACAAGAAAGAAAGCGAAGACAGACAAGGAAGAGGACAAGCAAGACAAGGAGATAGAGATAAGAAAGAAACACACATACAAGAAAGAAAACACGAGAGGAAGAAACGTAAGGAAGGAGAGACAAGAAAGAAGGAAACAGAAGGAAGGAAAGAAAGAAACAGACAGACAAGAAGGAAAGACAGAGAGACAAGGGAAGCGCTATCCCAGGAAGGAAGGGGGAGAGGAGAAACAGATGGCAATGCGTTTCATAAAAGGCTCTTCCTCCCCAGCAGTGGTTCTGTAACGCTTTTCAGAGAGATTGGCTAAGGTCACACAGTCCCCCCCTCGCCGGGTCCGGCTGCCCCAGCCCTGGCCGTCGGTGCCTGTGTGCAGGGCCACCTTCGCTCCCAGCACGGCCCCTTCTTACCCACCCCTGGCTATTCCTGCCCCCGGGAGGCCAGTGCAGGGCCCAGACCCCCCCTTTACCTTCGGCCACGGCCTGGTAGAAAGCCTTCCCGTTGACAGACAGCGCCTGGTGGCTCGGGCTGGGGGACTCCAGGTATTTGTGGGCCGCTTTCTCCGGGGCTCGAGGGTCCGTGTCCGGGTAGCGGCCCGGCCTGGGGCTGAGCCGCAAGGGCTGCGGGGGAAGCGGGTGATGCTGAGGGGGGGTCGGTAGCTTCTGGGTGCCCTGGAAGGTGCGCCGCTGCAGGCCTGGAGCTGGGGGGGCTTTGCCTGCGGGCGGTGGCGGGGGTGCGCTGGGGCAGAAGGAGAGGCAGCCCTGCGCCTCCATGGCCGGCAGATAACGGGGCTGCGGGGACCCAGCCGCGGCGCAGACTTTGAGCCGAGCGGGGAGGGATCGCAAACCCCCTCCCCCCTCAGAAAACCGGGCTCAGCCTGACTTAAATCACTAGGGATCCAGTCACGTGCGTCCCTCATCAGGTTTATTAACTCTCTAATCCCAGCCCAGCCCCCTGGGCTAAAACAGAGGGACCAGGACTCCCCCTGGGCCTATCCTGCCTTCCCTCTACAGCCCGATGGTCCTTATTGCCGCCCGCAGGCCTGAAGCGCTCCAGGGCTCCCCACTCCCCCTCAGCTTTCCTGGGACTGGCTGGAAATGCGCCGCCCAGTCACCCACGCCAGGTCTGTCCTTGTTTAAACCTTCATCCCAGCACAGGAAAGCACCCAGAGCTCCCAACGGGGAGGGAAGGATCTGGCAGCTCTCCCTTTGGCAAGGATCTGCTGGATTTGGCTGGAAGAGCTGGGGTGAGGGTCCCCTTATGACTTTCCCTAGGCTTGCGTTTTAATTCCACGATCTTTTTTGGTTTAAGTACCAGAAGCCAAATAACCGAGCCAGCTTCTGCTCTGTGTCTCACCGGCCCGGCTCCACCGGATCTTGGAGATTTTTGGCTTTTCTTCCCCACGTCTCCCCTGGTCCTTTTAGTCAGTCAGGCCATTTTTTCTTCCGATCACCTGCACGTAATTAGCCTCCCGGTTTAGCTAATCTACACAGTTGATATTAGAACAGGCTATCTCGTCCCCAGGCATACGTCCCACACAAGCTGGAGGTCTGTGCTCGGTTACAATCTCTGTCTCCTTCTCACAGTATATGAAGTCGATGCGCATGGGAAGCGCTTGCATTGTTCCATATTGTATATGACAGGCACAGAGAGGATTGCGGGTCAAAAGGAGAACATGTCGTCTGAAAAAATCAGTACTTTTTTGAAAAGGGGAAAAACAGCAAAACCACCCCGTGGTTTGTGGAAGTTTATTGCAGAGGGGGTCCAAATGGGGAGCTTTTCCCCTCTATCTGGAGCGCAGAAACTGCCTCCCAGCCAAGCTAAAGCCGCCCAGGAAAGAGGGGCTTCCCTTTTCACTGTGCCACAAGGGGCGTATTACAGTGGGGGCGGTGTGGGGGGGGGCATTGTGTAAATGCAATTGACAAGAAGAGAATGGCATTATTCTTCCTCCCCCTCCAGAATCCACGGTCTAGGAGGGAAACGGACAGAGGTAAATCACCCCGCACCCATCCCCTGAATGCAACACCGGCCCTCGCAGGGGGAGCACCGAAACAGACACCAGGGCTTGGGAAATGGGGACCGGCTGGGAGAGCCTGGTGGGCGGGGGGAGACGGAGACCAGAGGAGGACAAATGCTTCCTTTGAACTCCATCAGGGGCACGCTGCTCCTGGCCTGGAGGGCGACTCCCCGCTCTGCCCCTGCAGGCGAAATCACTGCCATGGGTTCCCAGGGAGCCCGAATTGCACCCTGCGCCCGTGTTCGCCCCACACATGCGGGGGCCAGGGGAGCAATGGGGTTAATCTCCCCCCTAGGCACGTTTCTTCTTTGCCGAGGGCGATCTGCTTTAGCCAGGGCCTCTGCCTGTCCCGGGGTCCTTGGCTGCACTGCGCGGCAATCGCCGGCCCGGCTGGCTTTGCTGTATTCGGCATGTTGGTAGCCTGCTTCCCTTGCGGGGGTCACGGTCTTCCCGGGCCAGGCTCCGCTGGGCTGCGGGCGGCTGAGCTCAAGGCTGAGTGCCCTGCTTTTCTCTTTCCACTGCAACCGCAGCCGTCCGTCTCCTCTGCGATGCTGCAGGAGAGAGAGTTTGGAAAGTGAATCCCTGAGAGGTAAAAATCTCCCCTTAAAATTTCAGGGTTTAAAAAGAAAAAAAAAAAAGAAAAAAGTCCCTTGATATGAAAACAAAACCAACTAGCCAAAGCTCACCGAAACAAAAGGCAGCTAAACAGCCCCCCCCCGCCCCCACTGACTGACCGATCAACCAGAAATAAATAATATTAATTCATAATAAATATTTAAAAGAAACATAAAACTTCCCAAGGAAACAAATACAAATCATGCAAAAAAAACCCCCGCCCCCCAAACAAAAACATTCTCCCAATCCAAACGCCCAGACACAACAACTAAACACAATCAAATCAAAGCAAGAAAAACACCCAACTGGAGAGACAACGACCCACCAACAAAACAAACACTTTGTCACATGTACAGCGCCGAGCACGAGGCTCCATTGACAGGCTCCCAGGAGCAGCTATTGCAATACAATACATTTCTTCCTCTTCTTCCAAAGTTCTCCAAATCCCTCTTCCCCCCAACAAGCATCAAGAAGGGGAAAAAACAAAGAAAAATGAGCATGAAAAGCAATTGAACCAGAGCAAGAAACACCCTCCCCTGCCCCGCTGTTTTCTTCCCCCATTTTATGAACATCAGCTTACAGAGCTTTCCAAGCCAAGGCGGCATTCAAGTGCCTGTTCGGTCTGGGCGAAGGGGCAAACACCTGTGGGCAGGGATGAGTAATGGTTGCAGGACAATAATCTTCAGGTGTTGGCGGTTGGAAAGGGGGGGGGCGCTCTTGCACATTGCTCACCAGTCTTGGGGAATAACACCAGCCAGCTTGGCACAAATCAAAGTGCTGACACCCACGTGAAAGAAGCAGGTGGAAGAGGGGGGGAAATGCAGCTGGTTACACACTTTGCAAGTAGGGAAGGGAAATATTTGCCTGACTTAACTGCAGCAAAAGTCTTGTGTTAATTACACCTGGAGGGAAGGCTATGTGTTCTGCTGGCCATGTGTCTGCACCATTAGCCCGTTGAAATCAATGGAAAAGCCAGCCTCTGACTTCCAAAGGACTTTGGCTCGGGCCCTATGCTGGTAACAGGAACTGGGCCCTTAGCAGAGAGCTGAGAAACTGCGCTATAATTTGCAGGTAGGCTGGGATTGGAATCAGGTCCCCCATGGACCAGAGAATATAATGTCTACTTATAGCTTCATAGGCATTACAGGGTTAATAAGATAGTTACAGCTCTATAAACACAAACAGCTGAATGACGTAGTGAAACTCTGGCCTGATCTACATTTTAAACAGACTGGCATAGCGACATGTTGGTTGGGGGTGAGAAAACCAGATAGTGGCAAAGCTAGGGGTTGGGAGGTGGTGTTCCTCCCGTGGCAGAACGCCTCCTGCCGTCAGGGTAGGGCTGTGCTAGACCAGGGTGAGTATACAGCATAAGGCCCTGTGGTGTAGCCATGGCCTAAAGCATAAGTGAAAAAATAATAGCCGGATTACAACAGTGGTCACATGCTCTTGCGTACATCCCATGCCATCTCCTTGAAGTCCACCGCGTTAGGTCGAGGCAGAATCAGGGTTTGAGCCCTCAAGCTTCACACAAGTGAGTCATCTGTACTCAGGTGAGCGGACCCAGTGAGTAAGGGGCTGCAGGACCTTCTGTACGAGACCTGGGGAGTTCGCTTCAGCAAAGCACTTCAGCATGTGATTCAAGCTCAGGATGTGCTTTAGCGCTTTGCTGAATTGGGGCCTGTGTCAAGGAGAATCGGTGAGAATTAGACAGAGTGTGTGGGCTTTGTGTGTGAGCTATCAGATCAATAGATACTTTCCTGAAAGGCTTTAAATAATACCATCTATCTATCTATCTATCCCCACACACCCCATCATCTATCTATCTATCTAGCCTCATACAATTTATCTATCTATCTCCATACACCACATCCATCTAATCTATCTATCCCCATACAATCTATCTATCTATCCATCTATCTATTTCCATACACCACATCCATCTAATCTAATCTATCTATCTATCTATCCCCATACTATTTATCTATCTATCAGTAAAATACAGCTGCTGGAAGAGTTTTATATTTATTTTTTACTTGACATGTATTTAACTCTCCAAATATTCTTTCTATTTAATCCATTATTACCCACTTAACTTTCCAAACTGGATTCTTTCACGACAGCTGTAGTTTCAGATATTTCCCCCAGTCAGAGACAGTCCACCTCCTGTCTGGTGTTATAAATTATTGCTAAATAGGAACTCTAAGTCCCCTGGCAACAAATCATTAAGTATCATTAAACATAGTATAATTCCTAGAAAGCCTTATTGGTTTAAATGAATGTGTCAAAGGGTTTACTGCTAGTATTTAAAGCTCTTTAATAATAATCTTCATATGGAAATGCCTTTTGCATCTATGTGTTCCTCACAGAAAACTGTGACCAGAGAGACTGGCTTGAGATTGTCCGGAATTACAGCAGAATTCTGTGTGTGTATCTGTGTCTACGTGAGGAGGGATGGCAAAGGGGGAGGTTTGGGAGGTGCTTTCTTTAAGGACTGGAGCCTCTGGCATTCTCTCTCCTATAAATCAGAGCACATTTTTAGAGAGACAAGTTGAGTGAGGTCATACCTTTTAGGAAGCTGGTCCAATAAAAGATATGACCTCACCCACCTGGTCTCTCTAATATCCTGGGATCAATGTAGCTACAGCAATACTGCATAAAGCATAGTTTTGGCATCATTCTGGGTAGGATTCAAGAGGTTTTGTTTTCCATTCTAATGTTGCCATGTGTGTGTTTGTTCTGATGTGTGCAAGAGCTGCCATGGTCCAGAAGCCTGAGCAGAGGCTGGGAACCAGGACTCCTGGGTTCTCTTCCTCTCGCTGGCCTTGGGCAATTTGGTTAGCAGGGAGAATGATACTTTATCTGTCTCATGGGTGTTCTGGGGGGTTAAGTAAATGAATGTTTGTAATGTGCTTTGAGCTGCAAGGGGACCCTGGCCAAGCAGAGAAAGTGAAGACTGCTCTCCAGGCAGGGAGGCCTGGGTATGATCCTGATCAAACAGGGAAGAGACTGGGAGACCCAGAGGTGAGGTTAGGAAGTGGCCCAGCAAAAACTGCAATACATATAAAGGGCCTCACTTAGGTGTGCAGCACAAGGCCATGGGCCAGAACCCAGAGCACAGGGTAGGACTGGGTTCCCCCACCGGCCCCCAGGAAGGGGCAGCAAGGTTGTCAAGCCCAGCAAGGGGATGGCAGGTTAACCCAAGGCAGAAGGGTTTGTTTTGTGTTAAACACATTTTGGGGATTTGTAGTTTGGACGACAGTGACCCAGGAATGGGTGGGCTAAAGACAACAGCCTGGCTGGAGGACTGAGTCACTGGATGAGTTACTGGCAGAGAAACCACCCCAGAGCCAGAATGACCATCGGCAGGGGGCCCGAGCCCCGCAAGAGACCTGATGCCATGCCTAGCCATGGGGATGGGGGTGTGCCGAGTGGTGAGTGGACCTTGATACACCGAGTTAGAAGAGCAAAGATTTTAAAAAAGTGACCAAGAGGTTGGGAAGGGCTATAAACCCTCCTGCTTCAGGGTGCGAGCCAAACTCTAGCTGACAGCTGTCAGGAAGGATTATTCCCTTGGGAAAGATTATACCATCAGTGCCTCCTGCTGGGTTTCCTGTACTTTTCTCTGAAGCAGCTAGCACTAGTTGGAGACTAGGTGGACCCTTGGTGTGGTCCAGTCTGGCAAGTCCTATGTTCAGTGGCAAATAGGGTGGCCAGCTTTGTTGGATGGAAATAAGGGAAAGCCACATGGACCATTAGGGACGATGCTTTATTTTACGGGACATTTTAGGGAAACACCATTCCCTTAGCAGAGCGTGTATTTTTCGCTGCAGTGGACATTTCCACTGCTCTGCAGTATACTGTGCAATCATCATGAGCTTCAACTGAATGTTTAAAATGGTACGTATGATCAGTTTGAATGCATTTCAATACATCTTCAAAGAAGGGCCTGGTGGTCACCCTCCTGGCAAAATTCCCATTGATTTAGCAGAGCTGGGTGCACCACTGGGAGGTCAGCCTGATTCTAGACACAAAGGAATTCACTCCATGAACGGGATTCATTCTCTTTTTTCTGCCCTCCTTGCTTTCCCCTGCTCCTTCCTGTAATGCGTTCAGCGTTAGTCGCTCTCAGAGGGCAGCCGGAAAGACCCATGCAGTTCACAGCAGGTCCAGGGGATAACATCCAGCAGAAGAGTCTTTTCTCAAGCCACTGTCAATGTCACTGCACTATCTCAAACCCCAAATGAAATCGCGTTCCTTCAGAGCCCACTGAGACCAAAGCTACAGCCTTTCCCGGATGCTTCGCGAGTTTGTTGTCTCTGCTGGGAAACCTGGAACCAGATTGGTTTGAAGCGGCTTTTCCACAATAAATTTAAAGTCAAGCAGGGGAGGAGAGAGTCCTAATTTCATCCCTCCAGCTTTTCATGCTGTCCTTGAATCAGCTCAAACCCCAATTCTCTACGAACTATGATTGCATCAGAGCACAGGCTCAGGGTGAGGTGTGTTGTGATGGGAACAGAGAGGGAGGCTGGAGCTGCATAATTCAGATCCAGATACAAATTATCCTTCAGTTCAGGACTGTTTGGATCCTGGTTTTTGGTTTGACCCCAACAGAGAGAGAATGGAATTTCCAAAAGCCCTGGCCTAACTCTGCTCCCATTGACGGCCATGGTAAAACTCCCGCTGATTTCAATAGGAGCAGAGTGAGAGCTCCACTGAATGTTTTGGGTTAATTAAGCTTCAGCCCACTACAGGAGAAGGGAGTTGCTGCAAAGTTTGGATTTGGAATCAGCATCAGCTCCAGAGTGGAAGCCAAACGTCCTCCAAGCTAAGAGGTGTTTGAATCCAAGATTTTGGGTCAGTCACCTCTCCAGATGGGAAGGCATCTCAGTTGGCCTGGGAAGGGCTAACAAACAGGTGTATTTGGCCAGCTCTTCTACTCAGGTCTTGCTTCTGCTCAGAGTAGGAAGGATGGGGTGGGGGAGGTGAAGCAGCGAGAAGAGGGAAGATTTCCCTTCTGCATTTCGTATAACTTCTCTTCCTTTGCCTCAGTGAGGTCCTCTGAGCACCCTAGGTGTCTCTGGGGGAGCTCTGGAGCTGGGGTGCAGAGAGAGGGACAAATGACACCAGAAGTTGTGGGGTGTCCAGAGAACCCTTCAGGAGAATGGACAATACTTCCAGTCTGTGATAGGTCTAGAGGGAAAGCCACATTGTAACAGACACAATGGTCCTCTTAGGCCTGTATCCTGCTGGTGACATTGGCTTACATCAGATGGTCAAAATAAGGCATAAGACTCCATCCCATAGTGTATCTAATCGTGCAGTTCTGTACCATTGTGTGCTCCAGCTTTTCTCATGGGGGTTTCCCAGTTAAAGATCCTTTATACCCGGAAGCGATGAGGATTGATAGCTCTTATCAGTGTATCCTGGCTCAATTCTTCTTCACGGAAAGAGCCAAATTCTCACCTGCTGTAAATCAGCAGGGCTCCACTGAAATCAAGCTGAGTATCTGGCCTGTATAGGAAGACGAATGACATCAAGCTCGGGTAACATGAAGTGGGCTGCCACGCCGCATGCTTCAGGATCAGGCCCATAAATGTTTAAACCATTTTTTGGAAGCTTATAAAACAATTTGCCTGCCTGACGGGGGAGGTAGATGCCAGGAGACAAGAGTTCTCTTCCTGGTGTGTGACCCTGGGCACGTCACTTCAGCGCAGGTCCAGAAAGGAATTTAGGTTCCTAACATCCATGCCATTCCTCCGCTGGCCTGATCCTTAGCCTCTCTGAACACCTGTTGCTACATTTTAACCTATTTCATCAAGCACCTTGAGATGCCAAGGTGAAAGTGCTATGAAAGGAAGTACCCATCATTTTGTATTCATTATTGCTATTGTTTATTAGTATATTCATGATGAGGTATACATCCCACTTGGGCACTGAAAAGGTTCACTGGAGCTTGAGAGCTCAGTTAAGGCACCTGGTTGCAGCTGGAGAGTGGGCCAGGCTGAGCTGAAGAATAAGCCCAGCTGGGTGGGAGCAGAGAGGGAGGAAGCCCCTCATGAGAAGGTGGCTGCAGGGAATGAAGGGAAGGACTCTGCTGTCCTGCTCTGGTTGCTAGGGAGTGGAGGAAAGGCCGAGAGGGAGGCAGATGTATAGTAAACCTAGCGAGGAAAGAGCCTGAAGGAAGGAGTCCAGGGAAGCAGCGAGGAGTTGGAGGGAGCAGATCTTTGCTGCTTGCCATAGGATCCCTGGCTTGGAGCCCAGAGGAGAGTGAGGGCCTGGCTTCCCCTTATGGCCATCAGAAACAGCAGTGTGGAAACAACCTGGCAATGGCACCAGGGGCAAAAGGACCATTAAGTCTGGAGCTGGGCCTCCTGGGAGATAGCCCTGAGAAGTGCCACTCTGCACCAGAGCAGAAGGACAGCCCTGAAGAGCCCGGAAGGGGAGAAGGGTCTGCCGATGAGTAAGCCTGGTAGGAGTGAAGAGCTATGTTTACTGGAGTTTAGTTTATTGGACTCTTTGTTTACCCCAGAAGAGTGTATGTGTGTGTGTGTGTGTGTGTGTACGACTAAATGTGATCTAGAAGGAGAGCTCATTCGTAAGAAGAAGCAGACAACTGCTGGACCAGAGCGACTGATGGCTGGGGGTGCTAGAGAAAAGAATTGCCAGGCCACATCCTGCTGCAAGGGGGTGCTGAAGTGGTGAGTCCTCCCTTCTACATGTGCTTTCTACTAATATCCTGCAGCAGTGAGTTCCAAAGATCAATTTTCTAGATATTGTTTTAAAAGTTATTTTTTAAAGTCTCTTTTAAGTCTGTTGCCTTTTCATATCAGAAAGTGCTTTTCTGTCTGCCTGGGTCACATTTTATGGTCAAAGGCTTAGTTTTCTCTGTAGCAATGGTTATTTTATAGACTTCTGACCTGTCCTTCTGTCCAGACAAAATAGACTGAGCCTTTCTAATCTTGAGATCTTTTTGTGTCCCACATGAGCACATTTAGATGCCACAAAATAAAAACTCTGCGATAACAGAAAAGCTGCCTACAGTCTAGCACTGCAAATATACATTTCCTCTATTTGAACTAAGCTTTGAATGAAGAGTTAGAGACATCTTGGGCCAGATCTTCAGCTGGCTTAAATCGATATAGCTTCATTAGCATCTATGTTGCATTTTAGAACCTCTTCCCCATGGAAACATTGTATGACAAGCCCCAACACTGACTGGAGGTGATTTTGGTCTGGTGTTTCTCTGCACAGGTTTAGCTTTTCCTGCAATAAGATCTCCTCCAGGAACACGTGTTGAGGGCAGTAAAAGAACGTTATTACTAAATGCAGGGAGATTTTTCTTGCGGTTTGTAATAAAGTTTCACATCACATTGTGACTAGAAGAGGGAGCCTCCTGAGCTGATTTCAGCAGGAAATCCATTGGTTCCAGAAAGCTGAGTCCAGATTTGTTATTTGACAAGGCTGACAAGTATGTCACATTTTCACATTTTCACATGTGTAAATTATCACATTTTCAGGGCTCATAAAGGAAGCACAAACACGTGCCTTATAATTTCAGACAAACATCCGTGTATACTATAGCCAGGCACACACACATGAATTTGTGTGTGTGATTATAATACATTATAATCTCACAGCCCCCCCACCCCCCCACATGATAGCCATGTGCATGGACATAAACCCGCATGTATACAGTAATCACACGTCTGCTCACACCTCTATTATAATCAGACGGACGCAGTGGACGGAACACTGGACTGGGACTTAAGAGACATGCCTGTTCCAAGCTCTGCCACTGGCCTGCTGGGTGACCTTGGGCAAATCGCTTCCTCTCCTTGTGCCTCAGTTTCCCCATATGTAAAATGGGGATAAAGATACTGACCGCCTCTGTAAAACACTTTGAACTCTATGGATGAAAAGTGTTATATAAGAGCTAGATTAATCATATGAATGTGCAAAGCTCACAAAAGCTGATGCTCAAATAAATTGGTTAGTCTCTAAGGTGTCACAAGTCCTCCTTTTCTTTTTGCGAATACAGACTAACCCGGCTGCTACTCTGAAATCTAACTCCTATATTGTTATTGCACACACTCGTGAACACCCACATATTATAATCATGCCCTCCCCATCTATATTACAACTATACTCAAATATACTATAATCACACACACACACACACACACACACATGTATTATTCGTTCTCTCTCTCTCAACCTCCTCAAGGAGGTGTGGCAAACCAGTCCACTCAAAGTAAAATTTCCACGTTCTAGACCTCAGAGCTTCTTCTAATAGAGTCCCAGGGGCAAGAACGGCCATACTGGGTCAGACCAATGGTCCATCTAGCCCAGTATCCCGTCTTCCAACAGTGGCCAAAGGCAGGTGCCGCAGGGGGAATGAACAGAACAGGTCATCATCCAGTGATCCATCCTCTGTCGCCCATCCCCAGCTTCTGGCAAACAGCGGCAAGGGACACCATCCCTGCCCATCCTGGCTAATAGCCATTGATGGACCTATCCTCCATGAATTTATCTAGCTCTTTTTTGAACCCTGTTATAGTCTTGGCCTTCACAACATCCTCTGGCAAAGAGTTCCACAGGTTGACTGTGTGTTGTGTGAAGAAATACTTCCTTTTGTTTGGTTTAAACCTGCTGCCTATTCATTTCATTTGGTGACTCCTAGTTCCTGTGTTCTGAGAAGCAGTAAACAACACTTCCTTATTTACTTTCTCCACCCACCTGTCATGATTTTATAGACCTCTATCCTATTCCCCCCCTTACTTGTCTCTTTTCCAAGCTGAAAAGTCGCAGTCTTACTAATCTCTCCTCATACGGAAGCTGTTCCATACCCCTAGTCATTTTTGTTGTCCTTTTCTGAACTTTTTCCAATTCCAATAAATGTTTTTTGAGATGGGGCGACCACATCTGCAGGCAGAATTCGAGCCTTTTGCCACTGGTGGAGCCTAGACTGGCCTGGCAGACGCTGGAAAGTTTAACTGATCCAGGCCCAATTCCTGAAGTCTTTACTCCAGGTGTATAACCGGAGCATCTCCACTGGCTTGTTGACCATGCTGGCTACAGATGGATGGAAATGATAAAGATGGATGTTCTGAAGTGCTGAATCCAAGACACTGGCTCTGGTCTAGTTCGAACAGATACATGGAGGGATTTCCTTCATCTCAAGGGCTGCTGGGTGATCCCACTTCAAGAGAGAGTCCAAAGATTCCCAGTTCCCTAAACGAGTTGCCCTTCACCTTTGGAGACCAAAGGAAAAATTTCCAGCAGGACCCAGGGTTTTGCCCATCCTATTACTTCCTCTTTCCAGTCTCCTTTCAACTCTAGAGCCAAAACCTGAAGGCTTGTTCTACTCCGCCTTTGCTTGGGCAAAATACCCCTTGGAAGAACTTTGCCTGAATAATGACTCGGAACCAAGTTCCGATGTCAGTCTTGCTGGTGCAAATCCAAAGTGACTGTCCTGAAATCCGTGAGGTGACTTCAGATTTACACCTGCATCACTGAGAACAGAGTTAGCCCTTCATCCCCTGGCCCTTGACGAACCAGGCTCTCTAGCGGGCCAATTCCTCAGCTAGAGTAAACCAGCATAGTTCCATGGAGGTCCGTGCAATTGTGGTGGGGCAGTCACCCCACCCCCTGAGAAAAGGGCTGGAACAGGACTTTTGAGGATGCACAGACTGGCAGCCAATCAATAAAGGCCTGTAGAGGGCCAATCAGGGGAAGGAAGAGGCAGCCAATCAGGGCCGGGAGAGGCTCTATATAAAGGCGGCCTAACAGAGAAGAAGGCTAGTGAGGGAGAAGGACAGGCTCCTGAACCAAGGAGCCAGCACCTCGGACAGAGCAGTGCTGGGCAGGCTCGGGGGAGCAGGAGAGAGCTCCAGCCCCATAACCTGCCAGGCTGCAGACCCTGCTACAAAGGGTCTAGAAGGTGCACAGGGCCAAAGGGGAAATGGCCCAGGGAAGAATAGGCGGACAAGAGGGGAGCGAAGGAGGGCAGAAAGAGGCTGCCGATAGAGGGTCTCTGGGCCAGGACCCAGAGTAGTGGGCGGGCCTGGGTCCCCCCGTTACACTGCCCCAGCCATGGAAGACGAGGGCCAATACAGACTGCAACTTGCCCCTGGGCTACGGGGCTAGACTTTGGGTTGTAGTCGGCCACTGAGGTGGGTGTGAGCCCCAAAGACTGCTGTTAACCCCCCCATACCCCCGCCCCTGGAAGGGGGTGAGTCTGGAGCAGTGGGCATTGCCGGAGGGCAGTGTCCTGAAGCGGATGCCACCGAGTGGGGAGCGACACGGGTCCCAGGGCAGCAGAATGGACAATGGGCAAGACACCACGTGCTGAGGATGCTCCACAGTGGACAGAGCTAATTCCTGGAACAACCAGCGGTAGGCATCAGCGGTGGTGAGTCTTGACCCCATCACAGCAAGCTGTACCGATTTACATCAGCGGAGGATCTGGCTCAGTGGCTGAAGTCAATGGCGCTATGCTGGTTTGTTGCCAGCTGAAGAGCGAGGTCAGTCTAATGCCTGTCTAGCTGGATAATTTGGACCAATAAACTCTGCTTTATGTTGCAAGACTGAATTAGATTCACCACACTGGGACTTGTTGGCTGTGTCTCCCCTCCTCAAAGAACTTCTCCTTCTCCCTCTCTTTATGTAAACTGCTCTCAGCATGGTTCCAAAACTGAAAGTTTCATGCCTACAAAGCCAACAGTGTTTCCCTGAGTGTTTCACACTCTAACAGGGAAAGATTTGTATTCCGTACATGAAACACGTGGGAGACTGTCGGGGTGGTTTGGAAAGGGTTTGGTCATGCCACTATCAGTCTCTTCAATTTCTTTTTCCTTTGAGTTTCTCTCTTCCCTCCGCCCCCAAATAAAAGCTTGACATGCAGTTTTAAATCAGCCACAGCGCAAATGGTAAGTCGCACAAATCGCCTGGCTTTAAGCCAAAGGCAGTCAGGATAAAATGGATACATCTCACGTGGAAGGCTGTGGGCTGAATGTACACCGCTGATTTAAGTGGAGTCATTCCAGATTGATACCAGCGTTGACCCATCCTGGGCCAGGTCCTCCGCTGGTGTAAATTTTGTAATTCCACTTTCTTGAATGGAGCGATGATGATTTACACCACCATGAACAGACTCTCAGTTGGTGGAGGCTACATACTGCAGCCAATCTGTCCTATGCTGGTGTAAATCCAGAGGAACTCCACCGATTTCAATGGAGTTGTTCCAGATTTACTCTGTTGTGACTGACAATGGAGTTTGGCCTCCGTGTGTAAGTTGGTCAGAAACTTGGGTTGTGTGTGTGGGAGTGACAAAGCAGTGTGCTGTGCTGATTTGGTGGGCAATGGGTGTACAGAATGTGTCGCATTTTGGCTGCGTAAGCATGTGCGACTCCAATGGAGTTCCATGTATTGGGCCAAATCAGCTCAGGTGTAACTTGTGTGCTGGGCTGGAGGTTAGAGGAAGGAAATCAGTTAAATGGGGGCAGGGGCTGTCTAGGATAACTTAGTTCCCTCCCCTTGTAACTTGATAGTAATAAAGGGCCTGATTCCCTTCTTTCTCACCCTGGTGTAAATCAGGAGTAACCCCACTGACATCAATGGGGTTCCACTGGTGTAAAACCAGTGTAAGTAAAGAATCAAACTTATGAGTAATTTATTGGGCCGGATTCTCCTCTCCCTTACACTGATGCAGTGACACCAGTTTAAAGCCAATTGGCCAGATCCTGGCTCTATGCTGAGTTAGACCAGCTGAGGACCTGGCCTACTTACTTCAGTGGAGCGTCTCCTCATTTACACCAGAGTAAATGACAGCAGAATCAGGCCACCCAACGATATTGTCCCATTATTCTGCAAAGAATCCCAAACAGCGTAAGTTACGCTCCTTTGCCACTCACTGCACGCCCACTCTCACCCGCTTCCCGATGAGCTTTCGCCCGACAAGCAACTTACACCGTCTCCTACAGTGCTGTTGAATTTCACCTTGTTGTGGGCCAGATCCTGAGCTAGTGTAAATCCGTACAGTCTTGTGATTTCACTAGCGGTATACTGTCTACCCCAGCTGAGGATCCAGCCCATCTCTTGTTAGCTGGTGATTCTCCAAGGAAGGAGGCACCTGTGCTGTGTTAGGATGCAGGGCTGGTTTGGGAAAGGCTCTTTCCACCACTGGGGAGGGACAGATTTATTCTCCCCATTACTAACAAGGCATTTCCAGAACCCAGTGAATTATACACCCCTGGACAGAAGAAATCTCGCTTCATAAATCAGAGCCCATGCATCTCTACTCTGGTGAGTGGGAAATCCTAGGGACAGCAGCCTCCACTAATAAATAAATCTGGGAGTAATCATTCCCAAAAGAGAGCCAAAAAAGTGCAGGAAAATATTCCCCGCCCCCTTAAAATGTAAGTAAAAAATTTATTGTGTTGAGGGCTAGGTGAGGGGAAGGGGTTTCCACACCAAACTGCAAGACATATGGAGACCCTATGGGATTTTATACAGAGCAGGCCAGTTCTCCTTTTCCTCTGACTGGTGTAAATCAGGAGTTGCCCATCAAAATAGATCAAGGCACACCGATGAAAATGACAGGAGAATCGAGCCCAGGGTCTTTAAGCATCGCACCAAAAAAACAATAAAGGATTCAAGTGAAATTGAAAGGGTGAGCCTGCTGTCTTCTGTTTTGTGTTTAACCCTTAAAAAAAACTCCTTCCCTTCGGAAGGGGGAAGATTTATTTTACAAACTAGCTGACACCTGAAAATGAGTGACCCCTTTCTGGTGATGGGTGAAGCAGGAGGGGAGCAATTCCAAAGGAGCCTCTGGATGGTGGGATGCAGACACACCTGGCTCCCTGAGCTGCTCTCTGCCTTGTAGGTGCCTTTCCTTTGTCTCTGCCCTAAGGATCATCTGGCTGCAGACTACAGAGCTGGGACCTTGATGTATGCAGGACAAATTGACTGCTGGCTTTGAGAGGTCTCTGAGTTCAGCCTGAAGATCTATTCTAGCAGATCTATTCTATGGCCCCTTTGAAAGCAGGGTCAAAATCCCCTTTGATCTCCGTAAGGGCAGGACTGGGGCCTGCACTATTCTTCACCCTCACCCCGTCTGCTGCCTGAATACACGCCAATGCGCTGATGATCCAAAGCCCATTCAAGTCAATGAGAATCTTCAAGGGCTTTGGGTTAGGCCCAGCTTCTAACGCAGATAAAACTCCGGGTAACCACTAGAGCAGACCTGTCCGTCACATCTTCCCCAAGACAGCTCGCTGCCCTTGTGTCAATTTGGCCTGAGCCCCAGGGAGAGCAGAGGAAGAGGACCAGCCATTCCTAATTTGTATTGTAGAAGGCCTCAGCTGAGACTGGGGTTCTGTGCTAGGTGCTGTACCTACACAGAGTAAGAGAGAATCTCTGCCCCAGAGAATTTATAATCCTAACAGACAATGGAAACACCCTTCTTGTAAAGATGAGGGAACTCTTACCTTATTTTCTTTGTCCATTTTGCCACCGGAAAGAGGGAGGGGTGGGAAAAACCAACAAAAGGAACCACCAAATGTTAGGGCTTTTGAAACCCCCACACTTTCATTTTATTCTTTTTTTGTTGCACCTCGCCCCGTGCCCCCCACAAAAAACCCCCACACTGAAAACGAAACAAATTTTCATGAGAAATTAAAAAATAAAGCAAAAATGTTTTAAAGTTTCCTGCAAAACAAAACAAAAAACATTGGCCTTTTCCAACCTGCTCTCTTAATAACTATGTATCAGATCCTAAAATTGGCAAAGCTTCATGGGAGTCAGTAGAACCAGGCTAATTTACCCCAGCTGTGGGGGTCTGGTCCAAACATTACTTTGGATTTACCTAGCGCATTTCATCTGTAGACCTTCAAGATCTTGACAAAGTCAGACGAATACTATTTTCCCTGTTTTATGAATGGGAAAACCGAGACATGGGGCTGGGAAGTGACTTGTCCAAAGTCACCCAGAAGGTCAATGGTAGAGTCAGGAATAAAATTTGGTGGCTCAATTCTCATTTACACTAAGGTCTATTTGCACGCTGGTGCAGGGGGCCTCCTTGGCTGGTGTAAAGGCCTTGAAGCCAGCTCTTCCTCCAGCTCCTGGTGGAAGGGACATGGCTATGGTGTGACTGGAGTACACTGCACTACAGATGTTGCCTGCTTCCCAGAGGCCATGGCAAGCTGAGTGTAAGTTAGAGCAGCCTCAGGAGGGTTTGGCCTCTGCATGGTACCAGAATTGGTTCAAAGTCACCTTTGCCCCAGATGCAGGACTCGAGTAACTCAGATTCGGGCGCGAGATCTATTTATCCCCAGCCCCTTTGCTCTGGCTTGAGCTCTCCCAGCTCATTTTGATTTGCAAGCAGTGAACAGCTTTCTAAAGGCCTTTTGCGTTTGATAATTGACCAAATTGGGAATGTAACCACTTCAAGCAATCAGCCTGTTAAAGATCTCTCTACCTGTCAAAATGCATGAAATGTGACAAGGCAAAGAACACGAAGGGCCCGGGAAAAACCATCGGGTCTGTCAAGGGCTATTGCTCCAGACCCAGGAAATACAAACCAATCTCTGTTTTAGATCTTCACCCCTGAAGTATCCAGTGACTCACTGCTGCTCAGCACTCCCACGTATCAAATGTGTGCAACTTCCCACCACTGCTGGCTTACGGAGTGCAGGGAGCTGGGTGGAGAAGCTCAGGCAGCCTCTAATTAAACAGGTCTGGCGATATCGGTGGGAATCAGGTTTTTATTTATATTTGTAAAGTAAGAGAGCCCTTGAGCATTTCATCTGCAGAACTGCATAGACAAGCAGCGTTTGACTGCTTGACTCTGGGCTGAAGGACGCTATTGTGAGACGGGTATGGGGAAATGCAACGGACAGAAGCTCAAGAACAGACCAAGCAGGTGCTCGGGTGCTGCAGGAATGGGCCTGGTGTAAATGCCTGGGTGGAGGCATAGAGAAGAGGCTTCTGATCTGGATTAGGGTGAGAGGCAAAGGCTGAATCAGGGCTGTTTGTGGCACCGCATTCCTATTCTCGAACACATTACCCCAAGAGGCAGAACTCTGTCCAGATCAACGCTTATCACAAGATTTCCTGAATGGCTGGTATTATTTATAGCACAGTACTCCCCAGAGGCCCCAAAAGAGATTGCAATCCCCTTGTGCTAGGTGCTGTACAAACTCAGAATAATAGATAGTCCCTGCCCCAAAGAGCTTATGCCGCAGTGTGCTGCTGTGCTCTGGCCAGCCCTTGCTGCTGGAATAGCCCCTGGAAGGCTGTCCCATCCCTGAGGCTGCTCTAAATTGCTCCTTGGGATTGGACCAGCTTCTGGGGCCCTAGGTTGGGGAGACACAAAGAGAAGGGTGTTGGACTAGATGACCTCCTGAGGTCTTTTTCAACCCTCATCTTCTATGATTCTATGTCCCCCGCCCTGGGATGTTGTAGGTAAAAAAGAGCCAGTCTTCAGGATCTGGGCTGAGTCAGCTGACAGGGAAATGAAGCAGGAAGGCCAGGAGGAAAGAGGTGTTTCTAGGCACTGAGGCTTGAAATGAGACAGAGAGTGGATCTGGCCAAGGTACAGAAGATCCTTCTAGGGGAAGGATAATAATTTGATAACTAGCATTTGTTCTTCATGGGCCATCTCCATGGCTGGTGTAATCCCATTGGCTGTGGCAGAGCTAATCCAGAGATCAGTCTGGCCCCACATCCTTAATTTTGCTTGACACATGCTTGGTTTTTGTAGGTGGTAAGTTGGACCCTGGGGTTGCGTGGGTTGCTCGCCTTGCCAGGGTGATGAGGAGGGTCTGGTTTCACTCTGTGGCCAGGGCTGTTGGTTGCAGGGCCAGAGGTAAGGCGGCTGTTCCCAGAGAAATTCCTGTCTCCTGTTTTCCCCCTGCCCCCATCTTCTTCCATCGGAGCCTCACCTCTGATGCCCTATTGTGCTGTCCCCGGGATGACCTGACCCACATAGCTGGAGGTTTTCCTTTCACTCGGCCAACTCTGATAAGGAGACCAGAAACAGCTTTGACCTTTCAACTACAAATATCTTGGCAATGACCCTCAGGCGGTTCCATGTCTCGCCGCTCCCTTGATCACATGCTAGGAAAGAAAACTGTTTCACTGAACCCTTAACCAACTGGATCCCAAAAGTTGAGGGCACCAGGAGCCTCATTTCTTGCAGAAAATGTTCCCATAACTCCTCAACAAGCGTCAGCTCCGGCAGCCGCAGAAAGAGAGCTCCTGCGTGTGCAGGGTGGTGGTGACCATTCAAACCGTTCTCTGCTCTGCCTGCGTGTGCTGCCTTGGGCCAGCAGTGGGCCAGATTCTCAGCTGGCGTAAACCGGTGTAGTGCCAATGATTCTGAAGTCAACCAGATTTATGCTAGCTGAGGATCTGGCCCAGCGTTTGTAGCTCATGGGACTAACGTCCCCATTACTTCAACCAAGGAACCGGTCAGCGAAGGGAAAATCAAATCCAGCCCAAAATCCAGGGAAGAGCCAGACGTGCCATTTAATCAGTCTCATAAACCAGTTGAAACTGAATCTCCTCTCGCTCACCCTAGTGTAAATCAGGAGTAACTCCACTGAAATCAGTAAACCAGCATACAGCTGATGTATGTGAGAGGAGATTCAGGCATGAGAACATTGACAAAGAAGAACTCCAGCCAAAACGCTGATAATTCTGCCAGCATCTGTAATTCTGTTCCTATGAAGTCAATGGGGGTTTTGTCATTGCGTTCACTCAGGCCAGGATTTCACCCCTGAGGACCAAATGGGTGGTTCTGCTTTCACTGATCTTGGCAGAAGGCAGGAGGAGCTCCGCATACATCAACGGAGTGACGCTGGCGAGCGCAGAATCAGGCCCACAGGAGTTGCTTTGGCCAAGTGCAGCTGGAAATGGGATGGTTTATTTTAGGCAGAGCTTTCTTCTTAAATGGAAGCACATTGAGAAGTGCCCTTCAGGCTAATCCTCGTCTCTCGTGAAATAGGAACAGCACAAGCCGGCCCAATAGAGAGAGCCCCCAAGCCGCACACACTTTACTCTGGGTGCCCCTCGGTCATTTGAATGAGATTGTAACACAAATGGGGAAGTCAATGAAGCTGCACCCAGCTGAGGGCCCAGCCCAAGTTTTTGTTTGCTCTGTGAGGGGCAATTCTGATTCCCGTAGCTTTTCTCGTCAGCACAGGGCTATTTCCCTTCTCCCCCTACAGCTGTTGCATTGTGTTGGTTGGTGCCCTCCCAACCCAGAGGAGGCTGTAAGAAAAGCCATTTGTGAAATAATAATGATCTGTGTCTGAGGCTCACAGAGGAGGTAGGGTCAGCATCACTAGACCCTTTTTACCAGTGGGGAAACCAAGGCACCGAAAGGCAGGAAGTGACTTGACTACAGCTACCTAGCGAATTGGTGGCAGAACCGGGGCTAGCCCCCACGAGTGCTGAAGCCCACTGCTGTGTCTTAACCACAAGACCAGATAACATAGGTCTTTTTGTGTAGACTACTGACACAGATTTATATCATTTCTTAAGTTATTTAGCTACCGCTGTGATGATTATGACATAAATCCATAGTCAGACAGACAGCTGGACAGATGAATAGAAAGACAGATCCTTCTTCCCCTTAAAAAAACTAGTTCAAAGGGATTTTTGGGGGAGCGGGGAAGTGTTGGGGGGGCAGTTAACACCTGGAACGTTAACAGCTGCGAGACACAACTACACAGATGATTCCTATTCTTGCATTCTTTCTTATTACCCCATAGGAGTGCAAGGTTTACAGACTGACCCGGTGTTTGCAAACCAGCGCATTGTTCACTCTGCTTGTGTGTTATAGCCCTTCCCTTCAACCCTTTGTCCGACTAGGCTATTTAGATTGTAAGATTTTCAGAGACAGGACAACGCCTTGTTTTATGTACAGAGCTGAGCACAAGAAGGGCCTGGTCTCCATTGGTCTCCCCTAGATGCTACAATAAGAATAATTAATGATGATGACTCTTTACAGAAACAAAATAGGTCCCAGACCACAGCAGCTTAAAATCTAAATAGACACGGGAGCGAATCCCTCTCTCAGGTCCAGGCTGATGACTCTACAGAACCTTTTCCATTTGCTGCTATTTTCTTAGCGTTACAGGGCCAGATCCTCAGCTGGTGTAAACAGGCATAGCTCCTTGGAAGAAGACACGAGAGCGCGGGGGATTTACACCATCTGAAGACCTGGTCCTGTAGTATCTGAATCTGATTTCACTCCGATGGGTGTAAATCAGCGGTGTCACGATTGTAATCAATGAATGAGGTGGTAACTTCCCTGGTGCCATGGCCTATGGCCTCAGTTGAGGAAGATACTTTAGCACATGCCTAATATTAAGCACAGTGGTGGCATCTTGGACTACTTTAGGTGTGAGGGTTTTTGCAGGAGTGGTGGGTGAAATTCTGTGGCCTGCATTGTGCAGGAGGTCAGACTAGATGATCATAATGGTCCCTTCTGACCTAAATATCTATGAATCTACTTGTGTGTTTCCAGTTAAGCATATGCTTAAGTGTCTTGCTAAATCAGAGCCTAAGTGAGATCATTTCAGGCCCAATCTGGTTCCAGCTGATATTAACCCTAAACATTCCCTGCTGCAGGTTAAGCCCATTAAGGGAGTTTGAGGCAGGTTCAAAGCTTGCTGAGCAGCAGGGGGCAGAGCCAGAGGAATATGCCTGTATGACCTTTTGACAAGTTGCAATAAAAAAAGTCTTCTTTTCTGCACTGTATAACTCACAGCGTTTTCAGATTAAGCCTCTAAATCAGGCATAGGGAAGGAGACGGAAATCTGAATTGGGGATGACTTCTTTCCACACAAGGCCTGGGAATTTCCCTTCCCTACAGTTGAATTGCTCATGTCTCCTCTGAAGGGGTGAGACAGAGAGGGAACAGAGGTTAAGGTTAACTAGGACCCTTTAAAAGGTATCTGGAGGGTCTGCTCCTTGAAGGAATAGGTCTCACTGCAACTGGTCAAAATTTGGGATTTTGATGAAATTTGAAATTCATTTAAAAAAAAATTGGGGAAAAATTGGTGAATTCTTGGCAAAATCTCCCCCCTTTAACATTACAAAAATTTTCATTGTATTTTTTTATTTGGCGAGGAGGCAGGAGGGGAAAATTAGATTAAAAAAAACCCCTTTCCCCCCCACTTTTTTTTTTGACCAGCTAAGAGAGGGAGTTTTTCTGCTATAGTACGGTTCACTGTTCTCCATGCTGTGTGATGACGGGTCTAACCAAAAGCAGAGGGTCACCAAAGTTTGTTCCCAGGAGGACACCTGAAGGCAGGGAACACACTCAGCCACAGATGAGCTTTAATGACACTAAACTGGACAAAATACTAGACTGTGTGGGCATCATTGGTGGTTACAGGTGAGTATGTTGAATTGTTGGTATCCAAAGGTGTATCTTTAGGGGGAACTGGCTATGCTACTGGGCACCGTGCCTTTAAATGCTGAGCATCCTAGAGAGACAAGACGAGTGAAGTGATATATTTTATTGGACCAACTTCTGTTGGTGAGAGAGACACACTTTCAAGCCACCCAGAGCTCTTCTTCCAGGCCTGGGAAGCTCTTGTGGTTAAGGGCAGCCAGCTGGATGCAACACAGAATAAAGAGCTTGCTTGCCAGTACCATAAGCACTGAGCAATCACTGAATGTCACCCGGGTAGATGATGAGAACCTGGAGACGTAATAATCTACAGAATAAGATTCCATTATTTCGGCTCTGTGTGTCACTCTGAAGTCTAGAATGGCTGTTGAGTCAGCATGAAGCAATGGAAACCACTCCAAGCATGGCTGAGAGCTCTTTTTGGTCAGAACGTCACCAGGTTCAATCATCACTGGGTTTCCCGGTCTGTCACCATCCAGTTTTTAAGTTCTCAGCCATTTTGACTTGATGAATTACTCCCGCGCCATGTACAACATGTAAGGCACCTCCCTAGGCCATGCCAAGAGTCCTAGCCATTGCGATATAGAGCCAACTCAACCAGTCATCACCTACTGCTAATTTGCAAGCAACAATTTCACTGGTTGTATGACAGGTTTCAGAGTAGCCGCCGCGTTAGTCTGTATGAGGGAGACTGCATGGAGGGTGGATTTTTTGGCCTCACTGCCACACCTGGGCAACAGGCTTTCAGTCTTACTAATAATTGTTATTACTAGTAAGCTCTTAACTGGCCCTTTTTGCCAGCAGATCTCAAAGTGCTTTACCTAGCAGGTCAGTATCATTATCCTCAAGAATGGAGAAACTGAGGCATGGCTAGATTCTATGACTTGGCCAAGGTCACCCCGCAAGACAGTGGCAGAGCTGGGAATAGAACCCCGGTCTCCGGAGTCCATTTAGTAGTGGGGAGTGGTCAAAGGTGGGCATTTTGGGGACAAGGGCGAATGGCAGATGGTGGGTAAAGAGCAGTATTTCTCTCTTGGGAGCACTGACAGGTGGTAGATCTCTCAGAGAGTGGGGTGCTTGGGTACCTAGAGAGCAGGGTACATCGTGGCAGATGGCTGATAAGTAAGGGAATGTCTACACTACAAAACTAAGTCGACTTAACTTAGGTTGACGTACGGTCACTACAGTAATTAAAGTGGTGTTTCACACCCACGCTATGCTCCTTCTGTCGGTGGTGTGCTCACCAGGAGCGCTTCCAACGACTGAACTGCGTGGGGCACTGACCACTGGAGCCCCCCCTGCCCTGGGGCTGACAGCCTGAGCTGTCAGCCCGCACAGGGCTCACAGCCGGAGCCTGACAGCCAACAGGCGATGTAAATAACACAGTGTCTCTATGGACACTGCATCGCCCTAACTATATCGACCTCTCTCTTTGCCTCTCCCAGAGGTGGAGTTATTAAGGCGATGTAGTGGGTGGCTGACATCAGTGGGAGCTACAATTTCAGTGAAGATGCTTATAGTTAGGTCGAGATAAGCTGCCTTACGTCAGCCTAACTCTGCAGTGTTGACCAGGCCTAAGTGGGCTGAAGGCCGAGGAGAGGGCATTAGTTGATGAGCGTGTGTCTCGGGGAGTGGTTCACGTGGCGAGGCATTGTCTGATGGAGTAGTTATCTTGGGGGCTGCAGCTCTGGCAGTTAGCCAGGGGAGAAAGAGAGATGGGCCTGAATCGAGTCTTCTTACCTGTCTGAACATCCCCTCTCCCCGTGACTTTTTCTTTCTTCTATCTATGTACAGGGATTTTTATAGCACCCTACCAAGGGGTATTTTGTGGGATGGCATTGGCAGATGGTTGAGATCCACCGATTCTGGTATCGCGAGGCTCTTGGAATCCTGCTCTGGCTGGAGAGGTATTTTTACAAAGAGATGCAGTTTCTAAGTGCCCGGTTTTCAGGGAGATGTTTCTAGGCTGATAGGCCGCTGGGCTCGGTCTCGCTGAAATATTCCCCGGATGTTCTCCCCTTGGGGGTTTTTAGCTCATCGGAGTTCAGTGGGGGAAGTAAATTCAATAACTTCATAGAGGACATGAGCTCAGCATTTCTGGGGTGAGGCTTTCCTTAGGATTAACCTCGCTTCCTTTGCCGCACAGAGAGGAGCCATGCCTATTAGCTGCTAACAGCAAGGAGGCAAAGTGTCCGGGTCCATACATCTGTCCTGAGAAATCCAGGCCACATGCCACCAGGAGCTGAATGCAAAGCAGAGAGGGAACTTGTTCTATTTTCTCATGAACAAATAACGCAATCAAATCCTGCCCAAGTTTTCGGAGACTAGTTGGGTTCTGATGCAGGATGCAACTGTGGGGGAAGGGGATTTTCTAGTAACGAACAATAGATTTGCTCCAGTATCTATCCAGAGTTTTATCATGCCACCTATCAGCTTAGTATTTGGGTGCCTTCCATGTCAAATCAATATTTGGATTTTGTGGAGTCTCTTGCGCTTCTCCCTTTTCAGGGTCAAAACTTTTCTGGGCAGGGTCTTTCTTTCTTTCTTTCTTTCTTTTCTTTTCTTTATTAGTTTAGGGGTCAAAGAGGATGTCAGTGTTGTGAGTTTCATTCTCATGGTGGAAAGGGTTATTCAAAGAGGAAGGTAATTGACATTGTGGATCAGATCTTTTTCCCGATGTCCCTCAGACTGGAGGTCATTTCATTATATCTTACAGTTCATTCACCAGACTGCCGACTCCGTCAGAGTATGAACTGCTAATACTAAGGATCCCAAAACCCCTTATGGGCTAAATCTTGCAGTCCTCACTCCCCATTGGTTTCAACAAGAGTTTTGCTTGATTGCAGCCTTGGAATCACTACATTGACTACTGAAATGCAGCCACTTCTGGGGCAGAACGCAGCAGCTGCGTAACAGTTGCCGAGCAACGTGACACAACCGTTTATTCGAGGAGGTGAAGAAGAACAGTGTACCCCACTGAAACTGTAGGAGGAGTTTAGGGAAGCAGAATGTATTTCCCAACCTGGAATTTGGCCTGCACACTTGAATTAGGTCTTGTAAAAAGTGGACCAGTGGTGGGCTTTTTTTGATTGTTTATTAACCTCTAAAGGTCTCAGTTTGATAGCTGAAAGCCGATGAATGGGTCAAAGCAAGGCAATATCTTCTGGAGAAAGGAAATAAGAGGCCAGTGAGGGAAACTTGAGTAAATGCAAGATAGAAGATCAGGGCACAAACTTTCAAAAGTGGGCCCTGATTTCTGGTGTTTGAAGTCTTGAGAGCCCCGTGTGAGTCACGTAGGGCTCGGCTCGGCTCCCCCTGTGACATTATGGGCAGGTTTTTCCAAAAGAGCTGAGCACCTGATGATTTTTAACAATTTGGTCCTGAGGGCTTGCTTGTCAGAAATGCCCCCCGCCTGCTGCTCCATGTGAAGTCAATGGGAGCGGCAGGTGCTCATCAGAAAGGAATAAAATCGTGACTGGGAGCTCGGGGGTGCGATGAGAATACGCATCATAAAAATAACGATCAAGGATTTTGTTGACCTGCTCACAGTTTGTGCCAAAGAAATAAGGTGAAGTCTGTCAAATAGCTGGAAATCAGTCAGCCATTTGTAAGGGGACAAAGGATTGGACATACTTAGTTACTAATAATTGTTAATTCCTAATTAATAGTTCATAATTCATTATTCCAGATGTTTTGGCAGTCTACAAATATATAAGATATGGTCTTGGACCTAAGAAAATGCCGTGCAATGCAATATAATACAAGGCAATGTTAAGAATCCTTGAGGGATCTGGGGCAAAAATTGGGGATTGGTCCTGCTTTGAGCAGGGGGTTGGACTAAATGACCTCCAGAGGTCCCTTCCAACCCTGAGATTCTATGATTACTATTAAACTAAACTAAGCCTACAGACATTGAATCATAGAAATGTAAGACTGCAAGGGACCCTGATAGATCATCTTGTCCACTGAGGCAGGACTAAGTATTATCTAGAGCTTCCCTGACAGGTGTTTGCCTATGCAATGTAGTTGTAGCCAGGATCTTAGAGACACAAGGTGGGTCAGGTAATATCTTCTTTTGGACCAACTTCTGCAGTGAGAGAGAGAGAGACAAGCTTTTGAGCCACTCAGAGCTCTTCTTCAAGTCTGGGAAAGGTACTCTGAGCATCACAGCTAAAGGCAAGACGAAACCTTGTTTAGCATAAGTCGTTAGCACATATTCTGTAAGGGATCATTCAAGATAGAGTGGCCCTGTAGTGGGGCGGCTGCCCCACTCCAAGGAGAACAGGGGTTAAAAGCAGCGAAGCTAGGCTGATTGGGGAAGCAGCCACAGCTGGGGCCATGCCAGTCAGGGCCCAGCTGGCCCTGATAAAAGGGCTGCGGGGCCAGGAGGCAGAGGAGTCTCTCTCCAGCCCTGAAGGGAGAAGGGCTAGCTGCCTGAGAGGAAGGTACCGGAACGGGAGCAGTGCTGGGGAATAGGGCAAGGGGGCTGGGGAGCTCCAGCCTGGTTAAAACCCCAGGCTGCAGGCCTTGTTGAAGGCCTACAGAGGTACAGGGGCTGCAGAGATACAGCCTGGGAATAGGCAAAGGCAGCAGGTCCTAACCCTTGTCAATGATAAGTGGCCATTACAGACTGCAGTCTGCCCCAGTGAGTGGGGGCTAGGTGATGACTGGCAGTAGCCACTGAGGCAAGGTGGGCTTAGAGGGTTGAGGATTCCCCTAGGAGGGGAGACCCAGACAGTGGGGGTCCTGTCGGGGCAAGACCCCAGGGTAAGGGGCACTGGGGTCTGGGAAGGACATGGGGGGGCCTGAGGCAGGTGAGCCACCAGCCAGCAGAGGGTGCTCTGAGCTGGAAGCGAGCTAATTCCTAGGACAACCAGCAGGAGGCGCTGCACCCGTGAGTCTCGTTCCACTACAGGCCTGTTAACACCCCTGCAGTCATAGGACAAAAAGAGGGGGTTAGTGGGTTACCGATTGTTGAAATAAGCCATCCAGTGTCTCTGTTCAGTCCATGATTTTCAATGTCTAGCAGAGTTAGGAATTCAAATTCCCAGGTTCATCTTTGGAAGGCGTCGTGCAGGTTTCCTTTGAGGATGAGGACGAAGTCGGATATCGAGTGATGGCTTTGTGACAAGTGTTCAGCCACGGGTGATTCTGATTGTCTTCCTGCGTGAGCTCATTCGAGAGCAGAGTGGTTGTCTGGTTTCACCCATGTCGTCGTTGCTGGGACATTTGAATGCACTGGATGGAGCACACCACACGTTGTGATGGGCATCGGGAGGCTCTATGGATCTCGAAAGGTGTGTTGTGTGGGGTGTTGATCAGTGGAGATTACATGTCTGCAGCGATTGCACTTGTTGTTCTGGCGGTGTCTGGGGCCACTTTGGGTCGGTGTGTCCTGGTCTCTGGGAGCTAGCTTTTGAAGATGAGCCTGGAGAGTTTGGGTGGGTGGTTGAAGGCCAGAAGTGGGGGTTCAGGGAAGATTTCTTTTGGGATGGGGTCCCCATCGAGTATGGGTTGTAGTTGTTTGATACCTCCCCATACTGGAACCCATACGGGGTGGGTGACAGCTAGGGGTGTGCCGTCAGAGGGGGTTTTTAAGCAAGTTCTTGGTTAAAGCAAGTTCTTGGGGGGGGGGGGGGGGTATTTGCCTAATCTGTTCTTATACACTTTCAACGATGGAGATTCCACAGCCTCCTTAAGTAATTTGTTCCAGTGCTTTGGTACCCTGACAGGAAGCTTTCCCTAAAGCCTAGCCTAAATCTCCCTTGTATAGCTACGCAGCACAAACAACCCTTCATGGTGCAATGGGATACACCACAATACTAGGCACGCGTGCCGTGCAATGAATTACAGCCCAGTGCCGCACAATGCACTGCAGAATAACTTGGCTGTCTAACCGAAATCTAGCCCAATCTCACGTCAATTTCATTGAAGAAGCCAGCCGGTACTCTGATACCATGCTCTGCCAAGAGTGCTGCCAGGGGGTCGGGGGAGATTTCATAGATATTAAGGTCAGCAGGGACCATTATGATCATCTAGTCTGACCTCCTGCACAACGCAGGCCACCGTATCTCACCCACCCACCCACTCCTGCAATAAACCTCTCACCTATGTCTGAGCTATTGAAGTCCTCAAATCATGGTTTAAAGACCAAAATCATGTTATCCCATCATACCTTCTCCTCCATAAACTTATCGAGTTTAATCTTGAAGCCAGATAGGTCTTTTGCCCCCACTGCTTCCCTTGGAAGGCTATTCTAGAACTTCGCTCCTCTGATGGTTAGAAACCTTTGTCTAATTTCAAGTCTAAATTTTCCCGATGGCCAGTTTATATCCATTTGTTCTTGTGTTCACATTGGTACGGAGCTTAAATAATTTCTCTCCCTCTCTGGTATTTATCCCTCTGATATATTTATAGAGAGCAATCATATCTCCCCTCAGCCTTCTTTAGCTTAGGCTAAACAAGCCAAGCTCCTTGAGTCTCCTTTCATAAGACAGGTTTTCCATTCCTCGGATCATCCTAGTAGCCCTTCTCTGTGCCTGTTCCAGTTTGAATTTATCCTTCTTAAACATGGGAGACCAGAACTGCACACAGTATTCCAGGTGAGGTCTCACCACTGCCTTGTATAACGGTACTAACCCCTCCTTATCTCTCCTGGAAATACCTCTCCTGATGCATCCCAAGACTGCATTAGCTTTTTTCACGGCCATGTCACATTGGCGGCTCATAGTCATCCTGTGATCAACTAGTACTCCAAGGTCCTTCTCCTCCTCCGTTACTTCTAATTGATGCGTCCCCAGTTTATAACTAAAATTCTTGTTGTTAATCTCTAAATGCATGACCTTACACTTCTCACTATTAAATTTCATCCTATTACTATTACTCCAGTTTACAAGGTCATCCAGATCCTCCTGTATGATATCCCGGTCCTTCTCTAAATTGGCAATACCTCCCAGCTTTATATCCTCCGCAAACTTCATTAGCACACTCCCACTTTTTGTGCCGAGGTCAGAAATAAAAAGATTGGTCCCAAAACCCATCCCTGAGGAACTCCACTGGTAACCTCCCTCCAGCCTGACAGTTCACCTTTCAGTAGGACCTGCTGTAGTCTCCCCTTTAACCAATTCCTTATCCATCTTTCAATTTTCATATTGATCCCCATCTCTTCCAATTTAACTAATAATTCCCCATGTGGCATGGTATCAAACACCTTACTGAAATCTAGGTAAATTAAATCCACCATGTTTCTTTTGCTTAAAAAATCTGTTACTTTCTCAAAGAAGGAGATCAGGTTGGTTTGGCACGATCTACCTTTTGTAAAACCATATTGTGTTTTGTCCCATTGACCTCAATGTCCTTAACTACTTTCTCCTTCAAATTTTTTTCCAAGGCCTTGCATACTACAGATGTCAAACTAACAGGCCTGTAGTTACCCGGATCACTTTTTTCCCCCCTTTCTTAAAAATAGGAACTATGTTAGCAATTCTCCAGTCATACGGTACAACCCCTGAGTTTACAGATTCATTAAAAATTCTTGCTAATGGGCTTGCAATTTCATGTGCCAATTCCTTTAATATTCTTGGATGATTATCTGGGCCCCCTGACTTAGCCCCATTAAGCTCTTAGAGTTTCGCTTCTACCTCAGATATTGTAATATTTACCTCCATATCCTCATTCCCATTTGTCATGCAACCTTTATCCCTGAGATCCTCATTAAAGACTGGTTTCAGAGTAACAGCCGTGTTAGTCTGTTTTTGCAAAAAGAAAAGGAGGACTTGTGGCACCTTAGAGACTAACCAATTTATTTGAGCATGAGCTTTCGTAAGCATCCGATGAAATGAGCTGTAGCTCACGAAAGCTCATGCTCAAATAAATTGGTTAGTCTCTAAGCTGCCACAAGTCCTCCTGTTCTTTTTTTATTAAAGACTGAGGCAAAGTGTTTGTTTAGATATTGGGCCATGCCTAGATTATCCTTAACCTCCACTCCATCCTCAGTGTTTAGCGGTCCCACGTCGTCTTTCTTGGTTTTCTTCTTATTTCTATGACTATAGAGCCTTTTACTATTGGTTTTAATTCCCTTTTCAAGGCCCAACTCTCCTTGACTTTTAGCCTTTCTCACTTTATCCCTACATGTTCTGATGAATGGGGATGGAGGGGCGGGGGACTGGTGAGGAATGCTGCACTCTGCCTCCCGCCTGGTGTCCCCTGCCCACTGTGTGTGACATTGGGATGTGGATCTGAGTTGCTGGGATGGGACGGGTGATGCTGGAGACCTCCATCAGCGTGGGAACTTGCTCCCAGCCAGCATGAAACCAGCCCAACCCTGATTTAATTGGGAGCTAAGCTCCGAAGAAGCCCGTCACGATGCCCCTGGATAAGCGGACACCCAGTACGGCCATTCGTCTGCTTTACCGTCTGCCCCCATCTGGGCAGGAGTGACGCTCCCTCCCATGCCCTTCCTCATGACCATCCCATTTGTGCCCTTCCCCTCATATGCCCTGCCCCTCCATGCCCCTGTTTCATGTCTCTGTTCAGGACCCTCCACTCTGCCCCATCCAGACCCTTATTCATGCCCCTGCCTCCTCTAGCATTGCCCTACCTTCTCCCTCTGCTTCCTCCGTCACCCGTCTCCCCTCCCTCTCTCTGGCCTCCCTGTCTGGGGACTGACTGGGTTTCTATCAGAACTGACGTGCTGAGACAGATCCCAGGAGGGGCCTGGTTTTCCCCAATCAGTCCCAGGCAGGGGACCACACAGCCTCCATCTTGTGCCAGCCGGCAGAGGGGAGAGCCACAGGGGATAGATCAGAGAGTCTCCCGGCCGGAGAAGAAGCACCGGCTTGATTCAAGATGACATTCTTCAAGGGCACTTGTCTATTTTTGGAAGCTGCTGTGGCTTTTCCGGGAGCCCCTGCTCTCTCGGCCCACGCTACACCCGGCTGCTTGCTTCGGCTTTTCCGGGAGGCTCAGGAATGCACAGGAGCACCTGGAGGCAAAGCCCATGTTTATTGTTCTAATAAATAAAGTGCAGAAGGCTCCTGGGGGGAGCTTTCCTTGGGTACGAAGCAGGGAGGAAGGGGAGGCCCAGGGCAAGGGCTGGAGGGAGGGGATGTGAAGGGGGGGGGGCGGAGGAAAGTCAGAGACTGGTAGCAGGAGGGAATGTGCGGGAGCCCGGGGCCAGATCATCAGCTGGTGTAAATCAACTCAGTGTTGACCCTAATGGAGCAACAGTGATTGACACCAGCTGACAATCTGGTCTCTCATTTTTTAAAGCAATTCCCTCCTCTTGGTATGAATGTGGGACCCCAGTGACTGCAGAGAGGGGTCTGGGCTGAGCGGAGCTCTGACGGCAGGTAAGAGGCAAAGCTGTAGGCTTAGGTGTGAGGAGGATGAGTGGGCCGGCCCGGGGCTGATCATTTTAAATCTGTCAGATCTGAATCTTTGGGGGTGCGGGGGAAGTGGAAACCCTTCAGGGGCTACAGTGACCAGGTCTGTCAGTGCCAGGCTGGCCCTTGATTCAGCTGTACCAGCACCTTAGGCAGCTTCTCTCAATCATAGAGTATCAGGATTGGAAGGGACCTCAGGAGGACATCTAGTCCAACGTCCAGCTCAAAGCAGGACCAATCCCCAATTTTTGCCCCAGATCCCTAAATGGTCCCCTCAAGGATTGAACTCCCAACCCTGGGTTTAGCAGGCCAATGCTCAAACCACTGAGCTAGCCCAGTTATCAGCCCCATGACTCTCAGTCTGCTGCCCTCTGAGACTCAACCCACCGATTGGGGGGGGGAGGGGAGCCTGGTGAGCACGGGTTGTTTATAAGGATACTTGCTTCTCCCTCCTGGGACCCCGATCTCACGGGCCCAGCACGCAGCAGGGACGACCCCATGGAGTTCCAAGCTGCAGGGATGGTCCTTTTGCGGCAGACTCTCTGCCTCTTGTCTTTCAGAGGCACCTGTCCCCACGGTAAAGAGGCACCAAGATGGGGTTGGCCTCGGGCCTCCACTGTGCCTTGGACAGCCCGCCCAGCATCGGGGCTATGTGCCCCATTGAGAGCATGAGTCGGCTGGGCTCGGGCGGGCATATGTGTCTGGGAGCTTAGAGGGAGCAGGACTGCTGGGTCCCTATGTCAGAGTCTGTGGCATCTGCTTCTCTTGGCCAGGGAAGAAAGGGGGAGGCGATTACTCCTTCTGAAGAGACTAGTGCCACTGCGGGGGTGGCACTGGAGTGATGCTACAGGAGAGTTGGGTTCGATCCCCAGCTCTGGCGGAGGGAGTGACCTTGGGTGAGTCATTTCATCTGTTAGTGTCCCCCACTTTTACAGTGGGGGAAATAATCACGTCTTGTCTATTTCAATTGCAAGCTCTTTAGGGTCAGGGCTGTCTCCTGCCATGTGTGCGCACAGGGGGGGCCTCAGGCTTGGTTACAGCGGGCTATACGGGGGCTGTTCTAATGCAAACACAGAGAGGCAGCAGCATGTTGCTAAAGGCCTTGGCCAGACACGAGCAGAACTGGCCCCTGTTCACGCAGCTTGGAAATAAGTGTGCCCAGAAGAGGGCATGAGCAGGTCTCATTTATTTCCTTTCAACTGCTTCAACGATCCCAGCATAACCCACTGATGAGTGTGTGTACCGGGTCCCCCTCTGTGTCAACCCACGGAGGAGACCAGTGTCACAGCCATGGCTAGGGAGCCTTAGCTCAACTGGTAGCTGCTCCCCATGTTCCTGTTTCAATCTCTGGTGTATCCGCCAAGATGGCATCCAGGATGAAGGTGCCTCAGGTTCCCACATCAGAAGGTGATTTGATATTTTTTTCTAGCTCCCCAAGACACAAACTCTTCCCGGGAGCTGAAATCCCAGCTGGAATTCTCCTACCAATCACTGGCAAGAAGACTTCCACCATGGGGACTTTGGGTTGGTGAGTCCATTTCTCTCTACCAATAGAAATGAAGCAGTGACTGGATTCAACTCCGAGTGACCTGGGAATGGAGGAAAATTGGTTCAGCTCACGTCCAAGTCGCTGGAGAACCAGGCAGTCGGTGGCTTCACTCAGCATGCATCAACCTCCAAATCCAGGACTTGTTCCGGGTGCCCTCCCATCAACATCGATTTCCTGCAGGATGCAGCAATAGGAGGCTGATCCAGAGCAATGGAAACTCTGTGCCCAAGTGTCAGGGACCCTGTGCCCTGGGGAGTCCTAGAAACACAGCTGGAAATGATCAGATCTCGAATGTCCCCTCCTTTCCCACAAAAAATAGTGTGATTTTTTTTAGTGCTGCTGAAAGATGCTGCATTGAGAGGAGAGCTGGTGGGAAAAATATCCCATGGAACAGTTTTCTATTGGAAAATGCAATTTTGTCAGAATTGAAACATTTTCTAGGAATTTTTTTGATTGCAATGAAATTTTTGATGCGGGGGAAAAAGAACGAATCCACCCTTCTTAATTTCATAAGGTGAAAATATTTTTGCTTCAGCTCGATCATTTCAGATTCATTTTGATTTGGATTTTAAAACATTAATTTTCATATATATTGCATAAACAATATTTAAGAGAAAATATTTACTATTTTACATTCTCGCATTTCAACATGATTGAAATGAAATGACCGTTTCGTAGATTCTGAGGCCTGAAGTGGTCACTGAGTCTGCCACGGGCCAGAGAATTTCCCCAAATAATTCCTCGATCAGATTTTTTTTTCTTAAATTAAAAAGAGGATTTATGCAAGAAGGAATACAGGTTCCACTAGAAACAAGAGTGACTAATGGAAACAAAGGTTAGAATATAATATAAAATCACAAACATGAACTAGGGCCTACCCTTACCACTAATCTTGACCTAGAAAAGGTCAGTGAAGGAGAATCCACCCATAGTAAGTTGATCCAACGGCTAACAAATGATTTGATGTTTGAAACAAAACATTTTGATAGTCCTGGTATGAATGTGTTCAGAATTCTTGTTGCATGCCAAATTTCTGCTGCTGCTGCTTGTTTCTGGCTTGGAACAACTTCCCTCCTCCCAAATGTTGGAATTTCCCCCAAGAAGGGAAATTCCATTTTTCCACCCAGCTCGAATTTTGAGTCCCCTGCTGGCAGGACCAGTCCTGCATCCGCTGACATCAATGAGAGGGTTGCCATTGTCTCCAGGGGATGAAGGCCAAGGCCCCACCCTTTCCCAGGACAGGTAAATCGGGGGCAGAGGTTTCCCCACGGCGCCCTGCCAGTCTGCCTCACTCCAATGCTGAGGAGCTATCTCTGAGGGAACGCAGGCAGAGCAGGTCAGGCCAGGATGATTTTTGTGATGTGGTCAGTACCCGACTAAGTCCCATTAACTTGTTTCACGGAGGCCACCTGATGGTGACAACTTTCAGAGTCAAAGCAGCAGCCTCATCTGCTGTTCCTGCCCCCTTCTGTATAAACTGATGCCCAGAATAGCCCTGCTCTGCATGAGGGATGGACGTAGCAGAGCGGATGAAGTAAGAACCGCTCCCTGCGGGGTTTCTGATGGCTGATAGTTTGGTGGGTGGCAGGGTGGTGGCTCCAGGCCAGGTTGCCCATCTTTAATTTGGAGCATGGATGCTGAAGGTGTATTGGTGTGAACCAAAACTGAGCACAGCAACTTCTGGGATGGTCCTCACTGTATCTGTCCTCCTGGCTCCCACTAAGGAATGGCCTTCTCTCCAGTCTCCTTACTTGCAGGAGTCACAGAGGAGCTGAGAAATCTTAGATTATTCCCCAGCATCATCCCCTCCCCCCACCTCCGGGGCTCTCAGCATGAGACCCCCACCCTATCGCCCCTCCTGGGCCCTCTCTCGGTATGTCTACCCTACAGCTGGGGGTGAGCTCCCCAGCGTGAATAGATAGACTTCTGGTAGCTTCATTTGAGCTAACACACTAAAAATAGCAGCACAGAGGGCCACCCATAGTAAGCCCTCCCACGTCCCCCCATGTCCAAGCCCACCTGCTGCCCTGGGTCTGAGCTCAGGCAGCTAGCATGTCCGCATTGCTATTTTTAGCATGCTAGCTCAAGGGGAGCTAGCCCCAGTGAGTCTGTCTACCCGGGCTGGGATGTTTGCTCCCCGCTGCTCTGTAGACGTTCCCTCAAAGCTGGGACCAGCCCCATTCTGTGCATTCCCCATCCCAGAGCTCTGGTGCCTGGAGTCTCCAGCCACGGGGTCCACATCGCAGAGCCCTGCTGAGTCCACGGTGATAAGGGGTCGCTTGGTCTCTCTTCGTCCTTTCCATTTTCTCCCTGCTAGTCCCTGCCAGCTCGTCAGTCATAGGAAACCCTTGAGTTGCATTAAGCTCTCCCTGCGGATTCATCTCCTTTCCCCAGATGCCGCCATGTTGCTCCGGGGCTGTGTTTGCCTGTGTGATTCCCTTTCCCCTGAACTTGTACAGCCAGCTGTTGATTTTTGCTTCCCGTTCTCCTTCCCCCCCTGACTCCGCAACCATCCCCTCTCCTCCTTACTGACCATCTTATCTGTTCCTCTGATCTGATCTGACTCCGGACTTGGCACTGTGCTGGCCCAGGGCTGGCATTACGGCCGAGCGTGGCTGCCCCGGGCTCCCTCTCCCTTTGACAAGCCCCTGTCACGCCACTGATTAAAATAAACACAGCCGGTGTTTTCATTCCTAATCCGATTCTGAGCTCCCCCTGACCCTAATGTTTGGTACCGAAAGGAGTATTGTGTGACAGAAACGCATTCCTGCCTGCTCCTGGCTTTTCGGGTGACAGTGGAGAGCGCAGGCCACACCAGCACTGAACTCAGAAAGCCGTGATGATGGGAAGCGTGAGCGCAGATCGGCAGACAGGAAGCAGATGAACTGGCTCAGACCAGTCAGAAATGGCCAGACCCCCAGTAGCGGCCAGCTTCTTAGTTACCTCCCTCCTGCTCAGCGATAAGTCAGGAATCGGAGAGAGACGGGGGCTCAGCACAGCCTGGATTAGGGGGAATTTATCTGGGGACGTGCTGATATGGCCCTTTTTGCTATAGCTTCCGAGCATCCTCTAATTGTTGTTGGATTTTATCCTCACAACAGCCCTCTGAGGTAGGGAAATTTTATCCCCATTTTGCAGAAGGGGAACTGAGACGGGCATTTTAAATGACTTGCCTAAGGTTGCACAGAAGTCTGTGGCGGAGCTGGGAGTTAACCACATCTCCTGTGTCCCAATCCAGTCCCATAGTTTATCTTCCTTTCTACTCGCAGTATGGGAGAACTTCAGGAGGGTTCAGAGGTTGCTTTGAAGATGCTTCCCACAACTCTTTGCAAAACTGGGCTTAGAAGCCTCTTGACCTGAGGCTGTTTCCAGCAGAGACACCTGAGGGCATTTGGTAGGGTGGACTCTGCCTATCCCCTGTAGGGTCAGATACTGTATGGTCTTCAACGGCTGCTGGCAGTGAGATGTTTTGTCTACTGTAGAGTTGGGCAAACTTTTTTCAGCCAAAATTTGTTCAGTGAAAGATGCAGATTCAGCAACACCAAAAGAGTTCATGAATTTGTGTGAAAATCACCAAATCGTTTCAGTTGGAAAAAAAACTTCCAAACCCTGCCAAAAAATCAAAATGTTTCATTTGATCTTGTCAGAAGGAAACTTTCAATGTTTGCGTTCAAAACAAATTTTGTAATAAATTTTCTTCACTTTTATTAAAGAGGACACCGTTAAAATGGTTAAAAATGAATGGTTAGTGTTTTGTTTGGCCTGAAACAAGATGTTCGGGCGTTTTCAATTTGCCAACATTTTCAGAAAATTGTTCGACCTGAAACAATTCCTCCCCCACCCCCGCTTTTTGAATTCCTATTGAACCAAAAAGAATCTGTTTGCATGGATCTAGTCTACTCACTTTCAGCTATTACCTAGCTACCACTGGTTTCCACGCCGGTCCCTGGTCCTGGCTGAAGCTGGGAAGGGGAAGAACTGTAACCAAGTTTCAGTCCACATTTCTGTTCTAGGGTTGGGCTAAATTTTAACCCGTCCTGAGACCTTTTAACATCTTCTCAGAATTCCCAGAGCAATGGGTGCCTGGGGCCACGTTTCTGGAAGACTTTTTTCCTTAACTCTTCTTACAAGCTGCACCAGGGAGCCCTGAGTTTAATCTAGACCAGGGGTGGCCAACTTGTGTCTCCAGAGCCACATGCGGCTCTTCAGGAGTTAATATGAGGCTCCTTGTCTAGGCACCGACTCCGGGGCTGGAGCTACAGACACCAACCTTCCCATGTGCCGGGGCGGGGCCCTCACTGCTCAACGCCTGGCTCTGCCATGGGCCCTACCCCACTCCACCCCTTCCTGCCCCCTCCCCTGAGCCTGCCATGCCCTCACTCCTCCCCCCTCCCCTCAGAGCCTCCTGCACGCCACAAAACAGCTGATCGGGAGGGGCGAGCCGGGGCTGCTGATGGGTGGGAGACGCTGGGAGTGGGTGGTGGGAGCTGCTGATGTATTCCTGTGGCTCTCTGGTAAATTCTGGCTCCTTCTCAGGCTCGGGTTGGCCACCCCTGATCTAGAGCAATTGAGTGACTGACATTGCACTGATTTGTGTGCTCTCTAGACAATCTCTGGTCCTGAATTGCTTGGCTTTTCAGGGTCCCAACTTCCCCACAATTTAAGGGGGTAGAGAGTCAGATCTGATGTTCTGTTCTGTTCTAGAGGGATGGACCCGAGCTGCAAGTTCAGATCCAAATTCGCAGCCAGATCCTTAGCGCCTGCCTTCAGGGGCCCTACATTGGTTTACACTAGTTGAGGATCTGGCCCTTGGGGCCCTGCTCCCCTCCCACAAAGAAGATGCATTTGAACTTCTTATGGAGTTGAAGAGTGTTGGGATCAAGGCCTGCAATTTGGGGCTATCTCCGCTCTGAAGGGTTTTGACCCCAGGTGACCCTTTCAAGCAGCCTGCTCTGAGGTTTTGAGTTTGCAAGGTAATATGAAACCAGTTGAGTTTCACCTTGTTTCGAGTTTCACTGCAGCCATTTCACACAGCCAGTAAATTTGTATGTGGCTCCAGCTGGTGGAGACAGGAATCTCTCTCTGCTTTTCCTACACATGACCTTGCTTTCTGCTGCAAACTGACCTTTTCTTTACCTGCTGTGGGGAAAGACACCGGTACAAGCTGAAAAGGACCCTGGCAATGAATGGGTATCATGAGTGTCGCCATGCAAACCTCAGCAGCCACGCCAGGGGTATCCAAGCGCGTCGCATTGAGTGGGGATGTTAGTGCATGACTGGAAGATCCCATGGGCCACAGAAAGTCTAGCACCGGGGGCAAGCCAATGCTGCTTGGACAGCGCCATGTGGGCTTGCCAAACGGCAGCACCCTGGGCAAACAATGATCTTAATTCACAGCCAGGCAATTGACCATGGGGGGTGGAAAGAGATGCTTCCAGTTTAGCTTTGTTACAAGGTAAAACCTCTTTTAAAAAAGATGAAATATTATTACACTGAGGGACCGATCCCCAGCTGGGGTCTTCAACAGAGCTTGGCTGATGGACAGCAGCTGATGCTCTGGCCCTCTGTTTCAGGTGTCTCACCCTCTCTACAAATACCAGGTGTAGAAGGAGTTAATTATTTTTCAAGCCTGTGGAGCATTTGGTAAGGGAGGAAGAATGGTCTAATGGGTAGAGCAGGGAGCTAGGACCAGGAGGCCTCCATTCAGGTCCCTGCTCTGCCAATGACATCCTGTATGGCCTTCAGCAAGTCCCTTAAATCTACCCTGTGCTTCAGTTTTCCGCTGACAAATTGGGGATAATCCTTCCCTACCCGACAGGGATATTGAGTCTAAATGCATGGATGATTCTAAGTTGCTTTTATGTATTATGGTGAGGAGAACAGAGATGGTTCAGATTTGGGGAAGGTCTTTGTCTTATCCAAACCCACTTGGCTCCCGGGAAGAGAGAGCAGCATTTCAGGGTGTCCCTGTTCATCCCCCATTGGACAGACATGGTGGCTGAGAAGGATTTAAACAAACCTTGGGCAAAGCAGGGGGGAAACTGCTTTCAAAGGTCCCTGAACTGCTGTAAACACTCACCCAAGCCTTTGAAACTGAAAAGTACTTTAATGTGCCAGTTAAAGGCCTCTCCTGGGCCATCCCCTGACTTTACAGGGACTAATGGGATGAGAGATGCTGGGGACCCAAAGCATAAAAGGGAGCGTGTTTATGGTGCAGTGGCAGCAACAGCCCCTGGCTGAGCCCTGATGAGGGTCTTTCTCCATTGCTGCAGCAGAGTTGATGGAGGGACAGAAGAGACAGAGGCCCAACCCTGCCAGTTATCCCAGATGAACCTGCCAGTGTCCATCAAAGAGCTGGGAATCTTCTAACACTGAACAAGGAACTCCATTAGAAAGCAGAATTGCCCTTGAGGACCTCAGTCTCAACACGCTGTACAAACATTGATGCAGCCCTGTAAGTGAAATGTTACTATCACCAGGGGAAACTGAGGCACATTGCGATGACCTTACTGCAGAATGTGGGTGCTGCTTAGTAAGAGTTGCTTAGTGCAGAGAGACCATCACACCAGTGTTCTGTGGTCTGAACTTGATTCCCATTGTCTTCCAGGCGGTGCATGAGCTGTTGGGTTGGACTCTACAATGATTTGGGACCTGGCTAACTCAGAGGCATCTCCCTCCCTGTGCAGTACTGCCCCCGTTGCAATCAGTGCCAGGTAACAGCCCCCTGGGTTGAAAAGAGAAGGGAGTTGATCACAGGTTGTTTCTGATGAGTCATCTTGTCTTTAAGATGCCACCAGACTCCTCGTTGTTTTCATCTTGTTTCTGCCTCTCGCTCCCCTCACTGCAGCAAAGCTGGGATCTGCTAACTTTGTGGGCACTCTGCAGGACTCCTTTCTTTCCCCCAGGTTTTTCTTTTAGGGGAGGATTGAGGGATTGGGGTTGGTCTGGGAAAGGGGTGAATACCTGCGGTTTCTGGCCAGTGAGTTAGATGGGCATCTCTCATTTTGAGAGATGGTGTTGGATTCAGAGAGGACAAGCAGGTTTTTGGGTCAAGGATTTATCCTTCAGGTGTGTGTGTGAGAGAGGGGTGGGGTGTGTGCTTATACCTATACAAATAACATTTATTTCAGTTTATACCAATTCTAAGCACCTAAGAGACAAAATAATAGGATGAATTCATGGGTTAGAAGATTTTCAAAGCAGTGTAAGATTTTTCACACTTCTCTCATAAAAAAAGTAAATACTGGAAGATATGTCTATGCCCCTCAAATTGCCTTGAAAATCTGATCCAGAATATCTGCCATCTATCTGCCCTTTTGCCCTTTTCCATTTGTAGTCAAATAATACGTTTACTAAACAAAAAAAAAATGAAACTTTTTAGTAAGGCCTAATATTGCAACGTATTAACCTCTTCCCAGAAGGGCAGGACACCCTCCTTTTACTTAGATTTGTAAGCTTTTGGGGACAGGGGCTGTCTTTTTCTTGTATTTTATTTTTTTGTGGTGTTTGTACAGTGCCCAGCGCAATGGGGTCCTGGCCCATGAGTCTGGGGGGTAACAGGTGCTACTGTAATACACCTAATAAAGAAAGTACAGTGCCTAGCACAATGGGGTCCTGGCCCATGATTCTGGGGGTCCCATGCACTACTAAAATACAAATGATAAATAATAATAATTTGGGGCAGATCAATGGGGCTATGACAATTTACATCAGCTACCGAGCTGGGTCATTTGTTACCCCTCTGAAGCATTCAGCAGCTTGCAGGAGTGGGCCCCCAAACTACGAATGACTTGATAACAGGCAGCCGGAGCTTGGGCTAGGTGTTGGGTTTTTTTTGTTTTTGTTTTGTTTTTTTGTTTGTTCCTCCCCCCCGAATAAATCCAACGGAATGAATAAAATAAATAAAGACCAACTGTTTAGATTTGCTATAGAGGAATTTGACTGGACAGCTCACCCATTGCTGCACCAAACAATCAGACTGGGTGGATAGCACCAAAAATCTATTTGCCACCATCAGCAGCAATCCTCCTTCTCTGCTCCATTCTGAAAGGGGCTGGAAATTTAATGTGCACTCATCATTTTGAGGCGGGTGGAGCACAGAATGAACCGGACCCGTTAATTTCACATTCTGTGGCAGCTAGTTTCATACTTTTTAAAAGAAAAAAAAATGAAACTGGTTTAAGTTTTTACAAAGAGAAGTCACAGATCAGCAAGCACATAATGCAAAGAGCTCTAAGAGGCGTTGGAGTGGCTGAGTGAAGATACAGGCTGCGTCTGGGTGTCTAGGATAATCACATAGGATAGAGTTCTTTCTTTTGCAGCCGTGCACAAGACCTCAGTCAGAATCAGGACCCTCTTGCGCTAAGCACTGTCCAATCAGAACTAGTCTACGCTCGGAAGAGACACCGATTTTTCTAAACTGGTTTCTAAACTGATTTGTGTCCGCACAAGGGATTGGAACGAAACTGATTTAGTTAATAGAATAGAATAGATTTATAGATACGAAGGCCACAAGGGCCCATTAGGATCATCTCTAGCCTGACATAACTGATGCCAGAAAATGTAATTCTTGTAGTGAGACCAATCATTTCTGATGGTGCTCGAGCTAGTTAAATGGGTGCAATTTCTGGCTGTTGACTGGCCCTCACATAGGAAGTCCCTGCTCTAAAGAGTTTACAGTCTAAGTTCTTTCTTTGTCCATGTTTGCATTTGTAATGCATGCACCAGCCTGTCTGATGACTGGGAAGCTGGGCGGAGGCCCCAGGAATAAAAGAGCCACCCCCCTCCGCTGAGGGAGGGGGCCACAGAATTTGTCAGATTGGCAGCCTTAGAGGCTGAAGACCCCTGTTTATCCTCAGCCCAAAGACACAGCGGGGAATTCTGGATCTCAATCTTGGTCTGATGTTTGTGGCTGTCCCTTTTCTCTCTGCTGAACTGAATCGACACCCTGGATCCGAACACCCCCAAACGCTGGGAAGGTTTGGATTCTCCTACAAAAGTCATGGCTTGGATTGTAAACGCTTTAGGGCCGGGAGCATCTTTTTGCTCTGTGTTTGTACAGCCCCGAGCACAGTGGGGTCCTGCTCCACGATTAGGGTCCCGAGGCACTATTGCAATACAAATAGCGATTCATGGTGGCTCAGGGTCATCTCCGATTCTGGCTCAGGAGGGTCGCACGAGCTCCGTGGCGGAATGGTCCGATTTCTGAAGGCTGCGTCCTGGAAATATCAGCTGAATTGAAACAGGGAAGATAATGTTTCAGTGGGAAAAGTCCAGGCTGAGTGTTCCCTTGAGGACTGATTGATCTGTGCAGAGATCCACGGGTGACATCTAGTGGCAGAAAGACACCAGAGAATGAGGATGAAAATGAGTGCACAGAATTCCAGGGCAAAGGGCTAAAGCAGGGGTGGGCAAACTTTTTGGCCCTAGGGCCACATCGGGTACAGAAACTATATGGAGGGCTGGGTAGGGAAGGCTGGGGGAGGCTAGGCCTCCCCAAACAGCGAGGCGTGGCCTGGCCCCCGCCCCCTATCCAGCCCCCTGGAACCCTCACCCCCATCCAACCCGCCACCTGCTCCCCACCCCTGACTGCCCCCCAGTACTCCCACATCCTATCCAAACACCCCTGCTCTCTGCCCCCTGACCATCCCCCTGGGTCCCCCGCCCCTACCCAATCTCCCCTGCTCCCCACCCCCTGACTGCCCTGCGGGCCCCCCCACCCCCTATCCAACCCTCCCTGCTCCATGTTACCTGTGGGATGGGGGAAAGGGGGGCTCAGTCTTTCGCTATGTGTGTCCCCTGCTCGTTTGGCTGCTCCCTCTGGCAGTCGGGCAGGGCTCACTCCTTGTCTGGGCTTGGCTGCGGGGGACAGGGGCCAAGCATGCTGGGAGTGGAGGGAGGCCCTGACTTGCTCTGCCCCTGTCTCCAGCAGCAGGTCCCAGACCCCTTGACTGCCCCCCTCCAACCCTCTGGCTCCTTGCCCCTTGGAACTCCCCCTGACCACGCCGCCCTGGAGCACCTGGTCTGGCCGCACTATAGCCGTGCCGCCCGGTCGGAGCTGCAGCCCCGCTGCCCAGGCACTGGGGGACCTGTCACTGTGAGGGAGGCAGGGTGGGAGGGGAGCAGATGGGGAGGGGCCAGGGACTAGGCTCTGCCCCACTCACCGTGCTGCCAGGGGGTTGGGCTGGCTCCTCTGCAAGCCTGTCCTGATCCTGCTCGCTGGCAGGAGCTCGGGGGCCAAAGGGAAGGCTCCTGCAGGCCGGATGTGGCCCGCGGGCCACAGTTTGCCCCCCTCTGGGCTAAAGTCTGACTTGATGGAAGGGGGTGCCTGAAGGAGTGAATGCCCTTCTGCTGTGCTCTGTAGCTGGGCCCTGAGCCTCACCCGTTTAGGAGATGGTAGTCACTGGGGAAGTTACCTGTATATTCAGCGGGGAGGGGGGAGAGGTGTCTGGTGTTTTGAGTGTCTGGGATGTAGCTGGGCTGCCTGGTGTTAAGATGGAGCCATTCATTCACTGGGATAGCTCAGTGGTTTGAGCACTGGCCTGCTAAACCCAGGGTTGTGAGTTCAATCCTTGAGGGGGCCATTTAGGGATCTGGGGCAAAACCTGGGGATTGGTCCTGCTTTGAGTAGGGGGTGGGACTAGGTGACCTCCTGAGGTCCCTTCCACCCCTGATCTTCTATGATTCATGCCCCATCAGCCTGTAGTGACTGACTGTCTGAAAGCAGCAAGGCTGGGGGTGGAGAACTGTTTGGAGGTTCTGGAGAAAAACATGGCCCCTAAGTTCATTGCTCCCACCTGGCTCATGATTTCCCTCTGACCAGACCACTCCCCTGGGAAAGAGCCTGGGGATGGGGGATAAGTGCAGTCTCACCAAACACAGGTGTTCAGAAAGTATGATTCAGGCCCCAGAAATCCTGAGATTGGCTTCAACAGTCAGGAGATTTTTTAAAATGTTCAGTGTTGGGTTCTGTTTATTCACCTTCTGGCTTTGGTGTCTTTGTTAGGAGACACTTTTTCAGGCTTGTCCAGGAGCGCTAGAAACTTCTGTGTTTTTATTCCCAATTAATAAAAGCTGAGATTCTCACCAAATCACCTGGCTCTAGGAGCTGGGGCTTGAAGAGTAACCCCATATATTGTGAGGTTTGGGCTAAAACTGTGAGATTTGGCACACTGAGCTTTCTCCTTATGGGCCTGTTTCAAAGTCCATTGGTGTCAGTGGGGTCTTCTATTGACTTAAAAGGGGTCTTGATCAGTCCTTTTACTTATTTAAGATGGGTTTTTCAAAGGAACCTATGGGTATTAGGTACCCAAATTACATTGAAGGTGAGTGCCTAATCCCCTTAGGTACCTTGAAAACATCAGCCTCAGTCTGACTCTCTCTCAATCTCTTCCTCCCTCCCTTTTCTCATCGGTGCAGGGAAATTATTTACTGCCCCTTTAACGTAATTAACTTGTAATAATCCCAAACTGTTAGCAGCCCGGTCAGTCCCTATAATTTATCTTTCAATGGAGCCATTAACGTCCCCCCAGAGGCCGCTCATAAAGTATCCCTGGCCAAGACAGGCGGGCCACAAATTTCCCTGTGCCTCTTTCTCCCTGCCTCCGCCCTGCTTCCCTTTTGCTCTGGATTGAAGCTGACAGCTGACCCCAGCCAAAAGCTGCCGTGCATTGATCCAGGTCTGGAGCCTGCTCCTTGTTCTTAGATGGAGCCCCGGCAGCTGCAGACCCAGGGCTGTGTTGGGGCATTCAAACCGCCGCCTTCCCCAGGGGGCTGAAGGGAGGGGGAGGCTTGGGCAGAACTAGGTGTGAACATTTTTGCCCAGAACTTTTTTGAGGGAGGGGACGGGGGTGGGGGAGGGGGTTAAAATGCATATTCAGGTCAACTAAAACATTCTGCAAATTGTTGTGGTTAAGAACGATTTCCAAAAAGACAAAAAGTTCCATTTAAACATTTTTCATAATGAAATGTTTTGACTTTTTGTTTTGAAATTGATGGAAAAAATCCCTCCCACCCAGTTTTGCAAATGTCTTCTCCTGGATCACTTGACCAGGAATGGCCGTACTGGGTCAGGTGCTCAGCTGGTATCAATTGGTGGTGTTCCACTGAAGCCAATAGTGGATTTACACCAATGGTACATTCTGTACAGTTTTTGACCTGGGCTTTCCTCACCCTGGCAGCCATTCAGCCAGGCTAGCTATTCCAAGGCCGGATCCTTGGCTGGTGTAAATTGGGAAGAGCTTTAGTGGAGCTATGCTGATTTACTCCAGCTCAGCATCTGGCCCTCTAGCTCAATCGGGCTTATAGGGTTGGAATTAATTCCTATGCAGAGAACTAGCAAGAGCTAGGCAACGCTTAAGGATGCATTGGGGGGGAGGGATAGCTCAGTGGTTTGTGCTTTGGCCTGCTAAACTCAGGGTTGTGAGTTCAATCCTTGAGGGGGCCATTTAGGGATCCAGAGCAAAAACTGGGGATTGGTCCTGCTTTGAGCAGGGCTTTGGACTAGACTCCTGAGGTCCCTGCCAACCCTGATATTCTATGATGTCAGTGGGACCTCTGTGGTGCATGGGGCTTGTGCTGGCTCTCTGCCCCAGAATGAATTTCAGTCAGAGTAGAGGTGATACCACATATGTTTTGTAACAAAATGTTTTAACTTTTTGTTTTGAAATTACTTTAAAATTTGGTGGAAAAAATCTCTCTCACCCAGTTTTGCAAATGTCTTCTCCTGGGTCACTTGACCATGAATAGCCATATTGGGTCAGGCAGCACCAGTAAAACTGATTTTCAGACTCTGTAAGGGCACTTATATTTTGGCTTTACTCTGGCTTATTTTGCTTTAATTCCTCATTGATTATTAGACTGAAATAAGCCGGGTTCAAACTGAAACAGGAGCGTCCACTCAGGGCTTTGAACCAGTGTAACTAAACTGGTTTAAAACCACACCATTTTGATTATTATTATTTTGATTGACAGGGAGTGTTGCCCAGTGGATAAATCAGCGGCTTGGGACTCAGGAGACAGGGTTCTATTCCTGGTTCAGCCACTGGGCTGCTGGGTGACCTGGGCCAGTCACTTCCTCCATGCCTCAGTTTCCACATCTGTAAAACTGAAATAATACTGACATCCTTTGTAAAGTGCTTTGGGATCTACAGATTAAAAGTGCTATATAAGGGCTAGGTATTGTTCTGGCAGTGCCGAGGTACCCCAGTCACAGTGCAGCCAGTTCTCATGAGTATCACAATGTTTGTTTGACAATTAAATCTGCAACTGCTGGAATCCTGTGATCACATAAGAATCTCAGCTTTCATTTAAAAAAAAAAAAAAGTAAATTTCTAGCATTCCTGGTTGCAGAGAAATCCGTGAAAACATGACCCCTTAATGCGTCAACACCACCAGGCAGATAAAAAGAGCTCCACATCTACTGTTTATTAAATCTCAGGATTTTTAAAGCCAATTTCATGATTTCTTTTGTGGGGGGGGGGCTGATTCATCATTTGGTGAATGGTTGGGGTTGGCAATTCTACAATCCTGGCCCATTGCGCTAGGAGCTGTACAAACCCAGAACAAAAAGTCGGTCCCTGTCAAAGAGCTCCCACTCTAATCTAAACAAAGTTTGGCTTTCTGATGTAGGAAAGGCCTGGATGGAAATAATCGCTTTGTCTGGTTTCAATGAAAGTATATTACACATACAAGCACCTTTTGAAACACAGTCTTCTCCCTGGGCGCAGTTATCTCCCAAAGTTTCAGAACATGTTTCACTTGTCAATTTCCCAGCCCAATTATTGCAATCACTGTGTGATTACACTCCTCAATTTGGCAATTACCTTTGCTTACATTACTTGGGTAATTGAGCGAGGCAATTACATGGTAAAATGCTATATGGAAAGTTATTCCATCCCCTAAACCTTAGCTACCTAAACCAAGAAAATTGAGGCACTCAATCCCTATTTAGAGACTGCAATAGCCATGGAAAGAATAAGAAAGGGATAGTTCAGTGGTTTGAGCATTGGCCTGCTAAACCTAGGGTTGTGAGTTCAATCCTTGAGGGGGCCATTCAGGGATCTGGGGCAAAAATTGGGGATTGGTACTGCTTTGAGCAGGGGGTTGGACTAGATGACCTCCTGAGGTCTCTTCCAACCCTGATATTCTATGATTCTATGAAAGCAAGACAATTCCATTTCCCCAAAACACCTGCCATGCTGTGAGCCCAGTTCATGCACTCTGGTGTAAATTAAGAGTAATTCCATGAGGCCTGATTACCCTTTCACTCTGGTGTAAATCAGGAATCGAGATGGGCAAATAATGGATTTTTTTGGTTCATTTGCAGTTTCAAAAAGTTGATTTGTTTTTTTGAGTCAGACCAAAAATGAAACATTTCAGAATTTTTCAGTGGCTTGAAAAGTTGAAGAAAAATTCATTTTGGGTCCAACAAAATGTTTCATTTTTTGATGTTAACCATTTAAAAATATTTGTAATTACAGAAAAAAAGGCATTTTTGAAATGGTGTAAATCAGGAGTAACTCCATGGGGCCTGAGGGCCCCCCCCCACTCACCCTGGTGTAAATCAGAAGCAACTCCACTGAAGTCAATAGTTACAACCATGTAAGCCTGTGGTGAAGTCAGTCAGGTCCCCTACCCCAGCACAACGGCAGTTCTGTCCCCTCAATTGCTTTCCACCCTCAGCGCTATATCCTTTGGACAGGAGGCTAGGTGGGAGATTTCTCTTTCAGAACATGCTCTACCGTCTGTTTAATGTGCAGTGACATGACCACCTGGATTTGTTTTCAATGTAGTATTTTTATGTCGTAATGCGAGTACTAATTCCTCAGCTCTCCGTCTATATCTAATCATCCTCCACATATGGCAGTTTCCATCTTAGGATCTCAAAATGATTTACAAATAGCAGAGCCAAATCCTTAGGTTTCACTCGGTCTTTACATCAGGCCTGAGGCTGAGCCTACCCAGCTGCCAAGGCCCCTGAGCAAGCTGGTGCCAAGGAGCCCCTCATAAGGCTCCCCGGGCGGCCCCCTACGCTGCGGGATCGACCGTCCTGGAGAAACGCGTCAGTGCAGCCATTGCAAGGAAAGCCCCAGAGCAAGAGCAGAGACCTCCTTGCTCTGGGCCTGCACCACGTTGCCATCTCTGCCATGTATCTCCTGCACCTTGAGGAGGCCCAGAGCAAGAGCAGAGACCTCCTTGCTCTGGGCCTGCACCACATGGCAGAGATGGCAACGTATCTCCTGCACCTTGAGGAGGCCCAGGCTAGCTCAGTGATGGACTGGGAAAACTAGGAGCTGGGAGGGTGTCCCAAGACCTTAATCCCACATGGGCCTGAGATGAGGAAGAAGCAGGCGATTCAGACTGAGCCTGTTGGTTCCCCGGAACAAGGGTGACCACAATCCCCCCATCTGGAGCTGAGTGGGAGGGTAGGAGTGAGGATGATGGGTTCTGCAGGCTACCAGAAAACCCCTGCTTCCCTCTCAGGAGACTGCTTAATGTCCTGGTATTCATGTGGAGAGCATGTGGCTGGTGTCTCAGGGAAAAGGGTGTCACTGGGGAGGTGGACCTGCTGGAGAGGTGTGGAACGGGCTAGGAAGGTTCAGAGGGGGTTGCTGGGCTCTGAAGAGAAGGGGGCACATTGGGTTGGGGTCCTGTTGGAGAGGGGCTGTAAGTGACTTTGCGCTGTGGGGAACTGCCCTCCGGAAGGAGACAGTTAAACCAAATCCCGGGGGGAGGGCGACTCGAGCAGAGACATCAGCCCAACCCTGCCTGCAGTTTGGTGGCAGAACTTGTCACAGGATTCGGGGCCTGATTTTACCTCATTCCTGCTTTTTTCACGTTTGTGCGCTAAGCTGATTTCATTAAGCTGCTCAGTAAATGATCAGTGTGATGTATCTTCCCAATTTGTCACAGCGTTCCCTCCGGGTAACCGTTAGTCTCTAAGGTGCCACAAGTACTCCTTTTCTTTTTGCGAATACAGACTAACACGGCTGGTACTCTGAAACCTGTCTGGAAGGGGACTCTCAGGAATCCTGGAGCAGGTGAGGTTCCATTGGTAGAGGAAACGTTGGACTGTTGAGTTCTCGCCAGGGGAAAGATGATGGGAAAACATCCCAGACACCAAACATACGTCAGGTTCTTTTGATGGGCCTAGGTTACCTTCACCAAACCCACAGGAGAGGGGGGCTCTGGGGATCCCCTATGGGGAGTTTTCTATGGATTGTTACATTGAAGGGAAAGTGGTGCACTTGTCATAAGAACGGCCACAATGGGTCAGACCAAAGATCCATCCAGCCCAGTATCCTGTCTTCTGACAGTGGCCAATGCTGGGTGACCCAGAGGGAATGAACAGCACAGGGAATCAAGTGATCCATTCCCTGTCAACTAGTAAGCAGTGCTGTAAGGGCACCCCTGATCAGGCCTGGTGGGGACTGAACCAATCTCCTGTGGGTCTAAAAGTACACCCCTCTACTGTCTGAGCTCCAGGAACAGCTGGGTTTGTTTAAAGGTGGTAGTCATCTCATAAACTTCTTTCTGTGGCGCAGCCATGGGAGTGAGCCGGAGAGCCAGATTGCATTCGCCTGAGTGGAGCTGGTTGGACATTTTCTGACAGAACAGTTTCCTCCCATTAGAAAATGCCAGTTTCTCAAAAGCAAAACGTTTAGCGGAAAGGTGTTGCTTTCGTTTCAACAGAAAAATGAAAACCCAAATGTGAGACGGTCAAAGCGTTCTTCTGGTCACCGAACATTCTGACTGGTCATTTCAGAACGATTTTCCTTTTCTATTTTTTTAAAGCTTGTATTTTATAATAGAATACAACATTTTCAAGTCAGAATCGGAATGAAATATGTTTGATTGACTTGAAATGATCTCCTCCATCCCGCAGCCACCACCAGAATTTCCTTTCTCAGGAAATTTTGAAACTTTTTGTTTTCATTTCAGAACTGAAAAAAATGTCAACCATGGAATTTCCTGAGAAACTAAAAATCCAGCTCCCATCTGCCCAGAAGCTCCATCTCTGTGCTGGTCCAGGGCCTCCCTGCTCTCCTGTGTACCCAGCGGCTCCTCACCCGGGACATGCCAGACACCCGGCTCCCCCAGCAGGGAAGAGGAGAAGGAAGCCCCAGAACCTTCACAAACCCATTCAGAGCTCCAGGTATGTAACGAAATCCCCGAACCAGGTGAGTTTTACACAGGCTTTGCAGTGAACATGTCACCCATCAGTGCTGACATGACCAAAGAACACCGCTTGGGGAAACTGACAAACTCATCATATCCAGCCAGGCAACTTCCTAACTTCCGAGCCTGCAAGGTGAAGGGACCAGTGCTGTCCTGCTAAATTCCCCTCTAAACCCTGAACTTTCCCAAGGAATGAAATTTAATGCCCAACAGCAGAACACTTAATTAGCAGGCGGCAATAATCTGATTTGTAAACACTGTACCCAAGAGAGAGACTAGCTCCTGTATTCCCGAGGATTTAGGTACTATACACAACTCTCATAGTTTAATCCCTGAGAACATATCAGAAGGTTTAAAGGAATTTTTTTTTCTCTCTCTCTCTCATATTTAGTGTGCCCATCAGTGCAGTATGTAGGCATTATGTTCTGTGTGTATGATAGGCCTTTATCAATCCCTCCACCTATCCAAACACTCCCCTTTTTGGAGGGTATTTGGCTCTGGATCTGAACTTTCCACCTTGGGCCCAGCCCTGTTTTTTGTTCAAGATGCTCTGCAACGTTGGGGGTGATAAAACACAGGCCCCCCTCTCGCTTGTCCTGCTCTGATGCCTACTTACTGGATGAAAATTTATTAACGGGCATCCACCACCTCCTCTGTTTCATTTGGATCTCCCCCTCATCTAGAATATTCACAGGCTGTGACTCCCCCCTACTCCTCTTGTTCTCTGCTCTGCCTCTCTGTTCCCGCAGCAATCTCCCTGACAGTCATATGGTTCTCACTGACCTACTTTGCTTTCACTCTGACTCCTAAAAAAATCCGCAGATACAAGCAAGGCAAATATAACCAAAGTGATCAGAGAATGAAGGGGATGTAGCAAATCCTTTAGATAACAGGGAGAACGATGCACTTGGGTTTTTCCATCATGGATGAATCCTTGTTCAGAATTTTAATATCATGACGAAAAGCTGACGCACAGGATGCCCTGGGTTTTATGAGTGGAAAGATACAGTCCTATAACAATAATAATTGATTAATACCTAGCTCTTTCATAGCACTTTCCATCAGTAGATTTTGGGTGCATCATCCAGTTCAGATTAAGAGTTGTAGATTGTTATAACTAACAAATCTCTTATATTTTGCAACACCTTTCACAGACATTAGAAATAGGATGGAATTTGCATCAGCCACCTCTGGGGCGGAACATTGCAACTATTAACAGAGCATTGCAACAAAACACGTCAGCTAAGGAAATGGAGAATTGAATATCCAACTGAAACAGTCTATACCAAGATTTATGCAGTCCTCCACTGTTGTAGTGTCTGAATGTCTCAGATGGGGGAAATTTTGTGAGGCAAAATAGAATAAATGAAATTTGTAATTGGGCCAAGATAGTGGAATTAACACCCGGACATTTGTGGGAAGTGCCATGGGATCTTTCCTGAAGATTGATGATCCAGGCCACGTGTATATCTCATGTGTATTTGTGACTCTGGTGTCTCTTGCCTGATACTTAGATTGTAACATCTTTGGGGTCGAGGCTGTTCTTTTTGTTCTGTGTTTGTATGCACCTAGCACAGCAGGTGCCTGGTCCATGACTGGAACTCCTAGGCAATACAGTAATAGAAATAATAAATTCATAAAAATGGATCCACCAATATCTGTCTGACTCAAACCGGTAAATTCAACTCTGTGGTATTGGCGACCTTTTCTTCCCTGCTTGTGAAGGTTTACTCGGGTGAGGTTTAGCTGATGGGAATACTGGGGGAAGCCCGTGTTCATCCAGATGCGCTCATGTCGACCAACACCCTCCGAGACAAACGAGCGTGTTTGTGCGAGACCACATGTTCCCGCCACGAACGCTCAAAGTGCCGGCTATCCAAGTAGCGTGGATGCAATCTCATGTGATCTTCGTGACCAACTACATGGCTGGAGTCGTGCGGAATAGCCAGGAGGCTGATGTTGATTTGGATAACGTGTTCATTGGGCAATTGTGAATGGCGGAAAAAAAGTAGCAAAACCCCACAACTCCAGAGAAAGAAAGGGCTAATTCACTGAATACATTGCTCACTGTGCATATCTTAACAGTTTATGCATATTATGGTAGCAGCTAGGGACCTCAATAGCTCATGTACTAAGCCCTGCATAAACATACAGTAAGAGACAGTCCCTTTTGAAGGACTTGGCCAAGGTCACAGACAGAGGGTAGAGACAGAGCCTAGATTTCCTTAGTCCAGTGTCTTACTCACAAAACCACCCTTTACTTCTCCACAAGTTGTAGCTAGTGTAAGCTCAGAGGAGCTATTACACAGCAGCCAGATGGGTTATTTTGTCTATTTCATGAGCCCATACAGATCTATGATTAGGCCACTGTAGTGCGTGTCTTGGATGTGTTAGCTGGTCCCCTGGGACGTGCCTGGTCATTGAGGCTGGAGCTGTAGCTTCATTCCGGAGTCCCACGCCACCGGATCTTCTCGGCAAACCGTTTTGTTTTTTTTTCCCTGACAGCCCAGTGATTTTTCACACTCTCCCATGCTTTGATGTGCGGCCCAGCAACTGTTTAGACGATCTGTTCTCTTCGGCAAGTTAACATTCCCTCCCCGGAAAATACACGAGCACTGCAGACAAAGTGGATCATTGTCAAAACAAGACCGGCTTTATAGGAGGGAATCCAATGGCTTGCGGAATGGAGAAGGGGAGGGGGAAGTCAGGGGTGAACCCAGGACTGTTCAGTTTAAGTGAGTGGGAGGAGAGGGGGTGGACGTGTGTGTGTGTTGCTAGTGAGAGAGCAAGAGGGGTTGTAAGAATCATGTGGGGGGGCGGGGGACGGGTGTGTGTCTCCGGAATAGCTATTGAAGTGGCTGAGGGAGGCTGGCCCAGATGAAAACAGCTCGTTTTGTGGTTAGGCAAGGACTGAACAGCTGCGAGCTCAATTCCCATCTTTGCCACTGACTCCCTGTATGACTGTGGGTAAATCACACAGGTTGGGATTTTCCAAACAGCCTAAGCGAGTTAGGGCCCAGACCTTCAAAAGCTATTTAGGTGCCTAACTCCCATTGGAATCTATGCGAGTTAGGTGCTTAACTGCCTTCAAGGATCTGGCCCTTTAAAGCTTACCCTCAGATTGCAGTCTGTAAATTGGGGATAATCCTCCTTTCAAGGTATGTCTTGTCTAATTCTATGTAGAGCAGGGTCTCTCTTACTTGGTCTGACCCCTTTCTTCGGACTCTAGGCTCTGGAGGGCAGGGCTGTCTCTCGTTGTGTGTCTGTGCACCACCTCACACAATGGGACAATGGTCAAACTACTGGAATATAAATACTAATGAGGAGGAACAAGGAGTGGGCCAGGACGAGGCGTAATCCTGGTTCTTTGCCCTTCGCTAGCCCCTTCCACTGGGAGGGCTCAAAGTGTAATAACCCTCACAATGCTTCTGAATCTCTTTGCTTTTTGCATCCTATATTTCACTCAGGGCTAACTGCTACGTTCATTCTGCAGGTGCTGAAGCCAAGACACCGAGGCCCCAATCCTGGGCTCTGGTTGAGCTGTGCTTGGGAGAGGCCTCAGGGAGGGGGTGGAGGTAGCTTTTTACCACCTTTCTGCCTCACTTCCCTCAGTCCCAGAGCTGATTCTGTCCCTGGTGCAACTTAAAGCATCCTTGGGGCTGCTCTACATTATGCCAGCTAGTCCTGGGTCCCGGGGGGGGGGAAGGGGGCACAGTAGCCAGGGATCATCAGAGTGCTGCTGTGCTCAGCCACGCCTCCTACAGGAGGAGATATAATGGGGCTGGCATGGGGCCAGCTATATGAACCATGGATTTCCTAGCACTAGGGGAATCCTGAAGTGTCTGGTTAGGCCAGCTTTCTAGCACCTTTGGGCCGCCACGGCAGTTCAAAGGGGCCACAGCAGGGGACAGGATCTGCCCCGAACACTTTAAGCTGTCAAAGGGGACACTGGCCAGAGAAGGGGACAGACTCAGTACAAAGGGGCCTGCCCCAGGTCACACAGTGAGGGCTGGGAATAGGACCCAGGAGTTCTAGCTCTACCCTCTGGCGTGATCAAGAAGGTTCCAGCCCCCCTATCATTAGCTCCCCCCCTCCCCCTGAAGTGATTGTTGAAGCAGGATCACGAGGTAGCTAGAGGAGTGGGCGTGGAAGGGGCAGGAACTGGACTGGTTAGTGGCAATGTAGGGCCATCAGCCAGTTCTATCAGAGGCGTGATGGAGTCCTCTGTGATATCTGGCATGAGTCCTAGAAGAAGACACAGACTATTTCGTGCCATCTCCTCATAGCACATGGATTAAGCTCTTTGCAGGCCCCAGATCCAAACACTAGTCCCTCGACCCTACCTCCTTGCATTGCCAGCGAACCAGAGGCATAATGGGACACTCGCTGAGTCAGCTCACACATGGCACGGGAGGGAGGAGCTCCATCGCCCACCAGCTGGTCTCACTCCCATCCTGTGTGGGAGGAAGAGCCGGTGTCGGGCAGCACGGGGAAACCAGCCCCCTCACCTTCCATGGAGGGTCACAGGGCGGCAGTGCTGCTTGGCTCAACCTCCATCACGGTCAATTTCATTCTGCAGTCCCCCCCTGCAGTCTGCGTGAGCACGCATGGTAGGACGCGTGACTGCAGGTTGGCTCCCAGAGCCAGCTGGCAGCCAGTGGGAGCTCTCACAGCAAAGCCCAGACAACAGAACTGAGACACACGCAAAGAATCCAATAGCCCAGGACAGATGGCTCCAGCAGCTTGCGTTCCCTCCCTACCCCGCATCCTCTTCCTTTCCCTTTCCCTGATCTTTTTCATTTACTTCCCCTTTCCTTTCTTTTCTTTCATGTCTCCTTCTCTAGGCTTTTTCTCTCATTTCTTTTTCTCATTTCAGCTCTCCCCACACACTTTTCACTCCCTCTTTCCCCCCCTTCCTATCTCATCTCTGTGCATTTGTTTGTTTTATGAAGTTTGAGCTGCTGGAAGGACAGACCTGGGGACTTGGCCAGGCTGGGAGCTGTGTGGGAACCAGAATTTCCATTCTGCAGGAAGTTCCATGATTTCCTCATTTATTTTCATTCCAAATCAGAAAAAAAAATGTCAAATTTCAAACTTCCCCATAAAGGGAAATGTTGTTTTGGGTCAATCAAAGGGTTTCATTTCAATAAAAGCCAAAGGTTAGGTTACAATTTTTAAAATTTAACACTTTTTTAATAACAAAATAATTTTTTTTTGCAGCAAAATCTCATTTCAAACCCCCAAATTGAAACATTCCATTCCCAAACTGTCAAAATGGAACAGGCAGGGGGATGGAACAGATCAGTGGCCATGCGGGGAACAGAGCCCCGTGTGCTAAGCCACATGGGTGCAAATTTTTGACATTGTCAAAGTGCTTCCTTTCAATTTTTTTAAAGTAAAATGTCAAAATTGACACGTTCCTGTAGAAAATTTTTTATGTTGACAAAAATGGCACCATCTCTTTGGCCCAGATCCGGAAAGGTATTTAGGCTCCTAACTTCCGCTGAATCGCTGTCTCACCAGTGCATTTTAGCCCTGTTCTTTCTCCCTTTCCTCTTCTTCCTCGTTCCTTTAATCTCCACTGTTCTTCTTCCACCTTCGTTTTCTCCCACCATCACTCAGTCTCTCCCAACTGCCCTTCTCCCAGAAAAAACTCTTGGTCTCTCATTGCCCATATTAACCTGCCTGCGATGGGGTATATAAACCCCCACACTGGCAATGACAGGGTTAAGGGGAGCTAGTGAGATCAGTTAGCCTGTTCTGTGGCACCTGGTGACAGACAGGTTGTTAAGGATTAGACCCAGCTGGGGAGAACCAGCCTGGATAGTTCCTATAAAGGAAGGACTGCAGGGAGTTGAGGCAAGCTGGAGTAGGGAGTGTGAGCATTAGGACTGCTCTTGCAGGGGGAGGGTAGCAGGCGAGAAGGGAACACTTGGAGCTGACTAGGGAAACTGAGGCAACGCTGCACAGGAAGCTGGAGCCGCCAGCCCTGGCTCTGTTCTGTGAAAGGGGCTGGGAGGCAGATGAAGGTAGGAAGTGGCCTATGGAAGTAGCAGCAAGTCTGGGGGAGCAGACCCAAGTTGCTTAATCCAGGATCTCTGGGCAGGAACCCAGAGGAGAGGGAGGGCTTGGGTTTCCCCACTGACCCCAAAGGGTGGGCTGCAAGCTTCCCTCCCCCTCAACCCTGATGTAAGGGGAGAAAAGAATTATTGATCCCTGCGTGGAGCTGAAGATCTGGCTTAAGGGCATTAGATTTACTGGTCTCTTTATGGCCCTGGAAGGGGTTGGGATCTATAAGCAACCTGGCTGCGGTGTGAGCTGGGGCAAACCTCTTTGGGGCTTGGAGTGGCTGTCAATAGATGGTAGCAGGGTTAAAGAGGCTGGAGAAATTGAGGCACAGAGCAGGGATGCAGCTTGTCTAAAGATGCACACAGCAGGACAGTGGCTGAGTTGGGAGCAGAACCCTGGCGTCCTGAGTCTCCTGGCCACTGAATCATGCTACTTCCCTGGGAATGAGAACCGTGATCTTTGCTCTGCTCATGTATCCCTGTTCCAAACCTCCCCAATGCTTTCCCAGCAGCTATCCCTGAGCCTACTGCTGCCCGCTCCGGCTTTGAGTGCTGGCTGGGAAAGGCTGTAAATCACAGCTAATTAAGCTGTAATGGGAGAAGCTTCAAGGAAAGGTTGACAGGGACCTTGAAATCATCCTGTCGAAATGGTTCCTCTGTAGTCCCAACTGCCCGCTGCCCCCATCAGGGTGATTTAAACAGACCCTTTGCCACCCTCCCCAACTGGTCTTGTCTAGGAGGCAATAAATTCCCTGGTAATGATGGTCTGGCATGAGCCATAAAGCGCTCACTGATACAGGGCTCCCACTGATCTAAAGTGCACTCCATTCGCTTCTTAAGTGCAATCAGCAGCCCCGCTCTAGACAGCGGATCCTTCCCTCCTCGGGGAAGCCTGGCACAGTTAAATTCCTTTACGGACAGGCATGGCCCTTAATCAAAGTCAGTGTCAATCAGCCGAGGTCAAGCTCCCCAACCAGTGAACTATGGGATTGGATCCATCTGAGCAGGGGCTGCCATTGCCCTGCTCCAGATTCTTTCTTGCACCTACAGGTTTTCCATGCATCCTTGCTTTGCGCCTGCCTGGGGAGCCTTTTCGCTCGGTCCTGACATGGGTCACCAATTTCTTCAGCCATGCTGCCCCCGTGCAACGCTTGATGTGTGTCAATATCCACTGAGAGCCCCTGCAATGCGGCCACCTTTGGGGGAGAGGGCAGCAGCCAGGTGGACAACTGATGCACAAAACAGTCATCCATTGTGTGAACGTGTGAGCTTTCAGACCAGTCCAAGGGGGAGAGGCCCTGTTCTTGTGGAAAGAACCTCATGGTCTCTAACGGTTTGTAAGGCCCCATTCAAAAGGGGAAACGCCCTGCTGGGGCTTGAGCTTGTGGCCCCATTTGGGGGGGTGGGAAGGAATTGAAACCTGTTGCCTAAGACACCACTCCTGGTTTAGCTTCAGTCCCTGCAACAGTGAAGATCATTGTGGGCCTGATTCTGCCTGGCACCTGAGTGGATGCACAGGAGGGCATGGGACTAAGAAGTCCTCAATGGTGGGACCATGCATAATTGCAGCCCTTGCACTAACTAAAGGGGCAGCAAAAGGAATGGGGGAGGCACCTGGGAGTGGGACGCAGCGGCAAGCCTGTGCTGCTGTGAAATGGGAGGGGAAATGAAGAATAGCAGGGAGGTGGGATGTAAGAATTTGGCGGAGACAATGGGATTGCTGATATCTCCTCTTGTGGACAATACCCTGAGACCTTTCATATTCACAGGCGGTCAGGAGTCAAGCCGCTGTTCTACATCTCCTCGCACCACCCTGGGGCGTTGGTTCAGTGGGGAGAGTGCCACATACTGGATGATGAAGACTGCTTTCTCCAGTGCTTAGGTAAGTGCTCCTTGGAGGTCTCCCGTTGGAGGTGACCCTGGAATGGGGAGGCAGAGCTTGTAGGGAATGAAGAATGTTCTTTATGAAGCACCCTGTGAGACGTCTACAAAGAAATCCAAATGGAACAGAAGGAAGGAGGGGATTTAGTGTTATTTTTGCAGATTTCTGAGATGGGTACAGAGGGTTTTTTCCTTGTTGCTGAGGTTGGGGATAGAAAGGGGACCGGAAAGTGATTAGTGGAAGGCGGGAGATATGTCTTATACAGGTCTGAGTGCAGCCGCTGTGTCTCGAAGAAGGGAATTGTTGAGCTCAAGCATGTTCTTACAAGGAAGAATGTCTCTGCTGGGGTGGAATGCCGCTCCCCATTGCAAGGTCTAAAGCCATTAGAAAGACTGGAGGTTAGACTGAAGGGATTATAGCCCAAATCCTCCAAGATGCACAGGTACCTAACTCCCACTGAAAGCAATAGGAGTTAGGTGCCTAAGCACCTTTTGAGGATCTGGGCTACGTCTTGGTTATGCATTTATACTGTGCCTAACACAGTGGGACAGGAGGATCTAGCAATCAGTAATTTCCCCATTTATACTGGCTAAACAACTGTATTTAAAAATCACACTCAAACGCGGACTGAACTTCGGGTGGCTAGAACTAATAGGGCCAATCCATGGTAGAAGAATGCGCAGAACTAGCCTCAGCTACAGCTGGTTGTTCCAGCGCAATTTGGCTCAGTTTACCCTGATCCGTCAAAGCATGTTTAGACCCTCTCTGGCCACAATCAAGCTCAAATTGTATTTCGAACCTGATTTTGCTCTCGCTTAAACCTCTGTATAACTCTGTTGACTTCAGTAGAAACACTTCTTGTTAGAGCTGGGCAGGAAATTTTTTTTCTGACCTTGTGAATATTTGAGATTCCAAATATTTTTGCCATCCTGCATTGGAGGGGTGGGGGGAGACAGACAGACAGACCCACCACTCAATATCCCAATGGTAAGGGGACTCACTTAGAAACTCAGATTCTAGTTCCTGTCCTGCCTGATTCAGACCAGGGCCTTGAACCTGCGTTTCCCCTATGGGTGCCCTAACCAATTGCCCACTCTGGGTTGTCTGTCTGTCTCTCTTTTATTTTCACCAGAGATTTCATGCTTGGCCTGAGAAACCTTCCTGGGCTAAAGTTTCACCAAAACAGATATTTTCCCACAACGTTTTTAGTTTTGACAAATCTGCATTTTCTGACAAAAACTCACTTTGTCGAAAAATTCCCAAGCTGCTCTGCTGGTGATCCACTCTGGCATCAGAGGAGAATCAGGCCTGGGGACTTTGTCTTTGCTGGTGCAGTTCTAGCAATGATGGGAACACTGGTGTGGACAGGACACGGGTTGGTGTGGTTTGTTTGTTTGTTTGTTTTTGAACCATTAGCTGGGCCTGCTTTGGGCAAGGTTAGATGGCACAAAGGTAAAAACACCACCGCTGGTCTACATGAGTGCTAGCAATGTCAGAAACTCCTCATTGTAGACGCAGCCTTACAGTCAGATGACTTGCAGTGTGGACTGGCAAAGGGGACACAACGCAGACCCATACATCAGTGTTTCAAGCACCTCAGTGCCACTGTCCCCAACCTGTCCTAGACTAGACTGGGGAAAGCCCTTAATATAGCAAAATCTCCTTCTGAGTTCAAGTTCCTTCCATCCTCTCTCCCTTCCGAATGCTTTTGCCTGGTTGTAGATGATTATTTCCAGGCCGAGAGCTGGGATGTGCTTTACCAGCCACTTTGTCCTTTGAATGAGCCCAGGATAACTCTAGTCAGGTGATCCTGGAATCCTCTGAGTAGACCTGGAACAGCTTTGGTGTGAGATCTACAGCAAAAGCTCGGATCCTCAGAACAAACCTGCAGGCGGGGGTGATGCTGAAAGGTGCTCTTGGCTTGCCCAGCGTGAGCTGATATGTAAGTGTAACCCACACACCTACTGCGTGTGGTGTTCTGTCCCATCTAGTGGCACTGAGAGAGAGATTGAGTCTGCTCTACAGCCTTGTTTAACAGCCAGTTGGCTTTTAGCTCATGCAGTAGAGGCTCATGCATGAAACTCCGGAGGTCCCAGGTTCAATCCTGCTTGCCGCCAATTGCGGTCTGTCTGTGTTACATAAGCACTTGGGGTGAAACTCCCCACACAGAGAGCTAAAGACGCCCTTTAGAAATTGCACCCGGAGCCCTATAGGTGGGTTAAAGCCCTGACCTTTCCAACCTGCTTTTGTGTTACAGAAGAGCTGCACAAAAAGGAGGGTGGCCACTGAGGCTCACCCTCTCTAGGCCATTGCGGGCAGCCTTGGACTAAGGCGATCCCCCTGTGTAAAACTCAAGGACTGGCCAGGAAGAGAGGGCTTTTAAGCAGCAAGGGAGCGTGAGGCCCTAGGGAGGAGGTCTGGCTAGACTGCAGTCATGGGGTGTCAATGCAGCTTCAGTTGACATACCCAAGCTAGCCTGGTCCCGAGCATCACCGCTGCACAGCTGCGGCAGCATGGGCTTTACGGTGGGCTGTACAGCCCCATCCGGAGCCCTGGGTAATTCCTCGGGCAGGCCTACGCCAGGCTGAAGCTGGTGCTGCTGTGGCTTCAACATCCAGGACCTGAGGGGGTGGGATTGGACCCTCCCTCTGTGATTTGCCCCAATGAAATAAATAGGATTCGTTGTGTAGGAAAGTCCAGTTCAACGTGATCATGAGCAGAAGCTAATCTTGAATAGCTGTCCAGGCTCATCTCCTGCCACCCATGTTCATGTAGCATGTGTTTTCCAAGGGGTTCAGTGCAAGATATTGCATGTTGTGGGCCAGATCCTCAGCAGGGAAAAGCCAACAGAGCTGATGAGACTTCATCTCTTCCAGCTGTGCTAGCAACTGCATGAAGAGGATCCTCAGCCAGGAGCTGGCAGCCAGACTCAGAGCTGACGTCACGGGACTAAATCTGTGCTCTGACCCAGTGACCTGTCCTTAAACGCTTTGGGACATTGGAGGAGCTTGTTCTACTGACCCAGGACAGTAGACAGCCAAACCACCACCAACCGATGGCTGTGGAGGGGCCTGTGTGAAATGAATCTGTGGTCTCAGTTCAATCCGTCTGATCTCATGTACGTCGACTGCGAACTCCATTCACTTTGTGGACGCCTGGGTGACACTGGTGCACATGAAAGGAGAGTTGGGCCCCGGGTGTCCCCATCACAGAACTGCAGCCCCACACCTGGCATTCACCAGCACCCTCGGATCAGGCAGGCCAGTGATCGAGGATGGAATGGACATGAGGCGTGAGCTGCCTTGTGCTTAGAAGCAGACTGCATGTCGGGGGCTCAGTATCGCTAACAGGTTGGGTTTGTACGCGCACCCTACTGCTGCCATGCTGGGGATAAGCAGAGTTCTTTCCATAACTCCTTTCCATGGCGCTAAATTCACCACCCAAACTAATCGCGCTGCTTCACTCGTCACAGAGTAAAGGCGGGCTTGGGGCTAAGGCCTCGAATCATCCAACACGCAGAGTCTGCTAAGGACTGCCGCGCCAGCCGGAGCGGCCGTGGTGATGGCCTCGCACCAGGCATGGTATAGTGGAGTTTGTGAGATTGTGACATTTTGCACAAGGTCTGGCCTGCCTTCAGCTGCTCATTTTATTCAAAAACGATGTGGTGTGCTCTGCAGCCACGTTGCCAGGACGGACAAAACCACACCAGCGCGCCGGGCTCTCAAACTCTCCAGCGATGCAGAAAGGGGGGCACGCCCTGACCCCGCCAGGGGCTGCTTGTTGGGCTTTGCCAGAGATCTGTGGATTTGCAGGATTGAGCCGGATCTGGGCTTAAGGCACCAGACTGCAATTCAGTCGTTCTGCCTTCAGACCCTGGGTCTGCTCCAGGCAGCCTGTGTGACCATGTGCGAGTCACTTAGTCTCTCGGTGCCTCAGTTCTCCCCCCCCCCGTCGAGTTAGACGGCACACGCTCTGTTCGGCTGCTGAAACATAAGGCTTTCTGTGCCGTGGCTGAGGAGAACCGAGGGTCTGATTGCTATGCCCCAGGGGAAAAGCTACTGCAGGAGTGACTGAGGGACAAGTCTATACTGCAAAAAACCAACCTCAGACTCAGGCTCATGTTACAGTGCTAAAAATAGCTCCGTAGCTGACCGCTGGGGCTCTGAAACCTGGCAAGGGGGTGAATCTAAGGGCCCCAGCTCCAGCCCAGTGGGCATGTCTGTGCTGCTATTTTTAATGCCAGAGCGTGAGCCGCAGTCTGCGGAGCCTGGGGCTAAGAGCTGCAGCTGTGTTTTGTTTCAGCCTGGGGTTTTGTGGCTTGCAGGGTGGACAATACCCATAGAAAGAGAAGGAAAAAGCCCTTCTGGGAATCCTTGTTGTTGTTTTGTGGCCAGGTTAGCCAGCGCCTTGCCAGCCAGAAAAGAGGATAGAGTTGAAGGTGAGGCTCTGGCCCCTGCTCTCCTGGAAATATACAGAGCAGAATCCCAGGGAGATGGAGAAGAAGGTGTGACGTCAAGATGAGGCTTAAAATATCCCCTGGAAAAATCACATGACAGCTGTGAAATATGAGCGGTCTTTTTGAGCCAGGCAGACAGCTTTGGGGAAGGGTGATAAACATCCACCAGCCAAAGCTAGGGGCTTTTTCTCCTCAGTTCTGCTTCTGCATCTTCCCTGTTCCCTTTCCCAAGAACCTGGCAGCACCTAGCTAACCAGCAGCGAGCGGTTTCCCTGTGCTTGCTCTCTGAGCTGCACTGATGGGTTAGCCGTCATCTGTCCCTCGCTAACTAGGCTAGCTGGTTAACAAGCCTCCAGCTGTTTCTGGGTGACATCTGTTAAAGTAGCTATGACCAGTGAGCAGCTGCAGGGTCGTGTTTGGCCAGCCTGGCTGGTTAGCAATCGAAACTCAGAGCCAAGTCTCTGTGCACAATTAGCGGATTAAGAATCGTGATTATGGGCCCGAGTTAGCTGTAGCTGTATGCATGGTTTGCTGTTATCGCCAAGGGGATGGAGGGTAGGGTAAGGCTCATGGCCCCTACCTACTGTCTGGAAGATCAAGAACTGATACCAAACCTCAGTCTGAACTCAAACTGGATTTTTTTTTTTTTTTGAGGTTTGGAAAAATTCACATCAATTTCCTTTAAAGATCCATTTTTTTCCACCTGCCTGTCCTGATGCAAAAGGCTGAATTCCCCTGAGATGGCCTGTTGCCAGGACACTTGCCTGAAATCCCCACTGGGGAAAAGACTCGTCTCACAAAGCTTTCAGCCCAGTTTTGAAGCCCCGGGAGGTTCAAAAGAAGGCGATTTGACTGATTTGTCAAACCTATGTACTTCCAATCCTCTTATACGGCCCTGAAACAGGGATGCTGCTTCCAGAAGACAGCGGGAGGCCTTTAATGTGTGTTGCCAGCAGCAGCTACTGAGCAGAAGATGGTTTGATTTTTAGCAGTAATAGGGATACATTATTGAGATGTGGCCTGGAGAGGATTGAAGTCCTCACTGGTCATTGCTGGCTCGTGCTTTATGGTCAGATACCCACCTTGGTGATAGTCACCGCTCATTGGGGCCTGAAGATTGGACTTGAAGTCAACAGGGGATTTGCCTGGCTATGGACTGGCAGTGGCCACATGATGGTCCACGATTAACCTGGCTGCCCCAGCTCGGTAATAACCCCGTGGAGCTTTTATACGCCTGGAGTGAAGCCACGCGATGTGGCTGTGGATGTTCGGCGCTATGGACCCTCGCTGTCTCCGCATGGTGGTGGTGGTGTTGAAGTTCACATAATTCCAATCAGGTTCCTGTGAACGTTCAAGGTCCAAGTCCTTGTCCCAACTGTATCAGGTTCTTACAGGTTCTCCTGTCGCTAGTTCTCTCTTAATTCAACGGAGCAGCTGTGTTGCCTTGCTGTAACTTAAGTCCCTTAAAGCCGCACTGCAAAATTCTGCTCTCCGGTAAGCTGATAATGGAGTGGCGTACAGAATAAATACCTTAATAGAGAGGCTAGGCTGGGGAAGCAGTGTAGCCTAGTGGATGGAGCACTGCAGTGGGACTGGGAGACGTGAGTTCAATTCCTAGCTCTGCTCCTAGCCGGGTGGCTTAACTTCTCCACTGCTCTGTCCCTCAGTTTCCCCAACTGCGAGCTGTAGCTCACGAAAGCTGATGCTCAAATAAATTTGTTCGTCTCTAAGGTGCCACAAGTCCTCCTTTTCTTTATGGGGATAACTATAACTATCTATTTGGTTAAGTACTTTGAGATCTACTATTGAAAAGTGTTGGTATAAAAGAGCTGATTATTGTAGTAAGGGGTGAAATCCTGGCTTCTCTGAAGTCAATGGCAGTTTTGCCATTGATTTCAAGGGAGCTAGGATGTCAACCAGTGACTTCAGGGAAGTAAGTATTGATTGTCACCACTGTAAGTGAAATCAGAATTTGGCCCTCAGCCTCTTCTAAAATAACGTGACCCCATTTTTCCCCAAAGACTCCCTCTCTTTTGAGAAGGGGCCCTGGGAACAGTCTGATCAGAGATTTAGCAGACCTGGGTTCTACTCCCAGCTCTGCCATTGGCACACAGAATAATCTTGAGTGAGCCATTTCACCTCCTTGTGCCTCAGTTTCCCCATCTGTAAAAAGAGGTTAATGACACTGGCCCCCTTTGTACAGTGTGTTAAGCTCCATAGATGAAAAGTGCTAATGGGGAATGACTGGCTAGGCAGTAGTGCTGCAGAAGAGGACCTGGAGGTTATAAGAACAGGAGTACATGTGGCACCTTAGAGACTAACAAATTTATTAGAGCATAAGCTTTCGTGGGCTACAGTCCACTTCATCAGATGCATAGAATGGAACATAGAGTAAGAAGATATATATACATAGAGCGAAGGTGGAAGTTGCCATACAAACTGTAAGAGGCTAATTAATTAAGATGAGCTATTATCAGCAGGAGAAAAAACTTTTGTAGTGATTATCAAGATGGCCCATTTAGACAGTTGACAAGAAGGTGTGAGGATACTTAACATGGGGAAATGGATTCAATTAGTGTAACGACCCAGCCACTCCCAGTCTCGATTCAAACCCAAGTTAATGGTATCTAGTTTGCACATTAATTCAAGCTCAGCAGTTTCTCCTTGGAGTCTGTTTCACAAATTAATTATGAATCAACAATGCAATGCTGTTGTTGAAAAGGCAAATGTCATTCTGGGGTGTATTAACCGGGAATGGGAGACACAGGAGGTAGGTGCCCTGCTCTGCTCGGTGCTAGGGAGGCCTCTCCTGGAGAACTGAGTCCAGTTTTGGGCACTTAACTCTAAGATGTAAACAAATTGGAGAGAGTCTAGGACTGGGCACGTTTAGTCTAGAAAAGAGCGGATTGATAAGTCTTCATATATGGAAAAGGTTCCTATAAAGAAGATGGTGACCAATTCTTCATGTCTACCAAGCGGAGGACAAGGACTGGCAAGGGAGATTTAGGTTAGATATTGGGAAAAGCTACAAATTACATATAAGGGAAGCTAAGCTCTGGAACAGGTTCTGTCTGTCTTCCTTCTCCAAGTCTGTCCCCTATCATATTGAGATAGTGCCCATCAACACACTGCTTCTCCAGCCTCCTTTCTGAGTAGGATCCGTCATTCTCCCGTCACATATTCCCGATCAAACCAGCACTTTGTATTTTCCTCCCAAAGATCGGAAACTTGATCTTTTAAAATCATTCATTATTTTCGCCCCCTCTTCCCTGTGACAGCTTGAAATTGCCGTGAATGAATGGCTGGTGGCCATGTGATGCTGTCACCATGGTGATAGATGGCAGCAGAAGATGCAAGGATGAGGATCACATGAGAGCAGCTGTAAACTCAGCGAGTTATTTCTAGGCTGCTGTTTGTGCATTTATGGAAATGCGTCTATATTAGACTATTGTATTCAGTCTTTGCTGTGCCTCCACGGTACCAGTCTTTAAGGAGAGGCATTACTCACATGGACTCTCTGAATTAATTCAGAGGGTTCTTGGTGACGTACATTGGAAAAGTACAAGGCTCGCTGTAATTTTCTCTGTTTCAGCCTGTCTTTAACCTATTCCAGCCAGACTAATCAAAGCCAAATTCCTTATAGTTGTCCTTTTACAAAAATGAAATGTTCACCGTCTATGCAAAGCCTTTTGCCCGATTTTTGCACCTTTTGCTTCCCTCACTGGTATCACTGTCTTCATCATAGCCTGTTTCTTTGGTCTGGCTGATAGGCCTCTGTCGGGGGTTAGAACAGGTTATGGGAAGTAGCGCTCCTGGGTTTAGCCCTGATTTAGCCCAGCTTCTATCCCCAGCTCTAACTATCACTCAGTGTTTAACTCTGGCTAAATCACATAACCGCTCTGCACCTCAGTTTACCTAGCTGTCACATGGACCCAATCAGCTGCAAAAAAGGGGTGTTAGTTAAATAATATCTGTGCTTTGAAATCCTCAGATGAAGGAGGCTATAGAAATGCAAAGCCAAAGTTACTGTATTTATTTGTTTTCCCTAATTATAATAATGGGACCATCACCAAAAAGGCCAGGGTGAATCACCTCCATGGCCTGAGCATCCTCCAGACTTTCAACATTAGAGGGCCAAGATTCTGCTGATGGAACATCTGGCTGGAGTGGTGGCTGGTGTGGGTGTCTCGTCAGTGCAAGCTACCCACCAGTGGGTTTCTCTGGGTGGGGACAGCCTGTCAGGGCAGCACAGAAAGGAGCTGGGGCTGCCGGGGGACAGATCTTTTGATCCCATGTCTCTTTTGGGCAGATGCTGCCAACACGGTTCGTACATTCAAACCTAGTGGAGTGTGTCAGAGGTCCCGGGGATGGTGTCCCACATGGGTGTATCTGAGTCCATCCCCTGCACATCGGCCCATTGCTGCTTTTTTTTCTGGCATACCAAGAGTCAGGCCCTAAATAGCTGATTAACCACTTCATTCACCACATCCCTCTCCAATGCCCCTCCAGCTCCCTTGTCTCCCTCACACAAATGGGCCAGATGCTCAGCTGCTGTAAACTGGCATATTGGAGTGATGCCAATTTATACCAGCTGAAGATCTGGCTTATTATAGTGAAGGGAAAGCATGGATCCTTTATTTTAAGAAAACGTGTCTACATCACGCAAGCATCCCCACAACCACCCACTGTCACCCCAATGGGCAGAGATTCTGATTTCAGTGCCACCATCTGCCCCAGTGCAATTCCACTGATTTTAACTGGGAGATCAGAATCAGTTTAAGAGCCGGCTATCCCCAAGAGTTTAAGAACAGACATGGACAGAGCCGGTGGGCAGAGAGTCATTAGAAGTCAGGGGTAGAAACCCCATTGTTCAACAATTCAGGGTTGATGGCCCCACTTCAGCTTCCCAGACACAGTCTGTGTGTCATGTTCCTGCTGCAAAATGGAGGCCTGAATGCACACTGAAGGCTATGTATGTGGACTTCTTTCTTACCCGTCTGAGAGAGAGTGGAGGCGCACGGTAGGGTAATGAGGTAAGTGCGGGTTCACAGCAGGGTAACCTGTCATTGCCTGCACTGTGGATGCACAAAGGATTCAGTCTCCAGGGATGGCAACCCAATATTTCTAGGTGCTGGGCCCCCAAACCTCATCTGTGGGGGTGAGCCTTTTGTCCCTTTGGTGGGCTCCACCCACCACCCCAGGGTTTAAATAGGCTGGCATGTTTTACCCCCCACTGCAGAAAAAAACCACTGACATCACCCTGCAAAAGGATACAAACCGAATAACGTGATGCTTGTCAGTCACCCGGGTGGGGCTGACGGGACTTTGCGCAAGGCTACTGAATTTGAGCTGAGCTCCTGTTCCGGAGTTGGTTTGGATATTGCTGACTCTGACTTTGATTTAATTGCACAGAAATAGAAATTCCTCAGTGCATCGTAATGCGTCCCAGTCTGAGCCGTAAATGCATCCTGGCTTCTCTCTGGTGTGCTGGTTATGACTTCGGTTTCAGATGACAAACCCTGATTGCACGACAGCCTTCCTGGGCAGAAGAGCCAGAGATGTAACGGGGCCAACTCCATCTCGAACATAATTCCCCTGGCTTCAGGGGAGTTACAGCAGGGACACGTTTGACCTGAGCTGTCACTGTCTCGCTTCTAATCGGCACCCAACAGCAGTTGGCTCAGTGGCACGAAAGGCTAGTTCAGCTCAGGCAGAGCATTTGCTAGCCTGATCCAAAGTCAATGGGACTCTTTCCGCTGCCTTCAGTGTGTTTTGGAGTGGGCCCTAGCGGAACTACGGTGCATGGTCAGATGGTGAACTAGATCCGGCTATGATCAGGTTGTCACAGTGCTGGCTGAGTCCCCCAGTGGGTGCTCACCCAGTCTGTTAGAACTTTGGATCCCACATGCATCCAAGCCGGCTGCCGTGGGGTGGCTGGTCTTTACGTCCCTCCTGTGACACAGCCAACTCTTCTCCCCAGGTGGGGAAAATGAAGTTCATGGGACCTCTGGGGAGATAGGGGAGGAGGCCTTGGGCGGGGTCTCTCTAGGAAGAGAAGGAAGCACAAATCCCACATGACAATCTGATAAGTAAATTGGAGAAATGCAGACTTGGCAGAACGACCATTAAGAGGATACATAATTGGTTAAACAACCGCAACCAAAGAGTAACTATGAATGGCCTGATGTCAGATTGGAGGGAGGTCTCCAGTGGGGTTCCACAGGGGTCTGGTCTAGGTCTGGTGTTGTTTAATGCCTTTACTAATGACCTGGATGTAGGAAGAGAAAGCATGCTGAAAAGATGTGCAGATGACACAAAGCTGGGAGCATTGCCAACACTTTGGAGGACAGAGCTAAGATTCAGAGGGATCTGGATAAACTGGAGAACTGGGCTATAGACAACAAACTGAAATTCAACAAAGACAAATGTGAGAGAGGGTAGAAAAACCAAATGCACAGATACAGACCGGGGGATGACTGGCTTGGCAGCAACACAGCCGAGAAGGATCTGGGAGCTGTGGTGGATCACAACCTTAACATCAGTCAACAATGCCATGCTGTTGCAAAAAAGCAAATGCAATTTTAGGTTGCATTAACAGAGGCATAGAACGCAAGTCGCAGAAGGTGATAGTACGGCTCTGCTCGGCGCTGGTGAGACCTCGGCGGGAGGACGGTGTCTAATTTTGGTCACCAATGTATGGAAAAGATGTAGAGAAACTGGAAAGGATCCTAAAGTGAGCAACAAATATGATCAGAGGGATGGAATGCAGCCATATGAGGAAAAGGCTGAAGGAACTGGCTGTTTAGTTTGGAAAAGAGGAGATTAAGGGGGGACATGATAGCAGTTTCAGATACTTGAAAGGCTGCCATGAAAAAGATGGAGAAAAGTTGTTCTCTCTGGCCACAGAGGGCAGGACAAGAGGTGATTGGGGTCAAACTACAGCAGAGCCGATTTAGATTAAACCTCAGGAAAAGCTTCCTATCGGTCAGAATAGCAGGACAATGGGACAGACGCCTTGGGAGCTTGTGGAAGCTCCTTCACTGGAGGCTTTCGGAAGGAGGCTGGAGCCCTCTGTCTGGGATGGGTTAGACACAAGTCCTGCATCGTGGCAGGGGTTTAGACTAGAGGTCCCTTATCGTCCCTTCTAACTCTCTGATTCTATGAAGCAAGTTATGGGTGTCATAAATATAAAGGGAAGGGTAACCACCTTTCTGTAAACGAGAACTATAAAATCCCTCCTGGCCAGAGGCAAAACCCTTTCATCTGTAAAGGGTTAAGAAGCTAGGATAACCTCGCTGGCATCTGACCAAAATGACCAATGAGGAGACAAGTTACTTTCAAAGCTGGAGCGGGGGGAACAAAGGGTCTGTCTGTCTGTCTGAGGCTTTTGCCGGGAACAGAACAGGAATGGAGTATTAGAACTTGTTAGTAAGCAATGTAGCTAGAAATGCGTTAGATTTCCTTTTGTTTAAATGGCTGGTAAATAAGCTGTGCTGAATGCAATGTGTATTCCTGTTTTTGTGTCTTTTTGTAACTTAAGGTTTTGCCTAGAAGGATTCTCTATGTTCTGAATCTGATTACCCTGTAAAGTATTTACCATCCTGATTTTACAGAGGTGATTTTACAGAGGTGATTTACCATCCTGATTTTACAGAATTTAATTAAAATTCTTCTTTTAAGATCCTGATTGCTTTTTCATTGTTCTTAAGATCCAAGGGTTTGGGTCTGTGTTCACCTATGCAAATTGGTGAGGATTTTTATCAAGCCTTCCCCAGGAAAGGGGGTATAGGGCTTGGGGGGGATATTTTAGTGGGAAGATGTCTCCAAGGGGGCTCTTTCCCTGTTCTTTGTTTAACCCTATGCTGCCACCACCAAGCGTGTTAAAGGACAAGGCAAAGTTTGTACCTTGAGGAAGTTTTTAACCTAAGCTGGTAAGAATAATCTTAGGGGGTCTTTCATGCAGGTCCCCACATCTGTACCCTAGAGTTCAGAGTGGGGAAGGAACCTTGACAGGAGTGGATGCTGACTTAAAAGCAATGTGAAGGAGGCTAGGAGGAGCTGAGGTGGAGAGGCTGAACACTCCTGGGAAGGGCTGAAAGACGAGACAGAAGGTGGGCTGACGAGTGTCTATTGAAGACAGACCAGGCCCTCAGAAAGGAGGGGCTTGGCCCTGTCTGAAACTGGCTTGAAGTCTGTGTGGTTTTGTGTTAGGATTTGCATGCCCTGGAAGGGGTGGGATTTTGTTAATGGCTTAGGAGGAGGCCAAGTTGCAGCAGTAGCCAAACCATGCTGTGGCGTTTCTGAGGAGCCCTGCGAAAGAGAAACCGAGGCAGTGATGCTGCAGAGTTGCCCCTGACCAGGAGGGGGTTCTCTGGAGGTGGTCACCCTGCCATCCTCTTCATTAACTTCAGTGGCCTTTGGCTCCAGCTGCAAAGGTCCAACAATACGTGCACCACCTCTGATCTCATGCGTAGAGAGAGGCCACCAGGGCGCCAGGATCCAAATTGTTTGCTGCTTTATCGGTCAGAATGCAAAGCAACCGCCTGACTCCCATCTGGAGAATAACCAGGAGCCAGCGCAGGCTCGTCTTACCTCTCTCCCTCGGATGCTGCCCAACTGTTGCGGGGTGAGCAGAGAGCTCCTCCGGGATGCGGGCAGGCGATCAGAGTGGGAGATCCTAGCTGGGCTCTCCCACGCCCTGGCGCCCACACTGGCCGTGTCTGCTGGGGGCCGTGTCCGCTGTGTGAAGCAGAACTTTATATAACATATGATGAGACATGCCGGGTACAATTTTGCTTTCACATCCGACTTACATCAGTGTGACTCCTTGGAGTTCAATGGTGGTATTCCTGGTGTAGCCTGCTCTGGCCGTGGTGGCAGACCCAGGAGCCAAGATCATTTTGCTTGGAAAGCAGCAACGGTGTTTGAACCCTCATGCCAGCAGCACACATTGCATCTCATTTGTGTTGGTTTTACTCCATGGACTCCAGTTCTGTGACTCCGGATTTAAGCTGGGACGAGTGAGAGGAGAATCTGGCCCCGGGGGGTTACTCTTGATCTACACCAGGGTTAGTGGAGTTTCTCCCCTGGGTCAGAGAGAGGGAAATGAGGCTCAAGGCCTCTCGTATTTGATGGATTTGAGCGTTCTCCCCATGTAAGTGCGTCTGGGGGGAAGAATCAATCGTTTTGTGCCTATAGAGCTGAAAATGTGTGTCAATAATGAAATAGAAACGCTCTGCTGCAGAGTTAGAGAGGTGTCTGGAACAAGAAACTTGGATCGTTCATATGGCCCATGAACTCAGAAGCTGGTCAGCCTCGCTCTGCTTTCCCCTCTTATCATGACTATAAGCTCAGAGTGACCTGGGTAGAGAAGGACTCTGGACAGTTATATTCCACATACTAGCAACTGGCAGGTTTCCTATGAACCTTTGTTAGAAAAGAAGGCTGGTTTTGTGATTAGGGCACTGGGCTGGGACTGGAGAGATCTGGGTCAATTTCCAGCTCTGCCACAGACTCTCTATGTGACCTTGGACAAGTCATACAACCTGGTCTTTTCAGAAGGGCAGATTTAAACCAGAGCTGGGTCCATCCTTAGTCCCCGTGAGCAACATTTCCCTGTCTGTAAAAAGGAGATGGTAATACTTCCTTTGGCTGTCTATTTCGATTGTAATCCCTTGGGGGCAGGGACTCTGTCTCGCTATGTGTATGTACAGCGCCTAGCACAAGGGGGCTCTGATCTTTATACTCTTATAGAAATAATAATACGTGGATTGGAGCAGCAAAAGTAGCTGAGTGACAAGTTAGTCCAACATGAGCAGCCAGATTCAGGGGTTGCCTGGACTAAAGAGCTGACATCAAATGCTCAGCTGTGACTTTGTGTGTGTGTGTGTTTGTGTGTATAAACAGCTGGAGGCCTCATTATAACCCATCAGTGGTTGATCAGAAGCTTTCAACAGAACCATTTACCTGGATAACTTTGTGATCTGTATGGACATCTGTAGCTGAGGTAGAGGGCCCTTGTGGAAGTCAGGAGATGTGGTGTCAAATTCTGCCGTGGGACCGGTATAAATGCAGGGTTGGGTCTGGATTCAAAGCTCATTAGTTTTGGATCCATGCCCTAACTCCATTGACTTTCAAGGCAAGGTTTACATTGATATTCCTGAGAATAGATTTTGTCCCCTGAGTTCTATTCCCAGCTTGCGTTCCCTGTTTGTGCCTCAGTTTCCCCATTTGGGTATGCGAATAATAACTTGCCTCCCAGGAGTGCTGTGCAGCTGCTGGGTGGTGTTGGGGGCCTATGATATACAGCAGGTCAGACCAGATGATCCTGCCCTCCTTCTGGCCTTAAACTCCATGACTCTGAGTTCAGTGAGGTTCATAAAGCACATGGTTATTTTCAGGTAAAAGGCCCTAGAGCCCCGCAACATTGTCATCATGACAAGCTAGTGGCAATCTAGCCTGATGTTTCAGGGCAGAAACTGTTTGTTCCCACAGTGATCAGGAAGGGCTCCATGTGCAAAGCTGCCCCAATGCAGGAGGGGAAGGTTCTGCCTTTCTGGGAAGCATCAGGCGTTGACCTCAGCTGAAGGCAGGATACCAGGCTCAAAGCTCTGGCGCCGCAAATTCATGTTCTTGTGCAACAGCCCAGCCAAATCGTTTTGGACTGGGGGGGGGGCTATTTATGAACAAGCCATAGAGCTCCAGCGGGACGCCTCCCTGATCTCAGAAGGGTGGATTTCGCTCCCACGCACTGGTGTCTCCAGCCCACTTCTCAGCCGATCTTGTCCCCTAGCCCAGCGCTTCTCACTGACGTGCATCTCCAAGTGACTCAAGCCTGCGTCACCCCCTCCCAGCTAAAAGATTGTGTCCCCCCTTTCCTTGAGAGAGAAAGCAGCGCTCACCCAGCCTGTGGCTGGTCGTCTCGGGGCAGGAGCAGATCCGGGCGCAGGCAGAGAGGTAGCTGGCTCTCCGGCAAGTCGCTCTGAGACCCAGGGGGATGTGACCGACCTTGCACAGGGCGCTGAGCATCCGCGGAGCGGAGGCGGGGATGTGGAGGTGTCTCCACGCGGGCTGAGCAGAGCGGAGCGGGATCTGCTCGCACTTTCCACCGAGCCGCCGCGGACCGGAGCCGTCCAGCTTCCTGCAGCGGGGAAGGTAACAGCGTGGACCAGCTGCCGCCCCGGGAGGAGTGAGGTTGGGTCCAAGCCCCGCGCCGAGATCTGGGGAGTTTCATCCGTGCGTCAGAACGCGCCGCGCTGCAGGTCAATTTCCAAGCTCAGGAGCTGGTCAGTTGCACCGGTGCTGGGCCAGTGTGGGCGCCAGGGCGTGGGAGAGCCCAGCTAAGATCTCCCACTCTGATCGCCTGCCCGCATCCCCGAGGAGCTCTCTGCTCACCCCGCAACAGCTGGGCAGCATCCGAGGGAGAGAGGTAAGACTCACCTCCTCCTTATACTACAAGATCAGTAAGTGCCTGGGCTTTTTGTCTCTTACAATGACCTGTATCGCCGCAACTTCCCCTCGGTGGGTTTCCTCTCCCCCCTTCCCAGGGAGCATCTCTTCAGACAGGCGATCGCCTGTTTTATTCCACCATTACAACCCGCCTCCACCCCAGTTGCTAGGCTACGGTGCTGAAGTGGGGATCTGACCTCTTTGGGGAGAAGGAAATCAGGGAGGGGATGGTTTAAGGGGGTGGGGAGGGAGAGAAAGGAAATAAGGGTCAGCTGGAATCTAAAAATATCCACAAAGGACAAGGCTCTGAGCAGTTACCCAGGAAGGAATGGTTGAAAAAGTCAGAAAGAAAGAGTGATGTAAAAGAGTAAATCTTTTTTGCAGTAGCTGGGGCAAGCTGGCTGGTACCTCTGGTGGGTCTGAGTGGAATCCACAACTCAGCATCAGGAAACAACCCTGCAAATTCCTAAATGCCTCTGCTGAACTACATACAGGCTCCAGGCTTGCCAGTGTGACCTTGACTGTAACATTGAGAAGGCAGGCAGAAAGCACACGCTACCATAATGAATATTTAATTTCCAGCCCTTGAGTTGTATTTAGTTATTTATATGCATGCTGTGCATTCAGAGCAGGAGTCTTATTGGGGAGGGGGGCCAGAAAATTGGCAGTAATATGTGTGTGTTTGTCGGATTAAAGATGCCAGGAGGTGCAGGGATGGCTCATTTCCCCTCCTGCATTTGTGCTTTTCAGTAAATCACTGGGCACTCCCAAGGACACATGTTCCTCTGGGTCTCACATCCTGGGCCAGATCCTCAGCTGCTGTAAATCAGCAGAGCGCCATTGCCTTGGGTTAAGCTACAATGGCTTGCACCCGCTGAAGAGCGCGGCCCTGCTTAAAAGCTGAAGATCTGATGCTTGCTTCCACACCCCGGCTAACCCACCTGGGTCTGGGAATTGATGGTTGGGAGTGGCTAAGGCAGGTGAGGTGGTATCATGTATTGGACCAGCTTCTGTTGGTGAGAGAGACGAGCATTTGAGTTTACACAGACATGGTGAAAGTAGAAATTCAAGAAGTAACGGGTGTAATCTGCAGCAAGGGAGATTTAGGTTAGATTTTAGGAAAACCTTTCTAACTATAAAGGCAGTTGAAGGCTTCCAAGGGAGGTTGTGGAAACCCCTTTATTGGAGGTTTTTAAGAGCAGGATGGATGTCAGGGATGATCTAGGTTTATTTGATCCTTCCTTGGCCCAGGGGGCTGGACTTAATATCCTCTCAAAGTTCCTTCCAGTCCTACATTTCTATGGTTCTGTGATTTAAAAAATCACTTGGCTTAGGTGTGGCTTGGAAAGTATCTCGCGGAACATGGTGTGAATAGGTCAGGAATGCTGGACTCTGGTTTAACTGGGTCTATTACAGGAGTGGGTGGATGAGGCTCTGTGGCCTGCAATGTGCAGGAGGTCAGACTGGATGATCATGTTGGTCCCTTCTGGCCTTAAAGTCTCTGAGAACTGTAAGGTCATTGACTGAAAGGAGACCAAACTGCTGGGCCTGGTTCTGATCGACCATGCTCCAGTGTAAATCAGGAGCAGTTTCACTGATGTCAGTAGCCCAAAGGCTGCTTTCACCTTTCCTGGTGTAAATCTGGAATATACCATTAACTCCAGGGTCATTCTAGACTTATACCAGTCTGAGAGGAGAATTTGCTCCACCGGGGTCACATCAATGTAAACCCATTGTAAGGTCAGAATCTGGCCTATTGCAATCAGGTAGACCTTCATAAATCCGCGGTAATTCTATTGAGTTCAGTGGAGATGCTCTGAAATTACTCCAGTGTGAGTTAGATCAGTCTGGCCATTACTGTTTACACATGAAGAGGTTCATTGTGTTACAATAGGCGAAGATGATCTGAAATGAGGAAGCTGTGATTTGAGATGCATTAGCTGTGTTAGAACTCCGTTCACATGCTGTTTTCCAGGAGGAGTTTGCTGTCAGGGTAGGTTCATTAATCTGAAGTTAGTGCTGTTAACTGGGGAGGGAGCACTCCTCTGCTCCAGCTGGAAAAATATCATCTTGTGAGAGTAATAAAGCTTGCCGTGTGCAAGGAATCATGTGATCATTGGCTCTAACTGGCTTCAAATTCAGTGTCACATTGTTGCAGCTGATGTATGTTTGCATATTACCAAATGAGAGAAGAAAGGAGACCAAATCAGATGATTAAACTTGTCCAGACGCTTCCTGACCAATGAAGTATGAAATTTCCCCTTCTCCGAATGTTGTTATGGGATGTTAAACATTGAGATACTCCTTTATAACTTCCCCTTCTGGGCTCCTGAGGACTTAATTCAATGGACTCTTGGTAAAGAGCTAAGAATATTATTTTACATGGTAGCACCTTGCATCCCAAATCAGGGCATATGCAATGAAATGCAGCCACCTGGTTAGTGGAGCAGGAACTCAAAGCATGTGGGAAGGTTTTGCCGACCACGCCCCGACTGTTAGCTAAAGTGCCATAGCATCATTAGTAACATCCACACAGAGTACACAGGATTTCATTGTTTAAATCTCTCCAGGTATTTATAGGCCTGTCATATGTGAAGGTCGGATGCCTCAGGGCAAAGTGAATGTAAGCTGCTATCCAATCAGAATGGTAACATTTTATCCCCCCTCTGCCCTGGGGCAAGTGACTGGGCAAGAAAGAATCAGGCTCTGAGTGCCTAATTCTCTTTGGAAACCCCAGCCCCGCACCCTGCCCACCAGGTACACAGCTGATCCACCTCAGAAGGATGGTTTGTTCCTCTTGAGATTTGAGCTCCCAGTTTCAGCCTAGTGGCTTAGGTGCACCTGATGGTAGCTAAGCCATCCCCTGCCGCTGCTAAAGCTGGCAAGCCTGCCTGGAGCCCTGGCTTTCCTGGTGAGTCAGTGTAAATCAACTAACACACTCACCCCGCAATGGGGGACAGAGTGTGCCCGCCATTTGTTTTGATTGAGTCACACTAGAAGTCGGTGTGTCATTTTTTTTGTCCTGTGGTTAAATGTAACTAATTAGCACAGATGGTCTGGGGGTGAGGGGAGAAACCCTAATGAGTCCACATGGCAAAGTGTTCCAACAGGGCCAGCTAGGAGGGAAGCTCAGATCTGGAGCCTGGCATCCCTGAGAGCAGCAGCCTTTGTCGTTGTCTGGTTGGAGAAGTGATGTGGCTTGGATTGTACGCACGGTTGCTCTGAGAGAGAGGAGACCAGGGGATGTGCAGTAAAAGCAGTGCCAGGAGATGATTCACTTCCACAATCCGGGTGAAATTCTCCTCTCGGGACCGCATGGTGCAGTTTGGATGCAACAATCCCCTGTACCTGTGTGTGCACAATGACCCCGCCCCCATCTAGCTCTCATCACTGTAGTATCTGGGCACCTTCGAATCAGCAATGGATTTTGTCCTCGTGACCTCCCTCCCCCATGAGGAAAGGAAGGATTAGCTGCATTCCATGGCTGGGAAGCTATGGCACTGGGTAGATTAAGTGATTTGCCCAAGGTCACCCGCTGAGTCTGTGGCACAGTTGGGACTTGAACACATGACTCTGCAGTGCTAGTCTCATGACCTAGCCCATAGTGTTTGCTTTTTGAGAGGGAGGCAGAGCTTGTGGTTAGCACTCGTGGAACTGAGGTTCAGTTTGCTACACTGCCATAGACTCTCTGTGTGACCTTGCACAAGTCACTCAGGCCCAGCTCCTCAAAGATATTTAGGCTCCTGACAACATTGATTTAATCTCTTTGCTTCAATTTCCCATCTGTGAAACTGGGGTCAGTCACCCTTTCTCTCCTCTATTTAGAGCGGAAGCTCTTCGGGGCAGGTACTCTCTCTTCTCTTGCGCCTGCCCAGCACCTGGCACCATGCGGCGCTGATCTTGGTTGAAACCTCTAGGTGCTGCTGCAGTACAAACAATAGATAGGGAGACCTGGGGTGGATAAGGAGGGAGTGGGGTCCATATCCACCACAGATAACCGGGGCCTTACCCAGTGCGGACACTTCCTGGTCCCTTGTGTCCTTGATCTTCCCTTTCCTGCTGCCTTGATAAAGTGACTCTTGGGTTTTCATGGTCACCTTCTGGCCTCTGGATCCAGCCTTTGGAGAGTTGAACCCTGGAGCTGCACAGCATTCATCTGGGAGCCAAATGAACGTGGTTTAGCGATTACAGCAGAGGTCTGTGAGGAGTCAGGCCTCCTGGGGTCTCTTCTCTACCCTGTCCCTGACTCACTGCATGACCCTGAGCAAGTCACCTCACTGCTCTGTGCCTCAGTTTCCCCAATAGAGAATGGGACTGTTAGTATGTGAATGTTTCCTATCCCCTAGCAACATTTGTACGGGGAGCGAAGGAAATGAACGTGGGTATTTCCAATAGCACGTACCCCACCCTTTGAGATCCTCTGAGGAAAGGTGCTTGAGGCACTCAGCGTTGCAATGGGAAATTCTGAAAAATAAAAGCTGTTTCTTAGTGCATTAAATATCCTGGGGCCAGAGACTCCACTGATATAAATTAGCTTATCACCACTGCATTCATTTTATTTATGCCGGCTGAGAAGCCAGACTCTGGTATCACAAGGAGAGGTACCGGACAGCTCCGCACGGTGAAGCGAGAGAGGACAGATGTGGGCAGTAGTCGCTACAAGACATAAGGGGGACATTTTGTAAAAGAGCTGAGGCCTGGCTTCTCTTTTTGTGGGTATGCATGCCACTCGAGCACATGTCCCTGCACCATAAATGGTGGGCGCAAGTCTAAGCATTTGCATCTCTGACCAGCCCATCTTCGTGCACAATTCGTAGAGGGGAGACCACTCATATTTGCACCCAGAGTTCAACTTGGAGGCAAAAATCTAGCTTTGGGTTTTTCGTTGCTGCCCATTGCTGTAGCATCTGGGAGCATAAAATGCACATTTTGGCAGGTGCCAAAAAGGAGGCCGACATTCTGGAAATGTAGCCCCTTGGTACAAAGGGAGCAAGGCCAATTAAAACTCCCCTCTGCATCAATGGCTTCCTCTTTAAACCTTGATAAACCCATTCAGTCAGCGTTTAGGGCCTGATCCTGCAGCCATGCAACTCAATGGCAAAGCACCAAAGGGTCAGGCCCTAATGTCCTTATTAAAAATGCCTTTTGCTGCTTTGATCTGTTTCCCTTCAGCCTAGCTTGGGGCTGACATTTTCTGGCAGTGCCTATCATTCTCCGAGAGAGCTGGGAACAAGTTTGCATGCTGGCTTGTGCCCAGCAGGAGTCACAGGCTTAAAGAGGCAGCGTCAAAGCCCAGTGGGCCCCAAATAAAATCTGCCTGGCAAAAAATCGCATCGCTCAGTTCTTCCTGATCTTGAAAAATGGCTTGCCTCCCTTCCGAATAAGGTCAGTGACTGATCTGAGTTATGGGCACACGCAATGGAGCCATGCTACTAGGAAGCAGAGTGGAGTGGGACATGAAGCTGAAGTGTGGGGCCTTCCATGCCAATGGGTCTGGCTTTCTACTGGTCCCCAGAATCTGTGCAGATCCCCTGCAGCCTGCTCTGCGGAGGGGGAACCCATGACAAAAACAACGGGGGGGGGGGGGAGATGTCTCACAGTGATTTCCTCCCCCTTTGCTTCCTCCAGCTGGTTTTCATTTAGGAGAAGGTGACTGTGCCCAGAAGTTTTTAATCAGCCTCTTATTCAGGCAAACCCCCATTATAGTCAATGAGAGTTTTGCCTGAGTGTGGACTGAGTAAAGAGCTCCAGGGTTGGTTCCCTAAGAGGGGACACACACTCCTGGAACTTTCATGAGTCTAATTCCTCGACTCCTTGTTCAATTCCTATCACACTCCTACAATCTAAGCTCAGCTCTGATGCTGGCTCCTCTCTGTAACATTGAGCGGGTCTCTGGGCCTCTGTTTCCTCCATCTGCAAAGTGGGAATAATGACTCTGGCTTGCCAAGCTCACAGGGGCGCTGGGAGGGTGAATCCATATGTGTCCATATAGAGCTTTGAAGATGGGGCTGGGTAAGAGAGGAAGGATGGTCCAGTTGTTAGAGTGCTAACCTGGGATACGGAAGACCTGGGTTCAAACCCCAGCTCTGTCACTGGCTCCCTGTGTGACCGTGGGTGGGTCCCTTGGTATCTCTGTGCCTCAGTTTCCTCCCTCTGGATAGTGGGGATAATAGCCATGCTGTATCTCCCTGGGGTGTTGGGAATAGAAACACATTAAGCAGGGATGCTGGGGGCCCTGTCCATACTGATGATAGGTGCTAAATATAGTTATTCTCCTCCTATTTTGAAATATCTCTTGCCCCTAGAGGCTGTCCGGGAACACACCATGGGCTTATTCAAATGCTAGCGATTGTCAGTGCACAGCTGGTTACAAGACTCCTTTCTATGGGTGCACAAGCATGCTGGATTTCTAGGCCTCGATAGCTGAACACTTTGCCTGGCAGAGGCAGGATACCCCCCAGGGACAGATGTCCTCTCCCTGGTCATCTCCGAGGCTTCTGGAACCTGGGAGGAATGAGGCTGCCACTGGGGCAAGGTGGGATGAGGAGAGGAGGCGGCATGGAGTGGGCAGGTGGTTTGAGGGGCAAGGCAGTAGCCTGGGAGTCACGCAACCTTGATGTCATTCCCAGCTCTGCCACAAATTCACCATGTGACCTTCCTCCATGCCTCAGTTTCCCCACATGTAGAATGGAGCCCGTGATACTTTCCTTTGTAAAATGCTTTGGAGATCTGCAGTGGATAAGGGGCTCAGTATTATTAGTAGCATGCTGAAGCAGAAGGGTCTGGAAAGGGTTTGGAGAAAAGTGGCCTACTCCACAGCAATGCCAGAGGAGTTTTCCGGGCCCAAGGTTTTAATTTGTTTCCAATAACTCGCCCATGCGCAGGTCGGAGGGGCTGCTGTAATCCGTGCTGCCTCCCATGTCAGGTGGGCCGCATTATCCCATCAGGCAGTGGCCCATCCCGACATGCGGCTGTTGTCAGAACGCTGAGCCAGCATTACATAGATCTCTGGCAACTGCCCGGAGAAACCCAGGGAGGCAACACACAGCACAGCAACTCCCTCGTCTACTAAACAATTCATAACCGAGCAGGAAGCCTGGCTTAATGGGGCTCGTTAAACTGGTACACGCGGCGTCAGTGTTGTGAGAACAGTTCAAAGCCCTTAGTGCCTTGCCCAGAAGCCTCTAGTCCTTGGGCAGCTACTTTGGGGAGCACGTTCCGTTGTAAACGTTCGCATTTCAGGCGGATGGAAGGCACCAGAGTGGGTCCCATTGGGTATGTCTACAGTGCAGTTAAACACCCGCAGCTGGACAGGGCTAAGGGGCTGTTTAATTGCAGTGTAGATGCTCAGGCCGGAGTGTGGGATCTGGAACTCCGTGCTGGGGGAAGGTCCGAGAGCTCAGACTCCAGCCTTAGCCTGGACGTCTATGCCTCAATTAAACCGCCCCTTAGCCCGAGACCTGTAATCCCAAATCAGCTGACTCTGTGGGTATTTAGTGGCAGGGTAGACATACCCATAGATACTGGTACCCTCTGGCTGTCCATAGAGCTAGGACAGTGTAAGCCGCTCCTGCTCGCTGTCAGCACCTAGGTACCCCAGGAGTCCTCAGACACCAGGTAACCCTGCATCCTGTGCCTTTAGGGCCTGATCCAACCGCCGTGAAGTCAGTGGGATTTTTTCAATGAGTTTTGGATCAGGCCCCTATATTGCAATTTCCTGGTTGAAGGTGGGATTTCAGTTTCTTAAAAGACAGGTCCATTCTGGGTATTAACTATGAAAATGGCTCATGTTATTTAATTCTATACCAAACATACTCACAGAGGGTGAAATTCACCCCTGTTTGGAGGGCCAGCATAATACTGATGCCACTGCTTAAGCTCTATGGTCCAGATCCTCAAAGGTAGTTAGTTGCCTAACTCCTACTGAAAGTTATTATTAGAAATAAGGTCACTTTTCTAACTGCTAGGCCTTCAGAGTCCCAGCTGGACTCTGACAGTCAAGCTGAATTTCTTTCCAGTCCATTGGAATAGACTGAATCCCATCAGGGAGAAGATCCCTTGAGTGAGAAGGTGCCATGTTCCCAAAGTCACTGCTGACCCTATCTTCACTTTTATGTTCTGAATTTCTTTGCTTGGAGGCTTTAATCAGACCTTGGATATTAGGGTTAGGAAGACACTTTTCCTGGGGACAGAGGATCCCATCACTGCTTCTGCAGGGTTTCTTCCACCTTGCTCCGAAGCATTTGATACTGGTCACTGCTAGAGATGAGATACAGGCCCCCCGGGTCTGTTCTGGCATGATGGCCCCTGTGTTCCTGTTTGAATATACATATGTTGTGGGCTACATTATTTGCATAGCTATGCTTTATTTACAGTCCTGGAGGGAGATTTTCAAAGGCACAAATGGGAGGTAGGTGCCCAATTCCTATGGTCTTCCAACAGGAATTGGACTCCAGGCTGCCCCTTTTGCAGGGAGGATGCTAGAGAGGGGTATACAATAGGAGTTACACATTGTTCCATTATCTATATTTCTGGATGGTAAAAATGCTTTTTTCAGCTCCAGCACCATGTACAATTTATTGGAGTAAAACTATCAGCACAAAGGCAGCCACAACATATAACTGGGTGTGCATAATATCGAACAGTACAGGTGTCTAATAATACTAAGCAACAAGTAACTTAGCAGACTCACGTGGACAGAGCAGATCCAAGGGACAAAGGTAGGTGGGCCTGTATGATACACATGCAAATTCATCCCAAGCATAATTCCATCTACTTCAGTGAGGTTACACTGTTGATGGATCTGGCCCAGCAATCTTTAATCATGTGACATGGATATGCAATGAGAATATGCTCTCTGATGAGTCCTTTAGGGATTCTGCCCATGGCACCGGAACCGCCTTTAGCTGGCAAATTCTCTCAGCCTTGCCACGGGGAATTCTACTGTCCTGTCTCCAAATAGGTCCATTTCCATAGGCAGATGACAGAAAAACCAGCACAACCGTTATGTGTGAAATATTACTGCAAATATGCGGCAAGCACTGAGCCATTCAAGTGCGATTACTGCAACCCGAGAGCTAGAAATGCCCTCATCTTTCTTCTAAAGAGAGAGAACGTGCACATTTTAGGAAAATTAATGCTGCAAGGCCTGAGTAAGCAAAGTCCCCATCTGTCAGTAACGTGGGCTTTCTATAGCAAATCAGAACAGAAAGGCTCATGTTTGTCAGCTGATCAGATTTGTCTTTATCTGTTTGTTTGTTTGTTTTGGAAGATGAATTTTTGATTAAATCCCTTTTCAATCAACAGTGGTGGCAATGCTGGAATTGAAATGCACTTTCAAATTAAGGGAGTCTGGTCTTTGAGCCTGGAGTCAATGGAAAGGATCCGGCTGGCGTCAGTAGGCCTTGGATCCAGCCCTTTGGGATGCTGAGCATGCTGGGAATGGATGGGGTGCACTTTAGGCCTGATCCTGATCTCACAATGGTGTTTGGCCAAATTCTCTTCTCTGCTATGCTCCCTTGATGTCCGTGGGGTTGCAGTAGTGTAACTGAGCGGAGAATTTGGCCCACGTAGCCATGTTGACTTTAATACAGCTCTTTCTGATTTACACTGGTGTGGGTGAAATCAGATCCAGGTCCCTGATTTATGACACCCGTTTTTAAAATCGGAAAGCAGTGACACCCAGAAGTGCTTCTAGTCGAATATGGCAAGACTGGAAGCAAAGAGCTGGGGAATTTCATGTTAAAGAGGAGGACGGCTGAAATCTGTGTGGGTTAGGTGCTGCCCTCAGGGTTCTCCCAACAGGCCATTCAGTCAGGCAAAATTTGGTTAGCCCTGTATGAAAGGATCTCACTTTTCAGGCTCCCTCCCTGTTCTGCAGCTAACGCTGGAGCCCACGGGCACATTTCAGCACCAAGGACAGCACTGCCATCCACTCCTGTATGACTTCCTGGTCAGTCCTTTCTACTTCACAGGTCTGATTCTCCTCTTGCTTACACCAGTGTAACTCGATTGATTTCAGTGGCATTGCTCCTGATTTACACTGGCGTGAGCGAGGCAGGAAGTTGTCCCAATGGAGTCGCTCCTCATTTGCATCAGGGTGAGTGAAAGGAGAACCACATCATATATTTTAATAGGAAGTCATTACGTAGTTTTCAGGCAAATGTCTCTTTATTTAGACAAATGTCCACTGAAAATGGCACAGATTTTCCCTGACTGAGGGCGGAGCAAAGATCTCATCATTTGACCCAAGATGACTTAGAAGCCGAGGACGACAGGTCAGACAGTGGCCGAACTCCTGAAGAGCTGCCAAAGACTTGCTGAAAGGGTTAAAGAGCAGCACGGTGGGGGAATAAGTATAAGTATAGTATAAGTAGGGGCATAGCGAGCAGATCGAGGGACGTGATCGTTCCCCTCTATTCGACATTGGTGAGGCCTCATCTGGAGTACTGTGTCCAGTTTTGGGCCCCACACTTCAAGAAGGATGTGGATAAATTGGAGAGAGTCCAGCGAAGGGCAACAAAAATGATTAGGGGTCTGGAACACATGAGTTATGAGGAGAGGCTGAGGGAGCTGGGATTGTTTAGCCTACAGAAGAGAAGAATGAGGGGGGATTTGATAGCTGCTTTCAACTACCTGAGAGGGGGTTCCAAAGAGGATGGCTCTAGACTGTTCTCAATGGTAGCAGATGACAGAACGAGGAGTAATGGTCTCAAGCTGCAGTGGGGGAGGTTTAGATTGGATATTAGGAAAAACTTTTTCACTAAGAGGGTGGTGAAACACTGGAATGCGTTACCTAGGGAGGTGGTAGAATCTCCTTCCTTAGAGGTTTTTAAGGTCAGGCTTGACAAAGCCCTGGCTGGGATGATTTAACTGGGAATTGGTCCTGCTTCGAGCAGGGGGTTGGACTAGATGACCTTCTGGGGTCCCTTCCAACCCTTATATTCTATGATTCTATGATTCTAATAGGCCCTTGGCAAGGAGCAATTTTCCGACAGTTTTGTTTCCTTTCACCTCATTATTTCTCCCCCTTAAGAAAGCTCACAGTTCACCGGCTCTGTTCCTGCTTCTATTAGAAAAGCTATTTTAAGCTGCACTCTGCATCCGTTGCTAGGCTACAGTGTCAGATCTCTAGGCTCTGGTGGATCAGGAGTCTCCTAAAATGATACCGTGAAGCCGTTTAAATATTCTGTCAAGATTGATACAATAGTTTAATTGTATAATAACGCGCCATTCATGCCAATATCTCTCAACCCCATGGCAGTTACTACAGCTGAAAAATTGCCTGCAAAAGGAGCATCCTATGCTGAGATGAGTGCCATGAACCCTTAGGCACATGGCACTCATCATGATTAACACAGGGTCAGGTAGAAACATTTCCTCTATCTACAGCGTTGAAAGAATAGATAGGAGCCTGATTCTAAAGCCCAGTGAAATCCTTCGGTATCTTTCCATTGATCTCAACAGGATTTGTTTTATGTGACTGTATCTGAGCCCGAAAGATGGGGCAAGGTAAGGAGGGGATGGGAGTGGCAGCAAGCAGCAGTGTGGGGAGCTTTGTGCATAGAGCAATACGATGGTGGACCCCACCATACATCCAAGGCTTGGAGTTCTGCCTTTCTGCAGCTGCCCAGGCAGGGAGGGGTTTTATGCTATCTTTTCTCGCATTTGATTCCAGGATCTGCCAACTGCCAGATCAAGCACTCTTCTCTCCACGCCCTGCGTGTTTCAGAACAGCCCAAAGGCTGCTCTAACTTATTCCAGCTGCCTATAGCCTGAAGCTTGTTTGCAGTGTTCTTGTAACTGTGTTGGTCCCAGGACATTAGTGAGACAAGGTGGGTGAGGTAATCTCTTTTATTGGACCAACTTCTGTTGGTGAAAGAGACAAGTTTTTGAACTACACAGAGCTCTTCTTCAGGTCACTGTGTAACTCAGAAATGTGTCTCTTTCACCAACAGAAGTTGGTCCAGTAAAAGAGATTACCTCACCCACCTTGTGTCTCTTATACCCTTAAGGGGCTATTTGGATGCCTAGGGATCACCAGGGCATAATAAATAATGATAATACTCTTATCTAGCACTTTTCATCAGCAGATATCAAAGCTCTTGACAAAGAAGATCAGTCTCATTATCTCCATTTGACAGATGGAGAAACTGAGGCACAGAGAGGGGAGGTGACTTGCGCAAGGTCACCCAACAGGCTAGTGGCAGAGCCAGGAATGGAACGCAGGTCTGTTGAGTACCAGTTTGGTGCTCTATCCACTAGGCATAGAGACCGTCCCTTTCTATCAGCTGTGTCCTCTGAGCCATGGGCCAGAACTGGGGGATGACTCAGGAGCTTCTGTGGTGGCCCTGCCCTTACGGAGGATTCTCTCGCACGAGGGAATATGCCAGGAAATCCTCAAAGCTGGGTTTACGGTTTCTTTGCAGCAACAAAGCAGCATAGCAGAGCCCAGCTTGCTGCCCAAGTTGGTGTATAATTTAGGGCACCCAGCTTCACCAGTTGGCGCCCTGGTGTGGCATCCAGATGTAGAACTAAGCAGCCTTCCTTAGGCACCCAGGTTCACCAGGTTCTCTGAAGTTGCACAGCCCTGGGAGGTGATCACTTGAAAACTCTGGGCCAAATGTCCCGGGAGTAACTCAGCTACAGTCGGTGGATTTGTCCCTCTTTGTTTAATGGCATCACTTTCTGGCGCATGCAGCTGATAAGAACATTCACTTATATTTGTGTGAGTTACCCGGCAGACCACAGAGCTCTTCTGATTATTTTCCCTCACCATAGCCAGATGGCAGAAACCAATCCAAGAAACGGCTAGCTTTCCTGGCTGTCAATTTCAGGCAGCAACTGCCAGGGCTCCAGGGCATAGCTCTGATTGGAGGGCTGGTAGAAGGAGTTTCCCAGAATTTCTATCTCCAAATTGCTTGTGAATGAAGCAGCAGGAAAGAGGAGGGGAGGGAAAAATCCTAGTAGTTCCTGCCTTGAATTCCTAAAGAGAGGGGGACACCATAGAAATGAGACAGCAGGCTCATTGAAAGGAACAGGTGATGTCCAAGTTTTGCAAGACTGATGTGATGGATCATTTAGTGCTTGTGAAAGGGGTCAGGTTAACAGCTCTGGAGAATCAACCCTCCCGTTTATCCACAGAACATGGAGTCCCAGCAGTACAAGCTTCCTCCCACTCCTGCCCATGTGCCTCAGCCCTGCCTGGAGGGAACCATCCTCCAGAGGGTGAGAAGAAGGGTCAGAAACCCTGGGCCGCCCTGTCTTTGGTCTCTTTGGTAAAGATCCCAGGTGGTGATGGTGTTTGTGAAGGGTGGACACTTCGCTGCCCCATAGCAACCGGAGTCAGGCCAACAATCCTTTCCTCTCAGTCCTTGAGCAGTGTTGTAAGATGGATGGGCTTGCAGTTAAGGCACTGAGCTGGGACTCAGGAGATCTAGGCTCCAAGTCTGGCTTGTGTGACCTCAAGCAAGTCACCTTGGCCAATTTTTTCCCAAGGACCTGGTGATTTTGGGTGCCTGACTTGAGACATGTCAAAGGGGCCTGGTTTTCAGACAGTGCTGAGTGTCTGCCCTCAGAAAACCAGGCGCCGTTCGATGTCTCAGGCTGAGACACCCCCCCCCAGGTCACTCTGGAAAATCTTGGCCTAGATCTCTCTCATTAATGAGTGAGCGGTGCCCAGATACTACAGTGATGGAGGCCCTGGCAAAACCAGGGCAGAGGTAGCCCATACCCGTTCAACCCTGAGACTCTCTGCTGAGGTCACCCAATGTCCTGGTGGGCGTTATTTACTGTCTACCGGGAGCTAACCAGTCCCTCATTCCCACCAGCAGGGCAGTAAAGCTGTTTCTTCTGCATCGCCTTCTAATCTCACAGGCATATCTGTGTCATCCCGTGTTCACACAAAGAACTAGCTGCATGTCCCAGGCTTTATTCTGAATGGTGTTACAGTAGAACCTGAAGGCCCCAACTAAGAGCATTGTGCTAGACACTGTATACACACATAGTAAGAGACAGGCCCTGCTCTGGAGAGTTTATAGTCTAAATAGATAAGCCAGACAAAATTTGAGGGGGGGGGGGGGAAACTGAGGCACAGAGTGAGGACAGGTCTCACTTTTTAAAGGTAGGCAGCAAAACACCTTTAAAATCTGCCCCAAAGTAACTTGCCCGACATCACACAGAGAGTCAGTGACAGAGCTAGGATTAGAACCCAGATCTCTTACTGCCCCATCGAGTAGCCTGTTTGCTAGACCTCCCTCGGGGGTTATTTGCCATCTTATTTTTGGATTTTAACAGCCCGGCAGGAGCTTGGGCTGTTCATTTTGCCAGCCATTGTCCCAGCTTATGAGAAATACAGCAGGCTGTACGTCCAGGTTCATGTCTGATCCCCCCCACCCCCAGTTGGGTAATGAATTGTAAGTCGGGTCTAATGCATTGCTGATTGCTCTGATTAAATCTTTCTGCAGACTCAGTAGCATGGAGGCTGCTACAAATCCCTGATTGCTCTATGAGCCAATGACCTTACTTCATGGCCCACTTTTAAAGGGACCTGCTCATTGTACAGTGTATGCTCAGGAAGAGCAGGAGCCGCACACAGGAACTGAACTGGAGGTTGGTTATGTCACCCAGGGGAGGGAGGCCCTGATTTTTAACTGTGCCCGCCCAGAGGGGTTGCTGCCTGACCCAGTTATGCCGGCAGGGGAGCTGGATAGTACAGTGAGAAAGAACCAGCGGCTGGATGCTGAATCAGACAAAATCCATCTGGAAACAAAGCACAGATTTTTAACAGTGGGGGTGATTAACCATTGGAATAAGCTCCCCAGGTGGAATTTCCATCTCCTAATATCTTCAGACCAAGCTTGGATGTCTTTCTGGAAGAGATGCTTTAGCCAAACACAAGTACTGGGCTCAGTACAGGGGTAACTGGGGGAAATGACCTGTGCTGGACAAGAGGTCAGACTAGATCTGGGATTCTCAAACTGGAGGTCGTGAGGTTATGACGTGGGGGTTACGAGCTGTCAGCCTCCACCCTCAAACCAGCATTTGTAAGTGCAGTGGGGGAGGACTAGGTTGGATATTAGTAAACACTGTTTCACTAGGAAGGTGGTGAAGCACTGGAATGCGTTACCTAGGGAGGTGGTGGAATCTCCTTCCTTAAAGGATTTTAAGTCCCGGCTTGACAAAGCCCTGGCTCGGATGATTTAGTTGGTGTTGGTCCTGTTTTGAGCAGGGGGTTGGACGAGATGACCTCCTGAGGTCTCTTCCAACCCTAATCTTCTATGATTCTATGAAATGCATGCATCTAATGAATTCCAATTCAGCAGTCTCTCCTTGGAGTCTGTTTTTGAAGATTTTTTATTGAAGAATTGCCACTTTTAGGTCTGTAATCGAGTGACCAGAGAGATTGAAGTGTTCTCCGACTGGTTTTTGAATGTTATAATTCTTGACATCTGATTTGTGTCCATTTATTCTTTTACGTAGAGACTGTCCAGTTTGACCAATGTACATGGCAGAGGGGCATTGCTGGCACATGATGGTGTATATCACATTGGTAGATGTGCAGGCGAACGAGCCTCTGATAGTGTGGCTGATGTGATTAGGCCCTATGATGTGATTAGGCTACATATCTATTCAGGGGACACCATCGTAGGGCCTAATCACATCAGCCACACTATCAGACCCATCGCCACCCCTAGCTGCAAAACCTAGCTCTGCTTCTGGCTAGGGCACTGGAGTGAGACTCGAGCCCTGGGTGCTATTCCGGGCTTTGTCGCTGACCTGCTGGGTGACCTTGGACACGTCACTTCCACTCTCTCTCTCTGCCTCTTGTCTGCCTTGTCTATTTGGACTGTGAGCTTCTGGGGGCAGGGCCTGTCTCCCCCTTTCTGTCCATGCAGCACCTAGCACAATGGGCTCTGATCCTGGCCGGGGCTTCTAGACGCTCTCGTCATGCAAATAAGAAAGTATCCGGTTCTAAGTTTCTCCGTCTTCCATGTATGACCAGTATGGGGTCAGGTCCCTGTGCAATGCAGAACATGAGGTCTGCTGAATACAGGTTCGTTCAAAAGACGGAGTTCCCTGTAACAGTACAATTACACCGGACAGCCATTACTGTCCTGGAAATACACTGGTGAAAACTGCTTTGAAAAATCTTTCCCCCTCGTCATTTTAATTAAGAAACAATTTCAAACGAAGCAGACGCCATAGATCTTTGAAACGTTATGGGCCAGATTCCCAGCGGATGTCGATCGCTGGAGTACCATCCAAGTCAACAGGACTGTGCTGATTCGCAGTAGCTGAGGATGTGATCCTATGATCAGCAGCAGCAGCTTTGCAATGCCAAGGGAAGGCACAATCGATGCCTCTGTACACCCTGCCGATGATCTGTAGACATTCTCTGCTGTAAAACTGCCTTGGAAGAATTAGCTACAGGCTTCCTGGCTTTTTCAATTGCTCTGATAACATCAGCAGAGAGAGAGAACTCTGGCTGTTGCCGTTGTCACACGAACGCAGCTGATGCCTGTTCTTGTCTTGGACAATATTTTCAGTGCCCATCCTTGGCTCTAACCCAAGCAGGATGTGGAAGGTGCTGTCCAGGGAATGGGGGACACTGGAGGAGAGCAGGGATTGTGCCACCCTTGGATATGCCCGTCAGGCCTTGCAGGAGGCAGGCGGTGGCTGCAGACCGAATATCGTGGAATCGGAGCAGGAGTCCGGGGGGAGATAAATGGAGGATGGGGTGGGTCATATCTCAGTGCAACCTAGAGTAGGTGCAGGTCCCCACTAGCATTGAAGACCCTAGCCAGCCCACCTGGACCAGATGAAGGTCCCTGATGCCGTGAGATGCCTGAAGCCTCTGGCTAGCCCATCTGGCCCTCACACCAGCTCGGAGGCCACCCGCAGTCCCATCTAACCAGGTGAAGCCTCTCCCTAAACTAGGTGATCCGCACCCCCCTCCCTTCCCGAGTGAAGCGTGCATCTCCCATCACAGCAAAGCCAAACAGACCATTTGCTTTCATTGCCCATTGGTGTGTCTATTTTGCAGGTCCCGTGGATGAACAGGAGCTGAGGGGGCTGATCTCCAAAGCCAGTGCCTGCCTCTCCTGCCGCCCCCCTCTCATCCCCTCCCGACGCGTGGGGCTGCAGAGCCAGCAAACCCCCAATGCCTAAGAACAGCAAAGTGACACAGCGAGAGCACAGCAGCGAGCATGTCACCGAATCGGTGGCCGACCTGCTGGCCCACGAGGAGCCCGTGGACTACAAGCGCAGTGTCTTGAACATGACGGGCGAGGCCTGGGACAAGCAGAAGGATGTGGAAGAAGATCTGGACTCTGAGAAGCGGCCAGCGTGGAACAGCAAACTGCAATACATCCTGGCCCAGATCGGGTACTCGGTGGGGCTGGGGAATGTCTGGCGGTTTCCATACTTGTGTCAAAAAAACGGAGGAGGTAAGAGACCACGGGCGTGGGTACAGCCGGCTCAGTACAACAAAACGCCACTGGGATAGAGAGAGGGGGCCAATTCCTGCATGCACCCAGCTCCTGCTGAAGTCTGTAGCAGGTGGGAATGCGTAACCGAGGGCAGGATTAACCCACATGCACTGTCTGGGCTCTTGGAATGCATATGGGGTATGTCTACGCTGTGAGAAAAGACCCGTGGCACAGCTGTGGTTGGCCCGGGTCAGCTAACTCAGAGGGGCTCAGGCTTGTAGGGGTATAAAATTGCAGTGTGGACATCCAGGCTTGGGCTGGAGCCTGGGCTCTCAGACCCCGCGATCGGGAAGGGTCTCAGGGCCTGAGCTTCAGCCTGAGTCTGAACACCTGCACTGCAATTTTTTAGCCCCACAGCCCCGGCCCTGCGAGCCCGAATCAGCTGCCCGGGGCTCTCAGACTCGGTGCTGCAGGTTTTTTTATTGCCGTGCAGATTTAGCTGAGCTGATCGCCTCCCCTGGACTCCAAGGAGGAGGCCGTACCATTATTTGTCTGAAACTGTTTTTCAAGGGGGGAGGGGGGGGGAGAAGTCGGATTCAGTGATACAGAATTTGTGTCCGTTTTACTGACTGGATAGTTTGGGGGGGAAAAATATCCAGAAACCGAAAAATGTTTGTTTGTTTTTTTCCAGGTTGGAACAATATTTTTCTTTCAAACTTTTCTTTAAGTTTATTATAAAAAACATGACAGTGAAACTAAACCTTTTGTTCGACCTGAAATGAAATTTTTTGACTGTTCTATTTGCTGAAAAGTTAGAAAATATTTGTTTTCAGGTTGACATGAAACTTTTTTCTCCAAAATTGCCAGAGAACCAAAAAATCAATCATATTTGAGCATTGGCCTGCTAAACCCAGGGTTGTGAGTTCAATCCTTGAGGGGGCCATTTAAGGATCTGGAGCAAAAATTGGGGATTGGTCCTGCTTTGAGCAGGGGGTTGGACTAGATGACCTCCTGAGGTCCCTTCTAACCCTGATATTCTGTGATTCTGTGATTCTATGGTCATCTCTCCATACCATACTATAGGAAAGCAAATTGCATTAGATTTTTGAACCAGGCCAACCTATGGGGTCAGCTCCTTAAATGGTGTAAACCAGCCTAGATAGATCCATTGAAATCAACACCAAGTGAATATCTATCTATCTATCTATCCATCCCCATCCACCCCATCTATCTATCTATATCTATCTATCTATCCCCATTAGAGAGTATCAACATTTATTCACAGTTATGAGCACATTATTGTGCCATTTTTCTTTGCAGGAGTAGAACAAGGCCTCATTGCAGTGACGTCAGCCATCACAATGTAGGTGAATGCTGGCATTTTAATGATGATTTCTGTACAAGGAAACAGACACCTGAATTTTGTTTTTATGCAATTGGGAGAATTGACTTTCCTCTGAGGCTGGTTTTACACCAATACCACTGCATTTCTTTTGTGGAGTTACTCCTGATTTACACCAGCGCACATAAAATCAGAATCTGGCTTAGAGAATGTGGTCTAGTGAATGGAGCAGTAACGGGGAGACAGCTGCTAGCTGCTACCCCCAGCTCCGCCATTGCCTTGCTCTGTGACCTTGGGCAAGTCACCTAACCACTCTGTGCCTCAGTTTTCCCACTTTGCAAAATGGGGATCATAAGAGTGACCTGTCTCAGAGGACCCTGTGACGATGCTTGATTAGCTAATGTTTCTAAAGTGCTTTGAGATCCTCGGTTGATAATTGCTACAATTTTACATATTGACAGGCAAAATATATCCATCATTTAGACAGGCCTCACCCTCCCCAGCCCAACCCCCTCCACCCAGCCCCTGCCCCTAATCACGCAGACCAGATTCTGCTCTCAGATAACTCCGCACAATCCCCACTAATGTCAAAGGGCGGGATCGAGCCCGTTGGGTTAGCCCTTAGGGCCCACCCACAGCACCTCACGAAGTCCATACAGTAGAACCTCAGAGTTACAAACACCTCGGGAATGGAGGTTGTTCGTAACTCTGAACAAAACGGTCTGGTTGTGCATTCAAAAGTTTACAACTGAACATTGACTTAATACAGCTTTGAAACTTAACTGCAGAGGGAAAATGCTGCTTTCCCTTGATTTTTGTAGTAGTTCACGTTTCACGCAGGACTGCACTGCATTGTTGGGGGTTTTTCTGGTGTCTGCAGCTGCCTGATCTCGTACGTCCGGCTCCAAAGGAGGGGCGTGGTTGACGGGTCAGTTCGTCACTCTGGTGTTCGCAGCTCTGAGGCTCTCCTGTAAAAGCAGAGGTTGCAGAGCACCTTGGAAGATCAGGCATTCAGTGTCTCTGTGCTGCAGTGCTCACCTTTCAGGGTGCGGAAGGAAGCTGCAGCAGAATGCCACGAACCCATCTCAGAGCTCACATTCAGATCCTCCGTCAGAGCTAAATTCCCTGGTGTGCAATTCAGTCAGCAGGACCCAGATTCAGATTTCCAGTCAGAAGTTTACCCACCCCGCTTGCAAATCCCCAATCTGGGGAGCCTATTCTGATGCTTCCCCTCCTCCCTGTTGTCCATATTCCCAGCACTGCATAATTCAGCATCTCCTCAGCTGCGAAGGCTGCAGTAATCTCAATAATTAAAATGTGTCTAGTGCCATCTCGGGGATGAGTCATCCTTCGGGCTGAACCTGTACAGTGAGCGCTTCATACTCCGGGCCTGCTCACGCACCCCTCACCTTTCGATCCCAAATTGGATGGAGCGCACCTCAGGCCAGCTCCAGCGTGCCAGCTATTCCCCTTGTGATCTCACACGCATAGCGAACAGTGACCTAGTTTGGGTCAAGGAGAGAATGCTCTGATAGACATGCCTGGCTTGCGTTGCAGTGCGAATGCCCTGATACGTGTGCGCTGGCTGCATTGCGTCTGCACTGAGAGGCATGCAACGGTTGCATTGCATGCACGGATTACATTGTGTACCCACTCATATGCATGCGCTGCATGATGCAGTGATATGCATTGGTTGCATTGAGTGGGTTTGTACCAGTAACAAGGAGGAGGTTGAATGCAATTATTGGTCCAGATTCTCCATTCTCATTGATTCCAATGGAGCTATGCTGATCTATACCAGCTGAGGATCTGGCCCTGTGACTTCCATGGCGGACCTCTCGATTTACACCAGTGTAAGGGAGATCAGAACCAGGCTCAGAGTGTGAGCCGTGACTTGTGCGGGGGTCAGGATTCCTGGTTGTATTCCAAGAACTGCCATTTCCTGGCCACATCATCTAAAGCAAGTCACGTAACCATGTTGTGCCTCAGTTTCCCCATTGGCACAATGAGTATAATAACACTGACCCATCTCACAGCAGTTTGCGGGGGTGCTCCCTAATGAATTAATGTTTCCCTAATTTTACACCAGCTGAATATCTGGCCCATGGCCCATTCACATCCCCATCCTCACCTTGTCTCATCCTGTCCCCACCGATATCTTTGCTGTCATTTCTCCTTACTCCCATATCCGCTGTCTGTGGTTCTGTCAGTCATCCCAATTTTCCCTACCCCTCTTCCAACCCCTCCCTTCACATATTTATACATTCTGTCCCCTAGAGAGGAAGGATGGTCCAGTGGTTAGTGGAAGGCCTGGATTCAAATCCCTGCTCTGCTGTGGACTTCCTGCGTGGCCTTGGGTCAATCACTTAGTGTCTCTCTGTGCCTCCGCTCCCCATCTGCACAAGGGGGTAACAGCCTCACAAGAGTGTTGTGAGGCTCAATCCGTTAACAATGATGGGAGCCAGGCAAGGTTTGTTGCCGCCCCAAGCTCCAGGAGCGCAACTGTCCAAGCAAAAAAAAAAAAAAAGGGGGGGGGGTGGCCGGAATGCCGCCCCCAGCATGTGCCTGCTTTGTGGGGGGCCTAGAGCCAGTCCTGGCTCCAGTCTCCCCAGTTCGACAGAGATTAATGGGGTTGCCATTTAGCCCTCTTGGGAGCTACTCACTCGAGGGCAGCAGCTAGCATTGTGCCAAGCACAAGTGTGAAAGCAGACATATAGGTCAAGTGTCTGTAGGTGCCAGAATAGCATCTGTGCGTGTGTACACTCCTGTGTCCATGTGTCACTGTGTCAGTCAGCCCATCATGTGTGGGGGTGTGGCTGGAGGTGTGTCCATGTAAGCATCTGTGTGTCTCTGTGTCTGTTTCCTCTGCACACGAGTATCCTAGGTTTATGTCAGTGTGTAAGAAAAACAACAGGCGCAGAGGGTGACTCCGATGGTTCTGGGTTATAATGATCAGGCGGCTGGTGAGACATCACGATTGAGACTGTTCTCTCTCCTCCCCCTTGTCCTCCTCCCTCTCCCCCTCCATGTCCGTCCCACCACTGGGAAGAACCCCGGCTTTCACCGTGCAGTCGCAGGTGGGATCTGTAATGGCCCTTCTTTCTCCTGCCAGGTGCCTACCTGGTCCCGTACCTGGTGCTGCTCATCATCATCGGGCTCCCTCTCTTCTTCCTGGAGCTGGCCGTGGGTCAGAGAATCCGCCGGGGCAGCATCGGCGTGTGGAATTACATCTGCCCCCGCCTGGGGGGCATTGGATACGCCAGCTGTCTCGTGAGTGCTCAGACGAGTGTCACCCGGTGCCACATGTGGTTGCAGGGGGAGGAGGGTTGATCTCTTTGCCCAGGCACAGGGAGGGCACTGCAAGCCACAGGCAGCTACAGCAGCACAGGCTTCCAGCTGCCCTGGCGGCATCCTTAGTCATCTTGGAGCCTGGGAAGTGGCACTTGTCTGAGGATGTTGAGATGTAAAACCAGGGTTGTACCCGCTTGTGGTCACCAAAATCCCATGGCACTTATTGCAAGAGTCAGGGTGTTAGCCCCAATGTCCTGGTCACACGCCAGGGTGGGCCACTACCTAGCTAATGGATATCGTCTTCTTCACCTCTGGCCTGTTGGGCAGTGATGAGTGCCGTTAAACAGCTGCCACGTCCCACCCCAGCGGTGGCTGCACTTTGGTAGCAGGGGAGGTAGTTCCTATACATAGAAATTCAAGTGCGTTGCCATTTGCATAATTAATCTGGTGAGTGTTGGGGTGCAACACTCCACCTCAGTCTGAGCTCAGCGTGGAAGTCTCACCTGGGCTCAACATGGAAGTCTCACCTGGGCTTCTAAGAGGAAAAGTTCAGTACAAGCAGGGACCCATCCAGCCAGGGACTGGGCATCTCCTGGGAGCTACTGAGTGCCCTCAATGGAGCCGGTGGACCTTAGGAGATGCTCAGCCCCTCACAGAATCAGTCCCTTGGATAGTCTCTGAACGGATAGAGATTCTCACCTTAGTTCCAGGGCATGATGGGGTGAGGGGGTTCATCCTGGATTGCCCTAGCAGAGATAGTCCCTTGCAGGTGAGTTCCGAGCATTTGGCTGTGGTGCATTGCAACAGGTGCAATTGTAAAGTGGTGCCTGGGTAATAAATGGCTCCCATTCTAGCCTCATGATCTCCCGGCTCCAGGTTTTCCCAGAGCACGCAGCACTACCATCCCTAGCAATTCCCCGTGGGTTTTGCAGGAGTTTGAGATCAGGGTGTGATGTTCATTATACCACTATAGACTGTGTTAATCCAGGCACAGCCCCAGACATGCAGCCCCGAACTGTTGGCTTCTTCTTTAACTTTTCATTTCTTAGCTTTGGCTACTACGTGTCAAAAGCAACTTCACTGAAAAACACATGTGACAGCTGCCACGTTGGTCAACACCAGAGATTGAACTGGGAGCTGAAAACATGAGTCTTTACAGAGTGAGCTAAAAAGCCAGCCTCTCAAATTAGGGCTGTATCAGACTCATATCCTCTACATGTCGACGACACCCACAACACATCCTGATCAGTGGGTTACACAGGCTTCCAGTTTGCGAGCAGACAGCAAAGTGATTACACCGGTTTAGATGAATCTTTCATTCAGCCAATGTCATCTTTGCTTCCAGTTTGCGAGCAGACAGCAAAGTGATTACACCGGTTTAGATGAATCTTTCATTCAGCCAATGTCATCTTTGCTTCCAGTTTGCGAGCAGACAGCAAAGTGATTACACCGGTTTAGATGAAATTCTCTGCTAATTCCTTCTCTGACTAAATCTTGAACTGAGGATAATGCAGCAAGAATTTTCACCAAGGATTGCTGTGTGTCTGTTAGTGACATGGGTTGGGTGGGGTTGGGCCTGTTCCCTGGTTGGATCACATATTGTAGCATACAGAAAATAAGGTAGTGTCCCTTTAAACGGTTTGCCAACTGTCTAGTGACACTCAATGTGTTCTGTGTCTTAGAACGTGCCAGAAACAAGCAGCAATGTGTCTGTGATCAGGCCTGTTCTATATGTGTATAGTTAGTAAACACAGTTATTTGGGACCCAGCTGTGCCTGTGTGGTTTCTCCACGTTGTTTCTGTTGCATAAAGAGCAAAAGACAACAACACGTATTTAATAAGCTTGCACAGCACAAACTTCAAACGCTTCGGGGAAGATGCAATGAATAGATTATCTAGCCAGAAGAGACCACTGTAATCATCTGGTCTGACCGCCTGCATAATACAGGCCGTCAGACTTCCCTGGATTAATTCCGGTTTGAATTTGAGCAGATCTTTTAGAAAAACATCCAATCCTGATTCCAAAATGGCCAGGGCTGGAGAATTCACCACAGCTCTTGGCAAGTTGTTCCTGTCGTTAATTCTCCTCACTGTTAAACCTGTGAATCTTGTTTCTAGTCTGAATTTGTCTAGCTTCAGCTCCTAGTCAGTGGACCATGTTAGACCTTGGATTGAAGAATGAGACTGAAGAACTGGAATTCAAGCTTAAAATTAGCTTTTTCTGAAGGTCCATCATAGTAAAGTTCTGGGTCTCTCATGGTTGTTGGAAGTGAACATTCTAAAGGTCTGATCCATTGGCCCATTGTAGTCAATGGGAGTTTTTCCATTCACATCACTAGACTTTGGGATCAGGTCCAGATTACCACGTCTCATCACCCCAGGTGCCTTGTTTGTCCCAAGGTTTCCTGGTCAGTGTTAGGTCTGTGTGAGGGACTAAACACTGTGTTATTTTCCCTCCCCTAGGTCTGCTTCTTTGTCGGTCTCTATTATAACGTGATCATCGGCTGGAGCATCTTTTACTTTTTTAAATCCTTCCAGTATCCGCTCCCCTGGAGCGAGTGCCCCATTGTTAAAAATGGCACAATGGCCGGTGAGTGATTTCATTGTCTCTCCAGCTCGGCAGGTGCTGGGAGACGGGACGTGGACAAGAGCCATTAGGGTTGAAAATGGTTCCAGCTACTGGGACACGGCACTGGATCTGGGGAGGTGCTTCTGGGATTGTGGGTAGTTTCCATTGCTGATAGTTGTCACTGGATGGGGATGCTTGTGGTTAGGGGATGCTGGGATGTGGCAGAGTATGGGACAATTGCTGCCTCTTTGTGGGTATTTCCCCACTGGTGGGACATGGCGTTGTATTGGGACATGTTTGGCAGAATTGCCTGGTTGCTCTAAGGGGACAGCCACTGTGGCATGCCTGCTATCAGGATTGCAGATGGAGTTGGCAGCTGGTAAGTGCATTTGGAGAGCTCATCTAGCTGGTTCCTGAGAGCCCATTACAGAGCGTGTTTAAGTTAATAGAGCATTTAGTAGCATATAAACATCTCCCTGGTATACTTGGGAATATTGTATGGCAGGTGTAAATTGCACCATTTATTTAACATCTTATTTTCATTTGTTAGCATCTTTCTATCCCATCTTTGCTATTAAAAATGAACCAAGGTCCAATCCCCCAAGTGCCGTACAGACATTTGTAAATCACGGCTGGCTGCCCTGGGACTTAGGCAGGTCCTTAATGACACGTTACCCTCACGGGATGGGGGTGCTTTCCAGCAACCCAAACTCTCGTGACCCTTGTTTGTTTCAGTGGTGGAGGCAGAATGTGAGAAGAGCTCCGCAACCACCTACTTCTGGTACCGCGAGGCTCTGGAGATTTCCAGCTCCATCTCAGAGAGCGGAGGGCTCAACTGGAAGATGACCCTGTGCCTGCTGGCGGCCTGGAGTGTCGTGGGATTGGCTGTGATCAAAGGAATTCAGTCCTCAGGGAAGGTGAGAGTCTGCAGTGGCCAGAGCCACAACAAGTCTTGTTTCCTGCCAGTGGCTGAAGTGATGTTATGTGCACCGAGGATAGTAGGAGTAAATGCGACCACTGCTGGGGAGTGTCTGCAAAAGAGCAGCTGGGTAGCAGTGTAGCTGTGAAGTGTCCGAGAAGGTAGGAATGTTTGCTGCTGCTTGTGCCTTGAGGTAGGAGGTTTCTACGGCTGGTGAGTTTATTCTTGCTGGGAATGTGGCCTTGTTGATGTAACCATCATGACTGGCCTTCGCAGATACCCCTGGTATGTGACAGGGTATTAACTTCTGCAAGCATGTCAAGACCTCAGCCTGTAGGTCCCCTAATGGAAATGAGCTCATGTTCTGAGTTTCTGGCCACCAGCAACTCCCCATTGACCAGCTGTGAAAAAGGCGAACACAGGATGTACCAGGCAAGGTATTTCCAGTCAAGACAGGGAAGCATGAACGTCACTGTACAAGGCACTGGTGAGACCTCTTCAATACTATGTCTAATTCCCATCACCCCTGTTCAGTAAAGATGAATTCAAACGGGAGCAGGTGCAGAGAAGGGTTGCTAGGACGAGCAGAGGAATCAGGAGCAGATCTCATGAGAGGAAACTGAAAGAGCTTGACTTGTGTGACCTTGTAAAAGAAAGCTTAGAGGGGTTCTGTCTGCTCTTTCTAAACACATCAGGTGAGTACACACCCAAGAGGGAGAAGAGCTATTTAAGCAAAAAGACAGGCTGGTGATTAGAATTAGAACCATCGGAGGAGTGAGATTTCAGAATAGGCTTCCAATAGGAATTGCGGGGCAAACACCCGTGCTGGTTTTAAGATGGAGCTTTACGAATGGGGTTGCCTATGATAGCATGGATGCCCTGGGAAGTCCTTTCCAGGGCTGTGTCCCTGTGACTTCAGGGGGGCTTGTGCGTGTTCTGCATCTGTGAAAATCAGGCCAGGCACCTGGCTGTGAAACATTGGGCACCCACGTGTGATGATTTGGGCCCAGAGCGAGGTTTGGCCTTTTGTGTTCGTTGCCCTTGGCTTTGCTGAGGAAACTCTGCTCCAAGGAAGCTGCCACAACGCCCAGCTTGTCTTCCTGGGTTGGCAGGCAACGCCAGTGGGAATTGGTAGGCACCAGAGACAACCAGGGCTGGATCAGAGGCCTGGGGAGAAGGCTGCGATGAACATTGAGAGGATGTTCACATCTGGCGCTGTGAAGGAGGCTGCGTCTCCTCGCTGAGCAAGGCGAGGGAGTTCTGAAGGGTAAAATCCCAGCGGAGATGCCGGAACACGCTGTGTCTCCGTAACTCTGCTGTAGAAGCCTCTGGTATGTCAACAGGTGAGACAGGACCATGGGTCCCCAGGCAGCCACCCCCGCAATACAAAGAGGCACCAGATGCTCTGCAGCAAGCGGAGAACAAAAGCCGAGCGTTAACAGCCAAACTTCCCTGCTCAGATTAAGTGTGAAATAGGCCCCGGTTACACAGGGAGTCAGCATTAGCCGCAGAGGGCCCCCTCGTGCCACTAGAGCGCACTAGTAAAGTATGCGTTGCATCCCCGCCCTTTCCTAGTGGCCGGGTCATATGGAGGATAACAGCCTACTACTGCTACAACCCAATGGAGGCTGTTCCAGTGGTCAAGGTCAGTGACAAAGGTGGCAGGTTCAAATCTTTTTGAGAGACCGTACGGGGGCGCGGGGCTTGTTACATCATGCTACGGTATAAAGGGGATAGGTTCAGGTTATGGAGGACAGCATTCCGAGCAGCACAGTGCCCCCTGGTGCCATGGCAGATAGAACTGGCGTTTAGGTGTTGAAGGGCAATATTCCCAGCAGCACAATGCCCCTTAATGCTGCAACGTGTTTCATGCTGACTTATAGAGGCTCAATATTTCTCTTTCAGAGTAGCATTCTCTCCCCCTCTTGCTCCTTTTCTGTCGGGGGATTGTGTGCAGAGGGGAACAGAGGAAGAGCCCTGCCTGAGTGCCAGGGTGGGAGGCGGTAGCTATGCACAGGTCCTTGTCACATTGGGTCTTCTCTCTCCCAGGTGATGTACTTCAGCTCCCTCTTCCCGTATGTGGTGCTCCTTTGCTTCCTGGTGCGGGGGCTGCTCCTGAGGGGGGCGATAGATGGGATCCTGCACATGTTCACTCCTAAGGTAAGTGACCATCACTCGCTGTACAGCCCCTCTGCCTGATCAGAGAGGGACAGGGCCATTTCCCACGGCTGCTTGCCCTGCTGATTTCATGATGAGTTTGGATGGGCGATAGGGGAAGAGATCCATGATCACGATACAGGCTCCCATTCCTTCTGGCTTGCTCCTTCATTTCCCTGGAAGGAGCAGGCTGCTTCCTCTATCAACCAGAGGCAGGTGCACACTGATACAACACACACACACACAAAATCACATCTACACACATACAATTACATCTACACACATGCAGTCAGCCCTGTGCACCCAGTCCCATTTACACATATAGTTGGTTCACACTAGGAAACAGATTCCCCCTCCCCCATCACACACATACAGCCTCGTCGCACTAGTAAACAGATGCATGCAATGCAGCTGCACACAGCCTGACACAACCCTCTATGCACATACAATCGGTGCTACACACGCCCCCTACTGGAGAGCGGGGTGCCTAAACCCAGTGCCACTGAAACAGTCAGGAACCCCAAGACCACACCTAACTTACACAAGTGAGGCAGCAGCTTGAAGAAACTACAGCTCCCAGCCTGCAATGCTTTGGGGGGCAGGTCTCTTAGCTCAAGGTGGGGCATTGCTGGTTGGCACCTGCAGTCTCTCTGCTTGTTGACATGGGCTACATTTTAAGGCTTCATGGGGCTGCCCCTGTGACAGATGCTGGCTGGCAGACAAACCTCCACAGTTACAAACCTAGGCAGCCATCAGTCTTACCTATCGAGTAATTCACTAGCTAATGAATTAATGAAGCTGAGATGTAGATAAATCAGCTCATCCCACAAAGCGGATGCAAGATATTAACGATGATAGCTTGATGAGAGATACCCGGACACTCCAGTCCTACAGCTCTGGCTTTTATTACAAAGGGGAAGCTGTGATGGGGGGAGAATTGAAAACAAACTGGGCTAATCACACAGGCAACCAGCTCTCAATTAATGTTAATGCTTAGGGCACTCCTAAGGTACTCAGACACCGTGGGGAGACGTGTGCTCTAAATAGCTAGAGAGAGATGGCTCTGTGCATCTTCCGGCGGCTTTGCAGATATGAACACACCGCAATTCAGCATCCAGCTCCCGCTCCACACAGTGCGGGGACCTGCAGCACTCCAGGTCCCATGGTAGCAAACATGGCATAGTCGTCAAGGGACAAGTCAGCAGCCAGTGGTCTTGATGAGAAGATTGGAGCTTGCTGCAGAATGCACGGAAAGCGAGTGCCTGGGTCTAACTATATAGTAGCGGGGAGGGAAGGTATTAAAGACAGGAAGCTCATAGAGAGGACGGTCTAGTGGATGGGGGATCTGAGTGAACGTCAGGAGATCTGGGTGCTCTTCCCAGCTCTGCGGACTCAATGAGTGACCCTGGGCCAGTCGCTTCCCCATCTCCGAAAGGAAGCTAACCACACTTGCTTTGAAGGGGCTTTGAAATCCATGAAAAGCACAAGGGTCTAGTGGTTGGAGCACGGACAGGCTCGGGCATCAAGCAAGCTGGGGTCTTATTCCCAGCTGTGTCACTGTGTGGCGATTCACCCTTCTCGGTGCCTCAGTTTCCCCATCTGTAAAATAGAGATGGTGACCCCCTAACTCTTAGAGATCTGCGGGTGGAATAGGCTACATAAACACGATGGACTCATTACTCTCGTTAGAAGGGGTGTTTGTTTGGGAGGGAATTATATTCTTTGCTTCTCCAAGTCCATATGCATATGCGAAAACCCTGGTCAAGGGTCAGTCCAGGGTGCAGTGGGTATGAGCCCACGGCCCTGGCTAGCACATGGAGCCCAAGGTTCTACATATAGAGCCTTCATTATCATAAGGGACGTCACTGGCTTGGAGCCAGTGATGGGTGTGCTGGGTTTCCCTGGACCCGCCAGGCTGAATGAACAGGGCGACGGGGCGACTCACCAGGCTCCTCCTCCTTTCTCTCCCCTCCCAGCTTGACAAGATGCTGGACCCCCAGGTGTGGCGAGAGGCGGCCACTCAGGTCTTCTTCGCCTTGGGCCTGGGCTTTGGAGGTGTCATCGCTTTCTCCAGCTACAACAAGCAGGACAATAACTGCCACTTCGATGCCACCCTCGTCTCCTTCATCAACTTCTTCACCTCCGTGTTGGCCACCCTGGTGGTCTTCGCCGTGCTGGGGTTCAAGGCCAACATCATGAATGAGAAATGTGTGGTGGAGTACGTGTGGATTTCTCTCACTTCCCAGGGCCCTTCTCCTGACCTTGGTCTCCTGCCCAGGGGGTGAACCCCCACAAATGGGGATGCATATTCAGTATCTTCTAGGCCCAGGTCCTCAAAGGTTGATTTCAATGGGAGTTAGGTGCCTAAATGCCACTGAGGATCTGGGCCCTATTCCTTTAGCGCATGCATTAAAAGCTCATGCATTAAGGTCCAGGAGCTCCCAGTTCTGTCTCCACTCATGACCCAGTGGGGATGAAAAGATTGTTACGGGGATAAATGAAACCTTGTCTAGGGTATTGCTGGTGACACACTGCAGGGTGCTCTTTCTCTCTGAGTCATGACCTAAGTGCCCATCTCCCACCAGCTTCTAATAAGACCTTAGGTCCCGTTGGAAATCCAAGCTTAAAGCTGAGGTATTGACCTGACTGTTGTGGGCAAATCCAACGTGACTAATTACATTCTAAATTCCTCCTCCAATTTCAGCTGGAGACGGGATTCTCTTTCACGTCCTGTCCTCAACTGGTGCGTAGTTATGTGATGTTAAAGAGCTGCCGCGCTCGACCACAAAAGTGGCTGAGTTTCAGCGTGGGGTGAAGCGAGCTCGATACCGAGTTTCTAAAATGTGCACAGCGCTTTTGGATCTCTGAATGAGCACCTGAGGGGCAAGCGTTGGACCAGTGCTGGCATCTGGGGACTGCTGCACAGGCTGGTCTGACTCTTGTTGATCCCAGAGCTGGAGCCTTGGAGATGGGGCTGGGATTACAGCCCCTCACTGGATGGGGGAGAGGGCATGGTCTACAGTTTGAGTAGCAGCCGTGTCAGTCTGTATCCGCAAAAAGAACAGGAGTACTTGTGGCACCTTAGAGACTAACCAATTTATCTGAGCGTAAGCTTTCGTGAGCTACAGCTCACTTCATCGAATGCATGTAATGCCCCTCTGCCATGTACATTGGCCAAACTGGACAGTCTCTACATAAAAGAATAAATGGACACAAATCAGATGTCAAGAATTATAACATTCAAAACCCAGTCGGAGAACACTTCAATCTCTCTGGTCACTTGATTACAGACCTAAACGTGGCAATTCTTCAACAAAAAAACTTCAGAAACAGACTCCAACGAGAGACTGCTGAATTGGAATTAATTTGCAAACTGGATAAAGCCTGGGAGTGGATGGGTCATTACACAAAGTAAAACTATTTCCCCTTGTTTATTTCCCCCCTACTGTTCCTCACACATTCTTGTCAACTGCTGGACATGGCCCACCTTGATTATCAAAACAAAACGTTTTTTTTCTCTCCTGCTGGGAATAGCTCACCTTACCTGATCGATCTCGTTACAGTGTTTATGGTAACACCCATTGTTTCATGGTCTCTGTGTATATAAAATCTCCCCACTGTATTTTCCACTGAATGCATCCGATGAAGTGAGCTGTAGCCCACGAAAGCTTATGCTCAAAGAAATATGTTAGTCTCTAAGGTGCCACAAGTCCTCCTTTTCTTTTTGTGGTCTACAGTTGGTAGCCAAGATAGCTTTTCTCCCTGTACTCACGGCGAGTGCTGCAGAGCTGGAGGCTAGCACCGACTGCAGGAGGACAGGGAGTGTACCACCCTCAGTGCATTTGATGGCAGGGTTGCCTCCCAGTGCACCTACATTGTGGGGGAATGTTGCAGATGATGCTCCCCCTTGCTCCCAGCGTCCCGCCTCCACACGCAGTGCCCTGCCTGGCCCATAGGGGGCGATCACATCCCACCTCATCTCCATTGCAGGGTGGGGGCTCCCTTGGTGACTCTGGCTTTGCTCCCCATAGGAACACTGAGAAGATCCTGGGATACCTGAACAGCCACGTCCTGAGCCACGACCTCATCCCGCCCCACGTGAACTTCTCCCATCTCACGGCCAAGGACTACAGCGAGATGTACCAAGTGATCATGACGGTGAAGGAGAATCACTTCAAGGAGCTGGGCTTGGATGCCTGCCTGCTAGAGGATGAGCTCAACAAGGTGCCTGGGGACGGTCTTTTGCATTCGCTTCAGAGCCAGGCGTAGCTCAGGGGGTGGGGGGTCAGGTGTAGGTGTGGCTGTTGGGCTTGCAGAGGCGTCTCTGTTTTTATGCACATGTCCCCAGTGTATTTCTCTCCCAAGTCTGACACAGCTGTCCCTCTTCTCCCACCCATGCAGTCAGTGCAGGGAACCGGCCTGGCCTTCATCGCCTTCACCGAAGCCATGACCCATTTCCCAGCTTCTCCTTTCTGGTCTGTGATGTTCTTCCTGATGCTGATAAACCTGGGGCTTGGCAGCATGATTGGGACCATGGCAGGTATCACCACCCCTATCATTGACACCTTCAAGGTGCGGAAGGAAGTTTTCACAGGTGAGGTTCTTTCCGGCTACTCTGCCTTGGGGGCAGGGGGTTCTCCATTTCCTTGGGGTGGGCATGGTGACTTGAGAAGGTGGGTTGGAGACTGCAGTGTCTGCTGCCTTGTGAGGCCCGGTCGGATCCCACACAGGAGGCTCGATGCAGGTTCTCCACCAGCAGGGTTGAACCTTAGGATGTCCTAGGAGCGTGCACAGTACCTCAGCTCTCTGTCTGCATTATAGGAAGGGCCCAAGGTTAGCAGGACCAGGGGAGCAGAGCTTGCTCCCAGAGGGATCCTGAGCAAAACCTGGTTGCGGAGGGGGCTGAATGTGGGAGGGAGGTGAGGGGAGGAAGGGAACTCTGGATCTAGTGAGGCCCAGGGTTACCTAGGCACTGGATTGGCTGTTCAGTTGTTGGGAGCGGGTTGGAAAGATGATGGAAGGTGGGAAGAGCCCTGCTTCCCTCTGCTCTTGGGAGGGCCAGGCTGTGGCTCCATGACTGCAAAACAACATTGAAGCGTCACGTCATAACCAAAGATGGGCCTGAACCCGAAATTGCAGACACAAAACTTTGGAGGTGTTCCAGATCTAGATCTGCACCTTTAGTGGCCTCAGCATTTCGGAGTGTTTTGGACACACGCACTGTGCCTTCTACCAAAGTCACATACACCTTCATCCCTAGCTCTCCTCAGTGCATTTAATGATTTAATATTAACACAGCACCTGCTGTTCCTAGCAATCCCAAAGCACAGGGAGATGAATTGTGGGGAGGGCACTAGAGTGGGCATAGGAGACCTGGGTTCTATTCCTGGCTCTGCCACTGACTAGCTCTTGCCACTTGGGCAAGTCATGTCACTGCTCTGTGCCTCAGTTTCCCTTCTGCCCTTTGTCTTTGAGAAATTCTTCAGGGCAGGGCTGTCTAACAATATGTATGTGCAGTCCCTCGCACAAGGGGACCTTGATCATGGCTGGGGCTCCTACGTGCTGCTGTAATGCAAATCATTATAATAATAATCAACTTCCTATCTTTATCTGAGAACCACAGAACCATCCTTCCTCCTCCTGCAACTGATTGCAATGGGACTGGTCTCAGAGCTGAAAGTTAAGCATGTGCATAAGACTTTGCAGGATAGGGGCCCAGGTGACAAAAGAGGCAAACCATGGGAGGACAAGGCAACAGTAGAGACCGGTGCATTAGCATGGGTTTGTGGCCAGTCACAGGTGGTTGCCAGACTCACCAATGCTAAGTAATACTTGTTGTTATTATTTACTATTCCATCAGCAGGTTTGAGGCTGCATGAATTTAGCCTGGGGGAGTTGTTAGAACCCCGTTGTTCCCCCTCCCTGAGTTCTGCGTTCCCCTGCAGGAGCTATGCTGACAGTGACCATGTGCTCTTTGCAGTTGGCTGTTGCATCTTCGCCTTCCTGATAGGCTTGATCTTCGTGCAGCACTCGGGGAATTACTTCGTCACCATGTTTGACGATTACTCCGCCACGCTGCCGCTCATGGTCGTGGTGATCCTGGAGAACATTGCCGTGGCTTGGATTTATGGCACCAAGAAGTAAGAACTCATGCAACGGCAATAATCTCACCGTTGCCTCTATTAGCCTGGCTGGATTCCTAAACTTTCTCCTTTAACCTCTTGCTCCAAATTTGTAACGGCACAGGGGTTAGTTCCAAGCCACCCATCTCTGTCCCAAGGTGGCACCTCAAGGTTAGGAGCAATGATAGGCGAAGCTTGAGGCAGGGATCAACATTTCCCACCCCCCTCTCAAATTCCAGGGCTAGGACCAGAGCATGGGCTAGTCCTGAAGGCATTTGTAGAGTCCCGTCAAGGAGTTCTAACCCTGGAAGGGTCGACAGATAGTCACTAGCTCATAGGGCCAGATTCAACCTGATCCTGCAATTGGTAGAGTCATCTTCACCCATGCAAAAGAAGTACAGATCGGGATGGTCGTGCATTGCACCCACTGCAACTTGGTGTACAACACTACATAAGGCATAGGGCAACTGAGAATCTGGCCCATAGGCCAGAAAGGGGCCATTATGATCATGGGCTCTGACCTCCTGCACATAAGGCAAGCCATAGCATTTCACCCGGATATAAAGAGGGGATCTAGAACTTGGTCTAAGTGTACCGACGGCTAAAATAATTGGGAAAACGTAACCCCCGCCCTGGAACCAAACCCTGTCTGAAATGTTTGGTTCCACTTGTCTTCATTGCTTTTCGTTTCCCTTCGCTTGAGGATTCGAGGGGGGTCCGGAATCAGGAACGCTGCAGTCCCAAAGTGGCTGTTCCTGGGAGCGACTGGGGACTGGCCAGGAGTCCCTTGTGTGGACTTTTCCCAGGCCAGCTCTGCAGCCTCAAGAGCTTCAAAAAGCTAAGAAAGCTTTTGGATCTCTGGACCTAAGCTGACCGCTGACTTCTGACCTTTTCTAGGGTCACCCAATGCTTAGTTCACCAAGGAGGTTACTGGGTAGGAGTTTTCCACCTGAAGTGGTGGGAAAGGAGAAGGCAGGACTCTTGTGCTCCATCCATTTGGGTTTCCTCTCCCTTCTCTCCAGATTCATGCAGGAACTGACAGAAATGCTGGGCTTCCGGCCATACATCTTCTACTTCTACACCTGGAAGTACATCTCTCCCCTCTGCATGGCTGTGCTAATGACAGCCAGCATCATCCAGCTCGGAGTCAACCCACCGGGCTACAGTGCTTGGATCAGAGAGGAGGTGAGTACAGGAACTCCAGCGCTTAGTGAGTCCCCTCTTCCACAGTTCCAAACCTGAGGCCCTTACTCAGTTTGCACTTGGTCCTCACCTTCCTCGTGGGAAGTCTGCCTGCGTAATGCCTGGGTAAACACTGAGTGACGGTTTGGTTCCAGGTTAGCAGTTGGGAATTCTCCGCTTCCACTGTGTTTGGAATTGACTTCTTGGCTATCTCCACCTCTGTCCCTGAAGCTCTGAACTGCCCTTTCCTTCGTGTGTAGACCACACAGTTGGCAGGAGACGATGGGTGAGGGACAACCAGACTCTGGGAAAGTTTTCCTTTGTGATAAACACACCTACAGTAGATGGATCTCTCTGTACCCCCTTCCCTCAGACATCAGGTGAATCGGCAGAGAGCTAGACAGTGGCCTCCTGCCTCCCTTTATTAAGTTCCCCGAGACACCATGTCCTGGTCCTCTCTAGGACCTGGAGGACCAAGACCTCTATGAGCCTGACTTAACTTCATAGTGATAACTTCCTGTCATCTGCCTATGTGCCTCTATGCCTCCACTCACGTCCACTGTAGTGATGCTGCCCGTTTCTCTTGCAGGCTGCGGAGAAGTTCCTCTATTACCCAGTGTGGGCTGTAGCCATCCTCATCTCTCTCATCATCCTGGCCACCCTCCCACTGCCCGTGGTCTTCATCCTCCGTCAGTTCCACCTGGTGTCCGATGGCTCCAACGCCCTCTCCGTCACCTACAAGAAGGGCCGGATGATGAAGGACATCTCCAACCTGGAGGACAATGACGAGACTCGCTTCATCTTAAGCAAAGTGCCCAGCGAGACCCCGTCCCCGATGCCCACGCACCGTTCCTACCTGGGCCCGGGAAATGCTTCCCCAATGGAGATGAGCAGTGCACCCAACGGACGCTATGGGAGTGGGTACCACTTGGCCAGCACCCCTGAATCTGAACTGTGATGGCCACCCACCAGCGCTCGGCCCACCCCCACCCCCAGCGCCTAGGAAAGGAGGCAACTGGGGAATGGATCATGTCCGTTTGTGGAGCAAAAAATAAAAAAGAAGAAACCCTTCCTAGAATGTTAGCAAGTAAGCAGCCATTTCCCTGGCAAGGTTGGGAAAAAGGGATTGTGGGAGGGCGTCGGATTTCCCTCTCGGCAATCTCCAATCAAAAAGGCAGGACCCCTTGTCAGCTGCCCTTGTGAAAAACAAAAACAAAAACCAAAACAAGAAACAAGACACTGCAATAAATTTGATCGGTGTGGTTCCAGACAGAGAAAATTGGAGACCAAACCAAGCATCTCCTGGTTTCCAAGCATCGGGAGTTCAGAGAAGGGATACAAAATGGGGTGACAGCCAAAGACGTTTCCTCTTATAACCTGGAGTTATTTCCCCTCCTCTCGTTTTCCTCTAGTTAGGAGAAGAGATGGCTCTTACTCCACTGATCACATTGGACCACCTATGTTCATAGCCCGATGGACAGCCATCTCCTGATGGGGTGTCCGCTGTGGTGATGAATGTGGCACGTCCTTTGGTTTTGTAGCTCTGGAGACACCCAAAGAGCTCAGCTTTACTGGACATTTCTTACCCAGCGGAGACGCATCTTGAGTGGACAACGCTTTACAGTGAGCGGCAGCGAGGAGCTGACCCTTTGGTATCTGTTGTGTTACTATAGATGTTGGTTCGACGCACATGGGGAATATGCCCATGAGTCGGGGCGGGGCGGGATCTCATTCTAAACTGAGCTGCAATGAGCACACCCACTTATTATACAGTGTTACTCCATCCCAAGTGGCTCCGGACCTCCGGTGCAACCACGATTTCAGGTGTGTGAGCATGTGCCATGCCCATAGGCCAGAATTTGAGCAGGGTTACACGGGTGTAGATCAGGAGTGATCCCTGGAGTCGTTCCTGATTTGCAGCTGGGTAACTGTGAGCAAGCTCCAGCCCCAGGATTTTCATTTTCAATGCACTGTGTGAAAGAAACCCCCTGGCCTGGTGAATGGTATACCCTAGCCCTCCTAGACACAGAGATGAGTAGAGAGAAGCTGGGGTTATTGGATTCTGATTACAATCTTGGGCTAGCTTCTGGAGGAAATAGACCTCCATGATCTAAATTCCGCCCTTATTTAGAGTGGTGTCATCTGGGTGTAACGGAAGCTGACTGTGTGTGTTTCTTCCATGCATCTACCAGCAAGGCTCCAAATTCCTCCCCGGTGTATCTCCGTAGACGTCAGTGGCCTCCAGCAGGGGTGTAGTTGGCTCAGAGGCTCCATGCCGAGTTTGCAGCAGCTGAGCTGTGTACTCTGTGTTACGGAGACTCCTGTAGGTTAGTGCCAGGTCTTGGCATTTCTGGTGGCGAATCCCTGTCTGTCACACCCATCTGTGAGACTTAGGGCTTGGATAGGGGCAGTAATTGTGGGTCTCTCCCATCCATCTGAGGGAGGTTAGGATCTATCTGGGGGCAGGGAGGGCCTCTCCTGATGGGCAGGGTCTCCTTGGGAGCAGAGAGAGTCATTACCCACATCCATTTGTGGGTCTCAATGGGGCAGCGAGTTTTATTGATCCTGTTTCCAGTTTCCCTCTGGGACAGGTGAAGCTTCTGTCTCATCAGCTCGCAAACTGCTGGCATCCAACCAGTTCACTGAGATCTTAAAGACCGTAGTCCATTTTTAACCTGCCTTTCCTCATGCCTGTTGTACTTAGCGCCAGCTCGATGGTATTTCATGCCAGCGCATAGGCCAGGCTGATCTCCCCTTGTCCTTGCAAGGGCTGGGAGACCTTCTCCCCTCTCATCCTTTGCTTTCCCCTCTGCTGAGAGTCAATCCCCTCTTGGGTAAACACGGGAAGACTGAAGGACGGGTGAAAAGCCCCGGAGCTTTTCGCTGCTTCGTTCGTTTCCATTAGCACTGTTTCCACCCATAGGTCCATCTCTTTTGAGACTTCCCTCATGCAACCTGTGAGCCTTTAAATAATAACCCTTGGCCCTTCTATTGCACCTGTCATCCAAGGGTCTGGAAGCACTTCAAGGACATTAATTGAGCCCCGGAGTAGCCATTTTACAGGTGGAGAAACTGAGGCACAGACTGGGCCTTGGTTACCATGTGAACCAGTGGCACTGCTGGGAATCGAACCCATGACGCCCGATTCCCTATCCCTGTGCTAAAAATCGGGCCTTCTCCCCTAGGCGACCCGTGGGGCTTTTCCAAGGTAAGGTCACATGACTCAGCAACCACAGGCAAGGGGTACCTCTCCCTTGCAATCTTCTGGGTTAGATACAGTGTGGCCATAATTTCGTGCACCAGTGTGGTGTTCAGTTGTGGGGACGTACGTACCCTGGGATGGAACGACGCGTAGCTGGAGAGACAACTAGCGAGCGGGTCCACGATGAAGTAGAACAATTTTATTTTATGCTCTCAACCCTCTCCTGATATACTGGGGTCGCATTCAAGCTTACATGGGTACAGCTTCAATTGCTTTCAGCGGAAGCTGCATCCGTTCACGTCCGCACAGAATGCCAGGCAGGCCCGATTCGGATCCGACAGTGCTTTTACCCTGATGTAACTCCATTGATGCCGGTGGAGACACTCCTGATCTGCACTGGTGTAGATGAGATCAGAATTGGGCCCAACGAGCCAAATCCAGGTGGTGTAAAGTAGTGTAGCTCCACTGTTACTCCGGGGGAGGGGGTAAGTTACACTGGCTTTGCATGCTCACTGGCCCCCCCTCCGACCCCTCCACCCCCATTCAAAGCGATCTTCCGCTGCCTCTGGGTTAGGATGTTAGCCTACGATATGGAAGACGGACCTCCATTCCTTGCTCTGCCACAGACGTCTTGTGGGACCTTAGGCAAGTCCCTCCGGCCCCGATCCTTGAAGGTATTTGGGCCCCCAACTCCCACTGCAATCAACCGAAATACCGTTCAGTATCTGGGCCTTTGTCTCCCTGTGCCTCAGTTCTCCCGCGGTGACAGCAAGGCTCTGCCTCGCCGGGAGTTGAGGATCAACACACACACAAAAGATTGTGACGGGCTCAGCTACTACACTAGTGGGGTATACGCACCGCAGCTAGACAGATGGCGTGAGCTGAAAATCAGGCCCACCCCCGCCCGTTTGCACCCAATGTGTCCCAAACACCATTTCACTTCTGTTCAGTCGGACCCACTGGGTTCCCACAAGCCGCAAAGGCTCGTGTCCCTTCCTCTGGCTTTTGTGCCATGGGCCGTCATCGCGAAGGCTCTTTCACCCTCTTCACTTTGTCTCCCTGGGCGATGCATTAGGAGTCGCCACGTGGGCCCCGCTAACCTTGGGAGCAGAGCGAAAGTGACGAATGTGCCCTGTGCAGAGTTGAGTTCTTTGCATCTGAGGCTGGTTTTGCCTGGCTGGTGCACTTGCTTCGAGATGGGGATGGAGCAGCTGCAGGATGGCCCTAGAAGGATCCAGTTCCCTGTGTCCATTAGCCGCTTGATAGACACCAGCATCCCTAAGAAATTTCCACCTCAGATGAGAGAGAATTTAAACCCGAGTGGGAATCAGAAGGGTTAGGAATTGGCTCTTTTCCAAACTTCATGGGAGAAACACAGGGCCAGATACTCTGCTGGTGGAAATCTCATTTTGACTTCAATGATTTGCACCAGCTGCGACCGGGACCCCCCTATTTTCTGCTCTCATTTAAAGTGGTGTCTCTTCATGGATTTCCATAGAGTTACCCCTGATTTGCACTGAGGGGAGAATCAGGCCTGGCATTTGACTAGCTCAGCTGAGCAGTGCCTCAGCCTGGAATTGCAAACCTGCCACCTGACCCCACTCCGCAGGGCGTGGAGAGCAGCAGTGCAGGTCAGAGGCGGTTTGGGGAGAGCAGGATGTCAAAGGCATCAGAACCGAGCCCGTTCTGCTTGCAGCTTGGAGTCCCTGTCACCTGGGGAGCTTCTGCTGGGACAGCTGGCCATGTGCCCTCAGAATCAAAGCCACTCCTCCCTCTCTCCATCCCTCTGTGTCTTTCTCTCTGTCCTTCCCACAGTGCATAGGAACACAGGAATGGCCTCACCTCATCAGACCAGGGTCCATCTCCCCCAGGGCCCAGCACCAGCTGCTTTAGAGAAAGGTCCAAGGCACTGCCTCGTGCTCAGTCATGGAATAATGTGCCCATTGGGGGCGGGGCCTTCCAAACTCCCTCTGTTTCTCCCCCTCCAGGTCTTTTCACTCCCCGCGGGCCCCAGGATCCCAAGCAAGGAGCACAAGCATTATACCCAGTGTAGCCTTCCCAGTCTGTGTCGGTAGAGCCACCAGGCAAGGCTACCAGCTGGTGCAAATCGGTGTCGCTCCATTGGAGTCAATGGGGCCAGATCCCCAGTTGGTGTAAATCGGTGTCATGCCGTTGGCGTTAAGGGCCAGAGCCCCAGCTGGTGTAAATCAGTCGTCGCTCCATCAGAGTCAGTTCGCCCCCAAGCAATCCCCAGCTGATGTCAATCAGCTGTGGTTCCATTTGGAGTCAATGGGGCCAGATCCCCAGCTGGTATAAAATCACGTCATTCCAGCCACTTCAATGAAACAATGCTGACTTATGCCAGCTAGAGATCTCGCCCGCCAACTGCTGAGTTACACTTTCGAGCCAGCAACCAGTCCACTCAGTCCCCCTTCCTCTTCTTGTGGTGCATCAGCAGTGGTGGTAGAAAGGCAAAGAACAACTGTCACCTATATACATATATACATAATAATCTATAGATTCTATTTCTCTTGTATATTTACTCTGTAAATGTTGGTGTAAATTCTGTTTAATGACGAACATGTTCCAAAGTGACCCGTGGGCTATTTTCATTCTCTGTTCTGTACAGATCTATTTTCATTGTATATTTGAGATATTTATAATTTCTTATTCTAGTGTGTGATCTGCCCCGGCCACACTGCCCACAGGGGGGAGCCACCAGGGGGAGCTGCCTTCATTTTTGTTCTGTGGAAACACAGTGTTGCTTGTGGCGTTTGCTAGATATTAGGTTCGGGGCGGGGTTTAAGTGTGAGGTGCTATATGCCGTCACTGTGTGTGTGTGTTATGGTTAATAGATGCTACGTGTGTGTTACGTTACGACTTTTCTGTAATCCAGCCACTCTTCAGTTTGTATTAACAACCAACTTTAGTCTGTTTCTAGCAGCAAACGTGGCCTAGGGAGTGTTCCCAGATCTTGCTCTCTCCCTGGCCCGGGAAGGGTTAAAGCTGATCAGCTGCAGGGTTTTATGGCCAATGGTCAATATTATGACCGGGTGCACTTTTTTTCTGATTGCAAAAATGTGATAGGTTGCAACCCTGTGGAATTAGTGGCGCGGGATGGGGTCAGTGAGGATCGGGGAGCAATAAGGGGTATTCTCAGAAAGTGTCCCCACCTAGCCTCGAGGGGACACTTAGCCGGCACCGCACCCATCTGCTGCGGGGAGGCTGGCTCACACTAGCACAGGATACAACTTCAACAAGCACAACAGCCTCTAAGGAAGAACTGACTTTCTAAGCCTGGCTGACTTGCCCAGCCTGCCTGGGAGCTACCAGCACTTTTGTAACTCCACTCTCACCAGCCCCCACTATTGCCTTGCCTTGCCTTGCCTTGCCCTGCCCTGCCCTGCCCTGCCCCGCCCCTTTGCTCTCCAGGAAGAGACTGCCCCTTGCTCTGCGGAGCAGCCCTTTATAGATGGGCTGCTCCAGCAAGCCTTCTCCTGATTGGCTCTCCCAATAAACCCTTTCCTGATTGGCTGGCTTCTGCGCAGCCTCGCCAAGGCTGCCGTAACCCTTCTGCTGCCTGTGTGGGGCACCACACCCCATCTTTTTAACGGGGATGAAATAACCCCCAGATCCAAACACTTCCAACCTTGGGTGAGAGGGGAGGTCAAAATCCCAGTCCTGGTTTAGTACATGGTCCAGTTCTTTACAAAACTCTAGATCTGAACTTTGGAGATATTCAGAATCCAGATCTGGGATTTTAGGGGCTTGCGTCTGACTCATCTAAGTGTCCCCTGAACAGACCCCTGCTTTTGCCTTTCGCTGCTAAACCCTTGGCAGGACTGAGTGGGCAGCCCAGCCCCTCTGCAAAATGGTATTTCTGTCCCGGTAGCGGTGAGTGGGGTAGGTAATGGTTTCCGGCAATACATTCCCACGCACAGTGCTTTTAGTAATGTACTGTAGATCATCATCATCTTTGTCAGGACCTGGGAATGGCTGAATAGGTGGTGTAGTTCCTCTGGGAACGATACAGACTGGATGCCATTGCTGCCACCGCAAGAAAGGGGAGAGCGAGTCTCCACATCTCTCCCTACTGGCCTTGTGCAGTATTACTGGGTGATGCCGTCCCCCTGCGCCGTTACCTATAAAGGACCTGGTGACTCAGCATTGCACTCAGCTGATCCCACAGTCCCTGCCTGCTCGTGTTTTGCTCAGGTCGTTTCGACGGGAGCCAAATCGCACTATCTTGTGGAGTTTATTATTGCAGATGTTCTCTCTGCATCCCCTGCCTTGCGTTCTGCCTAGAGGGGAAGCTTCCTGGCCAGGGGTGTCCTTGGGCGAAGGGAGCAGCCACAAGGGGCACCTCATAGGCTGATAGATTGCAAGGCCAGAAAGGCCCGTGTGATCCTCTAGTCTGAAGTCCTGTATCACACAGGCTGAAGGACTTCCCCAAAATAAATCCCAGAGCAGACTGTCTACAAAAACACCCCACCTCGATTTAAAAATGGTCAGTGATGGAGACTCCACCACAACCCTTGGTAGAGGGGGAACCTTTCGGGGCTGCCTATTTCACCCCCAGCTGCTCCTCAGCTCCTGGTTCTGTTCGCTCCTAGTCAGTGAGAGCCTATGGGAATGAGGTGAGGTGGGGCGCCATTACAAACCCAACACCCACCAGGCCAGCTACCTGATGCAGGTTCTGTCTACACGGCAGGTGGGTAGACATAGCCGTGCTAGCATTAGCTAGCGTGGGTAATCCTAGGAATGAAGACAGGGGACTGGGATTTGGCAGGGGCCAGCTGCCCAAAGACAAGCTCGCTGGGGAGAGTGGATGCGTACTTGCGTTGTTAGCCCCTGCCACCATGTTGACACAGCTATTGTTACCCATGTCAGCTAGATTAAAGCTAGCAGGGGTATGCCTATCTGTGCTGCAAACACCCCACGACTTGCAGCGTAGACATATTCCTACAGACCTGACCCAAAGGCTTTGGGGATCCGTGGGAGTCTTTCCATTCACGCCAGTGAGCTTTGGCTCAGTCCTAAGCATGGGGTCTTCCTATCCTGAGCCTACCAGGCACCGTGGTACTGGGGAGTGGCAAACTCTGATGTTTGAATGGTGCCCGATGTATGTCCCAGAATCCTTTGCATTTGGAAACCAAGGGCCTGATCCCCAGTGCAGACAATGGATAGACTCCCACTGGCGTCCAAGAGCTTTAGATCAGGCCCCAGAGGAGCAGAAAAAAGGGCCAAGAAGCAGGGGAGGGAGGTGAGGAAGAGGTCTAGTTGCTGGTGAGTCAAGGGCTGACCCTGAGTAGCAAGGCCTTTAGGCCAGTGTGCCGCACGGTGAGATGGCATCAGCTGTAGGATGTAGCCCTTAGAGTGGCTGTGGTGTGTTGTGTGTGGTGATTAAACTTTGGAAAGCACATGTCTGAGGAACCCCTACTGTACAGGGTAAAGCACAGAACTCGTCGTCTCCCGTAGAACATAGCCGGTGTATTTACAAAGCACACCCTGTGCCGGCAGGAAGATTTGTAGTAGGAGAGAGATACTGTAACAACCATAACTGAGTCCCATTAAAAGTCTCTTCTTACCAAGCGCCGTCTCCTGGCTTTCCTTTTTTGCGATCCGTGCCTGGGTAACTCAAAGCTTCGGGGAACGGGGATGTCGCACGAAAAACAGGAGCAGCTGTGATGCTATCTTGGGGCACTTAGGACCGTGAGCCACCGTGTTCCCCCCCCTGCTTCAGGGAGAGACAGGCTTGCTGGTACTTAACTGGGGTCAGCTCCCAGACGCTCCTAGTCTGTTAGCCACTTCCATTTCCTCAGCTTTGCCAGCCATGACTGTGCTTTGCGGTGCTCCCCGATCCCCTCACAAAGTGTCCCCCTGTAGTATCCAGCCCCGTCACTGGACACTCACACTAATTACCAGCTTTGCTGTTCCCAGCTTCATTGGTACAACTCAGGATCTGGTCCTTTATAACCACACTGCACAGAGAAAAGGAGGACTTGTGGCACCTTAGAGACTAACAAATTTATTTGAGCATAAGCTTTCGTGAGCTACAGCTCGCTTCATTGGATGCATTCAGTGGAAAATACAGTGGGGAGATTTATATATACAGAGAACATGAAACAATGGGTGTTACCATACACACTGTAAGGAGAGTGATCAGGTAGGGTGAGCTATTACCAGCAGGAGAGCGGCGGCGGGGGGGGGGGGGGGGGGGAGGAGAACCTCTTGTATTGATAATCAAGGTGGGCCATGTCCAGCAGCTGACAAGAACAGGAACTGTGGCCGGGAAGGGGGGGGGGGCGGAATAAACATGGGGAAATAGTTTTACTTTTTGTAATGACACATCCACTCCCAAGCTTTATTCAAGCCTAAATTAATTGTATCCAGTTTGCAAATTAATTCCAATTCAGCAGTCCCTTGTTGGAGTCTGTTTTTGAAGTCTTTTTGTTTAAGAATTGCCACTTTTTAGGTCTGTAATCGAGTGAGCAGAGAGATTGAAGTGTTCTCCAACTGTGCCCCTCTGCCATGTACATTGGTCAAACTGGACAGTCTCTACGTAAAAGAATAAATGGACACAAATCAGATGTCAAGAATTATAACATTCAAAAACCAGTCGGAGAACACTTCAATCTTTCTGGTCACTCGATTAGAGACCTAAAAGTGACAAGTCTGCAACAAAAAAACTTCAAAAACAGACTCCAAGGAGAGACTGCTGAATTGGAATTAATTTGCAAACTGGATACAGTTAACTTAGGCTTGAATAAAGTGTGGGAGTGGATGTGTCATTACACAAAGTAAAGCTATTTCCCCATGTTTATTCCGCCCCCCCTTCCTGGCCACTGTTCCTCACACGTTGTCAACTGCTGGAAATGGCCCACCTTGATTACCACTACAAAAGGTTCCCTCCCTCCCCCCCTGGGCCCCCCGCTCTCCTGCTGGTAATAGCTCACCTTACCTGATCATTCTCGTTACAGTGTGTATGGTAACACCCTTGTTTCATGTTCTCTGTATATATAAATCTCCCCACTGTATTTTCCACTGAATGCATCCAATGAAGTGAGCTGTAGCTCATGAAAGCTTATGCTCAAATAAATTTGTTAGGCTCTAAGGTGCCCCAAGTACTCCTGTTCTTTTTGCGGATACAGACTAACGCGGCTGCTACTCTGAAAACTGCACAGAGATTTATAGTGAAACAATCTTACGTGTTTTATCAAAGATTAAGATTTAAGAGACACTGAGCATGGATAATGGAAGCAGAAATGTTATATAGAAAACAAAAAGTATAACACGATTCTTTTTGAAGTTGAAACTTAACTTTACCAGGCTGGAATCCTTGTCTAAAGTAGTTTATCACTTAAAGCAACCACCCAGTAGCACCAGCCCTTGTTGCTGGGCTCCACCATCCCTGGATGCAAAAACTGCTGTTGTTTTGGCTCCCTTGGCGATTGGATTAAGGTGTCCCCTTATACTCCCCAAAAGTCATTGTTGCTCTCCCCAGAGTCAGTAAAACCCTCTAATGTCTACTCCATGGTGCCTGGTGGCTTCATGTTGACTTCACATCCTCTTGTTGAGGTCGTGTGCAAACGGGCTTCTATTTTGTTGACTTACAAGGTTTCACGTGACAGAGCCAGGCACGTTTTGTCTCCGGTGTGGGGGAGACGTGTTTGCCGGCTCTGTCTGGGGACGCAGGTTTTAAAGCATTGTGTCTAGTACACAGACCCAGCGTCTGAAATATCATCCGTACATACAGCACGCCGCGATAAGGAGGATCAGCGTGATCCTGGCTTTCATTTCGGATCTCACACAGCATTCTTTACAGATAAATACTGTGACAGGAAAGTGTTCGGTGTGATGAGTTTCTCAGGCCTGCCACAGGCTGCTGATACAGAGCAGCAACCTCTTTGCGAGAGGGCACTAAGGGGCCACAGCAGTGCTTACAAGGGCAATACAGATCGAGCCTGAAGGAGGGATCTGGCGGCAGTGACAGAAGAGGGAGATGTTAAATGGAGAGCATAAATATCCATGAAACCCTCTGTCTATGTCTGTCTATCACCCTACATGTCTCTGCCTGTGTCTGTGTGTGGGGACCATCTCTTTATCTATTTGTACAGCAATTAGCACCGGAGGTCAGGGCCTTCAGGCAGTACAAATAATACTTAATAAGCTCAGTCTATCACCATGTGATCTCCTATATGGTGCTTCAGGCATCAGCCAGGCTCTGAGGAAAAGCAATAACCATGGTAGTAGAATCCACAAACTTATAAATGAGGCAGAGAATTGCTTGAACTGGCTGGCACTTGGCACCTGCATGAGCAATGAGGTCCTCCCAGAAGATGAGATGAAATGTCTGGAGAAAGTTCAGACATTCAGAGAAGCATTTGGAGCTGTGGAGAAGGCGCACAGAGAAAAGCGAATGGAAGCGCAGAATGGGCAGGCAGATTTTATGAGCAGCGCCCAGTCACTGCACCATTACTTGCTAGAGCTTGGATAGCGCTCTTCTCACCCTGCGCCTCCCCCCACAGGAGCACGGGGGAAAGGGGAGCTCCAGAATGTCTCTCACACCCATTTAGGCACCCCAGGCTCAGGGCTCTGTGTCTAGGGCATGCAGTGAGACTGCTCCTTCTCAGTTCCCCACCCTGGTTTGTGGGGGTGAGGCTCTGGCGTGCACTGATGGGGCCTGTTCTGCATTCCCCAGTGATCTCCGTGCTTGTAGCATTCACAAGGCTCAAACCACTGAGCTATCCCTCCCACACGTTTGCCTGAGTCATGTCCATTCTCAGCCCCCTTACGGACACAATGCTGCTTGCCTGTAATACGGACCAAGTAGACTCAGCTCCCCTCTGTCTTGGCACACAGGGACTTAGGTGTAGCAATACGCAGTGTTACCGGCCCTCACTTTTAGATACCTAGAAAACCATTGGAAGAACAACGGGACCCCCTAAGCCTGAGTTAGGTGCTTAGGCTCCCTCGTCAGTGAATGAGGAGAGAAAGGCACCTAAGACTGGGGTGCACAAAAGCCAGCCCGCTAGGCAGGGAGCCATCTAGGCCAGCCACTGGGGGATGCTGCCGAGGGGGTGGGGGACAGGGGATTTTAGAGCCACAGGGCTTGCTCAGAGGTATACCCCTGCCCTAGGGATGCTGGTGGGGCACAATGATCCCCATGAGGGGAGCCGCAGAGAGTTTTCCGCCAGCCCAGAGCTCTAACCTGCATGCAGGTGGTTATGATGATTAAACCACAGGTGTTGACACTTCAGTCTAAACCATTTCCAGCCACAAGGGGGCACCCTCTCCCTGCAATAGAACACTGGGAGCCACTTCATTGTGCAAAGTGCCCCACTTCTCTGAAATTGGCCAACAACGGTCGGTCGCCTTCCTCACTAATCCTTGCCATTGTGCGTCCTCACATTAAAAGAACGCACACAAAAATGCCCTTGACTTTGTGATAACATAAGAAACTATTAATTTTCATCGCGCCTTTGGCCCAGACACTCCAATCAGTGGAAGCGAGGAGCCTAAATACCGCCTGAAATTCTGGGCCTTCCTTCCTACGCGATCTCAGAGCACTTTTATCACAGTACCTGCAAATTACAGGCCACAGCCTCAGCTGGTGCAAATCAGCACCGCTTCGTCGATGGAGCGACACTGGTTTACGCCAACTGAGGATGCGGCCCAGTGTACACACAAAATGCAGCCACTTCTAGAGTGAAGCATAGCTCCCCCTTAACAGTGCACAGCAACAAGACAAAGGACAGGAAGACTACTGCATCCGTTTGAAGCTGCAGGCAGAATTTAGAGCAGCAGAATGTATTTCACCTGGGTGGAATTTGGCCTGGACACCAGGTCTTGCTCCAAAATACAACCCAAGCAGCACCGCGGGGCCATAGGCCTTTGTAATAGAATCATGGAGTTATTTGGATTTGAAAAGGCCAACCAGTAAAACACTGAGGGCCTGATTCCCTCTTTACTGACAATTGTGTAAAACAGGTGTAAATCCTTCTGCTTCCTTGGAGTTACTCCTGATTTTCACCACCTTGAGAAAGAAGAGGATCCATCCCCATCCATCGTGGGGTTGACTCAATGAGGAAGAAAGGCTGGATATGAGGGACCAGATCCACAGTGGGTTATAAATTGGGAACATTCCACCATATTGGAGCTGTAAGAATTTAGGGTAGAATCCCCCAAATACCCACTGAAATGAAGCCACCTCTGGGGTGGAAGGCAGCAACCAGGCGGACAACTGGCTCACTGCCAACCACTGGGAAGTTTTGGACAAGGCCACTGGGGCAAACTCCATGTTTTCACTCTTGGCAACAGATGGGCCAGATCCTCAGCTGGTGTGGATCAGCACAGCTCCATGAATTTCAGTGGAGTCACTCCTGATCTGTAGCAGTGGACGTACCATCATTCAGACCCTAATCCTCTGAGGAGCATAGACCCCATCCCTAGGTCAGTGGGGGCACAGACCCAGTGGATGCTGCCAGCCCTGGCAGAAACGGGGTCCAAAACAGGCCAAGCTGAAGCACAAGCTGCCAGTGGCTGAGACTTCTTAGCACCTGATTAGAGAAAACCCTCTAGAAAAATGACCTAGGGGTCTATGCATGTAATGGGGGGCACAGATAGGAACAGCCTGGAACTGCATCACCCCAGGTCACTACAGAGGCACAGTTCTTGCCTTGGTTTCCGCTCTGCTTCAGGAGGTAGTCAGCAGTAGCAAATTATCACTCCCCACCCCACAGGGCTAGCTCAGCTGTGCTGGCCAGTGAGTGGCAGGGACCACAGCCCCTCTGTAAGCCAGTGTGGCCAGCTCATTGGCCAGTGTGTTAAATAACTCCCAACAGCAGCTGCAGCCAGATCCCTTCTCTCTAAGGGGTGAGATTTATTTCTCCGAATCCATTGTCTCCCATCTGTTCCCTGCAGGACCCTACCTGATCCCTGCAGGTCTTGCTCCAGAGGAAATGCTTGTTGGCCTTTGAGGTTAGCACTTCGATCTTTGGGTTGTCATCTGGCCTGTGACCTCCTCACGTGGGTGACAGGTAATTAGTCACAAGGGGGGTAACCCCAGCTCTCTTCAAGGGCCATCCCAGCCTGGGATACTGCCTATTTCCTAGCCCTGCTGTAGCCCCAGGAAGCACGAGGGACTGAAACCCTCTGAGAACAGAACAGCCTTTCACGACAAGCCAATGCGTTCCCCACGGCTGTCTCCTCTCTGATTCAGGTTAGTCCACCCCGCAGCGGCGAGTGGCTTCTAAGGCTGTAATGGAGTGAGGCGATAAAGAGCTGCCCTGACCTATGTGGCCGAGAGAGGCTCGAGTTGAAGGGAACTGATAAAGGGAAGCCATTCAATTAGCAGCATGGGAATTGGAAACGGGGCAGCTGCCGTGTTTAAAGGATCTGGGCGCTCTGCACAGCTAGCCGTGGGCTCTGCCAGTGTAGGAGCCTCCCAGGATGATCGGCATTAGAGTCTCATTGTGCTAGATGCTGTACACACAGCAGTGAGAAACCGCCTCTGTCCCAAAGAGCTCCCACTCGATAGAGAAAAGCCAGGGAAAGGAAGGATTATTCTGCCTCTCCTACAGGCAGGAGGAAGTGTCTTAGCCAAGTTCATGCAGAACCTGAACCGAGGTCTGCCGCACAAGGCCTGCTTTGCACACTTAGGAAGCCGGGCCTTTTGGAAATGCACCTGCAGTGGTTGCATGGATCTGGCCTGCATCCCTGTGCTGTTACGCGTGTGACAAACCCCCTGCCAGCTGGCTTTGAACTGTGGCCCCCAGCACCGACCTCTGCCTCTTGAGCTCCCCCAGCTGCAGTAGGGTCTGGTCCTCTCTGTGGCCCTGAAAAGTGCTGGGGCGGACAGCGTCTCGCACACCCAGCTAGTGCAGGGGGGATTTTCAGAAGCCCTTGGTAAGTGATGTTGGCCCTGGGTGGGAGCAGTGAGGTGAGTGACTGATTCAGGAGCCCAATTAAGCTGAGCTACGTCACCCCAGCTGGGGTGATGCCATCACACCCATGCTACGTTGGGGTGACGTGGCATGGGTGTGATGGCATCGCTCCTCGTGCCAGCCAAGACGAGCCGTGTATTCCAGGAGCCCGTTCTCCAGAGCAGGGGGAGCCTCAACCCAGGGAGCCCTGCCTCCACCAGCCCGCCTGTCCTGACATGATGATGCTTACAGCATGCTGTCATGATACTGTGGCAACCTAAGTCCATTCTAGTTGATATAGGTTTATATTGCTCCACAGTATCTGTCGTGAAGCCATTCTGGCTCAGAGGCAAGCGCAGCTAATGTGAGGGGAGATCGTCTGTCTGCCTTCCGGGGTCCATGCACAGCGGGGTCCTTTGCACAAATCCCCCCAGTGACACCCACAATCCTGGATCCACAAAGTGTTCTCCACTGGTCATGGGGTCCCTTGGGGGGGGGGGTTGGAGGCAGGTGTAGGGCCAATGCTCCCTGTCTCCCATGCCCTCTGCTCCTTGAATTTTGGTGATTAGTGAGTGAGCAGCAAATATTTGAGTGTCATCCCCTTTCTGAGCCATGAAGACATGCAGAAAAGGGGGAAAAGTGCTTTGGGCCTGCTCTGTCCTGCTGACTGTTGGAATAGCAGTGTGTTGTGTGCCCCTTTGCTGGCTGGTCTTCCTGGAGGATAACAGCCTACTACTGCTGCCAACTAGTGGAGTCATTCCTTTAGCTCAAGTGGCAGAGCTGGGTGCTTTGGAGCTGGTCCTGGTTTCTGCCCCTGCTGACCTCCCACACTGGCGGGGGGGGGGGGGGGGGTTGTTACAATGCAAAGGTGCTGAGCAGTGTCTCTTTAGGATGAAGGCCTTTCAGATCCTTGCAAACCCACCAGAGGGCAGAGTGTTCTTATGTCTAATCCCCAGCTTCTGCTGTTTAACCCCTGAGCTCTCTGCCTATCCCCCCATCCTTCCTCCCTGCGATCCTTCTTCCCCCCGACTCTCTCAATTCCTCCCCACCCCATCTGTGCTTCTTTCACTGCTTCTCTCCCCGCCTGTACTCTCACTGCTCCCACATGCTGCAGCTCTGCTTTTCATCCTTCAACCATCCACCGAGCCTTCCCTCTTCCTCTCCCTTCTCCACTCGCTCCCTTTCCTACGTGCTCCTCGTCTCCTTGCCCGCTCACTTCTTCCTTTCCTTCTGCTCCAATCCTGTTTTATTCCCCTTCCCCGTCCCTATGCAGAGGGACTTGGGATACCTGGGTTCTGTTCCCATCTCTGCTACTCTGACCTGGTATTTCCCATCCCACCCGCCCTCTTCTTTGTAGGTTGTAAGTTCTTTGGGGTGGGCTTGATCTCTTACTCTGTGTTTGTACAGCACCTCACACAATAATAATACCTCACTATTTTGTAGTGTTTTGCATCAGGTCTCAAACTGGTTTACAAAGGAGGTCAACATCACTATCAACATTTTATAGATGGGGAAACCGAGGCACAGAATGGTGAAGACTTGTCCAAGGGCACACAGTGACCGAGCAAGCAATGGAACCCAGGTCTTCTCAATCCCAGTTCAGTGCTCTGCCCACTAAGAAACACTACCTCCAGGATCTCAGAAGTTGCTAGCTACTACCCTAACATAACTGATACTAATCCATGTTCTTGGTTCATTTCATTAGGGGGTTGTAATAAGGGTGTAAACTCACAAGAGTGCTGGTAAGAGATGGATCTTTATTGCCAGGCCCCAGATCTTGCAGGGATTAGGAGTGTCCACTCACTCCAGTGGCTTCTGTTACAAGGACCATTTGCGAAAACTTGGCTTTGGATGCATGTTTGGCTTTTTAAATACCTCAGAGGGATTGGATCCAGGGTTTCCAACCAGCCTTTTATAAGGATAAGGACTCTGTGCGAAACTTGGATATGGAGCTGAATTTGGATTTCCATCATCACAAAATTCAGATCCTGCCTCAGATCCCCAGCTGGTATAGATTGGTGTGTCCCTATTGAGCTGAGACGCTGGCCCACAGCTTCATAGATATTCAGTGTTGAAGCTGTTTCATAGTGTGGCCAACTCTCCTGACTTTCTGGAGAGTCTTGTCATACTTGGTGTGTTTAGTCAAGCCCCAGCTCCCGGAGACGTGATTGTGTGAAAATCTTGGCTTTCGTTAAAAGACAAAAGTACGTATCTAGCTCTCATGGAAAATACCCTGGTAATGTGATCGGAGTGTGACCTAAAGGCTCAGAACCCAGAAGGCAAAGAAAAAAGAACACTACATTTCTTCTTTTTAAGCCAAACTGTCTTAAAAATCAAGACTCTTGTGATTTTTTTTTTAATTATTATTATCTTTGGTGACCTGGCATAAGAACGGCCACCCTGGGTCTGACCAAAGGTCTGTCTAGCCCAGTATCCTGTCTTCCAACAGCGGCCAATGGCAGGCATGATATTTGAATTTGTGGGGACGGTGGTACTGGGTATTTAGCTCTCAGGGGCTATTAATTTATGGTATAATGCTTACTCTCCGAGGAAGTATCCTTGTCAAGTGGGACAAATGCTCTGGGCTTATCAATAGGAGGCTGTAGGAGCCACTTCTTACGGAAGATAAAGGGCATTTCCACCAGTCCTGAAGGCGTTCCCTGGGTTTCTGCCCCCCATGCTTGCAGTCCACCCTCCTCTTTTTGCCCCTCCAAAAGCAGGCGCACAGCTCATCCTCCTGGGGTGCTGTCTGGGGAGGGAGAGCCTCTGCCAGCCCCTTCCTGTTCAATTGAATGGGAGCTTCCAGGATGCAGCTGAAGTGGCTGAATTGAAGGAAGTGAGAGAAGGGTCCCAAGGGGGAGTCACAACAAGGCTGGTGGAAAGCTAAATTCAGGTGTGTGAGAAAGGGAGAGAGAGGGCTCAGGATGAGCTGTCCCCAAGCTCCAAAATGTCCCTATCCTGGCTGTTCCTTCAGTTTGGGAAGCATCCAGCTCATAATGGATGCTACTGCTACCACTAATTATACCTGGTTCTTATCTTAGTGCTCTTTGTCAGTAGATCTCAACGTGCTTTACAAAGGAGGTCAGTCCCTTTTAACAGGTGGGGAAACTGAGGCAGGGTGAGGGAATATGACTTGCCCAAGGTCACCCTGCAGAGCTGGGAATAGAACCCGGCTCTGCTTTATCCATAGTCCATTCTCTAAATTTTCTGCCTCCATAATTCTCTGTACCCTGCAGGCTTCACCAGGTACACCCGTCACAACAACAATATCAATGCCCCTCTGCTATGCAGTAGCAGATATCCGGGTCCTCCAGCTCAGTTTCCTGCTGGAGAAGAAATCAATGATATGGAGCCAGGGTATTTTCTTAGTGGAGCTTGTTTATGTACGCTATATACACCAGTCCTGGAACAGAGATGGTCACAAGCAGCATGCAAACAATCTCCTCTTTCAAGACTCTCAGCCCAAACACTGATGCCCAGTTCCCAGGGATGACTCAGTCCTGAGAACTGACTCTAGTTAGAGAGATTCAGGCAGAAAGCAAACTTTCCTGCAACGTGCAACGGCTGCCCTGAGGCAAACCTGCGTGACAAAAACAAATAGCAAAAGAGCATGTCTTCAAAGACTGTACACTTGCTCCTACACTGAGACGGGGGAAGAAACTCTGTGTAAGACTGTGTAACAGGGACCCCTGGTGACTCCTGCAAGAACAGTTATTTCCCTTAAAGCAGAATAATCCATCCCACTGCAACTGCGTTCAGAAGCATGTAAATAAATCATCTGGAATTTAAACAGGACAGTGGGGTTAATACACCTCTCCTACTCTATGGGATCTTTAATGACCAAGTGGGCCAGACCTCAGTTTCACATCTCACCTGAAAGATGAGTGAGACACCTTCCTTCATCCTTCTGATGTAGATAAACTGAGTTCTATGCAGGTAAGGGCACCTCTTGGGGGAGACCATATATGCTCACTGTCTTTCTGCATGTACATTAAAGATCTGATGGCATTTTTGGACAGAGTACAGGCTGGCACAGGTGTCCTTGGCCAAAAGTTCCCTCCCTCCTCCTGATGTCATAGAATCATAGAATATAAGGGTTGGAAGGGACCCCAGAAGGTCATCTAGTCCAACCCCCTGCTCGAAGCAGGACCAATTCCCAGTTAAATCATCAAATGTGAGCTAGTCTTCTGGCGGGCTGCTTCCCTGCACCCCAGAGGAGGCTGCAATCCAATAGTGCCCCATGAGTATGGGTTCCTCAGTGCATTAAGATCTCTTGGGAAGACAGGCACTACATAAATGTAAAATATTGTCATTTTGGGTCCCATCCCACAGCTTTCATTCCTATTTCATTCTGGCCAACTGTCCATTAAGGATGGCAGGGTATAGCCTGTTCGGACAGATTTATTATGCATAGAAAGGGGAGAGTTTGTTTTCCATAGCAGCTTTCCCAGTCAAAGCATCCCAGGGCCTGATCCTCAGCTGGTATAAATCAGGGTAGCTCCATTGACTGCTCCAATGTGATGCTGATTTACACCAACTGAGGATCTGGCCCCCAAAGGGCAGTAAGTGAACCATAGATGGGGGGGGGGCATACTTTGGGTGTAGTACTACCATTGATTTTTTTTTTTATATATACCTGATCCATAATTGAATATCTTTCTCTCAGGCCTAAGGGCCAAATTACATTCATCCTTCTGTGGATACGCAAAGCGGGGTGCCAGGTACCTCCAACCCCGTGCAGGAGGTAGCTGTACTTGGGCTGCGGATGCTAAAAAGAGCAAAGGAGGGAGGGGCCAGCACTGCCAGGGAGGTGTATTTGGGACCAGGGACTGGCCACCACCCCACACACCCACCAGCCAGGGGCCTCAACGGAACAGGAAGTGAGTGTAAATTGCCCCTTTCCCTCACTTTGTATTAAGTGCTGTCTGCATGGCATATTACCCCCTTCCTTCTCGGCTCCTACACGATGACCCCCTGGCTGGGTTCTCAGGAGGAATTGAACCGAGGAGTTTTGGAGATAAAAGTACCATCTGCACCATTCATCGCTTCCCTGCAGAGACAGCAGAGCCAGGTGGACCATTCTGGATCTCCCCTCTGGCTGTGGGCTGGATCCCAGAGCCTAGTACGCTTAAGGGAAAGACTTCGCTCCCTGAGCTCTGGGGTTACCCTTAGCCCTGCCCTAGAGAGCCTCCAGCAAGCCCCGGCCTCCCACTCAGCCCAAACTGCCAGCAGGCTACGGTGGGGATCCTACAGACCTGGCTGCACAATCCTAAAGGCCCAGAGATGACTATGTAGGTAAACATGGCACCAGTAAGCTGCTGATTTATATGGGTCGATTTGCAGAGGGGCTGAGCTCTCACAGTGCCGGTCAGGTCATGAGCAAATTGCTCACCCAGGACCTTGGGCAGCGGCCTTGGCAAAGGAGTTGTCCCTTATTCGTTTCCCAAAAGGTGCTGGGGCTCCTTAGCTTCTCCCTGGACAGTCACTAGAAACCACCCAAAGGAAGGTTTTGATGTGAGGCCTCATCCAACATCTGGCAGTCCAGCTTTCCCCGGGGGAGCATTTTCAGCCTAAAGTGCCTGGTGTTGGATTTCCCATGAGGGGGACCCCCCACCCGCAATTCTGGCAGGGGGTCAGCCCAGGCACGTTCTGAACCCCCCTCAAATTTCCCCTGGCCTGTCCCGACATCTTGAAAAATACCCTGGGAGGGATAAAGAGCCCTTTGCCTGGCAGGGCGCAGCGAGCCGGGAGGGAGGGTATGCCAACGGACATGGGCTGGCTCATCCCAGGCCAGCACTCCAGGGCATTAGGGAGAGCAGGAGACTATCTGCTGACTGTCTCCTGAGAAGGTCACATTGGGCTGCGTGGATTTACACCGGCTGAGGATCTAGCCCATTCTAGCTGCTCCTGGCATCTGTTAGTCTGGCTGTGGATGGAGCTGGCCTGGCAAAGTCGGTGGGTCTGTTTTTAACTCCAGCCTCTGATCTCCCTGGGCCGGTGCCTCCAGCGATCTCCCTTGCCTTTTCCCCCAGGAGAGCATGACATTCCCACCCCTCCCTGGAGTGTGGCCAGGCTTAATTCATGGGGGGTAACGTGCTGGGAGATCCCCAGATGGTCCCGGGGTGTAAACTCCCTAGCCGGGTAGAGGTGGAGGAGGGTGGATAGGGGCGGGCTGGACTGATCAATACAAGGCGCGCTGAAGGCGGGGCGGGAAGGGTTAACCAGCTCGGAGGAGAGGAGAGAGGGGCTGAGCCTGGAAAGGCAGGAGCCGCGTATAAAAGCAACAAGCAGCCGACGGCATTTCATCAACCCGGCCCCCAAACAGGGCTGTGCCGCCGCCCGCGGGTCTCGGATCGGCCCCCACCCCAGACGCAGCCGCCACCTGCCGCGCTCCCTCGCTGGCGCCCTGCCGGGGAAGGTGGCGAGCCCAGAGAAGGAGCAACAGATCCCCCTGCCCCAGCCCCGGGAAGCCAGCGCCTGCTGGGTGATGCAAGAGGATACTCTGGGTGTGAGGAAGCTGCAGTTGCCACAGGCCAGCCCAGCGCCCCCCGGATCGCCTCCTTCCCTCCCTCCCTCCCGCCGAGCCAAAAAGTGACCGTGAGTTGGCAGCGAGCGAGGAACAAGCGGCTCCTGGATCCCACCCATCCACGCGAGCGAGCTCGTCTCGGGGCTGAAAAAAAACCAACCAAAAAAACAAAAAACCCAACCCCCAGCCTCGGAGACAGAGGTAGACAGAGCCCGGGCGAGGCTCCTGGTCCTAGCAAGTGTGTTTACATCCCCTCTGCCTGCAACTGACCCAGATCCCAGAGACTCCCAAGCCAACCCTCGGCTCTCTTCTCTCCCCGAAGCGCGCCTGGAAGGGGAATCCAGCCGAGCTGGGGGGACGGCGTGTTTCCCCCCCCCAGCCTCAAGCCAGGATCCCGGTGCACCCGGTGCTGCCTGCTGGGGAGCGGATTCTATGGAGTGTCTGACAGCAGATGAAGGGGGAATAGAAGAAACCAAAGCCAGCCGTTCTTGTTGGTCCTTAAGCCTGTCTTGGAGGGGAGTATAAACACAGGGAACCAACTCCTCTAAATATAGCCAGGATCAGGTATCTACTCCTCTTGTGTATGAGAGAGAGAGAGATCTTCCTGGAGCATCGCTCTGAATCACTTTCCTTCCTGCTCTTCCAAACTTTCAGATCGATCTTAAAGCAGAGCAAAGCTCTCCCATCTTTTCCCAAAGACTCTGGTTTTTGGATTGATTGATTTTTGCCATCGCCAGCAGAGAGAGGAAGACAGACACTTGCTGCGGCTGTTGAAATCTCTCTGTCTCTCTCTTACTCAGATTTATTTTTGTGGCTTTCCCAACAGCCACATCTATTTGCTCCCCGAATCAAAGTGCCTTTTGACGCTACTTTCCAGCTTGCAGCCCGGTGGCACGAGCTTCTGTCACTGTTCTTCTCTTCCCGGTGGGGATTTCCTCGTTGCGGCTTCCTGGTGTTTGGAGCAAGGGCACCAGGCCTTCGTATTGACCCCTTCCTTCTCTCCAAAGCAGCCACCTGCGCCCAGTCTCCTCCTCCAGAGAGAGATCCATGAGGCAGCCAAAGGGCAGAGCTGTCTGAGGTTGGGGAAAGAGAAAGCTGAGCTCCCCCCCCCACAATTGCCCTTCCGTCCCAGCTCCTTGCTCAAGGAAGGGTGTTTAGAGGGCATTTCCCATCCACCTAAATCTATGATCAGCTCGGTGTGTGTCTCATCGTACCGTGGACGCAAGTCTGGGAACAAACCACCCTCCAAAACATGCCTGAAGGAAGAGATGGCCAAAGGGGAAGAGTCGGACAAGATCACTATCAATGTAGGGGGCACCAGGCATGAGACCTACAAGAGCACCTTGCGGACGTTGCCCGGCACCCGCCTGGCTTGGCTGGCCGACCCCGATGCCCAGAGCAACTTCGACTTCGACGGCAAGAGCAATGAGTTCTTCTTCGACCGCCACCCGGGCATCTTCTCCTATGTGCTCAACTACTACCGCACGGGCAAGCTGCACTGCCCTGCTGACATCTGCGGGCCCCTCTTCGAGGAGGAGCTGACCTACTGGGGCATCGATGAGACCGACGTGGAGCCCTGCTGCTGGATGACCTACCGGCAGCACCGCGACGCCGAGGAGGCGCTGGACATCTTCGAGAGCCCCGAGCCCGGGGCAGGAGGAGAGGAGGCCGAGGAGGAAGGGGGCAGGGAGATGGCCCTCCAGCGCTTGGGCATGGACGACCGGTCGCCGGGGGCTGCTGGGGCCACAGGAGGGCGTGGATGCTGCCGCAACTGGCAGCCTAGGATGTGGGCGCTCTTTGAGGATCCCTACTCGTCCAGGGCAGCAAGGGTGAGTTTGCGAGAGACAACCCCGGCGGGTGGGTGGGAGGGGAGAGAGGGATCAGAGCAGGTGCAGGGTCATTGACATGCATTGGTTCCCCCCTCATTCATCTGCTCCCCGGGCCCATTGGTTCACCCTGTCATTCATCTGCCACCCCTCCATGGGTGCCTCAGTTCTCCCATTCATCTCCCCCACCTGAGCTGCCTTGCTGCCCTCCCCATATTTCCCCCTAAGGGATGCTGACTCTTCCTCCCTCCCCCCACCCATGCTCCTCTCTAACTTCCTCTACTCCACTTCTCCTGCCATGCATAGGGGGTGGTTTCAGCCACAGAATGATCAGCCGCCAGCCCCCGACACCAGGCCAGCACACGTCCCCGGCTGCCATCCCACAGCCGGTGGGGACTGAGGGATTGCCAGGGAGAGTCCTTGCCAGCCCTAAATCCTGGCAGAATTCCAGGTGGCTCCGGAGGCTGGTGGATTATCCAGTTCCTCTTGCCATTCTCTGTGGATCTACATGCTGAAAGTGGTTTAATGTCATAAGGTTACGGCAGGGAGTCCAGGACTGGAGTGCTCTCACACCCAGGCCTGCCGACATGGACAGACCCACAACACGCCCACACAAAGCCTGTCTCTCTCACACACACATCTGTGCACGTTAAGGGGACTCATGCAAACGCACCCACCCACACCCATCTGTACATATTCAAATACATGGAACATCCCCATACAAACTCTCCTGCCTGTTCCCTCACTCCCGCGTACCAGAATCCCTACCGATGAACACACTGGCATAGACACACCCCCATATGCATGAACACAGACACATCTGTGTGTACACAGCAACACAAACACACAGCGTATCCCTACCCAATCCCATAGAAGCTCACCTGCACCCATCTTCACCCTCACACACACCAGCATGTGCTTCTCTTCGCACACTCCTCCCCAAGCCCACACACCACCAACTCATACAAACACACACTCATGTGCTGCCATGCAAATCCCCATCTACCCCTGCACCCTCGTCCGCTCCTGTTTGCACATCCGTTCCCCGTTTCACACCCAGGTCGTAAATACCATCAGGCTGACACGCTTGGGAACGAAAAGAGGGTTTGACATTCCTGGCAGGAACCGCACTCAAACCCAGAGAGTGAGATGCTCCTCCGGAGTGTTTCCTTTCAACTAAAAGAGAAACCCGACAGACACCAGAATAAAATGCTCTGGCAGCAACGGCCTTTCCAGAGAGACCCGTTCTAAAGAGGGAACCAAACCTCCGTCCCCTCTCTGAGGGATCTCTGGCTTTGAGAGCTGCTCCAAAACAGACGCCACTGAAAACAATTGCTTAGGAGTTTTTTGCACTGCATTTCCCTCACGCTGAGCTCCTGTTTTCCAGGCCGGGGTGCTGATGATGGAAACCAGGCATTGGGTATTTCTTATGACTACTCCAAGCCAGGGGGAGTGGCGCACTGCTATGATAGCCTCAGGGATAGCTCATTGGGAGCAGAGGTTGATGTCCTGGGTGCAGTGGGTGGGAGGCTATAGCGTAGCTAGGTAGGCAAGTGACTATAAAAATGGCTCCTCCTTATCCTTTATAATAGAACGAGTCTACATAGCATATAGCTGCAGTGATCTCGGGCTCCTTTCGGTAATGCTTTCCATTCCACTATCTCACAGCATTTTGCAAAAGTGTGGGACAGCAAACGGTCCTTTTTTCCGGGAAACTGAGGCACCGAGCAGTGAAATCACCCACTCCAGATCGCTCAGAGCCAGGAACAGCACGTGGGTTCCCTGATTCTCAAGTCAGCAACTGATCCCCTGGACCACTGGGGCAGAGTAACTAAAGCAGGGAGCCATGGTGGGTGGTTAAAGGACTGGGAGCAAACTGGGGCCATATCCTCAGCTGGCATAAACGGTGTCCTTCCAAAAAGCCATACTGGAATTTGGGGGTGTTTAAGCTGGGGGCTTTGTTTCCAACCCATCTTTAGCTCTCATAGTCACCTTTACTCTGACCTACATCCGCAGCTGTAATGAAGTCAGTGGAAGTGTGCTGAGGATCCAGACCTCTCTTTGTAACCTGACAGGCTAGGGGCTAGAAGAGCGTTTAAACGTGGTGAAATCTGATCGGGTTCAAAAGCCCTTCTCGAGCCAGGCCTTGGTATTCCACCTGCTGGATTCTAAACAAATCCTTCTGCCTACTGGACTCTGTGCTTGGAGGAGAAGGAGCCGGAGAGTGTGACCAGCCAGTTCCCTCTGACATCTGTGTTGTCTTGGCAATGAGCTTTGCAATCCTACTTGCTTTGTTGGGGCAGGACTTGTCAGTGCTTGGCCTGAATCTCCTCTCCCTCACCCTGGTGTAAATCAGGAGTAACTCCATTGGGTCTCATGGCATTATGCCAGTGGTAGTGTGAGAGGAGAATCGGGCCCACTCCCCATCTATCCCACGCACCATTTTACCACAGCTAAATAGGACCCACTGAGTGGAAATGCACCAGTTACACTGGTGTAAGCAAGGTCAAAAGTTGGCCCAAGTTGTTTTCTCAGAGGATGTAATTGACTTGGTAGGGCCAGGGAGAACGTATGTGGCAACGAGTTGGATGTGGAGGTGACTCCCCTGTAGCTATATAGGATATATAGGTACAGGGCCATACCCTCAGCAGGTGTCAATCAGTGTAGCTCTGTGGAAGTCTTTGCACAGTGAGTCTTGACTCTTTGTGTGACTGTGGGAAAGAGAGGGGAAAGGACAATATCTTATACTTAAGCCGCAGCAGGCCACCTCCTCAGTGGGTGTCAATGAACATAGCTCTGCTGAAGATAATGGAGCTATACTGATTTACACCCCTCGTTGGGAGTAATGCCCCACCAGCTTACGTCTTGTAAAGTCTTTGACAACAGTGGAAAGTGAGTGTCAAAACTCGACCAAGTCAGAATGGTGGTGTTTTACACTGTGTGCAGGTGTAAATGGTGGCACGAGTGCCGTGGACCATCAGTCCTGTTAACTAATGCACATCTCACCCCTATGGGGAAGCTAAGTATTATCGCCATTGCAAGGATGGGGGAAACTGAGGCACACTGTGAATCGCGGGAAGAGCTGAGCGGAGCAATCAGCATCTCCTGGCTTCCTGTTCTGTGCTCAGTCTCCAGCCCCCTCTCAATTTATGCAGCATCTTTCATCCTGAAGGATCCCGAAGAGTCTTACAAAAATTTGGATCGAATTCTGCTTTACTTACACCAGTGTCAATGCAGAATAACCCCACTGAAACCATTGGAGTTGCTCCAGATTTCTAGCAGTGTAGCATAGAAAAATTTGGCCCTTTATAGAAAATTTGTCACCCACCACCAAAATACAGCCACCTCTAAGGTGGAGCGTGGCAGCTGCTTACCAGCATGTAGTAACACTCCCTGGAAGATGGGCACAGGAAGCATCCAATATCCACATGAAGTAGAAGGGAGAATTTGTCTTTGTCTTATGGTAGTGCCTAGAGGCCTCGTGGTGCAAGGAACTGTACAAATACTGTTCAGTAAAACAGTTCCTGCCTGTAGAGTTTATGATCTAAGCAGACAAAACAAGGATTACTGTTCCCACTGTAAAGGAGCTGAGGTGTAGGGAAATTAAGTGATGTGCCTACGGTCACAAAGGGAGTCAGTGGCAAAGCCAGGAAGCTAGTCCAGACGTTTTGAGTTGCTAGCTAGTGCAGTAGAGAGGAAGGATGGTCCAATGGTTAGAGCACTGGCATCGGACTTGAGAAAACTGGATTGAAGCCACTGCTCTGCCCCAGATTTAACCTCTCTCTGTCTTCGTCCCCCTTCTGTACAATGAGGATAATAGCACAGCCAATAACAGGGCCATATAAGTACTACAGAAGGCTAATCACGAGGCCATCCTTCCCTGGGTGGATCTGCTGACTCAGCCTGTCCTGGGGCTGGCATTACCCCGGTCAGGTGAAAGGGAGCGTGCGTTCCCGAAGTGACAGAGTGGCTCCAAGGCTGCTGATGTGAGCTGAACCCTGAGTAAATCTAGTGCACTCCAGTGCTGGAAGGGAAGTGACGGACGTTTGGTCACCGTAGCTCGACTAATGCATCCCACTTGGCCTGCAGGCCTCCTCGTCAGCGGCCGAGCATTCAGACACCCTGAATTTGAGAAATAGATTGCTCTGACAGAAGCTAAGCAAAAAGTAAACAGGATGGAGGGGTGGGGAACGGAGCTGATGAGAGATACCTGTTGCCTAGCTACGGGCCCGGTTCCTGCTTACTCGAGTCCTGTTTCACCAGAATCACAAAGTCCAGGGTGTCTGGGGTTGTGAGCCAGCTGATGGCGTCCGTCTCCTGCCCTGTTTATGGCCCCGGTGCCCCACCTTAGCCTTTTGCAGCACAGTGCTATTGCCACACGGTGCCAGCATTTTGCCTGGTTACCTCTGTGCCCAGCACAGGGTTTCCATTGTTGGACTGTAGTTTAGGGCCTTAGGACTGACGCTGTGTTGCAACAGGCAGGCAGGTCTGCTGGCTGCTTTATTTCAGCCATCCAGCCCGTGCCTTGCATGTCAAATTTATTAGATTTCGCTCGTCGATTTACCCGACAATTTGGGATCAGCTGGAAAAAATTATCCTTTGGATTTCTGTCAAAACATGCCAGTGTATGGAGATCACATCTGCCCTTCTGTTAGCTGCCTCTGTTGATGGCAGGGCAGAAGCCAGTTATTTAATTCATCTGGGAGCCTGATCCTTTCCTTCCCCACAGCACTTTCCTCTCTGGATGTTTTTTCTCAATGGGTGAGAATGAGATGGGCTGTGATGTTTTCCCAGGGCAGTTCCAAGGAAGCAGAGTGAGGCTCCCTGGTCGTGGAAGCCAGGTGGGACAAGTGCACGGCCCAGGTCCACGGTTGGAGGCATCTGTGATGCTATGTGAAAGGAGGATGCTGTTACAGAGCCAGCGTGGCTGAGATTGGAGCTAGGAGGTGACAGAGACGGGAGCCTGATTCCTCTCTTTCTCATCCCAGTGTAAATCAGGTGCATCTCCACTGGGCCTGATTGCTCCCTCACTAACCCCAATGTGAGTCAATTGTTACTCTACCGATGCCAACAGAGTTACTCCAGTGTAAAACAAGTGCAAAAGAGAGGAGACTCAGGCCCATGAGTGCTTAACCCTTCCTGTGCCAGAGTCCAGATGTGGAGCGTCGAGTTCCCTTTGGATTAAAAGTGTAGGAGAAGGTGGGAATAGAAGATCTCCCAAGCCGAGCCACAGTCCTTGTGAAGCATCAAGACTGAAGTGTTAGGAACAGATGAGCTCTCCCACTCCTTGACCCAAGGCTCCTTCCTAACCAGCCCTTTCACTGAGGGTTACTTCTGAAAGCCACAAACGCTCTTCAGGAGCTGGATGGCTCAGGGGATTGCCAGTGGCTTCTAGAGGCTGATCAAAAGGCCATTGAAGTCAACACAGAGACCAGGGCGAGTTTCCAATTAAGGCCCTTGAAGCGTTCCCTCCCCCGATCACCGATTCAAGTCCAGCCCAAAGTGGCAGCGATCAGAAGCTGCTGCCAGGAGGTTGTTTGATGGCCAAGGAGAAATGAGATGACAGTATGCTGATGTCACAAAGACTACCATGGCCGTTAGCCTTCCCCACATCCCAGGGGAGCTGTCACTGAATGGTCCTTGGAGGCTGAAATCCCCTCTTAGTTCTGTCCAGGGTAGAAACCTCATGCTGCCCTTGTCCGTCTCTGCAGCTAAGTCCCCAGAGCTGCCCACCTGGCATCTTTCACTGGCACTGGCTTCAGCCCTTTGGTCGCTGTCTGACTCAAACTCGTGTGTCCTGCTCTAGAAGTCTCTGGACAGCTCGTCTCCAGGTTCTTCTCTCTTCTTTACCTACGCGTTCTCTTTTCACAAGCAACGCAAGGCAAAGAGAGGGGGTCGCAAGAGAAAGACCAGGCTGCTTCCCTTGAGATGGAGATTCGATGCCAGCCTAGCCTCTTGGTATTTAACCTTCTGCTAGACGCTCTGCGTTATCTCTGCATTAGCCTGGCAGCAAGAAAGGCTGATGGGAATGAACCTGGCTAAATGACTAGAGCACCCAAACTGCACGCAGCAATTTTACCCCCATCCTGGGGATTGTGAGACACCCTAGAGCCCCTTTTGGAGAAAGTAGACCTGTCTAATGCAGCTAAACTGTAGCTCAGGGCACTTTGCTTGGTGCAGTGGCTGTGATATTGCTCTGCTCAGAGTTTGTGGGTTGGGTTTTTTATTAGCATTTCATTCTCCCTGCACCCATGGAGCTTGGCAACTGACATAGCATCTGCTTACAAGGCTCCCCCGAGCATTTAACCTCTTTCCCCTGTGGTAAGATGACAGCATCAGTGCCCGCAGGCTCATAGACCCATTAGCTCATCTATCTAGTACAACTTCCCTGGCACTGGTGCAAGATTGCGCATAAGGACATAAGAATGGCCCTACTGGGTCAGACCAAAGGTCCATCTAGCCCAGTATCCTGTCTTCCCACAGTGGCCAATGCCAGGTGCCCCAGAGGGAATGAACAGAACAGGGAATCATCAAGTGATCCATCCCCTGTTGCTCATTCCCAGCTTCTAGCAAACAGAGGCTAGGGACACCATTACTGCCCTTCCTGGCTAATAGCCATGGATGGACCTATCCTCCATGAATTTATCTAGTTCTTTTTTGAACCCTGTTATGGTCTGGGCCTTCACAACATCCTCTGGCAAGGAGTTCCACAGGTTGACTGTGCGTTGTATGAAGAAATACTTCTTTTTGTTTGCTTTAAACCTGCTGCCTATTAATTTCATTTGGTGACCCCCTAGTTCTTGTGTTATGAGAAGTAGTAAACAACATGTCCTTATCTACTTTCTCTACACCAATCATGATTTTATAGCCCTCAATCATATCTCCCCTTAGCCGTCTCTATTTTATTTTCTGCCCCCCACCCCCTTCTGTGGAGAGAGCTTGATTCTTAGCTGGGCATAGCTTCAGCACAGGAGACACTGTGTTTTCTAGTCTTGTATTCTAGATGGGTCAGTTGGGGTGGGCAGAGGGGAGGTATTCGTACACTTCCAAGCTCCATCTGCAAAATGAGCCCTGCCCACTTTAAGATGCCACGGTGCTGCTCACAGTAATGTATGCAGATGTTCTAAATATCTTCTGATGTGTTCTGTTGAGGCCCCCTTGGTGGGACTTAGAAGCCCTCCTGGGCTCTGCTAGGCTTCTTGGGCTTGGCGCCATCTTGAATATTGGGGGAAATGAGTGGTGACAATCTCTCCCAAAATGCCACCCACTTGTGGCACCAGAATTCATTCACATGTAATATGTCTGCTTTCTAATATGCTCCTTCCCCTTCCTGTCTTCCTTGCCTCAGTCAGCAGTGAAGTGGTTTAACAATGTTGACACCTCAATGGTCATTGTTGGGAATCTGATTCAACATCCCAGTGAGGTGAACGTGACAGGTCATGCCGCTCAGAGGTAGTGTTTCTGGCTCTCTGCAGACAGAGAGTGTGTCTGGCACCATGAGAGTCAGCAGCAATTGGACACTTAGCTCCGACAGGCCCATGTAAGACGCTCTAGCCTTAAACCTTGAAATCACAATGAAATATTTTGGGGTCTGGAATTCTCCCATGACGTGATCTCCCTTTGCTCATGCTGGGGCCTTCTAAATAGCAGGCTCAAAAAGGAGCTCTTTAAAAGAAAAAAGCACTTTGACTTGCTACTAGACAAAGGTCGGAGCCAAGGTAAAGATTATGGGCCGGATCCTCAGCAGATATAAAACTGGAGCAGTTCCACTGACTTCAGTAGAACGTCACCAATTCACATCGCCTGGGGATCCAACCCTTCTGTGTTTAGAGGATAGTTATACTTGCCAGACCTGATTCTGATCTCCCATACGTTGGGTCTAAAACCAATGTAGCACCAATGTCTTAAGCAGAGTTATTCCAGATTTACCCTGGTGCAAGAGAGAGCAAACTCAGGTTTGTTCTGTCTTTCCTGTAGTCTTTTGGGCTTGATTTGGATCTAAGTGACAGTGGTGTAAATCTGGAGTCAGTCCTTTTGAAGTCAATAATCCTGGGCTGGATCTTATTAATTGCCTATTGACTTCAACAGAGCTACATCAGTTTTCACCAGCTGACGAATTACACTGGTGGTAGGGTAAGATCAGAATGAGGTCCTTTGGCTGCCACCTTCTCCGTCTCTCTCCCTGTGTCTCATTCATTCCATCTTCTTCTCCTTCTGTGTGCTGCGGGAGAGTATCTTTCCCTTTAGTGGTTCTCTGCACTGAACACAGTGTGATATGATGTCATTCATTTCTGACTGCTCTGTTTTCCTTGGGGAGCCCAGAATGGGGCTCTGGGATACAGATCCTCTCAGCCTCCCACAGCTTGGCTCAAGTCTTGGCATTTAGGACCAGCCCCTCCACTGGTGTGAACTGAGGTAGCTGGAAGCTGATTCTGATTCACTCCAGTTGAGGATCTGGCCTGTAAGTTTTAACTGTCTTGCGGTGTCATGGTCTGATGCAACAAGGTGGTCAAGAGAAGGTCTGACACACAAACTGGTCCAGTTCTCGTGACTAGAAGAGACTGAGCACTTCACTTGGCCCAATCCTGCTCATGTTGCAGCCAGTGGCAGGGAGTTTTGCTAACAACTCCAATGGGAGCAGAATCAGACTTGTATAAAATGCTACAGGATGCTGCATGTCACTTCAGTGCAGGTCAGGTCCATGCAAAGCTGAAAGCCTGTACGTGCTGTTAATAGAGGAACTGGAGAAGATTCAGCAAGCTTCCTCGGCTGGGGCTTTTCTGCTCAGAGGCTTTTCAGGTGCTTTTGGAAACAGATGCTCTGGATAATGGACTCATCATGAGCTCATCCTGTCAGGAAGGAGGCTGATTGGGGAATAAAACCCATTTCTTCCGCAGAGCATTTGCTTTCCAGCTTATTATTTCGGGCCCATTTGCAGTTGCTTGTGGTCTAGATGAATGAGAAGCCTGACTGCTGTCACTGTTGGTAGAGGTGCTTAGCAAAGCATTTGAAACCAGCAACTGAAGGGTTAAAGGTCTGTCTAAGGAGCACGGGAAAGCCAGCTTCCTCCTGTGGTCCTATGGGTTTGGGTTGCCTGCACTGCCCCAAGACTCCAGAATCATCCCAGAGCCGGAATTGCTCTGGAACAATTGTAATTTGCAGCTGTTCCATAGGAGCAGAAAATTAATACCCCGCCCCCAGTGCAAGCTCAGCTCTGGCAGCTGTTATATAGGCTCCATCCCTTACTCGCCCCTCCCCACCTCCCTGTTCAGAATGGGGGGCGGGGGCATGGTGGAGACATGAATGGAGAGCAGCATCCTGCCTGGACCTAAGGGCCTGGGAGCCTGCTCAGCTGGTGTAAATTGTAAATTGGAGATTCTTACACTCGAGTTACAAGCCCCTCCCCCTCCCCAAGCAAAATTAATTTCTCTATTCTAATGGAAACCCAGACAGATCCTTAACTCTGGAGCTGTGAATAGGAACACTATCAGTTACAGCAAGAGATGTGGCATTTGCATGCAGAGCAACTGAACGCTTTTAACTGGTGCTGTTACACCAGCCTTTCATGTGAATTCATAATGGGCACTTAAACAAATCTGTTACTAGAGGGAGTTCCATTTCAGAATCTCCATCTCCTCGTTCCAGCAGCTGCCGCAGCTTGACACACCCCGGGGTCACACCGGATTGTAGCTCTTGTAAATGGATCTGGCCTGGCAGTCCTGGAGCTCAGAGTCCACAGTCCATCCACAGGACAGGGACAGCAAGTGTCCCAGCACATGATCCTCAGAGCTCATCCAGGGCCCATTCTAGCACTGGGAGAGGAGTAGGATTTAAGGTTTTAGCGGGAGCTGCACAGATTCAATGGAGCCGTGCAGATTTCCAACAGCGGAAGAGCTGGCCCTTCTATAATGATTCAGCACTGCCCTTTTTAACGGAGGCTCCCAATTTGGATGTGTACATCTGCCTGCTGAGCAGCGTTTTGTGTGTGTGCAACCTAGTGGATAATGCACTGGCCTAGGGCTCAAGAGACCTGCATTCTATCTCTGAGCTGCAGGGGGACCTTGAGCAAGCTGCTGCCTAGCTCCGTGCCTCAGTTTCCCCATCTCTAAAATATGCATAATGATACTGATCTTCCTTGGTTGAGTGTTCTGCAAGCTACTGATGTGCTATTTACGAACTAGGTGTTGTTATTACTGGTAGGAGCACAAAAATGATCTCACCTAGACTATCAAACAGCCCCCAGATGACTTATATACCTGAGTCTCTTTGGGCTTGGGGTCAAATGCATCCCTGGGATGCTCCCATAGGCTTCAATGGAGATGTGGTTCCAGGGCTGGATTTGAATGAGAGCATAGTGATAGAGGTCACAACCTCTGTGGGGCTGGAATTTCAAATGTCCTCTGCTCCCATTCAGACACTGGGATGAAGTGGCCAGATTTTCAGATGAGTTTCAGGACTCAGCACCTCCCATTGTTCTCAACAGTGCGCAGGGGTGTGGGGGGGTGTGTGTGTGAGGAGCAACCATTGTTCTCAGTGGGAGCTGCTGCAACATGAGCTCTTGAAATTCTGGCTCCAGTCGGGGGCGCGGGGGGGGGACGGGGACGACTCTGACTTGAATGAAGCTGCTGCCATTCATACAAACTGAGGAGCCGGCTGTAAAGGACGATCCCAGGGTCTCCCAGCTTTAACTCAAGGTCACCGTGTGCCCGGGGAAGGAGTCGTTATCACACCACACCGTCGCCCTTTGCGAGTTAGGGGGGAGGCTAATGATCGAATAGTGCCATCGTGAATTTTAATTTCTCATGAGGCGCTGCTGGCTCAGATGAAGAGCAAATGGACTGAGAGAGACGCCGAGGCACAAACATACCCAGGCTACCTCAATGGCAGAGGCCTAGCTGTAGGATCAGGGTCTTCCTTTTTTATTGGTCGTGCTGGTGGAAGGTGCCGGGCTGACATTCTGAAAGCCCTCGAGGCCAAAGTCCTATAAGATACATCACCACCCCCAGCAGCAGGGCAAGCTTCCCCCGGCCTGTCCAGTCCATCACCTCTCCTCAACGGCAGGGTCAGTCAGTGGTGGCTTTGTGACGTACTGACCGGTTCCCTGGGAAATGGCCTAAGAGCCACCCGGAGAGTCCCGATCTGATATGAAGAGGGGAGCTAGAACTGAAACGCTCTGTAGTTGTATCATCTTCCTGGCCCTTGTGGTCTTGATCCTCGACACCAAGGTCTGTTATGAAGAGTAGAGCAGGGCCGAGCCCTCTGACCCAGTTGAGGTGACCACTTTAAGAACATCCCCGCTGGGTCCTGGAGGGCCGTGGTTACCATGACAATGCTGGGTTCTGGCAACGGGTACCCAGTGCTAGTCTCCCAGGTGTCACTGGAGGGACCGTGTCCTCTCCTTGTCTGTGACCTCTGGCATGGCAAGCTTCTGGGCTCTGCTTTGATGGGGAACTGAAGGAAATAAGAGCAGGGCTTGTGTCAGAGGGAGTGTATGAAATACAATTGACATCAGGAATGTCCTGTTGTTGAACCCCTCCCCTCAGATTTGGACACAGCGTGTATCTTTCCTTATTCCCCCTTGTAGGGATAGATAAGAAGGGGAAGGAAGTCTATTTTGAAGCTGCTTTCTTCCCCTTCCCTGTCTGCCCCGGGTTGTTCCCCTAACCACTGAGTTCATTTCCTCTTGCAGATAGTTGCCTTCTCCTCGCTCTTCTTCATCCTGGTCTCCATCACGACATTCTGCTTGGAGACACATGAGGCCTTTAATAGAAATGTCAACGTGACTGAGACGATGGTGGTTGGCAACACCACAAAGGTTCTGCTGACGAATAAGGTGGAGACAGAGCCCGTACTCACCTACATCGAGGGGGTGTGCGTCCTGTGGTTCACGCTGGAGTTCCTGGTGCGCATCATTTGCTGCCCAGATAAGCTGCTCTTCATCAAGAACCTGCTCAACATCATTGACTTTGTGGCTATCTTGCCCTTCTACCTGGAGGTAGGCCTCAGTGGCCTGTCCTCCAAGGCTGCCCGGGACGTGCTGGGCTTCCTGAGGGTGGTCCGTTTCGTCCGGATCCTCCGGATCTTCAAGCTGACACGGCACTTTGTGGGGCTCCGGGTGCTAGGCCACACGCTCCGGGCCAGCACCAATGAGTTCTTGCTCCTCATCATCTTCCTGGCCTTGGGGGTCTTGATCTTTGCTACAATGATATACTATGCCGAGCGGATTGGGGCCAAGCCATCTGACCCCAGCGGCAGCGGCCACACTCACTTTAAGAACATCCCCATTGGGTTCTGGTGGGCGGTGGTCACCATGACAACATTGGGCTATGGTGACATGTACCCCAAGACCTGGTCGGGCATGCTGGTGGGGGCTCTGTGTGCCCTGGCCGGGGTACTCACCATCGCCATGCCGGTGCCTGTCATCGTCAACAACTTTGGCATGTACTACTCACTAGCTATGGCCAAGCAGAAGCTCCCAAAGAAGAAGAAAAAGCATATACCCCGTCCAGCCCCACTGGACTCCCCCACATACTGCAAGTCCGAGGACAACTCGCCCCGCAACAGCACGCAGAGCGACACCTGCCCCCTGGCGGCGGAGGAGGTGGTGGTGGAGAGAAAGCGATCAGGTGAGATGCAAAAGTGCCAGGTATGTAAGTCCCACCTAATGGAGACTCTAGGGAAGAGTCCACTCCCACTGGGGGGGTTGGCTGACTGCTGTGGTTCAACGGGGACACTCCAGATTCACGCTGGAGCGGGAGCGGAATCTGGCCTGATGCCCTCACCTCAAGGCGAGGCTGTCAGGTATTGATTTTTTGAGAGGGACTCCAGGCCTTTGACAGAAGCAGCTGGCTCAGGTGATTGCAACATTAGGAAAGCAGAATCCCTGGAAAGCAACTAGGAATGGTGCCGCATGGACCTGAATCTGTTCTCACGCTGGCATAGATTAGGGGTAAGTCCGTGGGGCCTAATTCCAATCTCTCACTGCCCCTGGGGTAAATCAGGAGTAACTCCACTGAAGGACTGACTGATTTAAAAGCCCCCATGAGATCAGAAGCAACCCCAGTGTGTTAACCATTTTACCTAACCCGAAAGTGAAGATAGTAGTTTATTCAGTGATGCTTCCTGTCCGTGGCTGGCAGCTAATGGCTAGCTAGGAGAATTGCAGAAATCCATCGGCAAATCCTCTAAGTGCCTCTGTGCTAAGAGTGCCAGCTACTAGCAAGCATTATCCCTCAGTATCTCTTGTGCTAGGCTGGCCTGTGCATTGCCCTGACCCCTTGCTGGTCTGGCCTGTGTGGTACCTAGCAGCTAGCCCAGCCCATGCAGTGCTTCTATGCTCCGGTAGCTGGCCAAACCCATGTCGTGACCTTGTTCCCTGGTAGCTAGCCCAGCTTGGCCTGTGCCACATGATTTGCCTGAGCTGCTCCAATGACCTGGTGCTTTCATCTGGAGCAGGTCAGGAAATGGAATTTCCATTCCCTGGGAAAGTCTGACGTTCCAAATTTGTTTTTTTATTTCAAATTTTGGAGCAAAAAGCGAAAAATTTTGAAACGTTCTCGTGGATGAAAATTCTGGCATCATCAAATTGGTTATTTTCAGTATGGTAACAATGTTTCTTTTCAATCATGTTACAACGTGACCATACCCAATTGCACAAAGGTGGCATGATGTTAAAATTGGCTTTTTAATATACACGTCGAACCAAAATGAATCAAAACAATAAAGGCAAAACAAAATGTTTTTACGTTATTGCAACAAACGTCGAAATGATTCGTTTTGACTTTGTCCTCTCGAAATTATTGTTGCAATGGACGCTGATCCTGGCAAACATTTTGATTTTTGACAAAACCGCATTTTCCGATGGAAACCTGTTGTGCCAAAAATTTTCACACTAGCATCTAGCAGACCCATTTGACCCTCCGCACTGCTTTGCCCAGCCTTATTCGCACCACACCGAGCTGCCAGCGCCAAGAATCCACGTGTCTTTGGTGTGCAAAGGTTAGCAGCCAGCCCCCAAGGGAATGTATTACAATGTAATAGGTTGAAATCACTGCTGGGGTGTCTTCACGGTGCAGCCTGTCATTGGAGCACAGGAGCCGCTGCGTGCTCCTGATTTGTCTGTATCTCCTGGTGCCAACACTTGACAATCTTACGCTCTGTGTGGCTGCTGCCTGGGGTTTGCCTCTCTCTGGGGTTTCTTGCTACAGGCTCCCGGCTGGCAGAGGAAGGCTCTCTGAGGCCTCCGTTGGGAGCCTGGCCTCTGATGTTTGTCTCCAGTTTTGAATTGCAAACAAAAGATGCATTTAAATTGCATGGAACATCTTGGCTTAGAGCCAATGAATCCAGAGCAAAAGCTGAAAAGCTATCCTTAGCTTGGCCTGTTGCAGCCCTGGAGCCATCTAGGTCACTGGCTCAAATCTATCGAGCTCAGCTGTGGCTGGGAGAGGCTTTAGGAGCGGTAGATCAAAGCAGCAAATAGATACAATAGCAAGCTGACGGTGACCAAAAGCTTGTGGGCTGCCTGAAAGTGAGTTGGCTGGATCTTAATCCAGTTCCCAATGTTAAGAGCAGAAGTGGGGTCTTCATCACAAAGCTGCTGTCTACACTGCAAAGTGAAGGGGAGATGGTAGCATGGGTGTCAATAGCAGTGTAGACGTGGTGGCGTGGGCTTGACTACAGGTTAGCAACCAGAGTATGTACCCCAGTGGACTTGTACTCTGGTTGCTAACCCATGCCACTGTGTCTACATAGCTGTTGTTACCTATGCCAGCTAGATTGAAGCTAACACGGGCATGCCTACCAATGCGACAGTCACACCTTTGCTTCCAGTGTAGACGTACTCCAAGACACTAGCATAACTGGCACCAACAGGCTGCCTTGTTGGCAATCTCAGCAGAGAAAACAAGGACTGAATGGGCTGTGGAGACTGAACTGCCCTCTGGGCCCAGGAGTTGGTACCTTCCAGTGCTCTTTGAGATATGTTTGTGAGGAAAGCTGGCCCTGCTACTTCCCCTGATTGTACTTGCCCTACAGAGGAATCTCTCCCCTCCAGGGCTGTTAATCTGGTGTCTTTCGCCAGCACTAAATTCACACCATGTACAAGGCCAGATCCTCAGCTGGTGCAAACTGCTGTAGCCCCACTGAAGGGCTACACTGAATTACACCAACTGAAGATCTGGCCCTGCTCATGTTCTCTCATGGGTGCGTAGTGGGGCCTGCCGCAAGCCTGTGTTTTATACTCATCAGCACAGGACCTGAGCACCTCCATTAAAGTTGCAGGAATTTCCTTTCAAACCCCTTGTTTGTCCACACTCATGGAACATTTCCCTTCTAAACTGAAAATTTCCATCTGTAGGACCCAGCTCTCAGCCAAAATCCAATGGGTGCAGCTTGGGGCAGTTGTAAAAGAGCTGGGGGGTAGCTTCCCAATCCCCCTGCAGGTGGCTATTTGTCGTAATTTAGAGCCGCCTCAGAATTGATCTGAGGATTGAGCCCAGAGAGCCAGGTACTGAGCTGGTATAAACTGGCCCAACTCCACTGATGTTACTAGACCAGATCTTCAGCTTGGGTAAACTTGACATAGGTCCAGTGAAATCAGTAGAGCTTCTCCAGTGTACACCTGCTGGAATGTGGCCTCTGTCTTTCCCTCATGGCGGATTTTTATTTTTTGGAAGGTTTGAACAGAGCCCCTCTAGTTATTTCTGAGTTATGGAAGGGCGGCATTAAATTATCTGGGGAATGAGCCAGCAAACCTCATTGCTGTTTCAGTTCCACTCGCATCAACTTGGGCCACATAAGGGGGAAGGTTGCCCTACCATTTCCCGCGTTGCAGCTAGCGGGCAGTCAGCCACATGGCCTCCCTGTTGCCAGCAGCAGGAGTGAGCAGACAAGTGTTTAGGCGTGTCAGTTTCTCTGGAAAATTGATATTTTTCATACCTTTCCCCTTCCCATCCTGCCCCGAAGACTCCAAGCAGAACGGCGATGCCAACACTGTGCTGTCAGATGAGGAGCAGCCCCTCTCGTCCTCGCATGAGGAGAAACGGCCGATGAGGCGCTCCAGCACCAGGGACAAAACCAAGAAAGCGGCCACCTGCTTTCTGCTGAATGCCGGCGATTTCCCCTGCGCGGCCGACAGCGGCATCCGGAAAGGTACAGGTGAGAGCCAGAGGCATCTGGTGGATGGAGTGCCAGAACGGGGCGGGGAGATGGAGGACAGAGGGACGAGCATGGATGCGTAAAGCTGCTTTCCAACCCGGGGGGTGGAGGGTAAGGGCATTTCCCAGTCACTTCTCCATTAGCCCCCCCAATAACCCCCTTCAAAAGCAAAATGCTTCTTTTCTCAGGATACTGTACTCCCTGCCCTTCTCCTGCCCGCGCTGTCCCTGAGTGATGCTAGGCGTACACCCACGCTGCACCTCTGGTGTGAAACACCCCCACCACTGCATGAGAGAGGCTGTTTAGAAGTGAATGCCAGAGCGGAGGTTGCCCATAAAGTGCCACCTTGCCCTGAGCTTTGGTTTCCTCGGGCTCATCCCTTCACCCCGCTCCACAGGCATGTGCTGTTCTTACGAAGGGCTTGTCCAGTGCACTGGGTGATCCGTTTCCATTGTCCTATGTGACCTTTTCCCTCTTTCACATCTATCCCCAGAAGACCATCTTCCCGTCTACTCCATCTCCCTCTAGCCTTGTCTTTCTGTGCTAACTGGAATCCCTTTTGGGCTTCTCTTACCAGTACATCCTCACCTGTATTCTTGGCGTCCTTCTTCCCCATCCACACCTAGCTGCTTCGCTAGCCACAGCATCACCTAGAACCACTGGCTCTTCCCTGCACCTTGTCTACTCATTTACACCTGTGCAAAGTGTGTGTAATAAGCTACCAGTTCAGTGTAATAGAGCTTTACGCTCGCTTTGCACAGAGAATCGGGTCTGCTGTATCTATCTGCCTCCCATCCAGCTAGACTATCTGCCTGGGAAACTACCTTGCCACCAGTATCTTCTCTTCTCTTTGTAGCTGCTGATATTTGTGCCAGCTTCCTTACCCACCAGCTCCGCTCCTATCTTGTTTGTCCACTTCTGATGCCACTCACTTAGCTAGGTCCTCAGCTGGTGTAAACCGGAGAAACTCCACTGAAGTCCATGGAGTTCCAGCTAGAGCTGGTCAAAATGTTTTCGAGCGCAAAAGTGATGCTAGGGCAGGGTTTGATCAAAATGTTCAGGTTTTGCAATTGAAAAAAACAGAAATCAAAATTGGAACATTTTTGGTGAAAATATTTGGTTTTCAATAAGCATTTTGAGTTTATGGGTTTCAAAATCCTTACATCGTTACCGAAAATTGTTTCTGAAAGCTGAAATGTTGGGCAATTTCAATTTTTCAATGATAAAACAAAAAATGTTCAAGAGAAATTTTGAAACTTTTTTTTTTAATTTCCAGCAAAAAACAACTGACCTTTTCCAACTAGCTCCAGTTACCCTAATTTACACCAGCCAAGGATCCGGCCAAAGGAGTTACTGAGAGTTCTGACTGAGTAGCCCAAAGGGATTGACCCAAGTGGGTTCATGCAGGTCTGATGGTTTCGCACTGGGTCCTAGCTCCTCCCATCCACCAGATGATCTCTTTGTATGTTGTTGTTTCATAAACAAATTCTGCAAAGAGCTGAACTGAAAACTTGGAAAATAAATCAAATCAGGATTTTTCTCTTTCCTATTTAATGAGCCGCATAAAGCGATCTGCTGGCCTCTCTTGCTGCGTTTAGAGCTCAGAAGCGCTAAACGGTGGCTTTGTTCTTTAAATCTGCCCCTGAGGCATCATGGCCTAGTCCCCCCCTTTCTCTCTCTCTTTGATGGTGTAACATGATCCAGCCTGAGAGCTGGATTAATGCTGCCGTATTGGTAACATCTAAATCCAGTGCCTAGGTCCTCTGCTCGTTCTAACCCAGTAGGCAGGGTCAGTGTGTATTACACATTCCCTTCTGTGTCCAGTCTAAGGAGGAGATGAGTCTCTTGTGGCCCCAGCAATGGACCCGGGCAGTGTAGCTCAAGCTGTAGGGATCTCCATTCATTCCTTGGTGTGAGCCAAGAGCGTTGGCTGACTGGGTGAGCCAGCACTAAACAGTGCCCAGGGCTGAGGAGCCGTGAGCCACTCCACCAGTGCCAGTCTCTCTTGCGGTCTGAATGGCTAATCCAATGGCAAGAGTCTAGTTTCAGTGTTCTCTTATGGCAAGAATAAATAACCCGTTCCAGTTCCCCTTGTACTATTCGCAGACCTGGGGCAGGAGGGTCAAGGCCCCAAAACTAATGGGAGAGTAGCCGCTATGCTCACACTACAAGGGAGTGTGTGGGACAACGAAGGGAAAAACAGGAACGGGAGCGAGGTCAATGGTTGAAAGTCAAGGAACCAGATGGGGACAACCTCGGATAGCACCCACTGCTCCTCAAAGCCACGAGGCAGTCAGTGGACACTGCCAAAGGAACGCTGCCCGGAGGTGTGATTGAATGAGGGAATGGAAATAGGTCCCACAGTTGCAGAGCACACCACACCCCCGCTCCCAGCCCAGCTTCCTCCTCCTGCAGCGATGGAGGCCATCTTGGCCAGCGCCAGGAGGAGGTTGACAAGGAGATCCCAGTCCCGTGACTTTGTGCGTAGATCAGGGAATGGAGGGAAAAGTGCAGCCAGAACCTGAATATAAGGTTCTGGAGGAGCCAGAAGAGGGGCTGCCACCTGACACATCTTACTCCAGTTTCCCTTGTTGTGGCCCTGGCTGATCCAGCTCTGAGGAGCTTTGGAGCAGCACTGCCTTTCCCATGGTCAATGTGGATCCAGTGCTGTGTTACTGCGCCGGGTCCAGTCTCTCTCTGGCAATGCAGAGAGCCCTGAGTAGCTTTGCCAATTCCATCCTCACTTTGCCATCAAAGCTACTGGCTGATCCAACACTACGTGGGACTGGGCATCACTGCCAGCCCATTGTTGTGATGTAGCGAGAAGCAACATTGCTCGACCAAAACTCTCTAGCTCCTCCAACAGAGACATGAGCTGGAGACTTCTGTGTGACTCTGCCGTGGAAGGGCCCTCTGTTTTCTTCACTAAAGTGGAGATTAGGAGCCAGATCTGAAGCCCACTGATTTCATTGGGCTTTGGATCAGGTTTTGGGTCAGTTAGGAAATTTGGGCAGCATAGAGGAGATGGAATTTATAACATATGAAGCTTCGGGCTTTATCAGATGAGAGAAGGAATTAGAAACTCAGAGACATTAGGACTTTCAGATTTTGGGGAGAGCTGGAAGAAAAATGTCAATTACTTTTCTTGGGAAACGTTGAAACATTTTTATTATAAACATTTTCCTGCCTTTTTTTTTTTTGTGAAAAAGCAAAACTAAACAGGGTGGTTTTTTTCAGTGTTCAAAACTAGTTTTTGGTTTTAAAAAAATTGACTTTTGTAAGCCGAAAATACCCAACAATGTTTCCTAAACCAAATAAAAATATTTTTTGACGAAAAAAATAACATTGGGGGGTTTTGGTTAAAAAAACAACAACTCACCCCCCAAAAAATTGGTTTTGAGGGTTTTTTTTACCTAAATGAAAAATTTCTGCAAACTTTTTATTTTGGACCATATTTTTGAAGCCATATTTTTTCATTCAAAAATATTTTGATGAGAAAATGTCAACCAGCTCTGATATGTAAACTATCAGACCAGATGGGGAAACAGGTTGGGGAAAACAAGGAAGAATTAACACTGGGCTTTTCCCTTTACAGGGAAACCTCTTTAGACAGAGCCTCTGCTGGCGTAAACTGGAAGTAGACCAGCTCAGGATCTGACCTGTTCTCTTTTAAACTGCACAGGTCAATTGTAGAGGGTCGAGTGGGATCTGAACAGGAAGTTTCAGTGTGTGTTACAATGGGCTCTTGAGCTATCTTTTATAGAGTCATGATTGCTGATTGATTATTGTTCCTTTTGCAAGCACCAGGGGCTTTACAAAGGTATGAATTCTATGCATACAGGGGTAACTTGCCATCATCCTCAGCTGAAATGCCGCCAGCTCTGGAGTGGGATGTGGCAACAGAATAGCCTGAGAAACACTCCAAAAGTGCTCTAAAGCGGAAAGTGGGAGAGATTACCGTAAGCAGCGGGAGCAGCTGGGAAATGTAACTGGACGGGATGCAATTACCCTACAGTAGCCAGGACACTGGCACTGGAATCCCTTCTCTGGTGAAAACCTCCAGGGGATCTTTCATGATGACATGTGGTCAGAGCACAGTGTCCCCTAACACCATGCTGGGGCACTGGTTCCCTAACAAGTCCAAGCAAAGCGCACCCACCTTACGGGATCACCAGTGCTATTTCCTATAGCATGTGCATTTGTTGCCAGAGATCTCTCATCCAAGTACTGACCCAGCCTGGCCCTGCTTAGCTCTGAGAATCGATGTAACCACATGTTCATGGTGCATGAAAATATATGGACCAACACATTCCTTTAATGTCCCCCCAAAACATCTAAACCTCCTGACTGAGGTTTGATCAGAACTTGCTATCAGATGACTTGAGAACTGGGGAAGATGCTCATTTGGAGATGTGATGTCCAGTTACTGTGTGATGTGATAAATGATAGGTCTCTGAGGGGTGAGGTGGTCGTTTCTCAACATGCTTCATGAAACACAATTAGCCTGGAGACTAGTGATTGTTTCTATTAACTGCGGCCTTTGTTTCACGCATTGTTATTTAAAGAGGTTTCTTCGGACCAGAGGCAAGAGAGACAGGATTAGATATGCTTAGGAGGAGCCTTTATATCCAAATATTAGAACCTTCTAGCTTGATTGTCAGAGGTGCTGAGGGCTCTGTCCTAGACGAAGTTAATGGGAGCTGTGAATGCTCAGGCCCTAATTAATCTCCCATTGCGGCTATTTGTGCTGGTACTGGACATCCTGGCAATTCTCCAACTTCAGAGTACTTTGTTTCTGAGCCCAGCTCCCTAAGAGACTTCCGTCAAGTTTGGGGACAGGTACTTATGTTATTACAAGCTCTGGAAGTCAGGACATTGGCGTTTGGCTGAAAGTATAATGCAGATATCAGCCATAGACAGGATTTGGTCCTGGTTCCAGTAAACATGTTTCAGACTGAGAATGGTTTATTTCAGGAAGTTGGAGAATATAATTCTCCTTCCCATAATACCCTTCTTCCATGCATGCGTCTTCTTTGGTCCTGAGAAGGGCAAGCCCATCCTAACACAGATAAAGTATTTCCCCCTGTTTCCCCTTCAGAGGGCATGACCCCAATCCCTTGTCCATACAGATGAGGTGTTTGAAACCGTCTCAGCAGCAGAAGTGTGGGAATCACTTGTCACTACCCTGAAACATGGCTGCGTGTGTCAGTTTTGGCATGTCTGTGTGCACGTTTCTCTTTGCATGTACCCTGTGTGTGGGTGCACATCCTGCCCTTTTGCTGAGCTACACACAGGGTTCTGGAAGGTACACCCTGGTGGTAGATCCAGAACTCATCCCGCCAGCACCTTAGATTTTAAGGCCCAAAGGGACTGTTGTGATCACCTTGTCTGACTCCCTCTAGAGTACAGGCCAGAGAACTTCCCCACAATAATTCTCAGAGCCGATCTTTTACAAAAACATCCAATCTTGATTTTAAAATTGCCAGTGATGCCGAATCCACCACGACCCTTGGTAATGGTTAATTACTCTCACTATTTAAAAAATCTATGCCTTATTTCCAGTCTGAATTTGTCCAGCGTCCGCTTCCAGCTATCGCATAGTGTTAAAGCTTTCTCTGCTAGATTGAAGAGTCCATTATTAAATATTTGGTCCCCTATGTAGGTGCTTGTAGACTGCAATCAAGTCACCCCTTAACCTTTTCGTTGTTAAACTACATAGATTGAGCTCCTTGCATTTCTCGCTAGAAGGCAGGTTTTCTAATCCTTTCATCATTAGAATCATAGAATCATAGAATCATAGAATATAAGGGTTGGAAGGGACCCCAGAAGGTCATCTAGTCCAACCCCCTGCTCAAAGCAGGACCAATTCCCAGTTAAATCATCCCAGCCAGGGCTTTGTCAAGCCTGACCTTAAAAACCTCTAAGGAAGGAGATTCTACCACCTCCCTAGGTAACGCATTCCAGTGTTTCACTACCCTCTTAGTGAAAAAGTTTTTCCTAATATCCAATCTAAACCTCCCCCACTGTAACTTGAGACCATTACTCCTCGTTCTGTCATCTGATACCATTGAGAACAGTCTAGAGCCATCCTCTTTGGAACCCCCTTTCAGGTAGTTGAAAACAGCTATCAAATCCCCCCTCATTCTTCTCTTCTGCAGGCTAAACAATCCCAGCTCCCTCAGCCTCTCCTCATAACTCATATGTTCCAGACCCCTAATCATTTTTGTTGCCCTTCGCTGGACTCTCTCCAATTTATCCACATCCTTCTTGAAGTGTGGGGCCCAAAACTGGACACAGTACTCCAGATGAGGCCTCACCAATGTCGAATAGAGGGGAACGATCACGTCCCTCGATCTGCTCGCTATGCCCCTACTTATACATCCCAAAATGCCATTGGCCTTCTTGGCAACAAGGGCACACTGCTGACTCATATCCAGCTTCTCGTCCACTGTCACCCCTAGGTCCTTTTCCGCAGAACTGCTGCCTAGACATTCGGTCCCTAGTCTGTAGCTGTGCATTGGGTTCTTCCGTCCTAAGTGCAGGACCCTGCACTTATCCTTATTGAACCTCATCAGATTTCTTTTGGCCCAATCCTCCAATTTGTCTAGGTCCTTCTGTATCCTATCCCTCCCCTCCAGCGTATCTACCACTCCTCCCAGTTTAGTATCATCCGCAAAATGATAGCCATTCTCATGGCTCTTCTCTGAACCCTCTCCAGTTTATCAACATCCTTCTTGAATTGTGGGTACCAGAAAAGGACACAATATCCTAGCAGCCGTCTCACCAGTACTAAATACAGAGGTAAAATAACTTCTCTGTTCCTACTTGAGAGTCCCCTGTTTATGCATCCCAGGATAGCATTAGCCATTTTGTCCACAGCATCACACTGGAAGCTCATGTTTGGCTGATTATCCACCAAGACCCCAAATCTTTTTCAGAGTCTCTGTTCCCCATCCTGTAAGTATGGCTTACATTCTTTGTTCCTAGATGAGCACATTTACATTTAGCCACATTAAAATGTGTATTGTTTGCTTGTGCCCAGTTAACCAAGCGATCCATATCGCTCTGTGACAGTAATCTATCCTCTTCATCGTTTACCACTCTCTCAATTTTTTGTCACCTACAATCTTTTTCACTGATGATTTTATGTTTTCTTCCAGCTCACTGATAAAAATTTGAAATAGCATAGGGCCAAGAACCAGTCCCTGCAGGATTCTACTGGAAACATACCCGCTCAATGGTGATTCCCCATTTACAGTTACATTTTGAGACCTGTTAGCGAGTTTTTAATCCATTTAATGTGTGCCAAGCTAATTTTATAGGGTTCTAGTTTTTAATCAAAATGTCATGCAGTACCAAGTCAAATGCCTTACAAAAGTCTAAGTGTACTATGTTAACACTACTGTCTTTATCAACCAAGCTTGTGATCTCATAAAAAAAAAATATCAAGTTAGTTTCATAGAATATCAGGGTTGGAAGGGACCTCAGGAGGTCATCTAGTCCCACCCCCTGCTCAAAGCAGGACCAATCCCCAGCTAAATCATCCCAACCAGGGCTTTGTCAAGCCTGACCTTGAAAACCTCTAAGGAAGGAGATTCCACCACCTCCCTAGGTAACCCATTCCAGTTTGACAAGATCTATTTTCCATAAACCTTTGTTAATTTGCATTAATTACATTACCCTCTTTTAATTCTTTATTAATCGAGTCCCATATCAGCTGCTCCATTATCTTGCCCAGGATTGCGTTGGCTGCAGCGTTTTGAGTTGGGAAATGATCATCGATAGTGTTCAGGAATTCCAAGGGTGTTTTAGTTCTGGCAGAGTGAGACCTCCAGCATGTGTCTCTCAAATTGAAGTCCTCCATGATCGCAGTTGTTTGCTGTTTGTTTGTTTTTTATCCCTACACATTATAGATAGCTGTGCAAGGAGCCAGTCATCCTATTCCCTAGTGTGATTTGGTGGTCTATCGTACCCCATCTAGTACTTTATATGTTAGGACACTGATTCATAAGCATCTTAGTACTTCTTGAAGAGGAGCAGCAGGCGTCCCCACCAGCCAACCAGATTATGGGTAAAATTTACCACTGGTGCTGGCCCTTTGTATTTGGGTAGATTTTGCCTCATGTGCCTGGAGGGCTTCAGGGCCTGGCAATGCCATGAGATGTCAGACCACATCCCCTCGAGGCTGTAGCTGGGCAGCAGGTGTGGCAGTCAGACCCCTAACCGAGCACCTGTGTACTCTTTTGCAGTCTGTCCTGCCATCTAACTCCCACTGACAGCCTGTGTCTACACTACACAGTTAATCTGGTTAGGTTAGCCTGGCATCTCCGCTGCTAAGTCCTGCCCACAGTACTGGGTCCTAGCTGTTTCTGCATCCACCCGTATCTGTCTGGGCATATCCCATGGTTCTTTGGGCTGAAATGCTCTAGGATTCTTTCCCAGTCAATTGCGAGGGAATTTCTGTCCTTCAGGGGGAATTGTGGGAAGGCATTAGAGGACTATTAGAACTCAAGTGATTTGCCTGTGTCTTCATTGCAAAGTGGGCAGGCTTCCACTCGAGTTAAAGCAGAGCCTGGATTCTAACCCACACTCCCATCTGGGTAACTTTCCACAGGCTCAAACACCTCCAAACCCTGATTAGAGGTTGTTCTGTGTAGAAGGTAGGGAGGGTAAGGTTAAAACTGGGGTAAGAGCATGGGTAACTGTGCAGTGTTAACACACTCGTCCTGCATCAGCCTAGCGCACCAAGCAGCCATCTATGTATGTGTAACCTATGTAAGATAATGTCTGTACGTGGGTATGTGCATACGTGCTGCAGAAGTGATACCTACATAAGTCTGTGTTGATCTGAGTGCTATGCATGTGGGAGAACGTGTATATAATTCATTTAGGAGTGTGTGCACGTGAGTTAATGGGCTGTGTCATGGAGGTGAAAACATCAGTGTGTTTTTCATGATAAGTGAGTGCGCAGTGTGTGGTGCATGAGTTATTTGTGAGTGTGCCGGTGTGTATATGCATGGATGAGTGTACAAGGGCATGCGTGTGCGTACGTATGTTTCTGTCTCTTTGTGCGTGAGGGTGTTGCAAGAACGTGAGTAATTGACCAGACGTATAGGAGTACGTGAGTTAATGCAGCTCCCCCCCCGCCCCGTGTGCGTTGTCGAATTCATGTGCATGTCTGCGTGACGATGCATTTCTGTTCCCCATTCAATGCACAGGTGTGATCATGCAGGCGCATCACTGGGCGGTGAGTATTTGCACGTGGGTAAGGTGGAACCTCTGATGCCATTTTGCCTGGGAAGAGACCATCAGGGTGCCCACTGCCATCAGCCGCTCTGTTTGTAAAATGCCTCCATGCAGCTCCTTGGCAACAAACCCATTTTTAAACCAATTAGGCTGACCTCAGTTAGCACCTATATGTGTTGCTGGGAAACCAGCCTCCCTAACGAACAGCGCTGATGGCAATTAGCATAGCAAAACCCTCCGATGCTTTGCAACTTTCCTTGGACGGTTTGCCCAAGCAGCAGCTTGCGATCGGGTGCTTCCGTGGCCCTATTAGAAAACAACGCGAGCCCTTGGGGCTGGGCGAATAGAACCGAGGCAGCTTCCTTGGTAAAGAAGCCCGCTGATCAGCCTCTTATTCACAAACGCTCACATGAGCCAGGGTCATTCACACCAGGCACCAGCTGCATATTTTTAACAGGGGGCGGGGAGGGGAACTGACCACTGGAACAGTTTACTATGGGGTGGGGTGGATTCTCCCATCCTTGGGCCCTGTCATAGGGTGGCTGGCCCCTTAAGGGCCTCAGGGCCCACCTGTGGTGAGATCAGCGCACTTCCCCAGGTGGGACAAATGATTTTGGTCATGTGACTGACTGACCAGGCTCAGGGATATAAGGGAGAGGCCCGCAAAGGTGAGTGGGAGGGTAGGTGGAGGAGTTTGAGCTAGCTACAGGCCAGCTGGAAGCTGCAGGTGAGTGCTGCAAGGATTGGGGCTGTTTGGATTATGACAGGGAAGGAGGGCTGGGGTCACCTGTCTCAGGGAGAGAACTGGTGTCTGAAGAGGCCAGCTGGTGTGAACTGCTGCTTTGCTCTGGAGAGATGGCTATGGGCTTCCTGGGTTTGGGGGAAGGATTGGGGCCTGGAGGGGCAGTGTGTTTATGGACTACATTAATTGCCCCCTGCCCCTTCCAGAAGGGGAATGTTTTAAAATGATATAGATGGGGTGGAATTTTTGAGGAGCCCTGTGAGAGGGGGAAACTGAGGCAGGGTGCTGCAGAGTCACCATGAAGGGGTCCTCAGAAGGCAGAAAACTGTTTACAGGCCTCTCTTCAAGAAAGCACTTAAGCAAGCTCTTAACTTTTTTAAGCATGTGCTTAAGTACTGTCCTGAATAAAGATGTGTTGGTGTCTATAAGATCTGTAGCTGTTCAACCAGGGTAGGGATTGAGGTAGGGATTTTGGGGTGAGGATCTCTGGCCTGTGTTATGCAGGAGGTCAGAGGAGAAGATCATAAGATCTCTTCTGACCTTAGGAATCTCTGAATTCACCAGGATGTTTGGGGAAAGCCCAAATGTAATGAACATTCTCATGAAGAACTGAATGTGCAATAGATCAGTAAATAACCCTAAACTTTTGGGGATAATTTGAAAACCTAAACTTTATAAGCATGAAGAGTAACACCCCCAATCTCCTATGCCTTCCATTCTCTAACAGCATATGGACCTCTCTGTCATCTCATTGTCCTGCACTGGTCTCTGCTCTGACACCCCTCCCTCCCATCACGCAACATCATGTTGCATCTCCACTCTGCTCGTCCCATAAAAGTTGACACTGGCAGCGGAGTGCCAGGAGAGGAGAATCGAACTGGGAATTGCTCACCTCCAGCTGAGTGGGCTGTCCTTTGCGCTAGCCGCCTGTTTTGCTGGGCATGTTAACTTTTCAGTGAGGGGGGAAAAAATCTATTCTCTCCCCCGTGCATTTGGGAAAACCCTGGGTGCAGATTTGCCGCTTTCCTCAAATCCTTAAGTGCAACCTAAATAAAACAGGGCAAGGATGTTCAACATGCATCAGCCTCTCCATCAAATGGCTCCCAGAACAGCCGTGAGTGGGTGGAACATAAAGGGTCATTGAGTTGGGTGATGGAGTCTCATCTCTCTCTTTTTTTTCTTTTGTTTATTACCACAATGTAGAGGGTGGGGGCGTGGCCCCTATTTCCCATCTCCTTAGCCACCCCCCGTGTTGGTGATTTAAGCTGTCTCCGGCTTGCTGCCTGGGCCCGTTTATCTAACCAACAACTGGCTCGTTAAGGTCAATGGTAGCCCTCGCCCTGTGCACATCCGAGCGATGAAGCACGGGGGCAGGAGGCTTTGGCAAGTAGACTTGAGCTAGCGCACTTAAAATCACAGCGTGGGGGTTCTGGCTCGGGGGGGAGCTTGGCTCTGGAGCCGAGGGTCCAAGCTGGGACATCTACAACCCCAGCTGGGAGTGAGTCTCCCAGCTGCAGTGGAGACCTACTATGCAGGCTGTTGTGCATGGGCTGATGGGGCCAGCTGTCCTGCTCATGCTGTGTCCTGCGCACTTGCTCCCTGATTGGCTACGGCTTAACCCTTGCTCCGCATCGGGCGCTGTGGGGCCAAGCTGGGAGCCTCTCGCTCATGCTAGGTAGCCCCTTATTCCATAGTAGGACCAGCTGGGAATTCTCCGCTGAAATGTCTGGTAGTTGGGGGAAATGCTGATTGGTCAAAAAGGACACTGTTTGCAGGGCAGGGTCCATTTCAGCAAATCTCCACTTTGAAAAACTGGGGGGCAGGAGAGGGGAGAAGAAAACTATTGATGATTGGGGAATGTCGCAGTTAGACTCTCCATCAGAGGAAGGGATCAGAGCCCAGCCTTCGGGCCCTTTGATGGGGACAATTAAAGCCCTGTGTCCCTTAAAGAGACCAGTCTCCTCTATCACTAGCAAAGCACAGCTGAGCAAGTCTATTTCAGTGGGACAGCTTGAGGGGTAAGGAACTACTCAACAGTTGGGCTCTTTGTTCCTGTTGCATTTTTGGAGGCACCATGATCCACACTAGACATGCAGTCAGAAGACCTGGGTTCTAATCCCAGCTTCACTAGGGACCTGTTCAGTAATGGCTTCCCTTCTTTGCCTCAGTTTCCCCATCTGTACAAGGGGGCTAATGATACCAACCTCCCTCAGTATTGAGATCTGTGTGTGAAAGGTACTACCTAAGGGTGATGTGACTGGCCTGATTTCCCTGCCGAGTTTTACAAGCTCACAGGAGTGTGTAGAAAAACCTCCCTCTTATTTCAGAAGAAAGAAAACGTGGGTTTTTCCGAGCCCTACTTAGCACAGGGCAGAGACTAGAAAAGTCGTGGTTGTCTCTCATCCTCCCCCCCCCCCCCCCAACTTGTTTGTGGATCATTAAAAGAACAAAAAAATTAAAAGCAGGGACTTGCGCTGGGAGGACTCTGCAAACTGTTCAGCTGCTTCATTTAGGCTGCCGATCACCGACAGATTTATGTCAGGGCTGCTACGTGCCAAATAACCATTTCTGACATGGCACCTTCCCCACCTCCCCCACATGCCTGTTACCAAACTTGGAGCAGCAGTGGAGGCCAAGACTGTGTTTACACTACAGCCTAATGCCAGCACAGCTATAACCCTTAGCCCTGCCATGAGTGCAGGGGACTCTTGAGAGCACTTCAGGTCCTATGATTCTCTGTGGATCGGGGAGAGGTGTGATCCCTGACCGACACCGGGCTGGTCGCAGTTCCTATGTGCGTTTACTGACATCGCCTGTTCTGCCCGTCGGGAGTGGTTTCGTTGTACCGGTGCAAAGCATGACTTTGGCCGATAGCCGCCTCCAGACCAGGAGCGCTTTGCCGGTGTGGCTATGCCAGGGGCGCCCGCAGTGATCAGCTGCCAAAATCTTAACAACGGGTTCCCTCCTCACCCCACGAGGGGGTTGTTGCCCACCCCCGCCCCCCGGGACTCCTGCCCCATCCAACCCCCCCATGTTCCTTGATGCGCCCCCCCCCCAGGACCCCCACCCCATCCATGCCTCTCCCCTGTCCCCTGACTGCCCCTAGAACCGGGCAGGAGAGTCTCGTGGGCCACTGTAGTGGGTGCCCACCCCACCCCTAAGAGCCAGAGGCACCTGCCGGGAGGCGAGGTGGGGAGTCCCGGAGGTGCTTACCTGGGGCAGCTCCTAGGAAGCATCTGGCAGGTCCCTCTGGCTCCTAGGAGCGGGGGAGCGTAGCTGGGGGGGGGTGGGGGGAGCAGCCGCTCCCCCACTGATCACGTCAAAAGTGGCACCTTAGGCACTGACTCCAGGGCTGGCTGGAGCACCCAAGGGGAAAATTTGGTAGGTGCAGAGCACCCACCGGCAGCTCCCCGCCCCAGCTCACCTCACCTCCGCTCTGCCTCCTCCCCTGAACGCGCCACCCCGCTCTGCTTCTCCACGCCCCCCCCCCCCCCTGCAGCTTCCCGTAAATCAGCTGTTCCGCAGGAAGCCGGTGAGGGCTGAGAAGCAGATGGCGGCTTCCCGCTCAGGTCCAGGGAGGCGGAGGTGAGCTGGGGCGGGAAGCGGTTCCCCTGCACTCCCCCAACCCAGGTTACCTGCTGCGGTGCGGGCGGCCCTCTTCGTGCCCCTCCCCGCCCCCCAGCTCACCTCCGCCTCCCTGGACCTGAGCGGGAAGCTGCCGTCTGCTTCTCAGCCCTCATCGGCTTCCCGCCGAACAGCTGATTCGTGGGAAGCCTGGGCGGGGGGGGTGGAGAAACAGAGCAGGGCGGCACGTTCAGGGGAGGAGGCAGAGCGGAGGTGAGCTGGGGCCGGGGGCGGGGCGGGGAGCTGCCGGTGAGTGCTCTGCACCCACCAAATTTTCCCCGTGGGTGCTCCAGGGCTGGAGCACCCATGGAGTCGGCACCTAAGGCTCCACTTTGGCCGGTTAAATTTAGAAGCCCTTTTAGAATCAGTTCTCCCTCGCGGAACAACCGGTTCTAAAAGGGGCTTCTAAATTTAACAACCAGCTCTAGCGAACCGGTGCGAGCCGGCTCCAGCTCACCACGGGGCGCACGCCTCGTGTGGACATAGCCTGAAAGAGAACCCAGCGCTGCGTGTTCATCCATTTCCAATCTCGGTGCCAGGGTTTGCCCTGAACTCTGTGCCATGCCTGTGACTCGTCTGCCACTTACCTCAAAGAGGCTCGTCAAGGAGCTATTCTATCGCCGTGCATGCGTCTGATTTCTGTAATTAAGCGTATTCATTTACCTAACCATTCTGGTCTTTTTAACAGGTTTATGAGACACAGAATATTCAGGGTTAGCACCTCTAATGTAACCAAGGGAAAGGAAAAGAGAGACCACAGCTCATAGCACTAATAATGCCTTGTCCTTCTCCCTGGCATCTATTATTGTATCTCAACAGACTTTACAAGGTCTTATTATTTGTATTACCATAGCACACTGGAGCTCCTGCCATGGGCCAAGCCCCCATTGTGTATGGTGCTGTACCAGCACAGAACAGAAAAAATGGTTCCTGCCCCAAATTCTAGCCTGACAATAGGTCAATGTTGGTATTCAGCTTTTGCAGATGGGGAAACTGAGGCAGTGAGGAACAAAAGCCTATTTAGGTTTTTAATACCCAGTGCCTCATCATAGTAAGTAGCTGGGCATCTTCCAGAGAGATCATGTGGTGGGTTCACCATCCCTTCAAATCTTTTTCAATCAAAATAAGATGTCTGTTTCTGAAAGATCTGCATCAGTGAAACCGTAAGTTACTGGGCTGGCTGCAGAAAGTGGCAGGTGAAATTCTCTGGCCTGTGCTATGGATGTCAGACAGCGCTGATCACCCTAGTCCTTTTTGGCCTTGGCATCTGTGAATCCTAAGTGATTTGCCTAAGACCACGCAGCAAGGTTGGGAAGACCAAGGAATAGAATCCAGACCTGCCGCCCCTTTTTCAAGAAAAACGCTTGGTCTGAGAAACTTGAAAGCCGTCACCTGGCCCTGCGTTGGATACGTCTAGAAGCCCAAAGAGCCTGTAGCTAACTACCGAGCTCCTGAAACTTCACTCCTGCAAACACCAAAGGGGAGCCTGTTGCTCTGTGTGGCATGGAAAACCCTCAGCAGACCCAGAAACTTATGATCAGCAAAGCTACTAATGTTTCATCTACTGTGTATTAGACCTGACATGTAGCTGTGCTCTGCGATTTTTAGCATTGGCATTATGCAACTTGGCAAAAAGCATGACGAATGTGCAGCCCTTCCTGCCTCTACAGCAACAGAAACCAGAAATAGAGAGTAAGACTCAGGGAGTTTGTAGAGAGAGGCACCAAGCTGTTGAGGGATCAATTGGATTTATTTTTCTTTCACCCAAAAAAAAGTGTAATTTTTTCAGGGGGAAGCTGTACATGTTGGGTGGGTTGGTGGGTTTTTTTGTGTTTGTTTGTTTGGTTTGCAGCCTGGAATAGCCTTTTAAAAAGACCTTTCCTCTTCACTATGTTTAGAGATCTAGTGAGAAGAAACATTTCCAAGTAAGAAGAAATCTCCATGGAACAGCAGCAGGGCCGACTTATTCAGATTCTCCGAAAAATAAATATTGGCTTCTCTGCCTTTGCCAGAGTCCTGAAATGGCATTTAAAGACCTTGGTGTTAAGTGGTTTTCACATTGTCCTCAATCCCGGCTTGATGGCCTTGGGGCCTGATTCCTCCCTTTAACTCCAGGGCCTGAGTAATCGCAGTGCAAGCTTTAATTAAATGTGCACCTGCTCTGGGCCGGAGGTATCGTTTGGTCTTCATGCCCATTCAGTCCTTGGTGCCTCTGCTGCTCGCGGGAGCAGAGGGATGGGGGTGGCAGTGACACCTGTTGGCTGGACTGGAGTGAAACCGTCGGCTCGTGGCTTCACGCAGCTCCCTGGATAGCCCTCGGAGTGTAACGAGCCACTCCTGCCAACCCAAGCTGGATTTGACTCTGATTTAGCAATAAAAACCTCCTTAGCCTCTCAGCAGTCCCCTGAGTCTTCCGATGAAGCGAGCTGTAGCTCACGAAAGCTGATGCTCAAATAAATTGGTTAGTCTCTAAGGTGCCACGAGTCCTCCTGTCCTTTCTGAGTCACCAAGAGGCTCGCCAGCTGTGGCTAATCCATTCCACCTTGTGCAATGCAATCACAGCTGGTGACAGCGCTCTGAAGCTAGAAGCCTGATTGGAGCTGTGTTGGGGTAAGAGAACTTACCCTGGATCCATAAACCACTTCAGGTCAATTTCTCAAACTCTCTCCTATTAACAGATACATTGTGAGGTCAATGCTGCTGGAAATATAGTGCCCGAGTGTGTTAAAGCCCTCCCCGGCCACACCCACACCCCCAGGGCGTGCCCTAGAAATGGCTGCGCTGAAATTCAGTACATGCACACGGCGTGTGTGTGTATATACGAGCACTCATCCATGCGTTAACGACGCCCACAGTGCATGAGCACTGCGTGCAAAGGATACACCTCCCCTCAAACATTTCGTGTGCACACACGCTGTTACAGTACACGGCACAAGGCCTCTCTATGCACATACTAAATTTGCACACATCTATATCCATGCACAACCCCCACATCTACATACATGACCCCTAGGACACATCTGCCAGCACACCGCTGTGGATTCAAACCCCCCATTGGAAATCCATGTGGGGGTCTGGTGGGTTTGGCAAAAAAACCAGTCCATCAAGGTGTGGGGTAGTTTGGTTCAATAATGAAGGCGCTGGAGGGCGGGGGGGTGGGCAGGATACCTAGGATCTCTTCCCAGTTTAGTCACTGATATGCCTGGGGCAAGTCTGCTTCCTTTCCTTGTCTGTCTTGTCTCTTTAGCTGACAAGGTCATTGAGAAGGGGGACTCTCTCTCACTAGGTATATGCATGATGGGACCCTGGACTGGACACTATTTTAACACAAATAATAATGAGCGTATGCAGCCAGCTCATCCTCTATCCCGGCCCTATGCATTAGTCCCTATTACTACTCCAAAACAGGACCCCACTGTTCTAGGTGCTGTCCAAACACACGGGAAAAACAGATGGTCCCTGCCACCAAAGTGCTGACACACTCATCACTCTGGAGCTGGGTGCCTGTCTGAGCCCGGGTCACCAGAAATCCTGCATTCCTTTACCAACTCCTCCACTACCACCTTTAGCATGACTTTGAGGAAGTCACTTCACCTCTTCTTTGACTCCGTTTTCTTCTCTGTAAAATGGGGATAAACCTGCATGGGTGTTGTGGAGATCAGTTAATGCTTGTGAAGCCCGTTGAGATCCCTGGAAGAAAGATACGTGCAAAGTATTGCTCTGTCTCTCAGGAGAGTCCTGAAGGAGCTGAGAAAATGGAAAGACCTAACGATCAGTTGGACAAGAAATGGACACGGCATGAAAATAATTGCATTGACCAGAAACCATCTGTACCTGGCTTCCCCCGCACTGCCAGTAAAAATCCACAGTGCCTAGTTAATGACAATAAAAAATGTCAGTCAGGCAATGCCTATGAGGAAATAAGAGAGCAAAGGCGGATGCCATATAGATGCAGTCCTAGGATAAAGAGAGAGCTCTCTACTCAACTTTAAGCTACTGATCTATTATTAGGTTGTCCCCCTCCATCCTTCTGGGCATACCAAGAAGCTATTGTCATGCTCTTGCCTCCCAACCAAGACCCAATGGAAAGGAATGATTCCTCCAGAAGGACCACAAAGCACTGTGCAAGACATTTGTACAAGGGCCATTTTCTCTGACTGTTGAAATGCAGCCACCTCTCAGGTGAAACACAGCAGCTGAGCAACAGCACAGTGCAACAATAAATGGCACTTCACCACAGGAAGAAAAGAAGAATTACAGCACTGGATCAGTATATCAAACAGCAGCTAAAACTGCAAAGGGGAAATGTAAGTAATTCATCAATATACAAAGTGCCAGGGGAAAGCCAAATCCCAAGGGCATGGATGCTTTAAAGTCACAGCACGTGGTATATGGGATGAGGGGAGGGCTTGTAGTGGTGTGTTTTTTTTGCCCCATCTATGTGATGTGTTAATTGGAACTCATTTTAAATCCCGGCCATCAACAATAGATGTTACTTACAAGGCAAGCCCAGAGGATGCAGCTGCGAAGTGACTGCAGAAGGGAGGTTGCTGAGAATGCGGCTTTGGGTATTTTAATTCCTGCAGTTTTAGAGGCTGTCATAGTTCCCTAAAATAAAATGATAGGGAGGAAGGAAAATGGTCCCAGAAAGTGTCATGTTCCAGCTCTAGAAAGAAAAACCCCTTCAAAGCCATGTGTCTGAACGACTAAAGTTAGATTCTAAGGGCTGTAAGCCTGGGTAATGATATTCAGCAGATGAAGGGGGAGAAGCTGCTTAGAAGTCACAAGTGCGATTTCCCTTGCTAGGGCTTTTTCTTCCACCCTGGTGGCAAGTGGAGTGTCTCCAAGGGAGAACCGTGTGGTATCCAGAGGGCAACAGTGTTCATGTAACCCACATGAACCCAGGCTGGCTTTGTCTTCCTCTAGTGGCTGGCTCTCACAAGAGGATAAGAACCCACTATAGCTGCCGAGGAGTATCTGGCTCAAGTGACAGAACCTTGTGCCTTTTAGCACTGAGCAGCCAGCATTCATTCCCCCCGAGGGCCCAGCACTTGTTGTTTCAACTTCGAAAACCTCTCCATTCCTTTCAACCAACAAGATTGGCTTCCCTACATCTGAAAGGATTCTGTGAGCTCTCCAGCTCCCGTCCCTGTTTGTTTTGTGTGTGTTTTTGCTTGAATGGGTTCAGGTTCCAGTGTTTCCTGAAAAAAAGAACAGGAGGACTTGTGGCATCTTAGAGACTAACCAATTTATCTGAGCATCAGCTTTTGTGAGCTACAGCTCACTTCATCGGATGCATTCAACGGAAAATACAGTGAAGAGATTTATATACAGAGAGAACATGAAACAATGGGTGTTTCCTGAGCTGCTCTGTCAGCTCAAACAGGTCCTTTGACAAAGAGAACCAACAAAAGCATAGAATCATAGAATCTCAGGGTTGGAAGGGACCCCAGAAGGTCATCTAGTCCAACCCCCTGCTCAAAGCAGGACCAATTCCCAGTTAAATCATCCCAGCCAGGGCTTTGTCAAGCCTGACCTTAAAAACCTCTAAGGAAGGAGATTCCACCACCTCCCTAGGTAACCCATTCCAGTGTTTCACCACCCTCCTAGTGAAAAAGTTTTTCCTAATATCCAACCTAAACCTCCCCCACTGCAACTTGAGACCATTACTCCTCGTTCTGTCATCTGCTACCATTGAGAACAGTCTAGAGCCATCCTCTTTGGAACCCCCTCTCAGGTAGTTGAAAGCAGCTATCAAATCCCCCCTCATTCTTCTCTTCTGCAGGCTAAACAATCCCAGCTCCCTCAGCCTCTCCTCATAACTCATGTGTTCTAGACCCCTAATCATTTTTGTTGCCCTTCGCTGGACTCTTTCCAATTTATCCACATCCTTCTTGAAGTGTGGGGCCCAAAACTGGACACAGTACTCCAGATGAGGCCTCACCAATGTCGAATAGAGGGGAACGATCACGTCCCTCGATCTGCTCGCTATGCCCCTACTTATACATCCCAAAATGCCATTGGCCTTCTTGGCAACAAGGGCACACTGCTGACTCATATGCAGCTTCTCGTCCACTGTCACCCCTAGGTCCTTTTCCGCAGAACTGCTGCCTAGCCATTCGGTCCCTAGTCTGTAGCTGTGCATTGGGTTCTTCCGTCCTAAGTGCAGGACCCTGCACTTATCCTTATTGAACCTCATCAGATTTCTTTTGGCCCAATCCTCCAATTTGTCTAGGTCCTTCTGTATCCTATCCCTCCCCTCCAGCATATCTACCTCTCCTCCCAGTTTAGTATCATCCGCAAATTTGCTGAGAGTGCAATCCACACCATCCTCCAGATCATTTATGAAGATATTGAACAAAACCGGCCCCAGGACCGACCCTTGGGGCACTCCACTTGATACCGGCTGCCAACTAGACATGGAGCCATTGATAACTACCCGTTGAGCCCGACAATCTAGCCAGCTTTCTACCCACCTTGTAGTGCATTCATCCAGCCCATACTTCCTTAACTTGCTGACAAGAATACTGTGGGAGACCGTGTCAAAAGCTTTGCTAAAGTCAAGAAACAATACATCCACTGCTTTCCCTTCATCCACAGAACCAGTAATCTCATCATAAGCAGGTGATCTATTGTAGAATGCACACAATCAGAGCAATGTGGCATGGGTCGAGCTGTGTGAATAATTGGCTTTTATTTTTATTTTTTATTTTTTTAGTTTGAAGCATGTACTTCCACGTTTATATTGCTATTTTTGCCATGCTAGCCTAGGTAAAGCCAGTGCACGTATGTCTACCTGAGCGACAATCCCCTCTCTGATTAGTGTAGACGTACCCATGGAGGATTCCAAGCTATGACCGTGGGCAGGGCACTAGGATAGCACGAGGAGACATTACTGTAGCAAATAACATAAGGCCCCAATTATGGGTCATGCAAGTGGGAGTTGGCTCTGCTGTTATGATCGCATGCTATGATGGGCACTTGGGGTAGCTTGCTTCAGAGTAGAAGGCTGGCCTTGTGACCATGGCACTGAATTTGGACTCAAGAGAGTTGGGTGCCATTCAAGATCTGGAACAGACTCTGTACAGGACCTTGGGCAAGTCACTAAATAGTTCTGTCTCTGTTCTGAGGAGGAGAATTCTTCTTTGTCTATTTAGACTGGGGCAGGGACTATATTGTCTTATGGGCCCCTGATCTCGGTCAGGGACTAGTGCAGTGTGGGAGCCCCAATCTCGGTTGGGGCCACTATAGTCTCTGCCATAATACAATAATTCTATGAACGCAGATTGCACTCTTGGCATTGCTGTCTGTTGATGGGACTAAACAAAGTCCTTTGTTGCTATTATTTTTTTTATCTGGGTTAATTTCTCAGACCGGTGAAGCTGTTTTCAAAGGCAAGTCCCTGGGGGATCTGGACAATCATAACTTTGATGCAAAAACAGCTTGGAGGGTAAAGGAAGCTGGGGGAGCAAAAAGCTTAGTGGTGTCATGAGAAATCCATAGAGCAGGCTGGAGTGTTCCTAGCTGCCCTGCAGGACAGTGGAAAGCTTTTAAACACTGCCCCTCTCTCCACAATCAGGGCAGGGTGTTTGCACAGGTGAGAGGAGATGCTTTGAGCAGCAGCTCTGCTCCTGGCTACAGTTGGCTTTTCCTGGGAGATCATTCCTCAGCCAAGGTCCAAACTCAATCCTCTCCCCATCCAGACAGGAACGGGTATTGCCAAGTGCTAGAGTCCTGCGGGTATCCTGGATTACCCCACACCTCTGCTTCCCTAGGACGCTCCCCCTTTCAGCCCTGTCTAGGGCCCTGCCACCCCACTGCTTCCATCAGCTGGATACGTGAGCTGTGATCCGACTCCTGATTCTGCCTCCTTTGAGAGCCTCTCTTCACTTGGATAACTGCCTCTGCATGCAGTTCCAATGGCATCTGCCCAGCACGGTGGCTCAGAGGTTCACACGCAGCCTCGCAAGCTTTGTGGATGGCCTTCAGCTTCTTCGGGGGAACGGGCTGGTCCCAGGCAAATGGACAGCTCCCCCTATCAGGGAAACAAATTGCTTCAGACTTGGGAGACCTGGATTCAGTCCCTGCTCTGCCACAGACTCCCTGTGTGACCTTGAGCAAGTCACTTAGCCGCTCTGTGCCTCACTTATTAATGCCCCTTGGAGTCAATGGAACTTCAGAGCACTAAGCTGTATAGCGCAGGTACAGCTCATATCAGAATCTGGACCCTCTCCACTACTGTCTGTATGGGAAAGTGCTAGGGAATTTAGAAGAGCAGAGTCTTTCTCAAGGTCCCTTGAGCCAGCCACTAGAACTGACTGAAGCATTCGACAGGATGGTTAAAACACCTATAGAGCCGATCTGTTCTATTCAATCGTACAGGAGTTTTCTATGGCAAGTTCTAGAGTAGCCTGTTTTCATCCATACGCAGTCTTGATTTAAAGACTGGCTGTCTTGGTAAAAGGGCTGCTGAAGCTCAACCGGGACTTATAGGTTGGATGCAGGAATCACAGGGTGAAGCGCTATGGCCTGTTATACAGGAGGTCGGACTGGCTGGCCAGGATGGTCCCTTCTGACCTTAAAACCTACAACGCTACGAATGGGAAATTCTGTGGGGCTTTTCCATAAGTCACCACCACTCTGTGGATCGCTTTTCATCTGATGCTCTCAAAGCACTCCCGAAAGAAGGGAGAAACTGGTGCTCAGAGAGCTTCAGTGAACTCAGCCGGCCCAGAAAACAAAGTCGGTACTCAAATCCAAGTCTCGACTCCCGTGCCTTATTAAATGGATCACAAACTGCCCCCCTTACTGTGGGGTCTGTCTGATGGCCCTTCATTTGGGAAGGCCAGAGCTGATACACCCACAGAGGCTGCAGCGTGACTCAGAGCTCTAATCAATACTGATGAACTCATTGACAAAGAGAACTAGAGCGCTATGGGTTACCAGTGCTCTAAGTTCTGGTTTTGGGACATCTGGTTTTCAGTGAGGCATGATGGAGCAAAACCACACCTGTGAAAATCCACCTGAACATTCGCTGGGGATGGGAGCAGATCAGAATCCCAGCGCTGACCTATGGGAATGTTTGGTGCTGGATCCTCTGCTGGGGTAAATCAATGGATCTCTAGTTAGATCAGTAAAAGAACTGGGTCTCAGGCTAGCATCTCTAAACCAACTCTCTTTTTGGAGTTGTGAAAAAGCTTTTGGTAAACTTTTGCTTTAGTTTTTGCTGGTCTCTGAGCCTCCTCCTAGTGTGGTCCAGAATGGATGCAGCAATCCCTGGAATCGTAAGTGAAAGGCTGCTCTCCTGAGTGGCAACCTCCCAGTAGGGTAACCACATGTCCTGTTTTAGCCAGGACAGTCCCTTTTTTAAGCCCTGTCCTGGGTGTCCCAACTTTTTTTGGCAAAAGTGGGCATTTGTCCCATTTGCTCTTGCCAACTGATCAATGGGACAAATGCCCATTTTCATCAAAGTGGGGTGGGGAGGAATATGTGTGTGGGAGCAGTGATGCCAGCCCCACATGTGGGGGAGGCAGGGCTCAGGTAGGGGACACGCAGGGCTCGTGTGAGCAGCAACACCAACCCCAGCATCACCCCAGGGGCAGGAAGGGCTCTGGAGAATGGTGATACCAGCCCCATACATGGTGGGAGAAGGCTCAGGCTATCCCTACATGGTATCCCTTTTTCCCTGGGGAAATATGGTCACCCACCTCCCAGAGATCATCATCTTGGGACATTACTGACAGACTTGCAGCCCCAGTAGTTTGGATGAGGCTCAGCAAAGCAGCCAAACATTTGGAGAGTCGCATGGCTCCAAATTCCAAACCGGTTTAGAGGTTCTTCCATCACTAGTTTGAATCTCCTTTGCAAGCAAATGCCACTGCATGAAATTCAGCAGGGAAGGTCTAGCGCTAACTCCCTATCATGAAAATCCCACTGATCGCCATGAGTGCGTCTTACCATTCTGCCCAGTGCAGGGGTCTGGAGCTGGATAATGAGACTTTAGTAAATTAGGTATCAGATTTGCCTGAGCTGGGTGGTCATGTCTGGGGAGGGTCATGGGGCGTTGTCAGGACTGAGCTGTGTGACACAGATGGATTTCAGCATAGGCAGGGCTAGGTGGTCAGGTTTGCCTGTAGAGAACTAAGCAACCTGTCTCTCTCTCTGCCAAGATAGGATCCAGGACTGGGCTATCAGAGGGACCGGGAGGTCAGAGCTCTGTGAGGGCTGATGACTGGACTAGCGGGGCAGGGCTGATTAGCAGAGCTGTGTGGGTGATACGAGCTAGGAAAACTGGAGGTGCCACTGGCAAGAAGGAGGAGCATCAGCAGAGCTGACTGTAGGAGCCCAGCACTGGAACAGCAGGGAGTACTGCAGGTCAGGGCCGAAATGTATCGGCAGAGCTGTGTGGGTGGGAAGCTTACAAAGCTCATTCCCATGTCATCCCTTGTAATTATTTGTTCTAGACAAGGCATCGGAAATGTACGTGGTGCTTTGCAAAACAACAGTGGAGTCCCTGCCCAGAAGGACTTAGCTTCCAAGGAGCAGAGAATTCATTTTTGTCACCTTAATGCCTGGATCAGGGCCTCATCGTGTTGCATGCTGCAGACATGCATAGCAAGGAAGAGCCGCTGTCCCAAGGAGCTATAGACAAAGGAAACAGAGGGGAAGTGACTTGACTGGGTCCCACAACAAGTCCAGGACAGAGCCAGGAGCAGAATGCAGGTCTGTCTGATTCCCCGCCCAGTGCCCTTGGCACTAGGCATCACTGACTCCCAGTAGGCTTTCATGGAGTTACTCATATGAATAAGTGTAAAACAGGGTGGAAAAGGACTCCACACCTGATCCTAAATTAAGACACCAGCAGCAGGAAGAAGCAACAAAGGGGAGCAGGCAGGGCGGGATTAGGGTGAAGAAGTTTGGTCATTTGCATCCCTCACCCAACGGATGACAATGGAGGGTCCCATTGAGTCTTGGTTTCATTGTAAGACTGGGTATACAGCTCCTTAGAGAAGAGAGTTTGGGGTAGGATGGTGTGAGAGGACAGGGCGGTGGGGAAGGCAAGCAGGAGCTCTGTAATCTGGGCCCTATATTTAGTGAGCACTGAAATTAGTGGAATTCACATGAAGTAAGAAATAGGACTTTAAAAGGTAAACAGAGGAGAAAAGGTCCTTTCGATGAGCCAGGTTTCTCTGACTAGAAACCTGGAGTATGAGTCTGCTGCCGCTTACAGGAGCAAACTGGAGTGACTCCACTGGAGTGACACTAGTGTTGATTCTGATCTCACTCCAATTTAAGCTCCTGGCATCTATTGTACTGCCAAGGACTAAGAACTCCCTCCTGTCTCCAGATTTTCTGGAGAAATACCTTTCTTAAAAGCAAGAGTTTATTCCCCATTCAGCTTTGGAGGACTTTTTTTTTTTTTTTCAGTGTGAGCAAGGAGATTATTAAAGCCTATGAAATAATCTCTTTTGCTACAAAGTGCACTTCCTTGTACGCATGGGATCTGTTACGTCACAGGGAGAGACGCCCGTGGGAGAAAGCATTGGGGTTTCACCTGAAGGGCACAGTGTTGTTTTTTATATACACCTCACACAATTAGCCTGTGGAACACATTGCCACAAGATAATGTGACAGTGGTGAGTGTATATTACAGGTCCCCCTCTGTGCCTGATCCACATTCGTTGTTACAGCCACCAGCTACAGAGCCTTGGCGCATTCACTATGCTTTTAGCTTTGATAGTTACGGATTCAGTCCCTGTGTGTTCGCCGAGGGGGTGGCCATAACAATAGCACTCACGCAAAAAACCTCTGAAGTAACCGAAACATTTTTCTCCCACATGTTCATCTGTAAACAACATGTAACTCTTCAATTAAGCCTGTCCTGACCCCTTCTAGTGGCTAATCCACACAAAGCAGGTCCCCACATCTGTACCCTGGAGTTCAGAGTCAGGGAGGAACCATAAGGGCATGCTGTTTCTACCAGGAAATAGAGAATTAGCTCAAGTGATAGAAACCTCTGCTTAGAGCTGGAGATACGATAGTCTATCCCAGACAAGCCAGCCTCTGGGTTCAGGGATTGATTATGTATAGGCTTGGCAGAATTGGATTTTTCTTTTCTTTTTAAAATCAATTTAACAGATATTGATTGATTTTAAAGCCATTTTTTCTATTTGTATCTATTTAAACATTCACAGTTGTCAGAAATTACAAGTGGGTCAGACAATGATGATTTAATGGCAGTAGATGAGGAGATTCAAAAGTTAAGGGTTTAGAACCCTTAGCGCACACACTGTCAACGCCCTGTCAAAACCTAGGCACTAAGCAGCCTTAAATCAAACTCTGTGTTCTCAAGCTGCATTTGTCGTCTTTTGCCTGTCTGTCAACTTCGATGATTATTGGTGGAAATACTCTGTCCATTTCTGCCTGTGCAGTGATTTTTGACTTCTTTGATTTTTTTTTTTAAACCAACACTTACTGATTTTAAAAAACTGTAATCCATCCTAGCCTAGTTTATGTATCATGCGAGCAAAATCTGTCTTGGTCCCCTTCTAGTGGCCAGACCATGGAAGGAGATTTAAATGACACTGTCTGAGTGAATGGGGCTGATTATTTGTTATCTAGCAGTAACAGCACATGGCCTTAGGTCCAGAGCTCCTGGGTTCTGTCCCTGCAGGTGACCCATCCAGGGTGATTGTTACGTGGCAAATATTTTTGCAGAGATTTTCCCCTCTTACTATTTTCCCTAGTCTAACCCCTGATCCCTGTGTCACTTCATTGCTGCCCTAACAGATCGCAAGTTTTTCAAAGCTGAAGGATATTCATTACCGAGCTTGCTACCCCTTTCCAGGTGCTTTAACTTTCCACAACTGCCGTCTCAGCGGTTCCCACCCTGACAAACAGCAGGGGGGATTTTAGAAAAGGAAGATTTTTAGATGTATAATGCATAGTGGCTGATCTTCTTCCTGATGACCTCTCTTTCCCTGCACAAGAGAAGCCAGCGTACCTCCCTCCATGGCTTTAGTGCACATGAGCTAGCTTGTTTTCCCCCAGCAGGGGATATAATGTCCTATCAGAACATTGCCATCCAGGTATCCTTCACACTCCCGGCACAGAGATCTGTTTATAGGGCCAGATTTCCAACTGCTCAGTGCCCCCAATGGGGCCAAAATTTTCACTTCCCTTTTGGCCTAGTGCTTGGCCAATACTCCAAGGCCTTACAGGGTTGGGATCATTACAATGAGAAGTAGTTTCTACCTAACTCATAGCATCAAGCAAATAGCAGGCAGCTTCCTGCCTCAGAAATCCCCATGCCTGCCACTCCAGCGAGCTCTGTGCCCAAGAAGTTCTGTCTCTCTGCTTCCTCTCAGAGTCACGCTCACAATTACTTCTCCAGGCTTCCTGCCTCCAACACACACAGGCTGCAAAACCAGTCTCCTAGCTCCTGCAGTGGCCGTCAGGGAAACTCAGCCCACACAGCTGAGCTGCAACTGGCCATGTGCCTTGGGCAGTCCCTGCATTGTTCGTAGCTGTCTGCTATAAAACAGGCTTAAGTGCTCCTTCCATTGAGTCCCATACCCACTGAATTTAGAGGTCTATGATTGTCTTTGGATCAAAGACTCTCCTGAGGGCAGCCATTAGCACCTTTCAACACAACAGTTCCCTGAGATCCATCCAGGCAATGGAAAAGCTCAGCAGACCCTTTAATTGCTCCCTGTGTTCCAAAATAAAGCTTTGCTTCTGTATTGATCCCTGTTCAAGATGCAGTCACCCTTCGTCCTGCCCTGCCTCTTGGCACCCAGCGGTCTGTGTGCTGTGTCCATGAAGGCCATGAGATATAGTAGGCACATGGCAGACTGCTCCAGCTAATCTGCAAACTGATCTCTGCCACTGCAGGCTTTGAGGCTAAAAGGATTTTTTTTTGTAAATGTTGGGAATATAGGTCATCCATAACCTTAAAAAAGAAACCAAACAAGGAACCAACAAGCCTAAGCTGCAGTCTCTGGTGTCTCAATGGAGACTTGGTTCAAATAGTGCATGTGGAGGGGACTCTAGTCAAGGAAAGGAGATGTATTTGAGTGAAGGACCTTGTGATTTCATAGAAGGTCTGGTCTGGCCCACATTAATGTACCGTTAACAAGCTGCCCCCAGCGTCAAGGAACCTGCGCTTAGAATTTCTATGGTGGTTTAGCTTCACACTGCTGTTCTCAAGAGAAAGCAGCCCTTGATGGGCAGACTCGGGCAACGATCACATGGGATACCTACCGATCTAAGGTACCATCCATCGCCAGCAGTGTCATAGCATCTAGGCCCCTCACAATCTGTAAGGTATTTATCCTCACCACACCTCCGGTAGGCAGCCAAGGAAGTGCTTTTATCCGGGAGGGATAGCTCAGTGGTTTGAGCATTGGCCTGCTAAACCCAGGGTTGTGAGTTCAATCCTTGAGGGGGCCGTTTAGGGATCTGGAGCAAAAATTGGGGATTGGTCCTGCTTCAAGCAGGGGGTTGGACTAGATGACCTCCTGAGGTCCCTTCCAACCCTAACCTTCTATGAATCTATATTGTAGAGATGGGGGAACAGCAAGATTAGGATCCAGATGTTGAAAAATATTTGGTTCATAGATTCCAGGGCCAGACAGGACCATTGTGATCCTCTAGTCTGTCCTGGGTTATGCAGGAGGTCAGACAACTTCCTTAAAATATTTCCTAGAGCAGATGTTTTAGAAAAACACCCAACCCTGATTTAAAAGTTGCCAGTGATGGAGACTCTACCACGACCCTTGGTAAATTGTTCCAGTGGCTAACTACTCTCACTGTTAAATATATACACCTTATTTCCAGTCTGAATTTGTCTAGCTTCAACTTCCACCCATTGGATTGTTAGACCTTCCTCTGCTAGACTGAAGAGCCCATTATACAATATTTGTTCCCCATGTAGACTGCAGTCAAGTCCCCCCTTATCCTTCTCTTTGTTGAATTAAATAGACTGAGCTCTTTGAGTCTGTCTCTACAAGGCAGGTTGTCTAATCCTTTCTTCATTCTTGTGGCTCTTCTCTGACCCCTCTCCAATTTATCAACATTCTCCTTGAATTGTGGGCACCAGACCTGGACACAAGATTCCAGCAGCGGTTGCACTAATGCCAAACATAGAAGGAAAATAATCTCTTTACTCCTACTTCAGATTCCCCTATGAATGCATCCAAGGATTACATTAGCTCTTTTGGCCACATCATAGCACTCGGAGCTCCTGTTCCACTGATGATCCACAAAAACGACGAGGAGTCCTTGTGGCACCTTAGAGACTAACAAATTTGTTTGGGCACAAGCTTTTGTGGGCTAGAACCCACTTCATCAGATGCATGGAGTGGAAAATGCAGTAGCAGGTATAAATACACAGCACATGAAAGGATGGGAGTTGCCTTACCAAGTGGGAGGTCAGTCTAACGAGACCATTCAATTAACAGTAGGATACCAAGGGAGAAAAAATCACGTTTGTAATGGTAATGAGAGTGGCCCATTTCAAACAGTTGACAAGAAGGTGTGACCACGACCCCCAAATCTTTTTCAGTCACTACTGACCAGGATAGAATCTGCCATCCTGAAAGTAGGGCCTCCAGTCTTTGCTCCTAGATGGACACATTTACATTTAGCCATATTAAAACACAGATTGTTTGCTTATGCCCAGTTTACCAAGCATTCTAGATCGCTACATATCCGTAACCTGTGATCTTCATTATTTACCACTTTGCCAAGTTTTGTGTCCTCTGCAGACTTCCATGGGGGATGGTTTTCTGTTCTCTCTGAGATCACTGATAAAAACGGTAAATAGCATAGGGCCAAGACTAGACCCCCACTAGAAACGCATCTACTCAATAATTCCCCATTTGCAATTGAGGCCATTTAATATGTGCCATGTTAATTTTATATTGTTGTAGTTTTTGTTAATCAAAATGTCGTGTGGTACCAACTCAAATGCCTTCCAGAAGTCTAAGTATAGTACATCAACACTATTGCCTTTATTAAACTTGGTATCTTTTTTGATGAGATTACCAGTTAGTTGGACAGGATCTATTTTCCATAAACCCATGTTGACTGGCATTAATTCTATTACTGAATTCCCACTGAAAGTGGGGCCCCTGGAGGGGCCAGGGTGTGGGGATGTGGAGGGGGGGCAAGTAGAGACTTGTATCCTGGGCAGATCCCAGCCTTGTCACTGGCCCCTCACTCCCATCTCCTCCAGAAATTAAGGGGAGTTAGGCGCCTAAATACCTTTAAAAATCTGGGCCTGAGCAATTTGCCTAAGGGAGTGTGTGGCAAAGCAGGGAACTGATCCCATGTATCCGGAGTGCCCTGCTTACTGGGCCTTCCTTCCCCTCCGGAAAGCCGCCTGTGGGCAGGGACATACCATTCGTTTCTATAGTTGAATGTTGCCTCCTCGCCCACACAAGTGGGGCCAGCTCTGCTCTCCTCCCAGGATGTAAGTTAACGGGGGGTCATAGTCATTTCCCACTGCAGCTGCCTCTCCCGCAGTGACAACCAGGGCGAAGACAGCCTTTGTGCATTCCTACCCTGCACCCTGGGGAAAGCAAGAATGTAATCGGATGGACCGTGATTAATTTGGGAAAGGTGGCTGCTCAGTGGCACTGCACCTGCTGTTCTGCACAGCAGCTGGCGCTAAGGGAGGATCCATGGTCCATTTTCGTTTTGTCGCACTGACCTATTCTGAGGTTGCGTTCATGTGTTTGTCACCAGTACCCAGCCAGGGGTTAGCTCCTTGGTAACTATTCTGAAGCTGTTTTGAATGCATAGATCTCATTCCTGCTCTTTCCAATGCATGGTTCACATCCATGGTGCATGGGTCAGTCATTGTTGCATTATGTACTTGAGCTGGATCCAAATGTCCCTGAGACCCGAAAGCGGAGTTTGCACATGCTCCTTTCTCGGTATTCCACCTCACACACACACACACACACAGCCCTCAGAATGCCAGGAACGTCTGGAAAACTTGGATCCCACCTCTATGATACATTAAACACTCCCCTGACTTGCTCTTAGAGAGCTGGGGTTGCCAACCCTACAGGACTGGCCTGGAGTCTCCAGGAATTAAAGATCATGGCATGTGATCCAATCTCCAGGAATACATCCAACCAAAATTGGCAACCCTATTGGGAGCCCAGCCTCCCGGTCCCCGTATTTATTTATTTTTTCCCCCTGGGAGTCCAGGCTACCCGTTCAGGTCCTAAGCCCACATCCTCAATGGTATTCAAGCTCCTAACTTCATTGAAATCAATGGAAGTTAGGAGCCCAAGTACTTTTCAGGATCTGGGTTTATAGCACTTACCTCAAGAGTGTGAGTAGTCCCAGTGACTCCAATAGGACACTTACACACTTAAAAGTGAGCCTGCATTTGAGCTCTGCTGAATTGGAGCATCAATCTTTCAGTGTTTAAGTACTGAAGAAGGCAGGGTGGTAGAAAGAGACCAATGCAATGAACGCACCCTCCCTATCTGCATGAATATACCATCCTGTGCAGTTCAGATCAGGCAGTGGGAAAAGTGATGGGGCTTCCTTGAATTCTCCTTGGGACAAATTGTGATCTGGTGTAACTCTGGAAGTCCACTGAGTTTGGATATACATCGGTGTAAGAGCTCAGAATCTGGCCCATCTGTGGATTATCCCACCATACCCAACTTTCCCGTGGCCATAACAATACCCTGTTGAGGAGAGAGAATGCCTCAGTGATCACAGGGCTGGATTCTGATCTTATTTCCACCAGTGTCCATGTGACTCTGCTCACTTTGCTGGAGTTACTCTAGCTTGCTTACACCAGCCTAGGTAAGAACAGAATCTGTCCCTAGGCAGCCGGTCCCAACTATGCATGGCGTGTCAGGTGTATTCTGTGGCAATGAGGGGTGTTGAGTGATTTCAGAGTGTGCTGTATTGATGACATAGGCAGGACGATGTTTCTTAAACATCCGGTTAAGGAAATAGACGAGCTTTATGTTATGGTGAAGGCTCTTTTTCTAAAAGAATCGTACACCCATGATGCCAGTAGTCACTTTGGTCAGTTTATTAGCTGGGATCATATAACTAGGGGCCTTCACAGCTTTGGTCTCCTGCAGAATCTGTTCCCTTGTTGCTATTGATTATAATCAGAAAATGCAAGTTCTTTTCTCACACCTCACATGGGGGTCCCTACACCTAACTAGCTAGGTAAGGGCCCCAGGGGATTGCCAGCTATTTACCAGCTCCGCTCAGCCTCAAGTGAACGCAGGGGCAGCTGGGATCTGAACCCAGGCAGTGGGATGATGCAGGGAATTGTCAGTAGAAACATAGCCCTGGGGGGGATGTGCAATCCTGGGGTGCGTGCAGGCTCGTGGCTGGAGTGGTACCCTATCTGGCCCCTGGCATTCTTAGCCAAGGTAAGGGACCTCACGTGGCGGGACCTCAGGGAGCCCCGCGAGGGGTGGTGGTACTCAGCTGTTTGCGATCCCACACTGCAATCAGCTACCTCCCTCTTTCTTCATGGCCAGTTGGGAGTGAGGCCCTGTAATAATATGGGGTCACTGGGTGGAAAAGGTTAAGAACCACTGAGTCCCAGCCAGGGTGAGGATCGTCCGGTGCCCAGGGATGCTCAGCTATGGGCTGGGACTCCAAATAACTGCAGAGTGATTGTACTGTACCCAGCCCCAGGGGTGCCCATCCCGGGTGATGTCAGCCCTTCATTTAGCCTGAGCCTTCTCTCTCTGACTCACCCCAACTACCATATGGTCTGTCTGGGCGGCTTCAGTGTTACCCAGGCTTTAGAAAGCTGAATGAATCATCCTTTCAAAGCATCCTGGTTTCTGGACCCACAGGGCACGTGAATCTCATTCTGTCTCTGTTTATCTATTTATTTAAATCCCCGAGCAGGAAGTGCTGAGAGGAGAGTGCGTACCATGGTGTGTTTAATGCCTGCGTCCTTTAAATGCAGAGAGCTGCAAAGGTGTCCCCTCTTCTAATTATCCCCAAGCCGAGGTCATCACCGTCTCTTAAAACTTTGGTCAGGCGCTGGCAGGCCGAGAGAACAGCAGACGCGTTAGTGGGGCCGCGTTGGCCTGCTCTCAGCCGCATGGGAAAAGCTCTTTTTGCTGTGAAAGACTCTGAAAATCCTTGTTTTTGCAGGACTGTCGAATCCCCTGTGACTCCCTTGGAAGCTGGGATTTGCTCAGACCATTTGCCGGGTCTAAATGTACCCAGGACGGGCAGGCGAGGGAAGAGGGGGACGAGACCGGATTCCCCCGCCGCGCTGTAACCTTGCTTGTTGTGCATGTGTTGTACGACCATCTGTCTGACGTATACCATGGTCCCCGCCCTGCCCCCACTGACGATGCCATTCACGACTCCCGTGCTGTCCGTTCCGATGCACCCTCTCGCTCCCCTCCACTTGTTGACTGACCCGTTGGCTGGCGTGATTGCTGTAGTAACTTAGACGGCGCCCAGATCTCGCCGCAGACGACCATCGCGGGGCGTCAGCAGCTCATCACGGGCGCCCTGTCGCAGGCACCATCTGTGCTCTCACCGTGTCCATCCGCCGAGCGGTAGCTGTGGACTATTATTTTTAGACTCTGTGACGTTTGCTCCGGCCTCCTCCAATGTACAGATTCCTTCTCTAGAAGAGGCAGCTCCTGGGATTGGTTTGGGACCCATTGGACGATGGCTCCGGAGGTGCATGGGGGTGGGGGGAAGAAGCCTCCAAGAAGTCCAAGTTGCAATACTCGAGCAGCCAATGACTGAGTGCAATAGCAGAGACCAGGTGGACCGGCTGGCCTAATATGGCCAGCTTCTTTCTAATGCTGTTACATATCTCCGTGACCAAGGCAATACTAATCCCATTACCTTATATGCTGTACACATGCCTCTTCCTGTCAAGCAGTACTAGAGTTCTAATAAAGAGATCTGGGAGCTGAAATTTGGCTCTTGTATGTGTCACTGCCTTTCCTTTGCGTGAGCTCACTGAATCCCATTTGGTGATCAGCACCTATAAACTGCAGCCAAGACTCTGTATAATCCTGCAGCACCCTAGGCCTGTATCCTACAGTACAGTCCCCTAGGCTCTGTGTCCAGGTCCCTGGACTCTGTGACAGGGTCATTGGAGTCTGCCTCTGGACACCTGGGTTCCACAGTGCTCTCAGTGCAACAGACTGGGAATTCCATGGCAGCTTCATTTAAATGATTCCTGGTTTTATGTGTGTGTTTTTAATATGGATTTCCCTACTTGGCAGCATGAGATTGTAGAAGAAGCACGCTCTCTTTCTGTAAAGATGATTAGCAGGGAAATAGTTAGCAATGTTGACATTTTAAATGCCATCTTTAGGTTTCAGAGTTAACAACCTCTTGCAAGGAATGGAATCATTCGCACCTCGCTGAGCTGTTGTGTCAGGCTGCCTGCAGATTCAGGAAGACGGCACTATATTGGTTTTATATTAGGTTCATATTTTCAATGGTGTGTTTTGTTTTGTTTTGTTTTCCATCGTAAGGCCTAGAAATATAGAATCAGATCCTCGGCTAACATTAACTGCTGTAGCTCCACTTGAGTCAAAGGAGTTGCACTGATTTGCACGAGGTGAGGATCTAGCCCCTAATAGTTTTAAATGACAGCTTAGGTTCTCCAGCACAGGATGGGGATTGAGCAGCAAATGGCATGGAATGGCAGTGTACATAGTGGCCCTGACTGCACTGCCTAGTTCCAGGTCACTGTCGTAATTAGCTTGTGGGACATTAATTTAAGCTCACAAGAAACGCATGTTGGGAATGACTGTGGAGAGAATGTACACAGGCCAGGGCTGATTTTTGTGAATGATGGTGAAATGCGATGATAGGAAACAGAACTAGAGGGTTTGAGCCGCTGGGAATCTATCTCTGGGAAAGGCCTTCCATAACACTGGAAAGAAAGCAGTGCAACTTACTGAGTGATCAGTGGTTTTGTGGCTGATGGCCAAGCATCAGTTAAAGATTAAAACCTTTCTCCGAGACATTTAGAGAACTATATATTTCCCACTCAGATGAGATCAAGCCATTTGCAAGCCAGGTTGGCTGAAAGCTGCACCACCGGCTTCATAATTATATTAAACTCCATGGCCCGGTTCCAAAATTGCTGCTGTTTCGCTCTCCAGAAGATCAATGCTGAGCAAGCGGCTTCATTGTCTGGGTCTGAAAGCCGCTCACAGTCGCTGTGTAAATGGGCCCGAGCACCTCAGTGATGCAGGGCCACAGTGGCACTTACTGATTGGTCGTGCTGCGGGATGAGTCTGTGCCCGGGCTCCATAGCCCAGAGTTTAACTTCTCAAGCCCGGGTGGCCCTCTTGCACCACTCCCTGGGTGGTAGAATAGGGATCAGAAAGCAAGCAAGCCGAGCAAGGCAAGCCCTGGTGGAAATGTCCAAGATAGATGAGTATTTGCTGCAAACTATGTAGGCCAATGCAGGGCTGGGCCATGGCTGGGATGATTTAACTGGGAATTGGTCCTGCTTCGAGCAGGGGGTTGGACTAGATGACCTTCTGGGGTCCCTTCCAACCCTGATATTCTATGATTCTATGTAGAAGCAGGCGTTCAGCAAGCAATATGATCAGCTCAGAGACCGCAAGGGCCTTGGCAAGCCTGGAACAGAAGGAAGCAACTGGGGCAATGCTGCAGGCAGAAGGACAACTGACTGCTGCAACAGGAGAAAATTAGGGACCTTCCCCTCCCAGCTGCTCTAGATCTCCTTTAGAGGGCAGTGGTGCTATGTCCCTTATGCAGTTTGGCACCACTAGGGGGCACTGTCACTAGCTCAAAGCCAGGCTGTTACACTCTGCCATCAAAACTTTCCAATAGTCGGTTTGTCGATGAATCTTGTTGAAATTTCGATGAGAAAATGAGATGAAACTTGTGGGGGAAAGTGCTGTTTTTTCTCATTGCAATTCAAAGCTTTTGAGTTAAAAGTTTTTGTCCAAAACCAATTTATTTGGGGGCAAATGTTAACCAGCTCGAATTAACAGCTTGTTAACCCTCTCAGCCCCAGATCTGGCATGCATCCACTCGGGTTATTTTGAAATGCCCATTTCTAACTAGAGATGGGCCAGAAATGTAACCCCAGGGCTGAACACACCCAAACACTGAGGAAGTTCTGATCCGGGTCAGGAATTTCCCACTGGTTCCTGTCTCTGCCAATAGGCAGATCCAAATCTTTCTCTTCCCCTGTCAGCTGCTGGCTAAGCCGCCCACCCTCTGCCCCTTTCTATGTGGTACAATTGTCCCCAATAGCCTGTGGCTAAGCTCTGCTGGCTTTGCTGCTTCCTACAGTTAATCAATTACACAATCATTTGGGGCCTGATCAAACTCCCTTTGGAATTCAAGGGGTCATGGTAGATCTATCCCTTGTGTCACCTGCAGGGAGAAGGATAGGTAGCAGCAGAAGGCATGGAGCTTGGGGGGGGAGCGTAAGAAGGCAGATGCTACCCAGGGCTTCTATGCCTCTGCAAAGTGGGCCCCACTCTGGTGCAAGGTAGGAGCTGTATGGCTGGGGAAGCTGGCTTCAGTTGATGTTCCTAAACCCTGCAAGAGTGCGTTATAGCTCCTGAGCATTTTAGTTGCTCCTGATTGCAGCCGTCTCCTTCTGACACCACCCTGTTGCTCCAAAAAATCCTTCTGCCCCTCCTGCTACCGCTGCAGCATGCGTCCTGCTCCTATTCTCTCATACGGCCGATATCGTTAAGGTGCCAGTCATCTCATGTTGCCAGCTAGCCACACCATATAGCTGTTCAAGTGGCAGGCAGACACGCCAGAGCTGGAAGGTAGCAGGAGAACGGCCATTTGTGGAACGGATGCAGAAAAAACAGGGTTTGGGGATTTGTTTTGTTTTGTTTTGTTTGCAGCTTCTTGGCCCAAATGGGAAATGATGAGGTCACTTATGTAGGTTCAGAACCTCACCGTTGTACATGGCGCCCTGCCAGGGTGGGACACCTCTGCAAGCAGATGCTCAAGAACACAACACATGTACACACAGAGGCAGGCCACCCTTGCGATTGGAAAAGCATTTGGGAAACATGGCTGCTAAAATACGGAGGGGCCACTAAATGACTGGAATAGCCCTACAGAAAGTAGCCCAGCAGACATGTACGCAGATGTTCAGGGTGAGAGACAGACCAAACCACTCAGCGTTAAACAGTGAAGAGGTGAGGGGGGGCAGCCCCAGCAAGAAGAGACCAAATGGTTTGATTGCCTCAGTAAAACGGCACGTCCTGAAAAGGGGAGCGGAGCTGCGGAGAGAGATTGAGTCAGAAGAAAGGGACTAAAGGAATGTGCCAGAGAGCAGATGGTAACGGAGCCCGGAGAGAGAAAGGAAATAGGATTTCCAGGTTTCTTCTTTTCCTTTTCTTCCCCTCGTCTCTTTTCTGTCTGTGGTTTCACACTTCCGTAAAAGTAAAGCTACTGAAGGGAAAGCACCACGCTTGCCTCTCCTTTCCGCTTCCTATTACAAGCGCTGTCATCTCAATGGCTGGGAGTTAGGCACCCAACTTTGGTTTTGGGTGCCTAATACCCTTTGGACTGTTCTCGAACACTGAGACTGGATGGGAGCGGAGTTTTGAATTGCCATAGAGCAGAGGTGGGCAAACTACGGCCCGTGGGCTGCGTCCAGCCCACAGGACCATCCTACCCGGCCCTTGAGCTCCTGGCCAGGGAAGGTAGCCCCCAGCCCCTCCCCTACTATCCCTCCTCCCCTGCAGTCTCAGCTCGCCGTGCCACCAGCGCTCTGGGTGGCGGGACTGCCAGTCCTGCTGCTCTGAGCAGCATGGTAAGGGGGCAGGGAGCGGTGGGGGGGGGGTTGGATAAGGGGCAGGGGGTCCCAGGGGGCAGTCAGGGGACAGGGAGCAGGGGGTGGTTGGATAGGCATGGGAGTCCTGGGGGGCCTGTTAGGGGGCTGGGGTGTGCGTAGGGAGCAGGGTGGGGTCCTGGCGGGGGGGCAGTCAGGGGACAAGGAGCAGGGGGGGTTGGATGGGTCGGGGGTTCTGAGGGGGGCAGTGAGGGGGCGGATAGGGGGGCGGGGGCTGTTTGAGGAGGCACAGCCTTCCCTACCCAGCCCTCCATACAGTTTGGGCACCCCAATGTGGCCCTCAGACCAAAAAGTTTGCCCACCCCTGCCATAGAGCCTTTAAGATGTGCTCATCTCAGGTTCCTGCCGCAGACAGGGCCGTGGCTGCTGTACCAAATGGCTTCTTTGGTTCCAGGAGTCAAAGCCAGATGAAGCTGGCGCAGTCTTTCCAGCGGCTGCTCCCAGGGAGTTGTGTATGCAGCGGTTGCGGTGGCAGACTCCAGGTAAGGTACCTGCTGAAGTTCAAACAGCAGAAGATGCCACAAATGGAAACCGGCTGGCGCTTCTACCCTGGGCCCTAGCTGCAACCCAGTAAAATCCTCCAGAACAGCTGTGCTCCGTGCACTCGGGCTAAGCAGAGGAGTATGGACCAGAGAGGTGCAGTGGAGTTAGCGGCGGGATCCCTGCCAGGTAAGACGACTTGGTCCTGAGACAGAAGTGTGGATCTCCGATCTCAGTAAGCAGGGAATCTAGCGGATGTGGCCTCTGCTTTCCCCTGAGGCTTTCTACATGCTTATCCAACTGGGAGCAAACAAACCCCTCTGAAGCGATTAGCAGTGTCTGTGCCTTAACGATGAAGGGCTATGATTCTGGGGTAGAATAATCCCCCACAGCCCGTGAGAGAACAAGGCCTGGTTGGGGCAGGTGTCTGGGTTAGTGTTAAGAAAGGAGGAAGCCCTCACAGCCTCCTGGAGGGGCAAGACCAACATTTCCTGGGGCGTTAGGTACCCAAATCCTATTGAAACTCAATGGAAGTTGGGTGTCTAATTCCCATCAGCTACTTTTAAAAATCCCAGCCCCCATGGCTACAAATATCTTCATCTCAGATGTCGTCCACTTAGAGATGATAACACCTCTCTCTTATCATCTTAGATCTCAAAGCACTTTGCAAAGGAGGGTTGGTATCAACACCACCACTTGATGGATGGGGAAACTGAGGCACGGGCTGAGAAAGTGACTGGTTCCAAAGTCAGCCAACAGAATAGAGCCCAGCGCTCCTGAGTGCTCTATTCACTAGGCTATACTGCCTGCCCTTATAATAGTTGGCACGTCCCTAGCACCTTCTGCCTGCAGAGATCAAAGCGCGTTAGAAAGGGAGGGTCACCTATCATTGTCTCCAGTTTAAATATGGGGACTGTCAGTCACGGAGGGATGTAGGGGCAAAACCTCTGTGGGGTGTAAATCAGAAGCCATGGGCGCAACAGCCATTTGCACCAGCTGAGGATTGGAGCCCAGTCAGAGCTCTGCAAATACGGGGGTAACTCCACTGAGGTGAGTAGAGCCGCCCCCGAGTGGCAGATGTGGAACCAGCGTGAGACTGGGCCCTCCTCCCGCCTGGTGCAGGTCACACAGTGAGTCACAATCGAGCAGAGAACCCAGTCCCCCCTCCGCCCGCCACAGCCTCCACCCCAGTCTATGGTCCCCTTCTCCAACTGCGACATCGCTCGACCCGGTGCCTTCATGCTGTGGCGGGGATAGAGCCGTACAGCTGCATTGGTGATTCAGTGGTAGAATTCTCACCCACCATGCTGACGGCCTGGGTTCAATTCCCGGCCAATGCCAAGCTTTAGCTTTGGCGGGAGGGATAGCTCAGGGGTTGGAGCATTGGCCTGCTAAACCCAGGGTTGGGAGTTCAATCCTTGAGGGGGCCATTTAGGGATCTGGGGCAAAAATTGGGGATTGGTCCTGCTTTGAGCAGGGGGTTGGACTAGATGACCTCCTGAGGTCCCTTCCACCCCTGATCTTCTATGATTCCATACAACAAACCCGCTGCTCATCAGCACGCGCCGCTTGAGCTGATGATGGCACCTGCGGTGTGAACACGGCAGGCCAGCGGGGCACCAGGGGAAAGAACAAGCCAGAGCGCAGAGGGAGCGGAGATGAGGGACGCCGGCGGGTGCGAGAGAATCCCTCTCCCGCTGCTGCACTGGGGAGTTGCTGTTTACTAACAAGACTCCGAGAGGCCTTGCGTGGGTCCGGCCAAGAGTTGTGTTAATCCCGAAGTAACTGTTTAAAGCCGGTTGCCATAGAGCGGCAGCTACAGCGAGTCTGAAACACTCAGGAGGCAGGATCCCCTCCCTGGGGGGATTTAACCCTTTCTGATCTGCCCCAGAGGGACAGAGAGTTGAGTGCTCTGACTGCAGTGCCACTGCCGAAGATGGGTTGTTTAACTAAGCCCAAAGGGGGATTCCTGGCAAATAAAATAAATAAGCCATGCTGGGGTAAGAAGGGCTTGTAAATTACGCACACATTCCCCCTTAGGAAGGATGCAGCTGGCTATCTGCGCTCCTTGGTAATAATGATCACAACCGTTTGCATTTCTCTTGAGCCTTACGCCCACGGGTGTCAAGGCACTTTGTAAATATTAATTAACCAGTCCTCACCAGAACCCCTGGGAGGCTGGACATGGTGCCCATTTTACAGAAGGGGAAGCTGAGGGACAGAGAGGTTAAGGACCAGATTTTCAAAAGAAGGCGGCCTGCATGGTGGGTGCTGAGCTTGTCTGAAAATCTGACCAGCAGTATCACAGTGGGAGCTGCTGGGTGCGGAGCTACTTTGAAAATCTCAGTGCAAGTGGGAGCGCTGGCAAATCTGACCCTGAGCTCTTGTGAAAATCTGGGCCCGGGTGACTTCCCGTAAATGGCATGTTGAGGCAGTAACAGCTAGGAATTGAAACCAGGAGTCCTGCCACCCCGTGCCCCTCTCTAACTATCAGACCACACTCCCTTCTGCAGAAGGAAGAGAACCCAGGCATCCTGACTCCCCGTTTGAAGCAGTGGTGCTGCCTGGTGCATTTCCTGTTTAGTTTTGTTTGGTTTTGCTTACCATGTTAACATTCCTTTGGGGGATAATCAGGGCGAATTTAATCATAATTCCTAATATTTGAATACGGGGGAATTAAAATACCACGGTCGAGAAAGGACACAGAGAACAGAAGACACTATTGTTCAGCGGCAACCTGATCAACCTCCAGCTCATCAAGGGGTTTTTGTAAGGGAATCTGCTGTTTATTTAAGGGCGTGTGTGTGTTTTCTCTAGACTCCCATTCTTGACAGCAAGCCCTTGGAATAAGTCTCTTTTGGCAAGACTTTTGCTGTTGGACTGTATTACTCGGCTCAACAGTGCCCCTGTGTATAAAGCCATCACAGGCAATAAGAGAGAGGAGGGAATGGGGAATGAGTCTGCAACATACTCACGAGCCCTGTTTCCTCCCCAAAAACAGAGACAACCCCCCCCACCCCCACCACCAGATTGGATTTATAGCCCCCAAAGCACTTTGTATCTTATTTCCAAGAGCAGGACAGAGAGAAAGCAAAGGGAGAGAAAATACAAGTGGAATGACAGGAAAAAGTGAAAGGCAGTCAGTCAGCGAGGGGAGAAAAAAGGCAGAACGAGACAGACCTTGAGAGGACAGAGCAGAGACAGAAAGAGAAAATGGCATGAAGGCACAAATCCAAAAATAGGCACTGGGCACCACATGCCTGAAGGTGAGCCTGTGATGAGCTGGAGAATGTAATAAAAAGGACTTAATAAGCTAAAACACAATATTGTAAAATGAGGGGTCGAGGGGGGGCTGCTCTGAGGTGTCCTGTGCTGTTGAGCCAAACGGTTGATTGCATTACTTTTAATCTAGGAAAGTAGCCCCAAGTGTCTGATGAGGCAGGAACAAAACCCAGCAGGGGTGTCAGCATCTGGGCTGCCTCCCATCTGTCAATATCGTTCAGGGAAAGAGATGCCCAAGACTAAATGCATCATTATGGTGGCAATTGCACTGGAGAAGGCTAGAGAAGGGCTGTCTCTTCCAGGCTTCGTTGGCAGACTATGCAGGCCAGCACTGGCCTATATAACTGCCATATTGCACTGCAAACCCACCTTTCATTTGTTGTCACCCTTATGCATCGTTCAGCACTGCAGTGAAAAGCGCATAAAGCCAGACTGTGGAAACATCCAATGAAAAATGAATTGTATATATATTTAGCCCTGGAGAAGGGCTCCTCCCACACATTTCAGATCTAGCTCTGGACGTCCACTTCCCTGAGTTTCACTCTGATGCTCTCATACCAGCATACATCAAATGATGGGCTCTAAATTAGCTGTTACCACTCAAGAAAGAGATCTTGGAGTCCTTCTGGAGAGTTCTCTGAAAACATCCACTCAATGTGCAGCGGCTGTCAAAAAAGCGACCAGAATGCTGGGAATAATTAAGAAAGGGCTAGATAATAGGACAGAAAAGATCATGTTGCCTCTATGTAAATCCACAGTATGCCCACATCTTGAATACTGCGTGCAGATGTGGTCGCCCCATCTCAAAAAAGATATATTGGAATTGGAAAAGGTTCAGAAAAGGGCAACAAAAATGATTAGGGGTATGGAACGGCTTCCATATGAGGAGAGATTAATAAGACTGGGACTTTTCAGCTTGGAAAAGAGATGGCTAGGGGGAAATATGATTGGGGTCTATAAAATCATGCCTGGTGTAGAGAAAGTAGATAAGGAAGTGTTGTTTACTCCTTCTCATAACACAAGAACCACGGGTCACCAAATAAAATTAATAGGCTGCAGGTTTAAAACAAACAAAAGGAAGTATTTCTTCACACAATGCACAGTCAACTTGTGGAACTCCTTGCCAGAGGATGTTGCGAAGGCCAAGACCATAACAGGGTTCAAAAAAGAACTAGATAAGTTCATGGAGGATAGGTCCATCAATGGCTATTAGCCAGGATGGGCAGGGAGGGTGTCCCTAGCCTCTGTTTGCCAGAAGCTGGGAATGAGCGACGGGATGGATCACTTGATGATTCCCTGTTCTGTTCATTCCCTCTGGAGCACCTGGCACTGGCCACTGTTGGAAGATAGGATGCGGGGCTAGATAGACCTTTGGTCTGACCCAGCAGGGCCATTCTTATTTTCTTATGTTCATAGATCAGAGCTATTGTTGCAACCAATCCCAATTTTGTAGAGGAAAGGAAGATGTTAAGGCTGTCTAGTACTTAAATTGGGGGACTGGGAGTCAGGAGGTCTGGGTTTTCTGCAGCTGGCGTGCTCTGTGCCCGTGGTCAAGTCTTCACTCTGTGCCTCAGTTTGTCCATGTGTCAAATGAAGATAATTATATTTACCCACCTCTATGAAGTGTGTTGAACTTCTTGCCTGGCACATGCTAGCTCAATGCAGGGGGCTATTAGTGTTTAGCACTGTAAAATCAAAGCAGCGAGACTGAGATTGCGAGCTAGCCAGGGCCACGACTGGCTTTTTGTCACATGGTTGTACAGCGCCTAGTGCAATGAGGCATGAGTACAAAGGGAATAAATGATAATTATCGAGATCACAACGTTACTCTCCAGGCTGGGGCTAAAGAAGAATCCTAACCTTCCTGAAAAGGCTGATGGATGCTGTGAGATAGAAACACTGAAACCCTTTGGGCCAAATTCCACCCCTGATATGCAGCCCCTGCTGGTTGCCATAGGAGTCAGTGATGCACTTGCGAGCAGAATTTTGGCTCTTCCCTGGTTCCTTTGAAGACAGGAGCAGCATGGAGCTGAGCCGTGGCCTGACTCCTGACCAACAGGCAGTCGACCTGTCACGGTAGCCGCCTCTGGCAGGTAGAATAAATAGTTTCCCGCCCTTTGCCGGAGCTGTTCTTGTGTGGGAGGGTCAAACGAACCCCAGGCTCCTGATTCTCCCCACCGCAACTAACATGCTCAGCTGCCAACCCTCCTTCAAAGACGCCTGATGCACCGGTCACTTCGGATTCCGCCGCTAACTGGTCAAACGAAAGGCAAGTGGCCGGGGCCTGTAACAAGCTGTTCCCTGCCCACCCTGGGGGACAGAGATCTGCCAGCAGCCCCTGTTTTAACTTGGCTCTTGCTCAAGTCCTGCCATTGAAAGGGCTGAATGAAGCAGCCCTCTTTCATGTTAGGGATTCGAGGTAGAGAGATAGGGAGCCCGACAGTGCAGACTTCCCCAACGGGGAGGAGCCGATCAAATATTTGCGGGATGAAAGTGATGGTATGCATCATACTGAGCCTTTTGACCTATGCTGGGCAGCCAGAGCAGGGGAGGTCTCCTGATAATGGCCCTTTGTCTATCTCTTACTGTAGCGGGGCAATCACCGGGATTGGGAGGGGTTAAAAACAGCCCTGGGAAAGGGCTACCCCAGGGAGCCAATCATGAGCATGCTTGAGGCAGCCAATCAGGGCCTGGCCGGGCCAGTATAAGAAGGGCTCCTGAGGCAAAGGTGGTGAGTCTCATTCCAGCCTTGGAGTGGGAAGGGCTTAGTCACCAGGGAGACCACGACCACGACCACGACCACGACCACGACCACGACCACGACCACCTGGGGAGCTCCAGCCTGGCAACTCCCCAGGCTGTGGCCTTGTTAAGGCCTAAGGAGGTACTGGGGCTGCAGAGGTGTAGCCTGGGGATAGGCAGAGGCAGCTGGTCCAACCCCCTTACCAGTGATAAGTGGCCATTACAGACTTTAATCTGCCCCAGAGAAAGGGGGCTAGATGATGACTGGCAGTAGCCACTGCAGCAAGGTGGGCATAGGGGGAGGGGAGACCCAGAGTGTGGGGACTGCTGTGAGGCCGTGCCCCAAGGTAAGGGGCACTGGGGTCCGGGAGGGACACAGGGCCTGTGGCAGGTGAGACACTGGTCAGCAGGAAGCGCTCTGAGGCTGGAAAGAGCTAATTCCCGGACTGACCAGCAGGAGGTGTTGTGGTGGTGAGTGCTCAATCTGCTACACTTACAATAGTGCTCACTTACACAGAATAGTAGAGTATGACAGTAGCCCAAGAGGGCTCCATTGTGCTAGGTGCTGTACATACACATAGTGAGAGCCAGTCGCTGCCCTAAAGAACTTACAATCTAGCAACATCCCTTGTCAGGAAGCAGGGCATGCGGCAGACCCAGTCTCTGGGTAGCCTAACAAGCGCAGCTGGCCTGTATTGGCAGCTTGATTGGTTACCCCACCTCATCGTTTGAAGAGTCAGCAGAGCCACACATAAACTCTGCAGCAGCAGCAGTTCACCAGGTGCTCAAAGCATTCCCCTGTGGCTCTGACAGCACCTGTTCCCAGCCTTGCCTCACTCCAGGTGAGCCGGTCTAGTCCCTTGGCTCTGTTTCCTGATGTGTCATTTCAGCTCTGACCCTTGGCTCTGATGTCTGGCCGCTGACTCCGACTCTGGCCTGGGTGCCTGTTCCAGACTCCCGATTCCGGCTCTAACCACTAGACCTGCCTGCTCATGTCTTGGTTACTGACACTGCTGTGGTGTACAGGAATAGGACAGTATCCCTTTAAGTAGCTTGTGAGCCCTCTAGTGCTGCTCACTGTCTTCAGTGTTTTAGAAGCTGCCAGATGCCAGCCAGCCAGCACAGCAGTGTATGTGCATAGCTAGGCTTGGCATGTTGGGTACCTTTGGTAAATGTGGTTATTTGAGATCTGACTGTGCCCACGTGGGGTTTTTCAGATTAGTTTGGCTGTGTAAATAAATGTCTGCATTAGAGGCTGATCGGTAAAGGCTAGTCTGGGGTGAACAAACCTTTGGGGGGTGCCCAGACATCTGTGGTTTAACTCAATGAACCTGGTAAGTAACTCAAGGTAAAAACAAACTCTAGGCCTGGTCTATGCTAGAAAGTTTTCCCAGCATAATTATGTTGGAACTGGCTGACACGATACCATCAAAAGAACTCTGGCTGGTATAAGCTGCATCTCCACTTGGGGTGGGGGGGGCTTGCCACTCTAGCTATAGCAATAAACCCTTGTGTAGACAAGGCTCTAATGTAGACATATCCCAAAGGGGTTGACCATGACTAGGTAGATAAACATCACTGAGGCTTGGTCTGCACCTGAAAGATTTTTCTGCTATAACTATTTTGGATAGGAGTGTGATTTATTTATTTTAAACTGAAATAGTTATACTGATAAAAACCTAGTGTAGACACACCGTTGCTGGTATAAAGGTGCTTTATACTACCCTAGTTTATTCCCCTTCCTGTATGGGACTAACTATACTAGTGTAAGGACCTTTATCCCTATATAACTGCATCTATACTAGGGAAATTGTAAGACTTTAACCTTACTGGTGTAGTTAGAGGTACAACTTACTAGTGGAGACAAGGCCTTAGTGCTAAGTGGTGTTTAAAAAATGCTAGTGGATATGTTTGAAAACACCATTCCTTCTCCAAGGCTAGATGAGACTCAAGTGCCCAGCCCAGTGGGATATCTAGAGTCTACTCTGAAACCTATAATAATCAGCATCATCCGAAAATAACAATGGAGCAGGCATAATACCATGTGACTTAGGTGCCCAATTACTCTGCATGAATACTCTACAGTGACCAATTGCAGCGACCAACCCAAAAACGAGTTCTGGAACAGTTTGGTGAATAACAAATACATTCGGGACAAGTTAGCTGCCTGCAAAAGGGTCTTAGGCTGGGATTTTGTCCCCAATAACAGCCACCTGTGGCTGGCCACCAGTTCATACAGCAGGTGTAACCTATTTACAGTGCTTTGAACTGTGACTTGTCCCTAGGGTGACCAGATGTCCCGATTTTATAGGGACAGTCCCGATATTTGGGGCTTTTTCTTATATGGGCACCTATTACCCCCCACACTCTGTCCTGATTTTTCATACTTGCCCTCTGGTCACCCTACTTGTCCCAGTGCAGATCATCCCAGCTCCATCCGTGCGACTAGTGACTTTGCCTTCTCTGTACTGAGGCTTCCTCCGGTGCAACTACACCAGCTGCTGAAATCAGGGCAAATTCCCAGTGTAGATGAGGCCTGGTTTGCTAGCAAATATGCTTAATCGAGAAGAACTCAGCCAGCCCCTAAATGCCAAAGCCTTCTGCCATCAATATTTACCACCCCCATCGCAGATCCATCTTGTCTTCCCTGGCCTCTTGGCAGTTTAATTCGGCAGCAGTCTACAGCTTTCCTGGCTGTGCCTTCTCTGCATGTCCATTTCTGCTCTGACACTTCAGACTTTTACTTTAATGGGGCCTGGATTGAGATTTTTGGCAGAGGAGTCAGAGGACAGATCGTTGATTATGTCCAGTTCCCGGTAATTTAATGTGATGCAAGCTAGTAAATAAATCAGACCCCGAATGGCTTCTCTTTACAGGTAAGGAGTGGAATTTTCAACCTATTTTTGGCTGGAGAGAGAGAGCCTCATACAGGTTTATTTTACTTTCCTCCTTATACGGAATTGATGGAAAAAATTGCCTTAATCTTCTTGTCATCAGGATGAAGCTGTTCAAAGAACAGACAAAAATGACTTAAAATGTCCTTTTCCCTTTGTGACACCCAATATTTACCGCTGTCGTAATTAGGATATGTTTTGTACAAAGTATGCCTTGTGAGGTATCATTCTAAAAGTCTTGATCTGCTAGATGGTAATATCTCGTCGGATTGTGTGTGTTATCGTTGTACGTGAAGATATGAAGTCTGGCTAGGTATGTGTTACTGAAACACGTTGTGAGGTTGAAAACACCCACAAGCAGCCTTTCAGGTAAAACAGTAAAAAGGCCAAACAATGTTCATGGCTCATTGAGGAAAAGCACACAAGCACCAGGGTTACCCCAGGAACTTTGTGCAATAGAAACCTCTCAGAGATAGCACTACACAATGGGAACTGTTTGACCCAGGTCACAGCAAAAGAGCTTTCCCACAAGTGAGAAGAAGATATTAAAGGGGGGGAAATGACATCATGATGGTACCGTACTCTCCCTACAACAGCATGCCTGGAAACACTTGAGGAAGAAAGACTGAACCGGGGGGAAGTGATGGTCCCAGGCTAAGGGATTGCTAGCCTGTGTATGAAAACCTGGGAAAGCCAAGGCAGCTTGTGCCTTAAGAATCTGCCATCCTGTTTATCACGCAGGGTGAGAGTTTGCTAATTCACATCCTACCTATCTAGTGCATTAAGCTCAGTTTGCAGTTTTGTTTATTTACTAGGTAATCTGTTCTGATCTGTTTCCTATCACTTATAATGACTTAATTTATCCTTTTTTAGTTAATAAACTTATTTTATGTCTTAATCCAAACCAGTGTGTTTGACTAAGGTGTCTAGGGAAAATCTCAGCTTGCTTGCCACAAGTGTGCATGGTCCTCTTCACATTGAGGAAGAGGCAGAGTGGGTATTAAATCCATATACTGGCCAGATTTGACCAGGGCAAGAAGGTACTGCTCTGGGGTCCTAGGCTGGTGAGTAGAGAGCCCGCATGTGACGGCAGTGGGGTGTATCCCTACCTGTGTGAATGCAGGTGGAAGTGCAAGCTTGAAGGGCTTTGCAACTTGTCACAGTAGCATAGTGTGAGAGGAAGCCCAGGCTTGTGGGTCAGAGGGCTCAGTGGTACCCCAATTCCAGTTGGCACCCGAGAGGAACCCATCAGACCTTTCCTAATTTCTCTGATTCTATGAACAGAAAATGACCAACCAGCTGTGATGATAAGGTGGCTAAGTGCAATGGAGGGGAAAGGTAGAGAACTTTTTTTGAGGGGAGGGGGAACAATAGACCCTTCAAATGAGGTTCTTTTAACAATGGGGATAAAAGGTATGAACACAGAGGTATGTGAGCCTCAATCCAATAAAGATTGTGAGGTCCTCAGATATGGTGCTAATGGGGGGCCTTATCAGTGCCCAAGTCAAGACAATTGATAAACAATGCGTTCACCATGCACCCCACACCTTTGCTAGTTTCTTCTTCTAGCTACAGGAATGCTCCTGGGAGGCTTCATTAATGCCACTACATAAGAACGGCCATACTGGGTCAGACCAAAGGTCCATCTAGCCCAGTATCCTGTCTTCCCACAGTGGCCAGTGCCAGGTGCCCCAGAGGGAATGAACAGAACAGGTAATCATCAAGTGATCCATCCCCTGTTGTCTACTCTCAGCTTCTGGCAAACAGAGGCTAGGGACACCATCCCTGCCCATCCTGGCTAATAGCCACTGATGGACCTATTCTCCACGAATTTATCTAGTTCTTTTTTGAACCCTGTTATAGTTTTGGCCTTCACAACATCCTCTGGCAAAGGGTTTCACAGCTTGACTGTGCGTTGTGTGAAGAAATACTTCCTTTTCTTTGTTTTAAACCTGTCGCCTATTCATTTCATTGGGTCATCCCTGGCTCTTGTGTGATGAGAAGGAGTAAATAACACTACTTTATTTACTTTCTCTACACCTGTCATGATTTTATAGACCTCTATCATATCCCCCCTTAGTCATCTCTTTTCCAAGCTGAATAGTCCCAGTCTTATTAATCTCTCCTCATATGGAAGCTGTTCCATACCCTCTAATGATTTTTGTTGCCCTTTTCTGTACCTTTTCCAATTCCAATATAGCTTCTGAAGCACTTTTAACTCTCCAGTTGAAGGAGAACACATGATTATTTCACAGAAGCCACCACAAACCCTTCAAAGGGGAACAATTTTTTGGCCCTGCATTTGAGCTGCTGAACAATTTCAGAGTAGCAGCCGTGTTAGTCTGTATTCGCAAAAAGAACAGGAGGACTCGTGGCACCTTAGAGACTAACCAATTTATTTGAGCATAAGCTTTCGTGAGCTACATCACTTCATCGGATGCATTCAGTGGAAAATACAGTGAGGAGATTTATATACACACAGAACATGAAACAATGGGTGTTTATCATGCATACTGTAAGGAGAGTGATCACTTAAGATGAGCTAATACCAGCAGGAGAGCGGGGATGGGGCGTGGGGGGGGCGTGAAGAAAACCTTTTGTAGTGATAATCAAGGTGGGCCATTTCCAGCAGTTAACAAGAATGTCTGGGGAACGGGGGGGGGGGGGGGGGGGGGGGGGGGGGGAATAGTTTTACTTTGTGTAATGACTCAACCACTCCCAGTCTCTATTCAAGCCAAAGTTAATTGTATCCAATTTGCAAATGAATTCCAATTCAGCAGTCTCTCATTGGAGTCTGTTTTTGAAGTCTTTTTGTTGAAGAATTGCCACTTTTAGGTCAGAAATCGAGCTATGAAAGTCCCCAGTTCCCATCACCAGCCCCGTGAGCCATCCAGGCCCTGCCTCTCCTAGTTTTAAAGTGTCATTCTCCTAATGGACCTTCTCCTCAAGAAGCAGAGGTGCGTCAATCGGATTGGTGCATTACCCTAGTCAATGGTGTGCGACAACATAGCCCAGCAGGTGTCCAGCAATCCTAGAAGAACTGGAATTACTAATATTTCTCTGACGTGGCACCTCATGTTGGAGGGAATTCTGACACCCGGCTATCTCTGTAAGAACCCAAACCAGTGAGGTGCAGAGTGCCTTTTTTTGTCACAGGGTCACTGGCCCTTTCTGGTGATATGGGACCAGCAGTGCCTGTGCCATAATTAGCAGCCATTTAGCCTAAGTGGGCAGGACTAATTGGAGTCAGATGACAGCCTGATCAACACCTGGGCCTCAACAAAGGGCAGAGAGTTCAGTTTGAGGGGAGAAATGATGAGGAGTAACTTGGGCTCCTGGGGAAGGCCCTGAAGCAGATCTGGAGGACTTCAGGGAAGCAGGCTGGCCATCAGGACTCTATCCCAAAGCAAGGAGAACTGAAAGGTAGGCCAGAAAGGGCTGGAACTGAGCCCCGAGGGTGGGCTGAAGAAGGAGCCCAAGTAGGGTGTTTGGACTTTTGTTACCTGAAGTGGTTAAGTTCTAGTTGGTGCCTTGGCCGGAGGGTTAAATCACATCACCAACCCAACCTGGGTGGGGAAGGATGAGGGGGCCCACCTCAGAGGAGGAAAGTGAGGCAGGGGAGTGCCTGCAGCATCATGCTGAAACAGCACGGGGCACTGTGGTTCAGGCATGTCTGTGACAACTTCCTAAGAGGTGCAGAGTTGAAATCCGTGCAAGTTGAGGGCATTCTAAATCCTTGTGACAATCCTCCACTGGAGATTGGGGAGAAGGGGGAGGTCACTGCGTCTTCAAGTGCTTCCATTCTGCAGGGGTTGTGTAGAGAGAAAAGCCAGTACAGTGGACTGGTCCCAGCTTCAGGCACTGCGGATATGTCTACACTGCCCACTAAGCCAGGCTCTGACTCAGGTTTGAACCTGAGCCCTGCTTCCATCCATACACCAATCAGTCCGACTTGGGTCAGCCAGAACTCAGGCACTGTGTGCATCGACTCCGCTGTGGGGTGGTGTCAAAGCCCACGTCCAGCTGTCACACAGGTCCAAGCCCTGTCATTCTGCAGTGTGGACGCAGCTCAAACCGCAGACCTGAGTCAGAAGGTCGGCACAGTGCAGTGTGGATGCATTCACGTGGCTGTGAGACCTCAGGCCCAGCAATTGTAAACCCCGAGCTTACAATGCAGCGTAGACATAACCTGTGGACCCCCAGTCCAACACTCGGAACACAACGCGAAGCCCACCACAGTAGCGGTAGGGAAGAGGTGTGATACGAATTTTACGTTTCCTCAACCGTTCTGCCAGCTTCCTAATTTTAGCTGATTCATGGAATTTCAGAGGCTCAGCAACTCGGTGTTGCTTTAAGATGCTTACTCAAGTTCAGGAGGAGATTGAGCGCTGTGTATTTTTAGCCCACCGGGTAGCTGAGCGGTATTAAGATGCAGTCAGTGTTACAGACGCTCGGCGTGAATCAGTATTCCAGCACCAGCCTCTCTGTGCCAGCATTTTCCATGGAGTGTCTGAAAAGCGAGTTACCATGGAGACCTACCTCCAGGGCAACAGAACTTCGTGTCGGAAAGCAGCCACACAGGTAGAGAGATGGTCCAATAGCAATCCAAGCAGCTTAGAGAATGTCATACGGTTCATCTCTGGCAGGCAAATGTCATCAATAAATCCTGTCTCCTTTCTCCTCTGAGATACATGGGGACAAATGAATATTAGGACAATTTGGCTGCGGACCCCCGAGGAAAGGTGGTTTAAAGGCCTATGGTGTGATTTTTTTTGTGTGTGCCTTCCTAGAGTGATCTGCTCATTTAATTCATTCTGCTGCCTCCCACCCTTCATTGTTGATTTCAAAAAGCCAAAGTCACCCTCAGAAAGGTAAGTCTGAAAAATGAAGGACCTGCAAGGTGGCTGCAGGATGTCTTTGACCTGAAAAACACAACTGCGGTGGAAGAAATTATATGAAGCAAAAGCTAAGGAAAAGGTGGTTCTTCTGGGGGTGATGGAACAAGTAATTATTCCCCTGAGCCTCTCTTCTAGGATTAGATGAATTGAATCAGATCTGCACTTCATTCTGTTGGTAACATCCTCCCGTGGACCTTCTCCCCTCCCAGTGGCCAAGTTCCCAGCAGCTTGGCTCTCACACACTTGCGTCCCATGGCCTATTCAGAAGGGCTCTGCAACACACTGTATGAACAGCTGAATAAAATAAAGATTGTCTAGTTTTTGAATCGGCCCAAGGATGGGACTGTCTATTCCAGGTGGAGAATTGGAGGGAGGACCATTCTTCGTTGACGGGCCGAATACTCTGCTGGTGTCCACTAGTGCAGGTCCACTGATGTCAGTGGGCCAATTTACAGTAGCAGAAAGTTTGCCCCAGTGAGTCCACTGTTGAGTGAAGCATCCACTGGAATGGTTCCATTTCCTTCATTTTCTGACCCATCAAATCTTTCTCCTTGGTCTCACCAGCATCCTGGGAAGTTTAGAAAAAGAATTAGTTCTTGCCATGCATAATAATAGTGACTGACACTTTCATCCAGAGAGCAGAGAATATGAAACAGTGGGGTGGGAGGAGGTATTGTTTCATATTCTCTGTGTATATATAAAGTCTGCTGCAGTTTCCACGGTATGCATCCGATGAAGTGAGCTGTAGCTCACGAAAGCTCATGCTCAAATAAATTGGTTAGTCTCTAAGGTGCCACAAGTATTCCTTTTCTTTTTGCAAATATTCAGACTCCTCTCCAGCCCCTTTCTCTTTCCCCCAGTGTCACACAATGCCAGCATCAGCCGTGCAGTGGTAATCTAACATGAACTGAGAAACAGAGTCAAAGCACCTTTAATGAAGCACAATTCCATGCTTTCAGCTGTGACAGGCTCATTTACATCACCTTGTCTCTTTAAACTCTGGCAGATCCCCCCCCAGCTGGCATCAGGCAGTTTATAATGCGATACCCAGAGGAATTATGGTACAATTCAGAACATGACTGCAGCCCTGGGATTCACAAGTAGCTTGAACCAGCACAGGCTGAAAAACCCGTACAGTAGGGAGATATTGTTCTCAGTACGGTTGTGACAAAGTAGTCCTGGGCCATGAGGCTTACAAAGGGCTTGGCTTATAGGGCTAAATGTACAGGTGATGTGTAAGGTGGTGTAACTGAGATGCCCTTACACTCAGAGTCCCTTAGACTTATTTACACCCGCTCAATGGATGTGCTGAGTTGGTGGAATTTACCAGCTGGATCAGAAGAAAATAAACTGTATGTCCCTCCCAAGCTCTGCCCCCCTCCTAAGCCTCACCTACTTGTGCTGCCAAAATGGGACACCGCTCACAGTAAATTGTGCAAGCCTTCCGGATATCATTGCCCCTCTCCTGTCTTGCTTGCTTAGAAATAGTTCAGGTCGGCATTAAGCTTGTCATCAGTAGGCTCCAGTGGTTCTCAAACTTATTTGATTGGGACCCCCTTCTTTGTGTCTGGAGCTGTTTATGCCTCCCCATGTATCTATACTGCCACCCAGCTCTGAAGGCCTAGCAGAGGGCAGCAGCTGCTGGCCGGGTGCCCACCTCTGAAGGCAGCACCTTGCCAGCAGTAAGGGAGGCAATGTGACAAGTGATATTCATCAATATCACTTTTCACAGCAGACTTAGCACCCCATTGCCACCCTTACTCCTGCACCATTGCTGACACCCTGGGGCTGACACCGCCAGCTGAGCGATTTGCAGGGGAAAGCCCGAGCCCGGGCTGTCTCATGATAAGGAATGGAGGTGGGGGAAGGAGATCCTGAGTTCGGGCCGTTGGGCTCCAGCTGTCAGCTCCAGGGTGGCAGGGCTCTGGCTGTCCCCTTCCCCAGGAGCTCAAGCCACCTGGGGCTGTCAGCCAGAGCTCTTAACAAAAAATGCACAGGTCGCAGCACCCTTGACACATTCCTGTGCCTCCCTTGGGAGGCCCGCCCCATAGTTTGAGAACCACTGCTTTATATCATACCCTAGGAAGATGGCATTCTCCATAGCCATTGCTGCAGACCGCAGACATAGTGAGATACAGGCCAAATGACCAGTCCTCTATAAACTGTAGTTCATATGGCAAATGTGATTTGGTCCGTGACCTCATCCCCACTTCTAGTCTCCTTTTCCATTCTGTACAGACCACTATCCTGTCTCTGTTTCCCCAAGTCTGTTTTACACCCTTGTTATGACTTGGCAGGTGTTCATTTACTTGAAGATATCAAAAGGTATTCAACAAATCCAGCGGTTCTCAAACTTCATTGCACCGTGAACCCCTTCTGGCAACTTACTACATAACCCCAGGACGGGGGAACGAAGCCCGAGCCCCGCTGCCCTGGGCGGGCACCAAAGCCAAAGGGCTTCAGCCCTAAGTGGGGGGGCCTGTAACCTGAGCCCTGCCACCCAGGGTTGAAGCCCTTGGGCTTTGGCCCTGGACCCCAGCAAGTCTAAACGCCAGCCCTGGTGACCCCGACCTACAGTTTGAGAACCGCTGGCTCACAGTTCAGATGAATGGGAGCAGTTTGCCTGGAGACTCAAGTGAGTGTCATCCGATGAAGTGAGCTGTAGCTCACGAAAGCTTATGCTCAAATAAATTTGTTAGTCTCTTAGGTGCCACAAGTCCTCCTTTTCTTTTTGCGGATACAGACTAACCCGGCTGTTACTCTGAAACCTGTCACCACATCAGTTACTCTCAGCTCATCTTATGAAGATCTAGAGGCTTCACCAAACCAAAAGACGAAAGGATGAAGTTTTTAAAAAGCATACACTTTACAGCACGAGATGGAGATGGGGATTCTAGGGAAGAGAACCATGCTGCTACAGACCAGTCCAGTTTGACCGCCGTTATCTATGTTACTGTTAGAGAGGCTTATTTACTGCACTTTATGTATATTGCTTCTGAAATTGGCCTTAAAGAAAGCACTAAAGAAAGCTGATCTCCATTTGAAACTATTAGGCACCACTTCCTTCAAAGCCACTACTTCTGCAGGGTATCCTCGCTCTGAACCTTGTCAGCCTACAGTAGCCTTCATGATGCCTTGATGGTGCTACGCAGCATGGGCTAGTGGCTAGGATACTGGACTAAGAGTCTGGAAAGGTGGGCACTAGCCTCGGTTCCGCCACTGACCTACTGCTTGGCCGTGGGCAAGTCACTTTGCTCTCCCACCCTTTTGCCTTGTCTTTTGAGACTGTAAGCTCTTGGAGGCAGCAGTTGTCTGTCATTTTGAATTTGTACAGCACCTGGCACAGTGGGGCTCACAGCTTGGTTGGCACTAATGCACCATAAATCATCATCATCTGCAGCTAGCATCTGGTGTTTTCTTTACTGACTGGGAGGCAAAATTAGTTTCCTTCCACGTACATGTGCAGATCATTTTCTTGCCATCTGAGCTGGGTGTGTACAAAGGGGGAAATCCATTGGCACGGGCTGGAGCAAGACCTATGCACTGCTTACACTCTGTTCCTGAGCAGAAAGGGTTAACAGCCTGGCGAGTATATTTCAAAGCTGAAATTGTGGTCTCTGTTCATCCCTCGTGCTGTGGAGCTGGCAGGCACAATGAATGGTAGTCTGTAGCTCTGAACTCCAGCTGAACTGAAACCCAAGTGATCTTTCCTGCTTCACAAACACTCCATGTTCAGGTCTTCAGCTTGTTGTGGGCATGACAATTAATGCCACACCAAAATGCTTCTGTCCCACCCTCCTCAGGGATCTCAGAGTAGGGAAACAAAGGACAGAGCACTTGATTCTTTGTCATTGAAGTCAGGGGTGGGGAATCAGGACTAGAAGAAATGAAATGACTTGCCATAAGTCGCCCAGGACATCTTTGGCAAAGCCAGGGATTGAACCCTGTTCTCCAAAGATAGGTGTGACAGGTTGGATCACAGAAAACCCCTTGGGAACTGCCAACTGATGTGCTGAGACTAATTCTAAGTCTGTTTTCCCTGGCAGCTTGGGACTTCAGTGCCCTGCCTGCTTTGAGCCAGACATGCTAGCCAGCTGCAAACGCAGACCCAGGTCTGAACCATGTCCCCTAACAGGCTTAACTGAAGGCGGTTTAAGAAATGTTCCTGTCTCCAGCACTCGGATACCCAACTCTCAATGGGGTCCAGACCCCAAATAAGTCTGTTTTACCCTATATAAAGCTTATACAGGGTAAACTCGTAAATTATTCGCCCTCTATAACATTAATAGAGAGAGATGCACAGCCTTACTAAGGCTATTTAAAATCAAACAAGTACACAGCCAAGATTCATAACTTTGAATAAAAAAATGATACATGCATACAAATAGGATGAATATATTCAGTAGATCATCACCTTTGCAGAGATATGTTACATGGCATATGTAACATAAAACACGTTCCAGTTACGTCTTATTTACATTCATAAGCATATTTCCATAAAGCATTATGGGGGGCAACGTCACAATAGGGTACATCATCTACTCTGGAGGTATCATTTCCAGGCCAAGCAGATATATCCCCCCCCCCGCTAGCTCCAATTGAATAATAGAATCATAGCACTGGAAGGGACCTCGAGAGGTCATCTAGTCCAGACCCTGCACTCAAGGCAGGACTAAGTATTATCTAGACCATCCCTGACAGGTGTTTGTCCAACCTGCTCTTACAAATCCCCAATGATGGAGATTCCACAACCTCCCTAGGCAATTTATTCCAGTGCTTAACCACTCTGACAGTTAGGAAGTTTTTCCTAATGGCCAACCTAAACAGCCCTTGCTACAATTTAAGTCCATTGATGCTTGTCCTATCCTCAGCATTTAAGAACAAATTTTCTCCCTCCTCCTTGTAACAACCTTTTATGTACTTGAAAAGTGTTCTCATGTCCCCCTCAGTCGTCTCTTTGCCAGACTAAACAAACCCAATTTTTTCAATCTTCCCTCATCGCTCATGTTTTCTAGACTTTAATAATTTTTGTTGCTCTTCTCTGGACTTTCTCCAGTTTGTCCACATCTTTCCTGAAATGTGGCACCCAGAACTGGACACAATACTCCAGTTGAGGCCTAATCAGCACGGAGTAGAGCGGAAGAATTACTTCTCGTGTCTTGCTTACACTACTCCTGCTAATACATCCCAGAATGATGTTTGCCTTTTTAGCAACAGTGTTACACTGTTGACTCATATTTAGCTGGTGATCCACTATGACCCCCAGATCTCTTTCTGCAGTACTCCTTCCTAGGCAGTCATTGCCCATTTTGTATGTGTGCAACCGATTGTTTCTTGGTAAGTGGAGTACTTTGCATTTGTTCTTATTGAATTTCATCCTATTTACTTCAGACCATTTCTCCAGTTTGTCCAGATCATTTTGAATTTTAATCCTATCCTCCAAAGCACTTGCAACCCCTCCCAGCTTGGAATTGTCTGCAAACTTTATAAGTGTACTCTCTATGCCATTATCTAAATCATTGATGATGATATTGAACAGAACCAGATCCAGAACCGATCCCTGTGAGACCCCACTCGTTATGCCCTTCCAGCATGACTGTGAACCACTGATAACTACTCTCCGTGAACTGTTTTCCAACCAGTTTTGCACCCACCTTATCGTAGCTCCATCTAGGTTGCATTTCCCTAGTTTGTGTATGAGAAGGTCATGCGAGACAGTATAGAAAGCTTTACTAAAGTCGAGATATACCACATCTACCGCTTCCCCCATTTACAAGGCGTGTTACCCTGTCAAAGAAAGCTATCCGGTTCGTTTGACACAATTTGTTCTTGACAACTCCATGCTGATTGTTACTTATCACCTTATTATCTTCTAGATGTTTTCAAATTGATTGCTGAATTGCTTGCTCCATTATCTTTCTGGGTACAGAAGTTAAACAGACTGCTCTGTAAATCCCCGGGTTGAGCTAGCATGCTAATAGCATGTACCCCCGGGCTGCACAAGTGGTGCACCAGGCTAGCTGCCCGGGTACGACCCCACCTGACGCCCCAGGTACATACTTGGGTGGCTAGCCCAGCCTGCTGCCCATGCTGCCGCAGCTACCCCGGTGTTTTTAGCATGTGGCTCAGAGCCGGCACAGATATGTCTACCTGAGCTGGAAATTACAGCCCCACCCCAATGCAGACATACCCACAGCAAGTACTTCCCTGCAAGATCACGTTCACCTCCTCCCCTCTGGCATGTGGTACTTGACCAATGAGTAGCAACCGTGGTTGAGAAATGCCCATCATTTTTCATGGAAAATTTAGGGAAAAAATTGCTTTTTAACCCCTCCCCCCAGTTCATGTCATGAATAACATTTTTCAGGGTTTCAAACGCCATTTTTGGTTTAAAAAATTGATTTTTCAAAAGCCGAACGCTGAGTTTTTGAGCTGAAAACCCCCCAACCTGAAAGCTGAAAGTTTTTCAGCTTCTGATTTCGAGTTCTTGGGTTTGTTCTTTTTGTCCAACCTGAAAATTTTCTGTGGGAATGTTTGGTTGGGACTAAAAGCCACTTTCCGTCCAAAAATATTGCAGTGTGACCAGCTTTCATGAATAATCAGGTTGCTATTATAAACATGCACGCAGCATAACAGGGAGGAACGGGGAACAGCCCTCAGCCAGTGGGCTATTCATCTGTGCTTGTGGCCTATTTATCCCAGCCCATTTCTAGGCAGGCTACCAGCAGAAAACGCTTCACTTCACTTGTTATGGATAATAATAATCAAAGAAAATAGTTCAGTCTGACACCTGTGGTCTTGTGGCCTTGTAAACCGCTTGTCCTCTCCTGGCAACTGACAAGAATCACGCTCAGCGAGGACCTTCAGTGACAGATCAACAATTGAGCCATGAGCCGTCGCAGGGTATGACTAAGAATTTTCACCGAGGTACATTGTTAAGCATGGGGCTGAAGGCTGAAGGCTGTCAAGGCACCTAGGCAAGACTTGTCACACAGCCATTGAGAATATTTTTAGCGCTCCTCTCGGACGGTTCTGCAGGGTGGGAAGTTTGGATTCCAGCTGTCCCTGGGGGGAAGATATCTGGGCTGAGAGATTGCACAAGGCAATCTCTGGGGTGGGGGCAGGCATCATGATAATAGGGCAGACATTTATTCCTGACTTCAATCGGAAGCTCTTTGGGATAGGGACTGGCTTTATGTTCTGTGTCTGTACAGCGCCTAGCACGAGGGGGGCCAGGTCCATGACTGCTAGGTGCTACGATAACCCAGATAATTAACCATAATGATTCACAACATGGGGGTGTGTAAAAGTGTGCTGGCCCTTTAAGGACAGTCCCAATGCCAGCACGAGCCTTTTATAGGGCACAGTGGCAGCCCTGATTGTTCCTGGAGCCTTAGATAGTGCCACTGGCAGGAAAGTGCCCACCTCGATTTTGCAGCCATTTCTCTCTGCAGCTGACCTCTCCCCAGTGGCTCTGGCCTTGATGATGCTCTCATTAGATTATTGCAATGTAGTCTATGCAGCTACCTCTATGCACCACTGACGTCACCACAGTGACACGGGGGCGGGGGGGGGGGTGCACTTGCAATTTATCTGGCTATCAGACTGAGGGAGGCACCAAGTAATTCTGCCTGCCCTGCAATAGAGGAGCCAGCTGGCAGACAACAAGCCACAGGCCTATGATCACCACCAGAGATGTGTAAAAGGTTTCTACTTGGTCTCATTTCTGCTGCTGAGGTCTTTGCAAGGTACTTCAAGTTGGACCTGTGAGAGGCTATACAAACTATGCACAGGCCAGGGGAGGGTTATTGAACTGCTCTGGGCTCCAGGGCACGTCAGGCCTGGAAGAAGGGCCTACAAAGGGGACATGCAGCTCAGTTAGCAACATCCCTGGAAGAAGAACAGATCTCCCTATGTCAGCTCCTGGAGAAAAGTATGGCTGAGAGCTCCTCTGGCTGCTGCCTGCCTAAATCCCGAGAGGGGAAGGTGGGCTACATTGCTAATGATTACTTTGGAACTCTTATTAGCAACTCAGCTGTGGGTGTTCAGCTGGATTATGACTTGCCAGAGGCCCCACGAAGGAAGAGAGATCATCTGGGGGCTTATCAGTTTATCTCTCTCCCCGCCCACTTGTGGACCTTTAGTAGCTCTGGAAGGGGTGCACTCCCATGGGACCTTGTGCTGCTGATGGATGGGAGGCTGGGTGAGTACAGGGCGCTGTCACCCCGGTGGTGTGGGGTGGGAGATCCAACCAACAGCAGGGGCTCAGCTCAAATGGGTGAGTTTTGCCCTGTTGCAGGTGGAAACTGCTGGGGTGTGTGATATGAGCTATGCATGAGTTGCAACCCCCTCTCCATTTGTGTGAAGAACGCTGTTGTGTGGATTATGACATATGCAAATGTCTATGTGACCTGTACCAGCTTGCAGGAAAAACAATGGCCTGCATGAGTCTGGCTGATTGTGAAAATAGCCCATGGGATGGAAAAGATGCTAAATTCACAAAACCAGGTCAGTTCCAAACTAGTCAAGTTCCTCTTGACTTGAAACTTTCCTAACAACCTCACACAGCGCGGATCATTATTCACTCCCAGGAGTTTCTGGGTCTCTCTTCTCAGTATGAATATGATTTAAGCCAAATATATAGACACGGGGCCCAATTCTCACTCACTCACTCCAGATCTACACAGCGTAACCCTCCTTGCCTTCAGTGGAGCTATGGGTGCCTTAAACCAGTGAGAGCGAGAGAAAAATCTGACCCTGGAGCTGCATTGGAAACAGAATGCAGGAAACCAAATGCAACATGAGATCCCTTCAGATAGGAGACCTTTCTTTTAAAGAATTTATTGCAGCGAGTTTATTGGCACTTATTTCTTCCCTTGGCAAATCCAATGTTTGATTTAAAGAGCAGGAATTGCACTGGAGAAACTCTCTTCCAATCTGCCATGCTTATTAATGCCTAACAATTTTGTCAGCTCCCAGGACTAACCTTTCAGATTTAGGCTTGGACATCCTGAAATGAATGTTGATGCCTCTGACGTGATGCATAGCTCGGAAAGGCTGAAAATGGAAGATCTCTGTCTGAAACACCTGGATAGTCTTGTGCGTTAAGCACACCTGTTGTCGACCTGCTGGAGTAGTCTGTCAAAAGCCTTGCTATCCTGGGAGGCAACAGTTAATAATAATACCTAGTTCTTATATAGTGTGTTGCATCAGTAGATCTCAAAGCACTTTACAAAGGAGGTTGGTATCATTATCCTGGCCTTTTTACAGATAGGGTAAGCTGAGGCACAGAGCCGCTTAAAAGGGGAGCTGTTGGCAGCTGTCCCAGCTTTATTATTGTTTCTTGTTTTTATTTAAAAAACATCTTCACTTGGATCAGGGCCCCACTGGGCTAGGCACTGTGCATACCTAGTGAGAGACAGTCCCTGCCCCCAAAGAGCTACAGTCTAAACAGCCAAGGGAAGGATTATATTTAAAGAGGAGGAAGAGATTGACTGTAAGTAACGTGGCCAAGATCACACAGGGAGTCTGTGTTAGATGCAGGAGTAGAGCTTGGATTTCAGGAGTCCTGGTCCAGCGCCTTCACTACAAGAGCCACGCACCACAGGTCCACCGCCTTACCATAGTGTCTGAGCACCTGGTATATAATGTCTTGATCTTCACAGCCCCCTCAACTCCTGTCAGCTAGGTCAGTGCTGTTCTCCGCACTGAACAGAAGAGGGAGGGAGGCCGGCCCAGAGATGCTAAATCTGTGGTGAGCAGTGACTTGAGTCCAACTCTCCCAAATCTCACACTAGTGCTCTAACCATTAGACCGTCCTTCCTCTCTAAGGCACTAGATGGCCTCAAAAATCTCGGGGACTACGTGATTCGCCCAAGATCACCCAGGGAATTAAACTTGTCTCCTAAGTCTCAGCCCACTGTGCTGACCACTGGGGCATCTCGCGGTAGTCCCGTACCTGCACATCTGGCTGTTATTAATCATGTTTATGATGGTAGTGCCTAAGGACCAACCAGGAGCGGGGGCCCATTGTGCCAGGCACTACACAAACCGAGAATAGGAGATGGTCCCTGCCCCAGAGAGCTTCCAATCTAAATGTACCAGACAGACACCGGGTGGGGGGAAAAGGTAGGATGCACCCACAGATGAACAAAGTGATGGCAGTAAACTGCATCTTAATTCCATGAAGATTTGGGTGCAGGATTTAGGTTTAGATTTGGGATCAGTGGGTTTAGTTAGGAGGGGATCAGCTCTGTGGGAAGGGGGCAAAGGGGACAGGGTAGGGAAGAAGAGGGTAAAAGCTGCAGGCGAGGATTGAAGCAGAAATGAAGAGACGGGAGCGGGGTGGGCTGGGCTGCTTCTCGCGGGTTTCCAGGATTGTGAGGCACCGGCCCTTAGCGGGAGGAAGCCACGTCTGTGCCTGCTCTGGGGCAGTTCCCCAACACAAGTGCTGCCTTCCAGGCCTCGCTGCCTATGGACAGGATAGCAATAGGCACAATCCAACCCTGGAGCCCTCCAAGCATCTCCCTGGAGTGCCCAGCCCCTGCTCCACTGGGTACTCTCAGAATTCCCAGATCCTTTGGTCCCAAAGGAACAGGCCACCCCAGCTTCCCCGTTATGCCATAGAAGACAGCATTCAGATTTCCAGTGATGAGAAGTTTATTTAATTAAGAACAGAGATTGAAATGCGCAAGCAGGAAGGTGGGAGAGAAAGGGTACTATAAAAATAAAATCATAACACACCTACTAGAGCCTAACCTCTACTAACAAGACACTGTCCCATCATCAGAGCAAACGTGCACCCCCAGTGCTTCCAGTGTGTGTCACAGCCAGGCTTGGCTGTGGTCTTCTGTTCATGAGACAAGCACACTATCCTCATCAATCCTCAGTGGAACGATCCAGTGTTTGTCTCCACAGTTATACTGTAGTTCAAAAATCCATTATCTTCACTTGAACATAAGAACGATTGTACTGGGTTAGACCAATGGTCCATCTAGGCCCATATCCTGCCTCTGACAGTGGCCACTGCCAGATGCTTCTGGCAGTTGGAGGTTTAGAGACACCTGGTGCACGGAGTTGTGGCCCTGACCATCTTGGCTAATAGCCATTGATGGACCTATCCTCCATGAACGTACCTCATGCTTTTTGGAACCCAGTTATACGTTTGGCCGTTACAACATCCCCCGGCAATGAATTTCACAGTTTGACGGTGCGTTGTGCGATGAAGTACTTCCTTGTGTTTTAAACCTGCTGCCTATTAATTTCATTGGGTGACCCCCTACTTCTTGTGTTATGTGAAGGGGCAAATAACACTTCCCCATTCATTTTCTCCCCACCATTCGTGAGTTTGTAGACCTCTCTCGTGTCCTGCCTTAATGGTCGCTTTTTCCCAGGTAACTTGCCTAACCCCACTGTTTGTGTTTCCCTGTCTAGGATCTTCCCTGGAGACTTTGCAATTACTTGATTAGCATGTTGCTCAGACTGTAAATAGGCATTCAGTGTGAAGTATGCAGTACTCAATTTACATGGGGACAGACCAAGAGATAGACAGACATCGTCTTCCTGAAAGAAACCTGTTTCTTGCCTTTTGGCGACCACTCCAAGTCACAGACCTTAAGAATGTGATTTTCAGGAGTTACACGTAATTCTTCACAATTATCCATCTCGCAGTGGTCATGAGGACCAGTGTGACCCAGGCTTTCAAGAGCAACCTCACATGACACTCTGGTGAACTATTAGGTAGATACCACCCCATGCTCTCTGCTAATTGGCGTCGAGGTCCTTGGTGCAAACAGCCAAGCCGCACAGGGCACAGAAAGTCCAATCAAAACTGTACAGTGTTCTCTGAATGTCAGAAGGTCCCCGCTCCAGCTGGAGTCTCTGGCTGGCTCCTCTCTTCCGTTTTCCCCCAAAGCCACAAAATGGGGAAGAGAGGAGGCACCATGTGGGTCCTACTTTGCCCAGATGGTAAGGAGTCTTCTCTATACACTTCTGAGGGGTGCTGGGGATAAGGGTGGACCCCCTCCTACCAGCTGGCGTCTCTCTGGCTTGTGCCTTGTAAAAACCCATCTCTCCAGTGTATTCGTATTTGGAGAATAACAAACGTCCATTTTTTGTCTTGAAGGGTCTTTAAAAAAAAAAAACCCCAAACCCCCGCACAAACGAATTGCCTCTCGCCGTTGCTTGTCGCTCACCGTTCTCTCCATCATTAGCCTTTTGTTTCTTTCTGGGCCAACTATTCTTCATCTCTTGCTTTCTGCTCCCAGAACCTGGCATTTGCAGAACAGCCTGAAACACAAACAAATTGCAGCACTTCAGAAATCTACCAATGCTAATATTTCAGTAACCTGCTGAAACTTGCCAAGGGGCAAGGTTTCCTTCAGGGAGTGCTGGGGGGAGGGATAGCTCAGTGGTTTGAGCATTGGCCTGCTAAACCCAGGGTTGGGAGTTCAATCCTTGAGGGGGCCATTTCGGGATCTGGGACAAAAATTGGGGATCGGTCCTGCTTTGACCAGGGGGTTGGACTAGATGACCTCCTGAGGTCCCTTCCAACCCTGATATTCTATGATTCATTCTTGTGTGCAGACGCTGAGGAGTCCTGACGAGGGACTGCGGTCTGTGCAAAGCGAGGTGCAGTCGGGGTATATGCAGGATCTGAGGCGTATTAATGGTTTATTATGAATTTACTGCATTCCAGCACACTTTGGTGTTTGACACGGACCCTGAATTTCTTTGGCCTCCTGCTCCCGCATCTTCTGAACCTGCTTCCTATCGTCACCACCAAATCGTCACCCGCATCTGCACCATTCAGTCATTAATTATTTATGACTAGGATGCCATTTTGCTAGGTGCTGTACAAACATAGAACAAAAAGACTATCCTTGCCCCACAAGAGCTTACCATCTAGGACTGTGCCGCTCCTGGAGCCTGCATTCAGACCATCATCTCTGCCATCGAAATAATGGAGCGAGCTCTTGGCAGGCAGGCCACAGATCAGCATATGCTTAAATGCTTTGCTGAGTGGGACTGGGTATAACAGGTACTAAAAGCATGAGCAATAAGCGGGCATGGGGCCGGGGGCCGGGGCAAGAGCAAATCTTGCCAAACTGGATGGATAGTTTTAGACACAATTCCATCACTTGAAAGCCTGGAAGTCCATTCTTCTGTGCTCCATTTACTCTTCCTCCCATCCCCTCCTCCCACACCTCTTTGTTTCACCTGAACCCTAGAGTGAAATCCCTGCCTCAGTGAAGTCAGTGGCAAAACTCCCATTGCCTTCAATGGGGCTAGGATGTCACCCCTAGACAGTAAGCATTTTGAGGCAGGGGCTGCATTTTTGTTCTGCGTCAGTACAGTAGGCAGGAAGGGGTGCTGGTCCATGGCTGGGCATCCTAGTGCTGTGGCCCTAATAATGATAAATATAAATACTTATTGGTAAGGTGTCTATCGCTAGGGGGCCTTGGACCTTGATAAGGACCTTCTATTGCTACTGTAATACAAACAATTGCTAATAATACGAATGCAGTAACTCTCCTGTGAGTAGGAGCTATGTTCCCTTGTGCAATCCCTGCATGACTCCACAGAGCTGCGGCAAAAAGCCGCAGCTGCTCTCTGTTTAGTTAGATGAATGAAACATTCGATTTAGCCTGTAATAAAAATCTCGCTCCCTAAATTAATTCAGATTGGCTTGGAGATGAATGCTGACATTCCGGCTGTAGTGTAATATAGAAATGTAGGGCTGGAAGGAACCTCGAGAGGTCATCTAGTCCAGCCCCCTGCACTGAAGCAAGACCAAGTAAACCCCTCTGCCACCTCTGACAGCTGTTTGTCCAACCTGTTCTTAAAAACCTCCAATGACGGGCATTCCACAACCTTCCCTGGAAGCCTGTTCCAGAGCGTTATGTGACAGGGTCAGGCCAGATGGCTACAGGAGAGTGATCTTGCATGTCATCCTTGTGCAGGGACCATACTAATCTTCTCTGTATCGTTCCAATTTTAGTATACGTGCTGCCGAAGCAAGCACAACTACAGGAGAGTGATAGAAGGCAGATATATTAGCCCCAAGTTAAGTAGGTCCCTTTTCCCTGGGTAAGATAACAGGGAAGGTTCCAGAACAATCAGGAACTTTCTGGAAACAATTAAGGCAGACAGGCTGATTAGAACACCTGCAGCCAATCAAGAAGCTGCTAGAATCAATTAAGGCAGGCTAATCAGGGCACCTGGGTTTTAAAAAGGAGCTCACTTCAGTTTGTGGTGCGCGTACGAGGAGTTGGGAGCAAGAGGCACAAGGAGCTGAGAGTGAGAAGGTGTACTGCTGGAGGACTGAGGAGTACAAGCATTATCAGACACCAGGAGGAAGGTCCTGTGGTGAGGATACAGAAGGTGTTGGGAGGAGGCCATGGGGAAGTAGCCCAGGGAGTTGTAGTTGTCACGCAGCTGTTCCAGGAGCCACTGTAGACAGCTGCATTCCACAGGGCCCTGGGCCGGAACCCGGAGTAGAGGGCGGGCCCGGGTTCCCCCCAAATCCTCCCAACTCCCTACTTGATACCGGAGGAGTTGACCTGGACTGTGGGTTCCACCAGAGGGGAAGGTCTCTGGCCTGTTCCCCGATCCACTAGGTGGACCAGCAGAGACTGTGGGGATTGTTCTTCTTCCTTTCCCCACGCTGGCCAGTGATGAGGCTAACTGAGTGAACGGCACGAAAGTGGCCAAACTGAGGGCTGCCGTGAACCTATGAGGCGAGAAAATCCACCAATAAGCACAGGACCCACCAAGGCAGAGGAGGAACTTTGTCACAGTAACTATCCGGAGAGTTAGAAAGTTTTTCCTAATATCCAACCTAAATCTCCCTTGCTGCAGGTGAAGCCCATTGCTTCTTGTCCTACCTCCAGTGGACACGGCGAACAATCGATAAGGGCTGTTCTAAAGAGGACAGGTAACATATTTGGAGGCTGTTAGCAGGTCCCCTTCTCAGTTTTCTTTTCTCAAGGCTAGATGTGCCCAGTTCTTCTTCTTCTTTCTTTAACCTTTCCTCATAGGTCAGGTCTTCCAAATATTTTCTCATTTGTTGTTGCTCTCCTCTGGACTCTCTCCAGTGTCTCCACATCTTCGTTAAAGTGAGGAGCCCGGAACTGGACACAGTTCTCCAGCAGAGGCCTCACCAGAGCCAAGTAGAGTGGAACGACTACCACCTGCATCTGACACACAGCCCTCCTGTTCAAACACCCCCAAGAACGGGCCGAGCTTTTGTTGGCAACCGCATCACGTTGTTGACTCTTATTACATTTGTGGTCCGCTGTAACCCCCAGATCATAGAATATCAGGGTTGGAAGGGAGCTCAGGAGGTCATCTAGTCCAACCTCCTGCTCAAAGCAGGACCGATCCCCAATTAAATCTTTTTTCAACCAGTACAAACCCCAGGAACTTCATCATGAAGGCGGCACTTAAAAAAAAAAATGAAACCATGCTGACGTCCGGACATGCGGTTACGGGATCCTGTTAGGGGGCTTATTCCTTCACCCACTTACTTCCCTGGTCCTTCTCGCATGAACAGAGAGCAACAATACCCGAAGTCCAAAGGTGCAAACAATTTGATGTTTATTGGGGTGAACTTCCAGCAAGCATGATTCCAGTTTCCTTCCTTAGTATCCTCCTTCCCAGCTCTGAAACCACAGAGCCTTACACCTGTGTCCCTGTTCCCATTCCTACCCTTAGCCAAACATGATTCCAACTTCCTTACTCCCATTCCCTGTTCCCATTTCCCCCTTTAGCAAAACATGATTCCAATTTTCTTACCCCCATTCCCTGTTCCCATCTCACACACCCACATGCCCACCCACACCCAGTCACTTCCTCATTGACTACAGATTATATAGTAAAACTTGAGTTCTCCTTAGCTATACCTTAACCAATCATTTTCCTGAAATTTAACTAACCAATCCTAACATATTGTAACATGATTATGTAACCAATTATATCCCACCACCTCAATTAGTTTACACCCAGCAAAATTAATTACACAGCAGACAGGAACAATCACAGAACCAGACAGAGATTATACAGACAAACAACAGCAAAGTGGGAACTATAATGACAAAACAATACAGAAGTGAGGATTTCACATCCCAGCTATTGATAAGTGAGTTCTTGCCAGACAGGATGCTATCAAACTAAGTTTCCTTTTACATTTTCTAGGCACTTCCCTTCCTCTGGAGGTGATAGGAATACAATCCTGTCCTGATAGTGCCTAACAGCCCAATAGCACCTTATTTCAATGTGACTAGTTTGGGATGTGAGGATGTGACCATTCGCTTCCCAGCTTATGGCTGCCTCTGCTGCTTAGCCAAAGGCCTGAGCCTAAGCACAGGGCCACAAACTGTCACAGTAAGAGAAGGCCCTTACACTGGCAGACAGTGATTTTGATTCTTTCTTTTATACCTCTATCACTAGCCAAGTGATAAGAATACACCTAAATTCTTAGAGTATAGGCCTTTACAGACAGGCCTGAATATCTATATCCTAACAGATCCAAAGAGCAGCAGTTCCGCCCTGTAGCACGCTAGCCATATGATTTTCGGGTTTGTGATCCCAGATAAGGTTAAACTGTTTTTTTTTTTTTTAGATGCTTTATTTTTGCATGGCTCAAAGTCTGCAGCAGCCTTAAACCTTTATGCAAAAAGAAAAGGAGGACTTGTGGCACCTTAGAGACTAACAAATTTATTTGAGCATAAGCTTTTGTGAGCTCACGAAAGCTTATGCTCAAATAAATTGGTTAGTCTCTAAGGTGCCATAAGTCCTCCTGTTCTTTTTGCAAATACAGACTAACAGGGCTGCTCCTCTGAAACCTGCCATTAAACCTTTCTGTGATCCAGCCACGAGAGGGGGGCAGAGAGCCAGGCTGTATTTACACGGGGATAAAAGGCACAAATTCATTTTGGGGGGTGGGGGGAGGGAAGGGGCATGCAAGATGAGATATATGGGGGGGAAATAATTGCACCACCAGAGACCGAGTTGGAGGGAGATATCAGGAGGCTGTAATGCTGACAGGGTTTTAGGGGGATACTTAGGGTGACCATATTTTCCCAAAGGGAAAATGGGACACCCCTAGGCTGGCCTGAGTCCCTTTTCCCACCCCCCGCCATGCAGGGCCCTCCCAAGCCTCCCACCAGGCTGGGCTGAGGTCCCCTCCCCTGGCACCTGCAACAGACCCCGTGCCGCTCCCACACACATGGGGCTACCCGAGGCCACCCAGCCTCCCACCCATGTAGGTCCAGTCTGAGGTCCCCCTCCCCACTGGCACCTGGGGCCAGCCCAAGCCCCCCCCCATCCCCCCTTCCCCCTACAGATCCTTACCCCCGCATGCACAGGGCTGGTGGTCCGAGCCCCCCGCTCATGCTGGTTCATGTTGGGAACCAGCCTGACACAGGATCCCCAGGATCCTGAGCTACACCAAGTACTCCTTGGTCACAGTCCAGGATCTGGGCCTTTAAGTTAAGCAAATTTGAGTGTCCGGGCCAGAGCCTCAGCTGGTGTAAATCAGTGTAGCTCCAGTGATGGCATCAGAGCAATGTTGATTTATCCCAGCTGAGGAGCTGTCCCTTGGAGAGCAGATGAAACTAGCCAAAAGTCTATTTCCAGAAACTGCAGAGGAGAAAGCTCTTGCATCCCCAGTGATGCCGAGTCACCACTAGGTGAGTGGAGGGAGCAGGGAAGGAAATAGAAAGAGAGACACAGGATCTGTGAGATCGAGCTCATGAAGGGTTTTAAAAAATGCAAGGGAGTAAGTGTGACAGAGGCATAGTGAGGAACAGAGAGACTGGGGGCGGGCAGAGGAGGGACAGCCATACGGGAAGGGATGGGGGAGAAGAGACAGCAAACCATGATCATAAATGGAATGAATCTGCCAGGGGAGGGAAGCATTTAGACACAAATGCAGGGTGGCTCTGACAGCGATGGTGGGGCCGGGATCTGCAGCCACTCAGCTGCGCTGCACCTACCCGGTGAACAGAGGAGTGCATGGCTGAGAGCCCCTTTTTATGCGATAATTAGAAATGTCTTTCCATGGCTTCGAAAATATAAAGCACGTCACAAAAGCCCTTTTCATCCCTCCATTAGCTGAACTGATTGCCTAGAAGCCCTCGAGTGGAGAGACGCTGTGTGTAAGGGAGGCGGTGCGCTTGAAAGAGGCCTTGGTTTTGGTGTGGGGGGTGCGGTTTGTTTTTTGGTATCTCAAAGGGTACAGCTCAGATGCAAGACGTTGTTTCCTGGGGAAGTGTGGTCTCTGGAGGAAGCAGCTGGCACTGGGGTGGAAACAGAAGCAGATGAGAGGCTGACACTGGATAGTGAAAGTGAAAGGGCTCAAGGCTATAAAATTGCAGTGTAGCCCAAGTCCGGCAAGTCCAAGTCAGCTGACTCAGGTCAGCCCCGGGTGTTTGATTGCAGTGTAGACATACCAAATGTGTCCTCCTCTCCCCATGGACTTCATTGGGTCAGTTGAGCTAGGCAATGGCTCTTTTGCTGAGAGCCTTTAGGACTGAGGAATAAACAGGACAGGCGGGGCAGTCCCATTACATAGTCCATCGTTAGTGGTGCAGACAGATTTGCAAGTGCTCAGCCCCAGCTGAAAGGGTTAGATTTTTAAAAGAGCTCAGCTCTCATTGTGACACCTCAGGGAAGATTCCCTCCCCGGCCCCAGCACTTTGCTGTCCTGACAATCTGACCCTGCTTGTGGGCTCAGAAGGCTGTTTTTAAAAACTCTGCCCTTACTGATTGGGAGTCCTGTTGTGAATGACTGAATGTTGCCATCTAGCAAGGGAAAAACCACCCCCACAACTACAAAATCAAGGCAAATGCAACCGACAACGGACTTTGATCATTTCTTTTGCGACCTCTAGCTAGGTTCTGATTATTTGTGATCATCCTTCATGCAGTAAGTACAAGGTAGGATAGATTTGAACAAAAAAGAAAAAAGTAGTGAAATCTTTGTAATATGAAACCTCTCCAAATTATCCATTCTTAAAAAATATTTGCTGAAAGTTGGGGCTAGATCCCAGCATTTTGCTTTCTCATGTGGATTAGAAAGCATGTGGATGAACTAAATGAGGATCATTGACATGCCAAAAAACTACAAACACAGAAACGTTGGAATTACAAGACTGGATCAGACCTGGGATCTATCCCAGAATTCTGTCTCTTAACAGTGTACTGCACCAGCTGCTTTGGAGGAAGGTGCAAGACACCTATCCCCTCAACTGACAATTGTGGAATAACCTGCCCATGGGGGAAATTACTTCCTGACCTCAACTAGTTAGAGGTTTGTTCATGCCCTGAAGCAGGAAGGTTTATAGCCCTTCCAAAACTCTGGTTCATTTTTTCATCTTTACTGGGGAAATTCCAAAGGTTTGGAGTCCTGCCAATGTCGTTCCAATGTTTTAAAAGGATGACCCAGAGAACCATAGATGAGCTAGCCTGTTGTCAGTCCCAGGTAAAATAATGTCATGGTTAATATGTAGGTTTGGGAGGATTAAATTTTTATTTGTAAATGTTGATTTCACTGAACACCCACAAACTGACAAAACAAATTCCATCCATCATAATAAAAATGTACAGATAGGCAAAATAAAAAGGCCTGCTGCTTGAGAACTAATCTGAGTCTGATTTAAGTATATTTACCTTGTATATTTTGACAGTTTGTGTTTGAATGGTTAAAAGCTTTAACTTTTTAAATCTTAATGTCTACTGTCATTAAATAATTATTGTCCAACACCCCCACCATAACTTGGTGCAGCTGTGAACATTTAAATTGATAAAAAATTTAAAATAAATAATAATAAATAATTTATAATAAATTGATAAAAATTGCTTAAAATAAGCATTAAACATTAATATTATCTATCAAAATTATAAAAAACATCAAAATTTAATCCTGCCAAAACTATTTACACAAAACTCTATCCACAAAAAATTAACAGATAGATGTATAATTAACAACAGCTATCATGGTTTTATGTAAGTTAGATCTTGCCAAACAAATTTTTGTAGGATTATGCGTCTGGTTGAATAAGGCAATTGTGTTGATATAAAAACAATGGGGAGTACTTGTGGCACCTTAGAGACTAACAAATCTGGGCATAAGCTTTCGTGGGCTAAAACCCACTTCATCAGATGCATGGAGTGGAAAATACAGTAGGCAGGTATATATTCAGACTAAGACAGCTAACACTCTGAAACCTGTGTTGATATAGTATACAGTAGTTGGATTTCTCCAAGGCACTTGTCTTAAACTCTCCCTGAATAATATAGATTCATAGATATTAAGGTCAGAAGGGACCATTATGATCATCTAGTCTGACCTCCTGCACAACGCAGGCCACAAAATCTCACCCACCCACTCCTGCGAAAAACCTCTCACCTATGTCTGAGCTATCGAAGTCCTCAAATTGTGATTTAAAGACTTCAAGGAGCAGAGAATCCTCCAGCAACTGACCCGTGCCCCATGCTACAGAGGAAGGTGAAAAACCTCCAGGGCCTCTTCCACTCTGCCCTGGAGGAAAATTACTTCTCGACCCCAAATATGGCGATCAAGATAGATGGATAAAAACTGGCTCACTGATAAATCTCAAAATGTAGTTATTAACAAGGAGACATCAAGGAGGGGGGCCGTTTCTGATGGGGACCCCAGGGATCGGTTGCTGGTCCAATGCTGCTCTAATATTTTTACAACTATCTGGATGATGATGTAAAATCTTTGCTGATAAAGTTTGAAGATGACCCAAATATTGACAGGGTAGGAAATAAACTGTTAGAGTGATCTGAATCACCTGGTTAAATGGCCAGACTCCAATAAAAGTCATTTTAATATAGCCAAATGCAAAATAATAAATCTGGAGGGAAAGAATGCAGATGATACCTGCAGGTTGAAAGAGTCTGTCTTGGACAGCATTGTCTCAGAAGATCAGAGGGAGCATAGCATATAATCGCCTCAACATGAGCTCTCAGTGCGTTGCTTTGACAAAATGGGCTAAAGTGATCCTTGGATGTCTGAACAGGGGATATCAAGTGGAAGCAGGGACATGATCTTGTCTCTGGACACAGCATTGTAAGAATAACTTGTCCAGTTCTGGTGTCCACACATCAAGAAGGATGTGAAAATACTGGAATGAGTCCTAAGGAGGGCCACAAAAATGATCTAAGGGCTGGAAAAAAAATAAGCCTTTTGATGTGAGATTTGAGGAGCTCAGTGTATCAAAGAGAAGGCTGAGAGGTGACTGTGTCTAGATACTCACACATGGCAAACAGATCTGATAGTGGTGAGCTTTTCAGCCTTGCTGACCAGGGCATAACAAGACGCTGAAGTTAGACAAAATTAACCCTGAAATAAGACGCAATTTCCTAATGGCGAGGGGAAGGACACATTGGAACAGCTCACCAGGGGAAGTGTTGGGCTCTAAAACAATATCAGGGATCTTTTTAAAGGCTATTCTTTAATCCAGCTTCTGGGAGAAATTCTACTGCCTGTCTGCGCAGAGGGTCGGGCTGGATGATTGTGGTGGTCTCTTCCGGCCTTGGTGTCTGTGAATTTATGAATCCTGCTATCCATCCCCTTCCTTATGGCCATAGAGAGAACAGGGAGCTCTGTGTTACCCTCAAAATGCTCATAACACGTGAAGCTTTGTATTATGACTTTAATCAAATCTCATGCTTCAGTCGGTCGTCTGCACGGGCCAGGAAGGAATGTTTTTCCCCGATGCACAACTGGCCAGATGTTTTGGGTTTCTTTTTCCCTGCTTTCCTCTGAAATATCAGGGATTGGCCACCGCTGGAGACAGGACACTGAACAAGGTGGACTAGTGCTCTGAGATGGCCCAGAGATTTATCTTTCCTAGATGCCTGGCTGGCGTGTGTTTGCTCCCATGCTCAGGGTGAAACTGACTGCCAGATTTAGGGTGAATCTTCCTCCTGGTTAGATTGCCCAGGGTCCTCAGAGTTGCATGGAGTGTGGCTTGCCCGCTAGGATCCTCAGAGCATGTCTTCACCTAATCAACACCCTGCTATTGCAGGAGCCCCTGGCATTGGTGGAAGATCAGGCTCTCCTGTTCTCTGCCTGTGGCCACAACAGTTTAGTCTCCTGAGGACTGAAGCGTGTGATTAAAGTAATTGGGCTCTCTATAAGGCTATTGGAGGTGAAATGTAATGGCTGTATGTTTACAGGAGGTCAGACTGGATGATCTACTTCTCCCTTCCGGCTTCAAACTCTATGAAACCATTCCAACTGGATATTCTTGTTACCTTCATGAACTTCCAGCCTTTTTAAACTCTTGGCCTCACTGGTATCTTGTGGCTGGTATCTTGTTCCACAGGCTAACTGTGCACCATGTGAAAGTGTTCTAAAAATGCCTCGAAGTCTGGAAATGCTGTAACCCTCTTGCTTCAGGACTCTGGGGTACAGACGTGGGGACCCGCATGAAAGACCCCCTACGCTTTTTTCTACCAGCTTAGGTTAAAAACTTCCCCAAGGCACAAATCTCTATTTGTCTTTGGACTGAGATATGCTGCCACCACCAAGTGATTTAACAAAGAACCAGGGAGAAGGACCACTTGGAGTTCCTCTTCCTCCAGCAATCCCCCCAAGCCCTTACACCCCCTTTCCTGGGGAGGCTTGAGAATAATATCCTAATCAATTGGTTACAAAATGACCCAAGCCCCTAGGTCTTGGAACAATGGAAAAATCAGTCAGGTTCTGAAAAGAAGGACATAAAGCAGTCTCTAACTTTCAGAGCTTGGTGATGTTAGAAAGAAACTTCCCTTCTGGATGGATTATTCCATAACTGAGTGTGTCTTCTTCTGAAGCAGCTGGTACTAATACCACTGTCTGAGACAGGGGCCCCAAATTGGCAAGGTAATTAATCATGTGTCTCACTTCTAAGCGGGTGACATGAATAGGTAGGACCCTACCAATGTCACTGCTGTGAAAAACCTGTCACAGACCATGAAATAAGCCCTTCCTCAAGAAATCTGATCTCCCCCTTGCTGTTGGGAGCGCCCCAGCCAGGAGGCTCCTTCCTGCGAGTCCCTGCTGGGCTGGGGAGGGACAGGACTGGTCCTTCCCTTGCATGGCAGCTCGGGGCGAGGCGGAGAGAAGGGGTGAGATCAGACCCACTTCCATGTACCTTTTGGGCTGGGACTCCCATGGTTACAACACTGTGAAATTTCAGAGATAAACAGCTGAAAACGTGAAATTGACCAATTAAAAACCCTCTGGCCATGAAATTGATCAAAATGGACTGTGAATTTGGTATGGCCCTTTTAAGTCACAAGCTTAAAACTAGGTATGTGCCTTGCTGAATCGGGGCCAGGACACTGGACTAGACGGCCCACTGGTCTGGTGTGTGATAGCAATTGCAATAGCATTGGTAAACTTTTGATGACAGGATTTTGGAGGGTTTATTGTTACTGCAACAGATTTTGCCTTAGTCACAGAAATTGTTAGACTTTCATACCTTTGTGCTACATACTGTCGCTATCTTCTTTTAAATTTAGCTCTCTTGTGAGGGGAGGGGAACCGGGGGCCAGTGTATACCGTCTGCTTCCCTTGCCTAATCAAAGAGCATTTGGCTTGAAAGGATCTCGATTCTAAGCGAAGGCGACAAGGAACATGCATCATTAAAAAATGTTCAAGTGACTTTCAGGGAGTAGTGGAATGCCTCTGAAATTTCTCCGGTTACAAATGCACCGCACCACAGCAGAAGCTGCGTAGAGAGATGGTGGGTCGGGGAGGCATGAAGAATCTAATTTTACAGTGGTTGTCAATTTTGCAATAACTCTCACAGGTAAAGCCTCTGATAGCCAACGAGTGGGCATGTTTTCTCTAATAGTAAACGAAAATAGATTTATAAGGCCCACGCTTCCCAGCCCTTTGCTGTCCCCTGGCACCCAACTTTCCGCCCCCTAAAACAGCTCATTTGCTAGGTAACGAGTTGTTTTCATCTGATTATAACTCTCCTTCCCTAATCCCCCTTCTCTGTGGAGGGCTGGGATATTAAACATTTAAGCCAAAAGAGATTTTGCTGCTTACTGTTACTGAGTAAGAACATCTGTCTTGAGGTTGTTTACTAAAACAGATTTCAGAGTAACAGCCGTGTTAGTCTGCTTATGCTCAAATAAGTTGGTTAGTCTCTAAGGTGCCACAAGTACTCCTTTTCTTTTTACTAAAACAGAGGGATTGGTAGAAAACAGCGGTATCTAGTAGCTATTCCCCAGATTACTGTATTGAAGATCTAGATAAAAGAATGCCTTGGTGGGTATATCAAAAGCCAGATGTATTGTATCTGCGTCAAGTTTTCCTCTTGTATTTCTCACATCCAGGCATGTTTTAATCCAAAGCCGAGATCCATCTTGTGTCGGTGATCCTGTCAGAGCTCACAGGCTAAGCAAGGTTAGAACACTTCAGAACTTGGAGAGCAAGGGAAGCAGGAGCTGATGCGGTTAATTCAGTAGAGAGAGCTGTCCCCTTGGAGTGAGTGCTGATCCCAATGCTTCCGTGTGGTGGGAGCGGGTGCTGTTTTGCAGGGAGCAGGGTGCTCACTCGAGGCCCTCTGTCCTGGGAGTCAGTGCTGACCCGAGGGCCCCCATGCTGTGTGCTACAAGGAGAAATGAAGGTAATTCAGCAGGGAGCATGCTCCCCTTTCATGCCCCCATGTCCCAGCATGGTGCAGGGGGGGTGCAGTGCTGCAGGAAGTGATATCCAGCCCAGGAGCCGTGCCAGGGATGTGCTGTGCTGTAGGGAGTGGGGTGGATGGCTTAGCAGGGGATGCTCTCTCCTCTGAGTCCAGGCTAAGCCCAATGTCTCAGCATGGAGCTGCCCTGCAGAGAGTGGTACCCACTTCGGTGGCACTAGGGGTGCTGTGTTGCAAGGAGTGGGGTGGATGACTCAATAGAGGTCTGATTCAGAGTGGAGCGGGAAGATGAGCCAGTCTGGATGGGCCAAGAAAGAAGTGGGAATGGCAAGCAAAAACAAACTCCAGGGGCCAGATCTTCCTCTGGGTAAATTGGTGTAGCTCCACTCAATGACTTCAACGGTGCTAGGTCGATTTACACTTCCTAAGGCTATGGCCCCACATTCTCCTTCCGGCACCCTAAAAGTCCCCTTTGGGCCTCCAGCTGGGATCTGGCAGTTCGGAGAATCATCCTGCTCCCTTGTGCTGAGATGGCAAAAGGCTCCGTATTTACAGATAGTTGCTTTAAACAGCTCAGAGCAGGTGATGGATCCGCACAGTAATTTCCGAGCACCACGACAGCTTGTGCTGCATGCAGTGGGAAGCTCAGGGACGAAGCCCCCACACCTCTTTCAGAGCATGAGGGGTGATGCTGCAGAGATGGCTGCTTGGATCCCAGCAGCCACGTTGTCACATGCCCCACGCCCTGGGAAAGTGACCTCTCTTCGCCTGCTGCGCTGACAATGTGCCAGGCATTTGAGGGCTGCAGCTAAGTCGCAGATGCAGCCTGTGCAGATTACACGTCCCAACATGCAATGCTCCATTTTGGCCCACACCAGGGCGGGTGGAGCCCTGCACGGTGAGCTGCACCTCTCTAGGATCGTGCTGTTTTTATTGTTGTTTGAGATTTACATTGACGTAGTTACTGGAGATTTCAGCCAGGCAAGGGACCCCCATGCCAGGCGCCGTGCAAGAATGCAGAGCCTGATTCTCATTTGCACTAAGGTCCTGTTACATACTCTGTCCGAGGGGCGTGAAAAGGCCTTAGTGTAAATCAGAACAGAGCCATTTGAATGGCAGTACAGAGTACCATCCAGTTAATTAAACGGGAGGAAGGCCAGAGGCTCCAGTGTAGGCCCACTTTGCTATCCCTGGGTTACTGTATAGGCCCAGTCACTATGTCAATAACCAGGAGTCACCAATACACAGGGAATTGGAGAGGTTAACGTTAAATATGCTCTGGATTTACGTAAGAAAATAAGAACAGCCATGCTGGGTCAGACCAGTGGTCCATCTAGCCCAATAAGCTGTCTTTCCACAGTGGCAAATGCCAGGTGCTTCAGAGGACATGAACAGAACAGGGCAGTTATCGAATGATCAGCCCCCTGTCATCCAGTCCCAGCACCCAGCAGTCAAAGGCTTAGGGACACCCAGAGCATGGGGTTGTGTCCCTGACCATCCGAGCTAATAGCCATTGATGGACCTATCCTCCACGAACTTTTATCTAATTCTTCTTTGAACCCAGTTATACTTTTGGCCTTCACAACATCCCCTGGCAATGAGCGCCATAGGTTGACTGTGCGTTGTGTGAGGAAGAACTTCCTTATGTTTGTTTTAAATGTGCTGCCGATCAATTTCATTGGGTGACCCTTGGTTCTTGTGTGATACTAAGGGGTAAACAACACTTCTCTATTCACTTTCTCCACAGATTTGGACTTAACTATCTGGAGTAATTTTGAATCATCGGCAAATTTTGCCACCCCCTTTTCCAGATCATTTATGAATATGTTGAACAGCACTGGTCCCAATACAGATCCTTGGGGGATCCTGCTCTTTACCTCTCTCCTTTGTGAAAGGTGGCCATTTATTCCTACCCTTTGTCTCCTATCTTTTTATCAGAAACTGATCCAGGAAAGGATGCTCCCTCTTATCCCATGACTGCTTACTTTGCTTAAAAACTTTTGGTGTGGGATATTGTCAAAGGCTTTCTGAAAATGCAAGTACACTGTATCAAGTGGATCACCCTTGTCCACATGCTTATTGACTTCCTCAAAGAATTCTAATAGATTGGCGAGGCATGATTTCCCTTTACAAAAGCTGTGTTGACTCTTCCCCATCAAATTGTGTTCATCTATGTCTGATAATTCTGTACTTTACTATAATTTCAACTAATTTGCCTGGTACTGAAGTTAGATTTACTGGCCTGTAATTGCCAGGATCACCTCTGGAGCCTCTTTTAAAAATCGGCGTCACATTAGCTACCCTCCAGTCATCTGTACAGAGACTGATTTAAGCGAAAGGTTACATACCATAGTTAGTAGTTCTGCCATTTCATATATGAGTTCCTTCAGAATTCTTGGGTAAATCCAGGGATGAAAGTAAAATGCAGCTCTTACCGTATGGGGCTGCTCTGCCCCCCCCCCCCCGGAAGGGGCGGGGCCTTGGGTGGAAGGAGCGGGGCTGGGGGTCAGCCTCCCCGAGCCAGTCCATCTGCTCTCCCTGGCCCATGCTGCCCGGGGCTCCAGCGGCGATTTAAAGGCCCCGGGGCTCCGGCCGGCACTGCCCCAGAGCAGCTACTTCTTCCTGCCGCCCCCCCCCCCCACCACCGGTGGCAGCTGGAGGGGCAAAAGGAGTCGCGACATTAAAGCGCTTTAACTTCGCTGCCCCTTTTGTGCCCCGCATCGGCGGCCCTGCTGGTAGGGACCCAGCAGGGCCGCCGATGGGGGGCGCAAAAGGGGCAGCGACGTTAAAGTCAGCGGTACAGGCGGCTACCTTTTACCGGTACGCCGTGCCAGCCCGTACCCCCTTACTTTCACCCCTGGGTGAATCCCATCCGGTCCTGGTGACTTATTACTGTTTAATTTATCAATTTGTTCCAAAACCGCCTCGATTGACACCCCAATCTGGGACAGTTCCTCAGATTTGTCACCTAAAAAGAATGGCTCCGTTTTGGAAGTCTCCCTCACATCATCTGCGATGAAGACTGATGCAAAGAGTTCATTTAGCTTCTCCACAATGGCCTTATCTTCCTTGAATGCTCCTTTAGCACCTTGATTATCCAGTGGCAGGCTCCCTGGTCTTTCAGGCTCCCCATCCATTTCAAAGCTGAGCCATGGTGCAGCTGGGTGAGTAAGCAGGGAGCAGCCTCCCTCATCACAGGGTCTGTGTTGTAGATGGGCATCGAGGTGGCAAAAGAACTTTCTTGGAAACCAAAAGCTTCTGCTGTCTGTGAGGGAGAACTCAAGGGGAGCTTTCCGTGACCCTTGTTCATGCAGGGAAGAGCGCATCTCGCCCATTCTGCTGATCATCATCAGCCACTCGGCTGGAGCGCAAGGCCTCTTTCATTAGAGAAATCGGCTGTGACAGCTGCTTGGCAGCCTCGCTCAGCACGCCAGCCTGCTGCGTTGCCACGCCAAGAATCTCAAACAGGGACGAGACCATCTGCGCTGGGTTACAGCTGAAACTTTGCAGAGATGCGGATGCAGCCTTGCAAAGGGTGATGGGAAGAAGGAAGTGGGGTGGGATGGGGAAGGCCAGGGCTTCGACCCGCTGTCCCTTTGTCTGTCAGGGCTTTCCTCTCTGTCTGTTTTCTTAACTGGGCATTGCTTGATTCATACAGGGGAAGGAATGGTGCCTTCTGGGAGGAATCTGTGCTGGAATAAGAGTCATTATTGGAGGATATTTTTGTAGTAACCATCCTGATCAGAGACAGAACCCTCTGGGTTTTACCACCTCAGAGAATACCTGGGTGGATCAGTGCCCTCTGCAGAACCATGAGTTTCAAACAGCTGTCTGGTTCTTCACATGGCTACTTCTGATAATCCCCTGCCACGGTGGATTTGCTGGTTGCTATCATAACCATGGGAAGGGTGGGTTAAGACAGGATCAAACCAGTCAGCTGAGCCGGGTCTCCCAATTTGATAGGATTTCCAGATTTTTCTCAGAGACCACACACCTTGCCACATCCCCATGGAAATTTGGGGTACCCTATTTATTGTCCAAAGCCTTCCCGCAGTCTTCCTAAGGAGTCCCCATATTTTGCACCTTCATCCCCCTCTTCCTCAGCAATATGCCAGCTGCTTTGATCCCGCTTTCTGAAAAGGAACCCCAAACTTTTCCCCTCTACCCCTTCTTCCACTCTGTAGCCCCACCAGAAATATACAAGGGGGTTGAGGTTCCCACATGTTGAATATAAGCAACACTGTGGGATGTCTACACTACCACGGAGAGGTATGATTGCTTCATAGGTAGATATACCCAGTCTTGCTTTGATCAGACTAGATCCAAGCTAGCTTGAGTAACTGTAGCGGTGAAGTTCAGGCAGCATGGGCTGCAGCCCCTTGAGTATGTACCTGGAGTCCCAGGTGAGCAGGGCTACCCCATATAGCTGCTTGTGATCACACTGGTGGCTTCACTTCTATTGTTCAAGCTAGTTTTGCTCAAGCAAGATCAAAGCTAGCTCGGGTCTGCCTACACGGGCTGCAGTTGCATCTCCTGACTGAAATGTAGATAGACCTTTAATCTGTTTCTCCGACAGGAAGTACAGGTCTTCTGCACTTCCCAAGTGGTTTCTCTCGAGGCAGGAAAGGGCCAGTCCTGGCTACTCAGACACACCAGTTCCAGGTGGCTGTGCATTGCCTGGGCTGATTGAAATTCTGAGCAGCAGCATGTTGTGGCCTCTGAGTCAGAGCGAGGGAAATGAGCACTGGCCGTCTATCATCCCCACTAATCACGGCCAACAGCCACAATTCAAAGCAGCTGCTCCATGTCGATAGGACACTGAGCATCCTTCCAGCGCCCTGCGGCTCTGGCCGAGCCTACTGTGTAATCAGGCTGGAAGTGAAGAGGTGGGGAGCCAGGATTTGGGGGATAATTAGACTAATGGCAAGGAAAATTATGCTTGCTGGGGTGGGGGGGGTGGAATATCCAGCCATGCTTCGCTAGAATCAGTCATGTCAGTGGGAGATTCTTGCAAGGATCAGCCATTCAGGGATGCTGATGAGAGATGATGTCAGCGTGGTCCAGGGGATAGGATGCTAAACTGGGAGCCAGGAGAACCGGGACTGTATTCCTAGCTCTGCCACTGGCTTAGTCTGTAGCCTTTGGGCAAGTCACTTAATCGCTCTGTGCCTCAGTTTCCTCATCTGTGTGGATTAGGGATGATGACACTGACTTTCTTTCGTAAAGTGATCTAAATAAGAGTCATCGATTTTAAGGCAATAGGGAACCATTGTGATCAGCCTGCATTCCACAGATCATGATATTCTACCCATTTCCAAGTATGATTAATATTATTATTAGCTGTCATTACTGAGAAGGGAACGGGAACTGACGGAGCCGCACAGTCGCAACTCCATGGGCGGGCCGCTTTTTAAAGCAATCACCTCCAGCCAGGCCACCTGCTACAGGAATGCTAAATATAAAGGGGATACAGCTGTTAATGGCTGTGCATGCCGTATATAGTGAGTGGGTATAAAGTGCGCCATCTACTGGCAGATAAGGATTTGTAGCATGGTTCCTAAGTGGTGACTGTTACGCACGATAAATTGGCAGCTTGAGTCCAGGTCATAACATTGCTGTGTGCTCCTTACAAGCGAAGAACATCTGGGCTGGGTTAGGACTTGGATGGGAGACTTCAGAGTAGAACATTTCAAGGGGGCTGATCGTTTAATGTCTGTCACATGCGCACCCCCATGGCGCAGCATCTCTTTGTTTCAGCGCTCTTCCCCGTAAGGTCGTAGTGAGCCAAGGCCGCTGCTGGATAGACTGTGATCTGGATGTGGGGTAAAATCAAGGACCTGACCACTTGTGGTTATTAGGTGCTATTGCAATACAAAATACTAAGCCCCCTCCTCCACCCCTCCGTCATGGACCTAATTCCCCATTGTGCGAGGGGCTGTACAAACACAGAACACATAGATGGTCCCTGCCCCAATTGGCTTCCAATCGATGCATAAGGGCGAAGACTGATAGACAGATGGGGGATGTACACAGAGACAATAAAATGATCGGCAGCGGTCTGAGCTCATCAGTTGTCTGACCATTGTCAAGGTTTTGGTAGGTATCAAGCACAGGAGAGTTTTAAGAAGGGATTAAAGATCAGAGCTCTTTTCAAAAGGGTCAAGGCATTAGTCCTGACTGAGTCTGGGAGATCACAGTATAGCCAGCCAGCCAGTTTCAGCAAGATACAGGATCATTCACTTCCTGTCCTCCGCAGACATAATTATTGTCTAACACTGGGAATTCTTTTCTTGGTGGGAAAGGAAAACCATTGTCCATGCAGAGGTGGAGGGCGGAGTGAGAACTAAACAAAGACTGGGTTCCTCCCCAAATAAAGTAGCACATGTAGAGCAAGGGAGGATGGAGGGGAGATCTCTCAAGGCAGAAATGGAAGTTAGGCACCTCAGGCCCAGTGGCTTTGAATGGGAACTGGTTACCTAACTGCCCTTTGTAGCCTTGGAAAATCTCCCACTGGATCTATCAGCATGGCTCACAGGAAATACACTGGACCTGGAGCTTTCCTTGAAATGTGCCTCTATCCTACTCATGGTGGTGTAGGGTCACCTCTGGCCATTTTGAAATGGCAGAATCCTACATGCGAGAGGTAGAAAACCTCATCCATGCTGGCCCATGCATGCAATATACTTAAAGAATACCCCTTAAGCCCCCATCCTTGGTCAAATACCATGTGGCTATCATTTCCCTTCCTTAGGCTGAAGTCTTTTAAGTAGGCATAGTATCTCCAAGCTCAAGGACTCATGGGTTCTATATACCTCACTCTGCAACTGATTCACTGTGTGGCTTGGAGAAAGTCCGTTCACCATTCTGTGACTCAGTTTCCCCATCTGTGTAAGAGGAATAAAGATACTGACCTGCCTCATAGGGGTGTTGGGAAACTTAAATTTATTCATGGAAAGGGTAGGATTTTTAAAGCCACTGGAGGGATTTCAATGTCAAATTCAGATCAGAAATTGGGCATACACGTCCCCTATAAAGCCTTGAAAACTCCCCCCAGAGTGCTTGGAGATCTGCAAATGAGAGGTGCTAGGGAAGGGCAAAGCATCAGCATTGTGCCTGCATCCTTGCAGAGGGGGGGCTCAGCTCATCAGACTCACTTCCATCCTCTCTGGTTTTGTTTAAATTAAGCCATCTGCCCACATTAACCGGTAAATTATCTCAGCTGCTGGCCTGACTCCCTGGGGGAAGCAGAGAGAGAAAAAGGGAGAGACGGTGGTGGCGCTGGAGCTGAAAACAAGACAGATCGGACAAGAACCGGAATCACGTGCCCCGCGGCTTCCATATCCCCCCTGCCGGAGAATGCCCAGTTCACAGGAAGCTCCAGGTTCCATCCGAAAGATCAAGAGTCGCCCAGCTTTAATGGGCTGTACAAGCAAGGAGAAGGGACGGACGTTCTACGACCATCATCAAGCTGAGTGAGCTGGCTTCGCATTACACAATGGCTCTGCATTGTGACCTTACTCAGTTATTGTCCTTGGAACTCCTGTACCAGGCACACAGGATGGTGCTTATTCAGGTGATGAAATAAGGGATCTTTTGTGCTCCAAGGGACTGCTAGATACTGGGACAAAAGCTGTGGAACAATAGCAGACACCCAGTCCCTGTGGAGAGGACCCGAGGAATCTTCAGTATTTTGTTTACCGTGCAATGCCTTTGAGCTACTTCTTGACTTGGTATTAGCCCAGCCCGCGAAGGAGCCACAGCTGTCCTTCTGCATGCCATGCCCCTTGGGGCTTCCCAGTGAGGGCTGGGCTAGAACTCGCATCCTCTTGCTCCAAAAGCATTGGCATCTGTCCTCCGAGCACAAGGCGACGCTCTCTTGGTGACCTAGGGCAAACAGCTGAGTGGGTCTGAACCTGACGTGTGCACAGCAGCCAGCGTGCTCCGAACTGAAGGTAAAGGATACTAGCTAGACAAAAATCCGCCTGACTCTGAGTCCGAAAGCAAAGGAATGCAGCCGTGTTCCCAACCGGCCGAGCCCAGATGTACTGCTGAGTGCAGACCCATCCCAGAAAACAACAGCAAGATGTCAACTTTTGTCCTTGCTTCAGTTTGCAGGGTCCTTTCTTGTGCCCTGGGAACTGGCACAAGGACTGTAAGCAATTTGGTCTGGGCGCAGCTCAGTGCCCTGTATAGCTGTCTGGCTGTGCTGTCACTTGGGCCTATTCATTCCCCTGCAGGCATGTGGTCCCCTCCTCTGCCCCCTCTTTGTTGAGGGGCTCACACTGTTCGTGAATCTGCCTGCAGTGAGTTCTCCGAGCTCTCAGCTCCTGGCCCTACTACACTGAATGGTCTCCCATAGCAACACCAACACATAGCAGCACCACAAGGCTGCCACCAAACAAGCCCCCTAAGATGGATTGACTGATGCTATGACAACGGTCCCATAAATAGCCATCTCTGTGCCACAATGCAGCTGTGTGGGCTTGCCACCTGGGGCTACGTTAGCCAGCATTATCCGGTGGATGGGATCCAGGGTTCCTGAGTTCTCCCAGCGTGGCTGGTGCTTTACTGGGTGACCTTGGACAAACTGCGACTTCTGAGTGCTTCACTTTTCTCACTGGTAAAATGTGGATGGTGACACCTACCTGCCCTGGGAAACAGCTTGGAGACCTCCTTGCAGAGAACAGGTGCTGTGTAAGTGCTAAAGTATTATTAGCGGACCTGTCAGCAATAGCACCTCAGACGGACGCAGCCAATAAACTCACGAGCAACAGAAACTCACTGAGTCCCAGAATAAACAGATTGTGTTGCCAAGACAGTGCTGAGGGGCTTGGGGCACGGGTGAAAAATCTCTTGTCGGAGACAAGCGTGCCTGGGAGCGTGGCGATGTGCATTGACTACCGGCGTGGGATCCGAGGAGGAGTGACGGCTCTCACGCTGCAGGTAGATGTGCACGTCCCATGATTCTCGAGGAAAGATGGCGCCACCTCCTAAATTCTCCCACTCCAAATGTAGATTAGGGTTCCTTGGGCAAGTGGAGAGGACACTTGGAATCGGGCAGCGGGGGCCTGCGAGTTAGATCTGGGCAGTGGCAGTTGGACCTGGGTGGCTTGGCAGCTGGAACTGAGTCGTCTGAACGGGGCAGTCTGGCAAGGGCGGTTGGATTGGGCAGGGGCAGTTGGACCTGGGTGGCTTGGCAGCTGGAACTGAGTCGTCTGAACGGGGCAGTCTGGCAGGGGCAGTTGGAACTGTGCATTCAGGCAGTCGGAATTGGACGGTTGCGGAGTAGCAGCTGGAATGGGCCCATGTCAATTTGGCAGCTGCTCTGTCTCCCAGAAATCCAATCAGATAAATATCCCTGTTTAATTAACTAAAATGACTTTAACTGGCCCAGAATAACCACAAATAAAGTAATGACGGAAAGGAATCCATTTAGCACAGCGAGTCCTTGTTTACAAGCTACACCCAGCCCGCTCCCTTTTGGGGGGTTCGCTCTCAAGCTTCAACTCCAGCTGCTGGCAACGGACAGGTCACTTTCACTCTGCCACTCAGAAGGATCCAGAACTTAAAGAGAAAGTCGCTGCGCTCGGCCACCAAAGTTGCATGACGTCCCTACACCACAGGTGTAACCGTCGGAGCCACAAGTGGAATCAGGCTGCTGGGGACAACCCCTGGAATTGGGCAGTTGAGGGAGATGCCCCTTTAGCAGAGGAAGGGACGGCATTTGAGCTGCTCAGATTATTAGCTGTGATGCAGCAAAGGGAACCCTGTGCTCTCTGAGTGACGCATTTGCAATCCTGCTTGCCCTGGTGTCTTTGTTCTTCATGATGCAAGGCTGGGCCCCTGGCTGGGTTGTAAGCAGCTGGGAGTCAGACCTGAGCACTCTGCATCGGCAAGCATGCTGGTCTAGGGCTCCAGCTAAACCACCGCCAGTGTAGGAGGTTCATTGTTGTCCTGTGTGTGTGGACTAGCTGCCACTAGCAGATTACAGTGAGTGTGGCTTGCACTCCGTGTTAGTTCAATCATTTATGTGAACAGATTTCAGCCTCTGGGGTATTTGTGAACTGTGTTTCCCCCTCCCCTTCTGCTGTCCTGAAGATATTCATAGCGCGTGATTGGTCCTCAGTCACATGCTATTGTTTTTGTTCCTTACCTGGATGGTGAAACTTTTCAGAACAGCAGAGTGAGGAGGAGCAGGGGATGCTCTTTGGTTATGAATTTCAGGCAAATCAGTGTTTGAGGAAACTCATTATGGTGTGTAGGGTTCATGACTATTGAATGCTACAGGAATAACATGGCCCCATGGGAAATGAAGGGGCAAATAGGCTATGGCTATTCGTGGAAATAGCGACAGGTCACTTTTTGTGCTATTCATCTTGCTCTACGAGGACCGTGGGAACTGGATGTTTTCACAGCAGCTGGAGATGGGCAGTTGGGGCTGGGCAGCTGAAGAGAGACCGTGCAGTGACCCCGTAGAGAGGGGTGGAGGAGGCAGGGAGTTAATCCCCAGCAGAGGGGAAAGGTGCATGACAAAATGCCTTGCAGTACCTCAGTGGGGTCAGGAAGGGCAGTTATCCCCATTTTACTGCTGGGGAGTTGAGGCATAGAAAGGCTAAGTGACTTGGCCAGGGCCACAGAAGAAAGCTGTGGCAGAGAAAGGAACTGAACCCAGGATTCGCAGGTCCTAAACTAGAGCCTTGAGCACTAGAACATCCCAACTCTCCTGCAAGGGATAGCGCAGCCCCTGGAGAGACTGCGCCTAACAGACGTGGCTCCACAGTGCCTCCTACCAGGTCAGTGGCGTAAGTGCCATGATCCTGCCTCTGCTCCCACTGAAATCAACAGAAGCATCATTGACTTGGATGGGACGGGGCGCTTAGTGAATAGGACTGGGAGTCAGACCTTGGGGTCCAAGCCCCATTGCTCTCACTGCATGGCCTGGGGCAAGTCATTTCTCCTCTCTGTTCCTCTCCTGGAAACAGACAGTGATGGATACCTGTCTTTTTGTAAAAGGCTTTAATATTGATGTTGCGTAAGTGCTCAAGACGATTGTTATAATAATATTTTATGCCGTGCTCCTCCTGAGTTAAAAGTGAGTAAATATTGAATGAGGCCCTTGAGATCTGGCCATTTCTCTTTCTATTCCTGTCACTCGTTCTTCTTTTCCTCTATTGGCTCATGCTATCTGCCCCACCTCCTCTTTCCCTCTCCCAGCTGCAGGGCACTCACACATCTCTTTCCATTTCTCTCCACCTGGATTTTCTAACTGCAAATCAGTGGGATGTGGCGAGTGGAATATGCAGGGAGGGGGTTATCCTGCTTCAGTTTGTTTGCTGCCTGACTGGATCAGGGCTTTGGAGCAGCCCCCAGTGCTGTCAGTGGCTGGCTTGAGCCACTGTTTTGTCAATGGAAGTATTTCTTATTCACAGCAGCATAAAGCAGATGACTGCAGTGTGCCCAGCCCATTCATGTTCTGTGCAGCCTGTGGAACAGACAGGAGATCTCTGACTGACTGGCCTACCTGTGGGCAGGGCTGGCTCTAGGTTTTTTGCCGCCCCAAGCAAAAAAAATTTTGCCCCCCCCCCCCCACTTTTTTTGTGTGGCTTTTACGCATGTTTGCACTTTGCAATGTTTTTTTGTTTTGGTTTGGGGTTTTTTTGACTGTTTTTTAAAAAAAATGAAAACAGAGAATTTGCAGTTAGTGAAATAAAACAATTTCCTACGAGTGTACTCATTTCAGGTTAACAAAATCACAATTACAAACAATTTGGGTTCAACTGTAATGAAGAACGTTAGTGTCTTCCGGTGCGCCTCGTCTCTCATAAATTAAAAGAATTTATATGAACTGAATGTTTCTGGTTTTTCTACTTGCGTCGTCTTTTAATAATTCAGTGAAATCTAAATTTTTTGCAATGGTGCTTTTAATTGAAATTAACGTGAGACCTGACGAACGATTTTGACACATGGTGGACCTCAAATAGTTTTTTAGTAATTTCAGTTTTGAGAAACTGCCCTCACCAGAAGCCACGGACATGGGTCATGTTCAAAGAACGCATAATGCTAGAGCAGGGTTTGGAGTGGAAAAAAATAATTTCTTGCTATAAATTCTAATAATTTTAGAGGAGAAGTTTTAGGACTTGTTAGCTCAGATAAAGCTATTAATTCATCATATAATTCTACTCCATCAATGTCAGCAGCGTTATCAGTACTGAGCGCTAAATGTAGGTCTTAGCAGTGCGTCATGAGGTCTTCTTTTGAACACTATTTTTAATATTTCCAATATCGTATAAAAATTCAAAAGTTTCACAATGACCGTGCAACTGATAAAAATCTTTCTTCAGTGGAAGTTACAGCTACATCCAAAATACAATAGAAACATTCAACTTTAAACCTTTCTTTTGGATCGAGAGTAGGATCATCGTGAGCCTCATGACGAAACTGTCTTGTTTTTTTCCGAGGACGAATGAATTGTTGAGGGGCACACGTTGGTTCAAAATCAAGATCCTCTGCTATTGTTGTTGCTTCTTTGACAGTTTCTTCAAATCCTTCATCTGAACGGTATTTTTTAAAATATTCCAGTGTTTTATTCAAAATCGTCTTTGCCTCGGATAAGTCCTATGGTTATGTTCTGCATAACTTTGCTGGTCAAATTAATTTGATTTAGAATATTATGCCGAATAACTGTGCAACGTGAAGATTGAAATGCCATCATTTTCTGAGGCAATGTTTCAGCTTCACGTCGAAATGAAGGAACACACGACAAGTCCTGGCTCATTTCGAATAGTGTATCGTAAATCTCTCCTGATGAATATCAGAATGGTCTAATAGCGTCTATCCTGCTTTCCCATCTAGTTTGACTTAGAGGTTTAAGTGTGAGTTTTTGTTCAAGACGCTTCTTCAAGACTGCCCAACGGTGTGTGGAAGCACTAAAAAATGTTTTTAAATGGCTTGCACTGTGGTAAAATATGAAACGGCATCTTTAGATGATTTGGCGGCATCACTGACAACCAGACTGAGCGACTGTGCATGGCAAGGAACGGGAAAAGCTCGATTAGTTAAATTCAGTATTCTTTGCTGTACACCTGCATGTCGTCCCCGCAGGTTTGAGCCGTTATCGTACCGTTGGCTGCGTATATTGTCTACAGCTGTTCCACAGTGTTCCAATCGCTGTAGAATTACATCGGTGGGGGCTTTCCCAATAGTTTCATTCCCTGGTATAAATTCTAGAACGTGTTTGCAAATTTTCGCTTCTGCATTTTCATCAAGTTTTGCAAATTGTAAAACTATTGACGTTTGCTCGGTTTTGCTCAGATCTTGAGCACAGTCAACTATAATTGAGTAATATTTGGCGTGCTTCAAATCCGATAAAATTTCATTATGCACTCCATTAGAAATTAATTCTATTATCTCATTTTGTGTATTTTTACCCAAATAATGGTTGGGAATCTTTCCGTGTTTCACTGCTCAGCCATAACACTATCAAATTTTGCCAATAACTCAACCAATTTCAAGAAATTTCCATTGTTGCTCTCATATAAAATATCCAAGGATCCACGGAATGTGAGGCACTGTTTGGCTAGGAAATTAATGATTGCCAGTAAATGTTCCAACACAGCTTGCCAATGTAGAATTTCTGAATTTAGTAGACGTTGCTGTTCCGCATCGATTGTTATACCGGAACATAATCTGTTTGACAGCTCAATCCAATTTGTCAACCAGTGTAAATGATTTTTTGATGTTTCATGTTCTTCCAAATGCTGATGCAAATTTCGCCAGTGATTAAAACCTGCAGTTGCTAAAAGAACGTCCGAGTTACAGAACAGTTTGCAGCAAAAACAAAAAACTGCATCTTTGGTCTGTGACTACACTAACCACGATCTATTAATTTGTTCCCCATTTTTCATTTTTTTTCTTCATACTGGATGGCATAAATCGACGATTGGACTCATTAAAAGGATATTCAAATGTAGGATCTAGTTTTGAAGGACGTTTTTTCACAATAATCATTAGCATTGCATCAGTAATTATTGTCGGCCAAGTACTTGGATCCGATCCTATGTCAGTCTCTCCACCTTCCAATAATTGTTCTTCAGTTTTAGATTTGGATAACAGTTCTTTGTTTCTGGACTCTTCAGCTGAAGAAGTAAATCTTTGGATGGATTGTGATTGTTCATCTTTATCAGTTAGCGAAGATAATCTTTGGTCGGATTGTTGTTCATCGTTATCAGTTGATAAAGATAATCTTTGGTTCAATTGGTCTCATCAGTTCATGAATAATCACTTTCAATGCATTGCTTAGAGCTTTCTCCTTGATTGTCGACTTTTTAAAAATACTTATTTGAAGTACGAGAGAGTTTTTTTTCTAATTTTTTGTCGTTTTTCTCTTTGTTGCCGGTAGGCAGCACCAGAAAGTCGTTTTAGTTTTTGTCCCGGCATTTTAGCCCTATAACCACTGGTACTGACGCGACATGGAAATTGGTGTGAATGGCGCCGATAGGGCGGCACAGTACACACAAGTAATCGTGATTCCTGATTTAATCAATCAATAACCATTAACATTTACACATTTATGCACGTTCACATTATGAGGGACCATGTCACAACGTGACACGATATTTTTCACGTCACGCTCCTATCGCACTTCTGGAGATTTTTTGGATCTTCATGTTTTGGTTTGTTTTCCATACATTGGTGGATTTTTCCGAAAAAAAAAAAAAAAAAAGGGTGGCCGGAATGCCGCCCCTGGAAATGTACCCCCCCAAGCACATGCTTGCTTTGCCGGTGCCTAGAGCCGGTCCTGCCTCTGTGCAGCGCCCAGCCACTGTGGGGGAGGGAGCTAAGTAACCTTTCAGCCTATCATCCCAAAAGGGAACAGCTGAGAATTGCACAGCACTCAGGAGGGAGAGCGATCTAGTGTTCAGAGCCAAGGGACTCCTGGGTTACCATTCCCAGCTCTGCCACTGACTGGCTACATAAGAACGTAAGAATGGCCATCCTGGGTCAGACCAAGGGTCCATCTATCCCAGTATCCTGTCTTCTGGCCAGTGCCAGAAGAGCCCCAGAGGGAATGAACAGAACAGGTAATCATCAAGTGATCCATCCCCTGTCACTCATTCCCAGCTTCTGGCAAACAGAGGCGAGGGACACCATTCCTACCCATCCTGGCTAATAGCCATTGATGGACCTGTCCTCCATGAATTTATCTAGTTCTTTTTTGAACCCTGTTATGGTCTTGGCCTTCACAACATCCTCTGGCAAGGTGTTCCACAGGTTGACTGTGCATTGTGTGAAGAAATACTTCCTTTTATTTGTTTTAATCCTGGGGCCAATTAATTTCATTTGGTGACCCCTAGTTCTGGTGTTATGAGAAGGAGTAAATAACACTTCCTTATTTTTCTCTACACCAGTCATGATTATATAGACCTCAATCATATCTCCCCTTAGCCATCTCTTTTCCAAGCTGAAAAGTCCCAGTCTTAATAACCTCTCCTCATACAGAAGCCGTTCCATACCCCTGATCATTTTTGTTGCCCTTTTCTGAACCTTTTCCAATTCCAATATATCTTTTTTGAGATGGGGTGACCACATCTGCACGCAGTATTCAAGATGTGGGTGTACCATGGATTTATATAGAGGCAATGTGATCTTTTCTGTCCTATTATCTCTCCCTTTCTTAATTATTCCCAGCATTCTGGTCGCTTTTTTGACTGCCGCTGCACATTGAGTGGATGTTTTCAGAGAACTCTCCACAATGACTCCAAGATCTCTTTCTTGAGCGGTAACAGCTAATTTAGACCCCATCATTTTATATGTATAGTTGGGATTATGTTTTCCAATGTGAATTACTTTGCATTTATCAACATTAAATTTCATCTGCCATTTTGTTGCCCAGTCACCCAGTTTTGTGAGATCCTTTTGTAGCTCTTCGGAGTCTGCCTGGGACTTAACTATTTTTAGTAATTTTGTGTCATCTGCAAATTTTGCCACCTCATTGTTTTACCCTTTTTTCTAGATGATTTATGAATATGTTGAATAGGACTGGTCCCAGAACAGATCCCTGGGGGACATAGGCGCCAACTTCCCCTCTTTTCCGTGGGTGCTTGACCCCCACTCTTCCCCTGGCCCCGCCCCCACTCCACCCCTTCCATGAGGCCCTGCCCCGCCCCTCCTCTTCCCCCTCTTAACCCCCCATTCCAACCCCTTCCCCAAAGTCCCCGCTCCAACTTAGCCCCCTCCCTGCCCCTATTCCAACTCCTTCCCCAAATTCTTGCCTCCTCCTCCTATGACCGCACCACATTCCCACTCCTTCCCCTTCCCCCCCTCCCCTCCCAAAGCTTGCTAATGCCGCCAAACAGCTGTTTGGTGGCGGCCGGGCAGGAAACACTGGGAGATGGGTGGAGGAGCGGGGACAGCGGCGTGCTCAGGGAGGGAGGAGGAGGTGGGGAAAGGAGGGAGGGGAGCTTGGCTGCTAGTGGGTGCAGAGCACCCACTAATTTTTCCCCATGGGTACTCCATCCCCGGAGCACCCACGGAGTTGGCGCCTTTGCTGGGGGACACCACTATTTACCTCTCTTCATTCTGAAAACTGACCATTTATATCTGCCCTTTGTTTCCTATCTTTTAATTAGTTACCAATCCATGAGAGCACCTTCCCTCTTATCCCATGGCAGCTTACTATGCGTAAGAGCCTTTGGTAAGGGACCTTGTCAAAGGCTTTCTGAAAATCTAAGTACACTATATCCACTGGATCCCTGTGGTCCACATGTTTGTTGACCCCACCTCAAAGAATTCTAGTAGATTGGTGAGGCATGATATCCCTTTACTAAAACCGTGTTGACTCTTCCTCAACAAATTATGTTCATCTATATGTCTGACAATATTGTTCTTATGTGTAACTTCCTCCCTCCGGAGCTCAGCTAATTCACCAGGGATAACACTTCCCTGTTGTGAGATGTAACAATTCTTTGTTTATACAGGGCGTAGGTATGTGGTCGTTGATGGGGGGGCTCCTCAGCACTACTCATAATAATGAATGAATGAGCCAGACTGATTTCTGGTACTGAGGCCGTCAGTCGAGTTACAGCAGGCATGAATGTGATGCAGTGATTGTAAAGTGCTTTGAGATCCTTAGATGAAAAGGACAATCGGTCTGTGCCTCTCCTGGACAGCCTCTCTCCGACACGAGGAGTGAAAGTGGTGGCTGGGATGAGGTTGGTAGATTTTTAATAGTGATGGGCATGATCCTAGATCATCACACAGTGGTCCCTTCTGACCTTAGAATCTACGAATGGGTCTTAATCTTCAACATTCAGCCTATTCTCCCCCATTGCTAGAGTGCTGGATTCTCTGCTCATTGGCAGCAGGTCTCCGCCGTGGTGGTGGCACTATTTTCCCCTCCAGTCCAGAGGAGGGATCTCTTTCAGGTTGTCCAGAGAAGGATGGTGGACTGAAGAAGGGACAGACATAGCTAGGTGAGCTCTGATCACAGGGGCTGAGCCCTAGAGCTGCTGCTAAACAGGCAGCAGCAGAACCCACTGGGAGCGTAATTTCAGTGATATTAGTTGGGACATTTGTCCAAAAGAGAAATTGCTGATATTGGTGGCAGAGTGACACAATTATTTGATTATGCATGAATGTAGGAATTGCCCAGAGTCCACCAGCTCAGTCTCCTGTCTGGGAGAGTGGCCAGCACCAGAAGTTTCAGAGGAAAGAGCCAGAAACTCTACCTACAGAAGATTTGGGCCCCTCTACAGCCCATGAACATCTCCTCAGAGACTGGCTTAAGACCTGAAGCATGAAGTTATAAATCCCTTCCCAAAACTCTCTGTGGGTTTTTTTTTAAGCCTTAACTAAATTCAGATTCAGATCCCATGCCTAGTTATGCAGCTCATTTATATCCTAGTTCTGGTGTTTGCTCAGTGAGGCATCTTTCCTCTTCGCTTCATTATATTTCATGAGGCTCTCTGAGATCTTCAAATATGGACAAGCTAACGGTTAAAATGTGTTATTACAGAGAGAGAGGCGGTAAGCAAAACCTCAGATCCGAACACTCCTGGATTATGAAGGGACTCTGTCCTTGCCTCCGTTCTTGTGTAGAGCCGACCAGACTGGGGGACCTCTGTCTCCGAACCTGGAATGACACAGTTTGCAACAATTCATTATTTTGATCACTTGGTTAGCAAAAAGATCACAGGAAAAGGTAGAAATACTGGCTGGCCAGGAGGTGGCAGCATATCTGAGCCCCTCCCGTCCACCTCACCGCAGGAACATATCACGTGCGTGTAATTGACTGTTATGCCATGACTTTTTTCATTCAATTCTACAGGCCTTTGGGAACTGTGGAACTGGGGGCCTAAAAGACAGGGGAATCGAGACCTAGGCGGCACGGTGGGTCAGTGCACTAGCCTTTTGTCTCTGGAGACCTAGGCTTAAATCTTGGCTCAGGGCATGTAAATTTCATCCTGTTGCCAAATATTTAGTACAACTTTCTCCTGAACAAAACTCATAGTCAGGATGTCCCAGGGGAGGGGGAAAGAACAGTGTTGACTTCACTTCTTACTATGATAGATTCCAGTACCTTCAGCAGAGACCAGGATCCCTACCTTCCAGTGTAGTACTGGATCTTTTTTGTTTGTAGCCCCTTCCCCAATGTGTAGCTCAAGTCCCGTCCCTGATGCCTATCACTTGGAGTGGCTTCTCCACTCTCCTTGTAGGAGTTTGGGGCTTGGGTTCTTTGTTGTGACGCCTGGTGCCTACACCCACAGTGACCCCCTCACTATGCCTGGAACACAAAGGGTGCTGTCCCTGGGGAAATTGACTATTGCTATCGCTCTTAACAAGGACTATGACCCGGTGCACAAACAACAAAATACATTAATCCACGCCCCCAACAAATAAATGCCACACCCTTAAGTAACAGCATAACAAAGGGGACCTTACTGGCAGCAGGAAATAGAGGCTCAAGGGAAAGAAAGGGTAAGGTTAATTAATAAATACCACATTAATAAAACAAAATTTCCCTGCATTCACAACCATACCACAACCCCCAGACCCCACCCTGGCACTCTTCCAGCCAGATGGAATGCCTAGGATAAGCCTGGAGATGGGTGTAGCAGCGCTGCAAACTTTTGGCTGCTTAAAGAAAATGAATGGGGCCCTCTCCTGGCTCCCTGGTCTGGAGTCTTGTGGAAGTCTCAGATGGCTCTCAGTAGCCAGCCTTGGACTGATTCTCTGGCCACTGGTCTCTGTAGGGCTGGAACTCCTTGACCATGCACTAGATCCCATGGCAGTTCAGTGTCTTTCTTTATGGGGACCAGGAGCTAAGTAGAGACTCCCTGAGCTGTTCAGCTGCTTCTAATCAGCTCCAAACTCAAAAGACCCAAGACCTTGAAAACTGGAGTAATAGAAATGGGATGAAACAAGAATTTTTGCTATAAACTGGGGACTTATCAGTTGGAAGTGTCAGAGGAGGAGAAAGACCTGGGAGTATTGGTTGATCACTGGATGACTATGAGCCACCGATATGATGTGGCTGTGAAAAAGGCTAATATAGTCCTAGAATGTAGAGACAGGGAAGTGTTAGTACCGTTATACAAGGCACTGGTGAGACCTCATCTGGAATAGTGTGTGCAATTCTGTTCTCCCATGGTTAAGAAAGATGAATTCAAACTGGAAGAGGTGCAGAGAAGGGCTACTAGGATGATCCGAGGAATGGAAATCCTACCTTATGAGACGAGACTCAAAGAACTTAGCTTGTTTAGCCTAACCAACAGAAGGCTAAGGGGAGATATGATCGCTCTGTATAAATACACCAGAGGGATAAATACCAGGGAGGGAGAGGAGTTATTTAAGTTAAGCACCAATGTGGATACAAAACAAATGGATATAAACTGGCCATCAACAAGTGTAGGCTTGAAATTAGATGAAGATTTCATCATAGTGAAGTTCTGGAACAGCCTTGCAACAGGAGTAGTGGGGGCAAAACACCTTAGTGGCTTCAAGACTGAGCTTGATAATGGTAATGGGGATGGTATGATGGGACTGCCTACAATGGCATATGGCCGATCTGTGACTGCTAGCAGTAAATATCTCCAATGGCTGGTGATGGGACACTAGATGGGGAGGGCTCTGAGTTACTCCAGAGAATTCTTTCACAGGTGTCTGGCTGGTGGGTCTTGCCCACATGCTCAGAATCCAACTGATCGCCGTATTTGGGGTTAGGAAAAAATTTTTCCACGGGTCAGATTGGCAGAGACCCTGGAGTGTTTTGCCTTCCTCTGCAGCATGGGTCACTTTTTGGTTAGAACTACTGTAAATGGTCGATTCTCTGTAACTTGACATCTTTAATTCATGATTTGAGGAGTTCAGTAACTCAGCCAGAGGTTACGGGTCTATTACAGGAGTGGGTGGGTGAGGTTCTGTGGCCTGCGGTGTGCAGGTCAGGCTAGCTGATCATAATGGCCCCTTCTGGCCTTAATGTCTGTGAGTCTAAGAGCGACACTAATTACATCTAGTCTCTTTGCTTCTGTGTCAGTCTGAGCCTGCCCACCAAGGGACTGAGCAGTCCTATCTCATAACTGGTCCAGCAAACTGCCTGTATAAATCACCCCAACAGAAGCCTTCCTATTGGGTTTTGCAGGAGTTTCCAGTCAATTCTGTCCCTGCCCCAGATTTTAAGGTCCAGGGGGGGCTGGAGCTGTGGTAGTTATAGTCCATAGGGTAGGCCCCCCCCCCGGGGGGCTCAGTCCAGTATGATCCCAGGAGCTGACAAACTTCAAGGCGGGGGGGTTACACTGCTGCCATTTTCCTGCTAGGTGATACAGACCAGCAATGCAGCACTTCACTTAATACAAAGGGCTAGGAGGTGACTGAGGAGGAGGGGAAGGTAGCAGGTAAAATTAACTCTGGATTTCGGCAGAGGAAAGTTTGGAATTAAGGGGGACATGCTGGATGAAATCCACAGGGTGGAACGATGGAGGGAAATGCACAGAGGAGAAGTGGAATGCGTTTCACCATCTACTGTTGTAGCACCCGGGGCTGCAAATGCCACCCTCTAATAAACATACACAGGGCGCAAACAACAGGCCAACGTGGATGAATAAGGCAATGCAAAAAATAAAAGCAATCCAGGGTGAGGGTGACTCCTGCGCAAGGGATAAAGCATTGGGCGGGAGGGAGGAATGGAGTTCACAGTGTGACGTTACTTGGGTGTGAAAGGAACCGAGCACAAGCCCAAGGGGCACTAGCTGAAAGGCAAATTGCCCCAGCAGTGCTGATGAATGATAAGAAGTTTTCTCAAGTGCATAAGTAACCAGAGGTAAGAGCAGGGGACAGTGGGACTGCTAGAGGGAGCTGGGCACATTAGGTACATTAAATTATTTCTCTCCAAGCAGTGCCAAGTAATAATCTCGCTTCCCCTTCTTTTTATTTATATTCTGGTAGTATCTGTAATATGTTAGCGGCTGTGTATACACACACGCAGTCCCTGCCCCAAAGAGCTCACGCTCTTAGAAATACATTTTCCACCTGAGGGTCTCAGTATGCTTTACATAGATTAATAACCAGATTGCCAATATCCTGGTGAAGTACAATTACCCCCATATATCAGTTGGGGAAACTGCGGCACAGAGAGGTGACATGTCTTGACCAAGGTCCCACAGTGAGTCAATAACAGAGCCAGGAATAGAACCCTGGTCTCCTCACATCCAGTTCTTTGGGCCTCACACATAAGACCAGAGGAAGAGGAGAGCAGTGGCTAGAAACAAACTTTCCTGTGGAAGGGAAAATAGATAATGAAGGCAGTCCCAATAACAGCAGGTCAAGATATCAGAGTGGCTGGGCTGACCTGCCTTCACTTTACAGTGAAGGGTGAAGACCAACTCATGTCTAGGTGCTACAGAAGTGACCGATGCCATATAAATGCCTCAAATGCAGAGACAGAGGATGAAGGGAGGGATAGATAGACTTAGACTATTACAGAGAAGACACACAAAGATGCTGTGGTCTTTACCATGGACACTTTTTACTCTGTGTTTTTCTTGTTTTCCTTTCTAAAATCAAATAGTTTCAGAGTGAAAGCCTAGAGTCACTCTTGGGTATGGAACCCATAACACTCTATTCAGTTCCTAGCCCACCTGTGCTCAGAGGAAAGGGAAATACCTCCCCGCGCCCCATAACTCACTTACCTGGGCATACCATGGAATGGAAAATGTCATCCTGATCCCCCAGCTGGTAATCAGCTGATACCCTGAAGCATGAGGGTCAAGAGCTCTTATCATTGTTTCCTTAGCTCGGAGAGCTGCAGATCCTATTTGTACTCATGTATGTCTAATCGTTTTTTTGGGGAAGGCTTTTGTCTTAATCCAGCCAGCTTGTCTCATGTGTAGGAGAGATGAAAATAAGCCGTCTCTGGAGAGCAAGGCGGTCCGACAGAGGGAGAAAAGCAAAAGGGAAATTAAACCAAAATAGCTTCACAGGTCATTTAAAAATATCCCTACGAGTCAGTTAAAAAAAAAATCACAAGAATTCACCGTCCGTGGGTGAGGGAGCTCTGGACAGAATAATGTCTGTGGAAATGGCTTACGATACAGCAGCACGGTGGGGTAATTGACAAGGTCAGCGAGAAGGAATGTGGCCGTGTAGTATGCAGAATACGCTGCAGGCAACAATTCTGCATGGGCAGGGAGTGGAGGGAGGAGGCGGCTGGGCTAGTGGTGGGTGAATCTTGAAAGAGTGGGGTAAAATCCCAGGGGCAAATTCTTCCGATGGTTACACCTGCCCAAATGGGGTCAAGGAGCTGCACCTGGTGTGACCAAAACCAGCATTTTGCTCCCAGAAAATTAAGGTGAGGCTGTTCGTTCACAGCTGATCCCAACTCTCTGAACCCACTGGGTCAGACTGAGCCCTGTGCGAGAGGTGGAGGGCAGGTCTGTGGACTTGAAGAGCTCGTCCCACTTATTCCCAGGAGGGATGAATTTGGCTTTGCAGTAGTGATATGAGAACAGGTGTCCTGGCAAGATTTCTGCTATTTCCTGCTCCAGGGTGGGGTGGAAATACCATGGGAGCACTTTCCCATCAGATTTTGGTACTTCCCAGGCCTTGCCAGATCCTGGAAAGGCAGAGCCATCAGCAAGTATGGAAGTAAGGGGGAAAGAGTGAAGCAAATGTATCGGAGCCTCTTAAAAAGGTTTGTTCCAGGTTCAGAACTTGTCTGTGGGCCAGATCCTGAGCATCTCCAGCTCCCACTGACCGCTCCCCTCCCCCAGCCTGAGGTTTTCAGGAATCCAGCACAGTAACCCCCTACCAATAGATTATCAGCAGGGTTTGAAACTGAGATCTTCTGTACCAAAGCACAGGTGTCTACTGCTTGAGCTAAAGGAGTAACTCCCTCAGCTGGTATCAGTAGTAGGCTGTTTTCCTCCACATGGACTAGGGGGGGATGCAACATATAGTTTAAACGTATTCCATCATTCCCCAGCAGAATGTGGCCCAATGCAATTTGCATGAGTAAGAAGTGTAGGACTTCGCCCCCCTGATGCCATCACCCATGGTGGTTAGAGACTGAGAGTGGATTTATATGCCCAAGGCACCTAGCTCCCCATTGGTTGGGGAGTTAGGTACCTAAATGCCTTTGAGGTTCTGGGCCAGGGTGCTTTGAGTAGAAGCAGTTTCAGGTGGAAGGAGGTAACTAGAAGCAACTGTCCCTTTAAGAAGGGATTTTACTCTATTTGTGTATCTATGATCTGGAAAGGGAATGTGCAGAAGTTGATGGAAACTGCTGATCATCCAAAACCGGGGGGGAAAGCATAGAAAGGTGCAGCATCAAAATGGTAATGAAATGCCTAACGAGCTGGAGAGACGAGGAACATGGGCAGATGAGCCGCAGTTGCAGTGCAGCGAAGGGAAATGTAATAGCACTCAGCTGTTGTGCAGCCCGCCAGCTCCTCAGCTGCTGTGAACTGACGTCGCTGTGACTTCAGTGGAGCGACACTGAGTTACATGAGGCCAGGGTCATTCATCCGAGGATCTCAAAGCACTTTCCAAACATTAACTAATTATACGTCAGCCGCACACCCCTTGAGACAGACAGAGATAATGGTTCCCATTTTTTCAAAGGGAGAAGCTGAGGCACAAAATTGAGAGGCGGACTGGAGAGGGGGCCTGACTCGCAACCCCTGGCCCTATGCACAGTAAGGCCTCCGAATGTAAGATGATCAGGTCTTGGAAAATAATGATGCCTTACCCTACAACGCCCAAGCTGTGTGATGGAGTCAGGGATTCAATGCATCAGACCTTTGGTACGGGGCTGAATAACACTAGAACTAAAAAGGAAACCATAAGTTGACATGATCATGTTTCCTGCATGTATCCCCTCTGGGCCTGTCACGAGACACAGGGCCAGATTCTCAGGTGGTGTAAATTTGGCATAGCTCCACTGAAGTCAATAAACTTCCCTCTTGCTGAGGGTCTGTCCCATAGGGTCAAAATCAGAGGCCTTCTTACACGTCACCACTGAATTGGGCCATCACTGTCTAAGGCAGCATGGGAATTGATGGGGACATACATAATGGAAGGGGAACTCTCAGTTTTCATCTTTACCCTCTAAGTGCAGAAGAAAGTCCCCCTCCCTAAGCTAGCTGCAAAGTCCCACGTTGAACACATCCCACCTAGTGGAGAATGACGCCTTCTTTGGTCTTGTCTGTGGTGAGGATTTTAGGGAACTCTCACCGCATTGCATCAACAAGAGGAGCGCTAGTGTAGACCAGCCATCAGCATTCTTACCAACACGCCTGACAGAGCGAGGTTAGACAACACAATGATAAAGATCCCTGAGCCCTATCCAACTGCTACCATTGCTACCATCTGCATTGGTGCTCCAATGATGATGGAAGACTTCCTGACAGTCCTGAGGGCGGATGCAGCCCACATGCTCCATGCAGCTGCCCCGTATAGCTCCTCTAGAGCAGGGGGAAGTTAAGCCTACAGTGAAACCAAATTCCACCCTGGGAAGGGGACTGTGTTGGCTGCCCTGCCTGAGGTTCATCCTTCTTTTCCTGGAAGACGTGGCCTTCCGCCCATCTCACATTTCGAGGTGAAATGCCATGTCCTGTATGGAAAGCGGGCAGGATGCCATTTTCCCCTTGTCGTTTTTCCCCAGGCTGCTCTTTGTTTCTCTAAGCTGTGTCTATGAAACCCGCCTTGGTTGAGTGTGACTCACTGTCCTCTATTTGGCTGGTCCACAAAGGCAATGTCGGTGTCTGATGCTGCATCTGGCAAATAGCCTTAGTACTTTAGCTCAGGTACCTTGTTCTTTTTCACTGCAAAGGGCCTGGGCTCAAAACTCACCCTTGGCCCAAGCATTGGGCTATCTCCTACCTATCTTTCCAGCCACACCAGGATGGCAGAGAAAGAAAATCCATTGGACCCATCCTGGAGGTGGGGAGGGGGAATGTATTTGGCCCCCTCTCACTACACATCAGGTTGGGAGAGGAAAGAAGACACTTTGCCTGGTCACAAGGGCAGGAGAGAGATCTCCTGAGACCTAACACCGTGGAGATCTCCTGAGACCTAACAGGACTAGAAGACCATACATCTCCTCCCACGTCTCCCAGAGTCTAGCCCTAGTGCTCAGCTCCCAGTCCTGGAGCCTGAGAGGGCCATGTGATTAACCGGAGACCATGAATTATTCACAGCTTATCCTCTCAAGGAGGATTCAGTTCCTTTGCAGGAAAGGGTCTCCTGAAACAACTGTGGAGCCTCGCCGAGAGCCAGCAGCTCTCTCATGGAAACCCAAGACCTTAGGGGCTCTCAACATCCTCTCCCTGTGCTTCATTGGCTTTGACATGCTGTCTCTTCGCTCTCCAGAGGTGACACGGAAGAAAACACGGTGGATGCTTTAATAAAGACAAGTGGGATTCTTAGATGCCTGCAGTGACTTTGGGGGCCCTGGCAGTCTGAATGCTGTTGAGTGTCCTGTTACAGACCTGCAGAGTTTATTGATTGCCAGCAAGCTGCATTCAAATCATGCATTCTGATTTCACTCATTAAAATGACAAATTAAGCTGGCAGCCCCTGGGTTCTCTTGATTTTTTTTTTCCTTCTGCAAAGTGAAACCTTGCCCGGATTACTCATCGCTCCAACACATTAAGAGGCATTAGACAGACCTGGCACCTTTCGGAGGCGATGAAGAGGTTTGTTTTGTGTCTGTTTTGTGCTCCCACCTGGGTGTATTGCAGACGACCTCTCTGAAAGCTCCTGGTAGGGGACAGAGATGCTAAAGGAGCGGGGGAAAAGAAGGTGGGCAATCAAGCTGCAGCCATGGGGCACCGAATTGGTGCGGCACGGCGGAATAAAGAGAGTTGAGTAAGCAAGACACAGGCTAACACAGCCAATGCCTAAGTAGCAGGGTGCTCACTATCTATGCTGCTCATATGGCCTCCATTACTGTAGTATCTGAGAACATCCCAAAACCTAGTACAAATAACACCCCTGGGCTACTATCCCCATTGCACAGATGGGGAACCCAGGCACAGAGAGACTGTAATGTGCTCAAGGTCCCATAGGAAGCCTGGGGAAAATGGAGTGCAGGTCTCAAACAGCTTGGGCTCATGCCCTAACCACTGGACAACCCTGCCTCCATACCAGAGAGGGAGGATGCTCCTTTGTTTAAGGTGCTCGAACGATGTGGGTTCTGTCATCTGTTCTATCGAATGTTTCTTGTACAAACCTTGGGCAAACCGCTTAATCTCCCTGTGCCCTTTCTTTCTCTCACCTTGTCTGTACGGCCCAGAGTTTTCAGAAGGGCGCAGCATGCACCATCAGGGGCACTGAGTGCTGAGCAATGTGGAAAATCAGATCACTAAGGGAGGCGCTGGGTCCTGAACGCTTTGGAAAATCTCCCCCTCCCCCCCCACCCCAGTGTCAGTTCGGAACCAGGTGCAGAACCACAAGGCGTGGTTCTCTCTCTTAGGGTTTTATTCTGCCCCCCATCACCAGAGTCTCTGAGCATTTTCCACGTAAAACTCAATAGCAGTTGTAAAGTAGCAACAGCAAAGCCAAAAGGTTGTTATAAAGAGGACCATGATCAATTGTTCTCCATGTCCATGGGGGAGTCGGACAGACGGCATCAGCTTCGTTTGCAGCAAGGGAGATTCAGGTTAGATATTAGGAAGCTATCAGGGTCGTTAAGCACTGAGCAGGTTCCTTAGGGAGGTTGTGGAATCACCAGCATTGGAGGCTTTTAAGAACAGGTTAGACAAACACCTGTCAGGGATGGGCGAGGTTTACTTGGTCCTGTCTCCGCATGAGAGGACCATCTCTTGAGGTCCCCTTCCAGCCCTACGTTTCTATAATGCTATCACTCTAGTGGCATTTCTGCCTCCGTTCCTTTCAGCTCTGGGTTCCAACCCCCGCCCCCCCCGCCCCCACCACACACACACAAACGCACATTGACAGTGCATTTTGCTGTGGCATGTGGACACAGTGCCCTTTGCACCACGAAGCAACGCTGCTGAAGTGGCCATGTGATGAGCATGGTCGACATGCGTGTGGACACTGCATTGTGAGGTGCGACCGCACCACAACCCCCCACCATGAGAAAAATCTCATGATGTGAACACCATGACGCTGCAGTGTGGCAAGTTTGTCCTGACAGCCGGCCCAAGCTCTTCAGGGGGGCATCCCTGGGGCCTGGCGGTGACCATTCTAGACCTGACTCACCTAGCTTCCTGGGAAGAGCTGCCTGGAGATGGTCAGACGTGGGGCATCATGAAGACACTGGATTCCACAGGCAGAGGAATGGACTGAGTTGCCCTGGGATTTTCTAGCAGGAAAATGTCCTCCGGATGTAGCTCTCAGTGACATGGGTGTAAATCAGGAGTAACTCCTCCTAAGTCAATGGACTTATACTGGTGTAAGTGAGAGGAGCCTATAGTGCCTGCTTACAGGGCTTCACACCGGGATGAGTTTCCTGAGTCCTCTTGGTACCATTTTGATGATGACAAGCTCAGCCATTTTCCTGGGCACCTCATGCTCATCATCTTTTCACCCTGAATCCTGTCTCCCAGCTGCTCCATTCAAGTAACTGACGTGCTGCTCGCTACAGGCCACATCCCTTCCTCTTCCGACAAGGTTACTTGGCTGAGCCAGAAAACCTCCCACACCTCCGCCTGCCACGCTCCCGCTGAGTCCTGTGCCACCGGCTGGATTTTCACAGCTTCTCCTGACACAGATGAACGCTGCTATTTGCTCAGAGAGCGAAACACCATTTGTCCCCGAAAGGCGGCCAGCTGGGGGTTTGGATTTCAGGTCAGAGCAAGGGAGCAAATCAGCCTTTATTCAGGCGCTTGACAGGCCCAAATAACAGGGTGAGCCCAGATGAGACCCAAACCTCCATTGTTCTGGTGGGTTTTAAATACCACGATTGTGCTGGTTCTCTCCTGGGCAGAGCTGCCATCTGTTTGTTATTTGCCCAGCAGGACAAACTGATCATGTCATGACACGGTGATGCTCTCTCAGACAATGTGTCGACATGCAAGGAGAGTGCTTGATATGGATAAATACAACCGGGATGCCTCATCTACCCTGTGAGGCAGGGCGGGGCTATTATCCCTGTTGTACAGGTGGGAAACGGAGGCACATGGAGGTGAAGTAACTTGCCCAAAGTCACAGAAGAAGGCTTTGCTAGAGTAGGGACTTGAACCCAGGTTTCCCAAGTTCACGGCTAATGCCTTAACTGATGAACCATCCTTCCTCTTTAGTCTATGGCTCAGCACTTTCCAGCAGAGAGCTCAACCCCGGAACCCTCTCTGGTCACATGTGAGATCAGATCACCCAGGCCTTGTGATTTGTAAGCTGGCTTACTCCTCTCTTCGCTTTTTCTCCATCAGTCTCTGAGGGTTAGGGTAGAAAGTGAACAGTTATCATGCTAATGGCTCCATACGTTCCCTCATTATTTATTAAACTCTAGCTCTAACGACTTGATTGAAAAACAATGCCAAGGCTATGCTCAGAATGAATAACCCTGGTGACAGAATATGTTCCAAGACCCACACGTCTCACTGGGGAGAATCTGCAGGTGGCCCATTGGCTCCCTTGAATTCCCTTAGTTCCAGCAGGATGAGGGTCCCTGGTTTACCAACCCAGGCTAGTGAAAGAGATTGGACACTGAATGGAACAATCAGGGACAGGGGATTCGTGTGCAGTTTCTGCCCTCTGCTGGCCACTGGTATGGAAAATGTTGGCCTGTTCTCTCACCTTTAGCCCAAAACAAGGATTCCGATGGCACGTTAAAGATTAACAGATTTATTTGGGCATAAGCTTTCGTGGGTAAAAGAAGTGGTTTTTTTCCCACGAAAGCTTATGCCCAAATAAATCTGTTAGTCTTTAAGGTGCCACCGGACTCTTTGTTGTTTTTGTGGATACAGACTAACACGGCTCCCCCCGATACTTCTTTAGCCAGTGACTTAAGTGAAGTTACTCCTGATTTACAACAGGGTGGACAAGAGGAGAATCAAGCCTCTAGCTGTTGGAAGAAAACAAACCAACTCATAGATACACATGAGGCTATTTTCATGTTATCAATCCTGGCTACTCCAGCTAGAGGGAGAGGCACCATTGATTAGGGGAAGCTTTGCACAGTTACTCTGCTGTTAAGAGCTGCCTTCTTTTGGGGCCATCCTACAGACTCAGCAAGTGAAGTCCAAAAGCCAATCAAATTAGGCACAAGAATGTATTTAAAAACAAAAGGAGTCTATGGCTTCGCCCAGATGGGACAATCAGAGGAGGAGAGCAAGGCTTGCCCACCAGTGAGAGGGGAAATGACAGGAACTCTCCATGCACAGAGAGTCAGAGGGGTGTGTTTACGGGTTAGGGGTTTAAACTCTCCTTCCAGATGGAAAAGCAGAGGTGCAGTGTTATGTCCCAGGTTCCTGGGAAAGAGACTCAGTAGTGATGTATGGAAGTAGGAGCTTTACAGACATGTCTGCAAGGCACTGGTAGCCACACAACCTGGGGCATCACACCTTCTCTTGGCTCAGGGGCCAACCTGGTGAGGATCCTGTCTGGGCAACCTTTGTTCCAGTGCCTGGGTCAGAGGTCTAGCAGGGATGCCCCAAGACATTATGAAGGTCATCAACAGACTTGCCCTCTCCAGCTGGTGAATTGGGAGAACCTTTCTCTTCCCTCCCAGCACTTGGTCACAGTGAAGGACTGCTCATTAGTGAGTCTTGTTTCCTAGGATGTTCTCAAGGCCCCGTCTAAGTGAGATTAATGTATTTTGACATCCCTAAGCACCCGCTGTGACTGAATTGCAGCTTCCTGAATAATGGAAACCTAGATGGTTATAACAGTTCTAGCCAGTCAGAAGACAGATCCTCAACTGGTGTAAATCAACATTAGTCAATGGAATGACACTAATTTACACCAGCTGAGGATCTGACTCTGTAATCCTCATTGCATCTCCTCCTGTGTCAAACTGATTGTTCTGCTTTTCCAAGATCAGCTCTTTAGAATAGAGAGGCAGCAACAGCTGTGCGATGGGGTGCCTGCCCCACACTGGGCTCTAAGGGGCTAATAGAGCCCTAGGGAGGCTGTGCAGGAGGCAGCCAATCAGAGAAGGACTGAAAGGAGCAGCCAATCAGGGCCAAGCAGGCCCATATAAAAACAGGAGCTGCAGGGCAGAGGAAGGCAGTTCTCTGCTGGGAGTCCAGGGAGGAAGGACTGTGTCTCTGGAGGGCTGAGACAACTGCCAGAACCCTGGACAGAGCAGTGCTGCTAGCAGGGAGCGAGAGGCAGCTCCCAGCTGGCTGCTGGGGTTTGCAGGCTGAGGTCCTGAGGCAAGGGCAAAGAGGATGCTGGGGCCATGAGGAAGTGGCCAGACAACTCACTGCAGTAGCCAGTGTGGGAAGTGGCTAAACAACGGACTGCAGGTCCCCCGGAACGGGGGAACACAGTGTGTGGCATGGCCGGAGGGCTATGCTGCTGAAGAGAATGCCACGGTCCTTGGAGAGACATGGGAGAGACTTGGGTCCTAGAGCAGGAGTGACAGCGGTGAGGCACCACCCGAAGAGGGTGCACTGACATGCTGAGCTAATCCCCAAGACAGCCAGCAGGAGGTGCCACAGTGGTGAGTGAACCCCGTCACAAGCTGCATATGGCTTAGGGATGAGGGGAAACAGGTGAGTGGTGCCTCTCAACTCCCTGTCAAAGTTTATTCTAAGTAGCAGAAGAGGGGGGCTAGATGGCTGAGCCCATTGGGAGCAGCGTGAACTGTAAAATCAAGTGCCAGTCCCAGTCATGGAGGTGCTGAGTGTCCTTGTGCAAAATGAATTTGGTGGTCATGTGCACACATCCTAAAACCCATCCCCACAACCAGCATCAGTGGGCAATCCCAGCAGAAAGGCCGTGCTTCAAGGGGCATGGAGTCTGAAATGACCCCTCACCTCAGGCAGTATTGCGAAGAGCTATCAAAGGAAGCCACTTGCAGTGGACAAGTTTCATAGGTCCTACAAAACCCACAAATCATGCAACATATTCCTAAGAGCCATCTGTTGACACCTTAACTGCGTGCGGATACAGGGCACTTCTGTAAGAAGCACGAGGGGAAGATTGCTGCTTGCTTCTTGGAAGATTGCTTCTTGGACTGATTAAAAAACTCCATTTTCCAGGGTTCTCAAAAGCTGCCTTTCTTTTCATCAGTGCCAAAACTCTTACACAATGTACTGAAGCTGCTGAACATCCAACAACTGGGCTTGTTTTGCGGAATTCCGGCGTCTGACTGCAGTTCAGATGGAGATGGAAAATCGCAAGACATCCAATTTAAAAAGAGCAACTTGGAAGCAAAATTGAAATCACATTAAATGTCACAGTACTCTGTGGATGGCCCTTCAAGGATACATGGTCATTACTCACCCAGTGTGTCTTTTAAACTATGAATCATCATCTGATGCTTTTAAGTAATTACTGTATATTTCACTTTTAAACTGCAGCAGATGAAGAAAATAGGACCATCACAAATTCTGAATAGACACAGGACCAGATCATCAGCTGTTGCAAATTAATGTAGCAGTCAGGGGAGCTTTGTCAGTTTACACCCGCTCAGAATCTGGTCCATAAAACTGAAGTCAAGTCTTGTATGTTCTCCTGCTACCTCACCCTACTCCAAACCCAGTAAAGCAGCTCCAAATGGACAATAATGGTCAACGTGATTTGGAAATAGATTCTTGAGTAACCCTTAATTTGTTTCTAGGACACCGGCTAGACCTCTGTGCATGTGTCTTCCATACACTCCAGGACAATTATATCTGCAAGAGCTACCTCCCTTATAATTGTGCAACTAATTACATGTGGGTCTGTCTCTGACACACATCTTAAGATAAGGTTGAGACCCTAATTTCCATAGACACAGACATAGCCAGATTTATATTTCCAGTATACAGTTCTGATCACTCCTGGGTCCCTACTAACACTTGTGGGGCATGGATCAGTGTTCATGTCGCACTCCCTGTCAGTACCTGGCCTAATCTGGGGAAGCTAATGATCCAACCAGTGGACCAAATTTGGTGATGAATCCTGGTCACATGCCACCCGAGGCATGTTGTGCATAAAGAAGACTAACACATTGGAGTTCTTTACCCCTAATTTGAAATCCAGACCCCCCAAATTCAGGAATCCCTGTGTTATAGGATACCAGCTCCTTTGAAAAGAGATGATAAAGATGGGGAGAAATGCCATCCAGTGGACTGTCAGGGAAAAAGAATCTCATTCAGTTCCACCTCTGGTTTCTACTAAGCTGCAGCTGGGGAGCCATTTTATTTCCATGGATACATGACATATGGATTAATGTGGACATTTCGGCCAGAAACACAGTAAGTGACCATCACACTTTCCGCTATTGAGGGCAGAACTGGATATTTCAGACCGTTTAGGACTGATCTGATAGAATTGCTGCTTGATCAAAGACTGGGAGTGGATGTGTCATTACCCGATGAAGTGAGCTGTAGCTCATGAAAGCTTATGCTCAAATAAATTTGTTAGTCTCTAAGGTGCCACAAGTCCTCCTTTTCTTTTTACACAAAGTAAAACTATTTCCCCATTTTATTCCCCCACTCCCCTTACTGTTCCTCACACGTTCTTGTCAACTGCTGGAAATGGCCCACCTTGATTATCACTACAAAAGGTTTCCCCGTCCCCCCCTCTCCTGCTGGTAATAGCTCACCTTACCTGAACGCTCTCATTACAGTGTCTGTGGTAACACCCATTGTTTCATGTTACCTGTGTATATAAAATCTCCCCACTGTATTTTCCACTGAATGCATCCGATGAAGTGAGCTGTAGCTCACAAAAGCTTATGCTCAAATAAATTTGTTAGTCTCTAAGGTGCCACAAGTCCTCCTTTTCTTTTGGCGGATACAGACTAACACGGCTGCTACTCTGAAACCTGCTTTATCAAATGAATTTTCTCCTTTTTTTTCCCCTGGGGATTATGGCAACTTTGCCTTCCCCTTGTTGTGATACACTTTGTTTGCTTGTTTGTACATCAGGTTGACCTGTGAAACAAAACTGGTCAGTTTCACTTTCTGGTTCTCCTGATTAGCCAGCACCCTGCTGTAGTATCTAGAGTTCCAGCATTGGAAGAGAGTGTGGACATTTTAAAATAACTGCAGTATTTCCTTTAACTACTATTAAAGTTTCATTTGGATAGAGCGTCTACAGCCCAAAACGGGGAGTCAGGAGTTCTGAGTTCTGCCCTGGGTCTGCCATAGACTTGCTCTGTGATCGCTAGCAATTCATTTCACCACTTGGTACCTTGCTTTTCATGTCTGTAAAACAGGGAAGATGATACTGGGTCCACCCCCTCAGTGAAGTGCATGGAGATGAAAAACACTCTCTTAAGTATTATTAAGGTGCTCACCGTTCTTTAAGGCTCCCAACATCACAGTGAGATAGATAGGTAACTACTATCAGACTTATTTCACGGGTGGATAAACAGAAAGCTGAGTAGCACTAGGTGAAAAAATGTACGTATTTTCAGGGGGAAAAATTCAAAAGGCTCTCAATACTTTTTTCTATAAGCTTGCACAAAATGCAGAATTTTTCAACAAAACCAAATATTTTCTTTCTTTCTGCTGATGAACAGATTTCAACCAACTCTAGAGTTGAATAGTATTTGGTCAGAGCTTGAGTTTGAAGGATCAATAAACCACCCTTGGTTTCCCTTTGGTTCCTTTCCTTTTTCTCCTCTGACACCATGATAAAAGGAGAGACTCTGCAAAAAGTAGCTTGAATCAAGATTAGGGTGTGTAATTTAAACCTACAAAAGTGAACACTCTGCAAGGCAGATTAAAACAGAACCATCAGCTTTCACTACGCCCTTATCTACATTACAGTTTTGTCAACGCAAGTTACACTGACAATCAAAAACTGGTATAATTACATCGTTTGGGCATGTTCCCACAACACTCCTGGTGGCAGAGCGTATCCACAGTTGGGGCTCTAGCATCGACAGTCAGAGCAGTGCACCGTGGGTAACATCCCATTGTGCTACTCGCCACCTTCTGCAGCTAGGTGTTGTGGGAAGGCGGAGTGGATCCCAGTGCATCATGGGTGCAGGCTCAACGTCCCATGATGCAGTTTTTTCTGTCCCATCATTCCATGAGCTTCTGACTGCGTTTCGCAGCATTTCTCAACAGCCCCTGTTTACTGTATACCCGCCGTCTCTGTCTGAAAGGATGGATCCTACACTGCTCTCTACTGTTGTGGTCACAGTAAAACACATATCACGGATGGTCATGCAGTATATCATGAACTCCCACTCTGAACAGGAATCAGAATTGCCTGACCTGCTGTGTGCGCATCTTCAGGAACACTAGCCTGTACAGAAAGCTGAAGCAGGGACTTTCTTTCCCAGATTCCAGTGGGGGATGTTGAAATGCCACGTGATCTTGGGAGGCTCAGCGTACCCCTTACTCCCATGGCTCATGAAGTCTTAAGCAGGAAACCTGGACAGCAGCAAGGAGTGCTTCAACAATAGGCTGAGCAGGAGCAGAATGACCATAGAATGTGCCTTTGGCAGATTAAAAGTTTGCTGGTGCTGCCTTTATGGCTGGTTAGACCTAAATGAGGAAAATATTCCTATGGTCATAGCAGCCTGCACCTTCCTCTTTGTTGCGCCTTGGTCGCTTCCTTATCTAGCAGAGGCACTCCACCAGTGTATAGGGGGGTTCCCCTGAAGGCCACATCTGCAGAAACACAAGAAACAGAAGCATGACTGTTAGTTCACGCACAGCATTGAATCGTTATAGTAAAATATACCTCTTTTTACATATGAATCGCTTTCTCACTGTCCCTTAGCAATCACACATCTTGGTGAACACCCTAAATGTGGCCCGGGGGGCAGGGATGTTTAGCGTTCAAGATGGGGCAAAGTTTCTCAAACTGGACACTTCTGGGGGTCTGCAAGTGTACTCCAGGGGGTCTGCAGGCCTCGCTGATCAACTCATCCTACTTCCACCCAGTGCCTCCTGCACACTAGGGAACAGCTGTTCAGCAGCGTGCAGGAGGCGCTGGGAGGGAGGGGAAGGGGTGGGGATGGAGCACGCTCAGGGGAAGAGGTGGGGAAGAGGAGGGGCAGGGGTGGAGTGGGAGCAGGAAGAGGTGGGGCCTTGAGGGAAGGGATGGAGTGGGGGTGGGGCCTGAGGCTGAGCAGGGGGTTTGGGGGTCCATGAAAAATTTTAAAATCAAAATGGGGGTCCTTGGGTTGCTAAAGTTTGAGAACCACTGGTGGTTTTTTAAGGGGATCTCTGGAGGCAACTAGGGACAATATTGTAAATTCTGCTACCATTTTCCATAGGCGGGGGTCATTGAAGCCCCCTGAGGGTAAGCAGGGTAAGGTTCCAGGAGGTAAGACTCCTGAGGGTAAGCACGGATGCATCATGCGGCTTCAGTCCCTATGCTGCTCTCCTGTGTGAGGCTTTGGTCCCAGCACATATGATTGCCGATTGGCAAGGGAAAGTTTCCTACAAAGGGGGAAGGAATAAAGCAGCTCTGCCAAGGTACCTTCAGCAAAGGATTGGCTAGTACCTGCAGGAAAGTTTCCTAGAGATCTCGCTGAAGGATGCCCGTGAAATCTGTGTGCATTAACACACTCTTCCGCCGCAGTACTTAGCTACACAAGGGAAGTTGGAGCACACGGAAACTGGTACATTTCTATCCCTTCACCCACTTCTAGAATATACAGAGCAAAAGACAGCTTTACCTCATATAACCGAGCAGCAGCAAAGTATCCACAGAGCTGTTGGCGGCAGAGGTAGAGTTGCAAGCAGAGATAGGGACCAAACTCTGTGAAGGGTAGGGCTTAGCATGGCCCCCCCACCCCCTCGGCAGCATCTCCAGCAGATCCCATTCTGAGGTGCCTGTCTCTCCCCATTCACTGAAGAGGGAGCCTATGCACCTAACTCAGGCTTAGGGGATCCCATTGTTCTTCCAATGATTTTCTAAGCATCTGAAAGTGAGGGCTGGTAACACTACATATTGCCACACCTAAATCCCTGTGTACTGAGACAGAGGGGAGCTGAGACTGGGTCTACTTGGTCCGTATTAAAGGCAGGCAGTACTGCGACTGTAAGAGGGCTGAAAATGGACATGACTCAGGCAAACAGCGCTGAGACCAAAGAGAGGTTGTTCAATTCATACCACAAGCACTGAGATCAGGATGAGGAATGCAGAATAGGCACCATCAGTGCGCGCCAGAGCCTCACCCCCCAAACCAAGGTGGGGAACAGAGAACAAGCAGTCTCACTGCATGCCCTAGACACAGAGCCCTGAGCCTGGGGTGCCCAAATGGGTGTGAGAGACATTCTGGAGCTCCCCTTTCCCCCATGCTCCTGCGGGGGGAGGGAAAGGTGCAGGGTGAGACGAGCGCTATACAAGCTCTAGCAAGTAATGGTGCAGTGATTGGGCACTACTCATGAAGTCTGCCTGCCCATTCTGCGCGTCCATTCGCTTTTCTCTGTCTGCCTTCTCCACAGCTCCAAATGCTTCTCTGAACGTCTGAGCTTTCGCCAAGACAAGTCTCATCTCATCTTCTGGGAGAACCTCATTGCTCATGTTGGCACCAAGTGCCAGCCAGTTCAAGCAATTCTCTGCCTCATTTGTAAGTTTGTGGATTCTACTGCCATGGTTATTGTTTTTCCTCAGAGCCTGGCTGATGCCTGAAGCACCATAGAAGACCAATGTTCAATTCCCTGTTCTGCCACTGATTTCCTGTGTGAACTCAGACAAATCATTTAGCCTTTCTGTTTTCCTTTCTGTAAAGTGGGGCTAATAGCATTGTCCAGCTCACAGGGGTATTGTGATGATTAATGCATTAAAGTCTGTGAAGCATTTTGAGTTCTACTGATGAAAAATGCTATTTCAGAGCAAGGTATTAGTATCAGAGTAACAGCCGGGTTAGTCTGTATCCACAAAAAGAACAGGAGGACTTGTGGCACCTTAGAGATTAACAAATTTATTAGAGCATCAGCTTTCGTGGGCTACAGCTCACTTCATCGGATGCATTGAATGGAACAGATTCACAGAGCCAGAAGAGTACCCAGAAGTCACCTACTACAGGACAGGCCCAACAAAGAAAATAACAGAACGCCACCAGCCATCACCTTCAGCCCCCAACTAAAACCCCTCCAACGCATTATTAAGGATCTACAACCTATCCTAAAGGATGACCCAACACTCTCACAAGTCTTGGGAGACAGGCCAGTCCTTGCCTACAGACAGCCCCGCAACCTGAAGCAAATACTCACCAACAACCACATACCACACAACAGAACCACTAACCCAGGAACTTATCCTTGCAACAAAGCCCGTTGCCAATTGTGCCCACATATCTATTCAGGGGACACCATCACAGGGCCTAATAACATCAGCCACACTATCAGAGGCTCGTTCACCTGCACATCCACCAATGTGATATATGCCATCATGTGCCAGCAATGCCCCTCTGCCATGTACATTGGTCAAACTGGACAGTCTCTACGTAAAAGAATAAATGGACACAAATCAGATGTCAAGAATTATAACATTCATAAACCAGTCGGAGAACACTTCAATCTCTCTGGTCACGCAATCACAGACATGAAGGTCGCTATCTTAAAACAAAAAAACTTCAAATCCAGACTCCAGCGAGAAACTGCTGAATTGGAATTCATTTGCAAATTGGATACTATTAATTTAGGCTTAAATAGAGACTGGGAGTGGCTAAGTCATTATGCAAGGTAGCCTGTTTCTTCTTGTTTTTTCCTACCCCCCCCCCAGATGTTCTGGTTTAACTTGGATTTAAACTTGGAGAGTGGTCAGTTTAGATGAGCTATTACCAGCAGGAGAGTGAGTTTGTGTGTGTATGGGGGTGGGGGGGATGTGAGAAAACCTTGATCTATGCAGGAAATAGCCCGACTTGATTATGTAAAGAGTTGTCACTTTGGATGGGCTAGCACTAGCAGGAGAGTGAATTTGTGTGGGGGGTGGAGGGTGAGAATACCTGGATTTGTGCTGGAAATGGCCCACCTGTTGATCACTTTAGATAAGCTATTACCAGCAGGACAGTGGGGTGGGAGGAGGTATTGTTTCATATTCTCTGTGTGTATATAAAGTCTGCTGCAGTTTCCACGGTAAACATCTGATGAAGTGAGCTGTAGCTCACGAAAGCTCATGCTCAAATAAATTGGTTAGTCTCTAAGGTGCCACAAGTACTCCTTTTCTTTTAGACCTAAAAGTTGCAATTCTTCAACAAAAAAACTTCAAAAACAGACTCCAACGGGAGACTGCTGAATTGGAATTAATTTGCAAACTGGATACAATTAACTTAGGCTTGAATAGAGACTGGGAGTGGATGGGTCATTACACAAAGTAAAACTATTTCCCCATGTTTATTCCCCACTCCCCCCTCCCTCACTGTTCCTCAGACATTCTTGTCAACTGCTGGAAATGGCCCACCTTGATTATCACTACAAAAGATTCCCCCCCCACCACCCCCGCTCTCCTGCTGGTAATAGCTCACCTTAAGTGATCACTCTCCTTACAGTGTGTATGGTAACACCCATTGTTTCATGTTCTCTATGTATATAAATCTCCCCACTGTATTTTCCACTGAATGCATCCGATGAAGTGAGCTGTAGCTCACGAAAGCTTATGCTCAAATAAATTTGTTAGTCTCTAAGGTGCCACAAGTCCTCCTTTTCATTTTGCAAATACAGACTAACACGGCTGCTACTCTGAAACCTTAATCAAAGAATCACAGAATATCAGGTTGGAAGGGACCTTAGGAGGTCATCTAGTCCAACACCCTGTCAAAGCAGGACCAGTCCCCAACTAAATCATCCCAGCTAGGGCTTTGTCAAGCCTGATCTTAAAAACTTCAAAGGAAGGAGATTCCACCACCTCCCTAGGTAACGCATTCCAGTGCTTCACCACCCTCCTAGTGAAAAAGTTTTTCCTAATATCCAACCTAAACCTCCCCCACTGCAACTTGAGACCATTACTCCTTGTTCTGTCATCAGCTACCACTGAGAACAGTCTAGATCCATCCTCTTTGGAACTCCCTTTCAGGTAGTTGAAAGCAGCTATCAAATCCTGCCTCATTCTTCTCTTCCACAGACTAAACAATCCCAGTTCCCTCAGCCTCTCCTCATAAGTCATGTGTTCCAGTCCCCTCATCATTTTTGTTGCCCTCCGTGGGACGCTTTCCAATTTTTCCACATCCTTCTTCTAGTGTGGGGCCCAAAACTGAACACAGTACTCCAGATGAGGCCTCACCAATGTCGAATAGAAGGGAACGATCACGTCCCTCGATCTGCTGGCAATGCCTTTACTTATACATCCCAAAATGCCATTGGCCTTCTTGGCAACAAGGGCACACTGTTGACTCATATCCAGCTTCTCGTCCACTGTAACCCCTGTCCTTTTCTGCAGAACTGCTGCCGAGCCATTCGGTCCCTAGTCTGCAGCAGTGCATGGGATTCTTCCATCCTAAGTGCAGGACTCTGCACTTGTTCTTGTTGAACCTCATCAGATTTCTTTTGGCCCAGTCCTCTAATTTGTCTAGGTCCCTCTGTATCCTATCCCTACCCTCCAGCGTATCTACCTCTCCTCCCAGTTGAGTGTCATCTGCAAACTTGCTCAGGATGCAATCCATGCCATCCTCCAGATCATTAATGAAGATATTGAACAAAACCGGCCCCAGGACCAACCTTTGGGGCACTCCGCTTTATACCGGCTGCCAACTAGACATGGAGCCATTGATCACTACCTGTTGAGCCCGACAATCTAGCCAGCTTTCTATCCACCTTGTAGTCCATTCATCCAGCCCATACGTCTTTAACTTGCTGGCAAGAATACTGTGGGAGACGGTGTCAAAAGCTTTGCTAAAGTCAAGGAACAACATGTCCACTGCTTTCCCCTCATCCACAGAGCCAGTTATCTCGACATAGAAGGCAATTAGATTAGTGAGGCATGACTTGCCCTTGGTGAATCCATGCTGACTGTTCCTGATCACTTTCCTCTCCTCAAAGTGCTTCAGAATTGATTCCTTGAGGACCTGCTCCATGATTTTTCCAGGGACTGAGTTGAGGCTGACTGGCCTGTAGTTCCCTGGATCCTCCTTCTTCCCTTTTTAAAAGATGGGCACTACATTAGCCTTCTCTGTATGTGTATATATATATCTTCTTACGATATGTTCCATTCTATGCATCCAATGAAGTGGGCTGTAGCTTATGCTCAAATAAATTTGTTCGTCTCTAAGGTGCCACAAGGACTCCTGTTCTTTTTAGGCATTGGTATGTGTTGCATGCAGGAGATGCAGTCCCCAGCACAGGAGAATAGCAGTAGTTCCACTGTATTCAGTCCCTTAGCTGGGGGTGGGGGCGGGGGAGGGGCAGGATTAGGAAAATTAAGATGCAAATATATTAATAATTATACTGTAGCTGTGACTTAATTATTCACTCTTTTTCTTCCCCTTAGGTTGTTTCTAACGTTGGCTATTATAACTGGCAGAAGAATTGTGCGGGTCCCCTCAATAAAGTTTAGTAAGGGAGAGCGTATCTGTAGCAAGCTACTTGAGTTAATAATCCCCCGTTAATACTGCCCTCTCTGGTTAGTGATGTTTTTAAGAGAGTTGAGGAACCAGCTGCTGCAATCCCTTAAAAAGGCAGCAATTAAAGGAGGAGGAAAATCAGCCCATTCATCCAGATCTGCCTCTCGTCTCACATTTGGAGGACGATGCCATTTGAAGGAAGAGGATTTGGCAATCGGGGTTTTAAAAAGACACTTAGAATCTTGCGCCCTTAAAAAGAAAACCTCACTCATTTCATTGTATCTGCTCTCCAGAGACATGGAAAGTAGAGACGGATGGTGCTTTTGTGGTTAAGGCATAGAGCTGAAAGCTAGAGTTTGGCTCCTGTCTCTGCTACAGACTCTCTATGGGGCCCTAGAATGAGTTGCTTAATTTCCCTGGGTGTAATCCAAAACCCATTTCAACTTCAATTAGTGGAAATTCTGACTGAATTCAGTGGTCTTTAGATCAGGGGCTCTGTGCCTCAGCTCCCACTCATCTGCTTGGAGCTTGTATACTTTTTTCCCACCCTATCTTGCTTGTTTATTGTTAGCCCTTCAGGGCAGGGACTGAATCCACTGGTGGGAAAAAAATTAGGTTTGACAAATCTCCCACTTTAAAAAATTTTGAATGAAAAACAATGGGCAATTCTCGAAATGATCGGTTTGGATGTCTGCAAAACAAAAATATCATTTTACTAGTTCGAAGGGATATTTTATTTCAAAATTTTAGTTAATTCATGCAAATGAAAAGGTCAGACCTGATCCTCTTTTCTCAATTGGTTTTCCCCCCCCACAAATTATCAAACCAATCTGGGATTTTTCCCCCAGAGTACAGGAACGTGATCTGGGTTTTTTTCGCAGATTATCAAACCCAATATGGGTGTATTATTGGATCCAATCCAAATGTTTTCCTCAGATTATCAGACCGATCCTGTTTCCCATCCCCCCCTCCATATTATCAGACCCAGTCCTGAGCTATCACTGAATTATAGGACCCAAACGCATTTTGTCCCCAGATCATCGGACCTGAGCCCAGGTGTTCCCAAGGATTATCGGACCCGAATTTGGGTTTCCCCCCCATATTATCAGATGGATCCTGCACCCCTCCCCCGCCAATTATTAGACATGATCTTCTTTTTCCTAGATTACTGACTGGGCCTGATCCCAGGATCTCGCACATTACTGCACCTGGTGCCAGGATTTCTTCTGGATTTCCCAGTCCTAAACTTTCCCCCTCCCCCGGATTACCGGGCCCGCTCCTGAGCTCTCCCCCTCCCCCGGATCACCGGGCCCGCTCCTGAGTTTTCCCCCTCGACCGGATCACCGGGCCCGATCCTGAGCTCCCCCCCCTACCCCGGATCACCGGGCCCGATCCCGAGCTCTCCCCGGATCACCGGGCCCGATCCTGAGCTCTCCCCGGCTCGGGAACGTTTTCGAAATTTTGACTTTTCGTCTGATTGGGGGAAAAATGTGAAAATCTGGAACCGTGCCCGGGGCTGAGGGTGGGAGGCAGACACCCAGTTCCCGCCCCGCCCCGCTCCAGCGCCGGCAGCGGGCATGAGGCGGCCGGCAGGGCCGGGCACAGCAAGCAACACGTGCGTGCGCTCCCCTTCCTGACTGCCAGCCCCAGCGTGACTGACATCTCCCACAGCCTATCCGTGGGGCGCGCTAGTCTTTCCCATCCAATCAGATGGCGAGGGAAGATTTCAACCGACCAATGATGACCTTGGGGCGGGACAAGCTGCGACCCGCGCTGAGCCGGGAGAGACGTGGACTGCATCCTACCATATCGCTAGGGAAAGGCTTCCCGTGACCAATGAGAGCGGGGGGGGCGGGATCACGGTGGCTCGCGACGAATCGTTAAGATTGAAGGAACCCTCATCTAATTAAATGTTAAGGGTGAAGGGTCTCTGACCAATGGGAAATGGCGGGGCGGGATGTCGGTGGCACAAGTAGAACCGTTAGAAATGTCAGATAGCTCCACCAATCATAGAAAAGAGACTCTGCCACCTGACCGAGGCGCGTGAAAGAGTCGGGCAGCGGGAGCGCGAGAACCGTTAGGATTGACAGATACATGGTCTAATCAGAACGCTGCGATTCCACAGCTGTCCAATAAGAGCCTTCGAGGTGGGCCGTCCGCCAGAGAGCCCCGAGAGCGCGAGAATCGGCGACGAGAGACAGACCTCCCCGCCAATCACCACCTCAGCGTGCTGCGGCAGGGTGGGCCTTCCGCTGGCGAACCTTGGGAACGCCCGGGCCGCTGATCGCTGACAGACTCACTCTCCAATGAGGGGGGCGGGTGTTGATTTAACTGCCCAATGGGGGCGAGGTGGGCGGGGCCCATTTCCGCGGCGGGGTCCAAGATGGCGGCGGGTGTGTGAGCGCGGCGGTTAGTCAGGGAACCCGTCCCGGAGCTGCTTGCCGCCATGAAGGGCAAGGAGCGCTCCCCGGCCAAGGCCAAACGGTCCCGGGGCGGCGGCGGCGAGGACTCGGCCTCCTCCTCGTCTTCGGCCCGGGCCGAGCGCAGCAGCAAGAAGCCCGGCGGCTCCGGCGCGGGCGGCAGCAACGGGGGGAAAGCGGCGGGCGGCTCCGGCGAGGGCAGCAGCAGCAGCAGCCGGCGGGGCCTGCACCTGGACAAGGCCAGCCGGGGCGGCAGCCGCGAGTACGAGTCGGGGGCGGCGGCGGCCAGCTCCGGCGGCGGCCGCCACGGCTACAGCGGCAGCAAGAACGCGGAGTCGTCCCGCAGCGGCGGCGGCGGCGGCAGCCGGGGCGGCGGGGGTGAGTCCCGGGCGCCGCCGGCCCCCTCCTCCTCCTCGTCGGAGGCGGCCGGGGCGGGCGGCGGGAGCGGCGAGTACAAGACGCTGAAGATCAGCGAGCTGGGCTCGGCGCTGAGCGACGAGGCGGTGGAGGACGGGCTTTTCCACGAGTTCAAGCGCTTCGGCGACGTGAGCGTCAAGATCAGCCGCCTCCCGCCGGGCACCGGCGCCAGCGACGAGCGGGTGGCTTTCGTCAACTTCCGCCGGCCGGAGGACGCCCGCGCCGCCAAGCACGCCCGCGGCCGCCTGGTGCTCTACGACCGGCCGCTCAAGATCGAAGCCGTCTACGTCGGGGGCAGCAGCCGGCGCCGCAGCAGCCGCTCCCCGGCCCTGCTGGACAAGGATTCCCATTCGCCCTACGGGGCCGCGGCCGTGGGCGTGGCGGCTGCCGCGGCCGCCGCTGTCAGGCACCCCCCGGCCGGAGCCACCCAGAGGGCGCTGTCGCCGGCGGGTGGAGGAGGGGGCCTGGGCTACAGGGACTACCGGCTACAGCAACTCGCTCTGGGCCGCCTGCCCCCGCCACCTCCCCTGCCTCGGGAGCTGGAGAGGGAGCGGGACTACGGGGCTTTCTATGATACCCGTGTGCGGCCAGCCTATGGGCTGGAGCGAGTGGCTGGAGTGGCAGCGGCTGGGGGCTTCCGAGGAGGAGGGGGAGGTGCTGGCGTTGCTGGCGAGGAGGAGATCAGTCCTGAGGATGATCAGAGAGCCAACCGCACTTTGTTCCTGGGCAACCTAGACATCACGGTGAGCGAGTCGGACCTGCGCCGGGCCTTTGACCGCTTCGGGGTCATCACAGAAGTGGACATCAAGCGTCCGGGTCGTGGCCAGACCAGCACCTATGGCTTCCTCAAATTTGAGAATCTGGACATGGCACACCGGGCCAAGCTAGCCATGTCTGGAAAGGTGCTGCTGCGCAACCCTATCAAAATTGGTTATGGCAAAGCCACTCCTACCACCAGGCTTTGGGTGGGTGGGCTTGGGCCCTGGGTGCCACTGGCCGCTCTGGCGAGGGAGTTTGACCGTTTTGGCACCATTCGCACTATTGACTATCGTAAAGGTGACTCATGGGCTTACATCCAGTATGAGAGCCTGGACGCAGCACAGGCCGCTTGTGCCCATATGCGTGGCTTCCCTTTGGGTGGGCCAGACCGGCGCCTCCGAGTGGACTTTGCTGACACTGAGCATCGCTACCAGCAACCCTACTTGCAGCCGCTAACCCTACCACCGCCTGCCCACTATGAGCTAGTAGCAGAGGCAGCTGCCTTTGGGGCTCACCGTGGAGCTCCCCCAGACCCACTTCGGGGGGCACGGGACAGGACACCACCACTGCTCTATAGAGACCGCGACAGAGATCTCTATCCTGAGGCAGAGTGGGTGCCACCACCACCTCCTGTACGGGACAGGAGCAATCGAGCAGCTGCCTACGACCCACTGGAAAGTCTGGAGCGCCGGCGGGATGGCTGGTCCCTGGAGCGGGACCGAGGAGAGAGGGAGCTGGGCGGTGGCAGCAGCAGCAGGGACCAACCCAGGAAGCGAAGATTGGCAGAGGACGGTGGCCGGCACTTAGACCGCTCTCCAGATAGCGAGCGTTCATCTGTGTCCCGTAAGCGACATTGTTTGGCCACGGCCTCTCCCCAAGATCGCAGTCCTGATCTTGGTGGGAGCAGGGAGCGCTACGCTAGCGACACAGAACGCTTATCCTCCCGTTTGCTCCTGCTGGAGCGGCCGTCACCTGTCCGGGAGCCACGCAGGGGCAGTCTTGAAAGAGGTCCGAATGAAAAGCGTGACCGCAAAAACTCTGCTGAAAGAGAGAGGAAGCACCGCACCTCCACAGCAGCTGCTGCCCAGGAATGCAAGAGCCCAGCCAAAAAGGACGAGCGTACCACGGAAGGGGGCAGTGGTGGAGGGTCCCGGCTTAAACCTCCACCCCAGAAGCAGCAGCAGCAAGATGGAACGTCACAGGCTGGCGGGTCCCCCAAACTATGCCTGGCTTGGCAGGGGATGCTCCTGTTGAAGAATAGCAACTTCCCGTCCAACATGCACCTGCTTCAGGGGGACCTCAGTGTAGCTAGCAGCCTCCTGGTGGAGGGAGCAACTGGTGGTAAAGTAGCCCAGCTCAAGATCACCCAGCGTCTCCGCCTGGACCAGCCCAAGCTGGATGAGGTCACCCGTCGTATTAAAGTGGCAGGGCCCAATGGTTATGCCATCCTCTTGGCTGTGCCTGGCACCTCGGACAACCGCTCCTCATCTGGGGCCAGTGATGCTGCCACCACCTCCACACAGAGGCCGCTCAGGAACCTCGTGTCCTATCTAAAGCAAAAGCAGGCTGCCGGAGTGATCAGCCTCCCTGTGGGGGGCAACAAAGACAAGGAGAACAGCGGGGTCCTGCACGCCTTCCCACCCTGCGACTTCTCCCAGCAGTTCCTGGACTCCACAGCCAAGGCCCTGGCCAAATCAGAGGACGACTATCTGGTCATGATCATTGTCCGTGGTGCATCCTAAAGCCCTTGTGTTTTCTGTACCCAACCCTGCCTATTTCTCCTCCACACAGCCCTTCCAGTGTGTGCCAGGTGCTATGGGATACAGCCTTAGCAAGCCCCACAATTATTTTTAATTAGATCTTTATTTGTAGCCAATTTTCCCCGCCTGTTTTTCTGTAACTACATTTTTCTATAGTTAGAAGCCAAGGAGGTTTAGCCTTTAGCCTGAGTAGGATATTTTGAGGATCCCTTATCAGTGAGGGTAGCAGGGAGGTTAAGCCTGCTTCAACTAAAAATGAAAAATTCCCACTTTTTTTTAATTTTAACTTTTGTTCTTTTTTCATTTGATTTTTTTTTTTAAAAAGCAGGTTTAAAAACTCCTCTAGAATTACAAACTTAAAAGACCAGATTTAAAGCACTAAGTCGTTTAAACAGACCAGATAGTGGACTGGCATCGACTCATTCTGAGTCTTTGAAATTCTGGGAAGGCCTTAGACCAGTAGCCCTAAGTTAAATAAGTCCTTTATCAGGAACCTGAATGGTTTCACTTTGAGTTGACTGACTCAAGGTTGATTTCTTTAGGTGACTAGCACCTCATCTTGTGGTACACTGGAGCTCAAACATTGAATTCCTTAGTAGGTATTGATTTGAGGATTTCAGCCAGTCCACAGAAATGCATGCCCAGAAGGTGTGCTTTTAACAGGCGTGTTCCTGCTGTTCTGAGTTCCATTGTATCCCATATGTGCACTTTGGGTTTGTAGCAGTAACAGCATTTTGGTAAATAGGTGAGGACTTTGTCACAAACCTTGAATGTCTTGTACTTACTATTGTATGCAAGAAACAAGTAGGTGCTTTAAGAACAGCTAATCATTTGATGGGTTTTTGTTGTTGTTTTTACTGCCTTTTTCAGAGTTGCAGGTACAGTGGATTCCACAATGCAGACTCCAAACAAGTATACTTTTCAGAGAGGGCTTTTAATTCTGTGAAAATTAAACTATGTAAAGTTCTCATCACCATTTTATCTCTTTGTTAATAGAAAGAAACTGCTGTCTGTCTTCTGAGGACTTCTTTTAGATACTGTACAATGGGCCTTACGTGAGGTTTCATAGTCATAGGGCCTGCAGTGTTTTTTATCATCTTGGCAGAATATTAAAAGTTCTCCAAAATGTTGAAAAAGCAGTTCACCTTGTTCAGCCAACCTAGTTCATTTCATTTTTCTCTATGCTTTTTCCCCTTATTATCGTGTTAAAACCTAGAAAAAAACCAGATATCAAAACATTTTAAAGCCCCCAACTTAGCTAGTCCCCAAATGAAGTGTAAATATGAATATACTTATTTACACTGTACAAACCTCTTTGTAGAAACAAGAACATGATCTTTCACTTTTTTTGCCTAGGTTTATCCTATGGTTTTTGAAATGTGGCTGTGTAAAAGTGACACTGTCTTCTTATTCAGACCCTGTAGTGTGTTCATTGTTCTCTACTGACTAAAACTAGTTTTAGCTACTCCTTACTTTTTTCTAAACTAAAATTACAAACCTCATTTAATACTCCAGGACTTCTGGATTGTCCTTCAGCATGAACGTAATAGGCTTATAGAAGGCAGAATGCAGCTGTTTGTCTTGCTATTAACAATGAAAACTGTGATATTTTTGGAAATGGCACCAATTACATAAAGGATGCTCCATATGTTTTAGGTAATACAGCATATTCACCACTTGTGATAAACAATGTTTGATTTAGCAGGTGTCTATGTTGCATATTATCATGTAATTCATCACAGATGCTGTGTTGCCTATTTCACTGTATTTTAAGCATTTGTTGCATTTACAGTGAGTTTCCTCATTGTATTTGTGATACAGGAGGAAGTTAGAATCACTTTAAAGTACTGGGCTAATTACTCTTAGGGTTTTAAAGATCACCTATCCAACGTTACCACTGGGAATTCAAAAATGTGTAATACTAGCAGTAAGCTTGTTTGTATTCAATATTTAAACTTGCCAAGAGCAGTGTTTGTTACTGTCAGATGCAACAAAACACCTGTTAGTGTGGGAGTGTTTTTTTTTTGTTGTTCTTTTTTTTAAAGAAACCAACAAAACTTGGGGTCAAAGTACACTTATCAGCAAATCTCTGACAACTAACACTTAGGAAAGTCCTCCCAGGAAAGAGCAATCTAGATGCACTGTCCTTTTTCCTTGAAAATTATGCAGTCATGTTTGTTATCTCTGGCCTCTGAGCTTGAGATGTACTATACTGAATATTAATATGGATTAGACAAGACTGTACTTCAAACTCCAGGTTTCTTGGTTTCTTATTTAATGAGGTATCTGCTTCTGTTAAATCTGTTAAATGCTGTTCTGTTTTGCAAACAAGGATTTGAACACCCTTTATGGATACATAAAGTCAAAACAAGTAACTGGCAACATTTTGACCCAGCACTTAGCCACAGGCTGCATCGATTCTAATACAGCTCTTTTGGCTGTATTTTCCCTTATGCTATAGAAGCGCACAGCATTGGAGTAACTGTCCACTTAAACCTCCTTTGCCAGGGCTGATTGCTAGCAGAAGTCCATATTTAATGCCACTTCTGTATAGAGCAAAACAGATGTAGCAGAGTTACATTTTCTGGTTATATTTGTCATTATGTGGCTCTAGTAAGAGCTCAGTATCTCTTCTAATGCTGTGTGCAGCTGATGTTCCTATATTTCATTAGTTACAATGTACTGAATTAGCGTGGAAAAGGGATGTCCCTTTCCTGAATCATCATTTCATAGTGTGCTTTATGCTTTGGGGAAAGAACCTCAAGTGACTCATACTTTTGTTAATATTTGCGATTTTTACAAATCGCAAACTTTATACAACTCTCTTGGCTGTTAGCCAACGGCTTTGTTTGCTTGAATCTAGTGTACAGTCTGTTTGCTGGCAGCTGTGGTGTGAATCTCAAGGCTACCTCAAACTATTGCAAGGTATAGACTCCTGTGGTTTAGACAGTGATGTCACCCTTGCAAGGATCGCAGAGGAGAGACGAGAAGTACACGCAACACAGACAAATAGGTCTTAAACCTTTTTAAAGAAGTATGAGTTCAGTTAGAGGTCTCTTCTTGCCAATAGTGGTTGAAGGTATTTTGGAGGCAGCCTCCTATGGAGGGCAGAGAAGAGAGAACACAAGTTCTTTGCGTAGCTTAAGGAACCATCTAGCTGATGTTAGCTGTGGTGTGTAGGGCTTTGAGTATTAGTGGGGAGTGGAGAACAAAATGGGGGGGTGAGGGTCTAAAGACTTCTGAGGTTTTGAGTGAAGGCTGCTGGGGACATCCTTTCCCAATTCAGTGTTGACAGCAGTGCTTATCGGGAGCCTGCTAAGAGCCTGCTATGAAAAGAAGCCAGACTTGAAGAAATCATTGCCATGTAACTAGAGGATTTGGGATTCTTTCCCCCTGCCTCCCATTCTTAATGACTTTCTACAAATAAAAACCAAGGACAGCGACTCCAATGAATCATTAAACTTGATATAAAAGTAGTCTTTGTGTAGACTTAAGCAAAGCAAACCGTATCGTTTTGAAAATGTTAAATGAATTTAACTCCATGCAGTTCTAATTGTATGAAAATGATGGATTAGAAATACTACTTGAATAGTAACATCTTAAGTTTTGTTTATTAGGTGGCATCCTTGATTTGACCTCTTTGCTACAATAATGGAGTTGCATCCTGCTGTTGGAATTATACAGCAAAATGAGAAGATGTCAACTTGTAACACTATATTTCATGTTTTTGTTGAGAAGTTGCCTTCAGGAAATGTCCTTTGAGGAAAATCAAGTGAATTATAAACCATTCAGTTGGTTTTCCTCATGGCTGATTTTTGACATGTTGCGTTACCTGTTAGAAACCTGTTGAATATCTTCAATCCTGTATATCTTCAATCCTGTAAACCTGGTTTAACAGCAGTCCAAAAAACCTGCACTACTTGTTATGCATCTATACATAGAAAGTGACTTCATTTCAAGGTTTTGTGCCGGTGGGTGGTATTGGTGCTTTTCCAAGTCCAAGTAGAATACTTAGAAAGGCCTTGTAGTTCTTTATGTTCATATGTATAGTGTGGGGAGGGGAAAACCTGTTGTTGTTTCAGTACAAACGTTTACCTTTTCTTTCCTCCTGCAAGCAAAGCTGGCGGACTGTGGAAGATAACATGGGATTCCAAGCTCTAATGGACCTTTGCAAAGAGAAGTTGTTGCTCGTGTGGAATTTACATGGGCCTCTTGGTGGAAGAAAGCTTATCTGTTTAGTATTTGTGCATTTTACTAAAATGGCAGCTTAAAAAAAAAAAGTTGTGTATCTGCTATTGTGATGCCAATGCCCGTGTTTTAAAGTGGAAAAATGACCTCTTTGCTTTGTGCTGTGTACACAAGATTTCTGGAAAAGTAAAGGAATACCCTTTTTATGGCTCACACAGCTTAAAAGTAGCTGTCACTCAAACATGCGCTCACAGTTGAGCTGATTTTGTTTCATTCTAAATAAATTGTTTCTTTTGAGGAAAATGTTTTTCTGCCTGGAAGTGAATTGACGACAAACCTTTGACCCCTTTGTTTGCAGCTAAGGGGTACTTGCTGCTGCTGCTCAGTTGTTGATCTGATAGTTGTGGGTCTTGAGCAAGAAGCAGGGAGACCATCACTTTCATATTGACCAGCCTGTTGTATCAGATCTGAAGAATCTAGTTCATTGTGTTGCTGTGGCACCTCCCTTTGATTGCAATGAAGGGGGTCATTTGCTGCTAACTCCTCATCTTTACGAGGAAACGGTGCTGATGCGGGCATGCAAGAAGCAGGGAAAACACCATAAAAGCCTCAGAACAGTGTGCAAGTCTGGGGCTTCGCTGGTTTGAAGAGCTGGAGTTCCTGAATTTTAAGTTTCTGATTTATTTTGTTCACCCAACTTGTTTGGCTTTAGTTTTGATTTTTTTTTTTAATTTGAAGAAAAAGTTTGAAATTGCTTTGAATCATGCACGTAAACCTTTGCACCAAATTGCCAAAAGAAAAGAAAAATGAGTCTCATTAAAAAGTGTTAAATGTTAATAAAACCTTTCCTGACACACTTTGAGGAGCTCCTCCATCTCCAGGGGCTTGTCACCAGAGTTATGCAGTGATGGGTTTAGTTCTGAATGGATGAAGAATTCCAGAGAGCTAGCGTTTGTAATTAAAACGTTTGCATTGGTATCAGTGCCTTATTTTGGCCGGTTTTGAAGCAAATGTTCCACACGCCTCGGATGTGCATGCACCCTGATCGTTTCATAGGTACGACTGCACATTTGCTTGCAGTCACCTCAGTTTGTAGTACAGATTGAGAGGAAAATATGGAGGCACCTTTGAAAAAATTGTATGCTGTAGTTCCTGCATTATCCTGTACGGGGGCTCCTGAGCTTTGGAAGGCTGTTCCAGTACAGGAGTACAACTCCGTGTTTGCTGCAGGAGACTTCGGGGCATTTGACAACACCAGAGCTCAAGAGGAAGCTAACACTGCTGCATCGTTGGCTTCAGAAACCTCTCGTGTTATATTTGCCAGTCTTTGTTAGAATTAACTAGTCGCTGTGTGACATGCAGATGAAGACACCTTGAGATGCGAGCTTGCTCTGGTTGCCTTGAAATCGTAATCTACTGTGGATAAAGAACCCTAGTCCTGTCCTTCATCCATGCAGGATGATTGCTAGGCAACAGGTCCTTATCAACAAAGGATGCCATGATTTTGTTCTGCAAGGTGTCCGTTCCCGTGGCAAACAGCTGTATAAATCTCTTATAAACAGGTAAGGGGGTTTTAAAGGTCAAACTGAATTGTGATTTATAGGGAGAAGGTTTTATTGATTTAAGTGGCTTTTTTTTTTTTTGTTTGTTTATCCTCCACCCCTGAGGATACCTACTAATTTTTACTAACGTGTTCACTCCAGATCAAAGAGCCATGACCACCAATCTTTGGGGACTGGACTGTACTCTTCAGTACCACTCAATGCTACTTTTTAGTTTGGTCCTGGGAGTTCATGTTAAAGGCTGCAAAGCACCTCTAGCAACTGGAGGTGCAAGACACTGGTCTCATGAATAAAACCTCCAGTTTTCTGGCAGCATAGTGTATGTCTACACCTCAAAAATAAAACCTGTGGCAATGAGTTTTGGAGCCCAGGTCTGCAGACTGGGGCTTTTGCTACAGGGCTAAAAATAGCAGCGTGGCTGTTTCTGTTTAACCTAGAGCTTGGCCTCTGAAGCCTGGTGGGGGTGATGGGTTTCAGTGTCCGAGGGGGAATGTGCATGCCCTGTAGTGTGAACCCAGGTCTGTAGACCCAAGCTCTGAGACTTGCTATCATGGGTCTTTTTTTGCAGCATAGACCTACCTCTTATCCTTCACCTAATGCTTGAATGAAAACACTGACTTAACCCACAGTGCTACTTAATTTGTGTGCGTGTGTATGTGGAGCTGGCACTAGGCATAAGCAGACTAAGCAACTGCTTAGGGCTTCAAGCAGCTCAAGGGGCCCCCTATTAATTTTTAGTATATGTTGTGACGGGGTGGGAAATATTCCTGCTTAGGGCCCCCAATGGGCTAACGCTGGCATGGGGAGTGTGTGTTTGTGTATATTGGTACACTGACGACTGGCCAGTGGTTCAACAAAGATGCTCCTCTGTTTGTGGTATGCTGGTGTAAGTGTAGGATTAAGCTGCATAACCCAAATGGTCTGGAGCTGTTCTAGATATGTAATAACTAGAAAACTCCAACTTCATATGGAGCTTGTGTATTCATCGTAGTCCGAAATAAGACATTTTTACTCAGTGTTTCTTCTCCCACCTTGCTCAGATATGCCATCTAAATCTTAAATTTGGTATAATAATTTTAATTCCATTTATAAAAGGTATGTTGACTTTGGGCCTGTAGTAGTACTATGAATCAGAGGTGTGATTGAACATTTTCAGCATTGACATGCCTGGATTATCAATCCCAGACAGGGTGACGGAGTTTTATTCATATAATCCAAATAATTGGGACATCTTCAAGAAGATGGATAATGGAGACAGGCAATCTGGGTGGGTGGATCAGCGATCTGGCATTTACTGTCAGATTTTGATGTCCTTTTGATGTGAGAAGCTGGAACTTCAACTTCCTGCAAACGCAATGTGATACCCCTGGAGGCTAATCCATAAGAGGTCTCTAGCTGTATTCAACATCAGTATGAATCTCCTTAATTAAGAGATTATTTCTCCTCTCCCTGTATTATCAGATACTTATACCCCAGTGATTTTAATTAGTGTTGGCGTGTGGCGCAGGGTGATTCTCTAATGGCAGTTCTGTAATAGTGAGTTATTTCTTCACAGGATTGTTCAGCCCCTCTGGATTGGTTAGAGGGACGCCTTAACGTGCCAGGTAACTTCACACTTTTGTTAAAATTAATAATTTTAAAGGTTAACAGTGCTTATTCGTTGAATTAATTTGGCTAGTGGAACTTCAGGTAAACAAGTTTAATGGGAAAATGGATTTATAAGATGAACCATTTAACTGCACTGCCGTGTAAACTGATTCTAGCCAAACAAGAGGGGAATTGGCTATTTGAATTCACACCCATGTTTCTTTGGAACTGTGCTCTTTATCTGCTGCAGCTGTGTTGTAAATAAGTTTAAAAAAAAAAAAAAGTTCAGTCTGCTCTTAAACCTGAACAGCTGCTAACGTTCACAGTAAGATTTGTGTAACACTTAACGCTATACAACTAACATTTTATTGCAAAATGGCAAGAAATTAGATCTTGGAGAGACACTGTCCCAGAGAACTGAAAAAAACAGTATGTACAGTGGTTTTCAGACTGTGAGTAGTTTGGACAAATATTTTGAGAAGACAGGAATGTTTTAGGCCGACTACATCGTAACTGAAGGAGTCTGCCAGGCATTCACTTGAACTGTGTTATTGCTCACTTGATAAGATACTATTCAGCTCTCACTCCAGTAAACCATAAACCAAAGAGGATCTAATCTAACTTCATTTTGAGCATAAAGGAGTCTTTCCATTGACTATTTTAATGGGAGCTTGGGCCCTGTATGAGGGACCTGAGATGTTTGGATATTAATTGATGTCGTTCTGATTAAGTCAGGGCATCTCAAGCAGGAACAGAGAACTAATTATATGGGAAACAGTCTGGATTCCTTTCACTGGCTAGTCCTTGTATTGCCTCCAGTGAAGTGCTTACCCAAGTGATATGTTACTTAAATCCAAAAAATAAACTTGACTGGAGAATCAGTTACATTCATGTTAGTTTTACATCCTGAACTGAAGATCAGTCTGGCTTCAGATTTTAACTTTGGTTCAGAGTTGCTGCATTCTCAGTGTGATTCTTTGACTATTTAATGATGATGACTAAAGTATCTAGCATGTAGGCAGCATTATCTAAATTAATACTAAGAGATACATGTGCTGTCCTGTTCAGGGCAGTATCTCTGCAGCACGTGACAATGATGTCTAGTCTTGGAAGCAACCTTGTATTGGTTATTTCCTTGTGGGTTCTGCAGTGTGCAACAAATGAGCTTTTAGGTATTTCATGTTTAGGCTGCACCTTCTTTCTAATCTCCAGGTCACACATTTGAATCACATCAAACCTATACATGACTACCCTAAATTGTTCTACTTCTTGACTAGATTTAGGGTGCCAGGTGGACCTCTGGTGTGTGAAACACCTATCCTTCCATGGCCTAGTGCTTCCAAAAGCTATTGTGAAGATCTGGATTTGATAGTGCTTCAGGACTCCTAAGTCCTCATACAATGGGCTATTCTATTGTGGGTGGTGATGAGGTCTCTAACTCATTGTGGCCGAGGAATTGCTCTTTGTCAGTTATTTAAACTTAGCCCAGGTCAGCATATGTGAAATGAGTCTTCATTCAGTGCTATGAACTCCTTGTCAATTTCAGTGGAGAAGGAATTGAAAATGAACTTTCCTTTTGGCCCTAAAAGATCACCGCTTTGTCAGGGTTGAGGCACGTTGGTGGGGCAATGTAAGGAAGCTAACGTGTTTCCTGAACTGTCACTCTTGCGTGGATGAATGAAAGACTTCATTCTCCGTGTCTGTCAATCCCATATATGTTCATCAACACTAAAATTCATTTGAAATGAGGATGGATGTATCAGCATGCTTCCTAACTGTCAAATATTTCTTAATAAATGCCTTTTGGTCTTTCTCATTTCAAACTGAACTAGACTAGAAGGGCCTGGCATGACCAGGAAGCTACCCTGACTGCACTGTGCTGATTCCACACACATACGGCTTTTCTAGATATAGCTCTCTAAAACACATGAAAGCAGTTGGCTCTAGAATGTTACTGAACTCTAGCATCTAAAACTAGATCCTCTATATCCATGGGGATTTTCCCAGTTGCAGCTGTTCTTTGCCCACAGCTTCATCTCATTGCCTCAACAATACTTGGACTGGATGGATTTCCCCCCCTCTTTGGGGGGGGCACTCAGTGACACTGGCAAGAAGTTGCTATTGAGCAACATAGATGCTCTTCTTTGTCTCTCTTAGCCCAGGCTGTGATGCTCTTCTTTGTCTCTCTTAGCCCAGGCTGTGATCCTAGTTCCTGCTGGCCCAGATGAAAAAATAGTCTAGGGCAGTGATACTCACTCTTCAGTGGTTCAGGAGCCAAATTAGTGATCAGCATTACCCAAAAGCACCATAGTAGTATGAATTCATTATTTCATTTACTATGGTACTATGTATTCATATTTAAACAGTATGTCAGGAAATATCGTGTGTGTATGTATGTATGTGTATGTATTCTCACTGCAAAATGACTGACAGAGTATTCTCATCTTATCAACTACAGTTGGTTAATAACATAGTAAAAGCTGCAAAGAGCCACAGGAGACCCATTAAAGAGTTACTTGCAGCTCGCAAGCCTCAGTCTGAGTATCACTGGTGTAAGGTAAAATTTTCAAAAGTGCCTAAGTGACTCAGGAGGCGGCCTCAATCCACGTTACATAGGGACTTCGGCTCCTGAGGCACTTAGATGCTTTTGAAAACTTTACCCATAGATTAGACAGAATTTTTTGTCTTCCATGTGTTACACCAGTAATTCACCAACTAGTTCAGAATAATTTTAAAGGGACAAATGTGAACCTTTTAAAACCTAGACTTTAACCTAAGTGAAAACTCCTGGGCGGGTCTTTCAGAAGTACTCTGTTGGCCGAATTCTGTTCCCACTGAGGTCAATGGTAAAACTCCCTTTGACTTCTGTGGAAATAGAGGTAAGCCAACACCGAGCACTCTTGAAAAGCTCGCCTCCTGTTTTCTCGGGTTTTCAAGCATGCTGTAAACCAGAGAAAAAGAAAAACTTTCCCATTTTCGCTCTGCAGAACTTTGTTGGGGAAACTTTTTTCCTCATCTAAACCAATAGTGAACACGGATGCACGTTCATGTTGTTCCTAGAGCTCTGAGTATTCCTGTTATCAGTGCTTGTGTCTGGGGACAAATCAAGTCACAACCATACAAAGCGTTTGCCAAACTGAGGAGGGGAAAACCATCCTGCTTCCCAGTGCCTGCATGATGGGAAGCCATATTGTCACATCTTTTCCTGAGTGTGTGTTTATTATTTTTCATATCATGTTGTTCTCAATTAGGGCACAAGTAAGCAGCAACTTAAGGGGTGTAGTTATGCCAAGTACTCAACTTTGGGGGTCTTGGTGTGTACCTTAAATCAGCCAAAAAAAGTGTGGGTGTCCAATGTAGCCGCTAAAAAGCATGAGTTCTTATTAAAAAGTTGTAAAACTTTAAATATGCTTTTTATTTCCCATAACTAATACTCACTATACATGCTTTACATTTTGAAACTGTACAAATATTTATTCTCACAGTATCCCTATAGGCAGTGAATAGCATTAGCCCCATTTTGTACATAGGGAAATGGAGGTAAAGTGGTGATGTAACTTGCTTAAGGTCACAGGTGGCCAGTGGCAGAGCTACGATTGAAGTGAGGAGTCCTTGTGCTCAAACTGGTTGGCCATGCTGCCGTCAACTTTTTAAATGTTAAGTGGGTTTTAATTCTTCAGTTGGCTTGGGAAATTGTCACTTAGGCCTTGTCTACATAGGGGATTGACTGGAATAAGCTGTTCTGAAATAGCTCCCCATGTGGACACACTCTTCTGGAGTAAGTCACTTGATGCTGGACTAATCACTGTGCTTATTCCACAATAAATATTCCAGTCAATTTCCATGCATAGACAAGGCCTTAGCTTAGCAAGCAGTTAGCAGCTGACATTGACAACATATGCTCTTATTTCAGAGTAGCAGCCGTGTTAGTTTGTATTCACAAAAAGAAAAGGAGGACTCGTGGCACCTTAGAGACTAACCAATTTATTTGAGCATAAGCTTTCGTGAGCTACAGCTCACTTCATAAGTGAGCTGTAGCTCACGAAAGCTTATGCTCAAATAAATTGGTTAGTCTCTAAGGTGCCACGAGTCCTCCTTTTCTTTATATGGTCTTATGTTTGGCTGTTATCTAAATTCTTTTGGTTGAAAAGGTTGCTGTAAAAACTATAAGGCAGGGATAAGACTTGTTTTGTGTACCTTGGAGTTGTCTAAAGCTATATTTTAAACCTTTACCTTGACTTTTGATGATCCAATGTAGGTTTCCACAGATATGGAAGTAGGAACTGAAACCTCGCAACTGAGATCCAGAGTACTAACAAATTTACAATGATTTCTGCTTTTGTGGAAACAGGTACTGGATCTTCAGATACATAAGGTAAGGATTTAAAATACTGTATAAACTCTTATTTTAACTTTTTTGCAAATGTGACCTCCTTTTTCTACAGAACAAATCAAAACAGCCACCAAGATGAGAGAATTTTTTAATTTTTTTTTAATCTTGGCTGTTCACCATGACTAAGGTTTTAGATTTGTCACTGCATTTTTATCAAAAATCAGAGTAGTCACAATAAATTTAGTAAAAGTCAAGGATTTTGTGCTGATTGATTAAAAAATTCTGTGACAAATGAAATTCAGCTGTACCTTGCTATAATCATAGGCCAGCATCCTTCTCCTCTGCTCCTGCCTCCTTGCCATGACCACCCACAGCAGCACCCTCTGCCCTGGCACTAAACACTAATCCTGGCATGGTGAAAGGGGACGGCCTGAATGGGAGGGGAGGTTGTGCTGGAGAGAGAGTGAGCCTGACCACACTCGCCCCAGATGACAGCAGCTCTTGTCCCATGGGTCTGGGTCTGGGAGTTGAGTGTGAGCCCGACCTCACTCACTCCAGGCGTGAGCAGCAGTGAGTGTTGCTGCAACTCTGTATCAGGCCACAGTGCCACTCACTCAAATATCTGGCCATACCCCTGCTGTGCGGTGAGTGTGGGGCTGGCTTACTCTCTGACACTACCTCCCCTCTGGACCAATGGGGTGTGACCTACCTAGAGCCTTCCCACATTGAAATCATTGAGAAACAAAGAAGTTACGGTATCCATGACATTCTCACCCCTCTGACAAATCTTTAAGCATGACCTATGAAATCAATAGGGTCTTAGTCCAGCTTCGACAGGTGTCCATATAACAAACTGCAACCACATTTGACACTAAATAGCCCTAACTGGCCCTCACTGGCAATTTCAGCAGCAAGGGCAAGGATTTCAGTGGGCAATGATGATGAGCTCTCCTTTCACACTTAGAGATGGCCCCTTTGGGTCAGGAGTGAGGTGCAAGCAGCCAAGGAGGTATAAGGGAACTCGCAGTATCTCGGCCTGGTCACTGGGTCAGTAGCATCTAGAGCTGTCTAACAGGAATTCTTCCTGAGCACTACATTTTCTTTCACACTAAAATGGCCCATTAGACTCCATGAAAAGGAAACTTTTTTTTTTACTATAACTTGCAAAATGGGTTATAGTCACACAGTGGTTAAATTGGCTGGGATCTATTTTAATTATTTATGGCACATTTGAGTACCCCAAAACCCATAGTAATTCTTATTCAGGAGAATAATACTGTGACTATTCCATTGGACAAATCCTGAGTTCATATTTTGATCACTCTTTCCAAATCCTGTGCTGATGAAAAATACCAACTAAAGACCTTCCCCTTTGGACCTTTTTTTGAGGAGGAGCTTGGATCTAATAGAACTAGGCTTTTCAGTGAAGGCTAAGGGAACTCCTTCCATTGAAATTAAAGGAAGTAAGCACTCAACTCAATTAGGCACCTTTGAATATCCCAGGCTGAAGGAATCATTTATCACCCCAGTGAGTCTTGTTGCCATTCTGAGTCTGGTTGTACCTTAGGATGTGGTATTTATCCTTTTGGTCTTTCACTTCACCATCTCCCAAAAACTGCTCTTAGACAGATCCTCAAGTATAGGAACAACAATATGAATCAACTCCTACAAGTCTCATTGATTATAAGAATTGTATTTCACTTTTCCTCATGAAAGCATCTAAGGGGAGCCTAAGAACATGCAAAAGGTAGGCTTGGGAGAGGAAGAAATGAATTGCATGGCTCAGGATAATGAGACAAAAGAGCCTTTGTCATTGGTTCAATCATTGTTAATGGAAGCAGTTACTCCCTGAAAGGTGTTCAGTGGCCTATTGATATCTGTTTGATCATGCACAGTGCAGGTGCAGTGTAATGACCACTTAAAAGTGAAAAGCAAGATGGAGCACCTGGGAACCCGATCCTGCATTCATAGAATATCAGGGTTGGAAGGGACCTCCGGAGGTCATCTAGTCCCAACCCCTGCTCAAAGCAGGACCAATCCCCAACTAAATCATCCCAGCCAGGGCTTTGTCAAGCCTGACCTTAAAAACCTCAAAGGAAGGAGATTCCACCACATCCCTAGGTAACCCATTCCAGTGCTTCACCACCCTCCTAGGAAAAACTTTTTCACTAATATCCAATCTAAACCTCCCGCACTGTAACTTGAGACCATTACTCCTCGTTCTGTCATCTGGTACCACTGAGAACAGTTGAGATCCATCCTCTTTGGAACCCCCTTTCAGGTAGTTGAAAGCAGCTATCAAATTCCCCCTCATTCTTCTGCAGACTAAACAATCCCAGTTCCCTCAGCCTCTCCTCTAATCATTTTTGTTGCCCTCCGCGGGATGCTTTCCAATTTTCCCACGTCCTTCTTGTGGTGTGGGGCCCAAAACTGGACGCAGTACTCCAGATGAGGCCTCACTAATCTCAGATAGAGGGGAATGATCACGTCCCTTGATCTGCTAGCAGTGCCCTTACTTATACAGCCCAAAAAGCTGTTAGCCTTCTTGGCAACAAGGGCACACTGTTGACTCATATCCAGCTTCTCATCCACTGTAACCCATAGGTCCTTTTCTGCAGGACTGCTGCCTAGCCATTCGGTGCATGGGATTCTTCCATCCTAAGTGCAGGACTCTGCACTTGTCCTTGTTGAACCTCATCAGATTTCTTTTGGCCCAATCCTCTAATTTGTCTAGGTCCCTCTGTATCCTATCCCTACCCTCCAGCGTATCTACCTCTCCTCCCACTGGCATTAGTGAGTGCTGCTACACAGCTGCCACACTAGTCTTGCCTGGCGTTCACAGAATCATAGTGAAGATAAAGGTATATGGCAGTCTAGGTGTTCTTCATCCAGGCTAGTGTGCTTGGGCCTCAGATGAGTAGGTGTTAAAAAGTCTTCAGCCCTGTCCAAGACAGTTGGCTCTGTTTTTAACACATTTCTAATATGCAATTTTATAGACATATAGAATCTCAGGCACTTTGAAAATTGAGACAAAAGCATCTGTCCCAAAATGTTAATCTGAGGTCAGGTCTACACAACAAAATCTTGATGGCATAGCTGTGCTGGTCAGGGATTTGATGAGGAGTGATTTGTTACCATCATAGCTGTGCTGGCAAAAGCCCCTAGTGTAGACACAGTTATACTGGCAAACTGAATTCTTGCTGATATAAATTATTCCAGCCCCCTTGAGGAAAATAAGCTATACTAGCAAAAGGGCAGTTCTGCTGTTATAAACTGAATCCTCACTAAGAGAGCTTTGCTGGTATAATCTACCAGTGTAGTTATACCATCATAGTGCTGCTAGTGTAGACATAACCTAGGAGTAACCCACAAAATACCTGCTCTTGTTCTTTAAAAAAGATTTTGAAGCCTGTTTAACTCATTGAGGTGTTCTCTTTCAGCACGCACAGTTTCTTTGAAGTCAGCAGAGTTAGTTGAGAGCTGAACTTGACCCACTATCTTTAAGAGAATTTCCTTGCCTTGAACATGTTATAGAACCGCATTGAGTTGAAAGAGGACCCTTAGAAATCCCTGTCTAGTGCATATGTCTTGTGTCATGGATTTAAGAGTTAGTTCACACAACCAAATCCTAGGGTAACATTTGATGCTACAGTTAGAGATTAATGGACTGACTATGAGAGGTGTTCATTGCCTCATTTTCCATTGAAATTATTTGAAACTATGAGTGCTCTGAATCTTTGAAAAATCAGGTACCTTAATATTTATACTTGACAAATTTTGCAGATTTAAAGCCAAATTTTTCCCTGCTATAAGCAGGCACAGATTTTCTTTGAAATCAGTGGAGTTAGATGAGGGCTGAATTTAGCCCATTATCCTTACGTGAATCTTCTTGCCTTCAGCAATGTCTTAGATCCTTAATAAACTTGTAATGTTCAGTAGTTTTTTTTATTAAATATACACCACTTGCTTTCATACTTGAAATTACATGTTAAAGAGAGGTTTCTGTAATGGAAAATTCTTTTAATGGTAGAAAATGGATTGTGCCATTGACCAAAATAATTTTCATTTAAAAATACTGCAGATTCCAGAAAATTAATAAGTGTTCAAATAGCTGGTGATAGATATTGCAAAGCTTGAAGTCACTGCAGTGTGAGGAAAGCTAAAGCTGCTGTATTAGGTCTTGCCCTTCAGAGATCACTTTAAACATTCTCGTTCTGCTACCTTCAAACTGGTGTGAAGTGTCTAGATAAACACAAAGAGTGGAGGCTAAGTGAGAACAGAAATACAATATTCCCAAATATTTAAGGATACTAACGATATTTTGGGGCATAAATGGAATTAGATGTTTAACGATAGTGATGCTTGCTTGTGTGGAAAGAGCTGCACTGATTGCTATGAGTTAAGAGAAATCCCCCACCACGCTCCCCCCTTAGAGCACATACACAGATATCTAGAGTTTTTTCCCTTTCTGGGAATATTCAGAGAATATTCAATTTCTCTATCATTAGGAGAAAGTAAGAATATATTCCCTGCAATGCGCACACACCTCTTAATCCTTCCAGTTTTGTTTTTTTTTCTATTTCTGTATGGAATGTAAAATAAGACTATCTGGAGACTCATTTAATACGTAGGCCCAACCAGATAAGGTTAAGCTAAAATTTTTGCCTTGGCTCCGACAGCTGCATGTAGTGTGTGCATGCCCCAGTCACTTGGAGGGATGTGGAGATCGGAGGAGCCTTTGATATCTGCCTTGCAGTCCTTTAAACCTGCTATTGTATGACACATTAGGCAGCGTGGCCTGGTACACAGTGCACCCAACTGGGTAGCCCAGAGACCTGGGTTCTGGTTGTAGCTTGCTGCTTACCTTCTGTGTAATGTTGAGCAAATGTGTTCACCTCTGTACCTCCCACCCATTTTTTTTCTGTTTCGATAGTAAAATCTTTGGACCAAAAATTATCTTAAGTCATTTGCCCAGTGTCAAGTACAGTCTGGATTGGGCCTCGGGGACTATTATACAAATAACAGGAAAGACCATCTGACCTAGTATACCTTCCCTTTTGCATTATACGGGAGTATGATAACTTATGGGGCTAGAAGTGAGTTGCTGGTTTCCCCATTCTCTGTATCAGAAGGGTCTCTTTTCTAGTCCCGTTCCTTTTCTAGGTTTTTTTTCCAACTCAAGAATTTCAGTTGTGCTGTTAAATTTTTAATGAAAATATACCCAGCACATCAAATAATTGGTTATATTGTATGAAAAGAAGATTGAATTTAACTTTATCATATCATAGTACCTTCTTTAATTAAATTACTTTTGGTTCCATCCTGTGTGTTAACAAAGATGTACCATGCCAATGGTCAGGAGAACTTTTAGCAGTCACAATGTTTTCTTGGTGCAGCAAAACCGGTTTTTGTGGACTCCATCTTTGTTTCGCTGAAGCTTAAATTTAATCCTCTTTAGTGCACTCTCTTCCCCGGATCATTATTCCAGTTATTTTTAACCTAATTAACAAGATCCTCTGTTTTAGCACTTTTGAGTGTCTCATCTGCTTTATGTTGAAAGGTGAGTCAGTTTTTAACTCCATATATTGGGCTGACTGGGTTTAGATAACCCTTCAGGCTAAGGACACTGGCTAAGCAAGCTGGAAAAGCAGAAATGAATTACCTAATACAAAGGCTCTTACTAATCATGTTAAACATATGAGGTAACGTACACTGGGGGAAGAACAGAAGCAGTGAAGTTGTTTTAAGCGATGACTAGACTTCATGGCAAACTGAGGATATTTTAGGAACTAAAAAGTCTTAGCCAAAATGCATATCTTGCTGGGCTCATCTTGATCTTAAACACCACTTGCTCATGAAGTAACATTTATGGACAATAAGATCATTTGAGTCTTTTGTTGCGACAAATGTCAGTTTTCATTTTTCTGCCATGTTTTATTTATTAGTGAAAAGTCTGTCCTAATTATCACCTGATCATATACTGAAGGCAGGCTTCTTTTCTTTCAACTGCAGCAGAGCCTCGCCACTAAGTGCTCACTTTGTTCAACTCCGCTTCTTTCCGTAGCTTCCACTTATGGGCTGAAGGCTCAAAGAAGAAGGAAATGGGTGCGATGAGATAACAGGTTCCAGCAAAGAAAAAGGAGCAGGCATATGTCTGAGTGTAGTCATACAGCCAACCTGCAATGGATGAGGGTTCAGTTATTAAAGCTGCTGGACTTTTCCACATATTATTACACCCTGGAAGGTTTACTAACATTGAAAACTGAAATGAGCTATGACTCATAACTTCATTGAGAAAATACTGAACCATAATGCGTACAAAAAGAAAAGGAGGACTTGTGGCACCTTAGAGACTAACCAATTTATTTGAACATAAGCTTTTGTGAGCTACAGCTCACTTCATTGGATGCATTCCAGACATTCCAATGCTCAGTATTAGATTACATATTAGCATTATGCCTACTGCAGGTTTGTTTTATTTGTACAACCCTAAATCAATCTCTGAATCTATTGAATCAAAGTGGAATGTGGTGTGTATTAATTAAAGAGTTTTTAAAATAGAGAATACTTTAAATGGGACTAACTAGTTTTTTCCACAGGTGGTACAAAACATTATTTAACTTGGTAAAAGCCACTGCTGGTGAATACCGTGACATCCTTGTGTTGCCACTGTTCAAGCTATGTCTGCATGTGCTGCAGTCACACCTCTGATTGCAGTGTAGACAGACACTTGGATATTCAAAGCATGTTGATAACATGAAGACTTGATGAGCCAGACCCATGGAAGCCAGTGGAGTTACTCCAGTTCAGGATATGGCCCAGTATATCAGAGGTTCTAAAACTAGTCTCCAATCTGGAAGAAATATGTAAGAGCCCCTACTTTTCCTTAGCCACATGGCTGTTTTAATTGGTGGTTCTGTCTGTGGGGGGAGAGTCTAGACAGTAATAGAAAAATAATTTCTCAAATTTAGACATGAATAAAAATAGGAAAATATGAAGAGGGGAAAAAATCATTTTTAAATGTAATTAAGGTTTTTAATGGCCATGTTAAGAGATGAAGGCTAATGGTGCTTATGAGCCTGTAGTTGCATCTCACTAACTGCTGCTCTGAACTCAAGTTAACTAATTGGGATATTTCAATTCCCTGCATCATCACTTCACTACAGTGCCATCTTGTCTCATTTTCTCAGGGATATTGTTTGGGCCCTTCCTGAACTTGTAGGTTTTAAATGATGTTATCTGTAATCTAATGGGATGAGATAAATGCTTTATTTCATAGGATGTGGTGACTTCATATTGTACAAAAGCTTGCTGTACAAAAGTTGGGTGGAAAGAAAAGGAGTACTTGGGGTACCTTAAAGACTAACAGATATATTTGAGTCTCTCAGGTGCCACAAGTACTCCTTTTCTTTCTGCGGATACAGACTAACACGGCTGCTACTCTGAAACCTGTTAGATGGGTGGGTTACTTAAACTCTGGAATCATGGGATTAAGATGTCCAGAATGAAATGACATGAGCTCCAGTTTTTAAACCCATTATGGGTAGAGCTTACTGAAAAATACCTACTTACGTAAAGGAAAGAACACACATTCATGTTTTCTCTGCAACTCAGCTGTTTTCAAATTCATCAGTAGGTGGTGCCTGCCTACCACCTCTTACCAGCTGGCATTACAGTACATTCTGCAGCACATACATCTGAGAGACTTTGATCACAGAGAGCTATCTTAATGGTTTCTCTTTTTGCTTACTGACTGGAGAAAGCAGATTGCAGGTGATTAGTCTGTGAATTGGAGAGAAACTAAAGGGGATGCAAAGTTTCCTGTGGAAATCTAGAAAAGCATCTTTGCTCTAAACGTAAGTAGCACTGATAAATCCTTCCTCTGTAACTTAACACTCTAACCCCTCACAGCATATGCCTTTGCTATACGTTTAAGTATAGCTATCATTCCTTTTATCACCAGTCATGGAGCTGGAGGTGCCTGTTGTGCTCTCTTTCTGCAAAGTGGCTTTTTGCTTTGAATTGTAACTTTTTTGTTAAAAGCATGGTAGTTGGTTTGTATTGTTCCTGTGAAGCTTAACATGGTTCTCTTCCTATGCTTGTTTGTGCCTCTAAGAATCAGCCTGTTTTGTTCTCCTGTGTTATCTTTAGTTTTGTTTCTAGAATGTCAGAAGTTTTCACCGCTTAAACAGGTGTCCCTTGTATGATGAGCAGGTAAGTGGTCCCTACTTGCTGGTGAGGCATCAGACTTTTTAGCTCTGGGTGTTCAACCACTGCTTTTGACTTTGGATCTAGAAGTAAGAATTGGGAAATGAGTCTTTCAGGTAAGTAGCTCTTTTTCTAGTATTTGTTTTGATAGGTTTTTTGTTTTGTTGTGTAAAATATGCATCCTTCACCTCTTCTTGGCGTTGTGTATAGTGTATATTGTACTAGGAGTAGTAGATGCTTTGAGTTTATGGAAATTTTTAAATTAACCTTCAGTACTGTAGATAAGTAAGGAATAATTCATTTAATCACAGGAAGAGAAACCCTAGACCCATCTTTAATAGCAGTAAAAAGCCTCATTCATTTTCACCAGAATTCACTTCCAGTGTGAAGTGCAAGGAGCAAGTTTTTTAGCATATGGTGGCTTGATTTCAAGGGAAAATCTTAGATCATAGGATTGTACCCTGAACATACAATCATGTGCTTGATCCTATAGAATCATAGAATATCAGGGCTGGAAGGAACCTCAGGTGGTCATCTAGTCCAACCTCCTGCTCAAAGCAGGACCAGTCCCTAAATGGCCCCCTCAAGGATTGAACTCACAACCCTGGGTTTAGCAGGCCAATGCTCAAACCACTGAGCTGTCTCTTTCTCCCTCCCCCCAAAAATCTTCCCTTCCCTTTTATGGGACACACAATTGAGGGGGCGGGAAAAATTAGATTGCTTCATTCCTCTGCCTGGTTTCCTCTCCCTCCTATTGCTGGCCCTTTCCCATCTCAGCTGTATTGGCAGGCTGTGGACTGCCAGGAGCTGCCATATGAATAGCCTGCACTCCCCTGCCCCCCCCCAAAATAAACTCTTAATGGTTAGTATGTTTATAAAAAATTCTATTGTTAGAAATAAAGGAGACATCACCAATTAGTGGATATGTTACAAGCAGCTGAAAGTGCAATCGCCATGTATGATGCGTAGACCAAAGAAAATACACAAAGTGAAGTAATTCCCCACATAAGGTACTTGAGGCAGACTTGGAATGAAGCAGATTATTGGGTGGGGATACATACAAGGAACAAGATAGATGACCTAATGCCATTCACTCACTGGTATTTGACCTGGCAGTTTTATCCATACACTGTAAAACACTAGCCTGGGGATAACTGAAGATACTGATCCCACATCCAGATATGAAGGTAAGGTGAAAGGTTCAGTGAAGGACAGGCTTTGCCTTGGGCAGAGGTGCATGAAACATGCCAATTCCCCCTCAATTTAAGTGGATAAAGAAATATCTGACTTTAATAAAAATATTCAATATAGCACCCAAAATGTGCCCCACACTATATATAGAATAAGATGGTATTTTGGGGAGGGGAAGGCTTATATTTGAGCCTATGTAAGCTGTTTAGCAGAGAAGATTTTGAATCCTTAGTCAAGTCAGGAGATGACAGCTAGAACCATTTCGGTCCCCTCTGTTCTATGCAAAGCACTGCAAATATAGCACCAACCCCTCATGCTGCTGGGACCACATCACCCCTTCAGCATCAAGTTAAACTGAAATAACAGTTTGAGTCTGGTAAAGTCAGTTTTTTACTCTTCTTTAGATGCATACAATTCTTCTTCTGAAGGGAGGGTCAGAGCTAAAGAAAATGCTCTGTGTTTTACCACCATTAACTCATTCACTTGCAAGTTACAGCTTTTGTTAGGAATTAGTTTTACCTTTTGAAGAAAAGTGTCATCTTAACTACCTTTCACCTTGGCTCTCAAATGTTTCCTAGTAAGTACTTTGATGCTAGAGAAGAACTAAGTATCTTCTATCAAGAGAATAGAGGGAAAATATTGCTTATATGTTACCTGCTATAGGAGGTCCAGCGATGGCTGCTATCCCAGCAAAGAATGAGGCAAATCCTAAAGAACTGTGGAGTCTGGGGACACCTACAAGATCTACCTGTTCATGGAACCAGAAATAATTATTACACCTCTACCCCGATATAACACGGTCTTCGGGAGACACAAAAATCTCACCATGTTATAGGTGAGACCGCATTGTATTGAACTTGCTTTGCCCCCCCTTGTTCTCTGACCACCTCTCTCTAATCACCCCAACCCCCCTGCTCTGACCCCTATCCACACCCCCTGCCTGCTCCACTCCACCGCTTCCTGTTGCTGGTGACTGCGGGAAGGTTGGGGGAAAGGACGCCCTCCGCGCTCACCTGGCTGGGGCTGGGCTGCTCAGCTTCCACTGCTGCTGGTGAATGAGGTGGGATCCCTCCCCTGAGCAACACAGCTGGGGCAAGGGAAGTGGAGCAGGCTGCTCCTGTTACCCCGCTAAGCCCCCAGGCCACTGTGGGACCCCCAAAAGTCCCCACAGCTCCTGCCTCCCAGATCCTGGGGGGGAAGCCCCTGACCACCCCTTTAATATTCTGCTCAGAGCAGTGTGTCAGAGTTTTACTGTGCTGTATGTGAACCCACGTTGTATCAGGTTGCCTTAGATGTGTACTTTATACAATGTACAGACACATTAGAATGAAAAGTGTTTCTCTGGGGAGTCTCCTCTTCACTCTGTTAAAGTTTGAAAAGAGTTTGTCCATACAGAATTAAACCCAAAATTGACATTAGGATGCTTGATGCATTTCTAGCCCTTGGCTGTACAAACATTTGAAATTAGTAATCTTTGTCTTTGAAGATATTTTAAACTCACTCTTGGGATGTGATGCACAAGCAAGATTTGTACAGGTACATAGCTACATGAAAATGCAGCAATATTCTACTGCAGTTTGCCTTAACTGGTCATAGGCATTCATAGAATCAGACTAAGGTCAGAAGGGACCATTATGATAGTGTAGTCTGACCTTCTGCACAATGCAGGCCCTTCATTTTACTAATCTTGATTTAGGTTACAAATGAATGAAGTTTAGTGTTCTTATTGTCTTTACTGGACAGAGTGCAATACCTAAGATGGAACTATGGCATTGAGAGACAGGACTTGGGAAGCCAAGTGATTGAGTTAGGTCACTGGAAATACGTTGAGGTGCCCAATACTGTGCCTCTGCTGTGTCTGGCCTGCAAATGACTGTGTCATCCTAAAACCAGTAAACTAACAAGGTCCCCAGTGGTTTGATTTTTGAGAGTTCTGAGCACACAACCCTCAGGCTGAAATCTGTGGCAGCTGTGGGTGTTCATCACTCTTGAAAATCAGGCCACAGGATTTCAGGTGTTTGAGATATTCAGTTGGAAGTGCAAAGCATTACTGTATTACCTCTTGATGAGATCCTTTACTCACCAGTACAGGGAGCAGCAGAGCCAGGTATCCACCACAGAATATGGCAAAGCTTATGGTGTAGACCATAAGTAATGGAAAGGATGTGGCAAGAGGACCCAGCAGGTTAGTGATGCCACACAGAATAAGGTAAGTCTTATGGTAATGATACTTCTTGATCCAGTTCTGATCAGCAATCCAACCAGAAAGCAATTGGCTGACTGTCTCTGTAATCCCTAGAGAGAAACAGAAAATTCTTGTGAAGGCTCTAGCCAAATCTTTTAGAAATTGGTTTTGGGCTCTTGATTCTTCATAATCTACAAAAACATTTGCGTGAAGTGTTTGTCAAGAAAATTCTGCTGATGTTTTACATTTAGGATATGACATCACAAGAGAGGAGAATAGGATTCTTAGATTGTTCAGTGCTTGGTAAGCATCCAGTAGGCATCTGGAGTTCAGAGAGGATGCTCTAAAGGGTGAGAGAGTTACAGTAAACCTGACGTGTACAAAGACATCAGGCAAAATCAGAGATGACCAAACTTGGCATTCCTGATCAAACAAAACCAAACCCCACCTTAATCCATAATGAAGACGCATAAATTGAACACTTTTAAAAGTGCAGGGCCGCTTTTAATAAAATATACATTACCTTCTGGATATGTTAATGTACTAGTCTCAAATTCAGGAAAGTGATGATTAATATTCATTACCTGTATTCCTGCTAGTGTCCTTAATCTATATCAGTTGCCTCTTTAGCCCAAATAGCCCCTAAATAACATTCCAAGGATGTTGATTTCACTTTACAGAGCCCTTTCTTTGTACAAATGAGTGAGAGTGAAGCTACTTTCCTTAATGTTATCTTACTTGCATGTTTTGAAGTTTAATATCTTCACTCACACCACAAACTAGAAAAGTTTGATTTTTGAGGTAGACAGCCTTCATGTACAACAGCTGTACTTAAAATAGGCAGGCCTGTAAAATTCTTTGTTTGCATTTATGTAACAGTTGGAGAGGTCACAATAGCAGCCAGGATTGGCTGACTGCTACACTGTTTTTTGCTCTCAGGGGGTTATTACATTTCTTTAATACAAATATATTCTTAAAATAAGGTTAGGAGACTCTTACCTACCAGCCACTGAAATGAGGTAAGAGGCATCCATGCCATTTATGCCCAAGGTTTTGGCTCTTGCTGCCAGGTGAAAGGTGGGAATGAAGTAGGCCAGTTGGCTGAATAAAAATGACCAGGCAAAAATACAGAAGAAGGGATCTTTCAGCAGTGAGAAATCAAGAAGAGGCTGCCTGCTGGGAACTGGCCATAAGTGGGAATTCCATTCCTTTTGCAGTGGAAGGTTGTTATAGCCACAGTCCCTGTCACTGCCTCCATCAGGAGAGTAGCAGTTGGAGGTTTCTCTCTCAGGCCCTTCCAGACCAGCAGAGTTCACAGGAACTAGTGATCCTAATGTTCCAGCTGCCTGGAGCTTGTTTGTGACAGTGGAATCTTGCATAGGAGAATCCAGTCTAGTATTAAACTGTGTTTCTGTGGTACTGATTTCATCTAGGTGGCTTGTAAGAGTTGCTGGATGTTTACTTTGTGTTAATGATCCACTGTCTACATTTCTACCAGAAAAGTCCTGGAGATTCTTGATGATAATAGGTCGCAGTAACATACTAGAAGGCACAAGGTTTAACATGATCCCTCCAAAGATCAGTAGGGTACCTGAGAAAAGAGAGGGGGAAGGAAGATAAGTGGTTTTTCCCCCCACTATAATGCTGTGATCAATACACTCAAACATTTGTGTTTAGAATTGGCTCTGTTTTTATACTGAACACACGGAATTATCTGTTGCAAGAAAAACAGTATTTGTCTTGCATCAGTCCTTCTGTGAGACTTCTTCCCGAGGTGAAGTCACCTTCCTGCTTGTGAATAACCTATGTCATGTCAAACAGAAAGCAGACTCTAGCTGGGAAGCAGATAAGAAACATAGCTACTCTCCATCCCATTGCCTGCCTAATAAATTAAAACAAGGGGAAGGAAAGAACTAAATATGTTTCAAGGTCTGTGTTTTTTCTCCTCTACTATTCTTAAAAAATTTAGTCTGCCTCATTTGGCAGACTCCACGATGAGCAGCGAAAGTACAACATTGCAAGAAAGTTTAGCAAATGAGAGAGGAATTTATAGTCACTGTTTAACACCAATATAACTTCAGTGACTGATTACATTTTGGAAGAAGGATCTCTTAAAGATTTAAGACAACCAGAGTTGCCATTCCTGATATGTCAAAGTAGCTTAGCCTCTCTATCAGAAGGTGCTAAAAACCAACCCCACAATCTTTAAAACAACAATCCCTTCTAGGTCACCTTGAGTGATAGGTACCTGGTGCCGATGGTGAAATGTGGAAAAAGTAAAAACCAATTTACCTTGCCAACCATAAAAATCTATCAGAAGTTGAGTGAAAGGTGCTAGTACAAATGTCAGTCCCATTCCTGAGCGTGCAATTGCATTGGATAGAGCCAGTCGCTTTTTAAAGTACCTGGCAGTCATCACAGCAGCTGCTTGATACAAGCAAGCAAAGCCCAGCCCTGAAATAGAAGAAAGAAGGTCAGTGCCCAAGCAGTGACTCTTGTGGAGTGGAATTTTCATCTCATGCAAGTGAGGAGCAGAACTTCTAATTCAAGACCTACCCTCAATGAGTCACCTCAACTAACAGCTGTATTGTAAAGACAAGAGAGTCCTTGCTATATGTGGCAGGAGAGTGGATGTGACGCACACAAGGAAATGCCCAAGCTGTGCCTGTTTAGCAACAATGAAGAGTAGCAGGGATTGGTGACTGGCAATAGTGCTTTCTGGGAACCCAGGTAAAACGCAGTGGCGTGGCTCTCCAAGGTGCATGGGGCAAAATCCTGGCCTTAGTGATCAGGATTTCACCCGTGGTGTTTAAAAAGCCAAGCTTTGCTACACGTAGTCGGTTTAAAAAAAAACAACCTGAAATTCACACAGTGGCTGTAGTAAGTCAAAAGTGTCATTAGGCATTCCTGAATGTAAAGCCTGCAGGGAAGAAATTGTCTTCTTTTTGCAGTCTTTGGGTGATACACTAATAGCCATAGGATAATCAAGCAGCCACATGGATTAACAGTTGTCTGGATCTGCTGATGCGCTTTTGTAAATGCTTTCATTACTCAGGAAAGTGGCAAAAAGGCAGCCAGAGCGAAACTTGTGAGCTGTAGGAAGTTACTCACCCAATAGCAGTCCCATAGACACACACAGGAAGGAGATACTAGTGGCCTGTGTGCTGATCAGACAACCGCTGCTAACTAGACCTGCCCCAATGATGGAGGTCAGCTGGTCCCCCAGCTTCCCACAGGCTATAGTGACCAGTGGACCTGGAAGATAAGTCAGTAGTGAGGTAAGCAGTTGGAGGATCTAGAGGAAAAACACAATAGCTCAAGGTACAACAACATCTAGGATAGTAGTCTTGATATTCTCTGATCCTGCTCTGAGAATTCCATCAGAGCTGCAAGGAGCACTCATGCTATGATCTATGAAGTAGGATAGTGGAGAGAAAGGTAATCAAGTCTCCTGTTTGGAGATGGTCAGGAAGGATTTCCTCAACCTGCCCCCTTTAGACAGCAGTGCTCAGTTAAATTGGTGGATTATTTCGTGGTGGGAGAGAGACTACTTTATTTTGAAAGACTGGGTATTAGAGGTAGGATACTGCACTAAATGGATCAGATTAGCATAGCCAATCCTGTACAGAGAAGCACAGTGACTTGTCAAACGCTGTGTTTATGCAAACCCTCTTCTTCAAAGATTTCCCTGGGCTACCACCACCAGATCAGCTCCCTAGAGTGGTGGTGTAGACAAGAGCACTTCCCCCTAGTCAGCCAAGGGTCACCGTCCTTCAGACGGAAGTCTTCAAAGAACCGGTATGATAGTACTACTGATAGCTTCTTTTAGTGCTACTGAACCCTGCTTTGGAGTGATTGCCCTCTAGCCCTGGAAGGTGGTTCAGCGTCCAGGCCCAGTTAATTTTTGGACTCTCTAGGAGTGCCAACAAATGTGCCAATTGCACTAGTTTGTCACGTAGACACTAGGAGTTTGGCAGGTCATTTAATGTCAGCTATTTAATGCGACCAAATGGACGTAAAATTCAGAGAGTGTAGACCGGCCTCTGCTACTTTCTGAACTTGCGTATCCCTGCTGACCTGCTGAGAAGCGAAGAGAGGACATGATGGAGCCGATCCAACTAATTTGTTCTGAAGAGCCTCCCACCTCTTCTTGAAAGACCACAAAGAAAATTCCAAAGGTTTTCAGCATTCCCATCACGAGCACGTTTACCTAAACCCAAAGCAGATACAAGTGAAAGGCTGCACATAGTTGAAAATAGATTCCTGGCCACAATATCCTCTCCCTGTTCCTCAGGACTGTGACAAATCTTCATGTATTGGGAGAAAAGCTGATGACAAGTTAGAGTCAGGAAAAAAATTTCCTTTCCTCCTCTATAAATTACATTACACACACACTCCCTTTCCCTCCTCCCATTATTGCAAGTAGGTGCAATATTGGGATGGGACAGCGTTGCTGCTTTCTAAGCCATCTAGTAGCATTGCTTAGTGGCAGAAATTGGGACATTTGTCTGGTAGGATTGTGAGAGAGACTTTCAGTGACTAGGTCTCAGTGGTGCCCACATTCTAACTGGAGCAAAGTCTACACGATATGGACATTTTTCCAACAAGAGACCAGAATGGCATTGCACTTGAGATGTGTTTAAAAATTCAGATTCCTTTGAACACTATTTGGCATATTTCTATAACTAGTTCTTATAAAAACTAGAGACTGAAAAAAATCTTGAAATACTTAAACACTTATTGTCAGTAATTTAATAAGTACTTGGGTGGCTTTTTAATTCTTGGAAATCTCAATAGTCATTGACAGATCAGAGCTGATTGGCTTTTTGGCATGAGCATTGGAAAGATTTCCCAGTCAGAAACTGCCATGCTGCCTAATTTTCTTTTTCCAGTAGCTGACTGGAAAATAAGCAGGTAGTAGAATATACTGAACACACTTGAGTCAGGATGCCTGGCTTCTATTCATAGCATTGCTGTTTTGAGCTGTGATGTTCTGAAATATGGGTAATATAAGGCTCCCTACCTTGGAGGCTTAGCTAAACAAGCTTGTCAAGTGCTTTGACATCCATGGTCAAAATGTGCTTATAGAAATAACTATGTACTACTTGATGTTAACGTCCAAATTGCAGGTAAATGCGTTGTTGTTTTGCAGCCGCTTAGCAATTGATTCTTGTATACAGACTGTGAGCCAGATTCCAGGGTTGGCAATTTCCTGGGAAAAACTAGTTTGGGACAGAGCACTGGTAAATACCAGTTTAAACTGGGAAAAATAAAGTTGTTGTTAGAATACTAATGAAAATTACTAAAAAATATAGATTGCAAAAAAACTTATCAAATTGCTAGATATATGATGAGATTTTTATGATGAGATTACTGGTTCTGTGGATGAAGGGAAAGCAGTGGATGTATTGTTTCTTGACTTTAGCAAAGCTTTTGACACGGTCTCCCATAGTATTCTTGTCAGCAAGTTAAGGAAGTATGGGCTGGATGAATGCACTATAAGGTGGGTAGAAAGCTGGCTAGATTGTCGGGCTCGACGGGTAGTGATCAATGGCTCCATGTCTAGTTGGCAGCCGGTATCAAGTGGAGTGCCCCAAAGGTCGGTCCTGGGGCCAGTTTTGTTCAATAACTTCATAAATGATCTGGAGGATGGTGTGGATTGCACTCTCAGCAAATTTGCGGATGATACTAAACTGGGAGGAGTGGTAGATATGCTGGAGGGGAGGGATAGGATACAGAAGGACCTAGACAAATTGGAGGATTGGGCCAAAAGAAATCTGATGAGGTTCAATAAGGATAAGTGCAGGGTCCTGCACTTAGGACGGAAGAACCCAATGCACAGCTACAGACTAGGGACCGAATGGCTAGGCAGCAGTTCTGCGGAAAAGGACCTAGGGGTGACAGTGGACAAGAAGCTGGATATGAGTCAGCAGTGTGCCCTTGTTGCCAAGAAGGCCAATGGCATTTTGGGATGTATAAGTAGGGGCATAGCGAGCAGATCGAGGGACGTGATCGTTCCCCTCTATTCGACATTGGTGAGGCCTCATCTGGAGTACTGTGTCCAGTTTTGGGCCCCACACTACAAGAAGGATGTGGATAAATTGGAGAGAGTCCAGCGAAGGGCAACAAAAATGATTAGGGGTCTAGAACACATGACTTATGAGGAGAGGCTGAGGGAGCTGGGATTGTTTAGCCTGCAGAAGAGAAGAATGAGGGGGGATTTGATAGCTGCTTTCAACTACCTGAAAGGGGGTTCCAAAGAGGATGGCTCTAGACTGTTCTCAATGGTAGCAGATGACAGAACGAGGAGTAATGGTCTCAAGTTGCAGTGGGGGAGGTTTAGATTGGATATTAGGAAAAACTTTTTCACTAAGAGGGTGGTGAAACACTGGAATGCGTTACCTAGGGAGGTGGTAGAATCTCCTTCCTTAGACGTTTTTAAGGTCAGGCTTGACAAAGCCCTGGCTGGGATGATTTAACTGGGAATTGGTCCTGCTTCAAGCAGGGGGTTGGACTAGATGACCTTCTGGGGTCCCTTCCAACCCTGATATTCTATGATTCTATGATATAAATGTGAAAATAAATGAGTCAAGACATCTATAACTACCTTGAGAAAATACCTAACCAAAATGTATACAGACATTCTGAAGTTTAGTATTATGTATACTGCAGTTTTAATTTGTATTTGTAGAACAACCTAAATTAATCTCAGAATCTTCTGCCTTATGGAACCACACTTTGAATATGTAACTAAGGATAAGGAATGTGGTGTACATTAATGAAACAGTTTTTTAAAATAGAAAATACTTTGAACTGGGGCTAACTAGTTGGTAAAAACCGTGATTTTACCGGGTTAAAAAACAGCTCTGGTAAATGCCATCCCTGCCAGATTCTCAGCTGCTGTAAATTGATGTAACTGCATTTACACTAGCTGAGGATCCGCGGCCTTTTTCCCCACAGAGCCTCATGAAGGAGGCCGGAGTTGGGTTCCTCTATGGTTATCAAGCTACCAGAAGTAATAGGAAAGCTGTATGATCTTTACAGTGACAATGTGTACCTCTGGAGACTTGTGGGGTGGAGGGAGGGGAAGAGGAAACTGTCACAAGCAAAGAGTACCAAGTCCAACTGCTTTTTAATGAAGGACAGAGATCAATCCTTTCCCAGAACTAGTTACCCATTTCACTGTGAGCATAATCTCTACGTGTAAAGTTAGAGACCAGTGTGCTAGACTCATTAAAGTAGGACTCCAGCCCTCCTTCGCAATGTTAGTCTCTGCCATGAGCATGTTAGAATCAACACTGTGTGCATCATATGCTGGTTTTGTTGTCTGTGTGAGAACACAACCTGTGAAAGCATCTCTTTCCTCCCAGGACTTAACTCCCGAGGGTCCCACAAGGTTCTCTCTACTTACCAGAAAGAAGTGAAGCACTATCATCCATCCCCATCCTCCATCAGGAGTTATGGGTTGCTGTTCCTCCTCCTCCTTCATTGCTGTTGGCCGATTCTCTGCCCCCTTCCTTTCTCCTGAAAATGAGAATTTCAGGAAATAGTCACACTTCACCTTACTGATCAGGCTCTTTTAGGTAAACAAGACTCAGGATTCACTTTGCAGGATTGACCTACTTTAAAAACAAAAGCTGATACTTGCTTCCATCTATCCTTCCTCCTGTTCACCAGCCGCCGCTGCTGCTGCCATGGGAGACAATATTTTGCATTTAGTCAGAGATCACAAGTTGCTTTTTAAAGCCGGTTAGGCCTTTGGGAAAGAGGCACTTAAGTTTGCACAGTCACACTGTGGCAGAACTGGAGATGGAACTCCCACCCTTTTACTCCTTTCTAGACTACAGCTGTCCCCAAGTAAAGACGACTCCTGCATGTTCAGGTAAGTTTCCTTGGCGTACGTATACATAATTGAATCTGTGCCAGAACTAGGGAGCCTGCTTCACCATCTGCCTGTGACTATACCCCGCTCAGTGCCCCTCTGAACCTCTTCCCAACCCCATTGCCTCTATGCTGGTTTATTCCTCCACCATTTATCTGTGAGGTTTCTGTCCATTACTGAGTTTGCTCTAGGAGTTTTGCCTCCTAGTACAGCTGAGACATGCACGGGGGGTTAGCGGGATTGTAACCCAAAGCTTTTCTCTTACCGTCTGGATGAGGCATAGCATAAGATGCTGCAAAAATAAGATTTAAGAAAAATAATCTGTCTTCATTTGTTGGGGCTAGCTACAGCCTCCTGAGTTAGTTCAAGTCTGTTCCTTAATTCCTCTCTGTACTAGGGAACACAGGGCTCATTCTTCTAAAAGAAGCCACGAAGCAAAGGAGGCAGAGCTAGGGAAAAAAAAAGCCCCCTTAAGTGCAGGGCCTTTTGGACTTTATCCCTCCCCTCAGGAAGTAATTAGCATATCCAAGGCATGTCAGCCCCACCCCTTACCCAAGACTGAGGGTGGGGAAATGAAGCTCTTTGCTAAAAGTATCCTGCTTGGAGGAAATTTGAGTCCTTAGAGTGCTGCCCAAAAACTGCAAGGGAAAGTTTGAGGGTGGGCATGAGGTTTTGCTTGTTAGTCACCAGGCTGCCCAGTAGGTGGCATCAGTGTACAAAACCAGCTTCCAGTACAGGAGCCGCATCTGAATTTGTGTGTGTCTATCACAGCAGGTAGAGATGGGGAACCAGAGACAGAAGGATTCCCTCCCTGCTGTATATCAGGTAGCATAAGGAAGATCATATTCCTTATTTCTTAATTCACTGTTATTGAATGTTTGTATAGTCCTGACACAAGGACTGCCTAGAGACCCTTGTGAGGCATGGTGCTTGGCACCCGCCCCAGTGCTTCCAGGCTAAAGGAATGTCTTCACTGCCAAAAATGGTGTATTTTTACTGCAGGGAAACTAACATGCATTAGCTAGCCTGCTGTAAAACCCTAGTGGAGTCAACGCACTGTAGTATTCAGATAAGGTCAACCACTGATAGACCTTATCGGAATACTAACTCTATATATAAATAAATATAAAATGTTGATGTCACTTGGTTATCTTGTAATATTTTGTCTCCTCTAGGATTTTACAGTAGACTAGCTAACATGTAATATCATACTGTTAAACAAAGGAAAACATCTTTTTTGCAGTGGAGATCTATACACAGACAGATTTGTGCTGCAAACAGGGGAGGAGAGCTCAGTGAGTGAGATTATTAATTAGCAGTGGCCACAGGTGAGACCTGCTGCCCTCATCTGCAATCCTAGGTTCTCCTGCAGCAGCTCAGGTCACTTCAGAAAGAGTGGCATAAGATTCAGTGCAGCAGCATGGAGGTTCTTCTGGCTGTAGAGGCTCCCATTGGAAGTGGCTTAGGAAATCTGCTACATGAGAACAGAAACACAATGGGAGCAAGCTTACCAGCCCCCACAATCCTAGACTGTAGTATTCCTGTGTTACCCAATCTCCTCTATGCTCAGTCTGCCTTATTCCTCTACCTTACGCAGTTATCCACTCTGCTGTGTAAAGATTCGGTGCCCCACCCTATTTTAATTGGAACACCAAAAGCTTGTGATCCCCAGCACAGATCCTGTCAGATCTCAGATTTGGCAAAGCAGCCGCAACTGTTTCACTATCATTGTGTTTTAAACCCCCTCCAAAATACCACAGCCCTCACTCAGCAAAGAGCAAGCTGTACAAAGGGCAAAGAGCCTATAAACATGAAAATGAATTTAAAGAAAAATTTGACAACTTACCTTACTAGCAGATAGTTGACAGCTTTTCTCAGTATGTGTTGTTTGATGGAAGGGCTGGGGGAGAGAATACATCTGCTGTCTGTGTCCACTCCTCAGCGAATGTAACTTTTCCCCTTAAGTAACTATGTAGCTACATTGTGGCACTGAACTATGTATTCATTCCAAATAAGAATGAAACTAAGAGGATCTTAATGCATCCTGGACAGTTTAAGAATATACTGTACTTTCTTTAATGCATTGTTTGGTAGCTATGATTGATCACTTAAAAAATTAAACTACTGGACATTTCACTTCCTTACAAAAGACTTGATGAGGTACTGGTCAAAGCTATAATGGAGAGAGACCATAATCAACAGAGCTGTAAGAGTACTACTTAGTCCCCATTGGCACTACAGGAGGCCTGAGGGTACCGAATGTAAAAGGAACAGTCAAACAGGAAGTCTGAAAAGTAGGGATCCTTTTGGCCATGTCCCTGTCAGGGATTGTATTGCTCGGAGACTTAGGACTAACAGTTGCACCATTTTCCAGCTAATAGCATGCTAAGAATCACTAGGTCTAGTATTATTGATTGATGTCAACATTATCCACTCTGAGGCCACCACTACCTATCTATCAGTACTAAAGAGAAACTAAAGCCACCTTTCTTATACTGATTTAAAATCATGCAGCAAAGATATGTGTACCTCCATGGGTTCAGTAATTGGGACACAGTCAGGTCAAATTTGGCCTCAAATCTGGGTTTTGTAAGTAAACTTTTACCATACCTAAAACATTTCCACTTGAACACCAAGGGAGGGGCTTTTTAAACAATGTTTCCCCTGCAGCCTTTGCTGTTTTAACAGTATCATTAGGGGCTAAAGTGTGAGACTCCTGATGTGAAATTGACAGCTTGACAAATCCATTTCCAGTGTCAAAACAGTAACCCAAGAAGCAAAACCCCGTCAAGTAGTGAAGTTTAAACTTAAAACTTCAGTTTTAAACGAAGACATTTGTAACAGACAAGGAAACTGTTTATAAATGTATGTATTTTTAGTCAATGGGATTAAAGGTGTCTACAAAGAATCTTAATGGGGCTTGGCTCTTTCTTTGAGGTATACATGTAACCTGCATGAGTAAACTTTTCTGCTTGTTTATCTTAGGAAAAAAATCAGAGCTTGCCTGATGTTTGAGAGACATTGGGAAGTCCAAGGGATCTTTATTGTAAGATGACCGCCTTAGTTGGAGGGGGAGGATGATGAATCTAAAAAAGTCTCTCTCTCTCTATAGTTAGTCACTGAGCTTCAGACAAACCAGCATTCAACTGAAGCTTACAGAGTCAGCTGTGTGTTTTATAATGTATAATTTATTGAATTCAACAAGTAAGGCCACAGATTAGGGTATCTGATCATTACACAAGCAAGGTGAGTTAAACCACATTCCATGCTTGACAGTAAATTCTGGGCTGTGCTGGAAGTTAAAGACCCTGACTGAAGTACAGTACCAGTTTAAATAAGGAGGGAAGCTACCACATATTTAAGATTGGCCCAAATTTAGTTCTGCAAGCACTTTCTGTATTAGATCAGCAGAGGAAATAGATCAGTCCAACAACGAGTTGATCCAAGGGTGGAAAAGAATCAAGCTGATGGATGAAAGGTCAAGATGCCATTTTGTGCACTGCCACAGTGATGCTGTCATGCTTCTGGATCATGATGTTCCTGAAACAAACAGAAACCATTGTTCAAGACAGTTATAGCTACTACAGTCCTGAAGAGTTCTCACACTGCAGCTTATCTGCAGGTCACGAGCAGAAGTTTAGTATCTGCTGCATGCTGTCAGAGAGGAAGCACTGACTAGATCAGCATTTCTCAAATGCTGCCACCAGGGGCTTTTCTTCAGCCACAGCCTTTCCCACAGGGCTGCTGGCAGGGGTTGGGTCCTGCCCCCCTCTGGAGCCAGCCAGTATGAGTTCCCCACCTTCCCAGGGGCAGCAGACTCCATCCCCCTCGATGCCCTGGCCTCTGCTGCCTTCCTGGACCCCCACTGCCTCCCTATCCACAGCTTCATTTACCTTCCCCTCCCCCCCCCCCGCTTTGCCAGGGCTGAGTAAATCCATTGTGAAAAGCAATATTTGCATGTTTAATATCACTTTTCACTGCCTCCTAGTTAACAAGGCTGCTGTTGTGAAAAGTGATTATAAACATACAAATATTACTTTTCACAGATGCAGACTTACTAGCTAGCAAGTCTGAAAAGAAAATGCAGCCAAAAAAGCAAAAACAAAAACAAAAAAAACCCCAAGAACATGCAAAGCACATTTGTTTGTTTCTTTTCTGTTTAGGTCCAGTAAAGAACACAGACAACTGTACATGGTTTTTCACAGACTGAATAATAAAAATACCTACATACATAAATTACTATGATTTGGACATGTATACGTGCATATTTATTTGTTTTTCTTAAAGTTAATTAGGAATTTTAGGAAAAGGTGTCATAGCGGCCACCAGCAAGAGTTCATGGCCACACTGAGGCCACCAAAAAAATTGTTGCCAAGACCCCTGGACTAGATCCTGTGCACAGAGGACTAGGACTCCATTTTCCATCTCTGCCTACTCTGAAAAAGTTTGGGCTCAAATCTTCTCACCTAACTCCAACACCTCCACATACTCCAAAAGCTTGAAGTATGGGAGATTCCTAGGAATCAGGTCTCCCTTTTGTGAAAAGTTTTCAGGAGGATTAAAACAGGATCGTAAGGTCTATTTAGGTAGCCATTACAAACATGATGCAGGAATGACTAATAGGTAGCATTGTATCCTTATATCTGGCAGCAGCCTCTCTGCTTTTTAAAGCATGCAGTAGGTATAGAAATAAGGTTACATTCACCATTGCCTTAGGGCCCCAATTTTAATAAGTAATCCACATTCAAGCTCCAGAGAAAGGCAAGAATGGCCTTCCTAGAGTTGCTGCCATATGTGCCAGTGGGGGTGAAGCTTTCTAGCCTTATATCTGTCATTGTAACCAGGGACACATGAGCAGAACCACCTTGAAGTGAAAGAGGCTGTTCTAAAGATCTAATATTCCCAGAAGATCCTAATGATAGGATACAGGGCAAACCAAAAAGAAAAGGGAATGATAGACATACAACTCCAGATGCTCACCCATTATCTGACTCCAGACACACAACAGGAACATCAGTAGGATCTGAAGTGAGTTTGGCTGCCTGCTGGGCTAGAACTGAGATCACACCTGCATGTTCATCTGAAAGGGTTCCACGACCTATACAATACACAAGTCTTTATGTAAGCTGAAAAGCCCTCATTACTTTGCAGTAATTACATAACCAGCCAGCCCAAGAATTTAGTTGAACTGTGTGCCCTAATTTAACCCATTTGTCAGGTTATCCCAATAACTTGTAAAGCATTCAAAGGAGTTTTCCCTGCCAGCGTACACCACCATGTTATCTGTACCCTTCCCAGATAAATATGGTCATCACAACTGTGATTTTGGTGGATTTACATAGTCATATTTGCAGCATACCCTAACATTCAGTTTCCAATGCTGCCTTATTTCAGGCAAGCCCATTCTTTTAATTTTAACTCAAATAAGAGGCTAATCATTTTACCTATAAGCCCATCAACATACCTATGTCAACAGCAATCTTTACAATTACAATTCATTCTTGGGGTCCTCATTCCAAATGTTGAGCCACCTTTTAATTAAATGGCCAGTGATCAGATGATATTTGTTACCAAATCAGCAACAGCTGTGTCTTATACTTAGATTGTTGTGTGTGCTAGGACAAACTGGAACTTGGTCCATAGCACCAAGGAGCCCTAGCTACAGCAATACAAATAATTTCATTATTGAAACAAAGGCTAGTTGTTCCCCCTATACAGATTAGTTTTTTTTTTTTTTTTTTTAAATGAGTTAGTTGGCAACCACTGGTAAAGAGAGGCAGACAGACCATGTACACTTTGATATTTCAAGTATTGGGACAGGAGAAAGCAAGAATAAAACACAGGATTTTAAAGGAGTAAGAAATGGAGAGTTTTTAAACAGAAATTGCAGGGATATGCCCGACGCTGGCAGACAGCAGATTTATTTTTCTAGGGTGTATTTTAAAGCATGTACAATATTTCAACATTAAAACGTTCCTGGTACAACACAAAAGTGGAAAGGGGCCCATTTTCTGAAGCAAATCAGCTGCTTTGTTACTTACAGCCAAGGTTCAGGCCCTGTGAATCTGTGCACAGGACTCCAACGATTGAGGGATTCTTCATTCTAATAAAGACAAAACCTGAGATCAGCAATTTTTAAGTATTAGAGGGGAAAGAAACGAAGTCAAGACCGCAGTGTGAGCCTCACATAAATCTGAAACAGTTTAAGAAGTGCCATCTTTTCAGCCCAATAACAGGACAACAGCTCCCTTTGAAATGGTGTCAAAACAGTTCAGGGTGGAGGGAAAGCAGGAACTTTCATAATTGCAAAATGCATTTCATTATTTAGAAATGCTGGTTAATTTGATGACAGCTCAGTTAGGCAATGGGGTAAGCCTCACTGAGAATCCCCTGTTCAGAATGGGGGTTTGCTTCCATTGGAGCAAGAGAGCAGAAAAGCTCAAGGATTTTTGTCAACAGGAAATCCTGCTCCATGGAAGCAGGAGAGAGAAAAAAGAGAGATAAGGAAGAAGAGAGGGTTCTCAATTACCGGGGAGAAAAGAGCAACACTTGCCAGTCCCTTGAAAAATTCCTACCCTCTGTGCCCCATAAAATCATCACCCCCACTTCCTACCAACCAGAAATCATTCTCACCCCACCACTCCCTCTTCATACCTACCCACGTATGCCCATTGCAGATCCTTCCTATGCCAGTGCCCACTTACCCAACACATGCCCCCAATCCAAGTAACCCCAATGCTCCGCCCTCCCCACCCCAGCATCCACCCCACCCCTGGTGTCCCCAAACCACCCCCTGCCAACCCCCCCTCCCAGTACCAATCAGGTGTCCCCAGCCCTCCTCCGACAGTCCTCCTTCCCCTCGCCAGTGCCCCCGGCATCCCCAGGGTTCCCCCTACCAATGCCCCCCACCCCAGCGTTCCTCCTCCCCCCGCCAATACACCCCCCGCCCCCAGTGCTCCCCACGTTCCCCCTCCCTCCAGCCAGCGCCCCCCCGCCCCAGCGTTCCTCCTCCCCCCCAGTGAACCCCCCGCCCCCAGTGCTCCCCAGTTCCCCCTCCCTCCAGCCAGCGCCCCCCCGCCCCAGCGCTCCTCCTCCCCCCCAGTGAACCCCCCGCCCCCAGTGCTCCCCAGTTCCCCCTCCCTCCAGCCAGCGCCCCCCCGCCCCAGCGTTCCTCCTCCCCCCCAGTGAACCCCCCGCCCCCAGTGCTCCCCAGTTCCCCCTCCCTCCAGCCAGCGCCCCCCCGCCCCAGCGCTCCTCCTCCCCCCCAGTGAACCCCCCGCCCCCAGTGCTCCCCAGTTCCCCCTCCCTCCAGCCAGCGCCCCCCCACCCCAGCGCTCCTCCCCCCAGTGCTCCCCAGTTCCCCCTCCCTCCAGCCAGCGCCCCCTCACCCCAGCGCTCCTCCCCCCAGTGAGCCCCCCGCCCCTGGCACGTACGTGTCCTCCAGGTGCTGCTCCAGCGTCCCCTCCATGCTGCTCGGCTGCGCTGTCCCGGGGGGAGGGGGGTGTCTCGGTCTCTCCCTTTTCCGCCCGCCCTTCCTGCGCGGCCCCACCCCCGTGACCGACGCGAGTCGCGCTCCCGGACGGCGGCTCAGGAGGGTCAAATTTTCCAAGGCGAGCGGCGGCTCTGCAGGCGCGCGGCCGGCCGGCTCTCAGCGCCCCCTGGCGGGGCGCCCCGCCCACCCTCCGCTGGGCGCCGGGCTGCTCGAGCCCGCCTCGGGGCAGGGCTTCCTGCTGCGGCAGGCCAGCGGGGTGTGGCGCCCCGACCCCCGACTTTTCCACCCTCCTGTGCTCCTTTCACCGAATCCGAGACGATCAGGGGTGGAGGGGGCCTCAGGAGGTCACCTAGTCCCACCCCCTGCTCAAAGCAGGACCAGTCCCCAATCTTTGCCCCAGATCCCTAAATGGCCCCCTCGGGGATTGAACTCGCAACCCTGCCAATGCTCAAACCCCTGAGCTGTCCCTCCCATAACCCCAAGATCCACCTCCCTTAGAAACACCTCGCGTACAAAATCAGACCGCAAAATATAAAAGTCTCACAGCCACTAGTACTGAACGACGACGTTTTTTCTCATTTTTAACCCTACCACTGTCAAATACGTCGGCTGTACTTACATTTCCGTGTGACACCTGAGCTTGTTTTTTCACTTGTGAGCCTCGTTTGAAGCCCGAGTCCCACCACCCAAGCGTGTAACTTAGCTTCGCCGTGCCCCCGGTGGCATGGGGCCTCAGGCAACTGCCCTGCTTGCTGCCCCCTGCTGCCAGCCCTGCACTTGCAACCCCCCTAAACCTGTCCCATGACACCCCCCCCCCCCCAGGGGCTGCCACCCCCTCGGTTGAGAAACACTGATCTAGATGAGTTGAGTTCCTTCTGGAAGATTTAACTGGGAATTGGTCCTGCTTCGAGCAGGGGGTTGGACTAGATGACCTTCTGGGGTCCCTTCCAACCCTGATATTCTATGATTCTATGATTCTATGATCTCTGAGTGCCCCCAGGTGAGCCACTTCCCTAAGGTATCAGCTGTTGGTTACGGCGAGAGACAGGGCTTGATGAGTAGTCTGATTTGGAATGAAAAAAATCCCACGGCAGATGCCCAATCTAGGCCTGGCCCTGTTCCATTGCCTGCTCCTCCTCTAGGTCCCTGAGCTCATGTGTAAGATGGCAGGTGTTTAATACTTTAACACACTTGTTTTCAGTAAGCGATAGAATAGAGGAGCCCATCTACTGGGGTGTGACGCTCTTCACTCCCCCCCCGGAGGGCATTACACTTGCATCCAAATGGAGACCGCACTGACTGGAACCGCACACCTAGATCCGGTATGCAGAGGCCTTTCCAAACAAAATACCTGACCAGCAGCCGGCACAAGCATACGCATACTCGAGCTAAGCGCTGTGTAGAGACTGGGTTCCAGGTCGCATGGGAGTTCACGGCTCCTGAGGGCTGAAATCACAGCTACTCCAATCCAAGCCTCCCCAGCTGCCGGGAATGGAGGGCGGGGGGGAGTTCATAACTACGACGCTTCCAGCTTGTCCCAACAGGAGGCGCTGAGGTGACAGCTACCCTGCACCAAGCCGGAGTCTGTTACTTTGCACCTTGTGTTGTCATTTATACTGCTGGAAGTCAGGGGTAAAAGGCTCCCAGATCAGCATGGTCTTGTTTTCTGCCCACTGGTGTAAGCGATGACGCACGGTGCAGGACAGGGGTGGCCAGCCTGTCGCTCCGGAGCCACATGCGGCTCTTCAGAAGTTACTATGCGGCTCCTTGTCTAGGCACCGACGCTGGGGCTGGAGCGACAGGCGCCAACTTTCCCATGTGCCGGGGGGAGGGCCTCAATGGTCAACCCCTGGCTCTGCCACGGGCCCTGCCCCCACTCCACCCCTTCCCACCCCCTCCCCTGAGCCTGCCGTGCCCTCACTACTCCCCCCCCAGAGCCTCCTGCACGCCACAAAACAGCTGATCGGGAGGTGCGGGGAGGGAGGGGGCGGGGCTGCCAGTGGGTGGGAGGCGCTGGGAGGGGGGTGGGGGAGCTGATGGGGGGCTGCTGACGTATTCCTGTGGCTCTTTAGCAATGTACATTGGTAAATTCTGGCTCCTCAGGCTCAGGTTGGCCACCCCTGGAGCAGGACAATGGTGAGTCAGACCCAGAATCTATAGGCCTGGGATTTTTTCCTCCCTATTAAGCTGGACTCTGAAGCTGGTTTATTGCCCTATTGACGCAGGGCGGACGTGACGAATGGAAAGGAAGACGCCTTGCGTAAGAGACATTGGCGTAAATGCCTCCTTGGCTGCAGGGTGACGCGTTCAGGGCAGCGTGACGCTGGCTAGGTGGGAGTGCAGATTGGATCAAATCGCCATGAGTCGCCCCGTCCCCACAGCAAATGGAATTAGCAGCTGGAAATGAATGGAAAATTCATTACAGAGGTCGCTGTTGGAAATTACAGATGGAAATTTATTCAAGACCATTCAGCTGGTGCTGAAGCCTCTCATCTATTATAGGATTTCAGTTTCTGGGAGATGCAGATGAGACCCAAGAACATCCATTGTGACTCCCTTATTCCACAGGCATAGTCTGACTTCCATATCTGGGGGGGGGGGGGGGGGGGGGGGGGGCGAGGGAGCTCCTGCCAGGCCAATGGGGCCCTGCGTGAGGCAGGCAAATTCTGCCCCTGCCTGAGACTTGCAGGTTAGAATCATTGGTCAGGGCTTGCCCCACGTCCATATCTAAGCTGAGGGCCCAAGCCTGCAAGCTGTGGCAGATGCAGGCTCAGGGGTCTGCTCCATGGAAGAGTGATCGAGATCAGAGGCAAAGTGAACTGCGTTTGACCCACCTTTGGAGACCACTGGTTTAAATGGCATACCACTAACTGGCAAGGTGCTTCAGAAGCCAGAAGCTCAACGTCAAAAACTAGACCATTAAGGGATGGTCAGATCTAGGGCTTAGTCAAATCCTTCCACACTGGGGCAGCACCTTCTCATTTGGGCCATTGATTTTATTTAAAGGGATACTACCCAATTCCTAAAAGAAAAGGAGTACTTGTGGCACCTTAGAGACTAACCAATTTATTTGAGCATGAGCTTTCGTGATGAAGTGGATGAAGTGAGCTGTAGCTCACGAAAGCTCATGCTCAAATAAATTGGTTAGTCTCTAAGGTGCCACAAGTACTCCTTTTCTTTTTGCGAATACAGACTAACACGGCTGTTCCTCTGATACCCAATTCCTGTACACTACATTCCCCCCAACTCAGACTGGAATAGAAATGATATTCCAGCCTTCCCTTTCTGGCCAGCTCCAGTTGGTCGGTCCCAGCTTTCCTGTGTAATGATCTGAATTGAGTGTTGGGGGCTGCATATTAAATCAAATGGCACGTTAATTCTGGCACTTCAGCACTCTCGCCCTGATGAGAAAGTCGGAGGCAGCGAGAATAATGCCTCTCTTGATAGTCCCAATTGCCAGCAGCAAAATATCCCATCTGTCAGAGTGGCGCTGGCCCTCGCTGGCAGGCAGTGTCAATTACTTGGGGGAGATAAAAATTTATCACTCTGTGGACATGGAGATATGAAACAGAGCCAGACCTCCTCCATCATCCCAGGGAGCAGCGCATCCAGCCGCCCTGGGGCAATTCCCTCGCCCTCCTAAATCCTACACTGCTCACCCTACATTTGCAATTCACTCCAGGCACTCGTACTCCATGAACATCACGTACACATGCCTAATGCTGTACACTTTCCTCTACCAGCCTACCCAGAATCCTGAAGAAAGCCCCGCAGTGCAATTGTGTTCATTCCCCCAGGAAAGCATCATCTCTCTGCCGAGCAGCAGCAGATGTTGGGGGCCTAGCAGGGTAGCTTCCCATTGGCAGAGATCTCAGGGATAAGTCTGGGTATATTCGTAAAGTAACTTGTTTATTTACACCGAAGACAGCAGTCCTGGAACAGAGGTGGGCACACAGGCAATCCCTTATTTCTGAAATCTCAGCCCAGCCACCGCTGCCCAGTTAGCAGCAAGCAACTCTGCCCCATGAATTGATGCTCGTTGGCGAGTTTAAGGCAGAGAAGAACCTCGCTAGCTGTTCTAAGACTACCCTGAACACAATATTGAAAATTCCAGGACCAAACACTGCTCGCATGCTAAGGAAAAGAACATGTACAGTTCTTTGTAACGGGACACTCTGGTGATTATCACCATAACAACAGTTGTTGTGACTGTCTGGTCAGAGGGAAGTACAGACAGAGAAGGAGATCCTGCAGGCAAGTTGGGAGCTAAAGCTTATGGTCCATTGTTGTCGGCATTATCCAGGGGAAGTCTGACCTTGTGCATGTGTGTAGACTTTATTTGGAGCAGAGTTAGGGTGACCAGACAGCAAATGTGAAAAACTGGGACAGGTGTGGAGGGTAATAGGAGGCTATGTAAGAAAAAGATCCAAAAATCGGGACTGTCCCTATAAAATCAGAACATCTGGTCACCCTAAGCAGGGTGGGAAAGTCTTCTGCTCACACTACAGAGGCATCAGTTCACTGTTAGGTACTTTCTTTCATGTAAGTAAATAGCGCTGGGGTTGGCATCCCAAAGCCTCCACCTGAGAAGACCAGATCTAAGCAGTGGTGGCATACAGCCATCAGAAGACCTTCCGAAGCGTTCTCTTGCCCTGAAGGCTAATGACGATCTGAATTAATGCTCCCTCGATATCTATGCAAATGGGTGCACAGCCTCTGCCCGGCCATTTGCAGCTGATGTCTTCGATTGACGGTAACATTGGCAGAAAGATATTTTGCAATGATGGGTGTTTGTGAGGGGGAGGGAGGAATTCTGCACTTGATGCTTCCTGGGGGAAGAACTGGGCATTAGTCAGGTTGGGACTGAACTGGGGCCCCCGGCCATATTGGTCACTCGTTTACACAAAGGGCAGCGCGAGCTCAGAGAGGTTGTCCTGAGATAGCCGGTAAGCGGTAGGGGACTCCTGGCTGTAACCATGATGAAATAGCAGCAAATCCTCCCGTGCTAACACACAATCTGTTTGAGCATCTCTTTCGATACCCTTTAATATTTGCACATCAAGGTTGCTAAAGCCAAATTCAGTGAGGAGATGGTAAGCCCGAGACGTGACCCCTTGTGGCCATTTGAGCTACTCAGCTGCTCCTGTGAACCGCCTAGGATTGGAGATCCCACAGCATTATTTGTACGCAGCTGGGCCACTCTTCAGCTGGCATCAATGGCACAGCTCCGACTTCAGAGCTATGCCCATTCGTACCAGCTGAGCTGCATCCTCTTCTTCCTGCAATTTCAATGGGGGGGCGTCAACTCTTACACCGTGTTGCTATGTGCGGGTATGCAGCTGCCAAATTCCACCCCAGAGGTGGCTGCATTTCAGGGTTTAAAGCAATTCCTGACTATCTATGACGTCTGAAGGCACGCTGTAATCTAAGATGCCGTTATAGGTATTATAATGACCAATACACACACCCTGGAGCCCATGAGATATGAGCTTTGTTAGTAAGGAGGTGAACTTTCACTTACTGTAGGTGTGAAAATGCCTTCTGGAGCCGATAGGGTGACAAGATGTCCCGATTTTATAAGGATGGTCCTGATTTTGGGGTCTTTTTCTTATATAGGCTTCTATTATCCCCCATCCCCAGTCCCAATTTTTCACATTTGCTATCTGGTCACCCTAGGAGCCGATCCAAGGTCAAATTCAGCAGTCAGTCAAGAGGGACCCTCTGGAGGTAGAGTTGACCAGCCCCTTTCATTGTATGTTACACCCATAAAACTCTCTAGACTCACTGGGACTCAGACCCCTTATCCAGCTGTCATTACACCTCACAACTCTTCTAGACACCCCAGCTCTGAGTATGGCTCCCATGCCTGAAAACAGGATATATAGGAAGATACACATGTTGGCCAATGACATCAGCTCTTTAATTTGGAGAAACAAGTCCTGAGTCATTGTCTGGCCTGTGGTAGCTCCCAGAAGGGAGGGCCTGGAGCTGGGCGGCTGGAGGCGGTGAGAGCAGGGGTTGGTAGCTGTTCTCTTGGGGTATTTTGCAAGCCTGTATTTTCTGGTTCATTGGCAACCAACCATTCACAGCAAGTAGCTCTGCCTTTTAAGCTCACCAGAGGCTGGGCTTCATGGGGACAAATTCCAAGCTCCTCAGCCAGGCAAAACTCACATTTAAATCAAAAGGAGTTTGTTGGTGAGAGGACTGGGTAGAACCAGAGCACTGGGCTTTTACATGCTATCCGGTTCCTCTATTCTCGGAGTGAGAGTTGTGTTCACATTCTTGGCATTAAGTCGAGTTCATTTAAGGTGGGTATTGGAGTTTGCCAAGGGTGTGTCTTGTCCCCACTCCTGTTTGTGATTTTCATGGCCGGGATATCAAGGTGAAGCCGAGCTGTGGAGTGCATCTGGTACGGGGACTCGGAGGTGGCATCTCTGCTGTTTGCAGATGTTGTCCTTCTTGCTTCTTCGGACTGCGATCTCCGACGCACACTCGAACGTTTCGCTGCCGAGCGCGAAGCGTCAGGGATGAGTCAGCACCTCCACATCAGAGGTTATGGTCCTCTCCCGGAAGAAAGTGGACTGCTCGCTCCAGGTGAGGGGGGAGCAGCTGCTCTTAATGGAAGAGTTCAAGTATCTAGGGGTCTTGTTCAGGAGCAATGGCAAGTGAGAGCATGAGATCGACCGGCGGATGGGTGTGGCGGTGAGGCGGGTGCTGTACTGATCCGTGGTGGTGAGGCGGGAGCTGAGTTCATGGACAAAGCTCTCGGTTTACATGTCGATCTACGTCCCCATCCTCACCGATGGTCATGAACTTTGGATAACGACCTCAAGGATGAGATTGAAGTCTTTAAACCATGATTTGAGGACTTCAATAGCTCAGACATAGGTGAGAGGTTTATCGCAGGAGTGGGTGGGTGAGATTCTGTGGCCTGCATCATGCAGGAGGTCAGACTAGATGATCATAATGGTCCCTTCTGACCTTAATATCTATGAATCGCGGGTACAAACGAAGGAAAAGAGGTTTCTCCGCAGGGTGGCTGGCTTACTCTCTGAGACAGGGGGAGGAGCTTGGCTATTCAGAAGGGCCTCACAGTAGAGCCACTATTCCTCCGGATCGAGAGGAGGTGGTTTGGGCACCTGATAAGGGTGCTCACTGGGAGGCTTCCTTTGGAACTCTACCGGGCATGTCCCACTGGGCGGATGCCGTGAGGCCGACCCAGGACACTCTGCAGGGGTTATATCTCCTGGCTGGCCTGGGAACGCTGGGCAATCCCCCAGAAGGAGCTGGAACCTGTTGCAGAGGAAAGGGAGGTCTAGTCCTCCCTACTCTCAATGCTGCCACCCAGACCCTCACCAGGGAAAGCGGCGTAAAGGAAAACGACGACGAAGATGACGGAGGGAGGGTGAAAGCAAAACAAACAGCAAGGAGGAGAGGAAAAGAGAGCGGTTAGCGTCACTCCTAACGCTCCATAGAGAAAGTATGCACAGGCTGCAGAGGGCTGGAAAGAAACGGGGGGGCCTGACTCCCCTCTGGCTTATCCCAGTGTAAATCAGGCCTAAAGTCAACTGAGTGACACCAACAGCAAACAAAAACCTGGGTGCTCCGGTTCTACCCGGCCTTCACACACGCAAACGCCTTCTGATTTTAATGTGAGTTGTGCCTGGCTGAGGAGCTCGGAATTTGTCAAGGTTCTGCAGCCCGGATGGCCTGGCTCCCTAGCAGTCAGAGATGAGCAATTGGATAGGGGCATTTTCAGGAAAGCCTCATTGCTCAGGCTTAGAGGTAGCTCCAATCCAGACGCTTAGAAGTTGTGGGGAACACATGACCAGTGAGAGTTTGCCCCCCATCTCCATTTTCAATGGCTCCCGTGCCCAAGCCCCTCTGGCTTTATAACATTCACCTTCTGGTTTTCAGATCACCCAAGGCACAACGCCAGACAGAAGGGAAACAGAGCAAACTTCATTGGCACAGATGCAGCCCCAGAGAGAGATGATCTGTCGCAGCACAAAAGAGGCCCTGCCTGCCGCAAGCCTAAACAATGCACAGCCCACGAGTCGACCAAAGGATAGAGAGTCACTCCAGCGACGGTGCCTATTGATTTGGAAATGTCAGAATCAGAATGTTCACAAGGACAGGATTAAGGGGAGACTTTTAATTTACCCTCCTCCCCCAGGGGAAATCAGGGCGAGTGGCTGCTTCTGAAGTCACACAACAAGCAGGCCCCTCAGCAATTCAGTTTGCTGCCAAATTCATCAGGGTTCATGCTTGCAAATGATCCATACTCCTCCCTCCCTCCCTCTCTCTGGACATAGCTGTTTCAGACAGGCCGGCGATGACTACGTGCTGTGTCCCAGATGAAGATGTTAAATGGGAAGGTTGGTTTTCCATCCTTAGAAGTGTCCCTCTAAGGCCTGATCTTCACTTAGAAGTTTGCTGGCCTAGGCTACCTACATTGGGTAGGTGTGAGGAAAAAAAACCACCCACCTAACCAACAGAGCAATGCCAGCAAAAGCCCTAGGGTGGACACAGTATCAGGGCGTGAATCTACACTTTCAAGCCGTTGTAATGGAAGCTGCATGCCGGTCCTTTCAGTGCCCTGTAGCAGCGTCCTCCGGGGACGTTACAGCGCAGCAAGCTCGTGTCCTGTAAATTCACACCCTGGCTTGCAGCCCTGTTGCTTGCTCTGCAGACGAGCATAGTTACTCCGGCATCGCTGTGCCGGCAAACCCTTCCTTGTACGCACCAGACCTGAGGCCATGTCTACACTGGGCTAAAAAGGTGGGCTTTATAAAAAAGGTGTTCGCTACAATGTTTTAATTCAGACTTGTTTTATGCTATACGCTTCCGTCCGCGTAGCTACTGTTGTCCAAGGGAAACGTTCCTTCACTGACTGAAAACCCCCGTTCTATCGGTGTAGGCTGCATTACGGGGTTATGCCAGCAGCTACGGTGACCTTCCACCCCAATCACCGGCCTTCTCCACTGTGTCCCAGTGAGGGTGAGAATTCACACCAAGGGAGGGTGAGGAAGCGTTAGCACTCTCTGCCACCTTCCCAGGCAGGAGGGTGGGGGTTCCCCCCCCAGAGTGGCAGGAGAGCTCCAGGTTGCACTCTGGGCTCCAGAGATGCCACAAAGGCTGCTGAGGGGATGCTCCGGGTCAGCACATTGTTGGGCATGCCCCATTCGCAGTCAGCACCACCTAAGGATGGGCCTGGGATGAGCCGCCCCTCACACCCCCAGCCCAGGCACGAGGGAGGTTTTATTTGCTTTATACCCCAATTCCCTGGCTGCCAGTTTCATGTGCTAAATAGTATGGGGCAAACTGAACCGGAGGAGCCCATCAGTCAATTCAGCACAGGGAGAAAGAACTAATGGCTGGATGCTGAAGCCAGAAAAAATCCATCCGGAAATACGGCACAAATTTTTAACAGTCAGGGTGATTTACCCATTGGCACAAACTACCAAGGGAAGCAGTGGATTCTCCATCTTTTGAAGGCTTCAGATCAAGGCTGGATGTCTTTCTGGAAGAGATGTTTTAGCCCCATACAAGTGATTGGGCTCAGTGCTGGGGGCTCGGGGAATTGAAGGATCTGTGTTATGCAGGAGGTCCGATTAGGAAACTGAATGGCCTCTTCTGGCAAATAGTTCCCCCTGAAGATGGGGTGGCAAAGAGGAGGTTGCATCAACCCCAGATCATCATATTCCAGCGGCAAATTTTTGCTCGCTTGTTTCTATGTGGCTAAGCCTCATGACTAAATATTTCTGGCGGAAACAAAGAAGACGCTGTACCCTCAGGCAACAAAGACATACCTTTCGATTAGATCCCACGGCAGCTGAGGAGCACCAGACAGAAAAGAACCCTGGCAGTGCACTGATCAGAAACAACACCACAAACACAAAAACAATCACCTTCCGTTCCACAAGAAGAGAAGCCAGAGGGACCAGATGGCTCAGGGGATAGTGATTGGAATTGCAGCTTCTGGCTTATCTATTCATGGCCACCTCCAGCTGGTAGAGCACCAAAAATCTTAGCACAGCTGTTGGGGGACATTAAAGATCCCAGAGCCTTTTATGTGAGAGGAGAAGTCCCCATGTTTGTACAGCATCGAGCACAATAGGACCTCAGTCCTGATTGGTGTTTTTGGCTGATTGCACTCTAAACACCAACAACCCCCCATCCTCGCCAAATTATAACTGAAATGATTATATCCTGCTGCCCTAAAACCCCTTTGCAATTTCAATAGGAAACAGTATTTTTCTCCACTTCCTGTCCTAAACTGTTGTGCCATGTTGCTTTCATCCATCCTTTGTCTCGTTTGTCTATTTCCACTGTAAACTCTTTGCGGGCAGGGCCCTGTCTCTCACTGTGTGTTTGTACAACGCCTGGCACAATGGGCACCGATCACAGCTGAGGTCTTTAGCCCTATATATACAAACAACACACAAACCTTTTCTTTTCTCCTGGGAATGGCTTTATGAAGCCAGTCAGACAAGCATCTTACAGAGGAGAACCACGTGATTCCATCAGCAGTGGCCGGGACAACAGCTCCATACATTTATCAGCACGTTCTGTCAAAGGCCGGATAATGTCTCCAGCCAAGTGCTGCTGGGGTGGGCTGTGTGTGGGTTACAATCCTCCTGCTGCTGTAGATTTCCCCGAGGGCAGTTCAGGGGTCGTCTTTATTTCAAAGGCTCCATTTACAGTTGCGGAGGGTGAGGGTCAAGCTTTGCTTTCTCGTCTTCTGAACAGCCCCGGTAACTCTGCTACACTTTTCCTGTCGTGGTGCTGAATTCCAGGGGAGCAGTCGTGCATAACTGTGACACTATGTTTCTGTCAATCGCCCTGGAGAAAGTCCCTTCATCTGTCCTTGAGCCGGAATATCCTTTGTTTAAGAGCCTGAACGGTAATAGCAGCTGGAGAACAAGGAAGAGAGGCACTTGACGTGTGCTCTGAATTATCATTGTTCATCCCGTGGCACCAGCCTCTCCTTGATTTAAGAAGTCACAACTGGAGACCCAAACCTCTGTTCTTGTTTCTCAGCTATCAGTGATGCGTAGTCCAGGTAAAGGTCAATAGCTGGAGCACCTGGGCTTGCAATGCAGGTTAATCTTGTTGTTGAAATACTAGCATGGTGATGTGGGTTCAACTCCTTGCTCTGCCACAAACTCCCTGTGTGACCTTGTGCAAGTCACTGAATCAATCTGTGCTTCAGCTACCCCTTTGTGAAATGCCATATCCCATAACAATGTCAAGCTCATATATCCTACTCTTTCGCCACAGCACTGAAGGCACTTTATAAGTCTCATTATCCCTATTTTACAGCTGGGAAAACTGAGACACAGAAAGAGTAAGTGAGTTGCCCAAGGTCACCCCGCAGGCCGGTGGCAGGGCTAGGAGTAGAACACAGGCTCCCTGACTCCCAGGCCAGCGTGTGAACTATTGGACCTCACAAGACACTGTCCATTTTCTCTATTTAAATTGTATGCTCTCCAGGTCGGGGCTCATCTCCTAGTGTGTCTATACAGCGCCTAGCACACTAGGGCCTGGATTTCAGTTGTGGTCTCTGGTTGCAGCTACAACGTGCATCATAAAATTGTAATAGCGGGCCAGATCCTTAGCTGGTGTAAACAGGCAGAGATCCACAGAAGTCAATGAAGCTGTACCAATTTACACCAGCAGAGGATCTGGCCCCGTAAGAGAACCTAAAGAAAGTGGACACTTGTGGGGGTGTATATCAATGGGGTAGAGAGACCAGGACAGGGTATGGCTGGTTTCACAGCATTTCCTATTTCCATCTGCATCTCCTGATGCTGTGACAACTTGCAGACAACTCTCTGGAAGAAGCAGAGGGGAGTTTGTGCCCTCAGATGAAAAGGAAAAGGAAATTAGCCATGCCCAGTAAAGGCTAATAATCTCTAATGAAAGAACATTAGAGCAGCAGCAGCTGTGAAAATTGGCCTTAAATGGTGGCAAGTTATTTTGATTTGTGAGTTCTGCTGCACAGGTGACTTATCTCTGCAAGAAGCCCAACCTGGAGACGCTGCTCCCCCATTTATTGCATTGTTAAGTGGGCCCACCTTTCTCATTTCTTTATGCAGCAAGCCCAGAGGTGCTGGGGCTATGAACCGCCAAGCCTAGAGGCACCGGGGCTTAGCCCTGGCAAGCCCTGGAACAAATGAAGCACTGCCCGCAGCTCAAAGGCAGGAGTGGAGACTCCTTGCGGGTCTCTCTACACCTCGGAGGTTGCATGGAGCCTGGCAGGTGGGAGTGATGGGACGTTGTCACTCCAGTTGGAAAGCGTGTAGTAAAACCAGCCTCTTCAGTCCTCCCTTGGAGCAGCTGCAGGAAGATCAGGAGCGAGGGGAGGTGGACTCTCACATGGGATAATGGTAACGTCTTTCCTCCCCATCCTCATCTGTGCTGGCTGAAGCCTTAGGTCTTCTGGGAAGCCGAGCGTAAGGTAGAGCAGACCTGAGGCTGCGTGATTTACGCTGAAGGACTTGCGCGGTCCCTTGAACAGCTCTAGAATGAAGAAAAAGTCTACAAGCTACCTCAACTACCCCATCTCCATCCTGGCGCCGAACACGGGACCTGAAAAGGAGGCCCATTGTTCTCAGCAAGCAGGGAAGGGGGTCTTACTTGGAGTGACCATGATTAGTAATAGTATTTATTATTTGTGGTGCAGTAGCACCTAGCAGCCCCACCCATGGATCAGGGCCCCATTATGCAAGGCGCTGTACGAACAAAACAAAAAGGCAGTCCCTGCCCCAAAAAGCCTACAATCTAAGCGAGTCCTAAGCATCTCAGATCCAACTATTTCCTGGGGCTTTGAGTTCTGAGGATTTTAGCCCATCATGAAATATGCACTCTGACAATTGCTAAGCATGAAATGTTTTACCTCTACGAGGGATCAGGCTCCCCTCTGCCCACCAGGAACCTCTCAAAAAGCCTTACTGTAAGAAAGAGTCTGATTTATGGAGAGTACTAGGGAGAGCCTCAGAGATACAAAATAAGGCGTTTGCTGCAGTCATTTCAATAGATCTTGGCTTGTCGGAGGAGAAAATTAAAATGTTATTGATAGGGGAAGTTAAGGAATTTTTTAAAATGGTTTTGAGAAATGCCACCCGTCAGCAGAGCTGGTGCAGCTTTCACGCTGCTTTCCAACAGCAGACGTCGCAGAACTGACTCACTTTGTCTCATGCCGTCTCTAGGGCAAGAGATGCCTGCAAAAGGCTTGGAAAGTCCTGAGCCAGAGGAAGGGGAGTCAGGACTCCTGGGTTCTGTTTCCAGCTCTGGCACTGATTTGCTTAGGTGATCTTGGGCAAGTCACTTAAACCTCTCTGGGTGGGTCTGTGTAGCCGCTGGGAGATGTGATGCCGCGCTCGGGTAGAGGCACACGCTCGAGATAGCGCCTCAAAATGGCAGCGTGGCCGCCACAGCCTAAGCTACAGCTTGGGCTAGCCAGCTGAGTACAACCCCCTGGGTATGTACCGGACGGCTAGCCGGAGCTGCGGCCTGGGCTACCATGGCCATGTTGCTATTTTTAGGCACTAGCTGGAGCAGAGCTAGCCCGTGTAGGTCTACCGGCGCTGGGAATTACACCTCCCGCCTGCTATGCAGACTTACCCTTTGTGACTCAATTCCTTATGATTAAACTTACCTCCCTCTTTGGGGATTTCCGGTTTAAGTGCTGAGGGACCAGAGCCTCAGCTGGTGTCAACAGTGTAGGTCCATTGACTTCAGTGACGCTGCCAATATGTCCTTGATTTTCATGGCGCAATGCTGCTTTGAACCAGCTGAGAGTAAGGACTTTAATGTGACAGATGCTAGTTACATCACCGGAAGGCACTCGGATACCCCGGTAATGGATGCTGCCTAAGAAATGGAATAGACTGGAACTGAATGTGGGTAAAGCACTTTGAGATCCTCAGAAAGAAGGCTCTGTGGCACTCTTCCCCTTGCCTTCATTGGGAGTCAAACCAAGTGCTTAACCAATGCAAAAGAGGAGGAGGAGGAGCAGGGGAGATGCACATTTGTGTCTAATTTAATCATGTTTCCTTTCACATTGTCCACGTTTACTGTTTCAATCCAACAGCCTCCCAGGTTCCAGTGTTGCCACTTCTCATTTTATTGCAACTCTCACAATGTTTGATTGTTTTTTCTTTAAATCACCAGCTCCTGGAGCCCCGTGATTACATGAGAATCTCAGCTTCCCATTTGGGGTTGTTGGATTTTTTTAAATGAATGTTTCTCGCTCTTCTGGTTGTGGAGGAAAAAGCTGGAAAAACACGATTCCTAAAGGCCCCAAACACCAGAAAGCAATTAAAAAGAACCCAACGTTACTTTAAAAGACTCTCATGATTTTTTATGGGGGGGTGGGTCTTGACTCATGAGTTTTGAATGTTTAGGGTTGGCAAGCCCTCTTCTTCTCTCTAACAATTGTCGCTAGCTGGACCCAAGTGAGTATTTATTCCAATGGAAAAGAGAGGGCCTGAACCTAATCTTACTGACACTGATTTGAAATGATGCATCTCCATGGACCTCAGTGGGGAGCACAAGAAGCAGCAGGTCCGGGCTCTCCTTCACTCTGAGCATCCCTCCCCACCCGCTGAGAAAAGGCAATGCCTGACAATCAGCCTTTGGGGGAATGTCACCCCAGCTGGTCTCATATTTAGATGACGATGTGTTGAAATAGGTCACTGCATGAGCCAGGGAAAACATGTATGTGTCACTGAATGTAGAAGTGACAATCAGTGCAGCATGAGAGAGAGCCATGCTGCAAAGGGGAAGGGGCTGGGTGGGAAGAGGGTAGCACCGTAGAGCATGACCCGAAGTCCATGGGATTTCCCTGCCGCTCTAGAGGCACCTGGGAGGCCATGTTTCCATGAGCGCGCAAGACTGGTTTCTCCAGTGACACGTTGCCTTGGAAGCTTCCTGGCTTCAAAGCTGCTGAGTTTTCTGAGCAACTTGTCCCCCCATGTAGGTTTTCCATAGGATGCTGCACCTAGATCTGCTCTAGGAATTAGTTTGGGCGAAGTTCAATGGCCTGTGTTATATGGGTCAGCCTAGAGAGTCACCAAGGTCCTTTCCGGCCTTGGAATCTAGGACCAGAAAATAGCTGAAGGAAACAAGAGGAACAAAAAAAGACTGAAAAACCTCAATTGCATGATTCGGTTCAGGGCCCAGGTCTTCTCTGCCCCACAGGAATCCTTGAGGGGAGAAATCGGAGCGATTGATTCCAGGTCATTCCCTGGGCCAGGCCATTACTGCCTTGTTTTCTTTATGGCTGGAAGTAATTAGCTGGGGTCCACGTGAGTTAGACCTTATTGAAGCACTAGGACGAGTTAGAACAGCTGCCGCTTCAAAGGAAGGACTGAACTCCAGTGCAGAAAACTGCTAGGGTATTTTTAGACCGCAGACTAATTAAATATATAGACAATTCAGCATCTCGCTGATAGTCTCACAGAAAGGAGTTCTGCTCCCAGTGGAAAAATCCAGCCAAAACATAGAGAGTGAGCTGCAGTGATATTCAGTTTCACTTGCTTTGTCCATCCATCTGACTCTTAATTCCAACAGCCTTGGCCAAGTTCCTCCATCAGTATCAACTGAGTTATCCCGGGGAAGACTTGGGCTCAATAATTCAGATTCACTGGCCCACTCCACCTGCTTTGTGCTACTCCAACCAGGCCAAGCAGCCATAAACCTGGCTGAACTGGCCAGTTAAACTGGGATTACAGCAGTTTTGCAGCCAGAGCATACTGGTGAATCCGGCCCCATCGTTTTAATCTCCCTCGCAGAAAATAGCCTGACACATCAGGGCTAACTGTCAGCTTTTTGGGGCAAGAGGGCTGTCTTTCCAGCACCTAGCACAATGGGGCCTGCCTGGGGCATCTAGGCCCTATTTCAATATGAACAATAAATATTAAAGACAATGGGAGGCGGGTCCAAGTGAGGAGTGCAGGCAAGGGGTTAAAGGAGAAAGATGCTGTTGCATTAGAAAGGCCTTTACACAGTGAGAAGAGAGTGGAGTGGAGCGGAGATTGCAAAGGATTGTGGGTCCTCGGCTAGATTCCTATCTCACACTGCTGTAAATTAGGAGTCATTCTGTTGAACTCCGTAGGGTTGTTCTGGATTTACACCAATGTAAATGAGACTGGAATTTGCAGATGATACAAAACTATTCAAGATAGTTAAATCCAAAGCAGACTGCGAAGAGCTACAAAGGGATCTCACAAAACTGGGTGACTGGGCAACAAATTGGCAGATGAAATTCAGTGTTGATAAATGCAAAGCAATGCACATTGGAAAACATAATCCCAAGTATACCTATAAAATGATGGGGTCTAAATTAGCTGTTACCATTCAAGAAAGAGATCTCGGTGTCATTGTGGGTAGTTCTCTGAAAACATCCACTCAGTGTGCAGCGGCAGTGAAAAAAGTGACCAGAATGTTGGGAATCATCAAGAAAGGGATAGATAATAAGACAGAAAATATCATGTTGCCTCTATATAAATCCATGGTACGCCCACATCTTTAATATTGTGTGCAGATGTGGTCACCCCATCTCAAAAAAGATATATTAGATTTGGAAAAGGTTCAGAAAAGGGCAACAAAAATTATTGGGGGTGTGGAACAGCTTCCAAATGAGGAGAGATTAATAAGACTGGGACTTTTCATCTTGGAAAAGAGATGACTAAGGGGCAATGTTCCCTCTAATTTTTGACAGGGTGTGTGTGCAAAAAATTTCTTCTGTGCAATTATTGTGATTCTGTAAAAATTTTTGTGCGTGCAATGTTTTGCCGTGTGCGCGGGGCTTAGGATCTGTGTGCGCACGCACACTCGCATAGCTTAGAGGGAACGGTGCATATGATAGAGGTCTATAAAATCATGACTGGGGTGGAGAAAATAAATGAGAAGTGTTATTTACTCCCTCTCATAACACGAGAGCTAGGAGTCACCAAATGAAATTACTAGGTAGCAGGTTTAAAACAAATAAAAGGGAGTGTTTCGTCACACAACGCACAGTCAACCTGTGGAACTCCTTGCCAGAGGATGTTGTGGAGGCCAAGACCATAACAGAGTTCAAAAAAAGAACTAGATAAGTTCATGGAAGATAGGTCCATCAATGGCTATTAGCCAGAATGGGCAGGGATGGTGTCCCTAGCCCCTGTTTGATGATTGCCTGTTCTGTTCATTCCCTCTGAAGCAGCTGGCATTGGCTACTGTTGGAAGAGAGGATACTAGGCTGGGTCAGACCAAGGGTCCATCTACTATGGCCGTTCTCATGAATTTGCCCCTTCTGTCTTAATCATTGAGTTAATTAAGTAACACCAGGCCTAATAATGCAGCAGAGCAACAGGAAGCTTTAAAGGTACGCAGAGTTCCTGTGTGAATGGGATTCTATACACATGGGTGCTCGCTTTCAGGTGTGAGCCTGTTAAGCCTACGGTCAATATATCCCGCACCCACGGAACGGACACAGGCTGTTCAAGCCACGGATGGTCATTTTCTAGATGTTTGTGCAGCACCCAGCGGTTCCAGCCAGACTGGCCTCTAGATCCTACCTCAATATAAATATTTAATAATTGAGGGCTTTAAAAACCTCTTGAGGTTGCGATTCCACTTAGCAATGGAGAAGGAGGTGTCCAGCAAACAGTTCATGTTGATGGGGTGCTACCATCAACCCCTGTTTTGCATCGTCGACCCTCCTTTTCTCCATTCCCCACCCCCGTGCTCCGATTCCCAGCTTAGCTCTGCACAGCACAATGGCAGGAGCTCTCTCTGAACTGCATGACGTCTCCCATTCTACTTAGGGCCTGATCCAAAGCCTATTGGAGTTCATGGAAAGACTCCCATGGACTTCAGCGAGCTTTAGAACCGGACCTTAGAGCTCTGGCCGTTTCGACCTTTCACAGAAACCCTCGTGATTCTCTTTATAGGTAGACGACCCTGAGCGTCGTAACATGTCTCCTGCGCTCGCCTGTTTTAGCCGCTATCGCTCAGCAAAAGCAAAAACAATTCCTGAGTAGCTCCGGAGGAACAGAGCGCGAGATGGAAGGACGGGCCAATCAACTGGAGATGGAGAGCGGCTCAGGGGAAGCCCATTTGGTTGGGAAGCAATTGCAGGGATGTCCCCGCACCAGAATGTTAGATAAACACTGAGTGGTGAGCAGTCGTCTCCTCTGCTTCATGTTTTAGGAGGCCTGGAGTTAGCTGCAAGGTGACGATCCCAGCACCAAAGCCTTTGGAGATGCTGTCTCAACAGGGCAGGTAAGAGCCCCACGCACAGGTCAGCTGGTCTCGACGACATGGAACGTGGGGAGAAAGCCACGGGGAACCCCACCAGCAGAGCGGAAGGATGATCTCGTGGCAAGGAAGGACGGATGGTCCAGTGGATAGAGCACTGGTCTGGGATGTGGGAGATCTGGGTCCGGTTTATTTCATCTCAGACTCTCTGTGGGTACGTCTACACCGAGGCAGGGAGGTGTAATTCCCAGCTTGGGGTAGCTAGACATGAGCTATCCCAGGAACATTAGCAGTGTGGCTGCAGAGGCACGGGCTAGCCACCCAAGTACAATGCGTCTGAGATAGCAGGCAACGAGATGGGTCCTCATGAATTCTCTCCCCTTCCCCTGCCCAAAAATCAGCCCCCCGCAATGGGCTTGGCAGATAGCTTATGCTGCCACCCCAGCTGTGGTTTGCCCTGCTCTTGAGAGGCATCTCTGGGGGAGCTGTTGGCTGGAGGAACCCCTGTGCTGTCCAAGGGCTTGCAGGGCAATGCAGAGAATAGGGAACTAGGCGTATAGGCTTGTCTCCAGGTGAATTCTGCTGCCTGGCAGGCAGATCCTCACTCATATAAATCAGCGTAACTCCCTTGAAGCCACTAGAGAGATATTGACAGGTACCAGCTGAGGATCTCAGCCTCAGAGCCAGGATTTTACCCAGGGGGCAGGCGTGGAAGCGTTTTGCTGTCTGTAAAGTGCCGGGCAAATTTACAGCTCTCTATAAATACTTAATAATAATAATATTGGGCTTGCTCAGGGACCAGACAAGCTTGCTGACTCCACTAGTGGCCAGAGGCAGGCAAGCTCATGGGTGAGTAAATGTCACCATAAAGCAAATGCTATGGAACCGAATAGAGACAGGGTGGTAGCTGATTAATGGCCAGCCGCAGCCCCACAAGCCCCTGGGGAGCGATGCAGACGCCTGTCGGGTTTAATCGCGCAGCTAGTCTGAGGTTAATGCACCAACGGCCACAAGCCGCTCTTTCTGGCAAACTGGAACCATGGCCTCCCCCTGTTAACTTGCTAGGCAGGAGCCTCGTCGGCAGCCAGTTCATTTGTGGGTTATTGAAGTGACTGCTGAGTTATTATGTAGGATGGGGCTGTGATTAATATGGGCAGGCCCCTACGTGTGTGCTAAGCAGGAAGGCTGGGATTTTCAAAGCACACTTTGAGAGCCAGGCATCCAACTCCCACTGATTTTTCAGGGAGAACTGGGTGCCTAATTCTCTTAGGCACTTTTGAAAATAGCAGACTCAGGGCCTACAGTGGGTGCTAAAAATCTGAAAGGAAAGGACCAGTGTGTATGTGTTGCGGGGGTGGGGGTGAGGACTAACTGTACCCTGAGTTTGCAAAAAGAGATACATTCTCTACAGTGCAGAGGGGCCAGAAAGGGGCCTCAGCATCATTTACGTCCTATTTTGGAAGCTTAACTGGAGTTTAGCTGGTGCCTGGGCTTTGCGCTTTGGCCTTCTGCACAGGGGGTAATTCTGCCTAGTGGAAGCAAAGAGGAGGCTTATGCCACATGCTCAGTGGCAACTGGGCTGGGTGTAAGTGATCCCTCTGCCCAGCCTGCTAGAGCCTCTCTTGTACCTGTCTGTCTGAATCAAACAGGGCCGGACCCAATCATTCTCTACATGAGGAAATGAACACAGCTGATGCATAAATAGACTTTCCCCTAGGTGCATCAATTCCATGTATAGCAGCAGACCTCTGTAAGACTTAGGGGGAGATTCACTCAGGGGGCCAGCACACTTAAGTCCCACCTCATGCCAGTTTTGAAGCCTGGCATTGGTCCACAGCCCAGGAATTAATTCCACCCTAGATCTCCAGTGCTCCACAGCCCCCTCTGTTTATACCATTTTGCTCTTCCGATTTTCCCATTTGCTTTTTGAAAGGGACACTGTCAACATAAAAATCCTCTATATTAAAAATCCCTTTTCTGCATTACTTGGATTAATTCAAAACAGGAGGGATGCACTTTTTTCTCTCTGCTGTTCATGTACTTTATTTGTAATTCACGCAGCTTAGATGGTGATTTAGATTAAAGCCGGTCAGTTTTGCTTTAGAATCACAGAAGCAGAGGGTTAGAAGGGACCACAAGGGTCACCTAGTCTAGGATTTGGCTCTGGGTGCCTTCGGGAAGCACATCCGCTCCCCTTTTCCTGCCCAGGTGCTCAGGGTACTGAAACAAAGGTACCTTCTTCCTAAAGCTCTGGGCTAAGAGAGCAAAGAGCGTGAGGAAGGCACTGACACAGAACAAAGGAGAAAGAGAAGGAAATAACGGACCAGTGATGATGATCATGCTAAATAAACACCCATGGAGAAGAACTTGTCCATGTGAGGAGGGAGGGACTGAAATTGGGGCTTGGTCCTGCTTTGAGCAGAGGGTTGGACCAGATGACCTCCTGAGGGCCCTTCCAACCCTGATCTTCTATGATTCTATGAGATGGCCGTCATAGGAGAGCAAGGTCCACAGCCTTGGGGGTCACTGCAGCAGTGGGCTGATGATCCACCAATCTAAGATGCTCCCTAACAGGCAGGTGGCATCAATGCAAGGCTTAGGGAGGAGGTATCGGTGCGGAGTCTGCTCACTCCTGCCCGTGTGAAGCAGGAGTAATTCCAGTGAGGTCTGTAAAGAGCAGCAAAAAAAGGAAGGAATTTGCAGGGCACAATGTTAACAAAGGATGGGTTCGCTCAGACCCCTGGACAATGCTACATATTCCTGAGCACCATCTACAGTTGACTAACTGCTTACCGGTCTACGGACCTAGCACTCTCATAACAAAAGGACTGGATTGGCCCCAATACAAAACCAACATGAGATCAGGTACCTTAAATATAGCAAGGAGGACCAATCCTCTTAGGGATTTATATCCATAGGGCCAATTTACTGACTCATATCTAGTGTGTCAGGGTATACCACGGTAATGCACTAGTCAATGCCTTAGCCAGGATACAGCTTAGTTCTGCTTTGCCTGGACTGGACCAAACTGTGTGCTATAAACCATGTTCCAACCCCGTCAAGCCCATGAGCCAGATTGTGCTCTCTGTGTAGGTCTGCCCATGTGGATATACTTGAGCTACTTGTGTGGACGTACTGGCTGTTGCTTCAGTATAAACCCAGTGTTACCCCAATGGAGAACTTGACCCATAGATTACAAGTAGCCTTTCAAGGTCACCCACCCCAGGGTTCTACATCAAGCAGGATCGGCCTCTCCCCTACCCATTGTGCTCGACTCCCCTCCCCTCATTAGGCAAATTGTCCTGCTCTGTGATGATCATCCTTCCCCTTAATGTTATCCCCTCCCCCACCAATATCCCAGCTGAATGTTACTGCTGTTAATTGAAACCTCTCTCTCCTTCTCATTGCATTAGTGTCTGGTGTCATTTTCCCCCTCTTACATATTACCATAGATACTGTGGAGCACCAACAGCTGCTCATTAATTAAGGCTGCAACTTTGAGTTTCCATCCTGCCTTCTAGAGCTTTTCCCTCATGGTCCCCAAACAATCCTTGTGAGTCTTCTCTGGCCCAGCTCACCAGAGCCTGGGGGACCAGGGGCAAAGGATGAACCCCACCATTGTGAGAGGAACAGCACAGAGAAATGAGATGAGCAGCCCCAAGTAGCTCAGAGACCCCTGAATGTGCATGGGATAGGAACTGGGCACATTGCTTTTTAAAAAGCCTACATTTGCGGGCTAAGTCTGTGGGTATTAGCTGTATTCCAGTAGCCCCTAGAGGCCTCAATGGAGATCAGGGCTAGATTTGGGGATGGGGAAGGTTTTCCAATCCTACAAGAGCTGGAGATTTCAAAATCCACTCCCACCCCAAGTCGGGACAAAACCTAAAATCATTTGACCAAAAATGTCAAATCTTGAAATATTTTGTGAACTGATCATCAGAAACTAAACTGCATTCGGGCCATATGAAAGGTGTTTCAGTAATTTCAAAAAGATGTGTTTTGATTTTGACTTTGAAAAAATAAAGTTTTTAAAATACTTTTTAAAAAGTCTGAATTAACTAAAATTTCTAAATGAACAGTCACTTCAGACTGTACAATGAAACTCTTCATTTAGAAAATGTTTTGAAGTTGAGAGAGTCGTCCAAACTGACCCTACCCAGTGAACAGTTTTGGTTTTGATGAATCAGCACCTGCCGTGGGAGGGGCGGGGTGGCAACCAAACATGGTCAGAAAATTCCCAAATAGCTGTAATCAGGGCCTCACTGTGCTAGGCACTTTACATACACCTACTTAGAGTCCTTTTCCCCAAAAAGCTTACAATCAGGGACCATATGTTCTGTGTTTGTACAGCACCTTGCACAATGGGTTCCATGGCTCCTGGGTGCTATGGTAATAAAAACAATTAATACAATTAAGGCAATACAGACTAAAGTATTGTCATTCCCATTTTAGAGATGAATAACTGAGGCTCAGAGAGGTGAAATGATACGCCCAGGGTCACAGGAATTCAGTGGCAAAACCAGAAATTTAACCCAGATCCTCTGCAGCTCAGGCCAGTGCCTTAACCACAGAGGCACCCTTCCTCTCAGAGAAGACAGTGTCAGCCACTGAAGCCTGCCCCAGTGTTTCCTAGAGCAAGCAAACACGTGACCCCCATCTCAATTGGGAGGACTTCTGTCTATAGCAGGCACAGAGAAACAAGGCACTTGAGGGCTCGTTAACAAGCGGTGATCCATTTTAGGAGACAATTTAATGCTGCAAGAGTGCGCTGCGCAGAGAATTAGCTAGCACAGATGTCACCCAAGCCGCCTTTGCTAACGCGAATGGCGGTAATTCTTGATATCCTTACGGGACCGAAACATCCTGCAGGGATGCTGGCCTGCCTCTGACCCTGCTAATGCGTCAGGCTATGAGATGAGCTATGGAAATGTTCAACATCCAGGGAACAAATATGCCCATCTGAGCCTTGACCGGCACTTTGGAACGTTTCCCCTCTTCTCAGGAAGAGACCCCTCTCCTGCAAGTTATTCTGCTCATCGGGGTTAATAGGGCTCCATGTATTGCAGGGATCTTCCCACCCAGCAGAACGCCTTGCAGGATTGGAGCCACAGTTTGTCAATTGTTCAGTCCACCAGGTTTTTGGACTGTTCCTTCGGAACCTTTTATTGGCTGCTTTAACCTTTTCTCGGAGAAAATGATGCAAAAAAAAGGAAAACACACTTGGACAAAAGTGGGACGAGAGGTGATGGGGAGGGGATAGCATGCAGCATCTGGAAATGGGGAGAATGGTAGAAGGGAAGCCAGGAAAATGAAAGGGGAAGAGAACGGTTTGCCATGCCCTCAGAGCAAGCCTCAGGTGTAGCAGTTCTTGCTCATGCCGTTATGTGGGTTTTATAAGGGTTAAGGAATAAAAACGCAGCTACTAATAGGCTTAGGATGCCGCTTGGAGGGATTCGATTTTTACTGGTAAATGTGGTTCAGGTATTGATTTCACTGTATGCACAAATATTTCTATCCATGCGAATTGAAATTTACAGTTAGGCAAAGAAAGAAAGATAGGACTGAGAAGGGATTCAAGTTTCATTTAGGGTTGTTTACTTGGTGTATTTTGACCAGTGATGACGACCGCATGCGTGCTAAGGGTTAAAAAGCTGTAACTTTTCGAATCATGTCTACAGTCATTAAATAATTGTCCGCCCCCCCCTTATTGCCTGACACCCCCATAATTTCCTGCAACTGTGAAAACTTAAACTGAGAAAATTTGGGGGGGAATGCTTAAAAATTAACATTATCTGTTGAAATTATAACCCCCCACACACCAGAAATAGAATTCTGCCAAGCCTACTTATGAAGACAACGTAGGGATAGGACCCGATACAGACAAACGTGGTCTTCTCCAGGCTCCTGCTCCAAAGCCCACTGAAATCACTAGGAAGACTCGCTGACTCCAGTGAACATTGAACCCAGGCCTGCATCTGGCTTCTAGGTTCCTCTCATAAGGACAGAAAAGCCCTCACAGACAGGGATTTTCAAAAGGGAACCTAAGGGAGTTAGGTGCCTAACTTCCAATGGGATTCAGGCACCTTGGAAAACCCCCAAACGTCAGCCTCAGTCATACTTACCTCTTAGCTAGAGCTTTTGTAGCTGTAAACCTCAAAGCATTGAGCAAAGGAAGGGCAGTATAATTATCCCGGTCTTATTGTTTTTGTCACAGTGGTGCCTAGAGGCCAAATCTGAGATCAGGGCCCTTTCGTGCTGGATGCTGCACATATATAGAGTCAGGCTATGTGTACACAGACTGCGGTGTGTAGAGAACCCTGTAGCCCCCCCTAGCATGGGTATAAAGAACAGTGTAGACAGGGAGGCACTGCTTAGGTGAGGACAGACATCTCAACACTGGGAGCATCTACCCTACCCAGCTCTCTACACACTCAGGAAGTGCCACCCATGTCTACGCTGTTATTTTATTTTATTTTTTTAAAGCAGCATAGCTCTCGCTGCCTCCCCCCTGCCTAAGGCTTTCACGGCAGCGTGTTGCTACACAGCACAGTGTGGACGCAGGCTGCTTTACACTGCTGTGTGTTGCCATACACTCCCTCCGTGCTGCCACGACCTGAGAGACAGAGCCCCAGCCCAAAGAACTTACAGTCTAAGTAGACAAGACAGACAAAGGGGTTAGAGGTAGAGCTGTCAAATTCTCTCCAGGGGGTTCCCTAGGGAGGTGGGGGAATCTCCTTCTTTAGAGGTTGTCATGGAGTCCCTGGGCGATGCTCTGGAACTGCTCCCCATGAAGCCAGTCAGGACTCTGGGGCAGTCGCCTTTCTGTGAGCAGCCTGTCTTCAGGACACACAGCTCACACAGCTTCCACCTTCCTGGGTCTGACCTCGGAGCATTCAGCATCCTCTGCCCCTCCGTGCGCTTCCCCCCAGCGAGTCCGCTCAGGTGGGGCTCCTAGGGAAGCCAGAGGGTCCTGCACCCCAACTTCGCAGTCAGACATGACTCAGCCAGCCAGTAAAACAGAAGGTTTATTAGACGACAGGAACATGGTCTAAAACAGAGCTTGCAGGTGCAGAGAACGGGACCCCTCAGCTGGGTCCATTTTGGGGGGTAGTGAGCCAGACAACCACGTCTGCACTTCACTCCATGTCCCAGCCAGCCCCAAACTGAAAACCCCCTCCAGCCCCTCCTCCTCTGGGCTTTGTTCCTTTCCCGGGCCAGGTGGTCACCTGATTCCTTTGTTCTCCAACCCTTCAGCTCTCACCTTGCAGGGGGGGAAGGGCCCAGGCCATCAGTTGCTAGGAAACAGGGTGTCGGCCCTTCTCTGTGTCCAGACCCCTGCACACACCTGCCCTCTAGGGCTCTGCAATGATCATACACCCTTACTCCACCCCCTAGATACTTAAGAACTGCCTAGGGGAAACTGAGGCACCCCCACACTATTCAGAGGAAACATTAAGAACAGCCCCACTTCGTCACAGAGGTTTTTAAGGTCAGGCTTGACAAAGCCCTGCCTGGGATGATTTAGTTGGGGATTGGTCCTGCTTTGAGCAGGGGGTTGGACTAGATACCTCCTGAGGTCCCTTCCAACCCTGATATACTATGAAAATGCCGGGTTGTTGAAAGCGAAGCTTTCCATTGCAATGCGTCAATTTCAATATCACTTCATTTCCAGCAGGCAGGCAGTGGGGAGAAAAGTGAAAGTGTTTAGAGAAGGATGAAACATTCTGTTTCGACCACCTCAGAATGGGATGTTTTGATTTTTTTTTTAAAATGACTTTACATTTTGAAATTATATTATTTTTAACCTATCAAACAAAACTGAAAAGTCAAAATCAGAATGAAACCTTTTGGTTTTGTAAGAAATAAAAACATTTTGATGGACCTGAAATAGTTCTTTGAAATAATTTCATTTCGTGGGCAACTTTTTGTTTTTGTTCCAGTATGGAATGAAAACAAATTTTGAAATTTCCCACAGAACAGAAATTCTGAATTTCGACCAGCATTAGAGGGAAGGGAAACTGAGGCACAGCGTGGTGAAGAGACTTGGCTCAGGTCACACAGCAGGTCAGTGGCAGAGTCAGGAATGTCTTCTGAAACCCAGCTGGGTTCTCTGTCCATTGGACCATGATGTGAAATACCAATATGACTTTTCACAGGTTATAATTCTCTCGTCTATAAATCCATTTATCTATTTAAACAAGTGTGTTCATATTGTTTCCTGGATGTAAAATGTTTTGGAAGATATTTCAAATATAAGCAGACACAGAATATTTTCAAACCTACATTAGAATATTTACATACTATATTCAGATATAATATAGTCACACAATTCTCCCCCCTCTCCCCCACAACACACTTATCACGGATACCAACACGTTGCACACTCTGCACTAGCATGGGGGGGGGGGGGGGGGAAATCAGCCTAATTTTGTCTTTGTTTTTGCAAAAAGTTGCAAATCCTTAATTTTATTCTAACACAAATTTATAGTGGCTACAGGAGGACAGTTTAAAACAAATCCAGATGTTTCTAAATCATTTAAAAACTGCATAATTTGTAAGGGTAGAATGATTGTCTTCTCATTCTAGTTTATTAATTTTTTTTTCCCCCACACATCAGCAGAGTTGGGTCTCATCTGCCTATTCTGAGATCATCAGAAAAAACATCAGTGAAGGAGACTGAAGGGGCTGAGATGTTATATACAGAGCCAGGCGAGGGAGGGTGCTCTCAGATCTCATCAGGAGGAGAGCAAGGAGAAAGGGGACAAGGACTTCAGACTTCGCGCTGTTATTCTGGCACGCCAGAGAGAGAAGAGTTTCCTTATTTTCCTAGTCACCATGAAAACAGTCATCCAAATCTTGTGCTTCTTCCTTTTAATAACTTTTTACAAATGTGCAGTCATCACTGGGGTAAGTCTGACTTTCTTGCCTATCTAATGTGACATCTGAACATGTCAGAGATCTTGTATTCCTTCCGAGATGTGGGTGCTACAAGATTCCCTAAGATTGGAGAAGATAATTGCATCTTCTAGCAGTGAAAATATTTATTTTCTGAAATTCAGAAAAGAATTTCCTCCTGAATGCTCAAATAAGAATACATACAGCAAAAATTTATACTGTGCTTATATCTTCAAAGCGTGTCTTTATATTAATTATAATGAAATATCATTGTGTGTGTGTATTAACAGCTCACTTTTTGGTCCCAACATATCAGTGATAAAAAATAAGCAATCCTAAACCCAAGAGAAATGCTTGCACGGTTTTAATTTTCTGTTTCTGATGGAAACTTAGTTTGAATTAAATCAACATTCCTCCAGCAGCACTTGATGCCCAGTGAATCTGAAAGTGACACTGACTATAAACAAAAGTGAAACAGACTTGATTCCCCCACCCCTACATTTCAGCAGAAAGTTCTAGAAAAAAATAGAAATAGAATAAATACGGAAAAATGGGTTATGATTTTTACATTTGTTTGGTTTCTGTAGAGGTTTATTAGTAACACAAATAATGGTTTTACTTGTACATGATTTTTTTGAGCTGTGATCACTCGTATCTAATTACATTATTTCCAAAGTGAGACAAGGCTAGCTGAAGGATAAAAAGTACTGGATTTTTGTATGAGTTAGACTAAACGCTAAATTCTTACTCACTGATCATCTTTTGTACTCTATCAGCTATGAACCCACAGAGAGAAATGTATGCAGATAAAAAGCAGGCGGGGGAATCATAAGCGCTTATTCATAACACTATAGTGCCATAAACTGGTATTTGAGTCAAAGAGGGGAGGAGAGAAATATTAAAAAGTTTTCAAGCTGAGAAAAATGTCAAGTTCTAACACAACACAAAGGTCAGGACATGTTAATAGACAGCCCCAAACTGGCCCATGAGCATTTTGGGGGCTTTGATCCTAGGAGGTACTGAGCATCCCAAACCGTCACTGACTTCACTAGATGTGAGAGGAGCACAGCACCTTCAGACAGAGGCCCTGATCTTCAGCTGGCATAAGCAGTCCTAACGCCACTGAAGTCAGCGTCGCCTATCTGCCCCAGCATCCTAATTAATGTCAGTCTCATTAATTTATACCCAGAGAAAAAAAATCCAAATTTAAAGAGAAAAGGAGAGAGGCCAAGAGTCCAAGCAATATATCCTAATTTATTTAAATAGTGTTAATTTGTGTTGGAGGTATATACATTCTGCTTTTGTGAGAGCATATTATTAAACTGCTCTTGGGTTAGAGTGAACTCTGAGCTGTTGGAGGGGCCTGGCTGAAGTCAAAGCACAGAGGAATAGTGAAATTCCTGAGCATCACTCCAAAGCCCCTTATGTTACTTTACATTTCAGAGTCCTGGCTTCCCTTGTTTTCCATTTCAGAGACATGAATTCAGAAAAGGATTAAAATACGAAAAAGCAGATTCACTCTCTCATGAAAGAAAGCGAATCCTAGAATATCCCTTTCTTCTCCCTGCAAATAAAATTTGTAGTGGAGACTTCTTATGCCCAAAGAATTGTTTAAAGAAGAGAGCTTCATTTCAAAAAAGGAATGTACAAAATATAATTCACACCTGCCTTTCTGTGCAATTTCAGCCTGATCCTGGTCCCACAGCTGGGAGTTTTACCATTGACTTAAACAGGATCAGCATCAGGCTCTCCTTCTAAAAGGTTTAAAGTTTTTACACTTTACTGATCAAATCTAGCTTGTTTTAAAAATTGAAACTTTTATAGTTCCTCTCTCTCAATACACACATGTAAATACTCCAGGAGATTGCAATTCTATCCCACTGGTTTCTGTTATGAGCTCCACTATTCTTCCTTTATAAAAAAAAAAAAATCTAGTGGCTATTCTTAGTCTGATAAAGCCACACAGAACAAAGGCCTTTTTCACTTCATTTCATCAATTCCCAAATGGTACTCTAAAAAATGAAAAGTTAGACCTAGAATTATGACACTCCACCACCAAGTAAACTGTAAAGATTCTCCAAAGCAGCAAAAAAACTCCCACTGATTTCAGTGGGACCACTTGTGAAATAAACGACCAGGCACCTTGAGGGAGGGGATCTGATTCTAGCCACACATGTAATTTCAGCAGCTGAGAAGCTAAAACCTGCCGCCCTGTCTCAGGCAAATCTCCCACTGACTGGTATCAGCTTGCTCGGTATTAGCCAAATGTCTCAAACATGGAGCATTTTGGAGCAAGTGGAGCATTTTGTCACGCTGCATTGTACAGTAGCTTGGTGATTTTGGATACAGGAAACAAATGCTAGGTAGGGATCCACTTGTGTCTTTGATTTGAAAAGTGCCCCTACTTTCCAAAGTTCAAATCTGTGCAGATTGTCAAAAAAAAATAGCTTGCTTTAGCTCTAAGCGTTTCCTAGAATATAGCTCTAAGCTCTAAGCGTTTCCTAGAATATTTGAGCCTAGAACCATGACCTTCTGGTACACGTTCCCGGTTCCAAGCTTTCATTCTCTAGAATCTGGGAGCCAAAAACTGAAAGATTTGGGGCCAGATCCTCAGCTGGTGTAAATCAGCATGGCTGTTAGTTTCAGTGGGAGCAACAGTGATTTCCGCCAGGGTCCTGATCCCTGACTGTAATGCAAACGAATAAGTGACTATTTTATTATGTAGCCATTGGTTTAATGCTGAACTCAGCATGGCTGGCTTCCCTAGCTCACCTCGTGCATCACCTGTCAGCCTCAGGAGCACAAAGACCTTTCCTCCCTGTTGGCATCTGAGTCCTGAACATGTCAGAAGAGCTTGTGTAAAGCCCTTCTAGCCAGAATTGGATTCTCACTCTCACCACAAGCCCTCATCAACTTAACGTGAGATATGTGGCTTTTAAAGAGTCTCTTGTTCCGATTAAGAATAGATGCTTGTCTTTGAAGCACTTGCCAGTGCAGCTTGACTTATTTACCTGTCGCCCTGGAGCAGGCATTTCCCCTGCTCACAGTAAAGCTGATCTGAATGCACCTCCGGCTAATTGGTGTTTGTTTTGCCTCCCCGTTAGGCTTGCGAGAGGGATCTGCAGTGTGGAGCCGGGACATGCTGTGCCATCAGCCTGTGGCTTCGAGGACTCAGGATGTGCACTCCGCTGGGACAGGAAGGAGATGAATGCCACCCATTCAGTCACAAGGTATGCCCTTAACCCTTTCACAGCCTCGTCTAAGCAATGGCCCAGGGGCTGATCTTTTTCAATACTGCTGCAGCTATATTTTCTAGAGCAACTCTTTGTTGGGAGGGATGAGTTCAAAGGTAGTATTTTTTTTTTAAAATGGCACATCACATTAGTCTAGGCAGTGCTATAACCCTGCTAACCAGATCCTGTAAGGTATGTTCATGGCATACACAGAGAATTCTCTTGCGGGAAGGTTGCAACGTAACATTACCTTATTTCTCAAAATTCAGATTGATAAACATAGAAGAACCCAGAACAGAGAGAGAGAAAACAGGCTGCTCCCTAAAACAGAGGCACAACTCATCCCATCTTATTCTAGACTGGCTCTCTGCAGACTTCCAATTGCAGACTTCCCTACAGACCCCCCGCCCCCAGCCTACTAGCAAGACAAGGAAACCCCTTAGGATTTAAAGTGACAGCTTGTAATTTTTACAGTTTAACATATCACACTGTAATCTGAAGGACTTTCAGGGATCAGGGTGCACGATGCCATCCATCTGTGGATGTATACTCCAGTGGGGCAGGCACTGGTCTGGGACTCAAGCAGTCTGGGCTCTGCTCTCAAATGGAGAGAATCCCTGCATGACATGTGGTGCCTAATCTGTGCCTCAGTTTCCCCCTATCTGCACCAGCACACAGAGGCTTATCCAAACATGCAGAGCTGAAAAGAGAATCCAGGAGTCCTAACACCCAGCTTCCCCTATCATGACCACTCACGCTTCCAGCCAGATCCTCAAACAGCACTCTACTAACATCAACCTGTCAAAGCTTCTACAGGTCACTGCTGGCCTATGGCCAGCGCTGTACAAGCCTGTTTAACAGCTCAAGTCATGCTGTGCACGTGGCTCCAGGGGGCTCAATCTGTGCTTTCAGTTTATTTAAAGAAAGGTGCTTTTGTCACTTGAGATTTAATTCTAAATACTCAACAAAGCAAACCAGAAGCCAGGATAACGTCCGTGAACCTTCAGAACTCTGTGGCCTTGTCCAGCACGCAACACAAAAGCTTTAGCATTACCCCAAAGTGGAAGTACTTAGCACCAGTCGCTAAGGCCTTTGAGGGACTCTGCTAATAACTCCTCAGACATTGATCTCTTAGGAGGGAGACTCAGTAAATAATGCAGGGCTTTCTGCCCAGGATCAGCCTGCAGGAGATGGAGAAAGATTCAGAAGGGAATCAGACTTTATTAAAATCACCGCCAAGGGGAAATAAAGATACATTCTCGAGGCTTAAATTTCATAAGGGATTGTTTTGAAAAGACAGGAGATAAATGTCTGTCACCTCACCTTCCCATTTAATACCAGAAAGGAGGGAGAGAAGATGGGGGATGAGAAGGACAAATGGAGGAGAGGCGAAGGAGGAAGTTGAAGACATTGGGGAATCCAGGCCCTTTCCACCCTGGCTGTTCCAATGGTGAATCTCATGGTGTCCCCTAATTTTCAGCAAAAACAGGTAACAGCTAAACGATGGCTGCTCATAGCCAAAGGATAGTTTATCCCAATAATTTGTCCTGCTCAGCTCCTTTCATTATTGAGGACCTCCATGTGCTGTATAAGTCTCCCTCTGAGGGAGGCATTATCCTCGTGTTAAAGCTAGGGGAAACTGAGGCACAGAGGTCTAGATTCTGCAACCTTTATTCAATGAGACCACTCCTGTAATGGCTGCATAATCAGAGGCTCCAGGCCAGTATCGCCAAGGACACAGCTGGGGCCAGCATGATAAGCTGTTGCAGAAATCTGTCCATTTATTCTACCGCCCAAATGGATGCCACGTTCTTTTGAATGTCTAGCCCTAAGTGGCTAGCCCAGGATCAGAGAGATGAGATGGGCAAGGCGATAGCTTTTATTGGACCAACTTCTGGGGCGGGGCGGGGGGGAAACAAGTTTAGCAACTGTGGCTCAAAAGCGTGTCTCTCTCACCAATTAGAGATATTAGCTCACCCATCTCATCTCTCTGATGTCCTGAGACCAACACAGCTACAATCCTGCATAGCCTAGACTCATGCAGCCCCTGCTGGAGTTAGGAATAGAATCAAGGGGTGAAATCCCAACACCCCCAACCAAATCAACAGCAAAACCCCAGTTCACTTAAATGGGGCCAGGATTTCACACTGAATTTGCAAACCCCCCAGCCACTACTCTCTAGTGTGTGCTACATCCACCAGGAGATGGAGCAAGGACTCAGCAGTTCACATGGCAGGTGAAGGGTTAGAAGCAAATTTGAACCACCCTGGGGAAAGCAGAGAGCTTGCCCGAGATTATATGTTACAGAAAGAGACAAGGGGTTCCCAGGGCTCTCTAAATACATCAGGGGATAAACATCCAGGAGGGAGAAGAACCATTGAGGATAACGGACACCGTTGGTACAAGAACAACGGAGGATAAACTGTCCAGGAATAAACGGAGGCTGGAAATTAGAAGCAGGTTTCTAACCAGCAGAGATTCTGGAACCTCGCAGTAAAAGTAGTGGGGGGTCAAACAACCTAAGTGATTTGAAGGTGGAGTTTGGTCAGTAGATGAATGGGATTCTGATAGGGTTGCCTGTGACAGCAGGGACAGGATTTCATAATGCGGCAGGCCTATGTCCCTATGGATTCTCTAGTGTCTAGAGGCAAGGAGACAATCAGTATTCCCTTCACCCCAGAGATCCGGTGCAATTAGTCCCCCATTCACAAACACCCACACAACAGCACATCTTACTCCAAAACTTCTCCTCCCACTACACTTCACAGGACCTGATCTTGCTCTCACGCATGTCAGCAATCAGGACCGGCTCCAGCGGAATTGGAGAGGTGAGAGGAGAATCAGGAGCACCATGCATCACAGTTGAGTTAACTCTCATGGGGGAGCGATAGCTCAGTGGTTTGAGCATTGGCCTGCTAAACCCAGGGTTGTGAGTTCAATCCTTGAGGGGGCCATTTAGGGATCTGGGGCAAAAATTGGGGATTGGTCCTGCTTTGAGCAGGGGGTGGGACTAGATGACCTCCTGAGGTCCCTTCCACCCCTGCTATTCTCTGATTCTAGGATACTCATTGTGGGCAGGTCCCAATGCAGGCAGAATGGCCAACTTTAATGGAACTTCCCCAGCTCACACCAGCTGAGGGTCTGGTTCTCCGATCCCTGTGAGAACAGGGAGCAAGTTGAAGCTAGACAATTCGGTCTGGAAATAAGGCATTCATTTTTAACAGGGGAGGGTCATTAACCACCGAAACCATCTACCGAGGGTCACGGGGGTTCTCCATCACGGACCATTCTTAAATCATGATGGGTGTTTTTCTACCAGATCTGCTCCAGGAATTATTGGGATGCAGTTCTCTGGCCGAGGTGAGACAGGGGGTCAGACTAGAGTCTTGCCCCGGGAATCTCTAAATCTATGAAAAGTGAACTAAGGGAGCCGGTGAAGTGAGCGGTAGCTCACGAAAGCTTATGCTCAGATCAATGTGTTAGTCTCTAAAGGTGCCCCAAGTCCTCCTGTTCTTTTTGCGGATACAGACTAACACGGCTGCTACTCTGAAACCTAAGAGCAGAATGAGACAAAAACAGGAGGGGGGGCCTGCTGCAGACCCCAGCACCTCTGAAAGTCAAGCTGTTCTTATGTCACTGCCCACTGGGATTGTCAAAGGAGCCAAAGTGACTTTCAAGGGAAATTGGGTGCCTTAGCCCCTCCATCCCCACTTTAAAGGCCTAACTTCATGCACCCCAGTGTAAAAGTGGGGGAGGTTTAGATTGGATATTAGGAAAAACTTTCACTAAGAGGGTGGTGAAACACTGGAATGCGTTACCTAGGGAGGTGGTAGAATCTCCTTCCTTAGAGGTTTTTAAGGTCAGGCTTGACAAAGCCCTGGCTGGGATGATTTAACTGGGAATTGGTCCTGCTTCAAGCAGGGGGTTGGACTAGATGACCTTCTGAGGTCCCTTCCAACCCTGATATTCTATGATTCTATGAAAAATGCTGGTTCCTAGTTTCAAGGAACCTTCTTCTTCTCAACCTTCTTTTAGTTAGGCTAAACAAGCCAAGCTCCCTGAGTCTCCTTTCATAAGACAAGTGATCCGAGGAATGGAAAACTTGTCTTATGAAAGGAGACTCAGGGAGCTTGGCTTGTTTAGCCTAACTAAAAGAAGGTTGAGGGGAGATATGATTGCTCTCTATAAATATATCAGAGGGATAAATATCAGAGAGGGAGAGGAATTATTTAAACTCAGTACCAATGTGGACACAAGAACAAATGGATATAAACTGGCCACTAGGAAATTTAGATTAGAAATTAGACGAAGGTTTCTAACCATCAGAGGAGTGAAGTTTTGGAATAGCCTTCCGAGGGAAGTAGTGGGGGCAAAAGATCTATCTTGCTTTAAGATTAAACTCGATAAGTTTATGGAGGAGATGGTATGATGGGATAACATGGTTTTGGTAATTAAATGTTCATGGTAAATAGGCCCAATGGCCTGTGATGGGTTTTTAGATGGGGTAAGATCCAAGTTACCCGGGAAAGAATTTTCTGTAGTATCTGGCTGATGAATCTTGCCCATATGCTCAGGGTTTAGCTGATCGCCATATTTGGGGTCGGGAAGGAATTTTCCTCCAGGGTAGATTGGAAGGCCCTGGAGGTTTTTCGCCTTCCTCTGTAGCATGGGGCACGGGTCACTTGCTGGAGGATTCTCTGCTCCTTGAGGTCTTCAAACTACAATTTGAGGACTTCAATAGCACAGATATAGGTGTGAGGTCTTTTTTAGGAGTGGTGGGTGAAATTCTGTGGCCTGCATTGTGCGGGAGGTCGGACTAGATGATCATAATGGTCCCTTCTGGCCTAAATATCTATGAATCAAGGGAAAGAGGCAGCATTGTCCAATAGTGAAAGCAGTGGGCTCTGATGCAGGACCCTTGGGTTCTGTTCCCAGCTCAGCTCAGAACTCGACCTGCAATGCACTGCAAGGCACCGACTGAAGCTCCACTTGTCTACAGAGCACGGGGAGCATACACGGCTCTGTTCAAAACACGTACAGCGACAAGACCCCTATCCCTAAGGGGTGACAGCCTAACAGATGCATGCGAGATGTGAGAGGACAGCCCTAGCGGCAGACAGCGGGGAAGTGCTGGGCAGGGGGATCATGCTGGGAGGCCTGTGAATCTAGCATGTTTTAAGGGAGGATCCGAAGGAGAACTGTATTTATCCACCTGTACCATCAAGACACCTGACAGCACACGACCCCTCAATAGCCACCTGATGAGGCTCACGCTAGTTCCTCACCTGCCCTGACCCAGCCAATGGGAGTTGCACCTGCGGGCAGGGCAGCACATGCACCCCCCGGCCTCCCCTCAGGCTAGGAGCCGGACATGGCGGCTGCTTCCCGACCTGGGAGCCATGCGGCGTGGCGTGGCGGCTAACAGGGAGCTGCCAGCCCTGCTGTGTAGCATGGCAGCACCACCAACTGGACAGTCAACAGCCCAGGCGGCGGTGCTGACCGGAACCGCCACGATCCCTTTTTGACTGGGTGTTCCGGTCCAAAACCGGACACCTGATCACCCTACTCCCTGGAGTTGCCAGGCTAAATTCACTCATGACTGTAAGGAGTTCTGAGTTGAAAGCCTCAGCTGGCTGTGGTCCAAATGAGCTCCAAGAGGATACCCGAGTCAGGACCAAGCACCCAGTCCTGCAACCCTTTACTCTTGCTAGGAATCCCGTGGTCAGCAAGGGGACCCGTGCTGCCCATCAGAGCTACAGGATTAGGCCTTGATTTGCAGTGTTGCTCACTTTGACCATTTTATTGTCAGTCTGGTCGCAGCGGGTGTTTTCTCACAAGGCCCCAGCTCTTGGAGTCATGCCATTATGGGAGAACCTCAACTTCCATTTTAAAATTAGGCAGTTGCTAACCCCCATGGTTAGAGAGAAAAGCTGGTTAAACAAGACCTGGGCGCCCCCGAAAGCTCAGACACTAGGAGGCTAATTAAATAAGCCAATACTTTTTAAAAAGGCCTGTGATTTGTCAAGTCAAGTCCCTGAGTTTTGTGGGCTTGAGTCCTGAGTTTTGAGCACTTGGCGTTGACAATACTGTGCCTGACCAGTCCTATTGAAGCCGGTGGGGATTACTCACATGGCCAAAGTTATCCATTAGCTTAAGTGCTTTGCTGGATTGGGACCAGAGTAAAGAACTTCAGGATTTGGCCCATTGTCACTGGACATGAAACACCTACAGGAAGACAGGGAGGAGTCTGTTTCACCCAGCCAAGGATTTTCCTAGCATTGCTCTGTGGTTGAAGTTCTGACATTCTTTGCGGTGTCTTTTGTCTCTTCCATTTTCTGCTGAAGGTCCCTTTCCTTGGAAAACGCCAACACCACACCTGCCCGTGTTTGCCAAACTTTATATGCTCCAGGTTCATTGATGGCAGATTCCGGTGTTCAGTAGACTTCAAGAACATAGACTTTTAGCAAACAGGATGGAGCTTCAGAGCCCTTCCCAGCTGGAGGACCGGGCAGCACTGCTCTCTGAAATGAGCACCACCCAACACCTTTTTTAATTTCTCTTCACCACCACCAAGTATTCTACAGTGAGTGTAAAGACAAAACACAGGTAGAGGGAGATTTTCAAAGGCACAAATAACATTGAGCACTGATTAAGCACAGCCTTCAGTAGATCTCAAAATGCATTACTAAAGAGGTTAGGATCATTATCCCCATTTTATAGCTGAGAAAACTGAGGCACAAGTAGGCAAAGTGACTTACCCATGGTCACTCAGCAGACCAGTGGCAGAGACAGGAATAGCACCTTGGTCTTCTGAGTCCACATCCAGTGCTTTGTTCACTAGCCTGTGTGCACTCACCTAACTCCCATTGACTTTCAATGAGCTGGGTGCCTAACTGCCCTTTGAAAATCTCCAACATCTTCTGAAAATGTCACTCTGCATGTAAAAAGAAGTGGGGGATGCTGTCAACAATACTTCAGACCCAACATTTATTTTATATAACGGAACGAAGGGGTTTTACTAGAAAGAAAGGTTTTCAGGATTAAAAAACCCTCACTCATATGGTTAAGTGCTTACTCACCCAAATAACCCCTGTGCTGTTATTCTTAGTAAGGCATGGAGCTTATGCTTAACAGTTATGGGATGCTTGAATAAAAAGAATATAAGACCAGAGGCAGGCTGCAGCTTATGGCATCCACTGTCTGATCTGCTCCGTGCCATCTACACCAGAGCGCCACCTTGCAAAAGGAGGAGGAACTTTGGCCTCTGTAGTCAAACCCCACATCCCTGCACACCAACAGCAGCTGCTCCACGCAGTCCTGTTGTATCCAGTGGGTCTACTCTGGGAGTAAGTACTGATCAGGGTTTTACAATCAGACTAGTGCAGGGGAATAGGAACTGAAAATAAACAGCAGGTGAAATTAACCAGCCGAGTTTCATTAACCAACCACAGTGAAATGCTAAGCTGAACAGCAGCTCTGTGGAGCTCAAAAACTTGTCTCTGTCGCCAAGCAGAAGTTGGTCCAATAAAAGATTACCGTGTGTGTGAGATCCTGGGACCCACACAGCTACTCCAACATTGCAAACTAAATAGTGTACATTCTCCCCCCCCCCCGCCCCATTTCATTTTTGAAAGTCTCAGCTGGTCAGAGAAACTTTCATAGAACCATATTTTGAGAGAACATACAGGTCCATCAAATCAAAATGCTTTGCGAAATTTGGTTGCAGTGGAATCTCCTTTTAGAAGGGAATTGGAAAAAAGCTCCAACATTATCAAAATGGGAAAGACATTTTCAGAATAAAATCTTTTGATTTTTTGTTTTGTGGTGACTTGTCATTAAATTTTATTATATTAAAATATAATAAAGAATCAAAATTAAACAACTGTGTCAATTTATTGTTTAAAATCAACCTGAAATGATTGTGTCATGAGAATTTCAATATGGTGGGTTTTTACTCTGATTTAGAACAAAGCTAAACATTGAAGTCTCAGAATCCTGCACAAAACAGAACTTCCATCCTCTGCACAGCTGTTAATCCAAGCTGTAATGATTAACAGTTAGGTTTTTAAGGATAGGACCAGATGCTAGCATCCACACACATGTTGTGTAGTAGCATACTCCACAAGCAGTCCTATTCATTCTTCATGGGATTGTTTGCAGAATCAGCTACTACTCAACATGGGTAATAGTGGAGAGACAGACTTTAAGACCAGAATGGACAATCGTGATCGTCTAGTCTGACCTCCTGCACACTGCAGGCCACAGAACCTCACCCACCAGTGCTGCCAGAGACCCCTATCCTCTGGCTGAGTTACTGAAGTCCTCAAATCGTGGTTTAAAGACTCCAAGTTACAGAGAATCCACCATTGACACTAGTTTAAACCAGCCCAACCCGTTTTTTATACTGTGTGTCCCTTTAATTATTGAACGGTTTGATTTCCCTTTAGGTGCTCACCCAGATACAACCTTTTATCGTAATGTTTCAGTTAAGTCTAGCATTTATTCACTAGGAGCTTGAACCAAAGTCCATTCAGGTCAGTTGCAGTATCTCCATTGACTTCAGTAGGTTTTGAATCAGTCCTTAGGGAAAGTATGTAATACAAAAAGGAAAGGTTTAGTTATTCACACCCTACTCAGCATCTGCGTAAGCTTCAGATATCCTATCATTACGATATCACAGGCTGGTCTTTACATTTAGGTCTGTCGAGCTCACTCCAAAAATATACTAAATACAATTAAATATTGTTCACTAATATATGTAGTACGTTACCTTCAGGAAATTTTATCAGTTCAGAGGCCTGTATGCACTTGCCCTTTTTACAGGCCTGTTTAAGATCCTTCTGTGTCATTTGACCTTGATTTCTGGTTAATTTTAGCAGCTATTGCAAAATGGAGGTTTGTTTCCAAGAAGATAGAAGCAATGCAAAAAACTTTTTTGGAATGGATTCAAAAACCCTGTTCACTGGGAAAATAACATTCTGCTTGTAATATGTACGTGGGAAACCTGTGTGTTTGACTGTATTATGATAAACATACAATGGTAAAACTGTGTTTTGAGGTCTCAATTTTTATGCCATCTAGTTCAGCACTAGACCATTCATTTGTATTACGGTAGCACCCATAGGGCTGCAACTGCTGTTAGGACCCTGTTATTCTTTACAACTATAGAAAGAAAGACAGTCCTTGCTCAGAGTTTACAATCTAACTAGACAAGGCAGGCAAAGGGTGAGAGAAAGGCTGTATCTGTCTCTTTCCACTTAATTTTATCTGGAACATCAGATGAGATATTGAGTTTGCAGAGTCTTATTGACTAGGATACATCATCTTTAGTGTTATAATAGGTGAGCGGGCTGATGTGATACTTATCTGGCACTTTTCTGGGGACATGCCATGTGGATCCTAGTTCATTGTTGGAACCAAATAAAATAAGCGTTAGTGGAACGATTCTCTGTATGTACTAAAGAACTAAAGGGCTTGGCTTGAGCTAAAGGAGTAAGACCATTAGATTGTTGCAGAAGTAGGTTGTTACCCTATGATGGACCAGCTGCTAGAGCAGAACGTGACAACACATACCCTGCTAGTGAGTTTCTCATTTTGTTTTGCACACCAAGATACACTTTCAGAGCCAGATTCTCTGCTGGTGTAAATGGAAGCAACTCCATTGAATTCAAGGGACCGCTATCCACTTACCCCTGTAGAATTTTGCATTCAGTCGGAATGACTGTTTTAAAACTAAAGAAAACAGCAACAAGAATGAACAGAAGTAAAGTTTGGGGTGGGAGTGAGAGAGAGAGAGAGCACGGTGCGTGACCCCCCTCTAACAAGCTGCAGTAATACTGAGAACAAAATGGGCACTGTCGCAGCACATAGGTGGAGTTCTTTGATATTCTAAAAAGTGCACTGTGCAGAAAAAGGAGTAATACAGTTTCACAATGACATACACCCCCATAAGGGTGTATGGTCTTTAAAGTCACTGTGACGGGGTTAGGACTCACCACCACTGGCACCTCCTGCTGGTTGCTCTGGGAATTAGCTCTGTCCAGTCACAGAGCACCTTTTTCGCATGGTGCCTTGCCCTTCGTCTGCTCTGCTGCTTCAGGGATCCTTGTTGCTCCCCGCTCAGCAGCATCCTCTTCAGGACACTGCCCTCCGGCAGTACCCACTGCTCCAGTCTCACCCCCTTCCGGGGTCTGGTGTTATCGGCAGTACACGATCTGCACCTTGTTGGAGTGGCTTGCTGCAGCCTCTAAGTCTAGCCCCTTATCACTGGGACCAGCCACAGCCTGGATGGGGCCACGCTCCTCTTCAGCCTGGTGTAGCACAAGGGGAAGGGGGGGGGAACCCAGGCCCACCTGCTACTCTGGGTCCCAACCCAGGGACCCTCTAGTGGCAGCCTCCCTGCCCTCCTTCTCTCCCCTTTCCTGCTATTGTCCCTGGGCCACTTCCCCTTCAGTCCTATGCACCTGCCTGGCCTAGGCCAGCAGCCTGGGTTTTCCTTGGCCAGAGCTCCCCAGCTCTGCTCTGTCCAAGGTGCTACCTTTCCACAAAGGAGCCTGTCCTCCTCCCTTACCAGTCAGGGAGAGACTGCCTGCTCCCTCCCTGGGCAGCCTTTATATATGGCTGAGCCTGGCTCAGATTAGCTGTCTCTCACTCAGCCTCTGATGGGCTCCTTAGCAGGCCTTCTCTGATTGGCCGCCCATGTGCACCGCTTCCCTGGCCTGCTGAAGCCCCACGTAGTAAAGGAGTGGGGCAGCCACCCCACTACAGTTACCCTAAGCTTAAATGAGACTAGGATCGTACCTAGGTCTCATGCCATCTGCACTGGGGTGAATTTCACTAGACATGAGGACTGGTTGTAAAACTGAGGGTTTTTAATTCCCCTGCCAGAAATTTCAAACAATACATTTGTTCAGGTTTTATTATTTTGTTTCTCCCCCATCCCCACACACGCTTGTCACAGGACGTTTGAAAAGTTTGGTTTTTGTTTCTTTTCAATTCTAATAAAAATTGTTGTTCCATTTCCGTTCTGGAAAAATATCAAGCCGAAAAGTGCACCTCAACCCTGAAAACATGGTTGCAGTTAAACATTTCCCATTGAAAAAAAAAATAAAATGTAGCCTGGAAGTGACATTTTCCTGTAAAACCCTGTTTTTCGGTCAAAATGTGGACAAGCTCTACTCGACATGCATAGCAGACATACCCGTCATCCTGAGTCACTTATCTTACTCCAGACGTTTTCCTTTATCGAACACATGCTTGTTTCTGTTGCCACCTCGTGGAGGGAGCATTTTATGTTTCAACCGTATTGAAGCGAAGACCCTGGAGAAGGTGGAATTATCCAGAAAGCTAATCTATGCATAGGTGCTGGAACTAGGGGGCTGCCACACCCCCTGGCTTCAAGTGGTTTCCCTCATATACAGGGTTTATGGTTTGGGTCAATGGCTCTCAGCCCGCCCCCCCCCCCATAAAAACTGTTCTGGCACGCGTGAATCTATGGCATTTTTATGAGCATCTCTGTATTATGAAAACCAACTAAAGTAGCAATGTTATAGCATTTAGACACCCAACATAGAGGAGACTGAATTACACAAACCCTTAAATAGATGGACACATGAATATGCTAGTCGCAGATTTACATTAGGACTGGAAAGGACCCAGAATACGGCATTTTCTAGACCATCTCCAATAGGTACCCATCAAGCAGAAACTTAGAGGTCACTAGCAATTTTGGTTCCACCATCTTTTTCAGAAAGGTGCGCTACTAAACATTGTATTCAGAGAAACTGATTGTAATGACAATACAGAAGATAAGGAGCTAACTAACAATAGTGTTATATACACCCACCTATAGGCCAGAATCCTTGGTATAATTCAGTCCTAAGCCTTTAAAACATGTAAGACAGCAGATGCTGTCTGTTTCACACATAGGAGATGTAGGTTGAGTCACTATAACTGCTAACTAGTTAGATTTAATGACATACTCTTCCTAAGTTGTGAAGTAACTTCCTCTTTTACCTTTGTCTTCAATTTTACAAGCTTTAAACTTATCATTTGTAACAGAGATACTGCATCAAATAGTATGGCTTGATCTACTGCAGGGGTTCTCAAACTGGGGGTCGGGATCCCTCAGGGGGGTCATGAGGTTATTACATGGGTGGTCGTGAGCCGTCAGCCTCCACCCCAGACCCTGCTTTGCCTCCAGCATTTATAAGGGTGTTAAATATATTTAAAAGGTGTTTTTAATTTATAAGGAGGGGGGTCACACTCAGAGGCTTGCTATGTGCAAAACGTGCAAAGATCATCTAAAGAGAGCAGGAGATAAAATTGTCTTGCCCTTCATTTCCTTTACTTTTATTAAAAAATGCCCCAAACATTTCATTGGGCCTACTTTTTTAAAAAATAAACTTTTCTGATTAGCTGAAAATTCCAAACCGTTTTGGTTCAACCCAAACAGATTCCCACCCTCACCCCCCCTGTTTTTCAGGGCTGCCAGTGAATCGAAAAATCAGTTATTTGCCCAGCTCTAGTCAGGACCTAAACCTGGACAGTTTTGAAGATAAAAATCAACACCATGAAATGCACCCAGAAATGAATGTAAAGCCGGGGGGAGAATTAGTGTAATATGCTCCCCACACAGTGGTCCACTGAATGGGGAGAGACATGTTCTGCAGTAGCTGTAGCCTCTGAATGGTCTTCAGAAGTAAGTGCTATAAATAAACAAGAACCTAATAAATAAGTGCTTCTGAATTCTACGGTGATGCTCCCAAACACTGCAGCTTCTGACAGGGTAAGGACACGTAGGACACAAAGTAGTAACCCTGTCTGGGGCTCGGACAGTGGATAAATTATGGCAAGGCCTGGATCAGAGAGAAATATCGAACCAAACGCAGATGGAAAGAGGTGCTTTATCACCCCCAAGTGATGCTACCTGAGACTGCAGGAGGAATCAGGGATCCAGACCCATCTATAGCCTGTGGTGAAGATAGGGAGAGGTAAGTCCCCAGCTGTACCATACTCTCTAGATGTTTCAGCTGATCTATCAGCATCATCTTCATTTTGTTCAGCCTTAGATTTAGCCAGATTTCTATCAGCAATTCCCCCAAGCTCACCCAGGCCCTGGGATACCTGGGAAATCACACTATCTTTACAACATGAGGGGGACACGTAGAATCTGGTTGGAGCTCCGAAGAGAAAACCCAAGGGATGGATGAGCAATTACGCACATCCATCCTTTGTGTGAAAAAAGAACAAACAAACAATGAAGCAAGAACCCATGTTCTCCTGCCAGGGAAATCAATAGAACTTCATCATCATCAAGGGTATCAAAGGCTGCTATCTAGAGGTTAATTGCATTGTTTATTGACATGCCAAGCTCAGTTCTTCTGCACTTACGTGTCACTTGCTATTTAATGTTCTCTTTGTGTCTTTGCAAACCCAGGTTGCTTCCGATATACCAGAAAAGTTTTCCCTCTTTGAAAGTCATCAAATGCATGCCTGGGATTGAAGTGGAAAGCTCCACATCTCATTATAAATTGATGTTCTAGTTATTAATATTTGATGCAAAAAATTGTGCATGTAATATCTATATAAAAAAATCCAGCCTCAAACCACCAAGTAAATTAGCCTCCGCATTTTATCATGAGTGCATTTGCTTCACTTCATGCACTGCAAGAATTGGTGAACCCAGAAACAGTAAAAACCAGTTAGCAAAAGAGAAATCCACCTGGTCTTGCTTTAGTTCATTCTGGGCCCAAACCTGGTTGAATTTGGTGGAGGGCTGACAGGATCAGGCCCTCAGACTCAGGTTGTATCTACTCTGCAGTCAGAAGCGAGACCGTAAAACTCGCCTGTGTTAAATAGTCCTGTGATGCTCGTAAACCTTCCCAAGCTTCATAATGGCCACATCTCCCCACTAGAGAAGCTACATTCAATCCCTGAACAATATATAAACTTTGCATTTATAATTCAGTGGACTCCAAAACTATTTAAACTCAATTCAGTAACATCTCCCAAAGATATTGCAGGAAATTGCCATATCTGTCACAATGAATCTGTTACAGGCCTAGCTGCAGAATCTTGCTTCTTTAATTCAAGCTGTAGCCGCTAATGCTTTTAGCTCTGGAGGTGCCAGGTTCAATCCCAGCTGCGCTGGCCAAGGTGGCAGCCATCAGATAAATGGGGGACTGTCTGGGCTTCGAGTCACTGTGTATCTCAGATGAGCTTCCTTTAGTAGCCTTATTAAATTACTGTATGTGTGAATGTCCCATGGCAGAACCTGCCCCACAAAATGCATACAATATTGAGCTAAGGTCCAAACCCTGAGCCACTTGCTCAGACCTTTAGATTACTCACTCCTGGAACGAGAGTACAAAAACCACAAGGCTAGGGGCCTAGCCTCTATTCACTAGTTCCACTCTAGCCCCTCTTTACTCCAGAGAATGATTTTCAAACCTGGCGTGACTGACCCATTGCTTAAGCATCCCCCATTGACATCAGTGGAGTGACACCCGCTTTTATAATAGTCCGCGCCCATGGAAAGGATCTCAGGGCTGGTCTGCATGGTAAAGTTATACCGGTAGACGCTAATATGCAAATTTAAAGTGATGCAGTAATATCAGTGTAACCTTCTATGTACACACACTTATTCCAGGAGGTGTCTTTTTTCAGTTTAGTTTGTTAGTTGGTTCCGTTTATACCAGAATCAGATAGGGGATTATGTCAACATAACTATACCAGTATAATTCTACTGGTAAAACTCTCCCATGTAGACAAGGCCTCATTCTCTCTCAAATTCTATAAGCTTTACAACAGTCTCTATAGAGCCCTGTTACTTATCGCCATTCAAGTCACTGGGTAGGACACACACGGCCAGATTCTCAACTTGTGTAAGTTGTTGTAACTCAGTTAAAGTCAATGGAGCTAGGACCAGCTGGGGATCTGGCAATGGCACCTGTTCCAAAGCCACTGAAAGACTCCCATTCGCTTCAACGGACTTTGGATCAGATTTGTATCGGTGCCTTTAGACAGGTCCAGCTCCTGAAGTCCGTGCTGGGTCAGATCTCTCAGTGCAGTCGGCGGGAGCCGGCATGAGTAAGGGCAGAACATACAGTGAGCGAAAGGCTGAGGATCTGAGCCCGAGAACATGTGTTTGTGATCCATTATCAGGGTTTAATTCTTAGGAAAAAGTTCTAAAGCACCACCTGCATCGTTAAGATTTGAATCATTTCAAACTCAAGCACGCCCTTTGTTTTGGCAATTGCTCAGCATCACAGCAAATGGCCTGGCGATTGCCGGCTGCCAGGCGATTGCGGATACGGGCACTTTCCTCTGGGCTGTGCCAACACCTGCCATCAGCAGCATACAGAATGCCACAGGGGCCATGCCGGGCCGGATCCCTTCTTAAAAGCTTTGTCACGGCATCTATGTACTGCCCTGCAAAGGGGCAGGGTCCCTTCCCCATTCTCAGCAGGGCACGCCGACCCTGACTAAGCCTAGGCCTTGACTCCCTGCTAACTCCAAACCAGTAATGCAGCTTATACGTTAGCCCAAGCTTGGTTATTCCTAGCGTTTCCCTGCCAGACCGCCTCTGTCCTAGCTCCCTGGTTCCTGCTGGTCCAAAGAGCCACTTCCACTCCCCTTTGTAGCCTGACTGGAGTGAATGGGGCCTGCCTGCCAGTGTGACGCAGTAGTAATTACTCTACATTTAAACACAGGGTTTTAGTGTCTGAGTTTAGCCGCTCAGCGGAAGAGTCCAGCATTTCTAAACTGGGCTGTCATGGGGCTCACTCACCGCTAGGGCACCTCCTCCTGGCTGCTCTGGGGATTGGCTCCATCCAGGTCTGATGCTCCGTTCCTTTGTTTGCTCTGGCCACAGTTGCACACACTCTCTAGGAGTCAGCAAGCTCCCTCTTTCCTTCTTCATGGCTTGGCCCTCCAGCCAGTCACTACTTCTTTTCCTCTGCTGTGGGTAGCAAAGTCTCTCCTGGAAATCCTCTAACCTAAGACTATGCCACTTTCCCCATGGCAGGTAGGGGAACACAGGCCTGCCCACTGCCCCGGGCTCCAGCACAAGGATTCTCTATCCAGCAAGCAGAGTCTGCTTCTCCCAGACCTCATCACGCCTTCCCTGCTCGGTGTTCTAGCCAGACTCAAACTCCCAGAGATTAACTACAGGCTACTTCTCCTACAGCCCTTTCTAGGCTCAGCTTCTAGCTTTGTCCCAGGCAGCCTACAGCTGCTCAGCTGAACTTCATCTGTCCTTAGGCCTGCCAGCCTAATTCTCCCCTGGGTGCAGCCTACTAAGTTAATTAGCCCCTTCCAAGCTATCTTAACCCCTTCAGGTGAAATGTGGCATGAACACTCCATCACAAGGGTAAGTCTACACTGCAATACAAAACCATTGCACCAAGTCTCAGAGCCTGGGCAGCTGCCACGGGCTTGTGGAGTTCAGCCTGTGGGGCTAAAAACTGCAGTGTAGACATTCAGGCTCGGGCCGGAGCCCAGGCTCTGAGACCCTCCCCTCTGGCGGGGTCTCAGAGCCCAGGCTTCAGCTCGAGTCCAAATGTCTATACTGCAATTTTATAGCCCTGCAGCCCAAGCCCTTCAAGCCCAAGTCAGCTGGCTCAGGTCAGCCACAGCTGTGCCACGCGGGTCTATTATCACTGTGTAGACTTAGAGTCTGCCAGCCTGGGAGCGTCTATGAGCCCTGTTCCTTTTGTTCTCAGAGCTCCTGCTGTCTGTTACTCCTCCTGTGCTCCCTTATTGGGTTCTCTTGCTTTCATTCTTCTTGTTCCTGTCTGTCATCTTAAACAGCAATTGCCTCTGAAGTATTTTATAGCCCTTTGCAAATAAGTCTCTGTGCATGGAAAACCAGTAATACCCCATTCTGTTCCACCAGGGACGTCACTGGAGTTACACCAGTAGAACTGGAGTACTGTGTCTATTCGACATTGGTGAGGCCTCATCTGGAGTACTGTGTCCAGTTTTGGGCCCCACACTTCAAGAAGGATGTGGATAAATTGGAGAGAGTCCAGCGAAGGGCAACAAAAATGATTAGGGGTCTGGAACATATGAGTTATGAGGAGAGGCTGAGGGAGCTGGGATTGTTTAGCCTGCAGAAGAGAAGAATGAGGGGGGATTTGATAGCTGTTTTCAACTACCTGAAAGGGGGTTCCAAAGAGGATGGCTCTAGACTGTTCTCAATGGTAGGAGATGACAGAACGAGGAGTAATGGTCTCAAGTTACAGTGGGGGAGGTTTAGATTGGATATTAGGAAAAACTTTTTCACTAAGAGGGTAGTGAAACACTGGAATGCGTTACCTAGGGAGGTGGTAGAATCTCCTTCCTCAGAGGTTTTTAAGGTCAGGCTTGACAAAGCCCTGGCTGGGATGATTTAACTGGGAATTGGTCCTGCTTTGAGCAGGGGGTTGGACTAGATGACCTTCTGGGGTCCCTTCCAACCCTTATATTCTATGATTCTATGATTCTATGAACTAGGGGAGGAATTTGGCCCCAGACCATATTTTAACACTACATGATCTGAGTCCACTATTGGGCTTTTTGCGGCAAGGGGTTGGCTGAGGACCAGAAGGTCTGGGTATATTTGGCCAAACCGGACAGTCTCTATGCAAAAGAATAAATGGACACAAATCTGACATCAGGTATCATAACATTCAAAAACCAGTAGGAGAACACTTCAATCTCTCTGGTCACTCAATAACAGACCTCAAAGTGGCAATTCTTCAACAAAAAAACTTCAAAAACAAACTCCAACGTGAAGCTACAGAACTGGAATTAATTTGCAAACTGGATACCATCAGATTAGGCCTGAACAGAGACTGGGAGTGGTTGGGTCATTACAAAACCTAAACTTAATTTCCCCAATACCTATTTCTCCCTACTGTTACTCACACCTTCTTGTCAACTGTCTGGAATGGGCCACTATCTTACCACTTCAAAAGTTATTTTTCCTCCTGCTGTTAATTGATTTACCTCATTAGACTGACCTCACACTTGATAAAGCAACCCCCCATCCTTTCATGTACTTATACCTGCTCCTGTATTTTCACTCCATGCATCTGATGAAGTGGGTTCTAGCCCACAAAAGCTTATGCCCAAATAAATTGGTTAGTCTCTAAGGTGCCACAAGGACTCCTTGTTGTTTTGGGGTATATTTTGTTATCTCCATTATATCTGTGGTTGTCTAGCTATTTATGGGATGATTATCAGGATAAGAAAAGGAGTACTTGTGGCACCTTAGAGACTAACCAATTTATTTGAGCATAAGCTTTCGTGAGCTACAGCTCACTTCATCGGATAGCTCATGAAAGCTGATGCTCAAATAAATTGGTTAGTCTCTAAGGTGCCACAAGTACTCCTTTTCTTTTTGCAAATACAGACTAACACGGCTGTTACTCTGAAATCTATCAGGATAAGGTAACCTGAAGAGCAGGCTCCAGTGGGCTGGCATCAGTCTCCAGGAACTCGAGCAAATGGCTCAGAACAGGACTCACTGGCGGTCTCTGACAAGATCAGCATGTAACAGGTTCGAGCAGCATCGACAAAATCGTCTGCAGGCTGAAAGGCACCGCAGAGCTGCATCATCAAACGTCCCAGATATGGACTTCCCAAGCCCTCTGTCTATCAGGGTTCAGGCTTCACTGTCATATGTAAAAAGAAAAGGAGTACTTGTGGCACCTTAGAGACTAACCAATTTATTTGAGCATGAGCTTTCGTGAGCCACAGCTCACTTCATCAGATGATGAAGATGATGCTGATGAAGTGAGCTGTGGCTCACGAAAGCTCATGCTCAAATAAATTGGTTAGTCTCTAAGGTGCCACAAGTACTCCTTTTCTTTTTGCGAATACAGACTAACACGGCTGTTCCTCTGAAACTGTCATATGTGTAGCCATAGACGAGAACTCTGACAATATTGTCATTGCCATCAGCGATGGACTACCAACCACCAGGATGGGGTGCTGATGATCATCTGGATTGTTTATTCTTGTGACAGGCCATCAGCGCATTGGATGGGTTCGTTTGTTCAAACAAATCATGAAGATTTCAGGCTAAAGCCAAACCCTGTGAAGCTTGCCCACCTTCATCTTTTATGCTCAGCACGGTGGGCTCATTGTTTCTTTCATAAGAGGATTCCCTTCTTGTCCCCTCTAGTATGACATTACCTACAGCAACCTGATCATGCCTGATGTTGTCTTTGTCATCAACGGGATGCAGTTTCCTCTGATTCCTTCAGCCTATGTAAACCAGGTAGGAGAGGGAACCTTTTCCCCAAGCAGTGCAAGAGCACAGGGCGGCACTGTGCACATGGGAACCACTGTGACATTAACAAGCAGTGCGATCAATGGCAGTACGATTGTATTTTAACGACTAGTAAGGTTGCACTAACCTGTGATGATGTCTCTGAGGACACTCTGTCTGGTCTGTAGTTGGTAACATTGTCATATTAAACAATAAATAAAGCATCCGTAGTTTAGAATTTGTTAAAGACACATTGGTTTATACGCAAAGTAAGCAATAGAACAGCCCAAAGTTCAAACTGTTTATACAGCCAGAGGCTGATACCTTCACACTGAGTAGCACCTTACTTTCCAAGCAGATGCACTGAAGTCCATGGGCTGGATCCTCAGCAGTTGTCAATCACCAATGCGCCATGGAAGTCAAGGGAGTGATGCCACCTTTCATCACCTGAGAATCTGGCCATATCTTACGTGCTATTATCCACATTTTGCACACGGGGAACTGAGGCACAGAACGGCTAAAGCCCAGATTGTTAAAGGTATTCAGGCATTGTTCTTTTCAGCATTGCTACACCTAACTCATTTTCAAAAGTGACTTAGGAATTAAGTTAGGGGCTTAATTCCCTTTAAAAATCTGGCCCTAAGTGACACAGAAAATCGGTGTAGAGACAGGCCCTGAACCCAGCTCCCCCAAGTCATACATCAGGGCCCTAACCACTGGACCATACTTCCTTAGCAAGATGCCTGCTGAAATAAGGCAGGGCCTGCAGATTGTTATTTAAAGTGTGTAGAGGAATTGGTTCCCCGCCCCTTAGTCCCTGACGCTTCTCTTCCCTTCTCAGGTGCGTCTCCCACCAGCAGCTTGACGCCCTCCAACTGGGGAGCTCCTACATCTACCCCCTTCCAAATTTGAGTGGTGTTGCAACTTGGCCTGCAGGGTCACATCACCGATCAGGTTTGGCCTTGCCAAAAGGTGGTCAGACCATGGCCCGGTTGGCCCTCCCAGGCTCCGTGGCCTATAAAGTAAGCTGCTATTCATCATCATAATCAGACCCATATAGAAAAACTACACCAAGAGAACATTAACGCTGCTCAGCTAAGCACTCTGAAGTCAGGGAATGGCAAAGTTAAGATTGGACACACAACCTTAATTCTGACACCTTCTGTCTAAACATTACCTGTATAAGATAACCTTTAATCACATGATCACAAACTGCTTCTCAAATAGTATAAATAGCGTATTATACCATATTTTTTGCTCAAACTTTCCAGAATCATTTACCAAGCCTGGAAAATTTCAGCCCCAAAAGTAAAAGTTTCAGAAAAGGAAACGTTTAAAGTTATGAATGAACACTTGAAAACAGGGGCTTGGAATGGACACACTTGGGCAACCTCAGCCTTATTCATGGCTCCATCTCCAGCTATAATACAAAAAGAAACCAACTGACAATACAACCTGTGGGTGAACTCCCGCCCCACTCAAGCCAATGGGGGTTTTGCCATTGACGTCAATGGAGCCAGTATCCCACCTTATGTATCTATCACCAACCACCATAGTATCTGGGTCCTAGATTCATGCATGACTAGTACAAACGAATCTGTATTGCAATGAGAATGATACAGGATTACATAAAGCAAAGAACAAAAGATGGGCTAAGATGAACCCCTGGATCTCTCACACCCTTCCAAATGTCAAGATGTTGAAAAAGCCAGATCTGGATCCAAATTTTGGGCCTTGAGGCCAGACTGTAGATCCTAGTTTAGAATCAGTTTCAGGCAGAGGTGAAAGTAAGCCGGTGCGGTCAGGTACGGCGTACCAGTGAGAGTCGATGCACAGCCAACCGTACCAGCAGGAGGCAGCTTCCCCAGGTCGACAATTTAAAAGGGCCCTGGGCTCTCAGCAGCGGCTGGAGCCCCTGGCCCTTTAAATTTCCGCCAGAGCCCTGCTGCCGGAGCCCTGGGGTAGCGGCGGCGGCCGGGAGTCCCGGGGCTCTGGCAGCGATTTAAAAGGGCCCAGGGCTCTGGCTGCGGTAGCAGCGGCCGGGAACCCCAGGCCCTTTAAATCACCGCTGGAGCCCTCTGGTAGTGACAGTGGCAGCTGGGAGCCCCAGTGCTCCAGCGGTGATTTAAAGGGCCCAGGGATTTAAAGGCCCCGCCCCTACTGCCCGAGGCCACGCCCCTTCTGCCCGAGGCCACGCCCCTTCCGCCCGAGGTGCCCCCCACATACACCTTGCTCAGGACCCTGGCCCTGCATTCCGGTAAGTCCCTTAAGTTATTTTCACCCCTGGTTTCAGGGTAAGGGTCAAACAAGGCACACACTGGGCCACTGGGTGAATTGGTTGGATAAAGATCCAACCTGAGCCTTCCTTAAGCCAAACCTGAACGAAACTGCTTTTACACAGGGGGAAGGGCTTGGAGATCAGGATTTCGTAGCTCTGGTCTCCTGAAGTATCATAGTTTTGCCTGGTGGCTCAGAATCCGCCAGTTGAAGGCTTTGTAGCTCGTGGGCTTGAGAATGGAGACATTCTTTAGTGACACAGCAGAAGCGTTTAATGAGACTCTGCCAACCCCTTTCCTCTGTGTCTGGGACCAGGGGAGGAGAACAGCACTGAAAACCAATAAAGAGAGGCCAGGCAAAGGAGATCAATCCCACGTCACTTTCTGCTGGTGGGATGGGACAGCGTTTTGCTGAGGATCCTGGAACAGAAAGAAAAGGAAGCAAAGTATGAATCAGGCACTGGAGATAGAATCCTGGAGTGCAGGGCCAGCCTTATACATCAGCAGCACAATGTGGACATCAGGATGGGCGAATCTGGCTATAAAATGATAACGCTCTGTGGGTATCCTCTGCCATTAAAAAGCCACGGGTGGCATTCAGACTCCCAATAAAGCCACTACTGAAATTATCTGCTGGCTAGAGATGGTTGGACATTTTTAAATTAGCAAAAATTTGTCAACATTTTTTCCTGGCAAAAATTTGGCCCTTTTTTGTTTTGCAAAAATGTGGCATAATATTTTTGACAAAAATTTGGCACCCTTTATTTTTGCTGGAGAGGTGGAGTGGCAAAAATTTGGCACCAAAAACACATCAAAAACACTTTGCCGACATTTGTGACTGGTTTTTTTTTTTTTTATACATATACCAACTTCCTGAGTGGTCGCAATGCTTCGAAAATTCAAAATGTTGGTGACAATTTTTCTTGAAAATGTTTGCAAAATGTCATTCCGCATTTTTCTCCCGATGGCCTAACCCATTCGGTTTTTACCACAAAGGGGGCAAAACCCAGGGCTCAGCTGTACCAGTGTGAACCCTGTCCTCCACAAGGAGACTTGCTATATGGTCTGGGTGAGCTTTGGCAAGGCTTGCAGTACCTTATCGATGGAGCTAATTGAAGTGAGAGAAAGGGACAAAGCCGGGAGCGTCGAGGTTAGTACATTGCTGCTCATCTACATTTTGATTCTCTCTTACCGGGGCCTTGCTGGAGGGGAAAGCAGACAGAGTAATATTGGAAGACGAAGGTTCTTCCTTGGAGCATCGAAGCCTCGTAAATAATTTCCAATACTCCTCTCTCACCTGAGGGTTGAAAATCCCCCGTCACTTACGGGATCTGAGCAGGGATGTAAACAGAAGTCCCTGATCACATCTTGACATGCTAAATCCCACAAACACACGCCAATCCATCCCAGCATGCTAGCCAAATCCCAGTGCAGGTAATTCCATTCCGCGGGCCAGGTCCTCAGCTGATGTTTGACTCCAAAGGCGATATCTCAGATATCCCCATGGAGGATCCAGCACAGCTGTTCCGGCGCTAAAGGGTTGTACTGTGTTGCTGTATGCTGCTAAACAGCTACTGTGCTTTGCCCCAGAGATGGCTGCATTTCAGCACCCTATTGCTGCCTCACAGCACCCTACTGCTCTCCCTTCCCCTCCCCTTTTCCACTCCCTTCATTTCTCTCCTTCCCCCACTCCTTTGCCACTCCCAGTAAAAGCTCAGACCCAGCCCACACCTGCTGCCCGTAGGCTGGGGGCATGCAGGCTTCACCTTTCTATTGAGCAGGCAGTGCACCACAAAGATGAAGGTTCCCAGCATGCTGTTGGTGATGGTGAACAGGTACCCCATCACCGTGGCCAGCGGCCCGAACTGGAAGGTGCCCAGCCCCCACGTGAGGCCCAGGACTAAGAGATGAGCCAGGGCTTTAAAAGTCAGTGACCTGAAACAGGGGGAAAACAACCATGTGACAGCCACTGGGATATTGGCACTGGGAGGGAGAACATCAGACATGAAAGCAGAACCTCCCCCTGAGTTTCCATTCCAGATCCCTTGAAAAGGTAACGCCCACGCTCACTGAAGAGCAAGAAAGAGGAACACCCGGTTGAAAGTGGATCCTGGCGGGTCCGGTCAGCACCGCTAACTGGGCCGTTGACTGTCCAGCCGGCGGCATCACACAGCTCCTGGGAAGCAGCCGGTATGTCCGCCCTCCAGCTCCTATGTGTAGGGGCAGCTAGGGGGGCTCCGCGTGCTGCCCCCGTCCCAAGCGCCACCCTCCCATTGGCCGGGAACTGGAGCCTCCTGGCCACGGCTCCACTTGGGAGCCGGAGGGGGGACATGCTGCTGCTTCTGGGAGCTGCTTGAGGTAAGTGCTGCCCAGAGCCTGCACCCCTGACCTCCTCCCAGGCCCCAACCCCCTGCCCCAGCCCCAGCCCTGATCCCCCTCCCACCCTCCAAACCCCTCAATCCCAGCCCAGACGACCCTCCTGCACCCCAAACCCCTCATCCCCAGCCCCACCCCAGAGCCTGCATCCCCAACCGGAGCCCTCACCCCCCCAACCCCAATCCCCTGCCCCAGCCCAGAGCCCCTCCCCGCTCTCCGAACCCCTCAGCCCAAGCCTGGAGCCCCCTCCTGAACACCAAACCTGGTGAACATCATACCTGGCCCCACCCCAGAGCCCTCACCCCCTCTTGCATCCCAACCCACTGCCTCAGCCTGGAGTCCTCTCACACTCTGAACTCCCCATTTCTGGCCACACCCTGGAGCTCGCACCCTCAGCCGGAGCCCTCACCCCTTCACACACCCCAACCCCTGAGCCAGCCTGGTGAAAATGAACAAGTGAGTGAGGGTGGGGAGAGCGAGCGACAGAGGGAGGGGGGATGGAGTGAGAGGGGTCGGGGCCTTGGATAAGGGGTGGGGCATGGGCAGGGTATAGAAGGAGGGCAGGACAGGGGCGCGGCAAGGGTGTTCAGTTTTGTGTGAGTAGAAAGTTGGCAACCTTCCTCCATGCCTCAGTTTCCCTATCTGGAAATAGGTTCATAGTATTTCCTCCACCGCTCAGAGGTGTTGTGAGGCTAAAACTGTTAGTGAGGTATTCAGCCACTGTTGTGACAGGGACCACGTAATAACCAAGAGAGAGATTATCCATTTCCCCCTAGGAATCTTGCCTGGTGTTCCTCAGAGTAGACAGCTCTGCATTGAGGGAGGAAAGATGCTCTCGCAAAAGCTTCAGAGTAAGGCAGAAAAATACAAAATTTATCTGTAAAGAGAAAAATCAAAGGAGTCCCTCGTACATTTCATCTCAACCTCAGGGTCCAGAGCCCCACCTAGTGTAAATCAGCCTAGCGCCTGACCAGACCGTAACCAAGTTCCACCAGTTGAGGATCTGGCCTATGGGATGGAAGATTAAATTGGACCCTGGGGCTAGAATTACTTTTGGCCGGTGGTTCGAGATGGCCTAGTGTCCCAGAGAAATGCCTCACGGCTGACCTGCAGCCCCAGCACTTTGTTGCTCTAGTCCCCAGGCCTTGTGCAGGTCGACGATATACGGGGGAAGCCTAAACGGGCCAGGAAATGTTCTGGACTGTGAGAATATTGAACATCAATGAATGTCAAAAATACCCGGTGGTGCCTGACTGCCCTCTCACTCAGCCTGGTGTAAACCAGGAGTAACTCCATTGGGCCTGTTTCCCCTCTCCCTCACGCCAGTGTAAATCAGGAGGAACTCCACTGAAGACAATGGAGGGAGACCAGGTGTGAGGAGAATCAGGACCACTCTGTTGCTCAGACGGCTCTGAACAATGTTGTTCTTTATGTTCTAGATGGCCCATCCCCCCAACTCCCCCACACCATAGGCTATAGCTCTCCTTAGGAGGTTTATCTGTCTGGGGTGTCTGTCACTGCTAGCCTCACTGAGGACGTGTAGGGGCCAGAGCTCTGGGATTACACTAGCTGCTCCTCGGGGGGCTGCCGTTCCCAAAATGGGGTAGCCATGCATTCATTCTGCAAAATCTCCTTGGTCAGGTCGGGTTGTATGCCTTCAGACTCCAGACCCAGGGCGCCCCAGACCCGCCTCCTCCTAGTGACTCTGGTCTGGGCCCCATCTCTTTGGTGTTCCCATCTATAAGAGATTCCACCACAGCCCTCTGGTTCTGCTGCTCTGGGAAACCCGAGACCCTGCTGTACCCACCACAACCACAGCGCAGACAGGCCCAAGGAAATTCCATCTAAAACCATTATCAGGATTGAGCCAGCAGCTACAAAGAAAGAGAGAAAGGCCATCAGCAGAACCCTGGCAAGACCTGTACGGCCTGCATTTGCTACCTCGGCACCACTGCCATGTGAGCTGGTGGCACCGGCATTGCTGATCTAAGGTGGGGGTCTTTATACAGTCAGTGTGAATGGAATTCACCCCAGTGCCTGCAGGATGCACAAGTGCTCCTAGGCACAAGGCTCTGGCGCAGGTTCTCCATACTGAGACAAAGCTCCCCCTTGCCACGCAGGACTTACTGATAAGGAGTTCCATAGCTGTTGGGAGCGCTGGCTGCAGACGTGATCACAATCACTGCGGGGAGTCCGTAGCCAAAGGGGTACATGCATTTCCGTGTGCATCTGCCCGTGCCTGAGTAATTTTTCACCTTCAGATTCCTGACAATGAGGTACAGACTCACTGCTTCTAGCAACATCCAGGCAAAGCAAGCGAGGAAGAGGTAATGCAGCAAGCCGGCGGTGATGGAACACATAAGCTGGAGGAGGAATGGAATGTCAGTCCAGGTTTATTTGGAGAAATGAGCTCTCTTCCTGCCTTGGGAGGGTGCACCTAGATTGTGGGCAGGCAAACGCTTAGGGTGGGAAACTGAAACTGACCCTAAGTCTGTTGAACACCTGGCGTGAGCACTGCCCCAGCTCAATGCTGCATTATAGGTACAGCCAGTGGAAATCTGGGGATCTTGTCTCAGCAGGGTCAGAGCAGGCTTTGGCTTTGTTTCATACCTGCTGAGATTTGCATTGGGATGGAATCAGTTCCAGCCTGCTCCAAATATCAGCCCAGATTCACTGAACTCAGCCCAGTTATGGGGTTGAAAGGAAGCCTCTAACCTGGGGCAACTGGGTGAGGGTTAGATTATTGAGGTTTTACCCAGCTCTAGTTACAGACCCCAGCAAAGGTTGCAGTTACAATGGGTCACAGAATCATAGAATCATAGGAGTAGAAGGGACCGCAAGTGTCATCTAGTCTAACCCCCTGCTGAGATGCAGGATTTGTTGGGTCTAAAATCATCCCTGGGTGGTGCAATCTCTACTGCAGTCCATTTACTATCATTCTCCTCTCACTCACCCTGGTGTAAATCAGGAGTAACTCCACTGAAATAGGTTTCAGTGGTAGCTGTGTTAGTCTGTATCAGTAAAACAAACAAACAACAAAAAAAACCGAGGAGTCCTTGTGGCACCTTAGAGACTAACAAACTTATTTGGGCATAAGATTTTGTGGGCTAGAACCCACTTCATCAGATGCATGAAGTAAAAGATACAGGAGCAGTATAAATACATGAAAGGATGTGGGTTGTTTTACCAAGTGTTAGGTCAGTCTAACGAGATAAATCAATTAACAGCAGGATACCAAGGTGCCACAAGAACTCCTTGTTTTTTTCCCCACTGAAATAGCGGAGTGTAAGTGCAAGCAGAATCCGGCCCAGTTGGGAGTCAGCCCAACATATGTGAGATCCCAATGCAGGTAGGTGAAGAAACCACAACGGGAGCTGTGAATGGTGCCTGGAGAATTCTGCGCCTACTGTACCTTGTTGTAAGTCTTGTCTATTCCCACTAGGAAGAGGAGATCGGCCAGGAAGAGGCACATGCTGAGCTGCAGGTGGAGGAAGGTGCTGCTGGTGTTACGGATGGGGTGGCAGAAGAGGAAGGTGACGATAGCCAGGATGAGACAGATCAGGGAGATGATGAGCCCAGTTTGGCTGATCACAAAGAGGGCAAAATCCACCTGTGACACAGAACAGCTGAAGTCAGGGCCATGGGTTGCTCCCACTCACCAAGGCCTTTGGTGCTTCTAGTCTGTCTGGGAACTCATAGAATCATAGAGTATCAGGGTTGGAAGGGACCTCAGGAGGTCATCTAGTCCAACCCTCTGCTCAAAGCAGGACCAAGCCCCAATTTTTGCCCCAGATCCCAAATGGCCCACTCAAGGATTGAACTTACAACCCTGGGCTTAGCAGGCCAATCCTCAAACCACTGAGCTATCCCTCCCCCGCTTCTTACTGCATCATGCTGGTTCTGCGTGCATGAGCAACGTAGCCATCTCACCTTCTCGTGGCTGCCCAAAGTGTGCGTAAGGGGCCTGGTATAATGGTGGCCACAGACGTTTTCCTTTAGCTAAAGCGGCAGAGGCCTGGGCTTTTGGAGCTGAAGTTCTAGTGGCTTGATTTTTAGAGATACACTCTACCCAAGAGGCAGCTGCATTTCAGAGGTGAGAGAAGCGATTCCTCTACACATGCTGCATAAGACACATGAGAATTGCTGTAAACTGCCCCAACCCTATTTCTGCTGTATTAGCCTGACAGCCATGATCTAAATTCAGTGGATTCTCATGGGACACTGACTGTCTTGGGGGATTAGCATGACATTTTATTAAACGGGCGGCCCAGGACTAGAGAAGCAAGAACTAGACCGTACACTGGATTGGCTCATTTTACAGCAGTTTGCGAAGGCCCCTGGGGAGAGAAAGTCATTAGTTCAGTTTATCCAGGGAGTTAATTGCACTTCATTTATAGGCCTGGATCCTCAGTGGGTGTAAATGGGCATAACTCTGCTGACTTCACTGAGTTCAATGGAGCTATGTTGATTACACCAGCTGAGGATCTGGCCCATAGGTTGTTTTTTGTTGTTGTTGTTTTGGGGTTTTTTTAGATATAATGAGATAATGGCAAGAGATTTTTCTAGATTATTATATGCAGTATTTTCTCTGCCACCATGATGAGCATAGCCCCCCCTCCTGTGCCATGTTAACTAGGGTGACCAGATAGCAAGTGTGAAAAATCGGGACAGGGGGTGGAGGGTAATAGGCACCTATATAAGAAGAAGCTCCAAATATTGGGACTGTCCCTATAAAATTGGAACATCTGGTCACCCTAATGTTAACTGCCTTCAAAGGAAGGGAATTGTTTCTCTCCTCTGAGCTTTGCTTGTCTCTTCATTTGCTTGCTTTGAATTTGCCAAAGCAACAGCGCCCCCTAGTGGAAAGACACAGAACATCTTATAAGCAGGCCTATACTTCCAACATGTCTAGTTGTCAGTATTTAAAATTATACCCCTCATGGAAAGTAGAGGTTGATGATCTATGGATGGTTATCACAATGGTCTTTAACCAGCAGTCTGATCACTGGCTCACCAATTAAATCCCTCTGGAGTAAATCTAAGGAGCAAAGTTATGCCTAATTGATAGATTGGGCATGGGCTGGAGAAAGCTACAGGGCTAAGCAAGCCGTTAGCCCAGAAAATAGAAACGTGTGGGTGATGGTGGGGGTGCAACATGACATGATATGACATGACACCAAATCCTACGCTTTGAGAGTCGGAGCCAGAACAGATCTCAAAAAGGGGAAATACCTTTGTTCCCCTGCCCTTCGCTGAGTGAGCTAAGGTCTCCAAGTGGTTTGTGGAGAGACAGGAGACGAATAATGCCCTGTCACAAACCCCAGTACTAAAAAACAGAATTTCAGGTTCATGGCAACATGGAGTTCAGTTTTTAACTACACCCTATACAAAGAAAATTGCTCGTGTTTTTAGATTTAGATTTTAGATTTTTAGATAGGGGGAGGGATAGCTCAGTGGTTTGAGCCTTGGCCTGCTAAACCCAGGGTTGTGAGTTCAAACCCTGAGGGGGCCATTTAGGGATCTGGGGCAAAGATTGGGGATTGGTCCTGCTTTGAGCAGAGGGTGGGACTAGATGACCTCCTAAGGTCCCTTCCAACCCTGCTATTCTGATTCAAGGTATATAGGATTAAAGGTGCCCAGATTGGGTCTTGATACTTGTGATCACCTTGACTACAGTGTGGGTCTCTGTAGAAATAGCACTATGTTTAGCCTCTCTGTGACCCTATTAAATGTGCCGCTCAGCAGATGGGTCAAAAGAAATATTTGTCTAACTCCCAGTGGTGCAAACTCAGCTTGGGGTCAGAGCATATGGCGCGGTTCCTTCTGGAGCGTGCGTCACTCACAACAAAGATTCTGCAGCTGGAATCTAGTGACCAGTTCTGCTAATTCTGCACGAGTCACACTCAAATCTAGCAGTGCTGGCTCAGTAGGGCTAACAGTAAAACAATCTAATTTTAGTCAGCAAAGAGGAAGACGCAGCAGCAAAGAGGAATTTCTATTACAACAGCACCCAGAAGCCCCTTCTAAGATCAGGGCCCACTGGGAGGGGTGCTGTACAGGCACATGGTAAGAGACAGTCCTTCCTCCCAGTCCTCTGTCTGAGCTAGAGGAGAACCCTGCTTTGTGAGTCAGTGGTACTAGGGGTGGGTGACCAGTCTGGGTTGTAAATATCGAATTCTGTCAGTCCTAAGGCTCTACAGGAAGGGTCCAAGATCTCCAAGACAGCAGGAAACCTGCAGTGATGTTTGCACGACAATGCTACGTGTGCTGGGTGCAATGGAGATTGGATTTGACAGAAATGAATGTCGGTTTGGATTTCTGCCCCGAGGCCTGATCCTGCTGTCCCTGGGGAGAAGAGTAAGACGTCAGTTGAGATGGGCTGGAGCTGTTGTTTCTGCTGCTGTTAAAGTCTGCTCCTGTTTATGTAGCAGAGACAGCTATGAACAATGGAGGGACTGCCCAAGGTACATGGAAGGTCAGAGCTGAGCCGTGTGGGCTGAGGAGTTGCACTGGCTGCAGACGCAGGGTCTAGGAGATTGGTTTTGCAGCCTGTGTGCATAGGTGCTGACATCCCCTCTTTTTTGTGGGTGCTCGACCCACCCCTTTGCCCCCTGTTCTGCCCCCACTCCACCCCTTCTACGAGGCCCTGCCTCTTCCCCCCCCTTCCCCGCCCCCATTCCAACCCCTTCCCCAAATCTCTGCCCCGGCCCTGCCTCTTCCCCGCCTCCTTCCCTGAGCGCGCCATGTTCTCGCTTCTCCCCCACCTCCTGAAGCGTGCTAACGCTGCCAAACAGCTGTTTGGCGGCAGCTGGGTGGGAAATGCTGGGAGGTAGGCAGAGGTGTGGGGACGCGGCACGCTCTGGGGGGCAGGAGGAGGTGGGGAAGGGTGGGAGGGGAGCTTGGCTGCCAGTGGGTGCAGAGCACCCACTAATTTTTCCCTGTGGGTGCTCCAGCACCGGAGAGGCAGCAGAGAGACAGAACTTCCTGGGCACAGAGCTCGCTGGAGTGGCTGGCGTGGAGATTTATGAGCCAGAAAACTGCCTATTCTTTGTATGCCCTGTGTTCAGGAAAACAGGACTTTGTGTACATGTTTTGTACATAAACAAGATTACGCTGAAGTACACACCTGAGCAGTAGCATCAATTTCTCCACCCTGCAAGGCTCTGAGTATTGGCCAACTGCTTGGGCCAAGGGGACATCGTTATGCCCAGTGGGGAGCCCAGCATCCCATGCACTGACCCTTCCAGAGACACCTGATTTTAAGCCCAAAGTCCCAAATACCTGAACGACACCAGGCGCCATCAGCACCGCAAAGCTGGCCAGGTAGCGACAGCTGCACTGAGTGTGAGTGACATTGGAGTGAAGGTGCTGGCAGCCCTGGGGGGACCAGACACCATCCTGGCCTGCAGAGTTCCAGTGGACACAGATGGCCCGATCCAGCAGAGTCTTGTCCTGCAAGGATTTGCAATCACAGACAGAAAGGGGGTTCAGACCATATTAAGCAACAGCAGAGTCTTTAACAGCAAATCAACACAGGGATGAGTTCGGAGCTCCTGGATTCCCTCCAGGAAGTGGTGATTAGGGTCAAGCAGGAGTTTCTCTCTCCCCACCGTGCTCTGCATGGCACAAACAACTAGACTCATCAGGAAGGATGCTGTGTTTGTTGGACACATGGGCTGAACTGCTACAGCCAGTCATGTGTCCCTGGGATCCTTTGATGTGTTTGGTCTTTCCTAGATCTCAGGAGATGAGAGCCCATGGGACAAGTCTTCAGCTAATTTCAGGCATCAGAAATAATGGACTGGCATAAAGTACCTTTATTGAGACCCACATCTCAACACTCTACTACAGCAATGGTGCAAAACACAGAGTGATTGTTATTATTAATCATAAATATTTGTATAGCACCATCAATAATTATTTTTATCCAAGGACCTTAAATGAAGGTCAGTTGGATTAACCTGATTTTACAGATGGGGAAACTGGGGAACAGAGCAGTTAAGTAATTTGTCCAAGTTCACCCAGCAAATCCACAGAAGACCCTGGAGTAGAATCCGCATCCTTGGAGCGCCAGTCTGAAATCTTACTTTTGATATTCCCTACTGTCTGGGAGATACATACAGGGTCCCTGCCCCAAAGAGCTTAAAACCTAAGAAGAGACAAAATGAGGGGGTATGGACAAACACCAGGGGGAGGAGAGGTGGTGGGAAGACAAGGTTCATTCATCCAATGGCATCAGCTGAGCTACACCAGGGCAATTTTGAGCCTCAGTATTCAGCCCCAAGGGGTTAGAAATATTCGTTGCAAGAAATGGGCCCACGGCACAGCTTTTGGGGATGGATCCTAAAACTTGGGGTATTTGGTCCAGGCTTTGGGTTTGACCACTCCTCTAGAATTGGGATTGTTCAATGATGGGTCACGACCAAGCAAAATTAAATGAACACAACCCAATGGGGGCTCCCCCCACACCCAGAAAACCCACCACAAAGAGAATGAAAACATCCACCTGCTCATAGGTTCCTGGGAATGGGGAGGTCAGGGACGGGGAGACAGACTGAGAGGCTCCAGAGGGAGAGAGGGCTTGGTGTGCTGATCATATCCCAGTCCATGTCAGGCCAGCAGCCACCCAAGAAACAGAGGAGCCAGGCAGCAGCCTCAATGGGCCGGTGATACAGTACAGGGGGTGAGGCAGTGACCTCACAGAAGTCTAGGGCAGCACCATGGGATACAGGGATGCATCTGGTGGTGCCCTTCCCCCAACTCCTGGCGCATTATTGGGATCCCAGGTGCTTCCATGCCAAGCAGAGGGTATCCGGGGACCCGACTTGCCAATGGGATCCTATGACTTGCCCTGCCAAATACATTCCATGACCTGCTGTGCCACGGCAGTGGGATCCCATGGCCGGCCCTCCCTGCCATTTCCGGGGGGGAGACGTGGTGAACACATCATCCCATGATGCTTCTCCAATATCCTCCCCCCTCTCTGAGCCTTTCACCGCCACAGGGCATGAGGCCAGGAAGACAGAGATTCTTGTCTTAACCTATCACCTGGGGTTGCCACCTGTCCAGGTTTCCCCAGGATCGCCCCCCTTTTGAGGCGGCTGCCCTGTGAGAGCTGGAAGGGCACAGCATCGTCCCACGTGTCCTGGTTTTTCGTACCTGAGAGGTGGCAAACCTATTACCACCACTCTGACTGAACTCCTGCAGCATGCACCTAAAGCTGGGCCCAAGTCATGGAGTTCCGATCTAGATGCGAATCCAGATCCAAAACTCCCTGAGGCTTCTCAGAGACCCAGGGTTGCGGTTTGGGCCTTTACGGACTGCCGTACTCTGCGGGGGTCCATAACAGACAAGATGGGTTGATAACGGACTCTCCTTTCTCCATTGTCGACCCACCTCAAGGTGCTGGAAGGTGAGGTTGATGGGACTGGAAATCTTCTTCTTCCAGGTGCTGGAGGAGGCACTCACCACTCTGGAGTTCACGCGAACCTGTTCTGGTCTTGCCTTGCTCCCTGGATTTTCATCCTGCAAAAATCTCCCTCCCAGTAGGGACTCCAGCCCCATGTAGGAGATAAAAGCGACAGCAGCAGAACCTGCAAGCAGGTGAGGGTGAGGGTGGAGGGGCTGAAACAGCTTAGGGGCAGATGGTGGGGCTAGTTGGGGAATTTGGTTTTCCTCCTGCAAAAAAATGGTGATGAACATGACCCCCCCCACCCCCCGTTTCCTTCAATTTTTTGTATTTTTGTCAAAAAAAGAGAAATTTTTCCAACAACTGAAATTTTTTGCTCAACATGCCATTTTATCAAAAAAGCCATTTTCTGCAGGACAAAAAAAAATGTTTCCACCAGCTCCGGAGAATGGCTGAACCAACGGGTAAAAATGATTTCCCGGACGTGTTGCTTAAGGTAAGATAGCACAGAGTCCAGCTCTGCAAGGTGCCTACAAATTCCACTAACTTCAGAGGGACACTCAGCACCAACAGCTTGTGGCTATCCTAAACCTCTGAGTTACAGAAGCCAGGAGGGGAAGACAGGGGTTGATTTCTCCAAATTGCTCTGTTTGTTACACTCCCCCTGAAGCTCTGGCACTGGCCACTGATGGAACATTGGTCTGACGCAGTACGGCCGTTCTTGTGTGAACCGGACTGGGGTCAAATAGCATCCGATTGGACAATATTCCCAGACTGTGAGGCCAAAAGGGACCATTAGATCTTCTAGTCTGACCTGGCCTGAGAATTTCACCCTGTTATTCCTCTACTGAGCTCAATCACTTGAGTTTGGCTAAAACATCTCTTCCAGAAACGCAACCATCTGGATCTATCAAGAGATGAGAAATCCACCACTTCCCTTGACAGTTTGTGCCAATGGCTAATTGTCCTCTGTTAAAAATCTGTGCTTTGTTTCTAATTTGAATGCGTCCAGCTTTAACTTCCAGCTGTTTGTTCTTGCCAGGCCTTTCTCTGCTAGGTTTAATGGTTTAAAAGCCTGTCCACTGTCTGGGATTGGCTTTTGATCAGGCCCATATGACATTCTTGCCCGCACAGCGAACTTTGAAAGGGCCCACTGAGTCCCTACTTGGGCAAACTTGCCCTGACCTCGGTGTCTGAGGAAGTGCTTGATCCAATAAGAACAGGAAGGAAGGACTTTTTAAGGCATGCAAGACCTGGGCCTGACCCTGAGGAATCAGTGAGAGTTGAGGGTACTGAGCAGAATCAGGGCCCTTTGTCGGTGCATTAACACCAGTGGGGGAGCCAAGAAATCAATGAGACGCTCATTTAGAAAACTGGCCTATGAGGAAGAATTGTGAATATTTAGTTCAGAGAGGAGAAGGCTGAGTAGGGACCTGATAACAGGCTTTCAATACATACAAGATTGCTATACAGAAGATGGTGATCAATTATTCTCCATGGCCACCGAGGGCAGGACAGGAAGGATTCAGCTTTTGCAGCCAGGGAGCTTCAGGTCAGAAATTAGGAAAATCTGTTTAACTCTAAGGATGGCTCAGCACTTGAACAGGTGACCTAGGGAGGTTGTGGAATCCCCGTCATTGGGGGGTTTTAAGAACAGGTTGGACAAACACCTGTCAGGGCTGGTCTAGGTATATTTCATCCAGCCTTAGTGTGGAGGGATGGACTAAGTGACCTCTTGAGGTCGCTTCCAGCTCTACATTTCTCTGCTTCGGTGATTCCATTACTAAGGGACTTGCACAGTATGGCTGGTCCCCACACTACGGGCTGCATTCTCCCCTTTACTCATATGGGATCAAACTCACTGTTGTCAACCCATTGAAGACAATGGATAGTAAATTGCTCCACAAAGAGTCCTGTAGACCTCATGGCGCCATTCACAGAGTAAGGGCCAACTTGCCATAAGCAAGTTACTAATCCACGAGGGTGCCAGTTTTATATATGAGCCCTGAACTACAAGGCACCGGAGAGGAAAGTAGTTATGATCAGTGGGTTGCAGGGATGTCTCCATGGTACCTTCCATGTCAGGATCAGTGACGGCAGTGCAGTGAATATCCATTCTGTCTTCGTGAGCACTGAACCCAAGTATCTCACTCCGCAGACTACAGTTCTCATCTGTGAGCTTCGTCTGAATCGCTGAAAGGCGCCAAGAGAAAGGGGCTCGGGTAACTGAGTACTTCTCATGCACATGTATTAGCTGTATTACAGTAACATGCAGAGGCCCCCAGTTAGAGATCAGGGCCCCACTCTGCTGGGTGTTGCACAGACAGGTAGGAGGAGACAGTCCCTGCCCCACTGCTCTTACAATCAAAGTAACTTCAACGGCAATATCTCTGTACATGGACCAGCCCCCAAGGCATTCTGTCAAAAAGCTGGTTCCAGCCTCTAAATCCACACCTGGATCCAGGGCTGAATGTAGAGCCTCTTTCTAAGACAGACTTAATCATAACCCTGTGCTGAACACCCCAAAAACCTGGGGGTAAGTGGTTAAAAACCCAGCGCCCGACACCTATGTGAATTTCATGGCTCGGGCCCAGTCTACTTCTTACCCATTAGCTTGGTGGTTGCAGTCTGGGTTTGGTTCTCCGGAGAGGCCAGGGCAGCTGTCACTGCGGCTGACCCCACACTCTGCAGAAGCAGCGTTGCCGCAGAAGCGACTTCTTCCATGCTTTCGATGCTCCAGAGGGAGCTGTCCACAAGGACATGTTCGAAGGATGCCGCTGTCTCCTAGAGAGGGTTAGGGGGTCAGAGCCTGCATCATGACCGTTTGGAAAGTCTCCGGCTTTCCCCTGCATTCCAACGGGGGCTATGTTCCCTCTGTCCAGCTCCACGCACTTAAGTGTGGAACTCCTGGTGGGAAACGGGTTGCAGCCCACTGATTTCTGTGGCCTTTGGGGTCGGGCCCTAGGAGACGACTCAAATACTTATGGAGATACCAAAACGGTGAAGGATAGTCCTAAAATCTGTGTGGAAAATCCATGCAGGCGGATAGGCAGACAGACAGACCGACAGGGACTATCCTGTCGAGCGATTGCCACCCCTGTGCAGAAGACCAGAACAAGGCCTGTTTCAGTCTCCTATAAACCCTACAGAATGTAAGTGACACATACACCTTTTGCTGGCCCACTGCTCAGTGATACATTTGATGTCAATGGGAGTTAGGCAGGGCTGTCCTTAGGCATACGCAGCAAATGCGGCTGCCTAGGGCACCCAAAAATTTGGGGCACCACCGGGACCATAGGCGCCGACTTCTCATCTTGCTGTGGGGGTGCTCAACCCCTGCACTCTGCTCCAGGCCCTCCCCTGACTCCACCCCTCCCCCCAAGGCCCCACCCCCACCCCACCTCATCCCACCCCTGCTCCACCCCCGCCCCACCTCTTCCCCACCTCCTCCCCCGAGCATGCCCTGTCCCTGCTCCTCCCCCTCCCTCCTGGAACTCGAACGCAGAGAATCAGCTGTTCGCGGTGCTCTGGAAGCACTGGGAGGGAGGGGGAAGAGTTGGTAACTGCACTGGTGGGTGCTCTGCACCCACTAAATTTTCCCTGTGGGTGCTCCAGCCCTGGAGCACCCACCCACGGAGTCCGCCCCTATGACCAGGACAGCAGGTAAGCGCGGGTCGGCTCCCACACACCCAGTGCACGCTGCAGTCTCCTTACGAGGCAGAAGGCAGGGGCCGTATTCATTTTGTGTTGCTAAGAGTAAGGAGGGCATAGGGGCACCAGTTTAATAATACTGCGGCGGGCCCCATAAATCCTAAGGATGGCTCTGGAGTTAGGCATGCAATACCTTTCAGGCTCTGGGCAGTTGTTCCTAAAGTGAACAGGAGTATTTGTGGCACCTTAGAGACTAACAAATTTATTTGAGCATAAGCTTTCGTGGAGCTCACGAAAGCTTATGCCCAAATAAGTTTGTTAGTCTCTAAGGTGCCACAAGTACTCCTTGTTCTTTGTGCGGATACAGACCTACACGGCTGCCACTCTGAAACCTGTTCCTAAAGTGGAGTGTTACAAGAGGATTCTAAACAGGCTCAGCAAGTGTCAGTCAGGGAGCTACACCAGTCCTGGCAGAGACCGGGGTGTCCCAGTGTTAAAGGTGGGTCTCTCTAACAATGGAACATTTCTGACCTCTAGGGAAGTGGTCAAGCTGACATTCTCACAGGCAGGTGTCAGGAGGCTGAGGGTGGAATTGACCAGCGAACAGAACAAGCTGGTTTTCCTGTTATCCCAATTAATCTAGGAAACCACAAGAGATAAGACACATGTCATTAGGGTTCATCCAGTGAATGAAGGCCAGTCATGCACAGTGTCCCAGAACATAAGCTCGTGTCAATCGATATAGCTGCATGAAAGCCAATAGAGCTACATTGATTTACATCAGCAGGAAGCACAAATACCGTTCATGGAAGAACTGCATTGCTCATACGTTCTATCCCAGCCCTTCTATCTCATCTCAGCAGGGCAGGAAACCCTGCCTGGGAATTATCATCAGTGCTCTTCATTGACACTTAGAATAGGGGATAACAATCCCTAGCTCTTTATATAGCACTTTTCATCAACAGCTCTCAAAGGAGGTCAGCATCATTAGCCTATTTTGAAGAGGGGGAAACTGAGGCATGGGAGGCGAAGTGACTTGTCCAAGGTCAGCCAGTAGGCCAGCGTCAGAGCCAGAAACAGAGAGTCAGCTCTTCTGAATCCCACGCTGGCGTCTTGTCCATGTGTGTGTCCTCCAGTGCTATTTTCACATCCACGAAACAATGCTAACTTACCTGCTGTGATCCATTCAAACACATCTTCACGTAGTCATTTTCTCTCATGAAACCTGATCGGCAGTGAAGGGGGATTTCTGTGCAAGGAAAGAACAGGGTGAGACCATTTGTCCTCCTCACGCTGTGCAGGACAAATGCAGCTTGATTTTTGGTTTTGTTCACAGCTTACACCCTGGAGCCAAATGTAGGGTCCCCGTGGCCTTAAGTGATACATGGACCTGTGCTGGCCCTCTGCACAGAGGTGAATTCCACCCTGTATGGGGACCCTTGGATGAAAGATGCTGAAGAAAGACCCAGTGCTAGTGTGACACTTACCCTCACAGCCGGACTCACTGGTAGCAAGGAAAGGCTCTTTTCCAGAGATGAACCTGAACCCGTCTTCACATATGCAGTGAGAGATGTTACAGGAAACCGCATTGGGGCCACAGTCATGGTCGCTGCCACTCCCGCTTTCTACATCTTCAGAATCATCAACAGAAAGAGCTGGAACAATAAAAAGCCGCCCATTTCAGTACAAGAGGGTCAGGGTCTGCTGGCCCTGTCTGTCGGGCACCAGTTCAAACTCCGATGGGGCGGAATTGGTGGAGAAGTGGGCAGTGGCAGGGAATCACCCTCAGCACCGGTGATCGGGGACTGCTGGAGCTCATGACATGTGCATCCCAACTGGCTATGTAGCACTAACTAGGACAATTAGAGACTCTTTCCAATGGGCTTTGGATCAGGCCCTCACTGAGTTAAACAGAAGGAGATTAAAAGAGGCAGGGCAGGGTGGAAAGGCATGCATTCAGCTGGGAGGTAGAACGAGCTGGAGTCAGTGAGGTGGCGAGATTCCGGGGGGCTTTCAAATGGCAGGAGCTGAGGGGAAGAAAGTTCTTGCAGAGTGTTAGTAGCCTGGCTGTGGAGCAAGCCAAAGAAGAGGCCAGCAGGAGATGAACAGGAATGAGGAAGGGCTGGAGGAAGACGAGATCTGTGGGGCAGGCTGGGGGAACTCCAGAGAAGGTCTAAAACACAAGGAGCTGAACTCCAGCTGTGGAAGTCCCACGATGCAGAGGAGCTCCGAGACTATCTGCCCTTTCACCTGCCATGCAGGGGAAAGGGGGAGGACATAGGCAGCGTTCTCCTGGTCCTTACACCACTGGAGCAAGATTCCTTGCAGAGCTTGGGTGGGCGGAGGGCAATTTTGAGCTGGATCTTGAAAGGAACGGAGAGCCAGTAGGGACGAGCAAGGATGAGGGCAACGTGATCGCAGTTCACTGTGCCGCACTGTGTTCTGCTCACGCCTGGAGCTGGGCATGGAGCAGAGGAGGAAGTTGCAAAGGAAGGGGCGTGAAGGCCCGGCTGAAGGTTGCAGCCGAGCTGGACTTGAGATGGGTGGAGCTCGGGGGTGCGGTTGCATTGCGGGCAGGACATGTGCACACACAGATGACGTGAGGGTAGGAGAGTCCAGAGTTAAGGATGATGGCTGGGACACAAGTGGTGGAAGATACTTATGATTAGGGGGAAAGATGTGGGGGAAACAGCCAATCACCATCCCCTTAAAAGCCCTGGGGAGGAGTTACCTGATCTTGGTCAGGCTACCAAGCCATCAGAGGACGATGTAGGTAAGTGGGGGTGGGATCACTAACCCTAAGCAAACATCCCAAAATCATGAGATTAACTGAAAAATGATAAGATTTTTCAAACTAACAAATGTTGGGTTATTTTTATTTGCCTGCTGGCACTGGGTCACAATTATTGGGAGTGGACCACATCCACCCTGACTGAATTGGCCTGCAATGTAGGTTCTCCACTTGTAAGGTAACTCCCTTCTCTTCATGTGCCAATATATATTTATGCCTGTATCTGTAATTTTCACTACAAGGCATGTTTTCTAATCCTTCAATCATTCTTGTGGCTCCATTCTCCTGAGAATATGCATTTCCATCAAAATCAAAATGCTTTGTGAAATTGGGTCAATTGTTCCAGAATTTTGTTTTGGAAGAAAACTAGAAAAAAAAAATTCTGACAATGTCAAAACATTTGACATTTTCAGAACAAAACATTTTGATTTTTCATTTTGAAATTACTTTTCATGTCAATTTTTAAAAACGTGTTATGTATTATTATATATGGTTTCGGGCATGACCAGGGTTCAAATCTCTGCTCTGCCACTGAATTTCCTGTGTGATCTTTGGCAACTCACTTAGCCTCTCTGTGCCTCAGTTCCTCATTTGTACGAGACTACAGTTGAGATGGCTGGCAGTCTGGGTACCAAAGAAACCATCAGAAGTCAGCCCTACCGAAGCTTGGCATTGGAAACAGGAGAAGGTGATATATGCATTAGCTTCTAATACAATACACAATTTTCAAAAGTGAAAATGGAAACAAAACATTTTTGGTGGACACAAAATGATTTTTTTCTGGAATTTCCTATGTGGAGAGTTTCAGAATGATCAGTTGTTGTTCTGATTCGGAACTGAGCCAGAGTTTGAAGTCTCGAAAGTCTTTGCCAAATGGAATTCTTGGGCTCTACACACAGGGACCGCCTACCAAATCCCCAAATATCACTTCAGTGCTAGGAATTGCTTCTTTGCCTTGTGCTGGCCCCTTTGTAATACCACCAGCTGTTTGCCTAGGCCCCTTTCCCTTCTTATTAAAATGTAATAAGGAACTGGAGGGAATTAAAATTCATACTCACAGTAGAAAGTCACATGATAACAGCTGAAGGCTGTGGAAAGAAAAAGAAGGCAAATAATCTGAGAGTGCATTAAGGTAAATGCCCTGGGAGAGCTGCTAACAAAAATCCCAGTACACGTTAAGGTGCTCCATATATGAAATGTGCGACATGTGCATGTTGCAAGTATATGAAACCATCCAGGAGAACGACATGAAAGGGACAATTGATTCAACTCCCACTGGATTTAATGGGGCTCTTTCTCATTGATTGTCATGCAAGTTGGGTCGGGCTCCACCCATTGACTTTAAACTGATTAACAGCAGCTGAGGATCAGGCCCTTAGTAAAAAGGGCTTTACAAAACTAAGGACCTAAAGCTGCTGCCCTGTGTACTGTATGTGGCCTGATGCAAAGCTCACTGAGGTCAATGGAAAAACTTCCATAGGTTTGGCACTAAGCCCACACGTTAATCCTACATGGAGTGCTGTTAACTTCACCTGGTTCCTGAGTGAATAAATGTTTGCCAGATTGGGCCCTGGAGTGGTTTTTTATTTATGCTATGCCCATTGTGGTGGTATCTGGTCACACAGCAGAGAATAAATGCCAAAATAATTGCTTCCCACCACAAGTACAGACCAATAGGCACAGGCTAAATTCCGATCAGCCTCCCCCATTAGATGGGAAAAATAACTCAGGCAATGCACCCAAAGTCAGAAAGTTAAAAATAATCCCACCTGCTTCATCGCAGAAGAGAAGGAATCCGAGACCTGCAGTTAAATAACAATCGGATGTTAAAAGGGTTGTGTCTGAGGGCAGAGGTTGTGAGGGCTTCCCCCTTGTTAACCCCACCCAGAGCAATTGATGGGGCTAGGCCTTATGTACTAATCAACAGGACTCTTTGTTCTTTAAAGAAAGGTAACGTGATTTGAAATGACTGGAAGTCTCACTATCTTCCAACTTTAGCAGGCAAGGGACTCTGCTCTAGACAGCTCCAGGACCACTGGGCTTTGTACTCTACCCAGGGTCTCTGTCCTGTACACTATTCCCCATTCATTTCAAATCTGACCTTGCTTTTCAAACCCACTTGCACCATCCAATTTTCACGTCTCTTTCTCTTTACTCCCCTCTGCTTTGCTCCATCTTCTCCTCTACTGCCAGCCTCCTCGCACTCCCTTTGAACAATCGACTGGTGAAAGAGGCTTCTCCTCTGCAACCTCTGAGGCCTGGAACTGCCTCCCTGCCTCATTCTGCCACATGAGTTCTCCATCTGTGTTTAAACCTCACCTGAAAATGCACCTTTTCTCCCTGGCATTTACCATCCCCTTTAGTGTGTCCCCCTCTCTGCTGTTTTTTAATACACCACATCATTTTATTCTGTGCAGCATTTAAGTAAACAGTGTGTAGGAAAAGAGCTGCACAAAAGCTGTGTGGTGTGTTGAAATTAATGGTCCCAGAAAAGCTCTGCTGGGCTCCTGTCTCTAGCTGCGATTCCAGAGGCACTCTGGAGCTTCTCATTTAGCGCTAGTTCTAGAAAGAGGGGAATGGCGGGGGCGGGGGGCGGGAGGGAAGGAGCTGGTATTGTGGTGGAATGCCAGTCATGCATGAGCAGGACATCAGTTAAATCAGCCTGATATTCACTAACACAACAAGAGGTGTAAGTTACACAAGCTGTTACAAGGGTGTAATTGGGTCCAGTATAAACTGGTGTAATTTACAAGCTGAGGGGGCTGGAAGACAAGGCTACTATGAAACAGATGTTAGTTGCATTGCTTAAAGAACTACTGAAAGGTGCTCAGATACTATGGAGTCGAGCACATTATAATAACCTTATAGACTAGAAAAAACACATATAAAATACATGTTATAAATGACCCCCTCTTAGAATCTCTTGAATGCATTTATAACCACTTGATAGATGGACTGATAGAGGGACAAAAGACTGTGTCTCATATGATGATGCTAGGTAGACAGGTAGGCAGATGGAAAAATAGAGGGATGGAAGACTAAGTCATTATAGACAGATTATATAGGTAGAAAGACAGATAGATGTCCCATATGATGACAGATAAATAGATTTTGGTCCAAGGAAGATTTTGACCCCAGAATCAGACTAATTTTATAATAATCCTAAAATCAAATAGTCGAGTGTGATTTTAAAAAAACAATTTTCACACAATAAAATTCCCGGAGAAAATGACCTTTAAATATTGTCCCACAGATCAGTGAAAATGGTCCCCCCTCTGGCCCTGGGTGTCGTACTCACCCCACAAAAAGCACTTGGGTCTGTTCCTCATGGTGTTGCTGGGATGTGTTAATATGTCATCAGTTCCAAAGCATGAAGGAACTTCAAACTGCTGGCACTGACTTATATAGGGTAGAAATTGCTTGTTTACTTCCGCAAATACTGGGGCCTTCTTGTAGAAACATTCATTATATGGACTCTGCCTGCTAATCGCTCTGTACAGCAGCTAGCCCTCTATCTATCTCATTGTACAGTCGATCAGTGGGTCTCAACCAGGCATACGCGTATCCCAGGGGGTATGCAGAGGTCTTCTAGGGGGGCACATCAACTCATCTAGATATTTGCCTAGTTTTACAACAGGCTACATAAAAAGCACTAGTGAAGTCAGTACAAACTAACATTTCATAGAGACAATGACTTGTTTATACTGCCCGATATAAGATACACTGAAATGTAAGCACAATATTTATATTCCAGTGGATTTATTTTATAATTATATGGTAAAAATGAGAAAGTCAGCCATTTCTCAGAACTAGTGTGCTGTGACCCTTTTGTATTTTGATGTCTGGTTTTATAAGCAAGTAGTTGTTAAGTGAGGTGAAACTTAGGGGTATGCAAGACAAATCAGCCTCCTAAAAGGGGTTCAGTAGTGTGGAAAGGTTGTAGGGGGGGAGGGATAGCTCTGTGGTTTGAGCCTTGGCCTGCTAAACCCAGCATTGTGTGTTCAATCCTTGAGGGGGTTATTTAGGGATCTGGGGCAAAAATTGGGGATTGGTCCCATTTTGAGCAGGGGGTGGGACTAGATGACCTCCTGAGGTCCCTTCCAACCCTGATATTCAATGGTAGTAGAGTTTCTTCTCTCATGTCCACCAATAGGCTCCAGCTTTTTAAGAATTTCAAAAACTCACGGTTGTTCAGTGAACAAGTTTAAAGGAAATCTTTGACTGTCCGAAAGCCGAAGGAAACTAAAAATTGCAGCACGAAAGGAAATGAACAATTTGCTTTAATTTCAAATGTATTCACTGGGGGAAAAAAATCATTGCAACTGAACTGTTTTCACAAGCTATTTTGATTTCGATGGAATGTACTTTTCCACGGAAAAGCATTTTGGTGGAATCAGGTCTAATAATATGCATTTGTGTCCATAAAAACTATTGTAATGCACAGGCTCAAAAGGGCAGGGTCAAGTTTACGTTAGCAGCCTTAACTTTGGCTTTCCAGAGTTGTAAGCACTTCACTTTGCAAGCTGTAGCTTCTTGGTACTGCTTTGGAGTCTGTACAGAGGCCCTAACTGGGCATCTTAGTATGCCTTTGGCATGGGGAAATCCATAGGTGGTGTATAGCTGGTGTCATGCCCTCCCTGCCTGGCCTCCCCTCCCTCTGGCATAGGTGTATCAGAGGTGTGTCTGGAGGCAGAGATGTGGCCAGAGCATGGCTGGATTCTGGTGGCCCCCCAGACACTTTAAGAACCCCTGTGAGCCTATTAACGTGGGTGTAAGTTAGAGCAGGTCTGAGGCTGCTCTAACTTACCCTGGGGTTTAGAGCTGTCCCCAGGAATTCCAGGGATCAGGGGAGTGCCAAGATACCATACTGCCTCCCCAGTTTGGGTCCTGCACTGAGTGCACTTCATTCAGCCCTGAGCATGAAAGTCACTGAGTCTGAGGGCATAGGCGCCGGCTCTGTGAGTGCTCCAGGGCTGAGCACCCACCGGCAGCCCCCTTATCAACCCCTCCATTCCCCAGGGCCTCCTACCCATCGGTGGGCCCCACCAATCAGCACCTCCCCCTCCCTCCCCGTGCCTCCTGACCGCCACAATCAGCAGTTTCACTGTGTGCGGGAGGCTCTGGGGCGAAGGGGGAGGAGCAAGGATGCAGTACGCTCAGGGGAAGGGGCAGAATGGGGTGGGAAGAGGCGGGAAAAAGACGGGATGGGGGCGGGGTGGGGACTTGGGTGGAGTGGGGGGGGGGCCTGGGGCAGAGCCGGGGGTCAAGCACTCCCCGGCATATTGGAAAGTCAGCACCCGTATGTCTACACTGCACATGAATCCCAGGCTCTGACTCAGGTTTGAGCCCAAGCCCCCTTCGGTCCACATGCAAATTAGTCTGACTTGGGTCAGTAAGCTCTTAGGACACTGCTAGAGGGGTGGGTCAGAGCCTGAGTGCTACTGTGACTTGTATCCAAGCCCCGTCATTTTGCAGTGTGGACACAGGACAAGCCACGGACCCAAGTCTGCATGGTGCAGTAGGGATGTGGTACCCCGGCTCTGAAACCTGAGCCCAGTAATTGCAAGCCTAGTGTGGACACTCAACCATGGGCTTGAAAACACTGAATCCACAAGCCTGGGTCCCACAGATCCAGGTTTACAATGCGGTGTAGACAAACCCTGACACCATTAATATTGGTTTGGTGGAAGTGCCCAGAAAATGTGTGCGGGGAGAAAGTCTTAAAAGGTAGATGCCTTCAGCTCGTCGCATGCTTCCTCCGCAGATGGTGTCAGCACATTTCAGACCACAAACAAATGTGTTTTATGTGAAAAAGGAAAAGAAATTAGGGGAATTCCTGGTTTGGTTTATTTGGTCATGAGGTGGTCACCTGGGCAGCCAGGACCTCGGCTTTCTCTCCGGACACACAGTTCTGCCTTTAAGTGACAAGCCCAGACTTGTTGCTCCCTCATTTGTCAAGGAATCAACTCCATGAATTAATCAAATGCAGTGCTGGGCTTGTTCTAGGGGCCCCGTTCATTCTCGGAGACCAGCAGACTTCCTGTGCGATAAAGAGGAAGAGACCTTAGGCTGAAAACTAGCAACAAGCCTCCAACTATTAATAACCCAGATATTTCTAGCCCTGGAACAGGAAAGCTCAGAAACAGAGAACGACAGCATAGCTCCAGAGTGCATGATGGATAGGCTTGGCTGGATTTGATTTTGCTATACATGATCTATAAATGTTGGCAGATATGATCAATATTTATTTTTAAGCCTTTGAAAGATTTTTACTGATTTCAACTTTCACAGTTGCACGCAATTATGGGGGGTCAGACAACATCGACTGACATTAAATAGTTATTGAGATTCAACCTTTGTAACCATTAAGACACAAACTGTCAACATCACACGTCGAATATACAAAGTAAATATCCTGAAATCAAACTCTAATAAATTCTCGAGCAGCATTTTTTAAAACTTTGCCAGCCTCTAAATTTAGATTATTATTGGTGGGATTTTTTTTTTTTTGGTCAGATTGTATGTGTATGGTGAAATAGATGTTTACTGACATTTACTGATAAAAATCTAGCCTTTCTAACCCTTATGTATGGGTAATACGCTATGGGCTGCTATGGGTTGGTGAGAAATATCAGGGATTAGCCCTATGCAGCTTTATGAGACACTTTCTCCCCATCCTTTGTTCTCTTCATTCTCCTTTTCTCTCTCTATCTACAACATCCCTTGATCCCAGCATGCTGTCTACCAATCAGCAAAGTTCTGATACAGTTCTCATCAGCATAGTATCTGGGAACTCTTTCGCTAATGGACCCCTTTCGTGGACCAGCAAAATAATTTTTCTCTAAAATGGTAAACTTTCTCTAAAATGGTAAACAATAATTTACTGTGACCCTTGCCACTTGTGGATCCCAGCATTGTTGACTCTCATGCTTTTATAGTCTGATATTTGGTGTTTGCCTTAAAATCCACCTCCAGGAGTCGTATGATTATGTAAAAAGAACAGGAGGACTTGTGGCACCTTAGAGACTCACAAATTTATTTGAGCATCAGCTTTCGTGAGCTACAGCTCACTTCATCGGATGCATTCAGTGGAAAATACAGTGGGGAGATTATGTGAGACCCACAGCTTTCATTTAATAAGAAAAAGTAAGTTTCTAGCTCTCATGGTTGTGTAGAAAAGCTTGAAACGTGACCCAAGTGTGACCTAAAGGCTCTGAAACTAGTAGGCAAATTTATTAATTTAAAATGAAAGAAATCTCATGATGTTTAAGTCAATCTCGTGATCTTTTCAGGCCAGCGTCATGATTTTTGAACACCTGGGGCTGACAGTACCGGGAACTCCCAAGATCTGAAAGTTAAGAGAATGCAGCCCTTGGCTTCTTCTGAAAGGGGGCAATCCCCTCCCATCACCTCCGCATACACACACAAATGGAGGAAGCTCCACAAACTGAAACTCTAATGGGGCCCTAAAAGGGATCTTGCCTGGTGCTCAAAAGAGGAAACCCCGGGGGAACTCCTCCCACAAGCTGAGCTGAAGCCACTGGAAAAAAAGGTGAAAAAGCCTTCGCTCATCTGTGAGAAAGGAACTTTTCTATCACCCTTGCTCAGTGGGGAAAGGTGGCCCTGTGGTCAAGGCAACATCTTAGGATGATGGAGATCTGGGGTTTACTCCAAGCTTTGGTACAGATCGGATGCATGTCATCAGCCAAGTCACGCCATCGCTCTCTGCCTCAGTTTCCTCATCTGTAAAATAAGCATGACCTTTCCCATCCTCACAGGAAGGGGCTGTGTGGCTCAATATTTTTGGGCTTGGATTAAATTCAGATGGAAGGAGTTAGAGAAATTGAAAGTATTTCCATTTTGTTTCCCAGCTTCCCAAGGAGCATGGAAATCCAGGGCCCATTAGGTCCAAGATCTCACTTCCGAGGGTCAAATCTGGCCTATTGAAGCATTTCCTCATTTTTGGCCCTCTCTGAGTCAGTGTATTTTGCTTGAGGGGAAGAAATTTAAGGAATTCTCCATAACCATCCCCTTTATTACCCTCTTGATATGACTAATTTGGACAGATTATTTTAAACGCTAATTGCAATACCTGAGGGAGCATCTGGATCCAAAAAGGTCATAGCAAATGGCTTTCACCGTGATACTTCCTCTTCTTTAGGATGGATCGAAACTGAGCCCAGGCACTTCCCTGCGGGGGCCAGCTAGGGCTCCGATCCTACCAACGGGGAACTTTGCGTATTGAAGCCTGCCATCATGACTCCGATTGCAGGATCCAGACAGAGAGAGGGGTTCAAGCAGCAAAGGCATCTGCATGGGCCTGACCAGATGTAAAGCTAGAGCCACCCCTGCAGAACGAATAGCGGGGACTGGATGCGTGATGCAGGTGGCAGCCAAAGGTTAATAACAGCAGGGCTGTAGATAAAGTTACTGCTGGCCTATATCTTCAAAGAGTGTGAATTGGGTAGTGGATGATGTAAACAGAGGACGCATGGTGCAAATGCTGAACATGGTAAGATGCTTGCTGGAGCACTGCGCTGCAGGAGTTTTCATGGATCAGCAGATACGTTAACAGGACAAGAAAGAAGGGAAGAGCCGCTGGGGGTGTCCAAGGGGACGTACAAAGGCTCTGTTTGAGTGGGGAAAGGAAGGCTAATGGGGAAAATTAACAGAGCTCTGCTCCAGCCCACGCTGGCCCCAGTGTACACCCTCTGCCTAGCATGCTGTATATTGCCTTCTCCTCCTGGGGTATGTTCTGTGGGACGCGTGGCCTTGGTAACCCCATCAGAAACAAGGAGTGTTAGGAAGTGGCAGGAGCTAAGGGAGGGAGCTGTCTGGGGAGGGACGGAGGTGGCCAAGTGTAAAGACTCCAAAGTGTGTGTGAAGGGAGATCAGTGACTGGGGTGCAAAGCGGGGGTCGGGGGAAGGGAAGAGGGTGGCAAAGCCCCTAATTTGTGGGCTAACCCACTTCCCCCCACCCCCCTTCCTAAGGGCTCTCCACCTCAGCCAGTGGGACTAAGCCTTTCCTCTGGGTCAAAGTCCACTCAGAAGGTGGGTTGTGCCGTATTCGTGCATGTACTGAGCTGCATTCCCAGCTCCCGTCACAGCGTTGGGGAAATCAGGGTGTGGAGACTAGCCCAAGCCGGAGCCCCAAGAACAAATGCCCAGAATGGGCTCGGATTCCTCATCTTGATTCTGTGAGTTGGGCCTTCAGCTCTATGGGAACCAATGTTAGCAAAGCACTCGCAAGGCCGATGTTTGTCTTGGAGCACCACCTAGCGGCCACCATGGGGAGACTGCAGCTGTGTTACAAAATAAGCACTGAGGTCATGCTCATAAAATGACAGAAGAGTCACAGCTAGAGCTAGAAAATAACAATACCAATCTCGGCATCAGCAAATCCCAATGCACTGTACAAAGCAGGTCAGCATCATTATCCCCATTTTACAGACAGGGAAACTGAGGCACAGAGACGGGCAGTGACTTGTCTGAGGTCACCCAGGAGGCCTTTGGCCAAGCCAGGCCTTTCAAGTCCCTCTCCAGTGCTCTAACCACTAGGCAAGACTCTTCTTGAAGAGAAAATCCATCTTCCTCTATAACCATCCATAAAGTCAGTTTACACAATGGGAGTGACCCTGGCCACACACACACACTCAGTTATTGACAAGTTGCATTAAATCTCCTTTCTTGGAACCCTCTGTGCAGGGACATAGAATCATAGAATACCAGGGTTAGAAGGGACCTCAGGAGGTCATCTAGTCCAAAGCAGGACCAAACCCCAACTTTCGCCCAGATCCCTAAATGGTCCTCTCAAGGATTGAGCCCACAACCCTGGGTATAGCAGGCCAATGCTCAAACCACTGAACATTCTTCCCCAGCCTCCATCCATCACCCCCAAGGCACACACAAGCAATGTTCAACGGTCACTTGAGCAACAGGGATGCCAGACAACTCACTCAAGGACAGCAATTACTCACTGCTACCATCTCAGAGAAGCAGAACAGCACAGGGACCAACTGGCCTGGTCAGCCAGGCATCACAGCACTGGGTAGTACGAGTGCATGTCATCAATCCCCAGAATGTGGCATGCTCAAGGCACCCCTCCCCACTTTCCTCTCCTTTTGTACTGAGGTGTGTTATATGTGTTGCATGGACACTGATCATCACCTCCCCAGCACAAAGCATTGGGGATAGACCTCCAACCACCTTCTAGTTCCCCAGGCCTCAACACCAGAGCTACAAAGGAAGGGGATCTGGGAGCAGCTCTCAGCAGCAGAGTCACTGCATCCAAACTGTTCAAAAGTAACTTTGGGTGACTCGATTTTTTGGAGCCCAACTTGAGACTCCTTAAAGGGGCTGGATTGCCAAAGGGCAGGTGCTCAGCACTTCCTGCATAATCCAGCCCCTTTAGTGAGTCTCCAGGTGAGCACGGAAAAAAAAAATAGAGGCTCCCAAAATTACTAGTAGCTTTTGAAAAGCTTGTTCCATGTCCTCGTTTCAGGCTTCCAGCTACTAGGAGGCCAGGGCAATACAAACCAATGAGGCAGGGCAGGCGCATGCCATCCAGGGGGCAGTGATGAATGTGTGCACACCAGCGTGCAAACACACACACAGGCTCACTTCACGGGTTCTATGATACCCACATAGGCTGCACTTAAATAAGGCCTTTCAGGAACTCTTCAATTATTCTGTTTCTAACCTTGAGGCTTTAAAGGGCAAGAAAATGAGTCTGAGAAAAGGGTCGTTCAGGACGCATTATAATGCAGTTTAGTGAGAGTTTCTTGGCATGCCACGCTGGGCAAATGGTGCTCTCACAACTGTTTATGGTGAGTCTTGCAATATTTGGCATACTTTTTAATGCACCAGCTCCTGGAGTGAGGTGGTTCCAGGAAACTCTCAGCTTTCATTAAAAAAACAAGTTCATTTCTAGCCCTCCTGGTTGTAGGGGAAAACTTTGAACATATGTCCCAAGTGCACCCTAAAGCACAGAAACCAAAAGGTCCCCAGATGTGTTTTTTTAAAAAGAATCTCATGATTTTTTCAGGAGCTTGAATGGTGATTTTTGAATGCTTGGGGTTGGCCATGTTGATAAGAGTAAAAAAAACCAGACAGTCAACTCATGTATGTCCCAACCAGACAGGAGGAGGCTACACACTGTGCATGGGGTCCAATCCCCTATGGCCGGTATTGTCCATTCCCAACCACATAGCTATCAAAGCACTTTATAAAGGAGAGTCAGTATCATCATTCACATTTTACACATTGGGGAAACTGAGGCACAGAGAGGCGCGGTGACTGCATCAAGGCCACATAGAGTCAGGAACAGAATTCTAGAATCCCAACGCTCAGTCCCTTTGGTCTACAAATGGTTGTTCCTTATTATGTGTGTTTGGTTTTGAGAAGATGTGTTTTTGACTGTGGCGGTAATTTGTGGGAATCAGTCACACGCTCTCCTATTTCAGATGCTGGAGTAGAAAGCACCTCTGTGTTCCGATCTCTCCTCCGTCACATTGGTGGAGCAGTCACTCCCAATTGGCTCCGAGATATGCTTTCCATCTCTCAACTGCTACCTGCAGTTTGCAGTCACTGGGATTTGGCCATAGTTTTGCACATTTCATTGTAGCAAGGCTGTCAGCTAGTGCTGTTGAGAAGCTGTGTTAGCTGCTACTAACTGAATACTGATCCCCATTATGGACCATGGGCATTATCAAGCCTTTGTAACTCTGGTCCATAGGAGGTGACTGGGTTCAGGAGATAAATCCAGGTTCTTCCCAGCATGCCTTTGTGTCACCCGTTTATTACATCATGGGCTTCTTCTTCTTCTCATGTCTTTCCATCACAATCATAATTTTTTCCAGTGTTGGGTACATGATATGGCCCGGTCTGTAGCCCTGACAAGATATTCCGTGGTGTACAGTTCCTCCAGGAGCTGGCAGACCAGCAGATGTTGCATGGTTTGCATTTCATCATAATCACATGTGTTTGGACCACTGCAATAGCCCCATTTCTGCATGCAGACTCTTGACTTGCCAGTTCTTGGCTGGAGGTGATTTAAACATCTCCAGGCCAAACAATCCTTCTCCAAGCCTATAGGAAGGTGTTTGGCAACGCTGATACGGATTTTGATGTCCTCGTTGAGAATTGCGAGCTGTGCACACTCCATTTTCAGTCACGTAGCTGTTGGAGATCTTTTAAGTTCTCCCATTGCAGCTAGGAACACATACCGCATCCCAGGCTGACAACAAGTTCACCCAAACTACTCAGCCACGAATACTTTCACGGAACAGAAACAAAGTCAATCAGGATCAGGTGTAAACCTAAACTGGTAGAGAATGCAGGACCAGCTCAGCTGGTGTGAACCGGTGTCCGTATTGAAATCAGCAGGGCTGCACTGATTTACACCAGCTGGGGATCTGGCCCATTATTGATATAGAACAGTTCCCAGCCTGCTCTGCTTACTTCATAGGACAATATTAAGACTCCCCACTAGGTGCCAGCCAAAGCTGCGGGATTCACCCATGACAACCCCCCTTGTACACAGGAAGAGAAGGAGGGGGAACCTTGCCTGTCCTCGAATGCCCATTGATTTAGCTGGCGGTTAACACACCCTGCCAGGCGTGCTGGTTGCCCTGAGCTCTCTTTGTCCCTTAAATGCAGATTTTTATTAGTCTTTTGCAATCTCTCTGAAGGCAGTGGGATAAAATCCCCACTGCCGTTCTCAAATGCCCATTGGGAACCTGGCTGACGATGTAATTATGCAGCTTCATTAGCCAACAGTGAATGTTTTCTGAAAGCTATACCATGCAAGGAAGGACAGCCAGGTGCTCTCAGGGAAGCGGGTGTGAGTGAGCCCTCATGCTTTTCATCATGTACCTGCGGTATCTGGCATCACCAGGCACCTTATCCTGCATGATTGCTTCCAGGTTGCACAGCAGTTGCATAACTGCATCTTGGAAATAGGATGCTACAGAGGCAGGATGGTTACACAGCATCTCACATGCTCCCACCTTCATATGCCTCCGTGGCCAGACGGCCACTTTAATTCAGTGGCAGTGGAAGGTAAGCAGGGGATCACTGACTGACGGCCTTACTTTTAACCACAGGGCAAGTACTAGCAGTGCCAGATCAGTATGAACACAGGGACTATCAAGATCAGACCGGTCCATCTAGCCCATGAGGATCCTGTCTCCAATAGGAGCCAGCACCTGCTGCTTCAGAGGAAGGTTTCAGGAACCCTTCAATAGACAGTGATGGGCTAACTTGACCCAGGGGAAGTTTCCTCCTGACCCCATTGGTTAGAGGTCAGCTCGTGCCCTGAAGCAGGAGGGTTTAAAGCCCTTCCAAACCTCTTGTGTTTTTTCATCTTACTCACCTAACTCTGAATATTCTTGTCCTCCACCTAAATATCCACATATAAGTATTAGCCATATAAGTATTCAGATCTAAATATTCAATCCTTTTCCAAGCCGGTGAAGCTCTTGGCCTCCCTGCTATCTTGCGGCAGTGAGTTCCACAGGCCAAACAATGCATTGTTTTAAGGAAGTATTTCCTTCTCATGCACCCTCCTGCCAATGTACTTCAACACTGAATGGAGTGAGGGACTTATCTCCAGCAGTGGGCACACACACTTCAGTCTCCGTAGCCCATTTGATCTTTGGCCTCTCTGCTGAGGTTGTTAACAAAGTTCTGAATCAGTGTCAGCTGCAGGGGTGGTTCAGTTGGTGGGGGCACCGAGGAACTGGGCTAAGCCCCACCTGCCAGCACATCGCCACAGAGGGAGAGAAAGCTTAGGTTGCTACGTGTACTTCCCAGCTCAATTCTGAGGCGAACCCGCAGAGTGTGATGCTCTACCTCCCATTAACTATCTGGGTCTATTTCTCTTATGTGAACTTATGGGGCCAGATCCTCAGGTGGTGTAAATCAGCATAACTCTATTGGCTGCAGAGGAGCTATGCCAGTTTACACCAGCCAAGGACCTGCCCCATATATTTTCTAGAATCTATCCCTACCCAAAGGCTGAATTGTCTTCCTGTAATTAGTTTACCAGCCCATTGCACTTCTGGGATGCCTCTTACAATGGCTATACTCCGTGCGGTAGATATTTAGCACTGCTGGGTGCAATTCATTACGGCCCCGCACCTATGGGAACACGCTTCACTTGTAGATCACAAAGTGGTTGATCAGGGTGAGGTGGTATCATTACTTCGTGTTACCGGGGGGATGAGGCACAGAGAGGGGAGTCAACTCACCCAGGGAGTCAGTGGCAGAGCCTGGAATAGACCTAGGGTTCCTGACTCCCGAGCCAGTGCTCTGCCCACTAGACCACGCTGCCTCCGTGGAAGTGAACGTGAGCTACAAAAGGAATCCTCAAGTGCCCCTTCCATTCTCTGATTCAGGCAGCTGTGGGGCCATATCCCCAGGAGGTGTAAATCACTAGAGCTTCATCCGAATCAACACATCTACACCAATCTGCACCACATTCTGGGGATCTGGCCCCTAGCATCTGTTGCATTACACTGTCACTCTGTTGCAGTTGTAGCTGGTTGAATATCTGGCAGGAGAGTTTTCCTCCCTCATGTCCTGCAGCCCTGTGAATCTCCCAGCAAGCCACGTGGGGAGGCGGCCAAGTCTAAACAGGAGCAAATGGGATTGTGAGGGGTTTAATCAATGCCAGTCCCTGTGTCTGCATAAGAGCTGCACCAGCCAAGGTCAGTCAGGTTCAGACAATGCCATGGAGAGAGGCAGATCACATCAACCAAATGGGGAGCTGCAGTTGGCTGTCACCACCTGTATCCTCTTGTTCTTGCCACATTCATCTGATGCCATCGGCCTTGGGTGGGTGGGTGGATGGGGGGGGTCTCTTTGCAGGAGTTTCCAGGGCTGCTGTCTCTTGCCTCCATCCTCAGTAGGCTGTTTGGTTTTGCTGGCGTTGCTCGCTGAAGGATTGATGGTGTTTGCTCCAGGGCTTCATTCTTGGTCCCATGCCCCTTCTTATTTATGCTGTTTGCTTTGGAGGTCAGAGTTTTTAGTTCATCCCGGCCAGCTATCCTACTTGGCAGATGATATCTCATCCATCTCCCTCTCTCATCCCACTGATTCTGCTAATGAGACGCTGAACTTTGCCCCAAGTTTTCTTGAGTGAGATAACTGGCCACCTCTGGAGGAACTGTTAGGTTGCTCAGATAAGGGTCTCCACATCTGGTTTCTACACCGTTTTCACTGCTGCAGTTAGATATCTGCTGGAAGATATCTGTCCTGGAGTGAATCAAACACCTTCTACTGCTTTACTATTCAGGGACCCTTGCTATCAGTATTATTTGTATTGTGGTAGCATCTAGGAGTCCCTGTGGTGGACCAGGACCCAATTGTGCCGGGTGCTAGACAAACACCAAACATGCAGAAAGCCCCTGCTCTAAGCGCTTACAATCTAAATCTTCCCTCTGTTTTCTAAGGCCAGCTGTGAGTCTTTAATGGTTTGGGGCTTGTTATAATTCACTTTATGCAGCCATTTCATCAGAAATCAGCCAATAAACTGCAAACTCTGTGCAATGTGCCTGCTAAATTGCTTGATTGAGACGAAACTGACCAACATGTTTACCACTTGCCTAGATTTGCTTGCCACTAGATAAAAGCATTTTCCTGTGTGAATTTGAAAAACGTTGAAAGACTTTTCAGGCTGCGGATGGCTGCTAGTTTAGGACCCATCTAAAGGAAGGCAGCAGAGGGCATGCCCTGAGGCAGAAACGTAGGCACCAAAGGAACTGTCACCCTGAAAACTTAGGTGCTGAGTGCTTAAACTCACCTACAGAGTTCGGCAGCAGTTTTGCAGATCACAGTAGAGCCAGAACTGGGACTTAGACACCTAAGCACCTTTGTGGATCTGGGTCCACATGTCTTTCTATTGATTTCATTGGGCTTTGAATCAGACCCTATGTTCTGGTAAGATTGAGTTACATATAGATAGCTGGTTTGAGTATTGGCCTGCTAAACCCAGGGCTGTGAGTTCAGTCCTTGAGGGAGCCATTTAGGGATCTGGGCCAAAAATTGGGGATTGGTCCTGCTTTGAGCAGGGGGTGGGACTAGATGACCTCCTGAGGTCCCTTCCAACCCTGATATTCTATGGTAAGATGGGTATTAATTAAGACCTGATTGATGTCATATACTTATCAAAAAGAGCCTCATTCATCCTAATGTAAATCAGGTGTAATAGCATTGGGATTAATTCCCTGCTCACTCACTCTTCTGTAAATCAGGAGTAGCTGGAGATCCATCAGCATGTATAGAGGATGAAAGGAGAAGCAAGCTTCGTACATTTCTTCCAGAAGAACTCTCCTTTGAGACGTCTCTGCTCCTTGAAGTCTTTAAACCACGATTTGAGGACTTCAATAGCTCAGACATTGGTGAGAGGTTTTTCGCAGGAGTGGGTGGATGAGATTCTGTGGCCTGCATTGTGCAGGAGGTCAGATTAGATGATCATAATGGTCCCTTCTGACCTTAATATCTATGAATCTATAAGTCTCCCGGGGAATTTGCCCTTTGTCTGATTCATCAGTAAGAGATTTCAGGGTGGATATCCATCACCATTCAACAATGATAACCACGAGGCAGCTCAGCTTAAAAATAGCAAGTGGTACACCCAGGACAAAGGCAGATATTCTTGAAGTGTTCTTTCCTGAGCCCTTCATCTGTCACAGTGAGAAAAGTGTTTCTGAACAGGCCAAAAACCTCACGGAAGAACCAGTGCAGCATTTGAGACCATGTTTGAACAGCTCCATCCATTATCGTTATGGGCATGAGTGGTCCTCACCTATTTAACAAAGTAGCACAGTGGGGTAAATTAGTTTCATCTTACAGAGGGGTTGCCTGGCTGGTTTGTTTTGCAAGATCATTTCTCCCTGGTGCAAAACATTGTTTATAGCAGCTGTCAGTTGGTGGTGCTCCCCGCCCCCAATTCTTTGTTGCTTCTTCTCTTCAGCTCTAGGTGCAAGTGAAAAGCCAAGAGCCCAGACTGAATAATGGGGAATTGTCCAAAAGTTTGAATGCTTCCCCAAATGCCCCCAAAACATCACAGAGCAATCGCTTTCCTCCGCTGGATGCAAGATGTTTGTGGGGAGAGCCATCCTCATGGCCTCTTCTGTGTCAACCCTATTCGCAGAATAGCTTAGAGCAGCCTAGTGTCTGCTCTAACTTACGCTGGCTAGCAATATCCCTAAGTGACTCATGCCAACTGGAGATTGCTGAACTGCAGCACAGTCTGGTCAGACTCCCTTCTCACTCCAGCATCAGAGCTAAATGGGAGCGGGTGGCGCATGGCTGAGAACTTTGGTTTTGCACCAGCACCAGATGCCACTTTGTTCAACAGGCATCCAGTAATAACCGGAGGTGAAGTCTCCAGACCCCAGTACCAGTCCTCTGCACCATCCCCTTATTTTCATCTGGCGCCTCTCGCTATTGTTCAGAGTGCGCAGATTCAGAGGGAAAGAACAAGTGGTGGCTACAGCCCCGGGTGTAAGCTAACATGTTCTCAAGCTGCCCCAGCAGTCTACTGCTTCGTGCATGCCGTGGCCAGCTTGATCTGGCTCAGGTTATAAATCAGGTTATTCAGAGAGTCAGCCAGGAGTCAGTGTCAAGAAATTCTCCCATCTGGAATTCAGACCTTGAGTGCGAAGTTGGCCAGTGCAGATGGTGGGGTTCTGGGTGTTGTATTTACCCAGAATGCAAGGTCAGGAAAGGAAGGACAGCCCAGCAGTTCAGGCAATAGGCGGGGACATAGGATACCTGGCTTCAATTCCTTGGTCTCCCACAAGCTTTCCTGCAGGAGGCTGGGTAAGTCACTTGGGGCCAGATTTTTAAAGGTGTTTAGGCACTTAACTCCCATTGAAATCAGTGGGAGACAGGCACCTAAATTCCTTTAGAAATCTGGCCCTTGGTCTCTCTGTGCCTCATCTGTAAAATGGGGATAACAGCACTGCCCGACGAGGATAAATACTTTAAGGAGTATGAGGTGATCAGTTACTATGATAATGGGGGCCCAGTGGTGATAGGATGGAGCCTGATCCCTGCTCAGAAGAGGAGACTGGTTCTTGCGCATTCCCCTGCACTGTTATGGGGGCTAAACTATACCTCTCACCTTTGTATTTTCATCCTTGGTTGGGAAGCAGAAGGAAAAAGGGCTGGAATGTCCCAAGTGGCCGTCAGGGATGCCCTACCACTGGCTGCAAAGCCCAGAAAGGGACTGAAGCTGTCTGGTGCAGACGGTATCAACATGAGGTAAGCAGGGATGAGGTGGACTTGGAGTGCAGGGCCTCCCTGAATCTTCATCTACGAGACGTGGAGACCCAGCCACCGTAGGAGTGAGGCTGAAAGGGAGCACAGAGCTCTCATTAGCTGGATGAGGACTCTGCTTAATCCTGTCCCAGCCACTCCCCACCCCCACCCCTTTTCTCCCCAGCCACACCCATAGCCCACCCCTTTCCCCTATGGCCACACCCTACCCCACTCCTTTTCTCCCTGGCCACACCCATACCTCACCCCTTTTCTGTTGAGCCCCACCCCACCCCTTTTCTCCCCGGCCACACCCACAGCCCACCCCTTTTCTCTCCAGGAGCATAGGGGCGTAGGTGCTGATTGATTATCCCTCAGTGCAGACAGAACACCTGGAGACAGATTTTCACACAATCGGCACCCACAGTGGAGGCCGGATGTTTAAGAGTGCTCAGCACCCCACGTGTCCCCGCTCTGCTGAGCTCTTGGAGACAACCCCAGCCTTGGTATTTAGCCTACGACCTCACCCATTGCCTCCCTGGTACGATGGTCTTGCACCCGCCACTGAGCACCACACCTGATCAAGCCCTAAACATCCTTGTTCAATTTCTAAGTAACTCCCAGTCCGTCATCCCAGCGAGATACTCCAGGCAGTGCATTTTAGGAAAGTTTATTGCACTTCTTGGGTAATTAAAGCCAATGGGCCTCTGGCCTCTTATCCTACAACGCTACTCCAGGCTTGTTAGAGCACTGGTTCTCAAACTTTTGTACTGGTGACCCCTTTCACATAGCAAGCCTCTGAGTGCGACCCCCCCTTATAAATTAAAAACACGCTTTTATATATTTAACACCATTATAAATGCTAGAGGCAAAGCAGCGTTTGGGGTGGAGGCTATCCGCTTGTGACCCCCCCATGTAATAGCCTTGTGGCCCCCCCTGAGGGATTCCAACCCCCAGTTTGAGAACCCCTATGCTAGAGTCACCCACAAAGGCGCTTGCTTCTCTCATCCCACCCCTCGTCAGTCACGTTGTCACTGGGAATTAGCCAGGCAGAAGGTATCCTTGTCTTTTCACCCTCGAGCTGGCGGCCTGGAACATGAAACAGCCACTGTGACGTCGATGAGCAGCCACGTAGCAAAATAGCCCGTGCCCTCTGTCATGCGACCAGGCAGGGACCGCACTGTGGAGGCCAACTACAACACCAGGCCTCTAGATCAGAGCAAATACATTTCCTCAGCAAAAGGGTTGTTGTTTTGTTAGCACCTGGGGAACTAAGAGGACAGCTGTGGCAGGAGCAGCTGTTCTCAGCTTACCCATTTAATGACCTTCTGCGTCATCAGGGTGCAATGCTAGAGCACCCCGACTTTATTCACCACAGATCGGGCTCCTAAATTGTATACCTGCCTTTCCAGTTCCTGGAGCCGAACAGAGAAGCATTCGCGGAGTCCTCTCTGCATAGGCGGCAGGGTGTATACCTGCCACAGATCCACCTGATAGCTGGATAGATTTGTACTCCAATCAAGACCCAGCTGTGCTGCAGATGTGCCCAGCTGCATACATGCCATTGCTGATCCATCTGCAGAAATGACCGTCTTACAGTGCTACACAATAAAGAGAGGATTGCTTTTTTTCTTGGGGCGCTCTCTTTCTCCGGGTTTTTTTCTCTCCTCCATTCTATGCTAACAGGGGTAATGAGGGGTCTCTGCTTTGGGCTTCAGAACAGTCCCTGGTGAACAATGTCCGGGGCAATTGATTTTTCCTGAGGAAACATTGCTATGGATCTGTCGACGCTGGAGTTTTTAGCATAAATTAACCAATTGCCAGTTATCTCAGGACATGCAACGCATCTGTGAAGACTAGTTGTGGATAATTTGCACACATTTGATCAGGGCTACAAACAGTGTTCTTTACCCTAGGGATCAACCCAGGCCAGGTAAACAGCAAATATGTATCACCTGAAACAAACTTCTGCAGAGTATCCAGACTGGTAATCAATTAATTCAAGGTAGAAATCTCCAGGGAAGATAAGCCTTTGGCGAGAGTGTCACATGCTGACATTTCACAGGGCAGCCTGTTGAACCTCCCCTGATTTTCACTGGGGCTTCCCAGACCCCCAGGTCGAAAACGGAGTCTTGGAAACAAGGAAGCGTTCTTTGAAACCAGCCGCACTGGTTGACTCTCAGAAGAGGTGCATTCAGAGCAGCACTGGTTACCAGCTACATCTTGGAAAAGGAAGAGGCTCATGATGAAGAAAGCACTGGACGGGGAGGCCAAATCGACAAAAAGAATAAGGAGTTGCAAGTTCCAGCTTTGAGGTACCTGGCCATGCAATGGAATTGGCAAATCCTGAGTTAGCTATCCAGGACCCCTATACAACATGTGAGGAGAGACAGGCACCTACGAAGGGGATTCACATGAGCCAGGATGCTATCTTTGGAGTCATCTCAGCTATCCAGTGGGAGATGCTGAGGAAAGGGATGTGTCCTAAGCCCCACGCTTGTCAGAAGGTTTGGCATGTAAGTCCTTTTGTGGGTCTGGGCCTGGGAGCCAGGAGATACTAGGTGAAATCCTGGCTCTACTGAGGTCAACAGCAAAACTCCCACTGACTTCCAGGGTCCAGGATTTCACCCCCTGGATTCCAATCCTGGCTCACCGTGTGACCCCCATCTGTGCCTTTGTGACCCCATCTGGGTAATGGGGCTAGTGCTATTGGTGGTGGACTCTCCTTCCTTAGAAGTTTTTAAGGTCAGGCTTGACAAAGCCCTGGCTGGGATGTTGGGGATTGGTCCTGCTTTGAGCAGGGGGTTGGACTAGATGACCTCCTGAGGTCCCTTCCAACCCTGATATTCTATGATTCTATGATTCTATTTACTCACCTCTCCAGATAAGTGTTTGTAAAGCATTTACCCTCTGCAAGGCAGGGAAGTGGGGACTCTACACCAACACCAGTGCAAATGTGTGCTTCCTTCTGCAGATAGCCAGCTCTGCCCTAGCCTCGCCTCCTTCCCCACTCCTTGGGGAGGCTTGCACCCTTGGGAGGACACCCTGTTCTCAGGAGCACAGAGAGTGCGATTCCAGCCGCTGCTGGCAGTGGGCAGTAGTGCTAAAGAAGAAAGCTTTGCACCTTTTCCTACCATGCATGCTTTCCCAGGGGCCAGGGGCAAGGTAGTCGGGTAACCGGGTATGCTGAGAAATTCCTGTTTTGTGCCTGCCTGTTTGCTGAATTTTCACCTAAAATATCCCGCCCTCTCTGGCCCAGAAACAGCAGCAATCATGCCAGCCACACGACGCACCTTAACATGGACCAGTTATGTCTGTCAAACTGATCTTCATGCAAGAGCTGCAGTGTTTGAATTTAACCAGCTAGCTAATGCCCTCTAACGGATCTGTCACATCTCTGATTCACCAGGGCGTGCCTCGCACCAGCGTCGCTTCCTTATGCTTTCACACTAAAAGCAACAGAATTACATTGGAGCATTAATTCTGGAGCAAGAGTATAAGAACAGTTGAGGAGCTACTCCCCCACAACCACGCGTGCACCAGAATCAGCAGGCCCGACTGCTCTCGTTCATCCCAGTTTACATCAGGAGACACACCATCGGCCCTGATTCCTGTCTCACTCCCCCTGGGGTAAATCGGGAATAACTCCATTGGGCCCAATTCTTAGGGTCACACCTATTGTCCCGCTTGGGAGGTGGCTGCCCTGGGAGATGTGTGAGGGCACTCAATGCACACTGCCAGCTGTCCCATTTTGTGGGCTCAGGACCGTCCCGGATGTCCTGGGGTATGTACCTCAGAGGTGGCAGCCCTACCGATTCATTTAGAAGGGTTTCATTTCGGGCATTTTGAAATTTCAACTTATCATTTTTAAAAAGTGTTCTGGCTAAAAATGTTGTTGTTGTTGTTTTTTTAAAGGGTGGCAAAATACCTGAAAACAACCCAAAACAAAAAAAATGGAAAAAAAAACCCATCAGTTTCAGTTTAAACCAAACCAGCTTACCAGTTCAGCCTCTGAGCCTAAAAATAAATTATTTGCTCCGCTCTATTCTCTACAGAGTAACTTAGAGCCGCTCACAGGCTTCGGATTCAGCTGAGGATACGGGTAGCTGAGGGCTACCTTTCCCCTTCCACTACCCCAGATCCTGCGCTGGTCACAGCTCTGCTGCATGGAGGATCTGGTCCAGAGTTCAGAAGCAAGGAAGAGACTGGGGAGCCTGAGAGTATGGAGGCCCTGAGGAAAAGAGAGAGATGGGGAGTGAGTGAGAGAGACACACAGAGGGTGCGTGCAAAATAATAAAGGGGGTGAAGGAGAAAGAAAGAAAGTAAAAGAAAAATGAACGGAAGATAAAAGGAGAACTGGGAATACGGAAATGGGGATGGGGCAAGTGGCAAGAAATGACATAGCACCATAGCAGAATTCAACTTAGATTGTAAGCTCTTTGGGGCAGTGTCTGTCTTTACGTTCTGTGCCCGTACAGCACCTGACAAAATGGGGTCCTGGAACATGACTGGGGCTTCTAGGCACAACATTAAATAATAACTTTCCAGCATACTCAGCAATCAACCTGCACCTAACGTACTGAGGACTGGCCCTGACTGGTGCTAGCACCCATCTCATTGGTCCTGAGCTAAAACCCAGTCAAAAGGTTCCCTTTGATTTCCAGGGGGTTGGATCAGGCCCTGAAGTGATACAGTCAACTTATACTTACCCCATATTTTAAACGTTGTGAAGAAAAATTCTGTAAAACCCCAAATCCAATAGAAATGTTTCCAGAACCACCAACGAGAACAGTCGCTTGTGAACCAATCCATTTGGTTTTCGTTCCAAATTGGAACGAAAAGTCAAAATTTTGCAAGTTACCTCAGAACAGAAATTTCTAATGTGGAAACATCAAAACATTTCATTTCTATAATGTCGAAACCCTATGCTATAAAAATGCAATTATACATAGTATTAAATATAATATATATTGCAATGAATATTTTGATATAATATAAAAGTCAAAACAAAACGAATGAAAACACCAAAACATTTACTCGTGTTGTTTTAAATTACTGAAATGAAATAAAAGTTGAAATGGTTGGTTTAGATTTTCTCCCATCGAAAATTTTGTCAGAACTGACATGTTGCTGCAAAATGTTTCTGTTTCAACGAAACTGTATTTTCTGATGGAAACCTGTTGTGTCAAACTTTGTAACTACAAAGATAGTCCAGCTCTGGAACAGGCTTCCCACAGAGCTTGTGGAATACCCATCACCGAGGGGTTTTTAAGCACAGGTTAGACAAACCCCTGTCAGGGCTGGTCTAGGTTTATTTGGCTCTGCCTCAGCACAGGGGGCTGGAGTAGATGACCTCTTGAGGTCCCTTCCAGGCTGACATTTCTAGGATTCTAAATTTTTCTGTCCTGGGTACTTACATGCTCTCAACACTGTGGCATCGGAGAACCACACAATCTTTTAATGCATTTATCCTCCTAAAACCCCTGTGAGGCTGGGCAGTGCCATTGTTACAGATGGGGAACTGAGGCACAGAGAGACTAAATGACTCACCCAAGGCCACACAGGAATCTGTGGCAGAGCAGGGAACTGAATCCAGGTCCCGAGCTAGTGCTCTAACCACTCAGCAACCCTTCTCCATGGTACCCCCTTGTGGCCCGACAGGGTACTCCTCACCTTGTTACAGGGTCTCCGAAGATCAGTTGTCACCTCTCACAGGTCCAATGTAGTGGTGCTTTAGCCCTCTGGCTAAAGGGCACCTGAATCCCAACCCTTCCGAAATACTAAAGTCCAAACAAAAAGAAAAGCTAGAAACTCAAAACTAGGGCTGTCCAATGAGTCTTCAGCTGGGCGCCACCCCTCTACTCGGGGCTGGTCTTCATGCAACCAGCCTGTTTAGACAAGTTCCCCAGCCCCATTGTCCCATCCACCAGGAGGGCTTGTCCAGACAGCAAACTCTCTCTGACTGTTGGCTGAAACCAAACGTCCCTCACCAAGGAAGAAGCGAAGCAGAGCTGAGCTCTGCTCTGCTTCCTGGTCAGTCTCAGACTGAGCTGGGCCTTCTCCTTTCAACACCTCTCTCCACACCTGACATTTGCTGCAGGTGTAGTAGGGTAGCAGGAGGCAGATGGGGCCAGAAGTCCTTGTTACGCCTCTCCTGACTGGTATGGGACCTGTGTGCCCCATCACAGCACTCTTCTTTATACCCACCTTGCACAGCTGTGAACAACAACAAAACTTACAAGCCGGTGGAGAGTCAGCCCTAAGGTGTACGGTATTGAAGAATCAGGTTCCTCTGTGCTTTGAGAATCCATCCAGTTAAGGCCGACCCTGTTACGGTCATAGCTGCTCATTCCAGCAGCTTGGCCCAGTGGATCATGCACTGGACAAGGCCTTGGGAGAGCTGTTTTCTATTCCTACCACTGCCCTGCTGGGTGACCTTGGGGAAGTCACTTTGCCTCTCTGGCCTTAGTTTCCCTGTCTGTAAATTGGCAATAAGGAAGCTGACCTCATTGGAGAAGTGCTTTGAGATCTACAGCTGAAAAGAGATTGGTATTAGCTTTACTATCTACCACATGCTCACTGAAACAAGTTTCAGTTCCCAAGCAGAGGAGCGAAATGCTGAGCATTGGATAATGAAACAGGTCGGTGGGCAGAGGGGAGAGATAAAAGACCATGTTTATTTGAATGGCCGCAGGAAATTGGAGGATTGCAAAATGTTTACCAAAAAAGAAAAAAGCATACTGTGTTTTTTAAAAAAATTACAGAGTGCAGATGGTTTACACCCCATTCATTTATCAAATCCATTCTGATACCAGGCAGTCCCTTCAAGCCCATGACCTGTCATCATTTCCTGGGCATGTCACGGTCACAACCCCCGTTGGTTTTGTTCAAGGACTCCATGCTGCCATTGGCCGCAGCCAGGCTAGTAAGCATTTTCTCCACTTCCCTGGGTAGAATTTGCTTCTCCTCATTCTCCGTCTCCCTGTGGTAGAAATAGTTAAAGTTGGAGACGATGACTGGGACAGGAAGCGCGATGGTTAACACCCCCGCAATAGCACACAGGGTTCCCACTATCTTCCCACCCAACGTGGTAGGGCACATGTCTCCATAGCCGACCGTTGTCATGGTCACCACAGCCCACCAGAACCCATCAGGGATGCTGGAAAAATGAGACTGTGGCTCGTCCACCTCCGCAAAGTAGATGGCGCTGGAGAAGAGGATGACTCCGATGAAGAGGAAGAAGATGAGCAAGCCCAGCTCCCGCATGCTGGCCTTGAGGGTCTGCCCCAGGATCTGCAGGCCCTTGGAATGCCGCGAGAGCTTGAAGATGCGGAAGACCCGGACCAAGCGGATGATCCTCAGTATGGCCAGGGACATGTTTTGCTGCCCATTTTGTTCGTTGTGCTGGACCAGCTCAGTGGTGAGGGTCACGAAGTAGGGAATGATGGACACAATGTCGATGATGTTCATGATGTTCCTGAAGAACGCAGCCTTGCTGGGGCAGACTACAAATCTGACTAAGAGCTCAAACGAGAACCAGATGATGCAGGCTGTCTCTATGACAAAGAAGGGGTCCGTGAAGGTGCTCGGGGCCAGGTTGGCTTTGGTCAAGTTGTTAGCAGCGTCCTTGATGACCTTGAACTCCCGTTCCTCCCTGAACTCGGGCAAGGTCTCCACGCAGAAGATGATGATGGAAATGACAATGACCAAGACTGAGACCAAAGCCACGCCCCTGGCCGCACTGGAGCTTTCGGGGTACTCAAACAGCAGCCAGAACTGCCTGTGAAAATCATTGGTGGGCAGAAGAGTCTCAGGGTCCTTGATGAACCCTTCATCTTCCCTGAACTGGTCCATGGCTTCATTGCCCAGCTCATAGAAGGTGATTTCATCAGCAAAGACATCTATGGGGACATTGGCCGGGCGCCGGATTTTCCCACCGGACTGGTAGTAGTAGAGGATCCCATCAAAACTTGGCCTGTTCCTGTCAAAGAAATACTCGTTTCTCATGGAGTCAAAGTAGCACATCCGCTTCTCTGGGTCCCCGAGTAGCGTCTCTGGAAACTGATTGAGGGTTTTGAGCTGTGTCTCGAACCTCAGCCCAGCAATGTTGATGATGACTCTCTGTTCACCCTCGTCCATGCCCTCCCGCTCCCCCATCAGGTGCTCACCGAACTCTGCAGAGAACTTGGAGAAAATGGTCTCATTGTTGGTGTTCTCACTGTTGAGGAGGATTCTCCAGTGGGGCAAGAGGCTGGCACAGCTGGGGTGTCCCTTCTGCAATTGGGCAGCAGTGCTGAAGTCATTTGAATAACAGGGATCTTCCATTATCTCATCATTGTTGTCAAAACTGACTAGTGCCACCTCCATCTCCTTCCAACTGGACACTTCCATCATACAGTAATCAGATTAGCAGCATAAATCCCGGGGTCAGATACCGGCAGCTTGCGTCTTTCCCACGCTATGATGATCTGCAAGCAAACAGACAGAGATACGGAGATGAATTATGTATATGTGTGTCACTTCCTTCTTGCATGCAAAGAATAAAATAGATCTGAGATCAGGATAACCTTTTTTTTAACAAAAATTAATTGTACTTAGTGATAATCCTTTCATCGTCTCTTTCAACCAAGGACTTTGCAAGCATTCATTATTGCATTTCACCATCACAATACAGCTCATAGTGACCAAGGTTAAGGCAGTAGCAAAGCCTGGGATAGAACCCCAGAGTCCTGGTTGGCAGCCCCCTCTCCCTGCAATGTTTTAGTTCCTTTCCAACAAGGAGTTCAAAGTGCTTTGCACACACTAATTACGGTAACGAAGCTTCACAACCAGTGCCTCCGAGGTCACAGTGAGACAGACACAGATCCTGGAAAAGAACCCAGGTGTCCTGACTGGCAGCTTCCTAAGATCTAACCAGGAGAGACACTGGGCCAGATCCTGGTATCTCTGATGTCAATGCCCAGGATTTGACTCCCAGCCTCCAATTTGACCTGATGAAAGTGCCAGACTGACACCCCAGGAATTGAAAGCTCGCTTATGGATAGGCCAGGCCCAGGAGCAGTGCTCCCTCATCCCTGACCTAGTGGGAGCACTGCTAGGAGAGGAAAGTTCAGCCCTTCATGGGCTCTCTAGGGGTGCTGTTGTGGTAATGTGCACACACATCACATTAAAACCTGCACTGAGCCCCCCCAACTCATTTCTCATCAGCCAGCGGTTACAGACCCAGGCCACATGAGCTAGAGGTGAGAAGCTCCCTATCCCATTACCAGTCCCTGAGTCACTCAAGCCCAGTCCTCCAAGGTATTTTGGCACCTAACTCCCATTGATTTCAAGGGAGTTAGGCACCTAGATACCTCTGGATAAGTCACTTATCTCTCTGGGGCCATGTCTACATTACAGAGGCTCTGCCAGCATGACCCCCTGGCAGAGGGAGCATGTTCCAACAGACCCTCTTCCGCTAGCACAGGAACACCACCTCCTGAACGAGGCTGGCTAAGCTGACAGAAGCACTCTCCTCTTGGCATAGCTGCGTCTGCACTGAGGGTTTTGTCGGCCTACCTATGTCAGCGAGGGGGGATGATTTTTTTCACACCCCTGGCCGAAATAGCCACACCGGCATAGCTTGGTGTCATGTAGCCCAGGCCTGGGTAAAAGTTGCAGAAGCAGTTAAGTGGAAGTCAATTGGACTAGGGCCTTGTCAGCCCAAGAGAGGCTTTGTTGTATTGATCTCACTATACTGGTAAACCTCCTGGTGGAGACTCCGTTATAGTTTATAGCAGTTCCCAGAATGAAATAAGCTACATCAGCACTATTTTGCTGGTATAAACTGTGTGTACTCAGGGGCTTTTGTCTATGTAAGTTAGGAAGGGTGATTTTTTTCCCCACTCCTAACTGATGAAGCTACGCTGGCAAAACTTTTAAGCACAGCCAGGCCTTAGGCTACTAAGTTACTTTGAAAATTCTACCCTTGGTGCTTATTTATCTATACAGTAGAACCTCAGAGTTACAAACACCAGAGTTACGAACTGACCAGTCAACTACACACCGCCTTTGGACGCGGAAGTACATGATCAGGCAGCCGCAGAGGTAAAAAAAAAAGTAAACGCAGTACAGTCCTGTGTTAAACGTGAACTACTACAAAGTAAAGGGAAAGCAGAATTTTTTTTCTGCATAGTAAAGTTTCAAAGCTGTATTAAGTCAATGTTCAGCTGTAAACTTTTGAAAGAACCACCATAATGTTTTGTTCCAGAGTAGCAGCCGTGTTAGTCTGTATTCGCACAAAGAAAATGAGGACTTGTGGCACCTTAGAGACTAACCAATTTATCTGAGCATAAGCTTTCGTAAGCTACAGCTCACTTCATCCACTGAATGCATCCGATGAAGTGAGCTGTAGCTCACGAAAGCTTATGCTCAAATAAATTGGTTAGTCTCTAAGGTGCCACAGGTACTCCTTTTCTTTTTCCATAATGTTTTGTTCAGAGTTAGGAACAAGCTCTATTCCCGAGGTGTTCGTAACTGTGAGGTTCTACTGTCATACTTATCTGATGCCCCAGTACTCACAATGAGAGCTGCTTGGGCATTTCTGGATGGAACATTTTTTCCATTGGAAAACGCCGTTTTGTCCACATCAGAACTTTTCACGGGAACGTATCAATTTCAACAACAACAACAAAAATCCAAATTAAACACTTTGATTTTATTGGAAGGAAAAATTTTAATTGACCCTAATTTTATGTTTAATTTTGTTTTGTGGAAAATTTTGAAATTCTTTGGTCTCATTCCAGTTCAGGCCAAAAGCACATTTCAAAATTGTGGAATTTCCTGTGAAATGTAAATTCCAGCTCCCATGCCTCACAATCTTTAATTAATGTGTCCCCATAATCTTCTGTGATTGCAGGAAGTGCTATTATCCCCACTGTACAGATGGGGAACTGAGGCACAAAGAGACTAAGTGACTTCTCTAAGGATCCACAAGAAGTCTGTAGCAGAGCAGGGAATTGAATCCAAGATGCTCAAGTCCCAGGCTAATGCAGTAACCACTGGGCCATCCTTTGCCTTGGCTCTGTAGCTGTATAAGGGGCATAATAAATCTTCCTTTGTCTTCTGTGTTTAGATTGTAAGCTTTTATGGGCAGGGATTGTCTCTTAGTATGTGTGTTTCCAGCACTGAGCACCACGGGGCTCTGATCTTGGAATAGAAATAATAAAAATAAAGAATTTCTAAATGACAATGCCTGGCAAATAACAATGTCTGGCAAATAACAATAAAATAAAGCCTCCACTGGAAGGCACCAGAGAAGGAATTATTAGTGAAGGAGCATTAATGACTCAAGATCCAGTCTCAAAGACTGCCCTGGGACCTCTGGGAAGCTCACCTCCAGTTGTAGTTCCCAATAGCTCTCTGACTGGATTTAAACTCACAGCTGACTTAGCTTGATGCTGCATGGCACTGAGAGCACTCCACTGTCATTGGCTTTAAAGGGAACTAATTAGGGTATGTCTGTACTGCAAAGAAAAACCCACAGCACCAATTCTCAAAACCCAGGCCAACTGACTCTGGCTCACGGGGCTTGGGCTGCGGGGTTGATAACAGCAGTGTGGGCATTCCCGCTGGGCTGGAGCATGGGCTCTGAAACATGGTGAGGGTCTCTGAATCCAGACTCCAGCCATAGTGGGAACGTCTACACTGCTGTGTTTAGCCCTGCAGCCTGAGCCCCGCAAGCCCAGATCAATTGACCTGAGCTTCGAGAATCAGTACAGCAGGTTTTTCTTTGCAGTGTAGACGTCCACTTAGTGTACTCAGGACCTTGCAGGATCAGTGCTAGTGGCAACATACTTTGCTCTTTGTGCATGGGTGTCACAGTCCCCAGCTATCACCCTGATACACGGCTCTGCCCTCCTTAACCCTTTGGTGCTGAGAATCTGCATCCTGTGGCTGACAATGGGGTTTATTAGTAGGAAATAGTGATTCCTGGTTTCAAAAGAGAAAGGAAACATCAGCACCCACATCTTTGGATGCTGATTTTAATCTTTTGGGACAGCAAAATTCAGCTCTAAAGCTACCCCCTCTAGTATCTGTCTGTCTCTTTTCCCAAACAGGATCAGCCAGAACTACGTCTGATGCATCTGTGAGGCATGAATGTCTCTCAGATTCCTGTGATTCCTTACCCATTCAGAGAGGGAGCACTAACCACATGGATGCATGTGTAAATCAGTGAACATATACTCTAGCTGGAGGGCTGCAATCTTAGCACCCTACCCACCCTGCGTTCCTCATGCCCACATCTGCCTGTCTGGATGCTGGGAGCAGACAAGGGAAATCCTATGATTAGAGAATGTGCTTAACTCCCTCCAACATCCTGCAGAATTGTATGAATGAAGCAGCAACAGCCAAAGGGAGTGGAACACAGGACTTGCTTAGTTGGGGGACCAGTGATCAGCACTACTTGCCACCTAGGAAATGAAAAACCCTGTGAGAGGCAGTTCTGAACTCACCTGACCCTAGTGGAAGTTTCCTCCGGACACTCCAATAGTTAGGGGTTGGCTTTTCCCCAGGGAGACTGTGATGCGCATCAGCACCCCTGCTTTGATGCACATTGTTTCCCTACAGATCTCATGGTTATCCGTGATGAAAGGATGCTTAATACCTGCATTGGTACCATCATCCCAAAGCAATTACGCCTCGCCTCTTTATTTACTCACACCTGGTTTACACCTAAAACTTGGGTCAACCTAACTACATTGCTTAGAGGGGTTAAAAATTCGCACTCTTGAGAGTTGTAGTTAAGCTGACCTAAGACCCACTGTAGATTCTTTCATCAACCTACTGCCTCTCAGAGAGGTGGATTTACTACAACAGTGGAAAACCCCCGTCTACACTACACTGGAACCACTGCAGGGCTGCTGCTATCGTGTTTCTAGCAAAGACATACCCTCAACCTCAACCACTCGTTTGACACCACCCAGTCTGAAATCTCTGAAACCCCGCATGGGCCAGGACAGATGAGGCAGTGTCCTCGGACGCCTAGAGCAGTGGATGAGGCCTTCTGTTCTTGGTCTGACACTATCTCGCCGTGTGACCTTGCGTAAGTCACTTAGGCTGAAATTTTCAATTCCCTACTTGTCTGAGTCCCAATTCAATGTGTCCGTCTAGCACATGACTTTTCAGAGAAGAGGGTCAGCTACCACTCCCATTGGCTTCAACTGGAGACATTTTGGACAACGTTAGCCGTATCCTCTTGGTGCTTTAGTTTAGCCCCCTGATAAATGGAGATGATTATACTTCTCAGCAGTGTAGATGTGAGGCTTCAGGAGTGCCATTTTATAAGGTACCTGGGGCCTGATCCAGTGCCCTCTGAAGTCAATGAAAAAGCTCCAATGGACTCCCGTGAGCTTTAGAGTAGGCCCATAGTTAGGGCTGAACAAAAATAAAATTTTAAGAGAAAACAGCTTTTTCAAGGCAGCAGAAATTTCTGTGGGAAATCTCTCTCACACACACACCAACGCCCACACACACACAAAATACAAACTTAGGGGGTTGTTGAAAAAATTAAAACTGAGCAGGGTTCAGTTGCCAGAAGGAGAAGAAAAAATTTAGCTTTGGGTTTTTTTCTATGCACCCCAAACCTTTCAAAGACAAATTTCAGGGAAAAAATAATGGACATGAAAAATTCTTGAGGGAAAAACAAAACAAAGAAGCAAAAACATCCTCTGATCATCTTGATTCCGGGATGAAAGTCATTGTGCTATATCATGGCTTCTAATTAGGGTTAGGGTTAGGGCTAGGGTTAGGGTTTGTCCCATTCCTCAACCAGCCAGAGATCTCTGCTGCTCATGGGGGGAAGTTATTTTGTACAGCGTGTGATGGGAGCAGAAGTCCACTGCAGGGCTTGATTCAGATTCATGCTTGACATTGAGGCTGTTCTACTGAAAAAGCGGTTGGGGGCATAGCGAGATGTTTGTTCCTCTGGCTATGATTTGCCCTTTTTAGATAGCCCTGTGCAGTTAATTTTTTAAGAGATGCAAAGGATAGTGGAGTCACTTGAGACTCAGAAGTTTCTAAGCTTTAATCTGTTTGCAAACTTAATTGGGGGACGTAGAAAGCTGTCTGGACCGGATCCTCTACTGCTGTAAATCAGCTGGTGTAAACTGCTGAGGATCCAGCCTCTGTATTTTTGGCTGGTGCCTTAGAAAATCTCAAGTAAATCACTGGGAAAAGTAGGAATAGGTCCTGAATCATCTGGCTTTGAAATTAAGTTCAGATCTCAGTTCCTATTTGGCCTAGATTGGTTGCCTAGCAGATAACCATGATGGGTGATTAAGAGAGCGTGACATGGAGGATGCTGGGAGCCCACTCCTGTCCTTTCAGCCGTACTACTTTGGGCTGTGTGACCCCATTAGATCACATGAGCCACAGGACAGGGTCGGGCTGGGTTAGCCCAACAGGGTGCTAGAAGAAGAGCAGTTGATGGTTCAGTATCCCCGGGAAGTGTGTGTTACTGTGTTAGAGGTGCTGGTCTGGTGGATGATTTTCTTAATATTTGCATTGCTGTAGTACACACAGGCCCTAATCAGGGATCAGGGCCCTACTGCGCCCGGTGCTGTACATGCAAAAAGACATACGAAAAGGTGCTGCAAAAGGGCTGACAGTTCCTGAGAAATAAAATCAAGATCCTGACCACTTGTTGGTGCCACGGTTCTTCTCCAGGACAATCAAAATCAGTGGGCTCAAGGTTACCTTCTTCCCCCTCAGAAGCTGGGATTCCTGCAGCACCCTTCTCCCTCCTGCCCTCTGAGGCTTCCTAGGAGCAGCAAAAGTAGCTGGCTCAGGCAGCAGCTGCCTCGAAGTTGGAGGCGGGGAGCTGTGAAAAGGAGCAGCACCTGGGAACAGGATGGAAATGAATCCGTACAGATTTGTGTGTGTGTGTGCGTGTGTGTGTGTAGGGAGTGGAGGAGGGAATGTGTAGGACTGGGGTTGTGGCCATAATTGAATGCGGGTGTGGTTACAGTTGACCCCACCTTTTGGCAAGGAAGTGACAGTTCCCACCTATCCTCTGAAAACTGAAGTCTGGCCAGGCTTTGTGGAAATCAGACGCAAAAGGGGAGCAATTGTGGATAGAGTGAAATCCCTTTAGAACATGAACAGATCTCTGGAAAGTATTCTGCATTATTCACCCAGCTCTCGAGAAAGAAAAACAAATGACCCTGGTTTTCAACACACTGAACAACAACTAACAACATATAACAACACGTTAAAGAATATTCTTGGCCCAATATCAACAGTGAGATTGTGGGGGCATCTTTCTCCCAGCTACTTGCAGGTCTGGGTGCATCAGTAGCTTGATGCATAACTTTCCCTTATGCAAAAAGCTTCTGCTTTCTTGCCAGGATTCATGTAAGAGAGCCAAGCCAGTGACTGGGCACCAGCATTAGGATGTGGAAGACCCTGTATTACACTAAAGGGGAATGTTATACAAAATTCAGAGGAAGGACTGGCTACCAGTTAAAGAACTGCCATGGGACTCGGGAAATCTGGGATTAGTTCACTGCTGTGCCACAGACTCCGTGTGACCTTGAACAAGTCAGCAGATTTCTTTGTGTCACAATTTTCCATCTGTAAAATGGGGTTAAGAAGGCGTCCTTTGTCTGTCTTGTCTATTTAGACTGTAAGCTCAAAGACTGTTCATTACTCTGTGTTTGTGAAGCTCCTCATACAAGAGGGCCCTGATCCTAGGTGTTACGGTAATACAATTTATAAAGATAACAATACTGTAATAGACATAACAACAGGCAGGTGGCAATGTGAGTGACTCTGATCAAATTTGGATGTAGCGAAAAACCACCTGCTTCTGGAGCCTGAAATTTAAAGTGAATGGCAGAAGTGGTCAAACAAAGCAAATTGATTGTTCCCTAAACCCCATTGAATCAGAAAGTATTACATTCACCTCACTAAGTTAGATAAAGTAAAGAGTTTAGCTGTTTAGAAAAATATCAGCCAGCTAGATTCTGCTATTGGCTTCCCCAGTGTAAATATAAAATCACTCCAGGGATGTCCGGGGAATACTCCAGATTTACACCAGTGTAACTGACAGCAGGATTGCTTCACGTTGCTTAGGTGTCAGAAAGAAAATACCACCCTTAAAGGAAAGCAAAATCCATGCAACAGCTTGGAAGGTGTCTTATGTCAAACTTAATCATCATAACGTTCACCATTGCTAGAACCCAATGACCATCCAAAAGGAGAGGAAGAAGAGAGACCACAAAAAAAACAGTGGCTCGTAAAAGCATGCCAATTGCCAGGGATAACTAAGTATGTGCCGAGAGGTGATCTTGCTAATCCTTGTATTAAATATACTTCATGAGGGTTCCGAACCCTTGCTATGAAAGGCCTTAGATACACTGACCGTGTGTCCCCTTACCCATTTTGTATAGTATTCTCTGTCTTTATGACCTTAGAAGAAGATCTGAATATACCGTTGACATTTCAATGCAGAGCCAGGCTTCCCCATGGTAGGTGAAACTTATACAAGGGTTGTAGCTGCCGATTGCTGGTGAGCTATGCTGAGTGCATGGGTTTAAGTTTTCTGCCACTTTCCCTTGCTGGTTCTAGTAGGTGGCATGATAATTCACTTCATATGATTGGTGGAATAATACTGCAGGGCCTGATATGAATAGCAGGCAGACAAAGCCCTATTAAAAATATATAGGGCCAAATTCTACCTTCAGCCAGTGCAGCCCCGCTTGTCTTAGTGCAACTTTGTGCACTTCAATGGAGCTGCGCCAGCGTATGAGAGCAGGATTTGGCCCTCCGCCTGTCATCCTTCAAGCACTTTGCTCATATCAACCAAGCCTCACACACACCCTCCCCTCTGACAGATGGGGAAACTGAGGCACAGAGGGCTTCAGGAACACCTGGTGGATGGCCCTAGTAATAAGGATTGGGAGGGCAAAAGACTTCTTCTCTCCCCTATGTGCACCCGGGGGATGGCGAGATTACAGTCCATCCTGGCGCCCTTTTCTATCGTCTTCCCCCTCTATTGGACAGCAGAGTTGGCTACATGATGCATTTCTTCTGCATGCCTAGGAACAATAGTGTCAATCAGACACAATGGCCCAGGTCCTCAAAGGTATTTAGGCTCCTAACTTCCACTGGAGCAGAAGTACCTTTGAGGTTCTGGGCCAATGGGAATCAATCAGGGCTGAACAGCATACTCAGAGAACAGAACCCAGGAGTCCTGGCTCACAGCCCAGTGCTCAGATAGCCCGCTCATGTCTGTCTGTCTAGCACTCATAAATAAAATTACAATAAAACAGAGTATTTCCAATGCCACAAAACATAATGAAGAGAAATTGAGCCACTTTATACAATACATGCTTTAGGCTTCAGTGGTGATCAGAACCTGAAAATTGTCTCTTTTTTTCCCTCCTAAACCATCAAACATCTGCTTCCTGGAATCTGATTTACTAATACTCTTTATCTTAAATCCCCAGCTGGGGTGGGGAAAAAGATAAAGGTCATTTTAAGGGATAGGTTCTGTTTTTTCCATCATATGGTATTGGCAAATTAGTATGTTTAATGTCACCATTTCACCTCTCCCTCCCCAGCCTCAAAACACAGCAGCAGAAATAGTTACATTCAATTCATTTATGCTTCCAACCAGCTCAGCGCTACGGTTTTTAACAGGAATGACTGCTCACCCTTGCTGCAATTAAAAACCAAACCAAACCCCCAAAGTTATCAAACTGAAAAAACACATGCACTGAGCAGACTTTCCCCCTGCTGCTTAGACTAATGTTTAGGATTTTTGTTGTTGGGGTTTTTTGCCTGTGACCCCCGAAACAGCACGGTCACCTTAGGACTTACCGTCGCAAGGCAGAGAAATGCCAAAGCTCTTTGCATCTGTAAAGTGAAATATTTAATACAGAAAGAGATGGGGAGGGGGAGATAACTCACCCATGCCCTTGCAAAGTCTCTTTGGGATAAAGGGAGCAGCAAGTGGCCCTTTATCAGTTGTAGCCCAAACTGATTGAGCGGTGAGAGTGGTGAGGACTTGGGGATTTGGCCTGCAGGGAAAGCGAGAGCTGGAACACATTTGTTGATCCTGTGCTTGAAAGCCGTTGGCATATGAAAGTGCAGGTGAGGGCTGGGGTGGAGAAGAGGCTGCATCTGAAAGCGACGTGGGGGGGAAACGCCGTGAAAAGCAGGTAAGAGGACTCCAATGCTGCATCCGTGTCACTTGTTGGCCTCATCCCGTTCATTCCATGCTGCTGCACCTTTACTTTCCCGTTCCATGACAAATACTTTTCTACTGAAGCCCCGCTGTGTATGATGTCCTCCGGGTTGTTCTGCTCATCACCAGCAGAGCAGCAGAGCAAATCAACCCTTTTTGGAATGAAACAGGGCATCAGCCACAGGGCCGTGGCCTTCTCTCGGATACTCCGTATAATCCCTGATAATGCCACCCCATATTCCTCTACCGACAGCGGAAAATTCTTGCCTGCGACATTGCGAGCTGGGGGTTGGCAGGCGGGAGGGGAGGAGGACACAGTCATTGACTTCAGAAGAGAGATTTACATGACAGAATATGGCTTTTTATTAAAAAAAGAAAAAATAGATCAGTCTTAACAGGGGAAAACAAGGGTGCCCTCAGATCATTTCAAGAAGCATGTTACAGCCGAGGCGCCTACCTCTCGTCTGCAACCACAGCTACAGCGGTGTCCTTTAAACACGTCTCGTTTACGCTCCCTGTGAGTCAGGAATCGTCCCAGAGGATCACACATCTTAGTCCAGTTTCCTGTCTCCGACGGGGTCCAGGGCCAGATGCTTCAGGGGAAGGTGCCAATAAGCCCCGAAGTAGGTGACTCTGAAATAACCTGCTCATAAGAGGACGTTGTCTTCCGAATTCCTGTCCGCAACCAGCACTTTGGCTGCTGCCCCAAAGCAGGAGGGTTTATAGCCTTTATTAATAAATAAATAACTGAATGACCCTATCAAATGTGACCGTGGATGTTCTCATTATCCATATAAATAGCCAGCCTTTTTTTTGAAATCCAGCTAAGCTCTTGGCTTTGATGTTTTCTTGTGGCAGAGAGTTCCACTGGCTAATTATGGATTGTGTTAAAATCCTTTTTGATTGCCTTTCAAATGAATAAAACGTCCCCTAGGTCTTGCACTATGAGAGAGGGGTGAATTAATTGTTCATGGTATTGTAACATCCCTTCTTAATCTCTCCTCAGTGATCTAAACAGTCCCAAGCTTTCGAATCTCAGAAGTCAGTCCAGGCCTCTAATCCTTTTTGTAACAACTTCTACGTCTGCTGTCTCCTTTTGGAGCTTGGGTGAACACAGGATTCCAGCTGATGATGTGCCATTAATTGCAACAGCATTATAATATTTTCACTGGTATTGTCTATTCATGCATCTTTAAATGGCCATTGCTTTCTTGACTGCTGCTGCACGGTAAGCAAGGTATTCATGAAGCCTTAGGTAATGATGTCCAGGTCCTTTTCCTGAGCAATTACAGTGAATTCAGAACCCAGCAATGTACACGAGCTGCTCTTACTTTTCTTCCCAAGGATCTTATCTCAAATTTGTCGACGATGCATTTCCTCTGCATCCTTACCATACTACCCATTCACATAGATTTGTCAGAGCCTTCTAAGTTTCCCCAAAGCCTTCTCTAATCTTTGTTACCTATGTCACCTGCAGGTTTTGCCACTCAGTGTGTGGCCTTGGACAAGTCACTTTGCCTTTCTTGCCTCAGTTTCTCCACCTATAAAAAAGGGATAATAACTTTTACCCACCTTGGTGAAGCAGTTTGAGAGCTATAGATGAAAAGAGCCATATAAATGCTATGTATTGTTATTACTTGAGACCCAAATTCTATTTTATCAGGGTCCTACCTATATCTGTTGTAACCCTACTATTTATTTCAGTGAGCGCGTGTTGAAATTTGTGTCTGGTTTAGCTTGGCTGTAAACTCTTTGTTGGCAAAGACTGTCTTTTTGTTCTTTGTTGGTGCAACACCTAGCACAGTGGGTCCTGGTCTGTGAGGGGGGCTCGCAGGTGCTACCACAATTAATAAAGAAATAAATACATCCTCCAAGCTGATTCAGGGCTACAAGGACATGGGTCCTATTATGTCAAAATCTCACATGCTCTTACCACAGGATTTGAGCCCCAGATAGCAGAAATCTTATGCAATCAGCTGATCACAGGGGATTTCAGCGGAATACTAACTGCCTCTGGAAAATCCACTCCTTCTGACTTTGGATTCAACCTAAAACCCAAACCCTAGAGACACGTTTGGACCTGAGGATTCAGATCTAACTCCCCGAAACGCCTCCAAGGAATGAAAGGAAGTCCAGATTCCTGGCATCCTTTTGGTCCCACCCATGTCATTAATATGACATCAGAGGTGTTGAACATTGTAACTCTTAGTGCACCGGTGGCAGGCAGTGAAATCTACGGTGATGAGCACGGTCTAAGAATCTGCATAGAACAGAAGAGAACTCTGATGGAATCTTCAGCCATTCTTCCATTGCCTATTGCATCCTTTATTTCTGGGGGGTTTGTAACACTCTCGTAGAAGCCCAGGTCATCCCCTGGGGGCCTCCCAAGGGCTTAGATGGGGGCAGAGAAGTACTTGCTGTAAGAAGCTGGAGGAGGAGTTTACTGTAAAAAAGCAGGGATCTGAGAGGGAAGACAGAGCCTCAACAGCACAGCTTGACTGGTCTGGATGACCTTTCCCTTCTCCTGAGCTTCCTTTTGCTCTAATCTGTTCTTCCAGGCCTGCAAGAAGCAGGCCCCACGCCACACAGTGATGCAACCTTCCAGGGGATGAACTTGGCCCGTGGCTGTTCTAAAACCATGAAAGAAAAGGATCTGTATCGGCCTTATGTACAGATACGGGAACCCTGCCCAGCAGCCAGGTCTGCATGCACAGGTCTGTCACTGAATGGGTGCATTGGCGTAGGGAACATCAATTCTGACGTTGGACATTAACAAGCAACTTGAGTGGCAGCATAGTTCAGTGATCAGTACACAACACAATCAGGAGACCTTGCTTCTAAGCCCTGCTCTACCAGTGATTCCATGAGTGACCTGGGTTGGGTCACTGCCTGTTAATTCAGGGATTGTATAGCAATATGGTTCCCTGGGGGTCCTGGCTGCTTCTCTAATGCTAATAATAAGTTTAGCCCTTTATTCCTAGTAATGAATCATTTAAAAATGGACGTTGACTCTTAAAATACATTTGTTATTAATAATTGTATGAATCATTTACACCAATGAAGTTCAGCCTATGAGGTCACTCGTGGGCTATTCCCTTAGGTTGTTCATTGGTCCCCTGCTGTTCTTTTTCCTCCCTGATTGGATAGCTGATTCTCTCTCAACAGGAGAATGCCCAATAACGCTCTTATTCTCTTTCCTAGAAGAATATTTGGACAGAGATAAATCACATCCAAATGTCATGCAAACCTGTTAGCATGGATGTTTGTGAATGGGGGAAGAACAAGAGGCATGGACATGATTGCACAGAGCAGCCATTCGGAACTGACTTGAATGCTCATGAGTCTGGAGCATTTGACCAGCCCAGGGGCCCACACTGAGCACTGAAAGGTATCTGGAGTGAAGCCCTTTCTTCCACCAGCCAAGTTTCGTTGCGTGCCTTACGCCAATGCTGTGCTCGGGAGAAGAAGGTGAGGAAAAGTATCACACATAGTCTCCTCCACAGTTCCACGCTCCGGGTTAGAGGACCAGGACATTGTCCATGCACGGTTATCCGCTTTGTGTTTGCAGCTGTATATTTTCCATGCACTGCTGCCCACTGGGTTCATGCAGCAACATATTTTGCAGGCTCATTTCCCCACGCTCTGCCGCCATGTGCACGTTTTGCAGGATCAGTTCAGGCTCCTCTTTCTGAAAACTCCGTCCACTATTTTCTTTCACAATAATTTTTCTGTTCCAGGGGCCTGGGCAGAAAAAAAGCCTGGTGTAAGGATATGGAAACCAACCCAGCCCAAAGTTAACCTGCAGCCCATACCAGTTGGTGATGTCCTTATCAAAGCGACGACAGTTTGAACATCTCTCAGCAATTACACAGTAACAATAGTTACTGTCCATTTCAATAGTGTAAAGAATAGGGCCTTGCATATGCCTCTGTTATTCCTGTCCCCTGTCAACAACTCCTGCACCGTGCAGTGGTCCCATAGACAGCAGGCTGTAAATAATGAGTTGCTTTCACCACTTGAGAACAGGGTGCTGGCTCCTTGTCTTGGCTCTCTTGCTGAAGATGCTACAGAGTCCTTTTCAAAGCACAAAGGGAAATTATGGGAGCTTTCATGTCTAGGTGGGTTTCTATAGCTCGCGTTATGCAGGAGGTCAGACTAGATGATCCAAATGGTCCCTTTTGGCCTCTGAATCCATGAGTTGTTCGGGTTTTGGAGGCTATTATAGGACAAAAAGGTGACCAAGGAAGGGTTGTAGTGGTCTGTCAGATGATTGGTTGGTTCTAAGTATCCCAAAATAATAATGGTACCAAACGATTCAGGGGTGCCAGGAGTGTCTTGAGCCAGGTTCTCTGCTGGTGTAAACTGGTGCATCAGCATCAGACCTGCAGCATTTAATTCCAATGAAGAATTTGGCCCTAAATTCATCGCCGGCATGCATGCGAGGGGGCAGACTCACAGGTGATTGACGGTCTTCTCCACCCAGAGGGAAAGTTGGCTCGAATCACAGGAGATACTGCCTCCCAAGCATAGTTCATGAAGCTGATACCAGACCTGACTTACACCTTAAAGAGGTAAGAGGATGGATACGTACCGACCACCACCAGGCAGGGCTGCAGTCAAGCCTGGCTACACAGAGTGCCTCCCCATCTGGGGAGATAAAAGAACTAATCAACTGATTGCAGCCATCTGTTTTCCATCTGTTTTGATAGGGGACAAACTGCAACACAGAGGGCCTGTTCCTCCATTCCTTGCTCGCACCCATCTCCCTCTTGACTTCAGCGGGAGTGTCACGCATGCGAGGAATACAGGAATCACACACTTTGCTGACTTTCACAGGAGAGCTCAGAATAACCAACAGCCTGGCAGTGAGAGCACTCACCGGGGTGGTTAGAGACCCAGGTTCAAGTCCCTGATCTAAATGAGGCCGCACAGACACCAGAGCCAATAGCTGAGTGGTCAAGACCCGCCCGTGGGAAGCTGAGGTTCAAGTCCCTGCTCTGCTTGGTTTAGACCAAGAACTTGAACCTGGATATGTCTACACTTGGGGGGTGGGGATGTGCACCAGTTAGTATCAGAGCCGGCACTAAGAACAGCCAGGTAGATGGTTGGGTTCTGAAGGCTGGGGTGGGATTCAGAATCTGAGCTGGAACATCTACAAGGCTAATTATAGCATGGGTCTGTAGACCCAAGCTGCGAGACTTGCTGCCTTGGGTTTTGGGTGTGTGCAGTACAGTGCAGACCTATCCCTACATCTGAACTGAACAGAGACTTAAAACCTGAGTCTCCTATATCTCAGGGAAGTTCCCGAGTCCTCAGGTGGGTCTCTCAGTCTCTTCTGGGGTGGGTCTCAGTCTCTTCTGTTGGAGCTGTTCCACTTTGTATGCCCAATTAAATAGTCATTGGAGCAGGGACTTGAACCTGGGTCTCCCATCTGCCAGGTGGGAGCCCAGTCTATGGGGGGGGGGGGTAAGGGAGAGCGAAGGGGGTCTCTCTTTCTCTCTCGGGTGTGGGGGTATGTAAAACTGTAAAGGGTCTCGGTTTTGTCCTGCTGGGGGTGGGAAATTTCTTTTCTTCCCTTTTTTTTTAAAAAAAAAAATCAAAAAGTTTCACAGGACAGAAGAAACATTTAATGCCCAGATTTAGTTATCGGTGCTCCGCATCTCTGCAGATCAGGCCAGCTGGCTAACTATAGTTTTAGATGCTAATTTTAGGCAACCAACTTTGTAATTGCTGGGTCTAATTTCCAGAATTGTTGAGCGCGTACAAGCCTCAGTGGGAGCTGCTGGTGCTCAGCACCCCTTTAAATCAGGATCAGGTGTCCCAAAAATTGAAGTTGCCCCCAAAACTAGAGGCCACATTTGGAAAATCTGGGCTTTGATCTGTTGAAATTTAAACCTCTTTTTCCTTTTGCTAATGAGCCACTTGTCACTCTTGAACATGTACTTGTCCAGTTGCTTGGCAACTCTGATAATGTCATTATACATACAATCAAAGCTTTGCAATGCTATGAGAAGCTAAGCTATATGTAAAACCAAGAGTTCCCCCATACAGGGATCTGCTTATTGATAGTTAAAATACCCGAGGAATTTTAAAGACAGAATAATGCTTAAAACAAAATATTAGACAACCTGAATTTATAGCCAGGCTTACAGAATGATGATGGCAGAAAAATCTACTTTAATAAGGAAGAGGATAATGAAAAGAGAGACGGCCAAAAATGAAAGGTGCACAGAGGCTGTGTTGACCAAAATACATTTAAAACTTCACAAGGAATATGGAAAAACTATGCAATGCCTATTCGCGCATGAGTCAGTGATGAGAAAAAGCCCAGGATGGCTCTTTAAAAGACAGGAGGGGTTCCCCCCCCTTTTGCCAAGAGATGTAGAAAGCAAATGCTCTGCATGAGTATTTGCAAAAGACACAGAAGGTCACAACCCAGTGATTTGGATGCTATTGCATTTCCCCTTAGATAAGTAATTACACATCGAAAAAGGATTTCATCACCTATCCCTTAAGCATAGTACTTCTGGAAATTAGATCCCTTAAAGTTGCAGCCAATGCTTACAGCACAGCGTGCAGGCAAGTCACTGCGGAGGGTGTGCAAGCAAGGAAGGGAGTCAGGAAATGTCATTAGCACAATTGTGTTTATGAAAACTAAGAAGGATTGGAGGACAATGGGAGGTGGGGACGTGAGAGTTTTCGTATAACTGTTTCTGTATGGGAAAGGACCGAAAGGAGCTGCAGGATCACATGCAGTGTTTAAGCAGACAGAAACATCACCTGCATTTATACCAATTGTAATAGAATCCAGAGGCTTCAACCAAGATCAGCACCCCTACTGGACACAGTGCGAGACTCATAGTAAGAGAGAGCATTTGTACAGCACCTAACGCAATGGAGTCTCGGCCCATGGCTCCTAGGACAGTAGTACAAATAGTAAAAGAAACAGTGCCTGGCCTGGGGAGTTTGTGGTCAGAAGAGACAAGAGGGGTGAGAAAGGAAGAATGATTATCTTTCCTTCACAGACAGGAAGCCGAAGTACAGAGAGATTAAATGATCACCCCAGGACACACAAGAAGTCTATAGCGGAGCCAGGAGATGAACTGAGAATTTCTGACCCTGCCACCAGCACCCCAGTCCAGTACTTTAATCACAAGACCATCCTTCTAATGCCCCAGCCCGGCTAAATACCAGCCATGTCACCTTAACATCGGACAGCCTGGCCAGCTCCAGTTTTGAACTTGTCAGGCAAAATGAGCCGCAGCCAAAAACTCTTATCCAAACATCCCAGATCTGTTGTGGCAGTAAATATGTCAACTAGGAAACAATCCTGCACTGTCAGAAAGACAGGCTGGATAATCTAATAAGGTAGGTCTTTCCAACCCATAGATTCTAGTTTGGATTAGCTCTCAAATGCCTAGCTAGCCTGTATCCCTGTGATGGCATACAAAATAATGAATGGCATCCGGATGATATATGAATGGTATGGCATGGTCATATATGAATGACACAGAAAGGATGGTAAATCAGGCTGTCTTGTTTGCCCTATCCCAACATAAGGACAATCAATACATTAAAATGTAACACATTTTAAAACTGATAAAATGTTTTTTTTTTTACCCAGTGCAAAATTAGCCCGAGGAACTCATTGCCACAAGAGATCGATGAATCCTAGAGCTTAATAGAATTTAGATAAGGATGAGACTTTCATAAGGATAATGGGAACATCATCTACATTTAGATTAGGTAGTTTAAAAAATAGAAGGATTAAAACGCTCCTGCTTTTGGGCATGAGGCAACCACTCACTGAAAGGGGATAGGAAAGAACTCCCATCAGCTGGTTATTCCATAATTGACCACTAGGAGGGTTCTTGCATCTTCATCAGAAGCCGCTGGTCCTGGCCACTGTTGGAGACGATACTGGGCTAGATGGAGACTCCCATGGAAGTCTGGATTCGGATCGCAAACCTCATTCGATCACAGTGACTTGGTCCCCTCTCAGATTCCAGGTAACTTAGCAGGAGAGGGATGTATGTCCCAGCCTCTAATTCATACAGACACTGCACCCAGCTTCAGCACTGTCAGGAGAACAGGCAATGGAGCCATCTGTCAGAGCTTGCAGCCATCTGCACCGGATTCCCCAGAGGAGCTGCATGACATCAGAGGGAGGTTGGCCCAGGGGAAAGGGCACCAATGTAGGGGACTGGGATTCTGTTTTCCAGCCCTACAACAGACACTGTGATCTCAGGGAAAGTCACCTCACGCCTCTGTCCTTCGGTTTTTCCATCCATAAACAGGGGGCAACACGGCCAGTTTCCCTGCTGTAAAGAGCTTTGCGATCTATGGATTAAAAACACTGACTACCTGTTATCGTGATGTTGGCTGCTCCTTGTTGCTCAAAGCAGGAAAGGGAGAGAACAGAGACCAAGTCCCGTCTGCTGGCTTGGGGATGAGGGGAGCCATGTTACCAAATCCTTTGTTCTGTCAGGAATGAGGAATACCATGAGATAAATGCAGACTTTTTAAGGCATTGGTCTAGTGGCTAGAGTGCTGGCCTCATCCTCGGGAGATGATGTCCTAGTCCAGGCTCTGCCAATTCTCTATGCCTCACTTTCCCATCTGCAGATAAAAAGCACTGTGTAGGAGCTCTGTATATTTTCAAGAAACTAATAGGAATTGTGTAAAAATCCCTGTGCTGATAGATAAATCCTGACCTGAACTCCTGGGTTCTTAAAATCTGCTAATGCCCCTGCTTCCCCCCAACAGCATGACAGACAAACTATATATAGAACTAGGCTGACCTGAAATGTCCATCAGGCAGAGATGGGTGTCTTGCTGTGTTAGCAACTACAGCCAGCCCTGTTTAATGCTTCTCAGTTTGCATACTTTATTCAGATTTCTTTTAATAAATAAAACTCTGATTAATGGGGAACCTGGTATATATAGTACACGCCATGAGACAGATGAATTCTTCCTGATACCCAGATATACCCGTTGCATTAATCAACTGTGGATTAACCGGGTCAGGCTGTAATTTAATAACGAGAGAGATCAGGGATCAACGTTAAAAGGGGGCTGGAGTCAGGCAAAATTGCCCATACACGAAGAGCAGTTAAAATATGGCACAAGCTGCCAAAGGCAGCAGTAAGAGACACATAGTGTGAAATCATCTCCAAAGGAAAGCAGGCCTATTTCCGGAAGCACACAGGAGTATCCACAGCTTGAGGCATTATTTGGCCTAATTCAATAAATCCACTGAAATAAGTGAGACCTGGAAATCAGTGGGCATTAGGAGCCTAAATAGCTTTGAAGATCTGGGCCAGACCCTTTCCATTGGCTTCAAAGAGTTTTGGATTAGGCCATTAGGTTATGATTCAGGAAGAGACCTAAGCACATGCTTAACTTTAAGCAGGCTTAAGTGTCTCTACAACAAAGGATGGTTTTCCTGACTGAGGCCCATAAGCTGTGATGGTCAGGTTCCTCCACCTCCCCAGGTTAATAAATGCAGATTATTATTATTTCCAAAACATTTAAAATGCTTTAGAAATGACAGCGTAGATAGATAGATTATAGCTTGTAAAGTGCTTTGATCACCATGGAAGAAAAAAACAATTAAGATGTAAGATGGCAATAATAAGGGGCCTGATCCAAAGCCCATTGAAGTCAATGGGAGTCTTTCCTGATCATGCTGACGTGCTATGACAATATAAATTTTATTATAGGTAGGCACAGACTAGAACTCCAGAGCCAAAAGAACTGGAGCCAAATCCAGATCTCAGCTGTGTGTCTCTGGCTTGTCTGTACTGGATACCTAGATTTATGATTTACTTCATAGGTGCTGGAACTAGGGGTGCTGCTGCACCCCCTGGCTTGAAGTATTTCAGAGTAACAGCCGTGTTAGTCTGTATTCGCAAAAAGAAAAGGAGGACTTCATCGGCATCCGATGAAGTGGGCTGTAACTCACGAAAGCTTATGCTCAAATAAATTGGTTAGTCTCTAAGGTGCCACAAGTCCTCCTTTTCTTTTTGGCTTGAAGTAGTTTCCATTAGGATTCAATGATTCTCAGCACCACCACTATACAAATTGTTCCAGCACCCCTGACTTCCCCCAACTGAAATGCAGCTGCCTCTTGGCTGGAATGTGGGTGCTGTTCACTATCGAACCTTCCCAATAGTTTAGGACAGAAAATAAAGAAGAATATGATGTTCACCTGAAACTGCAAGGAGGCAGAAAGGAATTAGAGTGGGATTTGACCATGATACCAGTGTTAACATCTATTTTTGCAAAAAGTGCTGTGAAATCTTTAATGCACATATGTGATCGGGACCTAGGTTTTATATCTCATCCGAAACCAGCCGCAGCACAGAATTCTCATCACCACACCAGAGAATACCGGGCCAGACCTTCAACTGGCATAAAAATCAGCATAGCTCCATTGAAGTCAATGGAGATACGCCAATTTGCACCAGCTGAGGATCTGGTTCACCTACTTAGCGGGCCTTTCAGCATTAGAAAACCTAATAGTCAGAGACTGCTCAAGCCAATCTGCCCCCTTGTGCCAGACCTAGGGCAGCAGATTTGGTCCAGCTACCCCTCCATCATGACAGAGGGGTGGTTGGGCCAGATCTGCCATTCTAGGCAGCTGCCCAGAAATCTGCCACCCTGGGCAGCTTCTTACTCTGCCGATAGCTAGAGCAGCCGCTGGACTAAACAAGACGGGGCACGATCGAGATAGAAGGCAGGATGCTGAGCAGCACTGACCATGCAGTGTAGACCAGAGAAAACTAGGTTCTGTACCAGTGGTGGGCAACCTCTGGCCCGTCAGAGTAATCTGCTGGCGGGCCGCAAGACCGTTTGTTTACATTGACCATCCTCGGGCATGGCCGCCCGCAGCTCCCAGTAACCGCGGTTCACCATTCCCGGCCAATGGGAGCGGCAGGAAGCAGCGCGGGCTGCAGGGATGTCTGGCCGCTGCTTCCCGCAGCTTCCATTGGCCGGGAACGGCGATCCGTGGCCACTGGGAGCTGCAGGCGGCTGTGCCTGTGGACGGTCAATGTAAACAAACTGGCTCGTGGGCCGCAGGTTGCCCACCACTGTTCTATACCAGGTCAGCTGGCTGTGATCACCCCCTGGCTGCAGCATAGACAAAACCAGAGAGAGAACCATCCTTCCAACTCAGGCACAGATGGGCCCATCCCCCACCCACCTCATGTCATCATTTGTAGCCATGCAGAGGGAGAGTGAAACTCTTCCTGAGCAGAGTGGTACCATTTTACACCCACTTGGCACTGGTGTAAATGAGGATGCAAGATAGACGGCAAGGGTGAATCAGGCCCTCACTATGACATCTTCCCACAGTGACCATGCATTGTGGTCTTCTTGCCTCAATCCTTCTCAGCCTTCTGTACATCTGCATTTATATCTAAAAGCCTTCTTCCTGGGCTTTCTGCTGTCAGGTGCTGCTCAGAAGCAGCCATGTGCCCTCGGCCCTTTCTGTCGTGTCCCTGTGTGGCACAGAGAGCAAAGAGAGTTGTACGCTCCCATGAAACAGCAGGGAATTGATTAATCTAATATGCGAGCCCAGCAGGATTGCTCAAACTTGTTCTGCCTGTTCCTTAGACGTTCCTTTGTTAGCATCTCTGGCAATCTGGATGATTCACACGGTGTCTGATAAGAAGCATCTCTTTCTCTCACACACACATACTGTGAAATCCCCATCACTGGAGGTTTTTAAGAACTGGTTAGACAAACACTTGTTAGGGATGGTCTAGGTTTACAGACTCCCGTCTCAGTGTGGGGGGATGCCCCCCTGGAGGTCCCTACCGGCCTTACATTTCCGTGGTTCTATAATAAACATTGTTCGTTACGCCCTTCAAAGCAGACCTACTCTTATACTGTTCCAAAATGCCAAACACAATAGATTAGTGACAGCGCATAAATCATGCTCCATGTAATAATTTGGCAGTTCTCAGAGAACTGGTTTCATAAATGGGTCGCACATTGAACCATTATTCATTATTATGTCTACCTTGTTATTAATTCCTGTTTACTCTTTAAGTGGATCTCCCTGCAAATGGTGTTGGATTGATAGTTTTAAAAAAAGAGAGTCCTGTATTTATCCCACAACAGGTATAACACAGGCAGACGCTGTGAACTCTTCCTCTGCTCCCTTTCCTTAGTTTATGACAGCTGGGCTGATGGCTAAAGCATCAGATAAGACTCATGATACCTGAGTTCAAGTCTTGGTTCTGCCATTGCCTTCTTGCAAGACCTTTGGCAAGTCACTTAGCCCAGGATTTTCAAAAGTGATCAGTGTTGGCTTAATTCTGTCCTTGTGGAAATCAATGGGAGCTTTACCGGGCCTTGTGAAAATCCCACCCTTAATTTCTCTGGGCCTCAATCGCCCAACCTGGATGGGGAATATATTCCTCCTGTTGTCTCTTTTATCTAGTCAGATTGTAAGTGGGGGTGGGGGCCTAAATGCAGAAGGAAGACAACTTGCAAGGGACCATTCGAGATGGAAGTTCATTCTACATGCCATCATGGCCACATCACAGCCATGTGAATCTGCTGCAAGATCAGAAACTGTCCTCTCTGGGCTGTTATTTGACCTGGTTCTTATTCCAGCTGAACCAGGATACCTGGTCCTAGTTATATATCTCCTTCAAGAGCCTGATCCTTCACTTCTTACTCAGCCAAAACTCATATTGGTTTCAGTGGAAGTTTGTTCTGAGTATCGGGTTCAGGATTGGGCCCTAAATCCGTGACCTGCTTTGGGTGCCAGTTCTTTCATTAACGAGGGAGTGCAGACAACTTTTATTTTTTTCCCTAGCATTGGCAAGCAATAGGCTCTCAGCCCGCTCCCAACCTACTCTGCCCCAGATACACTAAAGCTCACAAGCAAAGGACAAACAGAAGCATTTTCCTTGAAGGGAAACCACATTGCTGGGCGATTTACTCATCTCCAGTGTGTTGAAGTGTTATGACATTTCAAAGTGGGCCAGTAAGGGCCATTCACCACACTCCCTCCAAGACCTGATTCCTGTTGCTGCCCATGAGACCTGCTCCAGGCCAGCCTGTTGCCTTGAAATTCATCCCAGAGAGCGAACCTGGCCTGTTTTGTTCCATGCAGTGTCTTTGTGCTTTTACATTTTGGACAGGGGATGATAACACAAAACAAACTCAAATCATTCCCACCATCATTTATATACAGGGCTAGGTTTCCACCTTTTCTCCACTCCCTCCTAGGGGCTGCATTTCCCCGGCGTTTTGGGTGCCACAATGGGACCTGCTGGATAATGGGCACAATGGAAAATTTCACTCTTATTTTAGGTACCTAAATGGGAGCTGAGCTCTTTGAAAAAATCCAACCCACCATGCTGAGGTTATTCCTTATACCCCACCCACGTGAGGGCATGTTTATCCCACACAAGTCCTGAGTAAGCAAAAAGGGCCAATTAACCCTGTGCCAGGTTGCACATGGAGGAGAGTCAGGGCTGATAAGTTCTCACTGATGATGAAACCCAGCTGGGCAGGGGCAGTCTCACCTGGAAGTGGAGCACAAGAGGGGGCTGCCGCAAGGAACTCTACAATCACTCCCTAGAGAAGATGGGAGTTGGCAAGAGACCAGGAGGAGGACTAGGGGGAGATTGTGCCCTCAGATGCTGCCTTGGACTATAGGGAGGCCTGAGAAGGGTGACATAGCCCCAGGGAGTAGCAGAAGGCCCAATGGTAACCCAGAGGGGGCAGAGCTAGAGAAGAAAGGTAGGAAGCTGCCCAGGGAAATAGCAACAGGGTCTGGGATTGGGTAGACTATGATTTCTGGGGCATAAGGTCTCTGGGATAGAACCAGGAGTACCGGGCAAGCCCAGGTTCCCCTGCCAGCCAGTGGGAAAGTGGCATAGTCTGGGCAGTGCACTGGAAGACTTCCTGAGACAGTTAGAGACTTGGATAGCGCGGAAGGGGGAAACTATAGTGACCCGGCTGGAGGGCCAAATCACGAAGAGGGAACCCCTGATTTATGAAGAGGAAGTAACCTGACTCTGGAGAGAGTGGGACCACAGAGCAAGAAACCAAAGGAAGAGGTGTCAGACTGGCTGAGAGCTAATCTCCAGACCAGTGGTTCTCAGTCAGGGTTCCCTGGGGGGCTGTGAGCAGATTTCAGGGGTCTGCCAAGCAAGACCAGTGTTAGACTCGCTGGGGCCCAGGGTAGAAAGGCAAAGCCCTGCTGTGCAGGGTTGAAGCCTGGGGCCTTGAACCTTGCCACCCAGGGCTGAAGCAGAAGCCTGAGCAACTTAGCTTTGCGGGGCACCTTGTGGCGAGGGGCCCTGGGCAACTGCCCTGTTTGCTACCCCCTAACTCTGCCCCTGGCTTTTACATGCAGAAAACAAGTTGTCGTGGCACAGGTGGGCCATGGAGTTTTTATAGCATGTTGGGGGGGGCCTCAGAAAGAAACAGGTTGAGAACCCTGCCCCAGATGACGCCACAAGGAGATGCCACAGCAGTGAGTAGTAAACCCCGTGACACCCCACGTAGGGCAAAATTCTGCCCCCATACACACTGTCCACTGGTATCCCAAGGGATCCCTGTTTGTGTGCGGCCCGGCTCTGAATTTTGCTCCTAAGCACTGATTCCCAGTTGACTCTCTGTAACCTTTGAGAGCAGATACACTTTCTTGTTACCTTATACAATTCAAGGTGATGCCACTAAGAGCTTGTCTGCAAGGTTTTATAGCAGCCAAATCTGGGTAATTTTATTCCTGTTACATTCAAAATTTCTGGAATTAAAGGGAGACTGCTGTTTTTCCCCCAGCACACACACTAAATGGCACATTTGTCTCCCTTAAGGTAATTAAATGACAGCTGAGAAGTCTCTTCTTGTCAGCACTTCTCCTAGAGATCTTCCACACGCAATGAAAAACAATGCACCCTGGCAGAAACTCAAATGCTTACAACTCAACTCTGTTAACAAAGCAGGAGTTTTAAGTAATTATTTTGGGATATGTTGAGCTGTTACTCCTGACATGACAGAAGTGGGGTATTAGGAAGTTTTTTGTTTTGTTTCAATGTTGTTGAAATTTTCGCTCTTTGAAGCTGGACCTTTTCACCAATTGTATATTAGAGGGAGTGAGCCGTGCTGACCAAAAATTTGGCATCAAAATGTTTTATTCAATGAAAAATGTTTTGGTTTTTTGATCAAACAGAAGTTTCCACACGCACAAAATTCTGCTTTCAGTAACATTTTGGGAGGGGGATTTGTTGAAAAATGGAAAACCAAAAACAGAACAATTTCAATTTTAAGTTGCCAAAACAGAAAAATGTTTGGCTTTGGGGTTTTCAGTTTACCTCTGAAAACATGAAGGACAAAAAACAGCTGGAAATAACAAAATATTCATTTCCAATTAATTTTTTCATTGGGGAGAGAAAAATACAGGTGTAGTTGTATCTCATGTCTCACATCTTACCAAGTCAGTATTGTTAACAGGAATGTGTTCCCAGCAGGCTTTTCCTGGTGATTAAAATAATTAATAATAATAATAATTTTTGCCTCAGTCCTGCCAAAGTGGGACTAATTTAGGAGTGGATGGTAGTTCAGTACCCATGGCCCCGCTCAGTCAGGTCTCCTAGGTGCTCGCGGAATAGCAAAGTAGATTCCTAGTGGAATTTGCAGTGTGGACATTGGCCTCTAGGAACGGAGACTACACAATTTGTTTCGCATTCGATCCCAAACAGCCCTTCAGATGGTAATGAGTTTGGGTCACTGCTTGCTTGGGCTGGGCAACTGAGCAATGAAGTCTCTCTAGTCCATTACTAATCTCTCCCACCAGCCAGTGCCCCCGAATCTTCTTTGCTCTGAATGAGCTTTCCATTACTATTCAGATGGTCAAGGATGCTCTTGACTGCAGCTGCCTCTGGCTGCCATTCACACACCAGCATGAAAAATCTTGACATTCTAGTTACTGCGCTGATTGATACCCTTTAGCTTCAAACCTGGCTGATGGAAATATTGGTGCAAATACCACCCTTACCATTTCATTGTATATTCCATTTATAGGCTTTCCAATACAGACCCATGGGTAAGGCCAGGAAAGACCACAAGGCCCTGACCCTTTGTAGACTATTCTCCACAACTGGCAAAATTCATCCCTGGAATTACTCCATTGCCTTCACTGGAGTTACATCAGGGATTGATTTGGCCCAGTATTCCCACTAATGTCTCACGTCCCAAATTCCATTCTCTACGGCAGTTAAATGCAAAATAACTCCCATGACCTCATCTGAGAGACTCCACTGACTGCTAGGAGTGAGAATAGAATCATATTGTTCTATATCTCACTAGCTTCACTTTTAATAAATGCCACTCAGAAATGCCCCATGTTTTAAGAGATCACACTTCAATGCACGACGTTAGTTGCTTTCAGTGATATACTCACAAATACTTTTACCCCAAACCTTTCTAAATGGCTACACAAAATGAAAATACATTTCACTTATTTCGTTCTGTCTGGAGCAGGAGTCAACAAAATATACTGTAAGATCCAACGATCCAAAGACTTGTCAAGTATTAGAAACAATCAATAATCACAGGATCATTTATATCATGGAAAAGAAAGGACTGGTGTTAAAAATTATGTTTAAAAGGCATGTCATATCAATCTATCCATCTACCCCATCACACCAACCTATCTGTGGTCTTATACTGGCATCCATCACAACAGCATTTATAAAATGTTGAATCAGTGAAACTTAACCTAAAAAAGTGGGTCAAGGTACCATTTTTATGTAGCCCAATGGGAAACTTTAAAACTTTTTCTTGTATGCTATTGCAAAAAGACTGTTTTTAATACCGCTCTGTTTGTATGTATGTGTTAGGATCAGTTAAGTTTCTGTCACATGGTAGACACAATTAGCATACACTTAAACACAATAAATAAATTTAAAACTGATCAGCCACTCACCTTAAGTCTACTTCAATCGATCTACGTTAATATTTCCTTTTTCTTGAGCAATAAGAACTTGTGATATGTCCTGTCTCAGATTGTCTTAGACGTGGCAGGTGTCTGCTTGTCTCTGTCACAAAGGTAAGGATTGGAAAGTGTTTGCTTCACATAAGACTCCGATTCAGAAATCCGACACTCCAGTGAAACCCTATCTCGTTTTGTTGTTTTGGCTTTAAAGGAAACACAAGGCAGAGACACCATCCCCAAAGTAGAGCTGCTTAAACAGAATTGGTGCTTTTGTGTGCTTGAGTGACAAACCCTGTAAGCAAACTATGGTTTTGTAAGGAAACAAAATATTTTGAAATCTTGTTCTTTAGGGATAGGCCTAAGCTAGACAGCTGGGGGTCCTAATCTGAATTTCCCCAAATATTTTGGGCTGAGTCTCATGTGCTCATAGTTCCATGCATCACCATGACAATTTACCACAGCTGAGGATTATGTGTTTGTGTTTTGTGTTTTCCAGCTGTAGATCTCCAAGCTCTTCAAAGAAGCAGGAAAGTGTTGTTCTCTCCATTTTAAGGCTGGGTGAAGTGAGGCATGGAAAAAAAAAATCAACCAATTTGCCCAGTTAGAGATAGAACCCGATTCCCATGCCACTGCCCTCTCCTGCTGGCCTACACGGCCTCTCAGATCAGATCTGTTTGGATCTAGGGTTGTAGTCTCTTTATAAACAGGCTTTCAGTTGATGAAATGCTGAAAGAGCAGTAGGCCAAGATTTTAAAAGGGGACTTTCAGTGCCTCTGTTTTCTGGGATGTCTGACTTGAAGCATCTCAGAGACGTATTAGGCCTAGGCCTGTGGGGACAAGCGCAGCTACGCAAGAACCATAGAAACATTCCCACCTGTGAGAATGCAGGCAAAAGGGGGCCGACAGGGAGCGGTTGCAGCAGTGTGTCACGGACTCACAGGTCGTGCCCACTCTTGGCCCCGTGCAGGGAACCCCCTTCAGTAAGACAGCCCTTCTCGGGGGTCCACTCTCTCTTGAGGGGTAAGCCCCTCCACCTCCTGGAGCCGCACCTCTCTGAGCCTTAGCACGCCTGCCTCTCGCCGTGGGCCTCCTCAGGGAGTCCTCTCGCTCTGGGCCCCTGGGGCCTCCACTCCCAGAGGGAATAATGCAACCCTGCTCTCTAGACTGGAGCGACACTCAGCCAGCATAACACAGGAGGGTTTATTGAGCGTTTGAACAGAGCATAGGAAACTGCCAGGGCCTCAGGCCTGGCCTCCCTCAGCACAGCACCTCCAGGTCTCCCCTGCATCCAGGTGGGCTCTGCCTGCTCCCTCTCTCCCCGGCCCAGAGCCCCCCTGCTTCCCAGCTGGGCATCTGATATCATCGGCCCCAAGCCCCACCTCTGTCCATTGTCTACTCTCCAGATAAACAGGGTCGCCTGGGCCTCTTCTCCCCTCTTCTGTCCTCTGGCCCCCTCTTGCTGGAACCAGCCCATTGTCTTCCCACTGGCCAGAACCAACTGCGACTCCTGAGCTGGGCCTCTGTGTCACAGGGTCACCAGTCTCTGGAGTCTCCATTCTCCAAGCCATTGGCTGGGGTCCCAAGTTCCCACGCTGGTCCTCTATAACAACAAACTCCCTCTCCCATCACCTCGTTAAACCAGTAACACCCAGGGAAACTGAGTCCCACCCACTCTGCATGCAAACCCTTGGAAAAAACAAGAAAATCCCTCCCTTGGTCACACAGTGCTGCATGGAAGTGAAGGGATACAAGGTGGAGTGAGCACAACAAGAAACCTGCTACTTTTACAAGAAACTGCACGTCACATGTGGAGGTGAACCTGCCAGCACCTCTCAGACCACTGTGGACATCTTGGAGGAGCCCAGGATGGAAATCTCTACTATGAACAGTATAAAAGAGGAAAAGGGGCAAAGCCGTGGGGCACTCCAACCATGCCATGGGCCAGGACCCATTGAAACTCCTCAGGAGTCTTGGAAGTCCCGCCAGGCAAGCGTAGATGACCCGGCTGATGAAGGGAAACGTAACTCAGGTAAGTGCGTGCATGAATTTTTCCTTACAATGTTTTATTTGCTTTTCTTTCCTCTCCCCCGACCCCCTGTCATTTAAAGATGGCGCCCATCCCCAAGTGTACAAGACCAGGGTATTGACTTTTCACTGCCTTATTGATATACTGTGAGAAAATAAAGTAAGGAAGTAAATTCAAACCAAATTCTTGAACTATGGCAGTCTGATTACGCAATGCACAGCGATTTGGTGTCCTGTGCTGAGGTAGAGGCAGAACAAACTTGACCTCTAACTCTCAGAAATCCCTGGATGAATTATTACTATCCCACAAAACACCACAAAAGTATTCCAAAAGGCATTGCACTGAATGCTAGCACCTGGCACATTGTGGTGCTCCACACTTTAGACTGACTCAAGCACTCCTGGAGAGTATGCACGCACACAAGCGATATGTAAACTTCAGCGGCTGTACGCCAACATAACTTGCATCGACTAAAGTTTGTTGTACAGACAGGGTCCCTGTGCTTTGAAGTAAGGTGTTCTCCAGTAGCCTGGACACTTCTCTCTAATGCAAGTGGTAACTCTCTCTTCCAGTGGTGCTGGTCCCAGCCCTCTGTCCTTCCTGCTTTGCCTCAGGGCTTCCTGCCTTAGTCTGACTCACAAGCCAGCTTCAGGAGGCCTGTAAGGACCACTGTGAGTAACAAATGAATGGCAGGCATCATTAATAGCAGTTGTCATCTCTGAGGTATAAAGAGATTTCCAGCAGATGCCATTACAGTATGGTGGTGCGAATCCAATTTATTACCCATGCAACCTAATAGTAATAACAGGAACTCTTATAATAATACAAGTGACATCTCAAGAACCATGGAACCAAATCAATCTCAGCAGCAGTGCTAGAAAGAGTGTGGCTTTCCAGAAAGGGTGTGAAGTCATTGCAGTGATATCAGGAGATGTGGCACAAAAGGCCCGTTCATTAATAGCTAATGGGCAAATAAATAAAAGATAGCAATGCTCTGGGAATCACGGCTCTCCCGCGCTGCATTTCTCTTTCCCACTCACCCTTCCTCTATGCTGGTTTCTCCTTCTCCCCCCCCATCCCCCCGTCACTATCTCATATTCACGTCTTCCCGTCTATAATTGGAAAGTTTAAGGCTCTGTGTATAGTGGAAGGAGATCTCTTTGAAATGGGACTAGATCAAAGCGTATTAACTAACTGTTAATGTGCCCTAGCAGAGTCCACATGGACACTCTGAGGCAAGCGAGTGCACGGTAGACTCACACCCTAGCTTGACAGGAACTAATTGTTTGTGTGGGCAAGCCCTAAGGGTTTGTCTACATGGGGGCATCCAGGAAAATTAATCTGAAGTAACTAAAGGGGTAAATTTGAAGCAGATTAGTTAAACCACATTAAATCCCTGTGTGAATGCCCTCCTTCAGAATTAAAGTGGCCTTAATTCAGTTTATCTTAATTCATTTTGGAAATGACTTAAACTAAATTGAATTAGGACCACTTTAATTCTGAAGGTGGGCATTCACATAGGGGTTTAATGCGGTTTAACTTCAAGTTCCCCATCTGTCCAAGGAGGATAATAGCATTGCCCTATCTCACAGTGGCATGAGGATAAATACATTAAAGACTGTGAGGTACTAAGATACTGCAGTAATGGAGACCAAATAAATCCAGTCTAACTAAAGCCTTTGTGTTTAATAGAGGGGTATCTGGGTGATAGACAGGTCAGACTGGATAATCTAATGGTTCCTTCTCACCTTAAATTCTATGAAACTGAGAGGCAGATAGATAGCAGGTTCCGAATGTTATCCCCTCAAGGAGAAGTGTGAGCCTTTGTATTACTGAGACACAACCTCTGACAATCAAAGGGCAGGAAAAGGGGATGCTGAAAAGAGACTTCTCTCGAGAGAGCCAGTCAGAAGGGCAGAGGATGCAGTTACAGTGGGAGATGCTAGAGAGTTTGATCGGGTGGAATGACGAAGAGAAGGATGGAAATTAACAGATCAGGTGCGCTGTTGAGCATTGCTGAAACTAACCGGGTAACCCAACCCACCTGGCATGCTTCAAAAGGGCAGCTCGTGTCTGGCCATTTGCTGGACTCCCAGCCTGACCCAAACCGGCCTACTTGGGCTCCCTCCAAAAATCCCCAATCAGCACCAGGAGGAGGGAGATGGGCAAAGAAACCTGAAGACCGAAGACAAAGAGGAGCCCCGGGTGGGAAACAAAGGTAAATGTTCTCCCTCCGCTTCACTGGAGGGGACCCTGTCCTGCCTGCCATCTGGCACACACCTGGCACCTGCTGCAAGGGCTGAGTCAGTGGGGGCAGTGGGAAGCCAGCACCAGTGCGCTCATTGGCCAAACAGGTGGTGAACCTTGTATTGCCTAGCCAGTCCCGAGTGGGGGGGTGGGTGAAGGGGAGGTTGTGTCATACTGTGGGTGGGGAGGGGAGGGGGAACAGCAAATGATTGGTCTCTGGTGGGTTTTTGGAGAGTGTGTTCTTTCCATCTCCTGGCACCACTTCCATGGTTAACCCTGTGCAGTGCTGCCTGATCTCACTCACACCGGTGTCAAGCTGAAGTCACTCCAGTGAAACCAACGGAGGTTTATGCCAGCAGAACTGAAATCAAGAGCTGACCCTTGACCCTGATTCTGGCCCTCTACCACAGTGGCCTGTCTCTGCGGGTGCACAGGGACTGTAAAGCAGGCTTAACCAGCCTCTTGGATATATCCTAATACAAGGGGGGTTCACAGGTGGAGCAGGGTTGGCAGAAGAGCTCTATGCTATCTCTTTGCAGACCCTGGCATAGGGACTGACTGGGGGTGGATTGGGCTGTGGATTTATTCTGGGCTGCTACACAGGCTCAAGAGGGAATGGTAGCAGCAACGTGTAAATTAGAGCACCCCTAGGGCTGCTCTAGTTTATGCAAGGGATCCCTCTGGTCCCCAGCTGCCTGATTCAGAATCTGGGAGGCCCAATAACCTTTTTCCCTTCGCCAATTTTTATGATGCTCTGAAGGTGTCACGTTAACAGCCCTAGAAACTGAAATCTGCTAGTGACCTCATAGACTGAGGACAGCCAATGCAAGTTGATCCCAGGGTAGGAAAGGGCAGTGTGGGTCACCCAGCTCACCCCTCAGGTTGCTGTAGGGATAGATTTCCAGAGTTCATTTAGTTAATTGCTTCACCTTTCCTACCATATCTGCTGAGTTGCTGACACCCCACCCCTCCCCCCGCCTCCCTTGCCAACTTGTTCCATTGTGTAATTGTTCTTGGGTCATTTTTTCCTGCTGTTCAGCCTAGTTCTTTCCCTGTTTCAGCTTCAGAACCTTCTTTCTTGCCTTGTTCCCCATCTCTCTTCTCCTCATTACATCCGGCAGCACTCATCATACACAGTTGCCATGACTCCTCTCAGCCATCTTTGCACAAGGCTGAACATGTGCACGTCCTAGCATGCTTTCCAAAGTCTCCCAGATCATCTTAATTGCCATGTCCTGGTGGGTGACTTTTATGACCCCAGCGAAGGGTTTGCTCATCCTCCCCTTGCAATCAGTGTGAGTTTGGCCATTGACTTCAATGGAAGGAGAATCAGACCTCATCAGCAGAAGAGACCATTTTAATTAGCGGCCCTGCAGTCTGGGGAGCAGCAGAGTCTATCACGCTAGTGGGCAGATCCACAGGCTTAGAAGGAGACACTAAGGGCATATTCCAGAGCCCCTTGAAGCCGATGGAAACACTCACTCCCATTGACTTCTATGAGCTTTGGCTCAAGACCTGTCTGCACTGGGAGAGGGACTGGGCCAGTAGGAGGGACAGTTGTAAGATCTCCAGAATCCAGCCCAGTGTGTATTTGGCATGGAAGGAGTAAATTAGCAACCTGGAGCAGGCAGTGGGGAAGAAAAAACTGATATTGTCTGCCTGCATCACAGCCAAAATGACCCATCAACAAAGCACTTGCATTTTAGTGGCAGCTTCACACTGCAGAGACTGGGCCAGATTCTCAGCTGGGATAACCTGGTGCAGCTCCACTTTAACCAGGCTACACCGATGTACATCTGCTGAGAATTGGAATTGGCCTGCAGTTCACACTTGGCTCTCTTTCCTTTTGGGTCTATGAGCAACGCTCCATTTGATATCAGCTTGAGCTCTGCAGCTTAAGGAGATGATACACCCCTTTACTGTCAGCTGATGTGCCCAGCTCTCTTTCTCTCTAGTGCTACTTGCTGATTTTAAATGTAGAGCCGGGTGGGAAATGGTTTTGCTATCCTGACTTATATTGGTTTAGTTTTTTTGGTTGAGATTTGGAAAAATTTTCTGATCCTAAATCGGGGCAAAAACCACGATATCTCAAAGTTTTGCGAACCAATAAACTTGGTTCAGGTCAAGATAAATGTTTCATTTCAATTTTGACCTTCTCAATGTTTTTAAACGATAATTTGCTTAAATAAAGAAAATTCATTTCAAATAAAAAAACCTGGAAGTTGTGTTCAGAAAATGTTGAAAGGAGACATTGACTGTCTTCCCACCCCCCCACCTCCAAATTTTTTCAAACCAGAAAATTTGCCAAAACCGACTCTTCCCCGTGAGTAATTCTGGTTTTGAGGAATTGTTATTTCCTGCCAAAATGTTATGTTGAAAAATTCCCAGCCAGCTCTACTTGAATGTTGTTGTCTTTTAACAAGTTTCTCGAGTACCTTCCACGTGAGGCTTGCAAGTAGCTTTACAAACTCTACCAAATGAAGCATCCGTGGGGGCAGTGAACTAGAGGTGCTGAGGGTGTGACAGCATCTTCCCGATCGAAGTAATAATAACAGCTAAATGCACGGTTTTCATCCGATCCAGCGTTTGCAGCTTTGTCCCAAGGCTTTCCGCACCCCCACCATAAAAGTGCTCCAACGCCGCTGAGCATCCCAGCCACCCTGCAAGATAAATATCGCCCCTCTACATGGGGGTAAACAAGTCTGTCAGATTCAGACTTCCTGATTCATAGGACCTGAACCCCACAACAATCCTTCCACCCTGCCTTTGTCCTCAGTGCACCTCATTTCATTAATGCCCACCCATTGCTAGTCTTTCAAGATCCGTTGCTATCTTTGCTCTGATTTCCCTAGCATTTGCTATGCTATCCCTCCCGGCTTGGTGTGACCAGGGAATCTGATCACTGTCCCCTCCCCTCCATCCTCGGGGTCATGAAATAATATATTTAATAACAGGGCCAGGCCCAGTACTGACCCTGTAGGGGCTCTTTTCCACACCTCTTCTGTTCCCAACTTGACACCGTACCATTAATAATTACTCTGCAGAGACGGTTTTTAGGGGTCGCATGATCTGAACCACGTCACTTCAGTTCCTGCACAAGAATATCACGTGGAGCTGCCTGGCTGAAATCAAGCTACACTATATCAGTAATAAGAAACTTCCCTGTCCTACTGCCTCCAGCCACCTCAACATACACCTGTCCTCGCAGCTACATCTTCCCTCGGAAGAATTGCCCAGGGAGAAGTGGCCCAGTCTCCAATTCTAATAACCATAAAGTAGGGCACTGCAACTTCCATCCAGAGATCTCCAGACCTTAATTAACCCATGCAACAACCTCCACTGGGAAGGAGACATTGTTGGTGCCATTTGACAGATGGGGAAACTGAGGCCATGAGATTTGGTGACTTGCTCAAGGTTACTCAGGGAGTCGCTGGCAGAGCTGGGAGTAGATGCAGGCATCCCAGTCCCACATACTAATAGAATATAGGCATTCTGAGTGAGTCCCCACCCCCTGTACTGATAGGACCCAAGTGTCCTGAGCCCCAAACCCGAGAAGTCATAGATCACAGGCATCCTGAGCCTCCTGTATCAATAGACTCAAGATGTCCTAAGCCCCAACCCCCTGTACAAATAGAACCCAGGCGTCCTGATTCCCAGGAAGCTGCACTAGCCACGCACACATTGCCTGTCTGGTTCCGAGGCTGGATAGCAGTTGAGGGGGTTACGTGTCAGATAAGTGATGGGGAGGCAAATCCACAGTACAAGTTGTGTCCAATCCAGCTAATGGGTTGATTGACTACCTCTCCGGCAATGCTTTGGAACCACCACCATCTCTGTCAATGCAGATGAGGCACAGAGAATTCCCATGGGACCTTGTTAAAGCATCGACTTTAGTCCTTGCCTGCGGGGAAGAGGGAAAGGGGCAGCAATGGAGACACAGAAGAGAGAAGGAAAAGGGAAGATAGAAATGGAGGGGAAAGGGAAGGCAGCAGTGGAGAAAGGAAGAAAGGGATTGGTAGTGGAGGGATACGGTGGGGCAGTTTTAGGCATCAGTGCTCTTCTTTTAGGGTGCTCATGAGAACCAAACCTGTCAACTTACTGAGATTGTGTGTCCCCTAGTAGTAAACAAGACACGAAAAATCAGAATTGCCGGACCAAATCAGAACAGACCAGGGGTCTATCTAGCTCAATACCCTGTCTCCAACAGTGGCCCTTTACAGCAGAAACCCAAGTTCAGTACATGGTCAGTCAAAGTCTGCTCTGTGTAGCTCTCAATGTTCAGCGTGATATTGATCTGGAGAGCAGAGGGTGGTCAGAAATGGGGGCAGGGAGCTGAGTTCCAGCTCTACCACGGACACAGTTTGACCTTGAACAAGTCACTCAAGGTCACTGTGCTCCTCCCATGTCCCACAGCTGCAGGCCATTCAAGGAGGGGAATGCTAGCTAGGAAGCGGCATACAATCCTTGAACATACATGTTAGTTCTCTACCACAGCAGGACCAAAAGCCATATCCCCCTAATCAGTAATGTAGAGTCACACACAGTGAGATAACAGCAGGTTCACGAGAGAGGCCATGGCATGCCTCCTAAGAAGCGACAGCTGAGAGTTAGGCTTCCCAGATGTCTTGGTGGACAGGAACGCATTTGAAATTGACGATGATCGGGATACTGAATGATGGCTATTGTACAGAGAAGGGCTCCCACTGAAAACAATGACAAAAATCCCCCATTATCTCCAAAAGTAACAGGATTGGGCCTGATATACTAGGTGATTTACAGGGACACAAAGACATATGCACGTACATAAAAAAATATTGATGAGTCAAAGACCTTCGTGTTTTAAAAGTGGCACCGTGGCCATGCAGGGACCCTTGTTCATTGGTGCACATGACTGGGGATTGCAGTTAACAGTGGCATTTTGTAGAATGCCGAGAAGCTGGAATTTGTACCTGGCTCCAATGATAGCTGCGGTGTCAGGCACCGTTGGAAGTCAGCCACAAGGTTTCTTAAGTTGGTCACTCGAAAACCCAGGCATGCAAAATTTGTGGTCTGACAAATGGGCTGTTTAGTGGTTGCCTTATGGCAGCGCTTTGAGGCAACCAGGATCAGTGCTTCGTTGTGCTAGGCGCTGTACGAAGTTAAAGAGATTCTGTGCCCCGACGAGTTTACGATCTAAATAGACACGGCAAAGGAAATATATTTGTCTTTCCATTTTACAGATAGTACCTAGCATGTTTCATCGGTGGATCTCAAAGCACTTTACAAAGGAGTACAGCATCATTACCCCTATTGTACAGATAGGGACACTGAAGCACAGGTGTGACGTGACTTAGCCAAGGTTGTGCAGCAGGCCAACAGCAGAGCCAGGAACAGAACCCATGTCTCCTGAATTCCAGCACAGTGGTCTAGACACTGGGCAATGCTATCTCCCCTCCAATGAAGAGCTGATGTACAGAGAAATTACCGGCTTGATCCATAGCTCACTGATGGCAATCACAGTCTTTCCAGTGACTGTACATCCTATCCTGAGTGACTTGCTTAAGATCATAGAGGATACATTTGGTAAAGCAAAGACTTAAAACCTACATCTCCTATTAGCCCATAAACTGGGTCACAAGCCCATTCTCTATCTTTAGCCATCAAACCCATATGGGGGAGGGGGAAGAGAAGAGCAGGGTGGAAACAACTTGTGTCTCTGTTCAGTCTTACACAGTTGCCTGCCTATTCAGAGCATTTCCTACCTGCCAATTCATCCCAAAGTGGCTTTCTTCCAGCAAGCACCCACAAGCCAAAGTGATAATCACCCTGAAAAATTAACTCCTCCTTGTGCAAGCGAAGCCTCCTGTCATTCAGAGCGTTGGATGCACAATCAAAAGCTTGACAAATCGAGGGCAAAAGGTGCAAACTTGGCTTCCTGCGGTTAGGTGACTAAATCCATCTTCATGCACTTAAATAAGGGGCCTGCGTTTTAGAGCCCCTATAGATTTAAGTGCTCAGAATCTTAGAAAATTAAACCACTTGAATGGATGCCTGCATATCAGGTGTCTGATTTTAATCATTCAGTTTCACCTTAGATCCTTATTTCCACATTTATCTTGCCCCATTAAATTAAGGTTTGTTGTGTTTTTAACTTCCTCTTTGATTGCATGTAATAAAGTCTCAGTTGTTCAGGCACAGAATCATCTGTGTTAGATTAACTGAGCCTGAGTCTGCTCTCACGGAGGTGTAAATCTGGAGTTACTTCATTAAAGACAATGGTGTAAAATTGGTATGAGATCCAGCTCAGGCCCAGCGTGCATTAGTGTTGCAGAAACCACGCATCTGTCCACGGTACTCTGCACATATTCCCACCGCAGCATTATTTCTAGGTTTAAAATCAGCATAGACGCCTGTGTATTTAAGGAGGTGTGTGGGGACCTCTAGTGGTAAATTTCTGGATGGGAAAGAAAAATCACAGCTGCCAAATTTTTTTAGCTTAAATATCCCTCCTTCACATATTTCAGAGTAGCAGCCGTGTTAGTCTGTATCTGCAAAAAGAACAGAAGTACTTGTGGCACCTTAGAGACTAACAAATTTATTAGAGCATAAGTTTTCGTGGGCTACATCCAATGCATCCGATGAAGTATGCTCTAATGAAGCTTATGCTCTAATAAATTTGTTAGTCTCTAAGGTGCCACAAGTACTCCTGTTCTTCTTCCTTCACATAGGTGCTGGATCTAGGGGTGCTGGGGGTGCAGCAGCACTGCCTGGCTTAAAGTGGTTTCCATCGTGTACAGGGTTTACAGTTTTATTGAAGCTTTTCGGCACTCTTCCACTATAAAAACTGTTCCAGCACCTATGCTCCTTTTGGGGGGAGGTGAAGGGAAGACACATTTGTTCTGCAGTGGCACTATGGACCCCAGCAGAAACCAAGACCCCCATTGTGCTAGGTGCTGTACATAGACAGGGAGACACAGGCCCTTTCCTGAAAGGCTTAAATTTTAACTTGAAAAGACAAAGTGGGGGCAAAAGGGAGCATTCAAACCCAGACACAGAGAGGTGACTTATCTTGTACCTTGACACTGATGTGTGAGATATAATTTGACAGACAAGTAAAGCTGCAGGTCTCCAGGCTGCAAAAGTAGGTTAACAAGCTTCTAAGAGATTTCAGATTTTCACTTTTAAATCCATTGCCCTACACTTAGCAACTCACAAGCTGAATGCACCCCAAAAATATGCCCAAGAACTAGTTATGAGGGGAAGACAGCCCTGGAACTATTATGGGCAGGGGCTACCAAGGTCAAGATCTGCCTTCGGTGTGGGAACTACTGGTGCTGCTGAAGTGAAAGGTAAACTCCTGAGCAAGGTTGCTGCATTGACATGCCACTTGAACAGGGTGGGGTTTGGGATGAAATTGGGCTGATCGGTGTCAGCAAGAGCAACTGGGTTGGGGGAAGACAAGCGTGAGCCTCTAACAATGGCTGAGAATCAGAGAGGAGTTTGGAATTCAGCCACAAAGCAGCCTTTCTGAAATGATCGGGGAGCAGGGTGAGTACTTAGCTTGTCTAGTTTCAAAAGTCCTCCTGGAGGCTGGGAGCTGGGTCTGGGACCGGAGGGCAGAGTGACACCACGAGATGAAGGATTATCTGGTGTCTGCATGCAATCTGCACCAGTGATTCTTATCACTGCTGGTGCACCAAGCAGTCCAAATCAGATCGAGGCCCCCCAGTGTTACGTGCTGCACACGCTTCTAGTGAGCCATAAACTTGTCAGCGTAGGGACTAGAGCTGAAATAGATAAAACAGAATTAATAATCCAGTTATGCAGCTAGGGAACTGGAGGCCAGGGTGTGAGAGTGACTTGCCCTAGGTCACACAGGGAATTTTTATCAGAGCTGAGAACTGAAACCCCATCTCCCGCAGTCCAGTCCTGAGCCTTAACCATTAGACCTTCCCTCTGTCTGCAGCTCGTGCAGGTTAGGCTGAGAGATGTTGGTATCTGCACTTGTCACTTTCACCAAGGTGACTTAGGTGCTTGGGCTTCTTCTCCACTCTCTTGCTCTTTGGCAGATCTTCTGTTTTGCTGTTGCTCCCCCGGAGCCATGCTTGCAGAGCCAGGTTCCCCAGTCATTCATTCCCCTCCTCCCTTCCTCTCAACTTGGCAGCTGGCTCTGACTCTTTCTTTGCCACTTGTGGCATTTGGAATAATATTAGCAGAGATGGGCTCAAATGGGTCCCGTGGTTCAGAATCCCATGGAGAGTTCCAGGGGATCCAGGGCCAGACTCTGGAACTCGGGTCCGTCTATAACTACTGGGGAGGTGGGTAGTGAATTGGAAGAAGTGCCCCATCCTTCATTGCAGGCCCAAATCCTGCAGCCCCAGCTCAGATGGAATACCGCTGGGAGCAGTACACGCAGAGCTGGGACTGTTGCTCAGACAGGAGGTGCCCTAGAAGTACAGAGGCCTATTTCCCCCGCCCACAGAACCCAAAGCTTCAGGTGTCCTCTTCTCCTCAGTTAATCTTCCCTGTTTTTGCCTCAGGGATGAAAGGCAATAGCACAACCCCCTACAGAAGAGTCCACAGGAAGCGTTTCCAGATCGATGCCATCAGGAAAGGAGAAGAGCTGAGCAGTGACAAAGACCATGGAGACTGAAGAAGCGAGGTAAACAGACTTGTAGTGGGTTCCATTCCTGCCTGGGCCACAGTCTCCCTGTGTGAGTTTGGTCAAATCGTTTGATCTTTCCAGGTCCCCACCTGTGACATGGGGAGGATGATCATGCCTTCTTTGTCTGTTCTGGCTGTTGGTTCTTCTTCTCTCTCTCGCTCTGTGTGTGTATAGTACCTAGAGCGATCAGGCCAAGATCTTAGCTGGATCCTCTAGGCATTCCTATAAGGCTAATGGGTATCCCACAAAAGGGTTACATACTAAGCTTCCCGCTGACATTTTGGCGGGTGGGTGGGGAATAACAAAGGGCAGTTAGGAACCCAATGGATTGAGGCATCTAGGCCCAGATCCTCAGAAGATATTTAGGCACCTAATTCCCCTCAATTTCATTGGCAGTCAGGCACCTAAAGATCTTGGAGGATCCAGGCCCTAATTCCTACCTGTGTATGTGAAAATCTCCCTCTTCATTCTTACCACATCAGCATTTAAAGCTGTGACTCATTCCCCCCCAGGTGCAGTTAAACTTAAACAAGGTTTCTAAGAAAGACTTAGCGCTCCAACCAATCCGGAAGAGTTTAAAAAAAAATAATGACCACTTAGATGCCTCAAAGATTCTGTTTCCATCTTGCTTCCTGGTCAGAGCTCATCCATCCTTCCCCTCTGGCAGTACAAAGTCACAGTCCTGGTTAGTGTCACCTATTCCGCATCAAGCTCCTTTTGTGCCTGTTTCGTTGACAGCTCAACTAAATCGATAACCCTCCCCACTCCAAACCCCCCCCCCCCCCCCCCCCCGCACCTAGCTCAGTTATTGAGATGGGAATGGGGTTTATTGTAGTGATTTAAGAAACAGGAGCTTGTGGGAAATGCTGTTGCTATAGCGACCCAGCCCTCCATCGTAACAGCTGGACGTCTCAGGTAAAGTGCCCCACGTGGAGTTGCACCCATGTTTACAGACAGGGAAGTGAGGCATAGACAACCCACTTAACCTCCAGGCCATCCTTGCTGCAGTGGAAAGCCTTCCCCATTGCACCCAGATGAGTTTAACTCCACTGAAGCCAGTGGCCCCCCCAGTTCCAGCCTTCGCTGATGTCCCTTCGTGAGCCCACAAAGCTAGGCCTGTGGAAGCTCTCCATACGGCACAGAACCAGCAGAACACCTCCAACACCACAGCCCTGGCTGTAGAGAGGGGGCTTGGGGAAAAGAGTGGCCACAGGTATTCTGGGCCGCTAGCCTGGAGGCATCTGCTGTCCATTACAATAGCCCCTGCGTTTGCTCTAGCTTATGTCAGCAATCGGACCCAGACCTCAGGAAGGGCAGAGGTGGCTTGAAGCCAGCCTGGGTCCCCACAATGCAGAGGTCCTTCCAGCTAATCACTATCTCCTCAGAGGAGCAGCTCGGAGTCCGAGCCGCTGTAAAACCAGTGTGAGAGGAGAACTAGGCCCAAGGAGAGTTTTCCCTGAGCCTGGGCTGAGGGAAGATCTCAGTGTCCTCCTGACAATGCCAGGACCTGAGGATACAGAGGGTAGCTGGATCCCAGGCTGGAATCTCTCCTGGCGTCTGCTCTGGCCTGTTGCCCAAAGCAAAGCTCATCTATTTTGTGACCCCAAAATGCCTGAGGTGGAATGAAACGATGCTTAAAATAAAACCCATTGTACCCATAGAAAGGGCCGCTCCCTGCCCTTACAACCTGTGTGCGCCCTACAGCCTGGATGAAGTCCAAGGGGGGGCGGGGGAGGAATCCATCCTCTGGGCCATACCCTGAGCACACACCAAGGCTTCCACCTTGGCTGGACGGGAGAGAGTTCTGCACACACACCTCGCCCAGGTCTCAGCTCCCAAGTTTCCTCAGTCCTGCTGTACAGGGAGCAGTGGCCACTGGAGCTACATAGCAGCAAATTTACTGGAAAATGCTCTAACTCCATCCTGCCAGAAGCTTCCCACAGAGCTGCACCCAGGCACTTCCAGGGGCTTCCCAAATCCCACCCCTGCCACACATAGGTTGGAAAGAATGAACGATCTCTCCCACACACTCTGAGGAGGTTATCCCCTCATGGAATACAGTGACCAAAACGGGCGAGTCACATCCAAGGCAACGCCCATTTCCTTGGTGCGGAGAGAAAGGGCGCCCCTCTTGGAACAAAACCCAAGGTGTGTACAAGTGTAACAGCCTCATTCTTCAACTTCCAGGGGAAGAAAAGGAGCTGTCGATGCTCACAGGAGTGGTGCGAGCCCATTGGGGCCCTACGCAGGAATATTCTTACCCACCTCTCACCCACCCCCTAAAAATTACTAACTGCATTATTTCCACAAACCAACCAAACAAGGATACCAACACAACACAGACTAATACACCTATGAAAGAGTCCACATTAAACAAGATGAGCAGTATTTTGGGGGGTAATACTAAAGTGGGGGCCCAAGCAATTGCTCAGTCTATTTATACCTAGTGCCACCACTAAATGCTCAGAAGGTTCTGGGGCCAAAGGAGGTTGAATGGCTGGGGCAGGGAGGGTCATCCCAGGGCCTCCATTTGACTCTAGTGGCCTGATTCTTTTACTTACCATTGTGTAAATAGCAGTATTTGCACTGAAGCCCATGGTGTTACACCAGTGTAAATCCTGGTGCAAGTAAAAGGGGACTCAGCCTCTCAGGGCAAAAGTCCCTAGTCATTAGTGGCTGAAAGTTGTTGCCAGCTCTAGATGAGCTGTCTTCAGTCAATGTCACCTGCATATAGTTCTTGATGGAGCCCATCCCCACCGTATCCAAGCACTGTCACTCCCTGCCATCCCCCAGGAGATGGGGTGTTGGTTTTTTTAAAGCATTCTCTTAACTAGCAGTTCGTTCCATGCCTCAGCTCTCACAATAAAACCCAGTCTCCCATGAATTCCCCCTACCTGGCAAATCATTGTTATGACCTGTCACATCCAGAGCTGTCAGTCACATCCCGTCCTGTTATATAACACGGCGTGACTGATGGAACCAGACTTGACAGACAGGAACAATAGAATTGCCGCCTGGGAGAATTGCAAAGAGCCACTTCGGATTCATTCATTCGTTTTGTTCCCTTCCTCCGCCCAGTATGGTTTAAAAAGCCAGGGTTGGATCCTCAGCTGGTGGGAATCTGTTGTCAGTACAGCTGTGCCCATTGAAGACAGAGCCTCATCAGCTGAGGAGCTGGGCCCTGGATTTTTCACTGCAAAGATGAAAGCTCTTGAATAGAACTTCACTAGAACTTCCTAGCAAGAGTAACAAACTCCAAATCATAACAGCTCTGCCAACAAGCTCAGGGTGTATAAAGTCCAGATGTAACATCTTGAAACGTCTCTGCAATGGAAGATCCAGACTTCAAACCACAAAAAGCTAGCCACATTTTGCAGATAGCACCATGCTAGCAAGCCTGCTGCACAAAATATCCACATAGAAATTCACCCCTGTGTGGAGGGTCAGACTCATGCTGGCTGGCTTCTTTTGTGGGAGTAAAAAGAAAAGGAGTACTTGTGGCACCTTAGAGACTAACCAATTTATTTGAGCATAAGCTTTCGTGAGCTACAGCTCACTTACTGTGGAGTGTCTTTCCCCCTTAGGAACTGACATTCTGGATCAGACTAGTTACCTTTCTAGCCCACTCTCCTGTCTGAGAGGGATTCTTCAGAGAAAGATGCAAAAGACACCACCCCCTCGCCCTCTGCAGTGGAGGATTATGGAGTAGCCTGCCCATAAGGCAAGTTTCTTCCTAACCTCTGGCAGGTGAGGTCACATTTACAACTGCTCAGCACTCACAAGCGGAGCGAGATTTTCCAAAGAGCTCAGCTCCACTTAATCACTGAAATAAGAGCCAGATTTTCAGTGCAGATTTTCAAAAGAATCTGACTGCTGTATGAAGAGTGGAGCTGGGCGGGAAAGGTTCAGATTTTAGGAGGGTCTTACTGGTGTGAGACGGGCATGAAGGAATACAATCTGGTATACAGGCAGCTATGAGACAAACACCAACCTCTCTGCATCTAACACTGACCTCTCTGTATCCTGAGTATAGTCTCTTTCCTACCATCCTGGCTGCTGCATCACTAAAGCAGTGGCCACTAGTGGTTGCCTTATTTAAGACAAGGCTCCAGATAGGTATATGTGGCCAAAAGTTGTATCAGTTAATCTGATAACCATGATGCTATTGTCAACCCCTGGCTGGATGTTGTATTGCAGCAAATGGGTGTGCTTCTAGCTGGTTTTCTTTGTTGGGGGTGGGAGTAGAGAGAATAGGTTATTTTCTTCCCAGTAGAAAATTGGTCAGAGAAAAGAGGGAAAGTAGCACTCGATACCCTGGTGTATAGTAACTCCTCCATCTGAGAGCATAAAAGGCAGTGCTGAGTAGAATCAACACTGAAACCCAGGGCTACTTTTCTTTAACACTAGAGCAGTTTGACTCACAGGTTTTAAACATGACATTTAAAACCATCCCTTCAGCAAACATTGCCTAGATTCTGACAGCAGGCAGCCACCTCCTTTTAATGTAGCTCATAATGGTACCCTAAAGACCCAAGAACATTCACAAATCAAGTTCCCTTAGACATATATTTCATATAGCACCTCACACAAGCTGCTCACATTCTAAGATGGGGAAAATGGTTAACATCCCAAACCATCAGTGTTTAAAACACAACCAAGTGATTGTGAAATTCAGATACTGAAGCAACACAAGCCACCTGAGGCTATTTTACAAGGGTTGTTAACTCTGCAGACTGGGTTAAACAGAGCAGTTGTGATTTGTGGGTTATGGTAGCAAATAAAGGCTCTGAGTGAAGTAGGGTGCCCCATTGTGCTAGCTGCTATAGAGACACGTAGTGAGAGATGGTCTCTGGTCTGGAAAGCTTACAGTCCAGAGAAGAAGGACAAAGGTAATGTTATTATCCCCATTTTACAGATGGGAATCTGAAGCACAAAGAGTAAGTGACTTGCCCAAGGTCGGCTGATAGAGCCAGGAACTGAAGCCAGATCTCTTGAGTCCCAGCCTTAACCACCAGCCATCCTTCCTCCCTGTGAAGGTACATGAAATCTGCTGTAAAACTGGTTGCAGCCTGGATTAAACAAGCCAGAAACCAGCACAAAGCCCTGATGACAGGGAGCAGTTGCCTGTAGAACAGATAGCAGCCTGGGGAAATGGAGCAAATGTTGTCTAGCGGCTAGAACGCAGGCGTGGGAGTCAGAAGCGGGCATTCTCTTCCCTGTTCTGAAATCAAGATAGCCAAATGACACTGAGTAAGTCACTGAACCACTCTGTGTCTCCGTGTCCCTAGCAACAGGGTTATGAAGGAAGAGGTAGGGAATGAGGGACTCTGGCTTGTGGCAGAGGGGGTAATGGAGGGCACACAGAGCCCTAGGGCAGAGGAGGAAGTTTCAGGGAAGTCCCTGAAATGGAGGGGGATGGCACACAGGGAACTTGTGGGGTGGAACGGAGGAATGCAAGGAGTCCCTGGTGTGGGCAACAAGCCCAGCCTACCCATATTACAAAGTGTGCAACCCTGTAGTTTAATTATTTCAGGCTGTGAAGAGTTGATTACTTACCAGTAGTACACCCCCTCCTGGTTGGGCCTTGATTAGCAGCTCCTTCCTCTCTCGCACCCCCAGCTGACCGTCACTCTGGTTCTGTGGTGGGCAGTCTCTTCACACAGCTCAGCCCTCCAGACAGGTCACATTTTATTTCCACCATGGTTGGAGTAACAAAGCGTCTAGCACAACAGAAGTCCAACATCCTTATACCTAGCAGATTTTCAGCCCCCAGTTCTGGGCCCCATGGTCCTTACACCCCCTCCTCCCAGGGCTTTCAAAACACTTATTCCTCTTATATCAGGGGGGTTTCATGCCTCCTTCCCCAGTGGCTCATAGGGAGCCCAGGCCCTCCCCCCCCTCTGGGTTCTAGCCCAGGGACCTGAGCAGGCAAAGGGTCAAGCCAGAACCCCCCACTACCTCCCTGGGGTTCTTTCTATTTCCGCCTGTCAACAGGCTGGTCCCACAGCCCCTTCCTGGGCCCACAGCCTACCTGTACTTCTCTCAGGCTCTCCCAGGCTTTCAGACTCCACTCCTCCTTTCGGGCTAGGTCAATTGAGTTCCAAAGCTCACGTTAGCCCTCTCAGTACCAGTATGGGGCACCCGCCCCATCACGCAGACCCTTGGAAGTGCGAAATCTGATGAAGTGTCTTTGTTCTCACCTTTGACACCATATGGTACAAGTGGAGAAGAATAACCTCCTGCTGCAAGTTTTACAAAACCCTTGTGTGCCCAGCCAGTGCCTGGCCGGAGACTGCCTTGGTTCTGATCAATGTCTAGAAGGCAGACATGTTTCTCTTGATCAAGGATGGGAGTCATCCATCCGCCATCTCAACTCCAACCTCCCATTTGACTCCACTGTCATCTTGGCTTCATCCATGCCCCTGAACTCTCCTCTGCTTCTCCAATTTTCTGTGCCGGTAAATACTGGTCCTTCCCCCTCTCTAATGCTGCCCACCACCTCAGCCCCACATTGGCCAATACCCTCACCCAGCCCCTTCTCTCCTTCTCCCTTGACTGCGGCACCTCTCCTCTTTACCCTCCCTGTCCCATCTGTGGGCCTCTCACCCTATGCAGAATGCTGCACATGCACAAAGAAACATGGCCACATCTCCCAGTTCTCCGTCATCACCCCGGCTCCATTTTCATCTCAGGATCCAATTTAAATTTACCTGCCATGTTTTTAAAACGCTTACTCCTTCCAACTTCACAAACTCCATCCTACCTGCCTCCAGGCCACTCCTGTTCACCGCCGTTGGTACAGGTGCTGTCTCCTCTGCAGGGCTTGGCAGCTAGACTAGAATTCTGATCTCTCTGTGGGGTATTTCTGTGCCTTCCCCTTTACATCGGCTGGCAGCCATTTTGTGCTGTCTCCTGCAGACTCTGAAACATTGTCGTTCTCTTGATGTAAGATAAAGACCATTTTGGCTGCTTTTTGTATAAGGGAAAACATAACACTCTCCAATGGAGCCGACTGAATTTTTGCTGTTGGAACTTTTTTTTTTTTAAGGGGAAAAATGGCTCTTTGACCAAAATGCGATTTTTTTTGGAACAAAATTTTCATTTTGGTTAAAATGTTCCATTTTTTCCACAGCAACTGTGGAAGCAAAACCCCCAATTTATTTTACCATCTTGTTTTGGGTAAATGATCTGTTTTCAGTGAAAGTGCTTGGGTTTGGGTATGAAAAAAAAATCATTGTCAGGGTTTCAAGACCCCAACATGGAAACCGCAACATTCTTACCAAAAATGTGTGTTGTTGTTTTTTCAAAAACTTAAATGCTTTCAGTTTTTTGTTGGAAAAAAGCAAAAACAAAATAAGTTTGATGGAAAATTTAAAAAAACCCAATATTGTTGTTAACATTTTCTGTGAAAAAATAGTTGCCATTTTTCACCCACCTCACTGGCCTAAGTGGCTTAGGAGCCAAGGGCCAGCTTTTCAAAGGTATTTAGGTGCCTAAAGATGCAGATCGATGCCCAGTAGAATTTACAGATGCACCTAAGTGAGTAAGGTGCATAACTCCCATTGATTTCAATGGGACTTAATCTGCTTTTCAAAACCCCCACTAGGCCACTTATCTGCATCTAAATCCACTGGAAAATCTGACCCGTAGGATCCATAGGCTCTTAAGTGCCTAAGTCACTTTTGAAAATGTTACCCCTTGTCTTAAAACATCTCTTTTCTCCCTTACCTGTTAATTTCTTTCTCCCTGTGTTATTGCCCTCATGACAAAAAGCTTTAATATATTCACCCTAAGTTCATGGACGTTTTCTTGCATATACGCTGTCCGCAGCCCGCTGTCTTGCAGCCTTTTCTACAACAGGGACTATACAATCGAACGATGGCACTGAAGTGCAAAGGCTGCTTCTGGGGTTTTCTTATTGAAAGTGGATGACTCTTAATATGCAAACTATACAGGCACTGATTGTCTAACGTGATAGAAACTTGGAGGGCTAGACTGAGTCACTGCCCTAGGAAAGTCTCAGGGACCCATACTTCCTTCCTGCTGTACCTCCTTGCTTCTGGAAGGAAGTAACTTACTGCAGGCCTGAGAGAGGTGTTGTTTATTTCTAGCTCTGCTGGCTAGCAAGTGGGCTGGGGTAGATCCAAGTCTCCATCCCCTCCCTGACCTTTTGCTTGTGATGGGAGTGTATCCAGAGAGCAGGGCCTGTGCTTCGGACTAGACTTGGACACAAAAACTGGCTAGGTCCCCCTGTGTGCGTATGTGCGCATGCAGGCATGTTTTCTCTTACTTCACTGGCACACTGTAGTCCTAAAAGAGGGAAAGGTCAGCAAGACGAGATGGTTTCCTTGGTCCACATGTTCTGGAACCTGTAGTAATTCTGGGAACATACTTTGAGGGTTCAGAGTTGTTTCTATTCTATTCTGTTCAGGTTCTGGTATTGCCTTCATGGCTGTAGTACCTCCATGCCTTCCCGTAGCTCCTTAAGTGATGGGACTCTCGTCTGTCCCGTGTCTCTCTCATCCTCCCTCCAGGAGGAGAATTTGGTGGGCGGTGGAGTGGTTTGTTTTGGTAGGGTTTTGTTTTGGTTTTGTGTTTCTATTTAAATGTCCACGCGTCTCTGTGTTGATATCAGAGAAGGCGTGTCAAAGAGGGGTGCCTTGCACTGGGAGTGGAAGGTGAGGAGATTTGTGGTGGTCCTAGTTCATGGAGGAGCTCATTCCAATCCACAGGCTCAGACCAGCCCCTGGACAGGCTCTGTCTCCCACACAGACAAGTTATACCCTTGTGGTAGAAAGTTCTTTTGTGCCTGAGGAGCAAGTTGTTGGCCACAATCTAATCCCGGAGCTTTCGGCTCCTTTAGGTTTCCTTGGCCCAGGCCACACGGATCTCCTTGAAAATAAGGACCCAGGCCTAGACTCACCAAAGTACTTAGGCTCAAAGCACACCTACCAGATCGTGTCCTGCACGCAAGTTAGGCATTCGCCCACCTGTCTGCCCCCATTCATGGATTGCTCTGGGCATAGGCGGGAGATACGGGCTCAGACACATCGGGTAAGGCAGCAGTGTGCATGCCGAGAGGGAACTTTTACACCAACACTTAGACACCGAGTAAATTAAGGCACCTCCAAGGGTTTGCCAAGAATTTTGTGAATCACAATGGAGCCTAAAACTGGGACTTAGGCACCTAAACACCTTTGTGAAATCTAGGCCCACAGCCTTGAACTTGGCTCAGTGTTCAAATTCATCAATCTGTTGTCATGGCTAAACTAATTATTTTCAGACTGGCGACTGGTGTGGGAGAAGGAGCCAGAGAGATCTCTGTGTTTATTTAAAACCACAGTGTAGATCTAATTCTAAATAATGTTTATTATCTAGTGGGTTTTTTTCATCACCATAATAATAATGTTATTAGTGATTTGGTTCAGTTATGTAACAGGAAGAGGTTAGCTAGAAGGAGCAGTTTTCTTGCCTTTACAAGCACTTGCATGAGCATCCCAGTGGGTGAAACTTGCAGCAATTTGTCTTTATTCTTCGGCTTTGATACAAACAGATTTGTGTGTGTGAGCAAAGGGGAGAGACACGGCCACTGTCTTCAAATCCCTCTGCAATTCTCTTGCTCCGGCACTTGTCAAACAAGTGTTGTCACATTATCTGTATTCTAAGAAAAAAGTGAATCCCACTGAAAATTTGCTGTTAGCCTCTTATCAACAGAAATAGTCTCCTCTCCCTGCAGTTTCAAACACCTTAATTGCCCTTTTCTGCCTTGTAAGATTGTCTTCCACAGTGGTCCATGTACTGGTGATGAAGCCAGAGTGCCCTGCATAACAGCTTTGCATCGTTAGTTGTTACAGATTGTGGAGTCAGGTGTGTTGAAAACTGTTAAAATTGTAGGCTATCACTTTAATTTTCAGGTTTTTTCCTGGTCCTGTTTGCTGCATAGGGGCTCTATAGGGAAGTGTACAATCCGGGCCTAGCAGCAGTCAGTTTGCAGCCAGACAGTTTAGAGTAGGGTGGGGAGGAGTTGGACCTCTGTTTTTAGGGAGCAGCCTGCTTTGTCTCTCTCTGTTTTGGGGTTCTTTTGTGATGTCATTCTGAATTCTCAGAAATAAAGTAGTACTACATTGTAACCTTCCAGCCAGAGTATTTATGGTCTTATCTAACTTCTCTGTGTATATGCTGTGAACATTACATGGAGACTGCTCTGTGTTTACTCATGTGAGTAACTGAAGCCAGTAGGACTACTCGAGTAAGTAAATGCTTATCAAAGACACTAAGAGGCTCACACTGTAAGTCCTTCATTAGGACATGTCTCCCGGATTAATTATGCAAAATTGTTTAACACCCTTTTTATTATTCCTGAATAGCTCCTTACCCGAGCCCTGGCTATTCAGTGTTTGGTCACTTGCAAATCTGTCCTTTCGATTCTCCAAAATCCGAGACAATATTCACTTGTTGTCAGATAATATTTATTCCTCCAAATTGCTGCTGCTTTAAAGTAGTACATGACCTTCAAGTCTCTGGAGCCTCACTCTTCCCTCAGCTGGAAGCTGGGTATGCAAATCCCACACCAGGGACAAGGCATATGTGCCCCAGATGAGTTGCAACAAGGACTAACTTGAGTCATTGCACAAAACTCCAGCTTAGCTTTGAAAAAGTTCAGGTGACATCTTCCTTTCCCCTTCCCAATTATTTTTCACCTCACCTTTCAGATTACAGAAGGGACTAGGTGGCAGAAATGTGAAAATAGTTGTTCTTTGGGCTAGTATAGTGGACTTCTATCTGAATAATTATTAGAAGTGCTGTGCAGACATTAATTAATAAAGCCTGTGTCCCTGAGAGGCATTACATCCATGAAACGCTTTTCATGTATGGGAAACTGAGGCACAGAGCGGTTATGTGACTTGCTCAGTATCACACAGTGAATCAGTAGCAGAGGTGGGAATAGAAATCAGGAATCCTGACTCCCAGTTGCCAGCTTTTATCACTAGGCATCATTCCCTAAGCGGCACACACACTATACCTTGTCCAACCAAACACCAGAACTTTCATAATGAGATGCTCCATTGGAGTCAATGGGCCAGATCCCCAGCTGGTGTAACATTGACTTCAGTGCAGAGATCTGCCCCCCACTCAGCTACTGCTGTGCAGTTCCAAAAGTCATTCAGTGGAGGGGCTCTTTCGGCTGAGATGTGTAGCTCCCCCCTGCTTACACGGGGCGTTCAGCATCAGCACTTCGCTCTGAATAAAAATGGGTCCTATAGTCACTTCCATGACTGCTGAGTCCAAGCTGGGACAGAAGGAGGCCTTTGTGGCAACACAGTACTCTGCTAGCCAATCTGGAAGCTACAGAAAGAACCACCGGGTCTCTCTGTGTCCAACAGCCTCTGTAAAGAATTCCCTTTCTAATCAGTAGAATTGCATCCTCTCCGTTCTCTACTGCAAGGGACACTAGGGCCAGAATTGTCTAGAGAAAAGCTCCTCTTTAGGCAACTAAATACGGGCCAGATTTTCAGACAAGCTCAGCATGGTGGGTGTGGAGTTCTTTTGAAAATCTTCTCCCAAGTGTCACAATGGGGCTAAGCATTGTTGAAAATCTGGCCCTTCTGCCGGTACCTAAATAGGAGCTGAACTCTGGAAAATCTGTCCTCAACTGAGGGTGCTAAGCATTTGAAAATCTGGCCCCTCGCTCATGAAAATTGGTCCCTAAAGGGCTGAATGCAAAGATCTGAATGCAAAGATCCCCAGGCTTTGGAAACAGATCCCAACCATCTCTGGAACAGACCAAACCAGAACCTTAAATACAAAGACTGATCTTTGAGGGAGTTTCAGATCTTGATCAGAAGCTTGATTTGGCTTTTATCCATCAGCACCAGGTTTATTTATTTATTTGCTCCAGTCACCTGGAACAGGTAGCAGGGAAAAGCAATTGTCTGATGCTGAAAGTCATTTTCCTCTCTCTCTCTCTCTCTCTCTCTCTCTCTTCCTTTCTCTCCCTCCCAGTTTCTTCCTGCATTGCAGGCAGCTGAAGTATTTGCTATCAAAATAATCAGACCAGCAGAGGTCACCATGTCAGAGATGATACAAAATGCAGAGCAAAGATCTCCAGCAAACCGTGAGATGTTTTTTTCCCCTTCATTTATATCCAGCCTTGTCATAGCAGCATGTTCTCTGTCTCCCCTGAGAAGGGAGCAGCAGTGTAGATGTGCATTCTGGAGGAGAATATTTTTTTAAACAAAGCTAATGAATAATTGCTACCCTCAAACAAAAAGCAGTTTTTCATTTCGGAGATGCCCATATACGCTGCATACCAGCAGCAATTTTTCTCCTTGCTTGCTACCCTCATGCATAGGCTCATTGTTACTGCAGGCACCTCGAGATTCAGCTGCAGTGTCTTGTTGCATCTGCGCTGCATTGCTCTGCAGTGAGTGTACAAGTCAGGGGAGCCACCAGAACCTGGGCACTATCTTGAGAAATGGTCCCCGACCCCAGATGATGTGGATTGCTTATGTCACATGCTTTACAATGTTTATTCGTTATGGCTATTTTACCCACCCCTCTTTAATGACTTTAGTTTTTGATACTCTGTGGCCCGCCAGCAACAACAGGTGTAGTTGATTCAATACTCATGTGAGAAGATCCATGACACTGGGAATCATAGAATCATAGAAGATTACATGGAAAAGTCCTCGGGAGGTCATCTAGTCCAACCCCCTGATCAAAGCAGGATCAGTCCCAACTAAATCAAGATAGGCTCAAAGTCTTTCCCTTAGATTAGCAAAAGCTATTTAGGCCCAGATACCTCAAAAGTGTTTAGGTGCCTAAATAACTATGGAGATCTGGGCCTTAGAGGCTAGGTAAAAGCGAGACGTTATTAATAACAGGCCTGATGATGATACTCTTACGTTCATGAGAAGTTGCTCACATGAGTCGTACCACTGGGTTAAAGCACCCAGGTGACTTGGGAATGCGAGTCCAATTGACTCTCAGTGGGACTTAAGCTCCTAAATCACTTACATTTTACCTATTTGCCTCTGGTGGGGGGGGTGTATACCTGGAATAATCTGGGCACCCCACACAGTTCTGAAAGGGTTAATGTGGGCCTGAGACACCAGTTATGCTACCTGGCTGCACCTGGAGGGTGCGCCAGGCTTAATTAAAAATGAGTCCCAGCTGAAAGAGGAGCTGGGTGGTTAATTAAAAGAAAGGAAGTTTAAAGCTGCATGGAAGAAGGCTCTGTACAATCACTCTGTGGGCTTACACGTTGGAAAGGCCAGCAGGGTTAAGGAGGAAGGCAAGTGGAGAGTTAGCACTGGGGATCTTTGCTGAGTACAGAAGTCTGGTGGTTAGGGGAGATGCACAGCAGACATGGAGTGGAGTAGGTATTGGTGGAAAGCCTTGACAGAAGGTCAGGACCTGGCCTTTCAGGGAGAGGCCCCTAGAGGCAGTCAAGATGGGGAATAGATCAGGGGAAAGTTGAGACGGATGTAAGGTCAAGCCCAAGGAGGGTAGCAGTGGGTTTATGTTTATATTTTATGGCTTGTTAGAGGATTCCAGGGAAGGGCCCTGAGAGCCCTGGCCATGAAAGAGGGGTCAACCTAGAGAGGCTTGTGGGGGGAGATGTTCAGGGAGGTAGTAGAAAGGAGTCTGGTGCACTGAATCTTGACTCACTGTCTGATGGATCCTGCAGTGGGATCCAGTGGAATAGGAGGGCCTGCGCTCCCCTACCAGCCCCTGGTCAGGGGGTATGAGGCTGGAGAAGGGGACAAGAACAATGGAGAGCCCTGAGAGACAGTTGGGAGGAATATGGGGCCCAGGGTTGGGGCCAAAGACCTCTTTAGGACATTTGGACTCTTATTGGCTGAACTTTGTTACCCTGAAAGGGGTGGGAGTAAATTGTTACCTGGCCAAGTTATGGCAGGAGACACTGCAGGGCTGGAGCAACCATTGGCAGGGGAAGCTGGAGAGGAGAGAGCTGGCTCTGCTATGCCCATCCCCTAGAAGGCTCTCTAGCGGTGAGTTTACTCTTCTACAATATCCCACATTGGCAGAGAGGGAGAGTTAACTGGAGCCAGAGAGAAGCTGGTGCACTTAGTTGCACCTGGAGGTTGGGCTTGACCCAATTTAAAATTAGGCTAGCAGGGGAGAAGGTGGGTGGCTGAATTAAGGATGAGTCCCAGCTGAGAGGAGTCGGATGACTCATAAAGGAAGGACTGCCGGGTAATTGAAGGGAGAGCAGTCCTTTTCTGTCCAGGGAAGAGAGCGCCAGCAAAGGGCCAGGAGAGACACTGGGAAAGGACAGGAGTGGAATGACCTGCTGTGGCGAGCCTCGACCAAAGGGCCAGACGCCACTGAGGCAGCCCTGGGTATCAGGGTTGTGAGACGAAGAGCCAGATAGGAGCTAGGTGTCCAGAGAGAAAGCCCGGAGGGTCTTTGCTCAGTACAAGGGCAGGAAAGAACTCTGCCGAGCCTGGGAAGGGGCTGAGGGAGAAGGGTCTAGAGACAGGCTGAGGTAGGATGTGGTCCAAGAAGGTGGCAAGGAGTCTAAGAAAACAGACTAGCTGTTTCCTACAGGGTCTCGGGGCTGGAACCCAGAGAAGTTGAGGGGCCTGGGTTCCCCTACCTGCCATTGAGAAAAGTGTCATGAAAACCCTGCGATGTGAGGACCACAGAGCCCAGAGATGGGCTGAAGACGTGGTGGGAGGCTGGTGAATTGTTTGAGACTCTGTTACCTTAGACGGGGTGGGACTGAACATGACCTGGCTTGTGGCAGGAGGAGGCTGACTCATGAGAATAAGCACACCGACGCAGTGGCTGTCGGCAGGGTGTGCCAGAGAAGATGCTGTTTCATCTTGCCAAGCCACGAGGGGGCATTCAGGCCAGTGAGTCACTCTTCTTCGTCATCCATTGTTGAAAATGTTACCCCTTGGGTCCAATTGACTATCTGTGGACCAAAGCACTGTTCAGTGTGGGTAAAGGTATCAGGATCTCTCCCAGTATTAAACTTCGCACCTCTAAGCATCTTTCATAATAGGGTTTTAAAGGGTTTTATGGTCAGTGTATGCAATGTATCTTCAGAACTGCCCAAGTGATTCCAGTGCACAAGTCCCACTGAAAGTCAATGGGATTTGGGGGGAAACTTTCAAAAGCACCTAAGTCACTAGGGCACGTTTATAAATCCCACCCATAATCTCTCTGTGCCTCGGTTCCCTATCTGTAAAACAGGGATCATACTACTCGTCTGCTTCCCGGGGCTGTTGTGACAAATATATTAAAGGTGCTCCTATGGTATAGTGACTGGGTCATGTAAATCCTAAGCTAGATAGAAACTGGAGGAACCACTGAGGAAAGCATTGAAATCCTCCACATATGAATGGATCGCCCTAGCTTTTTCAAGAGCCGACTCCTGGCTTATTGCAAGGCCCAGTACAGTGCAACATTGTGATTAAAGAAATCCAGAATGATGTTAAATGAACATGGCACATGTTAAATGGATTAAAAGCTGGCTGATAGGTCTCAAAATGTATCTGTAAATGGGGAATCGTCATTAAGAGGGTGTTTCTAGTGAGGCCCTGCAGGGATCTCTTCTTGGCCCTACACTGTTTAACGCTTTTTATCCATGACCTGGAAGGAAAAAAATCATCACTAATAAAGATTGCAAATAACACAAATTGGAGGAAGTGGTAAATAATGAAAAGGGCAGGTCACTGATAGTGATCTGGATTGCTTGGTAAACAGGGCACAAGCAAACACTATGTGTTTTAATATGGCTAAACATAATGTACACATATAGGAACAAAGAATGTAGGCCAACTTAAGGGATGGGGGATACTATCCTGGGAAGCAGTAACTCTGAAAAACATTTGGGGTCATGCTGGATCATCGGTTGAACAGAAGCTTGTAGTGTGATGCTGTGGCCGAAAGGGCTAACGTAATCCTTGGATGTGTAAACGGGACTCTCATGTACGGGCAAAGAGGCTATTTTGCCTCTGTATTTGGCACTGGTGCAACCACTGCTGAAATACTGTGTCCAGCTGTGATGTCAACAGTTCAAGAAGGATGTGGATAAATTGGGAGAGGTTTCAGAGAAGAGCCATGAGAATGGTGAAAGGATTAGAAAACCTGCCTTATCGCGATAGACCCACGGAGCTCTATTTATTTAGTTTAACTAAGAGAAGGTTAAGGGGTGACTTGATTCTAGTCTCTAAGTACCTACATGGGGAACAAATATTGAATAATGGTTTTGTCACTCTAGCAGAGCAAGGTCTAGCAAAATACAGTGGCTGGAAGTTGGAAGCTAAACAAACCCAGACTGGAAATAAGGCATAAATGTTTAACAGTGAGAGTAATTAACCATTGGAGCAACTTTCTAAGGGTCATGGTGGAGTCTCCATGAATAGTCATTGTTAAGTCCAGGTTGGATGTTTCTCCTAAAAGATCTGCTTTAGGAACGATTTGGGGGAAGTTCTATGGCCTGTGCTAGATGGGAGGTCAGACGAGACAGCCACATTGGTTCCTTCTGGCCTTGGAACCTCTGAGGTCAATGATGACCTGTTAGAAAGGGTGCTGTGATGTCACCCAGGCTGGGCAAGGTGAGGATGGTGCACATGTAAGAACTGCTGGTCTTGTTGTTCATATCTATGCTTGTGTTTGTAACCCAGAATATGGCTTCTGAGGCATTGCTCATTCTGACGTATCCCTGAGGCAAGAATTAAAGCAGCTAATGAATGTGTTGCATATGTGTGGCTGTGCAGTGCTCCCCAAGAACTACACAAACGTGGTAAGACTCACAACTAGTGGTTCAGTTAATCAAAGGGTTGGAAATGAGAAGGCCTGATCCTGTAGGTACCCAGTGCCTTTAGATACCCTTGAGGGGTCTTGTGGCTAAATCACTGAACTGGGGACTCAGGAGACCCACCTCTGCCACAGACTCCCTGTGTGACCTTGGGCAAGTCTCTTGGAGCCAGATCTTCTGCTCCCACTCAGGCCTCTTTGTGCTACTCAGGGCATGGCGACACTTGCAGACGTAGAGCGCTTTGAGTTAAACCAGCCTTCGGAGAGCGCAGTAGGGAAAGCGCTGCAGTCTGTCCACACTGACAGCTTCAAGCGCACTGGCGTGGCCACATTTGCAGCACTTGCAGCGGCATTGGGAGCAGTGCATTGTGGGCAGCTATCCCAACATGCAAGTGGCTGCAACGTGCTTTTCAAATGGGGAGCGGGGGGTGGAGTTTGACAAGGAGTGTGTTGTGTGTATGTGGGGGGAGAGAGAATGGGTTTTTGGGAGGCTGAAAGCATGTCAGCATGCTGTCTTGTAAGTTCAGACAGCAGCAGACACCCCCCAGCCTCTCTCTCTCACACATTCCACACTAATGGTTGCTTTGTCTCAGAGCAGATAAGCAGCCGGCTGTCAGAAACGGAGCTTTCAAAGGGCATATCCGCATTCCTACAGCCGATTCCAAACAATGACAAGAGTGGCCACTTGACTTAAGGGGATGATGGGACATTTCTGGAGGCTGATCAGAGTGCAGTAAAGCAACACCTCGTCCACACTGGTGCTGCGGGGCCACACTGGACCAGCGGGGGTGCAGCAAATGTTATTCCACTGGCCGAGGTGGAGTACCAGCAGCGCTGTAGCCGCGGGGTCAGAGCGCTCTACACGCCTTGCCAGTGTGGACGGGGACTGAGCTAGTGCGCCCGGGGCTCCTTTATTGCCCTGCAACTCGCAAGTGTAGCCAAGCCCAGTCTGTCAGTGTGAAGTGGTGTAATGTGGCCAGTTACGATTTCCCCCCAGGCAGAGGGGAGCTTTCCACTGCTGTAAATTGGTGTAGTCAAGAGTGGTACCTGAGGCAGGAAGGAGTGTCTGAGATGGAGTGGATCACACCTGCACTTTAGCAGTTCCAGCAGGGACAAGAGCCAGCAGGTGCAAGGGAGAGTTGTCCCTTGACAGCTCTAATTTATTCAGGGGCTGGATCAACTAGCAAATCAGGCAGGTGTAACACACTCAGCACAGGAACTAATCTTGGCAGACTCTAGCCCTCAATCGATGCTTATGGAACTGAGCCAGCATTAGCAACAATGGAACAATTTCTGTTTACAAAGGCCCAGTGTGAACGCAGCTGGTACTGGTCAACATCCCCTCCCAGGTACACAACTACATTTCCTTCTGGTGCACTGGGCAGTGCCTCTGATTTTTAAATCATCCTTGCACTCAGAGATTCTGCTGTACCGCTGGGCCGCTCCAAGATGTTAAATATTAAAGTTGTTGTATTTCCATTTGCCTGCTGGCCGTAAACATTCTAATCTCTTTCTCAAAGGAGAGGATTTCCTAGCTCCTGAGCAGGCCTTGCATGTGCAACCATATCGTCTGCTGCATTTCCGCCTGCTTGTCCAAGCTAAGCAGCGGCAGGCTTGGCCACTGCTTGGAGGGAAGACCTCAGGTACTACAGAGAAGCGATTTTAATTCAGAAGGTGCCACCAGCACACCTTCCTTGGCGAGAATCCCCCTTTGTGCAAGAGTGTATTGGCCCTTTCAGGTAGCTTTACCCTGAGCCAGCAGCAAAGGGCTTCCGGGACTATGTAATCCATAGGGGATCCCTGGATTACAACTGCAAGGGATGCTGGGTTTACAGCACCATTCCTCGGGACTCCAAGAAAGCAGGATCTGCTGGTGGTCTGCTTTCATGTCCCAGCCACCATCCAGGGACCCTTTTGGAAACCCCTCAGAAGAGAGAGTGGCTTATATAGCCTGGCCTTTCTCCCAGCATGCCTCCTGGTAGCCCACAACTCCCAGGCATGATTTTGGACTACAACTCCCACTGTACTTTGTTTCTGCAGACAGGGTAGTCCAGCATTGGAGGCCTGCCTCAAAGGACCAGTATACCCTGTTACAAGGGCTAAGCGGTGGGAAATGAGGAGGGAACAGGACATCCCGCTGAATCGACCTTTGGGCAGACCCTGCATTCTGTTCCCCCTGCAAATGTGTTGCCCTTTACATTGTGCAGCAGGCAACAAAGCTCCTGCTACCTTCATGGCAGAGCCTGGCAACACTTACTCACATGATGTGACAGGAGCGCCAGCTCTGCCCTGTTGCTCCTGCAGAACCAAGGCATTCTGGGACCTGTAGTTCCCAGAGCTGATCAGACCTTTAAGTCTTGCAGTAAGGAATGTTGGGCAGGGAAGCTGTATATAAACACTTCCGAGCTGTGCAGGGAAACTGAGGCACAGCCCCCCCACTCCTGGCTAACCTCCTGTAGTTTCAGGATCAGGTTGTGCTTGACACCACCCCGCCCCCCAATAAAAACAACAAATTAATGCAACTTAAAAACTCATGCAGGGTGGGGGAGGGAGGAGAAGGGGGGGGAAATCTCTTGTCCATTTTCTAAACATGATCCTGGTGTGAGATTGAAAGTCCAAGCTGGATAATTTCACCATGCCCCCTTCTTGCAGAAACCTATTGTCTTCACAGCAGCACAATAGAGTTTGACTGGCACTGGGTGTGTGGTGCGCTGTTGAGATTATGTAGCGACACTGCATTAATAATGACTTTCTACAGAACTTCGCTCAGTGTGGAAAGATTACCGCCCCTTCCCCAGAGCTCTGCTGGAGGAATTCTCCATGCTACAGGCGGCTAAGATAAAAGTAAAGCCGTGAATAATTCATGCTTCAATCTCTTCTACCCTGGCCTGCTGTAAATATTTAAATAGCGCCAAGATGTCTTGAGCTGTGCGCAGGCAGGGACACCCAGGACGAAGCTGCCTGGAAAGGAAAAGCCTCCTCCCATAGCCTTTCTCTTTCCTTATGCTCCAGCATGTTGCACGTCCAGGAAACCTGCGTTTTATTCCCGATCCTGCCACTCCCATTGTCTTCAACGGTGCAGGTGCCTATTGATAGACCACACCTGATTTTCCATATCGGCATCCCCTGCCACTCCTGTAGACTTCAGCTGGAGTTAAGAGTGGTCAGGGCCCAATTTTGCTCCTATTTAAATCAATAACAAAACTGCCATTGATTTCAGTGGTGCCAGGAGATGGATGCACAGATAGCAGTCAAGCATGGACACTGTTTGTCTGACTGGAAGCAGTTCCACTGTTTACGGTACCTATGGGGGAGGGGTGGGGTGTGCCATGTCCCTGGCCAGCCGAAATGGTTTGGTTGCTGTTTAGAAATGTCTTTTCGGAAGTGATTGGCAGGCACTTGAATGGGCGGCATGGGAGGAACTGACAGGTCAGTGTGATAGTATTTGCTTTGCCTGGCACGCCCGGGGCTAGCATGGAACTTGGAGGGAGGCGGATAGGCTGCAGGAGGGAGGTGTTTGGAGAAGGCACGAGAAAGTCAGTCTGCCTGCCTGTGGCTAGAAGGCTGGCTGCAATTGCAACAGCTCTGTAAATAGTCCTCTTTAGGAAGAGCCAATTCAGTTTTACGAGCATGGAGCCTTCTCAGGTTATTACCCAGCATGCAGTCTGTGGAAACACAGGGTACCAGCACCAGAATTAGCGTGATCCAGGGAGGATGCCTTGGAGTTATAAACTACAAGTGCAAGGAATGCTGGGTATACAGCAGCCCCATTCCACAGAAGAGGGAAGGACTTTGAGAGAGCAGGAGCTGCTGGTGGGTGCTCTCTAGGAAGGTACCTGGATGGAGACTGAGAAATAGGGAACATCAGACAAGGGAAAGTGACTTATACAGCCTGGCCTCTTTCCCACTATGCCTTGTGACAACCTGTAACTCCAATCACTCATATCACCCCTGTTTCTTTGCAAGGATGAGCACAAATATACATATTCAATATCCATGCACATCTAAACAAAGCACTGGTCACAACTGGCGCTGTAACCTACCGCCTCTGCCTGGCTGTCTTGTTGCAGGGCAAGTTGGCACCTGGAAAATGGAAAGGCGCAGGATAGGGAAAACACAGACGTGAGTTGCATTGCTACATCTCCTGCAACGAGATTGGACTAAAACTGACCCCAAAAGACACCTCTGCCCCTTGATGCGTGTGGAAATGGGGAGTGTGCATCGGATGCAGTAATAAAAAATCCCATTGAGCATAGAAGTAGTCTATTAACAGGGGGAAATCAAAATTCACAGATTACAAAGGCAGAGACTTCACAGGAAATAGCAGCTAATGAAAAATTAAAGGTAATTGTTCATTAAACACACCCACCCCTAATAAACAAGGTCAAGTGTGTTTACATGATGGTTTAATTTAATTGTGTCCATTTATAAAGACAGGATCAAATTATCAAGGGAAGGTGAGGGATCCAGTCTTCCAAGTATAGTTAGCTTTGACCAAGAGGCCAAGAGACTGGCCTTTGTGCAGGTTATGAAGGGCAATGATCTGACCTCCGTTCCTCTGGTGGAAATGTGGAGTAAGTCAACCGGGATATGTTGGCATAAATGAGATCAGACTCTGGCCTGCCAGATACTAGGGGCCAGGTTTTCACCTACCTTTGGCTTTTCAGGTAATCTCAGACATGTGGGTGCACGCTGAGGTCTTGACCACCTGGCCCCACGTGGCACAACAGGAGTTGGTGAGAGCTGAGCTCTATTGATCAAAAGATCTTGGGCTTAGATTTTCATCTGGTCCCATGCGTGTGCTGTATAGGAGAGGAGGGCAAGGGCCACTGTTGTAGATAGGAAACCGCGCTCCCAAGGCCTTTAAAGTAAGGTTTACACCATGCCTTGTTCTCAGCGTTGTTTGGAAGCTTCCGACTGCGTTCTGCCTCCTGACAGGAATATTTTTCCTAATCAGGTGTAAACACTCCTTTGTTGTAGAGTTGCTCATGAGTGCTGGCCATGCATCGAGTTATGGGTTTTCAAAAGCATTGCAGTGGTTTTAAAAAAAGCATACTTCAGAAAGAATGACATGGATTTTTCCAAACTGGCATTTTGGAAAAAAAAAGACACAATGTTGAGCCTCCGAGTCCAAGTTCGAATGTGCTGTCTCCGCTTGTCCCGTTTCACTGTGTGCCCACCGGTTACTTGATTTGACCCTTCCAGGAGCCTGGGTTCGTACTCCAGCAGGCAGCTTAACTACTGCCCTGATCTTGTCATTTCGGTGAGTCTCTGCCTATACTCTGGGCTAAGGACTCCTCGTTCTTTTTGCTGATACAGACTAACATGGCTACCACCCTGAAACCTGAGCTGGGCGCGTGATTCCCCGTTTGTTTGAGCGCACGTATTCATGGGAGTTTGATGAGAGCGGGTGTGGTGTAAATAGTAGTGTAGCCACCAGTAGCATGGGGCGTGGTACCGGAGGCATGGCTAAGCCAGGCCAAGTATAAACCCGCCTGAACACGGTAAGTACGTACTTGGCATAACCCAGCCGTGTTTCCTCTGCCCATGTTCCTGCAGCTACATGGCTACTTACCCTTGACCTGGGTCTCGCTGAGCAGGGGCATCGTACTGCGAGCTTGTGGCATCGACATAGCCTTACCCGAGCTAGCTTTGATCTACAAATGCTGCAGTCCCACCTCTGCAGTGCAGACAGACCCTGAGACGGCCACCTGGGTGTCCAGGCTAGTGCCGGTTGGAGTGGAGCTGTTTTTGGTGGCATCTGTCTACAGCAGCCTGGGCTTGAGGTTCGCCCCGGCTGATCTCACGTTGGTTTTCAGTCGCATTATCTTCATGTAATGGAAACATCAAAGTCTCTCAGCCCTGCTCAGGCCTATCAAAGGCAGGGGTGAGCTCAGTGGCTTTAACCTTTTCAATATTAAGTGCTTTGTTTGTCCAGTTCCAGCGCCCTCCCTGCAGTTTTCTGAGCCTGTAAAAAGGAAGGAAGGAGAATGGCTGGCCAATCGAATTAGAAAACGGCATAAAGGTCAGATTTGTTCAGCTTCCCATTACCTCTTACAGAAATAGACCAAGCGTTGCTACCCCCACCACTGGCAATTAACCACCCCAGGAAATGCCAAAGCTCTAAGGATGAAACTCACCTTATGCAGGCTTCTGGCACCGAGCCACGCACTACTTGAGTAGCCTGGGCACCGCTTGAGTGCTGCTCGAAGGAAATGTTGGCTATAAAACTGGGATCGCAGTCTTGGAAGTGCTGTGGCTCTTTCTAGCTAAATCACTATTACCAGCCCTGAAAGTGCTGAGGCAGTGTTGTCTAGTGGTTAAGGCCCTAGCCTGCAGTTCAAGATCGTAGTGAGGGTCTGGCGCCACCTTGCAATATATGTTGTTTGCCCCCATTACTCCTAACTTGTTTTCAAGATGGAACTTGATATAAATGTATGCAGGGGATTATATGACTGGGTTGCTTGCGATAGCAGGGGACTGGAGTCTCTGTGTGATGAGATGTAGATTCTGTTCCCGGCTCTTGTCACTGACATGCTGTGTTATTTTTTTTTGGGGGGGGGGGGAAGAGTCATATTATTCCTCTGTTTTCTCCTCCTGCCTTTCATCTGTCTTGTCTATTTAGAATGTAAGCTCTCTGGTTCAGGGACTGTCTCTTATCATGTGCATGTGTAACCCACCGGTGAGGGTGTGGTACAGGGCTCCTGCTGTCTGACACACAGAAGATGTAAGTCTCTTACAGCCCCTGCCTACAGAGCCTGGGCTCTTTAGCTCAAGTGGTCACAGCTCATGTCTTTTTAGCTCTGTAGGTCCCCATTTCAATTCCTGGTATGTCATCCCTGAGGGTGGCTGTCAGACATGCACAGTGCCTTGCACAATGGGGCTCTGATCTCAGTTGTGGTCTTGTGTATGCATAAAAACTGTACTGTTTTGACTGTACTGGTATACTTAACACAGTCCAACTACTCCACCCCCATGTGGGTGAAACTTTATTGGTATAAAGGCATCCAATACCAGGATAACTAATCCTGTAAGCAAGAAGTGTAAGCTGTACTGCTATAAGGCACTTGTATTTTGATATAACTGCATCCTTACTAGGGGATGTACCAATTTAACTACATTGGTAGAAAAATCACCCCCCTGAATAGTTATACTGGTATAAAATGTGGGCCGGTCAGGTCTAAGCATTGCAAATAATCTTGGAAGCATGTTTGTTGCTGTTTGGCTTCCGAGCACTGGAGATCTTTCTGGTGCCTGACAAAACGTTTGATCCAGATGTTCAGTCGCAGTGCTGGGGGCGGGGGGAGGGAATTTGTACTGCCCAGGAGGAAACATTTTCCTCTGTATAAAATATTTAAGCATCCTTTATAGCCATGAAACCACAATACAGGCCTGAAACATAAGGGGGCTGGTTCACCACTGTGTGTTTGTCACTTGCACCGGTGCAAAGTGGGTTTAAAATGCTACTGGGTCTGAACCATCCTATTTTGCATAGGAGCAAATGATGGGAGTAGGGGGAAATCAGACCCTTTAGAGGTAAATCTGGTATAAAACAGGAATAACATGGTAGTGAATCAGGTCGAATGCTAGGTTTAAAAAGATCTGACTGTTTGCCTTTGCACTATGTTAGCAGTCAGGCCAGGTAGCCACTAGACCATACAGCCATGAGTTTAAGGACCTGCCCTAGGAGTCAGGAGACTGGGTTCTCTTCCTCGCTTAGCAAGTAGCCTCTTATAAGTCATGTCTCTGTGTACCGCTTTTTCCCATCTATTTAGCTATTAAGCTCTTTTAGGGCTAGGTCTGTCTCTCACTATATATATATATTGTGACAAAGTTCCTGCTCTACCTTGGTGGGTCTTGCGCTTATTGGCGGATTTGCTCGCCTTGGAGCTTCACAGCAGCCCTCAGCTTGGCCGTTTTTCTGAACCCACAGTCCAGGTCGACGACTCCTGTGTCTGACCAGGAGTTGGGAGGATTTGGGGGGAACCCAGGCCCGCCCTCTACTCTGGGTTCCAGCCCAGGGCCCTGTGGAATGCAGCTGTCTAGAGTGCCTCCTGGAACAGCTGTGTGACAGCTACAACCCCCTGGGCTACTTTCCCATGGCCTCCTGCCAACACCTTCTTTATCCTCACCATAGGACCTTCCTCCTGGTGTCTGATAATGCTTGTACACCTCAATCCTCCAACAGTCCGTGTTCTCACTCTCAGCTCCTAGTGCCTCTTGCTCCCAGCTCCTCACACGCACACCACAAAGTGAAGTGAGCTCCTTTTTAAAACCCAGGTGCCCTGATTAGCCTGCCTTAATTGATTCTAGCAGCTTCTTGATTGGCTTCAGGTGTTCTAATCAGCCTGTCTTAATTGTCTCCAGAAGGTTCCTGATTGTTCTGGAAACTTCCCTGTTACCTTACCCAGGGAAAAGGGACCTACTTAGCCTGGGGCTAATATATCTGCCTTCTATTACTCTCCTATAGCCATCTGGCCCGACCCTGTCACAATATATAATATTTGCACAGAGCCTGGCACAATGGGCTCCAATCTAGGCACTAACAAAGGTGTCAACGTCTGTATGATTTATTCCTATCTTGATCTAAATAACAATACAGAGCGCTTGGTGCCCTCATGATTAATCACACTTGCAACTGCAGACGATGGCCACCTCGCAGGAAAAATGAAGCATATCCTACTAATGAATTAACTCGGCCAATAAAGCAAAGCCGAAAAACAACCTCCATAGTATTTAGGAATATACCTTGAACCTTGCCCCAAAACCTGGTGATCTCAATAGCTTTGGCAGCATGCCATGTTTAGTTCAGGCTATTTCAGGACAATGTGGGGAGCAAGTTGTAAAGTCCAGTGCCTGCAGAAAGCATACTCAGTCAGCAGCACCTGCTCTCGGATACCAAGAGGGAAACAGTTCTAGTGCTTTCTCCAACTGCATCTGTGGCAGTATATCCTGGGGACAGTGTCTCTTGTAATAATCCCTAGCTCTTGTATAGTGCTTTTTAATCTGTAAATCTCAAAGTGCTCTACAAAGGAGGCCATATCCCCAGTTTACAGATAGGAAAACTGAGGCACAGAGGCTTGTGCAAGGTCGCCTAGTGGCAGAGAATCCCCGTTCAGTGCTCTCAGGCTGGTGGAGGTTTCCTAGGTCATGCCCAACACCTTCTTTTCTGCCTGGAGCGTCGTGGTGTTTCAGGGTTTTCTTTAGGGTGTCTTCTGCAATGCCTGTTACGACTCGGGCTATTTATGCAACCGAGTACACTGAGCCAAAAGGCTGGAATTGGCCGCGGTGGGCTCACTGTGTCACCGTCAAAGCAGGGGGTGAAGAAACCTGTATTCCATTACCAGCTGTGCCACTAGGTTGCCATGTGATGATCCAGGGCAAGTCCCTTTGTTTCCACAAGCGGAAAACTGGAATATCGACTCCTCCTTCCCGTGGTGGATTGCTTGGGTGCTTTGGGCGGGGGAAGGGGCAGTGCATTGTGTTAACACCACCAGTTGGCTTGAGTAACAAAGACAGGGATGCAGGAGGGGAATTTAACAAGCTGTAGACGGTAGTCAACACACTAGCACTTTTCTTGTAGACCTATACCAACAAAATTAAACGTGTGTGGGTCTGCCATTTCGGGAGGGGTGCTTTCTTCATTCAAGGGGGGTGGGGTGTTTGATTATGAGCTCACTTATCGTGGTGTAAATCAGGTGAACTCTACAGCAGTAATGCACCCTGATTCTCAGCTAGTCCCTCCCTGCATTCTGCACGGGCACAGGGAAGTTAGGAATAAATATGCCTGTAAGTCACTTTTGTACTCCTTGCCCTGCCCTGATTCCAGTTAAAGCAGCCTCAGGGCTGCTCCGACTTATGCTATGCTACCCGTTGTCCATTCTGGATCTTGGGAAGCAGAGAATAACTAGCGCAGGGCACTCCAGCAATGCCTCCTCAGCAGTCCTGCCTGCTCCGGGGCAGGCATACAGCCTTTATGCCAGCTGTGCGCCAGCTAAGGAGGCCCCTTTGGCAGGGAGGGTTCTCAGCAGGCTGGAGCAGTACAAAAGGGCCTAAGCGGAACAGAGAATCAGCTCCGGCTGACCTACACCAGTGTAAAACTTGCATGAGAGGAGAATCAGGTCTGTTACCTTGAGTTCCTTCTCAAAGCACTTAAGGACGTTCTGGAATTCTGTTTCACTTTATTGTTACATTAACTGCTCCTCTCATAGATTGGAAGTGGCCTGCTAGACTATCCAGCTGACCTCAAAAAGAAAACTACAGACGAAAACTCTCTGGTCAATTTTCCGAAGATAAACTGCCAGCCTTCAAAGCAGCTATCACTGTGCTAAGTGGCTTATAGATTTCCTTTAATAGGCGGATGCTACTATTTGTGAGGTACATCAAGGGGGAAGCAAATTGCATTCAATTTGAAAGAGGAAAGGGGATTCCACTATCTTGCCCACCTGACTCATTCCCCAGCATGCAAGGCCCAAGACAGCCAACATATCCTGCAGCACACAAAAGGGAAAGGGCCGCCCCTGCCCAGAAGAAGTAGCCTAGCTTAACTGCTGGGTTTTTGTCTTGTCCCTGTGCAAGGCAGGGACTCTGAATGGAATAGCTAGGAGGGGGAGGAGGAATGGAGCTGGAGGTGCATTGTCTGAAATGGGAAAGGAAGCTTTGGCCTAGGATTTTGGGAGACCTAGGTTCCATTTCCTATGCGGTGTGACCATGGGCAAGTCCGTTAGCATCTCTGGGCCGCCGTTCCCCCTCTGTGAAGTGGGGATCCTAACACGGCCCTACTTCCCGGGGTTGGTGGGGGGGAGATAAAAGACTGGCTGAGGTGCTGCCCCACTATGATGACGGGGGCCCTATCAGATAATTCTTGGAGTAGCAAGGGAGCTGCAGGTGGTGATCATAGGGCGTCCCCTTAACTGCATGGGCCCCAAGACTGGAATAAGCGGGGAAAGTGCGGCAGGAGAACGCTGGGGTGCATTGATTGGGTGAGAGCCTAGGCCAGGGAGAGCAAGTGACTTTCCCATCCTGCTCCCAATAAAGCCTACAAGGTCAGGCTTTCCTCCTTTCCTAGGTCACGCCAATAATACATAGCAGAACATAGGCGGTGTCCCAAAGCCTTGCTACTTATATGAGCTCCCTGCCTCTGTCCCGAGCTCCCTGCCTCTGTCCCAAGCTCCCGCTGAGCAGAGACACAGGCCCACCTCTCTCATGGAGTTCACCAGCCGCTTTCTGCAGGGCTCTAACTCCTGCTAACAGGGCTGGGAGAGCAACAGACCAGCCCTGCCTTTCCCCGCAAGGTGGCTGATCCTGCTGCAGGCTGCTAGCCTTGTGGCAGTTCCCTTGCATCCCTACAGTCTCAGCTGTAATTGGGGGAAGAGGCAGGAGTGCCGACCGCCACTATGGCATTGTCCTAAAATGACACTGATGTTCTGTTTGCCAACCCCCATCGCCTCCTCTCTTGATACAGGAGGAGCAGGGGTGGACACAGGCAGCCTCTGCCCATGTGTTGCGTTTCTAAGCAGCAGACACACTCCAGTAAAGTCGTCATGGGTGCCTGGAAGCCTAAGGGAGGTGGGGATGGTGCAGCTGTGCCCCCACTGTGCCCCGCATCAATTATTCCCCTGGCACTGAGGCCTGGATTCGACTCGAGCCTGAGCCCCAGCTGCTGGAGTTGCCTCCTGTCACCCTCTCTCTAAATCATATTCTCTCTCATCTGTGTGCTCCTCTGGCGTGTTGGCGACCCACTCGCAGCAGCGGAGGGCGGTCGGCCCCCATCCTGCTCCTGCCTTTGATGGGAGCTGCTGGGAAACTTCTCTCCCTGCGTCGGCATGGCGTCCGTGGGCTCTTGGGAAAGGGCTTTCCTCTGCAAGGCCCTGCTCAGGGATCTGATGAGCAGATCAAGGGGGGGAAACACCAATCGGTTATGCTTTTCGAATCTGAGTATTTCCTTCCGCTCAATCTTTTGTGTGTCTTCACGGTCGATCAGAAGAGATGCTGCTAGGTTAAAAATCCTGTGCATGAGGCTAGGTATATAGACACAAGTGTCCTTAAAAGACCGAGCTGCTGGTGCCAGGGGAGGAGGGCGGGTAGCTACCTGTGCAGGTGTTTATCTGTAGGTTTACCCCAGCGTGTGTCTACAAATAGATCCCAGCATGTGTATGTTTAAATACAGACCTGTCTCTGGGTACATAGAGATACTAGTGTTTGTGTATGAAAGATTTTTTAGATGAGCGTGTGTAGATAGAAAGGAGGAAACCCATCCCTCTGTTTGTGTGAATTGCAATAAGGGTGAAACAGGGAAAATCAGCACTGGGCCAGCAAGAAAATAATCAATACAGGCCCTGATCCTGCAAGCTGCTCTATGAGGGGAGGAGGAGGGATAGCTCAGTGGCTTGAGCATTGGCCTGCTTAAACCCAGGGTTGTGAGTTCAATCCTTGAGGGGGCCATTTAGGGATCTGGGGCAAAAATTGGGGATTGGTCCTGCTTTGAGTAGGGGGTTGGACTAGATGACCTCCTGAGGTCCCTTCTAAGCCTGATATTCTATGATGAGGCTGGATGCTTGTGTAGCCATGGAGCCCTGCTGAAGCTGAAGGGGCAGTGTGGGGGTGTACCTGCATGGAGCAGCTTGCAGGATCAGGGCAATAGGGTGAAACTCATCCCTATGCAGCCGCCAGCCTGAGGCCCATGCACTTACCTCTTGTTTAAGCCCATAAGGCAAATTCATCCCTATGGCAGTGCTAGGGATGGTGCAAGGAGGGAGGGGAGGGTGGCTTGTGCTTCCCTGAATTTGGGGCTGGTTGGGGCACCAGTACAGCATGGGGCTGCCCTAACTTATGCTTCTTTCTACCCGTAGCCTGCTTGGGGCAGCATAGAATCCCTGGGGAGCAGGTCAGCCCCAGCCAGGCCTCACTTCGTTCTTGTCATGCCCTACATTCCTCCACCTATGGGTCACCTTGGCACACAGCAAGCACAGGGAGTGCAGAAGCTGAGGCAGAGATGATGCACGGCTGGTAAGGAGCCCTACTGCTCTGGCAGGATTCAGGAGGGGGAGCAGTTTGGGGGAAATTCCCAACCCTATATCAAAGGTCTTGATTAAGGTTTGCAAGCAGAGGACTAAAGAAGAATGGCATTTAGCTATTCGGTACTGAAGGCGAGGGAGGGAGAGATCACTAGGAAGAGATTCTGTGAGGAGTAAATTTCACTCAGGTACAATCTAGAAGAGTTTTGGAAGGAGAAGTCTCTCTGCCAACAAACGTCCAGGGCAATAATGCAAAGAAGCAAGAGGCCATGGATGGGACTGGAAGGAGGGAATTGCCTGTAATCGATTCAAACATTTATTACAAAAATTGCAATTGAAACATGACACGAATTGCCAAATGCATCAGTCACTTCAGAAAGACTGTTGGATGGATTTTTTGGGGGGTGGGGAGAGAATAAATTAGGATGCCAACAATTTTTCTGGAGGTTGATGCATTACCTGGGTAACGTCATCAATAAGAAAAGGGCTCTGGAGTGCTATAATGTTTCTTATGGTCCATCAAGATCTCTCATCCCTTAAATATTCCTGCAGAATGCTTTTAAGCAGCAAGCAGGAGGTGGCTAAGCCAAGTGGTACATTCAGGGGTGACTGAGTTCACAAGGTTGGGACAAGAAGAAAGTACGTTCTGAGTACACAAGAGTTTGGTTCTTCTCTGCTCTACCCTGCAAGCTACTCTTGGCGTCTATCGCGTCTTTCACTCCTGCCTAGTACTTGAAGCTTCCATATATCGGCCAGAGTTCTGCCGGCAGGACAGGTGCCGACGATGCGTTGTTCTTTGTACAGCGAATGTAGTGAAACAGTTTCCATCAGAAATGGTCTTTCTTTGACCTTAAGAGAACCGCAAAACAAAGAAATGCCCAGGAGAGAGCACAGTGTGTGTACTTCCTAGGTATTTTGTATTACACAGCACCTAGGCGCTCTAGTCAGGGACCAGGATCCCACTGCACTAGGTGCAGTACAGAACCAAAAGGTGTTCCCTGCCCCAAAGAGCCTACCACCTCGATGAGCCTGCACTGAACTGCACACAAAGTAGAGGTGGGACTCTGCAAACAAAGACTGGGGTTTTCCAAGGAGCCTCAAGGTGATGCCCAGCTCTTCTTGGGCAGCTCCATTCCTTACACTGCTTGAAAAATCCCAGGGAGTTAAATTTGAGCCCACTGAAGCCAGTGGGAGTCTTGCTATTGACCTCAACGGTGCCAGGATTTTGCCCAGAGTCTTCAGCGATACAGAGGTTCAGACATGGAATCGGGCACTGTGTTTCTAATCTCACACCACTCTGTACCAGGAATAACTAGACAGAATTCAGTAGAGTTACCCTAGCTTTATGCTGGTCTAAGTGACGGGACAATCGGCCCCAGCATCATGGCCGTTCCAGAGCTGAATGCACCGTTGTCTGGGAGAAAGATTCCACTCAGTGTGGGTTCTGCTGCTTGGAAGAGATTGTAGCGGTGGGCAGGTTTGGGGGCTGAGTCAGATACTTGGCTGGCTCCATATACACAGGAAATGCAGCAGTAGCCATGAAGGGCCTTAAGCCAATGCTATCCACCAGCAAAATCTCATGGGACCTCATTCACCCACTTGGAACCAGTCCCAATGCCACAAGCCATCATAACAGCTGGGGGGATAGTGCATAACCCAGCTACTGCCTCCAGGGCATTAACCGATGTAAAGGTCCCAGGGAAAAAATGATTGCTGCACCCCTGGGGAAGGGTTCAAGTGGACAAATGCCCCGTCTCAGGAGGTAAACAACTGCTTATCCACAGGGGAGAGGCAAGTTCCCAGTGAGGAGAAGGTGACATTGATCCTCCCATTACCTCTGGGCTTTGAGCTTTCTGCTCTGTTGAGATTTTGCTTACACTAATGTCAAGGACCCCGTCCGTCTTCATGTCTAGCAACTCAGGTGCAATCTATAAGGTGAGGTAGGATTTAGCTTTCTCTCTATGGATGAAGTGCAATCCCCACTTCACAGCCAAGCACCGTGTGGGGTATTTAACCCTCTCCCCCCCAAGATTTCCCCCTCATCTCCATGTACACAGATCTACAGACATAACTGGCTGTGCATCAGGTGGATGCTCTCCACTGACTGCAGAGCAAAGAGTGGAATGACCAATGGGGAGGCAGGGGAGCAGGGAAGGGGTCAGGCTTAATTCTGCTTTCGGTGACCTTGGGCAAGTCACTTTCCTGCTCTGTGCCTCAGTTTCCCCATCTGTAGAAGGGGGCATAACGATACTGACCTCCTTTTGTAAGCGCTGTATAAAAATAGGCATTGTTGGAGCTATATCCAGCAACAAGGCTCCCATAAGCAGGACAGAGTCCCCTCCTACAGACGTTGGGGAGAAGCACAAAGCCATTATTGTGATGGACTTGCCAAAAAAAAAAAAAGAAAAAAATAGCATCAGATGGGATAAAAGTCCTGTGCTATGATCAGGCCAGCGCAGCATCACCAGTTTGCTAACAAAACAGCCCCTGAGTCCATGAGTGCTTAACTCTGCTCGAGTCTGACATACGCTGTCACTCTGGCGAAGGCATTTGCTGGAGATGTTCCTTCTTCTTGTGTGTCTTCCCCCCTCTAACGTGTTGCCCAGCATTGGCAGAGGAGCCGTCAGTAACCATCAATCCAAGGAGCAATCGGCAGATGTCAGAATAACAAACCTCCTTGCTCTGTCTCTGCCCAGGCCCTTGTTTAGCTGCTGCTACTTTGAAATGCCATGGACTAGCCAGCTTGCCATGGAAGGCTGATGGCAGGGTGGAATCGTGAGCCACTCACAGGGTGTTTTTCCTTCCACCTCTGATATCCTTTCACTTCTTCCTCCTCTGAACTTCGTGGCTGTCCATCGGGGCTCTCCAAAGCTGGATCAGATCACAAAATCCCCATCAAAAAAATATTTAGGGAGGCAGTGATCTAGGGTATAGAACACTGGACTGGGAGTCTGGATTCTCCCCCAGCCCTGCCACTGAACTGTTGTGTGCCCTTTGGCAAGTCTCTTGGCTTTGCCATGCTCCTGTTTCTCCTTCCACCCTTTGTCTGTCCAGTGAGCTCTTTAGAAAGAGAAAGGCCTTGCCCTATGTGTATGAATGGTGCTTAGCACAATGGGGCCTCCAGGTGCCAATAAGTGGCGCAGGCCCTGATCAAAAGTGAAGGGCTCAGTTCTCGAATCAAATCATACTTTGGGTATATTATTTATATGTAGTGCCAAAGGCCTCAACCAAGAGCCCCATGTACAAACACAAGAGCCAGCCCTGTCTTGAAGAGCTTGTTGTCTAAGCGAAGGGTGGGAGACAAGAAGGATTATCGCATTTTTCAGATGGGGAAGTGAAGCCTGGGGAGTCTACAGGGCTTGACCATGATCGTACAGGGAACCTGTGGCACAACTGTGAGTCAGATCCAATTCCCTGAGCCCTGGTCTAGTATTTTATACCCCAGGCCCCACCCTTCCTTTCTAGGTGGGGAGTTTGTGTTTTTGATCCCTATCTAATTTGTGACCGTTGTGGTGTGTGTGTGTGTGTTTTGCTTGGGTTTACTCTTGCACTTGTCCTTTGCCTTGTTAGGCTAGCACGTAGGCAGTGATCCTCACTGGGTCACAATGGGAGAATGCCCTTAGATATGGAACTGGGTTTTCTCCACTGTCACAGCTAGTAGCCCTGGTTCTGTATGCAAACCAGGGCTACCCTCATGGCATTAAAAATCCCCACTGGCTGGAAAGCTAACCTATGTCAGTAGGCCTAGCAACAAAGATGCACTGACTGCTCTGTGCATGGCTTTTCCTTCTGAGCTTGTCTGGGGTAAATGAAAGGGAAACATAGCTGGGAATCCGCACTGCTGACAATCAGATTTGCATAGCTCACTCTGTGGGGTGCACAGTGCCTCAATTAGAACCATAGGTGGTTCTCCTAGGCTGAATTCCTACTGGACTAAAACTCTCTCTTCCTCTTGTTGAGACAAACACATGCGATGCCTTGTTACAAGTTCATCCCCATGTGACATACTTGTCTTACGAGAAATTATACAGATTGACCTCCTAGGAATTTGATGTTTATTTTCCTGCCAAGAGGGCTCAACTCTACTGGGCATTTTATCTTCCCAGAGATATGTATTTGTCTTCCTGGGAATTACACCTGATGGGCTGGTTCTTCTGTGCTTGGGCAATCATGAGCACTTGTCTTGACAGGAATCTTATGATTCCTAGATCAGCATTTCCCTGCAGGACAGATAACCCTTATATTCCAGGCATGATAAATGTGCATGATCCCTAGAAGGGTATGGGACAGTGGTGATTCACTCTGAATCTCTCTGATATTGGCTGTGTGCTCCCAATGTGCACAGAACACAAGGACACCTTCTCCGGGTCCATACAGCTGACAAACAGCTGGCCAAACCCTGTAACCAATCACCCTGAAAAGGCAGGATGGCCTTGGGTGAGTCATGCTTCTTGTTTCTGGCCACCCGTGCTCTGCTCTTGGGCATTTCCTGACACTGGACCCAGGATCTCAACTTCCAGTTCCCTGCTCTACCTGCTTGGTCGTGTTCCTCCCACCCCCATAAGCCGAGCTTCCAGGAGAAGACAGAACCTGGAGTGTTTTCCTGGCTGACCATCTAAACCACTGTTTGATGGACAAGAGCCTACCTTGGAAACCATCTGACCAGAGCGTAAATAGGCCTGGTGCCATCTTAACAGATGGCTGGGAGCGTGGGCAGCCAAAAAGCAGTGCGTGAGCATTAAATGTATATGCTAAGGGCACGAGTCCCAGAAGAGAGCATCCAAGGGGGTCTGTTACTCTGTAGGCACCAACAGCTCCCATTGATATTAACAGGAGCCGTGCATAAAGGGTGAAATTCACCCCCTGCAAAAGGCAGCCACAAGGGCTGAAGTGATGAATGTGCTGGCTCTATGAATTTCACCCAAAGAGAGGGGTGACTACGTTCCAGAAAGCTGCCTGTGTACAGGTGGCTAGCTCAGGGGGAGATGGGATGCTCTGGAAAGACCAGAGGCCACCGAATTCCCATCCAGATTCTGAAGAGCCCCCAATGCGGGGGTGTCAGGAACTGTGGAATGGGGCTTGTCTCCGGTTATAATTATAGTATATTAGCAGTCCCTGTGAGCTTTGGTGTAGCACCTCTCACTGGAGGAGCTCAAAGAGTTATGGGGAGGAATACCGAGGATGCTCTGTATATGTCTTTTCTGTGGCCAGATTATGTTTGTTTTAACATGGCTACCGTTTGGGGGATTCCACAGGTAATGCATGGCACTCCCCCCCCCCCGATTTCAGGCACTTCCATTTTTGAGAGCCAGCCTGAGATACATAGAACCAGATTCTCCAAAGCACTGACCACCCACAGCTGGTATCACTGGAACTGCTGGCTGCAAAGGCCCTTTGAAAATCTGGCCCCTGCTACGTGTGTTTGCGTGCTAAATGCTTTCGAAAATGCCAGCCTTTGGGGGCCTCATTTTCAGAGCAGCTGAGCACCTGGAGTTCTAGATGAAGTCACCGGAGTCGCTCCAGATTTCCACCAGCTGCTCATGGCTGGAGCCTTTCCCCACTGCCTTGCCCCTCCCAGAGCCCTTCACTGGCACATGTAGCTATCCTTTTCACTGCAGTGCGTAGCTACACGTACCCTACACACTGCTGCCAATGGCATGTCGTGTAGACATAGCCCTAGTGTAGACACAACCTACTGGGATATAAGTGTTACACGTCCCCCTCTGTGCCCAATCCACAGAGGATTTGAGGGAGAACATTGGCTCGAGCTGTGGCAGATAACGCTTACAGCTCTAGAGATTCCCCAGTGCAGCTCTTGCTCTCGGCCAAGATGTTGGTACTAGCATTTGCACCGGTGCAATTTACCGCTGCTTGAACCCAGAGCAGTGGCTGGGTTATGTGGCTTGTGCCTGGCTGCGCTAGGAGCAATGCCATCAGTGGCTGAATTTGGGGCAAATCCCCCTGTGTGGACAAGTCCTGAGAATTGCTAGCGGATCTGTCTGCAGGATTGGGACTTAACATTCGTCAGGATCCAACAAGTGAAGGACATCTCCGGCTGAAGAACGAGGAGGGAGATCAATAGAACAGTCACACTGGTGTGCATCAGCTGCATCTTGAAATGTATTTAATATGCTAAAATACACTCCCCCGTTTTGCTATTTATGGAAAACAAGCGTCTAATCCTCAAGCCGCGATTTTGCATTTTGTGCTGAGCAGGCCGTTTCTGCTGGTGCTGCCGGGGAGGGGGAAGCACTCCAAGAGAACGGAGCAGCCCATTTAACCTATCATGAAATCAAAGGAGAATCAAGCAAGTCGAAGCTGCTGAGACACCAAATGTCTCGAAGTGAGTGCAATTGGTTCGGTTAGTATTTGCACTTTAACTTGACCTGCACTTTTAAAACAGAAATCAATGCTTTAAAGATCCATTTGTTTCTGGTCCCTTGGCTCTGTAGGGGCCAGGGTCTGTCAGGGCTCAACTCCTACACACTGGCCTGACTTGTAATGAGCTTCATATAGTAACCAAAATTTCATGTTGGAGGGCTTAAAGTTAGGCATCTAAATAAGTGCCCTGTATTGCAGAGTAATACAGGACGTCGGTGCAGGTGCTCAGTATCCCTGAACATCAGACCATTTACATGGACACCTAAGTAGATACCTAACTCTACAGAGCCCACATGGGCAACATCTGCCAGTGTTTTTATTTGGCAGTGTGTGCATGCTTATGTGAGTGTGTGTAGGTGCACCTATGACAACTGCCATCTTGGTCAACACAGCAGGGATTAGTCTGCAAAAGAGAAGAGTGAGGGGGGATTTGATAGCAGCCTTCAACTACCTGACGGGGGGGATTCCAAAGAGGATGGAGCTGGTGGCTCTCAGTGGTGGCAGGTGACAGAAAAAGGAGCAATGGTCTCAAGTTGGAGTGCGGGAGGTCTAGGTTGGATATTAGGAAACGCTATTTCACTAGGAGGGTGGTGAATCACTGGAATGGTTCCCTAGGGAGGTGGTGGAATCTCCATCCTTAGAGGTTTTTAAGGCCCGGCTTGACAAAGCCCTGGCTGGGATGATTTAGTTGGGGTTGGTCCTGCTTTGAGCAGGGGGTTGGACTAGATGACCCCCTGAGGTCTCTTCCAACCCTAATCTTTGATGATTCTATTAATTGAACTGGGGATCTCTAGAGCTAAAACCCTGAGCTGTTACAGCTGAAGAGACAAGACTCCCTAGTTAGGGCGGTTGTAGATTCATATCCTGTGCTGATTGGACAGAGCGGGAGGCCTGCAGCACATACTCATGTATCAGTCACAGGCATGTACAAGAGAGTGTGTGCATCTGTGCGTTGCTCTAAGTGTGTGCATGAAAACAAATGTCAGGAACTTGAAGATTTCCAGCATTAAACAAACCAATGGCAGCACATGTGGCTCTTGGAATTCACAACACCTTTGTGTTCCTTGCTTCTGCACTCTCTGTCCCAGGGGCCATTCCCTGCAAATGTTGCATGCTGAGTTATCTACAGGTGCAGTCTATGAGCAAATCCTGTATGACCACTGATGTCATAAAGGTTGCCTGCTTCTGTCTGTCCTGAGAGCCAGTGGCAGCAGTGTGTGTGTGTGTGTGTGTGTGTGTGTGTGTGTGTTCCAAGTGCACACAGGTTGCCGCACAATTAGGACAGAGCAGAGCTAAAGCAGACCAAAGCCAACTTCATCACTCCAGTACATTGGATGATCTCACCTTGCATCAATCAATTCCTCTACGTACAGACATTCTACTGCCAGAACAGAGGCAAGACTGATCTTGTCCTGACAAAGGCTGCTCCGCTTTCGGTTGATGATAAAAGGCCCCATGCCAAGATGGTGCTCGCTTGCCCGATTGCCCATGGCAATGTCGTGCTCACGGTCGTGGCGGTTGCAAGAACTGGTGATTATCACAGATGTCACTGAGTCTGTTAAGAGTTTTATGGTTCCCTTGTTCACTTGTTTCTGTAGGGATTCCAGTTCATGTTACCAACTTTGGCCTGCATCCAAAATAAGGAGGATGCTGAGAGGTGTTTTTGTCTGAGATCTTCACAGAGTTCCCTGCCTCTCTCCAATTTCATTCCTGCCCTTGGATTGGGCAATCAAACAACATTGCTAAAGCACACAAGGCCTAAAGGTCAGTGATCCTCCAACTTGAAATTGAGTTGTCAGTCTGGCAATAATAGGTAATTGCACACCCTGGTGTCTATTCCCAGATGCAGGTTGTTGCTCACCTAAATATGTGAACGGACAAAAATTAAGGCTTTTTCTGTCTATTGTGTTTCTTTAGCATCTATCACTGTCATAGAATCGTAGGACTGGAAGGGACCTTGAGAGGTCATCTAGTCCAGGCCCTGCAGTTATGGCAGGACTAGTATTATCTAGACCATTCCTGACATGTGTTTGTCAAACCTGCTCTTAAAAATCCGCAATGATGGAGATTCCACAACCTCCCTAGGCAATTTATTCCAGTGCTTAACCACCCTGACAGTCAGGAAGCTTTTTACTGATGTCCAACATAAACCGCCCCTGCTGCAATTTAAGCCCATTTCTTCTTGTCCTATCCTCAGAGATTACAAAGAACAATTCTTTTCCTTCCTCCTTGTATCAACCTTTTATGTACTTGAAAACTGTTATCATGTCCCCTCTCAGTCTTCTCTTTTCCAGACCATTTCTCCAGTTTGTCCAGATGACTTTGAATTTTAATCCAATCCTCCAAAGCACTTGCAACCCTGCCCAGCTTGGTGTCACAAACTTTATACGTGTACTCTCTGTGCCATTATCTAAATCATTGATGAAGTTATTGAACAGAACCGGACCCAGAACTGATCCCTGAGGGACCCCACTCGTTATGCCCTTCCAATATGACTGTGAACCACTGATAACTACTGTCTGGGAATGGTTTTCCAACCAGTTTTGCATCCACCTTATAGTAGCTCCATCTAGGTTGTATTCCCCTAGTTTGATTATGAGAAGGTCATGCAAGACAGTATCAAAAGCTTTACTGAAGTCCAGATACACCATGTCTACCGCTTCCCCCCTATGCACAAGGCTTGTTACCCTGTCAAAGAAAGCAATCAGGTTGGTTTGACATGATTTGTTCTTGACAAATCCATGCTGACTTTTACTTATCACCTTATTATCTTCTAGGGTTTGCAAATTGATTACTTAATTATTTGCTCCATTATCTTCCTGGGTACAGAAATTAAGCTGACTGGTTGTCCTTGTTCCCCTTTTTATAGATGAGCACTATCTTTGCCCTTTTCCAGTCTTCTGGAATGTCTCCCGTCTTCCATGACTTTTCAAAGATAATTGTTAATGGCTCAGATATCTCCTTAGTCAGCTCCTTGAGTATTCTAGGATGCATTTCATCAGGCCTTGGTGACTTGAAGACATCTAATTGTCTAAGTAATTTTTGACTTGTTCTTTTCCTATTTTAGCCTCTGATCCTACCTCATTTTCACTGGTGTTCACTATGTTAGATGTCCAATCGCCACCAACCTTCTTGGTGAAAATCAAAACAAATAAGTCATTAAGCCCCTCTGCCATTTCCACATTTTCTGTTGTTTTTCCCCCTCATTGAATAATGGGCCTACTCTGTCCTTGGTCTTCCTCTTGCTTTGAATGTATTTGTAGAATGTTTTCTTGTTTAATCTCATTTTGTGCCTTGGCCTTTCTAATTTTGTCCCTACATAATTGTGTTATTTGTTTATATTTATCCTGTGTCATTTGTCTTAGTTTCCACTTTTTGTAGGACTCTTTTTTGATTTTTAGATCATTGAAGATCTCCTGGGTGAGCCAGGGTGGTCTCTGGCCAGACTTCCTGTCTTTCCTACACAGGGAATAGTTTCCTCTTGTGCCCTTAATAATGTCTCTTTGAAAAACTGCCAGCTGTCTTCTATTGTTTTTCCCCTTAGACTTGCTTCCCATGGGATCTGACCTACAACTCCCTGAGTTTGCTGAAGTCTGCCTTCTTGAAATCCATTGTCTTTATTTTGCTGTTCTCCCTCCTACCATTCCTTAGAATCATGAACTCTACCATTTCATGATCACTTTCACCCAAGCTGCCTTCCGCTTTCAAATTCTCAAACAGTTCCTCCCTATCTGCCAAAATCAAATCTAGAACAGCCTCTCTCCAAGTAGCTTTCTCCACCTTCTGAAATAAAAAATTGTCTCCAATACAGTCCAGGAACTCGTTGGATAGTCGGTGCCTTGCTGTGTTGTTTTCCCAACAGATGTCTAAGTAGTTGAAGTTCCCTGTCACCACCAAGTCCTGTGCTTTGGATGATTTTGTTAGTAGTTTTAAAAAAAACATCATCCACCTCTTCTTGGTTAGGTGGTCTGTAGTAGACCCCTACCATGACATCACCCTTTTATCCTTACCCAGAGACTTTCAACAAGTCTGAGTCCTATTGCCCTCTCAACCTCAGTCCAAGTGTATAAGGCAACATCTCCTCCCTTATTTCCCTGCCTGTCCTTCCTGAGCAAGCTGTACCCTTCTATACCAATATTCCAGTCATGCGTATTATCCCACCAAGTCTTTGTGATGCCAACTATGTCAGAGTTGTGTTTATTTACTAGTATTTTGTGATGCATGGAATCTCAATATTTCTTAAACATGAGACTTGTATTAAAGAAAACAACTCCTAGTTAGACAGAGGCTTCCACCCAACTCGTGTTTCAGCTTTATGTCCTTGGTTTACCAGGGACCACACCCTGCCTAGATCTCTGTACAACACACCGACATCTAGTGGCTGAATAATATTCTGTAAGTAAATATCGCTACAGTAACTAAGACATAAACAGATTTAAACGTTCTCCGCTCTGAAGAAAAAAGCTACAGTTTGAATTCCATGTCTTGTAACAGAATCCCCTGTACTTCTAGGATAAGAGTACCTTGTTCCTGTTTAGCTTAACCCAAGACTAGAAAGGGAGCTGTCCAGCAACTAATTAGATTCCCCAGCTGAGTATTTTATTTATTTGCAGTGACTTCCCACATGGATCATCAGCAGGAGTTGAATCTGTGGCTTTCAGCCCTAGACCATTGCCCTCTGCCACTTGAGCTAAAGGCATACTCTCTTACATGGTAGCAGTAGTAGGATCTTATCTAATAGTGGACCAACTACCTGTTACAGATTTTGCCAAAGTGCTCTACATTTCCAGCTCACAAAGCATGGTTTAGGGCTGGTAGATTTCTGGGGCTGAAGAAGACTATAACAGCAGCCCCCTAGACACAAAGAGGCTGTGAGAGTTGTAAAGGAACAACTAGGCTTGGGTTGTGTCCTGTGCTGACTTGGCTTCAAGGAACTGTCAGGCCCGTATTGATCCTTTCCTAAACTCTGGAGGGGTGTGTGTGGTGATCTGCTATTACCACCTTCTAATCCGGGAAGTGTGTTGACCCCTGAGCTCCAATCTAGGGAGTGGATGACTTTGAGCTGGTGTATCTCACTTAGCTATCCCCCTAGCTGCTGCTTTACTGAGCTGATTACTCTTCAAAAGGGCAGTAAAGGAACTCTGTGCCCAGGGATGTTGTGAAGGCCAAAAGTATCACTAGGTTCAAAAAAGAATTAGAAAAGTTCATGGAGGATGGGTCTATCGATGGCTATTAGCCCAGATGGTCAGGGATGTAACCCCATGCTCAAGGAGACCCTAAACCTCTGACTGCCAGAAGCTAGGAGGGAAAGATTGGGGAAGATCCCTCCAAAATTGCCCTGTTCTGTTCACTCCTCCTGAAGGTCTGGTACAGGCTACTGTTATAGACAAGATACTGGGCTAGATGGGCCATTGGCTTGATCCAGTCTGGCAGTTTTTATGTTCTTTCTTGATTTTAGCATTGCCACATTCCCTACAAAAATTCTCTGCGATATCTACCTTAGCGTGATTTTTTTTTCCTGCTACTCCTCGTTTGGGGTCCCATTGAATTCATCAAACCATCTTCTGTCAACCTACCTACCGCCTCTCAGGGAGGTGGATTACCTACACCAACAGGAGAATCCCTCCCTTTGGCGTAGGTGGTGGTAACACGGGAGCACTGCAACGGCGCAGCTGTATCACCATCGCATTTGAAGTGTAGATAAGCCCAACACCTCTCCAGATGGCATTAGCTACATGGCAGAAGCACTCTTCCATCAGTGTAGCTGTGTCTGCAATAGGGGTCTTGTCAACACAACTATCTCCGTTGAGGGTGGGGTAGTTTTTTGTGTTTTTTTGTTTTTCCACACCCTTGACCAACACAGCAAAGTCAACATAACTTTTAAGTGTAGCCCAAATCTGCGTTTTCGATCATTTCGGGGAGATATCTATAAATCACAGGCTAAAAGAGAGAGGAAAGATGGTCTTGGGGTTTAGGCCTGCACTACATTTAAAGCTTATACTGGCCTAGCTGTGTCAGTGAGAGGTATGAGAAAACCACACCTCCTAGCGACCCAGCTATGCTGACAAAAACCCCCAGTGTAGTCACAGTTATGCCAATAGATGAGTACTTCTGTCAACAGAGCAAAATCATTCGGGGAGGTTGCATTCCTGCACCATCAGGAAACCTTCTGTCCAAGTACGCTGGGGGCTCTGCCGGCATAGGCTGTGTAGTGTAGACACGGGTGACCTCTAGGCAAATCATATAAACTCTCTGGCCCCAATTCAAGAAAGCACATGCTTAAGTGTTCTCCCTAATCGGGATGGATTTTGGCACATGCTGAAATGCTTTGTGATTCAGGGCCTCAGTATCTTAATTCTCCATCTATAAGACGGGGATAATGATGTTTCTTTTTTCACACTCTTTATCTTTCTTGTCTATTTAGATTGTAGGCTCTTCCAGGCTTTAACTGAATCTTACTATGCATCTGTAGACCCCTTAGCCCTATGGGGCCTCCAGGTGCTACCATAATATAAATAAGTGAAATCCATAGTTAAGCTCTGTAACAAGCTGGCAGCCTTTGCCTGAAACTCCTTCCCTGTTAGCGGGTGTTGCTTCTGCTGGGAACTAGTCAAGAGTGTTCTGCTGCCTCATAGAAGTGGGTGTTATGTTACCCAGGACAGACACAAGGGAGGTGAGAATGTCCCTCCAGCTAGAGAGAGAGGATCTAGGGTGTGGGCTGAGCAGGTCTGAGGGAGGAACCCTGGGAGCAACCAAACCCAGGGAGAAGGCTCCAGCTGCTCTTTGCTCTAACAAACAGTTAATTTCTATATTAATAAAGCCATACCACAAAGTGGGAATGAGTTTGAGATTCTACACAGTGTGTGGACTAATTTTTTAGGGCAGGTTTAGAGACACCTACTCACAGATACCCAAATAAGTGGCCTGATTTTCAGAGGTGCTAAGGAAATGCAATTCCCATTAATTTCAGCAGAAGCTGTGAGTGGTCAGAGCTCCTTAAAATTAAGCCATTTTTGTCCAGATTACCAAAATATGGACTTAAGGGCCAAACTTCAGGCACCCAAGTTTGTAAATTTTGTATTTAGTGTCTTGGCTAAACCCAATCCAAGTCAATAGTGTTACCCCAGGGATGAATTTGTCCCTTTGTACCCAAGCTTCACTTTGGATAATATTTTCCTACCTCCATTAAATCACTAATGTTTATAGAGGGCTTTAAGATCCTTAGATGGACTTGGCTAGAGGAAATCAGAGTATAATGTGGGATTTCTTTTTCATTGGCATCTTTTGCTGATTAGCCCACACCATACCCACTTAACTTAATGGCTCATGCATCTTCCAAGCCCTACATTTTCGGAGGTGCCTTAGGAAACAGAATGCCCACTTTACCATAGGGAGGTTGCATTGATAATGTGAAGCCAGGAGAGCTAAAAATTTCTGCAGTGTCTCTTGAGCTGAGCCGATGCGTTGTAATGGAGCTTTTCCATGTCACACCTTTTGGTACTAACCCAAGGAGAGGGGTAGCGCTCTCTTGCCAGTTTGTTTCTTATATAGTAAAAATTCACCCACCATGCTGAGCTCTTCTGAAAATCTGGCCCCACTGGTTTGTGCAGAGCACTTGTGAAAATACTGGCTGAAGAAAGGAAGAGTTGTCTAGTGGTTAGAGAACAGGAGTCAAAATTCTGATTTTCGTCCTTAGCTCTGCTTAATGACTCCATGGGTGACCTCCGGCAAGTTGCTTAACCTCTGTGCCTCAGTTTCCTATCTTTAAAATGGAGATAATCCTTTTGTCTATTTAGCTTGTAAGCTCTCTAGGGCAAGGACTGTCTCCCTGTGTGTCTGTACAGCACCTTAGTGCTGGTCTTCATAAAGGCCTCTAGCTACTCCAGTAATAACTAGGCATGACTTGATGGACTCAGTTGAGATTGGCTTTGGGATCTGGGGGTTCACTGGACCCTGAAATTAAAGAAAATCTGAGGAGGAAAGGATGACAATCCACCTGAACCCTGGAGAATGGAAAGTTAATGTAAATCTCTAACAAGCATGCAACTCAAGCTCTATCAAGACAAAACGCATGAAGGTTCATCTGTAGATTGCCTGGAGGCCTCTTTAATTTATGAGCCGGAGAGGGTCTAAGAGGGTTTATAGGCCCTTGGCTGACAGTGAGGCAACACTCAATGAGGACAGTGCAGGAAAGTAGGTCGTTTACCACAAGCATAACCAGCCAGCCCGCACTCAGCAGGGATCAGCTGTTCTCAGCAATCAAGATCATAGGTGCGAAGCAGCCGCTGTGTATCTGAGAGCTGAAAGGCTTTTGCTGAAGCGAAGGGAGCCCTGCATAGTATTCTGCCAGAATAACTCTTCTACAAACATTGTCTATTTTAAATTACATAGATATGCCAAACTGCCATGTCTATGGAAGGGTGCATGTTACTGACTACATTTCCCGTGTATTTTAAGCATGCCTGTGCCAATGCAGCATGCTAACAGTTCAGCAATTTAAAATAATTACTGGATATGTCTCGAAGACTCCTTCTGAGCCTTGTCTTCAAAGACGGGGCAGGGTAAGCTGGCTCTATTATGGAAAGTCCTTGTACCAATTTATGTTTAAATGTTAGAGCCCACAATCTAAATGGACATTGTTGCAGTTTCAGGGTAACTGCACCTTCCATGGTTCATTTCAGGAATTTCCAGTCAGGTCTCCAGCTGTCACCTGTCTCTGGGCCAGGACCCTTGTCCCATTCCCTTCTGATCAGGGGGTTAAGGCTACCCGTCTCCCTGCCTTACTGCCTAAAGCCTAGTGCTTGTGGTTTACTTTCTTTGCAAGGGTGATGAACAGTGCATTGCTAGCAGTTATGAGTTGCCACACAATTCCTTCTAAGTAAGCACATTTATTCTTAAGGCAAAAGCATTACAGAGCAAACATAATAAAAAAAACCAAACGGATTTAAACACACACTAAACTCACCAGAATTCACCCCCTCAGTCTTATGGGGCCCTAATAGGCCAACGTCTTTCCACTCCTTCCGCAAAGTCTGGGGGCTGCCCCTTGGAAAGAAGGTCCTGTCCATTTGCTGAACCAGAAAGGAGGCCTTCAGTCAGTTTAAACCCAGCCTTTTGATATCCAACTTTGTCTGTTGATCTCTGGAAAATCCAGCATGAATCAGTATATACAAGGCTTCTCCGGTATATGCAGTACATAGTACCTCTCTGGAGGGGTTTACTACCAGAGTGATTCACCTTAATCAAACTCCACCCCACCCCATATTTAGTTGCTGGCAGAGCTGCCGTAACCCTCCTTCTCTCCACCCAGCATTGCATGCAACCCCTGGCCCACAGGGATCTATAAACCATTCATACATTTAATACACTGTGGTCCCCAAACACTGGGGGCAGTTGGAGTATCTATCTAGAATGGAAGGAGAGAGGGAGAGACAGATTTATATTATCCCCGTGCACATATTTATCTTCAGAGGCTGCTAGTCTTGCATCGACTGCTGGCTCTTTCAAGATGTCTTTGCACGTTGGGCATACCCAATAGCTAAGGTTACCTGGTGATGATAACATGCCAGCTTCAGTTTTGTAGTGAGTGTGCAGCTCACCAAGGCTCTGAGAACTGCAACAGCTTCCTGCATGAAGGAATTGTTATAGATTTTGAACGTGTCCAAGGGAGACCAGAGGAAAAGTCTTGCCGTCTGAGGTGTTCCTGTGAACCTGTCTCGTGATTGTAGGTCAGTGTTTTAATACAACTATTGAGAAGTGAATGAATATCTGAAGCTTTTCCCAATAAATCTTGAATTTGTAGTGGCTCATTAACATATTAATGAGTCTGCGAACCCACTGGTAAAAACACACTGGTATTGCCATTCAGAAACACAACACCTGACAGTTACACACAGTTACAGAGCATCTCCTGCATGTTCCTTACGACGGATGATGTGCACCAGAATCTCCAGCTTTGCTTTTAACAAGACCAAAAACGGGTGTGAATTTTTGTGCTGGATTCTGACAGTTATTGACGGTCTCAGCTGAGAGGCCAAGGAGTGAACTGGCCGTGGAGAATCAACTGTTTTACCTTCCAAGATGCTGGATTGAGGCTCACTTGTGGGCTAGCACTGGGAAAGGTGCCCTGCCTCTGCCCATTTTGTATCTGTCCTGTTCAGCTTCTAACGCCAGGGTCAATTTGGCACATTTCCAAGGGCACCATCATAAAATGCAAAGTCTGTTGTGTGAGGAAGGCTGGTCCATTGGTTAGAGTGCTAGTCTGGAGACCCTGGTTCCATTTCATACCCCACCACAGACTTCCTCTGTGACCTTGAGCAAGTTACTTGTGCCCAGATTTTTAAAGGTAGCTTCGTGCCTAACTCCCATTGATTTCAACAGGAGCACCCACAAAGTTGGCGCCTATCATAGAATCGTAGAATATCAGGGTTGGAAGGGACCTCAGGAGGTCGTCTAGTCCCACCCCCTGCTCAAAGCAGGACCAATCCCCAATCTATGCTCTGATATATATTATCTGAGTATCTGGTCCATTGGCTTCAGACTTCTAAAATGGTGAATGGGTTGCATTTCTGCCTGGTTATAAAATATCACTTATTCTCCACAATGGAAAACTCTCCAAGGCACTAGGGATTCTTACTGGGTGGACCCTGACTGATTCCTTGACTCCTCACAGTGCTGTGGATATGCACCAAGATTTTGCCAAGTGTCTACAATTTGGAGTGGCCTCTTAAAGAGGCCTGATTTTTAGAGGGCAGGTGTCCAATGCTTTCTCTAAACCAGGGCCCTTCTTGGCAGCTGAAGCTGGGCACTCTTCATGAGGTGTTTTTGGATATCTTGGCCACTGCAAGTCAGTTGTCTCCCATTGCACATAAGTACTCAGGACAGCTGACTGAGCCAGCCATCAATGAACAAACAACACTACTAACAAGTTCAATACCACCCTGACCTAGCAATCTGTCCTCCTGGTACACCTGACTTAGCACCACCTGGAATGGGGATTACAGAAACTAAAGAGAAGGGGAAAGAAAGTGGCCAGAATGTTGGCATGACGTCCCAGTAGAACCAGCCCACGGGCCTGGGCTCTGATGATCTGAAACCTGTTGGAGCCAATGGTTCTTTCCATTAGCTTCGGATGGCTTTGGATCAGCCCTTTGGAAAGGTGAGGGGCATGGTGGGATATTCCCTGAGCTGTGAAGGGTGGCTGTTGGGGAAGCCTCCATATTTAAGTCCTTTGAGGTGGTGCCACCATGAAAGGAAAATGAAACATAGGTGGCCTTAATGGCATTTTTACTGTATCCCGTACAATACTGCTGCTGCAAAGATTGCTCCCAAGGTTCACGGCAGCATCACTAGCAAAAATAAATAAAGGTCCCCACCCCTTTGTCATTAGCATCCGGCCATTTGTGGTAGTCAGTAACCAGCGGAGCTATTGCTTAGCACATTTGGCTTGATCCATTCACCAGCCCGGTTTTTCCCACAGGGGCATGTGAGCAACCTCCCACCAGGAACTGAAGGGATTATGTGCAGAACTGGATGGCAACGTATCCTTTAGGCTGAAACCTTTGATTTATGCCCAGATGTTTTTCAAAGAGCTTGGGGCCAGATTTTCAAGTGCTCAGCACCCACAAATCCAGGCCAGATTTTCAAAAGAGGTCAGCTTGTTTTGTGACCCCATTTTCAAAGGAACTCAGCACCCAAAGTGTTGAGCTCATCTGCAAATGTGGCCCCCCATTGTGGAGACCGAGCCCTTCTGAAAAGTATAGGCAAAAGGGTGTGGGTCATTCTAGACAGCACTGGTTATAGCTCACTGTTGAGCATATCAGTAACACTCCTGGGTCAGCCAGAGGTACTTCGGAACAGAGGAAGGACTAAGCTAAACCCCCCTGTGTCATTTCAGATCCAAATGCAAACTTTGCAGTGTGCCATCTCTGCTGTTCCCTCCACTAGCTAATCATGCTGCTTTCACAGAGCATCCATGCTCTGCTGGGGGCGGGAACAAGGGAATAAGCTTTAGGAGCGCCAGGCTCATCAAGACATATTTACATGACTTTGTAGACTGCAGATGCTGTGAAGGATATGGGCCAGTCGAATTTATCTGTCTAAACACAGGCGCTCTGAGGTCAGATAGATAAATAGGGCAACATTCTCTTCTCTGATCTAATAGTAATTGGCATTTATATAGACAAGAACAAGTTCAACGTGCTTTACAACCATTAACAAATTAACCCTCGTCATGCCCTTGTGCAGTAGGTCATTGCTATTTTACAGATGAGGAACTTGAGGCACCAAGGGGGTAAGGCCGATATTTTCAGAAGTGGCCCCTAATTTGGGTGCTTGGAGACACCTAAGGCCTGGGGCTGAGCTGCCCTCGCTGTTTGTTTGTTGCAGTGGTGGGTGGTTGAATCGTCACCTTTGAAAAGTGAGACTTGGGTTTCAGGCACCCAAAAGTGGAGGTGGTAACCCACCATTGAATGTGTGTTACAGGTCCCCTACATGCCAATCCAGAGAGGATGAGAGTTGTTACAGTCTCTAGCTATAAAGGTCTGGGCTTTCTTAGCTCATGCTTTAAACTCTGGAGGTCCCCGGTTCAACCCTGGTGTGTCAGCCAAGATGGCAGCCATCACGTAAGTTACAGAGGCCCCTTAAATGAGAGGTTATTTGAAAACATTTGGGTCATAGGTCCAGCTCCTCAAAGGCATTTAGATGCCAAACTCCCAATGATTTCAATGGGAGTTAGGTGCCTAAACACCTTTGATCTGGGCCTGCCTCCTTAAGACATTCTTTATTGGTTCCTTCTGTGCTGGACACATTGCATCACTCCCATAACTTCATTTAAACACAGGCTTATGTGTCTTTTAATTTTTTATTTAATCTGTTATTGAACAGCTCCCCAGAATGACGGCAGATGTCAAATATAAATCAGTTCTAAGTACAAAAGTTAAAGCCAGGTGCATTGCAGTTCTGGTAGGATCCCCGTGGAGGGTGCTAGATTGCAGCAGGCAGATATTTATACAAACCAGTTACTCTAACAGCCCAGTGATTGGTTTCCAGCTTTTGAAACTGGAGAGTCGAAAAGGTCAATAAATCTTGATGCAATCTGATCTCTCTCTCTCTCTCTCTCTCTCTCTGGTAAAATGGAAATAGTCTATTAGCATGTTGTCAATGTCACCTACAGTTCGGAAGGGATTTATTCCTCTGCACTGTGCAATATATCCCGAAGAAAGCACAGTGGGTCCTACGGGCATCTTGTTCTCTCGTAGGAAGGAATCGGTAACAGGTTGTTATAGATAGTACGGATTTGGTTTTGTTTGCACAGCATTGCAAACGATACATCATTTGACTTTGCTTATCCAGTTACATGCTTTGGATGATGATTCTTTTCAACATCTTCCTTGTTGTGTGGCTGCCTCTTTTAAAATATTTCACAACAGAACCTAACCCTTTTTAACCAGGCAGAGTGACCTAATGGCTAGAGGACTTGAGTGGGATGCAGCAGTCTTGGGTTCTCTTCCCATCTCTGCCACAGACCTGCCGTGTAAAATTGGGTGAGACATTTTGCTTCTGTTTCCCCTCCCTTGGTCTTTGTGTCTTGTTCATTTAGACTGTGAGACCCAAATCCTCAAATGTATTTAGATGCCTCCCAGGGAGTTAGGCACCTTTGAGGATTTGGACCTAAGCTCTTTGGGAGAGAGACTCTCTGCCTCTTACTCTATGCCTGTGCAGTGCTTTGCACAATGGGGCAGTGATCTCAGTTCAAGCTTCTAAGTACCACTGTAATGCAAGTAATAAGGAATTCTTCTGAAGAATTGGAAGACCGTGCTATGAGGGTTTTGAGAATTAGCAAGTAATTAAATCATTTTAAAAAATCAACCCCACGACAGCCAAAAAAAAAATGGTAGAGTCAGTTTCTTTTGACAAGTATAATTTATTTGCAATTATTTATATGAATACTTTCCGGCATATTGGTAGATGTACCACAGTATATTTTGCAAAATTAATAGTAGTACTCTGTACTTATATCATCCTTTCCATCCAACGAGCTCAGAATGCTTTCCAAAGATGGGTTAAATATCATTATCTCTATGTTACACCGGGGGAAACTGAGGCACAGAGTGGTGAAGTGATTTGACTAAGGTCACGCAGCAAGTCAGTAGCAGACTCAGAAACTGAATCCAGGATTCTTGACTTCCAGCCCTGTGGACTAACCATTAGAAACACTGCCACCTTTGGGAGCTTAATGAGTTCTGACCTCATTGCTGCACTCTGCTTCCACGGTGAAGTATTGGTTTAGAAGTGTGGGGGATCTACGGGTTTATTTAGGTGAGAATTGACAGGTTAGGGGATTAGCAATGTGACAATTAACACAGTTCAACTGTGCCCTTCAAGTAAAATTGTAGGAGAATGAATTTTGGGGGGCAATGGAAAAGGGTTTAGACACCAAGAGCTGGTGCAAATCAGCATAGCTCCATTGATTTCAGAGGAACTAAGCCAATTGTCACTATAGGCACTGCCAGACTGGATCAGATCTGAGGTCCATCATCTTATCCCTGACAGTGGCCAGCTTCAGGGGGAGGCTTAAGATCCTCACTGTAGACAGATGTGTGATAATCTGCCACCTACATCGTCTGTCCCGATCTCTACTAGGTAGAGATTGGCTTAAACCCTGAAGCATGGATCATTCAACCCCCCCTTTTTTTTTTCCAGTAGGGATCAGCTATTTCCAAGCTGTTATGCAGCAGGGGGCAATAATGCTCGATTGACATCCTGTAAACTGAGTTTGTTATCGTTTTTTTAATGAGACAAGCTTACATTCTTCAGTGAATTAATCTAAACTTCCCATGGACACTAGGAAAAAATAGTTCTCAGCCTTGTGATCCTATTAGAAGACATTATAGGGGGACCAGCAAGCACTCCGTTTATTTTCCCATAGACAGCTCATCGCTAGCACAGTAATCTGCTCATTTCTCAAATGTTCTTCACATTCCTCGGGCCAGTATTTTAGAATAAAATGTGATACTCTCTGCAAAGTTCCCAGGCATTCTTGTTATCTGTCTAAGATGTGGTTTCTTCTAGGGGCGAGATCAAGCATGTCAGAACACACACCCCATTTAAAGAGAACACTCAGTGACTTCATACTAACTCCTGGCCTGGGGGGGACTTGCTCAAGAGAGCCAGTGTGTGCCTATGGTTAGGGTGGTGATATAGGAAGCAGAAAAACATAGGTTCAATTCCCCTAGTGTTGTGAGTTACTGCCCCTTTGTGCCTCTCTCTTCCTTTACGTGTCTTGCCCATTAAGACTGAAAGCTATTTGGAGCAGAGACTGTCTCGCACTAATTCTGTGATAAGAGTCAGGAGCCCAAATTTCAAGGGAATTTGGGGATTCGACCTCATTAGGATCTTTTGAAAACTCCAGCATACATATCTGTACAGAGCCTGATGCAATGCGGGTGAGATCTCAGCTGGGACCCATAGATTCCACTGTAATACAAATAAATAATATCCTTGCAATATCCCCATGCAGCGAAGTAACATTATTTCTCCTTGGGGTTCTCTCTAACAGGCAACTCAGCATTTGTACTAAGATACCTATGGTGTATGATGACAATACAATGCAGCCACCTTAGTTGAAATTTTCAAAGACACAGTTGCCTCGTTCCTTAGATTTACATGATTATAACCCTTTGGAGGGAATCAGCAAAATGCCCAGATCATACAATATATCATCCTTATGCATAGTCTGAATATTTAATTAATGTAAGTCACTTCCATCATTTGCAGGAGTATGCAGCAGGCCACTGCAGGAAAGTTTCTGATGGGAGAAAATCCTATTTTTAGGGGGTGGAGATTTTTCTCTTTTAGCATTCAAATGCATAGAAAATGACAAGTCTGTCCAAAATTTATTTGCTTTTCTTTGTTTTCCACACAGAACCGATGCCAAAATAAATCCTCAATACTATACATATTTTTTCTTAATTGGTGCTGATATTTACAAAATTTATGATACTCTATGAAGAATAAATTATGTACATCCAGGATAAACCAGACAGCAAATGTTCGTTCAGAATATGTATTTACACAGATATGTATATCTATATACAAATGTCCCACCTTATTGACTTCAGATTTCTCAGCTAACAGTGTCCAGTCACCACTGAGAATGCCAGCCAGTCGTCAATAAGAATGATACTGTCTATACACACTGTGCAATTCAGATACAGCTGGTGTCTAAAATGTTGTCTAGCAAACACATGGTTAAATGAGTTGGAATTCCCATGAGCCCTCCTTCCACAGTATATAGGCCTCTCTCCATTATTGGTCCCATTTCTCCAGTAACCATGGAGACAAAAGGTTCAGTTCCAGCATCATTATTACATGGTCTTTCTTGGATTTCCTCTTCGTATTGATTCTCTCAAATTAGGCAACACATGCTTATTTGAGCCAATACCTATCTTTTTTTTTTTAGCTTCTAGCAATGATTAGTAATATGACATTGTAAGACATTTGCAAAGTCTCAGGCAATGGGAAGCAGGTGTAATTGCAGTTCTTACACTTGGTAAAAAAAAAAAACCCATACAAATCTTGAAAGAATATGCAGTTCCCATATATATTTATACACACAGAGACCCTGGAAAGAAACCGTTGTCACATTGCAACATTCAACATCCTGTAGAAGCCAAAACATACCCAGGAAGAGAAACATGAACTAAGGAATTTATCTGCTGCCACCTTTACATGGGCTGTGGACCAGATGCTCAACTGATGTAAATTGGTGTAACTCCAATGGCCCCAATTTGCATTAGCTCAGGTTCTGACCCAAAGTCCTAAGATGTGATCCTGCCAAGATCTCAGCACTTGCAGCTACCCTTTCTAGCAATAGGAATTGAGGGTGTCCAGCCAGCATCACGCAGGGCTGAATGCCAAGATCGTGACTGCAGCTGGAAGATTTTAGAAATGGTCTGATGCAGAGAGAGAGCTGGCAGGCGATTATAGTGGTAGAATGTGGCCATTGTGCTGAACTTCACAAAGGACCCTGAGCAGGGCATGGGAGGGGAGCAGCATTTCAGCTTAAGACCAAAAGGAGTGTAAGGTTTGCTCCCAAGAATTGGTATAAAAAAGAATTGAGAGCTAGGTGTTCCCATTAGGGGATTGTCAGCTGTCTGGGGCAGGAACTGTGTCTGTGATATTTGCTTAGACAGTGCCTAGTGGAATGGGGCCCTGATCCCTGCTTGGGGTCCCTAGACACTACCACAGCAGAAATGAATAGCCCCAACAACAACCACTTGCAAAAGGGAGGAGAGGAGCTCTGACAACAGGAAGAGTTCTTGGCTCTGGGGAAGACATTAGCATGCACAAGGTGTGTGAGAAACGAGCCGTCTCTCGCTCATGCAGAGCCTTAAGATCCATGGTGAATACTAGGCCTAAACTTAGGGATCTGTGCCAGCCACTCTTCATTGCTCTTGGCCTCTTTCCCCACTGGCAGCATGGCCAATTGGTCCTCTACTGAGCACAGACACTGAACACACCCCGTTGAGGGGATGGAGGACAAGGGGAGGTAATTAACTCTGCTCTGAGCAGCAGTAGGAACTGGAGTGATGGTCAGTGGGAAATTCACAGGATCCCGAGGAGAATGCACTCCATAGAGTTACTCCTCCCCAGCTCCAAATATGTGGGGTCCATGCCGTAGTCCACATTCTTAGGTACATGCATCCACCCCTGAGTTCTGCTCCATCTCTCCCTGATGTGAGGGGTCAGGGGAAGGAAGCATGGGGGTCCTTCTTCATGGGGCTGTGGGACCTATAAGACATTCAAACCTTCCAGGGTTGAAATTCATAATTGTAGGAAATCACATGCCCTGCATCTGATAAATCCTGTAACCCACAGTCATATCTACCTATGGATACTTTCCCCTAGCAGCTATAATAATTTGATTCAGCTGATGCATCTTGCATCACAAAAAAATCCCTCAGATCATTGCTTTGGCTTCATCTGCATAGTAACATAGATACTAGCGATGGGCCCAAGCCTTGGGTTGGCGATCTCGCAAAGTTTCAGGGGGATTGGGGGATTTCTTCCCTCCACTAGAGAGAGAGAAGGAACAGCTGTAAAGCTGAACTCCAAATGTCCTCATTAGTCAAGAGGGAAAGGTGTCTGATTCAACCCATTTCAAATTTGGATCTAGATCTGTTTCTCAGCTTGGACCCACCTCTAACTGTATTGCAAACTCCAGAAAGTCTAGGAGATTTTGGCAGTAATTTCAGTGGCTGACCTAGGAACCACCTGGTCTCAAAGCAAGACCCTTCCTGAAATACTTCCTCCTCTGTCTTCTTCTCTCTTTCTGTGTATTTATGTACAAATATGCTTATATTTATACACCCACAGGCTACACTCTCATAACACCATTCTTAGGATCTTTTTCTTGATATAGCATAGTGTTTGAGTAGGCTTTGGAAAAGGACATAAAACTAGCTGCAGAGATAAGTATTTCTGATAAAGCCTGTACTCACAGTACTATTTACATAGATATTTCTTTCCTATCAGCTATGATTTGATGGAAATTCACCAGTTCCTCAGCCTAATGTGATTGCCCTTTGAGCAAATGCTATTTTTTTAAGGCATTAAAGAGAGAGAGATTTTATATGTTGACTAGCAATCTGCGCATCAGGGTTAGGTGTTAGAAAGTGACCTGTGTTCTAATCCCGGCTCTGACGCTGCCTCTCTCTGTGGCCTTGGACAAATCATGAGGGTCCTAAGTGCCACAGTTAGGGGTGCCTGATGTGAGATGCCGTGGCCTGATTTCCATTTCCTGTGGACATCAAAGAGAGTTCTCGATGCTTGGTAGCTCTGAAAATCAGGCCTGAAGTCTCTCGAACTAAGATCAGATGCCACTTTTGAACACTTCTTCCAGGTCACAAAAGAGAGTCAGAAACAAAGCTAGGAACAGTACCTAGATCCCTGAGCTCTAGGCTCAAGCCTCACTGAAGTCAATAGGAGTGTAATCTCTTTATGTCGGGGCTACATTTGGCCCCTTCTGTTTGCCATAGCCCCCTGGTCATGAGGACACTGTTCCCAGTGAGCCCGCTGCGGACTCTTAAAGCTCCCAGAGCAGGTTGCCTCAGGCATTCTTGTATGTCCTTGACATCGGGCCTGTTTTCAAATTCTGCGCCATTGCCAAGGCAGTCTACCCAGAGCAAGTCATTAGCCACATCTATTCCTTCCTGCCTTCAGGTGCATTGAGCCAGGTGGTAATAATTTTAGTCTGGCTGAAGGCAATGGAAGGGATTAAGCCATCACTCCTGGCTTCAGTGAGCATTATTTTAAAGTTCACCAAACTCCTGGGAAACTCAGAATATTTGGGGGAAGGGCATTGATTAGAGCTTGTTAACTGAAGGTTTGGGCAGATCTGTATTTTATCTCAAGTGGTTCGTCCGTCCAGAGAGAAAGACAGACAATGATAGCCGTGGCTAAGTGTAAGAACAGCGCTGTACTCTCTGTTGTGATATCCCTTACGCAAAATACGCCAGCACACTACAGCAACGGCCCAAAACACTGGGGGTAAACCAACCACTGGTCCAGTTCCTGGTGTTCCCTACTCACCTAGGATGATATTTACCCCTGGGCAAAGGATCAGCATGAGACCTCTAACCCACCTAAGCCCTTAAGATAAGGTGCTGTACAGGCCTTGTAATGGTCTTCTACATGAGGGGAGAAGGTCACCCAATGCGCTTATAAAAATCATTAAGGACCAAAAGAGCAGTCCAGAAGGAGGCAGGGTAGTCCAGTGGCTTGGGCACTTGCTGGTATTCAAGAGATCTGGGTTCATGTCCAAGTTCTACCACAGATTGACTGGGTGAGTCATTTAGGGTACAATTTTTAAAAGTGGCTAAGTGATTCAGGACCCTAAGTCTTATTGAAAGCCAATGGGATTGAGGCACTTTTAAAAATTTTACCCAAAGTTTTATTGAAAGTTAGAGTCTTGGGCACTTTTGTTTTACCCACAGTCTCTCTGTGTGTCAGTTCCTCCACCACAGATGTCCTGTGTGGCTTTGGGCAAGTCACTGAGGCCCAGATCTGCAAAGGTATTTAGGCACCTAAAAGGTATGTCTAAACTGCACAGCAAACCCAGGTTCTGACTCAGGTTTGAGCTCAAATCCCCCTTCGGTCTTCACGCAAATCAGTCTGACTCTGGTCACCAAGCACTCAGAATCCAGGTCCTAGGACCCTGCTGGGGGCAGAGGGGCAGGGGAGGGTCAGAGCTTGAGTCTTGCTGTGCCTCAGGTCCAAGCCCTGTCATTTTGTAGTGTGGATGCAGCACAAGCCACAGACTTGAGTCAGAAGGCCTGTGTAGTGCAGTATAGATGAGTCAGCATGGCTGTGAGACCCTAGTTCAGCAATTATAAACCCAGGTTTACAATGCAGTGGGGACACTCAAGCACAGGCTTGGAAACACCAAGTCCACAAGCCTGGGTCCCATAGACCTGGTTTACAATGGAGTATAGACGTACCCAAAGATACAGATGTCAATGGGAGTTAGGTGCCTAGGCACTTTTGAAAATCCCCCCAGATGGCAAGATCTCTAGGTGCCGAAATACCTTTAAAATCTGGCCCTTAGTCTCACTCTGCCTCAGTTTCCCATCTGTACAATGGGATTAATACACTGTCCTACCTCACAAGGGTGCTGTAAGGGTAAATACATTAAAGTCTATGAGGTACTCAGATTCTACAGTGGTGGGGACAGACCGATTTAGGCTGGCTGGCCTCACTGGGAATTTGTACTGAGAAGCAAGTGGTGCTGGTTTAGGACCATCGCTGTGGAATGTGATGGGATTATTCTTTTAATAAGGTTTATTGCTTTAGATAGTTTTATATTTTTAGAGGTAAAAATGATTGTGTTTAAATGAACAAGACAAAAAATGCACTTCTGTTGTTCATTACTTGCACCCGTGAAGCCAGAGAATTAAGATCCCTTATTAAAAAAATACCCCCGAATCGATCGTGTTGCGCCAGGCACTGGCCACTGAAGGGCAGTGGAGCTGAAAGCGCTTTGCACCTTGCAGGAGTTAGGCCCTTTTGCCCTAACTGGAGAAAGTTCTGTAGTACCAATCCTATTGGGCCTGAGTCAATCTTCTCTTCCTTGCACGGGTGTAAATCAGTAGTTACTTCATTTGGACCAGTGGCATGACACTGGTGTAAGTGAGAGGAGAATCGGGACCATAGCAAGATTTGGGAACCATTGCTGAACGCTATGGTAGTACCAGTATTTTATCAAGGATATTAGAAATAATCCCTTCTCTCATGACAGCCTATGAAAACGACGATAGGTAGAAATCTGTTTGCCTGATCCAAAGTGCACTGAAGTCAATGGGAGTCTAAGGCCCCGATTCAACGTACCACTTAGTGTGTGCTTAAGTTTAAGCACGTCCTTAAAGGCTTTCCTAGCCCGAGGCCTAAAAACAGTAAATAATTGCTGGTTTCAGAGTTCTACTGACCAGCTAGCTAGCGGCTGAGATCTGCGCTACAGATCTTGCAGCTGGGCATTCTCTGATGCCTTGGCACGTGTACGAAAAGAAGATTGCCTCTGTTGGATGGTTTATCAAACAATGGGGAATTTCCTTTCTCTCCTGCCACTGTTCAGATTGTCAGCTACACTTCTGGACATGGAAACTATGGGAACATGGGAAGTAAATAAGCATGTGCATGGGGCAGGGAACAGGTCAATATAATCCACTTGAAACATTCGTGGGAGCAATGGGAGGCTCCCAGCTATTCTGGAATAAAACTGGGATTGTAAAGGGAATGGGGCAAGCCCTGAGTTCTTTATTCAGGCAGAACTTCCATTGCAATCAATGGAGTCGGGGGAAGTTGCGGACTTGAAGACTGAGTCAATACAGAAGAAGTGCTCCAGGTTCTGAGGAATCACTGGACCAGTCTTTAAATCCAGCCCCGCCTTCACCCCTGCGCAAAGCAGGTGCACCACATTTGGCCTGTGGATCTGAATTGTTGAGCAGTCCTTTTGCGGACTCTCTGCACAGAGGCGAGTTTCCCATGCTCTGGGGAAAGTCCCATTGATTTCAAGGGAAGCTTCATCCTGGGAGGGGATGACAAGGTGCAGCTCAAAGCGAAGTTCTGCTTTAGGCCGAGAGGGCCGCATGCCCTCTGTGAGCCAAAACACAGCACAGGCCGGCTGAAGTTGCAGCAAAGTTAGGGCCCGGGTGCATTTTCAAAAGGTGTGCTAGAAGGTGGCGCTTGAGAATAATGGGAAACTCTTGCCCCACTGATTGAAAGCAAGGGACCATCTGGGAAGCAGGCTGGATCCCACCTTCAATGACACCCATGTAATCTCATCGACTTCAGTGCGTGCCAGCGAGGGCAGAGCTTGGACCATTCTGCCCAAGAGCTGCAGGCTGTTTGGGATATTGTTTCGGAGCAGAGGTCAGCCTCAGGGCAATAGTTTTCCACTACTAACCTGAACTCCTATATCCTGTATTACACCTAGTCATACCCAAGCCAGCTCCTCTGCTGGTGTTGCTTAGCACTGTCACTCCATTGAAGCTCGTTTACACCAGCAGAGGATCTGGCCCATAAATTGCCTTGTGCCAGTATTATATTGCATAAGCTCAGCGAACATTTGAATGGATATCACATATATATTACATACATCAAGCCCAATCCTCTGCTGGTGTCAATTGGTGTGGTTCTGATAAAGCCAATTCACAGCAGCTGAGGATCTGTCCCTACCTTTCTATATACAACATGATAATATATAATGAAGCTGATGGTGGCAGAACAGTAGAGTCAGGAGGTCTTTAACATACAATGCCACCTGTCCTTTGTACCATCTCTGGTCAGCCATGGAATTCTGCTTGTGACACCAAGATTAATTACTAGTTCCTCCCCACGTGATGAGCATAGATGCTTAACTTTCAGCTCACCTTCCTTCACATGCACAATTCTTTGCTCCGTTTCAGTGAATACCAGGAAGCACACAGAAAGCTTTGCCTTGCGTCTCAAATTTAGTCGGCCCCTGCCTTGCCGTAATCCAGCCTTGTTTTTCTTTTCACTTCCATGAATCTCCTTCAAGTAATCGGAGAATCTATAAACACTATAAACATGAATACTGTATAGTCTACTGAGGAAAAATATCTTTGTATGTGTATTCAATATTAAGATTCATGCAACACATATCCATGCAGCAGTACTGTATTACTGATTAAATTTCACTGCAGTATAAATATATTATAGGCCACAGCATAGTTTGCTCCAATATGCTAAAAAAGGATGCTTTTTAAACTCATCTTGAATGTGTCAGTGGATGTGTCTTTGGTGACCCTGGAGATAGTGAAGATGGAAGGTGTCATCGGAAAAAAAAAACCAAATAAAAAGCGGGCTCTTGATTTGTTTATGTCCCTTCCTATCACCGGCATAGAAAATTTAAGACTTAATAAATAGTGTTCTGTCATGCTAATTGTCTCTCCCCTAGGTCTCACACTGACATACTGCAGTGGATGAAACCATTGCAGCATGCAGCGTTTTCAGTTATGAAACACAAGCCTGCATGATGTATTCTTGCTTGGCATTTCCGAGGCAGAAATCTGAGCCATAAAGTAATTTGGACGCCGGGATGTATGTTCCTTTAATTAAACTATGCATTACCTTTTCATTATGAATCCATACGCTTGGAAGCTAGATGTGTGCTATTTCCTTGGGATATATTTTGTATGTGTCGAGTGCAGTGAAACACTTTTTCTGCTTGACATTTGTGGGGACTGTTGTTTACATGAGGCTTCTTGAATGACTTTTTTGTTCAATATCCCTGGGACTGCAAGTGATATAATTTTGTTTTGAATGCCTACATGCTCCATGTCTTTGGAAACCCATAAACCTGTGATGTAAAAAAACAATTTTTGCATGAAAGCTTATTCGGTGTCTAAATAAGTTTAGAAAGTCACTTACACAACTATTGCTTCCCATGCAGAACCAAATGCACGCTGCAGAACATACGGTATTAACTACAATGCAGGGTATTATGCAATAGCTGTAAGTGTTCCACTTCAGCTTTAAATATGGTGACAGGTTTTAAGGACTACACATCAGTTAGCATTTTGGTGATATTAACGTAGTTTGTGTTAGCCAGGGTGCAATTGGCTGTCTTCAGGTTCTCCTCTCTAAAGTCCTCATTACTATTGTTTACACCTTCCGGTATCTCCATATAATCAGACTTGCTGACAGTGGAGGCACTCCTGCTTTTCTTTAGGTCAGGGGAAGATGGGATCTTTGGGCAGCTGGTCACTTGCAAATATTGGGCTTGCTCCTCTCCTTCCGTCTCGCGGTGGTAGAAGTAGTTGAAGTTGGACACTATGACTGGCACTGGTAAGGCAATCGTTAATACACCGGCAATGGCACATAAGGAGCCCACTATTTTCCCCCCGATGGTCGTAGGGACCATGTCGCCATAGCCAACTGTTGTCATGGAAACCACTGCCCACCAGAACGCGTCTGGGATGCTGGGAAACTGAGACTCGCTCTCATCCGCCTCTGCGAAGTAGACGGCGCTGGAGAAGAGGATGACGCCGATGAAGAGGAAAAATATCAAGAGGCCTAGTTCCCTCATGCTGGCCTTGAGGGTCTGCCCCAGGATCTGCAGCCCTTTAGAGTGCCTGGACAGTTTGAAGATCCTAAAAACCCTCACCAAGCGGATGACTCGAAGGATGGCCAGAGACATGGCCTGTTGGCCTTGCTGGCCGTCCTCTGGTTTCTCAGCCAGTTCGGTCCCTAGAGTGATGAAGTACGGGATGATAGCTACAATGTCAATAATGTTCATGATGTTGGTAAAAAACCCAGCCTTGCTGGGGCAGGCAAAAAACCTTACCAAGAACTCGAAGGAGAACCAAATGATGCAAAGTGTCTCTACTATAAAGAAAGGGTCTGTGAAAGAGGTCGACTGCTGATAGCTCATGGTACTGTTGGAGTAGGGGTGATGGCTCATCCCACCACCATGCAGGTCTTCGTTCTCATCCCGAAAAACGGGCAGTGTTTCCAGGCAAAAGCTCACGATGGAGATTAGAATCACCATGACAGAGACAATAGCTATAATCCTGGCGGGCCCTGAGCTTTCTGGATACTCAAAAAGCAGCCACACTTGTCTCTGAAACTCATTCTCCGGTAAAGGCCTTTCTTCTTCCTTAATGTATCCTTCATCCTCTCGGAACATCTCCATGGCTTCTTCCCCGAGTTCATAAAACCTGATCTCCTCCGAGAAGATGTCTAAGGGCACATTGACAGGCCTCCTTAACCTGCCCCCCGATTGGTAGTAGTACAAAATAGCATCGAAGCTGGGTCTGTTTCGGTCAAAGAAATACTCATTCCGGAGAGGATCGAAATATCTCATTCTCTTTTTAGGGTCTCCTAGCAAGGTCTCTGGAAACTGAGCTAGCGTCTTTAGTTGCGTTTCAAACCGCAGCCCTGAGATGTTAATGACCACCCTCTCGCAGCATTCATGATCAGTTTCAGGGTTATAGGTGTCCTGAGGATGACCTGCCAAAGCTGCTGCTTCATCCGTGGGGTCTCCAGTAGCAACTGTCATATTTAGGTTTAAAAGCAATCCTTAAACTAAACTCTTCCGGATGCCCGGTGCTGGGATCAGGTTCAGGGGAAGGCTACTCTCCTGGGAAAGGACAAGTTCGTAGGTTTGGAAGTGGCTCATGAAAATGCGGAGGGATGATCGGGGGGGGAAATATTTTAGCCTGCTGAGAAAGAGAGAGACGAAATAAAGTTGTGTGTATTAGGAACCTGTGCCTGGCAGAATATATAGCATATTCCTCAGCTGATTTTAATTTGCCTTCTTGGTGCAGAGTTTGAAAACTCCAGTCCCAATATCTGGTGATGATGAAAAAGCACTTGAGGAAAACTTTCTAATGAAAACGAGGGAAACATTTGCATTGGCAAAACCAAACTTTTTTTAAAAACTACAAGAAAAAAACACTGAATTCTTTTCTATTAAAGGGATTCAACTCTGGATGCCAGTGAAAATGAATATGATATCAAATAGATTCTGCTCATGCACTTAACGGTTAGAAATCAACCATGCAATAGCAGGCAATTCAGTGTTAACCTAAAGGAGCACATTAATGTCTCCAACTTAAAGTTAAACACATTCGCAGTTCTTTTGCACTGGAAATAAAATTGCAAGCCAACATGCTTCCCTATGATAATTTTTCTCTCTCTCTTTAGGCTTTACAGACAAATGGTTTGGTTTATTTTTTTGTGGCTAATTAATTTGCAAACACCTGTGCTAGCTGACAGTTTGACTACTGCATTTCCCATCCTCAAGATTTTTTCTGTGGCTCCTCTCCCCTCCTTCTTTGCAAACGACCACTGCGTACAGAAAACAAATCGCATTACCTGGAGAAGCAAATCTCAGTGTCTCTTAGTGACACAGATTAATTGACTCTGGGGAAATCCTAGAGAGAAATACAGGCTTCCAAGATCCCCATAAGTTCCTCTCTTCAAAGTTCAAAATAATGGTGAGTCATCTAGGAAGGGTGGCGGGGAGGGTTAGCTCTCCAGAATGTGCAGGTTAGGTCTGGTAATGGGGTGGGATTGGACAGGCAAAGGAGGAAAAGCCTCTTGATGGCCGTTGCAGCTCTTTACTTCAGGGCAGATGAGTGTCTGTCTGAAGCTTTCTCTATGATGGTGGAAAGATGCTAAGCTCAGCAAAAAACCTGATGTCCCCAGTGTCCTCAGGAGGTGTGGCGTTGCCTGGAAAAAACAGCAGTACGGTAAAGAGCTGGTGGGTGCTTTAAAGCGGCATCTGCAAAAGACCCAGTTCCTAGAGGCAGCCCTCTTCCTCCTGCACACTGTTTTATAATTCCTCACTGCCGCGTATGGCAACAAGAGAGAGGGGCAGAGAGCACCGGTGGCCACCCGAAAACACAGAGCTGCATCTCTGTCTGTCGCACGCGCGGTGGCCCCTAGCACAGGGCGAAAGCCACCCTGCCCATGGGAATTGGCGCTGGGGGTCGCGGCTGCAGCCTGGTGCCGGGCTCTGCGCAGTGTGATCTTGATCTCCTTTCTCCTCACCAAGGCAAACAGCAGACCATGCCCCCTGCCATGCTCAGCTCCTGTACCACTGCGCCAGGCTCGCGGTCATGCCGCACATCCGAGTTGCCTTGGGATGAAGCCTGCTCCCTGACTCCCATGCACTAGCGGCTTTGCAGGGGGTTCTGTTGACAGCTGGGGGGGATGCTCAGCATCATCTCCTGAGCCTGGCTCTCCAAACAGCCCACAAAAAGCCCCAGGTGAGCTCAACTTCTGCGGCCAGAAACTGTCACTGAGACTTTCATGCCCGAGTCCCCGGCACAACATGGTGTCATCAGGTTCCCTGCATCTAACTTGGTCAAAACCAGACCATCTCAGACAGCTGGGACGTTTCTTCGGAGGCTGGCGTTTCTTAGTGCAGAGGAGTCCAACCAACCATTTTCCCTCCGAAAGAGAGACTCTCTAACGTCCTTTCTTCAGCTGCAGACAGCCGCCTGGCTTGCCTACTTTGAGCCAGGATTTCAGAACTAGGTAGGGGGAGTCAGGTGGAATCGAACCCTTAGCTCTCAGTCTCCGAGACAGCGATTTCTGCCTGCTCCTGGGCAATTATGCCTCTTGTTCTGCCTCTTCATTGTCAACCTTGGAGGTTCTGCTCCAGATCCCCCTTTTGTTTGAAATCTCCCAGTTTCCTTCAAATTCTCCTCACCCTTCTCCTTACGCACGAGAGGAAATAGTACAACCCTGACAAGGCTTGCAGCATTCAACGGCTTCACTTAACCCTTTTTTAACAGGCCCAAATTAGGGAAGGTTAAAATGTATCCTTTTTTTTTTTTTTCTTCTTCCTCTCCTTACATTCCTCCCTGCAGTGACTCTTTGGGAGAATCTGACCCTCTCAGCCACTCACGAGAATCTTTTTTTTAAAAAAGCCATAAACGGCGTATTTAGTGCTGCAAAACCGACAAGCATCTGATTGGACCCAATTTCCTCTGCAAGACAAAACAAACCAACCTTGATTATTTTTTTACATAATTATTTTTCCTCTGTCCATTCAAACAAACAAACAAACAAACAAAAACCCAACAACCAAGGTTAATTTAGCAGCAGAAATATTGTTCTAGCATGCTGATTTATATTTCACTGTCTTTCTATATCAAAACAGCCACAGCTAGTGCAAACCAGGTGTTGCTATGGTGTCATCTGATCTTTGCATTTTTCAGATCCCACCTCCCCTCCCCTTTTCTCTGGACTGTTTTATGATTTCAGGCATCCCTGGATCATCTAAGGTTAGAAGCAAGCGTGGGGGAGGGGGGGAGAGCCCCATCCTTTGGCCTATTTCATGCTCATTTTGGTTTTTAGGGGTGTGTTGTTTCTTTCTCTTTTTGCAAAAAGCACCCAGGTTAGTTGCATGCATAGACCTCATTCAAAATCAAGCTCACTGCAGGCATGTGAGCCGGTCCACACATTTCAGAGTGCTTAGCGTGATTTCGGAGGACAGAGGGAAGACCACATGCATTGAGGAAAAGGCTGTGTTTGCTTAACCCTTTTCACTCGAAATATAAAGCATCCGTTCTCACAGTTTGTGGTAAACCTCTGGTTAACAGCGTTGGGCGGGGGGGAAGGCAACAACTTACAATTGGTTCTGCAGTCAGGCATGCAGCGCATACATAAGGAGCTGTCTGCACTAGGGTACCACTCCTTACCTGGGAAAGGTAACTTAAAGGGGACACTGCTGGAGGGGTGGGGGGCAGGAAATAGATGGCAAAAACTGCTTCTGACAATGAACCACCTAACACAGAAAAGCTTCAACGTTAATATTCATATGATTAACATCAGATTTTTTTTCCTGCTCTCCGAAGTGGAGACCCATGTTTCATCCACTGGGAAATAATAAAACCCTTTGCTTTATGATGTTACTGAAACCTATAACTCAGCTCCTTGGCCATATAACAGTCTGCATCTGCCTGATTAAGATTTGAAGGGTGAAGAATAACCAGCTACCCCTAACTTCAGGAAGGGAAACGTGTTAGGGTGATCAAAATCAGGAGGAAATATAGGGCCAGATTCTGCCATCCTTCATTGTGACTAGCACTGGGGTGAAGGGCAGCATGTCTAATGGTTAGAACACTGTCCTAGGAGACCTGAGTTCTAGTCCCAACGCTGGGAGTGATTTGCTGAACAGGGTTGATGAGAGTAGGGAAAGCCACATGAAAGATAAGGGGCCAGGCTTTATTTTAAGGGACATTTTAGGGAAACACCACTTCCCTGAGCAGATCCTGGGTTTTTTCTCTCAATTGTACATTTCTACTGCCCTCAAATATACCATGCAATGATTATAAGCTTCAATGTAATGTTTCAAATGGTACTAATGATCAATGTTAAAACAAGTCAATACATCATCAAAGAAGGGATGGGTGATCACTCTAAGTGATAAATCAATGAAATAAAGGACAGTCCCCTAAAATAAGAGATGGGTGGTCCCCCTACATGAGAGTGGGGGGAAATGGGGACAATTGTACTGGGGACCCGAGCTCAGGGGGGCCCCTCAGAACGTCTGTGTAATAAAGGGAAATGGGAAGGAGTGTGGTCCCACAAACATGATGTACCGGGGCCCCACATTTCTCTCAATGCCCTGGCTGTGATGCCTTAGGAAAATCACTTCACATCTGTCTAGTCTATTTAGACTGCAAGGTCTGGAGGGGAAGAACTAACCCTTCCTGTGCATTGGTGAATTGCCACTATGGGACCCTGAACTTGGGACCTCTCCTGTAGTTCTACTAATAGAACTACTAATCATTCTACCGTAGAGCCTCGGAGCCCTTGACCTAGACCTAGACCCCACTGGGCTAGGCGCTGTACAAACACAGAATAAACAGACGGTCCCTGCCACAAAGAGCTCACAAGCTACGTAGAAGACAAAAGCCAACAGGTGAATACAACATGCAGAAGAAAATAAGGCCACAGCATTGGTCAGCATGCTCGTCACTGGCTTAACCGCTGCTGAGTTTTGTGTAAGCATCACAGCAAAAGAGAGTTTTAAGGAGGACAATGAAGTGGTTTTGTGGATGTTTATGGGACGGGCCGCCCAAGCGTGAGAGGCAGCAGGGGAGAAAACATAAAGGGGTTTGTTTGAAAATTGAACAAGTGGACAATGGAAGCTGGTATCATCGGCTGATCAGAGCTGGGAGCTGACATGTGGGTAGTGAATGAGAGATGACAGGTTGGGTGGGGATGGGCCTTGAAGGGTCTTGAAAATGAAGACAAGCAGGTGATGTGCGGCGATATGAGATCCTTGTACTGAATAACACCTCAGTGCTGAGGAAGGCAGTAGGGCTCATCCTAGTGCAGAACATCATTCGTCACAAGCGACAGGATCAAACTTGGAGCCCGTGCGAAGATTCCAGGACAAATGTGCCACCTGTCAGGAGCGAAGGCGCCCGAATCAATCTCGAAGAAAATAAGTGTCAGAGAACCGCAAAAAAGAAAAGGCATCCCAAGCGAACCTTGAACGCCACTGAGGAGAGTATAATATTAAATATTATTAAAGCATGCCAGGCTAATAAGCACATTAAGAGCCGTCAACCCTTGTCCCCTCCAGCACTCTACGGCACGAGGGAAATGGAGAACATGGTCTCAGGGATCCCATATGCAATTATTGTCCCAGCGAGGAGCAGGGCTGACCAATGACAGAATATTTCTAAAGCATCTTATATGTGAAGATGTGCTATACAGCAGTGCTATCTGGGCAAGGTTGTTCTCCAGCGTAAGAAGTCGGTTGGAGTGGTGGACTTTAACGGGCTTTGACTCAGGCCCTAAATGCGCGTGGAGGAGAGGCTTTGGCCCAAGGGAGGTTGGACGCTTGGCAGGCTTCCCTGCAAAGGGGAAATAAATCAGAAGCTCCTATGTCAGCCCTAACATTCAACAGCACCCAGTAAAAAGCGCCAGGGCTTGAGCAGAGAATGGGCGTGTTCGGTGAGACATGGGCTTAAATGGAATCCATGTCACACCAAGGGGGCGCTATACTCGCCATCCCCCTTGACCACCCTCCTACTGTTAAGCAAGAGAAACTTGGTGACTGTGCCCTGCCTCTCTCATCCACCCAGGATGGGGGTTCACCTGTACTTGCCCTGTTATGTACAGCACCCTGCACCCACGCTCGGGAGGACCAAACCCTGTATATGCTAATTATTGCTATTTATATTTCTAGGGTGACCAGATAACAAGTGTAAAAAATCAGGACGGGGGTGGGAGGATAATAGATGCCTATATAAGAAAAATCCCCCCAAATTGGGACTGTCCCTATAAAATCTGGACATCTGGTCACCCTAAATATTTCATCCATGCAATCTACTTTAATAACCGCAGATGAGTGATGGGTGTCTAAAGAGAAAGAAACAAAAGAAAACAGTTTATTTGGCTTTCCTATACTGCTTGCTATTGTTACATTTTTCTCTACAAACCTAGCATCTCTTTCTGCTCATGAGCTGTGCACCAGAAACATAGGCAGGCTTGTAGAAACCTCTTTTCGCTGCTCTGCCCACAGCCATGCTACCTTGGGGTGGGGAAATTTTGTCAGGTTTTACAAGCTAAGAGGGGTCGGGTTTTGTCGATTTGTGGACGGGAGAACACCATGGAAACCCCAGGCGACTGCCAGAATAGTGTCATGTCTCAATGGATGGCACCAAGCCAATGACTCAGCAGGGGGCGCTGAAGGTGCCATTTCTCAGATGGGATTCAGAGGAGAGCGCCTGATTCTTTGTGGTCATTTGAGAGCCCACAGCATTTTTAAAAGCAGAAATGTATTTCTCTGCTCAACTGAACCCCATCCAAATTCCACTCTGGACAATGTATTTCTGCCTTTCTAAAGTCCCCTGTGCTTACAACTGGAAACAGGATTCTTCTTCACTTCCTGTCCTAAACTGCTGCTGTACTTGTAAGAGCTTTTTTCCTTCTTTAAAATGATTTGTGAGCTCCGATACCGTCCGGGGGAGTGTGATGAAAGAGGTTCTTGATTTCATCAGAGCCGCTTTGTCCTTTTGCTGAAGACGTATCAGCAACATGGGAGATGGGCGAGCTGTGGTCTGAAAATTATCTCTAGCTGATTCTGATGGGAAAGGTAGCGCTGAGGCCAGTTGGGGAAGAGGAAAAGGGAGCAGGATTTGTAACTAACTATTAGCTCCATTTCTAAGGTTTTGCAAAACCACCCTCCTTTTTTGACGGTCTCTGTATAAAGGGCCAGAACCTCAGCTAGCGCAAATGGATGCAGATTGCAGTGAATGAGGCTATGCTGATTTACACCAGCCGAGGATCTGGCAGCAAATATTTTCCTGAACCATCAGGGCTCTTCACAGTGGCAGAATTAGCTAGGCTTTTTTGTTCTGCAAGCTATTTTACGTGCCAGATGCACTAAAGATTCCTATGTCCCTTCATGCTTCAACCACCATTCCAGGGGACATGTGTCCATGCTGATGGCGGGTTCTGCTCGATAACAATCCAGAGCAGAGGGGATCGACGCATGTTCATTTTAATTATCTGAGTCAGATACCACCAGCAGAAGGTTGATTTTCTTTTTTGGTGGTTTGGGTTCTGTCATTTCTGCATTGGAGTGTTGTTTTTTTAAAACTTCTGCAAGCATGCTCCACACCTTGTCCCTCTCAGATTTTGGAGGGCACTTCAGATTCTTAAACCTTGGGTCAAGTGCTGTAGCTATCTCTAGAAATCTCACATTGATGCCTTCTTTGCGTTTTTGTCAAATCTGCAGTGAAAGTGTTCTTGAAAGGAACATGTGCTGGATCATCATCCAAGACTGCTATCACATGAAATATATGGCAGAATGCAGGTAAAACAAAGCAGGGGACATACAAATCTCCCCCAAGGAGTTCAGTCATAAGAATAAGAGCATTAAGCGTCACTAGAAGGGAGCTTCTGACTACAGCTAGTTTGAATATTCTCGGTGCTAACACTTGCGTTTCTGTTTAGAGAAACAGGATGCCAAACTGCCCCCAAATGTTGTCGCCCGCGCTGACGCTCTGTCCTCGCCTCTCAATAATGAGGAAAACAGATGCAGAGAAGCGATTGACTGAAACACTGTGGCACATCATGGGGGCCGGGCTGGCCTGTCGTTCATTTATGATCCTTAAAACTTTGATCTTATACAGCACCTGCCATCTGAGGATCCCAAGCCACTTTTGTGGGATAAGTCAGAATGATTGTGCCCATTTCACAGTTAGGAAAACTGAAGCACAGAGTGATTAAGTGACTTGTCCAAGGTTACCCAGTGGCAAAGCCAGGAAAGGAATCTAGGAGTTCTGAGTCTAACTGTCTGAGGTACTTATCTGGCCCCCCTAGCATAGTATCTGAGGTACCTCCCATTCTTTAATGTATTTACCCTCACAACCCTCTGTGAGGTAGGTAGGTGGTATTATGCCCAGTTTACAGATGGAGAACTGAGGCACAGAGAGGTTAAGTAACTTGTCCAAGGTCTTATAGGAAGCCTGTGGTAAAGCAGGAAATTGAACCAAAGTTCCCCAGATCCTAGACTTGTGCCCTAACCACTGAACCCTCCTTCCTCTCCCAGGCCTCTATTCCACTGTCTCTTCTGGCTGATCCTTTGAGTTGCTTCTTTTGCCTCTACAATAAGCCCACTTGCCACCATAATCCATCTCAAGTACATCCTATCCCGTCAGCAGCAGCTTCTTATCTTCCTTTTGTTGAATTACAGCTAGAAATAAAGTTGACCCAAGCCATGGAGTTCAAATCTGAATCTCCCCAGTGTCTGGTGGTGTCCAGATCTGGGGTTCCGGTTCTGATCCATCTCTAGTTATCAGTGCCAGCAGAGGCTTTCTTTCTCCGAGCCATGATACACCAATCCAGGGGTGAGTGTACCACTGCCCACTGGGGCCATGGGAAAATAGTAATTGTTTTCTTTGCAAAATTCAATAATATTAAATGCAGTCTCATGCCATATTTTTCAATACGGATTTTCAAATTAACATGTTGTGGGGCTGTTGTTTTTTTGTTTGTTTTTAAACTTCATGTGTTCTGATGTAAGTCTTAATTTGAATCTGGACAAAAATGTTGAATACCAAGGTTGGCACTCAACAGATTGGGATCCTTGCGCCGTCCATCTGTATTTTTCATCTGAAAAAATTCCTCAACCTCTTCCTTGTTTCCAGTGAAACTGGAAGGAATTTTGCTCAGTCAAAATGAAATCAGAGAACTTCAGTTTTGCAGGAGTTTGAAATTCCTTGATTGGGAATATTTCAGACCGCCCTGCGGTTCGCTATAAAAAAGTTAATGGACCTGTTGCCTTTTAACTATCCCCTCCACTGGGCACTTAGTTAACAGTGTGGTGAGTTAAAAAAAGCTTTATGAAAGCTTTACACTGATACTAATTATGGAGATAAGACTTTTCCTTTAGACCTTATTAGATTGGATCTCTGTAGCCAAATTTTTCAAAAAGTACCCACATTTCCAGAGCCCAAACGAAGACACCTTAAAGGGGCTTGATTTTTCAGAGAGTGGGTGCTCAGTACTTTCTGAAAATATGGCCCTTGAAGATGTCTCAAGTTTGACATCTAAATGCTAATGCGTCCCAAATCACTGGTCACTTTTGAAAATCATGGCCTGTGTTTATAACCTAAAGCATCATGGGTGTTGCTGGCCAGTCAGAAGACTTTGGTATATGAATGCTGCTGTGTTCCTGGGCTGTCACAGATTGCCGCCAGCTATTAGCTTGAACTAACATGAACTTCTGATACTATGAGCTTGAGGACAATCTGTGTTATGAACCTGGAGTGGAATATGAGGCACTGGCTTGAGCCGACAGTACAGTGGCCACTGCCCTCTAGTGGAATATAGAGGCCTGTTTGCGTAAATCACTCGGTGATTTTTTCTCCTAATCTCCACATACGGCTGGCTGGTTGGCTCGAGGAAGTGGGAGATATTTTCAGTTCTCTGTAGGCAGGCCATTCATCTGATTTTCAGCCAGACAGTCCTTTTTTCCTACGGTTTTGTCCCCGATCTGGGACTGAGACAAAACTAGATGTGATTTTGTGTGCATCACGGACACCGGACACCATTTGGACGTCCACACCACATGTGAAGTCATGTCAGTGGGGGTGGGGTCATGCTACTGGGGGTGGGCACACGCCATTCCTGGAAGTACCGGAATGTCTGGTATTCTGGGGGGGTGGCGCTAGCCACCTTAACTCTGTCACCTTAACTCTGTCACTGTCCAGCCCAGGCAGCGGTAAAAGTCATTGTTTGAAGACTCCTTGGTAGCCATGGGAGTGGCCTGGCTGCATCAGCCTCAAGTTCCATCTACTCCAGTCTCCTGTCTTTGACAGCAGTCAGCTTCTGAGGAAGCCCACAGTAGGCAGATGTGGGCTAATCTGCCCCCCACCCTCATCTCATCCTGCTCCCTAACAGTTAGAGATCGGCTTAAGCCCTGATGCATGAGGCTTTACATCCCTTCCAGAAATTTTCTTGTGCCTGGGTGAAACAGATTTGCGGTCTCCCTCTCGTTCTTCGTGGGCAAGTATCCCAATGACCAGACTTCCATCCTGTGGTTGGCACTCTGGGTGGTGGTCCTAAAAGAGATGGTACGGTTGCCTGATACTCAGAGCTGATGGACATCACGGAGGAAGCTTGTCCTGCAAATAGAGGCCTTCGATCACCGAAGCTGGTCCAATTTACTAGCCTTACGGTCCTTTTTAAAAGCTCTTTTGCAGTATTGACTCCCAATGTCGTGCTCTCCACCCATGCCTGGTGCTGAAGTTGCCTATAAGACACTTCTTCACCTAGCAATGGGATGCTTTCTCTAGCTCCCTTCTTGGGGAGGTTGCTCAGCACTTGCCCCCGCCTCTTGCTGGCAGCTGAAGCTGTACGAAGGTTGGTGGTGGCTGGAGTGTTGTTGTCCATCTGAAGGTGACAAGAGGGCAAAGGGAGAGAGGTTGCAATGTTTTAGGATCAACGGGGGCTTTGACAGAGCAGGAGTGTGTATCACAGAGAAACTGCCTCTTCCCTGGGAGCACCCTCCTTGGCAGCTCCCTGCTCTGTCCCTACAGCAGACTTGCTCTCTTCTGGCGATTGTTTCCCAGCCTTCCTGGGGCTGGACCTTTAAATCTGGCAGAGCCAATCAACTGCAGCCCTAAAGCAACTTGTTTGCTACCTCTCCTTCTCTTCTAGCAGGTAACTATGCTTCTCCCAGCTTCCCCTTTCTTGTTTTGAGGACACAGCGCAGCCTCTCAGGTGCACTTTGGGTTGATCCAGCTCTAGCAAGATGAAAAATGCCCCTTTTCGTATTGGTGACTACGTTTTTGATGTTTGTGATCATTAGATCTGCTGGGTCTTTCTAAATGACAGTGATGACAGGACTTAGCCCCTGAGCATCTTTAGATCCAAACATGCTTTACAAAGCGGAGTACATACCATTCTCCATTTTGGAGATGAGGAAACTGAGGCACAGAGAGGGGAGGGGAGTGACTTGCCCAAAGTGCTCTTATGACTAGACCGCCTGTCTCCTAAATAATTGAGGTTTTTCTCTAAGAATGCTTTATTAAACCCTTTTGAGATGGGTATTTGAATGCCAGTTTGTTACTCACGGGGAAGCAGAGGCGGAGTGCTTACCTGCCTCACACAGATCTCTGACTGGAACATGGGAGTTCCTGGCTCCACCCACTAATCCACGTGTACCCTCTCCAACTTTTATATACTATTGCAACTTTCTAATTTCCCTAAACACCAGCGCTAGGAAGCAATGCAAGGAGTAGGATGAGCTCTTTGCAGTATATGTAAGGGTTAAATTGATCATAATATTTGGGGGCCAGGAAGGAATGCCCCGGGATGTATTAGCAGGGTTTTTCTCCCTGTTATTATTTGAATTGTATTACTTACCATCAATCAAGATCAGGGGATAGGTGCTATACTGACATCTAGTGAGGGAAGTTGTCCTGGAGAGCTGACGCTCTACGAGGCAAGACAGACGGGGGAGATGATTATTACAGGGTCACAGCACAGCCAGACTCGAACTGTGGTCTCGGGAGTCACAAGAAGCCGCCAAGTCACTGGACTGCCTTCTTTCCCAGCCAGGCAAAGGCATGATACCCTCTCATCTCTTCTTCACATCGCCACGTGCATTGGGCAGGGCTCACCCATTCAGATCTGGTAGATACATCCCATGGGATCGGTTTCCCTTCAGTTTCAGGAGGGGTGCCAGAGGTGGATCTGCGCCAGCACCAAAGGCATGTGTTGCATGGGACAGTGCTTTCATCATACCTTGTACTATGGCTCATCTTCACCTAAGGTGCAGCAAGGGGATTCTCCAGTCACCAAAGGCAGAGGCCCGGCGCTGATATGGCGTGAAGTGGACGCGGTGTGTGCTTTTTCATTAAGCTGCCAATCAGGATAATTTGTGAAGCCAGGCTTCCTGAAAAGACGGTTGCCTGTCAAGCTGCCATCGTACAGATTATAGTTCCAGCCTGTCTGCGAGGGGGGGGGGGGGTTCCTTGTACGCATCGGTCTCTCGTTAGTTTCAGCACACAGCAGATGGCCTGCATGTGAGCATCTCCCCTAGTATCGTTCTGTCAGTCACACAAACAAAGGGCATGAATAGCACAAACGGGATATTTTTAGAGTGGAATATGGGTAATTGTTCTGCTGTTGGCCTCTTGGTCCCAATGCTGAGCAGCTGTGGTCTGTGGATACGAACTGAAGATCAGGTCTGCAGCACACGGTTCATGTCAGACAGACGGGCAGGAAAAAAAATAATCCATGAATATTTGTTCATAGACAAGACTGGATTTGCTTTCTATGCACACAGGAATTGCCAGACTGTATCATACATAAGAACATAAGAATGGCCATACTGGGTCAGACCAAAGGTCCATCCAGCCCAGTATCCTGTCTACTGACAGTGGCCAATTCCAGGTTCCCCAGAGGGAGTGAACCTAATAGGTCATGATCAAGTGATCTCTCTCCTGCCATCCATCTCCACCCTCTGGAGTCCTGGGGTCCATCTAGTCCAAGACCATATCTCTGACAGTGGCCAGCACCAGATACCTTCAAAGGAAGGTGCAGAAACCCCTGCAGAAGGCAGTGGATGGGTTAACCAGGGTTCTCCTAAACCTCAATACTTAGAGATTGAAATAAGGAAGAATTGTGGCCCAGATCCTCAGAGGAATGTAGGTGTTTAACTGCCATTGAAATTTGAGGATCTGGTCCTGTAACCCTTCCAGTATTCTTGTTTTTAATCCTTACTTTTCTAACCCTGCCTATTCTAGTCATGTCTCTTTGAATCCTGCACTGTCTCACTGATATACTGTGTCAGAGAGTTCCGCAGGCTAATTATGTGTTGTGTAGAAAAAATAGTTCCTTTTATCACTCTGAAATTTGCTTTCCCTAGACTCATAGATGCAAATTTGACTAATGCAAACACCTGGGAAAGGTGAATTTGCACCTCAATGAGTCATCAGGAGAGAATTTCAAACTGTTGAAGTGTAAAATGCTCTATTAATGCTGTGTTGATTAATTGCAGAAGTCCCATGGTATTCTTGTCTCCTCATTGGATTGCGTCTGTAACTAATCAGAGGATGAGAACAGACCCCCCAGGACTTCTGTATCTAGACAAGGCAGTGTGAATGACAAGTGTTTTCAATGAACTCTTTGCAACCAAGAATGTCCTGCTGCAGGAAATAAGGGCATAATTTGAACAACAAATAAGTAGGTGAATTTTGAAATCTACTTCTGGATAACTCACCCGTGGAAAAAGAAAGCGAAGTTCTGTAGAATAAATGATGCATTTGGAATCATTCATTCAGGTTTTCTTGATACCAGTAACATTCACAGTACCCAACAAGCAGTATTGCCCAAACCATTCAGAAATCAGGAGCCAGCTCCAAAAAGGAGCAGAGCGAGGATAGAATTCACAATATTTTTGCAACACAGCGTTTCTCATTTTTTTATTCAAAATTTTTAAATTTGAAATTTCACTAACACTTTGAAAAAATTTTAGGCTGCTAATTTCCTATGCCACTTTTGAAAATTTTATTCAGAGAGATTCAGTGAGTTGCTCAAGGTCATAGAGGAAGTCTATGGCAGAGTTGGGGATTAAACCCAGAGTTCCTGAGACTCATGCCAATGTCTTTGCCACAAGATCAGTCTATCTCTTGATGCTCTTTTTCTTTTTTCTTTTTTTTTTAAATGAGTTGGCTTTGTGAGGCTGGACAAATTAAAGGCACTGGCGGAATCTCCAAAAATTCTAAAACATACTTCGGACTTAGCAGCACCAGAAATTGCTTAGCGTATGTCTTCACTGCAGAGTTCACACAGATCTACACAGCTGGGTATAGGAACCTGCGTTTGTCGTGCCTAGGTCTGAGCGCCCACACTGCTAACCCACACTTGAGTTATAACTCCATAGCTGCATTCACAATGGCACTGCACTAACCTGGCTGAGGCACTAAGATTTCTGTGGGCGTATCCTATGGCTCTTAGTGCTGCATTAAACTGTGTTACTCTGTGACCTGTTTTGCAGGGTATTGTGGGAGAAATGGTCCATCTTTCCCTGCCCCACCCCCCGCAAGGAAGTGTTCTTAACCTCCAACTCAGTGAACCAAAGCACTTCCATCTCAGCCTGCTGCACACTTATGCCCACGACCTCTGTTCTGGACGGTCCCCAGGCATGGGTCCAACTCAGCACTAGGACCTGTTCCAGCTGTTGGTATTAATACACCACCCATTTGCACAACGCGAGGCAGTTAGAGGGTTTGCCCCATGAGAAGGCGGCAGCATGCCTTGCTAAGGTGATCACAGAGTCTGCGTGCAGACATGGTGCCATGGAGACAGATGATGGAGGTTGCGGATTCCCCTTTTGCTGACCAGTGCTCCTGGAGCAGGACCACAAACACAGAGCGGTGGCAATCCATCCTGCAGACCAGGGATGACCCAGCACTGGCTGCAGAACTTCCACTTGAGGACGGACACCTACGTGGAGGTGCGTAAGGAGCCTGGAACGTCAGTGCCAGGACATGCAGATGAGAGAAGCCTTTCTACTGCAGAAGTGGGGGTTTATTGCCCTTTTGAAGCTGGCGACCCCCGACAGCTACAGATCAGAAGCAACCGAGTCTGGCATTGGCAAATCAGCTGTTGGTGCTGTAATGATGGAGATTTGTGAGGCACTTATTGCCGTGGTTCACCCAGAGGTGGTGAAGATTGGTAATGTCCCCAGAATAATAGCTGGCTTTTAGGGGACTGGGGTTCCCAAACTGTGCAGAGTCATCAGTGGCTCACATGTGCCCATTGTCTGCTGCCCACAAGGTGCATGTGATGGGACACGTGGGGTGGGGGTATGCAGGGTTGCCCCTTGTTACCACCCCCACCCACCCCCATTTGCTGCTTGGCTTGTACTGAGCATGCTCAATAACACTGCTGAAGTGGGCTGCCCTCACTCCCCCTCCCCCCCACTATGGGCAGGCACGGGTTGCCCTTTAGAATCACAGAATCATAGAATATCAGGGTTGGAAGGGACCTCAGGAGGTCATCTAGTCCAACCTCCTGCTCAAAGCAGGACCAATCCCCAACTAAATCATCCCAGTCAGGGCTTTATCAAGCCTGACCTTAAAAATATCTAAGGAAGGAGATTCCACCACCTCCCTAGGAAACCCATTCCAGTGCTTCGCCACCCTCCTAGTGAAAAAGTTTTTCCTAATATCCAAACTAAACCTCCCCCACTGCAACTTGAGACCATTGCTCCTTGTTCTGTCATCAGCTACCACTGAGAACAGTCTAGATCCATCCTCTTTGGAACCCCCTTTCAGGTAGTGGAAAGCAGCTATCAAATCCCCCGTCATTCTTCTCTTCTGCAGACTAAACAATCCCAGTTCCCTCAGCCTCTCCTCATAAGTCATGTGTTCCAGTCCCCTAATCATTTTTGTTGCCCTCCGCTGGACTCTTTCCAATTTTTCCACATCCCTCTTGTAGTGTGGGACCCAAAACTGGACACAGTACTCCAGATGAGGCCTCACCAATGTCTAATAGAGGGGAACGATCACATCCCTCGATCTGCTGGCAATGCCCCTACATATACATCCCAAAATGCCATTGGCCTTCTTGGCAACAAGGGCACACTGTTGACTCATATCCAGCTTCTCGTCCACTGTAACCCCTAGGTCCTTTTCCGCAGAACTGCTGCCAAGCCATTTGGTCCCTAGTCTGTAGCAGTGCATGGGATTCTTCCGTCCTAAGTGCAGGACTCTGCACTTGTCCTTGTTGAACCTCATCAGATTTCTTTTGGTCCAATCCTCTAATTTGTCTAGGTTCCCTGTATCCTATCCCTACCCTCCAGTGTATCTACCTCTCCTCCCAGTTTAGTGTCATCTGCAAACTTGCTGAGGGTGCAATCCACACCATCCTCCAGATCATTTACGAAGATATTGAACAAAACTGGCCCGACGACCGACCGTTGGGGCACTCCACTTGATTCCAGCTGCCAACTAGACATGGAGCCATTGATCACTACCCGTTGAGCCCGACAATCTAGCCAACTTTCTATCCACCTTATAGTCCATTCATCCAGCCCATACTTCTTTAACTTGCTGGCAAGAATACTGGGGGAGACTGTGTCAAAAGCTTTGCTAAAGTCAAGGAACAACACGTCCACCGCTTTTCCCTCATCCACAGAGCCAGTTATCTCGTCATAGAAGGCAATTAGATTAGTCAGGCATGACTTGCCCTTGGTGAATCCATGCTGACTGTTCCTGATCATTTTCCTCTCCTCTAAGTGCTTCAGAATTGATTCCTTGAGGACCTGCTCCATGATTTTTCCAGGGACTGAGGTGAGGCTGACTGGCCTGTAGTTCCCAGGATCCTCCTTCTTCCCTTTTTTAAAGATGGGCACTACATTAGCCTTTTTCCAGTTGTCCGGGACTTCCCCGGATCGCCATGAGTTTTCAAAGATAATGGCCAATGGCTCTGCAATCACATCCGCCAACTCCTTTAGCACTCTCGGATGCAACACATCCGGCCCCATGGACTTGTGCTCGTCCAGCTTTTCTAAATAGTCCCGAACCACTTCTTTCTCCACAGAGGGCTGGTCGCCTCCTCCCCATGCTGTGCTGCCCAGTGCAACAGTCTGGGAGCTGACCTTGGTTCATGAAGACAGAGACAAAAAAAGCATTGAGTACATTAGCTTTTTCCACATCCTCTGTCACTAGGTTGCCTCCCTCATTCAGTAAGGGGCCCACACTTTCCTTGACTTTCTTCTTGTGGCTAACATACCTGAAGAAACCCTTCTTGTTACTCATAACATCTCTTGCTAGCTGCAACTCCAGGTGTGATTTGGCCTTCCTGATTTCACTCCTGCATCCCCGAGCAATATTTTTATACTCTTCCCTGGTCATTTGTCCAGTCTTCCACTTCTTGTAAGCTTCTTTTTTGTGTTCAAGATCAGCAAGGATTTCACTGTTAAGCCAAGCTGGTTGCCTGCCATATTTACTATTCTTTCGACACATCGGGATGGTTTGTCCCTGTAACCTCAATAAGGATTCTTTAAAATACAGCCAGCTCTCCTGGAGTTCTTTCCCCCTCATGTTATTCTCCCAGGGGATCCTGCCCATCAGTTCCCTGAGGGAGTCAAAATCTGCTTTTCTGAAGTCCAGGGTCTGTATTCTGCTGCTCTCCTTTCTTCCCTGCGTCAGGATCCTGAACTCGACCATCTCATGGTCACTGCCTCCCAGGTTCCCATCCACTTTAGCTTCCCCTACTAATTCTTCCCGGTTTGTGAGCAGCAGGTCAAGAAGAGCTCTGCCCCAGTTGGTTCCTCCAGCACTTGCACCAGGAAATTGTCCCCTACCCTTTCCAAAAACTTCCTGGATTGTCTGTGCACCACTGTATTGCTCTCCCAGCAGATATCAGGGTGATTGATGTCTCCCATGAGAACCAGGGCCTGTGATCTAGTAACTTCCGTGAGTTGCTAGAAGAAAGCCTCGTCCACCTCATCCCTCTGGTCCAGTGGTCTGTAGCAGACTCCCACCACGACATCACCCTTGTTGCTCACACTTCTAAACTTAATCCAGAGACTCTCAGGTTTTTCTGCAGTTTCATACCAGAGCTCTGAGCAGTCATACTGCTCCCTTACATACAGTGCAACTCCCACACCTTTTCTGCCCTGCCTGTCCTTCCTGAACAGTTTATACCCATCCATGACAGTACTCTAGTCATGTGAGTTATCCCACCAAGTCTCTGTTATTCCAATCACATCATAATTCCTTGACTGTGCCAGGACTTCCAGTTCTCCCTGCTTGTTTCCCAGGCTTCTTGCATTTGCAAGGCCTTGGTTGACCATGGAGGGACTTTCACGAACACCAGGGTGGGATCCCCTGGCAGAGTGCATGATGCCCGGGTATTACAGAGATCACCCCCAACCACACATCCCCCTTATCAAGCTCCTTGTCTCCACTACTAAGTCAATGTACCTTGAACACAAAGAGCCTGTCCCCGCTTTTTACCACGAGGTGGCAGCATATAGCATGATGAAAGCTTATGCTCAAATAAATTTGTTAGTCTCTAAGGTGCCACAAGTCCTCCTGTTCTTTTTGTATGATAGAAATGTGTCACCTCGACTGCGGAGCACACGGTATTCCAACCCTCTGAAAACCAGGAGCTGAAGAACAAAACTGTCTCCTGAGATGCAGCATGCACTAAAATTCCTTCCAAGACTTCGAACATTTATATCGGTTTCAGAGTAGCAGCCGTGTCAGTCTGTATTCGCAGAAAGAACAGCAGGACTTGTGGCACCTTAGAGACTAACAAATTTATTTGAGCATAAGCTTTCATGAGCTACAGCTCACTTCATCGGATGCAATCGTGCACGGGATTTGTGTTGTAACTGTGCCCCCAAACCACTTGCATATGGAAAAGTCCAATGGAACGACAGAGGAAACGATGAGATTTCGCTGGGTTTTCTGAAGGATCCGATAGAATTTAATAATTATATCCTGCTGTAAAATTCTACAGGCTGGTTAAAGGAAAAAATACAGAAAGGCATGCTATATCCTATATGGTATGCTTTAGAGGGAATTCCAGGGAATCCCACTGGCTGCATGTCTGTTCTTTCTCCTGGACTTTGTCTGAGGCTTTATAGAGATGAATAGTATGGTGTTAAATAATAAATACCAAAAGTGGGAGACCGGAAATCAGAAGCAGGGTTAAGAAACATTTTCAGTGGCTGTTTGAAAGAGGGTGGAAAATGAATCCTAATGTTCTGTGTCACAATGGGGCCTGAGCCCGGGACTGGGGCTCTGAGCTGCTTCTGTGATCATCATCATCATTCGTAATGTCAGTTTTCTGTTCTCTCTATTATTATTGGTGGTAGATATAATGGCAGCCCCCGAACGCCCTGCCAGGACTGGGGCCCCATGGTGCCGAATGCTGTGCATAGAAAAGAGACAATCCTGTGGTCATATTACAAAGTGGGGCCTTAGAATGTGGTTGGAACGGCTGTCTGGGATTTGCTGCTCTTTCAGGCTTGTTTAAGGTGAAAGTTGAGCCCCAAATCTGAAAGTGGGGTTGTGCTGAAAAGGATGGCAATCTATTGTTCTCCGTGCTCACCGAGGGGAAGACCAGAAGGAATCGGCTTAGTTTGCGGCAAGGGAGATTTAGGTTAGATATTAGGTAAAACTGTTTAACTCTGAGGATAGTTACACACAGGAACAGGTGACCTAGGGAGCTGTGGAATCCCCATTGTTGGAAGTTTTATGAACAGGTTGGACAAACACCATGGGTGGTCTAAGTATATTTGGTCTCACCTCAGCACAGGGGGATGGACTGGGCCACATCCTGAAGCCCTTACTCAGTTCCCCATTATGCAAGGTGCTGTACAAACACATAAAAAGACAGTCCCTGCCCCAAGGAGCTTACATTCGCCTCTGACAATTAAGCCATTTATTTAGGTATTTAAATATGCATTTAGATGCTTCACTTTAGGCACACAAGTATACATGTTATTCACATTCATTAGCTAAGTAATGCCAATACCCAATATTTGATATGGGATTGAATAACTCTGCTCTTTCAAATCCCTCCTGGAGACTCATGTCTTTTCATTAGCTTTTCATTGCTCCCTTCTACCCTGGCCAAAAATCCTAGCTGTGTGGTTTAGTGGCTAGAGGAGGAAAAGCAGTGGTGGCAGCATAGTTAACTGGAGAGAGTGCTGGCATTTAGGAGACTAGGGTTCTGCTACTGTCCTGCTGGTTGATCTTGGGCAAGTCACTTTCTTTCTCTGTGCCTCAGTTTCCCCATCTGTAAAATTAGAATGTGCTTTCTGCTTAGAGAGCTATAGCTGGAGATGAGCCATGGATGAGTAAGACCTAGGGGTTATTATTATGTTAATTCATTTTTGGAGGGGGGTGGAAGTAAGAGAGGAACTAAAGCAATGCTTGTCCAACATTAAACTCCACTCTGTGATCTTTCATCCCCTCATACCATTTCAACCTCCCCCTGTTTGTCATTCCTGCCTGTGTCCTGTCTAATTTTGAGCCAGTTCTCTCTGATTCCAGTGGAAGCTAAGCTACCGAAATACCTTTGAAGATTTGGGCCTTGGTCCTTAGGTATTTGACCCAGTCCAGCAACTGCTCACTACAAGCGCAGTGCTTAGTTCTGATGAGCCAGATCATGCTAGCAAGCCCTTGGCAATGAATGTTTTCAGGATGGGGCCCATTCTTTGGAAGTCCCTTCTGTGTCAGGGATCTGCCTGCCAGCGCTGGTCAAAAAAGTTTGGTTGAAACACTTTTTTGCTAAATAAAGCCTTTCTTCCCCCTTTTTCTAAATGAAAATGGTCACAGAAAATTTTTGCTTCTTTCCTAATTTTCCAGCTGTTCCATGGAAAACCAAACAGGGTTTGATTTTTGAAAACTGGAAACCAATACAGTTTCTCATTTAAAAAAAACCAGAAGATTTTTGCCAAAAAAAGGTCAAACTCTCCCCCAACTTTTGATTTCTTTTGAAAATTTTCACTGAAATATCATTTTCCCACCCCTTCTGGCCAGATTCTGAGCTCCCTCAGATCTAGTTGCTTACGGACAAATAAGAAGACGGAAAACAGGCGTGAGACATATTTCACTGTATAATCTCTCCCTCTGTTTGAGGGGTTTCTATAGCACCTAACACTGTACAGACGAATTTCCCAAACTGCTCCGCTCCACTGGCTGCTTAATGGAAGCTGCGGGGTGCTGAGCTCTTTTGAAAATCTAACCCATAGAATCTAAGGAAACACTTTGGCACCTTCACAGCCCCGTAGGCCGCACTGCGGTGCAGTGTAGACAAACCCTTAGGGACCCAGGGCGCTGGAACATTTTTGAAAGCCAGCCCCCTTATCTCTGTCCACCCCGCCCCCCCAGAGCTGAGGCCGGGAGCAAAGCCCTGGATGTGGGGCCGGCAGCTGAGACCCCGGGCGCGGGGCCGGCATCTGGGACCCCGGGAACGTGGGGTGGCAGCCAGGATCCCAGGCAGAGGCCTGGGCTTGTGGGGCAGGAACTGAGACCCCAGACACGGGGCGGGCGGCTGGGAGCCCGGGGGTACTGCAGTGCTCCTGGCGCCCCTCGTTCCCGCACCTATGTAGGGACCTTTCCCTAATCATTAGGGAGGTTCCAGATCCTCAAAAGGCCAGATCCACTGAAATCAATAGGAGGCACCTAAATACCTTTGATTTCATTGACTTCAAAGGGCAAAGGATCAAGGGCTGAGCCTTAAAGAATAAGTCTGAATGATGACGGTCATGCCGCTAAAATGCATGCGCAGACATGATTTGTGGGCTGGATGAATGTAGGTGCTCAGTTAGCACATGGCTGAACAGGAGATCAATTTATTTTTATTGTGTGTCTTATGATGGCACCTCGATGCCCCGACTGAGACCCGGGCCCCATTGTGCTAGGTGCTGTACAGGCACATGGTGAGAAACCGTCTATGCACTGCAGAGCTTACGGTCGAAGCAGACAAGACACGCGAGCAGGTGAGGAGATAGAGTTTAAGGTCTTTGCGGACGGCACCATTTTTTTGCCTGGTGTTTGTACTGCGCCTAGCACAATGGGGAGCGGATCCAGGACCAGGATGCCTTGGCGCTAAAGTAATACAAATAAGAGAGAGACAAAAAGTCACTGGCCCATGGTCCCCCCAAGCCAGTAGCAGAACTAGAACTCAGATCTCCTGTGCTTTATTCATCCATGCTGCCTGCCAATGATAGACGCTATCACTATGTAGGAAAACAAGCTCCCTTCCTTTGTGTCCTCTAACTGCAGCATGTGCTGATTTCGGCTGACAGGTCTGGAGCAGATGGCACATGGTTTCCACCAGCCCCTCTCTGTCTTGGTAGCATTCAGTTTGTAATGCCGTATCATTTCTGCTTCCTTGTCGTTTTTCTGTCTTGTTTACTATTTCTTTGTCTTCCTCCCTCTCTTGGGAGCATGAGACTTCCCAGTTGTCATGGAAACCCCCTTTCTTCCTCTCAGCTATTTTCAGACCCTGCTTTGTAAAATGACTATTTATAGCCACGTAGCTTCCCCTACCCTTCTGTTCTGAGAAGGTGGTTTCCTGTATCAGCAGAATACTAAAGGACTGTCATCTGCTGATTGCAAGCCTCGACTGGAAATTGCGGCTTCAGATGATTTTGGTTTGCTCACCAGCTGGTTGCAAGAACATTTCTGTTCAAGAATGGCAAAGCTCAGGTTTGAAATGTCTCAGCAGTTTGGAGGGAGGAGAAAGGTTGTCTGGAAGAAATTCAAGTCAATCTTCCCCTCACTTGCTCACTTTTCTGAGAGGCAGCATCATCTAGTGCTCAGATCAGTGGCTTTCTGGGATTTAGGAGCCCACACCCAGCTCTGCCACTGGCCTTGGAAAAGTCACTTAATCACTCTGTGCCTCAGTTTCTCCACCTGCAAAGTGGGTGTAAAAATAGTTCCCTGCCACACAAAGGGTGCTGTGAGTATTAACTGATGACGGTGAAGCACTCTGGGATGTTTAAATGAATGGTGGCCTAGAGGGGGAAGGGTGGTCTTGTGATTAAGGCACTGGGCTAGGACTCAGGAGATCTGGGTTTTGTCCCTGGCTCTGTGACAAATTCCTTCTGCTACTTAACCTCCCTGTGCCTCAGTTCCCCGTCTGCCAAAGGGGAGTAATAACTCTCCTCTGACAATTTAGACAAAGACTGTCTTTGTACAGCATCTAGCACATGGGATCTGATGTTGGCTAGAACCTCTAGGTGCTGCCGTTATTTATTCGATGTATGTAATCTGGTCAAGCCAAGCCACTGCATCTTATCAATGGTGTTTAAGGCATGAAAACCTCCAGGAAGCTGAGTCATTTTGCAGCCACATGTGTCATGCTTTGTGGCTGCCCACATTGACCTAATGGACTGTCTCTAAAATTCCACCCAAATTCTGCTGCAGCACCAGTTCCCTGTCCGGTGCAAAACCGGTTAAGAAGGCTCCACTGGCTTTATGGTAAATCAAACCCCTGAGTGGGGTTTGAGATAGGATAATTATCTGTTACTTTCTCTGCAGACCCTGAAGGTCGCCATGCGTCCTCTACCATAAATCCCTCACCCTGTTGCTGTTTGCCTGCTGCTCCCACTACCCACTGTCCATCTGTTTTTCTGGGTCCATCTGTTTTCATGTGAGCTCCTCAGAGCAGCTATCTTGCCTGCCCACTTAGCCTGGAGTCAATGTACATCCACACCTAGGATTCTCCTTCCCCCTCATTGTCACATGGCATCACACCCTGAGATCACCCCCACATGGCATCACTCCTTAGGAATCTCTCTTTCTGCATGTGACATCACATGCAGAGATTTCCTTCCTTCCCCCCATGCTCACATGGCATCACCTGCTGGCATTCCCTCACACCTTGGAATCCCCCCTACCCCGCCTCGCTTGGCATCACAAGCTGGGATTCTCTCTACATGGCTTCACACTCTAGAGGCACCATCCCGCCTTCCTCAAATAGCCTCCAGAGGGGAAATGGCTAGGGAGCCAAATGTGGCAGCATGGAGGAGGGGGTGAGATATCTCCTGCTCCTTATCACTGTTGTTTAGAGAAGGGTCTAGCTCATCTTAACTAATTAGCCTCTCACTGCTTGTATTGTAACTTCCAATTTATCTGTACGTATATATATATATATCTTACTCTATGTTCCATTCTATGCATCCAATGAAGTGGGCTGTAGCCCACGAAAGCTTATGCTCTAATAAATTTGAATAATAAATAATAATAAACTATCCCCGATAATGTCACGGCTAACCTGGTGGCTGAACTTTGTGACTTTGTCCTTACCCATAACTATTTCACATTTGGGGACAATGTATACCTTCAGATCAGCGGCACTGCTATGGGTACCCCATGGCCCCACAGTATGCCAACATTTTTATGGCTGATTTAGAACAACGCTTCCTCAGCTCTCGTCCCCTAAAGCCCCTACTCTACTTGCGCTATATTGATGACATCTTCGTCATCTGGACCCATGGAAAAGAAGCCCTTGAGGAATTCCACCATGATTTCAACAATTTCCATCCCACCACCAACCTCAGCCTGGTCCAGTCCACACAAGAGATCCACTTCCTGGACACTACAGTGCTAATAAACAATGGTCACATAAACACCACCCTATACCGGAAACCTACTGACCGCTATTCCTACCTGCATGCCTCCAGCTTTCACCCTGACCACACCACACGATCCATCGTCTACAGCCAAGCTCTGCAATACAACCGCATTTGCTCCAACCCCTCAGACAGAGACAAACACCTACAAGATCTCTGTCAAGCTTTCTTACAACTACAATACCCACCTGCAGAAGTAAAGAAACAGATTGATAGAGCCAAAAGAGTTCCCAGAAGTTACCTACTACAGGACAGGCCTAACAAAGAAAATAACAGAACGCCACTAGCGGTCACCTTCAGCCCCCAACTAAAACCCCTCCAACGCATTATTAAGGATCTACAACCTATCCTAAAGGATGACCCAACACTCTCACAAATCTTGGGAGACAGGCCAGTCCTTGCCTACAGACAGCCCCGCAACCTGAAGCAAATACTCACCAACAACCACATACCACACAACAGAACCACTAACCCAGGAACTTATCCTTGCAACAAAGCCCGTTGCCAATTGTGCCCACATATCTATTCAGGGGACACCATCACAGGGCCTAATAACATCAGCCACACTATCAGAGGCTCGTTCACCTGCACATCCACCAATGTGATATATGCCATCAAGTGCCAGCAATGCCCCTCTGCCATGTACATTGGTCAAACTGGACAATCTCTACGTAAAAGAATAAATGGACACAAATCAGATGTCAAGAATTATAACATTCATAAACCAGTCGGAGAACACTTCAATCTCTCTGGTCACGCAATCACAGACATGAAGGTCGCTATCTTAAAACAAAAAAACTTCAAATCCAGACTCCAGCGAGAAACTGCTGAATTGGAATTCATTTGCAAATTGGATACTATTAATTTAGGCTTAAATAGAGACTGGGAGTGGCTAAGTCATTATGCAAGGTAGCCTATTTCCTCTTGTTTTTTCCTACCCCCCCCCCCCCCAGATGTTCTGGTTTAACTTGGATTTAAACTTGGAGAGTGGTCAGTTTGGATGAGCTATTACCAGCAGGAGAGTGAGTTTGTGTGTGTATGAGGGTGGGGGGGATGTGAGAAAACCTGGATTTGTGCTGGAAATGGCCCACCTTAATTATCATGCACATTGTAGGGAGAATGGTCACTTTGGATGAGCTATTACCAGCAGGATAGTGAGTTTGTGTGTGTGGTTTTTGGGAGGGGGGTGAGGGGGTGAGAGAACCTGGATTTGTGCAGGAAATGGCCCAACTTGATTATCATGCACATTGTGTAAAGAGTTGTCACTTTGGATGGGCTATCACCAGCAGGAGAGTGAATTTGTGTGGGGGGGTGGAGGGTGAGAAAACCTGGATTTGTGCTGGAAATGGCCCAACCTGATGATCACTTTAGATAAGCTATTACCAGCAGGACAGTGGGGTGGGAGGAGGTATTGTTTCATATTCTCTGTGTATATATAAAGTCTGCTGCAGTTTCCACGGTATGCATCCAATGAAGTGAGCTGTAGCTCATGAAAGCTCATGCTCAAATAAATTGGTTAGTCTCTAAGGTGCCACAAGTACTCCTTTTCTTTTTGCGAATACAGACTAACACGGCTGTTACTCTGACATAAATTTGTTAGTCTCTAAGGTGCCACAAGTATTCCTGTTCTTTTTGTGGATACAGACTAACAGGGCTTCTTCTCTGAAACCTGTGATCATTGTAACTGGATTTTCTTTCCCTTTGGAGAAGAGGCCTGGAAAACACTCCCCCCTCCCTCCCTTTCATCTCCTGATGTCTTTGGGCAGCCCCTTTAAACATCACATGGCCTAAATACTGGGTGATAGTGTTCTTTAATGGGCCATTCTACTTGAATAGCTCCTTCACAATGTGCTGGCTAAACACCTTGTTGGTATTACCCAAAAGAGAAAACCTTAGAAATACAGGTACATAGTTAATATTCCTAACTTAAACTACAAAAATGATACATGCAAACAAACAGCATAATCATATTCAGTGAGTCATAACCTTTCCATAAATATCTTACATGCCACATTTTGTACAAGATTTGTTGCAATTATATAACAGTGGTAGCAACAATGATCTACATGGTCATAGTTTAATCAGCTAACATCACAAGGGGTTGTACCATGTTAACCATACTTGTATAATTAAAGCTGTTTTGCATGTAGACAAAGCCTTAGAAATGTTTGGAATGTGATCAGGTTCAACCTTCAAATTTCAGAGTAGCAGCCGTGTTAATCTGTATTCGCAAAAAGAAAAGGAGTACTTGTGGCACCTTAGAGACTAACCAATTTATTTGAGCATAAGCTTTCATGAGCTGCCCATGAAAGCTTATGCTCAAATAAATTGGTTAGTCTCTAAGGTGCCACAAGTACTCCTTTTCTTTTTGCGAACCTTCAAATTGTTTTCAGTAGGGAAGAATCATATGGCCATTCTTATGTTCCTACTGCATCAGACCAATGGTCCATCTAGCCCACTATCCTGCCTTCCAACAGCAGCTGGTGCCAAATGCTTCAGAGGGAATGAACAGAACAGGGCAATTATCAAGTGATCCATCCCTTGTCATCCACTCTCAGCTTCTGGCAGTCGGAGGCTAGGGACACCCGGAGCCTGGGGTTGCATCCCTGACCATCTTGGCTAATAGCCATTGATGGACCTATCCTCCAGGAACTTATTTGAACTCTTCTTATTTGAACCCTTTATAGTTTTGGTCTTCACATCCCTTGGCAATGAATTCCACAGGTTCACTGTGCTTTATGTGAAGAAGTACTTCTTCTTATTTGTTTTCAGCCTGCTGCCTATTAATTTAATTGGTTGGCCCCTAGTTACTGAGTTATGTGAAGGGGTAAATAACACTTCCCTAGTCAATTTCTCTATCTATAGACAAATAGAGGTCTTTTATAGACCTCTGTCATACCCACCTACCCCGGCTTGTCTTTTCTTTTCTAAACTCAACTGTCCTAGTCTTTTTAATTTCTCCTAACATGGAAGCTGTTCCATACTCTAATCATTTGTGTTCCCCGTCTCCCTTACTTTTTCCAATTCTAATATATCCTTTTTGAGATGGGGCTACCAGAACTGCACGCAATATTCAAGGTGTGGGTGTATCTTGGATTTGTATAGTGGCATTGTAATATTTTCTGTCTTATTATCTCTCCCCTTCTAATGGTTCCTGACATTCTGTTCGCTTTTTTGACTGCCGCTGCCTATTGAGTAGATGTTTTCAGAGAACAATCCACAAGACTCCAAGGTCTCTTTCTTGAGTGGTAACAGCTAATTTAGACCCCCGTCATTTTGTAGGTATAGTTGGGATTATGTTTTCCAGTGTCCATTACTTTGCACTTATCAGCATCGACAAAGACAGGTATCCACCATTCTGCAATATTAACATCCTAGTGACGCTCCCTTTCAAGGGATGCTTGTAGCCAGCCTAAAGAAGTTAGTTAGATCTTATTTATTTCTAAAACGATGTTCATTTCTATGAATTAATAACATCCGTCCAAAGAAGAATGAGCTATTAGTTGGCCTCTGTATTATCCATATGGAGCTCAGAAACAGCGTGTGAGATTAGAGAGGCAGTGTAATCTATTGGCAAGGGCACTTCAACATATGGGAGACAAGGGTTCCTGTCTTGGCTTCTGCCACTGACCTCTTGGGTGACATGGGTCTCCCTTCACCGCTCTGCTTCTCCTCCTCTTTCTGAGCCAGGCTGAAAGCTTTCGGGGCAGGGAGTGCTTCTTACTATGGATTTGGACAGCGCTTAACACAGTGGAGCTGGGATCTTGATTGGCGTCTCCAGGCTCTCTCGGAATATAATACTAACCTAGGTTGTCACAAAATCTAGGGGAAATTACAGTTCAGATGACAGATGACCTTCGAACTCCTAAATTAATATAATTCTCCCAGAAATATTACATTTGCCTGTATATTACCTTGTATGGAGGTATTAACTCTTTGAGACTCCAGGTTCACATGTCAAATCCAATCCTTAGTGCTTATGCAGAAGAAATTGCTTTTCTGTCCAGTGACGCAATGAGATAGCTCATCCTTTTGCTTCTTGCAACGAAGCTTGCAGCTGACTCAATAGATATGACAGCAAAGAACACTGGAACATCTTAAGTAAAATACAGTCCATTGTCTTCCTGAAGCAGGAGGTGAGTGTAATGTCTGCTAAAAACCCTTGCAATTGAAAAGCACGGGTAAGCAAATACTTGCTAAAGCTATTGCAATCTAAAAGGTGTTGCATGAATAATGAAGGAAGGGGAAATAACTAAATAAAAAGGATTTGTCCTGGAATTGCTGTCATGGCCCCCATTAAAATTTGAAAGCACTTTTGTCACAGACTCACAGGATCTGTGCCATGTCCCAGCTTTTAAACTGTCCCTTGGAGGAACCTTTCAGCGTATCAGACCCCCACGCAGTCCCACTCTTCCTTCAGGGTAGGCCACGCAGCTTCACCACATCCTAGACCAGTGGTTCTCAATCAGAGGTCCGGGTCCCGCTGGGGAGCCGCGAGCAGGTTTCAGGAAGGCCGCCCTGCAAGGCCAGCATTAGACTTGCTGGGGCCCAAGGCAGAAAGCTAAAGTCCCAGCGCATAGAGCTGAAGGCCAGGGCCCTGAGCCCTGCCACCTGGGGTGAAGCCAAAGCCTGAGTCGTGTAGCTTCGAGGGGGGCCCTGTGGCATGGGGCCCCGGGCAGTTGCCCTGTTGGCTACCCCTAAAGCCAGCCCTGGCTTTTATATGCAGAAAACCAGTAACTGTGGCACAGGTGGGCCAGGGAGTTTTTATGCATGTTGGGGTGGGTGGAGGGGCTCAGAAAGGAAAAGGTTGAGAACCCCTGTCCCAGACTGAGCCCCTGGGCTTCAGCACTCCTGCGTCACACCGTGGGCTCTGTCCAATGAGCCCAGTTGAGGCAAACTCCTAGTTAGAGACTGACATGCTCTGCAGGGACTAATGCACCCAGCCAGTGTTTGCAGGGACCAAGCAATGTTTTCAAACCAGTGTAGGATTTATTAGTCAACTGGAACACAGCATGGGAAGCCCTGAGAGAAACAAAGGTCAAAGCATAGTCCATTCTGGTCAAGCCAGAGCAAACCACCAGCCAAGCTGCAGTGGATTCCATCTCAAGCTCTGTCTCTCTCCAACCTCTTCAGTCAGTCCCAGGAGACGGCAGCCAGCTTTCTCCAGAAGCCCACACTTTATTTCCTGTCTATCATGTCTCAGTCCTTTGTTCTCAAGCTCCTCTTTGCTCAGCTTCCCAGCTGAGAGGTGGAAGGAACCTCCTTCCTCTGGGTCATTGTTTGCTAGGTGTCAATATTCTGGCCCTGGGGGCTTTTTCCATTGCCTCTTTCAGATTCTGCATTGCTTTGGGTCGCTTCCAGCCAATTCCTTAATGACCCTATTCATTATGCATCCGATGAAGTGAGCTGTAGCTCACGAAAGCTTATGCTCAAATAAATTGGTTCGTCTCTAAGGTGCCACAAGACCTCCTTTTCTTTTTGCGAATACAGACTAACACGGCTGTTACTCTGAAACCTATTCACTGTGGCCCAGCCAGCAAGATCATACCCACACCTGACGTCCTGGGCTGCCCCCAAGAGCAGACTTAACCCTTTTTCCCTACACTTGGTAACCATGCGAAGTACAGAAGGAAACTGAGGCACACATAGGCTTCATACAAATACTACAGAAAATTCCCATGTTGTCACAGCATGTTCCTCCAGAAACAGCTGAAGGACGGTCTGTAATTTGTTGCCATTCAGATCACAAATCTGTATGGCAGAGTTGACCCTGCTCTCACTTATGCAGATGTAAATCAGGAATAACCGTATTAAAATCAATGGAGCGCCAAATATGGGGAGAAGAAAATTAAGTCCTGTGTCTTTTCTTTGTTTTCCTGGTTGAAATGATCATTTAGGTCCCACTCAAATCCTTATGGCTTATGTGGGACTTAAGTGGTGCATGGGACTTAGTTGTGTTGGAGGGTGAAAAATTGTAACCTCTGAGGACAGGACAAGAAGCAATGGGCTTAAATTGCAGCCAGGGAGGTTTAAAAAACTTCCTAACTGTTAATTTGTGGAATCTCCGTCATTGGAGGTTTTTAGGAACAGGTTAGGCAAAGACCTGTCAGGACCAGTCTCGTTAAATACATAGTCCCACCTTGACTGCAGGGGACTGGACTAGATTGGACCTATTGAGGTCCCTTCCAGTCCTACACTTCTATGACTCTGCGCAGGGGTGAATTTCAGCCCATCTAAAGAAGAGGAGAGGCCTATTTTCAGTCTTCAAGGGGCATTCTCGCCTCCTTCCTCTGCAATGGCTCTCAGAACAGGGAGTTGTGTCTGAATAGCCAACTTTCCTGGGCTTGTCTCAGAACTGCACCAACGCACACATTTCCCTTGATTTTAGACAGCCCCGCCCAGTTTTTGCTTAATCCTGAGCCCTGGCTCACGTTCGCTGTTGGAGCTGTGAGTTCATAATGAAATACAAGAGCAGGCATGTTTTGTGCGCCAGCATTTCACGCTCCTGGATTAATGGGCTGCTCTAGGAAACTGTGAGCATGGCTTAACGGCATAAGCATAAATCTTAATTCAGCAGAGAGAACACACAGTTCAGATCAGGATTTCATATAGCCCCACAATGTTGTGAATGGGTTAGGTTCTTTGGCCTGTCCTGTGCAGGAGGTCAGACTAGATTATCATATTGGTCCCTTCTGGCTTTAAAACCTATTAATTTATTAAACCAGAATTTTAGCTGGGGGCTCCTGTCTCTAGTTAATTCATCTTTTTTTTATGCAGCTTGTCTTTCATAGCTTCTGAAAGTAGTTTGTGTGTTTGACTTACATTCTTTTAACAATCAGATTATTCACCTGGGTCTCGCATTTTAGCATCCTGAGCCTCTTGCTATTACTGGGTTTAAATACTATGAGAGGGTGTGATGGCTTGTAAACCCACCCCACCCTGGCACTGAAAGGGTAAAAGGGAACAGGAGTGCTCCATTGGGACACCTGGAGGCAGCTACTTGGTGTGTCAGGCTCAATTAAAGATGAGACCCAGATGTGGAGGAGTTGGGTGGCTAATACCAAGGAAGGGGTTCAGAGCAGGAAGAAGCTGAGGACTAGGTGTCTACTGCTCTGTAATGTGGGAAGGGAACTGTTACCATAGGCCAGGAGATGCCCTAAGAAGCCATGGCAGCTCCTTCCGTGAGCATTGATAAAAGAGCAGAAACCTGACCTCCAGGGAGAAAGCTCTGGAAAGCGTTGCCTGCTATCAGAGTAGGAAAGAACTTTGCAAAGCCTGGAAAGGAGTGGCGGCAAAGGAGCTAGAGACTGGTTGTGGTAGGAGGGAGTCCAGGTAAACTGCAAGGAGTCTGAACTAGTCTTGGCTGCTTGCTATGGGGTCCTTGGACTGGATGAGGTGTAAACAGAGGGCCTGGGTTCCCCTCTCCACCACTGGAGGAAGTGGTATCAGACCCCTGACAGAAGAGGGTAAGGATTACTAGGGCCTTGCTCTGAGGCAAGAGGATGTAAGGACCACTTGGCCCAGAATCAGGGGCTGAAGACCTGAGACAGGTCATTGGACTACTTGATGGTGGGACTGCTGTTACCCTGGCAGGGCTGGAAGTGACTGGGAGCTGGCTGGAGGGCCAAGTCACAAGAAGATGCAGACCACTGCTGGCCCCAAGTGGCTGTCAGCAGTGGGGGCCACAAGAGGAGAGCCTGCTATGCTGTACCCAGCTTCCTGGTAAGTCACCCCTTTCCAGTGCAGTTTTCTAAAGCCCAGATTCTCCAAGGCATTTAGGTGCAATGGGACTTGTGCTCCTAACTCACATAGTCCCTTCTGAAAAGTCAGCCTTCAATAACAGAGCTTTTCTGATGGAAAGACCTCCTCAGCTGTGGCATTCAAGCCTCATGGAAACCCAGAGGCAAGGGTAAGGTCTGGACCTTACCTCCAATTTGGGTTGTTACTTTTCTTTCTTGACAAAAGGAAAGGGGTTTAACTGAACCCACAGAGATGGGTCCAACTGCAAAGCCTGGATCCAGACCCAAACTTTACAGTGTGCTGAATTCTGGAATTTGGTTCCAGATGATCACTCTAATATTGGGCCAGATCCTCAGTTGGTGTAAAGCGGTGTAGCTCTGTTGACTTCAGTGACTACACCCAATGAGGATCTCACCTTTTGGCTTTTAAATGAGATCTGTAAAGAATTACCTAGAGGATGTTGTTCCAGGTGCTCTAAAAAAGATTGACAGGAATTGCCTGACTAATCTTTACAAACTCTCCACTTCTGCAGTGGTGTTGGAAATTCTCTTTAGGGCTGTGTTGCCTCCTTGATTGCTGGATCAGAGAAGTGTGACTGGTTACAGCTGTTTGAGGTTAAATGGGGCTCATTAAATCACTGGGGATTTGGGACATAAGTATGTGCTGATCTTCCTTGTTTATGGAAGTTTGAGCCTTTATTTGGCCAAGCTTATGAAGCACCAAGGACCAGATTTTTCAAAAGTGCTCTGAGCCAGATTTCCAAAGGCTCAATGCCCAGAGTCAGTGCTAGGTTTTCAGAACAGCTCTGCTCCAATTTAGGCACTTAAATAAAGCACCAGATTATCAGAAGTGCTCAGCACCCAACAGCTTCTGTTGGGACACTAATTGACCAGATTTTCAGAAGAGCTCAGATTCCAGCATGCACCCATTGTGGGGTGCTCTCTTGAAGATCTTGTCACTTATTTAAGTGCTTAAAGAGAGTGGAGTGCTCTCGAAAATCTGTCCTGTAGGGTTTAAGTGGGACTCAAGTGATGCTTAGGCCCCTCTGTATAGGGGCAAACATCACCCCAGTGAACTTCAAGGTACTCAGCTTCTCATCCTTCAGACATAAATAAATTGAGTCGGTCCAGGGGATGTAAATATCTGTTTCCAGGAGACTAGGTATTTCAAATTTGATGCTTATACCATGGATTGTAACCATGCTGTTCTGCCCCGTCCCACAACCGTCACGTCTTTACAGCAAAGTTGATCATGAGAGACAATGAGTCAACAGGGTACATATTTTAGACATTTTATTGACTTTTGCATATGAAATAATATTTGTAAGTTCTAATGCAAAACATTAAAAAAATAAATTCAACATTAGGTAAAAAAATCACACAACCAAAAAAATCACTTGTGTTTACTGGTAACTTAACACAAGGCCTCATACTACAATGGCATTTACATTTTCGAACATAGTATGTAATAGCTTGGTTTAGTTTGGTATCAAAGGAACAACTTGAACATGGCTTACTGTCAAAATTGGAATTAAAAAAACAACAGCCTGAAACAAAAGAACAGGTTTTGAATTACATTGATCCTATAAAATTCTCGTGGCATCTATTCATGGATGATCAACTTTTTTTAAAGAGACGCATGTTTGGTTTTATCTATCTTTAACTAACTACAGAATTTCAAAAGGCAGTACTTCAAGACAAGCTTAAAAGTTCTGCTGAAATGCATCCATATATGTTCTGATACAGATAGAATCAGATGTTGCAGTAGTACTCGGAACTGTTAGGTCTAGCTTGGGAAAGCAAAGGCAAAAATATATCCAGTCGTTTTTAGTCACAGGAGAACACAATGGAAATGTCCTGTATGATGAAGGGAAGAGAGAACTTAACCATTTCAGTGGTGGAAGTTGATGATTTAGTATTTCCTGGCTGGGTTTCGGTCTCAGATTTGCAACATCTTATTGCAAAGATCTCCAAGTGAAATTTTCAAAAGCGCATGAGTTAGGTACCTTCTGTCCATTGAAAACAGTTGAACACTTAGGCCCAGATCCTCAAAGGTATTTAGGTGCCAACGAGAGTTAAACCCCTAAATATCTTTTGAGGATCTGGGCCCTAACTCATTCATTCAGATGCTTTTTTGAAAAATCCTCAACAATTAAGGCCAGATTCTGCCACCTTCCTCTCACTGAGTAGCATCTTACTGAGTGCATAGTCCCTGCTATTCCAGTGGACTACACAAGGAGTAAGGTACTGTTACACAATGCCAGAGTGGCCCACGCAACTACGATTTGAACCTAGCTCTCTGGAATGAGCAGTAAATCGGATTTTTATTGTGAAGCATGTTGGCTGTTGTCAACACCATTTTGTAGCCCATTCTCTATGGATACAGTTGTCTTGAGTTGTCATTAAGATCACCTTGTTTTAGGTGGCCAGTTATCAAAGAAAGAGTCCAAACAAGTTGTCCTTGAAACTATGGGTGAGTTTCTGTGCTGTGGGCCTAAGAGGTGCAGCAAGCAACTTGCAATCTGAGGGAGACAGCTCTGAAGCCACCTTTATGCCCGGCTGAACCTGGGCTGCCTTGTGGCTGCAACGTAATTTATACAGTCCCAGATGTCTGAGTTTGCAAGGGGTTCCTCACAAGGTAGATTTATGGTTGCCTTCCACAATTCCTGCTCTGGAGGAATTTCCTTCCCTGTACCTCCCAGTCAGAACAGAGGCTTGTCCAGCCTTTCATCTAGCAGAAATGGGGTGTGGGGGGGGGGGTGAGACTCTTCCCCCTTTGAGATGGATCATTCGAAGTGGCTGCTTTTTGGAGGCTTGGCCATGTTCCCATTTTGTTGTGCTTTTGCTTTAGCCTGAAAGCTCCATATACCAGTAAAATGCTCGGTGTCCATCCTACTGTAGAAATAATAATTGCCTTTTAATGCACCTCTAACATAGGTAGGAAACCGTGCAAGGTGCTCTCTAAAGTGTTGAGGTGACCTCAGTAATAGCAGGAACAATGAGCTGAGTGACTGGGCTAGCCGTTCTTATGCTGGATTGCAAAGTACAAGTACGTGCTTATATCGGAGGATGCGGCGTGGGCTAGTGGTTAGAACATGGGACTGGGGAGTTAAGAGCTCAGGTTAGAACCCTGGGCTCCTATGCCAAGTCTTTGAGCCTGGGCAAATCAGTTAGGCCATACTACTTCTTCAAACATGGGCACCTAAATGAAAGTGGCCTGTTTTTGTCGTCGTCCCCCCTCCCAGAGCCTACCTCTCTCATTTTGCACAAATTCCTTTGTGGAAAATGGGAGAATCAGGTGCCCAGCACTCCTGAAAATCAGGTCACTTTCATTTCTGTATCTAAATATGATCGTGGGAGCCTAAGGGCTTGTATACGGGAGATGGGGGGAGAGACGCTTGGAATAGGTATTGTGCACTGGCTGTCCATGTGGATTTTCTTATTCTGCCCTAAAAGTGCCTTTGTGGAGCTTAGATTAATCCATGCTCTTAAAATAAATCTACGCTGCAACTGGGCAGGGGATCATTTGCAGCTAATGTAGATGTACCCTCACTTAGTTTTAATCTAGCTAGCTCATGACAAGCAGCAATGGGGACGCAGCAGCGTGGGCTTCAGCACAAGCTAGAAATGCAAGTATATACCCAAGGGGGCCAGACAGGTGCATGCAGTCCTGACACTGATGCCATCCCCTCATTACTTGCAGCAAACTAGCTGGATTAAAACCTGCTTGGGTATGTCCGCATGAGCTGCAAACGATACCCTGGTTGCAGCGCGGATGTAGACATAGTGCAGAATAAGAGCGGGGACAGGGATGGCAGTTTCCTGGGGAAACACTAGTTTAGGACGGGGAACTGTACATGCTGCCTTAAACTGGGAAAAATGATGATTATTAGACTATACTAATGCAAGTTACTGAAATTAAACCCCATGAGGTTGCCTGGTAAAAACCACCTCTGGTAAATACCATGCCATCCCTGCATGGGGAGCTAGTGCAGAATAGGGCACTTTAAATTCATACTCTAGCTTATTTTGCAATAGCCTCCTTATGTACCTGATCCCCCAACCTTAGGAACATAAGCTTGAAAATGTTACTATAAGCAGGTATCACATAAACATCATCTGCCAAAGCAGATAAGACGGTTTGGGGTTTATTATTTAAAGTCACACAACTGTGTTTCTCTAAGAGGGGAGGGGAGAGAAATAACCAAGACAAATTGTACATTACCTTCTTGACCTGTATCAAAGGCTGACAGGTCAGAACATCAGATTTAAAGAGTAATTCACCCTAGGACCACTGCTCTAATCTTCTAAGATATAGGGACCTCTTTCTGGATAAATATACTACTGCGATGAAGACAGCAGAAGATTCAGAATGTGTTGGCTTCAAAAACTTTTCAGGATCAGGGGTGGAGTTTGACTTCCTGTGAAGTTTCTCAATTTTAGAAGAAAGATATTGATTTCAATATAAAATCTAGACTGTAAATATTGATGCTTTTACACACACCATTTTTTATCCAAGGATATTAATGAGCTTTATGTTGAGTCTTAATTAACATTTGTAAAGGTTTATACCTCTGAGTATATTTGAGGGATGTAGCTCTTGTCCAAAGGGCTTAATTCTGTCTCATTAAAGTCAATGGGAGCTTGGTTGTTGGCATAAGTGGAAACAGGACTAGGCCTAAAGTGAATTGCTGATGGGGCAGGGAATGGAACCCAGGAGTCCTGACTATAATCCCTCCGGTGACAATGCCTCTCGATGCTTTGCATGTTGCCTATTAGAGAGGAAAGGATCACACCCCATACCAACTGATGTAGGGTTACCAGCTAAGCCCCTTCATATCTGTTATGTCAAGGGAGTACTTACTAAGGGTACTACATCCTTAGTACTATAGGATGATTGACAAAACGTATTCAGAAATTTCTTTCTTTATCCTTACAACTCCATGAACAAGACCCTCAGCTGCTGTAAATCAACATCGCTCAAGTGACTTAATAGCCATATAAGGATTTGGCCCCATGGCTTTGAGTCTGACAGAAAGGGCAGCAAGATTCTGCCTGTACTCAGATGAGCTGCCTTATCAAAGTCCATAGCTCAGGGCTGGAAGATGGACCCTATGTTTACTAATAGTCTAGACTACTATGGGCTGTGATACCTTGGTCTAATGTTGGTTGTTGGATTTCGTGTGCGGGTGCTGGGGGGTGTTGGTGGCCTGGGATGTGTAGGAAGTCAGACTTAGGGTAACCAGATGTTCCGATTTTATAGGGACAGTCCCAATATTTTGGGAATTTTTCTTATATAGGCACCTATTACCCCCCCCACCCCCTGTCCCGATATTTCACTCTTTCTATCTGGTCACCCTAGTCAGACTAGACAATCTGATGGTCCCTTCTGGCCTTAAACTCTGTGAAGACAACAGTTGTGCTGGGCTCAAAAGAGAACTGTGTGGTGCCCAGTTTCTAAAGATCACCTATAATGCATAGGCTTCCAGCATCTCCCAGAATGTGGCTTTGAAAGGTTATGAACGAAGATGAGTAGCCTGCATCAGACTCTGAGAAGGAAGATGCTCCCATATTTCTGCTCTTTTGCAGATAGCCGCCATAATTAAATCACCTTTAGAAGGCGTGACTGGGTGCACTTTTACTTTGCCTTCACTTTCAAAATGCAATACAGCCTTTGTCTTCCGAATGATGTATTCTCCTAAAACGCACAATGCTATATTCAGCGTTAACCCAAGCAGTACATTGCACTGAAGAACTAAGAGTATCAGATCTTGATGAGTTAGAAAAGCACACTGACAACGAGCTTGTAACACCAACCCAACGAAACATCATAGAACACACCTTGAAAACATTTACCGACTGTCAGTTTCATTGTTAACTCTATGTACAGTAATGAAAATAGTACGAAATTTGGCAAGTTTTTATCTGCTGTGGATGTGCCACCAGGTGAATCTGCTACTTGACAGAGACCATCACGGCATTACACACGTGGGATTGCGATTTGTTCTCGGAATGGAATGTTCTGACTCAACAAACGCAGACGCAAGCGGTAAAGCGAGTCTCGTTTTTAATCCCCTCGCTAGTCAAAATATGCACTTCAAACCATGCCACAGAAACACGTCCACAATATGGGCTGCTACTGCGAATGCATGAGGTATAATATTACACGGACAAACCAGATTAAAAATTACTCCAGAACACCATTGAAAAATAAAAATATGAGTACGAGTCCATTAAAAATTGGATTTCCTCTCTGTATTTTAAGGAATACTTTACAGTGTTCCAAAAGAAACCCTTTAAGACTCATTGAACCCCTTTGGGACTGCTTCCCAAGGTTGGTGATGAGATGCACTCTAGGAAATTATTTTTTGCTCATGCCAATGTGTGGCTCCAATGTGTGGCTCCAATCTGTCCCCCTTACTCGTGTAAGTAATCTTACTGAAATCAGTAGGATTACTTGTGTGAGCAAGGGCTACCCACGTGACTTGAGAGGTGCTGGATCAGACTCTAGACTGGTACTCAGCCTGTTTTGCAATCCAATCGATTCCTGAATGTTCACGGGATGGAAAAGTGCTTTCTGAGCTAGTTATAAGTGGCTTTAGGCTCACTTCAAACCTGCTGAAGCCTTTGTTCATTTCATTTTGAGACTCGAGTCCAACCCCGCAAGCATATTAAGCAGCAGGAAACACTGTAAACAAACATTTTAGTATTCGAGAGTGAGACCATAAATTACACCAAATCAAGAGCCAGGGGCCCCTGATTCTGATCTCGGCTACATCAGAAGCAGATCCACTGACTTCAGTGGAATTGCTCTAGTTTATGCCGGTGGAAATGAGATCAGAATCTGGCCCCCATGCCTCAGATCCTTTGATTTAAATGTTGACCGGGTGCAGAGTAAGACTGTCTCTGTGTTGGGCACAAATCCTTTTGGTCAAATTATGCGAGGTGCTTTGAAGTATTTCCTCTTACTGTTGCTTTTGGCAGCCTAGGGGAGTTAGGTTTCTAGCTCTCATTGAATTTCAATGCGGTTTGGGTGCCTCACTCACTTAGGCCCTTTTAAAAAATCTCTAGCCTTACTCTGTCAATTACTGGTTTTTATTTTTTTTTTTTCCCAATGACGTGTGTGCCACTAAATGACTTAGACCTTTCTGAGAATCCTGCCCACTGGGCAAAGGAGCTACGTCTTTTCAGTCTGAAACATCCTACCCACAAGAAGCAGAGAATCCTGTGATTCTTCACTGCAAGTGAGACACTCGTGGGGGGAGGAGGAGTGTTACCTACCGGGCTCAGGCCACATAACTCGGCTTTGTGTTCAACCCTGAAAGGACCCATTGACAGGTCAGGAAGCTGATGCACAAATAGCTCTGATAGGAGGGAGCTGGCATTGAGAGAAGACCAGTGGGAATCTACAGATCTGAAGGAAAAAATATACAGAGGAAGTTAAAGGGATATGGGCTTAGTTTAAGGGCCAGATCCTAGCCTGGTGTAAATCAGCCCAGCTCCAGTGAAGTTAAACTTGCTGAGGATCTGGCCCAATGTCTCTTTTATTTTAATTTTTTGAAATGTACTTATCTGTGTATAGCCAAGCAAATGGTCCCTTCCTCTTCAGCCACCTCTTCCCTTCCATTGCTACCCCCTCTAGCTCAATCCAAAGTCCTGGACCCTCAACCACAAGGCTCTATCTTAATCTCCAAAACAGGAGGATTTCACTTGGTGAAGCCCACTCAGCCACCAATGATCAAGGGTTCTGTTTGTTCTCTTAGCCTTCTCCTTCCTTCACACCCCTGACTGGCCATGTGCACTGAACAAACTCTCTGCCAGGTTCCCCCTACACAGACTCCCAGCTCCAGTTACCACTGTCTTCAGGAACCAGAAGACCTGCCTTAATGAATGATGATGGTCACGGTATATGGGCACTCAGCCTGTGGCCTCTGGTCTGGTGACACTAGCAGAAATATTTCTTTAGTTTGGGGGAGGGAAGGGAAGAATTCAAGAAAAGGATTTTGTGGGGGTGAGGTTTGTGTACATGTGGGGTTTTTTTGTTTTGTTTTGTTCTTAAAGGCATGGACAATTTTCAGGTACATAAGTTTTGAGGCCTAAACAAGGTTAGCAGTGTCCCTTCAAGGAAATTATTCCCTACCACCAACAGCTAATTTTATAAACTGAGCACCAGTTGAGCATTAGGCGGATCTTACAACAGCCAGGCCTTACAATCCAACCAGGCTGGCAATTGTGAACTACAAACAGGCCCCTGTCGATCCAGCCCAAACCCAAGGTTTTGAAGAAGTTAACTTCAGTTTGATTCCTCTTCATAGTTCCAGTGCAAATGAAACACAGGCCAATTGGTTGACTTCGTAGCCTAAAAAATTCTCTCTAAAGAAATTTTTGTTTTGTAGAGCCTCTATGCCAGGGTGGGTAGGATATTTATTTTTTAAAATGTTTTTCCTGACTCCGAGTCCCGTTCAGAAGCATTTCTCGCACGTGGCCTAGGGATGTTCCACATGGCCTGATTGCCTGGTATCCTGGTTTGAAATGCAAGTGAACATACTGTGTGTGTGTGTGTAAGCTTACGCTCCAAGCACACTTTACCATTTGTTACAAAGCTGGGAAAGATGAGATGTTTGTTCTAGCCAACTGTACAATAGACAATGGTCTTTACTCTGTTTCCTGTAACATCTGAATTGCATATACGTCGAAAATGCTCTTGGGATACTGACTCTCCATTGGGGCCGTTATTCTCTTTTGGGTCACCACTCCTCATGGTTTCACTGCCTTTGTTCATGCTATTTCTTCAGATGTTGGTGGTTCTGCTCTTGCATCTGCATCCCCCACGGCAGACAGAACCAACTCCGTCTCAGCCAGTCCAATCTGGGTTGACAAGCAGCCTCTGCAAAAACAGCTGCCGTGATGTGGTTAAAAATAAACAATGGGGTGGGTTGTTTTTTTTGGGGGGGGGGGGGTTAAGTAATACCGTGCAGAGCCTCATCCGAAACCCATCAGCTTCAACAGGCTTTGGATCGGGCCCTGTCTACGATATTTCCTTTTATACAAGACTCGAAACCCCTTGCAGTCATAACCCTACTCCTCCCGCAAAGTACCGTCCGTGTTTGGCACAGCTTTGAGTGGATGTAGGCAGGGCGTGAGATGGAGCGATGCAGGGGGATGAATGTCTGAAAACAAACTATGGGCGGGGAGAACCTTTTAGAGCAACACGTTGGGGCTTGTCTGCCTCTTCGCAGTTTGGCTCTGCTGGAGTCCTATCATCAAAATACAGAGAGCTGCTATTTCCCTGTACTGTCCTCGGGGAAAACACAGGCACAGCAGATATGCTAGCACTCCTCACACCCATCTGATCTCCCACGTGGCTATGCTTCTGGACGGGGAGAAGAATCCCTTGCTTAGAATGCAGCTGGGCGCTACGTATATTAGGGGGAGGAAGGGGAAAGCCTATGGCTAGTTCTCCCAATAAGCAGTGATTACAATTGCACCTCGCTGATCTGCACACCTTAAGATTCCTAGCCCACCGTGGCATCTTCCCACGCTTCGGAGCTGTACAGGGACAGAGGATGCTGTACTGAAGTCCCATGTGCCAGAGCAGGGTTTGGACAAGCATCTCCGCTGTGGCATGCAGCTGCTGACACAAGAGCTGGTGTAACCAGGGCCAGGGATACTGGGGTGGCCCAGTCAGTCAACAGCCCCTGGGCCATCCCGCTTCCTGCGGCCGATGGAGTAGGAGGTGTTCTCAGGACTTCCCTGCATTCCTCAATCCCTAGCTGCTATTTAGCCCAAACGTTTACATAGCGGTTTTGCAGCCAGAGCCCTGTGAGCCTGAGTCAGCTGATCCAGGCTAGCCACCAAAGTTTGTTTGCTGTGTAGATGTTCCCGAAGTCCTTTCCAGCCAGCATAATTTATACCACAGGACCCGACTAGTATACAGTTGGGGTGAGAATGTAAAGGTGAGCTTTATGCTATCTTTTCACACCCATTTCCCCGATTGATGCTGTAGGCTCCTCGGCCATAAGCTAAGATCTGGGCTTTATTTAATACACTAGTGTTACTAGCAAAAACAACCAAGTATCGTAATGGTCAGTAAATGAACAAAGGATTCTTTGTGAGGCACTCTCCTTCCCTTTGCAATTGCTCACCTACTTGCTGACAACATTGTCCCCGGCAGCGTGTCTCTCAGACATCACTCCAAACGCGAGAGGTTCCACTTTATCAGCGCGCTAAAGGAATGATTTGCTCCTTCTCTCTTTAACCCCAGTGCACTGGATGTCGGTGGGAAAATAACAAACTGATGTAAAATAAAACAGCAGTTGTTACATGAATAACGTTACGGACTCCTTTTTTAATTCTAGTATTATAAACCTATACTACAATACGTACTCCTGATAACGTTCAACATACTGTAGAAGAGGGAGAATGGATGTCTGTGAAATGAGGAGTGAATTATGGTGATGCTAGGGTCACTATTAGTCACCCCTCGCTCCCACAGCTATCGACCTGGACTCTTTTTAGTTTTTCTTTTAAACTGAATTGCTTTTTAAAGCCAGGCACAGCTTGTTAGCTGACGCTTCAACACCTTCCTCTTCGGCATCAGTGGATGATGTTACCCTTTTCTCCTAGTGTAATCAGGGCTAGAGTAAACTGGAAATCCTTTGGTACAGAACATACCTAGTTATAACTAACATTTCACAGAAAAATAGAACGTTACTCATTCATTTCTTATGGCTGGACACAGCCTGTGATAAAGTCATTTGAAATAAAACAGCAAGAGCAGCTGAATTGTTAAACAAAACATTTGGATTGTTTATTAGCTGCTCTATTTAACATTTCCGTTCTGATTGTTTAATCTTTCATGAGCGTATGGGGTTTTTGTTGTGGTTTTTAAAGGCTGAAATAAGGTCCATGTGACTTTCCGCCCCCTTCTGCCTTTTCCTGGCTTTGATCGGTCTCATTATTATATTGCACCTGGTTTGAAGATATCTTCTGGCTGAAAAGATGTTCCCGTCTACATAATGCACTTTTTTAAAAAACACAGATACCATGTAGAACTCTTTATGCCACTAGAAGTTAAAGTACTGCATACATAAGAGGGTAGGCCGGCCATCCATCCGTTCAGTCCATGATGTTCAGAATATAACTAGTCACTGCATTCTTGATGTGTCTGATTCTTTTAATAAATATTTTACTGGCCAGCTATAGTTTTGTAGCTCTTACGTTGAGACGACTTCTGTTTTCTGTGGGGCAGGGTAAATAACAGCTTTGAAAGAAAGACAGTGTTTGGATTTTTCTTTTTTCTTTTTTTTCTTTTTTTTTTTTTTAAGGCAAAGTGGAACACATCTTGCGCACAGATCCCCTTTAAGAACCTTTGAAATCTTCGTGCCCTAAAAATGAAAAGTGCAAAATAGCTAATTAAAGCAGTTAACCGTCTGAATGCAGCACAGTCTAAATAACAAAGTTTGATATTCTAAAGACAAGAAAAGATCCAAACATATGCTCAATTATGATCTCTCATTAACGTTGAGTCTCAAATCCTATCCGGGATAATTAGCATGACATGGCTTTCCCTCATCATGTTTATCTCAATCAAGCTGGCTTTGTTAAGGCCTGATATGATTCAGATGATGTTTAGCAACTGGTTGGTCTTGTAAATCTGGCAAAAAATTAATATGAACTGATGATGGCAAATGTATGTGAATGATTACAGAGAGGCAAGGCCAGGTTTGTACCCAGTGGAAATGCAGAGTAACACCAGAGCAGGCAGTCCTGATTTGCACCACTGGACTCGGAGCAGAATTTGACCCCAAGTATTTGACACCTTTGAAATGATAAAATTATGGGTAGATTTGCCAATGTAGTAAGGGGGGGGGGTCTGTTTTTTTCACCTCTCCCATTCAACGTGTATATGCAATAGGTGGGAGGGTTAGCGGGTGAACACGAGCTGTGATATGTTCCATATGCTGATGACACCCAGGTCTTTATCTTTGTTATATCTGACAGGCCTCGTCAGTGCATCGTTCCAATGCAGACCTTGCTCCAGTTATCCGCTCTTTTGTCACCACCAGCTTAGAGTGCTGAAATACGCTTTATGTGCAGCACTTGGAAACTGAAGCTGGTACCAAATGCAGTGAGCCAGTTTATTGCTCAGAATTTCATGCCGGGAGCCTGTTACACCAATGTTTCGGGAGCTGCACTAAATTCCAGGTGGAATTCAAGATGTTGTATTTACCCGGTCATTAGGGTTGCCAGGCATCCGGTTTCTGACTGGAATGCCCGGTCGAAAAGGGACCCTGGCGGCTCCGGTCAGCACCATTGACCGGGCCGTTAAAAGTCTGGACAGCGGCGCAGTTGGGGGCCGGGGCTAAGGCAGGCTCTCTAGTGGCCCCCTAGATGCATGTGCGGCCAGGGGGGCTCCGCGTGCTGTTCCCGCCCCAAGGGCCGGCTCCGCAGCTCCCATTAGCCAGGATCCCAGAGTCCACACCCCCAGCCAGAGCCTGAACTTCCTCCCGCACTCTGAACCACTCAGCCCCAGCCCGGAGCCCCCTCCTGCACCCCAAACCCTTCATCCCCAGCCCCACCCCAGAGCCTGCACCCCAGCTGGAGCCCTCACTCCCCTCCCACGCCCCAAACCCCTGCCCCAGCCTGGTGAAAGTGAGTGAGGGTGGGGGAGAGTGAGCGACAGAGGGAGGGGGGGATGGAGCAAGCAGGGGCGGGGCCTTGGAGAAGGGGCGGGGCCGGGTGTTCGTTTTTGTGCAATTAGAAAGTTGGCAACCCTACCTATGACAAATGGGTTGGGACCCATCTATCACAGCAAACCCTCTTTCTCTTAGTTATGCTGCTGCTAAGATCAGCTCAGGGTCTTGAGCCGGAGCTGCCTCATTCTCCCGGAGGCATTTTAAGTTTGGGAGTTCGTTCCCCACTGCCAGAACCCAGCTTTGTTAAACGTCACGGCACGCGCAAAGACCGTGGAGGAGGGCGTTTGAGGCTGTTACCCGCCTCAAGAAGCGGAGTGTTTATCTTCTTATTTCTGCACGTGCATCTAGCTGTGTATTTGCTGAGTAGGAAGAACATTTTATTGTGAAAATTAAAGGAGGTAGCAGTGTCCAGCGCAGAGGAAGGGGACTTGTTCAAACCCGATCTAAAACAGATCTCTGGTATTTTAAAAGTGCCAATCACCTAATCTAATGGTATTAAGGTGCCCTTGCTATCCAAGCACTGAATTACGGAGGTGCAGGGATGCTAGTATTGGGTAGGATCTGTCTTTGGGATGGGATGGGGCGGGGCGGGAAAGGAGAAATCACAAGGTTAAAGCTTCCCAGGTCAGATTCTGTGTTGTCTCCAGAAGAACCCAGGGGGAAGAAGGGGCACAGCTGTCTTTAGACAGCTTTGTGCCTTCCCACATCTAGATTGCTTCAAGCCCTAGTATAACCAAGACAAACCGGGGCCTGCTCTGACTTTTGGGGGCATCATTGGTGCAGCTTATGGTGCAAGCCAGAAGAACCATGCCACCATGCACTGTGGTCCCGCCCCCAGCCAGAGCTTGCAGGAGAGGGGGCAGAATGGGGCGGGGGGGCGAACTCCCTCCCTTTAGTCCCTTGCTTCCAGAAAGGGCTCTGGCTTTGATGTTGCCATGTGGTACCCACTGCCCACTCAGCAAAATGTACTTACTCTAGCTTCATGCAGGGCTCAGGCTTTGGCCCTAGCTCTACAGAGCACAGATGTTTGTGGAGACTCATTATACCTATTTCTGTGTCTTGTTCAGCAGCCTTTTTAATCAGGCTCTTTAGAACTTCAGAACAAACCTTTCTTCGGAGCTGAAATTGAGCACAGTCGGCTTCCACCGGAGAATGAATTATTGGCCTAACATGGAGAGCACAGGGAAGGGCTGAGATTCTTTGAATTAGACACACACACGAACCTGCCCTTCCAAATTGCTGGGTGTTGCATACTTGTTCTTAAATTGCGGATTTATATGCTCTGCAGGAATCCCACCTCTCCCCCTAGCCTGGCCTGTTTCCATCCTCCCCTTCAGCACTGCCAGAGGAAAGCATGAAAGGTGCGGTGACAGATATACTGAATGTAGTTGCACTCTTTTTTTATCTTGGGCAGGGGGGGTCATATTGTATTTTATGTTTAAAGTATGAACACCTCAAAAATCATTATCTTGAGATAGGCCCGTTCGTACCCCTTTGTACCAATACAGATGATTAGGTATTTGTGTGCTCCTGGTTCACTGAAGGGAGGTGCCTTTCCTGCAGAATCTGGAGTCACTGGTGGGTGATTAATGCAAAATCCCCCCATAGGTCACAATTTCAGGGGAACTGCACCTTTGACCTTCCCGCCACAGGGGTCTGTTCTAGGAATGCCCGTTCAGGTCTAAGGCCTCTAGCCTTTGCCTCTCTTGGGGCAGGACTGACTCCCTGCGACGCAGGCCTGACCCCCTGGGGAATAGGAGAAGGGATGTGGGTCCCTGCCCATAGAAAAAGGAAGGCTAGATGCCTCAGACCTGAATGGACATCCCTAGAGCTGACCACAGAGGGGGTCAAAGGTGCAGTTACCCCAGAACTGTGACAGGCTCCACAGAGCTGCTTGAGCCTCCCTTCCCAGTGAGAGGAATGGTCCATGCACAGATAGTCCCGGGGCCTAACTCTCAGCTACTCCCAGTTTAAATTGAGAGCGATTCAGTTGAAGTCACTGAAGTTCGACTGGTGAGAAACAGGTCTGAGAGGCAACTCAAGCCTAGTATCCTTTTAATGACAAATGCAAGGTTTCTCCCACAGATGAATCTGGAAATGTCAGCTGCAAATGAATTTAAGTATGTTTGGAACTGACAGCCATAGAGTGGTCATAAGTATATTAGATAATGGCCATTTGGGGGTACTTAAGATTGCAATAAGCAAACGTAGTGGTAACAGGATGTCTGATAGTACAGGAAAATGCATTTTACTTCTCTGTGTAGCCACTGTAGAGTCCTAGGAGTGGTGAAAACCCATTAGAATTCTTGTGAACAATCCCTAAACTAAAAGGTTTGGAAAAAGGCAAAATTGCCTTTGATACACTGACTGCATATTTGCCAAATGTAATTCAGCTCCCCCCACCCTAAAGCCTTTGAATCATTGCTTTATCTTCATGAAGTAGGTTTTTTGGAATATTAATTAGAAGCAAATTTAAAATGTCTAATTATTTAGAGGAAAAGCAGTAATGTGTCTCACGAACGTTTGTGCTCTGTGTTGGAAGGAGTAAAATATGTCTGTCGTACTATGATCGTTGGGACTGGAGAAAGAGGGTCAGTTTTCAGGAGGGACTTAATTTGGTGAGACAGCCGAAGTGCAGACGGCAGGTTGGGGGCCAGGTTGCCACCACCGGCAGCTCTTTCTGCATACAGCACAGGCTTCTCCACAGACTCAGTATCGCGCTACAGTCCTACCTGCCTGCTTGGAGCAGGGGGACTTGCCCTACAGTCTCCTGCTCCTGGGGACCAAGGGGGCCTAACCACTGTATTACAGCATCTTTCCTACTCTCTCCGGCTCAATCACTCTTTATCTATCTACAGTGGAACAGCTGCAGGAGCTTGCGGGAGCCCTACATCTATATATCCCATAGTTCATTGGTTATAGCCTTCACAGGGCAGGTGGGCAGAGAACCAGTGAAGTCAGGAGGACTCTGCGTTAGGTGCAGGGTGTACTTCCAGCAGTCAGTTTGCAGAATTGTGGGCTAAAGGGGCCTATGGATTAGCACCTCCTACTTTATCCACTGAGGTTGCAGTCCTGTAACCATTGTATATCCTAGTCAGCATAAGATCCAAATGTGGACATTATTAATGTAATGGGGCCCACATTTTTAAGAGAGTCGCACACTGGGTGCTGATCTCCTTTGAAAATCATATGGTTACTTGGATGTCTGCGTGGGAGCTGAGCTCTTTTGAAAATCTGACCCTGATGGTGTGTGCTCAGCATTTGAAAATCTGGGTCTGCGTGACTGCAGTGGATTGGAAGAGGACATAGGGTCCACTACCAAAGCAATTTGCACGCTACAGAAGCATTTTCACAAGCATCTATGTGATTTAGGAGCCTAAACAGTAGTGAAAGGCAGTAGGACTTGGGCTTGTCTACATGGGGAAATAGCTGTTGCAGAATAGTTTCTGCGTGGACACATTTATTCCACACGAGGACCTTTATGCACTTTAGATTCATCCAGTTTGTAAGTGGATTAAGCTCATCTGTACAAAGGCACTCTTAGTGCTGAGTAGGAGTGTCCACACAAGCTCTATTCCGCAATAGTCTTTGCAAAATAATCTAAGGGTATGTCTTCACTACCAACGTTAACCTGCCTGTGTAGTCGCGGCACCAGCACTGGGAGAGCTGTAAAAACGAACCCATCCCCATGAGGGGAGCATAGTGGGGTAAAGGAGCACTCTCCCCACCATCCAAAAATGATTCCACCCATCCCTCCTGGGGTCTGCAGAAAGAGAACCCCGTGGCCTTAGGTACCAAAAGCTGCTTGCCGGGGCATGGTTACTATCTACGTCCAGTGCCAGGAGGGGCTCACAGCCTAAAACCAAGTGCAGGTTCTGCTCGGAGCCATGACTGACCAGGCTCAGCGAAGTCTGGGGTTTTCAGAAACTGCCATCACAGGGGTTCTCAAGACAAAAATTTTGGTGGCCTCAGAGTGCAGCCACCGACTCTTGCTGGTGGTCGCTCTCCTGCTCTTTCCTTAAATACTTATTTAGCTTTAGGAAAAACAAATAAATAGGCACGTCCAAATCACGGTAAATTTACTGCTAGCTAGTAAGACTGTTGTGAAAAGTGATATGGACAAACATACAAGTTTCGCTTTCCACAGCCCTGGCAAGCCTGGGGACAAATTAAGCCCTGGGGAGGGCCGGTGGAGGTGAGGGACTGGGGGAGGCAACGAGGGCTGGAGCTTGAAGCCCAAAGTCCCGCAGCCTGAGGACAGGGTCCAAGGATGGAGCCCGAAGCTATGTGGCCGGCCCTTGGGGCCTGCTGCCACACAGCCAGCGCCCAGGACTGGAGCCCAAAGCTCCGCAGCGAGAGCCTGCTGCCCTGCCACAGCTGAAGCCCAAAGCCTGAGCCCCTCTGCCCCTGGGAAGGTGAGGAACTCACTGGTTCCCTGCTCCTCCAGCCTTATGCTCCTGGTGACACCAGAGGGGGGCAGGACCCAATGCCTGCTGGTGGCCCCAACAACCAACACCAAGGCAGTGCATCCAGGAGCAACAGGGAGGGGGCCAGGGAGGAGGTGCCACTTTGCCCTCCCCACCCCATTTCCCTTCTCCTGTAGGGACCAGGGAACCCAGCTGAGCGAATGAGCAATGATCCAAACTGCAGATAGGCAGGAGTAAGGCCAGGGCAAGGAAGGATCTGTCTGTTTTGGTGCCTTCAAATGATGCTGCCTTTCTCAGGATTACTCAGATTTAGAACTACAGATGAGCGCAATACTGGCTGGAAAGTTTATTCATATTGAAAGCAGAGAGATAAGATAAAATCCAGTGCCTGATTTAGGTCAATCTGAAATGAGATTTGCTTTCATGTACAGGACAGGAGCCAAATTCATCCCATTGACTTCATTTAGACTCATTCAATTAAAAATGAAAAGGGTGAGGGAGGAGATGATTATGAAAGCCAGAGGGGATTTTTTTTTTTTAAAGCAGAATGTTTAGCAATCTGTGACTCGAGGCCTTATTCAAAAAACCTAAAGTTCAAGGACTATGCATCGGCACACACGACACATACGAGGAGGTGTTAAAAAGCATTTCCTTCCATAGCGCGTTGTGCTATGCACACAACTCCAAGCTAGCATCCTTTCACACCTTTCAGTACAGATTATATTTCAAAGTGAATTGAGCACTGTCGAGAGGCGCCAGCTTGACAGCCCCAGAGATGTGTCCGCTAGTTTCAAGTTAGGGTTGGACAAGGTTGTTTTGTCTCCTTGCAAACCCGCTCCAGAACCGTGGGTCTGCAAACTTAACTTGAGCTCAAATGCTAGGTTTGAGCTCCGCTTTGGAGAGAGAGAGTGATAAAAGAAGCAGGGGGAAATTAGGATGAAAAATAGATATAGACACTTCAGAAATGAGAGAGAGAAATGGAGCAAAAGCTGGAGGAGGAAAAGCAAACACAAAGAGACACAGTGGAGGAAATGAGCAGGGAAAGCGAGAGGAAAAATTCTAATGAAAACAGCTACAGTGGGCTAGATCCTCAGCAGGTGTAAACTGGCATGACTCCGCTGGATGTCAAGGGAGCTACTCCAAAGAACAGCAGGAAGGATCTGGTCAAGTGAGCTCCCATCTGCCCTGTTACATCCCTGTCAAGTTGAATGGAACTGCAGAGTTGGAACTGCACGAATAATTTGGCCCAATTTAACCCCAGTGCCGTCAACAAGTCAAAGCACTCAGCGCAGCCTGGCTTAGCTCAGTGTGCAGGGAGTTCGGGGGCAGGTCTTTGTACCTAGTGCAAAGCACATGCTCCCTTTCAGCTAGGAAAATATTTTTGAATGAATTTCCCTTGTGAGGAGAACTAACATAAGAACGGCCCTCCTGGGTCAGACCAAAGGTCCATCTATCCCAGTATCCTGTCTTCCGACAGTGGCCAGTGCCCCAGGGGGAGTGAACAGAACAGGGAATCATCAAGTGAGCCATCCCCTGTCGCTCATTCCCAGCTTCTGGCAAACTAAACATAAGTTTAAATTACAAGGGAGGAAAAACAGTTCATGAACCTTAAATCAGCTTTGCAAATATCTTCAAAGAATAGAAAAATTTCATAAAAGCTCCAGCCTCCATGTGGTTCACCCACCTGTGGGTTTAATAATAACACTATGCTCAGGGTCTAACTGATGGCCATGTGTGGGGCGGGGAAAGAATTTTCCCCCAGGTCATGTTGGCAGTGACCCTGGGGTGTTTTTCATCTTCCTTTACAGCATATGGGTGCGGATCACTTGCCAAAATTATCTGGGTATTTCCCACTTAATCAGTTCCCTGCCCACTGCAGGGCCTCAGCATTGGTGCACCTCAGTCCCTCCTGTTCTCTGCCTGTGGCACATAAATAGTAGGTGGAGGGTGAGAAAACCTGGATTTGTGCTGGAAATGGCCCACCTGTTGATCACTTTAGATAAGCTATTACCAGCAGGACAGTGGGGTGGGAGGAGGTATTGTTTCATATTCTCTGTGTGTATATAAAGTCTGCTGCAGTTTCCACGGTATACATCTGATGAAGTGAGCTGTAGCTCACGAAAGCTCATGCTCAAATAAATTGGTTAGTCTCTAAGGTGCCACAAGTACTCCTTTTCTTTTTATAAATAGTTTAGTCTCCTCTGGGCTGTAATACTTGGTCTAACTTCGGTTATTGGGTTTAGTGTGCAGGTGCTGGGGCAAGGGGTGGCCTGTGATCTGCAGGAGGTCAGACCAGGTGATCTGGTGGTCCCCTCTGGCCTTAAACTCTATAATTCTTATATTTTGCTTTTCATCTGTAGCTCTCAAAGCACCTTACAAAGAAGGTCAGTATCATTATCCTCGTCTTGCATGTAGGGAAACTGAGGCACAGAGGAGGGATGTGACTTGCCCAAGGTCAGCAAGCAGGTCAGTGTCAGGGAAAATAGAATCTAAATATCCTGAGTCCCAACCCAGTGCTCTATCCACTGACCATACTATGGCAATAACCCTGGGCCGTGTTTTACTCCTGTTTGTTCATCTGAATAGCCGAAGAATAGCAGCAAATACATTGCCTTGTTTAATTTCCATTCTCTAATTCTGCTGAATGGTACAGCCCCTGGGCGGTCCAGTTGCTAAATCTGCATGAATCCTTTGCGGGCTCTTTGTTACAATCTTCTGGGTCCCGACTCTGAACCTGACTGCCTGCGGATGCTCAATAGAACCCTGCTCTCATACACAGTCAGCTGCAGAACAGGGCTTTCACGTGCATCCATCAGCGCTGATTGAATTTGTTCCCTCCTTCCTAAATGACAGCGTCAAAACTTCCAGGGTTCAATCTGTTAAGAGATTAGAATGGTGAGCTGGCTCACTCATGATTGATCAATCATATATTCATAACGATCGGCTTAAAGGGCTCAGTCTGAAGCATGATGTTTTAGCTTGTGTTTCAGTCATTTGAAAAATGGCTTTTGGAGAAATCAGCAGAGGTTTCATTCAACCTCTATCTGGCCCAGAGAGCGATTCGATAATTCTCCACTATGGGGTTTCTTGCACTTCCTCTGAAGCCTTTGGTACTGGCCACTGTCGGAGATAACATGAGATGAGCGAAAAGAAAAGGAGTACTTGTGGCACCTTAGAGACTAACCAATTTATTTGAGCATGAGCTTTCGTGAGCTACAGCTCACTTCATCAGATGAATCGGATGCATCCGATGAAGTGAGCTGTAGCTCACGAAAGCTCATGCTCAGATAAATTGGTTAGTCTCTAAGGTGCTACAAGTACTCCTTTTCTTTTTGCGAATACAGACTAACACGGCTGTTACTCTGAAACATGAGATGAGCTATTGCTCTGATCTGGTCTGACAACTCCGAACACTTGTCTGTTTTGCCCAAATCAAGCAGATGCACTTGTTTTGTATTTTAAAAATAAATCCCAAATCTGTATAAAATCTTAATACCAAATATTATTAATTTATGGGCAAACTGGCTAAAAACCAGGTGTACTAAATGTCTGTCTATATAAACACACACACACACACACACACACACACACACACACATATCTATGCATACACTGTCCATGTGCAGACTCTAGAGAAAACACTGAAAAATGTCTGAATAGCAGTGCCTTCCAAAACATGATCTGTTTAAAAAAAATCAGCCATCTATATCAAGCTTTGTGCATTTCAGTTTGTTTGGATTTTAGTTTACGAATGTGGTCAGCTCACCAGGATTACTCAGACTGTGACCTGGGATGAAAGCAGTTGTGGGTGAGAAACTCAGCCACACCGAAAGAGACTGACAAGCTAAAAGCCAAAGCTTGCTTCATCTCAGTCTGACACAAGACCAGTTTTAATTTACTTGAACATGTCTTGATTCATTTTTTTTAAAAAAAGGGCGGGGGCAGGGGAAATGATGGAGCCCTGGGGGGATTTTCATGCAGGAATGTTTGTCAATGTGTTTACTCAGAATGAAAATCTAAGGCCTGTGCGTTGATATGACACACAGGTGGATTCGTGAAACTCGTGGAGCTTGTAAAATAGCATTTTGCTCATAGAAGATCTAATCAAATAGTCACAGTGGAATTAATGAGCAGTATTTTTCAGCAAAACACTGTTGGTTGTATTTTGCCCTGTGCTGCCAGCAGCAGTGTTAAAATGGCTTCGATAAAAAAGGACAAGCACAGGTACATATCCCTCGGTTGCAAGATGAAATGTTTTCTTAATGGGCAAAAACATCATTTCCTTTAACCGAGTGACAGACCACAGGAGTTTGTATTAAAGTCCCAGTGCATTCAAAATGAAACCAGCAAAGGTGTGTCCCTGTTACATAGGATGAGCATGCTGTTCACGTAGATGTTAGCGTATTAACCGTTCTCCCTATTCAGTAAGCATCGTACAAAATGTGAAATCTGGATACGTCTACTGTGACCCATCCCGAAACATTGGAATGGTTGCAAAAAGGAAAGGCTAAAGCAGCTACTTCGATTCCATGGATTCAGGGCCAAATTCTGGTCTCAGAGACGCTCTGTTGACCTGAATAGAGTGACTGCAGGCTTACACTGGTATAACTGAGAGCAGTGGAATGTAGCCCGCAGTATGCAATGTATGTGGATGGAGTGCATTCTCTCCCCACTTCAGCCCCTTTGGGCCACAAAGCTACCTGATCTCCTCCAGCAGGAAAGGCATCAGTGGCTTCTACACGACCCCTTTGCCCCCCTACAGCCCCCGGGGGGTGGGGGGGTGCCAGGGAGGGAAGGTAGCACGGCCAGAGCGCTCTTGCAGTCCCTGGCTGATGGACAGCTCATTGGGAGCCATAATCAGCTGGTGTAGATCAAAGCAGCCCTGAGGCTGTTCTAAACTAAACTACGCCGGTGCTTGGGGCAGTGTAGAACCAGCCCTTGGATCCGGGAGCCACAGCCTGCATCCTGATTCTCAGGAGCCTGGCCCCTTGCATCCCCGGGAAATATCACCCCAAAGAAGGGCAGGTGAACTACCAAAACTGCCCTCCCTCACATTTTTCTGGTGTGGGGGGCATCTTGTGTTTTGTGACTGGTGCCCTGCCAGCGTAGGCCACCAGCGGGGCGGTTGCAGGTAGTTTGCAGTGACGCACCCTCCCCTGGTAGATTTTCTGCCCAGGTGTTCCTGGGGGGAGGGATAACTCAGTGGTTTGAGCATTGGCTTGCTAAATTCAGGATTGTGAGTTCAATCCTTGAGGGTGCCATTTAGGGATCTGGGGCAAAAATTGGGGATTGGTCCTGCTTTGAGCAGGGGATTGAACTAGATGATCTCCTGAGGTCCCTTCCAACCCTGATATTCTATGAATATGGCTTTACGCATGAACACACATGCCAGGGCAGGCAGGGTGGGATCAGTGCTGCTCTGTCCCCTCTCCCCGTTCTCTGACCCCTGCTCCTCTACCTTCACCGTCACTGATCTCCTGCAGAAACCTCACTGCTGGGTGGCAGGATTGGGACATCCTGCAATATCAAAATGAAATAAACCAGTCGCCCCCCCTCATCTCCTAAGCCCAACCATTCCTGCCTTCCTCCTATTGGTCTTCCTCCTTATGCCACTTCCCGACGGCAATGCTATGAATTAAAATTCTTAAAATCTTGGGAGGAGGGGTTTAAACAAAAACCAAGCTTTTGAGCCCATGTCCGCAGACAGAAACCAACAGCCATAGCAATATTCAGCTATATGGCATGAAGGTGGGTGTCCATCTGCATGTGGAGGAATGCATTGCAAGCTTCCGATCTCATCCAGACAAGTGAGGTGTCAAATTTTATTAGGTTGTGGATGCTCATGCCATCAGAAGAATTTGGTTGAGAGCCAGATCCCCAGAAGGTATAAACCAAGCTCCATTCAACTCAATGGAGCTACACAGATACTCGCTAGATGAGGCTCTGGCCCTATAATTTGTAAAGAATTTTAACTGGTTACAGGACGCAACTGATTTAAGAGGGAGGACAGAGGAGGGAAGGATGCTGTGTGGCCGATTTCACTTTGATGCACCGCATTTGCAGCAATAGGTATACCCTGAGTAATGAGCTAGTCTTCCTTGAAACAGAAAGGGGAAGCATGCCACCAACATCTTCCCCATAAAACTCCTGCTGGAGATAAAGGAACAGGTCAGGGGAGCGCTCGCAACCAGCTTCCCCAATGATTGTTTTTCCAGGTCTGTGGCTGGGCTGACAACTCCGGGGGGAGGAGTGGAGAGGTGTGGTGTTTTTTGTTTTGCTTAGGAAAAAAAAAAAAAAAAACACCCACTTTGTTTGGGTGGAACAAAATGTGTTCAACCATGGTTCAAAACCACGTTTTGTTTTGAAAATCTAGTTTTGAAAGGGAATGTCAGAACAAATCATTGACATGTCTGAGTTGTTTTTCCAATTGTTTTCGATGAATTTGCAAACAGTGTTGGTGCATTTTTTCAGTGAATTTCATTTTTGGCAACAACAACAAAAAGTCACCCGGCTCTGTTCCTCCCAAACAGCTCTGCCACTGCCCCTGGGACTATGCGCCACCTTATGTGTCTCTTGTTTTCAGATTAATTTGGTATTAATAGTCATGCTAACTTTATTTAAGGGATTCAAGCAAAAATAATCATCTCACTGGAGATTTCAAGGCCTGTCATCTAATCCACTGGCCTCCAAGCTTTTTTTACGCCCAAGATGCCTTTTGGGATCTAAGGGCAACCCAGGATCTACCCCGCCCCTTCCCCGAGGCCCCGCTCTGCTCACTCCATCCCCCCCGTCACTCGCTCTCCCCCACCCTCACTCACTTTCACTGGGCTGGGGCAGGAGATTGGGGTTCGGGAGGGAGTGCGGGCTCTGGGCCAAGGGGTTTGCAGTGTGGGAGGGGGCTGGGGTGCAGGAGGGGATGAGGGGTGCAAGCTCCAGGAGGGAGTTTGAATGCAGGAGGGGGCTCGGGCAGAGTGTTGGGGTGCAGGAGGGGATACAGGTGCTCATTCCGGAAAGGGGGTCAGGGTTGGAGCTTGGGGTGCAGGAGGGGGTATGGGATGCTGGCTCCGGGAGGGGGCTCGGGGCTGGGGTGCAGGAGGGGGTATGGGGGGCTGGTTGTGAGAGGGGGCTCAGGGCTGGGGGTTGGGGTGCGGTCTCCGGCCGGGCAGCACTTGCCTCCGGCGGCTCCCAGTCAGCAGCGGGCGCACAGAGGCTAAGGCAGGCCCCCTGCCTACCCCAGCCCCCTGCCTACCCCGGCCCCACACCACTCCCCTCCCAGAAGAGACCAACTTGCCCCCTGTGGCCCCTGGGGGGGTCAGGAGGCACGTGGCTCTGCACGCTGCCCCTCTCTGCAAGCATGGCCCAGGCAGCTGTCCCTGCCAATGGGAGCTGTGGGGGCGGTGCTTGCAGGCAGGAGCAGTGCGCAGAGGGAGACCCCTGCCCCCCACCACCACTGGGGTCGTGGGGCTGCACTGGCCGCCTCTGGGAGCGGCATGGGGCCGGGGTAGGGAAGTCTGCTTTAGTGGCAGCCCTGCTGCACCGCCAGAGATCGCAGTCGACTGGGAGATCCTCTAGGATCGACTGGTTGGTGACCACTGATCTAGTCTAAGTTCCTATATAACATAGCCACAAACTTCCCCAAAATGATTCCTAGAGTAGATCTTTCGGGGGGGAGAAATATACTCTTGATTTAAAAATTGGTTGGGACTGATTTCCCCACCTCCAGTGAACAAACCCACCAGTCCAAACTGAATTCATAAAAAGCTTCTCGACTAACTGGTATTCCAGCGGGGCTATTTTCTTTTCAGTATGCATCCAATGAAGTGAGCTGTAGCTCACGAAAGTTCATGCTCAAATAAATTGGTTAGTCTCTAAGGTGCCACAAGTACTCCTTTTCTTTTTTCTTTTCACAGGTTCACACAAAGAAAAGCTACCCCACTATGTTATTGTGTATTTATTTGTGCGTCCGACACACATGCTCCCCACCAAAGAGTCTGCCCATCAAAGCCAAGACAGGCAATCCCAACCAACAGCTGTTTCCAAGGTAACATCGTGGAAAGAAATAAAATAATAATAAAAAACCCCAAACCAACAACCACCCTCATTTCAAAATTTCTCACTTTAAAAACTCTTTAAATTAGAAAAATGAGTCTAAAATACTGCAGAAGAAATGCAATGGCCCAGATTCTCAGCGAGTTCTAGGCTCACTCAATCTCCAGAAAGGGTTGGTATACCAGCTGGGACATCACTGAAGCACACGCCCTGTCCTCCTGGCTACATCCTTAATATGCCCCCTTTGCCAGGGAACGAAAGCCAGCTCTCTCTGTGCTATATCCGGGGAATGTCCAGAAGGCCAGATCTGGAGACCTTTATGTTCCCATAGTGTGGGAAAGAATCTGGCGCAATACCAAATGGATAGTAATAGATTCGTACTTTCCTTCTTACTGGCTCTGGTGCCGGGAAGGAGTATGTAATTTACAAGAGGCTGTGCCTTGCATGTAGTGCCGTGTTCCAGCAGATCCTCACTGGAACACGCTACTACATTCAGCGGGACTCAGGAAACCTCGGTACTGTTCCTGGCTCTGCCACTGTCCTGCTGTGAGAGTCACCTCCTCACACCGTGCCTCAGTTTGCCCATTTGTAAACTGGAAAGAATAATACTGATCTCCTTTGTAGAGCGTTTTGAGATCTACTGGTGAAAAGTGCTATATCGGAGCTCGGTAATATTAAAAAGATTTCCCAGGGAGAAATTTTACCTCTTCTGGAGGAAGCTGACCAGCTACGCATTCCAGGCCTGACTGACGCACACACAGGGTTATACAGTGTTGTTCTTATCAACTATTTGTATTGAGATTGTGCCCAAATCAAGATCTACCGCGCGAGGACCTGTACAAACAGAGAGAGAGAGAGAGAGAGAGAGAGTCCCTGCTCCAAAGAACTTACAATGGAAAAAGACAAAAGTAGATACAAGGTAGGAAGAAAGGGATGCCACATGCAAGTAGAGCACTCGGGAGGATGCCAGGCCCACAACATGTCAGAGAAAAAGATGTGGAACTTTTTTGTTTCTGATTTGTTACCAAAACTTAGTTGTATATCTGTTGGGTGGGGCACTTGGGTTTGAAGAGAGGGAGAGGAAGCACTTCTGGGAGGAAGACAGGAGGGTGGGTAAAGGGAGACGGAACTTGAGGATGAGGGAAGTGAAATGTGGAAAGGAGAAAGAGACCATCTCCGATTTCCCACAGGGGAACAGCATTACTAATTCAGTGTTACCTTCTGGACTGGTCCTGGGTGTCTTTATGAAACATTTAGCAGTCATGGCAACGACCCGACACAGAATGAGACCGCTGCTCACCCCTCCCTCGGGGATTGGCTAATTAAGGGTACTGCTTTGGAGAGAATCGAAGGATCTGCTTGTGCAGCCACTGTGGCACTGGAGTCTTAAGATAATTACCTGAACCCTCAACTTGTCCCTGATCAGAATAGATAGGAGCCTTGCTAGATTCAGCTCCTTTCCTCCTCCTGCAAGGATCCAGGATGTAGTATACCTAGTAAGAAGAAGTCACCAGGGCCACCAGGTATCAACAAGGCCCTTGCTGTGAAGGCTGGAACCTGCTGTCTGTGGTACCCACTGCAAGCCATCCTAGAGGAAATTTAGAGTGTGTCTTTGCTAGAACTGGAAGGTGTAAACTTAAGCTCGAGGAGACACCCCTTAAGAGCCCTTATCAGTGGTTACAGTCCCCCCCCAGACACACACACTTGCATCCCATCTTGGTAACAGACTCCCTCTGATATGCAGCCCAGGGACAATTTACCATGTGGAAAGGACTTCTAAATTCCTCTGTATCATTGATCTATTCTCTCCGTGATGGGAAACGCTTGGAGGGACTCTGAGTTCGGGACCTGCACACTGAGGTCACCCGAAAAATTCCCATTGACTTCAGTGTGCATTGGATTACACCCTTCGTTATGGGGTCTAGGAAATAAGCAGCACACAAGTGCAATGAAACCAAAAGAATTTGGGAAGGGCAAGAATTTAAATGGCTAATTAATGTCCAAAAGATAAGTGACAGGTTTCAGAGTAGCAGCCGTGTTAGTCTGTATTCGCAAAAAGAAAAGGAATACTTGTGGCACCTTAGAGACTAACGAATTTATTTGAGCATAAGCTTTCGTCCGCTACACCTCACTTCATCAGATGCATTCAGTGGAAAATACAGTGGGGAGATTTATATACACGGAGAACATGAAACAATGGGTGTTACCGTACACACTGTAATCAGAGTGATCACTTACGGTGAGCTATTGCCAGCAGGAGGCGGTGGGGGGGGACCTTTTGTAGTGATAATCAAGGTGGGCCATTTCCAGCAGTTGACAAGAACGTCTGAGGAACAGTGGGGGGTGGATAAACATGGGGAAATAGATAAGTTCTGGCCCTGCACGAACTCTGAATCTGAAAAAAAAAAAAAGTATTTGGACTTTCACAGACCTGGTCTCCCAGACACCCACGCCATAATGGGTTACAAATTGCAAGGAGGCACAGGGTTTTGTTGCTTGTGGCGTGGAACGATCTATTTCTATTCTGTCCTTCAGCGCAGGGAGTGAATGTCACCCTGCTGCCAGATGAGAGGTGTGAAAGACAGGGATGCAGCGAGAAAGCACAGAAGCCAGAAAATTCAGTTACGGTTCCCACCGCAATGGTAACCATGCCATTATGCACGTGCATCTTATAGCCACTCAAGTTAACACCATGTAGAGCAATCAAAAGTACTACCGATGAGCCAAGTTACAGCTGCTGCAGAAATCCCAGCTTTGAACTGCTTGACGGCTGTACACATAAAGAGTCAGCCGGGATGTTTCATTAATGTTTCCTCCATTAAATATAATGGTGTATGACACTAGACAACCCCCGCTAGGGAAGGTTTGTCCGTAAACTGCCAGACAATTTACATGCAGGAGAAGAGATAATACTAATCTTCTAAGCACATTAAAAACATTGTAGTCCAACGTGTTGCAAAGGGCCGATCTTTATCTCAAAAATGACTGTCAGAGTCCTGAAAGATCCACTAGGCACATGGCAAGATGGGAGATAAAATGCATTACAGAGAGCTAGCAGGCTGCAAAGAGAACAGGGAGCAACAGTCTCCCCGATCTCTACAGGAAAGGTCTCGAGATTCTCCATGTGGACAAGCTAATGAAAGCGTAACCTTCAGACTGCACAACTGTGCAGAGATACGGTACCTGATTCTGACCAAGCTAAACTCATGGCTATGAAGTGGAGACAAGAGCAAATAGCCAGCAATGGAATTTCTACATTTCCCCATTCTCCTCCCACCTCTCTGCTTTCAATGTTTTGTCTACATGGTTTACATTTGTAAAGAAGAAAGCAGCAGCGATTTTTGGTGGCTGTTAGACGTGCTTTGTCAGCTGTACCACATGCTATATTTGGGGAATGGGCTCTTTTACTGGAGCCTATTCACTGGATCTTTTTCAGGCTCTCTTATGGGTATCACCTTTTACGGACAAAAACATCATTTTTTCCAATTATTTGGTCACCTTCCACCCCCAAAATATGGTAAGAAGTGGTCATGCAAATCCAAAATTATTAATTAAACCTTGCTGCACATTATATGCACACAAGCATGCTTTTCTTTTAATGATTCCAAAGTGCCATATTTATGCTTATAAGATGTCTCACCCACATATCCAAACATGTTGACGCTAATTCAAACACAGAATTGATCTGTAAATCTATAATGCTCTGAGTGGAAGTCAAGTGGACAGTGTTTCCACTGCTTTCCCACTAGGCAAATAAAATCTTTAATTCTGATTTAAAATTTCAAAAACACGTACAAAAAAGTCTTATATCCTCAGTAGAAAATGAGGAACACTGAATGTTCTCCCTCTGTGAGAAAATTTGCATATAGTTTTATCAAAGTGAGGATTTGTTATCTTTGAAATCACACTTAAGTACAGGTACACAAATGTAATAAGCATGTTAAGGAGTTACATAGACAACCGATGGACAAACAACTTGTGCTTGGATGAATGACAAAAGTGTTCATGAAAGTACGGAAAGAAAAATATGGAGGATCAAATTTCTATATATAATCCTTCCACCCCTACAACAAAACTGGAAAGAAAGGGGCACTCACATCTACCTAGCTACAACTATGGCTTCCCTCACATAATGTCTGACCATTGCATAATCATTAACTGACCAGATTCTGAGCTGCTGTAAACTGATGTTGCTCTAGTGAAGTTATGTCAATTTACACTATCTGATCTGGCCTCATGAATTTTCTCAAAGGTTTTATTAATTGAAAAGGGTGGGGGGGCTAAAAAGAGGATGACGGCAAAGGGGTAAATTTAAATAAGATCAGAACAGAAGACCACATGTAAATCATGAGTGAAATCCTGGCTCCAAGAATGTTGTAAAGAATAAAACCATATTATACATTTATGAAAACTCTGAGCTTATAATTAAAATCAGATAATTATTTGCCTGTAATAACCTGCCCTGTCCCATTCCTTTCTACATTATTTTGCTGTAAATTAGACAAATTCCTCCAATTCAGCAAAACACTTACGCATGTGCTTAAACCCATCCATATTCAGCAAAGCACTTCACTTCAGTGGGACTTAAGCACATCTTAATCGGGCCCTTACTGCTGACACTTCAAGCTTGCATCTTTCCAGGGCGGAATAGGTTGTCACTGGATTTTCTTTTTAAAAGTGATCCAAGACCAAGTGAACTAAACCATTGTGGAAACCGTAATTTCAGCATACTATGGGTGAACAAAGCCACAAACAGTATCGCTGCTTCGCCGCACAATGAGTATGCGTCGTGCTATTTAAACTAAATACATATTATTTAAACCAAACAATATGAAAAATCAAACTAAGACCAGACAGTTTAGCTGGGAAAAAAATAGTCAGGGGACTCTTATGGAAAAGATTATTCCACTTTAGCTCATGTGCATGTGCATAAAGGGAGGGCTTTATGCTGTGTTTGGGACAAAGACATGAGGTCTATATCTGAAAGCACAAATGTCTTAGGGTGCATAATCTGTTCTCTCCACAGCGCACAACTCACCTGTTTCTGTCTGATGTTCCACAGCGGCTGACTTGGATGAGACAAGGCAGGCATGTTTTCCCACAGGGTTTTGGTTACTTTGCACCCCTGCACTTTACAGATCTCTGCTTACTCCCCATCCACACATCCCCAGGGTCAAAAGATTGATATCCTTTTGCGTTAAGAAGTTTCCTGTCTGGTTGTTCGGTTCCGTATACGGTTGCGAGTGGAATTGCTGTTTGGTGTTGGAGGGAGGGTTTTTTAAAAAAATCTCGGTCATGTACCATGCGTTTAAGTACGGTTTATTCCGTCAGGGATGAGATCGCCTTTCTAGAACTTCTGAGCAGATGTATGGATTTGCATATAGAGAATTAATTTTCAGTTTTACTGCCCAAATATTAACTGGATAGCAAGGGTAATTTGGAGGTTTGTTGCGTTTATTGCCTATGAACAGGTGTTTTATTCAGCACATGTGCGCAGCAGCATTCCAGGGATGATCATTTTGCTTCTTGATTCGGTAGGTACCAGGACTTCAGGAATGTTTCAGATCTAAAGAACCATGCATGCATCTAGGATAATGACTACTTTCTACTCCTAAATCTCTCCAGGATTAACTCTCTGTATGTGTGTGTGCGGTTTACCAGGGCAGCGGCTTTTCCGTGGAATCACAGAAGTTGGAACCATCTGGAAGGGTTACTGTGGAAACAGCACAGGATGAAGGGGGATGCGGTGAAGGGATACCATGACAACCTTTTGGGGTTTCCCAGGAAACCAGGGTTGCTATGGAAACTGCATCACTCAGGTCCGAATTAGTAACTTCCGCTGGAAGGATTTTGTCACTTTAATCTTCTTGTGATAGATGCAGACGCTTATCTCAGATGCATTGGAAATGGACAGAAATGCCCGCCCCCCCCCCCTTTGTTTCTAGGCTCTTGATAGGTTTTGTTTGAGGCTGCAGTCGCTTCAAAAAGCCCATTACTGATTTAATGGGAGCCTAACTATCCCCAATCTGCATTGGCATCATAGGATGTTCAAACACTCAGGATGCTGTTTGGTTAGTCAATTGTTAAACCTTTCCATGTGGGAAGAACATTTCCCCATACACACCATGCAGCCAGGAATTTCGGGTTGGATGAAACAATTCCATACGGTTGTGGGAGAAGGGAATTAGGAATAGAGAATGGGGGCATTTTTCTGATTAAATCGAAACTGATTATACTTGGGTTTCTGAACACATTAGAATTTCATAGACGATCTGGCTGGGGAAGAAAAGAAATCAAAGGTGCCCATAAAGGACATGCACCACACGTTCAATATTAAGCATCATTTAGCAATGTGGTAGCAGAGATGCTTTGCAAAATTAAATGGTTATTCCCTCCCCTTGCCTGCAAACAGGCTCTGCAATATAATGTTATTTTCTTCCCTTCTGACTCACGGTTTTCAGTCCAACAGGTGCATGTGTGTGTGATGGAAAGGGAAATCGGCTACACAGCGACTCTTTGCAAAAGCGAGAAAAGAGGCAAGCTGCCCACAAAAAACCCCCACAAAGCAGCCCTGCAATGTGTTGCAGAATAAACACCTGTTTCAACGGGGAGCGTATTATCTTCCTTTCCGCAGCCACCCCCATCCTCTTATCTTCCAATTATTTTGTAATCCTCTTCTTTGTTCTTTAAAACGAATGATCTAAAAAATATAGATGTAAAACAAGAGCGCACACAGACCAATGATGATGCATGTTCCAGATAATACTGATTACATGGTCACTTTGCATTATTATTATTTCAACATTTCCTCGGAGGCTTGGGTGTTTTTTTTTTTAAACATCAGTGAAGATCTTTTTGATGTTCACACAATTGGGATTGTTTGTAGCTGTGTAGTTGCCTGTCTTAAAGGCAGCCTGTTTGAATGCAGTGTTGTTGATTCCCCCCTCCTCTATCACCATGTACTCCGACTTGCTCAGGGTGGAATTGCTACGCCCCTTCCTCAACTCCTCCATAGAGGAGAGGTGCTGGCAGCTCCCTACGTGCAGATATTGGGCTTGCTCCTCGCCTTCGGTCTCCCGGTGGTAGAAATAGTTGAAGTTGGAGACTATCACAGGCACAGGAAGGGCAATGGTCAACACCCCGGCAATGGCACAGAGGGACCCCACAATTTTGCCCCCAATGGTAATTGGGTGCATGTCCCCATAGCCCACTGTGGTCATGGTCACCACCGCCCACCAGAAGGCATCCGGGATGCTGCTGAAGCCTGAGGTGGGGTCATCCGCCTCTGCAAAGTATACGGCGCTGGAGAAGAGGATGACACCAATGAAGAGGAAAAATATCAAGAGGCCGAGTTCCCTCATGCTGGCCTTGAGGGTCTGCCCCAGGATCTGCAGCCCTTTGGAGTGTCGTGAGAGCTTGAAGATACGAAAGACCCGGACAAGCCGAATGACCCTAAGGATGGCCAGGGACATGGCTTGCTGGCCATTCCCCTGCCTCTCCGCCAGTTCCGTGCCCAAGGTGATAAAGTAGGGGATGATGGCCACAATATCGATGATGTTCATGATGTTCTTGGAGAAGGTGGCTTTGCTGGGGCAGGCAAAGAAGCGGACAAGCAACTCAAAAGAGAACCAGATGATGCACAGTGTCTCCACCACGAAGAAGGGGTCGGTGAAGGATGACACCATCGAGACAGCTGAGGAGGAGGAGTTGGTGAAGACGTCCATCGCCAAGGGGCCGCTGCTCGTGCCGAAGGTCCCCCCTGTCCCCTCATAGTCACGGTCGTCCCTGAACTCAGGCAGGGTCTCCAGGCAGAAGATGACGATAGAGATGAGGATGACGAGGACTGAGACAATGGCAATGCCTCTGGCCGGCCCGGAGCTCTCCGGGTATTCAAAGAGGAGCCACACCTGGCGCTGGAATTCCTTATCAGGCAGGGGCCTCTGCTCCTCGCGGATGAAGCCCTCGTCCTCCCGGAACTTCTCCATGGCCTCCTCGCCCAGCTGATAGAAGCGGATCTCCTCGGAGAAGATGTCGATGGGCACGTTGACCGGGCGCCGGATGCGGCCCCCGGACTGGTAGTAGTAGAGGATGGCGTCGAAGCTGGGCCGGTTGCGGTCGAAGAAGTACTCGTTGCGCAGGGGGTCGAAGTAGCGCATCCGCTTGCGGGGGTCGCCCAGCAGGGTCTGGGGGAACTGGGCCAGGGTCTTGAGCTGGGTCTCGAAGCGCAGGCCCGAGATGTTGATCACCACCCGCTCGCAGCACTCGTGCTCCCCGCCCCCCGCCGGGGGGCGGCCGGGGGGCGGTGGGACGTGGGCCGGGGGGGGGTCGTAGCGTTCCCCCGCCAGCAGCGGGTGGGGGTGCTGGGGCTCCTCCAGGAGGGGGTCCCCCCCACCCACCACCACGGTCATGCCGCCCTCCTCTTCCTCGGCTTCCTCCTGCTCGGGGCCGGGCTGGGGGGCTTCGGGGGGGGGCGGCGGCTCGGTGTAGCCCGGGTTGTGGTGGCTGCTGGAGGAGGAGGCGGCCGGCGAGCGCAGCAGGCTCCGGTGCTCGTCCATAGGGCAGCGGGGGGGGGCGCCGCCGCCTGGCCCGGCCGGAGAGCGAGAGAGACCCGCCCGCCGCCGCCGCCAGCCGCCGCCGCTCTAGCGAGGAGCGCCGGGGCTCGGCTCAAAAAATCCGCCCCCAGCCCGGGCGCCGCCCAGCGCCAGTCGCTGCGCGCCGGGGCCGCCCACGGACCGCCCCGCGCCGGGGAGGGAGCCGGGTGCCGGCCCGGGACAGGGCGTGCCCGGCCCGGGGGGAGGTGGCCATGCAGCCCAGTGGCGGGCAAGCCCCGGGGCTGCCCCGGAGAAGGAGCCCAGGGCGGTGGAGCCCAGGGGAAGGTGCCCAGCGCCGGGCAGGGACGCGTAAAGATCTGTGCGCAGAGAGGGGCAGGTGGCCTGGCCCCAGGCCGGGCACAGCCCGGGGAAGGGGAAGCCTAGGGAGATGCCCGCTCCACAGAGGGGCTGAATCCTGGGGATGGTGAAGCTTAAAGACATGCCCCTGCCAGGGGAGGCACCAAATCCTCCCGCCCAGGCCCGGGGGAGCCCACCCTGGCAGGAGGAGGAACACACCCAGCTCTTTCCTGGGGCACGCTTACTGATCATATTCCCTGGAGTTGGTCTGAAAACCCTAATTTTTCCTGCGAGACATGTTGAATGCAAAATTTATCCCCCCCCCCCACCCATGGGGAATGTGGAGATAGAACATTTTGGTTTCAAATCGACCCCTGGAAACACAAGGCGGTTTGGTTTTGGTTTTGAGGTAACCGGAAGCAAACCAAAGGTTCCAAAGAAAGGAAAGGTGCATATTGGTTTTGTGTCGGCATTTTGATTATTTTGTTGTCTGCTCTTTCTTTTGATTTTAAACGGGACGAAAACAAAAGGAAATGCCTGTTTACGTCACAGCAAAATAAAAATGGTTTATTTCATTGAGAAATGTTTATTCCAATGGAAAGTGTGTGTTTCTCAATTCCCTGCAGAAGAAAACAAGACCTTTCATCAGAATGGATTTTTTTTCCCCCTCCCTTGAAAAGTTTTCCGTGTTGATGAAACACGATGTTTTTGGTGGGAAAACACTCTGCACAGAAAATGTTGACCAGCTTTAATAGTCACCTCTGCCCACTTGCCTACCTGAGCGCACACGCTCACCGAGACAATATTCGCCACTTATTTACTGCCTGAAACTTGCCCACAGCTGAGGAGCACACCCAGTGATCATTAAGTTACCCCTGGTCCAGGGGTGAAAGTAATTTAATGGACTTACCGGTACGTCGGCCAGGGTCCTGAGCAAACTGGGGGCGGGGCCTCTGGCAGAAGGGGTGGGGCCTTTAAATCCCCGGACCCTTTAAATTGCCACCGGCGCCCAAGGGCTCCCTGCCGCCGCTGTTACGTTGGGGCTCCCGCGGTGGTTTAAAGGGCCTGGGGCTCTGGCTGCGGTAGCAGCAGCCAGGAGCCCTGGGCCCTCTAAATCGCCACCGGAGCCCCAGAGCTCCCGGCCACTGCCGCTACCCCAGGGGGAAGCTTCCCCAGGCCGGCAATTTAAAAGGGCCCTCAGCTCCTGGCAGCGGCTGGAGCCCCTGGCCCTTTAAATCACCGCCAGAGCCCCGCTGCCGGAGCCCCGGGGTAGCGGTGGTGGCAGGGAGTCCCAGGGCTCTGGTGGTGATTTAAAGGGCCCGGGGCTCCCGGCCGCTGCTACCGCAGCCAGAGCCCGGGCCCTTTAAGTCACCGCCAAAGCCCCAGGGTAGCGGTGGTGGCTGGGAGCCCTGTGCCCTTTAAATCGCCGCTGGAGCCCTGGGGCTCCCAGCCACCGCCGCCACCGCTACCCCAAGGGTCTGGCAGCGATTTAAAGGGCCAGGGGCTCTGGCTGCTGCTGGGAGCTCAGGACCCTTTAAAATTGTCGGTCTGGGGAAGCTGCCCCCTGCCGGTACTGTCAGCTGTGTACCGGCTCTCGCCAGTACGCCGTACTGGACAATACCAGCTTACTTTCACCTCTGCCCTGGTCCCTAAACTACTGGGTTGTGCAACACAATGCAGTGGATTTTTTCAATAAAGGCCGCAAAATTCCTCTTACTCAAAGTGTCCTCATTTTCCTGAGCCTAGTGTTGTCTCCCATCCTGAGTGAATACTGGGTCTGTATGTGGTTCGCTGCCCTTCTCGTATTGCTACATGGGAGGGGGAGTCTAGGTTGGATCCTGGCTAAATAGCAGTGCATTCCTGGGGGATCAGGGTACCAATGTAGAGCACCATTGTTCTAGATTCTACTCCCCATGTTGATTTATTGCTACGGTTATTTTTAAACAGAAGAGCCTCCAGCAGGTAGGGGAGAAACAGATAAAAAGATCAAATTTATTTATACTTAATAACGAGCTGTATAAAATACACAAATATATAAAAGGAGCCAAGCATGAGATGATAATTACAAACAAAATTACAAAAACTGCCAACGCTGAGTTCTCAGCAGGAGCACCAAATGAAACGTGTGGCGTATTGCAAACAGTACCCATGTCCCTCGGGGTCGTCAAACTAGGATTCACTTCGCCACTCTCTCTGCCTCGAGAAATGGAAATGCTACCATACCCCAGCTTCAGCATTCTAACCCACAGCCTGATCGGCCAGTTGTTCCCTGGGAGGGGCAATGAGTCTAAGCAAAACATTCAGGCCATTCACTGGACGAGCCTGGGACTTTACATCCATTCCAAGCAAGGCCTCCTCCCAAACTACCATGTGCATCCCATGTGTTTCCTTGGTACCTAGTTGGCAGCCAGTATAATATTCTTCAGCACATGTCCATCATACTTCAGGATGGTCACCTCAGAGAATATGTGCACCTGAAGACACTCACCTGGGTAACTGTCTCAGTGGCACTCACCTGGAACTTGTGCATGCAACTAGTCAAGGCAACCGTCTGTTCCTATCACAGTTATTCTTATCCTTCATCTGCTAGCTAGTGCCATTTATTGTGTCTCATCTTAACTTGAGGCAGGGGCTGTTCCTTACTATCCACTTGTACAACATCCAGAACAATGGGTCCCTGAGCGGACTGGCACCTCGGGGTGCTACCGTCATTTGTAATAATGTTAATAATTAATAAACAGTATCCTTCCTTCAGAGTTTCCCCATCATAGACCCAGCAAAGGCAGAATCATTTTCTCTCCCGCCAACCCTCAGGATTCCCCTGTGGATCAGGATTCCCCAGTAAATCTAGTACTGTCACCACCTATTGTTAGTCTAACAGCGTAGGAGAGGAAGCCAAGGAAATTCTCAACTCTAAACAGATAATAATAACTTCCGAGCCAAGGGACCTAGTTTTTGGTGGTTTGCATGTTCCCGCTCTAACTACGTCATGTTACACTCGTTATATAGGTGTAGTACATGAAGACTCTTCCCCCTGCTGGAAATGTTGTCAATAAATCAGTGTTGTCTGGTCTCTAGAGACAAACAAGTACGCTGTAGATCATAAACAGCTTTTATGGATGAGGAAAGGCTCAAGAGGAGAAGGCATAACTTACATAAATGCAACCGTTTGATATGGAATTTTTCAGTCAGGAGAATAACATGTCTCCAAGAAAATTGAGTGCCAACCACTGCGTATCGAGAACTTTGGCTTCCCGCAAGCTGTAGCTGAAGAAAATTGCACTGTTTTAGGGGCATGAGGTTGATTGTCCAGTTGATAGGCGGGTATTATTAGTAGCATGGTGGGCAGTTACATGAATCTGTCAAGGAAACGATATTAATCTGTTGAAATTACAGGGGACAAAGAAATACTGCAAAATGTAGGATATTTGGGAGCATGTTCTCCTGACCCCCTGGACTAGATCTCAGCTGGTGTGAGTCAGCATAAGGCCATCAAAAATCAACTGAACGACACTGACTTACTGTAGCTAGGTGTCTGGCCCCTTGTGTCTTTGTGCCAACAAGCATCCTCTCAGCAATGCAAACGTAAATGTTGTACAATGGAACCTTTTTCTAGAAAAGGGATTTTTTTCACGATAGAAACTTCATTCTAAGCAGAGTTTCAGTTCCTGGAGAGGACCTGCCTTGATTTTGCTCTGTGATTGGTGGCAAGAACTTTATTCACCCAGTGCAATTGCATGGAAAAAGTTTTCCAGAAGCCACTCTATGGCCAAGATTTAAAAACAAAATAAAAAAAAAAGAAGTGCCTAAAGCCAGGTTCCTAAATCCTTCCTTGAGGGTTTCTTTTTCTGTGCTTTTTTCTTCTAGTTTTTTTTATGCATCTGATAAGAACAGCCATACTGGGTCAGACCAAAGGTCCATCTAGCCCAGTATCCTGTCTTCTGACAATGACCAATGCCAGGTGACCCAGAAGGAATGAACAGAACAGGCAATCAAGGGATCCATCCCCTGTCGCCCATTCCCAGCTTCTGGCAAACAAAGGCTAGGGACACCATCCCTGCCCATCCTGGCTAATAGCCATTGATGGACCTATCCTCCATGAACTTATCTAGTTCTTTTTTGAACCCTGTTATAGTCTTGGCCTTCACAACATCCTCTGGCAAGGAGTTCCACAGGTTGACTGTGTGTTGTGTGAAGAAATACTTCCTTTTGTTTGTTTTAAACCTGCTGCCTATTATTTTCATTCGGTGGCCACTAGTTCTTGTGATCTCAACAAATTGAATTAAATTTTTAACTGGCAGTTATGAAATTCCTTGTGTGTCGGGAGGTGGGGGAGGTGGTCTGTAGTGCTAACCTGTACAAGAAAAGAAAGCTTGTAATAAAATGTAGCAAACTTCTACCCTCATTTTTCTTCAATCGTCCTGCAAGGGGGAGATTTTTAAAGGCACAAAGCATGCTTAGGTGCCCAACTCCCACTGAATGTCAATGAGAGTTGGGCGCACAACTCCATTTGTGCTTTTGAAAATCTCCTCTCTTTTCCATACTTAAGATTCTTTTCATGGATGAAGTGATTAGTGGCACTTTCCAGTGAGTGCTGTAGCATTCCCATTGACTAATTTCCTCTTCTAGTATCTTGGGTTAAGCCTGACCACCAACAGCATTACTTCTAGCGGAGGTTTTCATTCTCACTGTGGTTTATATAGTTTAACCAGCATCCGAGCATGTGAACTCTTTGGTATTGCTACCTTTAGACGTAAGTAAACAATTGTTCTTTGATGGCAGGTCCGTTTTTCTACCGGGATAAGGGGAAACATCTGCTTTATGATGCTGGTTAACCAGAAAAGGGATATTGCATAACAATTGTTCACATTTAAATCCCTATTAAAGACCCTCTTCCACCGTGCATCGAGCTAACTTGTACATACATTGCCTGTTGTTAGTCCCTTTCTCCTGAAGCCTGGCTATTTGTCTGTCCTGAGATAGTAGCTACGCAGAGCACTGAGCCTCCTTCTTAAGTGTTTGCATAGTACCAAATAAATAATATTAATAACAACATTAACCAGAACAGGGTCCTTCCTCATTTGTCTCTCTCTTTTGCAATAATGAGAAGCTCATCTAAGAAAAAGATGGTCAACTTCCGCTTGAAACATGGCTTATCCTGTGCTGGTGACAACTTCCCCTGTCTCATTCCTTTGCCATCCAGCTGCCTAACTTGCCCACCCATCCCCCTTCCTGTGTTATGTGCTTCCACCCAAGAGTCAAAAGCCTCCCAACTGCGGTACCTGCTTAGACAAGTCCATCCACTCAATACCCCAACCTCCCAGCTGCTCAAGTTGTCCCACAAGGATCTCCTTTTACAGCTGACAATCCACAATCTTTCCCCCTAGACTTGTTGTTCTTGTTGTCCATCTTAGACAACATACCAGGGATTGAACCAGGGCCCCCCCAAAGCTAAATAGCATGAGCTGCCACTGCTTGAACTACAAATCCAGGTGTTAGTAGGTGGGGGGCTGTAACAACTCATATCCTCGGTGGATTGGCACAGAGGGGTGCCTGTAACACCAGTGGGTGACACACACAATGGGGGAGAAGCTATTTCTTCTTCCCCTCACTTTGCATTCATGCAATAGTCCAACTGAGGCAATAAGTAATGGTCATTGCAGATGGAGATGAGAGGTTTCATCCTATATTGGATTTAAATCAGAGCCATTCATCCTTTTATTGTGGAGTTGTTTTGAGCCAATTTCCTTTTTTTTTTTTTTTTTAAGGATAAGAAACCTTGCAGCCCTGGTATATTACAGAGATGTCCTAATGTGCTGTAAGAGTATTAGAATTCTCCCGATGGCACAGAATTCACTATGCTCCAGTTGTTACATCAGGATAGCAGCACCTCATTCAGAACAGCTGTCATGTCACCTCTGAACCACCTTGCTGGGCTGTATTTCCTCCACTGAAATCAATCGAGTTCGATCTTAATTTGATAAAACATTGCAAATGCTGTTTGCTTGTTTCTCTGTCCATCATTAGCAATATAGCCAATGCTTCCGAAATGTTTACAAACTCCCCCTCTACACTGAGACCTTTGTCATCCAAGAAGCCAGTTGATACCGTTGCTTAGTTTCTTTGCCGATCTCTGTGTCTATGGAGATCTCTCTCTGTCATTGGACCCGATCCTCAGTGACTATGTTCCCACACTTGGGACAGTGATAGGGAAGGAGGCTTTAAACCATCTTTGCAGTCCCCATAATCTGGGACTATGCGGCACTCTCCGGGCTGCTCTAATTTAGGTTCAGCTTCCCAGTGCCAGCATGGTGTGCTTTGGCCGTGCCCCCAACATGCACCTGATCTGCCCCCGATGCTGAAGCCAGTTTAGAACCCTTGCACCTGTCTGGCACTGGCTGGGAAAGCCCTTGCAGAAAGGGTACACTCAGGGGCTGTTTCTGTCTGTTTTAAGGTGCCTTTGTGCTGTCAGAGTGGTGACCCTCGCTGAGAATCAGGCCCCTCATGTCTAGAACTGGGCAAATACTGCCAGAAAAGTCCTGTTGCCATTCATTCGCAGTTTTAAGCAAACACGCTTCGGCCATATTCACTTGCATTTTGCATTTGCTTTCTACAGCTTTTCCAGTGGGCAAGTTCCCTGGGAAGGATGCGCACCAGAGACAGTACATTGATTGTGAAGGTTGCACAATATTTGCAGAATGTGACTTTTCCGTTCATAATTGCAAATATTTGCACCAGTAGTCTGATTCTGAGGCTTAGGATCCGGCAGTCAGGGAACAGAAATAATACAATGCATCTTCTGTGCCCGGTCAGAACAGCTCACATTTCAAATAGCTAGGGCTTGCCCCGTTTGTATTCCCTCTTCAGAGAGGTGCATGGGGGTGTTCGTGCAACATCAGAGCCACTGTTTCTGAAAATACCCTGAGAGAAGGGATTGTCTAGTGCTGTGACTTAGAGATTGGGGAGTATCTGTGTATCATAGGCCCCTTCACAGTAGTATCTGAGTGTCTCACAGACTTGAATGTGTTTATCCTCACACCAATCCCGTGAAGTGGGAAATTGCGGTGATCCCCTATCTTACACATGGGGAACTGAGGCCAAATGATGTGTCCTCATCACACAGGATGACTGTGCCAGAGCAGAGACTTGAACCCACGTCACCAGAGGTTAGTGCTCTAACCACTAGGAAACCCTGCCTCTCCTCCTATTTCTGGCTGTGTCATGGGCTCCCTGTGTGACCTTGGAAAAGTCAATTAATCTCTCTGCCTCCGACCTGCAAAGGCACTTAGGTATTGCAACCCCATCAGAATAGCTTATAGCTCACTAGTTAGAGCACGCTCCTCAGAGGTAGGAGACCACTGTTCAAATCTTTTCCCCTCCTCAGGCAGAGGGGGGAATTGAACCCTTGTCTGCCACGTCCTAGGTGAGCACTCTAACCACTGGGCTAAAAGTTATAAGGGAGTGGCCACCACCACCTCTTTCTTCCACTGGATTTTGCATGGGGCCTATCCAGGCGTGCTGGAACCATTTGTACCGGGGGGCTGAGAGCCATTGAACCAAACTGTAAACCCTGTATATGACGGAAACCACTTCAAGCCAGGGGTGCTGCAGCACCCCCAGCACCCCTAGGTCCAGCACCTATGGGCTATCATCCCTCGGTATGTGGGTCACATGGGGGCTTAGGTGGGAGATAGGTGCCCAGCTGCCTACCGTCAGGCTCCAGAGTGCATGCTTAGCGGCAGAAACCTAGACGCCTACAGAGCTTTCACAGTGAAAATTTAGGCACCAAGTAAGTTGAGGTAGCTACAGGAATTAGCAGCACCAAGGAGGGGTTTTGTAAGTGGGGCCTAAAACTGGAATTTAGGCATCTAAATCTGGGGTGTAGGTGTCTAAATCCCTTTCTGGATCTGTAGGTCTGCTAGGTCCTCTGTACCTAGCTCCCCATTTGTAAAATGGGGACAATAGTACTTGTTTTCTCCCACCCGTTTTATATTTAGATTCTAAAATCTTCAGGGCAGGCACTGTCTTTTACTCTGTGTTTGTACAGCCCCTGGCACAATGGGGCCCCGACGTCATTTGGGTCCTTTAGGCAATACTGTGCTATAGAATCATATAAGATAATAATCAATACACTCTGTGCCCCAGGGCAGGATTAGCACAATCTGTCCCTATCTATTGGAGGCAGAAAGTCATTCAAGTGGAGCCATTCCTTTTAATAGAGTAAAGAAAACTGAACTGAAAGCCCTAACCATACAAACAAGATACCAAGCATGTACAGTAGCTATTTTTCGTAATATTTTTGTCATGATGCTATGGATTTAGCAATAACATTACTTTGCTTTGTCATTGAAGAATAAGATTTGGTGGCTAAACAAGCTGGGCTAAATTTGTCTGAACTGCACAGAGTTATTTGACGAGATGTACTTATATATATACTTAGTTATTTGACGAGATATACTATATTAAAGCCGATATATCCATCGGCTTTAACTGGAGCTAAATCCCACCCAACTCTTTGGAAATCCAGGGGTTACAACTCAGAATATAAAGAGATCTACTTTATGACCATAAAAATGTGAACACAGAGTGGGATTATGCTGGTCAGACAATGTTAATGCAAATTTCACTCTAATGGAGATCATGTTAGGAGGCCATTATAATGACAGCAAAATGATATCCAGTGAGTTCTTAGGGAGTGCCTGTTCCAGGCCATTAGGTTTTTTGTTAAGATATAAAATTACATTGGCAAAGCAATTTAATCACAAATCCAGGGAGATAGCATGGCAATGTTATTGTGTTTTCATTACAATGGTAAAAATGCCTATACAAGTGTGAGAAGGCCACACAATAATGCAATTACCGTGGAAGGTTGTGATGAAACATAATATCAACGCAAGTCTTTGGAGACTTTATCATGATGCCATTACGACTTGTTCAGTCCAGAGTAAAACAAGACTCTGTGATGCTACAATTTCAGTGTAAAGATTGGAATACCAAAACTGCGGTGAATGGAATTGACTGACTGTATTTTTTACTCATTGAATCGTGTTGTGAAGATCAGAACTGGGTGAAGAATTCACAGCAAATAATGGATTCTGTGAATGTTACCTCTCGGACATTCGCACCTGTGCAGGGGCCCAGCACAAGTGTAATGCATCACTTAAGTCCCATATAAGCCAGCCAAACCACAACTCCACATGAGGCCAATGAGATCAGTGGATCCTGAGCGCATCTGAAAACCAAGCCCAATCATTTTACTGTAAATCCATGGATCTGCGCTACTGTTGTCACTATTGGAAATACCAGAGGCTACGCGATAGTTTGTGCTAATGTCATGAGACAAAGCTCTTGCACTCGTGCTTTAGGCTGGGATTTTCAGGGGATCATAAAGATTTCCAAAGTGTTTGGGTGCCTAAATCCCATAGGCTGCTTTAAAAACTCCAGATTAATAAAGTGTTTCCTTTACATAGTAACTTTCACCCAAGGTTCTCCACACAAGTAACAACTGAGCCCCACAACACACCAGGGATGTCTTCCAGTCTAATCTGTTCTCTTTAGGTTCTGACATCTTTCCCATCATTGTGGAATCTATTCTTCTCATTATACAGGTGAGTCAACCAAGTCAAAAAGAGGGGAAGTCCCTTTTCCTAATTCATGTGTTGATTAGTGGGGGATGGAACCCAGGAGTCCTGAGTCCTACATCCACTGCCCTATTGACTAGGAAACCTTGCTTTAACAGCAAATAGTTCAGTGTTGCTTGAGCAAGCTGTATTCCAGGCAGGATTTTTATCAAGGGCGTTCAGGTGTCTTCCCAGAGTACAGCATGTCTGTGAGCTATAATTGCCCTGTGCAAAGCAGGCAAGGACTTTTGAACTGTGTTTGTCTCTTGGTTTTATTTTTTTCAGTCCTCAAAATCTTTTTATATCCTTTCATTTACTAGTTCAATGAACATTGTAATAGAGGGATATATCATCCAATCCTGGCTTGCAGAAACTTGACCAAGAAAGCTCTGAAGCCAATGGTGAATGTCAATGTGTCAACTACCATAGTTCTTTTTAGCAGGGGCAGCAAGTGACAGAATGACTCCCTTGAACCAGGGACTTTTGAAATTGCTAGTAAAGGCCCATATTTTAGCAGCCTTGGTGATATGTTGCTGCAGGGACGGTGTGGGGAAGAAGAGCATAATATAATGGTCAGAGCCTAGTAAATAAATCTTTTATTAATTCACGCCTGTGCCGAGAGACAGGACAAGGTCTGTGTCTGTTAGAGCTGGGAGGACTTTTGGTTCTGTGAAAAACTCTCCGATTTGGAAGGGAGATTCCTTGGGACAGCTGTGTCAGCCCACTTGGCAGGCTTTGAAACCTGCCTGGCAGAAAGGGTTTGGTCCGAAACCTGCCTGGTTTCTGTTGGAATTTCATAGAAACCATGGACTGTTTCTCTTCTGATGAATCAATGTTGTCTGATGGAAAAACATGAACTGGAAAATTTCTGATCAGCTGTAGTGTCTCTATATATCCAAGTACTGTTGTTGTTGTTAGGATTTATTCGTATTGTGGTAATACTTCAGAGCCCCAATCATGGAGCATAACCCCGTGGCACCCGGTACTTACAAACACAGAACAAAAAGATGGTACCTGCCCCAAGGAGCTTAAAATCTAAATACAGCCCTTGTCACCGTAAAAGCCTCACAATCAGTAATAGATTTTATCTTTGCAACATCCCTGTGTGGCAGGAAAACATAATCCCTGTTTTACAGGTGGGGAACTGAGACACGAGGTAGTTTAAGTGACTTGCCCAAGATCATGTAGGAAGTTTGTTGTTGAGCCAAGGAGCACGTACAGGTCTTTTGAGTCCCAGTCCAGTACCCTGTTCTCTAAACCTACCCTTACACCGCATCAGACTCAGTCTGAGGCCCTAAATTTGATTTTTACATGGTGCACTGGCCTGTTATTGTCCCTTTGCACAAGCCCCCTATGAATATTCACCAAGGTTTGTTATTTATATAAATATTACACACACACAAATTACGTTAAAAAACACGCATGATTATAAAGTCAAGCACTCAAAAGTTAGGAAATCCCAGAATTATGGTTGCCTATGCAGTCTTAATGGAGCCCCATCGTGTGTATGCCGGTTGCAGTCTTTAGTTACGTGATCAAATGTGATTTTTTTCCCACAGGCCCTGCCTCTTTGGAGATTTTAGCTGCTAAAAGCACAAGAAGTCTCTACTGTGCATGTGCAAACTGCTATTTTTCAAACGCTTATAACTTGGCCACGTTTGGGTGCATTTTCATGGGGATGGCAAAAGGTACATGTCTGACACAAAGGCCTCCCCCATGCCAAATTTCAAGTTCCTGCTCCAAGCCTGAGCCTCTCAAAGAACAGGTCGCCAGCCTTGTTTCAATATGGCAAAACAATGTCTTTTCCTCCAGCCTCATTCTCCAAAATGGCTAAACTATTTTGGCTGAAACTTTCCCAAAACCATAGCCTGAGGCAGACACCTGGCATGGAAAATGTCCACCCGAATAGTTAAAGTTGAGCAAAGTTACAATCAATTGAGAACAGGGTCCTATAATGGGAAGTGTCAGGCAACCTTAATAATAGGCAATAGTCTCAGCCCAGACTATAACACAGGGCCAAATTCTTCAGTCTGTATTAAAAGCTCTATTATGCCCCAATTGAAACCAAAGACTAAATTCCAATTGCTGTCTATGGAGAAGGATCAGGCCTGTAATCCATGCTGAAGTAAACTCTCACTGAGTAATGGCGATGAAGCGGGGACCATATAGAGGTACATATATTTAAAGCAGACTCATGTCTCATTCCCCCAGTGTCTCAGTCTCCAGACTAGCCGGGACTAAGAGTGATGTAGAGACACCATAATCAGCCCCTGGGGGGTGGAAGGTTAAGATAGTCTCTCATTGTATAGCAGTGACATAACTGGTTGGTCAACTCTAAAGGGAATTCCAGTCAGGTCCTCAGTTGAAAGTGGAACCTGAAAGGTGAGTGGACAGTGGGGACATAATGAGGAACACGATGGACTCATGAGACATGAATTAATCCTTCCCTTCACCCCTAGCTGATTTCTGTGCATCTTCTAGCAAACAAGGGCCAAGTTCACTCTGGATGTAACTCCACTGGAACCAAAGGACTTGCACAAAGGATGGTTTTGGTGCGAGGCATTAAATCTTGGATTCACAGTAAAGCGAGTCTTCACTGAAATGCTACATGGTAGCAATTAGGCAGGGATGCCTGGCAAAGGCTGGGAGCTCTGGGGTCCACAGATTCCCCCTGTGACTCTCATCTGGTTTTAATCCTCAAAGGAGATGGCTAAATAGGAAATTAAAACTTGCACACCCCTGTACTGAAATCATTGCTGCAGACCTGTCTTCCTGCCTCTGCACTTTCAGATTAATTAGTTCATGTTTGTACAGCTCTGCAAAGCTGCAAAGCCCCGCAAAAGTGCTAAGTATTATCATTATTCACTTTCTAGCTGGCAGGCTGTGTACAAAACTCTTCTGCCTGAAGGACCATTTGACTATTCTTCACATCGTCATGCTGCCCCTTCAGGCGCATAACCTGGTGAGAACTAGGGCTAGAACATGCCTGTTATTCAAACGATTTCTCCATCCATAATGCTGGGCCAAGGTAGGTGTTACTCTCCCCATTTGACTGCTGCAGAAATTAAGGCACAGAGAAGTTAAGGTGCATCTTTCCAAAAGTGGCCATTAATTTAGAGTGCCTGGGTACCCCTCTGAGCCACCTTGGTCCTGATTTTCAGAGGTGCTGAGCACCTGCAGCCCCCTTTGGCTTCAGTTGGAGTTGTGGGTGCTCAGCACTTCTGAAAATCAGGCCCTGCGTGTCCCTAGAATCATCCATACTTACTAGACACTTTTGAAAATGTGGACCCAAGACCAAGTGATTTGCCTGCTTAAGAAGATGGTGGTAGAACCTGGAACAGACCACAGTTCTGCTAATGCACAGCTCCGTGGCTTAATCCCCCGCCCATCCTGCCTTCCTTCTAATGATCTAAATTCTGCTCTTGGGTCCCCGCTGCAGACCTCCATTGCTTACTGCGCTCTCACAGCCTGCACGAAAATTCCATCGACATCAGGGGGAGTTTGTCCAGGGGAATACACCTAAATCTAAGGGATATTATAAATTACCTCCGTTGGGTGGGGACACGGCCAGCATTTCATAAGAATCTCATCACTTACCACCCTGCATCTTACTGCTGAGTGGTTTGTGATGAGGTACCTCTGATACCCTCAGAGTTCCTTGATCAGAGATTCAACCTAGGTATTATTATTTAACAAGTTTATTACGGCAGTGCCTAAGGGCTGGCCAAGAGTGGAGCCCATTGTGCAAGGTGCTGTTCAAACACAGAGTGGTAGACGGTCCCTGCTTACAATTTCAACAGACAAAACAGATGCAGGGGGAGACTTAACACACAAGCGGAGTGATGGCACATTGACTGCACAGGTCTCACTGGCTGATGATGTCTTTCTGGTGGTGGATAAAGCTCAGGTGCCCATACCAATTATATTTCAGATCTACCCAGTATCCACGACCTCTGATGCTATTGGCCACATGGCAGCAGGCCCAGGCAGGGATAGAGCGGTATTGGAGAGGTTCTGTTCTGTGAAGGGACCCAGAGGCTAGTATTGGGTGGCTGCTCATCTAATCCAAGTGCTGTTCTGTGGGAGTGCTGCAGAGTTCTGCATTGTCCCCCTTCCTGTTTGGTGTGTACAGGAGACTTGGGGAGGTAGTGAGATGTTTGTGGTACCCGGCAATCAGTACACGGATGACACTCTGCCCTGCATCTCCGTTTCACCAGAACTGGATAATTCAGTTGTCAGTGGAGACAAGGCACTGTAGTTTATACCATGAGGTAGCTAGGCCATGTGAGCCATGAACGGGACCATAGTGCTGACCTTGCCTATCCACCTCATGGTAAAAACTATAATGCCCTCCCACTGCTAGGGTTTTACAGCTGGATAGCTATTGCTCATTAGTTATCCTATGCTAAAAACAGACCTATTTTGGCAATGAAGCCAAAGCCAGAGACTTGAGCTTGGATGAGAGCAAACTGGATGAAGCTAAATGTGGATAACACAGAGATGATGGAGTTGCATTGGTAGAAACATCCAGATTTGACTGGGGGAGATTATATCTGTCCCTCTCATTGAGGGGGGTACATCTGTCTTTTCTCACTCACGTCCAAATCCAGGAATCCTATTGGATCTTCAGCAATTTCTAAATACTCAAGTAGCTGCATTAGCTTGTGTTTTCCTTGTTTTGTTTTTAATGTTGTGCTGCATTATTGCTTGCAAACATTTACAAAGCTTTGGCATTGCCAAGCTGTTAAGAGTTCAGTCCTACACAAGCTGAACTGCCATGGATTTCAATGAGAGTTTTGCCTGAATTATGACTTCAGTATAAGGACCTTATTGCTATAATTGGAAGCACCATGAGGCTCGTGGGAGCTGTTCTATAAAGATGGAATCCTGTAAACACTGGTACACATGTTGACTAGAAACACTAGAGCTGGCCAGAGAACAACAGTTCCGCTTCCCAACAACTTTTGAGGTTTTGAAATTTGTTTTCGTTCCACATTGAAAAGAGAACAAAACCCTGAGAACATTTTTTGAAAACAGAATTCTGCCAAAAGACCCATCTTTGCACAGAAAAGGTCAGGTTTTTGATTCTTCTCTCCCTCTGGAAATGACTGGAGAGTCTACCCTGGACCTCAGAAACCTTCCCAAGGAAAACTTGGTTGAAATCAATCATATTTTGACAAAAAAAATTAATCAAAAATGTTCCAACCAGTTCTATTAAACAAATAAATAGTTTGCAGGATCAAATACGTGTTTGCAAGAGGGGGGCCCAAATCAATAAATATTACAAAATCTATATAGTAATGTAGGACCCAACCTTGCTCTCCTTAAAGTTACACTTGACAATGGATAGGCCACTTATGTGATACCATTGCCTATCACGCTGATCAGTATTGTTTCCTTCTTCTCCTTGTCTGTCTGTTTTATCACCTGGTGTCTCTCATCTTACACTTAGTCTGTGAGCTCCTTCAGATGGGGCCCATCTTTGTTATGTACAAAGCACTTAGCACAATGAGGCCCTAGTCCATGAGTGGAACACTTAGACCCTACCTCCACAATCACCACCATCATCATCAAAGAAGTCTTCTAATAGTTATGGATTCTCTTAACCCAGTGCTTAGTTAAAGGTGAAATGCAAACCAAAAACTAAATCCTTCATTTTGTTCTTTTCTGCCTCTTTATGATGTATGAGGCAGCTGCATAAAGTTTTGAGGAAGGGTGTTTGTTTTACTTTACTCTTTTTTTTTTAATGATAGAAACATCAGGTCTTCACAGTGCTGGAGGACACTGGCAGGAGCTCTGGAGGATCTGATGAATGGTGACATCTGATGTCACATGAGACTGTAACCTGAGCAACAGCTTCACTCCCAATGGAGGCCGGAAGGGATGCTGAGTCATTGCCTGTTTCTGCTTCTCAATCACCTTTAATGAAAAGCTTTGCTGGAAGATTTCCCCCCACCCCTTCCCCCACCCAAATTAAAGAACAAACGCTCAATTAATAAATGAACACAAGGAAAAATATCAGCTAACATCAATGAAACTTTAATTTCCTGAATGAACTAATTTTGGTTCAAAAGTCAGCGTCCGTTGGTAATTTTCTAAAGTGGCTACAAACAGGAATAACTTCTGAGATGGAGGCTTTCCAGCAAATATAGATGACTACATTAATAAGTCTGCAGTTAGAGAGAATGGGAAGGAAATCAGAGGAGATCTTGTTTAATGAACTAAAACCAAGAACTGTCACTGAAGAAAAACCCTCCATTAAAAGATTACAAGTTTCTTTTCTTCTTTTTCTTGAGTTTATTTCCCCTTTCTTTTAAAATCCATGTTTATCTTCCTATTTCCAGCAGATAAAGTGGTTTTTGTTTTTTTTTAATTTAAATAGCCAGCTTCAGATGATACTTCTTTCCTCCTGCCTCTGGGAAGTTGCATATTTGGGGTCCAAAAATATGAGTAAGATCATATTACGAAAGCAAACATTTACATCCCTTGCTTTGGCATGGCAGAAACATACAGCTGCCCTTTCGGTATGGACTACAGCTCTCTCTCTCTCTTCGGTGCTTAGACGGCCCCAATGGCCATAAGCGCTGAGTATTCACAATCTTTAACATGCTACCCTGTGGCATCAGGCAGTGCTGTTATCCCCATTTGATAGCCGGGGAAATGAGGCACAGAGCCGCCAATCTCCATTGTGAGTTGGGTACCTCAATACCTTTGAGAATCTGGGCCTATATGACACATCTAAGGTCACCTGTTAAGTCTACAGCAGAGCAGGGACAGGAATACAGCTCTCCTAAGTCTCCTAACTCATGGCCTATCCATTAGACCATCCTTCCTCCCCAAATGTCAGTTTTTAAGTGTAGCCAATATGTATTTTTACATATAATGGGCCCAGTTCTACCTCCCCACATAAAGGCCACGTTGTTGCCTGTCTAACACTCCCATGCAGGGGCACAAGACATCCTGCTTCCTCTCCTGCACTGGCTAGCTACATCACAGTGGAGGGAAGCAGCAGTAGGGTGAGGAGGAGGGAGGCAGGTACGGGGCGGGAATGGTGTCTTGCTTCTGTCCCGTCACAGTCCTGGGGGAATAACATACCCACCCCTGGCCTCCCACTCCCACCCCAGAGCAAGGATCGAACCAGGAAGCAGAGTCACAGTCTGGTTCTGAGTCTGTGCCTTGGCTCGCACAGCTACGTGCTTCCCCTTACAATTAATTATTAATTCGTCAATGACATTTATTTGTTTCTTCTTTTGCTTTCCACGCACTCGTTCCATCAAATGGAGCAAGTGCCCGGCCTTGGCTTTGGGTGCTCCTTGACACACTTGGAAAACAGAGTTGCAGCATCACCAGCTCTTGTGATTCTACTGGTGGGAGCTGGTGTTTTCCTTAAAGCCTCATCTCCCGGAGTCTTGTGATTCTGAGAGACTCTTGGCTTTCACTTAAAAGTAAGTCTCCAACCCTTGTGATTGCAGGGGAAAGATTGACCCTGAAAGGCTCATAAACCAGACAGCAAATAAAAGGAACCCCATTTTTAAATATCATGATTTTAAGACAATCTCGTGATTTGGGGGGGGGGGGTCTGACTCATGATTTTTGAACATGTGGGGTTAGCAATGCTGCAGTTATAAAAATAGATAGCCCCCTACCGCCCAATTACCAAGATAAATAATAGCCAAACAGCTAAATCCTGCTCAGACTTGTAACTTCTTGTTGTGTGGGGGTGGACACACACTGCACTGAGATTCAGGCTTTCATCTGTGGAGGTCTCGGAGACAACTACTGGTGTGTCAGCCAAAATGGTGGCTGCCACTCACCTATGTGAGGTAAAAATGGGTATTATTGAAAAATCCATATTCTGGATCTCAATGTCATCCTAAGAAACCTCTTCTTCCCACCCCTGGCTAACAGCACATGTTGTTTGCTGTTACCAAAGAGCCGGAGTAGGTCTACCCTTCCTTTCTCAGCTCCTGTCCTGGAGGCCCTTCAGGTTTCTGAGAGAGCCAGGATTGCGTTGGAAAACACGTGTCTCCTATCATCCTTCTATAGTGGCTGTATCACTATGCACCTATTGTTTGCTGATAGCCTTCCACAGGTGCTTTTAATAGATCCATTATAGCAGCAAGGACAGTGCATGACATCGGTGCAAAGCTGAATTGTAAATGTTTTTTAATGAGGATGATTCATGGTACCTACTGTCCCTATTACCATGGTGAGAAATGTGCCTGACTGGGGTTGCATTATGCTAACGGTTCAGCGTACTGAAGCTTGGCCACGATATATTAGTTAAGAAAAGACTGCAGCTGTCAGTTGCGACTCGTGGTTTTCGGTAGTGTGGCAGGGTGGACTAGGTCCGGAGGCCCCCTGTCCCAGAATAGAGCAGTGAAAAGGCCTCCAGGCAGCCTAGAGTGGCTACAGAAGAGAGGCTAATCAGAGGGGTCTGCTGGAGCGACCAATAAGGGCCCAGAAGGGCCAGATAAAAGGCAAGCAACAGAGCAGAGCCTTCAGTTGCTGTGTGGAGCTTGATGAGGGAGGACTGGGTGCCTGACTGGCTAGAGGAGCAGCAGGCCACGGGGAGCTCACAGCAGAGAGCTCACCAGGCAAACTGAGCCCAGGCAAGGCTGCCAAAGACCAGACGCCTGGCTGGCTGGATAGAACAGCAGCAGGGCCATGAAAAGGTCAGTGTGGGCAGGCTGAACCCAAGGGACTGAGCCCAGGGAGAGCTGCTGAAAAGGACACCAGTTGAGGGTACCAAGATGGGCCCCAGCTAGGTGTCTGAAGAAGGCAGTGCCTCTGGGAAGAAGCCTAAGAGCTACAGCCCCATACCAGGGCCGTGATAAGAACTTGGGACTGTAGACCCCGGAAGGGGGGACAGCGTGTGCGGCTTGGCCAGAGAGAACCAGCCGAGAGACCCAGCGGCCAGGGGGCGCTCACGAGAGGCAGGTCCCATCCTGATGTAAGACCCGAAAAGAAAAGCAGGCGCACACCTAACCAAGAGAAAGGGGGCCATCCGCGAGAGGTGGGGTCCCCCCACAGAAAATGAACTGTTTGCAGACACTATCGGGGTGCCCATGAGATGTGGGTGCTGACACTATTGCAGGTAGAAAATGATGTAGGCAATAATAATCCCAAAGTAATAACAGTACCATGCAATGCTCTAGTGCTTTTCGTGAACGGCCCTCAAAGCTCCTTCTAGGGATAGGCTGGAACCAGAGCTCTGACACCTTCATATTAAGGGGAAGTTTTGGATTTGGATCTGGATCCAGACTTGGCAGCTGGCCCTGTCTAATAATGGGGAACATCCGGACCTAAGATCTGAATCCCCCTTGAGTTTTGGAGTCTGGGTCTAAACTTTATAGCTAAACATCTCAACCTCCTACTCCAACAGGGCACAAGCATAGCAAGTAGTATTAACCCAATTGAAGGATGGGGAAGCTGAGGTGTGAAGTGATTGCTTGAAGTCACAGAGCAAATCTGTAGCAAAGCCAGGTTTAGAAGCCCCAGCCAGCCCCCAGCCTCTGCCCTTCCCAATAGATCACTGCTTTGCACAACAACAAAAGGTTCTCTTAACTGCAAAAGCCTAGACTGCTCTCTGTCTCCAAATGGAGAGGGTAACAGGAAATCAATTTAAATATTCCAGCAACCTTAGAATGGCAGCAGAAGCAATCTAACAACTGACCCACATGCTCTTCATAGGGGCAGAGGCAGCCTATGGGTGAAATGTTCTTCACTGGATCCGTACATTCACATTGCAGTTAGAGATGGGGGCTTAAACTGCAAATGGGGATTCAGGTGCAGGTATTTGGTTCAGCCCATGAGGATGTTAAGGGACTAGTACTCAGGCTCCTTGTGTTCTATTCCCACCTCTGTCACTGACTACCTTGTGGCCTTCAGTAAACCACGTCACCACTCGGTGCCTCAGTTTCCTCACCTGTAAAATGGGAATAAGGACACTGCCCTTCCTTGTAGAATGCTTTGAGAACTATGGCAGAAAAGAGCTTATTAATGATTATTGTTTAACTACACCAACCTAGCCTCAGGGTGGTTTGGGGGAATGATTGGATCTGGGCACGTATTACAATAAAATAAAAGCCCCTCTCTTTTTGTGTGTGTGCTCACTTCACTCCATTTTTGATGGGCTGCTTCTAATGACACCAGTGCAACCTCAATGGAAAAGCTATTAATTTTCACGCTCAACGGTGGGCTTTCAAGTCTGCCCCAGTGGGGTTGGTGAATGGGTTTTGAACGATGGAGCAGAGATTCCCCAGGAAGCTGCCTCAATTCTCATTAATACAAATCCCTACCGGCTGACTCCAGCACTCCGACAATGTGCTCAAATGCTGAAAATTAGCCACATTCATCATCATAAATAACAGGGTATGCCACTTTGAATGGTGAAGTGGCTCTGATAGATTGTTTCGTGGAGGGTCCCAATATGCAAATATTGGGAATAATCAAATCCTCTGACAAACAGGAAGAGTTAATTGAAATAATTGAATCACTGCCTTGTTACGTATGGACTGATTTAGACCCTCATTATGGATTTGGCAGGTACTTTGCATAACAAATCAATGTAAAATGGCACATGAGAATAAGGTAATTCATAATGAAACTAAAACTCGGGATTATGAGGCAAGAGTAAACCTCTTCATCTGAAATGAATGGCCCAACTATTAGAGGGGAAGCGTGGGCCAGTGGATAAAGCAAAGACATCGGGAAAAGAAAGGTGATCCAGTGGCTAGGAAGCTAGCCTACTGGTTGGAAGACTGATGTTCACTCCCCTGCTCTGCTACAGCCTTCTTATGGTGACCTTGGGCAAGTCATTTAGGATACATTTGCACCTGAGCTGGGCAGTACAATTTCTGCTCAAGTAGATGTACACAAGTCAGTGCGCTAAAAATAGAAGCGTGGCTGCGGTGGGATAGGCTAGCAGCCCAGGTAAGGCCCAAGGGTCCTGGATGGGATTTTTCTCAGGCCACATAGCCCATATCCCACCTGCTGCAGCTACACTTTGGTTTTTAGAATGCTAGCTTGACCAAAGCTAGCACACATCTGTCCGCCTGGGGTGGAAACTCCAGCTCCAAGTGCAGACATGCCTGCAGTCTCTCTCTGCCTCAGTTTCCCCAGCTGTAAAAAACTGGAGATAAGAGCACTGCCCTATAGCACAGATGTTGCGAGAGGCAAGATGTTAAAGATTGTGAGCTGCTCAGATAATGGGTGCCAGATATGTCCCATAGACAGATCAGAGTTCTATTCCCAGGTCTGCCTCAAACTTGCTGTCTGAAGCCAACTCAGGTCACCACTCAGTGCCTTGTTTTCCCTAGCCATACAAGGGAGCTAATAATACTGAACCCATCTCACACGAGTCTTGGGAGATTAAGTCATTAATGTCTGCAAAGTGCTTTAAGATCCCTCAGTAGAATGTGCTGTAAGGGCGCAAGTATTTATCATTTTTTATCACAGTAGTGCCTAGAGGTCCCAGTCAAAATCAGACCTCCATTGTGTTTGGTGCTGTACAAACATGGCATAAAAGATGGTCTGTGCCCTAAAACTCCCAGTCTAATAGAGCAGACAGACCAGGGGTGGGAGAAAGGAAGTACTATTGCCCCCATTTTGAAAATTGGGAACAGGGAAACAAAGAGAACTCAGTGGCGAAACTCCCGTGGACTTCAGTGGGGTCAGGATTTTCCCCTAAATAACTTGCCTATGGTCGTACAAAGTCTGTGTCTGGTAGAGCCCAGACTGGAACGTGGGTCTCCTGAGTCACTGGCCAGTAACTTAACTACAAGCCTCTCCTTCTTCTGCAGTAAATTAAGTATTATTATTGAAACAGAGTGATATGTAGCAGAGCCACACATTAATTTCCAACTGCAACTGAGCTGCCAAATAAGGTTACAGTATACACAGTGTTAGTGTGGCTTAGATCTGTGCGCATTATGAAATCTTTGAGGGTAGGATGTGCATTATTGCAAGTCACTGGTGGGAAGCCTGGTATTTCCAGTGGAAATCACCCTAACCTATTGCAAAACTCTGGAGGGATGTAGCAAAGAGTAATCAATCAATTGCTGTCAAACGTGGAGGGTGTATCTACGGGGGTAACACAGTGGTCAGTCCTGGGTCTGGTACTATTCATGACTTGAATAATGGAGTGGAGAGGATGCTTATCCAATTTTCAGATGACATCAAGCTGGGAAAGGTTGCAAGCACTTTGGAGGACAGGATTAGAATTCAAAACAACCTTGACAAATTAGAGAATTGGTCTGACATCAACAAGATGAAATTCAATAAAGCCAAGTGCAAAGCACTACACTTAGAAAAGAAAAATCAAACACACCCGCTACAACTTGGGGAATAACTGACCAGGGGATAGTGCTGCTGAAAAGGTTCTGGGGGTTCTGGCAGTTTCCACGGTATGCATCCGATGAAGTGAGCTGTAGCTCACGAAAGCTCATGCTCAAATAAATTGGTTAGTCTCTAAGGTGCCACAAGTACTCCTTTTCTTTTTGCGAATACAGACTAACACGGCTGTTACTCTGAAACCTGTCATTATGCAAGGCACTGCATTTAGCCGTATGGAGTGGAAATCTATCAACTGCATGAAAAAACTTGTACAGATACAGACAGACATCATCTTCCTTTCCAAATGCAAACAGATGGACATCGTACCAAAAGGACTGAAGGTAAAAAATCCATTACAATCTACATACCACACAGACTAGGCAGTTTCCACGGTATGCATCCGATGAAGTGAGCTGTAGCTCACGAAAGCTCATGCTCAAATAAATTGGTTAGTCTCTAAGGTGCCACAAGTCCTCCTTTTCTTTTTGGGGGTTATAATGGTTCACAAACTGAATATGAGTCAACAAGGTGCCGCAGTTGCGAAAAAGGCTTCTACCGTTCTGGGGTGTATTAACAGGAGTGCCGTACGTAAGACACAGGAGGTAATTGTCCTGCTTTACTCAGCACTGATGAGTCCTCCTCAGTGGAAGTACCATGTCCAATTCTTTAGGAAGCTGTGGATAAATTGGAGAGAGTCCACAGGAGAGCAGCAAAAATGACAAAGGTTTAGAAAACCCAAAGTATGAAGAAAGGTTAAAGAAACTGGGGATGTTTAGTCTTGAGGAAAAAAGACGGCGGGGGCATGAGTGGCGAGTAATGGAGGCTGGGGGAGGCTAAGCCTCCGCTCATGCTCCCCGCCACGGCCCTGGGGCCACAGCTCCTCCAGCCAGCCAGGGCACGGGATGGCTCGGGTGGGCTGGGGCTCGGGGAGGGGCAGGCTGGTGGGCCGAGGGTCGGGGCAGTGCGGGCGGGCCAGGGCTCGGACAGGCCGGCGGGTCAGGGCTTGGGATGGCTCAGGCAGATCAGCAGGCAGGGGCTCTTCGGACCATGGTGGGGGGGCTTGGGGCTCCTCTGGCCCAAGTGACTGAGACCAGGAGGAGGCGGGGCCTTGGGCAGAAGCGGGGGCATGGGGCTAGCCTCCCTGAATGGGACGGTTCATACACTGCCCATACTAAGGGGAAACCTAATAACAATCTTAAAGTAAGTTAAGGGCTGTTTTAAAGAGGATGGTGATGGATTGTTCTCCGTGTCCACTGAAAGTAAGACAAGAAGCAATGTGGGCTTACTCTGCAGCAAGGGATATTTAGGTTGGATATTAGGAAAAACTTTCTAACTCTCAGGATAGTTATGCTCTGGAACAGGCTTCCAAGGGAGGTGGCGGAACCCCTGTCATTGGAGGTTTTTAAGAACAGGCTGGACAGACACCTGTCAGTGATGCTCTAGGGATGCTTCATCACCACAGCATCCAACCACCACGCAGTCATTAATGGATTAATTAATGGAGCCTCAGTGTCAATACAGCTTATTTTGGTGAATTCACTGAAATCAGCTATAGTGACATAGGCACTTTTATATTGACATACCTGTGTCTACCCTACAGGTTGCACTGATTTAAAAACTATATGTAGACAAGCCTGAATGTTACATAATCTTGTTCTGGGTGCTTTGCACAGGAGGCAGCGTTGCCTAGGAAATAAACCCACTGGATTGGTTCTCTGGACACCTGAGTTTTATTCTCAGCTCTGCCACTGGCCTATTGGGTGACCTTGGGCAAGTCATTTTGCCACCTGATGCCTCAGTTTCCCCATCTGTAAAATGGGGGTAATGATTTTTACTTGCCTTTGTGTAAAATGCTTTGAGATCTGCAGATGAAATGCACTAGATAGGACCCAGGTATTATTATTCTCCAAAGACCTATAATTTTTAATGGAAATCACCCTACACTATTGCGAGGGAAATTTGCATGGGTTTTTGTAAGAGCTTTAAAATTCACTTATTTTGCCTCTAGAGATTGATATAAGAGAGAGGAGTTCACAAATGAGGGACCAAATGAGCCTCCTGTAAGAGGGCCTATGTGGTACGTAGGTGAATGTCACCCCTGCATGATAAAACAGTACCTGGAAATAAAGATAAAACAATGCTAGAAGCAAATTTTGCCTGAAGTTCTATTTAGTGTGGCGGCATTGTGTAGCAGCTAGAACTTTGCAGTGGGACTCCAGGGATCTGAATTCTCTACTTGACTCTGCCACTGACCTGCTGTGTAACCTTGAACAAGTCACCTCGCTTCTGTTTTGCTTCTCATCCTTTGCCTACTTATATTGTAAGCTCTTGGGACAGGGGCTGTCTTTGTGTCTGATCTCCGTTGGGGTTTCTAGGTACTGACATAATAAATAGAATTCTATTTGATGTCTCGGACATAACTTTTTTGCATTCTAGGAATCCTACAACCTGAGTAGGTAAAACAAACCCCTCACACCTAATGATTAAACTATAGGTGTTTAGTCTAAAATAAAAGGAAATCCTCGTTGAATAATAGCCAAAGAAATTAAACTGACTAATGAGAGGTACTCTGGGAACTCAAAACCAGGAGTCTTGCCAAGTTAGAGAATTGATACAACTTAGTTGGCTGTATAGGACAGATAATATGAGGCTTGTGGGATGTTGCTCTGACAGTTCTAGTCCTTGTGACTTTGTTCCCTCTGTGTCTCTGGACAGACCTATTCGCTCTACCGTCACACGTAGGAGATTATTTTAATTGGGGAGCTTGTCACGGAGAAATATGCTTCTGAAAAACCAGCCACTTCCTCCTGTTTCCTTTGTGGAAGTGCCATTCACAGTAGAAAGAGGGTCGGATGAGCTAGGCAGCCCAGCTTGGCTTGAGAGCTTGAGGCTTTTGATGAAACAAAATGTATCAAAGAGACTTTAGGGCTTGTGAAAAGTCCCAGAGTTTCCATCCATCTGCTCACAGAATAGATATAACACAGACAGCAGCAGCTTTCCCAGACTGTCCTGCTGATGTGTCTCCACATAGAATATCAGGGTTGGAAGGGACCTCAAGAGGTTATCTTGTCCAACACCCTGCTCAAAGCAGGAGCAATCTCCAATTTTTGCCCTGGATCCCTAAATGGCCCCCTCAAGGATTGAACTCACAACCCTAGGTTTAGCAGGCCAATGCGCAAACCACTGAACTATCTCTCCCCCCACTTTGTTAATTACATGTAGTTGGCACTGGGATGTTTTGCCGGGGGGGGGAGGGGGAGGTTGTTTGTTTGGGTTGGTGGTGGTGGTGTTTTTTTGTCCATCTACAGCATCTAATAAGCCAGATCTGCAACTGATGTAAATCAGCATAGCTCCATTGATTTCAGGAGAGTTATTTCGCCTTCACCACCTGGGGATCAGGCTCTGTCTGTTTTGAACAGGAGATAATTGTAGCTGAATCTTTTGACATTTCAGCAATTTGCCATAAGGCACACAGAATGAGAGCAGGTTTATAGGTTATCACGTGATATCCTCCCGCTGTTGTAGGGATATTTAGGACACCACTACTCCAGGGAGGTTCCATCAATATAATATTCTGGATTACTAATGTTTGCTTTGTTTTATTGGCAGAGGTAGTATGTGGGTCAAATTCTGCACGGGTGTACACTCAACTTATCCCTGTTGCCTACGTTAGTGTCCCAGTCTCACAGTGGGATACAAGATGGTGGACCCCTATGTCTGTCTGCTTTGACTTTAATGGGGCTTCACATGGACCACCAGAATTGGTCCATGTGTTTCACTGCAGGATCAGGGCCTTTGTTTGTACAGGATGTAAATCAGTGCAGGATTTGGCCTCATGTATGGATATTGACATGTCCTCTACCCAACCCCAGGTGGTTCCACTTCTGGGAGAGGTGTTATTCAATCCCAAAGGTTGGATCGATTTTACACCTAACATAAACTTCATTTCAGCCAATGATGGGCCACTACAATTTGCAATTGGCTTGCCCTAAAGCAAGCTTGCCCTTTTTTGGCCAAACCATCCCCTCTTTTTCAGGTGCTCTACATTCAGTCTGACAAGGTGCTGAGCCCGCTGAGCCCAATCCAGCCAAGCACTTAAATATGGGACTCCCCACGTGTTTAAAGTTAAGCATGTATTTAGGTGTGGTGCTGGGCTGGAGTAATGACCCTTGCAGGGCTGAGCTTTCTGTGTCCACTGCAGGTGTGATGCTCAGACATGGATATCCCTGTTTGGAGCCTGACAGTACCACAGCCTGACAGTGAACAATACCGTACTGAAACAGACACTCCTCTAATGCTGCTACAAAACTTATGGGACTAAGTATCTCTGCCGTATTTCTTTTATTGTCTTTCTCACAGGGACCAGTACAGGGGACCTCCAACTTTGCACAAAAACACTGTGTCCAAGGTGAGGTTGTGGTATTATTAAAAATGCCATTATTTATGGGCTTTCCCCTGATTATTCTCTCAGTCAGAAAGTTCCTGCTATCTAACTGGGATGGAGGAAGATCTTGTGGCTATGACACTTCAAGGACCCAATCCTGGAAGGTGCTGAGTTCCTGAAATGTTCTGACTGTCCTCAAATCCCATTGAAGTCAAGGAGAGTTGTAGGGCATTCAGCAACTCTGAAAAACAAGCCACATATTTAGATACCTAAATCAAGATTTCCAGAGGAAGGATAATGCGCAGTGGTTATGGTGTTACGCTGCAACTCACAAGGTGTGGGTTCCGTTCTCTGCTCTGCTACTGACTCCCTTTGTGGCCTTGGATAAGTCATTAAGACCTACATCCTCATAGGTCTGTAGGTGCCTAACTCCTGTTGGCATAACTGATTTCAGCAAGGCACGTAAAGACCTTCAAGGATCTGGACCTCAGTTCCCCATCTGTAAAATGGGAATAAGAGTATGTCCCTAGCTGCCAGTGGTGTTATGAGGGTGAATATGTTAAAGATTGTGAGATGTTCAGATACAATAGCACTGGGGCTCTATAAATCCCCAAAATAGATAAGTACCTGCATTTGGACACACAAATTTTGGCCTTAAATCTCTCTGTGCCTCAGTTTCCTATCTGTCCAAACGCATTAGTAAACAGTTACCAGCCTCACAGGGTATTGTAAAGTTTGGTTAATTGATTAATTTAAAGGACATACAGATTTTTAAATGGAATGAACTATGACCAGAATTTTCAGGGGGGCCCAGCATTCACAGTTGGGGCCAGAAACCTAAATAAGTAGCCAGATTTTCAGATGAGCTCAACAGACTGGATGCAGGTTGGGTGCTGGGCATTTTTGAAAATCTGGTCATTAGTGTCACTCTGGGAGCAGCTGGATGTGAACTGATTTTGAAAGTGTGATCTTTAAACAGGTGTCTAAGTGGGAGCTGAACGCTGTTAAAAATCTGATCCCCGGTTGTGGGTGCTGAGCGCTTGGAAATCTGTCCCCAAACCCTTTCAAAAACTGGCTCGTTAGAAGGGCCAGCTTCCAGTCTCTGTTCCATTGTTGTTAATCAGTGGAGTTACTCCAGTGTAAATCTGGCCCTCTAGACACAAATGATTATGAATTATTTCTTTAAAGAATCAAAACTCCATCTTCATCACACAAATCAGTGCATAGTCCCTTGCTGAGCAAACGAGCTGGCCTCATTTCCCAGCTCCCAGCGTAGATCAGCACTCATCAGGGCCACAATTCCAACACAGTTCAGAGATCCAAAGATGACACAGAGCGTCTGAGCCGTTACCAGGGGCTTCATTACAAGACTTTGCGAGAATGACTGTGAAAGCTAATGATAGCAACATTAATGTGAGGATTTGTATGAAATATCACCAGGCTCTATACCATGGAGACAAGAGTTTAGTAGGATTCAAAACAGGACTTGAACACTTTTATGGATAATGAGAACATCCAGTATCCTAAAGCACGATTTTTTGGAAGGGCTGTAAACCTTCTGGCTTCGTGAGGGAACCTCTAATTAATTGGGGCCAGGAGGAAACTTCCACTGCCACCAGATTGTTCCATAACTGCCTACAATGGGATTTCTCACAGCTGCCTCTGAAACAGCTGGTACTAGCCTCTGACAGGACACTGGACCACTGGGCTGACCTGGTATGGCAATTCCCACAGTCCTGTGGTTTTGCATCCAGTCCCATAGGCTATGAAGCAATATCTCCGAAATTACTGTGTGTTGCCATTGTACAGCTCAGCTCAGCTCTAGAGTAAATAGATGGTGAGATTTCTTCCAGCATAGAAAATATAGAGCAGATAAGTGTCACGAAGGCATATCTGTAAGCATTTCCTGGTGAAACAAGCAATCTGAACAGATTGAGGTCTCATAGGATTAAGAGGGAGAGGGGCGTCGTCCAGTGGTTGGAACAGTGCATAGGCACCAACTCCGTGGGTGCTCAGGGGCTGGGGCACCCATGGGGGGAAAAATAGTAGATGTTTAGCATCTACCAGCAGCCCCCCCCCCCCGATAAGCTCCTCCCCCTCCCTCCCACTGGAGGACCCCGCCAATCAGCTCCTCCGCCTCCCTCCCAGCACCTTCCACCCGCCGCGGATCAGCTGTTCAGCGGCATTTAGAAGGCTGGGGGGAGGGGGAGGAGTGAGGGCGGAATGGGGAGGGCAGGGGCAGGGTGGGGTCTTGGGGGAAGAGATGGGATGGGGGTGGAGCCTGTGGCGGAGCAGGGGTCGAGAACCCCCCAGCAACTCTGGAACAGTGATTATTCCACCCGCCAGCTATTCCTGACTTGTTGCGTGACTCTGGCCAAATGACAGAGGGGCCCTTTTCCATGAAGGGGACCTCAGCCTGGCCTCTAAACTGTGCTTTTGCAAGCCCAACTCATGCATTCAAAATAAATTGGAAGTGCAGCTCAGATGCCGGGCTGAGTCCCCTTTGAACCACTTGGAGGCACAGTTTCAGATCTCATTTAGACACCCCCTAAATAAAAGCCAGATTTTCGGAAGAACTCAGCACCCAGTAGGCTGAGCTCTTTTGAAAATCCGACTACTTATTTAGGTGCCTAACAAAGAGCTCCCCCCTGGAAAATCTGGCTCCAAGTATGGATGCTGAGAGCTTTAGAAAATTCAGTCCGTAATAAAGACAGTCCTTGCTCCAAAGGACTCGAAGCAATCCACCAGTTTGTAGGCACAGAACAAGTGGATTAAATCCTCATGTGCTTGAGGGTGGTTTAAGAAAATGGTTTGTGGATGAGGCCAAACTACATTCCACATGCTGGCCAGATGGTTCAAAATTAGTACAATTAATAGATAGGTTTTAAGGCTACGAGGGACCATTATGATTATCTAGTCTGACCTCTGGCATAGCACAGGCCAGAGAATTCCACCCACTGATTCCTCCGTCCTGCCCAATAACTTGCAGTTGAGTAAGAGCAGATATTTTAGAAAGAGACATCCACTCTTGATCTGAAAAGACTCCAAGTAATGAATCCATCCCCTTCCTAGTTATCCCTATGGTTAATTACCCTCACTGTTCAAACTTTGCTCCTTGTTTCCAGATTGAATTTCTTTGCCTTCAACTTCCAGTCACTGAATTTTGTTATGGCTTTGCCTGATGGATTAAAGAGCCCTTTATTCTCAGACACCGGAGGAGGCTGCCCAGAGCGAAGATGGGGCCATCATTTAATATAAGGAGCAACTAGGAGGAGCATTTCCCCTGCTAAATGTTTAGCACTCAAGCCCTGTCCATAGAGTTGCCTGAATGTGGCTAAAACAGCTCAACATTCACTCTTTTATGATGCAGGTTTGAATTAGGGATGCAGTTTTACTCAGCAAAAAAAAGGCATTTATCTCGGCAAACCAGCTGTGGAAGAAACTGTGGCATATCATCTCGCCACACAGGCTCCAAAAGGGATGAGCAAACGCTGAAATGAATCACCCATATCTGAGTTATCGTCACAGAGCTGAAGGCCGGTAGGGACCCACCAGATCATCTGGTTTGACCTCCTGAATGTCACAGGCCACTGCCACTCCCCAGCACACACACACTAAACCCATCTACTCAAACTAGACCAAAGTGGCGCAGACCACAGGAGACTAAACTAGTATGTGCCATAGGGCAGAATATAGGAGGGACCAAGGCCCGAGGCCCCTGCAATGGCAGGGAATTGATTAAGTTAGATTATACCCAGATAACTCTGCCAAGTAACCCACACCCATGAAACAGAGGAAGGTGAAAAAACCCACAATCCCTGCTAATGTGACCTCGGGGAAAATTCCTTCCCGACCCCACATATGGCGATCAGTTGTTAGACCCTGAGCATGTGAGTGAGAACCAGACAGCCAAGAACTTCCTCATCCATAAAAATACTGACCTGCTGAGAGGGACAGATGGTGGCAAGACAGAAGAATTTTAGTATCCCAAGACTGTTGATTCCTGTGTGTTTTCATTTCTTTGGCTCTCTTAAATCTTTTTGAGGCTGTCTCAAGTGCTGTCAAAACATCCCTGACCAACCGCCGTAATCATTCTGCACTGCCCCTCTCAGGAAGTGTGCCACAAAAGACACAGTCCAAGCAGAGAAGGATGGCAAAACTGGTTTAAGTTTTCCAAGATAGTCTGCTCTTCGGGGACAGTGTGGTCTGCTCGAACCTCCAACGCCTGTGGGCTGCCCCACAGTACAGAATAGGGGGAGCACAGAGCTGTTTGGCCAGGCACCCTCCCACTCCCAACACACCCACTCCTGTCCTGACCCTTGCAGGCCACATCTCCAGTAACCCTCTACACTGGGGGCTACAAGATGGGGGCAGTGTAAGGCCACATATGCCATCCCTGCAATGGAGGAATTCTCACAGGGGCTGATCTAGCCCTTTCACACTGGGAGCAGCACAGAGGAGCCAAAATCTTCCCCAAAATCGCCTGTTCATCTGTGGAGCACTGACAGGATAAACTTCCCTTCCAGAGCATCCCACCGGTGTTCCTGAGCCCTAATCTGGAGAGACACCCAGGGGAGATCAGTCTGCATGGTCTTTTCCACCTTGAGCTCTCTGCTGAAAAGGCCAACAGGAGACCCAGTTAGTGACCGTTGGTCTGTGCATTGGGACTTGGAGTGAGACCACCACAGCTTCCTGCACAGGCTTGGGGCTGAGGGCACTTAGGCCCTATTCTTGACTCTGCAACAGACTCACTTTGTCAGCTAGGCCTTTCTTCATTTGGCCTCTCTGTGCCTCAGCTTCCTCCATTGTAAAATGGGTCTCATGGTTCTTAACTACTGCAGGGGGGCAGAGGGGCATTAGGGTTAATCTATTCATATTTTAATAACTACTTAGAATTTAAAAGACAAATGCAAAAGGCCATCAAATGGCAATGACTTCTGAGCACCACTGGAAGGAAGCGTGGTCCAGTCAACTGGGCCACATGTGTGGATCTCTGGACAGCCAGGTTCTATACTCACCTCTACTGTGTGCCCTTGGGCCAGTCACATCACTGCTCTGCGCCTCAGTTTCCCCCATCTTGAAAAGGGGAATAACAACAACCTTCCTTTATAATGAACTTTTGGATCTATGGATGGAAATTGCTATGTAAAAGCTGAGCTATGATTATTGTTGGTGTCCTGGGCTGGATTTGCAATGGCAATCTAGAAGTGAAAGGCTGCATAGATTAGTTCCCATTAGCCACCCAGATACACACGACATGTGGAAAAGTCCCAGCTTGGAACTGAAACTAAATCTGCATGATGGTAAGATGGGTTCTTTCCAGATGTAAATAAATCCAACTATCCATTGAGCAAGGGAAGAAAAGCCACAGCCGCTTGCCTACAGTCTTTCCTTGGTGTGTCTCAGGCTGTTATTCGTGTTTCTCTTCTAAAGTGGCCTCTGCAGCTCATGACTGCTATATGGGGATGAGCTCATAGCCTAACCAGCCTCAGTTACTATGCTTAGGGATTGCTCCACGAACGCACGCCCCATGCATAGAGAGGCAAAGTGACTCTACTGAGCATTGGGTGTAGGTGCCACAGAGCAGGAGCTCGGCAGGACGCAGATTAATGTGGAGCCAGGCTGGACTGTTTCCATTTGACAAACTGGAACGAAATGTTTTGATTCTGGAATGTCCAAACGTTTTAACTTTTCAAGCTCAAAGTACTTTGCCACAAAAATGTTGGGTGCTTTGAGTGTCATCCCAATTTGGCATGAAAACACATTTCAAAAATATCACAATTTCCAGTCTACAACCAGGTCTGCTTTGCACAGCTGGTGTGGAAGGATAGAGCCACGGCACTAATTATCGGCTCTGATGGACACACTGTGTACCTGGTGCACAGAGTTTCTATAGCATCCCTCATGGTAGAGGAGGTACACTTCTCAGCTGTAATGGACATAAAGGGAATCTCCTTCCTTAGAAGTTTTTAAGATCAGGCTTGACAAAGCTCTGGCTGGGATGATTTAGCTGGGAATTGGTCCTGCTTTGAGCAGGGGGTTGGACTAGATGACCTCCTGAGGTCCCTTCCAACCCTGATATTCTATGATTCTATGATTCTTTAGGGAGGCTGCTGGACACAGAGAGATCCTGTGGTTCTATCTGGTTCTTTGGCTCCCAGACTAGGGCTTGTCTCCACTTACCATGGATCAATGCTGCAGCGATCGATGCACCGGGGGTCGATAAATCGACTGCCGATGGCTATCCCATCATCTCTGGTACTCCACCGGCATGAGAAGCATAAGGTAAGTTGACAGGAGAGCTCCCATCCATCCAGCATGGTGTAGACACCGCAATAAGTCAACCTAAGGTACGTCGACTCCAGCTACATTATTCACGTAATTGGAGTTGAGTAACTTAGGTCGACTTAACCCCGGAGTGCAGACCATAGTGTAAATCCAACCTAGAGTCTTCCTGAGCCCTGTGCTGGCCTAAGCAGTCACATATTGGTCTGCTTACTACTTTACATTCTCGTCCACAAGGACCTGAGAATCTAAAATCATATATGTTATACTCAGGATCTAGAACAACAGTTCAGATAGACAGACAGCATCCCTTAGGAAAGCAGCAGTAAAAGGTGAGTACAGAAATCACATCAGAAAGATGGGGCGCAGTGGTGACAGCTGCTCCTGTCTCCTTGACATCCAAAGCAAGATTGCCAAGACAACAATAAATTTCAATCCTCTCAGTGGCGGCCATGAAATCCAATACTCAGATGTGATGTGGCTACTCTATGGCTGTGACTCATACACAGGATGAGTTGAAGACTTCCAGGTACTGAACATATTTCATCCCATCTGGTTCTGCTGAGTTCTTCTAGGAAGATCGTCCCCATCAGTCATTCTGACAGTGATACTTCACTCCTAGATAGCATCTTCCACCCAAAAATCTCAAAGCACTTTGGGTAAGGATCATTATCCCCATTTTAACAGATGGGAAAGCTGAGGCACAAGAAAAGCAGTTTGTGCACAGGTCAGTGGCAGAGGCAGGATTAGCTCCCAGTCTCCTGAGTCACAGAACAGTGCCCTATCCACTGAGCCACATTGCCTCAACTAACAGATTTATATGGGCATAAACTGGTGGGTGATTTAAAGCACCTGGCATATTGGAGGCAGGAGGCTGTTCCAGGCAGGACCAAACTAAGGCAATCTGGGGCCCCGAGCACAGCCTGCATGTGGCCCCACTTCTATACTATAACCCTGCCTCCAGGCCATGGCAGGATTCTCTCCCTACTAATGTCTCCATTGCCCTTTCTTGGGTGTCTCAAAAACCACACCCAGACTTTTGTGCAAGTAAAATAACACCCCTTCTTGGAGTCTGGGTTATTAAAACAGCACAGTTCAAGTGTCAGCTTAAACCAGAACAAATACGTCCCTGATTAGTTTCTTCAGCCCTTTGCTAGGCTCAAAAATTTATTCTGAGACTCAGGTCTTGCTGCCTGGCATTTCCCTCTTGAGGCTGTTCTTCTTGAGGGTTCTGATCCTGCACCCTGATGGAGTAGCTCCAGGCAGGCCTTTTCAGGTGGCGTGGACAGCCTCTTCCCCAGACCCCTTTTCTCACCCTGGGTTCCCTCTAGAACCTAACCCTGAAGGTCTCCCCCACTTGTGTAAGGTCTTCAGGCCTAGGCTACCACCTAGCTGGCATTTGGCCAGCCTGGTCATTATTTTTTTTTAATTGGATTTGCCAGTTGCCAGAAAAATAATTTAATCTGCCTGGGTTTTTTTAATGTGGGTCTAAAGATTTGCATGATTATCACAATGCACCGGGATATCTAACGTTAAAAGTTTCTGTGTCCAGCTAAAGAGGCTGCAGTGTTCCCACTTCTGCAGTTTAAGCAGAACTTAAGTCAAAACTGTTGAAAATACAGCAGCCGTCTGCCCACCAACACGCACGCACACCGCGTGTTTTTGAGAGAGGGTTTGAGTCCAGCAAGAGTGAGAAGACATGCGATGTTATCAATCTTATCTATGTGTTATCTCTCTAGATACCATCATTGGCTGTTGAAGGGGAGGTTGCAGAGGTCGGGGTGGGGGTTGCAGTGGGCTTGCCTGGGGGGGGTGCCAGTTTTTTTTACATTTCAAAGATGGCAACCCCATTCAGGCCCCAGCTGTCCCTCAGCTCCCCAGAGCCCTCTGATCAGGGGAGCTCTGCCAGGCCCACTCCAGGCTTCTCTAGAGCGATCTGCCTTAGGTCTCTCCTGGCCCCGCTCTTCCTCTCTCCAATGGAGCAGGCTCCCTCCCACAGGAGCCTTGCCCCTGACCATGATGTCTGGTCACCACCCCGAACCCAAACCCTTCACCTAGAACCAAGTGACAAGGCACTGGTGGGGTTGACCCCAAATCCACCCTGTGGTATGCCCTGGACACAGGCCACGAGTGCCTAGGCCAGTGGTCCCCAACCTTTCTGTGGGAACAGCACATTCCTATTGCCAACAGACTGTGGCGGGCGCCAAGCACCCCGCCGCCAAGAAGCGGCAGCGGAAAGAAGCCTCGCCGCTGAGAAACGGCAACGCTTCTCGGCAGCATTTCAGCGGGCGGGTCTCAGGTGGCCGCGCTCGGCAGCGGCATTTCGGCGGCACGGTGTCCTGCGGACGCACACAACTGCCCTAGCAGGTGCCACATTGGGAACCCCTGGCCTAGGCCTTAATCCAGGCCTGGTTCTAGGGGCGGAGAAAAGCACCGAGAGGCGGGGGAGAGATTGCGGGAGGGGGTGCCGAGGTGGCACTCTGGAAGGGGAGAGACTACCAGGAACTTCCCACTTCCATACAGGAGCCCGACAAAATGGCCATCCTTGTGCGCCTCTGGCCGCTCTCCATTAGAGCCGCTGCTGATGCTAGCTGATGCTAACATCACATGTCTTCTCACTCTTGCTGGACTCAAACCCTCTCTCAAAAACACGCGGTGTGCATGCGTGTTGGTGGGCAGACGGCTGCTGTATTTTCAACAGTTTTGACTTAAGTTCTGCTTAAACTGCAGAAGTGGGAACACTGCAGCCTCTTTAGCTAGTCATAGGAATTTTTAACGTTATTTTAAATGAGAATCAGATATGTCCAAGGCTGCACAGCAAGATAGGAGCAGTATCCTGTGATAATTTCCCAAGACAGCTAGCCTGACCCAGAGCCCATCGAGTGCATGGGACGAGTCCCATTGACTTCAGGGGGGTTTGGAACAGACCCCTCAAGCTTCAAGTGTGAGTCTGAAGGATTAGAGCTCAGATGAGCATAAATGAGGTGCTGTCTAGACGTAAGATGTGTGTGTATCTATCTATCTATCTTTCTATCTATCTATCTATCTATCTATCCATCCATACACATAGATCAGTTTCTTCTTTCCTTCCAGATTACCTCTTGACTGTGTGTGTGTGAGAGACAGACAGACAGACAGACAGAAAGAGGGAGAGAGAGAGAAGTCTGAAGGTGATTTGTATGCCCAACATGCTCCAGACTGCAGCAAGCATATTAAACGCAGCACATTTCTGAGATTATTTCTCCAGAAACGGCCAGCTCCAAATGGGAAAGAAACCGTTGCCGAGCTGTGTGCATTAAAATCAGGCGAAGATCTCCCCGCCACAGCAACAGCGGACTGATAAAAGCGCTCATTCCTTCCCAAGTGAAATGGAGGTTTGAAAAGGGCTCGTTTCTAAACGAGATGGCTCTTTAACCTCCTTGCTAATGTTCAGGTGGCTAGAGCAACTGTGTCCATCTGCAGCCGCTGATAATAGGTCATGCAAAGGAGCTGATAAGAGATTTCATTTTTCATCAATAACCCCGTGGCTACCCTAGCTGTCAGACAGCTTATTTTCCATTGTGCTAGACACCAGCTGCATCCTTCTGCCTCCTAATAACCTACTTTTAAAAAACAGATCCACTCAGGGGCTGACATTTACATCAAGATGGTTTGCCAGGAGGTACGGGACTAAATATTCGGCATCTTGTCCTTTTCATTCAACAACCAGGGGAAAGAAGAGAGAGACAGAGAGAGAGAGCATTCTTTTAACACTGTTTAAAATGTTATTGTAAAAGGACAATCATTTGCTCCTCTTCTTAGATGCTCAGATAATAAGAGTATTTAGAATTCAGGTGCTGAAGATCTTTGAGACAGATGGCTATTAACCAGGTTGATTACTAACTCCATTAATGACTAGAGATGAGACTCAGTTGACCTGCTAGCACTGAACAACCCTGAAACTCTGAGAAAATCCAGGTTTGAGAGTAGCAGCCGTGTTAGTCTGTATTCGCAAAAAGAAAAGGAGTACTTGTGGCACCTTAGAGACTAACCAATTTATTTGAGCATAAGCTTTCGTGAGCATCCGATGAAGTGAGCTGTAGCTCACGAAAGCTTATGCTCAAATAAATTGGTTAGTCTCTAAGGTGCCACAAGTACTCCTTTTCTTTTTGAGAAAATCCAGAAACTCTGATGCCAATCCAGATGCTATGACTAGCCCTGCTAGCTATAATGTGTCAACATAAAATCCCAGATCTGCACGCCCCTGAAACTCTGAGGAAACTTTATGCTTTGCCGCCTGTGGCTATGATAGATCAAATAAACCGCTCTAGATCTGGGCATCTCTAAGCTTTGAGAGAGTTTACATTTAAAATATTTTTGTATTCAGTGAATGAAGCCTCTCTTTCTGCTCACAAAATATCCTCAGGTTTATTTATTGCCTCCTTCCTGCCCCTCTGGGAGATGCCTTGTGGCCCAAGGAGTATATACAGGGGGCAATCTGTATGCTTCTTGGAGCATAGGGGCGGCTATGTAATAGAAATGCAGGAGATCCAATCTACCTGGATTTCAGTAACACATTTGATACAGTTCCACATGGGAAATTATCAGTTAAATCGGAGAAGGCGGGGATTAATGTGAGAATCCAAAGGTGGGTAACGAACTGGTTAAAGGGGAGACTACACTGCGTCATGTTGAAAGGTGAACTGGCAGGCTGGAGGGAGGTTACTAGTGGAATTCCTCAAGGATAAGTCTTTGACATTTTCATTAATGACTCTGGCACAAAAAGTGGGAGTGCGTTAATAAAATTTGCAGATAACACAAAGGTGGGAGGTATTGCCAACAGGGAGGAGGACCAGAATATTGTTTGAGAAGTTTTGGACAATCTTGAAAACTGGAGTAATGGAAATGGAATGAAATTTAATAGTGCAAAGTGCAAGGGCATGCACTTGAGAACTAACAACAAGAATTTTTACTATAAACTAGGGATGTATCCGTAGGAAGTGACAGAAGAGGAGAAAGACCTGGGTGTACTGGTCCATCACAGAAAGATTATGAACCACCAATGTGATGCAGCTGTGCAAAAGGCTAATGCAGTCTTAGGATGCATCAGGCGAGGTATTTCCAGTAGAGACAGGAAAGTGTTAGTACCATTATACAAGGCACTGGTGAGACCTCCTCTGGAATACTGTGTGCAGTTCTGGTCTCCCATGTTTAAGAAAGATGAATTCAAACTGGAACAGGTGCAGAGAAGGGCTACTAGGATGATCAGAGGAATGGAGGACCTACCTTATGAGAAGCCTCAGAGGGGTAGCCACGTTAGTCTGGATCTGTAAAAGCGGCAAAGAGTCCTGTGGCACCTTATAGACTAACAGATGTATTGGAGCACGAGCTTTCATGGGTGAATACCCACTTCGTCGGATGCGCATCTGGCAAAGTGGGTATTCACCCACGAAAGCTCATGCTCCAATACATCTGTTAGTCTATCAGGTGCCACAGGACTCTTTGCCTACCTTATGAGAGGAGATTTAAGGAGCTTGGCTTGTTTAGCCTAACAAAATGAAGGCTGAGGGGAGATATGATTGTTCTTTATAAATACATCAGAGGGATAAACACCAGGGAGGGAGAGAAGTTATTTAAGTTAAAGGCCTATATTGGCACAAGAACAAATGGATATAAACTAGCCATCAACAAGTTTAGTCTTGAAATTAGATGAAGGTTTCTAACCATCAGAGGAGTGAAGTTCTGGAACAGCCTTCCAAGAAGAGCAGCGGGGGCAAAAAACCTAACTTGTTTTAAGACTGAGTTTGATATGTTTATGGAAGGGATGGTCTGATGAGATTCCTTACAGTGGCAAATGGCTGATCCACAACTGCTATTAGCAAATATTTCCAATGGCCGGAGACGGGACACTAGATGGGGAGGGCTCTGAGTTACCCCAGAGAATTCTTTCCCAGGTGTCTGGCTGGTGGAGCTCACCCATATGCTCAGGGTCTAACTGATCACCATAGTTGGGGTTGGGAAGGAATTTTCCCCTTGGTCAGAATGGCAGAGACGCTGGAGTGTTTTGCCTTCCCTTGCAGCATGGGGCACGGGTCACTTGCTGGTTTGAACTAGAGTCAGTGGTGGATTCTCTGTAACTTGAAGTCTTTAAATCAAGATTTGAGGACTTCAGTAACTCAGCCAGAGGTTATGGGCCTATTACAGGGGCAGGTGGGTGAGGTTCTGTGGCCTGCAGTGCGCAGGAGGACAGACTAGATTATCACATTTGTTTTTTCTGGCCATAAAGGCTGAGTCTATGAGCTGTGCCCCTCTGCACCACCAGGTGAGTGGGGGTCCTTGTACCCTTGCACACACAAAGAAGATCCAAGAGAAATCTGCCACACTACTGACACTGCAAAGCTAAGGCTGTGATGAGAGGAATGAAATCTCACACTCCTGAGTGTAAAATGCCTACCCATGACTGGGAAGGAATTTTCCCCACTCACCCAAACGGGATGGATTACATGGGAAAAGGGAGGTTTCCTTCCTCTAAGGATATGTCAATGCTGCCATCAGAAGATTGCAGCACATGTAGACATACCAAGCTCGCGAGATCAGGAGGCTGCACAAGCTAGCCACACCTGCCCAGGACCCTAGGTACAGACTTGAGCAGCTGGAGCCCATGCTGCTGGGGCTTGGGTGACCAGATAGCCGTCACAGACAGAAAGATGCCTTCCTCTCAGTAAGTCTTGGATGATGGCTGCTATCTTGGCCAACATGGGAAGGGTTTGAACCAACAACCTCCAGAGCTCAGAGAACAAGTTGCTTGAGCTGAAGAACCACGCCTGGGCTGTAAATATGTCTGCATAGCAAACAGTAGCCCATGCTAGCAAGTCTCAGAGCCCAGGTTGTCAGATTCAGCATCAAGGGGCTCGAGCCATTGCACTGATAATAGCTGTCTAGATATTCAGACTTGGGCTGGAGTTCAGGCTTTGAAGCCTGGGGAGAGGGGTGGGCTTCAGAGCCCAAAGGTCTACACAGCTATTTTTAGCACCATAGCATGAACCCTGTAAGCCCTTGTCTGCTGACCCATGCTCCGAGACTTGCTGCTGTAACAGACTCTTGGGATCAGGCCCAGAGTGGGCCCTATGACACACACTCACCAATGGGTTACACTCCCTAGATCCCTAGCCCCATTTCAGACCAAAGAGATTCCAAAGAAGTATCTAAACCTTTGAGAGGGAGTGGGTTAATGGTTAGAGTGGTGGGCATGGGTTCTGGGTTCTGCTCTGGGAGGACCTTGGGGGTCTATGAAGAGAGAGCCAAGGGGAAAGTGATTCAGGACTCCTGGTTTCTATTCCAGGTTCTGCCACTGACTCATGTGACTTCAGGCAAATTTTCAAAAGTGGCCTCTAATTTTGGGTTAGGTATTGCTGAGCCTGATTCGCAATAACACAAAGGCTCCTTTACAACACTCTAGCTGTGTAAATGAACCTTCAAGGGAATGCTGAGTGGGGCAAAGGGGCCTGCGTGTAAATGAGAATCAGATATTTTACAGAGAGGGAAACTGAGGCACAGAAAAGTTAAGTCCCAAGCTTTACAAAGCAGCCTCCGATTTTGAGTGCCTTGGTTTGGGAGGCATTACTATTCTTCTACTGAACCTCCAAATATTTCAAGATTCAACAAGTACATGAAAGACATATTAGCAAAAACCAGTTGCACCCACAACCCCTGTGGGCTTTAATGCTCAGCCTCCCTCCAGGGCAAGATATTTCTAAAATGTATGCTTCAATCCAGCTTCTGGGAGAAATTCCATGGCCTGGAAGGAGGGGGGCGGTGAGGGGAAGTGGGCTGGATGGTCATGGTGAACCTTATGACCTTGTGTAACAGGTATATTGTCCCTTTAAGGCCAAAGGCGGAAGTCTGGCAGGCCAGGCCACCCTGTTCCAGGAATTCTGGAGCAGACAAGATCACAGGAAATGGCAGAGGCAGTCTCTTGGAGAGAGGGAGTGGTCCCAGGGTGATAATTAGTGTCAGGGAAAACATCAGTTACTGTTTCTTTAAGGGCCTTGGGTCAGAAGCCTCGTACTATGAGGTGGGGGCAAGACTCCCCTCTCTCCCAGCCAATCAGGATAAGTTCTGGGAAAGAGGGCAGTATATAACCCGCCTCTATAACATGAGAGAGAGTTGAATGGTAACGTGGGGTGCATGGTTCTTTTTCAGCCTAGTGGTAGGAGCACCAGGGTGGTGTGACCTTCCCTCCAAGTGACAGCGAGTATCTGGAAGAGTGCACCCCGGCAGAGATGTGTGGGAGGACAGGACTTTTGTGATGAAGGTTTGTTTTTGTGCTCTGTCTGTTTTTGAAAGGCTTTGCCAACCTGGGTAGAGTTCGATGAGTGAAATTTAAAGGGGCTGGCTGGGAGAAGCTGCCTGAAGCAGCCTGCTACATCTGTGACAGGTTTCAGAGTAACAGCCGTGTTAGTCTGTATTCGCAAAAAGAAAAGGAGTACTTGTAGCACCTTAGAGACTAACCAATTTATTTGAGCATGAGCTTTCATGAGCTACAGCTCACTTCATCGGATGCATACCGTGGAAACTGCAGAAGACATTATATACACACAGAGACCATGAAACAATACCTCCTCCCACCCCACTGTCCTGATGTGAGGAGGTATTGTTTCATGGTCTCTGTGTGTACACAATGTCCTCCGCAGTTTCCACGGTATGCACCCGACGAAGTGAGCTGTAGCCCACGAAAGCCCATGCTCAAATAAATTGGCCAGTCTCCAAGGTGCCACAAGTACTCCTTTTCTTTTTGAAGTTTATTACACCCATTTCAAACAAGTCAATAAATACATTTAAACATCAAATAGAAAACATTTGGGTTTATGTATTTTACTGTAGAGGACATTCAACTTCTTTAATAATTGTAACAGCTTATCAGAACCCCCATTTCTTTCCCTTACCCCCATATTCTCCCTCTTTAAACTAAAGAGTTGTCACTTTGGATGGGCTAGCACCAGCAGGAGAGTGAATTTGTGTGGGGGGGTGGAGGGTGAGAGAACCTGGATTTGTGCTGGAAATGGCCCACCTGATGATCACTTTAGATAAGCTATTACCAGCAGGACAGTGGGGTGGGAGGAGGTATTGTTTCATGATCTCTGTGTGTATATAGGGTCTGCTGCAGTTTCCACGGTACACATCTGATGGGGTGGGCTGTGGCTCGCGAGGGCTCATGCTCAGGTGGGTTGGTTGGTCTCTAGGGTGCTACAAGTACTCCTTTTCTTTTAGTGATAGCCCTGCATTTCAGTGTGGTTAGGAGCAGGGTCAGATGCAGGGATGATGCAGTCACTTAGCACCTCCCATCTGAGGAACTTAAAGCATTCTGCAAATGTGAGCTAAATGAGCCCAATTCAGCCATGAGACAGGGGCATGTTGTTCTCTCTAGTTTAAAGAGGGAGAATATGGGGGTAAGGGAAAGAAATGGGGGTTCTGATAAGCTGTTACAATTATTAAAGAAGTTGAATGTCCTCTACAGTAAAATACATAAACCCAAATGTTTTCTATTTGATGTTTAAATGTATTTATTGACTTGTTTGAAATGGGTGTAATAAACTTCAAAAAGAAAAGGAGTACTTGTGGCACCTTGGAGACTGGCCAATTTATTTGAGCATGGGCTTTCGTGGGCTACAGCTCACTTCATCGGGTGCATACCGTGGAAACTGCGGAGGACATTGTGTACACACAGAGACCATGAAACAATACCTCCTCACATCAGGACAGTGGGGTGGGAGGAGGTATTGTTTCATGGTCTCTGTGTGTATATAATGTCTTCTGCAGTTTCCACGGTATGCATCCGATGAAGTGAGCTGTAGCTCATGAAAGCTCATGCTCAAATAAATTGGTTAGTCTCTAAGGTGCTACAAGTCCTCCTTTTCTTTTTGCTACATCTGTGAATCCCTGAATCTTCTTGTTCACCCCCCATCTCCTTCTTTCCTGGGCCATGAGGAGAATAGGATTGCCTTTGACCTGCTTGTAGCTCTGTGTTAAAACAATGACTAACTAAACTTCCTGCTTCAACTGGTTGCCTGCTGTGGTGGAAGGAAGGAAATTTTCCCTGATGCACAATTGGCTAGATGTATTTTGGGTCATTTGCCTTTCTTTGAAATATGAGATTCTCCACACCTGGAGATGGGACACTGGATAGGGTGTAACAGTGACCTGAGGTGGTGCTTGGTTGGTGTCTCGCTCACACGTACAGAGTCTTACTGAGAGTCAGATTTGGACACTGGGAAGGAATTTTCCCTCGGGTCAGTTTGGTGGAGACCTTGGAGGTTTTACCTTCCCCTGTCGCATGGAGGATAGCTTGCCTTGGGGATTATCTCTGTGTGTCTCACCTAATCAGTTCTTTGTGGCTACAGGGTCCTTGGGCATGGAGTGTGCCTGGTCTCTGGCTGGGGCACACGGTTTAGTCTCCTAAGGACTGAAATGCTTGAGTCGGACTGAAGTCACTTGGCTTGTTAGAGTCATGTGGATAAAATGTAATGGCCTGTGATATACAGGAGGTCAGACTAGATGATCTAATGATCCATTTTGGCTTTAAACTCAATGAAACTCTATAAAAGGATCAGGGCTTATATAAGACCACAATCAACTCCGCCATACCTGCTGTTTAAAGACAACCTGTGAATGAAACCCTTCACCCTAGGGAGCTTGTCTCACCACGGATCAATGGCTTGGCTTGGTTACAAGCCTATAACCCTTAGGAGGACTAGAGCGTCAGTTGCTCATTCAGAACAAAACTCAAATCCCTCCATGCCAGTCAGATGCTCCCGTTATTCAGAGGTTTGTTCCCCTGCTTGCAGTACTTGAATTCAAGGGAGAATGGCTGGGCTCATCGTCCTCCTAAACCTTAGCGGGGGCTGGATCTTGTGCCTGGTATGTGATATTTTAGAAGGGCATGTTGTTTTTCTGCCTCTGAAAAGCACCAGCTGGCAGTTGTTACCATAACACTTTCCTGGGGCACAGTGGCCAGACTGCCTTATAAAGGCACTGTCCCATTCTGTTTGCTTTAGGAGCTTCTATCGCTAGAAATCCAAGGACTTCCCAGGTAGGTTACATCTGCATCAGGAGATCCCTAGTGGACTTTTCTGCTCTTCTCTCCTTGAATAAGGTGCCATTATTGGTTGGCAGACTGACATGTAGGGCTCCCAGGAGCTGGGGAGGGAGGTCTAAGGTGTTCTCAGCCCCCTGCAAATCTACTTTTCCCTCTGCCTACTTCAATCGCATACAAACCAACTATTGATTATTTGAATTGCAATAGCACCTAGGAGCCCAGTCATAGACAAGGACCCAACTGTGGTAGGTGCTGTACAAACACAAAATGAAGACAGACCCTACCCCAAGGATCCCACTGTCTAGAAGACAAAAGACTGGGTGACTATAGACTGACAGGAAGCACAAGGGAACAGTGACCATACTGAACAACATGAGGCCGTGGCATCCGCCTACAAGCTGCCATTGTCCACTCTTCTTCAGCACTGTCCAGCTCTTTTTGTAGACATCATGGCAAAGGAGGGTTTTAAATTAGCCTTTTGCACTCCAGTTACCTAACGTCCATGCACAACAGGGGTGCTGTTATGTGCATACCTATTATGAGTCTCTGCCTTTAGGAAATGTAGCCTTCTGAGTCAGTTATTGTCACAATCCTGCATAGATCTGTTAGCTCCTAACTGGTTTCTGTGAGCTGCATGACATTTCATATAAGAGCATGACTGTGGGTGAAGAAAGGAGCAAAAAGCCTTCCTTGACCTTGCAACATAACCCCACACACCCAAAAGCCAGCTGCTTTTGAAGCCCCTAGACCTGATTCCACTCTCCTGGTCCTCACTGATGTAAGTGAAGGACTCCAGTGAATCCAACGGACTTGCATCAGTGTAAAACCAGCATGACACAAGAATCGTATGAGCACAGAAGCCTCGACAAAGAGGAGCCATTACACTGACCCACTCCCTCTGCACCATTCTGCTAGAGAGAGGTGGGCTCCAATCTGACCAACAGCACAGCAGCTCCATAGGCATCCCTTTACTCATTGATGTGGTGGAAGTGGAGCAGTTTTAGGGTATGTCTACACTGCAGTCAGGGGTGTGGCTGCCGTTTGTGTAGACAAACTGAATCTAGCTAGCTATGTCTACATGAGCTGCAGCCATACCCTGTGACTGCAGTGTAGACATTTTTAGTCACTACCAGACTTGTTAAAAGCCAGAGCTCTTATTCCAGATACAAGGTGGGGGAGGTCATCTTTTATTGGACCAATTTCCATTGGGGAGAGACCAGCCTAATTCTAACCAGTCCTTAGCGCCTAAGAAGGATGCAGTCTATTTAATCTTTGTATAAAATTATCCAACCACCACCAGCAACAGTGGAGAATAAGCAGTAAGGGCTCTGTAAAAGTTTGCAAGGGCTGCTCCAAATGTGTCTGTCTGAGTTACTGCTGGCAACTCAAGTGACTGCCTCCTTATCTTTATTGACTAGGTTAATATCGGGCAGTTTGTCTGAAATAGAGCCTCCATTCAAGCCCGTTTATCCTCTTCCATATTAGCAAAATGTTTTGTGACCTGTTTATCGAGGGCTGACCGGTTGGCCCTGGCAAAGGCAGTGGCATCCATCACAGCTGCCCAGGCCATCAGCCATTTGCCAACAGGCTGTCTCTTCCTGCCGCCGCCCCCTCCTGGCCCCCCTTGCGAGATGGATTCAGTGCCACAGGAACGCTTGGGGGTTTTATTACTGGAAATGCTACCTTGTATCACTTCCAAGTACCCTATTAAACCTGTGCAGCCAAATTGTCAGAGGAGGCCGCTGGGTTTGGGGGGGGTCAATTTCTGGGGCCCCAGCAGTGGTCTGATTTTTATCTTTTTGAGAGGCTGAGCACCTATCACTCCACCACTCATTTCAGTTGGAGCTGCAGGTGCTCAGCATCTGTGGACATCAAGGGCCCGGGGTCTTAATGTGTCATCCCGTGGACTTCAGCAGAGTAACACTTACCTAAGCCAGCCGAGAATCTGGCACCGGGTCCCACGCTAAGCAATCAAACTGAAGCACTCAAATCAGTGGCCCCTTTTAGCTGCAGTGAATCGGTGGGAGAGATGGGAAGAGGGCCCAAGAGACTGCGCTCCCCCATGTCCTGCCCACTTAAATCATTAAAGTTCCTATGGAACTCTTCACAATAATACAGATACTGGCTAGGACAGCAGGGCCAATCTCCCTACCTAAAATCCCCCTTGTAGTTTCAAATGGAGAAGATAGTCTTCGCTGTCCCTTCCTAAAAAAGAATTGTATAGTGGTGGTAAAAGGCAACATAGTAACTGCCCACATAGCATTTCAATGGAGAGGCAGACCATAGGAACCACTTTATAGGTCCGTAAAGGCCCTGGCTCCTTCCGGGTTAAAGGTACTACATGAATGCAAGATATCCCTATAATTTTTAATGAGACTTGTGAAATATAAAGTGTTTGAGGAGTCTCACCTTCCCGTTTATTTCTATCAACAGCTGAGTAACTCTGACTGTCAGGTGTTGATTAGTCCCGAGTACAAAGTAACAACCTCTCAATCCACCAGCTGATGCTCTGGGCTAAATCTAGCCCTTGTCTAAGTGAATACTGGTCTTACAGTAAGACCTGGAGTCCCTAACTGAGATCAGGGCTCCATTATGTATGTACAGCTCTTGGCACATATTAAGAGACAGTCTCTGCTCCAAAAAGATTCTAATCTAAATCGGCCAGATAATGTATCCACCCAGTTTTGAGATAGGGATCTCAGGCAGAGATTTGCCCAAGGCCACACAGCCTGTGTCAGTAAAGGATCAAACCCTGTTTTCTTGATTCCAATATCAGTCTCTTTACCACGAAACCATCCTGACATGAATCATGCCAACCCCTGAAATGCTCTGAATTACAGCAGCGAGAGGAGCTAGCTGAAATCAGTGGCAGCCTTGTATCTCCTCTGCACAAACAAGGCCAAATTCTTCCCCAGCTGTCTGACTTTCTCTAGATGGTGAGGTTGAGAAGCTCAGAACACACAAGATGGCCTTGAGGCATCTATCCAGCTCTCCTGTCATTACTTTCGCTTTGTTCATTCCCGTCAGCGTTCACATGAAAGGCCCCGTGTTAGCCCATCCTTTGGGGTGGCCCTTTCTAGGGGGAAGGACAGCTCTGAAGGGATCAAATGTTCGCCCCAGTATTGTACTCTGACGCATGGGTTTACTTGTGTACGTGTGTCCGTCTCTGTGCTGGTGAAAGGTACCGGGCTGGCAACCATGGAAACGAACATTCTTCCTCTTATCCCCACAAGGCCAGCACTAGCCATACAGACCTCTCCACTTCATGCCAGCCCTGACTCGAACAGGTCCGCTCAGCTAGTACAAGGGTTCAGAGCTAGCTTCATCCTGCACTGGTGACACTGCCAGCTTAGGGTCAGAAAGGAGGGAGGCAGCTTGTGCCTCCCTTGTTCTGCGGCTACAGGGGCCACTGTGCCCCCTGGCACAGGTTAAGGCTGCCCCAGTTCGTGCCCTTACAGGACTTTGCTAGGATGCAGAATCACAGGGGTATGGGTCCAGCCTCCCCCCGTGCCAAGCCTGACCCACTTCCTTCCTCTTCAAACCCACCCCGAGCACTGAGCTGGCTCGGAGCCTACATATAGGAGCCCTCTGCACTGGGGCTATTCCCCAGGGGACCCTTACCCTGTTCTCCGCCCCCTTTTGTCCCAGCCCGCTGTCTCTTAATCTAGACTTTCATACCACGTTCAGCACTATGGGATCTGAGTTTGAGACAACCGGTTTGGTGTTTGCTCTCTGACTTATCTGTCCACTTGGAATTCACCTGTGAACACCAGCTCACTTAACATGCCTTCTGCTGGCTCTTTGGTGCTGTCACAAGTTTTAGCCACTCTCACCCTGGCATGGATGTGGATATACTAGCCACCTTGACCCACGTTCATTACCAGCCATGTGAGCCCAGGAAGGAGATCTACTTTTGTATTATTGAAGATGTCCAAGTAAAAACAGAGTCTTAAAGGCCTGATTCACCATTGGCCTGGAGCTTGTGTGGTGAGTTACACCATGGCAGAGTAAGTATAAAATGTACCACTCTACAATGGCAACACCTTATTCTCTGCACTGGTACAACGGTGTAGGCAAAGTAGTTAATCAGGCCCTGTGTCACTTACCCCAGTGCAATATGCGAGCATTTCAGACATGCTTTGCAACCTTTCTGAGCTGGCATTGCCTTACCCCGGCTTTGCTCCAGTTACAAGGTGAAGAAAAATAAGACCTCAGTTACCCTCCCGTTCAGATTGCTCACTGCTTGCATTTTGAGTGCTTTTGGTTGGGGACCAGAGAGGGGGCATGGGGAGGAGAGTGAAGGTTTTGCCAAATACCATGGAAAATCACTAGGATATTACAGAAATGAGAAATAAATGCTACTGACCAAAATGTCTCTTTGGAGAGAGATGATGGTGTAATTGCCAGAATTGTTCAGTTTGGCCAAATGTAATTCTCAAAACAAAAAGCAGATGGCTTTTCTGAGCTTGGCTTTTAAGTATTCATTTGGGGAACGTGGATTGCACAGAAGAGAAGCATAGGCTTAGTCCGTTGGTTGCCTACATTAGGGACTAAGGGTACAGCTCCACAGCAAGCAGGATTCTGTGGCAGTGAGTCTTGGAGCCTGGGCTGAAAGATTCTGGCTCCTGAGGCTCACCCTACAGCACTCAGACCAGCTATATAGACACTTGGGCTCTGAAGCCCAAGGAGGGGGTGGGTTTCAGAGCCCAGACTCCAGCCCAAGCTGCGACATCAACACCGCCGTGAGCCTGCGTGTGCGGACCCAGGCTGTGAGATTTGCCACCGCAGGTTTTAAAATGCAGTGTAGACCTACCTGCGGGGCCCTGAGCTCTTTGGAAAATCTGGCCCTGATTCTGGGTGCGGAGCCCTTGAAAATCTGGCCCTTAATTTGTTTTGAACATTGCCGTGACAGAGAGAAAAGAGAGATGAAAAATCAGATCTCGGAAGGGAAAGCTTTAAACATGCTGGGGGGGAGGGGTTCTCCCATGCGGGAGCAAATGTATTGCCAACAGGCATCAAGCCTGAATCCCATCGGCAGGTGAGAATGTGCTAGGAAGAAGTGTGATCCATCCAGAGTTGCATCTATTTTTAAGGTGCTGCTGTTGCCCATCTGTTAGCAATGGGCACTTTTTTTTATTTAAAAGCGTGTAACTGTAATGCTGGTTACAGTCTCCAGGAACAGCTGTCAACCTGGAACTGAAGTCCTCTGTTTAATCATGGAACAGCACCAGTGCACCTTCATCTTCCGCCCTATTCAGTGCTGGTTAGGTCTCAGCTGGAGTACTGGATCCAATGTTGATCATCTGTGTATAAAAAAGATGTAAAGAAACTGGAAAGGTTCCAGAGGCGAGCATCAAAGATGATCAGAGGGATGGAACACAAGTCCTACGAGCAAAGGCTGAAGGAACTAGCTATGTTTAGTTTGGAAAAGAGGAGATTAAGGAGGGACATGGTAACGGTCTTCAGATATTTGAAAGGCTGCAATGAAAATGATGGAGAAAGTTGTTCTCTCTGGCTACACAGGGCAGGACAAGAGGTGATTGGGATCAAACTACAGCACAGCCGATTTCAATTAAACCTCAGGAAAAACTTCCTATCAGTCAGAACAGCAGGACGATGGAACAGATGCCTAGGGAGGCTGTGGAAGCTCCTTCACTGGAGGGTTTTCAAAAGGAGGCTGGAGCCCTCTGTCTGGGATGGGTTAGACACAACAAGTCCTGTATCTTGGCAAGGGGTTACACTAGATGACGGTTGAGGTCCCTTCTAATCCTATGGGTCTATGATTCATCTCTGATCTTGTATATGCATGAGAGTGGGCAGTGAGGTCTTCATGGCCCATACAGTCCTTTGGATGCTTACCAAGTGGAAAACTTGTGATGCTATTCTGTGTGAGATATGGACAACCGCCTGCTAGGATTAGGAACATTTCACATATCCTAGGCCAGTGGACAGTCACCAGATAGCAAACATTTTCAGTCACTTCCATACTGGGCTGGATTTTTAACTGGCAACTTGGAGATGAAAGGAGCTGGATCACTCAAACACCATTGGAGGTCAGCACCCTACTGGGCAGTACAGATTCCTTTAAAAGCTAGACAAGAGATCATTATACCCATTTTACAGCTATGGCACGGAGGTGCAGAGTGTAGGTAACTTGCCAGAGGTCACACAATAAATCTGTAGCAGAGCTTGGAATTGAATCTGACTCATCTGAGTCCCATGCATGGCCTTTCACCACAGGACCATCCTTCCACCACATAGTTTAGCTCACTGAGCCATCGGGTCCTCCAGTACGTGGCTGCTGTAAAAGTTGCAGAGGTATCTAAGAGGCGAACTCAAAGCCCTACATGAGAAGAGCTAACTGAAGGGTCTGAATACCTTACTGATGGGGAAATGAGATGTCGTCCCAGAATATAAAAGCAGAGATGTGTGAAGAGTCTCATAACTGGTAAGCTGCTGTTGTGGTTAGTGACTGGGGTGGGATAAAAAGCCACTGCTTTTAAGAAGACAGGAATCAAAGCTAGCCACTTCCTTCACTGCAGTGCTGTAGGCTAGGTGGTCGTTTACCCTCCCCACAGGGGAGAGGAAGTGTGTGGAATTCATCCTAGCCACAGACCATCTATTTCAGCCATGAGTCGGCGCCAGAGGGCTTGTGACAGGCAATAAGTTACCTGACCTGTCAGACCATGTGAGCTTCTCTGCAGCCTGTCCTGTATCTCCCTGAAGAAAATACTTTCTTCCTCCAGCTGGAGAAGCTTGATTTGTGCCAATGCCTTGCTGTCCCACTTTAATTTTTATTAGCCCCAAGGCCTGATCCTCAGAGATGATCAACACCCTCGACCTCTGCTGGGTGACCAAGTTTGGCGCGCTGCAGAATCAGACCCCTGCTTGTCTCTGAAGAGGGTGGTGGGGAATGAGCCGTTTAAAACAAATCAGATGTCAAGAATTATAACATTCATAAACCAGTTGGAGAACACTTCAATCTCTCTGGTCACGCAATCACAGACATGAAGGTCGCTATCTTAAAACAAAAAAACTTCAAATCCAGACTCCAGCGAGAAACTGCTGAATTGGAATTCATTTGCAAATTGGATACTATTAATTTAGGCTTAAATAGAGACTGGGAGTGGCTAAGTTATTATGCAAGGTAGCCTGTTTCCTTTTGTTTTTTCCTACCCCCCCCCCCCCCCGCAGATGTTCTGGTTTAACTTGGATTTAAACTTGGAGAGTGGTCAGTTTAGATGAGCTATTACCAGCAGGAGAGTGAGTTTGTGTGTGTATGGGGGTGGGGGGGATGTGAGAAAACCTGGATCTATGCAGGAAATAGCCCGACTTGATTATGTAAAGAGTTGTCACTTTGGATGGGCTAGCACCAGCAGGAGAGTGAATTTGTGTGGGGGGGTGGAGGGTGAGAACCTGGATTTGTGCTGGAAATGGCCCACCTGTTGATCACTTTAGATAAGCTATTACCAGCAGGACAGTGGGGTGGGAGGAGGTATTGTTTCATATCGTCTGTGTGTATATAAAGTCTGCTGCAGTTTCCACGGTATACATCTGATGAAGTGAGCTGTAGCTCACGAAAGCTCATGCTCAAATAAATTGGTTAGTCTCTAAGGTGCCACAAGTACTCCTTTTCTTTTTGCGAATACAGACTAACACGGCTGTTCCTCTTAAAACTAACTGCTTCAGAGACCTCTGCAGAGATTTGTCTCTAAACCCTAAGCAGCCTTCCCCTTGTAATACTTCTGGTAACCATGCACCCATCAGTACACACACTCATTGGGCCTGATTCTCTTCTCAGTGAGTGTTTGTGTCTCTGGATGTATACTACTGGGTGGATTGTTACCAAAACGTTACAAGATGCAAATAAGCGTGATTTACACTGGGGTGAGTGAGAGGGGAATCAGGCCTGCTTGTGAATCACGTCTGATTTACACTGGACCTGACTTGTCCCCTGTTCACACCAGTGTAAATCTGGAGCAACTCCATTGGACCCAACTCCCCTCTTACCCATTCAATGGAATAAGTTACACCTGATTTATACCATTGAGAGAAGAGAATTAGGCTAGCTTTTTATCATTCATTCTCCAATTTAAGAGGTCATCTACTGCCGCAGGAAGTGATCTGAATGTCAGCTATATCCTCCAAATCAAGGCCATGTTACCTCATGCAAACATTTGCCTCCATTATCCAAATTCCTTTAATGCTGAAAGAATAATTGAGGTGTAGTAGAAAGGGGGGGGGGGACCTCTGTCAAACTGTCCCTCCTCCTCTGAAGCAAAATGTCTCTGCTGTCAAAGCAGCAAAATTGAGATTACAGCCGCCTTAAGGAAAAGAATCACTTAGCATTGCATTAGTGTGAAGTACCATGTTAATTCATAGCATGGCAGCAGGAATTGTAAATCATGATCTTATTGGGAGTGGTGGGCCAGATCCTCAGCTGATATAGGTTACTGCAGGTTCAATGGAAGCTATGTGCATTTACACCAGTGAAGAATCTGGCCCAGTGTTCTTAAATCAAACCTCCAATGTGTTGGAATGAAGCAGGGGGAAATATATTTGTGGTGCAATGAAAATCTTCCTGCTCTAAGGAACCTAAAGTCACATGGGTAATTACAAATCATAGAAGATTAGGGTTGGAAGAGACCTCATGAGGTCATCTAGTCCAACCCCCTGCTCAAAGCAAGACCAACGCCAACTAAATCATCCCAGCCAGGGCTTTGTCAAGCCGGGCCTTAACCTCCAAGGATGGAGATTCCACCACCTCCCTAGGTAACCCATTCACCACCCTCCTTGTGAAATAATGTTTCCTAATATCCAACCTAGACCTCTCTCACTGCAACTTGAGATCATTGCTTCTTGTTCTGTACAAAGCCTTGAAATAGCTTCTGAATGGTTTAGGGAGCTTGATCCAGTGAGGTGCTGAACACTTTGAAGGGGAATGGAGGATGCTCCACACCTCACAGGGGTGCTCAGGACCCAAGTTCTAAACAGATAACCTATACAGCTGTAATGGGCTGGCTGTTAAAGTGTGGTGCAGTGACTTCCCACTGAAATCATTGGAGCCCTAGGAAGGTTCTGTTCTGTACTGCAGTGTGTGCTGATGGTTATGGAAACTCTGAAATAGCTGGTTTCTGTGGCTGTAGGTTTGATGGCAAAATCTGAATTCGAAGCAATCTGTCTAGGGGTATGGCTGATGTATTGAATTTGCAACCAGAGGCCCCAACCAAGAGGGTGGTTAAGTGCTGTGAAAAAACCTAGTGAGAGCGATTCTCTGGCAGGAAGAGTTTACAGGACAAAAAGTGGGGCAGAAACAGGCACAGAAGGTAAAGTGACTTGCTAAGGATTGCAGTCTTACTTCTCAAAAAGAAAAGGAGGACTTGTGGCACCTTAGACTAACAAATTTATTTGAGCATAAGCTTTCATGAGCTACAGCTCACTTCATTCAGCAGTTCAAATCTGGCCTGAGTCCATATGGCATCACTAAAGAATCCTCATAGATATATTTGTTAATGGTGAAGGGCCAAATTCTGCTCTGTTACAGGGGCACAATTTCCACGGAAACTGCCGCCAGTTGCACCCTATGTAACTGAAAGCAGAATTGGGTCCTGTCTGGCAAAATGCAGTTCTCCCCACCAGCTGCTGCTGTAATGAGCTTCCCCTCCCTGGCCACGCAGTCTTGTGCTGGAGTGATAGCAATCGAGGCACTGGAGGGAAGTGTCTCCAGAGCAGAGAGCATAATAGTGAGATCTGCCAAGGATCTGGAGAATGTACAATGCATGGGCATGGTCACCATTGCCAAATCTGGATTGACATCAGGTAAGAATCTGGATTATTCCAAGATCTTGACCCAGATCTGGAATGCCCAAGGTAGGTGGGTGTTTGGCTCTAAAATTTTTGGCAGAGGGGTCACTTGCAAAACGTGGATGTGGAAATGGGTTGGGTTTTCTAGCATCCCCACAGTTCAAGAGTGGTTGGATCAAGTGTTTGGGTTCAGGGCAATGTGTCATTGATGCTGTTGATGGGGTTCTAGGCACCGTGTTACCTGAAGTGTACAGAGATTGTTCAGTGCTTCAGAGGGGTAACCTTAGAAAGCCAGGTAATAAGACTTTGCAATACCAGGGACAACCTAAAAAAAGTTCACCGATAAGGCTCTTAAACTGTTAACTAGCCTTAAAGGGTCAAAGAGGGTGAAAGTGGAGGCCGCAGCTGTGCGAAGGGGACTGAAGATGGGAGGTTTGGGGGAACATGGGCTGCATGCAGTAAGAGCTGGGTCAGTAGGGGGTCAGTATTCAGAGTCTGCAATGCACAGTGTATAAATTCAGTCCAGGAGAAAGGGATACCCATAAAGTGTGTATGTGAGGGGGGCGGGGGAGGGGTGGTGGATTTTAAACGGCCTGGGAAAGGAATTAGTATTCAATTAGAATGTAAAAAGAGAGCAAATCAGCCAGTGTTTAATTTGTAATGAAAGACGTGCCGGGGCTGAAGCAATTGTCTTGTTTTCATAACTGATGTGGCAAGCCTAGAGGTGAAGCCCTGAAACCAGTTCCCACCTCCAGGGCACTGGAATCAGTGTGGGTCTCAGCAGAAAGGAGGGTATGCCCTCCCCCCGCACAGCCCAGTTCCACAGGGCTCCATGCCTGGCAGCATATAGGGGCAGATGGGAACTGGGTATGGGTGGGCTGAGATCAGAACACTTGCTGTTGCAGGGATCGTCTCACCTTCCCCACCATGACAGGGGCACACAGGGCTGCTTCAACCATGGCAAGGAAAATGCCTTGCCTTTCCCTTGTGCATCCTTTGCCGCAGCAACTCCATTTTCCCCTCACTGGGCTGCCTATTTGATGGAATGTGTATTGTACAGTGTCTTCCATCAGTAGATCTCAAAGCCCTTTACAAAGGGGTTAAATCTCACTACCCCTATTTTACAGATGGGAAAACTGAGGCCCAGAGGGGCAGGAACTTGCCCAAGGTCACCCAGCAGTAGAGCTGGGATCAGAACCCAAGTCTCCTGAGTCCCAGGCTAGTGCTCTATCCCCTAGAAGACCAAACTTCCAAGTGGTAAGAAAGACTAGGGAGTGAATCTTTCCTTCACTTGCTCCTTTGCAAGCATGAGGAGTTTAACAGAGCAATATGGAGACTGGGTTACTGGGGAACTCCCTATGTCCAGGTCCTGAGACTTGGTACAGAGGGACATAACTCGGACCTTTATTGATAGCATGTTTGCTGCATGAGCACCCACACAGCCCAGCCCGAAGTCCCAAAACCCCATCCCAGGACACACTGGGCTCTGTCACTCTGGCCCTATAAGATAGGGACACTGCTCTGAATCTCAAGAGTTATCCTGGGATTGAGTGGGCTGGCAGCCTTGAAGCAGAGGAAATCATAGAATCATAGAATATCAGGGTTGGAAGGGACCTCAGGAGGTCATCTAGTCCAACCCCCTGCTCAAAGCAGGACCAATCCCCAATTAAATCATCCCAGCCAGGGCTTTGTCAAGCCTGACCTTAAAAACTTCTAAGGAAGGAGATTCCACCACCTTCCTAGGTAACACATTCCAGTGTTTCACCACCCTCCTAGTGAAAGTTTTTCCTAATATCCAACCTAAACCTCCCCCACTGCAACTTGAGACCATTACTCCTTGTTCTGTCATCTGCAACTACTGAGAACAGTCTAGATCCATCCTCTTTGGAACCCCCTTTCAGGTAGTTGAAAGCAGCTATCAAATCCCCCCTCATTCTTCTCTTCTGCAGACTAAACAATCCCAGTTCCCTCAGCCTCTCCTCATAACTCATGTGTTCCAGTCCCCTCATCATTTTTGTTGCCCTCCGCTGGACTCTTTCCAATTTTTCCACATCCTTCTTGTAGTGTGGGGCCCAAAACTGGACACAGTACTCCAGATGAGGCCTCACCAATGTCGAATAGAGGGGAACAATCACGTCCCTCGATCTGCTGGCAATGCCCCTACTTATACATCCCAAAATGCCATTGGCCTTCTTGGCAACAAGGGCACACTGTTGACTCATATCCAGCTTCTCGTCCACTGTAACCCCTAGGTCCCATCATGCCATAGGGCAATATCCCACACTTGGTAACTTAACTTACTGCCCATCAGGCATTATTGTTTAGCAATATAGGTTCTCAGTCTTGTCTATCTATCTTTCCTCTGATAACTGGGGGTTATTTTCATCACTAGCTTGTATTTAACACCCTCTCTTGTATTTAACATCCTCTCTCAGAGCTGTCACTATGTTGAGATAATGACCTTGTTTCTGGGCTGTGGTCAAGCTGAACTTGGAATAGCTGTGGGAAAGGGGACACAGGCGGCTGCACTCTTATTCTTCTTGGACTCAATCCCCTATATAAACTAGAGCAGCCTCTGGGGCTGCTCTGATTTACACCCTGGTTGCAGCTGTCCCTAAGGGACCGCCCACAAGAGACACAGTGCAGCATGCCCTGGCCACAACTCTGCATTGGCAGCAAAGGGCCATTCTCTGCCCTACACCGTTTTGTGTACAGCATGCTGGGTAATAACGTGAGGACTACATGTTACTAAAATTAAAGAGACTTTTTAAGAGAACTGTTTCCACAGGGGCTGCAACTGCAAGTAGCATTCAAGCCGTGCGCAAACAGTCTTACTGTTGTTACTGCCAATCTCTTCTCTCCTGCAACCTGTGCTCCTGCCTCCAGCTTGCTACATACACCTCTATGGATTCCCCTTTCCCCTAGGAGAATTCTTCCAAGGGAAGATCCAGCAGGCTTCAAGCCCCTTTACACTGCTTACTGGCATCAAAGCACCAGAATGCAGCTACACTTGGGGCCAATCACTGCCAGGGGCAGAAGAAAGCTGATTTATGAACCTGAAGGGAAGCAATGCTTTTCCTTGACCTCAAACAGTCCTGAAAAGGGACTGGCATATCACACTGCTAGCCAAGGCCAGATTTAAACCAATGCCCCAGAAATACACCTCTCCATAGCCCTTTACCATCCTACCGGAACTGTTTAGATAATCAAGCCATCAATTCAGCTTGCATTTCTACCCTCCAGCCAGACGTGTGGCTGACCTTACCGGAGGAACTCCAGGGAAAAGTGTTTGCACGACTTGCTTTCGAAAGTGCATTGTAAAGAACTCCATCAACCATTTGTGAATTAGGCTATTGGTCTCTAGGCAGTTGAGAGTTATGAATGCTGAAACAAAGACGTGTGGCGTTTATACCTGGAGCAGTAGCACAGGCTGCTGCAGAAACTGTGCTAAAATCCTGCCGGTAGCGACCTGAACCCAGCTGCCGCTTGCGCAGTTCTGTTCTCAGCAGGGCCATGGATCTGTGTTTTGTTTTGTTTTTCCCCAATCTAAAGTCAAAATAATCAGGGACTGAAGATGATGATCTTGGAACCCAGGCATAAAAGAATCCAGCTGAAGGCTTTCTTTGTTGCTCTTGTCTTTGGTAAAACAATCCCAAAGGACCACAAAGATAACACGTTTCATGGGCAGATGTTCATTTGGTGCCCAGCTGAATTTGAGCCCAGAAAGACTGAAGTCAAGGAGGTAGAAAACCTTGCACGTTGACCTGTCTCCAACTAAATACATGTAGGGGATTAACTGAGTTAATCCGTTGGAAATTCAGTCTTATGCACCATGTTTGCAAAACCTAAAACTGGACAAAAATAAACTCCTGAGATGCAGCTGTTTGCCTGCAGTCATCAAGGCAACTGAAAATGCAAGGCCCTGAGGCTGTTAAATGCTACCAGAAATCATTACAGCTAGAGTTCCCCCCCACCCCGAGTGCTCAGCAACCCCAGCTGAACCCCCACTTTCAGAAGAGTTCAGTCCTAGGACCTAACTTTTGATTGGACATGAAGCCCATAGGAGAAGCTCAATGGAAAGATTTTTGGATTGGGCCTTTTAGCAGGCACTGATAACCCACGGTACCCTTTGATTTCACTTGATATCTACAGAAAGCTTGTAGCTTGTCAAGGTTCATAAACACTCTGAAATATATGTAGGATAATAACTCTTTATGGATAAATCTCCTGTAAGACAAGTTTAGTGTAGCGAGTTTGTCCGGTCTGAGGTGAGATGTCTGGAAAGAAAAGAGGACCCTTTGCCAAGGGGGTCTTTATCATTGTGTGTGATTCTACTTCCATCTGAAAATCTCAAGCATTTTACAGATGTAACCAGTCTTTTTCCCCCCCAGTTTACTGAAGGGGAAACTGCAGCTAAATGACTTGCTCAAGAAGTCAGCAGCTGAGCCAGCAACAGGACCCAGGACTCAGAGTCCCTTGTCCTGTGCTCTAAACCAAAGTCCAAGGACTGACACCGGTCCTTGAGAGTTAGCTCCCTGATACAGTTTAGGAAGGTAGCAAGCTGGTCTCTGGTCTCAAAAGGGTTGAGAAACACTGCTCTGAACAATGAGCCCCAAAGGCAACTGAGTGTGTGATCAGGGAGTACTTTTTCAAAGGATCCTGGTAATGAGTGACTTTAATGGAGGTATCTGTGAGGACCTTCTGCAGCTTTTGTCAAAATCAAGATGGTAAGTGAAAATTCTGTATCTCTCTCATCTGCACTCAGATATACTGGAGAACTTCCAACTGAAGTCAATGGGGAATTGATTAAATCAAGAAGTTGTCTCTTGGCTTGGCAAAGTGGATGTGAACATATCAAGCAAATCGGGGATGGTACTCCCAGAGCCCTGGCTGCTGGTCCTCTCCCCATCCTCTAATCCTTGCTCCTTTTGCTGTCATTAGGCTACAGGGACTTCCGACAAAGGGGTCCACACAAGTAAGTGTAGTATGCTGACCTGAGAGTCCAGGACAGCCACAGCTAACCCTGGAGGGGGTGACTTTGAGGGTGGCTCTAGAAGGGCTGAGAGCCAGAGCCTATGGACTGTTCTCCTTAGGAAGCTTTGGACAAGAGACAGTGGATAATTGTGGTGGTTATTTAAATAGAAATTTTCCACATGAAACATCAATTTTTCAAGTTCTGTTTTTTTATTAAAAGCCTCAGAAATGTCAAATTTTGGCAAACAAAAGATTAGAGATACCAGGTGGTTGAGGTAATTTTTTATTTTTTTTTTAAATTGGACCAACTTCTGTCGGTGAGAGACAAGCTTTTAAGCCCCTCTCTCTCTTTCACCAACAGAAGTTGGTCCAATAAAACACACTACCTCCTGGTCTCTCTCGTATCCTGGGCCTGACACAGCCACAACAACACTGCATAAAACAAGTTTAGGTTTTTTGTCAATCTCTTGAGGGGATGCAGGGGGGAATATGCGGGGGAGGGCATTTCATGGCCAGCTGCAGTCTTGACAGTTCAGATGTAACAAAGACGTGGATAGAACAAGGGTGAACTCCTTTGAAGAGATCCACATTAGTGAGTCTGGATGGTGTATATCCTATTGTGACCATTGTTCATGCTAATCGATGTTTCTTTGTGCTTCCCCTTGTCAGTTACAATACATGGGCAACAGGTGATTCAAGCTTCTCATGGAAGGGACTGTCTCTGTTAGTACAGTGCCTTGCTCAATGGACATGATACCTGAGATCATATTCTTCATCCTCCCTGGGGAATTCCATACTTCCTGTGCCAACAGGGCAAGAGAGGCTGGTCTCATGGTTAAGGCTCAGGAGGATTTCAATTTCCAGCTCCATGCAGACTCCCAGGTGACCTTGGGTACATGACATGGGGCTACAGGGGTTCTCAAACTGGGGGTCAGGACCCCTCAGGGCATCACGAGGGTTTTTATATGGAGGGTCGTGAGCTGTCAGCCTGCACCCCAAACCCCACTTTGCAGCCAGCATTTATAATGGTGCTAAATATATTTAAGTCTTTTTAATATATGAGGGGTCGCACTCAGAGGCTTGCTATCTGAAAGGGGTCACCAGTACAAAAGTTTGAGAACCACTGGGCTAGACATTCCTTGTATTGTACACCACATCCACTGCTGAGGCTAGATTCTCAAGAGACCTCAGAACCAATAGGTGTGGAAGCCCGGGGTTTCCCAGCTCTGCAGCTGGTGGAAGCAGCATTTCCTGTCAAATCTGTTCTTTCACCACCTAGTGAATCCCTAATTGAATTATGGGAAGGATGTTGCACAGCAGACAGCTGTGTGTAGCAGATGTTCGAAAGCGTGCCAGGTGAAGAGGGTGCCTCTACTCATGTTGCATCAGGATCTGTGAAATTAAGCATGTAACTATGCAGTTTCTTGTCCCACTGAAACACACACACACACACACACACACACACACACACTGTATAGAGTGCTACAGTGTGAACCTGCATGAGGATTTTGAAGCTTGCCTGCTTAAGACCAGCATTAGTCCAAAAACTGAAACCATTTCAAAAAGCACATGCTATTTAGTGGCTTGCAAAAGGAAGGGGTGCATGGGACGTGTGTATAGAATATCCCCACAAATTGCACCAATTTAATTAAATTGATTGAGAAACCAATGTAGTTAAATTAGGGCAATCCACCACGTGGGCACTGAATTAAGCTAAATCAGTGTCAGGTACTTTAAAATTGATTTGAGGGGGTCACACAATGGGATTGCCCTGATTTAACTACATTGATTTAGAAACAGATTTAATGTTTTACAACTTCCATGTATAGAGCAGGCCTCACTACTCACAATGTGGTGGTCTGCTGTTAATAGCCTCCAAGTAAATATAGCAGGCGGATTGAAAATCTGCTGGTTTGGGAACAGGCCAAATTCACCTAGGGCGAAGTCGAAGGGATGAATTGGGCCACTTCATCCCTATCACTTGGAAGTTCTGTTGGCTAGCAATAGTTCCCAATAGCGGTTTACTAGGAAAACTTGCTTTGCTTTGCACAAGTGTGGTGAGGCAGGGCTGAAGTTCAATGTGCCTCAACCCTGACCGCACCTAGGGGATGAGGAGGAAGTTGACTCTGGTCTATCCAAGTGAACTAATGGATACCCCTGCCAGTGTCAAGATCCTGGAAAAGAACGTTCTCAAGGTCTGTACCTCAGAGGCCTCTTTGGCATGAATTAGCTGGGTCTTAATCCTGCTGCCAGTAGAAAGGGTGTCCACACTACACAACCACAACCAGTGCTGACACTATTGCATACTCTTGTTGATCCTCACGGCAAAGAGGCCATGGAGAACGAGCTGGCATATTTACCCCAGAGGCAATATCCCCAAATCCAGGGGTGAAGCTCATGAGCGGGGCACTGTAGTGGAAGCTGGCCGCTGCTGTACCTGTCCTGTGGGTAAATAGGAAACATACTTGTGTTCGGCTTAGGGGAGGAAGGAATACATGTGGCTTTATGCCACCTTTTTGCCTCTGGGGTTGATGTGGCCTCCTGCATATATTCGAGCATTGCTGGGGGTGCTCTAATTTTAAAGCAGGTTCCTGAGAGCTTCTTAGGGGCTAGTCTAGAGCAGCCTAGAATCCATGCAGTGGGTTGTACTCTGGCCCTACACCCTCCCCTGGCATATTCCCTGTGGTGGGGCTTGTGAGGGGACCAGCCTGGGGCCAACACAATGCCTGCAAAGGTGAAATTCTCCCCTCTGCTCCCTGAGAACTGTTTATGCCTCCACCACAGTACTGGATGGGGGCAGAATCCCTCCCCATGATTGCTTTTTTTGGGGTAGTAAAAGACCATGGAAACAGAAGTGCAGATGCTAGTCTAATCCCCCATGGGGTGAATCTTGCATTCCTTGCACATCCAAGGTTCCCATTTAAATGGGAGTGGGGATTGTCCATTGTTCCTTGCAGGTGTATAATTATCTCTGCTTCCTAAAAACTAGGTGCTGGAGCAACAATGCAAAAAACAACTAGCCCTACAAGCCAACTAATCTAGTTCCAAGAAACTAAAGAATGGCAGTGAATTATTTTAGATCTCATTATGCACAACAGCCTCTGGTTTCTTTTTTGACTCAAATGAAGAGAGACAGAGGCGAGAGTTAGTTACCCACTTGGCAGCAGCCCAGTTGGACTTGATTAGATCACCACAACTGAGTCTAACGCACTGGAAGATCTAGGGAATTAAGCCACATGTGCATGCTCTGTCAGATGTCTTCTCTACCCCTCCTCACCATAGTGTCTGAGCACCTCCGTGACATGAACAGCACTCGGCCTGAATGAGCCCAAGCGTAGTTTAATGTGATGGGGTGGTGCTGAGCGTGCCAAAATGGCGGAGGGAATGAAGAGACTGACATACATCGCCTCAGTGGTCTGGGTGCAACACACACATCACTGCCGAACAATGTCTCGGACCATGTGTAGCAGGATTGTGTCACTGGAAAATTAGAAGAGGGGCTCAGAATTGATCCCACGGGATATTTAGGTGGTGGTTCTGGCCCAGGGGACAGAGTCTGATCTAATTTACATCACTGTTTATCTGGTGTAACTCTTCTGAGCTTAGAAACTGACCTCCCTCTTATTTAATGTCCATACATTGATTGGCATCTTAGGGTCTAGTGACCACTTTGGGAGACAGCAGGCCTAATCCTGCTCACATTGGTATAAATCAGAAGTAACTCCTTTCAAATCAAAGGGCCAGATCCTGATCTCCCTTACCCTAGTGTACATTTGGAGCATGTCCATTGTATTCATTAGTGTAGTAAGATGAAGCCCTGAAACATAAACCCTTGGTATCAGAGGCCCGGTATGAGGCCTAAGGCCTGAGCTAAAGTAATGGTCAAGACTTTGCTAACATAAAGCAAAGTTAAGAAGTGGACCAGAGGCAGGCTCTGCTCACAGAAGCTGGCAAGGAAAGGGCTGATGCTGCAAGAAGATACAGACCTAAAAGGTACTGGACACTAGATATCAGAACACTCCGATACTTGCACGTTCCACACACAACAAAGAACAAGCTGACCCATCCTAAAGACAGGGGCAAAAGGGTACTATTATGGATAGAGTTGTTTTGTTCAAACCAACATGTACAAGGTGAGAGGCGGCACCTTGCTCCGTAGAGGGGTTGCACCTCAATACGTCAGGAGCGATGTGTAACTTGTTTGTACCTGTGTATAAGAATGTGTCCTTGGGGCGGTGTCTTTGTCTGGCCTGGGGGCAGTGGAGAGTCCCGCCACTGACTGAGCCGGTCCATTGCCAGAGGGCACATATTCATAGTATGTCCTGTAGAGTGTGCGGGGAACTATTACTGTGCTTCGTTTGACAATAAACCTGGCCGGGTGCCTTCGTACCTTCTCGGAGTCTGTGGTCATTGGGGGTTCTCTTGGGGTCTGCTGTGCCAGCAATCTGCAGAGCCGGGGCAGCACACAGAGGGAACGCACACATGCAGCTGGCTGTTATCAACATTGAACAGAGCAGAGCACCACACCAGTGACATCTGACAACAATTAGAATCACTCTGGATTTACACAAGGCAAACTGAGATCAGGTTTTGATCTGGGGCGTTATATCCATGGATGATCAAATAGAATCAGGCCAACATCTGCCTCCTCTAGCAGGGGCCATGCACAGAAACAAGCTGGAATGGACTAAAAGGGGGAGATGAAACTAAATTGGAAAAACATTTGATTACATTTTCATATTCCTAATAATTCTTGGAGATCTGCTTCCTTCTAGATTAATATGTATCCCTAGAACCCCCTCTAACGAACACTAGCTACATCCCAGGAGCTAAACTTAAAACTTTCTGTCAGCATCATGCAAGGAAATGAGCGAAACGGCACTCTGAGCTATTCCAGGCCTTTTACTGGTAAACCCTGCTTCTCTCTGACACAGGGAAGAAAGGTAAGCAGCAGGATACGGACCCTGGACTTCAGGAAAGCAGACTTTGACTCCCTCAGGGAACGGATGGGTAGGATCCCCTGGGGGACTAACATGAAGGGGAAAGGAGTCCAGGAGAGCTGGCTGTATTTCAAGGAATCCCTGTTGAGGTTACAGGGACAAACCATCCCGATGTGTCGAAAGAATAGTAAATGTGGCAGGCGACCAGCTTGGCTTAACGGTGAAATCCTAGCGGATCTTAAACATAAAAAAGAAGCTTACAAGAAGTGGAAGTTGGACATATGACCAGGGAAGAGTATAAAAATATTGCTCGGGCATGTAGGAATGAAATCAGGAGGGCCAAATCGCATCTGGAGCTGCAGCTAGCGAGAGATATCAAGAGTAACAAGAAGGGTTTCTTCAGGTATGTTGGCAACAAGAAGAAAGCCAAGGAAAGTGTGGGCCCCTTAATGAATGAGGGAGGCAACCTAGTGACAGAGGATGTGGAAAAAGCTAATGTACTCAATGCTTTTTTTGCCTCTGTCTTCACTAACAAGGTCAGCTCCCAGACTGCTGCGCTGGGCATCACAACATGGGGAATAGATGGCCAGCCCTCTGTGGAGAAAGAGGTGGTTAGGGACTATTTAGAAAAGCTGGACGTGCACAAGTCCATGGGGCCGGACGAGTTGCATCCGAGAGTGCTAAAGGAATTGGCAGCTGTGATTGCAGAGCCATTGGCCATTATCTTTGAAAACTCGTGGCGAACGGGGGAAGTCCCGGATGACTGGAAAAAGGCTAATGTGGTGCCAATCTTTAAAAAAGGGAAGAAGGAGGATCCTGGGAACTACAGGCCAGTCAGCCTCACCTCAGTCCCCGGAAAAATCATGGAGCAGGTCCTCAATCCTGAAGCACTTACATGAGAGGAAAGTGATCAAGAACAGTCAGCATGGATTCACCAAGGGAAGGTCATGCCTGACTAATCTAATCGCCTTCTATGATGAGATTACTGGTTCTGTGGATGAAGGGAAAGCAGTGGATGTATTGTTTTCTTGACTTTAGCAAAGCTTTTGACACGGTCTCCCACAGTATTCTTGTCAGCAAGTTAAAGAAGTATGGGCTGGATGAATGCACTATAAGGTGGGTAGAAAGTTGGCTAGATTGTAGGGCTCAACGGCTAGTGATCAATGGCTCCATGTCTAGTTGGCAGCCGGTGTCAAGTGGAGTGCCCCAGGGGTCGGTCCTGGGGCCGGTTTTGTTCAATATCTTCATAAATGACCTGGAGGATGGTGTGGATTGCACTCTCAGCAAATTTGCGGATGATACTAAACTGGGAGGAGTGGTAGATACGCTGGAGGGCAGGGATAGGATACAGAGGGACCTAGACAAATTGGAGGATTGGGCCAAAAGAAATCTGATGAGGTTCAATAAGGATAAGTGCAGGGTCCTGCACTTAGGACGGAAGAACCCAATGCACAGCTACAAACTAGGGACCGAATGGCTAGGCAGCAGTTCTGCGGAAAAGGACCTAGGGGTGACAGTGAACGAGAAGCTGGATATGAGTCAGCAGTGTGCCCTTGTTGCCAAGAAGGCCAATGGCATTTTGGGATGTATAAGTAGGCGCATAGCGAGCAGATCGAGGGATGTGATCATCCCCCTCTATTCGACATTGGTGAGGCCTCATCTGGAGTACTGTGTCCAGTTTTGGGCCCCGCACTACAAGAAGGATGTGGATAAATTGGAAAGAGTCCAGCGAAGGGCAACAAAAATGATGAGGGGACTGGAACACATGACTTATGAGGAGAGGCTGAGGGAGCTGGGATTGTTTAGCCTGCAGAAGAGAAGAATGAGGGGGGATTTGATAGCTGCTTTCAACTACCTGAGAGGTGGTTCCAGAGAGGATGGCTCTAGACTGTTCTCAGTGGTAGCAGATGACAGAACGAGGAGTAATGGTCTCAAGTTGCAGTGGGGGAGGTTTAGGTTGGATATTAGGAAAAACTTTTTCACTAGGAGTGTGGTGAAACACTGGAGTGCGTTACCTAGGGAGGTGGTGGAATCTCCTTCCTTAGAAGTTTTTAAGGTCAGGCTTGACAAAGGCCTGGCTGGGATGATTTAATTGGGGATTGGTCCTGCTTTGATGACCTCCTGAGGTCCCTTCCAACCCTGATATTCTGTGATTCTTCCTGAGGATGTTGCTCTGTTAGCTAGAGCGCCCTTCCAGCATGGCACAGTCTGGAGGAACTAGAATAAAGGTCAAAGGCAGAATATCGAGGAGAGAGAAGGATACAACAAATAGAGGGGGGGAAATACACATGGCTGCACACGTTCATGCTGAAGCTATGGCACTAGGTGCTGCATACGATGTGCCGGCTGTGTGTCTTTTGAAATAGACACAAACACTAGCAATCCCTGTACCTAGACTACATTGAGATTTGTAAGGCGTCTAAGGGAGTTAGACACCTGAATCTTAGTTCCAGTAGGAGTTGGGCACCTCCTCCTTTAGTCTCTTTTGAACACTCCAACCCTAATCCTGTCTACTTATGGCACCTCCAGTGTGCCCACCATGTACTGTCCAGATGCCAGGTACAAAAGCAGGCTTATGGATGCAAATTGCCCCAGGAAAACTCTTCTTTACCATCCCATGCTTCTGTTATGGTTTTGCCCAATGAACACAATGTGCTCTGAGGCACGCATCCCCTGCAGCAGGTGGGAGACCTTCCACTATAGGGCTGTGTGAGCTGCAATGCCTTGGCACAGCAGAGCTGACCAGAAGGTGTTGTGAGAGCATCAATGGTTATATCCTTTAAGGACACTCTCAACTTCCCCTTGGCCTCCATGGAAGCTTGATGTCTGGAAATGTCAACCTAAAATGTATTTGGACCCTTTGGTGGCTGGGCACATCCATATATGTCTGTGGCGGGGGGTTTGTGTGATGTAGGGGCACCCATCACTAGGAACTAGACTGATGATGGCTTTTGGGGGCAGATCCTCAGCTGATGTAAATCAGCATAGGTACACGGGAGCTATGCACGAGCTGAGCATCTGCCCCTTGATCACAAGGAATCTGAATGGCCTGGTGGAGGTGAAAGACTCTTGCTTCATTACCAGATTCCTGAAACGTTCAGTCCCCTTTTCTCCTGCCTCAGAAGTTCCCATCATTTGTCAGTGACAATGTAAACCCATTCAGAACAAAATGTCTGGTACATCAGCAGTGTCCCCATCGTTCATATATATAAAAAACTCCCTTCCTCCATCGTCTCAGCCGTTTATAGGAGGTGTCTGTCATCTTACATAGCCGCTCGCTCAACCCCCAAAAAGAATTCTAAAGCCGAGGTTTTCAGCGTCTTAGCAGCTGACGCACGTGTGCCTAACTACAGCCAAAAGGCATCAAGAGAACAAATGTCAGCCAACAACAGGCCTTTCTGCGATTAACCTTGAATCTCTCTAACCAAAGACAAGGGGAAACAGGGATCCTATTGAATTAATCAGTGCTGATGGTTACGTAGGAAGACAGTGTGGGCAAATAAATATCAACTAGTTTTAGAGTCAGACTTTTTATTTTTTTACTCCATGGTTCATTTCTTATTTTTAAGGTTATAGTCAAACAATTCCGAAAGGAAACCCAATACAAGCACCACCCACTTAGATTCATTGTTAAGTGTTTTGATTTAAGGCCATCAGTACTATTAGGTCTCTATGAACAAGTCTCAAAAGCAAAAATAAACGGGTGGGAGGGGGTAGCAGAATTATTCTTTGCAAACAGGACCACAAAAGTGAAATCAGACCCATTTTTCTTACATAGACGCTTATGGGGCTGTGAGAGGCAGTGTGGTAGAGTGGGCAAGGCATTTGGCCTGGGAGTCAGGAAACCTGCCTTCTCTTCCCACTTTAACCCTGACTGGCTTGTAACATTGAGCAAGTCACACTGCTGCTCCCTGCCTCAGTTTCCCCACCCACGCTCTTTGATATAGGCGCTGTCTCTCACTATGCATGTAGAAAGCGCATAGAGAAATGTGGCCCTGATCTCAGTGGGAGCCATTAGGTGCTACTACCATACCCCTTATAATACAAGATTTTAAGCTCAGAAGACATCCCTGTGGTCAACCTGATTGATCCGATGTAAAGCATAGACCTTCACCCAGTGATTCCTGCATTGAGCCCAATATCTTGTAGTTGAACAAAAGCATATCCTTTCGAAGGAGATCTAATCACAGCTGGGAACTCGTGGAGTCAGTGGTTGAGTGAAGGGGCTGTGGAGCCCTTTATTCCTAGGGTAGCAGCTCAAAGCCACCTAGGGCAAGTTGCTGCTATCTCATGCATCCACCACACAAACACGAGTCTCCTACCTTACTGGATGTCTGAATAGAACCATAGAATATCAGGGTTGGAAGGGACCTCAGGAGGTCATCTAGTCCAACCCCCTGCTCAAAGCAGGACCAATCCCCAATTTTTGCTCCAGTTCCTAAATGGCACCCTCAAGGATTGAACTCACAACCCTGGGTTTAGCAGGCCAATGCACAAACCACTGAGCTATCCCTCCCCCCATAAAGAATTATCATCTCAGACCTAGCTAAGGATGAGCTACACTGGGAGGGCACGTTGGCTGCTGGATAGTACAGAGAAGCAGTTGCACATTTATGGACAATAGGGCCTGATCTAAATCCCATTAAAGTCAATGCAAAGGTTCCCATTGACTTAAATGGGACCTGGATGGGGCTCATACTGTAGAGAGGACTTCGCTCCCAGTTTTCTAAATCTGGTACCTTTCACCATCACTAAAACCCCCACCACACTGGTGCATTTAGCTATAGGGTGCTGTGCATTGCCCCTTTAAATCTCTAAAAGGACTCTTGTTAGCAGATGAGACTGGCAGCTATGTGGTGTTCAGTGCAGACGGTTAAACAGACACATGCTGTACAGAGAAACATATGTACATCAAGATCAAAGGAGTGAGGAGGCAAGAAAAGATACTTCTCTTAAAGGGGAAAAAAGAGGCCTGTCTTGGGTGATAATTATTCAGTTTAGTCTCCTCTTGCTACTTGCTTATTTTAGTCCGAATGAAATTCACCCCTGGGCCGAGACCCAGCAGTTAAATCCCACTTGAGCACTCACAATAAGGTTTAAGGGGGACTAGAGCAGCCTGTAGTGCTTAAGCATCCTATGGACCAGGACATCATTGTGCTAGGAGCTGTACAAATGCAGAACAAAAAGATGGTTCCTGTCCCAAAGGGCTTCCCATAGGCCCTGTGTGGGCTCTGTGCACAGGAGGTCCCTGTCCCAAGAGAATGGTTAGCACCTCTGTAGCTGCTTTATAAAGAGATGTCTTGCACAGCAGTGATATTTCTAGTCCTGCATTAACATATGACTCACACGTTTATTTTCACTGGTATGTTTGTGGCTATTTTAAATACTGTCTAAAGAATCCCAGTAACTATGTAATAACTAGAATGAAAGATGCCAGTATTTTTATTTTGTTTTACATCTAAGCTAAAAGGTTCATTTTTAATTCCTTTACAAAATCTACCAATGCTCCTGTCCTCCCCCACCGTCCCCCCCCCCCAAAAAAAAAACAACCCTGCAAATTATTTTAAACATTTTGGCCCCAATCCTATAAACTGATCCACTTGGGCAAACCCCTACCTCAGCTGAACCAGATCTGGGGGAGGGATAGCTCAGTGGTTTGAGCAAGAGCCTGCTAAACCTAGGGTTGTGAGTTCAATCCTTGAGGGGGCTGTTTAGGGATCTGGGCCAAAAATTGGGGATTGGTCCTGCTTTGAGCCAGGGGTTGGACTAGATGACCTCCTGAGGGCCCTTCCAACCCTGATATTCTATGATTCTATGTCTGATGTAAATTGTTGGATCAATTTACACTAGCCATGGATCTAGCCCATTACCTTCAGTAAGGTTCAGCATGGGTGTTGGGGCCTGCCATGAAGATCACGATGCAGGATAGGGCCCATGTCAGCCCCAAACAATTCTAACATACCTGCATCTACTATTAAAGCTACATGAACAATCAGCACAAACCTGAGCCAGGATTTTATGCACATAGATTGGGAAGGAAATAAAGAACCAAAAAGAAATAAATTATTTGTAGATTTCAAAACCTGCTTTTATCTTTTCAATGGCTCAATAATCATAAAAAGACCAGTATCCCCCAAGGGTGTGTAAGGGTTGGGTGAAAGTGAGTCTAACAGGTTTTCAGTGGCTTTGCTGGAGGGGCTGACAGTGAAATATGTACACTGTCTAAGGAACTACCAATGTGCAGTCCAGCAGAGTCATTTCTATTCTCCTTCTCTCCAAGTGGGAGCCAGGGCCTGTTTCTTTACTCAAACAAAAATCCCATTGACTGCAAGTGGATTTCTACTGGCCATTTGAAACAATATTTTCATGCAACCTGAGTGAAATTGACCCTGTGCAGAGAGCAAGCACAAGGCCAATGTATAAGCAATTCACAGCTGATATTTGAGTCTGCGGCAGCTTCCTGTTCCTAGGCGCATCCTTTAGTTCAAGTGGTAGGTACTCATGGGTCTAGTGTTGAGGGTTCCAGGTTTGGAACCAACTAATGGTCCGAGCAGCATTGGCTGCATATGTAGCACTTTACCCTTAAAACAAGGCTTAAATTGGACATGTGCTTTATACTAATCCTCTGCGTTGGAGTAAATTTCCCTCTCTGAGAGGGTTTTGGTACGTGTATGTACACCGCTGTCCTCTGCTGAATAGAGTAGGTCAAACCACTCATGTATGTTAATTTTTGTATCAATTTCACCTACTTTTCCTGTGGGCAACAAGCAGGTAGAGTGGACTCAGTGCATCCTGCCGCCCACTGAAATCAATGGAAAGACTCCCGCTGCCTTTGATGGGCTTTGGATCAGGTTGGGAGGGTGCTCAGCACTTTGCAGGATCAGACCCATACAAGGCAGTTTTTCCTACCTTCGAGAGTGTTAGGCTAGTGTGTTTACCTTGGGGCAATTCCAGTGCTGGTTATGGAAGGGTTAAAAATATATTTGTTCTCAAGCCCTATTTATTCTTTTAAAAACAAAACACAGAAGCTTGAATTGTTTCAAGGAGACAGATTACTGAGGACCCCTGCTATTTCAGCTTGATCCAGGGATGACTGGCACAATCTCTCATCTGCCCTGTTGCAGCTGTGTGCTTTGTGCTGTAGTCCATGGACCTGACTGACACTCCCTGAGAAGGGCTTATTCCCTTACTTGGTTTAAGAAGTTCAAGATTAATACACAGAGCTTCGGGATTCCTCTTTGCCTAGCTCCTCGTCACGCCAGCTTGCGAGAATTCTTTAGCTCATGGTCTGCCCTTTGCTGCCATAGGGGGTTAAGATGTAAGCTTGTTTCAGTCTGCCATCTGCTCCTGCAGAATGTAGAAGGGTGTGGTGTGTAGTGGTCAGAGCAGGGTGGGGGTGACTGAGATTAGGACTCCTGGGTTCTATCCCCAGCTCTGGGGAAAAATATTGTCTAGTGGTTGGTGGAGAGGGGTGAGAGTCAGCTCTAAGAATGGGGTCCAGGGGAAGGGGAAGGGGGAGAGAGCTAGGATCCCTGCATTCTGTTCCCAGTTTCGGGAGGGAGTGTTGACTAGTGGTTAAAGTGGCAAATGAGGAATGGAGGCAGGGAGACTGAGTGTCAGGATTCCTAGGTTCTATCTGTAGCTTTAACGTTGCACTCATTGCATGGTCTCGGGCAAGTCACCGCATCACTGTGCCTCAGTTTCCCTATGTGTAAAATGAGGATAGTACCTCCTCATTGAAGGGTTGTGCGGTTTATTAAATGCTTTTGAAGTGCTTTGAGATCCCCATAAGAAAGGAGCTACATAAATGCAAAGTGTTGGTGCTGTAATGACATTTCATTATCGGACAAATTAAGGGAATTATGTATTCCATTTATGGCTGAGTTTGTAAAAATGCACTTATAATATCCAGAATAGGAAATTCCCAGATTCCTTTTCCAGAGGTTTCCCAAAAGTGAATAAAATGTTAAAATCCACCCAGAAGACATTACTTTTTGAACTCCTGAATTTAACCCATTGATGTGGCGTAAATACAGAGGCTGTGGCAAAGTTTCAACCATGTCTGGTTTAAACTAAAGTGAGTGCAAGATGACTGACAACAGTTGTATGTGCATTAGTCAGTAAGAGTCTTCAAACATGTAATTACCATCCTAAACCACTACATTTCCCCATCCCTTTCCTTCATCGGTTTGCTGCAAGGGTGGGCCTTGATCCAGAGCGGAGGATGGAGAAATGTACAGCAAGAGCTCTTCCCTGCCCTTCACCTGTTAGGCATAAAGTAAAAGCATGCTAGCCCAAGACATTCCTTTCTAGGGCTAGGAGAAAGTCCCCAAACACAGGATCCTTCGTCTTCCCTAACGATTAAGATGTAGAAGTTTTGTTACACTCATATTTCATACAAAACGTTGTTCGGATCGTTTCTCACTTCATAGCTGCTTGCTTTCTGCACACCTCTATCTAGAATAAGTCACCTGCTGAAGATAGAAATGGGTCCAGTTATTCAGTCCTGCCCTGGTCTGGGAAAGAGGGGACAAGGAGGGATGTTACCATGTATAGTAGTGGATAGATTAAACACGTGACTGTTCCGGTATAAGTGTGTGTTTCTGATCATATACCAGCATGGATCAATTTTTTTTTTTTGTCCTTGTTGTTATTCTACACAGTGCGTGTGTGCCAGTTCTCTTGGTAACTCCTGAAATACGTTTCTGTGTGATAGAGAACCAAAATGTCCTTGAGAATTTTCCATCTGAAAGCCCGCGTCAGGGTCAGAAAGCTGCACACTGTGTTTCCATGGCTGTTTTCTGCCCTCTTGTGAAGATCTACCGCAATCCACATCTCTGGGTACATCAGCATTCATACCAGCAGTAAAAACCCTTTCTAGCGTGCTCTTCGCATTTTAAGCTAGAAGCTCTTCTGTAGCAGAGCCTTTCATAGACTCGGTCAGTCAGTTTGGAAGGAGTTGGATGAAAAATGTCTCCTAAAACATTCCAACGTGTTTATGCAAGCCACAAATTTCAAACTTGGGTCCTGACCCATCAATCAGATCCACTAGCATGTGCCCCTGTGGATTTGCAGTGAAACAAGCGTCGTGCCCGATGCAGACAAGAATCCATGCTAACAGATCCACAGGCTCAGTACCAGGTCACCTACAGCTAGTCACCTAAATCCATTTTTGGCAACTAAAGACAAGTGGATCACTCCAGCTGCCCTGTCCTGTGCACTCCCCTGAAGCTCTGATATTGGCCACTGTCAGACAGGATGCTAGGTTAGATGGACCATTGTCTGACCCAGTGTGGCCGTTCTTACGAAATAAGTGACTTGATTTTCAGATGTTGAGCACCTTCAGCTCTCATCAACTCCAGAAACCCAATCTGAAAACGTTACGTATCATCTATTTTAATAATTCTTATCTCACGTTAAGGGCCTGATCCAAAGCCCACCTAAATCAATGGCAGTCTGAGAGCAATTTTTCATCCAAAGGTTCCCAAGGCTCTTTCTTAATTATGATGCAGATTTTCAAAAGCACAAAAAGGCAATGAGGTACCCAACTCCTGTGGAAAGGTGCCTGCCAACCTGTCACCTGGAAAATCTCCCCCTATGTTTTATACATCAAAGTCACAAATAAATAAAGTGCTATTCCAATTAACAGGTGCCCACCCTACGCCCGGGCGATAATGAGATGGATATTATCCAACTGTAACAAATGACAGAGCACTCACACCATCAGAGGCACCTTGGGCTCACACCCTGCAGTCTGATCTATGTAGGTTTCATAGATTCTTAGGTTTTAAAGTCTAGAAGGGACCATTATGATAATCTAGTAAAACCTGCAAAACATAGGCCAGAGAACCCCACCCCATAACTTGTGCATTGAACCCAGAACTTCCGTTTTGAACTAGAATAGCTCTTGTTTGTGCGGGAGCATATCTGGCGAATCCAGGCAGAGCTCCAATGGAACGTCCACATCCCAGACTGGGAGATGGGGTCCCGAGGAACTAAATACAGTGGGACAGGTTCAGGCCTCTATTATCTTCTGCTGAAACACTGGTGGAGGAGCCCAGCACTGAAGTGCACAAAGAGGTGGTTGCAGGAGTGGAAAGCAGTTGGAGACTGTCTTCTACCAGCAGATACTTATTCCATGGGTCAATGAAAATCTGCTGAGCCATCCACTGGTCCTATCCCATGGTGTTTCGACTGATTGCATTTTAATTGTACAGCACCCCAAGTGTCTGCAGGCCCAGAGGGCGGAGGGAAGTTGCGGGAATAGGTTTGGGCCACTCCATCATAACATTTCATACCATTTTTCGAATAACCTGGGCTGTGAAACATCTGCAGTATCTTATTTAGTGAGGGCCTGATTCTGTAGCATTGACATCAGTACAGCTTTATTCTTTTCATTTATTACTTACAGTAGCATCTAAAGGCCCCAGCCAAGATCGAAGCCCAGTTGTGCTGTACATTCACATACAGAAAGATGGTCTCTGCCCTGAAGAGCTTGTAATCTAAATAGATAAGACAGACAAAGAGTAGGACACATGAGAAATTATTGTGCCCATTTTAAACTGAGACCCAGAGATGAAGTTACCCACCCAAGGTCTGACAAGAAATCTGTGGCAGAGTTTGGAAGTGAACCCAGATTTCCTGAGGCCCCGTCCAGTGCTTTAACTACTTAATCATCCTTCGCCTCCTAGGGAAGGAGCTTTGCCACTGACTTTAATGGGACCTGGATCTGGCCTCAAACGCACACCAGGCTGCGCCCTCTTCACTATTACCGGAACTGTTTTATTCCTAGGAAATCTATTTTTAGAAGCACTAGGCTTCCTGACTTTCTCACAGATGCTTCTTGACATTTGTCTGCAATAAACACAAATCGCTCTTGTACCGCTGGGCTACCAGCCTGAGCCTGCAGCTCCCCAGAGAGCTAGCAGCAAGAAAAACACCCTTAAAAACTAGTAATGAGCACATCACTTAAGCTAGCGTTACTGTCTGGGCTCTTGCATGCAAAATTGCTAGGCTCTTTGGTACAGAAGAGTTAGTGCAGTGCTTGGGCTCTTTTCCCCTTCTTTCATTTTTCACTGTGTTTGGTGCCACTGTTTTTAATGCGGCTGCTGATGTGACAGAGGGATTCCAGGATCTGAGCCTGATCTGCTTTTAGGAATAGTCCAGACTGAGCCAACAGTGGCCCACAATCCATGCAGTTGGATTAATAAATGTAGATAAGGAAGGCTGTGGCTTGTAGCAAAAAGGTGGCAACTGTCTACTACTCTGTACAGTGCCTAGCCCAATGGGGCCCTGATCTTGGCTGGTCCCTAGGCATTATCATAATAAAAATGATTACTAATAATAACTGAGGTTTACTCCTTCAATGTTTGTATGACAGAAGCACCTGAAGGCTCCAACAGCGATCAGCATCCCATTGTGCTAGACTCTGTTTGTACATGGTAAGAGACAGCCCTGGCTCCAAAGATCTTACAGTCTAAATATACAAGACAGAAGGGTTGGAAGGGAAATGACTCGCCCAAGAAAAAACACACAGGCAGGCAGAAGATTGGGTCTCCTGACTCCCAATCCATTGCGCTACCCACTAGGCAACACTGTCTCTCACACATACTCGTGACTACACTAACGTGTCAGTACTGGAGCAGCTGTGCCAGTTGCCGAATTGGGGCTGTTCCTGACTGGAGACCAGGCCTTGGGCTGCTAGCTCCTCCAGGCAGAGTAAGGGCCATGCATTGGTAAACTGTCCTGTGCACAGGGCCGTCCCTAGGGGCGTGCCCGGTCTTGGACAAATCAGCCTTCCCACTAGTCTCCTCGCCGTCTGCCCGGCGTGCCCGCCCAGCTGCTGCTCACCTCCTCACACACACCCCTTGTCCCACCGCTCTCCTTCTTGCTGTCCGCCCCCCGCCTGCTTACCTCCTCGCCCACCTGCCCGCCCACCGCTCGCCTTCCTACTAGTATCCTTGCCGTCTGTCTGGCGCTCCCCCTGCTCCCCGCTCTCCTCCTTGCCATCTACCTGCCCACCTGCCTCCTCACCCCCCACCCGCCTGCCACTCGCTTCCCCATTCGCCTCCTCACCCCTTTTGCCCACCCGCCTCCTGCCTCACCTCCCCGCCCGCCTCCTCACCTGAATATCAGGACAAATGATGTCCCGATCGTACATCGGTCAGGACGCGGGACAAAGGGCTAAATATCGGGACAGTCCCAATTTTAGCGAAGAGCAGGGCCCCCCAGAGCACCCCCATTCACCCTACCCAAGGGACGACTCTGCCTGTACATTTACAGTGCTATGGTATATCAACAGTTTTAATTGTTGTTATTTATTAGCATCTCAGGGGGAGAATAGTTGGATGCATCTCTGCTCTTGATACTGTTTCAAAATTAATAGCCATCTGTCTAGGCACTTCTCTGGCCCCCATCACCGCAGTATCTGAGCATCTCCCCTAATTAATGTATTTACCCTCACAATGCTTCTATATTAAAAAGGATTAGTATCCCCATTTTACATAATGGGAAAATGAGGCACAGAGGGATGGCATGTTGCAAAGCCTTGTGCAGAAGTTTACCCATTAATCCACACAAGTCCCATGTGTCGCATTTTACCAATGGGGAAACTGAGGCACAGAACGGGGCTGTGTTGTGCCCCAGGTCATCCAGCGAAACACTGGCAGAGTCAGAGATGAGACCTTCCAGACCCAGGCGCAATCCCGGTTGCATCTCTAAGAATAATGCTTCTGTGCTGAAAACATACTGCAGTCACACAATGCATAGTAATCACGTTATCTTCCTGCTTTGTGTTCATTTTGTGATGGGTCTTGAAGCCTTTACTATGGTATCTAGTCTGCCTGAGGCATATTTAATGTTTTTATAGATAGTTACTGGCCGCATCAATTATTAAGCAAATCCCACAGGCGCTACATTAAAGCAACTTTTGCATTGCAATGTTGATGCAATATTAAGTGTTTGGTAAGTCAGCCTCGTCTACAGTATGCTCCAAAGCACACAGGGTGATATATCTTTCACCAACAGAGATCACAGACATTAAGGATGCAAAAGGCCTATAAGGTCCATCCCTCACAGCCTGAGAAGCGAAGTTCTGGAGCAGCCTTCCAAGGGGAGCAAAAAACCTAACTGGCTTCAAGGCTGAGCTGTATTGTGCAGGTAACAGAGCTTGATAAGTTTATGGAGGGGATGATATGATAGGACTGCCTACAATGGCATGTGGCCCAACCGTGACTGCCAGCAGCAAAAATCCCCAACTGCTGGAGATGGGACACTAGATGGGAAGGGCTCTGAGTTACTACAGAGGATTCTTTCCCAGGTGTCTGCCTGGTGGGTCTTGCTCACATGCTCAGGGTCTAACTGATCACCATAGTTGGGGTTGGGAAGGAATTTTTCCCCAGATCAGATTGACTGAGACCCTGGTGGGTTTTCGCCTGCCTCTGCAGCATGAGGCCCAGGTCACATGCAAGTTTAAGCTAGTGTAAACAGTGAATTATCTGTAATTTGAAGTCTTTAAACCATGATTTGAGGACTTCAGTAACTCAGCTGGGTTAGGGGTCTATTATAGGAGTGGGTGAGGTTCTGTGGCCTGCAATGTGCAGGAGATCAGACTAGATGATCACAATGGTCCCTTCTGACATTAAAGTCTATGAGTCTGAGTTCCTTAAAATGGATTCAGTGCTTTATCCTCTCTCGGTTTAAGTGACCCTCACAAAGAGACTTTGCACTGTTTACATAGTATGTAATTCAGAGTTCTCTCTCTTCCCCCACCTCACACAAATTGAGGGCGAAGACCATCATATCATCAATAGATACGATAGCACCGGAATATTTTTCATAGGACTCTCTCTTTCCTTCTTCATACAGCTTTCCATCTCCCCTCTTTAGCTGCTGCTGCACTTCCATGGAGCTGCTACTGATACCTCGAGCCTCTTCCAAAGAGATTACAATTACTGTAATTCAGCACTTCAGAACCCAAGCTACTCGCCAGATGGCACCATTCAGCTACCCACCAGCACTGCACAGTTATCAGATAACCAGCTCTGCTATTTGTTGCCTGATGGAATCTGTGTTTATTTCGCAAATAATACAGGAGGGATGTCCAAGTGTCCTCTCCCTTGGAAGATCTTAACACATTTGACGGTGTGGCATTTAAAGGTTGAATGGCAGATCTTGCACTCTGTGATTATGATAGAATTAGACATGCGGTAAATGCACAGTGTTCTTGGTGCTATATCATCTGAGGGTGTGATGGTACTGCCTTTCCTATGCTGCATCAGGCTGGGTTAATACTGGAAGGGAGGCTTTTGATGAACACATGCAGGAAATGGTGGAGTGATTCAATTAAGGCAGTCTTCCCTCTGAGTCAGTACCAAACTGCCCAAGCATTGTGCCAGGAAGTGCTGTGGTGCTCGAGGGGTCATGGCCGGTCCCGATTACCTGTGATCATTAATGATCTTTTCACACAAATATTCCTCCTGGAGTCCTGTTCAAATTCTGTCGTGGATGATTACATTCTGAAATCCCACAGCAGCTACAGCTTCCTCTGTCAATTGTTGAGCGTGTCACTGTAGCATTGTTAAGCTATTGTTGTGTTTCATAGAATCATAGAATCATAGAATACCAGGGTTGGAAGGGACCTCAGGAGGTCATCTAGTCCAACCCCCTGTTCAAGAGCAGGACCAATCCCCAATTAAATCCCACCCCACCAGCAGCTGTACTTGAGTGAGGAAGTACACTCACTTTGTGAGCCATGCTAGAGGCTCACAAAGCGTTTTAGCTTACTTTGGAAGGTAAGAAGCTGTCTGCTTGAGCTTGGGGTAATTGCTCCTAGGAAGAAAACATCTCTGCCTCTCTCCAAGCCTGATCCTGCGGGGTGCTTGTGGGGGCTTAGTGTGAGGGTTGTCTTGTTTTAGGGTGCTCATCTTTTGTACGACTGGATCCTCTCTCAGGATAAAACAGGAATGTTACATAGTCTGGTCTCCGTAAGGTGGCCAGATAGCAAGTGTGAAAAATCGGGATGGGGTGGGGGGTAATTGGCCTCTATATAAGAAAATGCATCAAATATCGGCACTGTCCCTATAAAATTGGGACATCTGGTCACCCTAGGTCTCCATCACTTTTTAGGACTAGGTTTTCAAAGTGTTGTTTATTCGTGCCACTGGATAACTCGCTGTCGTAGGGTCTGCATAGAGGTGTAATGCCCTGTGGGCATATTATGGGGGAGATTAAATTAGCCCTCAGTGAGCCCGAGCCAATCAATGGTCCAGGTCTACATGTCAGCCTGTAGGCAGAATGCAGTGATGCTGGGCCAGGGCTGTTATATGGTCTATATCTTGGTATAATGGCCTACGGGCAGAATATGGCGGAGCTTAGACTGGTCCTTGCCAGGTATGGGCTGCTCCATGGTCCATACCCAGGTATGCCAGGCAGAATATTAGAGCCTCCCGTGGTCTAGGCCCAGCCCTGTGCCCCGGGGCAGCTTCCCCCCCGTTTGCCAGCCCTGAGGGGTGCCTTGTGCTCCCCGCCTCGCTGGCCCCGCCCATGGGCTGGAGAAGAAGGGGCGGGGCTCCTGCCCTCTTTCCCCCTTTCCAACATGGCGGGCCCGGCGCCCATTGCCCGGTCTCTGTACGCACGCGCAGACCTAGAGCCGTTGGGGGCGGGACTAACGGACCGTTCATTCTGTATCTTGTTTTCTGGTGTGTTTAAATGGCAGCTTGTGGGGCGGGGCAGCGGCGTGTGACGCGCGGGTGACGAAATCGCCGCGGGAGCGAAAGGAGAGGGGAGGTGACCTTTGACCCCGCGCCCTTTGCCCCGCCCCGCCCGTGCGCAGGGGCCCTGCGGCCCCGTAGGCCAGTCGTCAGCTCCTTCTCGGAGCGCGGGGCAGAGCGTGCACATCGTTTCGGGTCTGTTCCGGACTTAAAGTGAGTGCGGGCCGCGCCCCCCCCCCCGGAACCCTGCCCCCGCCTAGTGACTGGGGTCCGCCCCCCCGAGAGCCCGGTCCCCCCAGTGTCTGACCCCCCCCCCACTGAGAGCCCGGCCCCCCCAGGGACTGCCCCCCCCCCGCTGAGAGCCCGGCCCCCCCAGTGACATCCCCCCCTCCGCTGAGAGCCCGGCCCCCCCAGTGACTGCCCCCTCCCCCCACTGAGAGCCCGGCCCCCCCAGGGACTGCCCCCTCCCCCCGCTGAGAGCCCGGCCCCCCCAGGGACTGCCCCCTCCCCCCGCTGAGAGCCCGGTCCCCCCAGTGACATCCCCCCCTCCGCTGAGAGCCCGGCCCCCCCAGTGACTGCCCCCCCCACTGAGAGCCCGGCCCAGGGACTGCCCCCCCCCCACTGAGAGCCCGGCCCCCCCCCGCTGAGAGCCCGGCCCCCCCAGGGACTGCCCCCTCCCCCCGCTGAGAGCCCGGCCCCCCGGCCAGGGACTGCCCCCCCCCACTGAGAGCCCGGCCCCCCCAGTGACTGCCCCCCCTCCGCTGAGAGCCCGGCCCCCCCAGTGACTGCCCCCTCCCCCCGCTGAGAGCCCGGCCCCCCCGGCCAGTGACTGCCCCCCCCCCCACCGTATAGCATGCAAACTTTCCTGTAACGTTAACTTTGCAGTTAGTTCAGGAAGATGGGTTTGAATTAGTGCACCGCTGCAGGCATTTAATGCAGAAAAAGTTTACAACTCCATGAGAAAACAGGTTGATTTCCAAACTACACGAGGGCTTTAAATGCAGCTCTAGCCAATCGATTCGTAATGTTCCTGACTCTTTAGGGAGCAGCTGTAAAATGTCTGTTTCAAAATTAGAAATATGGCTCCTAGTCAAAACTGCAGTGGGAGGCAGACATGAAAACAAAATGTGGTAGGCAGTCTATTGAGAGAAAATGATTAAGCACCGACAGTTGTGTTTGGTGCTGTATAAGAATGCTGTTTCTCAGTGACCAGTCCCTGAGATCTCCCTGACACGGTTTAGGAAGGCAGCAAGCCACTCCCTGGTATCAAAAAGCTTGAGAAACATTGGTCTAGAAGACTGAATGTACTGATTTGTTTACTCATGGAAAAAGTGGAAAGGACTAATTTTCAGAAACACCTATTAGATGCTGGGTAATGATTTACCCTTCTTTTATTTAAGGTGTCAGCGATCTTCTGTTTTCCAAGGGGAGCAATTGAAGTATTGCTTACCAGCCACTAAAATGGCTTGTTTGGCATCAACTTTAGGCCTTGGTTCAAGGCAGGTTTGCCCAATTCTGTATGACACCGACCTCCTCCCTGGCCCATCTCTTTCTCTCACGCACATACCCCCTTCCCCCAAAGTAATATATGCTAAAAAGTTGACCTACCCTAACATTAACACTTTGATGGGATGTAGGAGAAGTCCCATATTCTTCAGAATTCTGTAGATCCCAGGCCTTATTTTGATCATGAGAAGTAATTTAAACCCTACCATTTTTTGTGATTTTTGACCTTTTCTAAAAATGGTTTGCTCTCCATCACCATCAGTTTAGCTGTCACTATCCCCATATCTGGACTGGTGACGTAGTTGAAGCTCTTTTCTTCTGGAGCTGAGAAAGAAATTGCTTCTGTGCTAAGGCCTTGTTTTCATTTAACCTGGCAGAGCCATGTCGGTTAGGGGCATGATTTTTTTTTTTAAACCAACATAGCTATGTCAACAAGGCCCTTTAGTGTAGATGCAGTTTTGCCAGTATAGCAACATCTGCACTACGGACTGATTCCGGCACAGCCGTGTTGGTTGGGTGTGTGCTTCTTGACGGATAGAGTTTTGCTGGCAGAAGTCTGTAATGCAAGTGTAACTATACTTACAAAACTGCTCTTTTACCATAGCAGTTCACAGTGCAGCTTTGCCATGATAGTCGTGTCCAACTTAGGAGCACTTGGCCAGTATAGTATACGGGTAGTCCATACCGGTAAAGCATTCCTAGTATATATGTAGCCTTGCTCTGTTTATACTGATATAGCGTATGCTGTTTCCCTGAACCAGCAAATGGCCTGGTGTGCACTAGATGTTTAGGTCAGATTAACTAGGTCAGTTGGGGTCTGAAAAATCCACTGAGCGGCATAGTTAAGCCCACCTAAATCTCTCTGTACATAGTGTCGGCCTAGTTGCCACCTCTCAGGGAGGCGGATTACCTACGCAGATGGAAGAATCCCTCCCATTCATGTAGGTAGTGTCTATGCTGAATTCTACAGTGGCGCATTATCAGCTGTGTCACTGTAGCGTTTTAAGTTAGACAAGCCCTAAGTTATACTTTATATTAGTATAAAAGTGCGGACACAACTGCAACCACACTAGAAGGTTTTGCTGGTGTAACTATGTTGGGAAAACCTTCCTCGTATAAAGACAGCATAAAACCTTGCCTGCTAGTTTGAGACCCAAGGAGGTATCTGTATCTGATGCCCTTTGCTCCAGCAGTTTCCTCCCTCTGGATTTGTAGTTCAGTAATAGTCATTAAATGCTTAGATGAGATTGTTTATATTCTCTTTTATGTACCATAGGTTCTTATATCCTGACATGGGAGCTCTTTAAGGCAACACTTCTGTATCCAAGACATTAACTTGAATTCTTTCCTGTGGGCGTCTGTTTCAGAATGCGTTACGTGGCCGCTTACCTGCTTGCTGTCCTGGGTGGCAACAACAACCCTACAGCCAAGAACATCAAGAAGATCCTCGACAGCGTTGGTATCGATACAGATGATGCGCGTGTCAACAAGGTTGGTTTCTTTGCATTAGTGTCTCTTGCCTTTTGAAGTAGTTACAGGAACACTCCTCTGAGAGAATATTTGAAGCAGTTATCTTACACTCCAGTACCATACAGAATATAATGCCCTGGTAGTTTAATAGTGTAAACGGGCTTGTTAAACTTCTTTTCTGGTCTGTATAGCTTTGGAAAAGCCTAAGGATTCTTACAACTTGCCAGTTGGAAGTTCACTGGTGTTTAGTGCAAACATAGGACTGGAAGAGACCTGCTGAGCCATTGAGTCCAGACCCCCACAGCTCCCGCTTGCAGTGATGGAGGTAGTGGGTTCAAATCTCAGAGGAATCTTGGCCAGGGAAGTAAAAATTGTGACACTTGAGTGCAATGTGCTTTTGTGGAGGGGAGCAAAGTTCAGGCCTTCCTTACCTTCCCAGACTGCTGGAGACAGAGTCTCCTGTGAAGATGGTATCCATGACTTCTGGATGATTGTAGGCATTTGGACTTAGTCAAGGCAAAGATACTCGTATCCAGATATCAGCAGGAAAGAGAAAAACACACTGCAATATGAAATTTTTGAGACTTGGAGACTGGGAGGAAATCCAGAAGAATCTCTGACAACTTTTCTTTTTTCTTCCCAATGTACTTTTGTCACTATATATAGTCTCTATCAGTAACAGAGTACATAAACCCATCTGCAAATGTTCTCTCCTATGAGTTTCACCTTTTGCCTGCTCTGAAAGCTTTAATATTGATTGTCTACTGATTCATAGTATGAACTGTAGTATTAATTACTGCTGGGAAAACACTGTACTGAAATACTATTCCTGATTTTCTTCAGTAATTGACTGTCCTATTGATGCCTACCTCTGAATGGGAGGAAGAATGGGGAGGGTGTATGGGTAAAGAGAGAAACACACACACTTTATATATAAACATCTGTTTATGGATAAAGATCTGTATGTGATGTAACCTTTCTTAGCTGTACTATGTGGGTATGGCAACTGGAAAACAACAGCCAGCGTCAGAGCAAGGTGGCAGTAGGTTTGTCATGTGGCTCTTAACCACATTGAAGTAACATTAACACCTTATGTGAAAAACGTGGACGACTTAAAGCAAGTAAATAGCAGTCTGCAATCGTCAGGGACAATCTCGTCTGTTCCACTTGTAACCGTGTTTGCTGTTCTTGCATTGATCTGTCGTCGCATTTACATGTTCACCTGTAGTATTTGCTGAATCCTGATACGTCGACATCAGCATGAGACTCCATCCCTGTCTATGGGTGATATGGGCTGTTCAGTTAATTTATTATTTATGGTGCCTAGAGGCTCCAGCTGAAATTGAGTCCTCATTGTAATAGGTGCTATACCAGGTGGGTACTGTTCTGAGAAACGTGGAGTAGGTGGACAAAAAATAGGAGGGAAACAGAAGGAGGGAACAACCTTGTTCAAGGTTACAGAATAGTTCAGTGGCAGAGCCAGGATAGAACTCAGGGTCTCCTAACTCAGAGTCCAGTGTCCTGATTTAGTTGGGGATTGGTCCTGCTTTGAGCAGGGGGTTGGACTAGATGACCTCCTGAGGTCCCTTCCAACCCTGATATTCTATGATACCTCCCCAAACTGTTGCGTTCCCAAATAGCTTTAAGCAATTGCATGCTATGAGAAATTTTAAATAAAGGAATAATTTAACTTTAAGACTTCGGATCAGCTTTTTTAGTGTTAAAATGTTAAATTTTTCCTGGTCAAGTTCAGTGACGCCTGATACTGCACCATAAGATGAAAGTGCATTGAGCAAATGAGCATGCAGTGACTCGTTACTGAACTTAGTTATTACTTCTACAGCTTTCAAACATGTAGTTTATAGTTTCTATTAAAAGAAAGTGTTATACTAGAAGTCTATTGTTTGGTTTTTTTTTAAACCACTTCCTTACCTGCATGTGTCTAAAATTTCAAATCTGGTTTGTTCTTTGCTATTTATGCTATGTAATTTTAGCACTGGTCAAAGTCGGTGTCACTTACCTCCTTCCCTTTCTAATGCACTAACTTCATTCAATACTGCAATGTTTGGGTTGCAGATACTGCAAGGTAATGTTTTTTATCCTGACAAGTGTTCGGTTCAGATCTTATTTAAATTTTATGCTAATATTGCTGTTAGTTGATCTTGTAAACATTCTCCAGAAACCTACTTTTTGTCTCTAAGCTATTCTTTGTCCCTTTAATTCCTTAATGCTCTGTTTAATTATTCTGTTACGCATACCTTTGTGGTAATGCGTATGTTGGGGAATTGCCAGTGTCAAGAGACGACTAAACATGTCGAACACCCAAAATTCCAGGATTGATCTTTAACCTCTTTCTTTTTCTCTCTCTCATAATAAAGGTCATCAGTGAACTGAGTGGCAAAGATGTTGATGATGTTGTCAACTCAGGTAAAAACTTACCAGATTTTAAGAGCTTAGTTGTTGCAAGACAGAACTAGACAGATCAATCCATTTGCATTTCTGTGGATTCATCTAAAAGGGAAATGCTGGGTTTCATATTTGCTTGACAGAAGCAAACGCCAGCTAAAATATTGATTTGCAGAGAAGTGTCTCCAGGCAGTTGTCTGTTACAAGCTTATTAAAATACAGTAGGTGTTTGTCTCGGCAGCTCAGTCGGTGTTAAAGTGCATTTTATTGTAAACGAGCGTATAGATTCTTGCTCTAAATCAGAAGATGAGCCTTGTATGCAAAGGCTTAAAACCAACTCTGACTTCCCTTTATTTGAAGTGGAAATTGGATATTTCTTTATTTTATCCCTTCAAATGGAAAAACACTCCCCTTGTGACTATGGGAAGATACAAGAATGTAACTAGAGTGTCTTTGATTAGTATTATGAACTAATCAACCTAATTTTGAATCACTGTTCACTTCCGTTAAATTACAGATTCACAATGGAGTATCAAATTTTTAGGTATACCCCAACAGAATACAGTAGCAATCTTTCAGTTCATTTTTTCCAGCTATTATGAAAACACTTACTTATATGCTTGTAAGCATTACCATTAAAATAAAGTTGCCACCAAGATTCTGTACTAAATTAAGCAGGGGTTGAGATTCAGAAAATTCCTGAGTTTCAATGAAGCTTCTGGGGCAAGTCACTTAATCTTTCTGAATGTGTTTTCCCCATCTCAGAGAGTGGGGAAGTGATAGGAGGCTTAATTAATCAGTGTTTGTAAAGTTTGAAGCAAGTTTTAATTGCTGAATGTTAAGTTCATTACATTCCTTTCAGATTTGGTTCTGTGCTGCATTATAAAGACCATTGATTTTTACTCTCGTGATGACTTTCAGAAAGATTAAAATTCAGGTCTTCACTGCCTGCAGATATTTTATTCCTGTGCAGTTTAACTTTTATAATTCAGAGCCACGTTCTAGATTCAGAAAATGTGGCTTTGAGCATTGGAATAAATTTAGTGCAAAGCTGAAGACCCAGTTTCATTTTGGTGTACTAGTTTTCAGCCCAATGCTCATTTTGCACACCAAATAATTTCCCGGCACAAATCAGACACTTCCAAGATTAGTGTTCACTTTTAAGTAACTTTCATCCAATGTGAGCAAAAGTGATTTGAAATAACAGAACTTGTGGGGAGGGATAGCTCAGTGGTTTGAGCATTGGCCTGCTAAACCCAGGTTGTGAGTTCAATCCTTGAGGGGGCCATTTAGGGATCTGGGGCAAAAATTGGGGATTGGTCCTGCTTTGAGCAGGGGGTTGGACTAGATGACCTCCTGAGGTCCCTTCCAACCCTGATATTCTATGATTCAAAATGGCCATTTTGTACCATGCTAATTCATTTACTACGTAACACATTTAGTGCAGCTGCTTGTGAATTTTCTGTTTGGGCAGCGTTTATCTGTGTATACATTTCAGAGTGGTTGCCTTCACATGTCTACGAAACACATGAGACAAAGGTTAAAAATCATTTCATTTGTCTCAAGTGCTATGCCACGCAGTGCTGTCTTGCTTCAGGCGTGCACTTGCGCCCTGTATGTGAAATGTTGTCCTTGTGTCGGACATCATAAGACGAAAGAGGTTACCTAGGTACAACACGTTCTGCCTAACTTTGAGGGCTCTTAGAATGAGGCGTGTGTGTGTTGTTTACAAGTCTCTCATGTCGTAGGCCTCTCCAAGTTAGCCTGTGTTCCAGCAGGAGGTGCCCTTGCTACAGCCCCTGCTGCATCTCTGGCTGCCGGTGAAGGCGCACCTGCAGGTACGTCTTGTTTTTGCGGGAGGGGCGTTCCTGGGTTCTGTGTGAGACTGAGAATGCTTCTCTCTTAAGAGGGTCTCTTATTTTCCACAAACAGTAAATCCATGAAGAATCTGACCTGAAGCATGAGCCTTCATAGCTTTCCTAACTGTAGGAGCTGCTGTGCTTGGTTTAAACGTAGAACTACTTTTTTTTTTTAAATGTACACAGTGCAAACTTTTAAACCAAGATTAGCTTGGGAAACATCTTACAGGAGTGACTGTTCATTTTAACGTAACACTTTGGTGACTGAGGATTGTATTTTCTAAAGCTACATGGGTGAAAGGCTCAGATGTCCCATTAAATGTCAGTTCGATTTTTGCACCTATGTCATTTGGCGCTTTTGAAAGTCTCCCCCAGTTGGCACAGAATAAGCCTTAAAAACCAGGGCCTGCCTGCCCAAAATTTCTTTTCCTGGGGCATAACTTTTATTGCCTTAAAGCGTAACTTTTATTGCCCGCAAGTGGCGGGGAGGTAAAGGATTGCTTAAATTCATACATACTACGTTTGTCTCCGTGTACATGTACACAGTATTCATTAGTCAAACACTAAATTAACATGCACAAGGATGATCCAGACTTCTGTCTCTTAGCAGGAGCTACTGGACTTTCAAATATAATTTGCACTTTCTTTGACTTGCAGAAGAGAAAAAAGAGGAAGAGAAGAAAGAAGAATCTGAGGAGTCTGACGAAGACATGGGATTTGGACTCTTTGATTAATCACTTTGTTCTGGAAAAACAATAAAAATAGCAAAACCCAAAACTCTTTTACACACAGACTTGATTTACCTACTAAAGATAGACATCTTAGAAGATACTCCCCCAGAAATTCAATTGGATGCCTAATTCCCTTAGGCTCCTCCTCTTCTTTACGGAAGGATTAATGGTTAGTGAGGGATGGGGAGCCCAGTGATTTGTCAACTTCAGTGAAATCTGCTAATGAGGTTTTCAGAAACATGTTTGCTGCATTGCAATATTTAATTACCAAGAGCATATAGTAGTATGGGAAAGAAATGTTTTCAGATCCTCACATATGCATGCTCTCTTGAGTTAAATAGGCCTATTGGATAGCAGAAAACCAAATAAGAAGATCTGAGTTCTTGCTTCTTTCACTGCTATGGGACCTTGGTTGTGAAACGTAACTGCTCTCTCTCTGCCTCACTTTCCCCATCTGTAAAATGGGAATAGTACTTCACAGGTGTGGTAGGGTTAATATTTATAAAGCACTTTAATATCCTTGGATGAAAGGCACTATAGAAATGCAAACTGTCGCATTCAGAACCTGAACAGGCTCCAACTCTCTGCACCAGGCAAGGGTGTTGGAATGCTAGAAGTAACAGATGGGACTTTACTAACTGCAGCTTCCACAACTGGGTGCCAGTATGCTTTGCTTTACGCAGTACAGTTCAAACATGCATGCAATTCAGTATTAGGGCACTACTAAGCACCATATATACTTAATAAATATCCACATATTGCTTCCTGGCTTTATAAAACAGACTGGTTTGATCACGGAAACCTAGCCAATCTATTCTGCTGTATAACCATCCAGTTTACCATGTTCTACAGCTTCCCTATCCTGCAGAATCACAAAACTCCTTTTATTGCACTTAAAAAATGCAGTCAACTTTGTAAAACAATTTGATTCATGGAAGAACTAAAAATCTAACTCTTCTGTTCTGCTTTTCATCCACTTCTCAAAGCAGATAAATCACCATTTTACAGCTGGGGAAACTGAGGTATATGGAAATGAAATGACTTGCCCATGGTCATACAGCAGGTCAATGGCAGATCTGGAAATGGAACTCAGGTCTCTAATTAGTCCACTGTTCTATCCACTAGGCCATGCTGCCTCCCCAGTAACCACAGCAGTGGTAGAACAGGGGAAAGTACAACTGATTGCTCAGCAGAAGGTAGGATTCTGTTCCTTAAAATGTATCACGTTTTCCATCACTTGAAATTCACTGTTTCTGGTGTCAATACATTATTCATTGCCCTGATGTCTGTATAGGTAACTGTGAAACCCGTCCTAATGTAGAGGATCAATGAAGGTCAGAGCTGTGTACCTACCCTTCCTTGACTCTGTTTAGAAAGCTAATCTCCGTCTCCCTTCGCTTTTGCTCTTGTTAACCTATGCCCTTGTACTTTAAAATAGGATTAAGGCATGAGCCTTGCGTTGATTCGTAATGCAGTGATTAGTCTAAAGTGCCTTCCAGGATTTTAGGCTGTAATGTGTATTAGAGAGTTGAACATCATGTAAACATTTATAATTCCCTCTTAGGGACAACTCAGATGAGAGAGATTTTCCTGATAGTTGGGAGTTTTTCAAAATATTCCTTTCAGGCTGCCTTATGCATTCATCCTATATTTAATAACCAAGACAACTCCCAACCTTTCATTTCATCCCCCATGCCTCTCCACTGTGGCTGTGCATGGAACATCCTCCCTTTTTCCATGTGCCAAGCAACCTTGTTTTCCTCCATGTCCTAAAATTTCTCTTTTGGCTAGTCTTTTTACCTCTCACCACAAATGGCTTGCTCTTGTACCTCATCTGACCTTGCCCTTGGGTGGAGCACACTGAACGTTGTAAGTAAGACACGAGAAGTGATTCTTTCCCTCCGTGCTGATTAGGCCTCAGCTGGAGTATTGTGGCGCTCAGAACTGGACATGTTTCAGGAAGGACGTGGACAAATTGGAGAAAGTTCAGAGGAAAGCAACAAAAATGATTAAAGGTCTAGAAAACAACATCTATGAGGGAAGATGGGAAAAAATGGGTTTGTTGAGTCTGGAGAAGAGAAGACTGAGGGGGAGACATGGTAACAGTTTTCAAGTACGTAAGAGGTTGTTACAAAGAGGAGGGTGGAAAATTGTTCTCCTTAACCTCTGAGGATAAGACAAGAAGCAACGGGCTTAAATTGCAGCAGTGGAGGTTAGGTTGGACTTTAGGAAAAACTTCTTACCTGTCAGGGTCGTTAAGCACTGGAACAAATTGCCCAGGGAGGATGTGGATTTTGTCATTGGAGGTTTTTAAGAACAGGTTAGACAAATACCTGTCAGGAATGATCTAGTTATTATTTAGGCCTGCCTTGAGTGTAGGGGAGTGGGTTAGATCGGTGGTGCTCCACCTGTGATCTGTGGACCGTGTATAAGATTTCCAGAGGGATCGCACCTCCACTTGAAATTTTTTAGCGGTTCGTAAATGGGGGAAAGGTTGAAAACCGCTGGACTAGATGACCTATTGAGGTCCCCTCCAGTCCTATACCTGGTGATTCTGTGGCATCTTTATTCACGTTTTAAAATGGAAGCTTTTGTTGAACAGGAGAGAGTAGTTAATGCCAAGTGCCACATGGGTGGGTGCATGGGCTTATGGCATAAACACGTTAGCTGGGAGATTTTAAAAAAAAATGATAAAACCAATGAAATAATTAATGTTGGTATGTGCTGCTGTTAACTTTAGCATTGTCATGAGTTGAACAGGTTAATTTGAAACAGCAAATATTTTTTTCCAGTTTGCAGACTCAGGAAGACAATTCTGCGTGGGTTTGCATTCAATTAATACTTTTAAGGTGGTATTCTCAACCATGACGATTGGCAATGACTTTTCTTTTTCAAACAGAAATTCTGTGCCATGGCTCTGACCAGTGACTTTAAATACCAGGATCCAAGCAGCTATTGAAGCTGGCAGTAACAAGACATGCTATTATTAAATAACCCAATTCCGATCACCTTTGTGACATCCCTTTCCTTGTGTATGCTTTGTCTGTTAGTAACCTCTTTAGGCAGACCTGATTTATCTATGATGTCATTTGCTGTACTGTAACGCTGGAGTAACTCCTTTGAACTCAATGCAATGTAGTGTAACTGAGAGCAGAAGGTGGTCCCTACTCTTTTCCAGACCTGTGGGGAATGTTCTGTACGTTATTGGGACTACACCACTAATGAAGGACATCAATAAGCCAAGTTGCGTAGTAAGTTTTGGCACTGTGTCCTACTCACAAATCTTTATAGTCTGGGAGCAAATAACTAAATGCAAGAATTAACACTTAATCCCTCTAATCCACAAAGCGATCCCTCTCGGCATATAAAGGCCATGCAAAAAAAAAAAAAAAGATGATAGCATTTGTCATTTTGTTCTGCTTTTTCGTTGCCCTCTAAATAGCAACTCCTGTCTGCAAGACATGTGGATTATAAAGAGAAATATGGGGTGGGGGGGAATTCACCTCAGTGGCAGATTTTCTTGGTCATGCAGACACAATAATATAAATTACATGGTATTAAATGCTGCAGTTCAAAAGGATGCATCTGCTTGGGACAGCTCTCCCAAGTGGCTCTGTAGGAAGATAGGTTCCTAGAGGATTATAGTAGCTAAAAATGGACAAAGTCCTATTAAATCATCAAATTAATTACCCTAAGCAAAGGCAGGAAATCAAGTCAAAGGAATCTTTAAAATAACCATTTCTTCCAAGTGTAGTCAAGATATCTGAGGTTGGGTCTGAAGCTGCAACATCTGTGCCTTTCTCACTTCCCAAAAGTTTCACACTTGATCTCATGGCTTTATTTTTGATTGATCACTTTTCTGGTGTAACTTGACCACCTAGACCTGGTCCTAGTACAAGATGAAACATTTTGGACTTCAGTGGCCATAAACCACACACCCTGGTGAGTTTTCAAACCTGGGTGCCTGAAGTGCCCCATCTAAATAGGGCGACCTGATTTTCAGAGGTGCTGAGCGTTGTCAGGTAATGCTCTCCTTCTCTGTGCCTTTGCTTCCCTATCTGTAGAATGGGATTAACAACCTTTAGAGTGAAATCCTGGTACTATTGAAGTGAATGGCAGAACTCCCATTGAGTTCAACAGGGCTAGGATTTCATCTTCAGTGTACCTACCTCCTAGGTACGTCATAGAGTTAAATCCATTAACATTTGTGATAAGTGCCGGGGGAATTAGATACTTTTTGTTTAAAAAAAGGGAGGGAGGGAGGGATTTCTGTGTGGAGTAAGTCTGACTACTAAGGACCCAGTTGGGAGTCTTTCCATTGACTGACTGATGCTTTTTGAATTAGGACTCTAGAGACTTGTCATAGCAAAAAAAAAAAAAAAAGCAACCCACTTTCACCTGCTGCCTTTAGCTGTGATGATGGGACCCTGAAGCGTATGGCATGTGAGTATCGCAACATTTTGGTATAACCTTAAGGAGCACGTTGGAAACAATGCAATTCAGAGTGCTAAAAGTAATGCTCCTTCTCACTCTCGTCTGTCACTTCGTAGGCAGCCTGCCTGGTAAACGAAACATCATAACAGTAGCTCAAACCAGTGAACAGCCACTCCGGTGCCTTCTGAGCAGCGTTCAGATGCCTGCACAGCCCTGTTGAAAAGGTTAAAAGAGCCGGGGCTGCCACTGAGGGGTTGGCATAAGATAAAGGTGCAGCTGCTGTGAACTGTACAACTGGAAAAGCCCCTTCCCCCATCGAACACTTGACCCGGCCTTATCAATGAAAAGGCCCAAAAGTGACACTGGGATCTTTCGAGCTGCCTCGCTACGTTCCCTGACAGGGAAAAGGAGAAGCTCACAACTTCTGCCCAGCTTTATCGCCGGTGTCACTCCATTAGTATCAGCCGGGGTGAATATGGCCCAACGTCCGTCATCCCTTGGATTTTTCAGGCTGGAGGTGGGTTTGTCGAAAAGTGGCATAAAATGGCTCTTCTGTCGTCCTATTTTGCCGTCAGAATTTGCTCCCTTGTGGTAGATCCTGGCCGTTCTGGCTCCATCCAAGGTGTAGAAGCACTGCGTTTGGGGCTGCCAGTTATGAAATATTTGTTCCCTGACTTGGTTAATGCTCAGTTTCTTACCATAATGTGGCCAGGACCCAACTGTGTTTTAATCATGTACCTGAACAAAAGTTACCGCTTTGGACATAACAGGGCTATAACAGGGTCATGGTTAAAGCACACTTCAGCCCAGATTCTCAAAGGAATTTAGGCACCTTAATTATAATGGCAGTTAGGTGCCCCTAAATACCTTTCAAGATCTGGGCCTTAGGTCCTATCTAAAATGGAGCAGGATTTTTACCACAACAGCCAGATTGTCCAGGACAGATGAGCCCTTTCATTTAGGATTTAGGTGCCTGATCCATGCCTAGAATTATTTTAAAACTAAATTGGGCAAAGCAGTAGCAAATCACCCAGTGGGAAACAATTCTGTGCTGCCTTCTCAGGGCGATGGGGTAAGAGGGGGAGGCTAGAGCAAGGGCATGGGTCTGCAGTGATGCAGGTTCACTGGTCGTAAAGCTTCATGTTGCTGGGACTCAGAGAACATATCCCTGCCCCTCTTCCCCCCCCCACTACGGGGTCTGGAAGAGCAGTTCTGTTCGGCCCCTCCACAAAAAACCCTTGGCCTTAGTGGAGGGAAGGGGGGCAATAATTAGCCTTGTAGAGCGGAATCCAAAGCCCATGGAAGTCCGTCTATATGAGGTACTTTTGTGGGCCCTGTTACCATGGTATCTAAGTGCCTCAATCTTTAATGACAGGTTTCAGAGTAACAGCCGTGTTAGTCTGTATTCGCAAAAAGAAAAGGAGGACTTGTGGCACCTTAAGTGAGCTGTAGCTCACAAAAGCTTATGCTCAAATAAATTGGTTAGTCTCTAAGGTGCCACAAGTACTCCTTTTCTTTTTTCAATCTTTAATGTATTTCTTCTCGCAGCACCCTCATGCCGCAGGGCAGTGCTATTATCCCCATTTTACAGATGGGGAATGGAGGCCCAGAGTTACTAAGGGTATGCTTTTTAACAGTATATTGGAGCCTAAAGACATGAGTCAGCGTCCAGGTGCCTAACTCCAATGTGAGTTAGGGCTAGATTATTAAAGGTATTTAGAAGCCCTTCAGGAGCCTAAGTGACTCACCCCAGGTCACATGGAGTTTGTCGCAGAGCAGGGAACCTGGGTCTCTTAAATCCAACTAGTGCCCTACCCACTGGACCATCCTGCCTCTTAAAGTCAACAGGGAGTCTTTCCTTTGACTTCAGTGGGCTTTGGATCAGGTCCTTAAGCATGTGTTTATTGCAGAGGAGAAGAGACTTGTTTCCTGCCGAAATGTCCTAGATGTCTCTCTTGGGAGAGTAAGTGCTGACTGACACGTACCTGGGAGAGCGAGAGGGAAGCTGCCTCTGTAGCAAAGGCAACAGGTGCTGAGGGAGGTTTGTTCCCAAGGGTATCGGGAGGCCGATGTTGCCTTAGAAAGGAACTGTGAGTGCTGTGCTCATGGAGACCTTCTGCTGAATCCCGGCATTGTCCTGCCTCCCAAGGGGTTGTGAAGACAGGAATGTTAATAGATTGTGAGGCGCTCCGATGGGATGGTAACGGGGAGCATACAAATACCATTAGGTAGATCTAGGCCAGAATTATGCCTCTGCCAGTGGCCGGCTTCAAAGGAAGGTGCAAGAAACCCGACAGTAGGCAGATTTGGGATAATCTGCCCCCTAATCTATAATAGCTAGAGATTGGTCTAAACCATGTAGCATGAGGTCCTTTCCCACACTTTTTTCTTCATATTAACTATGATAACTCTGGCTCGTCTTTTTAACTTTTAAATGTTCAGTCCTTCTTTGAACGTTGCTAAATTCCCAGCCTCTGTGACATAATGTGGCAAGGAGTTCCCCAGTCTAAATACATCTTGTGTGAAAAAAAATTATTTCCTTTGAATGGTTTTTAATGTGTGGCCCTTTGTCACGATTTCCAGCCGGTGAGAAGAGGACCCTAAATGGAATAGCTGCTACTGCACTGTGGCAAAGGTAAAGGCTCTGGCTTTCCTTTGGTTTTCACGAGCCCTGTTTCAGCTGCTCTGAGATCTCTGTGGGAAATGCAGGGGAGGCTTGCAAACGTTGCGAGGAGAATGTCGCAGAGATTGTTGGATAGCCTCAAAGCCTGGTAACTACGCCGTGCCTGGGATCTATGACCAGAACTGGGATCTCTAGACTCAAGCTGCTCTGTCAGTTCAGCTGCATAATGGAAATTCTAACTACTGGGGGAGAGGGCGGCTGTGCGATTTGGGGACAGGTGTGTTTGGGCTGAGCCTGATATCCAGACACCTATCGATTTTAGGGGTTCCTTTAGCTGAATTTGCTCTACAGACCATTAGTCATTTTTTTAAGGCTTGTGTTTGTTTTGTTTCACACCCATCAGCTTTCGGGAGAAGTGTCAGTTGCCCAGAAGGGGCCTGGATTGCTAGGCTTAGCTGCTGGGATCACCTCCTGTCATAAATATAAAGGGAAGGGTAAACCCCTTTGAAATCCCTCCTGGCCAGGGGAAAGCTCCTCTCACCTGTAAAGGGTTAAGAAGCTAAAGGTAACCTCGCTGGCACCTGACCAAAATGACCAATGAGGAGACAAGATACTTTCAAAAGCTGGGAGGAGGGAGAGGAACAAAGGGTCTGGGTCTGTCTGTGTGCTGCTCTTTGCCAGAGACAGAACAGGAATGGAGTCTTAGAACTTTTAGTAAGTAATCTAGCTAGGTATGTGTTAGATTATGATTCCTTTAAATGGCTGAGAAAAGCATTGTGCTGAATAGAATAACTATTTCTGTCTGTGCATCTTTTTTGTAACTTAAGGTTTTGCCTAGAGGGGTTCTCTATGTTTTGGAATCTAATTACCCTGTAAGATATCTACCATCCTGATTTTACAGGGGGGATTTCTTTATTTCTATTTACTTCTATTTTTTATTAAAAGTCTTCTTGTAAAAACTGAATGCTTTTTCATTGTTCTCAGATCCAAGGGTTTGGGTCTGTGGTCACCTATGCAAATTGGTGAGGCTTTTTATCCAACATTTCCCAGGAAAGGGGGGGGTGCGAGTGTTGGGAGGATTGTTCATTGTTCTTAAGATCCAAGGGTCTGGGTCTGTAGTCACCTAGGCAAATTGGTGAGGCTTTTTACCAAACCTTGTCCAGGAAGTGGGGTGCAAGGTTTTGGGAAGTATTTTGGGGGGAAAGACGCGTCCAAACAGCTCTTCCCCAGTAACCAGTATTAGTTTGGTGGTGGTAGCGGCCAATCCAAGGACAACGGGTGGAATATTTTGTACCTTGGGGAAGTTTTGACCTAAGCTGGTAAAGATAAGCTTAGGGGGTTTTTCATGCAGGTCCCCACATCTGTACCCTAGAGTTCAGAGTGGGGGAGGAACCTTGACACCTCCTATGTCAGACAAGCTGCCTGAGAACCTAGCTTTTCTCTCAGTTAGAGGTAAGAGCAACTTGAACGGGAGTTCCAGCTGGGGTTTATAGCCTTTTCACACCTCCGGTGGTCATTAAAGGAGGAGGCAGTGTATTGTAGTAGTTACAGCAAGGGATAGTGGGTTAGTAACATCAGAAGTCCAGGGCTCTGTTCCTGATTCTGCCACCAAATGACCCTGGGACAGTCCTTTAACTGCTCTGTGCCTCCTACGTCATACTATGATGATATGACTGTCCATAGGTTCTCTATGGGCCCTGTCATTATAGCATCTGAATTATACTTGTCCACCTTTGTACTTTGATGTTCTGGGTGGTTAGCTGCCATGGAAGTGTGTAGAGTTATTAGTGTCCTATTACCTTAAACATCCCACAATGGGTGTTGTGAGAGCAGGGGTGTTAACCCCAGTGTCCTGGCTAAATTCTTAAATTAGGTAATTATATTCTGCCTACAGGGTATTAAACACTCCTCCTTATATCTTGAACTGGATGCAACATTCTTCCTCTCTTATGGTGTCGCGTAGCATTGTTGTGCTCAGTTTAAAAACTGCTGCATTTCACTTCAGAGGTGGCTGCATATCAGTGGCGCACATTGTGTTTGAAGCAATATTTTTTAAAGGGCGGCTCTACTCTGACTGTGTAAGAATGGCACGTTCTCATCAGCTCTGTCCCCTCTGTACATTTCAGATTCTTAGTTGCTCACTTTAGTACCCAGCGTTTGGCCCGTACAATTTTTGTTACTGATGATTTTTGCACAAGCCAGAAAAGAAACAGCTTGACTTTCAAATCTCAGGGTGCATGTGCATCTTTTTCCCGGGAGAGAAAAAACGGCCATCATTTGACTGGTACACGGAGCAAATCCACACCAAAAATCACTAAGACTCAGTAAATATGGAACACTATCCAGAGCAGAGACAAACTTGAAATCTGAAGGCTAGAGAGAGGAACAACTGCATTTAAGATAAGAGCTGAAGGAACCCCAAGTCACAGTCAGAGATTATAAACTCTTTGGGGCACGGACCATCATTTTTTTATTTTTTTTTTTAAAGTTGAGCATGTGCTTTGCTGAACTGGAGCCTAGTACAGGACTTGACAAACGAATGGTTTTGCAGCTCCCATTGATTTGGTTTCCCACAGGGTCTTTCCCATTAACTGAGCAGTGGTTCATCAGCAAAGGACTTAACTGTAAGGCCAAGGGAAAGGCTCCAGTCCTTCGTTCTTGCTAGGCAAAACTCCCCAGCGACTTCAGTGGGAGTTTTGCTTAAGTAAAGACCACAGGATTTGACTCAGATTGTCAGACACATTTGTTTCACACTCACTCATCTCTTAAGATTTGTGACTTTTCGGTCTTCCCTTGATGGGGCTGGGTTAGAAGGTGCAGAAGGGCTATTTGTTTAAGCTTTGCGCCTCTTACACCTTTGCCTTCTGTATAATACCCCTTTATAAGGGCTCTCTGGTGTGCAGAGACCAGTAGCTGCAGAGCGTGCAGATTGTTTAGAAGACACACACGGTGCTCGCTCTTGGAGACTTTACTTTTGTTCTTTCTTGCTTAGTTGTTCCCTTAAATCTGAAATAAAAGCTCTTTCTGGCTGCAATTACCTGTTTGCGCGTTGTGTATGGGAAACGGGACAGATGTAATCAGCTCTGATATATCAGAGGAAAGAGGAATCTTTATTATTATTTTGTATTACAGCACCATAGCTATGCATAGAACAAACAAAAAAACACAGCTTCTACCCCAGGCTCTTACAATCAGAGAAGAGTAGGGCACATGATCTCATTCCAAAGGCCCCTACAGGGGTCCTTTGCTGGACTCTGAACCCCATCCCAGGGGTTGCACAGATAGTTAGATAAAATGCAGCATGACACAGTGAGAAGGGAGGGAGGCAAGGTGGGGTAGGAACGGGAAGGAGATGTGCACAGGCTGTTAGGTTATCTGGTGTCACAAGTCACGCTGTGTTAATCCCATTTCTTTATCTATATATTATTTATATATGTAAAGCCTGATTTCCAGAGCACCCATGATCTCAGCTGAAGTCAATGGCAGCTGTGGGTTCTGCGCAAGGAAACCGCATCTTCACGTGGCCCATCACTGTTGAAGGCTTTCAACAAGAAGAGCTGTTGCAGTTGTCCAGGTTTAGATTTTCCAGAACGGCCCTCGTCAGCAGTTACCTAGAGAAAGTAAAGAGAGAGGACCCCTTCCTAGCTGTGATAATATTTTGGACCACCATATGGTCAAGAAAATGGCAAACGCCACTTTGATTCCCCCATGTTGGCCCTACCACCACCCATGTTTCATTTCTCACCCGTCCTTCCCAATTCCACTACAAATTTATAAAGGAAGTTTGGGAACCAGATTTCATTCTTCACCTACGCACTTGGGGTGGCTGGGTGGTGTTAGTGGCCTGAGAGATACAGGAGGGCAGGCCCTTCTGGCCTTGAACTCTGTGACTTCATATGCACTTCAGAGTGGGGCGAGGGGCCAACTGGACAGCACAACAGACTGTCCCAGTCCTCATTCCAGGCCTGGTCCAGATCCCATTCAGGCAATGGAAAGACTCCCATTGACTTTGGTGGGCTTTGATCAGCCCCTTGCAGAGCATGGTTCTGCAGCTGCTGTCAGAATGGCCTCCTTGGAAGTTGGATTATTGGTTCTCTTCCTGTACCGAGCAAACATTTCTCCCCGGGCATAGATCCCTGTTGCTCTAGTGACTTCAATGGAGTGGTACCGATTTACAGCAGCTGGAAATCCAACCCCTTGTCCGGGAATTCCATGCCCAGCTTTGGGGCTGTGTAAATGATGATGACAGGTTCACCTCCCTGCTTCCGATCCACTATCTTCCAAACTCCAGTAGGACTTGCTTGCCTCTCCATTCGGCCCTTTGCTCCTTCCTTCACCACTAGCTCATTTAGCTCCTTCCAACCATGCCCTCAGCCCAATTGGGTTTTTAAATCGTAGAACGCCTTACCTCTCTGCTGCTTATGGATCCGGCAATGCAATCAGTGATTTTAACATATTACCGCCAATAACCCTTGTCGCTCAACCCCTATCTCCCACAAGGTCCCGCAAACGCCCTGTGCTTTACAAGCTAATGAGAGAAGAGGCAACATACTCTGGTGGTGCTCAGAAGAAAGCTCTAGTTGGCAACACTCTTCTCGTCGGGTGGAGCTAACTGCTCACCTGGCAGAGACTCAACCCCCCTCAGCAGTATTCTGGCTAAAATCCAATAGCTGGGCTTTCCGAAAGTGACTAGTGAAGTTCCTCAGTATTTGTGTGCTCAGCTTGAGCTGCCTAATTCTCAGAAGGTAGGGGCTCAGGAGGCACCAAAAAACTTGTGCATCTGTTATTCCAGAGGCCGGGCCCAGATCCACAAAGGTATTTAGGCACTGAACTACCATTGATTCAATGGGAATCAGGGCCCCCAGCTGTCTCTGAGGATCTGGGCTCAAGTGCCTAATTTAGTGACGACAAGCCCTTTGAAATTCCACAGTCGATCTCAGCTAGGGGAATCCAATCAACGAAGGCCATCTCTCCAGCACAAGCGTACAGCGGCCCATTGTACCGACACAGCTGTGCCGCGGTAAGAGCGCGCGCGTAGCCGCGTTATGTTGACGGGAGAGCGCTCTCCTGTCGACATACAAAACCAGCTCAGCGAGCGGCGGGAGCTATGTCAGCGGGAGGGCGTCTCCTGCCAGCATAGCACTGTGCACACAAGCGCTTATGCCAGCAAAACATGTTGCTCCTGGGGTGTGGGGTTTTTTCCCCCCCACCCGTGAGTGACAAAAGTTTTGCCGACATAAGTACTAGTGTAGACATAGCCTAAATTTCATTGTTTTTCTTTCTGATTTGGGGGGTTTTTTTGGGCGGGGTTACAAAGTGGCAATAAAAAGTTAGAAGAAGTTTATAGGAAGACTTAGAACTATTTAACATCTCTATTGTAGGGTGGTGTTGTTCAAGAACCCCTTGTCCGAATCAATTCAAATTTCGCAAAACAAAAGTTCTACTTTGGCACTAGATCTAACCAGTCAATAAGGCAGCTGATATGACTGTTCTTGTAGCATATATTTGGGGAGGGCAAAATAGGTTGTAAAAGAGGAACCCAGTTTCAATTTTAACCCTGGCTTAGCAACTCCCACTGATTGATTTTGCTTGTTAGAACTTATTCGTCTACACACATACAGAGATATATGCAAGCTACATGACTTACCCAAGGTCAAACAGCGAATCAGTGGTTGAACTGGGAACAGAACTCAGGTGTCCTAGCTACTTGTCAACTAAGGGACACTGGAGTCAGATCCTCAGCTGGGGTAAATCAGAATAAGTCTAACTGGAGTCTTTGGCATGATCAGATTTACGCCAGCTGAGAATCAGTTTTTCCGTCAACGTAGCTGAACTCAAGGAACAATCCTGGGGAAGACAAGGCAGTGCATAGTTTTAACAGACATGACCTGGTCGAGTTATGGACTCTGTGGCACGCCTTGTCTTGACTCAGCTACTAGCTTGAATGAAGAGCACACCCTTCTTTTCGGATGAAGACAGGGCCTTCGTGGCTAATGCTGTTGTGAAATCCTCATACAAGTCGTTCTCACCTGTCTGTGAGAGAACGTGACATGTTCATGTGAAGTTTGCATGGCACAGGATGCCGTGATGTGATCTCAGCAACTGGGGATCCAGGCATCTCCTGGCTCTTTGGAGCAGGCAGAGCTACCACTAAAAGCCAACAGAGGTGAAACAAACAAATACAATCCTTAAATAACAAGTGGTCAATAAAGGCAAATTCAATTAAGAGGAAACTCAAATATCTGCTCTTCCTTAGCATGCAAAAAGAAAAGGCGTTCTTGTGGCACCTTAGAGACTAACAAGTTTATCTGAGCATAAGCTTTCGTGAGCTACAGCCCACTTCATCAGATGCATACCATGGAAAATACAGTGGGGAGATTTTATATACACAGAGAACATGAAACAAGGGTGTTACCATACACACTATAACAAGAATGATCAGATAAGGTGAGCTATTTCCAGCAAGAGAGAAAAAAAACCTTACGTAGTGATAATCAAGGTGGGCCATTTCCAGCAATTGACAAGAACGTGTGAGGAACGGGGGGGGGGGGGGATAAACATGGGGAAATAGTTTTACTTTGTGTAAAAACACATCCACTCCCAGTCTTCATTCAAGCCTAATGTAATGGTGTCCAGTTTGCAAATGAATTCCAATTCAGCAGTCTCTCATTGGAGTCTGTTTTTGAAGTTTTTTTGTTGAAATATTACGACTTTTAGGTCTGTAATCGAGTGGCCAGAGAGACTGAAGGGTTCTCCGACTGATTTTTGAATATTATAATTCCTGACATCTGATTTGTGTCCATTTATTCTTTTACGTAGAAACTATCCGGTTTGGCCAATCAGGGGACACCATCATAGGGCCTAATCACATCAGCCACACTATCAGAGGCTCGTTCGCCTGCACATCTACCAATGTGATATATGCCATCATGTGCCAGCAATGCCCCTCTGCCATGTGCATTGGCCAAACAATTAACTTAGGCTTGAATAAAGACTGGGAGTGGATGTGCCCCAAGTCCTCCTGTTCTTTTTGTGGATACAGACTAACATGGCTGCTACTCTGAAACCTCTTATTAGTATGGGTCAGTGCCAAGGGCAGAGGGATAGAGCTGCAGACCAGCCACTGACCATGTTCCTCTCGCAAAGACCCCTCTGGGGTTGCTGCTGGGCGTGGCTCCCAGTGCACACCTATAATGCTACATAAGTAATGAGTAATCATCGTATAACCATCTCTGCCCAGAGGGAGTGAGAAAGAAGCCGGACCCTCCGAGATATTGGCTTGAGTCGGCCCATGGGGCAGAAGGGAAGGAGCCGTGTGTCTGATGATGTTTCACACACAACCGGCTCAGCAAGATGCACCAGCAACGGTCACTTTAGTGAATATGGCCTTCGCTCTCTCCCATAGGTGCTGACTTTTATTTTTCCGGGGGGGTTGCCCCACAAACCTCTCTGCCCCGAGGCTCCGCCCCCTCCCTCAAGGCTCCGCCCTCGCTCTGCCTCTTCCCACACCCCCGCCCCCCCACCTCCTCCCTGAGGCCCTCGCTGCTTGCTGCCCTCCCCCAAGCCGCTCCCTGAGCCACCAAACAGCTATGGCTGGTGGATGCTAAGCACCCACTAATATTTTTTCTGTGGGTGCTCTGGCCCTGAGCACCCACAGAGTTGACAGCTATGCTCCCTCCCCTTCGTGATGTTCTCACCGCGTTCCTGATGGGTTTGCAAAGGAGGTACTCCATGTCCTTTCACTTTCTGCAGCATGCCACAATGATCTCAGTGTAATGTTACTCGGCTAGTGAAAACCAACAGGAGAGAAGAAATACAGATCCTCTACCTTTGTCACAGTGCACAGGTGTCTGCTGCGGTATTTTCTTGTCCGTTCCATTTACTGTCCAGTTCTCCCCTATTGATAATTACAAGAGTTACGTGTTCACAAATAATCACATGAACTTGGGTGATGTGTAATGACCTGGGATTGTGCAAAAGATCCTAGTGATGCTTTGTGAGACAGAGCAAGCTAGGAATTCCTAACTCACATAGACCTCCCAATCTTTGTAACACTTACTTTGCCTCTGTAAGAAGAAAATGGCATCGTGATATCCTTGTAAATAAAACTCGCGTAGCACCTGCAGGGGAAACCACTCAGCGTTATAAAGGAGAGTCATTCTAATTGCAAAAAAAGTGCCCCTGAGGGCAGTAATCACAGTGTTGCCAACCCTTGCCATTTCTTTGTGCATCTCACAATATTTGGTGTTTTTCTTAAAGCACCAGCTACTGGAGTCATGTGGGTTTTTTATTTTATTTATTTATTTTTGGTGAGCATCTCTGACTTCGTTAAAAAAAAAACACTGCTGTGGAGTAAAGCCTGCACATTTGAATTCTACAGGCTGAAACATCAGAAGGCCAAGAGAACCTACCCAGAATTTTTTCCTAAGGCGCGTGATTTTTAAGCAATCTCGTGATTTGGGCTGGGGGATGATTTATGATCCTCACATGCTTGGGGTTGGCCATACCGAAATGATCTGTCACTGTGCAGTCCCTGGGGCTACTCACCGGAGGACTGGGTGGGAAAATACTGTAACTAAACCTGCTTAGGTTCTCAGCTGAGAGCAGGAAGGTGCTTCGGAAGACGCTAATGCAGTTGAAATAGGTCGGGCAGTCCCTCGGGCAGATGTCGACCTCTCCTGTGTAAGGGGATACCGTGATCATGGTTTCCGAGTCCGAGCCAGGCTGCATGTTCGTCATACCTCCATCAATGTAGCGCTGAGAAGACATGCGGTTTGAATCAGATAATGGTTCATCTTCGGTGTGTATCACATCATGCTTATCTCATGTGCACGCCTTAACAAGAGAGCCAAATCCCATTAGGAAGTCCAGATCACAACTTAGGCACGTAAAATGGGAACTGTGGGGCCCGGTTCTCATTTACATTAAGGCCATTCAACACTGGAGTGCAAATCACATTGAAGTCCATTTTAAGGCCCTTTTACGCTGTCTTAGTGCAAATGAGAATCAAGGCCTTATGTAGCTAATGCCATTGAATGAAGGGGTGGTCTTGTGGTTAAGGCAGCAGATTGGGAGTAAAGAGGGAGTGGATCCTCAGTTCAAGTAAATCAGCACAGGTCCATTGCATTTACTAGAGCTATTCCAATTCACACCAGGTGAGAACATGGTCCCTAGATTCTAGATGCTATTGTGTAGATCTGGGTTCAGGACGGGCCCTTATATGCATACTGCAGATGAATATTAACTTGTGCCAGCTGGGGCACATGACAGTGATAATGGCTCAAGCAAACACTTGCAACCTGGAGGGATCCATATGCTCAGAGCTTAACTCAACTCGCTGGTTTCGTTTGCACTTTTGCCTCCTCCACAGTTCCCAGCCAACCTGAAACTTGCACCAAAACTCAAGGGGTGTGAAGTCCCATGGACTGAAACTGACAAAAATGCTTCTTGGAATAATAACCCACTAGGACCCTGTCATAAACATACAGCTAAGGTAGCATAAAATCCCTTTTACCTGTAAAGGGTTAAGAAGCTCAGATAACCTGGTTGGTACCTGACCAAAAGGATCAATAAGGGGAGAAGATACTTTCAGATCTGTGGGGGAAGGTTTTTGTTTTGTGCTTCTTTGTGTTCTCTCTGGGTCAGTGAGGAACCAGGGCAGGGAAAATACATCTCCTAAAGCCATACTTGAACTAAGCATCTAAGCTTACAAATTGTAAGGAAATGCGTTAGATTATTTTTTGGTTTAGCTTGTGAATTTTCCTTGTGCTAAGAGGGAGGTTTATCCCTGTTTTTTGTAACTTTGAAGTTTTGCCTAGAGGGGAATCCTCTATGTTTTAATCTTATTACTCTGTAAAATTACCTTCCATTCTGATTTTACAGAGGTGTTTCTTTTATTTTTTTCCTTTATAATAAAGTTCTGTTTTTTAAGAATCTGATTGCTTTTTAGTGTCCTAAAAACCTAAGGGTCTGGTCTGTGCTCACCTTGTGTACCTATCTGGTGGGTAGATTATTCTCAAGCCTCCCCAGGAAAGGGGGTGAAGGGGCTTGGGGGAATATTTTGGGGAAACAGGAACTCCAAGTGGTCCTTTTCCTGAATCTTTGTCTAACTCCCTTGGCAGTGGGCAGCAGTACCCATCCAAGGACAGGGAAGGATTTGTGCCTTGGGGAAGTTTTTAACCTAAGCTGGTAGAAATAAGCTTAGGGGGTCTTTCATGCAGGTCCCCACATCTGTACCTCAGAGTTCAGAGTGGGGAGGGAATCCTGACAGACCCCAGGCAGCAAGGGCTGCACACCACAGCTGCGTGCCTGAGATCCATGTCAGCCCAGATTCTGGTGAGATCAGAACATTTTCCGCCTGGAGCATTGGCAAAGAGCACTCACCATGCCTTGGAAGGAGGGAGGGTTGAATCCACAATAGACAGGAAGGAAGCAGCTACAGATCACTGCCTGTGGGGAGAGAGGCAGAGGGTTACAGGTGAGTAGAGAGAAATATTTTAGAGGCGCATCATCAGCCAGGAAATAATGTTTCCCTCTGAAAATGCTGCACCTATTGTTACAAGTAACACCTCAGACTGACACGATGGGGCAAGCGTAGAGGGGGAAAAACCTGGTTGTCTTTATTTCAGTGTGTTGATGCTGTGCCGTTGCCAGCAGCTTGTGTACAAGACTCTTTGGCTACTCTGCGGTTGGTTAGTTGCACTTCCCAGCTGAGGTAGGGCAACGGACCAGCTGAGGTGGGGGCTATTCTCATCTCTGTCACTGACTTGTTATGGGACCTTGTGCAAGTCACTTCCTCTCCCTGTACTTCACTTTTTCCATCTGTAAACTGGGCACAATGATGCTTTTCTTCCATACGGGGCCAGCTCTTCTACAGTCATTGGCCAACACAATGGCCGACGCATTGTCGCAACTGATTCAGATGAGGACTGAATTCCAAGAGCCTATTAAAGGTTTGATTCCCATTGTGCTGCCTGAGGGGAGAATTCCAGAGAAACTGATGGTGAATCCAGCCGGACAGCTCTGTAAATTGGTAGGTCAGAGCAGAACTGGCATTTTCACTCCTGGGCACGGACCATGCAACGGGCAGAGTCAAGCACTATGGGTTAATTTGTATGTGGCCACTGTCTCCGTATCCAAATGACCGCTGGATAAATAAGCCAACAAGAGTTAGAGCTGATGGAATATTTTGCTTATAACTTGATGCTCAGCTGGGGGTGGAGCCTCTGTGGAATCGGACCGAGTTGGAATTCTCCCTTCGTAGCCTGCACCTGCAGTTTGAATTAGGCTCAACATGAGTCCTCTCTCCCTAATAAACTCAGTTGCTGTTTCCCAAGCTCATCATCAGTGTAATGACTTCCCCCTCTTCTGAATACATAGGAAACAAAGCCACCATTACCTGTACGACCTCCTCCTTCGATCTGTACTCTGAAATGACGACGTTCTGTAAGTCCGACACACGCGTGAGGGAAATGCAAAGCTTCCCCGAAGCCAGCTGGTGTGAGTTCTCCGGCAGCATTTGACTCATCCCCTTCTCTATGATCCGAAGCATACGGTGACCTGGACAAAGGGTGAGAATGCTCACTTTCCTGGCTTCTTCCACAGCTTCATGAAAAAATTCTTCTATCCGACCTGGGAGGGAGTAACCAATCACAATCACCAGCGTTTATAGACAGAAAGGAACACATTCTCTCCCGTCCCAATGCTATACTATGCTATACTGTGATGCATGTTGGATGAGAATGTTGTTACTTGTCTTGTGGTAGTACCTAGAATTCCCTGTCAAAGGTTCCACAGTGCTAAGGGTTGTACACGCAAGTAATGAAATGGTCCCTGTTCCAATATACTTATTGCCTAAGATTAAGAGAATCAAGGGGAGCTTTGTTGTACGCATATAGAATTTGGCTCATGGTACCTTACAGTTAACTTTAGCCTCCATTTAATTGGATCAGAACCCCAGGAACACAAATATTTGTGTTAAGAGAGCCTAAGTATTTACACAGGCTCAATGTGTCTAGTGAGTCAAAATGTGCCAAACAAATAATAGAGAGTCCCATCTGTGAAAAGAAAAGGAGTACTTGTGGCACCTTAGAGACTAACAAATTTATCTGAGCATAAGCTTTCATGAGCTACAGCACACTTAGAATCATAGAATATCAGGGTTGGAAGGGACCTCAGGAGGTCATCTAGTCCAACCCCCTGCTCAAAAGCAGGACCAATCCCCAATTAAATCATCCCAGCCAGGGCTTTGTCAAGCCTGACCTTAAAAACTTCTAAGGAAGGAGATTCTACCACCTCCCTAGGCAACGCATTCCAGTGTTTCACCACCCTCCTAGTGAAAAAGTTTTACCTAATATCCAACCTAAACCTCCCCCACTGCAACTTGAGACCATTACTCCTTGTCCTGTCCTCTTCTACCACTGAGAATAGTCTAGAACCATCCTCTCTGGAACCACCTCTCAGGTAGTTGAAAGCAGCTATCAAATCCCCCCTCATTCTTCTCTTCTGCAGACTAAACAATCCCAGTTCCCTCAGCCTCTCCTCAAAAGTCATGTGTTCCAGACCCCTAATCATTTTTGTTGCCCTTCGCTGGACTCTTTCCAATTTATCCACATCCTTCTTGTAGTGTGGGGCCCAAAACTGGACACAGTACTCCAGATGAGGCCTCACCAATGTTGAATAGAGGAGGACGATCACATCCCTCGATCTGCTCGCTATGCCCCTACGTATACATCCCAAAATGCCATTGGCTTCTTGGCAACAAGGGCACACTGCTGACTCATATCCAGCTTCTCGTCCACTGTCACCCCTAGGTCCTTTTCCGCAGAGCTGCTGCCTAGCCATTCGGTCCCTAGTCTGTAGCTGTGCATTGGGTTCTTCCGTCCTAACTTCATCGGATGCATTCAGTGAAGTGAGCTGTAGCTCACGAAAGCTCATGCTCAAATAAATTTGTTAGTCTCTAAGGTGCCACAAGTACTCCTTTTCTTTTTGTGAATACAGACTAACATGGCTACTACTCTGAAACCCATCTGTGAAGCCATCCCTAATGATGTGCTAAGCAATATCCATTATTATTATTTTATTTATTATCAAGGACCTGATCAGATTATCGGCGAGCACCCTAAATAAGGCATTTGCAATCCAATCTGGCCCACAATCTGGGCTGTAAGCATTTTATTTAGGGTGTAGCCCAGGGAGCAGGTTCACAGTCTGTGACCTTGTAATAGTCACAATTAATAATCCCCGACGGATGTTACTTTACACGCCATTGGTAATATCTTCAGGGCTGATGCTCTCCATTATATGTTAGGCACATCTGGATTCATTGTAGCCTATGGTGATGTATAAATAATTAGCAATATAAAGTGATCTCAACCAGCACTGGGTTCTGTGTAAAAACTGTTTCCAAGAAGAATCTCAAAGCATATCTTCACCACGGTTGCAAAAGAAAGAGCTGTGAATCTGGGCTTCCCCAGTGAGTCCTGCAGGGGAGTTGGGTGGAACGGTGTAATAAATATCAGGAGTCAGAGAGAAAACAAAAATCAAACAATCTGTCAGGGGGTAAGAAACTTTTCTCCCCAGCAGTTGCTATTTAGCTGACAGTTGCATTTTCACAAGAAAGCATTAAGGCCATAAGGACATAAGAACGGCCATACTGGGTCAGACCAAAGGTCCATCTAGCCCAGTACCCTTTCTTCTGACAGTGGCCAATGCCAGGTGTCCCAGAGGGGATAAAAAGAACAGGTGATCATCAAGTGATCCATCCCTTGTGGCCTATTCCCAGCTTCTGGCAAACAGGGGCTAGGGACACCATCCCCGCCCATCCTGGCTAATAGCCATTGATGGACCTGTCCTCCATGAACTTATCTAGTTCTTTTTTGAACCCTGTTATAGTCTTGGCCTTCACAGCATCCTCTGGCAAGGAGTTCCACAGGTTGACTGTGTGTTGTGTGAAGAAACACTTCCTTTTGTTTGTTTTAAACCTGCTGCCTATTAATTTCATTTGGTGACCCCTAGTTCTTGTGTTATGAGAAGGAGTAAATAACACTTCCTTATTTACTTTCTCCACACCTGTCGTGATTTTGTAGAACTCTATCATATCCCCCCTTAGCCATCTCTTTTTCAAGCTGAAAAGTCCCAGTCTTACTAATCTTTCCTCATATGGCAGCCGTTCCATACCCCTAATAATTTTTGTTGCCCTTTTCTGAACCTTTACCAATTCCAATAGATCTTTTTTGCGATGGGGCAACCACATCTGATTCAAAGCACTCTGAAGTGAATGGAAAGACTTCAGAGGGCTTTAGCTCAATCGTAAATTGGCAGCAATCTCAATGTTGTAGATTTCACCTCAGGAGCAGAATCTAAATATTGCATCGTAGACGATGACTTTTGTAACTGAAGACGCTTGCACATGTTGTTACTAGATTGTACCTAACACTCCCCAGTGTGTTTCACCCACACACAACATCACAAGACAAGTCCCTGGATTTGGTCCAACCTTACATCTCACCAACCAAACTTCCTTTCAAAACCACGTTGGCTTGCATAAGGGCAAGCCCCCCTCACACTCATCTCTAAAAGAAAGGAATTGATGAGTTAAGAGAAACATCTTCCCCCTATTGTATCCCAACAACGTGCAGAGCACGCAGACTCAGCGCCACCCCCAGACACAGAGAGACGCTCCGTTCCCTTGTCCATCCGCCTTGTGCTGCAATGCCAGGACCTTATCTCTGACTCCTCAGCAACATTAGCAGGTTGGCATAGGTGCACTGGGTAAGTATGTTCGTGGCCCATTGGCAGGGAGACCTGGTCTGATGAGCTCCAGGATACTTATCAAACCATTTCTGCGGGGAGGAAAAGGAAGTAAGATCCCTGGGCTAAAAGAGGTATGCATGAGGGATGCAGAAATATGCCTGTTATGGCCCACCCAATCCTCATTTATCTTTCTACCGTCTTCGTACACATTGTTCCTTGATCCAGACCCCCTCCAGTCTTCTATTTAGGGCTCCTGTCCCCCATTGCCTCTGTCAGAGTTCAGGGCAACTGCATTTGTATTCCCCTCCTTGGTCCACCAACGGCACCCTCTCTGTGCTCCCAGCAACTCAGCCATCATCTCTTGTGGGTAGAGACTTGTGTCTCTCTCCCTCTTGACCAGAGTTTTTCCAAGCTGCACAGTTCCCTGCCCTGTGATATCCCCAGCAAGCCAGACTGCCTAAACAGCCCAATGTGCTTTGCTGTCTCTTTGACGGTTAGGAACAGCTGTAACTGGCAGCAGTGAAAAGTGACCACACAGCCCTTTGTAAGCAAGCACATTTATTCTTAACATGAAAGCATTCCAGAGGAAACCTATTAAAACAATAAAAGAACCTACGCTCATGCTAACAACGTTACCAGAGATCACCCCTCATTCCAGTGAGTGCTCTGGTAGGAGTCAGTCCTTCAAACCACACCAGGGGTTTTTCCAGTGGTTACAAGTTCATAACAACCTTAGCTCGAACTAGCACTCCCGTAAATAGTTCAATCTTTCCTTTATACAGCTTGGTCCTTTGATACTGAGACTCCAGGAGCTGCTGATCATCAGAAAATGATCCCCTCCTCAAAGTGTATGCTGGGCTTTTGCATATCCGGAAGTGGGGAATTTGCATTCACCTCCATCTAGAGATACCCCAGGAAAACCACTTGACCCTCTTTGCCCACAAAGTCCACTCTTGCCTAGTACATTGTTCAGTATCGTACTTTGAAGGTCATAACACTTCCCAATGTTCACATCCCATCTCCTCTCTGGAGGTAGGTGACATGGCCCACACAAGCCATTCGTTTAATACAACGGACCCCAAACATACTGAAACTTAATTCAATAAGGTCTCCCACGGATACTGGAGGAAATTCCATATCTGTCACAGCCTCCACTCTCGGTGGCTGCCCCCACCCCCTTCTCCCCTGATCAGGACACTGCTGGCAGAAACCAGATGTTTGTGGCAAAATGCCAGAGGTTTCTAGGTGTAACTCTCTGGAATTATGCCAAAGAGCAAGAGAAATAAAGACATAGGGAGCTTGACCAGAATAAGGCATTCCATAAGAGCCCTAAGTGTGGGCCAGGGAGAGCCAGAGAATGACTCAATACCTGGTGGGTAGCACATTCACCTGGGAGACCCACATTCCAGCCCCTACTCCACTGAATAGTTAAGTGTTTAGACAAAGCACAACCACTCCCTCAGGAGAGCACTCTGCCCCAGAACACACAACAGCTCAGTCATTAGGGCATCCACCTCGGAGGCCTGTGTTCAATTCAGGCTCCAGGTCAGGCAGAGTGGGGATTTGAACCTGGGTCTTCCACAGCCCGCTAAGTGCTCTAACCGCTGGGCGGTTGGGTAAGGGAGTGGGAGGCAACACCACCACCACCACTCATGCTCTCAGGGTGTCTCTGAGCATGCCTACCAGATTGGGTCCCACAGGCAAAACAGACAGCGAAACGCCTCGTCTGGGACTCCCGTTGGGGCTTAGATGTGAGTTCAGCACCGAGCTGCTCAGTCATGTCAGGGCTGAGGGGGCTGTGTGCGTGCCCAGCTGCAGACACTTAGGGGCCAGAGGTCTTTGGGTGGCAGCTGAACGGCGGTTGTGTGAATGCCCATGATGCCTAAATTTTGGACTGAGGCACGTTCATCCCTCTTGTGAGTAGCCCTAAGTCACTTGCCCAAGGATGTACAGGAATCTGTGACAGAACAGGGAATTAAATCAGCTTTCTTCAGCCCAAAGATAGTGTCCTAACCACTGGACTAGCCTTCCTCTCATATATACAAGTCGCTAGCCCCAGGCATGCCAGCAGGACCCAATAACACTCTTCAAATATGCTAAGGGCTGTTATAAAGAGGACCAGGATAGATTGTTCTCCATGTCCTCAAGGTAGGATAAGAAGTAATGGGCTTCATCTGCAGCATCAGAGATTTAGGTTAGATGTGAGGGAAAACTTTCTAACCATAAAGGAAGTTATGCTCTGGGACAAGCTTCCCAGGGAGGTTGTGGAATCCCCGTCGGTGGTGGTTTTTAAGAACAGGTTGGACAAACCCCTGTCAGGGCTGGTCTAGGTTTCCTTGGTCCTCCCTCAGCGCAGGGGGACGGACTAGATCCGTGTTTCTCAATCTTTTTGATACCAGGGACCATCTTCCTGCCTTCCTAAACGGTGACAGGGAGATCTCAGGGATCGGCACTGGTCCATGGAAGGAAACACCGGAGTAGATGACCTCTTGAGGTCCTTTCCCGCCTTCCATTTCTCTGATTCTCTGCCCATTGAAATACCCCCTAGAAGAAGCCATGTTTAAAAACACGCATCCGGAAGAAAGTAAATCGACACCTTCCTTACCAACGTCAACATCGCACGCCACTGCTGCAGCTACGACTGACCCGCACGATGTTCCGTAGACCTTGGATGCGGATCTCATTGTTTCAGGTGCCAATTCCCATAAAGCCTGCACCACTCCTACCTGGTAGTTTATAAGAAACCCACTCCCTGAAAAAGAGAGAGAGATTGGGCTTTCGGGCCCCTTTGGATCTTCTTCAGCCATTGCCAGCCACGCTGGGAGCTCAAACCTGCAGTTTGCAAAAGAACTTGTGGGGTGCCGAGCTTCTAGTCCGTGACAGAATGGCCTGCCCTTTGCTGACAAGCAGTGAGCACTGAGGTGTAGGCAGGGTTGGGTGGGGTCAGAAGACGCTTGGTGTTTTTATCTGATGCTATTCATCAACTCAGAGCAGTGGGATTGCTCCGTAGCACTTAGCACTCGGTAATTATGCCGGTTGCTTTCTTCATTGGTAATCACAGAGTACAAGCACCACACGAAACCTTATGAAAACGAAACATTTGCATTGGTTGTGCAAACATTAATGACCCCGGTAAGAAACTTCAAATGCATTTCCACCGAACCAGCACGGTTTCCTTATCCACTACAAGGGCATTATATACGTTAGACAGATGACTAGGGAGGAGTATAAAAATATTGCTTGAGTTTGCAGGGGTGTAATCAGGAAGGCCAAATCACAACTGGAGTTGCAGCTAGCAAGGGACGTGAAGGGTAACAAGAAGGGTTTCTTCAAGTATGTTAGCAACAAGAAAGTGGTCAGGGAAAGGGTGGGACCCTTAATGAATGGGGGACGCAACCTAGTGACAGAGGATGTGGAAAAAGCTGAAATACTCAATGCTTTTTTTGCTTCTGTCTTCACAGACAAGGTCAGCTCCCAGACTGCTACACTGGGCAGCACAGTATGGGGAGGAGTTGAGCAGCCCTCAGTGGTGAAAGAACAGGACTATTTAAGGACTATTTAGAAAAGCTGGATATGCACAAGTCCATGGGTCCAGACCTAATGCATCCGAGGGTGCTGAGGGAGTTGGCTGATGTGACTGCAGAGCCATTGGCCATTATCTTTGAAAACTCATGGTGATCAGAAAAGGAGGACTTGTGGCACCTTAGAGACAAATTTATCTGAGCATAAGCTTTCATGAGCTACAGCTCACTTCATCGGATGCATGCAGTGCAGTGAGCTGTAGCTCACGAAAGCTCATGCTCAAATAAATTGGTTAGTCTCTAAGGTGCCACAAGTCCTCCTTTTCTTTTTGCGAATACAGGCTAACATGGCTGTTACTCTGAAACCTGTCATTATGGTGATCAGAGGAGATCCCAGACGATTGGAAAAAGGTAGATATAGTGCCCTTCTTTAGAAAAGGGAAGAAGGAGACTCCGGGGAACTACAGACCAGTCAGCCTCACCTCAGTCCCCAGAAAAATCATGGAGCAGGTCCTCAAGGAATCAATTCTGAAGCAGCTTGGAGGAGAGGAAGGTGATCAGAAACAGTCAGCATTGATTCATCAAGCCTGACCAACCTGATTGCCTTCTATGAGGCGATAACTGACTCTGTGGATATGGGGAAAGCGGTGGACGTGATATACCTTGACTTTAGCAAAGCTTTTGATATGGTCTCCCACAGTATTCTTGCCAGCAAGTTAAAGAAGTTTGGGCTGGATGAATGGACTATAAGGTGGATAGAAAGTGGGCTAGATTGTCGGGCTCAATGGGTAGTGATCAACCGCTCGATGTCTAGTTGGTAGTCAATATCAAGTGGAGTGCCTCAGGGGTCGGTCCCGGGGCCGGTTTTTTTCAACATCTTCATTAATTATCTGGATGATGGGATAGATTGCACCCTCAGCAAGTTCGTGGATGACACTAAGCTGGGGGGAGAGGTAGATATGCTGGAGGGTAGGGACAGGGTCCAGAGTGACGTAGGCAAATTGGAGGTTTGGGCCAAAAGAAATCTGATGAGGTTCAACAAGGACAAGTGCAGAGTTCGGCATTTGGGATGGAAGAATCCCATGCACTGCTACAGGCTGGGGACTGACTGGCTAAGCAGCAGTTCTGCAGAAAAGGAATTGCGGATTACAGTGGACTAGAAGCTGGATATGAATCAGCAGTGTGCCCTTGTTGCCAAGAAGGCTAACGGCATATCAGGTTGTGTTCATAGGAGCATTGCCAGCTGATCGAGGGAAGTGATTATTCTCCTCTATTTGGCACTGGTGAAGCCACATCAGGAGTATTGCGTCCAGTTTTGGGCCCCCCACTACAGAAAAGATGTGGACCAATTGGAGAGAGTCCAGCGGAGGACAACGAAAAAGATTAGGGGGCTGGTGCGCATGACTTATGAGGAGAGACTGAGGGAACTGAGCTTATTTAATCTGCAGAAGAGAAGAGTAAGGGGGGATTTGATAGCTGCTTTCAACTACCTGAAGGGGGGTTCCAAAGGGGATGGAGCTCTGCTGGTCTCAGTGGTGGCAGACGACAGAACAAGGAGCCATGGTCTCAAGCTGCAGTGCGGGAGGTCTAGGTTGGATATTAGGAAACACTAGTTCACTAGGAGGGTGGTGAAGCACTGGAATGGGTTACCTAGGGAGGTGGTAGAATCTCCTTCCTTAGAGGTTTTTAAGGCCCGGCTTGACAAAGCCCTGGCTGGGATGATTTAGTTGGGGTTGGTCCTGCTTTGAGCAGTGGGTTGGACCAGATGACCTCCTGAGGTCCCTTCCAACCCTAATCTTCTGTGGTGCTATGATTATTCTTAAGAAACAGCAATTAAAATTTCTGTACCAGTAAATTCCACTGTCAGCTGATTAAATAGGTCAAGAGACAGAATTGCCTAATACAGGGGTTCTCAAACTTAATTGCTCCGCAGCCCGCCTCCGACAACAAAAATTACTACATGACCCCGGGGGCGGGACCGAACCTAAGGCTGCCTGAGCCCCGCTGCTGCAGGTGGTGAGGGAAAGCCCAAGGACTTCAGCCCCAGGCTGGGGTCCTGTAACTTGAGCCCCACCACCCAGGGCTGAAGCCTTTGGCCTTTGGCTTTGGCTTCAGCCCCAGCCCTGGGCGGTGGGGCTCAGGCTTTGGGCCCGGGCCCAGGCACGTCTAACTCCAGCCTTGGCAACCACATTAAAATGGGGTCCCGACCCACAGTTTGAGAACTGCTGGCCTATTAGATAGAAAGCATGATGGTTTGGGCAGGCCTGGTTTCTATTCCTAGCATTGCTGGTGACCTGGAGCAAGTCACATCAATGCGCCGTGCCTCAGTTTCCCCACCACAAAATGGGAATAATGGCTCTTCTCTCCTTTGTAAAGGGCTTTGCACTCTATGGATTGAAAGATATATGTATCTGTATATGAGCTTTCCCACTGAAATATATCCCTTGAAAGAAAATGTTTCGATATTGAAAAGCAGATTGGAAAAAAAAGTCAATTTTTAAAACAATCAGTGGGTCAGAGTTAAGGTGATTGTGTTGCAGTGAAATGCATTTCTTTGTACTTATGAGAATTATGTGTTTATTGTGTGTTTGATCCTGCCCTTTTGAAGACTATGGGAGCTTTTCCACTGACTTAACAAAAGCAGGAACAGACCTAGTGCACGGTAACCATTGGGTTACGTGCATTATAAAAACACAGTAAAAGACATTCCCTGCCCCAGGGAGCTTAGGGTCAGATTTTTAAAGGTATTTAGCCACCTAAGATGCAGATCAGCACCTAGTGGGAGTTAGGTGCCTAGGGAGGTTTGAAAATTCAACTAGGCGCCTATTTACCTCTAAGGCACCTTAAATACCTTTAACAATCTGGCCCTTCTGTGCTAAACAGACAGGAGGTAGGAGGGGAAACTGAGGCATAGAGGGGGTGAAATGACTTGCCCGAGATCACCCAGAAGGTCCGTGGCAGAGGTGGGAATAGACCCCAGGCTGGCAGCCATTCATAGAGCAGCCCTGGAGTGTGGCAAAGCAGCGATTCAGCTCCTTAAACCAGGGTTTCCCCATCTTTCACTGGTGGAACCTCCTGGTCGGTGGATTTGCCCCTCCAACTACACCCCTTGTGTCTCATTGCTCCATGGCCTGGCATAGTTGCTACCCTACCTATTTTCTCTCGTGCGCATGTTTTCTGCCTCTGTTCCCTTTCCTTTCCTTTCTCCTCTGTGTTCCTTTGCATGCCGGTAGACCAGATGCTGCCCAGCATGCAGAGGGAAGTGTCTGCCCATGAGTGGCTCTCCCTGCACTGCATTCCTGGGGCTGACCAGGGCGCCATATGAGCAGAGAAAAGAAACTTGGACTGGTGAGCCCTGGACAGGAGCATCAGGGTCTACTGCAGGAGCAGGGAAGGCAGATACACGGGGATTGGGCACATCCTGTGTGGAGCAGCATTCTCCTCTCTCACGGTGCCTCTCCTGTGCCTTGCTCTCTCCCTGGACTAGTCTGTCACCTACCCCACCCCTGGTTGGGAAATACTAGTCTATGTTGCTGAAGGCCCAGGGTGCCTATTGAGCAGGGCGTAGCTAGTTCCAGCAGGACTGAACAAAGAGGACTCATGAAGGCAACTCCCTCTTTAACACAGGCTCAGAAGGTTTCCTTTCCAGGTCAACTCAATAGCTAAGCAATTCTCGTGTTCCTGTGGAACACGATTCCTCTGGTTTCATGGCTGAGCCGAGTCTATCACTTCTGAGGTCCCATTCCAGACAGTTTTAACAGAACCTATGTGCCTCAGTTTCCCTATCTGTGTAAAGGGGGGGATAATGACAAGGGGCACTTTTGTAAAGGGCTTTGAGCTGTATGGATGAAAAGAGCTAGGCATTATTAATTTAAGATCTATGGCTGAAAAGAGCTAGGCATTATTAACTTGGGTGAAAGCCCCATCCTTTGGGATAATGAAGCCAGACAGCACACAGCCATAGAAAGGTAGGTGTGAGAAGCAGCCCTACGCACTCTGAGCACCACAGTAACCTCCCCAACTGGACGATTTCCTGCTGCTGCCATTATACCAGCAGACAGAGGGTGCCATAACCACAGGCTGAATCTCCCCCTTCTGTGTGATTTCATTGTTTATATTAAGTACTTCATGAAGCTGGACTCCCCTGATCGTTATTCGAGGACGGCAGGGACACATAAAAGGTCAGAGAAGCCTGTCGGGTTACTACTCCCAATCCCTCCCCACACAAGCCCATCATGCTCCTGAGCAGGTCAGAGCACAGTCCCCCTGTAAAGCAGGTCAGGGACCGTCCTACACGCTTCCCACTGCTGGGCCATGGCAGAGCCATACGGCCAGGGAAGCTCAGGTATGTGCCAAACCCGTCCTCCTCCTGGGGGAGGCTGGCTTAGGCCCCCCTCCATCACTCTCCCATCCCCTCAGGGATCGGGTGGGAGAGGTGCAGCAAGAAGTTGGGGCTCTGCAGAATGGCCCAAGGGAATGGGGGACTTATAGGGAGGGGGAGTAGGTGCCTCACTGTCCTTTCTCCCAGTTGCCCGGTGCTGCAAATGCATACCCCTGTGAGTAATTTTACATGCATGCCTAGACCCATATGTCATCTAGAGCATGGCTCACCTGAGTAATTTACTCAAGTGCACGCATGTTTCCAGGACTGGATCCCAAATAAAACTAACCTGTAACCTAAGGACCTGCTCCTGCCCCCATGGACATTAATGGCTAAAACTCCCTTCTAAATTCAATTAGAACAGGACTGGCTTTACAATCAAATCTAAATTATAGTCCAGCTGTCGGTGCAGTGCCGCAAGCCACTGAGCAGGAGAAGGCCACTTGATCAATGAAATTTGTCATGTATAAGCTATTTCTCCGGAGAGTAATGATGAATTGTTTATAGCGTTCCATTTCCCCTTCAGAAAGCTGATGTTGTCACCCTTCTGTGTAAATTAAACTGACCTGAGGGCTTGGCTACACTTGCGAGTTGCAGCGCAATAAAGGAGCCCCGGGCGCACTAGCTCACTCCCCGTCCACACTGGCAAGGCGCGTAGAGCGCTCTGACCCCGCGGCTACAGCGCTGCTGGTACTCCACCTCGGCCAGTGGAATAACATTTGCTGCACCCCCACGGGAGCCCCGCAGCGCCAGTGTGGACGAGGTGTTGCTTTACTGCACTCTGATCAGCCTCCGGAAATGTCCCATCATCCCCTTAAGTCAAGTGGCCACTCTTGTCATTGTTTGGAATCAGCTGTAGGAATGCGGATATGCCCTTTGAAAGCTCTGTTTCTGACAGCCGGCTGCTTATCTGCTCCGAGACAAAGCAACCATTAGTGTGGAATGCTGTGTGTGAGAGAGAGAGGCGGGGGGGGGGGGTGAGGGGTCTGCTGCTGTCTGAACTTACAAGACAGCATGCTGACATGCTCTCAGCTCCCAAAAACCCACTCTCTCTCCCCCCACATACACACAACACACTCCCTGTCACACTCCACCCCACCTGTTATACTATACAAAGCAGAGAGAAGGCAAATACGCCATATTTATTGAAAATACAACAGTTAGCATATGCTTTTCAGTCACACAACATACACACAAACACACACATACAAGTCCTACAGATGGTCTTTATAATTACCAGTCTGTTGTAGCTTAAGTCAATCTAATGGCCAGTTAGATTGAGCACAAGTGAGGAGCTAGCTCCGAGGCTTTGCAGGACTGAACCCAGAGTTTCATGGCAAAACACCCCAGCTTTATACTTGTAAATTCCCATTTGAGTCCATGCACTTTGCAATGTCATCCTGCAATCATTAGTCCTTAAGTGGTGGTAATCTTGGGGTTTTCCGCTGTTATCATTTGATGGTTACTGTCGGGCTTCCCATCGTTATCTCCTATTTGTTGTCTTGCCTTCGGGGGTGCCTGCCTCACCTCTGAGGTCGTCAATGCTGCTAACATGTTTAGCCTCGGATACAATGGATATTTTCTGATTGTCTCCTGGTGTTTCCAAGTCTCTCACTTTTTCTTGACCGTCTGGACATTTGTGATGGCTTTCACACCTCATCTTTTCCTGATGCATGCATTCCTCATTTACACAAACAGTCTCTCACAGAAACCTTCAAAGGTATGGAGAATACATTGTAAATTAAGTCTTGCTAAATCTTATAACTAAAACAATTCACATTGGGACGTCAGACCCTCAACATTTCTCTAATCTATTTATCATAGACACAATACCAAATCCTGTCTTTTACTAACTAAACTTTATAACGGGTCCTAATTGTAATGCATAAGGGAAACAGGATCCCAGCCTCAGACAGTCATTCCTTTCTGTTGTTCAAAAAGGGTGGCTGGCAGAATGAAATCACACTTTACATCAATTCTTATAGTACAATTATAAAATTTAGCCCTTACACCCCACCCCATTTGAAAAGCACGTTGCAGCCACTTGCATGCTGGGATAGCTGCCCACAATGCACCACTCCCAATGCCGCTGCAAGTGCCACAAATGTGGCCACGCCAGTGCGCTTGCAGCTGTCAGCGTGGACAACCTGCAGCGCTTTCCCTACGGCGCTCTCCGAAGGCGGGTTTAACTCAAAGCGCTCTACGCCTGCAAGTGTCGCCATGCCCTGAGACTATAAGGCAACAGGGTTGATTCTCATCTTGCTTTACACCAATGTGTCTCGGGAGTAAATCCACTGAATTCAATACAGTTGCACCAGTGCTGATCAGATCAGACCCAGCCTCTCATTCTGGACATGACTGTTCCTGCTACTTTGAAACAAATTGGTGATTTTATTATCCATTTGATCACTGCCTGGGGGGGGACTCTGAGACATCTTTTATTACCAGGGATTCTGCCTAAGGCTCTGTTTTTTCCCTTCTCTCTCATTCCAAATTCAAGGCCCTTAACTTACTAATTCAAGATCCGTTTTCTATAGCCGGTGATTAAATTGTATCATATCTGCCGAAAGAGGGTGACACTGATCCAAACTAAAAGATGGATCTTGTATTTCTCTTTCATCCAGATGACTTCGTTTCTTGGACTTAGATCAAATTGAATGGAGGAAAATCAAGCCAGCTGTTGAATCGATGAGAAGACACTGTAGTAAAACCTCTGCCTTCATGTGTGTAGAGGTCCATTATATCTGTCTTACTCTGTTCTGTATAAACCAGCAGCTAGAATTTCTCTTGATGGATGAATGCCAGCTATGTAGTGGTACTTGTAGCAACAGATTAAAGTTACCTTTTAGCCTGTTTCTCAGGAAATAATTTCTTTGGTTGAACTTGTTTTATGGACCATTTATGAGGTTTTTCAGCTTTATCCCTATTCTTTGTTTGCCTTTCCCACCTATTGGCTTTTGTCTGTGGCTGCAGCTCCCAACGGGGAGACAAAAAGAAGACAAGAGCCGGCTTGCTGAGTCACTGAGATTTCATCACAGGGTCTTGGGCATGACAAACTCCTGGGGAAACTTGCCCTTTCTCTGAGTAAAAGGTCGGAATCAGACACAGGAGGGTTTCTGCCTTTGCACAGCTGTAGGGCCACTAACTAATGGAAACAGGATTTGGCTCATGGTGAGTGGGTGGCAATGAATCCTAGTGGTTAGAGCAAAGGCCTGGGGGTCAGAAGACCTGGATTCTTTTCATGATTCTGCCTCAGGTCCTCTATTCACCAGATGCTTGCGTTTTCAGTAACAGGTAACTTGTAAAACACTTCAAGCTCCTTTCGGAAAAAAGGGGCTACATCAGTTATAAAATATAATTAGCACCTGCTGTGGGCGTGCGGGTGAACTCTACGCTGACCTGTCAAAGGGTGGCAAGTTCTAGAGTGCTGTATAGAGATGCAGAGCCCTTTTCCTGACTCACCCTGATGGAGCAAATTAATCCCACTTTACAATCTAGGGGTGAAATCCTGGCTCCACTGAAGTGTCAATTGCTAAACTGACTTCAGTGGGACCAGGATTTCACCCTAGAAACGTGAGTTGTGGCGTGTTTCTCAGCAGAGGCAATGAGGGTCAGGGCCAAAGACGATGAATGGTCAAGCTCAGCTAGAGGCTCCATCTGAGGTTTAAGTTGCCTTGCTGAGATTTACATAAGCAGTAAAGGCAAAACCCTAAGACTGGATCCTATCCAGTGTGCAGCGACTGTGCCCGCAGTGCACACGTGTGCAAACTGCTCTGTGGGGGTGCTTTGAAAGAAATACAGTCTATAGTGAGTTTCCTTTTGTCAGACCTTGGCAATCACGAGACTCCATAGATACCGATGGGCAACTACATAGTGCATTGAACTCAGTTTGTAGCTGTGTTTGGACAGGATTGTTCAGCCCTCGTGCTCCTTGGGAGTCAAAGGCTGGGCTGCCAGGCAGCTGAGAATCGTCAGACAGTGTCAGAAATGCCATGCTTGCTTCTCTAAGTAAAGCAGCAGCTGCAGTAAGAAGTTAAATTGCTTTAAATCACCGCTGGAGAGGTTGTGGATTGGGATGGAGCTACTGATCTATTGAAGGAAAAGGCAGCATGGGGTCTAACAGAGGCTAATGGTCCTCACGCAGGGAGGTAGACTGTATCATAGAATCATAGAATATCAGGGTTGGAAGGGACCTCAGGAGGTCACCTAGTCCAACCCCCTGCTCAAAGCAGGGCCAATCCCCAATCTTTGCCCCAGATCCCTAAATGGCCACCTCAAGGATTGAACTCACAACCCTGGGTTTAGCAGGCCAGTGCTCAAACCACTGAGCTATCCCTCCCCCCATGTTCATGGGATTCTTCCGTCCTAAGTGCAGGACTCTGCACTTGTCCTTGTTGAACCTCATCAGATTTCTTTTGGCCCAATCCTCTAATTTGTCTAGGTCCTTCTGTATCCTATCTCTACCCTCCAGCGTATCTACCTCTCCTCCCAGTTTAGTGTCATCTGCAAACTTGCTGAGGGTGCAATCCACGCAATCCTCCAAATCATTAATGAAGATATTGAACAAAACCGGCCCCGGGACCGACACCTGGGTCACTCCGCTTGATATCGACTGCCAACTAGACATCGAGCGGTTGATCACTACCCATTGAGCCCGACAATCTAGCCCACTTTCTATCCACCTTATAGTCCATTCATCCAGCCCATACTTCTTTAACTTGCTGGCAAGAATACTGGGGGAGACCATATCAAAAGCTTTGCTAAAGTCAAGGTATATCACGTCCACCGCTTTCCCCATATCCACAGAGCCAGTTATCACCTCATAGAAGGCAATCAGGTTGGTCAGGCATGACTTGCCCTTGATGAATCTGTGCTGACTGTTCCTGATCACTTTCCTCTCCTCTAAGTGCTTCAAAATTGATTCCTTGAGGACCTGCTTCATGATTTTTCCAGGGACTGAGGTCTGTAGTTCTATTTAACAATCCTTTCGTGTGATATTTTGATAATAGATTACACAAAGGGAAACTTACACATGGGAAAGTTTTAACTCAATAACTTTAGAGATGTTGCCACAATGAAGTCAGAAGAGCTTAAATGTCAAATGGATTCAAGATCTAGGTATGTTCCAGGATTGATGAGTGGGAAAACATTCCCTGCTCAATGGCTTTGTGATGTTGTCTTCTGCAACTTGTTAAAGGAAAAACAGCTATTTAACTAGGCTGGGATCACCAAAGGCAACCAATTCCCATTGAAGGTCAATAGGATTTGGACACCTAACTCCCTTAGACTGCGTTGAGAATCCCAGCCTTACACATCATATAGTCATTTTAGCCCCGGTTCAGAAAAGCATCTCTACTGAAGACAGTTCTTAAGTGTGTGCTTCAGTCCCGTGGCAATCCAGGGGAAAGTACGTGATTTAGTGGTTCCCTGAACTGGGGCCTTTGTCTAGCTATAAAAATCTGCAAGTCCCACATCCACTGGCCCCGTGGGGCTGGGGGCAGAGGGACTGGCACTGAAGATGGACAGAATTTTCATTGCCTCCACAGTGAGGGTGCATGGAGCTCCAGAGAACCCGAAAGCACAGCTCGGGAGCTCACTGCGTTCCAGGGCTTAGACGGGTTTGGGTGTGATTAGTGAATATCTGACTCGTCAGAGGCGGTAGCAAGTGGGAAAAAGTTGCAGGCTGGATTGTACCAAGCTCAGGCCAGCAATGTGTAAGAGGATGTGTGGGGACAGAAAACAGGGAGCCCTCGGAGTAGGGATAAGGCATTTCTCCCACATTCAAGGGCCAGATTCTCAGCTGGAGTAAATCAACATAGCTCCATTTCTTTTCCAAAAGATTTAGGATCTTGTTTTTTAAATCTGTTTTCACCAACCCTCCTCCAGCCTAAAATTGCAACAAGTCATAGAAATATTGGGCTGAGTTTATTCCTGATGCATCTCTACCAACATGAATGGAATTACAGTCGGGATGAGTCTGGCCCATCGTGGTCACAATCCAGGAGTCCACATGAGGGCAGTAAAATGTGATGCACCTTGTAACTGCAGCAGCAATTCCCCCCTCTTCCCTGCCATCATTACACACATCACAACCTAAAGCCAGTGCTTTGGTACACACGAGACATGTGGGGGATAGTTCTGAGAAACCTACAGCATCACATGTGGGGAAAGCATCTTGTTTCTCAGGTGGGAAAGCACAGTATCTTCTCTTGATGGAGGACCCATTGAATGAATATGGGAAAGAAACACGAACACCAGACTACTTGACTATCCAGTTGTGTGTGTGTGTGCGTGCGTGGTGAAATGAAATGTCATTTCAAAAGGAGTTTGCTTCTCCGGTTAGGCTTATGTGTACGCTCACAAGCCCTGTTGGATTAAAGTGAGCAGGTGCTAGCTATCTGGAGAACTCTCTCTTTATCATAGGACCTGGGTGGCTCTGAGGGCCTGTCATGGGTGTTAAATTGAAGCACCAGCCTAGGAATCGTGATTTCAAATCCAGCCCAGGGCAGAAGTCCGAAGTTAAAAAAAAACAGGTGTGTTGCTCCAATCTGCCTCTAGCAAAGGGGAGTTTTATTTGGGGGGAATGTAATCTGAATATAGCAGAGTAGTCAAAAGGTGCTGAAACTATTGTTGGAAAGAAAATAAACTACATAAGCAAAGGCTCGCTGGGAGTGGAGGATGATTATTAGAATCAGAGGGTTAGAAGGGACCGCAAGGGTCATCTAGTCTAACCCCTGCTAAAATGCAGGATTTGTTGTGTGTAAACCATCCAAGGCAGATGGCTATCCAGCCTCCTTTTGAAAACCTCCAGTGAAGGAGCTTCCACAACCTCCCGAGGCAGCCTGCTCCACTGTCCTGCTGTTCTGACAGTTGGGAAGTTTGTCGTGAGATTTGGGGTAGAAGTGTAGGTGGGAAGGGGGAGGGGGCTCAAGGGTTAGGGGATGGGGACTAGGGGATGAGAGAGGGGAAGGGTGCAAGACTGGGAAGGGGAACATGGGGGTGAATGACACGGGGAATGGGGCAGAATAGAGGCTGAGGTAGGAACATCTGTCAGCCACATATTGCCCTCCCATGTGCATGCCAGGGTCTGGAGCACCCTGCCCATCTGAAGTGATCTGACTCCTCTCCTTACCTCTCCTCATGTGAGCAAGGTTCCGGGAGGTTGCTTTTCTGGGATGGGGGGTCTGAGCCCTTCCCCTACCACCTATGGAATTTGGGGGTGCGTGACCCCACCAGTGGTGTCTGAGGCCCACTCCCTGCCACCTGTGTGTATGCCAGGATCTCAGAGGACAATGTGGGGGCTGACAGATGGTCCCAAAAGTCTGGGACATGACTGGGGAAGCCTGGCTGAAGCAGGGGCCGGAGTCCCAGCTGGGGATGGGTAGTGGGAGGCAGGACCTGGCTCAGTGTGCAGCTCCCGCTGTGGAACCAAAGTGGCGTGTGGCCCTCGGGTAAGCTGCTATCTGTGTTATGCACACACAGCAGCACAGGGCAGGAGACAGCAAGGGGCAACTTCTTACATGTTAATGGCTTCTACCATGCCAGCTAATGGCTTAGTGGGATGGGGAGGGGAGAAGGAGCTGAAAATGTTGGAGATGGTGAGGCAGGGCATAGGGAAGGAGAGAGACACACCACACCAGTCTACTCTCACATGCTTAAAGTTACTGTAACCACCATGTACTAACACTGCCAGGTTTGGGGACATAGACCAGGGATAAGATTTCTCTCGTTGGCCCTGTTAGCAACTGCACATTGCCAACATTTCAAATCACAGAGCAACCGTGTGGCCTAGTGGAACTATTGCTAGCTCTGCCACTGGTCTGCTGCGTGACTTTGGGCAAGTCACTTCACCTCTTTGTGCCTCAGTTTCCCATCTGTAAAATGGAGATAATGATGTAAAGTTCTTTGAGATGTACTCATGAAAAGCACTATATAAAAGTTAGGCTTTTGGGTTATTACCTAGCTACAGTTGCATATCAACTGCAAATCTAGGTGAGAACTACAACTGCCTAAATGACCAGTAACTCCTCCCAACGAACGTTTCTCTTTCTGTTTAGAAAGCTGGGAAATTAAATGGCAAAACATTTGTTAAAGTAACTTCTGAAATCCAAGAAATACAGAGTTAAGGTAAATGCTCACACCACCTTAACTCTGCCCTCTTTGAACACCCACAATGCCCATAACACACAGACTCCCACTCTACCATTTCACAGTAGTGGACAGGCGCTAGCTTCACTTTTTGTACTCTGAAACACTGAGCCTGCTTCCCCACCATAATACCACAATTGTGAAATGTAACCACCACTTCTTACCCTTTTACAACCCCTTCACAGAGGGTACCACCCAAACCTGGGCATTCCCATACCCATCATTAAATCCAGACTGCTCTCATATCCTATTTCCCTGCTGACAATACCAATGGCAAGAAGACCCCAGTGCCCTGACACAATCTACACAAGTCTGTGTGGTAATGAGGCAGACTGGAACCTCAAGGTACACGTGCACCTTTTGCTTCCACATGGGGGGACTCAAACTCAGAACTCCTCATATCACAATCACACCTCTTCCAAGCTACTCCAGCCTATTTCTCCATCATTCAGTACACTATATCCAGCATAATGAATGCAGCTGGAGTGACTGCAGATAATTCCCAATGCCTATTGCTAGTTCGGGGGGTGGGGGGGAAGGGGGAGCAGAGTTAAGGTTGTGTGGGCATTCACCTTAACTCTGTATTTCCTGGTTTTCAGACGTTTGCGTTTTGCTGAAGTCCATGTTGTGGAAAAGCATGAGCAATCACGGGGCAGCCTTAACTCTGTGTCAGTGACGTTTTTTGCCTTTTAATAATTGTAAAGATGAACTTATTTCCATCTCACCAGAACATATCTCTCCTTAGAATATGGTGGGCTGGGGCAGACTGTGTGTGACAATCCTTTCTTGAATACTTCTCACAGAAGGGGTAAGCTCTTGGCAGCATTAGAAACCAAGCTTGCCCCCTCCACCATAAAGAACATGTCCTCAGAGAGCCAATTGTGACTGTGTGAATTGAGTCCCAATTTCATCTGTCGCTGCTTAAGCCATTCAATCAGCAGCACAGTTGCAGAGTTAATACTGCAGCATGCCCAGTGATGACAGTCTCCTAAAGAAAGCAAATGGACATTTATTACATATGATCCACTTCTGAAGAAATGCTACGCATGTCACCTCATGCCTCCTAAAATGAGGAGGGAAGTGGTTTTCCTATCCTGTGAGAATTTTTGAGAGAAAGTCAAATTTCATGAACAGAACCCCCCACAAAAAATCTTCGGTGTGGGTTGATCAAAACATTTTATTTTGGTACTGCCCTTTTTAAAAAAAATTTAATGTAACTAATACTTCAAATAAAAAGTTATTTTGAACAAAAATTGAATAATTTTATTCCAAAAATGTTGAAATGGGACAGTTCCCCTCCCCCTGCATTGTTTTTTCTAAAGGAACAATTTGTCAAAATTGACATATTCCCTCAGGGAGTTTCGGTTTTGATGAAACCTTTTCTGATTAAAAATGTTTCAGTGAAAAATTCCCAACCTAACGCATTGTTATGAGAGTGATGGGCTAAACATTTCTGCTGCTCTGCTTAAAATGATATGTGTTCCTTGGGGACCAGGAGAGATGGAGCATAATGACTCAGTAGAGGTTCTTCAGTATCATGATGGCCCTGCTGAAATCAGTGAGAAAACTCTCGTAGATGTCTATGGGCTTTGGATCAGGCTTTAAGTGCCCAAAGCAAATTTTCTAGCTGAAAAAAGAGCCCTCTACCGAAGCTAGAAACCAGACTGGACAAAGCTCTGATGAGGATATCACGCAGAACCATCAGGCATGGGCTGAGGGAAGACATTACAGTGAAAATGGGCTAGTTGTCCAATTAGTCTAAGTTCTGTGAAGTGACATTGGGGAAATCTCACTTAAGGAAGCTAAAGTCTGTCTTTTCCCCATTTAATATGTCTCTACAGAGTTGCAGAGCCCCAAAATTTTCATACCTTAAAATTAGCCTCCAAAGTAGCCTCATTTTTCTCGGGGTTGGAGCACTCTCAAAAGTCAGTGAGAGCTGCAGGCATTCAGTATCTTAGAAAATGGGACCACTTTTCCTTTAGAACCTCCTTCTAGGCACGCAGGCTTGTACATTATAGCCAAAGTGCTTAGATGGTTCCATGGCCAATGACTCTCATGTAGGTCTGACTCATCTCCCCATAGAAATCCATGGGGGAGATTGTCAAAGGCACCAGTGGTCGTAAGGCATCTAACTCACCTTGACTTTCAATGAAGACTAGGATCCAGATCCTCCAAGGTACTCAGGTGCTTATCTCCTACTGAAATCAATGGGAGTTAGGCACTTAAGCCCAGATCCTAAAGGTATTTAGGTACTGTGCCTTTGACTATCTTCTCCTCATGCCCCTCCCTCTTCAGTAGATCCCATTCCCATCAAGGCTGTAAAGCAACAGAACCTCTTACCTCTCTGACACCACTTCGTTTGACAAACCAGTGGCAGTATTTCTGACCAATCGCCTGGTCCTTATGAACTGTTGTGCCATCCAGCACATTTCGTCCAACAAGCCCCAGAGCTGTTCTATCCTTTAAAAGCAAAAACATGGACTGCGCTCACTGTGCTGTGAATGCAGAGCCAGGCCTCTAGAGGAGATTAGGGATGTGAGGAAAATGAACTACAGTTCCCATGAGCCATTCCCATGGGTTATCTAAATTGAAATAGTTCAGGTTTTGGCCACAATATTTTAGTTTTCCGGTGTTTTGTTTTTGGATGAAAAAATCAAACTTTTCCTCAGCAAGCAGACACTTTTCATTTAATTGAAAACCGAGTTTTCCATGGAAGAACAGCTTCAACAGAAAAATTTTGACCAGCCCTAAGAATGAGGAGTAGAACCCTAAGTCTCCCAACTCCCACTCCCTTGCAGTAGACCACATGGTCTCACCAAAGAACCACAGCTGAAGCTGCAAGGCTGAAAAGCCATCAGAAACTCTCATTCAGCACAAACTCATAAGAAAATAAGCATGGCCATACTGGGTCAGACCAAAGGTCCATCCAGCCCAGTATCCTGGCTCCCGGCAGTGGCCAGTGCCAGGTGCCCCAGAGGGAATGAACAGAACAGGGAATCATCAAGTGATCCATCCCCTGTCGCTCATTCCCTGCTTCTGGCAAACAGAGGCGAGGGACACCATCCCTGCCCATCCAGGCTAATAGCCATTGATGGACCTATCCTCCAGGAACTTATCTAGTTCTTTTTTGAACCCTGTTATAGTGTTGGCCTTCACAACATCCTCTGGCAAGGAGTTCCACTGACTGACTGACTGAGTCGTGTGAAGAAATACTTCCTTCTGTTTGTTTTAAACCTGCTGCCTATTAATTTCATTTGGTGACCCCTAGTTCTCGTGTTATGAGAAAGAGTAAATAACACTTCCTTATTTTCTTTCTCCACACCAGTGATGATTTTATAGACCTCAGTCATATCCCCTCTAGTCGTCTCTTTTCCAAGCTGAAAAGTCCCAGTCTTATTAATCTCTCCTCATACGGAAGCCGTTCCAGACCCATAATCATTTTTGTTGCCCTTTTCTGAACCTTTTCCAATTCCAATAGATCTTTTTTGAGATGGGGCGACCACATCTGTACGCAGTATTCAAGATGTGGGCGTACCATGGATTTACATAGAGGCAACATATTTTCTGTATTCTTATCTATCCCTTTCTTAATGATTCCCAACCTTCTGTTTGCTTTTTTGACTGCTGCTGCACATTGAGTGGATGTTTTCAGAGAACTCTCCACAATGACTCCAAGATCTTTCTTGCGTGGTAACAGCTCATTTAGACCCCATCTTGACTCACCTCTTACTAAGAGAAAACATCATCTTTGTAGGAAGCTTATATGACATAAGACACTGTAATATTATCTCAGCCACCGAGTCCAGCAATCCAGGTGTCTTCTGCCTCTCCCGGGCAGCTGGAGTGACAGCCAAATGCCAATAACAGATAAACAAACACAAGGCTTTAAAAAAGACTCATAATTTATGGAGCAAATTCAGCTAAAGGAAACCCCAAAATGAATAGTGTCCTGAAAATCGTGCTGAGTCTAGACACCCCGGCCTACCCTCCAAGAGAGAATTTCCTTTAAACGGCTGAGCTGTCAAAGGAAAGTAAGGAAATTAGCCACCCGAATCCCATTGGAATCCAATGGGAGTTGGACGCAAACTATTTGTCCCCTGTGCAAATCCCACCTTCGCCCCAGTTTTGGTTGTAGCCCTATCCCAGTGATGGTCTTTTAACCCCTCCGTTGCTCATAGCAATAGATATTAGTGTTATATTTGTCGCTTACCTGTGCTATGGGCATTGACTGGGTCTTTAGTTTCCTCGGAACTTCAGAGAAATGTAAACAAGGTTGGAATGCACCAAAAATGTGTCAGGAATTTTAAATCTGTGGCTGCTGCTTTATACACACTTTCCATTTATATGTATACACGCGTGTTCACACACTCACACACACACTTACTTTACTACAGTTCACCATCGAGCAGCAATCAATGTAGCAACCCTAACGTTTACCGTGCTCACACTCCCAATGTGCATTTACCCCAACTGCAACACACATCCCAGACACAGGGGGCTGGATCAGCTGTGCATCTGGAATGGGGACCATGACAACAAAATGAGTGGCATCACCGTAGCATCACCCTCCCCCATTGCTCCTGACCCCACCACCCACCACCACTGGATAACCACAGGTTGAGTGGGGGGGAGCCACAGGTCAGCTGTTCTCAGCGGTATCGTCCTTTGTTGGCCCCTCGAATATCTGTGCACACATCCAAGCTTCAATGAAAGTTTGGCTTGAATAGATGTGACACAGACACTCCTTGGCAAAGGCTCCTCCCCCTGTTCTTTGCACACAACTCTCATGTCACGCCTGACAAATTTATTACACAAACACATGTCTTGCAGGATATTTATCCACAAAGCGTAACATGAAGGTATCTACAGAAAGCTCATCAAGACTCATGATCAGTGTGAGCTGTATGTACGGAAGATATTTAAAGGGTAATGTATTTATATTGAAAGTCTGCTTTACGGAGTTGGAGGGAAAGTTAGTCACCAGGGGATAATGTGTCTTGGTGACGGCCCAGTTAGCCAGGAGGGAGTTGTCACCCCACCCTGCTTAGCCAGTGATGCAATGCAAGGCTCCATTTTTCAGCCCTACTCAATACCAAGACTTCAATGGGAAATAATCAAAGACAATTCCAAACAATGGAAACCACAGGAAGATACAAAAAGACACAGGTTGACCCTGCCTATGAACATAAACAAAAGACTAACAGAGCATAGGCCAAGGCACTCTGTATTCATTCACTGAGGAAACATCTTAAGGAGCAAGGGGAGGCTTTCATGAACGTTTGGATCCTGGTTCTTGTGAAACCAGCCAGCTCTGCAACAGACTAAACTTTGAGGGGAAATCTCATTTTATGAGATAGGAGAGGGAACTATTGATAAGTGTAGACCCAGGTTTGCGTTTTATGATTTTGCTTTGTATTGTAACCATTTGTTTCCAGCATTTTCTCTCGTTTCTAGTACCCTTTCTTAACCAGACCTACTTTTATTTTGTTACACGTGCTCACAAGTGCTGTGTGTTATGCAGGAAGGGTGGTTTAAGGTAAAATGGGACAGGATGCACTTCTGGAGGCAAAGGATCTGGAATTTCTGTGAGCATCTAGCATCACGGGCTGGACATCATGGAGGAATGAGTCAAAGGGTCTCAGAGACTGGGGTGCACCTATTGTTCACCTGCAAGGTGAAGTTAGGGCTGGCGTAGCCGGGAGGAGAGTCCTCGGGGGGCTGAAAGGCTGGTGGTGGTAGGTAACGGACACCCTGCCACCACAAGGAAGACACCTTCTCCATGGAGACAGGAGGTAGCAAGGTGACTGTCTCTCCAAGGTGTCCCAAGAATTGTCCCGTAAGTAAGTGCTTCAGGATTTGGCTCAGTAATGATATTTAGTAGGCATCTGTCCATCGAAAAAAATGACTTAACTGCTTTATTTCAAGCACAGCGAAGCAGATATAAAAGACATAGTAAAGCCATAAAAATCCCACTGGACTGCTGGGCTCAAAGGCCTTCCCCTCACTGAACTGGAATCCCTTCCCATCCCTCCCATCCAATACAAAGCAAACCCACATCCCTTCCCTTCCTGCAGCACCACCCCACAGATCCCAGGCAAACCGTTACTCAGGTGGAGAAAACCCAGCAGGAGGAAAGAAATCAGACTTCTCTACCTTTGTGTTGGCGGGGGGGCAGCTGCTGCAGTATTTTCTGGTCTGTTCCATTGAGTGTCCCGCTCACAGCAGGAGCCTGCTTGGGGGGTGGGTCCCTGGGAGCTGGCCCATTGGATTCCAGCCCCACTGCGTCTGGGTTCTGGCATGACGACTCCTCACTGGCTCGAGACAAGTCATTTTTACTGAGCAAACTGGCAAACTGGAAGTTCACCGTGTTGGCGGGATAATTGATACCAGAGGCATCTATGAGACATGACGACAAAGGGTAAAACTGTTCATAAACAGTCAGGTAAAACTAAGTGATGTTTAATTGCAGGGGATTATGTGGAAGATCCTGGTGACACTTCATGAGACTGGAAACATTAGGACACCTAGTTCCCATCAACTTTCATGGCCGTACCTTTGTTAATGTCCCCCTCATAGCCTAAGTGCACCTGGCCAGCAGGTTTGTCTGAGCTTCTGACCCACATCTCCTGGGGCTTTAGCAAAACCACGGTTAGTGTTGATTCTTATGTCATGAGGCATTGAGTTCCATAGGCTCCTGTGGAAGTTCTATTCCCTGTGGATACAAGCCTCCCTTTGTTGCTGGACAGTTCCCACTGTTCTAGAGGAACGTTGCTGTCATGGAAGGCCATGGTCACAGAGAATATAACAGAGAGATGTCTCCAACCATATCAAATTGACCTTGTAGGTCTTATAGGACAAAGGGTTAGGGTAATAAACATGAACAGAGAGAGATGTCTCCAGTAGCCTAGTGAGAAGCAAGTCATTTAGATACATGTTTCCTTTATTGCTCACTAGTGGAGGTGCAGGGGATTTGAAACCATGTGTTTTATCATTCCTCCTGCATGTCAATGCCATACAGAGAATGCCTCCTGTCTGTTTACAGGCTCGGGGTAACACTTACTGTTCCTGTGTAAGAAAAGGACAGCATCCTGATACCCTCGAGAAAAAAACTCATTCAGGACCTGTGGAGGAAAGCACCTGGCATCAGAAAGAATTCCAGCTGCAGGAAGTGTTCTTCTAGGGTCAGAAGTCATGTCTTCTCTAATGCTGTTCGATACGCCATGTGGGGAATTAATATCTGGGGCCAGATCCTCAGTGCTTAAAGGGTCCCTGGTCAAAAGGGGCCACAGACCTGGCAAATAATACTTCTGCAACTCAAGCTGGTCACTGAGGGGCGCATGGCCTGGAGGAAAACCCCCTCTGATTGCTTGCCCTCCCCACTTCCCTGCCTCCTGGGGTAGAGCAGCCGATCAGATTGCAATTTCTGGTTCTTGTCCTGCTGCAGGAAACAGGCAGAGCTACCCCTCAACTCCCCCAAAGCCCTTTGCACTGGAGGGGAGGAGGGAGCAGAAAAAACCCACCAGATCAGGGCAGCTATGTTCCCCCTTCTCCTCCAGTGAGCAACAGGGGCAGCACCTCTGCTCCTTCCCACTCCCCCCCCCCCCCGTGCCTGGCCTGGGAAAGTAGGGGGTGCGGGAGTGGGGGAGAAGAACCCCTGGGACCACCCCTACCCCCAGCCTAGAAGGAGGGGAAGAGGGGACCCTGGTGCAGGTCTGGGAAGGGGGGTGAAGTACCCCGGGGCGGCAGGAAGAGGTGAGGTGGAGGGCGGGGGGGTGAATGGATGTGAGGGCAGAATTGATGGGGAGCAAGAGAGCAGGCAGCTGTGATGTTGCCAAGAGTTATGCCAGTCTACACCAGCTGAGGATCGGGCCCATGGCGTCCAGAACTGGAGGTGCACATCAATCCCAGGACTGTGTGGCACAATCCTGGTTGGGCGGCACAGCAGCAGATGTGTGCTGGGCAGAGCCGCAGCCGGTGTAAACTAGCATTGACTTCAGTGGGGCTAGGCTGAGTACGCTAGCTGAGGTTCTGGCCCATCGTCTGCAGCGTAGGGACGTAGGGGCCGCCAGGCTGGAGCAGGCCCAAGTTCTATTCCATCCAGTATCCATCTCTGACAGGGGCCAGTCCCAGATGCTTCAGAGGAAGGTGTAAGAACCCCACAATAGCAGATGTGGGATAATCTCCCCCCCACACACACACACACACCTTTGAGGGTTTCAGCCTAATCCCTAATAGAGATCGATTTAAACCCTAAAGCATGGGATGGTGGTTCCGAGCTCGCTGGCTCTGATAAAAATGCCGCCAGTGGGTACAGGTACCAGCTCAAAGGCTATTTCATCTGGAAAAAGAAAAGGAGGACTTGTGGCACCTTAGAGACGAACCAATTTATTTGAGCATAAGCGTTCGTGGGCTACTGCTCACTTCGTCTCTAAGGTGCCACAAGTCCTCCTTTTCTTTTTGCGAATACAGACTAACACGGCTGCTACTCTGAAATATTTCATCTGGGACAGCTACCTCGAAAAAGGGACGATCCTGGGAAAATCTGGAGAGGGGGGAACCCTACCTGAGGGTAAGACGATTGCGAAGCACTGGGGTACATTGGCAGGGACCACTTACCAGGTAGCTGGGTGGAAAGAGAGCATAGCTAAACCGGCACAGGTTTTCCATTGAGATCTGAATGCTGCTGTTAAGGATCTGAAAAGAGTAGAAGATAGCCGGGCAGTCCCGGGGACAGATGTCGAGCTCGCCCGTGAATGGGGACACCGTAATCACAGTCTCCAGGTCAGAACACGGCTGCAGGTTAGTGAAACCTCCATCGACGTAGCGCTGGGGTACAGGGTAGAAACAACAGGGAAGTTTGTTTGGAGACGATCGTAGTTAAAAGTAGTCAGGAGCGTCGCAGCAATCAGGACAGGTGATCGTGGGACCAATGCAGGCCTGCTGTTTGTTACATGTGGGTGTCTGAACAGGGTACCTGCCACCTCAGTGGGGATCTGCAAATTAGTAGCATGTATAATAATCCCTACCTCTTATCTAGTGCTTTTCATCAGTAGATCTCAAAGTGCTTTACAAAGGAGAGCAGCGTCATCACCCCCATTTTATAGCTGGGGAAACTGAGGCAGGGAGCGGTGACGTGACTTGCCCGAGGTCACCCAGCAAGCCAGTGCCAGGAATAAGAACCCGGGCCTCCTGAATCCCAGGCCACTGATCTCTGATCCCAGAGGGCAAAAGATCAGCTTGTGGTTAAGGCACAGGAACAGGAGTTAGGAAATGTGGGAGCTATTCTTTCCTCTGCCACAGATTTCCTGTGTGACCTTGGACAAGTCACTTATCCCATCGGTACCACAGCGGGGGATAATGCTCTCTGCCTACCACCCATGGGGTGTTGGGAGCCTGAATGCATTACTTGCTTGTAAAAGAGCTTTGTAATCCTTGCACGGGGAGTGCTAGCAAAGTGCAACACACACCTATTTTTTGAACATCCCGTGAATCCTTAAGGCTCTGGGGCGCCTTCAGGGCTGGCCACTTTGCTGAACTGTTTTCTTTGCTGCGTTACATGGATAATCGTGGGGTGCATTGTGCCAGTGAGGGAAGAAAGGTCTGTAATGGGGTCTGAATTCCTGGGAGGAGCTAGTCCCTGCCCCTACTTGGAACCTTTCCTATTCCCCCAACCTGTCCTGCTTCTTCACCCCTCCTCCCACAGCCACGTTCTCCCCACGTAGCCATGGGTCAAGAGCTGAGAGGAGCAGCTTGGGAGAGAGAGTTATTGGCTGGAGTCCAGGGCCTGCCTGCATGGGAGGTGTAGCCAGTGGGACATGAGAATGGCTGAGAAAGTTAAACCAAACCTCACCATAGTTAAAAAACACAGGTTACTATACAGCAGCCACCATGGTAGCGACTGGCTTGTTACAATGAGCATGATGACACAATCGGTGGTGATTATTAAAGGCTTGTTGTCAAGCTGCAACAGGGCAGCTCGTGAAGGCTTTAGCCTGCGTGGGAGGGAATATCCCAGCTACTCCATAGATATATCCAGCTACTCATGAGCCTGTTTGTCAAGCTTGTAAATACTAGACCCGTGACAGAGCACTATGAGAGCTCTGAATTTAAGCTGCTACTTAAAGGCAACATCCTGCGTCTGGCGCTTTTTTGTAGCTTTGGCATGCTGGCTTTGGCAATTTCTGCGTGGCGCAATCACATCCAGCCCCCTAGGGAACTCTGTACGGACTGCTCTGAGCTGAATTCAACTCGCTGGTGACATTTGGGCTTTTATCCTCTCTCTGCAGGATTCAAGAGACCCTGAAATTTACCACCGAAATCAAAAGGGTGCGAAGCCACAGCGACTGAAACAGAGCAAACTAAAAGTTGTTGAAACAAGTGAACCCCCACCAGCAGCAAGATTCCTGGAGCTATCGGTCACACCCACCACAGGGAATTCATGGATGAAATTCAGTGACTTGGGGTTATACCGGAGGTTGGACTTGATGGCCCAGTGCAGCCTTTAGATCTATGGAATGGATCCACCCTTAGCTAGTGTAAATGGGCAAAAGTCTGTGGGGCAACACGTATTTACACCAACTGAGGATTTGGCCTTATGAAGCGATGTCTGAGAGCAGTGTCTGGCAATAGATTGGTGAGAATAAAAAGCGTATCCCCTGGAATATTAGCTAAAGAGCACTCACCACACCTCGGAAGGAGGGAGGGATGAATCCGCAATAGATAGGAACAAAGCAGCTGCAGATCAGTGCCTGTGAGGAGAAGAGAAGCACAGAAGGGTCACAGAAGAGCATACTTCACCCCCCTACTTCCCCAAGTTGGGAAGCAATTGGATTTATTGCCCAGAGATTCAAGCTTCTTTACGGAGATAAACTGGGGCTGACATACTGTGATCTGGAGCCAAACTAGAGCTGGTCAAAACTTGGAATTTTCATTCTGGGAGAAATTCTGACGTGTCAGAAATGTCCTTTCATCCCAACACAAAAAGCCAACATTCCAAATTTCCCGCGAAACCAAATTTCCGACCTTTCATTTCAGAAATATCGAAACGACCCTATTGAAACAAAATGTTCCAGGGAGTTCAAAGTGCTTCATTTCAATACTAGACTATCATAAAACCAGGGGTGGAAATGATAACGTCTAAACGAAGCACTTTGGCCTTATCAAAATGAAACGTTTTGATAATTTTGCATCGCAAATTGTGCTAAATCCATATGTTCCCATGAAACATTTCAATGTGGCCAAATCGGCATTTTCCAACAGAAAAATGTTCATCAGACAATTTTGACGAGCTCTAATCCAGACTTTTAAATATTGGGGTGGATCTTGGGGCCTACTCGGTGATGCATCAATCTGTATTTAAATCAGGACAGGCATTGCTAAGAACAGCATTAAATCCAATGTGGGTGAGGGAAGTGGTCCTATGGGTAAATAGGGGGAGAGAAACCCATCCCTGTTTGATTAAGGGCCTGGGATCAGGAGTCTTGCAGAGTGGGCAGGGCAGTGCTCCCAACCTATTGGGGATGAGCAGGGGGAAAGGGACTAGCATATAGGCTGCCTTTTGGCCGCTTGTTGGAATATAGCAGCACACGTGGTCTGCTGGATTCTCCAAGCCCAAAGCCAAAAAAAGGCGGATTGGGGGGAAATGGCCAGCTGGAGCAGAGGCTGGCTGAGGGCCTGCAGCGGCCCTGAATGATAACCCAGCTCCAGGGGAGCAGCTCGGGGAAACTACTGCCTTAAGGAGGGCTGGAGTAGCTGTCTGGGAGGCAGCCCAGCTCCAAGGGAAGGGGCTGAGGATTTACGTCCTAAGGAGAGATGGGGCAACTCCATGGAGCACAACCCAGCAGCCAGAAAGATTTGCAGAAGCTCCTTAGGAGCTGGATGGGAAGGAGCCCCCCAAGACAACCAAACCACAGAGCAGGAGCAATGGAATCTTCACTCTGGCGAGGGATGTGGGTAGAAGGTAGGAGCAGCCCAGGAAGGTGGCAAGTGATTGGAAGGAGCGGTCCTGAACTGCCTTACACAGGGTCCCTGGGCTGGCGCCCAGAGGAGAGGGCAGGCCGGGGCTCCCCTACCTCTTCCCCAACAGAGGAGACAGTATGAGCCTCAGGACTGAGAGAGGCAGCCTGCAAGGGGAATGAGGCCTCAACATAAAGGCCCATAGACACGGGGACTGGGTTTGTTTAGACTTTTCAGTCACCCTGAATGGGGGACCAGGTTTGGAATGTGCCGCGGCTGGGAGGCCGAGGCCGCAGCCGGCGATAAGGTTAGAAAGCTTGACAACAAGGGGCGCTAGGAACACCTAGCCTGGAGGACCTCTCCCACAGTTAGCACACACCAGAACAGGCTGTTTCCAGGAGCAGGTACCAATGAGAGCTACTTTCTGGCCACGTCTGGTGCTCGTAACTTAATATGCTGCTTCTGAACCTAGGACCAGGGTGGAATCTATGGACCAGGACAGAGGTGGAATTCTCTCCTCCCTCTGCCTGTTCATGCACGTTGAGCTAAGCTCCATGGACTTCACCTCTCCCTCCTGAACTCAGTTTGTGTTGTTTTTTTCTCATTTAATTTCACTGCAGGCTCAGCAGAGAGGAGACCACCCCCGTTACCTGAATCAGGTCCTCCTTCGAACTGAACTCGGAAACCATGACATTCTGTCCATCCATCACCCGGGTGAGGGAAATATGCAGCCTTCCCGAAGCCACCTGGTGAGAGTTCTCTGGCAACATCTTGTACAATCCCTTCTGTATGGTGCGGAGCGTGTTGCACCCGGGAGACAGAGGGCCGAGAATTGTTTTCCTGGCATCTCTCACCACTTCATGGAAAGATTCTTTTAGGTCCTCTGATCAAGGGAGGGAAAACAGAGGTCATTTATCACCAGCTTTCCTTAAAGGCCCAATAGTCCTAAGATTGCCCAACGCGATACCCCTGTGTTTTCAGTCATGTATCGTTTTGTTGAGCTGTAACCTTTTGGATGGAAATTGCCCACTTTCTGCCCTAAGTGGAATATTTTCAGAAAGTTTGATTGACAACAGAGCAGCCGTTTTTGAGAAAGAAGTTAGTGACAAACAGGCAGTTTGATCAACATTCATTATTTGTTGGTGTCCTTTTGAGCAGTGGTAGCATCTTAGGGTATGTCTACACTTTGCACTGGTGGGGAGGGGAGATTCCCAGGAATTCCAGCCTGAGGAGACGTAACCACAAGAGTTCTCATCAAGCTCCATGAGAGCTAATGTGAGTACGTCCCCTCCAACTGGGGCTCCATGGCAGTCTCGGGGCACCTAGGACTGAAAGTCACCCTGTTATCCCCTGCCTCAACCGAGAAGGAATCATTTCGGTGCCTGCCTGGGTGTCATCTCGCTGACACCACCAGCCTTTCAGCCCCTCGAGCGCTCTCCTCTGAGCTATGCCAGCCCCAACTTCACCTTGTGGGTTAGCAATAGGCGTACCCCGGTCCCCAAGTCCCTTTGACATGTTCCCCTGTGATATGCAGCCCCTGATGCTGGCTGCTCACAGAAATCCCAGATCCTCCACCCCCAGAGGTCCAGTTTTACATTAAACCACCTTTGCTGTACAACACACAGTACTTGCGGGCACGTACCTTTATTTTGTTATAAGTGTATTTAAGAAAGGGTAAAGATTTAACTAGACAAGAGAGAAAGTGCTGGAAACAAATGGTTACAATGCAAAGCAAAATCATAAAACGCAAACCTGGGTCTACGCTTATCAACATTCATGAAAACACCCCCTCTCCACAAAGGGTTTCCTCAGTGTATGGATTCAGAGGACGTCTCCCTCCTCTGTGTTATACTGAAACAGTCTTTTGCTTCTGTTCACAGACAGGAGGAATCCCTGTCTTGTTGTAAGGTTCCCTTTTCACCTTCCAGTGGTTTTGATTGTTCGCAGTTACCTCTGATGGTTTTCCATTGAAAGTCTTGGTATTGCCAAGGCTAAGCAACTGAGCTTATCATGGGCTAAACAGGGCAGGGAGGCAACTCATTCCTGCCTAAATGGACCATCACCAAGATTGTCCCCTGGTGACTAATTTCTACTCCCAGTCCCTTAAATATTACCGGTACGTACATCTTGCAAAGATTATGAGTCTTGACAAGTGACGAGCTTTCTGTGGATACCTTACACGTTACTCTTCATGGAGAAATATCCTGTAAGACGTGTGCTTGGTGTAGTGAGTTTCTCAGGTCTGAGGTGAGAGTTGTCTGTGTCGAACAGGGGACCCTTTACTTAAGAGCCTCTGTGTCACAGAATCACACACACAGAGAGCTCAAAATGTAGACATACCCGTAGCAGCTTGGAGAAGGAAGGTGACATTTGACAGGGGGAAAACCCTGAGGTCGCAGAAGTGGCTTTTTGCTCTCCCAGAAAAAATTCATCCAAATTTGGCCCAGTCATAAACCACAGGAAATAATCCTTTAAGTGACAATCAGAGGCCCATGAGGGTTTGCACAATGATGGAACATTTTATCAAACTGCAGACTTGTGTCCTAGTGGATTGTGCAGTCTGCCAGGCCCCTCAGAGCCTCGGCATCATCTCAAAGCAGCCGAATGGAGCTGTGGCTTCCTGCAAGGCACAGGCAGAATGGATCTGTCTCCTCCTCCCACAATACCCGTTGGCCTAGAGGCAGGACACTGGGCTAAACACCAGGAGAACGTGTGCTCTAGGTTTGCCTCTTGCACGGACTGGCCCCTGATGAGCTGTATTTCACATCCCTTCTTAGGGAGCACAGTCTCACATCTCTACATGAGTCTCAGTCTGAAGACAGGGAATCTGAGGACCAGAGAAGTTACACAGGGCAATTTCTGGCACAGCTGGGACTGGAACAGTTCAGGAGAATCTAGCTGAGCCCTGTTGTTTCAGCGGGAGGCTCAGATGGGTCCTGAGTTTAGCAGAGGAGCTGAGTGAATGTGGGGAACTGCGGGCATGGTGCCACCGATCTGTTTCAGTCAGATCATGCTGTCTTCTGGTAAAATCCTGACTCGGGTGGCTCAGGGAGTAGAAATCTCTGTGAGAGGATCCTCTTGTGATTCCCTCATGACCTCTCATCACAGGGAGGGGTGGGCTCTGCACTATTCATCACCGCATCCCTGTGAGGATAGATAATTATCATTCCCCACTTCACATGGGAGGAAACAAGGTGCCGTTAATAATTACATCAGCCCTGCAAGGCCGATAGGGACTGGACCATCCTCATTTGATAGCTGGGGAAACTGAGGCACAAAGCCAGGGCATGACTTGCCCAAGAGAGTCAATATCAGAGCTCAGGAGTTCCTGGTTCCCAGTCCTGGTCTTAGAGCACTGTCCCTTTTCAGCAGCATGAAGAGAGAGAGGGGAGAGGGCTGTGGAAGAATGGCTGATGGCCTTTCAGCTCCAGCATGCGGCTGCTTACAGCTTAATTATATACTTGGTCCTGATGTAGGCAGGCTCCCACTGAAGCCGTGAATAAGATGAATACCTCAGGACTGGCATTGCGGCTCCTGTAGATTAGGAACTGCCAGACCGGATCAGACCTGGGGTCAATCTAGGTCAAGATTCTGTCTCCTGCTTCACAGGAAGGTGCAAGAAACTCTTCGGGAGTAAGCAATGGGATAACCTGCCCCCAGGGGAAGTTTCTTCCGGACATCCCTTAGTTAGAGGTTGCCTCACACACTGAAGCAGGATGCTTTAGATTAGGATCTGGCTATCTGGCCACGCAGAAGCGAGATCATTGGGAATTCAACAAACCCTTGGGCCCACATTCAAGCCCTAGATTATTTTACGTATGGCCGGAAGCACATTCGACCCATGATCCTGCAGAGATTTCTGCACGTGCTGAAATTTGCACATGCACCAGTTCCACCGGCATCCAGGCGGTTCCTCACATGTGTAAAGTTGAGCCACCTGCTCAAGATTTTGCAGGACTAGGGCCTAATCTGGCAAGAACAAAGCTCACTTGGGGCTGTGTTCTGGCTGTCCCAGTGCAGCAACCCCTGAGATTGCTCTAGAAAGAGGGGCGGGCAGACAGGCAGATTGGATGGAGCAAAAATATCTTCGTGTCCTGAAGGCACTGGAGCAACCCAGGAACTAAGAGCAGTTATAAATGTTTGAGCAGATATTCTGGGCATGTGACATAACAACTAATGCTTTGCGGGGTCAAGCGAGGAGGCAATGGAGCGGAATTTCAAATCAAAGTTGCTTGAAAACCAAATGACAAACGTTTGTGATTTTTGCTATAATAAAACAGAGCGGCATGGATTTTCCTTTAGTCTGCAGCCTGACTAAACAAGAAGGCTCCAAACTCATCTCTGGGAGCCAGAGCTACTGGCTGTGATTGCCCAGAAGCGGGACGACCTGTGAGCTGCAGGACGCTATTGGACTGAACCATTACAGCTGCCTCCTCTATAGATTTCCTCGTGGTAGCTTTCCCCCTGCAAGCCCGGGAATGTGCCAGTCGGGCACCACTGTCTTACAAGCAGCAGCTAAGATATTGGTACATAGATGGGTATGCTTCTTTTTTTCTGCCTTAAAAATTTCTTTAAAAGCAGCAAGGCTTGGGGTGTGTCCACATGGGGCAGGACTGTGCACTGCATGGGTGTGATTTCTAAAGTGCATATTCACGGGTCCGTGTATACCTTGCTGGTGTGAACTAAACGTTCCCTTTAACATAGCGCTCTTAATTTCTACACTAAAACCAGCACCTGGAGATCAACAAATCACCCAGGGGCTGCTCCTCTTGGTCCCATTGATGCCAATCAGACGTTTGCTGTTTCTTAAACAGGGGCAAGATCAAGCCCTTACATTACAAGATCACAGGGATTTGGGGCACATCTATGCTGCAGTAAGACCCATGGCACAGCCAGGGCCGGCCCAAATCAGCTGACTCAGGCTCACAGGGCTTGGGCTGCAGTGTAAAGCTTCGGGCTCGGGCTGGAACCCAGGCTCTGAAACCCCGCGAGGGGACTGTCACCGCAGTTTTTAGCTCTGCAGTTTTTAGCTCTGCAGATTTTAGCTCTGCAGCCCGAGCCCTGTGAGCCTGAATCGGCTGACCCAGGGTCTGAGACTTGTGCTGTGGGCTTTTTATTCCACTCCATACGTACCCTTAGGGTGTTGCAGCTGGAAAAGGCATTGTATTACTCTGAAAGGAAGATGTGTCCTTTTCTCCTGAGCAGGGAAGCATTTAGGGCTGAATGCTCAAAAGGATTTAGGTGTTCTCCACCTCCGGGGTAGGGAGCATTGATTTGAACAGGGATTTGCCACCTCACAAGTGGCTGCTCTAACCATTGGGCTATTCTCTGTAGCCTGCATAACTCTGTGAGAGCAAGAGTGAGAGCACAAGCATGAGACTGTGCCAACCACCAGGCTATGCAATCACTCACCCAGGCTGTGGCTGATCCAGGATCCAGTCCCCCGTTCCAATGAGCCTTTCCATTTCTCCACAGTGCAATCACTTCAACAGGAGAGACTGAGGGGCCCCCTCCATTAGACTGTCCCCGAGCCCAGTGATTAGAGCGCTCACCTGAGAAGTGGCAGATCCCTGTTCAAATCCCTTCTGAACCAAAGGTCTCCCACCGCCCAGGGGAGGCCCCTAACCCCGGGGCGAAAAGTGGTGACGAAGGCTCTCCTCCGCCACAGCTGTTAAGTGTGAACTCACCTATGGGGGGGCCCGCTCCAGTAGGCAGCCTCTGAGCATGCCTACTGGATGGGTCCCCTCAGGCAACGTAGGCAGCCAAACGATTATCTTCGCCGGTTGATGAATCGCTCTGGAGCTTAGGCAGGAGATAGGGGGAGGTGTGTGCTCTCTTGGGAGTCGGCCAGCAGCCAGGGGTCGCAAGCTTTCAAGAGTGATGTGCTGGATTGTATTTAATAATCTCAAAATAAAAAGCTGGGTATCCATAGGCAATATTCCAATGAAATCTTATAAGCAAGCAATTATACAAATAGACTATAATGCTATTAATACATCATGCTGTCAATATTAATTCTACTCTTAAAGCTATGAAATTAAAGTAAATTTAAAACGCACAAGAAATGAAGGAACGTCTAATTTCCCTGATTGCCTGAGATTTTGATAACTCCTTCACATCATCTTTTTTTCTGGAAAAGGGCTATGCAGAAAGCAACCACGCTAGCTAAGGAAAGCACGTCAATTACTGATCGCTTTGTGTCTGCATGAACGCCTGATTAAAAGCATACTGCTGTAAGTCGAAATGTATCAACACAGGCTAGCTCCAAGGTGTTTAAATGGAAATGGAAAGGTTTTTAATTAAGTACGTGGCATGATGGTAAACAGAGGGGAATTAAACTGAACTGCATCTGCCCACTTCCCATCAATCCTGCCTCTAGCCCGCTATCTGCCCAGCCCTCTCATCAGTTGTGGGGCCCCCAGCCTCACCTCTGCTCTTTTTGGGGTTCTGCAGCCCCCTCTCCGAGGCCAGGGGATGGATAGACTAGGCCCCTGAGGGGAGGGGAAGAGAGCTCTGCTACTTCCCAGAAGGCTGGCAGTGGGCCAAATGGAAGGGCTGTGGGGGCTGGAGCTGGCCCATGAGCTCCCACTGAAGAACAATGGTTTAGATCCTCAGCTAACGTAAAGCAATGTACCACTACTGACCTAAACACAGCTAGTCTGCCAGCTGACGATCTGGCCCTGTCGGTCCCCTGTTGCTGTACGATTAAGTTATTAGTTATTGTATTATCATACAAATCATTCCTTTCCAATCCTTTCTTGGCATTAAAATCCATGTTTTCATAATGATTATGATTATTATTAACAAATAGATACACGGAATAAACCAAAGCCTTCCTTACCTAGGCTAGATTCACACACCACTGCTGCAGCGATAAGTGACCCAGCTGATGCTCCATAAACTTTGGATGCTGATTTGAGTATTTCAGGTGCCAATTCCAAGAGCGATTGGACCACCCCTATCTGGTAAAGTGCAAGAAAACCACTGCCTGAAAAAGAAAGAGAGAAAGGGGGGCTGGTGCCACTTCGGCCTTCTTCAGCCATCCCAGCTGCTCAGTCTGCAGAGACGTGGTTTTGTTAGTTGACAGGAGCTCCGTAACTTGGATGTTGGGTTTTGCTGTTACTAAATGAACTCCGAGCCCGCTCTCTTTCTGCTCATCTCTGACGCATTCACTGCTCCTTTCGCGGTTCACACGAATGCCTAAGATGCACTTTTTGCCCTTCTGTGACAGATCCCCAAGATGTTTTCAGATTCAATGCCTGCTTTAATTACCTCTCTGGCTAAAAATAAAACTCTCTCCCCGCATCAAAGCAGCTCTAGCTAGATTAGACTCTTACTAGCTATCACGCTCCTGGCTTAAGTAAGGAGCTCCTTTTAAAACAATAATTCATGAGTCTTCCCACAGCCCGCATCCTTTTAGAGCATGTGAAGTCTCCTGCATCTCATGGCCCTAGCTTGGCTTTTTCTGAGCATCTCTTTCAAATTTTCCTCTTTTTTGCTTTTCTCCGCTCTTCCTCGAGAGTGTTTTTCTAAATTGGATTCTTCCTCAATCCTGTCTTAGGAACAGCTCAGTGCCGAATAAGCAGCGATTTGCTCAAAGTGCTCAGAGCTGGTGGGTGTTACACAAGGGATTACACAGAAGGGTGTGCTATGTTCTATTTGAAAACTTGCTCAATTAACCCTATAGTGCAATGCCTGTATCCACTGAGAACATGGACCTTGAGCCTGTTACTTTGTTCTTATAAAGGCACAACCTCCAAAGACTTCCATTTTCTTTGAATTCTCCACCCAACTGTGCACTTTACATATCACTTCAACAGGATTCTGTCAGGTTTAAATATCAGAACTTCCATTCCCAGTGTTGCTATCCGTGCTATAGTTTATTAAAGCTGAAAAGGCTGTTAAAATTTAATGGCCTTTATCACTGGTTCTGTTGGTCCTTTTTAATATCAGTGGTTGCACCGTGGACAATGAAAATAATTTAGTCAGTTGCAGAGTCTATTTCCAAACCCCAGTCTGACTGCCATTGAAGTTAGTTGCCCAGATTGTGGAGACTGGCCCATCTGCAGCCAGCACAGGCTTATGCCAGGGAGGCTTATGCCAGGTGATGGGCCACTTCCCCAAGTGCAACTTGGAGCAGCCTCAGAGCTGCTCTAACTCGCACCAGCTGCCAGGGGCCCTCCAGGGAGCCACTGAGGCAGCCCACAAGTAGACAGATGCAGCACTCCCTGGCCAACTCGTCTTCCTACAACCATGTGCCCTGTATTTGAGGATGGCGTGGGAACTACGAAGATGGTTCTGTGGCACCTGGAGCTTCCTCACAAGTCCATGAATAGTCTTTATGTTCGTTCTCTGATTGCTCAGTTCTGTTCCTGCAGCCACATGACGCAATGGCCAAATCCTTCGAGACCCTGAGCCCGTGCAGCTTGGAGCACAATTCAGTATTTGGCCCTGGGAGGTTTCTGGGTGGGATTTAGGGCCCCTCTACACCCATAGGCTTCAATGCGAGTTTGAGATGCTAAACACTTCGGAACATGGCTCCCATAAAGCTTAGCCATGGGAGTATGAATCCAGTGAGAGCCTTTCTTGTGCAGATTGCAGGCACTTGCCTCTTTGAATCTCCAGCCAGCCTTGCTATGACATGCTTAATCTAAGCAGGTTGTATGTGCCATTTTAAATTGACTTTTGTGACAAGGAAATGAAGTTGGAAGCAAGTTTACAAGGGAGGCATTTTGAATCTGATCAGCACATTACCAATAATGTCTTAACCTCATGTGCACTGCTTACTGTGCTGGGTAGCTACTGCGTACAAATTCAGTTCCACATTAGGACCGCTGGCATGTTTTTGCTCTTAAACGAGTCTAGGCTAGGAGAAAGAACGTATTCTTCTGCCTTGTGTTTCTCTGGAGCCTTATTGACCTGGGAGAAGGAGATTATGCATCAAAGAGCTCTGCTGGGGGTATCATTTGAGGTCAGTTTATCACATACTGACATGAATCACTTAAGTATGTGCAGTACAAAATGCCATGTACTGAGCTAAATTTAGATGTGGAGCATTTGGGTGGGCGTGATAGCGTCCACGATTCCACAGAGATGAAATTCAGCCCCGCGCAGCGGGCCACCTCAATGCTGAAATCCCACGTTAAATGCTCAGACTAGAATTTAAGTGGAACTGCAGTAGTGCCCGGACTATGCACTGGCCCTCTGCGCTGCGGTGAATGAATTTCACTCTATCTGGGTCATGTTCTAGGGATTGTTTTGATCGCGGGGACTCTGGCTGTTCTGCTGATGCAGTTTGTCAGTTGCCTGCTTTGTCCACTGGGGCAGCCTTGCCTAGTGGAATGAGCACAAGACTTGGTGTTAAGACGCTTGGGTTCTGGTTCTAACTCTGGCTGCGTGGTCTGGTTTGGGCCACTTCACCTCTGTAAAATGAGGATGATCTTATTTACCAACAGTGGGTCAAGTTCCTCCCTCATCTGCTTCCCAGGGGGTCTCCGGTCCCGATCCAAAACCTGTGGTTTATTATTTGTACTGCAGTACTATCTAGGAGCCCCCCAGTTGTGGATCAGAACCTCATTGCACTGGATGCTGTACAAAAACAGAACAAAAGGGCTTCTGTCAAAGGGAATCTTTCCATCGGCTTCTCATCAGGCTCGGATCTCATGATACGGAGCTAAAGTGCATTTCTGCTCTTCAGTAGGAACTCTGCAAAAACGGCACCTTCTGAGTTAGCAGGAGAGCGCAGCGATTGTAATCGTGGCTTGTCCTTGGACAGGAGATGTGTCCACGGGAATGTACAACCTCCGCTTTTTGCCCAGGGGCTGGCCCATGCTTTGCCGAATGTGGCACCCCAAGTTGAATCAGCTCTCTTCTTCTCTGCACCTAAAAAGCAGTTGTTGTTATCAGGCTTATCTCCCTTATATGTCACCCTCGGCCCGTGTTGGCAACTCTCATGATTCTTATTGGGAGTCTGGTGATCTTTAGCATTCTTCTTAAAGCTTCAGCTCCGATTTGCTGATAATCTCAGCTTCCACCGGGGGGGGGGGGGAATAAAGCAAGTTTCTAGCCCTCCTGGTTGCAGAGAATAGCTTGAAAATTTGACCCAAGTGCATCCTTAAGGCTCAAAGTACAGGAGGCAAACAAAAAGAACCCATCATTTATTAAAAAGAAAAATAAGACTTGTGGCACCTTAGAGACTAACCAATTTATTTGAGCATCAGCTTTCGTGAGCTACAGCTCACTTCATCGGATGCATTCAGTGGAAAATGCAGTGAGGATGTTTTATACACACAGACCATGAAAAAATGGGTGTTTATCACTACAAAAGGTTTTCTCTCCCTCCACCCCACTCTCCTGTTGGTAATAGCTTATCTAAAGTGATCACTCTCCTTACAATGTGTATGATAATCAAGGTGGGCCATTTCCAGCACAAATCCAGGTGGGGGGAGAGAAAACCTTTTGAAGTGATAAACACCCATTTTTTCATGCTCTGTGTGTATAAAACATCCTCACTGCATTTTCCACTTTATGCATCCAATGAAGTGAGCTGTAGCTCACGAAAGCTTATGCTCAAATAAATTGGTTAGTCTCTAAGGTGCCACAAGTCCTCCTTTTCTTTTTGCGAATACAGACTAACACGGCGGCTACTCTGAAACCCATCATTTATTATAATTTTTTTTTAAATTCATGATTTTAAGCCAATCTCATGATGTCGGGGGGGGGGGCAATACCACACGACAAACAGAATCAGGAGACCTGCTTCCGACGACAGATCTTTCCCAAGTCTTCTCATGATTTGCTCAAACTACAGCCTATGTTTTCAAGAGTGACCGGGGATTCTGAGCGTCACAATTTTGGGAGGATTAACTTGATAGGCCTAAAAAGGGGCCTGACTTTCAGAAAGTGCTGAACACCCATCCTTTGTAAATCAGATGGGTGACCCAGGAATGGAGGCCTCCAGAAACTCTAGTCACTTTTGAAAACGTGGGGCCCTACTTTGGTTTGGTTGTTTGTTTCGGTGGATGAAAAGTCCTGCTAGCGCAGTGCATGGCTTCTTTCGTGCATGGTTCCCCTCAGCAATGCACGTAAAATCAGGACTGTCCTTTGGCCGGATTCTCAGATCTATTTTCCCAGCTGAACTGAAATCGTACAGCATCCCTTCCTGTGACTTGCCCTGGTATGGCGCCTTGCGTCCCTATGGTTCTATGGTTCTATGTTTCATTGTGTTTGATTCAGACCCAAGGAAATGCTGTAGAACGGATTCCCTAATAGCTCAACGCTTTGGGGCGAAAAAATGTATTTGCACGTTATGTTCCTTTCACTTGCAATTGCCATGAAGAAAAATATGAAATGGGATGTCAGTATTCTCTATTCAGTGATCCAGAGAATGCAGGCCTTTGTGATTTCAATGAAAAAAGGAAGATCGCTGTACTACAGATTTGCTAAGGAGATGCGCATTGCATTTGACATGCTCACTAGCAATTGCATATGGCCAAAGATGGTCAGAACTCTGAACCAGGAACATGTCCTAACTGTGCCTAATATTTGTCAAAATCCTATTTGTCCTGAGTAGAAAATTCTACATCGGTCTTGTTTTTCTCAAACATGATTTTCATGGGGCTGCCGCCCTTTATGGGGGATTAGGGCTTTGTATGCTCGTGACTGCTTTATGAAGGCCCCAGCTTAGGGTTGCCAACTTTCTAATTGCACAAAACCAAACACCCCTGCGCCACTCCATTCTCCACCCCTTCCCTGAGGCCCTGCCCCTTCTCTGAGGTCTCGCCCCGGCTTGCTCCATCCCCCCTTCCTCTGTCACTCGCTCTCCCCACCCTCCATTCACTTTCACCGGGCTGGGGCAGGGGGTTGGGGTGCAGGAGGGGGTGAGGGCTCTGGGCTGGGATTGCGGGCACTGGGTGGGGCCAGAAATGAGGGGTTCGGGATACGGGAGAGGGCTCTGGGCTGGGGCAAGAGATTCAGGTGTGGGGTATGGGGTGCGGGCTCCAGCTGGGGGTGTGGGCTATGGGGTGCCAGCTGGAGCCAGCAGGGTCCCTTTTCGACCTGGCATTCTGGTCGAGAACCAGATGCCTGACAACCCTACCCCACCTGGGAGGTGGCTGCCCAAGGTGGCTGTTTTGTAAGTGAGCACCTGGACCTAATAAAGGGTGCCCAAGCTCAGTTAGAAGGGAGCTCCCAAGGGAGACGGGAAGGTGGTGTGGAGAGGCACTCCCAGGAGAGGGCTGTGTCAGAAGACCCTAGAGGGGGAACCCACCAGAATGAGCGCTGGTAAGAAGAGCTCCTAGAAGGGGAGACTCCTAGATGGAGGACTGCAGTTGGCAGGTATCTGAGAAGGCCTGGTCTCAGCCAGGGGGGTCTCCCAGACACTGGCCGGAAGCCCAGGCTGGCAAGGACTACCCCGCTGTCCCTTGAGAAGAGTCACAGTGGGCAGACCTCCCTGGACTCTGGAGAAGGATCTTACTCCAGCAGAGGCAAGAGGTTTAATACCAGGGGCAAAGGCCAGAACCGAGAGAGCCCCTGGGGAAGAGCCTGGATAGAGGCGAGCAATGGCCTCAGGTGGGGGACAGATGGACTAAGAACAACCTGGTCATCCGTTGGAGATGGTGGGGTGAAAATTTTGTTTATAACCTGCGTTGGCTTTTCTGCTACCCAATGAAGCCCCACCCCAAAAGGTACTGTAGCATCTAACAGTCTGTCTGGGGTTGTTGATACCCTGGGTGAGGTAAGGGCTCACCCCCAACACCACGCCCACCTGCAAGGGGGCACGCCGGGTTGGCCTGGAATAGTGACAATGATCCTTTTGATTCTGATGTGAAATGCCCTCTGCTGGGCCTCCTATTCCATTAGGAGAGACACATCGGGCTGTTTGCGGCAGGGACAGGAAAGAGGGGTTGTATCCGTCTGTGTGATTGTGTACATTCCATGCCGGCAAAGGAGGCTGGGTTTGACAGCCGGCTGGAGTCTGCCATCCGCAGAACGAGTACATCACAGGCAGGGGAGTTGCAAACTGACCCATGCTGCGCCCTGCCAGGGCACTGCAGTCCTGATGGGCAGGGGCTTCTTTGACTCTGACTCAGGCACGCAAGCTTGGTTTTTTTCCCGGCTCTGCCCCTGATTCTGTGTGACCTGGTGCTTTCTGTTCCTCCTCTGCAAAACAAGGGTAATTATACAGCCCTTGTCTGTCTTCTGTCTTCTCTCTTCGGGTTGTGAGCTCTCCAGAACAGGGTCTGTCTCTTACTAGATGTCTGTACAGCACCTTGCACAATGGGGCTCCAATCTCAGCCGGGGTCGCAGGCACTATTGTAATACACATAAGGACGGTGAATGGACAGTTCGGTCTTCCTGCCCGTTAAGCCCATGGCCTCTGTAATGAGGCTGTCGGTGAAGTGGTGGTTTGTAGTGTGAGCGTCCATTCACTAGGGAAGCAGATTGAAATCCACCCCGTCATTTCCATGAGCCACTGAGCAGCCACCAGATAGCAGCCGCTTTCAGCCATTGGCACCATGGGCTGGTTTCGAATGGGGGACGTAAAGGTAAAAGGACCAGTCTGTACTGGTGCTTTGATTCCTCCCCATGCCTGCCTCCTCCTATTCTCCGCTCACTGCCGCCAGCACTTGTTTCCATCCATAAACCCACTGGAGCGCCCCTCCCATATTACTGCACTTTATCAGCCCTTAGATTCTCACTGGGCATTGTAACAAGCAGATGGATGGATGGATGGTGATGACAGATGGATGGATGTGTGTATGGGGATGTTGGTTGGTAAGTGGATGGCTGTGTGGGGATTATGGATGGATGGATAGATGGCTGTGTGTCTGGGGATGGTGAATGGATGAATGTGTGTATGGGGATGACAGATGGATGGATGTGTGTATGGGGACAGACGGATGGATGGATGTGTGTATGGGAATGTTGGTTGGTTGGTAGATCGGTGTGTGTATGGGGATGACGGATGGATGGGTGTGTGTATGGGGATGTTGGTTGGTAGGTAGATCGGTGTGTGTATGGGGATGACGGATGGATGGGTGTGTGTATGGGGATGTTGGTTGGTAGGTAGATGATTGGTGTGTGTATGGGGATGACGGATGGATGGGTGTGTGTATGGGGATGATGGATGGGTGTGTGTATGGGGATGTTGGTTGGTTGGTAGATCGGTGTGTGTATGGGGATGACGGACGGATAGGTAGATGGCCTTTGTGTATGGGCGTGATAGATAATCATCCTTCTATTCTCTCTTCACTGTTATCCCTACCCTTCACCCACACTTTCTGTTCCCTTATTCCTTCCTCTTACCATTTTCCCCCTCGGTCTAGCACCCTGTCCCCCTTCCCAACACGCTCTATACTCTGTGCAGCATGTTAATCCAGTAACTAACGGGTTAAAATTGCACGTCTCTGTCTCATTCCCCTGTCTGCCGAGTGTCATGGCTCTCCAACTGCAGTGCATTTTATTATTTTTCATACCAAATCATATCGAAACGAGCCGAATCGTTCGGTGGTGTACCCGCTGTGCCTGAGAAAGAGCTATAATTACTGGCGAGGGCAATATTGCCATAGGTCCGTGCTTGGTTCGATGCCATAATATATATAAGACACAATCTTGTCATCATCCTCTTACCAGCATGGACTTTAGAACTAATTGATTCATTAAATGCCTGGCGGACTTTATAATCTACCCCCTGGCACCGTGTAAAGCAGGATTAGTGAGGGCAAACACTCATTGAAATAAGAGGATCCTCAAACCCCTTGGGACTCTTTAAGAATAATAAACCCTTTGCTCTTGTAAAGCGCAACAAGAACCCAGAGCCCTTTGCCAGCGGTATGTGCGGGGGCGGGGGGAAGCTTTTCTCCTGGGCCCCTGGGGAGGTAACATCCCAGATGTTCTGGCCCAGTAACCCTGCACAGCAGTCGCTTTAGGGTGAAGAGAATCTCTTCTCTGGTTGAAACTGGGGTGGGGAATTTAGATAAATGTAATACCCAGAATCCGCCCTTCCATAATACCATAGGATCCTTAATGATCACAAGTGACCAGGCCCTCAATCAAGAAATCAGGGCAAGATATCCAAGAGATTTGCATCTTGAGCGGCCGGGTGCTAGCTAGCCCCAGGCTGTGAGGCAGAGCAATATTCAGATGGGCCCCAAGCCCACATTCAAGGTAGATGCCCCACATCTCAGCCTTTCCCCCCATTCTGTCAGCCACTTAAATGCCCCTCCGCCCTCCTGCTACCGAGACCTGCGTGGATTTCAGTGATTCTAAAGCCAGAAGGGACCCCATGATCACCCAGTCTGGCGTCCTGTGCAACACAGGCCGTAGGATGTCCCTGAATTAATTCCTGGTTGACTTGAAGTAGAACTTTTTAGAAAAACATCCCATCTTGATTTAAATATTTCCAATGCTGGAGAATTCACCAAAACCCTTGGTAAGTTGTTCGCTGGTTAATTACTCTCACAGTTAAACATGTCCTTATTTCTAGTCTAAAATTCTTTAGCTTCAACTTCCAACCATTGGATCTTGCTAGACCTGTCTGTTGGATTGAAAAGCCCTCGATTACCAAATTTCTGTTCCCCATTTCCTTGTAATGCACTCCCGTGCTTAGTGATGTGAGGTTGCTTTAGAGGGGGAAATATGATTGCCAGAGAGCTATCCAAGCACTGGGCTAAGGGTGAGCCGCTCCAAGCCCTCACTCACAGGAGCAGGTTGGGGCCCTGAGGAGGATGTTCCAGCTGGGAGTAGAAATTGGTGATACTTAGGTGCAGTTTTCTTTATTTACAAAGACCGTACCAAGTCCTGTGTCTCTGAGCACAGAAGGAGCCCAATAGCAGGGACCAGCTTCTTTTGCTCATAGCACCAAGAGCCACCTTGTCAGCCTGCACCCCCCTGCCCCAAAGCCTCTCCCCTGGCTTCTGCCGGGCTCAGCCACCCTGCTTTCAGCTGCTCCTTCCCACTGCCTTGTCTGTCAGTCTCTCCCAGGTTTTTTGCCCTGCTCTGTCTTCACTCACACATGCACACGCACCCCCCCACACACACACCCCCACCCAAAACAAGTCAGTAAAAGTTCCAGGGTGGGTTCATATACTCCTTTTGTCTGAGGTGGGAGCTTCTCCTTACAGTGATGTTAATTGAAAGATGAGTGCCCACCTATCAATCTCAATGAGGTTTTACTTTACCCTCTGCCCCCACCCCACATAACGAGGTTTCATCCGGCTAATCAAATTTATTTCCCCTGCAACAACTGGGAGATGTTTCTTTCCCCCACCTCCAGCACTTCCCATGAGTCAGGCTTGTTCACTTTGCTCCTCCCCATCCCTTCTCTCCATTCTCCTGGCCTGAATTCTGAGAGCCATCAGCTCTTGGGGAGGGAGGCATTGTCCTCTGCCAGGCCTGTGGGAAGCCCCAGGCCAGGATCTTGAGTAGCAGCCTCTTGGTAGAGAGCAGCTCTGCTTGGGTCCCTCACCAGGCAGCTACAGCAGTCAGCCCCTGGCTAGAGCCAGTGCCCCTATTTTCCCCCATGTGAGACTCCTCAGGTGGGCAGGAGAGATGGACTATAGCTGCTACAGACCCAGAACACTGGCTTCTCCTGTGGCGTTGGAGAGACCACATCAGATGGGCACGGGGGAGAGACTTTGTTATGCAAATGTTCATTTGCCTGGTCGGGAAGGTCCCGAACGCACAGAGAACAAAATCCCACAGTGCGGCATGCAAAGCAAAGCAAGCAACCTCCACACCTGGGTGATACACCTTCCTATTCCCACTCCATCTAAATTGTCAGCTCAGTCAAATGTCATGCACACGTCTGGTGCTATGCAAATGACATGATGCAATCATAGTGGTTTTTAACCAGTCTTGGTGGGTCTGGTTTCACCCTCATCAGCCTTGATCAGTTACCAGAATAAAATAATACCTAGCTCTGATGAAGTGAGCTGTAGCTCACGAAAGCTCATGCTCAAATAAATTGGTTAGTCTCTCAGGTGCCACAAGTACTCCTTTTCTTTTTGCGAATACAGACTAACACGGCTGTTACTCTGAAACCTGTAGCTCTGATATGGTGCTTCTCCACAGTGGAGCTCAAAAGTGGATCTTTACAAGGAGGGTTGGTAACATTATCCCCATTTTACAGAGTGGGAAACTGAGGCACAGAGCAGTGCCTGAGGTCACCCAGCAGGCCAGTGGTGGAACCAGGAACAGAATCCAGGTCTCCTGAGTCCCAGTCCAGTGCTCTATCAGTCAGGAATGACTAGGGAAGCCAGAAATGATCACAGATCCCATGACCCCAGGGATGCTATTAAAAATATAAGGGTGTTTGTTAGTTTGCGGTCAAATCCTGCCATCTCTGCTTGGCCCGCTCTTAGGGGAAAACGCTACCAGGGCTTCTTGCAGAGTAAGGTCCCACGGAAGGTGGTTAACAGTGTCAGGATCTGGCTCATAGTCTTTATTCAGTAGAAGCTCGCATCAGCGTCAGTGGGAGTTTTGCCTGAGAGGGGACCAAGAACTCCGCAGTGGCTCTGCCAAAATCCCCCCACGTGGGGTAGCACAAAATGACTCCGACAATCCCAATCTGCCACTCAGTTCCCCCTGTTCTAGTGTGGGACATACCCTTCGCCCACTTTGTCCAGCACATGTCCCCCAGTCCCCTACTGCATCGCCTACCTCGTCATGTCAACTCCTGGCCCCATGCATGGGGGGAACAGGGCAGTCTCATGGAGCCTGCCCTTCCCCTCCCCTCACATACCCATGGTGTGAGTAGCTGGTGTAGGCAACAAAGGGTAACCACTGACTTCAGTGGGCACTGGATCCAACCCACTGAGAGGCACTGAGATCACTAACCCCCGGGATATTTCCCAAGACCCTTCGCCACCATGATCTGGAGCTATAAATAAACCTGGGAAAGGGAGGAGAAAAGGAAGGAAATATCCCTGAATGGCAGCTTTGTCTCTTGTTTTGACATCTGTTTACTTGCCGTTTCCTACCAGCTGAACCCATGGCTTTGCTCCTGGCATGTTCACCAGTGAGAAAGCAGAACGTCTGTCAGCATCCAGTGCGAGAATTCTTCAGCCTTCCGTCTGTTGCCTTTGCTTTTTCTAGGCATAAAACCAACTCTGAGCTGCAAAACCCCACAGCATGAGCTAGTAGGAACAAGAGCCTCTAGGTGGTGGGATACACTGGCTTTGGAAGGAAGCAACGGGCTAGAATTGCCTTGGTCTTGGCAGCTGGGTTTCCTAGCAGGCAGCGTTATGGTGAGGGAACGTGCTGCAACGCTGTCTGCGCACAAGTGGGATTTGAAGGGACACACCCGCACACACACACACACACACACACACACATGCTGACACACTGGCTGAGAAAAGCCAGTGCTGTAAAGGAAAATTCCTGTCTCCGGCGACCTGTTTACCAACCCACTGGTCTTGGCGGAATCTATGCTGAAGATGAACGTTTGGCTTGTTAGAATGACGGTTGGATGGTGCGAGGTGCTCTCACGCCAGTGTGCCATGCCGATCTTGTCGGGCCACCCAGCATATGGCTACACTGCACTAAAAGACCCACGGCGCGGCTGTGGCTGTCCCAGGTCAGCTTGACAGTCGCAGGTTGAGGGGCTACAAATAGCAGCGGAGCCCAGGCTCTGAAACTCCGCGAGGGGGGGGGGTCTCACAGCCCAGGTTCCAGCCTGAGCCCAAACATCTACACAGATATTTTTAGGCCGGCAGCCTGAGCCCTGGTCAATTGACCCAGGCTCTGAGGCGCAGCGGTATTGGTGTTTTCTTGCAGTGTAGACGTACCCTGGTAGGCATGAGCATGTGTTCTTCATACCCACATGCTCCCTTTCGTAGATTTGTTTTTTTAAGGCCAATAAGAACCATTGGATCATCTAGGCCAGGGCCGGCTCTACAGTTTTTGCTGCCCCAAGCAGTGAAAAAACCTGCCACCTCGGATGGCAAAAGGAAGAAGCCGCCGCCGACGTGCCGCCACGGCCGGAGGAACTGCCGGCCCCAAGCACCTGCTTGGAACGCTGGTGCCTGGAGCCGGCCCTGATCCAGGCTGACCTTCTGTATAACACAGGCCAGAGAATTTCATCCAGTTACCACTGCATGGAGCCCAGTCAGTTCTGTTTGACTAAGGCATGTCCCCTGGACCTGTCGGGGGTCCTTCCGGAATTCTCTGGTAATCTCCACTGGCCCCGAGCCAAGATCTGCGGCCTTCATCCAGAGACCTATTCTCCTGCGTAGGGGGGGTCTTTGCAATGGGGCAAGGTTTAGGATTCATTCCCAGGGCTTATTGTTTAATCGTTTTCACATTGTGCATCGTCTTAGACATGCTGGGCCAAAGCCGTAGCGGGTGTCAATTGGCTGGTCCATGGAGTGATGCTAATTCATGCCAGCGCAGGCTTTAGCCCACCTGTGAACCACCTCCCTCTGTACTTTGGTGTCACGTCAACCGTCTTCTACTCACTAATAAGTCACCGATATCACTGTGCTGGAATTTCTGTAACTTCCTCCTTCTAAGAGCAAAGGCAGCTACGATCATGCGATAAAACAACAGACACCGATGGCCACCTGCCAAAATATTATGCCTCTTATCCTGCTTTTTATCTAATATAAAAGAACTGCTACAGGACTCACATTGGGTGATTAAGATGCATTTTACTTCACCTGTAACATAATATTCACTTGCATTCTGCCTCACCCCATTCTCCACATTTCATCCGGAATCAATTAGAAGGATACACTCAAGTACATGCTCTCCAAGATATTCATAACAGCACTTGGGAATGTTTGTTCCTCTCTGTGTTGATTAATGTACGAGAAGAAACTGTAGATCCTCAAATCATTTGGCAGAAAACCTGATTGTTCAGTACATAACGTCGCGACTCCAACGGCAATCCACTTGTCAGTTCACGTGCGCCCAATCCATAACCTGCTCCAAAATTTGATGAGACGCTGTAGCTTAGCAGGGTTTATGGCCCTGCTGTCTGCAGCAGGAAAATGGCTCATGGCTGAAGACAGGTCCTCGGTGGACTCTCAACCAGTGTTGACAATGGTTTGGTTGGTACTGAACAATCAGATTTTCTGCCAAATGATTTGAGGATCTACAGTTTCTTCTCGTACATTAATCAACACAGAGAGGAACAAACATTCCCAAGTGCTGTTATGATTTCCAGTCCCCATTGCAGAATGGTTACATCACAGTCCTCTGATGGGGAAACGGAACTCTCGGGCGTCCGTCATTCTGACAAGTATGGCCCATTTTTGTCCCAAAGGGTCCCTTCATTCCATGCCCCTCATGTCTATGTCTGAAAGGATCACATGGTATTGGATGCAACCGTGTGGCACCATCACACCCAGCATCTTCCCAGGCATTGCACTGTACCAGCATCTGCATTACAAACCGACAGTGTAGGAATACAGGTATTGCCCTAGAAGCTCGGAGCTGCGGCCCCTCGAGTTCAGTATCCCATCTCTGACAGCGGCCAGCAGCTGATGCTTTATAGGAAGATGCAAGAACTCCAGCAGCAGCCGATGGCGGATAATCTGACCTCCTCATTGGTTTCATCCCAATCTCGAATACTTGGAGATTGGCTAAACCCTGAGATGTGAGGTTTCATATCCCTTGCAGAATTTTAATAGCATTAATTATAATAAATAAAAGACCTACCAACAGGATTGGAGCCCAATTTAGTAAAGCATCCTATTCATGGAGGACACTTAAGCACATGTGCTTAAAATTAAGCATGTGCTTAAGTGATTTTCTTACCAGGGCCTTGAATGGTAGGAGAAGTAAATATATTTTTATATCCTGGGGTTAAAATTGTTCAGAAGCCTGAGCTATCATATGCAAAGATTTGGTCAATAGAGGACTCTCACAGATTCGTCAGGCGAAGGTAGTATAACCATTAGATACTGAGCATTCATCCTTAGCTAGCCGTCTTTTATGATCTCCATGTTGACCCCCATGTTACTCATTGTCTTCCGTGGTTTTTAATCCATGCGCCATGAAATTCTATCAAATGCAAGAATCACTGACAGCTGGTCCTTCCCAGCCCAGGATGGCTTTCTGCTTCACAGAGGTGGGGCTGAAGTTGAAGATACCGGAGGTACCGGCAGCAGTTCAGAAAGTGAACTCCTAGGGAGCAGTTTTCAGTCTGGGCTTTCACAGCTGCTGGTGCTGAACTTCTCACAGTTCTGTTGAGACAGAAGAAACCACAGGTGAGGATCCGCTCCACAAACGGGATGGGTGTGTGATGCTGGTGAGTACAGACCTTGGCGGGTTATGAGGAGCATATGGGAACTGATGGCAATGCCATTGGCATAAACCAACTTCTAACTGTTGGGGGTTAGGAGGAAAATGTCCCTGTGGGCAGGTTTATCCCATTTCTGCCTCCTGCGGGGTTTCTGTCCTGTGGAGCCATTGGCACTGAACATTGCTGGAGACAGGCTACTAGACTAGATTGCCTGATCCAGCCTGGTACTTCCTACCCTGCAGTGTACCTCCAGTGCCCAGCCAGAGGGACTGGGCCAGGCGTTGGCAGATCTGCAGGGACCAGAGAAGGAAGGAATCCGCCACACAGCAGCAGCTGCAGGGATGCTTCACAGCAGCTCCTGCAGGCTCTGTGCTCCTGAATTGATGCAGCCCAGCTCCGCAGGAGGAAACGACTGATGGACCTATGGAGTCACAGGTTCACCAGCCCTACTCAAGCCCCTCGGTGTGCTGGGGTGAAGGCAGCTCCCACACAGCAGAGTCCCCAGCGAGTTCCCGTAGAGGCCACACACCCTGCATGAGCTCCCAGAATCCTCTCAGTGGAATCACACCTTGCAGGAATTCGGGGCCTCAAGCCCATCCTGACTCGTGATGCATTAACCCTTTCTGTTGCTTTGCACCAGGCGCGACCACTCTCAACCCTTTGTCCCAGCGCAGCCCACCAAAAAGCAAGAAGTGAAAAGCTTGCCCGTGTTGATCTGCCTGTTGGAGGCAAGTGGCACTAAATTTGGCAGTGTGGTACGTAGGAATAGGGTAATGTCCTTTTAAATGGTTGACAAGCCCTCCATTGGCGCTTACTGTGTTCTGTGTTTTAGAAGTCACCAGAAACCAACCAGAGCAGCACTGTGTGTAGCTAGGCCAGGCATGTCTGTGTATAGCTATCTGGGACCCAACTGTGCCCATGTGGTTTCTTCATATTGTTGTGTAAAGAGCAAAAGACATAAGAGGCATACAGACAAGATTCACAGAATCATGGAATATTAGGGTTGGAAGAGACTTCAGGAGGTCATCTAGTCCAATCCCCTACTCAAAGCAGGACCAGTCCCCAACTAAATCATCCCAGCCAGGGCTTTGTCAAGCCGGGCCTTAAAAACCTTTAAGGATGGAGATTCCATCACCTCCCTAGGGAACCCATTCCAGAGCTTCACTACCCTCCTAGTGAAATAGTGTTTCCTAATATCCAACCTAGACCTTCCCCACTGCAACTTGAGACCATTGCTCCTCGTTCTGTCATCTGCCACCACTGAGAACAGCCGAGCTCCATCCTCTTTGGAAGACTTCAGATACACACAGGAGGGCATTGGCAGAGGGATAAATAACATCCCAGGACTCATTGGGCATAGTGTCTGAATGATCAGAGAACAGTCAAGGGACCACCCAGAAAACCAAAACTGAGCCCAATGGAAATGGAAACTTTTTAAAGTCTTCTGTGTTCCCATTCTCTTTTGATGGCTGTTACCCCAGGTCCTCGTTTAGCTGTCTGGCAATGATACGTTTTATGGGGCTGATACTATACACCTCCACTGTGATGTGTCAAAAAGGTTTTGACAAAATGATTCTTTTTTTGTCAAAAGTGGGGGTTTGTTGAAAACCATTTTAAAAAATAGTTTTAGAGGAAAATAGTGGGGGGACGACCCTGAAACCCCCCAAAATGACACGTTTGGGGTTGCTGAAAACAGATCTTGACTTTTCTGACAAAATCTCCAAATTTTTGACCAAAAGTCTTGGAAGGAAATTTTTTGTTTTTCATTCTGGTGAAGAGTTTTACGTGGGACCAAAATCATTTCCCAACCAGCTCCAGATGCCAGCCATGGAGGCTGGATTGAGTGATACCGGAGGGTTTTAGAACTATTTCGATATAAATCAGGACCATCAGGCAGGGAGGCGTGAGAGAGAGAGGATGGTCTTATGATTAAGGCACTGGATAGGGACTCAGGAGATCTGGGTTCCATTCTGATCTCTGCTATGAACACCCTGCATGACCTTAAGCAAGTCACTTCAACTCTGTGCCTCAGTTTCCCCATATGTAAAATGGAGCTGCTAATCCATTCCTTTGTCTCTCTTGCCTATTCAAGTAGCCTATTGCTACTCTTCAGGGCAAAGATTCTCCCTCATTAAATGACGGTACAGCACCTGGCACAATGGGACCTTGATCTCAGCTGGCATCGCTAAGGGTCACAATAATACAAATAACAATGGTGGGGGCCTGATGCTCAGCTGGTGTAATCTGTCATAACTCCATTGATGCCTATGGAGCATCACCGGTTTACACCTCCTGAAAATCTGCCCCAGCATGCTGTCATGGGCTGTATCACACATTCGTTTCTCCTCTTACCCTGACGTTCTTGCTGTAGGAAAACTGCACAAAGGTATCCTGGAGATATTGGTCTCCAAAGCCCATGATCCTGTTCACCGCATGGTTACAGATGCCTGCCACTTTGGCAGTTAAGTGCACAGCAAATGCAAATTGTAGCTCCTCGGGAGACATCTCAGGCACTTGGGCCTTCACTTCTTTATTGACATAGACATCGGCTAAGTGCTTGAAGGAGCTGTAAGAGATATCTTTGAAGAACGTGGTGAGATTTGTGTCTTCTTTTATCTGTTTAAGAGGGAAACCAGTTAACACACATATTGATGAATATAATACATATTGCTTCTAATCTGTGTGTCACCACCAACCTCACAAGCTGACCCACTCCTGAAATTGTATTGGCTTCCTACCCATTTGATTCATTCCTATCAATTCCTAGACAACCATCTCCTTCCTCTCCTAGCCTGAAACTCATCCCTGCGCAGAAAGCCAGCACAAGGTCAATGCACTGCTTAAGTTCTATTTTAAGCCCTAAGTGGTGCATCACCTTTGTTCAGGCCCCTTCTGTCTGTCAGATTCCCTTAGGACTAACCCATCACTTCATCTCTCCAACCCCATCTGAGGTCTGATCCAAGTCAGTGGGAATCTTTCCTCTGGCTTCAATGGTCTTTGGATCAGCCCCGGATGATAAGATGCCGTGAGAAGCACTGAGCACCTTTGGCAATCCCTTTGGATGGAAAGCCACTTGGCAGGTAAGCCAGGCTTTCGGTGACTTTCAGTGATGCGTACAGCACGTCCCTCAGATATTGCAAAAGGGCTGGGGATGGAGCCCAGGTTCAGAAGTAGCTTAGGAGAGGTGTCAAAGCAGAGTCCTTAATAGATTATTTTATGTGAGACTCCACTGTCAATGATGCTTCCCCAGTTTATACCAGCAGAGAATTTGACCCAAATCATCTATAGTCCACCAGATAAAGTCCTCCCCTTACCTTCTCATCCAAGCGATCCCCAGTGCTCTTGAGCAGGGCAACTATTTTTCTTATGATGGCTTCCTCTGCAGACAGAGAAAGAGAATTACTTCCAGCATTTGAGACAGTCTCTTCTACAAGCCCAGGTCCTTCCGCCCTCGACGCTGAGGACAGGATTTTCAACGCAGGCACTTAGAGGTTCTTTTCAGAAAAGCAATTTATGTGTCCAGGGCAACAGAAAAGCACCCCTACATTCTGAGCTGTGACGATCCTGATCCCAGCATGAGCTCTGCAGTGTGAGCCCCTGGCATGGAGCTCATAGGACGGGGAATTTTGGCCTGGCTGCCCAGTTGCAGGTGTAACTCATGCTAGCAGTGTGGCGCTAGGTCCCCCTCTGTTTGTAGCAGGACTTTTATAGATTCCCCACAAAGGACCTGGTCTGTTAGCTCACAGGCAGTAGCCGATTCCAATTGTGCTGACAATTGCCTGATTGTTTCCTTGTACTCCCCAGTCCATCTGTCTGGGTCTCCATCTGTTGTCTCTTTTCCAAAAGTTAGATTGTCAGCTCTTCGTCAGTCCTCGCTAACCTGACTGCCAATTTTCAGCCCCGTGCACCCATAAACGGGCTTTAAAATGCTCCAGATATCACAAGATTCGTTATAAAATTGCATGTTGGCGGCACTGCCGATCTGCCAACAAGGAGCCCCTTTCCTTGCTCAGAGCCAGCCACCTGGCTTACCAGGGCCACATGCCCAGCACAGTCTGCATGGGCAATTCCTACCTGGATGAAATTCAGTCCTGGGCAGCGGCCTATACTGCAGTCGTGTACCTCACCCCCACTCAGCGTGGTGCTCTGCCCTCCTCTAGTGGTGATTGGGCCACATATAGAGGGTGATGAGCCTGGAACAGCCGTGGGTAGCAGAGCCTTTTAGCTCGGGCCCTGGGGGCTCCTGGTTTTAGACCTCCGGGGCCCAAGGTCCATCCCCGCTGCTGACAACCCATCCAGGGGCATTCCACTACAGCTCTGCACAGGGACGAATCTCACCCCCCCCCCCCCCCCCAGGTTTTTTTGTGCCTAGATCAAGGGTGGCCCACGACTGTACATGTCCTGGAACGAGATGATACTGACCAGATTCAGGAGTGCCAGCAGGTTTCGGTAGCCCTTCGTAACGGTGGTTTCTGTTTCTCTTGGCTTCATTGCCCTGGATTATCAGCTGTATCTCTTCCGAGACTTGCGTGCAGTAAAGCTCATGTTCTTCCCTAGCTGCAAAGAGAAAGCGGGTGAGGTTTTTAATTGGTGTGACCTTGCTGACTGAAAGGGAGTTCTCGGACAGGCCACCTTCCAGTAGCAAAATTCCAGCTGACACTGCTCATGCTTGCCCTGGCTCGGGAATTCGTGTGAAACTGTGGCCAGCAACCAAGCATGACAATCACATGGTGCTTTTCAAGCCCTGGCTTCTGCTACAAAGACAATCACTGAGCCTCTCAAACTTACCCTGAAAATTTACCAGCCGCTTCATAAAGACTGTGTAGCAGGGAAGAAATGATTCTTAAAATGTGTATATAAACAACGGGCTTGTCTACACTCAAAAGACGAACAGGCGTAACTATGTCGGTTAGGGGTGTGATTTTTAACTGATAAAATGATTCTAGTAAATGTCCCATTGCGGACTCAGTTATATCAGTTTTGAGGTACCAGCTACCGGTATCGTTTTTGCACATCCCAAACCAGAATAAGTTATTAGAGGGGAGATGTGCCATTTTCACGATACCAGGATAGTCAAAGCAGTGCACCTTTCTTGTGGAGGCAGGCCTGAAGGAGAGAGAACTCCGCAGACACCCAGAGGGAGATCTTCAAAAGCACAAATGTCAGACAGTCCTCCCACCGAAAGTCACAGATCATTTTAAACCAATGGGATTAAGGCCAGGTCTACACTAGAAATTTTGCCAGTACAATGTGAGTTTGGGGTGTGATTCTTTATGACTTCATACCAGCAAAAACCCTTTCTGTAGATGCAACTGTACCAGCAAAGAGCCTTTTCCCAGTATGGCTTATTTTGTTCCGAGAACTGGTATAAGTTACACCAGCAAAAGAATTCTTTTGCCAGTATAAGCTGCATCTCCACTAGAAAGATTTGCTGGTATAGCTATCCCAGTATATCTGCATAAGCAGACCCTTGCCAGTGTAGACAAGGTCTTTGGCATCTAATCGCACCTCTGCAAATCTCCCAGTATGTGTCACGGTTACAGTCACTTTCCTGAACATAATCCCACTTTAAAATTCTGCCTATGGTCCCCACGGGGAACACAGAGCTATTTAGCTACAAATGTTCTATGCTCCTACCTTGTGAGGATGGCCTGTGAATGCTCCGCAGTGGAAGAAAGCTGGGCCTCTTTGCTTTTATTCCTGCTTCCTTCCCTGCTTTCTTTTCCTCCTCAGTGGCATGTTTCTTAAGTGAGAAAGTTCTCCTGTGGCTGGATCTCTTTTTAATGGTTTTCCCAGGCTGCGGCGATGAACTGGAGTCTGCTCCAGTTCTTGTAGCCGCTTCTGCTTCCATGCAGCTAGGAGCCCGCTGCACGCTGGCCTCTTTTTCCTTTGTCTTTTTATCATCAGTGTTTTTCTGGTAGAAGAAATTCAGGAGAGTCTTGATCCAGGAGCGTTGATTTTTCCCAGGGGACAAGCTCTTCAAGCCTTTCCCCTTTGGCTTCTGCTCGTCTTCTGTAGCATTCCCACAGGCCAACGGTTTGCTCTTCTCGCTGAGTGTATCTTCCAGCCTCAGTGCCTTGGCTCTGTCTGCTTGGCCCTTCCTCATGATTAGCTTGGAACCCGAGTACCCGCAGAAGTCACTTGCCGCTCTTTGGAGCTTAGTCATCTTCTTCCCCTGTGCGCCGTTGGCCTCCTCCACTCTCTTCTTAGCAGCAAAGGAATCCTCACAGCTGCTCAGTGTGCGCTTGACATAAATTTCCAACACCTTCTTGGCGTCTTTCCTGTCTAGAGATAGGAACTTTCCCTTGGGCTGGCTCTCTGATTCCCATGGTCTCCTCCATTGGGTTTCCATGGCTTAGATGCTACAACAAAGGAAAAGAATATTTCAGGAAGTCACAGAGCTGGATTAGACTCAGTGGGACAGCTGGTGTAAATCAACATGGTTCAGTTGAAGGCCACCAGTTGAAGCTTTGGCCCTCTGATACTGCTGGTCAATGATCGACAGTCTTTATTGTTATTACTCAAACAAATTCTTATCTAGGTCGTATACGTGTTTCTTGTGCAGCTTTGTCACGCAAACCAGGATAAAGATCAGAAAGATTCAGAAAGAAAAATTGAGCGGAGGGACTGGAAGAGTCAGGGGATGAGCAAGATGCTTTCAGCTCAAGCCCATATGTTTCTATCCGATGAGCAGTTCCCAGGGGGCAGACTGGGTCACAAGCCAGGATGCTGTACAGAACACAGTGGATTTGCAGGAGTATAATCCGCATAATGTGATTTTAAGGTCTAACAGTTCATAAACCACCAAAGCTAAAATGAAATGCTACATGCCGGTGATCTCTGTTTTCTAGCCTGGTTCCTAGCCTTTAACGCACTATCTGACCTTGAAATAACGGTCACTCCCTGAAATCAGACAACGAGCAAGCCTTTTACCAGACAAATCAGGATGTTTTCCACTCCTGTCACAGGCCTGTGACTTGCCTTGCAGCTCTTCACTGGAGTTAGTGGTCTCAACCCACTTCCTGGTGGACAGGTGTCTACACAGCAAAACTCATGACCAGCCCAGCTGGTAGGTTCAGCACAGAGACCATGGACAGAGAGGATCATTGAGTCTGAACTCCCTGCTTTCCCCGAGAGGTGGTCCCTCCAGGTGAGGGCTGGGGGCAGTGTGAATAGTACAAGCCTGTGTGACTGCTCTCTTACATTATAATGATTAGCTGACGCTGATGATAATTGTACTCAAACCAGCTGATCAGTAACTTATTCCCCTTTTCTTGTACCTACACCATGAAACACTGCAACTAAAAAAAAAAATCCTGATCTTTTTCTCAAAAAGAACAGGAGGACTTGTAGCACCTTAGAGACTAACCAATTTATTTGATCTTTTTCTGACACTGGCTGAGCAACTCCGTTCCCTTCAGTGGAGTTACTGCTGATTTACACCATTGTAAGATGAAATTCAGCCCTGCACAGAGATCCAGCAGAAAGCCTTTGCACCACTTAAGCCCTCTTTTGAGGAATCATCTGGGACTTAAAGTGTTATGTGCTTTCTGCCAGCTCTCTCTGCCTTGCCTATGAGGTCAATTTCACCGTGACTGAGAGGAGAATCAGGCCCCAAGGATACTTTCCTTGCTAGAAATTAAAGGCGCGGTACACAAAATCCAAAATCACAATCGCCGCAGACAGCACGGAAAAGCTGCAGCTGAAATAAAAGCATGCTGGGGCTTTCACAGGTGCAAACTGAGCCTGACCCCAGCTGACATTCATGGCACTACGCCAGTACAAGTTTTAGATCACAGCTAGAGCCAAAGGCTATAAGACCACCGCACCCATCCGAATGTCAGTACTTTCTTTAGAGCAGAGAGACATGTAGACTCTCAGGGACCAAAAGCATCAATCAACCCCAGGACGGCTTCTATCAAGTTTAAGTTGGTCCAAAAAGTCCAATATGTTATTGCATTTATAAATAAGTTTAACAAAGTTTAAAAAAGCAAGTTCATTTTGTTTCTATTGATTCTGATAGATTGAAGACAAATCATCTTTAGTCTGATTGTATTTCATTTACCTTTCTGCTAGTACTCCTGCCTTTCTTGGCCTGTTTCAAGACAGGTGCCTTAGCCACAAAGCGCTAATGCTTATAGGGCTCCCAGGAACCAGTGCAGTTCTCTTTATATAAGCCGGCTTCACATTGAGCAAGATGTTTATTTTTACCAACCACTCAGGTAGCAGAAAGGTTGATAACACCTGCAGCTGGTCTCTCAGCCAGCACCTCCGCCCTGCAAGTGCATGTTAGCAGTAGATAGGGAAGTCCATATTTGGCATCCTGGGGTTTCTGAGTTTCACCAGGAGAAAAAGCTTCCTTATTCCGAGCAACCACGAAAACAACAGCTTCATAAACTCCAATCAATGCACCCAGAGGGCAATAAATGCATTTTGAAACCTAGATGATCTACTGATCATGATGTTAGTTTCACTGCCCCTTTTGGCTCGAGCGGTTAGTCAATATTTGAGCCCTTGCCAGGTCCTTTCCATTACGAGGAGACGTGGATGATACAAATCAGGTTTATGCTTTGGCGAAATCCAGTTCATTTACAAAAAGGAAATATGTTTCCCTGAAACAGCAGGCAGTTTGCTTTCACAGAAATCCAAGTCTGCCTCCTCAGTGAGTAACATGCTCATAAGAAGCTCTGTCTCTTGGTTTCATCCTAGGGTCACTGTCTTGTTGGCTGCTGGTTATTGTCTGCTGTCTGCCTCTCACACAGAGAGCTGCAACCAATCTATCCCTCAGCCCCTGCGCTTTACAATCAGTACCAAAGAACCCCTCTGTCAACACAGCGCAGCTTCTGACCGGTCTTGCCATGTGGGCCATGGCCTTGGGCTTTGGCTTCCTATTGTTTCCAGCTATCACAACTTAAAGGGACCTTTTTAATTGCTCCTTCCCTTTAGCCTGAAAGAAGGCAATTAGCATGGCCATCAGCTTTAACCAGGTCTGTGACAGATCTGTGGATCAAAGACACACTTGATGACAGTCATTTACATCTTCTAGCATAACAGGATGTTTTTCTTCACTGGTTATTCAATAGCTCTTTGAATAAGCAGCACCACAGTGAGTCTAATGCTGGCCTTGCTTGGAGGCCCCGTCCCCCTGGAACCTGCTTGCAGCCCCCTAGGGGGCCTTGGATCCCTGGGTTGAGTTGACGTTCATGCGGGCAGATAATACATATATCGCCACGTAGTAGGGCCCCTTTATCCTTAAATGGGAGGAGAAGCAAGCCCATTTGCTACACAAACTTGTGCCCCTTGGGAGTTTTGCTGGTTTTAATTCGCTCAGCAGAGAGGGATAATGGAGATAAGGCCATTCCTAAAAACAGAGCCAAAAAAACCATTCATTGAGGGAGTTAATTACACCCTGGGCCAGGGATGAATTTGGACCGGGAAGTTTAGCTTCACAGCATGGTGGTTACCATCCAAAAGCTGCTGTTGGCTATTAATTGTTCTCATGCCACCTAGTGGCGAAGCGCTGCACTGCCCCTTGAGACACCAGAGTAAACTGACCTCAGTTGAAGCCAGGCATTTAAGGCACCATCTGCCATCCAGGCAAAAACCTCCCCCTTGCGTTGCCCTTGTGGCCACAGACCTATGCACTGCAGCAGGGCTTCACGGGAAATGAGAGATTCATAAGAACAGGCGTACTGCGTCAGACCAATGGTCCATCTAGCTTCATATAGTGTCTTCCGACAGGGGCCAGTGCCGGATACTACGGAGGGAATGAACAGAACCGGGCAACTATCGAGTGATCCTTTGTCATCCAGTCCCAGCTTCTGGCAGTCCGAGGTTGCGGGACACCCAAAACGTGGGGTTATGGCCCTGACCCTCTTGGCAAATAGCCAATGACGGACCTAACCTCCATGAATTTTTGAATCAGCTCCTCTCACTCACTGTGTGATGAAGAGGGGGAATTTTTCCTGTTGAAGTTGAAGTTGTTCCACTCTTGATGATCACTTTAGATAAGCTATTACCAGCAGCAGAGTGGGGTGGGAGGAGGTATTGTTTTATGGTCTCTGTGTATATAATGTCTTCTGCAGTTTCCACAGTATGCATCCGATGAAGTGAGCTGTAGCTCACGAAAGCTCATGCTCAGATAAATTGGTTAGTCTCTAAGGTGCCACAAGTACTCCTTTTCTCATTCCCAAAGAGTAGTTATCAGTGGTTCATAGTCAAGCTGGAAGGGTGTAATGAGTGGGGTCCTGCAGAGGATTGGTCCTGAGTCAATATCTTCATAAATTATTTAGAAAATGGCATAGAGTGTACACTTACTCCAATGAGAAACTGCTGAGCTTGAATTAATATGCAAACTAGATACTATTAACTTGGGTTTGATAAGAGACTGGGAGAGGCTGGGTCATTACACATATTGAATCTATTTCCCCATGTTAAGTATCCTCACACCTTCTTGTCAACTGTCTAAATGGGCCATCTTGATTATCACTGCAAAAGTTTTTTTCTCCTGCGGATAATAGCTCATCTTAATTAATTAGCCTCTTACAGTTTGTATGGCAACTTCCACCTTCTCTGTATATATATATATATATATATCTTCTTACTATATGTTCCATTCTATGCATCCGACGAAGTGGGCTGTAGTCCACGAAAGCTTATGCTCAAAAAAATTGGTTAGTCTCTAAGGTGCCACAAGTACTCCTTTTCTTTTTGCGAATACAGACTAACACAGCTGTTACTCTGAAACCTTCAATTAAATAGTAATGAGGCCAAAGCAAGAACCAAGTGCAAGAAGCCCTTTATAGTGACCAGCAGAAAACAATTAAGTATCCAGAGGGCTTGACTGGGGGAGGAAGATTGAAAGCACTGCAGGTATCTAGCTAGGCCAAACAGCCACTCAGTGTGGGACCTTCCCAGCCCTGGATGGATGCGATGATCAAGGAGGGAGAAGGCTTAAGGGGTACATAATTAAAAGTCATAGGGATGGATCCCAAGCAAGTGAAGTGGTAGCCCGGATCTCAGGAAACATTTGCTAAATGACAGCTAGGGCTATCAGGCTGCAGAATAGTCTCCCCCATAGGCAACAGGTCCCATCGCTGCAGCCGTTTGAATTAAACTGGATGGAGGTCTAGAAAGTAGACTCCAGGGAGCAATTCTGCACTGGCAGAGGATAGACTAGACGAGACTGGGAGGTATTAGTCCATCCCTTACGTCAGTGATGCGCAGAGAGGCACGCAAGCCTGTGGCTGTGTGTGCAGACACCAGGAAACACAGATGCACAGATGCACAGATGCAGATACACACACAGATACAGGTAGGGGCAGATGTACCACAAACCCCCAGCATTCCACCTCTCTGGCCTCAGCCCCGCTCGGGCCTGTCCTCCTGCTGGCTTTCTTCTCCCCAGGACTCCCAGTCCCCCACCCCTGTGCGCGCACGTGTATGCAGCAGGCAGAGCAGAGAGGCAGATGCGCAGAGGACAGGGGCTCTGCCTGTCCCAGTCTCCCTCGCTCACTTCCCACCTCTTCCCCCTCCCTCCCAAAAAATCATCTCCTTTTGCACTTCACACAACTCTCCTCTCCCTCTCTCGCTGCCTCTTGAAGTCACCTGCCTCGCCTGGGCTGCATTTTCACATATTGATTGCTTGGCTCTAACAGCCCACGTCTAGGTGAGCTGCCAGCTCTGGGAGAAGGACCTTAATATGGGCCCCGCCCTGCATCTTCCATCCCACCCTCCCCTCTCCACCTATCTGCCCGTCCGCTCCCCACCAGGCATCATTAAACTCCAGAGCCTCCAAAGCAACAGGCAGAAACTAGAGAGAAACGTGGAGTTTGTCCTGGGCTCATGGGAGGGAGGGAGTGTGATGGATTACAAGGCACGGGGCAAAGGTGGCAGGAGGGTGAATCATGGCAACCTATGAAATCACACTGAAGGGCATAGCACTGCAGGGGTGGGGACTCAGAACAGGATCTGGCCCCCTGCTCGCTTCTTAACCCTTTGCATCATGATTTCGCTTTCGGATGTAAATCAGCCTCGGTCCAGAGCCACCCGCTGAGGTTCCGGCCTGCTGTCTGTCTCATACTCATACGGACACACTCGTACCCTGCAGGTACCTCAGAGAGGGAACACACAGCTCACACTTGGATGCCCTTCTTGCCACAGCCCTCTCCTCTAGTCTCACACACACACACGCACACACACACTCCTGCTTGCTGCACACATGGCACAGGACACGGCTGGAGAATGAATGTGGCTCCCTTAAATTTTAATGGCAGCTCAGGGAGAATGAGGCATGTGGGAAGGGAAGGGATCATTATTTATGGTCTGTCCGTGCGCGCTGGTTATTTAAAAAGCCTCATTAGTGAGGATTCAGACTAACGATCAACTTTATAGCATGCCTTTCAGAGAAATGTCTCTCTGCACACCTTAAAAAACACTTGCAGAACTGTGGCAGGGCCTTCCCATCTTAAATAATAGATGATAACAGTTAATTAAAAAAAATAAATACGAGGCGAGCCCATATGTCGCTGTTTTACCCCCCACCCCCACCAAAATATATATTTTTAATTAGCACTGTCTTTTAATATGCTGAATCACAAGCTTATTAAGGGCTCACTCAGGGGCCTTAATTTAAAACATTAGACCACCAGCCTGCATTAGCATCCATTAGCACGGCCCACTGTTTGTGTGTTCGTGCTCAGTAGAATACCACGTGATGCCTAGTGGGTCCTCATGCAGGAGCAAGGCCTAAGTAGGGTAGCTAAAGCCCGTGAGAAGCTGACCAATATTTGTAGCAGAAACCTCAAGCTGCAAAATTCTTGCGTTGCTCCAAATACAGAATCCCCCAACATTTGGAACTGTTTGGATGCAAGGTTTTGGATCAGCTCCTCACAGAGATGCAGGTTAGCTGGAAAATTCTGCTCCAGAGCAGGGTTCTGAACTCAGCCCAGCTTCAGGTGTACGTATATCTGAGGTTTGCTGTGGACTTAGCTCTAGTTTTCTGTGAGCACAATGCACTGACATGGTTCATTTTGGGCTACAAATGGTGTCAATATGTTTTCTAGACACCAGGCATCAGTTTTCAACGCAGAGGGCCCAAAAGTGTGAGCCAAAGCCTCACTTGGAACACCGGTTTTTAATAGGCAGCAGGTTTAAAACAAATTAATCCAAAGTGTGATTAACTCTTTTAGTTTTATTGTTTTTAACTTTTGGGATCATGATTTCCTATTCCCTGGTTGGTTCCGGGGGGAAACACAATCCATTTCCCTTGGCTTACTTTTTAGCCCATACTACGAGTCAATATGTTGTATTGACTGAGAACTGTCCAGATCTGTCATTATATGTCATCATCAGTGCTTCATTTGTGCCAGGGCTTGCCAGGTCTGAGCCCCAGCACCTCTGGGCTTGTGGCATCAAAATTACTTGAGCCCTGGCACCTCTTTCATTACGAATTAAGCACTGGTCACCATCCAGTGTTGGTGGCAGTTCAGGATGACCTGCCGTCAGTCATGAGTTCCAAGGTGCTGAGAAGTGTCATGACTGGGTCCTGAAATAAGAGGCCATATCCATTGTCTAGGACAGTGGATTGCAATCAAGTATTGTTTGCGTGCTCTACTGTCCTGCCTCCATCATCAGACTCAGTACTTTTAAAAAAAACAGTCCTCAGGTAGGGGACTGGGAATGATGTCCTGAGTCAAGGTAGGGGGAAACGAGGAGCTTTTTACCTCAGAAAAAGTTGACTTTCTGACGAAATATCAACTACTGAAATATTTTGGCTGAACGCAGAAACACGCCAATTCAAAATGGCACCCCAATGTCTCATGGGAGCTGTAGTTCAAGGGTTCCCATTTTCTTTTTGGCTTGGGCTCTCTGGCCAGACTACATCTCCCTGAGGGGAAAGGGTGTCTGACTGGCAACCCTGGCCATGGCCCGTTAAGGGAGATGTAGTCCCGCCAAAGAGCCTGGCCCATAGAGGAGAATAGGCATGTAAGGCACCCAAACGACAACTCCGATGAGGAACTGCTGTGCTATTTTTGCACCAAAATATTTCAGACGTTGGCCAAAATATTTCGGGAGAGGGTGTTTGGTTTTTCAACAAAATATCAAAATTGTCTGTAGAAATTGCACTTTTTTGGGAAATTTTTCATTTAGTCAGAAACCCAATTTTCCAATGGTGGAAAGGCTTTGACCAGCACTCATGTCAAGCCTTATTTCACTGGTTTATATCCAGCCTGAGCCAATAAGAACTGAAAGTTGTTCCCATCTGAAACTTATGTGTAAGGAATCTGGAGGTCTTATTAAATGAGATTAGCTTTTATATATCTCCCTATAGGGCCCTGACCTAAAACCCATCACAATCCACAAAAAGATTCCCATTGACTTCAGTGGGATTTGGATCAGGTCCATAGGCTAATAAGGTACATCTACATTGCAGCTGGGAGGGAGCCCTCCAACTTGGATAGACAGACACGCTACTTCCACTTGAGCTAGCGTGCTAAAAATATCAGTGTGGCTACTGAGGGCTGGGCGACAGCACAGGCTAGTGTGGCAGGATCAGGCCAGATGGCTACAAGAGAGTGGTCGAAAGTAGATACATTAGTTCCAGGTTAAGCAGGTCCCTTTTCACTGGGTAAGATAACAGGGACTATTCCAGAACACTCAGGAATTTTCTAGAACTAATTAAGGCAGGCAGGCTAATTAGGACCCCTGTAGCCAATTGGGAAGCTGCTAGAATTAATTAAGGCTGATCAGGACACCTGGTTTAAAAAGGCTCTCACTCCAGTTAGTGAGGGGTGCGTGTAAGGAGCTGGGAGTGAGAGGATGTGCTGCTGGAGGACTGAGGAGTACAAGCGTTAACAGACATCAAGAGGAAGGTCCTGTGGTGAGGACAAAAAAGGTATTGGGAGGAGGCCATGGGGAAGTAGCCCAGGGAGTTGTAGCCGTCGCGCAGCTGTTCCAGGAGGCACTCTAGACAGCTGTATTCCACAGGGCCCTGGGCTGGAGCCTGGGGTAGAGGGTGGGCCCGGGTTCCCCCCAAACCTCCCCACTCCTGACCCAACACAGGAGCTTCCACCAGAGGGGAAAGTCTCTGAGCTGCTCCCCGACCCACATGGTGGATCAGCAGAGACTGCGGGGATTGTTCTTACTCTTTTTCCCCCATGCTGGCCAGCGATGAGGTTATGTGAGTGAACGGCAGATTGGAGCCACAAAAGTGACCAAACTGAGGGCTGCTGTGAATCTCTGAGGCGAGCAAAATCCACCAATGCGTGCAGGACCCACCAAGGCGGAGGAGGAACTTAGTCACACTAGCTACCAGAGCTTGGACCCAAGGGGTTGGCGGGCTTCTCTCTGGTGGCTAGTCCAAACTGTCACCCATGCTGCCTCATCCACACGGCTATCTTTAGCACAGTTAGCTTAGCATGTGTCTCTACCCTGTAGCTCAGAGCTGGCCTCCCAGCCCAGGTAGACAAACCCACTGAAGCTTTCCCATGTTCTGTTAGTGCTTCTGGTCCCCGCCTGAAGGAGAGGTGAGGCTAAGCCAATACCCCAAATCGAAACAGCCCCAAAGCTTTGCATGGGATCGAATTCCAAACTTGGATTGCTCATGTGGCTTCAGCCTTTCAAACCAAAGCCCCAGATCCCTGAACTTTAGGGGTGTCCAAAATCCCCACCCAGGACTGGATCCAGATTTCACCCCTGTCTGTATATTGAGCAAGGTCAGCCCCCCTATCTCTAACACCCCAACGTTGGAGCGGCGGGTGTTCGGGATCTGTTCGGGAGCTTGAGCTTCTCTCTCCTTCACATCGACAGCAGGAAGAATGATGAAACTAATGGAGGAAATGGCTGTATTTATATAATACACAGAGATGATTTCAACAGCTGAGGCTTAGTGGCCATGGGGGAGGAAGCAGAGGAATTCCAGGAGGACTGTGTTTGGACAGAAATGAGTTTGTTTAGAGGAGCTCATCAGAGAGAACAGAACAGGGGAAGACAATAGTCACTGCTCCCTTGTGCGAGGGATGTGTCCAGATCAGGACTTGGCAGATCCCATGTGAGGTCACTGGGCAGCACAAGGTAGAAGGATACATAAAGTGGGTGCCCCAGTAACACAATTGGTTAGCGCATAGTATTTATAGGGCAGTGCTGAGTGGAGACGTGCTGAGTTCAAGCCACTGGTTTTTTTTAAATAGGCAGCAGATTTACAACAAATGAAAGGAAGTATTTCTTTACACAATGCACAGTCAACCTGTGGAACTCATTGCTGGGGGATGTGGTGAAGGCCAAAACTATAACAAAGGTGGGGGGAAAAGAACTAGATTAGTTCCTGGAGGCTAGGTCCATCAATGACTATTTCAGCCAGTACGGTCAGGGATGCAACCCCATGCTCTGGGTGTCCCCAGCCTCTGTTTGCCAGCAGCTGGGAGTGGATGACAGGGGACGGATCACTTGTTGATTGTCTGTTTTGTTCATTCCCTCTGAAGCATCTGGCATTGGTCACTGTCAGAAGACAGGACACGAGGCTAGATGGACCATTGGTCTGATGCAGTATGACCGCTCTTATGTTCTTAATCACAGGGGCTTGTCTGTGCCCAGCAGCCTCAATAGAAAGTCCCCTTCATAGCCACTGCAGCTGAGTTCTGCCCCAGTCTGATCCTGGGGTTGGGGTGGGACCACTGTTTAAAGTAAACCTCTTTTCTTTGGGGTTTCCTTGTGATTCCTCTCTTACCCTCCACATCCACCTCTCATACCTAGAAAAGCCGGCGGAGTAAAGCCAACACACTGTATCTGAAATCACTGGCTGCTGACTGCTCTCACATCTCCCGCCCGCCCACACACATGCACTGGATGTCACAAGCACAGCCAGGGGTTAGGGTTTGTTTAGTAAAAGGGATAGGCCCAGCTTCCAGGCAAGCAGCTGATCTCCTACCTTGCCTCCCCGCACCCACCGTTCATTGACTTTGCGTGGTAAGTCTGGCCCCCACATGACCCTGGGCTGGGATTGCCTAAAAAGGAAAGGATCATTTATCTGCTGTATGCCAGGAAAGCACATAGTCTAGTTGTAACCTTGGTACTCAGGCTATAAAAAGATAATGGACTGCAGGTATCTACGAGGCAAGACAACTGTTTGCAAATGCAAAAGCGGCCAAGCAGAACAAGGACCTGTCTCCAGAAGGGCTGGCGTCCCCTTTGGGTCATTACAAGGAAGCGGCTACCTCGGAGTTGAACTCATGGGATTCCATTCCCTGTTGCAGAAACCATTGCCCATCACTTAGTTATAAACACCACAACGGCTTAGGTCCCGAAAGCGTTCGCTGTAAAGAGGAATGAATGGCTGAGGCTGCTTTCCCGGACGGGCGAGGAAATCCCTGATCCACGCTCAGTCAGGCATCATCCAGTCGTCTTTGGTGCAAGAAGCCCAGTAAACAAGCAGCTTGCAGTGTCATACCATATCAACACCTGCTATGTGCAGTCCTGCCTGTCCTCCAGTGTCTCTGCTGAGCTTGGTGATTTATCCCTGCTGTAACCCCAGCAAGGGACCTGGCCCTAGACATTGTATCCAGCTCCCTTGTTGTTTATGTGGGTGAGAGATGGGAGGGGATATTTATTTTGTAAGCAGATGTGGTCTTTGATTTACGTCCACATTGTCCCTGCCAGGTGTAAGGAGGAAACCAGACCTCCCCCAGCCAGGCAGGCTTGGGAGAAATGTGTCTAAGCAACTGGGAGGCTCAGGAGGACGGGGCACTGGTTCTGGGGTCTAGGTGACGTGGCTGGAATGCGGGGTCCCACTGCACAAAACCAGTGTAAGACTTGGGGTCCGCCCATGGGACATATGGCTAAGCAGAGTGACCAGTCACTCCCCAGCCCCCCGGAGGCTTAGCAGTACATGGGATTCAGTGGTTGGGTCCACTCACAATGAACTGATGTCCGTCCTGACAGCAGGACTGCACCAGGTTGTGACAACTTCTGTGTGATTTCTCCGTGAGGGCAGGAAGAGAGACCCCCCCTGCTCTCACCACTAGACAGTACTTCCACTCTGCCTCCCATTGGCACTCTTGTAATCATGTTGCACAAACACATGGTGCCGATGCATGTTTGGCAGCTGCCATCTAGTAGGCTCGTGAAAATGTGGCCCTGGCTCAGGTCAGCTGGCCCTTTAAGGATAGTTCAGCTCAGCCACACCTGTGCTGGGTTAGCAACCCCACCCCCAACCCTCCTCCCTACAAGCTTGCCCTGATCAGCTGAGTGATTTCTTTAAAAGGCTGAAGAGAGCCAAGAGGAATGCTGGCCTTCTGGGGAAAGGCTGCCCCTGGCTGGGAAATAGGTGACATGCTTTGGCAGTAGCAGGGGAGGTTTGCCTGCTGGCTCACAAAGACTTGGACAAGGCAGACCAGTGCCTGTGGGAGGATGCCAGGTAGGAGAGGCATGCATTGAGTTCATTTGAACTTTGTGTTAAATGAAACAGGAATCCCCAAGAAGGGCTATTGTTGGACTCATTAAAGCCTTTTGTGAGTTCCTAAGGAGCCCAAGAGGGGAAATGGATGCCACACAGCTACGCAGGCCAGGAGGTAGTGCTTGGCGGGGTGGAGGTCCCTGTTACAAGCCTGTAGTGATTAAGTGACCCCATTAGCTTACTATGGGTGTCTTGCATCCTTCTCTCCCTTTAGCTAGGGTACCTATTCCCGATGCAGATATTGGGCCTGGGTGGCTTACTACCTCAAAAGTGCTACAAAGAGTATTCGCCCTGGATAGCTGGTCCTGTCAGACAAAGCAGCAGCGCTGAGACCATAGCTAGCCCCTGAATGGTGGAAAAAGCCTTTAACAGACACAGCCAGACCCCACCAGCTGTAGGTGCATTACAGCTTGTCAAGAAGGGAGCTCTCGGTCCCAGAATGACCCCTTCTATGTGTCAAAGTCAGATTCAAGGCTCACAGAATTTGTCAGACCACTCTGTTTATTAGCAAAGTGCTTTGCCAATGCACCCAGATATGTGAGCCCTCTGCAAAAGCTCAAGCTAACTTATTTATACAGAAGCTGAAGCCAATTTAACATAGGAGACAAAAGGAAGCAGAAACTGACAAATATACATACATATCTTATTTGCATACTAATATTTACCAATATCCTAGCTCAGTAGGAGCTCTAAGTTAATTAGTTTGAGGACCCATTGTCTCACACTCCTTAATGTTTCTCTTCCTGGCAACTATATTTCAACAAACTCTTCAAGCAGCATTTCTTTAATGAATTATAATTTCAATATAATTCATTTTACTTTCATATATGGAAACCTTAATCTCTCAAACCTAGCACTGTGTTGCAGGATAATATGGCCTCTAGCACCTTTCATCCCAAAGCTGATTCAGTCCCTCACCTCTAAATGCATCTAGCAGCTGGGGGGAAGCTGCAGCAGCTGTCTAGCACAAGAGATCGTTATTCCCACCCTTTAGGAAAAGACTGTCTCTTATGGAAGCTGTAGGTGGGGTTTGAAACTCCTTTCTGGTTTGTATTGTTACAGAAAGCTGTGTATTTCCAGCATGCATGAACCGTGCAGGATTGGTCACTGCAGTGCTTGTGTTAAGAGCAGGTTTGGCAATAGGCAGGGATGGCTTCCCCTGCTATGTTAATTTTGATGGCATCATCACCCCACCAATTATTACAACACACCCTATGTCCAATCCCCTCCCCATCCCTGGGCCTCAATATGGTTGTGGAGAGATGCTGAAAGTAAAGCAAAGATTCAGCCTCTGTGTTCCATTCACTGCTGAGCCTTGGCCTTGTGAATGGAGCCCTAGACTGAGGCTCAGGGGACCTGGGTGGTGGTTCTTCCTGCTCTGCCACTGGCCTGCTGGGTGACCTTGGGCAAGTTGCTTGGCTTACCGTGCCTCAGTTTCCCCTCTGTAAGATAAGGATAATATTACCTCCTTTGAGAAGTGCTTTGCGATCTATGGGGGAGAAGTGCTATGTAAGAGCTAGGGGTGATTATTATTTCATGGGTTCTAGGCTAAAAGGGAACATCTCGTCTGATAACATGAGCCAGAGACCCTCACCCAGTAAGGTGGGGGTGGTTTCATGATGCAGATACCTGTATACTCAGAGCTGGCTGGAGACCGCCAAACTCCTTTTCTCCATGCCACCCAGCTCTTAGGCACTATTAGGCCAGCCTGGATTCCAGTGGACAGCCTGGAAGTGAAAGGTGGTATCCCCAGGCCCCTGAGCTTCCCAGTTCTTTAGATCATCTTGTCTTCCCTTTTTCAAGGCATAGTTCAGAAATATTTTTACCACTAATGCACTGTGTTAAAGGGAAGGCCCTGGAGCAGAGCGAGATTAAATCCTGGAGTGAGGATGAAATCCTCCTTCGTGCAAACCCTGTGTGCCCTTTGAGACCTAAAAATGGGGCTTCAATGGAGCACAAGCATTGTACTGGCTCTCTCCACGGGGATGGATTTCACCCTAAGAAAGAAGGGACTCTTTTCACTTCCCTCTGAGATGAAATTCACCCCTGCCCAGAGGAGCAGCCCAAAACCTGAGCATGCCTGTAACGCCCAGGCCCTGTGCTGATATGTGAATTTCATTTCCCAGATTGCAAGTTACAAAGCACTGGACCCAAAATTCTGGGCTACTTGGATCTGGGGGGTGTGGGGTGGCTCTCTCTCCTCTGCTCCTCTCCAATGCTCCTCTCTCCTCTGTTGGGAGAGTTCATGCTAGATCCTCAGGTGGTGTAAACTGAAGCCTAGGGCACTATGCTGATGTACCCTAGCTGAGGATCTGGTCTTTCATTTCCTTCTCTTGCTACCAGATGGCTCCAGGGATTTGTTTAGAACTCTCTCATTGTTTATGAGAGACTAATTTTGTGGAAGTGAAACTTTCCCACCAGCATTTATGGAGAACGTGTCTGGTCATGCTGCTACATGGCACATGCTGGGTGGAAAAGTACATATCATGTTGACATTAAAATACAGCCCAGAGATCTGGACTCTTAGAATCAGTATCTGAGGTCGTGTTAGCTGTATGTCAACCTTCTGAGTGCCAAGTCTTTGGGGTTCAGGCAATAAATTTTGCAGCCAACCAAAGTTTAAAGGTCAACAGAGGGACCATTGTCAGTGAAGAAAATGGGAATTTCAAGTGTGACTGGAATTTTAATTCTTTTCCCTAAAGTGGTTCAGCCTGATTCTAATTTTAGTTTACATCAGTTTTACCTGGGTGAAATTCTGCTGACTTCATTGGAGTCAGCCTTGATTTACACCAGAGTGAGCAAGGGAAGGAATTGCACCTTTAGGGACAGATTCTCAACCAGTGTAAATTAGCTGGAATGGCGCTATGCCAATTTACAGCTGCAGAGCCGCTGGCTGTTTATCTCACCAGCAATGTGCAATGCAGCTGCTGGTACATGTATGTTGGGGGGATACACTCCACATAGTTCTAGAATTTAGCAGATCATTCTTCATTTATATTACACATCACTAGAGTTTCTGAGCACCCTCTGGACTATTGGCTACAGGTTAGGAGTGGGGTGTGTAAAGGTGCTCCACCCCCATCCTTTACTGCTTCTCTTATGCTAATCACCAGTGGGTTGATACCACAGCCGGGTTCTTCAGGGTGCAGGGAGATCCCAGCCAGGACTTTCTCCCCAGTCACACCACCTACACTGGCCACAGGTAGCAGGGCTACACAGGAGTCTGTGTCACCAGAGACTCCCCCTACACACTGCAGCAATCTACTCCACAGGGCTGACTTTCTGATACAGTAGCATTTGCATTAGTGTCAATCCCAATGGAGGATTGGGCCCTGGGTGTGTCTACCAGTAGTGCAGCACAGGGTTTTATTCAGGCATCTTGCTGCACACACAGAAATTGACTTCTCAATGTACAAACCCCTCCCCCTTGATTTTATTGTCCAAAGAGGAAGGAAGAACTGGCTGAAACTTACAAGCCATCTCTCCAGCATCCCATCTTCCATCCCTCCAAAACTCACTCTCAGGAAATATCTTCACAAGCTGCACAGTTATCTTGGAAGAGCCATCATGATTTACACACTTCTTACGAAAGGCATTTCATTAGCCGAGCATGTGCATGCCAATTTGTGGGGCATTCATTTGAATCCATTCTTTTTTTAAAAAAAATAAACTGATCAAATGAAAACCACTCTCATTGCCTCAGGGAGAAGGTTATAAGAACAATCCCCCTCCCTCCATCTGTGTTTTTGTCTTCTCCTGCAGACAGGTGCATCATGTTAGTTTGTTGGACTGCTTTGCAAGCTCTTGGGCAGGTTGGTGAATACATGATGGTACTTTGCATTTTCTTTATGGCCTTTTGTCTACAGGAACTCTGAGCATTTTACAAGCCTCAAGATGGGACTTACTGGTGGTGTGTGGCCCTTGTGCTGGCCCCCAGCACAGATGTGAAGCTTAATAAGGGTAGACCCTGATCCAGTAGCGCTTAGTCACATGAGTAACTTTACAAACAGTGGGTCACATCCCCAGCTAGTGTAAATCAGCATATGTCTATTGGCACATTGAGTTCAATGCTGCATGCATGCATAAAGTTATTCACATGCATAGGTGTTTGCAGGATCCTCACCATACTCCTGTGAGATGGGTTTTACTAGCCCCATATTACACATGGGGAAACTGAGTCTTGCCTAGGGTCACATGGAGTCTGTGGCAGAGCCAGGAACTGAACCCAGCAATGCTGACTTTCAGAGTCTTTCCTTTAACCACTAGGCCACGTACCCTCTCCTAAAGGTGGAACAGTGTCCTGGAGAGCAACAAAGATGATCAGAGGTTTAGAAAACATGACCTGTGAGGAAAGGTTGAAAGAACTGGGCATGTAGAGAAGAGGAAGTGGGGGGAGAACCTGGTAGCCTTCAAGTATTTAAAGGGCTCTTGTAAAGAGGACCGTGATAAATTGTTCTCAATGTCCACCAAGGGTAGGACAAGCAAAATACACCAATTCCTTCAGTAAGGGAGATTGGGAAAAGCTTTCTAATGATTTCTATGAGGATACTTCAGCACTGAACCGGTTACCTAGGGAGGTGGTGGAATCTCCACCACTGGTGGCTGTTTAAAAACCAGTTAAACACCTGTCTGGGTTTACTTGGTCCTGCATCAGGGCAGGGGGCTGAACTACATGACCTCTTGAGGTCCCTTCCAGCCCTACATTTCTATGATCCTGTATTATGTAGTGCCTAATCTTAATGCTACTGAAATCCAGGGCAAGGATCCCATTGATTTCACCTTATTTTGTACACTGACTTTTAGTTTAAAAACACGGATAGACCCTCTGGAGTGGAGATGTTGGCAGGGGCAGCAAATGGTCATTGCCTCTCCTGTACCTGTTCTCAGTTTACTCAGCAAAGTCTGCAGATTGGTCAGTCTCTCACCATTCAGTCACCACCAATAAATGGAGAGAAGCAAGACAATCATTGGTTTTTATTCCCTAAATAAGAAATCTAAAAATATAAATGGCTATTGTCAGATTAAGTCCTCTTAAAAACCGCACACACCTGTGTTACTAATCCCACCTGAGATTATTAAAAAGGAATGAACTTGTAAAACCTAAATTGGCTTTTGCTGTTTGTTTAGGTTCTGCATATGACTCATCTTGGACACTGGGATCAGATTAGTCAATTTCACTTCCAGGCTCTTAACGCAGAGTCTCGGTCACAAAGACTGCAGGGTAATGTTGGAGTTAATTGCATGGACGTCTAACATGAGAACATGCTTCTGAAGAATGCATGCATCTGAAGAAGTGGGTATTCACCCACGAAAGCTTATGCTCCAATACATCTGTTAGTCTACAAGATGCCACAGGATTCTTTGCTGCTTTTACAGATCCAGACTAACACTGCTACCTCTCTGATACTTGATAACATGAGAACATCTCTCTTGCTGCCAGACTGTGTAAAAACACTTTGGGCCAAATGCTCAGGTAGCATAAATCAGCATCACGCCACTGGACCTATGGCAATTAATTTACAGCAGGTGAGGATCTGGTCCATTATTTTAAGAGAAACAACAAACCAAAAACTCAGATTCCAATCCCCCAACATTTGGGAAGTTCTGGTCCAAATCTGAAATTTATGGCTGGCCCACTTCTTTAATGTGCCAGATCAAAACCCCAGTTCCAAATACCCCCTCAGCTTTTGCAGCATGTGGCTCTGAATCCTCCTGCAGTTATCAAGCCTGATTCTTCTCACTTATGTCAGTGAAACAGCTAGCCGATCTGTAATTCTCAAGTGTTTCTATTCATTCCTGTATTGTCACATTGCTTCATGGCCTGCTAATAATGTAGTATTAATAATGAAATTAATTAAATATGCAGCTTAATGAACCCCTTCAGTCTACACAAATCTTCACTTGAGCCCTGAGTCGGCAAGGTATGCCCGTCCAACTTTAAGCATGTGAGAAGCTTTAGTGAAGTCAATGGGACTATGGCACGCTTAAAGTTAGATATGCATGCCAGTCTGTTGCCGCATCAGGGACAAAGATCTTGATTCAGGCAAGCACTTAAGATCATCCCTATTAATGAAAGCACTCAAGCGTTTGCTTATAGTGCTTTGCTGAACAAGGAGGTCCTGTTGATTTGAGGGCCCTCAAGAAACCGAGCCATTTTGAAACTCAAAGAATGAGCATTGTCCATAAGGTACCAAATTTGATCATTTAAAAATAAAACAGAGTACCTATGAAGAGAACAACCAAGCCAAAGGCCAGCCCACAGATTGATCTCAGGTTACACAGGCCTGGAGAACCATTTCTGTGCATGACCCTTGCTGCTAATGGTCCCTGGATGGTGTAGTCTTTGACTAGAATATGTATTGAAGCCCTTAACTTGCAGCCCAGTCAGAAAAAGTTGGCCTCTTGTGTCGGGGCACAAGGCATCCTGATTTCTTCAGTGGCATCAAAGCTTGTCTATAGCACAGCACGGTCCCACATTAGACCCATGCTGCAGACTTCCTAGGGTGAGACCTCCAGCATGTCCTCCTTAAAATCCAGTCCTTCCTGCTCTTCACGCTCCAGCTGCTCTAGTTTGTTTGATTTGTCATGTAGTATCTCTCCGTGACTCTTCAGAAATCTGGAATAAAAAACACTTTTTGGAATTGACATCACTGGATGGGGGGCAGCCAAAATTCCCAATGAGCTCGAGGGGCCTGATCCAGAGCCCACTGAAGTCAATGGGAGTCTTTGTGGTGAATTCAGTGGGCTCTGGATCAGACCCTTGGAGATCAGGGCATGGAGAAGCTCTCAGAAGATGCTGGGCACCTTACCTGGTGCCTGATTCTGCAAGATGCTCATTGCCCTCATCTCTTCACCAGGAGTTGAGGGAGCTCAGCCTCTGGCAGGATTGGGCCATGAGACTAGTCTAGGGATCAAAATCAGAACCTCTGAGCCCAGCCCTTCAACTTCCTGTGTTTTGGGCAAAACAGGACCTAGATTTTTGGCTTTGCAGAAAAAAGCTCACAGCTGAAGCTTTGCGAAACCAAAACCACCCCCTGTGTTTAACTCAAGCTGAAGGCCAACTTCTGCTCTTGGAAACATGTGGGCAGCTTTAGTGGGAACTGGGTGTGCATAAGGGTGGAAGTCAGACTTTGGCCAGGTTCTGATTTCAGTTAACAGCAGTGTCAATCTAGAGCAATCCCATTTACTCCAGAGTAATTACACTGATGCCTGTCCAGTGCAACTGAGATGAGAATTTGGCTCTAACGTTTTTGGGGAAGCTTTAGACCTAATGCACTGAGCACTGCTTCGTCTCTCAGAATGAAGGCAGCTAAGCCATTTTCCCATTCACTGGTAACATCTCTCTTTACAGGGTCATTTTAGCTGTCTGACTTATGTCCCCTAAATCGGTGGTTCTCAACCAGGGGTCTGGGGCCCCATGGGGGACCACAAGGAGGTTTCAGAGAGTCCACCAAGCAGGGCCAGCCTTAGACTTACTAGGGCTCAGGGTAGAAAGCCAAACCCCCACTACATGGGGCTGAAGCCAAAGCCTCAGGAATGTAACTTTTGCAGGCCCCGTGGGGCCCTGGGCAGTTGCCCTGCTTGCTACCCCCTAAGGCTGGTCCTGGCTCTTATCTGCAGAAAACCAGTCATGGCACTGGTGGGCCTTGGAGGTTTTTATAGCATGTTGGGGGGGCTCAGAAAGAAAAAGCTTGAACCCCCCGACCTAAATAACAGCTTCTGTCCCGGTTCCTTTTTGATGATGTTGAGTTTGTAGTAATGTCTTAAAGCTCTCGACATCTTCTCATAAGTCATGTTCACCCGGTTCTGTAAGAATAAAAGGCATTTCAGTGCAAAGCACCCCAGAGGATCAGGCTCTAAAAGGAGGTGAGGCACTTCCCCTTTAAAATGGAGACAGGTAAGACCTGGTACTTGAGAGTTAAGGAATGACCAACTTCTTCTCAGCCAGACTTGCCTTATGATTTCCCCAGAGCCTGGCAAGACCATTAGGATCAACAACCCGGAAAATCTTGGCTTCTTTATCTTCCCATTTGATGTATGGCTCGTACCGGCTGTCAGAGAGGAGCTGATAGACATAATCCCAGAGTAACCTGCAGTCTGTGTGTTAACAGAGAAGAAAACATTGACCGTTTTAAGCTAGGAAGTGTCCACACAATCTAAAGCCAATCAGCAGACTGTGTTTATTAATAATACCCCCCTCTTATATAGTCCTTTTTTAATAATCTCAAAGCATTTGACAAAGGTGGTAGTTATTATCCACATTTTACAGATAGGGAAACTGAGGCACAGACTCACTGCTCTGGAACTCAGAAGCATGGGACAAGCCTCCCCAGCCAGGGAGACTGTATAACCCCCACACGCTGTGCACCACTCTGTCCCTTTCCAGTGGTGGCTGGGTCACGTACAGAGCTTGAACCTGCTAACTTGGCTAACAGAACTGGTTCTTTTAATGCTGGCAGTAAAGGCTCATGGTCTTAAAACCAGAGGTTCTGGCACTGGATAAATACGGCTGTCACTTCTGGTCTCCGAGTAGGGCAGCATGAGGCAAATGAGCCCCACACACTGATCTCTCCAAGAGATCCTTCTTTTGTTTTTGTCTTTAGTATGACAAAGGTTTTTAGACTGAATGTCATGCTCTGTGCGCAAGGACACCTAACAGGACCTGTCTCTAACTGTATACGGTAATGGCGATAGCCTCAAGTCGTCCTGGCAGCTCTAATTTGGCTGCTTTCACTGGACACCAAGGCATATTTTGCAGATGTTCAACGGTAGACAAAGATGCTTCAGGGCCAGACGTGCCACTGAGTTTGGAAGCATAGACCTAGATTTCCCAGTGAAACCTCTTGTGTGCCCCTTGTTGGGTGGAAACTTGTTTACATCTCCAGGAGTTTCATTTTTCAGGCAGCGTGGCTTTCACTGCCTGAGGGCCAGTCTGACCTGTCTGACACTGGCATGAGGCTTTAAAAATTAATACTCACCTGCAATTTTTCCATCGACTGGGGCTGGCGATGTATTGGGAAAAGAACAGATGATCTCTGCCCTGTAGCTGACTTCTGGGCTGTGATGAGAGAGGTTAAGTGGCTCCACTCTACAGGAAGCTTTAAGAGACTTGGGCTGTCCTACATGGCTCAGGCAGCTCGTTGACAATGAAGGGACCGCAGCTGGGGAAACTTCTAACTCACAGTTCACACCTGCAAGGAAATCCAGTGCATCCTTGTTACAGTATTTCCAGGAAGACCCTATGAGAACAATTTACCAGTATGACACAGAGCACAGACTGGCTAGGATGGACTCTGGCCAAAGTCCATGCCCCGTGTCTGCTCCAGGTGGATGATGGACAAGGTTCTCCTGTCACTGATGCTAGTGTAATGCTGATATCACTGCATGCAAGTGGAGAATGGAGTCTATTGGGACATCCTAAGGGAGGGGAACTGTTGCAGAAGGAAGCAGCAGGGAACTGAAAGGGCATTGAGGTGGTGGTAGGGAGCCACTGGCTAGGAGGAGGGTAGATAGTGAGTCAGTGGAGGAAGCCAGGAAGGGAAGGTGAAGAATGTCCGATCAGGCTAGGACAAAACTTCACATAAGGCATCTAAAAGCTGGGCTTCCAAAACCTGAGGCAATTCAGAATTAGAGGCCATGGCTGAAACTGTCACCCCCCAGTGACTTGCTGAAGACTGCAGTCTGTCAGAGCTGGGATTAGAACTGGGGACTCCCTGGCCCCACTCCTGTGCTCAGCCCACTAGGCCTTGCCTCCCTCAGACAGAAATGTAAAAAAGAGCGCTGACAGGCTTGTTTCCTTAACTAACCCCACCCCCACCTCCCACACCCGCTGAAGGCTCCTAAAGAGACACGGTACCTTCCGGATGGCTCTGGATCTGCATGTGTTTTGCCTCCCTAAAGGGTGAATTAAATAAAGGGCTGCACACCAGGGCTCTTCTCTGGGTCTTAATGTACTGGAGTAACTCATACAAAACATCACCTGTGGGGAAAGGAAAGACAATTGGGTGCATCTGGATTAGTAGAGTCTGAAATGTGTTTAATCACAGCAGTCTGCCTGGGCCAGGGGTACCCTGCGCAGTGAAATGGACATGGAAAGCTAACACACATCCTCCGCTGTCATGTGATCTCTAACTGCTGCCCAGTCCATCATGGTTTGCAGGACTCTTGTGAAAGTGTCTTGTAGATAAGGCACTAGACTGGGACTCAGATTCCATAAATGCATAGATTTTTAAGGCCAGAAGGGGCTACTAGCATATCATGTTACACAGGAGGTCAAACAAAGGGCACAGAATTTCACCATAGTCTCAGATCTTCTAGGCAGTGTCCTTGGACAAGTCACCTGCTGACTCTCTGCCTTAGTTCCCCATCTGCAAAATGGGGCTGATGCCTTTGTCAGTCCTGTTTCATTACACTGTAATCTCTTTGGGGCAGGGACCGTCTCTTACTATGTGCAGGTACAATGCACTAGGCACACCGGCTCTGAGCTGGGTGTAAGCCTTTGGTGCTACCGTAAGGCCAATAATTATGGAGGCTTCTCCATGTGCAGTAGCAGAATTCAAGCAGTCCACCACCTGTTCCCTCCATGCTTGTGTGTTTCTTGACAGGAGTATCCCATGCTTACATAGCACCTTGCACCCCAAAGGACCTCAAACTTTTAACAGACAAATTACAAAGGGTCACTTCCCCCTCCCCTGAAACTGCAGGGAACCAGGGGTGAAAGTAAGTCCAATGACTTACCAGTATGCTGGGGCCAGCTCTGGCCCCTGGAAGGGGCAGGGCTGAGGGGGTCAGAGCCAGCCCCAGCCCACCCTGTAAGGTAAGTGCCCCCCCCCTCCTCCTCTTCCTAATACCTAACAGGCATTAAATTATTCGCCGCTGGAGTCCTGGAGTAGCGGCGGTGGGGCTCCGGCGGCTATTTAAAGACCTGGGGTGGTAGAAGCAGGGGAGCCCCGGGCCCTTTAAATAGCCGCCGGAGAGCCGCAGCCACTAACTCAGGGCTCCAGCAGCGGGGCTCTGGAGGCAATTTAAAGGGCCTGGGGCTCCAGCCACTTCTGGGAGCCCCAGGCCCTTTAAACTGCCCCCTGGGGAAGCCAGGCTGCCCCAGTACGGTGTGCCATACTGGGGTGTACCGGCTTACTTTCACCTCTGGGGTTGAACACAGCACCTGTTAACAGTGCATTACAACTTTACACAGCAGTTCAGTAAAGGAAACTTACCATACCTAATTGAACCTTCAGGGGAACTATGTATGGCCTGAGTGATGCTGGCAGACCAGGTGTCAGCTCATGCAAAGTCCCCATTTCCCAACTAAACACTGACTGAGTTCAGCTGTGTATTTTTCTGACTCACCCGTGTGTTAGCATTATTTAAAATAGGTATTACATTATAAAAAATGTGTTTATGGGATGCTTGTGAGTTGCTGCATGCATTCATTTCACTTATAACCTCTGTATCCCATAGGGTAAGGTAATATTCAAGCGTTTGTATTGTACATCTCTGTAAATCAGACTGGAGAGGGACATTAACTAGTGTAAAATGCTGGTCTCCAACAGATTATGTCCTGGTCCATAAGGGCAGGACTGTCCTGGTCCATAAAGCCAGGGTAGTGCTTTAATGTGGCTTGTGTGGCCATGGCACAGCACTGGGAGAGAGCTCTCCCGGTGCGCTTAAAAAAACAAAAGACAAAAACCAGGGGCGTAGCTACCAGCGCTGAAGCTTGCTGCACTCAGGGGGGTGTTTTTCCCACCCCGAGTGAGAAAGTTGCTGTAAAGCATCAGTGCAGACAAGCCCTAAGGAAGGCCCAGCAACGCCAGATGAACTAGAGTGGAACATTAAAGAGGACAAAAGACTTTTGTTTACTCTTCCCCTGCCCACCCCCATGAAGATGAGTCATGCACGTGAATTCCTCCCTCAGCTGAGTTTGCAGCTCAGAGCACAAGGGAGGAGGAAATAAAAACCCCTAACTAGGAGGAAATGATTTCTATGCTGCTTGAACACTGTATAAGGGGCAACATTTTCCAGACCTAAACAAGAGCCTTAAAGGACACATTGAGCTTGCTTATTATAGAAGCTTCTATTACCTTTAGGATCTTAAGATTGGAACTCATTTGTGTGTATGTTCACCTGCTTTACCTTGTAAATAACTCTTGCTTCCTTTTCCTAGTTAATAAGTCTTTAGATAGTTTATTCTAGGACTGGGTGCAAGCATGGTCTTTGCTGTGAGTTCTGAAGTGCCATTGACCTGGGGAAAGTGGCTGGATCTCTACTGTACTCCATGCTAAAGGAACCACTTAACATTACAATAAATCCAAACAAAACCCCTGAGAGAAAATACAGTAGAGATCCAGCCGCTTAGTAATCTGAATACTGCTGCGATCCTTGGTGTAAGGAATCATCTATTGCAAAGGTATGCCTACCTGGGTGGCAAAAGAAGATGGGCAAAACCAAGGGGACTGTCTGTCAGTCCATGTTGAGGCTGTTTTAGCACATGTGGTGTTTACACTTGACTGGCTGGTGAAATCTAACTCTTGAATTCAAAACCGGGTTGGGGGGCCTGGTTCTTAACAGTCTGCCCTTGGTACTCCTGCTCTTAAGCCACTGCAGGACAGCTTGACAGTGTGTGAGAACATAAGGCAGGGTTCAAAACAGGACTGGACATTCGTATGAATGAGAACATCCGGAGTTATTTTAGATAGCATGAGGGTATATATCTCTCTTACGTCAGGGCATATGCCAATCTCTACAGATGACTCAGGAAGAAACCTTCTCCATAGGCAGGTTCCCCACTGCAATGTTCTTGCACCTGTCTCTGAAGCATTCCATATGGGACGCTGCCAGAGGCAGAAAACTGGACTATATAGACCACTGGTCTAATCTAATTTGGCAATTCCTGTAACCCTGCCTAGTTGTACCCTAGATAGATGGGTGAGGAAGGCATGGTAGGGATGCTCCCCCCCTCCCACCCCTTTCCTCAGGGCATCCAAAAAAGACCGGGCAGGATTTTGATACTTTGTTACTGTCCTTACCTGCATTCCCAAGAGGCCCCAAATAGAGATGGGTGCCATGGTACTAGGTGCTGTACAGACATTGTGAGATTATCCCTCCCCTGAAGGCTTGACGGTCTCATCAGACAACAGGTGAGTGGGGAAATGACTTGCCCTGGGTCACGCAGCAGGTCAGTGGCAGAGGGGTGAACTGAAGCGAGGTTTTTCCAGAATCCCAACCCAGTGCCCTATCCTGTGGACTGCATTGTACAGCAGCGTCATTACAAAATACTATTGTTTCCTCTGACCTGAACTAGGAGCCCTGTATCTGAAATCCTCCTTGGTGAGAATGCAAAGGGCTTTTCCGTTCAGTTCAAACTTGTTTTCATCCGTTTGCCGGAGTGAATATTCTTTCTCGGCCCATCTTAGCCAGTGAATCACATCGTCCTTGCTCCACAGTGAGGGCTGGATTCCTGAAACCAAGCCAGAACAATCTCTGAAATAAAGCCCCAGTCTAGAACAGGGGTGGGATGGGACACTGGTCTTGTTCAGCATCAAACTTCCATTCTAAAGGAACCACTTTCTGATTACAATAAATCAGAACAAAACCCCTGAGAAAGAAAATACAATACAGATGAGGTTGACATGTAAAGTTTGGCTCTGGTATCATCCACTTACTCCAAACATCACTGGCTGGGATTCTCAGAGGACTAGAGTTATGTGTACAGTTACAACAGGAGTTGTGTGCCTAATTCTTAGGCCTGTTTGAAACTCCCAGCCTCTGAGCATAACTAGTACCATCTCATCCCAAAGCACTCGACAGCTATTATTGCATCCTCACACCCCAGTGAGAGCAGGGACTGGCATTAGCCCAACTTATTTACATGACCATTGAACCTATAGCTCCAGCTGAGATCCTGGTCCCATTATGCTAGGTTCTGTACAGACTGTAAGAAAGGGTGCCTACCTCAGAGTTCATGTCACCCTCTGGTCAGTGTTACTCCCCTTTGTCCCCATACTCAGGCATGTAAAAGGTAACATGGAGTTTGCAAGCCTGGATCCTGGGGAGGCCCAAGATGTAGGGGTGTGAGGAAGGAAATCAAGGCAGCAGGAACTGACTTTCTTGGGAAAAGTCACTTCACTGTTCTTGCCTCAGTTTCCCCATTTGTGAAATGAAGATGACTTAACCACTTCTAAGGTAATTAATGTTTGTGAAACCAACATGAGCACAGTGTGTACTATTCCCCCTTCTGGTGACTGGTCAGCTGGAGCATAACCACCTACTAGTGCTATTTGTTAATGGAGTTACTCCTTTAGCTCCAGTGGTAGAGGTCTTCAGTACAGTAATGAAGATCCAGAAGTCAAATTAGGCTAGTGGGCTTTTGCTTTTGCACCGTGCTTTATAAAATACCTCCTCAGTAACGTTAATTTGTAGGCCATTAAACAAGGCACCATCTACTCACTGAGCCTGCCTGGTAATTTGAAGATTTCGCCTTCACTGATTGGCTGCGAGAAGGCTGCACACCTGGACTGTGATGGCAGTGGTAAGGAAGCTGCTGTTACAGGGCTCCCAGAAGAACTGACGGTCACTTCACCCTGGGGGAGAGAGGTTAACACATCAACTGAAAAAGAACAGCCGCAGCTGTAAGTACCCCACTGCTGTGTCCAAGCATGGGGTTGTTTGTTTAAGCAGTCTCAAACAGTAGCATTATTCTGTTTAACGCAGGTATCCTCAAAAGCTCAGCAAATTTGAGTCTGGTTGGTAGGTGAGGGGACACCATCAGGGAAAATCCACTGCAGGAACCAGTGCTGATTCAGTTTAGGGTACTCTCCTCTGAGTCAGGCCTGAATCAGTGCTGTGTTCCTGGAAGTGCCATCTTACATCCAAGAACACACAGCAGAAGTGCTAACTGTCTGGTGGTCAGATTCCCCCTCGCTTGCTGCAAGGGCAACCTAGGGAAGGACTTTTAACCCTGATGTACTGACCGAAAGTCACTTGGGCAATTGCACCCTTTCCCTAACTTCTCCCTAAACTTTAACATTGGCTCTCTAATTCTTCTCAAGCACACCATGTTCACACTCCAGAGATGGAGGAATTGATCTGTGGGATGAAAGGAGCTATATCTTTGTGCCTACATCTAGGAAAGATGGTCTCGTGGATAGGGTGCCGGCCCAAATTCAATTCCTAGCCCCACAGCAGGCAGCTTGAGAGATTTTAAGCAGGTCACTTAATCTACCTTGTGCCTCAAAAAAACCCAGAGCTAGTATTTCCCTACCACACTGGGGTGTTTGAAGATTAATTGTGTTAGTGACACTGAGATGCTCAGGATACCACGGTGATGGCAGCCATATATTTGTATTCCCTCTACCTCCCTCATCGACTTCAACATAAATGGCAGCTCCTATCCTCCTATGGCCCCAATTACCATAGTGTTCAAGCACCTCACATTCTTTAATGGGTTTATCCTTCCAACATCCACTGAGGTAGGGCTACCCCCACTTAGATGGGGGAACTCACACACTGCCAGACTAAGGCCCAGATCCTCAAAAGTGGCACCAACTCCCACTGACTGACTTTCCCCAAGGTCCCACAGGGGGGCTGTGGCAGAGCCTGGAATTAAACCCTATTCTCCACAAATCCAGATTAACACCATCACTCCAAGACCATCCATCTGCTATTGGAGTGCCCTCTATATTCACTGGGAATTGATTATATGGGGTATACACACCCGATTCTAACGAATAATCCTTGTTCAGTGTTGAAAGTGGAGGGGGGCATGCAGAAGGTCCCTGCCAGTTTGCTCTTGGGGGAAATACCATCCCAAACCCAGTCTGTCACTCATGTTAATCCAGAACATGTTTTATTAGCCTAGTGGATAGGGGCAAAGCTGTAGACCTGAGATCCTGATCTTTAGTAATGCTTTTGACAGTCTCACATGGCATCTTCATAAGCAAACTAGGGGAAATGTCATCTAGATGAACTTATTTTAAAGTGGGTGCAAAACTGGTTGAAAGACCATACTCTAGATAGTGGTTTGCTGTCAAACTGGAGGGACCTGATAACTACTCTCAGTGGGGCACTGCAGGGGTTTGTCCTGGTCTACTGGTCATTAATTAATGACTTGGATAATGGAGTCTAGAGTGTGCATAAAATAATCTGCAGATGACACCGAGCTGGGAGGCGTTGCTGACCCTTTAGAGGAGAGGATTAGAGTTCAAAGCAATCTTGACAAACTGGGGAACCAGTCTGAAATCAACCATATGAAATTCAAGTGCAAAGTACTCCACTTAGGAAGGGAAAATCAAATGCACAATCCCAAAATTGGGGATGACCAGCTAGGTTACAGGGGATCACAAATTGAATACAAGTCAAAAATGTGGTACAGTGACAATAAAGGCTGATACCCTTCTCAGGTGTGTTATGGCGTATGTAAGACAGTGGAGGTAATTGTCCTGCTCTGTTTGGCACTGGTGAGATCTCAGCTGGAATATTATGTCCAGTTCTGGGTGCCACACTTCAAGATGTGGACAAATTGGAGAGGGTCCAGAGGTTTAGGAAACTTGACCTATGAGAAAAGGTTATTGAGCATCTTTGGCCTTGAGAAAAGGAGGGGCAGAGGGGAACCTGATAACAGGTCTTCACCTATTTGAAGACTGTTAAGAGGACTGATCAGTTGTTCTCCATGTCCATAGAAAGTAGCATGAGGAGTAATGGGCTTATTCTGCAGCAAGGTTAGGTTCTCTATTAGGGAACACTTTTTCTAACTATAAGGATAATTAAGCACTGGAATAGACTTCCAAGGGGGTTGTGGAATCCAGCACCTGTCAGGGATGTTCTAGGTATACCTGGTCCTGACTCAGCACAGGGGGCTGGATTACTTGACCTCAAGAGGTCCCTTCCAGCCCTACACTTCTATAATGCTATGTTAGCAAGAATCAGCAGTGTTCTGCATCCAATCCAATTTATACTGTGAAATGTGCAAGGAAGTAGTCTTCCCCCTCCCCCTCTAAATCCCAGTAATGTGGTTCTAACCAATCGCTGAGCTGACTTTACACTGGAAAAGATTTCACTCCCTGGGAACTTTACTACCCACCCTGAAAAAAGGTTTAGCCAAATTTTCTAAACCAGCCACTGATTCTGGGCACCTTAATTTCTGGGAGCCCAGCTTGGGCCTGATTGGTGGAGGTGCCACACCCTTGCAGTTCCCAGTGGCTTCATTTGGAGTTGTGGGTGCTCAGCACCTCCAAAAATTAGGTGTGAAGACAATCAAATTGTGTAGCTCCAAATCAAGGCATACACTTTTCTCGCCTTTCCAAGCCACCAAGGAACATTCAGACTTTAAAGCAAAGATCCTCAGCCGCATACGGTTCCTTCACACAATCCATATGCCTCACTCTAGTTGAGGCCAAAGATGTGAACCTGGTCTCAGCCAGAATGAATGGAGCATTCGTGGGAGGGGCTACTGGCAATGTGAATATTCTAATCTACATGTACAGGGCCATTCTCCTCTTGACCTGCTGCTTACCAACAGGGAAGAATTGGTAGGGGAAGTAGAAGTGGGTGGCAACCTTGGCAGCCGTGACCATGAGATGGTTGAGTTCAGAATCCTCAAAAAAGGAAGAAAGGAGAATAGCAAAATACGGACCCTGGACTTCAGAAAAGCAGATGTTGACTCCCTTAGGAAACTGGTGGGCAGGATCCCCTGGGAGGCGAATGAGCGGGAAAGGAGTCCAGGAAAGCTGGCTGTATTTTAAAGAAGCCTTATTGAGGGTGCAGGAACAAACCATCCCATTGTGCAGAAAGAATAGCAAAAATGGCAGGTGACCAGCTTGGCTTATCAGAGAAGACTCCAGTGAGCTTGAACACAAAAAGGAAGCTAGCTTACAAGAAGTCCAAACTTGGACAGATGACTAGGGAGGAGTATAACCAATATTGCTCCAGCATGCAGGGGTGTAATCAGGAAGGCCAAAACACAACTGGAATTGCAGCTAGCAAGGGATGTGAAGGGTAACAAGAAGGCTTTCTACAGGTATGTTAGCAACAAGAAAGTCAGGGAAAGTGTGGGACCCTTAATGAATGGGAGAGGCAACCTAATGACAGATGTGGAAAAAGCTGAAGTACTCAATGTTTTTTTTGCCTCCGTATTCGCAGACAAGTTCAGCTCCCACACTACTGTCCGGGGCAACACAGTATGGGAAGGAGGTGAGCAGCCCTCAGTGATGAAAGAACAGGTTAAGGACTATTTAGAAAAACTGGACATGCACAAGTCCATGGGTCCAGATCTAATGCATCTGAGGGTGCTGAGGGAGTTGGCTGATGTGACTGCAGAGCCATTGACCATTATCTTTGAAAACTCGTGTCAATCGAGGGAGGTCCCAGACAATTGGAAAAAGGCAAATATAGTGCCCATCTTTAAAAAAGGGAAGAAGGAGAACCCAGGGAACTATGGACAGATCAGCCTCACCTCAGTGCCTGGAAAAATTATGGAGCAGGTCCTCAAGGAAATGAAGCACTTGGAAGAGAGAACGGTGATCAGAAACAGTCAACATGGATTCACCAAGGGCAAGTCATGCCTGACCAACCTGATTGCCTTCTCTGATGAGATAACTGGCTCTGTGGATATGGGGGAAAGCAGTGAACGTGATATAACTTGATTTTAGCAAAGCTTTTGATACGGTCTTCCACAGTATTCTTGCCAACAAGTTAAAAAAGTATGGATTGGACGAATGGATTAGATGGTGGATAGAAAGCTCACTAGATTGTGGGGCTCAATGGGTAGTGATCAACTGCTCGATGTCTAGTTGGCAGCTGGTGTCAAGCAGAGTGCCCCAGGAGTCAGTCCTGGTGCTGGTTTTGTTCAACATGTTTGTTAATGATTTGGATGATGGGATGGATTGCATCATCAGCAAGTTTGCAGATAACACTAAGCTGGGGGGAGAAGTAGATATGCTGGAGGGTAGGGATAGGGTCCAGAGTAATCTAGGCAAATTGGAGGATTGGGCCAAAAGAAATCTGAGGTTCAGCAAGGACAAGTGTAAAGTCCTGCACTTAGGACAGAAGAATCCCATGCACCGCTACAGGCTGGGGACCAACTGGCTAAGCAGCAGTTCTGCAGAAAAGGACCTAGGGGTTCCAGTGGACGAGAAGCTGGATATGAGTCAGCAGTGTGCCCTTGTTGCCAAGAAAGCTAAGAGCATATTGGGCTACATTAGCAGGAGCATTGCCAGCAGATCGAGGGAAGTGATTATTCCCCTCTATTTGGCACTGGTGGGGCCACATCTGGAGTTCTGCATCCAGTTTTGGGCCCCCCACTACAGAAGGGATGTGGACAAATTAGAGACAGGCCAACAGAGGGCAACAAAAATGATCGGGGGCCTGAGCACATGACTTATGAGGAGAGGCTGAGGGAATTGGGCTTGTTTAGTCTTCAGAAGAGAGGGGGGATTTGATAGCAGCCTTCAACTACCTGAAGGGGGGGGTTCCAGTGAGGATGGAGTTCAGCTGTTCTCAGTGGTGGCAGATGACAGAACAAGGACTAATGGTCTCAAGTTGCAGTGGTCTAGGTTGGATATTCAAAGGTGGTGAAGCACTGGAATGGGTTGCCTAGGGAGGTGGTGGAATCTCCATCCTTAGAAGTTTTTAAGGCACAGTTTGACAAAGCCCTGGCTGGGATGATTTAGTGGGTGGTGTTCCTGCTTTGAGCAGGGGGTTGGACTAAATGACCTCCTGAGGTCTCTTCCAATCCTAATCTTCTATGATCTCTCCTGGTCTTCATAACATCCCAAGGTAGCCATGTCATTACATTTGAGCAACAATTTATAACTGCAGTAGGAGATGCACTATTTCCATTTATGGAGTGGTTGTGTATTATGAAACTAGGAAGTCTCCTACTTCATGTGGACAATGTCTTTAATGTCTAGTATTAACTGTGTCCAAACCAGGAAGAAAGCCTTCCGAAACTGGTTTAATGATTAGTTAGATCTTTCCAAAATCTCTGCACTTCTTCTTTCAGCAGGTCTAGTTAGCTTTATTAGCGGTAGTATTGTATCTGTTTGGGTTTTTTAAACTTAATTTACTAGGAAACAATCCAGCATGAACTTTTTAACACTTTTTACAGCAACATGAGGCATGTTTCAGATTCATTCTAAGCAACAGGCTACAGGAAAAATAAAAGTGAAAGAGGTTAGCAGGGTAAATTATGTGTTTCTCTTCTGGAAAGACACTTTCCAACTTTGGGTTTTTCTCTCCCCTAGCTCAACTCTATTGCAGTTAGATTTACCCTTTAGAAAAGAAAAAAAATCCAGGTGGTCAAAATTCTGCCAGTTTGCAGGTATTCTTGGTAGACCAGAAAAGCAGCCTTAATTATTGTCCCATTTATTTTCTCCTTTTTAGAGTGTTTGAGGCTATTTCATTTCCTTAGTTCTCATGGGTTCTCTTTGGGGGAGGGAGGGGATCTATGGAGGCTTGCTGCAGACTTAAAAACTTCATAAAACTTACCTGGAAACAAAACCTAAATCCTAGAGTATTCCAGCAGCTCTAAGTTAAGGTGACCTCCTTTAAAGGTTAAAATTGTAAAATTATGCGGGAGGTATCAAAAAAAAAATTAGTCTTCTCTGCAAAATGCTAGTGTATTGGTCCACGCTCTATATACTGAAGCATGATCTAGCCCGCTTTGCCTCCTTCCCCTTATGAACTGTCCCAAAGGAAGGAAGGAAGGGGAATTCCAGTGTTCGTTAATTACAGGCTTACACAAAGCAAGGAGGATCAGAATGTTTCAAGGAGATCTGAAGCCTCACAAGCTTGCTAGTGTCTGGCGGGGGGGGGGGGTGAAAGGGGCAGAGTAGGGGGGCTAGGAGAGCTTGGGGATTTGACGGGGGGGAGCTATACTGAGGGGGCAGAGACCTATAGCGCGGGATGTGTGGGTGTATGAGGAAGGTTGCTGGAAGTGTTTGAAGGGGGGGAAGATTGCTGGGCAGGGGGGTGAGTTTGCAGGGCTGTTTGAGGGGATGGGGTCGGGAAGGAAGCCGGGGAGGGTGCTTGGGGGGACAGAGGGGAGGAAGGCTGCAGGGTGGGTGGCTGGTGCAGCAGCGATGTGGCTCAGCTCTTACCTGCATTCCAGGTGGAGGTGGAAGGTGCAGCTCCGGCCCCGGGGGGCTCCGCTCCCGCTGCTCCCCGAGCAGGCTCCCCCCCGCAGCGATCCCTTTCCCTCCGCCCCGGGCTGCCCGGTCCCCCGCCCGCGAGCGCAGACACAGCCGTGTGTGGCCGCGGCTCGGATCCTTCCGGGAAACGAAAACGAAACAAACCGGATCTGAGAGAACCAGGCGCTCAGCTCCGGGGCAACAGCGGCGCCCGCCCCCCCAGCATGCCGCCCTGGCCCCCGCCAGCCCTGCAAAGACCTGGGGGCGCCGCGCTGGGTGGAGGGCGGTGGGATCAGGGCGGCAGGGCTTGTGCCAAACCCTGGCAGTCCCTAGCCCCGGCCCCTCGAGGCTTGGCAGTTCCTAGCCCTGGCACCCCTGATCGCTTGACCCCCCCCCCCACCTCTTTCATTACTCATTAAGCACTGCAGGGTGGGCACCAGCCAAGCTGCCCGGTGCCAGGGAACTGCCCTCCCAGGGCAAGAGGCAGCAGGCGCTTCTGGGCTGGAGGGTTTTGACAGCCGGAGGCAGGGGGGTGTTTTACAGCCCCCGTCACTCCTCTAACCCCATCCGTAAGTGGGTTGTAAATTTGTGGGGCACGTGATGGCGACCACCTGCCAGGGTACATACAGGGTACCTTAATCATACCAGGAACGAGCCTTGCCTATCTTTCAGCACCCAGCCCACATAGCCTCTTATAGCTTCCTGCAAAGTTTGCCTTTCCTACTGCAACGAGTTGGTGGTGGTGCTGCCCCCTACAGGATTAAAGCAGAAGTGCTTCATAGTGCCTATACTGCTGACACCTACCCAGGAGCCTCCTTTAGCATAAGTGGTAGGGGCTTGCAGGCTCTATTTTAGCAGCAGGGAATCTTAGTTCCCCTCAGCGTAGCTCTGAAGGCCCCTGCTGTGCAGTATGGGGGTGCTCTGAAATCCTAGGTAATGAGGTTGGTTAGTTCCATGTGAAATTGAAAGGCAGTGAATCCTAGCTTCTTGAGGACCAGCTTTGATTTACAAAGGGGGTGTGTAAGTAACTGTCTCTACTGTTTATACAGCACCTAGTACAATGGGGTCCTGGTCCACATCTGAAGCTCCTAGGTGCCAAGATAATACAAACAAGAAATAGCTGGTTCGTGTGTGTCCTCCACTGTCTTCTACTGGATAGCATCAGAACTAGACAACTGTTGTAGACCCCCTGGGGCTAGAAGCTAATTGAGATTCCCCTTTCCTTCAGGTGGAAGGGGCTTATCACAAAATCCTCCAGACAGCAGAGAAAGAACTCTGACCTTTCTCTAGAAGTGCTGGCCCTTATCACTTCAGCTAAATGAGAAGGATCTGATTTCTAGTGACCGCTCTTGTGATGTTCCAAGTAGCCATATTACACAGCTCAGTAACTACCATAAAGTCCAAGATGGGGGGGGTCAGAATGTCTCTCAATGTCTAACATGCAATGAACAATGAATCTGTATAAAAGAATCTCCCTTTATTTACCAGGTTGAGAGAGTTCTGTGTTAATCTGGTCTGTTGATTGATTCCCTGAGCATCTCAACTTGTGTTTTCAAAGCACTGTACAACCATTTGTTGGGATTCCCTCAGACCTTTTTCACTCACCTTACCCAGAACTAGCTAAGCCAGCCCTCCATCATTAAGTGGTTAATCCTCATAAAACACTGTGAGGCAGGTAAATAATACTTATTACCCCCATTTGACAGAGGGGAAGATGAGGGTCACCATGTCCAGAAGTAGCCAGTTGTCTTTGGGTGCCTCTGTTTTTTGAGGTGCCCAACCTGAGACCTTGGGCCTCATTTTCAGAGATGCTAAGTACCTAAAATCCCCATTGACTTCTTCTGAATGTAGGGCTTTGGCACCCGAAATCAGGGGCCAGTCCTAAAACTTGTTGCCTAAATGAGTAGCCCAAAACCTCACAGCCAGTGGGGAGGCGGGGGGGAACTGGTATAATGGCAGAAGGCCTTGGCTTAACAATACTCTGTGGTAGGGGTCCTAGGAGGTAGTAAAAAGAGACAAGAGCAAATCTGAAACAGAAAGAGGGTCAACTTAAATGCGGTAAAAGGGAAGCTGATCTCAGTAGCAGATCCCCTTGGTGGGCATTGCAGCAGTTCTTCACAAGTAAATATAGATCTGAAGTGAGAGACGCGAGGGGTGCCATTTGCTATAGGGCAAAGGGGGCAGGTGCCCCCAACCATGTTTTTCCCCCCCAGTGTCATAGGTCAATATGCTCCCTTTTTTGCTCCTCCTCCCCCTGACTTTGCAGGATATAATAAAATCACATATAACGTTAACACAACTTTGCCCCTCCCTATCTCTTCCTCTCCAAATTTTCCTGAAATTATGCCCCTGAAAGGCACAAGTCTTCACAGAAGGGGCATAGGTGGTGTGATTTTTTTTTTAAACAATTGACTTATGGGTATGTGGCTGACAGCAGAAAAATCTTCCCTTGCTTCTTGTTTTTTGAATCCTCTTTCCTTTCTGTGACAGCCCACTAGCAGTGAGCATCTCCCCTTAAGTGGTTGCTATAAAAGCAGATCCTAATCTTCTTGTCTCGTAAATGGGCTCAACTTCTCCCCTGGGAAGGGGAAGACCATGAAGTTTTGGAGGGGACAGTGAGATTTTGGTGGATCCAATCCCAGTTAAATTTTAGCCTAACCCATTCAGAAATAAAGGCCTTGGCTACACTGCCACTTTACAGCACTGAAACTTTCTCACACAGGGGTGTGAAAAAACACACCCTTGAGCGATGCATGTTTCAGTGCTGTAAAGTGGCAGAGTAGACAGCGCACTAGCACTGGGAGCTACACCCCTCATGGTGGTTTTTTTGTGTTTTTTAACAAGTTTTCTCCTAGTGCTGGAGCCATGACTACACAGTGGCAATGCTTTAACGTTGGTAGTGAAGACGTACTCAGCCAGTGAGTCAGCTCCTTGCAGGCCAGTTTCTGTCTTCCTATTGCCAACACCTTCCCCGCAGGGCCCAGCACCTCCTTAGGGACAACTCCTCAAAGCCTGTGCCAAAAGATGATGTATGCAGGCATGGCTACTGTTCTGTTGTGCTTCGACAACACCCCCATCCCTTCTCTGGCTTTGACTAACATGGCTTCAGCCAATGTGGGGTGACACACCCGAACCACATTCGGGGGCAGGTTCGCATTTGACTTCATTAACAAAAGAAACATGAAACACTAATTGCAAGTGGTAAATGTTTATTTTTCAAATCTTGCATAAACGAGCTCAAAGAAAATGGGGTTAGAAACTTTTCTCTATACTTTAAACCTGAACTTTTTAATCATAGAAACAACCATAAAGCACCCCAGCATAGAACAAAGAACACCACTTATGATCCAAGTAGACATTCAAATAATCTTATGACACAATCTGTAATTCTTCTATTCTGCCATCTTTGTTACCTCGTGGATTCTCCCATGTAGATTCAAGCTAATGCTCTGTTACCACAGGAAGGAATGCCACACACAGGCAATAATTTCAAATATTACACTTCTTGACTCAAGAGCTACTTTTAGAAATTAGCATTGATCTGTACCATGTTGGCGGGTTTAGGTAATAGACCCTGCATGATGAAAAGCACCATCTCAAACCGACAGCTTCGCGTCATGAACACATTTGTTACCACAACAGCTGCAACATACTACAGCATTCTTTCTGCTGCTTTAGTGTGATCATAGCTTTAAACATCAAAGTAGCTGCTACGCAGAATATATCGCCACATAACCAGAGACTGAAGCTTCCTGGATATGTAACTAATTAAGAAGTTCAAATTAACATTCATAGCCAACATTTTCCAAGCTGGGTGCCAAAGACAGGCCCCCAACTTCATATCTAGGCATCTAAATAAAAGTGGCCTGATTTTCAGATGTGCTGAGCACCTGCAAATCCCCCCAAAAAGCCAATGGAAGTAGAAGTTACTCAACACCTTTAACAAGTAGGTCACTTTTCTTTCCATGTGTATATATAGGTAGGCAACAACGTGTGTGTTTGTGCACTGGCATCCAGATCTCTTGACAAATGATTGATAAGGAAGTCTATACGCTGTGTATTACTGCCTTCACCATTCATTTTTCAGGAGTGGTATAAGGTGTGGTGGAAGGTGACTGGCTACAAGTAATACAATTTACAGAATTTGCTTTTTAACTAAATATAGGCCCAATCCAGTAAATATTTATACAAGTGAGTAACTTTACTCGTGTGCCTAGTCCCCTAAATTCAATAAGTCCTAGGTGAGTAAAATTACTAAAATGCTTACATGTTTGCAGGATCAGGCTCATTAATGTGCATCCCAAAGGAATGTTGTGAATAATCAAAATGGTCATAGAGGTTCCATTTGATCTGTCCAACCGCATCACGTGAGGTCAGTGACCAACACATCAGTACAGTCTAAGCTAAGGGATCGCTTCGTTATATACATCCCACTGGAAATGTAGTGAGAAATAATGCAAAACTTCATGAAACTTTCTAAGCAAGAACAAAATAAAGTGTGCTGTCCCCTCTCTGACGTCTCTTGGTTCTCCCATGTGTAGGCCCTGTGAAAACATACATGCCAAGGTATTAAACAACAGGCTGGGAATGCAACTGTGAGAATTATCACACCTTCTGCCTGTAACCAGAAAACATCAGGGGCCTAATCCTGCAACCTCGTGGCTTCAGTAGGAGCCAATCTCAGGAGGGAGGACTGCCAAGCTGGGCCTCAAGGTGTTTTTAAGAAAAATGGCAAATTCCTCTCCCTCCTGCTGCTGGGATGTGTCCATGGATGTGACACCGTATTTACAGAGCGCTGTTCAATGAACGCACGTGCTGCTTCACAAGCATGACCAGGAACATACGGTCTCCGCTCAAAGGAGTTTGCGGTTTAATTCAGACAATACTTGCATACAGAGCACAAAGGCCTGTCCCCCCTTCTCTCTCTCTACCTGCTCAACATTCTCCTCTTGCTCAGCATGCTGCCTAAACTCTCTGACAATCCTGCGATCAACAGCATCCCCAATACGAGCCAGCTGAAGGGCCAGCTTCTGGCACAGTTCCTCTTGGCTGCTGCTCCTAGAGGGAAGAGCTGGCTGAGGAAGAAGGGTAAGGTGACCTGGAAGGGGGGTGAGCACAGGTTAAACAATAGAATTGTGAAGGCAGTTGGCTCATGTTGCCTGCATGGAACATAATCCTGTCAGAGGCACCTGCAAAGGTATAATTAACAGGCATCAACAGTGCTACATTTGCCCCTCGGGGCCAGGAACATTTCCCAGTCCCAAGGAATAAACCCTCCTCTGTGTGAGACAAGGCCACTCCACCCCCCCATGCCCCTCCTCGCTGAGTTCCTTCTAGGGAAATTCCCCAATAATCACTCCCTAATCTTTGGATACCAGGGACATCCCCCACATCACTCCACCCTTGGGGTACCAGGGACATCCCCCCGTCACTCCACCCTTGGGGCACCAGGGACAACCCTCCCCGTGACTCCCCCTTGGGGTACCAGGCACATTCCCCCCGCCCCCATATTCCCCATATTGGACTACCAAGGACAACCCTCCCCCCACATCACTCCCCCTTGGGGCACCAGGGACATCCCCCTCCCCATCATTCCCCATATTGGACTACCAAGGACAACCGCCCCCCCCCCCCCATCACTCCCCCTTGGGGCACCAGGGATATCCCCCACGTCACTTCCCATTGGGTCACCAGGGCCATGCCCCCTGTCACTCCCCCCGCCCCACCAGAGAGCCCGGCCACCGCCCTCTTCTTTCTCGGATCTGATTGGCTATCGGTGTCAATCCAGTGAGCCAATCACGTTGAGGAGGGGGCGTGGTTTGGGGGCGGTGACGCTGGACGCCGGACTGGAGCGGCCCGCGGTGGAGAGGAGGTGAGAGAGCGAGGGGGGTGGGGAGCTCTGTCCCCCCACTCTGAGGAGAGGTCCCTGGGGGGCTGCGGCTGCGGCTGCCCCCCAATTCTGAGGGGAGTATCTGGGGGAGCTAGGACTGCCCCCCCACACACACTGTGAGGGGAGTCTCTGGGGGTGCTAGGGGCTGCCCCCCCACTCTGACGGGAGTATCTGGGGGTGCTAGGAGCTGCCCCCCACTCTGGGGAGTAGTCACTGTAGGAGCTAGGACTGCCCCCCACACACACTGTGAGGGGGGGTCTCTGGGGGTGCTAGGGGCTGCCCCCCCACTCTGAGGGGAGTATCTGGGGGTGCTAGGAGCTGCCCCCCCACTCTGACGGGAGTATCTGGGGGTGCTAGGAGCTGCCCCCCACTCTGGGGAGTAGTCACTGTAGGAGCTAGGACTGCCCCCCACACACACTGTGAGGGGGGGTCTCTGGGGGTGCTAGGGGCTGGGGCTGCCCCCCCCCACTCTGACAAGAGTATCTGGGGATACTAGGGGCTGCTCCCCACTATAATAGGAGTATTTGGCAGTGCTAGGGGCTGCTCCCTACTCTGGGGAGCAGTCTCTGTAGGAGTAAGGAGCTAGGACTGCCCCCCCCCACACACACTCTGATGGGAGTATCTGGGGGTGCTAGGGGCTGCCCCCCACTCTAATAGGAGTATCTGGGGGTGCTAGGGGCTGCCCCCCACTCTATTAGGAGTATCTGGCAGTGCTAGGGGCTGCCCCCCACTCTGGGGAGTAGTCTCTGTAGGAACTAGGAGCTAGGACTGTCCCCCCACACACACACACTTTGAGGGGGGTCTCTGGGGGTGCTAGGGGCTGCGGCTGCCTCCTCACTATGAAGGCTTGGGGGTGTCAAATTGTGTATCATTTACTCTTTTGCAAGGGGTGCAAAATGGTACTGAATCACGATTCTGTACTTGCACTGGTGTTGTTTTATTCTCACTTGGCAGAGATGTAAATAACTACACAAGGTGCAAAGCAGTCAATTATTTAGTGTTTAAATTTGGATTTACTGTCTATGCACAGAGTTGCAGTGGTTTAACTGGAGGTGTGATTTTTAAACCTATTGAGGGCAGGTTTACGTGCAGTTTCTGTACCAGGGATGAAGTGAGCTGTTGCCCACGAAAGCTTATGCTCAAATAAATTTGTTAGTCTCTAAGGTGCCACAAGTCCTCCTGTTCTTTTTACTTCAATTAGGGATGTTATCCTTACAATAGTAATAATTATTCAGTGCAACCTAGTGTGGATGCAGTTTTATCAGTATAAAGGCACTTCAAACAAGTATAGCTTATTTCACGGTTATTTTGCATTAAATCAGTCAGGTCTGTTTCAATAGATCTTAAATCAGTTAGGAACAGGTTTAAACTGACCTGAAATAAAATGTGCTTAAACAAAAATAAGAATCCATGCAGAGGTGTGCGCTAGCTTTGCTAAACTGATGTAGATTTATGGATAGATAACTCCTTGTTTTGTGTATTAAAATTATCTTTGGAAAATATGTTTTCATTTTCTTCCAACCCTGCCCCTGCTAATAGTTCTGAAATATTTTTGCGTGGGTTGAGGTATACAATACTGTTATATTTATATGTGGGAAATCATAGCATAGATATTTCTAAGGCCTCTTACCTTGTGAGGTGTTCTGTACAGGCGGGTGTCTGCACCTGTGTGGAGCCCCATTGACTTCATTGGCTCCAAGAGGTTACAGGGATTTGTCCATGTGGGACTCAAAAGGGCCCAAATCCCTGTCTGCTACAAGTTCAGTCATGTTCAGAAACTGATTTTAGCAGACACAGTTGTGTTGGACAGTGTGGTTGGTATATAACTGTGGATTTTTATTTTTTTAATCCATTGAAACCGGTCTCTGAGGAGGGGAGCAAGGGATACCGGTCTCAAACTGTTTAAATGTATACCTAATCCACCATGTTAGTAGGAACCACTTTAAAAGTAATTCTCAAAATGGCTAAATGTGTAGTGTAGATGGAGTCGAAGAGAATGGAGATAACTCTTTACTTTGTTTTGCACTCCAAAGACTGTGGTCCTAACTTCATACCCTTTTACTGGTTTATGCATTGTGCTACCCCCCACTACCTGGCCTGCATGTATGTGTAGGGAAAAGGATTGAGAAGCAGTTTTATTTCATCTGATCTGTTTGTAAATGAATTCTTACCTGGCTTTCTTGCCATATCTGCTGTCTCTTCTCTTTGACGTGATCAGTCTTGCCTTGCTGGTAAGCATCTGAGAAAAGGGCTTCACTGCCAACAGCTTTTATGTCTGTTGTCACTTTGTGATTGATACAACATAACATTTTTGTTGGTTAGATGCAGTCTGCCATAGCTCATCAAAAACAACAACTGTATGTTTCTTTTATTGGGGTGGTGGTTTATATTCTACTAGCATAGACAGTTTGGGGGCATGCTAGGACTTGTTTATCATTTGACCTCTCCTTGAGCCACCCAGAAGTGTCTGTCACATTTTTATTAGTACTTCCTTACTACTGCCCCTTTTTACACACTGGCCTTATATCAGTGGGTGGGATTTTTCCAAAGGGTGTTAGGGATACAGATGCCCAATACCAATTTAAAGTGGGAGTTGAACACAGTTAAAAATTCCACTCCGTGAGCCTGAAGACCCTTGTACAGAAAAAAATTAACAAATAAAAGTTTAAATACTACTTTGCATTTCACAGTAAATTTCATGCCAGGATCTTACAGTGCTCTGTGAAAATTAACTAAGCCTCAGCACCACTGTTGCACAAACTGTAAACATCATAATGTAACTGTAGTGTCAGAGTCTAAGTAGGTGGCAGTATTTTATTATTTGCGTTACACTGATGACTAGAGGCCTCAACCAAGGTTAGGGTCCCATTGTGCGAGGTGCTGCACATACACGTAATAAGAGTATGATAGTTTGCGGGGTTATGTTAGTATACCCAGTCTGATTTTTGTGAATGTCAGTCTCCATTTGGAGTCCCCTTGATCGCATGCTGCACTATATACTGCTAATGCTAGGTTGCATCATCCCTCTTGTGCTGGGGGGAGGCACCAATATCTAGGTGTTTGAGGGTGAATAACAGGGACATCAAGAACCACCCAGAAATTGAATAGCTTTCCTCTAGCAATGGAGGTTACTGTCAAAGACTCATGACTAGGGCCCGACCAAATTCACAGCCATGAAGAACGCATCACAGATCGTGAAATCTGGTCTTTTGTGTGCTTTTACCTATACTATACAGATTTCACTGGGGAAACCAGTGTTTCGCAAACTGGGAGTTGCAGGCAGGTCGCAAGGTTATTTTAGGGGGGTCGCGGTATTGCCACCCTTACTTCTGCGCTGCCTTCACAGCTGGGTGGCCGGAGAGTGGCAGCTGCTTACTGAGGGCCCAGCTCTGCAGGCAGCCGCGCAGAAGTAAGGGTGGCGATACTGTATCCTGCCATCCTTACTTCTGCGCTGCTGCTGGCGGTCGCTCTGCCTTCAGACTGGGCTCCTGGCCAGCAGCCGCCATGCTCCAGCTGCCCGGCATAGAAGTAAGGGTAGTACCACAGCACCCCCTACAATAACCTTGTGACCCCCCCCACCCCACAACTCCTTTTTAGGTCAGGACCCCTCAGATTACAACACTGTGAAATTTCAGATTTAAATAGCTGAAATTATGAAATTTAAATTTAAAAATTCCTATGACTGTGAAATTGACCGAAATGGACTGTGAATTTATTGGGCCCTACTCATGATTCTTATCCGCTGTAATGGCTATCTGTGCCAACAGCGTGGGGGGTGGACAGAATGGAAAAGGCTGAAGGAGACATGGTGTTAAAAACTGCTTTTAAAAAGGCACTCACTCTTTCGCAAACTGGGAGACTCGCCAAGAGGAGAAGACTGAGCAAGAGGAGTGGGGTACTGGACAGTCCTGACTCTCTGAAGAAAGCTGACCAAAACCCAAAGGGCTCTCAGATGGATGAGGAAATGGAGGGAGGGTCTTGCATTCAGATGTTTGTTGTTGGTCCCCCCCACCCCCCTACCAGATCTGTAATTCTTGTGCTTGACTGAGTAAAGTATGTCCAATTACGAAATTCCTTTAAAAAGCCTGTGTGTTCCTTGCTTTAACTGTCATAGTCCCCAAAGAGTTAAACTGTAAACCAGAATACACACGAGTGGAGCTGTGGGCAGGGTGTGTTTAAGCTACTGGACAGACCTTGGGGAGGGGGTCTACACTGGCCTCGGAGTCTAGGCCTGTGGGGCCCCACATCCTGAAAGGGATGCTACACAAGGGTTCAGCACCCTGGGATTATAGGGGCCAGATTTAGCTGCAGTGTCTAGATGCTGATCAGACCCAGTAGGCCTGGAAATATGTGGGATCCAAAGATTGGATGCAATACAGCAAGCCTGGTATCTGACCACAATGAGGGAACTCAGCCAGTGCCGTAACATATAGGGGGTTGGACTAGATGACCTCCTTAGGTCCCTTCCAACCCTGATATTCTATGATAGCATCCCCATCCTGAAGATCTTAGAGTCTAAATAGACAACACAGGTGGGTGAGGCTCTGTGGCCTGCAGTGTGCAGGAGGTCAGACTAGATGATCATGCTGGTCCCTTCTGACCTTAAAGGGTAGGAGAAAGAGAGATTAAGTAACTTGCTCAAGCATGCACAAATGGTCTGTGGCAGAGCCAGGAACAAGATCTAGATCTCGTGTCCCATTTCAGTGCCTTAACCATGAGACCATCTTTCCTCAGTGTGTTGCACTGTTGAGTAAGTCAGGCAATTGGAATAATATCTCGTGCTGAAGATGAGGCTAGCTTAGCAATGGTAAGAGACTATGAATTGTTTGGTCTCATACCCATTGCTGGTAGGAGGTGACATGGACTTGGTATAAGTTATTCCCTCCTGCGATGGAGGGTCTTGGGACTTGTCCATATTTCTTGAAGAAAATCAAATTGTTTGGAGGGTTTTAACAAAAGGCCTGACTAAAACTTGATACAACTAGACAACAATCTCTCTGAAAGGCAGTCTCTGAGATAGTAGTTAAGCATTTGTAAGACCACTATTAATAATTGTTAACATGTTTTTGTACCTGGACGTGCAACCACCCTAGGCTGTGTCTACACTACATAGCCTGTGCTGACATGGCTACAGTGGCCTGGCTATGCTGGCTGAGCCTCCTAGTATATACACAATACATTGTGTGTACACAATGTGCACCGATAGGAGGCGGCGTTCTGCTGAGATAGGAACACCACCACTTCAAACAACGTCCGTTATGCCAACAGAAGCCGCCTTCTCTCCATATAGCTGCGTCTACACTGGGGGTTTTATCAGCATAGCTATGTCACTAGGAGGTGGGTTTTTTTGTTTTTGTTTTTAACACCCTTGACTGTTACTGATATACCAATTAAAATGTCAAGTGTAGACCAGGCCCGGGAAGGTGTTTTCTTTTTTTGTGTAAGCTAACACAGGGTAAAATCTTAGTGAAGACAAGGCTGTTCGTAGTTTTCACACATTAGCAAGGACACTGGGAACTTACATTGGCATAGCTATACCTATCCCTCCTACATAGCTACCGCCGCTCGCAGGGATTGGAGGAATTAAGTAGACGAGAGAGAGAGAGTTCTCTGCCATCAGCTTAGAGCATCTCACTAGCAGCATAAGCTCTGTAGTGTAGACATAGCTGTCGTGTCAGTCAAATGACTTGGACAGATGTGTCCTCTCTAAGTTGGTTTTACAGGGGGTGTAAATCAGCACAGAATTAGGCACAGAGGGAATAAGTGGATTGAATGGGACCAAATTAATCTCTAGTATAAAGTGTCTGGGTTTACCCCATGTGAATATCACTTATCGGTGTACATCTTAAGGTACCAGAGTGTTGTTTAGTTCTTGGCTGTGGGGATTAAGAGAGCTAAATTTGTCCAAGGTAAATCCAACTAACATTTTATACTATCCAGATTAATTTGACAGTGGAATAACCTGCCAAGGGAATATGTGGAAGTAATAGAAACAAGTGTAGACATATTTCAGTGGAATCCCTGTTAGGTCTCTATGAATACTTTTTTAAAGTGGCACATAAGGGTTTGGAATAAATGATCCAACAGCAGCTTTTTACTCTAGCTGGGAGTGCCAACGTCATTCTTCTCCTACCTTGGCGGGACGTAGCATTATAACATCCCATTTTAACAGAACTTTCTCAAAAGAGACTTCTGTGATTTTTTTTTTAAGTAAATAACTTACACATTGGACATGTTCTGGAACTTCCTCTTTCTGCTTAATGCTTTATTTCACAATTGCAAAACAGTTTATTGCAAAGCAAAACCTAATGAATAAAGCTTAACTGTTCCTATAATGAACACAAGGTGGCAGATAAAACCAACTCCAGAACAGGCTAACTTGGATCTTGGTATTCCTCTGCTACCAATAATTCATTTCATTTGGAAATCTGTTCCCATTTTGTTGCTCTCTTCCAAATAAAACTTGTCAGAATATGCTTGTGAAGTAGGCTGTCATCTGTCTAATCTGATTAAATTTATAATGTGCCCATTACTATGGTCTCTGAGCTCCTTTTTGCCCGAGTGGAATGACATACTTCAGTTTAAATGGACTATCCTAAGTTACAAGTAAAAGCTCAAAATGAATTAATATTATGCCATTTTGACATATAATGTCCAATTGTACCTTCACGCCTTTCTCTGTTGTTTTATCAAGGCTGTGTTTTGTTTTAGGACGGTTTGTGGCTGGGATGATTTAGTTGGGGTTGGTCCTGTTTTGAGCAGGGGGTTGGACTAAATGACCTCCTGAGGTCTCTCCTAAGTCCAACCCTAATCTTCTATTATTTGGGAATGACTTGGGGCAAAACCGAGATCTGTAACCTGGGGCAAAGTGAGCTACCTTTTGTGTTGGTTTGAAAGAGAAGGGGCAAAGGAGAGGTAAAAAGGGAAAGATGGGTAGAGGAAGGGGCAAGATTAAAAAAAAGAGACGAGTATACAACAGGAGATTAATTATTATTTATAAGTAGGCTTGGCAGAATTCCATTTTTATTTTATTTTTTATCATTTTGACATTTTAAAGCTTTTCTAACTGTTAAAACACAAAGTGTTAACAACACATGTCAGAATTTTGTCCTTGCATCAAAATCTAATATGTTCTCAAGCAACAGGTTTTGTTCTTTTTACTTTGCTTATCAGTAAATTTAGATTATTATCGCTGAAAATATTTTTCACTGGTTTGTGGGTACAGTGAAATCGATGTTTATCGACATTTACGATAAATCTAATCCTTCCAAGCCTATTTGTGTGTTAATTTTTCATGAAAGCAAAGATACAGTGAAACATTAGAAGAGAAGGAGCAAAGTCATGGAAAAGAAATAAAGGTGTGACAGACACAGCAATTAGGTTAGTGAAATTTGTTTTATTTATACATCTTGCTTTTAACATTATTGTTGTGTTTTTCTGGAAAGTGTCCCACAGTTCTCTTCTTTAGGGGAGGGAGATGAAGGCTAAATGTTTTTGGATGAATCTGCAGTCATAGGTCTAAGTAACATTTCCACACTTAATACAACCCAGACTTAATAATTTGATATGGACATATCCTACTCTAACAGAGGGTGCGTTGTAAAGGTTAGTTGGCTGTTTGTTGCAAGAGTAAAAGGTTGAATTGTACAAGGTACAAAGTCAGACACACTGGCACAGATCTAGTTGAGCGCCCCCTGCTGAATTCTGGGTCCCACCATACAAGACCCATGTGCCCATGAGCTTTCCTTGGGCTGGGTAGGCTCCAGTATTGTCTCCAGCTTCTCTGGCATGCTCCCTGGGCACACACTGTTACCCCTTCACAGAACTGGGACCTCATGGACCAGCTGCCCCGACCCCCAAAACCACCACCCCCAGACACCTGCATTGCTTAAACACATCCTTTCCTGAGCTTCCAACCTTGTGGACATTCTGGGTTACAACGTACCACTTGAGGAAAAGTTGAAACACACAACACAGAAACTTTGCAAAAGGTTCCAAAACTAATCATTCTTTAGTTTAGATGGCACAAGCAATATAGCTATCTAGATGAAATGATAAAACACCCCAGTTTCTCAGGTTGAGTTTTCTCACCGCTCTTGAGTGTTCTGCTATGAAAGCATGCCCCTTTGTTCCTCTCTTGCCCCAAGTTTCCTTATAGTCTATTTAAAACAATGTTCTGTCACCTCTGTCTCTTTGTTCTCCTGTTTGGGGATTTTTCCACTCTCCATTTCTCTGACCCTGCAGATAAAGCTGATCAAAATGGTTTTCCAGCTCAAGCGTGCTCCCTACGATTTCTTTTGTTTGTTCAGTAGCTCCTTCCAGACAGGGTACGTAATAATGTGTCAGGGACCTCATCAACACATGGCTGAGTCATTAGACATTAAGGCATTCAATGACACAGCAATTACATCAAATTAACTACAATTCCTAAATCATACATAGATTCCCCAAATCGTCACAGAGACAAATAAAGACTGGGGAGAGAAGCACTGTTTCAGGACAGGGAGAAGTGGGAGAGCAATTATGTACCTTGCATCTGGATTGTAACTGCTCTGTAGCTAAATCATGGTATGGAGTCAGATTTATTCTTCATCATATATGAATTTGCCATTAATAGTTTAATGGAACAATAATGCAGTTTCTAATTATCTTTCAGAAAATGAGAGACCACAATTTCAGAGCCAGATTCTGCCATTTTAATGTTGGGTGTAGTATCTTACTCCATGAATAGCCTCACTGAAATCAGTGGGGCTACTTGCAGAGTCAAGTACTGATCAGTGTGTGTAAAAGTAGCAGAGTTATGCCTAATTCCCATGATAGATTAGGAAAAAGCATGAAATGGTACAGTGGAAATCTGTTCTTGTGGCCATTGTCATGGGAAATGGTATATGTGCAGTACATTCTCCCTGCAGTCTTGTCATCTTTCTTGTATGCAGTGATCTGGCAACATTATGTGACTGACAGATTGGATGGATGTTTTGATTTGAGGATGCTTTGCATTTCTCATTCATAGAACTCAAAGCCCTTTAGAAAAATAGGTAAGCAATATTAGCCCCATTTGACAAACAAGATAACTAAGGCATAAGAGTTAAATGATTTGTCCCAGCACACACAGCAAATCAAACAGTGGCGTTAGAAGGAGAATCCAGATCTCTCAACTCCTGGCCCACTGGTCCAGTCCATCAGCTGCCATCATCAATTGCCATCACATTTCCTAAACTTCAGCTACAGAAGAGCTGTGAGACCAGGGTGAATTTCAAAATGGCCTATCAACGCTGTCCATATGTGAAAAACTTGGTCTTTCTTGTGTTGGTGAAAGGCTCCCTTTAACTATTGCAAATATTTTTATAGTAATAATCATTGACTATAAAAAGAACAGGAGGACTTTTGGCATCTTAGAGACTAACAAATTTATTTGAGCATAAGCTTTCGTGAGCTACAGCTCACTTCATCGGATGCTCACGAAAGCTTATGCTCAAATAAATTTGTTAGTCTCTAAGGTGCCACAAGTCCTCCTGTTCTTTTTGCGAATACAGGCTAACACGGCTGCTACTCTGAAACCGATCATTGACTATAGTCATCCATCTTGGATAGTTTAGACATAACAACTCCTACGTCTTGGCAAAGGGTTAGACTAGATGACTCTTGTGGTCCCTTCTTACCCTGTGATTCTATGAATCTATTTTTAAAAGTGGTATTTGTAAGAAAATGTTTATTCCGTATACAACATGTTTTAATGTGACTGTTATTCTTGTGCAGTATATTTAGATACCATTGTGTAACTGGAGTAAGAGATCAAACAAAAGGGCAGCGGATAGTGACAGGAAGGAGAGAAACCTTGTCTGAGCTGTGAATATAATGGCTGCAGTTTTTTTGTAGAAGTTACTAGTAGAAGAGGAAGATACAGTTTATCTGGGCAAATTTTACAACCGTCTCCCAGGTTATGCATAAGTAATTCCATCTACGGGAACAGCTCAGTTTATGTAGAGTAAATGGGGAAGGAAAACAGAAAATGAAGAGCCTTAAACCTTTATAAAAGCAGGAGGATTTGTTCTTCCATACTGTTCTGCCTGAGAGTGGATTAAAAGCATGTTGTTATATAACACCCTGTCGCAGGAAAGGTTACTACAGTCTAGTCTTATCTACAGTAGTAGTTAATAACTATGAATGAGTTCCCCTAATCTACTGATATTAACAGTTTGGCACACATTTGAAAACTTTCTGTAGTCTAATGCTCCTTGGGATGCTTCATCAGGCGAGTGACTGTGATTGCAATACAGACCCAGGAGACAGATGCTCACCGTATCAAAGGCATTTTAGACAGACAAGGTAAAAACATGTCATATTTTGTTACATTTGTTTTGAGCCACACTTTACTTTTGAAAGAGCATGTGTCATTGATTTAATTCAGTGTTTTCCTAGATCTTGTAATCCCGTGGAAACTGGATAAACTGATCATGATTTAAATTATACTCTATGTTCGTCAAATATGCTGTTGTAGGTATAGAATATTAATGACTCAGTTCAGCTGTAGTTTCAATGTTATCAGTATATGTGTACAGTATTTTTCCCCTGAAGGGTGTTTTCTAATTGCTATTCATTGCATTTTTTTTTAGTCACTGCACTCTTCCCCTTCCCTTCAGACTGACCTAGTGACCAGTGTTGAGAATCATTAGCTAATTCCGTGATCTTCAGATCACAGATGGTTCAGTATACATTTGCTGAAAGTTTTAGTTTTGTAGTAGATGAACTGTTCAAAATTTCTCTGACAGTCAAGTGGAACAGGTTCCTTACATTAAGGTCAGTTTCACTAATCCACCAAATTTCTAATGGATCCATTCGTATGGTCTGTTCATTAATGCAATGTTTCGGTGGATTTGAGCTCGACAGGTTTTAGATTTTTTTCCCCCTAATACTACATATCTGTGGTGTAAACAGGTAGTACAGAAGTGCTTAAAATCTTCATGTATCGTCAGTGTGATTCAAGGCCATTCATTCTCATGCTTTACTAGTCGAGCAAAGTATTGACCATATATGTATTTATGTATGCTACCAGGCACTATATTGGACAGGTGGGGAACACATTTAAACGCTATCCCAAACTGTCTCTTGCAGCTATTATGAAATGTTGCTTGGAGAGATCAGACATATTAAAAACCATTTTTAAAAGCCGTGTTTGAGACTGTCGCTACCCAATCTTGACCATGATTTCTAAAACTGATTTTAATGTGGCTTAGCATTTGTATAGTCTTTTACACCATTTTATCCCAGAACCGGTTTAACCTGTGTTTCAAATAGCTCCAGGAAGTACTGTATTAATATTAAAAGGTTGGGTTGGGTTTTTTTTATTCTACTGAGGTTAGAATCATAGAATAGAATCATAGAATATCAGGGTTGGAAGGGACCTCAGAAGGTCATCTAGTCCAATCCCCTGCTCAAAGCAGGACCAATTCCCAGTTAAATCATCCCAGCCAGGGCTTTGTCAAGCCTGACCTTAAAAACCTCTAAGGAAGGAGATTCTACCACCTCCCTAGGTAACGCATTCCAGTGTTTCACCACCCTCTTAGTGAAAAAGTTTTTCCTAATATCCAATCTAAACCTCCCCCACTGCAACTTGAGACCATTACTCCTCGTTCTGTCACCTGCTACCATTGAGAACAGTCTAGAGCCATCCTCTTTGGAACCCCCTTTCAGGTAGTTGAAAGCAGCTATCAAATCCCCCCTCATTCTTCTCTTCTGCAGACTAAACAATCCCAGTTCCCTCAGCCTCTCCTCATAACTCATGTGTTCCAGACCCCTAATCATTTTTGTTGCCCTTCGCTGGACTCTCCAATTTATCCACATCCTTCTTGTAGTGTGGGGCCCAAAACTGGACACAGTACTCCAGATGAAGCCTCACCAATGTCGAATTAAACCATTATTAATGCAGGATTTATATTATTCCCTGGTCTTACAATGAGTTTCCATGCCATTTGATGTTACTTGCCATTAGGATGACTGCCCCTCTAGTAGGGTGAGAAATAACTTTAAAAAAACAATAGTAATAATTTCTTGTGAATTTAGTGCTGATGCAGAACACCAGATTGACAGCTGTTGGATTCAAATCCTCCATTTCTCCACAGAACAAGTGGAGCTTTGACAGTCGCCATGCCAACTTCATCATGCTTCTCTACCAATGCACCTCAGCTCTGCACGGGAGGGGCCATCCACCGCTAGCAGTGAGAGGGTGTTTAGGCTTCTTGCCCATTTAGGCCTCCGTCTCTCTGTTGAGGCTGCCAACAAGAAGGCCAGTTAGTGGTGGTGACAAATGTGGACGTTTGTCCCATTAGCAGCTGGCCTGAGAACATCAAACTGATTTCACACAAGCCACAAAACAGCCATTAGATGGCAACAATTTTTGGCATGACTAGCCTGTCCTGGATTAAAATCTGGAATTGAGGAGGAAAGAGAGATTCTATACATTACGAATCTCCTGAGCTATCCAGGCTCCTCAGTAAAACCTATTTTAAATTAAATCTTTTACATAGGTGTCCCGGCTTATACACAAGACGTGCTTCTCAACATGTGAACCCATCAGACAGCTGAGCAGAATGGTGCAGCTTTCCTTATAAGGCAAGAAGTTTTAAAGATCAGATTTTCCTTTCATCCTTCCCCTGAGAGGTAAGGACTCTCAAAACAGGCCTTAATTTGGACCCAAAAATTGGCATAAAATGAACGTTGTTAAAACAGCTAAATTTAAAATGAGCTTAAATGGATTGTGTTGTGTTCTGGAGTACACTAGAGTTCAGCAACTTTTAGTTTCAAGAGCAACAGTATTGAGAAACCACTGTGGGCACCACTTAGTTGTCACTTTATATAGGCACCTATTTATGTGTGTTGGAGTAGGTATCGTCTTGGATTGCTTGGTTTTGGTTTTGCACAATTTTGTCTTTGTGGATTTCCAACAACAGATTTCCCAAGAGATTTTGCTAAAAACAGTTATACTAACTAAATATTTTTATGTGAGAGGATATTTATTAGTCCTATAAATAAGGATGTTATGGAAATATTCCTAGAAAGCATATATTATTTATAAGTGTGCTACGTCAAATGTTTGTTCAGTCATGTAAACAAAGCAAGAGGTCTGTTGCCAGTGCACTGTCGTAAAGCTTAGCTATTATGAAACAGGGAGCAAAACACTTCCAGCTATTAAAAACAAAGAGCCAAATCCTCGGCTATTGCAAATTGGCTTAACACCGTTGTTTGGAGCTCTGCAGATTTACCCCAGCTGAGGCTGTGGCCCCAGAAAAATAAATCCACAAAACGTGTGATGTTTCCCCGTGACAGCTGAAATTGTGCTAAATAAAACTGTTGTGGTCATCTCGTACCGGAGTAAACAAAATATCACTTACACAGTTTGTCAACACTACCCATACTTTTAAAAATAGACTTTACAGTCTTTTTTTGCTTTTTATAATGGTGTCACTTTGGCATTCACTTGATTCAGCTGGTTATTCCTAGAGTGCCCACTCTAGTGACTGCTTTATCCTTTTACACTCAGAACTTTTCCTCTACTCATTCAGAAGCCCTTGTTTTTCAAGTTACAAAGCCTTTGATTTCAGAGGCATTTCAGTTAAGCAATATGGTATTTCCCTGGCTTGCTTTCAAGAAATCTAACTATGCTCCAGTGTCACAAGGGGTTTCTGCAATTAATAGCCGCACTATCTTTGATATCATTTTCTAGAATCTGCCTTTTTATTTTTGTTTTTTCTCACGGAGTTGGTTAAAAATCAGTGGCAGTTAGAGAGCAGCAGCTGAGACAGGAATGAGTTAGCAGTTACTTATTGGGATTCCTTCCAAGGAGAGATGGTGGCTTTTTAAAATCTTTTTAAAATAAGAGTCTAGGAGAGTAACTATTGTATGCTGAATCTGAGGGGGAACCATCGAAAGACACTTCATAAAAAAACAAAAATCTCAATAAGTGATGAGAAGAAATTAAGGATTTTTTAAAGGTTGTCTTTAGAGATTTTTCTCATATAACAGATACATAAAAATCATTTGGATATTAAAATATTTTAACATGTTGCAAATTATTAATACATTGGTCCTGATCTGCCTTTATTTACGCTGTTTCACACAGGTGTAACTCACTGACTTCAATGAAGTCACTTCTTGTTATCTGTGATGTGAGAGGAAGGGTCCTGTTTTAGTTGTACTGTGCAAATATGTGTGAATGTTACAGTTTGCACTAAATACATACATGTCAAAACTTTGAAAGCAGCTGTACATTAATAGTACTGTAATAGCAATGACCTGATATCAAATATTCATAATTATAGTCCTTGCTTCTTCAGGGTGACTGTGATTATAGACATAATAAAACTTGAATTGCCTAAAATAAAAGTATGCTCCTTGACTTGCACCTTTCACATTTTAAAAATTTCCCCCGGTTGATTAGTCCTTTATAGGCACTGCACAATTTGTTCCCAAAACAAAAATACTACTTAATATTCACAATGCAATTCAAAGCACGTTACAAAAATGGGGTTAGTAAATTAATGACAAGCACCTAGATTTTATATGTCCGACATTTTGATTTTTTTAGATAAGCTTTGGTTTTTTAAATTAAAGTGAATCATGTATCTAGTGTGTGTTTAACAGTGCATTCAGATTTAAAATTTACCTGCCGGAATAGCCATGTGCTTTACCACTGATATGAGTCAGAACAAAAATTGTAACTTCTTCACATCTTATAATATTGTCTTGAAATGCAAATATTTTACCATTAATTTTAGCAGTAAAAGACCAGTTCTGTAGTTCTTGTCAATGATATTTGCATCTGATTCTTTCTGAGAAATCCAGTAAAGTCTTACATTAAAGTATCTAGGAACAACAGAAGTTTTTGAATTGGGGCCTGATTTTCTAAAGGGTAGAAGTTCAGAACCACATGCAGTAACGCCTGTGCAATTGTGTGTCCACGTACTGCTGGTGTGTGTGTGAATCAGGTATTTGTAGCTCTCTTGCTCGGTGTCTAAATTGTCATTTGCATACGCAGTTGTCTGATTTATCCACAGTAATTGTGCATGCATATTGGAACCATGATCCAAATCCAGTGGAGTCAATGAAAAGGCCCAGGATACATCATTGCATGTGTATTTATGTGCGTGACTGCATGCTTCTGCCCTCTTCAAAATTTGACCCTTAATTCCTTAATATCTGGATTTAGCATTTGTAGTGGGAGAGTGGGCTAGGGTATGCTGTAAAGTGACATTGAAAACCTAACCATACGGGATCAGGAGCTGCAGTTTTCCTACTAGGCTACTAGTGGAAAACCAACACAAAACAGGTGTCCAAAAGAATGTTTTAAAGCATCAGGCTTGAAAGAATGTTATTTCGTAGCCATCTGTCCATATTTAAACTAAATGTACATATTCTTGCGTATGCAAACATTCTCTTCCTCTCCCTCTGGGGGGTGTGTGTCTCTCTCTCCTATATATGCTGGGCATGGCAAGGTCTTTTAATTTGAAATATTAACATGAATCAGACATCTGGGTTTTCGGGGAGGAGCATTTGTCGCTGCAGCATAAACAGTTTAAACTCTGGAGCTTCTTTATGACTTAGCTTTTTCCTTGTATTAAAGGTGGATTTCAGATTTCAGAGAGCTATCAGGAACATATGAACTGACAGTAAGTAATTGGGTGTATTTCATTTGTCTGTCATAATGAGTGTTTGTGTGAGAGCTTTACTCCAAGGTTAGAAATAGAATCATGCGTGTTTCTTTCTGGGGTTTCAAATGCTGCAGTTAGGCAGAGTCTAGAATACACGACTTTTCAAATATAGACTGTTGCTCTTCTGGAGTTTTCCCATAGAGATCGTATAAAGAAGGGGGTTCCCCGAAATGTTAATGTAAAATCTCAATCTGTAGACTAAGATATTCTTATGAACTGAAACAAAGTGCCGATGGTTACTAAGGAAGAGAATGCAAAAGAGAAAATGCCATTTTAAAATATAAAGGGATTTTTAAAAATCTTGCTTTATGCTATGCTGAAGTGTAACGTGAGTTTCTGTAGGGCTTGTAAATAGGTCTGTTCACAGAACACAGGATAAAACATCGTGTTATTGATCCCCTTGTGATCCTTTAGTAAAAAGCTTTTATGTGAGGGTTTTTAGGTTTATCCAGTAATATAAAGGTGTAGGATTGTTAATTAAAGTCCCTGGTTGTAATTCTGACCTCTTACACCCATGACTGTATATGTGAAAGCAAAATTTGTTTTCTTGAGTCAAAATGTGGACAAAACTCTTATATTTGGAGCAGCTTCATTTTCATTGGCCCTTTCCCCTAATCTAGTAATAACCCAGGTTTCCTTTTCCGTCTGGCTGGGAAAGAGGTATCACTTTCTGAAGTAATGAGGCTAACTTTAAGTGCGAATTTATTTCAAAGATAATTCTTTCACGTAGTGATTGTTACAAGCATTTATGAAACTCCCATTCATGTGGTATATTAATGCCCTTTACAAGGGTTAGGCTTAAGAGCAAACATTTCTCAAAGGATTAATCCCCAAATAATGGAAACAATGGAAACAGCCTTCATATGGTGGTACCCCTGCACCCGTCCACGCATCATTGGTAGCATTGTCAGTTCTTGGGCAGACGTAAATGTGTGTGGCGGGATATTGGCCAGGAGTGTTACTGAGGCATTTTGGCTTTTTTTGAGGCATTCGGTATAGATCACTGTCAGATGTCTAGATGGATCGTAGTCTGTTCTAGTTTGGCAATATCCTGTGGTCTGCTTGTTTTGGAAAAGTTCACAGTAATCATAGAAATGCAGGGTTGGAAGGGGCCTTGAGAGGTCATCTAGTCCATCCCCAACACTGAGGCAGGACCAAGTAAACCTAGAGCAGCCCTGGTCAGTGTTTGTCCAACCTGTTCTTAAAAACCTCCAGTGATGAGGATTCCACAACCTCCGGTGGAACCCTGTTCCAGAGCTTAACTATGTTTATAGTTAGAAAGTTTTTCCTACTATCTAAGCTAAATCTCCCTTGCTGCAGATTAAGCCACTACTCCTTGTCCCGCCTTCAGTGAACACGGAGAACAATTGGTCAGCGACCTCTTTCTAATCGCCCTTAACATATTTGAAGACTGTGATCATCCCCCACCTTCAGTCTTCTTTTCTCAAGACTAAACATGCCAATTTCTTTCATCCTTTCCTCATAGGTCATGTTTGAGGATAATGAAGTAGCTTTGTGGTTGTTTACCGTTTCAGCAGCATTCTGAATAGATAGCGAGCAGGGCATTGCATTTGCCAAGGCCAGAGAAAACAAGGTTGCAGTAATTGAGACAGGAGCGTTTAGCTGCGTGGATGGCTAGGAAAGGCTGTGCTTTAGCCATGTTATACAGAAAGAAAATGCAAGATGTAATCATAGCCTGGATGTGAGGACCTAGAGAGAGGTCAATGTTCAGGCCGATGCTCAGCTGATGGGCCTGAGAAACAGGCAGGATTGTGGTGCTGTCCACAATGATGGAAAAAGGAGGTAGGGTAGAAGGCTTGGGGGAAATATCGACGAGGAAATGGCAGAGAGACAGGCTGAGATTTTAGCCCGGTCGGTAGGAAATAATTCTGGAGTGACGTGGTACAGCTGTGAGTCATCCACACAGGGAGGTAGTTGCATCGGTTTGTGGATGAGATTGCCCAGGGATAAGGGGGCCGAGGACACAGCCCTGTGGAACCCCCAGAGAAAGTTGGAGTGGGGTGTCGAGAAGGATCCTCCTAGGGACATGCTGAAGGAATGATTAGAGAGGTAAGAGGAGAACCAGGAGAGGACAAGGGAAGACAAGATTTCAAGAACGCACAGTCAGTGGCGTCGAGGAGGAAGAGGATGGAGTAGGTTCTGAACTTTCGCTAGGGAGAGATCACTGGAGACTTTGGCAAAAGCAGTCTCAGTGGTGTGCCCCAAATCTCTGCCTTCCTGGAACCTTCCCTTCCCATACCATCGGACCCTCCCTACACTCTCCAACCTTTTCCCTCCCAATATCCCCCACTCCCAGGTAACCTGGATCTCCTCCCCAACCTACAGCACCAATGCTGGGCCCTCCACCCACTTTTCCACATTCCCAGTCTCCCACTCGCCCAGGCCCGCCCTCCCTCCCACCCACTACCAGTTCCCAGGAACTCCTATTCCTGGCTCCCTCCCTCCCTCTTCCTTCCACTGTACAGACCTTCCTATATTCCCTCTAGTCCTAAACTTCCATGCACCCTCCCTTCCTCCCACTGCTTTCAGCCCTCCCTGCTTTGTGGCATGACAGGAGTACCAGCTCCCCATCTTCTTCTCCCCTCCCACTGCTCACTCTTTTCCCAAGCACACCTGAAAGCATAATTAGTTCTATACAATTAGATGAGTCCCAGTTAATTTTCATTGTGTGTTAAGTCCTCCTGCTGATCATGTGTTGCCAAGAAAACTCTGAAGATTCTGTTTCCTCTGTTTCTGTAGAGAATTGATATAACTCCCAATAATAATAATTGTTTTGCGTGTAAATCATCCAACCATCAGTGGGAGAACAGGATGTTTCAGTGTTAAAGGTTAAACTGGCAAAACATGGCCCTTAAATCATGGTGTGGATGTGCTATGTTAAACCACTAAAGCCATATTCCAGAGCATAGTTTCAGATTACATTTGTAGAAACAGTGAATTTCTATTAGGACTCAAATAAATGAGAAATGCAATAAACTTTGCTAACAGTAAAGTACTATACGCAGAATAGAGGGAAACAATCAGGCATTTCATCAGACTTTAAAATGTAAAGTCTGTTACCAGAATTTTTGGGATTTACTGAATTGCATGAATCCTGGTGGACATTCTTTCCTTCTATAATTCTAACACTGTTGGCAAAATGAATCCACTGTGTATTAATAGAGCTCTTTCATAAAAAAGGAAAGTCATTTTGTAATGTGTGTGCATGCTGCATCATACTGTAAAAGTGCCCTTTTATTACCTGATTGTGATTGTGACTTTAGCAAAAGAGAAATTTCAATGTGCCATCTAGCATGTATCACAAAAACTATGTAAAAAGAACCATTGTAGTATCAAGATATATTTGAGATGTATCTTTGTTTTTTGCTTTGGATCTGATTGCATGAATTACGAGAGAAGAGGAGAATGTGCAATGTTTTGTACATAAAAATGTGCTCCAGGTAATTTTGGGCTGTCACGATCAGGGTTGTAGCTAATAATTTGCAGTTTGTACATATGTTGGATCTACTGTTCCTTGGTCTAAATTAATATATATGTAATCTCCTGAAGTTCACACCCAAGATGCTCATTAGCCTACTGTCCTTGTTAAAACAAAGCAATCCTGTCAGTCACCATAAAAGATTCCACAGAGAATTAAACATTACACTTTGTAGTATATGCCTATCTACAGGACACCTGGGGTAACTTCTGTCTTCAGTTCAAAAGAGAAGGAACTAAGAAGCAAGGGCTATGTCACTGCTGTTGTGCTTGTGTGTAGAGATCTGCACGTGACGGAGAGATTCACTTCATGTGAAGTACTGTACCATCACAGCGTTCCACAAAAATGTGAAAAATCCTCTATTTAAAGAAAAAAATCCACCAGCCCCAACAATGCCTGGCAGTATGCCTCAATCTGAATCCTTCTCATGCCGTCAGATATTGCTTACAGCACAAACAGAGCTCTGCCATCACTATCTGCTCATTGCATGTTCTCTATTAAGTCACATAAGTTTTCCCCCTCTCTCTAGCATTTGACAGAAGGATTCTTTTGACTGGCCCTTTTGGGTGTTCCTCCAGATGCCAGTGGCACACCTGCAGATGCTCTGGCCTTATTCTTAACACATGTCCCAAATATTTCCATCTTCTTTTTTGGTTGATTAATTTTGAATCATCATACTGCTAAAGCATGTAGTATTAACAAAGTTTTTTGTCTGAGAATTTCCTAAACGTTTATAAACATTTTACAGTTGTTTAGTGACAGGAGGCCCTGTGGATCTGAGAAACTGTTCAGACCGTGGAACTTAGCTGAAAATAAGGACTACAGTTTGAAAGCAGCAGTCAAAGGCATTGTAGGTCACAAAGCAAAACAAAATTCCTTCACATAGCTCACATGTGTAAGAATTTGTTATCCAGAATTACGAAGCATTCTAGAGAGAGTACTGTGCAATTTATGATTGTGTAATGTTCATAACAAGGCTAAAAATGGAAAAAGGCAGCATTACAGGGCAGGCATATCGAAGGCAAAAGATTATGTAGTGGCTCTGCATTTTTTTTTTAATTATTGAAGGAAGTGAATTGTTTTTCAATAATGAATATTTGAAGTAATTACATATTAAATATTTGGAATAACCGTTGGCAATAAAAATATAAAAGCTCAAACATCATCAGTGTTATTGTGTGCTCAGATTGTGCAGAAGTTTCAGTAACAGTAGCTTCAGCTTTGTAAGAAGTCACTTTTTTGCTGTATGTATTTGAGAGGCAATTAGTTTTTTCTGTTTAACAATAGCTCCACTTACTGACTGCAGGCTGAGAATCAGTGTGATTTACACACTGCATAATATGGTATTACTGCAAGACAAAAACCTCCCTCTGTTAAAAACCATATATTACTGGCACTGAACTTGGAGCCATGGACTCACTTTTATGCTTGAGTGGATAAAGAATGATAGGTTCATGTTCATTCAGACTAGCTTTTTTGAGTGACAAATAGAAAAGCAGACTTTTCTCCCTCTTTATTAGTTTGATACAATTTACTGTGAAGATTTGTTTTTCTGATGTCGTTTTCGTATGTGTCATGCACAGAAAGGAGCAAAGTTCAGAAAAGGTAAGGAGCAGAAACAATATAGCAGGTTTCGATTTCTCCCAAGCCCACTGAAACCCCTCTGCACCAGCTCCATTTTGCTTATTATGACTGCAGGGGCACCCAAGGTACAGCTTGAGAATCAGTGCCGTCTGGTGATACCTCCAGTTTCCTATATTTTAGCTACTAGATATGATATATATGATACGATATGGGGAGCCTAATAATTTTAACCAGCCAAAACTCCAGAAGTTTGATTCTGATCTAATTTACATCAGTTGAACTCCATTGGTTTCAGTGAAGTTCCGCCTTTTTGAACTGGGCCCCTGATCTGCTATTGCCCTCTAATGGAGCTGTAAGTGTGTGTGTGTGTAAATCAGCTTTTTTTTCAATCATATTATGATTTTATTCTGTACAACCATCTGGAATTATTTCCCTATAACTGCAGGCTCAGAAGACAAAGCTGATGAACTCAGCTGACAAACAATTTCTATCCCCCTCTCAAGGAAGATATGAGCATGAGTAAACATTATGGTTGTCATGTGCTCGTTTTTTGACTAACAGTTCGTCAGCATAGATTGGGCTGCTGACAGGTTGCCAAGATGGCCTTTTAAATAGCAAATTTTAGGTCCCCCAGTTTTAATTCCACTTTCCTGATTTGCATCACACTTCTGAATCTTTCTCCAAGAAAAATCTGTTTCTGGAGTACAGCCAAATAATCCCTATCTAAAAGGAGTTGTCGGGCTAGCAGTTTATTGAAGCACAGATCAGCACAACTGGGGGCAAGGCTAATGTGGGTGATGACCTATTCGCCACTGTCAACTCGGGGAGCAACGTGTAACCCCCGGCTCCACCACACCTCTCTGTAACTCACTGAAATCAGAGGGAGGGCACTTACAATCAGCCAGTGGGGCTTGTTCCCCCAATCTTAGCCCTCTCCGGAGTGGTTCATAAACTTCACTGTTCCTCATTGAGACTCCCCAACATTCATGAGGTTCTTGTATACACACTGGAATTGTCTACTTTGTCCTGCTGTCAGACCCTGGGTTTGGAGTTCCATTTTATCCTCTCCTGGTAGAATCTCCTTCCTTAGAAGTTTTTAAGGTCAGGCTTGACAAAGCCCTGGCTGGGATGATTTAATTGGGGATTGGTCCTGCTTTGAGCAGGGGGTTGGACTAGATGACCTCCTGAGGTCCCTTCCAACCCTGATATTCTATGATTCTATGATTCTCTCCTTCCCATCCAGGTCTTTTTCAGGCCTCTTTTGTAGCTTGAGGATATATTACTTCTTGTTCTTTTGCCTTTCTCTCCCATGAGTTACAGAAATCATTTATCCGCCACATCCCCTCAGTCTTAAGTGATGCTAAATGTTATCACCCTCTTCCCTTTGGTCCCAATTGTATTATATATAGGCATAGCCTTGTGCTGAAGCCACATTGACCCATGGAGACCTCAGGGAAGAGTTCCTTGCCATAGTTCTCCAACACACAGGGGGAGAACTGTACACCAAATCTCCACCCACCTGTGCTCACCAGTGCTTTGGGGCATGCTCCCACCCCTTCTCACGGGCTGCAGTTGTGCCTGGCTGCTGAGCAGAGGCCCCAGGGGTACGGGCTTCCCTCTGTGTCACATCAGAAACCAATTCCGTCGTGTTTATTGCTTCTTCCCTAGGTATAGATACAAAATTCACAAAAGTGGCCCCAATACTAATTCTTGCGACATGCTGTTCCTTCTATATTTTTTTCTCATTTTTCTTAATCTCTTGTGCAATCTTCCTTTTACTCTCCAAACTAGGAATTGTAAAGGCGTAGCCAAATGTGCAGTTTCCTTTCATTTTGGCATGTTCTCAGGATGTGTCTTAGGAAATTGCCGCACGGATAAACCTTTAGAAAGGCGTGCGATTAGAGTACACATACATTCCTGTTCTAAATTATTATGTAGTATAGAATTAGGTCAGGCACACCCATTCTAAGTGTGTATTTCCTGCTTAACTCATGTTTCTCATCCTAGTTCCATATGGAAATTTATTTGCGGATTTAAAGGGACACTGTCACCTTAAAACTAAGATTTTGTTTTATTCATCTTGGTTACACTTTAAATTATTAAGGTTGGAAGAATTTTAAATGTGAGATTGTTTCTTTGTTGCCTCTAGCATCTTGAATGGTGAATTAAACTAGTCACTTTCACTGTTTTTAGTCAGTTTTACTTTTCCTGCTGTCATGCAAAAAGCACAGTCCTTCAGTGCTGGGGCAGGGTTGCCAAACACTAAGGAAATGTTTTATTCCAAACAAAATTCAGTTTAATGTATGAAAAATTTCCATTAATATTAGGTTTTATAAAACCTCCTAACCTAAACCACCTGGTAATGTCTTTAAAAACTATCAACTAAATATCAAATTTGTATTGGGATAAGGAAGAAGGACATAGTATCACTATGAAAATAAGAGGTGGCAGGAGACAGCTGGTCTGCACTGGGTTTTTATTATCTTTCATTGAATAAAATACTTTGAAAATAGATAGAGCCTTGCTGGGATACAAAACTGCATCTGATCTGCAGACCATGTTTGCGGACATCCACATCCGCGGATGCAAATATCCATGGGTATACAGCTGATATCTTCGCATTTGCCGGGCTCTAAATACAGATGAACTTTGGTTGCTGGATATTTATTATTGTGAACAGACTTTAACTATTTTCCTTTACCATGTTCTCTGTTTACAATTATTTTTTATTTTGTTCTGTCATAGGTGGCCCAGTCAACCCCTCTAATATCTGTGTGAGGGGACTGTGTGCTGTGGGGGGTAATCCCTAATATCACAGAGAGCAGGGAAGGATACTGTAGTAGAGGCAGCTAGCCATCCCCCCACCTTTCAGTACACAACAGGGAAGATCCAAATGGAGGGTGTGACGGGTTCGGTCACAGAGACGCCCTTGGGACTGTCACCTGACATGCTGGAATTATCTCTGAGCCCGTTTTCCCTGCCAGCTTGGGACTCCAGAACCCTGCCTTGTTGAGCCAGACATGCTGGCCTGCTGCAACACAGACCCAGGTCTGTTCCACGCCCCCAAAGCTGCAGACCTTAACCAAAAACTGCTCAGCAGGTCACCTGTCTCCAGCACCCAGACACCCAGCTTCCAATGGGATCCAAACCCCAAATAAATCTGTTTTACTCTGTATAAAGCTTATACAGGGTAAACTCATAAATTGTTTGCCCTCAATATCACTGATAGAGAGGTATGCACAACTGTTTGCTCCCCCAGGTATTAATCACTTACTCTGGAGTAATTAATAAACAAAAGTGATTTTATTAAGAATAAAAAGTAGGATTTAAATGGTTTCAAGTAATAACAGACAGAACAAAGTAAGTCACCAAGCAAAATAAAGCAGAACATGCAAGTCTAATCCTAATACATTAAGAAACTGTTTACAGGTAAAATCTCACCCTCAGAGATGTTCCAATAAGCTTCTTTCACAGACTAGACTCCTTCCTAGTCTGGGACCAATCCTTTCCTCTGGCACAGTCCTTGTTAGTTCCAGCAGACATCTTAGGTGGAAACTAGGGGTATTCTCATGACTGGCAGCCCCTTTTATTCTGTTCCACCCCCTTTTATACCTTTGGCACAAGGTGGGAATCTTTTGTCTCACTGGGTCCCCAACCCTCCTTCTAAATGGATTCCAGTATCATGTGACATGGTCACATGTCACTGTAAGACCTCATTCTTCATTACCCATGTGCTGTCCCACACAGCCACAGGAAGGCTTGCAGGTAAATAAACCATCTACAACCAATTGTCCTAGTCAATGGGAGCCATCAAGATTCTAAACCACCGTTAATGGCCCACATTTTGCATAGTTACAATAGGACCTCAGAGTTATACTTCATATGTCTAGCTTCAGATACAAGAATGGTACATGCATACAAATAGGACAAACACACTCAGTAGATTATAAGCTTTGTAATAATACGTTACAAGAGACCTTTTGCATAAAGCATATTCCAGTTACATCACATTCACACTCATAAGCATATTTCCATAAAACATTATGGAGTGCAACTTCACAGAGGGTTCCACCTTACTGAGAATCATGTGGAACAAGCATCAGTCTGATTGTTATTTAACTCTGCAGAGTGTTTTGCAGGCTGTCTGAAAGATGCTGTACCAAATGAAGCTGTGTCCGTTTTCACTTTAAAATGTTGTAAAAACTGTACTTCCTTATTCCCTGCCAGACTGCCTTTGTAGTGTTTTACAACATTCCTCAGTGAATCACGACAGATAACCCTGCACCTTCCAGTTTTGTAACCAACACAATTTTTCTCTCAATCTCTTGCCTATTGAGGAATGTTTTAATTTTCTAAGTTATTTTAAAATGGAGTCTTCCTTTTCCAGGAAATGGGCAAATGTCCCAAGCCAAGTATATCAGCCCTGTAAATCTCCCCTTGCTGGATACTCAGTAGGCTACTGCATGTGGGCCCCGCTACACAGGACCCATGTGCTCTTAAACGTCCCTTGATCTGACTAGGCTCCAGCACTCTTTGACCTCTTGACACACTTTCTGGCCACAGTCCGTTACCCCTTCACAGAAGTGGAACCTCCTGGTTCAGCAGCCCGAGACCCCCACGACCAGTGCTGACCTGTTTTCTCCCTCCCTGCGAAGAAACCCCAGTAGTTTAAGCACACACTTTCCCAGAGCTCCAGCCTTGCGGCCACTCTAGTTTACAGTTTATCTCTTCAGCAACACATGATAGTTGAAGCACATAACTCACAGGCTTTGTAAAGGTTTCTAAGGTAATTACTCTTTACTTTGAATGGCACGAGATACACAGATCTAAACAAAATGATAAACCACCTATATGCCCTTCCCTGCCTCAGTTTCCTCGCCATTCTTGAGCATTCTTTGGGATTTGGTCAGAGTCCAGGACCCCACTCCTGTATATAGCTTCTAGAAATAATTGAATGAGTTTGTCTCCTGCAGCCAGCTTCTTTTTTTCTCAGCTGATACCTCAATCAAAAACTGTCCCCTCTGCTATGAAAACATGCCCCTCTGGACCTCTGTCTTGCCCCAAGTTTCCTTTAGTCTTTTTTTGAGCCTCTGCTCTATCACCTCTGTCCCTTTGTTCTCCTGTTTGGGGATTTTCCATTCTGCACTCCCTGGAGATAAACTTGATCAAAGTGGTTTTCCAGCTCTGACACCCTTCTTTGCATATCCATTGTTTGGCCAGAGCATAATTGTTAAGTTTAACAACTTTTCTTTTTTCTGAAGCTTCTTCCAGACAGGATGGCTGATACCACGGACCTCGCCAGCCCATGGCTGACTCTCTATGCATTGAGACATTCACTGATACAACAATTTCATATAACTAAGCAGATTTCATAACATGCACATAGGCAGGTTCGCCAAATTGTCACACTAAGGCCTGGGCTACTATTCGCATAGCTGAAGTCAAAGTATCTTAATTCGACTTACCTGGCTGTCCTCACGGCGATCCCGTCAACTCTGCTTACTCCTCCTGCCGAGGTGGAGTACGGGCGTTGATTCGGGGATCAATTCATCGCGTCTAGACAAGACATGATAAATCGATCCCCGATAGATCGAGCACTACCCGCAGAAGTGGTTCGGGACTATTTAGAAAAGCTGGACGTGCACAAGTCCATGGGGCCAGATGCGCTGCATCCGAGAGTGCTAAAGGAGTTGATGGATGTGATTGCAGAGCCATTGGCCGTTATCTTTGAAAACTCATGGCGATCTGGGGAAGTCTCGGACAAGTGGAAAAAGGCTAATGTAGTGCCCATCTTTTAAAAAGGGAAGAAGGGGGATCCTGGGAACTACAGGCCAGTCAGCCGCACCTCAGTCCCTGGAAAAATCATGGAGCAGGTCCTCAAGGAATCAATTCTGAAGCACTTAGACGAGAGGAAAGTGATCAGGAACAGTCAGCACAGATTCATCAAGGGCAAGTCATGCCTGACCAACCTGATTGCCTTCTATGATGAGATAACTGGTTCTGTGGATGAAGGGAAAGCAGTGGATGTGTTGTTCCTTGACTTCAGCAAAGCTTTTGACATGGTCTCCCCCAGTATTCTTGCCAGCAAGTTAAAGAAGTATGGGCTGGATGAATGGACTATAAGGTGGATAGAAAGTTGGCTAGATTGTCGGTCTCAACGGGTAGTGATCAATGGCTCCATGTCTAGTTGGCAACCGGTATCAAGTGGAGTGCCCCAAGGGTTGGTCCTCGGGCCTGTTTTGTTCAATATCTTCGTAAATGATCTGGAGGATGGCGTGGATTGCACCCTCAGCAAGTTTGCAGATGACACTAAACTGGGAGGAGAGGTAGATTCGCTGGAGGGTAGGGATAGGATACAGAGGGACCTAGACAAATTAAAGGATTGGGCCAAAAAAATCTGATAAGGTTCAAAAAGGACAAGTGCAGAGTCCTGCATTTAGGACAGAAGAATCCCATGCACCGCTACAGACTAGGGACAGAGTAGCTCGGCAGCAGTTCTGCAGAAAAGGACCTAGGGGTTACAGTGGACGAGAAGTTGGATATGAGTCAACAGTGTGCCCTTGTTGCCAAGAAGGCCAATGGCATTTTGGGATGTATACGTAGGGGCATTGCCAGCAGATCGAGGGACGTGATCGTTCCCCTCTATTCGACATTGGTGAGGCCTCATCTGAAGTACTGTGTCCAGTTTTGGGCCCCACACTACAAGAAGGATGTGGAAAAATTGGAAAACGTCCAGCGGAGGACAACAAAAATGATGAGGGGACTGGAACACATGACTTATGAGGAGAGGCTGAGGGAACTGGGTTTGTTTAGTCTGCGGAAGAGAAGAATGAGGGGGATTTGGTAGCTGCTTTCAGCTACCTGAAAGGGGGTTCCAAAGAGGATGGATCTAGACTGTTTTCAGTGGTAGCAGATGACAGAACAATGAGTAATGGTCTCAAGTTGCAGTGGGGGAGGTTTAGTTTGGATATTAGGAAAAACTTTTTCACTAGGAGGGTGGTGAAACACTGCAATGTGTTACCAGGGAGGTGGTGGAATCTCCTTCCTTAGAGGTTTTTAAGGTCAGGCTTGACAAAGCCCTGGCTGGGATGATTTAGTTGGGGAGTGGTCCTGCTTTGAGCAGGGGCTTGGACTAGATGACCTCCTGAGGTCCCTTCCAACCCTGATATTCTATGATTCTATGATCTGGCGGGTAGTGAAGACGTAGCCGAAGTAAAATCAAATGCTAGGAAACAGACCTGAGTTTTAATTTTGGCTCTGGCACTAACTCCCTTGCAAGGTCAGAGCCTAGATGTTCAAAAACTTGTTTTGGGTGCTGAACTTGAGACATGATGGACCTGAGTTTTAGAGGTGCTTAGTACCCAGAAGTCCAGTTGAAGGCAGTTGGAGCTGAGGGCCCTCCACGCCTCTAAAAATCAGGCCCAAGCTGTTTTAGGTTGGGCACTCAGAACCCATGGCTACTTTTGGAAAAGTCCTGGCCTTCCCTGTGCCTTTGTTTTCTGTCACTAAAACACTTTCTGACAGTACCTCAGATGCGTGTTCAAAGAATTAATTAGTTAATGTTTGGAAAGAGCTTTGAAGATGAAAAGTGCTAATTATTATTTATATGCTTGTTCCCACCATGGCAAAGACTAAGGTAATGTACCTTTACCCCAGTCAGGACATTAATGAACTGGGAGGACTTCAATATAGCCTTGTTATATGGGCTTAAGAACCATTTTCCATGCCGGATTGTTCATATAATTGTAGGTACATTAAATAAGCATCTGTTGTGCCTTCCATGTGTGGTCATGGCGTAAAATGCTGACTCAATAACACCCATTTTGTTAATCCACCAAAACTGGGGTTTAGTCACGTCTATAAGGCACAGGCTCTTGTTGGGGGAAGAGTGGAGCCATACTGCCGCAGTGGAAACACCACTGGCATTATTCACAGTGCGCCAGATTTTCAGAAGGGCTGAGCACTCTCAATTTCAGTTGAAATCAATGGGGAACACCAGCCACATTGCCTCTTAGAACTCGCGGGATTGATACTGGTGTGCACCTGCTGCTATGTCTTGAGGACTGTTAGCCTTGTACCTTTCACCAGCACTAAATTCGCTTACTTATGTGGGAGGAAGGGGATGAGAAATAAGGTGTCGGTAAAGCCAGCTTCTTATAAAAAGCACATTCAGCAGGTTAAGTAGAAAGTAAAAAAGCTATCTGAGTCATATAACATTTATTGCAACTTATAGGTGTCTGGTGCATCTGGCTTTCTCTTTCATAACACTAGTTTATAAGAAATTATGAGAAAGGATTGGGTCATTTCAGTCCAGGCGCCTACAGAGTGCTGGCGATCAATATGTGGCTCGTGGAATCTCTGACATATATGTGTATTTAATCTGGAACAAAACTGACGGCAAGATTTGTGGGTTGACGGATCAAAAAAGTTCAATTGAAATTTGATCACAGCAGCTATTGGATAGTTATAAAATTATGATCAATGGGTAGCAGTCTTTCCTTGTCACCTATCATTGCTTAAATGTCATGTATTTGGAAGGTTTGATGTAACTGTATAGAGTGTGAGGTCTTGTCTACACTAGAAAAGTTTTGCTCTGGTGTAGCTATACCAGCAAACCCTCCTAGTGTAGGCACATCTTAGATCAGAGAAAAAGTGGTGCTGCTGTCACACCGGTTCTCCAAGAGACATGAGCTATGCTGGCAAAGTCCTTTTTATGCCAGTCCGTGTGTGTCTACAATAGGGCTTGTACTGCCATAGCTATGCAGGTGTAAAAAAGCCAAACAAACGGCACTCCTAACCAGCGGCTGTGCCAGGATAGGTTTTACATGTGGACCAGGCCTAAAAAATGTCTGATAAAGCTTTGTGATCTTAATTGATTTATTTTTAAATATATCTATAGGGCGGTATCAAAATGAGTTCCAAGAATTGCTGTAAAAAGAACAGGAGGACTTGTGGCACCTTAGAGACTAACCAATTTATTAGAGCATAAGCTTTCGTGAGCTACAGCTCACTTGTGCTCTAATAAATTGGTTAGCCTCTAAGGTGCCACAAGTCCTCCTTTTCTTTTTGCGGATACAGACTGACACGGCTGCTACTCTGAAACCCTGTCAAGAATCGCTGTGAATTTTTATGTAGTTTGAAATTTAAATGAAAGTCAGGTTTGCAATGGCATTGGAAGGTTTATAGTGTGCTGCACTCTGTGGATGTACATATTCAGTCTCATTGCAGGCGTAAGTTGCTAGAAACGAGTTGTGTCATGTTGTGTTCGTTTAAAGGAGTTCATTACTTGGCGACTCATTTTGTCGTGCAGTCGGGTGAGTGTAGCCGAATTCTAGTAATCGGTGATAGGAGTTCTGTGCAATGTTGCATTGTGATCTGTTCAATTTCCTCAGACTGAAATGTCCTCACTAGGTCTCTCACGTTGCTGTGTACCCATTGGAGCCCGTCGTAGGCATCTAAAATAGAAGTGCGATCCAGAAGAAGGTGCTGTGGTTGCCAAGGAACTATTTTATTCTCATGAATATCACACGAAGCACAAGCCGCCTCTTGGCTAAAAATACGCAGAAATAAACACGTTGCTAAATTAGTGTTTCCATTTAGAAAAGATAATTAGTTGCCGCTTTTGTTCATTTCTAGTTGGGAACAAAACACTTCCATTGAGCTGCACTAATGACAGTCCTAAAACCCTTAGTTCAGCTCCGTTGTGCTGCTCATTAAGACCATCCCTCTTGGTGCATTATGACTGAAAAGCCCCCTCGCTGTTGTTTATTAGTAGCTCGTTGTTTCATTATCTGATCTATTTTATTCACTAATTCTGTAGCTTGGTACATGTTATGTCCTGCTTTACAGAACACACTTGAAGACATTAGACTCTAATTGAGAGAAAGGCTGAAGCTCAGGAAGTGGTAGACACCTCATGAGTGAAATCAGTGCAGGAAAGTTTTTTTTAAAATAAGAGGGATTTGAAGGATCAAAGGGCGGGCTCCCAAAGCAAAGAGAGGGCAAAGTTGTCTTGTATCGGGCCTGCCATGAAAATGTCAAATTGAGAATGGGAGAAAGAGGCAAAGGGGAGCTGTTGGGAGAGAGGATACAGACGGATTGGGTGAAACGAGCACAGATAGATGGGTAGAGCTTTATAAAGATAATGACAGACAAAGGGAACTTAATGTGGAATGAGAAGAAACCAATGACTAGATACAAGGAGTAGGGGTGATGGGCTCACAATGAGAAAAGTGGAAGAGGGTGGCTTTTAGCGTACACGGGAGGGGGGTTGCTTTAGTTAAAGCAAGAGCTGATGAAGGCCCGGACCAGGGTTTGGCAAACGTGAGGCTGCTCGGTGATAATGCAGGAACACTCTATGCAATATGGTTATCGGGATAGTTACTGTATGATTGTATTGGGTTAAGTATTGGGAGGTTTAATATACAGCAGCACTGGGTTAAATCAACAGAGTTGGGAAACCAAGAGGAAGGCAACACAGTGGTTTGAGATAAGACATCTCCTGGCAAACATTTCCAAGTGGCCTGAGCTATTAACTTTGAAGATCATACCTTCTGGGCTCCAGCCAGGTTACAAAGCTTGTTTTGCCAGTGCTGGGAACCAGCAGATGAAAAAGACTATAAACAATTAAAAGGACTCTGTCCAGCAGTCAGTCAGTTTTTTGAGGGCTCTTTGGGGGACAGACTGACATACTGGGGGAGCTGTCTGAGGAAGTTAGGCCTTCTAGGTTCCCTTCGGGGAGGATGGTAACCCTATAGGTAAGATAGACGTGTATAGACCATTTATTGTTTTTCTCTTGTTTTTATGCTTTGTTCATGTAATTAAGATTAAACAATACTTTGGTTTAAGAAGGCTCTCTGATTACTATTTATCACTGGTCACAGACTCCTAAAGGGAAGAACTGCAAGTGCCAAACCCATTTGGATCTGCTGGCTTAGCATGGTTGATACCCAGGGTGCTGGGGCCCAGGCTAAGAGTGGGAGAATTGCATGTCTCCACCCCAGGAGAGGAATGTCATGAGGCTGGTACCCAACAGGTGCACTCAGAGACCAGAGAGATCACCGAGACACACCTAGCCTTGTGACCATGAGACAGGGTTTTAGTAGAAAGAGTGGAGAGGAAAGGCGGGATTATTAACATGTTTTAGATGAAGAAGCGACAGGGTTTAGGTATTGTATCTTAGGGTTGGAAGACCTCATGTGCAAGAAGGTTCAAGAGGAAAGCAGGGATAAGATGGCGCTACACAAATACTGGGAGAAAATCGTGTGAAGGGGGGGAGAACCTCTTCAACACTGAACAAAAATGTAATTTCACTAACTCTTCAGAGAGTAGCTACTGAAGGAACCTCTAGGGAACACTGTGCTCAGAGGAGGGAGGGTGTCTGGCTGCTAGGAGGGAGGGTTTGTTTGAGACTTGCCATCAGTGAATCCCCAATGGCCCTCCCTTTTCTTTCCTTGGAACCCCATTGTTGTCCCTGGTGACTGCAGTCAGGTAAGCAGGAAGCTCTCTAACTTCTGGTGCTTGGCAGGGATGGGATATGAAAGGACTGCAGAGGTGAGAGGGAGCAGGCGTGAGGTGGGAGTTGGGACCCTTGCTGAGGGTCAAAAAGGTTCATCTAAAAATGGCAAGTTTAGTTTAGATGTAGGACAAGCTTCCTAATGTTCTACAACAGATCATCTGCCAGGGAAAGTCACTGAGACATCGGTGAGCCGTTCAAAATGAGATTAGATAAAACTCTCCATGGATTAGAGGAGGTAATATAAACTTGATCTGAAGTCGCTGGAAAGACACCCATTGACCTGAATGGGCTTTGGATCCAGCCCTAGGTAGAGGGAGTTGAACTCAATGACCTGTGAGGTCTCTTCCAACCCTACTAGCCTGTGATCCTCTCTTATAGGACCTCTCTAAGGACCAGCAGTCGGTTTGCTTTACAGAGGTCCAGCATGAATATTAACTGTGCCAGTGGGACTGACCAGTCAAGAAATCAAGAGTCCAGTCACTCTGCAGAAAATATAACTCCTCCAATCCATGATCCAGAAGAAGATAGCCTGGCCCTAGGCAGCCAAACCCCTAGCATTTCTTCAGTGCCCAGGAATGATGGTAAGGATGATGGACACATTTACTTTGTAACAACACGTAACTAAGGGAGACATGGTTTCAAAGGTCCTTTGATTCCTGGGGAAGTGTTTCCCAGGATACTGAAGGACACATTTTCAGCCGAGCATCGAAATGACCTGCACTTGTGAGTGTACAGAATTGAATGTGCACCTACGTGTGCCCTTACTTAGTTATTTGCACTTGCAAAATCTGTGTTAAGCCTGTCAGTATGAAAGATGCAGGTTCGGTCTGGGATAGTGTTGTCTTGGAAAGATCATCATGTCTCTTTCCCAAGCAGCCAGGAGGAAATCCACTGAAGCAGGCCTCAGTCTTTATCAGCCTGTTCCTGGTTGTCATGTACTTGCCCGCTGCATATATAATTCATGTTAAAAGCTGTTTCTCAGTTAATATTTATCAAGTAATGGCCATGATCCAGTGAGATGTCGTGTCCTCATCGCCAAACTTGACTTCAGTGGGAATGGAGGGCACTCGGTATCTCACAAAATCAGGCCAATTCTTTGTTTGCACCCAAATATTTGTTACTAATGGCACATGACAGGTCCTATATATTTATACCCAAATTTCTGAGCTCTAATGATTTATTGCTTCAGTGAAACCCTTATTAAATGACAGCTGTGTCTCGGAAAGGAAATAACATGTGTGTAGTTAATATCTCAGTTTAGACGCAGCTCTCAATTAAAACCAGTTATTAGTCAGACCTATTCTATATCGTTCTTAAAGAAGCCACCCTTGTTTCAAACCTGCCCTTGCAGGGCCGGGCCAGGGTCATGTAGGATTACTTGGAAGCAATGGTATGAGGGCCCTTTTACACTCCACAAAATTATAACTTTTATATCCACTTTAAACCCCAAATCCACCGAGAGGGCCCTGTAATTGCGGAGTTCACTTGTGCCAACAGCTGGCCTTGTTTAGTTCGCTGGACCTTTCCCACACATACCACAGGGGAAGGTAATTAAATGAAACCAGCACAAGAGGCTGCCCTTAATACTGTGCATCCTGTCTCAAGTGACATCTCCAAAGTATCCTCAAACGTCCAGAAATAAGAGTATGATTCTGTTCCATCTTCAGTTATTTGAGCGGTTGCTTAAGACAGGTATTAGTGTATTTTCTCTCAGCCTCATTTGAATCTTTATGCTCCCATTTTATCCACTTAAACATCCACATTAAGCGGAGTTTCCTAGAACTGTACGGAAGTTTGGATCTGAACCTAGATCAGACATCAGGCGGAGCTGTAGTGTGGCGTTACATAATACAATGTCCTGCAAAATACTATTCCATATATTGACATCCATTTTCAACTCGGATTGTTGATGTCGGTCAGCAGCTCTTCCTTCTTGCATGACCCAAAGCTTTTCTATTTAACTATTGGGTTTTAATATGAACTGAGCTTATCCAGCAAATAGTGTTTCATTCTCACAATATTTGTTTGTGTTGGCTTTAGATACCGAATTCAGATACGCTTCCCGCCCAGCAACTCCCCAGTTCAGTAACATGTTACCCACCCCTGAAGATACAACTGGCACTAATTCCAAAGCTGGGAATAAAAGGCATCTAGACCATTTTATTGCTCAAGAACGAAATGCAAGCAGCGCTATGGGCTCCCCCAGTAGTTCACAATCCCAGGCCCCGGAGAAAGTGACTCTTGTTGTAGACGGCACTCGGTTTGTTGTGAATCCGCAGATTTTCACTGCTCATCCTGACACCATGCTGGGAAGGTAGGTGATTTCAGTAACTTTAAAGATGTTTAAAATGGGAAAAACGCTTTCCGAAAGGGACTAGAACGTGAGATCTCATAAGCTAAGCAGGATCAGACTGGTTCAGCACTTGGCTGGGAGACCTTGCAGAGTGGAGCCAGCAAGAGGGCAATTGATGATTCAGTAGTTAGTGCTCCCCGCTCTGAGTCCGTACTGAATCGGCAGTGAGTATGGCAGTAGGAGACACCGTGCACTGGCTCACTTCAATCCCTGCCTTTCTGCTATTTGTCATGTCATTCACTCCTCCCCATCCCTTTAACAGAAACCCAGTCCTGCTCTGAGTAATTGAGAGGCTTAGTCCCCCAGCTGTCCCAGGAGCCTCCTGGAGATCCCTTCCAACCCTGTATGACAAACTTTATTATGCAGATAAGTGACCTGATCGTAAACTCACTAGCTTGATTACGACTAGCCAAAGTATATATACTCATTGCCACTCCGCCATTCTTTTTCCCCCTCAAGCTGGACCTCAGTGGGAGGGCGTTTGTAGCCAAGAACCATTTATCTGACCCAAGGTTGAATGCCAGCCTTCACAGAACAGTGACTGCTACTTCTTCCGTACAGTGGAATGGTTCAGTTATGGACACAGAACTCTGCTACAGCGGGCCTGTTTGAGATCGATGCTTTCTTTTATTGGGACTTTACGAGATTTGCATTTGGGCCTTCAACTGTATTAGAACTCGTTTGGATTGTTTTTAATGTCAGTGCACCATCTGGTCCACATTATGAATGTATTAAATATATTTGTGTATGTGTTTTTATCTTCCAGAATGTTTGGAGCAGGTAGAGAATATAACTTCACTCGGCCAAACGAAAAGGGAGAATATGAAATTGCGGAAGGAATTAGCTCCACTGTATTTCACACAGTGCTGGTGCGGGCACGTTTTTAGCTATGAAAACGGTTGCTCATTGTGTTTGCAAAGCTGTGCTTCCTTCAAAACAGCCGCATGCCCTTTCAAATTTACGTTCCAGAACTCTTTTGCATTCAGATTATAAATCTTCATCTCCTCTTTTTTTACGTGCAATTTGTCTTGCCACTTCTTTTCCCTCCCTTTATACCGTTTCAGTTTCTGAACTCTGCCCTCAGTCGCCCCATTTCTGCATACATTAATTGCATGAATAATTCCTCTGTTGCACGGCAAAGCTGCTTTGTCTTTTTTTGCTAGCTAACAAAGTTCTGCGTGACTGTCTTCCCGCAGAACGATAAGCTAATTAACAATAATATTTCCAGGTTATCCTGAGTTTTTTTTTTTTTTTTTTTTAAAGAAACATCATCTTCCTCCTTTACAATTTATTTACAGGACTATTACAAAACTGGAATCATTCACTGCCCCGATGGAATTTCTATCCCTGATCTCAGAGATGCGTGCGATTACCTCTGCATCAACTTTGATTTCCACACAATCAAGTGTCAAGACCTAAGTAAGCAGGGGGAGAGGAAATTAGCTAGAAGTTAGGGCTTGATCCTGCAGGGTGCTGCGCACTGTGGCCCCAATCCAGCAAAGCATTTAATCGTGTGCTTTACTTTAAGCAGTTTTGTCCCATTGACTTCATTGGCACTACTTGCGCTTAAAACTAAGCGTGTGCTTAAGTGCGTTGCTGGACCAGGGCCAGAGTGCTCCGCATCTTGCAAGATCCAAGTTCTTGCTCTTCACGTTGTGTGTGATTACAAATAATTGCAAGAATTTAAATACTTGGAGGGCTATTTCTGGTTATGATGCTGTGATGAGGTAATATTTTTGTGACCCCTGTGTGGGCCTCAGTTTCCCTTATGCATTGCGTCGTTCATGGGAGGAGGACAGTTTGCTCTCAGAGCAGGTATGAATGATGCCTAGCTGTCTGAGCCGGAACGAGTCATTGAAAAGGACTGGCTGGGGCTGACCCCATATCTAGGGTGAATCTGAGAAGAAAATAGCCGATCCAATCACCAGGACAGTGACCCCTAGGCCAGGTCTACATGAGGCAGTTTGCAACCCAGGGTTGCCACGTAAGGTCACTCGTGTAGCTGCTCTAAGCCGACAGGAGAGAGCTCTCCCGTCGCCGTGGCCCTATGCACGCTACCCACTGATGCAGGTGAAACTTACATCGCTCAGCAACATAAACCACGAGTGACATAAGTTTGGCCGGCATAAGTGGTAGTGTAGCCATGGCTCTAGCTCTGGGCTAACCGGAATGGGCTATGCTTTAACCTTCAGCTCTCTGTGGTAACCTAAAGACTTCCTGTGCTGTGTTCCAATTAACTAACAAACCCAACTGTTGAGTGTCACTCCAAGTGCTTGCTGAGGTGCATTAATCCCTGAAGAGCATACAAGTCTCTGCCAGGCGTCTCTGTATGCTGGACTCACTGTGAAACAGGAGTGCTGGTGCCCCACAGTCTAAGGAGGGGGTTGAGATAGCATTGACCTACCCTGTGCAGGAAGAGTGAGACCCCTTGGGATCTGGCAGGCAAACTGAAGGGGTTCCTCCTACAGACTGTTCGAAACCTGGGGTGTCTACCGCTGATCCCGTGGATCTGTGAGAGATGCATACATTTAAATTCACTGTAAGAATTCATAATTCTCGATTATGATTTTACTATATTGATTGGGTCTGGGCTCTTTTAAAAAAAAAATCGTTCCTTGTAATGGCCATAAAATTAAATCATATTTGTATTTTTTTTTTTGCTATTGCCAGCATTATGATCTGGGAGGTGGACTAGAGATATTGTTGGTATGAATGTGTGTTTTTAAGGTGGTTGTCAAAGGTGCCCAGGGATGGGTTCTCGTTTGTTGTAGATTTAATACAACGATCAATAAAACACTGGGATGTATGTTACATGAGTGAGATGGTTAAAGGGAGTGGGAGTTGGAACTTATGGGCTCTCCCGGTGACTGAGTTTGGGCAAGCCAGTGAGTCCATGCTTGGGTGCTTAACTCTATCTACAGATGGCCTGAGTAAACACAGCTGCTATTGAGGTTAGAGATCTGTGCATGCTTAGCACCTCTGAAGATCAGGCCACCCTTATTTAGGGGCCTAATTATAAATGTACAGTAGGAGCCTTGTTTTGAACCATTTGGCCTCTTTTTCCTATCCTCAGTTTCCCATCTGTAAAATGGGAATAACACTTTTCTTACTGGGAAGTTATGAGGCTTTGTTCATTCATGTTTATAAAGTGCTTTGAGCTCATCAGATTGAGTGCTACAGAAAGGCAAGTGGTGGTTTTAAAACCATCTTAAGGAGTCATACCCCCAGAAATGTGTGTCCTACTTCAGCTTGACATCAGTTTGGTATAAAATGCAGTGGCAGATCAGTAATGCTTACTTATTTGTACTTGACTGATCTCCTTTTAGGTGCTTTGTTGCACGAACTCTCTAATGATGGCGCTCACAAGCAGTTCGATAACTACCTGGAAGAGCTTATTCTGCCCATAATGGTGGGTAGTGCCAAGAAAGGAGAACGCGAATGCCACATTGTAGTATTAACAGATGAAGACACAGTGGACTGGGACGAAGACCATCCACCTCCAATGGGAGAGGAATACTCACAAAGTAAGAACTGAGAATTGTATTGTAAAATCATTTGTTGAATGGGGTGACAGATAGCTTCCAGTGACTGGCTCTCTCAGATCCTGGGCAAGGACATTTCCTTGTATTGAAAAGACGATAATGGCTTGATATTTACAGAGGTCTTGAGCACCTGTATCTCCCATTGGAGTTGTGTGGGTGGTCAACACTTGGGAAGACCAGACCCTAGATGTTTATTTCAGAATGCTTGATTCACTCAAATTATTCTGATGAGATTTCATTAGTGGGGGAACAGGTTACCATGGAGTGAGAGATTTAATCAAAATCTTGTAAAAATATTTATTTTAAAGCACAATGTTCTCATTAATATCAGCATGGCTAAGTGTTTAGTAATGACAGGGTCAGGTAGAACGTTTCTGTACAAGCCATAGGGCAGAGCTTGATTCTAACCTTTTGCTATCAGCATCTGTAGGAGTTCTGTTAACATATACAAAGCCGAATATCCCAATGAAGATCGGTTGTTTTGCTCTGCTGTTAGATTTCTGGCTTCAAACAAACTTTCATAGTGGAGCAAACCTTAAAAAATGAGAACGTTTATAGAAAATAGTATTTTTCCTCCGCTTTTGTCAGTGGACCCAATCCTTCCTTCACTCAAGATTCGTATTGCTATTAATGGGAGCTTTGACTGCAGGATTGCTCTCATAAATATTGGCATTGGAATAAGAGTGTCCTTTCGTACTAGCTTGTCTTCTCCTGGAACCCCCTCCTTGCAGGTGCTGAGGACCCTTCCACCTCCTAGGATCAGGCTTCTTCTGCTTAATCCCACAGAAAACAATCTTATTTCTATGGCATTATAGCCTGATAGAAGGGAGCTGGCAGTGTGGTCTCAGATTTAGAATAATGACTTGAGAACAAGGAGCAGTCTCAGTTAAGAGCTGTAAAGGGAAATAATCTGCATCATAAAGAAGAACATTCTAGTCAGCAGTACTAAGGAAAGGGTAATTATAAGGTAAATGGATCTAAGTTTAAAGGAAGCTATTGTGTATCTGACTGTTTTCCCTACTGTGGGGACAAAGTCCCTCTTCAGTGATGGAAGTTGCATCGTCCTTGCTTATGCATTGCTTGAGATAACATTTTAATCAAACAAAGGAACAAAACATTCATATTTCCCAGTTGCAGCTTCCTGGATAGAGAGGACAGACAAGACTTGTTCCATTTACCAGCACTAAAAAATGGCAAATGATCAGTGATATCCAACACCCTATAGTTACAGGGAGAGAAAGCAGTCACCAACCAACCATGTTTTAAAATGCAATGGGTTGTTTTTAGATGCACTGCTACACCCTAGATTGCATTGATCCCTAATGCAAGAAGATGCTACTTACATAAGTCTCAGGGACAGATTCATTAGAGAAGATGCAATGTTTACGGGGTTTGCAAAATGACTAACACGGTGAGGATAGAACTAGTGAAAAGATAAGCGAAAAACAACACATTAACTTGCACCCTTTTCTTAATTTGCCTTGCCTGTAAAAACTCCTTCTGCACCGTCCCCCAAAGAGTGAGTTGTATTCATTTTACCCAGCCACCAAATGGTAGATTGGTGCAAGTTACATGACTTTATCACTTTGCTGTTTCCAGACTCCTTTTTACCTACCCTGTAACTTGTATCACCACTACCAAGGAATTTAGGCCCTTCCATTGCCTGCTGATGGGGTTTTAGAACTACTTTTAATACCTAAGGCTGACTTTTCGAGCACCCAGACTGCAAAGGGCTGCCCACAGGTATCGCAGGGTAAAATATCGCAGCTGATACCCATTAGCCAAATGCTAGATGGAGATGCATGTCTTGTTGTGACTAATGAATCACTTTGTTTCTCAAGTTCTTTACAGTTCCAAGCTGTACAGATTCTTCAAGTACATTGAGAACCGTGATGTTGCAAAAACCGTCTTAAAGGAGCGTGGGCTGAAAAATATTCGAATTGGCATTGAAGGTAAATTTTATTTCCTAAACACCACCACAAATCTTAAATAAAAAGAGAGAACAATTGGTTTGGACACCAACACCACCGCTGCCAGTTTAAATACACTGTCGCTGTGGGAGCTGACAGAATCTGAAGCTCTGTGCTATAGTCCGAGTTCATTTTTACAGGGTCTAAATGTGGAACGAGAGCACCTTTCTACCTAGTGCATGAGGTGTTGTCCCAGCTGAACCCAGCATTCTTGCCGGGCCATAATGCATGCAAGGGCTGGATTGAGACTGACAGGCTGATTGTGTTTCAGGTTATCCCACCTGTAAAGAAAAGGTCAAGAGGAGATCCGGAGGCCGGTCAGAAGTTATCTACAACTATGTGCAACGGCCGTTCATCCAGATGTCTTGGGAAAAGGAAGAAGGAAAGAGCCGTCACGTTGACTTCCAGTGTGTTAGAAGCAAATCTCTAACAAACCTGGTGGCAGTAGGAGAGGATGTTTCAGAAGACCAGGAACTTCTGATGCATCATCCACCCCAGGTGGATGAACTCGATAGGTTAAATGCACCATTCTCACAAATAGTTCCTAACGATCTGCCGGATTAATACAGACTAAGGGGTCTGCGGGTTCCCACTAGGGCTCCTGTGTTGGGAAATTTCTCAGCATCATTTATCCCAGGACACGGGACACGCTCTCTTGCAAGGTGGTTTATCCTTGTAGTCGCTCTTATTATAGTGGAATATTTCAAGCATGTTAATAATGAGCTATGGTCCCTAAATCTAACGGTGCAGTTGCAAGCAGAGTCTCCTTGAAAAGGAAGGGCTGGAAGCTCTTCCCAGCTGGAGGTTTTGAGATTCCCCAGGTGCCTGTGCCCACGTGGATTGGTGGTGGTTGAGCTTTACCTAAACCTGTGAAAAACAGAACAACTTGTTCAGCATGAGAAGGGGAATTCCATGAATATTAGCATCAAACGAGAACTGCATTAGACGCTTGCCTTCGTTTTAACGATAATCCCTCAGTTACAACTGGCACCGTGAGACAGATTCCATTTTTCCATCCAAGCACAGATGTGACACCGTGGTGTCAAGGAATCTGTGTGCACCACCAGTAGGCTTTGCATCTGGCACGTATACTACTGTACTCTAGAAGGGTGGAGCTAGTTTAACAAGTAGCATTCGGATGGTCGCAGGCTCCTTTACAATTCTGTGCAAGACAGAATCACCTCTTTGTATTCAGGACAAGGTGGTGGTGTGGAATGAAAACAAATCTAGATAATATTTTACCAAATAAATCCGTCTGACAGCCTGTTAAATGCGTGAAACTGCTTTAGTGATGGCTCTTTACCCGAAGAACCACTGCTTCTTGCTGCACACGCATGCTAAGCCAGAGTCTCTCAGCTCAGCAATTTACCTTGGCAGAACCTGTAGGTAGTTTTTTCTTCCTCTTTTATAACTGCTGCAGCTATTTGCCCATGGGAGCACCCCACACCCATCCGATTGCAGATTTCAAGGCAGACTCCTTCCTTCCAGTTTGATTTGGGTAATTTTATTCTGTCAAACAGGCAAAAAGAGAGAGAAGGGGGAAAAAATTTTAGCAGCATTTTATAGACACACACAGTAAGAACAGCTGTGTAAGGAAGTAAATCTACAGCTGAGAGAAAATATTTCTTGCTTCTCCCGACTTGTTTCAGGAGGGGGTGTTTGCGCTAAAGGCCCAGTTCAGACAGGATACGGGAATGTACTAGCCATGACCGTGGTCAAAAAGAGTTACAGCTAGTCCAGTCCTGATTCCAGTCCAAAGAGTCTGAAGTCCTCATTTTTTTGAAGGGGTGCAAAGGCTCAGTTCTGCCCCTCCAAATAACTACACCTGCAGTTAAAACTCATACCACTTACACATCTGCCTGCCTACAAAAACAGAGCCCAGCTTCTTAAAATCAGCCCCTAAAATAAGGATCCCCTTTCAGCATTTCCTCTTCTCCCCCCAAAGCATCGTTTGGTGAAAGCAAAGCATTTTTCCAAGCATATTTTCATTCTTTTCCCTCTGTCTGTTTACAGATTGTAAACTAGACTCTCTTGCTGCTAAAGGTATATTTGTATATTTTTTCACCATATTTAACTTGATAATAATAAGCACAAATTGTCTTATGAATATACAAACGCTGCTTTAGTTTAAAAAGAGACAAGCACTTGCTGATATGTATCTAGTTTCTATTTGTATCAGTGCTTGACTATCGCTGAGGCCAGGTTCCCATATTTGCAGTGGCTCTTTCTTGGCCTCAGAAGAACAGCAAACAGATTTCCTCTCCTTACAAGTGCCTAAGGGAAGGAGATTTTCAAAACTGCCTACTGAAAGTCACTAGGCTGTGTGCTCCTAAATCCCTTTAAATGCTTTTGAAAAGCTCCTCCTAACTCTTTAGGGCAGGACAGAAGTGTCCTTAAGCATTTGCTGGCAGGTCAATAGACATTTTATGCAATCACTTGTGACTGTTAGAAAGAAATTAAAACTGTTAAATACTGGAAGACTTTACATGGCACGTGAGAAGAATCTGCCTCCTGGAAGGCCCAGTTGAGTCCTTTCCTCGGGGTGGAGGGAGGTGCTCACATGAGCAGACTTCATTAGGAGTACTCACCAGCATGATTGGGCTTACGGGTTGTACATTGTCTATTTATTGCTGAACCACCTTCAGTTTTAAGTAAACTAGATATATACTGGAGAGCTGGTCTAGAATTTGAGTTTACATATTTCTGTACACACACACAGTGCCCTCAAACCCCATTGGAGCATCAGGGGTTGGGCACCTGAATGCTTTTCACAGGGTCAGACCCTTTTAGATTCAGTGGGTGTTGAGGGCACTCAGCACTTCATACAATCAGGTCTTAGTGTGTTAGGGGTATGGAATACATCTAATTAAGAAAGGGTTTACATAAACCATTCAGTTCACCCACAATGATGTCCTTTACCATATCCCTTTTTCGAATGTTCTAAAGCAGATTCCACTGGAACATAGTTTTAAACTAAGTAAATGGTGACACTGAATGTCACCAACTGTTCAGGTACAAGATCAATTCGTTTCTTACGTTTTATATTTGGTTCAGTGTTACTCATGGTGTTTACAGGATCCTGCAGTTGTAAGGTTTCTTTTCTGTAATAAAGTGTTATAATTTACATGCAGCCTCTGTTTTCTCTAGTAAGCAGAAAGGGAATTTTGTCCATCAAGCCTGCAGATTCCCCTGATGTGCTTTCTGACAGTTCTGTTCCTTGCACTCAAGATCCCGCTCACCCTTTATACAGCCCTGAAGAGACTCCCCATTTTCCTCTGCTTTACCCTCAGAGCCCAATGTTGTAACCACTGTTGTCCTAGCCAAGGAAGATTGAATGAACTTACGAAGCCTGTAAGTGGAAGGCCAGAGCCTGTGAGGGTAACAAGAGGGGACCTTCCTTTGCTGCAGGGGCTACAGCTGCCCTTGCGCTGCCCAAGAGCTGGCAGACAAAGTTCAGTTCCTAGGTCCCGTGCAGCACTTACCCTTAGCAGCCAACCATTACTGTGCGGTCACATCTGTTTAAAGGGTTTCCCAGGCTAAGCTCTCAAGGGGCAGGGTTTTAGAGCCTTTTCAAAGAAAGGCCAGAGCGGTCACTGACCAGTGATGAAATCTCATCCTTTCCTGGCAGATTGAAGGGCTCGGACACAGCTATTAAAATTCATCTTCCAATTTTGGAATTAATGCTGTTTGTTCATCTAGCACAAACGTTTGCAGGTGTCAGGCCCATGTCAATCTTTCATGCAATTGTAGGCTCAGTTGGCTATAACAAGTTACACAGTAAGATTCTAATGCACCAGCTTTAAACATCAGCCCATTTAATGCTGGTATAAGTGATGGCCAAGATTTTCAGAAAGGGCTAGTGATATTGGGGCTCTCAGTTCTTGGGGGCCCAACATGACAACTTAGAGTCCTGATTTTCAGAGTATAGGTCTTTGGCCCTTGGTTAAAGTGTCTGGTCAAGGGCTTTGGGTCAGAATACCCCAGAGCCTTGCCTAAATTTGATTGCCGATTCAGCTTTCACAGCAGGCATGCTAGTTCCCTAAAGAGCTGTCCCTAACACCCCACAATCCAAACAGTGCAGCTCAGTTCCAACTGTACATACAACAGGGAGTGAAATACAGGAGTGGCGCTCAGATGGTCTGACCCACTAAAGGAAAAGAAACTGAACTTCTGCATCTTTTCCCTCTTCCATTCGAACACCATACACCCTTTTTTCTAGCCCTAGATTCCTTCCTGGGAGATGTGGCAAAGTCTAACAAACAAGAACGGCAGTCCTGATTGCCCCGACCCTCCAGCTCCATGGGAATAGAGCCGAAGACCCAAACCCTAGCATCCTAATAACAGGTGCAGCTCCTTCCCTGTGCGCACAGCAAGGGTTAAGTTCACATGCAAAAGATCATCTCTGCACACATTTCAGGGGTTACCACTTAGACCGTACTGGGATCAACACCCCATTGTGCTAGACACTGTACACACAACAGAGACAGCCCCTTACACAAAGCATTTATAGAGTATAAAACAAGGGGAGCAGGGAGTTGTCTAACCATTGTCAAGGCATTGTGCCAGCCTGTGGTTACTAAAAGGTTTCAAAACACTAGATCTAGACAGGTAGCAACACTCAACTTGTGTACAGCTGTTCTGTTGCTGTTAAGTGTAGCCTGGGGGGAAAATAAGGGTACTGCACAGTCAAGAAGGGGAGTTATTACAATGGAGTAGGATAGATTTTACTCACTCTTCAGCAGTTTCAGTGCTGTTGGCTGCCTCTTGTGTACAAGACTGTAACCGTTTGGCATAATCAGCAGCCATTGCCCGAGATCCCTCTGGCTGGGTATGGTGGAGGCCAGCACTGAAGGCTGTTGGCTGCGTGGGGTAGCTCGAACAGTGCTTGGAAGGCTTGAGGGTCTTCATCTTCATGAGCAATAATTTCTGTCACTGTAAAACAAAAGCCCCATGAGTTCCACACAAATCCGATTCGTTGAATTTTCTTTTTAATTTGGGACAGGCAGGGGGAGGGAATGTGTGTTCATTCATTCCTAAGAGTGCCTTAGAACTTAAGATGGAACCAGGACCAGCTTCTGACCCAAACCTTGAGCTACAAAAGGCTACCTGAACAGTCCTCGTTTCTGTAGCCCCTTGTAGCTGAGGATCTCTAAGCACATTGAGTGAGCTCTCAGCACTGGATAGGGGCAGGTATCAGCCCACTGGAAGAGACACTGGATTGGGAAACAGGTGACCTGAATTCCGTCCATGCTCTGACATGGTGGGTGATCTAAGGGAGTCAAAGATAGGCCCATTTATAGGTTCCTAGGCTGAAGAGCGAGCAGCTGCTTATCAAGTCAATGGCAATTATGGAAGCTTCCACAAAGAAGCAAGAGTCACAGCAAGTCCAGAGTTTAATTTTACCACTCGGTAATTTCAATAAGTGGCAAAGCAGCCTGGGAAAGAGACCCACATTACTGCTACCCCTTGATAAATGCCACCAGGTTTCTGGGACTAGGAGTGATTTGTACAAATAAACAGGCAAATGTGGCCCTGAAGCCATCTTTAATTAGACCCAGTAAGAGCAGAGAATACCTACCATCACTTCGTAACCGCTCTGCATTTAAGCTGGCCCTCATGGGCTAAGAAGGTATTTTAAGTCCTAGATCACCTGTAAAAAAATTAAAAGAATCTAAAGCACAATTCTAAGTTAGCTCCAGTGACAATTCACCCACCTACTGCATTCTAGCCGATTGCAACTTGAGCTGGGGTTACAGCCTTTGTAAACAAACAGAGCTTTAGGAATCCCAAGCCCTATTAAGTGGAATTACAGCTGTAAGTGATGATCAGATATTGGCCCAGGGCTGTGTGCTTTGGCAAGACTGATCCTGTGCTCAAAAGCAGACTGAACAAAAACTTGGGTTGAGGTCTGAACTGCCAGCTGGCTGTGGCAGGCCACAGTGTGGTAGGAAAGGAGTCTAATCTTCACTCACGCCACCAGAGCCTCCTTCAGGTCATCCCTCACTCCCTATTCCTGTCTCCACACAGCACATCAAACCACTTTTCTTCTTGATACCCAGCCCCACCCAACAGCAACAATAAACCCTACACTTTCCCCTTACAGTAATAATAGGCCCCATCCTCAGCTGGTGTGAACTGACAGAGCTCCATTGAAGTCAGCAGAAGTATTCTGATTTACACCAGCTGGCAACCTGGCCCAGAACCTTAACAAATCAGGATCATCACATGCTCCTCACCAAAGCAGCTTGTAACAATCCTCACTCGGGGTCTGGTTGGGGAGCATGGCCTAGTGCTCACAGCCACAACTCCTGACTGCCAAGGGGGCTGTGGAGAGGGGACCCCAGGCCTTCCCATTCCACCCAGGGAACTTTGGGCTACCAGTGGTCTGGCAACCAAGGCTGCTTAAGGGGGTCCTTCGTGGGCCTCTTCCCCTCTCCCCCCACATCATCTTAGTCCGAGACTTTCCCTGGTGGGGAAACCCAAACCACAATAAGTGGGGGTTACCAATGTCCAAGGTCCACAGGATACTTCCTTCGCTGGTTGTCTCTGGGGTTGCTCCTCTCTTCCCTTAGGCTTCCTCTGCTCAGCACTGCTGGATCTGTAGCCTGCAGAGCTGCTCACCTCCAGCTCTGCCACCCAAATGAGCTAATTCCCTGTCTTAATCCTCCAGCAGATGGAGCATTTGCTGCAGGTGTGTGGGGGGCAGTAACTAAACCCAAATAATCCCTTAACCCCATGTTGCCCAGTGTGGGATTTGTACACCCCCATCACACAGCTACATGATCTCACGGTCATGTCTTTTGTCTTCCCATCAGCCTAGTACCAGGGTTTATTATAATCTCTTATGCTGAGAGACCATATTTCTTTCACCTGCAACATCTTATTCATTTGGGCAAAAGTAGAACGCACCTAAGGAAACAATCCTCAAGTCTATTTTAAAAAAAACCCAAGATGCTTCCATCATCAAATCCAGAGTCATCGTAGTCTAAGGGGCTGAAATGTCAAAGTCAATGTCTAAGCCAACGTGCCTAGGTGAAGGACCCTACTTTCAAAGTAATTGCTATTTTGCATATAAAAAAGTGTAAATATCAGCGAGAGACATTCCCCTTTGCAAAAACAAAACGTAGCAGCAAATCTACAGTGACTGAAGAGGATTTATTTATTTACACAGCTCAGCAGAATGTAAAGATCATTCCATAAAAATAAATTGGGTTTCCCCTTGCTGAGACCCCAGCATCACACACAACAGGTTTGCCAAATTTTACAATGTGATTTAGTAACAGCATCATGTATTTACAGAACGCTTTTTCAACAGACAGTTTAAGGCAGAGTCAGGGCACAGTGATAGTAAGTGACACCTAAGTGCAGTTTTGTGCTAGGTAGAGTATGAAGAGAGGAACTGGCAGCATAATTTACGGTCACATCCATTAGGAAGGTTAAGATTAGAATTAGTTTCTCCTGCAGGTCTAGCTGGAAAAGAACCAGACCCACTCCTTGCAACCTTCATCGGTTTGCAGCTTTAAACAAAAAACCACAAGGCATTCCTAATTACCTCCATTTATCAGCTAATGAGAACATACACAAGCTGGTAACTTATTAACTTAATAAAAATGTTTGGCAAGCATATCTAGAAAAAAAGTACAAAAATCTTATTCTGATAGCAGTGAAGTGTGGATCCTGGAAATAATACACAGTACTGTTTTTCTAGTGTTGATAAAAAAAAATACCTGTAGGAAAAGGCAGGCTCTGTTGTAAAGGAAAAATTACCACTTAGAAGGGATGACTGACAGGTTTCACATGTAGGGAAAGATTTTCAAAGGCACTTAATTCCCACTGAAAGTTGAAAGAAGTTAGGTTCGTAAGAGCCACTTGTGCCTTTGAAGTTCTCCACTTTTTAACTCAAGGACAATAATATACAACACCCAACTGGAGAATCTGAGTGTGGGGTCAGAAGGCATTCAGAAAATCACATGCGCACTAGAGATTTACATAACAAGGTATTGTTTATAGACTTTCACAGTGAACCCCTACAAACTATAATTGTATAGTTCTCTCCCTTGTTCTTTGGTATTTGTAAAAACACCAGTCCCTTTTATTAAAGGGTTAACAATGCATCTGCTGTCTCAAAACCTTTTACTCCGAAACCAGAACAGCTTCAAAAGGGTTTTGATCTTCACATTTTAAGAAAGCAAGAATTGCAAAACAATTTTCAATAGTTAAAAATGCCAAGAGCTCTTCACTTTCCAATGGCTTATAAGGCAACGTTTTCACATGTGGGTGACAGAGCAATTTTACCACATCTAAAATGTAATAATCAGTCCTTGATTTAAAAACAAAAACAAAAAAAACTAAATAATATAAAAGGATGCTTTGCTGGCTAGCAAATAAAGCCCCTGATCTTTATTTTACTTTGCTTAAGTAGTCCTATGAATAATCCCATGGGCCCAAAGATCACTACTGTCAGAGTAAAAACTACTCTTGAATTTAGGATTGGCAGAATTTAGCATTTAAGCTGCTTACAGCAATGCACCGAACCAATTCCTACTACGCAGAAATACAACAACGCAGATTCAGGGTTTCTGGACGGTCTCATAGCTACGGCACTTAGGGAGAGGATGTTAACAAGTTGTCACCCACACTCAATCAGCCTTTCTGTTATGTACAGTATTTGCACTCAAATTACTCCTTCATTCAACATTTACCCTGTGACACTTTAATCCAAAAGACATTTAGTGGAATATTCCCTAATGCAGCCATTAAAAACATTATTACATTACAAACACAGTTTCTTCCCTTTGTTAGTCTAGAAAGATAGGGCTATATACAAACGATAGCCACCAGGTCATCTTGACACACTGATCTAGCTTTTAAAAACAGTAGTTTTTAGCTGCTAGGTATTTTTAGTGTTCAGCACCAAAAATATAATGTAGCAGGAATTTAAACTGTTCAAACAGATATGCACTTGTTAAAAATCTCATTAATTTAACATCTAGTGACACACTAAAGACCAGCACCACAAGGGGGGTGGATCTGTTTGTTTCACGTGCCACTAGGAATGCACTGATTGCACCTCTTTTATAGCTGAGTGGTGTTCCTGCACATGGAAAGGAATTCTCAAGAGCTCAGCTGATAAAGAATCCTCCAAATTAATTTGATCCAGTTAGACAGCTCTGAGAGGTGTTTAGGCAAGGGAAGGCACTTTGGGGCTCTCATGGAGAGCATCCTGATTATAAAGGAATACACTTTCATAATCTACATTAGGCAATAATTAGTCAAATAGAGACATGGCAGGACCCATGCACCAGAAGTTTCAGACCCCCCCTTGGAAGACTCTGGGTACAGATGTCTTAGCCATGGTACTGAGAGGAACTTTGAAATACTAAGTAAAGGATGGGAAGGCCACTGTGAATAAGGGTTTGTAAGAGGAGCCCTAGGCAGAATTTCACACTTTTTGCCATATCTTGCTACTTGACACTACCCCATGCCACTAGCAAGTTAGCATCATCATCTTTGAAACTGATCAAGGCCAGCAGATTTTACAAGTGGCCAAGAGATGGCAGCAGCAAGAACAGAAAACCCCATCTCCTGTCCTATTATACATAGGAGGCCCACCATCAATCAGGATAAACGGATTTCCCTCCCTCCCCTTCCTATGCCCCCGCCCCCCCATCTTACACACTCCTTTTCTAGGTCAGCTCTTGTTATTGGCTAGTTTACTAATAATCTACAATAGTCATTTGTTTGCATGGAGGTTCTTCAGTACAACAGCTGGAAATTGTTAGCTTCCACAGAATAAATTCTACCAGGATGAGTGGCCTGTTTCTCCTGTCACTGCTCAGAAAAAGCAAAGTGTTACACAATTTTTTAATTTAGAAAAATATTTAATGGCTTGAGGGTCATTGTCTTAGTACCAAAAGTAAAGTGCACCACAACTTGAGGCTACTGATTGAGCTGAAAAATGCTATTAAAGAGGCTTTTGAGTTATAAAAAAATAGCACTACACACTACGGTTAAGGCAATACAAGTTTTGTTCATCTACTAGATAATTTACTGGACAGTTTTGTCTATCTCAAGCTTTAATTATTGCTTTATTTCCTCTGTGCTACAATTCTTAGCCATTAGGAAAACAGTGCTGGCAGAACTGGCAGACTGAGTATATCACTCATTGCAGGACTGGTGAAATATTTTGTAAATACCATGTGCTTTGTGATGTTAGAAAGTAAAGGCGCTCTTCTCTCTCTTCCTCCTCTACTGGACTGAACAGTCTAGCAAGGAATTTAATGTGAAAACAGAGACAGACTTGCTCCTGAAGCAGCAAAAAATATCTGCCTGCATCAGAGGTGATAGAGTTTCATGGAAGTTTTCAATGGAGCAGAAGAAACAAATCCAAGTAAATAACAATGGTGTGTAATATACTGTGACCTGAAAAACTTTTCAAAAAGTTCATAGCCCTCAGGTAAGTTGCTTTAAGGGCATAAACCCAGTACAGAGAAACAAGATCCAAGGCTCAGAAATAGTCTCAGGTCACAGTTCACTACTTTCCTGCTTTCATATAGGATGGTATTGCCCCTCGGGCTGTCAGCCCCTCAAATCGTTTGTAGGTGTAATTGATGAAGACCCAGTCTTTGTTCTTGTAGTCAGTCTCTGGATGGTTACTTGTGGCCACTGGAAGACAAAGCGATACAAGTGTTAGCTTCTTCAGATATTAAACTGTACTCATCATACGGAACACTGGACACAGCCTTTTAGTTTTAAAGAAATTATACAACTTCTGGTTGGGAAAATACCATTTCCCAGTTTTATTCTTCAGTTCTAGAAAAAAAGGGAGTCATTACAGTCTATTGTGTGTTAAAAATCCACATGCTAACAAATGCTCAAACAGGCCTTGACATAGAAGCTGTCATTACAAAACACATGGTGGAACCACCATTCGTTGATTAAAGCAGAGCCATTTTCGCCATGACACTAGAGAATGTTATAAAATTACACATATTAAGTCTCACAAATGTGCCCTGAGAAGCACTGCCACGTCCCAACTATACATTTCCATGGCAGTCGTCACGCGTAACACCAGAGGAACCATCGTAGTCTTATTTGTACAAAAAGAGATGAACATTTTCTTTATAAAACACGTGTATCTGAAAAACTCAGGTAAGGCTATCAATGGCACTTCCATGAGAGATTTTTGGCTTTAATGCTACCACAAAATGTATTACACTAGTCGAGTGAGGAAGATAGGGGGAGGGAGAAAGATCTGACAGTTCTGAGTTTCGCTTTAGTTTGTGGGTTTAAGTCTGAAACTGCCCTCAAATCCCCTTACATCTAGATTTGCAGCAAATTCAGAGTCTGCTCCCACAAGTTTTTGCCTCCCTGTGATATCAGTGGAAGTTCTGTGCATGAAGGACTTGCAGAAGTGGGCCCACAGTTTGTAAAAGTTACCATTCAGCATTCCCCCTAAGCATTAGATGATTAAGGACTCTTATCCCGAACTTGCTATCAAGCCAGACTTGCAGAGTTTACTTTAACAGGAATCCTACATTATCATTATATGTAAAATAGTGACAAGAAGGGGAGATATTTACCTGTTGGTTTAAGGATATCTGATTCTGGAAAATCGTCAAAGTTTGAGGTGTCATCAATGCTTTTAATTTCTATTGATATTGCAGCAGGTCTCTCTCTGCCAAGAGCAACATTCTCAATATTAGGTTTTAAGGCAGGCAATGAATACATTCCATTTCTATAGGGACTCACAAAAAAAGCCTTGAACTGGATATGCTTGAACCTCAGAGAAGTTTGGATCAGGATCTGAACCTCATCGCTGCCACGTAGGCCTGGTTATTTCACAGGCCTGGTTCCCTGCGTGTTCAAGTCAGAGCTGCCCATTTTACCATCACAGGCAAGTTTTTACTGTACCAGCACTTCTGACAAACCTAACAGTCTAATGTAATTAGACCACTGGATGGGAAATTAAACAAGGACTAGCTTTCTAGAAGGATGCTGACGTGTCTGGCAATGTCCTACCTGATATGCTCCCAGTCAACCCCTTCAAAGAAGGGGTTACCCTTGATTTCTTCAACACCAGGTGCACCAATTCTGTGCTCCCATTCACAGCAAAATCTGTGAAAGGAAGCATGAAAAAAGTGAAGTGTTATATTTAGAAACAGTGAGTCATTTTAAACAGAAACTAGTATTTACATGTATGAAATTGTAACGGAAGGATAACGATAAGAACTCTTATTTTAAAAGTAACACACCAACCATACTAAGGAATGTTAAGGCTGTGATAGAATATAGGGAATTTACTTTCAAGGATAATATGCCCTTTCATCCAGGACCAGCAGAGGGCAACAGTACACACAAAAGCATGTACATTTCACTTTTGTATTGAGACCAGATTAAAAACCTATCCGAGACATTATGTACATAGTTAAGACTAAAGAGCAAAATGATTGCACATTCTCTTTCACAAGCCCAGCTCAGTGTGCACGGAATAGGTTTATAAATCAAACTCTACACACAAATAGTGTCAGACACTTGCCTGTTGCATTACAATGGTGGGTCTGGAAAACAGTTTGAGACACTTCCAAGGAGGTTTGTAGGGAATTTATTCCCTAAACTGAGTCTGAGTTTCAGTGTGTATGTTTGCCTTGGTTTAGACAAAGACAAAATGTTTCTGGGTTGGTGATTGCTTTTTGTGGAACGCATAAAGGCTGATGGGGCGTTAACAGCCTTAAGGCAGATATGTATCATATGGAAGCAAAGTGGGTAAACCTTATTTCAGACAGGAGTTTGCTTGGATAGACTATTCAACTCCCAAAGGAATTTAGATCACTCATGAGAAGCGTTTAAATACATAGGATGGAAAGCCAGTAATTCTAACCTGCTATCCTAACAAGCGTAAGCCTATTTCAAGGACATCCTTTGCCAATATAAACAGAAAGGGTCCATACAGCCAGTTAATACAACTCAACATTCTTATTCTGTGTTTCCTTCAAGTGGAGATTCAATTTCTGAAGAATTCAGGGGCACAGGAAATGGGGGACGAAGACATGTGAGAGGCAAAAAAAGCTACGAGAGGAGGTTCTCCCAAACATAAGCATTTTACAAGAGCCCCCATTAATGCAGTTCTTTAAGGGCTCCCAATTTAAATGACAGTGAACCACCATGAATTTGATGAGAAAAATATTTGATTAGCAACCTTCGTAGTCAATACATAAATGCGACAAATGCATCACCTTAAACTTTGAAGCACCCATTGTCTCATTAGACAAGTTGTAAGAGAGGTGTTTCATGCAGTTTGTAGGATGAGAAAATTCATGACATGTAACAAGTGGCACCACACTACAAGCTTGGTCAGCTGCAGCAATTGACTGACTGGTACCTTAGAATAAGATCCTTTGCTTTCTCAGAGATTGGAACTTCCGGGGGGAAGGTCAGAGTCTCTTTCCAGTTCATCACTTTCTTATACGTTTCTTGAGGGGTCTCAGAACAGAAAGGGGGATAACCTAAAAGAGAAAATACACTCCTGCAATGAAGTAAAGAGTAATTTATGGCTACTAAAGCTTAAATTGAACTAATTTAAAGTCACCAGGGAGAAAAAACAGCAATAACTGCATTTGGGTTACAAGATAGCAGTTTAAAAAAATTCAAGTGAACAGCAAACTGGAGAAAATTGCTTAATGTGAAAATGGGCACTAAGTGTGAAGGTGTGCCAGCAAAGATAAACGAAGCCATGAAAAAGTGAACTTTGACTCTGCTATGAATTTAACATATACTCCAGGTTTGTGCATTGCTCGTTTCTTACCAATTAACATCTCGTACATGATGACCCCAAGTGACCACCAATCACAAAGCTTGTTGTAACCCGTCTGCATGAAGACTTCAGGAGCGATGTAATCTGGAGTTCCCACAGTGGAGAAGGCCTGAAATTGAATGGCTTCAGTTACACATTTTGAGAGAGATCCCGACAGACAAGTGACTGAGAAATCTTCACAGGACCAGAGGGCTCGAACAGAACCCACACAGACAACTTATTCAAACTAAAAGATTACTTTTTTTTTTAAAATAAGATCCCACATGCTATCAAGATACCATTAAAGTGACAGCAGTGAAAAAACACTATTGTAGGGGAAGGGAATAAAACCTGTTTAAATGCTGCGGCTCTATTCTTAGAGAAGATAGACTGTTAGAAACATTTCAAGTGAGATTAAGAAAGAGTTCAGAGTTAGTATGTTGTTCAGAGGTATTTTGGAAATATTCCTTGAGTCGGAGACGTCGAAATCCGATGAAGTGAGCTGTAGCTCACGAAAGCTCATGCTCAAATAAATTGGTTAGTCTCTAAGGTGCCACAAGTACTCCTTTTCTTATTAAGAAAGAGATAAATAATACTGTTTAAAAGTCTTTGTAGGAAGCTGTTCCTCCGGCCCCTAAAGAGGCAAAAAGGCTAGACAGTGGCCAACAGCTGCAACACAAATTGCAGTATAGCCCTACTTCACACTGGAGACTTGGCTCATGTTCATCTCTAGCATCAGCACTGCCAAGTAACACGTGATAGATGCAAATCTAATCACTGAGTTTCTCTACCAGATCCAGCTAGACTTGGGCAGATTTTATTGTTTACGAAATCTGCACAGTAAAATCACCACTATGTGCCTCAATCTGCTTTGTCCAGTTCTCTTAAGGCATCACAGTCTGGGTATGGGCTAGAAGTCTCCCCAGAGGCAATGTTATATTGGAAGTAGCTAAGAACTTGGCTAGTTTTAGCCATAATTGCACCAGAAAAAGCAACAAGCCATGGTGGTTCTCTATCTTAAGCATAAAAGTCACCAGAATTTTACAGATGGACAAACAAGAGTTATTTCTTTTTTAAAGCCCAACTGCACAGATCTTTCACAGTACTTCAGAGAAGTGCCCTGAGAGTTTTGAAAAGTGTCATGGTATAAATGCTGGTCATTTTTAATATCAATCAGCCAACCCACTTGCATCTCAGAGCTCACCCATGAGTATCTGTAGACAGAGGGACTGCACTTACCAACTGACGTCTATTTCTCTTCCATGTTTCTGCTTTCCTTTTGGAATTCATGTTCTGGAAAGCTAAAGAGGACCAGAACACACAGACATCAGTATTGCTCATTTCGCTTTTCTTTTCCACTTTTTATCCATGATAAATAGCCCCACTTGAAGTTATACATAGAGGGGCAGAGTTACTCCTAGCTCATCTGTAGCTTCCAGACCCTGCCACTTGACAGTCTGCCAGCACTAGACACTGCTGCATTCTTTGCACTAAAGTTAAAATTCTGTAAGCACTTCCATTAGACATCCATGTTTTCAGAAGTTTATAACTCCAGGAACAAAATACTCACTTCAAGATGACTACATTTAAAAGATTAGATTCTGATCTCACTTACATCCATGTACATCTGAAATAAATCTCATTAATCCAACAGAGTTAGCTCAGCTTTAAAATGATGTAAAAGAGATCACAACTCAACCTCTACTCTCTGTAAAGTTCCAAACAAATCTATTCACACACGGTATATGCTTTTGTTTGCTGAAGGCAAAATAAAGACATTGATGTCTGAGGGTCTTTTCGTCACTCACATAGCATAGGCCCAACTAGTTAAAAAAGCCTAGATTGGGTACTTGGGCCTTAACTGCTCAGTAAAACCCGATCTCTGATGACAGGCATGTCAGGTATAGTCAAGTTTATGGTATTTTACAGCGCAAGCACTCAAGCTACAGTGCAACACAGGAACAGGAGGGACAATATAGGTCAACATTTTCTTTGCATCCATCTCTTCTCTGCGAATTCAGTTCAGAAAAGCTGTTCTCAGATTGAGAGCCCTGGAGACTGACGTCCTCTCTGTCCACAGAGCAGGTAAAGCAGAAGCAGCAGCAGCGCCAGCTTCCCAACACTGCCCTCCTATCATGCCTCAAACCTGATCTGAAGGGACCATCTGTAAAGGACAGAGGGGTGTTCAGTCTCTACAGCTCAGAGAGGCCAAAGACAGACTGCCAAAAAAGGGTCAGTTAGTACTAACTATGTTGGTGGTTTTTGTAATGTGTACTCCTGTTCACCAGGAACTGGACTCACAGTGCTGTCAATCATTTCAATGAAACTATTTTGAGATAGCCAAGACCCTGACTACTAACCATAAATGTTAGTTAATTGGGATCTCAAAGCCTCTGATCAGGAGGAACTGTTTCTTTTAAAAGCACTGGGGTGAATATATCAAAAGCCTCTTTACTAGTCACACATCCTCACCACGGAGAAATAGCCAAGAGAAAGTGACTGCCTCCTTTTTTTCAAGTAATACATGAAAGAGGAGCTAGCAACTACAGAATCATATCAAGATCTAGCACAGAAGCATTTACATTGGTGTTGCTGCAGAGGGAAACTGACTAGAAACTGAAGTGAACGAAGTTTTCTGTTTCTTGCTAAGGACCTAGCTTCAGGAGAGTCTGCAATTTCCTATCATTCTGGTGCTATGTTCCAGCTCTTCTTGCGAAACAATTTTAAAGATTTAGATTCTGGGGATGTGCATTCCCAAAAGTTAAAATATCTCCATGCCTCCACATGTGCTATGGCAGGGCTGGCCACGTTAGTCCTGTGTGCTGCTACTGTGCCATCTGCTAGCAGTCCTTGCTACAGTACATGCAATGAGCCTACCGTGTAGTACAGCAAGGAAAGGATAACGTGAGACTGGAAGGAAGGAGCTAGCTTATCGGAAAGGTAAATGCTTATATTTACATAAATATCTTGGTAAGTAGCAAAAATAAAGGAAGTGCACAGTGCAGAAAGAGCAAGAGGGAAGCTGCAGTTTAACAGGGACTAATGTGCCACATATACCATTCACCCTTTTATCCCCAAACCCTCCACACAGGCAGGATTCATTAGATCCCTAACAGCAGCTTTCCACCACTGTGTTGAAATCAGTCCTCTTCGGAATTTCTAACGCCATTCCCATAGGAGAGAATGTAAGTGCTGGTACTGATGACAGAGAACTTACTGAAATCACTCGGAAGACTGTGGTTCAAGTTCCTGTAGAATTCCGTTCGGTGAGCCTTCTTTAGCCCAGTGCAGAGACCGAAATCTGATAGTTTCACATGGCCCTAGAGATGCGGAGACCCAAAATGCAGAAGAAATACAAGACATCCACCCAAAGAATAGAGTTATTTACCCATTTATTTCATATGACAAAACACCAAGCATATTTATTATCTTGCTCTAGCCTACAACTGGAATGAGATATTGAACAACCCTAGGGATAATTTTCTGCACTGCCACACAGTGGATGTGATTCAATTTCTAGTAATGTTCCCAATACCTGTTTACTTTAATGGGAGCTGAAGGCACTTCCCCTTGCAGGATCAGCCCCATAGTCCCTTGAGGGAGAATATTGACCACCCCAGGTAAGAACAAAGCGTTTCCAGGAGCAGTGCTGTCTACTCCTCTGTTAGAAAGTGGATGAGTCATGGGCGGACTTGCTAAGACACAGGATATTCCACAAAGAAAAATGTTACTCTTCCCAGTGCTTGAATTTGTCTTATCCACAGTGCAAGGCAGCAATGACTTTCAATGTGAAGTTCTTTTTTGAGCCTAAAAATGGCATATTATATCCTAAACTTGCATGACTCTGTAAAGATCTGCTCCAATCGGAGCACTTCATTATAGTTTGGAATTAACAGAAGTAGGTAAATTCTTCTTGCCAGCAAATTTGTCCCAGACAAGGTAAGTAGAAAAATATAAAATTTTACTTAGCAGTAGTAAGGTATTGAAACACCCCAACTTCCTGGGTACTACCTACTATAAATACATACAAGTAAACAGGTATCCTGACCAGTCTGGAGAAAGATTTTGAGAAGAGCTAATGAGACCGGAAGCCTAATGAATCAGCAACATCCCCACACTTGGTGTAAACACACTACTCAATATTTGGTGAACACACGCAAAGCAGATGTCGGACCCAAAGGAAACGTCTTAGACTAAGGAGGAAGAAATGAAACCAAAAGATGGCTTTAAAACAGCACTGAAAACCACCAAGATCAGTTCAAACAACTGCCACAAGAGAGCACTCTGTAAATAAGGTACTGTCAGCTGAAGATTAGATTGAGGTCGCTTCACTTCTATCAGGACAATGGAAAATATCCTCTGCAAGGGTAAGAAATTGAAGGTTAACTAACCGATAGTGCCATCTATCATAGCATTCTGAATTCTAAGTTACCCAGTATATCTGCTGCTAACCCAAACGTCACCTAGTTGTTAAGGTAATATCTTTTGTTGGACCAATTTCTGTTGGAGAGGGTCTCCCCAACAGAAATTGGTCCAACAAAAGATATTACTTCACTCACCATGTTCCTGTCATATCCTGGGACCGACATGGCTACAACAACACTGCATGCAGTGGTTAATATATTTGTACCTTACTATCCAAGAGGAGGTTATCTGGCTTGATATCCCGATGGATAAAACCAAGCTGATGAATGGAGTCAATGGCTAGCACAGTCTCCGCAATATAAAATTGAGTCTCTTCTTCTGTTAGGGTGTCTTTTTTCATCAACAGTGTCATCATATCACCTAGAAAAAGTCAGCCACCACAAACAGCAGAAGTAAATACAAACTGATAATTAAGCCCTAGCCTCTTAGTAACATATGTCACCAAAGCTAATAAATAAGACATCCATTTTACATTTCAGTGAATGTAGACAGTTTTTATGAAACAATTATATTTTGTACATTGTGGATTCACAAACACCCAAGAAATGCATATAGAAGTGTAATTAGTTCTTCGCTCAGCTACAGTCGAGCCTGTTGATGCTCATTAGTTTGTTCAGTTGAAAGAATATTTAGCAATTAGATTATGAAAATAAAGCTTCAATAGAATGCCAGTTCTTTGGGGCAGGGACCATGACTACCAGTTTGTTTGTTCCCTGATTGAGGCCTCAGGTTGCTAGCACAATACAGATACATAAATTTAAGATATACACTATCTTAGATTTTTAAATTAACCTAGATTCCAGGCAATGTCTTCTCTCGGTGACATCACAAATAGAATGATCACAGGCCATCAGCTGGCGCTAACAGAGAATGTCAGCTTGACATTGTTTAGTGATGTAAAGCCACATACAGGAATTTGTTGGTGGCAGGTATTAAGACATCCAATTTTATAGAAACCCAGTAGACCCAAACTAATTTGTATTAATCACCAAGAGACTCACTGAAATACTAGATTCTGTGAATTAGCGAGTAGATGAAATTTAAAAGGATATGCCCAATGCGCGTTGGTTCATTATAATTTTAGTTTAGTTTTCATTAAAGACTTGATAACATACCAAATAATGTTATAAAGTAATGGATATAAAAAAGCCTCACTACAATAGTCAGTTATATAGTTGTCACTGAGAAGTGAAGAGACACTGTCTTGTGAGCGTGTAAACTATTGTGTGCTATTTAGCAAGCCTCTACTGCATTTTATTTTGTGTCAGTCTATCTGAGAGTTTCTGTCTCAGTTATAAAACATCCAATTAGCAAAAAGGTGAACTGTCTGATAGAAATGTCCCACAAACCAAAGTTAGCTATGGACAACCACACACAAGATCTGGACCTTAGATAACAATTCTGCAGCCAGAAACACATTTAGCAAGAACAGACTGCATTACTGCACAATGTCAGGTCTGAAGTCAATCATTTGGTTTCAATAGTCAAATCATGTTTTCCGTATAACCCAGCAAGATTTCAGTATAACCTTCTTGCTAGTGAACTCCAGTAGTTTCAGCACTCAAGAGTTAACCTTTAAAGCTCTTCTTTGCAGACAAGAGGTTATTTCTGATGCAAACCAACTACAAGAAAAGAGTTAGAAAACTGAAAGCTGTTAAGGTTCTAAGAAGATAGATGTCAGACTGTGAAGATAAGGCTTGACAGAACATCTAGGTCAAGTTTGCAAGCATCTGTACCTAAGCATGACTGCAAAAGCCCCATGGTACAGACAGGTAACTTTGGGCCTGACCCTGTAAGGTGCCAAGCACCCTCATTCCCCAATGAAGTCACCAGACATTAAGAATGGCTCAGTTCCCTGCAGGATCAGACCCAAGACAACACTGTAAAGCAATTGCACGTGTACAAATACCAGTAACAAAGACAGACAAAATTTGTTACAAAGCCAGAAGACGGCCACAGAACAAAATGAAAGGGACCTTTTGATCTCAGGTAATTACCTCCAGGCAGGAACTCCATGATAAGGTAGAGGTTTAACTTATCTTGAAAACTATAGAACATTTTCACAACCCACAAACTGTCTGCCTCCACTAGAATGTCCCGCTCCGCACGAATATGGCCAACCTAGGGTATATGTATGCATGTGATTAATTATTACATTTATTATGTTTTATTAGACGCATTTATCTTCACACACAATTCAAACACTGTTTTGAGGGGACTGAAAGACTGAATATGCAACTGTCAAGTCTCTACATGAGGAATGGAAATACTAGCCCGTCTCAATACTTTCATCACTGGATATTTTCACGTATTAAAATAGTGTGACAGGTTTTCAGGCAATTATAACTTTTGAAGACTGCAACAGCTTAAAAAATTATGCTTCTGAGAATGAACAGGCAGAAAACCTTACTAAAGGTCACTGCCATTCTTTCATATGCTTTGTTTGGAATGTACCTACTGAATAAATTCCTTAGGATTCTGACTCAATCTGACCCCTCAGTGCATAGATCCGAAGATCCTTTATGTTCAAAGGTTTCAACTGTAAACCTTAATGACACGTTTTTGTTCTGAGGATCTTTGAAAAAATTATCAAGTTACATCAGTAGATCTACTAACTGCAAAGGGAATGTTTGCGTAAGTAACTGTTCACCAATATAAGCAAAGGGTTCACAATATGACCCTAGTTTTAATGGCAATTGAAGGGCTCGATCCTAGAAACACCACCTTAAGTAGCGTTTGCTACTACAATTAGTCCAATTAAATGCAGTCAGCAGGACTATTGACAGTAGCGAACACTATGTCTAGTAGTGAATGGTTGCATGATCAGGTCCTAAAGAGGTCTTTGTCCTCATCCATTGGAACAAAAGACGAGTAACACCGTAGCGTGTAACTCAACCCACTGCATACAACTATGCAGCAAATTTTCATGGAGAAAAATAATCCCATTTTACCCTAGATGACCATTTATATATACACCTACTATACCTATAAAAAATGGATCCCCTCCAAGTCAGAAGTGCAGCTGTGGCTAGGGTAGTATGGAGAAGCTTGTCTTACAGCTACCTGCTTTATACCTGGACTGTAGACAAACAGAGCACTTCAACGTCTAATATTGTTACTTCCTTAACCTTCACATGGAAAAGAGAACATTGATTGAATTATAGATATGATGAAAATACACATTCGATTTTGAGGTGCTTATTATACAAGATAAACTACTTACTATTTGAGTTAAAATATCTGCTATATTAAGAGCACTAACTAAAACATGCACAAAGGGTACTAACTACAGTTCAGAACAGTTAACATCTAGCAGATGAGACGTGGATATTTCATGACCGAGATTGGGAGTCAAACCCAGGTCTCAAAACACATCAGTGCAGGCCCACTCACCAAGCACTGACTTTCAAAATTGCTATGCAAAGACAAAGAGGTCAAGAACGCAATGCTATTTTTTCAACGAATACTTTTAAAAGACAAAAGTTAATTCAGGAATTACTGCCTACAAAAACATTGCTTCCTAGATGAACTCCAGTGCCGAAGAAGGACTGATTAGTTCAGACTAATATTCCCAGAAGGGCTATCAAAGATATAATACAATCATTCAGAGATTGGCATTAATATGAAAAGTGCCACTACTTTGGAGGTCCTGCGAGTGAGTCTGAAGGATTCATGCAGTTCCAGCAACTGATATTTACAATTAAATCCATTAGACATGCTAAATCAGGATGAAATCAGACTTGCAGTAAGCCAGCACTCTGAAGATTGTATTGAGAGTTCACATACATATCTTTGGTTTCAAGTGGTAACATAATATCACAAAATGCAGAAAGAGGAACATGATCAGTTGCAATACAAGTGTTCCTCTGTTGCTGTTTAGAGGAAAACTGCTAATTTCCTGCACCTTGCTTCTCCATGTTTTCAAATGGAAACAGAACAGTTCAGTCACACTCTATATCTGATCACCATGCCTCTTGTGAAAAGCCAGTACAACTGAAACCTTCATCAAGAAATTGACCAAGGTTGCAGAGACAATGAATTTTTTTTAAATGCTGTTTTGAACATGTGAATACATACATATTAACTAATCACTGATAAAAATAGATAAAGAAATATAGTAAGTGAAAGCTATATTTTTCCTCATGACCACATAAAAGTTATGTAATTTCTCTAGAGTCTTTCTTCCAGAAAGAGTTACAATAAGGCTGAAATGTTCTAAGCGCTTTAGGGAAAACTGAGTATCCAAATCGAAGGCAGGTTGGAAAGTCAAAAAAAAAAAATCCATCCACACCCCCTTAGCAGTTTTTAGCTAGCAAAATCTAAACCATATGTTGCAGTGATTATTCTTTAGTTTTTTTGTTTGTTTTTTTTAAATATAGGCCCACTTTTGTCCCCCAGGAATCTGAGTTTGCAATGGAGCAGAAAAAAAGATTTTAAAAAGAGGCAGAGCTACTAGAATTGCTATTTGAAATTACTATTAATCACCTGCTCTTTTTCAAGCATGTCAGCTTTGCGTAGTATTTTCATCGCATATACATGCCCTGTGTCCTTCTTCTGGACAAGCCGCACCTTCAAGTTTTGCAAAAATACGGAGTCAGAAACACATCCTTATCCCCCCAACTTTTCCAGGTTTCTTTTACAGTATTCTGGGTATCATACCCTAAAAGCAAACATTTAACTTCTATTTTGCAAAGCAGAATCAGATTATAAGGACAACTAGCACTAACTGTCTTATGATATGGTAATGGGATACAGAGCCAGCTACCTCTAGGACACCAGATCACTGTAACAAAGAGGATACCATTTGATATCATTTGGCAATCTGTAACATGAAACAAGTTGGTTGGTCAAAACCCAGTTTAGTGGGCAAGTTTCTATGTCATGAAAAGCCATTATTAAAGGCCCTTTGGCATGCAGTTTCTGCTATCACTGCATCCCATTACTACAGGGCCAGGATGGAGGCACACTGGCACAGCAGCGTCACACCTGCACTGCTACTGTTATATCTGTTCTACAGATAGAGGGGCTTTCCAAGGTTGCCAGCCAAGCCCATTTCACCAGCATTTTGGTCCTTTTAAAGATGTGGAGTTTTGCTTGTTTGTTTAATACAAACTAGCACTGACTACATATAAAGTCTGATGCATTTTAATGTCAAACTTTAAACAAAGATTCAGCAGTGATTATTGTGTCATTTGGCTTCAAATTGCACTGTTCTGATCTTTTAAAAAGTCTTTTCAAAAGCATTCCAGTCCCTATAATGCTACTACAGTTTTATTCAGTAATCAGTTGCTCTGTTCTTACCTCTCCAAATGCTCCTCTGCCTATTACTTTTAAGGATTCAAAATCTTCCAAACCAAGTCTTGTTCTCTTTAACCGAAGAAACTCTGTTTCCTTTCGGGCATGTGCGGACCTCCTGATTCTCTTCTAGTGTTTGTTTTAAAAAGAAAGCCATACGGTTTATGAGATTCCATAATGAAGTTCTCATCTGGATCATACTGAACCAATCAGAGAGGTTACTAAAGGTATGACTATGGGTTACTTATATTATCTAACCAAAAAATTTGTTTTCTGTTCATTACCTCTTCATCTTTTAAACCTTCCTCTTCCATCACTTTTTCTAGCTTCTTCTGTCTGGAAGAAAAAAAAGAAAAAAAAAGCAATGAAAAAAATTCTTGTTTAGTTCTTCAGAAAATCCTATAAAAAGCACAGATACTTTCAACACCTGGAAGTGTTGTCTAGAACTAAGTCAGCGGACTAGGAATTTGGATTCAATATGGAAGTGTGAAGAATCAGAGTTATGGAAAGATGCTGGTCTCTCCAGTTTTAAGCTCAAGCTTACCTTTCCAATAGAAGTCCAACTTCACCCTCTATAACTTTGCTCATCTAAACCAGTCTGCCTGAAATTTCACATGCCTTATTTTATGCAAGGATGGTCTGGTGGCTACACCTGGACTGGGACTCAGGAAATCTGAGTTCAAATCCTGGCTCTGCCACTAGCTTCCTGTGTGACACCAGAGAAGTCACTTAGTTTCACTGTACCTCAGTTCCCCTTCTGTAAAATGGGTCATATAATTCCCTACCTACCTAGAGGTGTTGAAAGAATAAATTCATTAATGTCTATGAGATGCTCAGCTACCTTGGAGATGGGGCCATATTTGTACCTAAACTGATATTAATGGTTTTCTCCCTTAAAATATGGACACATTTACAACCTTAATTCCACTTTTTTCCCCCCCCTTTTTGGTTCAAGGAAGGTAATCTATTTTTGTTGTTCAGATTTATCTTTGGCCACTGCAGGAAAAATTCCTACATTAATTATGTTCTGAGCTTCCTGATGGCCTTTTCAGCATCATATTATACAAATGCACTGAAGAGTTCCTGTTCAATATGCAAGTCATTCTTTGCAAGATCCTTTTCCAGCCTCCAGATGCCACTAAGCAACTGCTGGGGTATGATAACATTTTAGCCCAACATCTCTATCATGTATACTGAAATTGCTCTCCCCTTATTTAGGCACCTAGGAAGTACAATTTGCTCACCATCTCTCTCTAACACCCCACTCAAATACCAAATGTGAATTTCCGCAGCAGTAGTACTCAGCAGGACCAAGCAATGTTGAAGCTTTTTCCAACATTAAGCGTTTACAGGAAGCCTTTCTGAAAATTCTGGTTATAGGCCTATTCTTGTGACATGCTCACCACACTGAAGTCTCACTGAATTTGATGGAAGTTTAGGGTGCTCAGCACCTCTGAGAATCTGGCCCACAAAGAGAAAATACAGGTTTCCAAGGATATTTAAGGAATTTATCATATCTCATCTATCGAAGCCTATTAGATTCCTCCCGCCTATGAGTTAGTCAAGTTAATGTTAAATTACAGTCTTTACACCAGCTGCTTGCCGCCTTTGAACAAGTGAATTTCCCCTTATCAGAGGGCTGCATCATAAACTGTAACAGAAAATGACGCTGAAACCACATGACTTCATAAAACTACAAGAAATGTTAAAAGGGAATAAAAATCAAAAGGAGCAACAGTTGAAAGAGTAAGTATTTGTAGAGACTGGCCTCTTACTTTACTGCTTAAATGAATCTAAGCTAAATATACAATTGGTTTCCACTAAGATATATTGAGTCAAATAGACACATTGTCAAGATTTAAGTTTGAAAGGAAAATGTTTCAACTGATTTCATCAAAGCATGCTCAACAAAATGGCTTTTTTTAAAATTGCTCAGCAATGGAATAATGGATTTAAGAACAGATATTCTGAATCAGAAAAACATCTTCTTTTAATTTATAATAATGTCCTCTAGCTAACCATTTTTACTCGTCAACATCATATTTGAGAAACTCAGATAAGTAAGGTAGTTACTAGCAAGGCCTAAGGTAACGTTAAGGTAAGTTAAATTTGAGCTACAATTTACTAAATAGCACCTCTCAAATGGGACCTCAAGTTAAACAATCATGCCACTAGTTTCCTTTCACTTCTACACAGACGCACTTTCCATCTCCCAACTGGGATTTTTACCTCATTTCGCGTTCTTCATGTTGTGCTATGAGATTACTATAGAAGTTTTCTAATGTCACTTTTGTCATTGTAACTCGCTCCTTGGTGTGGTTACTCATGGATGAACAGGGTGTTGGACCCGTCATTGCCATGGCTACTAGAAAAGGGGGAAAAAAAGGGGAAAAAATACATTTGACATTATTAATGACAATAAAACATGAAAGCAAGAATTCTGACCAAATAACTGACGCTCAACTACATTAGACGCTGGAATTAAGAATCCAGACTGAAGTTAATATTTTATATAGTTTTAATATCTAAGTTATCAGAGAGAGAAAAACGATAGACTAGTTGTCTAAACTGGGCACCATCAGTTAATGAGAGAGTCTGAAGGGAAGAGGGTTACAAAATAAAAGGTACAAGTCAGGCTTCCTGTTTTTGAACAGCATTCAAAAAGAGGGAAGGAAACTTGACAAATATTATGCCTCAAAAACCACATTTTAGGCAGTATTGAAAATGTTTTGTACTTCACCCAATCTATTCTCCTAATCTTGTAAAATTGTTAGGCATGAAAAACCCACCCCGAGACTCCCAGTCCGGGGTGCCTTTTTCTTTTACACTTCGAGAAACAAGGTACCTCTACGTTTGTCAGTCACATGCAGAGCCCCTTATTATGAAACTTACCAGGAGTCAAAATATTAAATGGATGTGTGGAGCAGCTGAAGACAGACAAATTTGCTATTTTTAGCTACTTTTGCAATTAGGGTCTCCCACTGTAGCAGACATTTCCACAAACAGCCTGCCAAAATCCAGATAGATAATTACCTCTAAACAAGTACGAACTTAAAAAATAAAAATGATCTTGAGGGGTTTTTTTTTTTTTTTTTTTTTTGGGGGGGGGGGGTTAAGTATACTGCATCTACATCTTAAATTAAATTAAATTAAAAATAAAGTTTAAGAAAAACACAAAAGCTAGCCGATTCCATGTTATGGCTCAAATTCAGGGCAAGATCCTAGCTTGTTTATTTGTAAGAAACAATAAGTAAAATGTAATGTATATAAAATATACAAGCTCTTTGAACAATTTAAGACAGTGTTTTCATTGAAAAAAGGAGTACTTGTGGCACCTTAGAGACTAACAAATTTATTTGCGCATAAGCTTTCGTGAGCTCACAAAAGCTTATGCTCAAATAAATTTGTTAGTCTCTAAGGTGCCACAAGTCCTCCTTTTCTTTTTGCAGATACAGACTAACATGGCTGCTATCGAAAACCTATTTTCATTGAGGTTTTCTAGTGGCAATATAACCCAAAAGAGCAAAATTCCCATGGCTAGAACACAGCCCTAGAAGTCAGAGATAAAGACAGAGGTATCATTTAGAGACACTATCTCATTTATAGGGCTGCAGGTTTGGCAGGGTGCAGAAAAAGTCATGCATACTGTGACTTCTCTGTTTGTCCATGAGGCTCGAGGGGGGTGGGGCATGGAGGGTGGTGCAGAGGGAAGGCCCAGGTGGAGGAGTTGGATACGGAGCCCACCTCACACTCACTCCACAGCAGCAGCTCCTGTGCGGCTGGGCCCATCTCCCCACTCTGGGCACGTTGCAGCACTACTTACTCAAATCTGGCCCTGCTGCCTCTCTCCCAATCACAATGAAGTGGAGGCAAGGCCAAACCAGAGCAAGTGGCGCGGTGACTCCATGCACCAAGTCGCAAGACCTGGAACAGGGTGCATGGCCCAGCCCCATGGGACACAGGAGCCACCGCTGTGTCCCTGGTGAGTGCAAGGCAGGCTCTCTCTCTCCAGCCCCCTCCTACCTCCACTCCCCCTGGGCCTCCTCTCCTCACAGAGCTAGGATTAGGGTTTCCATGCCAGGGCCAAGGGTGCTGCTATAAGTGGTTGGTGCTCCCTCATTTATCAGGGCATTTTTAATTTAAAAAACAAAATCCCAGAGCAGTCACGAAACCCTGACTTCTATTAAAGTTACAGCGACTGCTCCATAAATTTTAATTCTAAAAAATGAAGTGACAAATCTGAAATCCGAGGCACCACAGGTGTGCATGGCCCTATAGATAACAAAAAATGGCAGGCCCCAAAGACCTTATAATAGAAGCTATTTTTATTTGACCTGTTAGACATCTTCTCTTTCTTCAAAGAACAGAGGCAATGTAGGGACTGTTGAGGAACTTTTGTTGTATTTTTGATGAAGTTATTTCTTTAAAAAAAAAAAAAACAACCCAGCTCAAAGTGACACTATCTGAATTAGAAAGGACAGATTCTCTCTATACACAGGTTTCAGAGTAACAGCCGTGTTAGTCTGTATTCGCAAAAAGAAAAGGAGGACTTGTAGCACCTTAGAGACTAACCAATTTATTTGAGCATGAGCTTTCGTGAGCTACAGCTCACTTCATCAGCACTTCAAGAGCGTGCCCATCCGGTATCTGTGTACTGTAAGCACATTTACATCACTCACATTGATTATGCTACTAGTTCCTATTTCCCAGGAAACCATCAAGTGACAAAGCCGGTATTGGGTGGCAGATAAAGGGAGGGGGAGGAAGACAGACAACCGTCCCCCACTCAAATGCAATTACGCATGGGTGAAGTTTGATAAAAGGGAGATTTCAGAGTAGCAGCCGTGTCCGTCTGTATTCGCGAAAGGAAAGGGAGGACTTGCGGCACCTCAGAGACTAACCAATTTATTAAGGGAGAGCGCACGCGTGCCTCTATTTATCTATACAACATGGACAGTGCAGGCGCCCCGCCAGCACGGCTCAACCTGGACTGGGAAGGACCACCTTGATGACCCAGAGGAGACGGCCCATTTGGTCGTCCGCTGGCCGTAGGATGACCAGGGAGCAAGTGTGAAAAATGGGGACGGGGGGCCCCCAGGGCGCCCACATGAGACAAAGCCCCAAATGTCAGGCCGGTCCCTGTAAAATCGGGACACCTGGGTCCCCCCTGGCTGGCGGTGCCGCCCACAGGGCGAGCCGGGGGCCGTAGGAGCCACTCGATGGGGTGGCAGTAAAAGGAGCCAGCCCCGGGACGCGCCTTGTGACCCCGGCCCTGGGAGCTCAGCCCCGCAGCCCGGGCCAGGCCGCTGCCCACCCGGGCGCCCTGTTCGCCGAGAGGCCGGCAGGCCCCTCACGCCCGGCGGCTGCGGCAGCTGCAGGCTTGTCTGCCACAGGAGCGAGGGGCTGAGCCCGCCAGGGCCAGGGGCAGCCAGCGCTGCCTCCAGCTGCCCGGGGGCCTGGGCGCGGGGGGGGGGGGAAGGGGAAGCCGGGGGGGGCAGGAGCTGAAGGGGAGACCGGGGGGGGGGGCACAGGCCGGGAGGGAGGATGCAGCGGCAGACTGGGGGGGGGGGGGAAGCGTGCGGGAGGCAGCGGGGCCGAGGCAGCTCCCCCCGAGGGGAGGGGGCCCGTCACCGGGGCAACAAGCTGAGGGGAGGGGGGGCCGGGAGAGTCACTTACCGGAGCCCCCCGCGGGGCGGAGATGGGGGCGCGGACCCAGCCCCTCCTCAGAGCCGGAGACTCGCTCCTCACTGGGACGGGCGGGGGGGGGGGGATGGGGGAAGGGATCGGGGTGCGTCGCTACCGCCGCCCCCCCAGCGCTCTCCGCACCGCCACTCACGGAACGGACGGCGCCGCGGACGGGACAAGACCAGCAAGCCCCCCCCCTTCCCGGAGACTTCGACGACGTTGCGCATGCGCCGCCGCCCTCTCAGCGCCCAGTCCTCACCCCGAGAGAGGCGGGGCGGGCGACGGCGCATGCGCAAATTCCTTTTCCCTCCAGAGGCGTGTTTTGCAGCCGGGGAAGGGGAAGGGGGACGGCGCTGTGCGCCTGCGCATGTCTCTCCTTCCCTTGCGCTCATTGCCCGGGGTTCTGAGTCAGCCTCGCGCCGCTGCAGAGGCGGCAGGTGGCTGCAGCTGGCCGGGGTCTGTCGGTCGGTGGCCGCCTAAAAAGCCAGCAACGCTGCTCGTGCCATCTACTTGATGACGTTTGCCAGGGCAACATGACAGCACTGATCGTGCCAACGGTGCAAAAAGTCATGAGGCAGCCCCCCTCGCCCCCCAAATCATGAGACTGGCCTAAAATTCATGAGGTTTTGCCACAAAATAAAGAGCAGGGGCGTAAGAGTCAAGATTCAGTGTGTTCTTTGCTCAGTCATTGACGTACTGCAGGGGCAACTTAACCAGGGCGAGCCTCAGTTTCCCCATCTGTAAAATGGATCTAAAAACCTCTACTTCATAGGTTTCAGAGGAGCAGCCGTGTATTCGTAAAAAGAACAGGAGGACTTGTGGCACCTTAGAGACTAACCAATTTATTTGAGCATAAGCTTCATCTTGCATCCGATGAAGGGAGCTGTAGCTCACGAATGCTTATGCTCAAATAAATTGGTTAATCTCTAAGGTGCCACAAGTCCTCCTTTTCTTTTTACTTCATAGGTGTGTCTTGGGACGTTTCCTCTATTTCATTAATGTTTCTAAAGTGTTTTAAGATCCTCTGACACAAGGTGCCATAAATGGCAAAAGAATATTATTGTCAGAATGGAACTGGACTGAGACAACCAATTCATTTCACAATGTGACGTGACTTTTGATTGTTGCCAGCCGCGGCTAATCTTGAAACCGGCTTTATATGCTCGTATTCCAATCTCAGTTGAGCCATCCAGTCGTCTCTCTGTCTCAGTACATATAAGAAAAAGAGCCATTGTGATTCCATGTTAATTACAAATATATAGAGATATTAGCGAAAGATAATCTTGCTTTATTTTATTTATATTTCTACAATAAATCAAGTACAATATTATATATATATATATATATATTTCATGTTAAAAGCCTTTTAACTTTAATGACACTGAGGACTTTTGTTTACATTCTGTCACTGTGTAAAATGAGAAACACACTCCTGATCTCTGCACATACACCAACAGTGGATTTTCAACGAATTCAAGTGGCACACGTAATCCCTAGTCAATGGATATGTTGATACATTCGTTACAAGCATGACAAAAATATAGTATCTGAAATATTTGTTTTGCAACTGAACTGGATGTTGCTTTGCTTAGACACGGCTGGCAAATTTGGCATAAAAGGTGACTGGCAAAATAAAAACGTGTTTGTGTCCTTTATTGCTCCTTTTGGATATGTGGAGATGCCCTCATAAAATTTATTTTTCCCCAAGAAAATATTTATGTTGCTCAGACCTTCCTCTACTTTTTCCTTGGGGGACTTTGGAAATCTTTAGGAGGACCTGAAACATGATATCAAATATGGAGCTTGGAAGCTGAGCTGCACCTCTTCCATTTCTCCAAAGGTGCTGGGTGGTGATGCTGAGTCTTAGCACTTGTCTATCCGGAAGAAATGCATAGCAATAGCAGAATAATTATATCGCTGTCATTATGCTGGTATGATTTCCCACATGGATACTCTATTCCTGAATAAAGTGACTTTATTCTGGTATAATTATTCTGCTTTAGCTATGCTGGTCAATTTCCCCATGTACACAAACCCTTAGGCTGGGAGAAGTGCTGAGCAACTCCCAACCTCCAGCTATCATGCCCTCCAAAGATTTTCCAATATCCTCCAGGAAAAAGTGAGAGGTGGGGAGCTTCTATTTCTGATGTAAAAACAACCAGAAAAATAAATCCTGCAGCCTGGCTAATGGTTGCAGAAGGCTATGAACACAGTGGAACAGGTGCAGGACTTCTGCACAAAGGGGGATTAGGATGCGGCAAATTGATGCTCCAAAATGACCTATCTTAGCTGCACCCAAACATGCAAATGGGGCATTCAGTATCATGGGACCCTGGGGATCTATGACCATGCAAATCTACAGATAAGTAACTTAGCAAACAGGACTGTGGGGAGGAGCGTGTGTGCCAGAGCTGCAGGGATGACCACAATCAGGAGGCAGCAGAAGCATTTCAGCAAGGGAAAATTCAGACCCCTGCAGACCTCCCTGGCACACAAGCTTGTGGGCTGAGGAGAGGCTCTGGACCTTTAAGAGGCTGTCCATGCAATATCAAGGAGTAGTAAATGGTACAGACATTTTTCTTTTGTAGTTCACCTTTACATTAGAGCTGCCCTCAAGATAACATCACACGTCTCAAGCAATGGTCAAACTGAGATGGAGTCAGTCTAGAGGGAAGAGCTCTGTCTCAGCGGCAGGATTTCTCTTTCTACCATGGTCTTTGACTTGAAATGGATCAGAAAGATCTTGCGGGCTCCAGCTACCCTTCGGATTTTTTAGATATTGCCTCAAATCAGCTTTCTTTAGCACAGGGAAAGCTTGCTCCTTTTCTGTCAGTTCCAGCAGCAGCTGTTTCACCAGGTTTGGCATCTCATCCTTGATGGTACTGTCATAGAGGTCAGGGAGGTCTTGGCTCTTCTGTGAGTCCCACAACGAATTTGAATGTGAGGCATCTCTGGCCCTGGCTGTGTGCACACTACCCATGACATTGTGGAGCCACATCAGCCGCTTCAGCCCTTGAAGTGCTCTTCCTTTATCCTGCATGAACTGGTGTTCCGATATTGCTCTTTTACTGCAATGTGAAAGGAAAGTAGTTAGGAAGCAGAAGAATGTTCAGGGCTGAGCTCACATTTCTAGCGGGGCTGGTTTTTGTACATAGATTCCAGAGTGTTTTACAAAGCTAGGTCTGTATCGACATTCTCTGCCTTTTAGAAATGAAGAAACTGAGACACAAGGAGGGGCTGCGACTCTCTCAAGGTCACAGAGTGAGTCGGGGCAGAACTGCAGACAGAACCCAGTTCTCCAGCTCCGCAATCCTGTGCTCTCTCCAGTGGTCCAAATATAGGCCCTCAAATTCCCAGAACCAGATCCAGATCCAGATCCAGATCTAGATCTCAACTTTATGATCCAAAATTTTCTTTTGCTTACACAGATGTAAATCAGAAATAATTCAGTTGAAGCCAGTGGTGTAAGTGAAAGGAGAATCAACCCCTATAACCGTATAATGAGCCTGACCAAAACTATTGATCCAAAACACTCCTGAATGTAGGGGTTGAAAATCTGGATACAAACCCAAATGCTCTCAGATTTCAGTGAGTTTAGATTTGGTCAAGTACAGCAACAGGCTCAAGCCGGGAATTTGGATCTGAAACAGGATTCAGCTCTGGATTACTGTGTTGTATTACAAGGTGTCTCCTAAACTGCATTTAGCATAGTATAAAAGTAACACTAAACACAAATCACAACATTAATGTATCTAAAAATACAGAGGACCTGATTCTCTACTGTGCAAAGTGGATGTAAAATGCTACCAAATCAGATTGGTAGCATTTCTGAACAGGAGTAAATGGCTACACAAGATGCAAAGCAGTGGAGACTGCAGCCCAGTAGATTAAGTGCAAGCAGCTGACGAACAGCATAAGTTACAAAAGTGATTTTTCTTACTTTTCAGTTTCTTGAGATGTTGCAAAACAAGCAAAAAAAAAGATGACCAAGAATGGAACTATCTGCAGAGATCTTTGGGACAGGACCATCTTCTGACTTCTTTGTATCTACTGAACAAAACAATAAAAGATTGACATTATTACCAAACCGCTCTTTCTTTCAGCTGCTGCTTTCATTCTGGCAGGTGCATTTTCTACTTGTACACATATTAGTAGCTGCTCTTGTGCATCTGCAAGCACTGTAGATCACACTAATTTAAACCAACAAGAGGTGTGCCTACTAAGGACGGACTGGAGTAAAGAACTCAGGACTCATCCCTAATATTTGCCATTGACTTCTGTGGGAGCAGGATTGGACCCTAAGGACTGAGTGGAAGACAGAGTAAGAACTCTGGGACTTGGTCCTATTATAATGCATCATCTCAGAGCAGAAAATATATGGTGGGCCAGAATCTGCTCTCACATGCACCGCTTTAAATCCAGCCTTGACTGGAGTTAACTGAGATCCACATCTGACACACACATAGCCTGTGCCAATGATATCAGACCATACAACTCTGCTATTAAATCTTTGCTGAGAAGCAGGATGAAACTGTTGTGGCTTTTTCTGAGGTTTACTGGATTTGTGGATTAGGGAAGTAAGAATTAGCTCAATTTAACTGGTGACAGGTTTCAGAGTGGTAGCTGTGTTAGTCTGTATCAGCAAAAAGAACGAGGAGGACTTGTGGCACCTTAGAGACTAACACATTTATTTGAGCATAAGACCACGAAAGCTTATGCTCAAATAAATTTGTTAGTCTATAAGGTGCCACAAGTCCTCCTCATTCTTTTTGCTCAATTTAACTGTATGTGCAATAATTGTTTTTAATTTAAATTATCACTACAATCAAGTCAACACCGATACCTGTTTCTGAGATCTATCTATCTATCTATCTGTCTATCTATCATCTGTTTTATCACCACACTATCTGGGTTGTCTACTTCAACTATAGTGCATGGCTTTAAACATTGGATTAATCCTATCACCTTACTAACAGGTCTCCAGATTAACTGTTATAAGGAAAACCTGGTGTATGTTAATTAAGGCAAACAAAACAAATGAAAAAGGGAGTATAAAAATGTACGCATAAGAAAGATTGCAATTTTTTCTATATAAATTAGATTTATATAGATTTTTTTTTAGATGCGAAAGATTTTATTCGGAAACAAAAGCAAGTAGAGAAGCATTTTGGGATAATGCATTTCAAGCCCAGCTTCAACAGCGTCCAAAAATGGATTTGCTTCATACTGATTTTGGGTAATAAACTGGCAGTACCTGGATAGAAGGGTGTTCCGTTTTTCTTACACCCGCAGAAATTATATCAAAAAGAAAAGGAGGACTTGTGGCACCTTAGAGACTAACAAATTTATTTGAGCATAAGCTTTCATGAGCTACAGCCTAGGCTTGAATAAAGACTGGGAGTGGATGTGTCATTACACAAAGTAAAACTATTCCCCATGTTTATTCCCCACCCCCACCCCACCCACTGTTCCTCACATGTTCTTGTCAACTGCTGGAAATGGCCTACCTTGATTATTACTACAAAAGGTTTTTTTTCTCTCCTGCTGGTAATAGCTCACCTTACCTGATCGCTTTCATTACAGTGTGTACGGTAACACCCATTGTTTCATGTTCTCTGTGTATATAAAATCTCCCTACTGTATTTTCCACTGCATGCATCCGATGAAGTGAGCTGTAACTCACGAAAGCTTATGCTCAAATAAATTTGTTATTCTCTAAGGTGCCACAAGACCTCCTTTTCTTTTTGCGGATACAGACTAACAGGGCTGCTACTCTGAAATATATCAAATAGGCGGACAGTAGAACTTAAACCTCACTCTTGACAAATATATTCCACTTTTTTAGACTGATCTCCATGGAAGATGAGGAAAAAGGTATTGGAGGGCGAATGGTTACCAGTTCTGATTTTTTTTCAAGTATTTCATATATCACCTATCATATGATATTGTGGACTATTCAAGATATAACTAGTCTGATTGTATGTAATAGACATGCTGTATCTTTATATTGTGATCTACAATAACCTGTACATCAATGAGAAGTATCTCTAAGACACAAAAGTACAACATTAACATATGGTATACTTACTGTTGATCCTAAAGGGTACAGTACAGGGTCAAATCCAGATCAGCACAGCTCCGTCTCGCACCAAGTCCTCTAGTGAAGTTCAAATTGCAATGCCAGTGTGTGTCTTCCAGCTTCTTTTATACCTCCTCAGAAACCACAGAAACAATAGACATGAGCTGTACAGTACCTTCTGTGACTAAGACCTTTCCTCTCATATTGGTGAAATCAGTGGGTTTCGTATTTCCAAAGACAATACACCTTGGATGATAAAGTCTGTTGTCCTTTGGTGATTAAAGAAAAGACTTACAATATCTCAGTGACGTTTCATTGCTTTGCTATCCTCCCAGACCTATCAGTAGTGCTCTAAATTTGTAAAGTAGGTGTCTGGATTAATAATAATGTAGAAGTATATACTGATGAGGATGACAAAGTTGGTAAAAGAGGACTGGAATTAATGGAAAATTTATCTGAGACATTTGTAAATAAGGATGCCACTGGACTTTAATGTTCAACAAGAAAAATTTTGCTTAAGCCCATTGGTTGTTCAGTGAAACACATCTGTTTATTTTGGATCCTATAAAATAGGTAGATATGGAAAAGACCTAGCAGATCACTGAATTCATACTACCACAAGAAATGTTAGATCTCCCCAGATAAAGCCTGTATTAGATATTAAACTGTGGCTGCACTAGATCTTACACAAGAGGCCACATTCTGATGTGTCTTCAGTCAATGGTCAAAGCTAAACAGGGGAATGTGGTATGAATTTTGGCATGCATCACAGGAACCGTACCCACGTGAAGTTTTGTCTGAAGCTGGACACCTATGAAAACAATGAAGGATGGTAGCTCTGCATGTATTGAGTCCGTCGGTGCATGGGAAAAGGTCAGAGTGATTTTCAAGGGTACTGAGTGCCCACCACCCCATCTGAAGTAAATATTTCTTTGGGACTTATGTGGCTCCAAGTACCATAGAGTCCAAGCACCTCACAATCTTTACCATATTTAATTTCACAACACCCCTCGAAACAGAGAAGTACTATTACCCTGTTTTACACACAGGGAACTTAAGCACAGAGAGTAACTTACTCAAGGTCCCACAAGAAGTCTGTGGGACTGAACCAAGTTGCCCCAGATCCGAGAGTAGTGCCCTACTGCCTGGGCCATTCTTCTTTAATAGCAGTTACAGCTCCTCAACCCCTCTGAAAATCAGGCCCAAGATGTCTCACGTGGGCAAGTCAGTAACGGAGGCACCCAAAACCAGTGGCCACCCTGAAAATGTGACTGTATATGTTTAGCTACCAGGAAAATGTGTGTTTTCACCAAACATGGGGAACCAGATTCGGACCACTGCTCCTGCCCTTTAGCACCACTCTGGTGTGGCAAAGATACAGAAAAGATGATTTGAACAGGTAGCTGGGGATTCCCATGGCATGGAGGCATTTTAGGTGGTTGGTTCTATGCACATACACTCCTCTGCCCTGGTTTGTCAGGTGTACACAAGGTGTGTCGGGGAGAAGGCAGTCTGGGGACTCAGGGGAGCTAGCAGTTGGCTTAAAGCAGAGCTCTGGGGCAGCTGAAGATCTTGGAGGTCTTAGGCCATGATGCTTGACCTGCATGGAATTTCTTTGACATTAATGGGCTCTGGATAGGCATAAACCTGGGTGTACCTCACTGCAAGAGCAGGGCCAGAGATGTTAAATCAATTGAATAAAGAGAATCCAAATGCTCACCCAGCACTAGTTTAGGACTGGAAAGGACTAGAGATCTTCTTGGAATACATGAATCATGTCTGAAGTTCTGCTCTGCTTTGATTTCATTGTTTCCCAGCCTACATGCACCAGCTAGAGAGCATTTTGAACTTTTGTTTTTCCTCACATAAAATTCAGGGTTTGGTTATTTATTGATTTGTTTCCTTATGTTAATATCTTTAATGCTGGTGAATGGTGCTGAATTGATTGGACTGGACACTAAAATCCTCTATTTCCCCCAAGAAGAGGGTATAACACCCTACAATGCCTATTGCCAGTGTGTCCCATTCCTGATCTGACATCAAATCTCCAATTGACGTCAGTGTGTTTTGGATAAGATCCCAGTATCAACCACAGTGAGAGGAAGAAGGGGAGTTGGGGCCTTGATTTCTCTGCACAGGCTCCCGACAAGATGGAGTAATAAGTCCCTGTTATGGTGGTGTCTTCTGCCATGTGGACTGTCCATCAAGTGACTAGAGGAACCACTAGTCTATTCTAGAGGGGAAATTCTTATTTTCTGAATTTAAAAATATTTGTCCTCTTGGAGGACTAATTCCTTAGAAATCTTGAAGAAAAAGATACCAGCTCAGTGGGAACAAAGACCACAAATTCATTTTGCATAGGCCCCCAAAGAACTATACATTCCAATACAATCAACCATGGCTGGATTCAAACCAATGGCTTAACGACAAAAGCAGATGTATCCCATTACCAGCCCTCACAGCTGTCCTATCTTTACCAATAGCTCCTATTGAAATCAAATTGCATTTATTATTGTCCTCGGGTCAATTTATTTCAAGCCATGATATTTCATGGCAATCAAATTAGGATTCCTGGTCTTCGTTACATGAGTTCCAACTGATGATGCAAGGGTCATTAATTTAAGAGGACAAAGCCTGTCACCAATTAAAAACTAGTTTTAAAAATGCTGCTAAAATAGAAGCCTGCTTCTCTCTTTAGTTTCCAGGGTAGCCTAAAGTTACACTGAATTATCTCTCCATGAAGGCAGAGCTTCCTAGTTACATCTTCAAAGACTAATAAGCATTAGCAAAAGTCAAGTCCAAAACATCTGGTCTAATTCATCCTTGAACTTTTATCATCTCCTTTATTTAATGGGCATTCACTGAGTGCAATTACTGGCATCTTCATGGTAAGAACTCAAATTGCATTTGTCTGAGCAATTGCAGGCAGGTCAGGGAAATTGAAACATGGCCACTGAATGAACACTTGAAGCATTCTGTCATGGCCAAAGTGCATTACCTTGACTACTCTGCCTCCGTGGATACTTCTTTCCACTTAAGAACCGGGAGGACGGAGGCACAAAATGTTCTTTGAGGTTGTAGCTTCAAAAGTCTTGTATTAAATAAGATTTGGGGCCTGGACCAGTTTAAATCACAAGGGTTCAACAGAATGTACATTATTATTGCAGTACTTTCGACAAAACCTACCATTTTAAGCCAAGAAGTCAGAGCCAACTTTTTCCTTGGTGACATGCAATTTTCTAATCCCACTTAGCTACGTGTAAATCAGGAGTAACGCCACCGATACCAGTCATGCAGCACTGAATACTGAATACACCTTGAATACTGTCTACAGTTCTGGTCAAGTCAGCTCTAAAAAGATATATTAGCACTGGAAAAGGTACAGAGAACGGCAAGGAAAATGTTGACGGGTATGGAACAGCTTCCGTATGAGAAGAGATTAAAAAGACTGGGGCTTCTCATCTCGGAAAAGAGACGACTGAGAGGGGATATGATAGAGGTCTGACACAAGTGACTAAGGAAGTGTTATTTACTCCTTCACATAACACATGGGGGGTCACCCACTGAAATTAATCGGCGGCAGACTTAAAGCAAACATAAGGAAGTAGTTCTTCACACTACGCACAGTCAACCCATGGAACTTGTCACCAGGGGATGCTGTGAAGGCTAAAACTATAACAGGGTTCAGAAAAGAACTAGATAAGTTCATAGAGGATTGGTCCATCAATGGCTATTAGCCAAGATGGTCAGGGATGAAACACCATAGTCTGAATGTTCCTAGCCTCTGTTTGCCAGAAGCTGGGAGTGGATGACAGTCGACAGGGGATGGATCACTTGATGATTGCTTGTTCTGTTCATTCCCTCTGAAGAACCTGGCATTGGCCCCTGTCAGAAGACAGGATACTGGGCTAGATGGACCTTTGGTCTGACCCAGTATGGCCGTTCTTATGTTCTAATGAGCGAAACATCACATCCAAGGACTCACTGTTAGCACTACCAACGTTAGACTTAAGAAGTGTTAGCAGAGTTTGATAGTAGCACTTCTAAAAATAATGATAGAATCATAGAATATCAAGGTTGGAAGGGACCTCAGGAGGTCATCTAGTTCAACCCCCTGCTTGAAGCAGGACCAATCCCCAATTTTTGCCCCAGATCCCTAAATGGCCCCCTCAAGGATTGAACTCACATCCCTGGGTTTAAGAGGCCAATGCTCAAACCACTGAGCTATCCCTCCTAACACAAAGCACTTTATATAGCACATTTCCATCAGTGCTGCACAAGCATTCATTAATTAATCCCTATAATACCTGCTACCTACCATCATACATGACTACACAACACTACCATTACCATCCACCACCAGGAGGCAATATCATTATCCCCATGTTAAAGATGGGGAAACTGAGATGCACAGAAGTTAAGTGACTTGCTCATGGACACACAGCTAGTAAGCAGACATGCCAAACCCATGGAAAAAAATGCAGAAATTGGGCTTGTTTTTGGCTTAATAGGCTTGTGAGTTGCTTGTTGGTTAGTTTTTGGCTGGTAGCTTGTTGCTTGTTTGGCTTGTAGCTTGTTACTTCTTTTTTTGATCAGCTCCTGGCAAGCAGAGGCAAGGTGAGGAGAGAGTCAGGGGTGCACAGCAGGCCCACCACAATCCCAGACTGCACGCCGGGGGGCTCTAGTCACATAGAGTGTTGGGGTTCTTAGGGATTGGCTTGTTTTGACCTAGTTTTGAAATGGGATTAGCTTGATTTTTGGCTTATTGTGAAAGTCGGGGTGCTTATTTACCGCACAAAAGTTGGCAACTGTGCATAAGTGGAACAGCATGGGAGTCCGGATATAAATTAATTTTACAGGCACTGCTCTGCGGATTCATTTGGAGTTCGGATTCGGGCTTAGTCTACACTTAAAAGTTTCACTGGCATACCTATGTCGGTGAGAAGTGTGAAAAAAAAATCACCCCCTTACCAGCCTAGGTATGCCAGCAAAAGGTGTAGTATAGACACTGTTACACCAGCAAACAATAGTCCTTTTGCCAGTATAGCTTATTTTGTTTTGGAAACTGGTCTAAACTGTACCAGAAGAAAAGCTCTTCTGCTGATATAAACAGCATCTTCACTTGGAGGGCTTGCCAGTATAACTACATCCATATAATTGTGCTGGCAAATCCTTTCTAGTGTAGATCAGAAGATCTATTTCCAAGTGATATAATCATTTTCTTAGGAAGCAACTTGTTGGGATTCTGCTATGTTAGGGCCTTCTTATATCTTCCTACTGTAGTTTCCACCACATGCATCTGATGAAGTGGGTTTTAGCCCACGAAAGCTTATGCTCAAATAAATTTGTTAGTCTCTAAGGTGCCACAAGGACTCCTTGTTCTTTTTGCTGAAACCAACAGGAGGCTTTCCATGGAATTCAAGGGGCTTTGGACCAAGCCCTAAATTTGCCTCTGGTTTAGAGTCTGTTCTTGCTCCCACTGAAGGTAATAGCAAAACTTCAAATGACTTCAAATAGGATGAGGCCCTTAAAACACAATAACCTGTTTTCAATGTAATGCATTTGAATGAGGAGGCCTGTGTGCATAGAAAACAGAATCAGGGTTTCCCATGCCAAGGACTCTTTTGTTTTGCTTTGTAATCCACTCCCCAGGGAGCCAGGTGGTGTGAGAAAGTGAATAGGGATGCACAGAGCATAATAGAAAAGGCAAAGAAAAGAGATGGAGGCCCAGCACAAGAGCGAGGTTGGTGGGGGAAGGGGCTGAAATGCAAAGAAGAGAAGAGGAAAATAGTCTCCTTAGGGCAGTGGTGGAAGTGGGACTGGGCAACACACTTGAATATGCTCTATAAGGGACAATCCTTCATCTGCAGAGAGACCGACTGGCTGATCTAATGGGCCTTTTTCCATTTATTATCATTAATTGTTAATTATTATTGTGATCGGCAGCAGCAGCAGTTGTCATTTATTTATGATGAGATAGCACCTAGGGATCCCCGCCAAGATTGGGACCCCACTGTGCCAGGCACTCTAGTGTAATACACTGATCATCATAATACGTAATAATCATAGTCATGGTGCTACTCATGGTATACAAAAGTGCTTGCTGGATCAGGGCCATAGAATAAGAAACAGTCCTTTCCCAGTGGGGCTTACAATCTGAATAGACAAGACAGAGGAGGAGTTGTGAGCAAGGGAGAGCACCCACAAGCAGAGTGAACAGTTTGATGGTTTGCAAATGTCTTATTAATTCCATGATTTTTGTTGAATTTTGCTTTGTTTTTAATTTTTCCTTCTTGGGCTTACATGTTTCTACTATATTAAACTCCACTACACCAAGGTTTGAAGCAGGCAAGTGATCAAACTGCAGGAGATGGCAGGGGGGCTGAAACAATCTTTATAGAGGGGGTGCTGAGAGCTGTTAAACCAAACTGTAAACCCTGGATATGATAGAAAACACTTCAAGCCAGGGGGTGCAGCAGCACCCCCTGCATCCCTAGTTCCAGCACCTATGGGGGATAGGGACTCAGAGGTTGAGGGAACGCTATTCTCTCGAGGGGAAATTGAACGGAAATTTGCCGAGAGCAGCACTATACTGGGTGTTCAGTCAGATGCAAGTACTCACAGGGTCAACTTCAGGTGGGGACAAATTGGCAGGGAACCCAGGAATCCTATGCCTCTTAATTATTCATATGACCCTTATCGCCAAACTACTGCAGCACACACCTCGTGATGCAGCGCAGAGCTAGCATCCCCATTTTACAGATGGGGAACTGAGGCACAGAAAAGCAATTGCCCGAGCTCAGGAAGTTTGATGTTTGGAACTGAAGCAGGGTTTCCCGTCTCCCAGGCTAGTATCCTAACTGCTGAGAAGGCTCTCCTCTTGGGAAGTATCCCTGAGGCTATATCTACATGAGCACTTTTGTCAGTAAAACTTTTGTCAGTCAGGGGTGTGAAAAAAACACACTGTAAGGTTCATAGTATGCACATAGCCTGAGGTGTCAGAACCTGGATTTAACAACCTTGAGAGCAAGCCCCAAGGCTCACCCATTTTTCCAGGCTTTTACTGGAGGGGCAGGGGGCATGCTCATAGAAGAGGGTGTGCTCTGAGATTTGATTTTGGAAAGGATTTATTTTTTTCTTAGCATTTGGGCAGGTTCAGAATTGGTCTGGGGGAAGGAAAGAAAGAAAGAGGCACCACACTGTTGAGAGGAAACTGTTTGACCACGTGAATGGTAAATATAGTCCATTTCCCTCTGTTGATGGTGAAGCAGACACTAATGAGTTGCTGCTTTCTTTACCCCATCCTGACCTAGAGATCAGAGGAATCTACACCTCACAGTAAACACTAAGGTCATAAAGAATCCCCACCACACACACACATGCTATAGCAGCCACAGAAGTTTCGGTTGTGCGGCCTTGGGATTTTATTGGCTCTTACAAACAAATCAGGCTCTGTACTGTCTGCAAGACATCCTATATGCTGTGGGTAGTTTTGTTGATGATTCAGAAAATGGTGGAGCTCTGGTCCTATTCACACTGCCAGCCCTAGAGCCATTGTTCTGTAGCACACTCTCTTGGGCTAAGGATCGGGAGTTGAAGGGGTTACTTTCTTTATCCCCCAGTCAGTCTCCAATGGGGGATCAGCCTGAAGGGGAAAAAAAGCGGAGGTACTCTTCCAAACTCTGCTTACTAATTAAACTCTGCTTATATGAGCAGACAAAATGTGACAGTGCTCACAGTATGCTGGGCAGATGTTCAAAATATGATGTTCTCTAAGCTCCACCTGGGGGGGGGGCTTAAATATGCCCTTGGGTTCCCAGTAAATTGGGCAGATCTATGATCCTCCCTCTCCTTGCTTACATGAATGAGGAATGAAATCATTAACATTTAGACATTAAATTGATCATCACTGGGTATCTGAGCTGACACTTCACTAAGATGAACGGGGCAGTTCACACAGCTCAGAGCTATTGTAGGTTTTCAACAAAGTCACTTATGCTACCTTAGAGACTAACCAATTAATTGGTTAGTCTCTAAGGTGCCACAAGTCCTCCTTTTCTTTTTGCGGATACAGACTCACACGACTGCTACTCTGAAACCTGTCACTTATGCTAGAAGCTTTTGCTGGTATGGTATCATTATTAATCCTTAGCTCTCAGATAGCAGTTTTCATCAGTAGATCTCAATCATGCTGGTTAGGGGTGTGAATTTTTGCGACATTTCTATACTGACAAAAGCCCTAGCGCAGACGCAGCTATGCCATTATAAAAGTGCTTTTGACAAGTACAACTTATTCCATTCAAGGAACTGGTATAAATTATACTGGCAAAAGCATTTTTTGCAGTGTAAGATATATCTTTACTGGGGAGGGCTTGCTGGTCTAGCTATATATTTGCCCTTAGAAATCTCTGCACCCCCGGTTACACGTGATTCATATTTCTGAGGTTTTCTTCACAACCATAACAGCTAGAGGGCGTTCATTTTTTTAAATGAAAGCTCAGATTCTGTAGAACAAGATAGGTTTCAGAGTAACAGCCGTGTTAGTCTGTATTCGCAAAAAGAAAAGGAGTACTTGTGGCACCTTAGAGACTAACCAATTTATTTGAGCATGAGCTTTCGTGAGCTACAGCTCACTTCATCGGATGCATACCGTGGAAACTGCAGTAGACATTATATACACACAGGTTTCAGAGGAACAGCCGTGTTAGTCTGTATTCGCAAAAAGAAAAGGAGTACTTGTGGCACCTTAGAGACTAACCAATTTATTTGAGCATGAGCTTTCGTGAGCTACAGCTCAAGATGAAGTGAGCTGTAGCTCACGAAAGCTCATGCTCAAATAAATTGGTTAGTCTCTAAGGTGCCACAAGTACTCCTTTTCTTTTTATATACACACAGAGACCATGAAACAATACCTCCTCCCACCCCACTGTCCTGCTGGTAATAGCTTATCTAAAGTGATCATCAAGTTGGGCCATTTCCAGCACAAATCCAGGTTTTCTCACCCTCCGCTCCCCCTCCCCCACAAACTCACTCTCCTGCTGGTAATAGCCCATCCAAAGTGACAACTCTCTTCACAATGTGTATGATAATCAAGGTGGGCCATTTCCTGCACAAATCCAAGTTCTCTCACTCCCTCATCCAACATTGTAGGGAGAGTGGTCACTTTGGATGAGCTATTACCAGCAGGAGAGTGAGTTTGTATATGTATGGGGGTGGGGGGGGTGAGAAAACCTGGATTTGTGCTGGAAATGGCCCACCTTGATTATCATGCACATTGTAGGGAGAGGTTTCAGAGGAACAGCCGTGTTAGTCTGTATTCGCAAAAAGAAAAGGAGTACTTGTGGCACCTTAGAGACTAACCAATTTATTTGAGCATGAGCTTTCGTGAGCTACAGCTCACTTCATCAGATGTAGGGAGAGTGGTCACTTTGGATAAGCTATTACCAGCAGGAGAGTGAGTTTGTGTGTGTGGTTTTTGGAGGGGGGGTGAGGGGGTGAGAGAACCTGGATTTGAGCAGGAAATGGCCCACCTTGATTATCATACACATTGTGAAGAGAGTTGTCACTTTGGATGGGCTATTACCAGCAGGAGAGTGAGTTTGTGGAGGGGGGGGGCGGAGGGTGAGAAAACCTGGATTTGTGCTGGAAATGGCCCAACTTGATGATCACTTTAGATAAGCTATTACCAGCAGGACAGTGGGGTGGGAGGAGGTATTGTTTCATGGTCTCTGTGTGTATATAATGTCTTCTGCAGCTTCCACGGTATGCATCCGATGAAGTGAACTGTAGCTCACGAAAGCTCATGCTCAAATAAATTGGTTAGTCTCTAAGGTGCCACAAGTACTCCTTTTCTTAGAATAAGATAGCAGCTTGAAAGAGTTGCTACTAGTATGCCACAGATCTGCATAGTGGCCCAGTCCAAACCCATGTCTCCCATACTCCTTGCAATGTTTTAAACAGATGAATCCTTTCACATCCGTGACGCCTCCTCAGGAGCGGCAGAATAAGCTTTACACCCCCTTTTTTTCAGCCAGAGACAGTATGATCTTTACCCATCACTGTAAAATGGCCCTGAGCTAATTTTTTATGTCAGTTTTGCCTGCCACATTCAGGAAAATGTGAATGAAAAAAGTAAATCACCCCAAGGCATCATCAATATAACAGCCACGAGTGATATATTTGTCACTGTGCTATATGATATTATGATAGCAGGAAAAGGGAGAAAAGCAATATATTTCTTTCTCTTAACAACTCTAGTCAACAGGATTTTTCCAAAGCCATTTTAGTACTTTGCAAACTTTGGGGATTGAAGAGAAATTGACAGCACACTTACAATATTCATAGATATAGATATATATATATTCATCCCAAATCTATCTATCTATCTATCTATCTATCTATCTATCTATCTATCTATCTATATTTGGGATGATTAGATTGTTAGGGGTAAATGTTGGTAAACGTTGATTTCACCTTGCACACACAAACTGACAAAAATATTTCCAGAGAAAATAACTGAAATTTATGAAGTGAGAAAAATTGCTTGACAACCTATTAGAGTTCGATTTACCGATATTTACTTTGCATATTTTGACATGTGAGGTTGACAGTTTATGTTTTAACTGTAAGAAAGCTTGAACTTTTTGAATTCCATGTCTACTGTCCTTATTGCCTGATCCCTCATAATTTTGCACAAATGTTAAAATTTGAATGGAGACAAACTGAAAAAAGTGCTTAAATATAAACATCAATATTATCCGTCAATGTTATAAAAAATAAAAATGGAATTTTGCCAAATCTCTTTATTGGGCTGATGTAGGGATTTCCCCTTTGTGAGTTTGTCAAGATGCTGCAATCTTCATGCTGCCAGACTGTGACACTGGAATTACAGTACAGCACAACACTGATCATCCTCAATATGCATCAAACTGATCATTAATTCCTGTTGTTTTATGTCTTTTAGCCAGTTTCTGATCCTACTACTTAATTTCCTTAATAGCGTCTTGTGAGGGACTTTGTCAAAGGCTTTTGGAAAGTCAAAATAAATTATGTCAGCCAGTCATCCTTTATCCAAAATGTTGTGGATCCACTGAAAGAATTCTACTAGATTGGAGCGATACTATTTTCCTTTACAGAAGCCACACTTGGGCAGCTAAATGATGGCTGGGTAAGGCTTATGTTGTAGACACTACCTATGCCGACGGGAGGGATTCTCCTGTCTGCATAGGTAATCCACCTCCCTGAGAAGCAGTAGCTAGATCGTGGAAGAATTCTTTTATTGGCCTAAAGCTGTTTACACTGGTGGTTATATTTTTCCCATCCCTGAGAGAAGTAGATGCACCAACGTAAAATTCTAGTGTAGACCAGGCTGTAGATAGATACATGGATGAATGGATAAATAAATTTGCACCTAACAACCTTGCACAGGAAAAAATGTCACTTTGAGTGATGACACTGGAAAGGAACGTTCAAACTTGCAACAGCTGAATTTGCTTTCCCTCAACAAACACAAAAAAGGCATGGTGAGCTGTTACCAGTTTGAACATTGCTTTCCAATGTTATGACTCATGAAATTTTTTCTGATTGCCCATTCTTGTGATTTTATCACGGCATTTCTCGTTTTTCGTATAGCCCCGGCTCCTAGACATAACTGATTATGTGAGCTTCTCAGCTTTCATTAAAGAAAAGTAAGTGGTTGGGCAGAAAAGCTGAAACATGTGACCTGAGAAAAGAAAAAGAACCTAGTATTTATTGTTTGTTTTTTTTTAAATCTCATAATTTTTAAGCCAGTCTCTTGAGTTGCTGTGGCCTGACACATGAGATTTGTGAAGGACTGGGGTTGGCAACAAGGGGTCACTAATGTTTGTAAAGTGCGATATAATTGTTAATAAGACAGTTACCTTTTATGCCTTGAAGGCACAATCACGCTCCTCCAGTCCCGGAGCTGGAGTGAACCCAGGAGTGCCCAGATGAGAGGCAAATACGTTGGGGGACTGAGTGGGATGGAAGGCCCCACCTAGACGTAAGCCGGGTATTATGAGGGATGGGATTCAGGGGGATTTGGACTGGGGCGAGAGGAGGGTGACCAGATATCAGGTGTGAAAAATCGGGACAGGATGGGGGGTAATAAGCACCTATATAAGGCAAAGCTCCGAATATCAGGACTTTTCGCTATAAAATCGGGACATCTGGTCACCCTATGGGGGGGTTGGTTTGGCCCCTTACAGACAAACCAGTTGGGGTCTGGGGCTGGACCCCCTGATTCTGGGGTGTCAGGGTGGAGGGAGCATCTTCCCCTCACGGCTTTGCACACTAACCACCGCCCCCTTTCTGGGTCCCCAATGGGCCCCAAGGCTGGGGTCTGGCCCTGGCCCCGCTGGACGATGGGAGGGGGAAGGGCGGGCCCGGGCCCTACTCAGGAAGCGGGCGGGGGCGGGTTCCATGGAACTGTCACTCCTTTGAGCGGCGCTCTGTGATTTGACAGCCGGCTGGACACGTGGGGGCAGGGTGGGGCTATATAAGTCCGGGCAGCGAGAGCGGTTGCCGCCATTTTGTCCAGTGAGGAGACGGGGAGCGGGAGCGTGTTTGGGATCGAGTCGGCTGCGGCGTAGCGCGTGCTCCCTTCTCACGCCCACCCCGGGAGTCGGTGAGCGCCTCCCCCGGGGGTCAGGGCGAGGCTGAACCGGGGCCCGGCTCCGCGGCGGGGCGGATGGAGCCGTCAGGGCCCGCCGCGCGCCGAACAAAGAGCCGCCGCCATTTTGTGTGGCGGGGCCCGGGCGGCGGCCGCCCGCTAATCGGACCGCGGGGCCCCCGAGGCGGGGGCGCAGCGGGGAGAGAGCACCTGAGGCGCGGCTGGGCGAGAGGCGCCGCGGGGGTCCGGATCCTCATCGGGGCGGGCCTGGATGGAGCCCCCTGCCCATCTCGCCTTCCCGTCACCGGAGCTGGCTTGGGGAGCGCGGGGCTTCCCGCTGAACTGCGCGGGGAGGGGTGTCCCCGCTCTCCGTGCAGCTCCGGGGGGGGGGGCAGGCTGGTGGTGCACGCCCGGCTTGGGTCTGATCCGGGTCCCCTCCGCGGCGCGCGCCTGGGCCTGATCCGGGTCCCCTCCGCGGCGGGCTGCCCCGCTGCTGGCCCTCCGTGCGCAGGTCAGCTTCGCGCGCTACCCCTCGAACAATGGAGCCCTCGGCACGCGCGGGCGGCGGCGCCCCCTGCAGGCTTTGCTGGTGCCAGCGTTCCAGACCTGACATTGACACGCTGTCGCGGGGGCGCGAGTCCCCTAATAACACCTCTTCTGGAAGAAATACTTGAGCCTTTAGCGTTCAGCCTAGTTTCGAGTCCGCCTGTACCTGGCATAGTCTCCGGGGCCGGGGGTTAAAGAACCACAGGTCCTGGCTTCCTCCCCAAGAAGGCTGCTCTTTCTTGGAGTTCGCTAACTTGAGTTAAAATCCTAGTGAAGACCAGTCCGTTTATAATTTTAACACATGTTAACCTGTGGGGGAGCCCAATCTTTACTCTTCATTATGTATCATTGCTGTGGTTTCTGGGTGCAGTAGTTTTTAGTCACCTAATTCCTATGGATTTCAGTGGATGTTAGCCTAACAACCTCTGAGGATCTGGACCAAAGGCCAAAATAAGGCACTTATCTGTAGGTTGAATGGAAGTAAAAAAAAAAACTTACTTTAAGTATTTCTCTTCTAGTGATGCATCGTGACTCTTGTCCGCTGGACTGCAAGGTTTATGTAGGTAACCTTGGAAACAATGGCAACAAAACTGAATTGGAACGAGCTTTTGGCTACTATGGACCGCTGCGCAGTGTGTGGGTTGCTAGAAATCCTCCTGGCTTTGCTTTTGTTGAATTTGAAGATCCCCGAGATGCAGCTGATGCAGTGAGAGAACTAGATGGAAGGTAAAATTTGCTTTTTAGGCTATGGAGTTAATTTAATTAAAACTAAACAATATAGACAGTGTTAAGCAACTTGTATTCTAACTTAAACTGACCAAGATCCAGTGATACTGAAACATCATGGTCTTGAGTTTCTTAACCAATCATGCAGTTGTTGGTTAGTATTAATTAAAATAGTTATTCTGCATTATAAATTAAACTAGTCGGCAAGTGAAGTGGTTAACTATGTAAAAATAAGCTTTTTTCCCCGATAATCTCAATGTTCATATTTTTGGTCATTGAAGCCAGATCCTTTGGTGTAATGTTTGGGGGGGTGATTAATTGTTTTTATATTGGCAAAGCCCTAGTGTAGAGGTATTTATTCTGCAAAGCAGTCCTTTTGCTGCTATAGTTTTTCATTTGGGGAATTGGTATAGGAAATGTTTTGTTGGTATAAGCCGATATTACTTGCTGGTATGCTGACAAATCCTTTCTAGTATAGACTTGGCCTGAGATTGGAAATTCGAAATACCTAAAAACACATCTAGGAGAAATACTTGAGCCTCTAGAGCTCAGACTAGTTTGAGTCCACCTTTACCTGGCATATGGGGCACAAGAGATGCACATCTATGTCAAGAACACTTCATTTTGAGTTGAAGGGAATTTTTAGATTTTTCTGAAATAATTTAGGAATACACAATACTTCAGAAGTGTCTAGTGTTTGATCATTGCTTTTAAGATGGAGTTAAGTTTAAAATTTGAAATGCATGAGAACAAAAATAGAGTTTAGCTTTGAGCTGTTAAATATTTTAAAATAGTGATACTAAAATATTTGCATTTTGACAGCCAGCCAGATTTAAACCTATTAACAGCTGAGCAACCTACCCTGATTTTGAGTTCATATGTCTCTATAGCTACAACTGAGTACAGACTTCACACAAAACCCTAGTGCAATGGTTCTCAAGCTTTTATACTGGTGACCCATTTCACATAGCAAGCCTATGAGTGTGACCTGTTTGTTAATTTTTTCATATATGTAACCACAAACGCTGGAGGGAAAGCGGGGTTTGGGGTGGAGGCTGACAGCTTGCGACCCCTCTCCTGATCTCCAGTTTGAGAACCCCTGCCATAGTGCAATTGACACTTGCATAAATTGTGTCTGAGTGTTAAATGCTATCCCTTCATTTCAGTTGAATTTAAAAATGAATTGGTTTAGTTTTCTTGTAAAATCCTCTATGGAGAGAGGAGATGCAGGATTTTTTGTTCTCTCAGAAATGGTAGTAGGGAAGCCATTTTTGTTCTAGAGTATACAGTAAAATCTGCTTCGATTAATTGTCAGATTTTATCTTGACATAAGACAGAAATGCTGTGAAGGTATAAAACTGCAGTGTTCACTAAAATCTATCCTCTTTAGTTTCCAGCTGTATCAGATAGATATATATATATATATAAAAAAACTACAGTTTGAGTTAATGGAGCCAAATCTCCAAAATCCATGGCCAGAAGACACTGGGTCTCCCTGTTTAAGTAACTTTGGACATGAGAGGCTCTGGTCACCTGTGAATTTGTTTAGACCTTTTTATATTGTGCTCATTATGGTAGTATCCGAGCACCTTATGTATTTGACTAACTGTACAGAACAGATGTTTCCCTTCTCCAGCGCATATCAGCGTGTCTTCAGTGCACACAGATCTGTTGCTTACAGCAGCCTTCTTTTCCAGAACACTCTGCGGGTGCCGTGTCAGGGTGGAGCTGTCTAATGGTGAAAAACGGAGTCGTAATCGTGGTCCGCCACCGTCATGGGGTAGGCGTCCTCGAGATGATTATCGCAGAAGAAGTCCTCCTCCTCGCCGCAGGTACCCTAGGTCAAAGATCATGCATAGAGCTGTTGAAATTGTTACCATTTAGCATCATAGAAGCAGGCTTTCTTTAAAGCATGTTGATGGGTAACATCTTAAACATCCTGATCACAATTCGGAGATGCCAGACACTTTATATAAAAAATCAAGGTGAACATAAATTGTATTGAACGTTGGCTTTTGTCCTTAGGTCACTGTGTAAGTTGATAGTCAGCGCCCTCTGCCCTGGACTTATCCTTTTTCTTCCTAAAATCTACACATCTTCTAGTCACTTTCCCTTTCTTCCCATACATCTACTTAGGCTGTTCCCTTTCCTTTACTCCATAATGGCAAACATTACATACAGCAACTTAGCTTTTCCATGCAAGTGCATTTCTCCACTTCGTAACAATTCAAATATTTGCCATGCAGGCAGCTGTTTAATAATGTTAAAACAAGTAACAGTTGCATTTAAATGTACAAATCTAATTTGGCACTAGTAAAGAGTTTAAAACGTCTTGTGACAATGTCATTTGAGTTTTGCAAACCCAAATCTAAAATAGCAGGGTTTTTGTTAACTGCCTATATTCTTGGACCCGGACTAACTTGTCTGGATGTTATAAAACCATGCACATCACATCTACAACATGGTTCATACAGGACTGAATTTACCTATTGCAGGTGAGTGAAGTCCTCGCAGGATAAGCTTGAAACCATGTCCCTTTTGCTGTTTAAAAAAACCCCACAGTAGGAGGATGTTAGCTGATAGATGGTTGTACTGATGGCTTGTTTTTCATTTTTTTATGCTTTTTGGTCCATCTATTAATAAAAATGAACCCGTTACAGAGTCACCATCATGTCTCTTCTCACCACCCTCTGAGTCTGCATTAGCCAGTCAACTAGCCCTTTCAGCGTCATGTGACCAGCGCGCCCCATTCAGCTTGGCTGGTGTCGTTTCACATGACCCAGGCATGGCCAGTCGTCAGGTTGCACCGCCCTTTGGTTCCCGAGCATGCTGTTTTCTCTCAGCCTTCTCTCCAACCTTAACCAAATCGGCAGCAGCCACCTCGACCGCCCACACATTCCCGGCCAATCAGCTCAGCTGTTTATTTACCAAATGTCTTCACAACAACTACAGCAGCAGCCTTCGGCTAACAAAAAAGCAGGAAAAATCCACAACACCCCCTTCGCCAACCAACTAAATACAACGCAACATCTGGCAAAACCTTTTCAGCAAATTCTTCTTGGCAGTCAGTCCGGCAGCCTCACCTCACCATTTCTAGCTTGTTGAAACCAAAAACTAGTAAGTTTTTCCTGGTTATACAGTTTACTGCTGGTTAAAATAAGGAGTAAGCGGCTTATAAGTAATTATTTTTCTCAATCAAAGGCTGGCTGTGCATAATTGAGTGGTAACGTACATATGTTGCTTGAATAAAACTTTTAAGGGTGATAAGGAAACTTTTTTAATGTAAATGGAACCAAAAGTAAATGAGGTATATTTGCATGTGAGATGCCGAACTAAATTTTTAATAAAGCTCTAACAAATTTAGCTTTTCCTTGCAAATCTGCCAAGTCCTATCACCTTTAAATGGTTTTACTAACAGTTTTCAAAACTTAAAACAATTACTTTTTTGGGATGAACTGGGCCAAGCTAAGGTTTTTAAGTCTAAACACACTCTATGGCATTTCAGAGAATGCCTGTCACAAATATGCAGTTCTAATGTAGCACTTAATGGCATATCAGTATTTACACAGAGCGCATTTTCACTTTTTCTCCACTTGGTATCTCTTGTCTTGTCATGGACCTTTTTGGCTTGCATGGGTTCCAAAACATTGGTCTATGCTGTTTTTTGGAACCACTTGTGGGACTTTGGTGTGGTGTTCTGGGCAGTGGATTTAGTTGAAATGGAAGTGTTGCATTGGACAGGTCTGCTGTGAAGTATTTAGTTAAAGTGAATTCTTGGTTGCAAAAGTGCTGTTCACACTGAGCTTTGTTTTACTGTGTTAATCTTTCCATACATTTTTACTGGACGATGGGTGCCAGATGTTTCTTGGCACGTTCACTGGGCCCAACAGTGAGTTTGACAAGTTGGGAAATACCTCATCCCATTAATGCTAACGAAATTGATAAAAAGCCTCATTTTTTCTATTTCTGGTTCTAGATCACCACGAAGGAGGAGCTTTTCTCGTAGCCGCAGCAGGTAAGCAACAGTTGGTTAAACATGGGCTCTGTTTTATCCAGAGTACTTTCTAAGGAATCTTTTCTTAATAAAATCTTTGGTTTTATTCACAAGTTTCATATTTAAAGTAGTTCTGTGATAGAAAACATAAAACAGTTTTAAGATTTGGTAAATGTTCTGAAGAACACTTACCTAAAGACTGTTTTAATAGGTTCCAGGGTTGATGGGGATGGGGGAGGGAAAGCATTTCCATTACTTTGGGTTTGCTCCATCATTGCTTGGTTTCTAGCATTACTGCATGCATGGCAGTAATACATCTTGTTTCCTTTTGGCACGCTGCTTCCCTCTGCTGTGTTGAGACACTCACACAAACTGCTGGGGAAATTGATGGTACCCCAAGGCTGTCCTACTCATGAAATGGACTGCCTCTAGAGTTTTTTGTTTTCCTTCAGAGCACTCATAGGAAAAGTTGCGTCACTAAAATGCATTAGTTTCTTGGACCATAAAGCTGCTTTAATAGCATGTAGGTACATGATACAGCGGTTGGTTGAGCACAGGAAACTGTCAGATGGAAACCAGTGGGCCTCTAGTACTACAGTACTGTGCATGTAATTTTTAAAATTTATTGATTAAATATAAAAACATAAGCATGCAATAGGAGTTTTAACCAGTATCAGAATTCAAGCTGATTATTCCTCTGACTACATGAGGAGGAAGAGGCTACTGTCACAACTGCCTTTATTAATGGATAAGTTTCCTGATTAAATAGTTCGAAACATTACAGAGAATGTGATTCTTTTTAATGAGGTGTAATAGAATTGTACACTTAATGCAGTGCTGAACTAGCCATGCGAAACATAAGGGCAGTGATATTTGAAAAAGGTCATTTGATGTAAAAAAGTAATGTGCTCAAATAGTACATTGCAAAGATGGAAAGGCCTGCAGTTTTCTTCTTCACTTCAGTTGTAAGACACTTAAATACACTTGAACTTTCTTTACACTATTTCTTTGCACAGTAATGCTCATTCATGCATATTCAAACATTCTCTTGTAATATAATCCAGTTAAACTTTTCCCTCATCTGGATAGTCATCTTTTATTGTAATCTCATAGGTCCCTCTCTAGAGACAGAAGAAGAGAGAGATCACTTTCACGGGAGAGAAATCACAAGCCTTCCCGTTCCTTTTCCAGGTCTCGTAGGTAAGAATATGTTGTATCTGCAGATTTCACTTTCTAGTTAATTTTGAAAGGCTTATTATGCCATATCAATGCAGTAACTGAAAGCTCTGCTACAGTTAACATTTTTCTCTAGTGCTTTAGATAAGTGCTTTTCTCAAGGAACTTGTAACCTAAGATCAGTTTTGATATGGTTAAAAACTGTATTGAGTAGGATGAAGTTATAAAGCACTTTCAAAAACTTTAAGTATGTAATTTTAGAGTTGGATTGGAAGTAACTTCCCCAAGTAAAATAATATTTGTTCCATCTCTAATAAACTAACTTTCATTCTCTTATTTAGTCGTTCCAGGTCAAATGAGAGGAAATAGGACTTCAGGAGGAGCTGTGTACAGGAAGTCATTAGATCTGAGCACAGGAGGGAGGAGTATGTACAGAACATTGTGTTTTGTTTGAGACTTCATAAAGCTTGGTGCATTTTTAAAATGTTTTAGCTGTTGAACTTGCTTTGTTTCTTGTATCTTGTAACAGGTGACAAATGTAAAGATGTGAATCTGTATATGGTTCTGAGCAGATCATATGATTTGTAATAAACTTGTTTTACAATGTACCCGTATGCTTAACTTTCATTTGCTTTGAGTGGTGTTCAACTTGTCTTGCATAGACAAATATTTCTAGTTTCCATATTGTGTCCTGGAATCTTTTCTGGGGAGCAAATGTAGATAACTTTTGAAAGGAAAGTTGCAGTGAATATTCACTAATAAACGTGTTACAACATCAGACTATTGGGTTTATCCAGAACAAGATGGTGATTTCTAGTACAGTTTTTGGAAAGAAGGCAAACTGCAAACCAGTAGCAAGTAAAGGGAATGACTGAATTGCAGGCAGTTTTGTAATGAGCTTTTTGGGGAAGTTGTTGATTTCCCACATTGGAACTCTGAAGGGCTACATTGTGTAAAATGTAGATTATCCCTTGGGCCCAGGTAATTTTTGTACTTAATGTGATTAGTGCATTTTTTAAAATACTTGATTGCTTAAAATGCAAGCTGTTTGGTTAACCATATGTTCCAGAATTTCTGAGAAGACCAAATTAAACAACTGGAGTGGATGGCTTGAGTGCATATGGGTACATTGTAGAAGTGAAAGACATTACTGTGCAAGAATTTTCATGTCACTTGTAAAATGTTTTGTGAAATCCTTGGGATTAAAGTTTTGGTTACAAATTTGTTGTAAGCATTTAACTTTTGAATATCTGACACATTTCCATGCAGAACATTTAAATCTGGATGGATTAGGCACATCTTAGTTAATGTAATACTGTTTCAAGGTAAAGGGAGTTAAATTACAGCCATTTAAATTTAATATATTTGGAATAATTAGCTAGTCAGCAGTACTACATTTCAGTTTTAAAATACAAGTAATTGAGAAGCCACTTGCTGCTTGGAAAATAGTTAACTGTGCTCCATGACTTAATGAGGCTGGGTCTATGATGGCTGGGCAGTCTGTCAGGATTACTCTTAAATTCAGTCTTAGTGTTGTGCTTCTCAGTAATGAAACACTAGTTCCAAAAACATTAAGTATATCTAGGGTGTTCACTTCCCATAATTGAGTTGACAACCTGTTTAATAATCAGGGATTCAGCATTTATCAGCCTAGCTTTCTATCATGTATGTCCATAAGACTTAAAATTGCTTGTCTGTAAACTGAAGTCTTGCATGGAGATTTCACACAGGGTGTAAAAATACTTCATGGCATGCTTCAAGTGTAATTAGAGCGCCAAACTGCATAATGCTCCTTTTCTTCCTATGTTCGGGGGGGAATGGTACATTTGATTTTTTTTTTTGTGCATTTAGATTAAATCCATCATACTTTGAACAATCTTGTGGTTTAATTTCCTGAAATGTCTATAAAAAGAAAGAAGGGTGCTGCATCATTTACTTTAATCTTGAAGTTTTAATGCAAGGAATTGTTATACTAGTGCCATTCTACTCTAGGACTTTTTTTATTCACAAGGAAAATAGATGTTAGGTGTTAATAGAATGGAAGAGTTATGCACAGGATACAAATAATCACTCATCAGTAGCAGCTTCAGTTCTCAGGTGGCATCCAAGTCTCACCCATCTGATGTAATGGGGCTTATTCCTGACTAAAAATAAAGGTAGTCCCTGGTAATTTAGCAAAAACACTGCTCATGGTTGCTTTCTTTTAATCTTTCTGCATAAACTGATAGCACCCAACAAAGTAGGCAAGTACTTTCAATTTAAGATTGCAGTCTGGCCAGAGCAAAATCTTAATTGCTTCTTAAAATCCTAAACACAGTACACACAAATGGGATAGTCATGTACTTCTCCATATTTCTGTGGTTACTATTAAACCACATGCTTTTCTGGATATGATTGACTAATCCAAAGATGATATAGGAAATGAATTGCAGCTTTTAATGCAATGCAGCATCTGTGCATGAACTTATTCTCTTATCTTGAGATTTTTAGATAGTCTAAAAATGACCAAGTTTTCAAAAATGGTCAGTGAGCATGGGTATTTTTTGCATGTCCAGCATGATACCTTGGTCTCTTCCAGAAGAGCAGAGAACATACAGGTCTTGTAGACTTGAGTTGGAGTTTGATTCTGGGGGTCTCAAATTGGCAGTCTCATGTGATGACCATGTTGGGCAGCTAGTATGCATGGATTAGCTAGCTGGCAAGTTACCCTCTGTATTGTAGTACCATGTTACTATTACTAACTTTAGTTCTTGGTATATCCTTTGTCAAATACTCCTTACTCCTCATTTGGTCTCTGCTTGGGGAGACTTATTTTATACTATTAGAAAAGCACCCAGACACCAGTGTGGAAGTGACCTGGATCTATAGGTCTCAACCTTTCCATGCTATTGTACCCCTTTCAGGAGTAATTTCTTATGGACCCCAAGTTTTACTTCACTTAAACGACTTGCTTACGAAAGTCACAGCACATTACTGAAATGGCTTGCTTTTGTCTGTATAAAATTTTAGTTTGTACTGACTTTGCTAGTGCTTTTTACAGAGCATGTTGTGAAACTAGGCAGTTATCTAGATGAATTGAGGCACCCCATGGAACCACTGACCTGGATGAACAGCTGTACCTTTCCTCCCTCCTCTGCTCTCAGCACTTCATACAGGGGCTGCCACTGGGATACTTACAGCTGCAGTTTTTGTCTTCACAGCTTCCTGTGGGTGATCTTTCCAGCTACAGGTGGGTTCTTCTAGGGGTTAAGTTTTGAGGGGGTAGTTAAAACCACTAAAGTTTGAATAAAACAAAATGCATTCTCTACTTTGTGAAGTTGTAGAGATGCAGTGCACTCCAGGAAGGGTGGTTGTGTGATTCCCCCACCACAGTGTAGATGGGAATTTTTCTGACTCAACCTGCCTTTCACATACTGCCTAGAAATCACTACAAACAAATTGACCCTTATTTAGGTAGGGAATGTCCTACTACATCAGACCAGTGGCTCTTTTTCCTCTGGCATATCTCTGATAGAAACCAAGTCAGGTGCTTTAGAGGAAGGTGCTAGAATCACTATAAAGGGACAACTGTAAATCTGACCAGGAGGCACTACTTGACAGTGCCTTATTTGTAATGCTTTCTTCTCTAACAATGCATGTTTTCCCACACCAAACTCAGCATTTCATGCCTAGTTATGGAATAGACAAAAGGGATGTGGATCAGCTGTGATTTGCCAGTGCTGCCTTTAAAAAAGGGAAAAAAAGACTCCCCATGGTCCCTTTGGAACCTATGTAGTAAGATTCCAAGAGTCAGCATGAAGTAATGGAAGCAGCTGCAAGCAAAAGTCAATCCACCACCCCACACATGCATAACCCCTAAACTTGCCATCGACCCCAGTCTCCCAGCACAGGATAACCCATGTGCAAATCAACACAACCAGAACACAGTAACCCCTGATCACCACTCTGAAGCATAGAACATAGTCAGTATGAAGCCATAACTACTAAAAGATGATTGAGGGCTCTTTTTGTAATCAAGTTCAATCATCACTGGGCTTCAGTCTGTTACCAGCCAATTTAAGTTCTGACTTTCAGCTTTTTTAGAAAAAAACCCACAATTTTACAAGTTACACCCATGTGATAATACAGGCTTTAAGCAACTAGTTAAGTATATATGGAACATGTGACTTGGTTTTATAATCAACTTTGGTGTTCATTGGCTAAGCTGGATGTAAAACAAAAAATACCATAAAACATGAAGAATGTGTTGAAGGGAATTTGATTCCTTCCATAAGACTGTTAAATTCAGCACATCTTCAAGTAGCCTTTGCCTGTTCACGCTGGTGGAATCAAAGCACCTGCACAGTGATTTATAGAAAGTAGTGTCTTGAGGCTACTCCTTCCCCTTCCAATCCTGGAGAGTTCCCAGGATATAAAATGAGATGCTCCAACCACCTTTCAGTCACAGTGCTAAAGGTGCAGCAAGCTTGGATTGCACACACTGTCCTCAACATTTTCCTTTCCCCACCCCTTTTTCCAAGCTCAGAGTGCACATTTTGTTCACAGTCAAGTGCTCAGTCAGATTTTTTTTTTTTTTTTTTAAAGAAAAAGCTGGCACGGGCTTTGTTTGGGGGTGCCTCACAAATCTCTACTGATAAAAGGCTGGTCTGCTAAGTTCCACATCTACCTGAGGATCTGGTCTCCAGGTCGACCTAGGAGGCCTGGTTATGTGCCTAAACTGACTGGCTGTCAGATTCAGTTTCCAAAGGGTCTAGTCCTTCAGCAAAGCATGGAGCCAGGGCTGTAAAACCAGGATCCTGGTTTGGCAACCAAGGTTGGATCAGGAGCTGAAAAACTCAGATCTCCATTTAACAGCCACCCACTGGTCCTGGAGCTGCAAAAGCCATACCTGGATCCACAGTGCACAGATCCTGAGCTGTATTTTTTTTAAAAAGGAAAAATACCCAGATTTGACAGCTGAGTACAAGCCTGTAGCTGACAGCTATAGAGCCAGAAACCTAGCCTGCATCTGGATCTGATAACATGGATCCAGGGCCAGAGACTGGATTCAGATTTGACAGGCAAACAGGAAGGACCAAATGAAATTAATAGGCAGCAGGTTTAAAACAAACAAAAGGAAGTGTTTCTTCACACAACGTACAGTCAACCTGTGGAACTCTTTGCCAGGGGATGTGGTGAAGGCCAAGACTATAACAGGGTTCAAAAAAGAACTAGATAAGTTCCTGGAGGATAGGTCCACCAATGGCTATTGGCCAGGATAGGTAAGGATGCAAAGCCATGCTCTGAAGTGCCCCTAGCCTCTGTTTGCCAGAAGCTGGGAACAGGCAACTGCCTGTTCTGTTCATTCCCTCTGGGGCACCTGGCATTGGCCACTGTCAGTAGACAGGATACTGGGCTAGATGGACCTTTGGTCTGACCCAGTCTGGCCGTTTTATGACTGCCAAGCACAATTGGCAAGAAGAGGTCCAGGTGCTTGGGATCTAGCCAGTATGAGAATGACACCTTTGAGTACTGAGAGTCACTTGACTAGTGGTTCTGTACCACTAAGACCCCACATCTACTCACACCACTGGGGAGTCTAGTACTGCAATTCCAACACTATAATCGTTGCAGAACCTCTTACCTTACTGATTCCGTGCCCAACATCGTGGTCAGAGCACACAGGTCCAGCCTGGGAGGCCCAGATCCTCAAAACATATTTAAGTGCTTAAGTCCTCAAAACATTGGACAGGGGAAATGCATTACAAACTTCTGATCGGATCCAGGGAAATGCATTACAAACTTCTGATCGGATCCAGGATTTCTCTTGAGAGAGGAGAGTTTTAACATTTGCTTCATTTGGCCATTTTCAGAAGCATACACTCGATGTCCTGCTTGTCTGGGAGACGGTTTCTCCACTTCTGATACTCCATCTATGAGACCCTTCTGTTTTGAAGGCAAGAAGAGGGAGCCATCGTTAGACTCCTACTATCAGAAGTCTTAGAAGCAAATTTAGTCGGTTTTGGGATTGTCTGTTCCCTTGGCTCTGGGTAGGATCTGTTGACTGTCTCTTAGAATCACAGAATATCAGGGTTGGAAGGGACCTCAGGAGGTCATCTAGTCCAACCCCCTGCTCAAAGCAGGACCACTCCCCAACTAAATCATCCCAGCCAGGGCTTTGTCAAGCCTGACCTTAAAAATATCTAAGGAAGGAGATTCCACCACCTCCCTAGGTAACGCATTCCATTGTTTCACCACCCTCCTAGTGAAAAAGTTTTTCCTAATATCCAACCTAAACCTCCCCCACTGCAACTTGAGACCATTACTCCTTGTGCTGTCATCAGCTACCACGGAGAACAGTCTAGATCCATCCTCTTTGGAACCCCCTTTCAGGTAGTTGAAAGCAGCTATCAAATCCCCCCTCATTCTTCTCTTCCACAGACTAAACAATCCCAGTTCCCTCAGCCTCTCCTCATAAGTCATGTGTTCCAGTCCCCTCATCATTTTTGTTGCCCTCCACTGGACGTTTTCCAATTTTTCCACATCCTTCTTGTAGTGTGGGGCCCAAAACTGGACACAGTACTCCAGATGAGGCCTCACCAATGTTGAATAGAGGGAAACGATCATGTCCCTCGATCTGCTGGCAATGCCCCTACGTATACATCCCAAAATGCCATTGGCCTTCTTGGCAAAAGGGCACACTGTTGACTCATATCCAGCTTCTCGTCCACTGTAACCCCTAGGTCCTTTTCTGCAGAGCTGCTGCCTAGCCATTCGGTCCCTAGTCTGTAGCGGTGCATGGGGTTCTTCCGTCCTAAGTGCAGGACTCTGCACTTGTCCTTGTTGAACCTCATCAGATTTATTTTGGCCCAATCCTCTAATTTGTCTAGGTCCCTCTGTATCCTATCCCTACCTTCCAGCGTATCTACCTCTCCTCCCAGTTTAGTGTCATCTGCAAACTTGCTGAGGGTGCAATCCACACCATCCTCCAGATCATTTATGAAGATATTGAACAAAACTGACTCGAGGACCGACCCTTGGGACACTCCACTTGATACCGGCTGCCAACTAGACGTGGAGCCATTGATCACTACCCGTTGAGCCCGACAATCTAGCCAACTTTCTCTCCACCTTATAGTCCATTCGTCCAGCCCATACTTCTTTAACTTGCTGGCAAGAATACTGTGGGAGACTATGTCAAAAGCTTTGCTAAAGTCAAGGAACAACACGTCCACCGCTTTCCCCTCATCCACAGAGCCAGTTATCTTGTCATAGAAGGCAATTAGATTAGTCAGGCATGACTTGCCCTTGGTGAATCCATGCTGACTGTTCCTGATCACTTTCCTCTCCTCTAAGTGCTTCAGAATTGATTCCTTGAGGACCTGCTCCATGATTTTTCCAGGGTCTGAGGTGAGGCTGACTGGCCTGTAGTTCCCAGGATCCTCCTTCTTCCCTTTTTTAAAGATGGGCACTACATTAGCCTTTTTCCAGTCGTCTGGGACTTCCCCAGACCGCCATGAGTTTTCAAAGATAATGGCCAATGGCTCTGCAATCACATCCGCCAACTACTTTAGCACTCTCAGATGCAGCGCATCCGGCCCCATGGACTTTTGCTCGTCCAGCTTTTCTGAATAGTCCCGAACCACTTCTTTCTCCACAGAGGGCTGGTCACCTCCTCCCCATGCTGTGCTGCCCAATGCAGTAGTCTGGGAGCTGACCTTGTTCGTAAAGACAGAGACGAAAAAAAGCATTGAGTACATTAGCTTTTTCCACATACTCTGTCACTAGGTTGCCTCCCTCATTCAGTAAGGGGCCCACACTTTCCTTGACTTGCTTCTTGTTGCTAACATACCTGAAGAAACCCTTCTTGTTACTCTTAACATCTCTTGCTAGCTGCAACTCCAGGTGTGATTTGGCCTTTCTGATTTCACTGCTGCATCCCCGAGCAATATTTTGATACTCTTCCCTGGTCATTTGTCCAGTCTTCCACTTCTTGTAAGCTTCTTTTTTGTGTTCAAGATCAGCAAGGATTTCACTGTTAAGCCAAGCTGGTTGCCTGCCATATTTACTATTCTTTCGACACATCGGGATGGTTTGTCCCTGTAACCTCAATAAGGATTCTTTAAAATACAGCCAGCTCTCCTGGACTCCTTTCCCCCTCATGTTATTCTCCCAGGGGATCCTGCCCATCAGTTCCCTGAGGGAGTCAAAGTCTGCTTTTCTGAAGTCCAGGGTCCGTATTCTGCTGCTCTCCTTTCTTCCCTGTGTCAGGATCCTGAACTCGACCATCTCATGGTCACTGCCTCCCAGGTTCCCATCCACTTTAGCTTCCCCTACTAATTCTTCCCGGTTTGTGAGCAGCAGGTCAAGAAGAGCTCTGCCCCTAGTTGGTTCCTCCAGCACTTGCACCAGGAAATTGTCCCCTACCCTTTCCAAAAACTTCCTGGATTGTCTGTGCACCGCTGTATTGCTCTCCCAGCAGATATCAGGGTGATTGACGTGACTTCTCAGTTTTCCCGGTCGGGGCGGCAGATAGATGACTCAGTCCCCCTGAGGAGAGAGTCCTCCCAGCCCATTCCGAACAGCTCAGTTGTGTAGCAGAAATTTAGCCACCCTTGACTAGAATACCTTTTTAGCCAGTCACATCCTCAGCAGGTGTATGCTCAGAAACCTGATTTTGGGTGGCTGAATTTCTGCTAGACAACATAGCCATTAAGGTTTGGTTGGGCTCCTGGCCAGTCCCTAGGACATGAAGATACTGTACTCCAAACCTCACTTCTCAGAATCGATAGATTTCACAGATCCCAAGATTTCCATACTGTGTGACCTCTGTATACATGAGAAACAGATTCCGGTGTCAGGATCTGTCTGATTATCCAGAAAGGACCGCTTATTGACTTCAGCATTTCTTTGTAGCCAAGGAATGCAAAGGCAGAGACACACCTGAAATGCTTTTTCTTCTTCAGGGAATTAAAAGGCACATTGCCAAGGTTCTGCAGAAAAGAGAGTGCCGTAGGCTCAAGTTAGATTTAGGGCAGTATATGAGGTACCAAGAGACCCACTCAGATATTCCCTGGATCTGCCATAATAGATACACTGACAGATCTGTAAAAAAGAAAAGGAGTACTTGTGGCACCTTAGACTAGGTGCCACAAGTCCTCCTTTTCTTTTTGTGGATACAGACTAACACGGCGGCTACTCTGAAACCTGACAGATCTGTGTGTCTGATCTCTTAGAGAAGGAAATTTTGTTAGGACACTAGTCACTGAAAGCCTGTGCTGTCTCATGGGTGTAATTTGTAAAATCATGTGTGTAAAAAGGCCAAAAATGGCTGAGAACTTAACAAAAGGATGGTAACAGACCACAAATTCCAGTCAGGAGACTGTTTGCTGGTTGTGTTGATCTGTGTCGGGGGCTGTATTGTGCTGGGAGAGTTGTGTGGATGGCAAAGGTGGTTTTGGGGTTACATGTGCTGGTTGTGTCGTTTTGCTGTTTGCTGGTTGTGTTGATCTGTGTCGGGGGCTGTATTGTGCTGGGAGATTTGCTTTGATCTGTGGGGATGGCAGTTGGGTGCCTGGGTGTGACAGTTGGGCCAGGTAATCCACTATCTGGGCAGTCTCCCTCAGACAACCACTGAAATTGGTGCATGCAAATTAACTGTAGAGTAAGGGTGGTGACTGGCTATCACAATGGTCTCTAGGCATGGCATGGATACGTGCCTTACATAGCACAGACGTAAATCAAAGTCAAAATGGCCGAGAACTTAAACTGGACCCGGGAAACCCAGCAATGACTGAACCTGGTGATATTCTGAACAAAAAGAGCTCTCAGCCATGCTTGTAGCTTCTTCCATCACTTCTCCCGGACAAACATTTTAGGCTTCAGAGTGACACATGGCGTGATATTCCTGGAATATTATACAGATTATTGGGATCTGGGCTACTGACCTCCTAGCTCCCAGTTCTAAACCAGGAAGGAGACTTCAAGTCTGGTTCTGGAGTGGTTTCACCATGGAGTACAAAGTGTCAAGGATTCAGTAGTGCCTTTGGTAGCTGCCACCCCCTCAGCATAGGCATAGAAATACCCAAGGGTTCCCATCCTTAGCTCTACCAAGCCTCCCTTGGATCCAGTGGAGTGCATGACTCCAATGGAGCAGCTGGCCCAGCATTTCAGAAGCTCCCAGTAAACCTAACTTTGACTGGAATCACCTCAGGGTTGAGACATCCACCACCTACACTTCATAGATTCATAGAGCATCTACCCCATCCCTTAGAAAGCTGTTTCAATGGTCAGTTACCCTCAGTGTAATTAACGGAAGGAACTGATGGAAGGCTGGGGCCAACTCCCCCTTTCCTACCCTCTGAACCCTACAGGATGGAAGGGGCAGGAAGGGGACCCAACAGACACTACTTTCCAGAAGGTTCTGGATGCTCACAGCACAGGTGCCTTGATCCTACAAGTGTGGATGTGCAGCAGCTCATCGCGAAGGGCTCCGGTAATGGGTAAGTAACCTACCTTTCCTAATTCTGCCGCTTGGACATAGGATTTTTTCCATTTCTATTGCTTGTTGACCTGCTGGTTTCCACCCTGAAAGCACACTGGAAATGCAGGAGACATCGCTAAGGAAAGGTACAAGTGCCTCCTTTCTGAGTCAGTGTGCAGTGCCCACGGAAGCGGCACAAATGTCCAAGGTTGCTGGTCTATTGCTCTGAAGCTGTGTTGCCATTGGATCATGCCCCTTTCGATCCAGAAATCACGAAATGCCTAATAATGACCTTGAGCTCTACTCTCTCCTGGAAACGATGAAGAAAAATCCCCTCCTCCCCGCTCTAGAAATTGTAGTCCACGGTCTTCCTCTCTGGCCTTGTCAGCACTAGCCTTTTTTCTTAAAATTTCCTGGCTCTCCCCATTTCTGTGTTTAAATCTATGCACCCTGCTCATTGTCCTCCATCCTGAGAGAAATGGCAGTGGAAAGCACTCAGAACACCACCTCCTTGTTTTCCTTGCTGTGGGCCTTTTCAGAGACATGAAATCTTTTAAAATACATTTCCCTTCTCTTCCCTTTGCCGTGTCCCGTCACCACAAATGATGCAAAGCCTCATCATCAGATGACATTGAAAACTGTGACAAGGGCCCCTGGAACTGGTGACCACTTCCCCCTCCTATTTTGATTTCCTTTTACTCAAATCACACACCTCCCCCTCATAATGACGCAGAGGAAATGGACCATAAGCTGCTGAGTCACCTGTCTCCTCTCCAAGTACTGACCTACAACAACACTGCTTCGTTTATAACATGACAGCCCTAGGTGGCTGCAATGGAAATAAAGGAAGTGACTATGGCTGGAAAAAAAAATACATTCAAACATGATTTGCAGGAGTGTAGCTACTGCATCTATGTAAGATAAGGGATTTAGGAATTTGGAAAACAGGTAACGCATCAAGTCAAAACAGATTCCACTGCCCTGTGTTTAATGCTAACAGCCAAAGAGTTACCATTAAAAGAGCTCAGGATAGATAACAAAGTACTGTTACAATCATCCAGGCTCCTAAAAGAGTCCACCTGCCAAACCCCAAATTAAGGCTTGTACATTTAGCCTCTCCCGCCGCACGTGCACTTCTGAGTTTAGATAGCTCAGCACAGTTGAACAGATTTCCTGAAACCCCCCTGGATTTGGATTTTCAAGGCCTCAACATCCACAACTGGCAACAGATTTTCCAAAGAGTTTGGTACCCCACAGCTCCCACTGTGACACTTCATTCTCAGAACACTTCAAATGAAAATGTGGGTTTAGAAAAAAAAATATTTTGGTGTCTAAAATGGGAGCTAAATTGAGTCCTTTGGAAAATCTAACCCCATTTATGAGCGCTGAACCCTTCTGAAAATTCTGGCCCTCTCCTGTATTTTTGTAGTATAGGATCCCATTGCCAGAAGCTGGGAATGAGCGACGGGATGGATCACTTGATGATTCCCTGTTCTGTTCATTCCCTCTGGGGCACCTGGCACTGGCCACTGTCAGAAGACAGGATACTGGACTAGATGGACCTTTGGTCTGACCCAGTAGGGCCGCTCTTATATTCTGAAACTCCGTGTGCCCCAGCTGCTGGCCCAAGTGGTACCCAACGCAGCTCAACAGCAGACATATTTTAAAGGCCAAATAAAGATGACGTTCATCTACCACACTCGCCCTTTTTAATTATCCTGGACCGCAGAGCCAATACTGGAAAATGTGTGCTGAGTTCTGCCTAATGAGCTTTCTGTTGCATGGTTTTTCTGGAGAGTGAGGACTGCATGAAACTTCCTCACAGAATAAGCTCTCATTTTAGCGACCCAGTGAACATTTGCAGCACAAACTCCATCGGCCAATGCCAACGCAAATCTCTTTGGACAGCCTCCAAAAGGGTGGAGCTTCGAAACTTAATGAAAACAAGGAAAAGGCAAAAAAAATCCTACTGACACCAGGCTGACCCTACCGTCCCGACAGACATCACAGCAGGGCTCAGACTGAGCCAGGACTTGGGGTCGTATGCTGGACCTGTCCTAAAGATTTTCAGTGTGTTCATGCTAAATTAGATACAGGGATTGACTTCACCCATGCAGCTAGCTCTGAGGTGAAACATACCACCTGTTTAACATGGCACCGCAACACTGAACAATAACGTAAGCCAAGAAAGTGAAGAAATTTTTCTCCCGTCTAAACTACAGAAGAAATTTAACAAAGCGGTCATTTAACTTGGAGTTTAGCCAGGACACCAGGATTAATATCTCAACCCTTGCCAAAAGCACATGGATACCTTTAACAGACACAAGTAGCCACTGCTTCAGTTTTCCGTCTCATCTGAAAGACCGCACTTCGGGAGCAGTGCAGAGCCCCCTCTTGCCTTGCTGGGATATCAATTCAGTGCTTCTCGGCTTATTTTATTACTGCCATCCGAACAAGCATGCCTTTTAGAATCAATCTGATCTTATGCCAGATCCAGGCAAATACAGACTAGAGAGACTGGAACAAAACATACCTAATTTATTCATATGTTACTTTATCATTTATATTATTTAGGAGTTGACAAGGCTACTGCTGTAGGGTCTGATCCAAAGCCCATCTATCAGCTTAAGTGGGATTTCGATCAGGCTATCAGGAGAGTTTTAGCTGCCACCATTTTTTGCATGAGATGATTTTATATCGGATTCCAGGATGGATACCGTATATAAAACCCAACCATAACTGGCAAATGTATACCCTTGTAACTCTAGAATTCAGTGGAGTTACTCCTCATTTACAACAATGTAAATTGGATCAGAATCAGGGCTCAGAAATTCTGTTCTTATTTAGACCCAAGCTACCCCAGTGAAGACTATGAAGTTGCACATGTGTAAATAAGAACAAATTGGCCCTGATCATTTGCAGTGTATTTATAAATGTCATGGTCCACTGTGCTGATTGTCAGTGCCATCCGAAAAGCGTGTGATCAACACAATGCATTCCTGTTCATTTTATAGTCAGAGAGGAATGCCCTTGGAGACATTTCGTCAGCAGCAGCAGCAGTATCAGGGTGTGGCACCAGTATCAGGGTGGGGTGGCGGGTCACCCGTGGGTGTCGCTTTTCAGCGAGATGGAAATCATGATTGCCAGCTGTAATTAAAACCATTGCTTTCACATGAAGTTCTCAGGCGATACATGCTGCGTAGCACAGGAACCAGCGGAAAACTACCGTGAGCATACCGGCTGCATTGTATCCACAATCCAGCAGCATCGTTCTCAGCCGAGCGCCTTTATGGGAACCGAAATATTGCCGGTGCAGTATTTAGATCTAGTGTTCGCTCAGATTTTCTCAGGCCCTAACGGTGGTTAAAAATATCATTAATTTATGATTAATCCAGATGTTATTTGGTGTCACATTAACAATGCTACCAGGAGGTTGTGAAATCTTGAAAGAAATGTTTATCCAGCGGAGACAGGGTAGCATTTTCCAGTGAAATCAAATTTTAAGGCAGATTAAATGGATCAGCTCTTTTCGTGAGATTATTATAAACTTGCCTGGGGCCTGATCCAAAAAAGGCCTCACTGCACTTTGGATCATCCCTGGGTGCTTTACACTTACAAAAAGTCAAGGGCCTGGGTCTGATCTCATGTATTTTACAAAGGCATGACTGTAAACTTTAATGGGGTTACTCCTGATTTACATTGTCGTAAGAAAGCAGAATCAAGCCCCTTGAGACAACTCTTGCCACAACAAACCCCGTGAGAGCCCCTAGTCTATATAGCTAGAGCAAGAACCTGCTTTCTTTGAAGTCAATGACAAAATTCCTATTGATTTTCTGATGCAGGATTGGACTCAGAGTTAGTATGTATATAACAAACTATGGGCCAATGAGAGTTGCACAGCTGTAATATATCCTAATTTACCTCATTATGTAAAACTAGGCTCTCTCTAGTCTGAGTCAGTTTCCTGTAGGTCTTTTAACGTGGATAAAGATTTGAATAAACAAGCAGATAGTTGCCCTATATTACAGACGGAGGCATGGACTAGTGGCATCAGTGCAGAACCGGGAGCCAGGCACTCCTGAGTGCTAATATCTATGCCCTCTGCAGTCACGGGCATGTCCCATGCCAAGAAATTTTCAGAAGTGACTTCTGATGTTTGTCTTACCCAAAAACTCAGCCCCCCTCAAATCCGTGGCCACTCTTGTATAGGGTTGCCAACTTTGACTGAAGCTATTCAAGGAGATTTCCACCAACACCCCCCCACCCCCCAATGACAGAATGTCATTTTCTTAAAACATCCTATTAAAATCTCCCGGGGTGCTCTCAATGGTCACTGGGAGATTGATGCCGATTCCGGGAGACTCCAGGCCAGTCCTGGTTGGCTGTTAATCCTACACTTGTACACTTTTAGCCTTACCCTCTCTGCCTCACTTTCTAGATCTGTAAAATGAGAGAAAGGATGTTACTGCCTTGAAGGGGCATTGCGAGAGTCAATGAATTAGCGGATTAATATTTGTATAGTGCCTTAAAACTGGCAGAGCTCCTGAGAAGTCAGTGGGTCTATGTTAATTTGCATCCACTTATGGTCTGGCACAATGTTACTGGAGATTTGTGCCCCTGCACACTAACTACTTTGTTTATTGGCAGGTGAAAGCTTCCTCATTCTCAAAGACCAAACATTCAAGCTTTCTGTGGGTGGAGTGTGGAAGGGCAAGTGAAATTGATCCCCCAGACCAGGGCCAGTCTCAGTCAGTGTCTAGCCCTCTCCTGCAGGTGCCTTTTCAGGCTAAGAGCAACCCCCCATGCCAGTCATACCAAGGCCAATGAAGCAAGTAAACACAGATCTGCACCCCCTCCCCAGGCCTATCACTAACTTGCCCCTAGTGTGGCCTTCTGGGCACTTATGTCTACACCCAGATGCCTGTGCACCCCCTTCAGACAGCAGGGCCCCTTGTACAGACCCCGCACAGCCCTCTGAAGAGGCAGGGAGTCCCTCCCACCCAGGTTAATTTTATCCCTGTAAAGTTTAGCATATGAACTTTGATTGCCTTCTACTGCCTCCATGCAGTGCCTCTATTTCCTGTTGACTCTCAAGAGGCACTCAGTTCCTGGCAGGATCAGCCCCTTTCTTACTGGGTGAAAGCAGCAGAGGTCAATCAAATTTCCACCCACAATCATGGGCATTTATTTCTCAGGCATTGGCCATGTCTTGGTTTTGCAGGGAGGTCTATAATGTGAAGGAGTCAGGCTTTGCAAACAGTCCTGGAGGGGCTTGCACTAGAGAGGCTCAGGCTTTTGTTAACATGGGCGGAGGGCAGGGCATCAGTGATTATTTTTAAACCACAAAGATCATGAGCAAGCTTGAGTCAACAGCTTGCTATAGAAACATCCTTCTAGTGTGTAAACAAGGAAGGCCACATCTTGCCACTCTTTTACCATACACCGCCAGCAGCGCTATTAGGCTAGACTGCAGTGTTAGGTATGCAGCCTGTATGAGGGACAGAACCTAAGATGCACTAACCAAGAGTGGCCCCAGGACACACGATTCCCTCCTCCCTGATCTAGGAAGATACTAATCTACTGACATTCCCTACACCAGATCAGCTGCTATGTGCTTGCCACTATGTTGGGGACAGAGCCAGTTCTCTGCCCACCTGTGCCAGAGGGAATAAATAGGCACACATGGTCCTGCATGCCCATGGTTGGGTGTGGTGAGGATTTAAAACCCCAACACTGCCTCCTCTCCCTGCCCTCATTTCCCTTGGTGGGCGTGTACTCCCCAAGTCCTAGTCTCATCCATTGAAATCAATGGGACTATTGGCCAAGTCAGGTGCTACTTGTGGCAAGTAAGGGTGGCAGCCTTGGGCCCAGAAGTTTCATGCACCTGCATTGCCTTACCTCGCAGAGGTATGGGAAGGGAGGGCTTTATTTTTTAATGTACACTATTTTAGAGATGAGGAGATCACATTAAGTTAAAAAAGGTGTACCAGTGTCTGGGTGGTCAGTTCAAATTCAGTCCAGATGAGTTCGGACCAGATTTACAAAGGTATTTAGATGCCTAAGGATGCAGAAAAGTGTCTAGTGGGATTTACAAAGGGGCCTAGACGGATAAGGAGCTTAAGTCCCATTGGCCTTCAATTTGAGGTACCTAACTCATTCTCTGAAGACCTTTGTAAATCCAGACCAGTGACCAAAAAGTTCTCGCCCTCTAATGGCTGTTTGGTGATGCTGCATGAAATCAGCTTAGTGGGTCTAAACTCATTCTTAACAGTCAGATCAGCAAAGCCACAAACAAAAACCTTTAGACACAGTCCCAGCCCAGAAGCCCAGAACTGAAAGGGCCATTGAAACGAAAGTACCTCACACACATCCTGATGTGGTTAGAGGACAGGAAAATGGATGAGTAGAGCGGATTTGCATTTTTTTGACTGAAAATTTTTCCTGCCAAAAAAACAGGGTTTTGACCAAAAAAAAAAAAAAAATTTCATTTGAGACAGTTTTTTTTAAATCCGAAATTTTCATTTCATTTCAGTTTTTGAAAAGCACAATCTTTTCACCCACTGTGCTCCAAAGGCTGCCTCCTGTCAGTTACACTGGAGTAAATCCATCTAAACCAATGGATCAACACTGGTGTAAGAGCCAGGCCCCAGAGCTGTGTTTAAGGGCCCAATCCTATGAGGTGCTGAGCTCTTTAAACTCCTCTTGATTCAGGTGGGAGCTGAGGGTGCTTAGCACCAGGCCAGACTGAGTCCTGTAACTGGGCGCATGAGTGCCTCCTCTGAGCCTGGGTTGTCTCTTCATCGCCCTGCCTTCGTTTCTCTTCATGGGTTCCTTAAAAACTCCACACAGTACATGGGTTTATCATCAAACTGTTCCACTCAAAATAAAATCCAAATTTCATCCTTCCCCACCCTTCCTTGCAGGAGTCATCTACTGCCCTGCAGTCCTGCTCTAGCTCTGTCTCTCCCACAACCTCCCAGGCTTCTCTCGCTTTCTCTCTAGGCTGCGAGAGGTCAGCAGCTCTCCTTCCCCTGCTGGTGTGTCCCTCTTTATAAGGACCCAGATGCCTTCTCCCTTAAGCCCAATTGGGCAGCGGGTAATCAATCAGTCACAGGTGCACTGGATCCCACTCTCTCTTGAAGGGACCAGTCACCCTGTAGCAGGTTCATAAAGCTTTGGCAGTGATCTGGAGGCAGAGAGATTGAAAACATTTTGCAACTGTTCCAAGGCTCAGACATCTGATTCCAGCTGCCACTTCCACAGCAGGTGCCTCAAGCAGGTACAGGGCATTTTGCATAGGCATGGTTTGCTGGCTGACTGTGGCAAACCGTATGAATTAGTAAAATCAAAATAAAATATTAAAACCCTGCAGGTACTTCCTGCAGCCTGATTTCAGGACGTCGTAACAATGAGGTTCTTTTCTATCCAGCCAAAGAGTCTCCATAGCTCCCCCTGGACAGTTCCTGAAGCAATTACGTTAATGACTATGAATGAGCCTCAAAACCGATCTCGGGTGGAAATGAGTTAGGCAGCAAATGAAATGGACAATTCATACTCCAGACTCTCTGGATCCAGAAATATTTCCAGTAACCCAAAGGCCTTGCGTTAGAGAATGCCTCACACAACCATCTGTGCTTGGCAGGATTCTGTTTACACTCTACTGGGTTTGGTGTCTCATCAACATGCCTTCATAAATGGAGCAAACAATGGCTGAATATGGCAGGGAAAGAGTCAATTACCACGATCCAAGTTGTTTTAGGGGCAGAGTTAATCAAGCATTCAGCGTTTTGTCATTCGTGTCTTTCTTTCCTGGGAAAATCCTATTAGTATAAAATCACTTAATAGGGCACTTCAAAGAGCTGATGGGAAAACATTCTTCGCTCAGTTATAAATGCCATGCAGCCAAACACTGGATTCATTTAGACTTTTGCTGGAGCATGAGAGTTTCATTAAGAGTGTTCGCATTTCCTACTTTAAAGAAAATAAAAGCTCATTAGCCACGAGAATGGAAAATGTTGGAGATTTTTAATCTCGCTGAATAGATTTTAAGAGCCTGAACATTCATGGATTGGCCCCTTGTGGAGCCATGTATACCTGTGCAAAGTAGAGGTCTAACACTGCCCAACTGATCTGGTGGCATTTGACACCTATTCTGTACAGGCATGAGGGATGACAAGATGCTGGGGAATGGGCAAACTGGACCATAACTATATTCTGCCAAGTAGAGTCTGTCTCAGGAAAAAAACAAACAGCCTCCTGCTGTTACTAGAGAGAGGTATGAATTTGGGTACATCCCAGTCCAATCCTGTAAGCTGCTGAGCATGGAAACAGAGCTTTTTACAGGATCAAGTCCTTAACTAATAAAATGCCTTTTCTGCACTCTGCTTTGGAGATGGGGGCCCGATCCTGCGGTCCTCACTCGAGAGAAACTCCCATTGAGAAAAGCGGAAGAGGACTTGAGGATCAGTTAGTTTTCATATTCAGTGCAAGCAGGGTTTAGCCTGGAGACGCTCCAAGTTATCCAGTTGTTACATATTAATGACATCTTGTATTCAAGCAAAAATCAGCCTTAAATTCCTTAAATGTAAAGTCCTTAAAAGACACGTATGGACAAGCAAGCTTAAAAATAGTGATTGCTACAGTTCAGATGGGACTTAAGACACAGGGTGTGATTCTTCTCTCTGCCTTCCATCCAGCATCACCACCGCTAAAACACTCGGGACCAGATTCTCTCTCTGCTTACGCTGGTGTCGGTCCATTGGCTTAAATTGAGCAACACTGATTTACATCAGTTGAGGATCTGGCCTTCAATTCTGGCCAGGGAGAGTGTTACCCCCACTTTGCACAGAGGTAAATGACTCCACAAGGTGCAAAGCAGCAGAGACTCCAGCCTGCATGGCCCAGTCTAAAACACAGACTTCTGCCATTGTAGCAGGGGTGTGATTAGTGACTGGCAGAGCTATGCCAGCCAAAGCCCCCAGTGCAGATGCAGTTATACCTATCAGGTTTCCCTCGGGGGTGGGGGTGGAGGTGGGAAAGCTAGACTGCAAAACCACTAGTTTTGCTGGTATAGCTGCATCCACAGTGGGCTCATTTTGCCAGTATATTATAATGGTATAGCTATATCGGCAAAGCAATTCTAGCAGAGACCTGGCTTCTCTCTTTACTAGAGAGGGGCTGAACCAAAAGCCCAGCCCCAAACCAACTGAATCTCAGGGTGTCTGAAACCTTCATGTGAATTTTTTTTACAGCCCTAAGCCACCCTCCCCTTTTTAAAGCCCCTCTGCCTTATGCTTCAAATCTGGATCTAAGTCAATTTCGAATGGAAGTTCAGCGCTCCTGGGACTCCTGTCCACGCTGCCCAGTGAGATGTTTGGGAGCCTGTCACACATGTTTCTGGAAGGGAATGAAACTGGGCTTTAGAGGAAATAAGTTCAGGCATGTTTTACAGCTAGACTCTGCTGCGAGTCCAACACTGTCTCACTGATGAGCAGCAGGTGACTCATGGACACGGTGGTGCAAGACACACTGCCTTCAATGATCAAGTCTCAGGCTTCTGCATTTGCCCATAAGTCTGGAGCGATTTCCATAACCTGATCTTGAGGCTAAATATGCATTAGAGTAATGAACGCAGAGCGTAAAGAAAAACATCAGTCAAAGGATTAATAGGATTGTTCTTTATGGAACAGTGGTGCCAACATCAAGCATCCAAACATCATGGCTCAGTCCCGCCAGAATCATGAGTTAAGTTTAAGAATCATGAACCCTTAAAGCAATACATTTGCAGGGTTAGAGGTTTTTTGCCTTCTGAGCTTTCAGGGGTCATATTTTCAAATTTTACTCCCAAGTCAGGAAGGCTGGAAATGTTTTTTTTTTTTTTTTTTTTAAAAGAGAGATTCTCATACAACCATTGGACTCCCAGGGCACCAGTTAGTAAGAGGTTCAAAAATCATCAGAGGTACCTACACGCGGACAGCTACATCCCTGCCCCTCCCAGTAGACAGTCCGTATGGAACTCAGCAAAGTAACCACCAGGGACAGTGGGAACGGGGGCTGTAAAGAGATGGAGAACCTCAGGGAGAGCTCATGGGATAAGCAGCCCAGGAGCTTAGAGCTGTGTGTGTCACTTCAGAGAGTCATTCAAATCCCATGGATGCGGGGCTATGGCTAGGACCCCTTGAATTACAAGGGAAGAGGTGGATTCTTCATCTCGGAGTCTTCAGACCAAAGCTGGAAGATATGCTTAGGTCAGATAAGGTAGTGGGATCAATAGAGGGGAATGCAGGTGAAATTTAATGGGGCTTGTGATATACAGGAAGTCAGATGAGATACTCTAATGGTCCCTTCTGGCCTTGAACTATGAAGCTATTAAAAGATTAGTGCAGGAATCACTGTGGGGGGAATTTCTGGCCTGTGTCATGCACAGACTAGATGATCATAACAAACCTTCCTGGTCTTAAAATTCATCTCTCTCTCTCTCTCTATGCTCTACAGACGGCATCCACAGAGAAAGCTGGGAGAGAGGAGACAGTACGATTGTAGAAGACGCCAAAACATTTTTACAAGCAGCAGCTAATACCTACAGCTCTAATCCCTGTCACCTCTCGGCCACCTCTGGTGGGGAGCGGAGCAGTTGTTTAGCAGCACACAGTAATTCTATGAGCCAGTTAGGGCAGAAAGAAGAGGACACTTCTGCCCATGGTTAAACGCGCTGAACTCAAGTTTGGGGAGCACTTTGCTCCTGGGCACTTTGGAAAATCTGCCCTGAGTTGTGGGGGCTGAGGCCCAGAGCCTCAAAAGCTATTTAGGCAACAAATTCCCATTGATTTCAAGGGGAGCCTAAAATACCTCTGAGGATCTGGGCCCAAGAGCCATTGAAAAATCTGACCCTGAGCCCTATGTAGGCAGCTAAGATCTGAAAAGCATTGTCAGAATCAGACCTTACAGCACATGCTTCTCTTTGCCTCTCCGGTGTGCTAACAGTCCTGCCGGGTTACTGGGCCTTTTAAAGAAAAGTCCTTCCTGGTTTCAGAGTAGCAGCCATGTTAGTCTGTATCAGCAAAGAGAACAGGAGTACTTGTGGCACCTTAGAGACAAACATATTTATTTGAGCATAAGCTTTTGTGGGCTAAAACCCACTTCATCGGATGCATCCTTCCCAGGTTTTTTTTCCTCTGACGGCAAGAAGGCTTTGGGACGTATGGTAGGGGATCCTTGCAGCCGGATCTGTGGTTAGCCAGATAGCAGGTCTTCTCTCCTTATGAGCTGAGCTGCAGAGGTCTATGCATCTCTGCTCCTGCTGACCCAATTTGAATTTGATGGTGGGGGGTGCTCCACACCTTGGACAATGAGGCCTGGCTAGATTTTCATTTTATCAATAGGAGAATGAAGACCACAGCTGCTACTGTAATAGTCAATTCCCTAAGGGTTTCTGATTCAGAATGTTTCCCACGCATATGCCACTGAATCGTCTGCACCCTGAAGTATCCAGGACTAACATGTAGCATCCAGGGGTACCAAGGAGCTAAGATCAGTCAGGGGGAGGGATAGCTCAGTGGTTTGAGCATTAGCCTGCTAAACCCCGGGTTGTGAGTTCAATCCCTGACGGGACCATTTAGGGATCTGGGGCAAAGATTGGGGATTAGCCCTGCTTTGAGCAGGGGGTTGGACTAGGTGACCTCCTGAGGTCCCTTCCAACCCTGATATTCTATGATTCTAAGGAGAGAATGAGCAGCCCACAGAATGCATGCCCCTGCCTCTCCCATCAGCACAACTTCCCTGCTGTGTCTGGCAGAGCAAGAGCTGGGCATAACAAGGGAACCGTTTTCCTTGGGGCCCCATGCCAGGGGTAAATTCCACAGCCGCAGAATCAGAATGAGTGGCACCCAGAATATGATTTGTGAGGTCATTAACCACAATGTAGCTGTGTCAGAGAGTAGGGACGCTCGCAGATGAAGGGGAATCATTGCTACAATACCTTCTAATGAATTAGCTGCCATTTGGTTTAACATAAAACCATAAGAACTGCCAGACTGCATCAGACCCATGGTCCAATAGTCCAGTATCCCATCTCTGATAGCAGCCAGCATCACATTCTTCAGAACCAGGTATAACCTCCATAGCTGACAATTATGAAATAGCTTACCCAGAGGGAAATCCTCTTCCTAGCTACATTAGTAAAAGACGGGTTTATGTATGCCCTTAAGCAAGAAGTCTCATGCTTGTTTGAATCCTGCATACTGGGCCTCAGTGCAATTTTTGTGGCAATGAGTTCCACAGATTAACTGTGCATTTTGTACAGAAGTCTTTTCTTTCATCTGCTACACTTAGATACCTGGTGAAATTTTAAGTGGGTATGATTATTCCATTCTCTTCATTTTTGTATCTTTAAAAGAGAGTTATTTAGTTAAACATTTTTTGGTAGCTGTTCATCATCTACAGTGATATAGCAGCAGCAGTCACTTTCCAAGCACCCCTTTATGGACAGCGGTAGTTCTGTAGTAGCTTACCTCAGTTTCCCTTCTTTTAAGGCTCTACAGGCTTCTCTCTGTGCAAACACCCCTCCCTAGAGTTGATGTTATTAATATAACCAGAACTCAGTGTCCCAAAATAAAGTCCACAGACTAATTCAGTTTTCTGCTTTTAGCAGGCCACTTCCTACCCTACCTAGCTAGAATCTTATTTCTCCTGGTGTCTCAAACCCTTTTATAACCTTCTAACTCACTATTGCAGCTTCCGCCTTTATAGGGCCCAGGTGTCTTCCCTTAAGCCCAGCTGAGCAGCAGGTAATCAATCACAGGTGCACTGGATCCCCTCTGCACCTTCTTAAAGGAGCCAGCCACACTGTGATATGTGTTAAGAATTGCAAATAACATACAGATGATAAACTGCGTCACTCTTAGCTATGGAACAGGTACGCTTTTGCTCTCTGTGTAACAAACTTTGCAGTTTCTAAATCTACTCCTTGCATGCAGAATTGGCAGCCATTTTGTTTTCCCAGCTCAATATAGTCAGAGAAGGCACACTGTGTTCTCTAAGTTATAGCGGAGACTTTACCCTTGTTCTTTCTCTTGGGGGCTGCTGTTCTCCATCTAAAGTAAAGGCCATTCTGGCTGAAAAGCCTCTCTCTGAATTGTGTGGTTGGCAAAACGCAAGATACATTTGTAGCCGTTGCTTTCAAAATTAATTAAAATACATGAATTGAAAAATCAGAGTTGGGCCGGTTAATAAGAGCATGCCAGACAGCCGGGTTTGTTCACTAAACTGCAACGGGTAAGCTTTAGTCACTGCTACATTAAAGCTCGAATCAATCTAAAACGCGTCGTTTAAATAGCCCCTGACCTTTGGAAAGTTCACCACCCGAACACAGCTTTTCAGGGCCTATCTCTGTGCCACAGATGATAACATATTTTAGCTGATTTCATGCTCCCTGGCTGTGTTTGCATCCTGTGTAACGGGACTTGCAGGAGAGAGATCTGCCCTGTGTCATGAGGCAGTCTCCAGCAGAACATGCCCAAGCATATTCTCTCTTCGAACAGGCCAGCCTGAAATCTGCAGATCTAGGAACTCTGCATTGTGGCAGGGGTTAAATCCATCAACAGGCTGCACACTGAAGACCTGATTTTCAGAAGGGTGGAGCACCCACAGCTCCCCCTGATTTCAGCTGTCTCGGTGGGGGCCGAGCATCCTGAAAACAGGCGATTAGATGGATGCTTTAACACGTACCTATATTTCTGATCCAAAAGAGACCACACAATAGGTGTTAATTGCTGCTGGCCTCTGTTGTAGCTGCACCGCTGAAAGCCACCAATGTAGACAGTGCCTGGGTGTGAAAACTAAGTTGCCCCAGTGAGTTCACCCTGCATTTACGTGAGGGGTTCGCAGTGAAGAGCCTAATTTCCATGTATTGTAATGGGAGTTAGGAGCCTCCAGACCCTTGAGGATCTGGGCCATGGAGGGGTAGCTGCTTTCTGGCTCTGCTCGGAAGCAGCAGCTACGGTAGTCACTGCTAAAAGTAGGGGATTGAACTAAGTGGACCCAGGGTCTGCCCTTGTATGGAAATCCCGTCCCAGGAATCAATTTTCAACCCCCTAGAGCCAAACAAGTGAAGCCCCAGGGCTATCAGTGGGCAGCACTATGGTGGCTAAGAGCAAAGGCTGGCCCGAAGTTCTTACCATGAACTATAAAGACGGTGGAGCTGAAATCAGGAATGAGGGGCAACCAGCCTTCGGGGACAGGGGTAACAAACCCTATGGCCAGATTTACCGGAGGGGTGACTAGTAGCAGAGGCGGGGCTTGTCGGGCAGCTCACCTGTAATCCTGTGGCTTGGAAGAGCCTGTGGTACAGATACACTGGCTGGCCTAGGGGGCTGGCAAGGGGATCCGGACCCTCGCTTCTAGGGCAGCAGCGCCTTTCAGCCCAGGGCAGCGGCTGCTAATGGCACCTGATCCGAGCGGTCCAGGCGCTTCTCCCGCGGCCCTGGGCGCAGAGCTCGGGGCGGGCCGGGCCGCGGGGGGTTAATTCCGCCCCCAGCGGAGCGGGTCGCCGCCAGGCTCCCTCCAGCCCGGGACTAAGGAGCCGGCCGGCAGAGCCCAGCGCGGGGCAGCGCCGCGGGAGTCCCTCGCTGAGCGGAGCAGGTGGGGAGGGCCGGGGGCGGAGCGCTCCGCCCGGCTATATACGGGCTGGCAGCCGGGCGCGGCGCTCAGAGCCGCTGCCGGAGGTTTGCAGAGACGCAGCAGCAGCGGGCAGAGTCCAGGCTGGGCTGGGCTGGGCTGGGAGGCGGTGACTGGATGCGAGGTGAGACGGGCTGGGGGATCGGGGCGTGTCTTTGTCCCGTGTCCTTTGGGGCGGGTCCGTGCATCCCCTTATCCGCCGGGTATCTGTCCCCGAGTCTCCTCGCCCCCCTCTGCAGCGTGGATTCGCGCACGATCTGTGACAACCCCCTCGCTGGGGACCCGAACTCCGGGCCGATGGGCGAGGAGGCGTCTGCACGGCTCCTTGGCCCCAGGTACCGGGGGTCCCACCCCACTTCGCGACACCTGCGCGGGCTCTTCCCCTTAGCTGAAGGGGCGTCGGAGGGGCCCCCACTCTGGAGTGCCCTAGGCGAAGCCCAGCCGACCGGGAGCCTACTGCTGTCCCGCACCGATCGGGGTCACCGGGGGGCTTCCCGAGAAGCGAGGCAGGAGTCGAGACCCCGCTTCCCCCTTGGTCAGGGGCTCCCGGTGTCTCCCTCCCGGCTGCTGGTGGGGATTTCTTCCTCCTACATCCCAAGCTGCTCTGGCTCTATCGGTTTCGCTTGCTGGGGAGCCTCCCACTCCCTTCCCGGCGCCCCCGGCCGCCGGCCTCCTGCTGACCCGCACCGATCGGTGAGCGGGTCACCCTCACGGAGGATGCGAAGATCCCGGAGCAGTGCCCTTAGCGCGCCGTAGGGCTGGGAACAGGGGCAGTATCTGCACTGGAAGGGCTGGGATACCCAATGACCCCTTAGGGCTGGAACTGGGGGGCGCCCCTTGCTGGGGGGACCCCCCACCACCACGGCCACTAGCCCTGCCAGGCCGGTCTGGGAGCGCACAGGCGCCGGGAGCGTCGCCTTTGCGGTGCTGGCTGTCATTTGGGTTTACACGTCTCCTTCCGAAGCGCAGCGAGGTGAAGCCTAGGGGATGGGGCGAGTGTGGCGTATGTTGGATTAGACCCTCGGGCCATATGGCCACGGATGACGGCGGCAAGAGGCGACCGATCTGCCCAGCAACCCCCCCCCCCCCCCGCCCCAGCCCGCCGGGGAAACGTTTCGTTTTCGGGGCCGCGGGAGCCTCGCAGTCGGAGGGGGCTGTGAGAGCCGCGGGCCCGGGGCCAGGGCCGGCTGCCGTGGGTGTCAGGAGCAGGCGAGCTGCGGGCGGGCGATTGGCCGCGGTGCCATGGCGTGGGACACTAAAACACATGACGCCAGCTGGTAGGAACGCCCGGCCTTCGCCAGGCTCGACAGCGGGGGGCGCTGCGGAGCCGGCCGCCCGGGCCGGCCGGTGGGGCGGGGAGCTGCCCGGGCATGTCTGGGCGGCCGGCGGCTCGCAATAGTCACACGGTCGCCGTGATGCAAGGGACCGGCCCCATTGCACGGGCTCGCGAGTCCTTGCCAAGCGCACGTCGGGCCGGGACTTCCCTGAAGCTCTGGTCTAAACACGTCCAGGAAGAGCCATGCGAGGACCCACCGGGGCCAAGCCACTCCCAGGCCGGCTGGAGGGCTGCGTCAGCACCGCCCCCATCGGGGACTGCCTCGCTCCGCTGGAACTCGATGTCCCCCGGGCACTTCCGAGGAACAGAAGGATCAGGCTGATAAGAGCTGGGCGAGTCTGTGCTGGCCACTGGCTGCTGCAGAGCCCGACAGGACAGCAGCAGAAGCCGCCCAGATAGCGGTAGGGCTGGCCAAGTTGTCCTCCGCTCAGCCCCGCCGCTGAGCTGCCGTCCTGTTTGCATGTGGACAGCACTCTTGCAGCTGAAGTGCTCGCTCCTCCCTGCAGGCTTGTTCCACCGCCGGCAAGGATCCCTGTTTAGCAGAAACTAAAAGAACCTTGCGGTAGGGTCCAGCCAGTGTAACCGGCTGAAAGGCGCAAATGCTGTTTGTGGATTGAGCGCCTGTGTCTAAAGGGATATTTCACAATTTTATTCATTCCCCGCTGTACTCATCGGCCCCTTGGGCTGGTCCAAGATGATGTAATCTCAGCCTCCCCTAGACATGTCACTCTGCATGTCCCAGGATGTGTCATTTTGGCGGGCTCTTCGCTAGGTTTCACTCTGATTGCAAATAATCCCTCACTCTGCCTCTGGTATGAACAAGAAATAGAAGCTCCAGGAGGCTACTGCAGTGAGGGGTGGGTAGATGTTTATTCGTGGGTGACAAACCCCCCCTGGTGGACAAAGTGGTACACTGTTAATAAACTGAACACTTGCATGTCTGGTGTAAAAAGCTGGCAGTTATCGCTGGAAGTGGCTATTCAGGTAAAGCTACTTTAATTTATCAGGTTAAGATGGTTGACGAGAGCAATAGAGCCATGAAGCTCACAAGTAAGGCAAGTGAAGCCTGCAAGTCACCCAGAATAGTTCCACTTCCTCCCTCTCCAGACATGCCTTGCCTAGAAACTGCAATATTAATGAGACCAAGCCTCAGATCGTTCTAGAGATCTGCAGTAAATGGGCTGCAGACAGATGGACTTTAAAACTTGTTTCCTTGCTGCTGTTCTTTTTGCCCATAGAATTTCCTTTCGCAACATGGGTGTATGGGAAGGAAGGGGCTGCACTGAGCCCAAAAATCCTGCTGTCAAGTTCACTCGCTTCCAGGATCTCCTCTCTGCTGTCTCTCTCGAAACCAAAATCCTGCTGTGGCTGAAGATTTGGATGTTTAGCTTGAACATACAGAGCGCTCTTCAAAGGATCCCCAAAATGCATCCGATGAAGTGAGCTGTAGCTCACAAAAGCTTATGCTCAAATAAATTAGTCTCTAAGGTGCCACAAGTACTCCTTTTCTTTTTGCGAATACAGACTAACAAAGCTGCTACTCTGAAACCTGTCAAAATCTTACTGTAATTAAACCTCCCCCTATACTCCTTGTGCCAGGCCAGTCTCTCGTGTCACTTTGGGACATGTAAGACTTGCCAAGGTCACGCAGCAGGCTCTCTGCACTCTGAGTGCAATTGACTTGATCACTGCACCCAACTTAATTTCCTATTGAGATCCTGCCACCTGTAAGAAACTGGCTTAGGGAAGCAATGACTCCTGTCACTGGCTCGGCTCACCCTGAACCCTCTAAGAAACAAGTTGCCTTTTGCTTACCTGAAGCACTTGCCTAGAGCTGCGTAGTTGTTCAGCACTGCCCTGGCACCCACTGGTGACCACAAACCTTGCCCTGTATCAGCTGCTTGTTCAAGTCTGCAGGGTTCTGTAGCAGAATTTAATGGGACTTGCAAGAAAGCTTCATTGTATGACAGGAAATGAAAATGACTTCAATGGTTCTTCAAGTCATCAAACTGACTATTCAGGAAATTAAAAGTAAAGACCAGCCCTGTGTCGTCCGTACTCAGCAGCTTCCAACACACACAATCAGAAGCAGAGGATGAAGCATTAGTCTTAATGAGAGGTTGTGCAGTTTTGTGGCACACTGATCCTGTGAAGTGCTGAGTAGCTGCAGGCTTGTCTGATGTAGCACTTCAGTGTAGATACTACCTACGCTGATGGGAGAGGCTCTTCCCGAGAGGCCGTAGCTTGGTAGATGGAAGAATTCTCCTGTTGACCTAGCGCTGTCTATATGAGGACTTAGGTGTGTTTAACTACACTGCTCAGGGGTGTGGATTTTTCACATCCCTGACTGATGCAGTTAAACCGACCTCACTTTCTACTGTAGACCAGGCTTTAGACTCCGGTTTAAGTTTTAGTGGTAGGTGTTGAGAATGCTCAGTATCTCTCAGGAGTGGGTATTCTTACATTCTAATGGGTGTGGGTGTTTGCTTTCAGATGCAGCAGCCAGTTGAAACTTGTTACCTGCCAGGGCTTGTTTGGACATGTTGGAACTTGACTGACTCACAATGATGTCATTCCACTGAACTGTTTACAAGGGTGTGAACTGTCAGGCGATATGAAGGTTGAGTTCTATTTTTAATCTCTTAGCCTCTTCCTCTCTGGGTGAAAAGGCAAGAACAGGACAAGCTGGATCAATAGAATATTATAGTCACTGAGGCCATTAAAGGTTAAGGTTCAAGATATACAAGCCAAATGTGGCCTTTAGCCTCTGTGGTGCCTAAATGTCTTCCAGACTAATAGCATAAAGGCTGAATTGTTGCTGCCAAAGGACAGTGTGAGGGCCGAGATGAGCAAACAGTTCACGGCTAATTAAAGCGGTGAAAATAACTTTTTTCCCCCTTGCATTACTGGAATCAAATTCATTTTGAGTTGAACGCAAAACATTGTTGGTTTTTTGTTGGCATATAACAGTAAAGAGAACCTCAAACTCGGTGTTCAGATTTTCATAATCCTTTTTTCAAACTATTTATTAAAATTGTCAAATTCCTGAATTGTTTTGGTTGATGCAAATCTGCATTATTATTTATTTAAAAAAAAAATTTTTTTTCTGGCATAAAGCTTTGGTGAAAATTTTGCCCCGTTTGACTGCAAATAACTTACTTGGCTCTAGCTTTCTGCTCATGGGCCTATTGTGACTGCCCTCTGTCCATTGTGGGGTGGATGTTTTGTACTGAGCATCCTCTGTTCCTGCTGCAGTCAGTAGAAGCTTCCCATCAGACTCTATGGGAATAAATTCATGGTCTCAAACTTGGATGAATGCTTTTTAAAATATCACTGTGCCCTTTAAAACAAGTCTCCTTATATAATTACAAGCTGAAAAGGGATTCCTTTATAATCCTGCATGTCCACATCAGCGGGAGGGTGGGAGGTTAGAACCCTTTTGGGATTTTCATTAGTAGTTGGCAACTTTCTTTACCACTTAGGTGCATCTGCTGTTTATAGACCTCAAGTGTGGCTGCTCTTTGCCTCCATCTGCAAAGCAGGGTCTTTATCGATGGTTATCCAAGAGGTTTACCGATAAGGGATTATCAAAATGGACAAGCTTGTAATTTGTTCTGTGCAGCTTGTTCAAAGCATAGTTCCTTGCTGCTATGTTCTACTACTTGGATTTAAGAAATTCACCTAATATTTCCTGTTGGCTTTGCCATCTGCTCACACATGAATCTGTCTCATGCAAACTTGAATTCAGATCCAATTCTGATTTTAAATATCCTCCAAGTTGAGATCCAGTCTTGTTGTAGCAGTGTCAGTCCCAGGGTATTAGAGATAGAAGGTGGGTGAGGTAATATCTCTTATTGGACCACAGGGCTGACAGCAGGGTTTGAACCTAGGACTTTGAGCACTAGATGGATCAGCCCTTACCACTTGAGCTCAAGGATTAAGTCCTATAGCTGGGAAACTGTAGCAGATTCAACCCTCATGTAAACCAGACACTAGAGGGAGACAAGTGCTTGGCCCTTGCATGGATTATATTAGCCAATGATTGCTCAGCGCTGCATGCCGGGTGTGGTCCCAGGAGATGCCTGACCCCATAGACCTCTGTGATCATTTACTAATTCACTTAGTAGCCTAACTTTGATCACTTGCGCTGCAGCTCAGTAACCATATGTTGCTCATTTTCCTTCCAGCTGGAAACATGCCTCTGTCACAGAGTAACATGCATCAGGCCCCCTGCAACAGGAAGATCTGCCGAAACCTCTTTGGCCCGGTGGATCATGAGCAGCTCCAGAATGACTTACAGGACTTGATGAGGAGACATCTGGAAGAAGCTCAACACAGGTGGAATTTTGACTTTGAGACAGAAACACCGCTGGAAGGCAAGCTCAAGTGGGAGAGAGTCCTCTATCCTGACATGTCTCCTGCTTGCCTGCCTTCTGAGGACCCGAGCCACTCCAAAGGGAATGATGGGGAGAAGAACCAGAGCTCTCCAGCACGTAAGATTTCTACAAAGGATCTTAACGTGGCCCTCTCAAGTGAAGCAGTACAGACGGGCTCTGAGTCCCGCAAGACCAGCCCCCCACGGCACCTGAAACGCAAGCAGACCAGCATAAAAGGTAAGTACGAATGCTTGTCCTGCCCCTAGTTCACAAGTACCCCCAATGGCTACCAGAGCAAGAGATAGAATGTCAGTGGCAGCTTGACCAGTCCAGTCGGATCTGTGGGGTGGCACAGGGCACCTAGCGTCAGTTCACCTGTTCGCACTACAGCATTGCCTTGAGGCTCCAGCTGAGATCAGGATCTCCCGGCAGTAGGTGTAAAGAAAGCAGCTAATGTTGTAAGAGGCAATCTCTACCCTGGAGAGCTTACAGTGCGGCGGGAAGGCCAGTATTCTCTGCTTGCTACATCTGGGGAAAGGAATCTCAAATGACATCACACGGGGTGGCTGGCAGAGCTGGGAATCCAAATCCAATTTCCTAGATCTCAGGTCAATAAATCACAAGACTGGAGCAGATGATAAAAATCAAACCAGCAGCCCATAGCCATTCAACCAGATAGCCAAAGGGAACTTGTTAAAACTCTGCACAGATGGGCCTTTTCTCACTATCAGCCAGACAATCTGAAGCATGACTCCGGATTACTCTTGCCAAAACAAATACAGATGCTTATTGCTCATAAAGCTCCTCCAGCCACAGTTTATTGGAAGGGCTCATTTGCCCTCTCACTTGAGAGCACGCTCAGTAGTCTTCTTTCTCCCTCCAGATTTCTACAGTTCGAAGCGGAGGATTGTCCCTTGCAAGCCAAATCCATGATGCTACAGCACAAGTTGTTCTGCTTCTGTGTGCCTCTTGGCTGGGGCACAGTCATCAGGATGTGTCTTCAACTACTAACCCTACTGGTCCTCTGCAGTCCTCTAGGAAGACCGTTTCTATTGAAGTCTGTGGAAGGGTTGCCTTAGGGGCTGAATGAAGTCTGTGTAAGGACTTAGCGGCAGGAAGACTTAGTTAGAGGCCTCCCTCTGCATTGTACTGTATGCTGCCTACTGGATCTGTCTATTATGAAGTGATGTAGAGTTTAGTGTCGTATTTATGAATAGGGCTAGGTGTCTATGGACCCACTTGTGTGCAATGTGTATTGTGAAGGCTTTATTTAAAATAGATGTGGAATATTTGATTACCTCCTTTCGTAGGCCTTGGAGAAGAGGGAATGATAAATGCTGAAAATTGAGCCTTCAGAACAGGCCAGTGTGACACTCAACAAGGAGGGGTAGGAATGAGAGTGGTAAGTCTCAACCCCCCTGACCAGCTATAGCCTTGCCCTCAGGACCACAGGGTAAAAGGGGTGGGTGGAGGAGAGATGGGCCTAGATCTTAAGCTGCTGTAAAGAATGTTTTACTTTCACTGAGGTCAAGTGTAAAAGAGCATAGCTCCCCAGCTGAGGCTCTGGCCCATGGCAACTGGTCCTCATGGCCATGGGATGCTTATGTACATGCTCTTCTAAAGCCTCACTCCTGCTCCTGGGCAGCATCAACACTCTCCAGCTGCCTGGGCAGGAGTTAGCTGTGAGTGCAGTGGGCCTGCACTGGTAGAAGGGTATCTGTCTCAAGCTGGGGCTCTGCTTCCTGAAAAGGAATGCTTAAGGTGGGGGTGGGAAAGGAGATGTGTGTTGCCCATAAAACAAGCATCCCTGACTGCAGGGCCTACCTGAATTAGCAGGGAGTGGATGCTTAGCTGGGTAACCGGATGGCACATCCAGCTTTCTCCCTGGCTAGCTCAGATCAAGTTCTGCTTGGTGTTTAAACTTTGCCCTCTGCTTGCTGACTTGAGGAACGGAATAATTTGTAGCTCCATTCCTTGGGCCGTTCTTCTGCATTACAGGGAGGCTGGCAGTAGGAGATGGGGATTGAGGATTGTGGGGGAGGGGGGTGGATTCTGGCAGGGTTAGACATCTCCTCTGCTAATACCTGCCAGTCCTGTTCACTACTTGTAAAGCTGCTTGATGCACCCTTGAGTGGAAACAGACTACTGATGCCACCTGGTTGTGCCCAGGCCCAAATGCTGCACTGGCAGATTTCAGCACTAGCCTGAGAGCAGAATTTGTCTAAGACTCACCTTTAGTCCCCCCTGCTCTTGTCAGAATATACCACCACCTCCTGCCACTAGGCTGTTGCAGGGTGTGTTCTGTGTGGGATCCATCTACTCAGCAATTGCTAGACTTTGTGATTGCTACAGTAGAATTGCAGCACCACTCTACAGCAGGGCTAATTCCCTTCCCACTTCCCCCTCCAGAAGGAGGTTTAGCTGCTGGTCTCCCTCATTATGTGGTGGTTCATGTCATGGCTTCAGCAGTTCGACTCACTGCATGTCGTCCTCTTGTGTTAGGGGCCAAATTCTCGTGGCTCCTGCTGCTGGTTCTCATGGCCGGTTTGTTTGTCCACAAAGGCTGCAATCTCTGTTCGAAATGGTCTCAAGAAACATCAAATTCTTAGGCACTTTCTCTCAGTGATGGGTTCATCCCCTCTGCTAATGGAGTTGGACTTCTAACCCTGGTCAGAACAGATCCCTTCACACCCCCACTCCTTGCTGCACTTTGCGTTCAGGGTAACGCCAGCAAACTTTCAGCACTAATACTTGTATCTGTAAATAAAATGTTGCTGCATTTATTGGAAAAATCTAGTTTAAAAATGTAACTTTATTATGAATAAACACTATGTATAAATGAGGCTTGCTCGTCCTTTGTCTTCTCTTTGCCTGCTCTGAAGAGTGCGAGTAACTTCAAAACCAAGTATGCTATTAATGCACTCCATGTCACTATCTGCATGAAGGATGGTGCAGGTGTAAGCCTGGACTCAGATCCGGGTTCCGTTCCTCACTTTGCTATGGAGGTGTGACTTGGGCCTGTCGCTTGGTCTCTCTGGGCCCCAGGCCCCCATTTGTACAATGGGGATAATAGCACTACTCTGCCTCACGGGCCTTGAGGATAAACACGTTAAGCAGCTCATATACTAAGGCCTGGCCTGCACAACAGGGTTAGGTCAATGCAAGGCAGCTTGTGATGACCTAACTATAGAAGCATGTGTGACTGGTTCCCTGGGGTGCAGTCTGGGACTGTGGGACCATTGTACCTACTGAACTCTCTCCAGCTGGGGCTATCTCTCACAATCCCTTGCTAGTGACAAGCCACAAACCCCTCCAGGTGCTGTGATCACTCAGCATAACCACATGTGGCACCCCATAGCCAGTGAGATTGCATGAATGCTCCCAGAGCCACTCATGAATCACACAGGGAAAGGCACCAGCCAAATCCCCCCCCCAGCACTGTACCTCAGGAATATACCATCTTGTGCTGCTCAGGGTAAGCAGTGCAAATTTATTAATTGGTTCACCACTTCATCAATGGAAAGTGGACATACACCAGCCTTTTTAAAACCTGAGCATATTTACCATTCACTTCAGGCAAACTCAACCAGTAAAACAAATTGATTGACTACAAAAGGTAGATTTTAAGTGATAGGCAAAAAGTCAGTTAGTTACCAAATGAAAATAAAACGTAAGTATGCAGTCTAAACTCTCAACCCTATTAGACTAGGCAACATTTAGATTAAGCAGTTTTTTCTCACCCCACTGCATATTGCAGTTCATAGTACATAAATTTCACCCTTGAAATCTGGGCCAGTCCCCTCAACTGGAGTCTTCAGACTGTCCTTGTTGCTTGCAGCGTAAGTGGGTGAAGGAGATGGGCCAAGGCTGGGCCCCCTGTGTTCAGTTTGATCTCCTCAGTCCATGTGCTTGTTGAATGCAAGTCCAGGCATGTCTGGGGCCATTGCTGAGTCTCCAGGCAAGGTTGAGCAATTCCCCTGGTGTAACCTCATGCAGGTGAGTCACTGAATTGTAGCTCCCTTGCTGGACAATGGTTGTTGATGGTTGTTTGACACCCTGCCTGGGCGTTGGTGACTTTCCTTGCTGTTGCCTCTGGGGAGCTAATATCTGGCTGATTGCTCAACTTACAGTATGTTTTCATGACAACCATACAACACACTTCTCAGAACTTCATATGCATTAATGATATGGCTAGAGACATGACTTTCAGCAAATCATAACCTTTCCCCTGATACCTCACAAGGCACGCTTTGTATGCAAGATCACAATCCCATATAAATTAGGAATACGGGGGCTATAGGGTGCTCCCCCAGGGTACAGAATGTCACAGTGTCTGTACTTAAATGTCACTCCTGCTGATGTAACTGCTCCACTACACCGCTAGCTCCATGAGTGGTGTAGCGTCAAGGCCAGTGCAGTTATGTTGATGGACTGTTACTGGCTTTCAGGAGCCATCCCACAATCCCCCACTCACGACCGTACAATCAATACAGGCGCTCCAGGGGAGGATGTGCACCACCAACACACGGAGCAAGGGGCAGACCCACACAAATGATGTCATTACTGTGGTGGCGGTATGCTGACATAAGTTGGGTCAACTTAATTTTGTGGTGTAGACATGGGCTGGGGTAGTGTGGGGCCACATGAGTATTTAGACACACTTTGCAGCATGGCCTTAACTGCCTAGCAAATGCATGGGCTGCAGTCAGGCTGAGGTCACTGAAGGCTCTGAGACTGGACTCCCTCAATCATAAACAATTTACAGACCTTATTCAGGGCTCCCAAGCATGACTGAGTCTGAAAAAAACACTTCCCCTTCCTTTAGAACAGGGGTTGGCAACCTGCGGCACGCATGCCAAAGGCGGCATGCAAGCCAACTTTTACTGGCACGCTGCTGGCAGCCGGGGTCCTGGCCACCAGCCCCACTCAGCCCGCTGCCTGCCTGGGTGAATGGAACCCCCAGCTGGCAGCTGGGACCCCGGCTGGCAGGAGCTGGCAGACAGAACCCCAGACCGGCAGCGGGCTGAGCCGCTCTGCCCGCTGCCGGTCTGGGGTTCCAGCCACCGGACCCTTGCCAGCCAGGGTCCTGGCCGCCGGGCCCGCTCAGCCTGCTGCTGGCCTGGGTGAACGGAACCCATGGCTGGCAGCGGGCTGAGCAGGGCTGGCGGCCAGGACCCCAGCGGGCAGGAGCCGGCGGAACCCCAGCGGCAGCAGGTGAGCGGCTGCTGGTCTGGGGTTCTGTCCGCCACCCCAGTCAGCCTGCTGATGGTCTGGGGTTCCGGCCGCTGGCCCCTTGCCAGCCGGGGTCCCAGCCATCGGCCTGCTGCTGGCCTGGGATACCAGCCGCTGGCCCCACTCACCTCACTGCTGGTCTGGGGTTCCAGCCAGGGTCCTGGCCGCCGGCCCGCTCAGCCCGCTGCCAGTCTGGGATTCCATCAGGGGGCCCCTGTAAATGTAAAATTTATTACTGGCACGCAAAACCTTAAATTAATTAAGACTTGGCATGCCACTTCTCAAAGGTTGCCAACCCCTGCTTTAGAACTAATCTACCAAGCCCTGGTATCCTACTCTGCAACACCACTTCTTTCCATCAGAGCTCCAATGAAGATCATGGGCCACAAACTTGGCTGCTATAAATCAGCCTGACTCATTCATGGCACTGGAGTTGTGCAGACTTACAACAGCAGAGGATCTGGGCCCTTACATCATTTCTGTCACCCACTCAGCTCCTGTCCCTGCTGCTACAGAACAATGGGGCTTTACCGCTTCCTTGAGGGAATGAATTCTACACCTTAACACACCTCATTAGCCGGGCGTTTTGCCTTTCTTAATTCACACCCCTGTACTCCACGCTAAATCATTCTTCCCTCTCCTAATGTGTTAACACCCCTCAAATATTTGCAGAGCATTGTCATACTATCCCTTAGCTGTTCCTCAGCCAAGCTCTACAGATTTAGCCCTTTTAATCTTTCCTCCTACGTCAATCTGTCCGACTCTTCCAGTGACTGTCACTGCTTCCCGGCAGGTTGTCAGCAGGAAAAGATACTGAGCACATAAACAGATCAGTAGATAAATATCCCCTGAGATCTGAACACCTCTCAAAATGAGCCGGGCTCATTTCCTCAGCTGCTCTTCCTCATCACACAGGAGGTTAGACAGCTTTCAGTCAGGTGTAGCTGGAGACAGATTTAAGCAGGATCTTCCTCAGGCTCTTGAGGCACTTAGCTACAATGCACGCTTGGCAACCACTCATCTGTTGCAGAAGGGCCACAGCAGGTCTTCTGTGATGACTGTTTTCGCAATTCACCTCCTCTCATACAGGTGTCCCATTTCCTGATAACTACAAGTGCCACGCTGCCTGCCCAACTTAATCGATAGGATTCTCTCACAAATCCTGCCACTTTCTGTAAATCCTGCTGAAGGAAGCAGCTGAACTCTCTGGCACGTATAACACTGCAAATCAGACAGCAAGGAATAAGACTACATGTCACAATCCTTCCATTGTGTGCTGGCATCACACTAACATCTCCCACCCCCACCCCCGTCACCTCTCGGGTTCTCCAAATGGTCCAAAGAGCCCCATAGCTGCAACAGCTGTCCAGAATTTGAACTACCCACAACTTATCATTAAGAACAATGCACAAGCAAACAAAGCTGCTTGCCAAGTACGTTCTACAGCTGGAGGTAGGCCCTCGGAGGTGGAGAACACGGTACCTGCCCTATCTCTAACATTAAAACACTTCACGGGTAAGTGCATGAGCTTGGCTTTGATCTCCTCAGCGGGGAGGAAGATAGGATCTGTTGGATGTGTCCAGTTATGTGCAAAGGTCCTAGGGACACGCTCACCCCACCCATAGGCAGGTCAGTGCAAAGCTCATGTTCCAATTAGCTCAGCTTTGGAGAGCAAGAATCAGTGCTTGGTACGAATAACTCTGATCTAAGAGTCATAACAGGCACTGGGCATGGCACTTCAGTTCTGGTCCCTGAATAAAATAATACTTAGCACTTATCTTTTCAATTCCAACATACTTTACACACATCATCTAAGTCAGTGGCTCTCAACTTTCCAGACTACTGTACCCCTTTCAGGAGTCTGATTTGTCTTGCGTACCCCAAGTTTCACCTCACTTAACAACTACTTGCTTACAAAATCAGACATAAAAATAGAAAAGTATCACAGCACACTAGTACTGAGAAATGGCTGACTTGCTCATTTTTACCATATAATTATAAAATAAATCAACTGGAATATAAATATTGTACTTACATTTCAGTGCATAGTATATTGAGCAGTTTAAACAAGTCATGATATGAAATCTTAGTTTGTACTGACTTCACTAGTGCTTGCAGCCTGTTTTAAAACTAGGCAAATATCTAGATGAGTTGATGTACCCCCTGGAAGACCTCTGTGCACCCTTAAGGGTATGCGTACCCTGTGTTGAGAACCACTGATCTAAGTCATGAAACCTCTCTGCACCAGATGTGGGAAACCAAAGCAAAAGAACAGGAGTACTTGTGGCACCTTAGAGACTAACAAATTTATTTGAGCATAAGCTTTCCTGAGCTACAGCTCACTTCATCGGATGCATGCAGTGGAAAAAACAGTGGGGAGATTTTATATACAGAGAGAACATGAAACAATGGGTGTTACCATACACACTGTAACGAGAGTGATCAGGTAAGGTGAGCTATTACCAGCAGGAGAGGGAAAAAAAACCTTTTGTAGTGATAATCAAGGTGGACCATTTCCAGCAGTTGACAAGAACTTGTGAGGAAACGGGGGTGGGGGGGAAGGAAATAAACATGGCGAAATAGTTTTACTTTGTGTAATGACACATCCACTCCCAGTCTTTATTCAAGCCTAATTTAATGGTGTCCAGTTTGCAAATTAATTCCAATTCCGCAAAAGAGACACTGACCAGTCTAGTTCCACTGTCCCAAAGTACAGCCCAAAAGGTGAAAACTAATTTAGATTTTTTAAAATTCAGGTTAATAATGGCAGGTGGGGAATTTCTAAAGAACCTAAGGCAGTTAGATGCTCCAGACTCAAAGGATGCCTACCTCCCTTGTGTTCCCTTGAAATTCCCAGCCAGAGAGTGGGACTGAACCGAAACCCCAGAGCTAAAAGCATCTGGACTTTGTTGGGGTTTGAAAATACAGGCAAAGGCCATTTAAATTAGAATGATTGACATAGCACCCAAAAGAGTGCTTGGCGCTTTACAGGCATATTAAAAAGACACATCCCTGCCCCAAAGCACTTACAATCTCCAGGCCAGATTTTTTAGGAGTTCAGCAGTAGCTACCTTTGTTATAAGTGGGGGATTCTCAATTGTTCCCCATAGAAGCTGAGAACTTTGGAAAATCTGGAACCTATCTCTATGTTTTATATCAACGGTGTCCCTTTAAATATTGGCTTCCTATGTTAAGGTCACAAAGCAATGTTTCGTGAACAGGAAACGCAGGGAACTCTAACTGTTATATTTAACCCAACAGCGGAAAAGTGAGTTGAGCAAGAGAAAGAAAATGTCAGATCATGCCCGAGCCAGGTTGATGAAACATAACAGCAGAAGCAGACCCCTCCTCTGCACTTACTGTGCCAACTTCCCGCAAGAAATAAAGGAACCAGCTCACTTCAGAGAAGGTGCGCCGCACTTTGCAACGTCTGAAACCCTCTCCCAGAGGCACTGCTGAAAGGTAAGTGCATTTTACAGCTTGGTTGCTTTTTTATTCCTGAGGCAGAATTAGCCCCAAAATCTGCTGCAAAACCCTGAACTGATCTACTCTTCCTCACAAAGAAATAGTTTTCATGTTGCTTAAAAAAAAAAGTTTGTCTAATTTGGCTCCCAATTTGATTTAATCAAGGCTGGATTTTCAGCGGTGCCAAACACTTCCAAAAATCAGGGCCCTAGTGGAAATGTTTTGATCTTGATAGTAACAGGCTCATGCAAGTGTCTCAAATGCAATCCGTCATCTAACTGCTGCGGCTGAGTTAGTGCATGTCTTGCTACTTGAAAAACCCAAGTAACAACCAGAGAGATCCCAGACCCACTCTGCTCTTTAGCTGAATAGGATCCCGCACGAGAGCTCTTTGCTGTCAGGGTAGCCTGCCTTTCTGCTTGTCTCCCCTTTCTTCCTTGGATAGGTATCGGTGCAGGACAGCTCAGTAAAACCAGACTGAGGAGGCAGCAAGCTCTGGAGAAACAAACATGAGTTTGGGAGGGTCTCCAGTTCTAATCCTGGCTCTGTCACTCACCTGATGTGTGACCTTGGGCCCACTCACTTTAGGTGGGGCTTCTAAGGGAACTAGGCACCTAATTTCCTCTCCTTCACTCAGGCATCTAACCCCCTTAGGCATTTTTAAATGCAAACTCTTCCCCATTCTGTGCCTCAGTTTCTCCATCTATAAAGCAGGGATAACACAACCTTTCCCCCTACCTCACTGTGGTGGTGTGAAGATAAGTTGTCCATAAAGCCCACACAACGGGCCTATTTGCTAAGTGTCATTAAAGCCACATGACCAGATCTGCCATAGAAGCTTCTGTTTCATTTAATTCTGGGCAGAGGACAGATTCACATCACAAACCACCCGAAGTTTCTTCTACACTTTCCACAGTATGCATCCGATGAAGTGAGCTGTAGCTCACGAAAGCTTATGCTCAAATAAATTGGTTAGTCTCTAAGGTGCCACAGGTACTCCTTTTCTTTTTGCGAATACAGACTAACACGGCTGTTACTCTGACACCCGAAGTTAGGAGCCAAACTCTGTGGACTGGGCCAGTCCCTAAATAGCAGTGCTGGTTTGCAGATCGGAACCCTTTTATGTCGATATATTTTTAGAGGGAAGCCTGGAAAAATTGGACTAAAAGTTCCTGTTTGGGTGATCTTTATTTTAGTTTGTACTGACAGTCTTCTAGCCTGGTAACTCATTTCCTATGAAGTCTGGATGCTTATCAGCATCTCTGTCTAACCGTTACAAAACACACAACGTGATGAAGTTAACGTGCTATCTCACCATCACTCCCCCATCCCTCCTAACCTCCCCCTCTTAGTGTGAAACGGTTAACTCCTTTAGTTCCCATGCAAATATAATTTGTTTAGAATGAACAGAGAAGAGCAGCCTCTGGGGACAGCTTCAGGTGATGTATAATGAGAGGAAGGGTGGCTCGTGGGGTAGGGTGCTAGCTTGTATTCAGGAGCTCAATTCTCTTCCCTGCCACACACAGCCTATGTGACCCTGGGCAAGTCACTTATGCTGAGATTGTCAGAGGTATTTAGGTGCCTAACTCCCATTGAAACCATAGTCTGTGTGTGCCTCAAGGTACATCTACATTGCAAGAAAAACCCTGCGCCAGCGAGTCTTAGAGCTCAGTTCAGCTGAGCTGAGCTTGTGTGATGAGGCTAAAAATAGCAGCGCCAACATTCCCACTCAGCCCGGAGCCCGGGCTCTGTGACCCACCCCTCTTGCCAGGTTTCAGAGCCCAGGCTCCAGCCTGAGCGGGAATGTCTATGCTGCTATTCTTTTAGCCTGTAGTACAAGCCCGAGTCAGTTGACCCCGGCTCTGAGACTCGCTGCTGTGGGGTATTTTTCTGCAGTGTGGACGCACCATCAGTTCCCCATCTGTAAAGTGGGGATAATTATTATCTTGAGCTCTTATCTAGAGCTTTTCATCAGCAGGTCTCCAAGCACTTTGCAATGGAGGTCAGTATCTTTATCCCTGTTTTACAGCTAGAGAACAGCAGTGCCCCACCATACAGCGACATTGTGAGGATCAGGGTATCGAAGATTGTGAGGCGCTCAGATACTAAGGTAATGGGGCTACAGGAGGCCCTAAGACAGAGGGATCTGGAGATTCAGAGCCACAGTTCTGCCAACACTGATGCACACCCACAAAGTTCAGCATGTACGTCTTTGCAGGATGGAGGCCCCAAAAGATGCTCCCTCAGAATTTAGGGGGAAGCCATACCTCCTGTAGAACCTCTCCTACATTTCAGAGCAGTAGCTCCTGTTTCGGGAAGGCTCAGAACTGGGAAGCCTGTAAGAGGGATTAAAGAAGAAGAAGGATATACACAAAATGAGCAAATTAACAACACCATCGAAGTGGGCAGAGGCTTAACCAAAGGGCTTGGGTTTCATTTACACTAAGGCCCCACTCGGGTTTGAACCCCTGAGAATAGCCGCTGTAAAGAGGATTTCCCTGGCGGGTGCAGAGATGGCATAAAGGGCTCTGCGCCAACTGTGTGCAACCAGGTCCTGCCGCAGGGGGTGCGGCGGGTGAACACTGCTCTGTGCCTATTTTCTGCTTCCCGGGGCCCATCGGAGGCAGAGCATACACTAGAGCAGCCCTGAGATCGCTGTAATTTATAGTAGGGGTTGGAAAGGCCCCGGCGTGGCCAAAGATACAGGGAGCACAAACAGGATTTAAAAGCACCTTTGCCCCATCCTCGTCATCCCTTCCCCAAGGGTGGGAATGGACCAATTGAGAATCAGGCCCTCAGAATCCACATGGTTTTACTGCTGTAACTCTCATCTTCGCTATCCCTTCTCCTTAAGTCAGTCTAAAGCTAAACTGTCAGCTCTTTAGGCACGAACCTTCCATTGTAACTTTCCTGCCTTATCTAGCACATATTCAGGGGCGGTAACAGTGAGCATAGTTAATGATGACACCATGAGATCAGCCTCTTGGTTTTATTTTGACTTTCAGTTTCAAATCAACCTAACAAACTCAAGATAAAACTCCGCCCGAACTGCTAGCTTTTGACTCAGTTGGGGAGCTGAAGCCACCATGTGGACTCTTCCAGCGTTGCCTACTCTTGTGAATCTATCACAACTCTTGTGATATTTGGTGTTTTTCTTACTGCCCTGCTCCAGGACTCCTGTGATTATTATGTGAGAATCACAGAATCATAGAACTGGAAGGGACCTCAAGAAGTCATCTAGTCCGGACCCTGCACTCAAGGCAGGACTAAGTATTATCTAGACCATCCCTGACAGGTGTTTGTCCAACCTGCTCTTAAAAATCCCCAATGATGGAGATTCCACAACCTCCCTAGGCAATTTATTCCAGTGCTTAACCACTCTGACAGTTAGGAAGTTTTTCCTAATGTCCAACCTAAACCGCCCTGGCTGCAATTTAAGCCCATTGCTTCCTGTCCTATCCTCAGAGGTTAAGAAGAACAATTTTTCTCCCTCCTCCTTGTAACAAGCTTTTATGTACTTGAAAACTGTTATCATGTCCCCTCTCAGTCTTCTCTTCTCCAGACTAAACAAACCCAATTTTTTCAATCTTCAATAGGTCATGTTTTCTAGACCTTTAATCATTTTTGTTGCTTATCTCTGGACTTTCTCCAATTTGTCCACATCTTTCCTGAAATGTGGTGCCCAGAACTGGACACAATATCCCAGTTGAGGCCTAATCAGCATGGAGCAGAGTGGAAGAATTACTTCTCATGTCTTGCTTACAATACTCCTGCTAATACATCCCAGAATGATGTTTGCTTTTTTTGCAACAGCGTTACATCATTGACTCATATTTAGCTTGTGATCCACTATGACCCCCAGATCCCTTTCCGCAGTACCCCTTCCTAGGCAGTCAGTTCACATTTTGTATGTGTGCAACTGATTGTTCCTTCCTAAGTGGAGTACTTTGCATTTGTCCATATTGAATTTCATCCTGTTTACTTCAGACCATTTCTCCAGTTTGTCCAGATCATTTGAATTTTAATCCTATCCTCCAAAGCACTTGCAGCCCCTCCCAGCTTGGTATTATCTGCAAACTTTTTACGTGAACTCTCTATGCCATTATCTAAATCATTGATAAAGATATTGAACAGAACCGGACCCAGAACCAATCACTGTGGGACCCCACTCGTTATGCCCCTCCAGCATGACTGTGAACCACTGATAACTACTCTCTGGGAACAATTTTCCAACCAGTTATGCACCCACTTTATAGTAGCTCCATCTAGGTTGTATTTCCCTAGTTTGTTTATGAGAAGGTCATGCAAGACAGTATCAAAAGCTTTACTAAAGTCGAGATATACCACATCTACCGCTCCCCCTATGCACAAGGCTTGTTACCCTGTCAAGGAAAGCTATCAGGTTGGTTTGACACAATTTGTTCTTGACAAATCCATGCTGACTGTTATTTATCACCTTATTATCTTCTAGGTGTTTGCAAATTGATTGCTTAATTATTTGATCCATTATCTTCCCGGGTGCAGAAGTTAAGCTGACTGGTCTGTAATTCCCCACGTTGTCCTTATTTCGCTTTTTACAGATGGGCACTATATTTGCCCTTTTCCAGTCTTCTGGAATGTCTCCCATCTTCCATGACTTTTCAAAGATAGTTGCTAATGGCTCAGATATCTCCTCAGTCAGCTCTTTGGGTATTCTAGGATGCATTTCATCAGGCCCTGGTGATTTGAAAACATCTAACATGTCTAAGTAATTTTTGACGTGTTCTTTCCCTATTTTAGACTCTGATCCAACCTCATTTTCACTGGCATTCACTATGTTAGACATCTAATCGCCACCAACCTTCTTGGTGAAAACCAAAACAAAGAAGTCATTAAGCACCTCTGCCATTTCCACATTTTCTGTTATTGTCTTTCCCCCCTCATTGAGTAACAGCCTCCCCTGTCCTTGGTCTTCCTCTTGCTTCTAATGTATTTGTAGAATGTTTTCTTGTTTCCTTTTATGTCCCTAGCTAGTTTGATCTCATTTTGTGCCTTGGCTTTTCTAATTTTGTCCCTACATACTTGTATTATTTGTTTATATTCATCCTTTGTAATTTGACCAAGTTTCCACTTTTTGTAGGACTCTCAGCTTTCATTTTTTTAAAGTAAGTTTTTAGCCCTGATGGCAGCTGTGACAAGCTTGGAAACATGACATGAGTGCGCCTTAAACCTCTCCCAAGATTATCAAATTTATATATTTAAATTCTAATTTTTTAAGCCAATTTCTTGATTTTTGGTGGCCTGAGTCGGGGGGTTTGAACTCCCATGGAGTCAATGCTGCGTTCATTTAATTCTGAAGCCCTCACGAGAGCCAGTTTCACTCAGAATTCAGACCAAGGTCACCTAACAGTTCATGAACCTCAGCAAAGCTGGCCCGTCCTAAGCTGTTCATTTGTACACCACTAAGGCCTTGTCTACACTACAGGGAAAAGTCGATCTAAGCTACGCAATTGGAGTTAGTGAATAGCGTAACTGAAGTCGACGTAGCTTAGATCTACTTACCGCGGGGGCCACACTACGCAAAGTTGACAGGAGACATTCTCCTGTCGACTCCCCTTACTCTTCTCGATCTGGTGGAGTACAGGAGTTGATGGGAGAGTCATCAGCGGTCGATTTAGCGGGTCTTCATCGATCGCCATGCGTCGATCCCCCAGTAAGTGTAGACAAGCCCTAAGATTCACAGTGTTCAAAGAGAGAGGCCGAAGCAGGGCCTTGGGCAATGGGACAAAATCAGGGACCTTCTGGATACATCTACACTGCAAAAAAAAAAACCCCATACCACAGCAGCAAGTTTCAGAGCCCAGGTCAGCTGACTTGGGCTTGCGCTACTGGTCTAAAAACAGCAGTGTAGTTATTCTGGCTTGGGCTTGAACCTGAGCTCTGAGACTTTTCCCTTCACCGGGTTTCAGTGCCCAGCTCCAGCCCCAGTGGGAACATCTACACTGCTATATTTTGTCCCACAGTGCAAACTCCACAAATCCAAGTCAGTTGACCTGGGCTCTGAGACTTGCTGCCGTGGGTTCTTTCCTGCTGTGTAGATGAACCTGTCTGTGTTGGCAGAGTGGTAGGATGGTCTTGGAAGTAAACCATTGAGCCTGGGAGTCAGGAGATCTGTGTCCAATTCCTGGTTCTGCCTTGAATGTCCTGTGTGACTGAACAAGTCCCTTAGGCCTAGGTTTGCCAGCTGCAGTGAAGCAGCCATAGGGGTCTAGACGTAGCCTCTCACAGAGGGGCCACAATCACACGATGAGAGCTTCTACTCCCTACTGATCAGGACCAGGTCTGCACTGGGCAATCAGAGACTGTCCCACTGCCAACCCTCAGCCTTTCAGTTCCCATTAGGCTATTCTCATTCAGATGTAGTCCATTCCCCTTTTCTTCCCATCAATAGCAAAACAGGCTTGATCGCCCGCTCAGTGTAAGAGTTCTATGACCCTCTGAGCTAATCTAATTAAAAGCCTGTTGCTAAGAGATCTCGAGAAGATGAAGGGGAGCACGGTGCCCTCTGATTTCTCCCTTCAAAGGGCTGAGCCACACACTGAAAGAGCCATGGAGGAGCAGAGGAGGCCCAGGAAGCTGGGCTCAAGCCGACGAAAGCAGCTGCGAGACGTGTTTGGTGGTGCAAAGACATCCCCAATCCTGGAGGAGGAGCCGTTCCCACCCGAAATAATGGAAAAGATTCAGGATTTCTTCCAGGAATGTGACAAGGACCAGAAAGGTTTTATCACACGCGCCGACATGCAGGTAAATTGCGGGTTTATGCAATGACCTCACTGGGCCAAATTCAGGCATCAGTGAAAAGCCGATAGAAACCAACGAGGTATAACTGAGAGCAGGACTGCCCTGACGGACAGCGTGTGGGAATGGGACTCAGTCCTGTTTCTGGGTCTGCCATTGAGCTGTGGTGGGAAAATCACGTTGCTCCGTGCCTCAGTTTCTCCATCTGTGAAACAGGGAGAATGCAACTTTCCTGCCTCCATAAAGCACTTTGAAATCTAAGGTTGACACGTGCTATGTAATCATTAATCATTATTATTGTGTTGCAGGTACAGATATATGAAACTATTCATCATATAATGTCTGGTTCTCTAAGGTGTTCTGCTCCCCTCAGTACAAGTTGAGGGCAATTAACACCTCTCAGGGTCAGGCCATGTTCAGCAAATCACCCAAGTAAAGTCTGAGCTAAAAAACATTGAGCAAAGGAGGCCGTGTTGGCTTGTGGTTAGACCAGGGGGCTGCCATGGACTCACAGTTTTGGCAAGTCACATCACTTCATGCCTCAGTTTCCCCCACTGTAAAACAGGTCTAAAACAGGTCACTAGGAGAGCAAACTAAAATGGGAGACCCTTGGATGGGCCGTGCTAGGGAAGGGCAAAATGTAACCCCTCGTTATTGTTCAGCTTTGGTTGCGATACGTCACACTTACAGCGTGTATTTAGACTGGAAGCCCAAGGAGCTTCCAGTCTCAGTGGAGAAGGGAAGAACAGAGGCACAGCGAGGTGAAATGACTCTGTATATCAGTGGTGGAGCCAGGAATTCAAGTCAGGCCCCCTGAGACGCAGGCCAGTGCCCTCTGCACTGGATCAAGCTGCCTCTCTTGAAATTAATGATGTAAAACAGGTGAGGAAGTGGAATCAGGCCCAAGCAATACAACAGACCAGATTTCTAAAGCCGCGATCACACCTTGTTGCTTTAAGTTAGTGCCTCCATGATGGGAAAACAGGTCCCTACACCTGAGCTCCTTCACAAGGTCAATCACATCTCTATCTAATCAGACGTTTGCACTGGTCTTAGAAACTGAAAAAAGAGGATTTCCCATGCAGCGCAGAGGAGCTGGAGCTGGTCTTTGATGGTCTCGATACCGACAGGAACGGATATTTAACTACAGAGGAATTCACCACAGGGCTCGGTAGGTGCTACTTTACTTCCTTTCACTGATGGGACACGGGAACTCATCAAAGAATTAATACTACAGCGGTACAAACAACAGCGATCATGGTAGAAGGCTTGGTGCTACTCCCAGTTTAAGGAGCATGGATGGACGCTAGGGCAGTGATTTCAGAGCATGTGCAAAGACGCAGCGCTCTGTCCTGTGCTTCAAAGCCTTAAAAGGCTAGTGAAGATTTTAGGTTCACTTACCATAGCAGGGCAACGCTTTGCTGCAATGATTTTATTAGTGCACAGAGAATATTTGTCAAACACGTCAGACTGCCTTGCTGTCTCTTTCATAAGAGCAACAGGCTTTTCCCCTCACTTAGCCCTTATCCACCCCATGTGCCTGACATGGCCCACAGGCTGCCCCAGGTACACAACATAGTCCTCCTTCTGCTCCAGGTGCCTGGACTGCCGCGCATTGCCTATGTGCCTCGAATGCCCAGCATGGCACACCTACCCAAACCTCGGGGGTTGGCCACCTGCTGCCCAAGTATCTGAACTGCCCAGCATGGCTCACCGGCCCAAACCCCCTTGCATTGTCCGCCTGCTGCCCTAGGCCCCTGTTCAGAATGTCTTCCCAAAATGCACCATTTTCTTCCATTCTAAATCCATCCATCAATCCAATCCAAGCGTGACTGTGCTGAGAGGCTGGCGAATGTTCACTCAGCTGCTCCCTTCTTTCACATGAGGAAGGCGAGACTGATGTCCTAGTCTGACAGTTTGCTTCTCCACCAGCTTTCTGAAATGACACCCTGGGCTTCTGAATCAGGAGGGCTGAATCATAGAATATCAGGGTTGGAAGGGACCTCAGGAGGTCATCTAGTCCAACCCCCTGCTCAAAGCAGGACCAATCCCCATTTTTTTTTTTTTGCCCCAGATCCCTAAATGGCCCCCTCAAGGATTGAACTCACGACCCTGGGTTTAGCAGGCCAATGTTCAAACTACTGAGCTATCCCTCCCCCATGATTTTCAGAGGTGCTGTGCACGCAGAAACCAAAGGGAACCGCATGTGCTCAGAGTCCCAGAAAACCACCTTACGTAGGCATCTAAAGGTAGATTTAGGTGTCTAGCTTTGAGCACCACATGGACAGATGTTGGCCTCAGTGCTTCACTGTTGTATTGCATCTGGCCATTGACGTAGTTTTGGTTGTCTATTGGCAGAGCAGTTCCTGAGCTTGCAGACCACAACAAGGCAGCACAGGAGGAGGAAGACAGCTTCCAGGAGGGTGTACATGTCCCGCATGGACTACTCCCTGGAGGAAGCAGACAGCGAGGAAAGAAAATGCTTCAGAGCATTCATGGACCAACTGGGAGCAGACAATATCTTTGAAGAGTAAGTGCACCAGCCACACCTTCATTTAGCACCTAGCAGGGGGTTCAGGGCTGGGATGGGGCTAGATGATATTATGGTTAAAGCTTATGAGAAGGGTGGAATCCATATGTAATATGCTGGCCAAGCTCAATTCCCCATACAGGCTACCATGTGTGTGAATCTAGGGAGTTCAGGAATGGCTTAAGGCCACCTTCACCTGCCCTCTCCATCCCTGCTCCAAAGATAGGAACAGAGGAACTGAGAATCAGGCCTTGAACATAAACACAATCTTACCGCTTGTCTTTCCCAGGGGAGGGTCATCATCAGGGGTTGAACTTGGGACCTCCAGTTTCATGACCTCCTAGTGCTCGAGCTAAAGGACCAATTCCATTAGCTCAGAGGCAGTAGCAGACTCAAATCTCTGACATGGCTCAGCACCAGAGGGGGACAGAGATACACTTGGCCAGTGTACTACATGTGTTGTGATTGAATCCTCGTGGAAGGGCATGTACCCCCCACTCCTTAGCAGGTTCTGCAAAGTACCCCAATTCCGTTCTAGGTCCATGCTGCCAATGGACTGTCACTATGGCTGTAGACAAACTTTTCATTGAGACATTTTGTCCAATGAAAATTGCCTTTTTGAACAACACAGACATTTCTGGATTGCTGGCAATCGCCCAACTTTTCAACAGCACGAACAATTTCATCCAAAAAGCTGGAAAATGGCAGGAAAAATTTTGAATGAGCAAACAAAAATTTTTGTTGGAAACTTTGGTGGAGAAGTCGTCCCCTTTTTGACGAGGCCAAATTCTCACCCTTGCCCATGTTCCCTATCCACAATCCCTAAATTCTTTTAAAAACCTTTCCTCTAGCTTTCAGCAAAGTCCTTTAACAGACCTCTTCCAGTCTTTACAACCCATCTGTCCACCTGCCACTATGGCAGTGATACAGTGGTTCAGGAGACAAATTAGTGATCAATATGACCCAAAAGAGCCACAGTCGTGTGACTTCATTGTTTCATTTACGTTTTTTATATAGCTATATGTTATTCTCACAGCAAAATGACTGACAAAGCATTCTACCACTGGTCAATAACACAGTAAGAGCATCCTCGCTGGTTAATTACTTAGGTTGGTTAATAATTAAATCACACAGGGTTTTACTATCATGTGCTGCAAAGAGCCGGAGGGGAGCCATTGAAGATCCACTTGTGGCTCCCAAGTCTCAGTCTGAGTGTAACTGCGCTATAGGTAGGAGCTCAAGTCTCTGCATGGCAGCTGTGCCATTCTTTAGCTCTCTCTTATGGGATTACAGGTATTGTCAGGGGAACTTTCCGCACATCTAACCAGCAACTAGACCCAAGGCAAAGATTCTCCCAGCTATCGCCAACAGGTCAAAGCAGGCCCCAACTTTGCTTAGCTTGCAAGACCCGATGGGATCTGAATGCTATTAAGCATGAAACATCCTAGAACTTCAGGCCTGAATGGACCATTCTATCATCTAGCCTGACCTCCAAATGAGGGGAGATCAACATCTCTTTCTCTCTCTCCTCAGCCAGTCAGAGATTTGGAGGCTCTGGGTGAAGCTCCGTCAAGACGAGCCTCACCTGTTGGGGAACTTGGAGGAGTTCTTGGCCAAGATGACGCACCGGATCAAGGAAGCTCAGAGCGAAAAGGTGACACTAGAGCTGACCTTGAACAAGTAAGTGGCATGGTGGAGCTGGCGTGGGGGGATCCGTTTCCACAAACAGCCTTACAGAAGGGGAGGATGAGCAGAGAAAGGGGCTGCGAGAAAGGGAAACCAAAGGAAAGAGGAGTTGCTTTCAGCATTCGCAGCTCTGGGAGAATGGATGTGGCTCCAGGGGGTTAATAACCAGCTATTGCGCCTTTGGCCTCCATGTTACCACTTCCAATCCAGCCCAGCCCAGATCAGATGTTGCCAAGGGCCATTTGTTGGCCTATGTGAAATGGCCTTAGTGGACAGATGTCCACATTTCAAAACCACCTCTGCAGCAGGTCCTCTCATTGGCAGCTGCAGTAGTGAGACAAAGGATTGAGGGCCCGATCCGCCCCGATTGGAATCGATGAAGTTAGATGTGTGTCAGATCAGGCCCTTGAATGGAGACACATCAGGTCCTCTTACTTCTGAGAGTGGCCCTGCCGGGTTGGGTTTGAAGCCGGGTTGAGACAAGGGAGTTTGCCCAGCAGTTGCCCAGGTAGCGCTGGTTCTGTAAGGAAAGAGAGGTCTTTAGGGCTAACGATTGGTCCCCTTTCACCAGCGCTACCTTCCCATTCAAATACTAGACCTGGTGTAAACAGACCCATATTAAAGCTGCCCGCTCATTCTCCTGTGCCAGACGGGTCACTGATCACAACCGGGAGGTGCAGCAGCTGTACGAGGAAATGGAGCAGCAAATAAACCGGGAGAAGCAGCACCTTCAGCATGAGGTGGGTTCACAACCCGGACAGGCCTGGTCACGTCCAGCTCCCATGCGTGGCAATGGAGGGGGGAGTGATAGTTCCCTCCTAACAAGAGGTATTTCCTCTTCGGGGGTCCTGCTGAGGGGAGGCCTCTCAACTCAAACTGTTGAGTGTTCCCTTGGCATGAGTGTTCCCCGTCTGGGGCTCAGTTCCATCAGCAGAGCACTGCCTCTCTGGCCTCACGTTTGGCAGGTGGATTGGGAAGAACTTTGCAGAGGAGCTTTGGGATTTGGCCTTTTCCATGGTGTTTGACCAGAGTGTCGGGGACAGCCAGAACTTCCCTAAGAAAGGAAAGACCAAAAACAGGAGCCAGCCAGGTGCAGGGGAGGGTCATCGGCTTCCCCGGTGGTTAAATAGCCACACCCATGTTTCCTGAATATTCGCAAGGGTGAGCTAGGGCTCACAGACACATCAAACCTCAAACCAGAGGCTCAGCAGGATCAAATCCACCCACCACCATGAGTAACTGGGCTCAGAACTACATGGTTCCCTCCTGGGCAGTCGTCCCCTGCCAGGTCTTGGCAGGGCAGGCGAGCTGCTCCATGTCCCACTGCAACCCCTCCAACCTGTTTAACAGGAAACTTCCCCCCAGCATATACCTGCCAGTTCTGGACAGATTCAGAATAGGGGCCCAATTAAATGACTCTGCAGAGACTCACCAACCACTTCACTCTGATAGGTTTGAACTAACCCCACGTTTGCCTTTTCTTCTCCATCTGTACTTTGGTTTTTACCCTGCTGCCTTTCTTTGCAAACATACCTGTTTCCTCCCGCTCTCTGACCTGAGACTGTATCTGAATTCAAAATGCAGGGCAGCCTGTTTATAAAAGGAGGCCCTCCCATGGGTGTTGTTACAGTAATTAGGGGGTGGAGCTAGGCATTATATATACTGCTCTGATGTAGCCCACAGGCAATCTCCGGTTAGAACTAAAGAAAGAGGAAAGACTCTGTTTATTGGCACTCAAAAAAAATCTCTCTCTGTGTCCCTACCCTGTGTGTAATTTTTATGAGAGTTCTTGAGTCTCCTTGAGTTTGGGAGGTGGAACGTGAGTTTGGGATTTCTAGAGTGAATGGATTCCCTCTGGGAGGAGAATTCCTTCACCTCTTCTAGTCATAATATGTCTATGGATCCTATTTGCCCTTAACAAAGATGGCACATGCACTGGCAAAGCTTCCAATGATTATTATTAGTATCCCAACAGCGCCTAGTGTCCCCAGGTGAGATCTGGGTAGGTTCTGTACACTGTAGTAGGTGCTGTACAAACGTAATAAAGCAGTTCCAGTCCTGTAGTGCTTTCAGTCTCAATAGACTAGTGGGAGAAAGGAAGTGACATCACGTCCTTTTTACTGGAGGGGAACTGAGGCCCAGGGAGATCAAGTGGCTTGCCCAAGCTCAGACTTCAGATCTCCTGCACCTCCGTCATGTGCCATCATCACAAGAGCACCCGTCCCCTTCCCTGCTCAGCGACGATTTGGTTTCAGGGACCCAGCTCCACCATCACCAGTCTCTCAGCCAGCTCTGAAACACGCACCATTCCCGTTTCTGCTGTGTGGTCTGACCTCTCCCTGCTAGACGCACATGTTAGTCATTCTTGGTGTTAAAAGAATGGTTCAAAATCCCTCGGCCGCCATGTGGATAGACGGCCAACTAGACCCACTCTGTCCAGGTCTCCAGGTTTGCCATGAAGGAGTGTTGCCACCAACCTGCCTATGGGGTGTAAGGAAGTGTAACTCCTGCTTGCTCGGAATGGCACTCTGTCCCCTTCTCATGGTGGCTGGACCCACTAGAGACTGATGAGCCTGCTATAGCCTTGGCTTAGAAAGAGGTGTCTTTTAGGTCATGTAGCAGAAGCGCATGCATTTAGCTCCAGAGATCCCAGGTTTGATCCCCGCTGCCGATGCCCCTTTGTGGGTCGGCATCACAGAAACAATATTTAACTTTCAGCTTCACATTGTGGCTCCGATCCTCTGAGCTACGCCTGTGGCCCCTGAACATAAAGGGTGAAATTCCCCCCTTGTAGCTGTGCAGCAGCCCTGCTGAAATGCGCAAGGCCATCAGGATTGCTCAGCATAGTGAGCTCCTAGTGAGGAGAGGATTTGTTACTCCGGGTAGCATCAGGGAATTGTCCTTGAGTGGACGGGTCATTTAAAGAGACTGGCATTAACATCTCCTCTGATTCCAGAGTAAAGCCAGAAGTCACCTGCACACCGCGGAGGTGCAGAGAGCACTAGACGTCGTGGAGGGGGAAGTGCAGCGCTTGCTGGTGGTTCAAAGTGAGGTGAGATGCTCGGTGGCCTGCAGAGGACTCAGCTGAGTTCCTAGAGGGGCAAATGTACACATCACTGCAGTTTTGGGTGGCAGACAGAGCAGAGAGGGCAAGGACTGCATGGGATGCCCCTCCAGCAGCACAGCCCCTCTTGGCACCATGCTGAGCGTTGAGTATTGTGCTCCTATTGAGTCCCGCCACCAAAAGCATCTCTTGTGCCCGCCTTCATTGGCCCAGGCTACAAGTGTCACAACCGGATCCCCGGCCTGTTAACTCAGCCAATCAAATCCTATTCCTCATGCCCCTTTTATTGGAGCTGGTCTCTGACAGAAGCATATGAATACCAAAAGAACACATATTAACCCTGTGCTTGCTGCTCGAGTGTCCCAGCTACATCCAGATGCAAGGCACTTGCTGCGCTGAAGACCATACCAGGTAGACGGTGTCGTGCTTCTGGGTATGCTCAGCACATCCAAGCAAAAGGCACCTGCTGTGATGCTGACTATCCCAGGCATGCCTGGGCAAAGACACAGAGTTGTGCTTCTAACTGTACCAGACATGCCTGGGCAGAAGGTACCTGGTGTGATGCTGAATGCACCGGGCCTTTCAGTGCAGAGCTCTGTTGCATCGTCTTGCATGTGGTCTATGGATGCCCGTAGAAATTCCACTCACAGAACCTATGCAGAATACACTGCCAAGGTCTGCAGTGCAAATCACCGGGGACATTTTCCCATCCGTTGCACCGTTACCCTCCTGCTGAGTTGGGGTACAATACCGGGCGGCTAGGACATTCCACACTAGTGAATAAAACCCAGGCCATAACAATCAGCCTCACCAACCCTAACCAAGCAGAGCACTAGCTCCTGGGAGAAGATAGAATGTGGAGCTGCTTCTCCATTGTGTCATTAGTTTGGGACCCAGCCTTCAGGCCCTGTTTGAAACAGGAGTTGGCGCATTTTCCGCAATGGAGACAGGTGCCTTGGGCAGCACCAGTTTACACCAGCGGGGAGTTTGGCCCCAGGGATTGCTCAGTTCATTATTTACAGGTTTCCACGTATCCAGCTGGCAAATCTAACACTCTCCTGCTGGCTCCTTTGTGGGTGCCTGAATTGGCCTCCTCTTCTTTCCTCCAAGCTCGAGACCCAATTCCACAGCCTCAGCACCAAGCAGCACGCTGCCACCAGCGAGAACCAGAGGCTGAAAGAAAACAACCAGGACCTGGAGAACCAGCTGCAGCAAATCCACATTCAGCTCCAGGAGACCCAAGGGCATCTCGGTGCTATGAGGGGCAGGGTATCTCAGCCACACAGCGAGGAAGGCAGGTAAGTACTTCTCAGTCACGTTCATGGGTGGTATCGTTCCCTATGGGACACATGCTAAGAGAAAAGTAGCTTACTTATCCTGTGGCTAAGCTGAGGTCCAGCCTCTCCTAGGAAGGTTCTCCCAGTGCTGGAGTAACTTGAATCCCCTTCTCTCTTGAATGAGAGTCATTTCCACCTGACCACTGCTTGGGAGCTCACAAGAAAAGAAGTTTGTGGGTCTCAGTCCATACCCTAGGGGACAGGTCTCTACAGCATCAAGGGAGGCAGTGTTTCCTAGTGGATAAAGCCCTGGACTGGGACTCAGGAGACCTGGGTTCTATTCCTGGCTCTGCCACTGGTTTACTAGGTGGCCTTGGGCAAGTCATTTCACCTCCACATGCCTCAGTTTCCACATCTGTAAAAGGGGGATAATGATACTGACCTCCTCTGTAAAACTCTTTGAGATCTGTGAGTGAAAACTGTTATATGAGAGCTAGGTATTACCATAGTCATCATCACAAAACTAATTAGCTGCCTTTGGGACAGTGTCAGCAGAGAGGCTAAGGTCTGAACAGACTTTCAGATCACATCTGAGGCAGGACCCAGTGTGTGGGGAAGACGCTTGCCTAGCTGCTGTCCAGGCTGTTACCTGCCCGTGGAGAGAGCACTTTACCCTCCAGGGCTGTCCCCTCTCATCAGCTTGAATTCATATCATACGTTCTACATAACAACAGCCACTCTTCAAATACATCCCTCTTCCTTTCTGCACCGTCTTCTCAGCCATGTGCTGTGAGCCGATCTCGTCCCATCACAGGATCAGAACTGCCGCCAATGTGGACAGAAGCACCCTGTGGCAGAGGGCTCATAGTGCAGAAACAGCAGGGGTGTGAAAAGGCTCAGGCCTAGGAGCGGTATATTGTAAATCTCGCCACCGTCTGAGTGTAGAAAAGAAACTTTTAATAAAAGGAGGGAAGTAACTTGGCATTAATTTGGGAAAACACTGCAAAGAGGGTTCATAAACATAAACCATGAGTAAAGACCCACCTCAAGTAGATTGGGCAGTGTCCTTTTCCACTCAGGTTCTTAAGTCCAGCAACCCAAAAGTCCCCTTCACATGCCCGACCCGTCTGTGCACCCCACTCACAGTTGCTGCCCCTGGTCAGTGCAGACCCAGAGTTCAGAGGTGCAACTGCAGAGTTCACCCCCCACCCTGCGTGGGGGGTAAAGCTGGGGGGTAAGAGGCATCTTACTCACTCATCATGTATGCTAATGCAGCAATAAAAACAATTGCACCTGGCTTGAGGGATTATTGTGTAGTCCCTTGTGCACTGGCTGAGATTAAAAGAAGAGTAAATGGCGCAAACCACTGATAAAGAAGCCTATCAGTAAAACATGATGAGGGCTTGATGCAAAGGTAAAACAGCAGATTTACAATGGAAAAGGAACCCCTAGATATTGAACCCGGCCCTGGCTGCTGCTGGCTTCACCTGGCAGAAGGGTTCCATACAAGCGCTGCATCCCTGCTCTCTGCTGTATTTCACAGCACTGGGATAGTCCGTAGAGCTTGGTGCAATGTAGTGTGTTTGCGTGTCCCATTATGGTCTTATTTTCTCTCTCCTGTACATAGCATGTGCCATTGTATATTATTTTGCAGTGCGCCATACGGTATTTCGTTTGCTTCTGATTTGGGACACAGGACAAGAGTGATCTCCACAGAAGAAGACCCCTTCACAGAGTTCATGAAAAAGGGAGAGGCATTCTTCCAGCAGGAATTTTCGGGCCAAAGCTCTTTGCTCAGCGAACTGAACAATGCAATAGCAGCTCTGGACAACGTGTCTGAACCACAAGTACCAGGGACAGATGACCTACTGTATGGGGATGCTTCTTTACACCCAGCCAGACAAGGTGGGGATTCGAAGCAAAGAATCAAGCAGGTCAGAGATTCGGAGCATCAGGTGCTCTCAAGAAATGACAATGAACCTAAGGCCCTGTCCGAGGCACTTTCAGTCCTTTCCACCAATCAGGCTACGTCACAAGGAGAGACTCTTAAACAGGGACCAACTCAAGCAGAACCGCATACACAGGATGCGAAGCAGGCTCCAGCCTCTGAGCCAGCAACGCACAATGAGGCTCCAAACCTAAGGAAGAAAGAGATTGTTTATGCAGAGGTGCAGCCCCCTGCTGTTTCAGAGCCGGCAAGGCAAGCCACCATTCCCAAGCAGAACCCACCAGAGGGAGGTGTTCTCCTGCCAAGTGTATCACAGCCTGGCATTACAGAGCAGGCGGCGCCAGATGAAATACAGAAGTGGGTACCAATGAAGAGAGATGTGGTCCTTGCAGATGTGTGGCCACCTGCTGTTTCTGAGCAGGCACTGCTGAAGGAAAAGCCTCCAGAAATGAAAGCGCCGGAGAAGAAGACATTTGAGCAGAGAGAGCCACCAAAACAGGAGACACCACCAACTTATCTCCCTCACGAGGAAGGTGTAGAAAATGAACAAGGAGGAGCCCTTCTCAGAGCCAGCCAGCTGGGGGATACGCCCCAGGCCAAGACGCAGCCCCAAAGCACTGAGAAACCGGAGGCGACCCGGGCAGAAGAGACAAGAGGAGACAGGGATATTTTTCAACAAGAGGAGAAGCAAGTGAGCAGCGTGAAGGCGAACGAGGATGCAATCCCCAAACTGGGAGGCCAAGGGTATCAAGGTAATGTGACACCAGAGCAGCCAGGCGGAACTGCTAAAGGCACCACGGAGACCTGCACTGATCCAGACCATCTTTATAACGTGTTGTTTGTGGGGGACTCAAACGTTGGCAAAACATCGTTTCTGTACCGGTTACATGAGGATTCCTTCAACCCAAGCCTAACTGCTACTATAGGTAAGAATCCCACAGCTTCCATTAAGCATAAATACAGTCCCATAGGGACATAGGACTTGCCCTGCCAAATCAAACCAATGATGGATTAAGTCAAGCCTCTTGCCTCCAGGAATGGCCAATCATTGATGCTTGAGAGGAAGGTGAGAGACACACCTCCACATATTTAAGATGGATTTATACAGATATACCTTGAGCTTGGGCACATTACCAGTCTCAGGCCCCAATCCTACAGTCTGATCTGTGCATGGGCTCCCATTGGCGGGAGGGATAGCTCAGGGGTTTGAGCATTGGCCTGCTAAACCCAGGACTGTGAGTTCAATCCTTGAGGAGGCCATTTAGGGAACTGGGGCAAAAATTGGGGATTGGTCCTGCTTTGAGCAGGGGGTGGGACTAGATGACCTCCTGAGGTCCCTTCCAATCCTGATATTCTATGATTCACTGGGATGCTGCAGCAGCAAGGGGCTGGCTGTGTTGACCGGACTACAGGATTGGTGATAAACATTAAATATAGCACCCAGCCCATTGTACTGTGTGTACAGGGGGGCAATGGAGCAGAAATTCTCCCTGGTCCATGCACCAGTTAGCAGAACATGCCCAACTGTTACTCTTATTAGTCATCATAAAACTAACCAGACCTTTTTAAAACCCAGCCACTATTCTGGGATTTTAAACTGAGAAGAGACTATTTTGATCATCTAGTCTAGCCATAGAGTGTCTCCCTATCACTCCTGCCCCATGTCCATATCTCACGGTTGAATTCTACCGCATTACAAATGTGCTGTGTGCCCTAGGAATGGATTATCGGGTCAAAAACCTTTTTGTGGACAACAAGTGCTTTGCTCTACGCCTGTGGGACACGGCTGGTCAAGAAAGGTAAGGCACAGTGCTGTATATACAAAAAAGAATGCGTACAGGGAAATACATGTCTTTGGAAATCCACATAAATATATGCTCACACAAGACGTTTGAAAGGATAAAGTCGAGATGAAGAATAAACATCCAAGCTCATTTGGGCAGGACTGAATTTAGGGAGACCTTTAGTCCCCAGGGCTGTCAGTAGGGCCTCTCTCATAAGTGCTGAAGGCCAAACCTAGGTACCACTCAACTCAAGGCAAATTCCTGCCGATTTCAGACAGGCCAGGATTTTACCCTAAATTCACTAATATATGTGTGTATTTACTACATATGCATATATGTGTGCATTGTGTATATCTACTTTGTGGGTATATGTATTTGTAAACATATACACACAATAAGAAGTGTGTGTATTTACTCTGTATATATATGTATATACATAGACACATACATAATATGTGTATGTATTCTGTGTGTTTATATGTATATGGGATAAGTATTTACTCTGTGTGTGTATATGGTATACACACAATATAATGTGTGTTTATTTACTCTGTGTGTATGTATATACACATACACACATACTTATAATCACCTGTTATCTATCTATAAACACATCCACTTGCGCACACAGTTAAGGCTCTGCAAAACTATAATAAATTTTGAAACTTATCTCTGCTGAAGCTTTGCAAACCCCGCCCCCCTCCCATATTCTCCCCCAGTTTCACTTGTCTGTCAAACTTTGCAAAATGGTGTCTTTGCTTCACACCATTGCAGAAGGGAATATTTGCATATTTTTGCATATTTGAATTTTCAGTTTTGTTACCATGGTTTTGCACAACCCCTACCTGAAACACGCTTTGTATGTACTTGGGTTTTTTTTTTTAAACCTCTGGATTGCTGTTAAAAATGATGCAAAAAGAGTATGTACATAAGTGTAAAAAGCAAAAGTGCTTTCTGACAGGTACCATAGCATCACCAAGCAGTTCTTCCGAAAAGCTGACGGAGTGGTGTTGATGTATGATGTCACTTCAGAATACTCCTTCGCGGACGTGCGGTACTGGCTGAGTTGTATCCAGGTAGGTATAATGGGTGAAATCCTGGCTCCACTGAAGGTAATGCCTCAGTTTCCCGCTGTTCAACGGGAGAGGGAGGGTTGTGAGGCTAAATTAATTAGTGCAAGAGGCTCTGAGATCTTTAAATGCTATATTCTTCAAAAGAAACACGTAGTCATTTTAGAAGACAAGGCCAAATTCTGCCCTGACCTAAACCTCATCAACTGTACTCAGCCAGGCCACTTGGGGGCAGAAACAGGGCAGAATTGGGCCACCTATATTTTATTAATCATGTTTAGGATGAATATATTGGTCCAAGTAAATAGTCAAGAGAGGAACAAGGGCATTGGTACTGGAGCTATTCGTTTTTTGAAAAAGACATAAGCAACCCATGTACTTGATGAAAAATGCCATGAAGTTTTACCAGCCCTCAGTATCATTACCAAGACAGATTCACCCATGATATAATCCCCATCAAACATACTGGAACGACATAAGGAATGAATTTGACCTATGTCTTATGCTAAGCTAGGAATGTGGATGGAAGAAACATTTGTGAATGTCATTGTATGCAGCTGTATCCAGCCAGATCCTCAGATGGTTTAAATTGGTGTAACTCCATTAAGTCACTGATTTACATTAGTCTGCATCTGGCCACATGAGGTTTGGGATTTGCTGTAGCAAGTAACTGAAGGGTGGTAGGGTCTTTCTTTGCTGTCATAATAATACTAGCTCTTATATAGCACTTTTCATCCACAGATGACAAAGTGCTTTACATAGGAAGTCAGTATTATTATCCCCATTTTACAGATGAGGAAACTGAGGCACAGAGAGGGGAAAAGGTCACCTAGCAGGCCAGAGCCTGGAATAGAACCCAGGTCTCTTGAGTCTCAGTACAGAGCTCTAGCCACTAAGCGAAACTGTTACATCAATATGGGCCAAATTTTGCCCTTGACCACACACCCACAGTTCCCACTGAAGTCAGCTGCAGGCACCTACATAAATATGAGGGCCAAATTGGCCTTATCTCTTATGGAGATGATGCAGTGGCTGCCAAGATGGGTGCTTTAAGAATTCCCTGTAGAACTACATCACTAACACCCTTATTCTTGTGTAGGGAAAAGTCTCATGGGTTCTTTAATAACCATGAACGGTCACAGCCTTGATTTTGCATCTCATACATGCGCTGGCTATAATTGGAGCAGGTGGAAGCTTTTCAGATTTTTTTTTTTTTAATTGGCCACTGGCATTGGCCACTGTTTAAGACAGGATACTGGGAGCTTTGGTCTGACCCAGTGTGGCTGTTCTTATGTTAATTAATAGCATTTATTCTATCATTAATTTATTTATTTTGCAATACAAGTTCATTTTTCCATATTTTGCACAATATTTTCCTGATGTTGTTTACTGAAAACATTGTCAAAATGGCTGTCAAGTCTTTTTTGTTTTGATTTGGGGGAACTGAAGGATTCTGAAAATGATTTCCGTAGTGATTTTTTATTTAAAAAACCTCAAAAAAAATTTTTTTTTTAAAAAGAAAATGGATCAGCTTTGAACCCTGAGGAATGGAAACAAAGGCAGTTTTTTCGTTAAATTTTTTAATTAATTTTTCAACCTAACTCTGGGGTCGGCTGAAACTATTGCAACAAACTTCCAAGGGAAGTGGCGGATTCTCCGTCTCTCCGTGGCTTCAAATCAAGACCAGATGCCTTTCTGGAAGAGAGGCTCTATCATGTAAACCCAGACCCCGATGGACCAAATCCATGCCGGTCAGTGGGGTTAGGCTAGTCTTTGCCCTGATGTGTTCAGAAGCTGTGTAGGGTTATGATTTGAAGAAACTGCAGATCCCATTATGGTCAATGGCAAAACTCCCACTGACTTCACTGGGGCCAGGATTTCACCCCACCTGTCCTGCTTCACAGGAAGGAGCAGGAGATGGAATTGTCATCCTTCTACTTGGTAACAAATCAGACTGTGCAGCAGAAAGACAGGTATCTACTGAAGAGGGTGGACGCTTGGCTAAGGTATGTGCACAGATCTATTGGAGTTTGCCATCAGTTTAAATTCTTTCACCATCCTTAGTTGGGAGGCGGTTTAAAAGAATAAAGCAAAACCAAGACTTTAATTAAGCCATGATGACTGACAGGATAGGCATTTCCTTCCATTAACGACTGGCATGGGAGTTGACGACCTGAGGCAAAGCAAAAAGCCCCGAACTCGTCGGCTGGTCATTAATTGCCAGGAAATGACCACAGAACCATATTTTGCTTTCTTGCACCCGCCCGCTCCTTGTGTTTTTTGTCTTCTCCTGCTGGCCTTGTTTTAACTCAGACTGTGATCCGGCAAGCTATTCCCTGGCCGTCCTGCACTGAACTCCAGCAGAACAGGTTACAGGATCAGGGCCTCAGGCTGTAAGGTTTTTGAGGCAGGGAATCTGGCTCAGATCCTCAAAGGTATTTAGGTGTGTATTTCCCATTGATTTCAGTGGGAGTTAGGCTCCTGCATTGAAGATCTGGGCCTATCTGTACCGTAACATGCAGGCACCTCTCCAGCACTATGTAAATAATAAAAGCATCAAGCAATTACTGACTCATCCCTTTTGAAAGATGCTTTATGTGTCCAAGCACTGATTCTTATAATGGTCTGTTAGACAGACAAGTATCGTCCTCCCCATTTTACAGAACCCAGGACAGAGAGAGATGAAGTGACTTCCCCAAGGACACACGGCAAGTCACTAGCAGAGCCAGAAAGAGAACATTCTAGCTGCCAACTCTGTGTTCAATCCACTAGGCAATGCTGCCTCTGTGTATGTCTACAGCATGCCAGGATTTCCCTTGCTGTTAAAGACTAGCACTGGATTTCATTCTCAACATTCCTATAACTTAATAATTACAATGCACAATTTTATTCACATATGAATTCTGTGCCTTAGCAGCAAGGACACACTCTGGGCTATGCATTTCCAACAGATCACCACCTTTCCTTGCGTAATTAGTCCCTCGTGCTTTGTTTTCCCAATCCTAAACAAACCATGATATCATTGCTCCAAATGCACCAACTCCCCCATCTTTTGTTGTTTGAGGATTATCTGGGAAAAATCACAACACTTGTGCTCGACCTGTTTTAAATCTATGCAGTCTATGGCTTGAACCTACCAAACAGTTCTGGAAGGGACTGCATTTGTGTGTGCCCTCTTGTGTCTTCCAGGAGTGTGAGCTCTTGTTTTATGAATGCAGTGCCGCGTCAGGCCACAAAGTCTCCGAATCCATGATTGACTTAGCCAGGTGAGCAGTGTGCCGTGGGATTGTTGACTGTCCTGAATTAATGGCTTGGGTCCCGATTTCCACTGCTCTTCTTCAGCTTTGCATGCTGACATGACCCCTGCAGCTGAAAGCTGTATATCTCCGTGCTCCATAGATAATGTACGCAGTTCCTATGTGCCCATCCAGGGCCTGTCCAAACTGGAGCTACACCAGTTTACCACAGCTGAGGATCCAGCCACAGGTGCAAAGATCAGAGTCTTGTTCTAGCTGAGACAGGTTCTTATACTGTGCAGTATCAGAGCACTTTCCAGTCATGTATTAAGCAACGTGACTAACATCAGTCACTTGTTTGTTCTCTCATCCTCTCCCCAAGCAGAAAAGCACGTGCAGTGGCGTGGCTTGTTTTGGCAGGGGGAGTTGTTTTTTCCTTAAGTATATATGTTGATCTGTGTTTATGTTGGAGAAGACAAACTCAGAGAAGTCCACCTTGCACTTGGTGTGGAAGGTAGCGAGGTTTGTGATGGTATTTAGTTCATAGGGGAGTTCATTCCACCCTCCTGGCCCACCCTCTGATAAAGTTTCGTCTCCCACATAAATGGCCCTAAATGGATTCTTCACTGCAATGTCAGGATGCACCTCAAACATTCAGCCCTGTAAAAGTGGGTTAAAAAAACCATCAGGAGTATGTTTTTGTGCCTAGAACAGATTGTTGGAAGGAAGAATGGAAAAGGGCATACCAGGCCCAGATCCACTTACACTTTATGTTCCCCCACTAAAAACATCGAATGTGACTTCCAGATGCTGCCAATCCAATCCCTTCTCCCAATCACAGAATAACACAACCTGAGGGCACCAAGGACCTTAGCTATTTCTCCTTCTCCTGGGGTGCTGTGCAGATAGTAGGTAGCATCATTCTACCTGCTGTTTTTTTTCTTTGTTTTATTCATATCTGATGTAATGGCTAAACCACACAAAACTAATTAACAGATCAGACACACTGTCAACCGAGTGAACCGCAAAACTGACAATGCTTACCATACTTAATGCCCATATCCAAATAAAGACAAATTTTTATACAATACTTAGCACTTCCAGGGTGTTTTATAACCCAATTCATCCTTACAACATTGTTGTGAGGTAGGTTATGTTTTTTTTTTAGATAGATATTTACTGTTTTGCCTGGAGACCGCTCGCAACCTGGGCTCCAGTCCTCAGGATGTTGCTTAACTCCCCTATGGGTTGACTGACGTAAGCAGGTTTGTTTTGACTGTGGCTTGATTGAGGTTGGAATTTTCAATGGAGCCTAAAGGAATAGGTGCTCAAATTCCATTGAATTGCTGTGGGAGTTAGGCATGCAACTCTTTACAGACCCTTTGAACACCCCAGCCCTACCCTTTACTGGAGCTTTCCACCACAGATGATGATGTAGATTCCAAACAGCAGGGCAATTACCTGGCTAATTTGTTTCATGTTTATCCTGCCAGGTCACTGAAAACTCACGAAGACAGATTAAAAGCTGAGGTGGCGGAGGTACCAGTGCCACCGAAGAAGAAAAGAGGTTGTTGCAGATGATTAAGAAACTCGGTGCTTTGATTAAAATATACAGCCTTGAAAGCATAAAAATGGCCCTCTCTTAACCTTCATCTCTGCTCCTCAGGTCTGACTCGACAGATTCCCCTTCAGCGTTGCAGAACAAACGCCGTTATGAGGGCGTGAGTTGCAATCTGTCTCATTCGTAGCAAATCTGTTTCTCTGATTGCCTATCCCCACAGTGTGTCTGGGCCTACAACATGAGTGGGCAAACGTTATTTCTTTCACTCAGAGATCAGACCTGTGCTCCTCCACTGCTGCCACCGATGCAAGAAGCGGAAAGAGCCCCGGTGGATTTTCAGATCTCAGAGTGAGTTTTGCAGCCAGCAGACAGAAAAATCCTCTCGGAGGGTGACATTCACTCTTGAGCAGGGGGCCTGCGCAAGGCCTATGAATGTATTGCAGGAGATCTCACAATTGGGTTTAAGTGGTGCAGGCACCTCTGCACAGTGGTGAATTTCACTCAGAATGTGTAAACTGAGAAAATCTGATCCAGATTCAATTCAGAAAGAATACACAATATGCCTCAATCTCATTTTTACAGTCATTTTTCCGATTGCACTTTATAAAGTATGTCCTCAGTTTGAAGTGTCTTCCTGTTTATAATATCTAGCTTTGCCCCTGCCTATGTCTCATATTGTACTACACCAGCAGTCAATAAAGGATCCCTACAAAAATGGCTACTAAAATTGTGATTAAAAAAACCAACGGAGGGTAGTTTGAGCAATGGAACAACCTCCAGGGTAATGGCTTGTTGCAGTAGAACAGAGGTTCTCAAACTGTGGTCCGCAGACCACCAGTGGTCTGCGAGCTCCATTCAGGTGGTCCACAGATAGTTCCCTCTAAGGTACATGCCTGGGTAGCCGTACACAAGAGAATGAAGGGCCACCCACCTAATTAGTGGAGCCGGGCAGGGGTGGCTACACTAATTAGGTGCCTGGACCCTGGAGAAGACGCACATGTAAGGTGAGGTGGTGGCCTTGGGAGGAATAAGGCGTAGGTGGGAGGGGGCAGTGGGGTGAGAAGGGGGGAGGGAATTTGGGATGTGCAGGGCGGCAGTGGCCAGAGAAAGAGGTGACTTTCCCCAGCTCCAGGGCTGTGGCTGCCAGGGAGAGACCCCCCTCCTTCCCAGCCCCAGCTCGCGGGCTGTTGCAGCGGGGGAGCGAGGGAGAGACCTCCCTCCTTCCCAGCCCCAGCTTAGTGGCTGCTGCAGCAGGGGAGACCTCCACTCCTTCCCAGCCCCAGCTTGGGGACTGCCTCAGCAGGGGAGAGAGGGCACATCCACCACATTAGAAAGGTAAGACTACTGGTATTAAAATATGAGTTGTGTGCTTTTATTTGTAAAACAAAAAAAGTTTATTATTATTATGTTTTTTTTTAATATAGTGCTTTTATCCAAAGCACTTTACAATAGTTAGCTAACGGTACAAACAATATTTGGAAAGATCATTAAGTGGTCCACCGAGACCCTCGGCAATTTTCAAGTGGTCCGCGAAAAAGGCAGTTTGAGAACCACTGCCTTAGAACAATTCTGGGTATAGGGAAAGCAAGGTTTTGCAAGCTTTTTACAAATGCAATTGCTTTTTTTTTTTAAGTGCATTTTGTGCTTATTAACTTGGGAGTGACACAAGCACCAGAAATATTAGTATTCCGGTTTAAATTACAATTTAATCTACAATTATCATGTAGATAATTGTGCTTTTGAGAGCTAAGGATGCAAACAGTTAAGGACCAGATCCTAGCTCAGAATCATGTGCCTACATACCTTTGCAGATCTGGGTCTAAGTGTATAAGAGCTAAGTGTTACTGTAGAGCAGCGTTAAATATTGCTGGGGGATTTGTGTAACCTCTAGCACTTCAGTGGGATTTATTTAAATATTTTTGTTTAAAAATCTCAGTGTATCAGACTTGGAGACAATAGCTTGGATGGGTTTGGGGCCAATTATTATCATCATCAGTGTTATTTAACATTTATATCCCAGAGGCCTCAGCCAGGTCAGGGCCCCCATTTTGCCAGGTGCTGTCCAAACGTAGAGACATGATGAGTCTCTACACTATAAATAAAAGTGTATTTTAACTTATTTATGGTTCTGCTTCTTTTTTATTTGTGTGTGTTATTCATAATGCTATCACACAAATTGGTGATGTCAGTTCTGTGCAAAGCTACTGAAATGTAGTGAAGGGAGCTGGGGCTCTTTCACAGAAAGGCAGAGGGTGTTTAGGGATCTAACAGAATGGAATTGTCCATTTGTTGCTTACAGTTGGGGAAAATGACCAATATAGTTACATTACAGGACAACTGTGAATATTCTAAGAATAGACCAAGACCAAAAAGATCTCAAAGAAAGCAAAGCTGGTTAGCAAATGGAGAGAGCCACTGATCACACATTAACAAATGGTATCAGATTGTAACCAGTGCTAGTTTGGGTAACAAAGGTTAGCCAGGTTCGGCAGGATCTTGTAATTAAGACAAAGGATCACATCTTACAATGTCAGAGCTCAGGTGTTTCAGTGTCTCACTGACCAGCTGTCTCTCTCTGTTAGCATTGCAACATTTCAAAACTCCATCTCCCCTGAATCACCAAAACACTCTGTGTATGTCAGGTTTACCTGTCTCCTGATACTTATTACAGCAAAGGGGTGAACCTCCTGCAAAGTCGTTGGCTGAATCATCTGTTTTCTCAACATTATCGAGACTTTAACAATCTCTCTTCTAATCAGAAGTTATAGCCCTCCCTTTTCCATGGTACGCACCAGTTTAAATTCACACTGAATGGAGTTGACTGTTTTCACTTCCTGTCACATACCAAATTCCTTCAATGGCTGCCTTTGAGCCCTCGGCCTGCTATTCAATTCTAACAACCTTTTATTTACATAGCTTGTCTCATCTCTGACCAAAGTGGTATATTCCTATTCCTGATTAGGTGGCACTAATCTCTACCTGCATTTGTGCTGTATCTGGGCAATTCACACTCTTTAATGGACTAACCTCGTCGCAACCTGTAAGGCAGGGCACTGCTATTAGCCCCATTGTACAGATGTGGAACTGAGGCACAGAGAGACTAAAGCCCAGACCCTCAAAGGTATTTAGGTGCCTAATTCCTGTTGATTTCAATGGGAGCTAGATGCCTATACAACTTTGAGGATCTGAGCCCCAGGGACTTGACCAAGGTCACACAGAAAACCTGTGGCTGAGGAAGGAAAATGAGCTCAGGTACCTCAAATCCCAGGCTAATGCCCTAACTCCTTTCCTTACAGAGGCATTCTGTTGCCTTTACTGTTAATGCCAGACAACTGTCCCTTAGCCCTAATAATAAAAGGACTGTATTTTCTTAATCCAATTTACATAGTTCTTCTTCTAGGCTAGCCTCTCTTATCACACTTCACTATAAAATGATATTATTCTATCTAGTACTAGGATCAGCCTTTGGAACATATTCACTAAAGAGAGACTCTAACGGTACAGTTCCGTTCTAGCTCTGGATGCAATATTCTGGGGTCTTCAGATCCAGGTTTAATTTGGGCCAATCTGTACTATTTCTATTTTAAAAGTCCTTGAACAGTATAAACCCAAATTCATTTGAAATTCTGATCAACAATGAAAGTAACAAAATCGCTATGTCCATCAGCCAAACCAGACCGCCTGTTCACTTCATGCAGCTGTACGTAGACAAAAGCTGCCCACAAGAGGTTACTCTTATCCTAAATCTTGTTTGGATTATGTACGGAAGATGGCGCTTTTCCTGCTTCAGTCGGTCAGCAAACAGCTTTATTTGCCTACAAAAGAAGATTAAATTAGTTAAAGCTGCTTTTCCTCAGTTCTTCCATTAGATGGTAGTAAATACAACAATGCATTCCAACTGCATAATATTTGACCTGTATAAGAGATGCTGATAACCTGAATTTGGCTCAAAATGTAGATCTATAAAGCCAAACTTTTATAAAACATCATACACAGAAAAATGGTACTATTTTATCTCCAATGGCATTAATTCTGATAAAAAGAGATATTTTTAAACAAAATCCCTCCCCCTGATGTGTTAGCAAACTTTCAAAACATTGCAGCACTAAACCGGAAAGCAAAACTGAATTGTTTACAATATAAACAAAAGTCAAATTGATTTTTCATTCTCCAAGCTGACAGAAATGCAAGAAAGTTAACAACGAGCATAAGTAATGACAAGTATGTTGCATTTTAACATTTCTTTCACTTTTAAATAAGGCCTGGATCATGCAAACACGTACACATGAGTCACTGAAGTCAAAGGGACTACTCAAATAAAGTGATGCATATTGTGTTTGGAGGATCAGGGCCCATGGTCATAGTAATATCATAGGAAAAGACATTTTATTTGTTTGTACTATATGATTGATTTTTTAAGCTGTGTCTCTTTAAATCTTTCAGAATTACTATAAGCACTTCACCAGTAACAGAGAAATTTTCAAAATTAAATTCCATTTCAGAGCACGACAGAATCTTAGTAAACAACCACAAACCAGCTGAGTGCCCGCAGCCATACCACTTTGCGGGCTGCTCCTAATAGCGGAGCACAACTGGACTGAATAAGCACTTAGCTCATGACACATTTTAACAACATTGTAGAAAAGTTCAAATGCACAACTATTTGGTCTCCAAAAGCCACTTCTCCAATTCTCTCTGTTTTCATCGTTTAAGGGATTATTATTTACTCTTATTGGCATATAAAATATGCACCAAATGAAGCAGAATAACTAGCACTTTTCATCTACAAATCTCACAGTGCTTTACAAAGGAGGTCAGTATCATTACGCCCACTTCACAGATGGGGAAACTGAGGCACACAGCCGTGAAATGACTTGCGCAAGAACACCCAGCAGGCCAGCAGCACAGCTGAGAATTAGAATCAAGCTTTTCTGAATGCCAGTCCAGTACCCTATCCATTGGACGCAGGGAGTCCTCTGCTTTCTCCGTAAGCTACAGTTTAAAAAGGGGAAAATTAAAAACCGATAAAACGAAATACACCGGAAGTCATTGAGACCAGTCTCTGTACAGAAACACAGAGTCTGTACTGGTCAGATGCCCCCACATAGTATTAACGGGCACTGCCCTGCTTGGCTTTCCCATGTGTTTGAATGATGTCAACATTTTAGATTTGTTCATTCTTCAACTCTTGAAACAAGTGTCTTATCTGCCGTGAAATGGGTGGACTGCCGGTGATGAAGGTATTCCACAAACATTGTTAACTATTGAGGACGATGGAAAGAATTTTACCCAGGAAAGAATTTTCTGTAGTATCTGGCTGGTGAATCTTGTCCATATGGCTCAGGGTTTAGTTGATCGCCATATTTGGGGTCGGGAAGGAGTTTTCCTCCAGGGCAGATTGGAAGAGGCCCTGGAGGTTTTTCACCTTCCTCTGTAGCATGGGGCACGGGTCACTTGCTGGAGGATTCTCTGCTCCTTGAAGTCTTTAAACCATGATTTGAGGACTTCAATAGCTCAGACATAGGTGAGAGGTTTTTCGCAGGAGTGGGTGGGTGAGATTCTGTGGCCTGAGTGGTGCAGGAGGTCAGACTAGATGATCATAATGGTCCCTTCTGACCTTAGTATCTATGAATCTGTGATGTTTACTATCGACCATAAGCACATCACAACAGGGACTGGTCCTGTATAATCTGTCCGGTGCCTCGTACAGTTTGGGCACGACTGAACATAAAAATGAGGAGGGGGCTTACTTTTCATACAGCACTGCCAGCAGAGAGGTGCAAAAGCTGACTAACGAAGCAAGCGACTGCTCAGTTTCACTCAGCGTAATGTACTGCCACGGGCCAGAAGCAACAGACACTGGCCCCACTCCTGTTAACTGTATGTAGCCAACGAGGTAACAGCTTTAAGCAGCGGAAGCCAGATGCTACGGAGGGAGACGGTGCGTGGACAAAGCCAAGGCACAGGAGGAAAGTGGGTGAGGCTGTAGGGTGACTGTGGACATGTTGACAAAGCTGTGGACGACTCTTGGCAAAGGAAGGTAGGCCCTGCAAGGGCACTTAGAGCAAAACAGGGAGTGCTGTGGGTGGCCAAGGCAGCTGGGCAGCACCTGGATGGGGGGCGCTGTGGGTGGCAGAGCAGCAGGGGGGCTGGAACAATAGTGGGGGGGGGGGGCTGAGAGCCATTGAACCAAACCCACAACCCTGTAGATCACGGAAACCGCGTCAAGCCCGGGGGTGCGGTAGCAGCCCCGCAGAGCAGACAGGTGGGAGACGGGTGGGTGACAGGGCAACTGGCAAGGGGGTGGGCAGCGCAGCGAGTGGCTGGCAGAGGGTGGGTGGCTGTGGGTGGCCGGGCAGGGGGTGGGGAGGCCGCGGGGCGGGTGAGACCTGGTGGAGGTGAGGCCGGGGGTGGTGTGGGGCGGGGCAGAGGGGCACGGCGGGACGGGGTGCAGCGCATAGGGGCAGAAGGCGCAGTAGGGCGAGGGGTGCAGTGGGGCAGAGGGCGCGGTGGGGAAGGGGTGTCGCGGGGCGCGGTGCAGTGGGGCGAGGGCCTGGGTGTGGTAGGGGTGGGACTGAGGGGCGCGGGGGGGGGCGCTGGGGCGACGCAGGGGTCGGGGCCAGCAGTGGGGCCAGGGCAAGTGCGGCGTGGTGGGGGCGGGGCAGAGGCCGGGAGGCGCGGCGGGGGCGGGGCTGAGGGCGCAGTGGGGGCGGGGCCCTGGGGGGCGGGGCCATGGCGGGCAGGGGGCGGGGCAGCCTTGGCGGCGCTGCGCAGCTCCTCGCGCCCGAGTCCCGGCCAATCGGCGGCCTCGGCAGCAGGAAGCAGGAAGCGCTGGGCGGGTCCCCCCAGCCGGGCGGAGGCAGGAGCACCCGGGCCTGAGCGTGGATGGGGTGAGGGGTCACGGGGCCATGGGGGGCAGAAGGGGAGCGCCCCGGGCGGGGTCAGGAGGCAGAGGGGCAGGATGGGGCAGAGGGGAGGGGTACGGGGCAGGAGGGGGAAGGGGCAGGGGGAGGGGTACGGGGCAGGAGGAGGGATGGGGCAGAGGGGAGGGGTACTGGGGCGGGAGGGGGAAGGGGCAGAGGGGAGGGGTACTGGGGCAGGAGGGGGAAGGGGCAGGGGGAGGGGTACTGGGGCAGGAGGGGGAAGGGGCAGAGGGGAGGGGTACTGGGGCAGAGGGGAGGGGTACTGGGGCAGGAGGGGGGATGGGGCAGAGGGGAGGGGTACTGGGGCAGGAGGGGGGATGGGGCAGAGGGGAGGGGTACGGGGCAGGAGGAGGGATGAGGCAGAGGGGAGGGGTACGGGGCAGGAGGAGGGATGGGGCAGAGGGGAGGGGTACTGGGGCAGAGGGGAGGGGTACTGGGGCAGGAGGGGGAAGGGGCAGAGGGGAGGGGTACTGGGGCAGAGGAGAGGGGTACTGGGGCAGGAGGGGGGATGGGGCAGAGGGGAGGGGTACTGGGGCAGGAGGGGAAGGGGCAGAGGGGAGGGGTACTGGGGCAGGAGGGGAAGGGGCAGAGGGGAGGGGTACTGGGGCAGGAGGGGGGATGGGGCAGAGGGGAGGGGTACTGGGGCAGAGGGGAGGGGTACTGGGGGAGGGGGAAGGGGCAGAGGGGAGGGGTACTGGGGCAGGAGGGGGGAAGGGGCAGAGGGGAGGGGTACTGGGGCAGGAGGGGAAGGGGCAGAGGGGAGGGGTACTGGGGCAGGAGGGGGGATGGGGCAGAGGGGAGGGGTAATGGGGCAGGAAGGGGGATGGGACAGGAGCGAGGATGGTGGTAACGAGACATGGAGAGAGGCAGGAGGGAAGGGGGCATCAGAGGGGTGGGGTTACTGGAGGGGGCAAGGGAGGGCAATGGGGATAGTGAAGGGGGAGGAGAGAAAGCGGGAAGCGTCTGGGTGGGGGGGGGGGTGTGAAGGTGCTGGGGGCAGGGCAGAGGGGTGAGCCTGATGGCCCAGGTGCACCTGGGCCAGTGGAGGTACAGACGGATTCCCAGGGCACCCTGCCCCTTTGCTGCAAATCCCAGTCAGGGAGCCCATGTGCCCTTGCACCAGCTGCTGGGTGTCCTAGTTCCCTTCTTAGCCCTGCTGCGCTCCAACTGTGGAAAAATGAGAAGTGCGGAGCAGAGAAAAGGCCTTGGCCTTAGTGCAATAACAAACCAACCTGCAAGTGTTTGCACTGCAGCTCTGGGTTGGGGGGGAAGTGATCCCTTAAATGGGGTACCCTCAGGCAACGAAGGTCCAAAATTTCAGTATTGTACCAAAATACAAAATTTCTAGCAAACCTTGTGTCAGCAGAAGTAATCTAATTAAGGAACAAAATTTGAAGGCAAATATTTAGGTTTTTTGTTTTTGGCCTTTCAGCATATTGCTGTCGTGTTTTGCAATCCAGCATGCTATTGCATGAGAGCCAAATGCTCACAAGGGCTCTGATGCTGCAATTGGAGCCCTGCCCCCATGCAAAGCCCCATGGTCTTAAACTGGGCTCTGTGCGGACTCAGGTGCAGGATGGGGTCTAGCTTTCTTTTTCTATTGCTCATGCAGAGTGAGGCACAGATGGGAAACTGACAGCATAAATGGTGAAATGTAAATTTGATTTTTAAAATTTGTTCAGCTTTAACAATCTTGGGTCTTATTAGTAATGTAGGTGAGGAAACTTGTCTTTTAAAAAAAACAATGAGGAGTCTGGTGGCACCTTAAGGACTAATAGATTTATTTGGGCATAAGCTTTCATGGGTAAAAAACCCACTTCTTACCCACGAAAGCTTATGCCCAAATAAATCTGTTAGTCTTTAAGGTGCCACCGGACTCCTCGTTGTTTTTGTGGATACAGACTAACGCAGCTACCCCGATACTTGTCTTTTAAAAATGATTTTTAATCCAATAACATCTGTTTTAAAATAGATTGCCACTTTAGCCCAGTTTCTGCAAACACTTATGCACACGCTTAACTTTCAGCACGAGCGTTCACGTTGAAGTCAGTGGGACTGCTCACATGCATGAAGTTGAGCAGATGTTTAAATGTTTTCAGGATTGGAACCTAAGGGCATGATCCTGAATAGAACCTTGCAACCCAACCCGAACCTGACGGGACCTGACTGCAACTGTCTGGCTCAGGTCTGGTCATCTCTGATCACCTTTTCCTGCCTATGGGCTTGACGCGTTGTTCTACTGTGTACCTCACTCCTGTTGGCCGCCACATCAGTGCGCTGCTGCATATGCTGCTGCTCTTGTGTGCTGACAAGTCACACCCCCTCTCCTGCTGCAGGAGGTGGCCAGAGATGGATTGCTGGCACCAGGCATAGGGAGTGGGAAGCTGCTACCAGGCCAAGCCCCAAGCTCAAGGTGAAATGTCGGGTTCGGGTCTGAAAACCTCTCCACACTCTCAGGTTGGGTTTAGGTCAGTTGTCCTCCGCTCGGGTTTGAGTCCTGGTCCGGCTTTAAAGTTAGGCCTGAGCAGACCTCTAATCCTGACAATACCTGCGTGTGAATCACTTTAATCTCATACATAAGTGTTTGCAGGATTGGGGCTTTAAACTATAAATTCTTTAGTTCAGGAACCTTCCCTGTTGCTGTGTTTGTGCATCAACTAGCACAATGGGTCCCTGATTCTCACTGGCTCACTACCATAAATAAGTATTAAATAATAGTAATAATTAATAACAGTAACCCTGATGGCTTTCCAATAAATAAAAGCCAGAAACAAAATGTAAAGACTGTTATTTCTCTAGTAGGCTTAGCCGTATAAGATATAGAAGATTTATTTCCTACATGTATATAGCAACTAAGTAGAAGAGTTAGTCTGTCATTCTTATTTCATAAATCATGTTGCATTGATCTGAAAGTAAATAATGGATATTTTTTAAGGCATTGTTTATTTTTAAAACAATGTTAGACAAGTATTTTATTTTCCAGTAGGGAACACAGATTACTGTTGACTTTTGCTAAGGAAATGTGAAAGGTTTTCAATACTAGTATGTGATTTGTAGGTGTTTTCTTCAATTATGCTCCCTAATAGTGGATACTCATATGGGGGGACTAGTCTTAGGACATATCTCAGTATTTTTGACACTGATGAGCTTCTGCTACTAGGGAAAGGAGAAAACTTGCGCTATGTGACACTTACTGTAAGGATATCTGTCATGAGCTGCTGCATGGAATTGCTGTCAGCAGCTACAAAACAAGCGCTCAATTCTGCAAGCTCTTTGTGCACAGATTTCATTGAATTCACTGGAATTCTTTATGTGGAGGGCTCGCAGGATTGAGCTCTGGCATTTCAGCAAATGATACAAAGAGCTATACAGGAGCTACAGAGAAGCTCAACGACCTTTCAATCCATTTAGTACATCGCTTGCGGTTCCAGTGTCAAGGCAACTAGAACAATCATTAAAGTTGAGCAAAGACCGTTTAATTTTCTGCAGATGCTCTGGCTATTGCTTATTTTGTGAATCAGTGTGTTATATAAATGAAAGAGTCAGTACAATAATATTATTTTTATAGAGCCAGTTGTTTGTAAAGCATCTAGTACATAGGTAGAAAAGGTACCTTTCCTAGAGAGCTTGCACTCTATAATCCAATCTTCCCCATGCTAGCTCCTGGATGTACGGTGGGATTCACAAAGGTGCTTAGGCTCCTAACTCCCATGAAATCAATGGGAGTGAGGCACCTAAATACCTATGGAAATCCCACCCAGAATGCTTACTACTCAATGGCGCTACTCATAAAAGTAAGAACTAATTACATCTTGTAGTAAGCATTTGCCTGGTCAGGTCATAAATTAGCATGAGGAATAAAGACTGGAATAAGACAAGAAGCAGAGCAAAGTGGCATATATCCCATTCCATCTTTTATTTTTTTAGATTGCTTGTTAGTGTTTCTGATATTGCAGGAATGGAGGGTAGAAATGTCATCACTTGGTTCTAGTTAATTGCTAAAGCTGGAAGGCTAGGAAACATAATTTTCAGATGACTTCTTTAAGGACAACCAGATTTCAAATTTGGTTGCCTAACAAGGAAACGTGATTTCTTGAATCTTTCTTTTTATTGTGGGGGGAGGATTAGCAAAAATGAGTTGCTATGTAAAATATTTTTCACTGTGTGTTGTACTGCCCTTTGCGCCCTCCAGGACAAGCTGCCGAATTGATCTGTGGTTTTTAAAATACCGGATGAGTTGAGCGATTGGTCAGCGAATACGTGTATAATTAGCCATGTACACTGGTCTCATAATAATGCTGTAGGGAGTGTATCAGACAGAGCGGAGCCAGAGGAGGAATTTCATGACTTGGTGGACAAGCTATCCACTCCTGCGGTTGGGTGGTGTTGAGAACAAAAGTGAGGCAGGAGCCCTGTTTCTGTTCTCAGCTTGGAGTGAGCCTGAAAAATCTGTACACCTAGGATTTTCACATGCGGGAAAGCACCCTCCGTGCTGGGCTGTATGTGATTAAACTTCCTCTCTCTAAATAGATTTTTGGTTGCCCTAGTCTAGTGGATAATAGAATTTTCCAAGCTCAGAATTAAGAGCTAGGGGAAGGCCCTATATCCAGTCCCCTCCCCTCCAGTGCAGGATATTCATAAGTTTTTATGTGAGTCTCTAATGATGGAACAGTTACAGTCTCAAATGGCTTATTTCCGTATGTCTTTCTACAGCCCATCCCCATTGTACAGTGTCCAGTACAGTGGAGTCCCGATCCATGACTAGGGATCCTAAGTACTGGGTAATACAAATAATTAATATCTTTATGTTATAAGGCTCAGCTATTGTGAAAGACAGGGGCAGTGTTGTGGGAATAAATTTCCTTCACGTATCCTGCTGTTCATCACTGTTCATCACACATCCTGCTGGTCCTCATGTGAAAAGTTTTCAGTGGTAGCATATGATTTGTATATGTCACAAACTTCCCTGCTTAAATTCCATGGTCGGGAATAATTTGCCCTCAAAGGAATCAGAGGGGTAGTCGTGTTAGTCTGTATCCGCAAAAACAACGAGGAGTCCGGTGGCACCTGCCACCGAACTCCTGGTTGTTTTTGCCCTCAAAAGCCATTTTGTCTCTTTCTTGTATTTGCAAGGAGTCTCTCGCTGTAGTACTTGATTGTATAGAGATGCCATATGTGTGAATCACTTGCAAGGAAACGTAAAGGAAGAGCCTACTACTGTGAACTCTTCCTGCTTGCAGCTAGCACATATCGTATTGCTAATACCCAACAATGAGCTGGCCTTGGAATTAAATTGCAAGAATTTAAATAGTAAAATCGTGACCCTCCACTCACCTGTGCTACTTATTTTTAACAAGGAAGAGGACAGAGGGACAAGGGATTTAATGAACAAAAGATGTGCTTGGTTAAAATAAGTGACTCACTAAAGCTATAACAGAAGAAAGCGTGGCCAATGCACATGCTTATTGTCTTCCATATTCCAAGGTTGACAGTGACCTTCAATGAGCAGTACGTTTTATGGGCCAGATCTTCAGCTTGGGTAAATGGATGTAGCTCTATGGATTTCAGTGAAGCTATACCCGTTTACACCAGCTGAGGATCTGGCCTTTTATCTCCATTTTCTGCCTAGTATCCTTATTAAATCTCATGACCCATAAGGCTGTAGTTTCTTCTTTCTTATGATCTGTAGGAGACACAGATGCAGCAAAGGAGCTTAGGGCTGCAGCTAACTGCTCTCAGATGAACTCCCTTTATGTTTGAATGAACTCTCTCTTTCTTTGGTGACAACCGGCTTTGCAGCTGTGCTGCCTTCCTTTCTCATTTAAAACCTTGAGGATGTGCACTGTTCTGTGGAGGGTGGCCTTGGGCTCTGTGTGTGTGTGTGTGTGTGTGGTGATGGGGAGCTTTTGAAGGTTTCTTGTTGCTTGACTGTGTTCAATCCCCTCGCAGGGATTTTTCACTGGTGGCCATGGAGCTTTCTGCCAGTGAGCTCAGCATTTATGACAAGCTTTCGGAGACCATTGACCTGGTGAGGCAGACTGGACACCAATGTGGAATGTCAGAAAAAGCCATTGAGAAGTTTGTCAAGCAGCTCTTGGAAAAGAATGAGCCCCAAAGGGGACCCCCCCAGTACCCTCTCTTGATGGCTCTCTACAAGGTAAGCCATCTTTCTGACCTGCAGGGATAGGAGATGTTGACACTTATACATACGTGCCTTTTGAGGATTTGACGTTCTTCCTCTACATAATGGCATCTGAGGCTTGTATTTCCCCATGATTAAATAATAAAGGCACAATTGGGAAACTATCCCAATGAGAAGGAAAGAAAGGAAGAATACTAAGAGGCCAGTGTGGCTCTATCAGGAGCTCTTTAATGACCTGAAAATCAAAAAAGAATCCTACAAAAAGTGGGAACACGGACAGATTGCTAAGGAGGAGTATGGGAGAATAGCACAAGGATGTAGGGATAAAATCAGAAAGGCTATGGCACAAAATGTTCCCCAGCAAGGGACATAAAATGCAGTAAGAAGAGGTTCTATAAATACATTAGAAGCAAGAGAAGGACAAAGAGAAGTGTAGGTCTTCTAATGATGGATATCATCAAGAAGGCTAGCAGGTTTAATGCCTGTTTTGCTTCAGTCTTCACTAAAGTAAATTGTAATCAGATTCTTAAGGCAATTAATATTCACAACAAGGAAGAAGGAATGGATAATAGATGTATTCAGATATGTTAGACGTATTCTAGTTGATGAACTGATGAAATGCATCCTAGGGTATTTAAGGAACTAACTGAAGCAATCTCGGAACCATTAGCCATTATTATTGAGAATTCATGGGGGATGGGTGAGGTCCGAGTGGAGGAGGGAAAACATAGTACTCATCTTTAAAAGGGGGAACAAAGAGGACGCAGGGAATTATCAACCAGTCAGCCTAACTTCGATACCTGGAAACATATTGGAATAAATTGTTAAACAATCAATTTGTAAGCACCTAGAGGCTGATAGAGTCATAAGTAATAGCCAGCATGGATTTGTTAAGAATAAATCATGCCAAAGCAACCTAATTTCCAACTTTGACGGGGTTACTGGCCTAGTTTGATAGGGGAAAGCTGTAGACATGATGTATCTTGATTTTAGTAAGGCTTTTGATACAGCCCAACATAACTTTCTCGTAAACAAACTAGGGAAATATGGTCTAGATCAATGGCTCTCAGCCTTTACAGATTACTGTACCCCTTTCTGGAGTCTGATTTGTCTTGTGTACCCCGAAGTTTCACTTCACACTTAAAAATTACCTCCTTACAAAATCAGACATAAAAACACAAAAGTCTCAGCACACTATTACTGAAACATTGCATACTTTCTCACTTTTACCATATAATTATACAATAAAGCAATTGGAATATAAATACTGTGCTTCCATTTCAGTGTATAGTATAGAGAGCAGTATAAACAAGTCATTGTCTGTATGAAATTGTAGTTTGTACTGACTTTGCTAGTGCTTTTTATGTAGCCTGTTGTAAAACAAGGCAAATATCTAGATGAGTTGATGTACTCCCTGGAAGACCTCTGCATATCCCCAGGGGTATGTGTACCTCTGGTTGAGAACCACTGGTCTAGATTAAATTACTATAAACTGGGTGCAAACTGGTTGAAACACTCTTTTCGAAGACTAGTGATCAATGGTTTGCTGAAAATCTGGGGGACATAACTAGTGGGGTTCTGCAGGGGCCTTTCCTGGGTCCAGTAATAGTCAATATTTTCATTAATATGGAGTAGAGAGTATGCTTATAAAATTTACAGATGACGCCAAGCTGAAAGCGTTGCAAGCTCTTTGAAGGATAGGTAAGTCAAAATGACCTTAAATTGGAGAATTGGTCTGAATTCAACAAGGTGAAATTCAATAAAGACAAGTGCAAAGTACTTCACTTAGGAAGGAAAAAAATCAAATGCATAACTACACAATGGGGAATAACTGGCTAGGTGGCAGTACGGCTGGAAAGGATCTGTGGGTTATAGTGGATCACAGAGTGACTAGGAGTCAACAATGGGATGCAGCTGTGAAAAAGGATAATATTCTGGGGTGTATTAACAGGAATGTCATATGTAAAACACAGGAGGTAATTGTTCTGTTCTACTTGACACTACCGAGGCCTCAGCTGGAGTACCCTGTCTAATTCTGGGTTCCACACTTTAAAAAAGTTGTGGGCAATTGGAGAGAGTCTAGAGGAGAGCAACTAACATGCTAAAAAGTTTAGAAAACCTGACTTATGAGGAAAGATTTAAAAAAAAAAAAACCCACGTTGGCATGTTTACTTTTGAGAAAAGAAGAGTGAAGGGAAGGACCTGATAACAGTCCTCAAATATGTTAAGGGCTGTTATTAAGAGGACAGTGATTGATTGATCTCCATATCTGCAGAAGGTAGGACAAGAAGTAATGGGCTTCATCAGTAGTAAGGGAGATTTAGGTTAGATATTAGGAAACACTTTCTAACTATAAGAATAGTTAAGCACAAATAGTACTCCTGGGGGAATTCTGCACCAAAAAATTAAAAATTTTGCAAAATTCTGCATATTTTATTTGTCAAAACAACACAATATAATCACTCCAGTTTCAATTATTTTGGTAACTGATTTCAAAATACAGTAAGTATGTCAACAATACAGACAGCAGCAAAAAAGATTCCCCCAGGAGTAGAGAGTTAAAGAAACCCTTACAACAACAACCCAGTTCCAGTTGTAAAGAATTGGAGGGGACTCTGTGGGGCGCCCAGACATCAGAGCCCAGCTGCGGGGCACTCCCCGGCTCTGCAGAGCCCAGCCGCAGAGCACCCCTGCCTTGACACTATCACCTCCTTTCCCTCCAGATTCCATCCACTGGGCACCTCCCAGCCCAGAGACCAGCATCCCGTTCACCCAGAGACCAGCAGTGGGCACGCCCAGAGCCCAGACACCAGCACCCTTCTCCCCCTAGAGCCTAGCCACAGGGCACCCCGCTGCCCAGACACCAGCACCCCCAGAGCCTGTACTACCCCCAGCTTCTTTACTGTCCTGCCAGGGGACATGGTGCAGCCCTGCCCTTCCTCACCCTTTGCCAGAGCTGGGTCTTCGGGTCCCTCTCCCGTCCCTGGGAGAATGAGGATCAAGCAGAGCGAGCAGCCACCAGCCCGGCTGGGTGCTCCGCTCACTGCGAGCTGGGCTTTGCAGAATCCAGGTGCCCATCTTGGCAGCCAGCAGCTCTGTAGGCCCAATTCTGCAGGGAAAACAGGGAATTTTGCAAAATTCTGCATTGTGCAGTGGTAGAGAATTCCCTGAGGAGTAAAATAGGCTTCCAAGGGAGGTTGTGGAATCCCCTTCATTGATGGTTTTAAAGAACAGGTGTTACAGTGGTTGAGGTTATTTGGTCCTGCCTCAGCGCAGGGGCTGGACTAGACCTTGTGAGGTCTCTTCCAGCCCTACATTGACTCCCCATTGATCCTGCACCTGTCTGCATCTGTTTTCTTATCTGTAAAATGGAGATGCACCCTCAAGAGGTTTAATGGTGGGAAAGTGCTATATAGGTTCAAAGTAGAGTGTTTATTGGGTAGGGGGGTGGGTAAAGGAGACAATTTCCAGTAGGGAGTGGTCAGATATTTGCTACAATGATAAGAAATTTCACATTAAAAATACTACTGGATATAATTTTATAGTCCTCTTCTACAACTGACTCTAGAGCATTTTTTGTCATCAAAAGGAGTCTAGTTTTGTCATTCCCAAGAATACACAATGCTACATAGTGAGACTGTGGGTCTTCTGATTTGTATTCCTAGTTCTGTCAACTCAGTGTGATTTCTTTGGGGCTTATTTTGGCTGATTGTACCAATGAAGTAACTCCACCAGAGTGTTTTGAGGCTTGGTTAATGCTTGCAAAGTGCTTTGAAATTCTTGCATAAAAGGTGCTACGGAAGTGCAAAATATCTGATTAGAGACTAGGAGTCTAGAATTGTTCATGGAGATCCCTGGCTTTTCTGATGGAGAATGTTAGTACTTAATTGGTATTTAAACAAACATCTGCAGACATGGGGGGTTGTTTAACACTTATCTTCATTCTTGTACAGCTCCAGTGAACGGAAATGAATGAGAAGTCTACACCTGTATGCAACTAGCATTGCTGTTTAAATGAGGTGTCTCAGCGGAAGTTAAAACACACACAACTCCGACACTAGAACCCTTCTTCGTACCTGGATGGAGAAAGTTTCCATTCTGAAGATGACTTCTTCTTTCAGTGTAATTAATCACTTGCCTGTCTTCTCTCACAGGGCCTGCTTACCCTGGGGTTAATCTTGCTAACTGCGTACTTCATGATGCAGCCGTATAGCCCTTCGCCACCTGAAACCACACTCTCCAGAGCCCATGGCTGGGGCTTCCTAGTTGGTCACATCCGACTGCTGTCTTTGCCTATTGCCAAGAAGTACATGCTGGAGAGTAAGGAAATAATTTCTTTGCTGTTGCATAACAGGTGTAGTGAGGCCGGAAGGACAATTGACTCTGAGTTGAACAGTAACTGCACATGCCCGTTGAATGTTTCACTTTCCTCCAAACTAATAACACTTTACTGTGATGGTACCAGTCTTGTTTCTAGCACCATATTTACATGCAATCTGGTTTTATCAGTAGCCAGAGCATGAAGTTAGCCTGAAAAAGATTCCCCAAAGCAGTTTCCAGTGTGTAGATCTAGGCTAGGGTGTATCTTCTCTATTAATTTTTTATATCAAATCCTTCTTGCATGTTCTCTTCTTCTAGTACCAAAGACTCTGGTAGAGAAGTTCACTTTCCCTCTACCAGCATATAAAAATGGTGTCCTTGCTTGAAGTGGCTGGGTAAGATACGCAGATATTGCAGTGATAGAAGTACGGGGAGGGCCTTGATAGATAGATTTGCCTGTAAACACTGCCTCTTCATTCTCAGTTAAGCCAAGCGACCTCCCACTTGCAAATCAAAGACCCTGGTGTTTGTGAATAGAAGTTTGAAATGCCAGCCTGCAGTTCTGATTGGTTTAGGGAAAGGCAAGCTTTGCCCATTAGCGTGTTGGGAGGAGACTCTGGGCTTGATAACTGCAGCTTTTGTACCCCTAGAACTCCCAGGGAAGTCAATGGCAGTTCAATGCATGGGATATTAGTGCACTGAATCCGTGATTAGATGTGTCCATGTCACAGTGATGAACACAGTGTAAATGCCTAGATAGACATAATAGGAATGGAAAAGTTTGCGCTGAGTTCTCATTTCCATTCTAAGTCCATTTCCACCAACCCAGGGGACCATAGGTGGGCAGTAGTGTAGGGTCCTGTGGTAATTTTGATAAATCCCTCCTCCAGACTTCAGTAATGGCAATAAACTTTTCAGTTATTCTAACTGAGAAGGTGGCGTGATAGTGATCATCTTGCAGCTCATTGTAAAGCAAAGGCTCAAGTTCTTGCCCTGAGTTGGTTTATATTTAGCGTCAGCGGTTCATTGTGTCCGAGTTCCATTATCTGGCTTTGAACTTCCTGAATTAGCTAAAAAAGACCCTCTGAAATGCCAGCTCCATTCTGCCTTTTCTGAGTGTCTCTCTCTGTTCCGTTGACATAAACACTAGACGGGCTATTGATTGAATCCCATGTGGGTGGGTCATGTGGGTGATTCATTTCCTAGCTTGCAAATTGGGATTTCATGGGCAAAAAAAACAGAGGTGAAGGAGAGGCCTCTGATTCCACACTGCCACTGGTAGCCTGCTTATCTAACTTTCCCTATGTGTACTTGCAAAAAATGTCCTTGATGCCCATAAAACGTGTCTCGACTTCTCTGCTAGAAAGAGAAACACAGCAGATAGTTCTAGGTTTTAAATTTTTTTTAACATGATCTAGTTAATAAAATGCCCAAATACTTTTTAAACACTTTCAGATGCTGCAATTTGTATGTATGCGGTTGTCTTGAGTGGGGAAAGGACAGTAAGGGTTCCTGGCACTGTGGGAAATATCTAGGAAGGAGGCGAAGTCCCAATTCTGCTTCTGTTGAAGTCAGTGAACATCTTCCTATGAGTTCAGTGGGAGCTGGATCAGCCTTTTTATGTTGGGGTGAATGGTAGGAGATGGAAAGGCATCCTAAGGGAATAGGAAAAGCCAGGGACTCTGGGAAGTTGGGAGAAGGAGCTGTTTAAAATGTTTCAAGTACCATAACTTTGCATGGATTTTAAATCTGTTCTAGACGGTGAAGCAGTGTGGTTTGACTAAATCCCAGAGGTAAGGAGAGGAGGAAAGCAAGGAGTCAAAGATAACCCCCCAGGCTTTGCAGATCGAGTGCTGTTGGGACCGTTTCATTTTGGGGGGGTTATTTTTGTGTGCCACCTATATGGTAACCAGAGCACCCAGACTTGTGCTCTGCAAGGTAGCTTTAGTGTCTCTGCCCACTTCAGGAATAGGGATGTCATCTCTCGTTGGAGCTGTCTCTTGGAAGAGAGAGCTGTGTATCCAGGGCAGCCAATGTTGATTGCTGACATGGCATGTACATGAGCAGTGGTGGTGATCGGCGGTTTCAGAGTGCTGCAGTGTGATTGGGGCTGTGTAAGAAATAGTGCAGAGACGCTAAAACAAGGGAGTGCTTGGGAGATAAAGAGGGAATTCAGACAGTAGCTGGTGTCCACAGACAGTAGCTGGGAGACCACCCTTAGTTGATCCATGCTGCAGACCTCCGACCCCTACCAGCCTGGCAATTCGATGGGAAAATCCAGCTGACTTGATGTTCCCTGGAACCTGTGAACGTGCGCAGTCCACTTTCCTGCCCAGTGCTTCTGTAGGAAGTGTAGTTCACAGCTTGGTTAGTCACTTTTGCTACAGTTCCCACGCAGGATAGATAATAAGAGGGAGTGAAAGCTGCTGCTTGTCTTGGCAAATGGAATACTGGGCACCCTGATCATTAAAAAATGTTAATAGCTATAGTTTGACCAAGAGGAAACCAGTTTAAGGGCCTAAAATGTTCTGCCAGTGACCTCTGTGGAAGGGCCAAGTGTCTGAGATGGGTTCTGATTTTTTTTCAAGCTTATAGCTTCGTGAGTTCAATGGAGCCTCTTTTAAATCTGTGCTGCGCTTGATGTAACTAAAAGGGCAGCGAGGAGAGAAAATAGCAGAACACGTGTGTTGGAAGGATGTCAGCACTGAGGGAGAGGAGTCCTTTAGGGTAGTGGAGGAGTGTGTGACTTGGAGCAATGAGATAGGAGAAAGGAAACATGCCAAATATCAGGAAATGCAGTGAGATCGATAGACTGGAATAGTCTCCCAGCAAAGCAGAAGCACCATCGCTTTGGACGTTTAAAACTGGGCAACATGCTTGCCTGAGACACATGCTAGAAAATATATTGCAAGGACCTTGCACTGGTAAAGGAGGAAGGAAGGTGGCACAGTTAAGGCCCTCGACAGAGACTCAGGAGATCTGGGTTCAAGCCTGGCTATGCTGCAGATTTCCTGTGACACCTCGGCAAGTCACTTCTCTCTCTGGGTCTCAGGTCCCCATCTGTAAAATGGGGATTATAATCTACCACCCATTGACTTTCTTATCTATTTAGTTCTTTGGGGGCTTAGGGTTTCTTACTACGAGTATGTACTGTGCCTTGCACAGTGGAGCTCTGATCTATAGGCCCCAGCCAAGGTGCACTGCTCTGGTAGTAATACTAGGGTAGAGTAGATGACCATGTGGGTTTTTCCCTCTTTGTCTTTTATGATTCGTTTAGCGCTGAGGCCTGTTTTGGGTTAAACTTGCAACATTCCCTTAGCGCTCCAGCCTTTCTTATTGCTTCCTACAGAAAGGTCATAATGCTGAGTTTGTCATCCTACTCATTTCCACAACTGAAGGTTGTGATGGTCCTAAAGGCAAGATTAGGCCTTTGCTAAGAATGGCCCAAAAGGAGAAACTCTGCCGGGAGGCAGAAAGCAATAAAGCAGTTAAAGGGGAAGGCAAAAGGAGCAGAGAAAAATACTAACCAAGGGATCAGATTTACAATGCAGTGTGGACGTTCAATCATGGGCTTGGAAACACAGAGTTCACAAGCCCGGGTCTCTCAGACCCATGTTCAGTGTAGACATACCTTATACGAAATAGGCCTGACAGCCTCAGTCTAGTTCTTGGTAGACAAACATCAGCCATGCAAAACCCACCAATCTAACTGGCACTGTCATGGGCAGCGTCTGTATGGAGGCAAGGGGCTGCCAGGCGCCAGGGAGTGTTATGACGATGTATGTTAAGGATTGTGAGGCACTCATACTATGGTAATGGGGGGCCATACAAGCACTTAGTCAAAACAGAGAGCCCCTGGGAAAAGCACCTATGTGGAGCTGATACATGGTAATGGACAGGACATAAATAGCTTGACAGACTGACCTGCTGGTTCTCAGAGGGTTCCCTTCCCCCCCGCCACATCAAAGTAGCTGCATACTTCTGATATTTTTATTCTCATTTCAATGTGAATTTAGATGCCAGATTGACAGCTGTGGATAGCTGAACCCTTCTCAAGAGAACAGGTGCAGCGTGGGCTGCGTCAGCTCAAGCCTCCTTCATGCAGCCTGCTTGCCTGCCACGCACCTGCCCTGGAGGGAGCAGCTCTAGGGGCAAGTGGATAATCCACTTTCAGTGACCCATTAGTGGTGGTCTTTGTGATGTGGATGCGTGCGAAATGGCCTGAGACCCAGCCTGCCAAACTCACTTCACACAGGTCCCCAAACAACCTTCAGATTGTGGTTGTATTCCTGCAGTCCCAGGAGCCCGACTCATGGGCCAGGAGCCCGCTGTGCTACGTGCTGTACAAACACAGAACACAAAGCGAGTCTCTGCCCCAAGAAGCTCACCTGGGAATGTTAATAACTTTCAGTCACAACTCAGGCTGGACTTGAGCCAGCAAACTTGAGGGAGAAGGTTCCATTGCCCATTTGCGGTCTCCTGAGCTGCCCAGCTCCCTGAAACAACTTTCTCTTTGGACGCTTATTTTCTGCTTCACATTTTGGTCGCATACTAAAATGAAAAGAATAGTGAATATTTTCCACCATCTCCATTTCCCATAGGAGCCCTCAAGTTGTCCCTGAATCACTTGGACTCAACAAAGGGTTGGTTTTTTGTCTGTGTGTATTTAAATTTTAAGTGGGTTGGAACTTTATTCTCAAATCTTTCTGCCCCCCAAATTGTTAATGAAAACCTTAAGGATTATATCCCTTTCTAAATGGTGTTTACACTAATATTACCCGCTGTCGGGTCCACTAATGCACCCCTCAACATGCTTTGCAGCTGCATTTTAGTGTGGTGTGAAGGCAGCCACCCCTGAGATGAAACAGACAAGTCCTACATCATTGCTCCTGTGGTAAAATAATCTTCCTGGGTGTTTCTGCCATGAAACTGAATGAAATGCCCATGTTGGCAGAAGGAGCTCCCCCTATCTAGGGCCTGATCCTGACTGAGCGTCCTCTACCCTGATTGAAATCAATGGGATCTGCAGGTACTCAGCACTTCTGAAAATCAGGGCCAAGACGTCTCACGCTGGGCACACAAAACCGGCAGCACATGAGATCAGAGGCTGCTTGTGGAAACGTTAGCCCCTGCGACTCTCCCCAAGCCACAGAGGGGAGTAAGTGTTGGAGATTAGAATTTGGGAATTCCTGGCTCCCAGTCCCATGCTCAGACTACCAAGCCACCTAGATCAGAGGGGTCTAAAAATGTGTTAAAATAGATTGTTCATGAAACTGATCAAAAATTAGCCTTGCCACAGTTGTCATGTTTAAGCAACAAAATGTAACTCAAGTGGGGTGGTTATCATGTTGCAGAGCTCTGCTCGGGTGCATTTGAGTGCTAAGTGGTGGGACAGATCACAGAGGGAGTGGTTAGCTGGCCCTGAATAGTTGGGAGAAAGTACAACAGCAATGTTTGTCTTTTGGCTGGCCACCTCGGTTTTGCTTGAGGCTTGTTTGGCTCCCAACCACGTTCCAGCTTCCCTGTGAGTTTAACCCTTTCCAGAGCAGCCTTTGCACAGATGTGTCTGTCTGTCTATGGGACTTATATGGCCCTGATTACTGTAACATCTGAGCGCCTCACAATCTTTAACATACAGCATTTATCCTCCCAGCCCCCTGTGAGGTAGGGCAGTGGTATCGTTATCCCATTTTACAGACGGAGGACTTCGAGGCGTTGAGGGTATATCAGTACTACAAGGGCTATAGTTGCATTGTAGCACTATAGTGTAGATACTTGATACAGCGCCAAAAGGAGATTTTCTGTACATCCATCCCCTTCGAGGGGCAGTAACTAGGTTGACGGTGCCACATGACAAAACAACCTAGCAGCATTTACACCGAGACTTAGGTCAGCTTAACTGTGTCTCTCAGGGGCATGAATTTTTTCTGGTGGAGAAGGAACCGACCCTGGGTCTCTCATGCCCCAGGCTGGCACACTGACCACTGGACCAGCCTTCCTGTCTACCGTCAGCCACAAACCTTGGTCAGAGACAGATGATGATTTTCGTTCGCTTCCCAGCGAAAAGCACTTCTGCCTAATGGGGCACTCGGCTTTTGCACTGACTTCGCTATGCCCCAGGGCTTCCTCTGAATCCTGTTGCTGCTGCATGCTCATGAGACATAATAGCAGACATGTGTGTTGGCTCATGTTTTTGAAAAAAGGAAAAGGAAAAGTCAGGCTGGCTTTGCAGTAAAGGGTGGCGTAGATTCTTTGTATTTTTCAGCTTTACTTTGGCCCTCATTCAAGCAGTGGAGTTGTTTGGTTGAAATTGCTGACGGTAAACGAACGCCTCGTTATTGTGGGATTGTGGAATGCAGAAAACTTGCTATGTTTTTGCATTTGGAAGACGCCAGTATCTCTCCTGTTCCCTGGCTCCCTCCTCTGCCCGTATGTTTGTTAGTGGAAGTTTCTGTGAGAAGCTCTGATGTGCTACACCAGTGAATGATACCTGCCTCTCAGGGCTATTGTGAAGCTTCATGTGTGTGTTGTGATCCTTGGATGGAAGCAGCTATAGAATTGCAAAGTGGTGGTGTTGTTGTCCTGTCCGATTTGTGCTGGGAGTTGGAGTTGTATATGCTGCCTTACAGGTCACCTGCTCATAGCTGGAGGTGCAGGGTGGAGTGGATTTCTTAAAGGGTCTTTCGGCCAGCCAGAACTTTTGTCTTTCAACTAGCAGATTTGTTGCAGCAGAATTGCCCTGCTTATTCTGATCACTTGTTTACATAAATTGTGGATCCAACCATTCAAATGAAGTTGGAGATTTTATTTCCCCATTTTCAGTTGGATCAGAATGATTATTCAATCACTCTAACTTTATGAGTGAAAGTTGTTCTTTGACCAGCCACTTGCCCATTGGTGAAATACATGACTTTGACCCATGAGACATTGGCCCATTTGACCCAGAACAAACTGTAGGCTATTTTGTTAGTAGGTTTCCCTTGGTAGATGCTTCCCACCAGCTTTGAAGGGAGATGAGCTATATCCAAATTACCCAAAGGTAGGGGTGAGGATTGTGAGCGCTCGGCAGGGGCCATCTCTTTATACTGTGTTTGTACAGTGCCTACAGAATGGGGTCTGGGTCCATGCCTGGTTCTCTTAGGCGCCACCGCAACATAAAACAGAACCTGGCTCAGATGAGGAGAGGGTCAGGTTCCCTTAGGCATCTCTGCCCCCATTCTCCCTTAGTTCCTCTACCACTCACCCTCTTGTCCCCTTCCCAGTGTCCCTCCTCCAACCGCCCCTACTGTCCATCCCCATAATCTCCACTTCCCAGAATCCTCCCTCCCCGCCAGCAAGCTTTACAGTGTCTCATTTCTTTTTTTATAAAAGTACTTTGATTACATTCCCCCAAAATGAAAAAAAACCCTGACACAGCCAGATTTTAGCAATATGCTTTCCCACCCTTCCCAGATTTCTGACCGAGATGAGACTTGACCTGACGCTGGCTGGGTAAGTTCTTCAGGATGAGAGGCTTACTGCTTAGCCCCTCAAGCTACCCAGCTGCCGTGAAAGTTTTCCACCTACAAATCCTCTTAGCCTCGCTGTCTGCACATGTTCAGTGATCTGTTTGGCGCTTGACCCTTATTCCAGAGCCCAACTGGAGAGCCAAATTCTTGCTAATAACATTCTGAATTTTGTTCCCCCGCCAAGGGCTAGTGAGTACCATGTGCTCTGGGGGTAGCCCTCAAGCGAGTGAGACCCTTGTGTCAGGTTCAGATCCAAGGTTTCATCCCTAGGTCTGGGCAAAAAATCAATATGCCTTTTTCATAAGCTGTTAATTTGGGGTGGTGGGGCTGTATCTTTGGAACCCGTTGGTTAAGTGACCTCAAATTTGGTTCACTACCCATACCCCGCACCCCCATGAAGCGTGCCAAATTTCAAGGCAATCTGGATTTTAGAGCATTAAGAAGAGTCTTTGTTTAAACGGAAATGACATCTCAATCTTAACTATTGTGCAGCTAGCTCTCCACTGTAATAATAAACACTCCTGTGAAAATAGGCTTTTCTGAACTCAGCTGATGTCTAATGCACCAATGTGGTCTCATTCTGACTTTATATTATAAATGACCAAGTTAATTTTTAGCCTAGTTTAAAAATCACGATGAATCATTTTATTTGTGGAGGAAGGATGGTCCTTGTAGCAAAGATGCGATTTCTGGCCCTGACTTGGCCACGGTCTTGTTGTGTGATTTTGAGCAAATCGCTTCATCTCAGTGATCTTAGTTTCCACAGCTGTAAAATAGGGATGATCATAGCTTTCCTCAAAGACTAAATTGCATTCATTCATTAATATCTGTAAAGCGCTTTGAGATGCGTAGGTAGCAGACTTTTCAGAGAGTTGTATTAGAGGATCTTACAGTTAGGTAGTGCTTGTCATCCTGATGGATTCCCAAAGCACTTCGCAAGCTGATTTATTGGGTATAGGATGTAGAAACTGCAGTAGAGACAGCAGAACAAAAATATACACACTACAAATGGGCAAGGGAGACACTCAAGGGGGCATAGAGGTTAGAAGTCTGCAGCAGTGCTAACATGGCCATTGGCTGATCGCATCTCAGAAGCAAGCACAGATGGGAGATGAGACAACAATGACTCTGGAATGGAGGCCAAAGGCAGTTAAGTGCTGTCAGGGCTGGCTAGAGGAACTGAGAGCCTTTGTTTAGCCGTGCTCAATCTTGGCCCAGAAACGGGGTGCCTAGCAACACCAAGATGAGGCCTGCATCCTTCTGCAGATTTAATGAAGCTGTTGTTTAACTCTGTAGTTTGTCCAGATAAAGGATTCTGGTCATAAGCATGATGACAGGTTTCTGTGACTTTGGCCACATTTTCTTTTGCTGTCATGGCAATAGTGGCTCATTTAGAACAGAGACCTCACTTTTAGGTTGAGGGCTCCTTTCTGCAAATCCCTACTTCCAGAAGGGCTTGTTAAACTAGCAGAAAACGACATAACAAGCTCCCATGGCTGAAAGTTGAAGCAACTGGAAACAAGGAGTGCATTTGTAACAGTGAGGGAAATTGACCATTGGAATAATAAGGGATGCAATTGGAGTCTTCATTGCTTGCAGTCTTTAAAGCAAGATCAGATGTCTTCCCAAAGGATGTGTTCTAGCTCAGTGGCAAGTTATTGGGCTCAGTGCAGGAATTAAAAATCCTGTGCAGGAGGACACACGAGATGACCATAATGGCTCTTCTGGTCTTAAAGTCTGGGAAAATAGCCCCTTTTTCTTGTGATCTCGCCCACTGACATCCATAAAAGTACTTGTGAAAAAGGCCTGCAAATGTGAGTAAGGATTTCTTGGGCCTCAAGCAATCATCAGAAACTGGAGACCCTCTCAGAAATTTGTCGGACTGTTCAAAATATTGCCTTTGTTCAGGGATCTCATTAAAGCCATTTTGAAAGGCCTGTGGTTTAAGCAGCTGTGCACAGATGTTGTTATGGAAGGATCAGCAGATGTCCATCTCAATCGCATCCAGTGCACCTAAAGTCTGAATAGATAAATCATCCGCTGGCTCTCAAACCAACAGGATAGATGAGTCATTTTGCCATGCCTGTAGGGATCCACCCCAAGCCTGAATTCACCTTTGAATAGTCTTGGGTTAAAATTAGTCACGCTTATTCCACAGCTGGTTGGAACCCATATCTCTGAGGCTTATCTGTCGACCCACCCAGATTTCCACTATTCTGGTACTTTCTGACAATGTAGTTCACATCCTGTGAGGGGGGGCTGCAGCATTGGGTGGTTGTTACTGGAAACTGACCAGCACAATTCCCATAGAAGGAAAAAAACAAAAATTGAGCACGTAGACCCAGCATATAGAACAGCATTCTTCAAGGGCCTGATCAAAAGCACATTGAAATCAGTGGAAAGGCTCCTGTGGAACCAGGATCAGGTGGGTTTAGTGCTGTTTCTTCAGACTTCCTAGGACTTGTTCAGAGAGAGGAGGCAGGAAACCCAGAAGAAAATGCGTCAGAAACCAGGTTGTGAGGCTTCTTTGCGTGACTGTCTCACTGCCGTGTTTGCTTGGTTCAGGGAGCTCTTTTCCATTCAGCATGAATGATGATGGCCGTCCCTTTCTCTAAAGGCAGCATCTAGAACAGTGACTGCAAAAAAGCTGGGACCTGATCTAAAGCCCATTGAAGTCAATGGGCATCTTCCCATTGACTTTGGAGCAGGTTTTCCAATGCAGAGAACTCATCTTCAGTCCACGCACAGTAAATTGCCACTGGTTTGCCTAAAGGAGCTTTTCTGAGTCTTGGATGCTTTGTGGGCCACTAGGGGAAGCTTGTAGAGGCCAACTGACTCTGAGGTTAGCCAGTGAACTGTCAGCTCTTAACATTTTGATACTTACACTTTCTGAAGCACTTATCTGAGCTCTAAGCTGCCTTTGCTTCCACAAGGATAAAATTTTCGGCAGAGTCGGGGCCGCCCCTAGCTCTCCGCATTATGGTGCTCAGGGTCCCTGAACTAGATTTCCAGCCTTGTCTCTCAGCCTTCTGCTGTTGACTGATGTTAAACCACAACACGGCGCCTTTCCATCAGATCCATGTGAGTGGGCTGCCATTGATTTCACTGGGGTTCTGCACAGCAGTGCCAAGCTTGTTAAGAACCTTTTAGTTTCCAATCCAGCTGTGCTGCACACAAGCCCTTATTGGCTTCGACATCCATGTGCATCTGCAGGTTTAAAGACCGTTGCATTCCTCGGTGAGGAGAGGGCCAAATATTGAGACAGTTTGTGGAAATGTAAAAGAGGGTAGGGTGGTCATTTTAAACCGATTATAACTTGAACTGCTTGTTCTGTGTCATGGAAATGTTGACCCAAAATCCCTCTTACATTAATCACAGTAACATTCAAAAAGACGTTGTGTGTTTACATTAGCAGTAGCATGTAAGAGCCCCATTGCGCTAGGCTCTGTACAACTGCAGAACTAAAGGAGGTCTCCAGGGCACCGACCATAAGTTTAAGATGAGACGAGAGGTGGATATGACACGCAGGCAGGGAGTGTGATGTGAGAATGAGGCAATATTGGTCAGTTGCCTTCCCGCAAAAAGCGAGAGGGCTGTATGAAAATATAGCAGGGGAGGGGAGGGGAGTTTCAGCTTGACCATTGCCTCCTTAATGAACATGTGTAGTAGGACATATCAATACAACAGCCACTCCCACTCATCCCATGATCAGGCTACACAGGAATAATTTAGCACGCTTGCAGCTTTACATGTAATGGACCTTGATATAATCGTAGTCCGACAGTAACAGTCTGTCCTGTTTATATGAAGATGCCTCCTCCTGTTAAATCTACAAACAGATCACACGCCCAGTGTGCTTCATTTACAACCCCAATGATCCCCCAGGGTGGCTGGACAGAGTGATAATCTGAAAGGAATGTAGGAGTCTGATCGAAATGGAGAACAAATACTTTGTGAAGTGCCTGCTCCAATCCCTTGTGTGCTCTTACAGGCGCGTTGTCCTCCCATCTATGTGCAGTCTAGCCTTGCATCACTCCCTCCCTTCTTAGCAAGGCCGGGCCCTCCTCTCCGGTCACACTTTTCATGCAGGTCACACGCATTCTGATACGCAGACTAACACCCTCAACAATAAATCTAAAAGATTAATTAAAAACAAACCAACCCAGCCCTGCCGGCAGCACTGGGAATCCATCTCGAATGCTCTCTAGATGGCTTATTCGTGGCAAAAATAAATAACCTCTTCAATCGGGCAATTGAGAATGCAAATATCCCATGCTAATTCAAAAGAGAAATTCTGGACTGGAGAGCTGATTAACATACAATCTTGCAGGCTACTGCGCTCTCGGTCTCGTGTAGAATTTCAGCAGACCAATTGGCTACAGCACCTAAGGACAGTGCTTAGAGGATTTCACGATAAACAGATTATTTTAATGTCCCTTGCTTTATTGTGAATTGCCATTGTCTAGTCCCAAGATATGTTTTGTTGTTCTCTGGCCGTGCTAATGGTGACTGCAGTTACTCCAATGAGATCGTTCAGGTCTTTGTTTCCCATCAGCAACTAGATGCGTTTTTAAATTCACACTCCCTACTGCTGACAAAACAAAGATTTTCCCTTTTCCTTCTGTAAGATGGGAGGATGGGAAAAGCACACTGAAGTGGCTGCTTCTTCTGTCTGTTAAAACATCATGCATGTGGAGGGGTGCAACTGACCTTTTGCTAGGAATAAAAATGTTACACTTGCATATCTGTTTAACAAAAAACTCTGTGTTTTCCAATGAGAAACAGGAATTCTATCCTGATCCTCCTTAGTCCGTATATCAGCAGTAATACGTGAAATGCCCTGTTCAAGCCTTACACATTCACAGGTAATAAAGAATTGAAGCCTGGGACCTGGATGAATAAAAATAATGTAATAGTTCCAAATAACCCTCCCATATTGTTATCCCTCAATGAACCGTAAACCTCTGTAAAGCTACTCCTTGACCGTTGGGAAGGAGGGGAGCTAAAGTAGGGGAAACAAATCTAATGCTTTTCCATCGTATGATGCCCACCAGATATAACCTGTTACATGTAATAACTCCAGCGTTCATTCACATTTGGGAGCTTATTATTTTTTATTGATTTTAGTATTAAAAAAGTCTCCAATCGTTTGGATGCACGTTCTGTAGAAACACTTAGGCTGTGAGTTTTAAAGCCATCTGAAGGATTTGGGCTCCCAGTTCCTGGCCATCCAAACCTCCAGGTGACTTTGAAAATCACATGTCTGGATTAAAGCGAAGGCACTGTAGGCCTGTATCTGGGATCCCAGCTGTTGGAGTTACATGAGATGAGAATCTCTGCTTTTGTTACAAATGTTGCCAGCCCTCTTAGATCACATTTTCAAGTGTTTCTTCACATCCAAGTGTCACTAATGTCTGTCTGAGTCTGCAGGTGGCATGAAACAATAGCTCCAAGAGACGTGCTCCATTTGTCTTCTCTCTGAAACGTGCTAGCACGCTAAGGAGGGGGCAGGGCCACAGGCTGGGAGCAGGTCTGGGGGGGCACCATGTGAGGTGTGTGTAGGGCTCTGTATTGCTTTAACTCAGCCTTGCCTGCTTCTGCAATCTGATGTGTGTGGGAAGTCCCCTGCACCGATGCGGAGTGCTGTTGACTTCACTGGGACTCCATGAAGGTATAAATGAGGGTCTCCCTGTACTGATCAAATTGTATAATCAGGACCATAGCTTTTACCAGCTGAGACCCTGATCCTACAATTGGATGGACCCCTGAACATTGAAGTCAGTGGGGCATTAATCCTTAACTTCTCTGTGCCCATTTATCCATCCGACATAACTCAGATCGTGCCCATAACTCAGACTCCTTTCTGACTGGGATCTGCTAAGAGTTGAGCACCCAAATTGATCTTTTAAAAAAAATTACATAACCAGATAGAAATAAAAATGCTGATGCTTTAAAAAGATACATATCCGCAGAGTTTCTATCTTGTTTAAATCCAGACCATTCCCTTGCAAGCTCTGCAGCCAAGTCCCAGCAGCACTGTGCTACTGTATAATAGAAACTGGCCTAGGGACACAAGTGGAACCTGCCCAAGCTGAGGGCTGGGTAAAAAGTAAATAGGCAGCTGATTGTCATAGTCTAAGGTGTGGTAATGACCCCAGTAAGGACATTTGTAACCTGACAACTGAGTTTTGTCTTCTGGGTGTCTTTTAAACAGAAGAGCAATCCAAACGTTTTCTTTGTGGATTTGTTTCAGTTTAGTCGCACAATAATAAAGGCCCATCAGATTTCCCCAAACTTCTGTAGTAATGGCATAATCTAGCCCACATTCCTCAAAGATTTACAGACAAAGAGAAATTTCCATAAAGCTCTTCCATGCACAGCCCCAAGACCCTGTCTCCAAAAACATCAATTCACTGCCTTCTCTAACACCAAAGGAAAAAGAGTCTATTAAAAGCAACATTGATGACTCCAACAAAGCTTGCCCGATTAATTATTTTTAATAGCTAATAAACCTTGGATGTCATCAGTAATCTGACAATATTTTGTGTTGGGTTAGGAGATAATGAGTGTATAATTTGGACTCCGTTACCTTTCCATTTGACTCATCCTGATATAAAGCTTGTTTTTTCTTTTTCCTCCAGAGTGCCATGACTGGTGGGGACTAGATTGCAGGCAGAATGGTTCTGAGATTCCTGCCAACTGCTCTTGCTGTGCTGCCATTAAAAGCCTCCAGGTAGTGACTGATCTAGGACAATTATCAGAAAACCTCCAGAGGCCTCAGCCCCTCTTAATCAAGGTAATGTGTATGTTTTTAACACCAGAAGGGAGCGTCGTGATCATATAGTCTTAACCATCTGTGTAACACAGATCAGAGAACCACACCCTGTGATATCTGCATTAAGCCCATGTTTTCTTGGAGACTTAAAGTGATTGAGATCCTACCACATCCCTAGATAAATTGTTCCAATGGTTAATTGCTCTCCCTGTTAAAATGCAAAGCCCAGAGGGCTGTCCCTGTTTGAAGTGATGCAAGGAATTGGAAATGGGAGAGAAAATAGCCAGGTTAACACTGCTGATCTTTCTCTTTTGCTGTTGTTTAAGACAGGGCAGTATCTGTCTTATGATGAACTGAAGCATTTTCAGTCCCAGTACCCGGAATTGACAGAGATCACAATAGAAGAGAATTCAGCTGAACGTTGGCGCTGCCTTCCAAGACAGATGTTTCCATTTGCCTTCCCCTGGTGAGTTGAGACAAAACACGTGGAAGTTGCATGCCACCCTTTTCCAGGGGTACCCAAGCTCTGCCCAGTTCAAAAACATATTGATGACTTCTCAGGAGCCTGAGGGTTAAAGCTGATTGGCCAAAAAAGATAAAAGCAGAGTTTAGCCCACCTTTGCCACTAATTGAAATGCAGTCCATGGAGACTGGGGAGATATGATTGAGGTCTATAAAATCACGACTGGTGTGGAAAAAGGAAATAGGGAAGTGTTTACTACTTCTCATAACACAAAAACTAGGGGTCACCAAATGAAATGAATAGGCAGCAGGTTTAAAACAAATAAAAAGAAGTATTTCTTCACACAACACACAGTAAACCTGTGGAACTCCTTGCCAGAGGATGTTGTGATGTCCAAGACCATAACAGGGTTCAAAAAAGCACTAGATAAGTTCATGGAGGATAGGTCCATCAATGGCTATTAGCCAGGATGGGCAGGGATGGTGTCCCTAGCCTCTGCTTGCCAGAAGCTGGAATGAGCGACAGGGGATGGATCACTTGAGGATTACCTGTTCATTCCCTCTGGGCACCTGGCATTGGCCACTGTCGGAAGACAGGATACTGGGCTAGATGGACCTTTGGTCTGACCCAGTAGGGCCGTTCTTACATTCTTATGCTGGCTTCAATGCAGAATACTCCATCCTGAGCCATGTGGAAGGCTCCTCTGATCAAGTTGGAGCATTGCATGCTGGGACTTTGTGTGCTGTTCCTCACAGTAAGATCAGGCTGAACTTGGGTCGCATGATACAATTTCTTGGGTATAATCTGATCTCAGTCCGAAGGAAACCTGGGTATCAGAGTTTCAGGAACCATCTACATTCCAGATGTAACTATCTAGGGTCTTAAAGTGTGTCAGGGACCTCAGCTTGTGTTGACCATGTCTGTGACCTGTGCTAAAGGGCTACAGTTGTCCAAGGCTTTGACACAGTACAGGAGCATGATAAGGTCCCATCTAGAAGCAACACCATATTTTTACAGGTTTCAGAGTAGCAGCCATGTTAGTCTGTATCCGCAAAAAGAACAGGAGGACTTGTGGCACCTTAGAGACTAACAAATTTATTAGAGCATAAGCCTTCGTGGGCTACAGCCCCACTCATCGTATCCTACCTCCTGTTCAAATATGCATCACTGTGTAAGGGAATGGTGTGACCTGGGCACAGGCCTAGGAGCTGGGGAGTCATGAGTTCTAATCCCAACTCTGATAATAACTCTGTGGGAGCAAGAGCCTTCACCTGGCTGTGCTTCAGTTTCTCCATCTATAAAATGAGACTAATAATATGTAGCTACCAACCTCATAGGAGTGTCGGGGATGAATGTTTGCGAAGACCTTTGACGTTGGACAGAGGCTATATAAGCGCTAAGCATTATTATAAAGTGATTCTTTAATATGTTTTATAGGAACAAAGCCCTGAATAAAACTCAGATTCTCCAGGAACTTTTCCCTGCCTTGTCTTTGCTGGCGTTCCCAAAGGCAATTTCCCTGGAAAGCTGCTTTCTCATTCACAACCCAGAGTTAGGGAATAAGGTGAGACATCCATCCCGGGGTATGCTTTCCTCTTTTGTGTAGGTACATGACTGCCTTAACACAGGGAAGTCACCCACGTGCAGAGAGCCAGTGTAAGGCCTATGTACCAGGAGGTGCTCGCATGTCACTTGGCCTGTACACCAGTGCTCTGCAAAGGAATACATTTCACCCACCAGTGCAATCAGTTGCTTTTCCGAAGCGCACTGGGAAATGGAGATTCTTGTCTGATGAGTAAAGCTTAGGGAATGCAAGTTGGGATGGCTGGGTTTTGTTCCTGCCTCACTGTGACTTTGGGGGCCAGTCATTTGACTGCTCTGTGCCTCAGTTTCCCTATATGTAAAATAAGGATCTGACTTGGGGTCTGTCTACCCTACAATTAAACACCTGCGGCTGGCCTGTGTCAGCTGGCTTAGTTGCAGTGTAGGCGTTCAGGCTCGCCCTGGAGCCCAGGCTTTAGGATCCTAAACGTGGGAGAGTCCCAGAGCTTGGGCTGCAGCCCAAATGTCTACACCACAATGAAACAGCCCCAAGCACTGCAAGCCTGAGTCAGCTGGCCCGGGCCAGCAGGGAGTGTCTAATTGCAGTGTAGACATACCCATAGCTACTTAGGAGGAGGATTGTGAAGTTGGATTAATGCAGTAGCTCCCGACCATTTTTTGTTGGCACAGATCAGGGATGGGTGCTCCTGAGTGTATCCCCTCACTCTAGGCCTCTGCCCGTTCTCTCTCCCACCTCTGGGCCCATTTTTCCTCCTTGTCTTGTTTGTTTTCCTTTGAGTGCGGAGGAGTGGTGGGGCTGTGCTGCTTTGTATAGCTGAAGAGGGGCATCAGCAGCCTTCAGGGCCTTGGATTTGGTATGATTTCATATTGATAACCCCGTAATAAATAGTCCTCTAAACAGCAGCCACTGGCTGGGTTGAGCCGTGCCCGGAAAGGACAGGGAGAGGTGTTGAAGCTCCTTCCTCTATATCTTTCCTCCTTCCCATCTGTTACAGACCCACGGACTGCACAGCCTGTTTGCAGTTGGAAGCGGCCAGCTAACCCTGAATATTGCACCTTCCAAGGAGTGCAGAGGACACTGCAGGACTCTGTCGGTGGAGCTGGAAGCTGGGGATTTTGGTGAGTTCCAGTACTGCAGTGAGTAGACCTAGGTGATCCCCTCCCGAAGCAGGGCCAGGCGCCTCATCCCGATTGTGTCTTGTACCAAGTGCCTCCGACAGAGATGAGCATCTACTTCCAGCACCAAATCATTGCACCCAACCAACTGTGCCAAGCTGTCTCATGTAGCGGGAGAGAAAAATTACTCCTCAGCCCCTTTGAGGGCTCAGTTTATGACCTGGAGCAGAAGCGGCATAATGCCTTGAGATACTCTACGTAACTTCATGCCTAAGTCCTGATCTCTCACTGTTTTCTTGGCCAAGCCCCCACTGATTTCCAAGGATCATTTGAGTCTCCTTTCCCTTGAGGTCCTGCAGGCAGAGGAGTTTCATAGCCTTGTTCATTAACATTTTCTCTGCATATATCAAGTCCCTTCTAAAGCATTGTCTTGTCACGTTGCCGAAGACGAGCAGGGTCAGGTTAGGTGATTGCTTAGAGAGGAAACCACTCAGGAATAGCCAGGATGCTGGAGGAAATGGTGTGGATGACTTACTCGCCCCATTCCCTCTGAGTCTGTTCTGATTGATGCCCTGCCAGGGTGCTGCTGAAGGTACTGCCTTGTGATAGAGATGTAAAATGGAGGCCCTGATCTGCTTCTCTTCCATCTACATATTTATCACAGTGGTGTCTGAGCTTGTCCAGTACAATAACCAGTCGTGGGCCCGTCTCATGCTACTTCCTGTTGTGTTTCCCAAAGGCTATGCCAGCGCGGATTACTGGAAGATGAGCTTTAACTCCAGAGGAGCAGAGCCCATAGTCATTTGCGATGGATCCTCTAGCTAAGAACTGTGGGAGAGCTGGAGTCCAGTCCGGTGCGAGAAGAATGCACGAGGGGGACAAGAAAATGGGTGTATAAAAGCAATGAAACTGGTGCAGCTGAAACATCTCGGGGAAGCAGTTTTGCCCACCATGTCGGAGGCCTTGTGTTTCAAGCAACCGTTTCCCTGGCCCCCGAGGTAATACTTGCCCATCCTCCGACGTACCTTGGGAGAGAGGCAGTTGCACTGATCGCCCCCCTCAGGTAAGCCCTGGGGGTGCACACGTTTGTTTTCCTGAGTGCAGGGGGATGCATTTCCGAGAACAAGCTTCTCCTTGTGTCCTTTGTGACTATTGCACTGTTAGAATTTCACAGGGAGCCCCAGAGCGGGCGAAACCGTGACTGAAACCCTCCGGTGCATTCATCCCGGAGAGGTAACATTGGGCCTGTCTATTGGGGCAGCTCTGTCAAGGGGACATATGACTGACATGTTCCATGGTTCCTCCCCCCACATCACAACCCAGTTCCATGCCCCACAAGGAGGAGAATGAGCCCCACAGCCCCCATTCACAGACTCAGGCCTGGCTCCCTGCCACAGGAAAAGAATGGGCCTTACAGCCCGGTTGCAAAGACTGCCACACACAGCAGCGTTCTTGTATCAAATGAAGCTCTTTAACCCTCCCCCCCCCCCTCCTCCCCCCCCCGTCTCATTGTGATTGGCCTCTTCTGCATTATGGCAGCCTCAGAGCATTGCTGGTTCCAATAAATAGTCCCTATGTTCTTTTCCTCCTCTAACAAAAATACCGGCGTGAATTTGGCTGTCCGGGTTCTGAGAGTGCAAGAGCTTTGGCGAGAGCCAGGCTGAGGTGCGGGGAAGCACTGCATAAGCTTCCCCTTCCAGATCGATGAGTGGACTGCACCACCCGTGCTCCCCCATGGCTCCACCTGGGTCTGACCTGGAAACCCCTGGTTAAGATTTTCGAAAGTGACTAGTGATCTTGAGCCCCCTGACTCTCAGACAGTGCTGAGCACCCACCCTGTGAAAATCAGACTCCCTTGAGGTGTCTCAAGTTGGCCACCCAGAATCACTGATTTCCTTTGAAATCTTGGCCCCTGTCTACACTGGCGAGGCAAACGGCACCAGCACCTTACTCACAAATCTTGCTTGCATATACTATGCAGCTCTTGTTTGAAATGTGCTGGCTTGCTTTCCTTGGCCAGTATGGGAAGGACCTAAATGAGGGCAGCTTTTAGGATCTGGTTTACCTGGAAGTTCCTTCTTCCCCCCAGTCATTTGTGTGTTAACTCCTTCCAGACCCCAAAGCTCCATCTCTCTCCAGAATGAATGTTGATTTTTTTCCTGAGTCCCTTCCGAGCTTCCTCTGCAGGTTTCCTGTTGCTTGTGTGCTCCCCTGTCCGGTGCCTTTAGAGAGGATCAGTTTCATCATGTGCCGGCTGCAGTTACGGCCGTTCCTCCCAAGCCTGATCCTATGGGTCTTTGTTCCTGCTGTGGACGATGGCTTACAGATGTGTCAGACTGAAGTCATAGCCCTGGGCTGCGGTTCAGGACATACTCTCTCACTTGTTTGTATGGTATCGTGAGAGCCTCTTTTGTTTTGAAGCAAGTTAATCATGTTATGAGACACAAGAATCTTTTCATTTGTAAACATCTTTAGGTCAATTAAAAGAACGGAGTGGAACAATTTCCCTCCACCCTCTTGCAAGTTTTTAACAGCTGGAAAATGGGTGTGAAGCTGCTGCTGGTATTAATTGTTACAGTAATGCTTAGAGGTTCCAGTCCAGATCAGAGCCTCATTTTGCTGGGTGCTCTACAAAGCTAAAACAGAAGAAAGTTACTGTCCCAAAAGAATTTATAATCCAAGGGCACGATCCGCAAACACTTCCCTACATGCATAATGCTAATGAGTTACTCTGGGGGGGTGTTTGCAGAATCAGTCCCTAAAGAGGGAAAAGACAAAACAGGTTGAGTAGAACGTGAGAGGGTGGGGGTTATTTTAGTTGGCTTTGACCAATAAAGGTCTAATTTAATTGGTAGCAAAATATCACAGGGAATTAGGGTAGTACAACTCCCAGTATTATTGTTTGCTAATTTTTGTTGGTGGGTTTTATACTAGTGATTGTGTGCACACCCTACGCTCTCACACACGTGTAGCCCTCTGAAGGACTGGATCCTGTGCAAGTTACCCTTGATTTCAATGGCAGACAGATCATGCCCTAAACACACAAATTAGGGACCGATGCTATTTACAGTTTGGCAGCTTCTCAATTTACATTTGGAGGCTAACAAGGTTACCTCATCAGCTCCCAGGTTTCCCTCTGTCTCGCTCCGTTTTTATTGAGCATTCAATGAGAGACACGCACAGGGGCTGTATTGGACTCGGTGTTAAGATCATGAGTGAGTTAGTGTTGCTATTGCTTCTAAGTGTCTGTGAATGTGATTCGTAAAAAGTTGCAGAGAAAATTGCCACTAGTCGGTTAAATGCCTGTGTTTTGTGACCCCCGTCACTGCCAATGCGGCTCCCTGGCTTTATGGAAGGACAAGAAATCAGCCACTAGGGAAATCAGCTGTCAGGCTCTCTAACAAGCAGTGGGTTCTAAAGCTGGTTTATGTCTACTCTACAGACGTGCACCCATAAAAATGGCTCCTCCCCAGCTCAAACACAACTAGCAGAGCGTTACGCCAGTTGGCCAGAGGATGGGGAATCTGTCCTGATTGCAAATCTGCTTTCCAAGTGCACTTTTGGTCTCTGCTTAAGTTTCCAGAGCTGTGTCTAGGAGACACAGTGCTCACATGTCCAAACCTCACTGCCTTTGGAATTTACATCATTTGTTTTTACACTTCCAGTATGCTTTCTCCTCTGCTTCCAAGAGCTGTAAGACATTAAAGGCAGACTTAGCTGCTAAACCAAAACAGGAGGAGGCTGATTTTACTCTGCTTGTTAAGATACTGAAGAATCAAATGTGGCCCCATCAGCACTAGAGTACAAAGCCCTGGTCTGTAGCATGGTTTCTGTCTCTGGCAGCCAGGAAAATAGCGTTAGCACTTTGCTGTGATTCAGTACAGGCATGGCTGTCAGGGTTTGAACTCTTGTGTGGATAAGGCCAAAGGAGAATGAGGCTGGTGAGGCTGAGATGCAGCATGCTCCTAGTCAACATTTCAGCTCCTAGTCAACTCTTTCCAGGCTAGATAGTCTGATGACTGCCGGCAAGAACTGGTCCCATCCCACCCACTACCCCGTTTGTGTCTTGGGGGCACAACTTCTCCCAACCAGAAAGGCAGCAGCATTTCCAAAGGCAGTAACAGGCTTGAGAGGTGGGGAAGGGCAATTCTATTCTTGCAATCTCCCCAAACCGAGGACTTAGTAGAGAAAGGGTTGAATGTTGCCCCAAACAGCCAGCCGGCTCCTATGGCTCTGGAGTTTGTAACAGAGTGGAGCAACCTGGCCATCTTCTCAGTTACTGAGGCATCTTAGCAAGTGGATCAGGTCGTTGATGCTGTATATTACGTCACGGGTGTCAGTGGCCTCCAGCATTGCCCGACATTTGTGGGCCCTTCTGCGTACAACATGTCTTAAACAGACCCTGTGTGCGGCTAGTTGCACACCTTGCCCTACTCTCTACTGGGGCCCAACCCCATTCACCTAGTTCATCCCTCTTTTGAAATTCACTGCGTGCCTAAATGCTTCGTGTATGAGCCTGGAGATGGACTTGTACCTCCTTGAATGCCATGGCCTTGCAAAGCTGCTGTGAAAATTCACCAGTCAAGGCGCACAACTTGCTCACTTGCCCTTGCCCATAATGACCAGAGATAACGAAACTGTCGTATTTTACTCACCTGTAAGGAAAGACTACCTGCTCCAGGGAAGGGGGCAGGCAGAGCTTTGCAGAGGCTGGTTTAAGGCCTGTCTCCGATAATCCAAGACACTGACTGTCTATCTCGATCTCTCTGGTTTCTGAACTCAGGGTAATTGAATGCAGGAGAAAGGAGTCTGACTACTTTCCTAATTTCAACAGTGGGAAACTAGAGGGATCTGGACATCCAGTTCCCATTGATTTTTAACAAGAATTGTGCAGTGCTGCAAATCTGAATCTCTGACTCCCATTGCAAAGCCCTGGAGAGTTTTCTAGGGTAAGATCCTACTGGAGTCAGATGGCTTTTGGTGCATGTACGAGCCCCTCCCTCAACAGCTGTTGCAAAGTGCCCACTCTCCAGATGGGAGGGGAGGCACTGGGTGTGCCGTATGGTGCACTTTGTCTTGGCGTATGTCTACACTAATTGCAGCTTGGGTTGACGTGGTGAAGACGTGGCGGCATGGACCTCAGCACGGGCTAGCAATGCAAGTACATACCCAGGATGTCAGGTGGGCTTGTAGAGCTCACGTTGAAGTCCGTGCCACCAGGCCTTCACTGCTCTTTTTAGCTGTGCCAGCCAGGTTAAAGCTGGCATGGATATGGCTACCCAAGCTGCAGCCCCACCTCTGATTGCAGCGTTAGATACAGCCTTAGAGGAACGGGGAAGAAAATCAAGTTAATAGTGATTTGGATGGTAACTGCGCTACACGGTATGAGGAAGACGAGCCTACCACCCTTTCTCACGCAGGTAGACCTGCCTCACTGCAGTGGGACTGCTGTCGTGAGGAAGGGTTGCAGGATCGGCTCCGATCCTGTAGTGTGCTGCGGCGCCCTTGGCTCCTTGTTAATTCATTGGGAAATAAGGGAACTCAGCACTTTCCAGGATCAGAGCACAAGTAATGAGCAATTCCAGCAGCCTTGCAACCAATGAACAGAAACCTTTCACCGCTCAGAGAATTCAACTTTCTTCTCTTTGTATATTTACTATCAAGAGCTATCTCTTCTCCTCTTCTGGAATACCTGAAAATAGGTGTCTTAAAGGATTGAGGGACTGTCGTGTTGAGTTAAACATGAGAAGTGCTGGCCTTTCCTTTTGCTGTGCAAATTCCAACAAAGGAGCATTGATTTATTTTTAATGTTCTCTCTTTGTGTAGTGGGAAATGGGGGGGTAATATGGTTAATTGTGACATTATTACAAAGACTCAGGGGTATGCTGGGCAAACTATTCTATAGATATATGCATAAAGACTGTTGAATTATGTACACTGTACATTCAAGTGGCTGTTAAAGAATGTAAATATGCAGGGAATTTTATGGATGATTATAATTTAATATATTGCAAAGTTTGTAAATACTTGGGAAAAGTCTGTAAAGAGTGTAAATAAATCAGCTTTGTATGTAAGAAGAATTTAAAAATTGTTTTTACTTTTTGCATTTAAATACAAACATTGATGCACCTTTTCCCCCAATGTGGATTTTTCTTTTTTTATTAAAGAAACAGTGTCGTGAGCAAGAGCTGTGGTTTTGTGACTATACTTAAGCTATAGCGTAGAAGCCCTGACTTTTTGGTTCCTGGGGGGTGCTTGACCCCTGCTCCGCCCTGGGGCCCGCCCCCTCTCCACCCCTTCCTCCAAGCCCCACACCACCTCTTCCCGCCCCTGATCTGCCCCTACCCCACCTCTTCCCACCCGTGCTCCTTCCCCTCCCCTCCAGCACCTGCACACTGCGGAACAGCTGATCACAGTAGGGTGGGAGGGGAAGGCGCTGATTGGTGGGGCTGCCAGCGGGCGGGAGGCGATTTTTTTCATGGGGTCAGTGCCTGTGCTATGGTGGCAGAAGTGGTGGAGGAGGGTATAATAGAGATCTGCGTATGCTGGGTAGGTTGACGGCAGTCAGCATACGGCATTAAATATCTGATGGTCTGACAATATTTTGTCGTTACACATCGGTAACATTTTCAAAAATGTGTAAATGATTTGAGCCTAAATCTCAATTGCAAAAGTGATTTAGTCTCCTCAAGTCTTGTCTACACTTAAGCTTTGCAGCCTTACCTCTACTACTGTGGTTAAAGAGGCAACCGCACGAGGGCTGTTGTTGGTATATCTGTGTCAGCAAAAAATCAGCTGACATAGATAGCTATATCAGTAAAAGCAAAGTAGCTTTTGAAAATTGGATTTAGGCTCCTAAGTCACTTAGGTGCTTTTGAAAATGTTACCCAGAGGCTGGTATTTTCAAAGGAGCCCAAGGCGTTTGAGGCCCAACTCCTGTTGATTTTCAGTGGGATCAGGGTGCCTGATGCCCTTATTTTCTTTTGGAAACGGTAGCCGTTGGGCCTGATCCAGAACCCACTGAAGTCAGATCAGACCCACAAACCCCACTGTGCGTTTTATATCTCATATGTTATGTAACAAAATTATTTGTTCCTAATGATCCATGGGTTTATTGCAGTTGCACAATGCATTTCTATATTGAAGCATTTGAATACAAGAAAGCCACATTCCTCTCACACTTACCTAATGGGCCCTGCAGGAGACGAGCTTGTCAGCACAGGGGTGGGAGCTTGGTGCTTGTTTTGCAGCACCTCAGTGCTACCAACGTTGGTTCCAAAAAGAACAACTGTGGGTGGGATCCGGAGTTGAGAAGCCGCCCTTGATCAGTTTAAAATTTGCCAACAGCTGCAGCTGACCCTGCCAAAAAAATCATTGTTGCTAATAGATGAGCCATGGTGATTTTGAATGGGTTGGGGTGCTGCTGGATACCCTGCCCAAACCACAAGTTCCAGCACCTGGAGAGTCCACATGGGGCAGTCAGAGCACAACACACAGCCTGGGCCTTGGGTGGTGGATCCAAGCAGACATAGAATAGAATATCAGGGTTGGAAGGGACCTCAGGAGGTCATCTAGTCCAACCCCCTGCTCAAAGCAGGACCAATTCCCAATTTTTGGCTCAGATCCCTAAATGACCCCCTCAAGGATTGAACTCACAACCCTGGGTTTAGCAGGTCAATGCTCAAACCACTGAGCTATCAGGCCTCCCCCCTTGGCCATAGACAAGGACAGGAGGGGATGGAGGAGACTGAGGTCCAAGTAACTTCCCTAATTCCTTCCTACTTTTTTCATAAACATCCCTAAATGTCCCAGAGCAAGGTTGGCATTTCTGTGTTCAGGGTAGGAAAAAAAGCAAGGTGGGAGGGAACATGTGTGTGTGTGTTAAATGGATATATATTAACAGTTCTCCTTTAATTCCTGTTATTAAAATTGTGCAATTGTTTTGTCAGCTGTATTTAGAATAGCACTCACTGCGTAAAAAGCAAGTTTCCTTCTTAAAATGAGGAAAGGACATAAATTCTTTATTTATACTGCTTCCAGTAAGGAAAAATTAAATACAGTTTTCAAAAAACACCCTATTCTTTTCAAAATGGCTGACAGCACCAAAAATGCACATCTCCAAAAATGATACCTAGGGGCCCTGGAAAGGACGGAAAGAGTAGGAGGGACTTGCAAAACCATAGGGCCAAAAAGGGGGTGGGCAAAAGGCGGGGCCATGAAGTGTAATAGGGAGTTCTGATTGGCACAATGCCATGATGCGGGACAAGGAAAGCTGTCAAAATTCTATAGTGATGAAAGACATAGAGCTATTACTACTCTCCCTTACCACCCCTCCGTATGCAGTTTCATAAGGCTTTTCTCACTTCCTATCCAACCCAAAAAGTTTGGGAAGGGCTATAAGCTCTCCTGCTTAAGGGCATAAGTTTAACTGATGAGGGCCAGGAAGAAACTTTCTGTGGGGAAGGTTATTCCATAACTGCACACTGCACCTTCCTTAGGTGCTGGCCGCTCTAAGACATGATAATGGACAAGATGGCTGGGACCCCGCTCTGACCTAGAATTACAATTTCTGCATGTGTACTGTTGCTGCTTGCTGTTAAACAGCTGCCGTGTTCTGCCCCAGAGGTGGCTGCATTTCATTGGTAGGTGAAATGATCCCTGACTATAGCCGGTGTTTCCATTTGGAAAACATTTGGGGATCCTCTGGAAGGAAAGGGGAGGAGTATAAACATAAGTAATTACAGCACATCACAAAGTGTTATATTAATGTTTAAAACTGAAATTACAGCAGTAGCAGGGCCCCAAAACGGAGCTCCTACGATTGTGGAAAAAATTAATACCAGGATTTCACACACGATAGCTCTCAGGGAGTGGGCATTGCTCACTCATTGGCCCCTTAAGCAACATTCCTTTTTCATCAATGACATTACATGGGTGTGTTCCCTGTGGCTCTGAAATGTATTATAATAAAGAGATAAATTTCCTCCCCTAATCTCAGGCTTTGGGTGTTCCTTGTTTTGGGAAGTGCTTTAAATCTGTCTGCCAGAGGCATGGGCTGCTAAAGCCAGAGACTGACTGCCACAATGCTGAGCTCTGGGCTTCCTCCCCTTCTCCTATTGCTCACAGCTGCGGAGCTGAGCTCGTCCCTTACAGATGATGACAAGAGGTTGATTGTGGAGATGCACAACCAATTCCGCTCCCAGGTCTCCCCTCCTGCTGCAGACATGCTGAAAATGGTAAGTGTTCCATGGGAAACCCAGGGTCTGATTGCAGTCATATCTGGGATCTTCAAGATCAGTGTTTCTCAGTGACTGGTCCATGAACTGGTGCCAGTCCCTCAGATTTCACTCATATAGTTCATTAAGGCAGCAAGCCGGTATCAAAGCCTGGCAGCAAGCCTGGTATCCAAAAGATTGAGAAACACTGTTCTATATGACAGGAAGGTGTGGCATGTCTGGAGGTCTCCTGTATGATAGAAAGGGAATCCTGCATCGTATTGAATAGCGGAGGGTCTCCTACACTTCTTAAAATAAGAGCATCCCTTGTTATGAAAAAAGAAAAGGAGTACTTGTGACACCTTAGAGACTAACCAATTTATTTGAGCATAAGCTTTCGTGAGCTACAGCTCACTTCATCGGATGCATCCGATGAAGTGAGCTGTAGCTCACGAAAGCTTATGCTCAAATTGGTTAGTCTCTAAGGTGCCACAAGTACTCCTTTTCTTTTTGCGAATACAGACTAACACGGCTGCTACTCTGAAACCTTGTTATGAAATGTACTTTGAAAGTTTAAGTTCATAAATGTGATTGACTCTAGCTGGAGATCCAGTGTAAAAATTGTTTCTTTTTTCCTCCTGTAGCAATGACTGGGCTACACACCATGTGTCGTAAATATCATGGCTGTAGTAAACAAACTTGCAATGAACAAATAACCAAAACTTAAATTCACCAGCCAGAGTGACAAAATCCCAACTGAGCTTGGAGAATTCTTCTTAGTGTTGCACTTCATTGATAAATACTTGTGATTACTGATAGACTCTTTTGTCTATAGGATGGAATATAAAATTGAACGTCAACCATTGATTTTGGCTGTATGGGTATCTTAAGATTGGCCATCTTTCATCCAAGGTGCTCGTGTATGTTCCTTCTCACAACACCTCTGTGGGGTAGGTCTGGCAAAAAAGTACTATCCCCATTTTATAGAAGGGAAAATCTAACGCATGAAGAAGCAATATGCCCAAGGTCATATAGTTTGTCTAAGCTACAAATAGAGTCTCATTCTTTCTGTCCCTGCTCTAACCATAAGGAGATGCTGCTTCTTGTATTAGACCCCTTGATTTGAGTAAGATGTCTCTCCATATCTGATGAATTACTTACTATTTGTAAAGTGTTTTGAAGAGGGAAAGTACTACATAAAGTGCAAGGTGTTGATATTTGGACTGCATTACCTCTTTGGCTAAAGACAAATTTGCAGCGGGTTCTTTATCATGACTACAGTCGGTTGGAGATTTTTTGATGAGCACTGAAAAATGTCAATTTGTCAAAACCAAAACTGTTCACGAAACAGGATCAATTTTGATGACTCTTGTGATGCCAAAATATTTTGGTGGGAAAAGTTTTCATTTTTTCAATTTGAAACAAATGTTCATTTTGAAATTTTAGTAAATTTCAAGTTAAAAGAAGATTTTTAAAAGGTCAGAATTGAAACAAAATGTTTCAAAATTATAAAAACGAAATGGTTCCATTGACCCAAACCAATTTTTTTGGGAGGATTTTTGGTTTGTGAAAATTGTTGGGATTTTGATTTTCATCCTATTTTCGGGATAGGAAAATTTTTCAATATCTCAAAAATATTCACAGGACAAGAAAACTACCCTCCTCTGCCCTCACCTCTAATCATGACCTGGTTGTTTTAGGCCTTGCCAGCACACACAGTTTGCACTGATTTAACTAAACTCGTTTTGTGTAGACAGAACCCAAGTTAATTTGACACTATTTTAGTTCAGGGGTGAAATTTTTAAAAAGCACCTAAGTCCCATTTTCAAAAGGGACTTAGGAGTCTAAATCTCAGTGAAAGTCAAAGGGACTTAGCCTCCTAAGTGCTTAATTCATTTTTTTAAAATGAGGCTTAAGTAATGTGCTCTACTGGGGTGTGATTTCTAAAACACACTAGCGTGCTGCACATTAATTGACCCTGCTGGTGCACTTTAATGCAGTGCTGTTTGGGTAATGATAGATTCCCCAGAAAATTTTTCTGGGATGAGTTGAAACTTGGAAAGCACAAGAGGGGTGGTGAATGAAAATGCTTCAAAGACATTATGAAGTAGAATCTGACCTTCATTGACATAAATATTGATAATTTCAAAGCCAAGGCCAGACCTGAATGGAGAGCAACTATCCATAAAGGCAGTAAACACTATGGGGAAGACATACATGAAAAATGGATCAAAAAAAGGGTCAAGCATCTTGCCAAGTCCTCAGTGGGACCCTGCACATTCTTATGTGACATCTGTTTACAATCTTGCTCCTCAAGGATTGGACTGTACAGCCACTTGAGAATGTGTGATGTCATTGTCGGATACGACAGCCAACCATACAGTGCTGTCTGAAACATTAAAGTGCACAAGGGAAACTTTAGTGTGCACCAGTGGGGCCTTTATACAGACCAATTAACACTCAACACATTAGTGCGCTTTAGAAATCTAACTCTTGGACAAGCTCTTAACTCATTTAAGCAATTTTGAAAATTGCTTAATGAAGTATGCTGCTGCTTATTGTAAAAATGGAATGATGACTTAGGCATATGACAATAAGAACATTCAATCCTATTTGTTTTAAATAAAGGCTTGAAGCCAGATTTGACTGCTTTGTAGCACATTCCGCCTTGACACTGATTCTAACTCAGATCCTGTCCTGAAAAATGTATTGATCTTGACTGTGGTTTACTCAAGAGTCTTGCCTTTGTCCTGAGTTTACCATGAACAGTTTACCACCCGTGCTACATTTACTATTATAGAACTTAAAAGACCTGATGGCCAGCAGCAGCAGCTTCTCCATGGTAAACTTTTGTAAGCCGTTCAGTTTAGAAACAATCCCGTGAGTCTCTGATTAAACTCCGGGTGTCTGCATTGCTCTTCTGGATTTCCAAGGACGTTTTCCTTTCAGAAGAAGCAGATCTCAGCTTCTGAGTTCACCTACTCCCGTAGCTAACTGCCCATCGGCAGTCACCCGGTGCTTGTGTTTGGGACAGCAGAAGTGGTTACCATGGAAATGGTTATACAATGGACATACGCAGACCAAAGCCTTATGTTTTTTAATGAAGCAAATAACACAGAGGTTAGTTCTCTGCTTATGGAACCCAGCTCCCTGCTACAGGGAGGGGATAATGAGCCCCCACACCAAGACCTGCAGCCAACCCTCTTTCCAAAGCCACATCAGACACCCCTCTCCCCTGCCGCCGCCCCTCTTATAAGTAAGCAGAGAGCCACTTGGGAGAACAGAGGCTGCATCTTCTGTGATCCTTGCTGCCTACCCTTGGGCTCTGACACATAAGAATCAGTGAACCAGGAATCGTCCAATCGTCCTCACACCAACTAAGGTAATCACCTTCCTCGCAAAATACTGAGGGTTTCCCCGCTGGATCACACCCCACTCCTGCCCCCATCAGCTGATAAACCCACCTTCCTCACCCACTGCTCCATCCTTTGATTTTCATGATCTTTCAGTGGGCTTGTACGTCTGGGTTCTCCTCCGACCTGCCCTGCTATCTCTGCTGGTTGGATTTCAGAGAAGCTGCTGCCTCCTTTAAATAATGTAAAGAAAGTCCAAGCAGCTGTATCTTCGTGTTCCCTTTAATGCTTCTCTTGTGCAAAAACATCTCCCTCTCTTACCTAGCAACCGCCACTAGGTAGGATATGGAGCCCAGGGGAGCTCAGCTGGACAAGAAGCTGTTGTCAGTCCGGGCACTGGAGGGATCACTTGGGAGGCAGCTGTCAGACTGAGTCTCCGGTCAAGTTTAAATGATGAGGTTACCAGATGTGTGCGCTGGCTCCTGTTCTCTGGCCTTACACAGCTGTTGAACTGGGCATGTCCCTCTCTCCATGCATTCCCACAGTTTGTCCTGTTCATTGCAGTCAGCGGTTCCAACAAGGGACCCAGATCTTCTGGGTTCCATTCCCAGCTTTTTGCCCTGTGACATTGAATGTCACCACGCTGCTCATTGCCCCAGTTTCCCCTTTGGTAAAACAGGGATAATTCCTAACTGGGTAGGGGTGCTTTGAGATCCAGGGATGGAAGCGGCTGTAGAACGGCTGCTATTTTATTACTGTCCATTGACAACCAGTGTTTTATATTCACATTTGCCTTAGGCTGGTATGTTCTAAGGAACCTAAGGAGGTTAGATACTGAGTTCCAATGAATTTCACTGGAATTTGAGCAGCTAATGCCCTTGGGTTCCCTTTAAAACCCCATCCTAAAACCCCAATTCAGCAGTTGCATCCCTAAGGGGGACTCCATCATTATCATCATGGCAAATCCCAGGAACACGGCCTCCTTGCAGATTAAGCGCCACCCAGATCAATCTCTGGCTAGATCCTCAAGGTGGTCTGGCTGGATATTCAGTCTGTGCCTATTACTGGCAATCTTATGGCGCAACCAAAGCTTTTGAAGCCCATGTGATCCCTTGTAGCGGTGTTTGTTGGTAAACACACTTTGGAATTCATTGGTCTTCCATTGTAATAATCCACACACACCAAGAAAACTGCTGAAACCAAGCCAGCGCTGGCGGGTGCAGGGTTGAGCTTTGAATATCCTCATTTCTGATCTTGTCCTACTATGTAATATGGACCTGCCGACAAACATGATAAGAATCGGAAGTGTCACTCTGGGGGTCTTCAGCCTCACTCAGCACCCATGTTTTGCTTCTATACCACAGAGCTGGTACAACTGTGCTTCGACAGATCCGCAGCCTTGTGGAAAGTGTCATGTCACTATGTCTGCACAGAGCCCCCAGGAGACTCTGCTTGGGCACAAAGGCTTTGGTAACAGATCCAATTGCAGGATCGGGGCCCTTAATCTTTAATCTTATCAATTAATCTAGATGGAAAATGTGAGAGCCATAGCCTTTACCAGTGCTTGGGAACAGAACCCAGGAGTCTAGGTTCTAACCTCGGGCCCCACTGGATAGGGGATAGGCTGTGTCTCTCAGCGTGTCAGAGTGTTTCATCCATGTGAGGAAGGACTCGATCCAGATGGACAATTCTTGACCCGGCCTCATGCTTTGTGATGGTGGCAGCTTTGTGTTTGTTTCAGAGCTGGGCTCCCGACCTGGAAGCCTTTGCTAAAGCCTATGCAGCGAAGTGCATCTGGGGCCACAACAAGGAGCGGGGCCGGCGGGGTGAGAACCTCTTTGCCATTACAGACGAGATGGACGTGGAAATGGCCTTGGAGCAGTGGTACAACGAGCACGAGCATTACAACCTGACCACGTCCAAGTGCACCGTAGGACAGATGTGTGGCCACTACACCCAGGTATCTGGCTACAGGGCATGAGGGGCTGGATTCCTGGGAGGGAGTTGTGCTTGGGACTTGACCCACCGTAGAAATATTGTTTAGGAGCTTCAATACCATGGTGATGGGCCCAGTATAAGAATCTCAGCTGGCCAGGATAGAACTGATTCTTATTCAGCATGGATGCCTCAATTGTGTGGGCATCATGAGCTGCTGTGATCATAACAGGCCTGCTGAACAGTTTCCCTTTAGGGGAAAATAAGTCTTTAAAGTCATTTGTGTATTTTAATGCTGCACCGTTTGGTCACTCAGCGAGCCTGGTGTGGCTTTCAAGTCCCTGTCGCAGATGGGCTCTGGCCTCAGAATTAGGATCCAGGTCAAGCTCCATGTTTTAAACTCTCCACTACTCCGGGACATTTGGATCTGGACTTTTCATTTGGCTTAGTAAAAGACAGGGGCCTCTTCCAAAATTCAGATCTGGATTATGAACAGCACCATAATTCAGGAGCATGTGGGTTGTGTCCAGCTCGACAGAGAAGACTTGTTGATGGGGGTCTCTCATCCAAGCACTAACAAGGCCTGACTCCGCTTAGATGTAACTCTGAAATGCACAGAGTCCATGAGTCTGCTAGTTCGGGGAGTTGGTCCTTTAGCCCAAGCTGTAGTGGTTCATGCTTTAGCTCTGGAGGTCAGGGGAGAAAATCCTGGTGATGACTGAGCTGACGCATATGGCACACACACTCATCGTCTAAACCTCTTCTCACAGGCAGGGTGTCTCATGGTCTCCCATCTGTGCTCTTCCTGCCTTGTGCGGACAGACGTAACCCTTCTCTCTTCCTCCCTTGCTTCAGGTGGTCTGGGCAAACAGTGAGCGGGTTGGCTGTGGGATGCAGTTCTGTAAAACCCTGCATGGCGTCGAAGACCCTGACCTCTACCTGCTGGTCTGCAACTACGATCCCCCGTGAGTGCGCGCTTACCAAGGGCTGCTCTGGTTCCATCCGGGCCCTGTCACATCTACTTATCGTAACCTTCACTCCCGGGCTGAGAAGGAAAATCCTCCCCCAGGCTCTGCTTACCTTGCTTTCAGGTAACGCGTGGAAGCCAATCCCAAGAAAGCCCTTTCTTGTCATTTTCCTGTGGCAACAAAGAGAGGCCGATCTTGTAAATCCAGCCCAGGTCTGGGACAGAGGAGTCCTCGGCTCTATCTGTGGTGCTGCCATGGACTGTGCGTCCTTGGGTGGGTCATGAAAAGCCACATAGTTACAGGGCTGTAAATCTAAAGTTGCTCCACATAGGTCAACGGAGGCACCCTGGGTTTATACCAGTGTCACTAGGAGGAGAATTTGGCTGTTAACTTCTCTGTGCCTCATATTTCCCAGCTGTGATATGGAGAAAATGAGCTTGATTCTGCTCTCAGTCTGGTGTCATGCCACTAACTCCATGGAGTTCCTCGTGAAGATTTACATCAATGTACTTCACGGATGTGTATAGGGGTCTTTGAGGTCCTCTGTCGACAGGGCTGTATAAATACAAGGGCTAACTATCAGAGCTGATCAGAGTGTTCCCAGTCTGGTAAACCCTATGGAAATATACATGGAAATTTTAATGGAAAAAGGCAAAATAAAACGATGAATGTTCAGGAAACTGAGGGGTCATTTTTTGAGCAGCGGTAATAATTATTAAGGGCCTGATCCAAAACACGACTGAAGTGAATGGAAAGGCTCCCGGGCTCAGGCTCAGGCCTCTAGACAGTGTTCGTAAGCCCAGGTGCCATTAGTAGCACAGTCAAAGCTCCCCCTCGCTTTTTTAATGACCCTTGATTTATATCTTGGCAAGATCTGATTTGAATTAAAAATCTCCCTCCTTTTTGAGATGGGGAGGGGATTCGTCCTCTCTGTTGTCATGGGCTGTTCTCTTTTCATCGGCATATTCTGCTTCCAGTGGCAACGTGAGAGGTCGCAAGCCATACAAGGAAGGACCTCCGTGCTCCAAGTGCCCCGAGGGCTATACGTGTAGGAATTCAATCTGCGGTACGTGAAGGGAACTAGAGGAGCCAGTGTCTCCACTGGACGAGCCAGAAAACTGCGGGGGGGGGGGGGGGACAGGTTCCACCCATGAGACAATCCCCCTGAAAGCAGTGGGGTTAGCTTCTGAATGAGGTGCTAGTCCAGGAGTAAGGGGGTAGAATCTGGCTGTATGTGGGGAACCCAGCACTTCCTCAGCCCTGCCGGCAAAGTTTTCCTAGGTCTCAGGGTTGGGATTCCAGGGCTTTCCCTGGAGGTGAATCTGCTTTTTGTAAGTGTATATTAGTACTGTCAAAAAGGAGCTGGATTGGCCGACCTGGGACTGGAGTCCTGTGTTTATCTACAGAGCAGGCATAGCCTAGGCAGCAACAGAGCAAGCTTCCCTCACACACGCTGCCTTGCCCATGTGCCTCGTCCTGATCTGATGGGACCCCCCCCACCCACTCCTCGGGGTAGGTCATTTTCACATTCTGCAGCCCATGCAGTCCTTCGCGTCTCTGCTGCAGACACCTGTGCATGGCGGAAGCTCTGTCCACTGGGAGCTCCCCCAGCTCGTTCCACTGTTCAGCCACCAGAAAACAGGAACGACTCACTGTCTTTCAACCTGGGCCATGTTCATGCTGGTGACATATGGGAAAGGCTTCCTATCCCAATAGCAACCACCTGGACCCCTGCTGCCAGGAAGTACCATTCTAGAGGGGTGGCGTTTCCCTACATCAGGTCTGAAAACAAATGAAATCTTGGGACCTGCCCGGAAAAAAGGGTGTCCCTGCGTCCGGTGGGCTACCTGCTAAGCTCAGTTCCCACCAAGGGGCAGAGAGGTGGGGTGTGTTTCCCCGAGAGCCTAGTGAAAGCACCTGCCCCTGCTTTCTCCAGCTCTCCTTTGCTGGGTTTTCATTGGCACTGCTCGGGGGACTGGAGCTCCAAGTGAAGCTGGTGGTAACCCACAGCCCTCTTTGTCTCTCATCAGAACCCAGTGTAGACTCAGAAGAGGCCTCTACATCCTCTAGGACAACAAGGCCAAACCTCACCACTAGGCCAGCTCTCGCCACGGACACCACCCCCACGAGCCCGACCACCACCACTAGCCTAAGGCCGGCACCCACCCCCACGAGCCCGACCACCACCACTAGCCTAAGGCCAGCACCCACCCCCACGAGCCCGACCACCACCACTAGCCTAAGGCCGGCACCCACCCCCACGAGCCCGACCACCACCACTAGCCTAAGGCCAGCACCCACCACCACCACCACCACAAAAAGGCCAAATCCCACCACAAGGCCAGCACCTGCCAGCACCACCATGAACAGAAGCCCACCACCCACCCGAACAACAAGGCCCCACCCCACCAAGGCTACTGGGCCAACATCCTCCGTAGAGCCCACCTCAGACCTGAACCTTAAAACATCTCCAGAAATGCAAGTGGACTCTGAGGAGACTGGTGCCCCATTGGTGACCATGGAGGCTGTGCTCTTGCTAGACCTGGAGTCAACCCTCAGCCCGACTGCCTCTCCAGAAATGGAGGGAGACTTGAAGGAGTCTGATGCAGCCTCCGTGAGAGCTGAGCCAGCCCTCTCCTCAGAGCCACCTCCATCCTTCAGCCTTACGACTCCAGAAACCGATCTGAGCTTGGACGATACCAAGCAGCCCCCACCTGCCCTAAAGTCAACACCCGCCACTGCTAAGGTGACCTCCCTCCTGCACTTATTACCACCTTCCAAGGCCGCAGGGAGACACAGCCTCACTGTCCAGTCCGCCCTGTCAGGTAAGGCAGCTGTGGAGTGAGTCTGTCTGTCCCATCTTGGACGTAAAGGACATAGACAAAGAAACATAAATGCACTTGGCAGGAAACAATAGGAGACTGGCCCTCAAACTCCTCCCCCACACAGCACCGACGCCCTTCCCCGCACCTTCCCCTGCACTGTGTCCCCTAACATTATCAGGGGCTGTCTGAGCTGCCTGGTTCGTGAAGCATGAGCATGGATTTGGCCTGTTGCCCACTAACCCACGAGCAGTCACGAGCTGTGTCTTGCCTTCTGAGGAGCTCTGTGCTGCTGTTCTGTGCTATGCATCATCCGTGCCCATGTGGCAGCATGTCGCAGAGGGAGCAGTGTGAACTGGGCCAGTCCTTTGCCTGTGGCTTCCGCTTTGACTCCAGGTTTCCTTCCTTTCTGCACACAGGTGCCAGAGAGACCGAAGAGCTGATGACGGGCCCCACAAAGAAAGACTTGGACCAGCTCAATGGTTCAGCCACCAGCAACTTTCTGGAGTTCTCTCTGTTCCTACTGGCCACGCCCCTGCTGACAGGCCTTCTCCTCTGAAGGGTCTGCCTCGACCCCCTGTGCTCCTAGCCTCAAACTCTCCTCCAGTACTGATTGTCCCGCTGCTCTGCTGCATGTGGGGCATATCAATCAGGTGAAGACCCCCTACTGGGCCTTCTTGCCGCTGGCTAAGTCCACTCCAATCCAGTTATACTCAGTGGTGCCTGGCAAACCGCAGTGGCCATTCTGTTACACTAGCACTGCTGAGACCCCACTATCCCTGGATACCAATATAAGGGGGGTAGCTAAGTTTTAAGTGCCCAGCTCATCTGTCGAAGGGGCAGGAGCAGCTGGGTGAAGAGAGGGGAAATTCCTTGGTGCCTCTTCCTCCCCGAGCTCTAACTCTAACCTGAAGCTCCATAATTCCTACTCCAGTCTGACTCAGAGATGGGACTCCTTCATACTGAAGATCCTGGATCCCCACCAGTCTGGAGGCTCAGCGCTTCATGGCCCTCCTCACTGGAAACGATGAATGATCTACTATCCTTGTAGGACTATGAGGTCCTTTCCTACAAATCCTATATGAAAGGCAGTGCAGAGACATGGATGGTACAACCCTATCTAAACTCCTCTCGCTTCCTCCACCAACTATGTCTACAGTGCACATGCCCCTTCAGGAGAGCCAGGAAATGAACCCTGCTCATCAGTTTTGCTCGGTCCATTGCATGCATCCCATTCCAGAGTTACTCCATGTGGCAAGGCTCTTATTTTGTTGTGCATGGGGAAAAAATACTTCTGCACTAGAGAGGAGGGGGTGGCTCATTATAAACCTCCTGTGGGCATCGTCTGTATCTTGTGGTATGTCGTTAGACTAGCTTCTCTTGAGTGCCTGAAGCGTACAACGTAATTAAAGTTAGATACAGATCTTGGCCTATGGTGTATGTATCTTACACGCACAGTGGAACCTGACCCAGCAAATACTAGGTGGCGTGATGAAGCTCAAAGCACATTCTGCTAGGGGCTATCCACTGGAAGCATGACTTACCATAGAGCAGCTTTCACTATATGTGTCATTAACGTTTGTTTCCCCTCTGCGTGTCTGCTCCATGTATCTTACGTTTCCAAGAAAGGTGTGTTAACTACACGACAAGCCTCAGGTGGTCTAGTTAAGATCCAGTGGAAGATGACACTTGATACGAACCTTTTAGCACCCATAGCATCCCTTGGTTTTGCTAACAGATGAGGTGGGGACTGACGTGAATCCTGTAACCCTTTAGCTACAAGGGACACTGTTTCCAATACCCCATGAGGTCCTGCTCTCAATAAACGCTGTTCTGAAACCATCACGCTGGAGCGTACCATGTTTCACTGAGTGGCGGATGGAGTCCTGCGGCTGGGAGCTTGGTAACGTGCGTGTGAAAGACTCTCTTGGCTGTTTTCTTAGTGGAGAGAGAAATGGCTTCTGTGGTCCATCCCTTTGCAGTAGTGCTAGGAATGAGGCAAAGTCCCTTGTTCATTTCCTTCAGGATCCCCGAGCATTATGAGAGTGGGGGTGTGCACAACATGTAACTCAGTCACTCTCAACCTTTCCAGACTACTGTACCCCTTTCAGGGGTCTGATTTGTCTTGCGTACCCCCCAAGTTTCACCTCACTTAAAAACTACTTCCTTACAAAATCAGACAAAAAAAATACAAAAGTGTCACAGCACGCTATTACTGAAAAATGGCTGACTTCCTCATTTTTACCATATAATTATACAATAAATAAATTGGAATATAAATACTGTACTGACATTTCAGTGTATAGTATACAGAGCCATGTAAACAAATAATTGACTGTGAAATTTTAGTTTGTACTGACTTCACTAGTGCTTTTTATGTAGCCTGTTGTAAAACTAGACAAATAGCTAGACGAGTTGATGTACCCCCTGGAAGACCTCTACGTACCCCCAGGGGTACATATACCCCTGGTTGAGACCCACTGATGTAACTGACCTTCTGTCTATCCCTTTCTATGGCCTCTGTTCCCACCATTTGTGAGCATCTCACAATCTTTTAATGTATTTCTCCTCACAGCCCCCCCTCCGTGAAGTAAGGCAGTGCTATTATCCTCTGTTCCTGGAGGGGAACTGAGCTACAGAGGGACAAAGGCCCGGATCCGCAAAGATATTTAGGTGCTTCACTCCTAGATATCACTCACTGAAATCAGTGGGAGTTAGGCACTTAAATTCCTTTGAGGACCTAAGTGACGTGCCCAAGGTCACTCAGGGAGTCTGTGACAGAGCAGGGAATTGAATCCAGGACTCCCACATCCCAGCCTAGCGACCTAACCCTTGGCCCATCCTTCCTCTCAGTATAGTCACAACCGTGTGTACATCTGTCGTGTCTTATGGCCATGCTGCTCACCGGTCCATAGTTAAAGGTGAGCTGAGTTTTTCACCACAAACTGGGATGCAGCCACTTTGCTATGTACAAAGAACACTCTGTACCCTACTCAGCATAACAGAGGACTCGCTCTTGGAGTACAGAATGGATTTTCTGAGAATTTACAAGTAAATGGTTCATTAGTTTATGTTAAAATTAATTTTAAAATGGGGCTCTAAAAAACAGTAGTACTTTGGATCAGCCCTTTGTCCTGAATTTCAGAATCAGGGCCTCCATTACATTATTGCCTATGGTACTATGGAGCTCTCGGCTCCTGCAGTGGAGGACTTTGTATTGCTCCCACGACATGTTTATGGCAGCACTTTAAGACCTAGGGAGTGGTCCAGCAGCAAAGGAATTACACAACTCCAGAGTGCTACAGCCAAAGTTTTGTGTGTGTGTGTGTCTTTAAAATAAACAAAGACGTTACATGCAAATTCCACCCTCCCCCGGCAGCAGTTTGACTGTACATTTAAACCAGAGCAGCTTTGCAAACAGGAATAGTGGATCAGCTTCATTGCACTTTACGGTGTGAAGCTGAAAGCTGTTAAATGTATAATAGCCTATATGATGTGTGTAATATGGGTAAGTAAATGTTGTTATTTAGGCTTTTGCTTTTCCTGATCCTTCTGAGCCCTGCTTTGCTCTGTTCATGCTGCACTGAGCGAGATATTAAAGAAAGAGAAAACTAGCCTATATCAAAAACTCCAGTTACATAACAGGAAGGCGCCTGAGGGGGGTTTTCAGGTCACTCATGGGCACCAGCTGTTCTATGCTGTGGCCAGCAGATGGCAGTGGTTCAGATACAAGCGGAAACTGGACCACTTCGAAGTAAATTGCTGAACAAACCTACAGAGACTTGAGTGCTTTATTTAATCAGAAATATCAGAGGTATTTAAGTATCAGCTAAAAATACGCTGGTGCCCAAGTGACCTGGTTTGTACGGGGCGTCAGTGCAGGCTAAGTGCCCACAGAGCAGCTGCTGAGCCATGTCCAATACAAAATCTAGCCTTGGCCTATCTGCAGTGAGACCTCCCTCAAAATGCAGATTTAGCTATTACAATTTTCTTACGGTAAAAGTACCAGGGTGTTGCCCAGATGCTACTAGAGAGGGGTAAACCAGGAAGAGCCTTTCAGGCCTATAACCTTTAATCTGTGCATAGGGCAAGGCTAAAGACATGGTATAAAACCCCTGCAAATCAGCAAAAGAACCAAATAAATAACATTGGGTAACCCTGTTAGGTTTGCCAGACCTGGACCAAGGCATCAGAGTACAGGGCTATCCACTTACCAGAGAACCACAGCATTGCTAACTCTCCCAATTGTATCCCAAATCTCTCTATATAATTCTAGGGTCTTAATTTTTTCTAACATGATTCAGTGTTGCTAACACTTGTGATAGTTGGTTTTTCTTGGAAAAGTGAACCTCAAAGGCTCAGAAACCTGAAAACAACCCCCCGCCCCCTACACACACACTGTTTGTCTACTTTTAGGATCATGATTTAAAAGGTAATCTGATGGTTTTTGCGGGGAGAAGAAGGGGATAGTTCCATTTTTGAATGCTTGGCAATACTGAAGATAAAGTGTTTTTTGTTTGTTTCTTTAATTCCAAATTTATCTGGAATCCTAGGTGAGACTTTGAAGATGGCCACTTGGCAAAGGTGATGCACCAGCCTTTAACAAGTTAATAAGTAAGATCATTGCACGGGGAGCAGGCTGCGACTCCATGAGGCTCTTAGGTCACTGACCATCCCAAACACTGGCTTGCAGAGATTAATTTGTAGGGGATGAAGAAGGGGCTAGACTAGGTTGAGGTGCTCAGAATGACAAGTGATTCTTCAGGGTGGCCAGATAGTTACAGGGATGCACACTACTGGGACGTCAGATCCCAGGTCATTTCCCACGGGACCAAACTGAGAGCAAGGCAGAAAGCAGCGAGGCTGTAAAGCCCCAGGTAATTCCATGGGGTAGCGTGTGTGGTTTAAAGGGGGAGTATGTGTATGGTTTAAAGGCCCCAGGTCAGGCCTAAAGGTAGTGGGATAGTATGAGGGACAGGTTTGCAGGTCACAACTCCCAGGGGAGGGAGGTTAGGGGAGGGTGATGAAGGACACTGCAGGGGAAGCTCACAGCTCCATCCCTGAGGCAGGGAAATGGCATGGGGGTGCAGAGGGAGGATGCTGAAGAATACTGCACTCAGGCCCCAGCCTGCTGAGATGGGGTGAGGCAGAGCTAGTCAGTCAGGAGCGGGGTCCCACTCCAGGCTGGGAGACGCCAACGTACCGACCGTCCGAGCCAGACGCCCCAGTACAGCCAGGCCTTGTGGGCAGCGGGGACACGCTGCCTCAGGCTCCCCTGATCCTGGAGACTAACCGCTTCTCGTTGCCTGCATTCGGCTCCCCAAGTTGCGCTGCAGGCTGCAGAATGGGGCAGCTCGGCCTCTTTCTCCTCAGCCATGTTGCTATGGCAGCTGGAGCCTTCGAACACAACCCCTTTTGTTAACGGCCAGCAGCTCCACTCTCCCTCCCGCTCCTCCTCCCCGCGCTCTGGGGCTCGGCGAGTCCCTGCCTAACGTTCCAGGCTCTTTGCTCCTCTTCCAGGGGAGACAGCGCTTGCTATGGTGACCGCCAGTCGGAGCGGGGCTGCCTGCAGCAAGGCACCGGTGAAGTGGCCTCCGGGACATTCATCAGGCAGGACCCCTGTGCCCCAGAGAGGCCGAGGCGGAAGTGCCCTGCCACTGTGAGCTGGCCCAAAGGACTAGTAGGTGGCACCCGCAGGGAGCCTGAGGCAGGAGATGGGTACGTCCTCACGCACTCACAGCATGGAGAGCAGGGTGAGCTCCGGCAGCCACGTACAACTCACTTAGGAGCGCAGGAAACGTTGGACTCATGGAGGCCCATTTTTGGCTCCCCTTAAGGCTCATGCTTTTTTCATCCCTTCCTAGAGACACAAGACTCCAATCGGCCCAGCCTGCAGCCATCCGAGGCTAGTCACTCAGGCAAACCCCTTTAGTAAACAGGTTAAACCGCTGTAAGTTGTGATGTCTTCTGGTGCAGTGTAGCACAGGTGAATGCTATCAGTGCAAACAGCCTCTAGCCTAGGGCTTTGCCCAGCAGCCCTTTTTTGCACTCAGAGCAAATCCCCCCATGGGGATAAGGCCTAGCTGTTGCTCCAACTACTTTGTGCTTCACTTTCCCCAGCCATTCACCTCCTGGTAGAGCTGAGCAATTGCAAATAAACACAGTGACCACTTGTGTCCTGTTCCTGTTTTCCACCAATGAGCTTTATTCATAAGGATTTGGTGGACAGATTGAAACAAACCCAACCCAGCCTATGGGTCCGTTCACGGGGATTATTCGCAGTGAGTGATTGGTCACCGCAGTCACACGGTATTGTTTTTGCTCTGATTGGAGGACTGATTTTTAAACAGACAAATAATAAAGACCAAATTACTAGAGCAAGTTGAAAAACACAGAAGGGGGGGAAAAGAGCGGAGGTAAAAATCTGCATCCCTACTTTTCATATTTTATTAGAATTCAAAATTTCAGTGAAATTCTCCAACTAATTCAAAACCAAATGTCGAACATCACTACAAATAATGAACAGCAGGTGTTCTTGTGGGCTAGTGAATATCCTTGTGGCTTTAAACAGCATCTGTTCCCCAACCAAGAACCTAGGTGTGTGGAGGAAGGATTCAAACCAAACAGCTGGAGCTTCCTTCATAGCTCTTAGCCTGGGTTTTATCTGATGGTTGCTTCTATTTACATTCTGATTCCCTCATTGTAACCTTTGTTTCTGAGTCAGCTTTTATGACACCACCTGAAAATACAGCGGGTGCCCAGCTTATTATCTGTGTTGTCATTTATCTCCCAAACTGCTGTCAGCCAGCTATCCAGCTGAGCTACAGCTGGGTGAAATGTTTCAGTCAAACAGTTCATTCACTGAAAAATTCAGATTTGGGGCATCCAAGGCTATCAATGAATTCGGGTTGACTTCAGCAAACAGGTTTAGCTGATTAAAAAACGACACCAAACATTTTTCTGAAAAGTCAAAGTGCTCCATTCTGACTGGGTTTTAACAGAAATGTTTCGACTTTTCATTTGGAAAGGTTAATGTAGCTAGCTTGGTTTAAAAAAAATTAAAGGGTAAAAAACACTGGAAAATGTAACAACCTCAGAAATCGGGGGGGAATAGTTCTGTGTTGAAAGTAACATTTCATACGACCCAGAACAATTTTTTTGGTTTCAGCCAACAAACCAAAAAATCGGTTATTTGCTCAACTCTACTCTAAGTTATTAGAGTCCATTTAGCTCTGAACACCAGCCTACTGGCACTGAAGCCAAGAACTTACCAAGATTCAAAATGGGATGGGACAATTATGTGGATAGCGAGAATCATCATAATTAATTACAGTGGTTTTTTTGGAAGGAATACTAAACCTTGTGCTTCAGAGCTTAATTCAGTCTCTAACTATTAGAGACCAGGGTGAGACTTTCATTGGGAGCAGATTATTCCACATTTACTACTCTGCGTTCTTATACCTTTGTCTCAAGCATCTGATGTTGGCCAGTGTTGGAGATGGGATACTGGACTGGACTGGACGGCCCTTGGGTCTGATCCAGTCTGGCAATTCCTATGCTGCTAAGATCATGAATAGGTTGAAACATGTTGCTTTATGTGTGAAGGTCCTACTTCGCCTACCACCTCTGTTTCAAGGCAATAAAAAGAAACTACAAAAAACAAATACCGGACAAGGGGCAGTTCCCTTCACAACATTATATTCATGGCACAAAATAATGCAGTCTCACCGTATAGGATTCCCTTGAATTAATAGTGCTGAAATACAGGACAAAACGCATCCTATATTCACTTGAGATGGGACACAGAAAATTAAACCCCAGTCAAGGCACACCCTTGGATCCAAATCCAGCTCCGAACTCTGCGAGTTGGGGCCTGCAGGCCAAACCAGAACAGTCCCCAGTGCTCTCAAAGCACTAGCTAAGTTTGGAACTGGATCCAGATCCAGACCCAACATTCACAGCTGGGCACAGTTGTATGAAAGGCTGAAATTAGATGCCCAGATCCAAACCCTAACTTTGGGTCCAGTCATAAACTTTCTATAACAGGCCTAGAGCAGAACAGTGTATCCAAACACCCCAGAATTCTGGGGAACAGTGAGTTGGAGTCAGGAGTTCAAAAGCTTCTGAGCTTGGTCCCATCTCCTGGAAAAGAGTGAGCTCAAAACACATGCACCTGATGACTCCATCGAATAGTAATGCACCCCCTAACCTATGCTTTCACTGCCCCAGCACCTTACGCTTTTAAAATGGATGAATGGGCATTAATTTTGAAGCAGATGGCTTTCTGTTCCCGTGCCTGAGATCAGTGATAGGCCCAGAATGACAAGACCCTGGATACCGCATGAGAAAAACATTGATGAGTTGTTCACATCCTGGTTTGAAGCCCTTGTTGGAAAGAGGTATTGTCCCTGGAGCTCTGTGGCTGAGCCATTCCTCAAGCCGTTTTGCTGCTCTTTAAGGAAGGCAATAGACTGTATAGTTATCACCTGAAATGGGATGAAATCCCTCCCACCAAACTATACAACCTACTACCTCACCTCCACAGAGCAGTACAGAGGCTTGCTCTGCTCCACAGCCCCGACCTGGCGCAGGGGTGCGCCCACGCTCGGCTGCGACTCCACCTGCAGCACTGGGGTGGTTGTGTGATGACCTGACTGTCTCCTTAGGAAAGACAGTAGATTGTATAGTTAGCTCAAAGGGAGGGTAGGACTCCACAACTATTCAATCTACTACCTCAGCCTCAAGGACAGCATAGGGCCACGATGGCCCATCCTGGCAACGACAGCTCCGGGAGGAGGGCCATGTGGGTTCTGCAAAGAGAAAAGAACAAGCAGGGTCAGCCTTCGTAATGACTAATGCTTTACACTTGCTGTTGCCTCAGTCTTACTCACTCGGGCTCCCTCTCCTTCTTTAAATGTCCTTTGATTTGCACAGGCCAAGTGAACCCCAGTCAGCAATTAAGTTGGCCGCAAACTTTAGCACTTGAGTGCTTCTGAATGTACCATCTGCACCAGGGACCCGCTGTAAACTGTATCAGCAGGACTGCTGAATATAGGGAGCTCCACGCAGGTAGAATGTCCCTCCTGCAGTATCAAGTCTACCAGGTACCATCTATCCAGTTAGAATGCAACTTCTGAATGTACCAGGTGAGTTTATAACATTATATTATAAGAATTATAACATTCAAAAACCAGTCGGAGAACACTTCAACCTCCCTGGTCACTCAATTACAGACCTAAAAGTCAATTTATTTGAGCATGAGCTTTCGTGAGCTACAGCTCACTTCATCAGATGCATACCGTGGAAACTGCAGCAGACTTTATATACACACAGCTTAGCTCACGAAAGCTCATGCTCAAATAAATTGGTTAGTCTCTAAGGTGCCACAAGTACTCCTTTTCTTTTTGCGAATACAGACTAACATGGCTGTTCCTCTGAGACCTAAAAGTCGCAATTATTCAACAAAAAACTTCAAAAACAGACTCCAACGAGAAGCAGCAGAGCTGGAATTAATCTGCAAACTGGACACCACTAAATTAGGCTTGAATAAAGACTGGGAATGGATGAGTCTTTACACTAACTAAAAACTATTTCCCCATGCTAATTTTCCCCCTACTGTTACTCACACCTTCTTGTCAACTGCTTGAAATGGGCCATCCTGATTATCACTACAAAAGTTTTTTTTCTCCTGCTGATAATAGCCCACCTTAATCAACTGGTCTCATTAAGAGTTGGTATGGCAACCCCTGTTTTTTCATGTTCTCTGTATATACATATAATCTTCCTACTGTATTTTCCACTGCATGCATCTGATGAAGTGGGCTTTAGCCCAAGAAAGCTTATGCCCAAATAAATTTGTTAGTCTCTGAGGTGCCACAAGTCCTCCTCATTCTTTCTGCTGATACAGACTAACAAGGCTACCACTCTGAAAACAGGTGAGTTTAGAACACACCTGGTGGGCCACAGAAATGGAGCAGGTCAGACAAGGCAGAACACATCCGCTGAGGCACTGAGCGTACCAGTTAGATGAACAGACTAGATATAAGCAGGTACAATACAGCTTCCCAATGTACCTGGTGCCAGGTACATCTAGGTAGAGCTCATTTGCAGAGCTTGTGAATGCACCAATGCGAGAGACAACATTCCTTCAGTGTTATAATAGAGGGCAGCAGCACAAGAGGGCAAAGTTTAACAAGGGATGAAAACATGCTGGCTTTCATCCAACCCCAAGTGCTTGATGTATTTCTCCTCCACTTAGCACACAATCAGCACCACTGTTTTTATTCCCTAGCCGCCGAAATACTGATGCAAACCGGCTGGGGGGTGCAGGTGATTTAAAGAAAATTAATGAGTCTGGTTGTAGTAACAATGGCCAGCTGCAAACAAACTAAAATTCTCTGGAAGGGTAAAGAACATCTGGGGCATAAGCAAAAGACTACTCACTGTAGCACAACAGATGAGGTGAGCATGTAACAGTACTGTCTGTAGGCCATTTTTTCTAAAGAGCTCATGTTCAGATCCTCAAAGATCTTTCAGCCCCTAATTCCCATTGATTTCAATAGGAATTAGGTGCCTAAATATTTCTGGGGATTTGGGCCTCACCTCTTATTCAGGCACCTAAAAAAGATTTTCAGAATTGCTCAGTATGTTGGGTGAACATTGGGTGCTGAGCAATTCTGAAAATATGCCTGTATGTGGTCCAATGAGAGCTGAGCCCTTGGAAATCTGGCCCTCTGTGCAGGTTCTAGTGCTGGTTAAAAAATGCCAATTATTTTGGTGGAAAACTTGCAAAATAACGTGGACGGTTGTGGGTATTTTTAATTTCCTGTGAACGTTTCATTCCTGTGAACGTTTCATTAGTTTCCTGTGAACGTTTCAATGAAAAAATAAAACCTGAAAAAATTCACTTTTTGAAAACTGTTTCCAGTATAAAATTTCCTGTTTTTTTTTTAAAAAGCCAAACATTTTTACCAAAGCCCTCTCCCCCAAAATTTCAGTGTTTTATTTCCAAAAAAAAAAAAGGAGAAAATTTCAGCCAAAACAGAGAAAAAAAACTGCTTTGGTCAAAAAGATATTTTTCACCCTCTGCCCCAAAAGGTTTGATGAAAAATTTTAAACCAACTCTAGTAAGTTACTGTAGTAGTTAAGTTAATTCAAAGCAACAGTGGGGAAGGTGCAGAGGAAGAGAGAAAGTATGTTGTGGAAAAGTGGGCAAGCACAGAGATGCCCATATACCTTCAGCATCTTCTGCCCAACTCATGCAATGGTATGGAGGTATTTGTTTTTAAATGATGGGGAAAGCTTTCTAGCAAAATTTCACCTACATCTATTCCAGCAGCCGCTAGTTCTGGGGGAATCTGGTTGAAATTTCCCAGTTTCCTCACATCTCCCAGCTAACAGTTTGACGGATCAGAGCTCTGATAAACATTTTCCGTCTCTGCATCCTCAATGCAAGCACCTCCGTAGCTTAGACCCGTTCATCGCTATCAGGTGGGCCTGAACATTTTAGGAAATACCAAGTCTAGATTCCGAATGCTGAATGGCTGCAAACTGGATGACCCCCAGGGCATCTCAGGACAGTAAGGTCCAGATCCTCAAAGGAATTTCGGCACCTACCTCCCATTGATTTCAGTGGGAGTTAGGCACCTAAATACCTTTAAAAATCTGGCCCCACTGACTTTTGAAAACATTACCCTCTGAACAGAGATTTCAGAGGAAGTGACACCAGCTTCTTCCCTTCCAGATGCACATATAATGCACCAGAATCAGCCCAAACTCAAAACCAACATGAATTTTTAGAAGTTTGGTTTTCCCTCTTCGTGTCTAACAGTTTCTGAGAGGAACAACCCCAAGATTCCAATACTCGCACTATAACCTAGCAAGGAAACTGTAGCACTATAAGTGGAAATGTAAATTCATTTGGGGATGCGGGCTTGGGCAGATGAAATACTAATAGGTTCCCCCAAAGCCCATAGTAACAGAAAGTTCCTCAGGGTAGCAAAAAATTTGGTGCTCACTCATTTCTGACGGAAGAGATGCCCCATGGCTGCTCTTCCTTTGTTTGGAATCCATACATCACTGATCATGACTTGCACTTCAGATTCCCTAAGAGAAGCCCCATAATGGTATCCTCAGAGATTATAAGCATCCGTCTATGAGGCAAGTTTGAGCACGCGTCAACGCTCTGATTTGAAAACATTGGAGGCACGGCGAGATACTGAGGTCACTTCAAAGGCTCTGAAAATATCAGGAAAGGCTCTGAAGGTTTGAGATGCTGATCTGGTTTATTAAAAAGTCCAGAGTGAAGGAGGGAGGGCAGGAAGGAGAGCCACAAAACAACAAATTAGCTGCTTTAAAAGCAGACACTGCTTCCAGCTTTTGTATAGTCACAGTCCTTGCGAGACGGTGCCAAAATGATCTGGGGACAGGTGGAGTTTCCCAGCAAGAAATCAGGGCCTTGCTTCTCTTAAAAACTTTTCAATCTCCCCAAGCAACAGCTGAACTGGGACAGAACCAGCTCTAGCTTAAAAAAACAAAAAACAAAAAAAACTGCATTGTCAGCTGTCTGCATTGACACAAAATGGCTGCCCGTCAGCCATTTTGTTTCCTTACACTTACCGATATGGAAGCATGCAGCCACTTAACATTTCATTCGCCTCACTGTTTTGCTAAGGTGGAAAAAAAATGACAGTCCCAAACTTTTCAATGGCCCCAGATGTTCTTGTTGTTGCAGTAACATCATTTGTCTGTATGAGCCCCTTCTGCTGTCTGTATTCCCTATAAGAGTTCATTCCCTTGACTCATGGCAGCTGCTTACATGTTTTAATTCGCCGTGCCTCCTGTGAAAATACGGTACTGGTTTTGTGTATCTGGGCATGGCACCATTTAGATCTGGCTCAATTGTATACACCAGCAGAGTGAGAAACACTGACTACAGAAAGGCAACTAGTGGTCTAGCATTCACCTGTAGCTGTTCCCACTTTAAGACAAAAATATCTTTTCCAAACTAGCTAAAGAGAGCAACAGGTCACCCTTAAGTATTTTTAGTTTAACTTCATGTAGAAAAGCAACAGAACCTAACTTCATTTCACACTCCACACTTAAGAGTAAAAAGAAAAGGAGTACTTGTGGCTCAAATAAATTTGTTAGTCTCTAAGGTGCCACAAGTACTCCTTTTCTTTTTGCCGATACAGGCTAACATGGCTGCTACTCTGAAACCTGACACTTAAGAGTGTGACTTAAAATAATACACTTACAAGAGTTAATCAGACGTGCTGTATACAGGCGAAGAGAAATGCAAGCAGAGATTTTAAAATTCACTCACTATAACTGTCTTGGTGCAGCTGTGTTAATTTTTCTTCTCAGTGTTTTATTAATGAAACAGGTCACACTTTATAATAAGGTTAAATTTATAAAGGGCTAGTACATGATTAACAGATGTTTCTATAAACGGCTAATCAATTGTTAGAGATTGCTCTTGACTCCAATTGGTCGTTAATAAGAATCTATACCTTCTATGGATGTACTATTCATATCTGTAACATGCTTATTACATCTACTCATCCTTTATTAACCTTTTAGAAACCCTTTATAAATGTGCCTTAAATATAAAGAGTGACCACAAAGATAACATACTGGCTAGACTTCCAATCAGTACCTTTACCATATATTCTGCCCTCCCTTGCAAAAAAGTTCTATAGAATTTATTAGAATGAAACCAGCAAGGTCCTGTTGACATTTAATAGAAATCTAGAGAAATTTATTCTAAAATGGAGCAATTTTAATAGCGAACGGGACCCTATGGATTGTTCTATTTTAACAATTCTGTAGATTTTGATAGGAGGGATAGAATTCTCTATTAAAGTCCATAGGCTGGTTTGAAAATCCTACAGAAAGAAGATTGCTTTCTATTAAATTCTATAGAACTTTCCCGTAGGGGTTTCATTCAGGTATTGTTAGAATTCAGACATTACTCACACATGGTATCAAATAATGTACAGTGCCAATTGTATACTGTCCAAAGTATTTTCATTTAAAATCCGAACCAAACATCCCAAGCCTGAGGATACAGTACCAGCTGCGTGATCGCCATTTCCATTGCAACCGTCCACCTCGTCCTTTTATGACAAAGCTATTTACATATGGAGGCAAATCTCTTTTCAAGAAATAAGTCTCTTTATGCTGCCCTCGATCCGGGCTGCTTTTTCAAAGTATCTGGTGGTGTAACGTACTCCCCCAAAGAAAGGTGATACTATCACCAAAACCCGATGAACCACCTGTCTAATCGAAATCTGATTGCTGCTTGACTGAGATATATTGTTCTGAACATCCACGGACCAATTGAGCAATGTGATTGTTAGCTGATAAACACAATTATGCTACTGGGGGTGAAAATGCAGACATACTTAAAATAAACCTGCTCTTTTTTTTGGTGCAGAACCTAGTACCTTTGCCATGATACTGCACAGAACCATATGGGAACAGCACCAAGTTCCCCTCAACTTTCACAGCATACCACTTTTCATGGAGCCTCCACCGTATATCACACCTTAAAGCTCACATCTTGTTACAGGAAATATCTTGTTATTATAGTAGCATGATAAATAACTAAACTGTTAGCACTCAAAAAGCAAGAAAGACATATTTTTAAAATAAATTCACCCATTATAATGCTGAGCTGAAAATTTTTAAGGGGAGGCATTTAAACCAAACCAAACCAGAGAGATCACTTTAGCTAAATCCATGTGTTGCTGGACCTGAGGAAAGGTCAAATCCTATTTTCATCTATAGCAAGAGGACACACAACAGGTTAAAGGCATTGATCGGTTCTAATCATACCGAGCCCATGTGTAATACTGCCTGCCCGTCCAAAAACAAATTAGACAATAGCACTCACTGGTATTTTATAAACACACAAGAAAAGAGGGTTGCTTTATTGAATATACGGAACAAACCTTTCCATCCGGCTATACTGTGCAGCCCCATATTTCTGCATGCACCAAGTAGCGCTATATTGATAACACAATAGCTCAGTTTGGCAAACCTAGGCATTTTCAATGCTCAGCATATGCCAAAACTACCCACTCTCTGTCTCCGACTTTGGTCTCCTTCCAAACAGGTCCCTTTTTTTTTTCGTTACAGCCGGTGCCACGTAGAGAGAGAAGCGTTAGGCTCGAACATGGCCGCAGTCTCCGGCAAGAGCCAAGTCCCAGCATCCTCGCTTCCCCCTTCCAGACAGCAAACAAAATGGCCCGGCAGCGGCCATTTTGTTTGCTCTGGAATGGGAGGGAGAAGGGAAGGGAGGGGAGGCGCACACCAGGAGGGCGGTGTGTGTGTGTGGGGGGTGAGTATAAATTAGACAGGAATCAAAGCTCCGCAGAGATGTACTGCTGCATGCTTGCTTCCTGACGCTGGGGAAGGAACGGCCCATCCAGCCCAGCAGCAGCAGAAGAGAAACGGATCAGGTCCTGAGCTTTCTAACTTGTTATAGATGACTGAGCTAGAATCTGCTGAACTTAAAGAGGTAACACTGCATTTCCAAGGCCAGCTGGGTGCCCCCGCCCCGGCTGTCAGCACAGGCAGGGATTCTACTCAGTCCATCCACCTGGACGGAGGGGACGCCCGGCTTGCTCTGTGTAAAAGCTCCTGATGAGAACACAGCAGGAGAACGGAAACCAACCCGGGAATGTCAAACTCCTGAACTTCCCTGGACAGGAAACTGTGCAAATAACACCCACGTAAGGGCATGGGGCAGGGAGCCCAGAGCAAGCAAAGGGGCCCTCGGGAGAGAGATTCATTGGCAATAGGGACAGTACAACCTATAGACTGGCTCCTTATACGAGCTGCATGGCAGTTGCAGGGGAAAAGGCTTTTCTGGCATTTATTAGCTAAGCTAAGCTTTCCCCCATAAACCTCTTTGTTTCAGATACAGCAGCAATACACAATGGTTTGGCATAGTACCTGCCACTGCTCTGTGCTCCCAGAGCCATGTATTTAGTAACACCCAGCTACCGGAAGCTTCTTGAACTAGGGCCGGATCCTAAGCCCAGTGAAAGCAATGGGATCAGGCCCTCAATGCTTGGTATTAAAGTACCTAACAGTGCTAGTGAACACGTCCACTCGGTAGTGCCCTACACCCCCTGAAGTAGAGGCCCCACATTCCCACTCAGGCACAGGCAAAGGGCCCAGACCTGGGACAGATTCTTTTGGGGCTGGTGGTCTGTTCTGGTGGAATCTGGAGAAGGATCTTTCCCAGGACCTTGCAAGTAATCCAGTGCTTTTGGCGTTCATTAACTTCCCTGCACTCTCCGGGGCTAGAGGGAGCCCGGTCTGACTTAACGGTAGGACTGTGAGGAAGGAAAGGCACTTGTTCCATGCATCAGCCACGCCTCCTTTAATATTCCAGCCTGGTGAGGAGGCAGTAAAAGTGAACTCCCGATGAGATAGCTACCAGGGCGTCAGCCCAGGCACGTGAAATGCTGCTGCCAAGCTAACCCCATGGCAAGGACTGAAGCCGAGGGAGCAGGGGTGGCCCTCGCCCCACTATCCCTCTCACTAGAAGGGAAGTTGGATGCATTCTGAGCACCTGTCCAATGTTACGCTACATACAGGTCCATGGGGAGAGAGCTGGAGCATCACCCCTTTGAATGCATCAAGAAGAAAGAAAAACCAGAAGTGGAGGGTTAAATCATGACTGGGGACGGAGCAGGCTCAGCTGGATTCCCATCTGAAGGGAGGTGGCTGACTCATCTGTCAGCCATTACTATAACCTTTGGGTTTGTCCCCTCCTGTTGCCAGCCCTGTGTCTCATTTAATCCTCCCTGGCAACACCGTCAGCCCCATGCAGAACACCCTAGGGATCAGCCTGCTTTACCAGGCTCCCTGGTCTACTGCCTGGGGACACCACTCACAAACCAGGCTCAGTTAAAGTTTCCCTCCCTTTGGCAGCAGTGGCCTGTAGGGTGGCAGGGGAGAGACAGCTTGTCTATGGGAGACAGGACGAGAGAGGTGCAGAGCGAAGCCCAAACTGGGGTGGGGCACCTCTCCAACATGCCACTAATCTCCGCCCCGGTCAACAGTCTTAGCAGAGAGCCCAGGACTGACCTCACCCTAGGTGTGGATCCTTCCAGGTCGCAAGCCGAGGGCGATTCTGAGACTGACTGGATGAAGAGGACTTTGAGTGGTAGCAAGTGTTGAACCTCCATAGCTTAGAGGTCTTCCATCAACACAAGAAACACAGTGCTTGCCTGACACACCGTGACAAAGACAATGGCCGTGGCCAGCTTCATCTTTCGGGCCCTGCTAGCAAGTGGCAAATGGTTTCTGGCAAAACCCTCTCTGCTTCTATCCATGGCATCGGTGCCCTTACCTCCTGCTCTTGCATTGTAAGGGCCTAAGGACACAATGAGATCTGGTGGCGTCTCGTGCATAGCCCAGTATAAATTCACTCTCAGTCGTTTGGTTTGAAAGATGCAGGACAAATCTATGGGAATCAGGACTGTCCCTCAGGATTTGGGATGGGTGCGAGCCCTGCTCCAACTATCAGCCCCAGCACCCGTTGAAGCAACTGTAAATGCCAAAGCCTGGTGGAGAGACTGAAAACCTTAAAGATGCCATAGCAAAATCCCCAAAGGAAGGGTGTTAATTGGGCATGTCACTTAGTCGCCCAGTGCCTCAGTGTCCCCATCTTTACAATGGGGGTAAAGATACTGATCCACTTTCGCAACGTGCCCCAAGATCTTCAGATGAAAAGTGCGATGCAGGATGTGGGCCAAGTTCTATTATCTTTTTTAAAAAGCCTTCCTCTTTCTACCCTGCTGGTGTTGCAGCATGGCTGTTAAACACCCCTCCCCGCGCCCATTTATATGCTCCTTGCTCGTGCAAACACACCTTCAAGCCCCATCACTGGCTCAGGCACACACTCACACTCCTTCCCTTGTGCAGACACACACACACTAAGGTGGCCAGATGTCCTGATTTTATAGGGACAGTCCCGATATTTGGGGCTTTGACTTACATAGGTGCCTATTACCCCGCACCCCGTCTCAATTTTACACACTTGCTGTCTGATCACCCTAGCACGCACACACCCGTGCATTCAATGTCCCTCACGCATGCATGGACCCTCCTTCTTGCTTGCATCTTTGCTTGTGTATACATGCACACGCCTATAGTGTACATGCACACGGTACCTGGACTAAATTGCACTGACTATGCAACAAGCACTCTGGGGTGGAGTGTGACTCGAGCACTGTTAATTGTCTCTGCCATTCATGCACCATCTCCCTCATGACCCTCATCTCCATCCTCATGGGGGGTAATGCTGCCTGGGAGGCTGCCTCGGTGGCCCCTAGCCCATGTTCTCAGAGAAGGTTGCCTTGCAGACAACGTGTCCTCAGTGTGAACTCTTCCGGGCCCATGCTGCAGCTGTTAAGCTTTTATTTAAAATGAGGCTAAAAATAAAACCTGGTGCAAGTTCCTCATTCATCAGAGATCCGCTGGGTTTGTTTCCCTCTCATGGAGAGCGTGGCAGCAGGGCCAGATGGGAGTGGCTCCGAGCTGCTCCTGTTTGCTAGTGGCAGCAGGGCCAGATGGGAGTGGCTCCGAGCCGCTCCTGTTTGCTAGTGAGCTCTGTGCACCAGGCACGGTAGAGCACCAGGATCACTTGGCTCAAGAGCCCAGAGCCTTCTCTCTAGGCTCAATGCTCTTTGTCCTGCAGGTTGCCTTGGCACTTACCCGGGGGGACTTTTGCACAGTACATTAAATATACTTTGCCCACAATGGCTGGGATTTCAAATGAGCTTCAGTTAGGCATCCAAATCCCACTGAAAGTGTATAGGAGCTGCCTCCTGTTAGTTCCAGTAGGAGCCAGGCCATGGCAATTCACATCAATCCTCTGTGCAGCTAACAGAAGCCCCAGAATATTCTACACGGAGGTAGGCGGTGACTATGTCAGACATCCACCCACGTTTTGAGAGACAAATCAGAGAAACTGAATGGGAAAGGGCTGGGTATGCAAAGCTGCCTGGGGGATCTGGATGTGCAGTTCCAATTAGTTACTGTGGGAGCTGGGATCCAAATCCCTGATTTTCAGCCTTGGTCTTTCCTACTGCAATTGACTGAGGCTAGTGAGATCAGCTGCTCACCATCTCGTGGTCCAGGCTTCGGGCCTCCCCAGCATCAAGATCTCATCCAGAGAACTCTCACAGTGAGGATGTTTGCTGGAGTCCCTCCCAGGCTTATCCAGAGCCCCATGGGCCTTCTGGGACACATCCATAGTCTCTCTTTGCATAGACTTCTTCGATGATCTCTCCCCACAAACACCGTCCACATTGCTTCTGGTTTATGTAATATACAACTTCTGCCCACGTGGACAAGTAACAAAGGGCTTTATTGGTTTCATCAGTGGAAGATGCCTCATGCATCCCCTATGGAAGTGGAGGAACCGGGCTGTTTTCGCCTCACATGGTATGAGTGGGTGGATGCAGAAATAAGTCTTGTTAAACGGATGGAGTTTTCTCTGTCCAGGTTCTTATGGCAGCACCTTTCATTGTAATATTTGAGCAAGCCCCTTCCCCCCCCACAAAAGGGTGTTTAGGAAATCGTAGAATGGCAGCAGATCGTTTGTGAAGAGAAGGCAGAGAAGTAATGTGGTCTATCAGTCTGAGCATGGGACTGGATTGCATTCACCCCATGTCCTATCTGCCACCGACTCACTGGGTGAGTCACCTTGCCTATCGGTGCCTCAGGTTCTTCATCTGGGAGATTAACACCCGCTCCCTGTGGTGCTGGGAATATTAATTAGCTAATGCCCTACAGTGCTTTGAACAAGTAAAGCACTTAAGGTGCTAAATAGCATGAAGCTCTAAACCCAAAACTGGCTTCAAACAAGCTCTAAACCCACTCCCGGAAAAAAAAAAATCAATCTTGTTTTCATTTTTCAAGATCTATTTCCACAACTCTTGAAGCTACTAAGAGCTGCGCCCAGAGCCCATTCTAAGTTACTGAGCCACTGAGCTAGTTCAGAGCCCTCTCCTCTCAGGATCCATCACACGGGAGCCTAGAAATGCAGTTGAGGTTCTTCTTCTCATGGTGGTGGCACTGAGGGTCCATCCCAGCTGGGCACCGAAATCCAGTTCAGGGTCTTCTCCTATGGCCTACAGCCAGAGCCCATTCAACTTGTACATGTGACTTCGCCTCTGAACTATGCCCAGAGCCCATTCTGGATGACTTCCCACTCCCAGCTCCTCCTCTTCCTTCCAGAAAGCTCACAGACTGAGACAGAGCTCCACCAGCTAGAAAGAGTGAGGATCAAGTAACCAGGACACATTCCAAATTGGATTTGGATGCATAGTAGATGTGGATGCTGTAGGTCCAACTTCTTTAGACGTAGGCCTGTGTTGGACACATCAAAAGGGCAATCAGGCATTTTATGCAGCCTCAGACCTGTCTAGACATCTACCCATGATTTCTAATGGGAGCCATGAGATTTACGAATGACAGCTAAAGTCCAGAGTCAAATCTCAGGGGCGAGCTGGGGTCATAACCTAGCTCTGAAGTGACTAAATCAAACACCCGACCACCGTGACTGGGTGTCTTAGCAAGGGCAGGTGGTGGTTGTGAGACTCTTGCATTGATCCTTTCCCAATCATTCCATCTGAATCCGGCACTTCAACATTGCGGAGAAATTCGCCTCCCTGGAGCAGCTGCATATGTGCATCTTAGAAGAGTTTTTGTACACAGGTGGGCGTGGGGTGGAGGGGGGGGGGAAGCTAGTTTTCTATCACAAAGAACTTTTTGCCTGGAGACGCAAGAAAAGGTATTTGTGCCTCGAAGGGAAATCTGCCTTCAAGTGCCTGGCTTGTAGAGTTAGTTAAGGGGTCTAACAGATGCCTCTAATATGTTAATGAAGAAAAGAGATACAGCAGCCTCGATCCTTCCACTGCGAGAAATGGCCATCCACTGATTGATACGGGCTTAACCTTAAGCCATCAAACTGCATTTCCAGTTAAAGAGCTTTCAGGCATTTGCTACACAGGTGTTTAACTCATTAGTTTTCAGCACACTTAGGTGGCCCTTATGAATTTAGCAGTCTCTTTGGGCCAATCCTGGAGCTGGGCCTACGATCATGCAAAGAAATGTCCTAAATGGAACCTCTGAAAGTCAAGATCTCCAGTGGGTTCTGTGTGGCTCTTCCTACACAAGAAGAGACAGATCCTGCCCCAAGGGTCTCCCCATCTAGGCTGGACAAATGTACTGGCCATAGTGGGAGGGATGGATGGAACATGAAGTCATGACCATTTGCCTTGTTGGAGAATTGAGATCAGGCCCTTTAAAAAAAGCCTGATTCTCCTCTCACAGCAGTTATGTAATTCCATGGATTTCAACGGAGTTACTCCTGATTTGAAAGAAATGTATAGGGACAACAATTAAGTCATTTCTATAGGTCAAATTTTCAAACTTCCTAGATTTAAACACCTAACTCCACAGTTGGACAACTAGGCACCCACCCACTGATCCAAAACCCTTTGAACTCAGTGGAAATCTGTCATTGGATCAGCCCTTACGGTTGAATTTTTGAAAGAACTCAGATGCCTAAATGGGAACTAACTAGGAGCCAGATTTTCAAACATACTTAGCTCTTCCTAGCATGACACTATGGCCAGGTTTTCAAAAGAGCCCTGCACCTGAAGTGCTGAGCTCTTCAAAAATCTGGGTCCATGTTTGTGCATGCAAAGTTCTTAAAAATTTAGCCAGTAGTGCCCAAAATAAGTACATAGGGGGACTACCTTTAGCTCCCACTTTGCAACACACATACATACAACATAGCCCCAAAACAGCTGCATTTCTCTTTCCTCTCCATTGTGTCTAACAATCTCATAGATAGAGACTTGTCATTCATATTCTTTGCCAACTCACGGACTCCTGTTCAGTTTTGTCCCATCAGCTGTTTGGACTGCTTTTAACCCGGTGCTTCTTATGTTGTTGATCTTCCATGCCCTTCTGTGTGTCCTGCCATCCTCCAGGATGTCAGCACTGCCCGGAGAATAGGGTGGATCACTTGGGGCTCAGCAGTGGCAGAGCACAGAACAGGGCAGGCCCTACGCAAAGCAAGGACTGTAGCTTTTGTTTGCTTTTATTCATCCCTTGATGACAAATGAGTGCATATCAGAATACACAGAATGATAACATTTAGAATCCAGAGGACACTCCCGTCCAATTTTGAGAGGATTTAAAACAGGTTAAATTTTGGGCCTAGGCTACTAGCATCCCTCGAACACCAAGTGAAATGTTTAATTCATAACAAGTCCCTCAGATTGTTTCCGGTCGAAAATGATGCTGTTGCTCTTCAGTAAGAATTGTGGAACAGTGAGGAAATGTCAGAAGCGCAACGACTTGGGACATTTAAAATGACACTGAGCCTAGAGTGTTGGCTCTTTGGGGAGGAACCGTCTTTGTGTTCTGGGTTTGTACAGCCCCTGGCACAATGGGCGCCTGGTCCGGGACTGCTAGGATGTACTGCACAGCACATAATAAATAATAACGCACTGAAGCATAGCATGATCGAGGGGAGGGGACACAGGGGTAGGAAACAGGACTGGGTACTGCTCTGCCACTGAGTTGCTGGGTGACATTTCAGAAGTCATCATGTTACTGTCCTACTGTACCTCATGGCTGTGTTGTGAAGAATCATTAGCTAATGGGACAGATCCTCCATTAACAATTCACAGCAGCTGAGAAGCTGGCCCAGCAGTTGTAAAAGCACTTTTGACAAGGTACTACATAAAGGCCAAGTTTTTATTATCACGGTAGGGCAAGTTTTTAAAAAACCTGGAGTCCTAAAGATAGGCTCCAAACTCCATTATTTAGGCCTGATGGGAGCTGCTGGCTACTTACTGCTTTTGAAAAGCAGGCCCCTTATTTAGACCCCTGTATAAAGACTTCGGAATCTAACTTTAGGTCCCCCCCCCCTTTTAAAAAGTCTTGGTGATGGACAGCAAGCTTGCATGGGCCTGGGGGATGAACATGATAACATCCTCCACATTGAACTTCTCAGAGAGGAGGAGTCAAGGAGCTACTAGTCAGAAAGCTCAGAGCCTACAACCGTCTTAGACAGGGCACCCCAAAGACATCTCAGTGATCCATAAAGCAGACTCTGATCCCCCTGAATGGGATATCTGCTCGTCCATGGGTAGAGAGGGCATTTTACCCAGGTCGCTACTGCAATTCACAACAGCCATACTATGACTGATGCTGCCGTTCAATTAGCTGTACTTCTCATTAAGCCGTTTCCGAATCGCTGAGCAGCGTCGCTGGCTGGGAGGGGAGGAAGGGACAGCGGTGATGGTCAAGGTGTGGCAGGGTGTCCCGGTTAGTGGTGTCAAGCGGTGCTCGTTAAATGTCCCAGAGTATAAAGCCGGCTTCTGCCTGTGATTGGGGGAAGCACTGCTGATGTGTAAAGACAAACAGATGGGTCAGTTTCACAGGGAGAAATGGGCTCTTCTGTACTCCAGACTCACCAGCTGAAAGATTTCCTCCTAAGTCCACCTCCATGTCTCTGGGCATTCGTCCCCTTCACCTGGAAACCTCATGTCAGATAATTCCCAAAGACGGGCCCGGTTCTGCAGAGCTGAGATCCAGATGGGAAATCCCACAGAGTTCCAGGGCGTTTGGATCCAAGCTTAGGTTTGGGGCCTATCTCAAACATCAGTTTCAAATGCTGCATGCTATGTTCTTCTCTTACTTTGGAGCCTCATTTTATGGCTTTTCCTTCCTCCCTGGATCTCCTAAAGCCTGGGGAGCCGGCTGGATTAACAGGAACAACTCCTTCAGCAAAGAAACCTGCAAAATTCCTGCATCCTGTGGGAATCAGGAAGGTAAAACTGCTCCCATAACAAGTCTGATGTTTCTGTAGCCCCAGGCCGCAGCCCCCTGAAGAATGCAAAAGAGCTACAGATTGTGCTGTCAATTAATATGTTGAGCACAGCTCTGCAGCTGTACAGAGTAAAGCAGGTACCTTGGCAAAGACACAGGAAGCGCTGCATCCTCCACTGAAATGCAACCTCCTCTGGGGTAAAATATAGCAAGCGTTCAACAGGGCACAGCAACCCTGCCCAGTAAAGGAGTCAAGAACCCCTCAAGGTATGGAAACTTCAGAGGGAATCTAAGGGTAGGTGGAATATAACGGATCAGTACTCTAAGGAATAGTCTTACTCTATACAAGGGGAACTTTACTCCTTGCAGGGGCTCAGGAGCTCAGTTTTACAACTCACTCAGCACTGGTGCATTGGTACAGTTCTGCCTCAGAGGGAAGAGCCCCAGCTGCTGAATCCCCAGCCTTGCAGTGCTCTGGGTTTCCTTTGCACACCTCCGGCAGCCACCTACCATCTCGGCCCCAACCTGGCTTCGCTGAAGAGACAGACAAGAGCCCAGCATGCCTGCAGTGCTGGCTGCAAAAAGCAACAAAGATTCTGTTGGCACATATTATTTTACCGTAGTGCCATCTAGCTTGTTTGTTTCCTCGCTAGTGGGCCAGCTGGGCACCCCTGGCGCAAAGGGGAAGCTGAGGTGGATTCCAGGGAACTCCGCTGTGTAAATAGCTGCCGTTAAATCAGCCGCTACAGTCCTCTTTTGCATTTGTTCCTCAATGATTAACTCTGCCTGCTCCAGACCAGCTGCTTGAATGGGAGCCAGCCTGCATTCCAATGGGGCTGCTGGGACTCTCCTCCCGCTGCACACACAGGGTTCTCCTTCCTCCTCCTCCAGAGAGTCCCTTTAAAATGCTCTGTAGACGCCTGCTGCAGGGTTGGTACAATTCCCCCCTATACACACACTCCCCCAAAGTCCTTCCTTCGGGCCCTGTAGCTGAAAGCTTGAGATTCCATGCACGGCCCGAAACTTGCCTATCCCCCCCTCCAGCCCCCAGCTGGCACGGATCATATCCAGAGCTTGTATGCAACGGGTTATATGGGTCCAGCCCAAACCAGGGCAGGGATAAAGGAGTGACGCTCCCCCCTGAATCCTCGGTGGCAATCATGTTATTCCCATGAGTTCTCAGGCCAGCGGAAGTCTAAACCACCTGGCCCATGAAACATCCCACGAGTTCCGTTAGGACCCCATGACCTGGAAAGCCCCTGTGCTTTGGGCAGCTTTGGCTGGGCCGAGCCTGGACACTGCCCATCAGGCAGAGACAATAAATGAGGTGCTCTAATGCATAAACCCTAGGATTGTGGGGGAGGCTGAAGGTCCATGTGGAACAATCTATCAGGCAAGGAGAACCGTTCACTCAGACAAGCCAAAGGGGCAGGGCTGTGCTGCTGTGCAGAGAATCCTGGGAGCCTCTCCCTAAGGATCAATGCATTTTTCACTGCCCAAACCTAGAGTGGTGAGGACAAGGGGAACCTGATGGTGAGCAGCAGGGCAGAGCCAGTCATGAAGCAGTAACTGCGTGGGGACCTCCTACGGTGCTGGTCCTCCCACTGAAAAGACCTTCAGCCATCTGGGCCCAACTCCCTACTCATGTTACAATGCAACACTATCATCACCACCACAAAGGTCTTTTTGAGCAAGTTCCAACTTAAGGCCAGTAAAAGACACAATGATCCAATTGCAAATTCCCTCTTAATTTAAAGAATTTATTATTATCGTTTAGCCACGGTCTGGGAGCTCAAGTCTTATTTTGCTGTTCCCTGTACAGAACACAACAGCTGCGTCCCTTGGCAGAGCCCTGAAGGGCGCTTACAGGGGTGCCAGATGTTTTGCTTAGGACACGTCAGAAATTTCTTGCTCCAGCTCAGATCTCGCGCCTCGCCCTGAGGGCCTGATCCAAAGACCACTGGCGTCAATGGGCGTCTTTCCGTTGACTTCAGCGGGCTTTGGATGAGGTCTCATGACCTCTTCTTGTTAAGAAGAAAAAGGGAGGAGTAGCATTTCATGCAGCTTGGGAAATTAATGGCCCTGCCCCTGGGCTGTATTTGTAACAATAATCTGCTGGGGAGAATGGAGAAGCTAAAGAGGCCCCTTCTCGTTATCGTTAAAGAGTCAGATCTTCTGATGTTGTAAACTGGCCTAGCTCCATTGACTTCAACTGAGGCCCGGTCTACACTAAAAAGTTACGTCAACCAAGCCACGTCGCTCAGGGATGTGTGAAAAGTCCACACCCCAAGTGACGTAATTAAGCCGACCTAACTGCCGGTGCAGACAGCACTCAGTCAATGGAAGAAGTCTTCCATCAACCTAGCTCCTGCCTCTTGGGGAGCTGGATTAACTATGCCGACAGGAGAACCCCTCCTGTTGGTGTAGGCTGTGTTTACAGGGACCTGCTGCCGTGGCGCAGCTGTGCTGCTGTAGCATTTCAAGTGTAGACAAGCCCTGCACTAGGCTGATTTAGATCAGGTCCTCAGCTGTCACAAGAAATCCTGTTTGGGGCCCGATCCTGAGAACTCCTAAGCAGCCCCAGCTCCTGCTCAGATTAGCATCAAGCCTTGACTGCCAAATGTATCTGAGGCGAAACCCAATGGCCTGTTTTTCAGAGGGGCTGGACATCTGCAGCTTTCATTGCCTTCAGCTGGATTTATGGGCACTCAGTGCTTATGCAAATCAGGCCTCGGGAATGGACTATCATCCTTTGAGTTGAATGCATTATTTCTAGGATCACGTTTACATGGACGTCATCAGCACCCAAGTCACCACCCACATCACTTCTAAAGAGACTCCTATCGGAGGGCATCTCAAAAAGCAAAACAGTCCATCTTGTGTCCCTTCAGATCATTGAACTAATGGGGAAACCAAGGCTTTAAAAAGTTATGATGTATTAATTGCCTGTCGTATGCTCAGCACTGTACAGAATATGGCTTATGGGCCAGATTGACAATGGGAGTTAGCCACCTTGATGCTTTTGAAAATCTAACTAGGCAGCTCTCTGCATCTTTAGGGGCCTAAATATCTTTAAAAATTTGGTCTTACGTGACTTATCCATAGTCATGCAGCACTTGGCAAAATGGAGTCCCAACTGTGCTACTGTAATAAAAATGATACATTACCGGGAGAGGAACCCAGGAGTCCTGGCACCCAATCACCTTATTCTACTAGTCCCCAGTGGCTCACTAACTGGTTCACATGCAAGGAGACCAGAAAAGCATTTCTCTTTCCTTCCTCAGTTGGATATTTCAATGCTACCTTAAAGAAGGGGTTAGATTTTCTTACACATTTTGACAGGGTGGGCCTGAGGTGGAGAAGGGGATTGTTTCACACTCACGTCCCACTCGGGAGCAGGCGGTGAGCATTCTGCTGGTAGCAGGTGACAATCCGGAAGTGAAAAAGGAGATTTTCAGAGCCCGGTTTGTGTCTCTGTAGGAATGCAAAAGGGGAGACAAAACCTAGGGGAGCCTCTATTTATGTTCTGGTTAAGAGAGCAGCAGCGCTGGGGAACCCGGGCCCAGGTGTTTAGTATTCAGCAGGCATGCTCCTTAAAAGAAAAACCAGAGGCCAATTTTAAGATCTCACTGTACATCCATGCATCACACATGGCAGGGGCTTTCTGGGAGATGTATGGTGGGGGAAATGGATGTCCCTACTGCTTACAAACATTTCCAGAAAGAGTTCAGGAGGGAGGGAGGCACGGGGCGGGGGGGGGAAATCTGTTGCTCTCACTGAAACAATCTGCTTTTGTTGAGTACGAAACAGGCCTAAATTAAGTTTGACATAAAGAGGCCAGATTTTTAGAGGCCGGGCCAAAACCCTGAGCTGCGTTAAGCCAGAGTCTGAGGTGGAATTGCTCTGGATTTACACCGATTGCCAGGGAGGACAGGGTGTAGTCGCAAAAAGGGAGGAGCGGTCCAGGGAGAGGCAAAGTGTGTGCTCCGCAAAGTGCCCTCTGTAATCCTGCCCAGCATTCCCGGATGCCTCAGTAATATGGGCAGATTCCGCTCAATAAAGCCCCGTCCAGATCCATCTCCAAGGGCCACAACCGTGCTCCAGAAACCATCCCTCCCGCACGCCTCGCTCTCCCTCGCACCTTCTCTTGGCACCTGAACAATCTCTGAGACACCTCTGGGCGACACAACTGGGCAAACCAGAGAAAGATCCCCAGACACATCCCACCCCGCTGGGACCTCGTGCCCGGTGAGGCCCCTCTGAATCTCCGCCAAGCAAGCCAAAGGGATGAAAAACGAGCCAGCTTCTAAACAGTTAAACGCATTACAAAATGAAGAGAGAGGATCCAGCCATTTTATTTCCCTCCATCTCCCTCACTCCAGATTAAAATCCCCCCCCCCCAAAATATTCTCCCCCTCTGCCCCAGCCTGTGCTAGATTCCCTCCACCCCACCCCGCACGATGGAAAAGGAGCACGCACCCAGGGGTCGGCTCGGCATTGTAAGCTTCCACCACGTTAGCTGCGGCTGCCATGTTGAATGGCAAATCCGACATGATTCAACATTTTCCCTCTGCGTTGCATAGGGTGGCGAAAAGAAACACACACCCAGCCCCAAAGCGACTCTTAAGAGCTGCAAATGGCCCAATCTGCAGGTGGAAGGGAAAGGGAGGCCAGAGGAAAACGATAATTGAATCCTGGTTCAAATATATGTTTTTTAAAAGTCAGATGTTTTAGCGCCCAGGACCGAAGGAGCAAAAGGAAGAGGAGGGGTGAGGGTTGCAGCAACAACAAAGCGACTGAGCATTTGGACAAATGAAACGTTATTTAAAATTTAAAAAAAAAAAAAATAAATGTAAGAGCTAGGTTTGATTTCGTACCAAGCCAGCGAGAGAGACGCACCGTGGAGGAGAATAGTTTGGTTGTTGAAGTAGCCACTGGATTTAGCTCCGCTTTTCCGGACAATCATCGGGGAAGGATCCTTTTTTCGAGAAAGGCCAGTTTGAGGGAGGCAGCTTTCTCCCCCCCTCCTCTCTCTCTCCCCTTTCCTTCTCCTAACAGCTCGGCGCTAAGAAATGGGTGGTGCCTGCATGCCAGGCTTCATCCAAACGAGACGCCAAAGGCCGAGGAGAGGCTGGCACAAAGGGACGCTGGCAGGAATTCCAGCACTCAGGAGCTGCCTTTCCTTGTGCCCTTGGGACAATCCCTCTTTATTACGTAGCTCGGATTTAAAAACCAAAAAAAAAAAAAACCACCCGTTCTGGTCTGAAAAGTTACCCAAGCCCAATCAAAAACAACCCAAAGGACAAAAACTTCCTTTAGATCAACACAGGTTACACAAAAGGCCAGTTTTTACCTCCCTCCCCCCCCACCGCCCTGACCTCCCCAGCATGCCAGCCCAACATCCGCGTGAAAATAAATCCTGGTTCCCTCCTTCCTGGTTTTCAGGAGGTGGCGGGGTCCTTTAGCAGGAGTGAGAGCGAGACACACCCAAAGAGAGAGAGAGAGATCTATAGCGAAAAACCTTACCGCAGAGGAAGAATCAGTTTTTGCTGTCTTTAAGTACCTGGGGCTGTGCCGATAATAAAAGGGGGTTAAGAAGTGGGGGTAGGGGGCGGGGGGCAGATGGGGGCTGGTAATGCAGCTGGGGAGATGCCAAAAAAAGCAGAACAAAACACGTTTTAGTTTTGTCTGCACCAGCCTGCGACAGTGAGCAAGCGAGCGAGCGAGATGCACAGTGAAAACGCTGCTGAGCTCGGAAACGGGCCTACAGCCACTTTGGAAGCCTCGGCAATAATTCTCTCCCTTCCTCGCATTCACCCTGCCCACTCTGGCTCGGCTGCCAAGTCGGAGAGTTGGCACGGCTTCCCAGGCAGCGCGGAACAAAGCCGTCACCCATCCCTGAACAGGCGCTGACGGCAGGCTAAGTGACAGGCGCATCTTCTGCATGTTAATCCAAGGGGTGAGGAGGAGAGAGCAAAATCCACCGGCTCCCCCGCCACCGGCCACTCCTTTCCAACCCGAGCCCCGGTGGGCCCCGTGCACCGTCCGCAAGGCAGGAGCCCTGGAGAAACAGAGCTGGCCCGGCAAGTCAAACAAACAAGCAAGCAAGCGCAGGATTTAAATACAAACCACCGCCCGACCCAGCAGCACCCTGGCAAACAAGGCCGCTCGGCATCTGCTGTACCTGTTCCCGCTGCCTTCATCTCGCCTTGGAACCGTGACAAGAGAGAAGCGTCGCCTCTGGTGGGCTCTCGCAGCCTCGGGTCTGCAACCCTGTGCAGGAAGTTGGCACCGATCCCAGGTAGGACTTTACTCCCACATCCCCCCCCCCCCCCCCCGCCTCCCGCGTCTTTCTCTCCCCTCCCCTCCTCCACCCACCCTATTCCTTGGCAAATCCCCCCCCCCATTCTTAACTTACTCCCCCCCGCCCCTGGCTGCATGGGCGCAGGGCACGCTAGCGACCAGACACATTCAATGCCCTTCAGAGCACCAGCCAAGAAACACGCACACACCCCTTAAGGGTGACCCGGGCAGCACAGAGAAAGCAGCTGGCTCCCCTAAACGCCTGTTTTGACACGAGGGTTGGGTTGGGTGGGTCGGGGCGGGAGGTTTGGCGGGGGGGGGGGGGGTTGTTTTGGGTTTTTTTGTGCTTGGCAGACCGGTCCAAACACGAGGGGAAGAGAGGGAAAAAAAAAATTAAAGCCCCGACTCTGTCCAGGACAATCAGAAGGGAAGGTGGAGATTAGTGCAACTCCCAGATCACAACCCTCCCTCCCAGCTTCCCCCACATCCATTCACCCCCCCCCTTGTCTTTTTTAATATTCCCAGCGCCTGCATTATTCCAGTCCACAAGCGGGAAGGAGTTTACAGTACAGACTCTCTCTTGAGGCTGCCAGCAGGAAAGAGAGGGAGTTCTCACAATCGAACAGCGAGAAGAGCAAGGAGAAATTAACATCCAATTAGCGCCGTGTTTAACGAGGGAGACAGAGACAGCCGTTGTTTTATTGCCCTGTTCTTTTCATTCGGATCTGACAGGCAGCGCGGCAGGCACCCCCGGCTGCAGTGACGTCATTTTCCCCCCCTTTTTCCTCCAACAAGTTTCCCAGAGGTGGATCGTCAACTCAGCTGGGGAAATTCGTTACTTTCTTGCATTAAAAATTATTCTCCCTCCTCCCCACCCCAAAAAAACGAACAAAAAAACCCATCTCCCTTCGTTCTTGTAAAAGCCAATCCAGGAGACTATTTCTCTGCGTGTCTGTCTCGCTCGCTTGTTTTCCTGCTCTGAGACAGCTCTCTCAGCTTGTAAAAGTTTGAGCCATGTGACACTCCACCCAGCCTCCTTTGGCAGCGTGACAAGAACCGCTTTGGTGTATCAAAGAGAACAGGCAGCTTTTAAGGAAGAAACTCGATTCAGAAAGATTAAAGAATTATGATGTTTTAATCAAGGGAGAGAGAGAGGTTGGGGAGGGAAAACTGCTCATTGCATCTGGATCAACAGGAGCGGCCTTCACAAAAGGCTGTGGCAGCAGAATAGACAGCAGGAGTGTTTGAGGAGGTGGTGGTGGGGGGGGGGGTTTGAAGCAGAAGTGGGAGAGACTTATTTAACAGTTCCAAGCTCATCATTTTCCCCTCCTCCCGCCCCCCCTCCTTTAGGCTGCTGTGAAGAAAGGCCGGGGAGCGAGCGTCACATTTTCAAGGGCTTCACCATCTCTTGTGGAATCCTGCAACCTGTCACAAAACTCTCATGAGACATTTCCATCTCCAGAGAGGCAGGGACAGAGAAACACACTGCCCAGCACACGTACAAACCTCAGTGAGCTTCGCATCTGGGAAGATAGGGCTGCCTTTGCGTCTCCTCCACATCCCAGCTCCCCCTTCCCAAGGCGCAGAGCAGATTCGTCGCCACTTTCACAAATGACAAAAGGACTGGCTCCTTATAATCATCCGTTAAACCTTCTCAAAACTCTACACACTTTGCCACTTCAAAGCTGGCCTTTCTCAGCAGGAACAATGGGACTGGGTGAGTCTAACAGGAACCACCCGGCTTGGTGTTACTTGTTTCGGGTGGTTTCCCTCCAACACTAGCACGGGGATGTATTTTGCCCCCTGATTCCAAAACTGGGCTTACCAACTCTGACAGAGAAACCAGCCACCCTCCCCCCAGGACACCTGAGCTGTGCCCCAGCTCCAACAGGCTTAAGCGACAGAATCCCAGGTTTCCAGTCCTACTTTGTATGAGCTTTAAAGGTCTGTTCTACACTGCACGGTTAAGTCAACACAAGGCAGCTTACATTGACCTAGTTGTGGATGTGTCATTCAGAAGATCAGTCTCTTCTAGATGACTGGCCCCTTGGGCAGTTGCTTAAGACAGATCTTGTTAAGAACATAAGAACGGCCATATTGAGTCCATCTAGCCCAGCGTGCTGTCTTCTGACAGTGGTCAATGCCAGGTGCTTCAAGGGAATGAACAGAACAGGTCATCATCAAGTGATCCATCCCATTGCCCATTCCCAGCTTCTAGCAAAGAGGGGCGAGGGACACCTCTAGGGACATGGCTAATAGCCATGGATGGACCTGGCTATTAGCGGACATGGCTAATAGCCATGGATAGACCTATCCTCCATGAATTTATCTAGTTCTTTTTGAACTCTGTTATAGGCTTAGCCTTCACAACGTCCTCTGGCAAGGAGCACCACAGGTTGACTGTGCGTGGTGTGAAGAAATACTTCCTTTTGTTTGTTTTAAACCTGCTATTAATTTAATTGGGTGACCCCTAGTTCTTGTGTTTTGAGGAGGAGTAAATAACACTTCTTTATTTACTTTCTCCACACTACTCATGATTTTACTCTATTGTATCCCCCCTTAGTCATCTCTTTCCCAAGCTGAAAAGTCCCAGTCTTATTTACTCTCTCCTGGTTGTGCTATATAAACACAACTCCACGCCTGCAAGATGCTGAGCATCTAGAACTCACACCAGAGCCAACGGGAAGTAAGGGTACTCAGCAGCTCATAAACAGTGACTGCAATGTCGGGGGGGGAGGGGGGGGGGGGAGATGTCTATACATCCCTGGGTTTTTAAGGGAATTCCAGTGAGGTGGAAGGGCATCAGCAATGAGTCAACCAAGCTTCCTGTTATAGAGGGGATCAGAAAGAACCCAGGCTGCTGGCCTCAAACAGGAGGGACAACGGAGGAATTAAGCACTAATGCCTGTAAATTAGCACTTCAAGCCTCTTCAAAGGCTCTTCCACCAGCCGGCCATCCAAGGAAAGCCACATACCCTTCTGATTGCAAGGAGCACTTAGGGTGTGGCCCCATCTTGTCAACATCCCGCTGCCACCCAAGGGTACTCTCTTGGGGAGGCCTCTCCTCACTCTGCTGACTAGCACTACGATTACACCTGTACATCTGATGCATAAGCCCCAGCGAACCAGGGATTTGCACACTCACAGGTCGAGAGGAGCTTCGTCTCCTCTCGAGTCAGTGACTGTGCTGTTCTGGACCACAAGCTCTTTGAGATGGTGGCCGCTTCACGCTTTGTTGCGATTTGGATTAGGGGGTGAGAAGGCCCCATGGGGAAGATGAATTAGATGTGATTTGGTAAGATCGCCCTGATAGGATTCAGTGCCTGAAAAAAGCCCTGGGACTGGATGCTCAAAAATGTCCTCTCTACCTCTCTCCCACCCATCCAAGCTGTCTTCCACTCCTGTCTAGGCCCTGCCATCACTTTCCCCACTCCCTCCTCCTAGGTTCCAAGCACCTTCTCTTCTACCAGCTACCCTTCCCCATATCCAGGGTGAGATTCTGGCTCAGATCCTCAAAAGGTATTTAGATGCCTAAATCCCATTGATTTCAATAGGAGTTACGTGCCTACAACTTCAAGGATCTGGGCCTTTGTCCCCATCATATACTGAATCCGATCCCCATATACATACCCTGACCCAGTTATGCCCCAGGATCCAGTCATTCTGCCCGACTAGCAATGAGATCCAGTTCCATCTCCCCTTCGCAGCCCCTCCGCTGTGGATTTTCTTTCCCACACAACATGAGCACCCAAAATGCGGCTGGTTCATGCCTGCTTTTGCTTCCCCTTCATGAACAGCACCTTACAATAGTGCGCGCTCTGGGAGCTGCTGGAATCATAACAGGCAAGGTCAAGCACAAACTGACCAGGATCACTGCTGCCTAAGCTCCACCCTCCTCCGCAAGGCACAGCATCCTAAGTCACCCTTACAGCAGAAGAGGAGGTCTCTGGGCTCCTCATGCCTAACAAGCCATTTTGCGGACAGGTGCTGGGATAGCGCCAGACACAGCCAAGCCCCCTCTGTTGTTCCCAAGTAGGAAGGATTAAAGCCTGGTGACCCCGCCCCCTCAAAAGCAGGAATCAGCTGCTCTTTGCCTACATGTAGCTTGTGTGGGAGGGGAGAAAGCAAACATTTCTATCAGCATTAAGGACATACTCTGCAGGCACGTGCCTGGGGGCTGCAGCAGGCATGGCTCTGCAGCTAGCTGGGGACCCACGAGAACCCTCCGTGCACGGAGTGTGGCGGCATCTTCCTTTCTCCTCAGGCACTTTGATACCACTGCAATGGGCCCACCAGAACCACTTCGATTTCCCTTCACGCAGCCCTGCAGGCAGGAAAGAGCCTTTGTGTGCATGAGAATCTTCTTGGACTCTCTTAGCAAAAGGGAGGCTGTGACAGGTCACAAGGGAGCAGGGCTGTGGGAAGGGAAAAGGAAGTGAAACGAGGCAATTGTAGTAGGGCTGGAATCAGACACCAGCCATTATACGTGGGGCTTTCATAGCTTCCCTGTGCTTAAATGAAAACCTCAGGCTGGTTTGACACCATCTCGGTGAAGTGGAATCCACACTAACAGAAGCCCAGCTCAAAGAGGCTCATCAGAGCTTGCTTGTAACTAGTGCAACAAAGCTGTGATCACCTAGGACTTTATGGCAGCCATGCAGAGCATCACAGGGAGAGAACTCAGCCTCCCACTGCAAAAGCCAGAGGCCCTTACCACTTAGGAGAATCCCTGTTAGCAGTACAAGGCCTATGACACATGGCTGGGCAGGGCTAACTCCATCCACTAGACACTAGCCAGTGTGTTATTCTTTATTCTTGAGCAATCCTTTCCTGCTGAATGTTCAAACCAAAACAAATTTGAAGGGTAGTTAGCTACAAGGATTCCGTTGCAAGAGGAAAGTTAAGTGCAACCCTACTCCACCTTTTGCTTTCTTAGTGTGTGTGTGTGTGTGTGTGTGTGTGAGAGAGAGAGAGATCTCAATCATGAAGCCCTGTTTCTGGCCTCTCTCCTTCCTAAACACTTGAGAGCTGATAAACCCAATCTCGCTTCCTAGCTAAAAGGCTTTTGATAACAGCTGAGCAGCAACAGAAAGAGCAGGCGAGCCACACCCTTCAGATATCCAGGTAAAAGGTGAGAGAAGAGAGTCACTATTCAAACACTGGCTGCTCATTTACCCAGTAGGTGGGAAAGAGAGAACATCAAACTCTGACACAGGTTCTCATAGGTACCCGTTCTCTGTACTGATGTCGCTGGGGAACTGGGCATCTTTATGTAGCTATAGCGTCACCTCCAATCCCCACTTTGCAACTGGCTCTGCCCTCTCCAGAAGGGACTGACACCTAAACTCTTCCAGTGTTTGGAATCCCAGGCCCAGATCACCAAAGGTATTTTAGACTCCTAAATTTGATTCAGGTGTATCAGACTCATTTTACTGAACCTGTACTCGGCCTAGTCAGTTTCCTATGGGGCAAGGTTGGCCCAGAATCATAGAAATGCAAGGACTGGAAGGGACCTAGAGGGTCATCTAGTCCACCTCCCTGCATTGAAAGCAAGACTGTGTATACCTAGACTACTCACATCAGTCGCTGAAAGGCTTAACAGAAGGAATCTGAATTTCCAGAAGTCACTCCCCTTTGGAATAACACTGATTGACCTTAAATAAGGAACCTTCAGATGACTGGAAAGCTGACAGAGCTGGGGTTTAATAATAAATGAATGCACCACATTAAAGACAATGATGAAACTCCGAAAGCCCAAGAGAGGTTGTTCTTAGTTTTATTTTAGACTACAGTGAAATCCTCTGGAACTAATCTCACAGTTATAGAATACGGCCATGCATTTCTTGTTCCTCTTTAACAAACCATATCAAGGGGATGAGGAGGGGGGAGGGGTAAAGGGAGGCTAGGCCTGATCCCATAACACTGGTGGGAAGGGAGGTTCTTGCCTGAAGTAGCTACAATTCCAAAGGCTGCAAAACCTTTCAGTTACACATCTCACTCAAAACATACCCTGCGGTCAGGCCTTGGAAGTGTGAAACAAGCCCATCTGTCCCAGTGAAGCACCCCAGTAATGACAGATCAGGACCCTGAGGCCCTAGGTATGGAAGATGCTGGCTGTCCTAGTCACCAAATGAATCCCTGCATATTTCAGGAACCATAGTCACTCCAGATGGAGCTTTCTCTGGCCACCCTGGGGGCAGACTATGTAGGAAAGCACCACAGGGCAGCCGTCTCTCACTTCATTGTGCATTAGGAACGTTGTGACAATCACTAATGCATTTGCTCGCGAAGGAAGATGAAACCACTCGCGTTTGGAATAGATGTAAAGGACTGCTTTGCAGTACAAGCAAGATGGGGATTTAAATGGAGGGAAGCTGCCTGTCCTTAGTAACAGCACAGAATGCAGGTAAAATACTGTAGATAAATCTCACTCCGCGACCAGGTGAGCTCTGCTACACAAGGCCCCGAAATGCCAACACATGCACCTTAGTGTCTCTGAAGTGCACAGAGACCTGATGGAATTCACTGTCTGATATTCTCTCCACTCTTCCTGCTTTAGGTTTGTTCCACGACTCTAGTCAGCAGCTAACAGACTTAACATTCACATTTAAAGTTGAGCCAATTAATTTTATAGCAACCTTACCTATTAGCAAATTGGACGAATATTAAAAAATGCAGTTGATTGGCACCTCAGAAGTAAGATGGCACTTTTCTGGTCTAGCTGTATCAAGTATCAGTGCTTCGATCTGCCAGAGGCAGCAACTGGTGCTGTTGTGTGAGTTTGGTCCTGGTGGGCTTTGAGTCACCACGGTGACTTGCTACGGCCAGTACAGAAATGGACATATGCCAGCTCAGACTAGTGGTCCATCTAATCCCATATCCTATCTCACACAGCAGCCACTGAATATTCTTTTTGTGCACACTTGCTTGTCAAGTTTAGTTGTCTAATATCCAGCAGCAGGGAGTCCCATAGATTATATTCTTAAATCCCTGTTGCAGCTGATTCACAATTAGTGTCAGGCCTTTCTTCTCATGCCCCTAACCATGCAGTAGCTGCATATTCCTCCCCAAAGTGCTCTGCTCATTCTAGTTCGAGCCCCAACACTTCCCCTGACACTTCTAGTCTTATTAATCTCACTGTGACTTCATTATTCTTGTCTCATTTTCCTTTTAATTTAATAAGGTTATTTCCCATAACACCCCCTTGGAAAGCACCTTGCTCCTTGGTGTTCATATACCCTTCAAGAGCTTGAATGTGGGAGGCCTGGGGTATTCAAAGCCAGGATGGAGCTGCTTGGCAGGTGTGTGGCTGATTAAATGTCCCCCAGAGTGAAGAATATATTACTGGTTATCTGGCAGTGGTACTTTACCAGGAATGGGATTTAACACATCCTCATCCCAGCCTGGTCTCTGCTCCGTTTAACCCTTTCTGGCTCTGATGACTCACATTCACGTCAAGACATAAGGTGCTTCAGTAGACCGATAACTGACAAAGAGGATGTTCACTAAAGCGGAGGCTGGAGACGAGAGTGCTAAGAAGCTTAGGCTCACTTATTGTATCGCTATGCGGCACAAAAAGGGAGGGCCAGGGTTTAGTGTGATCCGGTCAGCAGGGCAAATTCAGACAATGCTACTTTCCAGTTAACATCTCCCAAGTATGTGCTACCTAAAGCAGCTTGTCATCTCTGCACCTGGATCCCCGATAGTGTCTCTGGGCTGGGCTGTTTAAACACCTGGGTATTATCCACTTTTAAACAAACAGACTGTCCCTTCTGACTCAAGAACTGCGAGCTGAGCCAGAGAGCCAACACCCTGCTGCTCTCACTGGTACGTCATGGTCAAGCCAACCACCAAAAAGGGAATTTAACCCAGCTGCAGTTCAGAAGCCAGCTCTCCACAGGCTGATTCATCTCTGGCCTCTCTGGACAGGAGGTGGCTTGGTCCTGCACCTTAGTCTTCAGATGTACAAGAAAAAATATCAAAAGAGGCTTTAAGGGTTCCTTACAAAGAGTCGGTGTTTGTCCCTTTCTCCCAGCCGAGGTAATGAGTTAATAAAGTGAAAGCAGAATTAATCAATGGGGAACCTTGCTGCTGCAGACACTCTGCGGAAAAGCAGGCTGGAACCTCGGAACAACTGCCCCTAGGAGAGAGAAGAGCAGAGGGGTTAGGGGAGGTAGGTGGAGACTCCTCAGCACAGCTGCCTGACTGGCTGCTGAGAAGCCTCTGTACAGCAGGGAATGACTCCTACCACCCACCACTGGAGTATCTCAGTGCCTCCATGTGACTGAAGGGTGAGGATTCTGATGAACTTCATCTTTTTAATTGCTGGAGAGCTCAAGCAACTTCTGTCCAACGGGCAAGAGAAGCAGAAACAAACATGGGTGTGTACCATGCAATTGCTACATTCTGTAGATATGCAAACGGGGCACAAACCTCACGCTTCTTGCAAGTTACCAATGTAGCCCTTACAGTCCTGATTTAGATCATCCAGTGACCCCTGCTCATCTTCTGGCCTGATCACTGAACTCCTTAAACCTCAGGATTCCAAGCCTGCAAATTTTCATTCCTTTGTGCTTAATAATTTGCCCTTCCATAGGACTTTTCAACTGAGGATCTCAAAGCCCCAGGAGCTAGGTAAAGGATATATATCTATATCTATTGAAGCAAAGGGATCACGATCTCACACACACACACCCCTCAATTTGCTATACACCAGGAATGAGGAGCTTGTTTAGGCTGAACACAAGATAAACTGGAATCTGGCAGGATGCTCCCCTACCATTCCAAGAAGTGTCATGGAATTTTTATTTTCAACGATGCACGTTCCATGGAAGTCTCCCATCCAGACTGAGTTCGCCAAACTCCAGCATAGCTTGCAAGATCAGATGGGAACATAACACAAGAGTTTCCAAAACTGCCCTGCACAAGTGGCCTCCTCCTTGAGGTGATAAAGGGTCAGAATGAGGAAGAGGAAGGATAATCCAGTGGTTAGAGGGCAATAGCCTAGGACTGAAGAGACCTAGGTTTGAGTCCCTGCTCCACTTCCTGTGAGATCTTGGGCAAGTCTGTCTGTGCCTTGTTTTCCCATCTGTGCAACAGGGATAGTAGCATTGCCCTGTCTCACCCGGGTACTGTGAAGATAAATACATTAGTTTGTGAGGGAGTAATGAGAGCCATAGAAGTACCTTAGAGAGACAGAATGACAGTGATGGAAAGTTTTGAACAACAGGCTACCAAGCAGATTAGACAAGACAGGCTGCCGGCACCTAGTGTCGGGCTTCTGCTAGGCGGGCCAGGAGACCTTTACTGCCTAAGTATGAACACGGCCAATCCCACACTGCCAGGGAAATCCTGCTGTTGGCTACGACGTCAACTAACTAAAACTGCCCACTGCAGCCCTCACCTGAGCGCTGAGATGTCTCCAACACTGAACCCAGGATGTAAACACAGGAGAGTACGGAGGGAGGCCGGCACGTAACCTGCATGGTAAAGAGAGAGGGTCAAAGAGGAGAATGGACACAAGCAGCACTGTGCAGGGAGGGGGAGCAGACACCACGCAGGACTAGGCGTAAGTAAGTGTCAGCATCAGGCTAAAGGCCAAGTTACTGATAAATAATTCACACCATGACCTACTGCGCAAGTCAGTTACAACTGAAGTGTGCAAATACTGGGAGTTACAGGGACACATTAAAAACGTGGCACTATAAATCTGCATCCCCAGCTCCATCTGCCCACTAAGGAACCAGCTGTCACTCAGAAAATGCTATAGCAAAGGTTCGGCTCCCATTCCCCTTTAGGTTTCCCTCTGTTCACAATCTTCCACATCTGAGAAATGAACGTGAAGAGTGTGTGTGTATTTGGGGGTTGCAAGGCTGGCTGAGCTGAAGAAAACAGCTTCGCTTGTTCTCATTTCTCCCCGACCCCCATCCTCCCTGCTTTGATTCTCCTCTTGATCGTCTAGCCCTCCTGCCCTTATCTCCCTAGTACCCTCTCTATTCTCATTCCTATCGGATCACTGATAATCTCTGCATCCTTCCTTAACTATTGCCCCATGTCTTGTCCATGCCTTCTGATCAAAGAGTCTTTGGGACAGAGAATGCACCTTACCCTGTAAGGGACTGTATAATTTATGGTTCCATATGAAAATGTTAAGACTTTTATGGAAAACTACTGTTGACCTCTGTCAACAGAAAAAAGGTCTCAGAATGGAGAACAAAACATTAGGCCTGAGAATCATAGACATACCCGCAGTTGTTCACGGCCATGAGATCTCCCACTAGAAGGAAGGGATACGTCAGCATGCTCACAGCAATCTGAAACCAAGAATCACCAAACTGAGCGGCTCTCTTCTGCACTACTCAACTCTAAAAGCAGCAGGAAACAATAAGGTCGAGCAGGAAGGCTTCATGCAACAACAGGACAAGTTGGAAGTGCCTAGCACACTGAAAAAAGAATTAACAAACCAACCATCAGGCAACTTCTAACCTCTGCTGTGACAAAGGCTATTGGCTAAAGATAGTTTTGTAGCATATCCCTGCTAGCATTTATTCAGGCTGGGAACTGACTTTTCTCAAAGACCCATCTTCTGTGCTCCTTCCACCCACGGAGCTGCCACATTATTGGTCTGACTGATATTCAAGAGGAGGAAAGCTTAGTGGTGCTTCATGTCACATTGAGTAAGTCAAAGAAGAGCGGTAGTGTCTCCCTGTTACCCAATACATTAAAAATATGAGCCATTGCTAAAACATTTTGGGCGGTAGTGAAGTTACTCTGATCTTTAGGTCTAAAGCACCCCCATTCTGATTCGGAATGGTTTGGGAAAGAGACGCACTGGAACCAATTTACAGAAATGATGAGCACCCACAACTCCAACTGCAAGTCAATGGGACCTATGCGTTTCTGATACTCAGCCCCACAGTACATGGAGACAAGACATGAGCTTACATCAGTTTACCTATAAACAGGAAAGGAGGCACACAGAATTACCCACATGCACAGCAGCACCCACACATAGTGTGCACACACACACGCCTGTAAATGTCTATGCATGAGCTCTCACACCAGAGAATGCAGGGCGGCGGAGGATGAGAAGCAGTGTGCCGACTGTCTACATACCCCCATCACAAACTTTGTGTAGCTCCGGATCACAGATGCCTGGCTGAACTGCAATGGAGAGGAAAGGAAGAAACCAGTGGGGTCATGGAAAAGGCAGCCGATGATAGCATCTCATTTTGTCCTTAACTTAAATCCACCTCACACAAAAGTTTAGCACAAAGAGAAAGTAAAGTAAATGGCAGAAAACCAGAGGTAGCCATGATATGACATATACGTGGAACACCCAAGAAAGGAGTGTGGAGTTAACAGATGGACAAGGGCACCCTTTGTGCCAACCATGGCAGTAGCTTGTGTGAAGACATCTTTTTACTAAGACATAAGCTGCCTCTTTCCTAATTTTATACAGGCCACCAGTCACTGGTTACATGGCAGTAACTTTTGGTTACTCACAACCTGGCTTATGTTTGATCCAGTAAACTAGGGGAGAAAGATTCTATATGCCACATCAGCAATGTAAAGAGTACATGGTGGGGGCGGGGGGGAGGGATATGAACAGTTCAACCAACCGGTTCTACTTTCTATGTATTCACAGTTTCTAATGATAGGCTGTTTCATCACACTTTCCCACCTGTCTCATATCCCAAAACCTGGCTGCTTTGCACAGCTATAACATAGTCTAAGAAACTATCAAAACCACTTGTAAGTCTGTTTCCATTAGGATATTTTTGGGAGGGAAGGGTAAGAGCGGAGGTTGAGCATTTAAGTCAATAGATCTAACACAGCCCAATGGGTTTAGACCAAAATGAAAAAGGGCTTGTGATGTTCACACCATTTTAGGCTGAAGATTTGGAACTGCAGAGTCTAAACCCAAACTCCAGCCCCAATTCATCCTTGAGCCTGATCCCTACCCCTCCAAATCTCAACCTAAACTGGACCCTGATTTGAACATAACATCTTCATCCCTCTTTTAGGGCCTGATCCAAAGTTCACTGATTTCTATGCACCCTACTTTCCATTAACCCCTCTATTTTAAGGTCTGATTACAAACCACCTGATGCTGGAGCTAGGGCATCAAAACCCCCTGCTACTCCAGTTCAACAGAATCACCACTTACATTGTCATCCACTGCATAGGTGTTGATGAAATGAGCCAGGATGTTACAGCACCACAAGAAGACCACGTCTCCCAGGATGTGAGGGACTAAACCACTGAAAGAATAAGAACATGAACATAAGGCAGAGAAAGTCTCCTGGGCTACCTTCAGAATCCCACAACTGGGATGGGAGAGAACACTGCAGAAGTGCTTGGAAAACTGGGTTTGTTCTTGATTGTATATTTCAGTCACTTATTGCTGATTAAAAATGCCAAACTGACAGCCCTGAAAACAGAAATCCTGCTTATTCACAGAGCAGATACAGCTCAGGTAGTGGCAATGAAAGCTTTCTCCTGCCTTTCCCCCACTAACGCACACAAATGGGCCTCAACCCTGACCAGCCAAGGACATCTCTACAAGGGGTGGAGAATTCATTCTTCACCCATATTTGGTCCTTGGTCTCCCTGCTGAGAGCGACAACAAGGGGGCTCATCAGTACCACTTGCGGTGGTTGGTTCTGAAACATGGGCTCTCTGTATTGCAGAAGAGGTTTTGTTTTGTTTACAGCAGTCTAACACACGTTAGTCACCCCATGGTAAACAAACACTTTTGGCAGTGAAGACAAAGCCCTTGACATCTTCACACTAGGAAGGGATTCCAACTGCAGGGAGACAGACTGAAATGATCTAACAGAAGTTAGAATTGTAGGCCCCTTCCACAGCTATGAACTGGACTAAGATCTACCAAGTCACCTCAGCCCACTGAATAGTTGCTGCGTGACACCTTTTGGGCACTACCAACCTAAGGTGGATCTGAACAAGTGATCTATAAGTAAAAGGCTTCAAATCCCATGATCAGCCCATCCCCACTTGTTTTTCCTTAAGCGCCATCTCATTGGTTAATCTCTATTTTGAGGTCTCTGCAAGATTCTTTGCTTGATAATTTCCTTTCGGTAAGTTTGTTTCTGCCTGCGTTTCCTCAACCTTTGCAGAAGGCCCTCTTAGAATGCACGAAAAACTATTATTACTACAAAAGTTTTTTTCTCCTGCTGATAATAGCTCATCTTAATTAGCCTCTTACTCCATCTTTTCACGTTCTCTGTATGTATATATCTCTCTCTCTCTCTTACTATATGTTCCATTCTATGCATCCGATGAAGTGGGCCATAGCCCACGAAAGCTTATGCTCAAATAAATTTGTTAGTCTCTCAGGTGCCACAAGTCCTCCTGTTTTATTTCGTCTTCAGAATGCTCTATCCCTTTTACCATTTGGGGAACAACTTTCCTGCCACTAGCACCATTTTAAGATGAGCAGTTTGCAGCCCTCTTTAGCAGCAGAGGTTCATTAAAGGCTCTTTTGAAACTGCCCATCATCTGGGCACAGCCAGCTTTGCTCAGTTATGGGGGGGGCACACTTAAGTTCTGCTGCTTTGGAGCCCTCTAATGGAACATTCCCTACACAGTCTGGGGCATGGCTAGCTAGTCCTGCCTGGACCTTGCAGCTGGAAGCATTACACTTAAGCCAATGGTGAAGAATCAGGATGCAGGTAGACTCATTGGTTTTACCTTTGCCTTTCATTTTACTGAGCAGGCCAGTGCTCATGGTACCCTAATAGCAGAACTCCACTACCCCCATTTTTAATGGCACTTCAAAATTAAGGAGGCTTTTGGGAAATTAATTTCCTTATTTGTGCACCAGCCTCAACTACATTAGAGCCTCCGCCACCACAGCCACTTAATTTATGCTTCGTCTGCAGAAACAGAGCACAAGCCCATTGCTTTAGCCTAGGTCCTACACACAGCTATTGCTCATGTATTTTAATTTCTCAGTGACAAAGGCTTTGGATGGTATCTCAGTAACCAAAGTAGATATTCAGAATATTCCTCCCAAAGTTAGAACATTTATGGTAACTGAAACGTGGGGGCTTCCAGAGCTTGACAGAGCCTCCTCTGACCATTTCATTCACAGAAGTTCATTCCCCTTCTACCCACCCACCCCAAACAGACTGCCTTTTTTGGAAAGGAAAAAAAAAAAAAAAAAAACAGATTTCCTGTTCCATTTGTTGAAGCAAGACAAACTTAAACAGAACAACATGGTTTGGTCCATCTTGTTTATATTCATGGGTTGCTTTTATATTTTTTAAATGAATCCTGTGCTATGAATGGCTGAGCAGCTTTGAATTCTGCAGTTAATTTTGCCAGAGAAACGATACATGCAGGGATATATAACAGAGGGTTAGCCATATAGCGAAGTAATTCACATGTGCAAGAGATATGATAGAGAAAGTGAAGGTTCTAATTTTTCAGATAGTTTGGTTTCAATTTATAGTTTTACAATACTCATCTAGTGTAAAAAATATTTTCTCTCTACAGTAATTCACAAGAAAAATTTGGAAGGCAGTGCCCTGAATAGTTGCAAATACAATGCAGCTGTGCTTAATGCTAATGAAGGAGGGAAGATTCTAGACATTGTTACTCATCTGGAAGTAATGTTTACTGGGTCTCTGCTTTTGTAAATAGACCTTTCCCCCATTTTCTTTGTACGGAGCTGGATCTCTAGGGTTACGTTTATGACAAGAACCATAATGCTTTATACTATCCTTACTCAATCAGAGATGGAAAAGAAAAGTTTGCATGATGTATCAAAATCCAAAAACATATTTAGTAGCATCAGAACTCCTACTGCCCTAAGAGAGAATCAGGTATAGCTTTCCAAACAGGATCTGAGAAAGATCGGCTTTGCTCAGAACTTTTCCCTTAACAGCATAAGAGACCATTTCATTTCAGAGAAGAGAGACCAAATGATCACCCTGTTACACTGGCAGGCAGGGTGCTACGACATAAGAGAAGCAGAACAAGGAAGACATGGAATTCTGCCTCCATGGAACCATCGAATGCAACCCATAGCCAGTTGAGTTTGATGAATTTAGTGCTAGTGGATTTGCATTGACAGACTTCCTGTGAGCTATTAAGTTTAACTGGGTTACCAAGAGAGTTTATTTTATATGGGGAAGGGAGCACGGACAGCTTCTTCATACAGCATTTCCTAGTGCCTGCATCTCACTGTACAGGTTCTAATAAAAAGAGAATGTTAGCAGAGGCTAAGGGGAAGCACAGCTCTCTCTTCTGGGCTTGGGGTCCCCAATACCACCACCCCCTTTGGCTCAATGTGGTTCGGATCCACCAGCCAGATAATCTGAAGAGGGAGCAGTGGGAGGAACTGGTGCATAGATGAAGAATTTCTGGGACTTCCAGCCTTTGCAATTAGGCCAAGCAGCAGGACAAAGAGAGAAGCAGCGGGGTGTCCTCTAGTCACAGTTGCCTTTACCAAAAACATCTGTCCCTCCCTTCCAAGGGGAGTAGGTGTAAGAGACTTTGCTACAGGAGCCCTTCCCCTCACCAGGGGGCAGCAGAGAACACAGATTTTGCACAAACTCTTCTGAACCATCTTTAAATCTTCTCAAGTGCAGAACATTTGATGGAGTAGTTCAACATTTGCAGGAAACAGCTGCCATAACCCCATATTTTTGTTTGTTCTTTGACACAGCTTCCCCATCGTGGTCACAGAGAGCATCAGGGAGGTACTGCTGCGCAGGGACACACACTCTTTGGCATGGATGGCTATGGCCCTGCTAAGTGACTGGAGCTCCTTTCAAACATTTCTTCCCCTTCCTCTTACCACGTCCTGCAACATAAGACACTGCAATGCTGCATCACCATGTGACATCAAGAATCATCCCAATGGCAAGCAGAACTGATGAGCTCCTTATTTTGCTCTACGGTAGCCGCCAAAGGCAAGAGGACCGTGGACTGCAATTCATGAGCAGGGAAAGAAGCATAAAAACAGCAAGGGGGACGTTCACACACACCAGGATGCTGAGTTGTTGAGCAAGAATGCAACCAGACAGGCAGAAGCATGGGAAAGTTCCTAGAGGAGATGTGTGGCTATGTGACAAGGCAAAAGCTGTGTTTAAACTGAAACCTGGATGCCACACAATACACAGCTGGGACCAAATCCTTGATTTAGGAAAGCATCTCAATTCAGGATAGCATTTAAGTGCATGCTTCAATGGGACTTAAGCACATGATTAAAGGCTCATTGTCTTCCAGAAGATCATCATGTACTTCAGTGCTTTCCTGACCCAACCTCCAACAAAGTAGGCCTTTCCCAGCATCAGACTATTTTCACTTGTGAATTCAGACTATTACCAGCATTTAACGATTGGTTGAGAAACACAGTCATGACAATCTGTGATCATTTAAGATCAGATAGTACATCTTAACCACAATGTGCTGGCTAACTTTCCCAGGGCAGACAATTCCCACACCAAAAGCCTCCTGAGCAAAATCCTCTCCCTGCAGTTTCAGAGACTACTTCACTATTATTGATGTAATAAAAAAAAATGACTTACCCAACTGTTGCTAATAACAGCAGCAGGTGGCTCTGTTTTATAAGACATCAAAAGGGGAGGAATGTGAAATTTTGGCTTAAACCCTTAATTATCTGCCAGACTTCCTCTTTAGTTACATTGTCAATTCATCCTGCTTCATAACAGGGTCAGAAGCGCCTTTGAGCTTTACCGCTGTTTAATTTAGACAGCATTGTCTTCAGAATTCTTCACTGCTATAGCGAAGTCAAACCTACTCACAGTATGAAGCACTTGCTAATTCCAATCCAGAGTGCGTCAGGCATTTGAAATGTGCCTCTTCCCATGGTTTAACTATTTGATTTCAATAGTGCACCTCTTCCATTTTTGCACTTGATCTATCATTAGTATCTGTTGTACAAGCAAGTGCTTTAAGTGTCCCTTTACATCACTGAGGCCCAACATCAAAGAAATTATGTATACAAGAGGGTTTCCCTTGCACACTGAAATTTTGATTGAATAAATTGTCAGAATCGCATGCACACACCCCTAAACCTACAGGCCAAACGGGTGTTCACACAAAGGAAAGACTCAATCCTCATGCCTCCAGTGACAGGGAAGTCACTTGGGAAAAGGAGGTTTCAGATAAGAGGGGACTTGAGACAGGTTTTTTGATGTTTGACTGCTTTCCCTAACGCTTTGCGATTAAGGAAGAAAACACAAAATTAAACAAAGACTCACGTACACAAAGAATCCCAAGATCCCTTCTTCTTTAAAAATCCTGCCAATGGAGCTAAACACGCCACTGTTGAGAGAGAGGAAAAAACAGTTATAGCTAACTGGAGTGCATAACCCCGCTCACGATCTCTGGGCAATAGCAGCCTTGCAAATGCCACTGATATCTTCCAGCACCAGAAAGAACCACCCCCATTCCCTGGGAATAATTCTATTGCAAGCACCGCTGGGACCACCACCACCTTCCTGGGATACTTGGGTCAGGGTGTGCATGTGTACGAAAGAAAGCCCTCAATTCTGCAACTGTCCTCTGGTTCACGTTCAATCCAGAGCTCTGTCCACACTGGGATCAGAACTGTGCTAATTACAGCTGTCAGATTTCAGAGTAGCAGCCGTGTTAGTCTGTATTCGCAAAAAGAACAGGAGGACTTGTGGCACCTTAGAGACTAATCAATTTATTTGAGCATAAGCTTTCGTGAGCTACAGCTCACTTCATCGGAAACACCGTGGTTCGGAGGGCTCTAGTCTGCTGAAGACATTTTCCCCCCTCTTACAACATGGGTTTCACTGTGCTATGGTACGTCTTTAGCATGATCCGTCTAGCACGATTCTCAGGAGGGGAACCACTCTTCCCTTTTGGGGGAAAGCATGCTAGAAATCACTATTTAAACACAGATGTAGCGACCAGTACTCGGAGCCTATTACATTTTTGGGATGAAAATGCACCACCATCACCAGGCTCTTATATAGCACTTTTTAGCAGTAGAACTTAAAGCGTCAGAATCTTTAACATATTTACCCTTACACACCACTCTGAGGGGTGTCAGTGCTATTATCCCATTGACAAATTGGGGAACTGAGGTACAGAGAGACTAAGCTATTTGCCCAAGGTCACAACAAAAGCCTGTTGTGAAGCCAAGAATTGAACCAGGGACTCCCAACTCCTAGGCTACTGCCCTGACCACTGGACCATCCTAGATGGTTCATGCAGAGATACAATCATCACAACGGAGCCAATGCTCTACTATGGCCCTGTTGCGACAGGCTCATGGAAAAGTGTCCCCAGACAAGCAGCAGGAGCAGCACCCTTCAGCCCAATTCACCTCCTTGCTGTTTTCAATGTCTAGTCAGGACAGCGATCCAAGGAAAAATCCAGAGTAACTGGAGTGCACCTATGAACAGACCTGCCTAATCAGGTAGACGTATTACAACAGTTGGCGAAAGCCAGAGACAGAATACTTGACTTAATAGAAGCAGCGAACAGAACAGAACCCAGCCTTCTCTGCTCCCTGCACGACACTGCCGGCCACAAGGCCAGTCATCCCCCAGACAAAGCACAGATTTCAGTTACATTCCTGGCTGTGCAATCAAAGTACGACCTCGTGCATTATTATTTCAGCTCCTCCATTCTGAGTGAAGGAGGAACAGACCCTAAGACTCCTGACTCCAAGTCCTGTGCTTTAAACATCCAACACAAATGCCAGAGCTGTTTACCTGTATTTGACTTCCCGACCTACAAACTGGACCATGCAGCGCATCGAGATTACTGTAAGGAAAGAAACAAAGGAGTTTACAAGGAACCAAATTAAGCTCAATGACTTTTTAAATGGATAGGCATCTGGTCTGGGAGGTGGAAATGACATGGAAATCAAATCACAGTCCCCCAAAACGCCATCAGCCACAGTGTCCCATCATCATCCTGAGAATACTGAACAACTACTCCTCCCCAGCCACCCCCTAATAGCAGTGATGGATTCCAGGTCATTGTCCAATAGCAGGAGAACTCATAAGAACTGGATCACCCTTGTCCACATGTTTGTTGACCCCACTCAAAGGACTCCAATAGATTGGTGAGGCACGATTTCCCTCTACAAAAACCACGTTGACTCTTCCCCAAAAAATCTCATTCATTTATGCGTCTGATAATTATTTTTTTACTATAGTTTCAACCAATTTGCCTAATCCTGAAATTACGGTTACTGGCCTGTAATTGCCTTTTTAAAAAATTGGCATTACATTGGCTATCCTCTAGTCATCTGGTACAGAGGCTGATTTAAGCAATGGGTTACATACCACAATTAGTAGTTCTGCAATTTCATATCTGAGTTCCTTCAGAACTCTTGGGTCAAAACCATCTGGTCCTGGTGACTATTAATTACTGTTTAATTTATTCCAAAACCTCATCTATTGACACCTCCATCTGGGACAGTTCCTCAAATCTGTCATCTACAAAGAATGGCTCAAGTGTGGGAATCTCCCGCACATTCTCTTCAGCGAAGACTGATGCAAAGAATTGCCTTAGCTTCTCTGCATCGGCCTTGTCTTCCTTGAGTGTTCATTTAGCACCTTATCATCCAAGTGCCGTTCCCCCCCAACCTCATTGTTTGGCAGACTTCCTGCTTTTGATGTACTTAAAAGTAAATTTTGTGTCTTTTGCTAGTCGTTCTTCAAATTCTTTTTTGGCCTGCCTAAATTATACTTTTATATTTGTAAAACTCCGAGTATAAGCTACCAAGTGAGCTGTAAGAGACAGCCTCATCTCCAAGCTTTGAATATCCCATCACTAGGATGCTGAGTATTATCCTTTTCTAGTGTCAGTTTGTAACTCATGCTCTTCTAATGGATTCAGATGCTAGGAATCACAATGGGCTTAAGTTGCAGCAAGGGAGGTTTAGGCTGGACATTAGGAAAAACTTCCTGCCAGGGTGGTTAAGCACTGGAATAAATTGCCTAGGGAGGTTGTGGAATCTCCATCACTGGAGATTTTTAAGAGCAGGTTAGACAAACACCTGTCAGGGACGGTCTAGATACTACCTAGTCCTGCCATGAGAGCAGGAGATTGGACTAGAAGATCTCTCGAGGTCCATTCCAGTCCTACGAATCTATGAATAATTTTTTTTTTAAAACAGAAACAAGCACAATGAATTCAGTGACTAGAACTGGATATCCAGCATATCTCAGGGCAGGCAAGGGGGTTAAGCTTTTAAATCAAGATCAGGCAACAGGTCAGAGGAACAGGACTCACCGTGCAGGGGATGTGAGATAACCCGGGATATACACTGCATCAGCATCTCGTGAGAGGTCTGGAAAAAACCATACCACATTAAAAGCTGCAAAGACACTAACCGTGTTACAAGGAACAGGCCTATTCACTGCAACTGACTCTACAATCATCACCTAGCTACAAGAGATCAGCTACCGCCACGAGAAAATGTTTTCAGAAGGCTAAATTAACTGGATTTGTTTCTCACACACGACTCCTATGCCAATTTTAATATTGCTGAATTATGCAGTATGTTCCGAAGCCTGGGGAATGACCCCAAAAGAGGCTTATAAAGAACATAAACATCACAGAAGTACCATGTCCCTACCACAAGGGTGTAAGTACACTGCCCCAAAACATTCAAAGCCTGATCATCTCCTAGGCTGTGTCTAGGGCTCTGTCATTCCTGATCTACTTTTGCATCTGTTTCACTCCTTGGTTTTCTGAATGCTGAGGACCTGGATATGGAGTGAAAAACGGGCACCCACATCTTTTCCCTTTCCTCTTATTAAACGTAACAAGTTTAAAAGACCCACAGGACTTAATCGACATTAAGCTGCTCAACAATATCTGTATGAAATATTTACCAGCCAGGTCCTAGGGTGCACTCCTGTTTAGTGTCAATACCTTGGCACTCACAACGTATTTTTCTGAGCAATTTCACCCATACCAGCTATGTGTATGCTTTGCCCCAGTGCTTTCAGCCTCTAGGGTATGTCTCCACTGTGAGCTCTCTAGATTATTCATTAACATGCAATATTCATACACTGAGATTGCCCTCAGAACCTGCATTTGATAAAGGTTTAATGAGGAGAAAATGCTCCTAACCTCTTTCACCACTTTTCGGAGAGAAGTCTTCACATCATCCTTGTTGGAAACATGCTCCATGTCCTCCACAGGAAAGACCTGGGGTGGGAGGAGAAAAAATAAATGAAATTCACAGCAACTGAACAGACGTGAACAATGACTGGTCTGTGCTCAGGGCTGACAGTGAAACCAACAACGTCTCAGTCAAATTTTGAAGAACGTCGCCTAATGATAAGACTAACAGGCCCGATAAGGAACTTTAAGGATCATATATCACTGATCCTTCACTGCAGACAAGCTCCCACTAACTAAAATTTGAGCATGCAGACTTTTTAAAAGCAACTTGAGCTGTTCTCAAAATATGGTCCAGGAGAATCACCAGCATGTATGGGTTTATGGACTATTTGCAGTGGTCCATAAAGCCACAGGGACAGAGAACACTGGAGGGTATAATCAGGAGGATGGAAAGAAGAGGAAGCAGAAGCAGTACATAAGACCTTCTTCTCACAAAATCATGCACACAAACAGCTGGAGAATCACCAATTTAATGATGGGCACATCCAGAGAGAATTCACTGGAGGCTGAAGCTGTTTCCATCTTGCTTCCGAGCAATTTTTAGAGCTGACTAGAACTTACTGGTTCTCAGCAGAGCACACGCACAAAGAGGGGAGTTTAATGCTCCACATACAGACATGGCCATAACCACCTGTACATGCTACTTAATTCTGTTCCAACAACACTGTGAAATCATGTAGTGTTAGATCCACTAGGTCCCTTATGAAAAAACAAACGTGCCCTTTTACCTTCTTCACAGTCCCCCGGGTGACGGTGGATAAAGTGCTAGAGATGATTCGAGGAGCAAGGCCGCGGAAGAGGCCCATTTTCCCATCCACTTCCACAATGTGTCTAGCTAGGTAAGAAAACAGGACACTGGTGTCATTTCACAAATCATCCCAGTAGCAGGGAATGGAACACAACAGTTTGCAGAGTCTCCAACTTCCAATCTGAACAGCACAAGCACTCAAGCATGTTAAAGCATCTGCCTGAAATGACTTAGTATAGTATCTCAAGTGATTTATCACCCACAGAAGCTTCAGATGGGATGTGAAAGAGCTCTGGGCTGCTTCTAGTTGCCAAAGAAACTTTAGCATTCCCCCCCCACCCCCTTTGGCTAGAGATGGAGCATTAATTCTGATGTCTTGGACTAATAAACCTTTTGATTATGTTCTACCTAACTAAAAGAGTTAAGGCATTTTAACTGGATTAGGACAGGGAGTGAAGAATCCCTTGTCTGTTGCATATGGTTTCTTCCTCCTTCCAGCCCAGAGGGCTTAGTTTGAGAGGATGGATAGCTAGGGTGCTAACATGGAAGAGAGGAGACCCAGGTTCAATTCCCTGCTCTGCCAGACTTCCTACGTAACCGTGGGCACGTCATTTAGTCTGTACCTCAGTTTCCCAGCTGTAAAATGAGGATAATAGTACTTCCCTCTCACAAGAGTGTTGAGGATAAATACATTCAAACTTGTGAGGCACTCAGATAATGGGGGCCAAATAAGTACCTAAAATAGATTTCAGGAATGATAATTTATTCAGTTCTTTGAGATCTTTGAATAAGGTGCTATATAAAACTTCAGTCATTACACAGAACAGCTGAATGCTAGGAAGAGAAGAAAAACAAGTGCATCAAATTTATCTCTGGTGTAACAAAACTGATTTCAGTGGAATTACAGCGGAGGTGAATCTGACCCAATATCTGCTGAGCACTAAAACAGATTGTTCCTGCCCACCCACTCTTTGCTTTCTACAAGGCTGTTTGTTCCTTAATGGAACATTGCATGGATTCCTTAAATCACAAGACCCCCATCACTGCAAACATATTATGAAAATAGACCATCTGACAAGGGGAGACACTGTAGAACTCCCAATGCCTAACATCCCCAGAGCCACAAGAACAGGTCTACAATTCACTGACTGATTGCTACTGCATTTTGAATTCCTTCCCTCATCGGATATTTCAAGCCAGATTTCAGGATCCTATCCATTTCTGCCTTCTCATTTTAAAAGAGCTTTACACAGACACTTGTCACTCCTTGCCCCTCAAGTATTATGACCATTTTAAAAAAGGAGGCAAAGCAATGCACCCAAGGCCAGAGAAATTCACGGTCAGCACTAGGAGCAGGATTCATGAGTGTATGACTCCCACATCTCTCGCACGCGGATACACTTCTAGAGAGAAATTAAAATGTATTTTTCTTGCAAATATCTTCCCCTCCCTTGCTTCTTTACTCCTTTTTTGCAAACTTCTGCCCCTTTAAGGGCCCATCTACACGACAAATAAGCATGTCAGAGGATCAAGTTCCACCACATCCGTATTTTGTAGTGTAGAGAGGAGCTTAACTGTCCCTTAAACCAGGCTAAATCCTTCATCGCTAAGTTTTAGCTCAACAATAAGCCACATTTACATTCCCCATCTACACTACAAAACAGAACAGTGTGGTAAGTGGGCCAGGGAACAGCAGTGTTAGGTGACGTGGTTAAATGTGTAGAGTAGACCTTCATGTAAAGTCACCTCCATAATAATCTCAACCCCAGCTCATTAGTAAAATTACAAACATCTGCCAGTTTACTAAACTGCAATGGTGTACATAAGATTTAGCTCTTCCCAACAACTGTTTTTTTCTTTCTTGCAACAACTGTTACATAGATCTAGCCAAAAGCTTTGACTACAATGTTGAGGCAGCAATCTCTGCTTGCAGTTGAACTCAACAGTATCATTAACAAGGAAAAGAAACTGTGTATGAGTGTTGCCAAAGTATGAGAGGCAGAAACCTGGGGTATACATCAGAGACAAGACAGAGCTGTATCAGGACACTCCTGTATTGTAACTGGGACTGAGAACGTGGGCACTTTAGCTGATTTAAATAGGTCCTACGTGGACAGTTCTCACACCTTCCCCTCCAGAATATGGTCTCAAGCTATTACTAAGATATACTCACCGTATGTGAAAAAGCCAGGTAGGTACAATACTTTTCTCCCCAGCACGTTTCTCCCAATGGCTGGAGGTAGAGGCTCATGCCCGACCTTCAAAAGAAACACCGGTCAGCTACTATCCACTTCTTACAAGGACTCCCCAAAGCCACTGGATCACAAGAACGTGATCATCTGTATCGTGTGTTATAGCAGAGCTGTATTCCTCCATGTCTCCAATCTATTCCAAACTGAGTGTAAAGATACTACTCCCCCTCTCTAAAGACAAACTCCTTCCCCAAGGGTACCCCAATGCTTAAAGAAACCCATCTCCTTTTCTCAAAGAACCCCATTAATGTAGGCACCCTGGCAAGCCAAGACACCAGTATTACTGTTACAAACATTCTTGAGTAAGTCATATTTCTGAGATATAACCAGGCATTAGACTCCACCCATATCCAGCCCAACCCAATGGGAAAGGCCCACTCTTTTCCTTATGTTTCACAGAGCGCCCAACACAACTCTTTTATTACCCCTTCCACATAGCACATCACAATGCTTTCACCCTTCAGTAGCTCAAACATGTGCCATGGTCCCTCCCAGACATACCAGTGTCCCACAATCATACATGTAGAAACCCGACCATGCAACAGGCTCTGAAACTTTTGCATGCTCCAGCCTTCTCATATTTGTACCAAATTCTGGAGTCACTCTGAACTCTAAGACTATCCCCCCATACCTTCCAGTTCTCCAAGACTCCCTACACAGCCCCAGCGCAAAGCACTATCAACTCTCACTCTTCACACACAGCCCAGAACAGCCCTACACCCCGATCTCACACAGTCACGTAGTCCCCAAAGTGCCGGGCTCTCCTTCGGTAGCCCAAGCCCCTAAACATCCCCCTGACAGACAAGTCCGTCTCCATGCCCCTGAATCCTCCACCCCCCCCCAGCACTCCCACAAAATGCCCCAGGCCCACCCCTGTGCACAAAGGTCTCCTACAATGCCCTGGATCCCCCGCACCCCCCCAAAGCAGCCACGTCCCCCCCCCGGGGCTCCCCCCAGTCTCCCCCCCCGGGGCGTCCCCCCCATCTTCCTCTCGAGGCTCCCCCCCCCCGGGGCGTCCCCCCCATCTTCCTCTCGAGGCTCCCCCCCCCGGGGCGTCCCCCCCATCTTCCTCTCGAGGCTCCCCCCCCCGGGGCGTCCCCCCCATCTTCCTCTCGAGGCTCCCCCCCCGGGGCGTCCCCCCCATCTTCCTCTCGAGGCTCCCCCCCCCGGGGCGTCCCCCCCATCTTCCTCTCGAGGCTCCCCCCCCCGGGGCGTCCCCCCCCATCTTCCTCTCGAGGCTCCCCCCCCCCGGGGCGTCCCCCCCATCTTCCTCTCGAGGCTCCCCCCCCCGGGGCGTCCCCCCCCATCTTCCTCTCGAGGCTCCCCCCCCCCGGGGCGTCCCCCCCATCTTCCTCTCGAGGCTCCCCCCCCCGGGGCGTCCCCCCCATCTTCCTCTCGAGGCTCCCCCCCCCCGGGGCGTCCCCCCCATCTTCCTCTCGAGGCTCCCCCCCCCCGGGGCGTCCCCCCCATCTTCCTCTCGAGGCTCCCCCCCCCGGGGCGTCCCCCCCATCTTCCTCTCGAGGCTCCCCCCCCCCGGGGCGTCCCCCCCATCTTCCTCTCGAGGCTCCCCCCCCCCGGGGCGTCCCCCCCATCTTCCTCTCGAGGCTCCCCCCCCCGGGGCGTCCCCCCCATCTTCCTCTCGAGGCTCCCCCCCCCCGGGGCGTCCCCCCCATCTTCCTCTCGAGGCTCCCCCCCCCCGGGGCGTCCCCCCCATCTTCCTCTCGAGGCTCCCCCCCCCCGGGGCGTCCCCCCCATCTTCCTCTCGAGGCTCCCCCCCCCGGGGCGTCCCCCCCATCTTCCTCTCGAGGCTCCCCCCCCCCGGGGCGTCCCCCCCCGGGGCTCCCCCCAGTCTCCCCCCCCGGGGCGTCCCCCAGTCTCCCCCCCCGGGGCGTCCCCTCCATCTTCCTCTCGAGGCTCCCCCACCCCCCGGGCGTCCCCTCCCCCGGGGCTCCCCGCAGTCTCCTCTCGGCCCCCCGCGGGCCGCGCCGCACCTGGATCAGCAGCTTGACGTAGAGCGGCGGGTGGCTCAGCGCCGTGAAGCCGGCCCCCAGCACCACGAAGAGGGACTCGGATCCTTCCACCGGCTCCGGCTCCGGCCTCCCCCGCGCCCCGAGGCCGGCGGGGGCGGCCCGGAGCCCCCGCGGCAGAGCGGCGGCGGCGGCGGCGGCGGCCATCGCCCCTCCCCCCCGCACCAACGGCGGGGAAGCCAGCTGGGGCCAGCAGCGCGCACTTCCGGATCCGGGGAGGGGCACGTGACTAGGAAGCGGCGGGGGCAGGAGCGAACGTGGTGACGTCGCCCGGCGGAGGAGGCGTGGCCTCGGGCCCCGGCCCAGGGCGGGGCTGCCCCCTGTCGGGGGGCTCGCGCAGGCGGTTTGCCGCGCGCTGCGCGAGCCCGGGGCCCAGCACGTGGCCTGAGTCAATGCACCCAGCAGACAACCTGAGCGTTGCCCACTGGCTGGGCAGGCCCAGCTTCGCCAGTTCTCCCCCTGCGCGGTAAATCCCCGGGCAGATGCCCAAGGCACAAGCTGCCTGGGCTTCGCCCCCCCTGGATTTACACGGGCGCACTTCTCATAGCTCAAGCTTCGTCCCTCGGGTGTTTCCGGGTGTCTGGTTGTAGGGAGCGTGAGGTCATTGTTCCCCGTTTATCGCCTCTTCCCGCTGGCTGGGAAAGTCTTTGGCTGTGACCTGGGTCCAACAGTTCCCACTGTGGAGTGTTTCAGAGGAGCAGCCGCGTCAGTCTGTATTCGCAAGAAGAACAGGAGGGCTGGTGGCACCTTAGAGAGGAACCCATTGATTTGAGCATAAGCTTTCGGGAGCTACAGCTGCATGCGTGCGATTAAGTGAGCTGCAGCTCACGAAAGCTTATGCTCAAATAAATGGGTTCGTCTCTAAGGTGCCACAAGTCCTCCTTTTCATTGTGCGGTGTTATCTCTGAGAGGTTTCTATTGCACACAGCTCCTGGGGTGACCCTGGTGCCTGTGCATTTCCTCAATCAGCCATTGTTTTTGGCAGTTGTACCTGAAAAGGCTGTTTTGAACCTCACAACATGCATCTGAAGAAGTGGGGTTTTTACCCACGAAAGCTGATGCCCAAATAAATCTGTTAGTCTTTGAGATGCCACTGGACTCCTTGCAGTTTTTGTGGATACAGACTAATACGGCTACCCTCGATGCACAATGTTTCAGTAACACATACAAAGCTGAACTTCATAACGTCACATACAACGATAGCACATACAAGCCAATGAGACGTTAATGTCTAGCAGATAAAGACTTTTAGAATGATATCTTACAAGACATACTTTGTACAAAACATATCCTAATTACGTGCAGGGCCGGCTCTACCGTTTTTGCCGCCCCAAGCAGTGAAAAAACCCGTCTCCACCGAATTGCCCCCACGGCCGGCGGAACGGAGAAGCTGCCGCCGCATTGCCGCCACCGCGGAAACTCTGCTGCCCCTTTCTGACTGCCACCCCAAGCACCTGCTTGGAACGCTGGTGCCTGGAGCTGGCCCTGATTACATGGCAGTGGCAAATATTGGGGTGTCAGGGTGTCACACCCAGATGTTCCTCCCACTCTGTCAAGCCCCCAGTAAGACTGCCTGTCTGATAACCCCCATGTTGCAGTTCGTCTTTGGACACCTACCCCGTGAGATCTGCTCCCTCTCTGGTCCGCTTTCACACACAGCTGCCCTGCCCTCCCCAGATAGTCACTCCTGTTGCCAGATGAATCGTCTTCTGGCATTCGGCATATCAAAGCCTGAGCAGCTTTCTGACATCTCTCCCACTGGCAGCTCCTTTCCACACTAACCTTCCCGTTTGTGTCTAATCTCTGCGGGACGTAGGACAAGGCCAAGAAACTGAAGTTTTTGGGTTGTGTCAGCACCCTCAGAAGAGCCGTCAGCACCAGGAGCCCAGAGAGAAACCTCGATGCTTTTATCAGCAAAGCCCTGTTTGTGGAGAAGACAAAGGTGAGTAAAATACACACTGGGGTTGTGTTACTAGGCGGGGTTAGTGATTGGCCTGGAGAGCTCTGCAGATTTGTCTAACTTGAACTGCCAACCATTGGATCGTGTTAGACATTTGTCTGTTAGACTGAAGAGCCCATTATCAAGTATTTGCTCCCCGCAGATGAGACAGGGATGGATTGGCAGTGGTGGGGTTCTGCCTGCTTACACCATGCCGGGATCCTGCGGGGGAGGCCACGTGAGGACATGATGGCTCAGTGCTGAGATACAGGTCGCTGGTTCAAACCTCGCCCGTCTCAGCTGGGACTGGAAATCTCCACCTTCTCCAATGGTTTGGTGCTGAGCTGCGCCCGGCGGGCAGGAGGCCACATTGCAAAGACAAAATAGCCTCCCGGACAGCAGGTCCAGCAGAGGCCACAGAGGGGAGGAGGAGGCGGGTTGCACCTTTGCAGGAGGCACGTTGGTGGGGGGCGCGGCCTGGGCCGGGCACCTGGAATTCCGGTCTCCAGGGCTGGCGAGCGGCCCAGCACTAAGGCTACAGGCCACGCGTCCTGGGGGGCTCATGGCATTTCTCAGACCCTGGTGGGATTTGCAGATGTGCTCAGTGCTGGCCTCCTTCTGCTCCCGCTGAGGTCAACAAAACGGCTCCCTCCCGCCCACCGTGGGAGCAGAGTTAGGCTGACGCTGGGTGCTCTGGACAACCCCACCCGGCGCGTCCCCTCCTCGCCAGGCCTTTGGTGGGCAGCGAGCCCCTGTATCTGGCACCTACAGGAGAGCGGCTATGCACGGGGCTGGGGAGGGCTGGTGCGACCAGCGGGCCCGGGGCTCAAAGGCCTTTTATGCTGCCCGTGAGCAGGAGGGACGGAGGGTCCCAGGGTACCTTGACATAGTGATCCTTGGAGCCGGTGACGACCAGGTCGTGGTTGCTCGTGGTCTGGTTCACAGTCAGACCGGCTCGATGTGGCCGGTCAGCTTCCCAATAGACAGTAACCTATAAGCAGGAACTGGGGCCATCAGGGTCTGGGGCGCACTCAGCAGGAGACGCTCGTTCCTGCAGGCCCTTTGCTGGCCCTGTCTCCAAGGCTCCCAGCAGGGACCTTTCCAGCCCCGGGCCCCTCTCCACCACCCCCTCGAATTGGGACCTCCGTCTCTGGGGCACTGAGCACAGAGCACCCTGGGGATACCATGTCCCTGGGCACGATGGGCCGCAATCCCGGCCTCGGGTTAGGGGTGGACATCTGGGGTCAGGAGCAGTGTCAGAGCGGCTCAGCGCACCAGCCAGTCACCCCACGGGCTGCAGCACTGGGTCCTGCTTTCACCCAGCCTTGGGCCTAATCATCTACCCCGGGGATGTGTCCCAGCAGCTGCTGTAGTGCGAAGAGCCTTGTCACTGAGGCCAATGGTCCTAGGCCAAATCCACCAAAATAACAGCTTCCAGCTGGGAGGGAGCGGGCCCCAGCCTAGCCCAGAACGGCTGCTCCCTCTGCCTGGGCAGCATCCAGCTCCCGCCCCACAAGAGCTGCCCTCGCCTGGGGGCCCGAGCCCCGGTGCTGCCCTGACCTGTTGAGCTCCCAGATGCGGGCGGAGTTCCCGGCCGCGGCGTAGAGCATGGTGCCGGCGGGGTTGAGCGCGATCTGGTTGATCTGGTGCTCGCCCTGCACGCTGGCGATGGTGCGGGTCGTGGTCCCGGCACAGGCGTCCCCGGAGATCACCTGACCCGAAGAGCTAAGCCAAAGAGACAGCAAGAGGTGAGCCTCAGGGCAGAGACCCTCGTGGGGCGGGGGGCAGGTGAAATGCGGGTGGGGGGGGATTTACACAATGTGCAATGGAAGATCTGGTCCATTGTGGACTGATTAGAAGGCTGGGGACAGACACTAGAGGGCAAAGCAATGCCACTTCCTGGCCCCATGCAGTGCCAGTGGTGCCAGGATGAGACCCCCCCTCAGCCCCACGTCCCCTCAAACCAGGAGCAACGGCACAGCAAGGGTGACCCAGGCAGCAGCTCTCGGGGGGCGGCCCCAAGGGAGGTGCCTTGCCGAGCAGCCAGCCAGACCCACGCCCAGGGGCGGAGCAACACAAACCCTGCCCCTTGCCTGGAGTTGATGGTGACAGGCAGCCCAGGCCCGTTCCCGCCAGTCTGATTTTAGGTCTGGGGAAGGACTGCAGGCAAGGAGACGTCTCAGTCGGTGGCTGGGCACCAGAGAGAGGGGCTGATTCGCTGGGGTCTGGAAACGGTGCTGGCAGCTGCAGATGGGTCATTACCCATCCCTGATCAAAGCAATCGTAGGCAGTAGGGTGCACGGGGCCCCCTGAAACAGACTAAAGGAGCAACTGCCTTGAGAGCAGAGCAGCAAGCCACAGAGCCTCCGCGAGCCAGGCCGGGCTAGAGCGACCAGCATTGCACCGTTCCTAGGCTCAGCCCTGCAGCCTGCCTGGCCTTTGCTATGCTGCCCTGGGTGCGGGACGCTGGCAGGGCAGCGTGTCGAGCTCGGCCAGGCCCCCAGAGCAGCCTCAGCGCCAGGTACCTACGTGAGGGTGCGGACGCACTTGGCCGAGTCCCAGATGTCCCACACCTTGATGTAGGAGGTAGAGACGGTGAACACCAGCCCCGAGTGGCTGCAATAGTTGACGGACACCCCGTTGTTGGGGTGGCCCTTCAGCGAGGCGATTTCCTGGCCCGTCACCAGGTTCCACATTTTGCAGCTCCGATCTGCGGGAGGAGGCGGGAGCACACGATGATGCGGGACCTTCCCGTCCTCAGCAGAAGAACCCCGGCACCTCCCCTGGAACGAGGGTTTATTAGTGCCAGGTGCGAGGTGGGCACCTGGCCATTAGGGGCTGGGCAGAGGCCCCAGCAACTCACTTCATGGATGTCACTAATGACTCATGCAGCATTGCTGCCCTCTACTGGGGGGATCCAGAACTGCACTGGCCTGTTGTGGCTTAGGGGGCTCTCAGGCAGGCCGGTGCCGTCCGAGCAGGAGGCTCGTGTCCTGTCCTTGCAGTTCGGGGCGGCTCAGCCCCTCCCCTGGGTAACAGGCTCACTCCCCAGTGATCACACCCAGTGCTCAGCAGCCAGCCCACCCCTGAGGTGTGCACCTTTGGATCCAGAGAAGAGCAGCTCGTCGGTGGCGTCCACGCAGAGAACAGGCTTGGAGTGTCCCTCCGCCATGGATATGCACTTCAGAGGGGCCGTCCGGGCACTCCTGGCACCACCCACGGGGTTAATGAGGCCCCTTCGGTGGGAGAGAGAGAGCAAGGGCGTCAACAAGGGGGTGCTGGCTGGGTGATCTAGGATGAAGCCAGATCCCGCCACACAAGGCTGCCAGGGCCTGCTAGTGGGGCTCCAGAGCAAAGCAAACTACAGACAGAGTCTGCAGGGCAGCGTGTGTCCCAGACAGGCCCCCCGGGGGGCAGATCACACCCTGGTTGGTGTTAAGGTCTCAGGGACTCGTTCAGACTCTGCCTTGGCTGGGGGTGGGGGGCTTGGAAAGGCTAAGGAAACTGGCTTCACCCACTGGCTATCTTGCTGCTGGAACACAGGAGCCCCCCCTCTCCCCGTGAGAGTTGTGGGTGGCCCCTGTGCCCCATCCAGGCAAGATCCTGAAGCAAACAGAGTCCAGGCTGCTGCATGGCACATGCTGCCCCATTTCCTGTGGAGTCAGAGACTAGCAGGGGCAGGCTGGCTCTGGACCCAACCCCCAGAACCTCCGGGCTTGAACAAACTGGGGCCTGGCTCCAGCTGTGCTGTGTGGGGCATAAGGGCACCACCCGTGGCCAGCATGGGGAAGCGCCCTCTCTCCATCTGACCCACTCCGGTTTCCCAATGAGCTTCACCCCAGTTTGGCAGATGGGGAAGGGACTCGCAGATGGAAGGTTTCCTGGCCAATGGGAGCTGTGGAGCTGGACCTCGGGGTGGGGGCAATAAGTGGAGCCCTCCCTGGCTGCCCATGCGTCTAGGGGCTGCAAGGACCTGGTGGCCGCTTCCGGGAGCCGCATGGAGCTAGGGAAGGCAGAGAGCCTGCCTTAGCCCCTAGCTCCCGCTGCGCCATCAACTGGACTTTTAACGGCCCAGTCGGCCGTACCAACCAGAGCCGCCAGGGTCCCTTTTCAACCAGGCATTCCGGTCGAAAACCAGATGCCTGGCAACCCTAGTGCCCTCCCATATCATGTCCCTACCTGTGTGTTATTGTAGGTTCTTCCAGAACCTTTACCCACTGCCTTGTTATTGGGAGGAGATTTTGCCTTATATATCAAAGATGTAGATATCTGGACTGAGGTTGAGATGGCAATAGAAGAGAGACTTGTTGAAAGTCTCTGCGTAAGGATAAAAAGGGTAAAAAATAAGGGTGATGTCATGGTAGGGGTCTACTACAGACCACCTACCCAGGAAGAAGAGGTGGATGAGGCTTTTTGAAACAACTAACACAATCATCCAAAGCACAGGACTTGATGGTGATGGGGGACTTCAACTACCCAGACATCTGTTGGGAAAATAACACAGCAGGGCACAGATTATCCAGCGAGTTCTTGGAATGTATTGGAGACAATTTTTTATTTCTGAAGGTGGAGAAGGGGAGAGGCTGTTCTAGATTTGATTTTGACAAAAGAGAAGAACTGGCTGAGAATCTGAAAGTGGAAGGCCGCTTGCGTGAGAGCGATCATGAAATGGGAGAGTTCTTGATTCTAACAAATGGTAGGAGGGAAAACAGCCCTGTAAAGATAATGGATTTCAAGAAGGCAGACTTTCGCAAACTCAGGGAGTTGGTAGGTGAGATGCCATGGGAAGCAAGTCTGAAGGAAAAAACAGTTCAAGAGCGTTGGCAGTTTTTCAAAGAGATATTATTAAGGGCACAAGAGCAGAAAATGTGGAAATGGCAGAAGTGCTAAATGACTTCTTTGTTTCAGTTTTCACCAAAAAGTTTAGTAGCGATTGGACGTCTAACATAGTGAATGCCAGTGATGAGCAGTGATGAAAATGAGGTAGGATCAGAGACTACAATAGGGAAAGAACAAGTTAAAAACTACTTAGACAAGTGATGTGTCTTCAAGTTGCCAGGGCCTGATGAAATACATCCTAGAATACTCAAGGAGCTGACTGAGGAGATATCTGAGCCATTAGCGATTATCTTTGAGAAGTCATGGAAGACGGGAGAGATTCTAGAAGAATGGAAAAGGGCAAAGATAGTGCCCATCTAGAAAAAGGGGGATAAGGACAACCTGGGGAATAGACCAGTCAGCTTAACTTCAGTACCTGGAAAGATAACGGAGCAAATAATCAAGCAAGCAATTTGCAAACACCTAGAAGATAATAAGGTGACAAGTAACAGTCAGCATGGGTTTGTTAAGAACAAATCATGTCAAACCAACCTAATAGCTTTCTTTGACAGGGTAAACGCCTTATAGATGGAGGGAAGCAGTAGATGTGGTCTATCTTGACTTTAGTAAGGCTTTTGATACTGTCTTGCATGACCTTCTCATAAACAAACTAGGGAAATGTAACCTAGATGGAGCTACTATAAGGTGGGTGCAAAACTGGTTGGAAAACCGTTCCCAGAGAGTAGTTAGCAGTAGTTTACAGTCATGCCGGAAGGGCATATCAAGTGGGGTCCCGTAGGGATCAGTTCTGGATCTGGTACTGTTCAATATCTTCATCAATGCTTTAGGTAATGGCATAGAGTGTACACGTGTAAAGTTTGCAGATGATACCAAGCTGGGAGGGGTTGCAATGCTTTGGACGATAGGATTAAAATTCAAAATGATCTGGACAAACTGGAGAAATGGTCTGAAGAAAATAAGAGGAAATTCAATAAGGACAAATGCAAAGTACTCCACTTAGGAAGCAACAATCAGTTGTACACATACAAAATGGGAACTGACTGCCTAGGAAGGAGTACTGCGGAAAGGGATCTAAGGATCATAGTGGATCACAGTGTGACACTTTTGCAAAAAAAGCGAACATCATTCTGGGATGTATTAGCAGGAGTGTTGTAAGAAAGACACGAGGAATAATTCTTCCGCTCTACTCAGCGCTGATTAGGCTTGAACTGGAGTATTGTGTCCAGTTCTGAGTGCCACATTTTAGGAAAGATGAGGACAAATTGGAGAAAGTCCAGAGGCAAGCAACAAAAATGATGAAAGGTTTAGAACAGTGGCTCTCAACTTTTCCAGACTACTGTACCCCTTTCAGGAGTCTGATTGGTCTTGCGTACCCCCAAGTTTCATCTCACTTAAAAACTACTGCTTACAAAATCACACACAAAAATACAAAAATGTCACAGCACACTATTACTGAAAAATTGCTTACTTTCCATTTTTACCATATAATTATACAATAAATCTATTGGAACATAAATCAGTTGGAATACATTTCAGTGTATAGTATATAGAGCAGTATAAACAAGTCATTGTCTGAATGAAATTGTAGTTTGTACTGATTTCGCTAGTGCTTTTTATGTAGCCTGTTGTAAAACTAGGCAAATATCTAGATGAATTGATATACCCCCTGGAAGACCTCTGCGTATCCCCACGGGTACATGTACCCTTTGTTGTGAACCACTAGTCTAGAAAACATGATCTCTGAGGAAAGTTTGAAAAAACTGGATTTGTTTAGTCTGGAGCGGGGACATGATAGTTTTCAAGTACATAAAAGTTGTTACAAGGAGAGAGTCATTTGTTCTCGTTAACCTCTGAGGATAGGACAAGAAGCAATGGGCTTAAATTGCACCTAGGGAGCCTTAGATTGGACATTGGGAAAAACTTCCTAACTATCAGGGTCGTTGAGCACTGGAATAAATTGCCTAGGGAGATTGTGGAATCTCTGTCATCAGCAGTTTTTAAAAGCAGGTTAGACAAACACCCGTCAGGATGGTCTAGGTAATACTTAGTCCTGCCATGAGTGCAGGGGACTGAACTAGAAGACCTCTGGAGGTCCTTTCCAATCCTAGACTTCTATGATTATATATCCTCCCCCATAACATGTGACTGCAGGGTGCACCTGCATGTTATGGCAGCACACACATTATATACTATACATACACAGGTGTGTTATAGGAGTCCCCTGTGGCATGCAGACCCTGGCATATTATTGCTGGGTTTCTCATAACACATACTCATGCTTCTCTCATAATGTGCACACAGTGGGATATTATAGGGTCTCTCTATAGCCACGCGCACCCTACTAAGTAGTCATTGTAGGGCATTTGATAACATGTACATTCAAGTGTTTTATGACAGGGTCTCCCAGAGCATTCACACAGTAGCTTGTTACTGTAGGATCTTCCTGGCGTATTATCATTGGGTCTCTGATAACCTGCACATACTAGCATGGTTTTTAGGGCCTGACACACCAGGGGCAAACTGGTTTATTACTGGTGTCAGAGTAGCAGCCGTGTTAGTCTGTATTCGCAAAAAGAAAAGGAGGACTTGTGGCACCTTAGAGACTAACCAATTTGTTTGAGCATAAGCATACATATTACTGTATGTTCCCTTACAGATTTGCACACACTGGCTTGGCATTGCAGGGTCTCCCATGCTGTGATTTGTTATTGCAGTGTCTACTCTACTTCATTAAGGTCACACATCCTGCTGGTTTAATTTAGATGTACATTGAAATCAGGCCTGCGCTGGACCTACTTTAGTGCATAGTATTTTTCACACCATTTCTGCCTGCTGCTGCCTGCAGGACTTCCTCTTTACTTTTCCTTTTGAGGCCAACCCATATAATATTTGCAAGAGGCTCTCATTCCCCGGACAACAAGAAGAACTGCAGGTTGTCTTCACTTCTCACAAATCTCCCCAGCCAAGTACATTTGCATATCCCGGAAACATCTGAAGACAGAAAGAGAGAGGGGTTCAGAAGACATATCTGGGAGCTGTCTGGTACCTCTTGGTCTCTCAGCAGCTCTTTCTTACCTGGCTTACTGGGACCAATTCTGAGTCACAAGAGCCAGCCTGATGGAGGGGGAGCGAGGCAATCGAATGACCGTGTTTAATCTCGTGGCTGTGTTTGAGAATCCCAGGTAAGGAGAACGTTTCCTGACTGCTAAGTGCAAATTAGGACTCAGCAAGCAGGAGGTGGATGGAGACAGGTTCCAGGAGAATGGGGACTGAAGTGAAGTCTGTGAATTTGCTGATCTTTAGAACTCAGTTCAGTCCCCACTGTCCCTCTCCCCACAGTGAGTTCTGGATATATTCTGCTCTGCACAGGACCTTCAGGTTTACCCTGATTTATTATTGCTCGTTTAATATCTGTTTTAGTGCTGGTGCCAGATTTGCAACCCCACAACCCTGCAGCTTCACAAAAGTTCTCCATTCAGTCACGGAACGGCCTGGGGAATGCAGTGCCTGTTTTCCCCAAGCAGTCCTGCTAACATGTCTCCACTATGCCCTGGAGGGACCAGGCCAGTGGCTCAGAGGGAGTTCAGCAATTGTGGCTTTTAGTCCGCAGCCTCTCCACTGAAACAGCCAGTATAGGAACTAATAGTCATGGCAGGAGCTAATTGTCATTTGATGTGCACACCTGGCCACTAAGAATTTTACTAAGACCATAGTCCAGTTTGTTATTTGCAGTGATCTGATTCCCAGGTATGTTTGCACATGTGCCTAAGAAACCTACACCAAGAAAGGGAACAGAATATATTCAATCAGAGGAGAGATTATGTTCGTTTTTTGATACCCTATCAGTTTGCAACATTGCCTGGTAAAATAGTGTGACAGCTCAGAATACTTGGAAGACAGTAAGGTAGTGCAGTCCAACAGGTAGTGCACTGAATGAGAAGTCAGGTGACCTCTTGCTTTGCCCCCAATTCATTGTATGGCTTTGGGCAAGTCACCTCCTCTCCTTGTGCCTCAGTTTTGTCATCTTTTAAATGGAGATAATGATACTTGCCCTTTTCTATAAAATGTTTTGAGATCTGTGGATGAAAAAGTCTATATAAGAGCTAACGATGATGATGGTGATTAATATGTATTACTGTAATGCCTAGGAGCCCCAGTCATGAACCAGGACCCTGTTGTGTTCGATGCTGTGCAGACACTGAACAAAAAGGTTTTGCAGCTCATTCATGCTTCACAGTTCAGTGTTCTTGAACTCGGTTTCACTACAGATCAATCAGAATATAATGGTAGAGGAGAATATTTTGCCCAGGTACAGCTGTTGAATGGTTTCAGTTATCTTTTTGAGATAGGTGTGCAGTTTTCCACGGGTCTTTTCTGAACTGATTCATTTCCCTGTGTTGACTTACTGTGATCTCTGTGGCTTTATGCCAGCAGTGGCATAAGTAGGTGTAGAGGAAAGTTTGGTACTTACCACAGCTCCTGCCTGGCTTTGTATTTTTCTATTTATTTTAGAGTTTTATCCTGTTGCCCATCACCATAGTATCTGGGTACCTTCCAGGTAAAAACAGTAACAACAGTTCCTATTTCAAGGTCAAAACTCTGCTTGGGGTTAGAGTTTTTTAGATTAAATGTCTCTCTTTGTCTGCTTGGCAGGAATGCAGAAGTAGGAGGAGGCATCACGGTTTGGGGTTAGAGGGAGAAGGGGTTATCAAGCGTTGTGAGCACCATTCTTATGGTGTCAGAGTAGCAGCCGTGTTAGTCTGTATTCGCAAAAAGAAAAGGAGTACTTGTGGCACCTTAGAGACTAACCAATTTATTTGAGCATAAGCTTTCATGAGCTACGATGGAAAGACTCTTTCAAAGAGGAAAGTTTTTCCAGCTTCCTAAAGAAAGTTATACTCCAGATTTACCCAACGTGCTCAGGAAGTTTGTTCTACAGCAAGATCCCCTCAAATGAGAGTGCTTTGTCTCCAGTTCTCACACGCTTTGTCCTGAGCTTTGTGACCTGCATTATCTCGGCTGTGAGCAGCTGTTCCAAGATCCAAATTTGGCCTGTGATGTAGCTGGGGCTTGATCACTTTCATCCCTTGATCTTTTCATCAGATTTGCTGCCCTGGCAAATTTCTGTTGGTTTCCAGCTATGCTTTGTAAGGGGAAATAAAAGTGATGTTTTCGGTTTGTTTGGGAGATGGGGAAGCTGGAAACGAAATGTAAACTCCAATTGTGGAACAGAAAAAGCAAAATTGAGAATTGCACACAGAAATGGAGAAGTTCCCGCCGGAGCTCAGTGATAGGTGTACACAGGTTCTCGAGGGTAAAAGTCTGAAGGAAGGACCCGAAGAAGACCCAGCAGCTCTAGAGAGAAAGGCAGGCATGCTTCTGATGTCCCCTTGTGAAGGCATTGTGTATGCATGTGTGAAGCGTGTGCATAAGGGGTTGCCATGAAAGCGTGTGCATGTACGGGGTTGTGTACATGATTATGTTTGCATGTGCAAAAGTATGTGCCTATATTAGTTTGTGCATTAGGCTGTGTGTACAAGGATGCGCATGCATGAAGGGGAGTGTGTGTCTTAGGGTGCTGTATGCCCACACACATGCATTAGGAATGTGTGCATGTGGGAGGGCGTGTGCGCATCCTTGCATGCACACCTAAAAGGGTGCACGCCCTGCTGGCATGAAGAGAGTGTGTGGATGAAGGTGTGTGCTTGTGAGAGATGTGTGCATGCACAGGGGGTGCATTGGCAATGAGCGAGTTAGAAGAACTTATATAACCGGGGGGAGGGAGGATGGTCTACAGGGAGGGATGTGAGTGGGTCCTGGCCTGCTGGAGGGTGTATCTGGGCCTAAAATCATAGAATCGTAGGACTGGAAGGGACCTCGAGAGGCCATCTAATCCAGTCCCCTGCACTCATGGGAGGGCTAAGTATTATCTCGACCATCCCTGACAGGTGTTTGTCCAACCTGCTCTTACAAATCTCCAATGATGGAGATTCTGCAACTTCCCTAGGCAATTTATTCCAGTGCTTCACCACCCTGACAGGTAGGAAGTTGTTCCCAATGTCCGACCTAAACCGCCCTTGTTGCAATTTAAGCCCATTGCTTCTTGTCCTATCCTCAGAGGTTAACGAGAATAATTTTTCTCCGTCCTCGTAACATCCTTTTATGTACTTGAAAACTGTTACCATGTCCCCTCTCAGTCTTCTCTACTCCAGACTAAACAAACCCACTTTTTTTCAATCTTCCCTCATAAGTTATGTTTTCTAGACCTTTAATCATTTTTGTTGCTCTTCTCTGAACTTTCTCCAATTTGTCCACATCCTTCCTGAAATGTGGCGCCCAGAACTAGACACAATATCCCAGTTGAAGCTTAATCAGCACGGAGCAGAGCGGAAGAATTACTTCTCATGTCTTGCTTACAATACTCCCATCCCAGAATGATGTTGCTTTTTTTGCAACAGTGTCACACTGTTGACTCATATAATATTTAGCTTGTGATCCACTATGACTCCCCGATCCCTTTCCGCAGTACTGCTTCCAAGGCAGTCATTTCCCATTTTGTGTGTGTGCAACTGATCGTTCCTTCCTAAGTGGAGTACTTTGTATTTGTCCTTATTGAATTTCATCTTATTTACTTCAGACCATTTATCCACTTTATCCAGATCATTTTGAATTTTAATCCTATCCTCCCGGCTTGGTATCATCTGCAAACTTTATAAGTGAACCACACTCCGGGGAAACCTTTCCATTGCTGCTCTGCCCCCTGGGTCCTGCTGGGGAAGGGTCAGGGTGCCCTAGACGCTGGCCAAAGCTGCCCATGCCCTGGGCATGTGATGAACCAACAGCCAGGCCTCATGCCCTCCCTGGCCAGTACTGGCCACATTTGTGGATTGCACTAGTTGTCTCCGCGTCCCCTGGCAGAGCCGCCATGTCAGGTGCCCTGCATCAGTCAGCGACCCCTTTGCCCCCTGCCCCATGTAGGTGAGATCGCTGGTGGCTGCAGCTCTTCACCGACAAGGAGGAGTTGCTGAGCCAGGTGGAAGGTAGGTAGGCAGAGGTTGGCGGGAGAGGAACGGGGTCTGGCCTGTATTACTGTGTGTTGGGCTGCATGGGGCGTAGAGGCTGTCTCTGGACCATGAACAGAGGGATAAGAATGCTGTGCTGCTTTCCATGATCCTAGGGCAGAAGAACCCTGCCGGAGTCCCCGCAAGGAATTGATCCAACTCTCGACCAAGCCCAGGCCAGCAGCACCGAACTCCACGGCATCCGCGTTGCTCCCACCCGCAGCAGACAGGGAAGCTCTGAGCAAGGCCAGAGAAGACAGAGCAGAGCCCGAGAACCAGCATGAGGGGCACCAGCCTTCCCTGAGGGTTATCCAGCCGCCCCAGCATCAGGAGCTGGAGGAGAACCCGCCACAGGGTCGGAGAGGGCTCACCGTCAAGTGTCTCAGTTCCTTCAAGAGCAAGATCAACAGCAGCAACTGGCGGACTCAGCAGCCAGTGGATTCCCAGCCGGGGAACGAGTTAAGCCCTGGAGGCAGCAGGAACCAGGTCATTCAATGCCTCCTTCCCTGCGGGGTATTTTAACACCGGAGGGTGACTGAGGGGATACACTGTTAGCCCCCAGTACTGATAGTTATTGTTCATAGAGGGCCATCGGTGCACATGGCCCCGATTCCAAACAGAACAGCCTTGAAGCTACAAGTCATAGCTTGGGAGTGAACTGCTGGGAAGCCCTGAAGCCAGGGGCCCAGCCCAGGATGTGTGGTTAGAGCAGAGACCTCGGAGAGGCAGAACTGCAGGTTTCAAATCCCAGCTCTGCCACTGACTCTCTGTATGACCTGGGGCAAGTCACCTCACTCCTCTGTGTCCCGGTTTCCTCCTCAGGAAGGCTGAGCTTTTCAAAAATCCATACAGAGGCTATTCTGAGAAATGGCCAGATTTTCAAACGTACTAAACAATCGCTGGCTCCCGGGGAGCTCTGTGGGAGAATGGTTTCCCCATGGCACCTCAGGGAGCTGTGAGTCTTAATTCTTGGTGAGGGCTTGTACAGTGCGGGAGACTCTTGGATGACTGGTGCTGCAAAAAAGCAAAGTCTTATTAACCCTAGGGATACGACGGTAATATTCTGTGGGCCCAACGTAAATCAACCTAGTCCCGTTGACTTCTATGGTGCTACGGTGCTTTTCACCAGCTGAGGATCTGGCCCTGCATTTCTATAGTTATTCCCATCTAGATATCTCAATGCACTTTACAGACCACAATGAGTTAACCCTTAGAGCACCTCCCACCACCGGAACAGCTCGGTATCATTATCCCTATTTTACCAAGGGGGAAACTGAGGCACAGATCTCTTGATTTCCAGCCCAAGCGTACTTTCTCCATCTGCCCTGGGACAGCTTCTGTATCGATGTTATAACAGAAAGAAACGAACACAGGCACATGGATCTTGTGTGAGCTGAGGCGGTTTGGCTTCATGCGGTTTGTTAAGATCCCTCCGCATTCCACTCAGCTGATAATAATGAGGTCAGCCTAGTGCCTGGAGAAATGGCCTGAAAACCACTGTGTAAAACCGCTGTCCCAGGAAGGGAGAGAAATCCGAATGGAAGCCTGCTGGCGTGGCCCTGAGCATGGCAGGATGGGGGGAGACCTGGTCCCTGAACTTCAAAGCTGTTTAGACGCCTAATTCCCATTGAAATCAGCCAGCTGCTCTTACTAAAAAGACCACGGACTCTTTAATATCCACGGAGAGCAGGCAGGATGCCGCTTTTTAAAGTTTTAGCCAAAAGACCTTTCCCCCCGCTGAAAATGAAGTGGAAAGGGGTCCCAGCTTGTCTCCCCGAGAGCACTGAATCAGCCCAGCTGGCCTTTGGACTTGTCTGCTGGGAGCCCAGGGGTAGTGAATCATCACTAGACCCCCTTAGCCACACTACACCAGTCCCTCTCCTCTTCTCTCTCTTTCACTCTGATGTGTTAATGATTTCATGCCACCTATACAGCCTATGGAATGCCAAGGGGAATTGCCTTAGGCCCACTGGGACAAATTCATCCCTAAGCTGATCTGGAAAAACTCCACTGACTTGCACCCAGGCTGGATTTGACCACCTGTCTGGTCGTCCATTGTTCCTACCCTGCCTGACCAAACCCATTTCTCCCTCTGCCATACATGCAGGACCCCGAAGAAAAGAAAATTGCGTTGGAGCTGTTGGAAACAGAGCAAGCCTACGTCAATCGACTTCACCTTCTGGACCAGGTCAGGAAGTAGCAGCTGGTCTCTAATGCCATCTGTCCCAAACAGCTCGGCACAGGGCTGGAGAGTAAGAACCCAATGGCCTACAGCAGTGGTTTTCAAACTTTTTTTCTGGCCACCCAGTTGAAGAAAATTGTTGATGCCCATGACCCAACGGAGCTGGGGATGAGGGGTTTGGGATGTGGGAGGGGCTCAGGGCTGGGGCAGAGGGTTGGGGTGCGGGGGTGAGGGCTGTGGGATGGGGCCAGAGATGAGCAGGTGCCAGGCTTACTTCGGGTGACTCCTGGTTAGCGGCGCAGTGGGGGTGCTACGGCAGGCTTCCTTCCTGTCCTGGCACCACAGACTGCACTGCACTCTGGAAGCAGCCAGCAGCAGGTCCGGCTCCTAGGCAGAGGTTCGCAAGTGGCTCTGCGCAGCTCTCGCCCAGAGGCACCGCTCTCCCATTCCCCAGCTTCCATTGGCTGCGGTTCCCGGCCAATGGGAATGGGGAGCCAATGCTCGGGGTGGAGGCAGTGCACGGAGCCCTGTGGCCCCCCGCCTAGGAGCCGGACCTGCTGCTGGCTGCTTCCGGGGCGCAGCGCGGTGTTGGAACAGGTAGGGACTAGCCTGCCTTAGCCGGGCAGAGCTGCTGATGGGACTTTTAACGGCCCAGTCGGTAATGCTGACCAGAGCCGCCACGGCTCAGTGCCTTCCATTCCGCGACCCAGTACTGGGTTGCGACCTGCAGTTTGAAAACCACTGGCCTAGAGTCCACTTGCCTTAACAGTAAGGCACAAAGATCTGATGGGACTATCCGTTACGCACCTAAGGCCTGTTCCTCGAGGCCGCCTCTTCATCTCAGTCCGTCACCCCCAGAAAAAGTCTTTGCACCCCTATCTCATGTGCCTTGGTTACTGTTCAAGTTGTCTCTGCACCCCAGGCTGGGCAACCAAAAGGAATCTACTACACCCCAGGCCCGGAGCAGTTACTTTATGGATGCATGGGTGTGTATGGGGATAGGATCACAGAAATGCAGGGCTAGAAGGGACCTTGAGAGATCATCTAGGCCCACTCCCTGTGCTGAGGCAGGACCAAGTAAACCTAGAGCATCCCTGACAGGTTTGTCCAACCTGTTCTTAAAAACCACCAACGACGGGGATTCCACAATCTCTCTTGGAAGCCTGGGCTTCCAAGAGCGTAACTATCCGGAGAGTAGGAAAGTTTTTCCTAATATCCAACCTAAATCTCCCTTGCTGCAGATTAAGCCCATTGCTTCTTGTCTTACTTTCAGTGGACACGGAGAACAACTGATCCCCATCCTCTTTCTAAAGCCCTTCACATATTTGAAAACTGTTATCAGGTCCCTCCTCAGTCTTCTGTTCTCAAAACTAAACGTAGCCCCCTTTGCTCCAAACCATTCACTGCTGTCACCCCTGGAACCTGCTAGGACACCCCCAAGTACATCTCTGCTCCTAGGCCAGCTCATCTGGTTACCTCCTAAGGGAGCACAGCCTATGCCACTGACCTATATTCATCCCTGCAGTGTATCCCTGATAGCCCCACGCCCCTTTGGTAGCACCGCCCTTCAGGAAGTGCTTTTGTCCCTATTAGTCCCTGAAGCATCCCTGCATTTCTCCCCGGAACACTCCATTACCTCAATCCGTTCCTCCCTTCCCAGCCCTTTTGTATCTAGGACCAGCTGTGAGTGTCCTTCCACCCTAGACACCATTCCTCCTGGAGCCATATGGTCCCCAGGCTGCTTGCTTGGCTCTAAAGGAGCCTCTGAGTTCCCTTTCTCTCAGAGCAGCAGAAATGCTCACTGCCCCTTCCTATTACTGTACCGGTTGGGAATGTGTCTTTTCAGGTGTTTTTTGCAGAGCTGATGAAGGAAGCCAGAAGCGGGAAGACGATCCCGGAGGATGTGGTAAAAATGATCTTCTCCAACATCTCCTCCATTTACCAGTTCCACGCTCTGTTTTTCCTGCCGGAGCTGCAGAAACGCATGGAGGACTGGTGAGTTAGGGGGAGTCAGGATGCCTGGGTTCTATTCCTAGAATGAAGGGGCGGGGGAGCACTTGTGAATTGGGACTGAATGCTGAACCTGTTTTGCTCTGCAAGCCAGTGTGCTGGAAAGCACTTTCTCAAGACAATTTGAGCCAGATGCTGATACTTTTCCTCATGCTGAGTGTGACCTTATTTCATTGACTCATGGAGTCAAGTGCTACTCAGTGTGAGTAAGGGAACTGGATTCCTGTCCATTATTATTTTCATTTGCAAGTGCTTGAAGCCCACTTGACATTTTGGCATCCACACACAGTGAGTTAGCAAATCTGATGTCGGTTAATTTTTTTTTAATGCTGTAGGAAGTGCCAGATTATTTCCCCAGGCAGGGCTGCCAAAATCTCACAGAACATGGACAGTAGCAGTGTCAGCTTTATGTACACACACAGAGACACACTCTCTCTCTCTCTCTCAATCCTGTGCTGTATCTACAACCGTAGGCATGAGAAGGGAGTTCAGTCTCCAAGACCCATTCACCCTTGGCCTCTCTGCTGAGCCTTTCAACCAAAGATGATGGAGACACCGAGGCACAGGGGGAGTGACTTCCCTAAGACCATACAGTGATCAGTGGCAGAGCTAGGAGGTTTCAGGACTCCTAGTTCAGGGACCTGTCCAGGGTCAGTTGAGATGGGATGTTAGTACCATGGACACCTGTCTCCTCGAAACTCAACTGATGCCACCAATTCACCTCTCAGATGCCACTGATTAGTCTTCAGATGAGAACACTGGGGGATGACTCACTACCAGCCGAGGCCAGCAATCTGGATGTGGAGCACTGTTTCCCACTACCGATTCCCAGAGCCTCCTGGCTCCCCAGACACCGATAACTCAGCAGCTAGATAGAGTGATTAATAATAATAGTTATTATTAAACATGTAGCTCTTAATAGCCTATTTCATTTATAGATCTCAAAGAGCTTTACAAAGGATTGTCAGTGTCATTACCCCCATTTTTACACATGGGAAACAGAGGCACAGAGTGGTGATGTGATTTACCCAAGGTCACTGGCAGGCAAGTGGCTGAGTCAATAATAGACCTCTGGTATCTAGTGTCCCAGTCCTGTGCTCTACCCACTAGGCCACATTACCTCAGTCTTGGGTTGAGCCAGAACTTCATAGGGTGCTTGCAGGAGCCCTGTTGGGTCTGACACAGAGGGATGAGACCTGAAGATCCATTGAAACACTGTCTGAAATTTGTAATAACTCTTAATGCAACCCTTCCCCTGAGCTGTTCAGCCCCCATCCATCCCCTGGCCTCTTGCTAAGTCAGTGGATGTGAAAAGCCCTTTCAGTTTCTCTGAACAGCTTCCGTGGCCTGTTCCGCTGACCTGGCAGGGGGGCTGATCTCCTGGGTTCTGCCGGCAGGAGCTCCAATCCCAGGATCGGGGATGTCATCCAGAAGCTAGCCCCGTTCCTCAAGATGTACGGCGAGTACGTGAAGAACTTCGACAAGGCGGTTGAGCTGATCACCACCTGGTGGGAGAAGTCCCCCCCCTTCCAGGAGCTCATTGTGGACATTCAGGTGACACTCCACTAGATCTGGAAAGATGCTCAGACCCACCCGGCCTCCTTGGCTTTGATGTTTCATGGGGGAGCCCCTTCATCCAAGCTGGCTTCTCCAGGCTGAGCTGAGGCGGGTTGGGGTGTGTGCGGGGAGCCCGCACTTCCACTGTGTGGGTGTCTCTCTCTCGCTCACTCTCATTTCGGTTCTTTGCTGTCCCTTTCCAGAAAAGGGAAGCCTGTGCTAACTTAACTCTGCAGCACCACATGCTGGAGCCGGTACAGAGGATCCCGCGCTATGAACTCCTGCTGAAGGATTACGTCCGGAAATTACCTCCAGAGTCCCCAGACAGGCATGACGCAGAGAGTAAGAGCTCACCCTGGTGGCATGGGCCAGTCGCGGTAGTGCCCCCCTGCACAATGCGGGTAGTGACATTTATACCCCTTCACGAGGCACTTTGAGATCCTCAGATAAAGGGGCAGGACAACTACAGTCCCTCCAGCGGACGTCTCTGGGAGACGTGAAGTGACTCAGACCCGGGGTTCACTAGTTAGGGTGCCCTAGAACTGGCGCTGCTAACCACAGTTCCAAAAGTCTTGTGATGTTTTCCTTGGCCCACTCGGTAGCAAGAGCACGGAGAATCAGAAGGCAGGTGTAACCTGCTTCCTGAACCCCCCTAGCTGAGATCTAGTGCCAGGGACCAACGTTTAAAGTCAAATCACTCAAGTGATTGATGTTGTCTTCAACAGCGTCGCTTGAGGGTCTTGACTCCAGCCTGTCTTCTGCAGGGTGTGGAAGGGCTGTTGCTAGAGAGCTGAGGCCAGCATGTGCAAGATGCTGTGATTTTTGGTGCCCGGTTTGAGACACCTTGCATCCGATTGTCAGATTGTTCTGCGCCTCTGCGGTTCCCACTGGCTTCAACTGGAGCAGAGGGGCCGTCAGCAGCACAAGAAAAGCTGTGTTCGCCTTAGCGATCCCCGGTGGCCCTGGAGGCAAAAATGTTCATATTACCAATTTGTGGCCTCCCAGGTCTTCACTGTGCCGCGCGCCATGGCCACTCAGAGCTGCCCAGCAAGAACAGCGGTACAGCGGCGCTCTCCCTGCTCCACTTGAGCTACGGGAGGGTCTCTGTTGGGCCTAAGACACACAGTTGAGCAGCTCTGATTCCATCCAGTAGAGGGCAGTGGTGAGACACTCACCTTCGCCTCGAAGGGCGCCTCCCCCAGCCTCCTCCCGTTGGGGATGCTTAGCCCTTGCTCCCCTTCTGGTCTCATTGCAGAAGCCCTGGAAATGATTTTCTCGGCAGCCAAACACTCGAACGCGGCCATTGCAGAAATGGTGAGTACCAGCCCGCACGCTGTTGTTATTTATGATTCGTATCATGCTAGCTCCTGGTCTCCCCCCAGCCCGAGACAGAGCCCCGCTGTGCTAGACGCGATACATATATGTAACAGAGAGCGCCCCGGCCATATTCGACTCCCAAGTGCCCGTGCTGGAACAGGGAGGGTCTCACTGGTACAGGGCTGCCCAAACCCTACCTACCGTAGGTTTTTTAATGCCCTCCATCACTGCAGTATCTGAGCACCTCCCGATCATTCTCCTCACGACCCCGCTGGGAGGCAGGGCAGGGCTGTTATCCCCATTGTACAGATGGGGAATCGCAGCACAGAGAAACTAAGTGACTTGCCCAAGGTCACATAGTGAGTCTGTGGCAGAGCAGGGAATTGTCCTGGTCCTCTGCGTCCCAAGCTAGTGTCCTAACCGCTGGACCATCTTGCCCCCCCGGGAGGCCAGGCAGGCAATCAGGGAATACGAGGTATAAGGGTTAAAGCAGAACTGGGGTCAGGAGAGAGAGATTCTATTTGTGACCTGCTGTGTGACCTCGCTCCCCCTCTGTGTGCCTCAGTTTCTTTATATGTGAAAGAGGGTGATGATCCCTTAAATACGTCTCCTGACGTTGTGAGGTTTGATTCATTAACGATGGTTAAAGTGCTTTGAGATCCTTGGATGGGGACGGCAACAGGGAAATGCAAAGTGTTATTAAGGAAGTGCCAGGCTCAGTGCAGGAGATCAGATTAGACCTGAATGGTTCTGTCTGGCCTTGAAGTCTATTATTTCTCAGCAGCCCTTGTGGCATGTAAATGTCACACTGGTCTCTGAGAGACAAGGCGGGTGAGATGGTATCTTTGATTGGACCAGCGTCTGTTGGTGAGAGGGACACGCTTTCAAGCTTACACAGAGCTCTTCTTCATCATGGCTCTCTAATGTCCTGGGACCAGCACCGCTGCAGGAACACTGCAGACACTTGTTTCTGCCCACAGGTGAACAGCGGTTGCTTGTGCCTCAGAAAACTGGCAGTCGATGAGCCTTTACTCTGCAGTGATAGGGAATGGGTGGGCAGCCACATTTTAAGGCTCATTAGCCTACATCTGGGGCATTCTTGCATTCTCAGGCCCTCAGATGGCGTAATTCAGTGGAGCTAGGTTGATATACACCAGCTGAGGATCTGGCCCCAGATTTCTGTGTAGACAGTATTGGAAAAGTCAGTCCCAGCCCAGGCTGTGCAGGCCATGTGCTAAGGCATGGAATCCCTGCGTTCTGAGGTAGGCATGAGCCACCTAGGCCCAGAGAAAGAGAAACCTTCATGAGCTGGGATCTGAAACAGATGTGCTGGTCCAGAAAGATCCCACCCATCTCATCCATCGGGAACGAGTGGCCAGCTCCATGCAGCTAGAAGAGGAGGGAGACATCCTGCCTTGCTAGACCTGGGGTGGGCTGTAGTTCCCTGGCCGAAGTGAAGGAGAAACCCAACCTGCCCTGGTTCTGGGGCGTCCGCCCTCTTCCTTAGAGACCCTCCTGCAAGGGGAGGAGACGTTGAATGCCAAGGTAGTAGATTTGGGGTGTTTTTTCTCCCTCTCACCATCACTGGATCCTTTCCCTCCTCTTCTCCATCGGCCCAATCCTGCCTAGTCCTCAGTGCCTCCTGCACAATGCTGAGCACTACCGATTCCTAGTACAAACAAAGGAAGTCATGGCACTCAGCACCTTGCAGCATCAGCCCCCCGACCTTCCCCCCCGGGTGTTTTTCCTCCCTCACACCCCTCTGTTTTCTTGGCTCCCCAGGAACGTTTGCAGAACCTCTGGGAGGTATATCAAAGGCTGGGGCTGGAAGATGATATCGTCGACCCTTCCAACGAGCTCATTAAGGAGGGCCCAATTCAGAAAATCTCCTTCCGCAACAACACCACGTCGGAGAAGTATCTCTTCCTGGTAGGAGGGCGGCTGGGCCAGCCAAGGCGGGGTGGGAGGGCAGGGAAGGAAAGGAGAGGGTCAGCAGCGCTATGAAGCATAAGGCCATTTCTGGGCAGAGGATCGATGGAAGAGGACAGGATTGAGGGGAGAGAGAGAGAACAGAAAACCCCGACCGCTTGCAGGCTTGGCCGTGCCGGAAACTGTGACCCTGACGTCCCCACTGCTTCGGCCCCTGTGTCCAGGGCAGCCCGGGTGCATGGACTGTACAGATCTGGGAGCGATGGACACCCACCATGCCCAGGTGTAAATGGCACCATAAGGGGCAAAGCATGGAGGACCGGGTCCTTTGTTTCCAGAGCCTCTGGTCCCCCAGACAAGTGAACCCTTTGGTTGCTCAGACAGTGCTTTGGAAATCCCTTGTCTTTAAGGGGGGCATGTGGGGGGATGTTGGGGGAAGGAGAGCAGACGAGCCATATGGGCTGATTATTTTTGAAGGACCCTAAGTGAGTTCAGCGCTCAACTCCAATTCCACTGGGATTTCGGCACCTAACACCTTAGGGTCCTTTGAAATCCCCCCCAGCATTGGTATCTATAGATCCAGAGCATGTGCTGCCAGACGCTGTTTTGTTGGAAATTTGCCCTGGGCACCTGGAGATCCTGACTAGGATGGTGGCCCGGTCCTGCCCCGCCAGTGCTCAGTGTACCATTGCTGTGTGGCCCGGTGGCCCGGTCCTGCCCCTCCAGCGGCTCACATCTGCTTCCTCACTCAGTTCAACAACATGCTGCTGTACTGCGTGCCGAAGGTCATCCAGGTGGGGGCGGAGTTCCAGGTGCGCTGGCGGATCGACATGGAGGGCATGAAGGTCAAACAACCCTTACACGTTATTATTGCTTACATTTATACAGGGAGCGGCTTTTCCCCCCAGAGCACCATTGAAAGGCAGCCACCTCTGGGGCGGAACATGGCTGCTGTTTAATAGGGCGCAGCAACACTGTATGACAGGAAGTGAAGAACAACTCTGTGACCAGTGGGAACTATAGGAGGGGGTTGAGGGAAGCAGAATGTGATGTGGCCCGGGCAGCTGGTCTAACGCTTGTGAAGACACTCCCAAGCGGCCAGGGCCTTGAATTTCCGCCTCCCCTGAAAGAGCACCTCTTCAGTAGCACAACACACACTGCTGAAACAGAGGGAAGAGTCCCTCCTGCCACATTGCCCACTCTACCTTCTGGAGCCCTTGGGGGTGGGTGGGTTTCTTCTCCCTTTCACAGCTCTCGTGCAAATACTGCCAGGAGCGACCCTGCTTAGCTCCCGGTATCTAAGATCAAAGCCTGCACTGTTATGATGTACAGCAGCTCCGTACAGACTCAGAGCCGGCGTTCCTGGAGCGCCGTCCAGAGAGCAAGCAGAGAGCGTTCTTCAGAGCCACAGTCAGCAGGGTCCATAGGGGCATGTCGAACCTGCGCTTGTGCCCTGAATCCACGTACTTAGAGCAGGGGTGGGCAAGCATTTTGGCCTGAGGGCCACATCTGGGTATGGAAATTGTAGGGCGGGCCATGAAAGCTCACAAAATTGGGAGTTAAGGTGTGGGAGGGCTCCGGCTAGGGGTGTGGGCTCTGGGGTGGGGCTGGGGATGAGGGGGTTGGGGGTGCAGGAGGGTGCTCCGGGCTGGGACCGAGGGGTTTGGAGGGCGGAAGGGGGATCAGGGCTGGGGCAGGGGGGTTGGGGCACAGGGGGTGACTCAGGGATGCAGGCTCTGGGTGGCGCTTACCTCAAGCAGCTCCCAGAAACAGCGGCATGTCCCCACTCTGGCTCCTATGTGGAGGCGCAGCCAGGCAGCTCTGCGCAGCACCCTGTCCTCTGGTGCTGCCCCTGCAGCTCCCATTGGCTGCAGTTCCTGGCCAATGGGAGCTGCGTGGGCAGCGCTTGGGGTGGGGGCAGCGTGCGGATCTCCCTGGCTGCCCCTACACGTAGGAGCTGGAGAGGGGATGTGCCGCTGCTTCCAGGAGCCGTGTGGAGTGGAGAAAGACCCTGAGCCTGCTCCCCGGCTGGAGTGCCGGAGCGGGACAAGCCCCAGAACCCATTTCCCAGCGGGAGCTCAAGGGCCGGATGAAAACGTCTGGAGGGCCGGATGTGGCCCCCAGGCCGTAGTTTCCCCACCTCTGACTTAGACCCTACGCACTTAGATCCCTCACAGCCACCAGGTGTGTGTACAGCTGAGAGGGAGACCCAGACTGGACCTTCCCCAGGAGGCTGTTGGAGGGTAGGCTTTGATCCGCCTTTGGCTCTAGTTCTAATGCCCGCCCCTCCCGGATTCCAGGTGCGGGTACTGAAAGATGTGGAATTCCCTCACTCCTTCCTGGTCTCGGGGAAGCAGCTGTCGCTGGAACTGCAAGCCAGGTAAGGGAGCGAGGGGCCTTCCTTCCCCAGCCCCAGCTGAGGAGCCCAGGGCCGTGCTCTAACCGCTGTCTTCCCTTTGGCACAGGTCTCAGGAGGAGATGAACGCCTGGATGAAGGTACGACTGCCTGCCGCAACCCCTGGTCCCTGGCGGGGGTGGGGAGTCATGTGATTTTAAATATGGAGGCACAGACTCGCTTCCTGTGGGTCCCAATCCCTGCACTGCCTCTGAGGGTGGGATGGGTTCCTTGCACGCAGGCTCTGGCGTGCAACGGGCAGGGCAGGCGGTGGAGGGGCTGTGCGGGGATCTGCGTCCGTGGGGTGCCGTGCTCCAGGCTGGTCTCCGTGGCAGTGCAAAGGGGTGGGTTTGGGGAGCAGCTTTCAGTGCTGATGTGTTGCTCTCTGGGGGAGGAGTCTACCCCCTCCCCCAGTCCTGCGTAGGTCCCCTGGCCAAGCCCCATTTAATCAGGTGCAGTGCCGGGGCCCAGAATTTAAGTGCCCGTGGGCCCTACAATCCACCGTCTCTGCTGTGGCAGCCTCCAAGGGGGCCAAAAGTAGAGGTGGTATTTGCACTCCCACGGGGAACTGGACTAAGACCAGCTGCTCACAGAATGGGGCTGCTGTTGGGTTGGGCTGTGACAGCCCTAACCCCCCGACACCACCACCCCTTTGTTTCTCAGGCCTTCCAGGACGCCATTGCCAAGAAAGAGAAGCAGAACGAGAGCTTCAAGACAGCAGTTCACGGGCCTGACGGGGAGGTCCAGGAATTTGCGGTAAGCTACTCCCACCCTGTTCCCCCACCCCCGTCCTGTGGCTACTAGCTGCTTCAGGCTAAGGCTCTCGGAGCATCCTTTCCCCCTCATGAAGCCCCGAAGAGCTGGGGAGAGTCCTGAGGGGACGGGCAAGCTTCCCCCTTCACCCAGCGGGTTAGGAGCAGAGAACGGCTGGCGGCACAGGAAGGATGGGCTAGTGGGGAGAGAGGCTGCGTTACGGTCCTCAGGTTCCTTTCATGCCCACTGAATCTGGGCCAGGATTTCGGGAGACCCCGTGCAAGACAGGCTGGGAGCTAGAGAGACCCCCCAGGGTCTGCCTGTGTCCAGCCGCTTCAAGAGAGCCCCCTTCATCGCCCCGGCAGCGAGTCCCGGCCCTGCCCCGCCGCAGAGGGCACTGCCGAGGTGACCGAGCCGGGCTCTCCCCTTTCCCCCTGCGCAGGTCAAGTCGGAGCAGCTGGGCCGACGGGCCCCGCAGTGGGTGCGGGACAAGCTGGTGACCATGTGCATGCGCTGCAAGGAGCCGTTCAACGCCATCACACGCAGGAGGCATCACTGCCGGGCCTGTGGCTACGTGAGTGACCCCCCCCCGCCTCCTCGGAGGCCCAGCCCTGTGGAGGGGCCGGCGAGGGGTCCGCCGCCCCACTCCCCCCCCCCACCGGTCCCCACTCCCCCGCCCCCTTCCCAGCGGTCACACACTGCCCTTTGGAGGGGGCGTAGGAGGGAGAATAAAGCCCCTCTGTGTGGGGTGGGGGCGGCTAAGGGTCACCAGGAGAAGGAAAATCCCCTTCCCCACAGGGATCCCCCCACTAGGGGCCGGGGGATCGCCTGTTCACTGGTGGTGTGGGGAAAGAGGTGGGGGCTGTCCCACAGGGCCCCACGGTGCCCAGCTCAGCCCCCTCCCGGCCCCTGATCAGGGTCTCTCTCGGGGTGGGGGGGGCAGGTGGTGTGCGCCCGGTGCTCCGATTACAGGGCTCCGCTGCAGTACGACAGGAACCGGCCCAACCGCGTCTGCCTGGAGTGTTACATCTTCCTGACGGGGCACCTGCTGCCCGAGGAGCGGGAGGGGAAGCACAAGGGGATCCTTGAGGTGAGACTGCAGCCGGGGAGGCCCCTTGCTCCTCAGTCTGTCTCTGGTTTCTTCCGCGGCTGCCCCTTTCCAGCCCCACCCGCTTCCCACCCCGGGGGTCTCTGGCCTGCTCCCTGCCCCTGCAGGGGAATCCGCGGCTACGTCAGCCCAGCTGGATTCATGTCAGGTGCAGCACTCCCACGCTGCTGTGGCGGTCACCGAGTCGGGTGCTTTGGTGAGCTACCCCTTGCCTCTGGGATCCCCTGACCAGGGAATTTCACGGGGCCGTCTGCCCACAAATCTGCAAGGGGGGGGGCATTTTGCCTCTGTGTTCCCTGCATTACAAATGCAGGGATAGTGCTTGTGACTCACTCCCCTTCACTCCTGCCTGGGAGACAGCATGGGTTAATCATTAGAGCGGAGGCCTGGCAGGCGGGAGTCCTGGGCTTCCTTCCTGTCTCTGCCACTGGCCTTGGGCACGTCACTTGTGAGCTGCTGGTGCTCATCGCTAGCCACATTTAAGTCAGTGGGAATCTGGGCTGCTCAGCACCTCTAGAGATCAGGCCAAGCACCTCTCCCTGCCTCAGTTTCCTCACCTCTATACATGAAGCCATTCATCTCTGGGTGCCCCAGATTCCCCAGTTATAAGGGGAGGGCATGAATATCGATCTACTGCACGTCGGGGTTTGTGAGGCTTGCACGCTCCTGATGGGGAGGAGGGGTGGCTGGTTTTGTCCCTCCTGGATCACCGGGTTTCGCTGGCCCCTGGTGTTGCTCGCTCCCTCCTGAGACTGCCTGGGCTGGAGTTAAGGTTGCGTGGCCGGTGGTGTGACCCAGTGTTTCACATTTTGGAGCTGTCTTAGTCCTGGATGTTAAAGGCTTCCGCTCCAGGGGTGGGTCGCGAACTCCACAAGCCTCTCCTGCCTGCCACACCTTGGCTGTGACTTCCCAGGGGAAAGGAGAGCGCTCTGTCCATGGTGCTGAACTGGGGCTGGAGCAGAAAAATCCATCTCTGCCCCCCCAAATCTCCACGTGAACAGACCCATGCAGAGACACAGACACACACAGAGACACCACTGCTCACACACAGACTCTCACCCACATGTGGGCCTGCATAGACATGGCCACACACGACTGTTCACACCCATTGACGGACCCATGTGTGCGGAGACAAGGTGGACAAGGTGACCTCTTTTATTGGACCAGCTTCTGTTGGTGAGAGAAACAAGCTGTCAGGCCACACAGAGCTCTTCTTCTGGGCCTGGGAAACTGGCTCAGAGTGTCACAGCTCGATACAAGATGGAACGGATTCTTCTGCACAAATAGTGACCACGTATTTCAAAGTATGTACCCACAGACACGTGTACACATGCGTGCATTTGAACACAGACATATACACACATGCCCATGCAGACACACGACTGCACCCATCTGTGGATATCCACGCCTAGGCAAACACAGATATGTCGACGTGTGCACGCACATGAACGCACAAACGTGGATGCAACCGTTGTCCCACGGCTAATGGGCTAGGCCAGGGGTGGCCAGCCTGAGCCTGGGAAGGAGCCAGGATTTACCAAGGTACATTGCCAAAGAGCCACAGGAATACGTCAGCTGCCCCCCATCAGTTTCCCTGCGCCCAGCGCCTCCCGCCCACTGGCAGCCCTGCCGATCAGCACCTCCTCCTCCCTCCCTGCACCTCCTGATCAGCTGTTTTGTGGCATGCAGGAGGCTCTGGGGGGGAGAGGGGAGGAGTGAGGGCACGGCAGGCTCAGGGGAGGGGCGGGAAGGGATGGAGTGGGGGGCAGTGAGCCCCCCCGGCACATGGGAAAGTTGGCATCTGTAGCTCCAGCCCCGAAGTCGGTGCCTGTACAAGGAGCCACATATTAACTTCTGAAGAGCATCATGGTTGGCCACCCCTGGGATAGGCTAATGGGAGAGGCTCAGACCCATTCTAACCGAGTAAGGCGGCTTTCATCTTAGGATCCATTCCAGTAGTACCAGATATAGGCCCTGGACTAGCTCCCGGCGAGGTGGTCAGATCTGGGCACTTGCCCTCTCCATGTCCCTCAAGGAGAAAACAGCCTGGATTTGCTTTTCTTGATTTATTCAGAGCCTTCTTTGACATGGTAACAGATACAAACCCACCCACAGAATTTGGATCTGAAGCTTGGGGGACACCGCACGGCTGAGAAGCAAACGCAGGGATTTCAGGCACTCGCTGGTGCAGCAACCTCCCTGGAACCCAGGTGTCATGATCGTCCACTGTCCCGCTGTGTACTGTGCGTCCCAGGTGCTAAATAAACGTCAAGCTGGCTGGGTGCTTGGATGGGAGACCTCTGAGGAATGGCCAGTGATGGGCTGCGGCTTCACTAGGTGCCACGCTAGTCTCCTAGTCAGTACTGAATGCAGTGCACCAGTGTGGCACTAGGGGGCGCTGAGATGTCCAGGTTCCAGAATTTGGATGACAAACCTCAATCCAAGGTGCTACTGGATCATGGTCATTAAAACTCTCAGGCAGTGTTTAACAGGTGGGATGTTAGACCCAGCATTCAGGCCATATTCCAGCAGGGACTGTTACGCTCCGCCAGCCTTCCATTCCCCTCCCTGTTCCAACCGAAAACGGGATTTTCCACAACTTGCACAAAGCTCTCGCGGTGCCATGCCGTGTTAAACAGCTGCTGCTTTCCACCCCAGAGATGGGTGCATTTCAGCCATGGGTGAAACAATCTCTGTGGACTCTGTACATCGGTTTGCCAGGTGCTTTAGGACCCTAGAGGATAAAAGGTGCTTTATAAAGACAAACTGTGAAAACATAGGATTTGCCAAACTGGATCAGACCCAACGGCCGTTTAGCCTCTCTCCCATCTCTGACAATGGCCAGAATCAGATGTTTCAGAGAATGATGCAAGAAATCTTTATAGTGGACAATTTTGCTTATGCACTAAAGTGCCTATGAGGGATGCTTCTTCCTGATCTGAGGCAATGGCTGGCTTGTGCCCTGAAGCAGGAGGGTTTATAACCCTTCTAAAACATTACCCTCTGTACTGTGGGTAGACACAAATGCCTAGCTCTGTTTGGAAATCTATTAATCTATTTGCCTCTGTGATATCATGTGGCAGTGAGTTCCATGGGTCAAACCTGCACTCTGCCTTGCATTAACTCACTAGGAAGCCTCAGGGGAAGCCCGAATCCAAGAGCGTGTGGAAGGGTTATAAAGGGGGGTTGTTGATTTCTTGGCAGAAAGAATCAGCGGAAATCTCAGGGCAGAGCCTGATGTGCAGTTTCCTGCAGCTGCTGGATAAGAACGGGAAAGGGGGAACGCGGGGCTGGTTCGTGATCCCACAGGATGACCCACTGGTACTGTACATGTATGCGGCACCCCAGGTAGGCGAGGGCTTGGTTCTTCTATTGCATTTGTATTGAGAACCCACTGTTTCCACTGGAGGGGAGGGAGAAAATGCGGATGCTAACAAGCCTGAGCCCCTGTCTGTCCTCCCCTCTCCCTTCAGGATGTCAAGGCTCACACCTCCATCCCCCTGCTGGGCTACCAGGTGAAGGAGCTGCCCCAGAGTGACCCCCGGCAGCTCTTCCAGCTGGTCCAGTCCAAGCAGATCTACACATTTGTGGCGGAGACAGAGGAGCTGAAACAGCGCTGGATGAAGATCATGGAGCAGTCAGCCATGGGCAATGCTCATCTCCCTGGAGAGGAAGAGGAGGACGATGACTTATTCGATGACCTGGAGTGATTGAGGCTCTTGGTGACCTCTTCTAGACTGTCTATGGATGACTCCAGTCCTTCATGTCAGAGAGCTCAGACAGCGTGATCTAGTGGTTACAGCAAGGTGATAGGGACTGAGGAGACCTGGGATCCCATCCCCAGTTCTGCCGCTCACTTGCTGTCAACTTGGGCGAGTTGCTGGACTTTTTTTTGTGCCTCAGTTCCCCCATCTATGCAGTGAGGATGATGGTACTTACTAACCTTTGTAAATTGCTTTGAGGTCTATCAAGGCAGGGCAGCATAGCCCTTACTGTTCCCATTGCCCAGTCTGGGGGTATGTCTACACTGCAGAGGAAGCCGTGATTGGAGCAAGTAGTAAAAAGTAATGTAGTTTGGCACCATGGGCAAGCAATCCAAATACATAGCCAGGCTCCCTGGCAGACTTATACCCGGGTTGCTCGCCCATGCCACCATGTCTACATGGCTATTGTAAGCCGTGCTAGCTAGATGGGCAGGCTAGCTAGGTGTGCAGGCCCATAAGCCTCTGCCTCAGGCAAAGACGGGATCCAGCTGCAGAGTTTGGATCTGGAGCGGGGTTGACCCTGTGCAGGAAGAGCCATTTGCAAAATTCAGATGTGACAGGAGGGTGGGTTTTGGATCCGTGATCTGACAAATGCCCCATGACCCGGTGGGCAGGCCTCTTGGCTAATTAGCCATCTGCTACTTCATGGGAGGAGATGGTGGGAGGAGGAGAATGGGCTGGAGGAAGCTGGGGAAACAGACAAGGAAGGAGGCTGAGATGAGGGAGGTTCTGCTGGAGTCGGGGGTGGGATTGGGGGTGGGTGGGTGGAATTGGATGACCAAACTGAAGTGGGAAGAGATGGGACAGGGATGGGGGCGTGATGCAGGAGGTTCCTCCCGTGATTAGCTTATCCCAACCACTCCAGCTGGGTGGGTAACCAGGTTTCCTGTACCGTAGCAATTTTTCAAGAGATCAAAACATTTTCCTGCCCTGAATTGGGATGAAAAGTTGAAATCTTGAAAAATGTAAACCAAAAATGTGGAAGGGGGAAAAAATACCCAACCGCCTCCCCCAACCGCCCCTCCCAAAGCACTCGGTGCAGGTCAATCAACACGTTTTGTTCCACTTTGGACCATTTTGCGTCTTCTTACATTTCTTTTCCTATCATTAGCTTGTGGCACCTTAGAGACTAACCAATTTATTTGAGCATAAGCTTTCGTGAGCTACAGCTCACTTCATCGGATGCTCACGAAAGCTTCTGCTCAAATAAATTGGTTAGTCTCTAAGGTGCCACAAGTCCTCCTTTTCTTTTTACGAATACAGACTAACACGGCTGTTACTCTAAAACCTATCATTAGCTTGCATTTCAAATGAAAAGCTGCTTCAAACCAGAACTTTGGGTTTCGAAAATGTCCAAATGAAATGCGGTGACAGCTTTCAAACGGGTCTCTCTTCTTCTTTCCTTGAGTGGAAAAAGTCGTGGAAACTGCCCCTTTCCCCGGGCGACAGTTTGCTTTCGACACAATTGGCATGTTCTAGTGAAAAACGTTTCACTGGAAAATTCCCAAACAGTTCGTCCTGCCATCTTCTCGTGAGAGCAATGGTAGACTTACCGTTCGGGCGAGTGATCTGTCATTCCACCAGTTGCCACCAGAGAGCAGTAAAACCTCACTGTTCAGCTGCACTTGGAGTGACTACTAGCTGTGACTTCTAGTCACCTTACTCTGGGGGAGGAGATCTTAAACTTTTCTAACACAGCTGCAAAGGGCGTGAGAATGGGGACAAACCTCAAGGGTGAGTGAAGTGCAGTGTCAGTCAAGCCTTGACTTTGGCTTACTTTCCTGGTGAGTTTCCTGGGCTGGTGTGATGGGGATTCTGGTACCGTTCTCCGTGTCCGCAGCGTGGGGGAAGGGGCTGTGCATTTACCAATATGCCCACACCACCGGCAACCGTCCCTGGCCTGGGACCCCGCAGCCCCCTGCCAATGCACCTCCTCCGGGCCCACGCTGCAGCACCCTTTGCTAGTCCAGTTCTGGCACCCCACAGCTCGGCCACCACACTCTATTCCTGACCAACTGCTCCTGCGATTTCTGGTTTAGGCTCCCCACCTTGCTGTGTCAATGCACCCTAATTCTGACTTGCAGCAGTCCTGGGACCCCTGTCGATGCACCTCATTCGAGTCACGCCCGATCTGCAGCCCACTTGTTTTTCCACGCCTGGGACCCCACACAACTTTACAAGCGCCCCCCCAATCCTGACCTGTGGCATCCCTTGCACTTCTCTCCTGCCCGTCCACGCCCTCTGGGATTATAGTCCTGTTCCTCCCTCAATCCCAGCCAGCCACCTGCATCAGACCTCTCCTGGGACCTAGAGTGAGGGCAAGCAGCTGCTGCCATTTGGGTGACAAGCTTGGGATATGAACCAGCTCAGCCATGCTCAGCTGAGCAGGTAGGGATGGTGACAGCCAGCCTATGGGAGAGGGGCTGGGGAGAGCAAAGCGTTGATGTTCTTTCAAGAAAAAAGTAAGGTCATTAGTCAGGGTCCCACTATACGAGGCGTTGCACACACGTAACAGAGACCGTGCCCCAAAGACCTTACAACGGACGTACAAGATGAGCGCCAATAGGTGGATGCAACGAGCGGGAAGCACAAGAAAAGAGGTGATAATCAGCCGGATGAGCAGTGGCCCTTGTGCACTGGCTGCCTGAACAGTGCCAAGTTTGTTGCAGGCAGAGGAGAATTTTAAGAAAAGCTGTGAACATTTGCCCAAGGACCTGCCCCGAGAAAGAAGAAGATGCCTGGCCAGGAATTCCTTCAAACAGAAGGAAGTACTTCTTCACATAACGTACAGTCAACCTGTGGAACTCCTTGCCAGGGGATGTTGTGTAGACCAAAAGTATAACTGTGTTCAAAAAAAGAAATAAGTTCCCGGAGGCTAGGTCCATCAATGGCTATTAGCCAAGATGGTCAGGGATGCAACACCATGCTCCGGGTGTCCCTAGCCTCTGACTGCCAGAAGCTGGGACTGGACGATAGGGGATGGATCACTCCATGTTGTGTTCATTCCCTCTGAAGCCGCTGGCATTGGCCATTGTCAGAAGATAAGATAGTGGGCCAGATGGACCATTGGTCTGACCCAGTATGGCCGTGCTTATGTTCCACCAGCCTCCTTGCCTATCCCAGTGAGTCAGAGAGGGGCAAGTGATAGCTGCTTTGTTACCTCTCTGGGACATACAGGATCAGGAATGATTAGTCCCTGGGAGCCCAGGATCGTACAGAGGGATCAAAGATTGACTTGTCCTTGTTAGGGCTGGAATCCGGTAGCCAGGATAGTAAATTAGAGCTTCACTTAAGGTGGAGGTTGGAAACCAGGGCAATCTGGAGAGAAGACAGAACTCCCGTGTGCATGGGGAATGGGAGAACGTCTGTAATGCGCCTTCTGCATGCTGGGGGGCAGCACAAAGCACGAAGCAGAGCGGGGCAGAGCCCAGAAGGGGAGCCAGTGCCTTTGCAGGCAGTGATGTGTGAAAAGTGAAAGGGCTGAAGGATGGGGGTGAAGGTCCAGGCTGAACCAGGTTGCAGCTCCCATGCTCCGCACCCCGGCCCTGTGGTGGGCAGGCGCTCTGTAATGTGCCCCGGCGTGAGAGGAGTGGGCTGTTACCGCAGGGAGGCGGTGGTCCCTCCCGGGCTGGTGGAGCACGGCCCCCAGCCCGCCCACCCCGGCCATACGGAGCTACTGCTGCAGACAGCCAGTGCCCACACGCACTGCCCCCGGGCCGGAGAGGGGAACGCTCGGTCTCCACAGCCCAGGCAGGCTTTGGCCTCTGCTGAGATGCCTCTCTCTTGCCAGCCTGGCCCCGCCCCACCTTGCTCCTCCACCTCTGGCCCTGCCCTTCCATCTGCATCCCGTGGCCCCCTTCCCCGATATACGGGCCCCATCCCCCTTCTCTCTCCACCCTGGACTTCTCAGGCACCAGGGAAGCCTCGGCCCCTGGCCAGACTTGGAAACTCCCCCTTGGCTGTGGTGGGTGGGCAGGGGGGAAGCCAGCAGAGCTGGAGCACCTCCCCGGCATGCTTCCTGCTTGGCATCCCTCTGCGTGTGAGAGAGAGAGAAACAAAACAAGCTCCCAGGGCCAGGCTGTCATTAGCTGGCTCATGAATGGGCACCTCGTAACAGACTTCCTGTTTACCCGGGGCCCGTAAACTGCAGAAATTGTGTCCAGAGCAAAGATCACCCTGTTTCTATTTTTACATCCACCCATCCATTCCACTTCTTGTGCTTTACAGTCTGATCCCTGCCTGCCCCTGCCTAAGCCCCGGAGCTGCCAGGGGCAGGGCCGGGCCAGGACTCAGCCCCACTGGTGGATCGGGAAGCTATTGCAGTAGCGGCCAATATGTGCCTGGCGCTGTACGGCCCTGCTGGGAGGCGCTGTTCCTGTAGCTGGCCACCTGTAAGGCCCGTAGCATGGCCACAGGCTGCCCTCCCGTGGGGCAGTCACCCTGTTTACCCCTCACTGAAGAGACGGACGTGGCCATCCTCCCAGTCATGGGGCTGGGGTCACCGGAGGGATTGGGGCCAGTCAAGAAGGAATGTATGCAGAGAAACCGGGGCGGGGGGCCAACACGTCAGGGAAGGGAGCTCAGGGGGCGGGGGGCAGCAAGCAGACAGTAACAGAGCCGAGGGAGTGAGCCAGCATGCCAGCGCCTTGCAATGGGAGTAGGGAACCATGGGATAGCCCTGCTGCAGCCTCCCGACTGGGTCTGTCTGACTCCTGCAGCTCGCAACACATGTTGAAATCCTCTGGGAGTCTTGCCCCACCCATCTCCTGCCTGCAGCCCATCACCCCTCCCAGATCTACCTGCCTCTAGCCCCACCCTCTCTCCTTCCCCCCTCCACCTCCACTTCTATGCTCTCCCAGCTGTTACTGGAGCAATGCAGTTCCAAGCTGCAGATGTGCACAGCTGCCAGGAACCCACAGCTCCACCCCTCCCGCCCCCTGCCTGGTGTCCTTAGGCCAGAACATATTAGCTAATCTCTCGGCAACACCATCTGTCCCAGAAGCGGCATCTTGCCACCATCCCTTCCTGTTACTGGAAGACACCTCCAGAAGCAGAGGGGGCCCTGCTCCATTTAGAGGCTTGGGGTTTAAACATAGAATTCAGCGGAATCTGTCCCAGCTCTTGGGCTGGCAGGCCCAGAAGGGACCACGTCATGTGCTAAGGAACCCCCTGCAGGACAAGCTGTCAAGGTGAAACTTTGCTAATCAAGAGTTGTACTAGGTCCCAGGCCCTCCATGGATTCGAACAGGCAACCCAGCTGAGTGAAGCAAAGATCCTTCATGATTCACCTGTTCTTCCTGCTGCTGGGTCTGCACCTGAAGATGTTTTGCTCTCCTGTAATTATCTGCCATGGAGATGGTGCTGATGACACATGGCTGACGAAGACTCCAGGTGGAGAACAGGCAGCTGGAGCCATTGAACAGCGAACCTGAGCAGCCCAGCGCCTGTTGTTGCACAAACATCCCAAGTCATAAAAGACAAGGGAAGCGGCTGGTTGGTTACCTTTCATTAGCGTTCATTTTCCCTGCTACGCTGGCACTTGTGTTGCCGGGAGCTTCTTCCACCAAAGCACTGAGACTCAAGAGCTAGGCATGGAATTAGGAGCCCTTCTGCGCTGCATGGGTAGCCAGACTAAAATCCCCAAGTCCTGTCCCAGCATGCACTGGGCTCAGTGTCAAAACAGGGGTTTCCCTGGGGCTTGGCCGTTGCTCCAAAGTCCTGGGCTGGGACATGGAGGGAATGTCCTCAGGTTCTTGCACCAGTGTCTAGGCTGGGGAAGTGGCAGAAACCCAGGGCCCCACCCTGCAATGGGGTCTGCTCAGATGGAGCGTTATGCCCAGGTGGTGTCCCATTGACATGCTGCATGGGAGCTGCAATCAGAGAAGGGCTCTCTGGGTAGGAGGCCATTGTCAAGGCCTTTGCTGAGGCACGTGGTGTCTGTGTTTGTTCTCCACACATGGGCATAAAGGGATCTGACAGGCAGGATCGGGGCCCAGAGAGCTGTGGGGCTGCGGGAACATGCCCAACGTTGGTTCTGTTGCTCCGTTTAATGTAGGAATTGCTGTCGTGTGTCCCTGGCCCAGGGCAGTGGGGAGTTTGGGTGGAATGGCCATTTTCCACCCCAGAGGTCTCGGGTTTTCAAGACCAAGGGTCTCTGGGTGGAATGCAAAATGGCAACCCCCCTGCTGTGGCTAGGGGACTGCCTGGGTGGCAAGTTCCCCTGGCCTTTGTGGGCTGGGGGAAGAAGGATGTGGAAGGCTCCTTTTGCCCTACCCCCGTGCCCAGGGGCCAGGCACCTCTGTCCCGAAGCATTTACTGTGTGTGTGCCACCTTTCCCCGGGTTGGGGCCACAAGGCCCAAGCCATTGGGTGCCCCCGGCTTGCAGGGGGATTTATTTTGGGAGGGATAGCTCAGTGGTTTGAGCATTGGCCTGGTAAACCCAGGGTTGTGAGTTCAATCCTTGTAGGGGGCCATTTAGGAATCTGGGGCAAAAATTGGGGATTGGTCCTGCTTTGAGCAGGGGGTTGGACTAGATGACCTCCTGAGGTCCCTTCCAACCCTGATATTCTATGATTCTATGATCTGTGCAAGGGAAGGGGGTTGTAGTCAGGGAACGTGTGCAAGGACTGGCATGTTCTGGGGAGGCTGCGTCAGGACAGAAGAGAGGGGTCTGGGACATGCCCAAGCCAGGACATAAGGAGGAGACACCCTGATTCCCTCGGTGGCTCGAGTCACGAGCTCTCAGCCCACTCATGCCCCATGATCATAGAATCATAGAATCATAGAATATAAGGGTTGGAAGGGACCCCAGAAGGTCATCTAGTCCAACCCCCTGCTCAAAGCAGGACCAATTCCCAGTTAAATCATCCCAGCCAGGGCTTTGTCAAGCCTGACCTTAAAAACCTCTAAGGAAGGAGATTCTACCACCTCCCTAGGTAACGCATTCCAGTGTTTCACCACCCTCCTAGTGAAAAAGTTTTTCCTAATATCCAATCTAAACCTCCCCCACTGTAACTTGAGACCATTACTCCTCGTTCTGTCATCTGATACCATTGAGAACAGTCTAGAGCCATCCTCTTTGGAACCCCCTTTCAGGTAGTTGAAAACAGCTATCAAATCCCCCCTCATTCTTCTCTTCTGCAGGCTAAACAATCCCAGCTCCCTCAGCCTCTCCTCATAACTCATATGTTCCAGACCCCTAATCATTTTTGTTGCCCTTCGCTGGACTCTCTCCAATTTATCCACATCCTTCTTGAAGTGTGGGGCCCAAAACTGGACACAGTACTCCAGATGAGGCCTCACCAATGTCGAATAGAGGGGAACGATCACGTCCCTCGATCTGCTCGCTATGCCCCTACTTATACATCCCAAAATGCCATTGGCCTTCTTGGCAACAAGGGCACACTGCTGACTCATATCCAGCTTCTCGTCCACTGTCACCCCTAGGTCCTTTTCCGCAGAACTGCTGCCTAGCCATTCGGTCCCTAGTCTGTAGCTGTGCATTGGGTTCTTCCGTCCTAAGTGCAGGACCCTGCACTTATCCTTATTGAACCTCATCAGATTTCTTTTGGCCCAATCCTCCAATTTGTCTAGGTCCTTCTGTATCCTATCCCTCCCCTCCAGCGTATCTACCACTCCTCCCAGTTTAGTATCATCCGCAAATTTGCTGAGAGTGCAATCCACACCATCCTCCAGATCATTTATGAAGATATTGAACAAAACCGGCCCCAGGACCGACCCTTGGGGCACACCACTTGATACCGGCTGCCAGCTAGACATGGAGCCATTGATCACTACCCGTTGAGCCCGACAATCTAGCCAGCTTTCTACCCACCTTATAGTGCATTCTTCCAGCCCATATTTCCTTAACTTGCTGACAAGAATACTGTGGGAGACCGTGTCAAAAGCTTTGCTAAAGTCAAGAAACAATACATCCACTGCTTTCCCTTCATCCACAGAACCAGTAATCTCATCATAGAAGGCGATTAGATTAGTCAGGCATGACCTTCCCTTGGTGAATCCATGCTGGCTGTTCCTGATCACTTTCCTCTCATGCAAGTGCTTCAGGATTGATTCTTTGAGGACCTGCTCCATGATTTTTCCAGGGACTGAAGTGAGGCTGACTGGCCTGTAGTTCCCAGGATCCTCCTTCTTCCCTTTTTTAAAGATTGGCACTACATTAGCCTTTTTCCAGTCATCCGGGACTTCCCCGGTTCGCCACGAATTTTCAAAGATAATGGCCAATGGCTCTGCAATCACAGCCGCCAGTTCCTTCAGCACTCTCGGATGCAACTCGTCCGGCCCCATGGACTTGTGCACGTCCAGCTTTTCTAAAAAGTCCCTAACCACCTCTATCTCCACAGAGGGCTGGCCATCTCTTCCCCATTTTGTGATGCCCAGCGTAGCAGTCTGGGAGCTGACCTTGTTAGTGAAAACAGAGGCAAAAAAAGCATTGAGTACATTAGCTTTTTCCACATCCTCTGTCACTAGTTTGCCTCCCTCATTCAGTAAGGGGCCCACACATTCCTTGGCTTTCTTCTTGTTGCCAACATACCTGAAGAAACCCTTCTTGTTACTCTTGACATCTCTGGCTAGCTGCAGCTCCAGGTGCGATTTGGCCCTCCTGATAACATTCCTACATGCCCTAGCAATATTTTTATACTCTTCCCTGGTCATATGTCCAACCTTCCACTTCTTGTAAGCTTCTTTTTTATGTTTAAGATCCGCTAAGATTTCACCATTAAGCCAAGCTGGTCGCCTGCCATATTTACTATTCTTTCGACTCATCGGGATGGTTTGTCCCTGTAACCTCAACAGGGATTCCTTGAAATACAGCCAGCTCTCCTGGACTCCTTTCCCCTTCAAGTTAGTCCCCCAGGGGATCCTGGCCATCCGTTCCCTGAGGGAGTCGAAGTCTGCTTTCCTGAAGTCCAGGGTCCGTATCGTGCTGCTTACCTTTCTTCCCTGTGTCAGGATCCTGAACTCAACCAACTCATGGTCACTGCCTCCCAGATTCCCATCCACTTTTGCTTCCCCCACTAATTCTACCCGGTTTGTGAGCAGCAGGTCAAGAAACCTGCTCGCAACCTGGCTGAGGGCAGGTTGCGAGCGTGCAACCTGCCCTCAGCCAGGGACCGCCCTGCCTTCTGAGGCTGCAGGCTGGGCTGAATTGTCCAAGGTGGCCCCATGCAAAAATCCTCCTGATCTGTGCATCAGGGACCTGTATTCCCCTCTCCAGCTGGCCGCCTGGCTGTTTGTTGACATGCCAAGGATGCTTCACGTTTGAACGGGGTCAAGGCCGGCAGCCATGGGAGAGCCGTCATTGCCAGAGTGTCTGGGAAATGGGCCTGTTGTGGTTGTTTGCACCCCATGGGCTCGTTAGTATTCCCAGCAGGGGAAAACCCCAGCAGGGGTCCAGGGGTCGGAGAGGGATGCTTCCTGGGGCAGCGGGGCCAGTCAAAGCATGGCTCGGGTCACGGTGTGGGGCGGGGGGGAGAGGTAATCGGGGCTGTGGGGAACATGTTGTTGCTGCTGCATGAGGTCAGAGCAGTTTGGCCTCTTTCCTCATTAAGCAGAAACTGAAAACCCCAAGGAGAAGTCGAACAACTTCCTGTTCTCGAGAATGAGGAAGGGCTCAAGGCCACTTACTGGAATTCCCCCAGCGGCCCCCCCAGGCTCTTTCTTGTAAATGCCGACCAGAACATATTGTGAAACCCGCAGGGTGAGGCGAGTCACGCTGGGGGAAGTGCGAGCCGCCCGCCCATTGATAAAACCAGAGCGAGGGAGGGGAATTGGAGATTAGTTGAGTGGCAGGTCCTTCTGCAAATCCTCCCCACTGCCCTCTTCTGCTCCTCGGCCAGCCCCCACATGCTGCTTGTCCCCACTATGGAGCAGCTTTCTTAGCCAGAGTGTATGGGCAGGGGACTGGGACAGTTCATAGGGCCCAGTGGCCAGAGAAAGCAGAAGGGACGAGACACATGGGAAACCCTACATCTAGGGAAAGAAGACAGCAAGAGCCAAATTCAGGCCTGGTGTAACCTGCATGAAAGGATTTGTGTCCATTTACACCTAGGGTGACCAGATAGCAAGGGTAAAAAATCGGGATGGGGTGGGGGGGAAATAGGCACCTATATAAGACAAAGCCCCAAATATCAGGACTGTCTCTATAAAATCAGGACATCTGGTCACCCTATTTACACCAGAGCTGAATTTAGCCTGGTGTGACAGGGCTTCGGGTTGTGTGATCACACAGCAATGCACATGTGTGTGTGTGTGTGTGTGTGTGTGTGTGTGTGAGTGAGCACGTGTTTAAGGGTGGGCATTTGTGGCTGTCCCTATGTGCGTCTCTTAGATCTGGGCGTTGTGTGTCTGTGTGCGGCCATGTGTGTTTGTGTATTGCCCTGACTTATGGCTGGCTGCGTGTTGTGTGTCTGTGTGCGGCCATGTGCATTTGTTTTGGCATCCATGGGCGTGTGCGTATGTTTGTTTGTGTGAGGAGGGGACATTTGGGTTACGCCCTCTCCTGTTGCCCGCTCCGGCCAGGAGGTGGCGCTGCACCATCTCCTTCTGCAGCAGAAGAATTTGGGGCAGAGTCCTGGCCTCAGCAATGCTTCAAATTATTTAGTGCTCTGGTCCTCAGAGCATCCCCCAGGGCAGGTGCAAATCCGAAGCAGGCAGCATTTCATCTTGCAAAAACCCAGCCAAAACTCACCGCCCCCTCTCTGCTTCACCACCCGCTGGAGTCAGCCGAGCTCCCTGCCCTCTCTGGGAAAAGCCAGAGTAAAGCGATGAACTGTGCATTGAAGATGAAGATGATTGGGGCATGGGGGAGCTCCGGGGTGAGGGCCCCCGTACTGAGCATACCCAGTGCACATGCAGGTACCACTTGGGAGAGCAGGCCCACTCCTCCGGGCATGGGAAGGTTATCACAGGAGCACGGGGAGGATGGGCTGAGAGCAGCTGGGCTTGCCCTCTGGCTATGGGTGACAGGCGTCCTGCCCCACCCCCTGCGGGACGGAGGGGATGGCTCGAATCCAGAGCACCGGGCCTGGAGGACCTAGCCCTATTCCCCTTTTATCTGGTCAGTCCCTGGTGGAGTTAATCAGATCCCGCATCAGACTGGAGAACCCACTCCCCATGTGAGAGAGACTAACCATGGGCCCCAGCAGGGAACCCTGATAAACGCTGGGCTCCAGCAGAGACCGACCCACCTGCTCTCCGGATGAGCCTCTCCACTCAGCCTGTGCCACGAGTAGTTCTTGAGACCCCACCAGCCCCTCCACTTGCCCAGTGCTGCCGTGACACCCAGGCTTTATGAGATTCCACGTGCAGCTCCGTGCACCCTGAGCCCTCGGCATCTCCCAGGCTCCCTCCATCCAGTCTGTACTGACAAACAGTGCAGCTCCTAGCCTCCCTAGGCACCCTGCATCTAACAGAAACCTCCCGGCCTAGCTGCATAGTGAGATGGATTTTCCCTGGTAACAGCAGCAGCCTCCTGAGCCACAGGACCCCCATTTCGTGCACTTGGTCCACCCTGACCTTGCCACCTGAGCTCAGTGGTCCCTCATGTAGAGAGCTGGTCTTGGGCCCACAACTGGCACCAGCCCTCAAGGCACGTGGGTGGCAGGGCATCCCCCTCCTGCCATCTCCAAGCCAGCAGGGAGTCCAGGCCCCACCTCAGGGCTTCTGGTTGCAGCCGTTCTCCGATTAGACAGCACAGGGCACGCTGAAGGATCGTCTGCCGGGGGCCCAGGGTCCGCACAGCTGCCCATTCGGAGTCGTTTTACTGTGTTTCCAGTGGGGTCTCCACCCTCAGCCCTGGGCAGGGAGGTGCCGTCTCTCGCCAGTGGGGGTTCCCAAGGAGCACGCTGTCCAGGGGGCTGTGATTTGGTATTCTCAGTCTGTAACAACCATGAGTAGTGGGTGGGATAGTCCATAGGGTCCTATCTATCTATCTATCTATCTATCTATCTATCTATCTATCTATCTATCACGGATTGGGGTGAATTCTCCATCACTGACAATTGTTAACTCAAGACTGGCTGGTTTTGTACAAGCTCTGCTCTAGGAATTACTTTGGGGACTCTCTCTGGCCCGTGTTACCTAGGAGGTCAGGCGCTTCTGGCCTCGGACTCTGTCTGTCCTTCCGTCCATCCCCAGGCACCCCTGTCTCTCCATCCCTCCCCCTGCACTGTATGTAGGCCGGTTTGGATGGCATTTTAGGGCTTAGTGAGAGGTTGCTTTGCCTCCCGCGCTTTGGCCGCAATTCCTGCTCCCCTGCCCGGCTGGGCAGAGGATGGGGGTGGGGGCTGGGAGATTTCCCGGGTGCTGAGCGCCGCGGGAGTCGTTCCGGGCCCCCCGCGGGAGGAGCCTGGCGGGACCGCAGCTGAGTTGCCTTGGCAGCCCCTTTGACAGCCTGCTTTACGCTGAGCAAGTAGCGCAGAACCTGCTCTGGGTCTAAAGCAGAGACTAAAAATATCCCCGTGTGCAAGAAGCTTCCCAAGGAGGCGGTGGCAGCGGCATCTCTAATGAGCGAGCGGGGAGTTCATCCAAGGACAGGAGAAGGCTCCCTGCCGCCGCTCACGCCCCCGCCCCTCCGCGGCTGCGTGAGCAGGTGCTGGATGCCGCATGGTCCCCGCCGTGGCCTGAGAGGGCGGAGAGCCGCTCTTAAAGGGGGCTGCGCTCTTTGGGGCGGGGGGGGCACCGTGAGGGGGGAGGATACTCCTCCAGGGGGGCCCAGCACTCTGAACAGGGCTTTAAAGGGGGAGCACCGGGGCTGCGTTATGAAAGGGGCCTTTAGGAACCGTGCTCAAGGGGGGGGCCTATCCTGAGTGGGGGTGGGGCTCCATAGGGGCCTGCCCTGAGTGGGGGTGGGGCTCCATAGGGGCCTGTCCTGTGTGGGGGTGGGGCTCCATAGGGGCCTGTGCTGAATAGGAGCTGGGCTGTATAGGCGCTTTGCTCTACAGGGGCTGTGCTCCACAAGGGTCCCTGCTCTATAAGGGATTTGCTCTATAGAGGCCAGCTCTCAGGAGGGGTTGTGCTCCATAGGGGCCTGTGCTGTATAGGCACTTTGCTCTGTAGGGGCCTGTTTACTACTGGGGCTGTGCTCCATAGGGGCCTGTGCTCTATAGGGGCTGTGCTCCACAGGGTCCTGCCTTCCATGGGGGCCTGTGCTCTATAGGGGCTGTGCTCCACAGGGGCCTGTGCTCTATAGGGGCTGTGCTCCATAGGGGCCTGCATTCTACCGGGGTTGAATGCAACAGGGGTCTCTGCTCAGTTGGGCTGTTCTCTGTCGGGGCCTGCGCTTGACAGGGGTCACACAAAGGGGGGCTGCTGAGCTCTTACAGAGATCATTAAAGAACAAACAGACTCAAAACCAACGGAAGCCTCGAAATCAGGCCCAGCCAACGCACGCGCTCGGAAGATGGGAGTTGGCCTGCAGCCCAGCCCAATGGGCCACCCGCTCCAGGCTCCCGTCGCAAGCTGACATGGGTTGGGTTCGGAGCCCCCCGGATCACCCCTTGTGGGTGGGGAGGAGGAGTCAGGGGTTGGCTGCAATGAATGTAAAGGGGATTCTTTACGGCAGCTGTAGGACACACACACATACCCCCTGGGGTCTCTCTGGCTCTCCAGCTCCCAGGGGGGCTAACACACGTCGTGTCACCAGCCAGGTCTCCCTAAGTCCCCGCCTGGCCTCGGCAGTCCTGGACGGGAGCTGCTAAGTGTAATGCAGCCTCTCTCCCCACCATCCCAACCCCGATCTGCCTCCAGCCCCTTTCCACTCCTGCCCCGCAGGGCGAAGGGGGACGCTTACCCTGACCCACAGGGCTCTCCCCAGCTCTTCACAAAGGTAACAGGGGTCCCCAAGAGCCTGAGCTGGAAGCAGCGACAGGAGGGGAAGGGGGCGTATGCTGGATTCCAGCTGCAGTGACTAGAAAGGGGATCCTATACTGAGGCGGCTGGACCCGGGCAGACCCTGTGGTTCTCTCTGGCTCTCCACTTCCCAGCCTGGTTTGCCTGGGCACTGGCCTGGACTCCGCTCCTAAAGCCCTCGCTGAGCCCATCCGAGCGCAGGCGTCCGAGGGGCAGGACGAGGGGCTCTGGAGCCCCCACCCCCACCCCACACACGCAGCCTGTGCCCTCGTTCCCCCTGGGGATTCGGTGACCGTGCCTGTCAGCCCGGGGAGGGCTGGTGTCAGTCTCCAAAGCAGCTCCCCTCCCCAGCCCTCCACCAGCAGCAGCCCCCCGAGGAGGCCAGAACCAGCCCTGGGATTTCCCCTGGGAGGCCACATCAACCCGCCCACCTTTCGCACGGAGTGGGGCACCGGCCTGGCAGCTCCCCATTCAGGGGCCCGTGACAAGAATAAAAGGCGTTGGCTGTAGCCAGTGCAGAGCTCCCCCCCCGCCCCGTTTCCCGGGGGTGCCAGGCCGGGGAGCACCCCGCGGCCAGCGCTCCCCGTGGTGTCAGTGGAGGTCGGGCCGAGCTTTATACATTGTCCCCGGCGAGCTCCCTGCAGCCAGGGCTCCTCTAAGACTGGCCTCAGGGACGTTTTAGCTCACGCACATCTGCATTGCAGGAAGGCCCTGTGCTCGGTGTGCGTGTGCAATGCACGCTCAGGGGCTGTGTGTGCCGTGTGGGCGTGGGTGTCTGTGCCAGGCGTGTGCTTGGTGTGCGTGTGCAATGCACGCTCAGGGGCTGTGTGTGCCGTGTGGGCGTGGGTGTCTATGCCAGGCGTGTGCTCAGTGTGCATGTGCAATGCATGCTCAGGGACTGCATGGGCACCATGTGTGAAGGTGTGTCTGTGCCAGGCGTGTGCGTGTGCAATGCACACTCAGGGGCTGTGTGTGCCATGTGGGCATGGGTGTCTATGCCAGGCGTGTGCTCAGTGTGCGTGTGCAACACATGCTCCGGGGCTGTGTGCACACCATGTGTGAAGGTGTGTCTGTGCCAGGCGTGTGCTCGGTGTGCGTGTGCAATGCACGCTCAGGGGCTGTGTGTGCCGTGTGGGCGTGGGTGCCTGTGCCAGGCATGTGCTCGGTGTGTGTGTGCAATGCACGCTCTGGGGCTGTGTGCACACCATGTGTGAAGGTGTGTCTGTGCCAGGCGTGTGCGTGTGCAATGCACGCTCAGGGGCTGTGTGTGCCGTGTGGGCGTGGGTGTCTATGCCAGGCGTGTGCTCAGTGTGCATGTGCAATGCATGCTCAGGGACTGCATGGGCACCATGTGTGAAGGTGTGTCTGTGCCAGGCATGTGCGTGTGCAATGCACGCTCAGGGGCTGTGTGTGCCGTGTGGGCGTGGGTGTCTATGCCAGGCGTGTGCTCAGTGTGCGTGTGCAACACATGCTCCGGGGCTGTGTGCACACCATGTGTGAAGGTGTGTCTGTGCCAGGCGTGTGCGTGTGCAATGCACGCTCAGGGGCTGTGTGTGCCGTGTGGGCGTGGGTGTCTATGCCAGGCGTGTGCTCGGTGTGCGTGTGCAACGCATGCTCCGGGGCTGTGTGCACACCATGTGTGAAGGTGTGTCTGTGCCAGGCATGTGCGTGTGCAATGCATGCTCAGGGACTGTGTGTGCCGTGTGGGCGTGGGTGCCTGTGCCAGGCGTGTGCTCGGTGTGCGTGTGCAATGCACGCTCAGGGGCTGTGTGCACACCATGTGTGAAGGTGTGTCTGTGCCAGGCGTGTGCGTGTGCAATGCACGCTCAGGGGCTGTGTGTGCCGTGTGGGCGTGGGTGTCTATGCCAGGCGTGTGCTCGGTGTGCGTGTGCAATGCATGCTCCGGGGCTGTGTGCACACCATGTGTGAAGGTGTGTCTGTGCCAGGCGTGTGCGTGTGCAATGCACGCTCAGGGGCTGTGTGTGCCGTGTGGGCGTGGGTGTCTATGCCAGGCGTGTGCTCGGTGTGCGTGTGCAACGCATGCTCCGGGGCTGTGTGCACACCATGTGTGAAGGTGTGTCTGTGCCAGGCGTGTGCGTGTGCAATGCACGCTCAGGGGCTGTGTGTGCCGTGTGGGCGTGGGTGCCTGTGTCAGGCGTGTGCTCGGTGTGCGTGTGCAATGCACGCTCAGGGGCTGTGTGCACACCATGTGTGAAGGTGTGTCTGTGCCAGGCGTGTGCGTGTGCAATGCACGCTCAGGGGCTGTGTGTGCCGTGTGGGCGTGGGTGTCTGTGCCAGGCGTGTGCTCGGTGTGCGTGTGCAATGCACGCTCAGGGGCTGCGTGCGGGCCGGCTGGGCGCGTGCACAGGCGTATCTGTGTGCCAGGCATGTGCACATGCTCAGGGTGGGCACGTGTTCAGGGTATGCATGTGCATCCGTGCTGTGTGCGTGGCGGGAGTGCACGCATCTAGTGTGTGTGCACATGTCTGCACATACATGTGCCCGAGTTGGGGGGGAACGGTCCAGGCTGGAGAATGTTTCCTCGGCAGCCGGGCTCTAAACTCTTATTCTGGAGGGGTGTTCGGGGTGTGGGGGAGGCGGACACTCGCTTAGGATCCAATGATCCCTGGCACAAAAGGGCTGTTGGCCCCCCGGCCTTGCCGGGTTCTGAAGAATTCCTCCCCGCCGGTTGGAGCAGCTGCCTTTGTCTCCGTCAATGGAGGTTCCCGCGGAGGGGCCGAGGGGAGGAGTCGTGGAACCCCCAGGAGAGCCCTGTATTGTGCCTCTGCCCTCACCCAGCATCTGGAGTCAGAGAAACCCGCTCAGCCTCTCCCCCCCCGGGCAGCGCCGCGGCCCTCGTGGTGGGGAGGGTTCGGGGGGGATGGCCAGGCTCCATTAAGGGAGCGGTACAGGTTTAAACTGCAAAGGCAGCAGAATCCACTCCCTGCGTCGCGACCATGTGCGGCTCCCGGGGGCTTGTCGTTCACGGCCCGCTGCTCACCCCCAGCACTTTAAATAATAGATCGCCCAGGCCAAAGGCAACCCTGGTGTAAGGCCATCCACACCCCTGGGGCAGCTGCCTCTGCCAGGGGCAGTTCCCCTTCAAACACGCCCGCTGGCCAAAGATCTCAAAGCGCCTCGTGAAACGCTAGCCTCCCCAAGATATGGGGGTGGGTATCTGCTGTGCAGAAGGGAAACCGAGGCACAGAGCGACAAAGTGACTTGCCTGAGAATCCTGAGGCAGGAGACCACTGGTGCTCATCACGGTGTGCTAGGGAGACAGTGGGCCAGGGGGTTCTCGTATGCTACAGGGGAAGGTGTTAGAGCAGGAAGAAGGCAGGAGGGAGTCATGGTAGCCCTCGGCGTCTTGTGAAGAGCTGGACTCTCGGATCGAAATGCCCCAGGAAAGTCTCAGCCATAGTCTGCTGCCTCGGGGCTGCTTTAATTTATGTGCTGGTTTCCACTGAGAAGCAAGGAAAAGCCACGGACCTATGGGCTCCATCCCCAGCCGCACCCCCACTTGCCTGCCCCCCACACTGGGAGCCCTACCTGGCTGGGGAGGCCCCCTACACAGGAGGGAACCCCAGGGGGCTGTTCCCACCCCGAAGGCCCCTTTGCACGGCCCGGGAGACATAAAGGGGCCTTAGCGTAGCTGAGGACCAAGAGAGATGCCCACCAGGTGCCTGGACAGAGGAGACTGCAAAGCAAAAGGCCAGCAAGCGGGGGGGCGGTTCCCGAGGCGATCACGCTGTCCCTGTGTTGGTGTGCTTTCCGTCCAGGCATCTCTCCATGGCAGGACACGCTCAGCCTGCCAGCCGTGGGCAGAAATCCCAGCGACACCGCCTTCGCGTGCCTCGTGCTTAGCCGGGGAAAAGCGAGGGGGAGGAGACGGGGCGGGCACAGGGGCAGGCGGAATCAGCCCGCGCCTGGGGGAAAACACTCCAGAAGGGAGGCAAGAAATAGACCCAGCTGATGGGGTTATAGGCGCTGATGGGAAAGGCTTGAACCAGACAATTGTGCCCACTGAGCTCGCCCGAGCTGGACCATCTTCAACAGAGATCAGGGGCTCATGGCAGAGACAGAGTTCAGAGGCGTTTGGATCCCAGGACTAGGTAAACTCCATTGGCTTCCAGGGCCTGATCCTCGGGGAACGCACCTCTGCACTTGGGGGGGGGCGGCGAACGGGGGGAAGGGGAAGTGTTAGGGGAGAGCAGCTTTAAGCCATCTTGTGTGCCCCATATTTTAGCCCCTGAGGTTTCCCTAACGTACATCCTGCTTTCCAGGGCCCCTCAAAGGCCCTGGGAACCAGCAGTACATTCTGGCCAGTGGCCAAGCAGCCGGAGAGCCAGTTTAACCAGCCACATGGGCATTCCCCTCTCATTTGGGGAATCCCCAGATGCTAGTCAGCGTAGTGGCACTATGCCCCTTGCCTCCTGGAGTGCCTCAGTTTCCCAATCTAGGGATAACAGTGTGTCCGGGCCCCTCTGAATGTTAATTCATGTAGTGCTTTGAGATCCATGGATGGCCGATGCCCCTTTTAGTATAATATTATTGGAATGCAGTGGGGATGAGGAGGAGCTGTGGTGAGGCTGGGGGGGGAATGTTTGCCTGGTGCCTCCCACCTCCCCCAGGGGATAAAACACCCCCTAAAGGACAGTGCCTCATTCCTCCAGTGTTTGTCCTACAGCCTCGTGTGGAGTCAGGCTCCCATCATCGCGGCTCGCAGGAAGACTCCCAAAGCGTTCGTCCCTGTGCACGCTATGCACACGCAGCTCGTTTGACGCCCACCGTCCGGAGCTCAGCGTCCTCAGCACAGTGGCTAGCAGAACGGGGACAGCCCAGGACGGGAGGGACTCCTCCCACCCGCAGGCAGGGGCAGTACACGCTCACAGCTGCCCTGCCCCGCCGGCAGAACCCCTAAGGGACTTCTCTCCACAGCCCGACTCCGCTGAGACGGCCAGCAAGGGATGGAGTGTTGGGGTGGGCGGCAAGCGGTGCTAACAAGGGACTGAGACCCAGCAAACTCGCTTCACACAGGCCACCCACGAGCCCTCGGATGGGGCACTGCTGCCCAGCCAGACTCAGCCAGGCAAGCCAGCTGGGAAAGGCCCTCAGCCTTTGTGACAGTCTCTCTCTGGGAGCCTGAACGGCAGTAGCCTTTGTCCCCCTGGGGACTCTGTTCTTTCCTCCCCGGACACGAGGCTGCCGGGCATGAGACCAGCTGCCCCTGGCCATGGCAGATCCTGGCAGCCTGCCCCTCTCATGCGCGAGCAGCAAGGCTGTGTCGTGCCGACGCTTGGGCGGGGGTGGGGAGCTGTTTCTGCAGCAGCATGTCCTGGCATGGATGGCGCTCGGTGACTCGAATGCTGATGAGTTGCGGGGGAAGGAGGGGGCGGCGGTGGGGGGGCGGGGGGGACGACGGGCAGAGCTGCGGCCTGCTTTGCGAGCAGCCAGACTGAGATGCTTCAATCACTTAGCCAGGCTGCAGCCAGAAAACAAGGCAAATCGAATTAGAGGCAGTTCCCAGAAGGCAAACCCGGCTAATCCCACCGTGCAGCGCCCGGTCCTGCAGCACACCAAAAATCCCTGGGAAGGGATCCATGGGCCAACGGCTCGAGCAAGCAGAAGGGAAATGGCCCATAAACTCTGTGCCACCTTCCCTCCCTTCCCCCCCCCCCTTTAACAGCTGGGGATGGGGTTATTCTGCTGGCAAAGAACAACGCTGCAGCTCTAGCCCAAAACCGCACAGCTGGCAGGAGCATACTTGAGTATTAATAGCTGGTACTGTGGCATTTCCATTCATTCCATTGCAGTGACTTGCAGAGGGGCAAATATCCCTTGATCTGCTCCCTTCCCTGTGGCTTGTCACGGCTGCAACATAAAATCCGCCAGTCTTTACCCTGTGCTTTGTCCCGGCCTCAGTGCAGCTCCCGCATCCATCCAGGCCTTGCCCCAGCCCCTAGAGATCAGTGGGGCTCTCGCCAGGGACTGTCGTGCGTAAACAGGGGGCTCTCTCAAGTAAGAGGTGAGAGGTTATTTTACCTCTGTGTTTGCGACCGCTGCGGGAATGCTGTGTCCGGTTCTGGTGCCCACCATTCAAGAAGGATGTTGATTAGTTGGAGAGGGTGCAGAGAAGAGCCACAAGAATCGTTAAAAGAGGAGAAAATGTGTCTCACAGGAAGAGACTCCAGGAGCTCAGCCTGTTTAGCTTAACAAAGAGAAGGTGAAGGGGTGACTTGATCGCAGTCTGTAAGTACTTACATGGGGAGCAAATATTTAATAAGGGGCTTTTCAATCTAGCTGAGAAAGGTCTAACGTGATCCAATGGCTGGAAGTTGAAGTTAGACAAATTCAGACTGGAAATAAGGTGTAAATTGTTAACCACGAGGTTGGAAGGTTTTGGATGACAGGTGAAAGTTTGAGGGTGTTTAAGTGCAGGGTTTGGGGTGTCTGAGATGGAGTGTTTTGGGATTTCCAGGTAGAGGGTTTTTGAGTCTTTGGTGCAGGGTTTTTGGGGTGTTTGGATGGAGGGTTTGGGGTGTCTGCAGGTTTGAGGGTATCTGGGTGCAGGGTTTGGGGGTCTCTGGGTACAGGATTTGAGGGTCTGCAGCTGGAAGGTTTGGAGATGTCTTGGGAGGAAAGTTTGGGGTCTGCAGTGCAGGGTTTTGGGAGTCTCTAGATGAAGGGATTGGAGGTGTCTGGGTCCAGGGTTTGGCATCTGACCCCATGTTTTGGTTACTGAGAGGCCAGGAGGTGCGCCAGGTGGCAGGGCAAGCCAGTCAGGAGCCCCTCCCAGACCCAAGATGTCTGCTCCATAAACCCATCAGCACATGGCTCTCACCCTGGCCAGACCAGCCTTGGGCTAGCATTGCGTCTCCAACAGAAGCCACCCCTAGCCTGGCAGCAGCTGTCTTTGTCAACAGTGATTGAAAGCCAAACCCGGCTGGCGTGCCTTCTCTGTGATCTTGTTAATTAAGAAATACATTTAATTAGCAGCACCCCAGCTGTGACTCAGCTAATAATCATGATATAAACATGAGAAGGACTCAAACGTTTCTATCAGGGCACATTAGTATCAAACCCAGGCAGTATTCAGGCCACGTCCTCCCAGCTGCAGGGGCTGAATCTAGCACAAACCCTTCCCATTGGTGGGAGAAGGAAAGCGGGACTTCACCGACCTCCTGGCCTGACTGGGCAAGAACACAGGGGTGTTTAGGGCTCTGAGACCCAGATCTTGGCTAATAGTCACTCGTTGGAGAGAGGGGGCCAAACCCCAGTCCCAGCTCAAGGCCAAGAGGAAAGGGTGGCTGCATGGTTAAGACACAGGACTAGGATTCAGAAGAGTTGGGATCAATTTCCGCTGTGTCACAGGCCCCCTGGGTGAGTTGGGGCACATCGAGCAGGTCTTCAGTCTTCAGGTGTTTGGGACCCAGAACTGGGTCTGGATTTTCACCCGGGATACTGAGCTCTTCTGAAGATGCAGCCACTCAATCAGCTGCCGCTAAGCCCTGCTGAAAACCTGTCTCGGGACCCCGCCTGTGACATGCAGCTGATAATACCAGTTGGCTGTCGTGTCTGTCTGGCTTGGAAGCTCTTCGGGACAGCGAGTGTGTCTGCACGGTGCCTTGCACACTGGGGTCCTGAGTGCCTCTAGGTGCGGCCGTGATATACCTGGAGAGAGCCAATATTGGGCTGGGGTTTTGGTTCAGAGCTGGTGCCAGGCGGTCTCTGGGATGCTTCCGGGGGGTACGCAGCGTTGGGAGGAAGCTTTGTCTGTGTCTGCCGGGGGTCAACTCCCCAACTTCACAGACCACGGGCAACACACACTCCCCTCTAGGTCTCACAGGCCTTGCTGTTACTCTAGAGGTTAGCAATAGGCACACTCCAAGCCTCCAATGGATGCTCACAGAATTCACAGACTCCCTGCTTCCGGAGAACCAGTTCACCCCGCTTCCCAGTCCCACCTCCGATCGCTGCTCTGCTGATCACACGACACTTAGGCCTGAAATCACGACTGTGCAGAGATTCAAGTAGTAGCAGTGGCCAGATTGGACACAGAGGGTTACGTATAAAATAAAATCATAACACGCATTCTAGAGCCTAGACTTACGTAACTAGATGCTCCCATGTCTCGTAGGGGAATGCTCACCCCAAATCCTTGCAGTGCTTTACAGCCAGGTTGGCTGGGACCCTCCTTTCTGGAGGCAGATGCACTGTCAGCTTGCCTCCTAGGAAAGGATTCTTCTGTCCTTTGCGCCCCAAGATACACCACTCCCATCCTTTGTCTTTATTCATAAACAGGACCCTGCCCCTTCCTGTTTGTTTCATCTTTTTTTGGTAGATTTCGGAACCTCTTGTTTCTCCTCTGGCCAGGGGCACGTTCAGAAATTTAACTTCTGTGCCCCTTCCTCCAGCCCTGGGAGGAACTCACTCTTCCTTTCCCTCACCACCGCCACCCCGGGGCCAGAGGAGTTCTGTGCCTCTGATGATTATTGGAGGGCATGCATGTATCTGACCCAGTGGATCGTTGTAAAACCCTATGCACCCCCATCCCTCTCACATCAAGGGGGCCCTGAGTCACAGCTGCCATACTGTGTTTGGCCCTTACTCAGAGATCCTGGGTATCAATTCAGCCCAAAATCTAGGTGATGCCTGTGATTGACACAATGGATATTGTGGGCTTGATTCTCCTCTTGAATTGGCTTGACACTGAGTTGCTCCACTGACTTTGGTGGAGTGACTCCAGCTTGACACCAGCGTCAGTGAGAGCCGATTCAGGCCCATCCATTATAGCCAGGCCACACCTGGAACCTCTGCTCTGGATCATCCCACCCAATTGCACTGACTTTCAGGGAGGGAAAAATTCAGCTCCTCAGGTCCACACTTGGACCTGTGGGGTTTGGTTCTGGTTGTGGATCCAGCACTGTGTGGGCCCTGTTTTCCAGATCCAGTTTGGATGGAGCCCAATGTAATAATAACACTTAGCTCTTATGTAGCTGCTTTTCACTCATAGATTTCAAAGATTTACAAAGGAGATCAGCATCACCCCCATTTTACAGGTGGGGAAATTGAGGCACAAAGAGGGGTAGTGACATGCCTAACGTCACCCAGCAGACCAGTAGCAGAGTTGGGAATAGTACCCAGGCATCTCTTGAATCCCAGTCCGATGCACTATCCACTAGACCACATTACTCTGGAAAGAAACCACCATAGAGCAGAACCCCCCTGCAAGGTAGGGAGATAGCGTTACTTCCTGGACACAGAGAGGGAAACTGAGGCATAGAGCCTGAGGCACAGACCCTCAAAGGGCTGTGAAAGTTAGTCACAGGTATGTACTCAATGAGAGTTAGGAGTCTAATTACTTTTATGGATCTGGGTCCAAGGTCACCCAGCAGAGGCAAGAATAGAACCCAGGTGTCCTGGGGCCTGCTGCTCTAATCATTAGACCATATTGCCTCTACCATGCCATGATTTTCATGTGCTCCTTTCTCAGGGCTTCAGCTTCCAGAGGCACCATGTTCAGAAAGAAAAAGAAACACCTCTGTGGGGGCAGATACCATCCCATAGCTTTGTTTCTACAGCCCCTAGCACATGGGGCTCCTGTCCAGGACTGGGGCTCAGAGGTGCTACAGTAATACACATGGTAAATAATAATATTAATAACACCCAAAGGCTTAGCGCTTCCCATCTGTAGCTCTCCAGGTGCTCCCTATTTAACAAAATGGGAAACTGAGTCAAAGAGCCGGGAAAGGGACTCACCCACGGTTAGGGAGCTGGGGATAGAACCCAGGAGCCCTGGCTCTCAGTCCCTATCTATGGTACAATCCTGCCTCTCATCTGAATCTATTCCCTGTCTAACAAGAGGATTTTATTCCCTTGTGCAAATTGCAGCAAAATTCAGATCAGGGCAGCCCAGGATCAAACAGGGGATCCGCTTCTAATGCCTGCAATGGATTTTCTCCCTCTCTGCAGCATTCCCCCGCCTCCCCCGCCCCACACACGTAAATGTGCAGAATTCTCACCCGCTGCAAAAGAGCTGGCTGCCAGGCAGCTGTGGAATTCGCTTCCAAATAAACCGTCATGTAAATGAGCCCTTATGTATATTTATAGAGAGCGCTCCTGCCAGCTGGAATCTAATAGGGTGTAAAATAAACTGTGAAACTGCCTGGAACAGGAGGACTTCACTTCACACCTCTGCATTCCCGTCAGGTGCCCATGGCAGGCGCGGATTAGCCGGGCTACCGCCTCCCGGGTGCCCTCGCTGGCTCGCCAACCGGGGCAGTGCGGGGGGATGGGATCAAAAAGGGATGGGATCCAGACCCCGGGATGCCCCGAGCCTGGGAAATAGGTGCCACACAGTCTGAAGTGTTGCAGGCCTGGGATAAGGACCCTGCAGGCTGGAAGAGGGGTTCTGGACAACGTAGGGTGTAGTTTGCCTGGCACAACAGTCCACCCTGGATGTCACTGTTCTGGGTTGAGGTCCCTGTAGGCTCTGGGGTGTCACTGCCTGGGATAAAATGCCTGCCTTCCTGGGACCTGTGCCAGTACCTCCATCGATAGCAGGTCGTATTGCTGGGGAGCTCACAGGGCTGTGGGAGTGAGTCTGTAGGATCCTGGCGGGTGCGTGGCCGCCCGTGGGGCGGGGAGCTGCAGCGCAGGGCAGTGGGATCGCCCTGCTGGGACGCAGGGACTTCAGCCTACCTGGCCCCAGGCCTCCCCAGTGCAATCGGCAAGGCTGCGCAGGTGGAGAGGGCTGCTGGGCTGGAAACATTCCCAGGCTGCTCTCTCGAGAGGCTTTTTGCAAATAGCAGGGATGGCTTTCAGGGAAAGCGCAGCTTCCTGGGGAAGTGGGAACAAACAGAGGCGCTTCACCCATCTGGACAGTGCATCTGCCACACCGCCCTGGATCATGCCTGCTTCCCCGAGCTAATTACTTTGCAACCCGGCCTGAGCAGTGTGCCGCAGCCAGGAGCTGCTCAGAGGGAAAGCAGCATGCAGGAGACAGAACGCACTGAGCCAACAGGTGGGGGGGTGGTACTTGTGAGTGCGTCCGTAGGGCCAGGCGTAGCTGGAGGTGGAAGTGAGTGGGAAGAGGTGGGTATGTGCATGGGGGGAGCTGCAGGCAATGAATGAATCATCACCCTCGCTGCTAAAAACATGCACCCTCTTAGGAATGTGTCTAGTTTCCACTTCTAGCCCCCAGAGCTCATTCTGCCCTTTCCTGCTAGATGAAAGAGCCGTCGGCCATCAGAAATCACTTCCCCTGCAGCTACTTGTGGATGGTGATCAAGTCACCCCTTGACCCTCCAATTGAGCTTCTTCAGTCTCTCACTCGAAGGCAGGTTTCCCCGATCTCGAAGCACCCGGGAGCTCTGTTCGGAACCCTTTCCAATTTGCTAGCATCTTTTTTAAAGTATTGACCCCACCTGTTGGACACAGTGTCCAGTAATGGTCTCACTAATGCCATATACGGGGGTAATACTATCCCCCTACTCCTACTTGAGATTCCTCTGCTTATAGAGCCAAGGAACAGCCCTCTTCGCTACAGCACAGCATCAGAGAGCTCGTGTTCCATTGGTTATCTTCCATGGCCTCAAAGTCCTTTCCAGAGTCACAGCATTCCAGGGTACAGTCCGCAGTCTCGTCGGTGTGACTTATTTCCTTCGTTCCTAAACATCTGATCTTACACTTAGCTTTGTTAAAACCCACCTGACTTAACAATCCAAGTTGACCTGTGTAACTGACCTGTCTCTCCTCATTACGTATCATTCCACCAGTTTTTGTGTCATTTGCAAATTTTACCAGCAGTCTTTTTATATTTTCTTTTAGATCATCGATAAAGATAGTGAATAGCATTAATCCGAGGACAAATCCCCCTGTGAACTCACTGGGGATACCCCTCTGGGAGATTTGTCCCCATTTAGAGATCTATCAGTTCACCAGTTTTTTATCCATTGCACATGGGCGACATTGAATTTGTATAGTGCTGATATTTTAATCAAAATGTCATGGGCTATTCAATCCTATGCCTTCTAAGGATATTATGTCAACACAGCTACCATCATCAACCAAATTTGTAATCTCAGAAAAAAACAAGTAGCAAGTTTGTTTGACGAGACCTATTTTCCATAAAACCATGCTGATTGGCATTAATTATGCTCAGATTCTCTAATCTTCTACCGATCGCATTCCATATCAGCCATTCCATGATTTTGCCCAGGATTGATGTCAGATTAACTGGTCTGTAGTTACCTGGTTCATCCCATTTACCCTTCTGGAAAATGTGTGTGTGTGTGTGAGAGAGAAAGAGAGAGAGAGGAGTGAAGTTTTTGAGGATAACTGGAAATTTTTGTATATTTATATGTGAATGTGTGGGGTATGATACTAAAGTGATAGATAGATAGACAGATAGATGTGGTGTATGGGGATAGATTAGATGGATGTGGTGTATGGAGATAGATAGATAGATAGATAGATAAGATGGATGTGGTGTATGGGGATAGACAGAGAGAGAGAGAGATGAGAGTAATAATAAAGAATAAAGGGGGACCTGTCTTTAGGTGAAAGTGCTTGGGAGGAATATATGCAGATGTGTGAAAAAGGGAATGTATCAGGGAGTGAGCGTGTGTGTATGGGTCTAGGGTGTGTTTATATGCGGGGGCCAAAGATCCAGGTGGATACATGTGCCCTAACATGTTGCACCAGAGAATTCTGATTTCAGGCACAAGGAATTGCGGGGAAGTGGGCAATTAGGTAAAAATAAATACATAATGAGGTAATGGCCACCCTTGCATGCTGGCTGGCTGGGCTAATGGCATGAGGCTGACCCACCTCCCTCTGCACTGTGGGGTAGCAGCCCCAGGCAGGTCGGGCTCATGAAGCTGTTTCTTTCCCCCTCCAAGTGGAGCCTGCAGAGCTAAGCTCCTCAAAGTCTCCTCTGCAAGGATTTCCCTGCTGCACAGGGAGCTGCTGGGGAGAAAGAGGGGCCTATTAAAAATGCAGACAGCACAGCTCAGCTAATGTCTTCCTGTCTGGAGAGAGACGGCAGCCAGAGCTCATTCCCTCTCAGCTGTAAATCCTCATCCTCTGGCTCAGCAGGTCAGGAAGAGTTTATTGCTTGATGCCTGCAGCTGGCTGCTGCCACATATGGCAGTGGGCACAAAGGAGTAGCGGGGCCGGGAATGCATCACACAGTGATGCGGGGGAGACCCCCGGGAATGTGAGGGGCACAGAGGGGCATGGAGTTACATACACAGGTGTGCAGGAATATGAGTATAGACACATGGGGAATATGGGCACACAGAGATAAGGGATATGCGGGCGCACAGGGATACTGGAGACAGGGACGTATAGGAATAGGAGGGACACAGGTGCTCTAAGACCTGGGCACCAGGGCGTGGTGGATATGGCTGTATAGGGGTATTGAGGGTTATGGGCACTGTGATGGGGTGGCTGTCCTGCACTGGTAGTGAAAGGGTTAATGGGGCCAATTAACCCACCTGGTTGTATCTGGAGAGTGGGCCGGGCCTAATTAAAGATGAAACCCAGCTGGGGAGGAGCTGGGTGGTGCTCTAAAGAGAGGAAGTCTGGAACAGAAGGGGGCTGTGGGGAGAACAGGAAGGCCCCTGCAGGGCAAGCTAGCAGCCACAGGACTGGAGCAAGCGCCTGTGGCTGACCCTCACACAAAGGCAGGAACTAAGAGCCTGCGAAAAGGCCTGAAGACAGGTTCGTGGCAGGAAGGAGCCCAGGGAGACAGCAACAGGGTCTCTGATGGAGCAGAGCGTGGCTGCCCGTCCTGGGCCCCCTGGCCTGGAGCCCGGTGCAGCAGGTGAGCCTGGGTTCCCTCCCCAGCTCCCGGGGAAGGTGACGTGAAGCCCACTGCTGTCAGGGGAAAAGAAGGGCTCACAGCCCTGGGAGGAGGCTGTGAGGACCAGACGTGCGGATGCTGTGGGGCCCCTTGTTAGCCCAGAAGGGGCCGAACTAAACCTGGGACCTCGGCAAAGGGCCGAGGCGCCGGGGAGGAAAAAGCTGCCATGCCACACCCAGCCACGAGGGGGCGTGCCTCAGGTGAGTCAACTCTTCCACAGGCCCCATGGGGCAGGGAGGATACAGCCCCCCCAGACCTCCCTAGGGTGCAGTGCAGCAGCCCCATGCCAGGGGACGGCTTCACTCCGCTATGGGGATGCTGGCATGTGATGCAGGGCGCTAGGGCCATGGGGCTAGGTGGTGCCCCGTGGGCTGTGATGAGCGAGAGCCCTACGTGCTCCTCTCCTTGCTGCCCTTCCGGGGTTGAAAGAGGGAGGGGTGCTCCCTGCTGGAGTCATTGGAAAGCTCCCCAGAGGGGCGCAGGTGGGGAGAGCTTGGCCTGCCGAATGCTGCTCGAACACCTGGCGTATCGCTCCGCTCACCGCTACCCTGAGCCAACAGCACCGAGATTCCCCTGCAGCCTGCTAAAAATAGCTCCGGCAGCTGCCTCCGCAGCAGGAGCCATCGAACAGACCCGGTTATAAATAGGCCAGGGTGCTGCTGTCCCCACGGCACACCGGTTCCCTCCGGGGAGCGCTCCAAATTGCCCTGGGTTTCATCTCCCTGACCCGTTACAAGGCTCCAGATGGAAACACGGCCTGAAATGACTCGGCGGAGTAGTTCAGAGCCGTCCTCTCCCTCGGGTTGATCTGTCTGGTGGAGGGGGAAGGCAGGGAATTTCCAGCCCCCCACTCCAAACTCTCTCCTTTTCCAACACTATGCAGGCTGCAGCTCCCAGCAGGGACAGGCACCTTCTCCTGCTCTCGCTAGGTCTGATGTGATTTGCGGGATCATTTCTTCGCCTCACCTGGCAGCACTGACATGTGGGTGCAGCTTCCCAGTGGTGGCGGGGCTGGGGGGCTATTGTGAGGTCTCTGCAGCAGGCTCTTCCACTCAACTTTCCTGACGCCCCCACGCACACGTAGGACTTCGGCCGACTCCTGCTCTAGCCGATGGAATGGAAGTCACTGGCTCGAACAGGAGCTGGAGCAATGTCTGCCCTCGGCTGTCTGCGTAGCAGAAGCAGGATTTGGTGCATTGAGGTGTCGTCGGATACACACCCCCTCGGGATATTGCACTAACAGTGGTGAGGGTTAGTCTGAACTGCTGTATGGCTTCCGGCCTTGGCTAGAGCACCGCACTGGCAGTCAGGAGACCTGGGTTCGATTCCTGGCTCTGCCCTGCTGGGTGAGCATGGACAAGTCACATCCCCTCCCACCCTCTTCTTGTCTATGTCGATTAGAAACTCCTTGGGGCAGGGATCGTCTCTTGAGCTGTGTATATGCAGGGTCTAGCACAATGGAGCCATGAACTCAGGTGGGCCTGTCCATGCTACTGTAATATGAATAGTCATCATATATTAATACCCTGCTCTTCTCATCAGTGGATCTCATAGTGCTTTACACAGGAGGTCAGTATCTTTATCCCCACTTTACAGATGGGGAAACTGAGGCACAGAGTGAGGAAGTGACTCACCCATGGTAACCCAGCAGCTGAACCAGGAATAGAATAAGGGTCTCCTGAGTCCCAGACCAGTAATTTAGCCACTAGGCCACCTGGCCTAAATGTAGCTGTCTTGGCTGACTGGTGACGAAGGGGGAATATGAAAACTGTCTTAATGGGGGGAGAGGAGTGCTGAGGGAGGTGGGCTGGGTTAGAACCAGCAGTGAGGGAATCGGATCAAGACAAGGGAAATCTGGACTGAACTGGCAAGGTGCTCAGCTGGGGTGAGTTGAGCTCACTCAGTGGAGATCCATGGAGCTAAGCTGACTTACACCCACTGAGGATCTGGCCTGGAAGTCTGGAACAGTCCCTTAGAAGCTGTGGAAACCCCATTATGTCTAGACAGGACAAAGCACCAGCCAATAGACTGTAGGGAAGGACCCTGCCCCAGCTGACAAGGGGATGGTGCATACTCGCAGATCTTTGTCTTGCCTAGGTTGGACATGGGGCCAGCTGATCACGCCTGCTCCTTGGGGTTGCAAAGCTACCGACGTATTTCCTTGTGGCCGCCCGGGACAGGTGGGGAAATACCAAGGGCTGCCCATGCACTCTGGTTTGGAACAGAGAGGCATTTCCTGCCCGTGTCCAGAGTGTTGTTCCTTTCCTTGAAACGCCCTGGTGCAGAGTCAGTGGGAACATGACGCTGTTATCCTTGCTGTAGAGATACTGGGCCAAGCCCATCATTGCCCTGTGCCTCGTGCGGTCTTTTACGCTGGCACAAATGGAGTGCAACGCTGGTGCAAAATCTTACTACTCCGAGGCCCCGATCCAAGAACGCAATGGAGCATGTGCTTAATTTTAAACTGAGTATCCCAGTTGTTGTGCACGTGCTCAAAGGTAGGCCCACGCTTGCCTGCTTTGCTGAATCCAGGCCTGATCTGGTAGCTTTACACCACTCGGTACTGGTGTAAATGACTATCCAAGCTGCTGGGCAAGGATCAACTGGACCCACTGCATGGAAGCTCTGCAGGAGACTATCCATGGGCACCTCTGACCCACCAGGCATTAGTCAGCAGGATGAGCTGGCCCAATGGTCTGATCCGATCTGTAGACTTCACTGCGTCATAAGGACTTGAATTCAAGACCCTCTTGAAGGCATCTTAATCAACTGGTAGAGCCGATACTTGCAAAGCACCTGGAATGAGCAATGGGCCTGGATGCAGCCTTGCACAGATGTTGCAGGCCTCCAGTGTAAATTAGAGCAGACTCAGGGCTGCTCTAACTTGTGTCCAGCTGCCCATAGCCCTGAGGTGCAGTTCCAGCTGTTAGGAATTGCAGGAGCATTGGCCACAAAGCCCTTCTCCCTGCCACACCCTCTGCACGAGGGAGTTGGGGCTGGATGGAGGGATGGAGCAGAGTAATTACTGGCCCTATAGTGGTAGGGAGCATTCCCAGGTAACTGGTTACGTTCACTTTACAGCCCCTTTGTGGCTGCAGAGTGGTGCAAAAGGGCTCCACTGCAACTGAGAATCAGGCCAGTTGGGAAGGAGTAGTAGGCAATTGTCCATCTGTCCCCCGTCTCTCTTTCCTCATTCGCTCTGTGTGCCTCCATCTGTCTTTCTGCCCCACCCCACCAGGACCATGCCTGCCAAAATTTCAGGGCAAACAGGGACACCCGGGGAGGATAAAACAGAGGCAGTGATTACTAACTCAGGCAAAATCCATGGGAGCAGGAGGGGATATTTTGGAGGGACCTAGTGGAAAAAAAACACCAGCTCCTTTGCTGAAAAGAAGGGACTGTTCCTGCCCGATGGGACAGCTGGCCGGGGACACCTTGGCATTTCCTCCCCACGAGATAACAAGCCTCGCTAATAAATATTAGCATTATGGTAAGGGATGAATCACACACACACACACACACGCCGAACACAATGTTTCTTTCCAGATTCCTGGCCTGCTTTCAAGCTGTCCGGGCTCTCTGGCCAGTAAACACACAGCAGCCCCTGCGCTCAGCAGCGCCGTGATGCAATGGGCAGTTTTATTCTCTGCACAAACATGTTTGGCCACATTCCCCTGGCTCCCACCCCAGGCGGGTGACGGGAATTTGCTCCAAAACATGGTTTGTGGGAAGGGATCGCTAGGTAATAACATTTCACAAACCTGCATGGAGCTGAGTTATAGACCCCTGGGGAATGCCTCTACCGGCTGCCAACCCCTCCCCTGCCTTCTGCGGGTGAGATGGCTGGAAAGGGAGAGATGTGTCCAGCTCCAGCACTGCGCACTGAGCAGACTGGAGATGCTTGGGCCGATCTGATTGATGCCCAGGATGCAACTGACCCATTGAATAACCCATAATACCTTGCAGCCAGGGCATAGCCATTATGGGTAGGGTGACCACAGAGCAACTGTGGGAAAAAAACGGGACGGGGGTGGGGGGTAATAGGTGCCTATGTAAGAAAAAGTCCCCCCAAAACAGGACATCTGGTCACTTATGGGCCCTCTGACCAGCTAGCTAGCAGGCCCTGCTGTGTCCATCTGGTGTCTGACCCTGTTACCGAACTCCAGGTGGACCTGTAGGAGCATATTCCATGCTGGCACAACCAGGTGTTTGTCCTGCTTGTCCGTCCGCACCAAGTGTGTCTGGATCGGCGCGCTCAGGGAGGCTCGTCTAACATCTTAGTGTGAACGCCAATCTTTGCCACCCCCGGGCGAGGCCCGGTTCAGATCTGAATGGAACCTCTCTGCCTTCAGAGCTCCAGCATCCATCAGGCAGGATGCCATGTCAAACCCACTGGGTCTGGGCACCCCTACGCTCTGGGCAAGGTTGGAATCGAGGTCCAAACTTTGTGGCTACCTGACAGCCCAACCCCTGGACCCTGGCTTTTCAGGGTGGGGAGTTTGGATCTGGAGTTGGAACAGAACTCTACCGCCTGCGGACATGTCTAGTACTCACAGCCTTTGCACAGCCCTCTAGTCCTGATTGTGGGCCTGCTCCAAAGCCCACTGCAATCAAAGATCCTCCCATGCTTTCCCAAAGGAGACTTGCTCACGGAGCAGGCCCTAAATCCAGCCTTGGTTTCTTCCCCAGCCTGGCTCACAGCACCTAAGCTGGAGTCTGGCACAAGGAATGAGAAAAAAATCCCTGCATTGAATACCTGGCTGGAACTACAAAGAAAGCCCCCCCCTCCCCCCCCCCCCCCCCATCTGCTAGTGGATCCCTGGGTGCAGGGAGAGCCTATTGCAGGCTTTTGGGCGGAGAAGCTCCCTTTTCTCCTTTGTCCCAGAGGGATTTCTCCATCCCTTTGCAAGCTGAGCCCCTTGTGAAATGGGTGGGAGAAGATAGAGGACGGGCAAAGCATCGGGGAAGCACTTCCTAGAGGTTGGAGCACCAAGAACGTCTGGCATCCGGCTCTGACATTGCCCCGATCTGCCTGTCTGAATGGGGGACACTATTTACCTGCCTCCCAGGGGCACTCTGTGGCATTATTAGGTGAGGCCTGGGGTTTTTTTTTTTTTCCCAGAAGTGAAAAGTCTTTCCCATCGACTCGAGCCGGAATTGCAGCTATCCGGCCCTCTGAAAATCGGGCCCTTACGTGTGAGGAGTGCGAGGGGCGTCAGGAGAAGCTGCGATTGGATGGGTGACGTGAAGCGTAAACGCTGGCAGGGGATGCTTTGTACAGCAGATAAGGCAAAGGCTGGGGAGTCGAGGGATCTGGATTCTATTCCAAGCTCTGCCACTAACGCGCTGGATAAGTCATGTCGCCGCTCTGTGCCTCAGTTTCCCCACAGGTAACACGGGGAGGTACCTCTCCGAGCTGTATTCATTGAAATGTCAGGAGACACGATAGTGATCTTGATCTAGACGTTCCCAAATACCAGCCCGGGGTGGAAGAATGACCGGGACAAGGTGACCAGCACTGGCCCTCCAGGCTAAACCGACTCACAGCTTCAAAACTAGGGACCCAGACGGGGACACCGAGCAGAGAACCCCGGACAGCGCCCACTGCTCCTCAAAGCTGTCTAGGGAGCCAGCGGACGCTGCTCAGAGGAACTCTGCTCGACAGTGTGGGATTGGGGAGGAACAGTGCATGTATGTATGGTGGGGTGTGTGTGTATGGGGGGGGGGGTGTACATCTGTGTATATGGAGGGTGTGTGTGTGGTGCCTGTATGTATAGGTGTGTGTGTGTGTATGGAGGGGATGGGGGGGTGCAGGTGTGTATGGAGGGTGTGTATGTGGTGTAGGTGTGTAACGGGTGTGTGTGTATGGAGGGTGTGTGTGGTGCAGGTCTGTAATAGGCGTGTGTGTGTGTGTGTATGGAGGGTGTGTTTGTGTGTGTGGTGCAGGTGTGTAATGGGCGTGAGCGTATGAAGGGTGTGTGTGGTGCAGGTGTGTATGGAGGGTGTGTGTGGTGCAGGTGTGTAATGGGTGTGTGCGTATGTCTCTGGAGGGGGTGTGTGTGTGGTGCAGGTGTGTAATAGGCGTGTGCGTATGGAGGGTGTGTGTGTGGTGTAGGTGTGCATGGAGGGAGTATGTGTGGTGCAGGTCTGTAATAGGCGTGTGTATGGAGGGTGTGTATGGAGGGTGTGTATGGAGGGTGTGTGTGGTGCAGGTGTGTATGGAGGGTGTGTGTGGTGCAGGTGTGTAATGGGCGTGTGTGTATGGAGGGTGCGTGTGTGTGGTGCAGGTGTGTATGGAGGGTGCGTGTGTGTGGTGCAGGTCTGCAGTGGGCAGGTGCGTACGGAGGGGGCGTGTGGTGCAGGTCTGCAGTGGGCGGGTGTGCGCCTGTGTGCAGAGGGGTGTGTCTGTGGGTGTGAGTGAGAGTGACGGCGGCCGTGAGGCACGACCGGGTGTGGTGATATTACCGCCTCCCCCGATCTCTGCAGGGCGCTGGCCCAGGGGTGCCCGGCTGCCTCCCCGCCCTCGGTGCAGTGAAACTGGCTGACCTCATCACCACACCCCAAGGCGTCTCCTTGCGTAAGACACAGACCGTCGGGGTGCTGCACCCTTGGCTGTGGCTGCCCCAGCATCCAGGAACAGCCCGCAGCCCCCTCTCTAGCACCGCCCTAGCCCACGCCGGGGTGGAGTGAAACCACCGCAAGCAGGCTGAGGCTGCTGCCACGCCAGGCTGCTGTGTCACATCGCACCTGTGATTCACCTGTTCCCCTGGCTCCACGGCAAACAGAATCCAAACCCCTGGGCTCTGCCCGCAAGGCCTTTACCGTGTTCGGCCGTGGTTCAGAGACCCCTTCACCCCTCCCGCGGCCCCGCCGAGCGCTGTGCTCCACAGAGCCGGTGCAGCCGCTGGAGACCTTGCTTTGGGTCCCCAGTGCTGGGCCGGAGCATTCTCAGGGGCAGGACTCTGGAACGCCTGCCAGCAACGACCAAAGGCGGCCCAATCCCCTGGGCGGGGTGAGCACCGCGTGCAGGGCACACCTGGCTGGGAAAGCCTTGCCTGGCGCTAGGAAGGGCAATGACCTGTGACCCCAGGGGAGCGGAGAGGAACAAAGCCGAATGTATTAGAGGCTCAGCTCTACAGAGGAGGGGGAACATTTTTTTTTTTTTACCTAAACAATTTTTTTGTCAATTTATCCGAACTGCCAGCCACCTGCCAACTCTGTTCTTCACCGTCACGCTGTGCGGACAGCTGCTTGCTTTTGGAAAGCACTTGCAGCATGTATCAAGGGGAGAGGGGCCAGCCAGTGAGGACGGATGGTCTAGCAGTTAGAGCACTAGCCTAGGACTTAGGAGACCTGCAGTCAATTCTCTGCTCTGCTACAGCCTACCTGTGTGACCCTGGGCAAGTCACTTCGCCTCAGTTCCCCATCTGTACAATGGCAATAATATCCCAGCCCTGCCCTGTCTCTCGGCTGCTGTGAGGATAAATGGCTTCAAGATGGTGAAGGGCTTTGAGATCTACTGAGGAAAGGTGCTGCTGCTGTTGTTCCTACTGCCTTTGAGGTCCAGCTCCACAAACACAACGCGACGTTGGCCACAGACCTGCAGCTGGCTGGCTGGGCTCCTCTTCTCTCGCCAGGGCCAGCCTGCTCCTCCGAAGCTGGCTCGCTCCATCCCTCTCCCCTTCGCCCACCTCCAGTGGATGGAGCTTGTTTTGGCCCAGCTAGGCTCGCTTCTCCGGAGATTCCTGGAAAGGCTTTCCCAGCCGGTCAGCAACCTCTGGGAGCTGTGGCATATCCCCTGCTGTGGCATACCACACACCCTTGGAGCTCCTTGACCTCCAGCCGGTGCTAAATCTATCTCTGCGTGGACAGCATGTGGATCCAGACGCTCGCCTTTCCAGGGCAGTCCTTGCACTGGTTGCAGCCGTTAAGTCCAGTAATCACAGATGCTGGTATGTGACGAGCCGTGCACAGCTTCCAGATGGACACGGGATTAGCATCTGCTCCCACCATGGCAATGAGCAAATGAGCAGAGATGCTGGGCCTCTCGTGGGTGTAGGATATTGTGCCCTATCTCAGGCATTTGGAAAGCTCCCGGCAGTGGGGTGTCATCTTAATAGGTTTATGGAGTGTGGGGAGTGGGAGAGGGTTTGGGATGAAATCCAGGGCAGATTTGCCATTGAGCTTGTGGGGCCAGCAGGGTTTCACCCTTTGTGTGCCAGAGGTAGATGGGAGCTTCCAGTCAAGGGTCTCACAACAAAGACTGACCTCCAGCTTCCCAGCATGCCACTCCCCCAAACTTCAGATTGCACGCCAACCAGCACACGGCCTTTGCTGGGCTCGCATGGGGCACCAAGGGGCAGCACCGAGGCACGGCCCTTAGCACTTAACTCCTGGCCCTTCGGTGCCCAGCGGGGGGGGGGAGAGAGGGGGAGGCCGTGTCCTCTGGCTCTCCCGCTGCGTTTGCCTGTGGTTCAGACAAGGCAAGCGAAGACGGAGTTAAAAAGTTCCCCCGCGCTGCCAATATTCTCCACAAGTTACAGAAGGTCCTTGGACCTCAGGAGCAGCTGGTGTGAAGCTGTAATTACCTTAATTAGCTCTGGGATTCTCTGCCATCCCAGCGCTCATTTTGTTTCTACAGTAACTGGGCTGAGAGGTGTGTGTGTGTGTCTGTCCCAGCAGGCGAAGTCTATTGCTCCTGCTTGGAAGAAAGGAGATCTAAGATTACAGAGGCACGGGCCAGTGATGCCAACCTCCCATTCCCACCAGTTGGCTCGCCCTCCAGCAGCGCTGTGGGCGGGGAATAGGGAAAGATGAGACTCCCAGCTGAGCCCACCAGCCTGAGACCTGGGTCCCTTCTGGAGAGCTACTCCCAGCTCTGCTGCTGACTCACTGTATGGCCTTGGGCAAGTTGCTTCACCTCTGTCCCAGTGTCCTCATCATCAACCAGGCTAATCATCCCGCCCAGGGGCGTGTGTATGTGTGTAGTGGGGGGGGGGGTTAATTAATGTTTGCACCATGCTTTGGAAATGCAAAGAGGCTGGATGAATGAGCCCTATATATACAGAAGCCTCCTGAATGAGACGCTCCTTATGAAGCAGGGCTCAGTTTGCAGGATCATCTGCAGACTGAACCTTGCTTTCCAAAAACTGCTGGCACTGATGGGTTGGCCCCTGATCAGCAGGGCATTTCCAAGAGATGCCTATGCCCTCACTCGCGCTGCCCAGCATCATACCCACTTGTCTTCAGTCAACGGGATGGCTCACACCTAGTAAGATGCTGCTCGGAGCCAAGGCGACCCCTGCTTGAGGCCGCTTGGCTACAGGAAGAGGATGTCACAACAGCTTGTAGGAGCGTCGCCTGGAGCCAACTCCAGCCTGAGTGACTGGCTGTGGTCCCAGAAGCTTGCCGTCCCGCTGCAGAGTGTGTGCCTTGCTGCAGAGATCAGGTGCCCTGATTTAGAGGTCACCTGTGGGGGTGGGGGAAATGGGGGGGTGTAACAGTAGTCACCTTATACAAGCAATAAGCCCATGCAAATACCTGTGGGGCTAGAGACCTCCTTGCCTCACCAGCTCTGCCGCTGCGGAGGCAGGAGGGCTGGCATGACGGCAGATACAAGGGAGCCCCAAGGATATCAGCTGTTGTAAAGGCTTTTTGCTTGACCAGTGGCCTCTGCTTCCATCAGCTCCTGCCCCGGACCTCCTGCATCTGACCCCTGCAGCAAGGGGCAAGGAAAGGCTCGTCCCCTCATTCATTCACGGGAAAGGAGGGCACAGACCCTCATGAGGCCCATGTGCACCTGGCTGCAGCCAGGACCGGAGGGTGCCAGCAGGGTAGTCGTGTGGCCCACATCATGCACCCCAGGAGAATGATTGTGGGATCGGAAAACATGCCTTATGGTGACAGGCGCCGGGAGTTCAACCTATGGAGCTTAACAAAGAGAGGGTTAAAGGGGTGACTGGATCACGGTCTATAAGTACCTACATGGGGAATGGAAATTTAATAACAGAGAGCTCCTTAACCTAGCAGCCAACGGCTTAACAAGAGCCAATGGCCAGAGGTCGAAGCTAGTCACGTTCAGAGTGTAAATAGGGCTCACGTTTTTAATAGCGAGGGTACTCGGCCAGTGGAACCCTTCACAAGCGTGGCGGTGGATTAGGTGGGATGTTTTTTCTAGGAGCCGCTCTGGTTCAAAGTGGAATTAGTTCAGGGTAGTCCTAGGGCCTGACTGATACAGGAAGTCAGACAGGATGATCCCTTCTGGTCTTGTGTATGGATCGATTCATGTGATCTTCGCCAGAAACACTCACAGAATGGAACTTTGGCCCACTGGTTAGAAGAAGAGATGGTGAGTCTGGACTCCCGGCTCCAGGTGTGAGCGTAGGTAAATCCCCTCCCCACTCTGTGCCTCAGTTTCCCCATCCGTGAACTAGAAGGAAGGCCCTAGAGAAGCACAAAGCATTTGGGAGAGGCTCTGCTGCAGTTCACATGGGCTGCAGGAAACGCCATGGAAACCTGGCTCTGTTGCCAAGAGAGAGAGAGATTTAAAAAATAACCCAGGAGTCCAGTTCTATAGATCCCATTGGATACAGCAGCAGCCAGCAGGCCGAGGGGAGCGCTCGGTCAGGGCCAGACCTGTCCCAGAGCCATGTGATTGTGTATGCAGCTAATTCACAGAGGAGACAGGTGTGTGTGAATAAAACAGGAGAGGCAGATGTCTGGCCTGGCCACAGCCCAAAGGAGCCTCCCGTGTGATGGGCTGCATCTGCCAGGCTGCCCTCCCCGTGGTGGCTCGTTGGGCATGGAGGGGCGGGGGCAGCAGTGTGTTACATCTGGCAGAGAGCTTTAGAGCAGGGAAGGATTCAACCCCTGCCACCGCTGTAAGTGTGGTCACAGGAGTCCTCCCAACGAATGGAAGGGAACCAGAATCGCACTGTGCCAGGGCAGGACCTGTGCAGATGCAGCTCTGGTCTTTGGCTAGCTTTGACCTAAATTCCCTGGACTGAGGCCTGTGTTTTAACCTCAAGACCATCCTTGCCCTCCACATTAACCAGCCAACCGGGACTCGAACTCTGTTGCTCTCCTGTCTAAGCTACCGCACTCTCTATTCGTAGGGAGTGTGAAGCAGTTTGGATCACTGCCTGTCATTTTGATCTTCAGCATATGATCTAGGTTAGGTACCCTGCCACAGCATGGGGGGCTGGACTAGATGACCTCTTGATGTCTCCTCTGGCCCTTCGTATCTATAATTCTGTGATCCTATATTGGAAGTTTGTCAAAGTTTGGTTCATCTCTCCTTCCATTGCCTTTCGTGTTCACATCCTGATTCCTGTCCGGGACCCAAGGGACCAAATTCTGTGCAAACATCCCACTGTGAGGTAACATCATTCCAGAAATTGGTTCCAGAGCAGATGGCTAATCCAGACAACATTCGGGGAAGCATCTCAGCTTCTGTTGCTTATCGAAACCCAGCCTTCCAAGCTTCCAGGAGTTCCCCAGCTCTGGTTCACAGCCAGAATGGCTGGATTTCCCTCTTACTAACTCGTTTTACTTCATGGACTTCAGTGGAGTGACTCCAAGGAGGATCAGGTCCCAGTTGTCTCTCTGGAGGGCATCTTAAAGAGGCAGAATTAAAGAGCTAAGGCCCAGATTCTTAAAGGTTCTTAACTTCCATTCCTAAAATCCCTTGAAGATCTGGGCCTAAAAGCCCTCTACCTTCCTGCATGATAGTTAGCATCAGTGCTTATTGTCGATCGGAAATGCTCAGGAATGGCCCTAAGCTGCAAAATTCACTTATGGTTCCCACTGTGGAGTGTGGGGTTGTTGGGATCTGGCCTGTTATGAAGGGAGTGGCCAGTTGCAAAATGTGGCGTCCAGGTTTGGGCTCTAAACCTTCAGTGGTGTTTGGCTCCATCTGTGGAATGGCAGACTGCCAGCCCTGGTGTGAGTGCCCTAGAGACCCAGCACCCACTCCACGGAGCCTAGTCACCTTTCCCAGGCCTGTCCCCCAGCAGCCTTGAGCAGCTGCATAAAACCAAGCCCTGGCCTCTGTGCTGGTCTGGTAGCACTCTGCGAGCTAGGGAATTGGCTGGAATCACACACACACACACACACCCTGCTGGTCCCTCTCTGTCGGCCGCGTTCCCAGCCTCCCCTTTTTCTGGCTCCGTGAGTGTAGCGGAGACGAAATGCAGCCAGTCACTCTATGCGTTCTGAGGGCTTGTTGCCTCTAATGAGGCCAGTGGGAGTGTTTCGTCCGGGTCGCTCATAAAGAGCTGAACTGTGCCCCGGCCCTGCTGGGCAGGGGCTGCGTGGCGCGGGCCCCAGATCGCACAGCAAGGCTGGGTTTGTTCTTGGCCTTGCATCCCTTCCTCCGCCCCGATCTGTTCCGCCTTAGCCTCTGTGCAGGGGTGTTAACCTTACGCACGTTGCTGGCTCGGGGGAAAGGTAAATAAACACCTGGTGCCATGCTGAACTGCAGAGGGGGCTTGGAGAAGGGCTCTTTCCATTACCTCATTGAGGGAGTTCAGTGTAATTAAAGCCAGCGGAAAACCTTTGGCCTCTTGTTAAGTTTCAAGCGACTTCAAGCGTGCTGTGGGGCCGATGTTCAATGTGCTACCTGTACCCTATAAGTACTGAGGGGCCACTGGCAGGGAGAGGATGGACCCGTCTCTGATTCACTCTGGAAAATATATGGCTCTGTGCTGAGAAATTTTGAGGCCAGTTTTTTTCCCCCCCTCTTAAAATCAATCTACTGGGGAGACAGGGGGTCTTGTTGTCGGGGCACTGCTCTGAGATTGGGTCCCTGTATGCCTTAGTTCCTCCCTGCCTCATGGGGGGGTTGCTCTGATACTTGGCAGGGGTCATGCACAGAACTGGATGGAATTTGGGCTTCTGCCCCTTTTTTTTGCTGCTTTATATTTACAGATGCCTTGGAAGGGTTGGATTTCCTTCCCCCCACCCCAGTAAAAAGTTTCTTCTTCAGAAACAGCAAATTTTCCTTGGATTTGTTGGAAGTCTCCTTGGAGAACTAGAGACCTGGACGGGGAGCTTTCCTCGGTCCTTAACCGAACCATCAGGGGTATCGAATCTTTAACACAGAGCATTTTCCTCCCAACCATAGTTGTGTTTTCTTGAGTTAAACAGGCATGAACAAAAGTAAACAACCCCCAAACAGTCGGAAGAAAAATCCTTTCTTTCCTCAACCGATCAGGTGATGTCAGAAATCCACGACTCTGCCAATCCTCTACAGAGTCTCCCCGAGAAAACGAGACCCAGCAAGACCTGAATTTTAAATGTTGCAAGCAGAGTGCATGTGTGGGAAAACACAGGAATTCTTTCAGTCTTCTGGATCTACAATAAAGGGAGGATGAGAATATCCAGAGTTAGAAGGATTTTTTAAAAATCCAAGAGATTTGGAAGGGCTATCAACTTCATCTTCAGGGCATGAGGCAGCCTCTAACTCATGCGGGTCAGGAGGAAACATTCCCTCAGGGCAGGTTATTCCAGAGCTGCCTTCTGACGGGTTTCTTGCACCTTCCTCTGAAGCAACTGGTGCTGGCCAGTGTCTGGAGACAGGACCCTGGACTGGATAATGGATCTCGGGTCTGATCCAGTCTGTCAATCCATGTACTCCTCTGCAAAGGGGAACCTTTAAAGCTTTGGCTAGCTTAGTCCCCCGATTCCAGTGCCTCTCATGTGCCTTGCTGGACTGGCCTGGGCGCTGATGTGCACAGAGAGAGAGGAAGTCAGCTGTGCAGTGAGAGTTACTCCAAGGGATGGGAAGTCTGCATTACCATATGTGTGGTTGAGTGAGGAAACCCCTAAGAGAGGATTTCCTCCCGAGGACCGTCTGCTTGGCAACTGCCATTACAGAACTGGAGCACACAGCGCCTGTCTATGGGACAGGAGGGCTGCAGAGTTGGACAGAAAGTTTGTCTTGAATATTCAGGACAAACTTTTCCGTGCTGTGCCTCGTCCCCTGGCAGGTCATCACATTCTCTGCGGACAGCAGATTGTTCCATTCAGCAGGGTACTTGAGCACATGCCTCCCTTTAAGAAGGTGATCGATCCTCCTTTGGATTTCTGTAGGACTATTCACCTGCTTACAGTTAAGCAAGTGCTGAAGTACCTTGCTGAATTGGGGCAGAAGTAATATCTGCCTGCGGTGGGCCCGATTCTCACATCTCATGCCCTGCAGCTGCCTCCTGGTTCCGCAATCAGCACGGCGTGAATGTCAGCAGTTAAACCAGGCCATTGGCCAGAGTCAGATCCACGCCCTGATTCCCACTGGAGCTGAGACTGGGGCCAGAGATCAGCGAGGCCGGCCAGAAGTGATTTGCTTTACTTGGCTGGAGGCTAAGAGCACTTCTGCACAGGGGCTCGGGAAGGGACAGACGAGTGCTTCCACAATGTACTACGAAAGAATTCAGGGGGTGGCGAAACTTAGTGCAGCCCTACGAACCATTGGCTAGGCCCCCGGCCATCCTATAGTGCCAACATGGCTGGGTCAACTCGGGCCTGGCTCAGGTGGTACGGCTTTGCAGTGGGGCTGCTCACCCCCAGGCTAGGCTAACCCAGGTGCTCAGACCCGTGTGCTGATCACCCCAGTTAACTGTGCAGTGAAAACGTAACCCACGCTACAGTCCCTTTTCACTGCTCTGAAACAGGGTGTGAATTACATTTCGACCTACCGTAAGACCTCTTGAGCCTTAAGCAATGTCCGGCGGCCCTCGTACAGCTGCAGTCCTTCAGTCCTATGCTTTGGTCAATAGCTCATGAATTACAATTAAATGATCAGCTCTTCGTTTGCACCCTGCACAGTGGAGCCCCGATCCTGACCGGGGCCTCCAAGACCTAGCGTAATAGAAATAACAATGAACAAAGTCATAAACGAGTCTTTTGTTACTCAAGTTGTTTTGATTGGATACAGAGCTCAGATGGCGTGGATTCTGCTTCCTGAATGGAAGAGCATCACTTGTAAGGTCAGATTTCCAGCATGGGAATCAGGGGCGTGGTCTCAGTAAAATTCAGGGGATGAGGGACAAAGTTGTGTCAGCCTCTAGAACATGATATGTGACTATATTGTGTCCTGCAGAGCCTGGGGAGTGGAAGGCATCACAGCACATAAAGACCTATGAAAACTTGGGGGGTGGTGCAAACCAAGATTGGGGTGGGGCGACTGACCCTTGCCCCGTAGCCAACGACACTCCTGAGGGGTATTTGTGGTGATCACCGACTTGAAACGCCCTGCCTGTGACTTGGTTTGCTGGACCGTTCTGGGGAAGAGCGCCCAGGAAAGGTGCAAATGCACTCATAGTGTAGTGTGTACGAACCGTCGCAGAGACGCTTCTGAGGCGTTCGCACAAGGTTGATGTCCGGGGTTATCGTTCCTAATGAATCATTTCATCGCAACGTAATGCAGCTCATACAGCGATCTCCACCCTGCAGCTCCCCAGCGTCAGTGCTATATACAGCCGTATCCCACTTAGATGAGCCTCAGTTAACCGAGGGATTCACATTGTCTATCAAATCTTATTATGTGCATTATTTTGGTGCGCAGAGGCCCCAGCCAAGATCAGGCCGCCATTGCACTAGGTACAATGCAAGCGCATAATGAGAGAGAAAGTGTTTAGAATCGAAATAGACAAGACAGCCAAGGGAAGTGTACTTACCCCTGTTTTACAGATCAAGAGCTGACAGATTAAGGCTGGGATTTGGCGTTAAATCCCATTGAATACCATAGGCTTCTTAGCAAATCCCTTACCTAACCAACTGCTCAGGAATAAAGCAGGGAAGAGCTGGGAACCGAACCCCAGCATTTCCAGCCCATTGCCTTCCTCACAAGACCAGCCTCTTCTTTCGAAAAATCACTCCATTGATGTGAAACCTCCTTTCTCACATTCTGCCATCTCATTTGTCTAAATCCTTGTTGAGTCTGACTGTGCCTAGCTGCAAAGAGTCACTTGCCACCACTGAAATGCAGCCACCTCTGAGACGGAACGCAGCAGCTGTTTAACATTGCACAGCTACATTCCCCAGCCATTTAGGTGTGGATAGGGCCTTGGAAGATGTACATTCTCTTCCCAGCTCTGGCACTTTCCTGCTGTGTGACCTTGGGTAAGTTGTTTCATCTTCCTGTGCCTCTGTTTTCACCTCTCAACTTCAGTCTGTTTAGACGGTAAGATCTTCAGGGCAGGGACTGGACCTGAGCCTGAACGGCAATGCAACTTCTGGCCTTGGCTAGGGCACTGGGCTGGATGTCAAAAGACCTGGCTTCTTTTCCCACCTCTGCCACCAATCTGCTGGGTGACATTGGGCAAGTCATTTCCTCTCCCTGTGCCTTTTCCCCATCTCTGATCCTTTGTCTGCCAAGCCAGGTAAGATTGTAAAACACTTTGGAGGAGTGACAATCTCTCACTGTGTACGTACAGAGGGACACTAATCTCAGTTGAGCCTGTAGTAGACACCACTGTAATATAAGCAGTAAGACGAATTGAATAGTCGCATATCCAGCTGAAACTGTACAAGGGATTCAGGGAGGAGGAATGAGGGAAAGTTTGAAGGGGGATGGGAGCTGGTTCTTGAATAGAGGGAGGAAGAGGCAATGCAGGGGATGGAAACTGAGACAAATGGATCCAGAGCCTGGATTTTTTCCTTTCTTCCGATCTTCATTGTCACATAACATCCCTCCTGGTGCAGCAGCCGTTTGGAAGGAAACCATAAAAGCTTCAGGAAATAGGTATTAACTCACATCTAGGCAATAAAAATAAAGCCACACTTGTGGTCCTAGTGGGGTCCTCACGGGAGTGAACATGCTAAGGGTGGCTTGTAACAAGATCTCTGCCTAGGAACAGGGCACCAGGCTTTAACATCAGATGGAAACCTGCAGGCAGAGCTGGCTGGAAAATGGAAGATTCAGACATTTTGGAATTTGATTGCCTTCCGAAATTGACCTTGAAATGGACATTCTGGAAAACGTCACTTCAGAAACATCAAATTGTTTTCTTCCCATCATGTCAAAACTTAATCACAAAATGTTAAATACACATCTATAATAGTAAATATATATCAATATAACATGTGCTTAACATTAATGGCTTAATATCATACTGAAGGGCAAACAAAATGAAACACGAAAGCTGACACAAAACATTGTGATCCTCTCAAAATGCAACCTGGGGGTCGAGACTGAATCGAACTGAGAAAGTCGAAACGATTCAGTTCGACTTTCTCCCGCTGTGAACTTTGCCAGAATCGCCACACACGTGTGGGACATTTTGATTTTGACAAAACTGCCTTTTCTGACGGGAAACCGTTCCGATGAAATCCTTCCCACCAGCCCTATGTCTAAGCCTCCAGTCAGTAACGACATGAAAGTTATTGTGTCTCATGGCTACTGGGGAGCCCCACTGGCAAAGAGCTGGGACCGGGCTGCAAATGCCTGTTGGACGGATGTCTGCAGAATAAACCCCACCTCCACAATCGGCACCAATCAAACCCTTTTGCTGGCAGGAAAGCGGAGGACTCCATAGACACACAAGCCAACTAAACAATTGCGTAGGGCCCCAGGCAGCTCAAGGGGTATTCTCCCCAATATGCAATTCATCTTATTTAGCATGGACTTTTGAACAAGGGTACTAGTAAGTCATGTGTTGGTGTGTTTGTTGGCTCGTGGGAATAATGGGGGAGAAATATATGGACCCTGCTGACCCTCAGCCCACCGCTCAAAATGAACTTCTAACCCTGCGGGAGTTCCACAGTCACTCTTTATTGACTCCCAGACAAGCTTCCTCCCTACAGAGGGAGTACTGTCTAGTGGAAAGCGGGGTGGTCAGGGGCAGGACTCCTGGGTTCCATGCCTAGCACTGGGAGGGGAGTACGGTCTAGTGACTAAAGCAGGAGCTTTGTAGTAAGGTTTTCTTCCTAGCTTTGCCACTGATTCACGCTGACCTTAGGCAAGTCACTGTGCCTCAGTTTCCCACCTCTGTCAGACAAGCATGATTATTTTACTAGGCCCATTTCATAGAGGGGAAAACTGAGGCTTAGCAACTTGCCCCAGGCCACCATGACTCAGTGGCAGAGCCAGGAACAGAACCTGGCCCTCCTGACTCCCAGCCCTATTCACCTCTGCCCTAAGGCCCCATTGTGCCCCCGAGGCTGGTGTGAGGGGGCTGCAGCGGGACAGGTATAACCCTACTGTGGGGGGACCTCAGGTCCAGGTGCAGAGCCAGCCCTTCCAGTTCTGTGCTACCTCGGCAGGAGCCCTGGCTGCAGGGCCTGGCCCAGCAGTGAGGCAAAGATGGGATGGTGAAAAGAAGGGGAGTGGAGAAGACTTTATTACACCTTAGTGATCCTGGGGCCCTACAAAAACCTCCCAGGAAGCATTGAAGCAGGGGCACTCATTAGAGAATCCTCATACGGGAGGGTCACAGCGGCCCTCACAGCCCACAAACTGCCGCCCCAGCACCAGGGCAAACCTGGCTCTCCATGGTTTAGCCCCAAGACCATCCTCCTCTTCTCAGGGGCCAGAGAAACATAACAGTCAAACCCACAGTAAGGCCCAATCCTGCAAGGTGCTGAGCGCTCCCCACTACTCCCTGGACGGGGCGGTGGGAGGAGGGAACACCGGCTGCAAACTGCCCCGGAAAGCAGGCTGTGAATTCTTCTGACAGCGTAGGAGGTGCTCGCTCCTGGGAGGGACAGATGTCAAGAGAGCTCTCTCCCGGGAAAGCAGCTTACGAGGGCGGTCAGCTGCGGTGCCGTTTTGCTTCCTGTGCTAACTGATCCCCGCGTGATGGGAAGGGACACGGGTTCGCAGGGTGTCTCGTGCCCCCCCCCCCTGCCCCACATTATTCAACGCGTTGATAAGAGTTTCCAGGGGCTGATTTCTTCCAAGCGGCGACCGTGGCTGAGGAGAAATCCGCTGACTTGCTGCTTTTTAAAAATAACTCTGCCTTTGTCAGCAGGTCGGGGTTGCTCCACATTGAATAATCACAGCCGCTCGGCCCTCCCCTGCTCTGAGCAATTTGCACAAGGCTGCCATTCTCGTGAGGCCGCACACATCATCACGGTTAATGTTCCAGACGAGAGGGCTGGGGTGCTGCTTACAAGGGTTCACGGTCTTTTGGGAACAGCCGCATCACCAGGTGGGCTCGGAGGGCCAAATGTCTCCTTGGGGACCCCTCCCTCTTCGCCCATCTAACCCTGGCAGGGTCATGGCCTCGTGGATCTCTTAAGATGTCGTGACCTCAGTGCTCTCCCAGGCTCTCCCGGCCACCCCTCGACAGCATCACTGTGATGAACCTTCCACTTTAAAGAATTCAACCTCATCAACTCCCGAACACCTGAAGGGGCCTCAGGGCCGCATCACAGCATGTGAGATCATGCTGCCTTCAAAGACATCCTGCCACAGCCATCACCTTATCTAACCCCAAAGAGATCACATGCCTCACGCTCAGATCAGACTGTGGTAAAACCAAATGCTCCAACTTGGGTTCTGTTGAGGCGGAAGGAAGTGAAACTCGTGGGCCATCGGGCCCTGAAGTGTCTGGTTGAATGTTTCCCAGCAGGGGGTGCTTTACCGTGTTTATGCATATAGGGTAATGTCTGAAACTGTTGAAAATTTTCCAGGGGTGCTTGCTGAGAGAGAGGACAGGGCATGCGGAGAATGGTAGAAAGCCTGAATGTTGCACTGTCTTGGCTTTCTCTCATGTAATGCTTGAACCCTGAACACAGTGTCAAGGTCCCACAGGTACATGAAATCAGACACTAAGAACACTGCAAAAGAACAACTCCAAAAACAAAGAGTAATCCCGTGACTTCCCAGATTCCTGTCCCCGAGCAGATAGATAGGAAAGGGGATGTGTTTAGCAACTGGGCACTCTGTCACTCCCAGTTGGAAAACTACAAAATTGCAACAGGACTGGGTAAAAGGGAAAACAAAATAAGCCCAGCCACGAGCTGTAATGGGCAAAGGTTGCTGCATGCTCCAACAGCATCAGAATACGTCAGCAGCCGACCAGGAGCACCCAGGCGAAATCCTGAAAGCATTTTAAATCCACAAAAAATGTCACAGGTGAAAGGTATCTTTTCAACAAGTAGAAAAGGAGGACTTGTGGCACCTTAGAGACTAACCAATTTATTTGAGCATAAGCTTTCGTGAGCTACAGCTCACTTCATCGGATGCATGCTGTGGAAAGTTTAGAAGATCTTATTATATACACACAAAGCATGAAAAAATACCTCCTCCCACCCCACTCTCCTGCTGGTAATAGCTTATCTAAAGTGATCACTCTCCTTACAATGTGTATGATAATCAAGTTGGGCCATTTCCAGCACAAATCCAGGTTTTCTCACCCCCCCCCACACACACACAAACTCACTCTCCTGCTGGTAATAGCTTATCTAAAGTGACCACTCTCCTTACAATAAGAAAAGGAGTACTTGTGGCACCTTAGAGACTAACCAATTTTCAGAGGTATTTTGGAAATATTTTCTTGGAAATTGGAAAAAATTCCTTTTCTTTTTGCGAATACAGACTAACACGGCTGTTACTCTGAAACTTTTCAACAAGTGTAATCAAGGATCCAGAAAAACAAGAGATCAGTATAGTGCCAAATTGCACAAAATGGCTGATGCAGGCAATTATCAAAACTTAAAAGGTGGACTAATTTGGGATAGATGGGCGTTAGGGACGAAAGATGCAGGAGCTCGAATGAGAAGGGTAAGAGAGCAAACACGACTATTGCAAGAGCTATAGACAAGTGCAAAGTAGTAGACAGCTGCACTCCCCAATGCAGAGCATAAGTGGAATAGACACAGAGATAATTCATAAGAACGGTCCTACTGGGTCAGACCAAAGGTCCATCTTGCCCAGTATCCTGTCTTCCAACAGTGGCCAGTGCCAGGTGCCCCAGAGGGAATGAACAGAACAGGGAATCATCAAGTGAGCGATCCCCTGTCACTCATTCCCAGCTTCTGGCAAACAGAGGCTAGGGACACCATTCCTGCCCATCCTGGCTAATAGCCATTGATGGACCTATCCTCCAGGAATTTATCTAGTTCTTTTTTGAACCCTGTTATGGTCTTGGCCTTCACAACATCCTCTGGCAAGGAGTTCCACAGGTTGACTGTGCGTTGTGTGAAGAAATACTTCCTTTTATTTGTTTTAAACCTGCTGTCTATTAATTTCATTTGGTGACCCCTAGTTCTTGTGTTATGAGAAGGAGTAAATAACACTTCCTTATCTACTTTCTCTACACCAGTCATGATTTTATAAACCTCAATCATATCTCCCCTTAGCCGTCTCTTTTCCAAGCTGAAAAGTCCCAGTCTTATTAATCTCTCCCTGTACAGAAGCCGTTCCATACCCCTAATCATTTTTGTTGCCCTTTTCTGTACCTTTTCCAATTCCAATATATCTTTTTTGAGATGGGGCGACCACATCTGCACACAGTACCAGCTGTTGGTCATACTCCTGGCCCTGCCGAGCATCGAATCCAGATGCCAACCATGCCAAAGTGAAGAGAATAGATAGACGCGCGTGCGTCTCTCTGAGCCATTATGGACGTGAGAGCTCTTTGAGGGAAAGCCGCAGAAACCTGTAGCAAAGCTCCTGACAAAGGATGAAAGAGACTGCAGCAAAGTAGGCCTCACTCTGGTCTGATTTATGCCACTGAGACGCTAGTGACTTCAGTGAAGTTACTCCATCTTTACATTAGCACGAGAGTAGAATCAGGCGGCTTGTGTCTTCCACCCCTTCACCAAGCCCCAGGCAAGATCCCATCCTCAGCCAGCCCCGGGAACCAAGGCTTGATCCCATCCCACACAGCCAGACCTGAGATGGGATGTAGAGACCCTATGCGGCAACAGCCACTGAGGGGTTAATGGACAGAGCAGCTACTTCCCCATCTGCGGCTAATTGTTTGACCAGCAACAGTTGGGATAAAAGGCCCCAGCACAGGCTAAGGAGTGCTCTCCCTTGGCTGTAAAGAGGGAAGAAGTGGTGCAAGGAGCTGAACCTCCCAGGATGGAATTGGAGGCAGATGAAGATAGGAAGTGGGCAGGGAAGCAGCAGTGAGCCTGAGGGAACAGATATAGCTGCTTAATGTGAGGTCCCTGGGCTGGAGCCCAAAGGGGATGGGAAACCCTCCTGAGGCAAGGGGGCTAAGAGCCCAGGCTGGGCTGAAGACCTGCAATAAGGCCCATGGGCTGTTGGTTTTTCTGGGGTGGAGGGCTGGGTGGTGAGGAAGAGCAAACTACTGCAGACTTGGAGTGGCTGTGGACAGGCAGCACTGGAATCCAAGGCTGATATGCCATGCCTAGCCATGAGGGGTGCACCAGCTGGCAAATGACCCTTCTATAGGACTCTGATGGGATCCCACTCTAACATGCCCCCCTCCTGCCAGCCAGCCAGCACCAGGGGACCCTGACTGGATCCTGCTCTAACCCCCCTGCCCACAGCTAGCTGGCACCAGGGGACCCTGATGGGATCCTGCTCTAACCCCCCCACCCCAGCCAGCACCAGGGGACCCTGATGGGATCCCCCTCTAACCCCACCCCCCAGCCAGCCAGCACCAGGGGACCCTGATGGGATCCCCCTCTAACCCCACCCCCCAGCCAGCCAGCACCAGGGGACCCTGATGGGATCCCCCTCTAACCCCATCCCCCAGCCAGCCAGCACCAGGGGACCCTGATGGGATCCCCCTCTAACCCCACCCCCCAGCCAGCCAGCACCAGGGGACCCTGATGGGATCCCCCTCCAGCCAGGTCCTGTTCATCCTGCCTTCCCTGTCAGACAACAGTGGATGACATATCTGCCTGTTAACTGAATCTAAGCCAAGTTTTTTGACTCCCAGTCCAGGGTCCTAAGCACTGGGCCGCGCTGCCTCCCGTAAATAATAGCAGGGCACAGTGAGGGGTGAGACCATTGCAAAGAATTTTGAAACACTCGTATCTTTCTGCATTTTTGTTGCACGTTCACAATTGCTCCCAATTTGGTGAAAATTCCACCCCCTAGCCAGGCCTGTTTTGGTGAAAATGAGACCGATTTACACGTTTTCACTGACAAATGACTGTGATGGGGGAAACTCGACCCGCCGCCCCTCAAGAGTGGTGTTGCAGGGGCGAGAAAGGAGAACGCTCTGCGTGGGAAGGAACGCAGGTGAGCAATGTGCAGCGTGCTCGTGGCGGAGGAGACGGGGATGCACTCCAGGGCTCTCCCGAGTGGTGGGCTAAGGAGGGAGGTGGAACATAAAAGGTTTCGTGCGGCGAGATGGGCACTCAGGGAACAGGCTGAAAGGGGGTGGTGAGTGCTTCGTCTTTCATGCTTGAAGGCTCCGAGGCATTTACCGGCCTTTACTAAATGATTTAAGATCAGCAGTACAGCCAGGCACCAGGCTCCGCACTGCAATGGCGCTCTGTACATGGAAAAGAAAATCAAGGGCTGGGTGCCATCACCCTCCTGGAAAGGGTTTTAAAAACTCCCAGGTCCCAAAGGGCGTCCGAGGCAGACTCTGTCCTGGCAAGGCGGAGGTCAGCCCTGTCCCTGCTGGATCTTCTTTCCCACCTCCTAGCCTCCGCCCCATGGCTCTGGGGGCAGATGCCCGCAGGGTATTGTCCAGCTCGCAAACGGTGTTTCTCCAACCTTGGTGATGAGCAGGGCCTGGAGAGCTCTGGAGCAGCTGAAGAGCAGGTGAACGCCCCTCTGGCAAGTCCGGGCACCATAATCCTCCCTAGCAAGGGGCCATCCATCTAGGGATTTTATCTGGCCCCATCGCTGAAGCAAACATGCACCTCGTGGATGCCGCGGGATGGCGCTTGTGAGGTGGGGGCAGTATGTTTTGCCCCATTTGCTGGGGAAATAGAGGCTTGCAGGCTTGCACGCAGGGAGTCAGTGGCAGGACCAAGCTAGAGCTCAGACCTTCTGTGTCTGACCATCGCCACAAGTTCCTTCCACAGCTGCCTGTACAGGTGAGGGGGGAAGAGGGGTCCCTTCCAATCTGAGGCCAGCAAATAGACTGGGGTGGGGGGAGGGGCTGCTCCTCTAGTCAGCTTTTGGGGACCATTTAGGAGAAAATGGGCAATTTCTCCCCTCGCCCATGTTGACCAGTGGAAGTGGCCACTCCAGTTTGAATCCTTCCTGTTGTCTGTTTCCTGTGGGTTCTCATTACTTTTGCAAAGCTCAGGGCATGGGCAGGGGGTCATTTATCTCTGTGGGGCCTGTATGTTACCAGCTTGTTGTTTACTGCCTAAGAGCCCATTAATCCTACGGGAGGGCTGGGGGTGTGGGGGGGGAGAGTCTGGGTGATGCCTTTTAGCAGCGGGAGAAGCATCCAGACTCGTGTTCCTAACGGGTGCTTTTCCTTGTGCCTTTCCGTGGGTTGGAGCAGAGAGTCCCAAGGGCACCTCAGAAAGATGGCCAAGCACAGAGGTAGGTTATCTATCTCTGATGGGACTCCCACAGTGATGGGAGAATGCATGAGTTGTGTGTCTGTACACCTCTGCTGGAGGGAAGCTGAACTACTCAACTGTGTGTCATAGACCCCATGTTGCTAATAGCCAGTGGGGAGTCTCCTCTAGTTCAAGTGGTGCTTTGAGAAAGAAAGATCTGAATTCCATCCAGGTGGTTGCCGTGACATTTCAAGTGTGCAGTACACACACACACAGTGTGACAACAGTGAGGGAATTTTGGACCAATCTTTCTGTTGTTTGGATAGCACTGAGACTGCATGGTACATTCCAGACACGGCCCCCGCTCCCTCACTTAGCACAAAGCAAGGCCACCGCTGTTGGGATTGATACAGAAGCACCCTGCGCGTAAAGAGAATGGAAATTAACTGGTATTGATGCAAAACTGAAACTAACCAGCAGTCAGGGAATGAAACTTGAAACTCACTTGGCTTTACTCTGTGCTGTCGCCTAATACACCTGCAGAGACAACTGTGGTTTCTGGGATATTTACCGATCTGGAGCTGCAGCTGCCCACCACCAAAGGCCTTGGGGAAATTCCCACCCCTGGCCTTCCTTGTCTTTCCAAAATAAAACTCCTGACGCTAAGCCTAATGCAGGAAGGATGGTCGTGTGGTCAAGACACTGAGTGGGGACTAACCCAGACTTCTTGTGTGACCCTGGGCATGACACCACATCCCTGTGGGCCTCTGTTCCTGTAGTGTCTAGGAATTGGGTGGTCTCCCTTCAAATGGTTAAGGAGCCAGCTAGTAGACCCCTGGCCTGATTTCCAGTGCAGAAGCTTGCAGCAGCATGTTATATGTAGCTAGGCCTTGTATGTGTGTATGTAGTTAGTTGGAATCTGACTGTGTGTGTGGTTCATAGAATCATAGAAGATCAGGGTTGGAAGGGACCTCAGGAGGTCATCTAGTCCAACCCCCTGCTCAAAGCAGGACCAATCCCCAACTAAATCAGATCCTTAACATTGTGTCCAGAGCAAGGATGCAGTAGTGCCCGATGGGAAATAAGAACTCTTCCTCTGGCTGTTTGGTCTGTGTCGATTGCAAGTTTTATGGGACAGGGACTGTCTTGTCCTCTGTGTCTGTGCAGGGCCCAGCACAATGGAGCCCTGATCTCAGGTGGGTGCTACCATGATATAATAACACAAGAAATCCAGCAGCCCTGCTTGGGATGGAATTTGCTGGCACGGTTGAAAATCGCAGCGACGTCTTGGCTCTGGGCCCTCTGCACAGCTCTCTCCCTCTGCGCTGGTGACGCAGGGTTTTGTGTGCGTGTGTATCTTGCCAGTGCTTATCAGACAGCCGCTCTGAAGATACTGGCTCAGCGAGTGCCTCTTGCTGGCATCGCCTGCGATACCCATCACTCTTCCGGCTGCAAATGGAAATCAACCAACAAAGAGGAGCAGGGCACAATTCCCATCGCGCACCCTGGGAGCTGCACATCCGAGCGCCCGCTGTTCTCGTCTCAAAGCACGGGGGAGATACATGCGTAAATAGCCGCATCACATCCTGAGAGAGTTAGAGGAGTAAGATTCATGACGGCAGACAGGGTAGCTTGAACTACAGGCGAGTAGGGTTACCAATCCCTCAAGCTTCAGGCTATAAGTGCATCCTTATTTGGGGTCAGGCAGGAGTCGGAGTGTCAGAAATAGCAACAGGCGCACTCTAAGGAATTAACCCCTTCCCAGGATGCTTGTGGCATTGGTCATTGTCAGAGACAGGGCACGGGGATTAGATGGGCCACGGGCCTGGTCCACTAGGTCAGTTCCAATGTTCTTATCTGGGGATCCAGAGTGACCCCGTTATGGGTATGGCTACACAGCTGCTGGGAAGTGTGATAGATAAATGCATGCCCAGTAGCTCCACGAAAGTGTGCCCATGGTGGCATAGGGGATGGCTTAGGCTAGTTCATACCCGGGGGAGTGGGTGGGATTGCACTTGGGGAGGCTAGCCCTAGCCCTCGTAGTCATGGCCTCGTGGCCGTAGCTTGAACAGAGCTAGTACGGGTACGTCTGCCAGTGCTGGGAGTGACACCTCCCACCTGCTGTGCAGACAGACTCTGTCTCTGGGAGCCTCCGGGCCAGCTGCAGCAGTCCCCCCCGGAGGCTCCTCCAAAGCAAAGGGAGAGGGTGCATACACTGCAGGCGAAGGTGTATCATGCACATCATGGGGAGGAAGTCCTTTGCTAGCTTTAATCTAGCTAGCGCGGGTAACAGTAATAAGGAAGACATGGCAGCACGGGCCAGTTGCTTGAGTATAAGCCAGCTGGGGGCCCCGGATGTTCTCTGGTGGCTAGCCATGGCTACACTGCTGTTGTTCCCAGGGCTGGCTGGATAAAGGGTACCCTTTAATATATCTACCCTGGCTACAAACCCCCCTTCCCTTGCAGTGGAGGTGCACCCTGGCACTTGGCAGACCTGGGTTCAGCTCTTGGCGCTGCCCCAGACTCCCTTTCAAGTCACTTAGTCTTTCTGAGCCCCATTTTCCCCATCTCTATCATGAAGGGTTAATACTTCTCTGTCTCCCAGGGGGTGATGTTTGTAAGGTGATCGGATGTGACGTGGACAGGACTGTGGTAGCATTTATAGATTCCCCATCTGGAAGGGACCAGTCTGATCATCTAGTCGTTGAGAGCCCTTGACTACGAGATCAGGGCTTGATTGTGCAAGGTGCTCTGTGCACACATAGTGAGACGCGGTCCCTGCCCCAAAGAGCTCCCAGACTGAAAAGATAGGACAGAATTATCCCCTCTTTACAAACAGGGAATCAAGGTGAAGAAAGACTAAGGAATTCACTTGTGGTCAGAGACAGAGCTGGGAACGGGACTCCAAGCTCTCAAGGCCCCTCCTTTCCTGAGCAAGGGAAGGCTTAAGCAGTAAAGATCCCACTCTAGGTAGAGAGAGACCTGCTCCCAAACCCTGCACCTGAGCTTTGGGACCACTCTGATTTGGATCTACACTCCTTAGCTGGGGCTCCTGTCCAATTCCCAGAGCCCTGCGTTGACAACCTCCCCATCCCACTCTGTCCTGTCCGGTTCAGTCGAGTGCAGCATCTCAGCTGAAACTGGATCTGAAGGTTTTCCCCTTAGACAAGCAGGCTCTGTTGCTGTGATTTGTGGTGCTATTTAAGGCATGCACCATCGTTCCGTCTCCCCTCTCAATGCTTGTATACCTCTTTGGCCAATAAACTTCCCTGGCTGGTGTGTTCAGCTTTTCCCCGCATCCTTGATCCCTTGCGTGACCTGTCTCAGGGGTTCCATCTGGCGCGATCTCTCAGCTCGGGGTAGATTTTTCAGAAGAGCTCAGGCCCAAGTTTTCGAGAGCTCAGCACCCATTTGAGCATGTGAACCAGGGCCAGGTTCTCCAAATAACTCCACACCCAACACACAGCCACTATGCTGAGCAATTCTGAACATTCGGACTCTCCAGAGTTGTCTCCTCAAATGGACGTTGGCTGCTGGCATGATGCATACAAGTAATTCTTCCTTGCACTTGCGTCTGATTCATCCCTGGTGCATCTCTGTTGGCTTCAGTGGTGTTACAGCAGAGATGAATTTGTCCTCTTGACCCTTTGGACCACCCAGGAATGTAAGCACAGGACCACTCTGATAATCAGTAATAAAGTATATGATACTGGATGAGTCATGTCCCCTCTGTGCCTCCATTTCCTCATCTGTAAAATGGAGATAATGGTACCGACCTCCTTTGTAAAGCGCCGCTGAGATCTACAGATAGAAAGTGCTCCGTGAGAGGCAGGCATTTGATTTATTATTATTACATAAGCAGCGAATGTAATTTCATTTCTATAGTATTTCTCATCCCAGGAAGCCCCAAAATACATTACAAACTAAACCAGGGAACAACTTCATCCGGTACAGAAATGCAGCCACCTCTGGTGTGGAAGGCAGCGTGTATAATTGTGAGTAGGCCGTGGGGCAGGCAGGAAAGTACGTCTGACAGGATTCTGGAATCCTGATCCTGCCAGCTGAACCCTGCAGAGCCTTAGGACTTCAACAGGGTCCCATGTGGGAGTTGGGTTCTGATCTGTGCTGGCTGCAACCTAACACTGCACAATAAATGAGACCAATATTGCCAAGGCTTCCAGCTTTGTTTAAGAAAAGCCAGGATTTCTTAGACCTTAGAGAGCTAGGAATGTAGCCCCTTGTATTACCACTAGCGAGAACCGTGCCCTTTTCTGCTACCCAGTTACCATTGAACTCTTCAGTTCAGGTTCACTTTTCAACAGGCTCTTATGAGAGCTGGCCCTTTAAATCTGGGAGAGACAGATGGCCGCATCCCTGCATTGCCCGGCTTGTTTCTGATGACAGCAAGTTCACCTTCCCAGTATTTTGGCTCCATCTTCTCCTGGCTTTTCTGCCCTCTACCCTACAGAAGAAGTTCATCACCACAATGTAGTACATGCTGGATCAGTCTATTGCCATGTGCCTCGGTATAGCGGGGAAGATCAGAGGGGTTTGGACTTCTGCTGGCCTTTGCTTAGCAGTCTTTGCAGGATGGTTAGAACTGGGGATCAGAAGCTCCAGGTGCTGTTCCCAGATCTGCCGGCAGATTGTCTGTGCGATCTGAGGGAAGTCACTTCCCCTCTCGGCAGCCTCCCGATTCAATGGGTGCCCTGTTGGTGGTGAGAGAGACCCTGCCTGGGGTGCAGTGGGGGGGGAGGCTCCACTCAGCATCTGGACCTGGCTGGTCAGAGCTGGGAGAAGCCCAGCACCCTACCACCAGCGTCCCTTCCACCTGCAGACAGGGTCACGCTGCAACCTGGCCGGGAGCAGCACCACCATGGCACACAGCCACACTTGGGTTCTCACACACAGGAGTGAATGCGGCTTCCCCCTTTGTCCCTACGGCTTGTCTTTGCACCTTTGGTTTCAACGATTTCTATGCGTGCAGCTGAACCCATGAACCCCCACTACAGCTGGCCCTGCCTGTCTAGGGATCTGTGACATAAAACCGTCCGTTGCAGACAGGTTAGCCACTAGTATGGGACTGTCGTTTTGATTTCTCTTGAACTCGGGCCATGAGAAGGGCTCTGCAACCGCTGAAGAACTAACACAAGCAGCCAGGTTTCCAGAAGAGCCCAGCATCTTGGCAGTTGAACACTGGTCTCAGTTGTGGGTGCTGAGCCTGTGAACATCTGGCCCTGAGCAGTCTGGAAATCCCCACCCCAAGCCAGGAGAACATCCCCCTAAAAAAGGTCTCTGGGTGCCTGCTTCAAGCTCTGCGAAGAGACCAGGGGACCATTTCGCCTTCTTGCAATTTTGTTCTCCTTAAGAACATTTTCTTCTCTGCAGCAGCTCTTTCCTTGGTGGCTGGCGGAGGGAGGGCACTGGGTCTAAGTGTATTTGATGGATAATTCCTCATTACCTTAATGCATTTGCAAGCTGGGATAATTGATGGATGTTTAACAGGATGTATTTCCGACAGCCGGCTGGAGAAATGGACTCTCATTACTCTGCAAATGTTTCTTCTTACTATTGAACTCTTTTGTTTCAATTGATCTTCACATTTCCCATCATTCACTGCTCATTAGTAATCCCTCAAGCAGCTGCTCCCTTCAGCCCTGCTCCTCCTTGGCAGAGCCATCACTCATCTTCCCCAGCCAGTTCTACCTGGGATGCTGGGAGATTGGGGGAGGCGGAGGGCAGAGGCTGGATGCTTTAGCAGGCATTTGCAAGGGGAGGGGGCAGACTTTTGTGTCTTTTAGGAACTAGCTGCAGATCTGTGCTGCACAAAAACAGATGAGACACCCCTCCCCCCCCATACACACGTTGGACCTTGACTGTTAGTTACACTGAGACTCATTTATGTCTGATCTCAAAGTAGGTGAAATATGGCTGCCTAAGAATCTCCCTGCGCAGGAGGCGTTCCCACGCAGGGCAAAGGCTCCACGCTGTCCCTGCTCCCAGCCCTCAGAGTGAGGGCTGTGTCGGGGGAGAGGCTTGTCGGCCCTGCATGTCTCCTGTCTGTTTTCTAGGGCGTGTAGGGAACTATGGGAAGTGGAGTGTAAATTAGAGCAACCACAGGGCTGCTCTAACTTACAACAGAAGCTAGGCTGGCCCTTCTATAGCCCTGGAAGGAGGGGAGCACAAACATGGCTTAAAACCAGCGAGAGAGGAAGGATTGGCCAGTGCACTAGCCTAGGACTTGGGAGACATGAGTTCAGTTCCCTACTCTCCCACAGACTCCATCTGAGACGTTGGGGACATCACTGATGTGCCTCAGTTTTCCCAGCAGTATAATGGGGATAACAGTGCTCCCCTACTTCACCTAGATGTTGTGAAGCTAAATACATTAGAGATGTTTTGAGGTGCTCAGATGATATGGTGATGGGAGCCACATAAGTACCTTAGGTAGATCTGCCCCCCAGCCCAACAATGGTGTAACCCAGAATGGACTCACTGGATACCATGCATGTGCATAGTATCAATCCTCAGGGCCTGGTTGTGTTGCATGTCGTGCACCAGTACAAAGGAGGCGTAAAATGCTCCTGAATGAGATCTCTCAACTCATGCTGAGGAAGCTTGTCATGCTCACTTTGAACTGGTGTGAATGCCAACCCAAAGCGCAAGGCAGGGGAGAACCTGACACTGTGGGCCTAATTCTTCCCTCCCTCACTACCACCGTAATGCCAGCATATCTCCATTGGCCTCCAAGGAGATACCACGGACTGACACCAGGCGAAGCGAGAGGAGGCTCAGGCCCTGACTAAATCCACAGCTCTTTGCTGTACAGCACGGGGACAGGTCCTGCTGATAAGACCACCTATTAGACTCTGGAATTGGCATTGGAGGGAAATGGAAGCCCCATTGCTTGATTCATTCAAAACTGGACTGGGTAAAGACCTCAAGTATAGGAAACACTTCTGCAGTGGTCTCTAGGAGATGCACTATTTGGGACCTAATGGGGCTTTGAGCTCTGCAGCATCTGTGATTGTATAATAACAGTCCACCATCAACAGAGTAACTACTGGCTAACGCAACACACGTGCAGAGCATGGTAACGGCATAGTCCCAGAGATGCCTTGGAAATCATCCAGAGAGTTACCATATAACTCATAGGAAATTAGCCATATGAAAATCAAAGATCAATTACCATATAGCTTGTGTTCATGATAACCCTCTAGCGTACGAGGCAGGAGTAACTAGATAAGACCCTGTGATTACGAAGCACTTATGTGGTCAATAGTTACTGTGTAATTAAAAGGTTCCTCTCCTTACTTAGTTCTATGCGCTTGGAGGTTACAACCTCTCCTGTCTTGTCCTACTGGAGGAGAAAACAGTAACGGTGGGACAACGGGGCTTGAGGATGTTGTATCATGATGGCGCGACACCAGTGGGGAATATTTTCCCCCTAATCTAATTAAATGTGGGCACTTTTTGATGCTGCGACTGAAGGATGAGGTCTCAAATTCTCCTGCCATTTGGAGATCTCAAAGCCCTATCCGCCCGCTTCACAGTGGGACTTTCAGAGAGGCCCTAATGGGGCTGGCATCCAACTCCCACTGAAGCCACAGGGTGTGTCTTTTCATCATACTGCGCCTTGCACAATGGGGCCCCAGTCTGGCATTTAGGTGCTATTGCACTATAAAGAAGTGAAATGACCTTCACAAAGAGAGCCGCTGGCAGAGCTGGGAACAGAACCAAGCGGTCTTGACTCCCAGTCCTGGTCTTTCACTACTAAATCAAGCTCCCCTTTCAATATGCAGAGCATGAGGAGATCTGTAGATTCTCGACAAGCCACGCTGGCAAAGTTGACCCTATAATTTGACATGCTTGGAAGGAAACACTCTGGATTTCCTGTGGTGGCCACACTTTTTTTACCTTCTGCCCAAACTGACTTGAAGCCTTGTGTTTGAGGACATTCCCCCCTGTTTCTATTGAACCAAATTTCTAGTGTCTTTCCCCAACAGCCTTGCAACTAATAAACAGTAATGGGAGGTGGAGGGGAGTACTTAAATTAGATCTTGACACCCATCCAATGAGAACCGGTGCTCTGTGAGATGAATTCACTGGATCATTTTCTGTTCATGGAGTGTCCATGAGTGACTCATGATTTGTCTTGTATGGACTGCTTGTTTGAAACGATTTGCCAAAAACTCCTGGTCTGTGAATGGTGCATGGGGGGCTATTCCTTGTAAACATTCAGTGTTGGAAACGTGGGTCACATGATTGGTTCCTTGATTGGATACGTGTCCTTCTTAGGATCAGGCTTCTAATGCAAATACCTACAGTTACCTTTATGGAAAAATCCTATAGAATTAAATAGGGATGAAATTGTTTAGGGCTCTGTACAAATTATTCTAAAATTATAGTAATATCTAGTGCTTTTCATCCATCCATCTCAATGAGAGGAGGTCAGCATCATTTTATAGATGGGGAAACTGAGGCATGGAGAGGGGAAGTTGCTGGTGACCTTGAGCAGTACCAGGCTTCCTAAAAGACAGTCCCATGCACTATCCACTCGGCTGTGCTGTCTTTCTCTAGGGTTTATTTAACTATCCTACAGAATTCTGTAGTAGAGATTTAATTTTCAAATCTCTAGGATGGTCCATAAAAAGCGATAGGAAAGTCCTGCTACATTCTGTAGGCCTTCTTTGTAAGGGTCTGAATTCAGAATTCACACTGCAAGAGTATTCATTTAATAATATGCTCTTCCTTCAGTCAGGCCTGCCAGCCAGTGTGCGTGTTCTGTTTCTGCAGCCATTCTAGCAAAGTGAACCGAGACCAAGCAAATTCCTTTAACAATCTTTGAGGACTATATACAGGGCTGTGTTTTTGCCCAGGTTGAGTGAACATACTGGCTTGGATTTTCCCCTGTCCTGCAACTTGTGACATCACTTATGGCTGTTCCAAGAAGGCATAAAATGCCACCAAAGCAAGGCAGTGGAGAACTGGGAGCTCTTTGGGACAGGGACAGTCTTGTTCTCTGTTTGTACATTACCTAGCGTGGTGGGGTCCTGGTCCATGGCTGGGCTGCGAGATCTTGCAGTGAAATATATAATAACCCCAGTGAATCTAGAGGTGTTGCAAGTGCTAAAGCGGCTGCTGTCAGAGACCTCTCCACATTAATACACCTGGGAGGCCTTCACCTCTCCTGTCAGCTGCTCCCTGCACAGATTCCAGGAAACCATTATCAGAATCTCTCTTATTCAATGTGCTCTAAAACGATCAGGGCTCCTTATCCCTCATCTGTGTACTTAGCAGCATCAGTTATTGACAGCTACTTCCAAATGAGGAGAAGGAGAGTTCTTCTTGGAGCAATTCTGTTCCCATTGACACGCTGACATTTCCCCAAGACCGGGAAGGGCCCAGGGGTGCCAGGCAGGCCAGGGGACTTAGGAGAACTCTACCCCTTCCCAATAGGATCTTATGGTCTCAGCCTCTTGTAGAGAACAAAGGAGCAAAGAAGAGAAAATAAAGAGCAAGAGAGGCAGGGAGGTTCTCCCCTGGCAGCCAGTCAAAGTCCTGTGTGCAGGGGATAATGGTCTCTCTGGCCCATCAGAAAATCATTAAGGGCTGGATTTTCCAAAGAGCTCCCCTCCCATTCAGACCCCTGAATAACCAGCCAGATCTTTCAAACAAGCTCAGCACATTGGATGCTGATATCTTTGGGGAAATCTGCCCATCGGTGTCGCAGCTGGAGCTGGGCACTCTGGAAAATGTGGTCCTTATTTGGGTGCCTAAAAAGGGAGCTGAGCTTCTGGAAAATACATCTCCAGTGGTGGGCACTGGACCCTTGAAAATCTGGTCTGAAGAGTGGCTCTTGGGTGCTCCCAGGCTGGGACGCTCCAATTCAATGGGAATTGGCTGCCTGATGTCTTCAGGCCGTGTTAAACCTACAAGCTGTCACCTGGTTTTTCAGGCAGATGGGCACAAGAGGGGAAAGAGACTGACCGTAAGATCTGGGAGGGCTGAAAGCTTGTGTTCCCTTGCTCCTTCCCCCAGAAGAGCACCCCCCATTCCGTGGCATTCTCATCCCCTCCTGCCCCCGTCCGTGCACTATCCATCAGCGATGCCGCAGAGGCCTCCATGGCACAGTGTGCTCCGTCCTTCGTAGATTTCATCAGGGCGGGACCCGCTGCCTCCACCCCGGTGCACCTTGAACTTGCTTCTAAAATTAACCTTAAATTAACCTTAACGCTCTAATGTCTCCTCTGTTGCTGGAGCGAGAGAGGCCGAGAAGGATTTATCGGTGCCCCAGTGAGCAACTCCCCAGTGATTACAAGGAAGGAGCAACCCCAATCCATCAAACCCACTGTGCAGAACAGCAGCCGGACAGATCCCCCTGTTAGCTTCCCGTCAGGCTGGCTGTGCTGAAAGGGAAGAGGAGGAGCTGGGGCGAGGAGGGGGTGGCCCCCCATCACAATTCCTGCAGAAAGCGGCATAAACAGCCAGGTGTGGGGCAGATGGGAGCTAACCGTGTTTTTTATCAGGGACCTGGGTTACTTCTAGGGTAGGCAGTTGATCTGCCTGCCTGTTCCCTGGCTCCCCTTTGACTTGATTGTACACCCACGTTAAAGGGACCACTGCTAAAACCCATTGTGTCCTCCCCTACCCCCCATATAACTTATGGGACTAGCTGCATACAAATCCAGTGGGCCCGGATCTCCTCCCACTTTCATCAGTTTGAGGCCGGGGTAACCCCATTGCATTACTCCAGATTCACACTGGTGCAACCAAGGGCAGAATCGGGCCCAATATTTTTGGTTGGCCCCATCTCTGTAATGGACCTGAAACCTAAATCCTCTCCATTGCCTCTGAACTTTGGGGAAGTACAGGTTCAGATCAGAACCTGGATCCACACCTCCCAGGCTGCTTCTTGCATCTACAGGGGGCCAAGCCAAACTCTGGATTAAGCCAGGGACAGACAAAAGGGTGGGGTCTAAAGTAGCTGTTACCAATCAGGAAAGACATCTTGGAGTCCTTGCGGAGAGCTCTCCGAAAACATCTGCTCCTCACCAGGGGATGCTGTGAAGGCCAGATGTATAACTGGGTTCAAAAACAATAAGATCCATTCCTGGAGGACAGGGCCATCAGTGGCTATTAGACCAGTTGACTGGGACACAACCCCCCGCTCTGGGTGTCCCTAAACCTCTGACTGCCAGAAGGTGGGAGTGGATGACTGGGGATGGGTCACTCGATCATTGTCTGGTCATTCTCTCTGATGCATCTGGCATCAGCCGTTCTCAGAAGACAGGACGCTGGGCTAGATGGACCATTGGTCTGACCCAGTCTGGCTGTTAGTATGTTCACCCCAGGTATAACCTCGCTGCCTTTAGTATCCAGGCTGTCCCCTTTGTCACCACTCCCGTAGCTGCCCTGGGCTGCCTCTGCAGACTTTGCTGATCACTAGATTCTCCCATGGCCCAGCACCACCAGATTGCCTGGCTCTGGGTAACTTATGCCTTTAGCACTCAGTCTCCAGGGGGCAGAGGAGTCTCGCGCCCCCTTTGCCTCTTTCCTCCTTTCCCCGTTGCAAGGTTTGGCGTGTCTGCTCTCCACTGCAGGCAGTTGCTGTAAGTGACTCTGGCAGTGGCCTGCGGCTCTCATAACTGGCACTGCCAAGCTGAAGGAGGTTGGGGAAGGGGGGTAATCAGGCTGCAGCACCAAGTTCCTGCCCCCCTCCATGCCCGACAATCGAGCATGAACTCTGAGCTGTCTGCCCAGTGCAGGACTCTGCCAAGCACCCGCTCCAGTGTGTCCCTTGCCTCAGACCAGCTCTGAGCGGGCAGCAGGGAGGCCTGGAAGGGGGCACCCACAGCCAAGTGGATAGGAGGAGACGGGATGTGTGGGGCCGGTTCCCAGTTCTGGGAGGGGATAGAGCGAAGGCCTGGGAATCAGGGCTTCTGGGTTCTAGTCCTGGCTTTAGGGTGCATTAGCTAAAATCTGTCAGTGCTACAAGGGTGAGCGGTGTTCTTTAAAGCAGTGGTTCCCAACCAGGGTGTATGTATCCCTGGGGGGATTCAGAGGTCTTCCAGGGGGTACTCAACTCATCTAGATCAGTGTTTCTCAACCAGGGGGTTCTGTGATGGGTTTAGCTGGATCACAAGTGCAGGGCCAGCATTGGGGGGTGCCAACTGCCCAGGGCCCCATGCCACAGGGTGCCCCGCAAAGATCAGTGTCCTGCTTCACCCCTGCCACCTGGGGCTTGGGCTTGGGCTTCAGACAAGGCTCCCAAGTAAAAAACTGGCTCAAGTATTTCACTGAACTGTAAGTACAATATTTATATTCCTGTCACTTTTTTGCACAATTCTGTAGGACAAATGAGAAAGTCAGCGATTTGTCAGTACTTGTGGCTGTGACACCTTTGTATTTTCTAGGCCTGATTTTTGTAAGCAAGTAGCTTTTAAGTGAGGTGAATCTTGGGCTACACAAGACAAATCATCCTCCTGAAAGGGGGACAGTTGTCTGGAAAGGTTGAGAGCCACTGGCTTAGAGAACAGCCACCCCTGGCACTTGGGGGCATGTGGATCCCATCCCAGCTCTGTGGGGCCATCCCCTTTCTCTGTAAGGGGCCCAGCAGCACTTGTGCCCTGGACCCCTCCTAATTCTGGCAAAGGTCAGATCTGGACCCAGACTCTGCTCTGAGGGCCCATCTCTCATAAGTGGCACATAACAGTGATATTTCATGGACCCGGGGAGGGGGGGCAGCTGGCTGGGCCCATCCACCCATTGCTCCTTGGGTGAACGACTTCACCTCCTCGTGGCTAGGTAAGGGGCAGCACCCTGAAATGGGGCCATTGCCTCCTCACCAAGCATCCCCTGGCGAGAGGTGGAGGAGATGCAGCCAGCATCCCTACTATGCCAGGGCCTTTGCCCAACACAGAGCAAGAGGCCTGGACTCTCCCTTCCACCCTCCCCCCCCCACACACCCTCTGAACAGTGTGTTGGGCTCTGATAATCTTCTGAGAATTACCAATTGTTCCCTCAAATGTCATTTCCACCCGTAATTGGAACACGAGCTGAAACAAAGCAGCGGCCGCAGCTCCGCGGCCCGATAAGACGCCGCTGGGAAAAACCTTTCTCTCCTCTCCAGCGTGGCGCGCGAAGCTGCAGAGAGCTGATAAAGCTGAGAGCGCCCTGCCTTTCGGGGGAAATGGCCCTCGCAGCCCCTTCCCCGGGGGGGCGGGGGAGCTGTGTGATGGAAGTGAGGGGGTCAGGGGCAGCGGGGGGGGGGGATGCACTCCTGTGGCCAGTGCAGGTGGAAACGTGGGGATGTGGGGCTCAGTGCATACTACACATGAAGGGGAATCCGTAGGACAGACTAGGGCAAATCTCAAGGAGCGAAACACGTGGCAGCGAAGCTAGGCTAGCAGCGGTGGGATGGCTAATGTTAGCATCACTTTAGAAATGGGGAGGAGGGGATGGATGGGTGGGTGCCCAAGGCCTAACACTTGGACTCCTGGGTTCAATTCCTAGCTCTGCTACAGACTTGCTGGGTGACCGTAGATAAGCCACTTAATTGCTCCAGACTTGCCGAGTTGCACTGTTTTGACTATGGGTGTGATTTCCAAACTTCTCACGAAGGCTGTGAGAACTCACCTGGTTCAGCTACAACCATTCAGGCTTATTTCCATTAGTGTCAGTCAATTGGGATCAGGCTGATGCTAAACTGAAAGGGGAGCGTCCACACAGGTTTCACCAAAGCAGAGAAAGCTTGTGTGCAGATTAGGCCTCGGTTTTAGTTGGAGACACTTCGCGTGGCAGTAACCCACATCTGCCTCCTGTGGGGTTCTTGCACTTTCCTCTGGAACTGGCTGCTGCTGGAGGCAGGATACTGGGCTAGGTGGCCCTGGGGTCTGATCCAGTTTAGTAATTCCTATGGCCCTCATTTTTCCTATCTGTAAAATGGGGATCCTAACCCTTCCTCTCTCCCATTCCTCGTCTAGAGTCTATGAGCTCTTCCAGCGGGAACTGTGGGTCTGTACAACCCCTAGAGCAGTAGGTCTGAGTGGGGGGCCTCCAGCTGCTACGGTATCTCGTGTAACAAGGGGTAGCTTCATTCCCGTGTTAACTCCCAGGACCGATGGGCTCAGCAGTGAGTTCGTTGCCTTTTCACCAGGAAGTGGAGGCAGAGGCACTGAGGGTGGAAACTCTCTTACCACATGACTTTGGACAAAATCCACGTCTAGACATGGATTCCCGCCCCCGGGCCTAGACCAGGAGCCTCTTCCTGCCACTGACTCACTGGGTGGCTTGGGACTGGTCACTGTGTCTCCGGGCCTCCGTTTCCTTCATCTGTAAAAGACAAAAATCATGAATGCTTTTAAAGAGCTTTGAGTTCTTGGATGGGAGGAGCTCTTGATAGGCAAAGCGGTACAGTACCGGCCTACGGGACCAGCTCAAGATGTAGCCAGTCCTCTAGCTCTGCGGTGTACAGGTAAAATAGTAACAGGTGCAGGCAGGCGTCCTGGATGCCCTTCTCCCACATCTGGTATCTCAGCAAGAGAAGGGTTTGAAGGTCCAATGAGGTTAACATGAAGCCCTAGGACTTCCTAGCCTAGGATGGTAGGATATGGGGGAATATCCCATGAGTGGAGCAGGGTCCAGGTTCTGGCATCTCTTGGAGGACTCGAACTCGCTGGAGAAAAGCACAGCCGAGGGAAGTGATGTCTGGATTACAGCTCAAGCAGAGTCAAGGTGGAGTTGTGTTTGGGACCTGGAACTCAAAGGCACTATAACTAATACGAGCTAGCTCTCGTTGTCCAGAGATCTCCAAGCACTTTACGAAAGAGGCTCAGTATCCTTATCTTCCGTTTATAGATCGGGAAACGGAAGCACAGAGCAGGGAAGTGACTTGTCCAAGGCTGGCGGCAGAGCTGGGAATAGAACCCACGTCCCTATCCAGCGTGTCTGCCACTTGACCACACTGCCTCCAAGACATGCCCTTGTTGATGGAACCAGCTGTCACCAATGACCCTCTCCCCACTCCCCATTGGGGGCCTCTCCCCGCTTCTGCCCGGGGGCCTCTCCTTTCTCACTACCAAAAGCCCGGACACAGAGTAAAATCAAGTCTAATTCAGTAAGTGCTGATTGCCCAGGCAGGGCTGCTGATGGTGTGAGATTGCTGCCGTGTTCAAGGGTCCCTGCCCTGACCGGCTTCAGTCCGATATACCCCAGAGCTCACAAGGCCTTGCCAGGATCTGTCCAAGGCCCCGATCCAGGGAAGCGCGTAAGGCTCAAGTGAAACTGGAGCTGCGGGGGGGCAGCTGGCATCTCCGGAGCAGGGGAGGGCTGGTGCTCAGCCAGCAGGGAGCCATTCCAGCAGCAAAGAGCCAGCGAGGGATGGCAGGGATGCCTCATCCAGCCCCCCCACGTGGAGGAGAGGAGCAGCTGGAGGGGCGGTGACCAGCCAGGCACACTCATCTCTTCCTCCATTTTCCCTCCACACACAGCCCTGACTCACACCCAGTAGTGCCTGCTGTTGTTTAAACCTCCAGCCGCGCTGTCCTGGCTCTGACACGCAGGGGGAGCGGAGGTCACCAGCGCTTGGCTTCCTGCCCTTACCCCTCTCTAGCACAACCCCGTCGCCCTAGCAACCCCATCAACATGGTCCCCTGATGCCAAGCCAAGTCACCCCAAGGATGAACAGTGCCCCCCCCCATGTGCTTGTCTCTGTCTTGCCCCCACCCTGCTGCCTTGAGTCAGAGACAGCTGACTCTTCTCTTCCAGCAGCACCTAGAGGCCTCAGCGCCCTTCACTGGGCTTCTAGTCGGAAGGCAAGAGACATAGGGTAAGTGATGAGAAGGATGGTTATCCCCGTTTGGGGAAACGGAGGCACAGAGCCACTAAGTGACTTGCTCAAGGTCACACAGGAAGTCTGTGGCAGAGCCAGGATTGAACCCACATCTCCAGAGTCCCAGCCCAGCGCTTTCATCACAAGAGAAACCTCCTTCCCCTTGTTGTATCCTGCACATGTGGGAAAGGGACAACTGAGTAACCTTTAACCTTGTATCCCTTGGGCCTGGATGAGACCCCTTCTGTGTTTTCCCCCTGTGTTTACATTGACTTTAAAGACTGTGCCAACCAAAGTGGTTTCTGAGATGGTTTGGGCCACCAGCATGGTAAGGGTGGAACCCTGGGCCCTATTTCCCCCAGCAGAAGGGTCCCCGAAGGGGGATTGGGAGAGGCAAACTGGGACACTAGAATCCAGCTGAATTGGAATTGGGTTTATACCGGGACTCCCAAATGTGGAGTAAAGGCTAACATGGATGGTGGGCCCTGAAGGTGACCCGTTCCTTTGTCTCATGCTCCCCATGTACCTACTGATCTCCCCTGCTGTGCCCCCAGCTGAGGCCTGTGTGACTCAAGGGGAAGCCCATGGTTCTTGGGAAGCTTTGCCTTTCTCCTGAAGAACTTGTCATCAAGCCTGTCAGCCCCTCTGCTAGGAGCTGGGGAGGAGCCCCTGAGTGGGGGCTGGAGTCCCCCTTCCTTCAGTGACCTCCACTGCTCTGGGGAGGAGCGGGGGATGCTGCAGCTCACGGAGCCCAGAGTGGAACGCCCTGGGAGCGGGCCTCGCACTATGGAACTCACCATCCTCCCAGTGACTCCCCGAGGCTACTACAGAGGCAGCTAATGACAGCCATCAAAAACACCATCTTTCATCAATGCCTAGTCACGAGACTGGGTCCCATCGTGCCACCAGCATGAGCCCCAGTAGGGCGCATCACAAGACTCCTCTTACAGCCAAAGCTGCCCTGCCTGCGGATAGCTGGAGACAGAAGAGTGGCCCAGCAACGTGCTGTTGGTCTTTCCTCATGGAAAGAGAAGAACGTTGCGAGGGGGGGAGAGAGCCCTCCCAGAAAATATCATAACAAAAGGAAGAGAAGGTGGTAGAGATCTGAACCATGGTGATGACCCTGGGGAAGTCACTTCACCTCTCTGTGTCATGAGCCGCCATAACACCATTCTCATCTCCCCCCTTGACAGTATTTGGCAGCTCCATGGAGCAAGCCACTCTAGCAATGCTGAAAGAACTCCAGGTGGTCCCTGTGCCACCTGGGCCCAGCCCCATGCTCACTGTGGCTAGCAAAAGAGATCCAGCAGAATATACGAGCCTGGCTTTGCCAACACCACCTTTGGAGAGGGGTGCCTCCTAGCTGCCGTAAAGAGGGCCGTAGCTCAGGCTGGTCTCAAGAAATCAGCTCTGGACCCAGGAGACCTTGGTCAACCCAGTGCCACACTGCTTGCTTTGAGGCGTGATCCCTGAGAGACTAGTGAAGAGTAGTCTCCAAACACACCCATCCACTGCCAATATCTAGGCAGGCTCCTGGAATGGAGAGTGCTGATTGCATTGATGGATGAGCTCCTCCTGTCCATAGAGGTGCGGAGGGCATGCACACCTGTCCTCCTGCATGTCTCAGGAATGACCACTGGATTCGCCTGTCTTGCCTCAGACGAAGCAGGGAAAGCTCAGAAAAGACTCCAGTCCTTCCTCTCAGAGGGAGAGTGGTGTCGGGGAAGTGTCCCCCTTCCTCCAGAGTGCACACCAAGTGCTCACTTCCCAAATCCTCTTTAAGGACTACTGAAGCTACTGGGGGAAAACGACGAGATGGCTTTCCATCTCCTTTACCTCTGCCGAGAGCACCATCCCCCAGCTCCCCCTCTGCCTGGCTGGGGTCAGCGCCTGGAGGAAAGGCAGCCGGCGGGTGCTGAACCCAGGTGTGATGTTGACAGGAAGAGGGAAATGCTTTGTAGACAAGGCAACTGTTCACCCTCCAGTGGTGCGGCCTGGCCCCAGACAATCCTTGCAGCTACTGGACACGCATAGGTGACCATGGCCATTTAAAAACACCATCCTCCATCAATGCCCCATATCTGACCAAAGACAGACATGGTCACAGCAATGCAGGCCTTTGTTGCCTTCAGCTGGACTGTCATCAGTCACTACAGGCAGGCGTTAAAGCTTCAGCTAGGTCTGCACAGGCCTTGCTACTCTGGGGCCAGGCCAGGCCATCTCACCAGCCTTGGGTTTAGTCTCCAGGACCCTCCATGGAACCAGCCCGTGTTATGGCCGAGAGCACCACCAGTCTTCTGTACAACCACCATCCCTCAATAGTAATCTCTCTCAAGGCCTTCTCGGATCTGGGACTTGTTACCAGCAGAGATAAGAGTGAGCCCAAACCCCACGGCCTTCAGACCAAAGCAGAAAACTTGCCTCTTTCAGTGGGCTTCCCCCCAACCACAACCCAACACAGCAGAGGAGGAGGAGGAGGAGGAGGAGGAAAAATTGAAGTCAAGAAGAGAGGAGCAGCAGAATGGAAGGAAGGGTGGGAAGGAAACCAATTTAAAACTGTAGCCTGATGGCCTTGGGCAGCAGAGAGGACACATATCTGGGTGAAATTTTTTCAACCAAACCCTTTTTTTCAGCAAAAAAAAAAAAAGGCAGATTTGACAAATTTGTGTCAGTTTCACGGGATTGTTTCAGTCGGGGAAAAACCTAACACAAAATCAAAACCTTTTGATTCAAAGCCACTTTTTATTTGACGTTTTCCTTGAATTTTATTTTTTTCACCTTAAAATGTTTTTTAAAGGTTTATGCTCAAAACAAAACATTTTCATTTGAAACCACTTTTACTTTTTGCAAAAAGAAAAGGAGTACTTGTGGCACCTTAGAGACTAACCAATTTATTTGAGCATGAGCTTTCGTGAGCTACAGCTCACTTCATCAGATGTATACCGTGGAAACTGCAGCAGACTTTATATACACACAGAGAATATGAAACAATACCTCCTCCCACCCCACTGTCCTGCTGGTAATAGCTTATCTAAAGTGATCAACAGGTGGGCCATTTCCAGCACAAATCCAGGTTTTCTCACCCTCCACCCCCCCACACAAATTCACTACCACCACCAGCAGGAGAGTGAATTTGTGTGGGGGGGTGGAGGGTGAGAAAACCTGGATTTGTGCTGGAAATGGCCCACCTGTTGATCACTTTAGATAAGCTATTACCAGCAGGACAGTGGGGTGGGAGGAGGTATTGTTTCATATTCTCTGTGTGTATATAAAGTCTGCTGCAGTTTCCACGGTATACATCTGATGAAGTGAGCTGTAGCTCACGAAAGCTCATGCTCAAATAAATTGGTTAGTCTCTAAGGTGCCACAAGTACTCCTTTTCTTTTTGCGAATACAGACTAACACGGCTGTTCCTCTGAAACCTGTCATTTTACTTTTTGATTCACCGAATGTCCAAAAAAATCATTTTCAGTTTGATGGTTTCTCCTGATATTTCTTTTTTTCCCAGTGAACCGACAAATCCCTGACAGATCCTTGTTGACACCCAGACGCTGCGGTGATGGGCACCTCTAGAACAATCTGATCTCCTCCCCACTGATTTTCCTCGTCGTTGCACTATTCTGCGTGGGGGGGCCCCTCTGCAGTTTGGGGACCTTGAATTTTCAAAGAGAGCTCCGATTTTGTCCAGCTCAGCCTAGCAGTCTCTGCTTGGGTTTTCAGCTTTTTGCTTGTGACCTGCATGGGCGTGGGTGGGGTTTCTGAAGCGAATCCCTGCAGCGGGTGCATAGCCACAAGCCTCTGCCATCTTGATGAGCTGCCCTCATTGGGGAGAGCGGGGGGCGGGGGTGGTTGCTTCCTCCCTTTCTTTCTATCTGCCAGGCCTTTCGCTCCCCAGCAGCGAGACTGGGAGGCAATGCCCCGTGAGGGGCTGGTCCGAGATTCCTGGAGGCCGACGTGCTTTCCTTCTGAGTCACAGCATTCCTGTCAGGTCAGAGACTGCAGGCAGCAGGCCCTGCGCAGCAAATCCTATTAACAATCGCCCCAGCTCCTCGCACTCTCCCTGAACTCCCCTCTCAAAACAAATTTCCCCTGAGCACTGGAGGCCAGGATCCTCCGCCTGGCATTGGTACCACCCACCCGTGCAAGAGAACACACAGCAGAGCCGGAGCTGGGGTGGCGGGAAGATCCTCAGGGCTGTACAAAGGAGGCTGGCGGGAGATGTGGCTTGGAAAATGGTTTTAGCAGAGCGAGGCCTGGGCAGCGCTGGCCGCATGCCCCAGCCTGAATCTGTGCTAGCCCCGGGCCAGGAAGTCCTGTTATTGGCGAACATGGCATGAGCTGCTCGTGGTGCCTCACTACTGCTACCGGATCTGGGATCTATTAGCTGTCAGTACCGTGCAGAATGGGGCAGCCACTCTAAGTAAGAGAGAAGGGTCCCTGGGGATGGAGACAGCCCCTCTCAGTGTGGGGCAGAGGGGCCTGGGCTAGAGACAGCCCCTCCTGGCCTGGGGCAAAAGGGGCTCTGGATAAGTGAAGGGAGCGGACCCAGCTCCTGCTCACACCAGTGCAGATCAGGGAGCACTCTCTGGAGGTCAGTAGCAGAGCTTTGTCGCAGTGAAACGGGGGCAGGCGAGCTCTCTGTGAGGGGTCTGCAGGGTCTGCGGTGGGAAGAAGGCACCAGGACCTGGTACCCAGATGTTATGCCCTAACCTGTGCGCCTGTACCTCAAGCCAAGCTCCGCCTTGAATCCCAGCTGGCTTAGGGCCGGATCCTGCAGTGTGCGCACCCAGGGCTTCCACTGCCTGCAGAGGGAGTAGAAGGCGGTCTGCCCGTTCGGGATTGCTCGCTGCTTTGCAGGAGAAGCCTTGACTCACCAGACTTCGCAAGAAATTAATCTCTAATCTTTTCTACCTGTCAATTTCCACCTCTTCCTTTTCTTTATTTCAAAGAAAAGAAAAGAGGAACAAGAAGGAGCCGTCCGGCCCCCCAGCATGCCACTCCCCTCTGTATTTCTTCCTAAATTCTGCTCCGTCCTTCTCTCCAAAGAGAGCTAGAGGTTTCCTGAATATGTAGACGAGGCAGAGTGGAACAAGTGGATAGGGTCCTACACCGGGACTCAAGGGCTGCAGTCTAGTCTTGGCTTTGCCACTGGCTTCCCATGTGACCTTGGGAATGTCACTTTGCGCCGCCGTTTTCCCCGTACCCCTATTGGCATTGTCAGCTCTTCAGGACAGGACTGTCTCATACCCAGTGTGTGTGTGGCTACTAGCACCATGGAGCCCAGGTCTCAGTCATTCATGGGGTCTCCAGGAGTCACTGCATTTTCTGGGTACTCCGCTTGCTGAGTGCTCGAACCCTAGGAAAATCTGGCCTCAATTGTGGGTGCTGAGTGCTTGAAAAATCAGGCCCTGAGCTCTTTTGAAAATCCATGCCTCAGTTTCCCTGCCTGTAAAATGAGGGTAATGATACTGTAAAGTGCTTTGAGATCCATGGACAAAAAGCCCTAGATAAGAGCTGGGTGGTGTTGCTATATATCGCCATAGTAACCTTCTTTCCCAGAAGCTGTTTCTTGTGTTAATTTCCCTTTCTCTGTTTAGAGTTCCGTGTTTACCACGTTTCCTCATTTTTGTAAATGATCAGCTTTCCTTTTTAACCCCAAGCTCACACCTCTTCCCTCCCACCCTGAGCACTCTTGTCGGCCTCGTCAATCACTTTTAAAACAAAATCTCCCTTTTTTTTGGAAGAAAGCCGCTTCTCTAAAAGAGGTGCCATCAAGTTACAAAATAATAAGGGGCTTTCCTGTGTCCATTACAATACCTGGGGGTGGGGGGAATGTAATGTGATCTAGTGAATAAGGGACTGGATGAAGAGTCAGGAGCCCTGGCTTCTATTCCTGGCTCTGCCACCGGTTTTCTGGGTGATCATGGGCGAGTCACTTCCATGATGTTTCTCTGTGCCTCAGTTTCCTCTCCCTCCTTTGTCTGGCTTGTCTCATTAGATAGTAAGTTCTTCGGGGAGAGATTGTATCTTACTTTGTGTATAGGACATAGCACAATAGGGCCCTGATCTCATCTGGGGTCTCTAGGTCCTACCATAATAACGATCAGCTAGTTGGCATTTCACCGTGGAGACTGTCCTAACCACCTGTTATCTGTAGATGTTAATTCACTACAGGTCCCACCTCTTTCTCTCACCCATACATGTGAACTCCATGATAAGTTATCTACTGTGTACTTCAGAAGGATGACAGTCCAAGTCCCCAGGACTGGGATTTGAACCTCTAACTCTGGCAAGCTTTAGGAGTGTAAACGCTGCTGTTTAGAGCTTCAAGTTTCCCCCACCAGCCTCATAGCCCTCATGCCAACCATCAGCTCCATATTTCCCTCTGGTCCTGTCTGCCAAGGCCCTCGCTCTGCAGTCAGTGACCGTGCAACCGTCTGCATGTTTGAGTTCCCCTCCCCACCTGGGCTGGGCAACAAACGACTGGTGAACCTAGCATTGCTGGAGGCCCAGATTCACGCAAATAGGATCTGCTCAGAATGAGCCCTGCCTGCTGGTCTCTGATGATGTTGTTGTTGTTTGTTTTGCTTTTCAAGATTGCGCTGCTGCTCAAAAGCAGATACGCCCACCAGCTACAGGAAACACTCCATCAAGATTACACTGTGGAAGAGCTCTGCGACGTAGGTCCACGGTACTATGGGACGCGTGTGGGCTGGGAGGTGCTTTCTTACCCAATCGATCTGTGTCCTGAGCATTCAACAGAGACAGATCTGCTGAGCGACCAAGACTTTTCCTGGTTTTCAATCCCGTTAGCCTGCAGGGGAGAGTGAGCTAAAGCCTCTTCCTTCTTGGGCAGCAGCCACAGATTCTTTCCTGCCGTGTTTTGCAACGTTTGCCCCTGGATGTCCCCTTATTCCAAGTCAAAATGTTCATGACCCCTCGCCATTTACTATAAAAGTAGGAGTTTTTTTTTTAAAAAGGCTCAATGACCCCAAAGTTAAGCCTAGATAATTGAATGGGGTGTAGTGGGAGAGGTTGGTGGAGAATACTGGAACCAGGGCTGTTACGGATTCTAGGCTCCCTGCTCTGTAACAGGGAGCAGGGCCGCCTGGAAATATCAAGCAGCCCTGGCTTGAGGTAGGGCTCCCAGCCCGGTGGCAAGGATCCTGGAAACACCCCTTCTCCCTCCCTCCCCGGCCAATTTCATTTCAAAAACTCATCATGAAATGTGGGTTTGATTTCTTTTTCGGAATGAGTTTTCAGAATTCCCACTCCGTGGGAAATCTGGACATGCAAGGCTCTGGCCTCAGGCAGAGTGAAATTTTGGTTTGGAAATTTTGCACTTGTCCGTGGCATGGGAATTCGGGAGTCTGGCCAGCCCTATTTAGATTGCAATAAACTTTTCAACACCACGTGCCCCAGTGGCTTCCCTTTTGGGCCCCCCCTTCCCTCCATGGGGGTTCACAACCCACCAACTGAGAAACATGGGTTTATTGCATTCCAGTGGGTCCCTCCTGAGCCAACCCATTGAGGGCACCAAATTCTGAACGGGTATCCCTCCGAGCCTCATTGATGCTGCAAAGCCCGTATTGCTGGTGATAAAGAAGAGATCCCAGCGTGGCTCTCGGATCCCAGGGTTACTGCAGGGCTGGGAAGGTGGCGGAGGCAAGAAACCTCTTTCTCTGATCACATTCAATCCAGGAATCATTAAGAGCCAGCAAACTCAGAGCCCCCCGGGTGCCACTTTTCATCATTTTCACATTCCTCGTCTCGTCACCGGTAGGCCACAGCCTCACCTGTGCCTGGGCCATCCCCACCCCTGCACTGTTTTTAGCCCTCGATTCTTTCCCCCACCCTCTCATCCAACACCTTCCCGGGAGCCCACACTGAGCATCGAGATGAGATACTCGTAACCATATGCCCCCTGGCAGGATTCCAGCCTCTTTCTCCTGCTCTCCAATTGCATCACCATTCCTATTCAATTCCAAAGCAGCAGTAGCCCTGATTGCTCATCACTCATGGCGGGGATGGTCCTGCTTTCCAGACACAAGTCCTGTTTCATGATTGGGTCAGCCCCCTCCGCCTGCAATCCTCCAGCATATTATAGGGCCAGCATCTTGCAATTTGCTTGTGTTATGCCTGGGGAGAGGCTGGAAGCAGGGCCGGAGCATCACTGGGGTGGGCATGGCTGTGGGAATCCACACCGTCTATTATATCTGCCCCATCAGCACACGAGTCGCTCACGCGGCAATGCCCCAGCCGGCTGCCACTTGGGATCAGCAGATTGGAATGCTGTGAGCTTGCAGAGCGTGGTTTCAGCGAGACGTTATCTAATGGAGGAGGAGGAGGGCGGATTAAGCCAAACCCACAGCACCGGCTTTCAATTAAACCAGAGGGAATTTACGGCTTCTCTTTCTGACACAGTAAACACAAGCAAAAAAAACTGCAGCCCTGGCAATCTTTAAGGTCCTGATCCTGAGAGGTACCCCCAGCTATTAGGCTGAGCCAGCGCCATGCAGGATCGGGGCTCCCTAGGCAGCCATAAATCTCCGCCCCACCCACATGAAGGGTGAGAGAAGAGACAGGAAGGCCCAGATCCTCAGTGGAGGTTTGGAGCCTAAATACTGTTTGAGGAACTAGGCCAAACTCACAGCAGGTCAGTAGGGGAGCCAGGAACAGAACCCAGCTCTCCCGACTTGCAGGCTGGTGCTTTAGCCACTGGATGGGTTTGCACAGCAAACTGGAAAACAAAACAAACCCTCGGGACTTTAAGATCGCCTGAATGCATCCGATGAAGTGAGCTGTAGCTCACGGAAGCTTATGCTCAAATAAATTTGTTAGTCTCTAAGGTGCCACAAGTCCTCCTGTTCTTTTTTCCTGAAAAAAGTGACTCCCAGTTACTGCCACCACAAACCGAGGAAGAACACACCAAGGGGAGGCATCAACCGAGTAGGGAAAAGTTGCAAGGGTGGAGGGCTTTCCCTCTCTGTACCTTTGCAGCATTTACCCTATGCACTGAGACATGTCAATCTCAGGCCCGGATCCTCAAAGGTATATAAACACCTAATTCCCAAATGGAGTTACTTTACTGAAGGAATCACTGTGATCATCCTGCATAACACAGGCCCACCAAACATTGGACAAGGATCATTCTCTCTGAGGCACAGAAGGCACAGTGACTTACCTAAGCCCGCTTAGTGAATAAGTAGCAGATTCAGGCGCAGAACCCAGGTCTCCTGATCGCTTCACCCAGTGATTCCAGCATCAATTAATAGCCAGGTGCTATATGGCAGGGAATAGATGGTCTTGGGCCAAATTCCCTATTGGAGTAAATAGGCACGGTATCATTGAAAGGAATTTAGGGTCAGATCCTGCAGGGCTGGAACAATGCTGAGTATTGGGATTTGTTTGTTTCTGCTCATTCTGGGTATTTCTAAATGACCGGGGAAAAGAGCATGCTTATGTTAGGCATCCCTCCTGCTTCCCCACTGTGACTGTGGACCTTAAACGTGTGTGAATTGCAGTTTGTAGTTTGGTGGTGTTATGATGAAGCCATCTCTTCTCTCCCTCAGTCCTGCCCATCTATCATGTCTGGATTGTGACACCCCACGGGCGGCTGGTGCGTCTCATTGATGGCTGTCACTGTTTGTGGGTTTAGGATTAGCTGGCCTACTGCACTATTAACAGCGTTTTACTAGCTTCCAGCTCCGCTGCCCAGTTTGAGTCAGAGATCTTAAGTGCTTAATGACTTTATTTCAAAGGAGGCATAAAACCCAACCTTCTCCATAAGATTTTCTGGCTGCACTTGGGACCTGATTCAGCAAAGCACCTGAACACATGCTCAATACCCAAAGTCCATGTGACTTACGTGTGTCCTGAGGTGCTTTGCAGAACCAGAGCATCAGGGACGTTTGTTGAGAGGGGCACAGAGGCCAAAACATGGTCTAGAAGTTTGAGAACAGGGAGCTCTGGATTCTCAACTGGATGTAGGTCTGACTAGATCACATCGCTCCCTTCTTTGAAGCTTGGACTCTCTGAATTATCCCAGCTCTGACTCTTCGTCATGGCCCCTCTCTGTGCCTCAGTTTCCCCCTCGGTAGAAATGAGGCTAATTCACCGGAGAGGGATATGTGTCTTGTGGGGTTGAGATTTCTGTTGCCTGTTTTGACTCCTTTGGAACTGTGACCCCCCCCAAGTCCCTAGCATCTGCATCCCAAGTACTTCCTTATACCCACTTCAGCTGCTCTCCTCACACGTTGTTTCCATCCCTTCTTGCACATGGAGTGGCCGCCCATGTAGCACACCTGTGTGAGAGATGTGAACTCATCAGAGCAAGGCCTGCCCCAGTGCACAGGCCAGTGGCTTAAGCAGAGCTGGGTTCTGTCCCTGGCTCTCCCACTTAATCATGAAGTGGTGCACTCCATGCCTCGGTTTATCCCTCTGTGAAATGGGGACAATGATGCTTGTCCAGGGTTTGATCCTACTATGAAAAGCACTACTGAAGTGATAAGTAATATTATCTCTTTTGTGCTGGTAAATTGGCATATCCAACTACAGGGCTGCATAAAGAAATACCTCAACCATTCTTCTTCCTGCTTTTTCGTTGAAACAGCAAAAACTTACCATAAATGAGCTCTGACTTGCATGTGGCTTTTCCAGAATCCAGCGCTAGGTCTGGACTAAGGAAACACCCTTCCCCCGAACCCTGAAAATTCCTCTTTTTCCTTTGAAATTCTTGTCCTTTGTGCCACAGTCATGACACAATATGGGCTCCCCCTAGTGCCAGAACCTCTTCGGGTTCAATAGTAGAGAAAGAACAACAGGTCGGTGTCATAAACTTGTCTTTTCTAAAGGCTTTGAATGAAGCCCCCGGGCAGGGGCTGCTAAAGAAATGTGGCAAATACAGTGCGAGAGGTAAAGATGAAGGACCAGATCCTCAGCTGGTTGTAAATCAGCATTGATCCACTGCAGTCAATGGTGTCATACGAGTTTCCAGTGGCTGAGCAATGCCGATATACTCCAGTTGAAGATCGTACCCTAGAAGCTGGCTGATAAATAGGACTAGGCGTGATCATGAAAAGGACGAGGCTAGACTGGTGCTCTCGGAATCAGATTTTGGACCAGTGTTGTTCAATATATTGATTAGAAGCCTGGAATGGAGATGAAGAGCAAGGTGGCAAAAATGTCTTCTGACCAGTTCTTTAGGTCCATGCAGAGGATTGAGGAGCTCTGGAATGGTTTAGCCAAAGTAGGTAACTGGGCAATTCCATGCTAGATGGAATTCAGTGCAGTGGCTGCCAGGTGATGGGGGCACTTTTCAGGGTCAATGGCCATTTTCCCAGGGTGAATCTCTACCACCTGTTCACCGCGGGAGGGAGCCAAGTCTTTGCCCACCCCAGGAAACTCTCCCCAGCCACCGGCTGCTAGCAACACAAGCGCTCCGCTCCACAAGGCCCGCTCTTTTTCCCAGATAGCAATTTACACACCCCAGGTTGTCACATTTGAGTGCCCAGGCCCTTGTCTTTTGGACACCGATCCGCTGCCTCAGTGGAAGCCTGGCACTCCAGTTTAACAATTGTCGTTTATTTAACAGAGCTGGAGATAGAGATTCAAATAAAAGCAAGTAGAAGGGCTTGGAAACATCAGGTTACAAATAAAAGAAAAACACAGAATGCAGGCGATAGCCTAGGCTTGTTAACAAGTTTCTTTGCTGTCTAATAAGGTATTTCTTACCCAATGGTTAGAGCTTACTGCCCAGGCCAGGCCAGAAAGCTGGGCTCCACATTGCATGAGACACTCCCACTGGTGGAGTGTCTCCTCCATAATGGGTAACAACATATGCTCTTTCTTCATCTCTTGTACAGTTTCTATTATCTCTTAGCCCAGGAGGTCCCCTATTCAGAGACTTATCTTGGGGTTCTTTTGACTTGAGGACTGACCAAGTCTCCACCAAGTCCAGACCGTAAACACAGGGCTGGGGCTGGCTACAGAGATGTCCACTGTTCTCCTTGCCAATTGTGTTAGCCCTGAGACCTGCCTTGCCTCAGGACACAAGTTTCACTTTCTCAGGTTTTGAAATCTAGAATTCAACACTTTGCACCTCTCTCAAGCTTTTTCCCGTACAAACCTCTCACAATAACCATGCCGATCAGCGAGTTCTTAGAGACCACCCAGGACCCGCTCTGGTAAAATATTGAGAAGATGTTTGTACACAGGGGTAATAATATACATGTCTGGGCAAATCTATGTCACAGGGATGCAGTCAGTTCTAACAAACTCCAGTGTGATATTAGAGAGATTGTAATCGTGATATCTAATTATAAAGATGAGTAAATCACTAAAAAAAAGTTAATAATAACCCATGGAACTTCCTGCCTCAGGATATTACTGAAGCAAATAGCTTGTGAGATTCAAAAAAGGATAAGAGATGAATGAGAATAGCATCCACACTTACACTAGCTAGGATGGATTTACCAGGGCACTCAATGCTCATGCGTCAGGGCATATGGTGTTCACAAATGGGGAGCCAAGAAGAAATGCCCCCTCTTCATGAGATAGTATTGCACAACTATGGGGGCATCATGCAGGTTTTATGTCTTCCTGTGAAGCATCCGGCTTAGCCCATTGCCAGAGACAGGATACAGAGCTCGCTGGACTATTGGTCTCATCTGGCAGTTCCTGTGCTCCTAGAAGAACTAATCAATACATATAATTACTTTTCCCAAGAGATGCTCAGTGCACATAACCAGCTAGGCACAAATGTTGTAATGCAGCTGCTTTTCCACCTGCCCCCACATCCTGGTTTGTGCCATCTCATCCTGAGAATGGAAAAGTCCAGGTGCTCTTGCATTAGCGGGGCAGGGTGGTTGGGCGTGTGAGGGATTGGATTGCAGGGGTCGCTGGTAAATAGCCAGGTTCCTTCAGAGCCACCCTGATCTCTCTGTTTCTAGTAGTGGGGGGTCTTTGCACTGAGTTCAGTGGGAGCTGGATTGGGCCCTAGAATTCCCCTTCTAATTGGCCTTTTCCACACGCTGTTAAGGAGGGACGCTTTTATCAGATGATTGTTTCTATGCATTTAGCTTATGAAATTATTGCAATGGTCCCAAGCCGGTTGGCGACTCGGGGTTAAATGCAGTTGTATTTTCAAAGTAATGATTGCTTATGAAATGTCAGCCGCTCCGGGCGAGAGCCAAACTGTGTGAGGGCTGGCACCATTACTATACCCCACGCAGGGCCAGATGCTCAGCTGGTGGAGAGCCCCGTAACCCTGGTGATGGCAAGGGAGCTGTGCTGATTAACAGCAGCTGAGGATCTGGCCCGTATATTTCTAAATGAACATCAGCGTCCCAGAACCCTCCTCCCACCCCCCACCATATGGGTGGATGGCTGAACGTGATGTCCAGGCCGATCCCAGGACTTGGCTTCCCTTGACTGGAGAGGCCATGAGAGCTTAAATGCAGGCTGAGAAGCCAGGAGGAGCAGCAGGTTTGTAAAGGCTGGAGGGGAGGGTGTAGCAGCCCTTTGCTCTTGAGTCAGCTGCACTCTGACTCAGTCTCAGCTGGCAGGGCGGGCGAAGACCTTTTCCATGCCAGCCCATTGCCTCTGCTGATTCAATTAACTAACGATGAGGCTGCTGGTGCCCTGACCGGTCTAAAGAACAGCATGTCCGAGTGGTGCACTCCTTGCCCTCCACGCAGGCCTCCAGCCCCGTGGGCGTCTCGCCGAGCCAGCCGGAGCTACTCTGAAAAAATAACGAGGCAGAAATGGCCCCGCTGCTCCTTGAATGCATTTCCTCCGCGTCTCTTCCGTTTGCTCACTCAGATCTGCAGCCCCCAACCTTTCGTGCTTTTCAGCCCTACCGAACCCTTCGGGGTGGGGAAGTGAATTCCACTCCACACCTGTGCAGACCCCCTGACAGAAGCAGGGTCGCGAAGGCAGAGGGATGGCACAGGTGTCACTGAGGGCCTGGTTTGTCCTGGCGAGCATGTGTCCTTAGGGGCGAGTGGCATTGTGATGCCCAGGAAGGAAAGAATCCATCCTGCCTCTCAGATCTCAGGGTGAGTTTGTAGGTTTGGCAGCTTGTAAACTGAGCACATTTGCCCCAGAAGCCCATGTGACCATAATCTTGCAGACCCACTCTTGCAATTCCTACGTTTTCTGTTTCCCTCTTCAGCCAAGCAGTTAAATGTTCTTCTCCAGTAAGGCAGTGTCCTTAAGAAGGCTTCAAGAGGACAGAAAGAGGGTTTTCTTTCCCCCTGTGCTTGGCAAGGAAGATGTCTCTCTAATCTCCAGAGAAGTTAATAGCCTCCTGTCCTAACATCAGTTGTTCTAAGCCCATTCCTGCTCTGGGTAAAGACCACTGGAATTTTGCCATTGACTTCAGTGGGAGCAGGTTCTCTGTTCCCATATGACTCTGGTTTCTTAACACTTTGTGGCACATGTTCATTCTTCAGACAGCCGCTATCCATTGCTGGCAAGGGGTGTGTTCTCTGTGCAGAATTTGCCCAGCAAGGCAGTGCAGCAGCTGAGTATAGAACCCAGGTGTCCTGGCTCGCAATCCCCTGCTCTAGCTACTAGACACTCCTGGAGCTGGGGCTAGAACCCAGAAGGACCCGCGCTCCCCTCTCCATGCACGTCTGAGGCCACGTCTGCACAACAAAATTGAGTCAACCCCACATACAGCCGCTGCTGTAATCTCACCGCTTGTGCGTGTCTGTGCGTTGCTCTTTGTGCAGGCAGTGCCCGTCCTCCCCAGGAGCGAGGGCACCGACTGCACTGTCCGTGTGGGGCCTTGTGGGACGGCTCCGGAAAGTCAGAGTAAGCCGCACTGTGTCTACGCCGACGCTGCATTGGTCTAACTACGTCGGCCCTGAATCAATGCTGCTCGTGGAGGTGGAGTTATTAAGTCGGCGTAACAGGGCTGTTACATCAGCGGGAGTGAAATGTCAGTGTAGACACTTCCGTAGTTAGGTCGCCATAAGCTGCCTTGGTGGTGTAGACGAGATCTGACTCTTCAGCAAACTCTCTGGCACAGATCACCTGGGTGGAGTCTGCAGGGTGTAAGGTGCTCAGAGATTCAGCACCCTGCAATTCTCCATAAAGGAACTTAACACCTTCCAGGATGAACCCCTCTCTCCCACTCCCGGGGGGCGATTGCCTACAACAGGAATGGAGCTACGCCGAAGGGACGCTGATCATGAGCGGTGCTGAGCCCCTCCAGTACCTACTGCAGTCCTGGAGATCAGGATCAGGCCCAAACCACCTCTGACTCTGATGGGGGTTGAATGTGGCTGTGTGACACTCGGTCCACACCGACTGGCACAAAAGGGATCATCAAAATCACTGCCAAGCGCTCAGGCTGGAAGCACCAGCTCTCAAGTGCTGCACAATCAGCAATCCTCCATCTCTGAACAGCTGGGCTCCTACCACAGGGCTGGCAGCTGACAGCCCCAGAGACACGTCCTCCCGCTCACCCCTCTGCTCCTTCCCCCATCTAGGTAATAAATTCTGCAGCTCAACAGAAGGCAGAAAACTCGTTGGCATGACTCTCTCCTCCCATAACCCCTCTCTCAAGCTCTCCCAGCAGCACCCCAGCTCCCAGCATCACTGGACGGGCAGAGAGGAGAGGGAAAGGATTCCCCTGCATGCGTTGGAAGGGATGGAGCAGTACTTGGGCTCGGAGGGGAGAGATAGCTGGACGCTGTAGAGACTCGGGTCTAGTGGGAGGCTTTTGCGTCAATTGCTATTCATGGCATCACAGACAGGGTCCCTCTTGCTGTTAGTGGAACCAGGAGCTTGGGGGCCTGTGAGTGAAACTGACTTCATCCTCTTCAAACCTCAGGAACTGGGCTTCCAGAGCAAAATCCCCATCCCAGGGCACAAGGCCCACCTTTCCCCTGCTGGCGGTTACAGTCTCTGCACTGGGAGCACAGGGGCTAGGGGATCAGGATAAACATGGATCCTTGTTCCCATCTGTGGCAGGGTGATGTGCTCAGGGCATACAGAGAACCCCCTCCATGGTCACTCCTCCCGCCACCCCATGCAACCCTACCGCAGGCCTCTTGCTCTGGTCCCCTCTGCGCCCTGGTGAATTTCACCCTCTGAGCTCTTCATTAGCTCGCAGCACAAAACCCACCTATGGCGTAGCAGGATCCCGTCTCCCCACACCCAGCCTCAGATCGCTGCCCTGTCCCCCACCCCGTGCCTCCGTTTCCCCATCTGTAGCACAGGGATGGTACGGACGTACCCACCCTAGGGATGGTGGTGAGTCTGACTTCAAGGATGAGTTCAAATCTGCATCAGGACGGAGCTGATGGTACGTCCGGTTGAGGGTGCATCGCCAGAGGCGAGGGGGCCAGGACGGGGATGGGAAAGTCTGGGCTGAGGTTCCCTGCCAGAGCCGTGGGAGGGAGCAGGACCGGAAGAGCAGCGGTGTTGCATAAGGACAGCAGCACCTTGCTATACAGCTGCAGGGCAGGGTGTAGGGAGAGCGGGCAGGGCTCATTGCAAGGTGCCCGGGCAGAGCTCCATGCCAAAACCGACACTTGTGCCACCAGATGCTAATACCCCTCCACTTGCATTGACCCTAAATCGGCCGGTGTATTGTTTTTTTTCAAAACAAGGGGAGGAAAGAATAATAGTTTCCCCAAAAGTTTCTTCTCTTTTCTTGCCTGAGTGGAGGCTAACAGTGAATGAACTGAAGTTATGCCCCACCCGCTGCCTCTGTGCAGATTGTTTGGCTGTGTACAGCCTAGGCCAGGACTCCGCCCCCTCCCCACCCAGCTTTCCTAACAGGGTTACTCACGCTATTGCTTGGGAGGGTTTGTTGTGAATCGCTATTATTCAGAAAGAGACCATAAAACTGCCTGCCTTAATCGGGCTCGGCAGGGTGTCTCCAGGGAGTTCCTATTTCATTAGCACTCGCCTCTCCCTGCTGCGGGCACCCGCGAGAGCTGAGCGCACCGGGGCGTTTTACAATCGCCCTTCGCGTGGGGCATCATCAAAGCATCACGCAGGTGCTAGCTGATTAAGCTGAGCCGGGAGAGGCTCAAAGGGGAAACTGAGGCACCAGGCGGCAATCTGCCCTGCCCAGTAAGCCAGTGCCAGAGCTGGGATTGGAACCTGGAGTTCCTGTCTCCCTGCCCGGCGCTTAGATCACTAGGCCAGGTTCCCCTGCTCTGTCATTCATTAATTGTGTGTTGGCTGGCTGGTTCTGGGCTCTGCGTAGGCTGGTGTTATGTTAGCACGCGCACACGCAGAGGCGGGCCGGCAATTGAACCCAGGATCTGACAGAGCCGGGCCTCAGTATATAGGTCAGGCCCCTCCATGCCCTCAGATGTGCTATGCTAAACGTGGGGGTCCCGGTTTAGGGCCCTGGCTGGTCTGTCTCTTTCTTGGCTCCGTTCGTGTTCACACGGTGCCCTGTGCATCGACACAGCTCTTCCTGATCAGCAGAGACTGCCCCACCAGGAGCAGGTGCCAGGCCCCAGCGATCTCACGCTCGGAAAGTACCAAAGAGGTAACCCCACAGATAAAGGCCTCTGTTCCCCCAGGCTCGGGCAGAGATATTATGAGTCCCTGTGGCAAGGAGAAGGAATTAACCTTGGGGCAGAAGCTTCCTGGAAACAGAACCTCTTGGGGGCTACAAAGGAGCCCTGCAGAGACCTGTGACCATGCCCCATCCTCACACCCCGCACTTTACAGACAGAGGAAGGGGGTAAGGTCAGGCCTTGCTGGCGGGAATCTGCTGGCAAATGCAGGCAGAGGATGCAGCCGCCCCTACTTCAACCCTGGTCTTTCTGCTGCTGGGGCCCCGCAGCACTGGGTCGGCCCCAGTAGGTTCGGATGTCTGAGGGGGAGATGGGGAGCCGGCAGGGCTGAGTGTGGCTGATGCTGCTGGAGCGGTCTCTCTAGGGCCGTGGTTCTCGAACTTTTTGGACTGGTGACCCCTTTCACACAGCAAGCCTCCGACTGCGGCCCCCCCCTTCTAAATTAAAAACACCCCCCATTTTTGATTTCGCGCTATTTTAAATGTTCGATTTATATTTCAATTCTTTAAAATGAATTGACCTTTTCTCACCGTTTTCACTTAAGACGAAAAGACGTTTTTGTTGAATTATGGTCATAAGCAGAAAAGTTTTTGGTGTTTTTTTTTTTCAAGAGTTGCTGTTTGATCCTGGGAAGAAAGGACACTATCACTTTTCGCAGCCGACTTACTGGAACCCCATGGCCACCCTTACTTCTGCACTGCTGCTAGAAGCAGGTGCTGCCTTCAGAGCTGGGTGGCGGGCTGGATGCCTACTTCCGAAAGCAGTGCCACCTCCAGCAGCCGCGCAGAACTGCAGGCGTAAGGGTGGCCATGTCAGACCATGCCACCCTTACCTCTGCATCTCGTTTGACATTTGCTTTGGGAGGGGTGGCTACGGTGGGCGGCTAAAGCAAATTTTGGGGGTCCTATAACCGCTGCAAAGCCCCCCTCCCCCAGCGCCACTCCTGCCTGTGTGTCTGCTTGTTAAATTATAAAATTACTTCTTTTTTTTTTTGCCAATCTCCGTGTACTGATTGGTCTGCGGTTTTAGGCGCCTCGTCAGCTGCTGAACAATCAAGCCCTCTCATGTTGTCTCAGTCCCATCATTTTAGTCTCGACAACAAACCTGCACACAAAATAGACAATCCCCAGACTCCAATTTCCTTAAAGTGGTGCTAATCCAAATATATATTTTGTTCAGGAACAGCGCTCGCAAACATTATCCGTTGACAATACTTTTTGCAGTAAACACACGAGATTGCGACGGAAAGGTGTGTGTAATTTTCTAAAATACTCGATGTAAATGATATATTTCATAGCAGTTGCTCTGTTTCGTGCATGTACTCGCGACCGCCACCTAACAACCTCGTGACCCCCTGAGGAGTTGCGACCCCCAGTTTGAGAATCCCTGTGCCGGGGAGAAGGCATCTTAGGGCAGATAAGCTGCCACTGGCTGTGCAAACCCAGCTCGGTCCCTTGGCAAGGCTGAATGGGTGTTTTGAACTGAGCTCAGGAGAGAGCACGTCTTCCCACCTGTTCTCTGTTTACCTTCCTCAATGGAATCCACCCTGCCAACTTCCCCCCTGCGCAGCCCAGATAAAGAGAAGTCACAAAGGTTCAGATTTTCTTCGGGCAGCCGTGAACCAGGAACTGTCGCCCATGGGCCTTGTTAGTTGCCTGAGCATTTGAACAGAGGGTAGCTCTGCTCATGAGCTTCGGCCCTCCCAGGCATAAGGGGGCAAAGTGACATGCCCAAGGTCACACAGCATGTCAGTGGCGGAGTCATTGCCAGGCTCGAACCACTAGACCGTACTCCCTTCTCAGAGCTGGGATCAGAACCCTGGAGTCCTGACTCCCAGTCTCTTACTCCTACTATGATGCCAGACTCCCTTGCAATTATGTATCTTTTAACACCTTCAATGCTGAATGACCTGGGCGTGGTGGCTGACATAACTGGTGTGTCTTGCTGCTCCATCCGTCTAAATGCAGATTCAGTGGCGACTGCAATCACAGCATGCCCTCGTCCTGGCAGAGACTCCCCGCATCACCAGGGGGAAGGGATCTGACAGCTCGAATCAATCCTGCCATGACTGAGGGTCATGTCGTTGTGAAGGCCAGATTAGAGCAAGCAGCCCTGCTGGAAAGAGTGGCTGACACAATCCACCCATTTCGGGCCCCTCCCATCAATAGACTGTGATTTTTTTTTTTTTGAGTGCGCCAGAGCAAGGCTTTATTACAGACCAAAAGGCACCCACTGAGCCCCAAGTACTCAGCTCGTCAGAGATTTACACAGGGGCCAGTCGTAGGCCAGAGCAGGGGGATACTGTCCAGGGGGCTGGGGGGGGCGCGTCTGGGCTCTGTGCACAGCCAGGCCTGTGCCACCCCCAGCTGCAGGGGCACCAGCTGTTGCGTCAGGAGGCTCCGCCGAGCAGCCCCCGGCCCCAGGCTGGATTTGCGGGGCCTCACTGGTCCCATTCGTCTGGAGGAAGCTGCCGCTGCCAAGGGCCGCAGGGGGTCCCTCCCTGGGCAGGGGTCACGCTCGCTCCTGGAGCTCCAGGCTGGGCCGTCGCAGGGCCTGATGCTTTTGGAGCCCCCGCAGCTTGAGGAGTAGCTCCTGCACGAAGGCCTGCGTGCTGTTGTGACACGACTTCAGGATGCCCTGCAGCTACGCGGCCCATGCCCCGTCTGCGTCCAGCTCCAGGAGTTCGTCAATGTTCACTTCCTCCGGCATCTCTGCCTCCCGGCCCCAGCACAGCTCCTCCAGGCGCCCGTCGATCCATTTCTCGGTGTCCAGCCGCCGCTGCAGCTCCTGCCGGTCGTACTTCACCGTCACCGGGGCTTGGCGCTTCTAGATCTCGGGGCTGCGGGCCGGCTCCACCCAGGGACTCCCCGGAGAGCGCGCCGGAGACCCCCGTCCCAGCCGCCTGCCCACCCGGTTCGCAGCCATCCCTGCCCAGAGCCGCAACCCCGCTCAGCATCCACAGAAATCCCAGCAGGTTCGATAGGTCACTGGGAGGCTGCAGGTCATGGTTAAACAGCTCTCGGCCCTAAATCCTTTAACTGCTCTCTGGTTAATTATTCCGGCCCCTGTACAGGGCTCCTGCTATTTCTGCCTGGAGGTAGGAGAGGAAAGGCTGGATTATCTGTCACACTTAGACAGTAGGGATGAGATACAGGCTGGGCCAAAAATCCCCTCCTGCAAAATACAGCATGCCACGCCCCATACCCCCCACTCCTGCAAAATGCAGCGTGCCGCGCCCCATACCCCCCACTCCTGCAAAATACAGCATGCCACGCCCCATACCCCCCACTCCTGCAAAATACAGCATGCCACGCCCCATACCCCCCACTCCTGCAAAATGCAGCGTGCCGCGCCCCATACCCCCCACTCCTGCAAAATGCAGCGTGCCGCGCCCCATACCCCCCACTCCTGCAAAATGCAGCGTGCCGCGCCCCATACCCCCCACTCCTGCAAAATGCAGCGTGCCGCGCCCCATACCCCCCACTCCTGCAAAATGCAGCGTGCCGCGCCCCATACCCCCCACTCCTGCAAAATGCAGCATGCCACGCCCCATACCCCCCACTCCTGCAAAATACAGCATGCCGCGCCCCATACCCCCCACTCCTGCAAAATGCAGCGTGCCGCGCCCCACACCCCTCCCCCTGCTCTGCAGGGAATCGCCTCGGTACATAATGGAACAGCCTCTCATTGCGGTTCCCAAGAATAGTGCTGGGGGGTATTGAGTTGTGGGAAGAGGCTTGTGCATTAGCTCTGAATGTGTTAAACTTGTTGCAAGCCGGGTGCTGGACAGCTGCCCCCTCACCTGTCCATGCGGCCAAGGGAGGGAATCAGGCACTCCCCAGTCTGAGTCTTCGCTATCTTCCCCCTTCCCCCTTGGCATCACTCCCACCCGCTCTGTTACTGAGGTGCTGCGGGCTGGGGCCGAGCAGGGGGCCTAGGATGCAGGGGCTGCAGAGATCTCACACATGCCCTGAAGCTTCCTCCTTGTAAGTGCAAAGCCGCGGCCAGGGTCTAAGCCCTGGCCTCACTGAAGCCACTGGAAATGCTCGCTTTGACGTCTGTGGGCCCAGTGTAGGGATAGCAATGCAGGGAGCAAACCGCAGGGAGACTTGGGTCTGCAATGACCCCACACCCAATCCAACTGCTCCCCTTCCCTCCCCCCCACCCGCAAAACTAGGGACATTGGACTTCTCCTGCGGGATCTGAGTGTTGCAGCTTGGGCCCATCTCTGTGAATATTGGTCCCTCCCCAACAAGTTTACAAGATAAAGGGTGGGAGGGGAAACTGAGGCACAGAGCAGGGAAGTGACTTTCCCAGAGTCACCCAGCAAGCCCATGGCAGAGCAGGGAATAGAACCCAACACCTGAATCCCAGTCCAGTGCCTTTTCTATTGGATGCTTCCATTTCCTTATCTAAATGTAGCCATGCGGCTGGGGGAAGAGGGGGGTGGTGCTGGCAGGGTGGCCGTGTAGGCTCCCTGGGTTGCAAAACTTGGGTGCTCCTGGCCCAGCCTCTCCAGCCCATTCTACTGCTCCCCTTTATCCCCAGTTCGTATGCCTCAGTCCCAGCAGAGCACGGAGCAGTGACGCTCAGTGGGGAAGGTTCCGCAGAAGAGTTGGTGACAAGAGATGTCAGCTGATGTGGTCTTTCTGAGCTGGGTTACGGGCAGGCTGTCCAGGAGGGGTGGCAGCATTTGTTACACCTGAGAGGTACAGAGGTGATGATACAGCCAGGGTTGTATTTACCTGGATACCAAATCCCGGCCTGCCTAATGATCTCAGCCACTCCATTCCAGCACCTTCTTATGTATACCTGCCTCGCACAGGGAGAGAATCCCATGGGCTCCAAAAGCCTTTGGCTCAGGCCCAGGAGGAGAAAATGGTGTTGAAGAACACAGGATGGGGAATCAGGACTCCTAAGCTATATGCTTATAACATTTGCAGAGGACACCAGACTGGAAGGGGTTGCAAGCACTTTAAAGAAGCCAGGATTAGAATTCAAATCCGACCTTGGCAAATCAGAGAATTGGTCTGAAATCGACAAGGTGAAATTCAATCAAAACAAGTGCAAAGTCCTTCACTTGGGGGCGGGAAATCGAATGCCCCCTAGATAATGGGGAATAAGCAGCTAGGCTGAAAAGGATCTGGGGGCAATAGTGGATCACGAATCCAGTGAGAGTCAATTGAGTGTGATGAATTTATGGAAAAGGCTCAGTTAGAGAACTGTGTCCAGTTCAGGGCACCACACTTTAGGAAAGATGGGGACAAATTGGAGAGAGTCCAGAGGAGCGCAACAAAAATGCAAAAATGTTTAGAAAACCTGACGTATGAAGAAAGGTTACAAACCCTGGGCATGTTTAGTCCTGAGAACAGAAGTCTGGTAACAGTCTTCAGATATGTTAAGGGCTGTTATAAAGAGGATGGGGATCAGTTGTTCTCCTTGTCCACTGAAGGTAGGACAAGAAGTAATGGGCTTCATCTGCAGCAAGGAAGATTCAGGTAAGATATTAGGAAAAAATGTCTAACCATCAGGATTGTTAAGCTCTGGGACAGGCTTCCAAGGGAGGTTGTGGAACCCCCGTCATTGGTGGCTTTTAAGAACAGGTTGAACAAACACCTGTCAAGGCTGGTCTAGGTTTACTTGGCCCTGCCTCAGAGCAAGGGCCTGGACTAGATGACTTCTCAAGGTCCCTTCTCGCCCTACATTTCTGGGATTTCTATTATTCTATTCCTGACTCACTGTGTGATCTTGGGCAGGATGTGCTCCCCTCTCTGCCTCGGTTTCCGCGTTTGGAAAGTGGCCTTAATAATGATGAAGACCCAACCACCTACTGATGGGTGTAAAACACTCCGGTGTGATGAAGGTGATAGAGGTGTTCAGAACAGTAGTATTAGGAATAAGCTGCCGTTTCTCATGTATCTGAACTGTCGATCAAAGCTTTGGCACGTCTTGGAAAAGCAAGGCCTGCTCAGGTCTGACTTGTGGTTCTACAGAACCGTCCGTCCCGTGGCTCCCTGCCTCTGCCCAGGGGTAACATTAGCAGAGGTGACTTACAGACCCACCCCGGGAGCAGCTCTGTTGCGTAAGGTGTTGACACCTCCACACACAGTCGCCTTCTCTGGCCCATTCGAATGGAGGCCAGCCCAAATGAGGGGCGGGGTCCTTGTCCAGACCCAAGCCCTCGCTGGGAAGTCTGGGTCTTCCCAAGGACCAGGGGGTGGGTGGATGCTGGGCTCTGGCTCTAGGAGTCAGCCAGCTTCCCTTCATGGGCTCTCCACATCTGGGGGCTGTTCTGTTCTTTAGCACATCTGTCCAGCATACATCTCTGTCCCGCACACACATTTCCCCTCCTTCCCCCTGGCCTCGCCAGCACTGGCAGCAGGCAGCACCCTGCTCTCTCTGTCACCCTCCGCAGTGAGACGTGGGATTCGTTCGCTTCGGGTGCCGTTTTTAAACCATCTCAGTGGGGCTGGGGAGCAGAGGGGCCCACACAGCTCCCCTGGAAGGGCAGTGCCATTGCCCAGAGCACTGTTTGGGAGGTCTCTGCATGGCAGAGCGCCGAGGGTGTGCCCACCGCCATCTAGGAGAGGCAAGGTGGATGTGTCTGATGCATAAAGCTGCCCGCCTCCTAACTATGGGTTCCACTAGCCCCCACATTCCTTCCCAGCCCTAATGGGTGCCTTTCTGGCCGGCGTGCCCCAACCTGCTGGGCTGCTCGGGCAAGAGGTATTTACCTCCCCATTATCCGTGACTCACGGGGGACTCTACCGTCCACTTCCTCACTGGGCAGCTCCAAAGAGAATCTGGTTAAGAGGAGACACGACACTGCAAAATCGGATGGAAAGGTGGGCGTGGAAAGTGCTGCGAGCCAGGGACAGCAGGATGCAGGCTGGATCTCTGTCTGCAGCTGTCTAGGAAACAAGGAGTCTCAGGGCCTGTCGCACCACTGTTACAGCAGAACTAGAGACATGCTAACAACATCATAAGTGTCCCTCAGGTGGAGCATAAATAGCAGCAGTAGAGACCCAGGGCAACCACGCAGGTCTTGTGCGTAAGGTGCTGGCAGGCAGGAGATCAGGGTCCAGTTCCTGCCTCGGCCAGTCTCCCCGTGTGACCTTGAGCGAGTCGCTTCGGTCTGGGCTACATCTCAAATGTAGGTCGACCTAGCTGCGGCGCTCCGGGCTGGGAAACATTTCTTCCCGTGTGCAGTGTCGGTACGTCAACCTAACTCCTGCACTAGGCACAGATGGATTCTTCCGTCCATCTAGCTGCCGCCTCTCACAGAGGTGGGTTTTCTACAGTGATGGAGAAACCATCACCACCAGAGTTGGGTTTTCAGAGGCGTTGGGGTTCTTGGGCCCAGAGCCTCAAAGATATTTGGCCTGACTCCCATTGCTGTGCCTTGATCCTTCGAAAAACAAAGCCATTAGCCTTCTGCACCTCTGCTTGCCCATTGGCAACATGGAGGAAATAATGGCTCCCTTCCTCCCAGGGGTTTGTGAGGCTAAATTCCTTAACCTTTGTGCCATGCTCAGATACCACTGAGAAGGATTATGAGCAATTTGGATCAGTCGCGGTCTCTCAGCACCTGGCTCAATGGGTCTCGGACCTCATCTGAGGCCTCTGGGTGCTATGGAAACACTCAAACATAAGATTAGCTGTACAGGGATCAAGATAGCTTCCAACATAACTCGTGTACCTGGGGCACACATACAGTGACTGGTCTGTATCACTGATTAAGGTCCTACTATTAAAATATATATTTTGTTTGCCTGATGCTCACGGGGAAAGATTAATAGAGTGTAAGGCCAGATGGGACCACTGTATCATCTCCTCTGACTTCCTCCATAAAATGGGCCAGAGAACTGCCCTGAAATAGGGTGACTGGCTGGGCTCTAGCTATCCACACACCAGCATGGGTAGCAACAGTGCAACCGCCCCCCACACACACACACACCCCATCTCACTGTTCTGCCTCAACCCCTGCCTGCCAGGGGTGATCAGGGACTCAAGGGATCTCAGCCTGTTCATTCCTGGCCCCTCTAGGTGTCGCAAAGAGCTCGGGGCCAGATGTTCAAGGTGTCTCTGCATCCACAGTCAGAGCCAGATTTCCCAAAGAGCCAAGCACCCCATGTGCCCCTGAGTACCCTTTGTCTTGGCGGTTTTGGGGTGTGGACAGCTGTTCCCAATGGAGCAGGGCTGAGAACCCCCCAGACTCGCTACACTGAATGTCCCACAGATGGCCACTCTCACTTCTGATCCAACTGGATTATATTTTAAAAGAACCTGTGTCTGTTTTCTGAGTTGTGGCTTTCTGGGAAACATCCCCAAACCGCCCTGTACCATTCTGCATCCACTACGTGGAAAAGGTACGGGGACTGCAGCACTTTGGGTTTTTTAAGTCAGAAAAGTCTCCCAGCTTTGGAAGCAGGTCTCAGCCCAGAGTGAACGCTCTGCAGCCAAGTTATATAAACTCCTGAATGACGAGTTTCACAAGGCAGATGCTAACACGCCCTCACCCATCGCCAGGCAAGCCAGCTGCTGTAATAATACAGGTAGTAACAATAAAAGGAGCGTCTGTAGGTGCTTAATTATCATACACCTGTAGCTGTTCATTCGTGCAATGGGGGAGGGGGGGCTGGGGCTCCTGGGTTCTATTCCACTGACTTGTTCTGTGAGCTTGGGTGAGTCAGGTCCCAGCTCTGTGCCTCAGTTTCCCCACCTGTGAAATGGGGCTCCCTGATACCTAACGTGCAAGGCAGCAGTGGATGTCTCTGAAGTGCTTTGAGATACTGTGTGCAGCTGCAGTCGCCCCATCTCAAAAAAGATATATTGGAATCGGAGAAGATTCAGAAAAGGGCAACAAAAATTATTAGGGGTATGGAACAGATTCTGTATGAGGAAAGACTAATAAGACTGGGACTTTTCAGCTTGGAAAAGAGACTGCTAAGGGGAGATACGCTTGAGGTTTATAAAATCATGACTGGTGTAGAGAAAGTAGATAAGGAAGTGTTGTTTACTCCTTCTCATAACACAAGAATCAAGTAATGAATAGGCAGCAAGTTTAAAACAAATAAAAGGAAGTATTTCTTCACACAACGCACAGTCAACCTGTGGAACTCTTTGCCAGAGGATGTAGTGAAGGCCAAGACCATAACAGGGTTCAAAAAAGAACTAGATAAATTCCTGGAGGGTAGGTCCATCAATGGCTATTGGCCAGGATGGGCAGGAATGGTGTCCCTAGCCTCTGTTTGCCAGAAGCTGGGAATGAGCGACGGGATGGATCACTTGATGATTACCTGTTCTGTTCATTCCCTCTGAGGCATCTGGCACTGGCCACTGCCAGAAGACAGGATACTGGGCTAGATGGACCTTCGGTCTGACCCACTAGGGTCGTTCTTATGAGATCCCCAAAGGGGAGGCTGTGCAGGGCAGCGCTCTGTGTCAGAGCAGAGCCCGCCAAGGGCTGGGTCCTGCACTTCAGGCAATGGCTTAGGCCAGCAGCTCAGGCCGAATGATCAGCTGTAATGTCACCCCCTGTTTTACAGGTGTGACAAGCACCAATCTGCACGTCAAGGCAATGTAGCTTGTCCGACCTGTGAATTTGGATCCCCCCCACCGCAAAATCAAGCAGGGGCTGGACTAACTCCCTCGCTGCCCAGGAGCAGCCGTGGGCAAGTGCCAGATGGCCTCAGACTTGGCTGCCCCACTGCATTGTGCTTGGAGCCATTGGGGGGGCCTCCTCCCAGACCTGTGCCCACGACGGGCGCTGGCATTGACAGGGTGAAGTGCTTTCCCTGGGGTGAATCCACCTCCAGCTCGGGCACTGAGCCCGTGCAGGAACCATACCCCGCCTCCTTGTTAAGGGCAGAGCAAGGGAAGAGATTAACTAGCCCTGCTTTCTGTTATCAGACAGCCGCCCCACACTGCACCCCTGGGGGTCTCTACAAACTGACCTGGGGGTCTCTACACCCCTGGGGGTCTCTAAAACCTGCAAACTATTTCACGCACACTGTGTTCTCTGCTGACAAAGAGCATGTCCCGCGGTGTCCGTGACAAACAAGTGCTGGGCTGGAGTGTTGGCCAGATGGGCCATGCTGAATCCTGCTCCATGGCTCCCATTTCTTAGCTGTATTACAGCAGCGCCTAGAAGCCGCAGCTGGGCATCGGGGCCCCATTGTGCTAGGTGCTGTACACGCCCATGGATTGGTGGAGTTAAAAGTCTCCCTTTTCTCCAGAATCCTTGCTTCAGCACCCTCTAGTGTTCCCAAGCATGTACTGCACCTGCTCACGCCAGCGTGGTTCCACTAAGGTAGCTACAGCCAGGAGCCCTAATGCCTCTGGGAAAAGGCATCTTGCCACGGGGCTGCTGTGGAAACATCCCTCTCTGAGCCCGCGAGAGCTGTCGGAGCATCCTTCTCCTGAGATGCCGAGAGTCACAGCCTCAGCTGGCGTAAATTAGCATCACCGCTTTGACTTCAGTGGAGCGCCACCAATTTACACCAGTTGAGGGCCTGGCCCAGACCCTCTAGCGATGCAAACTCGCCCAGTTTCAGGCAGAGAGATGTGAGGGTTGAACCGACATCCCCAGAGCCACCCCCCACGCCCCCAGTGAGTTGGAGGTCAAACCAGAAGGAGATTATTGGCCAGGTCTAACTGCGAGGAGCCCAGAAGACGATCTTGCCAGATTTGCACCCTTTCGGGGCCAAAGTCAGAGCAGCCGGTGAGACCTTGGCGCCGCCAGCCCTGATTCAGAAAAACGCATCCCCGGCCCATCCTGTTCAAGGAGCCACCTACACAGCCGGGGCCGAGGGCTGTGGCGAGGAGCGGGGAAAGGATCCCAAAGCCAGCCCCGCCCTGTGAAACCCACGCTCTGCGCTGTGTTGTGAAAGCGGCGGGTTATCAGCGCGGGAGGGTGTCAGTGCTCAGCTTCCAGGAAAGGAAGGAAGTGTTGGGTCACCGCTCCGCTACCACCCTTTTCCAGCAAACAAACAAGGCACGCTGATAATGAGGCCGCTGGTATGCGCTGCGGAGGAATGTGTGTTAATAGGGAAACTATGTGGCCCAGCAGCATGTGCTCCCGAAACTTTGCATTTACTCACACTTCCTCTCTGGACTCACTGATGCTGAAGCAAAGGTAAACATGGTACAAGCCAACGAGCGGCTGGATCTGCTTGCCCGAAGATAGCACTTTGATCGTATGCCCCGCGGAGCCTCTTGGCAGGAATGGGTGCAACATTGGGCCTAATTCTCCTCTTACTCACCCTGGTGTAAATCTGGAGTAACCCACCTTTGGCCTAATTCCCGTCTCACTCACCCACTGGCAATCAAGAGTAACTCTGCGGGGTCTGAGGCCCCTCTCGCTCAGCCCAGTGTCAATCGGGATGAATGCCGTTGAAATCAACAGCGTTAGGGCTGGGTGAGAGGAGAATCAGGGGTGGGTAGCTTTAAGAGGCATCCCTAGTTCAGAGCATAGATGTGAAGCACTGGGGTAAACCACGACTTGTAATGGAGCACGTAGGGACTCCGTGCCTATGAGTCCCTGCTGAGAACAGTGGGAGGTGCTGAATGCTGGGCCCTTTCGAAACTCGTCTTGTGGAGATCAGACATCACAGCTAATGAGGACAAGGGCCAGATATCATCCTCTGGAGGGCAGAGGGTCGCAAGAGGAGGCTTTGCAAACCCTAACAGCAAACAGGAAGCGGGTGAGGGATGGAAGGAGTTAGGTGCGTGGAGGCTGCTATAGAAGTGAGTCAGCAAGGCCAGTGAATAGGCCAATGTGTTTTTCTTTAATGTTTGCCTAGTGCCAGGCGTGCTCCAGGCCACCCTGGTATGTCTGAGCTGGGGGGAGGGAGGATGAAATTCCCGCGCTAGCTCGATGCGAACTAGCTGCGCGAGTAACAGGAGGGTGAGTATGTACGGATGAGCGCGAGCTCAGGGCAGCTAGTCCCACGCACTGCCGCTGCTGCCTTCTAGTTTTTGCACGTGAGCATCATCAGCGTCTCCTTGAGCTGGGAATCGCGCCCACCCAGCTTGCAGTGTAGCCGTGCCCTGAGGCAGTTACAAAAGTCCCTCCAACCCTCACGCAGCCCTATGCCAAGGTCTTCGCAAAAGATCAGCGGTGGGCCAAGTCCTGCGTGTTTTTCCCTTGGTCCACAAATTCGGATGTTCTGCCTGAATAAGGATTTGGGCATTTATAAAGTGAGATGGGCCCGAAGGGTTGAACTCCTGGGGCCCGAGTCTAGCATTAATATTACAGCTACCGGAACTTGGCTAACTTCTTGATTTACACTGGGAGAGGAGACCCAAGCCCAATGGAGTTACTCCTGATTTACACCTGGGTGGGTGAGGGGAGAACCAGGAACAATGGAGTTACTCCTGATTTACACCAGGGTAAGAGGAGAACCAGTCTGAAGTTCTAGGGAGTTCAGTTCCTGCTCATCCCAGAAATAATCTGGTTGCTGGAGGAAGGATTAAAACAGCTGAATTTGTGGAGCTCAGTCAAATGGCAATGGATCATGGTAACAACTATGTGAAGAGTGTGAACAGGTAAGACATGGGATGGAGAAGGCTCATCCGCCTCTGTATAGCCTGCGGCTATAACTGGGAGCCAGGGGAGGAAAGGCAGAAGACTGGGAGGACTCTGAGGCTGTGAAGTGGCATCCCCCAAGGGAGATGGTGAAAGCCCTATGGCTTAGCTTTTCAGGAGTAGGACAGATCCCCCAAATCTGTGAGGCAGCAGCATCAATTTACCCCATGTGAGAATCCGTCCCTTGTCTCCCTACGGTGAGAGGCAATCCTGCATGGGCAGGGAGCGGAGATGATCTGGTGGGTCTCATCCATCTCTAGCTTCTGTGAGTAATTATGTGATTCTGTGACTTGGGAACAAACTGAGGATTCATCTTTGATCTTGTTAGTCCTGCTTGACCATCAGCCTTGCGTGTGCGATGGACTCCCTCATCGCGCCACACCACTGAGAACCAGCCAAATGAACAAACCCAGGGGAGAAGGCCGTTTTGTGGTGGGATCGCTTCCCTTTACAAAGCCTCCCCTCAGAGATCAAATCTCCCCACTCTCGAAGCCAGCCTGTGGGATGCAGACACCTCTGGAGCACGCGCTGCCAGGCGGGTGCAGCTAGGAGAACATGCCTGTGCTGACCAGCCGCCCAGAAGAGGAAGCTCCAGCTGACGTCAACCCAGCCAGGTCTCCTCAGGTTGCACTGGGGCAGGTTTTTTTCTGAGACTGTAATTTGGGCTCAAGAGTCTGCAGCTTCCAGCGTGGTGGTGGTGGTCGTGGTGGGTGGCCAAGGGGATATAAGAGGGAACTAAGAAAGACCAGGCAAAGTCGGAAGGCTGTTCTGGAGAGGAAAGAGAAGCTGGTGTTAAGGCACCCAGCCCATCACTGATATTTATTATTTGTGTTAGCGTGGTGCCTAGATGCTCCGGTCCTGGCCCAGGACCCCACATCTGGTCAAACACAGAACAAAAAGTCCCTGCTTCTTTGCCTGACTTCTTTATTCAGTATGTACACATTTTGGGGCAGGGCGTGTCTCTTACGAGGCCTGCGTGTAGCACCCAGCAAGATGAGCCCCTGACCTCAGGTGCAGCCCTTAGGAGTTAGTGCAATACCAATGGCAATGTCCTGATGACGAGGTCTCTTAGGCTGTGTGGGCCAGAGGCCTGGTTACAAGACCACTAAGGGGCCTGGTGTAGGTAGATCTTAGCCACACCCCCATAACCAAGTCAGGACCCTGCACAGCCTGTGGCTTTAGCCCAGTCACCGAGCCATGGCTAGCCGGGTCCCATCAACACTGCAAGTTGTAACTGCGGGTTTGGAGTAGGACAGGCAGAGCTGATGATCCACGTGGACAGCACACAGGTGATAGTGAGGGTGAAAGGATGCAACATGGTATTCCACTGGCCTTGGCCCACATCTTGGTGCCCCATGGACAAACCCACCAGGGGAGGCTTTGGGGGCAGTAATCTCCATGAGGAACTGGTCAAGATCCCCACACATCTTCCTAATGGGGTTTTCACATGGCTCGTCATCCCCGCCTTGTGTCCTGATGTGCCACTTCCCGATGCTGCCATGATATTTTGTTCCCTGATGTTGTCCCGATATGCCCCTGCCTCATGTTGTCCTGAGAGGCCCCTTCCCGTCTCCTCCATCTCCTCATCCCAGATTTTGTGCTGACACGAACTGGGCCACACCTTCTACTCCCTTGTGCAACCTCCTGCCATGCGTCAGCCCCATCCTGTCCCCGCATGCACTTTTCCTGCGCTGTCCCTCCCTGATGTTGCCCAGATAGGCCTTCTCATGGGGAGGCTGATTCTTCCTCCTGGTGGCCACATGTGAAGCCCACCGAGACTTCTTCGGGAGAAAGAAGAGGCCAGCCTCCCTAGGGACATGAAACCAACCTGTGAGACACAGAAACCAGTCCTCTTCCCTGCCCCAGAAGAGAGATTTTTAGATACAATTATCCCTGGGGAGCAGGTTGTCCTAGTGGTCAGGGCAGTGGCCTAGGAATCAGCATGGGCTGTATTCCTGGCTTTGCCACTGACTTGCTGTGTGCTCTTGGGAATGTCACCTGGCCCTGTTTCCCCTCGCCCGCTTGTCTGTCTTGTCTAGTTAAGTTTGTAGCACTTAGGGGAAGGGCTTGTCTCTTGTCGTGTGTCTGTACAGCACCTAGCACAATGGGGCCCTGGTCTGAGTGGATCATTATAACGTGGCATGTTATATACTTAGCGGATAAAAGCCAGCATTGCCTCCTGCAGGGCCCACTTGCTGTCAAGGCACAGCTGGCAGGGAGAGGATACTTGCAGCTGGTATCCGTCTGCTGTCTGGTTACAGTAGGTGTGTGTGAGGGATAGAGGGAGACGAGTCGGGAATGGAATTTCTTTATCAGTATTGCTCTGAGGTTCTCATATCATGAGAGGCTGAGCCGGGATGGTGGAAACTGCTTCCTCTTTAGTCGTGATCCCCCAGTCAGTGCTGCCACATCCAAGGAAGCTCACCTCCACCGCCCTCATCACTGGGTGGGAACAACCAAGGTAGAGAGGCATCTCCAAGGACAGGTGCACTGGCTGGCAGGACTGGAGTGTTTGGGCTGCAATGGGTCAGGACCGGGGGGCATTGGCAGAGCTCTGTGGGGCCCTGGGACTGGAATAAGGGTCGGGACTGAGCTGCATGAGCAGAGCTGAGTGAGGAACCCAGTGCTAGGGCTCTTTCCTTATAAACAGGGAAAATCAGCTTCCCCCACCGCCCTGCACTCAAATACAAAAGCAACCCCGACTCCAAAGGCTCTGGCAATGCAGCCAGGCAGGGAAATCGTTTGGGAAGCTCCTAGCCCGCCATGATTCACCTGGGATTAGCAAAGCGCATCCCAAGGAGTTTGCTCCTCCGAAGCTGGAGTCCGTTTGGCAGCAGGACGCCCAGCTCCCCACCGCCTATGTGGGCGAAGCGGCGGGTCTGGGAGACGCTCAGCGCACCGCGAGGCACAGACAATCACGCTGCGGAGGCTGAGATGGAGGCACGGAGCCCCGGCCAAGGACACAAAGACCCGATCCCCAGCAAAGGGTGATGGGCTGCAGCAGGGGGAACAGCCAGTGCACCGGCTGGACGTTGGATTTCCAAGGGTTTGGATCTGTGCTAGCAGCAGGCAATGAAAGGGAGGGAGAGCAAACCCTGTGATCTGATTGGGCACCAGGGAGCGAGAGGAAAAGCCCTGTCCAAATACAAACACGCAGCTTCCCCTGGTCTCAGGCCAGTTCCTAGTGGATGAGCGGCTGTCCAAGGCCTATATGTAACGAGTCTGGCAGTTCTCAACCCAGATCCTAGCGGCCCCTACAACTAGTACGAGTTGAACCTCTTATTCGCAGGCTGGCAGCAGAAAGGCCAAGGGTTCAAGGGGTCATTGAGACTGGACTCGGCTCTAAAGAAGAGAGGAGGCATAGTCCAATGGAGGCATATTCATAGGCAGGGGACTGTAGGGGGAACTTGCCCAGCCGCCGCCCACGATGTCCCTGCTCTGGGGATGACGAGGGGACCCCCGTCTCCAGCAGTGTCAATCTGTCACCTTTCAACAGCATTAAACATACAACAGCAAACTCCCCATCAGGGAAGAGGCCAGCACAGAACATGGCAGCTCCAGAACCATATCAGAGACCCAGATGTTCCTGCAAAGGGGGCAGAGTTGATGTCTCCCCCACAGGCCGTGTGAGAGGCGGGCCAGCTGCTGGTCTCACTTACAGCCGAGCAAGCCCAGAGTGACTTTAGGTACCGGAATATCCAAGTGCTTCAGAGGAGTTACAGGGGCTCAGATACCAGTGTGATGGGCAGAGTATTACAAACTAGAATAGAATGAGGACCGATATTTGTAAATCATAATAGTGAGGCCAGATCCTCAGCTGGTGTTACACAGCGTAGCTGCCTTGCCGTTGTTTTGCATGGATATGGACTCTTTCATGCAGGGATCTCAAAGCACTTTGGCCCAAATCCTGGGCCTTTACTGACAGTCAAGATTCACCCTCCCAACATCTCGCCTGCGTAGGTACGACCGTGACTCCAAAGGCCAACCCAACAGATCCCCATTCCCTTATTCCTAGCTGGGTCGTTCTAGCAACAGGCCTGCTCTAAACAAGTGACCTCTGGACTGCCTGCAGTCCTGAGTGAGTTGCACAGACAATCCATCCCACCAGGCAGTATCATTATCCCTTTTACCGCTGGGGAAACTGAGGCACAGAGCAAGGCAGTGACTTGCCCCACGTCACACAGGGAGAGGAAGGAACAGAACCCCAGGCTTCTACATATACAGATCAGACACCCGAACACGCCGCAGTCTGGCTGCAAAGAGCTAGACTGAGGCAAATGTCCCGGAAGAACAAGTTCCATAGCCAAGCAAGCCCCAGCAAGGATCAGTCACCTGATGGCCGAAAGGCTGGTGGGGGAGCCCCTGTTTTGTGTGGGTGGAGTCAGAGCAAAAGGACCTGCCACAATGAGTTTTGAGGAGGTTTTAAATCCTGGCCGATCCTTCTCTGTTGCAAGCTTTACCACTGAATAATTCCATGATTTGACACCCGCGTTGCCTGACCTGCATACAGCCCAGAGCGAGACAGGAGCAAGAGAGAGACAAGGAAAGTGTAGGTCCCTCTACTCAGCAGGAAAGAAGAACAAATAACTGAGGACATCAAGGAGGCGGAGGTGTTTAATGCTGATTTTGCTTGTCTTCACTAAAAAGATAAATTGTGACCAGATACTTAACACAATTAATATTAACAACACAGGGGGAAGGAACGCAAGCCAAAACAGGGAAAGAACAGGTTAAAGGATATTTAGATAAGTTAGAGGTATTCAAGCCAGCAGGGCCTGATGAAATTCATCCTAGGGTAATTAAGGAACTAGCTGAAGCAATCTCGGAACCGTTAGTGATTATCTTCGAGAACTCATGGAGGATGGGTGAGGTCCCAGATGATTGGAGAACAGCAAACATAGAACCTACCTTTAAAAAGAGGAACAAAGAGGACCTGGGGAATTAGAGACCAATCAGCCTAACTTTGATACCTGGAAAGATACTGGAACAAATTATTAAACACTCAATTTCTAAGCACCCAGAGGATAATAAGGAATTAAGGAATAGCCAGCATGGATCTGTCAAAAACAAATCATGCCAAACCAACCTAATTTCCTTCTTTGACAGGGTTACTGGCCTAGTGGAGGGGGGAAACAGTAGACGTGGTATATCTTAATTTTAACACAGTCCTGCATGATATTCTCATAAACAAATTAGGGAAATGAGGTCTAGATTAAATTACTATAAGGTGGGTGCACAACTGGTTGAAAGATCATAGTCAAAGAGTAGTTATCAATGGGGCACTGTCAAACTGGGAGCATGTATTAAGTGGGGTTCCGCAGGGGTCAGTCCTGGGTCAGGTACTGTTCATTATTTTCATTAATGATTTGGATAATGGAGTGGAGAGGATGCTTATAAAATTTGCAGATGACACCAAACCGGGAGGGATTGCAAGCACTTGGGAGGAGAGGATTAGAAATCAAAATGACCTTCATAAATTAGAGAATTGATCTGATATCTACAAGATGAAATTCAAAAACGACAAGTGTGAAGTACTTCACATGGGCAGGAAAAATCAAATGCACAATGAGGAATAACCAGCTAGGGGGTAATACTGCTGAAAAGGATCTGGGGATTACAGTGGCTCACACATGGAATATGAGTCAACAGTGTGACACACTTGCGAAAGAGGCTAATGTCATTCTAAGGGGTATTAACAGAAGCACAGTGTGTAAGACATGGACGGTAATTGTCCCACTCTACTCGGCACGGGTGAGGCGTCAGCTGGCGTCCTCGGTCCAGTTCTGGGCGCCGCACTTTGGGAATGATGTGGACAAACTGAAGAGTCCTGAGAAGAGCAACAAAAATGCTAAAAGGTTTGGAAAGCCCGACCTTGTGAGGAAAGGTGAAAAAACTGGGTACGGTTAGTCTTGAGAAAGGAAAACTGAGGGGGGACCTGATAACAGTTTTCAAATGTGTGAAGGGCTGTTGGAAAGAGGATGGGGATCAGTCATTCTCCATGTCCACTGAAAGTAGGATAAGAAGTAATGGGCTTCATCTACAGCAAGGGAAACTGAGGTTAGATTGTAGGAAAAACCTTCTAACTATCAGGGTAGCTAAGCTTTGGACCAGGCTTCCCAGGGAGGTTGTGGAATCCCCGTCATTGGTGGTTTTTAAGAGCAGGTTGAACAAACCCCTGTCAAGGCTGGTCTAGGTTTACTTGGCCCTGCCTCAAGGCAGGGGCTTGGACTGGATAAGCTCTCGAGGTCCCTTCCAGGCCTGCGTTTCTATGATTATCAGCCCTGAGCTTCACTGACGTTTTGATCTGGCCAGATCTCTGCCACGGGCTGAACGGATCCCCTGGGCCCAGCCAGCCCTGCGACATGGAGGCGTGGATCAAACACTGCGGCTCTGCCCGCTTCCCGCAGCCTGCACGGCTGTACGAATCTGAATGATGCTCCCATGAATACCAAAGCAGCAGCAGCTTTCCTGGTGCAACAGGTGGGAGGCCCCTGCAATGATGAGGATAAATACACAGAGGGGAGTGTGAGCAGCTGGTGCTGTGAAGGGCTCCCCAGACAACCCCACTCCTGCCCGAATGGAGCCCCAAAAAGAGAGCCCTCCCTCAGGGAGGTTGGAGCTTGTGCATCTGACTGCCTTGCCTCTGGTACAATGCCAGCCGAACGGGCGGGCAGTTGACACGCTCGGCCCCCTCTCCATGGTCCCACTGCCCGCGATGGCAGCACGCCCGGCTTTCGTATTTGGGTTTGAATCTCCTGACCTGGGCTCCATCCAGTAACTGCAAGACACCGATCTCCAGAGCACAAGCGGCTGTTATGACAGCGCCTCGTAGCTAGGAAACCGTGCTGGGGAATAGTCTTGTTTTGGCAACGGAGAGCTCCGGCTGAGCGGGAGCCAATTGCAGCGAGGTCATCTACATATCACCCAGGGTCCCGCGGCGCCAGGGCTCTCCGTTCGGGGACGGAGCTATCTGTGCAGCCAGCCTGTCCTGAGACGGGCTGTGCTAGCTTTGGCTTTCAGGGCCTAGCTCACGATTCGCAGCCTGAATCCCCAGCGTGACAGCCACACCTCTGCCTGCAGGGAGTCACAGCGTCCCAGGCGGGGGGCGTTCTTGGCTGTCAGAAGCTATGTTTCCACAGATCATTCATCGCTGGGCCCGTGCGGGCTAGAGGATGATTCCAGCGTGAGCGCTGACATGCCTGGTAGTGGCTTTCCACACCGCATCCTCGTTCCTTTTTAACCCCGCCAAGCCCCTGTCCCGGCAAGTGGAGGTCACAGCCGTGCCATTGGGGCACCGTGGCTGCTTCCCAGTGAACTCTGGGATTCCCGTTTCCAAAGCGCTGGACAATTAGGCGTGAGTTCTCCTGCATACCGGCCAAGGCCATGTCCAGTGGGCCAGAAGGGGAGAATGTGGGCCAGGCAGGTGCTTGAAATATCACATAGCAGCAGCAGCTGTCCAGGGGCAGCTGAGCCGGCACTCCATGTACTTGTCTGCAACATTGATTAGCTGGCGTCAGCTTTTCCAGGAGCGATGCACTGAACTGCTTCTTCTCTAGTGAATCGCACTTAGCAGTGGGAGAGGGGAGAGGACTGGAGCCATGCAGGCAAATTCTGTGACACCTCTGCCTCTGAGACCTAGAATCACCGGCGTACCCTGGATTCCACCATGGAAGCAGATTCACTTCCAAGGGGGACCAGGAGATCTCAATCCGCGGCTGAGAAAACAGGCAACGGACGTGAATCACATCTCTGGACAGGATGAGCCAATATGCCCTAGGCACCAATACAGGGAAGGCCAGGACTCAATAGACATGGGCTTTGAATGACCTTCCGTGCATTTCATCCCATTTCTGAGGGTTGGGTTGTTGTTTTTTTTTACCCTTTTGTTAAAAATAAAACGGAAGGAAAATTCAAAAGGAAAAGCTGTTCAAATGGAAAAATCAAAACGTCTCCTTTAGAAACCGTCAAAGTGTTTCGATTGGCCGGAGTTTGTTTCGGACGGAAACACTTTATGACGCAAAGTCACGGGATGTTTCCGTCGACCCAAACCTGCATTTTTCAGTGGAAAAAAAGGGGTGTCCGAAAAACGTCACTCTGCTCTAGTCCTGAGCCCGGTGCGAGGTAGCCCCCTTTGCAGAAGCGGATCACGAATGAAACATGCTGTCTTCTGCCCTCGATTCTCCAGGGGCTCTCCCAAGTTGCCCAGGCTGGATGTGTTTGCTAAGGACCATGAAAAGATGAAAGAGACTTCCTGTCTGATCTCCTGACCCCTTGCCTATTCCCTACAGCAGAGAGAGGCATTTTCCCATGGTCGCAGGGGTCAGCATTCTCTCCAGTGCTCATGGACAGAAGAATGCAAGGAATGTACCTGTGGAATGGGCAATTCCTTTGCTCAGGACCTGCAGAGACACATGGAGCTGTGAGAGCAAGCTCCCCTTTAACTCTCAAAAGAGCTGTGAATGGCTTGAAATATAAAAAGCCAGTTTTCTGGGTGCCGCTGTGAAAAATCTTGCATCGTTTAAGGAATCTGTTCTGGCTGAACTCCCAGGACCCGATCTTCACTAGGTGTAAACTGGCAGCGCTCCATCTCCTCCGCTGCTGCAAATAAACTCAGCTCCGTGGCCCCTGAGTGACACCGATTTACACCAGCTCAGGGTCTGGCCCAGAACGTGTGTCCTCCTCCTGACCTCCCTCCCCTCCGTTCCCATCTAGGCAATCGCTCCCTACCCAGCATGCTTCCAACATGGGGTGCAAACAGGGAAACCAATCAGACTACTCCCAGCAGGAAGCATTTTGCCCAGTTGCAAGTGGTTGCCTGGACTGGGCCCTTCAGTCTCGATCCTGCAGCTGGATCCATGCGAGCAGACCTTTGAGATCCCCATTGACTTCACTGGGACTCTGAGCAGACACAAGAGTCCCCACGCAGCTCTGATTGCGGGAGCAAGGCCTGACATTGCATGCCCTGATCTCAGCGAAGGGAATCACTCTGTGCTTGCATGGTGGCCCTGATCCAGCTAAGCCCGTCACTTCAACAAGACTGCTCGCACGCTTACAATTAAGCACATTCTTCTGCGCTGGATCAGGGCCAGAGCCCTCAGCACCATGAATGGTCCAGCCCTAAATGATTTGCCCAAGGTCATGCCGCAAGGCTGGGGCAGAGCCAGGGATGGGACCCACAGCTAGTGACAAATGACCCGCCCACATTCTGTGCACATTAGGGGTTGGGGAGAAAGGGGCAGGGGTTGCATTCCCAGCTCCCCTTGACTGCAGCACATTTCCCTCTGTCTCACTGGTTCCCCAGCTGTTCCTGAGACAATCCATCTGGGCCAGATTGAGGCCTCTGAAAGGCGCAGATTCAGTGAAGGGGAGAGCTCAAGGAAACATGGTAGCTGTTAAAGGAAGGAGCTGGAAGCCAGGACTCCTGGGTTCCATTTCTAGCTTGGCCACTGACTCGCCATGTAGCTCTGGCAAGCTCTATGTGCCTCAGTTTCCCCATCTCTAACGTGGAGATAATACTACCGATCTACTTTGCTGGGGGCTCCTGAGGCTTAATTACTGTTTGGGAAGTGCTGTGAGATGCTCAGATCAAAGGTGACAGAAGGAGGCAAAATGGCACCATTCCCTGGAGCAGGGCTTGGTTTCGTTTTGGAGGAGTGCCGGTGACTTACGAGGCTCCTCTCCCCTCGGCATCCTTGTTCCTCGTTCACCTTCCATCCCAGGGCCCCATTAGGGGCAACCAGGCTCAAAAAGCTGACTGAAGAGCAGCCCTGTTGAGACAGTGTGAGAGCACCAGCTCCAATGGTCAGAGCACATTGCCACCAGGCGGCTGGACCCTAAACAGATCCTCAACGCCTAGGGGTGCATTTTGGTTGCAGAGGGAAAGCATCCTTTCTGGTTTCAGGGTAGCGGGCGACTGAGACCACTCTGGTTTCAGGGTAGCAGAAGCCATGCTTCCGCCAAACAGAGGGGTCATTTCCATTCAGAGGACAGGCTGGATGTGGTTTTGGACAGCGGAGAGTCCTTGGGAAGCAGCAATGCTTTCCACACTTAGAAGAGCGCCTGCCACGACTTGCAAAAGTGACGAGTCATTTCAGCTTGAGATGCTGTACAGGGGGCCTGATTTTTACTGCAACAAGGTGACTGGCCCCTTTAAGGGCTAGAGCCCTGGTTCCTAAGGAGGCACAGCTGTGCAGGGTTGAGCTGATTCCCCTATAAAAAGCAGCAGGAAGGTGCAGAAAGTGGGGGGATGGTTGTGCAATTGAGTTGAGTTGAGTTGAGTTGAGTTGAGTTGAGTTGAGTTGAGTTGAGTTGAGTTGAGTTGAGTTGAGTTGAGTTGAGTTGAGTTGAGTTGAGTTGCTGGGTGTGAGCAAGCTCCAGCCGAGAAACCTGGGACTTGAAGGGGGAGTATACAGGCAGGGAAGGCTTGGGAGTGACCCAGTAAGAGAGTAAACAGATGGATGTGAGCACTTTATTTTGAACTGGTCTGTTAATAAAACCAGACCCTGAGGAATGGGTGCTATTGGATGCAAAGTCTGGGTGTGGAGGTTATTTAAGAAGGGGGAAACTGAGGCAGGGACTGCTTGCAGAGCCACCATTGGTCATGTGTGGGGAAGGTGGCTGGCCCTATGACAGTTAGAAAGTGCTGAGCACCTGCTGTCTGGAAATCAGGCCTCTTTAAGGTCTGAGGGACCCAAAGATGGAATCCACCAGAATCCCCATGGAAAATCTTGGCGGATGATTTTACTTCACCTTGCTGTGCTGTGATTTTTCCCTGATCCTGGACATGGGGCAGCTGTCTACAGCCACCTCCACACTGAAGTTAGGAACGAGCTACAGTCAAACGCCCAGTGTCCTTTGCCTCTCTCAGCTTCACAGAGCTGACAATCCCCTGTGTAATCATTCCCTGGAGATCGGTTCCCATTTTAATACCCTCCGGTGCTTAATATTGGACATCCGCAAGCCTGTCCCATCCCCACGATAGAAAGAAAAGTGTGGCGTGGTTCTTTGCACCTTGCAAAGCACTTGACAACAGAGCTGGTTGGGAAATTCTGACTGAACCTCTTTACCCCATCGGTAAATGCTGAGTCATCGAAACCATTCGTGGGAGATGATCTGGTCTGATCAATTACCTGACTCAAAAAACTTTTCTGCGGGGAAAAAAAAAAGCTTTGAAATGGTTGAAACGACCCATGTGACTTTTTTAAAAAAAACTGAGAAACTTTGTTTCGGGGGTTGGAACAACTGTTTGGTTTGAAACTTGAGTTGATTTAAACTAAAGAGATTAAAACGTTGTCAAAGGTTGGAACCCGAACAAAATGCTTTGAAATGATGAAACCACAAGGCTTTGCTTGACCTGATCCTATTTTCTTTCTTCAGCTGATTGCTTTGTGAAATTGTCCAGATTTTGACTTTGTCCCGATTCAGCTCTGGAAACATTTTCGATATCGCCAAAAGTCTTGTGGGATGGGAAACCTTTTTTGGCCCAGCTCTGCTGGACAAGCACTTACCATCCTCTTGACCCCTTGTGAGGTAGGTAAACGTTCATGCCTCATTTTTACATATGGGCAGGCAGAAGAACAGAGCGGGTTAGTGACTTGTCAGAGTCACATGGCAGATATGTGGCAGAACTGCAGCTAGAACCCAGGCATCCTGATTGCTCTAACCACTAGGTAACACTTCCTTCAGAGGTGACCCAGAACAGGGGAGTCCCTAATCATTATTCCCTGCTCTAACCACTGGATCACACTCTCCTGTCAGAGCTGAGAATCAAACCCAGGCGTCCAGAGTCCCAGCCTTCTGCTCTAACACCCCTCTCCCATGTAACATGTTTTCATTTGCTTTGGGAACACAACAAGAACCAAAGCCACCTGGGGAATCCAGCCCCAAGACGTTGGGCTTGGCCTGGCCTGGGCGCACCTTTGGGGCTGCAGCAGTGGACTGTGCAGATACTTTCCCTTTAGTGAGTTCCCCACTGCCCCCACCCTCAGCCCTCCCTGAACACACAAACAAAGCGACTAATCTGATGCAAGGACAGCACCGTAAATGGCCATCCCGACTGACTCCTGGAATTCCACTTGGGGCAGTGGCTTCTGGAAGGATCAAAGCCAGGCAGCTCATCAGACGGTCACCTGCCAGCCAGAGACAAGTGCTCTTGTGTTCCTCTAGGGATGCCGTGTGACTTGTGGAGCTTTTTAAATAGAAGGGCTGATCTCACAATGGGTAAAATGTTTCCCTGATCTCACGCTCATCTGCTAAGGTCAAGGTTCAGAGAGAGGAAGCAGCCACCACAGACAGCACCCCCCACCCCGCCCCCAATCCCAGACGCTCCGGGGTCCCCACACATGACATCATTTCCCACCAATCGCAGACGATGGACGTCTTATGGTCTGGGAGCCGGGAGGCCCACTTCCCTTTTTTTTTCAATGCAAGATCAACTGCGCACGGTGGAAACTGACCCAGCCTGGATCCGAGAGGGGAGAAGACTCTTTGCTTCTGATGAGCACCGGCACATTCAGCAGATGGCTGGACACCTGGGGCATTGGCATTGGGCCCCACACTTCTCAGGGGGGAGGGCCTCTCCCCATTGGCTTGAAGCCCCCCTTCCAGTTGCCAGCCCCTTACCCACCACCTAATTCAAACTGGTCAAACCCTTGCCCTGCCCTCAGCACCCTGATCCCCCTCTTCCCCCGTTGCTCCAATTCTCCAGCAATGTCCTGTCAAAGCCCCCTGCCCCCGGCCAGCCCTGTGCCAAACCCTCCCCCACCTGCAGGAAGGTCCCCGCCTCTCTTACTGTGCACCAGGCCCCACCAACCCCCGGCCAGTGCTGGGGTCTCCAGTCAGACTCATGCAGTGAGTGAAAGCCAGGGTAAATGGCAGTAACCTCTCCTCCCCGCCAGGTCATGAGCCATCCAACCAAATGTGCCCCCGGGAACAAAGGTGCCACGGAACAGCCTGTGCCAAGGGCACTGTGACCCCAGTGCCTCAGGTTTCACAGGACAAAGGCGTGTTCTGCACCAGACTCTCCCTTCTCAGTCCCCGGGGAGGTGTTTCCTTTTACAGGCTGTGGAGAGCAGCGGACGTCAGCAAGTCCTCTCGGCTGGACTGGAGACTGACTCCATTTAAGGCCTTAGCTATGCTGGGAATTAGCCCCAAGTCCAGCCCCTGGTGTAGCTGTGCCCATGTGAACCCCCCCCCCCCCCCAGTGCAGGCAAGCACCGATGCTATTTGCACCAGGGGAGCTTGAAACCGGGGGGGGGGGGGGGGGGGCCTGCGTGGGGACAGATCACAGCTTTCCTGCTGTATACTGGGGGCATGCAGGGTTGCAGCTGCTTCAGTGACTAGCTAATTTCCAGTGTAGCTAAGGCCTATTGCTAAGCCTCTGCCCTTCCTTAGCACTTCCCATTCGAGGATCTCAAGGCACTTCCACGACATCAGTCCCAAGTCGGGGGGGTATCGTTATCCCTTTTCTTTAGAAACTGGGAAACCGAGGCACAGAGCAGTGAAAGGACTTGCCCAAGGTCACACAGTGAGTCAGTGGCAGAGTTAGGAAGTGCACCTGATGCCCAGGCCCCTGCTCTGATCGCTAGACTGTGCTGTGCACAATCAGCATTTCTCCTCCTCCTATCTTGGCATCCCCTGATTTATGTCCTTTGTCCCTAATATCCAAGAACTTGAGACACACACACATACACCCTTGGCATAAAAGTGGGACTCTCCAGGTCATGCCATGGGGAAATGCAAACAGTGATGTGAAAGGGACAGCAGGAGCGTGCTGCAGACCGACAGCCAGGGTAACGGGGCCCAGAACTTTTAAGGCCTGGGTGCAGAAATCCTCTTGCCAGCCCTGAGGTTCGTAGTAGAGTGTAGACACTGTGGATTCCCTGGATGGGGCAAACCAGGGGTAGGTTTCTATGCAGCTCCTTTGGCTTGTGGTCAGGCAAGAAAGAGAGATCAAAGGAACCTCTCAGTTGAGGTCAGCCCATTTGTCCATCCCGCTCCCCCGGGCATCTTGCCCCTGGCAGGGCCCAGTACCTGTTAGCGCTGAGTGAATGTGGTGCTTATGGTGTGGACGGGTGTAAAAGCCCCGAAGAGCCATGCTCTGGGTTTGGGTTGCTGTGTCATCAGTTGATGTGGAGCCTGCCGATCGGGGTCGGTCTGTAAATAAAGGCAATTAATAAAGAGAAGCCTTGGGCAAATTGCCTCAGATAAGCACATCCTAGACGAGAGGCTCCGTTACACAGCACAGGGGGGTTGAGCTGTTCACTCCTAAGACTTCGTTCAGATCCTGGCTTTCTGGCCCGAATGAAAGTGATGTGGGGCTCACCTTAATCCCAGTGGCTGCCACACAACCATCATGTGCTTTGGGCCGATTCCACTCCTCCTGCAAGGAGCCCCCGCCGTCTCTGTGTCAAAGAGGCCCAGAACGGGACGAGCAGGAGGTGCTGCAGGTTGGGACTAGGTAGAGTTGCACAGGAGACGTAGGCAGGGCACCTGCCTGCCCAAACGAGCGTTCTTCACCCAGTGCTTTGCTCACTTCTGAAACTACACAGAGCTGGCTTAAAATGACTGGCCGGAGACAGAAGCAGGGAAACCGCTTGCCTTCTGAGCTGGTTTTTACTGCGGCCTTAAACCACCTGCTTCTGGCACACCCACCCCCCTGTCCTCAGGCCCGCTCCTGGAACCCGTCAGCATGGGGAGGCTGCCGTTCCAGCCCTGATCCCGGCATTGTCGCCATCCTCACCAGCTGGGCTTTCCTGCATGGACAGAGCCTGGCAATGCTGGGACCCACAAAGGGCATCCCTCTGAGCGAGCTCAGCCTGGCAACACCGCTGCCAACTGGCTGGCTCCGTCTGAGTGATGTGAGTGCCTGGCAGTCCTGCTGCTCCGCCAGCTGCATGGGCCGTGCCCTGGAGCCTTCGTTATCCGCTCCCAGGACAAACAGGCATCTAATGAATGGGTGGGGAGGGGAAGGATCTACAGTGACCTGTCCAGAACGTGGTAACCCCTATAGACTGAAGGGGGTAAGACAGTGCTGCTGAACTGGATTGGAGTCAGGGGTTGTTTTATGGCATTCACACCAGCACTTCTGTCACAGCCTCTGCCACCACTAATGTACAGGAAGGATGTGTGACGTTCCCCTGGTGTTATCTGGACCAGTGATCTGCTAGGTCACTCTAATCCTCGGCTCTGGGAGCCAGCCTTACCCTGCTCTGCTGTGAGACCCCCCCACTCCCGGGCTGTTCACACAGAGCCTCTGGCATGTAAGCTGCTTCCAACTACATGAGTGAACACTTTTGGCCAGCCACTGCTTGGATTGTGCAACAGAATGACGCTAGTCAATATCTCCGGTCCCAGACACAACCCTAGGAACCTCCGTCTTGCAGTGTCCAGTTGTGTCCGCTGGATGCTGCAAGCTTATATGAGTTTGTCAATTTAACAAAGACATTGATATGTACCAGGCTTGTTATCCCAAGGAGAGTCTCTGATACACTTCAAACCAAACGCACTGCTTCAGGTAGAATAAACAAACGAATTTATTAACCACAAAAGATAGATTTTAAGTGATTATAAGTCAAAGCACAACAAGTTGGATTTGGTCAAATGAAATAAAAACAAAACACATTCTAAGCTGATCTTAACACTTTTAGTGTCCTTACAAAATTAGATGTTTCTCACCACAGGCTGGCTGGTTGCCCTTCAGCCAGGCTCTCCCCTTTGATCAGTGTTTCAGTCGCTTGGTGGTGATGTCTATGAGCAGGGGTAGGTGATGCTCTAGTGACCACAGTGGTGGTCCATGTTAGAGCTGCCCCAAAGCCTATGCAATTGTAAGTGAATTTCCACATGCGCACACCTCCCCCTTAAAAAAGCTACAGCCTAAAAAATTGACCTTGTTTAAGGCTGGTTGCTTAGTCTGCTTTGGGAGACAGTGTTGTAACATCACGCTTTAGTCCTGCTAGCATACATGGGGTCAACACTGCTTCATAACAAGAATGACAAAAAATGCATTAACCCAGGTTTAGCACAGCAGGGCTCAGTATCCACAGACTTCAGCTCACATTTAGACCCCTAGATTTTCAGAAGGGCTCTGTTCCGAGCATTGTGACCCTTTGAGGGCAGATTTTCCAATCTGTACATTCATTTTGGTACCTAAGTGGAAGCTGAGCTCTTCTGCTAACCTGCTCCTTCCAGATGGTTTGCAAACCTGGGTGTTAACATGGTGAAAACCCAGGCCAGAAAATGGGGCCAGATTCTCAGCTGGTATCAGTGGGTGTCCGTGGAGCTAGGCCAAGTTACTACCAGCTGACGGGCTGGCCTGTGAATTTTAAAGATGGTTCTAATACAGTTTGTGATTCCCGAATTTAATTTAAAACCGGGGTAGACTGGGCAAAACTTCCACTTCACATGTGTGTACTGGGATCTGTATCTTGTGTAACATTGAGGGAATGATGCAGAAATATTTCCCACAATATTTGCTGGGATTTTTGAAGATATCTCGCTGGTCCTGTGTTTACACTCTTCTTGGATCCTCCGAGCAGCCCAGGACACACAAGCAGGGAAAGCCAATTTTGTAGCTACTGGCAGTAATATTCCCGCTGGCAGAACTCCTGTCCTCAGCCAAGGAGGGTGGCAGAAACCATGTCCATGTGACTTGCCCAACCAATTGCTGCTGAGAATATACATGATCAAGTGGCAGAGTTATAAAGAAAACTGGACACGGCTGCTCTTCAGATAGATCCGGAGAAAGGGTACATTTGAGGAAATGCAGATCCGATCTTGGATCCAGGGGTGCTGGAGCAATTTGTAGAGTGGGGGGGAGGGAGGAGCTGAGAGCTATTGAGCCAAACTGTAAACCCTGTATACAATGGAAACCACGTCTAGCCAAGGGGTGCTGCCGCTACGCAGTTCCAGCACCTATGCTTGGATCTCCCTCAAGCAGAGAAAGCGGCTGCATGAGAGGAACCAGCTGGTGGCTGGGATTTATTTTTCCAGCTCTGATTGTAAGGGAAGTGCTAGATATACCCCCACACACCCAGTCCCTGCTGTGTCACAGGGTTCTCTCAGACACACACACACACACACACACACACACACACACACCCCGCCCACATTGCTCTGCGGGAGGGTTAGCTTTGTAAACATCAGTCACTTAGTAACACTCTTCATCAGTTGCCTCTGGGCTATTATTCATCCCAAGCTAGCCTTAAAACCCCTTAAAATCTCAGCCTACCCCTTCTCTGCAAGGCACCCCCAGACCAGAGGAAATTCCACAGCTCTGATGTGATGTGAAACATGATCCCCCCAAGCCCCAGCACCCTCCCCCCCCCCCAAGTCTCTCTCTCTCCCTATGCCATTTCCCAAACCAGGTCTCCCTGCAGCAGCCCCCCCACCCTCCGCCCCCTTCCACCAGCCTTTTCTGTTTTAGACATTGTAACCCGAGAGGGTGGAAACGCAGCTTCTTTCATCTTCCATTTCCCACATCCTGAGAGTCTGCAGAGAAAGAGCCCACCCAGATAAAGGAATTTCAAGCATGTGGCTCCCTCCCCCTCCCATCTCCCCCTCTCCAGCCCCCCATGCAGCTCCATTCACAAAGCAGATTAGCGATGGTTTTTTTGCCTCCAAGGGCGACTGCTCCCTCCTGACATGCTGCACCTACTCCCCAAAAAGCCCATGCTGAAAAAGTCAACCCAAAGCTCTCTAGTCCGCGTTGGGGGCTTTTCTCCCACATAGCAGGGATCTCCCACAGGGCAGGGCGCCCCAACTGTGCCCCTCTTCTTCCACAATTGGGGAACCTCCAGGTTCTCATGGGAGGGGAGCTGTTGTACCCCAAGGCTGCCCTTGCATGAAGCTGGAAGGTCGGTTCCGGGACCCCCGTTAGTAGGCCAGTGGGTAGCAAGGTCTCAAAGGTCTGGAACAAGAATCTGTGGCAAGGTCTCAAAGTACATTAAGGGCAGGAGCCTGAGACGTACCTGCTCCTGGGGAATCTGCGGGAGGGGAAGTGATTCAGGCCATGAGGCCACCTCCCTTTTCCAAAGCATCCATTGATTTTGGAGGTCTCCCTTTTTTTCAAGAGCCAACGGAGAGGCCTAGGGCTTCATTGCTTCTGGGGCTCACGAGTGCTGGGGATGCGCGGCTTTGAAGTTGTCACACACACCCTGTGGTATGGAGGGGGAGGTCTGTGCCTTTATTTGCTAGTCCACTAAAAAGGTATCACATGTCCAACAATAACCTACAATCAGAAGCGTGTGTTGGATGACCAGATGTCCTGATTTTTGGGTCTTTTTCTTATATAGGCTCCTATTACCCACCCATCCCCTGTCCCGATTTTTCACATTTGCTGTCTGGTCACCCTACGTGTGTGCTTAAGCTCAAGTTACTCAAAATGATCCCATGTATGTATGCCCAACTCCCCTGTTAAGTCAGTGAGTGGTAACCAGTTTTATGGGTGGATAAACTGAAGCACAGAGTCAAAATATGATTTGCCCAAGGTTGTCCAGTGAGTCAGCGACAGTTCTAGGAGCAGGACACAGACCTCATGGCTTGCCAGTCCACTGCTCTAGTCACTAGCCCATCCTTCCTCCTTTTCTGGCAATGCTGAAGTGAATTTTGTGATTCTCATCCACTCTGGAATGGCAGGGAATTGGGAATGGAGACACATCTCAAAGCCTGCATTGGCTGACAATCTTTGTTTCAGTCTTGAACTTAGGGTAAGTCAACACTGCAAAAGTAAGTCGACCTAAGTTATGTCAACGTACAGCCACTGCAGTAATTAAATCACTTTTGCATGTCCACACTACGCTCCGTGTGTCGGCGGTACACATCCTCATTGGCAGCGCTTGCATCAATGCAGAAAGCAGTGCAATGTGGGTAGTTATCCCACTGTGCAACTCTCTACCATCTAGCGCAGGGTGTTTTGGGAAGGGTTTGCAATGCCTCTTGGGGGCAAACAAGTTGCGCAGGAGTGCCTGGGAACATGGTTTCAATGTCCCACGATGCAGTTTTCTCCATCCTATAATTTTATGTGCATCCCATAATATTTTGCACCTCTCATCAAAGGCCCTGCAAACCCACACATCCGCCATCTCTGTGAGAAGTCTGGATCATAGAATCATAGACTTTAAGGTCAGAAGGGACCATTATGATTGTCTTGTCTGACCTCCTGCACAACGCAGGCCACAGAATGTCACCCACCAACTCCTGTAACAAACCCCTAACTTATGTCTGAGCAACTGAAGTCCTCAAATAGTGGTTTAAAGACTTCAAGGTGCAGAGAATCCTCCAGCAAGTGACCTGTGCCTCACGCTGCAGAGGAAGGCAAAAAACCCCCAAGGCCTCTGCCAATGTGCCCTGGGGGAAAATTCCTTCCTGACCCCAAATATAGTGATCAGCTAAACCCTGAGCATATGGGCAAGACTCACCAGCCAGACACCCAGGAAAGAATTCTCTGTAGTAACTCAGATCCCAACCCATCTAACATCCCATCACAGGCCATTGGGCATATCTACCACTAGTAGTTGAAGATCAATTAATTGCCAAAATTAGGCTATCTCATCATATCATCTCCACCATAAACTTATCAAGCTTTGACTTGAGGCCAGATAAGTCTTCTGCCCCCACTGCTTTCTTGGAAGGCTGTTCCAGAACTTCACTCCTCTGATGGTTAGAAACCTTCATAAAAAGAAAAGGAGTACTTGTGGCACCTTAGAGACTAACCAATTTATTTGAGCATAAGCTTTCGTGAGCTACAGCTCACTTCATCGAGCTGTAGCTCACGAAAGCTTATGCTCGAATAAATTGGTTAGTCTCTAAGGTGCCACAAGTACTCCTTTTCTTTTTGCGAATACAGACTAACACGGCTGTTACTCTGAAAGAAACCTTCCTGTAATTTCAAGTCTAAACTTTCTGATGGCCAGTTTATATCCATTTGTTCTTGTGTCCACATTGGAACTGAGCTTAAATAATTCCTCTCCCTCCATGGTATTTATCCCTCTGATATATTTATAGAGAGCAATCATATCTCCCCTCAACCTTCTTTTAGTTAGGCTAAACAAGCCAAGCTCATTGAGTCTCCTTTCATAAGACAGGTTTTCCATTTCTCGGATCATCCTAGTGGCCCTTCTCTGTACCTGTTCCAGTTTAAATTCATCCTTCTTAAACATGGTAGACCAGAACTGCACACAATACTCCAGATGAGGTCTCACCAGTGTCTTGTATAATGGTACTAACACCTCCTTATCTGTACTGGAAATACCTCGCCTGATGCATCCCAAGACCGCATTAGCTTTTTACACGGCCATATCACATTGGCGGCTCATAGTCATCCTGTGATCAGCCAATACTCCGAGGTCCTTCTCCTCCTCTGTTACTTCCAAGTAATGCGTCCCCAGTTTATAACAGAAATTCTTGTTATTAATCCCTAAATGCATGACCCTGCACTTTTCACTATTAAATTTCATCCTATTACTATTACGCCAGTTTACAAGGTCATCCAGATTTTCCTATATGATATCCCGGTCCTTCTCTGTATTGGCAGAGATATCCCAGCTTTGTGTCATCCGCACACTTTATTAGCACATTCCCACTTTTTGTGCCAAGGTTGTTTGGCTTGCTCTGCTCCACCTGCCCACCCAGCGCTCCTGCCAGAGAGAGGGCTTAGGGCGCAGGGGCTTGCCCCGCTCCGCCCATGTGGCATTCCAGCCAGGGAGCAGGGTCGGGGAGTGGGAGCTTGCCTCGTTCCACCCACCTGGCATTCTAGCTGGGGAGCAGGGTTTGGGTGCGGGGGCTTATCCTACTCTGCCCACCCGGCATTCCAGCTGGGGAGCAGGCAAGCTCCCGACCCGCCTCCCTGGTAGGAGCACCGGACAGCTGGAGTGGGGCAAGCCCCCACACCCCAACCCCACTATGCCCCGCCTCAACCAAGCTTCACAATCATCATTGGGGAGTACAGTATTAAATAGTTTGTTTCAAATTATTTAAAACTTATACTGTATATGTATATAATGTCTTTTGTCTGGGGGAAAAAATTTCCCTGGAACCTAACCCTCACATTTACATTAATTCTTATGGGGAAATTGGATTCACTTAACATTGTTTCGCTTAAAGTAGCATTTTTCAGGAACATAACTACAATGTTAAGCGAGCCGTTACTGTACAGGGGAAAGAACCTTGGAATGGGAAAGAAAAGTCATTCTCATTTCAAACACACGTGTCCAACCATGTCCCGCACAGGTCAGCGTATGTGCGGCTGTGATTGTGCTCTCTTCTGGGGTGGAGTGGTAGGGACAGTACAACAGCCCTGGAAGCCAGGTGGAACCTGGGTGTGTGTTGGGGGAGGTCCCGAAATGCAGTTTTCTATGGGCTGCAAAGGGAGACCTGTTGAACTTGAAGGTCAACAAGAGTCTCCAACATGCTAGCATCTTCCACTGCACGTCTCTCTCCTTTTCCTGGGCTTTTCTCCTCTGTGCTCCATCCCTGTCCCTTCTGTCCGCGAGGGTGATCCTCTAAGCCCTGTGGTCAGAATCGGAAGCACCAGATTGCAGATCTCTTGCATCATGTCATCTCCTGCCCTCTTTCTTCTCCTCCTTATCTGGCTGGGGCGCCCCGCTGGTGTGAATGGAGAGATCCTCAAGGCCACATTTCCGGCTGCAAAAGATACAATGCACAGAGGTACTATTGTGAGTGTATTCACAAGATAAATGGGAACTTGATATACTGAACTCACTCCCCTTGATCCACACAAGTTACTAGTGCTACATTCTCTCTTCTCCCTGGGATTCATAGGGTGCAGCAGCAGTCCCAGCTAGGGTGAGTACAGCCTGGCAGGGAGGGGGCACGTTGGGACAATAAGTGAGGCAGGGGGCAGCTCACAGGCATGAGTATATGCAGCGAGGACAACTGAACTGAATACTGGCACTGTTTTCCACAGGCAATGGTGATATTAGCTGATATCTCACTCCTGAGGGTAACCGAGGTTGAAAGCGGACAGCTCTTACGGGATCCGTATGCTTCTGGCCTGTGTGCTGCAATGGTACTTGCTGAAGTAATTGCAGACTGGCATGGGAAAGTGTCCTCTCGCGGTAGAAAGAAGAAGTAAGGCAGGCCTCCCCAGAAACCTTCGGCAGAGGATTGCAGACTACCTTCAGGAAAGTTTCCTCAAGATCTCGATGGAAGAGTCATGGGACATCCCGATGCCCCCTCTGCGTGACTGTACAGGGGAATGAGAAGCAGATAGCAACTCTACCGCTCTTGGTTACTTTGCTACCTCTTATAGCCTGATCAGGCCACTAAATGAACAGATGTGTCCCTGCAATATAAAAGCAAACGGCATATTTACCAGAGGTTCCTTCCTCTGCATCAGGCTCACCCGTGCTGGACTGTAGGGACTGGCTCAACTTCTCTGGAGTCAAAAACAGGTCCTGGCTCACTGCACCACTGGATCCTCCAGTCACCTGTCCCCTATACTCCTCCTCCTCCTCTTCCTCATCCAATACCTGCTCCTCACTGTTCACTCTAGGGGCTTGTGACTCCAGCTCCCCAGCGTATCCAAGGGCCCTATGGGGGTGAGGGTGGGGTCTCCACCGGATGGTAGGCAGCGCTTTGTAAAAGCAGCGTGTCTGCAGCTCCACACTATAGCGACTGTTAGCCTTCCTTGCCTACTGGTACGCCTGTTGCAACTCCTTGGCTTTCACGCTGCACTGCTGTGGGTCCCTCTTGTAGCCTGTCTCCCCCAGGCCCCGAGTGATCTGCTCGTAGATATCAATGTTTCTACGGCTGCCCATACAGCCTCTTCTCTCCACAGGCCCAGGAGATCCACCACCTCCTGTGTAGGCCAGGCGGGAGCGCGTCTGCAGCGTGGAGCCGGCGTGGTCAGCTGGGCACTTGCTAGGTGAGCGCTCCATGCGGAGCAAACAGGAAATGGAATTTCAAAAATTCACAGTGTTTTAAAAGGGGAGGGGCATGTACCTGCATACCTGGCCACTGGGCAGCAGAGTTCAAAACGGTGACCAGAGCGGTCACGGTGCGGCATTGTGGGACACCTCCCGGAGGCCACTAAAGCCAACGTAAGTAACGCAGTGTCTCCACTGACACTGCGTTGCCCTAACTACAGCGACCTAAGCAGTACGCCTCTCACGGAGGTGCAGTTATTAAATTAGCGTTGTCGTACTGGGCAACTTACATCGGTGGGAACAACACTGCAGCGTCGACCTAACTGTAGCGTAGACCCGGCCTCAGTAATGAACCCAGCGATATTCCTTCTGCTGTCCAGAATGTTGCATGGCGCGCAAGCCCCTGTCTGACAGCCAATTCCAGATATTTGTGTGCAGTGAATTGAAACTATAAAGCCCAGCTCTGCTACTAACCATTTTCACCTATTTGCTAATTGTAATGACAAAATCTGGAGCCTGAAGGATCTAAAGAGTGGGGTGGGGGAGAGGAAACAAAAATATAAACTGAGAAAGGGACATGGCAGCGCCAAAGGCCCAGCACAACAATCAAGGGATAAAGCGGCAATTAGACCTGATTATCATGCAAGGCAGCCATGGTTCGACTGGAATGCAGCTGAAGAGACTGCAAGCTGGAGGGATTGTTTGCAGGGCTGGGGACTGATCCTTTGATGTCTGCGTGGTGCTTGGCTCAGCCAGTCACCAGACTGTGCACTGTGCAATCCTGTGCCGACAAACCACGCTGCAGACAGAATGGGGCGCGAGCTGACTGCGAGATTCTGGGGAAGCCTGCCGACACGCCCAGCTCTCCTGCTCCCGGCTTTTTGCTTGCTTGCTTTTTTTTTTTTCCCCAGACTGTCTAAGATTTACTCTCCCAGTCTGCTCTGCGAGAAATGTGAGCGCCTCTCAGACAGCAGGACCAAATTCAGCCCTGGTGTCACTGCACGCAAACACTGCCTTCTTCACTAGAGCGACAGCTGCTTTCTCTAGGGCTGAATTTGGCCTGGAGATGGAGAGAGAGTGAGGAAGAACCAGACAGACACAAGCGGACCACCCTTGATTTAGGGGATTCCCGTTGGCTAGCGCAGTGATTCGAAGCCCAGGGAAGCCTCCCCTATCTGCTGCCATAGCGGGGCCTGCTTGAAATGGGCAGTAAATTGCCCTGGTTGAAGGCCTGGGTGTCCCCGAGAGGCGCTAAACTGCAGGAACAGATGCTGATGGTGTCGAGAGGCTGACATCCTCTGCAGCTTTTATCCTGACTGCAGATTGCCAGGGGGAGAGGTGGGGCACTTTGGAATCAACCAGAACACTAGGTTACCCTACCAAACAAGCACACACCAGGTAGTGAGCTGGAGTGTTTGGTTGGTTGTTTATTTATTTATTCATTTATTTACTTCACATCTGACACATCCTAATTGCCTCAAGCAGGGAAGCCTGGACTGGAATCAGGGCCAGGTTAAATACAAACATGCAAACCTTGGTTTCAGCGGAATGAGGCTTTTCACACACCATTTAGTCCATTTTGGGGGATGGATCTACTCCCTCATGGAACACCCTGAAGAGAGAAAGATAGGCCTCAGCCACCAGCAACAAACGGACATGTAGTAATTGCATGCACCCCCATGCTATCTCGGTCCGGCATGGCTAGCTTAGGCCATTGGTGATGGGAGATGGAGCTTTTCGCCTCTAGATCACCAGTTTAAATCCAGCACAAGTCAGTAGGGATAGAAAGTTGTCACCACGTGACAGCTGTTCAGTGGACCATGGGAAATAAGTTGGTGTGGGACTCAGTCCACTTCCAAAGTCTTGTCTATACTGGGGAGGTTCCCCCAGATTCAGTCATTGGGGGACTGTTAGAGTAGCTGCAATGGGACAATCCCTTAGCATAGACAGGCAAAGCTTCTGTGAGACATCATTTACACCAGTGCATGGGCCAGACCCTCTATGGTGTAAATTGCCTTGGTTCTACTGACATCAGTCGAAGTAGACTGATTTAGACCAGCTGAGGATTTGGCCCTAGGAGTCCATGTTACAAGAAACACTGCTACATTTGGCCCTGATTAGCAGCTTCAACAGAGAGGCTTGCTTGTACATCCTCCTCCACCTTTCTTTAGAGGAAGTCCCTGCAGGTGAGAATCAAGGCACGTTGGCAGGAAAGCTTGCCTGGTTGCTCTGTCCACTCTGTTTGTAAACAGAGAACCTCCATTTCTAGGGCAGTCCGTTTGGGACCTTTCATCATCACTGTAAGGAATTCAGTAATTGGTTAGGGGCAAACTGTGAGCGCTTGCTCCCATGAGTAGTCCCATTGCCTGACACAAAACTACTTGTTGGCGTGAGCAGTAAGAGACACAGGGCTCTGGGAGGTATTTTTTGCAGCCTTGCATCACTCAAGAAAAGACTGAACAGATTTTCCTCAAACTTTCCAGCAACAAATATTTCACCTTTGGCCAGAGACCAAGCCTAGAAAATTTCAGCTGCACAAGAGGATGTTTCAGAAAGTTCTGAGTAAGCCGAAAACAGAAAATTGAAACTCTTTTGCAGCCTTGAATGCTTGGTGAACAGTATAAGGTGGGAAGGCAAAGTGTTTTGTGGATTCATCCTTAATGAATGAAACGTGCGTTTATCACGCTGCTCACTTTTAGCTCGATCCCATCTGAGTATGTGCCACATCTTGTATTTATATCTTCCCAGAATAGCGGGGTGTCTCCTTTGCCGTGATGCTTACAAAAAACTCCACAACTCTGAGCTCACTGTCTGCCACGCTGACCAATAATACCTCATTGTTTCCTTGGGCTCCCCTGTCTGTCTCTATCAGTCGTCACTTGTCTTCTAGGCTTTGGGGGCAGGGATGGTCTTTTTGTTCTGGGTTTGTACAGCACCTAGCGCAGTAGGGTTCTGGTTCCTGACTGGCACTATAAAAACACAAATAATTATAAGAATCTGCACTGCAGCTACAGGTGTGGCCCTTTTGTTATGCCTATAATTGCTTGTTGGTCCACTTGTAGAAATGATGTGAATATTTGTTTCCTTTTTGTATATGGTAACATACTTCTCTTGAAAGCAGAGATACTCCGTGCTAGAAAGATATTTAATCTCAACTCTTAGAGTTGCTCCTGCCACGTACCATCTGTCTCTTAGGACAATGACAGGGTCTGAGACTGAAACTCTGTTTTCAACTATCGGAGCCTGTGTACTTTTTGAAAATCAGTTGGGGAGTTTTGTTTTGACTCAGCAAGGAGCCTCAGCAGCTGTGTATTTTTTTAAATAATAAAAGAAAACAAGGCTCACCAGAATTTCCAGTAAAACCCATTAGATTTAAGCAATTCATTCCACAAGTATGTGTGGGTGCTGGGAGCTCCCTGAGCTTCTCAGGAAAAAGAGCCCAGATGGGCTTCATCTGTAATAATTTAGCTCCCAGTGGCTGAAGCTCTTTGCTCTAAATGCTAATAGAGTGAGTAATCAGAGCCCTTCATCCAGTAAATTATTTATCTTATCTCTGGAACTCAGCAAAGCATCTCAGCCAGCGACTTCTGTGGAAAGAGGCTGTTGGTCAAGAACTCCCAGCTGGAATCTCCACTTTTACTAGAAAAGGGAAAAGTCTGTGTGTGGATCAGGAAGCAATGACGTAATTACAATAATACCCAAAGCCAATCAAAGCTGACTTCTTCAAGGCGGCAAAAGGGGTCTGGCTTGTGTTGATGATGCCAGCATTGACAGGCACTATGGGTGGGATCCATGAAGGGACTTGTGCGTTGCAACACCGAGCATCATGGGGCCTAGGAAATCCAGGAATGCTACAATCCACATAGCCGAGTTCAGTGTCTAGATTCCCTGTACAATGAATGGGGAGAGAGAGGTGCCTTAGAATGCAATGCACAAAAGCCAGCACAGTAGGCGGGGACTTGCCTAAGGAAAATGGCCACAAAAGGTGGTGCCCACCTTCTAATTTTTAGCACAGTGGTTACAGCATCCACCTGGGATGTGAGCAATCCAGGTTCTATTCTCCCCTCTCTGCTAAAGGATTTGAACAGGAGTCTCCCACCTAATCACTGAGCTATGGCATATTCTGGTGGGGTGGCTCTCTGAGTCTCTCCTCTCGCAGGTGTTCCTCTGTGGCTAAATAATAAACGAGTAATTGGAGCAGGGGAACTAGACCCAGGGTCTCCCATGTGGGTGCCCGAACCGCTGGCCTACAGAGTTTTTTCTCTTGCTCTTCCCCACCTCCCCCAGTGACTATTTTAGCATTTACCTGGGGAACTTTTATCCTGAAAAACTTAGGCACCAAGAGAGTTTAGGCACCTAGGGTTCAGAGGGAGTTTTGTGAATCTCAGTGGAGCCAATACTGAGACTTAGGCTCCTAAATCTGGGGTTTAGGCACCTAAATCCTTTCATGAATCCCATCCTATTACCAAATAGTCCTTCAGTGCTGCAAGACAAGTACTTTTGGATTTAGACCAGTTAGAGAGCCATTGTATTCCCACAGAACAGGACCAGCACCTGACAAAACTGCTCCCACTGTATTTCACCCCTCGCCAACAAAACCAGGGGCTCATCTTTTAACTTCACTGCCATAGTCTGTCTATGGTACTTGTATGGCCCCCCCACATTGCTGCAGTGGCTGAGCGCCTTCTAATCATGTAAGTATTTATCTTCACAACAGCCTGGTGAGGTAGGGAAATGCAACGATTCCTACTTTACGGATGGGGAAGCGAGGCCCAGCTCCTCAAAGGTATATAGGCATCTAACTCCCATTGAGGATCTAGGTGTATGTGACTTGCTTAAGGTCACAGAGGAAGTCTACCGGAAAGCAGCAACTTGACCTAAGTGCAAGGCTAGTGCCCTAACTACTGACCCATCCTTCCTCTCTGTACCGGGAGGCTCTATCTGTACCAGACTCTGTCCTGCAGCCACTGCACTGTTTGACACTCTCCCCTTGGAAAGCTTTGAAGAAAACACTGATGTTGCTGGCTTCTTCGTCACATGGTATCACTCCTCCTACCTCTCTGTATCCCTGGTGGTTGCTCTGTTGACAGTAGATTATTCCTCTGTGCAGAAGCTCAAAGCTCTGTTCTCATTTCTATCTACCACCTACCATTGTTTCAGTCTATTCTTTTTATGGGTCTACCATCCCTGTCTCTAACACCTTTCAATTTTACAGTGACTCCTCTATCAAGATCCTCTCCATCCTGATTTCCTTCAGCTGGAAATGGGGAAATTCTAAACGGTGGTTCTTCAGAACAAATGTAACTTGAACACGTTGCATTTATATAGTGTTTTTGAGCTCTGTATACAGTGCCCAAACTATGATCGATGGGGCAGCTGTAGCATTTTGGAATTTCTTGAGTATTTTATGTAAAAACTTCAACCACAAGGTTGTATCATCATCTTTTTTGTTAAAAAAAAAAAATGAGAGAGAGAGAGACAATGGTAAGAGGATACTGAAGAAGAAGAGGATATCAAGTTAAATGCACTGTGTGAAATGGCTATGGTTTCAAATCAGCCAAACAGAATTCCCCACGTGAAATTCACCACGCGACTGAGAAAAATGAGACATTTCAACCAAATGGAAATTCTGTTATGAAGTCCTGCCCTTTGAGAGATGCTCAAACCTAACTTACACCTGGCTGCTTACTATCCCTACTAGGGCCATTCTAATGCTAAGAATAGCTGGAACAGAGGGTGCTTTCATAGATTCACCAGCAATCTCAAAGCAGGAGGTTTGTATCATTATCCCTGTTTTACAGCTGGGAAACTGAGGCACAGAGAGGGGATATGATTTGCCCAAAGTCACTCAACAGGCAAGTGGGAGAGTCAAGAATTGAACCTTGGTCTCTTGAAGCTAGCTCAATACTTTGTTAGGCAACACTGATCCCCCATCCTTTAAGCCACCGCTGTTATAGCTATACTTTTTTCCCCTATCCACATCTCTGGTACTAGGGATCAAGGGGAAAGGGCAGGCAGGCACAGAGCCACTAGACTGGCCCAACCCATCCAAAGATTCTCTGTGCAAAAGACAAATTCCCAGATAGGTGGTTAAGATGGCTTCCTAGCTGTTTCAGAGCAAGACAGAGCTAGGGTTGCCAGGCCTCCAGGATTGTCCTGGAGTCTCCAAAAATTAAAGATTATGTCATGTGATGAAACCTCCAGGAATTCGTCCAACCACAACTGGCGACCCTATACAGAGGAGCCAGAATTGTGGGTCAAAATCTGGATCATAATGCTTTGGGTGCTATTGCTCTGAAATAGTTATATTGTATAAGAACGGCCCTACTGGGTCAGACTAAAGGTCCACCTAGCCCAGTATCCTGTCTTCCAACAGTGGCCAATGCCAGGTGCCCCAGAGGGAGTGAACAGAACAGGGAATCATCAAGTGATCCATCCCCTGTCGCTCATTTCCAGCTTCTGGCAAACAGAGGCTAGGGACACCATTCCTGCCCATCCTGGCTAATAGCCATTGATGGACCTGTCCTCCATGAATTTTATCGAGTTCTTTTTTGAACCCTGTTATGGTCTTGGCCTTCACAACATCCTCTGGCAAGGAGTTCCACAGGTTGACTGTGCATTGTGTGAAGAAATACTTCCTTTTATTTGTTTTAAACCTGCTGCCTATTAATTTCATTTGGTGACCCCTAGTTCTGGTGTTATGAGAAGTAGTAAACAACACTTCTTTACCTACCTTCTCTACGCCATGATTTTATAAACCTCAATCATATCTCCCCTTAGCCGTCTCTTTATAAGTTTAGAAGAATAGAAGAACTGAAAGTTTGGACAATAACTTAATGAAAAGAGCCTGCATCTCCACTGACTTGCTTTTGCCATCATTTACACCCATACACAATGAGCATATAGTGGATGAATAGAGAATTCTGGTTTAATAGTGTTTTTACACCCACTGTGCACAGTTGTCAGTAACTACACAAAGCATAAGGCAAGAAAACATGTTTAACGTCCTATTTATTTTCTACCATTTTTCCTTTGTTCACTTTTTGCACTTTGTTCCTTTGCACTTTGTTCCTTTTTGCACTTATCTTGCACATGATGGAATTTAGTCAGTTTCACTTGTGTTTATAGTCAGTTTCACTTTCGGGTTGCTGCAACCTTTGGCTTGCAAGCATTGCTGGGAAGTGTTTGTTTGTTTTAAATATAGCTACTCCTGCCAGAATTTGTTTAAAATACAAATATTGTGAGGAGATTTCTGTTGGCTTTAGGTTTTATAACAGCTTGTTTATCCAAAATAAAAATGATGGGGCCAAATTTGAATTGACCCTATTTAAAGGTTGTATTTGTATTTCTCTAGCTCAATGTACACATAACAGCACACAACACAGCTCTCCTTCAGAGCTGGCTGAGAGGGACAATTTAAGTGAAGGAGTGACTTTTTTAAAAAGCACGTTTATTGGAACATGCTGCAAAAATCTTTACTTGCAAGAGCGTGAGATGTTATACACTGCCTTAAAGCAGCCAAAGGGACTGGGTGCCATGTTGTTTACCGTGTATGGGTCCTATTTTTACATATACGCAAGATAAAGGGCACGAGTCTGAGCTCATTTGCGCCAGTGTAAATCAAGAGAGTAACTCCACTGAAATCGATGGAACCGTGCCAGCGTCAAACTGGTGTGAGGGCAGAATCAGACCCCACCGAGTTAGTTGACCATCTACGTCAGGTGAGATCTGAAAATGCCAGCGTTTTTCTGGTCAAGGTGGACATTAAAGAGCCCATGGCCCAACTGGCAGGAATAGGGGCGTTACCAGAAATCTCCTCCTTTCTCTTTCCTGCCAGTGCACCACCCTCCACCCCAGAGGTGACTGCATGGGTGTGGTTGGATTATGATGTGTTTTATGGGTGGGTCATGAGGGCCCCCATTGTGCTAGGCGCTGTACAGGAACCTACTGGAGGTCCCTGCCCTGAAGAGCTTACAAGCCAAACAGAGAGACAGATGGAGGGTGGGAGGGCGCCCCCCCCCGCCCTCTTGCTTGTAACCACACTGATCCCAGGGAGCCCAGCGGGGGCGGGGGGAGCGAAGGGGGGGTTAGTTTATTTTGGCTTGTATTTTCAGCTGGATTTGGGGGGGGGGTATTTACAGCCCTCCCCCCCTTTCCCACCCTCTGCCCCTCCCCCCCTTATTTGCCCCTCCCAAACTTTCCACCTGCCCCTGCCCCATCCACCTGCTGTCTTCCCTCGCTTTTCCTCAGGCTTCCCCTCCCTCTTCCCCCCCTCAGGCCGCTCCCCCCAGTCTCTCCCCCCGCCCCGCTCCTTTATTCTCCCCTTCCCCCGACCCCTCCCCCCTCTTGGCGCCTTTTCCTTCCCGCCACGTCTTTAGTCTCCTCGTCCTATTCTGACGGGGGGGGGGGAGGGGAGGACGGGCCCCGCGGCTGATTGGCTGCAAGCGGCTTTGTGGGCGGGGCGCGCCCCCGCGCCGAAGCCCCGCCCCCAGGTTGTCCCCGGCCCCGCCCCTGCCCCGGCTCCCTCCCTCCCCTTACTACTGGCGGCTGGAGCGAGGGGAGCCGGCGCCACACGGGAGCCCGGCACCGAGCGCAGCAGCCTCGTCGGCTCTGCTCCCAGTCGCGCCCCCCCTTCCCCCCTCGGCCTCCGCCCCTCCCGCGCCAGCCCGGACCCCACCCCCTTGGTTCCGACCCGGCGGGGCTGCGAGCCGAGCCACTGGCGCCCGGTTCGGTTCGGGCGGTCCCGGTCCCGGTCCCGGTCCCGGAGCAAGGGGACGGGGCGGGGATGCTGCTCTCCAAGATCAACTCGCTGGCCCACCTGTGCTCCGGGTCCGGCGGGGAGCACCCGGCCAAGCTACAGCCAGGTGAGGCCCGGTTCGGTTCGGCTCGGCTCGGATCCGCGGCCGGGGCTGGCTCTGGAGTGGGGCGCCCCAGAGCGGTCCGGGTTCGGTGCGGGAGGAGCCCGGTCCTGCGGGGCACTGGGGAGGCTCATAGAGGAGTCTGATCCGGTTCGGGGGGTCTGGTCCGGGTTGGCGGGGTTCGGTCTGAGGCGGCATGGGGGGTCTGATCCAGTTTGGTCTGGGGAGGGATGATGAGTCTGGTCCAGTTCGGGGTCGTTCCGAGGAGGGATGTGGGTCCGGTCCGGTCCGGTCTGGAGGGCTGGCCCGGTCTTTTGAGGACAACAGCTGGGTCTGATCCTGGTGTCTGTCTGTCTCTGCTTGCAGGGAAGGACAAGGAGCCCCTGGAGAAGCTGTACCAGGTGGGCCCACTGCTGGGCAGTGGTGGCTTTGGGTCTGTCTACTCGGGCACCCGCCTGTCCGACGGCGCCCCGGTGAGTAGAGCCCACCCCCCCCCCACCCCTGCAGCCAGCTCCCCATGCCTGCTGCTCTACAGAGCTCTACCTTTGGTGAGAGACCTGTCCCTGACCCACTTGCATCTCCTTTGCTTTGCCCTGGCAGAACCACCATCTTGCATCCCCTTCCCCGGTCCCTTGTTTGCCTCCCCTCTTTCTGGGGTTGCCTGACCTGACTCTGATTGTCTGTGGGGTTCTGTTTGTGTTCTAGGTGGCCATCAAGCACGTGGCCCGGGACCGGATTTCTGACTGGGGAGAGCTGGTAAGTGCCTGGGGCAGGAATAGCTGTTGTGGCTCTGCATTGCATGGTCATGGCTCTGTAGTGAAGGTTGCAGCCGGTGTCATAGGTAGCTCTTGACTTTGTGGGTCGATTTGCCTGCCTCTGATGGAGCTCTCCTTTCTCTCTCTGTGCAGCCTGGCGGGACCAGAGTGCCCATGGAGATCCTGCTCCTGAAGAAAGTGGGCTCAGGCTTCCGGGGGGTCATTCGGCTTTTGGACTGGTTTGAGAGACCGGACAGCTTCATCTTGGTTTTGGAGCGGCCAGATCCCGTGCAGGACCTGTTTGACTTCATCACGGAAAGGGGTGCTCTCCCTGAGGAGCTCGCCCGCAGCTTTTTCCGCCAGGTTCTGGAGGCGGTTCGGCACTGTCATAGCTGTGGGGTATTGCACCGGGATATCAAGGACGAGAACATCCTGATTGATCTGAACAGCGGGGAACTGAAACTGATAGATTTTGGGTCTGGGGCATTACTCAAGGACACAGTGTACACTGATTTTGATGGTGAGTGTCTATTTCCATCCCCTTCTATTTTATCTGCGTAGGGAGGGAAGCCAGGGAAATTCCTCTTTGAAATGGGTTGTTCCCTGCCTGTAAATGTTCAGTAACTTCCCAGCCAAGGAATGTTTTGTTCCCTCCTCCCCCTGCCATTGTCACTTGCTAAATATACTGTTGTATGATCTGCAGCTTTGATACCTTTGGGGTTTTCCTCCCTGCCTTGTATCCAAAAAGCATTTCACAAATGTGTTTGCCCTTTTGTTGGGTGTTAATCACAGGCACTGGTGGTAGCTGCCCATGTCATGCAGGGGGTGGCGGGGGGGCACATGGCAGAAACCGGGTGTGAACTCACAAGAATCTATCTCTGGAGTCCCTGTGAGCAATGAGAGGAGAAAGTTGGGCTCTGGTTCCAGTGGTTTGGTTTTCTCTAGGTCCATCACATCTGTAGCATTTCAGCAGGGATCTGGCTGGTATTCCACCCTCCGGGGGGGGGGGGGGGGTGCAAACAAGATCTGCCTCATTTCATAGATGGGGAAAGATTGAGTTAAACCTGTCTGCAGCCATGGCTGCTCAGATGCTGGATTCTAACCTAATCTAGCAGCTAGAATGCAGGGGAGGGGATGTTTCCCCCCTAAGGATAAAGAGAAGGGCTCTTGTACAGTTTCTTTCTGTGAGGATGGATGGACATCAATTTGGGGAGGGGATCAAGAGGAGAAGCTGCTGTCTCCGCCATCTCGCTAAATTATTCATTTCACTGGAAAGTTGTGTTTTGTCACGGGATGAATGTTGTGAAATAGGATCTGCAGGAGATCTGCTTACAGCAGGCTCCCTTTCCTCTGCTGCCCAAAGGCACCTGAGTCAGATCTTTGGGGAGGGGGGAGCTATAAACCCAGGGAGGAGTGTTTGACCTTGGAGCAGGGGTGCAGGGATCTGCGCGGGGGACAAATAAAGAGAGCTGCCTTGTGTTGCTGGTGGTAGGCTTTTTTCTGACTCACTTGAAAGGCATATTCAGGGTAGGGCCGTTGACTTTCAAAAAAAAATCACTGTTTGTTGTTGAGGGTTTGTTTTGCTTCTGCTTTGCCGGATGGCTTGGGCTATGCTGCATTTTTTGTTTTTAATTTAACGGTTGATGACAAGGGATGGGTTTGCCCCTCCCAACCACCTTCTCTTCTGCAGAATTTCCCAAGCTAGTGGTGCCCCCTGGTGGGGCATCGGGTCTCTTTTTACAACCCAAAGTTTGTAAACAACAGTCACGTGGCCAGGAACCAGACTAGGAGCTCTGACCTCAGTCTCCTCTTCCTGCCAGAAGGGAAGAGATCAAATACAACAAAGGCAAAGGGCGTAAGCATCTGCAGAGGCCAAAAGCAGGGTGGAATCTGAGTTCCAAGCATAATTATCACATGCACAATTGAACTAACTAAAACCACTCCCTTGATGTTGTACAACAAACCTTTGTCCACAGCTTTGGAGTAGGCTGGCTTTGGCTACTGTTGAGTCAGTCAGGTATAATGCCAAAAAAGGAATAAACTCTTCAAGGTATCTGCCCTTCTTTGGGTTCCACAAGGAAACCCATTTATGAAGAAAGGACTATAAGGTTGTCTGGGCTCCTTGTAGTGCAGTAGACAAGGCCTCAGCCCCACCCCAAATGCTCCGTCTACACTGGGTCACCATGGACTGAAGCATCTGCAAGCTGCCTCTCTCTTTACCTCAGTGAGAAATGGTTACATCGACAGCGAGAAAGTCAGGACAACAGTGGCCTTAAGAAACCTGTTCTTTATTGTGGCTTGTATTGCAGCTGGAAAACATGTTTATTTGCACTCCATTTGGTTCTGCTTCATTTGTAGTCTGTGCCCTAGTGCAACTCTGCAATTGCTAAAACTGCTGGGGGCTTAAATCCCACTCAGACTTGGCTGATAGTTAAACAATATTAAGATATTGCAACCTAAATTTGGGGCTGAAGTACCTGACTTGGTCTCTTAAAACCACCCTGATAACACCTGAAAAAAGAATTAATAACTGGTTGCTCTGCTTAGGGTACAAGATGAAATATTTCTGCTAACCATGATCCTCTAATCTTCTCTACAGGAACCAGAGTGTACAGCCCCCCGGAATGGATCCGCTGTCACCGATATCACGGCAGGTCAGCAGCAGTCTGGTCTCTGGGGGTCCTGCTGTATGACATGGTCTGCGGGGATATCCCCTTTGAACATGATGAGGAGATTATTAAGGGCCAGGTCTACTTCAGACAGAGGGTCTCTCCAGGTGAGCACTCTCCTTTGTTGTGTTAGAGTTGGGCAAACAACTGCTTAGCCTGAATGCCACACTGACAAAGTGATAATATGATGCCATAGAGATGCATTACCATCACTTCATGCAACCAGTGAGACGTGCAAGGCATGATTCCGTGATCTAGTGGTCCCCTTCTTGTCTTAAACTCAATGAGATGTTTAATGCTATTGAATCCCAGCAAAGTGCGGGGGACCCCGCTGTCTTCTCTGCCTTAGACAGCTGTTTCAGAGCTCACTGTTGTAGTTCACTTCAGCACTTGACTCTCCTGCCGCTTGCTGGGGTCTTTAATGTGGCTACTGCAGCTGGCTGCTGAAGCAGTCTTACAGAAAGTGGAAATGACAAAAGATCTTGAACCAAGTAGCTCTCCGGTTTAATCATCTCACTGGGGAAGGGAAAGCTGATTTTTGCTATTAGCCTGGGTGTGAATGGCAGGGGAAGATGGGCTGTTCACGGCTTTTCGTTGCCAGTTTGCTCCCTTGTGTATTTTCGGAGTCTCCTTCCAAAGATGGGAACTGGTTCACCCACGTACGGGGGCTGGGGGGGGCGTAACTCAGAAACCACACCTAGCCACAGCCATGGTAATCTGTCCTGTGAAGCAAGAAAGGCAGATCCCAAAGCAGACTTGCAGATGGCAAAATAGGGAGGCTTGTTGTAGGCTTCACAGACATTACTCAGCAGCAGATTCTCACTGACTGCTTGTTTTCTCTCCCCAGAGTGCCAGCACCTCATTAAATGGTGTCTGGCCTTGAGGCCCTCCGAGAGGCCATCCTTTGAAGACCTTCTAAATCATTCTTGGATGCAAGACGTCCTCTTGCCACAGAAAACGGCAGAGATCCACCTGCACAGTCTAATTCAGGAGTCTGGCAAATAGCAGCTCCTCTCATCCATTGGGTGTAAAAGAAAAAACTCTCACCAGTAACTGTCTGCCTGTTACATGGGAACATGCATATCTCATTCCAGAGCTCAGCTAACTGGAGAATCTTCTGAGAGGCTGGAGGTTACCATCCATCCCAGGTGGACTGGTCTTGAACTCGTTAGGTCCTGCCTTACTTGATGTCTTGCCAGTAGACTTTTTTGTTGTCTTATGGGCACATCCATGAGTGTCCCTGACCTGCTGAGTCCTGGAATAGGAACTGAGCAAGGACCAGAGAATAAGCAAGAAAGTTTCGCTTGGGGAAACTGGCTGTGGAGAGGGAGGGAAGGTACTGATTTGAATACCTGTCTTATTCACTGTGTCACCGTGTTCTGAGTGCCTTCAGTTGCGATCTGGGCTGTGCTGGGGGAAATACTTGAATCTTCCTACACCTCTGCTTCTCCAAGATTCACCTGGGTTTATTTTATATTCCCCTCCTTAAGGAACAGGTCAGAAGCAGCCATGGGTGAAAACAGTGCACCCTGGCTAGTTGTTTCTGAGGTATGCTGTCTAGCAGAAACTTTTCTTCCTCAGCTCTTTGCTTTGAGTCTCAAAAGCTGGGGCATCCTCACAGATGCACAAACAATGCAACCCAATTGAGCTGTAAATGTGTACAGAATTATACAGGAGCGAAGCTTGGTGTACAGAGGACTGTAGTTTATAATGGTAACGTTTTTACTTTTTTTTTTTGTTTTTAACTTATTTTCAGGGGGTTGGGTTATTTTTTGTTTGTTTGTTTTTAAGGAAAATGTCCGAACCTGTAGGATAACTTATTTATTTATTTATAATTCATGTGGGTTCAGAGCCCATGCCTGGCTTCCATAGCTGCTGATCTGGTTTCCAGTTGGGGTCTCCCCACCCGACTGCACTCCCTTCTTAAAATGCTCTGTTAACATCTCACCACTGTGTGGAGTGGCTGACTGCTTCCCAGCTGTCTGTAAATAGTTCCGGCTGCCGGTGTTCCTCTTCCACGCGTGTGTTCAATTGTTTTAAAGGCATTTCCACGGGTATTTGTCTGGGCTGCGGGACGTCATGTGTATATAGCACTGGTTTTGCCGAGCTGTCGGGGAAGGTACCCTGGACTCCAACACTGTCAAGCCTGTATATGTCATCAGTGTGTAGTCTGCTGCTTTTGTTAATAGTTAATATTGTACAGGGGAATTCAGAAATCCTATTTTTTTTATACATGCGGTTTTAAATAAAAATGAATCACTTGACTTAACCTGAGACCTCTTCTCTTTCGGGTGGAGTAAAACTGCCAGTTTCACAGCGCAGCAAAGCGGTGCTGTCGAAACTCAGGACCCTTCATAACGTGATCCAAACGCCAAGAGCACCACCAAAGCGCGCGGCTCTCGGAGCAGGAGATGAGTAAGCTACAGCTAGAGATAGCAGCCCAAACCACAAAGCTTGAATTCACATGTCCTCAAAGCCGTGTCACTCAGATGCAGTGTTTTGGTTCAGCCCGTTAAAGGTGTCAGCTATTAGTGTTGGATCTGAACTGGTGCACTCTCCATGCCAGATGTCCTGGTTCTGGCCATCTCTGGCAGCCTTCTTCACTGAACTGTGAGATCAAAGGTGTATGGCTGAGGCATAAAGTATGTACATACCGTTTCCATTCATGCCTAGTCGTGTGTGAACAAAGCAGGTAAACGTCAGTGCTGCATTGATGATGCAGTATGTTACCCATGCACGTGGCACACTGGATGCTGACCATCCATGTCTGGGCACATGGGGTTTCAGTAACCGATCCTGTGTGGCAGGCTCTGGAGGCATCTGATTCGTTACATACTATCACCATCTTCAGCCAGGCTGGGGCTGGCCCAGAGCCACGGGAGCTGTTGACGTCCAGACTAGGAGAACGTGGTCGTTTTCACACTCTTCAGCACAAATAAGCTGGGCTTCCCCTCGTTAAACTACAGCGACCACATGGTGCAGGCAACGGCCTCTTGGTGTGAACAGTAACTTGTGCAGCACTGAGTTAGCGACAACCTTTAAAACTCTGCTTTACCCTGGTGGAGGCAGGAGCTATTCTTTACCTGTTACGTTTCAGGGTGTCTGCGGGTTGAATGGAACAGTTGCTCCACCTGGCTGTAATATTCACGGTGTTGTCTAAAACCTATGCTGTTGGTTCAAGTGTGGGGCTGTGTAACGTTAAGAGAGGGAGCAGTGACTGCAAGCATTGTTTGCACAGTGCACTTCTTTTTAAAACCCTGTTGGTTGTAGCCTCCTGGGGAAATATTTGACCCTCTCGGCACTGCTAATCTCCAGCAAGGTGCCTGCCACCAAGTGAGCACTGGCGTTGCCTAGAGTCTTCTAGGTATGGCGCTGGACTACAAGCATGAGCAGCAGGATATAGGAGTTGTATTCCTGCACTGCAACTTCCTTGCTGTGTACCCCGGGCCAAGTCATTTTCTGCTCTATGCCTCAGTTTCCCCATCTGTAAAGAGTCCTCTGTACAGCCCTTGCAGGTCCCTTTGAGGAAAGGCATTAGTGAGTTAATTTTTTTTTTTTTTTTTTTTTTTTGTAGGTGGGCTGAACAAGAAAGCTCAGCTCCACCTCTTCAAAGGCTGGGGGCTACTGAGCTCTGTGGTTTTCATTTAACTGCAGGCTCTTGTGCTAGACCAAAACAAACTTTATAACTCCTTATTTTGAGAAAGTCCATCTCACACATTTAGGGCAGCAAATGAGTCTCTTGCAGCGAGTGAAATTTAGCCGGGCGCAGTTACAGTATCACAGCAAACTGCTCCCCACTGAGTGGAGGCTCTCCTTCCTTCCCGTAAACACACTGCTCAACTGCTATTCCACTTCTTAGAAACCTCACCACAGAAAGGCCAAGTCAGATCAGAGTGTCAAGCCCTGCAGGGACCGATGCAATGATAGTCACTATGCTTCCTGCTGCAGCTTATGTCTATTGCCCGGCCAGGCCAGCTCAGTAGGAGGGAAATGCTGTCAGGGAGACATGACATCCAAATGGCGCAGAGTACCAAGGAGCGCATAGAGCCTAATTAGGCCCTTTGTCACGTAGGCATAACTCTCACTGAGGCTGGGAGTTAAATCCATCTAAGATCCTGGTTCAGGAAAACATTTAAACGTGTGCTGAAGCCCTGGGAAGTCAATGGCACCTAACTGGGTATGTTTACACTGCAGCTGGGAACACCCTAGAAAATAGCAGGGTGGACATCTTGGAAACTGTGGAGGCTAGCGTTGGCCACACGATCTCAGACCCCGCGGGTAGAATGGGCTTGAGCTCAGGGGGCTAGCTAGAGCCTCTGACAGCACCAGGCAAAAATTCCAAAGTCCTGCCCCAGCATGCACTGGCTTGGCTTTTCTGGTGTTGCAACGCTGAGCCCCACAATGCCTAAATACCTTTCAAAAGCTGGCCTTATGTCAGGCTTTTCATCCCTCGAGCTTCAAGTGCCTTCCCTATATACCATACGTCAAGATCTTTCTCTCCCTTTTACAGATGAGAAAACTGAGGTAGAGGGAGATGACGTGACTTGCTCAAGGTCATTTGGTGAGTCGGTCGCAGAGCTGTGGAAAGGCCCAGTTCTGCCGACTCCCAGTTCCCACATCCTGTGGCTCCCTGTTGCAAAATAAAAGCCTGGGAAGAACCTAAAACACAAATATAAACGATGGGCTTTAGGGGGTTTATTCAGGACTTGAACGCACAGCCTGGGAAATGCAGCAACAGCAAGAGAAACACTGAATTACACAACAGAGGAAGGAGATTATACAGGTAACGGTCTCTCATCTCCACCAGTAGGAAATATGTGAAAATGGAGCCCAACGCAGTGCTCCGAAACCTCCCCTCACACGCCTTTCCGAGCAGTGGAGCTCAACCTAAACTTGGGCGGTTCTGACACGTTCTTAGAGATCCGCCTCAGCCTGAGCGACAGCCTTCCTTTCCCTTTGCTGTCAATAATCAGCAGGGCATATGTGACAATGAAGGAGAGCCAGAAGCAATCCATGGGGATCCTGGTGGCCAGCCCAAACCACTCCAGGGGGCTGAGGGAAAACCAGGCTTCTTTGGAGACCTGGTAAGCCAGGGCCACGACGAAGCAGTTAGCCAGGTCGTAGAAGGTGATCCATGCGACATAGGCGAACAACCCCCTGTAGTGCCGCTTGTGGACTGAGTAGATGAGGAAGACACACACCGGGTAGGTCATGATGGCCAGCGTGATGGCTGTATAGTAGCAATACGGTAGCATCTTCCCCAGCTTGGTCATGTTAAAGGGCTTGATTTGCGCCATGTCAGTCATTGCTCGTTCAAAGTGGCCAAACTCAAAGATCAGGTACATGTTGGTCACTAGGATCATGTAGACAGCAGCGACAATGGCCCCGGCCTTGGGGGTCATGCCACAGAACCCCCCCGGGCACAAGATGATCATGTTTTCTCCACAGGCAACTTCGCTGGCCAAGGAAACCGAAGGAGCGTCGCAGAGTAGAAAGGCAAGCGAGGAAAGACGTCGGCGGGGCTTGTGTTAGGTATGGAGCCAGTGAGACGAGGGCTGTGCTGGAAAGGAAAAGGATCAGGCTGAAACATCGTGTGGTGGGAGATCGTCGTTTGGACTCCCAAGGAGAATTGGTTAGCGTGTGCACGCACACACACACACACACTGTAACCCCATCTCACACACACACCCCATCTGTAACTCCATCTCTCTCTCTCACACACACACACACACTAACCCCATCTCACACACACACCCCATCTGTAACTCCCCCCCCTCACACACACACACTAACCCCATCTCACACACACACCCCATCTGTAACTCCCCCCCTCTCTCACACACACTGACTGTAACCCCATCTCACACACACACCCCATCTGTAACTCCATCTCTCTCTCTCTCACACACCCTCTGTAACTCCATCTCTCTCTCACACACACACTAACCCCATCTCACACACACACCCCATCTGTAACTCCATCTCTCTCTCTCACACACACACACACTAACCCCATCTCACACATACACCCCATCTGTAACTCCATCTCTCTCTCTCACACACACACACACACTAACCCCATCTCACACACACACCCCATCTGTAACTCCCCCCTCTCTCTCACACACACACACTAACCCCATCTCACACACACACCCTCTGTAACTCCATCTCTCTCTCTCACACACACTGTAACCCCATCTCACACACACACACTCTGTAACTCCCCCCCTCTCTCTCTCTCACACACACACACTGTAACCCCATCTCTCACACACACACACACAACTCTGTAACCCCATCTCTCTCTCTCTCACACACACACTGTAACCCCATCTCTCTCTCTCACACTGTAACCCCATCTCACACTCACACACACACACACACACACACACTGTAACCCCATCTCACTCACACACACACACACTCTGTAGCCCCATCTCACCAAGATTCCTGCTAAACCAAAACTTGGTTATGTCCCCCATGATCCTATGTGCTCTTGACCGCGTTCCACATCCCCCAACCCTCAAGTGCAGAGAAGGGTTCCCAGCCCCCTTAATCAACAACGAGCCATGCTCCTGAGCTCCTGCATTGAGAGACCTGCCTGCTTTAAAGGGGGCCCACTCTAGTCCCCTTTTAGAAACAGTGAAGGGGACAGGTGGTTGATTGCTCGAGTTCCTGTGGAACTAATTTTAATGCTGGTGAGATTAAATTTAATTGTGTTTACCGAATAATTAATGATGTTAGGTGCCTAAGCCCTTGCATAGGCCTCCTTATTATTTTAATCTCAATAACATAGAGTCTAGCAGTCTCCCAGCTGTTGGCGGCCTGGTGGATAGAGCACTTAGGAGATTTGGGTTCTACCACCTCTACCACTGGCCTGCTGGGTGATCTTGGGCAAGTCACGTCCCTCTCCGTGCCTCAGTTTCCCCACCTGTAAAATGGGGATAATGCTACTGTGCCCTCCCTTGTCAAGCGCTTTGAGAACGACAGATGAAAAGTGCTAGATTAGAGTGAGGTCTTTATTATTATTTCATTAAAATCACCAAATATATGTTGAATCAATTCTTTGCTACAATGTAACCACTTAGCTCTAGATTGCAGGCCCCTTGAGCCAGCTCTATACTGACACAGACTTTTTTTTTTTTTAAAAAAAAGCATTGCAAAATAAAATAAAATAAATTAAAAGAAAAGGTGCGAAGCCAAGCCTGCAGGCTGACTCCTCAGCGGGGCTGAGCGCCCACAGCTCTCCTGGAAATCCACAGACCATGTTTTTCAGATTCATAAGAGCCCAGCAGGACCTGCTCTCTGGGCCAGGTTGACCAAATTAGCTCAGTGCTCAGAAGCTCCCATTGTGGTGCTCTGGCCAGATTTCTAGGCTATGACTGCCAGCAATTCCCACTGAACTCAAAGGGCCAAAGCCTGGAGCTTTAGTGTCAATGTCAATCAGTGTCAATGGAAGTTTGTTTGAATGGGGACATCCGGATATAGGCCTTTATATTTCGTCTCCATCTTTCATTCCCACCAACAGGAGGCATTTCCAGCCCCTCAAAGGTTAGACTCAGTGAGCAGGTCAGGGCTAACGTACCTCCTTCTGAGAGAGAAAAGGGAGGAGACCTGGTGGATGGATCGGCTGCGATATCTTTGCACCAGCTGGAAATGATGCCTCGCCACAGTGCCACGGACCTTAGCCGTTAATGGCTGAGAGACCATGTGCTCTTCCCATTGGGACCCTGCTCTGCTAAAGGAATAACTCCTCCAACTACTCAGCTCATCAGGAACCTATAAAGCAAAGGGAACACAGGAATTGCCAGATGGGATCAGAACCAAGGTCCATCTAGTCCAGGATCCTTTCTCCAACAGTGGCCAGTGCCAGATGCTTCAGAGGAAGATGCAAACAAACAAACAAAAACCAGAAGGTAGCAGTGGGCTAATCTAACAGTTAGACACTAACTATGGCCAAACAGAAGGCACCTGACCCAAATATTGGCAGAAACCAAATTATCCACCTGCCTAGAGCCAGAAAAAGGTAAGCTGCTTCCCCCTGCTGGAGACCAGCACCTAGGACAGGGGCCTGGGGGAGGACTTGTCTCCATGGCCAAGAAATCAGTAGTGCCTCCTTGGTCTGTTCAGGCAATGAAGAGATTTTGGACCCCACATGGGGCAGGGATGCATTACTGCCAGCCCTAGATCCTGCACTTTAGGATGGGGAGTGACTCTGTTTGGCTTCCTCCCTTAAAAGAAGCTAAAAAGAATTCAGGCCCCCCCATCATGCACACTCTTAACAGATGCAAAGTTATGCACCTGCTCAAGTGTTTTCAGGATCAGGGCCTTAGATTATAGGTTCACTGGGGCAAGAACGGCAGTATTGTCAACTCCCATCATTTTATCGTGAGACTTGCGATATTTGGTGTTTTTCTTAAAGCCCCAGCTCCTGGAGGCAAGTGATTTGGTGAGAATGTCGACTTCTGTTTTAAAAAAAAATTTCTAGCCCTCATGGTTGTGGAGAAAATCCAGAAAACGTTACCCGAGTTCTGCCTAAAGGCAAGACAAAGAACCCATGTTTATTCATTTTAAAAACCATGATTTTTAAGCCAATCTCATAATTGTTGGGGCCTGACTCTCAATTACTCTGTACCACTGCGAATGTTTCCAGCTGGGAGAGTGGAACTAGTCTAATCAGTTTCACTTTCGGCCTCTGTGCCTTACCCCAAAGCTGCAAGGTTTGGGTGGCAAATCCTGCAGAGGAATTGTTAACAGCCACATACAAGTGGCTTTCATTGCAACTTTAAAAAAAATTTCTATCGAAGTCAGGTTTGAGCAATTCCCATTCCCCCTTTCCACACTTTTAAAAAAAAAAAGTTCTGGGGGCCATCTTAGGTTGGTGTATGTGGATTCCAAAGGGACCCAAATAAATGGAAATCTATTAATTTGTATTACTGTATCCCTTCTGCCAAAGAGCGCCGTCCCAGACCACAGGGTACATTATGAGAGCGCCTGCAGGCCCCAATCAAGATCAGGGCTGTGTGAGTCTGTTTGTGTGGACTCTATTCTTATTTGTGTTGTGTATGTGGGGCCCAGGGCCCCATCGTGCTAGATGCTGCACATATATATACACAATAGACAATGCCTCCCCCAGAGAGCTGACAATCTCAATAGATGGGGCAGCAAAGAGTGGGAGAGAGGAAAGGTACAATTAGCCCCAGGTCACCCGTGAGAAACTGAGGCCCAGACAAACTTGCCCAAAGTTGCTGTTTGACAAGGGCTGTTATTCAGCTCAGGGAGCCTTTGACGGGGTTGCTATCACAGGAGCGATGAGCTTCTTGCGGCACTGGTACCACTCCGGCACTGATCGAACATAAGATGGCCTGATAAGGTTTTATTCCAGCCTAGTCATAGAATCATAGAATATCAGGGTTGGAAGGGATCCCTGAAGGTCATCTAGTCCAACCCCCTGCTCGAAGCAGGACCAATTCCCAGTTAAATCAACGGCTTCCTGAGGCATTCATGGACAACATAAGTACCAGTGCATCTGAGAGCGTTACGTGAGACGGCTTCCCAAGAGGGGGTGTCAGAGGATGACGGTATGGAGAGGGTAATATCTGGGAACTCTACTGGCAGGAAGTGCTTGATGAGAGAGGCCTGGTGGGAATGAATAAAGCCTCAGTGTTCCACTGTCTTGGCTCTTTCTCTCGTTTTATGCTGGAGCCATCAACAGTAAACAGCCTTTGGAACTGTGTTTGTACAGCGCCTAGCACAGGGGGGCCCTGCTCCCTGGGCACGCCCCTGCCCACGGTACCAATCATAACTAATCATCATGAGCCGACATACGCTCATTCGCCCCCCCGCGCTCCCTTAGCTGCCGGACCGTGTCTCGTCAGCTTCGTCTCAGAATCCTTCTCAATGCAAACCCTGGGCCAGCGTGAGCCCGGAGTAACTCTTGACTTCGCGGGCGTCGCATGTAGGCCAGAGCCCCTCTTCGCTTGGAGGCTTATACCGGCGTCACTGAAAGCACATCGGGCCTAGCGTACCCGTCCGTGCCACACTGAGCGAGTGGCACCAGTTCCCCTAAATACTCCCTCCGTTGGCCCTTACACTCACCCCCGCCAGCCGTAAATACCTGACCCCAGTGGGAGCTCCCTAACCGCTCGCATGCTTTTTATTCCGTCCCATCCCTCCCTACCATGGTTACCCCCAGAACCAGCGTTACCATAAACTTTGTAGTATTCCCTCCCCACTCTCTGCTTACTCGTGACGGACCTGGGCTGGAGACGAGGCTTTCGAGCTGAGGGCTGGAGCGATCTCTAGGACTTCTGGTTCTTTTAATGGGGGCTTCCTCCCTTCCCTCTTGCTCTGCTTCGGCCCGTGGCCAGCTTCCCCCCATCCTCATCTGTCAATGAGACTCAGCTATGGAGGGCCTGATGGGGGAATTTAGTCTCAGTAGGGCCTTGCCTTCTCCACTGAGGCTGCTGACCAGGTGGCCTGAGTCACTGCTGGTTGTGGTGTTTGTGTGAAGCGAATGCCTGGCTGCTGGGATTTGGGCTGAGCCCCACCAAACTGATGTCACACAGGAATGGGGAGCTGGCCTCAGACAGCTGGAGCCTGGCTCCCTTTGCTGATCGGTGCCTTTCCTCAGCTTGCAGGTGGTATTTCATCCCCTTAGGTGCCTGAATGAGCTCATTGGAAAACCACGTCCCAGTTGCGGATGCTGAGCCCTTGACTATCTGTCTGCGAGTTCATTTGCCGGTCTAGCCCCATGAGGGCCCTCTGCCCTGGGGTGCATTTCACCTGTCATGAGAAAACCAGGATTTGGGCAGAATAAAACCTTAAAGTCAAACTTTTCCTCTCCCGCCCTGCTGCGAGATGGCAAGTAAGGGATTAAAATCTGAGCACCACCTTCCTTTGGGGGACAGTAATTGGGATGCTGGCTTAGCCCATCAGAGAGGAGGGGAATGTCTTGTAACTAGGGCTGATTTCATCGGAGTCGTTCCCAAACAATTTCCCCAAGGAACAAAGCCTGTGGGGCCAATCTGTGGAGAAACCAGAGGTAAAATTCCTAGTGAGAGGGAATTTTCTCTATCTCCTGTCCTGACCTATCCTCTCCATCCTCCTTATCACCCTATCCAGCCTGGATTGCGAAGGACCCAATTCAGTGACCACTGACATGAAAAGGAATCTTTCTACAGACTTCAGTGGTAGTTGGGGCAGACCCTGAGCACTTAGACCAGATTGTCAAGCCTGTCCCCTGGTTCAAGGAGGCTACGTTCCCCGGGGCATGGTAAGCAGGCCTGATTTCAGAGATGCTGAGCACTTACAGCCCCCATTGGCTTCTGCTGCACTTACAGGTGCCTCATGCTTCTGAAATTCAGGCACCAAGGTGTCCCGAACCTGGAGGTGACCCGAGTCGATGGCCGCTTCAGAAACCATTGACCTTTGGACTCACTGTGCCAGAGTTTCCCCCTCTGCAAACCGGGACTAGTAATACAGATCTGACCGCCCGCTGATTGTGAAGTTGTGAGGTTTCGTGCATTCATGGTTTGCAAAGGGCTATGAGCAAAGCGGTGTTGTCTCTCGGTGACGTGATTTGTGTTCACGTCGTTTGCGGTGCATGGTGAGTTTGCTAACCAGATGGAAGGGAAGGCTGAGCTCCAGCTGCAAAAGCTGGTTGCAGATTTTGATCAGCCTAATCTTTGGGGGGGATGTGTTTTGATCTCAAGTCTTTTCCAGCCCGTTATAAAGAGAGGGGCCGTTTATGAAAGTGAGATGCCGACTGCCAGATGTTGAGGATTTGGAAGTGGCGGGGGGGCAGTGACTCAGGCTGATCGCTATGTAAGACGTCACGAGGATGATCACTGCTAGTACCTTGAGCCCCTGTTAGAAACGGGGCACGTTGGAAATAAGACATGCGTTTGTCATAATGTGGGCGATTAACCACTGGCACAAGTGGCCAAGGGAAGGGGAGGATTTTCCATCTCTTGATGTTGTCCAATCAGCCCTGGGTGCCTTTCTGGGAGATATGCTTTAGCCAAACACAAGTTACTAGGCTCACTATAGGAGTAACTGCAGTTCTCTAAGCAGTGATTCGCAACTAGGGATCTGCAGCCCCCTGGGTAGCCGTGAGCAGGTTTCAGGGGATCTGCCAAAATAAACCCGGCTTCAGCCCCAGGCGGTGGGACTCGGGGAGGGAACGCTACCTCCGCCCCTTTACTCACCTCAGCAGGCCACCCTGCCTGTGGGTCAGCATCAGCAACGAGTTTCACACTAAGTAAGTAAAACAAAAATAATATTCCCTTTTTTTATTTTTGTACCTCTGTGGCACAGGTGGGCCCAGGAGTTTTTACAGCATGTTGTGGGGGCCTCAGAAAGAAAAAGGTTGAGAACTCATGATATAGAGGAGGTCAGACTAGGTCAAGGGTTCTCAAACTGGGGGTCGGGACCCCTCAGGAGGTCGCAAGGTTATTACATGGGGGGTCGTGAGCTGTCAACCTCCACCCCACACCCCATTTCGCCTCCAGCATTTGTAATGGTGTTAAATATATAAAAAAGTGTTTTTAATTTATAAGGGGGGGGTCACACTCAGAGGCTTGCTATCTGAAAGGGGTTACCGGTACAAAAGTTTGAGAACCACTGGACTAGGTGATTTAATGGTCCCATCGGACCTTAAAGTCTATGGAAGTATGAAACTCTGAAGCTTTCTGTTCTAATAGGACTCAAGAGGAAGCATGCATGCCCCCTACTTTGCCCCTGCCTTGGAGAGGCTGATCTCGCTGCAGCTGGGAGCCACAAAATTAACTTTCAATTTTCTCTTGGCTTTAAGTACTTTCCCCTGCTTGGCAGGGCGCAGGAGGGGGAACTGATTCTTGTCCCTTCACTTTCAGTCTTGCTCAGAAACGAAAGTTGGCCTTTGCCTTTGGCCAACTTCCAGCTGGGAGGCTCCTGCTGGCTGGTTCAGAAGTAAAGAGAACCTCTGTAAGGTGTATAGCGCAGGGGAGTGTAGGTGGCCTGGCTTCTTATCAGCTGTAGAATTGCGCTGCCCTCTGGTGTTAGCGTGTCCCATTGAGGCATTGAAACAAAGAGCCAGATTTTCATGTGCTCAGTGCTTGGGTCGTCTGAAAACCTGACCCCAGTGGTGTCTGCTGAGCTCTAGAAAATCTGTCCTCAGAATCCTTGTCTAACTTTAAAGAAGACACTTCCTCACTTGAATGTTCAAGAGAAACATGGGGGGCCATTCTCCTTCACCTCACACCGCGTGTAAATCATTCACGCTCATGCACAGGGGGCCAGCGACGCCAGCAAATCAGCCCGTCAGCAGTTTATACTTACTTTCTGCTCACTTAGCCCTGGTGTAAGTGACCACGCCTGGTGCAGGGCAATGGAGAATCAGACCCATTCTCTTCTTGAATTGTTATACAAATAATAGCATTTTGCCCACCTAGAACACCTTCCTTCTCATGTCCTCACAGCACTTTTGAGAGTATCGAAGGAATCCTCTTGACACAGTCCTGCATTATTATCCCCACTTTACAGATGGGGAAACTGAGGCACAAAGCGGGGCAGTGACTTGCCCTCAGTCAGACGGACAGGTTGACACTTGAGTTTTTACCTTGAATAAATTGGTTGCTAATTATCTCAAGGCAATTAATATATGTCTGCACAGGCTAGTTTGAATGCTCCCCAAATACATATTCCAGAATTGCAAATGTTTGTTTACCGCAGAGTTTGTTTTCAGCCTGTAACAAAAGTTTAGGGCAGTGATACTCACACCGCAGTGGTTCAGGAGCGATCAACATTACTCAAAAGAGACACAGTTGTGTGAATGATGGGGAAATATATATATTATTCTCACAGCAAATAAGTTAATAACTTAGTGCAAGTCAGAAACTTAATTGGTTAATAAGGTAGTAAAAGCATCCTGATTGATTAATAACTTAGATTGGTTAATAATTCAGTCACACAATGTTTTAACACTGTGTGCTGCAAAGAGCTGCAGGAGACCCATTAAAGAACCACTCGTGGCTCGCAAGCCTCCGTCTGAGTCTCACTGGTTTAAGGAGGGTCCAGACTGGCCTTCGCAAAGGTCTTAGCTGCCTTGATGGACTCAAAGGAACAAACTTGAGCGTGGGCCAGCGAGCAGATGAAGGTTATGACAGACAGTCCAGGAGGCCCAGCGTCCAGCTCTTTGCTTTAGCAGCCAAACCACCCCTCCTCATTGACTTACAAAACAAGGTAGGAGAAATAAACCTGGGTCCAAATTTTCAAAAGTGGCCGCCTTGGGAGACTTAGGACCTGATTTTCAGAGGCTCTGAGCTCCCTTGAGGGGATCGTGTCATTGAACATCATACGACAGGATCCGTTTTCAAAGGAGCTCGGCTTCCATTTAGAGACTCAAAAGCAGAGGCCGTGGTTCTCAATGGGAGCTGTGAGGGGCTGAGCATGTCTGCAAACTTGGCCCCCTCCTTAGATGTCTACCCGGGAGCTGCGCTCTCAGGAAACGTTGGCACCAATTGTGGGTGCTGAGGGCTTGAAAAAGCTGGTGAATAGTGCAGCCAGGCCAAGGGACAGAGTTAAGGGTGCCTGGGAAATGTTCGCTTTGGAACGCCCTGGCGTGGGGTGCCTGGCTTTGCAGCGTTTGTGTTCTCTTCATGAACACAGCGATTGTAATGCAATGTTTACGGTGTTGGATTTTGTTGTTTTTATTCTGAGAGAGAGAGGAAAAGAAAATTGATACAGAAAAGAAATTCCATAATGTGGAACTAGTTGCTGGGCAATGGTAAAGTGTAGAGTCCTGGACAAAGGTCCTGATCCGAAGTCATCAGAGAAGAAGGATGAGCCGGCGGTTACGGCATCAGTCTAGGAACTGGCCTCTGCTCAAGTCCCTGTTAGCTGGCTTAGCTGGCAATTGTATCCCTGCGGGAGGCAGCCAAAGACACATAGGAAATGCCAGAGTAAAGTCAGCACTCCAGCAAGTTTCCTGGGGCTGGCAAGCTTTTGCTGAAGGCTCCCACTGACCGCCTCTAACTTCACCCCTCCCATAGAGCAGGAAGCTTTCTTCCCTTCCCTCAACAGCAGATTCAGCACAAGTGGCGTAAACCCCCTGGCTGATCAGCTCCTTGGAGAAGCAGCCACAAAACCTACACCCACCTAAAAACTAAAGCCCAGGAGCTCTATAGTCGGTACTGGCACCCCCGCTCCGCAGGACAGGGGCGGGGAGATCAACACGTCACTTGTATCACACATTCAAATTCAGAAGATTTTCCCCCCTTTAAAAAAAAGGGGAGTGCATGGGGTGTTGGGGGAGGTATGGTTCTGCTTGTTTTTTAACCTTGGAAATATCAACAATGGAAAGTTCCTTCCTGCTCTTGGTGGATAATTCTTTGGAGATCTCAACTGTGTAGTGTCTCTTCCTTCCCCACTCCTTAATGGAAAGGTGTGGGATCTTTAACAAAGATGCCCCAAGTGTTTCTCCCACGTTTGAGTTCCATAGATCATAGAATATCAGGGTTGGAAGGGACCTCAGGAGGTCATCTAGTCCAACCCCCTGCTCAAAGCAGGACCAATCCCAAATTTTTGCCCCAGATCCCAAATGGCCCCCTCAAGGATTGAACTCACAACCCTGGGTTTAGCAGGCCAGTGCTCAAACCACTGAACTATCCTCCCCCCCCCCCAAGGCTAACAGCCCTCCAATCTCCAAGAGAGTTTCCGGGTTTAAAAAACCCCTGAATGTCTAATGTAAAACAAAAACAAGTAGGGGGGGGGGGAAACCTTCACTGAGACACAAACACATCCATCCCAGATGTTCCAAAAGAAGATCCAGGGATACAGATGAAAAACCAGGACATATGATGTATGTCTACACTGTAATGTAAGCCCTGGGTTAGTAGAACTTGAGTAAGCAGACACTGGGTTTGTTCACCTAGGGCTGGAGCATCTACATTCATTGCTAACCCCATTTTAGGAAGTGTTGAACCCTAGGTCCCAACCTGAGGCTCCAGCATCTACATTGCATTGTGCAGGCTTGACTCCCACCACCCATATCCCAGACTTCCTAGCACCCTCCCAGAAGGTGGCCACTCTAGCCCTTTGTTCATGATGCATTGTGGAAAAGTTAACTGTTCACCAAACTTGACTGTTCAGAGGACAAAGAAAGTCGACCCCTGCGATTGTGGGATACTTTTGGTGGGCTCCAGTCCAGTGGGACTGCATCCGCACTGAAAAGCAATAGGGCTTGAATCCCTGTGTCCTGACTTGACACAGACTCAGACCCTGCACACCTGGAGGGTCCTGGGTCCGAGCCCTGGGTCAGTGCAATTTCTGTGTAGATGAAAGGGGGGTTAGGCTTGAGCCTGAGTTCAAAATCTGGGTTGACATTGCAGTGTAGACATGCCCATGGTCACTTTAGGTATGTTAGGTGTATGGAGGGTATCTTCAGATTTGGGGTTTAAGCTCAGGTCCATCTGACTGCCTGCAAAGTTGCATTTGAGATCATTTTAGTTAGCACGTTCCAGCACATTCTTATTTGCTAGTGAACACCATGTCACGGAGTCCCCGGGCGATGCTCTGGAACTGCTCCCTGCAAAGCCAGGCAGGACTCAGGGGGAGTCTCCTCTCTGGGAGCATACTGTCTTCAGGGCAAGAAGCTCACACACGGCTTCCACCTTCCTGAGTCCGACCTCGGAGCATTCAGCCTCCTCTGCTCCTCCGTGTGCTTCCCACAGCGAGTCCGCCCAGGCGGGGTCCTGGGGAAGCCAGAGGGTCCTGCCCCCCAACTCCGCAGTCAGACGTGACTCTTAGCCAGCCAGTAAAACAGAGGTTTATTAGATGACAGGAACATGGTCTAAAACAGAGTTTTTCGGTACAGAGAACAGGACCCCTCAGCCGAGCCCATTTTGGGGGCAGTGAGCCAGACAACCGCGTCTGCCCTTCACTCCACGTCCGGAGCCAGCCCCAAACTGAAAACTCTCTCCAGCTCCTCCTCCTCTGGGCTTTGTCCCTTTCCCGGGCCAGGAGGTCACCTGATCTCTTTGTCTTCAACCCTTTAGCTGTCACCTTGCAGGGGGGAAGGGCCAGGCCATCAGTTGCCAGGAAACAGGGTGCTGGCCATTCTCTGTGTCCAGACCCCTGCACACACCTGCCCTCTAGGGCTCTGCAATGATCATACACCCTTATCCCACCACCTAGATACTTAAGAACTGCATAGGGGAAACTGAGGCACCCCCACAATATTCAGAGAAAACATTAAGAACAGTCCCACTTCGTCACACACCAGCCTGAAGGAAAAGGAGCTTCTTTGCCCTACTTCTCCTCTCACGTGCGCCTGTGTAAATCAGGATGCGATTCCACTGGTGGCAAAGCAATTGCCCTGATGTGAAACCAGTATAAGAGAAGGAACATGCAATCAAGCTGGGAATACACCTGCTGCCTGGACCAGGTTTCTACTTAAAGAGAATCTGTGGAATTTTCCTCCCTAAAATAGCACAAGTGACAGTGGATGGCATTAGATGAACTGGGGGAGGGGTGGTTGTTCCCAAAGTGGTATCATGGTGATCAATTGCTGTACTACAAGAGAAAAAGATGGGGTGAAAGCTCAAAATGTTTGACAAGGATCAGCCTACGAATGAATGTTAGGGACTTCCCAAACAAAGCAATGATTCAGAATGCTCTGCTCATTATGCACAAAAGCATTTTGGACTAAACACAGGTTTCTGTTCAGAATGACTACTGGTAGCACCTGCCTGTGTCCCTACATATGGGTTTTATACTGCCGCCCTTCACCGTAATATCTGAGAGCCTTCCACATAAAATCAAAAGTGTTAGCACAGTCCCTAGTCAATTACATGAACAATCTGGCACTTCACCCTTTTCAGTCAAAACTCTGCTTGGGGGAGAGTGGTTGTTTTTGGAGGGTTTTTTTAGATTTTATTAGTCGACTTAGTTCTATGCATCCGATGAAGTGAGCTGTAGCTCACGAAAGCTCATGCTCAAATAAATTTGTTAGTCTCTAAGGTGCCACAAGTACTCCTTTTCTTTTTAGTTGACTTTGTTAGTTAATTACTGGTTTGGGATGTCTGCTTTGAGTGTCATTCCTATGGAAGGTTTCAGAGTAGCAGCCGTGTTAGTCTGTATTCGCAAACTTCTGTATGCTCGGACCCTTGTTGTTTTCTCAAATTGAAATAGGTTTTATTTGGTACTGGGTCTACATGCCACAGGTGCAGATTGCTTAGCTTGCTTAGTTTCCTGTTTGTCCAGTGCTGGTCATTTTGTTGCAGTAAACCTTCATGAATTGTTATTAAACATATAGGAAATAATCACAACAAATGCTCCTGAAATAGGCTCATTTTTACACTTTTATTCTTCAAATAATCCAAGAGCTTCTGGGGACTGAAACAGCCTCCTGACTCCTGCTGAAAGTTGCCCCCTCCCCACTGAAATCTGAAAGGGCACCACAGCTTTCTGTGAGTTCCTTTTTTACCATCCTGTAGAATTCTATAGCAGAGTTATAATTATTTATCGCATTTAATAGGATGGTTCAAAAACACGATGGAAAAGTTACCAATTTCTATTACATTCGATAACATTTTCACAAGGAGAGAGAAATGTTTGTTTATATAATTGCCATGCATACCCATCCATCTGACCTATTTTTTGATTTGCCTAGCCGTATGTACTGTGCTCATCACCGGGATAACTGAGCGCCTTACAAGTTTTAAAATTTGCATTACCATTTTCCTTGTGTAATCCCACTTGCATGGGCAAAATAAGATTTTTTTTTTGAGGTTGGGCAAATCAAGGTGGATCTCCACCACGATTCCAAGAGGCACACGATCAACCTGGGAGTTGTGTTTTTGATGCAATCCAGGATTCAGCCCCAAACCACTCAGGTCCTAGAACTGAAACATCTAAGACATTTTTATGCTAATGGAGAAAGTGCTTCCCCCCACCCCGACCCCCACCCCACTCTCAGCTGAAAGTGTCAGAATTTGGAATGTTTCCTGTCCAATTTAACTTAAAATAAATAAAAACAAACTGTCATTGGGCAGAGGCCAGAGGTGGGAAGTTTCAGGGCTCCCCAAGGCAAATTTACAAGCACCTGAAAAGGGGGGTGATATGGAAACATTGGTTGGACTTGAATCATAGGGGACCCAGCAGGTGCCCGCCAGCTTTATCACCCACTCCCTCCCAGTGCAAACAGTTTGATCCTACATCACTCCCTCCTCAGTGCAGATGGCTTAACCCTCTCCACCTATCCTCCCCCAGCGAAGATGGTTTAACCCACTCCTTAGTTTAATCCCACTCCACGCCGCGTCTGGGGCGCATGGCTTAACCCTCTCCTCCCCAGTGCAGAGCGTGTAACTCCCTCCAAACGCAAATAGTTTAACACACTCTACCCCTCCTCTTCAAGGCAGAAAATCTACCCTATTCTCCCACTCCTCTCCCAAGCAGAGTAGCTTCTCCCTTTCCCAATCAGTGCAGGTGATTTACCCGACCCCTTCCCCCTCCTCAGTGGAAATGGTTCACTCCACTCCAGCGGAGATGGTTTATTCCTCCCTGGCCGCAGATGGTCTCTCCCGCCTCTCGCGGCCCCGCCCCTCTGCCCGGCCCCGGACGCCCTCGCTTCACGACCGGGCCGGATCCCGGCTCAGGATTGGCCGAGCCGGAGGCCGCGGGGCCAGGAAGCCAATGGCCGGGGTGGGCCCTCCCGGATCCAAAATGGCGGCGCCGGAGCCTGGCAGCGGGGCCTCCGGAGGGAGGAGGTGAAGCGGCCTCGGCCCGCGGCTCCGGGACCTGCGGCCCCTGCTTGTCCCCCCCGCCCGGAGCCGGCCGGGGCCCGGCCCCAGCGCCCGCCATGGCCGCGGAGAGCAGCAGGCAGTTCTGGAAGCGGAGCGCTAAGCTGCCGGGGAGGTGAGTGCGGCCGGGGGCACCGGACAGCGGTCCCGGTCCCGGTCCCGGTCGGTCGGTGACCCCTCCCCCCCCGGGGCTCGGTCCCGGTTCCGGTCCCGGTCGGTTGGTGACACCCCCCCCTCCCCCGGAGCTCGGTCCCGGTTCCGGTCGGTTGGTGACACCCCCCCCCCCGGGGGCTCGGGCTCGGTCCCGGTCCCGGTCCCGGTCGGTTGGTGACACACACACACCTCAGACTCGGTCCCGATCCTGATCCTGGCTGGTCGGTGACCCTTCCCCTCTCCCTACACACACTCCTTCCCCCTGCCCTCTGATGGATTATCGATACTAAGTGGTGATCTCCCAGCCCGGGCAGGGGGCACCCCCTTTTTCCATCCATTCTTTGGGAGAGTTGGGGGCAGGATGGTTATTTATTGCTTTGTCGGTGCCAAATTTCCCCCCCCCCGCCGCCCCCCCAGCTCATGCATGAGTGGAGTTGGGCAGCTTGTCCAGGGAGGGAGAAAGAAGCCGACCTCTCTAATAGTCCTCCTGATTGATCCTGTCGTATTGATGAACTCATGTTCATCTCCAGCCTGGGCCTAAGAGGAGGGGACCTGCTTGAGAACGGGATTCACTTCCCACTTCGATTTGTGGGTATCTGTAATCTGTATCCCTGCCCCCATGAGGCTCCTGCAAGGGAATGGGAGCCAGTGACAAAAGAGGAGTTTAGGAGCCAGTTAACTAAACTTTTGTCCACCTGCTTCTCTCCCTCCCCCCCCCCCCCCCCCATTCAGTGGGGGAAGCTAAGCAAGAGGAGGAACAATTTGGGCTGGATATTGTGGGGTTAGGAATCAGCAAGTCTTTTCTCCTTCATGCTGTATCCAGGAGTGGGACAGGTAGGAGGCAATGTGGAGAGGGGCTTACTGGACATCCAAAGGGCAACTTCAGAGCTGAGGGGCATACGGTGCCCCCCCCCGGGGCAAATGTTGAAGCAGAAGCCCTTCACCTCCCCCTCCCTTCCTCTCCCCCCCCCCCATACAATGCCCTGGAGGTTTCTCCTTGAACAGCAAAACCTATCCTTGCCCCCAAGCAGACAGCAGAATGGGTGGCCTTGGATCCCCATGAGACTAATTCATTGGACTCCCCTTAAACTCTGCTTCCATTGAGGGTTTGTCCTCAGGAAGTGTCAGTGACAGTCTATGGGGGTACCTCCCCCACCTCACTTCCTCTGGGTGGGGAGCAGCAAGGTGTTGCTTCCTTTAGAGCAAGGGACGCTTACTTAGAGGGAGAAATGCACAAACCACTGCATTAAAATAGATTTATGAAAATGGGGGGCAGGAAACCTGCCCTGGAGAGAGGCTCCTCCTGTGTGGTTTTGAGAAGAAGGTTCCCATAGAAAAACACACAGCAAATCCCCAGGAGAAAGGGAAAAGGCTGGGGAATTTCACTGACCTCCATGTGAGGAGTATTACAAGGTTAGGTTAAAGTCTGAGGAGTTCATGTGGGCTTCATGGTTTCTACACCCCCATTAATCTCATCTTGACCCTGCAATCCCCTCCTGGTGTGCAAATGCACAGCCTTTGAAATGCTTAGCTGGCTTTAAGTCCTGCTTGGCCAGTTAATTCTCTTTCCTTCTAATGTGCTGTCACTTTCACTTGCTGTCCCTGCTCAAACTCAGGTTGTTGGGACAAACCAGGTCAGGGAAGGGGGCGGGGTGTGAAGCTGCAGACATAACCCACAACTCCTCCTTTCCTTCTGGAAAATAAATTCCACAATGTGTAAGCACGTGTCTTTAAGTGTAATCTTACTATCTGGTACATTCTTTATCGAGAGTCCACATCCTTCCTGTGAAGAGGGGTGGTCTTTAAGATAACAAGTCTCTTCCATCTTTAACCATTTTGAGCTCAACTTTTGAGAGCTTAACCAGGCAAACCGGTTTGGGGACAGAACTAGGAGCCAGCCAGCCCAGACAAGAAATCCAAACTTCACAGGGTATTGGATAAACTGTTCCTCTTGCCCAACAGGCCAGCGTACTAATATTCTATCAATTCCAGCAGCGTAATGTGGGAATGTCTCTGTTCTTAAATCTTGCTCTGAATCACCCCCATTTTGATGTTGTCCCTCTTGGCAGGTCAGTGGATAGTAGAGGAGGGAAGCAGGAGATGCTAGGCTTATGGCCTCAGGAGGTTAAGGTTATTTAAGAGTTGCTTAACCAAACCTTCTGGGGTCTTTTCCTGTGTGTTTGCTGGCTCCTTCCCTCGGTGCTGATCACCCTGGAAGGGACTGGAGATGGAAGCACTCATGCTTTCTTCATCCACCAAATCTCTCAAATGTAGTGCTTTTCATCTGTAGATCTTAAAGCGCTTTGTGGATGGTATCTTTCCCATTTTAGAAACTGGGGTGTTAAGGAGGGGGGGTATTGAGGCATAAGAAAGGTGAAGTGACTTGCCCATCATCACCCAGCTGGCAACATCCCAGACTGAGTCTGCCAAGCCACATGGCCTCTCAGATTAGACAGGCTGGTTCAATATCACATCAACATTAAAAGGTTACTGCTGTCAAGATAAAATAAAATCAGATGCAAAGAAAATGTATGGGGGGTTTTCCTGCTAATAAATGATTGCCATAAATTATTACATTGGGAATAATGAATTTAGTTAATTTCTTGGATTTTGTTCAGTGAAACAAGATTGGTCAGGTTCACTTGTTCTCCTGCACATGGCTTGGTGTCCAGGTTTCCCCTGCTACAGGGAGAGGTTCTCTAGGGCACTGGGAAGTTTGGGACCCGTGCTTAGGGTTTTAATAATAAAGAGAATAAAAATGTTAAATATTTTGAGTCACTGACAGCCTTTTTGGTTTTTTACTTTCTGCTGAGGTATTGGCAACCCAAGCAATCTTATCTGTTTATAGACAGTAGACCCTAGAGGCCTCTGCTGAGGTCAGGTCCCCATTGTGCTAGGCACTATACATGAATGTGGTGAGAGAGGCCCCGCCCCAAGTAGCTTCCAATTTAAACAGACAAAGGTGGGAGAGGGAAGAGAGGCACAGAGAGATAAAGTGACCTGAGCTGCTTTGTGACCTTGGATGGTGGCAGAGATGGGAACAAAGCATAGGTCTCCTGAGCCAGTGCCCTATTCACTGCATGCCTCTGTTGACTCAGCCTTTCACTAGTGGAGCAGAGAACAAGCAAGTGAAACTGACTAGATAAAGTGGAATTGATCACACTAGTTTCACTAGCTAAGTTGATGACATTTCCTTTTTCAATGCAACAAAAGGAAATGAAATCTGAACATTCCATGAAAACATTTGAGAGCCTCCACTGAAGGGGACTTCATAATGGCCAGATCCTCCTCGCTTTTGAAGCCAATGGGAACAGGATCAGACACTAAGGACTGAGTATTATTACTTTTCAGTAGTCCCATGTTGGTTGCTAGGCTATTCCCAGTCTTGTTCTGGATATTTTTATATCTCTGGCTGTCTCAGGCAGAGTATTGATGTGACTGGCTCTTGAAGCTAATTTTTACATAGATTTTCCTATCCACCTCTGCAGAAACTCTAACCACTATAAAATTAGAGCTAACTGGAGTCATTTTCAGCAGTTCTATAAGTAGTCCTGTTAAGGGAAGTCCACGGTGTCTTCAGCTGGTCCTTATCAGAGTTATGACCTAGTTTACTGGCTGGGGATGGCCACCTAAGGAAACAAGGTTTTTTTTCCTTTAAAGTGGAAGGAAGCTCATGGAATTGCCAACATACCCTAGAAGTCAACCCCATTGTAGCTTTCTCCTTGGGAGTGTTTGTTTCTTCCTCACTCTGCCATTTATATCATCCCATAATAAAAGGACAAAAGGTTCAGCCAGTGAAATGAACAGCATAACAAACTAAAGGAAATGCTGCTTTTGTGTCATCCTGTGGAACTTGCTGCTGCAGGAAGCCAACGTCAGATACTGCCGCTAGCTTCCCAAAGGGGGCTGGGAAATATTTGCCCAATAACATTTTTAGCTGTTATATGAAAATAACCCAGGCTTTTGGGTTACGTTTTCAGAAGTGACTAGTGATCTGGGTTGGGTTTTGGTATTGGGTGTCAGACTCCCCCCTCCCCTTAAGATGTCTCCCAGAGGGTGCACGCACTCAAAAGTTTAGGTCTGTACTTCTGAGTATTAGCTGCTTGCAACCACAGCCAGCCTGAGGCGGGATCCTAGTTTTGAGAGACCAGTGGTGTGTTCCCAAAGGGGACTCCAATATTCCTGTGTCAGTCTTTTCCCAGTGCCTTTCCTGTGTGTAAATGAGGATCCTCTCCAAGAAGGAGCACGTGGATTCTCTGTGTTACACATGACACTGATCTGCGTACAGAGGGGCAACTTGATGAGCTTTGTAAAACTCATGTTAAGCTTTAAAACAATTTGTCTGGCTTCTCCTGGCCTCTGAAAGAAACCGATCTGAGTCATTTGTCAGCAACATCAATCTCATTTTGCCCTGGATAATCTGCTCATCGTCTCCACCAACACAGCCACCTATGTTTAATGGCCATCCTGACACCTAGATCTTAATTAGCCAGCAAATTCCTTCCCAGCCTAATCACTACTGGGGAAATACAGCTAGCCTTTGTAGGCTGAAAGATGGGAGTTGCTGATGCAGCAAAGAAAGCCCATGCTAGGTTTCGTCGCCCATTGCTTTTCTTGGGTTTAGGGCCCATTGTCGCCATGTGCCTTTACTGCAGCTCTTCTGTTCGCTCTTCTGTTTGTTTCTCCCTTCTGCCACGTCCTGCCGCCTTCCCCCTCCCCTTAGCCAGATAGTTCCCAGCACTGAGCGCATTCTCAAGCTGCAGCCAGACTGCATTCTCCCTCCTGTACCGCAGGGCCCAGCTCTCTGTGCCGCTGGCTCTGCCTGGAGTCATCAGCTCTATCCGGAGCTGGTGAAAGCGATTGCAATTCCATTGGCTCAGGTGGAGCTCAGTCTGCTTACACCAGCTGAGAATGGGCCCTGCTGTTAAGTAAGGTATGTGACGTATGTGCAGAGGGATGGGGTTTGGTTATTGAGAGAACCATCCTCCGGGAATGCTTGTGCTTCTCAGAGCATTGGCGTGGAGGCAGACCGAGCAATAAGCCTGGATGTTGGAAGGGGAGTGGGCTGGGGACATGTATAACTAGCCTGAGTCTTGGCTAAACATTGGACTGAATCCCCTACTGCTCTGTGGAAATTGCCTTGGGGATCTTTAAATTGCCTGTGAAACTAGCGATATCCTCATTTTAACATCTGTGAAGGCTAGGCCTCATTGCATAGCGGTTCAGAGCTTCATAGCATCCTTGCCCCCTTTGAATGAGGGGAGTGTTAGTCTGTTCCACAAGTAGAGAGCCCGAGGCACGGCGGTGAAGTTACTTGCCCAGCCATCCCTGACCAAGCTGGGACTTGAGCTCCAATCACGCTTCTCGGTGCAGTGTTTTCCTCGTAACTTTCTGCACTGCTCAGCAGCAACCGAGAACCTAGCACCTTGTGGGGAGCTCAAATCCCCATCTTTCTCTCCAAGACACGAGCGTGCTAATGGCTGTAATACTTTGCCCTTTGCTAAGCACTTTCATCCAAGGCTTTCAAGGCATAACAAACTAGGTCTCTGATGCCCCATTGATGTAAATAACTGTTGGCCTGAATTTACAGGTGAGGGAAACGGAGGCTCATACTCGAGCAATGAATTGGTGACACAGCCAGGCATAGAACCCTAATGCCCAATACACCGCTCCCTCCTTCCCAGCTGAGCCAGAGTGCGGCTGATAGTTTAGTGTCTTTTCTGCTCTCGGAAAGAATAAACCTTCAGCTGACTGTGGCTCTTTGATCAAAGGCTTTGAACTTTGAATCCCATTGAAGTTGCTTGCGGCTCCCAAGAACAGCTGAGGAATGTGACCCTGTCCGATGCTGAGGCAATTATTCGCAAATCTTCTGTGGCTTTTGTTTCCCCTGCAGTATTCAACCCGTCTATGGAGCCCAGCATCCTCCTCTGGATCCCCGGCTCACCAAAAAGTAAGTGTCGCATCTCCCTGCCCCCCTCTCACCCAGCTCTGTTTCCATTGGAGGGCTTGCTTTGCTGGGATGTTCTCTGTCCCTTCTTGGGCGGGGGCTCTCCAGAGTTCCCGTACTCCCTTGTAGCCATGCACCGGTAGGTCATCTGTTTGACTCTGACCCACGTTCCCAGTTGATGGCTGTTTGGCTTGTGTGAAATGAGCCCATGGCCTCACCTTAGTAGCAAGGAATCCGCATCATATAACTACTGTCACAGCCACCCCCTTGGGTGCTGTCAGCAGAAGAGACCAAGGATTCCTTGGGTGATGGTGACTGACCTCCCCCTTTGCTCTTAGAGGGGATCCCTCCCGGGCAGTAGGGAGGACCTGGGAACCACATCTCTGCTGCTTCCCCTGCTGTCTCTGCCCTGTCAGTGGGCAGCACTTCAGCCCCTAGGACTGTCAAGTCAGCACGTTTCCCCAGCACTGAAAGGGAGACTTTACCGCCTGGCTTTGGCTCCTTATCACGGTGGACTTTGACTTGTGGAGCTTGAAGGTAGTGGGAGCGCTCTCCCTGTGTCTGAAATCATCAGCAGGCCAGTCTGGCCTGCAGTTGTATCCTGCGTGTGTGAGCACAGAGCTGCTCCTATACATCTCCCTGGGTTGAATTTATCCATTATTTTTCCTGTTCTTGTATGCGGCTGGGGCAGTTGCAAGCCTAGGAGCGGCCTCATGCAGCCTGGAGCTCAATCAGTTCCTCTCCTTTGCCCGGCTGGGTAGAGTAGATAGACTTGAACACCTTCCTGATAGGAACGGTTAGGTGGTACATTGGTCTTCCCTGTGTTGAGACTGTACCAGCTTTGTTTTGCCTTCCAGTGTTGTACTTGCCGTGGGGGTTGCTTGGACGGATTTCATGCGTTCCTTAGTTCATGCCTAGGAAGGAGGGAGGAGATCGTACCATGGGATGAAGAGGCATTGCGGGGTATACCAGAGGGTAAAGGGAAGGAAGTATTTGGAAGGGGAAGGGATTGTACCACGGGAGGAAGAGAAGAGGGTACATGGAATGGGCTTGTGGGAGGAGTAAGGAGCTTGGGGTTGGCTCTTTCCGTGGCATTTACCCTCTGTCCCTGACTCCCAGCTTCATTAAGGAACATTCCAAGGGCAATGCGCTGCCCCTGAAAAATAAGAAGGCCTCTAGCTTTCACGAGTTTGCACGCAACACCAGTGATGCCTGGGACATCGGCGATGATGAAGATGAAGACTTCTCCTCCTCTTTCCAAACCCTGAACTCTAAAGTAGCCAAGGCCACGGCAGCCCAGGTGCTGGAGAACCACAGCAAGCTGCGTGTGAAACCCGAGCGGGCCCAGTCTGCTCTCAGCGAGATGCCAGCCAACTGCAAGGTCATCAAGTCCAGCAGCGAGGCCCAGCTGTCCAGATCACCTGGTAAGAGAGCCTCTCTCCAGAGGCAGTCACCAGTCTGTTGCTCATATGCTATCCTAGCTGTCTGCCTTTGAAGCTAGTGCCCACATGCTGTATTGGTTGACTGTGGAATTCAGCCTCCAGCTACTAATTTCAAAGCTTTGGTTTGCCCAGGTGATCCTCCATTCTATTCCAGTGCTTCAAATCTAGGCCATCTGATTCAGCCTTGTCAGAGATGCTCTGCCTATGGCTCTTTGGAACCCCATGTGCTGCTCTTGGAATCTCTGGGCCAAATTCAGACCTTTCCTAAGCGGATACAGCTCTGGTGGAACTGCGCCCACTTGGAACAGGTCGGAATGGGATCCTTTGAGTCTGATGGGATGCTTTGCCTTGTTCCTAGCCTGATTGCCCAGCTGGAGCACTGTACTTGGTGCACTAGATTAACTCCTCTGGCTTGAGTGTCTTGCCACATCAGTGCTGCACCCTGGTCTGATTCCAGGCATGTGACTGCTTTATCTGTCAGTGTCTGATCAGAGGCTGCAGGGTGACAGGACACTAGATGGGGAGGGCTCTGAGTTACTACAGAGAATTCTTTCCCAGGTGTCTGCCTTATGGGTCTTGCCCACATGCTCAGGGTCTAACTGATTGCCAGATTTGGGGTCAGGAAGGAATTTTCCCACAGGTCAGATTGGCAGAAACCTTGTGGGGGTTTTGCCTTCCTCTGCAACATGGGGCATGGGTCACTTGTGGGTTTAAACTAGTGTAAATGGTGGATTCTCTGTAACTTGAAGTCTTTAAACCTTGATTTGAGGACTTCTGTAACTGAGAGGTTGGGGGTCTATTCCAGGAGTGGATGGGTAGGTTCTGTGGCCTGCGATGTGTGGATGGTCAGACTAGATGATCATGATGGTCCTTTCTGGCCTTAAAGTCTGAGGTCGTCTAAACGTGTCCTTCCGTGCTGCCAGTGGACCTAGAAATGCCGGACGAGATACTCACCATGTGAAAAGGAGACAGCAGATGAGTCCAGCCACTAGGTGGCATCAGAGGCCATGTAATGGCTCCATTTCTATTCAAGCTCTGACTGCTTGGTAGGCTAAAGGAGGCAAGGTGGGGTAAACTTCAAGGTCGGTTTCCCTGGGACTCCCAAGCCCCCTCCCGCTCTGAGTTGTGGTGGAGTGCTGGTCGAGCGGCAGGCAGGCATGCTGCATGCAAAAGGGGGGAAGGAAGGAGAGGACGAACATCAGGAGTGAGAGGAAAGGGTCGATAAGGAGGAAGTGATGGAAGAACAGCTGCAGGGAGCTGGCCTTGTTCCATCCTGGCTGATGGGATTGCAGCCAGGCCCTCCTGGCATCCCCTCCCTGCGCTGTGACTTCCTCAGGCTGGATCAGTGGTTCATGGTATGAAAGTGTGAGAGCCGCTACCGGAAAGCGGGGATGCCTGGCTCTCCAACAGTGGGAGTGTGGATGTGGTACAGGGTGGGGGAAAGCCAGTGAGATGGTCATTGGGAATTATGGGAGACTTAGCAGTTCTGGGGGGGCTGGGCAAACAATATAATTAGTGAAGAGAGAGCTGGACAAATGTGTGAGTGGGATTGTAGGGCTGGGTTGCTAGTGATGGCAGAGTGCTGGGCTTGGCAGCCCTGGGGTCTCCTTTTGGTTTGTCTTATGTTCCCAAAATCTCATGCTTCAGGGCGTCCATCACCTGCAGGGGTCAACGTATTCCGATTATTTTTTTTCTTTTGGTCTCCTTCCTGTGAAATACCAGATTTGGCCACAGCTGAAGATGGGGAGGGCCGGGTCTCTGAGGTGGCACTGAACATTGTCTGTCTTAGGTGCTTGGCTGGCTGGTTCTTAATTAAATGTTCAGGGTCTAACTGATCCTGTTAGGGGTTGAGAAGGGACTTTCCAGCAGGTCAGATCGGCAGTGACTGTGGGGGCGTTTTCACCTTCCTCTGCAGCATGTGAGGGCAAGTCACTTGCCAGGATTATCTGGGTATCTCTTGCGTATTCAATTCCCTGCCATTGCGGGGGCTTCGGGCACTGGTGCACCTCGGTCCCTCCTATTCTCTGCCTGTGGAATATAACAATCCAGTCTCCTGTGGGCTGAGACACTTTGGTCTAGTTTCAGTAGTTGGGTTTAGTGGGGGCAGAGGGGTGGCCTGTGCCATACAGGTGGTCAGACTAGGTGATCTGGTGGGCCCTTTTGGCCTGAAACACTCCGATTCTAAGGGTGGGGATCTCAGCAGGTGCCTGGGTGCACTCAAGAGACCAGATCAAATTCTTTCTCGACCAATAAACTTTTTTCAAGCATTTTCCAGTGACTAGAGAGCAGCTTGACCCTGGGGGGACTCTCCTTTGTTTGGGGGCTCCTGAGATACTTCCATTCCATCTGAGGATACCAAAGCACTTGTACAAATGTGAGGGAATGAATTCTGAGGGAGGGATTTATCCCCATTATGCAGGTGGGGAAACTGAGGCATGGATTAGTAGGAGAATGAGGAGTAGAACCTAGATCTCCTGACCCCACTTCTGTGCTTTAACTGCTACTGCACGCGGCCACCCCCCCCCGGCCCCTGCTCACAGCACATCTGAACCCTCTTCCAGAGGATGCCTGCATGCGGAATGCCCTGCACAAACAGCAGTCCCTCCCACTCAGACCCATCATTCCACTCGTCGCCCGCATCTCTGACCAGAACGCGTCGGGGGCTCCCCCAATGACAGTGCGGGAGAAAACACGCCTGGAGAAGTTCCGGCAGCTCCTCTCCAGCCACAACACGGACCTGGGTGAGTGCGGGGCTAGGTGGAAAGGTGGGTGGGTCACGAGGGCACTTCTGTGCCAGTCAGATGTGGGCCAGTGTCACTGGGGTGACGGATGGGATTGCTGAGGGCCTCTGGGTCTATTGGAGGCTGGTTCGGCTGGGCTGGGCTGGTCTCCTGTCGATGTTATCAACGAGCGTGCTTGTTCTGCACTTGTGTCCCAGGCATCAGAGACATGGAGCCTTCCTGGGGGCTCAGCGTATCCGGAGCCTGCAGGAGCAGACTGGGGTTTCCTCTCCTTTTAGGTGTAGCTCTACCTAGCCGGGGACCTCATTCGGGATGCGCCTGGGATCTAATCCATTGACACCACTGTCCATTTGCAGATGAGCTGAGGAAATGCAGCTGGCCTGGCGTGCCCAGAGAGGTCCGGCCTGTGACATGGCGACTACTGTCGGTGAGTGCCAACCACTGCGGCCCGGGGTTCCTGGGGAAAGGCTGAGCAGCCTCGCATGGAGCTGGGTGCAGCAACACCCGGCACGACACCTTCAAATCTGCCCCGGTGCCACAATCAACGGGCGCATGAGGGTGATGGCAGCCCAGAGGCCCACGGGGGGATGTGTACACACAGAAGGGCATGCAAATGAACATGCCTTAGGCTTGCTAAACATGAATGCTCCTGTGTGCATTGAACTAGGTCCGATCAGCTCAGTGCATGGCCCCGGGGCAGATCCATGTATGACTATCTAGACATGGGACTGCCCAGTTCCATGGTGGTCCATGACCTTGAGTATGGAGCCGTTCCTTATGTATAAATTGCCCTTTCGTGTACAGGCCACACTATATGCTACCCAGCAAAGAATCCAAACTCTTCTTTGCAGGACACCTTAAAGGTGTATGGCAGAACGGAACGGAGAGCCCTGCCCTGAGGAGCCTGCGGTCTCACCTGGGCAAATAAGATTCCAGGTGCAGAGCTCCTCCGTGCGGGAGGCTCATTGGAATAAATGGGCTTTAGGGAGGGGGGGTCACTTACCGGCTGGAGAATGGGAGGCTGATCTGACTGTTAGGAGGAGAAAGCACAAGAACTTGAGGAGGAGACAGAGGCACCTAAGGAGCAAGGGGTCTAGGGTCAGATGACAAGGGGAGAGCCTCAAGGCCTGAACTCCCAGATGGGTGGAGGGCAGGGACCTCAGCAAGGTGATGTGGTCATACTTTGCTCCAGCTCCAGAAACCAGCAGCAGGGTCTGAGAGCGTCACTAGCATGCCACTGAGGTGTACACTGGTGCATGTGAATGCAGACGGTGCGCAGAGCGGTGACCCCACCAACCACATTGAATGGCCTTGGGCCAAGCCTGTAAGAGGAATCTGCAAAGATTTTTTTTTTTTTGTTGCCTGTCTCATTTGCTGCTCCTTTGTGATCTAAAATGGCCTAATTTTTCCAGCAGAGAGAGCCTCCCTGCTTGGCGGCTTCCCTCTTTTTAATGGACTCTCTAGCACAGAATAGTTTGTCACACTCAGCACCACAGTACGTGAGCACCTTCCAGCACTTCCTTGAGCTGCACGGCTAACATCTGTCATGCTTAAAAATTCCTCCCCGCAGTCACACAGGTTTTGGAGTCGGGTGGGATGTCTCAATGCTGCCAGTTCTCCAATTCACTGCGGAGTCCTGCAGCAAACCCGGGGAAGTGGAGATCTGATATTCCTGACTTTCAAACCCCACGCTTTCTGAGGTCGCTGATGGGCACCCTGAAATGGGCATGACCGTGCAGTGGGGATCAGCGCAGTCAGTAACAAAAGCCATGTTAAAATACAGTGAAGTCTAGTTTGGCCTCAGTGTTAAAGCCAACGAGTTCTCCCTCAGCGGAGCTCTCATCTTGTGTATGCTACAGGTTCATTTTCTCCGCCTCAGCCCCTTTCCTCACCAGACCTCACAGGCTCTAGCTAACACACAGGTGCTATCCAGCACCTTCATGCACCGCATGATCTGAACGCCCATGTCAGTGTGGTCTTGCCTCCCGCTTGGAGTGGAGCCCTACTTGCCGCTTCGCACACCCGTTCGGTATCTTCCTGTAGCTTTAGAGAGCGCGGTCTTCAGCTATTCGTGTGGCAACAAGCAATCCGATCTCATGCAGCAGGGTGTTGGCAGGTTGCCCTGGGGTCAGGCAGGAAGGATATCAGACATGTGCTGGGAGCACTGAAGCCCTGGAGAATTCCCCTCCTCCAACCTTTGCATGCAGGCTGGAAGCGCTTCCTGGACAAACTGCTGCTTGGCAGGATTGCAGGGGACTGACCATGGCTGGGGCAGGAGGGAGAGGGGAAGGGGACCTACTGTGACAGGCTGCTTTCTGCTGCAGGGCTATCTCCCTGCGAACAAGGAGCGGAGGAAGCTGACCTTGCAGCGCAAGCGGGAGGAGTATTTCGGCTTCATTGAGCAGTATTACGATTCCAGGAATGAAGAGCATCATCAGGACACCTACCGGCAGGTACAGGCCTTGCTCCTCCTCCTCCTTTGGGTCCCTGCACCCAAGGGTGAGGCCCTACTGCCGGCCAGCCTCCCACTCTCCGTCCCGTACAACCCATACAAGGTGGAGTCTATCTCCCCCAGTGAGGGCAGGGTGTTGTGCCCCTATCCTGCCTTGTTAGCGGCTGTATCAGATGCATCAGTGGTTCTCATCGGCTGGATTTGCCGCCCGTGCACCGATTGCTAGCCCTTCTAGCTGCTCCCCCTTCTTCCCCAGAATTGAGCGGTGGGGACTAGAGTATATGCACTTCCCTCTGCCTCTAAGCAAGGTCTGTCCCTGTGGGGCGGCTGAGGGATTCGGCCTCTTTTCTCTCCATCAGCGCCTCGAATCGCAGCTCCCTCTCCTCCCCACGAGGTCAGTGTGTCTAACCCGCTCTGCCTCTCTCCTTTTCAGATCCACATCGACATTCCCAGGACAAACCCTCTCATCCCACTCTTCCAGCAGCCGCTAGTCCAGGAGGTGAGGCGGGACGAGTCTCTCTAGCTTCCCTGCAGTGGGGCAGGCCAAGTCCTGCTGGTGACCATGGGCTTCTAGCGGGAGACGCTTCCGTTCCACCCAGGGCACCAGGTCTATCTGGCTTTGGGGCGTGCTCCTAGGGGCACGTATTCTGTGCTGAGAGGGCCATTCCAATGGAGCCCGGTGGAGTTAATCTAGTCATCTGGATTTGGGGACTTGCCTCCACCCAGGGCAGGCCTCCCCCCTTTCTAATATGCAGTTTAGGATCAGCCTTACCACATCTGTTTGGAGGGGGATGTTGGATGTAAATGTAGCCACCCCACCATTCAGACACCAGCACCCCATGGGAAGGGGGATCTTGCACAAGGCTGGGTGTTTCCTCTGGGTAGTACTGGGGGGGTGGGGAGGAGGTGTTGGCATCCCAACCAAGATTGGGACTCCCTTGTGCTTAGTGCTGTACAAGCACACAGTAAATGACGGTGCCTGCCTGAGAGAGCCTACCATGAAAATAGAGAAGACAAGGGGGGAAACTGAGGCAGAGGGGAAGTGATTTGCTGGCAGAGTCTCTTATGTTCCAATCCAGTGCTCTATCCATCTGACTACAAATAGCTGTGCCATACTAACAGCTAGCTGTTCTAGCTGTTGGATGGCACATCCAGTCCCTTTTACCGTGTGGCAAGAGTGTGTTTGGTGTGGGCTCTTCTTTTGAAGGAACAGGGCTCTGTCATGCTTTGAAAGAAACTTAGGCTAACCTGAGCCAGGCCCCTGGGATTCCAGAATAAGGGTGTGCTGGTGGAGGGTTATAGCAGTAATACTATATTGGTACAGTTCTGCGGGTAAGTGTCCCAGCGTAGACCAGTCCTAACGTGCCCTATGACTTTATTGGGGAAGTTCCTTTAGCCTTTAAACTTTTTGGAGACCTATTTTAAAGATTTGCTCTAGGGACTCTGGCCAGGAGCTCCAATTATGAAGGGCACAGATTGATATAGTTGGCTAAAGGTAACTCAGAGTTGGTCAAAAATCTGAAGTGCTCTTTGAAACCAGCCCAAGGCCATCGTGCCAGAGTAGGCTACATTAAAGCCTGGCCATCAAAGTTGGATGTGCAAGCCTTTCCCTGGTGGGAGCAGGCATGAGAATCCCAGCCTCTGTTGTATGAGACACCCAAGATTTAGCGGGGTTGCTAGGAGGTACAAGCAGCTTGATCAGATTGAACGGAACTGATCTGCACTTAGGGCAGAGTTCTTGGTCTGCCAGTTTCCTGAGAGGACTCACTAGTGTATGTTGTAGGAGGAACTCAAGGACTTAGGAAGAGCTCTGCCAGGGCACCGGGAACCTGACATCTCTCTCCCCACTAGAGACTCAGATCACAGGCTATTGACATACTAGAAGAGGGCATGGGATTCTGGAGCCTAGGCGCAGGGATACTTGGGAAGAAGCCTGTATGGAGTCAGTCACAGCATGCTCTGTAACTCTCCAGGAAATCAGAAAAGCCCTTGGGTGCCCGACTTGTAGAACTACTTTGGGGGCCATAACAAGGATGTGCTACTGCAGTAAAGAGACACCCTAGCCTGGCTTCTAACTTGGATGCTCCACAGCCGGGAACTGGCTTAGCTGGGAGCTAACAGTGGTCAGGCTTGTGTGAGGCAAATGTCTTGGGTGACCCACTCTGGCAATTTTTAGCAGTCAGACAGCTCTGGTAATACCGTGAAAACTCTACCTGGCCTTTGGAAGGGCCTGACACCACATCTAGGGCTGCATCTGGATCTTAGAAACTCAGGCTCTGTGTTCACTCACCAAGGAAACCTAATGCTGAGGTTTGGGGAGGTATGGGCTGGGCTGAGAGTGGGAGCTGTGCTTCATATACACCCCAGGGAGTCCTGGTTCTTTAGCTTGCTTACTTTTTATCCTATCAGCGTTGCTGCTAGGAATGGCTCTGCCAAACCATGATCTCCCCCACTGCCCCCTTGCCCTGCCCCATCTGTCTATTATGCATGCTTCTCTGCCTCTCCTCTGGGCCTGGCTAACACAGATGTCTGGCTTTCCTCCTTGCTTTTCCTAGATCTTTGAAAGAATCCTGTTTATCTGGGCCATCCGACACCCAGCCAGTGGCTACGTCCAGGGGATTAATGACCTGGTCACTCCATTCTTTGTCGTGTTCCTCTCCGAACATGTTGGTAAGTGACATCTGACGCTCAGAACGTGCAATTGCCTTTGAGATGGTGCTGCTGCAGTGGTTCTGAATTGTTAGGCTCAGACAAGCTAATCCTGCTGGAGAGGATCTCTTTGCTATTCAGCTGCTGCACAAAGCTGGAGCTGCACCTTAACCTTCCTGCCACTTTTCTCCTCCTTTTGGATTGGCTTTAGCCACCTAGCGTACAGGGCTCGGCAGAGGCGAAAGTGCCGAGGGTGTATTTACATTTGAATGCGCTTAATCCGGCTGTAGTTTTCCACACAGTGAAGCCTTTTATTCGTTTTGAGGCTTTGCTCAAACCCATAACTGCATTTTTCTTGCTCTTCTGGCTGGAATTCCCAAGCTGGCACGCACTCAGCGCCCGAGCACGTGAGCTATAAAGGGACCCTGTTTAAATTGAAAAATTAAAATTAAAATAAGATTGGTGCTCTGTGTTACTAATGCAGCCACAGCTGATTCAACCGGAGAGCTTCTAAAACATGAATTGACTTCTCCCACTTCTGCTCTTCTGGTTTTGTGTTCGTTTTTTGTGGTTTTTTTGGTGGGGGTTTAAGTTTTCACCTTGTTAGCTGGTCAGTTTCACTACTGTGTCTGGTCTGCACTTGAAATAGCAGTTCTCTAGTCTCTGCTGTCTTGTTTGTGTTCACTGCATTGCAGGAGAATGTTTAAAGTCAAACTGCTCCTTGCCCCACAAAAGCTTTTGTGGCCGCTTTTTAAACATAGGGGTTTAGAAAACCTTATTAGAAACGGGATGGCTAGTCTGTCATGAGGTTAAGCGTATCTTCAAACTCCCATGAAGGGCCTGATACAAAGTACCCTGAAGTCAATGGAAAGACTCCCTCTGACTTCGCTGGGCTTTGGATCAGTCCCTGCAAGCCTACACTGAGTTGACAGTGTTTGATTCCAAGGGCCTGATCCTGTGAGGGGCTGAGTCCTTTCAACTTGCATTCAGTGGGAGCTGAGGGTGCTCAGCATCTAGCAGGATTGTGCTCTGCGTAATGATTTGGGGAAACAATGGCACAAAACCTAAAGGGGCTTGCTGTTTTTTGCCCTAGTGAATTTCCTTTAAGTATCCACAAAAGGAACAAACTTGTGTCCTGGAAGCAACTAAGAGCAGGCCCCTGGCTAGTCTGTAACTGAGCGCTCTCTAGGCGTTAATATACTGACACCATGGTGCATGATGGCCCCAAGTCCCCGCTGTGGCTCATCGTTCTGGTCTGATCGGCTGGGTTAGAGGCAGAGCTGTGCAGGCCGAGTGAATTACCTGGCTGAGTGCAGGACTAGTCTAAAACTTCTGGTACTCTGTGTCCATCGCCAGTGGGTAATGGGGCTGGTCTCTTGCGGTCGAAAATGCCATAGGGCCTCATGCTCTGTGTCCACATACGCCCACACAGTGTGGAGTCTGTGCTGTAACAGACATGCTAGTCTGAATGTCTGTTTCACACGGTGACAGGCCCTGACTGGGTTTCACTCCTGTTAGCCCTTAAGCTCAAAGCCTTCTCCCTGAACAGCTCCCTCCTGATAGAAGCTGCTCCTGAAACATGGGAAAGAGGAAAATTTTCAGCTTGAGAGATTAGCCCTTTCACTGAGTTGGTTCCAGGAGCACAGCTGCTTAACGCTTCAGTCTTTCACCTCTGGAGACCTGGGTTCAAATCTAGTTTGGATCACAAGTGAAATGACCTCTAGTCTCTTAAGGAGATAGTGGTCTGACTCTGTGGCAAGCTTTTGCTCAACAAAGGCCTGGGGAAGGATGAGTGGCTTGCGCTGCATGTCTCCAGAGATCGACTGGCCTAGAGAGGTGGGAGAACCCTGCACGGTGTCTGGCTACACTGGACTGGTGCTACATAGTGCTACTTAGCCCCAAGTTCACCTACTTACTGCTCACTTGGTGGTGTGGAGCCGGGGTTGTTCCTAGGGCAGCAGCCCTTGCTGGCAGGTACGAGAGCAGGTGATTCCTGGAAAGGTTTGTGCTGGAGGTTCTCTTGCTCTGTCAGTCATTCACCCCTGTGATCCCGAGGATCAGGAAGGGCTGGGGTAGTACCTGGGCTTTTGCAACAGGAGTGAATGAAGAGACTCCACTCTGAGCATTCAGCTTTGCATAGCTTGTAACGTGGAGAGACTTTTATGCCTGTTATACTAAGGTCCCCTGGGTGGATTTTCATTGTAAGGAGACGTACCCCTCTGGGGCAACTCTTCCTTGTGCCCTGTGGCTTGCGCTCTTTAAAGGCACGTCTCACGGGGTATTGTCCCCAGGAAGTACATGCTTTCGCTCTCTGGGATACGTGCAGCACAGACCCAAAGAGCCACCTCCACAGCAGGGTGGCCCTGCTGCGCTCCTACACCCTCTGAGTATATTGCATATACCTGCAGCGTTGTCATGCCTGTGGATAGCATCTGAATCAGAGTGGTAGCGGAGGGGACCTGGCCGGGGTAGTTACTGGAAGATGGCACTCGACCATCAGAGCAGTAACCTCTCATACTCCCCACTTGCTTTCACACCTCTGCAGACATCTGGGGGGAGGGGGGGTGTTCTTTGCAAGTGGATGAGCCAGCAATGGACAGTCTCCTCTAGTGGTGAATCTGGCAGGTGGCTTGAAAGGAAAAGGATTGAGGTAGTCTGTGTTCATTTTGATGGAGTAAATGGTCCCCAGAGCCCTATTGTAAGGAATGCGATTGCTAACTTCTGAGGACTACAGCCATGGGAAGGAGGCAACTAGACGATCTAGTCCTTTGACAGTCCCCAACCAGTGCAAGATTGTCTCTTCATAGTTAAGCTTGGCAGAATTCGATTAAGTTTGGTGGATAATATCAATGTTCATTTTAAGCATTTTTTTCAATTTATTTTAAATGTTCCCAGTTGTGGGGAAACTTTGGGGTTGGGAGGTCAGGCAGTGGAGAGGGAATTAGACAATAATGACCATAGATACTGAGATCCAAACAGTTTAATGCTTTATAACCATTAAAACACAAATGTCAACATCACGGATCAAAATATATGAAGGAAATGGCCTTAAATCAAACTCTACTAAATTCTCAGCTGCATTTTCCCATCTGTAAACTTTGATTATCGCTGAGAAGATTTTTCATTGGTTTAGATGTGTACGATGAAATTGACACAGATTATTTACTGATAAAAAGCTCATCTTCCAAACCTGTTTGTCCAAGCTGGTGTTCCGTTATGGTGCTCTCATCACTTACCCTAGGACCTGTACCTCAGCCGAACAGATCCCCTTGGGAAGAGCTTTCTCTTTCACTTCATCCCATTATTCCTACCCACCATGGACCATCTGAAACCCCCCATTCAGCTCCTTTTCCTACTCAGACAACTGCCTGCCCCACCACATCCCTTGTGTGGCTGGCTCTTAGAAGTCGCTCGGTATGTGCAGCCTAAAAGAACTGCTTTTTCTCCTCGCATCATAGTCTACTGCAAGTTCATGTAGTTGGCTGCCCACTACCCTCTCCAGATCTCTGACTTGCATGCTTTCCAAACGCCTCCCTCCCCTGACAGCAGAGCCTGCAGCCAGCTGAGTCAGCAGGACCAAAGCAGCTCCCAGGGTGCTGTCGGGAAATAACTGTTCAGCACAAGTCCAAGCTGACAGCAGAGCCTTTTACTGTTAGACTTACTAGTTTCTCCTTTAGCATCTGTCCCCCCCAGTGATAGATGAGCCCAGCTTGGAAGGTCACTGGGACTCCTTAACCTTCCTCATGCCTGGGCAGGTATTGTATTCCAAGCCAACACAGCAGCAGCTTTCATACAGGTCAGTTACAACCTCTCCTCTTAACTTAATTGACCCCCTGAATGGGGGGTCAATACATGTCTCCGGCTGATCAGCTTCTCGGTCGCAATCAGTAAAAGGGCCAGGCCAAGAGTTAAAACAAGCAGCAGCCAGAACCATCTCTCCAAGAGGCTTGTCTGGGCTCACTCCAACTGGTAGGAAGGAGTGGGAGGGGAGGTCCTGGGAGAAGCCGTGCATGGAAGGTATGGTTACGTGACATAAAAGACACAGGGAGGGCATTGTCTACTCCCTCAATGGCTTCAGTATCAAAAGTGCTCCGTTCACAAGCTTAAAGCCAGCAGCTTCCCTCCTCTGAGGCTGTCACTAGCAGTAAACGCTCTGCAGTCATAACTTGGCTCACTTCATTAGCCACGGGTGAGGCAGGGTGGTCTAGTGGTTAGAACAGGGAGTCAGGAGACCCAATTCCCTGTGTGACCTTCGCTGGTCACTCACTGCGGGGTTTTCCTCACATCTATGAAATAGGGACCTACCGCAGGAACACGCCTTGGGCGAAAGGCTCTGTCAGCGTGCAGTGGGAGGGGTCTGCTGCCAGGCTTGACACTTGTCCAGCCGTGGTATGAACAGATCAGGGAGTAAGAAGATGCTGTTTTGACAAGGCACTAGCCAATAGCTACCCTCAAAGTTTTTTTTACATGTGATCGAAAGAAACCCCTCCACAAGGGGCTCGGGCCTTCTTAACCCGGGGTTGTTTTGAAAGCTAGAAATGCCATGTCCTGGTTGGGGGTCCCAGTTCTGTAACACCCAGCGCTGCCTGTGGAATGAGCAGCTGCTGAATGTGGGAGACTCTGGGGGCGAAGCAGTCATGACTGGTAGTGGAATCTGGAGCCTGGCCTCTCTTGATGGCTGGTTCTCCTCCAGGCCAGGCTGGGAATGACCTCAGTTTCTGCTCTCTTCTGGCTGTCACCTTACTAACAGGAGCTGCTGGGTCTCGGTCCAGTTCCCAGCCAACAGGGACTGTTAACCTCCCTCCCATGGGCTCTTCTGGCAGTAGGGAGGCTAATGCTTGGATTGGCCGGAGATGGAACTCCGCTCCCTTCCAGCAGCCATCAAGCTTGCTCCAGGGTGATACGTGCTGACACAGTGCTGTGGCGGATGCTACTGCTGTCTCTGTGGTACAGGACTTGGGTCTCCTTGGGCCGTAGCTCTGGTCCCTTTCATCGGTGCTTAAAGGAAATAGAAGGGGGGGGAGGTTGGGTTTTCTCATGGTGTAGTCACTCGACGCACTGTCTGCTGAGAGGTATATTTGGCTGCAGTGCTCCGGCCACGTGTGCCTGTCCTGGGTGATGGCCTCTCAGGTCAATCGAGGGCAGGTTAGTCTTTTACTTCCTGCCTGGGGAGCTTCTTGGGGTCAGTTCCCCGATGCCATTTCCTGCTGCCTGTTTCCTTCCCAGTGAGGTGGTGTTGGGTTGGAGAACAGCCCTGTCTCTGCATTTGCTTTCTGCTGAAGGTCATCTTGTCTCCCTTGCCCCGCTCCCCCCCTTGCTCACAGCTTTGAGATCTTTAGTAGGTGGGTTGCAGCTGAGTCCCTCAGTCCCATCCTTGCCTCCACAGCGGTGAGTCGGTTTGTGTGTTCCCAAGATGTTCTGTATCAGCCTGCTGCACCAAACGCAGCTGCCTCAGCGAGCTGGCAGAGCCCTCGGACGCCTTGGGCCTCCGCCAGCAACAGATCTCTGGAGCGACTGCTGCTCCCATCCGATCAATGGCTGCAGCTGAAGAGTGCTGAGCGCTGCTTGTTTCAGCTGGTGCCTTGAGACAGACGCGCTTGTGGGAGGCGTCAAGGCTGCAGAAGCAGCAGCAGCTGTGCCTGCTGTCTTGTGTCCTGCAGGTGGGGCAGGCGTGCGAGGCTGAGTGGTCATCAGGAGATGCAAGCTGGCCTTCGAGTACTGTGTGCAGATGGCTCATTCCAGCGCAGGTGGCTGCATGTGGCCCAGGAAGGAGGCAAGGATATGGTGCATGTAATTCCCAGGAATCACTGCTGCTCATCTTGTGCTCGTCGAGCTCCTCTCTGAGCACTTTACACACTGTGCCCTGGCCTCCCTGCAGCCACCTCTGGGTGAAATGCAGCCTCAGTTTACCAGCCCATAGCAAACCGAGCTGAGTTAGGGCAGGCAGGGGAGAGTTCAGGGGGTCAGGGGCATTGGGGTTGAATGTGCCAGTTCTTACAGAGAACGTCATGGGCTGCTTAACAACCCAAGCACTGTGCTTACCCCACGACGACCTCCTAGGGAAGGAAGATTTCTACAGCCGCCAGGGTTGCCTTTCTTTCAGAGAAGCAGCAGGGTAGGGTAATGGCAGCAATGGGACTAGGGATCCATACGGCTCCTTTAAATCCAAAGGAGGTTGTAAAGGTGACTCTCTCCTTGTTGGCTGGAGCTGGTATTGGCCAGGGCACTGTACCAGCCCTGCTTACCGTTCCCACTAGTTTCTGTTGTTAGGTCGATGTTTATATTTTAATAACTGTAAGTTTCTAGCTTCTGGCAGTTGTTAAAGGAACCTGTCAGTTCTGTGTATTGTTTTGTTTCTTTTCCAAGTCTTCAAATAAGAACAATCCCTCTAGACTGCCCCTGTACATCCCAGTTAGTGTTAACTCTGCAGCCTACTGATGGTAATTAGGACATTACCTATTTCACAGCAGCTAATAGAGAACTATCCAGCTACTGTGAGTGGTGCTTGTACAGAGTCCTGAGTGGCCCCTGGACCTGACTGTCAGTGGTGGCATTAGACTCAACTAGCCAAATGCTAGACATAGCAGTATGCATGTTTCAGGCTGGGCCCTTTTATCCTACACTTGCCAAGCCAGGAGTCTGCCTTTGACCAAGCCACTAGAAAAGTCATTCTACCATCAGTGTACACACATCCAATCCCTAGCAGAGCTGTGCACCGAGGAACAGGTGTAAATATCCAGCAAGCCCCTGCCCCTGGCCCATAATACAGAGACAGCAACCTATCCCACAGTTGGGATGCCGTGATTAGAATTGGAATGATCCATCCCTTAGTGGGAACGGAGATGGGTCAAAGTTCACAGGAAGGTGCTGGGGCTGGTGGTCTGGAATTCCGGGGTTCGTCAGTTTCATCAGCTACCCAACCAGATCCCCTACTGCAGCCCCTGGGTGGGGCAGTTTGATTCCAGTGCCAGGAGCGTTATTTTCCCCAGCGGGATGCCTGGCATAGCAGGGAGCTGGGCATGCTCCGAACACTACGCCAGGCACCCTGTGCTGCAGCGACAGCCCCAGCCACGCTAGAACCTCCTGCACCCCAGAGCCGCGTGGCTGCCGCTCCCCTGTTGGCTCCTTTTCAGTTTTGGTCAGAGCCAGGTTCTTTATGCGGGACCTTTTTAATGATCCCGCGGAACCGCTGTTTGTGCTGATGGTTTATCAAAGCTTCTGTTTGCCAGGATAGTTGGCTCGTGCCTCCCTTCTGATTGTGCCACTTGCCTCCGAACCAGTCAGCGAGGGATCTGTGCTGTGAGTGGCAGTTCTGAAGGATGGAGCGGGACGTGTGCCGCAGGCTCTCTTCCTTTACCAGCATTGCCCCAAGCTTGGTACGGCACAGCCAGGCATGGTGCAAGCTTCCCCAGCCCACTTGCGTTTACTGTCCTGGCTTTCCAGGGCTCCTGGCCTTGGAGGTTTCTTGCCCTGCAGGGGGAAGTCCATTGAATAATACTGAGTTCCTGGGCAGAGATACCGCCTCCCTGTAAGACCAACACAGATATGTGAACGGCACCCTCAGTCTTGTGCCTTAATTTGCCCCTCCCATTCTGATCTGTGATCCACCACTTCTCCCCTTTTGTCCTTTGTACGCTAACCTTCCTCCTTCATTTTGATGTTCTTACCTGTCCTTGGTCTGAGCTGAACTGGAAGCACCCCCAGGGCAGAGACTTGGTTTCTGTTTTTTTTGGTCTGCAAAGCATCAGACGCTCCCAGGGTACTGTAGAAATAAAAATACAAACGTACAGAGAGCTCACGGCTGAGTCAGTGAGCTGCAGCCACCTCTGGGGGGGGAAGTAGCAGGTGTTGGTGTACAGCAACTCTGCCCGAGTCTAGCTTGGGACAAGAAGCAAAGAGTGCTGTACCCGACTGAAATTGAAGGTGGCAGAATCCAGCTGGGCGCTCCAATTGTGAGCAGTGCCATGAGATGTTCCGTGGCCATTGCTGGTCAGGACTGGGTTGGAACCTGGCATCTGAAAGATGGTGTCTTTCAGCAGCCTGATGTTCCCTCCCCTAGTTTCAAGGTGAACCAACTGCCAGTGTGCCAGAATTAGGAGCATCACTTCCACAGCATGTAGGTGTGTGGTGGAGGTCTCCCTCCGAATGTGTAATCATCTGCTCTGGACCGAAGTGGGGGAGTCATGAAGGAAAGATGCTAAGTTTTAAAATACTAACACAATCCTTTGGGTCTCTGAACCACTGGAGAAGGGGAAGGGAGAAGACACATTAAAACAATCCCAGTGCTTATGAAAACTATCCAGAGCCAGAGAACCTGCTTCCTACTAATCCTGTTGTTAGATGATAAGCAGAAATTAACAAAGGATTAAATACGAGTCTGTCAGTTATAAACCTCAGCTTTGGGCTTGGTTCCAGGCCAAACTGCCCCAGGTAGAGACATGAGCCATGGTGGCTGCTGGGTGAACCTGAAACTAACTTCTTAAGCTAGTTAGGGGTCAGGATCCCCTAGGGTGAGTCACTGACAGCTTTTTTAGCACAAGCGAAGCACCGAGGAAGGGGACAGAACAACCCCCCTTCCCAAAGCTGGGCTGGGCTAAGTGGGGCACAGGCAGTTCTTTCATTTGAATTTTCATTTCCCCTGCTCTTCCATTGATTCCTAAGCAGCAGTAAATAAAGAATTTCAGGGCCAGGGTGGGTTTGAGAAATGAATTTGCTCATCTTCTTGTTATTAATTAGCATTACAGTAGCCTCTAGTGGCCGCATTGGGCTAGATACAGAACAGATGCAGGCAGCCTCTGCCCTAAAGAGCTTACAATCTAACTAGATAAGACTGAGTGAGTGGAGAAACTGAGGCACAGAAAGGCACAGCAACTTGCCCAGACCCAGCAATGGGACTCAGGTCTCCTGATGCTGTCTGGTGCCCTATCCACTAGGTCACACTGCCCTTCTCCCAATGCCCTGACTTCAAGCACCAGGTGCTGGGTGAGAGTCCCGATGTGCTCTTGCCTGTGCAGTGCAGTCTCTGGATTGTCCCTGGAGCAGCACTGCCTTGTGTGTAAGGCAGCGTTGTCTCGCTGTGCTGCTCACAACTTCTCGTCACGCACTGATCTGGGTTTGAAACTCTCCTCCCGCCCCTTCCCAGTGGCTCACGGACCTGTTAAAAGTGATGAACTGCCTTTCACGCTCCGCATACCCTTCAAGGACTGAACCCACAGCGGCGTTTGCCTGCTGTGATCCTAATTAGCTGGATTCGGAAAAACTAGTCTGTGAAAATCTTGAGTCCACCCATGCGCCCCCCAATGCCCAGAAGAGAATCTTCCATGCTGCCCCTCTCGTGCACAAGGCTGGTTGCTGGTACAGGGGCTCTCCTTTCACGTTTTGCACGGGGAGGGGCAGAGGGAAGGGGTGCTTTTGGAGCTGCACAGCAGAGGCGCCGCTGTCAGTTCATCAGAGCTAATTGCTCCGAGCCAGATTTAACTTTCAGACCTTTGCGGGCCTGGTCACGAGCCTCCCCAAAAATCCCCTAGCTGTGCTGACCAAGCGTCTGTCAGAGACTCCAGCAGCCGCTTCTCAGTGCCTCGCTGCCATTCCCTGTCCGCTGGCGTTGTCTTGCTTAGGGCCCCGCTGCTCTCTCCATTCCCTTGCTGCTGCGAGGCCAGTGGGCTTCCTGTGCAATCTGCCCTGCTGTGGTGGAGGGCTGTCACAGGCGATTGGAAGGGGAGATGTGAAAGGGAAAGGTGAATCCGGTTCCTCCACTAACTGGAAATGGGCATCAGTGATTTAAGCTCTCAGCCCGCACCCAATTCACTGCACGTCTCTAGGACTTTCCCTCTGAGGAGCCCGTTAGACAGGAAGGGTGGGAGAATGCAGTGCCCTTTCAGTTTCAAGGGGAGTTGGGCACCTACCATTCATTATGTCTGTTGTGGCAACGTGCAGGACCCCATTGCGCTAGGTGCTGTACAAACCCAGAACAAAAAGACGGCCCTGCCCCAAGGAGCTGATAATCCTCGTCCCTTATTTTCACTGGGGCCTGATTTTGAGAAGTGCTCTGCACCTGCAGTGCAAGTGGTGATCCAGGGGAGACGCAGGCGCTTCTGCATCTCTGGAAGAGGGGCCCCGAGTCTCCTGCCAGCCCTGCGAGGTAGGGAGGTATGAGCCCTGTTTTACAGACAGGGACACTGAGGCAGAGAAGGGTGTGATTGTCTGTGGCAGCCCCAGAAATAGAAGCCAGCTCTCTCTGGCTTTAACCACCAGACCATGCTTCCTGCAGCACCGTTTATTCCAAACATCACTGAACTGCAGCTGTCTCTGGGGTGGAGAGAAGCAGCAGTGGGGGGAGGAGAAAGGTTGCCTACAGCTGCCGGGATAAACCCTGGTCGTGAGATCTTGTTTAAAGGATGGAACTGCAATGGGTGTGGAGCTGATGAGCCAACTTCTCAGATGCGTGTTTAAACGTCCCTCGTGATGGCCTAACCATTGCGCCATCTGGATCAGGATTTTCTCTTACATGTGCTTTTAGAGGAAGGTTCAAGAAACCGCACCTGAGGCAGCTGTGGGATAATCTCTCTCTTCTCCCCCACCCTCGTTAGGTTTCCTCCTAGTAACTAGAGATTGGCTTATACCCTGAGCATGAGGTTCATGAAATCTGCATGTCTAGCTCCCAGGCGTTTGGGCAAGTTCAGGATCTACGTTTCTCTAATGTAGCCTAGATCAGCGTCTCTGCTCTTAGACAAGCATCACTTGCCCAGGAAGGGCTGGGGGAGCGATACCAGTGATGTGTAGCATTCCGATTACTCAACCCTCCCTTTCTCACGGGGCCTCCGTCTTACCTTGATGTGGAATCGGACCACAGCCTTTTCTGCCCTGAGAACGGCCGGGTCTAAGGCTAGAAATGCAGAGAGAAGAGAGGCTTATGCAGAGTATAGAAGTCCACGGGACATGCTGCTCGCACCCCAGGCCCAAAGGAGATCTGTATTTATGATGCAGCTGGTTCTGGAGCAGCTGATCAGCTGCCTCTCCTGCTGGGAGCAGGACTTCTCATCCCAGCAGAGCGGCTGGTTTCACAACGAGCTGGCGTTAGAGATGCTCATGTTAGTTCCAAGGCCCATGTTGATTTTTTTATCCAGTAGTCTTTTATACTGGCCTCTCCAAACCCTGGGCTGCGCTCTGGAGGGACTTGTGAATTGCAGCTGGGGTCTCCGCTTCCCGGCAAGGGAGGGGGGGATGGAACTGGAAGTCCCAAATCACGGATTCTAATGCTGTTTGCGACACGCTGGGTGACTGTGGGCAAGTCACTTAATTTCTCCCTGCCTCCGTTTGCCCATTAGTAGCCGGAGGGGTCATGAGGCTTCCCGGTTTCCTAGGGGCACAGGGTGACTTGTGGGAAAAGCCCCTTGGAGCTGCTTAGATTAAAGGAGCTATAGAGGGGCACAGCATACCATCGTCTTCATCAGTACTTGTGTTGACTGAAGGAGCAACTGGTTTTGGGCACTGCAGTGGGGGGGAGACTAGACTGCACAGGTGTCATTGACTATCCCCACTCCCCATCTGCCTGGAAGCAGGAGCATGTACCGGGCAAGGGAGTGATCTGAGGGCAGGGCAGTGGACGGAATGACCCGGCTGCTCCCTGGAGTAAGAGCCCATCCCACCCTGCAGGGCATTTTGGGATACTGATGAGGGGAGATGCTAGAAGGGAAAGGGTCACCAGAGGAGGTACCTTGGCAGCATTCAGGTCTCAAGTGGTTCCTGTACGTATGCCATTTGGGGCCATTGGCAGGCTGGCTCTGTAGCCAACCATGGTGCATCTCTTTGGGCCTTCTCCTCCATAAAACCATGAACGATAGCTGTGCAGACCCAGAACCAAACTGAGCAGAAGTCAGGCCTACAGGAAGTAGACTGTGAGAGCCGGGCATGCCCCTCCTGTAGGAACGACATTGTGCCTGGTGCTCGAATGAATCCTCTATAAATCCAACACGCACTTTCTGCAGGCCAGCAGTGGGGTGGTGGTTGTCAGGCCTAGGCAGAAGACTGGGATCTGCGGGCCGTGGTAGTACACAAGTCCTGCCTCTTGGTGTTCTGTGCAGACTGGAAATGAGGGGGTACATTTTTAACAGTGAGGGTAATTAACCAGGGGAACAGCATACCAAGGGTCATGGTGGATTCTCCAGCACTGGTGATTTTTAAATCAAGATTGAATATTTTTTTTAAACAGATCTGCTCTAATTCAAACAAATATTTAGGGGCAGTTCTCTGGCCTGTGTTACACAGGGACGTCCAACTAGATCACAATGATTCCTTCTGGCCCTGGAATCTATGAAACTTCAGCCAAATGGCAGGTTTCCCCTGCGGAGACAGGATAACTTGGGTTGTGATCTCCTCAGACAATCGAAGCAGCATCAGACTTGACTGCTCCCAGTCAAACCCATGTTCTGCCACGTGGTTGCTCGTGACCCAGTAGATGGCGCTGTTCCCTTTATGGTATGTTACTCTCTTCCAGATACAATCAAGGCCCTGATTGCTTTGCATCATTAAAGACCCGTGTATCTCAGCCAAATTCCAGTTCAGGCAATTAAATTCCATGTACCTGAAATCTCCCCTGCCATGACAGCAGTCTTCTCTCCTTTCTGCCCTGTGGTGCTGCTTCCTGTTAAACAGTGCTGCCCTCCACCTCAGAGGTGGGTGCATGTCACTGGTGGGTGAATTGATTTGGGGTGTGAAGCTGTTTGGTGTGAAAGGCACTCTAACTTTAACGCAGCTTTTGCTATAAAGAGGCAGAAGCAGCAGTGTCATTGGGTCCCTCCCTTCCTGAATTGCCTCCATAGGGCTTGCTGTTGGTTCTGCATGCCAGGGCTGCTGACTTTCCTTTGGGCTCGAGCTCTCCACCCCTTTAACCTGCCTTCAAAGAACTAGATCAGTTGCTCAGCAGCTGTTAACTCTGCGTGAGGCTCGAGTGGCCTGTCGTTATCTTTCTGGTGACTGTATGAGGAGGGCAATGTTTAGCCTCCCACTCAGTCCTAACAGCAAAACCAGCCCATCAGGAGCACTTTCTCCACTAGCTGTCAGATCTATTAGCAGGGCACTCACCACTGAACGCAGAGAGCTGGCATGCTGGTAATTTCTCTGCTGCCTTTAAAGCTCTGGGGTTTCTGCCTTGGTAATCAGTGTAGTAGGAAGGAGCCCAAGGAGAAACTGCTACAAGCAGCCTCTGGAGGAACCAAGCCCAGATCAAATATGCAATCAAGGGAGCCGCTTCTCTGCCTTTGCAAAGGAACACAAGGCTTTGCGTGGCTGGTGGCATTTTCCTCATCCCTATCTGAATCCCAGGCTTTAGAACTATGCTGTGTGCTTCTCTTGGGGCATCTCTCTCAGCTTGGATTAGGGCATGATCCCCTTGCCTTCACAAAGGGAGTTGCTGTGTGACCATCCTGCCATCCCCATGGCCTCCAGGGATGAATTAGGATTATAAATGGGGCAAACTCCCCCACCCCCCAAAATACCCCATTGGACAGGCTTTTCCTCCCAGCCTGGTCTCCTTGATCTTCCCCACCCAGCTTCCAGATAAACTGTTTCTCTGATCCAAGAAGATGGCTGGTCCTCTTGGACCTGCAGGCCTGACTTTAGGGACTTTGCTTTAATACACCACCAACACTCTTAAAGGCGAGCCGTAAGTAGGCATGGATGGATCAGGTTTTTATTGGTAAATATAGAGAAACGTCAATTTCAGTGTACGCAAACCCACAAAAAATATTTCCAGCAATAATAATCAAAATGCAGAGCTAGGCGAGTTGCTTAAGAATTTAAGAGTCAAAAATCCAGGGAGTTAAGCTTTTGAATTAGGCTTGTTCCATATGGGCTAGCAAATGAGCAGTCAAAACACGTGATTTGTTGATTAAGGATATTTATTTTGCATATTCTGACATGTGATGTTGACAGTTTGTGTTTTAATGGTTATAGAGAGCTTTCACTTTGGGAATCTCAATGCCTATTGTCATTAAATAATGATTGCTTGGCACCCCCCCCCCCAATTTCCCAACGGTGACAGCTGAAACTGATGAAAATGCTTACAAATTAACCTCAATATTCTCAAAAATAAAAATCGAATTCTGCCCAGCCTAGTTGTAAGCAAGGAAGCGACTCGTTGGTTGTGGTGACCTTGATGTGGTGCCTGGGGATGGTATGTTGGTACATATTCTAGCCAGTAGGACCAGAGCCGGTAAGGAACCCACAGCCATTGGAGCGTCTTTACTGGCTTATCTAGGGAATGGCACTGTAGCTCTGGGCTCAGCTCTCCTGTCACGGTAAGGTGCACTGTTAGATTGTAAGCACTGTTTGTTCGCCATTTGTGCAGCGCTTGGCACAACGGGGTTTTGGTCTGCGCTTGGGGCTTATAGACACTACCGCCCTACAAAGCATAATTGTGTTACAGGTGATCCCCAGGCAGCGTGATTGTCCCACATGCAGGGGGACTGGGCTTTCCAGATTTCCCGGGCTGATGTTTTGCTGTGCTGCACAGCTTCGTTACCAATCTTGTTCATAGCAGCTCTGGCTTCTAGAACCAGTTCTACCCACCCCTTTCCCCCTTGATCCTGGCAGCAGAAGAGTGACTCAAAGCCAAGGGTAGGTTGCACCAGGAACACAGAAATGTGTTTGCAGCAAGGATGGTGGCACTACGGGGAACTCAGCCTGGCATCCCTCCACATTAAAGGATCCTCTTAAAGATACGAGGCACTCATGCACCCTCTCTCCTCCTCTCCCCACACCCTTGGAGACACGTCCTCTGGATTCTCTTCCCCCTTTTGTTTTACAGAAGAGGATGTGGAGAACTTTGACGTGACGACCCTGTCTCAGGATGTGTTGCGGAGCATTGAAGCCGACAGCTTCTGGTGTATGAGCAAACTACTGGATGGCATACAGGTAAGTGCACCGGGAAATGGGCCTGAGCAGATTTCTCTCTGCTCCTCCCTCTCCCTTAGGTAGCAATCCCAGTGTCCTCCCTCTGTTTTTGGGTAGCCATCTGTTCTACCCTCAGGCTGCACCCCCAATTTGAGTGACATTCCTAGTGATCTCCCTGTACCTAACCCCTCTGGTTACAAGCTGCGTCCTGTCTAGTTTTAGAGGCTGGGGACTCAAAGCCAGGAACTTCCGAGTTCTAATCCTGGCTCAGCTACTGATTACTCAGTGGCCTTGTCCAAGTCACTTATCTGTGTCTAGTCCCCTCTCAGTAAAATGAAGGTCGTACCTCAGAGGGCTGTTGTGCCGAGATTATTCTTGACCCCCTTCTAGCCTGACTTCTGAAACTGCTTGTTCAACAGTTGGCTGGTATCCTACTTCTCCACACACTGACTCCCACATCCACCACCCCTCCTCTCTGATGAGAGCTGTCTCCATGCGTATGCTCTCTGATCTCTCATGCATCTTGTTCCCCAGTCACGTGCGGCTCCTCACGTCTCTGCTTCTCATTGCCCCATATTGCTGCAGACTTCTACCCCCCCGCCTTGGCTTGTGGTCCCACACAGGCCTGCGGACCAACTTGATCAGGGTCCCACAAAGACACATGGACTTACAAGTGGCAATGATAGATGTCCTCTGTCTTCTTTATTAAAAACACTCCCCTCTTTTATCAGGATCGACCTTCCTAATAAAGCGAGAATTAAGTACTCTCTCGTTCTCTGCCTATGTACGTCCCCATTAAAAAGGAATTTTTCTCTGTAAGCTCCAAATCGCTTTCCTTGCTCCCTGACACAAGTTCACTTATTTAGAGATTTCTCAAGTGTGCTCTCTTGTGATCTGAGCGCCCCATATGCAGCAAGAAACAAAACACACAATGAGACACACATCAAAGTCGAACACCTTCCACTTAAAATAGAGTAATTACCACTTAGCACCAATTGGGGGATCACAAAGCACCTTAAAAAATTGCCCCTACTTTACAGATGGGGAAACTAAGGCACAGAGGGGTTGAGGGACTCACCTAGAGTTACAGCGTGAGTTGGGAATAGAATCCAGGCGGGAAAGCCTGGTCCTATGGAAGTCTACAGCAAAAGGCCCAGTAGGGTCAGGATTTCACCTCAGGTCTCCTGATTCTCAGTCTGTATATCTAACTACTAGACCACCCTGCCTCACTAAGCAAAACCCTAATGCTCATGTTTTCCAGGGAGTCTGGCTTACACTGGGCCTGGAAGGGCAGCAATCTTCCCCAACAGGGAAGTGAATTCCAGAGCAGAGGATCCCACCACCCCAAACGCACTGTCTCCTGGACAATTCACATCCAGGGACTCTTAGCAAAAGTGTGACAGCTGATCTCAGCGATCCCAGGAGTAGGCAGAAGGAGAGCAGGTCTTTTAGCTGGGTTCCAAGCTCCAGGATGCTTTCACTACAGTAGCTGCTGCCCTTGACTCTCACTGTCTTCCTGCAGGATAACTACACCTTTGCACAGCCCGGGATCCAGAAGAAGGTCAAAGCACTGGAGGAGCTCGTCAGCCGGATCGATGGTAGGTGGTGAGGAGATCCGAATGGGAGCAAGGCAGGAGGGGGAGGTCTTGCTGTGCACAGCTCTTGTTCCTCACCCCCTGCAGTTTGCTCATAAGAACGGCCATACTGGGTCAGACCAAAGGTCTATCCAGCCCAGTATCCTGTCTTCTGACAGTGGCCAATGCCAGGTGCCTCAGAGGGAATGAACAGAACAGGGAATCATCAAGTGATCCATCTCCTGTCACCCATTCCCAGCGTCTGGCAAACAGAGGCTAGGGACACCATCCCTGCCCATCCTGGCTAATAGCCATTGATGGACCTATCCTCCAGGAATTTATCTAGTTCTTTTTTGAACCCTGTTATAGTCTTGGCCTTCACAACATCATCTGGCAGAGTTCCCCAGGTCAACTCTGTGCTGTGTAAAGAAATACTTCCTTTTGTTTGTTTTAAACCTGCTGCCTATTGATTTCATTTGGTGACCCCTAGTTCTTGTGTTCTGAGAAGGAGTAAATAACACTTCCTTATTTACTTTCTCCACACCCGTCATGATTTTATAGACCTCTATTATATCCCCCCTTAGTCATCTCTTGTCCAAGCTGAAAGTCCCAGTTTTACTAATCTCTTCTCATATGGAAGCTGTTCCATACCCCAATCATTTTTGTTGTCCTTTTCTGAACCCTTTCCAATTCCAATATATCTTTTTTGAGATGGGGCGACCACATCTGCATGCAGTATTCAAGATGTGGGCGTACCGTGGATTTATATAGAGGCAACATGATATTTTCTGTCTTATTATCTACCCCTTTCCTAACGATTTCCCAACATTCTGTTAGCTCTTTTGACAGCCGCTGCACACTGAGTGGATGTTTTCAGAGAACTAACCACAATGACTCGAAGATCTCTTTCTTGACTGGTAATAGCTAATTTAGACCCCATCATTTTATCAGTATAGTTGGGATTATGTTTTCCAATGTGCATTGAATTTAATCTGCCATTTTGTTGCCCAGCCACCCAGTATTGTGAGATCTCTTTGTAAATCTTCACAGTCTGCTTTGGACTTAACTAGCTTGAGTAGTTTTGTATCATCTGCAAATTTTGCCACCTCACTATTTACACCTTTTTCCAGATCGTTTAGGAATATGTTGAACAGCACTGGTCCCAGTACAGACCCCTTGGGGACACCACTATTTACCTCTCTCCATTCTGAAAACTGACCATTCATTCCTACCCTTTGTCTCCTATCTTTTAACCAGTTACTGATCCATGAGAAAACCTTCTCTCTTATCCCATGACTCCTTACTTTGCTTAAGAGCCTTTGGTGAGAGACCTTGTCAAAGGCTTTCTGAAAATCTAAGTAAACTATATCCACTGGATCACCCTTCTCCACATTCTTGTTGACCCCCTCAAAGAATTCTAGTAGATTGGTGAGGCATGATTTCCCTTTACAAAAACCATGTTGACTCTTCCCCAGCAAATAGTGTTCATCTATGTGTCTGATAATTCTGTTCTTAACTATAGTTTCAACCAGTTTTCCTGGTACTGAAGTTAGGCTTACCGGCCTATAATTGCCGGGATCACCTCTGGATCCCTTTTTTTTATAATTGGCGTCACATTAGCTATCCTCCAGTCATCTGGTACAGAAGCTGATTTAAATGATACGTTACATACCAGTTAGTAGTTCTGCAATTTCACATTTGAGTTCCTTCAGAAGTCTTGGGTGAATAGCATCTGGTCCTGGTGACTTATTACTGTTTAGTAATCACTGATTGCAGTGATATGATGGGTCTTTATTTGAAGAAGTGGAGTATTCAACAGGGTGGAAGCTGTTGATGGACATGATTTCCCTCTGGAATTCTAGCATACGCACGGAGGCAGAGAGCAGGCTTGCACTGTAACAATTCCTCTCCCATTCCCCCACGAGGTTCCCAAAGACCAGTGGTTGTGCCAGATGGTATCCGGATCAGGACAGAGGCTACAAACCATGGGAAGGGGCTGGAAGTGGGGCTTGGTTTGGAGAGGGGAAGTGCGGCGGAATTAGTTGGGATGGATGTGGCTTGATGAGGAAGGGGGTTGGGTTGGCTGGAAGGCATGTGGGAGGCGACATGGTTTTGGTGGGGTGGATTAGGAGGCAGAAGGGACTCAGGTGGAAGAGACACAGCTGGGGTCATGGCTTGGCAGGGGAGAGGGCTAGGCTGGAAGGCATGTGGGCGAGGGCATAGCTTGGCACAAATCAGAGTCATTTGGCCAGAGAAAACATGGTAGAAGGGACTGAGGTTTAGCAAGGGAGGGGACTTGGTTGAAATGCATGTGGAAGGGGGCATCGTTTAACAGAACAGGGGACTTTAATGCACATGGTAGGAGGAGGCTTGGTTTAATGGGGAGAGGGGATTGGGTTGAAATGCATTTGGACAGGGGAGGGGATTGGTCCTGAGAGTGCTTTGAGGGGCAGGGCATTAGGGCACAGAGCCTTGGGCCCCATGGGGATCCAGATGTGTAATGGAATGTGCTGTTTCAGAGCAGGTACACAATCACTTTAGGAAATATGAGGTCGAATACCTGCAGTTTGCCTTTCGCTGGATGAACAATCTGCTGATGAGGGAGCTCCCCCTGCGCTGCACTATCCGCCTGTGGGACACCTACCAGGTACGTAGGACTAAAACTTCCCAGCCTCCCCGTTTTTTGCCCTCGGGCAGGCTCCCAGCACAGCCTCCCCAGTGGTGGGCATGGGGCAGCTGCAGTGCTGGGAAGGGTGTTGCGCTCAGAGAGATCAGCAGCAGCAAAGTGACCTGCTCCTTCCTCTTGTCTGCCTTGTTGTGCAGTGCAGCCCTGAGTGCCTGCCACAGGCCTGCTGGGGAGAGCCTGGAGCAAAGGCAGGCTACGCTGGGCTTGCCGGTGCTATCCTCATGCTGCAAGGACTGACCCAGAGTTTTGTGTCCTTTCCAGTCGGAGCCGGAAGGATTCTCCCATTTCCACCTGTATGTCTGTGCCGCCTTCCTGATCAAGTGGCGGAAAGAGATCCTGGATGAGGAGGACTTCCAGGTGAATCCCTGGTGGGGAGGAGGGCGGGCGACATAATTGCCACAGTTGGGTGGTTTACGTGTAAGTGGTTAAACATCAAGCACAGAGATGCACCGCATGCGGCTGTGCGCGTGTTGATTGCACCCAAGTGATAGATCAGATCATAAAATCTACACCAAGGTGTCACCATTCAACTCCTCTGACTGGAGGACCCCTGCATGACCGTCCCATAACCACGTTAATAGAGGACACGTGATTGGTTACACTGAGCACAGGGCAGAGCCAGGTGCTCTGGGATCCTCTGCTGCAGACTCACTGTCTGACCTTGTGTGTCTTTGTGCTGTGGTTCCCATCTGTAAAGCTGGAGTGTTAATGCTGTATTTCACAGTGGGGTTGTGAGGCTCCGTTAGTGCCCCTCTGACAAGTGCTCTGAGACCCTCCGGAAGCAGCCTGGAAGCTGAAGAGGGGCATACCAGGGTGTGTATCCAACTCTCACACAGAGCTGGGTAAGCAGGTTTTGCTGCTGCCAGGGTCTGAGCACTGCAATCGTTTCAATAGACCAGGGAATGTGAAATCCAGTTGGATAAAGAGGGAGCACTTCATGTGTGCTGAGATCAGGCTTGTTCGCTATAAAGACTTGTGTGCTGCAGACGTGAGGTATGAAGGCTTCAGTGCATCAGGAAAAGGGCAGGGGGATGGGACTCCATTTTCCATGGTTAATAAAGAGTCCACTGTCCACCTTTGGGTGGCCGCCAGCATGCAGGAGTGAGGTGTGTGTCTGCGTATGTGCAGTGTTGATGAGGCTATCTCTACCTCTGCCTTCAGGACCATGTTCAGATCTAGTGTAAACAGGTGCAACTCCATTGACATCATGGAGGCAGCATGGTAGGCATGAACAGGGCACTTGACTGGGACTCAGGAGACCTGCGTCCTATTCCCAGCTCCGCTGCTGGCCTGCTGAATGACCTCGGGCAAGTCACATCCCCGCTCTGTGCCTCAGTTTCCCCCTCAACCACCTTTGTAAAGCACTTTGATGGATGGAAAGTGCTCTGTGTACTAAAGCTAGAACATATCATGATTCAGTGCTGCTGTGCCTACTCATACCAGATCTAAATTTGCCCTACGGCTGGAATCCTTGCTCCACTGCCTCCCAAAATAAGAACCCCTTTTTCCCTTGTTTCAGGGTCTTCTAATGTTGTTACAAAACCTACCAACAATACATTGGGGCAACGAAGAGATTGGACTCCTCCTTGCTGAAGCCTACAGACTCAAGTACATGTTTGCGGATGCCCCCAATCACTACCGCCGATAGGTGCCAGGACTTGGTCTCCCCACCCCGGCCTGATCTAATCACTGTGGCATTTCATCGTCGAAGTCCTCGGACGCGCTGGCCAGGAGCCACTCCTAGCTGTACAAAGCTCACATCGACTTTTGTCTTAACTCTTACGTCTGCCTGCTTGCCACTCCGTGTGTGGATGTGCCACTCAAACGACCATCAGTATTCCATGCCATTGTGGTGGCCCGAGTCTGGGGAGAAAGGAGGCAAAGAGTGGCAGCTTCTGGGGCTTTAAGTATAAACTGAGCCAAGGATTGAGCCTCTGGATGCCTCCGCAGGCCTGGCTGTCACCAGCCATCTGAGCCTTGCTGCCTCCTGTTAGCCTACCCAAGCGCACACGCTCCCAGCTGGGTCCATTTTCTCTTCAGACACAGTTTGATCCAACTCCCAGACGAAGATGCCTTACCAGAGACCTGCCTGGGTGGAACCCTTTCTGAGGGCAGCCGTGCTGTAGGATGCAAAAAGCTCTCAGGGCCTAGCTTCGTTCCAAGTGTCTGAAGAAACGCAGCACTTCAAGGGTAACGGGAGACAGGCTTGCGCACTCTCTCTTTTCCTCTCATGCAGCACATGGGTGCATGCATGTTGTGGGGCATGCACATGTGTGAGGGAGACTGGCCCATCCATGCACTGTTCTGAGTGACACATGTCCACTGGACAAGACTCCTCCTGTGACTGATCTGACCTGCTGTGTGCACAGCCTCTCACCCCACCCCCCCAGCAGGGCTGGCAGGGGGGGAGCTGTGCCTCTTAAAATCCTCTTTCCATGATGACACTCCTCTTCCTCCAAGGCATATGTGTATATTGTGGTCTTGTGTATATGGGTAAGAGATGTACAATATACGTCTTCTGTTTGTAGCAGATATGATTTTATATTTATAATATGCCTCTCATGCGTGCAAAGGCCGCCTAGCTACAAGTACGGGAGGGCTCCGGTCTCCTCTGGCGTTCGGGGTTGCCGAGCTGTAGGCGTTTCTGCACTAGCACGTTAAGAGACAAGTGTTGAATTCCTATTAGGAAAACTCAACTAGAAACTTACAAATCAGTTTCAAGAGGGGCTGGGTATTTTGCGGAGATGGGGGAGGAGCAGCCCCTGGAAGAGCCGGGATGTGAACTGCGGGGTGTCGGCCAACCTTCTCCACACTTGGCCATGCCCTTGTGAAGAGTACTCCGGTAACCTCTCCCCAAGCACCGTAGTGTGGCGGCTTGGGCCATTACTGTACATCACTGCAGTATCCTTGTTAAAGGGGAATGAGCATCAATCTGCTTCTTTTCTCCTGCCTCCCTATCGGATTGTCCCATTGGCTCTTCAGGGCCACGAAGAGAGAGGCCTGGGCGCTCTAGTGTGTCTGTCTACGCTCCTAGGGAGCAGAGAGAACAGAGGAGATGGCTTATGCCCCCACGACTCCTCCCTCTCTACCCTCCACACACAGACCTTGCCTCAATGTGCTTTTAAAAACCCAAATTTGAATGTTTTAATGTAACGTTTTATTCCTGGCGGAAGGCGCCATTTCAGTGCCAAATGTTGATTTCTTGGGGCCGATTTCTTCACAGGGGGAGTTCCTCCCCCTGCTCCAAGGGGTGATCTCGGCATGTTCCCTGGGGACCAGAGCGCACTGGTTATTATTTGAGTTGTTGTTCTTTTTGGAAAGAGAGTCCCAGTGGCGTTAGTCAAATAACAATTGCTGGCGAGGCCGGAGGATGTGAGAGCCATGTTGCCAATATAACTCCAACCAGCGTCTCAAGAGTTGCTTTCCTAAGCTGGAGTTGTTGTCTCAGGCATTCTGACTTTACTTTTTTGTGTGTGCCTTTTGTTGTTTTCTCTGAGAGAGCGACCCGATGGTCATTAGTTTAACATGACTAATTAAAAACAAAAACCCAACTAAAATGTGTGCCAGAAGCTATTTGATTTGTTGGAGGGGGAGAGAAGGGGGTGTAAGTGGAGCTCTGCCACTGGATTGTTGGGTGACCTTGGGCAAGTCACTTCACCTCCCTGTGCCTCATGTGTCAAATGGGGATAATGATACTGACTTCCTTTCTAAAGTGCTTTGAGGTTTTTGGACGACAAGCTATATATATATATATATATATATATATATATATATATATATATATACACACATACACATAAGGGCTAAAGATAATTATTATTTACTAAGGGACTTCAAATAGATGGACTATTGCTTCCTCTCTTCTCTGAATTAATTTCCAGCTCCACAGCCTCTATTGCTTCCAGTCTTGATTTTAAAAACTCCAGGTCTTTCTAAAAGATATGCTGTAGTTCACAAATGATTGGGTTTGATGCAGACATTGCTATACTTGAGGTTCTCTGGCCTGTGTTATGCAGGAGGTCAGTCAGGCTACATGATCATAATGGTCCCTTCTGGACTTACAATCTGTGAATCTAGACTCCATAAAACCTACGTCTCTTCTAAATTAAAGATTGCACATGAATCTTACTGCTGGGGAAATGTGCTGCGGTAACCACCACAGAAGCTAAAGTTCCCAGTGCTGAGACAGGTACAGCGTGGGAAATGGTCTGGGGGATATATACCCACTGGCACCTGGACCAATTCATTAGACTACTAAGTGGCTATTACTATGGCTATTACCCTAGTGGCTATTACCCTAGAGGCTCCATTGTGCTAGGCGCTGTACGTGCACATAGTACAAGAAGAGCTCACTATCTAAATAGACAAGACAGGGAGAGTGGGGAGTGACTGCCCCAGGTCTTACTCCCTCGCCAGGGCCCTGTCTACTAGACCATGCTGCCGCCTCAGATGGTGACAGTTTTTGGCCAATACTGACCTGTGTTGGGTTCAAAGCAGGACCTTAAAGATGAAAGATTCCATCTTCTCACCCTTCCCCTAAGCCATCCAGCCTCCTGCTACCTGTGACTTCTCTTCCTGTGCCTGTCTGAAAAAATCATAAAATCACAAAGAGGGCCATAACTTGTAGAAGCATCGTTTTAATTTTTATCAAAATTGGCAGAAAGCTTCTAAATACATTTGATAATGCAACTATGTACTCAAAATAGTACTGCTTTGGAACGTCTGGAAACTCTTTACCCCAGCTGATATATTTTATGCATTTTCCTATACTTTTTGGCCTGCAGTTAAAGCTAAAGTGTGTAGTCACACAACATCTTGTCATTTATAGAATGGACTGGTTTGAGTAAAGTTTTATCTGTCTGCTATTTTTATGACATTCTGCAGCTAATTATAAAACATATAGTTTTGATGTTATGTGCTCAGCTGGAGAAAAGTCTAAAACCCACATAATACAATTGTAATTACCTTACTATCATAGAATCATAGACTATCAGGGTTGGAAGGGACATCAGGAGGTCATCTAGTCCAACCCCCTGCTCAAAGCAGGGCCAATCCCCAACTAAACCATCCCAGCCAGGACTTTGTCAAGCCTGACCTTAAAAACTTCTAAGGAAGGAGATTCCACCACCTCCCTAGGTAACGCATTCCAGTGCTTCACCACCCTCCTAGTGAAAAAGTTTTTCCTAATATCCAACCTAGACCTTCCCCACTGCAACTTGAGACCATTACTCCTCGTTCTGTCATCTGCTACCACTGAGAGCAGTCTAGATCCATCCTCTTTGGACCCCCTTTCAGGTAGTTGAAAGCAGCTATCAAATCTCCCCTCATTCTTCTCTTCCGCAGACTAAACAATCCCCCCTCAGCCTCTCCTCAGAAGTCATGTGTTTCAGTCCCCTAATCATTTTTGTTGCCTTTCGGTGGATGCTTTCCAGTTTTTTCACATCCTTCTTGTAGTGTGGGGCCCAAAACTGGACACAGATGAACTGGATACTCCAGATGAAGCCTCATCAATGTCATATGGGGGGAACGATCACGTCCCTCAATCTGCTGGCAATGCCCCTACTTATACAGCCCAAAATATCCAGCTTCTCATCCACTGTCACCCCTAGGTCCTTTTCCGCAGAGCTGCTGCCTAGCCCCTCGGTCCCTAGTCTGTAGCGGTGCATGGGGTGCTTCCGTCCTATCCCTGAATACAAGGACAGTACACGTAAGCTACCTATAGAACAGTAATGACGCTTAGTAGAAGGGCTGCAGACTGTCATGTGTGAATAACAAAGTATAACCACATCCTCTTATGTAACCCTACATATCACTACGAGCTGCTGCATGTCTAATGCAACACTCCTCTGAGCTATATTCACTCAGAAAAAGTCTCAGTAAGTGGCAGAGAGTTGAAATGTTTCTAACACACCCCTCAGAATCTGTCTCTGATGTGTTCAACACACGTTTGCTACACTCGTCACTGTCCCAGCTGCGAGCCTCGAAAGCCCCAAATCCCTGCAGCATTTATATCTCCTTGTTGCACAGCTACTCACACAGCTACACTGCAGAAAGGATGGCGGCTGGAGCAGGTGGTAGCATCATCACTCTAGAAGCTGGCTGGCCCATGCTATCTCTTGCCCATCCCCTGTTGACAGGGGACACTTGAAGATACTGACCTGTTGCATGATTCCATTATGTATGACTGATAATTTGCACCTTTCAGGTGCTGCCTGAAGGAGGCTATTGTTGGTGACAGTTGCTCACTTGTGTTCGCGCATGTTATCCAGAGTTGCTTGCTTCTCCCCACAGTACAATAAAGATACCAGTGAGTCAGAGGCTGCTGACGCTGAAGAAGTGCAGTTGCCTTGTCTTGCAGTTACCCACCTTCAAATCTTGCTAATGACACTGAGCCAGGGCTACTTGTCAGCTACTGCTTGGTGCTTTATCTGTCTGGCTAGGTCAGGTCTGTCCATGCCACGAATTCAAAGTAATGGTCCTAATTTAGAAAGCCATCAACAGGCAGAGACGTAGCTACCTCCCAAGACTGTTGGATCATCTTTGATAGATGACCAGGTCGGAGTGTTTTGCCTCTTTGCCCTCAAAACTGCTCACTCTGTAGATAATGGGAGCAGGCTTATAAATGACAGCATGCAATTAGGTTACTGACACACCCCAGCTGATATTTCATGCTTGTTCTTGGGATGGGACGAAATCACTCTTTTGCACAATGCTAGGGGCAAAAATGAGCAGTGTTCATGTGGAACAAGATCCCTCAATCTTTCCTATTGAAGCTGTTCCACTTTAATTCACTATTAATTGGACCCAAGCAAGTCTCAGACATGAGCAGCCCTCTCTAGCATAGTGGTCAGGGTCTGCTACTGGGATGCTAGCAACCCTAGTTTGATTCCCCCCTCCGCCTGATGAGGAGCTGGGATCTGAACAGGGAGCTCCCTCAGTCTTGCCTTTTGAGGCTGTTCCACTTTAATTAAACTATTCATTGGGCCAACTAAAAAGCTAGAATCACACTATAGTCCCATGGCTAGGACTCTCGCCCAGAATATAGGCGATCCTGGTTTGAGTCCTCCCTCTGCCCCTTAGAAGGGGTTTGAAGAGGGTTCTCCTCTCTCCCAGGTGACTGAGGTGGGGGGTCCTTGTTTAAATCCCCTCTCATTCATAGGAGCCATTGTCTTCCTGAGAAAGGAAGGGGGCTTGAATTAAGAACCACCCACCGTGCAGGGGGCGTGGCCCCTGGGATGTGGGAGATCCATGTTCAAGTCCCCTGGCAGAGGGGGGACTGGATCTCCCATAGTCTGGACAGGGGTCCGGGACAAGAGTGATTCATTTTTAAGTTTTTTCCTCTTGTGCTCACTTAATTAAAACAAAACAAAACAGCTTAGGTAGCAAATCCCTTCGTGGCAGGAAGAGGTGGGAATTGAACCAAGGCCTCCAACATCACAGCTCAGTGCCATAACCACTGAACTAAGGAAGTCATCTCAGAGCTACCTCTTGCTTTGGCCCAATTAATAATTAAAGTGGAAACGTTTCAACAAATGACAAAGAGCAACCCACATGTGTAGCAGACAGCACTGAAGAAACCCCCCCCAGCAAATCTTAATCATGTGAATAAAACAGACAGTAGACAGGGGAGCAGTGGCTGTAGGTAGAGATGTAAGAGAAGAGGTGGCTGTAGGGCTAAAAGGGGTGCTTATGGGGTATAGGTGTAAGGGGGTGATTGGGGGTGCCAGAGGAGAAGACTGTGACTGCAGGTAGAAATGTAAGAGAAGAGGTGGCTGAAGGGGTGTGTAGGGGGTACAGGTGTGTGTGTGGGGGGGGGCTGTGAGGGGCGTGGGGGGGCAGTGACTGCAGGCAGAGATGTAAGAAGAGGTGGCTGAAGGGCCACTATGGGGTACAGGTGTAAGGGGGGGCTGTGAGGGGCTGGGGAGGGCAGTGACAACAGGCAGAGATGTAAGGCAAGGTGCCTGAAGGGGCGTGTATAGGGTACAGGTGTAAGGGGGTGGTGGGGGGGGCTTCGGGGGTGTAGGTGTCAGGGAGTAGCTGGGGGGGCTGTGAGGGGCCAGAGGGGCTGTGGGGCAGTGGTTGTGAAGGGGAGATAAGCTGGGGGTGGCTGGGGGGCTGCAGGGGGTGAGCACGGGGTGAGCACGGGGTGTAGGTGTCAGGGAGTAGCTGGGGCGCTGGGGGGGGCTGTGAGGGGCAGGGGAGCTGTGGTTGTGAAGGGGAGAGAAGCCGGGGGTGGCTGGGGGGCTGCAGGGGGTGAAGGTGTCAGGCAGTAGCTGGGGTGGGGCTGGGGGCCTGTGAGGGCCTGGGGGGGGGCAGGGGAGCTGTGGGGCAGTGGTTGTGAAGGGGAGATAAACCGGGGGTGGCTGGGGGGCTGCACGGGGTGTAGGTGCCCGGGAGTAGCTGGGGGGGGCTGCGAGGCGCGGGCCGTGGCTGTCTCCCCCCCAGGGCCCCAGCCCCGGCCCCCCCGGGGGCCCGGCCGCGCTCCCGCCCCGCGGCGCTCACCTGGGTGCTCGCCCCCTCCCGGAAGGCCTGGGCCCCCGCTGCCGCGGGAAGGCGCCCAGGTCCCGGGCCCGCTTGGTCTCCTCCCCCGGCCACTCCTCGCAGAGCTCCGGAAACCGCCGGCAGCGGGTGGCCGCCATCTCGGGACTGCGGCTCCCGCGGCGTCACGTACCCGGCCACAGACGATTAACAGGTCACGTGACCCGGAGTAGGCCAATAAGCTCGCTAATTAGTCAAAACTACAGAGGCCGAGAGGGAAACACTGGCCGAGAGCGGAAGGCGCGTGCGCACTCAGAGCGGCCGTTCGGAGGTCAGGTGGCGCATGCGCAGCATAGTCCAGCGAAGCCATGTGCTTCGGGCAGGAGGTGGAGCTAAGGCGGCGGATACGCATGCGCCGAAGGGGCTAGCGCCTGACATGGACATGTGCCCTGAGAGGCCCCTGTGGCTGGGAGCAGGGGACGGTGGGGTGCAGGGGGCAGAGCCTGGTGCATGCTCCTAGCCCTGACCTGCCCCCAGTCTGCTGGGTCGGGGCAGACCAGATTTTACACAGAACATGGAGCCCTGGTCTGGCCCACCCCATGATTATTCTTAGACCCTTTATAAGTGGTGTGAGCAAAATCCATCAGGCGGACGTCAGCTGTGGGGTGCCCAGTCCCCTGTGGCATGGTGGGTGTTGCAGTCCACGAGCGGAACATGCCCCAGGGTGGTTGTCCAAGGTTTCTGTATTCTCCTGCGGTTGTCCATCATAGCTGGAGGATGAGATGCAAGCTGGAGTAGAACGGATAGGAGCTCTCGTTTTTTTATGTCCGACAGCAGTCAATAGGCTGAGACACAAAGCGTTCCAACAGGTCTGCTCTGACGTGGTTACCGCTATGAAGGAAGCGGTAGGGCAGTGGTTTTCAACGTTTTTTCATTTGAAGACCCCTAAAAAAAATTTTAATGTGCAGAGAGGTGCGGACCCCTTTGGAAATCTTAGACATAGTCTGCAGAGGTCTGTGGACCACAGGTTGAAAGCCACTGTGGTAAAGGACTTGTTTGAAGCCAGCAGGTGATGGTTTACTTCCCTATTACTTGTCTTGGCAGAGAAATTGGCCAGTATCTACTTGGCAAACCTTGAATAAAAAGAACAATAATCCAGACTATAAAAAGAACAGGAGGACTTGTGGCACCTTAGAGACGAACACATTTATTTGAGCGCAAGCTTTCGTGGGCTACAGCCCACTTCATCGGATGCATAGAATGGAACATATAGTAAGAAGATAGATATATAGATAGATATACATACAGAGAACAAGAAAAGGTGGAAGGAGCCGTACCAACTGTAAGAGGCTAATTAATTAAGATGAGCTATTATCAGCAGAAGAAAAAAACTTTTGTAGCTCATCTTAATTAATTAGCCTCTTACAGTTGGTACGGCTACTTCCACCTTTTCTTGTTCTCTGTATGTATTTCTTACTATATGTTCCATTCTATGCATCCGATGAAGTGGGCTGTAGCCCACGAAAGCTTACGCTCAAATAAATTGGTTAGTCTCTAAGGTGCCACAAGTCCTCCTGTTCTTTTTGCGGATACCTACTAACATGGCTGCTACTCTATGTGTCTCTCGAATTACTGCGCCTTCGAAACATCCTGCGTGTAAACAATTCAGCTAATTTGACAGAAGGAAAAGCACGTAGTTTAGAATCATAGAATATCAGGGTTGGAAGGGACCCCAGAAGGTCATCTAGTCCAACCCCCTGCTCAAAGCAGGACCAATTCCCAGTTAAATCATCCCAGCCAGGGCTTTGTCAAGCCTGACCTTAAAAACCTCTAAGGAAGGAGATTCTACCACCTTCCTAGGTAACGCATTCCAGTGTTTCACCACCCTCTTAGTGAAAAAGTTTTTCCTAATATCCAATCTAAACCTCCCCCACTGCAACTTGAGACCATTACTCCTCGTTCTGTCATCTGCTACAATTGAGAACAGTGTAGAGCCATCCTCTTTGGAACCCCCTTTCAGGTAGTCGAAAGCAGCTATCAAATCCCCCCTCATTCTTCTCTTCTGCAGGCTAAACAATCCCAGCTCCCTCAGCCTCTCCTCATAACTCATGTGTTCCAGTCCCCTAATCATTTTTGTTGCCCTTCGCTGGACTCTCTCCAATTTATCCACATCCTTCTTGAAGTGTGGGGCCCAAAACTGGACACAGTACTCCAGATGAGGCCTCACCAATGTTGAATAGAGGGGAACGATCACGTCCCTCGATCTGCTCGCTATGCCCCTACTTATACATCCCAAAATGCCATTGGCCTTCTTGGCAACAAGGGCACACTGCTGACACTGTTTAGCGTTAGCCTAAAAGGAAGGGGTCCACAATCAAGCTGATACATGAAATGCTTAGTTCCTCTCCAGTCTCAACAGCTTAGGGCAATTTATGTACCAGGCTTCTAACTGAATCAAAGACCGTGGCTACATGGGAGGTTTAAGCCACTGCTAGACAGCCCCCAGTATAGCTGCACTGGTGCAAACTCCTAGGTAGACAGGCTATAAACTGCAATTTGCACTGGTGCACTTTACCCCTGCTTGAAACCAGTATTAGATGCATGGATGAAAACAGTGATTGATAGCAATTTACCCCATCTACGCTAAGGGTTTGCACTTGTGCAGCAAAAAACAGTAGCTGAAATGGGGATAAACAACCATTGTGGACCAGACCTTAAGAGAGGTGCTGTACCCAGTGATGAGCTGCCAAAATCTTAACAACCGGTTCTCTCCTCACCACACCAGGGGGTCGTGGCCCACCCCTGCCCCCCCAGGACTCCTGCCCCATCCAATCCACCGCGTTTCTTGACGGCCCCCCCCGGACCCCTGCCCCATCTACCCCCCTCCCCGTCCCCTGACTGCCCCCAGAACTGGACAGGAGGGTCTCGTGGGCCACCGTAGTGGGTGCTCACCTCGCCCCTAAGAGCCAGAGGGACTGGCTGGCGGGCGAGGTGGGGAGTCCCAGCGGTGCTTACCTGGAGCAGCTCCCAGGAAGCAGCTGGCAGGTCCCTGGGGATCGTAGCTGAGGGGGAGCAGCCGCTCCCCCGACTGATCACATCAAAAGGACTCCATGGGTGCTCCGGGGCTGGAGCACCCACAGGGAAAATTTGGTGGGTGCAGAGCACCCACCGGCAGCTCCCTGCCCCGCGCCCGGCCCCAGCTCACCTCCACTCTGCCTCTGCCTCCTCCCCTGAGTTACACTCTGCCCCACTCTGCTTCTTTGCCCCCGCCCCCATGAATCAGCTGTTCGTGTGGGAAGCCGGGGAGGGCTGAGAAGCAGGCGGCGGCTTTGCGCTCAGTCCCAGCGAGGCAGAGGCGAGCTGGGGCGGAGAGCGGTTCCCCTGCGTGCCCCCTTCCCCCGGGTTACCTGCTGCGGTGCAGGTGGCCCTCCTCGCGCCCCCACCCCTGCCCCAGCTCACCTCCACTCCGCCTCCACCTCCCTGGGCCTGAGCGCGAAGCCACCGCCTTCTTCTCAGCCCTCCCCAGCTTCCCGCGAGAACAGCTGATTCACGGGAAGCAGGGGTGGAGAAGCAGAGCGGGGCGGTGCGTTCAGGGGTGGAGGCGGAGCGGAGGTGAGCTGGGGCCGGGCGCGGGGTGGGGCGGAGAGCTGCCGGTGGGGGCTCTGCACCCACCAAATTTTCCCCGTGGGTGCTCCAGCCCCGGAGTACCCACGGAGTCGGCACCTAAGGCGCCACTTTTGGCCAGTTGTTAAATTTAGAAGTCCTTTTAGAACCAGTTCTAAAAGGGCTTCTAAATTTAACAACCGGTTCTAGCAAACCAGTGGGAACCGGCTCCAGCTCACCACTGGCTGTACCCTCCCCTCAGCTGGTAATGCACAGTACTATAGTCTTATTTTCCAAAGCACAGAAATAAAGAATGGCAAGGAAATCTAGACAGGAATATTGACACAATCAAGATCTGCGAGTGGATACAGAATTCGGTTATATACCACATGTAATTTAAAGGGTAATCAGTTTGGCATCAGAATGCTGAAGACTGGAGAGGAACCTACTTGATGCTAGCTATTTACAGTGTTATATATGTGTTTTAATCATAATAATTATCCTGCAGACACAGCAGAGCAATGTTCTAAATCTTCTCAGAGGCATAAGTGGAAGAAATTTATGCTTTCAGTATCTAGCAGGAAGGGGTGATCATTTTAATCATGAAAAGCCATAACAGTTAGCACAAAAAGGATGTCTGGTATTTCATCGACTAGACTAAAATGTTCCTAGAAATGAACGAGCATGGAAAGTTTATGTTCTTCTTTCTTCCAGGTTCCAGTTCTGACTAACACTGAACAGTGTGGGTGGAGAATCAGAACAATGTTTCTAGGGCCAGATTCTTAGTTGGTGTAAAATGGTGTAGCTCGATTGAGGTGAAGAATGAAGCTGCCCCAGTTTATACCAGCTAAGAACGTGGCCCTTAGTAAACTCTACGTGATAATTCCTTGTGCTTGTTTTGAAGAACAGAAATACTGAAGGGGTCAAGAGACCAAGAGTCCTTCCTACCTGCATTCCATAGATGCGAGATCCAGAAATGCTTTGGTCACACCTCTTTATATGGCATGCTTTCTTCTCTTGTGATGCATTGTATCCATGCTGCTTGATTCCCATTGTTTAAGACCAGAATGAAGGGATATTGTGACCTTTTATTTTAGTTAAAGTGGATTTAATAATGTCGTTTTACACCACTGGCTACGGTCTCAGTCTCAACAGAATGAAAGTTACCTCTGCCACTTGTTTCAGATCTAGAGCCTCTAGGAACAAGGAAAGCAACACAGACAGTCACAAGAACAATGTCTAACAGCCTTTCTAAATTTTATTAAATTACCAGCAAAGTTATGACTATTCAAGTATAGATAAATCCTACACATATCCACGCACAAATTATAGCTACAGTCATACTCACATCCTCCTAGATAGTCTTACGGTCTGATGGATCTCTCATTAATTGATCATCAGGAGAGGGATGGTTCCTGTTGGAATTTTCCCATAGGGAACTCAATTTTCCCAATCTGGGCACCCTCTTTTTCAATGTGATTCTGACTATGCCTGTGTGTGAAAGTGTCAACCCTCTTTTTCCTCATTCATATTGTGTCTCCAAGAATATTGGGGTACCGCATTTCTCATAGGTTGTGTGTAGTTCCTTTTATTCTCATTAGTACTGATGCACAACCTGCATCCTGCGGGTAAGGCATGTGTTAGAAAAAAGGTACCTCTCGGGCATTTTGTGATCTAAAATGAATCTTATGGCTAATTTTTCGCAATATCACCCATTGGTACATTTTTCCCCTGTAATCTTATGGCATCGGGTTATTTTTTGGTCATTTATGTCAAGCATTTCTTAATTCTAAGGCCTAGTATGGCTAAGCTAAAATCATACAGGCCTCAGCCTGTAGGCCTCACATTTCAGCCCTATTTACTTAGATACCTAATACATATTTATCCCTTCTAATTACTGATCAATCTTATAGGCCTATAATCCTACCACTTCAGTCTATTCAACATACAATGATTATATATTACATGGTATGTTAGGTAAACTTAACATCACACAACACACAATAAATGAATGATAGAATGAAGTAACTGGCTACAATATTTATACTTTAACACCACGTTTTCAAGTAACAGAAACTGAACACATGAGTTAAGGGAGACTTATTATGAATATACAGTTGAAAAAGGTCTTACATCAGAGGTGGCTGTGTGCATCCTCTGAAGTTTACTCTAATCATTCTCAACTGTAATGAGACTTTGCAATCCACCTTTACCAGCCGCACCCCTCACGGCAACTGGCCCCTTGTTGCCAATTTCAGCCAATTTACCCTAAATGCAATGGTACCAGTCAGATTACCAATGGCTCAGATCTCTAGTGCAGAACTGGCCCAAAGCTGTCAATCCACCACGTTTCATCAACACCAAATTCACTCAAGTCTCTTGGTGGGACGGTTAAGCTGTATTGGTCACATGATGTTTCGTAGGCAGGGGAAGGGATGTTGCTGCTTTGAAGCCTGTATGTTTCATAATTCCTATGTTATTGTGTTTTCAAATATATACGAAGGCCTTCCTTGGCTTGGATGGATACCCTTTGATGTGGAGTTTCTTTTAAACAGAGACAGAGAGGTTGCTGTCACTCAGTCATAGGGCTGATTGTGGTTTGAGTAATGCACGAGTGAACAAAAGGCCAACTGGCTCCTCAGGCGAGCCTGAAAAATTAATGTAGTTTACAAACATTTCCTCTTGGAGAACAGGTCCAGGGGCACAGACAGCTGCTCTGTGGACTCATGCTACAGGGTCATAGAAGTTCCTCTAGTCAAAGGGATAAATCAGCTGATGGCATTCTCATTAGCAGCACCCTCTGCGGCTTGAGATGCCTCATTTGGCCATGTTCAGTGGCAACGAAAGCTGCCGCCCATGTCTCCAAGCAAATTATCCCACGAGGCTTTAGGAAACTTCAGGGATGGTTTGACCGGGCAAAAGAGCATGATGATGATCTGTGGTAAATCCTCGGGTTCCACGTCCTAGGTGACGCCTATCTGGAAAATGTGACCCAAAAAAGATCTGTTTGGAGCGGCCTCCAGCATATAAAAGTTTCAAGGAGAGCAGGGAAAGTCCATAGCTGGAAGAAGACACCCTCCATTTTTCATGCAGACTGGGCTGGTCGCAGCAGGTCATGAAAACCTCCCCTCCCTGCCCCCAGCCAGAGTTAATTACTATTAAAATAAAAAGTTCACTGGAGTGGAACAAACGTAATTACTTTTTGGGAGCCTAATTATCTGCATTTATTGCCAGCGCTTTGTTGTAATTGATTGCTAATGGCCTGCTTCGCTCTCGCATTATCTAATTAATACCGCTGCAGATATCGGGAGAGCAGACGGCTCTCAGAGATGGGGATTTTTCCACAGTCCCCAGCCTGCACCTTCGCCACTTTCTGGCCTGTTTGGTCACCTCTGGCCGTGGCTAGGCTGCATTCCCTTCTGCCGTATCTGGCCATGTCCTGGCTGCAGGGGCCCAACAGCCTCTGTTATTGCGCTGCTATCGATACCCTCTGCTCTTCTCCTGGGCCGCATTACCCCCTCGCTGCTTTCCATCCTACAGCTGGGTCTAGTCCCACCTCGCTGCAGCCTCTCTGAACGCCCCTGTTAGCGGCTCCAACCTTCTCTGCTGTACTCCGGTTGCCTCTTGCACCTCACTCATGACCTACGACCGCGAGCTGCAAGGGGATGCAGAGCAGACGCGTTGCATAACACATTTGCCTCTGTCGCTTTCAGGGCAGTTCTGTTTTGAAAAGCGACGATGTAGAAACGGCCCCATGCTACCCAACAGATCTGTTCCCAGTGAGGGTCACTCCTACCCGCTGGCCACAGTGATAAATAAGATCTTTCCTGCCTTTTACGCTCCTTCGCCCGGCAGAGCTCAGGCAAGAGCAAGCTGGAGTCTATTCCCGCTTGTGAATCTGCACTGGAATCGCTTGCTTACCCCCAGGCGGTTATAGCAGCGGAAATCCATCAGAGGCAGCGCCAGAGAGGGGGTCTCGATGGGAGGCATTGAAGGTAGAATTGGTGCCGTGGAGCTTTCTTACTGGTGATTTTCAAGAAGGACATGCTGCGGATGATATCGAGGCCTCAGCTGCAATGGGGATCTGCCCCGATTCCAGCCACTGGTGGCACCTGCATTGAGGCCAGCCCCTCACACAGACAGACAAAGCTGCCGTTTGCACCAGGGGGACTTGATCCCTGTTTCATAGATGCATAGAGCTGACCTCTTGCATAGCAAAGGCTGTTCCATTGCACCCAAATCCCTCTGCACTGAGCCCAAATAACTTGAGTTCAACTAAAGCATTTCAGTCCTCGGGAGACAACTGCATGTGCCCCAGGCAAAGAACAGGAGAGGCCGAGGGACCGCCAAGGACACACCTTGCGGTGGCAAGTTTCAAGCAAAAGTGAGCATCGGTGCAAAGAGCTTTGCCTCTCTGCACTAGGGGTTCACATGGGTGCAGCTGCCCGGAATGGAGGCAAATGCCCTGAATTGACAAGGACCTTAAGGTTGTCAAACACACTTGAGAAGTTTCCCCTTTTGTGCTTATTGGTTTAAGGATGGGGGAGGGGGGAAACGCTAGCACGGTGGGTAGAATCCTGGCTCTGTTCCTTCTGTGCACTGGATACCCTTGATGGGGGATATCAACTGTGCTAAAGTGAACAGCTCCCTTCCTTGAGATGCTAAATTCCTGGCATGAAATCAGGCCAGGCCCGGGGCTGCAAATGGTGACCTGGCTGCAAAGCCATTAACCGTCTGCCTGGCTCAAATGGAGTGAAATTCAGCAAGGAAGAGAAAAGCATCAAAAGTGCTGAGTCAACTCCTGGTTACGATTCCTTCTGTGTCAACGAGAAGAGGTGAGGGTTAGAACGGCAATCCATTGTTCCCCATGTCCACCAAGAGCAGGACAAGAAGGAAGCAGCTTATTTTGCAAGCAGGGAGATTGAAGCTGGGTATTAGGAAAAACTTTCTGACTCTAAAGATTGCTAAGCACGGGGACAGGTTACCAATGGGGATGTGGAATCTTTGTGGTTGGTGGTTTTAAAGACGAGGTTAGACAAATACCTGTCAGGGATGGTCTTGGTCAGTGTTTCTCACCCTTTTTGATACCAGGGACCAGCTTGCTGCCTTCCTAAACTGTGTCAGAAAAATCTCAAGGATCGGTGCCAGTTCATGGACTGGTTGTTGAGAAACACTGGTCCGGGGTTACTTAAACCTGGCTCGGCATGGGGTAGATGACCTCTCAAGGTCCCTTCCAGCCCCACATTTCTGTAATTCTCTAACAGGTAGACGGACCATGGCTATTCTAAAATGACTTTGAACAGAGCACTGGAGTTTCAAGACTAGACAGGGTAGCCTACAAGACAGAGCACTGGCCTACAACTCAGGACACCTGGATGCTAATGCCAGCTCTGCTACTGGGCGACCTTGGGAAAGTCACTTCACCTCCTGGCGCCTCAGTTTCCCCAGGCTGGTTCCTCGGTTCCCCCGGGATCGTGATCCTGACCTGCTTTGTAAAGCGCTTCTTTGGGCTCTATGGATGAAAAGCCTTGGGTAAGAGCTAGGTGCAATTATATTGAAGTACCACATGGGAAGTGCACTGAAGCAGGACACCGCTCCCTGAGTCAACACAGAGACTCCCAATGGGCTTCGGATCAGATCCGAACTGGGGCTCCAGGTAGGCAGAGGATGATACAGAAGACTCCGGGGCCTGATCCTGCCATGAGCTCTGAAGTCAATGGGGTGCCATGCAGGCCCAGGGGGCTGTAGTCTGGGCGCTGTCAGCTCAGTGGGGCGGCTACAGAGCAGCTGAAGCTAACCTGATGTGCCTACCTGTGAAGATCAACTAGCCAAAAATAACTCCTCGGAATGAGCAGCCCCAGTATTCATTTCCCTCCCTCTAACTGCTTTTGTTTGCAGGAAAGCAAACCAATGCTGCGGCCGCCTCCAGGCAGCTCAAGGGTTTGGGGGGAGCAAACCTTTTAACTCTCAGCCTGGTGCCTAGCCGCAGTAGAAAAGGCTCAGTTTAGCGTTAGATGCAGCCACAGGAGGAGCGAATAGAAATCACCAACCGCAACTGCCTCCTCCGCCTTTCTCTAGGAGATGCTGAGTTCTTTTGCTCCCCTTTCCAGCGGCAGGATGTTTGGGCATAAAAACAACCCTGAATGATTTCCGAGCTATCAAAGAACTGTACCCTGGGAGGAAAGGATGTGTGGGGCATTTGAAGCCGACCCATAGCACCAGAAGGAAGTAAACAAGGGGTTAAGTTGCTGAGAGAGACCATCAAAGCCAATGCCATAAATGTGGTTGAAAAGAGATCAGGCACATGGGGGAAGGACTGAAATATACAGCAGGGAGGTGGGGGCGGGAAAGAACTTGGCTAGTGCCATCCATCTGCTCTTGATGTCCGACCCTTTCTGCTTAGTCCTCCTTTGCGGTATGTACAGAGGGACAGAGGGAAGGAGACTGCTGTGACATGAGTTCCCTTAGAAAGCAGAGATCAGATCCCTGCTCTGACACCTCCCAGATGCGCCGGAGACCTTGTGTCATTGTTCAGGAGCTGATGAGCGGAGCTCTGTGGCAAGGGAGAGCAGAAAGTCAAGCTGCAAGGAGACAGGCCAACCCCTTCCCAAGAAACCAACAGGGTTTCCTTTATTCCCCCCACCTCCCAGGAGGCTGCTGTCAGGTACAGCAGAGCCCACTGGCAGGAAGGCCCGTCAGCTCGTGGAGGAATTTCCATTTCAAAAGCGTGAAAGCCTTAATTGAATTGTATTCCCAAGCAAAGCCTCGGATGTGCCAACCAAGTGAGGCTGATTAGAAAAGACTGAGGACGCCTGAAAGGCAACCCTGGCAGCTGTCTGGGGAAGCTGCTGCAGAAGTAAATCAAAGGCTGAGCCAGTTCAACCACACGGCACGCACTGCGGGAAGTTTAAGGCGCCGGGTTAAAATGAGCAATCGAGGCTATTCAGCCCCATTCACGACAGCAGAGCGCCTAGCAGCTGTCTGGGGGGCTCCTGCCACTGTCAGTATTTCATCAGTGCCTAGAGACACTAACTTACTCGTGTAAGGTGCTGTGCATGACAGTGGGAACAGCCAGTCCCAGTCCCTGCCCTGAAGAGTTTCTAGCCTAATGAGACAAGGCAGGAGTGGCAGATTGATTTGCTGAAGGACACATACTCAGTTAGTAACACAACTGGGCTAGAACCCAGCCCTCCTGACTCCCAGGCCAGTGCCTTATCCATTGGACCACACTGGTCCAGATAAAGACTGAATTCCTGATACGGAGAGGGGCATGGACACAGATAAGTTTGGTTCACTCTAGCCAGAGCAAGCCTGAGCTGTCAGGGCTATAAATCATCAGCGAGAGAGATGCTGATTCTGTCTGTAAAATAAATCCCAGTGCCCTGTTACAGCTCTGTGGCAGCTAGTCCTGCATCTAGATTGCTGTTCCTTCACTCGTTTGTTTACTGTAGGGTTGCCATGAATGCCAGACCATTGTTGTTGTTATTCCAGGTTAGTTTTTTAGTGAATTGGTTGTTTGGGGTGGGAGAGCCCCATGCACTTTCCATTCGGAGCGCTGGATAAAATAGCTCAGATGACCCTATTTAAAAGTCTCCGGAGTTTCACCATGACATTACTGATCAGCAAGTTATTGGTTTTCAAATTATACCTTACAAGGCATATTTTGTACAAAGATTATTACAAAATAGTGTGCCAGGTGTGAAGGCATTCTGTCACAGTAAGGCAGCGTGCGATCCTCGAAGGAAAGATGTTTGAGAAGTGCAGAGCGTGGCTGTCATTCTAATATATAACTCATGCATAAGGGTTGCTTTGCCCACCACTCAGATGCAGCCACCTCTGGGTGAGACCTGGCAGCTGCTTAACAGCACCCAGCCATTATTATGATTGATTATTATAATTCATTATTTGCAATGCAGTAGTACCCAGGAACCACAGTCCTAGAGCAGGTCCCCACAGGGCTAGGGCTGTATAAACATGGAACAAAAAGACAGTCCCTGCCTCAAAGAGTTTACAATTTAAGTAAAAGGCAAAGGCCAACAGGTGGATACAGGCAGGGAAGCACAAGGAAACAACGAGACAATACTGGTCAGCATCACCAACAGTGGCCGCAGCACACTGACTGCCTAAGTGCTGTCAAGATTTCTGTCAGCACTTACGTAGTTATTGTTTCCAAGCGTGTGTGTCACAGTTCCAGAGAGTTTCAGGGCAGAAGGGACTGCCAAATCATCTCGCCCGACCTCCCACCACAACCCCGTCGATTTCATTCTGTTTCTCCTGCACTGACCCTAGTGACTTGGGTTAAACTAAAGCATTTCAGGCCTCAGGAGACTAAACTCTTGTGTGTCACCGAGGTCCCCGCGGTGGGGCTGCAATGTCCTGCCCCAGTTTGTAAGTGGTCTCTGATGAGGCAGTGACCAATGGGTTACTTGTGGCCCCTGGAGCTCTTCGTGTTGGACCAGCGGAGGGAAATATCTTAGCAGCCAAGCAGTGGAGACCCTTCTCTTACAAAGTGCTCTGCAGAATGGGAAGGCCAGCAAAGCCCCACGTCACCCATTGCAAAGAGCGATCCACCAGGGGCACCATGACAGCACAGGTGACAGCCCTGGAGAGACTCAGGGGAGGAAATATTCTATCCTTCCTCTCTCAGGGATATCTTTCCTCTGAGGACCTGCTAAGAATCAAGGCTGATTATTACAAAGCTGCCTAAGGGCATTGGATGCTTACGTCGCTCGAAAACTCATTGGGTGTCTAACTCCCTTTGCAAAGCTCAGCCTCAATCAATAAGGATGTTGGTTCTTTCCTCACTACCCCATCCAGGGCCAGGGCTACTTGGAGTGACCAGCGCCTCACCCTGCCAGTTCTCCTGCCGAACTCAATGGGGCTGCTCACAGAGCAAGATGCTGCTCACCGTGATTAAGAGAGGCACAACCTGGCCCATAGGGACGGTCAAAACCCCAGGGCTGGAATTATCCAGTAATACCTGCCTAAAGCAAATGAGATTGATCCCAGTAAAGGGCAGGCCCTGTGTTAATTCTAACACGAGTGATTTCATTCCAGAGGTTTTCCTCCAGCGAAGCAGGGATTGAAAGGGGAAGGCACAGGGGTTAGTGTTGTGGCTGGCAAGGCATCCCGGTATTTGTGGTATGGGAAGAAAGCCTTTGGGGTGAGCCTATGAACTCCAGTGTGAATTCCCCCGGGGCGAGCAGATGAAGCTGGGACGCACAGCCAGTGCTGGGGCATTTGCTCCATCCCAGCGATGGGAAACAGGGAGCAGGGATAATGGAGCAGCATGATCCCACCCTCCCCGGAGGATGTGGCTGCAGAGCCCCGGCCCTGCAAAGCACCACCAAGAATCTGGGAGACTAAGTCCCAGTATAACCTGGGTAGAGGGGAGGTAAGTCAGTTGACTTGCCAATTCTGTGCCGCAGCATTCTTCTCTTTGACAAAGTATTTGCACAGATCATGAATTCCTATCCTTGCAAGAGGGACAACGGCTGGGTTTTCTAAAAACACCTTTTAAATACTAACAGTGGAAATTATAATCAGATTCACACACACACAGACACTAATTTCTAATTCCTTCTTACGAATAACACTCGACGGATAAGCCATTGCACCACCGCAACTGCAAAGGCCCCTGGGGAAACTAACATCACTAACTAGAGCTGTGCTGTTTTTCCTCTGACATGAAGGACAGAACACAGGGCCTAAACCCCAAATCCAGAGACTACCTTCCCAAATCAATGCAGGGGCTGGGACCTCTGACAACTGGAGATCTGCTTTCACGTAGGCTCGCCCTGCGTATTATGGTGACAATTAAAATAAAGAATGTAGCTGTCCTACATACTCAGTTGTTTCAGCATCCATATTACTGGGCACAGACGCAACTTCCAGCGAGAAAGGGAGATACCGGACAATGCGTGCAGTTGTCAGGCTCACGCACAGTCTCTGGTTCAGACACACCTCCTGAAGACATCTGGCCTCCAGTCTGCGATTACGCCTTTATGGGGTCTTCCCCGTCTCGATCCCACTGACTTGTGTAAAATTACAGAAACCTGTACGGAGATCCAACCAGGCTTGCCAACATTGTATTTCAAAACAAGGGATTGTTTTCTTAGCACCTCCCCCTCCTGATATTATTATTATTATCACCACCACTATTCATAATAACACTAAGCAGGACTCACTTACTTTCACCAGGGACATTTCTTGCTGCTTTTGGTAGCACTCAGCAACTCCCGTTCTTGTGGAACAGCGATGAAAAGACAAGAGACGTCCCTTGTAATGAGGCACTGCCCGGAACGGTAGATCCACCCCACAGACCTGTCTGGGTTACCCCCAGCAGCTCTATCTTCTCCCTGCAGGGCGGGGCTGGAGACCTGCTCTACAGTCACGGCACAGGGTCATGCTCTGTGCTTCCACAATAGATACAGTCCCACAAACACAACTGCCCCGCTTACTTACGCGGCTACCACTGAAACCTACTGACTTCTAACACGGGTAAGGCCCCACGCTTTCAGGCAAGTAGCTAATTTCCCAGTCCCTAATCCACTGCAATATAAAAACCAACTTATTTTCCTTCTTGGGACGAAGGACTGTACAGACACCTTCGCATAGCCCTGCCTGCTGCAGACCCGTAACATCCAACTAACCCGTGCAATTAGAGGGAACTGCACTGAGATCCACCCCACAGCTCAGTCTGGGTCACCCCTGGCAGCTCTGCCTCCTCCCTGCAGGTCTAGGCTGCACCTGACCCCGGCAGAGCTCCCAGCTTCTAACTAAGGGGAGATGTGGGCACAAGCGGGGATGCTGCCCTTAATGGAGCCTTCCACACCAGCTTCCAAACAGCTACTGGGCATGGGCACAAACTTCCCACGCTCCCTCTAGGGGGCTGAAATGGCAACTGCCCTCCCGCCAGGCTCTGTACTGCCCCCTGTGGGAGCACCACTAGCAACAGCAGCTGGAATTACAGCCATAAGGGTTACAGGCTGAACCCCATGAAATAAAACACAGAAATGGGAGTTACACCAGCATGGGCCGGGGGGGGGGGATGAGTAATTAGCACTCTCCAGGAAGCACATTAATCTAGTAATGCCTACCTCTTTTCATCCATAATCTCAAAGTGCTTTACAAAGGGGGTCAGGAACATTCTCTCCATTTTGCATATAGGGAAACTGAGGCACTGAGTGGGGCAGTGACGTGCCCAAGATCACCCAGCAGGCAAGAGGAAGGATTAGAACCGAGGTCTCCTGAGTCCCAGGCTCCCTGCACTAGGCCACACTGCCTCCAGTGTGGCATTAAAGCACCCATTACTTTTCTCCTTGATATCAAGGGCTGTTTTGCCATTGGACTTGACTGGGAACAGGACCTCGGTCTAGTGGGTGGGTATGAGGCAAATTAACCCTCCCCCACTAAAACGAATCTGTGTGGGGATGGACTGGGAGGAGATTAAAGCCTGGCCCGAGTGTCAGGGGGTATATAAGGGACTGATCCTGAGAGACCCAGATCCTCAAAGTTATTTAGGCCCATGAAATCAATACCACTCCCACCGACACCTGTGGGAGCTGGGGGAGCTCAGTACTGCACAGGATCAGGCTCTGGATCCTCTGCAGGCTGCACAGGGGTCTCATGGGCCATAAGCAGTGGTGCTGGTTGCTGCATCTGTGTGTGGGTTAGCACTCAGCCCCTGGCTGGCGAGAGCCCCAGTTCCCGTGGATGCAGGCATCCAGGGAGCGACACCCCTTCCCAACCCCATCTCCGGTAGCATCACGCTGCCATTTCAACCCCCTCCAATCCCTGCCCCGCTCTGCACTTAGTCAAGCAGGCTTGATTTCTTCTGACATCCTAGAAATGTCAACATTGCTCTGGATTAAAGGTCAAATCCCGACGGGTGGATTTCAAAATGTCATCCCGTGCTGCGCCAGAGCGGCTCCCCTTCCGCCCAATGTTTCCATCTGGGGGAGCGAGTGCTTCGGACGCTGAGCGGGCCCCAGTGGGTGCCGGGGTGCCAGCCTCACCCAACAAGTATCATAAACCCATTCCCCCCGCCAGCGGGTCCTCAGACTCACTCCTGACAGCATTTCTAGACTTGAGACACTGTCATGAGCTCAGAAGGCCTCAAGAGGGTGTGGTATAAAGAGTGTCAGAGAATCAATATTGCTCCTGTTCCACTGTGCCCCTGGCTGAGTCACTAAGCAGGGACCGAACCCGCGACCGCGGGATCTCAAAGCAGGACCCAAAGGCTTGTAGCACCCCCACCCTCTTGTGTTCGAATCCTAGTCACCACTAGAGGGGGACCCAGCATGGCTTACAATCAGCTGATTATGAGCTTCTTCTGCACCACCCTCAGCTATTATCCGCTGAGCAATTTGGTTCCTTTGGCCTAATACATTCAAGGAGAGCCAAAGGGGCAGGATCAGGTAGTGTCACTCCAGAAAGGAGGGTGACCTGTTAGTGAGAGAAAAGGACAGGGCTTCAGGACTTCTGGATTCTAGCCTCGACTCTAACACTTTGTGACCTGGTATAAGTCACTTAGCCTTCCTGTGCCTCAGTTTCCCCATCTGCAATACAGGGCTAACAGAAAGCACCTGCCTCCCGAAGGGCTGGTGGGTGGGGCGAATGTCTGTAAAGCACGTAGAGATTGTCAAATAAACAGGCCTGCAGAGATGCAGAGTGTTGTTGCTGTTATTTTAGTGCTAGTGACTCTGGTTTGAAGACAGCTAGCCGCCGACAGCTGGTCCTGCGGCGATGGCCACGTCCAGCTTGTTTTCTCGTCTGAGCACACACTTGGCCCCTGTGCAGACAATGGGTGCCAGTGACTGATGCCTCTGTGGAGCCGCTCTGGCACTCGTTGGCAACCCAGACTGTCTTGCGTTCCCCCTCCTGAGGACGGACAAGCGTGAGAGCTGCCTGCTAAACTCAGGGCGGGCGGGGGGAGGCAGGAGAGGGATTGCCAGCTCCTTGCTGAATCCAACTGGAAAGGCAGATTAATTGACAAAGCAATGGCCCTGCTCACTGGTAGCAAAGGCCCCCTGGGGTCTCAGCCCCTCACCAAACATCTGCTGTCCACTTACAGTGCTTCAGAATCACCAGGCCATGTGAGCGCTCTCCCCATGGCATGAGGCCTGATCCTGAGAGGTGCTGGAGTGTCCCCAGCTTCCGCTGATGTCCGGTTTCTGAGTGGGAGGTGCAAGCCCAGGTGGTGGGGCTCATTCTTCTCCGCTGTGGCACAGAGCCAGGTCTGGGAAGGGGGACAGATCACTAGCCCCCTGGTATTTCCTCCTTAGCCCAGTCGCAGGTGCTGCCTTGGGAGTGTTGCATTTATCCACTCCTGCCTACTCTGGTCAGCTGGCGAGACAGGGTGGGGGAGGTGATAGCTTTTACTGGACACAAGCTTTCGAGCCACCCGGAGCTCTTCATCAGGTCTCAGCTGATGTCAGCGACAACACAACGCACCTCTAAAGTGCACGTCCCTGGAGCGTCTAGGGGATGTACGATGCACGGTGCATTTCCTCAGCACACAGCACCTAGTCCGGTATATACCCTGAGTCTCTTACCCACTCGCCTGCTTTGTCGTCTCCCAGGAACGCTGTGAGTCCGTGCACCAGCTGATCTCAGGGTCTCCCAAGCAGGCAGGCCTTGCACCCGCCAGGGACAGTCGGTGACACTGCATGGGAACCAGCAGGCAGGCCTTGTCCCCAGATTCTCTCTTGCAGCCATCTTGAGGGTTGGGTGTGGGAGCAGATACCTGGTGCACGTCACACAGGCTCTGCTGGAGGGTACATTTCCAGCCCGTAAAATGTGGTTTCAAGAAACCCAGCTGTAGAATTATGATGATCATTGTTTTCTTTCTTGGCCAAGTAGCATCTCTGGGCTCAGAGCCGAGTGTTTTGTACACACTGCCTGCAATTACTGGTGTATATGCTGGGAAAAATACCCACCACTTTGAGCCATTCACTAGGGGTCACGGGTGTCAGCGGGTCAATTACATAACTCAGGTACGGCTCCCACAGCTGGGCAGGACAGAGGCAAAGGTGGGGTCAGGGAGGAATCTGTGTGGAGCCTGGAGAGACTCAGGGATAGGAAGGGGACTGTGGGGATTCAGGGCCAGATAAACCTTGGGCCAGCATTTGAACTGAGGTCAGGGATTGCTTGGGTGGCTGGAGAGAAGGATGCAGGGGCCCAGTGCAGCACTGAGGTGCCGTGCCAGAGAGGCCATGGGTGGGTCAGCAAAGGAAAGTTTCAGGGAGCTGTAGCTGTCTCAATGGAGCAGCCAGCAGCATCAATGCGAGAGGAGCTTGGGCAGGTGTGTCTGTGATGGGTTGGTGAAATGTAGCAGGTGGCTCCCCAGGGCTGTTTCTGCAGGAGCGTGTCTAGGAAATGAGCTGCCAAGCCAGACGCTGCTTCCAGGGAAAGCCCGGTGGCTCCCCGTGCGACACCCTCTATGGGGCCTAGAGGGGCGCGCTGCTCCCCTGAGCAGGGCCTGGTCCTTGGGAACGTGCGGCAGTACCCAGCCCCTCCGGGACTGCAGCGCTGCTGAGTGCCGGCGGGGAAGGGCTGGGTGCTGTGAGAGCCAAAGCCAGGCAATTCTTCCTGAAAGAGACAGGCTGAGAAAATGACCCTTTGCACCGATTAGTGCCCCCCCCCCCCCCCACAGGCCGACCCTGCCAGGCTGCGCCCCAGCTCCCGCCCGGGACCCGTGCCATTGGCTGTCTTACAGTCACTGCCTCTGAGTCGGGCTGCGTTAAGCTCCCAGGAACAGCGGGTACCGAGCGCCCGGTCACTGCCACCCGGAGTTCCCAAGCAGCTGCACATGTGTGCCCGGGCAGGGGGCTGCTGCTCTGCCTGCCCCCCCCACACACACACACACATACACACAGGCACATTTTCGAGGGCACTATTTTCTCCCTTCACCATGGCCTGGCCGGGAGCCCACCCCTGTTTCCCACCCTTCCCCCACCAGCCTCCCTTCCAGAGCCTCTCCCACTTCCGGCTCTACATTTCTATGATTCTGTGCTTTTGGTTAACCCTGGTGCCCGGCCTGGATTTAATCAAGGGTCATTATATTCTGCCTGCCTAAATTCTCCCCCTTGCAGTTTCCACTGAATGTGGCCTCCTCCTTCCTAAACTGGTGTGCAGTGTTCCCGGCAGAGCAATTTCCCGTGTCTCACCGGCTTAGCGGCATTCAAGGTTGTTGGAACTCACCTCACTCTTTCGGATACCTCTGATGCTGCAAGAGTGTCCCCCCTTTTTGATCCGAGTGGCTAGTCAAATGTTGGAGCCCTGGAAATGAAAAAAGAAAGTGATGGGGTCTTATTTTCTCTGAGGCAATCTTGTTTGCGTACAAGGAATGTACTAGGGCCTGCTCCTCTGAATACAGGAGGGACAAAACCCAAAAGCCTACAGCCCCAAGCCTCTTTAACCAGCAGACCCAAAAGCCTACAGCCCCAAGCCTCTTTAACCAGCAGACCCAAAAGCCTACAGCCCCAAGCCTCTTTAACCAGCAGACCCAAAAGCTCTCTCTCTAGCTTCTTCCAGCATCACACTGAGCTCTGCTCACAGGCTACTGCTTGGCTTTCTAGCTTTTTGTCTCTGGCTCTCTCTCTGTTGTCAGTTTCTGTGTGTTCTCTCTCTCTCTCTCTCACACACACACACACACACCCCCCCAGGGAAAAGCTCCTGGGCACAGTCATACACACCTTTGTTTTGTGCAGGGGGCAAAGGGGGTTATGTTTCCAGTTATGTTAACTGAAGGCTGAGTTCACACCTAACAAGCTCAATGGGGTTTTAATTCAACCCAGCTCATAACAATTTATATCCCTGACCTACAAGGGTGTTGGGAAGCCCTAGGAGTGGAAACACTCTCTAGGAGGACAAACTATTATCAGAGAGAAGCGAACTAGATACCATTAACTTAGGTTTGAACAGAGACTGGGAATGGCTCGGTCATTACACTTATTGAATCTATTTCCCCATGTTAAGTATCCTCACACCTTCGTGTCAACTGTCCGAAATGGGCCACCTTGATTATCACTTCAAAAAGAACAGGAGTCTCTAAGGTGCCACAAGTACTAACAAATTTATTAGAGCATAAGCTTTTGTGAGCTACAGGCATCCGATGAAGTGAGCTGTAGCTCACGAAAGCTTATGCTCTAATAAATGGGTTAGTCTCTAAGGTGCCACAAGTCCTCCTGTTCTTTTTGCGGATACAGACTAACACGGCTGCTACTCTGAAACCTATCACTTCAAAAGTTTTTTTTTTCCCCTGCTGATAATAGCTCCTCTTAATTAATTAGCCTCTTACAGTTGGCATGGGTACTTCCACCTTTTCATGTTCTCTCTATGTATAAATATCTTCTTACCCTATGTTCCATTCTATGCATCTGATGAAGTGGGCTGTAGCTCACGAAGGCTTATGCTCTAATAAATGGGTTAGTCTATAAGGTGCCACAAGTCCTCCGGTTCTTTTTGCGGATACAGACTAACGCGGCTGCTACTCTGAAATCTACAGTATCCTCCCACACTGATGGGCTTTCCGCTCCTGCTCTCACTGAAGGAATTCCACTCTCTCTCTCACTCCTCCCTTCTATGTCCAAGCTCTGTAGGTTGCAGTTTTGTCCTGTTTTGCTGTCTGAAGTGATCCTTGCCCGAGTTGCCATGGAAACTGGCTTGTTTGCTTTGCTACTCGGGAAGGAAAGCTTAACTAACTCTGACACTCCCGCTGGAGGAGGAATTTCTCTGCCCTCATGAGGAGGTTGGGGTGGGCTGTGCTGCAAAAGCAAGCCGCTGACAACCGGAGGTGGCCATGCAGAGGGGATAGGTGATGGGCGGGGGGGAGGGAGAGCTCAGTGGTTTGAGCATTGGCCTGCTAAACCCAGGGTTGTGCGTTCATTGTGGGGCCATTTAGGGATCTGGGGCAAAAATTGGGGATTGGTCCTGCTTTGAGCAGGGGGTTGGACTAGATGACCTCCTGAGGTTCCTTCAAACCCTGATCTTCTGTGATTTTATTGTGTTCATCTTCATCAGCTGATTAGCCTCATTCACATTGGCACCGAGTGAGAGCGAAGCACCGAACTCATTGGCAGAGGGTCGCAGCAGCATCTGTCCTACCCTTGCCCCCGCCAGCCTGTGACTGAACAGCCCCATCTCCATAAGTCCGGGAATGGGGGAAGGAGCAGGGATCTGTGCCCAGCAAGGTGGGGGATTTTCCAATTCCCTGGTTCCCTTTTGCAAATCACAGCCCCAGGTAGTCATACGGTCCCCATCAGCAGCGGAGCAGAGCCTCTCCCAAACAGCAACAGACCTTTACCCTCCCAGTAGCCCTGGGAGGCAGGGATAGACTTTCCCGCTGCTGCAGATGGGGAACTGAGGCCCAGAGTGGGCTAAGTCACTCGCCCAACTTCACACAGGAAATTTGTAGCTATGTCTCCTGAGCCTCAAGCTACTGTTCTCCCTACTGGACAGCTGTTTGTCCACTGGAGGGTTGTGCCGCCGGGGGAGAGGGGCGGGGGGCCCTGAAAGACCAGTCGGGGGCAGCGGGACAGATGTGAGATGTTGATTCATAGATTCTAAGGCCAGAAGGAACCATTGTCATCTCATCTGACCTATAGGCGCGGGAACTAGGGGTTGCTGCAGTACCCCCAAGTTTTACACAGGGCTCCACTTCCGCCCGCCCCCCCCCACGGGGTCCCAGCTGCCAGCCCTTCTCCTGGGGCTCCCGGTCCCACCCCTGGGGCTCTGCTGCCAGCCCCGTGCCCGGGGTCCCAGCTGCTGCCCCGTGCCCGAGGCTCCGCTGCTGGTCCTGCACCCGCCCCCAGTTGTGGCCCCAGCCTCAGCCTCCTTACCCCTGTCCAGGTCCCCCCCGTCCTGGAAACACAGCCCTGCTCCTGGCCCCAGCTCTGGGGAGGGGGGACGACAGGGTAAGGGGGCTGGATTTGAGCACCCCCACTATGAAAAATGTTCCAGAGCCACTGATCTGACCTCCTGTCTAGCACAGGCCAGAGACCCGCCCCCAAATAATTCCTAGAGCCGAGCTTTTAGCAAAGCACCATGCACTCGCAATTTAAACAGTGTCAGTGATGGAGAATCCACCATGGCCCTTGGTAAACTGGCCCAGCGGTTAATTACCCTCACTGTTAAAATATTATTACAGTCTGAAGCAAAGCAAACCTCCCACCCCTACTCCCCCACACACCCCGGCCCTTCAAGGGCAGTATTCTCCGTCAGCCCCTCAAAACACACACACAGCCCGAGTCTCTAGGGGTAGCACTGAGCCATGTTTTACTCTGCCTTATAAAGTAAATGTCAAGGGGTCGCAGGGATTCGGGACTTTGGCTGGGAGGGAGGGGGCGCTGCCCTAACAGGTTCAGGAACACTGGCTTTCCCGGTCCTTCCTTCCCATGGTGCTACTCCCTTTTCCCACCCAGCAGCCGTTACCCCGTTAACACCATGGTGCCAGATCACTGGGCTGCTGGGTGTGATGACTGGGAGGGGGGAGTGGGATTCCCAAGGGAGGGGGCGAGGCAAGGGTAGTTGAATTAACAGCAAGGAAATCAAATTAAGCAAGGAAAGATCTAGGAAGCCAGATATCAGGGAAAACACCCTCCTGGCAAGGCGTCGCTGGCTTGGAGCGGGGAGGCAGTTCATTTAGACCATCTTAAGCCATAAGCCACGCATCTGATCGCTTTGCATGTCTGTTATATCCCTTCCGTCTGCCTTCGTGGTTCTGGACTGCCCTCTACTTTGGGGTGGTGACTGTATCTGCTCTTGGGTTTGGCAAATGCCCAGCACACCCTGGGTGCCACCACAAGACAAATAATCATCGGCTCGCCCACTTACCTGGTGTGCCCCGGCAGACATGGGAATGGGGCATGCAAATTAGGTAGGCAATTGCGTGTGCAATTTTCTGCACGTGCTGATTAGGAAAATCAGGCCTTGAGGCCCTGGTGTGTGGCCAACGTGTCCTTCCACTGGTGGGGAGCACTGCTGAGTCCTAGCGTAAGCAAACCTCTTGGGAAACCATGGGACTTTGAGCCTCTTCTCCCACAATTCCCCTGGGCCTACTCTGAAAGTATCCCATGAGACCACGGAAAATTACCCAGAATGCCCCATGCCAGACCACAGTGTTGGGAATCAGGGATCCGCACGGGCGCTGTGAAGTGCTGCCCCAATCGCCAATCGGCGCAGCGCCGTTCCTGGGGGAACACACGGCGTCGCTCACGGCACCGACTCCGCTGAAGTTAGAACAAGTGGCGTAATTCATTCCACTGACATCACACCCCCTGAGCTCGCTGAAGGATCCAGGACCTTAGCGTCTCTCTGCTGCATTTCCGCCCGGCTCTGTAAAAGGCAGCGAACGGTACTGACCTACCTAGGCTGAACTGGATCATTGCACAGGGTCTCCCCCCACCTTCGGAAAACGGTCTCACCAGGCCAGTTGAAAGACAGGCGACAAGACGGTGGAGTGTTAGTTGTCAAGCGTCATGCTGGGCTGGGAGCGACCAGTGGAGTGTCTCTGGTGGACCCTACCGGGCGAATTCCCTGCTCGGATCCTCCATTGGATTCACGAACAGGTTAATCTTTGCAACACGTTGCAGCATCTGTCTCTCTCTCCCCAGACACCTCTTCCCTAAGCAGCAGCAGCCGCCAGCCCTTGGTGCTTTTGCAAAAAGGCATTTCTCAGAGCTTTTTGCAGCCCGGATTTATTCCTGACAGCAAGCGGCGCCTCTCTGGATTGCAAGCTGATGGGGACAGCACTGGGTCAAGACCTGTAAACCTGCTCCTTCGCTCGCACCCGCAAGTCTCTGAGGCAGGTTGGAAAAGCTCAGCCCGAAAACAGTCCCCTCCCTTTGCCAAGTCCTTTCCGCTGCTAGCATCCCACTGGTGCCTGAAGGCATGTGGATGGAAAGGGTGGTTCTTCTGTGTAGGCAAATATTAGCTTTTCCTGATGAATGAGGAGACCTAGCAGACAGACAGGGAATGGGCCCACAACATCTTGTGGGAAAAAGCAGAAGCCAGCGGCTCTCTCCCAGCAGCCCACCCACCTCTCAACGCCCTTCTCTTGTCCCTCTGGCCTGCGAGTTTCCAGCTCAGCAGCTCCTGGGAGGTCACAACTCAGGCTGAGGGGGGTCTATTCTTCCTCCCTATTATTTTGTTAGCCACATCCATCCCTCTGCCCCACCCCAAAAGGGGAGTGGAAGTGCCAGAATCTTGTCCACACTCAGGTATTGCCCTGATTCAGTCATCCGCATAGCTGCCCCAGGACTGAGCCCAGACAACGGCAAGCTGGGTTTTGCCTTGATTGCAAGTAGGAGCAAGGCTCAGCGTGGCCTTGTCTACACCAAGGTCTGGCTTACACATGACAGTTGCACCAGTAGAATTCCCCTTGTCGCGAGGGAGGCAGGCCTGTGTCCCCACTTGTGTCTGCCACCTCAGGGGCTTCCCCTTGTCAGAGCACCACCAGCCCAGGCCGCTGGAGAGAGTTTCCCCTCTCAAAATGCAGAGCAGCACCTCTGCCTGGAGCAAACCGGCCAGGCACCTTTTCCCGCAGACCCCGCTCCTGCTGCATGTCTGCGTGGTAAGCGACATCTCATTTCCAGACATCGGCGTGTTCCAGTGTTGAATCCACTGCTAACAGAACAGAGCAGAAGCGAGTGATTGCAATACCAGCAGGGCGGAAGAGAAGAAAGCAAAATGCTAAGCCTGTTCCAGTTGCCCAAAGAAAGGATCCAGTTTAATCCTGAAGTGCAGCCACATAATAAAGTCCAGTACTGTGGGGTGAGGGGGAAAATGAACCGCTAACTGTTAGTTAGAGGAACCTGCCCCTTCCATCTCCCCTCCCAGTGGTTGTGCCTGTGGCCAAAATATAACATGAAGAAATCTAGCACAGCTGTAAGGAAACCCTAAGCCAGGCGCATTTCGCCTTGAACCAGGACCAAACCAAAATCAAGGCTGGGGTCCTGCTACTGCATCATCTGTCCTCCGGGCCAATCTTGAACAGAGCCAGCCTCGTCTGTGGGAGACACAAACCCAATAGCTGCCCCTGGAAGTGTGGGGTTGTTTGATATGTCTGGTTGTTGGGCGTTGAATTTTGCCAAAAGCTTTGAGCTGAATTTCCGGACGGAGGCCGCAGACCTCCCATTCCATGGGAAACCCCCAGTCGCCACCAAAAATCTCAACCTTTATCTTTGGAAAGAAATCAGCCCCCCACCTCCGAAAACACACCCCTGGCTTGCAGCCAGCAAAAGCTGGGTCTTCCTTTTGCTGAGCCCATCTCTGCTTCCTGTAAAGCTCTCTCTGCAACCCCAGCTGAACCGGAAAACACACCCCCTGCCCTGAGTGAAGACAATCGCGCAAGGAGCAACTGGGCTTTCCGTTCCCTTCTCTGAGCGCCTAAGAACAGACGTGTCAGATTACGAACCTGAAATTACAGGAGGAACTCATAAAAGAAAGCCCAGATTCCCACCAGGAGCCCAGCTTTCCACAGCACTTGGAGCTTGCTGCATGCTTCCCTCTTTGTAATGTCCATCAACCTCCTGGAGTTGTCCTGGGTTTAAAGAGCTGCTGGCACTTCTGGGAGAGAGTGAGAAAACATCACATGCAGAAAGGATTCGGCTTTCCTGAGCCTGGATTTGTATACTGTGAGTCTTTCTATTTCCCCTTCTCTAATTACCCCTAGTCATTCAGTGCCATAGATTTGCATGATGATTTACAACCGTATAAGAAGGCAGGTGCCAGCCGCAAAGAGTTTGCAATCTAAATATTCTCCTGGCCGTTTTCCTCTACTCCTTCTTCTCATTCCCTGTTTAGAAACCCTCATCCACTCTTTAAATGTTTCACAACCAGAGTACCTCCCCTTGAAGACTTTGCCCCGTGGTGCTGCCCACTTATGGGGAGTAAAAGGAAACAGCTGTGTGACAGTAGGGAGACCCGAGGGGGCTGCTGGCCCAAGCAGAGTCCAGTGTAGCATGGGATGCTAATGCGTAAGCCTGAAGCCTGCATCATCCCTGGCCCTATGGACGTAGCAGGGCCGGGGTATGTGTCGCGCCGAAGCCCTGGGCAATGAATCCAAAGAATGCACTAAATGGTGACTGTGGCAACCAGCTTCCCAACTGGGTTTGTCACCAGGTGGCTCTGCCATTCGCTTTGTTCCCACTGCGGGTTCGGTTAGTGTGCCGGCTTGTGCAGCCCACAAGCAGCTGCATTTCGGGGGCGCTTTGTTTTGCTAGGCTGTAAAGCGCAGTGGGATGGAAGATGCTCTAGAAAGGGAAGCTTCCAGTAGACAGCTGGGACTGAGCCCACCACCTGGCATCACCACAGAATATTCCAAATCAACGGCAAATAACCCTGCAGGGCGGAAGTGGGGAGATAGATAAAACCTGTGGGAGCTCTCCCCCGAATTGGCGGTTGCAGTGGACAAATGTGCGTTGCATCCATCAGAGAGCAACAGCCTACTAGTGCTACTGCCTAAAGGAATTACTCCTTTTGCTTAGGAGACAGAGGCCTGTGCTGTGCGGCTGCAGATCCTATCTTCAAACTCAGCTGATGACCCATGCAGGGAATCGTTAGTCGGTCCTGATCCTCTGGTTCCCTGCCATTGTCATCCTCCTGGCTAGTAGTTTCCAGGAGTCCATCCTTCAGGAGCCGCATGAACTAGGGTTTTAATTCCTCTCCCTCACCCCGTTACAAAGGGCTTGAACCCGATTGGTGCTGACGGCGCCACCCAATGACCTCCGCAGGAGCTGCAATTGCTCAGGATCTCCGGAGATCAAGCCGCGAGCTGGTAATGTCCTCCTGTAGCACAGGTCACGGTCATATATCTACATGAAAGTGGAGCTGTTCCGGCTTTAAAGCAGAAAGGAGCCCAGAGGGAGCTTCTCATGCTCCTCCCCAACCCTTGATTTGGGGCGGGGGAAATGGGGTCGGATTCAAACACCTGGGCATAAACCAAACTAGATCAAAACCATAAAAGGGCCGATTTTCTTGGTCCGGTTCAGATCCAGCCCAAGGAGGTAGAAATCCTGTACAATTTTGGTGCCCCTCCCCCATCTAATCCAGATACAGTCCCAAACTTCTCCCTAAAATCCCTCTGCCTGCTGGCTCTGCCCAAGGAAGCACTGCACCACCATGTAACATGAAGGCCACAGGGCCATCCCTTACAGATGACTCACAGGCACTTTGACACAACCAGAGAAGAGGCCAGCCCCCGGAAATCTCCCCCATACCACCTGTGGGAAGAGGACTTCGGGCGTTCAAGCTGGGCCATGTGGGTGCCCACGCAGTGCAGACAGGTGCAATGAGGCTTCTGTGTATGCCCCACCCCCAGCGTCAAGTCCCAGGCTTTGATTTAAGAATCTCCCCAGAAGCCACAACAGCCTTCTCCCCCGCCCCCCCGAAACAGACCAGAAAAGGTGCAACGCGAGACCCACCTACGTTCCCTGAAAGAGGAGAGCCAGCCACCCGGCTAGCCCTTCTGGCCATTTGACAGCTGTTTGCGGCTGCTGATTGGCTCTCTCCCTCCTCCAGCGATGGCTTCTGCCATGGAAACAACTGGAAATTGCCACGAGAGCCGAGCACGCCGTGACGAGCGATAAATCACCCAGGCATTTCACAGTGCAATTTAATCTCCCTTTAGGGACTTAGAAAGCCGTTTGCATCCACGCCACGGTTGATGTGGGCTTTGAGGGCACATGCCCAGTGCTAAAGGCACCTTGTTTGCTTGTTTCAGGTCTTCTGAACCTTCCTTTTCAGCCACGCCGGCCTGTAGCGTTTGGTAACAGTCACACACGAAGCCCCGGCACAATGCACAGCGGCGTTTCTCTGTGGGCGCCGGTCAGAACGTTCGCTGGGGCGTATGGCCACGTCGCTGCTCAGCGAAAGTTTATATTCGTCAATCAGCTCCACGGCTGGTCAGGAATAGAAAGGGACAGGGGTGGCGATCAGAGCTTAGAGAAGAAAGACAAGACGTGACGCGGGGGCAGAGCATTGACCACCTAACCTCTGCCATGCATCACCTTAACTCTAGGGTCTTTGTGAGCAAAGTACGTGGGGACATGCAGAGCTCTTGATCCCTGGGTTCTGTGGAGTTTTAAATTGTGATTGTCGCAGGGAATGTGGACCAGCTGCTGAAGGACTGTTAGGGTAAGTGCAGGTCGGGCAATGTCTACAGTTGCACTGAGTCAATGTCAGTATGCCATTCGGGGAGGTGGTTTCACCACATCGCTGTCACAGGGCTCTGACATCATTAGCCAGAGACAAATCTGAGTGTAGACACATGCACCCATTGGGTAACACAAGGCAACTGACGTGGACCTAACTTCATAGTGTAGACCAGGCCAAAACGTCGCAACGCGTAACAGCAGTGAAGACATCCCCAACTCCCCGCTGTTCAGAGTCCCCACGTTAACAGGGATCAATTTAATCCTTCCCCACAGTACAGGGCTGTAATTGTTGATCTATTAGAATTTTAATTGTACTGGGACAGCGCCAGACTGAAGAATGCAATTAACGTGCCAGCCAGATCTGAAAGAAAGAAAGGTCTTCGGGTTTTTATTTCTGTTATCGCTACATCAGCCTGCACAATGGAGGGGAAGGAAGCTGCATGAAATTACATGGCTTCTGGGGATGAGCGGAGGGGAATCAGTGTTCTCAGCTCGTCACATTTGAATTCTCTGGCAAAAGGGCTACTTCAGTTTCCTATGTTAAAAAAACAAAAGGCTCCGTGTATAAGTAGACATACAAAAGGCTGCTTATGGCACACCCAGGTCAGCATTCCCCAATTGCCTTTGCGCAGAGCAAGTCTTCATTGTTTCTCTCTCTTCCCCCGCCCCCCTAGAAGAAAAGCTAGACAATTTACAGCACATACAAACGCAGTGCCAGGACAGAGAAGTGGCTGTTTGACACCCCCTAACCCATCAACCTCCTGAGGGCCGGATGTGGAACAAAGACCGGGAATGAGGGACCCAAGAAGGAAAGGAGGGAGCATGGAACGACGTGGAATTAATGACGTTATCCTGAGCAGGGTTGCTGATGGTGTCGATTTCCTGACTCAACTGTTTCTGAGAAGTCATTTACCATGGCAAAGTAGAGGTGGATTTGGCCAGGAGGGGCCACTCGTGAGTGAGAGCTGATGTTGTTTAATAGGATATTGTAACACTTCAGATTTAATGGCTGCTGCTATGCGGCACCTGTTCAGGACTTTTCCCAACAGCAGAAGAACCCTGAGCCTCCTGTACCCAAAGCACAGGCCCCTGCCACCGCAGCGAGAATGCAGGCTCTCGGCCATACAGGGCCTGTGACACACGGTTGAGCAGATCTCATTCTGGCCAGTAGAGGGCAGGAATGCACATGCACAGTAGCCAGGACATGACACTCTTGTGAGCTAGGGAACATGGACCTGCTCCCTGACAGGTGAGCTGAGCGACCCTCTCCTGTACCAATCTCTAACAATGCATTTCTAGCGCACCTGCTATCGAGCAGTAGTTCTCAGCCCGTTTACCACTGGGGGCCACATCCAGTACTACCTGTCTGGCCCTGAGGATGTCACATAGGCCGCAGCTCTGTGCTGAATTGGGCCGCAAGCGGCTCGCGGGCCGCAGGTTGAGAACCACTGCTATAGAGTCATTCGCATTTCTCTCTCTCTGGCCCAATGGCTGTTCAAGTATTTTATACGCAGTGGAAATGTTTCAACAGGACAGATGGAGAACCCCACCCCGGAATACCCGATAGCCCAGTGACTGGGGCACTCACCAGGAATAGGGGAAACCTGTGTTCATGGCTCCACTCCAGAGCAAGGATTCAAACCGGCCTCTCCAATCCCAGGTGAGTTCCCTAAGCACTGGGCTATTGGGGACCTCCTCCCACTCTTCCCCTTGGGAATGTCGCCCGAAAAATTGAAACATTAGGAACCATTTCAACACTGCCGATTTCGTTTCCCGCTGCGACCGAAGCAATTCGCTGAACTCACCACGAATTTGCCAAACGTTTCGGTCGACCCAAATCTGCCTTTGTTGCTGGAAAAAACGTATCAGCTGAAAAACATCACCCAGCTCTAGTTGTCAATGTAACCAAACAAGGCAGGGGGTGAACCCAGGCTGGGTGAATGCTCCAAACAGTCCATACCAAGAAGCTGCATTTTCTCACCAGGAACGAACCTCTCCCCATCCCCAACTCCCCAGCCTTGGCTCTAATCGCACAAGTGTTTCCAAGCCATTTCTTGCAGTGGCGTGGGTTCATCAGTACCAATGGGATATTGACCATTTGCAACGTCCTTTTGAAGCATTGTGTGTATAAACCAGGGAAGGGCTCAGGCATAGATCCTCAAGCATAGTTTGGTGCCTAAGTCCCCACTGAAACCAATAGATCTTTGAAGATCTGGACATCAGTCCTCAAGGCAGACCAGAGGCAGGAAAGGACAACAGAGAGAAAACAGAAAGGTGGGGGGGTGGGATTCCAAAGATGGTGGCAACTTCGCCAGGCATGGATTGAGAGGTCCTAGCAGAAGTACCTAATCCTCGGTAACTGGTGCTCAACCAGAAAAGGACTGGGGACCGCTGACCTAGAGAGAATGAAGAGAGAGCGTTAAATTCTCTCATTTACACTGGTGCAGTCCCACTGACTTCAGTAGAGTTGTAGCAACATAAGAGGAGGAGGATTTAGTCCGTGGCGGCTCCGATTGTCACAGGCGCTGAGCACCCACAACTTCAGTGGACGTCAATGGGAGCTGTGGGCCTCAGCACCTCTCCCAATCATGCCTGGGGGTCCCAAGCCTGTTTATAGATCAGACGCTCGTTCAAATCCGTTATCTGATCTGCTTTTAATGGATCAGAAGTCACGGGCCCTGGTTTCTGTTCCCAGCTCAGCCACTGGCCTGATGCACGACTTTGGGCAAGACACCTAACTTCTCTATGCCTCAGTTTCCGACCCTTTATCTGTCTTTGAGCTGCAGTTCTTTGGGGCTGGGACTGCCTCTCGCTATGAGGGTGTGCAGCATCTGCACAATGGGACCCTATTCCTGGTTGGGGCCTCAAGGTGCTATCATATAAGACGTATAATAAATAATAATAATTTTAAAATATTCCCACCTCCCCATCTTTTATTTTTCTAAAGACATACTTCAAGAGGCTCTCAGTGAAACTGAATAACAAGAAAGTAAATTTCAGGGTTGATCCTGGATCCTGAACGAAGCAGTTATGGAATTAACATGGGAAAATTGTATTACTCCTCTCTCATCCCGCATTCGTTACAATAAACAGCTCGCTAAATGCAACCATATTTGCAGCCCTCTTCTGCAGATAAGATCAGGACTTTATTAAAGCATTAAGCCTGAAAGGCTGTAATAACGGAGACCTAAATGATTCCTTCCATTAAAAGGAAATGGGCTGAGATAAATCTTTGGAGGAAAAATGGGGGCGGGGGAAGAGATGCTATTGAAAGGAAACCAGAAAACGTTCCTTTTTTAGACGATAAGCCACATTTTGTCCTAAGAGATGGGCATAAAATGCCACCACACCAAAACCATCATCTGTCTGCTGGAAAATGCTGCCTTGCCAGAGCCCACAAAGCATGTTACTGCTCACCCCCAGCCAGAAGCCCCCAGATACACTAAGCCAGTGAGAATCGCTCTTTGGTGGCATTAGCCTTCTAGCCTGCAATGCTCTCTGAGAGGGCAGACCCCTGCCTACTGGGGCTCCAGCCCGGCACAGGGGTCTGCTAGCATGGAGCTGATGGCAGGATCGGGGCCCTAGTGAAGGCGCTCTGTGGCGATGGTTGACAGTTCAACTGGGGATCACTGTAGGCACTGCCAGCCAATCAATTAGGGCTGGTCAAAAAGAAAAAAAAACCCAAGCCCCTGGGTATTTTTCCCATGAAAAATCTTGAGTGAAATGAAAAATGTTCGTTTTGTTTGGAAATTTTTCCAGATTTTTCAACAAAAGGATTTCAACCATTTTTTAAAATTATTGTTATGTTGATTCACATCACACATAATTGAAATGGGCAAACAGTTGGTGTAGGGGTTCCCCTCCGTTTTCTGCCATCCCCTTCCCTTCAGTTCTCCACTGGAGAGAAAGGCCCGTAATGCCCCCAGACTGGTTCTTAATCAGAATCAAACATTTTCATTTCAAATCCTTTGGTCGAAGGGGAAAAAAACAGAAAATTTCAAACATGAAACTGTTTCACAAAACTGTTTGGATTTGTCCAAAAAGCCATTTGTCCTCCAAACCAGCCGGTATCCAGCACCCTTTTGATCTATCTTCGTGGCACACGTCAGCTGACAGCAGAGTACTCCACAGCTCACAGTCCTAGCGTCAGCTGGCCTGAAATGGCGATCATTCCCCAGAGCCCTTGTCCCAATGGAAATGGGATCGCATGTATTCCACCCGCCCACGCTGGACACATCAATCTTCCCACGCCGAAGGCTGAGGCTCCTTCAAATGAGGACACTTCACCCCATATGGGGTGACCTTCATAAGAAGGTTAGGAGGAGTCACTAAATTAGTTCAGAGCGTACCATAACATCACATCCAAATATAGTCAGGCACTTTGTACAATTTATCTCTTTTCAGTCTCCTTTCCTTCTCCACCAGCAACACACAGTTAATCAACATTATAATGGGCACAAAGTTTCTGCCTGAGAGAGGGTCAGGTAGTGGAGAGCTTTGATTAAAGGTCACAAATTCACGCCTGAGGTGACTGCTGATGTAATAAAGACTAAAAAAATGCATTCAAATAATGTTAAAGGCCTGACTGCAGCCTGGGAAATTCAGTTCCCGCGCCCCATTGCATCCAGGTGCTGCTGCTCAGCCGGCACAGGGGAGAAGAAACACACAGCATCAAGGCTGGCTTGCACGCATGGCCACTGACCCTTCAGTCTTCATGCTGCCCCAGAGCAAGTCTCCTGGCGTGAATTTCTTTACCTAGAAGGGGCCTTCTCCAATGCTTTGCGTTGATGTCAGTGGACCTTGGACTCTAAGGCCTTAGGCCCTAATTCCGCCAAATACGTAAGCACATGCTTAACTTCAAGCATGTGAATCATCCCACTGGCCTCGGTGGGACTGGCATGCCTCGGATGGAGTACGCGCTGATGTGGGAGAGTGCTAAAGGCACATCTGGGAGGAAGGCACCCATCTCTCATTATCTTCCAATGGGAGTTGGGACCCCGCTGCCCTCTCTGCCTACGACAAATCTCCCCCCAGGAACCTTAATGAGGTTATTTCTCATCTCACAGAACAACCAGTGGAGCGGCCGCTAGAACTGGGATTACTGGGACCCACCCCTATGCATAATGATAGGGGGTCTGATCCAAAATCCACTGGAGTCACTATGAATCTTTCCATTGACTTCAATGATCAGGGCCAAGGGGCAGGGACGCTACCAAGGATGTAATAAAGCCATGACACACGGTAGTGCTACTCAGAGATTGGACTTTTCATTCCTAGCTTCGATCACCTGACATGGGTAATAAAAAGTCACCGGTCACATAACTGAGTAAATAAGTCTCCACTGACCCAATGGTTACCATTACCTCTTCTTTCTCTCGCTCTCCTCCTGCACTCTCAGGCCATCAGGTGTCCACCAATTTCCGCCCTTTATTTCAGCCTTGTGCTGGTCTGTGTCAGCTTCGGAGTATCAGGTTGATGGAGGTGGCGTCTTTCTAAAGCTCCTCTCACCTGTAAAGGGTTAAGAAGCTAAAGGTAACCTCGCTGGCACCTGACCAAAATGACCAATGAGGAGACAAGATACTTTCAAAAGCTGGGAGGAGGGAGAGAAACAAAGGGTCTGTGTGTCTGTATGCTGAAAGAAAAGGAGTACTTGTGGCACCTTAGAGACTAACCAATTTATTTAATAAATTGGTTAGTCTCTAAGGTGCCACAAGTACTCCTTTTCTTTTTGCGAATACAGACTAACACGGCTGTTCCTCTGAAACCTGTCTGTATGCTGGGTCTTTGCCGGGGATAGACCAGGAATGGAATCTTAGAACTTTTAGTAAGTAATCTAGCTAGGTATTGTTTCCCTAGGCTACCCTCCATTTCCTCTCCCCAGGAGGTCTCCACGTTATCACTTGACATGAAAGTCTGTTTGGTGGCCTCTTGAAAGCTGCAAAGATCAGGTAGGTAATGTTTAAAAAGGATCATAGCTACTTTTCTTCTATGATGCTGTGGGCTACGACACCGCAAAGCCCCTGCGTGTTTTGGAAGCTGCTACAGAAATCAATCATTGTCTATCACGCGCGTAAGGACTCAAACCATTTTAAAACTGCAGCTGCTGGTCTGACAGATCAGCTCACACACCCTGGAAGCTTGAGGCTGAATTAAACATCTAATTACATATTATTAGAGCTGCAAAGGCTATTGATTAATGGCCACAAAGGGCATTATCCAGTGCCCACTGAAGTCAGTGGAAGTCTTTCCACCTAGCAGGCACTGGATCCAGACCCAACTTATCCAGTTCCAATTAGGAGAAAAGAGGAGCTGACAGAGGAAGGCTTGTCCAGGAGGGTAGAGCACTAGACTATGACTCAGGAGACCCTTGTTCAACTCCCTCCTCTGCCACAGACTTCTTGGGTGAGCTTGGACAAGGGTGGCAGTATGGCCTAGTGGACAGAGCACTGGACTGAGACTCAGGTAATCTGGCTTCTATTCTCTGCTTTGCTGCTGTGTGACCTCAGCTAAGTCCCTGTGCCTCATTTTTCCCACCTCTAAAATGGGGACAACGAGGCTTCCTTCCTTTGTAAAGCCACTTTCTAAGAGCTACTTATTATTGTTTAATCTCTCTGGGCCTGATCCTGAAAGGTATTTAGGTTCCTAACTCACCTGGGATCCTAAATCCCTTTGAGGAGCTAGGCCTCAGGTCCCCATCTGAAAAGTGAGGATAAAAGTACTGCCCTGCTGCCCAGGTTGTGAAGTGCTCACACACTCTGACCGTGGGAGCCCTACAGGTACTGGTGATAAACAGATAGTGGCCCACTTACTTCCTGGGTGATAGAAACATGAAACCTCCTACCGCGCTATGAGAGGGCACAGCCTAGTTAATTGCATTATGACCAGCTCCCCAACAGCCAGGCTTAGTCACTAGCCTAGATAAGTCACCAGTCTGTTCCAACCTGGCGTTTCCTTTCCAAGCCGCTCAGGTTGAAACTCAAATAAATGAAAGCTCCAGGGGTCTGAACGCTTGAGAGTATTTCAGAATAATTTAAAATTAAATTAAAAGAGCTTCTATTCCTTGGTGCCCTTTCCCGGGTCAGAACTCACCTGCGGGAGGCTAATTTGGTTAATGAGTTTTCCCACTGAACTGTTGGCTATTATACTCCAGCATCAAAATACTTGTCAGTCTAGCAGGTCAGGCACGTTTTTTCCCCTCTGCCTAATTGATATGATACGAAATAACGTACGATACATTTTCAGGTGCCTTCTTAGACTTTTCTGGGAGATGGAGCGACTGCTTTCAGTGAGCCACAAAGTCTGGAGCTCAGATTTCTCCCCCCACCCTGCCCCACACTTTGGGCCTTTCCCTAGATTCACTATTAGCTGGTTTCACAATCACATTTCCCCAGATGCTCGCAAGCTGCACTGTTTGGCCCCAGGTGACAACAGTCACGTGCCTCGAAGGTTCTGGGGTTGTTCAAAGCTACATCGCTTCAGCCCAAATAAAAACAGGTGCCAGCTGCATCTAGATTCTGAACCCACCGACGTCTGAGGTTCCCATCCTGTGTTTCGCTTAATGGCCTCCGTGCGCTATGGAACCAAGCCAGCCAAACACTTAAGCGCCTGCTTAACAGTAAGCCTCAACTGAAGGCATGAGGATGAGTCACCCGCTTAAATTAAGCATGTGCTTAAGTGCTTTGCTGGGCCCACGCCCAAGCCAATAGCAGAGCCAAGAGCTGGCCTAGGAAGAACGGCCATGGAGTTAGAGCACTGACTGGGGATTTGGGTTCTGTTCCAAAGAGGCATTAAGGGATTTGCTCAAGAAAGGTTAAGTAAGAGGGTGCCCACAATTGCCAATGCAGAGTGCAGGTGTGATTGTAGCAAACCCGGGCTAGCTTTCAGCTAGCTAGCGGAGCTGACCACAGTGGTGAAGACCTAGCAGCCCGGGCTTCAGTGCACACTAGCAACCGGAGTACGTACCCAGAACCCCTGGCGTGCCATCACATCTTCACTACTGTTGTGACCCGTGCTAGCTAGGTTACTACCCGTGCTACAGTCACACCTTCACTTTGCAGCGTAGACTAGGGTGACCAGATGTCCCGATTTTATAGGGACAATCCTGATATTTGGAGCTTTTTCTTATATAGGCTCCTATTACCCCCCATCCCCTGTCCTGATTTTTCACACTTGCTATCTGGTCATCCTAGTGTAGACGTAGCCTGAATGTGAGGCTGCAGCATGTTATCTGGGGATTGGTTTGTCACTGCCTGATCGGGGCTTCTTTCCCAGGAGGTGTATTTTACAGGGCCTGGGGCTGTGTGACGCTCCTGGAATGCTAACCCGCTGTCATCAAATACCCATGCGGCTTCTCACAGAGACCCAGGCACCACGCCTCCTGCCCCTCTGGGCCTTCGGGGCAACAACAGCAATAAATAACCACCATCACGGGGTGACATTTAAAAAATAAAAAATACAGATTGTCAGACTGGATGCACTATTTAGCCCAGGATCCAGTGGCCAGCACCGGATGCTTCCGAGGAAGGTGCAGGAAACCACATAGTTGGCAGATGTGGGACAATCAGCCCCACAGAGAAATCTCCTCCTGATCCCTTTGTAGTTACAGCTTGTTTGATGCCCTGAAGCAGTTCTAGGGTTTTAAGGGGTGTGTGGGCCTGTGCTGGCTCTCTGCCCAGGGTGAATTTCCCCCAGTGAAAGTGGAGATCTCCTGCATCCCAATGGGTTTCTGAACAGAAAGGGGAATTGAGTTGATGCTGGTGCATCCTAGCTCCCATGAGTTTGGAGGGCTGGCAGTTAGGGGGGGAAAAAACCCTTTTCTTTGCTAGTAAGCTGAGCAAACTTGATCAGAAATCCATGCAGAGATGACAGTCTGTGAAAATGGCACCACGGGGTTCCCTGTCACGTCTCGGAGCAGAACCACACTTTAAGCCCCAGAGGCAACACGAGCTTTGAGGGAGAGATGAAGGTGGGGCCACTAAGGGGCTGCCTCTGCTCCACCGGGAGGGGCGGATTTTCAGACATACTCAGCACTGGCCTAGCTTTGCTTTGGAGTCCAACTCCCAGGGACCGAGATGGGAACAAAGTGACACCTCGCTGGTATGTCGGCAGACGCCACGAATGAGGCCGGGTGACGGACTGAGAGTGGCTCAAGCCCTGATCTTGCCGTAGGGAAGGATGAGCTCAAGGGAAACCCCGTCGATATCGATTGTGGGTGCTCCCATGGATAACTAGTGTCTACAAAGGGAAACGCTTCTGTGCCAGAGACGCCCAGCTGCATGCCTGCCTCGGCAGGACCTGCCTCCATGCCAGATGCTGGGGAGGGGTGGGCATACCTCAGAGAGAAGAAACTCTAAGCACAATTAGGAAACATGTTTTCCTTTCGTTCCCCGGCTCTCCTTTGATCTCCTCTCCTCTGTTTTTTAGAGGAGGGTGTTTTTCCCTTTGTGTCTCTGCTGCTCTAATTCTTCCCCCTCTTAATTTCTCCCCACTGACTTTAATTAGGGCCTCATTAGTCCTCTCTACAAGCACTTTATAAAAGAAACCCTCTCCTTCTGCCCACTTAGTTTGCTTCCCAAGGTTCGCCCACCACGACCGCTCACACAAGCTCCTCCAGTTCCAAGTGCTTCGGACAACAAGGACAGGTCTCTGCAGCTAGCACCAGCAGCCACTGCACAGACAAGAACCCTTCGTGATGGGGCTAAGAAGGGGTCTTGCTCCTGGAGATGCAGCAACTCACTGTAAAGCCTATTCTTTGCTTGCTGGTACCCACACTCTGAGCTTGAACGAGCGTAGGGTTGGGCCGTCAGTGCAAATGAAAGTGTTATCCCTTTCTGATCCGAGCAGTTAGTCCAACTGGGGTGCTGAGGGTTGTTTCCGATAGCAGGAGAAATTGATGAGGGAGTCAGCTTTCTTTGATCCAATGCTGATTATTTACAGAGAATGTACAAAGTCCTATTTCCCTGAATGCAGGAGGAATCACACAACAGGAGACAGTTTCTGGGCTTGCAGCTCCAAGACAGGGTGACTGTATTTCCCCCAAGGGAAAACAGGACACCCCCAGCCGCTCACCTGAGGCCCCCACCACAGAGGCTGTTGCCGGAACCCTGCCAGCCCCTCGCATGCTGGACCGTTGCCCTCCCACCCAGCCTTGCCCTCCCACACAGGGCTGGCATCTCCGCTCACTCCCCCCCACATTTCTCCACACCCCACTTTTTTGACAAAAGTGGGCACTTGTCCCGTTTGCCCTTGCCAACTGATCAAAAGTGGGACAAATGCAGAAAAGGTCGGGGCAGCCAGGACAGGGCTTAAAAAGGGGACTGTCTCAGCCAAAACGGGATGTATGGTCACCCGATTTGAAGACCCTCTCTAGCCAGCACCTAGCCCAAAAGCTTTTCTCAGGGCCACACTCACAGGACTTGTACAGGGGCGTTTTGGTCCCTGCTGTCTTGTGTTATCACCTGCTTCTTTCTCTGCTCTTCTGGCCTTTCCGTCTCTCTTTCACAGACACACAAACCCGCACAGAACAATAGCCAGCGAAACCCCTCCATGCGCCTGTGTTTTGGGTGAGGGCTGCTGTTTCAGCTATCTGATTCCATAAAAGTAAGAAACAATTAAGCTCCAACTATCTTAAATGAAGGGCAGCAGTTACACCCCCGTCCCCTTTTCCAATTCAATAAGGTCTAGTCCAACCCATAACAGAGCCGCTCTAGTGGAGACAGCTGTCCAGATCCTGCCAGCTTAAGGCATCTGCCAGTCCATGTCCTCCCCGTGCTCATCTACCCAACAATCTCGGCACGGCTATTTGGGGAGGGGCTGCCACACTTCTTTTCCCCACTGAGAGCTGCAAGGAATGCGATCAGCGCGACGGGTTATGTATGCAGCAAGCACATCTCTGAGCAAGGATCAGGTGGCCAGGCCTAGCAGGGTGGTGAAGCACTGGAACGGGTTGCCAAGGGAGGTGGTGAAATCTCCATCCTTAGAGGGTTTTAAGACCCGGCTTGACATAGCCCTGACTGGGTTGAGTTAGTTGGTGTTGGTCCTGCTTTGAGCAGGGGGTGGGACTAGGTGACCTCCTGAGGTCTCTTCCAGCCCTCATCGTCTAGGATTCTAGTTCAGTGCTGCTGGTGGCCTGTCCTGGCAGCACTAAGGGCTGCTCTCTGAGCAACACTAATAACACTGACTCGTGCCCCGGCTCCTTTTCAACTCTGTTCCAGCTCCCTTCCCGATTAATGGGATCAGGGGCCTTATGAAGATGGTCTCTCCCCGCTCTGTGGCTCCCCCGGACAAGAGTCAATAATTGTAAGCTGGAGAACTTATCAGAGGCGCCCTCCCCTGCATACAAATCTCATTAAAAGAAGGCCCGGTGTCAGTAAACAGTTTTATTACTGACTATTTATATTGGTTTCCCTTTATCCCCTCTCAGATCTGCTGGTAAATTACCTGCCTGAGCGCTATTCATTCAGGAGTCCCCATAGTTAACAAATTAGTCACAGGCGCTGCTGTGGTGGAAAGCATGTATCAATTTCCCCCAAATCAAAGGAGAGGGCTGAGAAGGTGTGTGTGTGGGGGGAGGTCAGCGGGGGTTAAAACTGGAGCTGCCCGAGGTAATGAACTAGCTCCCGTCCCTGTGTTTGAATGGGGAGAGCACAGAATCTGGGGCACTAGACAGAGGGCGGGAGGCTGGTGCTGGTTCTCCATCGGTGCCAAGGATGAGATGGACTCTCCGTCACCTTCCCTGCCCAGATCCAGGTCCCAATTTGGGGGGTGTTCAGATCTGGAAGATTGGTCCAGCCCATTATAAAGATAGGAGTCCATTCGGATTAAGATCCAGGTTTGGGGGCTAGGGACTGGGCTAGGAGTTTTGTTCAAGCCCATCTCCAGTTTTGTACCTTTCTCTCTCTTGCCTTGTTTTCTGGGAACTGGGGCCTTACATCCCATCAAGACCTAAGTCAGGCAGCTGTGGTGAGCGTGTGGGATCTCAGCCAAGAGGCCCTGCCATTCGGGACCCTAGCATACCCTGCCTCCCTCTGCACCCTGACCAAGTAGTCTGGAGCTCTGGGACACAAAAAAACCCACAGATGCCCCAGAAGCGGTCACACAGCAGCCATCCCCCCACAGCCAGAGAGCTGGACTAGACAGGTATCACTGCCGGCTTGCAGCGTCTCCACCTGCGCGAAGCCTGGGCACCACAACAGCAGCCCCAGCAGAGGGCTGGGGTGTCCCAATCCCCTTCCCCGCACCAGCGCTGGGCGTCCCTGCACCTTCCCCCCCCCCCCCCCGCAGCGCTGGGCATCCCAGCACCTCCCCCCCCCCACCAGCGCTGGGCATCCCAGACCTCCCCCCCCCGCAGCGCTGGGCGTCCCTGCACCTCCCCCCCGCAGCGCTGGGCGTCCCTGCACCTCCCCCCCCCCGCAGCGCTGGACATCCCAGCCCCTCCCCTGAGCATCCCCCGATCTCCCCCCCCCCCAGCGCTGGGCGTCCCAGCCCCTCCCCCGGGCATCCCCCGATCTCCCCCGCCCCCCAGCGCTGGACATCCCAGCCCCTCCCCCGGGCATCCCCCGATCTCCCCCCTCCCCAGCGCTGGGCGTCCCAGCCCCTCCCCCGGGCATCCCCCGATTTCCCCCCCCCCAGCGCTGGGCGTCCCAGCCCGTCCCCCGGGCATCCCCCGATCTCCCCTCCCCCCCCCAGCGCTGGGCGTCCCAGCCCCTCCCCCGGGCATCCCCCGATCTCCCCCGCCCCCCAGCGCTGGGCGTCCCAGCCCGTCCCCCGGGCATCCCCCGATCTCCCCCAGCGCTGGGCGTCCCAGCCCCAAGCCGCTCACCCCTGCGAGGCTGCATCCCAGCCGCGGGCTCCCTCTCTGGCCGGGCTGGAGCGGAGAAATGCTGCCGGGGGCCGCCCCCCCCAGCCGGACCCGGCGAGGCTGCGGCAGCTCGGGCCGGGCGGCTGCAGGGGGCGCTGCAGCGCGGGCCCTTCCCGGGGGCGGGGGGGAGCTCGGGCTCACGGGAGCCGCCGCCGCCGCCGCGCGCCGAGAAACTTTCCCCTGCGCCGGGCGCCGCCGGGCCACGGCTCCGCAGGGGGAGGGGAGGCAGCCCCCGGGGGGGCTCCTTGCACGGCCGGGGGGGGGGACGGAGGCTCTGCCGGAGCCGCGGGGGATGCTCGGAGGAGGGAGGAGCGGCCGCGGGTCCCCCCCACCCGCAGCTGGCTGCAGAGACGCCACCGCTCCTAGCCGTGGGGCGCGGGGTTGCAGCAGCACCGGGGGGGGGGGTGCAATCCACAGGCTGCAGCGAGCTGACACATCAAGAGGAGGAGGAGGGGGGGCAGTGTGTGGGGGGCTTTGTGGCAAGTCTCAGCTTGCAGGGCCGGGGGGGGGGCACCTACCGGGGCTGATTCCCCCCCCCCCCAGCTGCGCTTCCCGGGATTCCCCTGCCGCTTGCTGAGCTGAGCCGGGGTAGCGGGGGCTGTTGGCTCCTGGGTACCCGCCACAGGTTCGCGAGCCTAGTCCCGGGCAGCGAGCTTGGCGCCCCCCGGCCGGGAAGGACCCCCCGCCCCGCGGAGCTAGTCACATTGCCACGGTGCAGCCGGGGGGAAGGGGGAAAGGGGGGGGATCTGCTAGCCCTCCCCATCCCTGCCATGAACCCTCCTGCTGCCCGCCTCGCTCCCTGCCCAGCTGCAGGAGGGAAGCGCACAGCTGCTGCGGGCGGTGCCGGAGAGGGAATTACCGCTCGGCTTTCGCCTGGCAAACTGCACCCAGCCGGGGGGAGATACTAGCCGCCGCTCTGCGGGCTGAATGCAAAGGAGCTGCCCAGGGATCCGGGCTCCCTCCGGCCCCCGCCGGGCAGCAGAGACGTTTGGCCCCCAGAGAGAAGCCGGGTGGACGGGCTGCATCTTCTGGCTACTTTCACCAGCTGGAAGACACTGGGCTTTGGAAAAAACCCGCTGTGGGTGAGAGTCTGACCCTGCCTGGACCAGGAGCACAGGACGCTGTGACAAGGAGCCACCCTCGAGAGGGGCAGTTCCCCCCCCCTCCCGCACGTGGGGTCCCCCTGCGAGGCTGGGATGTGGTGACCCGGGTACTAAAGGAACCAGCCTGTGCCCCCCTGGAGCTGCAGCTCTCCTGCGTGGCTGCAGCTTTTCTCCTGCTCAGAGGGGCTGGGACTAGGGGGGCTGCCGCCCCCCCTTGCTTGGCGTGGTTTCCATCATATCCAGGGTTGACAGTTTGGTTCAACAGCTCTCAGCCCCCCCCCCCCCCAAATGGCTCCAGCCCTCCTGCTCTGAAGGGAATGCAGCTACTCCCCAGCCATGCTGGGCTGCCCTGTGCCAGGTGGAAACGTCCCTGGTAGTTGGATTTAGAGGGGATCCTGCAGCGTGAGAGGGGGGTCCAGCCCTGCCTCCCCGCCCCCCTCCCAGCCCACTCAGGATGCTGGCCGGCTGGAGAGAGCTCTCTGCAGGGATTGGTGCCACGCTTTGCTTCCTCCTCTTCTTCTGGCTCTTGTATTCTCAGCCGCCTAAGGAAGGTAAAGTCTCCGCTGTATCATACTCCTGCCAAGGCTGCTGGCTTGTGCCAGCCGGGGCAGGGGGGAGGGTTTAAAGGGGTTGTGTCCCCTTCTGCCACATGCCACCCCAGAGAGCCTGCGTCAGAGCCATCTGGTGCCATGCAACCAGCAGGGATCCCCCTCCTCTCTGAGATTTTGCATCGCAGAGGTAGCATCGCCTGCTGGAGGGGCTGGGGGAAACTTTTCAGCAAGGGCTCCCCATAGGAGAAGAGGTTCAGTCTCCCACTGGACTTAGCCAGGTGCCTGGACTGGTTTTCAAATTGAGAGGCGCTGGCCTGCGGTAGGGGGAGGATTCACCTCTGTGAACTGGGAGTCTGGGGGACTGATAAGCCTTGCGAGCTGAGCCGTTCAGCAAGGAAACTGGGGCTGCCCTTCCTTCCCGAGGCTGCTGGGAGTGCGTGGTGCACTGGGTCAAATGGAGGTAGGTCAGAGCTGGCCCAAGAGATGGGGCTGCCTCTCCTCCCTGTTACCAGCTGCTAAATCACATTAGAAAGAGCATGAGATACAGTCAGTACTTCCCTAATGAGTCCTCTCCATGCAAGGCAATTGCGGTGTCATCCAGTGGGAAGGGAAGGGGTTTGCGCCATCATGAGTGGGGATCTGCCCATAGGACAGTCTCTCCCTTAAGATGTGAGGATACCCTGGGGAAAAGTTTGCTCTAGGGTCTGAAGCATAGGACTGGGAGTTAGGAAGTCTGGGTTCAACCCTTGGCTCTGCCACAGACTTTCTGTGGGACCTTGGGCAAGTCACTTAGTCCCTCTCTGCCTTGGTTTCCCATCTGTGAACTGGAGATCATTGTACCTCTGTTTACTGAGGATTCTTTATTAACAGGGGTAAAGCACTTAGGTGAAAGGTGCTACAAAGTGCAAAATATTATTTCCACGGGGGGCTGGTGCTGTTATATTTACATGGGATAAATTAAAATAAGCTGCCTGGAGAATGAACTCTCTTTAATTGTACAGAGTCCCATATAGTGTGGATTGCAGCTTGGGTGCCCAGGGTGACTCTTCTCCCAGACAAGGGGGGTGGAGGGAGAGAAGTGAAAGTAGAACAGAGAAAGGAAAACTGCCAGGTTAAAAAACCAACCAACCCTGAAGAGCACTGTCAGTTTCCCTTTTTCTCCAGACTGGGGGGCGCTGTATGTTTCACAGTGACTGAACTTTGTCTAGTTCAGTGTCCCACTTTCCAATGTTGTCCCAGCTGGTTTCCAGAAGGCTCTTGGGGATGGCCAGGCATGTATATTGGATGAGAGCTGGAATCTCTCCCTCCATTGTCTTTTGATGGTATCTCATGCAGTACGGATCCTTTTTATAGCTGAATGAAATTCACTTCTAACACTGCTTGGTCTGTACCCAAATTGCTGCCAACATGGGGGAAAAGAGTTTCACACATGACCCAAGGAAAGACAGTAGGAAATTGGAAGAGAAGCTGTTAAAATGGCATGGGAATTGGGGTGAAAAATTGCTAAGAACACCCCCCTTTTGTGGGGCTCAATCCTGCGGGAGTGCTGCATCCCTTGACCTAGGGACGTGGTGGAATTTCCATCCTTGGAGGTTTTTAAGGCCTGGTTTGACAAAGCCCTGCCTAGGATGATTTAGTTGGGGATTGGTCCTGCTCTGAGCAGGGGGTTGGACTAGATGACCTCTTGGGGTCTCTTCCAACCCTAATCTTCTATGATTCTGCATGAATTGAGGTTGCTTGGCACCTCAAAGGACAGGCCCCGTGCTACGTAACTGATTTGCTGTTCAATCTTCTCCTCCGCTTTCTTGCTGCTAATTTGCCGCGTGACTGCCGGGGCTGGCAGCAACCTGAATAAACCATGCCAAGACGCTTGCTCGCCCCCTGAATCGACACCGTTACGCTGAGCGCTTCAGCAAGCCTGCCGCGTCTCCCTCCCCTCCAGAGGCTGCGCTTGCAAATGAGGACGTGAGAGGAGCGTTGCTGAGCCATGTGGATCCATAAATAATGCCACAATTACCAACTGTAACTAAACATTTATGCAATAATTCAAATGATGCAGCATTACTCAGCCAAGCAAGAGACAAGTTCAAGCCTGGCCTTGGGCGTGGAAGAGGCTAGAACTGCTAAAGCATCAGATGGGGTTGGTAAAGCTGCAGGATAGAACAGCTAGAGGGTGCAATGCTCCTGACTCCACAGCACCCCCTGCTGGGCAATTTGTAAAGCAGCTGGGAACTACTAGTCATTATTCATCCTTGTTAGAGGTAAGGGGCTGCCCCAGATTGCAAATGTCAGAGGAAAGGAACCCCAGTTTCCTTCTGGTTTAAGATATTAAACCAGAAAGCCCTGCTTAACAAATGGGTAGAGAGAAGGCCTAGTGAGAGAGTCAGCACAATCTAGCGGATTGAACCAGGAAATCCTAAATTCAAACCTCAGCTCTGCCATTAACTCACTGGGTGGGTTTGAGGAAATCATGTGACCTTTCTGGGCCAAATTTATGCTCTGAGTTACACAGGTGTAAATCCAGAGTAACTTCAGTGGAGTCACTTCTGATTCACTGTGGAGTAAGTGAGAATTTGGCCCTCTCTCAATTTGACATGCGTGTGTTTTAGTTGCTCCCGTCTGTACAATGGAGACAGGTGCACTTAACTACATCAGATGTGGTTTGGGAGGATCAATCAGTTAATGTTCTCTAGGCAAGTGCTAAGTATAATGCTCAGATGTGTGTGCGTGTGGCTGGGTGCATGCCTGTGCCCTGGTGGAGGGGGAAGTAGTTTCCAGTCATTTCAAGGGGGAGTTCTGATTTAAAAACTAGTGGCACAAAAAGACATCCCCCTGCCCCAGCTGGGTAACTGGAGGGCATAGAATTTGAATGGCTCTGAGCAAATTTTGAAATGAACACTTCCTTGAGCAGAAAAATTTCAGAGAGACCCTAACATGTTCAGAGCCGTGATTCTCAGTGCCCTTGCCCTGCTTGAGAGTTTCTTCTCATACTGCTTCTGATGGAAGCAAACAACTCAGAGCAGTTCTCTTGCATTCCTTGTGGCGTGCAGTTGTGTATGAGTGCAGAGCTGGTAGCGCCCGCTCCTTTAGAAGGAGGATTTAGTTTGGATTCATATTAGCTGCTTTCCAAGCTGCCCTCATTCTTGTGCTGGAGCATTTTGCAACGTGTGACTCATAAAATCTCCTCCAGACATTATTGAAATCGCCCATTGTCCAAATGGCCACAGCTAATTGGCAGTGTATGTGTGGGCAGGGGGAATGGTGCATCCCCCTGGTGCAGATCCCAGAGACTCCCAAGCCAAACCATAATCCCTGCTGAATCAATGGCAAATCTCCCACTGATTTCATTGGAACAAGCATTTGGCCCAGAGGATGCCTGGCTGTGGACAGCAGAGGCTTCAAAGCTACCAAGCACTAGGCCAAACATGGCTCACACTGGAGCTGCCTATAAAAACACTTGTGACTGCCTGTAGCAGCCTGTAGGGTTGCATCTTCAGCAGTGACCCTTCCTGCACCCAGCAGAGGCTGGGAATGATGGCTGAAGCCCCTAATACTCATCCACAGACTCCCTTTTTAACAGATTCTCCCCGGTGACTGGTCTGTGCATTTTTAAAAATTTGGTAATGACGAGGGACGGTCAGTGTTATTGACCCATCACTTAGGAATGGTCCATGGGGTGCACATCTCAGCCCAGTGAATTTTTCCTGCTCCTGTCTCTCTCCACGTGGTGCTTTTCTCTGTCTAATACAGACTGGGGCTCCTGAAGACGTCTCGCTCTTGTCACCCGAGGAGAGGAGAAGAAAACGCCCTGTCTCTTCCGTGCTATTTTCAAGGGGCTGATTGAGAGAGGAGCTAGAAGCAGGAGCCTGGCTGTTTTAAATCTAGGAACACTGAATGCCAGGCACACAATTCATCTCAATGTAATGAGAGGGATAGCGGTGTGTTAAATAATTGCCCCAAGGAATGGAGGCTTTGGATTCATAGCCAAGTGCAAACTGCAGCTGTCCATTGGCATTTGTCAGTGTTGCCTTTGATGGGCATTTAAAACCAATGTTGACTCAGTTACCCAGAACTTCCAGGGGATGAACTCCCCCGCTCTTCCACTTTAAATGCCAAGTTTAATAGCCTGGGTCCATTGAACTCAGTGGGTGTTTTGCCACTGACTTTCCTCTGGAGCACCATTTCACCCCACAGCTGTACTGAAAGCCTTTTGCAGCATTGGGAACTGTATGTACATAGCTCCCAGGGCTTGGTAGAAGGCTGGGTGTCCATCCAGACCTCAGAAGCACAGATGGTAGGGGAGGCATCCATGACACGGTCTCTCTGTTAAACGGAACTGGGAGTAAACTTGGCTTGAATAATGGTTCCAGCTAAACTGGTTTCTAAGCTGATTTAGCTGATGGGAGTGGATGGAGTCAATGTGTGTTTGAAAACCATGCTAGCTAGTTATCTATCCATCCATGGCAATTGCTCTAACACTTGAGCATCCAGGCAGTGGACAGGCATACAGTCTGAGCTGGATGGCTTATTCCCTTGAGCAGGAGGCTGGTCCAAAGAGACACTGCTTCATGTCTTCAAGTCTCATCCTGAGCTCCAAGCAGAGTGAATTCCACAGTGCCTGACCCCGGCACGTTTCAAACTGGGCCCAGCATTGAAACCAAGCAGCCTGCAGTTCAGGGGAGAGGCAGGTGGAGCAGAGCACGGGCCCACAGGGGTTTCTGGCCAGCTGGAGCATTTAAGAGAGTCAGGCCTGATCACATCAATCTAGAGAGTCTGCCCTGAGGGGCAGGGCACTTGCTCTGTGGAAATGTGGCTGTACTGGTGAGACAGGCTGTCCAGGAATCCGGAAACTCACCGTTGTGCAGAGAGCCTGGCACAGGTATAGCATTGTAGGTTTTTGGCTGGCTTTCATCCGGAAGAAGCGCTGGGTGGGGCTGGAAGAGACGAGACAGTGAGTCCAATCAAGCTCTCCAGGCCTTCCTCACTTGTCTTCAATTGAGTCCCTCCTGTTTTACTCCCGTTAGTGGGAGCAGGAGCCACCTCAGCGTTCGTCAGGACAACAGGGAAGCTCCAGCCGGCGGGCCACACAAGACTAACAAAGCAGTCACATCCCAGTTACTCAGCAGGACTGCAGGGCAAAGCTATTGCTGAAGAAAGAAGTGGCTATATTTTCAGATCAATTAAAAAAAGAAAAAAGACTAAGGATAAATACATTAAAAGGCTGTGAGACGCTCAGACACTATTGTTATGTGAGGCCAGATGGGGACCATAGATTTAAGAATCAAAGAAGTTCTGAAAGCTTTGTAATGTTTTGCCCTCCGTTTACTATGAATTAAGGGCCTGATTCTGTGATGTGGCAAGTGCCCAACTCCTGTTCACTTGAGCAGGAGCTGAAGATGCTCAGCACTTTGTAGGATAGGTCCCCAAATTGCTGAAGGTTATTATTGAAGTGTAAACATATTTAGAAAATATTTTCAATGGTTTTTTTTTTGTATTTCCTGATGACCCAGATCTGCTTTTGGGTCTAGAATTCAGCTCCAGCGCTTGGAGGTGTTAAGATTTGACAGTTCACTGGTTCGGTCCATTCCACAGACAGCCCATTTGGATCAGAGTTTAGCTCTTGCTTTCGACACAGTCGCCCCAAATGCTTGGGAACTGAATTATAGAATCTTAGGATTGGAAGGGACCTCAGGAGGTCATCTAGTCCAACCCCCTGCTCAAAGCAGGGCCTATCCCCAACTAAATCATCCCAGCCAGGGCTTTGTCAAGCCTGACCTTAAAAGCTTCTAAGGAAGGAGATTCCACCACCTCCCTAAGTAACCCATTCCAGTGCTTCACCACCGTCCTAGGAAAAACTTTTTCACTAATATGCAACCTAAACCTCCCCCACTGCAACTTGAGACCATTGCTCCTCGTTCTGTCATCTGCTACCACTGAGAACCGCCTAGATCCATCCTCTTTGGAACCCCCTTTCAGGTAGTTGAAAGCAGTTATCAAATCCCCCCTCATTCTTCTCTTCTGCAGATTAAATAATCCCAGTTGAGACCCATCTCTAGCTATTGTAGGTACTTATATGGCCCGCATCACCATAACATCCAACTGCCTCACACTCTTTGAATAATCATATCTTGCTCTTCTGTAGCACTTGTGACAGAGTTGGGCCAGATGGCTATAGGAGAGTAATAGAAGTCAGATATATTAGCCCCAGGCTAAGTAGGTCCCTTTTCCCTGGGTAAGGTAACAGGGAAGGTTTTTTTTTTTTTTTTTTTTTTTTTTTTTTTTTTTTTTTTTTTTTATTTGAAACAGAAAAGAAATTTATTTGTAACAGTTACAGAGAATACAAAAGGATAAAAAAAAAACTTAGCAACAAAACAACGCAATCAGAAGGTATAACACAACAGCTTTCAGGAGGGAGAGGTGTTCAGGTTAGCCCAGGCCCAGAGCGGGGGGGCTTCCTCGACACTCGTGGTCTTCCACCCTCCTGAGTTACCTGGTGGCCTAGAGCGGGGGGGCTTCCTCGACACACGTGGTCTTCCGCCCTCTCGAGTTACCTAGTGCCACGCCCAGGGTCACCGACCCTCCCTCTCCTGAGAGTGCCCGACAAGATGGGCACGGCTGCGGGGTGGGTGGTTGGGAGGGAGGGGGGTACACCCATGTATTATAGGACCCCTCTTAGAAGACAGTAATGATGGTATTCACAGCAACTAACGGCTGTGACTGGCGGCTCTCGCTCTTTCCCTCAATCAGAGGGTCAGACGGAGGGAACCGGACGGGGTCACCGAGCAGAGAACCCCGGACAGCGCCCACCGCTCCTCAAAGGTGTCAAGGGAGTCGGTGGACGCTGCCCAGAGGAACTCCGCCCGGATACGTGAATGTACTGAAAGTCGGAAAACGGCCTCACAATCGCAGGACGCCTCATGAGCCAACCTCCGCTCTCTGGTCTTATAAATGGCTGTTTTAGCCAAGGCTAGGAGGAGGTTAACCAGGAGATCCCGCGACTTGGTGGGGCCACGGATGGGGAGTGTATAGATAAAGAGGTGGGGGGAGAAATGAAGCCAAAAGCGCAAAAGAATATTTGTGAGGAGCCGAAAAAAAGGCTGCAATCTAGCACACTCTAAATAGACGTGCGCCAGGGTTTCCCTCACATTGCAAAAAGGGCAAGTCTCCGGAAGGGAGGTAAAACGTGTCAAAAACACGCCCGTGCTCACAGCCCCGTGAAGGAGCCGCCAACTGATGTCCCCGACGGGCCTCGGGACCAAGGTGGAGTACAGGCTGGCCCACCGAGGTTGCACACCCTCCAAAGGTGGTAAGAGATCTCGCCACTTTGTATCGGGGCGGGACACCAGGGTGCGGGCATGAAGGGTATGAAGCGTGAGTGTATATAAATATTGCCGTGATGCAACTTGAAAACCGACCGGTTGCAGTTCATGCAGCCGGCTTGCAGTGAAAGGATGAGGGGTGTGTTGGGATCGGCAGGGTAGGGGCCCAATAAAAAGGTCCGGCGGGCCTGGGGTAAGGGATGGGCGGGGCGCGCCCTCGCGCAAGGCTCGGCTAACATAAGCCCGAGCGGCGGGGGTCAGAGCGGCCTCCACCTCCTGAAGCACGCGCCGGGGGGTGCGAAGGCTGGAGAGCCCCATGCGTCGAGCGAGCGTCAGGGGATCCAGCCAGTCCCCCCGGTCGTAGTCCAGGAGGTCCCCGACCCTCGTAACTCCCGCCAGGACCAACCTCTGGCGCACCGTGCGGGACTCCGCCGCCTGCACACAAAGTTGGGGGTTGTGTAGCAGGGGCTCCGTGAGGAGATCTGCCCCCACGATGGCCGCCACGGACCTGGTCGTTGAAAACAGTTTCCAGGCCCGGAGGAGGTCCTGGTAGAAATCCGGCAGCCCGGAGAGGTCTCGCGGAAAACCTCTCGGACAAAGATAAAAGAGCTGTCGGTCATATCGGAGCCCATGGAAGCGGCGTAAAAAGGCATGCGCCAATATGCTCCACGTCGAACTACCTGCACTATAAAGGAGCCTCTGCAGGGCCTGGAGGCGGAAAACGCGGACCTGAGTGTACAGACACTTCAGGCCCTGCCCTCCTTCCTTCAGGGGCAAGTGGAGAACTCCAACAGGGGCCCAGTGCAATCCTGACCAAAAGAACTCCAGAATCAATCTCCGGAGGTGGGACAGGAAACCCGGGGCCGGGGCTAGGGTGTTGAGCCGGTACCAGAGCGTGGACAGGACTAGTTGGTTAAGCACCAGTGCTCTCCCCCGAAGGGAGAGACATCGGAGTAGCCTCGTCCATTTCCTGATCCGCTCAATCACGCCGCCTTCCAAATTTTGCCAGTTCTCCGGCGGAGAAGGGTGCGTGGCAGAAAGGTAAACGCCGAGATAGAGCAGAGGGCCGGCACTCCACCGGATGGTCTGAAGCGCGGGTGGGAGGGAGCTTACCTGCCGCCAGCCCCCTACCGCCAAGCCAGAGCTCTTGACCCAGTTGACTCGGGCGGAGGAGGCTGCCGAAAAGATGGTTTGGCATGCCTCCACTCGCACCAAGTCGCCCGGGTCCTGGACCACGAGGAGGACGTCATCGGCGTACGCCGACAGGACCAGCCGTAGCTCCGGCTCCCGCAGCACCAACCCCGTCAACCTCCTGCGGAGGAGACAGAGGAAAGGCTCGATCGCCAGAGCATACAGCTGGCCTGAGAGGGGGCACCCCTGCCGCACCCCTCGCCCGAAGCTGACCGGTTCGGTCAGGGTCCAGTTGAGCCTAACCAGACACTCCGCGGAGGCGTACAGCACCCGGAGAAAACTCACAAACTGAGGTCCGAATCCAAACGCTCGCAGGGTGCTCAGGAGGTACCCATGATCTACCCTATCGAACGCCTTCTCCTGATCAAGAGACAGGAGGGCGAACGACAGACCGTCTCTCCGCCCGAGTTCCAAAAGGTCTCGGACGAAAAAGAGGTTGTCGAAAATGCTGCGACCCGGGACAGTATAGGTCTGGTCTGGGTGAATCACGTCCGCCATCACGGACCCCAGCCGCAGCGAGATTGCTTTCGCTACGATTTTGTAATCCGTGCTGAGGAGTGAGAGGGGACGCCAGTTTCGTAAGTCGCGGAGGTCCCCCTTCTTCGGCAGCAAGGCGAGCACCGCTCGTCTGCACGAGAGAGGGAGGACCCCGCCCTGCAAGGACTCAGCCCAGACAGCGACTAGGTCTGGGCCAAGGATGTCCCAGAACGCGCGGTAAAACTCCACGGTCAGCCCGTCCATGCCCGGAGATTTATTGGTGGGCATGCGACGGAGGGCTTCCGAGAACTCGGCCAGGGTGAGAGGCAGCTCTAGCCGGTCTCGGTCGCCCACGCTGACCGTGGGGAGTTCCTCCCAGAGCACCCCGCAAGCGCCAGGATCGGTCGGATCCGGGGAGAAAAGGTTTGCGTAGAAGTCACGGGCCCTCCCACACATCTCCTCCGGATCCGTGAGGGGGGTGCCGTCTTCCGCTAGAAGGCAGGTGACGTGTTTTTTGGCCCCCCTCGTTTTCTCCAGGGCGTAGAAGAAGCGGGAGCCGCGATCCATCTCCCGAAGGAGGCGGATGCGGGACCGGACAAAGGCACCTCGGGCCCGGTGGTCCTCGAGGGCTCGAAGTTCCTCCCGCTTCTCCCGGCACGCTCCGCAGAGGGACGGGTCCCCGGGGCTGGCGGCCAGGCGCCTCTCCAGCTCTAAGACCTCCCGTTCCAACTGCTCTATCGCCGCATTTCTCCGTCGGCTGGTGCCCCGAGTGTAGTTGCGGCAGAAGAGCTTGGCACGTACCTTCCCCAAATCCCACCAGCGCCGCACCGAGGGAAAGGCACGCCACTGCTCCCGCCAGGCCAGCCAAAACTCCCGGAAGAACATCACAAAGCTCTCGTCCTCCAACAGGCTGTTATTAAAATGCCAGTAAGCCGGCCCCGGTCCCTCTGCGCGGAGGGAGACCGTGACGGCAACCAAATGATGGTCGGAAAAAGGGGCCGGCCGAATGGTGGAGGAGTGGGCCTGTGAAAGATGGAGACGGGATAAATAAATACGGTCTAACCGAGAGCGGTGTGACCGACGGGCCTCCACCCGAACGAAGGTAAACGTGGAAGTATCATCTGGGTGATGGTCACGCCAGACGTCCACTAGGGAGTGATAATCAACTATGTCTCGGAGAATGGTCGCAGCGGCCGGGCTCGGCTCGGCCCCCGAGCGGTCCCGTTCCTCGAGGGTGGTGTTAAAGTCCCCTCCCAGGATTAGGCACTCGTGTGAATCTAGGGTGTCGAGAAATTCGGACACCTGCTGGTAAAATTGTGGCCGCTGTGAACTCACTTGCGGGGCATAAATATTAACAAAATTGACCACGAGCCCCTCCAGACGAACTCGGAGGTGCAACAAGTGGCCCGGCACGGCCTCAGTGACTCCTAGCACCTCGGGCCGCAGGGTGGGGGAGAACAGGGTCGCCACTCCAGCTTGCCAAGCCGTGCAGTGGCTGAAGTATACCCCGTCCCCCCACTCCAGCCGCCACCTATCCTCGGCGGTCGGGTCCGTGTGGGTCTCCTGCAGGAAAACCACAGAGTACCCCCCCTCCCGGAGGTAGGAGAGCACCTGGGACCTGCGGAGAGCCATCCTACAGCCCCTGGTGTTCAGGGTTACAATGATGAGAGGTGTCATGCGGAGGGCTGGGGGGGTGGGGAGTTCTCATTGGTGGGGGTACACGAGGCTCCCGGCGGGTCGCGTAGCAACCCGTGTCCCATCCCGTGAGTAAGTAAATCTTTCCGGAAGCTGCGGGCCCGCTCGTAGGCCGCGGCACCGCCCTTCCCTTGCCCTCTACCCTCCCTCATAAGGGCTCTCGCGGCCCGAAGGAGTCGATCAAAGTCCCCCCACTGCTGGAGAGCCAGCTGTGCCCTATCGCGGGCACCACGGCATTGTTTTAAGAACTCCCGTAGTGCATGCTGCAGCTCATGGGGGGGTAGGGTTACAATTCCCAGAGCAGTCCCTGGTGCGGCTTTTAATACAACCTCGTGGTCCGCTAAGGCGGGTAGGCAGGGTGCGGACCGCCGACGGGGTGTCTGACAGGCTGGGGTTGTTAACTCCATCTCGTGCCTTGGGGCGGACGGGGATGGCAGGGGGAAAGGTGCAACTCCTGGGGAGTCGCAACTAGAAAACGTAAAGACTGCTCCCTGGGGGGAAGCTGCAAAAGGCGGAAAAGAAATAACCCCAGGGGCGGCGGTAGCCTTGCAGGAGGAGGGAAACTGAACCGGAATAGGGGTGGGGGCAGGGGCAGAGGTAAGGCCCTGGGCTTCAGGAGGCGAGCAACAAAAAGAAGGTGCCTCCCGAGCAGGGTCGGGGGTTAAGGGGCAAGGGAGGGGGCTCCGAGGAATGCTAGGTACTGGCTCCGGGGTGGTCGTGGCAGCCATGGCCTCAGGTGGTAAACCACTTTCCATGGGGTGCTCACCTGGAAAGGCGGTCAGGGGGAAAGAACATGGGGAGAGGGGGCCTGGGGTGAGATTGCCCAAATCGAGGCCGGCCGTCAATAAATCATCCCCTCCCTGGGTGACCGGGGTCAAATCAAGGGCTTCAATCTCTGCGTACACAGAGGAGAGGCCAACTCCCACCACCCCAGGGGCCTCTCCGCTAGGGCCCGCCTCGACGGTCACGTCGGGGTTCGCTGGGAGTTCAGGTGGTATCCGGTTAGAAGGGGCTTCCTCCGGGGCTTCGGAGGGGAGGGTCCCCCGCGGAGGGGGGATTCCACCCTCCAATGCTGGTCTATCTTCACCTCCCGACACCAGCGAATGGATCTCACTCGTGGCCGAGGCAGGAGGCTCAAGGTCGGTACCTCCCTTCCTGGTCTTCCGGGGGGCTTCCGCGTCAGATGAATGCAGCGGAGCTCGAGCCCTCCGCTTGCCTCGCTTCCCCTGGACTACAGTCCAGCCCTCCATGGCGTCGTCCGGGGGTTGAATAGCAGGGGACGGAGCGGGGCGCGGAGGCAGAGGTTCAGGGGTTTGGGGGGGTAGCGGTAAGGCAGCATTAGGGGCGGGGGGTTCTCCGTGGGGCGAGCCCTCTCCTGCACCCGGCAAAAGCTTTGCCACACCCCCCTCCATGGACTCTGCCGAGGTGGTTACGGCAAGAGTGGGACTCCCGTGGTCGCCCGGGCGTTGTTGGAGGGGCGCCTCTTGGGCCCGGACGGGGGCAGCGGTGGATCGGGTGGGAGGGGGGGTGGTGTCGGGTGCCGGGTGGCCGGGGGTGTCGGCAACAACAGGGCCGATATCCCGCCGGGTCTCGGGGGTCTCAGGAGCCCCTCTCCCCCGGGCCAAAGGGCAGTCCCTGCGGACATGCCCTGCCGAGCGGCAGAGGTAGCACCGGGCCTCTCCGGTGGAATAAAAGACCCTATAGCGGGCTCCCTGGTAGGGAACTTGGAAGGACCCCTCGAGCGCCTCTCCGTCACGCACCCCCGCCGGCAGTGAAATCTGCACTTGCCGGCGGAACGAAAGGACGTGACGGAGGGCGGGGTCCTTACAGCCTAACGGGAGAGGGCTAATAACAGAGACAAGCTTCCCCAGGGCGGAAAGAGCAGGTAACAGGGCAACATTAGGCAAAAAGGGAGGAACGGAGGTGAGGACGAAGCGAACGCCCAGATCTTCTAGCGGTTCTAGGGGGAGAAACACCCCCCCCACCACTAGGCCCTTCTCCACCGCCTCCTGGGCGGCAGTCTCCGAGGCCAGAAAAAAAACGACCTTCCCATACATCTTAGAGGCCGCCACAATGGCCATGGGTCCTACCACTTTCGCCAACGCCTGCACGTATGCCTCCACGTGGGGCGAGGCGGGCACTAGGAGGCAACGGACACCGTGCTTCCTGGTCAGGGCGGGAAAAGGGCCTCGATTGCTAGTGATGGCAGCGGAGGCAGTGGGTGGGCGAGATGAGGAGGCGGCAGGTGAGGGGGGGCCTGTCGCCACCCGGGCATACGTCCTGGGGGCCGGGGGAGGGATGGTCGCAGAGCTGGTGGAGGGAACAGCTGGGAGGGGTGCCGCGATCGATGACGAGGCCACTGTGGTGGGGGCGGCCTCTGCCACGGAGGGTCCAGCGGCATTAGCGGGGCCCTTCCCTTTTGGCCCGCTTCGATTTTTCCGTCTAACCGGGGGGGGGTTCCTAGAATCTAATGGGGCAGAAACCAGAGCAGCAGTAGTAAGCGCCCCGGTGCCTCCTACTGCCGATGCCCCAGCGGGGGCGGTGGCAGGGGTTCTAACAATGGAGGCGGTGGGGAAATCTTGAGGGGTGGGCAGGAGGGTAGATAAGGAAGGGGCAACCAATTTCGGTGGAGGGGCCTTGCGTCCCTCCTTCTCTGCCATTGTAAGCAGGGAGAGACAGGGAGACACTGGGAGGGGGAGGGGGGGCAAAAATCGGGGTCCGGTAGTAGGGGTAGGCTATGGGGTAAACAATCCGGGGGGGGGGGTGGAGGGAGGACAACCCACCACAAGTGTCCAAAGAGTCTCGCTTGGTTGGTTATTATGCCGGTCCAAAAGGCAAAGTCCAAAGCAAACAGCTGGATCTGAAGGCAGATGGCAGATTGCCAGCAGGGACGAAGCAGCGGGGGCCGTGATAGTCGTAGTAGTGGTGGGGGGGTTGGGGGCACCGATGGATCTGGGGGTAGCTCCCTGCTACACCCTGTGCCGCCACAGACGCAGCTGAAATGCAGTCAACTCCCCCCCCCCCCCGAGGGTAGAATTCAAAAGAAATCCCTCAGTCTTACGGCCTCTCTCCACGGTGATTTATAGCTGCCCGGGCGAAATTCTCCGGCCTCTGGCGTCTGCTACAGCTGTTGGCTCTGTCCCAAGGCTCTCGGAAAAAGTCCAGGCAAAAAACAAAACAGCTGGGTCTGGGGGGGTCCACTCCCCTCTCCGGACAGCAGATCGGCAGTCCTCCCCCCCTCCTCCGGGGGTTTCAAATTAGCAAAGAGCAAAGTCCAAAAGCAGGTATCGGAGGGGGGGGGTGCTGGCGACCGGCCAGCACACTAACGCAGCTCAAAAAAACGGGAAAAAACGAAACCAAAAAAACAAAGCGTCCGGCCCAAACGCGGGGGGGGAAACTAAGCAAAAGGAAAAGTGTGAAAAATCCGGGCCGGGGGGCTTTAGGAAAGGAAGGAAAGCAGATAGCTCAGGAGCGAGTGAAGAACGATTCCGTCTCCTTAACAGGGAAGGTTTTTTTTTTTTTTTATTGAAACAGAAAAGAAATTTATTTGTAACAATTACAGAGAATACAAAAGGATAAAGAAAAACTTAGCAACAAAACAACGCAATCAGAAGGTATAACACAACAGCTTTCAGGAGGGAGAGGTGTTCAGGTTAGCCCAGGCCCAGAGCGGGGGGGCTTCCTCGACACTCGTGGTCTTCCACCCTCCTGAGTTACCTGGTGGCCTAGAGCGGGGGGGCTTCCTCGACACTCGTGGTCTTCCACCCTCTCGAGTTACCTAGTGCCACGCCCAGGGTCACCGACCCTCCCTCTCCTGAGAGTGCCCGACAAGATGGGCACGGCTGCGGGGTGGGTGGTTGGGAGGGAGGGGGGTACACCCATGTATTATAGGACCCCTCCTAGAAGACAGTAATGATGGTATTCACAGCAACTAACGGCTGTGGCTGGAGGCTCTCGCTCTTTCCCTCAATCAGAGGGTCAGACGGAGGGAACCGGACGGGGTCACCGAGCAGAGAACCCCGGACAGCGCCCACCGCTCCTCAAAGGTGTCAAGGGAGTCGGTGGACGCTGCCCAGAGGAACTCCGCCCGGATACGTGAATGTACTGAGAGTCGGAAAACGGCCTCACAATCGCAGGACGCCTCATGAGCCAACCTCCGCTCTCTGGTCTTATAAATGGCTGTTTTAGCCAAAGCTAGGAGGAGGTTAACCAGGAGATCCCGCGACTTGGTGGGGCCACGGATGGGGAGTGTATAAATAAAGAGGTGGGGGGAGAAATGAAGCCAAAAGCGCAAAAGAATATTTGTGAGGAGCCGAAAAAGAGGCTGCAATCTGGCACACTCTAAATAGACGTGCGCCAGGGTTTCCCTCACGTTGCAAAAAGGGCAAGTCTCCGGAAGGGAGGTAAAACGTGTCAAAAACACGCCCGTGCTCACAGCCCCGTGAAGGAGCCGCCAACTGATGTCCCCGACGGGCCTCGGGACCAAGGTGGAGTACAGGCTGGCCCACCGAGGTTGCTCACCCTCCAAAGGTGGTAAGAGATCTCGCCACTTTGTATCGGGGCGGGACACCAGGGTGCGGGCATGAAGGGTATGAAGCGTGAGTGTATATAAGTATTGCCGTGATGCAACTTGAAAACCGACCGGTTGCAGTTCATGCAGCCGGCTTGCAGTGAAAGGATGAGGGGTGTGTTGGGATCGGCAGGGTAGGGGCCCGATGGAAAGGTCCGGCGGGCCTGGGGTAAGGGATGGGCGGGGTGCGCCCTCGCGCAAGGCTCGGCTAACATAAGCCCGAGCGGCGGGGGTCAGAGCGGCCTCCACCTCCTGAAGCACGCGCCGGGGGGTGCGAAGGCTGGAGAGCCCCATGCGTCGAGCGAGCGTCAGGGGATCCAGCCAGTCCCCCCGGTCGTAGTCCAGGAGGTCCCCGACCCTCGTAACTCCCGCCAGGACCAACCTCTGGCGCACCGTGCGGGACTCCGCCGCCTGCACACAAAGTTGAGGGTTGTGTAGCAGGGGCTCCGTGAGGAGATCTGCCCCCACGATGGCCGCCACGGACCTGGTCGTTGAAAACAGTTTCCAGGCCCGGAGGAGGTCCTGGTAGAAATCCGGCAGCCCGGAGAGGTCTCGCGGAAAACCTCTCGGACAAAGATAAAAGAGCTGTCGGTCATATCGGAGCCCATGGAAGCGGCGTAAAAAGGCATGCGCCAATATGCTCCACGTCGAACTACCTGCACTATAAAGGAGCCTCTGCAGGGCCTGGAGGCGGAAAACGCGGACCTGAGTGTACAGACACTTCAGGCCCTGCCCTCCTTCCTTCAGGGGCAAGTGGAGAACTCCAACAGGGGCCCAGTGCAATCCTGACCAAAAGAACTCCAGAATCAATCTCCGGAGGTGGGACAGGAAACCCGGGGCCGGGGCTAGGGTGTTGAGCCGGTACCAGAGCGTGGACAGGACTAGTTGGTTAAGCACCAGTGCTCTCCCCCGAAGGGAGAGACATCGGAGTAGCCTCGTCCATTTCCTGATCCGCTCAATCACGCCGCCTTCCAAATTTTGCCAGTTCTCCGGCGGAGAAGGGTGCGTGGCAGAAAGGTAAACGCCGAGATAGAGCAGAGGGCCGGCACTCCACCGGATGGTCTGAAGCGCGGGTGGGAGGGAGCTTACCTGCCGCCAGCCCCCCACCGCCAAGCCAGAGCTCTTGACCCAGTTGACTCGGGCGGAGGAGGCTGCCGAAAAGATGGTTTGGCATGCCTCCACTCGCGCCAAGTCGCCCGGGTCCTGGACCACGAGGAGGACGTCATCGGCGTACGCCGACAGGACCAGCCGCAGCTCCGGCTCCCGCAGCACCAACCCCGTCAACCTCCTGCGGAGGAGACAGAGGAAGGGCTCGATCGCCAGAGCGTACAGCTGGCCTGAGAGGGGGCACCCCTGCCGCACCCCTCGCCCGAAGCTGACCGGTTCGGTCAGGGTCCAGTTGAGCCTAACCAGACACTCCGCGGAGGCGTACAGCACCTGGAGAAAACTCACAAACTGAGGTCCGAATCCAAACGCTCGCAGGGTGCTCAGGAGGTACCCATGATCTACCCTATCGAACGCCTTCTCCTGATCGAGAGACAGGAGGGCGAACGACAGACCGTCTCTCCGCCCGAGTTCCAAAAGGTCTCGGACTAAAAAGAGGTTGTCAAAAATGCTGCGACCCGGGACAGTATAGGTCTGGTCTGGGTGAATCACGTCCGCCATCACGGACCCTAGCCGCAGCGAGATTGCTTTCGCTACGATTTTGTAATCCGTGCTGAGGAGTGAGAGGGGACGCCAGTTTCGTAAGTCGCGGAGGTCCCCCTTCTTCGGCAGCAAGGCGAGCACCGCTCGTCTGCACGAGAGAGGGAGGACCCCGCCCTGCAAGGACTCAGCCCAGACAGTGACTAGGTCTGGGCCAAGGATGTCCCAGAACGCGCGGTAAAACTCCACGGTCAGCCCGTCCATGCCCGGAGATTTATTGGTGGGCATGCGACGGAGGGCTTCCGAGAACTCGGCCAGGGTGAGAGGCAGCTCTAGCCGGTCTCGGTCGCCCACGCTGACCGTGGGGAGTTCCCCCCAGAGCACCCCGCAAGCGCCAGGATCGGTCGGATCCGGGGAGAAAAGGTTTGCGTAGAAGTCACGGGCCCTCCCACACATCTCCTCCGGATCCGTGAGGGGGGTGCCGTCTTCCGCTAGAAGGCAGGTGACGTGTTTTTTGGCCCCCCTCGTTTTCTCCAGGGCGTAGAAGAAGCGGGAGCCGCGATCCATCTCCCGAAGGAGGCGGATGCGGGACCGGACAAAGGCACCTCGGGCCCGGTGGTCCTCGAGGGCTCGAAGTTCCTCCCGCTTCTCCCGGCACGCTCCGCAGAGGGACGGGTCCCCGGGGCTGGCGGCCAGGCGCCTCTCCAGCTCTAAGACCTCCCGTTCCAACTGCTCTATCGCCGCATTTCTCCGTCGGCTGGTGCCCCGAGTGTAGTTGCGGCAGAAGAGCTTGGCGCGTACCTTCCCTAAATCCCACCAGCGCCGCACCGAAGGAAAGGCACGCCACTGCTCCCGCCAGGCCAGCCAAAACTCCCGGAAGAACATCACAAAGCTCTCGTCCTCCAACAGGCTGTTGTTAAAATGCCAGTAAGTCGGCCCCGGTCCCTCTGCACGGAGGGAGACCGTGACGGCAACTAAATGATGGTCGGAAAAAGGGGCCGGCCGAATGGTGGAGGAGTGGGCCTGTGAGAGATGGAGACGGGATAGGTAAATACGGTCTAACCGAGAGCGGTGTGACCGACGGGCCTCCACCCGAACAAAGGTAAAGGTGGAAGTATCATCTGGGTGATGGTCACGCCAGACGTCCACTAGGGAGTGATAGTCGACTATGTCTCGGAGAATGGTCGCGGCGGCCGGGCTCAGCTCGGCCCCCGAGCGGTCCCGTTCCTCGAGGGTGGTGTTAAAGTCCCCTCCCAGGATCAGGCACTCGTGTGAATCTAGGGTGTCGAGAAATTCGGACACCTGCTGGTAGAATTGTGGCCGCTGTGAACTCACTTGCGGGGCATAGATATTAGCAAGATTGACCACGAGCCCCTCCAGACGAACTCGGAGGTGCAACAAGTGGCCCGGCACGGCCTCAGTGACTCCTAGCACCTCGGGCCGCAGGGTGGGGGAGAACAGGGTCGCCACTCCAGCTTGCCAAGCCGTGCAGTGGCTGAAGTATACCCCGTCCCCCCACTCCAGCCGCCACCTGTCCTCGGCGGTTGGGTCCGTGTGGGTCTCCTGCAGGAAAACCACAGAGTACCCCCCCTCCCGAAGGTAGGAGAGCACCTGGGACCTGCGGAGAGCCATCCTACAGCCCCTGGTGTTCAGGGTTACAATAGTGAGAGGTGTCATGCGGAGGGCTGGGGGAATGGGGAGTTCTCATTGGTGGGGGTACACGAGGCCCCCGGCGGGTCGCGTAGCAACCCGTGTCCCATCCCGTGAGTAAGTAAATCTTTCCGGAAGCTGCGGGCCCGCTCGTAGGCTGCGGCACCGCCCTTCCCTTGCCCTCTACCCTCCCTCATAAGGGCTCTCGCGGCCCGAAGGAGTCGATCAAAGTCCCCCCACTGCTGGAGAGCCAGCTGTGCCCTATCGCGGGCACCACGGCATTGTTTTAAGAACTCCCGTAGTGCATGCTGCAGCTCATGGGGGGGTAGGGTTACAATTCCCAGAGCAGTCCCTGGTGCGGCTTTTAATACAACCTCGTGGTCCGCTAAGGCGGGTAGGCAGGGTGCGGACCGCCGACGGGGTGTCTGACAGGCTGGGGTTATTAACTCCATCTCGTGCCTTGGGGCGGACGGGGATGGCAGGGGGAAAGGTGCAACTCCTGGGGAGTCGCAACTAGAAAACGTAAAGACTGCTCCCTGGGGGGAAACTGCAAAAGGCGGAAAAGAAATAACCCCAGGGGCGGCGGTAGCCTTGCAGGAGGAGGGAAACGGAACCGGAATAGGGGTGGGGGCAGGGGCAGAGGTAAGGCCCTGGGCTTCAGGAGGCGAGCAACAAAAAGAAGGTGCCTCCCGAGCAGGGTCGGGGGTTAAGGGGCAAGGGAGGGGGCTCCGAGGAATGCTAGGTACTGGCTCCGGGGTGGTCGTGGCAGCCATGGCCTCAGGTGGTAAACCACTTTCCATGGGGTGCTCACCTGAAAAGGCGGTCAGGGGGAAAGAACATGGGGAGAGGGGGCCTGGGGTGAGATTGCCCAAATCGAGGCCGGCCGTCAATAAATCATCCCCTCCCTGGGTGACCGGGGTCAAATCAAGGGCTTCAATCTCTGCGTACACAGAGGAGAGGCCAACTCCCACCACCCCAGGGGCCTCTCCGCTAGGGCCCGCCTCGACGGTCACGTCGGGGTTCGCTGGGAGTTCAGGTGGTATCCGGTTAGAAGGGGCTTCCTCCGGGGCTTCGGAGGGGAGGGTCCCCCGCGGAGGGGGGATTCCACCCTCCAATGCTGGTCTATCTTCACCTCCCGACACCAGCGAATGGATCTCACTCGTGGCCGAGGCGGGAGGCTCAAGGTCGGTACCTCCCTTCCTGGTCTTCCGGGGGGCTTCCGCGTCAGATGAATGCAGCGGAGCTCGAGCCCTCCGCTTGCCTCGCTTCCCCTGGACTACAGTCCAGCCCTCCATGGCGTCGTCCGGGGGTTGAGTAGCAGGGGACGGAGCGGGGCGCGGAGGCAGAGGTTCAGGGGTTTGGGGGGGTAGCGGTAAGGCAGCATTAGGGGCGGGGGGTTCTCCGTGGGGCGAGGCCTCTCCTGCACCCGGCAAAAGCTTTGCCACACCCCCCTCCATGGACTCTGCCGAGGTGGTTACGGCAAGAGTGGGACTCCCGTGGTCGCCCGGGCGTTGTTGGAGGGGCGCCTCTTGGGCCCGGACGGGGGCAGCGGTGGATCGGGTGGGAGGGGGGGTGGTGTCGGGTGCCGGGTGGCCGGGGGTGTCGGCAACAACAGGGCCGATATCCCGCCGGGTCTCGGGGGTCTCAGGTGCCCCTCTCCCCCGGGCCAAAGGGCAGTCCCTGCGGACATGCCCTGCCGAGCGGCAGAGGTAGCACCGGGCCTCTCCGGTGGAATAAAAGACCCTATAGCGGGCTCCCTGGTAGGGAACTTGGAAGGACCCCTCGAGCGCCTCTCCGTCACGCACCCCCGCCGGCAGTGAAATCTGCACTTGCCGGCGGAACGAAAGGATGTGACGGAGGGCGGGGTCCTTACAGCCTAACGGGAGAGGGCTAATAACAGAGACAAGCTTCCCCAGGGCGGAAAGAGCAGGTAACAGGGCAACATTAGGCAAAAAGGGAGGAACGGAGGTGAGGACGAAGCGAACGCCCAGATCTTCTAGCGGTTCTAGGGGGAGAAACACCCCCCCCACCACTAGGCCCTTCTCCACCGCCTCCTGGGCGGCAGTCTCCGAGGCCAGAAAAAAAACGACCTTCCCATACATCTTGGAGGCCGCCACAATGGCCATGGGTCCTACCACTTTCGCCAACGCCTGCACGTATGCCTCCACGTGGGGCGAGGCGGGCACTAGGAGGCAACGGACACCGTGCTTCCTGGTCAGGGCGGGAAAAGGGCCCCGATTGCTAGTGATGGCAGCGGAGGCAGTGGGTGGGCGAGATGAGGAGGCGGCAGGTGAGGGGGGGCCTGTCGCCACCCGGGCATACGTCCTGGGGGCCGGGGGAGGGATGATCGCAGAACTGGTGGAGGGAACAGCTGGGAGGGGTGCCGCGATCGATGACGAGGCCACTGTGGTGGGGGCGGCCTCTGCCACGGAGGGTCCAGCGGCATTAGCGGGGCCCTTCCCTTTTGGCCCGCTTCGATTTTTCCGTCTAACCGGGGGGGGGTTCCTAGAATCTAATGGGGCGGAAACCAGAGCAGCGGTAGTAAGCGCCCCGGTGCCTCCTACTGCTGATGCCCCAGCGGGGGCGGTGGCAGGGGTTCTAACAATGGAGGCGGTGGGGAAATCTTGAGGGGTGGGCAGGAGGGTAGATAAGGAAGGGGCAACCAATTTCGGTGGAGGGGCCTTGCGTCCCTCCTTCTCTGCCATTGTAAGCAGGGAGTGACAAAAAAACACTGGGAGGGGGAGGGGGGGCAAAAATCGGGGTCCGGTAGTAGGGGTAGGCTATGGGGTAAACAATCCGGGGGGGGGGGGGGTGGAGGGAGGACAACCCACCACAAGTGTCCAAAGAGTCTCGCCTGGTCGGTTATTATGCCGGTCCAAAAGGCAAAGTCCAAAGCAAACAGCTGGATCCGAAGGCAGATGGCAGATTGCCAGCAGGGACGAAGCAGCGGGGGCCGTGATAGTCGTAGTAGTGGTGGGGGGGTTGGGGGCACCGATGGATCTGGGGGTAGCTCCCTGCTACACCCTGTGCCGCCACAGACGCAGCTGAAATGCAGTCAACTCCCCCCCCCCCCCGAGGGTAGAATTCAAAAGAAATCCCTCAGTCTTACGGCCTCTCTCCACGGTGATTTATAGCTGCCCGGGCGAAATTCTCCGGCCTCTGGCGTCTGCTACAGCTGTTGGCTCTGTCCCAAGGCTCTCGGAAAAAGTCCAGGCAAAAAACAAAACAGCTGGGTCTGGGGGGGTCCACTCCCCTCTCCGGACAGCAGATCGGCAGTCCTCCCCCCCTCCTCCGGGGGTTTCAAATTAGCAAAGAGCAAAGTCCAAAAGCAGGTATCGGAGGGGGGGGGTGCTGGCGACCGGCCAGCACACTAACGCAGCTCAAAAAAACGGGAAAAAACGAAACCAAAAAAACAAAGCGTCCGGCCCAAACGCGGGGGGGGAAACTAAGCAAAAGGAAAAGTGTGAAAAATCCGGGCCGGGGGGCTTTAGGAAAGGAAGGAAAGCAGATAGCTCAGGAGCGAGTGAAGAACGATTCCGTCTCCTTAACAGGGAAGGTTTTTTTTTTTTTTTTTTTTTTTTTTTGCGAGTGAAGAACGATTCCGTCTCCTTAACAGGGAAAGTTTTTTTTTTTTTTTTTTTTTTTTTTTTTTTTTTTTTTTTTTTTTTTTTTTTTTGAAACAGAAAAGAAATTTATTTGTAACAATTACAGAGAGTACAAAAGGATAAAGAAAAACTTAGCAACAACACAACGCAATCAGAAGGTATAACACAACAGCTTTTCAGGAGGGAGAGGTGTTCAGGTAGCCCAGGCCCAGAGCGGGGGGGCTTCCTCGACACTCGCGGTCTTCCACCCTCCTGAGTTACCTGGTGGCCTAGAGCGGGGGGGCTTCCTCGACACTCGTGGTCTTCCACCCTCTCGAGTTACCTAGTGCCACGCCCAGGGTCACCGACCCTCCCTCTCCCGAGAGTGCCCGACAAGATGGGCACGGCTGCGGGGTGGGTGGTTGGGAGGGAAGGGGGTACACCCATGTATTATAGGACCCTTCCTAGAAGACAATAATGATGGTATTCACAGCAACTAACGGCTGTGACTGGCGGCTCTCGCTCTTTCCCTCAATCAGAGGGTCAGACGGAGGGAACCGGACGGGGTCACCGAGCAGAGAACCCCGGACAGCGCCCACCGCTCCTCAAAGGTGTCAAGGGAGTCGGTGGACGCTGCCCAGAGGAACTCCGCCCGGATACGTGAATGTACTGAGAGTCGGAAAACGGCCTCACAATCGCAGGACGCCTCATGAGCCAACCTCCGCTCTCTGGTCTTATAAATGGCTGTTTTAGCCAAGGCTAGGAGGAGGTTAACCAGGAGATCCCGCGACTTGGTGGGGCCACGGATGGGGAGTGTATAGATAAAGAGGTGGGGGGAGAAATGAAGCCAAAAGCGCAAAAGAATATTTGTGAGGAGCCGAAAAAGAGGCTGCAATCTGGCACACTCTAAATAGACGTGCGCCAGGGTTTCCCTCACGTTGCAAAAAGGGCAAGTCTCCGGAAGGGAGGTAAAACGTGTCAAAAACACGCCCGTGCTCACAGCCCCGTGAAGGAGCCGCCAACTGATGTCCCCGACGGGCCTCGGGACCAAGGTGGAGTACAGGCTGGCCCACCGAGGTTGCTCACCCTCCAAAGGTGGTAAGAGATCTCGCCACTTTGTATCGGGGCGGGACACCAGGGTGCGGGCATGAAGGGTATGAAGCGTGAGTGTATATAAATATTGCCGTGATGCAACTTGAAAACCGACCGGTTGCAGTTCATGCAGCCGGCTTGCAGTGAAAGGATGAGGGGTGTGTTGGGATCGGCAGGGTAGGGGCCCAACGAAAAGGTCCGGCGGGCCTGGGGTAAGGGATGGGCGGGGCGCGCCCTCGCGCAAGGCTCGGCTAACATAAGCCCGAGCGGCGGGGGTCAGAGCGGCCTCCACCTCCTGAAGCACGCGCCGGGGGGTGCGAAGGCTGGAGAGCCCCATGCGTCGAGCGAGCGTCAGGGGATCCAGCCAGTCCCCCCGGTCGTAGTCCAGGAGGTCCCCGACCCTCGTAACTCCCGCCAGGACCAACCTCTGGCGCACCGTGCGGGACTCCGCCGCCTGCACACAAAGTTGAGGGTTGTGTAGCAGGGGCTCCGTGAGGAGATCTGCCCCCACGATGGCCGCCACGGACCTGGTCGTTGAAAACAGTTTCCAGGCCCGGAGGAGGTCCTGGTAGAAATCCGGCAGCCCGGAGAGGTCTCGCGGAAAACCTCTCGGACAAAGATAAAAGAGCTGTCGGTCATATCGGAGCCCATGGAAGCGGCGTAAAAAGGCATGCGCCAATATGCTCCACGTCGAACTACCTGCACTATAAAGGAGCCTCTGCAGGGCCTGGAGGCGGAAAACGCGGACCTGAGTGTACAGACACTTCAGGCCCTGCCCTCCTTCCTTCAGGGGCAAGTGGAGAACTCCAACAGGGGCCCAGTGCAATCCTGACCAAAAGAACTCCAGAATCAATCTCCGGAGGTGGGACAGGAAACCCGGGGCCGGGGCTAGGGTGTTGAGCCGGTACCAGAGCGTGGACAGGACTAGTTGGTTAAGCACCAGTGCTCTCCCCCGAAGGGAGAGACATCGGAGTAGCCTCGTCCATTTCCTGATCCGCTCAATCACGCCGCCTTCCAAATTTTGCCAGTTCTCCGGCGGAGAAGGGTGCGTGGCAGAAAGGTAAACGCCGAGATAGAGCAGAGGGCCGGCACTCCACCGGATGGTCTGAAGCGCGGGTGGGAGGGAGCTTACCTGCCGCCAGCCCCCCACCGCCAAGCCAGAGCTCTTGACCCAGTTGACTCGGGCGGAGGAGGCTGCCGAAAAGATGGTTTGGCATGCCTCCACTCGCGCCAAGTCGCCCGGGTCCTGGACCACGAGGAGGACGTCATCGGCGTACGCCGACAGGACCAGCCGCAGCTCCGGCTCCCGCAGCACCAACCCCGTCAACCTCCTGCGGAGGAGACAGAGGAAGGGCTCGATCGCCAGAGCGTACAGCTGGCCTGAGAGGGGGCACCCCTGCCGCACCCCTCGCCCGAAGCTGACCGGTTCGGTCAGGGTCCAGTTGAGCCTAACCAGACACTCCGCGGAGGCGTACAGCACCTGGAGAAAACTCACAAACTGAGGTCCGAATCCAAACGCTCGCAGGGTGCTCAGGAGGTACCCATGATCTACCCTATCGAACGCCTTCTCCTGATCGAGAGACAGGAGGGCGAACGACAGACCGTCTCTCCGCCCGAGTTCCAAAAGGTCTCGGACTAAAAAGAGGTTGTCAAAAATGCTGCGACCCGGGACAGTATAGGTCTGGTCTGGGTGAATCACGTCCGCCATCACGGACCCTAGCCGCAGCGAGATTGCTTTCGCTACGATTTTGTAATCCGTGCTGAGGAGTGAGAGGGGACGCCAGTTTCGTAAGTCGCGGAGGTCCCCCTTCTTCGGCAGCAAGGCGAGCACCGCTCGTCTGCACGAGAGAGGGAGGACCCCGCCCTGCAAGGACTCAGCCCAGACAGTGACTAGGTCTGGGCCAAGGATGTCCCAGAACGCGCGGTAAAACTCCACGGTCAGCCCGTCCATGCCCGGAGATTTATTGGTGGGCATGCGACGGAGGGCTTCCGAGAACTCGGCCAGGGTGAGAGGCAGCTCTAGCCGGTCTCGGTCGCCCACGCTGACCGTGGGGAGTTCCCCCCAGAGCACCCCGCAAGCGCCAGGATCGGTCGGATCCGGGGAGAAAAGGTTTGCGTAGAAGTCACGGGCCCTCCCACACATCTCCTCCGGATCCGTGAGGGGGGTGCCGTCTTCCGCTAGAAGGCAGGTGACGTGTTTTTTGGCCCCCCTCGTTTTCTCCAGGGCGTAGAAGAAGCGGGAGCCGCGATCCATCTCCCGAAGGAGGCGGATGCGGGACCGGACAAAGGCACCTCGGGCCCGGTGGTCCTCGAGGGCTCGAAGTTCCTCCCGCTTCTCCCGGCACGCTCCGCAGAGGGACGGGTCCCCGGGGCTGGCGGCCAGGCGCCTCTCCAGCTCTAAGACCTCCCGTTCCAACTGCTCTATCGCCGCATTTCTCCGTCGGCTGGTGCCCCGAGTGTAGTTGCGGCAGAAGAGCTTGGCGCGTACCTTCCCTAAATCCCACCAGCGCCGCACCGAAGGAAAGGCACGCCACTGCTCCCGCCAGGCCAGCCAAAACTCCCGGAAGAACATCACAAAGCTCTCGTCCTCCAACAGGCTGTTGTTAAAATGCCAGTAAGTCGGCCCCGGTCCCTCTGCACGGAGGGAGACCGTGACGGCAACTAAATGATGGTCGGAAAAAGGGGCCGGCCGAATGGTGGAGGAGTGGGCCTGTGAGAGATGGAGACGGGATAGGTAAATACGGTCTAACCGAGAGCGGTGTGACCGACGGGCCTCCACCCGAACAAAGGTAAAGGTGGAAGTATCATCTGGGTGATGGTCACGCCAGACGTCCACTAGGGAGTGATAGTCGACTATGTCTCGGAGAATGGTCGCGGCGGCCGGGCTCAGCTCGGCCCCCGAGCGGTCCCGTTCCTCGAGGGTGGTGTTAAAGTCCCCTCCCAGGATCAGGCACTCGTGTGAATCTAGGGTGTCGAGAAATTCGGACACCTGCTGGTAGAATTGTGGCCGCTGTGAACTCACTTGCGGGGCATAGATATTAGCAAGATTGACCACGAGCCCCTCCAGACGAACTCGGAGGTGCAACAAGTGGCCCGGCACGGCCTCAGTGACTCCTAGCACCTCGGGCCGCAGGGTGGGGGAGAACAGGGTCGCCACTCCAGCTTGCCAAGCCGTGCAGTGGCTGAAGTATACCCCGTCCCCCCACTCCAGCCGCCACCTGTCCTCGGCGGTTGGGTCCGTGTGGGTCTCCTGCAGGAAAACCACAGAGTACCCCCCCTCCCGAAGGTAGGAGAGCACCTGGGACCTGCGGAGAGCCATCCTACAGCCCCTGGTGTTCAGGGTTACAATAGTGAGAGGTGTCATGCGGAGGGCTGGGGGAATGGGGAGTTCTCATTGGTGGGGGTACACGAGGCCCCCGGCGGGTCGCGTAGCAACCCGTGTCCCATCCCGTGAGTAAGTAAATCTTTCCGGAAGCTGCGGGCCCGCTCGTAGGCTGCGGCACCGCCCTTCCCTTGCCCTCTACCCTCCCTCATAAGGGCTCTCGCGGCCCGAAGGAGTCGATCAAAGTCCCCCCACTGCTGGAGAGCCAGCTGTGCCCTATCGCGGGCACCACGGCATTGTTTTAAGAACTCCCGTAGTGCATGCTGCAGCTCATGGGGGGGTAGGGTTACAATTCCCAGAGCAGTCCCTGGTGCGGCTTTTAATACAACCTCGTGGTCCGCTAAGGCGGGTAGGCAGGGTGCGGACCGCCGACGGGGTGTCTGACAGGCTGGGGTTATTAACTCCATCTCGTGCCTTGGGGCGGACGGGGATGGCAGGGGGAAAGGTGCAACTCCTGGGGAGTCGCAACTAGAAAACGTAAAGACTGCTCCCTGGGGGGAAACTGCAAAAGGCGGAAAAGAAATAACCCCAGGGGCGGCGGTAGCCTTGCAGGAGGAGGGAAACGGAACCGGAATAGGGGTGGGGGCAGGGGCAGAGGTAAGGCCCTGGGCTTCAGGAGGCGAGCAACAAAAAGAAGGTGCCTCCCGAGCAGGGTCGGGGGTTAAGGGGCAAGGGAGGGGGCTCCGAGGAATGCTAGGTACTGGCTCCGGGGTGGTCGTGGCAGCCATGGCCTCAGGTGGTAAACCACTTTCCATGGGGTGCTCACCTGAAAAGGCGGTCAGGGGGAAAGAACATGGGGAGAGGGGGCCTGGGGTGAGATTGCCCAAATCGAGGCCGGCCGTCAATAAATCATCCCCTCCCTGGGTGACCGGGGTCAAATCAAGGGCTTCAATCTCTGCGTACACAGAGGAGAGGCCAACTCCCACCACCCCAGGGGCCTCTCCGCTAGGGCCCGCCTCGACGGTCACGTCGGGGTTCGCTGGGAGTTCAGGTGGTATCCGGTTAGAAGGGGCTTCCTCCGGGGCTTCGGAGGGGAGGGTCCCCCGCGGAGGGGGGATTCCACCCTCCAATGCTGGTCTATCTTCACCTCCCGACACCAGCGAATGGATCTCACTCGTGGCCGAGGCGGGAGGCTCAAGGTCGGTACCTCCCTTCCTGGTCTTCCGGGGGGCTTCCGCGTCAGATGAATGCAGCGGAGCTCGAGCCCTCCGCTTGCCTCGCTTCCCCTGGACTACAGTCCAGCCCTCCATGGCGTCGTCCGGGGGTTGAGTAGCAGGGGACGGAGCGGGGCGCGGAGGCAGAGGTTCAGGGGTTTGGGGGGGTAGCGGTAAGGCAGCATTAGGGGCGGGGGGTTCTCCGTGGGGCGAGGCCTCTCCTGCACCCGGCAAAAGCTTTGCCACACCCCCCTCCATGGACTCTGCCGAGGTGGTTACGGCAAGAGTGGGACTCCCGTGGTCGCCCGGGCGTTGTTGGAGGGGCGCCTCTTGGGCCCGGACGGGGGCAGCGGTGGATCGGGTGGGAGGGGGGGTGGTGTCGGGTGCCGGGTGGCCGGGGGTGTCGGCAACAACAGGGCCGATATCCCGCCGGGTCTCGGGGGTCTCAGGTGCCCCTCTCCCCCGGGCCAAAGGGCAGTCCCTGCGGACATGCCCTGCCGAGCGGCAGAGGTAGCACCGGGCCTCTCCGGTGGAATAAAAGACCCTATAGCGGGCTCCCTGGTAGGGAACTTGGAAGGACCCCTCGAGCGCCTCTCCGTCACGCACCCCCGCCGGCAGTGAAATCTGCACTTGCCGGCGGAACGAAAGGATGTGACGGAGGGCGGGGTCCTTACAGCCTAACGGGAGAGGGCTAATAACAGAGACAAGCTTCCCCAGGGCGGAAAGAGCAGGTAACAGGGCAACATTAGGCAAAAAGGGAGGAACGGAGGTGAGGACGAAGCGAACGCCCAGATCTTCTAGCGGTTCTAGGGGGAGAAACACCCCCCCCACCACTAGGCCCTTCTCCACCGCCTCCTGGGCGGCAGTCTCCGAGGCCAGAAAAAAAACGACCTTCCCATACATCTTGGAGGCCGCCACAATGGCCATGGGTCCTACCACTTTCGCCAACGCCTGCACGTATGCCTCCACGTGGGGCGAGGCGGGCACTAGGAGGCAACGGACACCGTGCTTCCTGGTCAGGGCGGGAAAAGGGCCCCGATTGCTAGTGATGGCAGCGGAGGCAGTGGGTGGGCGAGATGAGGAGGCGGCAGGTGAGGGGGGGCCTGTCGCCACCCGGGCATACGTCCTGGGGGCCGGGGGAGGGATGATCGCAGAACTGGTGGAGGGAACAGCTGGGAGGGGTGCCGCGATCGATGACGAGGCCACTGTGGTGGGGGCGGCCTCTGCCACGGAGGGTCCAGCGGCATTAGCGGGGCCCTTCCCTTTTGGCCCGCTTCGATTTTTCCGTCTAACCGGGGGGGGGTTCCTAGAATCTAATGGGGCGGAAACCAGAGCAGCGGTAGTAAGCGCCCCGGTGCCTCCTACTGCTGATGCCCCAGCGGGGGCGGTGGCAGGGGTTCTAACAATGGAGGCGGTGGGGAAATCTTGAGGGGTGGGCAGGAGGGTAGATAAGGAAGGGGCAACCAATTTCGGTGGAGGGGCCTTGCGTCCCTCCTTCTCTGCCATTGTAAGCAGGGAGTGACAAAAAAACACTGGGAGGGGGAGGGGGGGCAAAAATCGGGGTCCGGTAGTAGGGGTAGGCTATGGGGTAAACAATCCGGGGGGGGGGGGTGGAGGGAGGACAACCCACCACAAGTGTCCAAAGAGTCTCGCCTGGTCGGTTATTATGCCGGTCCAAAAGGCAAAGTCCAAAGCAAACAGCTGGATCCGAAGGCAGATGGCAGATTGCCAGCAGGGACGAAGCAGCGGGGGCCGTGATAGTCGTAGTAGTGGTGGGGGGGTTGGGGGCACCGATGGATCTGGGGGTAGCTCCCTGCTACACCCTGTGCCGCCACAGACGCAGCTGAAATGCAGTCAACTCCCCCCCCCCCCCGAGGGTAGAATTCAAAAGAAATCCCTCAGTCTTACGGCCTCTCTCCACGGTGATTTATAGCTGCCCGGGCGAAATTCTCCGGCCTCTGGCGTCTGCTACAGCTGTTGGCTCTGTCCCAAGGCTCTCGGAAAAAGTCCAGGCAAAAAACAAAACAGCTGGGTCTGGGGGGGTCCACTCCCCTCTCCGGACAGCAGATCGGCAGTCCTCCCCCCCTCCTCCGGGGGTTTCAAATTAGCAAAGAGCAAAGTCCAAAAGCAGGTATCGGAGGGGGGGGGTGCTGGCGACCGGCCAGCACACTAACGCAGCTCAAAAAAACGGGAAAAAACGAAACCAAAAAAACAAAGCGTCCGGCCCAAACGCGGGGGGGGAAACTAAGCAAAAGGAAAAGTGTGAAAAATCCGGGCCGGGGGGCTTTAGGAAAGGAAGGAAAGCAGATAGCTCAGGAGCGAGTGAAGAACGATTCCGTCTCCTTAACAGGGAAGGTTTTTTTTTTTTTTTTTTTTTTTTTATTGAAACAGAAAAGAAATTTATTTGTAACAGTTACAGAGAGTACAAAAGGATAAAGAAAAACTTAGCAACAAGACAACGCAATCAGAAGGTATAACACAACAGCTTTCAGGAGGGAGAGGTGTTCAGGTTAGCCCAGGCCCAGAGCGGGGGGGCTTCCTCGACGCTCGTGGTCTTCCACCCTCCTGAGTTACCTGGTGGCCTAGAGCGGGGGGGCTTCCTCGACACTCGTGGTCTTCCACCCTCTCGAGTTACCTAGTGCCACGCCCAGGGTCACCGACCCTCCCTCTCCTGAGAGTGCCCGACAAGATGGGCACGGCTGCGGGGTGGGTGGTTGGGAGGGAGGGGGGTACACCCATGTATTATAGGACCCCTCCTAGAAGACAGTAATGATGGTATTCACAGCAACTAACGGCTGTGGCTGGAGGCTCTCGCTCTTTCCCTCAATCAGAGGGTCAGACGGAGGGAACCGGACGGGGTCACCGAGCAGAGAACCCCGGACAGCGCCCACCGCTCGTCAAAGGTGTCAAGGGAGTCGGTGGACGCTGCCCAGAGGAACTCCGCCCGGATACGTGAATGTACTGAGAGTCGGAAAACGGCCTCACAATCGCAGGACGCCTCATGAGCCAACCTCCGCTCTCTGGTCTTATAAATGGCTGTTTTAGCCAAAGCTAGGAGGAGGTTAACCAGGAGATCCCGCGACTTGGTGGGGCCACGGATGGGGAGTGTATAAATAAAGAGGTGGGGGGAGAAATGAAGCCAAAAGCGCAAAAGAATATTTGTGAGGAGCCGAAAAAGAGGCTGCAATCTGGCACACTCTAAATAGACGTGCGCCAGGGTTTCCCTCACGTTGCAAAAAGGGCAAGTCTCCGGAAGGGAGGTAAAACGTGTCAAAAACACGCCCGTGCTCACAGCCCCGTGAAGGAGCCGCCAACTGATGTCCCCGACGGGCCTCGGGACCAAGGTGGAGTACAGGCTGGCCCACCGAGGTTGCTCACCCTCCAAAGGTGGTAAGAGATCTCGCCACTTTGTATCGGGGCGGGACACCAGGGTGCGGGCATGAAGGGTATGAAGCGTGAGTGTATATAAATATTGCCGTGATGCAACTTGAAAACCGACCGGTTGCAGTTCATGCAGCCGGCTTGCAGTGAAAGGATGAGGGGTGTGTTGGGATCGGCAGGGTAGGGGCCCGATGGAAAGGTCCGGCGGGCCTGGGGTAAGGGATGGGCGGGGTGCGCCCTCGCGCAAGGCTCGGCTAACATAAGCCCGAGCGGCGGGGGTCAGAGCGGCCTCCACCTCCTGAAGCACGCGCCGGGGGGTGCGAAGGCTGAAGAGCCCCATGCGTCGAGCGAGCGTCAGGGGATCCAGCCAGTCCCCCCGGTCGTAGTCCAGGAGGTCCCCGACCCTCGTAACTCCCGCCAGGACCAACCTCTGGCGCACCGTGCGGGACTCCGCCGCCTGCACACAAAGTTGAGGGTTGTGTAGCAGGGGCTCCGTGAGGAGATCTGCCCCCACGATGGCCGCCACGGACCTGGTCGTTGAAAACAGTTTCCAGGCCCGGAGGAGGTCCTGGTAGAAATCCGGCAGCCCGGAGAGGTCTCGCGGAAAACCTCTCGGACAAAGATAAAAGAGCTGTCGGTCATATCGGAGCCCATGGAAGCGGCGTAAAAAGGCATGCGCCAATATGCTCCACGTCGAACTACCTGCACTATAAAGGAGCCTCTGCAGGGCCTGGAGGCGGAAAACGCGGACCTGAGTGTACAGACACTTCAGGCCCTGCCCTCCTTCCTTCAGGGGCAAGTGGAGAACTCCAACAGGGGCCCAGTGCAATCCTGACCAAAAGAACTCCAGAATCAATCTCCGGAGGTGGGACAGGAAACCCGGGGCCGGGGCTAGGGTGTTGAGCCGGTACCAGAGCGTGGACAGGACTAGTTGGTTAAGCACCAGTGCTCTCCCCCGAAGGGAGAGACATCGGAGTAGCCTCGTCCATTTCCTGATCCGCTCAATCACGCCGCCTTCCAAATTTTGCCAGTTCTCCGGCGGAGAAGGGTGCGTGGCAGAAAGGTAAACGCCGAGATAGAGCAGAGGGCCGGCACTCCACCGGATGGTCTGAAGCGCGGGTGGGAGGGAGCTTACCTGCCGCCAGCCCCCCACCGCCAAGCCAGAGCTCTTGACCCAGTTGACTCGGGCGGAGGAGGCTGCCGAAAAGATGGTTTGGCATGCCTCCACTCGCGCCAAGTCGCCCGGGTCCTGGACCACGAGGAGGACGTCATCGGCGTACGCCGACAGGACCAGCCGCAGCTCCGGCTCCCGCAGCACCAACCCCGTCAACCTCCTGCGGAGGAGACAGAGGAAGGGCTCGATCGCCAGAGCGTACAGCTGGCCTGAGAGGGGGCACCCCTGCCGCACCCCTCGCCCGAAGCTGACCGGTTCGGTCAGGGTCCAGTTGAGCCTAACCAGACACTCCGCGGAGGCGTACAGCACCTGGAGAAAACTCACAAACTGAGGTCCGAATCCAAACGCTCGCAGGGTGCTCAGGAGGTACCCATGATCTACCCTATCGAACGCCTTCTCCTGATCGAGAGACAGGAGGGCGAACGACAGACCGTCTCTCCGCCCGAGTTCCAAAAGGTCTCGGACTAAAAAGAGGTTGTCAAAAATGCTGCGACCCGGGACAGTATAGGTCTGGTCTGGGTGAATCACGTCCGCCATCACGGACCCTAGCCGCAGCGAGATTGCTTTCGCTACGATTTTGTAATCCGTGCTGAGGAGTGAGAGGGGACGCCAGTTTCGTAAGTCGCGGAGGTCCCCCTTCTTCGGCAGCAAGGCGAGCACCGCTCGTCTGCACGAGAGAGGGAGGACCCCGCCCTGCAAGGACTCAGCCCAGACAGTGACTAGGTCTGGGCCAAGGATGTCCCAGAACGCGCGGTAAAACTCCACGGTCAGCCCGTCCATGCCCGGAGATTTATTGGTGGGCATGCGACGGAGGGCTTCCGAGAACTCGGCCAGGGTGAGAGGCAGCTCTAGCCGGTCTCGGTCGCCCACGCTGACCATGGGGAGTTCCCCCCAGAGCACCCCGCAAGCGCCAGGATCGGTCGGATCCGGGGAGAAAAGGTTTGCGTAGAAGTCACGGGCCCTCCCACACATCTCCTCCGGATCCGTGAGGGGGGTGCCGTCTTCCGCTAGAAGGCAGGTGACGTGTTTTTTGGCCCCCCTCGTTTTCTCCAGGGCGTAGAAGAAGCGGGAGCCGCGATCCATCTCCCGAAGGAGGCGGATGCGGGACCGGACAAAGGCACCTCGGGCCCGGTGGTCCTCGAGGGCTCGAAGTTCCTCCCGCTTCTCCCGGCACGCTCCGCAGAGGGACGGGTCCCCGGGGCTGGCGGCCAGGCGCCTCTCCAGCTCTAAGACCTCCCGTTCCAACTGCTCTATCGCCGCATTTCTCCGTCGGCTGGTGCCCCGAGTGTAGTTGCGGCAGAAGAGCTTGGCGCGTACCTTCCCTAAATCCCACCAGCGCCGCACCGTAGGAAAGGCACGCCACTGCTCCCGCCAGGCCAGCCAAAACTCCCGGAAGGACATCACAAAGCTCTCGTCCTCCAACAGGCTGTTGTTAAAATGCCAGTAAGCCGGCCCCGGTCCCTCTGCACGGAGGGAGACCGTGACGGCAACTAAATGATGGTCGGAAAAAGGGGCCGGCCGAATGGTGGAGGAGTGGGCCTGTGAGAGATGGAGACGGGATAGGTAAATACGGTCTAACCGAGAGCGGTGTGACCGACGGGCCTCCACCCGAACAAAGGTGAAGGTGGAAGTATCATCTGGGTGATGGTCACGCCAGACGTCCACTAGGGAGTGATAGTCGACTATGTCTCGGAGAATGGTCGCGGCGGCCGGGCTCGGCTCGGCCCCCGAGCGGTCCCGTTCCTCGAGGGTGGTGTTAAAGTCCCCTCCCAGGATCAGGCACTCGTGTGAATCTAGGGTGTCGAGAAATTCGGACACCTGCTGGTAGAATCGTGGCCGCTGTGAACTCACTTGCGGGGCGTAAATATTAGCAAGATTGACCACGAGCCCCTCCAGACGAACTCGGAGGTGCAACAAGTGGCCCGGCACGGCCTCAGTGACTCCTAGCACCTCGGGCCGCAGGGTGGGGGAGAACAGGGTCGCCACTCCAGCTTGCCAAGCCGTGCAGTGGCTGAAGTATACCCCGTCCCCCCACTCCAGCCGCCACCTGTCCTCGGCGGTTGGGTCCGTGTGGGTCTCCTGCAGGAAAACCACAGAGTACCCCCCCTCCCGAAGGTAGGAGAGCACCTGGGACCTGCGGAGAGCCATCCTACAGCCCCTGGTGTTCAGGGTTACAATAGTGAGAGGTGTCATGCGGAGGGCTGGGGGAATGGGGAGTTCTCATTGGTGGGGGTACTCAAGGCCCCCGGCGGGTCGCGTAGCAACCCGTGTCCCATCCCGTGAGTAAGTAAATCTTTCCGGAAGCTGCGGGCCCGCTCGTAGGCCGCGGCACCGCCCTTCCCTTGCCGTCTACCCTCCCTCATAAGGGCTCTCGCGGCTCGGAGGAGTCGATCAAAGTCCCCCCATTGCTGGAGAGCCAGCTGTGCCCTATCGCGGGCACCACGGCATTGTTTTAAGAACTCCCGTAGTGCGTGCTGCAGCTCATGGGGGGGTAGGGTTACAATTCCCAGAGCAGTCCCTGGTGGGGCTTTTGATACAGCCTCGTGGTCCGCTAAGGCGGGTAGGCAGGGTGCGGACCGCCGACGGGGTGTCTGACAGGCTGGGGTTATTAACTCCATCTCATGCCTTGGGGTGGACGGGGATGGCAGGGGGAAAGGTGCAACTCCTGGGGAGTCGCAACTAGAAAACGTAAAGACTGCTCCCTGGGGGGAATCTGCAAAAGGCGGAAAAGAAATAACCCCAGGGGCGGCGGTAGCCTTGCAGGAGGAGGGAAACGGAACCGGAATAGGGGTGGGGGCAGGGGCAGAGGTAAGGCCCTGGGCTTCAGGAGGCGAGCAACAAAAAGAAGGTGCCTCCCGAGCAGGGTCGGGGGTTAAGGGGCAAGGGAGGGGGCTCCGAGGAATGCTAGGTACTGGCTCCGGGGTGGTCGTGGCAGCCATGGCCTCAGGTGGTAAACCACTTTCCGTGGGGTGCTCACCCGGAAAGGCGGTCAGGGGGAAGGAACATGGGGAGAGGGGGCCTGGGGTGAGATTGCCCAAATCGAGGCCGGCCGTCAATAAATCATCCCCTCCCTGGGTGACCGGGGTCAAATCAAGGGCTTCAATCTCTGCGTACACAGAGGAGAGGCCAACTCCCACCACCCCAGGGGCCTCTCCGCTAGGGCCCGCCTCGACGGTCACGTCGGGGTTCGCTGGGAGTTCAGGTGGTATCCGGTTAGAAGGGGCTTCCTCCGGGGCTTCGGAGGGGAGGGTCCCCCGCGGAGGGGGGATTCCACCCTCCAATGCTGGTCTATCTTCACCTCCCGACACCAGCGAATGGATCTCACTCGTGGCCGAGGCGGGAGGCTCAAGGTCGGTACCTCCCTTCCTGGTCTTCCGGGGGGCTTCCGCGTCAGATGAATGCAGCGGAGCTCGAGCCCTCCGCTTGCCTCGCTTCCCCTGGACTACAGTCCAGCCCTCCATGGCGTCGTCCGGGGGTTGAGTAGCAGGGGACGGAGCGGGGCGCGGAGGCAGAGGTTCAGGGGTTTGGGGGGGTAGCGGTAAGGCAGCATTAGGGGCGGGGGGTTCTCCGTGGGGCGAGCCCTCTCCTGCACCCGGCAAAAGCTCTGCCACACCCCCCTCCATGGACTCTGCCGAGGTGGTTACGGCAAGAGTGGGACTCCCGTGGTCGCCTGGGCGTTGTTGGAGGGGCGCCTCTTGGGCCCGGACGGGGGCAGCGGTGGATCGGGTGGGAGGGGGGGTGGTGTCGGGTGCCGGGTGGCCGGGGGTGTCGGCAACAACAGGGCCGATATCCCGCCGGGTCTCGGGGGTCTCAGGTGCCCCTCTCTCCCGGGCCAAAGGGCAGTCCCTGCGGACATGCCCTGCCGAGTGGCAGAGGTAGCACCGGGCCTCTCCGGTGGAATAAAAGACCCTATAGCGGGCTCCCTGGTAGGGAACTTGGAAGGACCCCTCGAGCGCCTCTCCGTCACGCACCCCCGCCGGCAGTGAAATCTGCACTTGCCGGCGGAACGAAAGGACGTGACGGAGGGCGGGGTCCTTACAGCCTAACGGGAGAGGGCTAATAACAGAGACAAGCTTCCCCAGGGCGGAAAGAGCAGGTAACAGGGCAACATTAGGCAAAAAGGGAGGAACGGAGGTGAGGACGAAGCGAACGCCCAGATCTTCTAGCGGTTCTAGGGGGAGAAACACCCCCCCCACCACTAGGCCCTTCTCCACCGCCTCCTGGGCGGCAGTCTCCGAGGCCAGAAAAAAAACGACCTTCCCATACATCTTGGAGGCCGCCACAATGGCCATGGGTCCTACCACTTTCGCCAACGCCTGCACGTATGCCTCCACGTGGGGCGAGGCGGGCACTAGGAGGCAACGGACACCGTGCTTCCTGGTCAGGGCGGGAAAAGGGCCCCGATTGCTAGTGATGGCAGCGGAGGCAGTGGGTGGGCGAGATGAGGAGGCGGCAGGTGAGGGGGGGCCTGTCGCCACCCGGGCATACGTCCTGGGGGCCGGGGGAGGGATGATCGCAGAACTGGTGGAGGGAACAGCTGGGAGGGGTGCCGCGATCGATGACGAGGCCACTGTGGTGGGGGCGGCCTCTGCCACGGAGGGTCCAGCGGCATTAGCGGGGCCCTTCCCTTTTGGCCCGCTTCGATTTTTCCGTCTAACCGGGGGGGGGTTCCTAGAATCTAATGGGGCGGAAACCAGAGCAGCGGTAGTAAGCGCCCCGGTGCCTCCTACTGCTGATGCCCCAGCGGGGGCGGTGGCAGGGGTTCTAACAATGGAGGCGGTGGGGAAATCTTGAGGGGTGGGCAGGAGGGTAGATAAGGAAGGGGCAACCAATTTCGGTGGAGGGGCCTTGCGTCCCTCCTTCTCTGCCATTGTAAGCAGGGAGTGACAAAAAAACACTGGGAGGGGGAGGGGGGGCAAAAATCGGGGTCCGGTAGTAGGGGTAGGCTATGGGGTAAACAATCCGGGGGGGGGGGGTGGAGGGAGGACAACCCACCACAAGTGTCCAAAGAGTCTCGCCTGGTCGGTTATTATGCCGGTCCAAAAGGCAAAGTCCAAAGCAAACAGCTGGATCCGAAGGCAGATGGCAGATTGCCAGCAGGGACGAAGCAGCGGGGGCCGTGATAGTCGTAGTAGTGGTGGGGGGGTTGGGGGCACCGATGGATCTGGGGGTAGCTCCCTGCTACACCCTGTGCCGCCACAGACGCAGCTGAAATGCAGTCAACTCCCCCCCCCCCCCGAGGGTAGAATTCAAAAGAAATCCCTCAGTCTTACGGCCTCTCTCCACGGTGATTTATAGCTGCCCGGGCGAAATTCTCCGGCCTCTGGCGTCTGCTACAGCTGTTGGCTCTGTCCCAAGGCTCTCGGAAAAAGTCCAGGCAAAAAACAAAACAGCTGGGTCTGGGGGGGTCCACTCCCCTCTCCGGACAGCAGATCGGCAGTCCTCCCCCCCTCCTCCGGGGGTTTCAAATTAGCAAAGAGCAAAGTCCAAAAGCAGGTATCGGAGGGGGGGGGTGCTGGCGACCGGCCAGCACACTAACGCAGCTCAAAAAAACGGGAAAAAACGAAACCAAAAAAACAAAGCGTCCGGCCCAAACGCGGGGGGGGAAACTAAGCAAAAGGAAAAGTGTGAAAAATCCGGGCCGGGGGGCTTTAGGAAAGGAAGGAAAGCAGATAGCTCAGGAGCGAGTGAAGAACGATTCCGTCTCCTTAACAGGGAAGGTTTTTTTTTTTTTTTTTTTTTATTAAAACAGAAAAGAAATTTATTTGTAACAGTTACAGAGAATACAAAAGGATAAAGAAAAACTTAGCAACAAAACAACGCAATCAGAAGGTATAACACAACAGCTTTCAGGAGGGAGAGGTGTTCAGGTTAGCCCAGGCCCAGAGCGGGGGGGCTTCCTCGACACTCGTGGTCTTCCACCCTCCTGAGTTACCTGGTGGCCTAGAGCGGGAGGGCTTCCTCGACACTCGTGGTCTTCCACCCTCTCGAGTTACCTAGTGCCACGCCCAGGGTCACCGACCCTCCCTCTCCTGAGAGTGCCCGACAAGATGGGCACGGCTGCGGGGTGGGTGGTTGGGAGGGAGGGGGGTACACCCATGTATTATAGGACCCCTCCTAGAAGACAGTAATGATGGTATTCACAGCAACTAACGGCTGTGGCTGGAGGCTCTCGCTCTTTCCCTCAATCAGAGGGTCAGACGGAGGGAACCGGACGGGGTCACCGAGCAGAGAACCCCGGACAGCGCCCACCGCTCCTCAAAGGTGTCAAGGGAGTCGGTGGACGCTGCCCAGAGGAACTCCGCCCGGATACGTGAATGTACTGAGAGTCGGAAAACGGCCTCACAATCGCAGGACGCCTCATGAGCCAACCTCCGCTCTCTGGTCTTATAAATGGCTGTTTTAGCCAAAGCTAGGAGGAGGTTAACCAGGAGATCCCGCGACTTGGTGGGGCCACGGATGGGGAGTGTATAAATAAAGAGGTGGGGGGAAAAATGAAGCCAAAAGCGCAAAAGAATATTTGTGAGGAGCCGAAAAAGAGGCTGCAATCTGGCACACTCTAAATAGACGTGCGCCAGGGTTTCCCTCACGTTGCAAAAAGGGCAAGTCTCCGGAAGGGAGGTAAAACGTGTCAAAAACACGCCCGTGCTCACAGCCCCGTGAAGGAGCCGCCAACTGATGTCCCCGACGGGCCTCGGGACCAAGGTGGAGTACAGGCTGGCCCACCGAGGTTGCTCACCCTCCAAAGGTGGTAAGAGATCTCGCCACTTTGTATCGGGGCGGGACACCAGGGTGCGGGCATGAAGGGTATGAAGCGTGAGTGTATATAAATATTGCCGTGATGCAACTTGAAAACCGACCGGTTGCAGTTCATGCAGCCGGCTTGCAGTGAAAGGATGAGGGGTGTGTTGGGATCGGCAGGGTAGGGGCCCGATGGAAAGGTCCGGCGGGCCTGGGGTAAGGGATGGGCGGGGTGCGCCCTCGCGCAAGGCTCGGCTAACATAAGCCCGAGCGGCGGGGGTCAGAGCGGCCTCCACCTCCTGAAGCACGCGCCGGGGGGTGCGAAGGCTGGAGAGCCCCATGCGTCGAGCGAGCGTCAGGGGATCCAGCCAGTCCCCCCGGTCGTAGTCCAGGAGGTCCCCGACCCTCGTAACTCCCGCCAGGACCAACCTCTGGCGCACCGTGCGGGACTCCGCCGCCTGCACACAAAGTTGGGGGTTGTGTAGCAGGGGCTCCGTGAGGAGATCTGCCCCCACGATGGCCGCCACGGACCTGGTCGTTGAAAACAATTTCCAGGCCCGGAGGAGGTCCTGGTAGAAATCCGGCAGCCCGGAGAGGTCTCGCGGAAAACCTCTCGGACAAAGATAAAAGAGCTGTCGGTCATATCGGAGCCCATGGAAGCGGCGTAAAAAGGCATGCGCCAATATGCTCCACGTCGAACTACCTGCACTATAAAGGAGCCTCTGCAGGGCCTGGAGGCGGAAAACGCGGACCTGAGTGTACAGACACTTCAGGCCCTGCCCTCCTTCCTTCAGGGGCAAGTGGAGAACTCCAACAGGGGCCCAGTGCAATCCTGACCAAAAGAACTCCAGAATCAATCTCCGGAGGTGGGACAGGAAACCCGGGGCCGGGGCTAGGGTGTTGAGCCGGTACCAGAGCGTGGACAGGACTAGTTGGTTAAGCACCAGTGCTCTCCCCCGAAGGGAGAGACATCGGAGTAGCCTCGTCCATTTCCTGATCCGCTCAATCACGCCGCCTTCCAAATTTTGCCAGTTCTCCGGCGGAGAAGGGTGCGTGGCAGAGAGGTAAACGCCGAGATAAAGCAGAGGGCCGGCACTCCACCGGATGGTCTGAAGCGCGGGTGGGAGGGAGCTTACCTGCCGCCAGCCCCCCACCGCCAAGCCAGAGCTCTTGACCCAGTTGACTCGGGCGGAGGAGGCTGCCGAAAAGATGGTTTGGCATGCCTCCACTCGCGCCAAGTCGCCCGGGTCCTGGACCACGAGGAGGACGTCATCGGCGTACGCCGACAGGACCAGCCGCAGCTCCGGCTCCCGCAGCACCAACCCCGTCAACCTCCTGCGGAGGAGACAGAGGAAAGGCTCGATCGCCAGAGCGTACAGCTGGCCTGAGAGGGGGCACCCCTGCCGCACCCCTCGCCCGAAGCTGACCGGTTCGGTCAGGGTCCAGTTGAGCCTAACCAGACACTCCGCGGAGGCGTACAGCACCCGGAGAAAACTCACAAACTGAGGTCCGAATCCAAACGCTCGCAGGGTGCTCAGGAGGTACCCATGATCTACCCTATCGAACGCCTTCTCCTGATCGAGAGACAGGAGGGCGAACGACAGACCGTCTCTCCGCCCGAGTTCCAAAAGGTCTCGGACTAAAAAGAGGTTGTCAAAAATGCTGCGACCCGGGACAGTATAGGTCTGGTCTGGGTAAATCACGTCCGCCATCACGGACCCCAGCCGCAGCGAGATTGCTTTCGCTACGATTTTGTAATCCGTGCTGAGGAGTGAGAGGGGACGCCAGTTTCGTAAGTCGCGGAGGTCCCTCTTCTTCGGCAGCAAGGCGAGCACCGCTCGTCTGCACGAGAGAGGGAGGACCCCGCCCTGCAAGGACTCAGCCCAGACAGCGACTAGGTCTGGGCCAAGGATGTCCCAGAACGCGCGGTAAAACTCCACGGTCAGCCCGTCCATGCCCGGAGATTTATTGGTGGGCATGCGACGGAGGGCTTCCGAGAACTCGGCCAGGGTGAGAGGCAGCTCTAGCCGGTCTCGGTCGCCCACGCTGACCGTGGGGAGTTCCTCCCAGAGCACCCCGCAAGCGCCAGGGTCGGTCGGATCCGGGGAGAAAAGGTTTGCGTAGAAGTCACGGGCCCTCCCACACATCTCCTCCGGATCCGTGAGGGGGGTGCCGTCTTCCGCTAGAAGGCAGGTGACGTGTTTTTTGGCCCCCCTCGTTTTCTCCAGGGCGTAGAAGAAGCGGGAGCCGCGATCCATCTCCCGAAGGAGGCGGATGCGGGACCGGACAAAGGCACCTCGGGCCCGGTGGTCCTCGAGGGCTCGAAGTTCCTCCCGCTTCTCCCGGCACGCTCCGCAGAGGGACGGGTCCCCGGGGCTGGCGGCCAGGCGCCTCTCCAGCTCTAAGACCTCCCGTTCCAACTGCTCTATCGCCGCATTTCTCCGTCGGCTGGTGCCCCGAGTGTAGTTGCGGCAGAAGAGCTTGGCACGTACCTTCCCTAAATCCCACCAGCGCCGCACCGAGGGAAAGGCACGCCACTGCTCCCGCCAGGCCAGCCAAAACTCCCGGAAGGACATCACAAAGCTCTCGTCCTCCAACAGGCTGTTATTAAAATGCCAGTAAGCCGGCCCCGGTCCCTCTGCACGGAGGGAGACCGTGACGGCAACTAAATGATGGTCGGAAAAAGGGGCCGGCCGAATGGTGGAGGAGTGGGCCTGTGAGAGATGGAGACGGGATAGGTAAATACGGTCTAACCGAGAGCGGTGTGACCGACGGGCCTCCACCCGAACAAAGGTGAAGGTGGAAGTATCATCTGGGTGATGGTCACGCCAGACGTCCACTAGGGAGTGATAGTCGACTATGTCTCGGAGAATGGTCGCGGCGGCCGGGCTCGGCTCGGCCCCCGAGCGGTCCCGTTCCTCGAGGGTGGTGTTAAAGTCCCCTCCCAGGATCAGGCACTCGTGTGAATCTAGGGTGTCGAGAAATTCGGACACCTGCTGGTAGAATTGTGGCCGCTGTGAACTCACTTGCGGGGCATAGATATTAGCAAGATTGACCACGAGCCCCTCCAGACGAACTCGGAGGTGCAACAAGTGGCCCGGCACGGCCTCAGTGACTCCTAGCACCTCGGGCCGCAGGGTGGGGGAGAACAGGGTCGCCACTCCAGCTTGCCAAGCCGTGCAGTGGCTGAAGTATACCCCGTCCCCCCACTCCAGCCGCCACCTATCCTCGGCGGTCGGGTCCGTGTGGGTCTCCTGCAGGAAAACCACAGAGTACCCCCCCTCCCGGAGGTAGGAGAGCACCTGGGACCTGCGGAGAGCCATCCTACAGCCCCTGGTGTTCAGGGTTACAATGATGAGAGGTGTCATGCGGAGGGCTGGGGGGGTGGGGAGTTCTCATTGGTGGGGGTACACGAGGCTCCCGGCGGGTCGCGTAGCAACCCGTGTCCCATCCCGTGAGTAAGTAAATCTTTCCGGAAGCTGCGGGCCCGCTCGTAGGCCGCGGCACCGCCCTTCCCTTGCCCTCTACCCTCCCTCATAAGGGCTCTCGCGGCCCGAAGGAGTCGATCAAAGTCCCCCCACTGCTGGAGAGCCAGCTGTGCCCTATCGCGGGCACCACGGCATTGTTTTAAGAACTCCCGTAGTGCATGCTGCAGCTCATGGGGGGGTAGGGTTACAATTCCCAGAGCAGTCCCTGGTGCGGCTTTTAATACAACCTCGTGGTCCGCTAAGGCGGGTAGGCAGGGTGCGGACCGCCGACGGGGTGTCTGACAGGCTGGGGTTGTTAACTCCATCTCGTGCCTTGGGGCGGACGGGGATGGCAGGGGGAAAGGTGCAACTCCTGGGGAGTCGCAACTAGAAAACGTAAAGACTGCTCCCTGGGGGGAAGCTGCAAAAGGCGGAAAAGAAATAACCCCAGGGGCGGCGGTAGCCTTGCAGGAGGAGGGAAACTGAACCGGAATAGGGGTGGGGGCAGGGGCAGAGGTAAGGCCCTGGGCTTCAGGAGGCGAGCAACAAAAAGAAGGTGCCTCCCGAGCAGGGTCGGGGGTTAAGGGGCAAGGGAGGGGGCTCCGAGGAATGCTAGGTACTGGCTCCGGGGTGGTCGTGGCAGCCATGGCCTCAGGTGGTAAACCACTTTCCATGGGGTGCTCACCTGGAAAGGCGGTCAGGGGGAAAGAACATGGGGAGAGGGGGCCTGGGGTGAGATTGCCCAAATCGAGGCCGGCCGTCAATAAATCATCCCCTCCCTGGGTGACCGGGGTCAAATCAAGGGCTTCAATCTCTGCGTACACAGAGGAGAGGCCAACTCCCACCACCCCAGGGGCCTCTCCGCTAGGGCCCGCCTCGACGGTCACGTCGGGGTTCGCTGGGAGTTCAGGTGGTATCCGGTTAGAAGGGGCTTCCTCCGGGGCTTCGGAGGGGAGGGTCCCCCGCGGAGGGGGGATTCCACCCTCCAATGCTGGTCTATCTTCACCTCCCGACACCAGCGAATGGATCTCACTCGTGGCCGAGGCAGGAGGCTCAAGGTCGGTACCTCCCTTCCTGGTCTTCCGGGGGGCTTCCGCGTCAGATGAATGCAGCGGAGCTCGAGCCCTCCGCTTGCCTCGCTTCCCCTGGACTACAGTCCAGCCCTCCATGGCGTCGTCCGGGGGTTGAATAGCAGGGGACGGAGCGGGGCGCGGAGGCAGAGGTTCAGGGGTTTGGGGGGGTAGCGGTAAGGCAGCATTAGGGGCGGGGGGTTCTCCGTGGGGCGAGCCCTCTCCTGCACCCGGCAAAAGCTTTGCCACACCCCCCTCCATGGACTCTGCCGAGGTGGTTACGGCAAGAGTGGGACTCCCGTGGTCGCCCGGGCGTTGTTGGAGGGGCGCCTCTTGGGCCCGGACGGGGGCAGCGGTGGATCGGGTGGGAGGGGGGGTGGTGTCGGGTGCCGGGTGGCCGGGGGTGTCGGCAACAACAGGGCCGATATCCCGCCGGGTCTCGGGGGTCTCAGGAGCCCCTCTCCCCCGGGCCAAAGGGCAGTCCCTGCGGACATGCCCTGCCGAGCGGCAGAGGTAGCACCGGGCCTCTCCGGTGGAATAAAAGACCCTATAGCGGGCTCCCTGGTAGGGAACTTGGAAGGACCCCTCGAGCGCCTCTCCGTCACGCACCCCCGCCGGCAGTGAAATCTGCACTTGCCGGCGGAACGAAAGGACGTGACGGAGGGCGGGGTCCTTACAGCCTAACGGGAGAGGGCTAATAACAGAGACAAGCTTCCCCAGGGCGGAAAGAGCAGGTAACAGGGCAACATTAGGCAAAAAGGGAGGAACGGAGGTGAGGACGAAGCGAACGCCCAGATCTTCTAGCGGTTCTAGGGGGAGAAACACCCCCCCCACCACTAGGCCCTTCTCCACCGCCTCCTGGGCGGCAGTCTCCGAGGCCAGAAAAAAAACGACCTTCCCATACATCTTAGAGGCCGCCACAATGGCCATGGGTCCTACCACTTTCGCCAACGCCTGCACGTATGCCTCCACGTGGGGCGAGGCGGGCACTAGGAGGCAACGGACACCGTGCTTCCTGGTCAGGGCGGGAAAAGGGCCTCGATTGCTAGTGATGGCAGCGGAGGCAGTGGGTGGGCGAGATGAGGAGGCGGCAGGTGAGGGGGGGCCTGTCGCCACCCGGGCATACGTCCTGGGGGCCGGGGGAGGGATGGTCGCAGAGCTGGTGGAGGGAACAGCTGGGAGGGGTGCCGCGATCGATGACGAGGCCACTGTGGTGGGGGCGGCCTCTGCCACGGAGGGTCCAGCGGCATTAGCGGGGCCCTTCCCTTTTGGCCCGCTTCGATTTTTCCGTCTAACCGGGGGGGGGTTCCTAGAATCTAATGGGGCAGAAACCAGAGCAGCAGTAGTAAGCGCCCCGGTGCCTCCTACTGCCGATGCCCCAGCGGGGGCGGTGGCAGGGGTTCTAACAATGGAGGCGGTGGGGAAATCTTGAGGGGTGGGCAGGAGGGTAGATAAGGAAGGGGCAACCAATTTCGGTGGAGGGGCCTTGCGTCCCTCCTTCTCTGCCATTGTAAGCAGGGAGAGACAGGGAGACACTGGGAGGGGGAGGGGGGGCAAAAATCGGGGTCCGGTAGTAGGGGTAGGCTATGGGGTAAACAATCCGGGGGGGGGGGTGGAGGGAGGACAACCCACCACAAGTGTCCAAAGAGTCTCGCTTGGTTGGTTATTATGCCGGTCCAAAAGGCAAAGTCCAAAGCAAACAGCTGGATCTGAAGGCAGATGGCAGATTGCCAGCAGGGACGAAGCAGCGGGGGCCGTGATAGTCGTAGTAGTGGTGGGGGGGTTGGGGGCACCGATGGATCTGGGGGTAGCTCCCTGCTACACCCTGTGCCGCCACAGACGCAGCTGAAATGCAGTCAACTCCCCCCCCCCCCCGAGGGTAGAATTCAAAAGAAATCCCTCAGTCTTACGGCCTCTCTCCACGGTGATTTATAGCTGCCCGGGCGAAATTCTCCGGCCTCTGGCGTCTGCTACAGCTGTTGGCTCTGTCCCAAGGCTCTCGGAAAAAGTCCAGGCAAAAAACAAAACAGCTGGGTCTGGGGGGGTCCACTCCCCTCTCCGGACAGCAGATCGGCAGTCCTCCCCCCCTCCTCCGGGGGTTTCAAATTAGCAAAGAGCAAAGTCCAAAAGCAGGTATCGGAGGGGGGGGGTGCTGGCGACCGGCCAGCACACTAACGCAGCTCAAAAAAACGGGAAAAAACGAAACCAAAAAAACAAAGCGTCCGGCCCAAACGCGGGGGGGGAAACTAAGCAAAAGGAAAAGTGTGAAAAATCCGGGCCGGGGGGCTTTAGGAAAGGAAGGAAAGCAGATAGCTCAGGAGCGAGTGAAGAACGATTCCGTCTCCTTAACAGGGAAGGTTTTTTTTTTTTTTTATTGAAACAGAAAAGAAATTTATTTGTAACAATTACAGAGAATACAAAAGGATAAAGAAAAACTTAGCAACAAAACAACGCAATCAGAAGGTATAACACAACAGCTTTCAGGAGGGAGAGGTGTTCAGGTTAGCCCAGGCCCAGAGCGGGGGGGCTTCCTCGACACTCGTGGTCTTCCACCCTCCTGAGTTACCTGGTGGCCTAGAGCGGGGGGGCTTCCTCGACACTCGTGGTCTTCCACCCTCTCGAGTTACCTAGTGCCACGCCCAGGGTCACCGACCCTCCCTCTCCTGAGAGTGCCCGACAAGATGGGCACGGCTGCGGGGTGGGTGGTTGGGAGGGAGGGGGGTACACCCATGTATTATAGGACCCCTCCTAGAAGACAGTAATGATGGTATTCACAGCAACTAACGGCTGTGGCTGGAGGCTCTCGCTCTTTCCCTCAATCAGAGGGTCAGACGGAGGGAACCGGACGGGGTCACCGAGCAGAGAACCCCGGACAGCGCCCACCGCTCCTCAAAGGTGTCAAGGGAGTCGGTGGACGCTGCCCAGAGGAACTCCGCCCGGATACGTGAATGTACTGAGAGTCGGAAAACGGCCTCACAATCGCAGGACGCCTCATGAGCCAACCTCCGCTCTCTGGTCTTATAAATGGCTGTTTTAGCCAAAGCTAGGAGGAGGTTAACCAGGAGATCCCGCGACTTGGTGGGGCCACGGATGGGGAGTGTATAAATAAAGAGGTGGGGGGAGAAATGAAGCCAAAAGCGCAAAAGAATATTTGTGAGGAGCCGAAAAAGAGGCTGCAATCTGGCACACTCTAAATAGACGTGCGCCAGGGTTTCCCTCACGTTGCAAAAAGGGCAAGTCTCCGGAAGGGAGGTAAAACGTGTCAAAAACACGCCCGTGCTCACAGCCCCGTGAAGGAGCCGCCAACTGATGTCCCCGACGGGCCTCGGGACCAAGGTGGAGTACAGGCTGGCCCACCGAGGTTGCTCACCCTCCAAAGGTGGTAAGAGATCTCGCCACTTTGTATCGGGGCGGGACACCAGGGTGCGGGCATGAAGGGTATGAAGCGTGAGTGTATATAAGTATTGCCGTGATGCAACTTGAAAACCGACCGGTTGCAGTTCATGCAGCCGGCTTGCAGTGAAAGGATGAGGGGTGTGTTGGGATCGGCAGGGTAGGGGCCCGATGGAAAGGTCCGGCGGGCCTGGGGTAAGGGATGGGCGGGGTGCGCCCTCGCGCAAGGCTCGGCTAACATAAGCCCGAGCGGCGGGGGTCAGAGCGGCCTCCACCTCCTGAAGCACGCGCCGGGGGGTGCGAAGGCTGGAGAGCCCCATGCGTCGAGCGAGCGTCAGGGGATCCAGCCAGTCCCCCCGGTCGTAGTCCAGGAGGTCCCCGACCCTCGTAACTCCCGCCAGGACCAACCTCTGGCGCACCGTGCGGGACTCCGCCGCCTGCACACAAAGTTGAGGGTTGTGTAGCAGGGGCTCCGTGAGGAGATCTGCCCCCACGATGGCCGCCACGGACCTGGTCGTTGAAAACAGTTTCCAGGCCCGGAGGAGGTCCTGGTAGAAATCCGGCAGCCCGGAGAGGTCTCGCGGAAAACCTCTCGGACAAAGATAAAAGAGCTGTCGGTCATATCGGAGCCCATGGAAGCGGCGTAAAAAGGCATGCGCCAATATGCTCCACGTCGAACTACCTGCACTATAAAGGAGCCTCTGCAGGGCCTGGAGGCGGAAAACGCGGACCTGAGTGTACAGACACTTCAGGCCCTGCCCTCCTTCCTTCAGGGGCAAGTGGAGAACTCCAACAGGGGCCCAGTGCAATCCTGACCAAAAGAACTCCAGAATCAATCTCCGGAGGTGGGACAGGAAACCCGGGGCCGGGGCTAGGGTGTTGAGCCGGTACCAGAGCGTGGACAGGACTAGTTGGTTAAGCACCAGTGCTCTCCCCCGAAGGGAGAGACATCGGAGTAGCCTCGTCCATTTCCTGATCCGCTCAATCACGCCGCCTTCCAAATTTTGCCAGTTCTCCGGCGGAGAAGGGTGCGTGGCAGAAAGGTAAACGCCGAGATAGAGCAGAGGGCCGGCACTCCACCGGATGGTCTGAAGCGCGGGTGGGAGGGAGCTTACCTGCCGCCAGCCCCCCACCGCCAAGCCAGAGCTCTTGACCCAGTTGACTCGGGCGGAGGAGGCTGCCGAAAAGATGGTTTGGCATGCCTCCACTCGCGCCAAGTCGCCCGGGTCCTGGACCACGAGGAGGACGTCATCGGCGTACGCCGACAGGACCAGCCGCAGCTCCGGCTCCCGCAGCACCAACCCCGTCAACCTCCTGCGGAGGAGACAGAGGAAGGGCTCGATCGCCAGAGCGTACAGCTGGCCTGAGAGGGGGCACCCCTGCCGCACCCCTCGCCCGAAGCTGACCGGTTCGGTCAGGGTCCAGTTGAGCCTAACCAGACACTCCGCGGAGGCGTACAGCACCTGGAGAAAACTCACAAACTGAGGTCCGAATCCAAACGCTCGCAGGGTGCTCAGGAGGTACCCATGATCTACCCTATCGAACGCCTTCTCCTGATCGAGAGACAGGAGGGCGAACGACAGACCGTCTCTCCGCCCGAGTTCCAAAAGGTCTCGGACTAAAAAGAGGTTGTCAAAAATGCTGCGACCCGGGACAGTATAGGTCTGGTCTGGGTGAATCACGTCCGCCATCACGGACCCTAGCCGCAGCGAGATTGCTTTCGCTACGATTTTGTAATCCGTGCTGAGGAGTGAGAGGGGACGCCAGTTTCGTAAGTCGCGGAGGTCCCCCTTCTTCGGCAGCAAGGCGAGCACCGCTCGTCTGCACGAGAGAGGGAGGACCCCGCCCTGCAAGGACTCAGCCCAGACAGTGACTAGGTCTGGGCCAAGGATGTCCCAGAACGCGCGGTAAAACTCCACGGTCAGCCCGTCCATGCCCGGAGATTTATTGGTGGGCATGCGACGGAGGGCTTCCGAGAACTCGGCCAGGGTGAGAGGCAGCTCTAGCCGGTCTCGGTCGCCCACGCTGACCGTGGGGAGTTCCCCCCAGAGCACCCCGCAAGCGCCAGGATCGGTCGGATCCGGGGAGAAAAGGTTTGCGTAGAAGTCACGGGCCCTCCCACACATCTCCTCCGGATCCGTGAGGGGGGTGCCGTCTTCCGCTAGAAGGCAGGTGACGTGTTTTTTGGCCCCCCTCGTTTTCTCCAGGGCGTAGAAGAAGCGGGAGCCGCGATCCATCTCCCGAAGGAGGCGGATGCGGGACCGGACAAAGGCACCTCGGGCCCGGTGGTCCTCGAGGGCTCGAAGTTCCTCCCGCTTCTCCCGGCACGCTCCGCAGAGGGACGGGTCCCCGGGGCTGGCGGCCAGGCGCCTCTCCAGCTCTAAGACCTCCCGTTCCAACTGCTCTATCGCCGCATTTCTCCGTCGGCTGGTGCCCCGAGTGTAGTTGCGGCAGAAGAGCTTGGCGCGTACCTTCCCTAAATCCCACCAGCGCCGCACCGAAGGAAAGGCACGCCACTGCTCCCGCCAGGCCAGCCAAAACTCCCGGAAGAACATCACAAAGCTCTCGTCCTCCAACAGGCTGTTGTTAAAATGCCAGTAAGTCGGCCCCGGTCCCTCTGCACGGAGGGAGACCGTGACGGCAACTAAATGATGGTCGGAAAAAGGGGCCGGCCGAATGGTGGAGGAGTGGGCCTGTGAGAGATGGAGACGGGATAGGTAAATACGGTCTAACCGAGAGCGGTGTGACCGACGGGCCTCCACCCGAACAAAGGTAAAGGTGGAAGTATCATCTGGGTGATGGTCACGCCAGACGTCCACTAGGGAGTGATAGTCGACTATGTCTCGGAGAATGGTCGCGGCGGCCGGGCTCAGCTCGGCCCCCGAGCGGTCCCGTTCCTCGAGGGTGGTGTTAAAGTCCCCTCCCAGGATCAGGCACTCGTGTGAATCTAGGGTGTCGAGAAATTCGGACACCTGCTGGTAGAATTGTGGCCGCTGTGAACTCACTTGCGGGGCATAGATATTAGCAAGATTGACCACGAGCCCCTCCAGACGAACTCGGAGGTGCAACAAGTGGCCCGGCACGGCCTCAGTGACTCCTAGCACCTCGGGCCGCAGGGTGGGGGAGAACAGGGTCGCCACTCCAGCTTGCCAAGCCGTGCAGTGGCTGAAGTATACCCCGTCCCCCCACTCCAGCCGCCACCTGTCCTCGGCGGTTGGGTCCGTGTGGGTCTCCTGCAGGAAAACCACAGAGTACCCCCCCTCCCGAAGGTAGGAGAGCACCTGGGACCTGCGGAGAGCCATCCTACAGCCCCTGGTGTTCAGGGTTACAATAGTGAGAGGTGTCATGCGGAGGGCTGGGGGAATGGGGAGTTCTCATTGGTGGGGGTACACGAGGCCCCCGGCGGGTCGCGTAGCAACCCGTGTCCCATCCCGTGAGTAAGTAAATCTTTCCGGAAGCTGCGGGCCCGCTCGTAGGCTGCGGCACCGCCCTTCCCTTGCCCTCTACCCTCCCTCATAAGGGCTCTCGCGGCCCGAAGGAGTCGATCAAAGTCCCCCCACTGCTGGAGAGCCAGCTGTGCCCTATCGCGGGCACCACGGCATTGTTTTAAGAACTCCCGTAGTGCATGCTGCAGCTCATGGGGGGGTAGGGTTACAATTCCCAGAGCAGTCCCTGGTGCGGCTTTTAATACAACCTCGTGGTCCGCTAAGGCGGGTAGGCAGGGTGCGGACCGCCGACGGGGTGTCTGACAGGCTGGGGTTATTAACTCCATCTCGTGCCTTGGGGCGGACGGGGATGGCAGGGGGAAAGGTGCAACTCCTGGGGAGTCGCAACTAGAAAACGTAAAGACTGCTCCCTGGGGGGAAACTGCAAAAGGCGGAAAAGAAATAACCCCAGGGGCGGCGGTAGCCTTGCAGGAGGAGGGAAACGGAACCGGAATAGGGGTGGGGGCAGGGGCAGAGGTAAGGCCCTGGGCTTCAGGAGGCGAGCAACAAAAAGAAGGTGCCTCCCGAGCAGGGTCGGGGGTTAAGGGGCAAGGGAGGGGGCTCCGAGGAATGCTAGGTACTGGCTCCGGGGTGGTCGTGGCAGCCATGGCCTCAGGTGGTAAACCACTTTCCATGGGGTGCTCACCTGAAAAGGCGGTCAGGGGGAAAGAACATGGGGAGAGGGGGCCTGGGGTGAGATTGCCCAAATCGAGGCCGGCCGTCAATAAATCATCCCCTCCCTGGGTGACCGGGGTCAAATCAAGGGCTTCAATCTCTGCGTACACAGAGGAGAGGCCAACTCCCACCACCCCAGGGGCCTCTCCGCTAGGGCCCGCCTCGACGGTCACGTCGGGGTTCGCTGGGAGTTCAGGTGGTATCCGGTTAGAAGGGGCTTCCTCCGGGGCTTCGGAGGGGAGGGTCCCCCGCGGAGGGGGGATTCCACCCTCCAATGCTGGTCTATCTTCACCTCCCGACACCAGCGAATGGATCTCACTCGTGGCCGAGGCGGGAGGCTCAAGGTCGGTACCTCCCTTCCTGGTCTTCCGGGGGGCTTCCGCGTCAGATGAATGCAGCGGAGCTCGAGCCCTCCGCTTGCCTCGCTTCCCCTGGACTACAGTCCAGCCCTCCATGGCGTCGTCCGGGGGTTGAGTAGCAGGGGACGGAGCGGGGCGCGGAGGCAGAGGTTCAGGGGTTTGGGGGGGTAGCGGTAAGGCAGCATTAGGGGCGGGGGGTTCTCCGTGGGGCGAGGCCTCTCCTGCACCCGGCAAAAGCTTTGCCACACCCCCCTCCATGGACTCTGCCGAGGTGGTTACGGCAAGAGTGGGACTCCCGTGGTCGCCCGGGCGTTGTTGGAGGGGCGCCTCTTGGGCCCGGACGGGGGCAGCGGTGGATCGGGTGGGAGGGGGGGTGGTGTCGGGTGCCGGGTGGCCGGGGGTGTCGGCAACAACAGGGCCGATATCCCGCCGGGTCTCGGGGGTCTCAGGTGCCCCTCTCCCCCGGGCCAAAGGGCAGTCCCTGCGGACATGCCCTGCCGAGCGGCAGAGGTAGCACCGGGCCTCTCCGGTGGAATAAAAGACCCTATAGCGGGCTCCCTGGTAGGGAACTTGGAAGGACCCCTCGAGCGCCTCTCCGTCACGCACCCCCGCCGGCAGTGAAATCTGCACTTGCCGGCGGAACGAAAGGATGTGACGGAGGGCGGGGTCCTTACAGCCTAACGGGAGAGGGCTAATAACAGAGACAAGCTTCCCCAGGGCGGAAAGAGCAGGTAACAGGGCAACATTAGGCAAAAAGGGAGGAACGGAGGTGAGGACGAAGCGAACGCCCAGATCTTCTAGCGGTTCTAGGGGGAGAAACACCCCCCCCACCACTAGGCCCTTCTCCACCGCCTCCTGGGCGGCAGTCTCCGAGGCCAGAAAAAAAACGACCTTCCCATACATCTTGGAGGCCGCCACAATGGCCATGGGTCCTACCACTTTCGCCAACGCCTGCACGTATGCCTCCACGTGGGGCGAGGCGGGCACTAGGAGGCAACGGACACCGTGCTTCCTGGTCAGGGCGGGAAAAGGGCCCCGATTGCTAGTGATGGCAGCGGAGGCAGTGGGTGGGCGAGATGAGGAGGCGGCAGGTGAGGGGGGGCCTGTCGCCACCCGGGCATACGTCCTGGGGGCCGGGGGAGGGATGATCGCAGAACTGGTGGAGGGAACAGCTGGGAGGGGTGCCGCGATCGATGACGAGGCCACTGTGGTGGGGGCGGCCTCTGCCACGGAGGGTCCAGCGGCATTAGCGGGGCCCTTCCCTTTTGGCCCGCTTCGATTTTTCCGTCTAACCGGGGGGGGGTTCCTAGAATCTAATGGGGCGGAAACCAGAGCAGCGGTAGTAAGCGCCCCGGTGCCTCCTACTGCTGATGCCCCAGCGGGGGCGGTGGCAGGGGTTCTAACAATGGAGGCGGTGGGGAAATCTTGAGGGGTGGGCAGGAGGGTAGATAAGGAAGGGGCAACCAATTTCGGTGGAGGGGCCTTGCGTCCCTCCTTCTCTGCCATTGTAAGCAGGGAGTGACAAAAAAACACTGGGAGGGGGAGGGGGGGCAAAAATCGGGGTCCGGTAGTAGGGGTAGGCTATGGGGTAAACAATCCGGGGGGGGGGGGGGTGGAGGGAGGACAACCCACCACAAGTGTCCAAAGAGTCTCGCCTGGTCGGTTATTATGCCGGTCCAAAAGGCAAAGTCCAAAGCAAACAGCTGGATCCGAAGGCAGATGGCAGATTGCCAGCAGGGACGAAGCAGCGGGGGCCGTGATAGTCGTAGTAGTGGTGGGGGGGTTGGGGGCACCGATGGATCTGGGGGTAGCTCCCTGCTACACCCTGTGCCGCCACAGACGCAGCTGAAATGCAGTCAACTCCCCCCCCCCCCCGAGGGTAGAATTCAAAAGAAATCCCTCAGTCTTACGGCCTCTCTCCACGGTGATTTATAGCTGCCCGGGCGAAATTCTCCGGCCTCTGGCGTCTGCTACAGCTGTTGGCTCTGTCCCAAGGCTCTCGGAAAAAGTCCAGGCAAAAAACAAAACAGCTGGGTCTGGGGGGGTCCACTCCCCTCTCCGGACAGCAGATCGGCAGTCCTCCCCCCCTCCTCCGGGGGTTTCAAATTAGCAAAGAGCAAAGTCCAAAAGCAGGTATCGGAGGGGGGGGGTGCTGGCGACCGGCCAGCACACTAACGCAGCTCAAAAAAACGGGAAAAAACGAAACCAAAAAAACAAAGCGTCCGGCCCAAACGCGGGGGGGGAAACTAAGCAAAAGGAAAAGTGTGAAAAATCCGGGCCGGGGGGCTTTAGGAAAGGAAGGAAAGCAGATAGCTCAGGAGCGAGTGAAGAACGATTCCGTCTCCTTAACAGGGAAGGTTTTTTTTTTTTTTTTTTTTTTTTTTTGCGAGTGAAGAACGATTCCGTCTCCTTAACAGGGAAAGTTTTTTTTTTTTTTTTTTTTTTTTTTTTTTTTTTTTTTTTTTTTTTTTTTTTTTGAAACAGAAAAGAAATTTATTTGTAACAATTACAGAGAGTACAAAAGGATAAAGAAAAACTTAGCAACAACACAACGCAATCAGAAGGTATAACACAACAGCTTTTCAGGAGGGAGAGGTGTTCAGGTAGCCCAGGCCCAGAGCGGGGGGGCTTCCTCGACACTCGCGGTCTTCCACCCTCCTGAGTTACCTGGTGGCCTAGAGCGGGGGGGCTTCCTCGACACTCGTGGTCTTCCACCCTCTCGAGTTACCTAGTGCCACGCCCAGGGTCACCGACCCTCCCTCTCCCGAGAGTGCCCGACAAGATGGGCACGGCTGCGGGGTGGGTGGTTGGGAGGGAAGGGGGTACACCCATGTATTATAGGACCCTTCCTAGAAGACAATAATGATGGTATTCACAGCAACTAACGGCTGTGACTGGCGGCTCTCGCTCTTTCCCTCAATCAGAGGGTCAGACGGAGGGAACCGGACGGGGTCACCGAGCAGAGAACCCCGGACAGCGCCCACCGCTCCTCAAAGGTGTCAAGGGAGTCGGTGGACGCTGCCCAGAGGAACTCCGCCCGGATACGTGAATGTACTGAGAGTCGGAAAACGGCCTCACAATCGCAGGACGCCTCATGAGCCAACCTCCGCTCTCTGGTCTTATAAATGGCTGTTTTAGCCAAGGCTAGGAGGAGGTTAACCAGGAGATCCCGCGACTTGGTGGGGCCACGGATGGGGAGTGTATAGATAAAGAGGTGGGGGGAGAAATGAAGCCAAAAGCGCAAAAGAATATTTGTGAGGAGCCGAAAAAGAGGCTGCAATCTGGCACACTCTAAATAGACGTGCGCCAGGGTTTCCCTCACGTTGCAAAAAGGGCAAGTCTCCGGAAGGGAGGTAAAACGTGTCAAAAACACGCCCGTGCTCACAGCCCCGTGAAGGAGCCGCCAACTGATGTCCCCGACGGGCCTCGGGACCAAGGTGGAGTACAGGCTGGCCCACCGAGGTTGCTCACCCTCCAAAGGTGGTAAGAGATCTCGCCACTTTGTATCGGGGCGGGACACCAGGGTGCGGGCATGAAGGGTATGAAGCGTGAGTGTATATAAATATTGCCGTGATGCAACTTGAAAACCGACCGGTTGCAGTTCATGCAGCCGGCTTGCAGTGAAAGGATGAGGGGTGTGTTGGGATCGGCAGGGTAGGGGCCCAACGAAAAGGTCCGGCGGGCCTGGGGTAAGGGATGGGCGGGGCGCGCCCTCGCGCAAGGCTCGGCTAACATAAGCCCGAGCGGCGGGGGTCAGAGCGGCCTCCACCTCCTGAAGCACGCGCCGGGGGGTGCGAAGGCTGGAGAGCCCCATGCGTCGAGCGAGCGTCAGGGGATCCAGCCAGTCCCCCCGGTCGTAGTCCAGGAGGTCCCCGACCCTCGTAACTCCCGCCAGGACCAACCTCTGGCGCACCGTGCGGGACTCCGCCGCCTGCACACAAAGTTGAGGGTTGTGTAGCAGGGGCTCCGTGAGGAGATCTGCCCCCACGATGGCCGCCACGGACCTGGTCGTTGAAAACAGTTTCCAGGCCCGGAGGAGGTCCTGGTAGAAATCCGGCAGCCCGGAGAGGTCTCGCGGAAAACCTCTCGGACAAAGATAAAAGAGCTGTCGGTCATATCGGAGCCCATGGAAGCGGCGTAAAAAGGCATGCGCCAATATGCTCCACGTCGAACTACCTGCACTATAAAGGAGCCTCTGCAGGGCCTGGAGGCGGAAAACGCGGACCTGAGTGTACAGACACTTCAGGCCCTGCCCTCCTTCCTTCAGGGGCAAGTGGAGAACTCCAACAGGGGCCCAGTGCAATCCTGACCAAAAGAACTCCAGAATCAATCTCCGGAGGTGGGACAGGAAACCCGGGGCCGGGGCTAGGGTGTTGAGCCGGTACCAGAGCGTGGACAGGACTAGTTGGTTAAGCACCAGTGCTCTCCCCCGAAGGGAGAGACATCGGAGTAGCCTCGTCCATTTCCTGATCCGCTCAATCACGCCGCCTTCCAAATTTTGCCAGTTCTCCGGCGGAGAAGGGTGCGTGGCAGAAAGGTAAACGCCGAGATAGAGCAGAGGGCCGGCACTCCACCGGATGGTCTGAAGCGCGGGTGGGAGGGAGCTTACCTGCCGCCAGCCCCCCACCGCCAAGCCAGAGCTCTTGACCCAGTTGACTCGGGCGGAGGAGGCTGCCGAAAAGATGGTTTGGCATGCCTCCACTCGCGCCAAGTCGCCCGGGTCCTGGACCACGAGGAGGACGTCATCGGCGTACGCCGACAGGACCAGCCGCAGCTCCGGCTCCCGCAGCACCAACCCCGTCAACCTCCTGCGGAGGAGACAGAGGAAGGGCTCGATCGCCAGAGCGTACAGCTGGCCTGAGAGGGGGCACCCCTGCCGCACCCCTCGCCCGAAGCTGACCGGTTCGGTCAGGGTCCAGTTGAGCCTAACCAGACACTCCGCGGAGGCGTACAGCACCTGGAGAAAACTCACAAACTGAGGTCCGAATCCAAACGCTCGCAGGGTGCTCAGGAGGTACCCATGATCTACCCTATCGAACGCCTTCTCCTGATCGAGAGACAGGAGGGCGAACGACAGACCGTCTCTCCGCCCGAGTTCCAAAAGGTCTCGGACTAAAAAGAGGTTGTCAAAAATGCTGCGACCCGGGACAGTATAGGTCTGGTCTGGGTGAATCACGTCCGCCATCACGGACCCTAGCCGCAGCGAGATTGCTTTCGCTACGATTTTGTAATCCGTGCTGAGGAGTGAGAGGGGACGCCAGTTTCGTAAGTCGCGGAGGTCCCCCTTCTTCGGCAGCAAGGCGAGCACCGCTCGTCTGCACGAGAGAGGGAGGACCCCGCCCTGCAAGGACTCAGCCCAGACAGTGACTAGGTCTGGGCCAAGGATGTCCCAGAACGCGCGGTAAAACTCCACGGTCAGCCCGTCCATGCCCGGAGATTTATTGGTGGGCATGCGACGGAGGGCTTCCGAGAACTCGGCCAGGGTGAGAGGCAGCTCTAGCCGGTCTCGGTCGCCCACGCTGACCGTGGGGAGTTCCCCCCAGAGCACCCCGCAAGCGCCAGGATCGGTCGGATCCGGGGAGAAAAGGTTTGCGTAGAAGTCACGGGCCCTCCCACACATCTCCTCCGGATCCGTGAGGGGGGTGCCGTCTTCCGCTAGAAGGCAGGTGACGTGTTTTTTGGCCCCCCTCGTTTTCTCCAGGGCGTAGAAGAAGCGGGAGCCGCGATCCATCTCCCGAAGGAGGCGGATGCGGGACCGGACAAAGGCACCTCGGGCCCGGTGGTCCTCGAGGGCTCGAAGTTCCTCCCGCTTCTCCCGGCACGCTCCGCAGAGGGACGGGTCCCCGGGGCTGGCGGCCAGGCGCCTCTCCAGCTCTAAGACCTCCCGTTCCAACTGCTCTATCGCCGCATTTCTCCGTCGGCTGGTGCCCCGAGTGTAGTTGCGGCAGAAGAGCTTGGCGCGTACCTTCCCTAAATCCCACCAGCGCCGCACCGAAGGAAAGGCACGCCACTGCTCCCGCCAGGCCAGCCAAAACTCCCGGAAGAACATCACAAAGCTCTCGTCCTCCAACAGGCTGTTGTTAAAATGCCAGTAAGTCGGCCCCGGTCCCTCTGCACGGAGGGAGACCGTGACGGCAACTAAATGATGGTCGGAAAAAGGGGCCGGCCGAATGGTGGAGGAGTGGGCCTGTGAGAGATGGAGACGGGATAGGTAAATACGGTCTAACCGAGAGCGGTGTGACCGACGGGCCTCCACCCGAACAAAGGTAAAGGTGGAAGTATCATCTGGGTGATGGTCACGCCAGACGTCCACTAGGGAGTGATAGTCGACTATGTCTCGGAGAATGGTCGCGGCGGCCGGGCTCAGCTCGGCCCCCGAGCGGTCCCGTTCCTCGAGGGTGGTGTTAAAGTCCCCTCCCAGGATCAGGCACTCGTGTGAATCTAGGGTGTCGAGAAATTCGGACACCTGCTGGTAGAATTGTGGCCGCTGTGAACTCACTTGCGGGGCATAGATATTAGCAAGATTGACCACGAGCCCCTCCAGACGAACTCGGAGGTGCAACAAGTGGCCCGGCACGGCCTCAGTGACTCCTAGCACCTCGGGCCGCAGGGTGGGGGAGAACAGGGTCGCCACTCCAGCTTGCCAAGCCGTGCAGTGGCTGAAGTATACCCCGTCCCCCCACTCCAGCCGCCACCTGTCCTCGGCGGTTGGGTCCGTGTGGGTCTCCTGCAGGAAAACCACAGAGTACCCCCCCTCCCGAAGGTAGGAGAGCACCTGGGACCTGCGGAGAGCCATCCTACAGCCCCTGGTGTTCAGGGTTACAATAGTGAGAGGTGTCATGCGGAGGGCTGGGGGAATGGGGAGTTCTCATTGGTGGGGGTACACGAGGCCCCCGGCGGGTCGCGTAGCAACCCGTGTCCCATCCCGTGAGTAAGTAAATCTTTCCGGAAGCTGCGGGCCCGCTCGTAGGCTGCGGCACCGCCCTTCCCTTGCCCTCTACCCTCCCTCATAAGGGCTCTCGCGGCCCGAAGGAGTCGATCAAAGTCCCCCCACTGCTGGAGAGCCAGCTGTGCCCTATCGCGGGCACCACGGCATTGTTTTAAGAACTCCCGTAGTGCATGCTGCAGCTCATGGGGGGGTAGGGTTACAATTCCCAGAGCAGTCCCTGGTGCGGCTTTTAATACAACCTCGTGGTCCGCTAAGGCGGGTAGGCAGGGTGCGGACCGCCGACGGGGTGTCTGACAGGCTGGGGTTATTAACTCCATCTCGTGCCTTGGGGCGGACGGGGATGGCAGGGGGAAAGGTGCAACTCCTGGGGAGTCGCAACTAGAAAACGTAAAGACTGCTCCCTGGGGGGAAACTGCAAAAGGCGGAAAAGAAATAACCCCAGGGGCGGCGGTAGCCTTGCAGGAGGAGGGAAACGGAACCGGAATAGGGGTGGGGGCAGGGGCAGAGGTAAGGCCCTGGGCTTCAGGAGGCGAGCAACAAAAAGAAGGTGCCTCCCGAGCAGGGTCGGGGGTTAAGGGGCAAGGGAGGGGGCTCCGAGGAATGCTAGGTACTGGCTCCGGGGTGGTCGTGGCAGCCATGGCCTCAGGTGGTAAACCACTTTCCATGGGGTGCTCACCTGAAAAGGCGGTCAGGGGGAAAGAACATGGGGAGAGGGGGCCTGGGGTGAGATTGCCCAAATCGAGGCCGGCCGTCAATAAATCATCCCCTCCCTGGGTGACCGGGGTCAAATCAAGGGCTTCAATCTCTGCGTACACAGAGGAGAGGCCAACTCCCACCACCCCAGGGGCCTCTCCGCTAGGGCCCGCCTCGACGGTCACGTCGGGGTTCGCTGGGAGTTCAGGTGGTATCCGGTTAGAAGGGGCTTCCTCCGGGGCTTCGGAGGGGAGGGTCCCCCGCGGAGGGGGGATTCCACCCTCCAATGCTGGTCTATCTTCACCTCCCGACACCAGCGAATGGATCTCACTCGTGGCCGAGGCGGGAGGCTCAAGGTCGGTACCTCCCTTCCTGGTCTTCCGGGGGGCTTCCGCGTCAGATGAATGCAGCGGAGCTCGAGCCCTCCGCTTGCCTCGCTTCCCCTGGACTACAGTCCAGCCCTCCATGGCGTCGTCCGGGGGTTGAGTAGCAGGGGACGGAGCGGGGCGCGGAGGCAGAGGTTCAGGGGTTTGGGGGGGTAGCGGTAAGGCAGCATTAGGGGCGGGGGGTTCTCCGTGGGGCGAGGCCTCTCCTGCACCCGGCAAAAGCTTTGCCACACCCCCCTCCATGGACTCTGCCGAGGTGGTTACGGCAAGAGTGGGACTCCCGTGGTCGCCCGGGCGTTGTTGGAGGGGCGCCTCTTGGGCCCGGACGGGGGCAGCGGTGGATCGGGTGGGAGGGGGGGTGGTGTCGGGTGCCGGGTGGCCGGGGGTGTCGGCAACAACAGGGCCGATATCCCGCCGGGTCTCGGGGGTCTCAGGTGCCCCTCTCCCCCGGGCCAAAGGGCAGTCCCTGCGGACATGCCCTGCCGAGCGGCAGAGGTAGCACCGGGCCTCTCCGGTGGAATAAAAGACCCTATAGCGGGCTCCCTGGTAGGGAACTTGGAAGGACCCCTCGAGCGCCTCTCCGTCACGCACCCCCGCCGGCAGTGAAATCTGCACTTGCCGGCGGAACGAAAGGATGTGACGGAGGGCGGGGTCCTTACAGCCTAACGGGAGAGGGCTAATAACAGAGACAAGCTTCCCCAGGGCGGAAAGAGCAGGTAACAGGGCAACATTAGGCAAAAAGGGAGGAACGGAGGTGAGGACGAAGCGAACGCCCAGATCTTCTAGCGGTTCTAGGGGGAGAAACACCCCCCCCACCACTAGGCCCTTCTCCACCGCCTCCTGGGCGGCAGTCTCCGAGGCCAGAAAAAAAACGACCTTCCCATACATCTTGGAGGCCGCCACAATGGCCATGGGTCCTACCACTTTCGCCAACGCCTGCACGTATGCCTCCACGTGGGGCGAGGCGGGCACTAGGAGGCAACGGACACCGTGCTTCCTGGTCAGGGCGGGAAAAGGGCCCCGATTGCTAGTGATGGCAGCGGAGGCAGTGGGTGGGCGAGATGAGGAGGCGGCAGGTGAGGGGGGGCCTGTCGCCACCCGGGCATACGTCCTGGGGGCCGGGGGAGGGATGATCGCAGAACTGGTGGAGGGAACAGCTGGGAGGGGTGCCGCGATCGATGACGAGGCCACTGTGGTGGGGGCGGCCTCTGCCACGGAGGGTCCAGCGGCATTAGCGGGGCCCTTCCCTTTTGGCCCGCTTCGATTTTTCCGTCTAACCGGGGGGGGGTTCCTAGAATCTAATGGGGCGGAAACCAGAGCAGCGGTAGTAAGCGCCCCGGTGCCTCCTACTGCTGATGCCCCAGCGGGGGCGGTGGCAGGGGTTCTAACAATGGAGGCGGTGGGGAAATCTTGAGGGGTGGGCAGGAGGGTAGATAAGGAAGGGGCAACCAATTTCGGTGGAGGGGCCTTGCGTCCCTCCTTCTCTGCCATTGTAAGCAGGGAGTGACAAAAAAACACTGGGAGGGGGAGGGGGGGCAAAAATCGGGGTCCGGTAGTAGGGGTAGGCTATGGGGTAAACAATCCGGGGGGGGGGGGTGGAGGGAGGACAACCCACCACAAGTGTCCAAAGAGTCTCGCCTGGTCGGTTATTATGCCGGTCCAAAAGGCAAAGTCCAAAGCAAACAGCTGGATCCGAAGGCAGATGGCAGATTGCCAGCAGGGACGAAGCAGCGGGGGCCGTGATAGTCGTAGTAGTGGTGGGGGGGTTGGGGGCACCGATGGATCTGGGGGTAGCTCCCTGCTACACCCTGTGCCGCCACAGACGCAGCTGAAATGCAGTCAACTCCCCCCCCCCCCCGAGGGTAGAATTCAAAAGAAATCCCTCAGTCTTACGGCCTCTCTCCACGGTGATTTATAGCTGCCCGGGCGAAATTCTCCGGCCTCTGGCGTCTGCTACAGCTGTTGGCTCTGTCCCAAGGCTCTCGGAAAAAGTCCAGGCAAAAAACAAAACAGCTGGGTCTGGGGGGGTCCACTCCCCTCTCCGGACAGCAGATCGGCAGTCCTCCCCCCCTCCTCCGGGGGTTTCAAATTAGCAAAGAGCAAAGTCCAAAAGCAGGTATCGGAGGGGGGGGGTGCTGGCGACCGGCCAGCACACTAACGCAGCTCAAAAAAACGGGAAAAAACGAAACCAAAAAAACAAAGCGTCCGGCCCAAACGCGGGGGGGGAAACTAAGCAAAAGGAAAAGTGTGAAAAATCCGGGCCGGGGGGCTTTAGGAAAGGAAGGAAAGCAGATAGCTCAGGAGCGAGTGAAGAACGATTCCGTCTCCTTAACAGGGAAGGTTTTTTTTTTTTTTTTTTTTTTTTTATTGAAACAGAAAAGAAATTTATTTGTAACAGTTACAGAGAGTACAAAAGGATAAAGAAAAACTTAGCAACAAGACAACGCAATCAGAAGGTATAACACAACAGCTTTCAGGAGGGAGAGGTGTTCAGGTTAGCCCAGGCCCAGAGCGGGGGGGCTTCCTCGACGCTCGTGGTCTTCCACCCTCCTGAGTTACCTGGTGGCCTAGAGCGGGGGGGCTTCCTCGACACTCGTGGTCTTCCACCCTCTCGAGTTACCTAGTGCCACGCCCAGGGTCACCGACCCTCCCTCTCCTGAGAGTGCCCGACAAGATGGGCACGGCTGCGGGGTGGGTGGTTGGGAGGGAGGGGGGTACACCCATGTATTATAGGACCCCTCCTAGAAGACAGTAATGATGGTATTCACAGCAACTAACGGCTGTGGCTGGAGGCTCTCGCTCTTTCCCTCAATCAGAGGGTCAGACGGAGGGAACCGGACGGGGTCACCGAGCAGAGAACCCCGGACAGCGCCCACCGCTCGTCAAAGGTGTCAAGGGAGTCGGTGGACGCTGCCCAGAGGAACTCCGCCCGGATACGTGAATGTACTGAGAGTCGGAAAACGGCCTCACAATCGCAGGACGCCTCATGAGCCAACCTCCGCTCTCTGGTCTTATAAATGGCTGTTTTAGCCAAAGCTAGGAGGAGGTTAACCAGGAGATCCCGCGACTTGGTGGGGCCACGGATGGGGAGTGTATAAATAAAGAGGTGGGGGGAGAAATGAAGCCAAAAGCGCAAAAGAATATTTGTGAGGAGCCGAAAAAGAGGCTGCAATCTGGCACACTCTAAATAGACGTGCGCCAGGGTTTCCCTCACGTTGCAAAAAGGGCAAGTCTCCGGAAGGGAGGTAAAACGTGTCAAAAACACGCCCGTGCTCACAGCCCCGTGAAGGAGCCGCCAACTGATGTCCCCGACGGGCCTCGGGACCAAGGTGGAGTACAGGCTGGCCCACCGAGGTTGCTCACCCTCCAAAGGTGGTAAGAGATCTCGCCACTTTGTATCGGGGCGGGACACCAGGGTGCGGGCATGAAGGGTATGAAGCGTGAGTGTATATAAATATTGCCGTGATGCAACTTGAAAACCGACCGGTTGCAGTTCATGCAGCCGGCTTGCAGTGAAAGGATGAGGGGTGTGTTGGGATCGGCAGGGTAGGGGCCCGATGGAAAGGTCCGGCGGGCCTGGGGTAAGGGATGGGCGGGGTGCGCCCTCGCGCAAGGCTCGGCTAACATAAGCCCGAGCGGCGGGGGTCAGAGCGGCCTCCACCTCCTGAAGCACGCGCCGGGGGGTGCGAAGGCTGAAGAGCCCCATGCGTCGAGCGAGCGTCAGGGGATCCAGCCAGTCCCCCCGGTCGTAGTCCAGGAGGTCCCCGACCCTCGTAACTCCCGCCAGGACCAACCTCTGGCGCACCGTGCGGGACTCCGCCGCCTGCACACAAAGTTGAGGGTTGTGTAGCAGGGGCTCCGTGAGGAGATCTGCCCCCACGATGGCCGCCACGGACCTGGTCGTTGAAAACAGTTTCCAGGCCCGGAGGAGGTCCTGGTAGAAATCCGGCAGCCCGGAGAGGTCTCGCGGAAAACCTCTCGGACAAAGATAAAAGAGCTGTCGGTCATATCGGAGCCCATGGAAGCGGCGTAAAAAGGCATGCGCCAATATGCTCCACGTCGAACTACCTGCACTATAAAGGAGCCTCTGCAGGGCCTGGAGGCGGAAAACGCGGACCTGAGTGTACAGACACTTCAGGCCCTGCCCTCCTTCCTTCAGGGGCAAGTGGAGAACTCCAACAGGGGCCCAGTGCAATCCTGACCAAAAGAACTCCAGAATCAATCTCCGGAGGTGGGACAGGAAACCCGGGGCCGGGGCTAGGGTGTTGAGCCGGTACCAGAGCGTGGACAGGACTAGTTGGTTAAGCACCAGTGCTCTCCCCCGAAGGGAGAGACATCGGAGTAGCCTCGTCCATTTCCTGATCCGCTCAATCACGCCGCCTTCCAAATTTTGCCAGTTCTCCGGCGGAGAAGGGTGCGTGGCAGAAAGGTAAACGCCGAGATAGAGCAGAGGGCCGGCACTCCACCGGATGGTCTGAAGCGCGGGTGGGAGGGAGCTTACCTGCCGCCAGCCCCCCACCGCCAAGCCAGAGCTCTTGACCCAGTTGACTCGGGCGGAGGAGGCTGCCGAAAAGATGGTTTGGCATGCCTCCACTCGCGCCAAGTCGCCCGGGTCCTGGACCACGAGGAGGACGTCATCGGCGTACGCCGACAGGACCAGCCGCAGCTCCGGCTCCCGCAGCACCAACCCCGTCAACCTCCTGCGGAGGAGACAGAGGAAGGGCTCGATCGCCAGAGCGTACAGCTGGCCTGAGAGGGGGCACCCCTGCCGCACCCCTCGCCCGAAGCTGACCGGTTCGGTCAGGGTCCAGTTGAGCCTAACCAGACACTCCGCGGAGGCGTACAGCACCTGGAGAAAACTCACAAACTGAGGTCCGAATCCAAACGCTCGCAGGGTGCTCAGGAGGTACCCATGATCTACCCTATCGAACGCCTTCTCCTGATCGAGAGACAGGAGGGCGAACGACAGACCGTCTCTCCGCCCGAGTTCCAAAAGGTCTCGGACTAAAAAGAGGTTGTCAAAAATGCTGCGACCCGGGACAGTATAGGTCTGGTCTGGGTGAATCACGTCCGCCATCACGGACCCTAGCCGCAGCGAGATTGCTTTCGCTACGATTTTGTAATCCGTGCTGAGGAGTGAGAGGGGACGCCAGTTTCGTAAGTCGCGGAGGTCCCCCTTCTTCGGCAGCAAGGCGAGCACCGCTCGTCTGCACGAGAGAGGGAGGACCCCGCCCTGCAAGGACTCAGCCCAGACAGTGACTAGGTCTGGGCCAAGGATGTCCCAGAACGCGCGGTAAAACTCCACGGTCAGCCCGTCCATGCCCGGAGATTTATTGGTGGGCATGCGACGGAGGGCTTCCGAGAACTCGGCCAGGGTGAGAGGCAGCTCTAGCCGGTCTCGGTCGCCCACGCTGACCATGGGGAGTTCCCCCCAGAGCACCCCGCAAGCGCCAGGATCGGTCGGATCCGGGGAGAAAAGGTTTGCGTAGAAGTCACGGGCCCTCCCACACATCTCCTCCGGATCCGTGAGGGGGGTGCCGTCTTCCGCTAGAAGGCAGGTGACGTGTTTTTTGGCCCCCCTCGTTTTCTCCAGGGCGTAGAAGAAGCGGGAGCCGCGATCCATCTCCCGAAGGAGGCGGATGCGGGACCGGACAAAGGCACCTCGGGCCCGGTGGTCCTCGAGGGCTCGAAGTTCCTCCCGCTTCTCCCGGCACGCTCCGCAGAGGGACGGGTCCCCGGGGCTGGCGGCCAGGCGCCTCTCCAGCTCTAAGACCTCCCGTTCCAACTGCTCTATCGCCGCATTTCTCCGTCGGCTGGTGCCCCGAGTGTAGTTGCGGCAGAAGAGCTTGGCGCGTACCTTCCCTAAATCCCACCAGCGCCGCACCGTAGGAAAGGCACGCCACTGCTCCCGCCAGGCCAGCCAAAACTCCCGGAAGGACATCACAAAGCTCTCGTCCTCCAACAGGCTGTTGTTAAAATGCCAGTAAGCCGGCCCCGGTCCCTCTGCACGGAGGGAGACCGTGACGGCAACTAAATGATGGTCGGAAAAAGGGGCCGGCCGAATGGTGGAGGAGTGGGCCTGTGAGAGATGGAGACGGGATAGGTAAATACGGTCTAACCGAGAGCGGTGTGACCGACGGGCCTCCACCCGAACAAAGGTGAAGGTGGAAGTATCATCTGGGTGATGGTCACGCCAGACGTCCACTAGGGAGTGATAGTCGACTATGTCTCGGAGAATGGTCGCGGCGGCCGGGCTCGGCTCGGCCCCCGAGCGGTCCCGTTCCTCGAGGGTGGTGTTAAAGTCCCCTCCCAGGATCAGGCACTCGTGTGAATCTAGGGTGTCGAGAAATTCGGACACCTGCTGGTAGAATCGTGGCCGCTGTGAACTCACTTGCGGGGCGTAAATATTAGCAAGATTGACCACGAGCCCCTCCAGACGAACTCGGAGGTGCAACAAGTGGCCCGGCACGGCCTCAGTGACTCCTAGCACCTCGGGCCGCAGGGTGGGGGAGAACAGGGTCGCCACTCCAGCTTGCCAAGCCGTGCAGTGGCTGAAGTATACCCCGTCCCCCCACTCCAGCCGCCACCTGTCCTCGGCGGTTGGGTCCGTGTGGGTCTCCTGCAGGAAAACCACAGAGTACCCCCCCTCCCGAAGGTAGGAGAGCACCTGGGACCTGCGGAGAGCCATCCTACAGCCCCTGGTGTTCAGGGTTACAATAGTGAGAGGTGTCATGCGGAGGGCTGGGGGAATGGGGAGTTCTCATTGGTGGGGGTACTCAAGGCCCCCGGCGGGTCGCGTAGCAACCCGTGTCCCATCCCGTGAGTAAGTAAATCTTTCCGGAAGCTGCGGGCCCGCTCGTAGGCCGCGGCACCGCCCTTCCCTTGCCGTCTACCCTCCCTCATAAGGGCTCTCGCGGCTCGGAGGAGTCGATCAAAGTCCCCCCATTGCTGGAGAGCCAGCTGTGCCCTATCGCGGGCACCACGGCATTGTTTTAAGAACTCCCGTAGTGCGTGCTGCAGCTCATGGGGGGGTAGGGTTACAATTCCCAGAGCAGTCCCTGGTGGGGCTTTTGATACAGCCTCGTGGTCCGCTAAGGCGGGTAGGCAGGGTGCGGACCGCCGACGGGGTGTCTGACAGGCTGGGGTTATTAACTCCATCTCATGCCTTGGGGTGGACGGGGATGGCAGGGGGAAAGGTGCAACTCCTGGGGAGTCGCAACTAGAAAACGTAAAGACTGCTCCCTGGGGGGAATCTGCAAAAGGCGGAAAAGAAATAACCCCAGGGGCGGCGGTAGCCTTGCAGGAGGAGGGAAACGGAACCGGAATAGGGGTGGGGGCAGGGGCAGAGGTAAGGCCCTGGGCTTCAGGAGGCGAGCAACAAAAAGAAGGTGCCTCCCGAGCAGGGTCGGGGGTTAAGGGGCAAGGGAGGGGGCTCCGAGGAATGCTAGGTACTGGCTCCGGGGTGGTCGTGGCAGCCATGGCCTCAGGTGGTAAACCACTTTCCGTGGGGTGCTCACCCGGAAAGGCGGTCAGGGGGAAGGAACATGGGGAGAGGGGGCCTGGGGTGAGATTGCCCAAATCGAGGCCGGCCGTCAATAAATCATCCCCTCCCTGGGTGACCGGGGTCAAATCAAGGGCTTCAATCTCTGCGTACACAGAGGAGAGGCCAACTCCCACCACCCCAGGGGCCTCTCCGCTAGGGCCCGCCTCGACGGTCACGTCGGGGTTCGCTGGGAGTTCAGGTGGTATCCGGTTAGAAGGGGCTTCCTCCGGGGCTTCGGAGGGGAGGGTCCCCCGCGGAGGGGGGATTCCACCCTCCAATGCTGGTCTATCTTCACCTCCCGACACCAGCGAATGGATCTCACTCGTGGCCGAGGCGGGAGGCTCAAGGTCGGTACCTCCCTTCCTGGTCTTCCGGGGGGCTTCCGCGTCAGATGAATGCAGCGGAGCTCGAGCCCTCCGCTTGCCTCGCTTCCCCTGGACTACAGTCCAGCCCTCCATGGCGTCGTCCGGGGGTTGAGTAGCAGGGGACGGAGCGGGGCGCGGAGGCAGAGGTTCAGGGGTTTGGGGGGGTAGCGGTAAGGCAGCATTAGGGGCGGGGGGTTCTCCGTGGGGCGAGCCCTCTCCTGCACCCGGCAAAAGCTCTGCCACACCCCCCTCCATGGACTCTGCCGAGGTGGTTACGGCAAGAGTGGGACTCCCGTGGTCGCCTGGGCGTTGTTGGAGGGGCGCCTCTTGGGCCCGGACGGGGGCAGCGGTGGATCGGGTGGGAGGGGGGGTGGTGTCGGGTGCCGGGTGGCCGGGGGTGTCGGCAACAACAGGGCCGATATCCCGCCGGGTCTCGGGGGTCTCAGGTGCCCCTCTCTCCCGGGCCAAAGGGCAGTCCCTGCGGACATGCCCTGCCGAGTGGCAGAGGTAGCACCGGGCCTCTCCGGTGGAATAAAAGACCCTATAGCGGGCTCCCTGGTAGGGAACTTGGAAGGACCCCTCGAGCGCCTCTCCGTCACGCACCCCCGCCGGCAGTGAAATCTGCACTTGCCGGCGGAACGAAAGGACGTGACGGAGGGCGGGGTCCTTACAGCCTAACGGGAGAGGGCTAATAACAGAGACAAGCTTCCCCAGGGCGGAAAGAGCAGGTAACAGGGCAACATTAGGCAAAAAGGGAGGAACGGAGGTGAGGACGAAGCGAACGCCCAGATCTTCTAGCGGTTCTAGGGGGAGAAACACCCCCCCCACCACTAGGCCCTTCTCCACCGCCTCCTGGGCGGCAGTCTCCGAGGCCAGAAAAAAAACGACCTTCCCATACATCTTGGAGGCCGCCACAATGGCCATGGGTCCTACCACTTTCGCCAACGCCTGCACGTATGCCTCCACGTGGGGCGAGGCGGGCACTAGGAGGCAACGGACACCGTGCTTCCTGGTCAGGGCGGGAAAAGGGCCCCGATTGCTAGTGATGGCAGCGGAGGCAGTGGGTGGGCGAGATGAGGAGGCGGCAGGTGAGGGGGGGCCTGTCGCCACCCGGGCATACGTCCTGGGGGCCGGGGGAGGGATGATCGCAGAACTGGTGGAGGGAACAGCTGGGAGGGGTGCCGCGATCGATGACGAGGCCACTGTGGTGGGGGCGGCCTCTGCCACGGAGGGTCCAGCGGCATTAGCGGGGCCCTTCCCTTTTGGCCCGCTTCGATTTTTCCGTCTAACCGGGGGGGGGTTCCTAGAATCTAATGGGGCGGAAACCAGAGCAGCGGTAGTAAGCGCCCCGGTGCCTCCTACTGCTGATGCCCCAGCGGGGGCGGTGGCAGGGGTTCTAACAATGGAGGCGGTGGGGAAATCTTGAGGGGTGGGCAGGAGGGTAGATAAGGAAGGGGCAACCAATTTCGGTGGAGGGGCCTTGCGTCCCTCCTTCTCTGCCATTGTAAGCAGGGAGTGACAAAAAAACACTGGGAGGGGGAGGGGGGGCAAAAATCGGGGTCCGGTAGTAGGGGTAGGCTATGGGGTAAACAATCCGGGGGGGGGGGGTGGAGGGAGGACAACCCACCACAAGTGTCCAAAGAGTCTCGCCTGGTCGGTTATTATGCCGGTCCAAAAGGCAAAGTCCAAAGCAAACAGCTGGATCCGAAGGCAGATGGCAGATTGCCAGCAGGGACGAAGCAGCGGGGGCCGTGATAGTCGTAGTAGTGGTGGGGGGGTTGGGGGCACCGATGGATCTGGGGGTAGCTCCCTGCTACACCCTGTGCCGCCACAGACGCAGCTGAAATGCAGTCAACTCCCCCCCCCCCCCGAGGGTAGAATTCAAAAGAAATCCCTCAGTCTTACGGCCTCTCTCCACGGTGATTTATAGCTGCCCGGGCGAAATTCTCCGGCCTCTGGCGTCTGCTACAGCTGTTGGCTCTGTCCCAAGGCTCTCGGAAAAAGTCCAGGCAAAAAACAAAACAGCTGGGTCTGGGGGGGTCCACTCCCCTCTCCGGACAGCAGATCGGCAGTCCTCCCCCCCTCCTCCGGGGGTTTCAAATTAGCAAAGAGCAAAGTCCAAAAGCAGGTATCGGAGGGGGGGGGTGCTGGCGACCGGCCAGCACACTAACGCAGCTCAAAAAAACGGGAAAAAACGAAACCAAAAAAACAAAGCGTCCGGCCCAAACGCGGGGGGGGAAACTAAGCAAAAGGAAAAGTGTGAAAAATCCGGGCCGGGGGGCTTTAGGAAAGGAAGGAAAGCAGATAGCTCAGGAGCGAGTGAAGAACGATTCCGTCTCCTTAACAGGGAAGGTTCCAGAACAATCAGGAACCTTCTGGAGACAATTAAGACAGGCTGATTAGAACACCTGAAGCCAATCAAGAAGCTGCTAGAATCAATTAAGGCACGCTAATCAGGGCGCCTAAGTTTTAAAAAGGAGCTCACTTCAGTTTGTGGTGTGCGTGTGAGGAGCTGGGAGCAAGAGGCACTAGGAGCTGAGAGTGAGAACACGGACTGTTGGAGTACTGAGGTGTACAAGCATTATCAGACACCAGGAGGAAGGTCCTATGGTGAGGATAAAGAAGGTGTTGGGAGGAGGCCATGGGGGAAGTAGCCCAGGGAATTGTAGCTGTCACACAGCTGTTCCAGGAGGCACTCTAGACAGCTGCATTCCACAGGGCCCTGGGCTGGAACCCAGAGTAGAGGGCGGGCCTGGGTTCCCCCCAAATCCTCCCAACTCCTGGTCAGACACAGGAGGAGTCGACCTGGACTGTGGGTTCAGAAAAATGGCTAAGCTGAGGGCTGCTGTGAAGCTCCAAGGCGAGCAAATCTGCCAATAAGTACAAGACCCACCAAGGTAGAGCAGGAACTTTGTCACACACCTTTCAACAGTAGATCTCAGAGTGCGTCACCATCTTTAATGTGTTTATCCTCACGCCCCTGGGAGGTAGGGCACTGCTACTATCCCCATTGTGCAGATGGGGAATCAAGGCACAGAGAAACTAAGACACGTAAAGATCAGAGCCTAACTCCCATTGAAGTCAGTGGGAATTAGGTGCCTAAATACCTTTGAGGATCTGGGCCTAAGTGACTTGCCCAAGGTCCCAAATGTCCTGGGTCCCTGGACAAAGCCCTGACCACTACACCTCCTCATTCCTCCTGATAGCTAGCTTCCCAAAGTTTAAAAAGTCAACCAGAAAACCCCACAACACCCCCCCCCCAAACAAACCATCTACTCATAGCAAAAAATAAACCCACCGAGTCTCAGAACCCAGATCAACAGACTTGGGCTCACGCTGCAGGGCTAAAAATAGCCATGTAGATGGTCAGGCTGGAGCCCCGGCTCCAAGACCCTCCCTGCTCACCAGGTTTCACAGCTGCAACTCCAGTCTGAGCCCAGATGTCTACACGGCTATTTTTAGCCCCGCAGTGCCAGCCTTGGGAGCCTGAGTCATTTGATCCGTGCTCTGAGACTCCTTGCCGCAGGGTTGGTTGGTTTTTTGTGTGCTGTGTAGACGTGCCCAAATGAAGGGCCTGATCCTGGAATCCTTCCTCATCAGGCCGTTCCCCACTGACTTCAGTGGTACGACTGTCATGAGGAATAAAGGACCGGGTCCTAATTAATCAAAACAAAGGCATAAAACACCACACTCGGAGGCAAGTCATACCTAACGAATGCCATTCTAATTGAAACATCTTACCCACCCACATCTACTTACTCAGATAACAAATCGCTTACTCTGGGAGAGTCCAGATTGAATTTATATATTACAGGCCAAATAAATAGGAAAAGGCTGCCAAATCCTTCCATATAAATCCCAGTGACCTCATATCTTTTCATCTGTGCAATTTGGAAAAAAATATGATGGGAAGCAAAAAATGTTTTTATTCAGCTAATAGGGCAAACGGCAACAGGTGGGGGTTTTCCCCCTCATTTGAAGGAGCAGGACTGTCAGAAATAGAGAGATGCCACAACTGCAGACTGTGCTTGCGAGGCGTTAAAGGGGCCTTGGCAGAATCAGTCACATTGCTGTGTAAGAGGTCTTGCCATGTTCTCCTGTTTGTAACCATCCATACATTTAAAGGGAAGGGGTTTCCTAACCCCGCATTAGTCAGAACAGCTTAGATCACTGGAACGGAAAGAGTTTTGGGAACCCTGTTATGCCTGTTGGATACCAGGGGCCAGATTCTGATCTCAGGTACAGCAGTGTAAATCCGCTGAAGGCCGGATGCTGCTCTCACATCCCCTGGTGGAAATCTGGAGTAACTCCACTGCAGTTTGTGGGCTTCCAGCAGCGTAAAAGTGGCAGGAGGGAAGGATCAGGCCCAGTGAATGTACACTGGATCTCTGAGCCCCGATCCAAAGCCCACTGAAGCCAGTGGCTGTTTAGGTCACAGGGCTTTGAATTGAGCCCTACGCGAGAGCAGAATCCTGCCCCAGGTTTACAGTGGACTTGATTCTCTTCTTGCTTACACCAGTGTAAACCAGGAGTAACCCCACTGAAGTCAGAGTTACACCAGTGCAACAGGGAAGGGAAACAGACCCAGAACGGGGGGTTGTGTTGGGCTAAAGAGCAAGAGTTGAGGGTGGCAGCGTGCTGCCGAACTACCCGAACCCTTTAAACACCCTGCGTTGGGCCATGTTGGACTGCCGGCCTGCCTGCCCCTGCCCCTTGTCACAGGCTGCAGAGAGAGCGCGCAAGGGGAGCCGGATGGAGTATTTAAAAAGCTCTGAGATGATGCCGCTCACGTGCGGCTGCCTCTCACCCAGCTGCCTGGCGGCATTCATGGGTTGACATCTGTTTCCCCGGGACCAAAATGTTAACAAGGACAGGCGCAGACCCTGTGCTCAGCTACAGGGGAACGCTCCGGGCTGAGCACAAGGAGGCGTGCTCCGGCTGAGTGCAGCCTTCCCCTTAGAGCAAGGAAGCCCAGACTGTCTTGCATGCAGCCCAGCCTTCCTGTCTGTGGGATTCACTCACGCTCCCTTTACAGATCAAAGGACGGAGGAAGGGCCGCTTTAGGTACCGAGGAGTCTCCTCAGGCCAGTCAGATTGGGCCTTGCCCTATGCGGGCTGGATTGGAGACGTTCTGAGCCTTGCCAGCTGCTGCAGTTTGGCTCAGTGTGCACCCAGCCTGCTGGCTTTGCCTTCCCGTCCCCATGTTACCAGCCCTCCCCCTGCACAGAGGTGCTAAGGGATCACCGTAGAGCTGTTCGAACGACTCCCCCTCCTCCCCTTGGGAGAAGGACCCTGCTTATGTTGTAAGCCACTCCCAGGCCCCACGGGACAGGAAAGGAGCTAAGGGAAGGTGCTCAGTGCCTGGCCAGGAGGGAGGTGAAAAGCGTTTTCTCTAGATTGGGCCATCTCCAGAGTTGTCCTGACTCAGGCTCCAGTCCCATGGAGGAACCGCTTCCACTGAACTCAACAGGGACTGCTGGAGTTGTACTTCTGAGGGGTTTAGTTCCTTTCACCGTGGGAGCATCAGGCTGTTAGCCCCTCTGAAAACCAGGCCCTAGCTGGCTCTGGTTGGGCTCCCAAGATATAGAGGCATCCAAAAATCAGTGGCTTCTTTTGATTCTGTTGGCCCAGAATACACAGCAAGTCAGTGACAGAGTAGGGCATAGGACCCAGCCACCCGGACTCCCACCTCCCTGTTCTTGCTACTAGGGCTGTGCCCTGCCCCGACACTCTGACTGCGCAGCGGCTGCTGGATGTCCCCTTGTCTCATTGCAGGCAAGGAGCTGGAGGTGGGGATGTGTGAGATTACGGCGCTGAACAGAGACCTCAGCCACCCCAGGAGGATGATCGCCCGGCAGACAGCACGCTGTGCCTGCAGGAGAGGCCAAGTCGCGGGCACAATGAGGGCAAAACCTGCCTGCGTGGATGGTAAGAGGGCTCTGACTGCTCCAGAGAGCTACGGGCCAGGGCCATGGGGCTGCCTGTGGCTTCTTGGTTCACCATGGTCACTTGGGACTTTATGGTGACAGCAGCCACAGAACTCAGATCCTCCTGCTCCCAGAGGTGCTGAAACTAGGGGCAGGGCCGCACCCCCTGGCTTGAAGTGGTTTCCATCACATGCAGGGTTTACTGTTTAGTTCAATGACTCTCAGCCCCTGCCTCCAACTCTACAAATCATTCCAGCCTCCCTGCCTGCCCCCGAAACACAGGCCCCTATCATCACTGGGAGCAGCTAACTGTACAGGTGACATGACACACAGTCAAACTGTCCTGGGTGGGGTCCACGGTGACACACACGCACCTGCTCATTGAGAACACTCATGGTCCAGCAACGTCCAGCTGTATCAGGGTTTATATCTGTTGGTAGCAAGGTGGGGGGCAAGGGAGGAGAAGAACCCCCTCAGCATGGGGAAGTGGGGGTGCAAAGCTCTTCGGAAAATCTGGCCTGTTTGTGGGTGCTGAGCCCTTGAAAATTTGGCTCTGAACTCTGGGAAGTCCAGCTTCACAAGCGAACTCCTCTCCACTCCCAGGCACTGCATGAGTGCAGGGAGGCAGGAGCCATGCTGGGCAGAGTTCTGCAGAGAAAGCCACACTGATCCTTTCGGTGCCTGCCGGAAGCCTTGCCAGGCAGGAGCGTTGCTATGTCCTGCAGGTGTCAGGGGCCACGTGGCGCCCTGGTGAGGGAGGGACATGTCATCTCAGGTTGCTATGTGTAGGGAATGTGTCCCTCACAGGTGGCAGGTGTCCCTACGTGTGAGGAACACGAGAGGCTGCTCCAAGCCTCCGGCTTGCAGATGGCTGTTATCTACTGTTGGTAGGTGCTACAATGATACAGATTGTAACGTTCTGCATAAACTGTCCCTGACGGCCTCAATTCTCTCTCTCTTTCGCCTCTGCCCCTTTGACACATTTTATTTTACTCTTATTTTATCTCCTGGTCTCCTTGTTTTGGATAACTCAACCCTTCTTTCTACTCCCTTTGATTTTACTTTCCTTATTTGTTCCTGTTTAATCTTGTGCCCTCTCTCTTGCCATTCATATCTACCTATCCATCCATATATACACATCCATCCCTCCTTATATATACCCATCTTTCTTTCCCTATACACACCCATCTATCCATCCATCCCCATACATATCTGCCTGTCCATGTCTATATACACCCATCTATCCATCCATCCCTCTATCCATCCATCCCTGTACATATCTGTCTCTCCGTCTATATACACACACACACACCTATCCATCCATCCCCCTATATACACATCTATCTATCCATCCATCCCCATACATGTCTGTCTCTCCACATCTATATACACACCCATCTATCTATCCATCCATCCATCTCTCTATATACACATCTATCCTCATACATATCTGTCTCTCCATGTCTATATACACACACCTATCCATCCATCCATCCATCCCCATACATATCTGTCTCTCCACATCTATATACACACACACACACCTCTATCTGTCCATCCATCTCTATATATTCATTTGTCTGTCCATCCCTATATACACCTTTCTGTCCATCCATCCCTATATACACCCATTTATGTATCCATCCATCGCTATATATACACCCATCTATCCATCCCCATACATATCTGTCTCTCCATTTCTATATACACCCATCTATCTATCCATCCATCTCTGTATATACACATCTGTCTATTCATCCATCCCCATACACATCTGTCTCCATCCCAATATTATATCCATCCCTATATATACACCTTTCTATCCATCCATCTCAATATAAACCCATCTGTTTATCCATCCATCCCCATATACATCTCTCTCCATCCCTATATATATATATACATATACACACACACCCCTTTCTATCCATCCCTATATACACCCATCTTTTTCCCCTTTGTACCCTACCTCTCTCTCTCCCTCTTTTCATAACCCTTCGAATTTCTCCCTCCCCATGCTCCGTGACCTCCCCCGCTCTATGTGGCAGCTCAGCTCATTGCCAGTAAGCAGTGGTGCGGGATGGAGCCCTGTGCCGAAGGGGAGCAGTGCACTTTGTTAATAAATCGTTCAGGCTGGAGCTGCACTCGACGATTGGGCCGAATAAAAACTGTCACAGTAAGTAACTCCTGCCTCCTGGCAACCAACCCGACTGAGATGGGAGAAGGAACCAGCTGGGGGTGGAGAGTGTCCTGGTTTGAAGGTATCTGTGGGGGGTTGGTGTTAGCTGGGAAAGAAAGTGAATCACTGGTCTGTCCATGGATGAGTGAGGACACCCCCCCCCCATCAGCTCATGCATTTGGGAGCACTCCCAGTAAAACCAGAGCTGCTCTGCCCAGAGAGCTATTCCAGGAACCAATCAGGACAGGCTATAAACATGTCTCCGTAGGGCTGGATGCTCCTTTGCTGGAGAAACTGGTTTCACTGCCATTTCTTTACACCTCCTGTCACTCCCATTGCCTGATCTTAGCTTCAGTGGCTATGGGCATTTCCAGGCCTCTCCCCTCACAGTCAGCCCCAAGCATTCAAAGATCCTGAGGCAGGTGCCCGAAAATCATGAGATTGGCTTAAAAAGCACCATATTATCAATGGTCTGGATCCTCAAAAGTATTTAGGAGCCCAACTCCCAGTGATTCCAATGGGAGTTAAAGCTATTTAGGAGCCTAAAGATCTGGGCCTAGGCGCCTCGCAAATGAGCCTGTGAGGGGTGGGACAGGTCTGCATAATTGTTATCCCATCTTAGAGTGATGGGGAAACTGAGGCACAGAGCGGGGAAGTGACTGTGCATACGGATTCAGTGGCAGAGTCAGAATGAGAGCCGAGATCTCCAGCCTCCTAGGCCTGAATACTAACCACAAGACCGTCCCTCTCCTAGTATGAGTGTGTGTATGGGGAAGGTCAAGTCTTTAGGTATAGGGCGGGAAGGGGGAATATTTGCATGGCGGGAAAGGGACCTTGCTGTCTCTTACTCTAGACAGGCAGGCAGAGCACTGTGGTTGCTCCACGCAACGTGCACAGACCCCGACGGGAGAAACAGCCCCTTGAAACACAGACCTCTGAGCTGTGAGCTTTGATGGAAATTGCAATGAAATCCCAACCCGTGGTACTTTCCTTCCACTTGCCCTGAGAGCACAGGGAGGCAGCTGCTGGCAACTAAGGGAATCAGCTTTGCTAACCCAGGGAGAGAATAATAGATCCTGCAGGCCCTGCTCTCGAACCCAGCTCCATCCCCCAGGGAGAGGAGAAGGTCTAGTACCCACCTGCTAGCCCCCACTCACAGACTCCACTCAGCACTATCTCTACCCCAGGGACGGGGTAAAGGGGAGGTGTCCCTTTGGTACAAGCCCTGGCCCTGCATTATCATAGAATGGACCCAGCTCGGTTCTGCCTTGTCCGATTACAAATGCATCACAGTTTTGTTTCTAGTGCAGGGAACACAGGCAGCCTTCTGACTTCCCAAGGGAGAGGCCCTCTTCTCCACTGGGGCTGCCTGCCAGGCTCCCCCAGCATGCCACAGGCTGCAGCCTGGAATAGGCCTGTACACATGCTGTCATTTTAAACGTCTGAAACCTGCAGACTTGTTCACAGCTGGTTTAGTGCCAGCCTCTCCCAGCACGGGGACTGTAAAGGAGGAGGCGAGAGCACTGGCTGTGGGGGAGGGCCCAACTACCACAGTCCCTGCCGTTCCCAGCAGGGGGCGCTGTCGGGCATGGGACAGCAGCAGTGCCGTGGAGGAGGGGAAGGGGGCATGCTTTTCCTAACGCCCACCGGAACTTTGGGGATATTTTATAGGCTGGTGGGGAGTGGACAAGCCCGAGCTGCAAAACCTGGATCCAGATTTGGAACCCTTTCTGACTGCACACGTTGGGGGTGTTGAGATCGGTGGTTCTATTCTGGCCTCTTCTAGATATGGGGGCCAGCTGTGAGGTTCAGACCTGGATCCAAGTTCAGATTCCAGGCACCTCCCAAGAATCTGGGGATGTCTGGATCCAGGGTTTGAGCTGGGGCCCATTCTGTCAGGCTGCTCGGCCTTTCCCTTCACAGACAGCCGAGAAAGACTGGAGCCCTGGTCTCTGCTGTGGGGAGGTCTGAGGGGACGCAGGTGGAGGAGGGTCTGTGTATCTTGCATCTGAAGGCTGTTAAAGTGACACACTCCTGTAGCCGCATCCCCCAAACGAGCCCTCGGCTCCAGAAGCAGCTGCGTAGCTTCCCTCCGTGCGAGGCCCGGGAGTCTGCTCTGCAGTCAGCTCAGCCAGTGAATGACAATGAACGGGGAGCTGGATGCTGCTGGTGGGAGCCTCAGAAGTGCAGCGGGATATTTTATTAATGTCAGAGACATTAAGGTTTGGAGAAGAGCAAATTATGCTCCCCGCAGCACAGGGGAGACAGGCATGGCCAGGCCACGGCTGTTCATCTGGCAGGCAGGCAGCTGTGTGAGCACGGCTGTCCTGGCCTCTAGCCATCTCCACGTTATCGGGTTTGTCTCATGGCCCGGTGGGAGGGACCCTCTGTTGCACAGGGAGGAATGAGGGCTGGACAGAGCCTTTGCAGAAACCACGGCTCTCAGGCTGGTTTAGAATGAGGTGCCCATGCAAAGGGCTGACCTCTGGGCTCTGAAGTACAGTTTAGTTTCCTGTTTAGTTTCATAGGCACGGCTGCACTGGGTCCGACCAGGGGCCCATCTAGCCCAGTATCCTGTTGCCAACAGTGACCAGCACCTGCTGCTTCAAAGGAAGGTGCAAGAACCCTGTAATGGGCAGCTATGGGTAACCTGCATTATGTCTCCTCCTGAGATCAGTTTAAGCTATGAAGCATGAGGTTAGCCCTTCCAAAATGTTTGTGAGCAATAACTACGGTACACTAAATCTGGATATTCATGGTATCTGTCAATGTCCAATCCTTTTGTTAATCCTGCTAAATTCTTAGCCTCAGTGACCTCATGTGGAAGTGAGTTCCACCATCAAATGATGTGCAAAATCATGAATCTAATTAGGTCTATCGGTGCGTGGTCAGGACCAGATTTGCAGCCTCAGGACTCTGTATCCATGGCTGGTGTCCCATCTAGGTCTGTGTGCGCTATCAGGGCTTTGCCTTGCAGGGTTGGGTTGCCAGCCCCAGCCCTGGTGATAGCAGGGGACTTGACCCAGGAGATCCCTTCCAGCCCCATCCCCCTATGACCATGGAGTCCTGCCTAAAAAGGATGGGACCCTTTGTATTGTCAGGGCATTATCTGCATGGTCAGGACAGAGTCTCTGTATAAGGCTGAGCTCTGAGTCTGGATCAGGGTCTTTTCTGCAGTTAGAAAAGGAGTACTTGTGGCACCTTAGAGACTAACCAATTTGAGCATGAGCTTTTGTGAGCTACAGCTCACTTCATCGGATGCATATTGTGGAAACTGCAGTAGACATTATATACACACAGAGACCATGGAACAATACCCCCTCCCACCCCACTGTCCTGCTGGTAATAGCTTATCTAAAGTGATCATCAAGTTGGGCCTTTAGATAAGCTATTACCAGCAGGACAGTGGGGTGGGAGGGGGTATTGTTCCATGGTCTCTGTGTATATAATGTCTACTGCAGTTTCCACGGTATGCATCCGATGAAGTGATCTGTAGCTCACGAAAGCTCATGCTCAAATAAATTGGTTAGTCTTTAAGGTGCCACAAGTCCTCCTTTTCTTTTTGCAAAGACAGACTAACACGGCTGTTTTTCTGCAGTTGTCACTGGGTTTGGTTTTAGGATTGAAGCTGGTTCTGAGAGACTGGGGACCAGTGGAGAAGTCTGGGTATGGATGGAGCCCTGTCTGTAATGTCAGGACTCTTGTTCATGGGGGGTGGGTTCACTTCTGGGGAGCCCAGGCCTCGTCTAGAATATTGGGGCTCTGTTGGGCTGGGATCCCATCCTTCCATCCCTCTGACTCAGCCTGCAGTTCCCTGCATGTCTCTCTGGTGTGAGAGCCTGGCGTGCAGCATAAAAGGGTCCAGACTGTTCCAGAGAACAGCCAACTGCGTGCCATTTCCAGGCACCGAAGGAAATATAAATCCACCCTGGGACGCTGGGAGTGGGAGCCAGGGGAGAGGAGCGGCTCATTCGTACTGATCAGACACCGTCTCAGAACTGTCCTCCTGCCCCATTTGCACAGCCCTGTTTTGCATAATTAAATATTCAAATGCACTGGGCAGCGGTGTGGAATCTGCACATTTCTCCCCAGGAGTTGGGGGAAACGCAGAATCCTACTTGCTTTCTGGAGCGGAGAAACCTCCCCACCAGAGCAAATGGATCACAATAAACAGAAACACCCGCAACCTCTCTCCGGGAGGTCTGAAAGGGGCAGCACACCCCACCGCTCTTCCTCCAAACTCTGTGCCTCTTTGCCTGGGCCTTTCTTATTGACCCCCTTGAGATTCAGAGTTCATTCCTGTGGAGGAGCCCCTAATTCCTTCAGTAAGCCCAACCAGAAGTAGATCGGTACAGGAAAGGTACTGGCTAGACCAGGCACTAACCATCCGGCTTAGGGAAGAGGTTCTTGATTGGAGGTCATGACCAGGTGTCAGGGGGATCATGACCACCTTGCCCTGCCCCTATTTATAAATCTCAGGGCTAGATTATTGAAAAGGGGGTTGCAATATGGAAAAGGTCGAGAACTACTGTGGCACAAGCCTGTAGACTGTGTGATGAGTTGGCTGGGTCTCAGTTCAGCAAGACGATCAGGGCCTTGAAAGACAAGTTTCTCAGAGGACAACCAGGGTAAAGCACCAGCCAGCTCTTGGGGACCTGAGATAGATTGCCACTTTGTTCCATGTGAAACTGATTTGCTGCTCCCAGCTTAATCTGCAGGAGACATTTGTGTGCAATACCACCATGCCGAGAGGGCCAGCTGGCAGCCCCAGCTCAGGGGAGGCCCCGACCTAGATAGCAGGTCAGGGGAGAGCTACATTGGCAGGTCTTTCTGGGCGACTCTGCATAGAGCTGATTGTATAGCACAGCCAGACTCCTCGCTAGACCTTTGCTTCCAAGAGCATGACGTCGTCTACAACCGTTTAAGAAATGGGGAGCTAAGATGAGGGCTCAGGGGGCTGGTATTCATTTCCAGTCCAGATAGTGCATCACCAAGAGCCATTGCCATCGGAAGATTATGTGCAATAAGCGGATGGGTCTCACTCTAGTTCCTAGTGGACACACACTGTCATAACTGGCACCAAATGACAGGTCTCGGCAGAGGTGCCAGGGACCGACTGGATGGAGACTGAACTCCCATCTCTGGAGGTGGGGTCACCATGCCAGGGTTTAGGCCATGCTTGTACCTGTTCTAAAGATGTGGGACTTTGGCCCCACCCTAGATATGTTAATCGGGTGAAACCCATGGGGCGTTTTAGAAATGTAATAGGATTCTCTAGAAATTGCTGTAAAGCCCCATTGAAATGGGCCCAGAATGGCACTTCCTATAGCTTTTGGTATCATCCCTTTGAAGGGACAGAACCTTGTATTAGATTCTCCAGGATGGGTCAAAAAACTCTATAGAAAAGTGATCATTTCGTATTCTATCCTATGGGACTGCTCAATAAAGGGGCACCTCTCACCCCAATCATGTCTCCTCTGGGAGCTGCTCCCATGGGGAGAGCTGGCCCCAAAATTCCCAGTGTGTGTGTACATGTAAACATATGCCTCTCTCCCCCCAGCTCCCATCTTCCTTCCTGTGTACAAAGGATCATAGAATGGTAGAACTGAAAGGGACCTCGAGAGGTCATCTAGTCCAGTCCCCTGCACTCGGGGCAGGACTAAGTATTATCTAGACCATCCCTGGCAGGTGCTTGTCTCACCTGTTCTTAAAAACCTCCAGTAACTGAGAAAGAGCTAAAGCCAAACTCATCCTGAGCCAGATTCACCACCAAAAACACGCAAGCAGCTGCCATTGGCTGAAAGGGCAGGGCTGGAATGAGCCCTACTGCCCCCTTCTGCAGCTTCGATGCTAGCACACCACCATCCCATTGCCCTCCATCACCACCCTACCCCGGGAACCCCAGGATACCTGCCAGTGCCCACAGTGACGGGGATACAGTGGGCCTCTCTGTGCCTCCCAGAACCACCTGGCTCCATGGAGCCTGCAGTGCTCAGTCCAAGTCATAAAGCACCTCAGAAATTCAGCCTGAAGGAGGGGGCTGGTAGGCCTGTGGCGCTGGGAATGAGACAGAGTCACTCATCTCTTGGCTTCCCATTTACATCTGGCCTGGTGCCTGGGCTTTGCGCACCTAACACCCTGAGGCAGCGGCTCCTTCAACAGTCCCAGCCTCAGAGCGGTGGCCAGCCAAGGGCTGTTGTGTGGTGGCCTGGCTGCACTCAGGCCAGTGCGAAGTGCATGACCCAGGAGCTGCCCTCAGCGAGGCCAAGGACTGACCGGGGCTGGGAGGCCAACCTCCCCTCTCACCCTGCCGGGCTGGGGTGGAGAGCTTGCCCCGTGGCACCTGCCCTGTGGCTAGACACAGGCATTCAAACTCCACACACACACTGTCCAGGGCTCTCTGCTCAGTGTCCCCCTCTGGATCCCCTGTTTGGACCCTGCACTCCCATCCCTGTAGGCTGACATGCCCCCCCACTCCGTACTCTGCTGATATCCAGGTTTGGGGTGTCTTTCTTCTCAGAGAGGGCAGAGGTTTTGTTATGCACTAGGCTCTCCCCACCATCACAGGGTTGATAAAGACCCTTCCACAGTGTCAAGCTCACAGCACAGAGACGATGCTCTGGGGGGGGTGGGGGGGGGAAGGGGCTAACTGAAGAGTGGGGACGCCCCAGGCAGGAGGCAGCAGATGGGCCTCTGGGTGCACAAACCCCTGTCCAGGGCCCCAACCTGCCCCAAAGCACCCAGGGCTGTTGGAGGCAGAGAAGGATGGGGGGGGATTCACAGGCTCCCTGTGTGCTTTGTTTCCCCAGGTCTCCTGACAGCAGCAGCTGACGGCCTGAGCCTGGTGCCTCCACTCCTTGCTGCCGCAGCAGTATACCACCTTCCTGGGGCAATGGGCCAGCCCCTCTGTCCACATCCCCGTGGGTTGGTCTCCTTGCAGCAGGGCCTGGCAAGTCTCTGCTCTGCACCACCTGGGCCAGGCGGCCTCGCTCTGTTGCCGGCTTGGATGATGCCAAACAGCTGGAAAGATGTCGGGTTTATCCCGATGGAATGGATTTCCGTTGTCCAGAGGGGTTTTAACTGAAATGCACCTTTCTGCAAACCTTTTAATTGTGAACAGAGGGAGCAGCCCCTTGGCACCCATAAAGAGTGGGCACATTTGCTGCGGCTGGCTCACTAGGCTGTGAGACCCAAGGAGAGATGGATGCTGGCTGATGTATAACTACAGCGGAGCTGAGAGGTGGGAAGCAAACTCTCTCTTGTATTTCTCCTCCCCTCCCAATCTCCAGAGGGCGAGAGGATGCAGCGGGGACAGCTCCGGAGAGAAGGTGCTAAGGTCATCTCATCTCTACCCCACTGGGTCACCTTCAGCCCTTTGGAAAGTCCGCTGAGGTGGTGTGGGGCTGTCTGAGCCAAGCCCCCACCCCACAACCAGCAGCACAGGTTCCTCACCAGCTGCTGTGAGTTGTTCCATAGGGAAACATTGATTTGATGAGTTTCTCTTCCCTTTCCCTTTGCAACTTGTCCATCAGCAGCTCACAATTTCCCCAGGTTCATTCAGCGGCTCAGAACAAATGGCTAAATATTCCTACGAATAAATTCTCAGCCTGTTGCCCAATTGCAGTCAATTCATCATTGGGTGGGGGTGGGGGGGAAAGAATCTTTAATTTGAGTCATGTTCATTTGTTTTGATTGGTCCCATGGTGGTGTTTTGGGGCCCTGACTGGCCAAGCATCACTCTTGGTATGGAGTTACCTGTTCCGAATTGGGTTCCCATGAGTGCCTGCCAGCCTTCCCACTGATGTCCCTCAGTTGTTGTCGGCGGAGGGTAGCCTGGGGAGGTATTTGCCATGTGCATGGGCAGGAGGGAGAGAGAGGGTGGAGTGAGGACGTGCTGAGAGCCTGAGCTGTTGGGTTGGAAAGGCTTGTTTGCCTCACACTGGTCTGATCCCACAGTGGAAGTAAGAGGAAGGTCGGGGAGCTGGTCAGGGTGCTGGGGAAGCACTCAGGGCTTGACGTTGCAGCCTTGTCTAGACCAGGATTTGGGAGGTCTTGGCTAACTTGTGTTCACGGCCTGGTGCAGACAAGGTAGGATGCCTTTAACACATGTTGCATGGCTCATGTTAAAGCCTAGGTCAAGGCACCGGTGTAACATGTATTAAAAGCACACTGCCTTGACCACACTAGGCAGTTAACAGGTTTCAGAGTAACAGCTGTGTTAATCTGTATTCGCAAAAAGAAAAGGAGTACTTGTGGCACCTTAGAGACTAACCAATTTATTTGAGCATAAGCTTTCTAAATTGGTTAGTCTAAGGTGCCACAAGTACTCCTTTTCTTTTTAGGCTGTTAACACCTTCCAAATCCTCATCTGGACAAGGCCTGAGAGGTGCTGAGTGCCTACAACCCACTCTGAAGCCAGTGGGAGCTGAAATTGCTTGTCACCTCTCAGGATCAGGCCCTTTCTGCTCTATAGAGAGTGCTTTATGGTGGTCAGAACTATACAGCTGGCAAAGAGATGGTCTGTGCCCCGGAGAGCTTATCCTTAGAGTGGAGCCTGAGCCAAAGCCGTGGGTGCAGACATCCCCGAGCTGTGGGAAAGTTTGGATCTCAGGGCTTGCATGTCCTTCTCCAAGGTACCAACAGGTACAGAGCCATCAACACACATGAGATGCATCTGGACAATAGTGCAGACAGGCCTTGCAGAACAGCCAGATCTGCCTGGGAGGAAGGAAGCCCATAGGAAAGGTCACTTGCAATGCAAGGGGACAGCAAGGCAGAAGGCAGAGAGCAGGCCAAGAGGAGGCTGAGCAAGACCAACATGGATCAAAGTTTGCAGGAGTCCTTGAGGCACTGATTTAAACTAGGAGAGGCTTGATCCCTGCTGCCAGGGCATCTCTGAATGCTAGACAATGTCCAAGAGGGGTCTCACTCTGTGTCTCCAATACTGAGAGCCAACAGGCAGCCGGCTGGTGATTTACAGCATTTTCCTACCCCGGTTCCCAGAGTGGCTTTGTAGTTGGGGATTGCAGGGTGGGTCATGGGCTGGTTCCACTTTTCATTCCCTGCAGCCCAGCAGTATACTGGGGTGACCTGGCCCAGTCCTCTCTCACGTGGCATAAAGAGCTGGCTGCTGCTAGGGGGAAGATCCCTGTCCCTACAAGCCCTGCTCCATCATCTTGTAAATATTAACAGAGGTCCTTCTCCTCCCCATCTCGTTGTGAGTGGGACTCTGATCCATGGGATTTTTTCCACTGTAATAAGTTTCCAAAAAACTTGTGATGTCAACAATGTAAGGAAATAAAATTCTAACTTTATTAATCCGGTCAGACTCTTGTTTCCCTGGTGATGGTTTGCCCCCATCCCCACTGCGGCAGTGAGGGCAGGCTGGGGGGAACAGGGGGATTGCCTCCTGGGAGTTCTTGGCAATGGCTTGGCAGGCTGCTACGTAATGGGCACGTCTCAAAAGGAATCAGCGGCGCGAGAGGGCCTGGCCCTGAGCCTGCAGTCTCTCCACAAGTAGGCAGAGTGAATGGGAAGCCCTACAGGGAACCTCTTGCTTCAGGTTTCACGGCCCGCCGACACGTGGCAACCACCACCTCCTAGTTCAGTGGCTTGCTCTGGTTTTCCGGACTTCGGGGGCAGAGTGCACCAACCCGAATGGAAGGCACTGGCCAGAAAACTGCAGCAGCTGCTCTGAGGCGCAAAAGCCAACTGCCGTCTCCTCCCCTTCACCTCACGTAGGTAGAGGGCTGGGTTTTCCGGAGGTCAAGCTTGAGGGAGTGGGATAGGCTTTTCTACAGCCCCATCTCCACTGGAGTATCCGAGCATCCTCCCCCATTAATTCATTTATCCCTCTAAGTCCCCCACAAGACAGGTAGGAAGTTGTGCTCCCCATGTACAGAGTGGGGAGGACAGGCCCAGAGAGACAAAGGGCCAGGTTTGTAGAGGAGCCCGGTGTGCTGGGTGCACAGCTGTGATGAAAATCCGGCCATAAGCCTCACCATGGAAGCTGAGCTCTTTGGAAAAAATCCAGGGTCAACTGTGGCAGCTGAGCTCTTGAGAGCCTGCCCCTATTATACACAGTCAAGGTCCCCCCCCACCCCATGAAGACGGGCAGGACTGGGAGTAAAGCCTCGAGTCCCCTTACAAAGCCATAAACACCTCCTCTTCCTTCTGTGCTAGGCTGCTGAACAGGTGCGGCTGGGGGTGGGTAGCAGCAAGCATGGTCCTTCCACAGCTCCCAGGGAGCAGGCCAGCGGTTAACGGAAGCTGCCTCCTTCTCTTTGTGGTGTGCTTCAGGTACACAGTGAACTCTCCTCTGACTGGGCAAGCCACCAAGGGAGCTGGGCGGGCAGCTAGCCAGCATCATTTAAATACCTGCCTTGTTCTACAGGGCTTCGTCATCCTCCCCCCAACCTCCACTGCAATCAGAGTTCAGAGAGTCAGTCTCCAAGGCACTAATTCGTGTCTCCACCTAATTACCATTGATTGGATTTCCACCTACAACAGTCTCGGTCATAATCAGGGCACCATTCGGAGCAGTTCTACGTGAGGGTCTGTTAGACAAGCAGCTTCAAACCAAGAGAGGTGATTTGCAGCCCAGCACAGAGCAGTTCAGACAAGGAGCCTTTAATTATCCATAAAACACAGGATCGCAGGAGAACAGTGTCCCTCATCTGGAAAAGCAATCTCTAGTGGTGTCTAGGCCCATGCCGGGCCTGATCCAAAGCCCAAAGTCACTGGGACTCTCCCCCTTGGCTTCAAGCTCTGGATCAGGCCCTCTCCTCTTTCCTCAGCTTCTCTGCTGAGACTGCTTCACAGTTATTTGTATCATAGACTTGGAGTCCCACTCATGGACCAGGAGCCCCATTGTTCTAGGTGCTGTCCCTGCCCCCAAGGAGTTCACAGCCTAAGAGAATGTCCAGATGCTGTGGCCACCATGGTATTGCCCAGACAGCACCACTGTGGTCATTGCTACCCCAATTAGTGCCAGCCCAGAGTTGGTTTGGTCAACGTACACATTTGTTCACTAGGAACTGGGCTGCCACCCCAATTTTTGACTGCCAACTGGTCCTCCCCAATGGGGTTATTTGAGTTACGAGGACATTCCTAGTTTAAGAGTAGCAGCCGGCTCACAAAAGCTTATGCTCAAATAAATTTGTTAGTCTCTAAGGTGCCACAAGTCCTCCTTTTCTTATTCCTAGTTTAGTAGTGCTTCTCTCCTTTGTAAAGCATTTTGAAGAGTATCTTTACGCTCATTTCGCAGATGGGAAAAGCTAAGACACAGAGCAGTAACTAGCTTGTTAGAGGCTACACAACAGAACCAGAACCCAGCTCTCTGGAGAGCTAGGTAGGTGCTCTACCCACTGGGTTACACAGTTTCCTATCTTGCCTTTCCTGATGAGGTGCTGTTATTGTTACGGATGCCTTTTAGCCGTGGAGTAACTTGATAAGTTGTAATTTCATTACTTTGTTTTAAAAAAACCAAGCTTTTTTTAAATTTAATCATTTCATCCAAAAATGTCATCACAGAATTTAATACACAATTACCTATCTCGTCTAAGACTTAAATCAAGCTCATCTCCACGATCACCTTGCGAGAGTTTAAACATTTATTTAGCATCTCTGAACTAAATATTTCCCAACTAGCCCCTAATCCAACTAATCACGAAGCACTCCACGGGATGGCAATAATGCCTTGTGTCCAGGAAGAGCCCAAAGTATTTTCATAAATAGAGAATCATATGGGAATCATCAACCCCTGAAATGCAGCCACCTCTGGGGTGGAGCTGTTTGACAATACCGCACAGCACCATTATACAGGACAGGAAGTGAAGGTTGTTCTACCCAAATGAAAAATGGCAGGGGAAGTTTTAGGAAGGTAGACTGTAATTACCCCCATTGAAGGTAATTTGGTCAAGACGCAGGAATTTATGCCTCCCGCCTGGAATTATTAATGACCAGTAGTGCTCTTATAATGCATAACATCCAAAAGAGTCCACCTCTAGCAACACAGATGCCCCTGACATCATGCAGGGGGCATCAATTCAGTACTGAGCCAGAGACCGGCTTGAACCCCCTGCTATCACATCCCCAATACAACTTCCTGCACCAGCCAGGAATCATAAAGGAAGCCAAGGATCCATATTTCAATATCACCAGTGTTATGTATTTCCCTGAACCGGTGAATATTAGGCACCATAAAAACCAGCTGATTATAAATTCCATTAGTGCTCCAGATTAAAATGTAGAGGATTGAAATATTTAAGACAGGTCCTTCTACCTTTTCTTCTTCCACTCCCCACCCATAGATCACAATGTCAATTACCCTAAAACCAATCAGTTTAAGCAGCATTGAGGGTCAGAATGAATTGGGGGTGACTGCATGGAAGACTCCAGAGATTGGTAATAAGGTACAGGGTTCTTGCAGTTTATCTGGGTAGCTGTTGCCCAGGTAAGTAATGCTGAAAGCCCTTACCCTCTAACCACTGTGAAATGGGCTAAATGCCTCTCGCTCTTGTTCTTACAGGGCAGGGGCACATACCCACAATTGGCACGAGTGGGTAATATTGGGAGATGGCCCTGAATAGGTATTTACTTGCAGTATGTTATTCAGCCATTAGGTGTCTGCATGTTGCACTGAGTTCCAGCCAGGGTGCAGTCCCTGGTAAACAAAGCAGAGAAAAGTGGTACTCAAGCTAGGTGGAATCCTGTTTGTTTCTATACTTCGTTGCAGATTTCTTTCTGATGGGCTGTGACTCCCTATTTTGCATGACAGGAACCTAGGAGCTAAAGGGCTATGGAGATTGAGGTGGTCCCTCCAAACCAGAGTTGGGGGGCCGCGTGGTAGACGCTTGCTCTGTCACTCATCTCTGACTAAACGGAGTAGCCCAGACTGTCAGATTGATGGACTTATTCTGGTGGACTCAAAAATTAAAGTCCCATCTTTGCCACCGGGCCCACTAAACACCCTTTGTGCCAAGCCCTGCCTTCCATTCAGTATTGTTCTCCCCCAGAGAGGAACGCCAGAGACAGCATGAAACTTATTTTGCATTGAGTCATTGAGGCAGAAAAATTGCACTGCAACAACTGTAGCAGGACTGATTGTTCTTAATTCCATAAAGAGCATCCTGTAAAGTCCCAATGCCTGTGCATTGGAGAGAATAATACTGCCTCCTGGCTATGCCAGCTTGCCTGTCTTGGCTGTGCTAACTCTCCTGCTTTGGCACTGCCAGCAATCTGGTCTTGGCACTGCTGAGTCTCTTATCTGGGCATTGCTTTGGCATCCTCACCCCTCGTGCTTTGGCAATGCGAGTTCTCTTGGCTTGTTGGCTGTCACCCCCCAAAAGCTTCTGGCTCTCCTCCTCCTCGTGTGCTGGCACATCTCCAGAGCTGCCCAGCTTCCAGCCAGCAGCTGACGGGGAACGAGAAGCTCTGTTAAAACGTGCGTGCCAGCTGTTTGTTGGCAGCATGTTTAGCACCTCCTGATGTCAGCACGCCACATCTCACAGCTGTTGGCTTCCCGGAGGGGTTGGAGGCGGCTGACTACCAGCAGTGCCTAACACCACGCACCAGAAAGCAAGTGACGCCATGAGGGTGAGACGCTGGGACGCAGGTTAGGCAGGAAACAGACACGGGGTGGCAAATCGTGCTCACCGCTAACAGCAAGCAGCAACGCAATGCCAAAGCGCTCTCACACACAGAGACGAATTAGTTACCATGCATGCAAAGTTTATCTGTGCGCAGGTTTATCCTACAGAGCAGATGCAACACCATCTGCATTCTCATTTCAGACGTGTGTGGGGCGTGGGCGGGTAGGCTATCATCCTGGATTAAACAGGAATAAGGATAAACTGATAGAGTTTTCAATTATTCACAACGAGCCTGAAAGAACCCCCCGGATGCAGCCACCACTGTGGGGACGTAAAACCTGAACACAGATATAATTATGGCTAGAGCTCCTTGTGGTGGTCCTGAGAGGCCTAGTCAAGGATAGAAGCCCTACTATGCAAGGCTTTGCACATGCACGTAAGCAAACTGTTCATGTCCCCAGAGAGTTTACAGTCTGAAAACCAGATTTGCAAAGTCTGAATCCAGATAATTGCAGATCAGTCCTGCACTGGTTTCACAGTTCTGTTCCGTAGCTGCATAAAAACTAAAATCATTTCTCATGCTTCATGCCATAAACTGATTGTCTTCTGGGGTCAGGAAGGCACCCCCTCACATCACACCCCGACATGTAACATTGCCCACCTAGATACGTATTAGCTTTTCTATCAGTGCTAAAGTATCTCCTGATGTGTACACAGCTAAAGTATATTGGACTTCATGTCTGATCCAATAGGGCAGGCCCTAGGTACCTAATTCAGATGCTTAATGCTTCTCCATCTAACTTAAAATCACAGGTTTTTTCTTTTAAATCACTTGATCCCAACTGCCTTTGTGCAAGCCATCCCACAAACCATGTCCACTCAATTCATAAGCCACCCACCTTCCACAGCAGACTAACCACAATCAATTTTCCTTTATCTAATAGGCAACTTTTAGCTTCCAATGCCCAAGTCGTTGTTCTAGCATGCCACGTTCCCATTCCCAACAGAATGTCTCAGCCCCAGCTGGGACACAGCTATCTCTGAACCATCACACACAGCAAAAGACAGCATATGTGGATGGATACACGTCAGACACTGAATTTTAATTTAAATCTTCTTGGAAGAAAGAAGAAATAATTTTGCATTGCTCAAACCAAGAGTGAGAAATGAAAGTTCACGCTCCAGTGGGTGCATCTGCCAGGGAAAATTTATTTTATTTAGCAATTCTAATGGACCAATTAAAATATATCAGCATGACAATTTCATTTCTTTTCTGATCAGTTACAAAGTAAACAGGCAGAGTTAAATACACAAGCTGTGAAGCAAACTCTCTCACACACCCCACAAAGCATCTTTCAACTGTGAAGTAGCTTATCAGTCACTCTGGCTTTTCCTATCACTTGATAACTTTCATCACTCTCTTCTCTTTCTGGGGAAGAGTCTAGTTACAGTATAAGTGACTGTAGCCAAAGTGGGATTTCAAAGGTGCCTAAAGGAGTTTATCCATCTATCTAGCCACATACACACCCAGCTAGCTAGCTATTTTATCTTGCCACCTGAAATCAATAGCAATAGTGAAGTCATGCATGTACTTTGAAGAGACACTGACACTGGTCCTGTTTGGGGGTCAAAACTCAGCTTCAGATAAAATCTTGAAAACCAAACAAGCCCTATCAATTTGCCATTTTTTTGGGTAGAGGTTTCAGGGTAGAAGCAGGTGTCAGCATGGGGGGGGGGGGGGATCATACTAATGGTGGGAAAGGCTTTGTGAAAGAGGAAGGCATTACAGTATTTCCTAGAGACCTCCCAACTCCAGATTCTCCTGATCTCCGCTGGGAGTTAGAGGTGGGATTTTGAAAAATGACTTAGGAGCACAAGTCCCATTGAAAGATTAGTGCCCCTACATCACTTATAGCCCAGATGCACAAAGATAACATCCACTGAAATCACTGTAGATTAGGAGCCTAAATACCTTTGTGGATCTGGGCCTCAGGCATGTTTGAAAGGCCTCCCCCTAGGTGCCCAACTCACATTGACTTTCTCTGGGAGTTGGGCATCTAACTCACTTAGGCCTCTGATTATATTGGCATATAAACAGGTCATTGCCTCCCAAGCACCCCCTTGTGGGCTGGGGTGGCTTTGCAGCACCCTGCCTCAATTTCCCCTTCTCACAGAGCTTCCCAAGAACTCCACTCAGTCCATATCACTCTAAACATTCCCCTTCTGGAGGGGGATCCAATTCATTTACCCCATCCAGACATTGGCCCTCCAGGCTCCAATCCTTCCTCCTAATCCAGGAAGCACCAGTCTGTCCCTGAACCAGGAGCCCCCAGCCCTCCTTCCCAGAGTTGGGTTACAACCCCAACAGTCCCTTCACCCCAGCAGGAGCCAGCCCTGCTCCTTGCAGCACTCACCTACAGCTGCTTCCCCCAGCCAGCTACAACTCCCCAGGCTCCTGCACTCCCAGCCCTGCCTACTTGGCATTACTGATTCAAACTCCCCCAGGAGGCTCTCAGGCCTCTCCCTTATATCCCGGGACCTGGCCTGAGTTAGTCACTGACTTTCCTGTCACATGGCCAAAATCATTTTTCCCACCTGGGGAAGTATCTTATCACAGGTTCAAAGATTCATGGATTCCAAGGCCAAGGGGAACCACTGTGATCACCCAGTTTGACCTCCTGCATATCCCAGGCAAGAGAACTTCCCCAAAATAATAATTCCTAGAGCAGAACTGTTAGAAAAACATCCCCTCTTGATTTAAAAATGGTCAGGCTGGAGAATCCCCCACGACCCTTGGTAAATTGTGCCAGTAGTTAATTCCTCTCACTGTTAAAAACTAGCGCCTTATTTCCAGTCTGAATTTGCCTAGTTTCAGCTTCCAGTCATTGGATCAGGTTAGACCTGTCTCTGCTAGACTGAAGAGCCCATTAATAAATATTTGTTCCCCATGTAAGTACTTATAGACAGTAATCAAGTCATCCCTTAACCTTCTCTTTGTTAAGACAAATAGATGGAGCTCTTCAATTCTCTCACTATAAGGCAGGTTTTCTAATCCTTTAATCATTCTTGTGGCTCTTCTTTGAAACCTCTCCAATTTATCAGCATCCTTCTTGAATTGTGGGCACCAGAACTGGACACAGGATTCCAGCCGCGGTCACACCAGTGCCAAATCCAGAGGTAAAATAACCTTTCTGCTCCTATTCAAAATTTCCCTATTTATACATCCCAGGATCACGTGAGCTCTTTTGGCCACAGCCTCACACCGTGAGCTCACGTTTAGCTGATTATTCACCACAACCCCCCAAATCTGTTTCAGAGTCACTGCTTCCCAGGAGAGAGTCACCCACCCTGTAAGTAAGGCCTACGCTCTTAGTTCCCAGATGTATACAGTTACATTTAGCTGTATTAAAACGCATAGTGTTTGCTTGAGCCCAGTTTACGAAGTGACCCAGATTGCTCATATCTTCCCTCCTTTTACCTTCCTCTTTTGTTATTAGTTTACCTCCCCACACACACACACACATTCCTGACTACTCTAGCCAGCCTGTCCCCAAGGAGATTGGTCCCCCTCCTACTGAGGGGGAGGCCATCCAAAATATACGGCCCCCTCTCTCCATAGAAGGTGGACCAATGTTCCCGCTACACCACGCACTTAGCCAGCAGTTCCCCCTTCCAGAATCTTCTGCCTTCCATGTTCATTTGCTCGTGGGACAGAAAGGATCTCAGCTGTCCAGCACAAATGCTCTACACCACTATTCTGAGGGCTTAAGTGAGAATTAAATGGTGCATATCAGCCTTGTGGTGGGCCTCTGCACAGAGGCAAAGATCACAGTGGCCCTGATTCAGCAAAGCACGTAACTTCAGGCATCTGCTAGTTCTTGTACTCTATGTGCACAGAGAAATATAGATAGAGTAACACATTTTTCCCTTCCTTAATTTCAGCTTGGTACAACCTCCCTGTCCTAAGGCCGTGGCATAGCATTGCCATTTATTGTTAAGCAGGCACCGTGTTCCACCCCAGACCAGGATGCCTGCATTCACAACAGATGAACACCACTGTTCTAAGGCAGCTTGGATGATATTAATTCTTGGTAAGACAAATTCTGATCCATACATGGTAAAAGCTGATTGGTCAGCAGAAATTTCTAGCTGGCTGGGTAGGAAGAGTGGGAGAAGAGGGCTTTACAGTCCAACAGGTGCTAAGGATGCATTAAGAGGTAATGTCAGTGGATTAGAACTAGGTCTCAGGGCAATGGTCCCTTGCTACTACATAAATTCCCCGGCAAAGCTGACACATTTTCAGTTGTATTGATCCATTGGCAATGTTCTCTTACAATTCTTTATTTCTCTTACACCAAATGCTAGATAACCATTTTGCTTGATAGATGTTGGAACAGGAGAATGACAGCTGCTAGCTGCCCTGTTATTAAGGAGCTGCTTTCTGATCGTCTTATAGAACAGATTTATTGTTTCCTTCCGCCAGGCAGGGACCTGATTATCCATAAAATTAGGACTGAAAAAAAATTACATATTGTGCTTTTAAGGGGAAGCTGGTTCTCGCTAGACAAATTCTTTAAAAAAGTCCATTGGTATAAAATGGATTGGGTGACTCAGATTGTGCTTAGAATGAAATGAGCAACCCATATGCAAAAGTCAGATACCCCATCTATGCAAAATCGGATTGGGATCAGGCTATCTATATTTGAATGCCTTACAAAATGATGTGAACCCTTATATATGGCTTACACAAGATCAGTGTCTTCTCTTTGCTGGATCAGTCCTTGGATTGGAGACCTCATGAGAAAACCCAAGGTCCTACACTTGGTGTTGGTCATGACCAGGATGTAGGCAATCTGGCTTAGTGGGTAGGACCAGGAGTTAGGCCTAGTGGTCAGAGCAGGAGTAGGATTGGGGCAAGGGCCAAAGCCAGAGCTAGGAGTCAAGCCAAGGGTGAGAAGAAGAAGTCAGGAGTCAAAAGCCAGGCATCTGAGCTGAAGAACAGAGCTGGAGTTCAGAGCAGGGTCTGTTGTCAGGTACTGCCAGGTTGCATAGACAGCGTCCTGGAACACCTTCCAGGCTTCAGTCGTGCACCCGCACCAATCAGAGGTCACGGGGGATGCTGCCAACCCGGTCTTCCATGGGCGGCACTTCCTGTAGTGGTTAGCCTCCCAGGATTTACGGCGGGCAGAGAAGAGCTCTGCTATGAGTGGCGGTGTGGATGCTGGCTCACCAAGAGCTCCACTGGTCCCGGTTGCAGGCCCCTAGATCATCGCCCGCGTTAGTGATTCAGGCCACGGTGCCCTTCCCTCTGAGTCAGCACCAAGCCCAGCTCCCAGGGCCGCGTCACGCTGCTAGAGGCTCCATCACTCAGATGAGACGTACAGCTCACTTGTGGGCGTTCAGGAAACAGTGGCACACTTACAAGCATAGGGATTCCTGGCTGGACACTAGCTCAGGTAAACAGCATATATCACCCTGTCCGAGTGACCATGCTCGCTGGTCTATCATCATGCTCTCAATGATCCTCACAATCTCCGTTAGCCATAATCATTCTTTTGTCCCCACACCATCTCCTTAGCCTCTGATCGTTATCGCTCTGGAGGAGCTACGGGGTTAGGCCCGGGCATCTTGGAGCATCCGAGCCAAAAGGAGGGATTTTGAGATGACTCTGCACACTCCATCACTGGCTCAGAATCCTTATTAAACGCCGGTGCAGCTACCTGAGGCTGCTCCGGGAGGCTCAGTGTCTTGCTCCATTAACACCTGTCCCCAGCCTCTTCTTACATGTGAAACCAAAAGGGAGGTGTCCCCTGTCCGCCCCCCCACCCCTCCCGGGGCGCACACACACAAACAAGTTCTCCTTGGTGCCTGTCGTTCTACAGCCTGGAGATGCGGCAAGTGAAGTGAAAAGATTTCACTTCACCGACTGATTGCCTGGTTATCCACTTTGTACCCTCGGAATTAACAGCCCCCGAGATACTTGCTCTCACTTCTCTGGCAGCCAGCGCGTGCTGGAGGGCGGCCAATAGGAGAGAACACCTCCTGCCTCTCAAACGAGCTGGAGAGTCGCCGGCCCAGGCTGCCGTGCAAGTCTCTGTCGCCCTGGGGATCCCGATCCTGAACCTCAGGAAGATCCACTGCAATGCAGGGTACTGCAAAAGCCAGCGAGGGCCACTGAATTCAAACCATGGCTCTGCGCTAGGACAAAGTGGGAAACAAACGCAGCACGGAGGGATGCAAAGTATTCGGAGGACAGCAGTCATGGTGCTGAGTTGGGAGGGGTTGCGGGTTGGGAGAGCATCATGGGCAGGAGCTTGGAGCTGTGGGTGGGGTGGAAGGACGGTGCATGGGCCCCTTTTGGAGAGAGGCCGTGGGAGACAATGCGTATGTCTGCCTTGTGCACTAAGCCCAGGCTCTGACAAGGGTTTGAGCCCAAGCCCCACTTCCATCCACACTCCAATCAGTCTGACTTGGGTCAGCCAGCACTCAGGACCCCGGTCCTAGGATCCTGCTGGGGTGTGTGTGTGTGGATCAGAGCCTGAGTCCTGCCGTAACTTGGGTCCACGCCCTGTCACTTTGCAGTGTGGACACAGCTCAAGCCGTAGACCCGAGTCAGAAGGTCTGCATAGTGCAGTGTACAGCAATTGTAAACATAGGTTTACAGTGCAGTGTGGACACTCAAGCATGGGCTTGGAAACACTGGGTGTGCCTACTCTGCAAGATGAAAACAGCGGCACTCAGTCTCGGACTGCAGGGCTAAAAATAGCAGTGTAGACATTTGGGCTTGGACTGGAGCCCGGGCTCTGAGACCCTCCCCTCTTTGCAGTTTTATAGCCTTGCAGCCCAAGCCCCGCAAGTCCACTGTCCCCACCGAGTCCACAAGCTCGGGTCCCACAGCCCCTGGCTTCGTGTGCAATGCAGGCATACTCCCTGAGGGAGACCAAGCGAGTGACTGGGAACAGAGCGTCCGTGCAGCAGAGCTGGAGGGAGGGGGCAACTCAGAAATGGCTGAAAAGTGCAGTTTTGAGGCAACCGAAACTTTGTGTGAATTCGGGTCAAATTTGTTGAATGGTTTCAGCCGAATAAAAAGAGAGGCCATTAAAAAAAAAAGGAAACAGTTCGATATGCCGTTCCGAGGTGCCGTTTTGTTCGACCCGCGCCATATTTCTTCTGCTTTTCAGCCAGAAAACCCCCAGCAATATTCTGTTTTGGCATGAAACAAACTGATTTTTTTCCCCCTTCCCATTTTCTGGCTCAGCTGCTGCACGGACAGATCAGTTCTTCGCCCAGCTCCAGCGTGGAGCAGGCGCCAAGCAAGAGGAGGCAATGTGTGTGCCAAGGCAGAGCCAGAGCCGCCCCCAAATACCGCCCCCAGGCGCTGCCCAGGATAGGAGCTGTTGACAATGCGGATACTCCAGGGGGCTGCCCCCCAGGACCCCTTCGGGCCCCCATGCACGCCGCTCACAGGGAAGTCAGAGCACATTCCCACGGTGGAGAGCTTGCTTTATGGTGCAGGTGCCATTCATGTTGCCGATTGCTCTCTCACTCTTCAATTTGCCTTTCATGTGATTGTCATTTTGTTTCTTTCCATTCCCCACTCCCCCATTTCTCTCCTACTCAGTGTTATCTTTGCCTTCAATGGGGCTCTCATTACCCCCATTAGCTTTTACCCGCTTTTCTCTCACACCTTGCCCTCCCCTTTGGGTTCCCTTTTTCCTAGCTGTCTCTCAGCCCCCCTCTCACCCCTCAGACTTCCCTCCCTGACTCTTTCTCCCGTCAGACAAAGCAGCCCTAAGGGAGGTGTCCCTCCCGCTCAATGAGAAGATGTCTCTGGACCTTCAAGGTCACCCTAATTGTTCCCCTGTATCATAGTGGGCCTCTGTTTCAACCTATTTTTGCAAGAATGATGGAATTTCTCAGTTCAGTGGCGCAGAAAATCCCCCTGGTCTCAGAAACAAACAGCAGTAATAAGGGACTGTAATGTGCTTGAAACTTATTTCAGATGTCTCAAACTTTCAGCAGGTTTCTCATTTCAGGGAACAGAATTGAGAAACAAGCTAACCTTGAAGGGCATGCTGCATAATCCCCTCTGCCTGGCTTTGGCAGGAAGCTGTCAGTGGGCGAACTGGCTCCCAGCCAGCTCCGAAGCTGCATAGCCAAAGGACAGGGTGGGGAGTCCCCTCCATCCAGGACAATCGTGCTGGGCAAAGCAGCTGTGGGGCTAAGTGGAAAACCCACTAAGTGATGGGCAGCGAGGGGGAAGTTCCCGGGGAAGCCTCAGACGTTATAATCCTTGCCCAGACACTAGTGATTTCAATAAGGGCTGTAGGGCTAGGAGAGATTTCTAAAGAGATCAGACTAGATTTTCAAGGGCTCAGCACCCACCACCAGGCCGAGCCCTTCTGCAAAAGTGGCCACTTGTTTAGGTGCCTAAATGGGATAGAATTTCTGAGCTCCCTTTGGAAAATCTGGGCCCAGTTATTTCCAGAGGGGGTGGGGGAAAGGGGTAGGAAATATGGAGAGAGAGGGATGGTTTTTTTGCAGGGGGGAGACGAAGAGAAAGGGAAGAACAGAGATGTGCTGGGTAAAAGGAAAGAGGGAAGATGGCGAGAGAAAGGGAAGTGGAGAGAGGATGAAGGGGAGAGACAGAAAGGGACGAGGAGGGAGAGAAAGTGATGGGTGTAATAGTTCGCTCCCCCAGCTCCATGGGGCTGGTTGACTCTCTCTGTTCAGCCTGCCAGTTGTTGCAGCTCGCCCAGCCAGGAGCTGAGACGAGGCTCTCTGCTCGGAGCTGGCTGCCCACGGAGAACAAGCCTCCCCAGGAACTCGGCTCCGCATGAAAGGCAGCGAGCCCACAGGCACTTTCAGTTGTGTTTGCCTAGAGGATGCTGAAGTCCCTGGCAGCAGCTAGGCTGGGCTCACACAGTACAGAAGCCCTGGCCTCAGGCATGGCCTGAAGGGGCCCTGCCTCCTATGAACGGCTTTCCTTGGCAAAGAAAGAAGGTTAATGAATGATTGTGTGAAATGCGAATCATCTTTGATAACACCTGTGTGACACTCCAGCTAGTGCTGCTGGCAGGCTTTGGGTGGTCTGTGTAGCCAGGCAGAGAGCCTGGCACCAGCCCCAGCTTCACAGCCCTTGCAGAGAGGGCGAGCATGGGCAGTGCTCTGGGTGTGTGTAGGACAGAACGAGTGTGCCGTGTGAGGGTGTGTGCATTCATGGGCATATGGGGCCGGATTTATGGGCAGGCGATCTAGGCGGCCGCCTGGGGTGCCAGGCGAGGGGGGCACCAGGCTGGGAGGGGGTTGCTTTTGTCGTTAGCGAGAAAAGGGGAAAATAGAACTTTTGGAGTGACATGTTTCAGGTATTCCGTATGTGGAGTCATTTGTCACTAAGCTTCTAGAATGTTCTGGACCTTTCTAGAATCTCGTGGAACCTTCCAGGTTTTCTGAGAACTACCTTCTCCTTGAACCTCCTCAAACGTTGTCGGTCGGGCCTTCGCGGGTTGAAGGGGCCGGGTGTCGCCGGTCAGTCAGATATAAGAACGAACTGATGTGAAGTGACAGCCCAGCTGCGATATTGTGAACAGGGAGAAACGGTGCGTGCAAATCATGCACCAATGTCGTGAAATGGGCTACGAATGCAATCAAAATAAGGTATTAACAAATTTAAGACATGGAGGGGGGGCACCGAAGACACTCCCCGCCTGAGGGCACCATTTGGTCTAAGGCCAGGCCTGTGTGTGAGTGTCTGTGCGTGTGTGTACGTGCAAAGTGTGCAATGTGTGTGTCTATGAGTGTGTGACAGGGAGACAGAGAGAAAGAAACGGTTGGCTAGACTGCAGGGGAGACCTGCAATGTGAGCACTGAGCGATGGGGAGGAAGCAGAGAAAGACGGGGCGTGAGTGAGAGCACGCCCTGTCACACGTGCGGCAATCCCCATTTCATCCTCGCTCTGCTCCCTCCCATGACCGCCCACCCTTCCCTCCTCCTCTCAGAAGTTCTCACTCCTTCTCCCACCCAGTGCTGAGAAATGTTAGAAAGCAGCAGGTGCAAACCTCCTGCCAGTCAGACAGCAAAACCTTTCCTAAATGCCTTCTAAACACCAGCCCTAAATAAATCTCCTGGCACAAGCCCCCTGCAGACAGCCAGACAGCAGCACCTGGGAAACAATTCATAACACCGCGTGAGCCTGGGGAGGGACGTGGTAAAAGCAGGTCATTTATCATATGCAAGTGTCGCCCCAAATATCCCCACTTATCCATCCAGCCGCTCAGGTTGCTAGCAGAGGAAAGTAGTTGCTAATTCCCAGCCTCTTCCTCTCAGACCCTCATGAACACACACACGAGCCGCACGTGCTGCCCCTGCTGTAAACACCGTGGCACTTTTTGGGGTTACACTCAGTGTCCAGGGCAAATCGCTAGCTCCAGCTCACAGCCGGAGGGACCCCAGCCTGTGCCCACCAGCGGAAACTCTCCCCAGCCCCCGACAACACAGGGACTCCACCCTGGGCTCCCCAAGCCCCACTCTTTCCCAATGCAGGCTAGCAATTCACACACCCCACTTTGTTACCCTCTAGTGCCCAGTCCCTATCTTCTGGAAACCCACAAAGTTGTCGATCCGCTGCCTCCATGGAAGCATGGCACCCCAGGTCCCTGGGTTCACCTCCGTTCAAAACTCTTCTTAGCACAAGGCACTTAGCCGTGTCTATAGCAAACCAAATTGTAGTTTATTTAACAGAGCTTGAGATAGAGATTCAAATAAAAGCAAGTAGAAGGGTTTGGAAACATAGGATTACAAATGCAAGAAAAATATAAAGTGCAGTCAATAGCCTAGACTTATTTGTCTCTCTTCCCAGGGTCCCACCTGGTGAAAGACCACCTTTGTCCTTAGAAACTTCTCAAGTCTCCACCTGAGCCAGACAGAAAACGAAGGGCTGGCTCAAGGGATATCCCTTGTTTTCAGTGCTGACTGACTGAGACCTGCCTCGCCTCAGGGGACTAGTTTCACTTCCACAGTTTTGAAACCTACAATTCTACATTTTACCTAACTCTCAAATTATTTCCTGTACAAACTTCTCGCAATAACCATGACGATCCGAGAGTGCTGAAGGAACTGGCGGCTGTGATTGCAGAGCCATTGGCCATTATCTTTGAAAAGTCGTGGCGAACCGGGGAAGTCCCAGATGACTGGAAAAAGGCTAATGTAGTGCCAATCTTTAAAAAAGGGAAGAAGGAGGATCCTGGGAACTACAGGCCAGTCAGCCTCACTTCAGTCCCTGGAAAAATCATGGAGCAGGTCCTCAAAGAATCAATCCTGAAGCACTTGCATGAGAGGAAAGTGATCAGGAACAGCCAGCATGGATTCACCAAGGGAAGGTCATGCCTGACTAATCTAATCGCCTTCTATGATGAGATTACTGGTTCTGTGGATGAAGGGAAAGCAGTGGATGTATTGTTTCTTGACTTTAGCAAAGCTTTTGACACGGTCTCCCACAGTATTCTTGTCAGCAAGTTAAGGAAGTATGGGCTGGATGAATGCACTACAAGGTGGGTAGAAAGCTGGCTAGATTGTCGGGCTCAACGGGTAGTGATCAATGGCTCCATGTCTAGTTGGCAGCCGGTATCAAGTGGAGTGCCCCAAGGGTCGGTCCTGGGGCCGGTTTTGTTCAATATCTTCATAAATGATCTGGAGGATGGTGTGGATTGCACTCTCAGCAAATTTGCGGATGATACTAAACTGGGAGGAGTGGTAGATACGCTGGAGGGGAGAGATAGGATACAGAAGGACCTAGACAAATTGGAGGATTGGGCCAAAAGAAATCTGATGAGGTTCAATAAGGATAAGTGTAGGGTCCTGCACTTAGGACGGAAGAACCCAATGCACAGCTACAGACTAGGGACCGAATGGCTAGGCAGCAGTTCTGCGGAAAAGGACCTAGGGGTGACAGTGGACGAGAAGCTGGATATGAGTCAGCAGTGTGCCCTTGTTGCCAAGAAGGCCAATGGCATTTTGGGATGTATAAGTAGGGGCATAGCGAGCAGATCGAGGGACGTGATCGTTCCCCTCTATTCGACATTGGTGAGGCCTCATCTGGAGTACTGTGTCCAGTTTTGGGCCCCACACTTCAAGAAGGATGTGGATAAATTGGAGAGAGTCCAGCGAAGGGCAACAAAAATGATTAGGGGTCTGGAACACATGAGTTATGAGGAGAGGCTGAGGGAGCTGGGATTGTTTAGCCTGCAGAAGAGAAGAATGAGGGGGGGTTTGATAGCTGCTTTCAACTACCTGAAAGGGGGTTCCAAAGAGGATGGCTCTAGACTGTTCTCAATGGTAGCAGATGACAGAACGAGGAGTAATGGTCTCAAGCTGCAGTGGGGGAGGTTTAGATTGGATATTAGGAAAAACTTTTTCACTAAGAGGGTGGTGAAACACTGGAATGCGTTACCTAGGGAGGTGGTAGAATCTCCTTCCTTAGAGGTTTTTAAGGTCAGGCTTGACAAAGCCCTGGCTGGGATGATTTAACTGGGAATTGGTCCTGCTTTGAGCAGGGGGTTGGACTAGATGACCTTCTGGGGTCCCTTCCAACCCTTATATTCTATGATTCTATGATCAGCAAGTTCGGAGCATTCAGCAGAGACCCCCACACTCTCCCCGCTTCGGTGTAATACTAAGAAGATGGTTGGACACAGGTGTAATAATATACTTGTCTGGGTACTCTGTGTCACACACACACACACATACACACACACACACACACACACACACACACACATGGAGCAGGGCTGCATTGCCATTCATTCCTGTCCTTGGCTTTTTCCTCCAGTAAAGCCCAGCCTTGTCATGTCCCGGCATATGATGTCCTACCATCTAGTTAGTGGTTGGCGTGTAGGTTGGCCTGACCTTGTGGCGATTGCATTGTTTTTTTGGGCGACCTACACACACAGACAAATATACATGCTGAGGCATCAATGCATACACATCTCACACACACATTTGGAAGTGCAGTCACAGGCCAGCAAACATCCACACACACAAATCCAGGTACTCACTGCCCCCCAAAGCGCACACACTCACTCAAGGCTGCACACACACACACAAAATACTCAAGGACACACTTAAACACATGCAAGCACATCACACACTCACACACAAGCCGACTTATGGTCACACATCAATTGCTGTGTGTTTGGTTTGCTGTTTCCTCACGACTGTTGCGCTGTGGGTCTCAGTGTCATTCGAAACTAGCTCGGTCAAAAGGTCACAACTAAGAAAACCACACGGAATTTTATGTCGCTCTGATCACCTCTAGTCCTGAGATCAAAAAGTCACGTTGTTTCCATCCTGGTTCCCTCTGAGAGCTTTCAGAGAGACAGGGAGTCCTAACACAGGCCAGGTCTACACGTAAAAATTAGTTCAACCAGGATCCATGGCTCAGGGCTGCAAAAAATTTCATGCCCTGTGTGACATAGTTAGGTTGACCTACCCCTCTGTGTAGACGCAGGTAGGTCGATGGAAGAATGCTCGGTTGGACTAGCTACCGCCTCGCAGAACGGTGGATTAACGACAGCGACCGAAGAACCCCTTCTGTCACTGTAGGAACTAAGCGTCTACACTACAGCACCACAGTGCCAATGCAGCTGCACCGGAGCGGTGCCGCGGGAGTGGCTGTAGTGTAGACATACCCCGGTGGCGTCTGAAGAAGAAGAAGGCCGTTCATCAGTTCTTTGAATATTGATCACTTAAAGAGTCAAATGGATCACATGCTGGAATGGGAATCAGAGAAACTGGGTTCAGTTTCCAGCTCTGTCACCGACCTGCTGGGTGACCTTGGGCAAGTCACTTCTCTTCTCTGTGACTCAGTTTCTCCTCCCATCATTTGCCTGTCTTGCCTATTTAGATTGTAAACTCTTCAAGTCAGCAACTCTTTCTTACTATGTGTGTGTACAGCACCCAGCATGACAAGGCCATGAACACATATGGTACAACAGTAATAAGAATTATAATGATGTAGCCTCGGGCAAGTCACTACCTCCCTCTGAGCCTCTGTTTTCCCCATCCGTACAGTTGAGATAATGATACTGACCTTTCTTTGTTAAATGGCTTTGAGATCTATGCATTATTGTTATTATTGAAGAGACACTGAGAAGACCAAGATCATAGGTCTACTTTAAAGAAAAACACCTCCGGTTATTGAAAATGGAAGGATGTGTTAAAAATCAAGTCGACTTTTCTCCATCTCTGCCATTTGCTTTTTCTTTGCATTTCACTCAGCTGGGCCAGGGAAAGAAGACCTATGTATTTGCAGGTGGTTGCGGCTCCTGCTTGTCAGAGGCTGATCGCTGGTTCCTGATTTGCAAACGCTGCAAAATGTTTAGAATTAAAAAAAAAAAAAAAAAAAAGAAAGAAAGAAAATCTATACAATGCTTTCTACTGAGAGTGCAAAATAGGAAAAAAAGTTTCTATTCACATTAGGGTTTTTAAAGCCCTTTTTTGTTTTCAGATAAAGCCGTTATAAATGCTGAGTCCTAATTACTTGACAGCCTCGGTGGCACATTAGCATTTAATCAATGCATCCTTCAATCAGGGATTACAGCCCCAACCGCCACCAAACCCACACTCGGAATAAGCACTCAAGGGTATGCAGCTAAGATAGTGCATGAAAGAGCCATGCTCCTTGCTGGCCATTCCCACAGTGCATTACCTTGCAGGAGATAACACTGCCCTAGCTGCACGTCAGTATCCCCCACTAGCAATGGCAGGAGTTTCCAGCACTGAGGCCCATCCTGTCATCATTGCTGGACCAAATCCAGAGGGAAAATCCCAAGTGACTTTCTAGTGCCTCCTTGGGTTGGGGATCAAAGCGCTCCTGACCAGAGAGCTGGTATTCTGTTGCTTTCTCTACCTCCCCCTGACAGTGAGAGACAAGGCTCCCACTCCCCCCTCCTTCCCACTCATCTTCATCTCTGACTTGTGCTTGGCAGCCTTCTCCAGGACACTCCAGGTGTCCTTGTCGGGCCTGGAAAAAAGCCAACCTGGTGCATGTAGAATGTTCCCTCCCTGGTCCTTTCATGGCGAGGGCCCTCCTCCTTCCTGGCAAGGAAACATGCTGCCGCAGCATAGACTCTGTGCCCCCACCAGGCTCTCCTCCATGCAGCGGACAAAGAGCAGGAGCACACCAGCTCTGGCTGATCACGGCTGTGGCCTCCTCCATAGATCCCAGGACAGCAGGAAGGCTCTTGGAAGACTCCAGACGTAGATCTGGCCGAGTGCCCCAGACGCCTGTGAGAAGCCACCCTCTGAATTCCAGATGTTTTAAGCCTCCTCAAGCGTGAACAGAGCCCAACCACTGCCCGAGTCTCGGGGTCTTTGGGCCCATGCTCAGGGTGCACCCCATGTCTAACACCCCATCCTGACACCTGCTGTCCAGCTGCCTAGCCCGGTACTCCTTCGGTACATCTATGCACCCGCAGCGACAAGCCTCCCAGCCCGGGTCAATAAAACCAGCCGAGCAGGGCTCGCACGAGGGCTCTGAAAACAGCTGCGTGGCCAGCGTTTTGACGTTGCAGCCCGGGCTGGAGCTTGGGCTCTGAAGCTTGAAGACGGGGGGGGGGGTGTGGTTGTGGGTCTGTGTGTGCTGCATGTCAGCGAGTGTGTGTTGGCAGTTGTGTGTGCGTGCAGTGGTGGGGTGTGTGCGCAGTTGTGGAGCTGTGTGCACTGCGTGTCAGTGAGCAGTGGCTTGCCGTCAGAGCAGTGCATAGATCTCTCCTTAGAGCCTCTCTTCCCCGTGCGCTGGGAGCTGAGCAGACGAGGGACGAGGGATTTCATTTGATTGGACGCTGTGAATATTGATCAGTGCCTGATGAATCCCGCTGTCCCACTGAGTAATTACAGGACATTTCGCAGCGTAACGCCATCTATCAAAGGCTGAGCAACGCTAAAGAAAAACTAATCACGTGCCTGAAAGAGACCTCGGTCTCCTCTCCCACCCTCCTCACACACTCTGCACCCGCCTCTCCTCACTGCCAGAAGAACCACCCTGGACCACGTTCTTGGCTCCCTCCACAGGGGGCTTGGGCCCCTCTGACAGGTGCAAATTCAGTGGTGATCCCATGGTCAGAGCTCGCAACAGCTGGGCGCATCACCAGCCACATGCTCAGAAATGCCCAGTGGATTCATTTGAATTCAGGGCTGGCCAGGTTATTGTCTAAAAACCAACGATCCCTTGACAAAGAGACAGTAGCCCCACAGGTGCCTCTGAGATGGGGGCTGTTCAATGACATTAGGGCAGGGGGCCACACTGATTGGATGATACTCTGACATCATCGTGTTGGACAGCATTCAGTGTGATTCTGTGACATCAGAGCAATGGACAGCATAGAATGGATGATGCTGTGTGACATCATAGCGTTGGACGGCACTGATTGGCAGAGTGAGCCAATAACATTGCCACTGCCTGCTCTCAAATAGCTCTAGTGTCTGAAGCCATTTACTGCTAAGAAATATCAGAAGTTCAGCCTCTCCTCTTCATAATACCCAGCGTCAAGTAAGGTAGCCAGAGATTATTACCTTGAGCAGACAGCGGCTGGCTGGAAGTTCAGAGTGTGAATAACACTCGGACTTTGAGACGAACGTGAACTCATTAATCCTCACGGAACCTCTGAGAGACAGCCATGTACGTATTACTGTATTGTTCCCCTTGTACGGAAGGGGGAACTGAGGCATGGGGTGAAAGGACTTGCCCAATATTGCAGAGAGAGTTAGGAGCTGAAGCCAGTTCTCTCGAAGGTCATGAGCATTTTGTGGTTAGAAAGGAGTTCAGGGTTTTGGGTGGGATACGGGGGTTTTCCTGGTGCAAGGGAGCCAGGGACTAGAGAAATGTTAAGGCGATTGACTCTATGTGCCTAGCAGAGCCTTCTGGTTCACAGAGTCAAGGAGAAGAAGCTAGTGCAGAGTACTGAGTGACGGTGTACCACACGTCTAAAGTGTGTGTCACCTCCCCCACCCAGAGAATAACAGCCTGCTACTGCTACCAGCTAATGGAGAGACTCCTTCACCTCGAGTGTCAGCGGTCAAAGCTGAAAATCATGGGTTCCCATCCAGCGACAGACCGTGGCTGGGCTCTCTCTTATTCCCCACAGGGAGAGGGGAAAGTTTCTATGGTTGCGGGGAGCAGTGAGCCCTAACGGACGAATGCCGTCGAGGGAGTCTTGAAATCTTGCCCGCAGCCTGTTCTCCCTGCCACTTACAGGCCAAGGACAAAGCTGATGAGCCGCAGGTTCTTTTATTGCCGGTGAAATGAAGCAATGAGCGGTTTCTGTTCCTCTCTCAAGGAAGACACACGCCGGCACAGAGATGATGGCTATTCCCATTGATGTTCCATTTAAACAATTAACCTCAGGCTCCAGGTAATTTGCTTGTGTCACAATATATGGGGAACCCCTATTGTAGAGTGCTCCTGACTACAAACTCCCCACCCCCTGCAATTCCCACTCCGCCTTTGCCTGTTGGCCTGCTCCTCCATGCCCAACAAGGCTCTCGTCTTCTGCCACCTGTCTTCTCAGTCCCTGGCCCCTGCCTGGGGCGCGGAGCCTCTGCGGCTACTTTGAATGAGTGGCAGCACTCACTTGATGCTCATTGCCTAAGCAGCAGAGAGCTGGCTGGCTGGGGGGATAAATCACTCCAGAGCCTGCACTGTGGTTGCTTATTTATTGGAGAAGAGGAGGCTGGAAGGGGCAGCGCAGGACTCCGAGCAGCTGGAAAGAGGGTGTCAGCAGCCTTATTGGGAAAGCAGCAGGTGGACCAGCCCCCCACTCTTTCCTCTACCTGCCCCCCACGCCAGACGGAAGGTGAGGGTTTATGGCGAACATTCGGTGTGCTCCCCGGTCGCTCCCACACCTCCACTTTAGTCCTTCACAACGGGCTTTGCAACAGACGAGAGGGAGTGGGAGAGCGCCGGGCTGGTTCTGATCTCAGTTATGCCCGTTTTACAAGTGGTTTGTAACTCCACTGGCCCTGACTCCCCTCTGCCCTGCACGTCGCATGGCCATTTACACAGCACAAAGCCAGCGCCAAGCGGGCAGGAAAGCCAGCTCTGAACAGCAGCCTCACACGCCCGCTTTGCCCAGATGGAAATGATGATGGAGGGTGCAGGGCAATGGAGAATCAGGCCCCCGGCTTCAATGGAGTTACCCCTGCTGATCACTGGTGTGAGCGAGAAGAGAAACCAGGCCCTGGTTTTGGGAGCCTCACCTGAGACCCATAGGTCAGATTTTTCCAAGGAGCAGAGTCAGTGGGAGCTGCATTGTCTGGCAGTCAGACCCCAGGCATTGGGCATGCCAGGAACCCAGGCTGCTATGGGACAGGAGACAGGGGGGACGCCCTCCTTTGGACGGCGCTCTGAGCGCCCCTGCTAGGGAAGGGGAAGGGAAAGTAAAACGAGGATACGAACGCGCTCCACCGTGGCATTAGATCTCCGCGGTCAGTGACAGCACTCGCGCTGATTCCAGCAGGCGCACAATCACGCCGTAAGTCCGACCGGTGTGGGCACAGTGGTGGCAGAGGTGCTCTGAGAGCAAGTGATGTGTCTCCGGGGAGAAGCTCACGTTTCAGGGGGTGGAGCGGAGCGCGGAGGCAGAGTTAGAAAAGCCCTGTTAGACCAACTAACCCACCGCCCTTCAGGTCCTCAGTCTAGGAGAGAGAACAAGCAATGGTTAATCTGGTGCTACACTTGAGATCAGCCCAGCGCATCGCCTGTCCGTGTCAATAAGGCTAGGCAAAGTAATTCCGCCGTGTGTTAGCCCCAGCCTGCAGTCTGTGAAGTCCAGGGGAGTTTTTCTCCATTTACTTCAACACCAGCAGGACCAAATGCTGCTAATGGAACCCCTGTTCGGTCCCACAGCTACGAAGTGATTCCAGTTCCAGCCTCTTCTTTTTCTGGCTTCCATTTCCTCTGCATGAGTCTACTGTAGTAGTGCCAAGAGGCGAACCAGGTGGGGGCCCACTGCGCTAGGTGCTGTACAAACAAAGGGACAGCCTCTGCCCCACACAGCTCACCAGCTAAGTTGCCAGGGCGGAACAGAGGGATGAGACAAACAGGCTGAAGGGGAAGTGGGGGGAGATGAGGTACAATCACTCACTGGATCTGTCGGTGTGCAAGAGCTGGCCCTGTGTTTGTGATCAGGGTCCTGCTGTGCAGCTTTTCCCACAGCAGCAGGTGGTGACAGTGCAGCCAGTAAAAGCTATTTCAATGCTAATCGGCCGGGGGGGCATGGTCTGTCTGTCTGTGTCCATCTTTCCCTTTGGTCTCCAGCCCTCACGTGAGGCAGGGTGGGTGCGGGTCACAGGGGGATTCATTTCACAGAATCACAGGGCTGGAAGGGACCTCAGGAGGTCATCTAGTCCCACTCCCTCCTCAAAGCAGGACCAATCCCCAATTTTTGCCCCACATCCCTAAATGGCCCCCTCAAGGATTGAGCTCACAACCCTGCGTTTAGCAGGCCAATGCTCAAACCCCTGAGCTATCCCTCCCGCAGCTGTCTCCTGGCTCCTGCAGTCACATCCCCTCTCCACCCCCCACTTGTCACTTGGGGTTTCAGGCTCCAAGATGGCCAGAAGGCACAAGCCCCAGCCCACCTGTGGCTGAGGAGGGGGCGGGGAGGGATGGAGAGCAAAGGAAGGGGCTGGGAGGGGAGACGCACGTCTGTCTCTGCCCTGGCCTGCCGAGGTTCCCTGGGGGGGACTCTGTACTCCCACCCATCGTACTGGGCAATGCTCCCTGCAAGGCGATGCTGGGAGAGGAGGCGTGCCGGCCCCGGCCCAGAGGGAATTCCTGCCTCCCCGTCTCTCCTTCCCCACACTTGCTGCCATCTCTACAGCACCCACAGTACGCCAGGCACCCTGCAGCCAGGACAGAGGCCTGGGCCTTGCCCCCACCCTCCATTTCCTTCCTCATTCCCCCTCCTCTCACTTCCACTTAGATTAGCAGCCTGGTTGAGTGGTGAGCCCAGAGTGTGTGGGAGACGCAGGACTCCTGGGTTCCATTCCCGTCTCCTCTCCGGACTGGCTGGGTGGTCTCAGGCAAGCTAGTGCCTCGGTTTCCCCATGAGTGTAGTGGTTTGAGATGACAGGGGCTGGGGAAGTGCTGGGGATGACCATCCTGCCTTCCCACCTGTGTCTCTCCCCAGTCCTGTCTGGATTGCTCAGCCTTTCTTCTCTTTCCCCTCTTTGAACCCCCTTCTGTCTTTCCTTTCCCTGCCTTTCCAGCCTCTCTCCCCATAGCCCCCTTTCTTCTCCCCACAGCATCCCTCTGTCTGCTCATATCCCTCTGTCTCTCTCACACACTCACACACACACTGCTGGCCACGCACGCCATACACCTCCCCTCGCTGCAGACTGCGCCGTGAGCCAATGGCGCTTTCAGCGGCGCAAGCTAACCCCTCCCCCTGGCAGGGGGCCTGCAAATTAATTGTGCAGTCTTAATTAAAATGAAGTAATTTTTCACTTGCATCCAAGCCAATGCTTTGCTGATGATGGATGAAAGCGACCGGTGGGTAAATTAGTCACACACTGCCTGTTGGCGCTGCCTGACGGCCGGACTGGAAAGCAGCAAGCGCTGCAGGAAGGGATATGAAGCAGCTAACAAACCCACCAGCCCTTCCCATCCAGGGCATCTCCTTTCCCCTGTACCCCCACACCTGCTGATGCTTTACAGGGCTCAGCAGCAGGGGGGTCACACTCACAGTCACGCTATTTGAACCAGAGGCTGGGACTGGACAACAGGGGACACATCACTCCATAAATTGCCCCTGTTCTGTTCATTCCCGCTGAAGCATCTGGCACTGTGGGAAGACAGGATACTGGGCTAGGCTAGATGGACCATTGGTGTGACCCAGCGTGGCCGGTCTTATTTTCCTTTTGCTGGCTTCCCCTCCCCTCTGGGCAGGGAGCAGTTGGAGTGAGGGCTTGTGCTATCTGCCCAGAGCTCTAGGACAGGTGCTTAGCAGGGAAATAACTGTGTTCACAGGCAAGTACATCACTCCCGTACGGTCATCGGGCCCATGGCTGAGAGAGCAGGATACGAACCTACCTAGAATAGAGCTTTCTGAGTCCTTCCGCTTCCCTTCAGAGAGACGGGGAGCTGCGAGACCGTCTCTCCCTGGACGGGGCATCCCGCCTCAGTGGGAGAGGAGGAGAGATGGGGACGGGGCCAAAGATGGAGGGAGCAGTGAAGGTGGAAAACAAAGTAAGCAGAAGGAAAGGGACAAGAGAGATGGAGAGAGCTAAGGACAGGGATGGGAAGGGGCGGGGGTAGGGAGGAAGGAAAAGCCAGATGGAAAGAGACAGACGGCACCCCTAGCATGGGAAAGCAGGGCTCTGAGGGTCCTGCGCCCTGCAGATCTCGCTTGTGCTCTGGGCCCTGAAGGCAGCCAGCTTGCAGCTGCCTGTTGGCTCTAATTAAGTCAATAGCCAAGCTCCTCCCTGACAGCTCTCCTCCTTGCTGGGCCAGGGGAGAGCCAGGCAGCAGGGAGAGGACATGGTTGGGGTTGGGACAGGGAATCTCCATGAGGGAAAGACCCAGGGGGCCGACCGCTGTTCTCAATGATGCTGAAGACATTGTACTCAGAACCGGACAGCACACCACAGGGAGGGAACCAGGCTACAGCCTGAACTAAAAGCCAAGGCTGCTTATATCCCCTGCAGCCCGGACACAGAGAGGGACCCATAACACACGCTCCTTGGGGGGTTACATTTGCGCCTGTGGGTCCTGGAATCTTTGCAAGGCAGGGAACCCTCACCGCTCTATATGCCACCTGGGTTTGGCTGATTTCCACCATGGCCCCAGCACTGAGAGTAACCCCACTGGGGTCCCTGGCAGATACCTGAATCCTCGCAGGACACAGGATCCCATAGAACCATGGCCAGTGGTCGCCATTCAACAGCAGCGTTGGTCCATGGGCCCTGCCTGGCAGTTCAATCAACCCCTGCACTTGGAATGGGGACTAGCTGTGGGAAGTGGATCTCAGCTTTTCCAAACATGGACCCTCCCCTCCACTCCAGCAAATCCATTCTGCATTTGCAAGGCTCCCTGTGCAGCCTTCTCCTGCCACACCTGCCCCACTCTCCCAGCAGAGCTGCTGCGCCCTGGGAAGAGGGTGGGGGAAAGGTCGGTAAAATAGCCCATTTCCGGCTTATCTCTAATTTGCAGATGTTGATACCTAGACATGGGTGATCGATGGCCAGATCACTGCAGCCCCCCCACTGAACTCATGTGTGATCCCCTTAGACTGTTTCTGGGTCTGAGCATGGTGGAAAGCAGGCATACCGCTTGAGACAGCTCTTCCCAGGCCAGCCCAGCCCTCCCTCTGCCCCGGGACCCCATGGCCAGGCCCCACGCCTGCTCACACACAGCGCCATTCAGCTGGAAGTTGCTAACAGCATGTACAACACAGAGCACTAATGGAATTCACATCCCTGCCTCCTGTACACAAGGCATTTGGTGAACTCTTGGCTTGGCACAGTGCAGGCGACGTGGCTCCGACCTGTGCTCTCTGGGGCAAGTCCTTGAAGAGCAAGGAGACAGGGCTAGTTTCAGGAGATCCAGGGAGGGAGCAAGGGGGTCAAACGGAGCACAGGGTAGCAGTGGGAGAAACTTGTCGGCAGAGTGAGTTACTGGGCTGTGGGCTTGTGAGGGCCGGGTCGGAGCCCTGTCGTGGCCATATTTCAATCTGATGTGGGCTAAACACAACCAAATATACTGCAGGGAACAAGCCTGGCTCCTTGGGCCCATGCAGCCCGTCCCCCATGGATCTTTCCCACCTCTCAGGAGGGGGAACATTATGGGACGCTTGGGGATGCACGTCTGCTCCTCCCCAGCCCCGCTTCAGCACAGCCACCTGTGACTTAAACACTGTGGATCCTGGGGTGGATCGGATGTGCGCAGGGTGATATGCCCATCACCAGAGCATCTAAGCATGGCTCTTCCATCTGTAATGGCGGCAAGGCCCGCTTGGCTGTCCTGTTGCCACTGGCAGCTAACTGGGGCGGGCCACAGACCACACCGAGGGCGGAAAAGCCGCATTAATGAATCCCACTGTGCAGCCCAGCTTGGATCTGGGAACAGGCTGAGTAGAGCTGCTGTTTCCTGGTTCCCGCACACCTCAGGTTGCATGGAGTTGCCCTTCCTCCCTCACTGCATCCGGCGTGGCTTCAACTCTCCCATGGCCCCGAGCGCCTTTAAAACCCTCTCGGCCTGTCCTTCACGTTCCACTGCTCAGCTCCGGAAGCGTCGCTCTCCCGCTCGCGTGGCCCACCTGCTTTGATGGGGCCACCACCACTGTAAGCCACGCTGATGAAAGCGTGGGACCGTCAGCTGAGAAATATGGCATTATCCAGCTTAATGGCGCGGAACTCCTGAAGCCCGGAGATTTGAGCAAGCCCATTAGCTGACTGATAGAAACATAAGATTATAAAATAACTATTTATTCTGAGCCCGCCAACACCACTGAAAAGGCCCGGCTGCGGGGAGGGGCACCTCTCTCCAGCATGGAAGCAGGGGGCTTTAGGTTGCTTCTCACACAAGGAATTCCCTTGCGCCGGTGTCACTCTTTAGACATCAGCAAGGCCCGTTGGTTTCAGTTTTTATTTTGTTAAGAATTTCCCAGGAATTCATCGTGTTTATTACAAAAACAAAAAAACAGGTGAAAAAAATCAAAAAAGTTAACGTCATAGTTTTCTGGGTAAATATCAGGGTTAATATACTGGGGTCGAACCAGGTTACCAGCCCACTACATCTCCTTCTGGAAAAGGGAGCCTGGTCTGGGGAGTTCTGGCACTTCAGGGAGGGAAAGAAAAAAAATTAGTAAAAAAAATAACTAATTGTTTTTGTAAAACCCGGGAATCTTCTGGTCAAAACCGAAAACAAAGGGTCTCGGATGTCAAGGACACCAGCCATCCCAGGTGTGGGATTCCTCACCAGAAAGAGACAAACTGATCCCAAGTCTCATCTAAATGAAAGACCTAGCACAGGTAAACTATGTGAGGTAGTGTGGTCTAGTGGGTAGGATACTGGCCTATGAGCCAGAAGACTGGGGGGTCTATCCCCAGCTCTGCAGCTGGCCAGCGGTGTGACCTCTCCCATCTTGTGCCACTGAGGGCCTCCCCGGTGCACTTATAATAAAAGGCTCATTCCTGTACTAAACGTTGTCTCTTTACTCTCTACATTAAGAGAACAACAGAGTCCCTACAAAAGTCCTTTAGAGTGAGCTGAAACTCGGAAAACATAGGAAGAGCGGTCAACATAAATCCTTCAAAGACACCCTTAAGCAGAGTCTCAGCTCATGCGGCATAAATATTGAGAACTTCGAAGACACAGCCAAGGACAGAGCTGAATGGAGATCATCTATCAATAATGGTTGTAAACACATTGAGAAAGACAGATGCAACAAACTAATTGAAAGAACGGACCAACCATCATGCCAAGTCTTCAGCGGGAGTCTGCGCATTCCTATGTGACATCTGTTTGTGACCTTGCTCCTCACAGATCGGACTGTACAGCCACAAGAGGACGCACAAGAGGCTGTGACATCAGCCTCGGCAACAATGGACAGACATACATTAGGAATATGAGGAAACCACACACTCACTGCTAGGTTTCAAATAGCCATAGACAAACATACAAAGCCTAACTACATAGACACGCTTCTGCAACACACCACATGGAGGGCTGACAAACTAGGTACTACCCAGCTCTGACACACTACACTAAGTCTTCCCATATTGGCAGTATCTCTTCCCAGAAGTGGCAAAGAAAAGGAAAAAAACGACAACAACATGGATTAAAAAAAACCTCACAGCCATGAGAGAGAAAAAGAAGAAAGCTGAGAATGTGGAGAGAGAGAAAGAGCATGGAACCACCTCTGATATTTTTGTTTATTGTTTAATTCAATAAGGACAAATGCAAAGTACCCCACTTAGGAAGGAACAATCAGTTGCACACACACAAAATGGGAAATGATTGCCTAGGAAGGAGTACTGTGGAAAGGGATCTGGGGGTCATAGTGGACCACAAGCTAAATATGTGTCAACAATGTAACCCTGTTGCAAAAAAAGTGAACATAATTCTGGGATGTATTAGTAGGAGTGTTGTAAGCAAGACATGAGAAGTAATTCTTCCTCTCTACTCTTTGCTGATTAGACCTCAACTGGAGTATTGTGTCCAGTTCTGGGCACCATATTTCAGGAAAGATGTGGACAAATTGGAGAAAGTCCAGAGAACAGCAACAAAAATTATTAAAGGTTTAGAAAACATGACCTATGAGGGAAGATTGAAAAAATTGGGTTTGTTTAGTCTGGAGAAGAGAAGACTGAGCGTGGACATGATAACCGTTTTCAAGTACATGAAAGGTTGTTACAAGGAGGAGGGAGAAAAATTGTTCTTCTTAACTGCTGAGGATAGGACAAGAAGCAACAGGCTTAAATTGCAGCCAGGGCGGTTTAGGTTGGACATTAGGAAAAACTTCCTAACTGTCAGGGTGGTTAAGCACTGGAATAAATTGCCTAGGGAGGTTGTGGAATCTCCATCATTGGAGACTTTTAAGGGCAGGTTGGACAAACACCTGTCAGGGATGGTCTAGATCAGTGGTCCCCAACCTTTCTTGTGGGAATAGCATATTGCTATTCCCAGAAGACTGTGGCGGGCGCCTGACACCCCGCCGCCAAAATGCCACCGCCGAAAACCGGCAGCAGGAAGAAGTGCCGCTGCCGAAATGCCACCGAGAAACGGCAATGCTTCTCGGCGGCACTTAGGCTGTAGGGTGTCCTGCGGGTGCACAAAAATGCCCCGGCGGGCACCATGGCACCCGCGGGCTCCGTGTTCGGGACCCCTGGTCTAGATAATACTTAGTCCTGCCATGAGTGCAGGGAACTAGACTAGATGACCTCTCAAGGTCCCTTCCAGTCCTACCATTCTATGATTGTTCAATGCTTTGGTCCTAGCCCAGTAAGGCACCTAAGCACATGCTTAATTTTTTTGCATGTGTCATCTTGCTGCTGTCAAAGGGACAGCCCACGTGGTTAAAGTTACGCACATTACCTGCTTTGCTGGATCAGGGCCTTACACACAGGGGTGCTGGGGGCTTTGGAATCAACCATCAGACACAAAGGGGAATGAAATAGGCGTAGCTCTGATCTCCCTCTCTCATACACACTGCTCCACAAAAAACACCTCAAGCTAGCTCCTGGCCCCTGCCATGCCTGGTAATTGTAGAGTTCTCACTTATCTGCCTTTTTCTCCAGCTACGTGGTAGGACCCTGGCATACATGAGCAGTCAACAGCTCCAGCATCCTGTCCTGGAACTGCAGGCAAACAGGTTGTTTGGTGATGGAACGTCAAAAGGCAGCATTTGGTGCATGTCCTAGGAATGGGGCTATTTTGGGAGTCTTGAGGAGGAGAGAATCAGTCCTTATCCCAGGAGCACCATTAGGTTGTGTCACCCACTGTCAGTGTGCCTTTAAGGCCCCTCTCTTTTTTTGGGGTGGTCATGCAGACGAGGCTGAGATCAATCCTCCCCATAGACTGTGGTTGGGGTCCCTTCTTCGGATTTCCCACCAACACCGATGTGCAGAAAATGCCTAGGAGTGAGAAAGCTCTGATGGACTTTCTGTCCATTAACCGAATGCCACGCTTCAAGGGATAAGAGGCACTCATGCCACCCGGGCACCACAGAAATGCCTAGGACTGACTTGCAGATGCGGCAGTGACTAGAGCATCCGATGCAATCACCTAGATTCCCCTCTTCACGGATTGCCTGTTTACACGGCTGTTGTAAAGCCCTGGGCCAGGGCATCGTTCATCTGTTGGTTTAGCTGGTAGAAAACATGGGACGCATTCTCGGCTTGTGTAAACTGGCATATTCCCTTTGAAGTTAATTTACACCATGTGAGGCAGACGCCAGGAATAAGACGCCAGACTAAGCAATTGCTCAGGGCTCTGAGAAGCAAAACGGGGCACTATAGTCTCCCTTTCTTATAAGAATTTGCCCGTTTCAGTACAGTGAACCTCAGAGACACGAACACCAGTTACGAACTGACCAGTCAGCCACACAGCTCATTTGGAACCAGAAGTACGCAATCAGGCGGCGGCAGAGACACACACAAAAAGGCAAATGCAGAACAGTGCTGTGTTAAACGTAAACCACAGGGGAAAACGAAGGGAAAGCAGCAGTTTTCTTCTGCATAGTAAAGTTTCAAAGCTGCGGTAAGGCAATGTTCAGTTGTAAACACTTTTGAAAGAACCACCATAACGTTTTGTTCAGAGTTACAAACAACTTACAAACACCTTGAGGAGTGGAACTCTGAGGTTCTACTGTATTGGGGGAGGGGAATATTCCTGCTTAGGGCCCCCACTGGGCTAACACCAGCATCCCCCCCCCCCGACAGCATTTCATATAGTAGCATATTTGCATTATATAAATATAATATATATAAATTACTAGTTATATTGACACATATACAGACACATACCTAGGTGTATGTATAATAAGCATTCACTATAGCAAGATCTGGCACCATATACGTGTGCGTGTGTGTGTGGAAATAGCATTCACAGTAGCAAGATCCAGCGCTGTGCGTTTGTGAGGGAGAGAGAGATTAGCATTCACTGTAGCATGATCCGACTCAGTATAGGTACCTGGCTCTGTGTGTATGCATGGGCATGCCTGTAATTAGCAGATACAGTAACAAACACCAGAGCTAGAGTTACGTGCAGCACCTGCTCTAACCCCACAACTGTAATTCACTCAAAGCTTCTCCTTTGGGAGATTGGTCTGAGTTGAGATGTGAATTGTTAGGAATCATTGCTAGTAATTATTTATCACTTGGGGAAGTTGGAAGGAAACCCATCCAGCTGGACTGAGTTATGGGAGGGGGACAAGAAAAAAACCCAAACCCCTAAATCCTCTTATTCAGCGTTAAAAAGAAAAAGGCTTTTTTGCTTCTGTGTATACATGTGAGAAGCAGTGGAGTCTAGTGGTTGCAGCAGATGACCTGGGTTCTAGCCCCCCCACCCATCAATGACTCACTCTGGGATAAATCCTGCAATGTGCTGAGCACCTGATAAAAGGTGCTGATCTCCCTCCAGTCCCCTTGGGCCTGATTCTCCACTCTCCTGCCTTGCTCTTTGTTCAGTCACTGGCACCAGCGCAAAGAGCATGTAAACGGCTATCCGTTCCAAACGGTGCTGTTCTGTCCCCGCATGGCCCTGATGTAAATGGCCACACAAGGTGCAGGCCTGTGGAAAATCAGACCTGGTACCTACAGCATCATAGCACCGCAGTGAAACCAAAAAGTCCTGGATTCACCCAGAAGAACAACATCAGTGACCCACCAGAGGCTGTGCTGCCTAGTGGACAGAACACTGGTCTGGGACTCAGGAGCTCTGGGGTTTAGGCCTGGCTCTGACACTGGCCTACTGAGTGATCTTGGGTAAGTCACTTTCCCTTCTGGTACTTCAGTTTCCCCATCTGTAAAACAGGGATAATGCTGTTGACCTCTTTTCTAAATCACTGAGATCTACTGATGAGAAGAGCTATGTAAGAGCCAGGTATTATTATTCACAGCATGTTGGATTCTAGGTTGGATATGAGGAAACACTAGTTCATGAGGAGGGTGGTGAAGCACTGGAACAGGTTCCCTAGGGAGGTGGTGGAATCTCCATCCTTAGAGGTTTTTAAGGCCCAGCTCGACAAAGCCCTGCCTGGGATGATTTAGTTGGGGATTGGCCCTGCTTTGAGCAGGGGGTTGGACTAGATGGCCTCCCGAGGTCTCTTCCAACCCTGATCTTCTAGGATTTCTGTGGTGGTCTCCCGTCTGAGTACTGATGAAGCCCAACCCTGCTTAGCTGGTGAAACCGGATGAGCCCTGGGTGAGACGGCTGCAAAGAAAAGAATCCAGAAAATACGGAGTTGTAGCAGAAATCCAGTCACCCCCCCCCACACACCTCATTAAACCCTGCCAGCACTTCAGCATTTGCCGGCAGTAACGAAAGAGCCACCTCCTCCGCCTGTCACTTTGCCAGCCTGATTTCCTGTTCTTTTTTTCTAAATAGGAAAGAAAGTGGGGAGAAAGGGGTGTGGAAAGCCGGGTGACTGTATCTGAAACACTTGCCAACACAGAGCAAGATGTAACAAGTAATTAAAGGGAAATCAAACTTCACCTTTGGAAAGTTTTGCTTATGAGGCTGCAAATTAATGATTGCTCTCAGTCAAAGATGCACTCACTGACAGGCAATGGGGGAGGCTAGCTCTCCAGCTCTCCAGGTATTGCCAGGACACTCAAACCTGCAAGCGGCTGAGCAATTTAGTCATGATCCAGCAAAGCCCTTAAGCACCTACTTAACTTAAGGCACATATGTGATCCTATTAGAGTCAGTGCAGTGAGACAGGAGCACATGCTGAAGTGCTCTGATGGATCAAGGCCATGCGTCCCCTTCTACACACACCTCTGAGCATCTCCCAAAGTCTTAATAGTGTCCCTCTCTTTCTCTTCCTTTCCAGCCTAGAGGAGAAATAGCTTGACTAGGGAGGTCATGGAAGCTCCTTCACTGCAGGTTTTCAAAAGGAGGCTGGAGCCATCTGTCTTGGATAGTTTAAACCAGCGGCTCTCATCCTTTCCAGACTACCGTACCCCTTGCAGGACTCTTGATTTGTCTTGCGTACCCTCAAGTTTCGCCTTACTTAAAAACGGCTTGCTTACAAAATCAGACTTAAAAATACAAAAGTGTCACAGCCACTAGTCCTGAAAAATTGCTTCCTTTCTCATGTTAGCATATAATTATAAAATAAATCAACTGGAATATAATATTGTACTTACATTTCAGTGTTTGGTATATAGAGCAGTATACACAAGTCATTGTCTGTATGAAATGTTAGTTTGTACTGCCTTTGTTAGTGGTTTTTATGGAGCCTGTTGTAAAACTAGGCCAGTGGTTCCCAAACTGGGGTTCGCGAACCCCTGGGGGGTTTGCAGAACGTTACAGGGGGTTCGCCAGAAAAATTTCACTCATGGCGGCCAGAGGACCCCGGGCATTGGAGACAGGCGGGATTCGGTTGCAGGGCAGACAGCCTGAGCCCCAGGGAGAGTGGGGCCGGGCAGTTGGGGCTGGCAGCCCGAGCCCTGGCAGTCAGCGGGACCTCCAGCCCGAGCTCAGTGGAGCTCAGCTGACCGGGGTGCTCATCGGGGTCCAGCAGCAAGAGCCCCGCAGGGTGTGGAGGAAATTTAAACTTAAATCCTTGAAAATATTCATTTTTAGGAGGGGGTTCACGAGATTTCACAATTTAGTGAAAGGGGTTCGCAGGCTGTTAAAGTTTTGGAACCACTGAACTCAGCAAATATCTAGATGAGTTGATGTACCCCCTGGAAGACCTCTGAGTACCCCCAGGGGTACATATACCCCTGATTGAGAACCATTGGTTTAGACACTGGTTTAAATCCTGCATCTCGGCAGGAGGTTAGACTAGACCCTTGTAGTCTCTTCTAACCCGGTGGCTCTATGATTCTATGCTTTGGGGGTTCACCTAGACCAGTAAGGGGTTCTGTCACCACCTGCTTTGCAACCCTGGGTGTCTGTGCTGTGCAGCTTTGGCTCAGAGCCCCGACATCAGCAGCCTGCTCACAGTTCCTCCTGGCTGGGTGACCCCAACAACCCTTCCCGTCCCAAGTCTCCCCAAAACTGTCTCCCTGCAGCATCCAGTCCTTGGTACTGGACACTCCCACGTTCACTACCTCCGAAGAGCCAGGGCACACCACAGCTTGTTAACTCAGCTGGGATTATACATTCCACCTTCATACACACCACTGGGACAATTCATAGGAAAATGAAGAGTAACTTCATTAACAAAGAACATAATTTTAAGTGATTTCAAGCAAGAGCGAAAGCGAGATGAATGGGTTACAGACAAAACCAAACCAACCTGCTTGCTGGGATCTACAACTTAATTCTAGCAAGATGTAGCTTCCTTGACCATAGCACCAAGTTGTCAGCGTTCTCCAGCACGCTTAGCAGGAGGAGCCATCTCTCACCCTGATTGTTACAGAGCTGGTTGGCGACTGAATGGGTGACGAGCTGATGGAGGGAAAACTAAGTCAAGGAGCTGAGCTTTGCAGTTCGTTTGGAGCATGGGAAACCTCAGGGTCTTTTCTCTCTTTCAGGAGCGAGTTCCATAGCTTAGGTCCAGCTCCTGAGACACTCTGTCTCCTGCGCTAGGGAGCCCCCTGATACTTGGATGGCTTTAGTGGAACAGCGAACACGGTCCCACTTAAGCAGGGATGATGTGGAGTATAGAGCTTCTGATTTTAGATTTTAACAGATCCACCCCAATAAAACATGCCTGATACTCTCTATCCCCACCCCCCAAAAGAAACCAGTGTTTATTCAGCAAACACTGGAAAAGACATTGGACGTGGTTACTAGATTCATGTGGACTTCACCCCATTCCCAGTGCAGTTTGGTTATATAGGCATGTTCCTGCTCCCTGGCTTGTATCTAAGGGTTTGTCTACCTGGGGCAGTTAAGCGCGCTCTGGGAGTGTGATATCTAAAGCACACTGTATTGCACATTAATTGGTCTGGGTAGCCCTTGCTTGTGTGTATTATATGGTCCCTAGTGTGCTTTAATGTAGTGCTTTTTGAAACAATACTCTTTGTCTATACAAAGAAAAAGCCCTGCAAAACCCTGATTTTGGACATCCATGTAGAATTCAAAAATGACTAAAAATAACCCCCACAAAATGAAATTAATACCCCCCAAAAAACCAGATGCCTTAAGTATAGTCCATGTGGTGGCCTTCTGCAGAGGGGTGAATTTTGTTCTTGCTGTGTTGTGCATGTGGTGGGATGACTTTTCAAAGACATGTTCAATGTGGAAGAGTAAGCATGCCTTTTCAGTGGACACCTAAAGCAACAGGCATCCACATCTGTTCTGGGTGAGGTTCTCAATGGCCTGGGTTATACAGGAAGGCAGACTAGGTGATCCCAATGGTCCCTTAGTATCTATGACTATCAGAGTCTCAGCATGATCTACTTAACAGTGATTGCAGATGATGCCCAAAGTTGAGGGTCAACCTCCTGCTCCTAGGGTTGGGGCAGAGTTATGGACTGAATATATAGGTGCCATTTTCAACATCTGCAATCAACCATTTGGTGTCTAAGGAAGGCAGCTTAGGTGGTGGTGAGACTTTCACGACCCCTTTCTGAGCGCAGTTGAAACAAGTCCTGGTTAAAGCCTGGACTTCATCCCTGCGAAGAAAAGCCCTCCTGGATGGCAGTTAGCCGTGAGGCTCCAAAGAGTTTGTTTCCCATTACGAAGAGATTTTTACCCAAGGCCAGGAGAAGGTGCGTGTGCCCCAAAAGGCCATCGCATCTTGTAGGCATCTAAGAGGAGAGTCTAATAATCAGCAGAGGGAAATGGATCGCCTTCTAACACGGCGACAGAGAACATGGATGTCGAACAATTGACAATTGGCTTAACCAGGTGCCGTCTAACTTCATTGCCAGTACCTTGGCAGCGAAGTGACGCAAGACACTTAACCACTCGTCTGCCTGAACGTCTGCTCATCCAAGCTGTGACACAATTCGTTGGCTCTTGCAGCCGAAAATTCAGCCATAGGAGATGGTGGGAGAGGGGGAAGGGAGTGATTCCTTAATAGCAATTATGTTTCCATAGCATCTACTGGTGGAATATGTCAGCATGCCTTACAAAAGGTAGATATGTAGATATTAGGGTTGGATAGCAGAGGTGTAAAGAAGTTAAGTGATTTTCCCAAGGTCTGATGATGAGTCAGCGGCAGCCTTACGGTGCTACGGTAATATTAACATAACACCCATTCCCAGTCCTCAGTCTTCAAACAAAACCCGGATTCAAAGCTTCTCCTAGGTTTTCAGTGTGTCTAGCTGTGACTGCGCTTCCCACTCCCTGTGAATAGGGAGCAGTTCTCATCTGATTCCCTGAGACAGGTGTCCCCTCCAGCATGGACCACCCCACCCTGCCAGCAATCACACCCCCCTCCAGCAGACACATAACCCCCACCAGAAAATCCATTACCTTAACAGCTGCCCCCTCCCCACAAAAGAGGAAATCCCTCCTGCAGGGTCTAACCCCCACCCCACACACACCCTAACAGCCCCGTCGCCTGTGAGACTAGGGATCTTGCCCAGCCCTACCTAACAGTCACCCATCCGTTCACCCAGGCGCCTGGCAATCCCTCCAGCACGCAGCATTCCCCTTCGGTGCCTGGGTGTGGTGAGCCCACCAATGGCCCAGTGCCATCTTCCAGCCCCAGCCCATCCTCATGGGGGGCTCACGTCCAGCTGGGAACTGAAGGAAACAGTTCCCAAGCCCAGCAAGCTTGCAGTGCCTTTTTGGGGCTGCCGCTGTGCTGTGGGGCCCACTGTAGGCCCTGTGTTCGGAGGATGACTCTCCAGACAGAATTGCCTACACACGCCCTCTCCAAACGGCACCATGCTACCCCCGGAGAAGCAGGCAGGCATCTTGCCAAGCGAGAGATGCCATCCGAAATGAGGAGCCCTCCCAGGAGCAGAGCACTTAACAGAAACAAGGCTCAAAGCAGCATCCTCTCCCCACTCTCTTTGCCTGTGATGCCCAGTCACGTTCAGGGACCAGCCACACCCCGGCCGTGGGAGGGAAAGTGAATTATTCTGGTGATACAGTAGCTCCAAGCTGGGAGAGGACCATGCTCAGAGAGAGACGATTTCCCATGCCGGACGCTGAACAGGTATTCTGGCCTGGGCATTAATCAGCCTCTATACTAAGTCCTGGCGACACAGCCTCCTCGCCTCTCTCCTTTGTTAAGGGTGATACCAAGGAGCTAGGGCATCCAAACGTTTTTTTTTTTTTTTTTTTTTTTAATTCTTACCGAGTTTGCACAAAGGAGAGTGGAATTGATCCCTGTAGCTGCCTCTAGAAACCTACAGCTCAGCCACAAGAAACAGGCAGCGGCGGCCGAAAGGCCAAATCTATTAGGGGAAAAACCAGTAATTTAATTACTGGGGAGTTTAGAAGCCGACTGTGACAGCGGCTGGGCCACCGGGGATGGGAGATTACTAGAAACCAGGGCTTTTCAGGCTGCCAAGTCACCTGAGCCGAAGAAGCCATGAATATTGCAGCAAGGCCGGTCCAGAGAGCTGGGGAGAAAGCAGGGACCGAGGACGATGCTTCAAAGCAAGAGATGCAAATTCTAGGTCTCTCCTGAGCACAAGCTGAGGAGCCAGGGGGCTGGTGCTAGATTCCCCCCATGCCTTTCTGCATTCGTTGTCTACGTCCTTTACGTTAGCTGAAGGCAAATGCATTTTAAGTCGATTTAGTGCTGGCTTAACAGAGCTGGAGCATAAGGGGCTGACCCCAAGCCCGTTGTGATCAATGGAAAGACTCCTCTTGACTCTGGGGGTGGTTTTGGAGCAAGCCCTGAATGCGTCCACAGAAGGTCACTGCAGGTGCTCCTTGCCTCAGTTTCCCTTCACCTCCATTTTCTGCGATTCACAGGGCTCAGCCCTCCGCCCGGGTCACGCTCAGAGCTCCATCCCCTTCCAGGCTAACACCAGGGAGCAATTCCTCCCTGCTTGGGCCCCTCTTCAGCCAGCCCTCCCCTCAGTTCCCAGCCCTTCCAGGATACCTTTAAGTTCGTCCACTCTGCGTTGGAGCCCCAGCTCCCAGGCCGCTTCCCTGGAGTCCTTCCAGTCCCTCCTTGGGGGCCTTCCCCCGAGCCCAGCAGTTCCTCCTTCCAAGTGAGCTCTCTGCTTTGCTGAGGCTCAGGTGTTTATCAGGCTGTCACCTGACCCCAGTTAGTCCAGTCCCTCAGCTGGGGGGCAGCTAATCATGGCACAGCTGGGGCTGATTGAACAGGGCTGGCCCATAAACGGCAAACCACCCTGTTATAGGGAGCATCAGCTCGTTTCCCACAGGCCCCCACACAGCCACCAGATGATAACACGTCTTGGGCCCTACCAGTCTGAGCTGGCAACCTGGGGGAAGCTCTGCCTTCCCCTCCCAGGCTGCTGAGCGAGCTGGTCCCCTCAGGGTCTGCACACTGCAGGCGTTTCCTTTTCATTCACCTTTCCCCTGACCCTTGGTAGGGGCTGCAGTGGACAGCTGACTCCTGTCCAGTTTCTCAGCAGCTGCTTCCCTCTCTGGACCAGGTTCTGAGCGCTCTGCTAGCCCGAGCCCAGCAGTGCTTCGGAGGGAGAGAAAACAATCCCACCCTGTGCAGGACGACACCCTGGAGGGGGCCGTTGGCCTGGTCCCACAGTGATAAGCTGATGCACTGGAGCACATGGGACTGCAGCATGTGCGTAGGGTTCCGCATAACCTGACTGCCACTCGCATCGGCTGCAACCCGGAGAGTAAAACGAACCGGTTAAGTCGTGGCTGGACGGAAAAGGCAGCTTAGAAAAATGCATCGCAGCCAAAGCAGCATTTGGGATAGGGCAGCGTTCCCTCCCTGCCCCAGCGAGGAAGGTGATGGATCCCGGAGCAGGAACGAGAAAGTGAGGTCTTCTCCCACCAAAGGATTCCGCGCAGGGAAGAGTGGGAGGAGAAGATTCTCTTCAAAGGGCATGGTTGCCATCTAGAGGGAAGTAGAGGGAAATGAGAGAAAAATCCAGCGAGGATGTGCCCTGTGCCAGGCAGCTACTGCAGTACCGCTCACGCACAGGGATGCCTGGGCACCCAGGAGAGACGGCCAGGATAGAAATCCCACCAAGGACAGAGACCTCACATGGATGAGAGTCAGTTTTGTAGCCAGCCCATCCACTTGGCCAATGCAACACCTTTCCCTAAGGTGTGTTTGCGAAGGCTCCAAGACAAGGTCATGCCGGTCCTTCGCTTTCCATGGCGGTCAAGTGCCAAGTTCAGTGAGGCTGTGAACGGCCTGACGGCTGGAATGGCAAAGCAGTGTAACTCGCGCCCACCTGGTGTTCCTCGGGGGTGACTCTCACAACGAAGGCCGGACTCGGATCGGTGTTACGATGAGCGCCAGGGCAGAATCCAGCCCCACGAGGAAGCGGATGCTGCAGCTAGGGAAGCAACATCTGGGCGTGTGGTAAATCAGCGCCCTGCTGACTGCACCAGAGTTCCCCAAAGGATGAAGGCGGCGAGACATTCTGCGTTAGGACCAGACTGTGCCTCTCTAGGGACGGGCCCCACCCTGTGTGGTTTAGCACGACGGGGACCCAACTCTGGACAGCTCTATCGCGGAGCTAAGCATCACTTTACCTGATACCCATATAGCCCCTACAGGGAGGATGTGTGTCTTCACTGCAGAGTTAGCCTAGGTTCTTACTCAGGGGTTGCCCCGGCCCCACTCCCATCCAAATGCAAACCCTTCCCTCTCACCCAAGTTCAGTGGTGCTTTCAACCCAGGCTAGCTGGCCTGGTGGTGGTGGAGTGTTAGCTTTCACTTTCACTGTGACCCACCTGCTGCCATGAGAATACTGATAAGTCACTCCAGGGCCTTCCCACAAGAGTGACAAGCCAAGGTGATCTCAGCAGCAGTGTTTGAATGGACCACTGTGAGCACCCGAGGTGTTTCTGGAGGACGAGGCTCTGAGGTCTACCCCACACTGCTATGGTGCCTGGTGGCTGTGAAGCCCTGCCATGTCTGCAGGCTCAGATCTTAAACCCATGTTTTTTATATTCCTATATAAAAAGGAATTTGAGGTGAAAGCCCAAGCAGGTTTAAAAGCAAAGAAGCCACATGGCTTAAAAGGATTAGGAAAGAATGTGCTGAAGAACCAACTGAAAAAAGAACTTTAATACCCTAGCTGAGCTGGTCAGAAAACCTTCACCTGCTGGAAGCCAGGAAAGAACAGATCCGGCAGGTCTGCGCAGCTGGTACTTACGGTTTCCCGTTAGAGTGAACCAATGGCATGTTTTATTTGTTCTTGTCTCCATCTGCTGGTAGGAGTGGGAGGTCGTATTCCTCGCTGCCTGGCGTTTCAGGAGACAGGAAAATAAGGGTTCAATTCTCCTCTCATTTGCAACAGCTCTATGCCAAATATCAATCCATCGACTACAGTAGAATCACTCCTGACGTGCACTGGTGGAAGTGAGATGAGGCTTTAAAAACTAGCAACGGGTGAGATTTCGTCTATAATGTGAGCAGATGAAAAGCAGGTGTTTGTCACAAGCCTCGGAGCAGTTATTCTTTCTCAAGAGCAAGGAGGCTGCAAGGCCAGACCAGCGCTACAGTGAGCCTTAGGAATAAGAAAAGCAGATGAACAGAGACACCTTCAAGCCAGCCCAGGAAGCAGACACCTCAGACCAAGGGGTTAAATTCACCAATGGGCGGAGTGCCAACATCATGTGGACCGTTTAAGTCCCACTTAAGCTGTTAGGCCCCGATCCTGCAATGAGATACAAACAGGAAGACTGTCTGCACTCATGCTCAGTCCCTCTAAAATCAATGAAGGACCGCAGGATCGGGGCTCAGGGTTTAAGTGAGACTTCAGTGGTACATAGGCCTTGCATTGGTCCTCTGCCCGGGGGTGAATTTCACTTCCTCTGTAGGACTATTTTCATTGTTTACAGCAATACATCCCACATGGAGCCATTCATTCTATGGCAATACAGAGGATAAAGGAAAACAAACCATAGCAGCGGGTAATTAGCAAGGGACCTGGAGGAACCAAGGAGCTGCTCCTCAGATATCAGAGAGACCTTACTCTGCTTGTCAGTAAGCACTCTGCAGAAGAGGACTGCTCTTCAAGATGTGGTCCTGACACTAACAGGAGGAAGAAGTAGATGCAAAAGGAGAGTCCTCACCTCCACTGTCATCTGGTAATGCAGGAGATCAAAAAGCTCTCGTTAGGTGTCTTGCTTGTTTCTCATCCCAGCGGGCTGGCGGCGGGTGGGAAAGAAGTCTTCAAAAGTCTGAACACGCCAGGACAACCCAACCACAGATTTTACATTAGAACATTTATTTCTCAGAGAGAAAATAGAGTTTCAGACAGTCAGATTATAGTAGGTAAAATTAGCATTTTTTTTCTTTACAAGCATAGATTTTCTTATTACCTCTCTTATACCATCTGATATAAACAATTCTAGAAAGCAAATAAACTCACTTTCTACAATAAATAGAGCAATCTGTGCTTTACAGCAGACTGACAGTAACGTTTAGGTCCCGTAGCAACAGCAGGATATTAGCCAATTAAAATTCTAAAATGTCATAAAAAAAAAAAAAAAAGGAAACAAAACAAAACAAATCCCCCACCCTGCCCCCAAGATCTTAAAACAGTTATACACAGGTCACAAGTCCACAGCTGAGATACTATCTGGAAAAAGTGTATGTTCCTTTAAATAAATTATACTGTGTGCATACAAAAAGACCCAGCAACACAACTGAGGACTTTCAAGAATGGTGACAATAGGCCTGAATAATTTAGAACGATATTTTACAACTATGTACACAACTTCCTTCCCTTCCACACTCTTTAGGGATTATTATTATTTTTACAAAATCTTATACCCCGTCTTTATACAGGTATTTTCCTTAAGGTGTGGTTCCATGTCCCAATGTATAAGAAGTGGTACTTTAAAAAAGTAGACCAAGTAGAAATGGCAGTGATCCCCCCCCCATTTATTATTATTTTCTCCCCACATTCTCTTTAGTATGAAAAAGTTAAAATAATAAAAAAGGATTGAGTTAAAAAGCGAAAGGGTGATATTCTGTCTGCAATCTTGAATCTGCACCTTTGGTTCTTAAAATTTAAAAGGAAAAAAAACCCCCCACAATAGAACAGATAAGAGAAATGATGAATCCTTGGCTAATAGAAAAGAAAAGTTTTGTCATCAGCTTTCAAACATTAGCTGTCCCTGGTTTTGCAATAGAAAAGCAGTAAAACAGGGTTCTCTGCAGAGCTGGGTTTTTGTTTTTTGTTTTTTGTTTGGAACGGATCGCAAATGCTAGAGACCCACAGAGCAGGGAAGAGATGTGAACGGGTGAAATGGTTATGTGCTCCAGCTAGCAGAAATCCAGTCACAGCTTTAATTCAGTCCAAACCAAGCTGGAGGAAAACTTTAAAAAGACAGTCCGTGAAAAAATAAGGGCAGAGAAGAATTGGGGGGTCTGACATTCCAACTAGTTATTTTAAACTGAACACGCATAAAACGACACCACAGGGCGTGTCTTCCTCCCGCCCTGATCAACGTTAGTGTCTGTCAAGCTGCTCCAGCTGATTAGACACTTCCAAAATTAGGTTAAAAAAACATAAAAGACGTTTTCTTGCCCAGACTCAATACTCTGTTAAGATGCAATATGAAGAACATGTTCTTGGAATTGTCACATAGTCACTGAAATTGAAATTTACGCATGAAACTATTGACTATAAATGTCTAGGTCACACACACATAAAAATAAAAAATAAAATTAGGGGACTTGTTTTTTATATTTAAAGCTCTGTGCATTTGTGCATGTGTGCGTAAGGAGAAAGGGAGAGTTATCAAAATATGATCTCAGTCTTTTCTAGTTGTGGTGAAAACCTACCATGAAAACATATTATATATACATAGGCATGAGAGTCATAACAATAACAGTAGGCTGCAAATTTGTTAACGCTATGGGGCAACCAATGTCATTTAAAAAATGAAATTAAAAAAGTCCAGTGATGGTTATTGTAAATTTGGCACAAGACAGTCCAGCAGGAGTTCCACTAAAGGGTACTGGTTTATTTACAATGGTGATGGATTCCAGAGAATTACTCAGAGCTGGCTGCAGACTAAAAACCCAAGAGGTGTGGGGCGTGATGTCCAACCATCAGACTCCCCCCCCCACACTTCACCAGCTTCTTTCTTGTGGTCCAGCCTAATAGATCACTTCCTCTCCTGCCGGCTCTTCAATGAGACACATTCAGAAAGAATCCGGACAGGCTTTTTGGCACGAATCAAGGTACTTTATAGGAGCTTCTTACACTGCTAGGCATAGTGCATCTCTCACAGGAACACAAAAGAGCACATCAGACGCCCCATCACGCTCCCCCAGGCAGGGAGGAATCCCCTACCGTTCTGTGCATGGCAAGGTCCACCGTGCCAACAGGTGCAAGCACTGGGTCTGAAAAAATGGGGCAGAGTGGGCATTTCCGACTCTCTACAGATAATTTGACGTGACAAAGGGGTGGTCTCCCCGGACGCGGCTCATGTGGATCATTGCTCGGTCGTACGCCACCTGGACGGACTTGCGGATGCTGGTTTTTCGGCCCTCCATCATCTTTAGCTTGTCCACTGTGTCGTCCACCCCAAGGGGAAGAACTTTGTCCCGCGGAAGCCATTGCCTGCAATCCAAGCAGAATACCAAAAACCCTGTCACCGAGAGAAATGGAGAGAGGGCAGATGGGAAAGAATGGCCAATGGCCCAGGGCCACCGAGACTTCCAGCCCTTTCAAGGCTAAGGGCTAAAATCTCTCTAGCTTTGCAGAAAGCTACATTCATACAGTGCAATGAAGCTTGAGAATCCCTGTGCTATGCCTCTTGTGGATGGAGTCACTATGTCGGTGTAGTATACCACTTACATCGACAGGACAAGGCTGTAGTGTAGACATTGACGTAAGCAGGCCAACATGAGCTGCCTTACGTCGACCTGTGTATTGCAGACCATGCCTAAGGGAGTTCGGAGCTCACTGAAATGGAATGTGGATGTCTAATTCCCTTAGGCTCCTTTGAAAAGCCTAGCCTCATTCCATTTTGCAATGCCAGAGGAGAGTTAATAATAAAAGAAGAAAGAAAAATCCTATTCATTATCTCTTCTGGGTTCCCTAGTGTATTTGTCTACTCTGTGTCTACTTTGTTCAGAGTGTAAGCTCTTTGAAACAGTGATCTGAAGTGCACATGGATATTACCTACCATGTGACTTTTACCTGCACAGTCAGTTCCTCTTTCCTTGTGGGACCTCCTGATTCACTAATTCAGCTCCTTGAGGGTACGGCGATCAGCATCATTATAGGTACTCACCTCTCTCCCAGGACGTCTGCAGTGTTGTTGTAGTGTATTGGTCCCAAGACATGAGAGAGACAAGGTGGGTTATGTAATATCTTTTAGTGGACCAACTTCTCCAGAAACCTGAAGAAGAGCTCTGTGTACCTCGATAGCTTGTCTCTTTCACTCACAGAACCTGGTCCACTAAAAGATATTAGCTCACCCGCCTTGTCTCTCCCAGGTGTCGCTCCAGTTTTACAATCTTTACATTGCTTCACATATGGATTTCAAGGCTTTCTTGCTTATTTTCAAAGCACTTCATTGGCTTGGGGCTTATTATATCTGATCGGTCTTTTGCTACCATATAAACCTGGTCCTCCACTGAGGCCACGATCAGGAGGGTATTTAGTCTGTCTGAGATCAAACGATAAAGTCCTTGAGAGCTAGGCACAAAAATTGCACTTGGATGCCTTATGATAGGTTCCTAAAATCTGTAATATGGAACTTCAACAAATAGCCTGACCTGGAAACTGTAGGCACTCAGCATCTCTGAAAAATGTGGCTGCTTGTTTAGGTGTCTAAATATGGAATAAGTCTAACGTTTTGAAAATGCTGACCTAGAGATTTCAGCAAACTTTCTCTACAACGGTAGAACTGGATGCACGGTCTGCCTCAGCTTTCAGAACAAAAGGCACTTTTTATTGGCTGCTGATTTTGACTGTAAAATTAGTTCTCGATACAATTCAGTATTTTTCCTGTAAAAGCATCCTGTGACCCTGGAGGAAGGCCATTGTGCAAATAAATGCCTCTTCCAGCTGCTGATCATGTAAGCAGGAGACCCCACTGTCATGCATTCGGGCAAGGGAGAGGTGTGCAAACCCCTTCAAGGAGATTTTTGCGACTGCTTTGTCTTTAAAAATGCTCCACCTTAAATCTGCCTTAATAATGTTAAATCTTCCTTCTGGGCAGCCCATCCCACGATGTCTGTTCACTCACCAGGTTCTCTTGTTGTCAAAGAATAGGACAAGGAAGAGCTTTTCTCCTGCCTCTGTCTGTTTCTGCTCCCCCAACTTCAAAACATCCAGGGGAGGGACAGGGATGGGGACTCCGTTGTGAAGGAGGCCCTCGCGCGGCATCTTGGGATCAATTATCTGGAGAGACAGTTGAGGCGCACGGATCAGTATTTCGAAAGCCCCACCACAGGAAGACTCCTGCAAGTTCAGCCTAAGAGCACAGCCCTGCTCTGCACTGCCTGAGCAAAAAGGCACCGGGGGGAGGGAACCTGCAGGGAACAGGAGGGAGGAAGAGGATGCGAGTGCGTGCAGAAGAGTTCAGACTTTTGATGGCAGACATGGGATTTCCCAATGCAAAAGACATTTGTGCTAATAGACGGGCTCCCGACTTGCTCAGCACCAGAGATGAAACAACTTTATAGCCAAGCTAAATGCAGTCTGAAGCCAGTGAGTTTACATGGGATATCAGTCAGGACTGAAATGGTCAATGGGAGCCATACAAGTACCTAAGATAGTTAGATAGTCATTATGATTATAATTTCATATTTATATTACAGTAGAAATCAGAGGCTCTGGTCAGGATCAAGGTCCTATTATGCTAAACATGAAGCCCTGAAGAAAAGCAGAGAAAGCATAGCTTATCTATACTCTCTCTCTTGCAGTATGTCCAAGCTAGATAGTTAAAGTAACCTATGGCATATAAGCAAGAGGCACCCTCCTGCTCCATTTGAGTAACGCTCTGCATAGAGCCTTCGTAGAAGCGGCTTTGTCTCTAGGGCGTATGCAGTATTGTGGGAGACCCATAAAGGTCTCCAGCCAAGAGGCTAATGTTGAAAGGGAAAGGACATGAACATACAGCATTGAGTTAGGCACTGTCACAATACTGTATTTTAATATATACTTTTTTGGTAGCCAATAACTCAGTATAAATCCAGTATTTTATTATTTAAAGAGGGCTTTCCCCCTAAGTTCACACAGTAAATGTGACAAGATTATTACATCCAATAGGCATAAGTTGATCTCACTCATGCCAGTGTTACCCAGCTGCAACTCCATGGACTTCAGTGGAGTTACTTCTGAATTTACACTGGTACTAAATGAGAATCCGGTCCAGTATTTCAGAAGTGTTGACAGGCAGTGCCAGACCCGGGGGTACTCTGGACAAAAATGCAGTCATTTAGGGCAGATCTAAAAGTAGATGTATCAATTCTTTCTGCATAAAGCAGATATGCCAGTGTGCCAACATTTACTTGAAGTCAGATGGGGTAGATGAAACTGCAGAAACCAGATATGAAACCAGGTCCAGTCTTCTGTGCTTTCCGACCTGGGCGCAGAGATGCATCCTACTGGCTTGGTTGACCAGTTGGGCTCTGACACTGGCCAGCTGGACGAATTTGAAAACACTCTTTATCAGCACAGCAGATTGTGCCCTGTTTCAAACATGACATAAGACTCTGTCTATACTGATATAACCATTTAAAAACCAAGCTTCAACACAGTCTAAACTCTGCTTGTGGCCAAACTGGGATGGCACAGAACAATTGTTCTCTACCTTGGGCTCCTACCTGGGCTAGGAACATGGTTTATGAATACCATTCTAGCATAGTTTGGTCCTGTCTACAGTAACTGGCCAAACAGTGATGGAATTCTGTTTGGCCACAAACAAGTATAAACCCTGGTTACGCTCAAGCATGGTGTTAAAACTCTGCTGTTTCACCAGAGTTGATGGCGCCTTTGTACTTTCCATGCCTTTGTCTACAATAGCTTTTATTTCCTACAATTTTCCATCAAAGGGGTCAAAGGGTAACCAGCTACCATCAGCTTTGTGTCTATCCTAGCACTCCCAACAATGCAGATGCACAAGTGGTAGCCATACTGGGAAATTACACAGACAAGGGGAACAAAAAGATCAGCTTCTTGAGAGACGTCTTTGTTCTAGTCAGCAGAAACTGTGAAGAGTAGAATCACACTTACTGCTTATCTGGCTCCTGTTCAAACTTATGTCAGAATTCTCTCTTTATTGGTTATTTAAATAATGCTTGTAAAACACAGTGCTAACTACACTTTTTAGCAATAGCGGTGTTCATTGTCTTAGACCATGAACTCTAGCACTTTTCCTTTAAATCCCTGATGCCAGTTTATGGATTTCTTAGCAACAGCCTGTGCACCCATCTCGAAAGGTACTAAGGGAGTGTTGTTCAAAAGGCCAGGTGCCTAAGGCTTGGCGCAAAAATGTGCATGCAACAGCATAGCTAATTTGCACATGCAATTATTGTAATTGTACCCATTCATTGGGTATCTGCACATGCAAATGGCCCGTTAGGAATCTACATGTGTGAATGCAGAAATTATGCAAGCAAAGTGTGTAACTGCACCTGCATGTTTCATGTGGCCAACAGCACAGATAGCTCTCGCAATGCGCCAGAACAGTGAGCAAGATAGGAGAAGAAAGTGCTCATTTTTTGGCACCAACAGATTTATGTTTTGCAACATTTTCCCAATGGTCTGAAACAATGAGCAAAATGGCAGTTGACAGTGCGAAGGAAAGAACCAAGCATTACGTGAACAGGAGGAAGTTTCTCTTTTCTAACTGGCTACGCTGCACCCCCAGCACTGGACTCTGCGTTGCTAACCTTGCTGCTACAGCAAGGGAGGACCCTGTGCGACAGGTGTACTTACCAAGGCAGGGTAGGACGGATAGCCTCGACACTTTGCCCACACGAGCTCCAAAGGTTCCAGTTCAGCATGGCTCTCAAACGGCATCAGGAGGTTTCTGCCTAAGGGGTCACAAAGAAACACGACTTAGAAGTGCCTGAGCATTAATATAGAGAAGTAGGGAACAGAAGAAACATCTCTGTCTACGAACTCAGACACACCAGCTCACACGTTCTCCAAAGCAACCGGCTAATGCAGATGAGACTGCTGTGGTGGCTAAAATACATGAGCAGAATTCCTGGCTTGCTTTTTTAAACCTCCTTGCTATGTGGTAAGTGCACAGCTGAAATTTCACTGTGTTCAAAATAAACCTACATCCGCCCCACCTTTTACCCCTCAAACAGATCCACGTCACCACTAGTACGTGTGCGGCTACATCCATTTTATAATCAACCCCATTTTCCTGATGGAGGGATGACGCAAAATGAAAAGTCACTTGTTTTTGCCTTCTGCTGCCACCCCATGTCCCTGCTCCAAGGCTCTATGTTGTTGTGCAACACCAGAAACAGAGTTGATTCACACCCTCATGCAGAGCAGGGCGTAAAGTAAGCAGGAAGGGTCTCCACCTCCTCTCCATGCCTTGAGTAAGGAGCAGTCCCACACAGTACCCCTTCCTCTTGGGGTGGTGCAATGAGAGCTCCCCCTCCTGGGCTAATCTATTTTAATTACTGTGCTGGACAATCTGGCTTCATGACTCAGGGCTTGGAAGTTGGAGACTGGGATCTGTCCACCTGCGACTATAAGGTCAGTTGTTTGGAGATGATTATTATTTATTAATTATTATTATTATTTGTATTACCGTAGTGCTAGGAGCCTGAGTCCTGGTCCAGGACCCCACTCTGCTAGAGGCTGTACAAGCACGGAACAAAAAGATGGTCCTGGAATTTCCCCAGCCAGACACGAGGTGGGTCTCACTGGTCCCATGCCAACCTTGCTCTCTTCTGATGCAAAATGCACATGGCTGTGCCTCCGGGATGCCACTGCAGCCCTGCTTGGCCCCAGACCAACAATATTTTATAAATCGTTACTTCCCTAATAGTAAAACTGCTCCAGCTCCTCCAAATCCTGAAACACTCGGGCGTGGCTCAGCAGGGTCCCCAGTACAGCTCTCGCAACATCGGGGAAAGGCGAGCAAAGAACAGCTGAGAAGGCGATAAGTGCTTTTCCTCCTGATCTCATTTCCCAATACAACATATTTAACAGCAGTGCTTCAGTTAAGGTTTTATTAAAAGCTCAGTTTGGTGATTTAGAAACACACACATCTAAAAAACATAACGGTTGAGAAAAAGGGAATGCTAAGACCTGTAGCTGACTTCAACGGCAGTTGTGGGGGCTCAACACCTCAGAAAATCAAGCCCTATGTGACTTCTAAGCAGGACTTTGTCACTGAATTTTTTCAGAAGAGTCACTGGGTGATAACAGTAGTGCATGTAGCGTGACGACAGCTGGAATAGTTCTGAACAGAAGAGTCACCAAAGCAGGGGATACTTTTGTAAACACCAGTACAAATAACGGGTGACGTTCACTCTTGTGCAAAGAGCAGGCTCAAAGCATTTCACACCACTTCAACCTTCAAAATCGGGTTTAAGTGTCACTTTAGTGCAGGGGTGAATTCCATTCATAACAAGAAGTGCTTTGGGGAAAGATGAGGTTTGACCCCTTTTTAATTTTTTGAAAGGAGAGAAAAGAGGAATATTAGGCTTGTCTTCATGATCAACTGGTTTGCAGCAAGCTGGGACACGAATCTATGCCGCACTAGCCTACCACAGACCAGCCATCTGTGCGCACCCTGCTGACGCACATTAATGTTTAATTAATGCTCTTTGATCTAGTCATCTTTGAAACGGGACTAGATCAAAGCACACTAAATAACTGTTAATGCACATCAGCAGGGTCCACGCGGACAATTAGTCCACAGCAGTCTAGTGCGGGGTAGATTCACATCCCAGCTTGCCGTAAAATTAATGGTTGTATAGATGAGACCATAAGAATAGCCATACCGGGTCAGACCAAAGATCCATCTGGCCCAGTATCCTGTCTTCCGAGAGTGGCCAATGCCAGGTGCCCCAGAGGGAATGAACAGAACAGGTAATCATCATGTTACGTCCTTAGTTGTGTTTTTATATGCAATGCAGGATTTAGGGGAGTTCTTGCTTCCTGCTGTTGAAAGGAACCAGCCAAAATGACTTGAGATACTTGAGGTTGGATACTCAATGGTCCAGAGCCGTCAAACAACGGCAGAGGTGCTTCAGAGGGTCAAAAGTCTTAAGAGCTGGGGAGTTTCTCACGGCACTCATACCGGAGGCAAAAGACACAGGAATGATAATCCTGCACTGATGATTTCATTACAGAAATATTAACCCGCATTATAAAACTGCAGAAACTCTGGCACAGAGAGTTGAAGTGACTTGCCCTAGATGGCACAGCAACTCAGTGGCAGAGCTAGGAGGAGAATCCAGGGGTTCTACCTACCAGTTACCAGCTCTACCAACTAGACACAGTCTCCTCCATTTAAGATGTTGTTTTATACGCTACTTCTTTGTGTTGCCACGGTGGTGTGGCTGGGCTTCCAGCCAATCACACAGCCCATGGTTTTACTGTGCACCTCACAGTGAGGTTTATTCATCTATTTTACCACCTAAGCCACGAAAACCTCTACAATATCAAAAGTTGTGAACATTAAAACAAAACAACCCCCACAAAACACTCACGGAAGATCTCGTAATCGATGGGTCCCATGGCAAAAGCCCAGCCTTATTAATGCTATGGTAATATATATAGTCAGGCTTGCAAGATCAGAGCCTCTTAATTCATAGGGTCACCACAACTCCCTTCTCATAGCCTAAATTGCAACCCCAACCACATGCCTGAATCAAGAGACACCTTTCACATAGAAACACTGATCAGATTCAGTTCTAGAGTAAATTGGTGTAGCTCCCCTAAAACCAAATCATCAGAGATTAATTTGACCCTGTAAACCCCAGAATAAAATTATAACGGGTTAAATCCACCCCTAGTGAATCTCTACTGAAATCACTGAAGTTACACTATGGATGAATCTGCACCACTGTTCAGACAGCAGGATTTTTTTCAATGGAGTACAAACACGCAGGCTATTCTGCTGTCACGTATCTGGCTGCTTAATCCCTGCAGGGAATGTCTAGCTCAGGTTGATGGAATAAGATTAGCTACCATTTTTATCATAGCCAAGGCTGCAAAAGTTCCACATGGGGGACACATGACTAATCTGCTAGCTCCTGGCTTTTGAGAAGGAGTTTTAATTAATGTGAATTTCACAGGGTGAGAGAGTCTCTGCCCGAGGTGAACAGTCACTATACTGTAGAATGCAGACTATAGACTGCATTGGAAGTCAGAATGAATCAGAGAAATGCATACATAGGATGACCTAAATGAGGGTGAGATTGGGAAATATATGACGTATATTTTCTTTTGCTATCCCAAAGTGAGGTTAAAACACACAGAGCTCTCCCAGAGATTCAAACTTCCCCAGAAGTGGGCTCGCTCTGTAAAACTTATCTCAGCAGCAGTTTGCCGAGTGTACAATATCCTTGACAATAATCGTTTCCATTGAGCTAGGAGACAGAGTCCAGTGGCTATAAAGAAGGGGATAGATGTATAGTAGAGAGTTAAGATTCTGATCTCAGCTCCAGTAGTGTAAATCTGCACTAACTCCACTGACTGACCTCCGTACCTGAAATTGGAATCTGATCACTGGTGTGCTAGAAAACCAGAGAATTGCCTTGGGTAGTATTAGAAGAGTGTGGCTCCATGACACTGATGTATGGCACCCACTGACAAGGAAAGTAGTGACAGTGAACAGCTATAAAGTCATTTTCAGAGACGGCACTCCTTTTATTAGTATTATTTATTATTAGTATTATTTATTATATGTACGCCTCAGAGTCCCAATCACAAACCAGGACCCGTAGTGCCAGACTGTGCCTGCCCCAAAGAGCTTCTTCTGTAGACATTATTCTCACCTGAGCTGCTGTAATCAGAGTCTCCATTCACACCATCCAAGAAGGGGACCCGAGAAAGGGCTGGCTTCCCTCGACTACGTTTGGGAGGAGTCAAACCGCTGTTAAAAAGAAACAAAAAGTAGAGTGTTAGGGAAAGCAAGATTTCACTACAAAGCACAGCAGAGTTACGGATTCTCCAGCTGTTTGGAAAATGCAGGGAAATTATTGGACTGATGCAATCTCGATATGAAAAGAACACTAAAGATCTACTTTCAGCAGGTCTCATTAAATGCTCCAGTAAAATTTGCCAATATATCTGCTTTGATATATTTTTGTGGGTGCAGTTAAGGAGACTCGCTGAACTTGAGGGAGAAACCCATCAAAGAAGTGTACACTAAGAGTCAAATCTACAACACTTAAACTCAACAAGTTTACCTGGTTTGTGTTTAGACACTGGAGGATAAAACAGTAGCCAACCTCTTTGAAACCGATTCTAATGGATAAACAATAGGGCTCCAGTATCAGATTTTCAGGATCTCTTTTTCCTTGTTCTTTATTACCGAGAACATTTATGAAAACAGTATCCCTACAGCTGAAGAATTTAGTAACTCTTGATTTTTGTTCCCTAGCTGAAAATGTTCATTTGTAACATTATAGTAATTTCCTAGTAACCAATTATTTTAAAACAGTAAAGAGAACTGACCCTACATAGAATAATTGTATATGTTTTCCATGACGTATCAGGCTAATTTTCAACTCCTTGTTTTGTGTGCATCCCACAACTCTAACATCATTTTTGAGATGTGAATTACTTGTAATTATAATAAGCATTTACATAGCACTTTTCATCTTCAGAGTGTATTATAAAACATTAACTAATCTTTACAATTCCGTTGTGAGCCAAGTAACATTTTTTCCATTTTATAGGTACGGAAACGGGCAAAAAAGGTGAAGTGACACTGAATTCCGGGCCACTGGTCCTGTTCTTAGACCACTGGACCATTCTTACTTCTTTAAGAAACTTCCAGTGGATACAGAAATATCTACCTAATCAGTATTAGAACTAATTATGAGCCCAATTCTCCCACTCTTGCTCACACTAAGTAGTAAGGTAACTCCCTTCTCTTCATGTGCCAATATATTTATGCCTGTATCTGTAATTTTCACTCCATGCATCTGAAGGAGTGGGGTTTTTTACCCACGAAAGCTTATGCCCAAATAAATCTGTTAGTTTTTAAGGTGCCACCGGACTCCTCATTGTTTTTGTGGATACAGACTAACATGGCTACCCCTCTGATACTAAGTAGCAAATTACTCTGTGAGTAGTTCCATTGGTTTTGATGTCCCATTAGCTTCATCAGGACGACATATGGAACAAGAGTCTACTCAACCTAACTAGAAGTGGCAAAACTGACTTAGATCATATTATTAGCAGGACGCCCCCTACAAGGGCTGATGAAAAGGTGCACCTCACAGGGAGAGTACTTGGAGGCACTATGCCTCAGAGAGGCACAACATCTAGGGTTGCCAACTTTCTACTTGCACAAAACTAAACACCCTGGCCCTACCCCCTACCCCGCCTCTCCTCTGAGGCCCTGCCCCCTGCTCACTTCATTCCCCCTCCCTCTGCCGCTCACTCTCCTCACCCTCCCTCACTCGCTCATTTTCACTGGGCTGGCTCAGGGGGTTGGGGTGTGGGAGGGGGTGAAGGCTTTGACCGGGGGGGGGGGGGGGCGGGCTCTAGGCTGGGGCCAGGGATGAGGGGCTTGGGGTGCAGGAGGGGGGTCCGGGCTGGGGGGGTGGAGCCAAGGGGTTCAGAGTATGGGAAGGGGCTCTGGGTTGAGGCAGGGTGTTGAGGGAGGAGGTATGGGCTCTGGGCTGGGGGTGCAGGTTCTGGGGTAGGACCAGAAATGAGGGGTTCAGGGTGCAGGAGGGGGATCCAGGCTGGGGCAGGAGTGCAGGGGGTGTGAGGGCTCCAGCTTCGGATGCAGGCTCTGGGGTGGGCCAGGGGATGAGGGGTTTGGAAGGTGATCCTGGCTGGGACCGAGGGGTTTGGAGGGCAGGAGAGGGATCAGAGCTGGAGCAGGGGGTTGGGGAGTGTGTGTGTGTGTGTCAGGGGTGCAGACTCCAGGCGGCGCTTACCTCAGGCAGCTCCCAGAAGCAGCAGCATGTCCCCCCTCTGGCTCCTACATGGAGAGGTGGCCAGGCGGCTCTGCGCACTGCCCCATCCTCAGGCACCGCCCCCACAGCTTCCATTGGCTGTGGTTCCTGGCCAATGGGAGCCGTAGAGCTGGCACTTGGGGCGGGGGCACTGCGCGAACCCCCTGGCTGCCCCTACGCCGAGGAGTCGGAAGGGGGCCGTGCTGCTGCTTCTGGGAGCCGTGCAGAGCCATGACAGGCAGGGAGCCTGCCTTAGCCCTGCTGCACTGCCAACTAGACTTTTAACAACCCAGGCAGTGGTGCTGACTGGAGTCACCGGGGTCCCTTTTCGACCGGGCATTCTGGTCAAAAACCAGACACCCAGCAACCCTCAACATCTGAGAAGTATGGGGAATAAGCAGGAAGAACTAGAAGTATGGGGAAATAACAGGAAGAATTAGAAATGCTAGTGAATAAACACAACCATGACATAACTGGCATCACAGAGACTTGGTGGGATAATACAAATGACTGGACTATTCGGATAGAAGGGTACAGCTTGCTCAGGAAGGACAGGCAGGGAAATAAGGCAGGAGATGTTGCCTTATACACTTGGACTGAGGTTGAGATGGCAATAGGAGATAGACTTGTGGAAGGTCTCTGGGTAAGGATAAAAGGTGTATAAAACAAGGGTGATGTCATGGTAGGGGTCTACTACAGGAAGAAGAGGTGGATGAGGCTTTTTGAAACAACTAACAGAATCATCCAAAGCACAGGACCTGGTGGTGATGGGGGACTTCAACTACCCAGACATCTGTTGAGAAAATAACACAGCAGGGCACCAATTAACCAACAAGTTCTTGGAATGTATGAGAGACAATTTTTTGTTTCTGAAGGTGGAGAAAGCTACTAGGGGAGAGGCTGTTCTAGATTTGAATTTGACACATGGGGAGGACATGGCTGAAAATCTGAAAGTGGAAGGCAGCTTGGATGAAAGTGATCATGAAATGATAGAGTTCATAATTCTAAGGAATGGTAGGAGGGAAAACAGTCCTGTAAAGATAATGGATTTCAAGAAGGCAGACTTTAGTAAACTCAGGGAGTTGGTAGATGAGATCGCATGGGAAGCTAGTCTAAGGGGAAAAACAGTTCAAGAGAGTTGGCAGTTTTTCAAAGAGATATTAGCAATGGCAGAAGAGCAAACTATCCCACTGCGTAGGAAAGATAGGAAGTCTGGCAAGAGACCACGCTGGCTTATCCTTTAATGATCTGAAACTCAAAAAAGAGTCCTATAAAAAGTGGAACCTAGGTCAAATTACAAAGGATAAATATAAACAAATAACACATGTATGCAGGATCAAAAATAGAAAAGCCAAGGCACAAACCAAGATTTAACTAGCTAGAGATAAAAAGGGTAACAAGAACACATTCTACAAATACACTAGAAGCAAGAGGAAGACCAAAGACAGGGTAGGCCGGTTACTCAGAAAGGGGAGGTGGGGGGGGAAGCAATAACAGAAAATGCGGAAATGGCAGAAGTGTTGAATGACTTTTTTGTTTCAGTTTTCTCCAAAAGAGTTTAATAGCGATTGAACGTCTAACACAGTGAAAGTGAGGTAGGATCAGAGGATAAAATAGGGAAAGAACAAGTTAAAAATTACTTAGACAAGTTAGATGTCTTCAAGTCACCAGGGCCTGATGAAATATGTCCTAGAATATTCAAGGAGCTGACTGAGGAGATATCTGAGCCATTAGCAATTATCTTCAAAAAGTCATGGAAGACAGGAGAGATTCCAGAGGAATGGAAAAGGGCAACTATAGCGCCCATCTATAAAAAGGAGAATAAGAACAACCCGGGGAATAGACCCGTCAGCTTAACTTCAGTACCCAGAAAGATAATGGAGCAAATAATTAAGCAATGAATTTGCAAACACCTGGAAGATAATAAGGTGATAAGTAACAGCATGGCTTTGTCGAGAATGAATCGCGTCAAACCAATCTGATAGCTTTCTTTGACAGGGTACCAAGCCTTGTAGATGGGGGGAAGCAGTAGATGTGGTCTATCTTGACTTTAGTAAGGCTTTTGATACTATCTCGCATGATCTTCTCATAAACAAACTAGGGAAATACAACCTAGATGGAGCTACTATAAGGTGGGTGCAAAACTGGTTGGAAAACCGTTCCCAGACAGTAGTTATCAGTGGTTCAGTCAAGCTGGAAGGGCATATGAAGTGGGGTCCCGCAGCGATCAGTTCTGGATCTGGTTCTGTTCAATAACTTCATCAATGATTTAGATAATGGTATAGAGCAGTGGTTCTCAAAGCTGGTCCGCCGCTTGTTCAGGGAAAGCCCCTGGTGGGCAGGACCGGTTTGTTTACCGCTGCGGGAAGGGCGGTCAGCACGTCTCTTGGCCCGCATCACTTCCTGCAGCCCCCATTGGCCTGGAGCGGCGAACCGTGGCCAGTGGGAGCCGCGAGGGGCCGAACCTGCGGAAGCGGCAGGTAAACAAACCGGTCCGGCCCGCCAGGGCCTTTCTCTGAACAAGCGGCGGACTGGCTTTGAGAACCACTGGTATAGAGAATACACTTCTAAAGTTTGCAGACGAGTTGTTGCAAGTGCTTTGGAGGATAGGATTAAAATTCAAAATGATCTGGACAAACTATAGAAATGATCTGAATTAAATAGGATGAAATTCATTAAGGACAAATGCAAAGTAGTCCACTTAGGAAAGAACTATCAGTTGCACACATACAAAATGGGAAATGACTTCCTACGATGGAGTACTGAGGAAAGGGAGCTGGGGTCATAGTGGATCACAAGCTAAATACGAGTCAGCAGTCAACACTTGCAAAAAAAGCAAACGTCATTCTGGGATGCATTAGCAGGAGTTTTGAAAGCAAGACGCAAGAAGTAATTCTTCTTCTGCTTAGGCCTCAACTGGAGTATTGTGTCCAGTTCCGGGCACCACATTTCAGGAAAGATGTGGACAAAGTAGAGAAAGTCTAGAGAACAGAAAACAAAATGATTAAAGGTCTAGAAAACATGACCTATGAGGGAAGATCGAAAAATTGGGTTTGTTTAGTCAGGAGAAAAGAAGACTGAGAGAGGACATGATAACAGTTTTCGAATACATAAAAGGTTTTTACAAGGAGGAGGAAGATAAATTTTTCTTGTTAACGTCCGAGGATAGGACAAGAAGCAATGGGCTTAAATAGCAGCAAGGGCAGTTTAGGCTGGACGTTGGGAAAAACTTCCTAACTGTCAGGGTAGTTAAGCACTGGAATAAATTGCCCAAGGAGGTTGTGGAATCTCTGTCACTGGAGCTTTTTAAGAGCAGGTTAGACAAACACCTGTCAGGGATGGTCTAGATAATACTTAGTCCTGCCATGAGTGCAGGGGACTGGACTAGAAGACCTCTCGAGGTACCTTTCAGTCCTACAATAAAATTCTATGATCTGCTGTGGGAAGTAACTCACTACACCCCCTGTCAAGGTTCCTCCCCAACTCTGAACTCTAGGGTACAGATGTGGGGACCTGCATGAAAACCTCCTAAGCTTACTTTCACCAGCTTAGGTTAAAACTTCCCCAAGGTACAAATTAATTTTATCCCTTGTCCCTGGATCTCCACTGCCACCACCAAACTCTAACTGGGTTTACTGGGAAACGTAGTTTGGACACGTCTTTCCCCCCAAAATCCTCCCAACCCTGGCACCCCACTTCCTGGGAAAGGTTTGGTAAAAATCCTCACCAATTTGCATGGGTGACCACAGACCCAAACCCTTGGATCTGAGAACAATGAAAAAGCATTCAGTTTTCTTACAAGACTTTTAATAGAAGTAAAGAAATCCCCTCTGTAAAATCAGGATGGTAGATACCTTACAGGGTAATTAGATTCAAAACATAGAGAATCCCTCTAGGCAAAACCTTAAGTTACAAAAAAGACACACAGACAGGAATAGTCATTCTATTCAGCACAGTTCTTTTCTCAGCCATTTAAAGAAATCATAATCTAACACATACCTAGCTAGATTACTTACTAAAGTTCTAAGACTCCATTCCTGGTCTATCCCCGGCAAAAGCAGCATACAGACAGACACAGACCCTTTGTTTCTCTCCCTCCTCCCAGCTTTTGACAGTATCTTGTCTCCTCATTGGTCATTTTGGTCAGGTGCCAGCAAAGTTACCTTTAGCTTCTTAACCCTTTACAGGTGAGAGGATTTTTTCTCTGGCCTGGAGGGATTTTAAAGGGGTTTACCCTTCCCTTTATATTTATGACACCCCCTTAATACCATCCTCATGGATGGACCCATTACTTTGCTAAGCCTCTATCCTCCTTGTCCTTTTGCTCCTGCAGGGATGGAAGTCAGAAGCAATCCGCAAGCTCCCTGAAATTGTGGCCAGCCCTTACCTGCCACACATGGTGTGTGTGCAGGAAAGTGTCTTTGTGTTCCTTCCAATGCAGTCATGTGAGGATAGGGCACAATCCAGCCTATAAGCAGTGGTGACGGGGCGGGGAGAGGGATGGCTAACATTCTGCTCATAGGCTATAGACTGTTTTTACAGCTTGCTCCCTCAGACCTTCCGAAATATTTGCCAAAGAAATTCAAAAGATCAGTGAGTACTGTGGACTATCTTTCTGCAAAATTGGGCTTTAAAAACAATCCTATTTGTGAGTTACAAGAGCATCTAAGAAATTTGTGTGAATTTGCTTTTCAGAATCTTTTTTATTAAAAAAGAAATGTATAAATCCAGACCGAGTTTGCTCTTGGGTTCAAATGGGTTATGTTAATTTCAGACCAGAATTAATTTCTGTTGACAAGCTGTACGCCTCTAAACACAGGTTCATAGTTGAAACACAAATCAAATCTTAGCTACAACAGCAAAATTATAGGTATCTGTTGACAGGTAACATTTTGGAACACGATGTAGCTCCTAGCGCAAAGTTTGCATCCTAAAAATGTTCCTGTGACTCTGTGCCTCAGTGGAATAGTTTATTAAGGGAAAACCATCATGATCAGTTTTAAGTTGTAGCCCCAGTTCTGAAAAGGCATGTTTGTGGGGAGAGTCTTATGCCCTTAGAGACCAAATAAAATTGCAGGATCGGAGCCTTGCATGGCTAAATGAGTATTTTCTTAGGAAGGAAGGATGGCCTAGTGCAGTGTTTCTCAGCTGGTGGGTTATGATCCCAAAGGTGTCACATAAGACAATCGGGGGTTGTGAGATGTTGAGGATATAAAAAATTTTATTAAATCTAAAACAAAGGAAATCTCGCTTCGCCACTCACACATCTCCTCCTTCAAGGTCAAGCATGATCTGGATAATCACCATTATCATTGCTACCTGAAAACATTACACTTCAAATGAGGAAGTCACCAACCTGAAAAAGTGATTAGGGCTCTGGGCTGGGACTCACAAGACCTGGGTTCAGTTCTTTGCTCTGACACAGACCAATTGTATGACCTGGGGCAAGACACTTATCTAGCCTCTCTCAGTTCCCCATCTGTAAAATGGGAACACTACCTTCCTACCTCACAAGGGTGTTGTGAGGGAAAAATCTATCAATGACTATGAGGTGCTCAAATTGTGAGCAGGGCGGTGTGACAGACAGAATCTATGGTCAGACTCCCAAAACAGAACAGTAATATCAATCATATCATATATACTTGTGTCTATGTCAACTTTTTCAGCCAAAAAGGGAGGTTGGGTGGTTAGTTTACAGACGAGTCAGTCCTGCCTGAGGTGCCCAGAATGGAAAAGAGAACATCTTCTAAGCACTTCTGAAGAAAGAGAGCAGCAGTGCTGGTAAGAGATAGGAGCGCATCTTCACCTCATGAGGGTTGGGCTGACCAGGTGGGATCTATGTTTCCCCAACTTTGGCTCTCTGGTAATGGATATACCTGTGTAAAAGCGGCTAGAGCATGTACATGCATATCAGGTGACATGAGTCTACTATACATCAGTACATCTAAAACATCAAACGCTGTCTTGGGATCTATGAACTGGCTTGAGAAGTATATCTGGAGTGTAAAGGGTGGAGACGCAGGAGGCTTTTGGCTCTCAGCCCCAACATTAATACAGAAGTTAAGAAACAATTTGAACAGGATTTCACATGGTGAAGTTGCCTTAGAGAGAAGGGCAAGGAAACTCAGTAAGAACATATAGGACTGACTTACACTAATGTTTAGTTCGCAAAAAGCTGGGGTGCCAATCTACCATGCACTAAGTGTCTGTGTGGACCCTACTGCTTCACACTGACAGTGCAGTCAGTCCCTAGAGCACTTTGATCCATTTCAATTTCTAAGCGGGATAGATCAAACCACCCTACGGAACTTTTAGCGTGCAGCAGTGGGGTCCATGCAGACATTTGGTGCACGGCAAGCTAGTATGGGGTAGATTTACACCCCAGCTTCGTGTTCGTGTGTAGACAGTACGTATTCTGAGGAAGGACTCAGCGAAGGGGACTTACCTACAGGCTTCAAATGCCAGCCCACTGCCAAGGCCAGAGCTGCACTCCGAGTCAGACCCGCTTTCCGTATGTTTCCCAAAGCCGTTGGTCACTCCTGCTGAGAAGACACAAAAGAATCAGCCTAAAGGCCTGGTTTGCCTCTCCAGGACCCAAGGATGCTTGAAGGGGGAGCCCCAGAGACACCACAACCTGCTCAGGAGCTGTCACCCTAATGCTCTAGACCCTGCGAATCATACCGATAGCCAGATATTCCCACCACTCTTTTTTTTAAAAATATCTTATTTAACAGCAAAGTGAATGCTAAACTCAGTTCCCCAGACCCAGCAACAGCCAACAGGTATCTACTAAAACGGCATTTTTCCTTAACTATTTGGAACAATGGTTTAGCTTCAAACAAGGGGTCGTGGTCACCGTACTCACTGGTACATTTCTCCGATCAGTTTCTAACTGTTGATGAGAGAGCACTTCTTGCCCACCTTCCCTCTCCCCAGCACCTGCTCGTCTGTAACTCACTGGGATTACTGGAGGCAAGGCCTCTTGTCTGGACAACCAAACACCTGTTCTGGATAAATGAAGTGCTTTATTTACTGACCACTAGACAGGTTGAAGAATGACACACGCAAATCCTGGGAGCACTGATTGACTGCTGAGTCTGACCCAAGGCTAAAAGTGAAAACAGGGCCTCTCGCCTCTGTTCCCTTGTAAAGCAGCAGTACCCCCACATTTCATACAAAGGAGGCCCCTACGGAAGACCAGCGTGGGGTACAACTAGCAAAGCAGAATCAGAGGAGAGCTGAGGCAAACAAATCATCTGCTTCTTCTGGGGCTGTCTGAAAAGAAAATGAGCAAGAGTCCAGTTTTAGCATCAGGCTGTCACATGTGCCAATTAGTCAATGCACCCAGGATTTTCAAGCTCAGATTAACAGCTTGCCCATCAGTCTTATGGTGCTTTACAAAGGTGATTGAGCAATATTACCCCACTTTAAGGATGGGGAAACGGAGGCAGAGAGAGGCAAAGTAGTTTGCTCACTTTCACACAGAAAGTCAGTGGCAGAGCTGGGAACTGAACCCCAGAATCCTGACTCCCAGTCTGGTGTCATATCTGCTGGAACACTGATGGTAACTCATTCTGGCTACAACTAACAACCACAAGGATAATTGTGGGGTTTTTTTTGCTAGAAAACCAAATCTGAGATCTAGAAAATGTCACCTTCGATAAAACCTGCTACCTTGGATTTCTGGATTTCCAGTGCATAGTTCACTTGAATAAGCTAGAGAGTAAGGAAGCAAATTCTCCACAGGTAGACGAAATCTCCCTCTACCATCTTTCTCTCAGGCCATTTCAAATGTCACTTTAACAATGAAATGGAATATTTAAACTTATTCCTCTGAACTCTAATATCCGAAGTTGGAAACACTCCCTAAGCTGCCCGGTTTTTCATTCTATACAATTACAGAATTTATCAACTCTACAAAACACAACCCGCATTGCAGGGACGTGGTGTTCTCTGATAAATAAACACAAATGTAGGATCATCTTTCAGCTTACAGATGAAACCATAGGTTTCAGAGTGGTAGCTGTGTTAGTCTGTATCAGCAAAAAGAACGAGGAGTCCTTGTGGCACCTTAGAGACTAACAAATTTATTTGAGCATAAGCTTTCGTGGGCTAAAACCCACTTCATCGGATGCACGCAGCGGAAAATACAGTAGGAAGATATATATACACATATAGAACATGAAAAAATGGGTGTTGCCATACCAACTATAACGAGAGTAATCAGGTAAGGTGAGCTATTATCAGCAGGAGAAAAAAAACCTTTTGTAGTGATAATCAGGATGGCCCATTTCCAACAGTTGACAAGAAGGTGTGAGTAACAGTAGGGGGAAAAATAAGCATGGGGAAATAGTTTTACTTTGTGTAATGACCGATCCCTTCCCAGTCTTTATTCAAGCCTAATTTAATGGTGACACAAGGAGACACAAACTCCAAAGAACAGACAGGGACACACCTAAAGTGAATGGCCAGTGAGGGCTTACAGTTCCCCTCCGAGGCTGAGCACCATCATAAGAGATGCATTCCATGGATACCAGAAGCAAAATTCAGTACTGGTGTTAGCAGGTGCAACTCCATAGACTTCACCTGGACTGCATCTGGCTCTAGGTACCAGGTCACACAAGTTTCCAACCAGGCTGTCAGAATTCTAACAGGAACAAACGGGACACTTCAGAGTTGATCACCCGTATGCCTGTGTCAGTGTCACTACAATCTCTGAGCCACAAGAAACACATTTCCGGGAGACATCTGGTTCTAGTAACACAGGTCATGCTGACCTATACGCTTCAGCAGTAATGCAAACTCTGTACGCTACTCACACTCCCAACATTAAGATAAATCAGCCAGTTTTGAAGTTGGGGAAGGGACTGGATCTAAAAAGCAACATTTCAGCTCCTAGGAAAAAGAAGTAAATGCCCGTTCAGCAGTGAACGTCCTGATATCCTACCTCACTTTCTCTTCTTTCTTAATTTCATCCTCTTACTCTTAGCTAAACCTTAACCCACCTTGGACAGTTTTAAATCTTTTTCTCTGTCCTTTAAGTATCTGTAGATGGTTCTCATGTGTGCCCCAACAAGGAGTCACTGCTTAGACAAACTGTACTCAACTCATTTCTTTTAATCTTTCCTGATAAGTCAATTCCACCATTCTGATTACTTTTCTCTAAACTCGCTCCAATTTGTTAACGTCTTTCTGGCTGTGAGATGTCCTTGAATGATTGCAATATTCCAGGTGTGAGCTCACTAAAGTCTTACAAACAGAGGTTACTCTTATCTCTCTGCCCTGTGATGCTTCTGAATATGCAGCCCAAAATCACATTGACTTTATTTGCCGTCTGATCTCTTTCCAGGTTTCCTCCTGTCAGTCATTATTTCTGCTTTGAATTGTTTTCACTCAGGTGTTCCCGCACACTTGGCAGCATCCTAAATTTGATCTAATTTAGTATTTCCTACCCACATTTTGAACCTCTAAAAGGGCCCTTCTTATTTTTCTCTTCTTGCCAGTTTTTGTCAGTTGGGACCATCTGTAAATTTAATTAAAATGAAGAGTAACGTAATAATGTCTCATCCAATGCCAGATACCATGCCGTGGAGAGCAGAGGCCCCTAAACCTATAGGGCCCCCTAGCCCATCATGTTCTCCCAGTAGGCACCTTGCAGGGATGCCAGGGCCTAAACAAGTCATCGCTGTGGTAGGGAACTCTCTACCCTAGGGGGTCCGTCCATGTTCGGCTTTTAAGGCAGAGGGCAGTGCAGGAAAACATGCAATCCTAAGCCACTACTGGGGACTTCACTCTCCAGGAGTGTCAACCCGACACTTCTAAGAAGCACTGCGTTCAAAAGTAAACAAATCACCTGCTGTGATATTAGTGCCAGGCTCATTGGGAAGTGCAAGAAGAGATGCAGCCTTTGTTGAGTAAAGGGGACGCTTGCACACTTGCAAGCCACTCTGTCATGTTATTACCCCACCACCACTTCTCGGCTGCCTGCCGGAGTGCAATTCCTCTGGGTAGAGTCCTACCTAATCAGAGTTTTCCCTTATTTATTTAGCACTGGAGTCCTACGATGCCCACCAACCAGTTCAACAACCCCTTTGCAAGTGACTAAAGGAAGCAGTTGACCCGATGGAAGTTTGGAGACCATCTTTACAAAGGTAGCTGTGCCAGCTGGCCAAGAGAGTGGTGACCAGGCAGCCCTGCCCAGTCTAGCTCCAGACACCAGAGGAAGAAAAGCCCAGAGGAGTCACCTGTCTCTCCTGACTGCCTGGGGGATTTCTCGCCATCACTCGCACTGCAGCTCCCACTCCGCAGCCGTTTCCGGGCTTGTCGTTCGCCCTCCGCGCTGGAGGGGGAAAGCTGTCCGCTCTGGCTGTGATCCTCTCCGTTCTCCAGGGGGCAGTCCAGGCCCCTCTGCAGCTTCACCCCATTCTTAGCTTTTTTAAAAAGGACAGACGTACGCCTGCCCACACCACTGAACGGGGGGCTGGCAGGAGCGTCCATGGCCTGAAGGGCCAGTCCGTTCAGCCCATTGTCACTGAGCAAGCGCTGGAAAGCATGGCTCTCCCTCTGTAGTGCCTTCTTATCGAAGAGCTCGCCCTCCGATTTCATCCGCTTCTGCAGTCTGTTCAAGGACTTGCTTTCACTGATGGGTTTGAGCGTTGGAGGGTCCTGCAGAGAGTCCAGCTCAGACAGGGATGGTGCGGGTCCCGTGGGCTCCAGGGTGGGGGGATGTGGGGGCTTGGCGTCATCTGCTAAAGAAAGAAAGAAAGAACCTGCTTGAACATTTTAGAAAGTGTTATTCCCAAACATACTGATAGCAACTCTACCCCTTTCCTATGGCGGCAGGAAAGCCGTGGGCTCAAGTGATAACAGACGCCTGTCATTCTCCTTTACGGAAGGCACCCCGATAAAGATACAGGTCAGAAGTAGAGTGTCCCCAGATGGAGAGCAAGTCCATCTTCTTCCACACTAGATCCAGCTGCCATGTCAGTTGCATGCCTCATATCTCTACGGCCACTGTCTGGGTATTTTATTTCCAACGTATGAAAGAATAACCTCAGACAGTAAGACACAGCAAAGCAGAGGAGTGACAGATGTGAGACATTGGAAGTGTAGAAACTTCTAAAGACTATTATTTAGAGATATGCCAGACACTGTAGGCACAGGGATTATTCATAAACTTGTGCCTCTATAAATGTTATATGTATTTTTGTGAGCGAGGGATTGTATTTAAGCTCCATGGGGGGGAGGGTTATCAAGCTTCCTCCAGGGACTAGGAACAGAGGGAGGTAATTACTGCAAATCCAGTAACAAGTAACTCCAGAGAAGTACCACCCCAGGGAGGAATTGCATAGACTGGTTCAGGCCAGGTTCGAGAGGGCAGCAGACCAAAAAAAGGGCTTTTGGTATAAAGGAGGAGACTGAACTGAGCCAGAGTGCCTCATTTTGAACCTCGAACTGACATGAAACTGTAACCAAGAGGGTAAAACTCCGCTGGAAAGGTATGAAGGACTTTGGGAACCTACCAGGGCTCCATCTGGAAGACAGGCTACACCTGGTAAGCATAACATGAGTGTAGACTGTATTGTTTTATGATCTGTTTTCTCTCAATTGCTTTTGTCTTAAAATAAAGGTACTATGCTTTGTGAAAGCGAGCTAGTCAATGGTAACGCTGTCAGAGTCCCTGGGAGAGCACAAACCACAGGTGTTGAACTACGGTCAGACCTGCTGGGATAGCCATAGAGAGTAACAGGGGGACTGCAAGCCTAAATCCCCAGCCCGGAGAGAGACGGACCGGGGTCCCCCCCCATACAGCAATGATGGCTGGAGATCTGAGACCTAAAGGAACATCCCTTGAGCAGACCATGGGAGGGGGCAGAGGTGCAGTGAAACCCAACCTGTGACATACTCCTCCAACCTCTCCTTTCATACTCTTCCAACCTTTCCTGAAAGGCTCATAACCCCATTCCCAATTCCAATCCCTCAAAAGATACAATCCCGGCAGCAGAAATCCATGGCCTTTGCCAATTGATAAAGTGCCATGAAATATCAGGAAGGTTTCTGATGCCCTACATCCCTTGGACAGCCTGCTCCAGTTTTCAAAATTCATTACATGTGGCCCATACCTCTTTCTAATACAATAAACGCACTTTCCCAGCACACAGATGAATGATACAATCATCTAGTCAGTCCTCTGCAATCCCCAACAGGTCTCCCTTCCTGCCCAGGCTGCAGTGCTCTCCATTTCCCTTGGAGACCGGCTGAAACCTCTCACCTTTCTCCCCGTCATCGTCCTGGTCTCCCCTTAGCGTTTTGTCCAGACCCTCCTCCCGCGAGACAGGCTCTCCATTTGGCATGGTCTTGTTCTGTTGCTGGGCCAGCTTTTGCCGGATGGAGTTGATCTCACGTCTCAAGAGCCGGATGCGTCGGGTCCGGGCGCCGCTGGATCGCATGGTGCTCACCATGTCCAGCTTCTCCAACAATTCCTTCAATTGCGCCTCCAGGGAAAGGTGAGCCCGATTCTCGGGGAGGAGAATATTGTCCACTGCACCAAGAAGAGAAGCAATATTAAGAAGTGATTGCTGACATCTCGTGTACTCGAAGAGTGAAAGAAAGGCGCTCTGTTCCTTGGAGGAGGAAATTCCACTGTACCCAAACCAACCATTGCAAGTCCACAGCCATGCATCTAGCTATAAGGATAATTAAACACTGGAACAGGCTTCCAAGGCAGGTTGTGGAATACCTGTCATTAGAGGTTTTTAAGCACTGGTTAGACAAACACCTGTCAGGGCTGGTCTAGGCCCTACATTTCTATGATTCTTCTTATCAATGCTATTTGCAAACGCTATGCCACTGGTAGAGGACTGAAGAATTCTCAGGGTCAGATTCCAAGAGGGATGCATCCTTTAGGAAGCAGATTACAGACAGAGAGAGAGCTCCACGGGAGGGATGGGAAGCAGTAATCTGAACTAAGTTCAGCAAAGCTATTTCGTATTGCATGGGGTTGGGAACAAATGCTACAGAGATGCAGATTCGTCCCATGGTGGTTTCTACAACTGAAGCAATCAGAAGTTCAGGGCGTGCCAGGAATAAAGGTCTCTGTGACAAGACTCTTTCTATGGTGTTTTCTGTATTCTGGGTCACAATATCTCCATACCTATGCTGTCCCCTTGACAAAGAATTCCTCCCATCCCCCTACCTCAACATGCCTACTTCAGAACATGCCAATTCTTTGGCTACCCAGATTGACTTTGTTGAGAGAAGGCATGTGGTCATTATGTCCAGTGCAAGGAGAAGGGTGAAATGAGGTTAGACTGGGCTGTCTGCAGTTGGTACTGAAAATAATCATAGAAATTAGAAATGGAAGACACCCTCACATTCCAGCTGCTGGCCAGTGCAGGATTGTCCCTACAATAAACTGCCCTACAACTGATGTCTCTGTGAGATGCACTGGAATACCTTTCCCATACATTTTAAATTCCAGTAAACCAGCCTCCCAACCTCGGTAGAGAGAGGGGAATGGTGGGCCAATTATATAAAGTACAAGGCAGCCTAAACCTGTGTGAATTCATCTTTTCAAGGCTCTTTAAAAATACCCAATTTACAGTATAGCCATGGCACAGGGATTCCACAGCAAATAGTGAGACTGTGGTCTTGTGGTCTGGGACTAAAGGGAGCTGGGTTCAGTACCCGGCTCTACCACAAACTTCCTGTGCGACCTTGGGCAAATCACTTAATCTTTCCATGCCTCAGCTTCCCATCTGTAAAATGGGGATTAAAAACATTTCCCTGACTCACAGGGAGTGTTGTGAGGATAAATTTGTGATTGTTAGATGCATACAGCCGGATTTGCGAAAGAGATCAAGGCCACATTTCCAAGTGCCCAGCCCCCCCGCAAATCAGGGCCAGCTTTTCCAAAGTGCTCAACAACCAGCAGCTCCCGTTGCAGCATTGCAGACTTTCAAAAGAGCTCAGCCCACTATGGGGCTCTTTTGAGAAGCTGGACACTTATTTAAGTCCCTAGAGAGGAGCTAAGATTGTTTGAAAACCTGTCTCTGGAAGTGGGTGTTAAGCTCATCTGAAATCTGGCCCTTAGAGCCTACAATAATGGGAGCCATATAAGTGCCTATAGAGGTAGACGGATGTGCCCAAATCTTACACCTCAAATGGTGGATGCAGTTATAGCCCCAGCAAAGTAACATGGTCAGAATGATGGCTGGTCCTACACACAGAATCTAGGAGTCTGGCTTTTACTGGACTGTTTGCCAATCCTAAAACTAAACAGCTTAGGGAAACTCACCATCCTCCCAAGAAAAGCGATAAAAGTCTTCCGTTTTGGGTGACTCGGGCAGGTGAATCCCCACATCAGTGTCAAAGCCAATGTTTTCAGCCTGCCGTCGCGCATGGCGTAATATCGCTCCTCCAAGGTCTCTCAGCCGGACAGCTGCTCGGTGGAAAATCGTGTCTTTAGCATTATACCTCATGCAGTTGGTAACTATAAGGTTAAAGTCTTCCTCAAACTCATCCAAGGTTCGGTACAGGTGGGACTCCAGCTTCCGCCTCATGGTGGAAAAATCCATTGGATTGGAAATGAATTCCAGGTAATCTGGAACCTAAACATATAAAACCTGTACAATTACAAAAACCATTTACTAGCCAACCAGAGCGCATCCATCATAAGCACTCTTAATGTCCTTTCCACCTGCAGAAGGGATAGTGTCACCAATGCACATATACTCCACCCAGTTGAGCCAGACCTGCCCCGGCTCTGCAGAATGAAATTACTTGACTGAGATGCTGAAGTAAGCTTCCTGAAAACAATGCCTAGGATACCACATGTGAGCCTCCTTTGGAAATTCCTTAGCTCATGCAAACTGAGGACAAAGACGGTCTGAGCTCTCTCAAAACAATGCCCTGCCCCTGCCATTCATGGTCATTCATATGACACCATGTGAGCTTCCTCCCATCTTCAAAGCAGTGCCCTCAGCTTATAGGAAAGATACTTGCCTCATTCAGGTTAACAGGCTCTGCAAAAATCTGGGCCGGATCCTTCTCCTGCAGCAGGTCCAAAGTTGTGCGAAGCAGCACATTGAAAGGAGTCAGCTGTAACTCCATAGCAGCTTGTTGAACTTTGACCTGGGAATGGTGGAAAGGAATCACATGCAGTTATCAAACATGTATTTCCCTTACTTCCGTTAAATTAAATTAAACCAGTTCCATTCACTGACGGCAAACTCAGACCTTTTTAAACTCGTTTCTGAAGCATGTTTGATCAAGTGCTTGTTTCTTCCGTTTGTAATGTAGAAATTAACAAAAATACCGTGCAGTATACTGAGTCATATAGTGAAAGAAGTTGCCTTCTTACTGTCTTAACAAAAATAATTACAGGCCAAGTTTAATATCTGATACATCCTCTACCAGGGAACTAAACCTTGTAAACTGGGGCACTCCTAGTTAGTCTATCTCATAACACTAGAACAAGGTGAAACTCAACTAAATTAAAAGGCAACACATGTAAAAGTGATAACAGGGAACACCTTTTAATGCCCCACAAAGTAACCATGGAATTCCCAGCCTCAAAATATAAGATCAATTAACAGGATTAGTTTTTTTAAAAAGGATAAAAGATTTAGGCATTTTTTTATGAACAGCAACATCCAGAGTTACATTAGACAAAATAAATAAGTTATAAGGGATATAAACTCTCATGTTTCCGGCCATAAGCCAATCACTAACTAGAAGGATTCTAGAGGTAGGCTATTCAATAGTTGTCCATCAGAAGGTTTCCTGCTCCTTCCTCTGAATCATAGAATCATAGAATCATAGAATCTCAGGGTTGGAAGGGACCCCAGAAGGTCATCTAGTCCGACCCCCTGCTCGAAGCAGGACCAATTCCCAGTTAAATCATCCCAGCCAGGGCTTTGGAAGGAGATTCTACCACCTCCCTAGGTAACGCATTCCAGTGTTTCACCACCCTCTTAGTGAAAAAGTTTTTCCTAATATCCAATCTAAACCTCCCCCACTGCAACTTGAGACCATTACTCCTCGTTCTGTCATCTGCTACCATTGAGAACAGTCTAGAGCCATCCTCTTTGGAACCCCCTTTCAGGTAGTTGAAAGCAGCTATCAAATCCCCCCTCATTCTTCTCTTCTGCAGGCTAAACAATCCCAGCTCCCTCAGCCTCTCCTCATAACTCATGTGTTCCAGACCCCTAATCATTTTTGTTGCCCTTCGCTGGACTCTCTCCAATTTTTCCACATCCTTCTTGAAGTGTGGGGCCCAAAACTGGACACAGTACTACAGATGAGGCCTCATCAATGTCGAATAGAGGGGAACGATCACGTCCCTCGATCTGCTCGCTATGCCCCTACGTATACATCCCAAAATGCCATTGGCCTTCTTGGCAACAAGGGCACACTGCTGACTCACATTCAGCTTCTCATCCACTGTCACCCCTAGGTCCTTTTCCGCAGAACTGCTGCCTAGCCATTCGGTCCCTAGTCTGTAGCTGTGCATTGGGTTCTTCCGTCCTAAGTGCAGGACCCTGCACTTATCCTTATTGAACCTCATCAGATTTCTTTTGGCCCAATCCTCCAATTTGTCTAGGTCCTTCTGTATCCTATCCCTCCCCTCCAGCGTATCTACCACTCCTCCCAGTTTAGTATCATCCGCAAATTTGCTGAGAGTGCAATCCACACCATCCTCCAGATCATTTATGAAGATATTGAACAAAACCGGCCCCAGGACCGACCCTTGGGGCACTCCACTTGATACCGGCTGCCAACTAGACATGGAGCCATTGATAACTACCCGTTGAGCCCGACAATCTAGCCAGCTTTCTACCCACCTTATAGTGCATTCATCCAGCCCATACTTCCTTAACTTGCTGACAAGAATACTGTGGGAGACCGTGTCAAAAGCTTTGCTAAAGTCAAGAAACAATACATCCACTGCTTTCCCTTCATCCACAGAACCAGTAATCTCATCATAAAAGGCGATTAGATTAGTCAGGCATGACCTTCCCTTGGTGAATCCATGCTGGCTGTTCCTGATCACTTTCCTCTCATGCAAGTGCTTCAGGATTGATTCTTTGAGGACCTGCTCCATGATTTTTCCAGGGACTGAGGTGAGGCTGACTGGCCTGTAGTTCCCAGGATCCTCCTTCTTCCCTTTTTTAAAGATTGGCACTACATTAGCCTTTTTCCAGTCATCCGGGACTTCCCCCGTTCGCCACGAGTTTTCAAAGATAATGGCCAATGGCTCTGCAATCACAGCCGCCAATTCCTTCAGCACTCTCGGATGCAACTCGTCTGGCCCCATGGACTTGTGCACATCCAGCTTTTCTAAATAGTCCCTAACCACCTCTATCTCCACAGAAGCATCTACTACTGGTTGATTTCAGAGACAGGATAATGGACTAGATGGACAATTGATCTGATCTGATCTGGCTGTGTTTCTACTTCAAGGACGATGGAACTGAATGAAAAAATGTATTCCTCCTTTAATTTCTTAAGGTCTATGATATTACAATCCACCTGTATGGTATTAAAATCACCAACTCAATGTCTAGGGAAAGGACTTCTACTTATGTGAGGCAAACTTAGCTAGGGCTGCCAAGCATGTATATTATATACATCTAAAAGTTGGGCTGAGAAGCAGTTCCAGCTACATATGTTTCTCCGTGGTAACTTTTCCTTTCCAAACTATATTGGAATTTCACTAAGCTGTTAAGGATGTAGTTACCTGTGATACAGACACATCAAGATAGCAAAAGCAAAAGGAAACAAACAAAGGAATGATTTTTTACCCTCCCACCCAAAGGATGTCAGCATTCACAGCAGAATAACCCCAATCCTGTAAGTCAGGAACAACATAAATAGGATGAACCAGTGCTGGCACCATCAGGAGATCTCAGTCAAAAAACGGATGGAGTCCAGTCAGCTGTCACGAGAAAGGATTCCCAACTGGACCAGCTTGTAAGCAAAGTAAATAATACAGAGACCAGGATGGAGAGTGTGAAAGAAATCTGACCACGCAGGCTGGTATAAGCTTGAAAAACTGCAAGGGCAAAAGAAAACTTTCCAGTTTAGTAAGTGGTCTAAGTTCAAAACTGCCTCTCTCACAAAAAAAACCCCACCTCAAGGTAAGACTTAGCAATCTTTCCCTTACCAAATGGAGAGGAGGAGGATTTAGGATCATTCTTGGTGTGACGGTTACCAAAATACTGGAATAAACATTAAAAAAGATCTATTTTCTGTTGCACAAGCATATGATCCATGCTCAGGACAGAAATAGCAGGGGTGTTGCATGCCATGATTCAAATGCATAGGTAGTTACATAAAGAAGCTTGCCCAGCACTTAACAGCACAGTGCCTGACTCTGCCCAGTGCTGTCAGTCAGCCTCTCCCTAGCACTGCAAGTCAGCAAGGGTCTGATTTGCAGAGGTATTGAGCATCTGTATCTCCCTCAGACCTCAATGGGAGTTGTGGGTGCTCAGCACCTCTCAAGGTCAGTACCTGTGCAAAGAGAAAAAGATTTAAGAAAAGCCGCTGTGTTTCCATTCCTCCTCCAGCTGCAAGTGGAGCGGCGCATGAGGCTGCAGGAAAGGCCCAGGATCTACCTACCTGTTCCCGTTTGAGTTTCTCCCTCTTACGGATCAGCTCAATGAGCAACCGTGCTCTCTCCAAATCGTGCCGCAGTTTCTGCCAGTACTTCAGTTCCTCCTTCACTGCACTGGTCTTCTCATCCTGCTCCTTCTGTAAGGGGTAACAGTGGGATGAGATGAAATGCACATACAGACTTCTTGTGTTGTCTACTTTTCCCAAGTGTCTCGGCTCCCATACTCTTTCTCCTGTCTACTTCCATTTTTACTAGACCCCATCCATACTACAAAATCGACTGCGTTTAAGCACTATACTTAAGTAGCAGCCTGATCATGGTAAAACAGGCGTTTGGTCTTGTCTGTGTGGACAGGTCTAAACCAGGTTATAACCACATTCCAGAAATATGATCTAGTCCATGTTCAGTCGTACTCTCACTCCTTTCATATAAAAGTCATTATTATTTACACTACAACTAAACTTGATGACCCATTGTGCTAGGTGCTGTACATACTCTCTTAAGGTCCTTTTCAAGTAATGACAAGGATATACAAGTAATGACAAGGATGTATAAATGCTCACCTGAGACAACCAATAAAAGACAAACACAAAGGAAGTACGGATGATTTACATTTGTATAGTGTCTTTCACCCAGAAGCATTCATTTACAATGACTACTTACTGAAAACTGCTGAATCAACATATTAAGTAAATTTTGCATTCCCCTACCCTAGATTCATTAGTGTCAATTAAATTTTGCACTAGTCAGTCAGAAGTCACCACACAAATCAAATCTGTGATTTCCACTAAATATGGTAAAAATATATGTGCACAATATACACAGTGCTCCACAAAGAAGTTTTACAGCATTCAGGAATCACTTGACTTCACCACCTCACCAGCTACCACTGATCTGGAACGCAGCCACTGTTTAACACTGCACATCAGTTCAGAAGAGGAAGCAAAAAAGATTATATCAGATTATTATTTAAATAGGGCCATAAATGTGCATTGGAGGATTTGAAATTGAAGCCGCAGGAGGAATTACCCAAATTGCGATTTGGCTAGGATTCTGGAGCTAACACCTCTTGTCTTGTGAATGGGATCTTTAACAGCCACAATAAGACAGGGCTTGGTTTTATGATTCATCTGAAAGATGGTCTCACAAGCAGCACATCACACACCAGCACAATCCCAGGGCACTGATTCCATTCTGACTCACGAGGAAGAGTGCCACCCACTGAATCACCAACACCATTTGCTGCAGCACAATGGATCTCCCATTCAAGTACTAACCTGGCCTGACTCCTTGAGTGTACCAACAGAAAACAGCATAGATTAAGAAAGAGCACTCCTTCTCCATTGTAATTCCCTTAAAGAACAGGGTGTTTCTCTAGTTCTACTGCTATTACCCATTCCAAATCCCCAATTCAATACCCAGAACTCATCACCTGACTGCATCTCTGCCAGTGCTCAAAGTTGAATTACATCCTTCCAGTCTCTCCATCCTGCTCCCCTTTCCAGTTTACCCCAAACTTATTTCCCCATAGCTCTTTTGAAAGTCTGCAATGCTGCAACGGGAGCTGCTGGTTGTTGAGCACTTTGGAAAAGCTGGCCCTGATTTGGGCAGGGCCAGGCACTTGGAAATGTGGCCTTGATCTCTTTTATCCGGCTGTATGCATCTAACAATCACAAATTTATCCTCACAACACTCCCTGTGAGTCAGCGAAATGTTTTTAATGCTCATTTTACAGATGGGAGGCTGAGGCATGGAAAGATTAAGTGATTTACCCAAGGTCACATAGGAAGTTTGTGGTAGAGCCGGGTATTGAACCCAGTTCCCTTTAGTCCCAGACCACAAGACCACAGGCTCACTATTTGCTGTGGAATCCCTGTGCCACGGCTATACTGTAAATTGCGTATTTTTGAAGAGCCTTGAAAAGATGAATTCATATTCCTTTTCTCACCCAGGCTGCTAGAGCATGGGGTACTGGAATGAGGGGTGGTACCTGCTCTGCATTTCTTTGGGACTGCAAGTGAGAGTGGAGGCGCCGGATCAGAGGGACACCATTCCTCGCCTGGCGCTTCAGCAGCCAGTAGTTGTGTAGCCGCTGCATAAACTGGTTCTTCCTCTGGAGAGAGAGTCCACTGCAGATTTTATTCAACCTACAGGAAACAAACCAGATCAGCAAGCAGACTACCCCGCACATCAAAACAATCATCAAATTCTGTGGACCACGATAGCACGTTAAGATCTGCTGCTGCAGTAACAGTGGTGCACAATTTTGCAATGTTGTGTCAATATGCGTAAGAACTGTACACATAATTCACGCCAGTCTGTGCCAATCTGGGGTCTTTCAGGTGTGAAGATAGCCATCTCTGCCTTCAGGAATGTATTGTTATTTTAACAGCAGCTCGGCCGGAGGCTCTTACCAAACAATAGTCATAGCAGGGTGAGAAGTATCCAATCACCAATTCAGCTCCAAGGGAGCAGTTAACTTTACTAGGGCTTGTCTACACTGGCAAATTTTGTCACCAAAAACTGCCTTTTGGCGACAAAACAGCAAGAGTGTACACACTACAATGGGACTTTTGTTGCGAAAAACGCCCCGTTTTGGCGACAAAAAACTTCCACCCCTAGGAGAGACTTTTGTCTTTTCCCCTCCCTTTATTGTCGACAAAGAGCCAGTGAAGACACTGCTGATTGTTTTGTCGACAGAACTGGCAGTATACCACAATGCCTGCTCTGATTGCTCTGCTCAGTGTTTTGATCTCTGCTGCCCTGCAAGCATGCACCCCTCCCCTTTCAAAGCTCCAGGAAGTATCTGTGTGCTGCTCCGTTTGGGGAACAAACAAAGAGCAAATCATTGGCATGCACCTGGTCTGCCTGGCACTAGGCACACAGCTGCAGGCAGACTGCTGCTGCAGGGGGAAGGGGACAGACAGACTGCTAGGCTGCCATCCCTCAACATGGAGAGCTCCCAGAGCTACTCATGATGCTGCTCTCGGCAGCTGAGGAAGAACTCGGAGAGAATCCCAAGATCTGCAGTGATCAGCTCTTCCTTCCCACAACACTGCACAGTGGGATACATACCCACGGTGCCTTGCTCACCCTGTCGATGATGGCGTCCCCGATGTGGACAGGATCTGTCGACAGAGGGAGCAAGTGTGAACTCCCTTGGGTGATTTTTGTTTTGTCGACTTCTGGGTGTCAACATAAGTTTTGTCAACAAAACTTGGTAGTGTAGACAAGCTCCTAGAGGCATTTAAGTTTCGCATTATTAAGCAAGGCACACTAGGGAACAAACTCAAATGGAGTCCCAGGATGATATTTTTAACCATTTAACAATTTTTAGGCCATTCCTGTGTTTGTACAGCACCCAGCATAATGGGGTCCTGGCCCATGACCAGGGCTCCAAGCTGCTATGATAATACAAATAATAAACAACACATGGTATCTGAGCAGGTTCCAACAGAACCTCTATTTAAATACATGGGGCATCTGGCTGCACTTTCCAAGATGCTAAAAGAAAATAGAGCACCATCCCCTGCTCCATGAGGGCGTCCTGGCCGAAATACACTAGACCAAATTCGCAGCTGCAATGACAATGTTGCATTCAGCTCACTAAGCAGGATGCTTAGGAGCCATGAAGTGAGGACTCAAAACACAGTGGCTTTAGATCAATAGGAAGCTGCTTTCCATTGAGGCCCTCTTCACCCAATGGCTTGCAACCAAGTCTGAAACTATTTTAAAGCCTGGTCACAGTCCAACATGGTTTATGTTTACACGTTGCGTGTTATAATTTGGTATAATTAGAGCTGGGTGACATTTTTCGGACTAAATTTTTTCTTGCAAATAAATACAGATTCAGGTCGATCAAAATATTTTGCGAATTTGTATCGGTTTTGGCAAATTATTTCGGTCAGGAAGAAAAAAAAGGAAAAATAATTTGGAAATGTCAAAATGCTTGGTGTTGAGATTACCGAAACAGACCATTTCAATGTTTTACACTAGATTCCTGACTGAGGCGCCATTGGCTTTCATAAGGCCCAAGGTGGAGATGCTGCTTCCCCTTATACCTATAACCCAGTGGTTACAGCACTCACCCAGGATGACCCTGGTTCAAATCCCTCTTCTGCCTGATGGGGCGCAGGGACGGGAACCTGGATGTCCCCCCTCTCAGGTGAGTGCCCTCATCACTGGACTCTGAGGCATTTGAGGGTAGGTCTCTCTCAGTCTCTCCTGTTGAAACTGTTCTACTTTGTACAAATAATTAAATATTCAGTGGAGCAGGGACTGAAATTCAGGTATCCCCTCCCCGCCACCGGGAGGAAGCCCTAACCATGTAGCTACCAAGTCACTCTTTCACTCCCTGGCCCAGTGAATATTTAGTTAATTGGAGAGATTGAGAGACCCACCCTAGAATAGCCAACAGCCCAGTGGTCAGGGTACAAAACTGGGAGGGGAAGACCTGGGTTCAAGTCCATGCTCCATACCAGGAAGAAGGATTTGCCAGCAGTCCCGAAGTCCCCTTGGGAATCCAGCCCCCTTTGCTTTTATTTTTTTTAAACGGCTAAAAAGGCCCAAAAATCAAACGAAAACATTTTGTTCAACCCATAATGATTTTTTTTTCTTAATTGCCAGGCTTGGTGTTTGTTAAAGATCCCCTGGGAATGAGCTACAGTTTGGGCATAACTGCTGAAAAAATAACAACAGAAGCTAGTCCAATGAAAGATGTTACCGCACCCGCCTTGTCTCTCTCTGACGCTTCAACTGTGCCGACAACAACCGTGTGCAAAAATGGTGCTTGTTCCTGCTTCTGCAGAAGGTGTTTTGAACATGGTTGTTGCTAGCTGAAGTATGGACAAGTGTCTTCAGGGGGTGCAGTTTAAAGATTAAAGGGAAGACAGATGCTGGATGAACCCAGTCCTTAATACAAAAGACCTGGCCAATCCCAGGTATCCACCAGAGAGCATTGGTACCAACACCCACCTGTAAGAGGGGATCTGTGTGACTGTCACCAGTGGCATAGACGAACGTCCATCTGCCAGGTCACAGACTTCCTTTTTGATCTTCTGCTTCAACTTCACTTTGCTCTTCTTCAGGGATCCCTTGGGGATGCTGACGCTGTCTTCCTCCTCTCCTTCTTCCTTCGCGATGTCCTCCTCCCCTTCACTGGTAGCAGTCGTAGACCCTTTTTTCGTGGTACCGGGTGGGGAATGTGCCCCACAGTAAGCCGTCTTGCGCACCGTGAAAGTTGTGCCGTTGATGCTGGTCTCCCTCATGGGTTCTATCTTCATGAAGAGACCAGCCCGTTGGGCACAGGTGACGTGGAAGGCAGTATAGCAGTTCACCTTATGGCACTGGATAGCAGCTCCCATGCCCTTCTGCTTGCAGATGTAGCAAGTCAGCTTCCAGCGAGCTGGTGGGATGTTGTTTATCCCTTCGATGGGCTCCAGGAACACAGTGTTTGCAAAGCAAACCTCGGGGATCCAGATGGCACAAACAACATGGGCCCAGCGGCCATCACTGGTCTGCTTGAAGGCTCCGCCTTTGTTTGGGCACAGAACACAATCAACCGGGCGAGAAGGGGACTGCAGGCAGCAGCGGCAAAGCCACTGGCCCTCGGGGATGTAGGGCACACCGTAGCACTCCTGGTGCACGGCCAAGTTACAGATGTCACAGAACAGGATGACGTTGCTGTTGTGACACTCATCATCCATGCAGACGCAGCAGACTGCGTCCTCATCAATCAGTGACTGCTGGGCTCCGTTGTTGCGGCTCTCCAAGTACGACTCCTTCTCCAGCCGATCCACCAGCAGCTCAAAAGCGTCAGCAGAAACTGTCCCATAGCCATCATCCTTCCGCTTCTCATTAACCATGTCCAGCCAAGCCAGATCCTCCTCGTCCATGTCATACTCCACCTCTGCATCGAGGTCCTCAGGAGGCTTCTCCATGTACCGGTAGTATGCTGCAGGCAGAGGAGGGGCATCTGGCTGGCTGAAGGAGTCCATCACCCGGAAGCTGGGCTGGGGTAAATGGAAAGATGTCCCTGGTGCATGTTTGGAGCACGACTCTTTCTTTTTGCCTTTCGAGGGAGTTTTCTTGGACTTGGAAGGGAACAGGGGCTGTTCACTGTTTTCCTTGTTGCTGTTGCACTCTGTGATATCCTGGGCAGTCAGCTCATCCTCCGTGATGATCTTTAGGGGGTCATAGATGCTGATGCGATGGAGGCGTCCATCAATATCAACCTCCACTATCCGCTGGGCCTGGGCATACGTCAGAGTCTCCCGGGTGGGCGAGCATTTCAGGCTGTAGGGCGAGGAAGAACGTCTCCCCTCGGGGTTCTGCCGGGACCTCCTCCGAGGTTTCCTCATAGCTGCACCTGGAAACCCTGTAACACAACACAGAGCACAATTTAAGCCAGCAGCACAGGAAAACGTGAGCAGCACAGATTCAAAAAATTACTCAGCATGATAGGAGTGAAACATGTCCACTAGAGCAGTGGTCTCCAAACTGGGGTGCACGCATCCCAGGGGGTGCGCGAGATGATCCCAGCGAGTGCGCGGCACCAGGAGCACCACCAGACGGCACTTTGCTGTTTTTTTTCTTCGGCAGCAGCTCTGCACGTCCACAGCTGGTGTTCCAGCTCAACTAATTTCAGATTCACTAAAGCACTGAAAGCATTTCCTCCTTCTTTAGACCCAAGGGGGCACACATCCACCAGTGGATAGGGTCTACTATTTCTCCCATTATGTTGTAGCATTGCATTGCAAATCCCCTCCAGGCCCCTGCTCTGTTATCTTTTCAGAGGACTGGCATACCACTGTACAACCAGCTGAGAAAAGCTGAACTGAGTTTGATGGTATTTGGTATTGAGCTAAATGTTGTAGAGAGAGTGCTTTGCTCAGCTCGCAGTTGGAACTCCCACCAAATCGAACAACACTTTTTATATCTGATGGCATTGTCCATATATTAATAAGTTCATGCTGCACATGGAATTTTTCTCTATGTTCTTGTGCCTGTTATTATTATTATTTACTTCCCACAGCACACACAATGTACTAGATATTTTCCAAACTTAAAAGCAGGCACTATTCCTGCCCCCTAGACCGTGGTACCGTTTTCACTCAACAGCTGCAACAGTACTTCCAAAGTCTGGTGAAAAAACAGATGAGAATTCTACAGAAGAGGGTTATATGCCTATATCTGCAAGTAATATCCCACTGCTCACAGAATACATTATGTGAGTTCCAGCTATAAGGCTACATAAAGGAACCAGTCTTTTTTAAGTGGAGCCAGTCACAGTTCCTTGGCTCAGGTTGCAACCAGCATTTCAATCTGGGTCCTATTTTCTACCCTTCTGTAAAGTAGTCCACAAAAATATTCATTTTGCAAATTCTGACACAGGCTCAGAGGGCTGCATTAGGAAGTGCTGCAAGACAATGGTTGTGCAATGGGATATGGAAAGGTTTGGAAGAGATTAATCTGGCCAAGTGCTGTTTGAAGTTGTCTCATGGCTCTGGAGCACTTCCAGGGTATCTACCGAAAGGGACTGGCACTGAAATAGATTGGCAACCTGGCCTTCAGTAAACACAATTCTTCCTGCAGTCTGGGAATCCAATTTATCCTCACTTCTTTATATTGCAAATAAGCATACAAGGGTGCAGCACGTCAGAACAGGTGCTTCTTTTAAACAGTCAAAGAAATAAAATAAATTAATAAATAATGGGTATATAATCCTAGACACAGCTCTCAGCCAAAGAACGTAACATCTACTGCTAAAAGACAATATAGAAGCTGATGACTGTGGCCTGTTCATTCATTACAGCTTGTGTCTTGAAAACAATGAAAGGAATTACCGAGAACCAGGGACCTCAATCCTACACCCCATGTGCATAACCACTCCTTCAGTGATCCCTTTATACTGAATATCACTAGTTTTTAACGGTAAATGCAGTTCACATCATGGCTGGTGCAATATAAATATTATATATAGATTAGAGATATAGATTAGCTTTAATTTAAAAATCCTGGGTGCACTGACTGACCAACACAACTGAGATGAGACTGCAATGAAAACTGGTATCCAGCCTCTCTCTCCACAATGGCAGCTGTTCCCTCTGGAGCACTCCAGGGAGCGTGTATGTAACTAGCCCTGTGGCTGCCTCCCAACGTGCAGAATGGGCCGGAACCCAATATGAACATGCAGAACGGGGCACAACTGGCCGAGCAAAGCCAGAGGAAGAATTTAGCAATGTAGCAGGCCAGATGTAAGGACGAAGCATCCATTCCTTCTGCGATTTGGTGGGGTTCTCAAGGAAACACAGTGGGTGACAGAGAGGCTAGGTTTCATTTCCAGGCTCAAGTGCTGACTGGTCAACATGGAACAGGGGACGAGAGAGCAACACGGGAAAGGAGATTTTTTTTTCTCTCAAACACTTTTCAAACAGCAAGCACAACATGTTTAGGGCGACGATTTTTTAACAGGGTGAGACAGGACTGTATGCTGGAGCCAGAAGATTCAGTGGGAATTGAGGCGGCTGGAGAGAGAGGAAAGAAAATGTAGTAACAGAAATGCTGTGGAGGACAGAGGTGGGAAAGAGGCAAGATGGGAATGTTAATAGGGAGCCAGATAAATCACTTGAGAACAGTGGCCGCGCCAGCAACAGGAAAATGAGCTGTGGGAAGAAAACGGCCAAATCACATGAAAAAACAGACCCAGAAAGACAGGGAGAGAAGAAAAAGAAAAACAGAACATAAAAGCCTCCTGAAAAGATAAGTGGGCTCCTGGCTTATCTCTTGCTGCACTGAAGGTGCACGAAGGGTCTGAACTGCTGCCTCACCAATATTTTATTTAAATATATAATTTCAGCCCTGCTTACAGAATTTGCAGCCATGAAAAAACATTATAAAATGTAATTTGTGTTTAGCTCATTGTATGATTTTTGGTCTATAAAGGGCCTGACCCTGCAAATGCATATTCACAAGAGGCAAGAATGGGTAAGGGCTTGCAGGGGTCAGGCCCTACAACAATAATCAGTTAGTTCTATTGGTGAGGGGTAAACAAGTTCTAGGAATGATGCTTCTAGCCTTGGAGTATTAATATGCCATGGGGAGTCAAGGTTGCAGCCAGGACTAATGGAGTATCATAAAATGCAACCATGGCCCTTAAAACACTAATCAGCCACCTGATCAGCAGGCAGTAAAGAATCCAATTTAATTTGTCCTGACTGAGCTTCCGGTTGTCTCAATTTTACTCCAGGGGGAATTATGTGCCATGTGCATGCACAGAATTTATGTCCCCCGCAGATTTCTTTGCTTCCCTGCAGAAAAATGACTTTCTGATGGGGAAGTAAAGAAATTATGCAAAAGATCCCCATTTGGGGAATGGAGTTACGGAATAAATGAACTCAACCAAGAAGAAAGGGATGTCCAGGCAGCAGAGACAAGTTATCCTTAGTCAACCTCCTTCCCAACCTGTAAATCAATGGGAACAGAATACCCACTGCACATTCCTTTAATTGTTCCTGCCCTCCTTCTCACTGAAAATCAACCAGGCTTATAAAGAGTGAACTGGAGAACACACAAGGGAGGGACTGAAACATGGAAAACAAGGATTTCAGAAGCACAAGTGAAACGGGAGCCTAAAGAATTTAAACAGGCACCAAGTTTGGTAAACAGAATTAAATTCCACTACTCATGCCACTAACTGAGCATGCAGCCTCCTCAAGACTCTGTTGCAAATACATGCATGCACCCAAGCCAATCACAACGTTTACCTCCTACTTAGGCCTATTGAGAAAAGTGGGGTTTCTCTCATCAGAATTGGCTGTCTTAAAAAACAAGAAGAAAAGGAGTACTGTGGCACCTTAGAGACTAACAAGTTTATCTGAGCATAAGCTTTCGTGAGCTACAGCTCACTTCATCAGATGCATTCAGTGGAAAATACAGTGGGGAGATTTATATACATAGAGAACATGAAACAATGGGTGTTACCATACACACTGTAACGAGAGTGATCACTTAAGGTGAGCTATTACCACTGAATGCATCCGATGAAGTGAGCTGTAGCTCACAAAAGCTTATGCTCAAATAAATTTGATAGTCTCTAAGGTGCCACAAGTACTCTTTTTCTTTTTGCGAATACAGACTAACACGGCTGCTACTCTGAAACCTGTCATTAAAAAACAAGGTTATAAAACATACAATCACTTAATACTATGCAGAAGCATCTAAAAAGTTACTGAAACTACCACCAGTGAGAGCTGATTGGCTGGGTCAGAGAGGGCAGCTGAACCCAAAAAGTTGTCACGATGTCAGCATAACCATCTCTGAAACCTGACTCCAAAACAATGAAAGAATCTGAAATAGAGCTGGCCAAACGCTGCAGCTTTGTCTACATTAGAGAAATTTGCCATTCTAATTCTTTAGTCCTCCTAGCACCCTGTAATACACCTGATGGTCACAAAAAATTGCTCCAAAGGGTGCCAAAATACTTGCTTTCAACAGGGCTAAGTACTGTAGTGGTCTGTGCTGTTTTAGTCCCAACATGAACAAAGGTAATAGCATAAAGGTTCAAACAGTCCTCCTCGTACTGTCCCATGGTGGCTTTTCAAAAATCTCCCATATTGCACTGCTTCTGGGAACTGTGGGCTAGATACCTAGAAAGCACTACAACTGAACCAAATAGCATGGCTGTTATGCATACAATGAACCATTTGTGCTTAACCCGTTTCTGTCCCACCAGTTCATTCAGGGGCAGTCTGATTCTCAAATGTAAATGTGGCCTGCATCAATTCAATTACACAAACAGAACCTCTGACAGAGGGGCCAAGTGCTATACTGATTTACATCCATGCAATACTGGATTTACCCCTTCCAGAATTTCAACACTATTTTCCAGTGCCACCACACCCTACTTCACCAACCCTCCATGCTCATTGTACACCCTTCCTATTCCATTCCACTCCATTCCTGTAACACCCAGTCCTTCCCTTCTGCTTCCTTGATGCCATAAAATATTTCTCCTCCCCTGCCATTATGCCACACTTCTTCCTAAATCCCATCCCAGTGACACCACTTCACATTCTGCTAGTGTCCTTTTGGAGCCATTCTGCTGTGCTGACAACAAAATCTTCCTTCCCCAGCACCAGCAGCTCAGTATCTCTTTGCTAATCCACTTCCAGTGCCACCAAGCTTCAATCCTTGCTTAGCTGGCTGCAGGTCTCACCTTCCTCCACTCCATTTCCAGAGTAACAAGGCCACAACCCTTCCATTTTGCCTCTAGGCTTTCCAGAATCTCCCCCATTATCACCAAGGCAGATTTCTTCTCTAGCAACATACTTGCTATCAGCCTACACGCCAGCCACTTGCTCACCTTTCTCCACCTGCAGACTGGTTCTTCCCCTCCATCATCCAGCAGAGCTGCCAAAGGAGGGTATAGCTCAGCCCCACCCCCTCCATCCCGCAGGACTGGAAGGAAGCCACTGAGACTTGTACGGGTGGGGTGACTGGGGGCGAGGAGGTTAAAATGTATGACACAGTATTGTGTGTGTTCTGTCTGTATGATTGGATTGGTTGATGTGGAGATAATTAAGTTGGCTTAAGAACAGGTGCCATGGAGCGAGAGTCCCTCAGGGAATGGGGGTGAGAGTACCACCGAAAACAGCAGGGTGCCCTGGGAGTTGTGTTTTATGACAGATTTGGGTCCTGCCTTGGAGAGGTTCTAATCTGGACACCAGGCCCCTCTGATAAATGTCTTAGGCTGGCCAAGAAGGTTGAACAATGTTGCCATCAGATGAGGATATGGGGGACTCCAAGCAGGCATGGACTCCAAGAGCTTAGATCCCTCAATTCTTGTGGTGGTGAGCAGGGGGAGATAAGGCAAAAAGAAAACACCAGGCACTGACTGAGGCAAAGGTGTAAATGAAGGCCAAGATGTTACATTCTGGTTCCTTTGGTTTCACTAAATAATCATGCTCAGGAGAACAAGGCATTGGTGAACAGAAGCAACAGAGCAGGAGCCACACTATCAGATACAGGGTCGGTGGCTAAAGAAGTTAGTACCACCGATGATTTAATAATGGCTTAGGCCCCTGACTTTACATGCAAAATATGAATGATGCTGCAGGATCATTGTTGGCACATTTGACTCCAGTTGTCTGGTTCAGCATGAAACAAAAAGGTATCCAGGAGGAGGTATTATTGTGCTTTTTGCATCTGATCTCAAATGCTGGCTGTCTCCCCTACCACAGCGAGGTCTGTGTGTGCACCATGTGTGAGTTCTGGGAGCGGGATCCAATGGGGTGGGTGTGGAGGCCCATTGTGGGAAGATCAGGTTCCTCATCACAGTGGCACTAAGTCACCGATAATGCTTTGTGATTTCAGTATCCCCGTAGATGATGGTTCTTCTGGATCATTCCAGAATTTCATGCCATGACAACCATGAAACTGCCCCACATAATTGCAAGCTCCATTCGTAAGGGTGGAAACACTCTAGATCTGATGTTTGCGTCAGGGGGAAGAGGTTAGAATGATGAATATTTCCTGTTATGGGACAACCACGTGCTTCTTTGATCTGAGATCAGGGTGCTCCCATCGCACCAAGGTGATGTGTTTTGATGGTTTGCCCTAGAGTAGTTCTCAACCCGTGGGTCAGCTGCGGCCCAATCAGCACACAACTGTGGCCCACGTGACATCCTCAGGGCCATACAGGTAGTATATATAGTGTGGATGTGGCCCACATAACACACAGAGAGTTGCATACGGCCCACAATGGTAAACAGGTTGAGAACCAATGCCCTAGAGACTGATGGAACCAGTGAGTTTCTAGGAGGTCTTGAGGGAGAAGGCTGTTCTTCCAACAGACCACTCTGTTGATAACTCAGTAAGACTTTATAACAGTTTTTTTTTTCCTCCACTACAGACAGTGACCCCAAAAGGCCCTCTCTCTCTGCTGTCTTTGGCTTCACAAATTACCTTGGCGAACTGTGACAGACAAAGCAAAAGGGGAGACTGCTAAAGCATTAAAAGCAGAAGCCTAAAGCAGAGCCTGACCACTTGTGGCACGAACAGCTCTTAAGATCGTATGCCATGGCTGTGCTAAGAAAGGTTTCTTCACTTCCACCATAGCATCTGCAACGTCTCGCACAGCAAAACTGTTCCAAGTGACAGCTGACAGCTTGGTGAATCCTACTGCCTCCCCTCAGTTGCCAAGTCAAGTTTCTCTCATGAAGTTTTCATGTTACGTTCCAAACATGAGAAATTTTGTCTGCACTGGGCTATACTATATCTTGAGAGGACACACACACTGTCTTCTCTGCTGAGTTTTGGCAGGCATTGTTTGCTGAGATTACAGAGATGCTGGGTCATCTTCATGTCACAACCTGAAATCTGGACTCTTGTCATTCCTGGCAGATGAACACCAGTAGAGAAACTGGGTCCATTGCTGATCAAGATTGTCAATGTTTCCCCAGTGTTGAGGCCCATGCTCAAGAAATCAATTCCTGATGTCAACAATCTGGCTAACTATCTATCCACTATTGTCCCATCTCCCATTGTCAGGGAAGGTTAATTAGGATGGGAGTGACAAGGCAACTCTGGCAGTCTGATTCCTTAGATTCTACCCAGTCTTGCTATTGGCCTGGATATGGGGTAGAAACTGCATTGATTACGTTAGCTGCTGATCTCCTCCTAGTAGTGGAAAAAGTGTCCATGATGATTCTTTTAGATGTACCTTTGATACAGCTGACCATACAATTTTTTGGTTTCTTTTGCGGACATTAGCAGGGATGGATGTAGCTACTCCTGGGCAGCTCCATTCCCATCTTTCTGACAGAACCCAAAAGATAGCTGTGGGCAACTGTCCCATGTCACAATGGATCTCGTTTGCAGGGTGCCACATGGGTCAACAGAATCAACTCTTTTGTTCAATGTGTATAAGACACTCCTCAAAGAGAGTAAGGGAGGTGACATGGGCTGCACTCTTTTCAGTACACTGATGACATCCAGTCCTACATCTTCATCAGTATGACCCAGAGAGAGCAGCAAAACAAATTATCAAGTGCCTAGATGAACTTGAGACTTGAATGAGAGTTAGCTGGATACAACCCAATCCAGACAAGACTGAGAAAATGTTGGTGGGCTGGAGAAAGCAGCTGGATCTTATTGGGGGATCTTATTTTAGCACCCCTCATTCACAGAGTGCAATTGCCATTTGCAAACAGGTGAACCACTTGAAGCTGTTGTTATATCCTGGGCTGCTCTGGACTGCCCAGGTAACAGATGTGGCCAAGAGGGCACTTTTCCCCATCTACACTGGCAAGACAAGTGCGATGTTTTCTCTCCAAAATGGAGTTTGCCACAGTTTTCCATGCCATGAAGATAAGATTGCTGTAACGTGCTCTCCGTGGAGCTGAGTGCCAGGACCATTCAGAAGCTGAAGCTGGTACAGAATCCTGCAGCCCATTTATTAAATGGAGTTGCACGATGGGAACATATCCAATCAGTGCCGCATGATCTGAACTGACTTCCAATAAGCTTCCAGGTGGAATTCAAGGGGTTGGTTTTGCCTACAATGCCCTAAATGGTTTGGAACCTGGTTACCTGAGGGACTGCCTCTCTCTCCATGACATGCCGTTGCAACTGAGATCTGCAGAGATGCTCGAAGAGCCGTTCCTTTGATATAAAGAAAAAGAAGCAGCTGGCAGGGCATTCTCTGTGAAAGGTCCTCAGTTTTAGAACTCAGTCCCAACCGTGGTTCACGAGGGCCCAGATTTCTTAACCTTCTGGGCACACTGAAAAGCCAAGCTTTTTTCACTCTTCTCTAACGCAGTTTAGAAAGACACGGGCTGACATAGATACAGTTATGGGAAGTACCTTGTTTATGTTGGTCTCTGTTGTGATTTTTAATTTAATATTCCAGAGCACTCGACGGGCACCTATAAATAAACCAATAAATGCCACAAAGAAACAATCCTCAATGTCTTCAAGTCACACTTCACTTACGCTTCATCTTGCCACCAGACTGCATTCGTTTCTCATGCCAGCCAGACTGAACACCAGTCATGCCCCTGACCACCTAATCACACTCCTTCCACAATGCCCATGAACCCACGGTTTTTACATGCCTACCAGACCCATGTCCCCCAAGGCCCACTCTTTCCCAGGGACAGAACACAGATATTTGCAGATGGCTTGGACTCTTCTGCCCTCATGCCTGTACTGAAACATATGAGGAATTGTGTTTGGGCTCAGCAGAGGCTCAGTACAGCTGCATGCCCTACATTTGTGTCAGTGCACACAGTGAGTTTTATCAAGTCTCATCAAATGCCCAGCACAGGTAACCACCACGCCAGTGACAGTGCATGCAGAGAGTTGAGTCAGGCCTCAAGTCAGGGGGATTAAGATCTATGCCGGTAATTGTGAAGATGGTACAATATCATGGTGAGGATAGTGATTACATTGAACTCTGTCACTTTTCAGGAGGAGATGGTGCAAGCGGGATGTTAGGCCAAGCCACTGGAAAGCACGTGCAATGAGCTGCACCAGGTGTTAGCAGGAGTGATCTCCGCCTATTGTGAGAATGGAGCATGCCATGGGTAGTATCAGGTCTCTGTAGGAAAGCCTTGGTTTCAGGATGGGTTTGGTGCATGTAGAGAAGAGTGGCAGGCCTCAGTATGGGGGTCCTCTAGGTTCCCAAACCAGGGACAGTGTGCATACAGTGAGTCATGTCGGGCCCCACCAGGAGAATCTCTTCTCTCATGGAGGGGATAGTGTAGGCAGTGACCTGAGTCAGGCCTCAGTAATGACCCCACTAAGCCGGGAATGTTGCATGCAATGAGCTATGCCAGGTATCAGCAGAGACGACTTTCTCAGGGAGGATGATGCAAGCAGTGAACTTTGTCAGGCAACAGATGATGCATGCAATGAGCTCCCAAGATTCAGTCTCGGGATGATGCACACAATAAGATGTGTAAGGACTTAGGCGAGAGCTCCTTTCAGAGGTATGATGCATGCAGTGAACTGTGCCAGGTCTCAGCAGGGGGCCTCCCCCAAGGCTGAGGTGGGTCAGCTCATGGCCAGGGGATAGTGCATGCAGTGAGCTCAACCAGGTCTCAGCAGGGGGCCTCCCCCAAGGCTGAGGTGGGTCAGCCCACGGCAGGGGGGATAGTGCATGCAGTGAGCGGTGCCGGGTCTCAGCAGGGCGCTCCCCCCCCAAGGCTGAGGTGGGTCAGCCCACGGCAGGGGGGTGGTGCATGCAGGGAGCGGTGCCGGGTCTCAGCAGGGCGCTTCCCCCCCCCCCCCCCCCAAGGCTGAGGTGGGTCAGCCCACGGCAGGGGGGATAGTGCATGCAGTGAGCGGTGCCAGGTCTCAGCAGGGCGCTCCCCCCTCAAGGCTGAGGTGGGTCAGCCCACGGCAGGGGGGTGGTGCATGCAGTGAGCTGTGCCAGGTCTCAGCAGGGCGCTCCCCCCCCAAGGCTGAGGTGGGTCAGCCCACGGCAGGGGGGTGGTGCATGCAGGGAGCGGTGCCGGGTCTCAGCAGGGCGCTTCCCCCCCCCCCCCCAAGGCTGAGGTGGGTCAGCCCACGGCAGGGGGGATAGTGCATGCAGTGAGCGGTGCCAGGTCTCAGCAGGGCGCTCCCCCCTCAAGGCTGAGGTGGGTCAGCCCACGGCAGGGGGGTGGTGCATGCAGTGAGCTGTGCCAGGTCTCAGCAGGGCGCTCCCCCCTCAAGGCTGAGGTGGGTCAGCCCACGGCAGGGGGGTGGTGCATGCAGTGAGCGGTGCCGGGTCTCAGCAGGGCGCTTCCCCCCCACCCCCCCAAGGCTGAGGTGGGTCAGCCCACGGCAGGGGGGTGGTGCATGCAGTGAGCGGTGCCGGGTCTCAGCAGGGCGCTCCCCCCCCCAAGGCTGAGGTGGGTCAGCCCCCGGGAGGGGGGTGGTGCATGCAGTGAGCGGTGCCGGGTCTCAGCAGGGCGCTCCCCCCCCCAAGGCTGAGGTGGGTCAGCCCCCGGGAGGGGGGTGGTGCATGCAGTGAGCGGTGCCGGGTCTCAGCAGGGCGCTCCCCCCCCCAAGGCTGAGGTGGGTCAGCCCCCGGGAGGGGGGTGGTGCATGCAGTGAGCGGTGCCGGGTCTCAGCAGGGGATGGGCGGGGCCTGTAGCTTCTCCAGCATTCCCGAGACCTTCAGCGGGGAAAATCCCTCCTCCGCTTACACAGGCGGCGGGAGCGCACGGGGAGGGGAGCCAGATCTCCGCTGCCATTGGCTGCCGTCGCCGTCCATCCGACCACGGTGACCAACGCTAGCACAGGGTCTGTGGTCGAGCGCGGGGAGGGGGTGGGCCTCGGTCCCGCCTCGGCCAATGGGGTGGGAGAAGGTGGGCGGGGCTACCCCCGTTCGGGGGGACAAGATGGCGGGGGGGGTTCTTACCCCAGCTTTCCCCCCCCCCAACCTCACCTCACCGGCCGCCACCCCTTTCAGCTGCCCCCGCTATAAGGCGCCGCAGCGGCGGCCGCGCTCCCCGCCCCCCGCCCCAGCCGCGCCCGGCCCGGGGACGGCCGCCGCCCCGCCCGCCCCCCCCCGGGTCACCTTCCCGCGACCCCCCGGGGTGGGGGGTGCCGGCCCCGCGGGCTCCGCTTTACCTGGCCGCGCTGCCGCCGCCTGCTCCTCCCTCCTCCGCCGCCGCGGCGGCTCCGGCGCGGGGCGGGCTCGCGGGGGGGGGAGGTCGGGGGGACAAGATGTCGGCTGGGTCGGGTCCGCTCCGCCGCCTCCGCGGCTGTCGCCTCAGCGCCGCCCCCGCATGCCACCGCCGCGGCGGCTCCGAGCCCGGCCCCGCTGCTCCCCGCGCCGCGCCCCCCGGGGCCCCCTCGCTCCGCCGCCGCGGCTCCGGCTCCGGCGGCTGCTGCTGCGGGGGGGAAGCAGGGAGGCGGCGGCGGGGGGGGACAAGATGGAGGCGGCGGCGGCGGCAGCGCAGCCCGGCCGAGCGGAGAGGGAAGGAGGCAGCGAGAGAGCGGGCGGGGGAGGGGGCTGCAGCAGCTTCGCTCCCCCCCACAGGCAGGGACCGCCCCCCCTCGCTCCCCCCTCCCCGGACACCACAGAGCGGGAGGCCCGGGGGCAGCGGCCTCTGGGGGGGAGGGGAGCGGGGACGGCCCGGCTGGAGCGCCCCCACCCCCGCTGGGGGGGGGCTGTCCCCCTGCCTCCAGTGCGCTGGGGGGGGTGACCTCCACCCCATATGTTAAGCTGGGGGGTGGCCCCGTGCCTCCAGTGTGCTGAAGGGGGCGGGCAGGCTGGGGGGGTGACCTCCACCCCATATGTTAAGCTGGGGGGCTGTCCCCTTGCCTCAAGTGTACTGGGGGGGTGACCTCCACCCCATATGTTAAGCTGTGGGGGTGGCCCCCTGCCTCCAGTGTGCTGAAGGGGGTAGCCTTGGGTGTGCCCTCCCTCTTCCAGTGTGCTGAAGTGAAGGGCAGCCTGGGGGTACCCCCCTGCCTCCAGTCTACTAAAGGGGGGGGGGCAGCCTGGTAGGTGACCCCCACTGGGCTGAACTAGGGCGTGTCCCCCTGCCTCCAGTGTGCTGAAGTGAAGGGCAGCCTGGGGGTACCCCCACTGGGCTGAACTGCCTCCAGTCTGCTAAAGGGGGGGGACACAGCCTGGGAGGTGACCCCCACTGGGCTGAACTAGGGGGTGTCCCCTTGCTTCCAGGGTGCTGAAGGGGCAACCTGGGGTGTGCCCCCTCCCAGTACACTGAAGTGAAGGGCAGCCTGGGGTGGTGACCGCCACCCTCATATATTAAGCTGGGGGCTGTCCTCCTGCCCCCAGTGTGCTGAAGTTGGGGTACAGCCTTGGGGGTGACCCCCACCCTCATCTGATGGACTGGGGGTAGTTTGGGGGTATCCCCTCATACCTACCCCCACTGTGCTGAAGTGGGGGGCCCACCCTGGGGATGTCATTGCATCCCAGTATACTGATGGGCAGGCTTAGGGTGTGCCCACCTCTACAGTGTTCTGAGAAGACGGGTGAGTTTTCCTTCCCCCACACACACCCAGCAACTTGGGATTTTCTCCCTTCTCATTCCCCCAAAATATGCTGAAGGGTCAGCCTGAGTGCCACCTCTCACACTGTGAATGCACTCTGTGTGCTGACTGCTCTGCGTCATATTGCACCCCTTTCCAACCCCACCTCAAAGGCAGCCCAGAACCTTGTCTCTATTGCTGTTCACCTGAATGACCAAGATTAAACAAATGGCCAGAACAATACAATCCACATTTATTTTGTAGGGCAGCATTCATGCAAACAGTCACCTAAAGTATTGGGGAGTTACACAATAGAACAGCAACTGAGGGGAAGAGTAATTAAGGTTTGGGCAAGGAAGAAACTAGGTTTTGAGCTGGGAAATCAGTGAGGTGGAACCAGGGTTCCCAAACATTATATGTGGTCGCCCTATAAAAAGGTCTCATGGACACCCCACCTCCCAGTCATGATCAGGCATAAAATCCCTGTATAGAATTAGGTGGAAAATTCTGATTAAAGCTCAACAAAAAATGGAAATGAAAACTTTAATGATTTTTCTCTCATTTACTGACCTGAGTTTTAACTTTTGATGTAATTTAGCAGTAGAATGTGAGCCAGCAGTATCTGACATTCAGCTTTGCAACTCACCCATGGTCCAAGGACCCCAGTTTGGGGAAACTAACTGTTTAATAACACTGGGAAACTTGTGCTGAATATTGTAGAGAAGGACATGCATAATTTAGGACCATATCAGCTGCAAAATTTAAGCCACCTTTCTTTTCCAAACCATGCGTCAATGCATTCTTTTCTTTAAAAAACGGGTAACGCCCATATGCCAGAACTCTGAACTCTTCAGTAACGCATACTGGCTTATATGCTGCGCTTGATAAATGCATCAGTGGGAGTTTTGGAAACAAAGGGACAAGAACTGGTACTATTACAAAACTCTCATCAGTTTTAGTGGGATGGCAACTGGCCAGAAATTAACAATTACTGTGGCCCAATCTTATTAATGAAGCATAATATTCTTTACAAAATAGATATTCCAAATATCTGAAGCAGGAATGTTGGTGGGGAAGACCCTTCTCCTTATTCCTAAAAGAATAATTTCAATAATTAACTCATTTCCCTTGTTTATATGTTAAACTTCATTTTCATTTCAAACAGAGGCGGTTTTTTGTGTGTTTACATAGTTTTGGCACATAGAGTGATGTAACTTGTACCAACTGCTTTACTTTGGCTTCATCTGGGGGTCTCTTTAACCCTTTAGGCTACGTCTACCTCATGAGCTAGGGGTATGATTCCCAGCTTGCTCAAGCACTAGCTCTCATGTGAGCTAGCACGCTAAAAATAGAAGTGTAGGCGTGGTATCATGGGGCCATAGCTGCTCCAAGTACATACCCCTGGGGTGCAGGCAGGTTTGTACTCAGGGTACCATGTAGTGCTGCTCACTACTGCCCATGCTGTCACAGCTACACTGTTCTTAGTGTGCTAGCTCAGATGAAAGTTACCGCAAGTAGGTGTATGGGAGATAAGAATCACACCCCTACCTCACAGTGCAGATTTACCCTTAGGCTTGCACTGAAATTGCTATCTTTATGAGATTAGACCCCAGTCTTGTAAAGATTTACACATGTTTAACGTCAAGTTTGTGAATAATTCCACTGAGTTCAATAAGACTACTCATAGGCATAAAGGTAAGCACACACATAAACCTTTGCAAGATTGAGGGCCTTGCGTTATAACAGGTTCTCCATCATTTAATTTTACAATGTATCTGTGGAACTAATGTGTTATTTGAAAAAACATTCAAACTTATCTTAATGTCTCAGAGGGACACCTTAATTCAATTTATTCTCTCTACCCGTTTTTAAAGGGTGCAAGTTCAAAATTAATGCTGCTCCTTCAAAGGAAAATGACAGGCAATGAAGCTTAAACAGACCTGTGTGCCTTCGGTTCCAAATCATAAATTTCTTCAGCTTCATTCTTGTACATTTGTATTTAAACATGAGGAAATTTACAATTTGGAGTTGAAGGTGTGCAGTTGCATTTGTAAATCTGAAATATTAATACATTTTAGCTATTTGTTCAACTTAAATATATTGTGTCATTTTTAAAAATGTTCTTAAAAATACCATTGCTAAAAGGCACATTAAAGATTAAAGCTTGATACTTAGAGGCAACTAACATTCTCAGCTCCCATTTATTTCCAGATGGAGTTGCAAGTGCTCAGTTACATTTTTAAAATGGTGACAGGTTTCAGAGTGGTAGCTGTGTTAGTCTGTATCAGCAAAAACGAGGAGTCCTTGTGGAACCTAGAGACTAACAAATTTATTTGGGCATTCATGCATCTGATGAAGTGGGTTCTAGCCCACAAAAGCTTGTGCCCAAATAAATTTGTTAGTCTCTAAGGTGCCACAAGGACTCCTTGTTGTTTTTACTTTTAAAATGGCATTCTAAGGCACTGATCTTGCATGTGATACCTGAGAACCCATGCCCATCTGGAGTCCCACTCGCTTCAGCAGGGCTTTGCATATACATCAGGATCCACCCAGATGGAACAGCTTACAGGACTGGGGCCTAACTGATCCATTTATATATCTGTGATGTGGATAAATCTTTTTGACATTAATAGGCAAACTTTTGTTTTAAAACAAACCCATTTGTTTGTTTTGAGCTTGAACTTATCTGCAAAAAAGTCTGAAACCACGATGCCAATGACTGAAATTGGAGTGGTTTCCATTTTTTAAATTCTTTATTTAGAAAAAGAGTTTGAAGGATTTAAGTCACTTTTATGAAATCAAAATTACAATAGGGCTGAAGACAAGTATGCTAAGCTTGCAATATGATATAAAGGGTCAGAAATATGACCTTTCAAAAAAAAGCAGTCATCAATCAACAGAAACGTTGATGGAATTAAATGTGAAGCGGCACTGGCTATGCCACAGTATTAGAAGCGTGCAAACTTGGCATGCTCAGAAAATGTCTCTTTGGGCAAGGATTCTGATAAAATACTACAATACATGTACAATGTTCACCTGTATATACTGAAACTCCTATCCTGAAACGATGCTGATGGACAAATCCTTCTAAATACAGTGTGCTTAGACATGTTACACATATGGCATAGACATAACCTCTAGTAACGGTGCCCCGTCCTAGGATAAGCTCATTTGTTTGATTGAATGGGTTCTCAAATGTGGACTGCATCTTAACAGAGAGGTCTCAAAGACACCACCTCATGTGCCATTTACTGTTGCATGACATCCCTAGGGAAAGCCTTGATTACATGGAAAAATATTAGGAAAGTATTTGTGTATTTTTACCTATCACTACTGCAATAAGTGTTTCTTTTATGGGAGGAGGAAAAAAGCACACTGTTTTGCTTTTGTTTGTTTGTTTTTCAATCGTCCCCTTCCACCAGTTTTGTTTCTCTGGGGTAGAAACAAGAAGAGTCCGTATCCAGGGACAAGCCAAACCTCCACAGACCATTCACATCACAAGTTTAGGTAGGAGTCAGCCAATACAATATGAGAACCCAAAATCATCATTCTTCCATTATCTCATTAATGTGAACAAACTTCTTCAGAGATTATCATTTCCCTTCAGTTTTTTCTACATCAAATTATCAGTCTAACACTTGAAAGTGACTTGCCTGCCCAGTCTATTCCTTAGAATGTTTACAGTTTAAATGTGAAATCAGGTTTTATTTTTTATCCTATGGGACAAAATAAAACCACCTGTTTTCCAGGCAACTATAGGTGCTTTCCAAAGATCCACATGAAAAGGAAATTGAATGCCTTCTAGTTGGTTTCCAAAGTGTTGAGTTCCTGTTAGAGAATTCCACAATATAGCAGGTCCTTTTGAAGAAGAAAAGATTTGGCTTCATCCTCTTCTTTTCCTACTGATATTTCTAACAGAGTAACAAAGTAACTATTCACAGATCTGATTTAGAAGATAAGAATGGGCATAGTGGGTCAGACCAGAGGTCCATCTGGCCTGGTATCCTGTGTTCTGACAGTGGCCTGTGGCAGATGTTTCAGAGGGAATGAACGGAACAGGGCAATTTCAAGTGATCCAATTGCAGCTTCTGGCAAGTTGGAGGTTTAGGATCATCTGGAGCACAAGGTTGTGTTGCTGATTTGCAGTAAGGAAAATATCTGCAGAAAGATCAAGGTAGATCAAGATAAAGATTTCAGAGTGGTAGCCGTGTTAGTCTGTTTCAGCAAAAAGAACAAGGAGTACTTGTGGCACCTTAGAGACTTAAATTTATTTGGGGAGTCTCTAAGGTGCCACAAGTATGCCTCATTCTTTCAACATAAAGGCTTCACTTTTCAATTTTTTTTAAAAAAGTGCTTTCTAGCCCTAATAATAAATGCAGGAGCAACTACCCAACAAGTCCACACTCAGTATCTCAGGACTTCAAGGCTGATGTACAGATGTAGGGTGTGGGGTCTGTGTGAAAATCTGTACAACTTTTGTGAATAGGCTTTTAATTTATTCTAAAGATTCTTTACTGTTAAAATAGGCCAGCAACAAAAAGTATTAAGAAATTTGGAACATCCAGTTTTGCATTTAGATGTATGTACATCACATCACTGCTGCTAGAGAAAACTTAAGAAAACAAATGATATAACACAGCTTAAACTGCAGCTGTGAAACTTCCAGGAAATCCAATAATACCTTATCCAGTTCACAAGAAAGCTTTTTATTATTGCAAATGGCACTCACAAACCACGGTTGGGAGTTTTCTGTATGCATGACACAGTTTTCCTTATTTGTAACTGCACAGCAGAATCATAAATCACCTGCAGGGAGTGAAGAAAGTTTTGAGGAAAGAGCATAAGCTTTCCTGAGCTACAGCTCACTTCATCGGATGCGTTCAGTGGAAAATACAGTGGGGAGATTTATATACACAGAGAACAGGAAACAATGGGTGTTACCATACATACTGTAACGAGAGTGATCACTTAAGGTGAACTATTACCAGCAGGAGAGTGGGGGAACCTTTTGGAGTGATAATCAAGGTGGGCCATTTCCAGCAGTTGACAAGAACGTCTGAGGAATAGTGGGGGTTAGAGGGGGGGGGGAATAAACATGGGGAAATAGTTTTACTTTGTGTAATAACCCATCCACTCCCAGTCTCTATTCAAGTCTAAGTTAATTGTATCCAGTTTGCAAATTAATTCCAATTCAGCAGTCTCTCATTGGAGTCTGTTTTTGAAGTCTTTTTGTTGAAGAATTGCAATTTTTAGGTCTGTAATCGAGTGACCAAAGAGATTGAAGTGTTCTCCAACTGGTTTTTGAATGTTATAATTCTTGACGTCTGATTTGTGTCCATTTATTCTTTTACGTAGAGACTGTCCAGTTTGACTAATGTACATGGCAGAGGGGCATTGCTGGCACATGATGGCATATATCACATTGGTAGATGTGCAGACGAACGAGCCTCTGATAATGTGGCTGATGTGATTAGGCCCTATGATGGTGTCCCCCGAATAGATATGTGGGCACAGTTGGCAACAGACTTTGTTGCAAGGATAGGTTCCTGGGTTAGTGGTTCTGTTGTGTGGTTGCTGGTGAGTATTTGCTTCAGGTTGAGGGGCTGTCTGTAAGCAAGGACTGGCCTGTCTCCCAAGATTTGTGAGAGTGATGGGTCGTCCTTCAGGATAGTTTGTAGATCCTTGATGATGTGTTGGAGAGGTTTTAGTTGGGGGCTGAAGGTGATGGCTAGTGGCGTTCTGTTATTTTCTTTGTTGGGCTTGTCCTGTAGTAGATGACTTCTGGGTACTCTTCTGGCATGGATTTACAAAATGAGATACTGTTACATCTAAATTCTTTCTCTGCTTTCTGGATAAGATCTTCTGAAGCCTTGAATGTGCAGAAGACCAAAATTGTGTTTCATATAATCAGTGAAGAGGAAGTGACAATGAATGTAAAAGAATTTTAAACTGTTAAAGAGTGTGTCATCCTAGTCCAACTGAGAAGTGATATTTTATAGCAGGAAGATAAGGTGAAGAGAGGAATTTAGGCTAGGGTTTTGAAGACTCAACAGGATAACAAAGAGCAGTTTTTTCTCATCCTAAAAATTGAGGGTTGTTTGCATCTGTGTCCTGATGGATATGACATGGAACAACTACAAAGATGCTCAGCAACCACAAAGATGCTTCAATAGTTTGTGAAAAATAATTGACTATATATATTTTTTTTAACTGGAGTTGGTTGTCGTTGAGATATCTGCGTATAAGATACACGAAAACAAGATTGGTTTAGTGAAAATGATTTGGCCATTAGCAAACCCCTGCAGGCTAGCATAAAGCTGTCGTAGAGGACAAAAAACATTCAGAAAAAAAGGCAAACCAAAGGTCTTTGATGAAATGTGTGAAAATAAGTCTGATATATGCAAATTTTCCGGTGGTATAAGACAGCACATGAACAACAGACGTAAGCCTGTCAAGGTGAGAAACAAACATTTCACAAAGTGTTTAGAAGAGTCTTTGACCCAGCAGAGTGGATAAACTGCTCCTTAGCATGACAGACGGAAGTGAATTGCTTGCTAACAAAGTATCCTATAGAATGATGCAACTCTTTTGCTGACCTACTGAATTGTGAATCAACAATCGTGGAGACTTCACTTGCTTATACGAAAGCTTTTATAATATCTCATACTCATAAATGGCCAGATTGTGAACCCTTTACTCAGACTGGTGAGCACTTATTCATACAAATTGATGTATTGAAGTCAGTGGCTCTAGTCATGTGAGTAACTGCTCACCGATGTGAATAAAGTCTTCTCCATCTGAACATTAAAGAAAAATTAAGCTCCTGGGCCTGATGAAATATCTGCCTAGAGCTATAGATATGGATGTAATTAGACATCTCACTTTTCAATATCTTGGAGCAAGAAACAGTACCACAGTTATTAAGGGTCCAGTTGTAGTAGGCAAGTGCACTGTTGCAGGGAGAATCTAATTTTTTCAAATGTGTCCATCATCTTTGTAGCTGCGTGCATGAAAGCACATTGTTTGTCCTTGCACTGGTACATTGCATCCACAGTACAAATCAGTTCTTCGAGTGTCCACTGCATATTCCCACTCATGGGATGCACCAGCGGGTGCTGCCCCAAATGTCAGAATCTTCTGATAAGCAGAGCCCATTTGAGCATTCATCCTCCTCCCCTTCTGTGTCCCTGAGCATTCAGAGGGTGAGGCTATAAAAGGTGGGTGTGGCATGCTCGGCGACCTCAGTTCCTTCCAGCCGCAGCAGCAAGGGCATCATTTTGGATCCTCCAGATCCTTCTTTCAAGAAAAACATAGGGCCCTAATTTAGTTTAGTTTACCGTTTTGTTGTTAGTGTTAATCAGAGGGTAGGTTTAGTTTGTTTGGTAAGGAAAAGTTTCATTCTTAGTTTAGTTTATAGTTTCTGGCTACTGGTTTCGTAGAACATCTGAAGGTAAAGAGACCTGGTTTAAAAGGGGTGCTTCTGGCCCAGCAGTCTTAATGGAGCTGGACGCCCGTATTAGATGTTTGGCATGCCTTGGTGAAGGCTACTGTCCTGCAAAATGCTCTTCCTGCAGCGCATTTATCCCCAGAGTGCACAAGTAGCACCAGAATAGGCTGCAAACTTTATTGGTTCAGGAAGTTCTGGTCATGAATCCTCTGAGATCTGACACCTCTGAGAGACCCAATCACAAAGACTGTTATTGGCTCTGGATGCCTCTGGGTCAAAAGAAAACGACCACGATGCAAAAAACTGTGGTCTCAGAATCAGGTTCCAGGACTGCTGAGCAGTCAGTTCCTAAGTCATCAGATCTGACTTTGAAGCACTAAGAGACTTTGTCAGTGTCAGCATCTGAGATAAGAGCCAAACCACAAAATGAATCATCAGTTCCACCTATATCAGTTCTGAAAAAGTCTGTGCGGGACAAAAAGGCTCCTGTAAGCAGGCTAAATCACCTTCATGAGACTCCTCCAGTCTGTCAGAGGAAGAGCCAAGAAAAACTAATTCTAAACCAGAACAGCAGTACATCAAAGCACACTAGCATGCGGTAGCAGGGTCTACATCGCAATTTAGTTTTCAGCAGGCTGGCGTGTTGTAGATTTACATCCCTATTTGCTGTGCACAGACTCCATAAATACATGCCCAAAGACTAGGATCTCAGATGAGGGTAAATCTTTGTGTAAAGATCATTTCCCAGTTCCGAGGATTGCAGTGGATCCAAAGAAGCTCTGGAATCAGAGGTAGCTTTGTCACCAGTTTACTCAGCTTACTCTCACAGTGGTGGCTCAACAGCATCACATGAATCTGCAGTTGGATCATTTGCTGGATCCACAAGACTCTTCAGCTAGAAGGGAGAAAAGGTAAATTCCTGCAACTTTACTTTCTTGCACAAACCCACCTGAGAAACAAAGGAGGCCAGATGACTTTTCTCAGATTTCCCCAACATTTCCCTTCTGTCCCCTAAAACACCTTCAGCCTCTCCTAGTAAAGTTATTTCATCCTTCTCCATTTTGCACATGCCAGGTCACGTAGCTTCACCAGTAGCATCTATGTTATATCCAAGGCTGGAAACAGTCTGAGGAGAAACAGGATCGTGCCAAGATTACAGATATTCCTCTGAGTTTCACTGTCAAAGAGAGAGTATACATCTAGGTACGTTGCATACATCTCACCCTTCCAGATACAATATGGTGCTGGAGTTTAGTTATGGGCACAACTGACAAGGCCCACCCAAGGCTGGATGGCACGAATGTTTGTTGCCTAGGTACTTCAGAGATGTTCCACAGTTGTAGGAATGCTTCTCCATCCAGGACCAGGAAGAGACTCACTCCATAGATCAGAGGTTCCCAGATCTGGTCATGTCTCCTGGTTTCTAGAGCATTCTCCCACCACAGTGCCTGACAGTTTATCAGAGGAAGAAATGGAATACCAGCAGTTAGAGGCAGAACTGGAAGCTTAATTTTCCCCAGATGAAAATTGTGGGGTTGCTTCAGCTTCCTTTTCTTCTGAGGATGCTTTGTTGTTTCATGATCTTGAATGGCCAGGACTTTTAAGCTACCATCTGTCACACTGGAGGAAATCTTCAGATCCTAGGTCCTCTGTCAAAGAATGAACTCACTCTCCCAATTTTAGATGGATTATTGCAACCAGTGTAAGCCATTTGGTCTACCCCTTTGTCTCGTTAAGCGTTTTCAAAAAAAAGGCTGACAAGTTGTATCAGCTACTATATGAGAGGTTTTTTTCCTTTCACATGCACCCTAATCCCAATTCTCTACTAGTGGCAGCAGTGGACCATAGGCATAGAAGAGGATAATCTCATTCTGCTTCACTTGGTATAAATGGCAAATTCCCAGGCAGTGATGTCACAGTTTCAATATCACTTATAGGAACAGTTTTCTGTTTGCAAAAGCACTCCCTGAGGAACAGCATAAGTTGGCTAGCGTCTTTAATAACAGACAGTCAGACAATGGCAAAACATGTAATCAGAGCCTCCTTTTATGTTAGTATACTTTGCAGATATGAATGGCTGAGGTCCTCTACTCTTTGTCCAGAAAACAACCCAAAAGCAGAAGACCTTCCTTTTGAAGAGGATGGGTTACTTAGTAACAATACTGATGATATACTGAAGAAACTGAAGGACACAAGGTCTACAGCAAGATTTTTGGACGTCTTCCAAACAAGTGGGAGAAAGACCTCTGGACCTGTCTTCAGGTACCATGTCCAGTATTATTCCCCATCTTACTATTTCCAACAATGTCATTTTAAACAGCAAAAACCCCTTTCCTCCTCACAGCCACACCAGAGAAGCAGACCTCTTTCTTAAGCCACGAATGAAAGGGAAACAACCTTCAACTTTGACTTCTGGTCCAAATGTCAGGCATCAAGTTTGACATGAGGATCAGAAGCTACAGACCAATCTGCACCAACTCTCCCTCCCCACCCTTTGGAAACCAACTTTCTCATTGTGTCAACACCCCTCTCCCTTCCCTATTCAGGGACCCCTCTTATGAAAGCATGTTAAGATCAGAAATTCAGTCCCCGCTACAAGTGGGAGCAAGAGAGGAAGTTCTGAGTGAAGTCAGAGGTCAGGCCTTCTTTTCCAGATATTTTCTGATACCAAAAAATACAGAGGGCTTTGTCCAGTATTGGATCTGAAGAAGCGCAAGGCCTTTATCTGAAGATTCCATTTCTGTATGTTAACTCTAGCATCCATTATATCTTAACTTTCCACTTTAGATTGGTTTGCAGCTTCAGTCTAAAGGATGCACCTTTCTACATGTTTATCAGACCAAGTCACACCAAGAATCGCTGCATCATAGTTGGTCAAAATAATTTGCAATATAAGGTCCTACGCTTTGGCCTATCTACTGACTCCAGAGTTTTTATGAAGTGCCTATTTCCGGTAGCAGCGTATTTTAGATGGCAGGCAGGATACTTTCATTTACTCTTATTCAGATTTTTGTCTCATCAGAGCCTCACCAGAAGATGGCCATGTCAAGGACATAACCACTCAAAAAAGAAACATACATAGTGTAAGACTCTTGTTAAACATGGAAAAATTCCTTCTGCTTCCTCCACAGAAGATCCCTTTCATAGGAGCAGTTCTTAATTTTCATGAGGGCAGAGCATTTCTGACTGAAGAAATTTTTCTTAAGCTTTAATCCACGATAAGGGTGCTCCATCAAAGTCCTACCCAAAAAGTAATGTTCTTTCTAGATCTCATGGCTTCAGCCATATGTCATACTTGATGCCAGGCTCAGAATGAGAACTTGTTAAATTACAGACCAGGTACAGACAGGATGTTCATAAGATTGACTATCCTGGAAGAAATTCTGCTTTCCTTGACATGGTGGACTCAGTGTACAAATATTTTGAAGTGGGTATCATTCAGCCTTCCATGTCCATTGATGACAATCGTCTCGGATGACCCCAACAAAGGGTGGGGAGCATATCTCAGACTAATAGTTCAAGGTCATTAGAGCTCTCGAGAAAAGAAGCTACAGATCATAAACGTCCTAGAAAATTGTGAGCAACCCATTTGGTTCTCAGATCTTTTGTACTTCACATCCAGAACAAGGTGGTGCAAATTGTCACAGAAAACAACAGCAGCAATGTATTACATGAACAAGCAAGGAAGCAAGCTCGCTCTTCCCAACTATTCAAGGAAGCAATTGTGTTACAGGATAGGTGTAACTAGCACAGGATTTATTCCATTGTTCTACACCTAGCGGACAAGGACAACAGCCCAGTGGATCAGCTGCACACAGATCCATTGGAACTACACAAATGTTCACTAAAGAAATCAGTGATAGATGACATCTTCAACCTGTGGGAGTTCCTAACCTAAATCTCTTTGCTACCAGACAGAATTCAAAGCATCCCTGCTGTTGCTCAGCAGGGAGAGACAGTCTGTCCAGATTGGACACTTTCCTTCTGAACTAGAGGAGAGGTCTAGTCTATGCTCCCCCACTCAACCCCCACTTTCCTTTCCAGAGAGAGTGATAAAAGAAGATAAGACAGAATGGAACCAAAATAACTTTAGTTGCCCCAGCATGGCCAACACAACAGTGGTACACAGCCTCTCTTCATCTCTCCAAGGGAGCGTACAAACTTCTTGCAGTTGTACTGGACCATTATCTCAACAAGACAGCAGAATTTATCAGCTGAACTCTCTATCACTACACCTGATTGCACAGGCTATAGATCTTCAATGGATCTTGAAAAATCTTGCCCTTTAGAAGTGCAGCATGTATTGATGAACTCTAGAAGACAATCAAGTAGAAGGTCTTATCTAAAGTGGACTCAGTTTGTGAGTTGGATAAGGAAGAAACAGAGATCCACCCCGGGCACCAATTCAATATACTCTGGAATATTTATTCAATTAAAACTAGCGTGTTTTTCCATACCTTCTTTAAAAGAGCATTTACCAGCTATAGTAGCACATCACGCATTCACAGATAACTGTATTATGTGCAAAGACAGATTTATTGAGAGATTAATGGAGGAACTTGCCAATATTTATCCACCAGTCAGACACTGGTTCCATCATGGGACCTCAAGTCCTAAAGCAGCTCATTAAGCCTCTATTTCAACCTCTGGCAGGTTGTTCTCTGTTCCACCTGTCTGTTTAAACAGATTTTATAATAGCCATAACATCAGCCAAGTGAGTGAGTAAGTTACACATCTTCCTGGCAGCTCCCACCCTTCACTATCTTTCACAAGGATAAAGTTGTACTTTGTCCTAACCCTAGATTCCTTCCCAGCTTTCTATCTGACTTCCACGTTAATCAGGCATTTAGCTAACTTTCTTCCCTACACCTCACACTCACATAGGGAAATCAAAGTTACATACTTTAGGGGCTAAGAAAACTTTAGACTATTATCTTAATAGTAAGGGTTAGGCTATATCTTCTCAGTCATTATCTAGATGGTTTAGACTGTGTATGGAAGAAAGTTGTAAGCTAGTATCTATTCCTTCCCCTGTTGAAATAAGATCACATTCCACCAGGGCAGTGGCCACATTCCAATTACTGAGATCTGTAGGGCTGCTTCATAGGGGCTTGACACATTTACAAAACACTACTCCTTAGGCCTAGTGTCTAGATTGGATGCTCAGTTTGTGAGGGCAGTGCTTCAATCCCAAATCAATTAGGACTCCGAGTCCCACCGTCCATTGACGGGCTACTGCTTACCAAACTATCCCACGAGTGGGAATAGGCAGAGGACATTCTAAGAAAAATATAAAGGTTCTTCAAGTTCCGGGGCATGTGGCTTCCACTTATTGTGCAGCAACGCCCCTTGCACAGGAGTTCAGAAGTTCAAATAGCAGTGTCCAATAAGGGTGGCACATGCATTCGGCCTGCCCATGCACCTCCTCCCCAAAGGCCAGCATGACCCATTCACCCTCAGTTCCCTCTAACTGCCCTTTGGCAATGAGTCGGAGCATTTTGGATACATCTACACTGAAACTCTTCCCTCCCTCCACAGCAATGAGTCTCAGAGCTGGGTCAACTGACTTGGGCTTGCAGGGCTCGTGTTACAGGGCTAAAATCAGGCATGTAGATGTTCCCACTTGGACAGAGGCCCTTGCGCTGAAACCCCACGAGCAGTTAAGCTGACCTGAGCCCCAGCATAGACACCGCTACATGGAAGGAAGAATTCTTCCATCAATCTAACTGCTGCCTCTCAAGGGGGTGGATTTGCTACAGTGACAGTGTAAAACTTTTTCCATCATTGTAGCAAGCATCTGTTCTACAGCAGAATAGCTACAGCACCACAGCTGTGTCACTGTAGCCCTTGTAGTGTAGACACTTGGATAAGGTGGATATCATCCACTGACTGATGGTATCGTTGGATACATCTGTGCAGGCCCTTTTGGCACTGTGAAAAGTGTTAAACATGGAGGAGTCATTGCCCATCTCGGTTTGGACTTTTCTTTGCATCAGTGTTATATAAAGTAGCTTGTAATCTAGTCATGGGAATATTAGATTCCACTCAGGCAAACTCTAATCATCTGCATTCATCAACAACGGTGTAGGAAGGTGTCTTATTAGAGAATCACTCTTTATGAATGATTGTGCACTTGTAGCCTATTAAGAGCAAAACCTGCCGATGACATCTCTCTGTAAACTTTGGCGTAACAATGTGCATTTCCAAGATTGTGGTTATTATCCATGGCTGAATTTGAAGGATGTGTGTGACATATTCAGAGGACCCTAACACATATTTGGTGATTTTGTGCAGGAGTGAAATATATTCATTCATATTTCAAACAGGCAGAAATAAACGGCTGTCAGAGGGAAATCTGTTTTGCAGCATTGCAGAGAGGGATAAATAGCCCTAAGGTGTGTAGGAAGCTCTGGCTATTAGCTATTTAGCATATTAACAGTGAGAAATTCCAAGCAAGAAGGAAAGGGAAAATTCCTAAAACACACTCTAGTCTATATCTGGGGATACAATAGCCTCAGGCACAGGAAAGGGTCTTGACATTAGCTTGAATACGTGGTCAAACCAGAACAGTTATGTTATCTTAGAATAAGCTGTGTAAGCATATATGAGATATACTTCAAGAGACTTAATGAGGACGAGCATCTACAATATCATAAAAGATCCCAGTTTCTGAAACATAAGCCTGCAGATTCTTGTATTACCTCTAAATGTAGGCAGTAAATGACCCCAGTGTAAGAACTTGGATAGGTAGACATGCTAGCAGCTGAAAGTGAGCATAGTGCGATTTACCACTTTTATTTTTGTAAATATTTTCCCTTCTCTCTTTCTGCCAGCTATCTGTAAATAGATGTAGGTTATAAATACTACTACCCCCGATATTGTGATTTGATGTGTGGATCCAAAACAAAAACTTGTCTGTAATCTGTCACATCGAAAGCGACACATACATATCATCACACATTACCCCATCTTCACAGCCCATGATGCGTCTGCCCAATCAGAAAGTATCTGCAAGTCTGAAGTGGGGAATTCTAAGCTTCCTCCAGGAAGTGAATTTGGATGGTTGGAGAGTTAGCTGTTCACAAAACAGTGTGTGTATGTTTAAGTATTTATACTGTGCTCATCACCATATCTCTGAGCCTCTTACAAATTACCTAAATCCAAACAGGTGTTTTGTACCTAGAATTTTGTCTTCTTCCTCCACCCAACAGAAAGATTTTAATGTTTGTTTGTTCCCAGACAAAAAACGAAGTCCACTGCAGAGAACGATCGTGGGCCAGAGAATACCAGAAACCTCCAGACCGTGCGGACATGTCCTATTGTGTGTAACCACCCCCACCCCTTGCCCTGCCAGCATGCCCTGTGCAGCCTTGGCTGAGTACTGGGAACTGAAAATTGCAAACAAGAGACCCCAGAGTTTGTTTTGTAACAGCACATAAAATCCAGTCTGCCAACACACTTTCCCCACCTGAGCTCCGAAGAGAACTCTGTTCTCATCCCATTCAAGCCTTGTAACTCATAAAGAGGAAATTGACTGTGGCTGCCAAGAGTTATTTGGCAAACGGAATGTATTTGAATTTATTTATATGAATGAGAAATACAAAACCCTACAGGAAAGTGCAGGAAAGGGAGTCTAAAAGTTTTAATCCATTCAAGGGAGAAAAAAAAACTTGGACAGTTCTATTTTTATGTGGAATATTTTTAATGCTGTTTTTAAAAATGATTCTGAAATAGAGAGTTAATTTAATACCAAGAAGCTAAAATCTTTAAACAAGATGGTCAAGGATCATTTACTTCATTCCCCTGCTTAGACTGGATTATTCGTGCAATATAATTTCTAGAACTTTATCCCCAAATGGTGCAGTTTCCACTGCTTCCCTTGGAGCCAATTCCATAGCTGAACACATCTGGCTGTCAGGAAGTGTTTCCTGATATTTGGCTTAAATTTTCCTTAGCATCACAGGATGAGCTGGCCCCTTAAGAGGATAAAGGCTCAGCCTCACCTGTGCCAGGTGGCCAGGATGAGAATACAAGGGTCATGTGACAGGAACATGTGCCTCTGAGCCAGTCCTGCTGGGACACAAGGGCAGCCTGTAGTCAGAGAGGGGAGAGATTCCAGGGATGGAGTGACTGGGGCTAGACAACTCTGTTGTTTAGGATTCCAGGGCTGGGATCTCACAGTATTGGGTGAATGTGGGTTTCCCCTATGCTGCCCATTATTAAATATTTTTCCCCGTGTAAGTACTTACCGACTACGATCAAGTCACCCCTTAACCTTCTCTTCGTTAAGATAAACAGATTGAGCTCTTTGAATCTCACAGTACAAGGCATGTTTTCTAATCCTTTAACCATTCTTGTGGTTCTTCTCTGAACCCTCTTCAGTTTATCCACATCCTTCTTGAATTGTGGGCACCGGAGCTGGACATAGTATCCCAACACCAGTGTCAAATACTGAGGGGAAAAAAAACTCTCTACTCCTACTGGAGAGTCCTCTGTTTATGTACCCCAGGATTGCAATTAGCTCTTTAGGCTGCAGCATCACACGATGACCTCATGTTCAACCTATTGTCCACCATGACCCCAAATCTTTTTCAGAGTCACCGCTTCCCAGGAGAGAGCTCCCCATCCCGTAAGTATGGCCTACATTCTTTGGTTTTAGACGTATACATTTACATTTAGCCTTATTAAAATGCACATTGTTTGCTTGCATCCAGTTTACAAAGCAACCGAGATCACTCTGAATCAGTGACCTGTCCTCTTCATTATTTACCACTCCCTCAAGTTGTGTGTCGTCTGCAGATTTCATCAGTTATGGTTTTATGTGATCTTCCAGGTCATAGATAAAAAACGTTAAATAGCATAGAGCCAAGAACCAGTCCCTGCACTTTTTGATGCTACATTGAAAAACCTGGCTTAGCTACGAAGATCCCTCCAGGCTGCCAACTGCATGAATTAAAAAAATAACATTTTGAATTTCTTTCTAACTCTGTGTAAAAAGATTCAAATATATAACAATTCAATAAATGCATTTTGTCAGTTTTTGCCTCTATACCTATATATTACATCACTTTAAAGAACAAAACATACTTTTACATCTGTTACAGAACCATTAATGGGAGGCAAAACAGTTCTTTGTACTTATGCAGTACTCTTCATTTGAAGTTGATCTCAGAGCACTTCTGAATATTAGGCCACTTCGATTTTGGTGCCTAAATGTAAACACCCAAGTTCAAACAATTTGGTTAAGGTGTCTGCAGTTGGAAACCGAAGAATAGAGGGACCCAAAATTAGAGGCCATTTCTGGAAACTCAGTATTAAGGATCTTGCCAACACTCACATAAGGAGTTTGCGGTAGAACCCATCGGTTCTGACTTCCTGTCCCTCTCTCTAACGAGTAACCCTACTGGGTGGCCTCTCAAATAAACTCCGTTTTCCTGCCTGACTCACTGTGATGCCACCTGCAAAAGTCCTAACTGCTTTTCTAGAAGAACTGGAAAAGCAGCAAATAGGACACCGAAGGAACAGTGAGAAGGACTCACTGAAACACCCGAACCTTAGGCACCCACGGGGGAAAAATGGTGGGTGCTGATCACCCCTCCAGCAGCTCCCTTACCAGAACCTCCTCCCAGCACCTCCTGCCCAACAGCAGGTCCACTGATCAGCGCCTTCTCCCCCTCCCTCCCAGCGCCTCCTGCCTGCTGCAGATCAGCTGTTTCACAGCGTCAGGAGGTGCTGGAGGGGAAGTGGAAGGAGCAAGGGCACAGCATGCTCAGTGGGCAGAGCAGGGCAGAGTGGGGGTGGAGCCTTGGAGGAAGGGGTGGAGCGGGGGTGGAGCCTGGGCAGACCAGATTAGAAACTTGGTGTGTATGACCCAAACTCTTGAAAACTAAGTTGAGAGCCAATTAAAAACTGGTGCAAATGAGTAAGAAAACAAAAACACCAGGTACAATTCTACTACTTGAGGTTTTAATGAGAAATACATTAATCTTTGGCACTGAAAGATGCATCTGGTGCAGTTTCCTCCCACAGGACAAAGCCCAACACTCTTGGGTATTCAACATCCTTCTGTTCCACACATGTACAGAAGTTCCACACACCCATGCTGATAAATATCTGGCCCTGGGGTGGTCCAAATCCTGATCAGCATCCTCTTTTGTGACCCAGCAGAGGGAGTGAGCCCCAACCTTGGCCGACCCAGCCACTACAATGACATACCACTCCGCCTCTTGGAGTCCTTCCGGGCAATCGGACTGAAGGACTGAATCTCATGGTAAGTATGCCCTTGAAAATGAACAACATAATAATGAATATCAATAGCATATTTAAAATAATATTGTCACATGATTCTAGAGGGTGTTAAAGAGAGCATAAGCATAAAGGCACATAAGAGCTGGGGGCAAATTTCAGATGTAGGGGGACATCACATGGAGGCTGAAAGGAGGAGAAAGGATAAAATATAGCTCAGTGTTGGAAAGATGTAGGCAAAAGGTATCTTCAACGTGTGCTTAGAGGCTAGGGGAAGAGGATGGGCATTACTCTACATCGGCAGCATGTGTGTAGAGGGCAGCATATGGGCATGGGGGTGACATCAGGCATACTCAGAAGGTACGTACAGGACAGTGGGAGGGGCTAGGAAGTTCCACACAAGGTACTGACAGACTGACGGCAACCCATAGAAGTTCAACGTCTTACTTCTCCACTCATCCATGGAAAGCTTCTCGTGCTCCAAGGAATCGTCGTAGGACTGCTGGGCCTCCGTCTCCTCCTCAACGTCTCGGAATTGGTCAAAATATGCATGGGCCAGAGCTTCTGTGGCTGTGAGACGCTTTCCCACATCTAGCTGCAGCATCTTGTCGAGCAGGTCCACCGCTGCAGAAGGATGGGAATACTTGGCTAGGTGAGTGAAGCAGTGATATTTAGGATGTCCTACACATAAAGTCTGTGAGGACCTTGGGGCTCATCCTCCTAGCATCCAAGAATATAATGGGTTTCTAGTGGGCAGAAGTCCCCATCAGTACAGAGGCAGTAAAATCAATAGGCCAAATATCAGCTAGTTTATACCCCAAACTTAAATTTTGTTTGAAAGAATTGAAAGGGGAAGGGATACAAAACACAAAGAGAAGAAATGTTTCACAGTTTCAAGGGTTTTTTCTGTCATTTAAGCTTTCCCCTGCAGTGTTGCGAACCCAAACATAACCTCATGCAAGTTATTGAAAATTAGGGAGGGAAGAGTAAAACAGAGCTATCTAGCTTCATTGTTGAAACCAAGTTTCAGAGTAACAGCCGTGTTAGTCTGTATCCGCAAAAAGAAAAGGAGGACTTGTGGCACCTTAGAGACTAACCAATTTATTTGAGCATGAGCTTTCGTGAGCTACAGCTCACTTCATCGGATGCATACCGTGGAAACTGCAGCAGACTTTATATACACACAGAGAATGGGCTATTATCAGCAGGAGAGTGAATGTGTGTGTGGGGGGGTGGAGGGTGAGAAAACCTGGATTTGTGCTGGAAATGGCCCAACTTGATGATCACTTTAGATAAGCTATTACCAGCAGGACAGTGGGGTGGGAGGAGGTATTGTTTCATATTCTCTGTGTGTATATAAAGTCTGCTGCAGTTTCCACGGTATGCATCCGATGAAGTGAGCTGTAGCTCACGAAAGCTCATGCTCAAATAAATTGGTTAGTCTCTAAGGTGCCACAAGTACTCCTTTTCTTTTTGCGGATACAGACTAATATGGCTGTTACTCTGAAACTTGGTTTCAACAATGAAGCTAGATAGCTCTGTTTTACTCTTCTTTGGGGGGAGGGATAGCTCAGTGGTTTGAGCATTGGCCTGCTAAACCCAGGGTTGTGAGTTCAATCCTTGAGGGGGCCATTTAGGGATCTGGGGCAAAAATTGGGGATTGGCCCTGCTTTGAGCAGGGGGTTGGACTAGATGACCTCCTGAGGTCCCTTCCAACCCTGATATTCTATGATTCTAAGTGAGCTGTAGCTCACGAAAGCTCATGCTCAAATAAATTGGTTAGTCTCTAAGGTGCCACAAGTACTCCTTTTCTTTTTGTTGAAACCAAGTGTGCTTCAAGGACATCAATAGTGAGAAGTGACTTTAAGTTTAAAATTCTTTCAGTTCCAATCTGAGTTGTGCAGGGGGGTCAAAAGTATTTTACAAAGCAAATATAAGCAACCCAAATAATCTATAAAGTAATCTATACTAGGCTTGGTAAACAGGAAAGCAGGAAACGCCAAAGGCAGGCTGATTTCCTTCTTGGTTTTACTGCTTTAATGTTTCAGAGTTTGGTAGAGTTCTGCTTACCCACACCTATGACCTATGAGGGGAAACAGTTCATTGTAGGAGGCTTACTTTTTACCATGAATGCGTAAACAAATTTCAGTTACCAACTTTGTATCAAAATGTCCAGATATCTGATACGCAGTTGGGAAGTGATTCATATACTTTCCCTGGTAAAAGGTGGCTGAAGCAGTGTATGCAACTCTCTGTACCCCATGCCAGAGATCACGCTGCCTTGGGTCTGGGAAAAGAACAAAGGAAAGAGGCGTAACATGGATACCGCCCGGTTTGCTCTAGGCAACTTGATCCTGGAGCTCAGTTGTGGCCAAGGTACATTCCACTGGCCAACTGGGGCCCAGAGAGTTCTACACTGTGATCAGTTCCTGGCCTTGTTCCATAGGAAGGTGTGGGAAACTGCATTCTCCAGGCTCCATTACATAATGTCTCTCTTCGGACAAGAAGCCATGCCGCTTGGCTTACGAGGGAGCATCACATGCTGTGAGCTGTACATGAATGATGAGTGCAGGTGCCATCTGCTCCATTTTAAGCAAATTAGGTGTGACCCTCAAGCTCCTGACTTAAGGCAAATGTGGCCTTCAGTTCAGTAAATCTAATGACCTCAGCCATGATCTAATGACCTCTGGATTCTGGGAAACCAAAGTGAACTGGGTTTGTATAGGATTGTCTTCCTTTCGCCGGTGTGTCTCCACCCTGTCCTCATAAGTGTGTGTAAGACCAGAAGTTTCCATCTCAATTTGCTCATAGAACTAGGTTCCTTTGACTGCAGGAAAAAGTGAGCTTGGAAGAGGTGCCACAGAAGTCTCCAGATGGACTAACATTCTGCACTTAGGTCAGTCCCATTCTCCTCACCACCACAGCACTATGGGGCTGAGAGATATTTATGACTAAGGCTGGGTTCGCAGTCATGGCAAAAAATTCACAAGTTTGGGAAAAAGTGCCAAAAGTCCTGGATCTTATTTTAAGGGCAGGGGAAGGGAGAGAGCAAAGAAGAGCAAGTAACTGCTATTTTAATGTCAATAATAATTGTTTTTCCACGTAATTGTAAGTATCTTCAGCCCCCGTGGAAAGGGCTAGCCAGCAAGAGAAGCATCATTAGCCCCTGAAGGGGACGTAGCAAGAAGTCATGAGGTCTGGGAGGAAAAGTCCTGGAGTCCATGAACAGTGTGACCATCTGCCTTATAATGGACTGGAAGTGGCATGGGAGAAATACTGAAGAGGACTTACCCAGAGGATTGGCTTTGGAGAAAAGCCGGGATAAATCCATTTTGGGAATCTTGGGAAGGGACTGGATATACTTCTTAGCCTGAAAGAGAGAGAGAGGAATGCACAGAATACAAACTTGCTGCAGTCAGACAAAGGGGTCTGTAGAAAAGTCCATCAGGGCCATGTCTAGATGAGCAGGATAGTATTAAAATATCCAAGACTCCACATTTCTTTGGGCCTCTTTCATGTGAGGAACTGTTTTGTTTATTCTACAAATAAGAGAGCCCCACAACACCCCTGTGAGGTACAGAAATATCCCAATCTTACAGAGGGCTCAACTGGGTTACAGAGAGGAGGAATGATCTGCCCGAGGTCACACAATGAGTCGCCAGCTGCCTCTGGCCCAGAACCAAGGAGTCCTGACTCAACTCCTACATTCTCCATCCACCCCCTTTAAAGGAATACTTTGCCTCACTGGTAAATAGGACTTTCTTTTAAAGTCAAATGCTTTGGAGGGGCCACTGGCAGGGATAGATGCCAAGGCCACTGCCTTGGCAGGATGATTTATGTTACTAAAAACCACACGCATGCACATGTCAAAGACAATGTAAAAATAACTTATTTTCATGGGGTTTCCACAGCAATGCATTCAGAAGTACAGCCCTAGGCACAGTGTTTTCCTTACCGCTTTGTCCTCCAGTTTCTGCACAAACTCCTCTCCTGGGAGTCCGGTTACTTTCAAGATCTGGGTCAGCTGATCTAGATCTGTCAGGCTGAGTTAAAGGTTATTTAGGGCCAAATCTTGGACGTAGCCAACAGCCCAAGTAGGCTGGCTGTGTGGCTAGGAAGGTCTGTAAGGATTAAGGAGAATGAATCTTTACTCCAAATGGCTCCGGGACTCCTAATGCAGAGTCAGAGCTGCAATAGCTCCCAGCTGCTGTGACCTCCCTATGCAGGCTTTGGTGGCTGGATGTGTGCATCCGCAGGGCCTGCTCCAGCCCCCTTCTGCCATGGCGTGCAAGCAGCCCTCACAGAGCTGTGTTCTGCAATGGGCTTGGGGCCCTGCACAGGTAACCTCTGCTCCTCCCCACAGCACAGAACACCACTGACTGGTCAGGGCAGCATGCATGCAAGAGGACAAGGGGTAGAATTTACCTCAGTGTACCAAGTTGACACCCTCCTCCCCCAGTATCCCCACCCTCTCATGCCTGTGTAAATGCTCATTTCAGGCACAGCTAGAGGGCTTCTGGGCCATCCCAGAGGAGTTTGCCCCAATTTGAAAGGATACAATCTTTTCCTTTAAACAGGGTTTTCCCAGTCAGCATTTCTGCCATGATACAACCAACAGACCAGATGTCCACTGTGTGGGAAGAAACCAAGAGGAGCGTGAGAAAAGAACAAGGCCGGCAGAGGGAGGAGAAACAGTTCAGGGGTCTTGTCCTGCTTTGGGGACCTACAGTAACGTATGCGGAGTTATTTAGTCATTAGCGTGGTTTTGCTCCCACCTTCAATCCCCTTTTCCCACCAGCTGTAGTTTCTGGGTTACTACAACCTTGGGTTTCAGCTTTCCCAATGGTGACAGCTTTGGGTGGAGCCTCCCGATGTTTGATTAGCCGGGAGCCTCATAACTGCTGCTGAGATAAGGTGCGTTTTGTTCCTCCTCAACTTAACTGCCAAAAGAAGAGGATTGTGTGTGATCCACACTAACCCTCCTGAGGGGATCGCAGTGGTGATCTCCAGAGAGCCGCAGCTGAAGGGATTTAACTCACCGGTCTGGTTGTAATGCATCCAGTTCAGAATGACTTCTGGTGCTCTGTACCAACGCGTCACAACATAGCCAGTCATCTCAGCATCGGCGTGTCTCGCCAAGCCAAAGTCCAAGATCTACAGATCAACGGAGGAGGGAGATGGTGAGGGAAGGAAAAGAGAGATCCTGCAGGCAAAAGAAAACCTGTTTCCATGAGGAAATGAAGTGGATCCCATCAGAGAGCTATAGGCTCACCGCTACACCAGAGCCACCCCAGCCAATGGTTCGAATGGGTTTGTCTTAATTGCACTGTAAATTATAGCCAGGCTGCAAAACCAGTTGTAGCCTGCAGCCCCACAGACGGAATCTGTAGTGTGTGACCGATAGGATCACCACCTTCCTGAAACATGTTCTTATTTTTCACAGGACTGTTCTGCGTCCTTTAAGCCAAGCCATTCTCTAACCCCACCTCTCCTCCGAAAACGTCCTGTGGCTACCAGTATTCCTCCAGCAGGAGCTGGAAATGCTTTGGCCTGACCTTTAGCATAGACAGGGCCAAATCACTTTTAACAATCCCCGGCCAAGCAGGCCCTTCCTTCCACCGGGGCTCTAACAAGCCTTTTCTACCAGGAGTTGAAAATGGCTTTGTCTACAATAGGTCCTCAGCTCTAGCCGATGGGAGCGCAGGGGAACTGTGGCTGCCCACAGTTATCATCCTTCTGTTATTTTCCGAATAGAGATGTGGCCCTAACATGTTGAGTGTCTGTAAGGTATTGCTGTGGACTTCAGAGTGCAGTAGGAACTGCACCCAGTGCCAGGATGTTCACTCCAGCCGCAGGCCGATTCAGCAAGGTACTGGAGCATGTCCTAACTTCAAGCACATGAATAGTCCCATTGATTCAACAGACACGGTCTTAAATACCTTGCTGAACAGGGGCCGCAGGCTGCAGTGGGAACCACACTGGTGCGTTAACATCAGGAGTCACGGACTCAGAGCGGTTCACCAGCCACCCAACAGGCTGCATGTTTCGCAAGCCGTGAAGTGGCACCTTCGTTCCTACCTTTAGTTCACAGTCTTCGTTGACAGCCAGATTGCCTGGCTTCAGGTCCTGCAGCAAACGAGAGCAGAGCAATCAGTACACAAAGCGAACTGCAATTCAACAATGTAAATCTCAGCCGAGTCTCAGCTTGGCCTCTGGTGGGTTGTATCATCGCATCCCAAATCCACTCTTGCCACAGCAGTGGAGACAACATGCCTGCTACACAGTTCAGCATCCCAGAGTATTACAAGGACTATTTTCTTTTCTGAAGCATCTTTCATTAATCGGGAAGCATACAAAATGCTCCATAGCCTGTTGCAAAATACTGCATTGCCCGTAGCGCAAATCCAGGCCAACAGAGGTAGGAAGGGAATGAGGCAGCAAAAGGGAAGAGGGGCTTAGTTTAGGGAGAACTTAAGGCCAAGGCTCTTAGTGAGATGACGTTCAAGGCTATGGGAGAAGCTGTTAACTTTCTGACTGAGTCATACTTCTCTCAGAGATCAGAAATAAAAGCAGAGTAATAGTGCACATGAACTTACCCGGTGAATGATTCCAGCAGAATGAATGTACTGCAATGAAAAGGGAAGCCACAGTGTGATCACCAGCAAGCAGATCTTTCACTTCCCCATAGGAGAAACACATGTTAGCAACAGATCCTGTCTACTGAGACCAAACCAACCTGCATTCTTCTTCTGCAAAATCCTCGCTCCCAACTCTGTGACTCTACAGCCCAGGTCACAAATAGGAAGACAAAATTGCTGTAAGAAACCCAAGTGAAACCCATTCCCTATCCTACGTTCTTTACAATAGCTGGAATTAGAATACCTCTTGAAGAGGCATAGCTGGTATGGCATGAAAGTTACTAAAATCAACTATAATCTTAGAAGCCTCAAACTTATCTAGTGAGCAGGTATGGGCTCATTGTAAGAAGGAATGCAATCACTAAATTGCATGAGTTGTGGTTATTTTGCCTGTCAAATCATATAGGAAGGAAACAGAGTCTAGCAGCTAATGCATAAGGTCTGGAGTTGAGATATTGGTTCTAGTCTAACCTCTCCACAGGCTCACGTCGCGATTTTGGGCAAGTCATTTAACCTCTTTGTGCATTGGTTTCTCCCATCTGGGTTTCACAGTGAGCTGGGGAAAGAAGCGTTGTGGAGTTTAAGTCCCTAATGCTCGTAAAGCACTGTGAGAATTGTAGCTGGAGGGCAGTCTAGTGTGAAGTATTGTCAATCATTAGTTCTACAGTTCAGAGTTCAGATTGTTATAAGGGGTTGTCTTTTACCTTTCCACTTTGTCATAGTCAGTTTAAAAATGGACATTCTTGGCTCATAATAACTGAGGAAATTGTGTTCCATGTGTTTTCTCTAAAAGCAGAGGGAATGAGGGAACCAACAGATGCTCCACTTGCTAAAAGCCTCTTGCCACCATCGATAGTTTTGCTAAGGAATCTTGGGCTGTGGTGAGTTGAATAGAGCAAGCCAACTGCCTCCCTAGCAAGAAATTGCATGACTTATGATGGATTGAATTGGTTAAGTCACCTGCTGACCAATATGAAAAACCAAAGCCACCTCTGATACCTCAAAAGCATAAGCTTTCAGTGAAAGCGGGTCAGGAATTTTTCTATTAGCCCTTTTTTGGGGTCAGAAAATAATAATTTGTCAAAACAAAATCTTTCTGCGGGAGAATCATAGAATCATAGAATACCAGGGTTGGAAGGGACTCCTGAAGGTCATCTAGTCCAACCCCCTGCTCGAAGCAGGACCAATTCCCAGTTAAATCATCCCAGCCAGGGCTTTGTCAAGCCTGACCTTAAAAACCTCTAAGGAAGGAGATTCTACCACCTCCCTAGGTAACGCATTCCAGTGTTTCACCACCCTCTTAGTGAAAAAGTTTTTCCTAATATCCAATCTAAACCTCCCCCACTGCAACTTGAGACCATTACTCCTCGTTCTGTCATCTGATACCATTGAGAACAGTCTAGAGCCATCCTCTTTGGAACCCCCTTTCAGGTAGTTGAAAGCAGCTATCAAATCCCCCCTCATTCTTCTCTTCTGCAGGCTAAACAATCCCAGCTCCCTCAGCCTCTCCTCATAAGTCATGTGTTCCAGACCCCTAATCATTTTTCTTGCCTTTCGCTGGACTCTCTCCAATTTATCCACATCCTTCTTGTTGTGTGGGGCCCAAAACTGGACACAGTACTCCAGATGAGGCCTCACCAATGTCGAATAGAGGGGAACGATCACGTCCCTTGATCTGCTCGCTATGCCCCTACTTATACATCCCAAAATGCCATTGGCCTTCTTGGCAACAAGGGCACACTGCTGACTCATATCCAGCTTCTCGTCCACTGTCACCCCTAGGTCCTTTTCCGCAGAACTGCTGCCTAGCCATTCGGTCCCTAGTCTGTAGCTGTGCATTGGATTCTTCCATCCTAAGTGCAGGACCCTGCACTTATCCTTATTGAACCTCATCAGATTTCTTTTGGCCCAATCCTCCAATTTGTCTAGGTCCTTCTGTATCCTATCCCTCCCCTCCAGCGTATCTACCACTCCTCCCAGTTTAGTATCATCTGCAAATTTGCTGAGAGTGCAATCCACACCATCCTCCAGATCATTTATGAAGATATTGAACAAAACTGGGAGCATATCAGTTGCAATGAAACTTCTGTCAGCAAAAGTTTCTCAGGACGGGAAACCAGAGAGAGACACCTACCCCAGAAGAGCCAACAGCCCAATGGTTACAGCTGCCCTAACACTGGGCTATTGGCTAGTCTGAGTGGGGAGCGAGCTCTCTGGTTTTTCCATCAAAAATTTTGAAACATCTCAGTTTCATCCCTCTGCAGACCAGGAAAACACTTGAAATCTCAAAGTTTCATGGGACGGGATAACTGTTTCCTGCCCAACTGTACTTCCGATTGACGTGTGGTAGATCCAGATTAGTTCAGAAGGAAAAATGACTTTTCAATGGATAAGTGTGGAGACATGAATTGTATTATAAGGATGATGATCCTACAGGTTAGTCTGTCCATGATTTAAGGGTCCACTCAGGGATAATACAGAGCGAAGACTACTCCTAAGGCAGACCTGGTGATTCAATGTGTAAATCCTTCAGAAACCAGTTCTTGCTTTTGGCTATTCCAGACCCACCTACCTTCAAACCTTTCAGCATTTGGTAGACCAGGTACTGGATCTTTTCATCACTGAACTCATGTCCCATGATCTTTTGTAAATCTGTCCGCATGTACGGCATCACCAGGTAGCTAAAAGGCAGTAAGATAAGTCCCTGAGTCTAGGAGAAAAACATAGGGAGCCATGCTAGCCTTGTTCTCGCTATGAAGATCAGATCAGTTGCAGCAAGCCTTAATATGTCTCTGGGTTACCAAGACAACCAGTGAGGAAGTTAAAGTTGCTACCTGCTCTGAAAATTGTTATTTCTACTCTCCTGAATTTGGAAAATTTGTCCTCCTCATTGTACGCATTGCAAGATACCAAATATATGAGAGAGTGAGAGCGCGCGCGCTGTTCATTGCTTTAAAGTCTTTGATCATCAGCGATGGGCAAATCAGGTGTCTGAAATATCTTATGGAGTTTTAAAGGGGATTTTTCAAAACTGCTGTCTCAGGTCTCAGACTTATTCCCACAGTGCCTCAACCCTGGCTGGTCCAGCTTCACCATCCAAGCTGAAGGCAATGCCCAGCCTCTCCCGGGGCAAAAAAAGAAAAAAAAACATCAACATAAAAGGTGAAAAAAATATTTAAAATTCTATCAGTCTAGGATCTGACAAATAATTTGTTATTGTTCCTGTGCCCTCAATGCACCATCATGACATATAAATCACTACCCTAATATGTATTGTTCTATCTTAGGAATGTCTAATGTGCCCATCACCATTATATCTAGGTACCAGTTTCTGATATTTACCTTATATAAATCAATACTTCTGATCCATGCTCCCAGAATACGGGGTGTATGAGCTGCCTGCTTACATTTTTCTCAGGGATTTTAGCAACTGGAACTGATCTGTGCTTCTGACCTTCCTAATAGAATTTTATTTAGGGATCTCTGGCTTTAGATTGGCCCCTTTTCAAATCAACTCATGGGATTGCTTCTCAGCATGACAAACTTCCTTCTTCAAGTGCTAAATCTGCAATTGTCCTGGGCAACGACTGAACCTATAGCAAATGCAAAACACTTGGTAAAAAGCCCCACAAAAAACTTACAAGTCCTGGAATCCATTGAAGGAGGTGGCTGAGGTGAAGACATCAAGCAACCCAATGACCTACAGGATAAGTGGGTAAATGTAAGACTGGAAAGTACACACACTGGAAGAGCGGTATTCTCTGTAACAGCTTGCAACTCAAGAGTCACGGGTCAATGACACTAGGATTCCACGTGAGGGATTTAGTTTTAAAGCCCGTTGACAAGAGTCTATTTCCTCTCTTACAAACAGACTGAATATTTGTCTGTGCTCCAAGTCCAACTTCACTCTTGGAGCAATGGCAGGGTGGCAGCAACAAAGAACCCCTGGAACTGGGAACTGAACATGGAAACTGAATTCTCCTCTACACGCCAAAGAGGGTGGGGTCCTCTACATCAGGCTTGGTGTCCATTGGCTACTCCTTAGGGCATTCTGTGCCCCAAAAAATTAAGTTCTGTGCTAAAACAATAAAAATTCTGCACACACTATTTTAAAATTCTGCAGATTTTGTCAAATAAATGTGGAGTTTCCAGCATGGCACTGGGGAGCACAGGCCACTGGCTGCACAGAGGTGGGGGATCACTGTGCAGCTCCCCCTCCCACCAAGACATGGATTCAGAGGTGAAGCTGTACCCAACCCTGACAGTGCAAGGACCAGGCCTGCCCCAGAAACACTGCAGTGCCCTGCCCCTCCATGCCAGCTGCACCAGGTGTAGACAGGCAGGCTCAGCAATGCAGGATCCAAGTGGAGGGGGTTATTGTTGCGGGATCCAGGTGTGGTTTGAGAGGGTTCTGTGCTGGGTAATCTGAGTGCAGGCAGCTCAGTGCGGGATCCAGGTGTGGGAGGGATCTGGATGCACAAGGGCTTGTTGGGAGGTTCTGGGTGCAACTGTAATGGGACTCTGCAGGGGGGTCCAGATGAAGGTGGTTGGGGCTCAGTGGGAGGGTCTGAGTGTGGGAGGCTCAGTGGAGGTGCAGCTGGCTGGGGTCCAGGTGCAGGGGGAGTGGGGCTCATCAGAGGGGGTTTGAGTGCAGGGGTGAGGCTCAGCAAGAGGGTCTCTGTGCGAGGGGGTCTGGATGCACGGGGGTTAGACAGATGGGGGAACAGCTCCCTGTACATGGATCCCTCCCCCTGCAGCTGAGGAACAATGGGTGCAGGAAACAGCGGGGGGGGTGGAGTTTGCACAGCTTTCTGCAACTGGGGGAGAAATCTGAGGATGGGTCTGACCCAGCCCCAGATGCCGTGCAGGGGAAGAGGAAGTCCCGTCCTCCCCAGCCCAGCCAGGACTAGCAGCTGAGCCCGGCGCAAGGTACGAGCCACCAGCCAGGTCTTCCCAGTCCCACTCCCCACCCCACAGTGATTTACCTCTCTACTGACCCTGGGCACCCGAAACATACTGCTGGGCAGGGTTGCATGACTGCTCTTGTGGCTTCCCCATCAGAAAGTCATTTTTCTGTGGGGGACAAACTCTGGGCATGCGCAGTATTCCCCCAGGAGTGATTGGCAGCGAAGCCCACCTTGCAGCAGTTTCAGGAAAAACATCAGGGCTTTTGTCCCTAAAGTCACTATCACTTGATCTTCTGGTAACTCAGTGGGAGAAGCTCTGTAGCCCTCTCTCTCTCGTGTCCGCATGGAGAGAGGCAGGTACTCACGTTCTCATGTTGCATGTGTTTCAGCAGCATGAGCTCTCTGTACGATCTCTTGGCAAAGATCTCGGACTGGAATGGTCGGCACAGCTTCTTGATGGCCACTTTCTCCCCCGTCTTCTTATCTATGGCTGAACTGTGGCAAACAGATAAAACCAGTTCTGAGTTAAGCAATGAGCGTTCATGGATGATGCAACGTCAATCCAACAAGTGGCCTAAGAGGAAGGGATGCTGGAGTGCGGAGCTGATCAAGGAAAAAGGGCCATTTTCCCTTGATCTTTCCACAATGTACATGGAAGGAATGCAGTTGGTAGACACTAGCATTGTACTTCAATTTTTTTCTATTGCATCTCTGGTATAAACACACTGCTACCAAGATTTTAACCAGCTATATCTGCTCTGAGGGAGGTTAGATGACAGCATGGTCAATTACAGCAGCACTTCTCCATTGCGCCAGCCAATGAAGATATACTGGTGCTAGAGAAATGGTGGGTAATGTGAAGACAAATGCTTGGAGGTCAGGGCTAACCCTAATCCTGTACCCACACCCTGTGTCCTTCCACTGGTTCTTTGAGACCCACTTCTCACAGTTCTCTTCTGAGCTAACTGGCTCTTGAGAACCCCGCTGAGTCTCTGCTCTTATGCTCTTTCTGCTCAGGATTTCTGAAATTTGGGGACAGAAGGACGTGGGAGGGGCTTTTTGTGAGAGGGGAGATATACAGATTCACTTTCTGTGAATCGCCCAGGATGCTGTTATTGCTTGGGAGAGGGTCAGCCCTGGGGGCCATGGAGCAGCGCTCCCAGTCAGTACTCAGCCCGCGGAAGCTAATGATCCAACCAGCGGACCAAATTCGGTAATGAATCCTGGTCACGTGCCACGCTAAGAAGAAGAAGAGTCAGCCCTCCCCTCCCCACTGCACTGTGGACCAGTGCAGTGGAAGGGCAAGAATCCCTGAACATCCCCGTGTGGAAAGGATATGCTGCTTCAGTTGATTTCCCAGCATGCTGGATCTTTGGAGCTGCAAGTATTTCTGAATAAAACCAGTGCATAGCCTGCAGGGCAGACAGAGAGCATACCAGCCCTAGCCGACGACAAGGTCAAGATGGGTGTGTGTGGTTAGAATACAGGACTGGAAGTCAGAATCCTAGGTTCTATATTCCTAGCTCTGCACTGACTCACAGTGTGATCTTATTATACGGTGACGAGATGTCCCATTTTATAGGGACAGTCCCGATTTTTGGGTCTTTTTCTTATATAGGCTCCTATTACCCCCCACCCCCTGTCCTGATTTTTCCCACTTGTTGTCTGGTCACACTATCTTATTATTTGTGAGCCATTTAATCTCTGCCTTAGTTTTCTGATCTGTAATATGGGGATAATAGCACTTTTTCAAAAAGCATTTTTTAAAAATCAGAATATGCCAATTCGCCAAAATCCATTTTTTTTCCTGGTTTGTGAAATTTGACTTTTCATCCTGATTCAGGATGGGAAATTTTTTTTGAAATCTGTAATTTTCAGGGGACAGAAAACAGTTTCCCACTCAGCTCTAATAATACCTGCCTACCTCAAACAGCGTGTGCATGTGTGTGTGTGAGAGAGAGAATGCAGGTATTTTATTTAACCTCTGGAACAACTTACTTAGGGATGTGGTGGATTCTCTCTCTCATCTGAAGTCTCAAAATCAAGACTTGGATGTCTTTCTAAAATATATGCTTTAACTCAAACACAGCTGATAGGCTTGATGCAGAAATTACAAGGTGGAATTCTCTGGCTTGTGTTATGCAGAAGGTCAGATTAGATGGTCACAGTAATCTCTCAGAGCCTTAAAAAAAAATTTAAAAAATCTATGCATTAATTTGATAATGTTTGTAAAGTGTTCTGAACACAAAAGTATTTTGTGCTACACATTTGGTATACAGGTGTTTTTTTAAGATAGTTAATAGTATTTAGCACTTGAAAATGCTTTTCATGTTCAAAAATATATAAATATTACTATATTAATGCTCACAACAAATCTCTAAGGTAAGGTAGGTATTATCCCCATTCTATAGATATGAAATTGATGCAAAAATGACAACAGCAGGAGTCAGTGTCAAAACCAAGATTAGCACTTTGGAGTTCTTAGCTCCTAGCCCCGTGCTGTCAAGAGGGTCCCCTCGTCATAGTTCCTATTTATTTCTCCATATGAAGCAATTCAGTGACACCTCTTCTCTCAAAGTCCTGTGGCAGAGTTGCAGAGAAGGCAGGTCCTCGATTTAATCAGCAAAGGGATGGAAAGAAAAGCCATCAACAGCAGCCGTCCAGAGACTGCTATGATTCTTCAGATTCTCCCCAGTGCTTTTCAGGGTGAAAGCATTTGAAGAGGCACCTCCATAATGAACTGCATCACACCTCGCTGAGCCAGTCAACCCTGGATGGCTGTGAGAGGTTGCCTGTGTTTTACGGCTGACAGCTTCCAGCTGTTGCCTCTTGAAGGGAAAGAGAAAGGCAGGGCTTTCTAGCCCAAGCCTCCTTGTTGGGCTGTGCACTTCCCGCCACTTTGCAATTCCTGCTCTCTCAGCTCATTAAACTGGAGAGCTGTAAATTAACAGGTCTTTCCTGCTGTGACTTCTAGTGGTGTGGCGTGACCAAACCCATGTGAATTTCAGCATTATCACATTGCACACTTCATCCCATATCTACTTCCTGTTTGAAACCAGATGGTCCCTTTTCTCTTCTTAGCACCTTTGAAAGGAAAGTGTCACTTCCTACCACCACCCGTCCACACACACTTACTGGCTACAGCCCCTGTTCTTGCTCTGGTGACCAGTAGTGGATTTAGGATTTCCAAGGGTGGTCGGAGGGAACCACTATGCAAAATAACTGTTTCTAAACTGCAATAGTTGCTTGATAGCTAATGGTTCAGACAAGCAATTTTCCAAGATCCTGGCTGACCTGCAAAGGTAGTCAGACCACCTCTGGATGCATCTGCATCAGAATTCCTCAATTACTCAAACCTGATCAAAACTAATTCTCTATACAGACTTGTGAATCTGCTAAAGCAATTATTAAATATTTTATTTTAACAAAGGAATTCGTTTTTCAGGGCCAATTGGGGACGCTTTTGTAACTTGCTTTATTTGCTTCTATTTTAAGTATCTGTAACAGCATATAGAGCTTTAAAGAAACCCAAATATATGGACTATTGTAGAAAGAAACATCCCAGCGGTTCCCAGCAGGGGACAGCAAATCCTAATTCCACAAGCTTCCACTTGTGCTTCATCCAGATATCAGCACCAAAACCAGCAAGTATTCGTCATCCAGGGAGTTCTGGCACGACCCAGTTTAGTCTAATGGATGTCATTTAGGGCAACTAAGCAGCTGTTTTTTGGGAGTTTCCACATCAGCTGAGCTAGAGACTGGTTTTATTTAAAGCATAAGCAGGAAAGGATTTATTTTGTTTGTGTTTTTCTTCTTGCTTTAGGCTTTATAAAGAAGATCCAGAAGGATCATTTCTCACCCTCCTTTTTAATTTTTTTTTTAATCTTTACAAATGTCAAGAATATTAAGTCTGGTTTTCCCTGATTTTGGTGGAGAAGCCTATTAGGAGCACGCACATAGCAAGTGAAGTGGCAGAGATGTTGAATCGTTAACAAAGATGAACATTTTGGAGAAAGAATGTTGGTTATTGAAGTTAAATAGATATGACCCAAAATACTATTTCAAGCCATTGGAGTGAAAAACCCCCTTTCTTTCTGTGACTCGCTTTTGCTTCTTGTGCTGCCATAATTCTACTCTTTCTCCAGGGACCTGCTGTCTTTTAAAGTAGACAAAAATCTATATGTCTAAAATGAAAAACAAGTAGAGAAAACAAATCTTTCAGACCCTGTTTATGCAACAAAAAACAGCTAACCAGGGTGCAAGTCCAATGGTCCCAGGGCTATGAAATAGATATATTATGTGACCCTGGTAATGACAATTAGGCAGGATATTTCCTGCAGAATACCTAGTACAGAGAATAAATCTCTCTCTTGCCTTCGTGTTTTGGTGTATGGACTAGATTCTGATTTCATAAGGACGTCAACTGAGGGTAACTCATTAAAGTCAGTGGAGTTACTCTAGATTTACACACATGCAACCGAGCAGAATCTGACCCCATACATTCATTTTTGTGTGAGCTGCCTTTGCCCAGCTGATTGGATTGAATGACTATACATTGTTTTCCTGTCTGTCATGTCCCTTCCTAAGCTCAGAATTCGTCATTAAACTGGCAAGAGGTTCCAGTCCGGCTGGGCTGGATTAGTTTAAACCAGGCTATTGGTATAGGACCAGCAGCAGAATCCCATCTTCCCTTAGGGGAACAAGAGGCCCCAAAATCTTTTGGGGGGAGGAGGGGGAGTAATGTCACCCTTGGAAACAGATTGTTCTTTTCTGCTACTACTAGCTCTGCCTAGTTCCTACCCCTGGGACAGAGCACAGCAGGGGCTGGCTGTCCTGTTCAGAGAGAGAGGAAACCAAGGGACTGAACAAATAAAATCATACAGAAGGGATGAGCCTCTAGACCCCATCACCTGGAGGGTGATTGGTACAGCAGTAACCTCTCCCCAAAATGTAGTAATTTAGGGCTAGGAAGGCCCAGCTCTTCAGGCAGTAAACACACACACACAGCAGAACAGCTGCTCAAGCTAAAAGTGACTTAAGGTATGGCGGGCAGGAAACAAACCTTCATCTAACACGCAAATTTATTTCACAATGGAGGACAGCTAAGAGGCACCTCTCCTGTTTTCTTCCCGTGAGCCATGCTTTAAATACCCCCACCCCATTCCTTCCTGCCAGGGCCCTTGAAAAAAGAAAGGCCAAGATCTACTCACCAGACAGAGCCATAAGCCCCGGATCCCACTGGATTGAGGGAGGTATATCTTCTGGGCAGCTCCCAGACAGTTTTGTTTACTTCCTGCCTGTAAAAACCTTTGCGCCGGGTTAAACTCATCTTCTTTTGGCCCTGGACTGACTCCTCCAGAGCACAGGGCTAGGGTGAGACTTATGGGGGAAAGAGGTGAAAAGACTCCCCTTGTTCCTGTCTTCAGCTGAGAAAGTAAGTCCTGGACAGTTTCTCTCTCTGTCTTCATTAGCTGTGTGCATGAAGGAACATGTCCCTCCTCCTTCCACCCCCACACTAGCCCAAGGATGAGGCATCAGGTTTCAATCTAGACACACCTCTGCCTTCACACAGGTGCCTGTGAGGTGGCCCTACCAGAACACAGGGAACACAGTCCTCCTCTGTCCAAGTAGCTAAGCAGCAAACTCACCTGGGCAAAATGCAGAATTGGAAACTGCTGTTAAAACTAGGGAACACCCTAGACTCTCTGGCTTCCTAGGAAGAGAGAATATGGGCCCACCCTGGTGCACCAATACACATTTTCTTCATTTAAAAATCCCTTAATGCAGTTAAATGGGTCTTGTAAAAATCAAGGAGCTGTACCTTGATAGATCAGGATTGTTTTGAGAGTCAGGAAATCTAGATTCTATTCCCAGCTCTAGCACTAACTCAGTGACCTTGATCAAATCACTTCTATTCCCTTTGGTTTCCCTGCTTGGGTGTGCGGGTGTATATAACGAGGGTAAAACTGACCTACCTCACAGGGTGCTAATGAGGCTCATACTCTATTTGTAAAGTGCTTTTTGAGCCTTAAATGGAAGGAACCATATACAATTTGTATTTGGGAATTCTTGATCACCATAGTGAAGAACTAAGGGTCAGCTCCTCAAAGGTATTTAATCTCCCATCTTCCATTAATTTCAAGCTGACCAGTTTCCACATGCCAATTCCTGCAGGGAGGGGAGCAGATCTCATTCATGTTGGGGCTGCTTGTAGAGAGGGAGAGTTTTGAACTAATAATATTGAAGATAATAGGGCAGATAAATAGAAGATAAATGATTCCGCCCGTCTAAAAACACCCAGTAATTTCCCCATTATTTTTCCCCGCCATTTGCTTTTAATTTTCCTACTGAAGCACCTAAAAGGCAATAGGGAACGTGGTCTGCTCACTTATGCTGGGTGACACAGGGGAGAAAGGGGAGAAGAGGAAATACCATTTTCTACGGTACACGGACCTTCTCCAGCACAGAGGGTTGTAGAGAAGAATGGGATGAAACAGGACCATCCCTCAATAGGTTAGTAAGCAACAGTAATTGTGTCACTGGTGAGTTCATGGGTCTTTGCTTTCAGCAGAGGGCAGATGAAACCACCTCTGGTTTTAAAACAGCCTTAGAGGCATCATATGTATCCTCAGTCAAGCAAGTAGCCTCCTTCCTGCACTCCAGAGTTAGTTCTGACCACAGTCAGTGAAAGAGCACAGTAGGGGCCATTTACAGTTTGCTGGATCATCCCAGCTCACAGCAATCCTTGATGCCTTCACAACTCTTCCCTTCAGCCTGTATCCTGCACTGCCATGCTAGGTCAGATTTTCTCCATTTAAAATATCTTTCCGCACACTTGATCTCCTTTGGCCAGAAAAAGGCTAAGGAGACTAAAGCCATACGTCGTAACCTTTGTTCCTTGTGCCTGTAGTCTAGATCCCCATCTTCTCCAGCCATACAGAGAGCAAGGGAAGCAAGTTTACGTTGTTGAGTCAATTTGAGTCACTACAGTCCAGTAAGCCCATATATCTTACATGGTGAGTCATTTTCCTGGTATGAGAGACTTCAGTATATAACGAAGGAGCTTCAGAATCTACTGGATGATCCCCCGAAGGATAAGGTGGTGCTGTGGGTGCACCCAAAATACCTTCCATAGGGAACCAAGGAGTTTATCTTAACAAGTCAGTCATCTTACCTACATTTCATCTAGCAAAGGACAGAGCCAACTAAATGGAACCTTCAAGTTGACCCAGCTTTTAGTACCTTTAGACACTAATAATTAACTTTCATCAGGAATACCCGACATCTAGATAGACCAGGGGTGGCCAACCGTGGCTCGGGAGCCACATGCGGCTCTTCAGGAGTTACTCTGCGGCTCCTTGTCTAGGCACCGACTCTGGGGCTGGAGCTACGGGCGCCAACTTTCCCATGTGCCAGGCAGCGTTCACTGCTCGACCCCTGGCTCTGCCACAGGCCCTGTCCCCTTCCCACCCCTGAGCCTGCCGTGCCCTCGCTCCCTCCCCCTCCACCCCAGAGCCTCCTGCATGCCACAAAACAGCTGATTGGCAGGTGCAGGGAGGGAGGGGGAGGCGCTGATCGGCAGGGCTGCCGGTGGGTGGGAGGCGCTGATCGGCGGGGCTGCCGGTGGGTGGGAGGCGCTGGAAGTGGGGAGGTGGGGTGGGGAAGAGCTGATGGGGGGCTGCGGATGTATTCCTGTGGCTCTTTGGCAATGTAAATTGGTAAATTCTGGCTCATTTTCAGGTTGACCACCTCTGAGATAGAATGTTAATAAGTGCCTCAGAAAAACTGAGAAGCGATGAGAGCTAGTTGACTTCATCTAATATGGCTACAAGCTGGCAGACCCACAGCCTGAAGGTCATAGCTAGACTCACTGTATTTGGAGTGGAGTGCCTTCAGCAGCCAGCCTCAGATACATCTCTTGAGGGGACTGTAAAGCTGCTATACCCGGTCTTCTCTGCCTCTTGCATAAACAGGAACCTAGGTTCTGGTTAGCATGCTACAGAGTTTAAGATCATTAGGCGTGCCAAACTCTCCAGTTCCTAGAATTTTAATCTTAGAATCTTGTCTTGATGGTGCCCCTTCTTTTAGGATTCTCATTTTCTTACCCTTCATTTGTTCTTCACACGGTTGAGGAATACTGCCCCTCACATATACAAAAACAGATGCTGTGTTTAAACTTTTAAGGCATGTTAGCATTTGTGTGAGTACTTGTAAAGTATGTTACATTTTCATTACAGACAAACTCCTTGAGTTTTAAAATCTCAAACAGTGGGAATTCAGGGAGTCTCTGGAATTTTGGAAAACACACTTTCCTGGAAAGCTTGTTCTCTGAAGGTGTCAACCAGCCAAAATACATTCAGCTGCTCTCATCCCTCCCTGTTTAGCGGGATTCTGTAACTACTGTGGTTAAAAAAAAAATCAACAACATATTTTGGTAGCTGCTGCCTTCAACTTTTGAAAGAAACTTACCTAGAAAAGCAGAAGGGCAGCGCAAGGACCTGAAAAGACCAAAAATGTAAAACTAAAGGACTTTGTATTTGACTTCTCCTTGAAAGCGTGGGATCAAAAGTGCTAATCTACAATGAGCTATTCTCAGATTTAAAAAAAAAAAACCAAACCGTTTCTTCTAAAGATTTTGGAAAATTGCCACAGATGAAAAGAACAATCCACACAACTATCAAAGGTGGGGAGAAGGAAAGAGTAGTACTGAACGATAATAATGAATCCTCAGTTAAAAAGGTCTCCAGAAATAGTTATAGAAACACAGGAAGTTGATCAGATCAGTGGTCCCTATAGTTTAGCACCAGGTAATTCAAAGATCCAAGAACTCCAGAGTGGGCAATTCTGGAATCCCCTGCCCATAAGGAAATCATCATCAAGTAGTGGTTTGTCCCTGAAGCAGGAGAGGTTTTATCCCAAACAAATTTTATGTTACTGTGGCTATTCTCATTCATATAAATATCAACCCCTTCTTTATATCCTATTATTTGGGCCTTGATGACAGCGAATTGCAATAAATTCCGCAGACTGATTACGTATACAGCTTGTAAAAAAGTATTTCCTTTCATAAGTTTTGAGTTTGCCATTCAGTTTCATTGAATGTCCCTTTGTTCCTGCATTAGAGGGTAAATATCACCTAATTTACCTGCTCTAGGTAAGATTATACTTAGTATTTTTAAATCCCATTTCTTGTGCATTTTACAAAATTGTTTATTTTCTGATCATCACTATATTCTGAACATTTTTATTAACTGCCTAGAGTGCCATCTGAGTGGTGACAGTTAAAATTCAGAGCCCAGCAATGTGTGTAGATCAAATTATTCCTTCCTGGGTACATAACTGGTTGTAAAATTGTTCCCAGAGAGTAGTTATCAGTGGTTCACAGTCATGCTGGAAGGGCATAATGAGTGGGGTCCCGCAGGGATCGGTTGTGGGTCCGGTTCTGTTCAATATCTTCATCAATGATTTAGATAATGGCACAGAGATTACGCTTATAAAATTTGCAAACAATACCAAGCTGGGAGGGTTGCAAGTGCTTTGGAGGCTAGGATTAAAATTCAAAATGATCTGGACAAACTGGAGAAATGGTCTCAAGTCAATAGGATGAAATTCAATAAGGACAAATGCAAAGTAATCCACTTAGGAAGGAACAATCAGTTGCACACATACAAAATGGGAAATGACTGCCTACGGCGGAATACTGCGGAAAGGGATCTGGGGGTCATAGTTATATGAGTCAACAGTGTAACACTGTTGCCAAAAAAAAAAAAAAAAAGCGAATCTCATTCTGGGATGCTTTAGCAGGAGTATTGTAAGCAAGACACGAGAAGTAATTCTTACACTCTACTCCATGCTGATTAGGCCTCAGCTGTAGAATTGTGTCCAGTTCTGGGTGCCACATTTCAGGAAAGATGTGGACAAATTGGATAAAGTCCAGAGAACAGCAACAAAAATTATTCAAGGTCTAGAAAGCATGACCTATGAGGGAAGATTGAAAAAACTGGCTTGGTTAATCTGGAGAAGAGAAGGGTGAGGGGGGACAACAGTTTTCAAGTACATAAAAGGTTCGTTACAAGGAGAAGGGAGAAAAATTGTTCTTCTTAACCTCTGAGGATAGGACAAGAAGCAATGGGCTTAAATTGCAGCAAGGACGGTTTAGGTTGGATATTAGGAAAAACTTCCTAACTGTCAGAGTGGTTAAGCACTGGAATAAATTGCCTAGAGAGATGGTAGAATCTCCATCACTGGGGATTTTTAAGAGCAGGTTGGACAAACACCTGTCAGGGATGGTCTAGATAATACTTAGTCCTCCCTTGAGTGCAGGGGACAGGACTAGGTGACCTCTCGAGGTCTCTTCCAGTTCTATGATTCTATGAATGTGCATTCCCTTGTTTTTAACACTGAGTTTTATACATCATTGTGCTTTCCATTCAGCTAGCTCTTTTAGGTCTCTCAGAATTACTTAGTTTTGACTATCCTAAATAATGGTCATCTGTGAACTGACTCCTCACTGTTCACTCCTTTGTCCCAGATCATTAATATATTTACCAATCCTAGCACAAAACCTGTTGTCATGGTGAAACCTGATAGTTCATTCCTACTTCCCCAACCATCTTTTATGCTAGACAATTTTTCTTTTCTTTATTATTATTATTAAGAAAAAGCTCTTGTTGGTTACATTCAATCCTCCTTTGCAAAAGTCCATAACTCAGTCACCTTGAGAGATTACATGACATTTAGGCCATCTGGAAATAAATACATTACTAATGAAGCAGCTTGTTATTTATCTGTTTGTAGTAGCAACTACAATGTGCTTGGGCTTCCCAGTGATTCAAGGGACGCTGTCCTATCGAGCTCACTCTAAGGACAGACAAGACAGGTACACAGATAAGGAGCAAGGGGAACAGTTAAAAAAAAATCCCCCAAAATGTATTAGTTCTAAAATTTCCCCTCTGATTCTAGTTAGGAGGAAAAACAGAGGCAAGAACATCACCAGGGATCACGTTCTCCAGGATCATGCACAGGAATCAAGAAATAGCTCAGCTGTCATACAAATTAGTTCCAGTCAATAGAAAATGGATTTTTGCTAGGGGGAAAAAAAGGATGCTTGGGCCTGAGTTAGACGTCTCCTTTTGAGAAATCTTTTCCCTATACACTTTCCACATTTGGTCCCCTGAATGTTCAAATACAGAAGTATAATGTAGAGCATAGGGTTCCATCAGCAGTTCCTATTTGCCCTCAATTTTCTGCTCTTATGCTCCATAATGACGAAACAACATCCATTCACTAGTGGTCAAGTTCATAAAACAGCAGTGGTTTTCAGGCTAGGGCTTTGGTATTTTTTATTATATAAAAATAATTACTGGTTGGAAAGTATTGTGTTCAGTTTGGTCTTATATGTCTATATATCATTTACATAAATACACAAGTTTTACAAACATACATTTTTTTTTTCAAAGTACATCAGAAGCAGGAATCCTATCAACTGGTGGGGCCACTGGACAATCAAGGTGCTAAAGGAAGGTGTACAAGGCTGTTATACACAAGCTAAATGAATTATTTGCATCAGTCTTCACTCCAGAGGATGTGAGCGAGATGCCCACACCTGACCCATTCTTTTTAGGTGACAAATCTGAGGAACTGTCCCAGACAGAGGTGTCAATAGAAGAGGTTTTGGAACAAATCGGTAAGGTAAACAATAAGAAGTCACAAGGACCAGATGGGATTCACCCGAGAGTTTGAACTCTCATATGAAATTGCAGTGCTACTAACTATGGCATGTAACCTATCATTTAAATCAGCCCCCATACCAGATGACTGGAGGATAGCTGATGTGACACCGATTTTAAAAAAAAGGCTCCAGAGGTGATCCTGGCAATTATAGGCCAGTAAGCCTGACTTCAGTATCAGGCAAATTGATTTATACTATGGCAAAGAACACAATTATCAGACATATAGATGAACACAATTTGTTAGGGAAGCGTCAACACGGTTTTTGTCAACCTATTAGAATTTTTTGAGGGGGTCAAACAAACAGGTGGAGAAGGGGGATCCAGTGGATATAGTGTACTTAGACTTTCAGAAAGCCTTTGACAAGTCCCTCACCAAAGGCTCTAAAGCAAAGTAAGCAGTCGTGGGATAAGAGGGAAAGTCTTCTCATGGATCAGTAACTGGTTAAAAGAGACAGGAAACAAAGGGTAGGAATAAATGGTAAATTTTCAGAATGGACAGAGGTAAATAGTGGTGTCCCCCAGGAATCTGTACTGGGACCTGTGCTGTTCAACATATTCATAAATAATCTGGAAAAAGGAGTAAAACAGTGAGGTGGCAAAATTTGCAGATGATACAAAATTACTAAAGAGAGTTAAGTCCAAAACTCACTGCAAAGAGTTACAAAGGGCTCTCATTAACTGGGTGACTAGGCAACAAATGGCAGATTAAATTCAATGTTGATCAATGCAAAAGTAATGCACATTGGAAAACATAATCCCAGTATACATACAAAGTGATGAGCTCTAAATTAGCTGTTACCACTCCTGGAAGATCTTGGAGTCATTGTGGAGAGCTCTCTGAAAACATCTGCTCACTGTGTAGCAGCTGTCGAAAAAGGCTCACAGAATGTTAGGAACTATTAGGAAAGGGGGAGCTAAACCAGAAAAATATCATAATACCACGATAGAAATCCATGATACGTTCACACCTTGAATACTGTGTGCAGTTCTGGTGACCTGCAGATCTCAAAAAAAAATATCTGAATTGGAAATAGTTCAGAGAAGGGCAACAAAAATGATTAGGGGTATAGAACAGCTTCCATATGAGGAGAGATTAAAAAGTCTGGGACATTTCAGCCTGGAAAAGAGACGACGAAGGGGGGATATGATAAAGGTCTATAAAATCATGAATGATGTGGAAAAAAAGAATAAGGAAGCGTTATTTACCCCTTCACATAAACACAAGAACCAGGGGTCACTCAATGAAATTAATGGGCAGTAGAGGTTTGACACAAAGAGAAGGAAATATTTCTTCACACAAAACCTAGTCAACCTGTGGAACTCATTGCCAGAGGATCTTGTGAAGGCCAAAACTATAACAGGGGTCAAAAAAGATTAGATAGAGAATAGATCCTCCAATGGTTATTAGCCAAGATGGTCAGGGATGCAACCCCATGCTCTGAGTGTCCCTAGCCTCTTCTTGCCAGAAGCTGGGAGCGGACAGCAGGGGATGGATCACTCGATGATTGCCTGTTTTGTTCATTCCCTCTGAAGCACCTGGTGTTGGCCACTGTTGGAAGCCAGGGTACTTGGCTAGATGGACCATTGGTCTGACCCAGTATGGCCATTACTATATTTTGTTCAAGTGGACACAGCACAGGTATAAGGGTGGGAGAGGAGAATATGCAGAAGATTACTCACCTGTGTATTTATACAACTAAAGAAGTTGTTGCAAAAGAAATAAAAAATATTGCTTATGCATGTGCAAGTCCACAGCTCATGTATGTAAGCAAAGCTAAACAAGTCTCAAGCAATGACGTGCAGATATGGGTCGCTAGATAAGTGATTAGGACATTACAAATGTCTAAGATGTTTCACAGCTACCACATCTTGTTGTTGTTGAACTGTTCGGTCTAGGGATAGGTCCTAATTTGTCCAATTATTTTCTAGTCAGTAGGTTTACCTCTCCATAACAGATATGACTACTCACAGATTTCAGCTAGTCACGATACGAGGAGCTACAGCACCGGAGATGCCGCCCGTTTTCCTACAGGTGGGTAATCAGTTCTCAGTGAATGAGAAGGCAAAGTATTTCAAGGGAATCTCCTGAAATATATTAGTCTCAAAATGAGTGGCCCATTTATTTTTTAATATTGCAGTATGCTAAAAGGAACGTCTGCTCACAAAGTTATGGAGGTATGAGGAACAGACTGTCCTTTAGATATATGGGGTCTCCACTCACAGTGACGTTCCTAGGAGCCTCCACAGAACAAATATCCGCTCTGAATGAGGTCTGTGTGGTATGGAAAGGGATACTTAGAGACCTTATACTTATATGCTGAAGTGAACAGGATTTTCAGTCAGTGCTTCAGCAAGAGCCACGCTTGGAATCTGCTGAAGACTGCATCTTACTGCACTACATACATGCAGTGGTTTCAGTGACAGCTGTAACTGCAGTCAAGGCAAAGGCAATAGTCCATACTAAACTGATCTGTCCACAGAATGGAAAAAAAGTATGGAACCAAAGATACTTAATCCCTGAAAGGCAAGTCTTTTTGGCTGACCTTGCTCATAAAGTAGCTGCCTATAGATGACACTGCAGCTTTAAAGCCAAACTGGTCTAAGTTACAAATGCACAAACTCCTCTTTAGACTAAGTAACATACAAGCCTCTTCATCCTCTTAGATGGAAACAAAGACAACAAATGACAGAAATATCTAAAATGGGAGGTCTTATGTTACACAGATTTGCTAGTGTAGCCGGTCAGAATGGAGTGTCCATTGAGGGTAGGAAGAATACCTCAAGGATAGCTGATGGCTTTGAAAATTCTTTGCAGCGATCATCCTTTTCACTTGCCTTTCAGAGAATCTCAGAATGCTTTAGAAATGCTTAGAACCCTTTTATGGCTCATTGGGTTTTGCAGCTCCTAGCAGTAGTGCATTGGACATGTACACACTTAGCAGATTCCTTAAAAATTAAACTACAGTAGTAGACATGGTGTTCAAAATACTTAATATGCTGTAATGCATACTAGCTCACCGTGGTGCAGCAACAGTAAAAGCTGTAGGGTAAACAGGGCTCAGGCTTTTACCACCGTGGTTTTTCTATGCCAGGGATACATTACACTGTAATAAAAATGCCTAAGCCCTGAATGTACTACAACTGCCATGTTTGTTGTCACAAAAAGGGGAACTACAGCTATGAAGTTTTCTAGTGTAGAAGCCTCTGAGGGCTGACCAAGCAAATCCTTTTTCCAGTACGGCGAACTCCCCAACTTGTCGTTCCCTTTGATTTGGCACAGCCAAGCTCAGAGGGTAGGTCTCTCCATCAGTCAGTTCACCTAACCTGTTCCTGTACAGTTGAACTGTACCATACAGTATACTGGCCAGTACTTTGGGATACATTTATTTGTTAGCATAGTGCATCTATTGAATGAGTTCACTCTTTACATTTGTGTAATAAAATTTCCCCATAAAGTTTTCTCTTTGGTAATAGCCAGCTATTGTCAGACTCTTCCTAGAGATTTCCAAAAATGCAGCTTGATTTGATCAACAAGTAATTGCACCTCTGCAAGAGTGGTATACTAGGGAACCTTATATCCTACAGACGCAGAAAGCTGCAAGACTATGCTCCCGTGATTGCACCATCTAAGTGACAATACAAGAACCAGAGAACACTCACCTGTAAATAGCAAAAGAGGAAAGAAAACAAAAATCAGAATTACTTAGAAGAGGGGCAGGCAGAGGGCTGAGTAGAATCATAGAATATCAGGGTAGGAAGGGATCTCAGGAGGTATCTAGTCCAACCCCCTGCTCAAAGCAGGACCAATCCCCAACTAAATCATCCCAGCCAGGGCTTTGTCAAGACTGACCTTAAAAACCTCTAAGGAAGGAGATTCCACCACCTCCATAGGTAACCTCCCTAGTGTCAGCTCTGCAACAGAGGCAAAACCTGGACCATTATGTTGGACGGAACACTTTTTAAGTTTCCACTAACAGAGCTGCCTAGGAACTAGAAAGCACACTTTTCATTGGCAGACAACATTCACGGTCAAATTCTAAACGGTCTCTGTATTGGTTGGAGAAGACAAGTCAAAGGATTGTGGATACTGATTTCAGAGTAAGTGGAGGAAAGGTATGCATCCTGAGCCTTTATATCAATTAGGATCCAGTATGAAACCAAACATGCAGTCTCTTGGAGGAGCCAAACTCTCTTAAATGAAACATTTAACATTACAAGTTTGTAAGCAACAGCAGCCAGTAAATCTGAAAAATAAGTTTTATTTTAAACCAGTGGTATTGTGTGACCTCCTATATGACATAACTGATTACAGCAAAGTTCATGGATACAAACAAAATAGCAGAATTTCTTTTTTGAAGTGTGTACTTCTGTTCAGAATTCAGGCAGAAGAACAGCACCGCTCTGAAAACAGGGAGTGCGTGCCACGTGAGCTCCCATTAGAGTCTGGACTTCGAAAGATTCCCACTCATACATGCAATGTCTATATTTTAAAAAAATCTTTAGCGATATTTCTGCATGAAATCACACTGTAGCGTCTACACATAACATGGCTGATAAAAATAGTCTTGCTGTAGGTTTACAGATTTCCATTTAAATACCTGGACTGCAGATCCAGGAGAGAAGGAGGTTTTCTATTGTCAATTTCATTTGGTCAGGGGGAGAGTTCTGTACCCAAGGCATGAAAGAATTGCTCTCTCCACCCTATCCCAAGCTTCTCTAAGAGGGTTTGACCTGAAGAGAGATCACTGGAAAGTGTTCTAGGAAAAACTGATGGCTTTATCATCCACCTCCCACCCCTTTGTGCTGCCTCTTTATGCATAGGAATAAATACATTAAAACAGCCGCTCTCAACTCCTATATCAAAGATCCATCAGGATACAAAATACTGCAAAAGCCCGGCTTCTCCCACACAGGAGATGCCTGCAATACATGAACTTATGAAAATGCCTTTTCCCGTATATCCCAAAAAAACAAAAAAAGGGCCTCTGAGCCACCCAGGACAGCTGCAGTATACAAAATACTGAAAGACACTTTCCTCCCCCCAGTCCCTAAACATGGCCATTTCATTCACACAGGATCCCTGTAAAATATAAAATAGTCTAACCAACTTTGTCTTTAAACATACTCCCTTTTCTTGTTTCCTCAGGCAGAGACCAACCCACTAAAATAGCCAAAAAGCTCTTTCCCAGGAGGGTAAAAATAAAATCACCTTATTAAAGTGTTAATTACACACCCACACAATACAGACAGTGAAAGGGAGGTTCTGACTTCACGCATGCTTATTCTTTGTTTTGGACTCCAGCATTTCTAAGAAACTTCTTTTGGGGGGCAAAATAACATCTAAGTTTGGACAATTAAATTGTCTCACGTTTAGCTGCTCCTTTGAAGGACTTTATTTATCCTTTACCCTATAAATCCAAATCTTTTGAACCCAGAAAAAAGAAAGAGGTGCATGTTTATCTGTCCCATATATTTTATCAAAGCTCCCAGAATGGCAGATATGTTCACAATGAGTTGTGCTACAAGAGGGAGGATGCTGTGATTTTCCTACAGCAGAGGAACTCAGTACAGTATTTCACTGGCAGACTTACTGCTCCAGTGCCCTCCGTCAAGATAATGCAACAAAAGTAGGTCTACATGCACATACAGCTACATTAAAAAAAAACAAAAAAAAAAAACACCACCCCATCTTGTTAGGAATAAAGTACACAAGCACACAGACACAGCATGAATCATCTCCAGCTTTGGCCTGTGTCTATTGGGAGCTAATGCTGGGAAGCCTCAGAATGAGAGAAATAGAAGGAGGAGAAATATGGTGATTCCCAATCGAAGGGCACACAGTCTGTTGCCTTGGACAGTAAACTTCCTGGTTATAGTGTTCATGCCTGGCTACCTGCAGCCCACAGAAAGCAGTGGGCTCAGAATTCCATTCAAGAATGTTAACTCCAAACTCACTTTCACTCTTTTCCCATTCATTTAAGGCACAAAACATATTTACATTTTCAAACAAATCCTTCTCATGTTTCAAGAATTAAACAGAGATATTCATACTTTCTGCTGGTACACAATACTGGAAAGAGGCTTTGGATGTAGATCAGCCATCTAACATGAAATAGAAAAGACATCACCCTAAATCTGTTGCTGCAGAAAGCAAGGGGCTCTGTTCAAGTATACAGCTACCTTCCATTATCTGTAAAGTCACTTCCTCAGAGGAGAACCATTTTAATGGCAACAAATGTGACTGAGAATTAACTGAGCTTCCCCGCATTATGTCTGCCTTGCCCCAGCAGCAGTGCAGATTGGTTGCTGTCTATTACTCTGGAAGGGCTAAAAAAATTAAAAAAAAAAAAAAGTCACAAATAGGTCTTCAGAGGCTTGTCCTTAGCTGTACACAGAATACACGGTAGCATGCAGCATGTTTACATACAGTCAGCCTTCCTCCCTCCCCCCCATTCAGTACACACACAAACACACACACACAAAACCCCTCCACCAAGGAGAATATCTTTGTGTCAAGAGGCACTTGAATGATATTTGGAGAGTCCCTATGAAAAGGCCTTCCCCTCACAGTGAAGTGGGACAAACAGAAGAGAAGCAGTTTCTCAGGACTCCATCTCCTCTGGGTCAAGCGGTGGTGGCACAAAGCTGACTACTTCATCATAAGTCAGACCTGGAGGGGAAAGAGAGACAGACTTAATACAGCAAGATTGCAGTTTTATAACACAGCTTCTGTTGGATTCCAATCCTTAGAGCCACATTTCAAAAAGAAAACATGCTCTAGCTATTCTGAGCAAAAAAGCCAATGGGTTGATATGCCAAATCAGTCTACATCGGAATGCCACTTCCAGAATGCCGGCATGATATACTTTTGCAGTCTCCAAAGGGTTGAACGGCACTGTCTGCATGAACTGATATTTGTATTACCACTAGCAGATGACTGTATTCATTCTATACACAGCATGTCACCAGAACAGTACAAGGTATTCCCAATGAATGAAGAGGCAACAAAACTGATGAGACCCTCTGTCAGCACACACAATGTTTCTATCAGCTCCCTCTCATGCTCTCCACCTCCAAAGGTTTGCTCCAACCAACCACAAAAGCTATAGTTCGATGTTAGCTCATGACATCTGCCATAAGATATGCAGCTTGCCTCAGTGATTCCACCTTTCACAGGACTCACTTTTCCATTCCTCAATCTCAAGTTCTCTGCTTTCAAAGGACTGGTCATAGGGGTCTGCCACTGGTTCATCATCTGGGTCATGGTACTGAGAGAAGTAGCCATGGGCCAGTGCCTCAGCTGCAGTAATTCGCTTGTCTGTGTCCAGCACCAGCATCTTCTCCAGCAAGTCCACAGCTATCAGAACCCCGAGACAGAGAAAAGAATGGCGTTTTACACACAGGGAGCCATCAAAACACTTTATTCTAAGGCTCACATTTATATAAGTACCACCTAAGGAAGTTTGTAGTTTTTTATGAAACCCCGCCCCCATCCTTTCAAGGTATATGAGGCATCTCCATATTGAACTACTCCGTAGTCAAAAACAAACATGAGTGAACAAATCTCAGTATTCCAAGATATGCCAGAATTAATGTTCATACTTCCTCATTTCAAGATTTTACAGCCAGCCAGAGTGATAGGTTTTAAAATGGCAATTAGCTAAAAAAATATACAGTAGTGGATTCTACTTTTAATATAGACACCACAAGCTAAGTGTACAGGACAAAGCCAAGAACAAGTGTTTCTCCCTCTCCTGAGCAAATACTCCGGATTATAATTAAGATCTGTATTAAAACAATGCAGAAGCATCTCCCAGGAAGTCAGTGCCAAGCAGCTAGTTGAAACATTAACTGGTAAATATCTCCTACTTTAGAGGCCCAAATAAAAGCGTCAAGGACTTTAAATTTTATATTTAACTAGTGACTTATACCAGGGTTGCAATATCATGCTGCAGGTTGCAATGTTTATTCTATACACCTTGCTGTGGAAAAAAGTTCCTAATGGTCTATTAGAATGGTGTTCCTGAAAGTAGATGGAACAGCTGATTCACTCACTTCCACCTCTCCACCACCCAGAGCCCATCTAAACAAATCCATCCTCACACTAACCCAAAGGGAAAATCCCAAGTCTCCAAACCAATGAGCAAGACCTAACAATATCTGCCACTAAATCCCCTTCCCAGGAGAAGTGCTGCAAGCCTTACCCAGTGGATTGGCACCAATAAACACATTTTCAAAGTTCATCTTTGGCATGTAGGACAAAGACTGGATGTAGTTTCTTGCCTGTGGAAATAAATGTTTGTTAAAGAACATCTCCCAGCCACCAAGATATGGAGCGCGCCTCAATTTGTCAGAAGTATTTTGTTGTGTATATACTGCCTGCCTACTTTGATTTTCCTGCTCGTACCTCTGAGACTCTTATTAGGCACATCAATTTTACCCTCTCTCACTTACCAACCATCCATGGTGGGGGGAAGGGGTTAGAGATATTGACAATCAAGACTTGCTCCATGGTTTGTGCAAAAGTGGAAACACAAAGTACAGCCCAGAGACCTATTGCAAAAGCTTACTGCCTCCTCTAAAAGGCATAAGAAGCATATCATACACTGCTATGATATATAGACATCTTCATAGTATCCAGTGGTAAATCATTCAACTGTTAAATGACGCTCTAAAAACAACAACTCATTCAGGTTCTCCTACGTCCCAGAGGCCAACAGTTTAGTCTGCACTATTCTAGTTTGAGATTTGCTTTAGGGTTGTTTTAAAGTCTTGCAGTAGCAGGCAGTTATCTTAGTGCCCATCCCATGCCTCATGCGAGCATTTAGTGAACCCAAGAAGCGGTGACCTGAATTGCAAACCCCTGTACATCCTGTCAGGTCTCACCTCATGGCTGGGCATCCTGTTAATCAGATATGCAGGGGGTGTTCCCGTCAGCCGCATGATCTGCTGAAGCTGGTTAATATCTTAGGTGCCTAGTCAAGGGCTTTGTTAAGAACAGTGCAAAAAATCATTTTAAACATAGAAACGCAGCTGCATACAAACTATTTCTTCTGCCCCCCCCCACCCAAGGCACAGATCAAAACAGGCAAGAACCACTCAATCAGTCAGACATACTTGTGAGGTTTAGTGATGCGGACTAGTGAGCAGCTAAAGCAAGTGATTCCTAATTCTCAATTGCTAATAGCCTGTCAGCACAAACAGGCACGAGTTTAACAGCCAAACTCAAACTTAATTTACAGATTTGCCTCCTTCAAACTTCTCAACAGTTTACCCAGGCTGTTGCATTCACATGTGGCCTCTGAACAAACTGATCCTCTGAACTGGCTTTAAATGCATAGCTTTATTGACTTACTGCACAGGAAGCTGTCAAGACCCTTGTGGCCTAGATGCTGGTGATATTAGCTCAGCAACTGGCACCTTCCCTCTGAACAGCTACGCAGGTAGTGTGATATGCGGATGAGGTGATGGTAGACAACATATGCAGGGTTAGCAAGACATTAGCATTGCACAAAATAAAATATTAGCTGATGTCACTGAACAAAAGTGGAGAGAGTTTAACAGCAACTAAAATCAGGCAGAAAACCCTGCCGGGGACAAGTGCAAAGAACAATGCAAATCAGAGCTTGTTATAAGAACATCACCCCTGCCCCACACATAAATCCCCATCCACTTAGCTAGTGGTTATCTTCATACAGTACAAAACAGAGCAGTGTCAATACTTTCCTGTATTTTATGGAAAAGATTCTTAGTGCAGACTTAGATAAAAAGGAACTCTGCTTTTCCTTCATAGAAGTAAACCCATGTTGCTCAACTCAGTGCCTATATTCTGAAAAGTCCCTCCTGATATAAACTAATCTAGTCCCCTTGACCTTCCCCAGCCTCTCTCACACCCATTGTTCTCACGCCACTGGCGCAGAGAGTGGAATCGCCAGCTTCAAATCATGCCGCAAACATTCTCTCTTGACTTCATTTTCTTCCTTCCCAAAATATGGTTTGCAGTGTTGGTCCCAGGATATTAAAGAGACAAGGTGGGTGAGGTCATATCTTTTATTGGAGTTGGTCCAAGAAAAAGAAAGATATTACCTCACCCACCTGGTCTTCCCAATATCTGTCGCTTTCTCCTAATGCTCTCTCTAAATCTAAAATTCAGGGTTTGTTCACATGAACATTTAGTTTGCAGCAACCTGGTGTGTGTGAATCTATCATGCTTAAAACCTTCCACTGATAACTGTCCATGCAGACCCTGCTGATGTCCATTAACAATTGGTTAATGACCTCTGAGCTAGTTCTCATTGAAACAGGACTAGATCAAAGTGCACTAACAAACTTAATGTGCATCAGCAGTATCCACACAGATAGTCCATGGCAGATGAAAATTTGATCTTTCTGCAGACTGTTTGTTTAGACAAGCCCTGAGTTATTCACCTAACTGTTTAACCTAATCCTTCCTTCCTTCACCTCATTCAGCCTCTACTCAGCCTACAGGTGGTAGTTTCAATGACAGCCAAAATATTCGCCTCCCCTTCGCACCTTTAGTTTCTCCCAATCTGACACCAAACAAAATCAACCACATTCTTGGCCAGATCAGTGATTTCTCCTGAAGGATCAACTGCTTAGTCATCAACGCATAATTTAAATTTAATCTCCAATTCACCAAAACTGCCCTCTTTTCCACACTACTATAGCGGTCACCTCAAGTACCCTATACCTTCTGCCCTTTGGGTCAAATCCTATCCCTCGGTGATTCTTCTCCCAAACTTCCCCAGTACAGAACACTACAACATGCTTGCGTATGTCTCAGCTACTTTGACAATCTAGGCACACAGTAGTCCACCCTCCCGTAAGTCCCAATATAACAGTGAACTTCAACCCTGCAGGACTTCGGGTCATCAACAGGGGAAATATTGATTCGCCAAACAAAAAAACTCATATAGTTTAGTAAAGGGCTTGGAAAGGCCACTTAGTCCTATAAGACCCCTCACTAATCTGTAACATTTTAATCATTCTGCAATTTCTAAAACTCCTCACTCAACTCTTCAAACGCTCTCATTGCATGCCTTCATTTACCTGCCTTCTCCACCCTTCCTGCCACCCACTGCAAAGACTTGGATACTTTACTCCATGTAAGCAGCATCCATTCATAATCACATCACAATCATCTCTATCCTCCTAACTTTATTTCTCTTCAAGTAGACCTACCAGAGGGGAGTATGGGGATAGTTAGTTAACCCCAAGGGCTCTCTTACATGAAGTTCAGCCAGATCCTACAATCTATTACGTCTCTTATTCAACATTTACATCAGGCTGATGGAGAAGCTAGTGAGATATCAATGGGTTGCAACCCACGCACTATATCCTTGAAATTCAGCTCCACATCGTTCATCAGTTCCAGAAAGTTCAATCACACTGCTTTTTCGGTGTCTGGCTGAAAATCACGGCTAACAGGGTGAAGTCCACTCCAAATTAGTCGGAGGTGATAATGGTAGTCTGAAGAAAACTATCAAAGGAAATGGAGAAGGTACCCTTCAGCTGAATGAGAAGGTCCACCCATCTTTTGTAACTCAGATTTGAGACCTAGGATCCTTATCAGATCCTAGGCTGCTTCTCTATATTCAAATATGCAAGTGTATCCAAATGGGCTTCAGCCCTATGTCTGAGAAGAGATCTTCGAGCTAACAGTCTGTAAATGAGATATCAGGAGCTGGTGACAGTGGAGGGCCCTCAAGTCTGGAATTCAATTATTTGCTGTGGCCCTGGCTAAACCATGAAGAAAGTTTGCGTTTTAAAATGTGTTACCTTATCGAACATGTTTTTAAACACAAAGAAATTAAGGTTGACCATGATAAACTAACACATCTTTAAAAATGTTAAACCTTGTCTAAACCAGTGTTAATACACCCATATTACCTACTGTGTTTTAAAACAACCTATTTCTCTAGTCTAGACAAGGCCAGTGTTTTTACTTACTGATCTTCCAGATCCTGCAAGGCATATTTACTCAGGCTTTTTCTGAAGGAGATATATTGCCATTTTCATGCTGTTTTCCCCACAAATTCATTTAAATTGTAGTTTTTAAATTCCACCCAGCTCCTGCTAAAATTGCCAATATTCCCCCACCAAAACTGCTCCACTCTAAGCTAGCCACCTCCACTCTAGAGACCATATCTCTACATCTCCTCATGACTCCCATAAGCAGAACTATCCCTGTCATGCTAAAAACCACAGCTATCACATCACAAAGAAACCCACCAAATCCAATTGCTATTAGCTATCTCAGCACAATACTGGAGAAAAATCTCATCTCTTCAATAGCTTCACCATGTAAGGCATCCACGAAAGCCAGTTAGTTACATACCCTTCCCTCAATCTTTGACTATAACGTAATGTTTGATACTACTGACCATACCATGCTCCTAGAATACTACCTCTGGTGTATCTGCACCCCAGGTTTTGCTTTACTGAAGGGAGACAATACTATACCACTATAGAAGGATCCCATAAGGCTTTGTTCTCAACCCTCTTTTCCTCTCTCTCTACCACCCGTTACTAGAGTTCAGCATTTCATAGACATTCCAGGACCATTTTTATGTTGAGGTCTGTGAAAACTTGAGCGAAGTGTCCCTTTTCAGTTTACAGTCTGCCTACCTGCTCGACCATATCACTCAGCTCTAGCTTAACTTGCTTCAATCACCATAAAAGATGGCTATCCTCTTACTTGATAAGGGGAATACCATTAATTACATCTATCTAGCTCATCTCAATTCTGAACATGAGTTCACTTCTCAGATTTGTAATACTGCAATCACTCAGATACATTTTCTTTGCAACTCTGCAAGTCAAAGTACTGTAACTTCTTCAACAAAACAACAGCTACAGTGACACTCCTATGAACTGCTCACTGATTTCATGCTTTATTGTAAGTCCTTTTATGTCCTCCCCCAAATTTGCTCACACTCAAAGTTCTGTTGATTCACAGTGCTTCAGCCCACCATATCTTCAGGACACTTCTTGGCCACCAAGTTCTAGCTCTCCCTATACCTGACCTGCTCATCTGACTTCTCACATGTCTGATAAGAGGACAAGCCTTTGCTGCTCCCAGATATATGATATATGAAATAGTCTACTTGTCCCCCACCAAACTGATCCTCTGATTCTTTAACAAGTACCTCAATACCACTTTTCTGCAGCTTGCCACTAGAAACCTGTAAGCCAGTTCATTACATCAGCACTTACTATGTATTAGCAACCCATTAGCTTCTGCTACTCCCCCCTTCCCCATATACTCTTTTTTTATTTTAATATTTTTATTGTCGTATCTCCTTGGTGTAACTTCTGTGGATTTTAATTTTGTGAACAGGTAAAATTAAGTCTGATTTATTTTATACTTTGCCTCCCCAAAGAGGTTCCTAATCCAGGAACAAACATTTTTACATGGCAAAGGCAGCAGGAAAGACTGAAGACACTGGTCACCATTTAAATAGAAGTCTATCTAAATAAAGCTTCAGTGGTCATAGATAACATACATGCTGGCAAAAGTACAGTGCAAATTAACACATACATTAGCACAGCATGACTGTTTGAAGTGGCTAGGCTGGCTGTGCACTTCTTCCATGGTGATCATCTCTCTCATAATTTAGCACCTGCAATGCAGTTTGGATTTTATGCACTGAAAACCAAAGAGTCTCAGTGGTGGCAGCAGCAGCAGCTCATTCTGCTGTCATATGAAAGACTTCTTTGGGAAGAACACACAAACTCCCATAGAGAAACTGCACACGTTTAGATGTCATGCTCATTTCTGGATGGGATCATTTGCCCATAGAGAGTCCCTTGGACAGTCAATCTGGAGAACCAGTGATTGGTGTAAGTCCCAAGATCCCAACCATGAGAGGTGCTTCTCCAGTAGCGTCTGCCCGTGTGATCCTTTGTGAAGTATAGACCCACAAAAAGAAATCAGGAAAATGTAAACTGAGATGGGAAAGCGGAGTTCACATCATAGGTAGGGCAGGAGGAAGAGAGATCAGGCAAAATATGGACTCATGGACACCCCAAGAGAGAAAAATGAAAAAGGAAGAGACCAAAAATCCAGGAAAAAGATCACAAAGTACAGACAGACTACGAGAGGGCAGAACAGAGGTAGAAAACACACTGACTCCCAAAAGGGCAGGTATTACAATCAAAGTATAAACTCACAGACTCTGAGGAGATTTTCTTCAAAAGCTCAGGCCCTGGGGTTCCAACGAGTCTCAAAATGAGCTTCAACTGATCAATATCTAATGGTGAACCATAAAGGAAAATGCTGGGACAAATCAAAATGAAAAAAAAAAAAGTTCAGAGTATCAGCCTAATGAAGCTGGAGAGTTAAGGTCTAACAAGACCTTGTCTGAATAGTCATTTTAAGCAAACTTTATACATTCCTTCTGTATAAAGTTAAACATCCCCACACAATGCACTTGTGTCTAAATCATTTATATTAAACAACTGGACCACAAATGTGCACACATGCATTGAGCAGAGTTGGTCACTTACACTTGACTGCCATGAACAATGCACAGCAGACACTGAAGACAAAACTTTTGTCTCACTGGCAAGGCTTAGTTCACATGCTCACTCCACCCTTTCACATCCACCCAGAGCTTTAGTAGCTAGCAGTATTAAGCACGTTAGTAATAGATGCAGTAAAGCAGAAGGCTGGCAAGTGTAGGTGCTAGTATGCAACAATACATGGCCATTTGCACTATACTGCTGAGACAGTCTGACCACTTGTGACAAACTCCGGATGTCACAGAATGACTGGAACTTGCTTGCTGTCTAGAGTTGTTCTGGCAACCTAAAAACTGACCTGCTGCACCTGTCTCCCACTTCCCATGCTGCACGCTAAACTGCAGAACACTGAAGTGGCCAACAGAGCCAGCAGAGGGTGCTTACTTCCTACTGGCTTCTTTTAGAAAATATGAAGCGGACTACATCATCTTGTTTCAACACTGCTGCCAAAATAAAACAAAAACTAACAGGCAGAAGCTTTGCACATATAGGGCCTGAAAGTCCCCAAAGCTGCATATCTGTATGATGAAAAGCTTTGTGCTTCCAATGGGACTGCTGATCTAGAATAGACACAATGCCCAGTCCAAAACAGAGCTACCATGAGGTCATTTAGACAACTGAGCTGCTCTCTTTGAAAAGGTAGAAAATAAATCTTTAAGAAATCTGAAAAAATGTACATGGAGAAATCTGTTAAAATACTGTTACAGGTCTGATAATCACAAGAATAAAGAGCCAGACTGGAAGTCAACTTTTTTAAAAATTGGGAGCAATCTTATTCCATCTCTAAATTGCTCTAATATGCTGCAGTCCAAATCCCATTAGTGATTTCACACTACACCATTCAAGTTTGTTTCTGGAATATCATACCCTTAAAATTACATTAACATAGTTATGTGGTTTTCTTTAAATACAAGATAATCTTTTTAGGCAGCATGGCTCACGGCAAGAGAAACAATGCCACTCTGATCTCATAAATGCAGTTGCAATTGTATCTCACTACATGGCATCTCTCTACTCAAATGCCACAATGCATACATTACTACTGAGTATTCTTACTACATCATTTTGCACAAATTAGAGTACAATTCTTACTACAAAAGTCTTCAAGTGGTGGAAACATTTAAATGAAATTTTGCCCATGCTCAGGGGTTGTTTTTCAAATACTTATTTTTAAAAAGGAGCCTTGTACTCCCAAAATGCATCTGCTGATATTAAGGACTCCTTGCATGTCCAATTCTACTTGTTAAAGCCATACTTTGACTAAAGCTTGGTCTACAATAAATGCATCTAAAATGGATAAAAAAATATATCTATGCTATAATATACTTGGACAAACAGATGAGTTGATGTTTCATTTACTATCAAAAAGTTCACGTTGATTAAACTGTTTATCAAGTTTGAATCAAAACAGGAATTCAAACATTACAGCTAATGGTCACATACATGTACCTAGACAGATTTACTGTAATCACTGAATTGCAAACTCTTAGGCATCAAAACTTATAATGGAAGCAGACATTTCTGTCATATAAATAGCAGAAGACTGCTATAGTTAATACAATCAGCTATATTTAAATGGCCCTGATGAAAGCCAATTTAAGACAGCCATTACACCCTTCACTCATGCTCTTTTGCAAGCTAAGGACTGCCTGCGTGCCTTCACTTTGAGTTTGATATTCTTTGGTTTATTTGTATTTTTTTAATTTAAATGCCTTTTTAAGTGTGTTTCAGAATCATGCTTACACCTATCAGAATTATGGATTAAGGCCGCTATTTAAAACACGTTACCCAAAAGGAGACATTATGGTACTGAAGTTGAAATAGAGAGCCAGAATGAAGTTTGTATGTTTATGCACATTAAGAAATATGGGAACAGTTGCTGTAAATGTAGATTCATTGAGTTTAAGACCTAACAGGATCATAGGACCCTTCTGTATAATAGCCAGTCACTAAGGACAAAACAGAGGCCATGACCACTTGTGATCATTAAAGACTCCATGATTTTTATTAAGAGAAACAGTGATGCCCTGGATGTCTTGAGTAAATTCAAAATGTCAAAAGTATTCTGAAAGATCTGAAGTTTTAGCTGAACAAGATCCTTACTTTTTGTCCTAAACTACTACAGCATTGCTGTGCTCTTGTGATTGCAAGAAAAGATAACCATGTATAATGTACAAATGCAGGACATGACCATTTAGGGAAATCTACATCAGTGTGTTTACACCTGTGTGGATACACCTGCACAGTTATCCCTAATCTAGACAAGCCCAAGTATTTTGGCATCTAAATCTTGATAGAAAAGTGAAATATTAATATTAAATTTGCCCAGTGTTATTTTAAGATACTAAAAGGACTTGATTTATAAGTGTGAAAGAACTGAACTAAAGTGAGAGTCAGAAGCATTTTTTTATTTTGGTAGTTACACTTTATTGAGTTTTTAAATAGCTGGCACTTACAAAATTGATTTGATCTTTTTTATTAAACACAAATCCAATATATAATTTTATAATAAAGAAAAATATTTAATTGTGTCTAAATTTTAAGATGCTCTTATTTTTAAATCTTACCTGATAAAGAAAAGATGATCAAAAAAAGAACTGCTAGGGTCTGAACTCCTTAACTGAGTTACCCATTCACAACAAACCCAGAGTGTTGGCTTTGATATGGCGTGTGAACACAGGTGTGCAAATGACGCTATTGCACATAGTGTGCCATCTGCTGTGTCAACCCTATTCTCAGGAGACAGCAAGGTATTAGAAGTTACCAGAAATTTCCGAAGTGTATTACACTTCAAGTACCTTGGTAGCTCCCAAAACTAATGTGCTGAGTGGACATTGCAGCATGCAAACATGTGAACTACTGCATCTAGTTTAGGCCTACCATCTGTATCCCACTGAATTACAAGCATAGCCTTAACTAATGGGGCAAGTGGTGCCAGAGTGAAGTGAACTCTGAACAGTTACACACCAAACTAACAAAGTTAGTAAACACACAAAGCAAAAGGAAAACAAAAACAAGAAAAACAAAACAAAAAAACACTCACAAGAAAAGTAGTGTATGGAAAGGGAAAGCAGAGCATGCAAACCTCAAAAGGGATCGCCACAGGCTCTCCGAGGACTCAAGTCCCAATGATCCTGAAATGCAGAAAACAATCAATCTTCCATCATCAACAGCAGACACTGCAAGATTACAAGAGCTTATCCACGCAAAGCATGTCCAAAGAATACTTGAGAGACTAGACAAGCAGAGCAAAATGTACCAAGAGACCATGTAATTTCCAAATGGTTCGTTTTCAACATGAACTTCTGTAGAACAGCACATGATTGGATGGCAAAAATATATATTTTCATCACAGAATTTAAAGGGATACAGTCAATTTAACAGTCAGAGAAATATAATTTTGTCTATATTGTTGTAACAAACGTCCAAGATTGCCAACAGTGAAAGAAATGTTTGTTTCCTTTTGCACATGACAGTACTTTGTACAGGGAAAACAGCAAATCAGCTTCCTCTCTTATTTGAGTGGACTAGTCACATTGAAAAAAAGAGGTGATAAAAATGTTTTTAATCAATGGGAAAATATGCTTGTAAAAGCACATATATTAGTATTAAACAGAAGGGAAGATTACAAATATCTGAAATCACTTAATTCATTTTCTGAAAATGACAGAATTTCAAGAGGACAGTGAATGATTAATCTAATTGTGTGTGGTAGTGAGAAATTAAGGTTTTCAGTCAAATACACTCCTTGATCTTATTCCCATCACCCCAAAATTTTCTGCATCTGTCGATTTCCCTACAACTCTTCCCTCATCAAAAAAGATTTTAACAACTATAGAACCTCACAGTTGATCTATGAATTTCACCGCAGAGGTAACCAAGACGAAGATAACACTTGAGAGACTTAATGTTCCCACTGTACGTATAATTATAGAAACTATGGCTAATCACTTGAATAATAACCCCCAATGCTGAACATGTTGGGAGCTCAGGGCACTGATCTTAACAAATGCAGATCTGGGTGAGTCACTACCTTTAGTTCCTTGTTGCTGTCTATGCAGGACCAAGTCGAGGTTTGGGAGGGTGTTAGCCCCCTTTTATATCTTTGGCATGGGGCGTAAAGGCTTAGGTAAGGTACACACATAACCCCCAACAGATACTGTTTTCCAGAATGTGCTAATCTCACGTGCATAGGATATTCATGTCACTTAAGGTGGGGATCCATGCAGGCAATGCTCAACGAACTACTATAGGCTTTCTATATCTGTGGAGGTGGTGTGGGAAGGGCCTCAATACCTTTATATAAAAATCAAGCCTTGATTAGGAGAAAAACTTCATGATGTGACAAATTATCAACATGTGTGAAAGAATGCATGTGTTCAAGATAGAGAATTGCAAGTATCTGCAGGAAATATATATAAACTAGTAAAGTACCTTACCATGACACGGGAAAGGACAGGATTTCTTAAAATCAAACTTTCTTTTGCACAGTAGTTATATGCCTATAAGGCACATTCTAAAAAGTCAGAGGAAAGACTCTCAGACTTGGAAGGAAAGATTTATCTATTTTGCTCGGTACAGTAAAGTACACACTGAGAATTATTTCCTGGCATTTAACAAAACATCTAACTCTTATGCAGCACTTTTCACCAGTCGATTTCAAAGCACTTTATAAAGGAAGTAACATCCCCAGTTTAAAGAGGGGGAAAATGAGACACAGAGAACTGAAGTTACTTGCCAAAGATTACCCAGAAGGCCAGTGGCAGCCCCAGGTCCTGAGAGTTCCAGTTCAGTGTTCTATCCACTAGGCCACACTGCTTCTCTTATATTGCAAATCCTATTTGAGACATTTTAATTACACGTCTTTGTAGCTTTTTTGGTTACATCTGGCAGAAGAGACCTCATCTGAAGCACCTGAAGTTTAAGCAACCTTTGTTAGAGACTCTGAATCAGTATTCTCCTATTTACATTCTGAATTCAGGGTACCACTGCTTCCAGGGTCAAATGTCAACAGCAGTGATATTTTTGCTGAATCAGATATTCTGGTTTCTTTTTCTGCAGCAAAAAGCCAACTGTCCAAGCCAGACCACCTGATAAATTGGTTGCCAGCAATTAGGTAGTCAAAATGGGGAGACAGTAGTTTTTGTCTATTTCTCTCTTCTAGACCCCAGACAAGGAGGAGAGAGAGAGAAGCAGAACTGGGGTTCAAGTAGCCCAACTGAACTGAAAAGAGGAGAAGGGGAGAGATGATGACTGATGTTGAATGAGAGCATATTTAGCAAATTTAGAGGGATGAGTAAGATCACAGTTAGTAGGGAAGGAAAGGAAGTAGATAATGCAAAACAAGGAGATGAAGACGGATGGAATAGTTAGACACACTGAAGGAGGAAGAGAAAACATACAACAGAAAGTGACAAGGGTAATGAAAGGAAAAAAGCAATTGGGTTTTGGTTTTTTTTAAGGCCTAGGAAAGTGTGTTCCAAGATGACATATTAAATAGTACGTTAACATATTAAACATTACTAGAAAACTGAATGACAATATGTTCCAGTAAACAGATGTAAATGTTAGTGCTTATGCAGACACACTACAATCGAGAGTATGGTGTGGGGGGAGTTTTGGCGAAAGGTGGTTAATCTCTGGCAAAATTCATCCCTATATTCAGATGTTACTCAATCACCTCTGCCAGGGATGATTTTTATCCCTAGTCATTTAATGGCTGTACTAAAGTTTTGGTTTTTTCTTTGAAATACACCAATTTGTTCCAAACAGTAGGGTTTTTTTGTTCTAATTCCCTGGGGAAGATATTCCTAGATCAGTGGTCTCCAACCTTTTTATGCCCAAGATAACTTTTTTAATCTAAGGGCAACCCAGGATCTACCCCGCCCCTTCCCCACACCCCCGCCCCACTCACTCCATTCCCCCCACCCCTGGTCACTTGCTCTCCCCCACTCTCACTCACTTTCACTGGGCTGGGAGAGGGGGTTGGCATTTGGGAAGGGGTGCAGGCTCTGGGCTGGGGCCGAGGGGTTTGCAGTGTGGGAGGGGGCTCTGGGCTGAGCCTGGGGCAGGGCGTTGAGGGGGTATGGGGTGCTGGCTCTGGGAGGGGACTCCAGGCTTGGGCAGAGTGTTGGGGTGCAAGACGGGGGTACAAGGTGCTGGATCTGGGTTAGGGCTGGGGCTCAGGGTGCAGGCCCCGGGAGGGGGCTCAGGGATGAGGGTTGGGGTGTGGCCTCCTGCTGGGCAGCACTTACCTCTGGCGGCACCCAGTTGGTGGTGGGTGCAGCGAGGCTAAGGGTCTAACTCGGCCCCACACCACTCCCAGAAGGGAGCAACACGCCCCTGTGGTAGGCCCATGGGTCCGCATGCTGCCCCTCTCTGCTAGCATCGCCCCCGCAGCTCTTCCAGCCAATGGGAGCTGTGGGGGCGGTACTTGCAGGCAGGAGCAGCGCACGGAGGGAGACCCCAGCCCCGGGGCTGCGCTGGCAGCTTCCGGGAGTGGCGTGGAGCCAGTGTAGGCAGGGAGTCTGCCTTAGCAGCAGCCATACTGTGCTGCTGGAGATCGCAATCGACTGGGAGATCCTTTAGGATTGACCAGTCAATGGCAATCGACCGGTGACCACTGTCCTAAGATGCTCCTGCAAAGGATTTATTCTCCTCTGAACAAGTTACCCTCTCTTGTAGGTCTGCCAAAAGATCTCACCCAGGCCACTTTGGTGCTATCAAAACAATTCTGAAACAAGTCTTACCAGAGCCTGAGCTCTCACATCTGCCCCAGCACACACTGAAAGGGGGAGTGGAACTCAAATGATTAAAATTAATAAGCGTCTGACAAGGGAGCTGGATATTTGGAACAAATTGGCAAGGGATCCCTGACCTAAAGAAGCAGAAGAATCGCTGTTTTAATAGCGCCCCGTTTAAACACACAGAGGTGATCACCTTACTGAGAAATAAGGGATATTTTATACTTGTAAGGAATCTGCAATAAGCACAAGAAGGATACAATAGGGATATGGGGCATATTGTGCCACTGACCAAACCCAGAACGCAATAATTTTGCCAGACTGACAAGGTGTGGGACTCCCAGCAATTGACAACAAGATAGTTCTAGTAATGACAGGTACCAATAAAGAGGAAGAGTTCTGCCTCCTTTTGCACAGTAATGATTTCTCATGTGGGACACACCTAGCCATGTCTGGAGCACAAGAAGTCATCACTGAAAATTTTATTTCCTTGTGAAATGTGTGAAAGTGAAGAGCTCTAATTTACATTTCAAAAGACAAAATAAAGTTTTTAAAAGGATACGGTCTGTACCAGGAAACAATGTTCTTCCAGTCAACAGCTCAGCCATAATGCACCCCACTGACCAAATATCAACTGAACAAAACAAAAACAAAAAAATAAATGTAGTCTAGGAAAAATAAAATCTCAACAGAATTACCTTCTTCAATAAGTAGAAATAACTCCATGCTTTGGCGTTAAATACAAATTATACCATGTCCCAGGCCAGCCAACAATGTTCCGTGACCATCAGCTGATACTTGACGAAGCAAACCTAATACCAAATTAGATGAAAGTTTCCCCAGCTGGGCATAATGCCCATCAGGCATCAAAGTCCACAGACGAAGAGGGAAAAGCCTGTTCGAGGCAGACAGATCTCTGTGGGATGGATTTGCACAGCTGCAAGAGGGCCTGGTCTTACTCCTGTCATACCCAAATGGAAACAGATGGAAAGAGAAAGCCACAAAAACATTCAGGGGGATGTATGCACAAGTAAAGAGGAGAGCGTGACAGGAGAACACAAAAAGAAATAAGAGGTATGAAATCAAAGGAGCAGATTTATACTATCTATTTCTATAGGAAGTCATGACCTGGCAAAATGAGAGGAATATCTATGAGGCCAGATATTTTGCTCATTATAATCTCAAGAATTGTAAGTGAATTATTTAAATGAAATCCTGTGAATGCTAATGTAATGATACTCAAGCTGTGGTCCATGGACAGCTGGCTGGCCACACAACACTGCCTCCTCCCATTCAGCTTTACTCAAGTACAGTTGCTATAGTTGCCCCAGTGGTTCATTTACAAATGGAAGGGGAGGGGGGGTTGTGTCCATAAAACAATCCCTATCAAGATGAGAGCTACACGATAAAAAATGAGAACCCCTCTGCTAATGTACCTGTCTGGTTGTAATGCATCCAGTTCAGCATGATCTCAGGAGCCCTGTACCACCTGGTAGCCACATACCCAGTCATCTCATCATCCGTGTGCCGGGCCAAACCAAAATCCAGAATCTGCAGAACAATATAAGAAAGCTGCACATTGTTGTAATGGAAAAATGAAACCTAAATTCTTTAGAACAAATAATCAGGCAGTTTTGAGACTGGGTGGAGAAAGAACTGGATGGAATGATGCAGAGAGTAGATTATGGAACACAAATTAAGGCACTAGACAAAAATACAATAGACCTCGAGTACCAGCATTTATGCAGAGTTGTGTGTGCATAACTTGCCTCTAACTCTACTGTACTCAATTCCAAGCCAGAGTTGTTAGCTTTTACTCTCATGAGCACTAAATTCACACAACACGTAAAAAGTTCAATAGAAGTTTTGCACAAACTTCCTTTCAGCCCCTTGAAAACATACAACAGGTGAGGACTAAAGTATTCCAGGCATTTTAAGTTGAGCTACTAAGAAGCTGATTTGCTTATATAACTTCTGCATCTTCAATGTCCACCATAACTACTCAAACCACAAGTCAAACTAAGTGCATACTATCACCAGATTACCTTCAGCTCACAGTCTTCATTTACAGCTAAGTTACTAGGTTTTAAGTCCTAAAAAAGAAGGAAACAATATTAGCATCAGCCTTGCATAATAACGTATTATCTGCAGTTACAGCAGAGTCTATGCATTGTCTGCATTTGGCATTAACAACCATTTAAATAAGAATGCAACTTTCTTTTTGTGTGGGGGGGTCTCATTCTAGAGCCAATTTTTACTGAGTTTTCTGCTGTTCTCATAGGCCTTCTGTATAAGCAGCAGTCAGTCTTTTCAAGATTCTTTCATAAAAGGCTAATTAAGCCTCAATACCTCTATTAAGGTAATGGAGAGGAGTAATGCAATTTACCCAAAGACACAGCAAGTCAAAGCAGAGCTGGGAACAGAACCCAGGAATCTTAATGTCATTTTCCCCACTACAAGACAACTTCCTGCAATATTCCCCAAAAGCTTTCATCCCAATTCTAAAGCTGCTGTGATGAACGGATTCAATGTCACACCTTTTAAATTATTGATTTCCATACATTTTAAACAAAGTTATCCTAGTACAAATACTCACTCTGTGTATTATGTCAGCCGAATGGATGTACTGTAACACAAGATGACAGATATTTTACAGATCAGTATGGAGTAAACATCCTCCCATGTCCTTACTACTAGAGCATATTAACCCCCGCCCCGCACACACAATTAATTTGCAGCAGGAATTAAGTGGGACTTAAGTGGTGCATAGGCCTTCCAAGGGTCATATGCACAAAGGCGTTTCATACTTAGTCTGTCTCCTTCCAGACACTGAAGAATTCACTGTTACCAACAATGAAACTAGAATAATGATATAAATTGCAGGGATAAAAGATCCACTATGATAGTGCACAGAACAGCTCTTATTCATAACCTTCCAGACTCAGCCCATTGCTGTGCATAATGTGAGAATGTACTCACATTGTGAGTTTCTGGTGGAGCACTATAACAATACTGAATCATTAAGTGGACAGGAGAAAGGGCAACAGAAGGTTACCCTACATGAACTAAGAGAGTGAATAAACTCCACAATCCATTCATGTTAATCTCTGTAAGGGGGATTGTACAGTTCAGGAATTTCCATCTCCTCAGTATTTTGATAGGACTGGTACAAGTACCTTCAGACCCCGAAGAATTTGGTATATAAGAAACTGTACATGGTCATCTGTGAGCTTCTGGCATTTCACAATATTGTTCAGATCAGCCCCCATGAGGTGGGTCACCAGGTACCTAGAAACAAAAGAAAAGGTAGGACAGGGAGAGCCACCAGGAAATACCCTTTTCTCCCACGAAAGACAATTACTAAGCAAACTAGCATTCCCACAGGGCTTAAATGAAGCTTTGCTTCATATGGAACAGGATATTAGAATAACTGACCACTATGGAGACATCCTTCCTGTTCCTCACACACTCCTGAACAACATGTTTTCTTGTTCAATACACATGACTAAAAGGCAGCTCCATTTAAGACTCCTCTTTTCTTTCCATAACCCTTCCTCAACTAAGAAATATCTGAAATAGCAGAGCGATTTTCTTCATTTGCATGGCATTGGGAACATACTGGGACATTTGCCAGTCCAGGTGAGTGGCCATACCAATGCTTCACAGGAAAGCAGAATACCCATGCTGAACTGTGGGATGGAATAGTGGGTGGGGCAAGAAACTCCTCCCTGACCCAGTGGCAATGTCGGCTTATGACCTGAAGCATGAAATTGAATGCCAGTTTTCTTTGGGATATGAAGTGTCCACTGCTTTCCAAACTACCCATATCCATACAAACAAGCAAAAATATTGGTTTGTAAAGTCCTGGACTACACTACTTCAATCCCATATGTTCGGTGAGCAAAATAAGATACACTGAGTCTACACTAGGAGGATTTGCTGATTTAGCTATTCCGGCCAAATTTACTAATGCAGATGTGGTTCTATCAAATGTAAAATGATTGGACAAGGTTTTCCTCAGTTATGACACCCTAACAATAAAGGTGTTCAGGGGTCCATAGAGTCTGCCTTTTTTTCCACCTTGTAACAACTACAAAGAGATTAAAAAGCCAAGAAATTGTATTTTAAACACCAACAATAATTTTCTGTATAAGGATTTTACTCTAATTATTGCTAGTTACTTTCAATGATAAATGCACCTTAGTAATGATATTCCAAAGACACAATAGGTAACTGGCCAGCCATCCAAATATAAATGCACAAAAAAAACCCACCAATACTTTCTATTTTTGTTCTTCTCAGTAAGAAATTTACATCAAAGAATAATAAATTCTAGTGAAACTAGAAGCTATGCCCCCACACAGTCTCACTATACTTTCATACTGACTTGGTCCTCTTTTTCCATTAGTGCAAACAGGCAGAGTACCATTTCTAGACCATCTAAATGTACCAAAGACATGATTCAGTACATCCAAGAGAAAGAGCAGATTGTGAAAGACCATTTGCAATGTAATAGTTTTACATTAGGAAGCCCAAAACCACCTAACTTCAGAAGTTTAGTATTTTTCATAAAATTAAGTGTTAAAAAAACCGTGCTGAAATTTTTTAAAGTTTCAATTTAATTTGTAATTGTGGAAGCAATCTTCTCTGCTGGTTCCCACAGTACCTCAAATAAGATACTCTGGACTCTGCTGATTCTGTAGTGCTTCTCCTAATAGACATTGCTGCCACAAACCCATAAAGAACATAACAATGTTTTGCTATGAAGTAGTATATGAGCAGAGGTATATTCTCCCCTATTCCCTCTGGTAGCAAAGGTCCTTTACCAAGCTCAGAAGCAAGAGTTTTGTCAAATTCTGAATGGTACAGATTTTGTTTACAGTGCTAAGGATGGCAGGGGCCAATTACATTAAACTCTCACTGTATAGTAGTATATAAAACTTGGAGATCTCTCCCCCATCAGAAGTCTATGGGTATGTCGACAATGCAAAAATAAAACCACCCCACAACCTGCAGCAGAGAGTCTCAGAGCCCAGGGTCAATGGACTTGAGGTCAAATTATGGGGCCAAAAATAGTATTGCAGACATTCCTGTTCGGGCTAGAGCCCAGGCTCTGAAACCCAAGGGGGATGAGTCTCTGACAATTAGCAACCACGCATAAATGCAGAGACTTCTACCCTGAAGGCAGATGTTTATATTATGGCATCAAGAGCACCTTAAAAACACCAGAAGTAATGTTTTTAAGAGACCTTAAATTCCACCTTCAGAAGTGTCTTTGGCATTTCAGTTCCTAAGTTCCTAGTCACTTTTGTAAATTTTACCCAAGAACTTTAAATTGGCTTGCTCAGAAGAAAAATCTCTGTGGGAGAGAATCTAAAAATTGGAGATCTTCTATAGTATAGTTTTGTACTTGTTTATGCAAGCCAGGTTCTTCACATTGGAGACCCTTCCCTGCTGAAGGCAAACCCACATCTAAAATCATGGGCATCAAACCATGGGCAGTTTTCCTTGTTGCCATAGTCACTTTTGCATAGTGCATTTGTATCCTACCAATTCAGAAACGTTAGTGTTGTATGAGGAATACTGCCACTCATTCAGTCTGGTTTGAGCTGATGGGCAACTGCGACCTTTCTTCTGTGTGGCCTAAGTTCAAAGCACTCCACTGGTCTTAACTCGGAAATCCTTGATTGTCTAGCTGAAGAAGTATCCCTTAGCTATCTTGGACTCTCAGGCGTGGTAATGTGTAGCTTTTAATTCAATTCCTGTGGAGATCTGCAATGTATCTGAAAAGTCTTCAGGCTCATTAAGCAGCATTCACATAACAGGGATTTCTTTTGTTACCATAACGTCTCCTTCATTCCATGTGGCAAGCAAAGAATGTTGTGTCAATGCATCAGGGCCTGGGACACTGGCGTTAGTACAGCACCCTGAATCACAAGTTACACCTAGCTCTTACATTGCTTTCATCCATTTCTATCACATTGCTTTATAAAAAGGTGGTTAAACCACCACCATCTTCTGTAGATGGAAAAAGAGGCACAGAGGGGATACGTCCATATGCATGAATTGCAGCAATGGCAATATGATGGAACAAAGGACATGAAGGAGATAAACAGCTACCCATGTACCCCTGGTGTGGGGATATGACCCAGCATGGAAGTGAGCATGACTTGAGGTGACCTCAATGTCCTAAAGCATGACACAGCTGAACACTTCAAAGGGGTCAAAGTGCAACCTTAGGACTTCATGCCTAACTTGTGTTGAAACCAAGCACACAATTAACACCCAGCCAGCTCGCTCAACTATGGCATTATAAGATACTTTTTCCTCTAAACTTTCTAGCTGACTTAGCCTTGTTCTTGGACTCGGGTGCCCAGAAAAGTGTTAAATGCTCACCCCAAGTCTTGACTAGACTTGCGGAATTCAGATAAGACAGCTGTGGTTCTTCCCTAAACATTGAAAATGGCAACCATATTGTTGGCCATTGAACCAGTGTATTCGCCACTGTGCAAGCCAAAGGGCTGCTTCCTTTTTGATGGGGAGGGGCAAAGAAAAATAAAATGGAGGCAGGCGACCTAAAGTGGTAAGACCAGATGACTGAGAAAGAGGCACAACGATCAAATTCTATTTTATTTAAAGAAAGCTGAAGGCACTACACTTATCACAGTTTTATTGAGCCAAAAGAGAGATATAAACAAGTAGTAACTGAAAGATAAAATAGCTATTGTGGCTCCATTTAGCTAGTGCATAGTAATGTAAGGGACTCATGGCTGGAAACAAGAGATCCTGGCCTGTTTAGCAGGAGCAGGAATGAGCCAACCAAGTATTGTCTGGTAACGGATTTTACCTAGGAGAATCCTGCAAGACATGTTAATGGAGCACAGACTCAACAGTAAAGATCTGCTTTAAATATGCCTTTGAAGAAAATACAAATACCCCATTTGTCAAATGCTACTATCTGCAAGCCAGCGAGGAGGTCACAGGCCCCAGAGACCACTATCCTTCATATGCCAATGGACTAGCTGAAAGCAGACTTGTAAGAGCACTCCACATTAGGCATACAACAGTCAACAGAGTAATGTCCTTTACGCTCTCTTGTCCTTTGTGCTGCAGAATCACACTTGTGTGGAATCCAAGAACAACTTATGGGTCTAGATATCCATTTATCCACTTCCCCTCTGTCTCACCCTCCATCTGTCAGGATCAAAGACTGTATTTATACAGCATATGACAATACCTTGTCAACTGCTTGCAGCAGCTCACAGCTGTATCCTGCTACAAGCCATTCCCAGGAACATCACGATTCCAGAAATATAAACCTGTTCCATACGGGGCTGGAATTTGGTGATAAACTATAGCAGTTTTGGAGTCACTAAAGTAACCAAAAAAGACTGCTTTCATACTCTCTTTCCAGGTTAATTTCAATCTATAGGCACAGACTCACTGTTTCTCAAAGTTGATTGGTTTCATCTTTAATCCAACATGAGACACAAATATCTACTGGATCATATCTTTTAAAAAATGTATGAATGGCTTGGCACAGGTGGTCTCATTCCAGATAAGGTAAATGCTAATTTCCCAACCCTGTCAATCTCTTCCAAAGCACTCATACCCCCCAAGGCAGGTATCGACTGCATTGCCTGAGCAGCACAAAGGGAGCTGACCAGGACACCCCACTCTATATGCTATGGCTTTGAAGAACTCGTGAATGCACTGCCCCTTTCCTGATTTTTTGTCATTTAAAAAGGGTGATTATTTTACATCATTAGACGAGACTAATGGAGCTAAAATGGGGATTTTCAAAAGGCACTAAAGGGAACTGGGTGCCTTTGAAAACCCCAGCCTAAATATGTATAGGTTGGCTCAGTAAAGAGTAAACAGTGATGGGAGGAACACAAAGGACGCCTACTAGTACCTGAAGGGTGTAAATATAAAACAGGGGAAGAGTTGTTTATGGCATAACAAGGAGATATAATTAGAAGTGAGAGTTTCTGGACAAGGAGAATGATTAGGCCTTGAAATAATCTCACATGCGATGTAGAAGAAGTCCCAACACTTCAGAGGTTTAAAACTAGACTAGACAAGGTGCTAGTAAAAGCACTATAGGGAACAATCCTACACTGGCAGGAGGAAGGATAAGATGATTAATAAGAAATTAGAGATAGAAAAGACCTGTGATTCCAAAACAAAATTTAACTATAATCCTCACAATCCTTCCAAATTTCAACCATGTACCAAGTGCAGCCAGCACTACTATAGTAGTTTGTGTGCTTATGGGGGGGTGGGGGGGGAGGAGGGGAAAGCAGGAGAGAGAGAGGGAGAAGAGGAGCAGGGGAATATGTGACAGTCTTCAAACACGTTAAGGGCTGTTATAAAAAGAGAATGATCAACTCTTCTCTATGTCCACTGAAGGTAGGACAAGTAGTAATGGGCTTAATCTGAAGCAAGGGAGATTTAGGTTAGATATTAGGAAAAGCTGGCTGTGGAATCCCCATCACTGGAGGTTTTTAAAAACAGGTTGGACAAACACCTTTCAGTGATGGTTTAGCCACAGTCAAGGGCCTGGATTATACTTCTCAAGGTTCATTCCAGCCCTACGTTTCTATAATCGTATGCTTGGGCTGCAGTTTTCAAAGATGTTACCTACACATCATTGAATTCTTCCAGTGACTTAGCAGGTGTGAACACATCCAACAGACCAATCACCTATAAAGAAAAAAAAAGGCAAAAAATGAGAAAAATGTGCAATATATTTTGTAATATAATTTGATCTACTTCATAAATGGTTAGTTCCTGTACTGGAGTAGAAAAGATTCACTCCATCTCACTTTTTTCTTCCAAACACATCAAGAGGCCAGGGGAGGAGGGAAGAAATTAGTTTTCATGATCCTGAATACAGCTTATGTTCTTGTGGGGAAAAAGTTTCTAGTTTTAATACATATGGTTGCCATTTTTACCCCAATCATCCATCCAAAGAATCAAATAGGGAAAGGTGAAAAATCAAGTAATGCAACTTGATATTATCAACTGACACAAATGCTATATTCAGTGTTGTTGTAGCCACGTTGGTCCCAGGATATTAGGAGACAGGGTGGGTGAGAATATCTTTTATTGGACCAACTTCTGTCGGCGAGAGAGATAAACGTTCAAGCTTACACAGAGCTCTTCTTCGGGTCTAGGAAAGGTACTCAGAGCGTCACTGCTAAATACAAGGTGGAACAGATTGTTTTGCATAAGTAGCTGACGCATACCGAAAGGGACCATTCAAGGTGAAGTTGGCAATTAAAAACTCCTCTGGTCACAGGGAGAAAAGGAGAAAGGGAAAGCAGCTGGTGGGAGGGACAGTTGTTAGTGCATTACAGGTTTTTGTAATAAGCCATAAATCCAGTGTCCCTATATAGTCTGTGATTTTTAGTGTCTGGCAAAGTTATGAATTTAAGCTCCCAGACGCATCTTTTGAAAGTGTTGTGCAAGTTTAAAATGCTACATGAAATACTATTAGGCTGTATTAGGAGGAGATCACCACCAGAGAGACATTTAAATTGTTTTAGTTAACTAAAACAGCAACGCATCCGATGAAGTGAGCTGTAGCTCACGAAAGCTTATGCTCAAATAAATTTGTTAGTCTCTAAGGTGCCACAAGTACTCCTTTTCTTCTAGCAACGCTGTGTATTCTGGATTTTTTTCTTCAACGGCAAACATATAATATTTTAACAAAACAAGCATCTGAATTTTTGAATTTAGTTAAACATTCAAGTTTTTTAAAATCTGGTTTGTTTTTGTTAAAATTGTTTTTAACTAAAATAGTTAAATGAAATATTAAAAAAAAAAGAAAACTACTGTCAGCCAGATCAACATGAGAAATTTAAAATATTGGCTTCTGCAGCCAACTCAGTCGTCTTCACCTTCATTTTCCTGTTTGTTCATAATCTGGAAAAGAAAAACAAGCTTTCCTGCTTGTTCAGGTCCCAAACGATATTTCAGTTTGGAACAAATTGGTCCAAAGGAAGAAAATATTCTTTCTACAACAGCAGAAGAAGCTACTGCTGTTAAAAGTGAGATTATCACTTCAACAGTCTCTGAATCCAAGTGCTTAAGTGACTTCCACCAGTTCACTCGAGTGACTTTCTTTAAAACATCAGCAGCAAACATATATTTCTTGAATGGTTCTTATTCCCAAACTGGGTCTCTTTTACGACCTGCTGCCATTATAGGTTTTCCCTTCTAGTGAGAAAATGGTACGGGAATCAATGAAGGCTATACTCAGACTTACTGCCCAAACAGTTTCACTTTTGTTTCAACTGTCTGTCCCTCCCTTCTCACATTTATCTTCAGTCTTCTCCTTGTCCAGATCTATTCCGCCCCCAACAATCTTCTATTCATTAAACTTTTTGAAACTTTGTACTTTTAGAGAGAGGTTAGGTACACAAATTTGCAGAGGGACAATAGGGTTGAGGTCTGTTATTTCTCACCTCTATATATTATTTATTTTAAAACATTTTGCTGTTAACAAGCATGTTATCTCTGGAGACATAAATCCACAGTTTGAGAACTGCAAAACTAAGCATCTCTGATGGTATCTTCTAGACTCAGTACTGAGTCCCATTGGGTAGATGAAAAGATTAATCTAAATAATCTATACAGAAGCCCCTGAAAACCCATAAGATTGGGTCCCTAATCCATGAACTATTGGAACTTATTTACAAAACTTTTCTTAAACATTACGTGAATATATTGTCTCATACAAAAGAATTTATAATCCCTATTCCATTATAAGATATCTTTGAGCTATAAAGTATCTTAATTAAAACCATCTTTAGATAAAATGCTTTTTGAGGAAAAAACCTAACCAAAAAAATCCAATTTAAATAAATAAAAGCAGTTTTAAAAAAAATCATTGATTTTTATTCACCCTGTTGAAAACTGAGTCAAAGTATTCATTTAGATTTTGAGACATACCTAAATTATCTTTAATCTCGACGCCATCTTCACTGCAAAGTAGCCCCACTTCCTCTTTCCTTGTTTTCTTTTTATTTATATAACTGAAGAACTTTTTACTATTTGTTTTAATTTCCTTTTGCGAGGTCTAACTCGGCTGGAAAAGAACTTGCTGTTTAGTACGTTCAAGGTGGAGCCAGTCTGCAAGAACAGTTCAGATTCGTACCCTCACTTGTACCTTTCCTACCTATGCAACCTCCATCCTCACCTTTGAATTTTTACTGATCAAAAATCCTCATTCCCCTAAATGCAGGGCGAACTAGTACACTTGCATTACTTCCTGGAAAAAAAATCTATTTACAGGGTCATAAGACTAACAGCTCTCAGATACACTAGAGCAGGGGTTCTCAAACTTCATTGCACCATGACCCCCTTCTGACAACAAAAATTACTTTGTGACCCCAGGAGGTGGGACCGAAGCCTGAGCCCACCCAAACCCCATTGCCCCGGGTAGGGGGGCCAAAGCCCAAGCCCCACCGCTCCAGGGATGGGATACAAAGCTGAAGCTCAAGGGCTTCAGCCCCAGGCAGAGATCCTGCAACCTGAGTCCTGCCGCCCTGGGCTGAAGCTCTTGGGCTTTGGCTTTGTCCCTGGGCAGTGGGGCTTAGGCTTCAGCCCCGGGCACCAGCAAGTCTAAGCCAGCCCTGGTGACCCCATTCAAAGGGGGTCACAACCCACCTTGAGGTCCCGACCCACAGTTTGAGAATCGCTACACTAGAGGGTAAATTCATTTGATGGGTTTTTTTTAAGGTTGCTCTAATTTTTGCCAGTTTGTTTATATTTCCCCTCTCAACAGGCAGATTTTCTAAAAGCATATCTGATAAAGGGACGGCGTTCCACTACGTATTTCTCCAATTTTAGTTCAGTTTCTCTCTTCTCTCACAGAGATTTGCTGAGTTCTGTCTACATTCACACCCCTGCAACACCAATGAAGTTTAATTGTACATGTGTAACTAGAGGTGGAATTTAGTTCTTCCACTTTCAAAGGCAGAATTTGGACAAGTCAACTTTAAGCACATGGTTTCAAGGGCACAAGTTTTGAGGAGCCAAGATTATGCTTTTGGAAAGAACATATTTAGAGAATAAATGAAACAAGTCACAATCTGAACTTCCTCAGATCTGCCCTATGCTGAATCCCAAAGATTACTCAATTTCTACACTACAATAAATACATTATTAGATAGACTTGTTCCAATCCTCTGTTCACATTAACTGTCTTATTTCATTTTCAGGACGAAAACAGCAAATTCATCCCCTGAATAGTGCAAGGGAGCAAGAATTACAAAAGTCATCACACACTTGTAAGGTTTCTTCAGAGGGTATTTCCATCTTACGTAAGAATTAGTCTGACAAATATCTGCATCAGCCCCCAGTTTAGCACAAGACGACAGAACTTGCCTTTTTCATTCCAACTTTCCTTTTGACCATATCACTTTGAATCTGCACATTTTAAAGTGACAAGTTACAGTCTACCCTTATCTTTCATCAGAGAAGTTACAGCCACCCATTATCTACAACACTTAAATACACTCCTTCTGCAGTGTATCATTAACGCAATTCTGAGGAAATTTAATCACTACTACATTCAGAGCCCCAGCCTGACAGTGGACTATCTGTACATAGACTGATCAAAGAACAAAGCATAGTCCAAGATGCTCTGATGCCCAATTATATAACCAGTTGTTTGTAGCAGCAGAGGTATTTCATAGCAGGAGATGCTCAGAGGAAAAAGCTTTTCCTGTAAGGGGTATAGTCAATGACTGTGCCCTCACACACTGGCTGTTTAGAAATACAATTATTATCCTACAATCCTGCGTCCAATTACATAACCCTTCGCAAACAGCCTCAAAGACAACCAAAATCCAATCAGAGCATATAAGTACTATCATGGTGCCCAACGGCATTTCACTTTGTAAAATATTTCACAGATTAATCTATGTGAGACAAAATTATCAAATACTGATTTCTAATTCTATTCTAGAACACTTAATATTATGAATATGCCACTTCAGGTTCAGCAGTTAAAGCAGAGTTCAGTTTTACACTTCAACCACTTCTATGCATGAGGAATGCAACACATTCTCAAAATTATAGCACTACTCAGTACATAACAGATTTTCTGAGAATTAAAGTAAATCTATATAGCATTATGACAGGTTTCAGAGTAGCAGTCATGTTAGTCTGTATCCGCAAAAAGAAAAGGCGTACTTGTGGCACCTTAGAGACTAACAAATTTATTTGACAATAAGCTTTCGTGAGCTACAGCTCACTTCATCGGATGCATGCATGTATCGGATGCATCCGATGAAGTGAGCTGTAGCTCACGAAAGCTTATGCTCAAATAAATTTGTTAGTCTCCAAGGTGCCACAAGTACGCCTTTTCTTTTTATATAGCATTAGACATTTGATGTGCTTTACCAACATAAGACATTTATTTCCTACTCAAAAGAGTTTACAATCTTGAGACAAGATAGGACAATAGTTCAGAGGAGGAATGATATGGTGATTACTGATAAGGAAGGAGGATTTATTTGAAGAAATGTATTTTAAGAGATTTATAGGAGAAAGAAGGTGCCTGCCAGGTTAGAACAGGGAGATTATTCCAGGCACAGGGTTTAGAATGAGAAAGACTCAAAGTAGATGAAGACTGCAATGAAACAAAAGAATTGGGAAGAGCAAAAGTAACAGTACACGATGATAAACATAATTAGCGATAAAATCTCTACTCTAATTTCCACTGCTTACTCCTACTAACTCAGCCCAGTGTGTGGCTGATGCCCAGAACTAGTTAAATAAAATGTTTATCTTGAGGGAAGGTTTCTGCAGCAGTCCACAGCAATTTTGGGAAGAAAAAAACAGCCCAAAAAGGTTCCAGAGAAACTTGGTAGGTGTGTCTATTAGGGCAATACCATCAACACTAGAGCTCTACCCTCACCATGGCATGAAGCAGGTGTTGTTGGGGAATATTCTTCATAATATGCCCGTGTTTTAAAAGTTCCATTTCAGTTAGCAATACGAACACTGTCAAGAAGGACTGCTGAAGTGTCAGAGCCTTTGGTGATCCTGGCAGCTGACTGACATGGCTGATAGCCAACTACACACACTGGAATGAAAAATATGAGAAATTCCAGTCAAAATGCCCAAGAGAATCCATGAATTAAGTTGTTTTGGGATGTTATTTCCTCACTAGATAGAGGCACTGGAAGCAGATTAGGCTCAGCTCACTGCCAAAATTTCAGGAATTTTCTTAATGTCAACCTAAAGCTCATATAAAATGTAAGTTAGAAGTCTCCCTCTTAACATTCTGGAAGCTGTACAAAGAGCTGGAGAACGTTCAGCCATGTGATTTTGCTGCCTCAAAATAGAGTATGGCACTGATGTGCTGGTGCCTTAACGCTGCAGTGAATGAGAATTATTCATCCAAAACCAGATCGTGTCCTAGGGCAATACAGAAGTTCCACACACACACTTCCAGGATGCCAAGGATATATTCTCAAAAAGTCAGAATTGTATTCATTCTCTTACTTTTTGGAGGAGTTCATGGCATAAATTGATGAGAAAAGAAAATAATCCCCAAGGTATACATGATACTACACAAGTGAGAGAATTAAGACAAGCAGCATTTGAAATTCAACACAGATTGGGATCATTGTTTACGTTTAACCTTCCCAGAAAAATCTTATCTTGCTTGCTAAGACTTGCTGCATCCTGTGCACAGAAGTTAGATACAGAAACTGGAGAGCATTTTTTAAAGGATATTAGGGTTGCAAGAAACCTCTGATATTACCTGATCCACTCTCCCAGAGGACCAACTTTAAGACTTCTTGCACAACACAAGAAATTGGAGAGGGCAGAAATACTGCTATTTAGCTTCTTTAAAAAGGTATCTAACTCCAAAAATAATGTACATTTTACTGATCATCAACAGCATGCTCAATGATGCAGAACATAGTAAGGGCAGGTCTACACTACAAACTTGCATTGGCATGGCTGTGCTTTTGTAGTGCTTCTGGTTAAGACTCTCTAAAGTGACAGCAGAGAGCTCTCCCATCAGCTTAACAACTCCACCTCTGCAAGAGGCAGTAGCTATGTCAGCAGGAGAAGCTCTCATGCCTACACAGCACAGTCTACACGGGGAGTTAAGGTTGGTATAACTACATCGCTCAGGGGTGTGGATTTTTTCACACCCCTGAGTGACACAGTTATACCGAAATGTGTTATGTAGACCTGGCCTAAGACAATGTCTCTATCAAAAGGCACTTACAATCACAATTCTACATACATAGCTTAAAAAACAAAAAAACAAAAAACACAGCACCAATAACCAGGATAGATCAATTTATCACATATTGGTGCAAATATTTTTCTTTTTACAATAGATACACAACTGCACTATTAGGATGATTCATACTGTGTTCTAAGAAGGGATCCGAAAGAAGGGTAGATGTTTGGCACACTGCCACAGACATTCTCCGCAGAAGGGATAGCGTGACAAGAGGCACAGGGATGAAAGTGGGAGAAGGACAGAGGAAGCAATAAGACAGAAGGTATGGCCAAAGCAGAGGAAATGAGGAAGAATTCAGAGTAGGAAGAGACTACAGAAGAAATTAGATGGAGCGGAGTTATGCAGAGCCTTAAACATGAGGATGAGAAGCCTGAACTTGATACAGAGGCAATGGAAAATCAGTGAAGGAATTCGAAGATGTGGGCAAGGGAACGAAGTGCAGTGGGTATGAAAGATAGCGTTTGTATTCCCCCTCTCAGTCTCATGGCCCAGGTACAAGGTAAGAAAATGGGGGACAAAGTTCTCCCCATGCTACAGTCCAAAGGTTAGGCTTTCCTCCCCTAACCTAGGATGTGAGCTCTCTGGAACAAGAACAAAACTATATGGTTCCTATAGTGCCTAGCACAATGGGGCCATGATCCTTGATTGAGACCTGCTGTAATACAAATAATAAAGTCGGGGCCAAGGACAATCTTTGTCAGTGAAGAATGCAATAGCTGAAGAGACACAGAATTCACAATAAAACCCACCCAGTGGGAACACGAAAAAGAGACAACCACCTCTTCCTAATGTTTGGAGAGTCCCAGCATCATGGAAGATAAGTCATCATGTCTCAAGACACTTTCCCCACATCCATCTTTGCAAGGGCAGTGGCAACTAATGCTAAGATGAGCAATTGGAGCCACCGGGCAGGGGGGAGGCAGCAGGGGGGGTTGGGGTTCAGCAGCACTACTGAAGCCCTGACTAGAATAGGCACAGCAGGAGGAAAGTCAAGTGACATTTATCTTACCTCACATGCAAAGACTGACCTCAGAGTGGATGGAAGAAACCAAACCTCCCAGAATATCGTAAAACGTGTTAAAAGCACAAATGTCAGACAGAGCACTAAATCAATTAGGCTCATCTTATTACTTAACATACTGTGAATCAAATTGAGGCTTTACTAAGAAATAGTTATATTGCAAGCCTTTCTTCATTACTGAAGGTTAGTTCTCTCAAAATACCCTTTTAACCGTTAAACTTTCGTGGAGTTACAGGAAACTAGACCAATTTATTACTATTAAGGATCTTCTATAAGCCCAGTAAAATATACTTAACACCCAAAATCAACTACAACAAGTATGCAACAGTCATCTGTTTAATAATCAGGTACTTCTCCCATCTTATGTTTTCAATCAGGTTACTCTAAGGAGGTTTGGTCACTTTCAAAAGCATTTACACCATTGCTTTTTCCCTCAGTCCTCCTTCCCAACACTTACTGAACATCCTGCAAATCAGCACTTCCCTCCCCCCAAAAGACTTGTAGCAGACCTTAACTAGGGGTGTCGATTAATCACAGCTAACTCATGAGATGAACTCAAAACAATTAATCGCAACTTAAAAAGTTAATAGCGATTAATCTTAGTTTAAATCACACTGTTAAGCAATAGAATACCAATTAAATATTTTGGGATGTTTTCTACATTTTCAAATATATTGATTTCAATTACAACACCCAGAATATGAAGTGTACAGTGCTCACTTACTATTATTATTTTGATTACAAATATTTGCACAATAAAAAAAACGAAACAGTATTTTTAAATTCACCTCATATAAGCACTGTAGTGCAGCCTCTATCATGAAAGTGCAATTTACAAATGTTGGATTTTTCTTGTTAAATAACTGCACTCAAAAACAAAACATTGTAAAACTTTAGAGCCTACAAATCCACTCAGTCCTACTTCTTGTTCAGCTAGTCGCCGGGACAAACAAGTTTGTTTACATTTATGGGAGATAATGCTGCCTGCTTCTTATTTACAATGTCACCTGAAAGCGAGAACAGGTGTTTGTGTGGCACTTTTGTAGCCATCATTGCAAGTTATTTATGTGCCAGATATGCTAAACATTGACATGCCCCTTCATGCTTCAGCCACCATTCCAGAGAACATGCTTCCATGCTGATGACACTTGTTAAAAAAGTAATGCGGTAATTAAATTTGTGACTGAACCCCTTGGGGGAGAATTGTATGTCTCCTGCTCTGTTTTACCTGCATTCTGCTATATATTTTATGTTATGGCAATCTCGGATGATGACCCAGCACGTTTGTTTTAAGAACACTTTCACTGCAGATCTGAGAACGCAAAGAAGGTACCAATGTGAGATTTCTAAAGATAGCTACAGCACTAGACCCAAGGTTTAAGAATCTGAAGTGCCTTCCAAAATCTGAGAGGGACGAGGTGTGGAGCATGCTTGCAGAAGTCTTAAAAGAGCAATACTCCAATGCGGAAACTCCTGCTGGTGGCATCTGACTCAGAGGATGAAAATGAACATGTCAGTCCACACTGCTTTGGATCGTTATCAAGCAGAACCCCAGTGTCACCAGCATGGAAGCATGTCCTCTAGAATGGTGGTTGAAGTATGAAGGGACATCTGAATCTTAAGCACATCTACCACGTAAATATCTTGCGACACCAACTGCAACAGTGCCATGTGAATGACTGTTTTCATTTTTAGGTGACACTGTAAACAAGAAAGGGCAGCATTATCTTCTGCAAATGTAAACAAACTTGTCTGAGTGATTAGATGAACAAGAAGTAGGACTGAGTGGACTTGTAGTTTTACATTGTTTTATTTTTGAATGCAGTCATTAATTGTACATTTGTAAGTCCAACTTTCATAATAAAGAGATTTCACTACAGTACTTGTATTAGGTGAATAATTTCTTTTGTTTTTTACAGTGCAAATATTTGTAATAAAAAATAAGTATAAAGTGGGCACTTTACACTTTGTATTCTGTGTTGTAATTGAAATCAATATATTTGAAAATGTAGAAAACATCCAAAAATTTAAATAAATCGTATTCTATTGTTTAACAGCGTGATTAATCACAATTAATTTTTTTACTCTTGACAGCCCTAACCTTAATTAATTTTCTACTAAAAAAAGTACCCATTCTTCTGACTCACTTCTGTCACCTTCTCAAAGTACTAAAAAACGTTTTAATTGATACCTAAATTCCCATACTACAAGACTTTGAATGTAGTCATGCTGGAGGTTCAGTTTACTTATCACTGGGTTGGTCTGCATTTGATCAAGCTTTTCACAGCTATGAACATCCAATTTCCCACACATTGCATGTCTCTGGGCATCTCCGAGGACAGTGGTTTCCAAATGTTAACAACCTGTGAACCCCTGTCACTGAAATGTCAAGTCTCACGGACCCCCTCCTAAAAATGAGTATTTCCAGGGATTTTCTCCTTGACCTGAATATAAATTATAAAAGCAGTGATCTTGGAAATATAAAATTGTTTTTATGACATGTTTATTACACACTATTTATTACTATTATTATCATTACAGTATTTTATTACATTATGAAAATGGCTACACTCTTCCAAGATCTCATTTTCATAGCTTGTATCACTTTGAATAAGCCTGTTATAAGACAAGGCTCCTATGCTTCATCAAGGAGTATCAGATGTGAAACCGCAGGAAGGGATTTAAGAAGCCAACTCAAAGAGTTCCTCCTACACAAGCATTCAGGTCTTGAGCAGTCCAGGCAAACAACGCACGTTACAACAAATCTTAAACTTGTTCTTCATAGTAATTTTAAAAACAACACTAGCTGCCTATTTAATTTTAAAAACAGCAAAATATATCCACCTCCCTTTCCATTTTTTATAAGAAGTCTTAAAGTTTAAATCTCCTCAGTGTGATAGATAGGCTTGCTTTGATCTGCTTAGCTCTTGGAAGTCCAGGGGCTCTGGGCTGCTGGCCCTGTGCTGTCCAGGGTGCCTAGGGACAGCTCTGTCTGCCATTAGGGAATTTTTTTCCCCCGAGAACCCCCTGTAACATTTCACGAACCCCAGTTTGCAACCACTATCCTAGAACTTACATTTTCATGTTTCATATGTTTAAGTAGCCGTAGTTCTCTGTAGGTCCTTTTGGCGTGGATGATGGACTGAAATGGTCTGGACAGCTTCTTCACAGCCACTCGCAGCCCAGTTTTTCTGTCAAAGGCAGAGCTACAATTTAAAAAAAATAAAGTTACCAAATGTAAAAAATACTTTAAAAATAACTAGGGATTGAGACTGAAATAACTCATTTCCCCCAGTGAAATTAGTCCAAAGTACCCTGTGCCACATTTTAAAAAGCCACCTTTCCATACCTATGTTTGGTTTCCAAGGAAAAGTGGCAAAGAGCTAGATGAATCCTTTGCATCAGGATCAGTGGAAGGGAGGACAGGAAAGGGGTTTTGCAGAAGAGGTGTGTATACCGTTCTTTAAGAAAGCAGTCTGATGCATACCCTCAAAATATTTGTATAGAACATTTTAATTTACTTTAGAATTAAGATGTGGCAAACACACGCAGTCTCTCTCTCTCAAAAATCAATACAGTAAGAGAGAATCAAAGTCTTCAAGTCTTTTTTAGTTGGAGAGCCTGGCCTTGCAAAAATACGTAATTTACAAGGAAGTGTCCTGCAAGATTCCCTGAACATTTCACAGCTCAATGAGAAATCCCTTACGAAGCTTCATTTCAGTTTATTCAACTAGTTCAGTTCGATTACTAGTTCATTCCAAGTTAAGAAACAGATTGGGAATTGAAAAAGTAGGAAAGCTTGTATTCCCTCTTACAATCTATGAATAAAATACTAGTGTAAGGATGAGATATACTAGTTCTAAAATCTTGAACAATATGACGACCAGACAAAATCAATTCAATTCACTAACTACATACACTGCTACCTTTAATAAAATCAATTTTAAACGGAAAACATGCTTTGATATTTTTTTCTTATGTATCAGCACATTTAAAGTAGTTTTATTTAACTAATCAAACCATAACTGTTTCGGGCATTTTAAATGAATTCCAGTTTCCATCCAAACAGAGCTTGACATGAATCAAGAATAAAAAGCTAATCTCCAAATTAAAAAATGCATCATTCACCATTTTCTAACATAACAAAACAAATAAAACTTAAGAGTCTGAGTAAGTGTCTGTTAAGCTATATAATTGCTTAAAAATGTGTACAGATTTAATGTATCCTCCTGGTTGGCAAAAAGTAGTACTAAATGTATGTAAAGACTATACTTAGTTGTAAATCAACATGATTTAATGGTTACCAACTAACGAGAATCAACCTCTCTTTAGGGGAAAAAAGGTGTAAATGCAAAACAAGTTTAAAACTGATTTACAATCAATGTTTCCTGCCTGATAATTTAAGTTGCTTTGATTTAAATCAATCCATCCTGAATGTTATCACAAAAGATTTTGACATAGATGAAAAGCATTATTCTATTACACCTAAGATATATCCCCACACAATATTCCAGAGCCCTAGCTGAGAATTTTAGATTCCAAGCACCAACAAAAGATAGATATTTAGCTGTGAACAACTGAATACCACTTCTGCTTTATTCCCCCTTTGGATGTTTTTGAAATCTAACTTCTTCTTGTTTGTTGAAAAGAAGAGAGAGGAAGAGGTAGAGGATGTGAAATTGATGAAGTTAAGCTTAATAGTAAGATAATGGAGAAAGGGTACAGAGAATGGAAGAGAAGCCAAGAGTATTAGGACATAATTTGCCCATTTCACAGAACATTTATTCAAACCAGCCTGCCTCTCGATTCAACTAAGATCTATAAAGACCATTTCCCTTGATAATCATGAAAAGGAAGGGAAAGCTCATGTTTACAAGTTCAAAGTGGGAAGCAAGGCCAGTAATGGAAAGTCCATCACCACATCTCACAGAAGAGAAGTCACAGCAGGAAAAGCATATGCATACTAAATCCACAGCTTTATACAAGTCAGAAATAAAAACTAAATATATACCCGCTCCAAACCACAGTCTATTTATCTTCTATAAAATGAAGTCACATTACTTATTAGTGTGACTTGCTAAGTTTCACTTAAGAAAAATACCCCTGTTAAAATCCGTGTGCTCTCTCCACTCAGAGTGCTGAAATGAAGCTTATGAAAAACTTGGCAACTATGTAGCCGAACACTTAAATTTTTTTCAACCAGCAACCATCATCTTCCATATGTTCTCTATTTTGTACTATTGCGATATGAAGAGAGTACTTCTAATCCTTCTCTGCAGAACAACAGTAGCCCCTTCTGTGCAGGAGAGTACATTCCACTGAAACAGCTCACAGAAAAAGATATGGAAATAAAGCTGGAAAAGTCTCCCAGAGATCACAGAAGCCTCAGACTGCTGTAGTAGAATTACTAACCCCCAATGCTTTGAATTAATCAAAATGCGTTTGAAATCTACTATGCTCTTCATCATTTGTGTGTATTACTTCCTACACTTCACTAAATTGGACAATCAAAATAAACTAGTACTGGTTTTATTTTGTTTTGATTGCTTTTTCATCTCAAGTTCTCAAGCACAATTACAACGTATCAATGTTGAAGTAGCAAACCCTGCAGGGGAATATTTCAAATACTATTTTCATTTTCTGTTTCATGCAAGCTTTTTTTTAAAAAAAAAATACTACACACAAAATCTGAATTTAGGGTCTACACACAACAGCATAATTTTAATGAGACATGAGGTTTTTTCCAGATATACTTCACAGCTCCAAAATAAAATCTTAGTCATCATAATCCAAACTAGACGGATGTCAATTGGTCATCCTCTTTAAGGCTCCATCTCTTTCAACTGCAACAGGTAGCATACAACACAGTTTAACAATCTCTCTTGCCTTGGAAAAAAGAGAATCCTCTGCATATTTATTTCACCTTCACAACTGCAATCACTATTACCACACTTCTCACTTACCAGAACACAATATACTGCTTCCAGAGCATCCCTAACCCTGCCAACCAAGGAAGCAAGGGATTGGAATTCTTCGCTAGGTTTTCCTTATTTACCACAGAAAATAAGGAATAACTTCAGTTAAACAGATGCAGTTACAGTGGTGCAATAGTGATGTGTGATGGGGAGGGAGGAAATACAATTTTAAAACTAATTCTACCTCCACTAGGCCACCGTTCTGTTCCTAACAAGCACATATAGGCTACATCTAGTTTGAACTTACATAAATTGATCAGATGCCTCCAATAACCTGAAGGAAACAGGGTCCAGGGAAGTTAAAAATGAAAACACGACAACTACTTGACAGTTAAACCTCCTATGGCTTCAGTGTGACAAGAGTCTTCCTACTTTGTACTTGAGCAGTGCTAGAAGTAAAGATCCTGACCCAAACTAAGGTCCCTACACTCCATATATTTCCTTTCAATATGCTCCTCAAACTGGAGAATATTTTATCCTTAAAAAATTTCTACATTATTCTTTACAGTTAGCCTTCTTTATGGAGAAGAGCAATAAGCCAGAAAACTTTACAGAAAGACACCTCACCCACACTTTAGTACTGCCATAGCCTAAGTAGACAAAACAGAGAGCTTACAGTGGTGCAGGTGCAACACTGCAGCTGTGAGCTCTCTAGTGCAGCCACTCAAGCTCTCCCATCGACTTAATTCACTCCCACCGAGCAGCAGCAGCAATGTCTGCAGGAAAAGCTCTACCACCAACATAGCGCTGTCCACACCAGCGCTTAGGTTGGCTAAATTAAGTTGCTCAGGGGCATGGCTTATTCACACCCCTAAGTGACGTAAGTTATACCGACATAAGTGCTAGTGTAGACATAGCCCTAAATAGACAGTTTCCTCCCTGAAGAGCTTACATTTATTAGGGCACGCCCTACAGTCTGGGGACCTCTGTTTTAGGGGTTTGTACAGTGCCTAGGACAACAGGGCCCCAACGTCACTTACAATCTTTAGGTGGTACCAGAATACAAATTATTTTTAATAGTTCAATTCTTGTTTTCTTTGCACCATATTCTTTTATGCTCCTATATTAGAAAAATTTTTCCACATTTAGAACACTCTAAATATTAAGATAAGGTTTTTTACAAACCTACCAATTTTGCCCTTTTCTACTTGTAAAATTTATATTTTTCTATGTAACTTTAAGGGAACTGACAATATATCTTTAATTTTGCACTTCACATGTTTAACTTACAGAACAGTTCTCCCCCTGGCCCTCATAAAAACAAATCACTGTGGTACAACAGCATCATCAGTTGATGTCATTAGCAGTAAAGCTCTCTGGGAACAATGTTTGTAAAAAGCTACTGCAAAGCAAGGGAGCCACAACTTTGCTCAACTTGTCATGACTCCCAGGGCAGCACCCAATTAACATAAACAAATAGACTGTATCCACTTGAATCAAGATATCTCAACAGACTGGACTTTAAAGTTGTACATTGTAGCCAGCTTTGTGTTTAAAATATTAGTCATCCCTGCTGCAGAGCCAGAAGAGGAAGGGAGGAATCCCAAGAGAGGTGTCAATGTATCCAGTACAATAACTTTTCACACACCATAAAAACAATTAACATTAGATGTCAGTACTACAGAGATACTCTCTACCCCCAAATTATAACAGTTTTAAGTTAGGTCATATCTGAGGCCTAGAAACAGAGCTTCTCTAAAGATTTTTGAGCATGCTGAGTAATTTTTGGCTGATGTAGATGACTGCCTAATGCTTTTACAAATAAGAACACAGAGCTACACAACGGCTGTTACATTGGAAAGTGTTTTTTAAACACTACCTAAAATCAGCATTTATTACAACCTTAGAACAGTTGCATTAAATCTATCCATTATATTTCAGTTGAAAAAGACGGTTGAGGAAGAGAAGCTCATGACAAGTAGAAACTATAAATCCCATTTTTAAGAATGATAAACGTGAGTTTAGGATTTACATGCCTCTGTCATAAATCACAGCTTGCAAGTTTCACAGCCAGTTAGGCTCTATCATGGATGCAATTCAGGAAATTGCCTCATTACCTCCTAACTTACCAGAACACACACCACTTTGAGTTGTGATTGTATGTCACTTACACAAAGCTAACCCTCTAAGAATAATCTCAGAACAAATCCAGAGAACTACTGTCGAGACAAGATATGTTTTTTCAGCGGTCTGAAACTAAAGAACTGGCAAAACTATTCTTCAAGTAGAGTTTGTTTAGAAACTGGGTAACATTATCAGTCTCTTTCAAATCTCACACTAATTCTGTTCTGCGTATCACTAGCTGCTATGCAAGCAAACATGCTACTCATCGAGTCCCGTTAGTGGTATCCTCTTTTTTGTCCTGAAGACTGTTTTAGAGACCACCAACCCCATTGTGTAAGCAGGAAATCTATGGCCTTCAAAATGTTTGAGAGTCCTGTTTACATATTACTAAGACCACAGCCATTTACAAGTTCAGTCCCTATATATATGGCAGACACCACAACTCCAGCATACAGCTATAAAAAAAGCATGTATTTCAGCACCTCTTCCCGGCCTGTGTTTGATCATATTAAGTCAGCATCAGTTCGCAAAAAGCTACAATACCAGATATCCATGAATATTACTTTGCTGTACAGTGAGTAGTTCAGGATGGAAAATGACTCACAATATTCCTCCACTTCTTAAAATTCAAGTTCTATAACAAGTTCAAACTCCTTGACCTCACTTTCAAGGCTCTGCCCAGCACCTCCTCATGTGTATGGCTTGTCTCCTGCTACACCCCTGCTTGCATGTTCTGCTAATGCCACCTGCCCTACTAAATTGTTTTCAGGCTCCTCCCAGTGAACTCCATGGCTCCTTTCATGCCATGCCCCACACCAGAAACACCCTTCTTCCCCAGCAACCTTGCTTTCTTCCAAGTCCCTCCCATTAGCCAGAGGAAATGAGTTTGTCTTTCACCATGTAACATGCACCCCACATGGATACTTCATATATAGACACACTACAACCATTCACAAACAAATCAAACCACCCGATAAACCAATTAAGTTATTTCTCCTACAGGTTGGAAAGGTAAAAATAATGATTTCTATTTTATTATTTTATTTTTAAATTCAGAAGTGATCAGATACTTTGGTGATGGATTGGTGAGCGTGAAGATAGATGCTATCCCAAAAAACACTTTAAAGTAGCAATGATTTTGAAAACTATTTGAAGAGATGTGAGGTTTTTACTTAATTTCCCCTTAAAAATTTAACATTTACAGTTCCTTAAATGTGCGGTAGTTTTTTTTTTCTTTAAAACTAAAGGGAATTAGCTGTGTAGCATAACATGCAAGAAACTCAGAGTCTGGGTTTGAGCCTTTGATTTTTGACTCTCAACTGATAAACTCAGTACTGTGTATTTTTACAGTCTACTATTCTTTATAAAGAATACCTCTTTTCGAAGAGCTACATAACCTATAACATTCTTCCCCAAACTAAGTACGGCCTTAAAGAGGCAATCTAGAGCATTTACGGACTGAGGCCTTTTATACATTAGGCAAAAAAGCTGTTGTAAAAACACATTGCTTGGAACACTTTGAACTTGCAATGCCTGGGCAACACTTTGTATCTACACATAACAGATGTTCAACACATTTTATAAGTACCAATTGCATAAAGTGACTGAAACATCTGGGACAGTTTAGTTTGGATCTAGCTGACCCCATGCTGTAACCAATGATTTCTCCTCAATATGGTCAGGAAGCCAAAAGAGTTGCACCAGCATCAATTCTGTCACTTGTCCCAATTCCATTCTACAATGTACCTTGCATTTGGAAGTTAATCAAAATCTCCTGTACCTAACAACCACATGGAAGCATTCTGAAACAGATGCTTCAGGAATCCCAGAATGAATTGATGCCAACATGATTGTAGAGTGCACTTCATGTGAATGCACAATAAGAATACAAACAACAACAGCTATGTTGCATGAAGATGCTAAACTGTTGTAAGAGCAAGCAGCATAAGCATTTCACACAATAGGTGTTACTGCAATGGTTTCATAAGTCAGAATAGGCAACTTCACTGACTACACCAGAGTTTCCCAGACTTTTGAAAACTGAGCTGCCCATCTTTCATCTTTCTTCTATTCTTTTTAAATCAAGGACGAGACTTAAGAACAAACAGAGATCTGCCTGTGCCTTCTCTCCCAACTACTGCACCCCATAATTTGGAAAACACTAATCTACAGGACTTGTTAGCTCTGTTATTTATGTTTGAGTAAGAGTCTTCTCCCTAACAGCCTAGACATTCATCCAATTTAACCCCCTCACCTTGGTGTGCAAGTAGTGATGCATGCTAGTACATTTTATCTGCATCACTGCCTGGGGAGTTTTCTATCTTGAGGGTGTTAATCACACTAAAATCATAATCCTGTGTTTGCAGTCTCAATCTGGTACAATGAAAATTAATTTGATGCCTCATTCAACACAGTGACTTTACATTCGGATCAGGAAGGAAAAGATGTGCCAGACCAGAGCAAGTCCTTGTGTGAATATAATAAACTTTGATAATCTGCAACTATTAGCTACATGTTTGAAGCTGCTTCCAACAGAAAATACAACTTCCTCTGCTACTAATGCAATTGCACAATCTTTAAAGGTTTTGACACAGCAAAACAGGAAGTTCATGATGCAAACCCTTATGTTATATGGGTAGTGGAAAGAAATATTTGGAAGTAATGCAAGCATTTTGGAAAGCACAATAGGAGTTGGGGGTAGGAGCAGACCTTGCTCATTTTATTTTTTTTATTTTATTTTTAGGATTGACCCTGCCACAAGGCACTGAGCACCCTCAACTCCTATTGATTGTAGTGGGCAATCAGAACACTCAGCATCTCAGGAGATATCAACCAACCAACAAGGTCAAGCCCTTATCTTACTACTTCAATAAAGCTCAGCCTTTCTACAGTAAAACTTTGGGGGGAACACATTCATACTATTAGAACCTGTTTAACCTTTATACAAAAGATAAAGGACAAATGCTCATATACTTTTAGTATAGTATACTTTTAGTACATAACAATTTTAATAGAGGTTATTTAAATGGAACTTTGCAAACAATTTAGTATAATATAATCACCCTTTGTTAAAAAAACAAACAGCTGACAGTTTGGGTTTTTTAAAAGCTACAGTGTATACATGACTATTACTTTTCTTCATTAGTATTGTTTACTTGAGTCCTACACTGTAGATATAAATTTACATATTGCATAAAAATTCATTAACGCATGCTCACTTCACACATTCGAGGAGACCACAGTGTGGAAACACTATTACAAAATCTTCATCAGGGTCTGACATACTGGGTGCAGAAAAGCTTTAAACACTATATGCATTCATAAGACATTCATGTTTTACATATTCTCTCTTTTAAAAAAGGGCAAAGCCGCCTAAAAAAGCTTTCACGCATCACTGTGATTTGACTGCAAAACTGAGGCTAGTCAAGTAGACAAATTCATTTCCTATTCTATATTTTGAAGACCAAAACTAATAAGCACTGTTGCATTATGAAATGAGCAAAAATACTTGATGCAACAAGGGAGTACAACCTTTTTAATCATGCTGCTGTGACTACAGGCAAGTCAAGCTCTGCAGATACACATCTTATCTGTATTAGTTTAAGAAAAGATTAAAGACCAGAATGTTTTTTTTTCCTGACAGTTATGTCCACACTTTCACAGCTCTGACAGCAGGATTTTGCTACCATAGGCATCTACACATAATTTTCTCACTCAGGAAAGACCACGAATTTCCCTATGTTAACCTCCCATGGCCAGTGGTATGGAATTGTTACCTGTAAGAGCACTCCTGGCAGACAGGGCAAGGCAGAAGAGATCACCTCATAGCCTTTCCCACCACATCACCGTCCTAGTATCAACAAACCTCTCTTTAAAATCACCCCAAATGCCACCCGCTCTGCAGTTCCCAGCTGAAACTGGAACAAGAGCTACCAGGCACCTGTTCTGCAAAGCAGACTTTGGCACGCCCCACCACTCAGTAACTAAAGGGGGTGGGGGAGAGGGAGGAAAGTGTGCGGATTAATACCCTGGAGGAAGAGTGGGACAAGACTATCTTCTGTGAAATTGACTTTACCACCACCTGCCATGTGGTGCAATCTGCTGCATCCCACCGCGGAGACGCTGCTTCTGCAGCGGTTTCTCCACTAATCTAGGGATAAAAGCCACCCGTGGGCAAGGCCGATTCACCCATCTTGGGGGCAGGAGGAAGGGGGCGAACCCCACCGAGGGCAGGGAACCCCCCGCCCTCTAACTCAGTCCCCGCCCCCGCACGTGCAACACCGACGGTCCCCCCGAAGTGGGTGAGAAGCCGGGGCAGATTCCCCACCTCCCCTCCACCCCCCGAGAGAGCGGGGGGGGGGGCGGGGTGCAGCTCAGACAGGCAGATTCCGATCCAAGCAGCCTCCCTCCCGTGCGTCCTGCGCCCCCCCCCCCCCCGCCCCCGGACTCACCAGACGGAGCCGTAGGCCCCGGAGCCCACCGGGGACAGGTTCTGGTAGCGCTCGGGCACCTCCCAGACCGTCTTGTTCAGCTCCTGCCGGTAGAACTTGGGCCGCTCCTGAGACATCTCGGCTCCGCAGCCCGCCCCGCCCGGCCAGGCGGGAGGGGGGACTCTGCCGGCGGCCCCAGCAGCGGCTCTTCCTCCCCCGCCCCCCCCCTGCAGAGAGAGGGGCAGGTCTGCACCCCTCCCTCCCCTCAGGGGGGCCTCGGGCCGCCGCCGGCCCCCCCCCTCACCACGGCCCGGGCCAGTGACCGTTGACAGCCGCCGCGGACCCCCCCCTCCCCTGTCGCGCGCTGCTGCCCCCGCAGGGGCCGCGGGTGTCTCGTGCAGCGCCTCCCCCCCCCAAAAAAACCCCCCAAAAAGTGGGGGCTGTCCCGCGCGACTGTTAGGGTTCTCCTCACGCGCCCCCTGCGTGCTCCCCACTGTCACCCCAAGGGGCGGGACAGCGCGTGTGTGAGGGGAGGGGGGGGGTCCTGAAAGGAACCAGATGTTGATGCGGGGGGGGAGGGAGACTCCTCTCACAGGCAGAGCAAGGCAGGCGGCGAAGGCGACTCCGGAGTGACCTCCCCCGCCCGTGCCCAGTGGCACTGCCCAGGCGATTCCGCCTCCTCCCGGAACCCCGACCAATCGATCGCGCCCCGCCGCCGCCGCCGCCGCCTCGCGAGAGCTGAGGCGCACAGCGCGGCGATGACCCAATATGGAACCAGCGCCCACCGCCCTCCTCTCTCGCGAGAGCGGCCTGAGACCGGGCTGGGGGCGGAGCTAGCGGGGCGCGGGGAAGCCGCGCGGCGGGCGGCGTGGGCGGCGAGCCTGGCGCGGAGGAAGCGGCGGCTGGGCCCGGCTCGGCTCGGCTCGGCTCCCTGGAGCCGGGCTGCTGCTAGCGGCGCCGGGGGCGGCTGGGCCCGGCTGCTGCTAGCGGCGCCGGGGGCGGCTGGGCCCGGCTGGGCTTGGGGGAGAGAGGCAGGGGGCCAGGCCTGGTCATTGCTGGGCATGGGGCTAGCTGGCTCTGGTACATCAGAGGCGACCGGCCCCTGTGGGTCTGGTGCCTCGGGATTCATTTCACTTCCTCCCCCCCCAGTGACTGACTTCTCCCAACTCAGCCCTCTGCCCTGGGGCCGTCTGCACGCAGGAGCCCACGGAATAATGGGGCGGAGGAAAGCTGCGAAATCCTCTCCAGGATTTCCCGTGCCTTGTGGCCCTGTCTTCTGGGCTGTAGGCGCTTCGGGGGAGCCGCCTTTTGGGGGCTGGGCGGTGCAGAAGGATCCGCAGCGGAGCGAGCAGCTGTGTAGGGGCTTTGCGCCGAGCTCGGGTCTGAGAATTGGGAAGCAGGGGGATGTAAGCCTTTGCTTGAGAGTGCAGCATGCGCTGAAATGCCCTGTGAAATGGAGCTCGAGCTCAGTGTCGGCACCAAATAACGGAGTGAAGTGGCTGCCCCAAGGTCACGCAACAACAAATAAGTGGCGGTCAGCCTTTGAATGCAGGGGCCCCTCCCTTTAAGCGCTGGACCATGCTATCTTTCACTTGAGGTGGCGAGTTTTGTAGGCGCTACGTTATTCAAGACAGACGGGAGTCACCAAACTGCTTCTGAGTGGCAAATGCATGAAACGCTGGTTATTTTGCAATTACATAAAATTGGGTTTGAGAAAGTAGGTGGATGCAAGAAAAACCAAAGAACTGCCCTAGAAGAGGCCATTAAAATACTGGGGCTATCAAGGTGCCTGATCTTTTTGCTTCACTATGTACCGTGCAGCGGATGAAAAGTTTTATGAGCTGTACATGCGCTTTTCTTCAGTATCTGTGCAATATCCACAGACACGGCCCCCGTGGGGTTGGAGGAGGGAGGGGAGAAGCTCAGACCCAGGTCACCCCGGGGGAGGGGAGGGAAAGGAAGGGGATCGGACGTGGCCTCCATGGGGTTGGAGTGGAGAGGCTCAGACCCAGTCACTCCGGGGGGAGGAGAGGAGGGGATCAGACGTGCCCCCATGGGGTTGGAGGGCACGGGATCAAACCCGGTTACCCCATGGGGTTGGAAGAGGAAGGGAATCAGACGTGCCCCCCATGGGGTTGGAGGAGGGCGGGGAGAGGCTCAGATGTGCCCCCCATGGGGTTGGAGGAGGGAGGGGATCAGACCCGGTTACCCCATGGGGTTGGAGGAGGGAGGGGAGGGGATCAGACGTGCCCCCCATGGGGTTGGAGGGCACGGGATCAAACCCGGTTACCCCATGGGGTTGGAGGAGGAAGGGGATCAGACGTGCCCCCCATGGGGTTGGAGGAGGGCGGAGAGAGGCTCAGATGTGCCACCCATGGGGTTAGAGGAGGAAGGGGAGGGGATCAGATGTGGCACCCATGGGGTTGGAGGAGGGCGGGGAGGGGATCAGACCCAGTCACCCCACGGGGTTAGAGGAGGGAGGGGAGGGGATCAGACGTACCCCCATGGGGTTGGAGGGGACGGGATCAAACCCGGTTACCCCATGGGGTTGGAGGAGGAAGGGGATCAGACGTTCCCCCCATGGGGTTGGAGGAGGGCGGGGAGAGGCCCAGATGTGCCCGCCATGGGGTTAGAGGAGGGAGGGGAGGGGATCAGACGTGCCCCCATGGGGTTGGAGGGGACGGGATCAAACCCGGTTACCCCATGGGGTTGGAGGAGGGCGGGGAGAGGATCAGACGTGCCCCCCATGGGGTTGGAGGAGGGCGGGGAGGGGATAAGACCCAGTCACCCCACGGGGTTAGAGGAGGGCGGGGAGGGGATCAGACGTGCCCCCCATGGGGTTGGAGGAGGGCGGGGAGGGGATCAGACCCAGTCACCCCATGGGGTTAGAGGAGGGCGGGGAGGGGATCAGACGTGCCCCCATGGGGTTGGAGGGGACGGGATCAAACCCGGTTACCCCATGGGGTTGGAGGAAGAAGGGGATCAGACGTGCCCCCCATGGGGTTGGAAGAGGGCGGGGAGAGGCTCAGATGTGCCCCCCAGGGGGTTAGAGGAGGGAGGGGAGGGGATCAGACGTGCCCCCGATGGGGTTGGAGGAGGGCGGGGAGGGCATCAGACGTGCCCCCATGGGGTTAGAGGAGGGCGGGGAGGGGATCAGACGTGCCCCCGATGGGGTTGGAGGAGGGCGGGGAGGGCATCAGACGTGCCCTCATGGGGTTGGAGGGGACGGGATCAAACCCGGTTACCCCATGGGGTTGGAGGAGGGCGGGGAGGGGATCAGACCCAGTCACCCCACGGGGTTGGAGGCGGGGCCCAGGCCCCCCCCCGGGCCAGCTGGGGGCAGCATCCCGTGCCCCTCGCGCCCCACCCCGGGGTTGGCAGTTGGCGAGGCCCGGCCGCCCCCGCGAGTCTCGAAGCCGGGGCGGCGGCGGCGGCGGCTCAGGTTGCCGCGGGTGAGCGGGCCCTGGGCTCCCCCTGCTCCCGGCGAGCGAGGGGGGTGTCCCGGGGCGGGGCCGTGGCTGGCGGGGAGAATAAGGGGAGGGGCCGTGGGCGAGTCGAGAGAGGGGAGGGAGAGGCTGAGAGTGGCCCCCCGGGGGCACTCGGCCCCCAGCCCCTCTGAAGAGCTGCCCCAGGGATCTGGGAGCAAGGGTCCCAATCTTCCCGCAGTGGCCCTGGGGGTTGCTGCGGTGGAGGGGGTGATAACAGCGCCACCACTGCTCCCAGTGGCCTGGGTGCTGGAAGTGGGGTGCGGCTGCACCCTCTGGCCTGAAGTGGTTTTTTTCCAGCATATCCAGGGTTTACAGTTTGGTTTAATGGCTCTGGGCACCCACACTGAACAAATTGTTCCGGCGTCCCTGCTTGGATGGGGTTACACCAGGGATGGATGTATCCCCGGCTTAGCCAGTTAAACATTCTCTTTCAGTGAGACAGTCCGGTTCTGTGACCTCCTTCCTCCCTTCAGTGTCACGGGTAAGGACAGTGACTTTGATTTCACTCTCTCGCCTGCCCTTATTCCCACGTTTTTGACTGCCCACTATCAGTGTGACCTCATGGAGCCAGATGCTGAGACGGTCAGCGCTCCCAGGCAGCTAGGGAAGTACAGAATCAAGAGAGGCATATACACTGAAGAGCAGTTCCAGAAAAACTATGAAAGAAACACTCCCTCCCCAAGGAACAGGGACTTCAGAATCCAAGGAAGGGTCCAGTGCAGGTGAGTAATATACCAGGAATTTGGCAGGTATGAAGAAACTGAGGAGCCTGTTCACGTACCAATGTAAAAGCAGCGACTGACCCTCCTGCAGCCCCAACTCAGTACTACAATACAGAGGTGACTGATAGAAGCTTAATCAAAGCACCAAACTGTAGAGTCCCATGTCTAGAGCAGGTAAGCAGGGCCATCTGTATCTGTTTTCCCACCAAAGATGGAAAATGTTTCTGGTGCCCTCCAGATGACTGAGCAAAACAAAAGCCATCAAGCAAAACTGTTGAGAGAAAAAAACCCACACAAAATCAGGGATTTGGGACCCCTGAATGCAAAGGTTTAGTGCCCCCAAATGTTGGTGCACAGGGTGTCACCCACCGCCAGGGGCAGCCCTGCATGTGTGTCAAGTTTACCAGAACACTGGGGGAGTTCCTGCCTACAGACCACAAGAGTCTCTCTTCATTTCACAGTTGTGGTAATGTGAGGCAGCTATGCATAGTGAGGAGGGATTCTACTAATTGTTTCAGTCCCCTCCGGTGCTTCCTTCCACCCTAGCTGGCAGACACAAGGTTACATCTGGTTTTTCTGGCATTTGTATTTGCTATTTTTGTTTAAATTCTCCCAGGTATCACTTTCAGTTCCTGCCTAGAGTAGAAAGAGACTAGGTTTCCTAAGAGTATGGTAGAAATTGCTCTACCTCATTCTGCCTTGCTTGCTGCTGCACTCTAAGGTTCCCTTCTAGGATGGGCGAGGTGAGTGTGCAAATGCAGCATTAGTTAATATAACCCCACCCTGTTCTTCCCAGTAGGGACTTGCACTCCAGAGTATATACACAAAGACTCAAAATACCCATCTATGCTGAAAGAAAAGGAGGACTTGTGGCACCTTAGAGACTAACAAATTAATTTGAGCATAACCTTTCATGAGCTACAGCTCACTTCATGAATGCATCCGATGAAGTGAGCTGTAGCTCACGAAAGCTTATGCTCAAATAAATTGGATAGTCTCTAAGGTGCCACAAGTACTCCTTTTCTTTTTGCGAATACAGACTGACACGGCTGCTACTCTGAAACCTGTCATCTATGCTGAGATGTTGCAGGTGCTGACCACAAAGGAGCCTCTTTCAGCAGCATCAGAGGATGTCTTGTTCTTCCACCATGGAAAAAGTAACCAATCAAAGTTTGGAAAATCATTTGTCACATTCCCTTTAGTTTTGTTGTGGGACTCTGTCACCCAGACTGAACTGTCATCTCCGTGTTGTCTCAGGCTTTACTCTGTCAGTCATTGGGATTTATTTGGGTTCATCAGGGGGTTGCGTGTGGTAGGTTTTCTTCGTGGGCACACTTCCTTTCTCCCATATGGAGATCAGGATAGGGGCTTCCTTTTGAAATAATACCAGTTATTGTTCTGTGGATTGGCCGACAAAGAGCACTGTGAGTGGACTAGGTGAGTTCCTTATTCTTGAGTCACTTAATAGGAGCACCTACATACCACTGTTCTTATAAAGAAGTTGAGACCAAGTCTCCTGAAACATCACTGAATTATCACTTCTTGGTGTCCTGTTTCAACTGCTCACTAGAACTGAAGTGACTGCTGAAGCTTCACCTGCTGTTTTGTGACCCTGGTGTGACTTGAGGTTCAAAGCTAACTAAGACTGTGGGTCAAATTCAGCTTTGTTACACTGTTGTAAATCTGGAGTAATTTCACTGAGGTGAGTGGAGGCATTTTAGATTTACATTGATGTAAATAAGAGTGCAATTTTATCCCTGGCCTCCTTTTCTAGCTCTTCCTTTACCTTTAGGAATAATCAGAAAGAAAAACGTCCTTCACAGAGATCAAGGAAGCTCCATCATATGAGATATTAAATAAAAGAGAGATCAGACAAAGTACTAGAACAAAGGTATCAAAGTTATTTGGAGGAGAGGGTCGAATTCTATTTAGTTATGGTCTGAGAGCTGGAGTTTACACTGAGGTCTGTGTATTACCCCCTGATGTCAGTAGGAGATTTGCACAGAGAGCAAGAGGAGAATATGGCCTTTATGCAGTAGCTCAACATTATTTGTTCAGTGCTTTATTATTGCATTCATCATTCATTGAGAAAATCTGCCCCCCTTTAGGCCTGTTGTTTCTGCCTTTTGTTTCTCTTGCTTCCTCATCCTCCTTTCACAGTGTCTGGCCCACTTCCCTATCTTTGTGAGTCTCTTCTGTTCCTTCTCTGTGTTTCATTCCTAGCTGCCAGACCATTGAAGTTCAGGTTTCAGAGTAGCAGCCGTGTTAGTCTGTATTCGCAAGAAGAAAAGGAGTACTTGTGGCACCTTAGAAACTAACAAATTTATTTGAACATAAGCTTTCATGAGCTACAGCTGTAGCCACAAGTACTCCTTTTCTTCATTGAAGTTCAATCACTCCCCATGCCCCCATTCTGTCCACGACAATGATCAGTGATTAAATAGTTAATCTTGACATCAAAGTGTCATAACTGGGCTTTAAAGTTGACAGTCCAATCAGATTAATAGGGAAGATGGAAGTTTACTCCTCAAAGTCACTGTTTCAGGCTGTCTGCAGACTTGGGCAGATGCTGCATCAATTACATTTGGTTCACTTTGGAGCGTTATTGCATACATGAGGACTAGAAACTTGCTCTTTTTTTTAAATGAAAGCTTAGTTATTAGAAACTCTGATAAAGATATGTGGACCATATAAATGCATTATGTGACCCAATGCCCAGTGGAACTCATTGCCAGGGGATGCTGCAAAAGCCAAAAGTATAACTGGGTTCAAAAAATAATTGGATAAGTTCATGGCAGATAGGTCTATCAGTATCTATTAGCCAAGCTGGTCAGGGACCCAAACCCATGTTCTGAGTGTCCCTAAACCTCTGCCTGCTAGAAGCTGTGATTGAATGACAGCAGATGGATTACTCAATAATTCTATTCTCTTATATTCTATGCCCTATTCTCTTCACTCCCTCTGAAGCATCTGACACCAGCTGCTGTCGGAAGACAGGATATTGGGCTAGATGGACCATTAGTCTGACCCAGTATGGCCATTCTTATGTTCTTAATCCTGACTGCAGGCCATCAGTTTGACATCCCCGTATTACCGAATATAGTACGAGAAACAAATTTGACTGTTCCCTGTGGTAGATGGACATGGGGACTTAATAAGTCTTTTTCACCTCAGTTTTCAAAGATTTTATCATTTCCAGTTTTCCACCCTCATCAGAATAGCAGGAATCTAAGCACTGTTTTCCGCTTATCCTCTTTGGTACCAAAAATAAGAAATCAGTATGTCCAGAGTTGGGGATCTTAATTCAAAGACTAATGTGAGTGACACATAAAATGTTTGCTGTTGATTTGAATGGAATGCAAGGGAACCAGACATAGGAATCACTACATTGCATTCATGTTATATGTCTCTACAGGACCTGAAAGGGGTTAATCATAGCTCTATGAATTCTGGGCATAAAAAGGACAAAGGCCTGGTATGAAGCTACAGAGGTGGAACTACTGAACAACAGTGCACACAGAACTTGTCTGGTTCCTTTCAGATTCTCCTGGGCAAGATTCAGAAAGATCATACTCAAGATGTTTCCTATCCTGAACTGGTTGTGTGCATATCGAGTCAGAGAATGGTTCCTGAACGATATACATGCTGGCCTAAGTGTGGGGATGGTCCAGATTCCACAAGGTAAGCAAAGAAAAATATTCTTGCGTGTCTTCCCCGTTCCATCTTTTTCCTTTTATTCACACCTCATTTTTCCTCCACTCTCCCTAGGCTGATCAGAAGTTTATTCTCCAGTCATGTAGGGTCCTAAAGTGGATAGAGTTTGTATATGCGTGCTTTTTTGTACATGCAAGTGCGCCTGTTTTTCAGGTATGCATCTTGCATATATGCACACATTGACGTGGGTATGCATGTGTATGCGCACTTGCAGAATTAGTTTTGGGGGATGAATTTGAAAGTAGCTTTTTCAGCTCACATGTGTATGCTTGTGTACATTTGCATATGCTTATCCTAGTATGGAAGCACTGCTCATTGTTCCATAGTTAAGTTTGTGTTTACTTGTTTGTTTGTTTATTTGCTTAAAGTAGGGATTCAACCACTTTGTTATGAATGAAGAACACAATGTATTCTCCCCAAAGTTACAGCATTTACTCTTTGATTACAGAATACATTTTCTGAGAATTTACAATTAATGAGCTGAGATAAAATTTCTTAAACAACGGATGCTGTGAGAGGGGAAAAAAACTAATTTGTCTCTAAAACTTACTTTAATCTAAACACTAAAATGCCTTAATAAAAATCATATGGTTATTGAATGGTTTAAATACAGGGCAGAATTAAGATTGTTTGAATGCCCTGACTGTTTGTTTCCATTCCTTGACATGTTTGTATTTTTTTAAAGTTTGACGTGAACTCTGAATTTCCAGGATTTATAATGCTTAGTTCTGGAATAATGGTAACATCCCTGTAATGTATTTTACCCCTAAATTACTGATACATACTTTCAGTCTTTACCGCCATCTTAACATAGCTTTTATTGGGGAATATACAATGGGCTTCAAGTTGACATCAAATTTCCTTAACTGAATTTATAGCCTGCTATGTACAGGCCTGTAAACATCTGCATACATATGTTTGTATTTGTACTCAGCATTTACTCTTATGCACAATATTAGACATACACAGAGAGGCACACATGTGCTCTCAAACAAATATGCATACACACATGTACGCCTTCTAAGATTCAGTATTTTATTAGGTTTCAGAGTAGCAGCCGTGTTAGTCTGTATCCACAAAAAGAAAAGGAGGACTTGTGGTACTTTAGAGACTAACAAATTTATTTGAGCATAAGCTTTCGTGAGCTACAGCTCAGCTGTAAGCTCACGAAAGCTTATGCTCAAATAAATTTGTTAGTCTCTAAGGTACCACAGCAAATTTATTTGAGCATAAGCTTTCATGAGCTACAGCTCAGCTGTAAGCTCACGAAAGCTTATGCTCAAATAAATTTGTTAGTCTCTAAGGTGCCACAAGTCCTCCTTTTCTTTTTGAGTATTTTATTAGTATTCTTTGTGACAATGAGGTTTACAGCTCAGCTACAGGTTCCAATAATGTTGATCAGGACCCTCTAGGACCTTTCTGGATGACCTATCTCCAACTTCTGGAGGTAAAACTGAAAGGAGACCTATATAGAAGATGGTATGTTGAGCCAGAAACTTGAATCTGTTAGAATCCTGATAGAATCCACCACATGGTTCAGTTCCTGGGTCATATCTAAAACCAGAAGGGACTTATTTTCCAGTTATATTCAGATATGTCTCAGATACCATGAGAACAACTGAGCTTTCAAGATTTCCGTCCATTGGGCCTAAAATCTCAAAAAACAATGCTCAGACTTCACTGTTAGTCATTCTGAAACGGAACCTGTCCCTAAGCCCTGATCTGGCCTCAAACCCAGTCCTCATTTTAAATCTAATCCCAAACTGTATCTGAACACCACCTCCATGCCCACCAATAATTTACTAAATGAATTACAAAGAGAATTTGGTAGTCACCTGCTTTTGCTGAACTGCTTGCTTCAAGTGAGCAGGAACAAAACATCAGACTGCTGTGAATCATATTTTTCATACTTTTTAGTGCAATTTAATTGGCCAGATATATAAAACTTTTAAAAAAGAAAAGGAGTACTTGTGGCACCTTAGAGACTAACCAATTTATTTGAGCGTAAGCTTTCATGAGCTACAGCTCACTTCATCGGATGCATTCAGTGGAAAGTACAGAAGATCTTTTTATACACACAAACCATGAAAAAATGGGTGTCTACCCCTACAAAAGGTTTTCTCTCCCCCCCACCCCACTCTCCTGCTGGTAATAGCTTATCTAAAGTGATCACTCTCCTTACAATGTGTATGATAATCAAGTTGGGCCATTTTCTTTTCTTTTTGCTAATACAGACTAACACGGCTGTTACTCTGAAACCTGTCATAAAACTTTTAGCATCTGATCATCGTTAGGTGACCTAAGTGAAATGAGTTTGTGGTTCTAAGTCCAGTTTCTAGTTAACAGGGGCCCATGTCACAAAACAACCACGAGGTTTGACACTAACTGGCCCCATAGTTGTCAGTCTCAATTCTTGCCTTCTCGGCAGAATGGATTATGGGGGCTGAACTGTCCTGTCACCTGTGGAGGTGGCTTCTCCAGACACAGATGGAGACAGTACTGGGTCAGTATGAGGGAACCTTGCTTTGCTGCTTGTGCTGTGCCTGTTCTGTCAATCAATACGGAGCTTCATTCTTCAAGGCTGCCAGGCAGGCACTTTTTCACAAGCAGAGTTTCACTTCAAAAATAAAAGTAGAAGATAAAATCTTGCCAGGTACACTTTGCTTTTAGAAATGTATGTTTCTCCTCCAGGACTGTCAGGAGTTTTGTTAACGAGGTTACCACTACCGGTTGTCAATGGCTTCTATTCTGCATTCTGCTGTTCATTAACATATGTCATATTCGGGACTTCGCACCATATCTCCATTGGTAAGTTTTACTCTGCTCTGTGAATTGGGTCTCCAGGACTTATGGGGTCATGTGCAGAGTTGTCATTAAAGGGTGTGGGAGGTGCCTATATCTATCTTTGTCTCATCTATTTGATCTTACTTGGTAGCATGGTCTTGGAGTGAGCATCCTCACTCCTAGTCACCTGCTTGGGTTCGGTTCCAGTTCTGTAACTGTCTTGTTGTATGATCCTGAGGAAATCACTTAGGACTCAACTGTGGACTACCTTGTATGCCCGCACAAGGGAGTAAGGTGTCCACTTACTTCCTTGCATGGACTATCCACATCACAAGTACCAGCACAGAGGAGAGAGCCAGAATGCCGTGGAAGAGTAATCAGCACCAGACACAGCAGGGCTTGCGCAGAATACTCTTCCTTCCTTCTCTCCCCCACCATCCCCGAGAGCAAGTGGGGAACCAGACTGAGAGTCACAATTTGGCTTCTGGTCTGCTCGTGGGGGTCACACAGCTGCTTGCCACCATCACATCCTTCATGGTTCTGCACTCTTCTGAATTATATATTCACAATACATACAAACACACGAGAAAGAGAGAAATTTGTACAAAGAGATCAACAAACAAATGGACTGGAGACATAAATCTGTGAACAGAGTCCTGGCAATTTATTTTTTGGCAATGGTTTTGATCCTAAACCTCCTTCTTTGTTTTCCCTTCCTTTCAGGTGAAAAGGTTGGCCACTGTATCACAATAAGTGGGTATAGGGTGCCCTCTAGTCTTTGAGCCAGAGCTACACTTCCTTCTTCAGCTAACTTCTTTCACATTCACTTTTCAGTCTATTTGACAGTGGGGTAAAAGCTTGTTTAGAGTTTGTATTGAAATAATCTTTGGTCATGCATCTGAACAACTTGATAGTTCATGTTTGTGAGGTTGTAGATGTAATCTGCTTTTGAATGATATATCAGGAATTTCATATACTTGGGAGGGAGGTGTGTGAGAATCAGTGTTTCAGACATCATTTTATATAGCTATTAAGAAGTGTGTGTGAATGTATATACACACACACACACACACACAAACAAACACACACAGATGGTGAAAATAGACCTTCTAGTGCATGGGTGGGGGTGAAAAATGGACTTGTGGTTGCAGGGAATCACACAACCTTCTTCTCTGTTCTCTGCTTCTGTTGGTCACAGGTTCATTCAGCATTCTGAATGCAATGGTGGCAGATGTTCTGAAGACTCTGAATTTCAGCCCTATATTGACTGCTAATGGAACCTTTGCCAATTTCTCAGATGCAAATTATATGAAAAGTTACATGGAAGCCTTGACACTTACTGCATCAACGACATTTCTGACTGGGATCATCCAGGTAGAAGTTGCATTCCTTTTAGCTCCCGATGGATGTGGCCTTGATGGACATTGTACAAACCAGGGAACTAGAACTACCAAGAGGTTAAACTTTCCCAGCACACACGTTTGAATATATATTTTTTGCAGTGCATTGAACACAGGGCTCTCGATCTTTTTCCTCTTAGGATTTCCGACCAAGATATGTTAAAGTGCCTCTACTCCTTGACCCACACATTCAATTCATTTTCAAATCCTGGTACATCCTCCTCCATAATATTTCCTGAATCAGGATTTTTTTCTGTCCACACAAGAACTGCTGGAAGCTGAGAGTGGACAACAGGGGATGGATCACTCAGTGATTGCCTGTTCTGTTCAGTCCCTCCAAAACACCTGTACACACGCCCCAGTTCAATCTCTTCACTGGTTCTCCATTTTCTACTGCATCAAATTTCAGCTTTTTGACTCCACCTTTAAGATTCTTTATTGCTCTGCCTCGCCCCACTTGTCAGTTCTTGTCTCTTGCCAGTGATGCCTGGTAGTTTTGGTAATTTATCTGTGGATTTCCATGCTTTCAAATATTTGGGTTTCTTGTAAGTTTTAACCTTAAATCTGAATGTCTTTCCTTTTCTAGTAGATTTTTCTCTTAACTGCCATGTTCTTATAAGGATTTACCCTTACATGTACTGATTTCTATACCGACTCTTAATTTCTCTTTAACATTGTTTTTTGTCTTGGAATTATTTCTAATCCATCCGATCAAAAGTGGAGGCCAGAGAATCTCCTTGTGTGATACTGGATAGTTAGAGTTAAATGCTTTGCATTTGGCAGCCTGATTCTCCACTGCTTGCACTTTTATGTAGTCATTTATACCTGTACAAAGTGGATGAAAAATGCTATCAAGCTGCTTTAGTAGTGTTTTACTCATTGTGCAAAATGGATGCAACAGGTACAAATGAGTTCACCTGGTGTAAAGCAGTGGAGAATCAGGCCTTTGGTGTATAAAGGACAAGGAGGGTGTTGGAGAGTTAAGGATTAGGTTCCAAAGTAGCTGATCACTTAGTGTCAGGCTCAGTCCCCTTTGTGCCACCACTTCTCATTCCTCTCTTGCCTTCCTTTCAGTTGCTTTTAGGCTGCTTCTGCTTGGGGTTTGTCACAACCTATCTGCCAAAGACCCTCATTGATTCTTACCTCACTGCAGCAGCGCTGCATGTCATCGTATCCCAGTTCTCCTTCATCTTCGGGATTGTGATCAACTTCCATATGGGCCCCCTGGCCATTTTCTACGTGAGTAAACCAGACACTTGGTTCAGAGACGTGCCTGCCCCTTGGAGGGGAAGGGAATGAACAGCTTCAGAAATTAAGATAATTTCAGTATAAGCACATTGCTAGGGGAGAAATTAGGCAAGTCTCAACCGTAGCTACGTTCACTCTTCGTAGGTGGGTGTACTATACAGTGTATGCAGATTTTCTGGATGCTAGGAGGAGAGAGGGGCTGGAGAGGGTTCTCTACTCACTTTAGAAAATACAATGAGAAGTACAAAGCCATATCTGTGCTGTTATTTTCTGTATTGCTCTCTATAGAAAACATATTTTTAAAATCTTGCTGTGTTCTTAGTAGCTGTCTCCCTCTTCCCATTAAAGATACTTTTGTCACAGAAGGGCCTACTAGTTGAAATACAAGGGCATCCTTTGTCATCCTTTACAGAGTGTGAAATGCCAGCTCATATAAAAAACGCTGTAATATCCCCTTCTCATCCTCTCTGTGATGTTTCCCATTCAGAACCTGTTTCAGTATTGCGTGGCTCTCCCAAAGGCTAATGCCACCAGTATATTGCTATTTTTGGTTGGCCTAGTCATGCTGAGGATCAGCAATTGTATCAAGATAACTTACAAGCACAGTCCTGTTGCATTCCCTATGGAACTTCTCCTGGTAAGTCTTCTCCATATGTCCACTATGATAACTAAAATTAACAGAAACCAGCAAAGTCTCACTATATGAGAGGTAGCTTGGTCTTGTGGTTAGAGCACAGGGCTGTGAACCAGGAGCTCCCAAGTCCCATTATCTGCTCTGCCACGGATTTGCAGAGTGGCTTTGGACAATTACTAAATCTCTGCATCCCTGCCTCCTGAGGATGCTGTGAGGAGTAACTAATGTCTGTAAAGTGCTGTATAAATGCAAAGTATTATTCAGAAATTGGCGCAAATCAAAACACCAGGTCTCCCGTCTTGATCAGAGTTTGAACCTCTTATCTTTATTTATTGTGAGCAAAATTAGAACCTTGCATCCAAACACTCACTGGGGTTTCTAAATCCGGGTCTGAGTCTGAACCTTCCCAGATGTTGGGGATGTTCAGACTCATTCTATTTTAGAGACAGGCTCCAGCTGTGGAGTCAGATTTTGTTGGTGTCATCTTTCGTTTACTTTTTCTCTTTCTCTTTTTCTTCTCCTGCGTCTTTTTTTTTAATGATCAAAAATATTAAATGTAAAAATAGTTTAAAAAAGGCTGAAAGGAAAACTCTGACCATTTTGCTCAGCCAGAAGTCTGAAAGTTCAGCGGGTCAGAGGTACTTTTCCCCAGGAATAAGGTACTTAGAGTCCAACTGTGATTGATGTTAGCGGAAGTTGAGGTTACTCAGCACTTCGTAGAATAGGGCGCATTTGTGACAATGGCCATGTCGGAATCCAAGATTGGAGATTGTAAACTGGTTTCTATCCTGCTTTGTTATTAATTTAACAACTGGAGAAAGAACACTTTAACTCTTTAGTGTTCAAAAATTGTCAAGTCAATAATAAAGTTAATTGTAATATCTCCTTATGTAGTGCCACATCATAATCATGGTCACCTGCAAGAAGTTCAGAAGTGCCAGTAGTTATGTATTTTATTGAAAAGAACATTTTACAGGTTATTTCAAGGTTCTCATATATTTCCACTTGCAGAAAGAATCTGTAGGTAGCTTCTGTAATTATTCTTGTGGAATTTTGAACATTCCATAGTTAAGTTATGATGGAATTTTGTAAGCAAGTGTTTAGCTTTCTCCTCATCTTCCATTATCACACACTAGAAACTGCATTTCTTTTGGTGTATTTCTTAAGGAAGTATTATATAACATGTATGAAAAGACAGTCTCTGCCCCCTTCCCCCCAGAATTTACTATCTATAATATAATTTTCCTGTTTTCCTTCCCAGATTATTACAATCACCATTATTGCTAACCATGTGCATCTGCATGCCGAATCCAGTATGCTTGCAGCCAAAATGGTTCCACACAGGTTGGTAATTTCCAGTTATGAATGAAAACGTACTCAAGAGAGAGAGAGAGAGAGAGATGGTCTGTATTCCTTGTTCCTAGATGTATGACTTTGCATTTGGCTTTATGAAAACATTTGGTTTGAATGGGCCCATCTTACCAAGTAATCCAAATTGTTCTGTATGTCTGCCCTTTCCTCACCATTATTTACCATCCACAAATTTAATTTTATTTATTTACATTTTAGATTAAATTTTATTTTAAATTGTAGAGAAAGGTTCTTGTTTGTGGGGGTTTTTTGTTTTGTTTTTCCAAATGTCTTTTTTTTTCCCTCCTGGTCATTTTTCTTTACATTGGGCTTGCCTTGCAATGGACTTAAAGTATTTTACAAACATTAATGAACTAAACCTCCCACTATCCCTGCAATTGAGATATTAAATATCCTTATTTTACAAGAGGTTGAAATTCAGGCCCCAAGAGGTTATAGACCAGCAGTAGAAGCCAAGTGGAAAGTGCAGTGCAGGATATTTCTGAGAGGAGGGCTCTGGGTGAAACACATTCAGCAACGATCCTTATTGCTGCTGAAAATAGATGCAGTCTGTGCTCCCTTCATTGTGTGCTGCCGAAGGCAACATGTAGATAGGGGAGCCTAGACACACCCCAACTAGTAGCTCTCTCCCACCTCCCATAGGGCCATGAAATGCTACTCTGTGTGTTAGCCAGGTCTCTGCCTAGTGCTTAAGGTAATGCTTGGCATCCTACCCCGCTCCTGTGGCTATGCTGGTTAGAAAGAGGCTACTTGCATGCTCTTTGATCCACCCTCCATCTGCTCCTCTCTTAAACAGTATTCTCCACAGATTACTGACTTACATTTACTGTGCACAGACCCATCAAGGGATTCTCGTGAGATGGCAGTGATCACCCCAACAAGATTCAGAGCATCCCCTGAAGAGTTCTGAATGCCGTCGGCTGAGGGCCTGAACAGGGGAACTGTACGTAAGGCACAGAACAAGATTAAGACAATTTATTCTCTGCTATTCCAGGTTTCTGCCTCCTACGCTGCCAGACTTATCAAATTTGAGCAGGATTGTAGCCCATGCCTTCTCCCTGGCTATTGTAAGCTACTTCCTTCTCATTTTCGTGGGAAAGAGGTACGCTTGTATTCACAACTACAACATCTCCAGCAACCAGGTGAGAGCACAACCTCACATGCTTCCTAGGCCGGCCAACCCGGACTTACTTGTCACTTACCAAAGCCACTAACTGTCTCGGAGTGTGGGGGGAGTCCTAGGGGCAGAGCAGAAATGCAGCCCAGTGGCTTTACAGCAACTCAGCGACCTTCCCAACAGGAGGAAGAGCACTGGAATCACAACTATCTGAAGCAGTGTACGAGCTGAGAAAGGCTAAAACAATGGGTGACTTCCAGCACCCTGCCTGAAACCAATCACATGCATACGGATGTTTGTTTGCCCCTGAAGAAAGATATGGGATATGGTAGAGGGGTTGGAGAGGCCAGGCTAAAACAGCTACTTCTTCTACAACCTGACCTCTGTATGTTCCTAATTGTGGGGTGCACCCCCCGCTTATGCCAATGAATTTTGGAACCTGTTCAAAGTGCACAGCACCCAAACATTAATAGCCAAGGTTATAAAAGGGCTGAATAGCCTCATTTCCTTCCTTTCTGTAGCCACCTGTTGGTGCAAGGATCTTCTCTGTCTGGAGTGATGATATGGGAAGTCTTTGGCCTCAAACTCCATTATTTCTAGTGTACTCTGGTTAGTAACTAGCAAGCTTGCGCCATTTCATATTTAGCTTCTTACGAAGGCATTGAGATTTTATTAGGATGGAACTAAGGCAGGTAGGAAGTCAGCATGACTTCTTGTAGCCTTCGGGGATGACTACAAAGGGCATGTCATTTGCACCCAGCATTTGCATAGGTACATTATGCTGTGCATGTTAACTGGGGTGTCATATCATTCAGGGGGCTAGAGTTCACTCTCAAAGGACTCTTTTAGAAGAAGGAACTGAAGTTGTTGAGGTCAGTGCTTCAGGTGTGAACATGTGGTACAATGAAAGGGAGCGCCTTAGCCCTGCTTTTCAAAACATCCCCAAAGCCAAGCAGTACAGGTGGGCATCCAATAAACGGGAGCAGACAGTAATATCACTCTTGAAAAAAACCACAGTTACTATAAGTAAGTAAGTTTTGGGGTTGTGTGTTTTTGTTTTGTCTGTGCTTTATAGGAGCTCATGGCTATAGGGCTATGCAATATCTTCAGTTCATTTTTCAAAAGCTTTGCCGTCAGCTGTGCTATTTCAGGGACTGTCATTCAGGAGAAGACAGGTGGAAAAACACAGGTGAGTTGGGTTGGTTTTATGAGCTGCGATACCTGATCAGGAGGTCAAGCTTCCAGACCCTCCTCTAGGATCAATATAATTCCACTAGAGCCCTGGTTTTCATCCAAGCAATTTACAGACTTCTGTAAACACCACTTTTCACAATTCTGCCTGTGCAACGTTAATTCCGTCCCCTTATGCTTCTGCATTAACATGTAGTCTTTAATTACATGATCATAGACTGCTAGTTCTGTAGTATCTGGAGCAGAACATGATGGGTCATCTACTGTTGCTGCAACTCCTGTGCTAGGGCTTAATAGTGGTGATCTTGCAATCAGAAGCACACAGTTTCCTTTGCCCCTTTCCTTACTTGAAGGCGGTCTCAAATCCCCCTGCGTATACTGTTTGTGGGCAAATGGTCCTTCAGCTGAAAAGAAGAGTGTATCTGAGTGACATACAACGTCACCAGACTCTTTCAGAATCCTCTGAGTGGGATTAGTCCAATGGGTTGAACCGCACAGTGAAAGCTGGCGCTTTAGAGCTGGAGGGTTGGACAAAGCAAGAGTACTTTTGCAGTACTATTTCCCGCTGTAATGTGAAATCCTGCATTAGTTTCTTCCCTCAATAAGATGCGTGGCTGGTGGCCATACAGCCTTCGATATCTGAGGAGCTCAGCAGGGGAGCAACACATGGTCAGGTCGGGAATGCATCTCTAACACAATATCTCTGTTCAGTTTGCAGCACTAATTGGAGCATCCGTAATGCTAGTGGTAGTGATGAAAGTAGGACACTTTTTCCAGGCTCTGCCTAATGTAAGTGAATTTGAAACAGGATGTAAGTAGGCTGCTCCCATAACTAAGCATAATACAGAAGTCTTCCAGAATGCATTAGGGATTACACAACAGTTAACGGTTTCTAGGGATGGGACCAAACCAAAGTCACAGATTCAAACGCCCCTAAACTTTATGGGGCTGAAAATCCAGATAGAAAATTTTGCATCTGAGGCCCATTTCTGGTTGTTTAGAAAGAGCTTGGTCTCATGGGCTGGAGCATAAATGAAACGTCATAGCCAGAATCCATCATTTAGAAATAAAGGTTTTGCTTATTATCTTAATCCCCTATCTTGCAAACTCTTACACTGAGTAGTCCCATTGAAGTCAACAGGGCTATACGCTTCCATGAAGTACTCTTAGACACAAATGTGTACGTGTTTGTAGGATTGGTGCCTCAGAGACTTCACTAAAGGACACAAAACCCTCCAACTGGAATTTGGTTTTAGTATGTGTGATACCAGCTTGGACTTTGAGATTTATTCCAAAACCAAATGGTCTCCTAAACTGCCTGCCCCAGATCTTTCATTGCCCTATGAGACTCTAATAAAATACTGTTTTTTCAGGGACCCATATTTCCATTCATCTCTTAATATTTCCTCTGGCTCTCCCATTCTTTGGAAAGTTTTACTTAGGGTATGTCTACACTACGGAATAAGGTCGAATTTATAGAAGTCGGTTTTTTAGAAATCGGTTTTATATATTCGAGTGTGTGTGTCCCCACAGAAAATGCTCTAAGTGCATTAAGTGCATTAACTCGGCGGAGCGCTTCCACAGTACCGAGGCTAGAGTCGACTTCCGGAGCGTTGCACTGTGGGTAGCTATCCCACAGTTCCCGCAGTCTCCGCTGCCCATTGGAATTCTGGGTTGAGATCCCAATGCCTGATGGGGCTAAAACATTGTCGCGGGTGGTTCTGGGTACATATCGTCAGGCCCCCCGTTCCCTCCCTCCCTCCGTGAAAGCAAGGGCAGACAATCATTTCGCGCCTTTTTTCCTGAGTTACCTGTGCAGACGCCATACCACGGCAAGCATGGAGCCCGCTCAGGTAACCGTCACCCTATGTCTCCTGGGTGCTGGCAGACGCGGTACGGCTTTGCTGCACAGTAGCAGCAACCCATTGCCTTCTGGCAGCAGACGGTGCAATATGACTGGTAGTCGTCCTCGTCGTGTCCGAGGTGCTCCTGGCCACGTCGGCTGGGAGCGCCTGGGCAGACATGGGCGCAGGGACTAAATTTGGAGTGACTTGACCAGGTCATTCTCTTTAGTCCTGCAGTCAGTCCTATTGAACCGTCTTATGGTGAGCGGGCAGGCGATACGGACTGCTAGCAGTCGTACTGTACCATCTTCTGCCAGGCAGGCAAGAGATGAGGATTGCTAGCAGTCGTATTGTACCATCTTCTGCCAGGCACGCAAGAGATGAAGATGGCTAGCAGTCGTAATGTACCATCTTCTGCCGAGCAGCCATGAGATGTGGATGGCATGCAGTCCTTCTGCACCGTCTGCTGCCAGCCAAAGATGTAAAAGATAGATGGAGTGGCTCAGAACAAGAAATAGACCAGATTTGTTTTGTACTCATTTGCCTCCTCCCCTGTCTAGGGGACTCATTCCTCTAGATCACACTGCAGTCACTCACAGAGAAGGTGCAGCGAGGTAAATCTAGCCATGTATCAATCAGAGGCCAGGCTAACCTCCTTGTTCCAATAAGAACGATAACTTAGGTGCACCATTTCTTATTGGAACCCTCCGTGCAGTCCTGCCTGAAATACTCCTTGATGTACAGGCACCCCCTTTGTTGATTTTAGCTCCCTGAAGCCAACCCTGTAAGCCGTGTCGTCAGTCGCCCCTCCCTCCATCAGAGCAACGGCAGACAATCGTTCCGCGCCTTTTTTCTGTGCGGACGCCATACCAAGGCAAGCATGGAGGCCGCTCAGCTCACTTTGGCAATTAGGAGCACATTAAACACCACACGCATTATCCAGCAGTATATGCAGCACCAGAACGTGGCAAAGCGATACCGGGCGAGGAGGCGACGTCAGCGCGGTCACGTGAGTGATCAGGACATGGACACAGATTTCTCTGAAAGCATGGGCCCTGCCAATGCATGCATCATGGTGCTAATGGGGCAGGTTCATGCTGTGGAACGCCGATTCTGGGCTCGGGAAACAAGCACAGACTGGTGGGACCGCATAGTGTTGCAGGTCTGGGACGATTCCCAGTGGCTGCGAAACTTTTGCATGCGTAAGGGCACTTTCATGGAACTTTGTGACTTGCTTTCCCCTGCCCTGAGGCGCATGAATACCAAGATGAGAGCAGCCCTCACAGTTAAGAAGCGAGTGGCGATAGCCCTGTGGAAGCTTGCAACGCCAGACAGCTACCGGTCAGTTGGGAATCAATTTGGAGTGGGCAAATCTACTGTGGGGGCTGCTGTGATGCAAGTAGCCCACGCAATCAAAGATCTGCTGATATCAAGGGTAGTGACCCTGGGAAATGTGCAGGTCATAGTGGATGGCTTTGCTGCAATGGGATTCCCTAACTGTGGTGGGGCTATAGACGGAACCCATATCCCTATCTTGGCACCGGAGCACCAAGCCGCCGAGTACATAAACCGCAAGGGGTACTTTTCGATAGTGCTGCAAGCTCTGGTGGATCACAAGGGACGTTTCACCAACATCAACGTGGGATGGCCGGGAAAGGTGCATGATGCTCGCATCTTCAGGAACTCTGGTCTGTTTCAAAAGCTGCAGGAAGGGACTTTATTCCCAGACCAGAAAATAACTGTTGGGGATGTTGAAATGCCTATATGTATCCTTGGGGACCCAGCCTACCCCTTAATGCCATGGCTCATGAAGCCGTACACAGGCAGCCTGGACAGTAGTCAGGAGCTGTTCAACTACAGGCTGAGCAAGTGCAGAATGGTGGTAGAATGTGCATTTGGACGTTTAAAGGCGCGCTGGCGCAGTTTACTGACTCGCTTAGACCTCAGCGAAACCAATATTCCCACTGTTATTACTGCTTGCTGTGTGCTCCACAATATCTGTGAGAGTAAGGGGGAGACGTTTATGGCGGGGTGGGAGGTTGAGGCAAATCGCCTGGCTGCTGGTTACGCGCAGCCAGACACCAGGGCGGTTAGAAGAGCACAGGAGGGCGCGGTACGCATCAGAGAAGCTTTGAAAACCAGTTTCATGACTGGCCAGGCTACGGTGTGAAAGTTCTGTTTGTTTCTCCTTGATGAAACCCCCCGCCCCTTGGTTCACTCTACTTCCCTGTAATTTTGTGCTTTCCTGCACTCTGACATTATTTGCCTCCACGCATTCGTCTGTGCTCTGTCAGTGTGGGAGGACAGCATGAGCTCGGAGAACATTTCATCGCGAGTGCGTTTTTTTTTCTTTCTAAGTTTCACTAGCCTCTGGGAAGGAGAAGATCCTGTGATCATTGAAACACATGCAGCTGGTGGAGAAAAAAAAAGGGACAGCGGTATTTAAAAAGACACATTTTATAAAACAGTGGCTACACTCTTTCAGAGTAAACCTTGCTGTTAACATTACATACATAGCACATGTGCTTTTGTTACAAGGTCGCATTTTGCCTCCTCCCACCGCGTGACTACCCCCTCAACCTTCCCCCCTCCCTGTGGCTAACAGCGGGGAACATTTCTGTTTAGCCACAGGCAAACAGCCCAGCAGGAATGGGCTCCTCTGAGTGTCCCCTGAAGAAAAGCACTCTATTTCAACCAGGTGACCATGAATTATATCTCACTCTCCTGAGGATAACACAGAGAGATAAAGAACGGATGTTGTTTGAATGCCAGCAAACATACACTGTAATGCTTTGTTCTACAATGATTCCCGAGTACGTGTTACTGGCCTGGAGTGGTAAAGTGTCCTACCATGAAGGACGCAATAAGGCTGCCCTCCCCAGAAACCTTTTGCAAAGGCTTTAGGACTACATCTAGGAGAACCGCAAATGCCAGGGCAAAGTAATCCTTTCACATGCTTGCTTTTAAACCATGTATAGTATTTTAAAAGGTACACTCACCAGAGGTCCCTTCTCCGCCTGCTGGGTCCAGGAGGCAGCCTTGGGTGGGTTCGGGGGGTACTGGTTCCAGGTCTAGGGTGAGAAACAGTTCCTGGCTGTCGGGAACACTGGTTTCTCCGCTTGCTTGCTGTGAGCTATCTACAACCTCCTCCTCATCATCATCTTCTTCGTCCCCAAAACCTGCTTCCGTATTGCCTCTATCTCCATTGAAGGAGTCAAACAACACGGCTGGGGTAGTGGTGGCTGAACCCCCTAAAATGGCATGCAGCTCATCATAGAAGCGGCATGTTTGGGGCTCTGACCCAGAGCGGCTGTTCGCCTCTCTGGTTTTCTGGTAGGCTTGCCTCAGCTCCTTCAGTTTCACGCGGCACTGCTTCGGGTCCCTGTTATGGCCTCTGTCCTTCATGCCCTGGGAGATTTTCACAAAGGTTTTGGCATTTCGAAAACTGGAACGGAGTTCTGATAGCACGGATTCCTCTCCCCAAACAGTGATCAGATCCCGTACCTCCCGTTCGGTCCATGCTGGAGCTCTTTTGTGATTCTGGGACTCCATCATGGTCACCTGTGCTGATGAGCTCTGCATGGTCACCTGCAGCTTGCCACGCTGGCCAAACAGGAAATGAGATTCAAAAGTTCGCGGTTCTTTTCCTGTCTACCTGGCCAGTGCATCTGAGTTGAGAGTGCTGTCCAGAGCGGTCATAATGGAGCACTCTGGGATAGCTCCCGGAGGCCAATACCATCGAATTGTGTCCACAGTACCCCAAATTCGAGCCGGCAACGTCGATTTAAGCGCTAATCCACTTGTCAGGGGTGGAGTAAGGAAATCGATTTTAAGAGCCCTTTAAGTCGAAATAAAGGGCTTCATTGTGTGGACGGGTGCAGGTTTACATCGATTTAACGCTGCTAAATTCGACCTAAAGTCCTAGTGTAGACCAGGACTTAGGGAACTGCTGAGACCGAGCATTATTTTTCAATGTCCCCTGGCCTCTCTGTAAGGCCATGTCTACACTAACACTTATGTCAGCAAAACTTTTGTCGCTCAGGGGTGTGAAAAAAACACACCCCTGCACGACATAAATGTTGCCAGGATAAGCGCTCGTGTGCACAGCGTTATGTCGGCGGGAGACGCTCTCCCACCAACATAGCTACTGCCACTCGTTGAGCTGGTTTTATGATGTCGACAGGAGAGCGCTCTCCCGTCTGCATAACGCAGCTACACGCGCGCTTTTACAGCAGCGCAGCTGTATCAGCTTGTAAGTGTAGACATGGCCTAAGATAGGAAGACCAAGCCCTTTCCCAGAACTAGCTAACAAATTGGATGTTACCCACCCCCAATTCTCTTGTCTGCATTAGGAAAAAGGGGTGTTTTTGACAAATGGTGTCAGACAGCTTCCCCTGTCTGGCTATGTGTTGTCCGGGCTAGCTAAAAGCATTCCTTATCGAAGCAGTATTTTTGTGGTGGTGATGTGGCCCTCCCTTAGTGTTTCAGGAGGCAAAAGCATATTTGCGGTGGTTTATTGAAGAGTACTGCAGCGGAAGTTAACACATATTTCAACAGACGATGCAATTATATTTGCAGACATTCCTGTGAAATTAGACAAGAGATTATATACAAATTTAATATGGGTTTACAGATCAGAAGAAAATTGTTAGTCATATGTATACACGGTAATTACTGAACTGTAGGTATTTTAACACCTTAACTTAGCAGTTTATCTAGCCATGGTCTATGTATCCATTTCATAGCATGTTTAGAGTCCCATAACGAATTAACAGGAGAATAAATGCTATTTTTCTCTGACTCCCATAGGCTGTACTAGCTGCGATTGTAATGGTCAACATGTTCCCATTTCTTGAAAAATTTATGGATGTCCCCACCCTGTGGAGACAGGATAAGTATCATTTTGTAAGTGGGAAAGACTCACACAGGGATTTGGAGCGGGGGTGTGTGTATGCTTTCAGGGAAGGATGCAGAGCAAACAATTCAGGTGCTCTTGGAGAGATGGTCCTCTGCTGCACAGAGGAAGCTGAATTACTGAAAGGGGCTGTTTGATGCAGCGAAATAGTTTTACAAATTAACTTGCAATTATTTCAGTATAGGCAGAATTGCTTATGGCCTCAAAATGTTAGGGGAGGCAAACTGTTCAGGTACCATGTGGGTGACTTCAGGCTGGAAGAGTTGGATGTTTGCAGGGAAACAATTCTCACCTGCACCCAAGCCAGCCCACGCCCTCTTTCACCTATAGATTACTTTGTATCCTGTTTTTTTAAAAAGAACAAATATATTTAAGAAAGTTTCTCCCAAAATAAAATATATGCAATGAAAAAATCAACAAAATTATCTCCACATATGTTTGAAGTAGACAAATGTTGAATGCTGAGATCCCACAGTGATGAGCATTGTATACACACCTAACTGATAAAAAGATAAACTAAATGTGATACCTCATTCAGTGTTCTGCGTGTTAAGGAAAGGAAATTTACCTGAGGAGGTTTGCTTCCAGATCATATATTCTGTTTTTAATGCTCTCAGCCTGTGCTGTGGTTTTGGTAGCTGGGACAAAAGAGGCCCATAACTTTAGTAGCCTGTTTATAAACACTATAAAACTTGACTCACCTACTCCTTGGCAAGGCTTATAGCTGGAAACAAGATTTTCTAAAATTCTATGAACCTAGAACATTTCCAGCTGAACTAAAACAGCTTATTAAAAAATACATGTATTAAAAAATACATTAGCTGAACTGTAATTTATTCAAACACATATTGGTGTAAAAGCAGCCTGTAACCTATAGCCAACCTCTCCCTTTAAATGCAGGTTCTGCTTTTAAAAAGTGTTAGCCAAGTAGATTCACACTGTAGGCAGAAGTGTGCTCTTGGTGACTGAACTACTGAACCTATAAGAAGCAGTGTCCATTGGAGCCATGATGTCTTCCCACCGTTTGTGGACCTACATCCCCTCTCCCCTCATGCAGGAGTCTGAGCTCAGAGGAGCATGACCCCAATTGCCATTTAATACCTTCACATCACTGAAACCCTGTTAAGGAGGCTTGAGATTCTGACTGAGCATCAGCTTTTCATTCTCCTCAGATTGTGGAGACTTTGGTGTCAACCTCGGTCAATGCTCCCTTTGATCACTGGAAAGGATGGAGCATCTGGGTCACTTGTGCCTCCATTTCCAACGAGAGTAGTTGTGTTTTCTTCAGTTGACCACAGCAGGGTTCTTTCCCCTGTTACTCCACTCCAGGATTTAGCACATGAGCTCCTTCTGGGAGAGACGGGTCTTGGTACCCAGGGACTCAGTACAGTTTCTCTGCCATTGGGGATGGCGCTCCAGACCTATGCTGGGAATTCTCAGCACCCTGTCTCAGTGAGGCCTTCTTATCCTTATAGTCCTCTTGGTGTAGGGTACAATTATGTATGCAAACTTGGATCCCCTTGCAGTTACACATAACACTTTCCCTAGTGTATTATGGGCTTTGGATTCTGCATCCTCAAATGTATGGTGCCTGTATATTTGGTGGAGTAGGGGGAGTAAATCTATCAGCATTTGTAGCTTGAGTCTGTGGTGGAGGTTCTGAAGCCCTGTGCTTTGATCCCTGTCTGTCACCACTTCCAGGCTAGAAATGTTCCAGGAGTGAAGTTGAGACACTTCACCTATGCTACCATTTCTAACCTCTACTTTCGTACAGCAACCAAGTGAGCTGCAGTGAGAAGCCAGCCAGAGATGCCATGTGGTAGGACCAGCAGAAGCCAAAGCAGGGACCTTTTGGCCTTTGGACAGCCCAATCAACACTGTAGAATGTTTTCTGACTTTCTCTGCCCTATGGCTGATTGGGTATTTGCTCCAGCCTTCCACTTCCTTCTCACAGTATCTTCACCTCAGCTTCCCTTCACACCTTTTCCCCTGCCCTGTCCCATTCTCCTTCTTTCCATTTAGCTGATCCCCTCCTAAGTAAACCCACCAAATCTCCCTTCTCAAAAATGTTGCAGAACTAACATGATGTTTGCAGCCATCACACAGTTCATTCTGCTTGTGTTTGTGTAGTCCTTAGCACCGTGGGCTCCTGGGCCATCACTGGGGCTCACACGGGCTGTTGTAATACAAATAATATAATAATAAATCTAGCTTGATGGTGCTGCCCAGAACAGTTCAACTGAAAAGTCATTAGGGCCTTTCTGAGGTTTACAGTAGCTCTGCACAAGAGAAGTCGTCCCAAGTACATTCATCAGTACAGGACACAGCTGAATTATTGGTTTGACTCAGTGAAAGCTGCTGTCTTTGGTGGCTGAGATGGAGCAGGTTACATGGGTGCATTGTTGGTGTGTTCTTGTTTGACCCTTTCAGCAGCTAATATTGTCCTCCCTGCCTCTTATTCAAAGGTTATTTGGATTGTGACTTTTGCAGCCGTTCTGTGTCTTGGTCTCGATATCGGCTTGGCCATCGCAATGGGATTCACCTTCTTCATCATCACTGTTAGGTCACACAGGTACTGGGTCATGTTACCCTCAGAGCAGGGCACTAAGTGTACCTAAAGTTGTTATTTTGGGAATAGCAGTATGTCACAGTCCAGTACAGAAGTGGTTTTGTGCTTGTGGGGTAAACCCTTCGGTCAAGGTTTTTCTCAGGTCTCATGATTTCCCATCTGCGCATGAACTGGTACATTTTGGGGAATTTAACCTCCTAGCCTAGCTGATGGACTATCCATTTGAGTCTCTGGAAAGGGTGCCTCTGTCATCTGACTGAAGACCATTTATTGTGATGATAACATCAGCCAGGAGAGTCAGTGAGCTGCTTGCTTTAATCACCTACCCTCTATACACAGTCTTCCATAACAGTAAGGTGGTACACTGTGTCCTCATTCCAAGATTATCCCTAAAGTGGTCATTGATATTCACCTGACTCTGTCCATCAACGTATCTTTCTTCTCACTAAATGCATTCACAGCCAGGGGAGATCAGCTTACTCAAGATCGACACTAAATGGACCCTTCTCTACTCTTGTAACAGAACAAAACTCTTCTGTAAAATCTCCCCGCCCCCTCCCCACCTCCAGTTATTTAAAGTTTACATTGATAGACTTATGGGACAGATTATTTCTTCCCAGTGATTATCAAAGGACATTAAATTCTGTACAGAAACATGCTTTGAGCTAGCAGGTATCCCAGTCCTTAAAAGTATCAGAAGACATTTATTGAGTCATACAGTTTAAAGCCAGAAGGGACCACCAGATCCTCAAGTCTGACCTTCTGTATATCACAGGCTACTAAATACCATCCAGCCACCCCCATACCAGGCTAACAACCGGAATTAGACCAAAGTATTACAGCCCTCAGTTGAATTGATCCAAGGTAGCTTCTAAGGCATTCCTTCAGAATGTCACAATTATGAAAATATTTCAAGTTGCGACATGGAATTTAGCTCATACTTCTGTGCAGCATCATTTTCGTGACCTAGCATTGACATCTAATGAGCACTTTGAGAAAGAGTTCCGGATAACTGTTCATTTAAATATCCTCCGCATTCATACCATGTTGGTGGTTTTTTACTGCTGGTGAATTTCTCAAAAGTGGGTGTGTGTACTGACAATACTCTAAAGAATGAGAAAAGTTACCAGGAAATGGATTCCTTTGAGTACAGTGTCGCTACACACTGACACTAGCCACGATCTAGATCCTCCTTCCTCCCTTCTTTGGAGAATATATTGGATTTGGGAGAGGGAGAGACTACATGCCTTCTTACATACCCTTGCCTGGAGTGTTCCGTGGCTTGAAACAGAGCTTTCTAGACGGTTCAAGGTTTGATGTGAAGGGCACAGGTGCTTGGGTGTCCCCAATAAAGAAGATAGGGACAGGGACCAAAATATTGGGTGGTGCTAGTTTTTCCTCTCTACTCTAAGAAAACCTAATAAACATCTTATTTCAGAATGAAGATTGTGATGCTGGGCCAGATTCCAAACACAGATCTATACAGAAGTTTATCTGACTACAAAGCAGTAAGAGAACAAAACCTAATACTCAGTTCCTCTCTGTAATCCAGCTTCTTCACTTGGACACCTGGGAGTGATCCATCAGACTCAGTTCATTCACTTCAAGCCTTGAAAATCTGTAAGGATCTTTGAATATTGGCAGCGAAGAGTAATACAAATTGCCCAAAGATCAGGAGATCAGTCTGACTTGTCATTTTGGGAGCTCATTCAATCGATCCAGGCTCCCCCAGTAATGAAAGGCTTGCTCCCTGTCATTGCTGGAACTATATAGAATTTATTGCTGATCTGCTGTCCTTAGTCAGGTCTTGTCTATGCTAGGAAAATGACTCATTTTTCACAACAGATGTCAATAATGGCTGTGTCTGTACTAGAGTTTCTTAAAAATTCTCCCAGCAGTGGTAGCAAGAGCAGGGCACTGATATTTTTACCATAATGTTATTGACCCTACTTTATGCAGATCTGGATAATGCTGCAGTGAACAGCAATGTCTACATTAGTTCTCCCCGTATTGCTGAACTCATGGAGCTGCAAAGGTGGAAGAACTTAAAAAAAAAGGTTTGGTGTAGACAAGGCATAGGGTATTTTCACTAATGAGTTTTGGAAACAATGTGGCTTGTCCTGGTCAGAGAAGACCCATTGTCAATGTCAACGGTGGATCATTTTTCTAGCATAGGCACAAACCTCAGAGACTCCGGTTTTGTCTTCCAGGCAGCGGAGATTGAAGGTGTGAAAATCTTCCAGTGTTGTTCCTCCATCTCCTTTGCAAATATGAGACACTTCAAAGGCTACTTGTTAGAGAAGGTAAACGCTACTTTTCCAATCACCATCAGCTTCTAACCTCCTCCAGTGGAAGCACACAACCCTCTCTGAGATACCGTCTGTCTTTTTCAGATGGATGTGAAAGCCGTGCCCCTCGATGAAAACGAAATGAGAGCTTTAATCTCCGTTAGTCTGTCTAGCACTGGAATGGAGAAAAAGGACTTTCAGTGTGCCTGTGTTTGTGATCCACCTGAGCCATTACCCAGGGTCAGCTCCCTTTTTTTTTCTTTTTTTTTTTTTTTAATAAACAAACCCAGACTTTGTGACACTGAGAGCCATGTCACTAGCTTGCCTGAAGGCCATACCTAATTGCATATACATTTGCATATATTTGCAAACCAGAAATAAGCAGGCACAACCCTTCTCTTTGCTCTCAACCCTTATATTTGTTTATATCTTCCCTGGCAGATGAACTGAGATTTTGCTTGTTGGTTGAATTGACCAGCAGTGGGAAAACCCAACATGTTCGCCTTCCTTTCTGGGGCTGAAAGAACTAACTTTGTCAGATGCCTCAACAGGGATTTGCTTTCCTTTTCCCACACAAGTCCAAGACTGTCTTTGGCTGCCTGCAGAATTCTAGCCACTCCTAGTGTGAGATACCCACAAATGCATGATCATTAAATACGTCAAATCCTACCTGTCACAATCTCCGTGATCAGAGGATTTCTCCTCTCCTTATTACGAACGCCTTCTGTACAGCCAGTCACACGCCCCATAATTGGAATTTGACAGTGTCATAGGTAAATGGATGGAAGAGGCTTCAGGGCAATATTCTTAATTCTCTAAACTATCTAATGCACTTCGTAAAAGATAACAAAGGCCCCTCATGCGGAAGGGGCATGAAGGGAAGCAGTTTTGGAAGGATGGGCGGGATTGAGTTTCTGAAGAAAGTCAGTGATCGCTTTGAACAGCCATCTTCTTCCAAAGTACCAAGCTGCAGAGTGTGAACCTTTCAGCTGCTTTTAACTCTTTTACTAGTGCAAAAGCCAAACTTGGAGCTATTCAGTATTCCAAACTTAACTTTTTTTAAAAGGAATTGAGTTAAAATTATTGGCTGGGTGACCAACTATTGCTGAAAGGGCAGCTAGGCTTAGAAGGGGCAGGGGGTGGAGAGACCAAGGAACCATCACAAGAAAGGGTTGGGTTTAAAAATTAAATAACAAAAGCATATATTCAAACTATTAAGGAAAAAAATGATAACCGCGTCTCTGTTTTCTCATCACTTTATCTTAGGAACTACTTTTCATAGGGGAAGAATATGGTACATAAAACCTGAAAAAACTGCTTCTGTTTTAAAAAATGGAATATTAAATTAGTGGCCCACTTTCCAATGGTAATAAGCAACTTCAAGGCGTGCAGGACTAAGCTAACACAGCACTTCCAGGGTAGCTGAAGGTACTCTGCTGACCACAACCAAGGCTTGCATCAATCTCCTTCTAATTTATGTACTGTTGTGGCTTAGTGCTATATTTAGCACAAGTTCAAAGGTATTTCTACCATGAGAGAGGAAAGATATCAAACGATTTACAATGCTGTCATAACTGCAACTGCAACCTTCTAGACACAATTCTCTTAACTGTCTTTACTCTCCACGTTTCCATTCTAGATACCCTATACTGAGAAACTGGTGAAGCGACTTCATAGGGATAATGAGTCTTCATCATCTTCCCTGAATTTGATACGTTGGTCAAAGTTTGAAAGCAAGCACAGTTCTGGGACTCTCCCAACAGGAATGTTGCAAACACAGCATGCTCAGTCCACAGCCATCAGGCTCAGGGCAGCAAGACCTGAGAGTGGAAAGAAGAAGGATGAAGGGGAGAGAACATGGCATTCTTCAGACCCTGGAGTAGATACTTCCACAACACTATTGTGCCAGGAAGCAACACAGTTGCGGTCCACAGAGTTTTCAACATATCCAGTCCACACTATTATTTTAGACTTCAGCATGGTGCAGTTTGTGGATTTGCAAGCTTCAGATTTACTGAGGCAGGCAAGTCACTTGAATGCATGTAAAAGCAGAAACTGAAGTTTGCCCAACATCAGATGCTTCCCATTACCCTAAAGTTACCTATTATATAAGCACCTGCCCTGTTACTATTGACTTTAATGGGAGCAAGACTGATCTTTGTATTTTCACAAATGTGTAATTTCGAAGATCCACATATATTCCCTGGCTATTTGTTTAAAGGTACACTGTAGATCTAAAAAACACATGCAGAAATGCCCTTACCTGACTCACTAATAATATCTGAGATTATGTCAACTCAGATGACTTTTTTAATCTTTCATTTATTTTTCCCCATTTCTGCTGTTTGTGTTTTGCCCTTCACACAGCAAACTGGGAGCTTTGGCATATTTCCGTAGTACTTCGTGCCGGTTGTTTTGGAACTTCAGTGCTTTGTACTTCGTTTCAGCCTCCAGGAGGAAATCCTGTCTGGGACACTCAGAGGGCTGGTTCTTGTTTCCAGAGTAGGAGAGGATAAACGCTCTCATTCCCTGAGATGTTTTATTTAAAAAGTTATTTAAAAAGTTCATTGCAAGTTAGCATGTTCTTACAGGAAGTCTTTGTCTCTAGCATACGTGAGCATTTTTTGGTTTGTCTGGACATTTAAGAGTTATTTTAGTCCTAGACAGGAAGAGTAGATAAAAAATGTCTGTTCTCTCTGTTGACATTGGTTTGTTATTGTTGTTCATTGCAGCCTTATCTACCTTTTTCTTTGGGACAGCTCTTTAGCGTCTTAGTCGTCAAGTGAGAACCCTGGCAGACCGTATCTGTAGAGAAAATGACTTGCCTGTAGCAGCGGTTCTCTGAAGATACCCTGTCACTGGGATTCTCACCCGGTCCCCCATCAATATTAAAGATGATCTTTTAAGGAGTTTCTCTACTTACACTTGACCTGGATTTTCAAAAGCAACTAATGATTTTAAGGGCCTCAATTTTGAGGTGCCCAACTTCAGCCACCTTAATCATAAAGGGACCTGATTTTCCAGGTATGCTGAGCACCTGCCCTGTAAAATCAGGTCCCTTTTGAAATTAAGTGTCTCAAGATGGGCACCCAAAACCAGGCACTCAAAATTAATGGTTATGTTTGAAAACGTAGGTCCTTATTTGCATTGTTTACTCTGGGGCATATTTTGCATGTGTGCACGCAGGTGTGTGGGCATTGAATCATTTCCAGTTGACTTAACATGGGAGCTCCACTTCCTGTACAACCAAAGCAACTGATCTGAATACTGGGAAGGCCAAATTTATATCCTGCAGGCTGTGGTACAGGATGTCCAATGTGGGGCCTGGCTCTTTGGAGCCAGAATTCTTTGAACTGTGAGAGTTCTGCTGGTCTTGCACTGACCTATAACCCCGGACTAAGTCTTCTAGAAGAACGGTATCTTCAGAAAAGCAGAGTTATAAGCAAAAGCTTTTTCCCCCTTGCATGTCCTGCCTTCTGGTTCTATGGCCGTTCCTGCATAGATCATGAGAGTGTCACTAATATTAATATGGGATTCTCTCTACAGATGTTCCATATGTTTCAGAATCTTGGTATTTCGGTCCTGATAGCCAGCTGCCACCGTGAGTATAGTATGGGTAATGCTGTATTTAGCCACTTTTTGTAAGAAAAAGATACGTTTTTAAACCTCGGTGAAATGCTATAACTGTGCTCCTTCGTGTCTGCCCTGGTGGTTTTGTTTTTTTTTACAGTCTCTGTAATAGCAATCTTTGAGAAGAATGATTTCTTTGATGGCTGCGTCACCAAAGCCCGGTTCTTTCTAACCCTGCATGACGCTGTGCTGGCCGCTTTGGAACAGAATCAAAGGCCAGAGATTGTGGAACTCAGCGTTGGAGACCCTGAACAGGAGTTAGATGAAGGGCTCACAGAGGAACAGAAGGTGTGGTACTCCGCTTAAATCTAGATGCCACCGAGTGATCCTACAAGGATTTGAAGGTGTAAACATAGAAAGGCAGTTTGAGCTACGGGAATGAGTATGGGCATATGGTAGCCAGGGATTCCTGGGTTCTAATCCCAACTCTTATGTAGACTCCCTCTGTGATCTTGGGAAAGTTACTTAATCAGTCTGTGCCTCAGTTTCCTCACCTGTAAAATGAGGGTAATAATACTGCCCTATGTTATTGCCTGTTGTATTAATGAATGTTTGCAGAGCAGTTTTAAGATGTATAGGGCTGTGACCAGGTGCCTTTCGCAATTTGATTTAAAACAAATTCTACACTTCCTGGGGATTGGCTTTAACAAAGAAATTAACAATAAGATCAAGTTCTGTTAAAACCTTTTCCCAAGCTTGGCTGCTCTTAGGATTCCTACCTCAGGACTGCTTAGCCCACAACCTAAATTCTCTCCCTCCAAAAAACCTCTGCTAGCTCTCTGATATGCAGTTGAGATAATGAACCATTTGCGGTATTGAGTCATCAGAAACCACTTAATCCATTCCCAGCAGGATCAAAACATAAGTGTAGCTGTTTCAGGAAAACAGTACCACCCTGTAACAGGCTATATATATAAGATAAGCATTATTAAACCTCAAGAAGTAAGAGGAAAGGCCTGATTCTTCTCTCATGCTAGTGTAAATCACAAGCATGAAAGTCAATGGATTTACACTAGTGTAAAAGTGGTGTTAGTGAGGAGAATTGGACCGAAATTGTTTAGAGTCACATAGGAGTAATGGCATGAAATTAAGCAAAGATAAATTTAGCATGAATACCAGAAAAAGTTCCTAGCAATAAGTTCTGTCAGCACTAGAAAATATATTGTTGAGGAAAAATGATGTCTTGACTGTGGGCTATGTTGGGTGACAGAGAGAGGGAATCCGTCTAAAAAGTCTTTTCATCTTTATACTCTGATCTACAGAATTAAGGTAGATCAACTGGAGTATACATTTTCATGTGTTGTCACATTACACACTTAACTGCTGATGTTGAAACTGACTAAGAAGCTGGCTAACTGGGATTCCACTTGGGTTCTCGCCAGGTTTCAAATAGTAATATTTGTAAAGCAGTACTCAAGTGCTGAGTGTTAACCAATTAATTCTCACAGGAATGACTTATCTACTTTCCCTGGGAGATAATTAGGTAAGTATTATTCTTTAAAGATCACATCAGCACAGGTTTCATAGTCCTTAAAAAATATTCACAGTGCTAAGGGTGACGGGAGGTATTTTGGATATTAGAAGTCAGTCTCTATTTTCCATACCCTCTAATTTTCCCAGAAAAAATCCTTGAAATTAAATTTACCTTGCTTAAATTCAAACCAAAGATGAATTTTGGAAAAATTTCTGTTCACTGTGGGCCAAATCCTGAAGTCTTTGATTTGGGCAAAACTCCCCTGAAGTCAATGGAAGTATTCCCTGCTGTAAGCCTTCAGAATTTTGGCTTATCTCACTGACAACAGTATAACGCATTATTGTCTTGCAATGAAGACAACTCCTATTCGGGAAAGATACCATGACACTTCTGAAAAAACAAGGAACTAATCCCATTGTCCTTGCCTACTTACATAAATTCAGCCTCCCTACACTTATCCTGCAATTTCAATTAGAAACAGCATTCTGTTTTCCCGTCCCTTCCTAAACTGGTGTATACTATTGATGCGTGTTGTTAAACAACTAAACCCTGGCCTAGAATTATACAATTCTGTTGTATAATTCTATACAACAGAATTAGTTCAGTATAACTACATCGCTCAGGGTTGTAAATCATTCATATCCCTACCCTGGAGTGATGTAGTTATACTGACCTGAGCACCAGTGTAGACAGCACTGTGTTGGTGGGAGAGCTTCTTCCGCCAGCATAGCTCTTGCCTCTCATGGAGGTGGATTATCCTGTCGGTGGAGCACATCTTCATGAAAGCGCTACTGTGGATAGTGTTTTAAGTGTAGACCTGCCCTCACTCCTGCTTTCCCCTTGTAAGAGGTTGCTGCACTTCATTGGTTGGTAAAGTGACCATTATGTATGTATAGTTTGTGGTGCCATCTTGGGATCCTTTTGGATGACAAGTACAATGGAAGTGTAAGAAGATACTATTATTAGGGTGAAATCATTTTTTGTGTATGTTGGCAGGGGGTGAACCAGTATGTGAGTTATGGCGAAGATGGTCTTGTTGTTGACATAATTTTAATGCGTCTCCACTTGACTGCTAGATTGAGGACCCTGTAAGGGCAATTCAGAAGTTTTGTTCTTTTCTAAATTATTGCTGGATCACTTCAGCCTTATCAAGGGAAGTGCAAGGGAGCAGGGGGGCTTTTCATTCCAATATGTCGGGCATTGTGCAGCTCACTAGAAGGCACTGTGTGTGTGTGTGTGTGTGTTATTCAGGAGAGAAGTCTGCACTCCGGTAACAACAAAGATATTTCCTCTTTAAAGATTACCGGGAGCGAACTCTTAAATGAAGAGCCAATATCAGATCTCTTCCGCGCTTATTCACTCCAGAGTGAAGCAGAGATGAACATATTTCAACAGTATGATGCTCCACCTCCTGAGCCAGGTGACAGAGATGAGGAGTGGGAGCAGAAGTGGAAATATGCCAGAGATCCCTGAGATGCGCAAGAGCGGACAGGAAATCCTAGTCCAATATATGGGGAGAGGTGCTGCTACAGCACAGTTGAGGTAGTTCTTGCCTGCATTTTGGGGTTTTTTGCCTTTGTCTCTTTCAAAGTTATTGAAATAGCCAACTAGCCAGTCCATCCAATGGTTCTGCTGGTTTAAGGAAACTAGCACAGTGTATGAAGTTATTCTTCAGGACTTTCAAACAGAGGGACTATTCAGCAGCAATTTTAACCTTTGTACTGAATTAACTATAAAGCTTGGAGCCATTAAATGAATTTTTACATGTTTCTGAAATTCTCTGTAGTTTTTTAAATGTCCTCAAACATGGCACATCTTTTGCATATTGTTTTTCTAGGGACTAAATCTCGTTTGCAGTTTTCAGCAGATTGCACACCTGCTATTTCATTAACCTCAGATGCATGCAAAACTAGGTGACACTCTTGAACAGTGTTTCTCAACCTTTTTGATACCAGGGCTTGCTGCCTTCCTAGACTGTGTCAAGGAGATCTCAGGGACCGGTGCTGGAAACATGGACTTGGTCACTGAGAAACACTGCTCTAGAAGAAAGCATTTAATCACTGATACTTTGCTAAAGTTGCCTAGTGTATTCAGTAAAAACTCAATACTGTGACTTTTTTTCCAGTCCTGCTATAACCTCCTACCAGTGAATTATGTTATTTGCTTCTCTTTTTGGTAGACATTCACTGAGACAGCAATAAATGGAGACATTTAGTTCAGTTTCGTTATTAAGAGCTGAGAAAATGGCTGCTTTAGAATAAGATATAGGTGGCAAGTGGAAAAAAACAAACTTCTCAATTGTGTTATCTGAGTACCAGCTCATACTCAATAGACTGGTGAAACTGTGACATCACCATAATGGTGCATGCTGGGGTTTTATTTGGAACAGGAGCAGTCTTGCTATATCAGGGATGCACATCCCATCCCATCCTACCGTATGTACATTGAGGGAATTCTTCCCTGGCCTCAGTACCGAGAGTGAGGACTGAGGGTGAAATTCATCAGCACAAGGTCCATGTACCATTTAAGCCCTTTTGTGAGAGCATAAATTAGATTTAAACTACTGTACTGGTCCTGTGCTCCAGCATGAATTTCAGTCTGGGAGAGCATCTCCAGCTTCTGCTGTGTGCATGGTCCATGTAGCAGGGAGACTATATAGGACTCTTCCACGGCTGGGCTGTTCCTGGCGGTTAACTTTTAACTATATGGGGGTGCATAGAAATGTTAATATTTAATTATTTGTAATGTCACCTGCATTAGTAAATCCTCCAGACCTTTTAAATTTAAATTCTTACCGCTTCCAGGGAGTTTCTGGAGGAAGGACATGGTACTGTATCTGTGTAAGGTGAAATGGTAAAAGGTTTTTTAAAACAATATATGTGTGCATTCTTACAGTGGACGAAGCTTTCAGTCTCACAGCTCTGACACTTGTGAATGGAACTTTCAGTTCTTCCTGTCTTTCTAACAGTGCATCCGATGAAGTGAGCTGTAGCTCACGAAAGCTCATGCTCAAATAAATGGGTTAGTCTCTAAGGTGCCACAAGTCCTCCTTTTCTTTTTGCGGATACAGACTAACACGGCTGCTACTCTGAAACCTAAGAGTGTTGAGTAACTCTCATAGTACACAGGCTTCCCTTGTGGTGTTTCTGTGCAGTGGCTTCAAGCCAAGTCCCTTCCTGAGTGGCAGCTCCAATCAAAACAGAGCAATACCGACTTGCAACACGCAAGGCCTTAATTTTCAGAATCTATGGGCTGTACTGTGGCACCCTTGACTTAAGATGAGTGGTGTTACTAGCCCTTTGCAATGCAAAGAACCTTCCCATTGCAAATTTCAGAGGAGTACTCTTGGCCCTTGCAAAGAATAAATAATACCAGCAGCAAAGATATGACTGTGCCCTTTCCACTCCACAACTGGTGCACTGATGTCCTAACTTCAAACATCAACATGGTTTTAAAACAGTTCTAAAATATGTGTGTATTAATTGTGCAAGGCATGTACTTTTCAGTTAGTGGGAGACCAGGCACTTTCTGATTTCCTGGTCTTTTTCTTGTCTAGTCATTGCAATGCCTTAACACTAATCCCAAAACTGTGCACAAGGTTCCTGTGTTTAACCAAGGCACAGATCACCTGGTAGAGTTTTGTGGTGTGAGAAAGCATGTACCTTGCACCAAAAGACTCCACCTATACCCAGTGATGAGCTGCCAAAATCTTAACAACCGGTTCCCTCCTTACCCCACGAGGGGGTCGTGGCCTGCCCCTGCCCCCCAGGACTCGTGCCCCGCCTCCCAGGACTCGTGCCCCGCCCCCCGGGACTCCTGCCCCATCCAACCCCCCGTGTTCCTTGACGCCCCCCTCCCCCCCCGAGCCCCTGCCCCATCCACCCCTGTCCCCTGACTGCTCCCAGAACCGGGCAGGAGGGTCTCGTGGGCCACCATAATGGGTGCCCACCCTACCCCTAAGAGCCAGAGGGACCTGCCAGGGGGCGAGGTGGGGAGTCCTGGCGGTGCTTACCTGGGGCAGCTCCCAGGAAGCATCCGGCAGGTCCCTCTGGCTCCTAGGGGCGGGGAGCGTAGCTGGAGGGGAGCAGGGGGAGTGGCCGCTCCCCCCACTGATCACATCAAAAGTGGTGCCTTAGGCACCAACTGCATGGGGGCTCTGGGGCTGGAGCCCCCACCGGCAGCTCCCCACCCCGCGCCCGGCCCCAGCTCACCTCTGCTCCGCCTCCTCCCCTGAACGCGCCGCCCCGCTCCGCTTCTCTGCCCCCCCCACCCCCTGGTTTCCCGGGAATCAGCTGTTCGCACAGGAAGCCGGGGGGGCTGAGAAGCAGGCGGCGGCTTCGTGCTCAGGCCCAGGGTGGCGGAGGTGAGCTGGGGTGGGGAGCGATTCCCCTGCGCGCCCCCCACCCCCAGGTTACCTGCTGCGGCGCGGGTGGCCCTCCTCGCGCACTCCCCCCACCCCAGCTCACCTCCACGGGCCTGAGCGCGAAGCCGCCGCCTGCTTCTCAGCCCTCCCCCGCTTCCCGCATGAACAGCTGATTCGTGGGAAGCTGCGGGGGGGCGGAGAAGCAGAGCAGGGGGGCGCATTCAGGGGAGGAGGCGGAGTGGAGGTGAGCTGGGGCCAGGTGCGGGGCGGGGTGGGGAGTTGTTGGTGGGTGCTCTGCACCCACCAAATTTTCCCCGTGGGTGCTCCAGCCCTGGAGCACCCACGGAGTTGGCACCTAAGGCGTCACTTTTGGCCAGTTGTTAAATTTAGAAGCCCTTTTAGAACCGGTTCTCCCTCGCGGAACAACCGGTTCTAAAAGGGCTTCTAAATTTAACAACCGGTTCTAGTGAACCGGTGCGAACCGGCTCCAGCTCACCATTGACTGTACCACTTAAAAGGCAGGCTAATGGAAGTCAGGGTCCAAAGGTCTGTCTACACAATCCTATGCTTGTAAACAGGTTGTGACAGTCTCTTCTCACCCGGTTACAACAAACATGGTTGTGTTTTATTGACACCGCAACTTTTTTCACACATCACCATGTGAGTGCTAGCGTGCTGTTTAACTATTTGTATCATTATGTGCTGGGGAGGTCTGGGCAGCTATCCCATGGCACCTAAATAGGAGATTCAGGTCCTGAATTTCCATTGCTTTGTACAATGTAGTAACTTAGTCCAATGCAAAGAGGGTGTCAAATGCCACCAGACAGAATAAACTGAATAAATGACGAGACAAGAGAAAAGGCAATCCAGAGGCCCCACAGCGTGAAGGGGACATGCACGCAGACTGGCAGCAGAAATTCAGGGACCAATGCACTCTAGTATGTCATACTGCACAGGGAGCTGGGAGGGAGGAGGACCAGTCAAACCAGTTACACACAGGCATAGCTAGAGGGCCATCTACACTGTTTAAAAAAATCTGTGCCAAACTGGTGGCAGGAAGAAAACCACATCTTCGCCCAAGCTGCTAGAAACGTGAAAGAAAGGTGGCTACGATGGTTACTAACAGAATATTGATCAAGTTGTGTGTGAACACACATCTTCTTTCCACCAAGCGTGCCAGTCACTGGTTACAAATGCAGGAACAGCAGACCCCATTGCAGGAACAGGGCCTCAGTGTGCCATCAGATGTACAGTATGCTATAGAGATTAGAGAGACCAGTACATACATTTATTTAATAGATGGGAAGCTACATTTTTGTAAGGAAATAGATTTGGGATCCCAGGAGCTTGTAATAAGCAGCAACAAAACAACAACTTTAAACAGTGAAAAATACTTTAACTGTTGTCTTAAATTTCAGAGTAGCAGCCGTGGTAGTCTATCCGCAAAAAGAAAAGGAGGACTTGTGGCACCTTAGAGACTAACAAATTTATTTGAGCATAAGCGTTAGCTGTAGCTCACGAAAGCTTATGCTCAAATAAATTTGTTAGTCTCTAAGGTGCCAAAAGTACTCGTTTTCTTTTTGTTGTCTTAAAGTTACGTATGGACATACCTTGGCCTCTAAACTTGCCTTACCTTGGAAATGTTTATAATCTAATGTAATTCTCTACTCCTACAATGGCTTCCAGGTTTGGGTTGTTTTTAAAACTCTGTTGCCTAGAAATAAAAAGAAAATACACGTTGCTCATATACAGATTTTACCAACCCAATGTTTTAAACCCCCTCTGCCAGCCCTATATGGCTGAAGAACAACAGATGCAGACATAACCCCACTGGTACAGTGTCCAACACCCCTCTACAACACACCTTTCAAGATCCATGTGTCCTATACATGCCTATCACAACTTGTGTACCTCATCCAGTGCGCTAAATGTCTCAAGAACAACTATGTAGGTGAAACCAGACAATCACTTTGCTCTCGAATGAATTCACACAGGAAAATAATAAAAGACAAAACATCATATCACCTGTGGGTGAACACTTGCACAAAGTGATGACTCCATTTCTGACTTATCAGTCCTCATCCTCAAAGGAAACCTGCACGACACTTTCAAAAGACGAGCCTGGGAGCTTAAATTCATAACTTTGCTAGACACTAAAAATGATAGACTGAATAGAGACACTGGATTTATGTCTTATTAAAACAATCTACAACCTACTAACCCTTATGACTGAAAGGGTGTTAATGGGCCACTTCACCGTGAATGGTCCCTTAAATTATGTGATAACTACTTACTCTAAACAATCTGTTCCACCTTATAACTAGCTGTGATGCTCTGAGTATGTTATCCAGATCTGAAGAAGAGCTGTGTGTATGCTTGAAAGTTTGTCTCTTTCACCAACAGAAATTGGCCCAATAAAAGATATTACCTCACCCACCTTTAAACTTTGTAATAGCCTGGGACCGACACAGCTGCAACAACACTGAATATATTAAAACTCCCAACATTTAAATTAAAATTGCTTACTCTGTGGCTGATTAAATACCCTGGAGACAAAGTTTACCATTTCTTATTATTTACCACCTGTACCAATAGGTGCCCATATCTGTTCAGGGATGCGGATTATATATAAATCACCTTGATATAAACTTTATTTATAAAAGTGAGGAAGAGATTGTGAATTCCTTAAGAGGGCAAATACTAGATACTCTGACCAGGACATTGATTATGTACTAGAATACAAGGATTTACATTAAGTTCATTTGGTAGGAGATGGCCAACAACTCACCTGGCTGCTATAACTGGCAATCCAGAAATCATAAGACTCCATTTTAGTCATATTGACCTCTATGCATTCTGTTTTTTTTTTTAATTTAAAGGGATACTGTCAAATTAAAAATCATAATTCTGTCTGAACACTTCTTTACCTACAACAGCCATAAGCAAAATATAAGATTATTATAACTGAGCATAAGTAAAAAAATTTTTTTAGTTTACTTACATTTGTACATTTGATAGCAATTGGTTTATAGGCAATTTCAGTGTTTTCTGTGGTGTAGACAATCTGCTGCATGTGGTTAATTGAAGTAAGGGGGGGACATTTTTAAAAATAGGAAGATGTAGTGATAAATCCATAAAAACTGGTAAGATTAATCAGGAGAAAGGTCTAAGTCCCAAAACTACTTTTAACTTAGTCCTTATCTACACTAACAAGGGTTTGTTGGCATAACTATACCAGTAGGTAGATATCAGCAAACCCTCTTTTACTTATACCAATTTCCTAAATGAAATAAGTTATACCAGCAAAAAGACTTTTTTGCAGTTTTCACTAGGACCTTTGCCGGCCTAACTATATTGACTGGGTTATGACTTTTTCATACTCCTAATTGACGTAGCTAGATCAGCAAAATGTACAAATGTAGACCAAGCCTTAAAAAGAATGTGCGAGATTTCAAGTTGACGGTAGCCAGGGCTATGTTACAAATTGTTAGGGCCACAATTATTGTAGGAGCGTGAAAAAAAAAATCACATTTCTCACTCTGACATAGCTGTGCCAGCAAAACTTCCAGTGTAGACTTAACAGCATACCTTCTGTCGTTGTGGGAGGTGGTTTAGCTACACCAGCGAAAGAACTTTTAAGTTGCATCTCCATTAGGGCGTTATACCAGCAACCCCTTTGTAGTGTAGACTAGCCCTGTCCCTTTAATGTTGGCACAGGACGTAATCACAAATGTGCTTGAAATGGAAATAAAAATGGACATAAAAGCAAACAAACATTTGATCAACAGAAACCGTATCAATAAAAACCACATCTTAAAAGTTATAATTCACTGACTTGTGTATGATTAATGACATACTGTAAGATGCCTTCTGTGTATTTCATATATTACGTGGTTGTATTGTTGTGGGATTCACCTCTTCATGGTTATTGTGGTAATGCCTAAGGGATCAACCAATGTGTGTTTTGCGTTCTATAGTGCGATTTGTGCCTTGTCCTGCATGTGTAATGTGTATCATGACTTGTGTGCATTGTAGTGTGCAGCCTGGGTGTGGCGGTACCGTGTCTTTTGCTTTTTGTGGGATGGACGGTGTGCAGTAGGGTGTCAGGCAGCGTGTGCCACTCAGCGTGGCCAGGCAGCATGGCTGTGTGCACTCACGCTGCGGTGTGCATGGCAGAGTGGGGGGCACTGCAGTGAATCATAAAATATCAGGGTTGGAAGGGACCTCAGGAGCTCAGCTAGCCCAACCCCCTGCTCAAAGCAGGACCAATACCCAATTTTTGCCCCAGATCCCTAAATGGCCCCCTCAAGGATTGAACTCACAACCCTGGGTTTAGCAGGCCAATGCTCCAACCACTGAGCTATCCCTCCCCCCCCTGTGCGGGCCGGGGAGGGGGCGGGGCAACGCCGGCTTTGCGTCACACTCAGCGCTTCGCTCACAGGCCGGCGCGTGCTTGGTGGTGCCGGCACCGCCCCGCCCTCCGCCCCTTCAGTCCGTCGGATCCGTCCCCGCCCTCCGGGGGTTGCGCATGCACTCGGGACCATGGACCCGTTGGAGGCGGGGCTGGGCTCGGGGGTGGAGCCTACCCTGGGGCCCCCGCTCCTCCCCCTCCGTCGGAGGGGGCGTTGCCGGACGCGTTCGGAAGAGCCAGGGGGCGCGGCCTTCCTCACGAGCTCGGCCTCGAGCTCGAGCGGCACCAGTGAGGGCGACGAGGACATCTGGTGGCGCGTGCAGAGGCGCGCGAAGATACCGAAAGTGCGCATGCCCCTCCCGGCGCGGCCCAGCTCGGCGCAGGCGCAGAAGCAGGCGAATGATTTAGAGCGCACGCGCGGAGGGCAGTGGGGGCTACCGGCTCTGGCCGCCATGGAGCGGAAAGGTGAGCGCGGCGCCTTCTCCCGGGCCGGGCCTGGCGGGCCGCCGGTCCCCGACACGTGCACCCGCGGCCGCGCGTCGGCCCCTTCGTCCCTCGCAGGCAGCGCCGCCCGGCCGTCCCCTGCCCCCCCCCGGCGCGCCCCCTGCCCGCCAACCCCCCCCCCGGCGCGCCCCTTGCCCGCCCCCCCGGTCTGCCTGCCCTGCCCCCCCCGGCGCGCCCCCTGCCCGCCAACCCCCCCCAGGCGCGCCCCTTGCCCGCCCCCCCGGTCTGCCTGCCCTGCCCCCCCCGGAGCGCCCCCCGCCCGCGCGCGCCCCCCGTCTGCCTGCCATGCCCCCCCCCGGGCGCGCCCCCTGCCCGGATCCCCAGGTCTGCCTGCCTTGCCCCCCCCCGGGCGCGCCCCCCGCCCGCCCCCTTTGTCTGCCTGCCTCGCCCCCCCCGGGCGCTCCCCCTGCCCGCGCCCCCCCCCCGTCTGCCTGCCTCGCCACCCCCGGGCGCTCCCCCTGCCCGCGCGCCCCCCCGTCTGCCTGCCTTGCCCCCCCAGCGCGCCCCCCGCCCGCCCCCTTTGTCTGCCTGCCTTGCCGCCCCCCCGGGCGCGCCCCCTGCCCCCGCGCCCCCCCCGTCTGCCTGCCTTGCCCCCCCAGCGCGCCCCCCGCCCGCCCCCCCATCTGCCTGCCTTGCCGCCCCCCCAGGCGCGCCCCCTGCCCCCGCGCCCCCCCATCTGCCTGCCTTGCCGCCCCCCCCGGAGCACCCTCTGCCCCCGCGCCCCTCCCGTCTGCCTGCCTTGCTGCCCCCCCGGGCATGCCCCTGTGCCCCCCCTGTCTGCCTGCCTTGCCGCCCCCCCTCGGGCGCGCCCCCTGCCTTGCCGCCCTCCCCGGGTGCGCCCCCTGCTTGCCTCCCCCGTCTGCCTGCCTTGCCGCCCATCTGGGCTCACCCCCTGCCCGCCCCCCGTCTGCCTGCCTTGCCCCCCCTGCCCCCCCGTCCGTCTACTTTGTCCCGTCCCCCCACCCTGGGGTGCGCCCCCTGCCCCCGTCGGGCATGCCTCCTGCCCCCCATCCGTCTGCTTTATCCCGTTCCCCCCCGCCCGTCTGCCTTGTCGTTCCCCCTCCCCCCCCCCGTGGGCCTGCCCCCATGGGCATGCTCCCTGCTTCCCCCTAGTCTGTCTGGCTTGCCTCCCTGTCTCCTATCTACCTTACCCCCCACAGGGGCATGGCCCCTCCTGTCTGTCTTTCTGCCTTGGCGCCGCTGCTCCGCCCCCCCGTACATGCTCTCTGACTCCTCCTGTCTGTCTGCCTTATGCCCTGTGCTCTCTCCTTTATCTCTGCTTTCTCCCCACTTCATGCTCCCTGCCCCTTCAAACCTCTGTTTTCCTCTAGCATGCACCTCCCACCTCTTCCACCCGACCCCATCTCATCAGTCTGCATTTCTCTCCCCAAGTTCTGGCACTTCAGGCCCGGAAGAAACGGACCAAAGCTAAGAAGGACAAGGCCCAGAAAAAGTAAGTCGAACCCCACTGCCAGCCAGCTGGAAACTGGTGTCCAGTGTGGGGTGTCGGACTTGTGCTTCTATTGTATGCACACAGCCCCTGGTTTCCTGTGCTTAGGTGGGAAGGAGTAAGGTGTAAGGTCTGGTGGCTCCATGTGGGCAACTGAAGGGATCTCCTTTTGGCTCTGAAGGCAAGGAATTTCCTCCCTCTTTGTGTCTATAGGGCATCCCTGGAGGGTAAAGTCTGAGGTTCCCCACAGTGTTGTTACCTAAAAGTCCCCTGTGCACCCCATTCTCTGTTAATGTAAGAACTGGACCATATCTATGAGCCTTAGAGGGGTCCATTGACTCTTGATCATTTAGGCTAGAAAAGCATCTCAGTTTAACTATCGGCCTATAGGATGACATATGCAAATGAGGATCCTGATTGATTTGCAGATGAGTTTAATAATGCTTTTCACTAAATTTACTAACCTCTTAGAGGCGGATGGTTTTGTCCAAAGTCTTCCTTTTAGTAAGTGAGATTAAAAGAAACATCTATTACACTGCAGAAATCCATAGTAGCTCCATAAATCTTTTTAAAGTGTTCAAAATATATTTCATATACTCACTGTGGATTCTGGGGAGTGGGAGCTACAAATCCTGTTTGTTTATACAAGAGGCTAAATTTTAAGTAGCTCTAGGAATTCAACTAACTTTAAAATATGGAAGAAGTTCCTATAATTGTTACATATATATTTTTGAGAACAGCTTCTGTAAGGTGAATTCATTCAATCATGTTGTATTAAAGAATATCTAACTTAGAAACTATAACTCTTCTAAACTATTATTATTCCAAGTACAAGACAATTAACCGCCTTCCGGGGTGGGGGGGGATGTATTGGTGGTACTGAAAATACTAATCTAACAGTTTTAATATCAAATAAATTGGGGGAGGGAATCAAAGTAATGCTTTTTTGCGGAAGGTACAGAAAAGGGATTGACATCTCTGATCTTGAGCTATTCCCCATCAATCATAAGTTCTTACTTTAGGTTCTGTCTAAAAGATGGATATCTGAGTTATTACAGAATTAAATGTGGCCTCCATAGAGGTTTGTATATTGTATCTACAAAGATTGTGATCTGTGTGTCTACAAAATAACTATATCACTTTCATTATACTGCGGAGTTGGTTTGCGGAGCTCTTGATTCTGTATCTCGCCTTCCTTCCTTCCTTCGGTTTCAAGATTTCATAGAGAAAAGAAATTAAGCAAAACAATTATCTAACTCACTGGAAAAATCTGCCCACCAAAGTACTAACTTTTTACTTGTACACATTTATAAACTTCCTTTCTATGATCTTTCATAAACTTATTTCAAGGCGTGACCACATCTCTTCAACTGGACAGAGCTCATTTGAGGTATCTTTAGATGGATTTTTTTGGATCTGGTTGTCAGAAATGGAGCAGACAGCAGCTCGCTTGTTTAAAAGGATTACTAAACCGTCTGGAGTCCAGGTCTACAAAGCAAACATTATATCATAGAAATGTAGGGCTGGAAGGGACATCAAGAGGTCAAGTCTAGCCCCCTGTGCTGAGGCAGGGTATGTTAGACATACATAATATTTCTGTGTGGGAGTTAAAAAAATCAGGGAGCTGCATGGGTTACCATCTTTCATTATCGGCAATACTATTTTCTTTCTTTCAAGCATTGACTTCAATTCTACAAGCATTTAATCAGATCTGCAAATTGTACATTAACAGGTTGTGAAGGTTTAAGGATAAAATGCATACCAGTATACTAGCAAATTGAAATTTAAGGTTTAAATGCAGAAAGCCTCCATCAGGACGCTGCTTAGTCCTGAATTTGTTTTGAAACTGAGTACTGGAGGTCAGCCACTTGATTTTTAGCCCACTAATAAAAATATACTTTTTTTTCTCTCTTGGAGGAGGTGGGCTTTTCAGTAACTCATGCTTTTGTGCCAGTGGAACTTCTTCTGTTATAATACTCTGTAGCTGTTTAACATCTTTCATAGAAGGATTTCAAAGCACTTTACAAAGGTGAGTAACTTGTATCCGTATCTTATAGACCAAGAAGAGGAGGAGCTCTCGGGGTTGAGTCATTAAACCCAATTTCTAGTCCTGACTCTGCCTTGATCAGACAGTGGGCAAGTGGTAACAATAATACCTACTTTTTATGAAGTGCTGTGAGAACCCAAGTGAAAAATTAAATACAACATATTGCTTTTAAAAAAGTCACATAGTGAGTCAGTGATAGTCATCAATAATACCCAGGCCTCCTGCAAGCTGAATTCTAAAATGTTGTCCTCTGCACATACATTGTATATCTTTACTGAATTTAGTTGCATGCCAAGGCATGGTCTTCAGATCTGTTGTATAAAGTTCGGCATTCTTAACTGACGTAGTGATTTAAATAGAATGTCCAAAGTGGCACTAGTATCGTACGAGGCCCTCTAAAGCTTTTTTCCCCTCCCTGCCTGTATTTTATTTGGTATGACATCACACAGAAAAGGATTTTCTGCTTGGACCTGTCCTGCTTGCGGGATGAAGGGAACACAGAAGTTGTAGAAAATATATTGTTGCTAGGAAGGTAGAAAGTGTAGTGTTGAGGCAGAGACATTGTGAACTAATTGCATGCTTGTATTCTAGAGCAGGTCTAGACACCAGGTAATATCTGTGGGATGTTTGCAATAAGTTGGCATGAAGTAATAATCGAAGAGCTGCAGTAAAGGATCTCACTGTTCTGAGGTTAAATGTTACAGTAAAACAGTTCAGTGTCCATTTTAACCAGCCTGCCTTGTGTAAATATAGTGGCCGTTACTTAAATTGGTTCTTGGCTTTCTATCCAGTAGGGTCAGATCTTTAATAAGGAGGAGAGACGAAAGGGCAATTGAAGAAAAATATTTTTACTTCTGAGGAGACACAGCTGCTGGTTGCAGTGGAAGAACAAATTGGGATTAATCATAAAATACTGTAACTTGGTGGTGTGTGTATTCCTGTCCTTACTCTGGGAGGATGGTGGCTCTTGTCTGATTAGCAACCTTTTGAACATCTGGCTAAGCAGCTTTAATTCTAAAAGCATTTTCCCTACTGCAGTTGATCAACATGCATGTTGGACTCGGTCCCTAGCTAGAGAGTGGCTGACATGGTTAAGGAATTAGTTTGTCACTCATGTTTTGCCAATTTTTAGTGCAAATCATTCTCTAAAATATACTAGGTATAAACTGTTAGTGAAATAGCAAATACTTTGTTGAGATATGTCTCAAATGGTGGAACAGAGATTATACTTAACGGAAAAATTAATGACGTATTTTGCAACAAGTTATAAAAAGAAAAGGAGTACTTGTGGCACCTTAGAGACTAACCTTAGAGACTAACCAATTTATTTGTTAGTCTCTAAGGGTGCCACAAGTACTCCTTTTCTTTTTGCGAATACAGACTAACACGGCTGTTACTCTGCAACAAGTCATGTTACAGATTTCACAATATCCACTCTTTAACTTTTACCTGTTGCTTCAAGTTACCCAACAAATACTATTTCCACTTTATGGTATTTCCTATGTGTTTAAGAGGGGCAAAGGAGTGGGAGGGTGCAATCCCGTGGTAGTGTTGTACACAGTTAGGGTGGAGCAGGTGGTAACTTATTAGAGCCATTTAGATTATGATTGTCCAGAAGGTGGCCACTTCTTGCTTTGAAAATAATTTGAATCTTTTTACTACCTTTTTCCAGGGCTTGCTTTTTAACTTTTTGAACTACTGTGTGTATAAAGAATGGGTAGGGAGAGCTCTTTACATGTAAAAAGTCAAGTTACTAGCCCTTAGTTATAAACTGAAATGAACTGTCAACATAGATGGTAAATTTCTGATGCTATCAGTTGAAAGGTTTTTAATTGAGAAGGCTGCTAGATATATTAACCATTATACTATATACTTTAGGGTGAAGGAACAGATACAGAGTGAAGTAAGGAATCAAATACACAGAAGTGTCTTTTAGTAACTGGTGACCAAACAGGAAAGTCATTAAAGTATCTGAGGGTGTCCTGAATGTTTGACCGTATATAATGTCTTTAGTCAGTCAATTCCATCACTGCTTACTATAGGAAGTTCCGGCATTTGTTTGACTGTTAAGTTTTTTAGTGGTTTTTTTTCCAGTGAATCCTGTCACCCCGTCAAATTCTGCCTGCCACCTCCCTTCCCCACTCCCCTTATTTTCATTGAGTTTGTTACTCCAGGAGAAATCACACTGAAATTGATTAGTAGAATCTGGCCCTCAATGTTTTCCCTCCTTGTTTATCCTACATTGTTGCAAGGCACCATCTGTACAACAGCAGTTTTACAAAGTGTCTTTTTTTATTAAATCCTTGGTAATGATGGAGTTGAGGTTGAGAGAACTTCGCAATATATTTCCAGTAAAATTCTATATGTATTCTTCCATAATCAATAGAACACTTGGTAATTAAAATGCATTTGAATGCCAACACTTTTGTTTGGAGCAAGGGCATTCAGGTTGTGACATTACCCCTGCTAAGCTTAGTGCTTGTGATTCTTTAGTGCATTGAAACTTGCAAAAACTCTGTGCTTCAGCAAGAAATAGTTTTGTCACTAGTCTGCTGGGTCATGTGAAACAGAGCAAGTGGAGATGCTGCAAAATCAGCATATATGTGTGTGACATGAGTTCCAGTGAATCAAAATACAATGGGAAAATCTAATTTCAGCTCTGCTAATCTTGAGTATCCTTAGTTAGCTATAACAGCAGTGAGATATAGTAAGAACATGTCTAAGGCAATAGCATTCTTTGATCATGTTACAAGGTTAATTTGATGAGACTTGTATCCTATTGTTGGACTACATCCTGCTTTTGTTGTAGGAGTTCTAGTACTTAGAATTAGAATTGGAGGGTGTCAAGGTGATATCAGCCCACAGATGTTAGCTGTTGTCACTTTGTAGCTGTCAAAAATGCGTCAGTTGTAAAGTCAATTTAACAGGGAGCCAATTTTAACTGAAAATTTCTGGGCTTGCATATTCACTGAAGTGTAGATTACACCTGTAATTGTGATGCTGTGTGTCATCTTTGAGCATTAAGTGTACTTCCTGTAAATTATAATAGAACTAGATATACAAGGTCTCTGATGGTCTGTTTCTGGGAACTTTGATATTCAGTGCAGTTTATATCGCAAACATTCAGAAGATGCAACTGTTCTCTTCCATCTGTTGTGAGGAAAGATCTGTTGTGTGATGCTGCTGAACTTAAAACTCGAGATTAAAAATGAGACTAAAAAATTCACTCAAATTCAAAGCAGTTGTAGAAAGAACTATTTGTTCCACACCAGAACCACTAACCCAAGAACCTATCCTTGCAACAAAGCCTGTTGCCAATTGTGTCCACATATCTATTCAGGGGACACCATCATGGGGCCTAATCACATCAGCCACACTATTAGAGGCTCGGTGGCCTGCACATCCACCAATGTGATATATGCCATCATGTGCCAGCAATGCCCCTCTGCCATGTACATTGGTCAAACTGGACAGTCTCTACATAAAAGAATAAATGGACACAAATCAGATGTCAAGAATTACAACATTCAAAAACCAGTCGGAGAACGCTTCAATCTCTCTGGTCACTCGATTACAGACCTAAAAGTTGCAATTCTTCAACAAAAAAGCTTCAAAAACAGACTCCAATGAGAGACTGCTGAACTGGAATTAATTTGCAAACTGGATACAATTAACTTAGGCTTGAATAGAGACTGGGAGTGGATGGGTCATTACACAAAGTAAAACTATTTCCCCATGTTTATTCCCCCCCTCCAACCCCCACTGTTCCTCAGACGTTCTGGTCAACTGCTGGAAATGGCCCACCTTGATTATCACTACAAAAGGTCGTCCCCGTCCCCCCCGCTGGTAATAGTTCACCTTAAGTGATGGCACTCGTTACAGTGTGTATGGTAACACCCATTGTTTCCTGTTCTCTACGTATATAAATCTCCCCACTGTATTTTCCACTGAATGCATCCGATGAAGTGAGCTGTAGCTCATGAAAGCTTATGCTCAAATAAATTTGTTAGTCTCTAAGGTGCCACAAGTACGCCTTTTCTTCTTTTTGTTTCATATTGAATTCCTTGAACCACAGCACAGTATAAACAGACGCGATTTTTTTAACCTGATCGCTAGTTTTCTTCATGTCAGACTGTTGAAACAGACCTGCACCTGACTAGTCAGGTGCATGTCCAGATACTGACTAACACACTGGCTTTCCCATGCCAGATAAGATGACTGGTTCATCAAATCTGATATCCTGCTTCCTGCAGTGGTTTATATCTGATGCTTCAGAAAAAGTGAGTACTTTGCATTCTAGTTCTCTAGTGTTGTGTATGCAGGGAGTGAAAGGGTTGCAGCATGAGCAATTCAACCCTGAAGCATGGCATTTCATTACCGTTGGCATGAATAACTACAAAGTTAATAATGGTGACTATATAGCTATAGTATTTGACTTGTCTTTCTGTAGATTATCCTCTGCAGTATTTCCTTTTGATTTCTGAATGTACTGGTTAATTGAGTGATCCTTTGTCATGGGACATGGTGAATGGGGGGTTGACTTTTTTCCCTGTACCGTTTATAGCTTAATACCTCGAGTTCTCTCTACCTAGTTATTTTTCCCTTACAGGTTAAATGATCCTAGGTTTTGAAATCTCATTTTATGAAGGTCATCTGCTCTTCTTTGTCCTTTATTAATATTGACTGTAGCCTGTATTTTCAAAAGTGATTAATTTTGAATGCCTAGTGTGAGATACCTTAAAGGGACCTGACTTCCAGAGGATGGGCACTGCACTTGGGAGGTGCAGTGGTGGACCAGGAGAGCCCCATTGTGGTGGGCACTTGACAAACACAGAATAAAGGATGGTCCCTACTCTAAACAGCACTGAAGTACAGGGACTAAAAATAAATGCAGTACTTGGATTGGAGTGTACTATTGTTTGATACGCCAGGGGCCACATGACTAAGTGGCTAAAACGGGAATGGAGTTGAGTCTGAGTTCTCTTCCTGATACTTCTGGTTCACATGGACTTCAAACAAATCACTAATCTTTGTGCTTCAGTTCACCCATCTGTAAAACAGGGGGAGCTTTCCATGTGAAGCCCATTGGGAGTCTCTGACAGATGTTGTCAATGCAAAATATTCTTCTGTTTTCAGTCTTTCCTAGCATGCCCAAGCACTCTTGTAGGTATTCTAAAGGCTTTTACAGTGGACCCACACATTCATTTGAGCCAATGATGACTCTTAAGAGGCTTCTATCAGTTGAGAGCCAATCACTGTAATGAGAAAATTCTATTATTTTCTGATCTGCATCAGTTATCTAAGTAAAACTTCAGCTATCATGCTGTTTAATCCACAAACGCATTTAAATTAGTCTAGAATCTGACTGCTATTGCTAACTGAAATAGTCTAATGCCATCAGACTTCACCAGCTCTCTCCCCACCCCATCACTGGCAGCAAAGAGGAGATGGAGGAAGCAGCGACGTTGGAATTCAGAGAAGTAGGAAAGGGGATTGCTCAGGGAGGGTCAGTGGGCAGACAAGAGCCAAGTGTGGGTGTCTGCTCCGAGTGGCAGGAATGGAGGTGTGTGAGAGCAGACTGGGGATAGAAACAGGGTGTCGGTGTCCTGTCACCCCACCATTACCACCCCTGGTGGAGATGCAGAGGTGGTAGTACAGCAATGGTCCCCAGCCTTTCTGTGGGAATAGCAATATGCTGTGGCGGGCACCAGACACTCTGCCGCCAAAATGCCGCTGATGAGCACGGCTGCCGGAGAACCGGCTGTTGGAAAGCGGCAGGAAGCGTCGCCAACGAGAAATGGGAACGCTTCTCGGCAGCATTTCGGCAGCCGGTTCTCCAGCGGTGTGTCCTGCGGGCACACAAAAATGCTCTGACAGGCGCCATGGCACCCCCAGGCACCACATTGGGGACCACTGTAGTACAGTTATGAGGAAACATCTCAGCTAGCGTAAACAGGTACAGCATTTGTGTTACAAAACAGTCTCCCATTTATTTAATCTAAATAGTGGTGCACAATTCCCATAGTCCTACAAGTAAGGCTCTTGGGATGTATTGGGGTCTGATCAGTCAGTTTTCTGCCCCCAAAACAAACACTACTTAATTGAGGGCTCACAAGATGCAAGTCAGTCAGCTTCCCTCTCCCCATCTTCACACCCTGGTAAGCAGGGAGTTCACTGAAATCAGGGGCACAGGAGAATGGTATTTATGGTGGCTTCTCACTTTGTATATTACATCTCTTCAACATCTCTTTTCTCTTTCCCTTGGAATATCTGCTGGTCCTGACCTTCTCAAGTTTGTCCTCAGCTTCTTCCTTAAAGGCTTTGCCCTCCCTCAGGGCTTTGGGTTAGGTTTTTCCTATTGCTCTTTTAGTTAATACCAATGCAAAACCTTCCAGAAGCATTCAGAACACATGTCAAAAGTTGGTGACTTGCCCACAAGATTTTTCATTCAAATACAAAAGTGATTATCAAACTGCACATGACAAGACATAAATTAAACTCTGCTGGTTTCCATGGAAGCCCTTCACAGCTTGTGCAGCTGATATGGCACAGTTCTGTTTTGTAGAACTATTAAATGCTTGTGCAGGGAGTGGGAGTGAGGAACAAGAAACTTAATCATTTCACTTATGTGTACATTAGCACAATCTTAATGTGGAATTCAGGGGTTCTAATCTTCACACTGAACTCCCACTAAACAAAAGTGCTTGTATGTGTTGGCTGCTATGAGAAATATAGCTTTTTCAAAAAGAATTATAAGAATATCTCCCCACCTGTGAGTTCTTCTCCTGACAATAGAACTCCTGCTGATGTAGTTTAACAGTTTCAGAAGTATAAAGCTATAGATGTCACAGGCCTGCTTTTGTTTGCAACTACCAATTCTGTGTTTGAATAAAAGGGAGGGAGAATAAAAACTTATGCCGAATTTGCGGGAGAGTGGGTGGATCTCCTATAATTACAAAATATTTAAGAACAAGAACTACAAGATGGTAACTTTGCTTCATAAAGTATGAATTATATTTGGTTCCCCAGCTCCTTCAAATTTAAAAAGTTTCAAGGATGTAGCTGAAACGGACTAGCAAGCAGTTGTAACAAAGGTACATATGCAGGTTTCAAGGTAGGAAAATGGTAGGAAAATGTACCAGTGTCACAACTTCAGTGTGTGTGTGAGTTTTTAATATATATTATATATATACACAATTTTGAGGAGTGTGTGTGTGTATGTATGTATGTATGTATTATATATATATAGGTGGTGGGGAGGGGTAACCTGGAAACAAATTCTGTAATGCCAGACTTGAATTTCTACTACAGGACTGAATCTAAATAATAATGACTTGTCAAATTTATGTAGAGATCTCAATGCTGTTGCTCTGCAAACCTTGTGGAGAAGAAAAGAATGGAGGCTGGCAACAGAAGCAGGCATTCTTTTGACGGGATGTATATTAATAAGATCTTGCCTCACTCATTGCAGGTGCTCTAAGAAACAGCAATTAGGCAGACGTAGTTCTCTTGGGGAGAACTTGACCTGATGTACTAATGTCAAAAGCAAAGTTGGGGTTGGTATTCAAGGTTTAAGAGCCTAGTCAAAGGCTTTAGTCTCCTCCAGGAAAAAAGTAAAAACACCTTATTAACACCTTGTCTGTGAAGCAAGATCTTGCTGCGAAGGGCATGCAGACATGAGAAAACATGGGCAAGATGAGTACGGTGAAAACTGACTGGAAAACTTTTGGAAGAACTCCAGGATGAGTCGGTAGCAATATCTTATCCTTGTAACTCTTAGGTTTTGACTCTGATGTGGAGACTAGACTGGCATAGTTAAATTACTATAGCTGTACCAGCATAATACCATGTTGAAGACACCGCCTTTGCCGACTGGAGAGTTGTTTCTGTCAGTGAAGGAATACCACCTCCCCAAGGGATAGTAGCTGAGTTGATGGAAGCAGTCTTTTGTCAACTTAGCTGTGTGTACACTAGGAGTTAGGTCAGCAAAACTACACCACTTGACATAATTTTTTTTCACACCCCTGGCCAGCATGGCTATTGTCAATCTAATTTAAGTGCAGGCCGGCCTTAGTTTATGCTGGATTATTTAATACACTCTGAAGATTGCTCAACTGAAGTCTCTCTCGTAATGGGGATAAAACCTTTCACATAAAACTTAAACTCACAGCTAGCAAATGGCTCAAAGGTTTCATCACCTTTGTATAGATGGGGCTGATGGCCTCTGAGAGGTGACCTGCAAAATGGGGAGGCTGGGTTCTTTATCTACTGTGAAACTGTTGCACAGTTCAGTTGCAGCTACTATAGAAGTGAAACCCGAGTACTTGACAAGGAGGTTAAGAGAAGGGTGGTGTGACTTTTTAGTTAGCACTTGTGTAACAACACTTGGGGGAAAAGCTGTTGGCTTTCATCACTGTAGCCCTCCATTTAGCACAAGCGCCATTTTCACATCTGAGCTGCTAACAGGTACACACAATCGAAGACCGATGTAGCATTTCTGATATTTCCAAGGGGCGAAAATATTTTAAGTTTATTTTTCGTACAAAACAGCTACAAAAAGGCACCGGTCCTTCCTTTATTCTTGGTCACCTTAAGGAAGGTTTAAATGCCTTTCTAGCTCCTTAGGAATCTGACTAGTGGGTGTGCAGAAAATAAATTCTTAGATGTGATAATGAAATGCAAAAATAGCCAAGTAAACTCAGGTTGTGTATGCTGGCAAGTCTAGAAATCTTGCACCTTCGTACTAGCTGTAGTGCAGTCTATTGATAGTAACAGCATAGAGAGCACTAACATAGGCCAGCTCAGAACAGAGGTAGATGGCATGATGGTACCAGTGGCCAATCTACTCTAGTGCTTGGCTATTCTTGATAACATCAGTGGAGAATGGGAGAATAAGAAAAGGTTCCATGCAAGCAGGGTGTCTGATGGATAAAGACTTTATCTTCTCTTTACCTCTCTATTTGGGCTAGTTTAAGCAGTTAGGGGACAAGTGAAAGGATCCCTTTCAGCCTTCTCTCACCAGATGGCCAAACCTGAATGCCCTTCTAGTAGATTCTCACAAGAAGCTGAGGAGCCAAACTCTCTTGCAACGAACAGCTGAGGTTGATGGAGTAATTGTTATATTCTGTAAATACACAGTAATTTGTGGCTATTGTGTTAAAAATACTGCATCTAACTAAGACTTTTCTAATATGTAGATGTTGCCAAGTGGCTTTGACAGCTTTTATTAAATTAAAAGGCAGTGTTGAATTTACTAAAGACTATTTAACTGAGGGAGTTAAGTATTCAATGTTGACCCTAAGCTAAATATTGATTAGGGCCCAATCCTACTGTCCTTACTGAGAGGAAATCTTTGACTGATTGAGATTTGCCTCAGTAAGTACACAGAGTAAGATCTATAGTATATAATTCTGAGTACTTCTATCAGAAAGCATTATTAATTGCCAAAAAACTCTGAAATTGTACATTAATGTCACACTTCTGCTGATGTTTCCCCTTGTGTATTCCACCAAGCAGAAGATAAGTGTGCCAACATACCTTTATGGCATCCAAGAAAGATGCTGATCACCTGGCATTAGAAAGCTATGTCCAGTTAATATTTTTAAACTATTTAGAACATTCTCACATCTTTGTGTGATTTAACAAAGGATGAGGAGTTCTGTCTGTAACCACAGCTGTTGGAGTTCGGAATAACTTCAGAAAATGTTTCTTACCTTGATCAGCCTCCATTTCCTGCCTTATTGCTCTGGGGTTTCTATATCAAAAGGGTTGGACTATCAGCGGTTAACACTCATGCTCATTGGAAGCTGTGAATCTAGTGGACTGTTGAATATGCATTGTTATAGCCATGTCATTCCCAGGATGACAGAGAGGCAAGTTGGGTGAGATGTCTTTGGACCAACTTCTGTTGTTGAGAGAGACGAGCTTTTAAGTTTCCACAGAGGTCTTCAGCTCTCTGTAAGCTCAAAAGCCTTTCTCTCTCCCTTCCCCCACAACAGAAGTTGGTCCCATAAAAGGCTGTCAAATAGGCAGATAAAATCAGGAGATGCTTTTTCCAGTTCAGGAAGATAAAACTGAATCTGATGGAATTCAGCATTTCCTCGGGGGAAGACAGTAGAATCGGGTAAACATCAAGGAAATGTGGTAAATCGATTTATGTTCAGCCCAGAGTATGACTAAATTTGCAGAAAGATCAGCTGAGAACAACCCACTCCGTGTTGCTGCAAGGCCCTTTACCTGCAATGCAGTGCTATGCAACTGCAGCTAGGTGGTGGAGACAAATCCTTTTTCTCCCTCTCTCTCGCACAAAGCTTTGCTGCTTTCAGAGAGAGCCAGCACTCCACCGGTGGTGTAGGCACCTCTGCTGCCTGAACAATCTGCCAGCTGATCTGATTTTTTTTTTTTAATGGCTCTTTCGAAAACTGTTGGTTCATTTTCAGGGGTATCTTTATCAATGGGAGTCCGTGCTTCGTGCAGGTAGGCTTTTCTTTTGTCTCATGTGAACTACTGCTCTTCTTAAGGGCTTCCTTGGGGGGGGGGAGGACTTGTGTCCCTAGATGAAGACTTTTGTGGATGAAAAGTCCATGAAAGCTCTCAAGCTTGCCTTAGAATACTGCAGCTCGACGTCATCTTTTCTTCTTCCTTAAAATATTATCTGATCATGTGATTGCAGAGGCAGGCTGCAAATCTAGTTAATTCTTGAGATTAATTTAAGAGGTAGAGGGAACAAATATAAAAATTCAGGGTGCATTTTAGTGCAGTATTGAGCATGGTAGTTATAAAAATCACAATCTCTCTAAATTCTGCTGAGTAGCTATAGATCACCCAAGTGTGATTTCTTTCTAGGCTTCTTTTAGCATTTTTACTGTACTGACAGCTATTTGCTTCTTACTCCCTCATTTTAAATACAGGCAATGGGGCTCTCGTTCTCTCCTGCAGCCCTTTCTGCCTCTTTGTAGGCTAGGCTGTCTGAGTGAAGGATGCAGACAGAGTGGATGTTATGAGGTTTTTTTTTGTGTGTGAATATTTGGGGGTTTAGTTTTGACTGAATTCTTGTTCTTTATTTAGTAGAGAGTTAAATCTTGTTACTTACTTTGACCATTAGGGTCCCCTTTTGATCTGGCCCTGCAGTTGGCATTTTAGAAGTCAGGCTATTATGGGGAGTCCGATGCCTTCTAATGAATTTGAGTAGTAGAGCAAAGATGGTTTGGAGGAGAGAGTTTTTAAATTTTAAATGGTATGATGATCTGTCTCCATGTTATATGTGGCTAATAATAGGGGAATAATTAACTGTAGTGTAGAACGGTCATGTCTTGCAAGACTGAATCTCAGCTGTGGGACAGTGCGTGATGCAAACTATAGGGTGCATCAGACACCAGATGGTCAATAGCCATGACATGTTAGTTCCATTTAGGATGGGGGGGGGAGGGGCGTCATAAATTTCCAGCAGAATGGCCTAAGTCGTTTCTGATAACTTCCTTGATGCAGGAAGAGCACTGCAGGAAGAGCACTGCAAAGTACATCAGTGGTTTTCAAACATTTTGTTACGGACCATTTAAGATGAATCTTCTTGTGGCCCCACGTTCTCATCCGTATCCCATACCTTCCCTGAAGCAACCATGTGGTACTTGGTTACATGAAGGAAAAAAAATCTTAGGGCAGTATTGAGGAGACTGAATGTGATGGGTGTGGCTGCTGGATTTAAATTCCCTATTCAGTCTGTCTCCCTGGTTGTAAACTGGGTATTTATTAGCACCCAAACTCTTCTCATTGTTGCAGCTCCCAAGGCTCCCATCCATCATAGCACATCTGGATTACTGAAACCTCTTTTTCTGGCCTTGACTGTGCAATCTTTCCCCACTCAGATCCATTCAGAATGCTGCTGCAGAGACAATTTTCCTAGCCGGTTGCTTTGACCATCTCACCCCTCTTTGTATCCCTCCACTGGCTCCCCTTCTCTAGCACCTCAAATATAAGCAACTTGTCTTCACTTTCAGGCCTCTTCAAGGCCTATCCCCTTCCTATCCATCATTTTATTATTCACTCCATCATCCACTTGCTAAGTTTTCAAACTGGTTGAAAGGAGCAACATCCTTAAAGCCACTTCATTGTTGTTCTTCAAATCCATCCTTAAAACTCCACTTTGCTAACAGGTAGTCTGCTGGTGTGTTGAGACAGCTACCTATCATGCTGACCAATATTGTTTCCTTGTACTCCCCCATATCTCTGTATCCATCTGTGTCCTGTCTTAGGACAGGACCACCTTTTCGTTCTATGCTTGTACAGCGTCGAGCCCACTGGGCTCCTGATCCATAAGGAGTATTGCTAGGTGCTATGATAATATAAATAACACAGCCCTAGCCACACCACGTTCCTTTGCGGTTTGGTTCTGTCCTCTTGTATTTGCTACCTGCCCTAGTGTTGGGGTAGCATACAAACTTGTTCCCTTTCTAATTTTCACCAAATAAAGTGACAGACTTGAACTAGCTGTGCAGGGTGCAGAGAACTGCTTGGGTTTTTTCCGTTTATTTTTAGCTTAAAGTCTTGAACTAGGCCAAACGACAGTATTGGGAATCATTGATTATTGAATACAGATAGATGCATCACGGTAGTGTGCTAATCTGCTGGAAATGTTCGTGTGGTACAGTTCAGGACCAGTGATCTGCATGACTTGTCAAGTGCTGAATTCTTAAAGCGCTAGGCCTCATGATGCCCTAAAATAGACAAGATCAACTGTCATATTCTCTGGAGAACAGCAATTTTGATAGTTACATAAGTCTTAATAGGCTCCTAAGATTAATTGCCTTGTTCAGCTTATACAAAAAAAGGTTGAAATCCTCATGAGTAGTGCAGCATGTGCATGGGAAAGGGTTAAGTGAAACTTGCCTTCACATCCTATGGCCTTCCATTAAAATCAAACAGATCCCTTGTGCAAATGTAAATTGTAGAGTGTGCTCCATGCTGTCATAAGGTGACTAATGTGACTCCTATAGTTCAGTTCTGAACAGCTAAAACTGCAGTCCACATCTAATACTGTATTGACTGAAGTAACCAGCACTTGCCTCAGGCTTAGTCTACGCTCCAGAGTTAGGTCAACCTAAGGCAACTTATCTACATAATTACGTTAGTGTACATATTACAGCCTTGCTCTTGCTGATGTAAGTGCCCTACTACACCAACATAATAACTCCATCTCCACGAGCAGCTTATGTCGGTGTAATTAGGGCGACGCAGTGTTGTGTAGAAACTGTTACTTGTCAATTTCCCATCCTGGAGTGGGGAGCCAGATGTGCTCTCAGCCCCCTACACCACCCCTCTTAAGCTGGTGGAAGTGTTCCAGGTGTGGAAGTGCACCACTGGCAAAAGGAGGGTAGTGTTGACATGAACCACTGCGGTGGTTATAAGTCAACGTAACGTTTCTAATGTAGACATGCCCTCGTGATCGTTGGGTTTTTTTTAGCAATGTGGGAATAGAATTTTAAGCAAGGTGGATCGGAGGCATCAATTACTAACTTACGAAAACAATAGTTGTAATACAGTAGAACTTTAATTCACACTGAGTAAAAGATTCATTGTAAATTACTGAATCTTGTCTTAGTATGTCATGCTATAAAGAAAAGATGATGCATTGATATATTTTGTCAACTGTAGTTTTGTTTTATACTTACCTTCTAAAAATGCAGTCTTAGTGATGTTATATCTTCTATTACTACAGCGTTCGTACAGTGCCTAAAACAGGGCACCGTTCTAATGGATGAACCAAGTACTACCATAATAAACATGACTGATACAGAGACCGCATGCTTACTCATGCGTTATATAAGATTGGTAGGATAACTCTGTGAAGGGGGTTGATTAGCTCTGTAAGGTTTTATGTCTAAGTATTTTTTTATTTGCTTTAAAACAGATGAAAGACTTCCCCTTTTCAGGACTTTAACTGGCCATTGCTAATGGCACAGTTAATGCAACTGATAAAGCACCTATTCTCTGCATTTCCCAGTACTTTATCACAAGGGGATGAAAACCTTCCTGCAGCCCTCAGTTAATAAGCATAAACTGAACACTGACAGCTAGCAACTAATGGAGAAGTGGGGAGAAAATGTTACTCTGAACCAGTTTCCATAGTTCCTTTGAGTATTTCTGGATTTAGAGGATATCATCCCTTAAAGGGACATTAACAGCTAGTTTCAGTGTGTGGCTTTGAAACTGTCATACACTCAAATTTTAACTTATGTTTTTGGGCATTTAAATACCCCTTTACAGCATTGGAAACCAAAATATTGTGCTGATGCATGAGAACCAGAAAGTGACACTGACCAACTTAACTGTTGTTCCTGCAATTGACCCAGTACAGCATATATGGTGAAAAGCTAATTAGACTCTGAAATTTTCATCTATAGACCTCTCAGTTCTTAGTAAGAGAAAAGAGGGATCTTTTAAATTACTTTCATCTTCTGTATTGGAGTACAAAAGGCACAGGTTTTAAAATGGCAGCCACTTAATAATTTTCTTGAAGGGCAAGTTTTTAATTCCTCTTTCCTTACAAGATATCTTTTCAGCTCCTAAGATCTGTTTTATACCAACTGCTCCTCAAAGCAGATGGTGAAAGTCTGCTTCACTGAGAAGGGTCTGCATTATCGAAGAAATGTCACTGAATCCTCTTAATCTGGGATGGTTTAATGTAATGGGCATAATGTTAGTCTTAAACTAATTAACATTTTTTACTCATTTATGGTCCTCAGATTCAATATAAATTGTGCCTTAAAATAAAAATTGCTAAAAAACCTCACTGACTTGAAATCTTTAGTGTGAAAAGAGACTGGAAGAACTCCTGAGGGCAGTAACTTATCTCAGGGGATCAGCTGGGTTTTAACTCATTGTGAAAATTGTGCACACTTCTTGTTCTCTCTATAAAAAATGCTCTAGAGAACAGTCACTTGCGTTTCTCAGATATGAAGAAGAAAGAGCTGCTGTTTATATGCTACCTGGCATTTCAGAACCTGGGAGTAAAAGCCTTTAAATGCGAGAGCAGGTTTTCTGAAGGCCACTTACTGTCGTTCTCTTCTCCCCTTTCTCCAGTCTCTCTCATGGAAGAAAGTGAAAGCTGTTGAATGGAAACCTAATGTGTCTGCAACTTTATGTTCATGCTCTCTCTCAGGCCTGAAACTCAGCATCGAGGCCCTGCTACTCATTCAGAGAATGATCTCCCTGAACAAGAGGAGGAAATCCTGGGATCAGATGATGATGAACAGGAGGATCCAAATGATTACTGTAAAGGTGAGAGGTTGCCTCTTTAGACTCATGCTAAATACAGTTTGGTGGCGTTCTCTCCCCAGAGGACATTAAACTGTGGTGTCTAATCTGATATGTTTTCTTGGCCAGATCTACAATTACAGACTTATATCGGTATAACTGTCACTCAGGGGTGTGGAAAAATCCACACCCCATGAGTGACACAATTATACTGATCTAACCGCCGGATGTAGACAGCACTATGTTGGCGAGAGAGCTTCTCCCATTGACATAGCTACTGTGGAGGTGGATTAGCTACGCCCACGAGAGAAGCTGTCCTCCGGTAGTCATAGGCACGTCTCCACTTGAGCACTACAGCAGTGCAGCTGCGCCAATGCAGTTAGTGTAGACCCTGTCCCTTGTCTCCTAAGAGGTATGCAGAGCAGGAGAGAGTGGATAAAGAGAATCTGTCAGAATGGGAAGCTAATCTGTGACTACTGTGATGTGGATATTAGAATTGTCAGTCGATAAGATTCTTCAACTTTTCCACTCTTGTTAGTGAGGTCTCCCATCACTCAGGAAGAGGTTCCTTTTGGCTACCAAACCAAGCCAGGATCAGCTTGAAATTTTTACCTCTAAGATGTGGGGATAAGTTTGGTCCTCTCTGTTCTGTCTGTGTTAACTTGCATACTTTGCACTCTGATCATCAGGACACTTGACAAACCCATTACCCATCTGCCTTGAGGAGGAAAGAATTAGCTGAGCTCTTCCTGGAAGACGTGTTTGTCAGCTGTGGAAGGGAGATGAGTCTAAATTCTGAGACTTTAATCTCTGCTTATGGCAGCATTTTTTTGGAGTCACATTAAGATGGCAAAGCCATGCAGCTGCAACTACCTAGTCTGTCCCCTCCGCCACCCCTTTTTTTAAAGGTCATCTGAAAGGCTCTTTACCTGTCCAGACCTGAGGGTTCTGTTTTTAATGCATCATTTAAGGATGTCACCAGTGCTCAGATTATTCCCACAAATGAATTTATGGGTATATTTTCTAAAACAGCACACCTAGGTGTCCAGCTCTCTTTGACTTTCAATGGGAATTGTGCACCTACCTCCTATTTTTGCCTTTGAGTACCCCTCTAGGCTCTGCAGCCCACTGACATGTGTGTGAGAATCTTTGGTGTGTTACAGGTAACTGGCAGCAACAGTTCACAGGCTTTGGAAACCGTGCTCTAAGGCTGGTTGTGCTCACTCCTTCTGTGTTAATCTGCACTGGTGAAGTGCTAATGTAGCCAGCAAACACTTGCCTAGCAACTGATCCAGGGCATTTGGTTCTCCCAGTGCAATCCCTGAAAGCTGCGGCCCACTCTTCAGTGATAACTTGTCTTTGACAGCTCAGGACACTGACTCTGTCAAGATGGCTACATGAAAAAAGATCAACAAGACACAAATATAACAAAAAAGCACCTTCTAATTTTGAGAACCCTTTTGTTTTCATTTTTTCCTCTGTCCCCTTCCCTTGGGATTCTCCTGAAAAGATCAGAGGAAATGCTTGCACGTTTTGGAAAATAGAGTGGAGTCGGTTATGCCCACCATACTTCTCTACCAAGCTCTCCTTGCAGAGCTCCTCTGGAGTAGTTAAGGGAATGGGAAGAACTCTGGCTATACAGAGAGACCCTGAGCATTCCTGTCATTGGATCCTGAGGGAAACCCATGAAAAACTTAATTCAGCTACATAGTAAAATAAAAACAAAATGAAAGGGTGGGGGGGAGAAACTATCAAAGAAATGAATGAAAACAATCAAACTTCTTCCCCCCTGTAGCATATTCTGGACCTCTGAGCCCACAGATAGCTCTTCATGCAGGTCAGAACCATTCAATGCAGGCAATGGGAAAAAGCAAAGAAGGGAACAAGTGTTAAGTCTACACTGGTGACCGTAGATATTTATATACTTTGTCCACGGGGGCTGTCCCTGACATTTTGGAATGGGTGTAGTAATCCATAGGCTCTACCACACCAGCAGGGAGTTCACTGCATAGCACTGTATATACTAAAACAAATACATGGGGTAGATGTCCTACTGTGATGGACCCAAGGCAGCACAAGTTACAGTGGAGCACGTATCAACAGTACATGTAGGAAAGTGCATGGCTTTTGGTGTTGATGGCACAAATGGTAGCGAGAGAGAGCGCGCCCTGGATGAGTTTGGCCAGGTAAATAACAGTGCAAACACTGACAAACTGTTGTTAAATAGGCTTAATTACAAACACCTGTCTTAAAAGGAGTGTTAAGACTGAAAAGTCAAGCTTTCAGAGGTTAGGAAATGCCAGAAATAAGGTTGTCCATGCAACATTAATTCAGCCCCCTTGTGCGTGTGTATTGTGACAGTCTTGAATTATGATCACACTTTTTTCACAGGCGTGTGTCTCGTCCAATACATGGTATTGGATGTTGCTCACTGTATGGATAGTTATTGAATATTTTTACTTTATCCTTACTGTTCACCAGTGTCTGTATCTTATTTACTGCACACCCTTCTGACCCTGTTTTGAATACAGAATTTATTAATTTCCTTGTGGGCTTTTTAATGACACTCATCACCAAAGAAGAAGTTTTCAAATTTATCATCACAACACCTTCAAGATAAGGTGGTGGTACCCCCATATTACCGATGAGGAACTGAGGCATAGAGATTAAGGCCAAAAGTATCTGCTAATCTGAGTGCCTAATTTGAGACCACTAGGGTCTAATTTTCCCCCCAGAGTGCTTATGGGGGTTATACACTTGATCTATTTAGAATAGATCTCCATGGCCTTCAGTTGCAGCAGAGAATGCTCAGCACTTCTGCAGCTCAAGCCCCAGGTATCTCCAATTGTGTACTCAGGAAATGAGGAACAAATTAATAGCCACTTAGGAGAGATTTCATTTTAAGTGACTTGCCCAGTATATTATTGAAACTTTATGGCAGAAGCAGAGAGAATTCACTTCTCCAAAGTGGCATTCAACTTCCTTAACCATCCTTTCCCTTCCTGCAGTCTCCTGCCTCCTTCACAACACTCACTCCAATTCTGCAACAAAATGAAGTAGGGGCTCTACAGACAGCAACTCATTCACTACACAGTGGTGATTTAATCCCTGAGCAACATCAATTTTGTGCATTGAATGAGGCAGACGTTTTGTGGGGGGGCGAAATAGTATGTGATCATGTTACTAAAGAGACTCAATGCATATGCATAAGTGGACCAAAGAAATGTTGCACAGGAAATCTTAATTATAGCATTTTCCAAATTCCAAATGCTTGATTTTGCACCCTTAATATCTTTATACATTTTCCTGTGTTAGAAGAACATCATTTTGAAAAGAAGCTGGACTCCCACATGAGTCATGAGAATGGTTGGACCCTTTAGATCCACAGCACAAACTTCTGCCACTTGAGCTAATGGAGTAGCTGATAGCAGTAGCAGGCTGTCATCTTTGTGGATCAGCCACTAGAGGGAGATGAAATTTACATTTTTCTAGGGGGTTTCCACAGATACTTGTCATCGGCAAGTATGTTAGAATCTGGAATCCAGGGTTCAATTCCAAGTTCTATAGGAGTGTGTGTTCTAATGGTTATAGAGACCCCTCTGTCCCTGTCCCCTCCCGCCTTCTTTAGTTTCCCTGTCCCTGGCTTTTCATCTCTCAGCATATTTCAGTGATGCTACTTTCTTCTCCCATGCTGCCCAGACACCAGGAGGGAAGACATTGGGAATACAGGAGAGACAATATCCCTGCTCTCAGTTCTGGTGTCTGATGCCACAGCTCCCTGGAGCAATTTTAGGGAAAGTTCTAATCAATCCTAGGATGACTCATGCTCATTTTGCTGGTGAGGATAGTACATGTGCAGTCCAGCCCACACAGGATCTGCTGGAAATGTTCGTGTGGTACAGTTCAGGACCAGTGATCTGCATGACTTGTTAAGTGCTGAATTCTTAAAGCCCTAGGCCTCATGATGCCCTAAAATACACAAGATCAACTGTCAGATTCTCTGGAGAACAGCAATTCTGATAGCAGTTACATAAGTCTTAATAGGCTCCTAAAATTAATTGCCTCGTTCCTTTTATATAAAAAAAGGTTGAAATCCTCATGAGTAGTGCAGCATGTGCATGGGAAAGGGTTAAGTGAAACTTGCCTTCACATCCTATGGCCTTCCATTAAAATCAAACAGATCCCTTGTGCAAATGTAAATTGTAGAGTGTGCTCCATGCTGACATAAGGTGACTAATGTGACTAGTGCATCTGAAACCTTCAGAGAAGTTAGCTGCTGAACTCTTAACACATCTCTGTTCAGCATCTGCAAACAGTTTTCAGAGGCTTATAGTTGGGTCCAATTTGGGGATTTTTTTTTCCCCACTGGGGTAGGAAAAGATTCATCTCTGAAACCAGCATGACCACCTCCTTTGCCTATAAAAGCACCTTCATACTAAAGCATTCTAGTTCAACTTTAATTAGAGCATATTTTCATATAAACTTAATGGGGTTTTTTACAAAATGCCAAGGAGGAAGCAGTGAGGCTACTCTAGCAGCATTCACATGGAGAAAACACTTATGTGCCCATTACGTTTAACTAGCCTATCAAAATGTGTTGAGTGAATTTTTCCTAAGCCTTGGTTCTTGCTCCATCTGTCTGTTCTTTGACATCCATATGATGGTTTGAACTGATAACTTCCCATTTACTTCTTCCAGGTGGTTATCATCTTGTGAAAATAGGAGATCTATTCAATGGGCGATACCATGTGATCCGGAAACTAGGATGGGGGCATTTTTCCACTGTGTGGCTATCTTGGGACATTCAGTAAGGTTTTTGTTCTTTTGCTGGCATTTCTGCCAAGAATCCAGAGTAGATAATCTTTGCACAGATAAGACTAGCAGACTTCCCTTATGATCTTGCATGTGCTGTGCAGACAATGTCAAAAAAGATTATTGTATTAGCTTGTGCACAAGTATTAATATTTATGTTGCATGCATGTATGCAGAAAGAATGCTTGTGTGTTCAGCTGTTTCTGTTCCAGCACTTCAGGCCAGTCAAGGCATAGTTTACCTTAAATGTATAAGGCAAGGAAAACTAACTGGGTGTTGTAAGAGCCCTAGAGACAGTTTTCACATGAGTGAATTGGAACTTATCTTCCTGTGTTACTAAAGAAGCAATCCTTAATAACCGGGTCTTGGATGTGCATGAATTAAGAGAATTCTGGAGACCATGTCTTTGAATAGGAGATCAGTTATCACTAACTTGCTATGTCTGTGTTTAAGGGGGAAGAGGTTTGTGGCGATGAAAGTAGTAAAGAGTGCTGAGCACTATACAGAAACAGCCCTGGATGAAATCAAACTGCTGAAGTCGGTGAGTGCCTGAAGGCAGAAAGCTCTGTTCAGCTTTGTCCATTTTCAGAGTTAATACCCCACTCAGTTTGGAAAATGGCTCCTGTACTCAAGGATCATCTCTTGGTTCCATAGTACATGGGAGGAGTGGGTTACAGACTTAACTGACTAGTGTAGTCTCTGACTGGGTCCTATTTTTGTTTGATCCATAAAGGGGTAAAAGTGAACAAAGCTGACAGATTTACTTAAGGAACACAGTCCAGGTTTTAACCTCTTTTACGTGGTGGTACTTTATCTCCTCCATCAGGGACTACCATGAATATTGGTTATGGCCAGGTCCCATGGTCATACAATAATTGAAACTCCTTGCCTCCTAATCTCCACTTCGCACCTCCCAGAGCTGGTGGCTTTGCTTTTCATTTAAGTTTTATTGGTCAGATGATAAAATATTAATGTTATGTGCTGTTTAATGGGTTGTAGGGAAGGTTGGAGGTGGGTATGCACCATTCTGGGATCCACCAGCGCTGCTTAGCACAGCTCCTACTTCCCCCTTTCCTGAGGGCCCCTGAAGAGAGGGGAAAACATGTTACACGCTCAGTGATGTCTAGCCCAGGAATTTTATGAAATGATGTATCTCGTGTTCCTTATCTTCATCCACGCAGGTCCGCAACACTGACCCCAATGATCCAAATAGAGAGATGGTGGTTCAGTTATTAGATGACTTCAAGATCTCAGGAGTGAATGGCTCCCGTATCCTTTTATAGAACAAATGACAGAGCACAAAATTGAATTTGTATAGGAGTTTCTTGTGCAGCTCTCTTGCCAGTGGAAGTGAACAATGTCCATGCAGCTGTTTTACTGTCCAAAACAAATCTCCAATAACACAGATCTCTCCCAGTGGGCCTTATAGCTCCCTGCAGAGAATAGGCCTAGAATAATCCATCACCACGTAGGTTGTGAAGGACAGTGCTGCTGAGTCATGATTTAATATGCAAGACAGCATGATTGCGCTTGATTAGAGCTGAGTGGCACAGTGTTTTGGGGTTTTCCTCTTTCATCCTTGACCAGGCCACATGCAGCCTTTTATTAAAATCCCTGACTAAAAAATAAAGCATTGTACGATATCAGAGATTTATCTGCTCGTGCTGAATGCAAACTGTAGGCTTATAAGTTAGCAGCATAGGTGAGCTTCTAACTCAGAGGGTCTGCTTTGGCAGCCTTACAGACCCAATATAGTTTCTAAAGCGCAACCTTATGACCTGCTTGGGAGCTCTTAATATTGGATTGTCAAAGATCCCATGTATGTTTGTAGTATCAAGAACAAAGGCAGACTTTCAAGTGTTTTGCATGACATGAAGCACTTTACTGGGGTTCTCCATAAAGTGTGTTCTACAATTCTGGCCCCAGAACTTTCCTTTGTACCCTACATCCCTCCTTTTCAGAATGAGTGACTTTCATTTACTTCGCTGGGAGTAATATTGCAGAGGGAGAATCCGATCCTAGATGGTAAGCTTTCTAATGTTTATAGCTAAAGCGAAACACAGGACAGCACTATGAATAAAGTCCAGCTCTGCTGCTTAGCTGCAGTGGGAAAGCATATTCTCTAGAGAGCACAAAATCAGAGCAGCTCAGTCCATTGCTGCAAAGAAAGTGATGGAAACATTCCTGTTAATCTTTCCTTATATAAAAAGAAGAGTCTTAGAGTCTAATTTCGACTCGATGCTGCTCCTTCTATGTTGCTTTAAATTCAAGCAAGAAGAATGCATATACACACTACCTATGAGATGAAGAAAAATGTCATGAACTTTAAGAGCTAGGCTTTTGAACAGCAAATTCTTAATATTGAATCTGTTGCAGAAGTGGCCTCATCAGTTTATGCCATTTTTACCTATGAAACACACAGTATTGAAGTTCGGGCCTGTGAAAAGAAAAGGAGGACTTGTGGCACCTTAGAGACTAACAGATTTTTTTGAGCATAAGCTTTCGTCAGCTACAAGTAGCTTTAGGGGAAAAAAAAAAAAGCTGGGAGAGAAATAACGTGGCTTGATTTATGGATTGAGAATTCAGCTCTTTGGTCAGAGTTCAAATTTTGCTATAAAGAGATCTGGGGCGAGAGCCAAGATCATTTGGGAATTTGTCGGCTCAGCTAGGCCGTGTGTTTAAATGCTAGCAGCAGTTCAGACATAGCCCATTGTACAGATGGCCTCTTCCCAGAATTTGGGATTACTGCTATGATAACACCGTTGCTCCAAATGAGCTGCATTCTTAGCTATTTTAAGTTTTATATTGCCACTAACAGTGCCAGTCATTGTTTTCTCACACATTTGCTGCTCCAAATACATAGACGGCTACCTGTGCTTGGAAGGAAAGGGAGTTGGTAGGAGCTGCAACATCAGGAGGCAGAGGTAGTTTCTTGGGGTTAGATTTATTTTCAGCACTGTCTAAGAATCCTGGGGGCTCTTTGGGTCAGGATGTTCCACTTTCTCCTTGACCCTACTGCAGATATCTGTATGGTGTTTGAAGTTCTAGGGCATCATCTCCTGAAGTGGATCATCAAGTCAAATTACCAGGGCCTTCCACTCCCATGTGTCAAAAGAATCATCCAACAGGCACGTTCCAGCTCTCACTGAATTAATACCCTGACCCCAGTGAGAACTGTTTTGTGACTGTAATTGCTTTTCCATCAAATGCAGGGAATGAGACTTGAAGACAAATTCATAGTGGTACATGTTTTCACAAAATAACTAAAATAAGTGGTTTCAGTGGTCAGTACCTGCATTCTGTTTAGCTGACGAGGTCTGCTTTGAACAGTGAGTGTGCGTAACATAAATCCCTGCATGCTAGCTATAACAATTTAAACTTAATAGCGCAAAACTGGCTGGCTTGGCTTTTTACCCCGTCCCCTCCAAATCTTGTTGTCCCTGGGGGGAAGGTAAGTCCCCTCCCCTTTCCCACAATGAGTAGTTCCCTTTATAGCTTTATAATAGCATTTATAAGCTCACTCTTCACTGACTGCAGCACTTGTTTATGGGGGAGAAGGAGGACCATGTACTTTCCCCATACCCTTGTAAATAACTAAGGGAGAAATGTTTCTGGGGAGGTCAGATGGGAGGTAGAAGGCTTAGAGTATTAAAATTCAAGGAGCTTAATTCTTACATACCTGTAGGTTGAGGAATAGAGGCGAAGATAGCATTTTATTATAATTGCCTAGTTAAAGTTGTATGCAAACTTCCTTTTAACTCAGTAACCATGCTCCGGGATAATGGCCTTGAGGTTTAACTTAAAAGAACTTCCTGTTTGTTACCTAGATAACTATAGAACTTCGATTATTTTCTCACCCTTTCACATCTGGTTTGCTCATTATGTGCATCTTTGAATATCTGTTTTCTTCTCTCCTATGTGCAGGTTCTACAGGGTCTGGATTACTTGCACACAAAGTGTCGGATAATCCATACAGATATTAAACCCGAGAACATTCTGCTGTGTGTTAACGAACAGTACATCCGCAGGCTGGCTGCAGAAGCAACAGAATGGCAGAGATCTGGGGCGCCCCCTCCTTCTGGCTCTGCAGGTGCCTTTTCTATGGAAAACTTGCAGAGTCCAAAGAGATTGTAATTGAGCTGACAAAGGAAAATTCTCTAGTAGTTGTCTCAGCATTGGGAAGCAAAGGAACAGCATTGCCAATCATTTCTATAAAGCCAGCCAGTTGTAAACTGCAATACTAGTCATGTGTTCCCACAAGAAGCTTGCCAGTGTAAAAACAGAGGACATGATCATTAACACCCACTTTTAATGTTGGTCTGACATAGATTATGTGGTAAAATAATCATTTATATAGTGCTTTCTGTAGGAGACTTTGAGAATGCTTTACAAATGTCATGTTATTTTCTTAAGAGCTGTTTTGAGTGCATGTGGTGGGTCAGCACTCGTGTGTGTTCTATAAAAGCTTACCTCCTTGAGTGCTCTAGAAAGTGGAAAATTCCTTTCTTTATACAATTCTATGGATGTATTTTGGCAAACTCTTGATGAAATGATATGAGCGCTACCCATTTACCATCTTGCAGGACAGGCCTGAAAAGGGATTAAACTGTTAGAAGTGGTTTCCTGGTTGTGTGAATGCAATATGTAGCTTATGGCAGAGGCCAGGCTTCATTCTTGTTTGGAGTCTCCACGTACATTCTCAACGCTCCTCCTTGGCATCTTCATATGTGCCAGTGCACAGTCCCCAGGAACTGCTGGTTGCTGGCAGGCTCTATGATATGCAAAGTGCAGCTTCCAACTGGGGCCAGCACAGTACAGCTTGGGCTGGCTAGGCTCCCTCACAGTTTTGGTTTTCTGACTGCCAGGGTCCCAGTTGACATCTTGGCTTAAGCAAGGTGTACAGTGCATGAAGCAAATATCCTATCATGCTGTTACACGCTTTACGTCCCCTTTTTCTGGTCACCAGTTAAGTGAGTCTGCTGTCCAGTCTGGTTAATTGAAGCTTGACTCATCTAACAAATGTTCTGCAGTCTATTCTTTCTGGCAGGTTGCTGCTATCCCTTTTTTGAGAATTGAGGCTTTCAGAATTGGAGGATGCACTTGAGTTTTGTTTCTAATCCATATAGAAATAAGACACTGATGTATTCCCTATCTACATAGGGAAAGAAGGAAGCCATCACTGTTTATTCTTTCAGTACAGCTTTACATTTCAACAGTACCTAGTATCCACAGGGAAACAAAATGGGTTCTGTGGAAGATGTTCCTGGCTTCCAATCATTCTTTATTTTTGCTCATGTGATATCTTTATTGCAGTGTGATTGCAATCTATAATACAAGCATACTAACTTATTTCTCTTTCTCTTCCAGTGAGTACTGCACCTCAGCCCAAACCAGTAAGTATGGTAACTTTTTTCTTCCTTTATAAGCAAGTGTAAATGTGTGCGGTCTACATACATTCAGGTGTACAGCTTGTTTAGAATTGTTTTATGCTTTTGTTCTATAATACGGTAAGTGGTAGGGAATCCTACTTTGAGACCCGAATAGAAGAACTTGAAGTGTGAACAAGTTCAGTGTATGGCTGTTAACACACTGAACATTTAAATTTCTGTGTTACAGGTACAGCTAGTCACAGAATAACGTCCAATTACAGTAGTTGTACAATACCAGCTTCCCAAGATCACTAGCATTTTCCAGAGCTCAGTGTTCCTCGAGCATCATCAATCATTAACTGTGGTTAATGAGGCTGTGTGCTATTAAAGTGGCCCAAGTGGGATGAAGCTTTTAAAAATGAGTGATCTTTAGTAATGTCAGCTATTTTGCAGATATGAATCTGTTCCATGTACTATGACAAAGCTGTTGCTATCTAATCGGCATTTGGCCTGTGAGAGAGAGGTTGCATCATCGGAGTTTACATCTCAAAAATGCCACCAGGATTGATACCTGTCATGGCATTCCCAGTGGATGGTCCCAGGATTGCATGGGTTACGGAGACTGAACTCCCTTCGCTCTTTCAGGTCAGGATGGCCTTTTCAATTCAGGGCTGAAGCCCATTGGCTCAGCAGTAGGTGAAGGCCTTCCCAGCTGCAGTATCTGTTCTGTGGGTGGGACAGGACTTTTCAGTCTCCAGGGTTGTCAGGTGAAGACTTCACACAAGCTCTGAAAGAATTCACTAAAAACTAAAACCTGACTGTAGCTTGGAGTTTTATTAGAATAAATACCAAGCCAGATGTGTGAGAGAGTTGTCATTTCCCTGCAGGCTGACAAAATGTCAAAGAATAAGAAAAAAAAATTGAAGAAAAAGCAGAAACGGCAGGCAGAGCTACTGGAGAAGCGAATGCAGGAGATAGAGGAGATGGAAAAGGAGGCAAGCCCTGTACAAACACAGCCTGAAGAGCAGGAAGAAGCTCGGAACCCTCTTGAGATGCTCTTAAAAGAGAGCCCACCTGATGAAGGGGTACCAGGAAACCTGGGTATGGATCCAGAATATCACATGGGCCTGCATGCAAGTGTGTGTGTGCTTAAAAGCACAGTAACATTCCTTCAACCACACTGTTAAAATTGCAGTGTACATCTCTGCAGCATCTCTACTGGCCTTGAATGCTGGCCGCTGATCTGCAGTTGAATTGCCACCGCATTCCACTAACTCCGTATCCATGCTATGGATAGTAGTCTACATTGCAAATGCTGTAGTGTAGACGCTTACAGTGACAGAAGGCATTTTTCTGTCTCGTAGTACATCCACCCCACCCCAAGACTGTAGTGAGATCAGTAGAGGAATTTTTCCATTGACCTAGCTTGGGGGTTAGGACAACCTAACTATGCCACATGGCACATTAAATTTTTCACAGCCCTGAGGGGTATAGCTAGGTTTACCTAAGTTTTTAGGTGCAGACCAGGCGGCAGCTATTCCAGTATAGCTATGTCAGTGCAGCCATGCCAGCATAACTCCATAGTGTAGACGCAGTCTACGCTGACAGAAGGGGTTTTTCCATCAGCGTACAAACACCACCTCCCCAAACAAAGTTCACTATGCCGACCTGACCCAAATTGTAGCTATGTCAGCCAAAGAACACTTCCGTTGACATAGCTACGTCAGTCAGGAGTTAGGTTTTTTCCACACCCCTGACCGATATAGCTGTGTTCATCTAACTTAAGTGTAGACCAGGCCTGAGTCTGAGCAGGGACCACGGAGTCTTGTGCTGGTAAAAATGGGTTAAAGAAGCATTGCATTCAGCTGTTCTGTGCGAATGTGCTAGATTTTTGGGCTTACTTAAGGTCTTGCTATAGCTGTTACTCAGTCCATGTGTTATGTTTCCCTGTCCCTTAAGAGTCTTCTGATTCTTTCTTTTCCCTTTCCTTAGATGAAGTTGCCCATGTTCAAGAGCGAAGTATCCTAATGGAAGGCAGCATGGAAAAATGCATACCGGAAATCAACTGCAACGGCATGGTACAAATGACTGCCTTCTCAGACTCCAGCAACCAAGGGTCTGGGAGGCTTGAGGAGGACCTTCATAATGCCAATGACTGTGATGAGCACCCTCTGGCACAGGAAGAGGACAGCTTCCATAGCTGTAATTACAGCCAGCGTAACGGAGACTCGGAGAACAGGTCACAAGAAGTAATGTCGGACTCATGCGTGCCCTTAATTTCTGAGGTGCTAGATTCCATGGTGTATCAACCAACTTCAAGTGAAGAGCAATCGTTCAATGAGCAGGAGATCAGCCAGTTGCAAGAGAGTATACGTGCAGAGATACCCTCAGAGGATGAGAATGAGAATAATGGCCCATCTGAGAACAAAGGTACCAGAGGACTCCTTTAGGAGATCTGTCCTTTGGAGTCTGTAATGTGGCATTAATAGGAAGCTTTATATTGGCTGACCTGACTCTACCTGAGGCCATCTCTTTGAGCTCTGTCCTGACATCACTCTCCACTCTGATCTGCCTTTGGGGATTTCACTGTTGCAACCTTGGGTTGACAGGCAGTTATGCCTTTTGATGTGATGGATTCCAAAGTGTGTAAACTGCTACCCTGCACTCTCATCCAATTCACTCTGTCCTTCCCAACTTTAAAAAGCACCCAGTTACTTTCTTTTCCAAGTATGTTTGTTTATGATCATAGTCATACCTTAAATGGGAACGTTCCCCCTGCTCCCTCACTCTCGTTCAGATATTTTTGTTTTTTAAATATCTGTACATAAAGAACCGTATTTTACATAAAGAATTGGGTAAGAGTGCAGGGTTGCAGTTTACACATTCTGGAATCCATGACCGCAAAGGCACCGCTTTCTGTTCAACCCAAGGTTGCATCAGATACCTAAACTAGAGTGAGAGAGGAGAGGGCTGACAGAATATAGGGTATATAGAAAAGCTTGTATTGACATCTCAGTTTTTGCCATGACAGGGCCCAAAATCAACTTTCCTCGCAAGGAATAGCTGGGCTTTACTTTTCTAGCATAAGTTCCTTAAGTAATATTCCCTTCCAGAACAATAAATCCACTTCAATGAAAGTGCAGGTGGGGAGGGGTAGTTTTAAACTTGTAAGGAGGAAAGGGCTTCAAGTTTGTTATAGGGTTATAAAAACAGAGATAACATACTATAAAACTAGTTTGATGGCAGATTCTGTATAATGCAGAAACAAAATTCTTTTGAGACATACCTAAAGGTGTGACTTGGTATAATTTAAATCACATAGATCCCTCAGTTAAACCATGGCTCCTTTGAGTCAGGGTCAAGTCAAAGATCTCAGCCCAAAATAGAAAACTGGGAACAATCCTTGTACTTCTCTTATCTTGTCGCATTACCCCATTAAAATGCAACCAGGGAAATGTAAGTGAATGTAAGAGCTAAAAAAGAAATTTCAACACAGTATCAAAACTCGGCCTGTACTGAGTCTATTGATGCCTCTCTGGATTACTAGAGAACTGCCTTTCCTGGCACATTTAGGAATCCTTACTAGATATAGTCATTTAATGACTTTTTTTCCCCTCTTTTTATTTCTCCAGTATATCCATCTTGGCTTGTTCTAACTGTACACTTTAAACTTTGCAGCAGTTGGCATTGCTGCTCTGGGAAGCAATGCTGCCATCCTTGGAATTTAACTCTTGTAACTTTAAAGAAGGCTTCTTTAGGGTTGAGGCTCTCTTAGACACTATCAGAACCTACCAACTCTGCAGAAAGCGTTCTAAATTCTGCTGGTGACTGCACTGTCAAACAGCCAGTCTTAATAAAAACTATTTTAAAAAAGCCAAGCTAACAGAGCTCACAAAACAGCCATCTTCCTGCACTTGCACATCCTCTGTTATGCTAGGATTTCAGTGTCTTTTTTATTGTGCAATACAGGGGGAGGAGCTTTTGCACATATGTATACTGGGCAGAATATACTAGTTAAATCAATTTACTATCTTAATGCCCTTCTGGGGGGTTAACAGATATTGACTAGAGTTGATGGTTTGTAGCTAGACTGCATGGCGGATAGTTCTGATCATTGACCCGTATCCTTCCTGCATAGAACGATGCCTGTGGGGTTTGGGTGGCAGATGGTGGCCCTGTCCATGTGGATTTAATCAGCTGTTGTGCATATTGCATTTAGGGAAATCCACTGCTGGGAATTTTCTCCTTAATCCCCTTGAGCCCAGGAATGCAGATAAGCTCAAAGTGAAGATAGCTGACCTAGGAAATGCCTGCTGGGTGGTAAGTGTAAACCTTTCAGTGTTGAGTGACCAAAGCTACTAATCGGTTTCCCGTTGCCTGGGGGTGGAGGGGGAAGCTGAAGAAGACAATCTTTATTTACTTTAAAATAAAAGGTGCAAAATGTCTATGGTTCACCTGCAATGTCACGAGGGATAAAACTTAATACAAGGATTAAAAAAAAAGGAGTACTTGTGGCACCTTAGAGACTAACCAATTTATTTGAGCATGAGCTTTCGTGAGCTACAGCTCACTTCATCAGATGTTTACCGTGGAAACTGCAGCAGACTTTATATACATTCTGTGTGTATATAAAGTCTGCTGCAGTTTCCACGGTAAACATCTGATGAAGTGAGCTGTAGCTCACGAAAGCTCATGCTCAAATAAATTGGTTAGTCTCTAAGGTGCCACAAGTACTCCTTTTCTTTTTGCGAATACAGACTAACACGGCTGTTCCTCTGAAACCTACAAGGATTAAGTTTAGACAGTCCTCCTGATGTTCCTCTACTGTACCTTGTTGCAGCTAGTTTTGCAGCCTGTCAAATCATACACTCTGAGGGAACCGTTTCATTTGTGATTTCTGAGCATGTAAGATAAACTGTAAATAGTTTTGGCCTTTAAAGGCTGTACTGCAGTGCTTCTAAATCCGTTTGAAATCTCAAGCAGGAAAGAACATCTATTTAAATGATTTTAAATAGCAAAACAATTTGGAACGGTCTTTAGTCCCTTGAAAAGTCCTAATTTCAGGATCCTCTGTTTTGAATTGCAACTGTTGATGAGGCAATATCCTAGAAGAGTGTTGCTGCTCTGCTTTAGGTGGGTGCTGCAACACACCGTCTAGTAAGGGGGAAGGTTGGACTTCTGAAGTAACTGACAACTGCTTCTCAAAAGTGATTAAAATAGAAATGTGTGTCTCTGGGTATATTAATGTAGGTTGCAAAAAGAAAAGGAGTACTTGTAGCACCTTAGAGACTAACCAATTTATCTGAGCATGAGCTTTCTCCAAGGTGCCACAAGTACTCCTTTTCTTTTTGCAAATACAGACTAACACGGCTGTTACTCTGAAACCTGTCATTAATGTAGGTTATTAACCTTTATTTAAAACTTGTTTACAAAAGCTTTGTCATTCACTTAACTTTGCACGATCATGATTTAGTCAGGTGTCAACTTGAACCCTCGATCCGCTAGCATTAGTGCCGAAATTGATAGCTGTGAAATACATCCCGTTTTTAAACATGATTCCTAGTGTTTAGGCTGCACATCTTCATGCCTGACAAAAACTGTTGGTGCCTGAGAGACGTGAAATAGGTTACCTGTCAGAAGTCACTTGATAACATTCATCACACTCTTGTAGTTCAACTTCATGCTCAAATAAATTGGTTAGTCTCTAAGGTGCCACAAGTACTCCTTAACTTTAAAACTGACGTTCTCCACAGCTGCTGCTACTGTTTGCCATCATCTGAATTGTCAGGCTATTTTGTCTGAGGAAAAGTGCCTCTGGTTAGGGCATTTTAATCATTGTTGAAATTTAAGAAACCACTTAATTGAAATGTAAAAACCAGTCTGTCATGTTTCATCAGCGAGATATCTCGGTAAATAGCACCTCTCTGGTCTTAGTTGAAGGAATCTCTTCCTTTAGCAATTTCAACCAGTTAATAAAGTACCTTTTTTTAAATTTTTTTAGCACAAGCACTTCACTGAGGACATTCAGACAAGGCAGTACCGGTCCCTGGAGGTGCTGATAGGATCTGGGTATAACACCCCAGCTGATATTTGGAGCACAGCCTGTATGGTGAGTTTGGCCATGCAGGATGGACCCTCAACATTCAGTAGTTGCAGAGAATTCTGGGAAATTCCAGCATGCTGTGTACTCTGTGGACCACAGAATCATTTTTGCTGGTTCTGGCTATAATGGCACTTTAGAGAATATTCTTTTCTCATCTTCAGGCACTGATTTTAGTTGGTATCTGATTTCATTCCTCTTGGGGACACTGATCTGACATCTCTAAGGAGAACTCCCCTGTTAATTTTCAACATGCTATTTAAAACTAAAGATTTATAGCCAAGTCCCCATGTTCTGTGTGGCACATTAGACCTAAATGTGGCAGGAACCTCAGAATTTGCAGAAGTACCCTTCTAAATTTTCCCTATACAGCCCACAACCTGAGCCAGTTCAGTATGGTGTCTCCTGTTTGTTTTGATTTCTGTTTTACACTGTCTTCAGATTTCAGACTTTCATTGTATTATAATGAACAGACTCCAACAAGAGACTGCTGAATTGGAATTAATTTGCAAATTGGATACAATTAACTTAGGCTTGAATAGAGACTGGGAGTGGTTGAGTCATTATACTAAGTAAAACGATTTCCCCTTGTTTATTCCCCCCACTGTTCCTCAGACGTTCTTGTTAACTCCTGGAAATGTGCTGGAAATGGCCCACCTTGATTATCACTTCAAAAGGTTTTCTCTCCCCCACCCCACTCTCCTGCTGGTAATAGCTCATCTTAAGTGATCACTTTCCTTACAATGTGTATTTTTTCATGGTCTGTGTGTATATAAATCTCCTCACTGTATTTTCCACTTTATGCATCCGATGAAGTGGGCTGTAGCTCACGAAAGCTTATGCTCAAATAAATTGGTTAGTCTCTAAGGTGCCACAAGTACTCTTGTTCATTGTATTATAAATTCTTGTACTGAGGCATAATACATGACACACTCAGTTGAAGAGAAGCTGGAGGCTGTGACAGTTTGCTAAGGGGACTTGAGGGTCTTGGCAATTGAGAGAACATGTGAAGCAGTTTGAGGTTGTGGGATGAGCTCACTATATGTGGATGCCCCTTTTAAAGCAGTTATTGGCAATTGTATTAAATTATATTCCATATTTAACACCCAGTTTTAGTTCAATAAGCCCATTGTTTCAGGCTTTCTGCCAACTCAGGAAGAAAATGGTCAGTTTACACTTTGCCTTTGGGCATCTTTACAGCCATTAGAACTACAAACTTACTTTATTTGTAAATAAAAGCTAAGATGGCAAGCAAGAGGGGATTCTGCAGTGTGTTCCATAATCAGAGCATAGAAAGCCCTTAGTACAGTTACCTAAAGACACTAAACAAGCTCTTAAGATATGAACACTGTAGAAAATGCAGCTTCATTCTCAATCCGCAAAAATCTGAGGCACATCAAAAATCTAAACTTTGGAGGCAGCGTAAAACAAATAGAATTTGGGATCAGGACAGCCAGGAAACACTGTCTTGCACTGGCTCAGGTTGTGGGCTGCATAGGGAAGATTTAGAAGTTATAATACTACATAATTCTGTCTCTTCAAATCTAGAAGTAGAGAATTGGAGAAAATGTGCTTGGAAGGTGGTTGCAAAGAGCCTTGAACTTGGGGAAAATGGCCTTTTTGGAGGAAGCTTCATGAAAACAGCTTTTTAGCTCAAGTATCCTATGTGCTCTTGGTAGCTAACTACCAAAGCAAAGTCTAGTCTAGGTGTAAAGCTGGTGAATTCTTGGTTATGTACAGTATCTTAATAGTTGAACTTCATCTTATTGACACATCATTTTGCCATGATCCAGCTTTGCTTAGTGAGATGATCTTATGAGATACACTAATAGATCTGTCGTAATGTATGGCAATGTGCAGTGCCTTCATCACAAAAGTTCAGAATGGATCTTAATGGCTTTCTAGGTTTCACAAGGAATTGTTTCCCCTTCACATTCAAACTGCCACACCTACTGTGCAGTACTCATACATAAGTCTAACAGTGACAGCTTGAAAAATGATTCAACACATTTTTTTTCTTGTTTAGGCCTTTGAACTAGCCACAGGAGACTACCTGTTTGAGCCCCACTCTGGAGAAGACTACTCCCGGGATGAAGGTGAGTGTGTCTAGGTGTCTACCCTTTTAAAATGGAATACCAGCAAAGGTGGTGGTGGGTGGGTGGAGAGAGCTTTGTGTTATTAGTCACTGAAGCAGAGGCTCCTTGCTTGGGTACATGTCTGCTTGCTTGAGTAAAGAAGTCCCAGGTTAATTGTATTGGAGGGAAACTTGAGTCTTTAATTTCAGGCACTAAGCAGTAAAGGTTCAGTTTCTGTTACTGGATACCTAACAAACACTCTCTTGTCTTTACTGCTGCCTCTTTCACATCTGTTTTAAGATGGGTACCTTCCTGCTCAAAATAAATAGGATCTAAACAGCTTTAATCATTTTCCTCTGCTCCTGATCTGAACCTTGTCTGTTGTAAAATTTATATACACAGGGCCGGCTCTAGGATTTTTGCTGCCCCAAGCAAAAAAAATTGTTGGCCACTCCCGCTTTTTTTCATGCCCCCTCCCGGCCTTGCCTCCTCCCCCAGGCATGCCGCATTCCACCCCCATTGCTTCCTGCGGCTCCCCCTGTAACCTCCTGCCCTAGCTCACCTCCACTCCGCCTGCTCCCTTGAACACGCCGCTGCTCCACTTCTCCCCCCTCCCTCTCAGGTGAGGGAGAGGCAGTGTGTTCAGGGGAGTAGGCGGAGCGGAGGTGAGCGAGAGTGGGGGGGGAGGGCAGGAAGTAACGGAGGGGAGTAGAGGAACTGCTCCCTGCCCCAGCTCACCTCCGCTCCACCACCACCGCCTCCCCCGAGCACGCCGCCTCTCGGCGTCTCCCTCCCTCCACCCAGGCTTGCCACACAGTGCAGCAAGCCTCGGAGGGAGGGGGGAGAAGCGGAGCAGAGGCGAGCTGGGGCAGTGGGGGCACATTTCTGGGGGCAGCATGGCCAGCACCGGAATGCCGCCCCTAGAAATGTGCCACCCCAAGCACCTGCTTGTTTTGCTGGTGCCTAGAGTTGTCCCTGTATATACATAATCTCTGATTTAAGATTCCATATTCCAAATGTGCTTGGTTAAGCTATTGACCCTCTGAGTCAGCATTAGACATAGATTAAAGACCTAGTAGTACCTCCACAAACACATGACACTGAACTATTTATAATATAAATACCTCTTAAGTAGCGCTTTTCATCCGTGGATCTCCATATGTAAATCCCTTTATCCTCACTTACTGTTGGGGAAACTGAGACACAGAGAGGGAAAGTGACTTCCCCAATAGCACACAGCAGGCCAGGGGCAAAGCAGGGAATAGAATACAAGTTGTCTGAGTCCCAGTCTAGTGCTCTTGCCACTGGACCAAGTTGTCTCAAAGAAAGGTAAATAAAGTGACCATCTCTAAATGTTAGAAACGTGCTATAGCAACAAGTGAAAATTTTACATATAAATATGCAGTGTAATGGGAACTTTGGCTAATAGCTAATCAGAGTGTAGCCTTTCCTAGTGTTACCTTAACTTTCTCTTGCCCATTTTAGAATTTACAGATAATGGGTTTGCTGCTGAGCTATGACTGTACTGTGTCCATTTCAGAGCTCTGAATTTCAAGCAGATGCTATAAGGCTTTGTTCAGAAGAAATACACTTTTTAAAACGGAGCTTTGTCTAGTAAGATGTTCAGCACCACACCTATAATTAATCATGGACAGTTTCATTGATAGCCGCTGGCTTTGTTTCACATTTTAAATAGATAGACCTTACGTGAGCAGTGGAATTAGCTAATATTTCATTCCATTTCCCAGTAGTTTAAATAGAGGGAACACTTCTGGTGCCTCTACCACTTGGTTCTGACTTTCTGTTGCCATTTGCTCTGTACTGCATACATTGAAGAAATAACTCACCTTGTTTTCTCTCAATGGACTTGTCAAGAATTCATGGTGCAGATGCTGTTTCTGTCACTTTAGTCCCTCTCTGTAAGACGACTCCCTAGGAGTAGTAATTTCTTTAAATCCATGTTTAGTTTAACAAGTAAACTTTATTTAACGTTTTTGTAGATTTGTTTTTCTGCATTTCTTGGGTTGGTCCGAATGTCTCTGAATTGGTCCAGAGGCATCTATTTGCACCAGTAAATTCCCTTGACACTTATAACAGGTGCAGTCTGTATGCTGAAAAGCACAATCACATCACACCGCTGGTGTGTGTAATATATGTAAATCCCCCTGATCTAGGAGTCTCTGAGCAGCCTTAATAGGCACTGGAAAAATGCCAAATCTGCATCAGTGACAAGAACCTCTTCCAAACATTCCAGAGCACACTTTTCCAGGGAGGAAAGTTTGCTTGGATTAAGCTGAGAAATTTCATGCAAGCCTCTTCTCATGAAATTTCCAGCCCAGTTCAGTAGTCAGGGGTTCTGATAAGCGTTCCAAAGATCACAAGCTTTTTATCTGGACTGCAGGTTTTTTGGTTGTCCCATAACTGCAGTTTATAAAATGATCAATTTATATCTGCTCCTTACTTTTTCTTTTTTTCACCCTGAATATAGTCTTGTTTAAAAGTCACCTGCGAAGGGGAACGTGTTGCTGTTTTATTCTTTATAGTGTATAAAGGCCTCAAAGGTGTTTAAAAATGTTCTGTTTGTTTTACATTATAAATATCAGGTCTTGTCTACCCTCGTTGGGATTGGTTAGAGTTTTTTGTTTGGTGCAGGACTTTTCAGGCAGATGGAAAGCTAGTGACATTACATTCGTTGTATTAACAGTAGAGTATAGAGGCTCCAGAAAAGGAGCTTTGTGCATCCACATAATATACATAGCATGCATGGTCAGTCCCTAAAGCACTTACAACTTGAATAGACAAGGATGGAAGAGGAAGTGGAAGCGAAGAGACGTGAAGTGACTTTCCTGTGGCACATGATTGTCTTGTCTCCTGTGGGCTATAATACTTTGGTCTAAATTAAGTTGTTGGGTTTAGTGTGTGGGTAGTGGGTGGTGTAGGAAGCCTGTGATATACAGGAGGCCAGACTAGATCTCTTCTGGCCTTAAACTCTGATGCTGGCAAAGCAGTTCAGTGACGGAACTCAGAGCAAACCTAATTCTCAGAGTCTCAGCCTAGTACCTTATCCTAGCCCACACTGCTGTCCATCACAGGACTGAAATCAGAGCAGTGTGGACTGAAAGTGTTTTTAGTCTCTGTTTGAAATTGGTTTAAATTCAAATTTCAAACACTTGGAAGAAAAGCTCTCAACTTCTCAGGCACCCTTGTCTCTTCAATTGAGGGGCGAGTGCCTCCAGGGTAATTCTTTAGACTCAGAGGACTCCTCCAGCATAACTGAGAGACCAAACTGGATATTCCTGATATTTCTAAAGTGTAAACCACTAGCGCTTTATACATCATAAAGTTAAAATTCCTTCCCCTTCAGCAGATCACCTCTAAACAGCTCCGCTGTCCCACAAGATTGTTGTTGAAATAAGCCTTTTACAGCCACTTGTCCTTTCTCCCATCTTTCTGTCCCTTTTATTTTATTCTTCCCCTTCTGTTTTAGACCACATTGCGCATATTGTAGAGCTTCTAGGCAGAATTCCAAGGCACTTTGCCCTATGTGGGAAATATTCACAGGAGCTCTTCGATCACAGAGGTAGTATTTTCCCCCCACCCTTTCCTCCTCCAGGCACCAGGGATGCAGACAATCAGGAGACGGAGCATCCACACCAGTTTTTTGTTCCACACCAGCCCACCTATCAATGAAGAATAGGGTTCCCCAGGTCCCTGAGTTCCTAGAGGGCTGGGAACTACAATCCAAGGATCCTCCTAGTGGAGGAATCTAACTCTGGACTTCATCCATTCCCTCCCAGTTAGTGAAGAAAACAAGAATGACAGGTTTTCCAAATAGAGGTGTGCATGCTGCTCTCTCTGTCGGTGTCCAGAGCTGTTGCTCTGTATGGAGTGCCTTGCATTGATATCTGTTGTGTATGTCTCTCTTCTTTCTGAAATGTTTTGGAACACACAGATCACATTGCGTTGATCATAGAACTTCTGGGGAAAATACCTCGCAAGCTCATTGTGGCAGGAAAATATTCCAAGGAGTTTTTCACCAAAAAAGGTAAAAGGAAACGGCAAGTTTTTTCTAGGAGTGCCCTAATGCCTGTTGCTGGAACTACCAGGTAACTAGACCACAGCAAAGCCATAATCTTCAATCTTCTGGCTGCTGCACCAAAGATTCCCACAGGACCAAGGTGCTGCTCTGTATGTGTGTTCTTATCTGGCTATTGAGTGCATACCAATGCTCCTCATCTCAATGCTCCCCAGCCATAAGCAGGTTGGAGAGCACTGCTGTGGTCAGCTTGTCAGCTTTGTCGGCTGATTTGGCATCATACAGTCAGTTTTTTTTATCAACAAATGGCTTTAACGTGCTTTTGAATTCCTTTGTCTAGACAGCTTTGCTCAGCTCCTGGCCTACTACTCTAATTCTGCCAGAGCAGCAGTACCCTGTGGTCATGAATATTGAGATGCTGTTTCAAACCCCAAAGATTGTTCTTCCATGGATTTTCTGAAACGATACAACACTATTTGAGGAAGCGATAGTCTGCTGAGCAATAGGAAGCTGGCAGAATTGTATTAGCCAGGCCGAGAATCTCTTGGAGTAATACTTTTCTGGCATGATGAGGGCTCTTTAAAGCTACCTCGTGGTTAAAATGCACCCGTCTTCTCCCCTTTGGGTAGGGCATGAGGACTGAAGTGTGTTGTTCTCTGCTGTCAGGCAGCCTTCACATTTTGCAGTCTGAACTGGAAACACCTGTCTGCTACATGCAGAACCTCTCCCCTCAGACTGGTTCTGAGTGTCTGCAAGTCAGTACAAGTAGTGAGTGGCCTTGTGTTAGTGTCTGTATTTTTTAGTTATAGCGACTAATCATGTTGTATTGAAACTGTGGAGCTGAAGTAGGAGGAGAGAGATAGGACCTTCTTGTAAAACTGGCTGACCTCCAAGGGCAGCTTTATAAAGAGGGAAACTTGGGTTGTTAAAATTCAACCCTTTACGCCCCTAGACAGCATTTACCAAAGCAACACCAGAGTCCTGATACCTACCAGAGTAACTTGGTAAGCCCCTCTGGTACCATTGGTGACTTACTGTTGATGTATCTGATTTCGTTTTCAGGGGATCTGAAACACATCACCAAACTGAAGCCCTGGGGCCTTTTTGAAGTTCTGGTGGAGAAATACGAGTGGTCCCAAGATGAGGCAGCTGCATTCACAGACTTCTTATTACCTATGTTGGAGCTGATTCCAGAGAAACGGGCTACAGCAGCTGAGTGTCTCAGGCACCCCTGGCTTAACTCCTAGGGCTTCAACCCAACACCGCAGCCCTACACTCTGGTTTACAGCATAGCATACGTACACCCAGGTGTTCCAACTGCCCCTCCCCAGATCCATTTTTTCCCCCCTTGTTCCTTTTCAGTGTGAAGCTCTTCCTTCAAGGCTTCCAAGATTTTAGATAAATTTAACCTGTTCAGTTGAGTTTGCTTATTTGATTAAGCGGAGACTCTTCTCAGCCAGTGGGCATCCTGTGAGCTTTGCCTTGATTGGGCTTTGCCAAAGATTAATTGACTGGAATACAAAGTTGCCCCAAGTCTCCTACCTGTTAGCGTAGGCATGAGTTGATCTGCATTAGTGTATGTTCCCTTAACTAAATTACACCCATGAAGGGGATATGAAGATCTGTGACTCCATCCTTCGCTCCCTGACTCCAGGAGTCAGTTTTCCACTGCACGGCCAGTAGCCAGCAGGAGGATGTGAAATGGCAGATTGGTACCTGGGTGATAACTCCATGTGGAACAGATAACTTGAAATCCTCCACCCATCCCCAGGTGTCTGTCGCGTTTCTTGGGTGACTTCCCACATTCTTTCCAGTCAAATAATTTTTCTTTAGTTTTAGCCACTGAATCCTATGAAAAGCTGTATTTAAAAACTATTTTTAATACCATTATTTTTCCCCAGCGTTCAGATTAGTTTCTGAATTCAATGAAACCTGCTACGCTCCCTCAAATGCCTGAGCCCTTGGACTAAAACTTCACATGGACAATTTAAAAAAAAAAAAAAAAAAAAGCAGAAGCTGGGACTGGTTAAATGCACAATCTGCAGAATAGATGTGTGCGTGCTTTGTTGGCAGAGTGGTAGTTGGATGCAGGCAACTCTTCCTAGACGTTTGAGTGAGCTGTAAGTTTTTTGGGGGTTTTTTGCCCATACTGGCACTTCCTTTGCTTTCCCTGAAGTTGTCATTGCGTCAGTGAGCAGTTGGTCTTCCGTCTGGAAAGATGGAATGTACTTTCTCTTATTTGGACCATTCAGTTGTGAAGAGGGGTTGGTGGTATCTGTGTGTCACAGCCACACTGTGTTCTCTGACTTTGAAACACCACATTTCCAAAGCTTAATGTAAAGATTTCTACTGTGTTAGCTTGCCTTAGGTGCTGGCCTTTAGAAGTAACTTCCCCAATGGGATTGCCTTTTATTTTCTGAGACGAATGAGTACTTGGGGATTAACACAAGGACAGCTGAACTACCTAGTTTGGCTTTTTCCTGTAGACACAGGGTCAGCTTCTGTTTCCTAAAATCACCCCAAATATGGTTGCCCCAGTAGAATATTATATAAGTTTTTTAAACTTCTCAGAGGGGGCTGGGTGTAACAGGTTTGTGGGGGCGGTTATTTTAATGCAAAGTTAAAGCATTGTAGTGTTTGCTAGTTTTACGATGCATCTCTCCTAGGCTTTCCTAAGCGATTACAGATTCATTGCGTCCTACTCTAAAGCAAGGTTTTGGCAGGGTAGGGACTTGAACAGCCCTTCCTCACCATGGACCAAACGGGCCTTTGGGATCAAGAAGTTCTCAGAGGACAGAAGCTGCCTCAGGACTCTGGAACTCCCAGAAGGCCAAGAAGGCACTATTTGAGACAGTAACACCAAAGCTGCCAGTGAGGCTGTTACATGTCACTCTTGTGTGTGTGTTTGAAATCTCAGTTCATCGCAACCTTCCATCCACAAAAGCTGGTGTCCTTATTTAATCCACTTTAAAGGTATAACCATCTTGCCCTATATTTTCTTGCTTGTCCAGCCTAACACCGCCTGGGCCATTGACGAAATCCAGGCTGCATGTCCATTTAGGGGTTCTTAAGTCAGGTTCTCTATGCATAATCTAAGATTAAAGGAAATATACCAAAACAGTTTAAGACTGCTGAATGATTTTCCTGGAATCTGGAATTCCTTCCCCAGCTCCAAGAGTCGCTTCTTTTTCTGTTGTAAAGGGATTACAGACAGGACTGGACTGTGTATTGCTGACCTTCTGTTTTAATACTGTGAAGACTTTTTGGAAGGGTGAATGGAACTTCTGGTGGCGTCACTAGAGCTCACCCCGCCCTGTGCATTTCCACACCCTGACTGACCTAAAGGAATGAGATCCTCATAGAGGGGTCTGCACGTTGGGTTCTGAGGTATCCGTTCCCCCGTCACCGCCAGAAGAGGACTTTTTCCCTCTAGCTCAGTAAAAGAGCCAGCTTGTGGGTTGAAGACACAGAGAGGCAGCTGTCAGGATTCAGTCTTGTCCCTCGTGCTCACTCACTTGGGGTTCACTAAACTTCCAAATTGCCATAAAGTGCTCACTAAAGGATTTGTACTTGCTGTGTTCGTCTAAAACCTGAAGGAAAATACATTTTTATTCTTTCTACTTGAGTGCATTGTCTTTTCTTTGTAAATGCCGTACAATAAAACAGATTATTTAATAACCCACATCTATTCTATTCCTGATATGTTCCCTCGGTAACTTCATTCAGAGCCATTGTCTGTCCATTAACTTTTGTATTCTGCTAGAGTAGGGAGCCAGGGTTCACACATTTAGTCTTGAGACCCCATTCACATGCAGTATTGTGTGATCTAGGTAGATGAAATCACAAAATGAGTAGCAAAATCCTTATTTTGCTATCTTCTAAACTAGGAAACACGAAGACATTGCTATAATAGTTTGTCCCCTTTAAATAGCCATGTGCCAAACTTTGCCACGGTTTTCCATTTAATAGTCCCTAATAGGGAGCCTTAACTGAGGCATCTAGAGCTTTCCTTACTGTAAAACAGGTTCTCGAACTTCATTGCACCACCACCCCCTTTTGACAACAAAAATTACTACATGACCCCAGAAGGCGGGGACCAAAACCTGAGCCCCGCCAGGCCGGGGGGGGCCAAAATCCGAGCCCTATTGCCCAGGGTGGAGGGGGATCCTAAAGCCCGAGGGCTTCAGCCCGAGGACAGTGGGGGCCTGTAACCTGAACCCTTCAGCAGTGGGACTTTGGCCCGGGACATTGGGGCTTGGGCTTTGGTCGCGGGCCCCAGGATGTCTAACGCCAGCCCTGGCACTCCCATTAAAATGGGGTCGCAACCCACTGTTTGAGAACCCCTGCTGCAAAAGAAGTATGAAATTGGAAGATCAGGGTGCAGCCTTGCTGGAAGGGACCTGATTTCTAGCAGCTGTAAGGAAACAAACCTTAAGTTCAGCTTTGCTTTGTCAGTTTTGGATTTAGAGCTGGCAGTGCTGTCTTTAAGATACCCAGATCAGAAGAGATCACAGTCCTGGGCAATCTGCAGAATGTGAATATGCAGAAGACTGCTGCAAGTGGGTGTTCTCAGTGTGACATGAACTGGTAACTAAATCAGGTTATGCAGGTGGTTCCAACAATGCAGTGATAGTGTGAATTGAGCTGATTTTGAGTGACACCATCTGCTCTTGTGAATATTCTCTGAATTACCTGCTATATCATGCTGGAGCCCAGCACATTTGTGCCAGAAAAGAGGCTTTATCATGCTTTGCCTTTAATGTTGCTCAGTATGGTGAAAGGTTGTGGAGCCAGTTGAGTCCTAAGGCCAATTTTTCACTGCACATTAATCCAGTTTCTTGCTGAATTTTGTTACTAACTGGACTGTGGCTTTGTTTGTCTCTCCTCTTATGGGTAATTTCAAGGGGCAGCTTTATAGGAAAAAGCCCGTTGAGTTTTTGTTGGAATTTGTGGGTGTTGAATGGTTTCTCTTGTAGAACAATACTCAAGATTGCAGGAGAAGAAGCCAGGTAAGAAGTAAGTTTTCCAAGGACACTGCAACTTTGCCTTTTATTCTGCAATTTTTTCTTGCAACAAGCCAGTACAAAATGTGACTGTAAGTAGCTAAAGCACACACTGGCTCCTCCCTCCTACTCCCCCTTCTGTAATTGATAGGGTCCCTCCCTCCAAATAAACACCATGAGGGGGTCGAGTCTCCAGCAGCCCCTTGCATGGAATCTTTTCAAGAAATTTGTAGGGAGAATAGAGTTCCTTCAAAATGACCTGTAAGAAAAGCATCAAGTTTCTGGTAGTTACCTGGTGGGGCTCTAGATGTCCCTGGAAAGAGAAGGAAAAGGTTAAATTACAGTTTTGTCGCATTCTAAAGTAGATCAACATAAGGGTTTTTAAATCCCATTGTGTGCAGTAAGTTATTGCTGCTTTAGTGCCATAAGGTACTAAAGCAAAGATGATATAACTAGAAGCAATGGGAATACAGGGTCTTGAAATGCATCCGATGAAGTGAGCTGTAGCTCACGAAAGCTTATGCTCAAATAAATTTGTTAGTCTCTAAGGTGCCACAAGTCCTCCTTTTTCTTTTTGTGGATACAGACTAACACTGCTGATACTCTGAAACCAAAAATTACCAGTAATCTTTCAGGAATCCTGCCAAATATACTTAGATTACATATACTTGGAACAAGTTTAGCAGTAATTTCAAATAGGATTACTTACTGTGGTGTTCAGCTTCTTCATTCATGGCCCTCCTCTGTAAAACAAAGAGCTGTCTTTATACTAGGGTGAGTGGGAGTGTAATGGAGGGAAAGAACAGGAGCAGCTGTCTTCAAAAGTTGTATCAGTTTCATGTGTTAAGGGAAAAGGTGACCTCATTAAGGTGGCTAATGAATGAGAAGGCTGTGTCTCATGCCCTGCTGCATACTGATCGTGGACCAACCTCATTCAGTGTCTACTTAATGATGCAGTCTCCTTGCATTCATTTAATAGTTGTGGAAATGGACTAGCCCCTGCCTGAGGTTTCCCTTAACACTTGTTTAATACATGATGCCCATGTGCTTCAGAATCCAAATGCTGTTTGCAGGATAGATAGTGCTGGATACTAATCCATTACCAAGTGCTTTTAACATACACCACCTGGTGTGTGAAATGGGATAGCAATCTCTCCACTACTGAGATGAAATACAAGTCTTAGGATCCTTGTAACCAATTTCTTCCCTGGATGAAATGAACTGACTTTCTCTGCCATTCCTGGTCTAGCCTCTTTGGTGGTGTCAGTTGCCATGTCTGGGTAACATTTGCCCTGGGTAGCTCCCTGGGTAATGTCTGCCTTCTCCTACCTGATTGGCCTGGAGCCTGTTAATGGTGGGAAAGTACTAATTTCTAGAAAGCAATTAGCCAGCTAGCCACAATGAGTGGGCAGAAGCCTGACCTGGCCTGTACTGTAGAACCTACCTGATCTCCTTGTTCCTGAATATCCCTTCCCCTTTATTTCCCATCTCTAGCACTTTCCAAGTCACTATAATTCACACCTATCATGGTATCTGGGCCCCATGGGCATGGCTGCAGGCTTTATAGGTGGCAGTGACCACTCAGGGGTTTTGAAGTACACTCTACTGGGCGAGCAGGGGAGAGAACAAAGTGAGGCCATTACCTTTATTTTCTACTTTGAAATCGTCTGGGAGGAGGTTATCTTGCCGGTTCCCTAGAACAAAGGCCAGGAAGGAGAGGATGAGGGCGTCGAGGATCCCAATAATGCAGAGGATGAAGGCCCAGCGCACGGTGCACGCCCCTAGTGTGTATTTGTCAGTTTTGTCCCCGCACATGCGCTTCACTTCATTGGAATCCCAACCATCCGGGTAGATCAGGCAACCTATCATTAGGCCGCCCGCTGCAGGGGGAAAAAACACAGGACGTGAGCACCAGTTGCACAGGGGTAGTGCACTGCCCCCTGGACTGGAGCTGGGAGGAAAGCGCCACCCAAAAAGATTCCTAGATCCTAATTCATCCTTTTTTTTTTTTTTTAATGGAGTCATTGTGCCCACTCCCCTTTCCACGAAGGTTCCGCAAGCGTAACCGTTCACAGCTCAAAGTGGATCTTCTGTGAGCCTCTTCTCCTGGAACCTAATCATCCGTTAGCATCATGCAGCACCTCAGGCGGTGCTCCTGGACACTAACGGCAGAGCTACTGCTGTTGACGGCACAGGATCTGGCTCGGAATAGAACCAGCCCTGTCTGTTACGTGCCCATGACTACGAACCACCAGCCCCAAGAGCGAGCTGCGGGCTAAATGGACATCACCGAACAGCTCACTACTGAATAAACTACAGAACATCCCTTTCAACTGCTCCGTGCCTTATTCTCCGCGGCTGGTGAAATGGAGAGGAAAGTTGCCTCTGTAAAGCAGTTTCTTGGCTGAAAAATACCCTACAAAGCTGTTTCTACATTCTAGCATCAATACCAGACCCACCCTCGAAGGCTGAGTTGTGCTAAATGATGAATTTATTAACATGGTTTAGCTCTGGTCTCCAACTCAGGCAGCTACAGGTAGTTCAGCCTCTTACCGACCAATCTGATTAGTTCCTCCCCCCAAACCATCTTCCCATAATAACCAGGTTGCACTTTTCTATTGTAAACCTCAAAGTGCTCCACTCAGGTGGGTATTTATCCTTCCAGTCGGAGAAGTGAGGCACTGAGGTAGGAAGAGAGAGAGAATCAAAAGCTCGAGGACTAAAATGCATCGTGAGGCGTAAGTGGGTTAACGCCCCGCAGTTGTAGTTTTGCATCCAGTGCACGGTGTTGGTGTGATCTCACTTTCCTGGAGCCTAGTTATATGGGAGCAAGGGCAGGTCTAAAGAGAAAAGTTACCCAAGTGCAGCTAGAACAGTACCGTTAAAGGGGTACATCATCCACCCCACACCCCTGTGTGCATGAAGTTATAGCAATATACAGGTGTCATTTATTTCCACAGCAGGAGGCGAATAAGCTACAGTAGTGCGAACTACCTTTCTAGCAGTGTAACTATCCGCAGTTGGGGTTGTCCCAGTGTAACTATTTTGGTTACCCACACAGTCAGACTGGCACCAAACCCGTGAGGCCAGGAGCACAACGCTATTCGCGACAGGAAATGCTTCTGCAAAACCTCCCAGTAACTTGGTCGCCTTGGCAATGCCCTTCCATTCTGGCATGAATATGCAACAGCATCCTGTCAAAGGCACCATCTCCCTCCCTAGGAATTGTCCCCTCCTAATGGCTTAAAACAGATTTTCAGTGGATTTGTTTGGGCTGGAGGAACTTGTCTTACCCTTTGTTTAACCAGTGTTCGGCTAACCTCTGTCTAGGTGTATTTTATTGCAGCCCAAGGGATTGACCCCCAGGTTAATTTTGAAATGGGTTCACTTGGAATCCCCCATGGTCAACTCCTTTTGTAAACAGTTAGCCTACCGCTGGGAGTGTACGCGACCCAGTGGTCTGATCCGTTCCTGGTCCTGAGCTGCTTTCGCTTGTGTGCCATGTCTGCACCGTAAGACACCCGTTCCTGCTGCTAACTAGAGCAAATGCAGCAGTGGCTTCATTTTCCTTTTCGGCCGGGTAGCTTGTCTGCTGAAGTCACAAAGGGGCTTTGGCTGCTGAGTATGGTCTAGAGTCTCTCTGAAGAGTCATTATAGGTGACTCTTGGGTGGTAGCCCTTGGAGGAGGATGCCTGGGGTCCTAGTCCCAGTTTGCCACTGGCTGATTGTAAAGAAGTGGTTGGGGGGAGTTGTGGAGTTTAATTTTTCATACTAATGTTTGTATGATGCCTAGCACCATGTGTGGGCTCCTGGCATCAAGTGATGAATATTTTGAGAGGAAAGGCGGGCAGTGGGGACGCTGACCTCAGTGCCCACATGAAGGACTCCTTGTATTCTTCCCCACTAGTTCCTTGTGTGCCACCCTCCTATCTGTGTCTATTTCAGGGGCTCCCTGCCATTCCCTCTGCCCTTCCCCCTATGCCAGGGGCTCTTTCTGTCTCCTATGTCCCCATCCCATACAACTGTCTCCCCTTCTCCTCTGCTCCGGGGCTTTGCACAGACAAACCGGGAAATGCTATCCAACCAAGAGCGGGGCCACGCCAGCTTGGCCTGACAGGCAGCAAAGGCTTGTTACTATTATGTGAGACAGGGATTGTCACGTTTGGCCAAAGGTATTGGCCAGTTGCCCACAAGAGGACTTAACAAGGGCCTTGCCATGGTTAAATTAACCAATAGGCGTTGTAGGCATTTCAGATTCCGAGCAGGGATTCTCTTTTCAGATGTGTGTGCCTAACACAATGATTGATTTGGAGCTCCTAAGCTACCCTAATACAAATACCACTGCAATGAGTTCTTCAAAATGTCCACATACAGCTCCCACCAAAAGCTTTACAAAGCAACTTTCTGAGCAGATTGAAAGAGACTTCACTGCTCTTCACTCTCCCTCCCCCCCCAACTCTCTGGGTCGGGGCCAATATGTTTATACAATATCTAGCACAAGGGGACGGACAGCCTATAGTGCAAATGTTATATCCAGTGCAAATCCACATCGTATATAACTTCAATGCACATCCTTTTGCCAGAAACATGCACTTCCCTCGTACGCTACAGGACCGTTCCTGGGCCAAGAGCTCTGGAATGAGAAACTATTTCTCTCCATGGCACACACCCTCTCTCCAGAGACACGCAGCTAATGGTTCCCTGAAGTCGCTGTGCGCTCGTAGTTACTGTACTTTATGCTGTTTAAATTCTCTGATGCATCAGGTGACAGCAGGTTAGCAGCAGCCCCATCCATCCTTCTTGCTATTCAGTGGTGTAAAGATGCTGCGGTTGCCTTCCCCCTACACACACACACCCCCCTTCCCTGAAGCCTCCATGTCTCTCTGTCACTGGGATCACTGTAGGCCAGAGAACATTCTCAGGACGGTGGATAGCTGCTGCCTGGCAACGGTTTGCTGAGGGTTTTTTCAAAGGCTTGTGGGAGGACAGTAGTAAGGGCATTTGTGCATCTTACTGGCTCTCCATAAGCCATCTCTCTTCATTTAGAAACTGTGCCTTCCGGTACACTTAATTACCTTCCCCTGCAGCTCAGTGTGGAGGAGGAGGGGGATGGGCGGGGAAGCTTTAAAGGAATACCTACATCTTGGGCTGAGATGTGATCCTGATACAAATAAAATAGAGGTTCCTTCCCACCCTTTATGCCCCTGCCCCACCTGCACCTAAAATAACTAGCCGCCTGGTGCCTGCTCAGTCTGAACGTAAGAACGGCCATACTGGGTCAGACCAATTGTCCATCTGGCCCAGGGTCCTGTCTCTGACAGCAGCCAATGCCAGATGCTTCAGAGGGCCTAAACAGAACAGGGCACTTAGCAAGTGATCCATTGTTCAGTCCCAGGTTCTGGCACTCAGAGGCTCAGGGACACCCAGAGCACCGGGTTGCATACCTGACCATCTTGGCTAATAGCCATTGATTGACCTATCCTCCATAAACTTATCTAATTCTGTTTTGAACCCAGTTTATTCTTTTGGTTGTCACAATGTCCCCTGGCAATGAGTTCCACAGGTTGACTGTGCGTTGTGTGAAGTACTTCCTTATGTTTGTTTTAAACGTGTTTCCTATAATTTCATTGGGTGACTCCTGGTTCATGTGTTCTGCGAATGGGTAAATAACACTTCCCTAGTCACTTTCTCCGCACCAGCCGTGGTTTTATAGACTGCTATCCTATCCCCAGCCTCAGCTATCTCTTTTCCAAGCTGAACGGTCCCAGTCTTTTAAATATCTCCTTATACAGAAATTATTCCATACCCCTAATCATTTTTGTTGCCCTGTTCTGTACCTTTTCCAATTCGAATATATCTTTTTTGAGATGGGGTGACTAGAACTGCATGCAGTATTCAAGGTGTGGGCGCACTATGGATTTAAGTGCCATGATGGTATTTACTGTCTTATTATCAATCACTTTCCTAACGTCTCCTAACCTTCTGTTTAGCTTTTTTGACTGCTGCTGCATACTGAGCAGATGTTTTCAGAGAATAATCCACGATGATTCCAAGATCTCTTGAGTGGTAATAGCTAATTTAGACCCCAACATTCTGTATGTACAGTAGGGATTATGTTTTCCACTGTGCATTACTTTGCACTTATCAACATTGAATTACTGGGCTGGCTGATGGTGTCAGGGCTGTGAGCCACAGCAGAATACCATTTAAGGCACCCAGAGTTGCAGGGCAAGGGTGACACAACTCCTTACTGGCCTGGTTGAAACCCTAAGTGTCAACAAACCGTTAGTCTGTAGCAGAGTCACAGAATTGAACCCCCATCACCTGAGTCTCAGCTTTAACCCAGACAATCCTTCCTCTCAGCCCATCAGTTGCCACTGGAACCTTTTATCGCCGCTGGTGTCCCTTCCACGACCCCCACCAGCTTTGAGATGTGATAGAGAAATCAGAGAGAAGCTACAGGCTCTGTCCATGGTGCTAACACAATCTGCTGCGGGCGTGGAGAGCCCCTGACATGAGGCCGGCCAGCCATGCCTCCAGGGCTGATCAGCGGAGCTAGGACTGCAGGTTAGACTGGCGGCTACTGGACTGCTAGACCCAGATTGTGACTCAGTCAACAGAGACAACAGGCTGGTGAAAGGCTGAGGTGGCTTGGTGGCAGGTGTATGTTTCAGGAAAACTAAGACTGTGTGAGATGGAAGGATGGCTGTGTGGTTAAAGCACTCGGGCGATCTCGGTTCAATTCCCATCCTGCCAAAAGACTGCCTATGTGCCTTGGGCAAATCACGTAGCCCAAGATTGTCCTAACTGCCCAGTTCATTTGGGTGCCTAACCTGAGACATCTAAAAAAGACCCTGGTTTTCCATAAGTGCAGAGCCCCCCACCCTCTGACAACCAGACCCCTTAAAAGTGTCTCATGTTAGGCACTTAAAACCACTCATCACTTTTGAAAATCTTGGCCTTAATCTCTGTGTTCCTCAGTTTGCGATCTGTAAAATGGGGATAGTCATGTCTGGTCTACTTCCGTTGTGATCTCCTCAGCACCGGGAGTCTCTCGCGGTCTGCTTGCACAGCGGCCGGGGCCTCTGTGACTTCCTTTTGTACAAGGAATATAAGAGTCTTTGTGGCTGTGGAACAGTCTACCGTGGGACTTGGTGCACCCGCATGGTTTGCAGTATTGAAAACTAGAGTGGGCAAAGCCCTAAACATATCGACTCTCAAGAACAGTTCAGCACAGGCCAGGGCGAGGGTGATGTGGGTTGGACTGGACAATATCATGGCTTCCTTGGCATGGATGAGTTTGGTTGCCTTTGTCTAAAGACACACCCCCTCACCCCCCGCAGGAAGGAAATCTGGCGGTGTGTTTGAAACATGTGTTCCCTAGGAAAGCACAGGCCTGGCTGCAGGGCCACTGCCTCTCTGGGGCAGGTTGCATTGTCCATTTGCTAGCAGCCAGATCATGCACAGCCTGAAACCCTTCCTTCACCATGGGATTTCCAATGTCCAAACCCAAATCCTCCATCAGTGCCCCCAGCTCCAGCACACTAATACCCTAGCCCTTCTCGGAGAGAGTTAAAAGCCAAGGCATCCCAGCCTGGCTGTCCTCTGTCTATTTGTTTTACCTTAACTGGCATGGGCAGGTAATAACTTTTAGCCTCCATATTTCATCTTTGATGGTATGTAAGAGGAAGGTGGCTGGCTGGCTGTCAGTCATATCCCAAGCCCTCCTTTACCCTAATCAGATAAAGGCTTTATTTTATTAAGGAGATTTAACTCTCTCGCCATGTTTCTCTCTATTATTAATCTGCCATGTGTCACTGAACAGAGCACAGCTCCTAACCCTTCCCTCTCTGATCTGTCTGCCTCCAAAGGGAAAAGATGGGGAGAAAGGACTAAGACTTCACTGCTTTCTTTAGAAAACCAAGTTCCTTCCCATGTGCTGCATTGTTTCCCCATGTGTCATGCTAACAGCAGAAGCAAAGATATAAGAAATTGCTACTCAAATCCTCTGGGGCAGGAAACCTTTGGTTATTCAGGTTCCTTGGACTTTTGAACTGCTTCCAAGCCTCTTATCTTAATCTTTGAGTTTGTTTCCTTTAGACCAGTTGGAATTAGCTGATACCTTAAGGGCTAAAGTCTGCCCTGCTGCAATTCCATTGCCTGCAGGGCCTTTCCACCAGTGCTGAAGCTGGCCCGACTTTCTCTATCTCCGTGGCATTTTCACCACGAGCAAGGCTCCCCGCCTGCTGAGCCAAGCAGGAACTGGAACAGGATGCTGCCTTCCTCTTTGACATCAATATTTCAGGAGGCTGGGGATGATAGGATTGGATTTCAGCAGCTTCTCATTGCAACAGGGAAAGCACACAGCCTTCACCATGCCCCTTGCCTCTGAGGACTAGCATCGCTGGCAGGGTTTAATTAATGGTAATTCCACCCAGTAAACCCCAGGCTAAGCTGAATGGGTTGGGTAGCCTGGAAAGTTGTTATCCTTCTGTCCCAAGTGTTACGGTAAGATGCATGCCCTACTTTCTGATGTGCTGGGTAAACAAAAGGTGCACTGACCAACAGTGGCTGTAAATTGCCTCACCATATTAGTCTGCTCATGCTTATCAGCTCCCTGCCCTGGCATCTGCTTGGCCTGTAGTAGCTGCAACCTGAGTTCATTAGGTGGATAATTTTATGTCCAATAATGCTTGCCTTACCGCAAGCCAATCAAGTCCCATACCTCAGAGCATCAGGTGCCCGCCATAGCAGTTGGGAGGGAATTTCCTCCCCCTCCCCCCACAGAACTGCACCTCTTGCTGGGTGCCTACGGGCTTTGCTTCATATGCCTCTAAAGCATCACCTACTGGCTTCTGCAGAAGGTGGAGAGGCTTAGTGGACTAACAGTCTGAACTAATATGGCAAATCTTGACCTCGTGTCCCATTTTAACTCATGCTCCTCATTTGTTCTCTGCAAGTCAGGAACCAATTACAGGGCATGAGTTTTAGAGGCAGGGAACCACCCCACCTCCAATGGCAGAGGGGGCGGTGAGAGAGGCGGGTGCTCTGGGCCTCAGACCCACATTTGTTCCTGGCTTTCTCACCTGTTTGTTTAACTGGAAAGGATTTTGTCCTTCCACTCTAAGTAGCGCAGGAAAACTGCACCCATGCATGTTTGCTTCACCCAGCATCTTTCAGTCCGGAACTGGCCTGGCCTTGCAAGCTGATGTTTCTCTGAGCTGGCTCCTACCTTACAGAACTAAACTTTGGGCAGAAAGGGCTAGTGGAAAAGTGCCCCGCTCCAGGGGAGGCCCCACTGAAATCAATAGGGGAGTTCACGTAGGATGGGGCTTCTCATGATGAGTAAAGTATTCGAATGTGACCCTTTATATCTGCCTCAAGTAAAGCTAGATCCAACTAAACGTTTAGAGGGGAGATGGCTCTGACTGAGCAGTTCTCCCCTTCATGCTTCAGCAAGTGCAGCTACTGCACCAGCAAGAGCATTGCTTCCCTAGGTGCAATGAGTCTAACAGGTCTGAGCTCGCTTCCCTAGGGCCTGGTTTCCATGTTGCAAAACCACTCTCACATTTGGCCCTAAATGGTACCTTTATTGGTAATGTGGCCTAGCAGATGGAGCACTGAATTGGACCTCCGGCGACCTGGCGCTGGCCTGCTGGGTGACTTGGGTCAAGTCACACTACTGGTCTGTGCCTCAGTTTCCCCATTTGTAAAATAGGGGTGATGCTACTGACCTCCTTTGCGAAGCACTTTGAGATCTACCAATGAAAAGTGCCCTGGAAGAGCTAGGTATTACTATTGTTACTGGCCGTCTCAGCAGAGACCCCCATGAGTGTGTGGCTCAGGAAGACGATAAACTACCTTCTTCCCCTGGGACGTCACCCTGCCAGGGCAGGGATGAGACACAAAGGTAGATGGGGATCTCAAATACCTGAACGGGCCTGTTTTGTGGCCGGGCAGGAGATCAGGTTCTAATTTTGTCCCTCTGGCTCCTTTCACCAGCATTAAATTGACCCAAATTGTAGAAGAAAAAATACAGAGTAAGTTTCTCTGTTCGGTCTGCAGTTGCCAGCCTTTTATATTGCTTCCCCCAGCTCTGGGAATGTCCTGATCTCAGATGGGCCCTGCAGAGGCTGTGGTAACACAAACAGTAAGGAGGTGGCCCTCGGCCACGGGTGCACTTTTGCCCCTGGGACGGGGTTGGGCTGTACCCCCTGGAGCTACTTACCTGCCGCCAGCTGCATCCAGGCACAGATGTTGTAGACGGTGGCTGAATTGCAGAAGAAGAACAGGCTGAAGCAGAGGATGCAGCCGATGATGAGGAAGGTGGAGATGCCCACGAAGAACATGGCCGTTTTGAAGGCACTGGAGGGGATGGTGCCAAAGTCCAGGGGGCTGCCCTTGCAGATGAGCTCGCCGGTCAGGGCGTTGCCAATGCAGTAGGAGAAGAGGCCGAAGTAGCCGGCCTGCGGGGTGTCGATGCTGTCACCGATCCAGTAGGGTTGGATGAAGCTCACCACCATGACGATGGCGAAGCAGAGGGTGAAGAGCGCCCACAGCACCCCCATGGCCCGGGCATTCCGCACGTAGTTGGTGTGGTAGATCCGGGCTGCTTCCTGGGCTGGCAGCATCCTCCCCATGGCGCGGCTGGGTGGGCTGCTTCTGGGCTGGCCCAGGGCTGGGAGCGTGGGGCCGGGGGCTCCCTGGCTGGGGGGGCTGCCTCCTGGTGGGCACCCAGGGAAGTCAGTGAGGGGGGAGGGTGCCCTGCACCTGCACCCCCCGACCCAGGGGGCGGCTCTGGCCCCAGAGCCCCGTGTTCAGGGCCCAGCTCTGGCGAGCAAGCTCCGTGTCCAGATTCTCGGCTGCAGCCCCAGTCCGGCCGGGGATGGGCTGCCCGGCTCCCAGCTGCGCGCCCGGGGGACCAGCCGCTTCGCCCCGGCTCCTTCCAGCCCCGTGTCTCCCGGCGCCGCTGCCTCCGCCCCCTTCGTCCTCCGGCAGCGGGCTCGGCCCCCTGCGCCTCCGCGGGGCCCCTGCGCGCCCCGCGCCCCCCGGCCCGGAGCCTCCTGCGCGCTGCGCTCCGGGCGCGCGATTCAGCACCGCGGAGAGCTCCCGCTGGGGAGCCGCCCAGCCCGGCCTGCGCAAAGGGGCAGGGCGCGGCGGATCCTCGCCCTGGGGTGGGGGGAAGCTGCCCTGGGGGGGAGCCCTGCCCGTCACTGGCGCCCCCTCCCCTCCGATCGCGCCCTTGTAAGCCCGCGGGTGGGGCTGGGTGGAGAGATCTAGGGTGAGCACAAGCCAAGGAGCCATGGCGCATGGCCCTGCCCCCTCCTACCCCCAGGTGCCTGCGGCCCCCCCCCCCCGCCGCAGCCAAGCCCCCACCTCCCAGACACGCTCTGCCTCCGTCCATCGTCCACTGCACATCAGCTGGGGGCCCCGCCCCTGTCCAAGCAACCAATCAGGGGCTAGCCCCTGGATGGGGGCAGGGGGCTGTGCCTAGAACAAGGGCCAGGAAAGGTGGGGAACCAGCCAACCAGCTCTGGGGCTTGTGGGGGGAAGGACAACGTGGTTATAGGGCCAGGTCTTCAGCGGGGGGGAATCACGGCAGCTCCATTGACGTTAATGGTTCATTTAGCCCTACAGAGAAGCACCCTTTTTATACAGGGGTGCTGGAACAATCTGTATAGTGGGGGTGCTGAGAGCCACTGAACTAAACTGTAAACCCTGGACATGATGGAAACCACTTCAAGCCCGGGGGGGGGTGGCAGCCCCCCCAATTCCAGCACCTGTGTTTTGATGTTTTAGTTCTGGGGAAAGTGCTGGATTGACCATCCCGGATGGGGAAGTCCTGTTTATTCGCAGATCAGATACAATGCAGGCACCGCCAGTGAGTTTTCTCCTTCTCACTCAGCCTAGCTGCTCCTTACGTAGCTGTACCTATGCTGGCATTTCGGGGGGAAATCTTCCCCCCCTTGCCCTAGCTCAGTGCTGCTAGCACTTCACAGGCCACAGCAAATGGCGGAGGCAGGATAAGTGCCTGTCTCATCTAACCCTGCTCTGTGGCTGCTACCGGGGCAGAGCAGCATTGTTGTTTGTTTATTTATTTGCCTTGCCATATGCATAGGTGCCATAGTCATCGTGTCAGGTGCTGTACAAACCTACAACAAAAGGACAGTCCAGGCCCCAAGGGACCTACAATCTGAGTGCAGTGCAACACACAGCGAGATTTCAAGTTGCAGTGGGGGAGGTTTAGATTGGATATTAGGAAAAACTTTTTCACTAAGAGGGTGGTGAAACACTGGAATGCGTTACCTAGGGAGGTGGTAGAATCTCCTTCCTTAGAGGTTTTTAAGGTCAGGCTTGACAAAGCCCTGGCTGGGATGATTTAACTGGGAATTGGTCCTGCTTCGAGCAGGGGGTTGGACTAGATGACCTTCAGGGGTCCCTTCCAACCCTGATATTCTATGATTCTATGATTTCCCAACTCCGTTGTTGCTTTCCTGGGAGGAGGGACTTAATCGATACCTCGGCGCAAGCTTTCAATATTGTCTGAACTCCTTTAAAAGGAAGAACTTTATTAACACCCCAGTGTGAGCTGGGAGGAAATATTTGGCTGTCTACCTCATTTAGAAGGGATAATTGCATGGGCTGTAATATATACTGCTTACTGTATTTTTCACTCCATGCATCTCATGAAGTGGGTTTTAGCCCACAAAAGCTTATGCCCAGATAAATGGGTTAGTCTTTAAGGTGCCACAAGGACTCCGCGTTGTTTTTACTGTTATCTGAGAAGATTGCACTGATTGGGAGAGTTTTCAGAGGACAGGGGAAGAGAGTGACACCAGAAATGTGTCTGACCCCACAGGGATTGCCTTTCTGGTTTTCCAAGGGCACTGCCGCTACCAGGAGCAGAATGGTGTTGACTCTGACGGCCGAGGTAAGTGTTGGGATGGTGCTGAATTATTACGAATGGCTGTGATTGAGATGAATGGAGTAAGGCTTGGTGCGTCTGAATTTGCTCAAGGATTCTGGGAGCAGGGTTCTCTCAGCATCAGATAGTACGCTGAAATTGCACTTGAATGCTGATGTAACTATGGATAATGAATGGTTAACCAGAGGCTCTGTGTGTGTGTATTTTAGCTGACACTTTGATCACGGTTAAGGCTACGTTTTAGTCATGGGTATTTTTAGTAAAAGTCATGGACAGGTCACGGGCAGTAAACAAAAATTCAAGGCCCGTGACCTGTCCATGACTTGTACTATATACCACTAACTAAAACTTGCCCTGGGGGGGGAGGGCGCACAGGTGCTCTGGGGGGTGCAGTCCAGAGGTGCTGCAGGTGGTGGGAGGGTGGCCTAGGAACCCTGCTAGTCTTTGGGGGGAGGCAGGCAGCAGCGTGTGGCCCAGGACCCTTGCTGGTGCTGGGGGATGGGGAGGAGGCAGCGGTGCGCAGCCTGGGCCCTCAGTGGGTGTTGGGGGGGCGGGTTGGCAGGGCTGGCAGGCTCCCTACCTGGCTCCGACCAGCAAGTCCCTGCAGCTCCTAGCAGGAGGGAATGCCAGGGGGGCTCCACGCACTGCTCCAGCCACAAGCACTTGCTCCGCAGCTCCCATTGGCCAGGAACCACAGCACTGCCCCACACCCCAAACCCCTGCCCCAGGCCTCAGCCCCCTCCCACACCCAAACCTCTGCTGCCCGGCCAGAGGGTATATTTCAGGGGCATGTAACTCCTTTGAGAGGGAGGAGTAAAATTACTAATAATATCGTATGTGCAGTGGCAGTTCCCCAATTAATATCTTAAGAAGCCTGTGACCCTGTAGGATGGGGTCTCAGGGTAGCCAACACCCTGCTATATGAGGGCTTTTTGTGGGACTTTTGGACCAGAGGGCCTTAGGGTAGCCAAAACCTTGCTCTGAGGGACATTTTGACAGACCAAGTACTTGAGAAGAGAAGAGAAGAGGTCTCCATCGAGGACCGGTAGCTATACCTGCTTTGTTTGCCAATCAGGGTACTGTGTAGGGCCAATGTAGTTCCTGAGGGTTTATGCCTGGGGAACTGAGGCTTATTAAGAAGACGTATTGTATAACCTTTTACTGCTTGTGTGATTCTTTCTCAAATTGATTGCTGTGCATTGAACAAATTGTATGTGAATTTTCACTGGTACCGGTAACAATCTGCCCAGCTGAGGGCCATTAAAGATCCGTTTCAACAGTAAGGACAATAAAAAGGGGGGCTGGAAAAACTCACCTGCTGCTTACCGTCTGTTATCACCCAGGATGGCTAATAAAAAGGCTGCAAACTGAAAGGGTAGCAAACGAGTTAATCATTGTTCAAAGCAGACGGAGTGTAACAGGTGTGAAACTTGCGCCGGTCCCAGAGCTGGGTTCCTTTTATCATCAAGTCAACCTGAGTCACTGAAATATATTTTAAAGCAAATATATCCAAGAACAGGTGCTGTTTGCCGGATCCTTCTCGAGGCTAAATGCTGCCAAGTGTTTATTAGTAACGCTGTGGAGTTCTAGCAGACACTTTACGGGAGCGCAAGATACAACTGGACTGGCTGAGGAGAGAAGGTGGGCTGGATATTTACAGGTTTTTGTCACAGTGCCCTGGCTAATTTGTATTCAGATGCTACACTCTTTTAGATGTATCTGGCTTTACTGGAGAAATAAGTTTCCTCGCCCCCTTGTGGCACATTGTTTGGCACTGAAGTGGTTAAGTGGACGAGATTTACTGATACAGGTTTGCAAAGCAGCAGAATCTACTTTCATTTTATTATCGTATCCCTTTAAAATGAGCTAATAAGGGAGAGAGGATTGTCCAGTGCTTAGATCATGGGACTGGGCGCCTGGAGTTCTGGATTCTGTTCCCAGCTTGGCCACCAAGTCACCGTGTACAAGTCACTTTAGCTCTTCGTGACTTGGATTCCCCTTCTGTAAAATGGGGTGACAGTGCTTCCCTAACTCCCTGGCCTGAATTCACTACTGGTGGTAAAGCGTGCTAAGGTCCTCGGAAGAGAGGTGCGATATAACTGCAGAGCAAAATAGAGTCAATGCAGCAAAACTGCTCAGACCATCTCATAAGTCTTCGAGCTCTTTACAAATATTAATTAAGCCTAAGCAATTGGGCCAAGGTGACTCGAGTCCAGGAATACAACCCACAAGCAATGACTCCCAGTGGTCTAACCACGAGACAGCATTCCCACTTTTCAGAGGAGGACTCATTGGATAGCAATGGTAGCATCTGGAATTCATTCTGTGGTGTTAAATTGTCTCTTTTCTGGTGAAACCTTTGGGTTCTATTTGTATTAGCTCATGTGGGCCCTTTGCCTATTTCTTCAGGCTATGGAGCAAGCGTGGCTTGATCACTTATGTGTATGTTTTGCTTAGCTCACTTGCCTTCTTTCTCATGCCAGTGAATATGAAAGTGGAAGTCTGGAAAATGTAATGCTCCCTGTGGAATGACCTAAAGAATGCAGATATATGGAGGTGGGCCCTGATCTGAACTCTAAGTCTAAATTCCATATATATATCAAGGGCTGGATCAAAGCCATGACTCCCCCAAAAGCTTGGGAAGATCTTAAGTGCCAATCCTGGAAAATCTGATCTCCTATTTCCATGTAGTAGATTTCATTTCTTGATCTCTCTGTTAAAAAAACAACAACAACAACAAAACCCAACTGTACAAAGATCTGTTTGATGGAGATATGACCAGCTTTTGATTCTGTTAACAAAAGATTTTCCCTTTGTCATCAGAAAAATTTTCCAAATTTCCCCCAAATATTCCAATATTTGGATCATGGCTAGAGCAGAAGGTCCTTGCTTAAATTCAAACAAAAATAATTACAATGGCGAGTCTAACTAGGAAAAGGCAACTTAATTCCCTAGTAAAATCTTTCTTTTAAAACCAAAATGTGTTGTCATGGGGTGGGCTCCCTGTCTGTACTGATGGTCCTGGTTCAGTGAGATGATTTTCATTGGTTCTCTGCATTCTCAGCTCCCAGACAGAACAGTGCTGGCTCATCAGAACCCAACAGGGTGAGATCATTCCCTGCTTTGTGCTTGCCATGAGCTTGCTGACGTAGCCTGTGAAGGACATGCAGGTGCACTGAATAATCTCCAGAGCCTTTGAGAATGATCAGAAAGACCCCAGAACAAACCAGGTGTTTCTTAGCCGGTACAGGAACCTCGAGGATAAGATAACAGCAGAGAAATGCTCTGATCCTGCACGCCCCACTGTGGCAAAACTCCCATTAACTTTAGTGGGTTTTGTGCCCAAGCAAGGACTTCAGTAACAGGCTCTAAGTCCTTGTATGGTATAAGGAGGCTTTACCAAGTGGGGGCGGTGAACTACACAGGCAAATTCGGGTTAAGATTGCCTGCAAAAAGACTGCAGGACTGGGGACTGCCTTTGTTACTCTTGATTCTACTCTTCTATTTCCACCTTCAATATTTCAGACCATGAGAGAATTCGTGGTCTGGTTTGGCCTTAACAACAGAGGGAGGTGTGCTTATCTGATTGGGAGAAGGCTGGTGACGTGGTGGCAGACCTGCTTTATAGCCCTGGGACACTGCTGCGCACCTATTCCTGCCCTGAAAGCCCCAGACGGGTTCTTTGGCTGCCCTCAGGCCAGATGGCAAGCGCCCTGCTCCTGATGCTGCTGCTCTCCCTCGCCTCAGCCCAGTCGTTTTCTCACCAGCGAGGCCTCATCTTCAATTTGGTAAGAGGAGGCTGGAAAATGCAGAGTTTGCCTGGGCTCGATCCCATGTGCTCTCCAGGGAGGGGAAGTCTCTTGGAGTGGAGGGGAATTAGCTGCCCTTCAGATTTGCAGGCTCTGGCTCAGAATATCCCCTGGCTTCCTTTCTGTGTTCAGTTAGATTCCTTGGGAATTTCCTGTGCTGGAGGAGAGAGGTTTTCAAAGGCATCTATTGCAGCTTAGTACTTCATTTCAATTTATTTCCTTCATTCTAATGACTTCATGGGCATTTCTGTGGCCCCTCCCCATACTCATAGGGCAATGACTCACAAACCCCAGATGGATTAATTCTAGCTGCCCCACTCCCCATGTGGCAGGGAATTATCATTCTCCCCATTTTACAGATGGGGAAACTGAGGCACAGAGCGATTAATGGCCTGCTTTGCAACAGTGTCAAGCAATCCTATCTCCCATTGAAGCCATGGGGTGGGGATCAGCATCTCTGAATATCAGGCCATTACTACGTATCATGGCCAAAAAGGAAGCTTATGGCAGAGCCAGGAACAGAGCCAGAACGGAGGTTTCTGGTGTCCCAGTCCAGGGCTTTAGCCATATGGCAGTTGCCACACACTGCCTTAACCATAAGCCAATTCATTGGGCTTGGGACATAAAAGGTGATGGAGCCAGTCAGAATGTGCAACCCGAACCAAGCCCTGGAAACCACAGCCAGGGCCTTTGTGGGATTCAGGGTGAAGAGGGGGAAATGTCAGATTCTTGGAGTAGGACACTGGGGACGGGACACGCAGCTTCCTGGGCACATCCCGTCTGTGAAATAGTGTTTTACCCTGAGCTGGCAATGGCAGATTGTGTGTGTGTGCAAGCGTGCACAATGGACTCACTTTTGGGGGCGGATTCTGCTATCCTTACGTGTGATTTATTCAGGGCAAACTCCTATTGACCTCCCTGGGCGTCTTACTTAAGTCAGAACTGAAGAAAAACTTCAGGATTTGGCCTATAGTGAATTGGATGAAATAAAACTTCATTTAGACTGTGTGTGTGTGTGTGTGTGTGTGTGTCCATAAAGTTCCACGCGGTATGTGCGTGCCTATAGATACACGCTCCGCACCGAGATATACTCATAAGAAACCACCAGAGGACTTCTGTTCTCTGCCAGCGGAGACACGCCTGGCGTGCGTGTGACAGAGGGCAGCTGCAAGGTGTGGCTCCCCGTCTGTGATAGGAAGAGGCACAGGGAGACTGACCTTAGCTCTGGGGCCCTTGGGGGTCCAGGCGTCGGCTCTCACTGTGCTTTCCTTCCAGGACAATGGGGAGCTGTGTCTGCAAAGCGCTCAGTGCAAAAGCAGGTGTTGCCACAGGACTGACATGTTAAGCCTGGCTCGTTGTGCGAACCGAGCAGCCGAGAATCAGGAGTGTTCCCCCAAGGTACGTGGCACGCTAGCTCTGGCTCATGCTCCCACAGATGTGCCTTGTCCTTCCTCCTTAAGCGGCGGGTAAAGCAGCTGAGACCGGATGTGCAGGCAGCTGATAGAGACCCACGTTTGCAAATTGTTTGTGGGTAACAACAATGGGGAGGGGCAAAGCCCCAGCAGCTTGGGGATCCCAGTCCAAACACTTGAACCTTTGTGGCCCCTTTTCTGTGACCTGCCGATAGTCCCTAGTGCTCTTCCTCCTTGTGCCACCCCCTCTAAAAATCTTGGGTGCCCTCAACACCTTCCATGCAGCTAGGGCTGGATCTTCAAGGCAGGTCCCTCCCACTCTGAAACACCTCCTCTCCAAGGTAGCCCTCATCCCCCCTCTAGTAACAGCTGCTTTCTGAAGGAAGGCTGCATGGCTCACTTGCTCCTTGCTCTCTTGGCAGGAGCTTACCTGGTGATGGAGACCAGCAGCCCCTCTGCGGGACCTTCCTAACACCCCACTCAAAGACTGGGCAATTCTAGGGCTTTCCATTTAGCTGCCTCTGGCAGGTGAGGCTGATGATTTGTTTCCAGGCTGTGCTGTCTGATCGCACAGGAAGGCCTGATCCTGGACGAACAAAGGGTACGGGACCAGGGGTAATACCACCTCTGGGTCAATACAGGGAGGTATCAATGTAACAGCCTGCTAGACAACAGACTGCTTTGCTGAGGCCTTGCTGGTAGACCAGAGGCGGCACTGGGCATGCTGCAGTGTGCCGTACTATGACCCAGACCTTTGTGTCCCGTGCAGAGCATCTACGGGGTTTACTACAAGTGTCCCTGTGAGAATGGCTTAACCTGCGAGACTGATAAGAGCATCGTGGGATCCATCACCAACACCAACTATGGCATCTGCCAGGATCCTGGGAGCTTGTCCAAGTAAAAGTGGAGTAACGGCATAGGAAATGTTCCCACGCCCGCGCCCCGCAGCCGTCACCCCCTTCCCACGCCCGCGCCCCACAGCCGTCACCGCCTTCCCGCGCCCCACAGCCGTCACCCCCTTCCCACGCCCGCGCCCCACAGCCATCACCCCTTCCCATGCATGCACCCCTCCTCTCCACCATATCTACTGTATACACCAGGCACCTCTTCCCATTCTCCTTTCTCTGCACCTCTCACTCCACACCATGCAGATATCTGGCTCGTTGTCCCCAGACCCCTTTCACCCAGCCCACACACTGATCCCTCTTGCTGTCACCAACACCTGCACCCGTCCCTCCACACCGATCCACACCACACACGCACACACCTACACTCAGCTCTGCTGGAGTAATGCACACGGATCCTGAATGACATTTGATTATCGGGTGTCCCTCTGTGCTGGGTCTGACAATTCAGAGCACCCTGGGTGAAACAAGAACGCATCAGTTCAATACCCTCCAAGAGCCATTATTGTTTCTCCCCCAGCCCTCAAAAATAACTACCCGCCTCTATTGCGCACTGTATCTTCAGCTGACACTTTGCAAAAGGGGCTGCAGCCCCCTTTCTGGTGCCCCCTCCTGAATCCCATTGTTCATAAGCTGTGCCAACCTCACCCAGCCTTGGCCCTGACTTCCCACTGATTACATCATTGTCTCTCTTTCTGCAAGAACAGCCCGGCTTCTTCATGGGACTGCTGCAACTCTTGTGCCCATCCATGTCACCCTAACCGATCTGGCTGGGGATGGGCCGGGGGAAAGGCGCTCTTGTTGGACTTTCCACTAAAACGTTTCTTCTCCTGGGGTAACGTGAGATCAGGCATCGTTCCCCATCTCCTCCAGTTAATACACAGGTAGCTAGGCCAGGATCTGTTCCAGGGACCAAGATAGAGAGAGCAAAGGGCCTGTAGCAGGTGGGAAGGGAGAGGTTGGGTGGAAGGTAGGGTAGAGGGGACTTCAGACCAACTCAAAGAAGGCTCATGCCTTGGGCAGAACAAGGTTGGAGAGGGATTTCCTCTCTCTAGGTGAAATCCACCCCTGCACAATGGGTACTTCAGGTGGTGCAAAAGCCCTGGTCCGGGGTGAATTAATCTCCTAGACTGATGCTTGCTCAGTATTCGTGCTGGGCATAGAACTGCGGGCAGTACTGTAGCTGGTTAACTCAGCCGGTCATTCTCCCTGTGGACTACATAGGGCAGATTGCAATTATCTCCGATTGAGTCCATCACTGAAATCATTCAACTAGCAGCTTTCTTTTGCTCTCCAGCAAGACCTCACCTCCCAGGATGCACCCTGGCCACGCAACTCCCACAATGCACTGCCTTTCCTCCCCCTGAGAGGAGATCAGGGTGCATTGTGGAAGACTGAGTCCAACCAGGGAGCCTGGTCTACAGCGGTGAATGGGAGCATGAGGCACCCAAGCTACAATTCCCATGAGGCACCGCAGCAGCCTTTCAGAATTGAACCATTTTGGTTTTCAGCCAAAATACTTCAGACTTTGATTTTTCTTTCTCTCCAAAAGTCAAATTTTTCTGCAGGGAAACCCCCCATTTTCTGACCCCCTCTAGTGATGCCACCTCCTAAGTGGTGTTACCCGAGAGCTCTATGCATGTGTACATAATCCGTAATCGTGTAAATAGTTAATAGATAAGGGGCCAATAGCGGGCAGAGTCCCTGGGTTTTGTAGGACAAATAAAACTTGTTAGCCTTGTGCCTTGCAAATGGCTTTCTTAGTGCAAGCTCTTCACAACTGTTGTTAATCCAGCATCAGGAGTGAGAGTTGTTTGCTCCTCTGTTGTGTCACGCTAGCAATGGCCGTGAGCAGCAGTTCACCCCCTGCTGCACACTTCTGCGCTGCACACTTCTGCGCACACTGGGGCTTTGCCTGGCTTTCTTCTTTTTTTAGAAAGGGAGTAGTGTATAGGAATAGGGCGGTACCCCTTTAAATAGGTTGTCTGCCCTCTAGTGGTGCTCATTGTATCCCATGTTTCAGAAGGCTCCAAAATCCGAGCTCAGCAGTGATGTGTCTGTGTGGCTAGGCTTTGCATGTTGTGTATACTCTTCAGTAAATGTGGTTATTTGGGTCCCACCATGCCCTGTGGTTCTTGCATATTGTTTACTGTGTAAAGAGAGGGACACAAGGGGAAACAGAGGCACCCAGCAAGTCAGTGTCAGAGCCATGAACCCAGAGCCCAGCTCTCCTGACTCCCCATTAGCTCTAACCACTAAACTATCCTTCCTTTTGTGGCTTATTTATTTGCATTGCTCTAATGAGAGCTTAGCCTGTATTTGCTCTGCTGTAACTGAGTGCCTCTCAGGTGTCCTTGAACTGACCAGTCATCTGTGAAATCTCATTCCTTTTACCAGGAGCGGGCCTGTACCTGATCCTCAGTCCTAATCTGGGCACCTAGGCTGGGATTTACTGGGGTGACCGTGCCCGGCGTCCCCAGGCAGACACAGGGTTTGAAAGCTGGAAGAGGGATCTGAGGGAGAACGCATTCCCCTTGGCACTAAAGTTTTCACTAGCAATGTGGGTGGACGGTGGTTTCCTTCTGGTGGATTGTTCCTACTCGAGGCCTGGTTGGACCTGGCCGTGTGGCCCAGAGGTGCAGGCAGCTTGAGCCACGTGCAATTTCCTGGGAGCAACATGTCTTATGGCAGGTGGATTTTATTCTTCATCCACTCACTGGCAGCTCCTTCTGTGCTGAGTGAGTGGTCAGTCAGCATACAAGGGCACACCTGCCTCAGGAGGTTATGGGGATACTGCAGACTCTAGGGGCAACAGACTGGCCAGCGGGTGTCCTGTCCACCCCAGACTGCCAGTTACAGCCCTGCATGTGACCATCTTTGCCCTTCCTGATGCATGAGTGGCACTTGTCATTGGCCAGTTGGGTCCATGCCAAGCAGCTGGGACATAGGGTGCAGCCCAGAGCCAGGGCTGGCTCTCCATGTACTTGAAATGAGAGCAATTTCTGCAGGAGACCCTCCTCCCCTCAGGCCTTTTCCTTTGGCAGAGAATAGGGGGAGAAGGGGCCCAGGAGGCAGCTGGGCTCTAGGCCAGTTAGAGCTTTGCTGGTGGGACCTAGCACCTTGCATTTGCCCCAGGAGCTGTGGGGCAGGCAGCCTGGCGTGTAGGCATAACAGCCTCTCCCCAGTCCTCCTTGCTCAGCATTTGGGCCAGTGTATGTCTATGCCCCATACTAACCCCATGCTGTGACCCAGCGTTGAGCCCAAGCCCCGCTTCCATCCATGCACCAATCGGCCTGCCTTGGGGTCAGCCAGCACGTAGGCCTCAGGGCCCAGGACCCGGCTGGAGGTGGGTCGGAGCCTGCGTCTCACCGTGACTCAGGCCCAAGTCCCTTCTGCAGCGTGGACGCAGCTCGAGCCACAGACCCAAGTCAGAAGCTCTGCGTTGCAGTCTGGCCGCGTTGGCAAAGCTGTGAGACCTGGGTCCAACAATGACCCGTCCGGTTTTACAAGGCAGTGTGGATGCTCAAGCGTGGGCTTGGAAACATCATATCCCCAAGCTCAGATCCCACCACTCTGGGCGTAGAGGCCTTGTCTGCCCTGAGGGTTTGCCCTGATTCCAGCCATCACAGTTTACACTTACCCCGGTTTCTAGCAGGGGTGAGCCCTGATCCTCCCACGGGGCAAATAGCAGCTTTGCCTGTCTGCACTGGGGGGGTTGCACAGTGAATCAGGGCAAATCCCCAGCCTAGCTAAGGCCTGAATTTAGTTACCAAGGAGGGGTGCTGGGGATGTTTCCCAGGGGCTACACAGCTGAGCTAGGAGCCAGGTCCTGTGAGATCCCCAGTGATATTGGGTTCTCCCTGGGGAAAGACAGAGACAGACAGCAACGGCCCATCGCTCCTGAGCTCTTTTATTAGCCTCTGGTGATTCTTACTGCTCTGATCTGGTTCTACCCCATCCCCGCCGCGAGCCAGCTCAGGGGTTGTCATCCTCATCGAAGTAGGAGCATTCGACATGCTGCCTGCTGCATTTGGCCTCCTCCTCCTTGCAGAGCTGGAGGCTCAGGATGACCTTGCAGGCCTGGATCTGCACCTCCTCCTCCGGGTGGATGATGAGGGAGAGCAGACGGTCGGCCAAGCGGGAGTCCTCTCCGAAGAGCGCCTCGTGGAGGGACAGCTCGTTGTACTCCCAGTGCACCGACTGGTACTGCGGGGTCAGGCGCCCCTCGCTCAGCTTCTCCACAAACACCAACATCTCATAGAGCAGGTTGCCGGGCAGCGAGGCGTGGAAGAGGTTGAGGAAGTCAGAGTGCACCTGGGGGCCCAAGGAAGGTATTGCTTTGGGCTGAGTTCCTCTCCGCCCCCCCATACATGTTTCCCCTCCATGGTTCTGCCAGATGGGAATGTGAGAGGGAGGGTGGAAGATCCCGCCCCAAAGGCCCTGCACAGGGTCCCGAGGATCTGGGGGGATTCTGGTTTAGCCAGGGCCGTATCTCTCTGTTCATCCTTGCCAGCCTCGAAAGAAGGACCAACAGCAGCAGGTGCTCAGACCCCGGAGCCCTGCCCAGCGTGTGTGGAGTGCTCTCAGGTGCTGGCTTTCTGCTCCTGCTGGGCCTGAAACACTTTGAGATCAGCCTCTTGGGGGATCCCAGACCCACCCGCCTCTTGATGGAGAAGGATGGGGCAGGAAAGTTAAGGAGGCATCTATGAACCTCAGCAAATGGGAGTGGTTCAGCTCCAGGGCCTGGAGCAGAGAGTTGGGGGGGGAGGGAGCGCTTTGCTGCCCTGCCCCACATTAACGCTCAGCGTTTGCAGGTGCAGGACAGCAGGGAGAGCGTGTTTTCTTTTGGTGGGTTGGGTTTTTGTCCAAATCAGCAACTGTATCCAAACCAGGGCTAATTAGAATCAGAACTTCCAAGTGTATTCGGCCTGGCACAGAGCCCCCGCGTGGAAACTTCGGCCGGGGCAGCTGAAGTTTGGCAAAGTTATAAGCAACTGGGTCTTACAAGGGGAAAATGCCAGGCATTGCCTGTACCACCTATGATAGAGGACTCCAGACCGCCCTGGCCTTGCCTCCTCTGTGCTCCCTGCTCCCCTCTGACCCGGGCCCAGCTCTTCCAGATGCTCCCAGCCCTGCTAGCAGGCTGGCCCTTACCTGGCAGTTCATGATGTCATACAGAAGGTCTTCTTTCTGGGCCAGGTTGCTCAGCAGCTTGAGCACCTGCACCTAAGGAAACAGGGCAGGGTGTCTGAGCGCAGGACTCAGGGAGGGCAACACCACGCCAGGCCCCGGCACTGCTGAAGCAAAGGTCAGTGTCCAGCAGGAGCCACTGAAGGGAATGAGGTGGGAGAACTTGCAGCTGCTCACTCCAGCCCCAGCCTCACCCAGCAGGGGGCACTGTAGGGGATGGGCTTAGGAGCACTGGCTGTGGGGGAGCTCCCAGCTACTCCAGTCCCAACCTCACCCAGCAGGGGGCGCTGTCGGGCACGGGGCAGGAGCACTGGCTGTGGGGCACACCTGGCTACTCCAGTCCCAGCCTCACCCAGCAGGGGGCGCTGTTGGGCACAGGGCAGGAGCACTGGCTGTGGGGCACACCTGGCTACTCCCATCCCAGCCTCTCCCAGCAGGGGGCGCTGTCGGGCGTGGGGCAGGAGCACTTGCTGTGGGGTGCTCCTGGCTACTCCCGTCCCAGCCTCTCCCAGCAGGGGGCGCTGTTGGGCACAGGGCAGGAGCACTTGCTGTGGGGCACACCTGGCTACTCCCGTCCCAGCCTCATCCAGCAGGGGGCGCTGTTGGGCATGGGGCAGGAGCACTGACTGTAGAAGCACAAGACCAGCCTAGTGGCCTAAGCTCAGGATTGGGAGCCCATGTCCCCTGCGTTCCAAGCTGAGCTGGGACAGGGACACACGGTGTGGGTTTAGACAAGTCCCACTTTCCCATCTGCAAATCCGGTCTGAGGGGCGAGGGGAGTGCAGTTAATTCGTTAGCGCTTGTGCTACTGAGGGCATGGTAGAGCAGCCCAACGGCCCCCTTAGGGAACAGCTCGAGGGCAGGGTGCGGAAGCAGCTCACACCGACTCCTGTCCCAGATGGGGACTCCCCATCCATCATGGTGCAGGAGCTCCTGGCTGGAAGGAGAAGGAATGCCCCCGTTTCTATACCTGGGTCAAAGTGCTCCCCGTCTGCAGGATCTCCATCAAGGAAGGTATCATCCGTCTTAGGAGCGGGTGGGTGTGATCCGGCAAGGGCAAGCCATTCAGCAGCCTCAGCCCAGCAATGTGCAGCTCCGTGTCCCAGATGGTGGTGACCAGCTCCAGGATCTTGGGCACGAACTCCTGCAGGGGAAGATGGAGCGGCCCCATAGCTGTTCACCTGACTCCAAAGGCCTGGGGCAAGCGCAGCTCCCTAGCAACACCCTCCAAGGGTGCCTGCTTCTGTACTTTGTGTGACTCTAAAGAAGGACCCCCACACGTTTCCCTTCAAAGAGAAATATCAGTGCAGGCAGGGAACCGATGCAGCCGACCCCAGAGGCAAAGGGCAACCTTGGAGCCAAAGGAGGCCAGACATACTGAGTGAGAGGCAGAGAGGGGAGCAAATACCTGAATTTTAATTTTAAACTTCCGGATACCAGCAAATGCCTTGAGGGCGTTCAATGCCTGGATTTTGATGCCTTTATCTTTGTCATCCAAGGCTGAGGCCACCAGTCTGATGTCCTCATAGGTACAGGCTGAGGCCTGGAGAAGTAAGACACAGACATGGGTAGAGGTGAATTAAAACACATGCAGGGACATCTGAGTCATTATTTGTGCCCACAAATGTAGGTGCTGGGGGGCCAGGAGCCATGTAAGTACCTGGGGCGGGGGGCAGGGAGGGGCGCCAGCAGAGCTTCCTTTCCAATCGATCTGCCAATGGGGTGAGTAGGCAGTGAGCTGTTTAACCCCGGGCAGAGCCCCACCAAGCCCAGGGCTGGAGCCCTGTTGCTGTCTCTTAATGCCGGCTATGTGCCAGCCAGGGGAGCAACCCTGCCATGCGAGGGCCACCGTTTACTGGGGTGATGGACAAGAATCGGATTAACTCTGCCCCTGTGTCTGTTCCATCCCATCTCTCCCACTGAATCACACCGGCAAGGACCCAGAGGCCCCGAGAGGGATGTCCCATGTCTATCGCCCTTCTGGGGCACTTGGTCTAGTTAATTTTGTACAACAGATCTAGCAACAGGTTTAGCCCAGCCCCACGAGTTTATCCCATTCCCCTCTGCTCTGCTGTGGGGCTCGCGTTACGTTAAGAGGCCTGCGCCACCCCGTCTGCCGCTCCATCTCAACCTGCTGCCTGTGGCCTGCTGTGGGGAGTGAGATGTCTGACGGCGTTCCTGGCTTTTCGCTGAGCTGGACCAGTGCAGCCACTGGGAATATTAGGGGGCTCTGTCCATGCCCAGACACAAGGTTGTTGAAGCTGAGGGAATTGTGAGCACAGACCAGGGGGGCCCTGGTTTCCAACAGGGTCCTCCCAGACTTGGAGAAACGACTAAGAAACCGGCCTCACCCTGTTAATAAACATGGGAGCGAGGATCTAACCAAATCCTCAACCCCTTCCAACTCGGTCCAGAGCCAGGCTTTACAGCTTGGGCCCGTCTCTCGTTAAACAGCATCTCCGCCTTCTTGGCCTTCTTGGCCCCGTCTGGGCGAGATTCTTTGGCATCATGGAACAGCAAGCAGAGTCCCCTGAAAACTCTGTTATGCCAGCTGAGATCAGAGCCTGGCTCAGGCATTGCACCCCATTCTTTCTTTCGGCCTCCCGCCTTCCCCCGGACCCAGAATCTCCCCCCCCCCCCACACCCAGCAGGTTTGGAAAGAGCTCTGATTGAAAGGACCAGTTGGCCTTTGCTCTCACCTCCGACTCCAGTAGGTAAACGCAGCGGGTGATGCTGTGTAATATCATGCTCTTGGCGTAATCGTCCTGCTTCTGGCTCAGGGAAACCAGGAGCTTCCGCAGCTCCCCAGAATCTTTCACAGCAAAATTCCCAGGCTCGATGGCGAGTCCTAGATACAATCACCCAGCAATGAGTCCCCAGCGCCGAGGGGAAGGCACGGCACAGGGAACAGAGTTCAGACCCTGGCAGCAGGCATGGAGCCACCCAGCCTGCAAGCTGAGCTCCAAGAGGAGAGCCGCCAGGGGAGGCTTTTAATACCATAAGGCAATGTTGCCTAGTGGTTAAAACACTGGCTGGGGACTCAGGAGACCAGCGTTCTAGTCCCGGTTCTGCTGCTGGGTGACCTGGGGCAAGTCATTTTGTTTCTCTGGGCCTCAGTTTCCGCATCTGTAAAACGGGGATAATGATACTGTCCTCCTTTGTAAAGCACTGTGAGATCTACTGAGGGGGGTGTTATTATTATGAGACAGACAGAGACATTTCCTTGCTCAGCTCTTGGGCTATGTGTGACAAAGCCCAAACCCAGACAAGGCCAAGGGCTCTGATTTGCCAGAAGCTTTGCCATGGTTCTTGGACCTTTCAGGCAACCTAGGCTGAGCTCCACATGAGCTCCCTTCCCGCCCCAGGATTTAGCATCTATCCCAGATGTGCTCAGAATATGCTCTGCTCCCGGCTGAGTTTTACTCTGAGTTTTCAGGCTGGTGCTGGGGGTGCAAAGAGACCACAGGAGCCAGACCCAATAAACCAAAGGTTCATTGACCCCAAACAAACTGAAACTGAAGCATCCCACAGGCTGGGGTCCGGCTGGGTGGAGAAGGGCGAGCAGGCGCCCCTGTTCTCCTGGGCCATCCCCGTCTCCCATCCCTTTCAACGGGAACTGGGATTTTGTCCCTTTTCACCAAGCCCCGAGCAGTCTGATCAGCCAATGGGGAACGGAAGGGTTCCAGGAGAGAGCCACATGCCCAGGGCACCACGCTGGCATGTGAAAGGGGGTGTGGGGAGTTTACAGCATGAGTTCAAGGCAAACAATCCAGCTGTTCAGAACAGTTCTCAGTCGTGTGTCCCGTTGGGGAGCTTGACCTATGGCCCTGAGCCAGTTCTCCATCCCAGCTCCCCAGACTGAGTTGCTGTACCCACTGCCTCTCCATGAGTGGGGCTGTTCTAACCTGCCGTGGCACGAGGGGTACCCGTGCCGTGATGGGTCGGAGCCTGCACAGGTGGATGGGAGGTGGACAGCAGTGGCTCACCCTGGCCCAGCACAGAGATTTATCATTACGGCAGGGCGGGGAGAGCCTAACACAGCAACCGACAAAGACTAGAGAGCTGGAGTGGGCCCCGGTACCAGCACTGCCCTCTGCAAGGGGATGAAACAAAGATCCTCCTACAAACCCACGGGGGCCAGCCGTTTGGGAATAGCCACGGGCTGCAGGTTTTGCAGATTGGTCAGATAGCCGAGAGGGGCAGCCTTGGCATCAGGCCATGTGATCGTGCTGGCAAAAACTCAATCCTGGATCAGCCACGTAGGTTACCTGGGAGAGGGGGCCCCCTACTGGCAGCGAGGGAATGACACTTTCAGTGAAGGGAGCAAGAGAGGTGGGCTTTGACCTTTAACGAGGCCTCACTCAAAATTAAGGCAACAAGCAAACAAGTGCAATTTACAATCCTGACAATAACAACACAGAGGTGACAGAACAAATGTTCTGCCTTCTGAACTGTTTTAATCAATACATCCACGGCACGTGCCATCAGTAGAAACATTAATCGTAGATAAGCATGATGCTATCTGACCCTTTAAAACTTCTATTTGCCCTCCTGACACTAGCAAGCTAACACGGAGGGCTTCAGGTTCCCCTGATGAGAGGGGACAAGTATCATTACGAGAGAGGGGCCTGGGCTGCAAAGTTATCTCGGGATCCAAACTCCCCCAGAGGTGGTTTGAATCCAGGATTTTGGCTTGGACGCCTCTCCAATAGATGGGGAAACTGAGGCACAGAGCGGCGAAGTGCTGAGAGGGTCGGCCAGCAGCAGAGCTGGGATTAGAACACGGGGGCGCCTGTTTGCTCGAGGCCACTCCAGCAAGCACGCCAGGAGGCTCACGGTATCAGCGACAGGAGTCACTTGTCCTTGGGGGGGGCCCGATCCCTTCTGCTAGCCCAGTGCGCCGAGTCCTCCCGCCGGGGCGAGCTGCTGTCAACGGCGCCGGTGAACGGCGCTGCTCCGAGACCTCCTGGAAGCAGGTGGCTGCTCCCACTACTCACTGGCTATGCTGACAGGCTCCAGGCTTAAGGAGGGGCTGTTCAGTCCTGCTCGGATGGTCTTGTAAAGCAGATAGATGGCCCCGGCTCCTGTGGCCACACTGAGCATGTTTTTACGGGTGCACATCTCTAAGTACTCCATCTTCTTGCCTCGCTGCCTGGCGGCATCTGAGGGAAACACCAAGAACCCGCTGGGGGGGGGGGCAGCTGTGCTCTAGAACCGGAACTCGCAGGGGCCCAGAACCGTGGCTTCAGATAGGCCTCCCAGCTGGAAATACTCAGCTGCTCATCACATGGTTTGTGATGTCACCAGAGTCCATCCTGGCATCTGTGGTACCTCTGTTTCCTACTGGCTGGGGGAGCCGGGAGGGGGTGGGAGGAAGGACTCCTGGGTTCTGTTCCTAGCTCAGACTAACCCTAACCCTTTCCCTCATCTGTGAAAGGGAGACAATGATACTCCCTTTCCCTGGTAAAGTGCTTTGAGATCCACGCCTGACAAGTGCTGGGAATGGGCCAGCGCGGGACGGTACAATGACAAGGAATTGGCCAAGTCCAGTTTTAAATGGCTCAACCAATAGGGCTCCCATCTCTTCCTTTGGGAGGCTATGCCACAGTTCTCGCCATCAGGAGGTTTTCTGATGTGAGCCTCAATGGTCCCTTGCAGCGGCTGGTCCCTTCGCTCCTAGAGACACTTCCCTTTGCCAGGATTAAATTCTCCCTGATGTCTGAACCCTTCAACTGTTTCGATCAGGAAGGGGCTCTCACCACAGCCATCCCAGATCCAAACACCTGTAGACTCTGAGGACATTCAGATCCGCAGCTGGGTCAGGATCCAACTTGTGCAGCTATCAACTTTCTCTGTCGTGAGTCTAACCGGCCCTGGATCCAGCTGTGGATCTGAATGCTGGTCGTGGAGTGGCCGACTGTTCTCATGTTCCCCCTCCCTTCCCACCTCGGTCACAGGCGGGGTGATGGAGCGCGCTCTCCCCGTGCGATTGAAACCTTGGGCTGTTTGCTGGGGATGCAGCCATGGGGGATTGTTCGTTTGCCAGTGGGGGGGGGGGGGTTTGCTGCTTTGGAGTGGGAATCAATCACCGGTGTCTTTTAAACCATATGGTGCTCTGGCCCCTGTGTGACTGTCTAGCACCCCTGACAGGATGCCAGAAGTGCTTGGAGCCAGGAGGACAAGGCCCTATAGACTGTGTTCTCTGGAGAGCCTGGGGGCCAAGGTGTGTGTGATCTATGAAAGGGGGGGCAGTGTTGACTAGAGCGTAGAGTACTAGACTGGGACTCAGGAGAGCTGGGGTCTATTCCTGGCTCTGTCGCTGGCCCATTGCAGCATGCCGTGCCTCAGTTTCCCCAGCAGTAAAGTGGGATAGTGACACTGCCCGCCTTTGTAGAGTGCTTTGAGGTCTGCGGATGAAAAGCACCGTATTGCAGCAAGGTGTGAGTATTTATTTAAAAGGTGTCGCCGTCACTGGGAGCCAGCACCTGCGTGAGGAGAGTGTGACTCTGCCCCACCTCCATCTCTCCAAAGGTGCGGGATTGGGAGCGTTCTTTGAACCCAAGGGCCCCGGCCGAATCTTGCCATTGGATCCCTTGAGGCAGATCCAGCATGCACCAGTGGAGGGCAGCAAAATCCTGGAGATGGCCAGAGGGTTTCCGCCATCCAGCCTCCGAGGGATCCTCCGGGGCGAAGGCTGACACCATTTCCACAGCGTGCTGGACCAAGCGGGTGGGCTGGAGGGAGACTCCCTGCCCGCTGCACAGAGGGCCGCAGGGCACCCCAGCTCTCCCACCAAACCCGCGTCTTACTGCAAACGCTCCAAGTGTTTCCAAACGTCCCCTGCCCCCAACCTCACCCCCGGGGCGTCCCAGAAACAGGAAGGTGCCGCCTGGAACGGTGCTGTGCCCCTCCACCCTTTACTGAACCCATGGCCCAGGGGGTGCTGTGCTGCCGGGGCCCTGCTCCCTCAGGTGAGAGGTAACACCCACGTCTTGACCCCGTCCCCTGGCTGCTCTGTGCCACATCAGCGGTGTGGGTGTTGGTCCCAGTGCCCTGAGCAAACCCCAGCTTGGGTCACGTTCGGCCTCGCCGGGTTCTCCCTAGAACTGCGGGCAGGATTCTTCACTTCCTGTCTCAAACGGTTAGGGAACGTGGTAGTACCCCGTCAAACGGCCGTCCCGTCCCACTCCAGAGGTGGCTGCATTTCAGCAGCGGGGGAAGTGAGCCAGCATATTAGGGCTGTCCCTCGGTCCCCTTGCCCCCCGTGGCTGGCTGGAATGTGAACGTCTCAGCTGCGTGCCATAGGTCCTGTTCTGCAGACTCTAGTGGGGATTCTCCTGTGGCTGTGGTGGCTGGGGGTTCAGCCCTGCAGACCAGGAGTGGAAGGGCGGGGGAGCACGTGGGAATGGGCGGGGTGGGGGGAGGGGGCAGGGGGTTTGAGCGATCTGGCCCGGCGCCAAATACATTCAGGATTTTCCAGCTCGGACCTATATTTACTGGGGAGGCTGCAGCTTTATTCTGGCAGCTTCTGCTGCAGTAAATATTGGTTTAAACCAAAAACCAGACGCCCGACTCTGGGAGCCTTAACAAACGCAGGAAGGGGCCCTGGCGAGGGAGGTGCTGGGGACCTCTCAGAGCAGGGGGGCACCCTGGGGGGCAGGCACACAGGCAGCAAGGAAGGCAGAGCCTGGCAGAGCGGGGTGCTGGGGCGGGGACCCAGGCAAGTCACACCCAGCATGCAGGGGGCCTGAGTGTCCAGCCTGGCCCAGGGGGGCATCGCCGGAGCTCGTGCAGAAATGGATGCACCAGGCTTTGGGCACGAGAAGCAGCCAGGGTGGGAGCTCAGCTGTTCAAGCAGGGGCAGGCACAAAGCAGTGGGGTGAGGAGCAGGGCCCATGCGTGCACCAGGGTGGGGCTGAGGGACAGGAGCTGCCTGAGGGCGAGCTCAGTCCATAGGGTTTGCATTTAGGTCCGAGCCTGGCAGGGGCACGGTCTCTTCTCTACTGCAGGAGCAGGTCCAGCTCCTCTGGCGTTTCTGTCCCCTGCACGCGTGAGCCTCCCCGTATCTGGGGAACGGAGCTGTGACTTGTAGGCCCTGTGTGCGGAGGACGGGGAGCTCTCCGGGATCGAGGGCCAGTCCCCGGCAGCACTTTGCCGGTCAGGACAGAGACCTGGCCCCGTCCCGAGGGAGGCGACGCAGGGTGGCTTGCTTGCGGCGACCTGCATTGCTAGGCAGATGGACGTCCTGTCCTGGCTGGAGCTTTCTCAGGGCGATGACTTCATCCCTAGGTGTCAGGAGCTGCCGTAACGATGCCTGGAGGCTCAGTGCGACATGACTCTGATGGGACGAGGCATGCCCGCGCAGATACACCCCGTCCATGACCCTGCCCACTCACAGCCGTCTGCACCCAGCCACGCACCCGTGGGCACCAACACGCCAGGCTCCGAGGCAGGGCATGGCAGGGGCCGGGGTGTGGCCACAGGCTGCCTTTCCCCGGCCTGCCCGCCCAGGCCCACTGGCAGCGAGCTGTTTGTGCTTCTGAAAAAACACACACACGCACACGCACGCCAAGGCCTCGCGCTCCCTTCCGCTGAGCGGCTCCCTGAAGACTTTTCGCTCTCTCTGTCTTACTTTCCCTCCCCCTCGCTGGGCTGTTTTTAATGCTGAGGGCACAGGATGTTCTGTTCTCTCTCTCACTCTCTCTCACCCCCACCCCCCACCCCTTCCTGTTGGGCTTGTGGCCTTCACCTTTTTTAACTCTTTAAGGAGAGGGACTAAGCTCGCCCTCCCCACTTTGAACAGCTGATGGCTCCGGCAGCCCACAGCAAAGGCCTGCTGCCAGCCAGAGGCTCTGTTTGCTTTGATGGTGGTGGGGGAGAGCTGGGCAGTAAGCAGCCTGGGATGTATTATGTGATCAAGGAGGGTATTTTTTTCCCCTCTCCGTGGTGGAAATTCCCTCCCCGTTGCCCAGTGCCTGTAGTTGCTACACTCCTCTCCCCCAGCCCCTTGCTTCGCTCCCCAAGGCTTGAATGTCAGGGCAAGGGGAGGGGACGGCCTGGCCGGATGGAGACGGGGACCATTGGGCGAGAACTAGCTTCAGCCTGGGAAAATCCCTGCTGGAGCCAGGAGCGCCTTTTCCCCAGACAGGGTGTCTCGGACCCGGGGTTTATAAGCTGGATTCGTCTCCAGGGTGGTGACCAGGAGAGGCTGTGGGCTGCTCAGCCCCTCTGAAAATCTGGTCTGTGTTTAAAGCTGGGGAGCCAGCCCCTGAGCCAGCCGCTTTCAAAAATACTTTGGCCTAAGTGACCCGGCCAAGGTCACACAGCAAGTCAATGCCAGTGTCAAATAGAACCCAGGAGTCCTGGCTCCTCCTCCTGTGTTCTCTGCATCCCCATGACCCCGCTGTCTTTGCAGTAGGCAGCACTGGTCACATCAGCTCTTCTGTTTTCCCAAAATCTATAGAGTGGGCCTGATTCCCCACTCATTCATCCTGGTGTAAATCAGGAGTAACTCCACCGGGCCTAATGCCCCCCTCACTCACTTGGCATAAATCAGGAGTAACTCCACCGGGCCCGATTCCTTCCTCACTCACCTGGTGCAAATCAGAAGTAACTCCACTGAAGTCAATGGGGTAAAAACTCCATTGTTTACTCTGGGATAAAGCAAGTGGGAGTGAGTGGCGAATCAGGCCCATTGCCTTTGTAATGCACATGTGGGCTGGGTCCCACTAAATTGCACTTGTTCCAAACACACCCTTCTTTGCAGAATTACTAATTCTGACCTCGCAGATTCATAGATTCCAAGGCTAGAAGGGACCACTGTGATCCTCTAGTCTGACCGCCTGAATAACACAGACCATGGGACTTCGCTCTATTAATTCCTGCTTGCAGTCCAATAGCCGTGGTTGAACTAGAGCAGATCTTTGAGGAAAAGCATCCAATCACTATAATGTGGTTGCACAACCGGTTGAAAGACCGTACTCTGAGAGTTGTTATCAATGGTTTGCTGCCGTTTGGGAGGGTGTATCTTGTGGGGTCCTGCAGGGATCTGTCCTGAGTCCGGTACTATTTAATATGTCCATTAATGACTTGGAGAACTGAGTGGAGAGGATGCTTATAAAATTTGCAGATGACACCACGCTGGGAGGGGTTGCAAGCACTTGGAGGATGGGTTTAAAATTCAAAATGACCTTGACAAATCGAAGAATTGGTCTGAATCCAACAAGAGGAAATTCAATAAAGACAAGTGCGAAGTACTTCACTTGGGAAGGAAACATCAAATGCACAACTACACAATGGGGAATAACTGACTAAGGGGCAGTACTGCTGAAAAGGATATTAGGGAAAACTTTTTTACTAGGAGGGTGGTGAAGCACTGGAATGTGTTACCCAGGGAGGTGGTGGAATCTCCTTCCTTTGAGGTTTTTAAGGTCAGGCTTGACAAAGCCCTGGCTGGGATGATTTAGTTGGGGATTGGTCCTGCTTTGAGCAGGGGGTTGGACTAGATGACCTCCTGAGGTCCCTGCCAACCCTGATCTTCTGTGATTCTATGATCTGGGGGGGGATAGTGGATCACAAGTTGAATATGAGTCGTCAGTGGGATGCAGCTGCAAAAGAGGCTAATATGATTCTGGGGTGCATTAACAGGAGTGTTGCATGTAAGACACAGGAGGTAATTGTCCCACAAACACCTGTCAAGCTGGTCTAGGTTTACTTGGTCCTGCCTCAGCGCAGGGGGCTGGACTTGATGTCTTCCCGAGGTCCCTTCCAGCCCTGCGTTTCTATGATCCTGTGGTTTGTCTGGGAAGACTGTGATGTGCAAGCAGTGTGATCTCTGTATACTTCTGGGAATGTTTATTGATGATACATATGAATCTAGAATGGGCCTGCTAAAGGACATTTAGGCATGACCAGAAATTTTACAAACCAAACGCAATGGCTAATTAAAGCACTTTCTCCCCCTCCCCCCCGCCCATTAGCAGGTGACACTGACTAACAAAACGGGTCAGTCTTGCGCCATGTTGCACTATAAATGCTATATAGCACCTTCCACCATGACTAATCATGCTGTAATTACTGATGGGCTGCTGAATGGGTGTTTGGTCCACAGCTGGCTTGGATTTGGGCTCCTAGCACTTGGAGTCAAAGATGCAAAAGCTTGCAAATGTTTTGTATGAGACTGACTTGACCAAATGGTAGAAATTGGGTGAGATTTTTTTTTTTAAGGAGTCTTCCATTGTCTGTAGGTCAGTATCTCCCAAGAGATTTTTGGCTCCATCTAGTCTGGAAAGTAGGGTCCCTTGGGGCTTCAGCTCAAAACCAGAACACCAGGCGGGTGAGGGCGGATCTGATGATCTCTCCCTCTACCCTACATTCCCTCTAAATTCAAAGGGATTCACATTACAGGTTCCAGTTGCAGCCTCTCTCAAGTTGTGATGTCCCCCAGGGCTGCCTTTGAGCCACGTTAGTTCTAAAATTCTCCCTCCCAAATCACACACTTTTTTTGTTGAATTTAGGCTCTGTCTACATTTAAACTACTGCACCTGCACCACTTCAGTGGAGACACTACCTGTGCTGATGGGAGGGGTTCTCCCAGTCTCTCTAGTTAATCTGCCTCCCTGAGAGGCAGTAGCTATGTCAACAGAAGAATTCTTTTGTTGACCTAGCACTGGCTACACCGGGGATTAGGTTCGTTTACCTCTGTTGCTCAGAGGCATGGATTTTTCACGCTCCTGAGCAATGTAGCTGGGTCAACATAACTTTTTAGTATTGGGTGTAGCTAACTTTTTTAGTGTAGACCTGGCCTTCAAAGCCACAAAGTAGTAATCCTCTCCTGCTTCTCTAAACCCTTCCACCCTAGACTCCCAAAACCATTTAGGAGGGCCTGTCTACACTTGAATGTTAATTCAGATTAAGGTAGGGTGTGAATTTAAAGTGCAGTAGCCATTCTGGAGTAACTCCAACTGCAAATGATCTAAATTCAAGTGGATTAAGCAAAACCAGAACAAGACACGCATGGATATGGCCATATTGAAAAATTATGCCGTCTGTAGACGAGCCCTGAGCAACAGGCAAGTGTGACGGGACGGGGCCAGGAGGTGAAGTGAGTTGCCCAAGAAGGTCACGCAGGCCTTTGTGGCAAAGATGGAATCAGAGCCCAGGAGCCTTATTTCCAGGCAGTGCCTTGGGGTAGATGAGATGTGTGCTCCCTCTTCTGAACCAGATCTATACCCCAAATGGGCTCTGAGTGGGCCCCGTCAAGTCGGCCGTGTGTGTGTTTGTGTGTGAGAGAGAGACAAAGAAGGGAGTTGGAGGGAAGATCTCTTTGCGGGGGCTCCTGCTCCCTGTCCTTCAGGAACGTCCCATCAGCCCAGCCATGGCAGCTGGCAAAGAGTCAGAGGGGAGATAGCACACCAGCTGTTCCCAACTCCCTTCCTATCAATGTGCTGTATGGTAGCTCCCTCACAATGAGAATTGTAACCCTTTGCCCCTGGATAGCATCGCCCGTCTGATGAGCTTTATCCTGCTCGCACGAGGTAGGTCAGCATCAGCCCTGTTCATATTGGGGAAACTGAGGCACCAAGGGGCAGTGAGTTGCCCAAGGTCAAATGATGGGGTCCTTCCCACTCTTCCACTAGAACCCTGGCGTCCTGACTCCCAGCCAGGTCCTTGGGGCATGTGACTGGCCCTGGTGACTCGAACAGGCTGCTGCTTGCTAACAGCTACGGGAACTCTGCCAGCAGTGGGGGGGTCTGTGCTCTTGGTGCTGAATGCCTGGGGTCCAATCCCTGCAGCTGCCTGTTGTATTGATATGTACCACCATTCACGAGAAGAGATCAGTGGGTGAACCGGAGCTGGAGAGCTTGTGGCTGCAGTCATGGGGACGGTTGGTGTGTGTGACCCCGCTGATGGGTCAGAGCATGAGTTGGCTTCACTGCGTGTTTGCAGTCAAGGCTCTCTGGGGGCACGGGGAGCAGGCGTAAACCACTGTCAAGTAAACGCTGAGCTCCATTCTGCACTCACGGAAACTGTCAAGAGCTTCTCAAAGGATCTCTAAGTAGAGGCAATTGGCTATTGATACGTTGTTCCAATACTGAACTCCATAAAACACTGCTGTCTTTAGGAACTTGGCTTTAAGCTGTGTAAAGCCTGGCTGGCTGCAGAATTTCGGGCTGCAAAAAGCACCAGGCCTTCTTTGTGAATGGGATTTGGGGAGGGGAAAAGGGAAGCTGGTGCCCAACTCTGGACTAGGATCAGCCACAGACCAGGTGAGTGCCAAGTCAGGGAGCGGGGCTGTTAACATTTGCCTGTACGTCTCTCGTCCCCGGGCTTATTAGTGGTGCGTGCTTGCTGTATCCAGGAGTAATTAAAGGGTTTGGTAGCAGAGGAGGCTAATGTGACCTAGAACAAGTTAGAAAAAACAATAGCCCAGGAGTTGCTAGCTGGGCCCAATCCTGCTCATGCTGGGGCCAACGGGAACCTTGCTGCGGATTCCAGTGGGAACCAAATTGAGCCTAGAATCCCTTGTGAAGAGTTGGGCTATGCACACAAAGAGCACGGGTATCAAGCGCTGCTTCTCAGGAGAGGCTGCTGACTGGGTATTAGGCGTCTTTGGACATCCCCCACCCTCCCAGTCCTAGAGCAATCTGCACCGTGGAAGCTGCCAGCCACTCACCCTGCAGCTCTGCAGGGGAAGATCATTCCCCACTGCTGGCACATTCCTGTGGTCACAGAGTCCTAGCCGGGGCCACGGGATAATACAGCAAGCACAGCAGCTGGCCTCGAGGAGGGGCAAGCGGGCAGAGGGAGTGTGTGCGTGGAGCAGCTGATGGCAGATGGAGCTGCTGGAGGAAATGGATTTCTCTGCAGAATGAAGGTCTGTGCTCTCCAGGTGTCTGTTTCTGGCCTCTGAGCGGCCCTGGCCCCACGGTGCTCGAGGCCGGAGGCAGAGATGATTGTGTCACCATAAGACATTTAGGTGTTTCATCGTGACTTTGCAGCTGGCAGTGTTGTCTAGCCCAGTGGTTAGAGCAAAGGACTGGGGTCTCCTTGGTTCTAGTCCCAACTCTGCCTGTGAGAGCGTGGGTTAATTTGCTGGCTGTTGCACCAAAGAACATGCTTCTGCCATGGGACTCCAGTCCCTGCAGGGCTTTAACTTTATTCCTTCAGTCACAGTCCTTCCGCTGACCTGGCGTCTTCTGCAGGAGCCTGCTGACGCCCTGCAGCTCTCAGTCACTCATGTTCTATCACGGTAGAACCACCCTGTCAGTCTCCTGTTTCTGGGCTCCCATTGTCTGAGCTGGGCACATTCCTTTATATGCTCAGTACACCGACATTGCAAATTAAGGTGTAACTGTGGCACGGGAATCAGTAACAATAGTAGTGAAGATGTGGTGGCGTAGACTTCAACGCAGACTGGCTGCCCCGTACAAGCCTGCCGGGGGCCCTGGTTGTGTATTCAAGTTGCTAAGCACCTCGGTCCACACCGCTTCTTCCCACCTATTACTGTCCCTCCAGCCTCACCCCTCCAGCCATCCCTCAGCCCTGGGTGCATGCACCAGCCCCCTGCTTTTCCCGTCACCCTGCTCTTCGCCTCTCGCTCCTCACCCAATGCTTCAAGCTCTTCGCTCCCCTTCCCATCCTTCATCACGTCTCGCTGAGCCTTTCCCAGGCCTCCCAGCCCATCTCAGTCACCCCCATATTTCATTATCCCCCCACATGCGTGGAGGACACAGGTCCATGCTTATTCCTCTGCTCAGATCCATCTGCAATTTGAAACCTCAGACTGCAGTGTTGGGTGACTCCTCTGACCTCTGTCTGCCACAGCTCTTTCCAGCCCAGACGCATCACAAACCCATTAAATGTCCCACTGGCTCCTTGCTTCCGCCGAGGGCAAACGGGGAAGTCTTGCACGGCTCCCACCCTTGCAAGCTCTTGCAAGCTTGCAAGCTCCCAGAAGGTCCCTCAGTGAGTGAGCAAACCCGCCCTTGAGGCCAGAGCTTGCCTCGAGCAATGTCCTCCAGCCCCTGGAAAGAAAACTGCCTATGGATCCTGCTACCCCAAAGAGCAAACTCCCTGTTTCTCCATGCAAACCCAGGAAGGTAAACACTGCGTACAGGCCTCCTCCCATGTCCTTACCTCTGGGGAGAAAAAAAACTAAACACAAGGAATAATTTCCTTCCCACACTGGTGCTCTCACTCACTAGTGGAAACACAGGGAAAAGCTCGGCATGCATGAAATACTGCTAAGGAAATGGTCAGCTGCATTCTGCACTGGGGGAAACACATAAGGGGCTTTCAGTGGAGGTAACGGCCTATTAACACATTTTCCCCCAGTACTGAACTCCATAAAATACTCCACAGCATCTTATAGTTTGAAACTTCTTTGACAGCTCAAGGCCCAAGCCCAATCACCTGCCATGCTGACAGCCACGGAGCCAAGAACAAAGCCATGAAACTTCGTGCCTGGGGGTCTTACGGCTGGCTCTAAAGAACCAGGACGAGGCTGAAATGGCTGCCCCAGGTCAGCTCCGTTTCTGCTCTGCCTTAGGCATGAGTACTTGAAAGCTCTACAATTGTGTTACCACTGTTCCCTGTGCTGAGACATGCCCAGATGGGGCAATAAGCTCAGGTCGCCCCTTGTGGACCGTGAATGGGGACTACATAATGGCTACTTTGTGTCCTAGTTTCTCGCCACGCTGGTGCGACCCTGCTCCCGCAGCCTTGCTGGGACCCCGGGGAGCTTGCTGTGCCCTGCCACCCATATCCAGAGCCTGGGAGCAGGAATGCAAGTCTAGCCTAGAAGGGTCATTTCCTGCGTTCAAGAACGGCAGATAAAAGGCTTCCCTCCGCTGAGGTGGACAAGGGTGGATGAGAACAGGAGTGGTGGGCAAGAGGCTGCTGCCACATGGTTATCTGGTCCAGTTGGATGAGCACACAGCAGAGATTCTCAACTTATGGGCCGCATATGCAGCTCTCTGTGTGTTATGTGGGCCGCATCCACACAATATATATCCTACATGTATGGCCCTGAGGATGTCACATGGGCCACAGGTGCATGCTGATTGGGCCGCAAGCAGCCAGTGGGCCATGGGTTGAGAACCACTGGCACATAGGAACTGCCAGCCTGGATCAGAGCCAGGGACCATCTAGTCCAGTGTCTTGTCTCTTACAGTGGTCAGCACCAGGTGCTTCAGAGCAAGGTGCAAGACCCCCACAGTAGACAGATGTGGGATCATTTGCCCCCCTACATTAGGTGTCCTCTTGATTGATTGGTTCTGAATTTGCCACCTTTCAATTTAATTGAATGTCCTCTTGTTCTTGGGTTTTGGGCCTGGGAACTGCTGTTCTCCGTCTACCTTTTATCACGTCCCCACTCATTCATTTCCTTTCTAAGGTGCACAATCCCAGCCTTCGCTGGGCGGGGCTGTGGTCAGCATGCCAGGCTTCTACACCCAGCTCTGCTCTGTGTGTCTCTGGCCAAGTCCCTTTCTCTTCTCCCCCAGTTTCTCTGCCTGTGAAATGAGGCTATGTGCTTTCTACATGACAGGCGTGTTGTGAGGTTTAGTTCACCTCTGTACAGTGCTTTGATCCTCTAAGACGTCCATCATTGCAGTGGCGCAGTTATGTCTAATAACTCCGGGAGAAGGCAAGTTCCCAACACCCTCTCTCTTCCCAGCCGACTTCTCCTGAATTGCCACGAACGCTAAATTTGTTTCCATGGGCTATTCTAGGCTGGATACGTTCCTATAGCACGCTCCCCACAGTAGTATCTGCGCTCGTTCCAACAGTGCATCAGACAATGCGACCACACCTCTGTCATGTGTTGTTTGTTCTCTCAGCCTCTCCCCAGAGGCAGAATTGTGTGCAGTAGAGTGCCAGGTTTTGGTAGGTTTTTAATGAATATGCCCATTGCTGGGTGTTTATGTTGGAGGAGGCAGGTCAAAGCAGCGTGCCTTGCACTTGGAGTGGAAAGTGGTGAGGTCTGTGATGGTCCTTCGTTCTGGGGGGAGTTAATTCCACAGTCTCAGACCAGCCCCCGGAGAAAATTCTGTCTCCCCCACAGAAGAGCTTTGATCTTACTGATGAGAGTTTCATTGTGCTGGAGGAGCCAAGCTGTTGACCACGGCCTTTGTCCTGGAGCTTTACATGCTTTTTTCAATATCCTGGGCCCAGGCCATGAAGCCCTTTGAAGATAAGGACCGAGACCTTGAACATGATTTGGAATTCTATGGGAAGCCAGCGTCCGGAGTGGAGGACGGGTGTGATCTGCTCACAGCCTGTGTGGCTGAGGACATTCTGTACTAGCTGGAGTTTCCTATGAAAGCATCAGCTCTTGCCCACGTATATCACAGTGCTGCAATCCAGCAGAGAGGTGATGAAGGCCTGAATAACTGAGGCCAGGTCTTTGTCCACCCAGATGAGATGCAGTCTCCTAGTCAAGTGCAGATGGTAGAAAGTGTTACTCATGGAGACTGCTATGAGAGAGCTCAGCATCAGCAAGAAATCCAAGAGCTCGCCTTGAATACAGACTGCACTGACCAGTTGTGGGTTTGCATCAACGAAGATGCTTGCACAGTGGCTGCAAAGCTCTTCAAAATTCTTTCCTCTGCCCACCAGCATCACCTCCATCTTGCTTGGATTCAGCTTCCGCCAGCTGTTCTTCAGCCATCAGCTGATCTCCTCCGAGCACGGGGCCCTCTAGGTGGTAATGGTGCAGTCGTATGTAGTGAAGGATAGGTAGAACTGGGAATTATCTGTATGTTGCTGGCACTTGGATCCATATTTCCTGACCGGGTCACCTTGTGCTTGCATGTAGATGATGAAAAGGCCCAGAGGGAGAACTGATCCTTGTTGTTCTCTACAGGAGAGGGGTCTAGTAGTGGACGTGCAGTTTCCCATCTCTAATCACTGGGTACGTCCCTTCAGGAAGAAATCAATTTAGCTCTCAGGCAAGACAGCAGAATCTCCTGGTCAACAGCATTAAATGGTGCAGAGAGGTCCAGGAGGATGAGCGTTGATGTCTCTCCTCTATACATTGACAGGAGATCATCCATTAGTGAGACCAAGGTGATTTCGGTTCTGTGTCCTGGCTTGAATCCAGACTGAAGTGGGTCTAAAACATAGGTGCTGGAACTAGGGGTGCTGCTGCGCCCCCCGACTTGAAGTGGTTTCCCTCATATCCAGGATTTACAATTTGGTTCAATGGCTCTCAGCCCCCCCACTGTACAGATCGTTCCAGCACCCCTGCTCTAAAACGCTAGCTTCGGTTAGATGGGCTTGTAGTCAAAGAGTAAAGGGTGTCTGAGAACTGGAACGTTGCCTCCATCTGAACTGCCGACTGTTACTGTGTACTCCATGTATCTTCTGGGAGTATGTCAAGGAGGCTGATAAAGAATATTTGGCCTTCTACCTCATCTCTCATCCAAGGACCTTGAAATGCTTTGCAGCGGCTAGTGGATCAAGTGAACACAAGCGCCAAGGAGGGGCAGAGGGAGGAATTATGAGAACAGGGTGAATAAGCTGCCAAGATTATTCATTCTTATTATTATCTTACGATTCGCTCATTTGGGTTGTGTTTGCTTTCTACGGACGTTCAAGTGACTGAGTTTCACCCACAGCAATGCGCAGAAAGAAACATTTCAAAGAGGTGTGTGCAAGTATTTGGGCTGGGTGAGTGTGTGGGCCAGGTCCGCCTCTCTGCCAATCCACAGAGGATAGGAGTCTGTTACAGCCCCTGCTAGGGCAGTGGCCTCTTTTGCTCCAGGTGCTTTCAGCTCTGGAGGTCCCCAAGTTCAGTCCTCGGTGTGTTGGCCAAGACAGCAGCAGTCACATAAGTACCTAGCCCAGTGTGGGGGAGAGGGGCATGTTACAAGTCCCCCGCTGCCCTGTAACACACACTCACCAGTGGATTACACTTGCATCCTCACCCACCGGGCAAATGGGAACACCCTCATGGGGCTCATCTGCCCAGTTGTAACTGACGTAATCCAGTGCTTTATTTGTGCCAGGGCTGAGCTTGGAAATTCATAGCCCCAGCACCTCTGGGCTTGCCACGTCAGCTATGAAAGTGAAAAAAAAAATTTTTTTTGCTGGAGCCCTGGCACCTCTTTCATTGCAAAGTAAGCGCTGAAGTCATCCAACGTTGAATTCAGAGTTAATGCAGTGTTCAGGATCACCAGCCGCAACAGAAATTTTCTGATGAACTGGATGGACTCAGGGTCTCCAGCAAAAAAAAGATTCCTGATGAATGGTTTGCTCTGGTCTAGGAATTAGCGTGACAGGTAGGAGGCAGTGTAAGTAAAAACGAATGGGATGGAATTTGCCTGGGGAAAACCTGGACACTTCCTGACAGTTTGATCTATTGGACCATGGAACATTCTCCGAGGGAAGAAATGGAATCAACATTGCTTGGCATTTTTAGCACTAAATTGAACAAAATGCTGGCAAACCACCATGCACTGCCAGGGACAAGGACTGAGGGTCGTGTGTGTGTGTGGGGGGGGGGGGGAGGATCCTGTACTGTTTGATTGCAAGACTTTTCCTCTGATTTTGGAGGAGAAACTTAGGCATGGTGAGGTGCCAGAGCTGGGCATACGGAACCCAGGAGTTCTGAATATTGTGTGCACCTTGCGCCTAGTCCCATTTCCACGAGACCAGCAGGCTCATGCGACTGTGCAGAACAGAGAGCCCTGGGAGATGGATTTGGCTTTTCACTGCAGCCCCAAGCGCTCTGCTCCGAAGCCCTCAGCCTCTCTGTCTGTCAGGTTTGTGGCTGACCGCAAGCCTGCAGGAGTGGTTTATCTAGAGACAGAGCACACCCACTTCCCCGGCTGCTGAGTCAGGCTGTTCCCTTTGCTTGCCTCGCAGCTCGGGTACATTGTGTCCCAGCTCTGCTACGCTGGCACCTGGCCCAGCTCACATCAGCTTCTCACTCTTGTTTGTGTTCTCATCTTGCACTGAGGGCTGGTTTGCAGCTCAGCAACCCTCCCCTGCCCACCCCTCTCCTTGGCTGCAAAGGGATAGGGAGAGGAGGAGTGAGTGGGCGGGTTAGCAGGGGCACCTCTGACACGGTGGGCTTGGGGGGGGGGGGGGCTGAAGAAGTGGCTCAAAAATGAATGGCCAGTTTCATAAGAGATTAACCAGGGTCATCTGTACACCGAGTACATATTATTGTAGCTCCCCCCCGCCCCCCTCCCCGCGTCTCCTATGAGGCTAGCCAGCCAAATAACGAGACCCATTATGTAGATATGACATGCAAGTTCGTAATTATCTCAAGGGAGACGTATATCTGCTACACACTCAAGATATTAGTCAGTCGAATGCAAATGTTTCCCAAGGACCCCAGGTCATATAAAGATCTCTGCTCCTTTTGCATCACCCTGTGTCATTTCCCAGAGCACCTGAATGAGGGGATTTGGCCCTTAGCCCTTGACCGGGTAGCTCGCTTCACTAGCCATTCAAATGTTGTTCTAACACTCCAGGTGCTGTTGTGTAAAATGTCACAGAATGATCCAACCCGCTCACAATAACTAAGGGCTTTGAGTGCAGACAGAGCATGGCTCCGGAGACAGGAGCAGATGCAGCCTTTGGATGTAGTTAGCTGCGGAGGGTCTGTCGGGGTGCTCTGAAAAGTCTGGGGCAGCCCCATGGCTGTGTTAGCAACCTTGGTCATGGCAATAACCCAGGTGGCTTGATGGAGAAATTCCACCACGCTTACAGAACACCTTGAAGTCCCAGCAGAGAGCAGGGCCCCTTGTGCTAGGTGCTGTCCATATCCTTAGGAGACAGTTCCTATGCCACAGCCCAGTCTGCTCAGTGTGGCAGTGTGAGGGTTAGTTGCCCCCTTGCCCCTGCTCAAGCGTTTGGGCTGGGGGGCCTGCCCCTCAGCAGGAACCCAGGGAGCCCCCCCTTCTCTCCCTAACTGTTGCTGCACAGAAATGGGGTTTCACTTCTGCAGAAACTTGAAGCCATAAGTTATGGGGCAGGAGCTGCACAGCCAGCTGTTCCCCAGGGCCCAGCCCCATTTACAATCTAACTAGACATGATGGAGAAAGAAAGCATTTCCCGCATTTTACAGATGGGGAAACTGAGGCACGAGAGAGGTCAAGGACCCGATTTTCAAATAAGCTCAGCACACTGGATGCTGAGCACTTGGAAATGTGCCATGAACACTTCTGAAAACCTGGTCTCACAGGACTTGCCCAAGGTCACACAAAGTCAGTGGTAGAGATTGGACTTAAATCCAGATCTCCTGAGTCAAAACCCAGTGCCTTGCTCATAAGGCCAAATTCCCTCTTAGAGGCTCTATTGACTCCAGAGTGCAGCTGGATGTATTTGGAAAATCATATTTATTCTCCAAGCTCTGTCTCTTAGATAGGATTGGATAGAAAAGCTCTGACTCAAAACTATAGAGACACTCAGAGACCAACGCAGAATGTCAGGTTTCAGAGTAACAGCCGTGTTAGTCTGTATTCGCAAAAAGTGGGCTGTAGCTCATGAAAGCTTATGTTCAAATAAATTGGTTAGTCTCTAAGGTGCCACAAGTCCTCCTTCTCAATGCAGAATGTGTGACTAAAGAGGCAACCAACTTCAAAGGAGCCCACCAGCAGCTAGTTACAGGAGGACAACCTCACTGGTGGCGTGCAGCTGACCAGTGGATTTATTCTTAGCTGTTTCAGAGTAACAGCCGTGTTAGTCTGTATTCGCAAAAAGAAAAGGAGGACTTGTGGCACCTTAGAGACTAACCAATTTATTTGAGCTGTAGCTCACGAAAGCTCATGCTCAAATAAATTGGTTAGTCTCTAAGGTGCCACAAGTCCTCCTTTTCTTTATTCTTAGCTGTGAATTCCCTGACTGTCTTGGTTTAAAAAAAAAAATCTTGGCATTATTTTTAACACTGGTTTTGGTGAATACCTAGCTGCGAATGGTGCTGTGTGCGCCCTCTTCACGTGATGGTAGGGTTAATTGTTCTGGGTCAACAATTTGTAAAATTGGAAGCTGAGGACCGAATGGGCTTCATGACTGAATGTAAAGTGCTTTAAAATCCTTGTCTACGCAGTACTGTGCATGCCCGATTCTGCGTGGTCGTTAGCCCTGTCCGCTCCTCTTGAACCCAACGAGGTGCAGCGAGTTTGCAGGACCTGGCCCTAGCCTGGAAACACTTAAGCATGTGTTTAATGTTAGTCGCATGAGTAGTCCGATTAACTTCCACGTACCTGCCGTTACAGGGCCTAAATCGCAAGCCACGTGAGCCATGGGGCCAAGTTAGCATCAAGTGGCTGGGATGTGGCTAGCTTGGAAGAGTGTGAACAGGACGTTGTGCCACCCATGATGTGCCGGGAATCTTTTTGCCTCATCCCAGGGCATTAGCCAGTACCTGCACCACAACCGTGCCCACCCCATCAGCTGCATCTTGCCATGGCAGACTCCGTTGTGGCCAAGCGTACCGAGCAAAATTGAACTGGGGAGGAGGAGGCAGGCGAGCAGTGTGCGGAAAGGAGTTTTCCCAGCTGCCAGAGCTGCTCTAAAGGAGGGCGCTGCGACTTGCCAGCCAGCCAGCACTCTGAGTTCTACTGTTTCTGGGTGCTGCCCTGTCATCTCACTGCAGCTATCAGCAGGAAACTTTCCCCCCCCCACCCCCCTTCTCCCTCCCCTCCAATTCCCAAGTCACGACCTGGGAGGAGGTTGGTACAGTTTGTTACGCTCAGGCCGGAATGTACTTTGTGTTACAAATGGCCTCAGGCCAGGACTCAGAAGCCGGACTTTATTTATACTTCCCTGCTCCAGGCTCAGCTACATCCTGCTGTCAGTTACTTCTGCTTTTATCTGCGAGGGGGATGATCTGGTCTTAAAAAGCCATTCATACTATTTAATGCATAGAAATAGATTTGTACCCTGCCTGTCTGCTCTCCAGGCTGCTAACTCGCAATTAATTTACAGACTTGTAAATTTTTTACAAGCCCATTTTTAAAATAGAGCAAGATAATATTTTGCCCTTTCATGTGGTGGAAGTTGTTAGAGAAGAAGCGCTTTCTAGTGAGTAAAAAATACGAGTAAGACCAGCCTCCTAGTTCTGTTAGCGACTCTGTATAATCCTGACCAAGTCTCGTAACCAGTTTGTGCCTCAGTTTCCCACTGAGTACAGTGAGGCCTACCTCACAGGGAGAGTGTGTGTGCAAATCATTGCACTGAGAGCCTCAGATGGAAAGCACTAGGGGAATGGCAAAATAGCTTCTTGATTCTAGGGGACTTGATTAGGGGACTTCTTTGAGATAGAAATAGACAGGATCCTAAACCAGAAGTTTATGGATCCAGAACGCCTTTGTAAATCTTTATCCTGTGTTCACTGACGTCAGCAGGAGCAGAACCCTCCTGTAAACAATCGCAACTCACACCTCATTTTCCCAACTGCAAGGTAGGTCATGCTATTTATTTGGAGACCTAAAAACTGCACTACGGAATCTATGGAACATTCAGATAACAAGGTTCGACCGAGTGTGAGTGCCCTCCCCATGGGGACCGGAGTTATTGGCCTCTTCTCACACCTGAAATATCATCACCAGAAATGTGAATCAGCAAAAATAAATGAGAATATTGTACCCAGTCCGTGGGTAGCTAGGAGTTCGCAGTCAGCCCTGCCTCAGGGAGCATAGCCTTGGCCTGTGAATGGAAATAGAACTCTGGCCTCTTGCTTCAAAAACACAGGCTGTAGTCACTTGAACTCAAAGGAAAATATCAGTTTGCTGGTAGTACCCTCGTGCCTAGGACACAATTGAGCAGCTGTGATCCGATCCAGCAGAGGGCAGTGGCAGACAGATGCACATTTACCAATGTGCTATATGCCATCATGTGCCAGCAATGCCCCTCTGCCATGTACATTGGTCAAACCGGACAGTCTCTACGCAAAAGAATAAATGGACACAAATCTGACATCAGGAATCATAACATTCAAAAACTGGGAGGAGAAGACTTCAATCTCTCTGGCCACTCCGTAACAGACTTAAAGGTGGCAATTTTGCAACAGAAAAGCTTCAAAAACAGACTCCAACGAGAAACTGCTGAGCTTGAATTAAGATGCAAACTAGATACCATTAACTCGGGTTTGAATAGAGGCTGGGAGTGGCTGGGTCATTACACATATTCAATCTATTTCCCCATGTTAAGTATCCTCACACTTTCTTGTCCACTGTCTAAATGGGCCATCTTGATTATCACTACAAAAGTTTTTTTCTCCTGCTGATAATAGCTCATCTTAATTAATTAGCCTCTTACTCCATCTTTTCATGTTCTCTGTATATGTATATATATATATATATATATTCTTACTATATGTTCCAGTCTATGCATCCGATGAAGTGGGCTGTAGGCCACGAAAGCTTATGCTCAGATAAATTGGTTAGTCTCCAAGGTGCCACACGGGCTCCTCATTCTTTTTGCAGATACTCACTGACGCTGGTGTCAGTGGAGATTTTGGGGAGGGAGATGCGGGGACGCTCTTCGCACCTGAGCCTATGCTGCTCACCACTTTCATGCAGTGACTACAAGTGTTTCTCACCTTGAATAAAGCCGTTGCCAACTGGATATTAAACACCCTGATCCTGCACTGCTTACACCCTCAAACTCCCATGGAAATCGGGCACACGAGAGAGAGAGAGGCAGGGGGTGGAGAAATCTTGGAAGCAGACAGACTGCAGCATGCACCACCAGCTCTTGCAGAGCTTGTATTTCTAAGCTTTGTCTAAGCTAGCACATTCTGTACCCTTACTGACAACAGCTAAGTATGAGCGTGAATGGGGCTGCACCATTTTAGGTAGTCTCAAGACAAGCTGCTCCAAACAGGCGGTCTTGACATGGCATTGAAAATGGTTTAAGTGCTTGGATAGACAAGGATAAACCCTTGTCATCACGGGTGCAGCCTCGCCCGTGGCTGGCAGCTAGTACAGAATGTGCTTTGCGGTAGGCAGGCTATTGTGTAATACAGAGACCGATCTAGCAGTAAACACTGCATAGTCCCGCTGGGTTAGACCCAGGTTCACGCGAGCAATGGCAGGCAGTGCTGCCACCGAATGGCCATGCCCACGGTTGACCTCCACATGTCAAGGATTCTTGTGCAACCAGATCACTTCCCCCCTCTTCAGGTTAAAACTTGGCACAGTGCAATGGCAGCCTTGGAACAAATATATTTAGAAAACGTCAGAAGAAAAAAGAAGGAGGAAAGGGAATTGGTGTGTATGAATGAGGCAACCGCTTGTACAGGCTGTGCAATCGACACCTCCTCTACCAGCGGAAAGCAATCCAATGCTAGAGTTAAGTTCAAAAGGCACCCGGCGTATCCTTACATGGGAAGTGGATGGCACCTCCAGAAACAGGCCAGCTCATTTGCAATGCAGCTTCTCAAATATGTAACAATACACACGTCATGGGATGCATGAGAACTGGCTGCCAAATCCTCAGTTATTTGGCACTTCCAAATTGGATGATCAGAACATCAGCTTACTTACTTTGCTGTTTTAACCTGGTTCTTATTTTGGGGCTCAAAGCAGCCACCTTCCGAGGCACCAGTGCAAAGAGCTGAACCCCCCTGACAGTGTCGCCGATCAAATTCAAGGCATTTTGGGGGTTCCTTTTCCCCTTTCCCCCTCCGGTAAGCGAATACTGAGGAATGGAAACCTTGCCTGGTAAACATGACTCAAAACTTACCAACTTAACAGCGCAGGGTGAGGGGGAAACCAAAAGGAAGCCTATTTGTTTTTAATCTAAAATGTGCTGGAGGGATTTGCTGATGTGGCTTTTAGATTTAAAGCAGCATAGCAGGGCCTTCTTTTTCTCCTCCATCTCAAGTGGTTAAGGCAGATAACACAGTCTATTTTTAGAATGAAACACAGATGAATAAAAATATCCCTTGTACCTCCACTCTCACGTCATATCAGATGCTGCTGAGATTCTCAATGCCACAAAGACAAAAAAGCGACAGGATCCTGTCTATGTCGAAAGGGAGAGAGAGGTCTTATAAATGGGGGTTGGTTCTGCTGTATTAATTCTTGCAACAAACTGATCTGGCTAACCCTGAGCTTGTCCTCAAAGGCCTCTCCCACACACACACACTGGAGCCAAGGTAATGAGCTTGGAGTCAACCTAGACAGCTCTGCCTCATGCAATCAGGTAGTACATCAAGACCAGCTGTCTCATTTAGGCAGAACAGCCAGTCCCTATGGTAGCAAAGTATTGGGAGATTATTTATGGTGTCATAGCTTGGGAGGAACAGAGATTTTCTCTAGAGGTGATGCTGTAGTTCATGGTAGAGGGTGATATTGAGCTGTTGTTAGCATGAAGGACCAACCTGGCTGCACCACATGCTCCCGCAGGAAAACTCTTTGAGAGGTGAAATTTGTGGAATTCCCACCCCACCTCATAGGGCCGGCGTTAAGCATTCATGATAGGGACAGATTTTCAAAGCAGCTCAGCATCCAACGTGTTGAGCTCTTCTGACAATCTCTCCCATGCTGTCTAAAGGATGGAGGGGAGCCAGTTTCACCTAACAAAGCCATTGCCCTGAGATCTATAGGATTTCCCTGCAGACTCGGTGTAACAATGGAAGACTGGGAGCAACTCCATGAAAAGGCCAACCTTTCAGCATTACTACCCTGGCTTCCCCGTCCCACCTCATGCAGCTCATTTCTGAGATGATCTAATCCCCCTCCTTGCACCTGGGCCAAGACCCCTACCAAGTGGCTTTGGAGCAGGAAGTTTTAACACCGTTGGGGTCAGAACTAATTCCCACAGAGACTTCCTGGGGGCGCTGCGCTCTCTGATGCTGATTAGCTGTGTTCCTCTCCCCTTCCTGCCCCCTTTGCTTGACAGAGCCCTGACCACTTGATATTCACATTCAGGGCTTGCGTGGAATTAGGATGGGGGTTAGGGTGGGGTGGCCGTTGTTACTCCTCTCTTTCCTTACACGCTTGCCAGATGCCTTTGGTTGATCTTTGTGCATGTTTCACCTGAGTTGGTCCCTATATTTCTAAAAGCTTTGCCGGAGTTCCAAAGCCACAGCACAGAGATGCACAGTGTATAAATGGAGGCACTCCTTAACACGGGCCGTGTGTGGCACATACTGTCCAGAAGACTCGAACATGTGTACTGTGCATGGAATAGAGAGTAAATATTACTTGTTTAGGGTCCAAGGTTACTAATGGGGCCTAGACTCATGACAAGGGAGCAGGTCCTGGCTGCACTCTTTCTAGATACAACATACTGCACATCATTTCCTGCTATACATGGTTTCTGTTCCACACATGGTACCAGTCAGCTTGGGCACCTCATGGGCCAGCTGGTAGGGGCTGAAAGTTGTGCCACACTGGCTAGTAAGGTTAACAACGTTAGGCTCTGTCAGGCCAGCAGAGGAAGCAGCTTTCAGTGATAGAGGTTCTTCCCCTTCCTCCCCCTGTTCCAGATTCCCAGCCCCAGGCCCTAACCATGCATAGGGATGATGGTTAACTTGAGCAGGCAAGCTGATCTGCAATGGCAACTCACAATGGAAGAGGTGTAGCTATGACCCGAGCCAGTACGGGGGTACTGACATCAGATGGAGGATGAGCTGGTAAAATTGATGTTACTGCACGAGTTGTTTTGCTCTACTCTGTGCAAAGAACCACCACATCTCCTACACACCATCACTAAGAAGCTCTGAACAGCATCCTTATTAATAATAAATAATGCTATGCCATGGCTAGAACTACCTTATCCCCTCCCCCACCCCCCGCCCCACGCCATCTATTGCCAGAGCATCTAAGTATACATAGATAGACTCCTGGGTACTTGTAACTATATGAAACTTACGAGCTACATTATATGTGCTCCCGTACAAATATCCAATGTACTTTCTTATCCCGTGTTTTCCTGTGGTTAACGTTAAATAACTTTTTCATAGCAAATACTAGAAGCTACAGTAAGTTTTAAATTATATTAAGGTTATATCCTAAACAGCCAAAGCCAGGAAATTGGGGCTTACACAACTGGCAAGCTCTGCTCAAGAGAAGCCCAGCACTAGAATAACAAGGTATTTGTGTTAGGATCGAGGTGCTTTGGAGTCGAATGTGTTGTCTGGGCTCAGGACTGGAGTAGCAGAGGCTGCTGCTGGTCATGACTCAGTGCACGAGGAGAGCAGGGGAGAGGGAGATGGGCAGGACTGAAAAATGTGGTTAACATAGCAGGGGGGCCCCACTGCCAGAGCTTTATGTGAACCCAAGATTGGAGTGGTAAGCATCACTACTGGTCAAGGGAATGGTGCATTGGTAGATCTCTGGGGGGAAGCCTGTCAGCTATATACCTAGCTGAAATTGTTGCTATTAAGGCTTCACTTACTCATCTGCTCCAAATTCACTTATGAAAGCCTGAGAGAAAAACAAGCAATCTGAGGCTTCTATTTTGCTCTAAAGTCAACCACTTTAACATAAGCATTGCAGAGGGCTCGGAACATTGTGATCTTACATAACGTATGTGCTGCAATACGCTGGCACAAATAGGGTGAATCGAGGACAGAGTGGCTGCCTTAACTGTGAATTTCCTGGCTTTTGTGAGCTTACGTCAGTCTCACTGTTATTTTAATGTGTTTTTTAAACTGTAATCTCCTTTTTAAATGCTACTATAAAATAAAGAGGGGGGAGAAATAGGAGTAAAATGGACGCTGTATCTGTCTTTAAAGTAGCTAGACTCTGGTATGGAATGTCATCTGGATTCTAAAGATCCTTTTGAAAGAAAATTCCATCACCCTCTCGCCAAGGAATTGTAAAAAAGCGACCATTTTTGTGGTACAACACAAACCCCATGAGTGATCTCCCCCTACTGGTGTCTAGGATAAAAAGCTGTGGACTCTTAGAATTATGCATATTTTCTGAACAAAAATAACAATAAAGTGATCAGTCTGTGTTTGCTTGTTTTTTTTTTTATTAAAAACACACAATTGCTTGTTAAATGGAAAACTAAAACTGTTTGGGACACGGACGGGGAAAGAGTGTATCTTTCAATCTTCTAGAAAATGTTTAAATTCAGAGTAAAAATCATGATGGTAGACTTTCTTCTCTCATATATTTCATTTCCAAATTTAGTAAGATCCATATTTTCATTTCCAAATTTAGTAAGATCCATATTTTCCCCACTATATTTTAAAGAAGGGAAAGCGCTGTTAAAGTGAGTGAGTCCTTGTTACAGTGAACTAGCTATCTGAACATTCAGCTTCAAGTTAAACTCCTCATTTCCAGCGTGTTCTGGTGGTGTCTAATTAAAAATGCAAAAACCTAATGTTATTCAACATTGTATCAAAGAACAGAAGCTCTAAGGAAGACTTGGATAAACCTTATAAATCCATTGACAACTAAGCACATTCCTTGGTCATCTATTGTCGTAATACAGGGAAATAGCCGGGTCAAAATGCAGATTTATAAGAACTAGCATTCCTAATATGAACAGAAATGCCTTATTTCATATTTATACAGCATTCAAGACAATGGGGTCCTGATTCTGATTCTGTCTGGGTACTGATTGTCATTCAAATAGAGACACATTTTCAAAAGACATCAGGGTTAGATTTTGAAATGTTTACTACCCACAACTGGAGGACAGATTTTTAAGAGTTCAGCCTATTGGGGTCAAAGGCATGATCGAAAATCTGGCTACCTAATTTGGTGCCTAAGTGAGAGCTGAGCTGTCTTGAAAATCTGACTCTAGTTGTGGGTGCTAACTCCTGCTGAAAACGCATGGCCTTAGCGTCTTCATGAAATATTTCTTATCTAGGTGCCTTTTGCAGTGTGTCCAACCCAAACACTGCAGCATTTGTGCTATTGCAAGAAAACCTGAAAGTGAAACTGACTAGAAATACAAGTAACTAGGCTAATTTCCTTGTCCAGGCTGAGTGATACAAAAAGATAAACCAGGTTCAACAGTACTGAAAAAGATAGTTTAAAAAAAAAAGCTTTATTTTTTTCTAATCTGTGGCGGCTCTCCAGCCCAGATTAGTGTTTTCATTCAACAAGTTTCTTGTTTAATCCAAACAATAGCTACCCTGACTATTACAACACTCCATGGCTGCTCTGAAATAATGCCTTTCTATCATTAACTTTCAGAGAGTCACAAACGATTTATTTCTCTACAGCTCTATTTTTTTAAAGTCAAGGGAAAACATATGTCCAGCTAAGGGTGCTGCTAGTCTAATATTAAACCCACAGTAAGGAGGGAAATCGAGAGTGCAGTTCGTGTTTACCTCCATTCTCCCCCTCTACCGTTGCTGTGTCTCCTCACTGTGTTTATAACATGCCATGGGTGCTGCAATATCCAGACACATGCAAAGAGGTGGGTTGAGGATGGAGTTTTTGCTTTGAAAGGGGGAGGGGGGGTACACTGACAGGGTCCTGTAGGCTTTAAATTGGGCCCCTTATTCACCAACTTTGTGTTGATAAAGGAGAATTTAGAAGGACTCTTCCCCCCCCCCCCCTTTCCTTCCACCCCGGTCCTGGAGCAGCCATTTCATAGCTGTTGCTGTAACAGTGTCCACAGCCCAAACAAGTGGCCCAATTTTTCACAAGAGCTCAGGCCCCCCCTGAGTGCTGAACTCCTTTGAAAACCTGGCCATAAGGTGTCACCGTGGGGGAGCTGCTGGGTCCTCAGCTCTTTTGAAAACCAGAAATCTGGGCCAGCGGATCTAGGTAGAGAGTAGTTTACCCAACCACCCACTTCCCCCAAATAATGGCAGCAAAATGCAGCAGTGTCTGTGTTTGTATGTAAAAATGGAGGGAAGAGAAAATCAGAGGAATGGAAGCCACGAGCCTGTTGCTTGGTTTTGCTCCAGTGAAAGGAAATTGCTTAAAGGAACAGGGCCACTTCATCTCGCAAACAGAAAATAAATAATTATCTAGGAATTGCAGGTTCTATACCTGCTGCTGAGTCCTCTGCCCCCTTGTGTGGCCTTACGCTCTGCATGATCATGAAACGTGGTAACATGTTTTTCTTTCTGCTGGTGCTGCCTCAAGGACCCAGACAAACCCCAGGCGAAACTGACTATCCAGGGGAAACCATGAAACTGACTATGTACCAAGTGCTGTCATGCTGAAAAAGGGACACAAAATAACTTATCCAATCTTCCAGCTGCAGTAATTTGAGATGTTACAAGTAATAATGCAGGGCATTAAAAACGCCAGACTTCCAGCACTAGATAGCTTACGCTCAAATAAATTGGTTAGTCTCTAAGGTGCCACAAGTTCTCCTGTTCTTTTTACTCTTGCTACACTGTCAGGCGAGGAAAGTTGTGCTGATCTTCCAGTCTAAATGCCCATTAAGGTCGTATCTTTGCCCTGAACCGTTGTGCTATTCAGTCATAATGGGCTTCAGGCAGGTAAGAGCCCAGAATGTGTGTGCAAAGTGCAGGATCTTCGCTACCTTCTGCCTGTCACTAACACTTTTCTGATTTGATGCCGTGTGCGGCTGGGCTGCTTCAAGTTGTGGGTTGCTTGATTACCGCTGAGTTCCGTACCGTTGCTTTCGTATAGGTTTCATGTTCGTTGGGTTGGGTTTTTCCGTTGTACCACGCAGCACCGGCTTGGGCTGATCTGTGGGTTTGGGACGATGGGTTGCACCGACGGTTTGGGGGTTGCACCGGGGGTTGGGAGTTGCACGGGAGCGGTGGGATTGCATCGACTGTTGCGGGGAAGGCACTGGGTCTGAGGGGTTTGCACTTTCAGGGATGGTTTGGGGGAGGGCTGCACCGGGGCTGGGAGGCTGCACTGACAGTTTGGGGGTTGCCCGAGGTCTTGAGGGGGTTGCCCTCAGGATGTGGGGCGTTGCACGGGGGCGGAGCGGTTGCCCGGAGGATTTCGGGGGGTGCACACAGTTTGGGGGCGTTACAGGTAGGCTGCGGGGTGCACCGACGGCGTGGGGCCCTGCAGTGAGGATTTGGGGGCATTGCACGGGGTTGCACTGAGGATATGGGGGAGCTGCACTGAGTTTGTCCGGCTCCGGCGCTTCCCCGCTCTTGCACAGGGAGCTCGAGGCTGCGGGCTGCTCGCGGCAAAGGGGCTGGGAAGAAGCCGCCTCATTTACATGCGGGAGGAGCGGTAGCCAATGAAGAAGCGTCTCGGGTGCCCCAGACCTAGACGGGCAGGCTCGGCGGCCTACGGGCGCTCTGAGGGGGCGGGGCCGAGCGGGGGCAGGCGGGGGTCTCGGGGCCGGCTCCGGCCCGGCGCTTGGTGTCAGTCCTAGCCCGGCAGCGGCGGGAGCGGGAGGAGGCGGCAGGTACCGGCGCCCCCGGGGTGGCGGGACCGCGGCTTAAAGCGGGGGCGGTCCCCCCGGCACCGTCCGCCTCTGGGGCAGTCCCCCCGCCCCTAGGGGCAGCCCCCTCCCATAGTGAGGGGCAGGGCCCCCCCCCCCCACCTCCTAGGGGCAGCCCCCTCCCATAGTGAGGGGCAGGGTCCCCCCCACCTTCTAGGGGCAGCCCCCTCCCATAATGAGGGGCAGGGCCCCCCCCACCTCCTAGGGGCAGCCCCCTCCCATAGTGAGGGGCAGGGCCCCCCCGCCCCCTAGGGGCAGCCCCCTCCCATAGTGAGGGGCAGGGCCCCCCCCACCTCCTAGGGGCAGCCCCCTCCCATAGTGAGGGGCAGGGCCCCCCCACCTCCTAGGGGCAGCCCCCTCCCATAGTGAGGGGCAGGGCCCCCCCCACCTCCTAGGGGCAGCCCCCTCCCATAGTGAGGGGCAGGGCCCCCCCCACCTCCTAGGGGCAGCCCCCTCCCATAGTGAGGGGCAGGGCCCCCCCCACCTCCTAGGGGCAGCCCCCTCCCATAGTGAGGGGCAGGGCCCCCCCCACCTCCTAGGGGCAGCCCCCTCCCATAATGAGGGGCAGGGTCCCCCCCACCTCCTAGGGGCAGCCCCCTCCCATAGTGAGGGGCAGGGCCCCCCCCACCTCCTAGGGGCAGCCCCCTCCCATAATGAGGGGCAGGGTCCCCCCCACCTTCTAGGGGCAGCCCCCTCCCATAGTGAGGGGCAGGGCCCCCCCGCCCCCTAGGGGCAGCCCCCTCCCCATAGTGAGGGGCAGCTTCATGGGCAACTTTGGGTCCAGGCTTCCCCCCCACTGCACCCCAAGTTTCTCCCCTCCCCTAGAACAGCCCCCTGCTTCCCCCTTCCTGTCTCCCCCAAACCCTCCTCCTTACCCCTTACACTCGCAGACCGCGCCCTCCCCTCCACCTTGTATGACTTCTGCATGGATGTATGTTGGGAGAAGAATTACATCACCCAAAGGAACATTATGGGGAGTGTGGGTGTTTTGGGGGGGAAGGGGGAGGATGAATTACACCCCCTCCAATAGGGGAAGTTTATAAAATGAGATGGTTTCCATTTTAATATTTCTGCCGAGAGGAAAGTGAGGGGGGATATAATTCCCCTGCCCTCCCTCCCCCCCAATAACCAACCAGTAACATAGAGACCCTGGTCTAGGAGGTCATGAAGAACTGTGGACAGAACTGCTGTACTATTGCATTGTGTATATTTATTGAAAGCGCTGTGTAAGAGCCAGGTGGTAATTGTAACATTGGAGGAAGGTAATTGAGGAGGCATGGAGGAAAGGGGACGAAGGAACTTGGTGGGATGTGGGATCAGGAAGAACCTGGAGAACGGGTGGGTTATTTGTGCTGTGGATAAAGGATCCCTGGTAAGTACCACAGGAGGAGCCTCCTGTGTATGGAAGGTGTGTGCGATTGGAGTATCTGTGTAATTGTCGTGGTCCTTACCCTTGGGAGGTAGCTCTATCTTATGCTCTGCTCCTAACCAAGGATTTCAAATTGTTTTTTACAAAACACTTTTATCTGTATAAATGCAATTATGCAAGGATAGGGAAGGCAGTGTCCGTTGGTTGTGCTAGGTTTTTTTTTTTTGCTTTAGGATCTGCTGGCTGGGGTTACTTTTTTTTGTTGGGGGGAACGGAATGTTAAAAAAAAAAAGTCAGTTTAAACTCTTGTGATGTGCCCTTTGTACTCTTGGAGAGTAGGCAGAATCTGCGGGTGCTGTTGAATTCTGAAAGAGCCAGGTGAAAGGACCGGATTAAATCAAACCTTAAACAGATGATTGAGGGTGAGGGGGAAGTATGTTTCAGTTTTCACAGTACAGTCATATCGGATCTACCCTGTGCGTGCCTCCAGCAAAATCAGAGTAGATGCAGAATCTGTTTTAATCTCACTCTGCACGGAAAAAAAGTGAGTTAAGAGTCTTTGCTTTGAATATTTGGTCTAATTGTGTTACAACTGTGATATTTAAATATCATTTTGATCTGGAAATTTTAAGTTAAATTGACTCTGCATCCACCCTGTTATTATTCCAGTCATTTAAAAAGTTATATATAGATTAATCTTCTTTGTCCTATATCTGAGATTTCACCTGTTTTCAGACTGAAATGTCAAACAATTTTAGATCAACTGATTGAGAAGTGGTCTACTTTCACTATAGGCAGCCCTGTATCCTTTGCTGAAATACTGTTTTGTAACTTCCTACAGCAGTGCTCTTCAATGAATCGGAACATGGTCTGCAGCCATGATAATGGTGCACTAGGAGAGGATGTTTTTTAATCCAGTTATGAAAGCACAGTGTTGTCACAAAATGAGGTTCCTGTGTAATGACACTTACCTAAAAATGTCCCATGGATTTTTAAAGTAAGCATAGAGAATATAACTCAGTGCAATTATCATATATAACCCAAAATAAACATGATTGAAGGCTCTTGCCCTTGCTTTTTCTCTCATTCCATAGCCCAAATAGCTCGGGTAAAGTTGCTATTTTCCTGCTGCTAACTGCATATTCAGACGTGCATATCAGTGCCACAAAGGAATATTATTTACCTGAAGAGCTGTAAGAGCCCTTGAAGGGTAAATTCAGAAATAATATGTAATGTCTCCAGATAATTAATTCTGGTTCATATTTCCAGTGCTATATTCAAGGTTCCTTCTTTGATGCACCATTTAATTGATCCTGTCTGTGAGTGAAATTGACCATCTTAAACAAACCCGAGCTTTGCTATGTTCAGTACCACAGTGTAGACAATGCCCTTAAGGTGCCAGTTTGGGGAGTGTCTTTTCATCAGATGAGTGAATTGATTCCATTTAAATATTGCTTCCTCAAGTATCAACCTTTTTTTTTGACAGATCATTTAACTCAAAAACTTTCTCTACATGGTGCTGGGAAAGATGCTTATACTTGATTTCAAACACTTAGGTTTGGCACTATCCACGGTGACTGTGTTAGAAATGTTTCAGAGGAACAGCCGTGTTAGTCTGTATTCGCAAAAAGAAAAGGAGTACTTGTGGCACCATAAATAGGATTGAAAATACTGTTTACCCCATCCTCATTGATTAATCAAGTTGTATTAGAGAGAGGGTTACCTGGAACCATGTCTGAACACTGCCCCATAAATATAATTGTGGACCAGGAACCAGAGAAATGCTGTTTGGCACAGGTTAAAACAAGACTGGCTCCTTTTGGCAGACTTCATAAAGATGCAGTTGGGTTGGGTCAAAATAAGGTATTCCTAAGTGGAAAATGAATGAGGGCAAAGGATGTTGCTCTCAATCTACAAATTCTGCTTTGAGTCCTGTATGTTCTGGCTTTTAATCTTTTTGAATTCTATTTAGATTCAATTTTAAACACTGTAATATACGTCACAGGCTCTTGAATTACAGCAAGCATTTGAGGGGTATAAAAAACAAGGAGGCAGAAGAAATGATACTGAGATCCAAAACATAGTATCAAGTAGCGGTGGGATGAAACTGAGAAAAGAACAATTTGTTTGCAGTGCTGTGGGTTTTTTTTTTTTTTTCAGAACAAAGATGTAGTCCCTGCCCTGATGATCTTATGATGTAATATTAGATGCAAAGTCATGAATGAGGGCAACAAATATTTAGGGTGTAGGAGGATGAAGGGGAGTGGAAGGACAAAGTGTTGCAGTAAGATCACACACTTAATTTAGGCACAAACATGTCTTGGTATTAGAGTTACTTTAAAAAAAATGTTTGGGGCATTTAGGTTAAATAGCAGGAAAAAATACCAAACAGTAGGATCAGTTACTGTGCAGTAATCTTCCAAGGGGTTGAAGCCCCACTGGCTGAATCCAGGAGGTAAATGTGCTTAGTGGTTAGAGCAGGGGACTTGAGAGACAGAGCAGGGTTTTGTGCCTGCCTCTGTCACTACATTTTGTCCCCTAGGGAAGTCACTTCAACTCCTTATCTCTGGTTTTCCCCATCCATAAAACAGGATTAAATACCCATTTGGCTATGCAGTGTTTTGAGAGCCTCTAATAAAATTATCTGTACTTACAAAGTATTTCAAACTGAGTTGGACAAAACACTAAAGGATGATGTACTATAGAGAAAAGCCCTAATTAGGCAGGGAAGGGACAAAATAACACTGTAGGTGTGTTCCATTTCTGACTCTTACTATGGCCTGGGCTACACTTAAAACTTAGGTTGACATAGCTACAGCACTCTGAATGCTTCTGTCGATTTAGCTACTGTTGCTCAGGGAGGTGGAATTCCTACAGTGATGAGAAAAAACCCCTTCCGTTGCTGTAGTCCACCTCTATGCTACAGGGTTACAGCTGCATAGCTGCAGCACCATACCTATGCTGCTGTAACAGCGGAAGTGTAGACAACTATACTCTACACAGTGATGTACATTTTACACATGGCTTTACAAAACAAGGCATAATCCTTATCCTGAAGAACTTATATCCTAATGTGGACGAGACAGAGACAGATGCAAGGCTATATGGAGATAAAGATGAGGGAAGGAGAATGAGGAGGGCTAGTTGGTGAAGAGAATGAGGATTCTTGGGGAGGAGGGATTCAGAAAAATAAAGGGTGGGGCTGGCAGATTTTTCTAAGGCCAGTGGAGAGTGTGAGAGCGAGAGTAAAATTGATAGTAAGAAAGATGAGGGAAGCAGCAAGGCAGGAGAACTGGGAGGAATGTAGGAAGGAGGTGTGGGAGGGAAGACATGGAAGTGTAGGAGGAGATTAGATCCAATGTCATTGGGGCTGAGTCTATGAAGGGACTTGAAGTTGAGGAAAACAAGCTTGGATTTGATACGTGTAAGGAAGGGTGGGATTTTAGGAGAAGGGTAACTTAATCAGAGCAATGACCAAGGAAGATGACTTCAGCATGAGCTTTTTGAAGAGGCTAGAAAGGGGAAAGTTACAGTAAATGAGGCAAGAGCTGAAAACCCTTGTCCTCACCTTGCTTATCGGTGAGACTAGTGAGGGAAGAGTGGACTTTTGTGAGACGTTACTGGAATAAGTAACAATTTGAGTGAGAGACTGCATACATAGGAAGAAGAATCACGGATGATCTCAAAGTTGTGAGTATGGGAAAGAGGAAGGATGAAGTTTTCAATGATAAAGAAGGCAGGTGTTGCCCACCCAGAACCCTGAGCAAGTCACACCCCTTGATTGCAGTATAGACATAATGATAAAAAGGGAGAAGAATCCTTTTGAGTTGGCTGGGAGTGGGTTGTCAGTGATGGAAGGCACAGTACCCTCAATGGAGAAGGCCAAAGTCTAAACAACATGCTAGCTCAATCTAAGACAAGTCCACACAACAGAAGGCGAGAGGGACACAGAGGAGAAGGCCAGGGAAGGATGATTTTAAGGAGAGATGTGAAGACAGGGAAGGGCCAGTAAAGTGAGTCTTTCAGGGAAAAGGAGAGTTGTGTGGAAGGGAAAAAGATAGATTTGAGAGGAGACAGGAAGAAACTGCTATAGTCCTAGGACTTTCGCTAAAGGCTTGGGATACTAACTAGTACCTAGTGTATCCATTTGAATTCACGACAGTTCTGTCTGTTAGGCAACTGTGAGACCCCATGTGTTAACATCCTTTGAATTAAGTAATAGCAGTTTTATTTAATATCTATTTATAATACAGTTGTTAGACTATTTAATGTTCTAGCTTACTAAATCGATATTTATATGGGGAGCGTTTCTGAGTTATTTTGAACACCTTTTTAAAAGCTTTTTCATATGTTGTGCGATGTAATAGAGAGTAAAAATATGCTCCCAAGAAAGAACTTTTATCCTAAATTTAAGCTCAAACAGTTAAATAATAAACCCCTGAAAAGAGATTAATGGGAGCAGTCACAAATCAAACTGTATCATTCATAAACATCAATATGTTACTACATAACAAAGTGGGCTTTAACGGCAAGGTTGCTTAAGTTTTGTGTGTGAGCCAGGCTAGGAAGGAGCATTTGCCCGGGGGATTAGTTCATGGGTATTCGCTATTAAGACTGAAAGAAATCTTATAGGTGGTCTGGTACTTCCCCCTGTAGTGATGTTTCAGGTCCCTAAAGGGGAATCTCCTTTAATACTTCTGTAAAGTTTCCGAATTTCTCTAAGTGTTGTTGTACACTTAGCTGTATAAAATTAGGGAGAATAAAAAGTTCCGGGGCTGTTGCTGCCTTAATTTATTTAATTGAATAACACTTGGGGTGCGCTTGCCAATGTTGGCTAGAAGTAGTTAGGTGCCCAACTCCTGCTGAAATACTATAAGCCGAGCACCTAACTAATCTACACATCTTTTAATTTATTTATTTTTTTTAAATCTCACCCTTCATTTTGTGTCTGATATTGGACCTCCTCTCCCCCCCCCCCCCAAAAAAAAAGATTAATTGGTTTAAAAAAATGTATTGTGACATGGAAAAGTGTCTGTAGCTACATGGTTCTGTAAATGTTCAGTGCTTTATGGAAATAACAGCCCCTGAAGAATTTACATCTAAAATGTACGGGCTATTTTTGATATATTGAGATTGTGTAAATGTGGTTGTTGTCATGACAAAAACCACATAAACATGTTTTGAAAGCATCCCCAGTAGTTACAGAATTCTATGTATAAAAGCTCTGATCCCCTGCACCGTTGGGTCCTCAGTCAGTGATTGAAATTGTTTTTCAGACACGGTGTCCAAAAAAGTACAGGGACTACTTAAAATTACATTAATCAAGAACAATTTGCGGGCAGTAAGATTATACAATTATTATTAATCCAGAACTACGGACTGTCCCTTATTTAAAAGTTCACTTGGTTTTTCCCCAAAAGTATAGCGTTCAGACATTTGATTAGAACACAGATAGTAAACTAATAGCTCCCAGAGGCTCTGACCAGGATTGAGCCACGTTGTGCAAGGTGGTGTAAACTACTGTAGTATTTGTATTTCAACGGTATAGAATAATCAAGTGACGGTGGCCCAGCCTCACAAGTGGGCGGGTTGTGTATTCTTGTTTGAAACCTGTTGCATGAGTGAATTTTATGAAGCGCTGGTGCACAGCAACACTGACACAGAGGGAAGCTTTGCAAAAACTACTTTTAAAAACAGTGTGGTCTGTTTTGAAAATAAGGCGTCAAGAGAGTTAGCGAAAAGAAAAGGAGGACTTGTGGCACCTTAGAGACTAACCAATTTATTTGAGCATGAGCTTTCGTGAGCTACAGCTCACTTCATCGGATGCATACCGTGGAAACTGCAGTAGACATTATATACACACAGAGACCATGAAACAATACCTCCTCCCGCCCCACTGTCCTGCTGGTAATAGCTTATCTAAAGTGATCATCAAGTTGGGCCATTTCCAGCACAAATCCAGGTTTTCTCACCCTCTGTCCCCCCCCCCCCCCACAAACTCACTCTCCTGCTGGTAATAGCCCATCCATAGTGACCACTCTCTTCACAATGTGTATGATAATCAAGGTGGGCCATTTCCTGCACAAATCCAGGTTCTCTCACTCCCTCACCCCCCTCCAAAAACCACACACACAAACTCACTCTCCTGCTGGTAATACCCTTCAGGGTTTTGAGCAGCTCTGACCGCCACTTGGGGGAGCTATAATAGCTTTAAACTGCAGATACCTGCTTTGATTCCATTCAAATAAATGGGAAACAGGAAAAACTAGCAAGAAAAAAGCTATAACTTATTTTCTGTAGGTTACTGGGACATAGAATAATGGTGGGGGGTTCTATAAAGCCTGAAGCACTGGTTGCACTTGGTCTGGTCAGTCATATGAGTAACAAGGTTTTTTTCTGAACAGCAATTGCAACTGAAATAATTTTTTTGGGCCATCCAGACTTGGGATGATGCAGGCGCTCTGCTTAACTCTCTCGTTAAAAGGCCAAACTGACTGTAGTTTTCACTATAGCCCTCAACTTCACAAAGAGTATTCCTGTTAATGATGAAAAATAGAATACAAGAAGAGTAGTTATAAAAACACTTCTCACTCAGCCAAACTACAGCCAGTGTCCCCTCTTCTCTGATACAGTTGATAAGATTTCTGACATGTGGGTTGCCACTCCGATCCCAGTGTAAACGATTATTGCCTTGACTCTGTGAACTAGTTGCTGTTTCAAAAAGAGAGGTTTTTAAGTTTAAAACATGCTCTCCCATCCAACGATGAAATGTGCATGTCCATGAGAACACTCAGGTCCCTGAGCATCATCTGAGGTATTGAAGACCTCCCATATTGCTGGCAGTATAGAGAGCTGAAAATGCCCCTTTTTTCCAATTAGACTTTAAATTTGCAGTATGTTACTTTTCAAAGACATCTGAGAGAGGTTTTGCTGTACACCTGATTGAGTGCATAAATATAAAAATCACCTTGTGTTGTGTGGAGATCAGTGGTGAGATTATCCCCTCTGGACTTCCTACCATGGAGGAAGGAAATTAGTATAAAACCTGCTCTTCTTGACCAAATTTGGTTGAAAATATCATCCCTCCACCTCCTGAGCCAGTGGGAGGGGTGGCTTCTGCAATCTCCATATGAGTGGAGGGGAGGGCTCGTTTGGGGAGAAAGTCACCTCCCTGCAGAGATCTTTCCACTTCAGATAATGGTAATGCTTTCTCAGCTTGAGAGAGAGATAGATATAAAAATGTGCTCTGCTGTCGACCCCTGACTCTTCTAGGAAGATGGAGGGAGGCCCAGCTGAAGGCATGAAGAAGAGTCATCATGAAGGAACCGTGCTGCTGGTGGAGAGTCAGTAATGTCGACACAGTGAACATACCATCCTAAAGATGCTACCAGGATCTGTGCAGATAATTCTGTGGCTTTTGGAACATCCATAGCTTATTGGAGCCGAGCTGCACTACCCACCCTTCCCAAGTCCCATGTCTGATTTGGAGAAAACTGAGCTGACACTCATGGCATTTCCGGGCCTTCCCAAAGGAAGCATGACTTGGCCGTGCAACAATCTTGTATTTCAGTATATACAGGAATTATTGTTCGCCCTGGTGCTTAGGATTCAGTATCAACACTAAACCATTTATGTACACAGGGCTTAAAGAAGTCTCAGGTGTACAGCTATTACTTGGGCTGCCCCACCATAATGCCTGGTGGCTCCTGTCAGATTGCTTAACAGTGGTGCTATAGTTTGCTGTGATGGAAAAACATTGGGTTAATTGGTAGTTACTTTTCCTCCTTGTGGTTACACCTGCAGTCTTTCTCGAGCCCTAAGTTCACCATTAAACAGTACAGACTCTTCTGACTTTACAGGGAACTACTTTTACTGTGGATCCAGCCTTCCCGTTTATACCAACCTCCGTTGTCTTGTAAACACTTTAAAATATTCAGTTGCGTCTGCATCTCAGCCAGTCATTTACCACATTTCACTTGCAAATTTCCCTCATGATTGTAGGATAAGATTAATTTACGCTCATAAGCCACGTCAACTAGACCACTGATCTCTAGTGTCGTGGCTAGAGCAGAGGCCTGAGGAGTCCGCATAAGTTTTATTGCCAGGTCTGTCACTAACCTTTGTATCACTTAATATCTGTGGGCCTCCATTTGCCCCTCTGGGAAATGGGTAGTATTTGCCTTTCAGTGATCTCTTATGCGTGTAGTTTGTAAGTCACCATGAAATCCTTGGATTAAAGGTGCAGTATATGTGCACAATATTATAGTAGCAGAGTGTAGGATTTCTAATATAACAGGCGTTTCGGGAGCTAGGATTCCCTAAATTACAGATCAAACCACTTGGGAGGCCCACGATTCTGCAAATACTAAAGCGGATACTTAACCTCAGTGCCTAAAGTTAAGCACATGTGTAAGTCTTTGCAGATTGGGGTTTAGTGATCATTAGCTTTCTTCTAGTCTCCCTTTATATCCCCGGGCTAAACTCTTTCCTATCCTTGTGCTCTCCTTACCCTATGGAATCTGTAGAGTGTATTCTCTGGGACTGGCTGTGGCCTGTCAAGCAGCAACAGAGTTCCTCCAGATGGAGTCTTGCTATTTTCTCTCTTCTTTTTAAACTGAAACACTGGGTTTTCAAAACTCGTCCTCCGTTTTAAAGCAGCTCTGAAGAGATTCCTTATCATTGTGGATTTCTCATTTTAAGAGCTGCTGCTCTGTGCTAATGCTGATTAAATTCATGACCATACTAAAATACTCATCCCAGATGGCCTGTGCTCATTTTCACTCTAATTCTCTGCTGAGCTGTTTGCTTTGACTCCTGAGATTTCTGCTGGCTTTCCATGTCCTTGCCCTTTCCCAGGTAGAGTGAGTTTGAGGTTGGTAAATTGGTTAACAAATCCCAACCTGTGGTTGTTACACATGGAAACCCCCACAGCCAGAATAGTTGCCACCCAAGCAAATGTATCCTTTCATAACGTCTATTTTATAATTGTATATCTAAACATATGCAAAGTATGTTAGATGTTTTCCTGGAATGTGTGTATTAAAAGAATGTCCAGGTGGTCATCATTTCATATATTTTGGTTCTTACTGTTTATACAGTAACTTCTTGGCCATCTGATACAGAATAGAGTCCTTATTCCCCACTTAGCAGCACTCTGGCTTGCTGTAGTGTAGCTCCTGAATGCTAGATGGCTGGTACTGAGCAATTCTTTTTAAAGTACCTTTTTATTTTTAATTTAAAACTAACTGGAAACACTTGTTCCAGAGGAAAAACTAAATGGATATGGAATTTGCAAACAAAAGGTAATAAAGTTGGGGCTTATAATAAATAAATATGAAATCTCCTCACACCAAGTGGCTTTTCACTAGTGCTCAGTGTTGGCCTAATTGGTCTCATTGGGAATCTTTATCCTGGATTTCAGCAGGAGCGGTGTTAGGTCAACGCTGAGTGCTTCTGAAAATCTCACCCAGGTTAGGCACTGGAGATACGCATTGTTCCTCTGGTGAATTAGGTTTAGCTTTCTTTCCAGCGTCCAGAAACGTGCATGTGTGCTCGTGTTCCTCTGGCTGTACTCCGTTTGAGGCTGTGTTTTGATTATGGACATTGAAATTAAAATAATCTAGAGCTATTCTTAAGAAAAAGTGACCAAGGAAGACAAACCAGAATAGATGGTAAAAAAAGATTGCAGTAACAGAATAGCAAGCAGAGGGTAGTCAGATATTTTAAATATTTTCACACCTTTTTAAAGATGACCTTCTGTAACCTGATTGGGCTGCCTGTTATAATGTTATTATTCCTAACTTGTGAAAACCTTTGAAATCACACTCCCTATTATTATGTATTTATATTTAGGTAGTGTTTGCTAAGCATGATGCCATAATGTAATGCTGGGTTCATAATTACCCCCACAGTTGCCAATGGCAGGAATAACAGGTGTGGTGTCCGTGTTTATATATTTTATGTGAGCATCCTCACCAGGCTCTCACCCACTCAGGAAGCAAGAAATTGAAAACCAGAGGTTCAGGAAATAGCATATTGTATTGCATGTGTGTGGGTGCTCTTAAATTCTGTCTTCTGTAACCTTTCCATGCTGATGGAAATTCAAAATGGGAATCAGGAAGTTTCACAGGTGATTTTAAATTCCATCTCATTGGTGGAAGCTGTAAAATTCTCTCTTTTTTTGGAGGAAAGATTGACCATGGATGTTTCTGGAGTTTTGTCTTGTGTAATATAAATCTCTCCCTTAAAGGAACTGACATTATGAAATAACATTAAGAATCTGGCATTAGATTTAGTTTTTAAAATTAAAGGTGACCTTCCTTCCTTGAGCCAAGATGTTATGTCTCGGCTGGGTATGAGCATGCTGAATGTTATGTAAGAATATGCCTGTTAATTGGGATCCTTGTAACGTGAATACAATGGGTTGAGTCACAAGGAACTTTGCCCATGCTAGTCCTTTATCTTTAAACAATTTGGAAAAATTTAAAATCAAGGATCCACTTGAAGACAGAATTTGTTTGTGCATTTTTTGTTATTGGCACAAGTGGCTTTCTAAACAACACCTGAATAAGTAGGCAAATTATTCTTTTAGGCTTGTACTGTACTTTGAACTACACATCCATATAACTCCTATACCTCTTTAAAATGTCACTGCTGTTGGTGTGATTAGGTAAGGCTAGTACTGTCTTTAGTCCATCCTTCTTAGGGATGCAGGCAGACCCCACCAGTTCTGCTGTCTGTTGGCAACAGTATGGTGGGTACTCTTAGAGCAGCAGGATATTGGGCTATACCGTTCGCTTTCTCCTATTGCTTAAATGTGAGGGTGGCTTTTTATTCAACATATTTTTAAAAACTGGTTCTGACTTGGATTCTAACTAAAACCACTAGAAAGTTACAAGGATATTAGGTGGGCAGAATGATTAGCATCTGTGGCTAGGACACATGCTCTCATATTAGCTGCACAACATGTACTGTGCTTCCTCATGCTCTCTTTATTCTTAAACTGCTTTCAGCACTGTTTGGTAGGTAGCTCTTCTGTTGCACTGAGTTCTCTTCAGAATTTGTACTTCCTGCCAATTTGGGAACAGACAGGGTTGGCAATAGTATATAGTTAAGTACAGTTGTCAGGTACCGTAAGCTAAGATTACATTTGCCTCTTGCCACATAGTCTTGTAGTCTGAAAGCAGATCACCAGGACCAGGGAAATTCCAGTGCTAGTGCATGGGTCCTCAGTGAAGTCTTCGCAGCTGTGCTGAAATAGTTTTGTATGCTGTAATTAGTCCCACAATATGGTGTGCTGTGCAGGATGGAAAACACTGCCAGGGAAGTGGGTATTTCTCAATGGAGTGTAGCATGTATTTAAGGTCTTCCCCGACCCCGCAATCCTGGCTAATGTTGGACTTCCAATTATCCTTGCTTCTTGGGAAAACTGTAAAGCACAATAGGAACATAAGATTTGCCACACTAGGTTTATAAGATGATTGATACTTTGCTTCTGGCAGTACACTGTGCTTGGTACTTAGGAGGAAGGCAAATCCATAATGCGCTTATTCAATTATTATTGTACATGGGAGGATGGGAATCCCTTTCTGTCTTCTATTTTCTTATGATAGTGGTACTGTTTAGTTAACCTGGCACAATGCTCCTTTTAGTGTTCCCTAATTAGTTTAATTGTTCTTGGATTAGAAATGAAACCATGAATGTAACTATGCCAAAATGCCAATGGTCGCCTATAGATGGTGCTGTAATTACAAGTTCAGATAAGGTTGCAGGCAACTTGGTGGCTGAGACCTCTAAATATAAATGAAAGGGAGCTTTGATTGAAGAGCTGCTCTTATGCACCATCAGTATTGTTGGGATTCCTTTGGCTGTTATACACTCTTTTTTATAAGATGCCCATCCACTGTAGTATGTGAGTGCATTGTATATAATCTAAACAATTGGATACGTTTCCCCAATAGGAGGCTCTGTGTCCTATGTATCTTAAAAGCTAACAACCTAAATTAAGAAAACATCAGCCAGGAGACTAATTGCTAGAAGAAAGAGATCCCAATACCTGTTGGCTGCTTTAAAAATGAGCATTTAAAAATGCTTTTTACCATTTGTGCATATCTTTAGTAGGCACCTGAAAAACCAACAAGTTATAGGGTTGAAAGATTCCGGGTCACCCAGGTGTTTGATTCTCTGATGGTAGCTGTAACTTCCCAGGCGAGGTAGTGAGCCTTCACTGCTCCCCTGACTGGGAAGGAATAAACTGGAGATTGCACAGGGGCCCCTGAAAAATGCATGTAGTCCTGGTTTCTGTGATTCCCCTTGAGAAACAGCCAGCCTTAACTATGAGCTAACTGATGATAATCTAGAAGTGCATTGGGTTCATTTTAGCCCAGTGACTCATAATTCACAGTGTGCATTCGGTTCAACAATGTACATTGCAACTTTCATTAAAAAGGAGCTGTTTTGATTGTTATGACTTTGTGTGGTATATTTGCTGGCTTCTTGCATAACGCCCGCACTAGGAGATAAGTATACTGTCACAAATGTGATTAAACTGGTGTTAATTTGCAATGCATAGCTTTCCCCCTGTTCTTAGAAGCTTTCCCCCCGTTCTTAGAAGAAAACATATGAATGTTAGTCCAAAAGCTATTCTGAAAATTGCTGTACAAAGTTGTGAATCTTTGAATTCAAATTCTGGCACATCTTAAAGTACATACCTGACTTATTTCCTTGTTTTTAATGGAATTTTGTTGATCTGAATTAGAGATACAAACGCTTAAAGGTACATAGAGAAAAATGGAGTTCCAAAAATAGTATGACTGTAATTAAAAAAAAAAAGAGAGAGAGAGAGAACTTTTTTCTATAGAGGCCCAAATGTAACATTTGGGCAGATGCATGGCTAAGATTGAATTGAACTTTATTTGGAGCTGCCTTCGTGTCTCTAATTCTGAAGTGGTTTCAGGAAGAACACTATGTGCCTTCTTGGGAACTGAGTCAGGTCTCAAAATAAATGACTAATGAAGTAATACAGTACTAAAGATTTCTTTTTATCAGATTTGCACAGCAAGGCTAGTGGAGAAATCTGTTGCTTAATAGCAACCAAGTAGAGTGCAAATTATTTTATTTATTTCATTGTTGTTGTTCCAATACAGATCTGAAACCCTGCAGCTGCATAATTTGGTTTGGAAGACAGAGAGCCAGTGTCAGGTTTAAAAAGGTTATATTTTCTCAAATCCAAATTGCAGTTGGTTACGGAATCAAAGACAATTTATCTCTGACTTCACTCTGCAGAGAATGTAACTTAGGGGCTGTATTACAGGCATCTTAAAAAAGCCTGTCACCAGGGGGGGAAAATCACTTCTTTCCCTCTGTCCTGGTGTATGTCAACATTTTGGTCAGTCAATTTTCTTTAAAAACAAAAAAAATCCGCTTTCTCAATCAAAGGCAGGCAAAAACACATTAAACGGTGAAGGGAAACTTCAGCTGTTGCATCCACCCCCTTCCGTTTTCATTATCTAATCAACACACAGCTGCTTAATTACTTGAGTGCCATTTAATGGACCCTGTGTACCTATAGCTACTCTGCTAACTGACATGGTTGTGGTTTTAAAGGGACCTCTGCTCAAAATCTAGTCAATTTCAAAAAAGTTACAAGTAGCTTGAGGTCCTGCCCCTGACTCCCTCTGTCAGTTTACTTTATTTTATTATTGTGGTTTCGCAGACTTTTTTATTTAAAAAATGTGTTTGTCTCCCATGTTGCAGTGTGAAGGACATGCTGGGGGCCATGGTTTGTTGTGGGAAGCAAAATTGTCTATGCACAGAAAAGAGTGAAACTGGCTATACAAAATGCTGCAAAGAGATATTCCTCTTATTTTCTCAATTATATTAATCTTCAGTGACTTGTACTAGTTGAAAATGTTTGACAGAATTGTGCCCTTTTTTAAGGTTGATGGTGTCCCTTATTTAATAATGCTGCACAGAAGTAGCAAAAAAACCTTTTTCTTTAGCCTATGGGAAATAAACTGCAGGAGATCTGCATTCTTAAAATGTTGTTCTTGTAATTCGGTAAAGGCAAGCATTACAATATGTTTGGATGAGCATTTGAATTAGGCTCTGTAATACTCTCTTTGCACATTCTGAACTTAAACCTGGCTTTGAATAGAAGCTGGTTTTCTACATACCAATGTGGTGGTTTGTTTGTTTTTAACATAGTTTTTCTTTTGGGGAGGGGGGGGTGCATATGATGTGGCTTTCACTTGGTTTACAAATAAAATGGCTCATAATACAATAAACATGGGGTTTACAGATTCCTTACTTACTGAAATAAATTTTTAAAAAGGCTACCAAATGATATTCCCCCCTTAACAGCTTAGGTTAGGTTCATGGTTTAAAACTATGCCCTCTATTTACTTCTTTTTTTAAGTAAATTATGGTTTAGGATTAAGAATCCCATGCATTTATTTTTATATAGCAGTTGGCTGTTTGCTGTCATAAATTCCTGTCATGTCTATTGGCAGTTTCCCTCCCGTAGAGGAAAATCATTATTACTTCAGACAATTCCAACTGTTATATTGTGTTAGGGTGAAATCTTTTTTTGATTTATATATGTTTTTATGGCTAGACATTTTGTTCCTTTTTTTTCTTTTAACATAAAGTCCTTTCTTTTTTGTTCATACAAACACCCAGCGGAGATTTACAAAGTCCAGTTTCCATTTGGAGCTTGAAAGAGTCTGGCGTGATGATTTCTAGGAAGTGTGAATCAGGACTGATGTCATGTTTGTTTCGTTGAAATCCTAGCATGTGTAATACCTGTCTGTCTTCATAAGGTAGATTATACAGCTGCATCCTGTCCTCAGCTTTGCATAACCTTCTGTACACTGGATGTTAGCAACACCTATTTAGTGCAAATGGCTTGTAGTAAAATTCCACTTGGTAGTAAACACTTGGGTGGTAGCTGAGGGGTGGTTCGAAGAAAAACAACTTTAAGAAGGTTCCACTATATTTTTTAGACGGCCATTTTTTCCATGACAACATATGTGATGCCACATGTCTGGCAGTGGCTTTAGACAGTCTGAAAAATCATCAAAGTATAGAGGAAAATTAAAAAAAAAATGTCTGCAACCACAGAACATGGATGTAGAGAACATTCCAGAAAGTTGCTTCACAGCTGAAAATTGTCTTCTATCGTGCTTGTAATGATTGCCCAAGATTTTTCTAAAACAAGAGCCGGAATTCACTTCTGTACATATGACTGTTTCAAAATCTGGATAAGAAAAGCATTTCATAGTGGTGACTAAATGTTCTGGATTCTAGGCACACGAGCACAGGCTTGTAATCTATGCCTATTGTGGCCTACTTCATTTGCCTGGGTGCGTTGATTACCATCATTCTCAGACTGGAGAGTTGAAAATGTTAAATGAAAGCCAATGCTTTCCACTGCTCACACTAATGTGCTGGATTATGTTTGGGGAAACAACAGATTTGCAAGAATAAAAGATGCAGAAACAAGTTCTGCTTTTGATCAACTCCAGAATTCACAATGATTTAGCGGAGTTAAATCTGAGGACTGCAGTCCGCACGGGGTCCTTTTTGGCTAGACCCATTGTGACTGGGTATTACTGTGTGTTCCTGCTTAATGTTCAGTATACGGTAGTCCAGGCGCAACGTGTTGATTCAAGGGTGGAAGGGACAGCCTTAACTCTTGTTTTGTTTAGTTAGGCAGATTCTTATTCTTTCATATTCTGTGAACTTGGTTTATATAGTCACACTTGACGGGTATATTTAGACCTCAGTTTTTTCTTGTTTTTTTTTTAAACTTGTTTGTTGTTGCTCCTACATTACAGATTGTGTGCCGCCAAGTTAAATTTTCAGATAATCTTTGTAATGGTAAATAGCTAAAAACAAGTAAACACCCTCCCCACTCCCCTTTTCTTGAATTCCTAAGCAGCTTTGTGCCCAATTGCAATGGCTGTACAAAGTAAATGTTAACTGTTTTTTGTATTCCCCACAGGAAGCCATTTCCCAAACAGTTTGTTTACCAGCTGATTTGGTGGGCCGTGGAGCAGGAAAAGAGAAGGGTGTGAGAGAGACGTTAATAGAATCTGGAGGTTAAAAACTGAATCAAAACTTTTGGTCTCCTCAGTTTAAAAACAGTAAGTTAGAATGTGGGTTTTTTTTCTGTATGTTTGCATTCTTCTATCTTAATAGAATCATAGAATATCAGGGTTGGAAGGGATCTTAGGAGATCATCTAGTCCAACCCCCTGCTCAAAGCAGGACCAATCCCCAAATAAATCATCCCATCAGGGATTTGTCAAGCCTGACCTTAAAAACCTCTAAGGAAGAAGATTCCACCACTTCCCTAGGTAACCCATTCCAGTGCTTCACCACCGTCCTAGTGAAAAAGTTTTTCCTAATATCCAACCTAAACCTCCCCCACTGCAACTTGAGACTATTGCTCCTTGTTCTGTCATCTGCTACCACTGAGAACAGTCTAGATCCATCCTCTTTGGAACCTCCTTTCAGGTAGTTGAAAGCAGCTATCAAATCCCCCCTCATTCTTCTCTTCTGCAGACTAAATAATCCCAGTTTCCTCAGCCTCTCCTCGTAAGTCATGTGCTCCAGTCCCCTAATAATTTTCGTTGCCCTCCGCTGGACTCTTTCCAATTTTTCCACATCCTTCTTGTAGTGTGGGGCCCAAAACTGGACACAGTACTCCAGATGAGGCTTCACCAATGCTGAATAGAAGGGAATGATCACGTCCCTCGATCTGCTGGCAGTGCTCCTACTTATACAGCCCAAAATGCCGTTAGCCTTCTTGGCAACAAGGGCACGCTGTTGACTCATATCCAGCTTCTCATCCACTGTAACCCCTTGGTCCTTTTCTGCAGAACTGCTGCCTAGCCACTCAGTCCCTAGTCTGTAGCACTGCATGGGATTCTTCCTTCATAAGTACAGGACTTTGCACTTGTCCTTGTTGAACCTCATCAGATTTCTTTTGGCCCATTCCTCTAATTTGTCTAGGTCCCTCTGTATCCTATCCCTACCCTCCAGCGTATCTACCGCTCCTCCCAGTTTAGTGTCATCTGCAAACTTGCAGAGGGTGCAATCCACGCCATCGTCCAGATCGTTAATGAAGATATTGAACAAAACCAGCCCCAGGACCAACACTTGGGGCACTCTGCTTGTTAGCGGCTGCCAACTAGACAGTGCTTCAGAACGAAAGGTATCAAATTCTGCAATACTGGCCCATGTTAAATAAAACGAACCTTTACTATTGTCGCTAGATAGAGTAGAGAATGAAACACGCCGCTATATCACATTACATCTAAACTTTTATTCTCCAATTGAGAATATGTTTGACTTTGAACACATTCATGAGTTCCTGTGACTTCAGTGGTCCTTAAATATGCGCTTAAAGTTAAACATGTGCATAAGTGATTACTTAATAGATATGCGCTGCAGGGGATCAGGGCCTATTCAGGAAGGAGATGTCTACATTGATGTAATTTGATTATCCCTTCCTTTGCACCTGTTATGTCTCTCCCCCACCTCCCACATATCAACATTCCATTTAAATTAATGGCATATCAGGATGTGTGGTACATTGAGTAACTTAACAATTGTGTTCTATCTAGATGTACAGACCATCTAGAACAGGGGTGGGCAAACTTTTTGGCCCAAGGGCCACATCTGGGTATGGAGAGCCATGAATGCTCATGAAATTAGGAGGTGGGAGGGGGTGAGGGCCCTGGCTGGGGGTGCCGTCTCTGGGGTGGGACCAGAAATGGGGAGGTCAGGGTTCGGGAGGGAGCTCCAGGCTGGGACAGAGGTGTTTGGAGGGCAGAAGGGGGTCAGGGGTGCAGGCTCCAGGTGGCGCTTACCTCAAACAGCTCCTGGAAGCAGCAGTGTATCCCCGCTCCAGCTCCTACATGGAGGCATGGCCAGGTGCCTCTGCTTGCTACCCAATCCGCAGGCGCCGTCTCTGCAGCTCCCATTAGCCATGGTTCCTGGCCACTGGGAGCTGCGGGGATGGTGCTTGGGGTGGGGGCAGCATGAAGAACCCCCTAGTTCCCCCTACATGTAGGAGCTGGAGGAGGGACATGCTGCTGCTTCTGGGAGCCATGCAGAGCCACAGCACGTGTGGAGCGGGGCAAGCCCCAGACCCCACTCCACGTCAGGAGCTCAAGGGCCGGATTAAAATATCTGAAGGGCCGGATGTGGCCCCGGGCCATAGTTTATCCACCCCGATCTAGAAGCTGCCAAGTAATTTATCTTTCCACTTGGCTTTAATTTTTAGGACCTTCCAGGAATATTTTTTGACAGTCTGACATTAAACTAACAATATCTTAGTCTTGTAGTCAAAGTGGTGGGAGAACAGGACCTGGTTAGGATGTAAGTCTGTCAGAATGCCAGTTTCCTTTGTCTCAGATAATTAATTCCCTTCTTTTAGCCAGAATACACATGGTCCCACAAAAAAAAAAAGTCAGGCTTTGACATCTCAAAGCCAGTTTACTAGACTCTGTGCAAGCGTCTCTTTCTCTCTGCCAGAAGACTTAGTTAAATGCTCAGTGAGTGGCAGATTTTCTGTCATTGCTTGTTTCAAATGAATGGAAAACGTGGATCGTAGCAAGCTAGACTGGCTACGTTTGTGTCTTTGAAAGGACTGCTATAAATTGCAGATAAGCCTGACCAAAGCACACCCTCTTTTATAGCAAAAGGCAGTTTCACTACACAGGGGTTCTCGGGCTCTTTCATAATGTGGGCCACATTTTAATAGAGAATCTTGTGAGCATCTCCCCTCTTGCTTGCTGTAATGCAGACCACCTCCCCTCCTATTCACAGTTGTATAACATCCCTGTGGTGACGACAGTAATTGCTTACATAAAAAAGTAATACTGAGGATGTACTGAATGTGTTTTTAATAGTCTCTTAATGTGATTGAGCAACTGGAAATAAAGAGAGCCAGCATCTATTGACCAACCAGTTCTTGGCAGACAGGCAGCAACTGCTGCAGTCCTTTGGCCATGGTTTCTGCACTAGACCGTTGATCATTCTTGAGATTAGGCTGGCCATAGCCTGGTGATAGAGGTTGGTATCCGGGACTGATTTAATAAATGATCTCCTTTCAAATTCTTCTGCCCCTGGTTAATTGGTTGTGGTGATGGGAACTGCCTGAACGTTGGCATTATGTAGGCAATAAGGGAGTGCTTATTCTGTTGTGATAGGTGCTTGTTGGAACTGTGGGAGAGCCCAGCAGTAACTTGCGGGCACATGGCAAAATTGTCCAGTAGTTTAGAGCACAGAACTTCGAGTTGGGACTTTGGGTTTCCATTCCTGGCTCTGCCACTGGCTCGTTTTTGTAACGCTTGGCAAGTCACATAAATCTTTCTGTACCTCATCATCCACACCAATAAAATAGGACAATGTGTAACTGCTGGCTTGGGGAGTTCTGAGGCTTTGTGATATTTGTAGAGAATTTTGAGATCCTTGGATGTGAGTGCTGTAGAACGGTTTATAGAAGCTGTGTAGAGAGAGAAAAAGGCTACCCTCTTGTTGGCTGGGGTAAGTACCCCTTTTTTGGGATGCAGTAGGGTTTGGTTGGTAGCTTTTTTGTTGTTGTTTGGATTAATATCCATAGCTACAGATGAGCTCTTAAATACTGAATAAACCTTATGGTGGATGCCCCAAGGAAAAAAAAACCCTTCTCAATTAAAACTAAAAAAAAAAAAGAGAGAGAGAGAGATAGGAGTGGCTTTGCCCTAACTGATTCTTTGAGTGTATAGTGCACAAAATATTTATAATTTAAAAAAAAAATACAGAGTATAAAGATGAATATCACTGGAAAAGAGAGCTCTGAAGGAACACTGTCAATCTAAAATGCAATCCGTTTTTTAAAAAAGTTAGATAATTTCACAGTTCTATGTGCCACTAAGTCCCTCTGCTGAGGTTTCTGGCTTTAGGACATTTAAAGATTGTTGTTTTTCTTTTCCCCCTGTTGCAGCCTGCGAAATCCACAGATTACAGAGGAAATTAAATAAACACCTGCTTTTTACTTTTCTGTTTGTTTGTTTATAACATGTATTTAACAACACTGTCTCTAGTCAGTTTCCCCTGTTAGCATGAGTTCAAAGTCATGTTTGCCTTTAAAGGTGGATGTATCCTTACCAAATGATTTCTCTACTTCTTAAACTTGAAAACTCCGTTTTCTGTTTATAAATCCCTGAATGACTGATTTCTCCCACTGATTTCTATTAGCCTCAACCCCAAAGGCAGTGGGAAAGTTTCACCATTGTAACTAGTTTAATAGATCTGTTTTATGTCTAAACACAATTGCTTTCTAGTTCAACGTCATGCATTTCCTTGATTATGCATTGCACAGCAGTGCAGCTACCAAAATAGAATAATGATTTTAAGGAAATTGCCAGGAAATATTTTTAAAACTTCAGGCAATTCCTTTCTCATCAGGGGGGTATTGTAAAACATGTGTCCTTGATGGAGAAAATTGCCTTATTGTCAAAGCCTCAGCCGGTTGCGCAATGAGTCCAGACGAGCACGGTGTTTTTGCAGGGCTGTCTGTGCTTACACAAATTCTATCCTCCATCCTTCTGACCTTGTTGCCAACTCACTGTCACTATTGTCTCATGCAGCTTGCAAGATTTGGTATTTTTCTTAAAGCTCCAGCCCCTGTGGTTCTGCACATATGTGAGAATCTCATCTTTCTTTCTTAACAAGGGCAAGTTTTTAGCCCTTTTTTGTTGCAGTGAGAACCACAAAACATGACCTGATGCACCCTAAAGGCTAATAAAGAGCCCCACACTTATTATGGTAAAAAATCCTTATGATTTTTTTTTTTTTTTTTGGCAGGGCATGATTCATGATTTTTGAACTCTCCTCCCCCTCTACCTTCCCCACCCTGAGTGGTGTGTTCTTTCAGGTAATGTCCATGTCCTGTATCTTTTTCAACGAGAATTGTTTGCAGCAATGGGCTCCAACAGGAAATCCAGCTTACCAGGCGCATTGGGCCCTGTGTGTCTCTTCTCTGCAATCCCCCTCTGAACTGTGTGTTTAAAAGACAAACTTATTTTAATCTTTCTCTGAGGCCTGTAGTCTGTGAGCAGTGGAAAGCAGAGGAACATGGAAGAGCAAAATGAAGGAGGTGGAAGTGGGAAGAGGCATAGGGCAAAAAGAATAATGTGTGGTGAGAAGAGATACCAGATCGAGGGGAAGGAAAGCAATATTGCCAGCCCTCAGTGTTCAAAAATCATGAGTCAGGACCCCTGAAATTGTGCGATTTGCTTAACAAATCATGGGTTTTGAAACCAAAACAAAAAACATGGGGTTCTTTTTATTTGACTTTTGGCTTTTGAACCTTTTTGGGTATGTCTCTGCGCAGCTGGGGGTGTGATTCTCAGCCCAGGTACTCAGACTTGCAGTAGCTTAGCTTGACCTAGGTCGCTGAAAGTACCAGTGTGGCTGTCGTGTCCTGGGCAGCGGCTAGCCATCTGAGTCCAAGCCTGCCCAACCTCCTACATCCAAGCATGGGTGGCTAGCCCAAACCACTGCTCATTCTGTAGCATCAACACTGCTATTTTAGGACACTAACTCAAGCTAAGCTAATGTGACTCTGTCGACATGTTAGGAATCACACCTCCCAGGTGCAGTGCAGATGTACCCAAGGGCACACTTCAGTCACGTTGTCAAGCTTTTCTCTGCAGCCATGTGGGTTAAACCCTATTCTAAAAAAAAAGCTGAGATTTGTATGTAAGCAGAGGATTCCAGGAACTGGGGCTTAAAGAAAAATACCAAGTGTCTTGTGACTTGTTTTACTGCGAGTGTCAGCAACACAGGGAAAAAGAAGAGACATTGACAGGACAAAAAGGGGGAGCGGTGGGTCTTAAAAGGCAACAGTCATGCAGAGATTTTAGGATGTCAGCTCACTGGCACAAGAACTATACTTCCCTGCATGTCTGTACAGTGCTGAGCGTATTTTGGATATAGATCTCAATTTTTTTTTCAAAAAATGAGATGGACCAGGAGGATGGGCAAGAAGAAACAACAAGGAATCTGGGGTGGTGGTGCTGCTTTTAAAAATAGCTTTTGGTTTTGATTTTCCAAAGACACAGAAAATAATCCTCTATGGGAAATGGTTGACATATACTGTGGGCGTAAAGTAATTTGCAGTACAATGCACAAAAAGGTTAGTGTTCTAAATAACTTTCTCCGCTTGTGGGCCCTGAAACAGCTCCTCGGTGATTGGGCTTATTTGGTTGATGGATGAGAGGGAGTTTGCACATCTATGGTTTTCCATGCCCTTGTAAACAGAAATGTCTACCTTTTAGGGAATGAAGGCGTTTTCTATGTTACTTGGCATCTTGATCAGTAAACTTAACACGCATGCTGATCACCTTGTGTTTGGAAGCTTCGTGGTAACAAGGACGCTGGGCTGGTCCAGGCTGTATGTTTGTCTAAAATGTGTTCCTCTCTAAGATCCTGGAAGGAATGGCTAGTGTATCTCTGACGGGGGCAGTGCTTGTGCCTGTCTATTACAGTTGGTCAGGAGGCCGAGACTGTCATCCATGCCTTTGTCACCACTCTGCTAAGCTTCTACTATAATGTGCTACTCTTGCAATCTAGGGATGCAGAACACAGCTGTCTGTTAGCTAACCAGAATGGGACACTTGGGGCATACAATTCTGGTGCTCAGGTCTCTGTCCTGGCTTTCTGCTCTGCTTGGGTTCCACTTCAGCACGTCGGTGCGAATCTTTCAAACCCAGAATTGTCTGGAGTTCATCTGCCTGAGACTCTTTGACTTTTTGTCCCATCATAGGAGTTGATTATCTAGCTCTTGCTCTGGTTCCCTGGTGTTCAACCTTCCAGGGCCAATGGCAAAACTCATCTGAGGGTGTTCCATGGATTGATACGCTGATTTGTGATGTCACAGTGTTGCCTCAAAACATGGCAGTGATTGATTGACAATGACAGAACATAAGGATGTGAAACCAGGCTAACTTTACACCTCTCTGTGACTCCATGTATTGAGTGATTGTGTGAGGTTATCGCTGATCTCTATTGCTAAAAAGATCCTCAAAGAATTAACAAGACTTTTAGTAGCTGAAAACCCATGCTGTCACACAGGTGTAACTTGTATTTATTAAAAACCAAAAATGGCTGCAAACTTAAATTGGACAGGAACAGACTACCAGTCCTACTGATGATTGAACCTGGTGATATTCTATCAAAAAGAGCTCTCCACCATGCTTGTAGCTGTTTCATCACTTCACGCTGATTCAACAGACATTTTAGGCTGCCGAGTGACACTCCTGGAATCCTCCTATAGAGATGGCAGTGGTGGTGAAGTCATACTGGCTATTCAGAGGAAACCTTGCATGGAGAAATCTGGCTTTCATTGACTGTTAAAAAGTTGTTCCCAGTCACTAACAGTGCAATGGGAGATCAGATTGGTCTAGTCCTGTTTGCGTATACAAGGCAGATTCTGTGTTTTACGAATTTTCTTTTTAACAATTCGTGGCTTCTGTCCTCCATAGAAAGGGATGTTCCACTTTGCATATGTAGACCAGTTTTATGCTAATAGATTTTCTTTCCTGCAAAGGTCAGATGGGTCAGTGCTCTTGCACTGGGTGCCTTAGAGGAGCGTAGACCTGTGAAAATACAAATTGCAGTTGAGCGTGGTGTATTGTATGTGTTTTGACAGCATCTGTGCTTATGAAAGTAGACAATGACAACTGACGAGGCCACAAAGAATGAAGAAGTCCAGACAGCAGCTCTTGCTGAACAAGGAGAGGACATCACACCCAATCAAGATCGAGGGGTTCTGAAGGTGAGGTCATTGCCAAAGCTAATGGCACATTTCAATAGCTGCTACACTCCTAATTCAGTGACTCTAGAGCACGTACACATCTGTTAACTGTCTGAATGTTAGTGGCATGGGTTGTCTTACAGCTTCCAGCACAATAAAGCTGAGATTTTTCAAAGTTGTGTAGGGGATTTAGTTGTCCAATTCCCTTTACAAAAATAGGAAGACTTAAATGGCATGGAGATCACAACTGCAGTACAGATATCAGCCTTCACTGTGAATTTCACTGCTAGTGTATGTCTAATCAGATCTTTAGCAGTACATCCATGCAGTATATGTATGTATTACTCATAGGCTTTTCCCTAGATCTAATTTCTATTACTTGGGTCATCTAGTCTGCTGCTCAGCCCCTTTTCCTACTGGAGGCAAATCCAGGATTGTTCTGCAGTATATTTTCGAGGGCTTCATCCTATCTGTTGAATATAACGATTTCCCCAGTGATATCTCCTCTGCGCACATTCCCCGCTCCTTTTAGCTGAAGAACTGCCTTCTCCAAACAGTAGCATAAAAGAATTTTGACCAAAAACGAATGGAATGATTTTACCCCTATGGATGTGGCATTCCACTGGCAGCAAGTAAATATTATTTTACTGACTAGATTCCTAAATATGGTACTTAAACACATCCCTGTATAATTGTAAAGCCTCTATAGCTCTCCCTATTGTGGCCTGTACAAATCCCTATATATGTGATGGGAAACAACTAATGCTATTTATTGATTTTTATTTTGGGGGGACAAATTTAATAAAAAGGTTATTTCAGTCATTACCTCTTTAGATTTCTGCCATCATGAGTTGGAAGACAGGGTTGATCTAGAGATCTGGTTCTTGCAGAAGATAGCTTGAATAGCCATGGCCATTGGGAGGCCGAATCAGCATCCCTAGATCGCCATGGAAATAAAAACGTGCTCTGAAAACGTGCTCTGGGTTCAAACGTGGCATAAAAAAAAATCTTCCCTTGAATATACCTGTGAAAGCTCAGCAATTTTACTTAAACACTGGATCAGAGGTACTACTTAAACTGAAAAACAAGACCGTGTTGTTGTGCTACCAACTATAGGCCTGCTGGCTAGTACGCAACATTCATTGGGCTTGTTCTCTGGGATTGGGACTGTGCAAGGAACTGTGAGGTGGGTGTTTTGTTGCGCTGCTGGAACCAATGAGGCTGGGGTGCGCCAGCTGTGCCTTATTATTCAAAATATGCTTTGTGTTCTGGGAGTTTGGAGTTGTTGGAAAGAGGAGCTTAGCTGCATGGTTGTGTCTAGAACCTAGACATTTGCCTAGAGTAGAAAAGCTGTGGGACTCCGTCAACTGAAGCCGCCTGTTTGTTGAAATGGACTCTTCCCATCTTCATCCTAGTTGTCCTTCTCTCTCCTAGGTTGTGAAGAGGCCTGGTAATGAGGATAAATCCCCTATGATTGGAGACAAGGTTTATGTTCACTATAAAGGAAAGCTGGCCAATGGAAAAAAATTTGATTCCAGCCGTGACAGGAATGAGCCATTTATTTTCAGTCTGGGGAAAGGTAAGGAGTGAAATGGAAATGCAATCTCAGGGATCCAAAGTGCATTTTCTCTGGATAATGTCAGTTTGTTGATACATAATTCTATTGTTAGAGAGAGCTCATGATTAAGCGGAATGAACACAAGACTGGGAATAAGGAAATTTTAGGTTGTAATACTGGTTCTGTTGCTGAGTAGATGTGGCTGTGCGTGATTGTCACTGTGTGTGTCTGTTAAGGGCCCCTGGGGTGTTGAGATCATATTTTATAGGCCCAAATTTCCAAATGTTTCCTGCTTTTGGGTGCCTCTGGAAATCTGACTGTAGGTGTCTAATATCTAGCAGTTTACATTAAGTCAATGGTTGATGCTTGTGCTCAGCACCTCTGAGAATCTGTCTGTGGGTGCTCAAAATCCGATCACAATGGAAATATATATTTCCTTCCCCTCTCATTTTGTGTGCTGCTTTACCCATTCCTGCTGTCCACATAGTTATAGCCTTTTGCAAAATCATAGAATCATAGAATATCAGGGTTGGAAGGGACCTCAGGAGGTCATCTAGTCCAACCCCCTGCTCAAAAGCAGGACCCATCCCCAATTAAATCATCCCAGCCAGGGCTTTGTCAAGCCTGACCTTAAAAACTTCTAAGGAAGGAGATTCCACCACCTCCCTAGGCAAAATGGATTTTTAAAGTGTGCTTCATGTTGAGTGTGACAGGATTTGAACTGCATACCTGCCTATTTGTATCTTTTGCAGCCAGTGGTAACCTTTATACCCCCCAGCTTGAATAATGACTGAAGAACTCTATCATGAAGTTTTAGAGTTCCTGTTGTCAGGCAGATGTCACTAGTAACATAAACATGGGGAGAGGGGAGAGTATAGCTATATTGAATTAAAAATATAAAGGCATTATTTCTAATTAGAATGCTTCCTTTTCAAAGCTCTTATGAGATGTCAGCAGACCTTCAAGGCAATTTGGTTTTGGCCTTCCTGAGCAACAAAGGGAGTTACGCTTAGACAAATGAAATTCTACCTTCTGTTTGCTATGTGGCAGGTTGAGAACAAAAAGGAATTGTTTTGGAGTACATGGTTTTTAATTATTATTATTATTATTTTAAATTAAGGACCACCATTTACTAACGGCCTCTATTTACTAAGATTGCATTCCCCTTTATGGCCCTTAAGCTTACAGAATGGAAACTTTTGCTCCTGTAATGGCTTACAGCTTCAAAATCCTTCTGTAGAAAGTGGACAGGAGAACATGGAACAGACTCCTGGACTGTGAAGTTTATGTAACTCTCTCTATAGAATTTGGGGTATTAAGCCAGAAGAACAGCTTAGTGCAATAGTCCTTCCCTCCTAGAACTCTGTTGTAGGGCCTTTCATGCAAGCTTGTGGGAAACTCGTGTGGAGCTGCCCTCCACTCCCAGGGGGCGTCAACACACCCTTTGTAGCCACTCTGGCCATATCCCCTCCACAGCCCCACTCTAGCACCTAAATAACACAGAGTGTTATGCAGGCTCTCCGTGTTGGGGTGATGTTCTCCACTAATGTGGAGGGGGCTGCAACAAGTTTCCATGACCGACTTTTCTGACGTACGCTTCAGTGTGTCCCTAGATTATGATGACCGCTGGATCTGATGGATTCCTTGTAGTAGTTGAGTTGTGTAGCTGTTGTGACTCTTATTGTATTGGTTTCATGACCACAAGTAAAGACCGTAAATGCACAGATATAGCAGAGCGTTTGAAAAAAGAAAACGGACTGTGTCTAGAACTTGTTTTTGGCAATTTCATGTTATAAATCATTCCCCCGTATTGAATCATGTCCTTCTCTTAGGCCAGGTAATCAAGGCATGGGACATTGGGGTTGCCACCATGAAGAAAGGGGAGATCTGCCACTTGCTGTGTAAACCAGAATATGCGTATGGCTCGGCTGGCAGCGTCCCGAAAATCCCTTCCAATGCAACCCTCTTTTTCGAGGCAAGTATGTGTAAGAGTGTTGGTATGGAAACTCCCTCCCTTGGGACATGCTGTTATAAACCAATTCAACACAGCAGTTGGCTTCTTGAATTGTTTTCCCCCCACCTTCAGCAACTCATGCGCATGCTTTCTCAGAAATATACGTCTAAACTAGAGAAGCAGAGCCCAAACAGGATCTGAAGCTACGAAGCCCAGAAAAGAAGCCTTAACTTGGAAGCATATGGAAAACACCTACACAAATAGGACCCAGACTCTGTTAATTTTCTGGGGGGGGGGGTGTTTGTACATCTATAAAATAGGGGGAGGGCAGCTCAAAAATGTTTTCACATCATAAAAATCCATTAATACCAGTGAGCTAAATCAAAATAAGAGTTGGCATGGAGCAGCTGTTGGTCAGCCAAACTGAGCACATTTTGTACGTGTTCACTTGGCAAAACCTCTCAAATAAAAGTGTGCAAAACCCAACAGAAGTAAAGCATCTTTAGTTAATTAAGGCTCAGATTGTCCCAGCTCTGGCTGCAATTAATTGCCTTGGAGAGCCACTGGCCTCAGTGTGCCTGTTTTCATTGTCAGCAGGCTTAATGGCCTCTTTCTTAGTGGTGCTATGTCTGGCCAGCAGAGACCGAGAAGGGCAACAGAAATGATTAGGGGTATGGAACAGCTTCCATGACTGGAACTGTTTTGCTTAGAAAAGGGATGACTAAGAGGGGGAGATGTGATAGAGGCCCATAAAATCATGAATGGTGTCAAGAAAGTGAATAGGGAAGTGTTGTTTACCCCTTTACAGCATGCAAGAGCCAGTGGTTACCCAATTAAATTAATAGGCAGCAGGTTTAAAACAAACATCAGGAAGTATTTCTTCACACAACGCATAGTTAGCCTGTGGAACTCTTTGCCAGGGGATGTTGTGAAGGCCAGTAATATAACTGGATTCAAAAAAATAATTAGATAAGTCATGGAGAATAGGTCCATCAATGACTATTAGCCAAGATGCTCAGGGATGCAATCCCATGCTCTGGGTGTCCCTAAACCTCTAACTGCCAGCAGCTGGGAGTGGATGGCGGGATGGATAACTCAATAATTGCCATGTTCTGTTCATTCCCTCGAATGAACATCTGGAATCGGCCACTGTCAGAAGACAGAATATTGGGATAGATGGACCATTGGTCTGACCCAATGTGGCCATTCTTATGGTCTGTTACCTAGGGCAGTTTTCACAGAATCGCACATCACTGTTTGAATTACATCCTTACAGGATTAGTATGCTCTAGTTTTATTCTTTCTCTGTGCTACTTTTCAGATATTATGCACATTCCAGTTTTTAATAAATCGGACCTGTTCCCTACCTTAGAGCTGGCTTTTATGGGCTTCTTCCAGTTGTCAGCTGAATTGGTTTTCCACATCTACGATCAACTGTTATCTTTTATTTATTTATTTAGATCGAACTTCTTAATTTCAAAGGGGAGGATTTATTTGAGGATGGAGGAATCATCCGGAGAATCAAACGGAAAGGGGAAGGATACTCCAACCCAAATGAAGGAGCTACCGTAGAAAGTGAGTACCGGCTTGGCTTCCCGAGTAACTAAACTCACCTTAACAGCCAAGTGCAAATGAAGCCTGTGTAATAGCATTTCAGGGGATTTGCAGCACTGTAGCCATCTCTGACGATGAAGCAGGTTGACAGGGTTGTTTCTGAGGAGTGCTGGGAGAGTCATCCATCATCTGTTTGCCAGTCTATATTTTGTACCGTCTCTGTGTGACCAGATCAGACCCTGCAGCTGTGCCAGAAGGGGGTTCCTAAAGCGAGTGTTCTAGCTCAAAGACTGGAGTGTGCCATTTGTCCAATAGCACACAAGATGTCTATGTAGAGGACACTGGCCATGGTTTGTGTGGTTTTGTGTGAAGACAGGGTGACATGGGAGGGGGGGAGGAGGAAGTCGAAGAGAGAGGCAGTTAACTCTCAGCCTGAGAGTGTCAGCATTTAATATGTTAACACAATTCTTCCTTCCTTAGCCAATCCAGAGCCACTGACTCATAAGGGTTTAATGGAAAGCAGCTAGGTGCTGATGAAATGACCACTGAGGTATAACTCAGGCTTTTTTCTCTCTGAGTCACCCTGGTCCTCATTTTGTCGACGGCCCCCTCTGGCTTTGATAAACAAACCAACACTAAATTGTGCAACCAGTTCTCCTTAGTTTGATGTGGAAACTTTGAAGAAAATTCGGCATGTACGGTATGAGTTCTGTCTCCTTGGTTGTCTTCCTTTATTCATTAATTTTTTTTTTTTGAAGATTTTCCATTCTCGTGTTGCGGTCTGAAAGCCGCTGTAATGCAGTAGGGGACCATGTGTGGGCTGCTTTGTATATCCAAACTCTGGATTTTCTTGTGTATATGTGATTAAAATCACCGCCTCTATTTAGCTACTACTGTAGCTTTTACTTGAGTCCAATATTTATTAAATGTTACAGGCATGCATGTCTTGGCCTAAACTAGGTAGCTTCCTATTTTCATAGTCCTTTACAATGTTTGGGTTGCATCTATAATACAATTAAGGCTTTTCTTTCCCTCTCCCTGTGGCCAGAATACTACTGCTACCTTTGGATGGCTACTACCGAGTAGGCATAGATTAATGAGAAGGGCCTACTGAAGTCAGTACTGTTCTATGGGTTTAATTGAAGTCCTAATCTGGCCCAGAAGCAGTGATCTGAAATCCCATTCAGATTTCTTATAGCACTCTTTCCATCAATATGATGGAGTAATTATAGCTTCTCTTCTAAAGCAGCTATTTGATGTGGAGTGGAAGGATGAAGGAAGCCAAGTTTAAAGAGAACAATTGAACCATAGAATTAGAGAGAAATGGAAGCCTTGGCCATTTTGAATGGCTAAATTGTACATTTAGGATTAGCTGGTCCCCCTTCTCCCTATGTCAGAGCTTCTGTACGGTATGAGTTTATGAATCTTTTTGGGAGGGGAGAAATTGATCTGAATTGTCACATTCAACTTGTTAAGCCTATTAATTTAAATGTCTAGTCCTTTAGCGGGACTGATTTTAGAGAGAACTCCTTTGGACTCTAATTTCACTCTGCCTATGGAATGTTTTGGGTCATGGTTATGTGTACTGAGAGAAGTTTTGTGTAAAGTTTCAAGCTTGCTTTATTGTACCTAGAGGCCAAGTTAAAAAAAATAAATCAAAGTAGATACCAGTTTAATAGTCCTGACTGCTGCATTCCTTTTTATTGCTTATGTTTTGGTTTCATTTAAACATCAAAACCCATTATGCTTTTGTGTGCTCAGGAAGTTTGTAACGAGACACACAATTATGTTTATTACGCCACAAAGTAACAAATAGAACAAAGCACTGTTCTTATTTAGAGCACAAATAATTTGTTTTTAATCGCTAGGAAGTGGTTTGATTTGTCAGAAAGAGGAAAACATATCAATTTAATCAGCAATTTGGCTCTTCCTTAAGCATAGATTCTAGGGCCAGAAGGGACCATAGTGATGATCTAGTCTGACGTCCTGCATAACACAGACCATAGAACGTCCCAAAATAATCGCTAGAGCAGATCCTTTAGAAAAATATACAATCTTGATTTAAAACATCCTGATATAGCAGTTCTTTAAAGACTCCCTCAGAGTGGTGGTTAGTAGTGGGCCCTTCTCATGGCACATGATTATAAATCCTCCTTTAATTTTTTTTTAACTATTTAAAAAGTACACTTTCTTCTTAGCTTATTGCATTAATTTGGACACAGGCATAGTCAGGATAGTGGAGATTAATGCCCTCTGAGGCAGTTTTGCATAACACATGCAGCCTGTGCAAGGCAGAGGTCAAGAACTGTTTACTAATCCTATTCCCAAAAGTTGCGCTGTGCTAGCAGTTTGGTTCGGAGCAAGTTACCAATGTGGCCTTCAGTTTCATTCTGATCTAACGAGCTGCCCAGGGCCTGGGTTTCCTTAAATGTGCTTTAAGGACGGGGCACATTTCAGACCTGGCAGCCTCTTAACAGTATTTTGGTTGCTACCATGCTGTCTGTCTGTCTCTCCCTCTCCCTCTCTCTCTCTTTCTCTGAGTGTCCCATTCTAGACTCCATATCTGGCACAAGGTGGTAGGATCAGACACAGGTAGTGGGATTAGGATGGCACAAAACCAGAGGAATAGCAATGATCTGTCATAATAATCTATTTTCAACCAGACAGCAGCCACATTTTCACTCTTAAAATATTTCCATTGTGTTCTAGTAAAAACCCAGTGTTAACTCAGAAACTAGTACAAAGGTACCTGCCATCACTGCTATAATTAGACTGGAGGAAAACGTGCTTTTACCAGAACTGACATCTCTGGGTTGGATTTTCAAAGGCAATGTAATTAGCTTGAGTTATAGGGCATAATTCAGAGTCCCACTTCCTAAGACACAGCCTAGAGTAGAATTTTTGCATTCTAGCTTTTGTTACAGCCTTTTTTCTGTTTTAATAGGAGTACAAATTGCAGTCAGCACATTGGGTTCATGTGCCAGCCACATTCAGAACACAGCGTTCTGTGCTCTTCAAAACAAAATCGCTCTAGGCACTGAGAGAACAATAAGTCAGCGCTGCAGCTGAAGTGATGTTCTGCAGCCGGGCTGGGGTTTCTTGCTGTGTACTCCAAGTGTAACTGTATCCAAACGAGCTGCTTTAGATACCTCTTAAATGCACTTGGAAAAACAGAACAGGAGACTTTCCTGTTGCCGTTATATTTCCATATAATTAAAACAGAATAAAATTACTGTGCTTGAATTCGTAGCAAGTCTGTGAAAGGCCAGCTGGAAGCTTCATGCCATCCTGTATGTTCTATTCTTAAAGCTTGCACCTTAGATCACTGTCTTCGCATGCTGGCAGAGGCTGGCAACAGATTAACTGTGAATGCCATACTGCTAGAACCAGGACTCTTACATCAAACTCACAGAATTATTCTGGTGAAGGCAAGGATTTGGGAAACTGGGAGCGCTTGTTTCAATGAGCCTTCTTTTCCCCCTTAAGGCAGCATGGAATTGGAGTAGCAAGGAGCTCCCTCTCCAGCTCAGTCTCTTGGCTTATTCCCGACAGTGATTCCTGCTGGTTTCAATGATTATAATAACCTGGATAGCCCCATTATTGTGCTTGGTGTTTACAGGCAATAGCAGGCCAGATATCTGCGCCAAAGCAAAGGAGGAGGGAGGCTTTACGTGGTACTGTAAGGTTATCAGCTTACTTGTTTTCAAAATGTACGCTGAGAATTGCTGTGGGAGTGTGTGAGGTGCACTGTTCTTTGTTAAAGCAGAAAACCAAGGTGACTTGGCGGTAATGGAAGAGTGTAGGTCAGGAGTCACCGAGCTTTCGGCAAGGGCTGGCTGGGATAACAAGGATTCCTTTTCACGAAAAATGGAGGTTTCTAAATCTGTTTATGTTCCCCCACAGACCTTTCGAACCCTTTTGCAAAAAAAAGGCGTGGGGGGAGGGAGCAGATTTGGAGCTAGGGCTTGAACCTGGGTTTCCCACATACAAGGAGAGTGCTCTAACCACTGGGCAGTTGGCTATTCTGAGGGGCGGTGTTCCCATCTGTCTCTTGCGCTCTCGTTTTTGGACCCGAGAAACCTTCCTAACTAAAGTTTTGTTAGAATTGATACGTTTGCGCAAAGAGTTTCAGTTTCAAGGAATTGGTATTTTCCCACAGAAACATTTCATCAAAAACGTCCTGACCAGCTCTCCTCTCTCCAATGGGTGCCCTTTCATATCATTCATATAGGGGCCCTCGTTCAGCAGTGGGATAAGCCAAAAATCTGTGATTTCCTGTAGCTCTGTCTTGTGGTGTAGGGAACTGTGATGTTTAGTGGATTGCTCCGACCAACGAGGAGTTCTGTCACTGCCTGTCTGGTAACTTTGGGTGCCTTTATGCTGTGCAGCGTTGGTTCAAGGCCCTCACATTGGTAGCCTTCCCACAAGCAAAAGGTCTCACCCTAGCTTCTACCAGCCTAGTTACTCTTTGCAGGGTGATACCTGCAGCCCATCCAGTCCCGAGTCCCCCCAAATCTGTCCTTCCAGGGTTCTTAAGTACGAGACACTTGGACTTTTTCTCTCTGCTTTGTCACCCCCCCGTCCCCTGCCCCCAGGCATGAAACCAGCCACCCTGACACCAGCTTCTTTTAGGATGTGTGCTCCACACAGTTTGCACACCAGAGACCTGATTGGGTAAAAATAAACAAAAAGTTTAGTTAATAAAAAAACCCCAGATTGAAAAATGAAATTGTCAGGGAAGAAAATAAACTGAAAGACACAACCTTAGGCTTTACACTTCCATATTAAATAAAATCCCTTTTCAAATGCAAGTTTCCTGTTGCTTGGGAGCTGTTTCCCAGCGTACCCCTTGACCTGAATGACAAACCTCAGACACAAGCCTGCTTTTTAAAAGGCTTTTTTTCTCTCTGTCCATGGTGTTTTCATGTTTATTCAGAGCAGAGGAAATTCCCTCTTGACTTGATAGCTGAGGATGTCTCAGTGTCTTCCGGTTAACTCCTAATGGTCCACCATTGTCCTTTCCTAGGCTGCACAATCAGCCATTTCTTGGAACTGGGTAGTGTAAACGCCTGGTTTGGGAGGTGCCCCTCCCCGCTTAACTGCTCCCAGCCCTGCTGCGAGGGGTAACGAAATGTTGCAACACAGAGTATGTGCAGGATTTTGTATACACACAAATACCTACGTTCATAACCACAGTCTGTATACGTATCTCATAGTGACCCCCCAGTTCAGAACACGGCAAGTGTTCATAAAATACAGCTTGCAGTCAGTTGGTTCAGCTGTTGGTTTTGGGGAAGGTTCAACCTTACGTTCTCCCCTTGGAGTCTCTTGACCCTGATCGTCATAGGACCTCTGTTACCAATTGCACGAAACTTGTCACGCTGTGCTTTCTAGTTCAGTGACTGGCCAGCCACGCACTGGCCTGCTCTTCTAGTTCTTAGCTATAGATGACCGATGCAAGACATGTCCCGAGGCTGTTAGGCAACTCCAGAGCGTCATCACAATCCCTGTCCTTCTCTGCAGTATTCCAGGTGCAGCATCAGTGCTAAGATGTGGCTTTGTTAACCTGATAAAGATGCATATATCTCTCTCTAGTGATCGCATTTTGTAAAAGTTCCAAACGCCTCTAACTGTGATTAAATGGAAACTGGATTAGTCATCCATGTTGTGGGCTGGAATTTCCCAAAACCACACAACCGTGCAGATGCAGCGATAGCACCAAGAAGAATGGCAGGTTCACCCAGTGCTCAAAGACGGATCTGTCTCATCAGAAGGCTGTTTAACTGCTGTGTGCTGAACTGGGGTGGTTCCTGCCAGGCAGAGGGCACAAAGCAAGATAACCTCTGCATGACAGAGGTTTGCCAGCTCTCTACAAGAGAGCTCAGTAGTTCTTCCTGTGTGTCATTATGTTACTCCTATTTGTCTATTTTATCAACCTCTGACACTGAAATGGATTCTCCTTCAGGTTGTCCTGGAGAGCATTTTAGTTTGATATTTTCTCTCTATTCATTACCACTTGTAGTAACTTTCCTCGTGGATTGTATTTTCTAAATGGACAACCTACCCTAAATTCTCAATTACTGAGGGACCATCTTCACTCATTGCTGTATTTGCATTCCACAACCAACTCTCTGTATAACATTTCCTGAGGGATGTACCTGAATACTTGGATGCTAATATCTAAACTGTATTCTTAAATTTATTCACCTAAATTTGGGTCATTTCTGATTATGCACTATATGTATCTTATGACTTTAAAAACAAACTTTGTATTTGTGACAGGTTTCAGAGGAACAGCCGTGTTAGTCTGTATTCGCAAAAAGAAAAGGAGTACTTGTGGCACCTTAGAGACTAACCAATTTACGAAAGCTCATGCTCAAATAAATTGGTTAGTCTCTAAGGTGCCACAAGTCCTCCTTTTCTTTTTGTATTTGTGGATAATCTAAGCACTATACTCAGATCTACGGACACTCTTTTCTTAACCTGTGTACTATATAATTTTTTAACATTAGCTTTAATAAAATGTATAAATCTGTTAGCCCTTATGGGAAACATCTGGGCTGGTGCAGCAGCACCTGTGGAAAATGCCTGCAGAGTGTGGTGCTGATTTAGGATCACGAGAAATATGTGAATAGAACCAGAGAGTTTTAAAGATTGGGTAGGCCCATGGAATAGACACGGTTGGTCAGATGTTGGGTAAAGAAACTTTTCTAACCTGTTTAAAGATCAAAACTAACTTTAATTGGCTCACTCTCCCATGGTACCAGTATATTCCAGTTAGGCATTATGTTTCTCAGTTTTCTATATAAAACAACGTTCCTAGAAAGTTAACTTTTAATAGACGTGATGGTGACTGGTCAATTAAACAAAAATAACTAATTATATCCATCTTTGCAGACAGCTTATCCTAAGTGCAAAAAAAAAAAAAAGGCCACGCTGGGAAAAGCATCTGGATAGATAAATTATCCCAGAGGAATGGGATTTGATCTCAGAAAGGGGACAATCAACCTCAGTCTGTAGCATGATAAAATAACATTTTTTTCAGCTTCTGTTTCAGTGGCCTCTCACACCACTCAGCTTAAAAATATGTGTGACTGAATGGGGATAAGCGTGGAGGGAAATTGTGGTGAAAGAAGAGATTCTATGACTATATGGCAGCCGGGTCTAGTCATTAGAGCATTGGGATGGTTTGTAATTTGGTTATTTATTACCAAACCTCCCAGGGCTTCCTAGCCAAAAATGGTCCCACGAAAGGAAATGAAGAATTACTCTTTCATCTGCTGGGAGCTGCTAGGCTACTGATAGCCTCTCACTGGAAAAAGGAAATTAGTCTAGCTGTAAAGGAAAGGCTAAAAAAATGGTGGGTGATTATGGAAAAATTAATGCACACATTACATATCCCTACCCCCCCTACCCCAAATAGCGGTACACCTGTCCAACTTCTTTGAACTTGAACATTTGTTAGACACGCCTGATTTGTTAAATGTGTGTGATCAGAGATTTCAGTGGACTTAATAAAATGATTAGAAACCACATGTAGTGGGTCATGTGAAGATGCTTACACCCTATGTACCATATGGGACACCCTACGCCTATTGGATAGAGAGACCTGATCGTTACATTCATGTATGTTTCTCCACACAGAAGCTCAGAGTTGTAATGATGATTGTTTTGTCTGATGTTTACCGGTCAAGGCTTTATAAACCTGTTAAAACTGCCTAAATCAATAATTTTTCAAAAGTGAATAGCTGAGCACCAGTTAGCACTGAACAGGAATTATACCTGGGTCTACAGGCTGTAAGTCAGTTTCCTTACTCAGACCAGGGTCCTGTTGACTTCAGTAGAACTCGTATCTGACTAAGGATGGTGGGATCAGACCATGAGCAGGCTGCCTATTGAAATTCTCTAGAGGAGAGGTATTAAAGGAAAACACACCTTCAGTTACTTTCCCATTGCCTTGCTTTGCAGTTCTTCTGGGCAGGGGAGAGGGGAATGTTGAACCTCCTCACCACCAGAAATGTGGGCCACATGGTCAGTAGCTGGCTAGATTTTACATAAGCAGGGAGGAGCTGAACTTTCCAAAACCCAAGGAAAGCGAACGGCCATGTTGCATATCTCAGTGCAGGGTGTGTACTACATGAAGACTAGGAATAGGAATATATCCCTGAACAGTTCTAAAGCACCCCTCGCTGTAGTGACTAGGCACAATAGTATGAATACACTTCTCGTTGTTGAGAATCTGCAAGTTGAAACCCAGTCTAAACTAATGACAAGTTTCAGAGTAGCAGCTGTGTTAGTCTATATCCCCAAAAAGAAAAGGAGGACTTGTGGCACCTTAGAGACTAACCAATTTATTTGAGCATAAGCTTTCGTGAGCTACAGCTCACGAAAGCTTATGCTCAAATAAATTGGTTAGTCTCTAAGGTGCCACAAGTCCTCCTTTTCTTTTAGTCTAAACCAATGTGGTTCTTGAGTCTCCAGGCTTTACAATTCTTAGTAACTTTTATTTGAACTTACAGGAGATGTTGTGGGTGTTGGTACCACTTTGAGAGCACAGAGCACGTGAATCTTAAACAAGCAGGGAGTTCATGCTTTTTCCATAGTCTGCAGATTCAGCCTGTCACATTTTGTTCAGCTATGGGTTAGGGACAGCTTCCCCCCCAAAATGTTAAAGATATTTTCACAAGAAATGATTTTCAACTTTATATTGCAAAAAAACGAAAACACTTCTTTCCCCAGATTGTAGTGAAATTTACACAAAATCACTGACCACTAATAGGTACTCCCTTGTCTTAAGTGGCCACTTTAAGTAATCACCAAGATTTTTAGCAGCATTGTGGTAACTGTTTGAGACACTACCTGGGGAGTAGGCAGCAAACTTTTTAAAGACAATTTGGTGGTTGCTTACAAGAGGTTTCACTTTATGTATAAACAAACATGGATGCTATAGACAGGATTCTTCTTACCTGTAGCCAGAAGCTGCATACTGTTGTCACCTGAGACTGTATTTGTCTCTGTCTCAAAATAGAGCTGGGTTATTCCCTGAAGATTAAAAAATGTTAATCTTGTACTTTAAGCCCTTAAGGGCAGGGGACAGTGATAGAAAAATAAAGTCTTTAATTGTGCAACTCTGTCGGCCCAGTGAAACTTTTCTGGCAATTTTGTGTGCCTTCCTTGCATCTCTTACTCTGTTTTGTTTCCCTGCAGTCCACCTGGAAGGATTTTGTAGTGGCAGAATATTTGACTGCAGAGATGTGACGTTCGTTGTTGGAGAAGGGGAAGACCATGACATTCCAATTGGAATTGACAAAGCTCTAGAGAAAATGCAGAGAGAAGAATACTGTATCTTGTACCTTGGACCACGGTAAGAAACTCTTTTTGGTCTGGGTGAGCAGTATCTGTCTCAGCATCTTGCAGACAATCTCAGTAGCAGACTGTTACTGAAAAGGATATGTTTCTTTCATAGGATCTTCTTTACAAATGCCCACCCCTACGATCTCCTAGGAGCCACCAAACCTGTAAACTGATAATTTCAGTTTCTGGAAAGTTTGACAAGAGCATTGTTGTACCTGTGTGAAACTGTCTGTTGAATAGATAATCATATCTAATTTGGCTTTGTTCATAGTATTCATACAAGCTGTCACAAACGTAGGATTAAGGAGAGTTGAGTTGTGAGTGAGTGCTCTTGTTCAGATATTTGTATCTGAACTATTAAAGGAAATGCACCCATCACCATTAGTGCAATCCACAGCTTGTTTTTGTGCAGCCTTATAGCTTCCGCATATTACATAGACCAAAATCACATGCCTTGTGGTTGACGATAGGAATATCCACATGCACCCAAAGCATCCTATGATCTAGCATACCTTCATTTTGCTCTTATGGAATAAAATCATCCTATCCTGACATGTTTAAACGCTGGGAGAGGGTTGGAATGGCATCCAGTTACTGACATAAATTTAGGCCAAAATGACAATCTCTGGTTTGCAGGGTCAGGTGCCTACATATGGATTTAGGTGTTTAACTTTAAGTAGCCTGCCTTTCAGAGGCACAGGAAAAAGAGCACCGCCCTTGAAGGGTGATACTAAAAGAAAATGGAAATATACAATTAATTCAAGAAACAGCAGAGCTGAGTAGAGTAGAATCCTAGAATATCAGGGTTGGAAGGGGACCTCAGGAGGTCATCTAGTCCAACCTGCTGCTCAAAGCAGGACCAATCCCCAATTTTTGCCCCAGATCCCTAAATGGCTCCCTCAGGGATTGAACTCACAACCCTGGGTTTAGCAGGCCAATCCTCAAACCACTGAGCTATCCCTCCCCCCCAGTATGGGTGATGCATCCCATCTGAATGCCAGGGGAATAGTATTGAATGCAGTCCTGTTTCTAAAAACAACATTGCCACTGACAAGAAACTTGGCACAGTTTCCTATTCAATGTCTGGCTTGTCTCTAGGGTTTGGTGTGTAGCTCCCCACTCGTACCTCCATGTGTGCATGAATAATAAGAATATTGAATGAAGTGCCTGATCACACACCCTTTCCTCTGACGCTTTATTTTTATGCTGTGTTTCAGATATGGGTTTGGCGAGGCAGGGAAGCCTAAATTTGGCATCGAGGCAAATGCTGAGCTTGTGTATGAAGTTACACTTAAAAGCTTTGAAAAGGTGAGAATAGAATTTCTCTCAAAACACAAACACACACACACTTTCAAAGACTACTGGAAGCTGTTCTGCCTTGAAAGCGTTTAACACTGTGTCTTTGGTGTGGCTGTAACGCAGCCCTGGTAAAGCAGTTACAGCAACAAAGATCTCGGTGTTCTTAATTTGTTCTCCTATGTTGGTTTGTTTTATTTTTTTGGATGCGTTTCAAGACTTGTTCCTTTATTTGTTCCTAGGCCTGTTCTCTTTGTACTTCTTTTTATTTTTTTTTTTAACTGGGCTGCAGACAAAAAAGTTCATGTCCTGCCAAACTGCTCTGAAAGGAGGGCAGGGCTGGGCTGCTGAACAGGCTGCGCCCTCTTTGGGAGGCCGGAAAATGTGCCCGTGTTTGTACAGTGCTAATGAAGAACAATATGTACATGGGGTGGAGCAGATGCTGCCAGGCTCTGTCCTGGGGCATGTTTGTGGGAGGTAGGCATTTGTGTCTGGCTTCCCTCCCCCATCTCTTAACAAGGGAGAGGACAGAATTTCCCTTCTCCCTGTGGAGACACTTTACCCACCCCTCCGATGCTGGCTGGTATGTTGTTTTGAATGGGGTTTTGGAGCACATGGGGTTCGAATGGACCAGTCTTGTTAAACAAGTGTCCTCTTACCTGATCCTAGACACAGAATGGCTTTCTTTAACACACAGCACTGACGAACCCAGCCAGTTAAGGAGAAATCTTAGACAGCTCTGTCCACTTGATGTGAAGGACTTGAGTCTCAGGTTACAGGACTGACCACTCATTTTGACTTTATTGCCTTTTTAATTCCTAAAGCTGAATGTATCTGGTGGACAGATAAAGGATTTATTTATGACTATAGACCCATACTTGCTTTTGTGATCCACTCCTCCTAGCTGCCTCCAGTGGGCAAAGTGGCTTCCTCCTGACACCAGAGAACAAACTCCTTCAGATAATGAGTGAGCATTGGCATGGCAAAGAATTGGTAATAGCAGTGTGGCTTGGAGTCAGCATGTCTTGAAATCTGGGTTTCTAGAAGTCAGTTTCTGTTGTTGGGATAAGGAGAGACGAGGTGGGTGAGGTGATGCCTTTTGTTTTATTCTGTTGGTAAAAGACAAGTTTTCAAGCTACACAGAGATCTTCAGGTCCCCTACGTAGATCGAAAGATTGTCTATTTCATCATCAGAAGTTGGTCCAATAAAAGATATTACCTCACCCACCTCGTCTATCTAGTATCTTGGGACCAACACGGCTACAACAACACGACAAACAAGTTGGGATAAGGAGCCGCCCTAGAAGTCAGGAACTCCAGCTGATATTGTTTCCTGTCTCATCTTCTAACAGTTGTTATAAATGTTTGCACACAGGCCAAAGAATCCTGGGAGATGGACACCAAAGAGAAACTTGAGCAGGCTGCCATTGTCAAAGAGAAAGGGACAGTGTATTTCAAGGTTTGTAAAGACTTAGTAGAAACTGGGTCGCCAAGAAATGAAACTGGGATTCCAGTCTAACATTTTCTTAAATTGCTGGTGGACCCTTCAGAGAAACAATTGAAGGGCTTGTCAACACGGGAAGTTAATGTGCAGCAAACTGGAGTTTGACTTTACAGTGCACGAGCTACTGTGCACTAAACCCCATCTGGGCGCACACTCATAGCACACTGAAGGTGCCTTTGTGTGCTTTAGCTTAATTGCCCGAGGGCGCTTTTAGTGTGCAGAGTGTTCACATGGGGAGTTAATGTGAAGTAGCTGGCATGCTGTAAATTCACACGTGAGCTTGCTGTGTGTTAACTTCCCTGTGTAGACAAGCTCTAAAACATCATTGAACAGGCATAAAATGTCACAGTTTGTCCCTCCCAAACAGTTTTAGCCCTAGGCAAGGCAAATATTGCCCCTCTCCTGCCTACCCTCCTCTTCAAATGACCAATATGGTCTATTGAAAACTTGAGCTTCCCATCTTGGCGTAGCACAGAAGCCTGAGGAAGGAGCTGCAATGTAGGACAACAGTTTGGTATTGGACTGTTCTTGCCTGATAAGTGGCTCCTACTAAATAAGGAGGTATCGCTAAGAAAAGGTTTCTTCGTTTAACACTACTGTCTGCCTTTTTGGGCACTTGTATGGTATAGCCTTATGACTTCCAAACTTCATACCGCTAATGCTTATTTACACAGTGCAAATTTAATACATGGAACTCATTGCCATAAGATATTACGGTCAAGAGTTTAGCAAGATTCAAAAAAAGGATTAGACAGTTATATGACTCGTGAGAATATCCACATTTAAATTATGCCAAATACAATTTATGGGGCTATAAACCCTCCTGCTTCAGGATATAAGCTCAACACTGAGAGGAATTGCCAAGAAAATTCCTGTATAGGTTAGTTATTCTAAACTGTCTGCTGTGTGGTTTCTCATCCCTTACTCTGAAGCATCTGGTACTGGCCACTGTGCCATGCAGGATATTGGCTTTATCTGGCATGACCATTCTAATAGTTCCTAATAATAGAGAGCTTTATTGAAAGGAAGATACGCACTGTCCATTTTGTAAGTGGAAAGAAATTACTTGAATTCAGGGACGCATCAAAATATAGCTGACCTTGAAAAACAGATCGCTTGCATCAAGGTTACAGCGGGTTTGGAGAAGATGTTTTAGTCTCCAGACTTTGCTCTGTCGGGCGATATTAGCATCTTTTATCTGTACAGTTAAGATTATTTGTTACAAGTCATGTTGTTTAAATGTAGTTGGCTGTTTTGATGGATTTGTATTTGAGTTAATGAAGATCTCTTATCATATCTTTGCCTTTCATATCATATCCTTGCCTTTCAGCCTTCCGCTTTCAGCTGTGAAGCTGTTTAATTTCTGAAACTGGATGAACACCATTGGTCCTTCTCCCCCTGTATTACAGCATGTTTCTGAATAAGCAGTTCTCTGTTCAGTCTATATCTCATGGGAACTATGGGACACCCATCTTTTGGGTCCCTGGAAACTGCCTTTTGTACTCTAGTTTTGCCTGTCCGGCAGGGGAAAGGGCATAATCTTTCTCTACTCCCACAGTGGGCATCCTATCAGGTGGTGATGGCTTGCAAGCATCCTGCCCTCCTAGCTTCAAGGGGAGTGTCTCCTTGGAACCCTGAAAAGAGAGAGATGGCCGTTGAAAGGGAAGGACAGGAGAGAAGCACTGTCTCCCACTTGGACCAGGCTAATGCTGAGTTCATTTCCTCAGGCAGGTGAAAGCCTAGGATGGTGGGATGTGTGGGCATTCCTCCTAGCACTCATGGGAGTGGGGAGTAGAAAACAGGACCTGATTTTGCAGAGGTGCTGAGCATTGCAGCTTCCGTTAACTTTCACTGGAGTTGTGGGTGCACGGCACCTCTGAAAATCAACCCCCTTGTTTTTAATTTTAAAAGACTCAAGGTGGTTCAGATTGTTAAACTGTCTTAAAACTGTTCCAGAAGCACATCCGCTTCAGTTTGCCAAATAACAATCCTTTAGCCTTGTCTTCCCTTCATCCCAGGAAGGCAAGTACTTGCAGGCAGTGATTCAATATGGGAAGATTGTGTCCTGGTTAGAGATGGAGTATGGCTTATCAGAAAGGGAATCTAAAGAAGCTGAATCCTTCTTGCTGGCAGCCTTCCTCAACTTGGCCATGTGCTACCTGAAGCTGCGGGAGTACATCAAAGCTGTTGAGTGCTGCGATAAGGTAAAGGTACACCTGGCTAGAATAGGCTGTTTTTCTGTCCATTACCTCTCCTGTCTTTCTCCTCTTCCCTTATATTGAATTTCTCTACATTCCAGAGGCAACTTCCAAACTTCAGTGTAAGTTTAGTCTCCTCTCTGATGGGCTGATAACTGAAACTTAAGGTTTTCTGAATGTTACTTTTTTGGAGGGGTAGATCAGTAGCACATTTTTATAAAGTTACGCACAGAGTGGTCTTGGACACATTACAACTCAAACAAAATTAAAAGCAACATAGAACAAAATTAGGGCTGGCATCAAACAAGAATCTTCTCAATTAAAATGTGAATTAAGAGCAATTTTGGCTTCTCAAATATTCAGAAGTTGATTAGTGTTTAATTCCCAAACAACCTCAGTCCAAATAACTGCATTTTGTATCTGTCTTATTTATAATGTGCCAGCCTTCGTATGTTTAGGATGACCAGACTATCTTTGTAATCAGGAAAACAAGCAATTGAAACATTCTGTGGACTTGCCGTATTAATAACCTTATAGATTAACGAGTGTACTTCAAAATCCCAGTGCTGGGATTAAATAAGATTACTCTTGTATGTATTCTGCTCTTGAAACAGTATTCTGCTGCTAGTCATTTAACAGCGAAAGTTGAAAATAGTTACAGTAATCCATCCCTTCGTACAACATGCATACAAATCAACCTATTCATATCAAAGTGCCTATATCTCTGGAAGGGTGCGAAGTAGAGCCGAACAAATCTTTCTTACTGAGCCTGGCTCTGTCTAGCAATGTTGTTAGAGATCATTAAACTGAAGTTTTTTTAAAAGATGAAAAATGCTAGCAGAGTGTTGTGTTACTCCTGCTGTACCTGTTATAATGTGTCCTGTTCTAACGTACTTTTTCATCATGGCACTTGGACAGTATAGACTTGTTTTTGTAGAATCTCAGTATTTCTTGTGTGATGTTTTGCTTTATGGATGGAGAAGTTAAAGTAACTTGAAACCAATCTGTTAAATTTCAGGAACATACAAGCATCTGAACCAGGTCAATTTCAGATGTTTGATTATTTCTCTTGATCTGTGCTGCACATCTTGTGAACCCTCATGAGGGAATTTATGTGCACTTGTCCAGGGGAGTTTTGGTCCCAAAGATTTTAAAGAGACACGATTTCATTTTTACTAAGCTCCTTTGTAATGCTGGTATAATTTTATTTTGAACAGTGTCTTTCATGCAAACTTTTGTTTAAAATAAAATGCTTTACAGAATTCGTTCAGGAGATGAGTCATCCAAAGTAACTACCTGGTACAGATTGGTTGGATGGTGAAAAGCATTTCAGATGGGGATGTGTGGTCCACCCAATCTTCAGGTGTTCAAAATTTAGCCCTTTGCTCTTTTAAAAAAGAGTGTTTTTGTCTGAAATTTGGAGCCAGAGGGTATGACTTTTAGGGCCAGATCCTGCAGCTGGATCCATGTGGATAGACCACAGTGACTTCAGTGGGGTTCTACCCAGGCACAGCTAATTTGAATCTAGCCCCTAGGTGCTGGCCTGTGCATCAGTGACATTCTTCAGCATACCAGCAGCCTTTTGGAATGTCAACATTGTCAGCAGACATGTAAGCATATTGGGCATGCAGGCAGCAATAAAGGAGTTTGTGTAAACTAGAAGCTAGAGTGTTGAAAGTTTTTGTCTTGTGCTAAGTTTTTAACTTAAACTTAACTTAACTTGAACTTTGTCTAAGTTTTGTCTTAGACTTCTGTGGTTAGGACTCTTGCAGACTTGATTTGTAGTATAAGTTAGTCATTTGAACTGGAAAAAAATAAAGTTTAAACCTTTAAATATCAGCTTCTGCGTGTAATCATGAGTCACGGTACATTTGTTCAACAAAGCCTTTTTTAAATGAGTCTTACATTCTTTCCATGTACTAATAATGCAGTTACTCACAATTACCAATGGGCCAAATTCTGCCTTGGATAGGCGTGTGTGTGTAATATATAATAATATGCAAGATAAAAATCTTGTCATAGGGAATTCTATTAGAGATACACAACTAAGTGTAAATCAACTGAAGATCATTTTTAAAGAAGGAGAGAAAGTAATACAGCTGCCTCCGGAAGGTGCTTAACACAGTGAAACAAACTTGTGAAACAAACTTGTGAAAAAACAAAGATGCTGCTAAGGATTAAACTTTAGTGGGTGCTGAGAGTGTCGCTTTAATGTGCTCCTCTAGGCTTGGGTTTGGTACTTAACCATGAATTCTTGCATTTGTGGGTTTGTCTCCCACTGACTAGATTACTTTCTGGGGGGAGAGGGAGGTCCAGTTATAATATTAATCAACTGCAGTATAAGTATGTGGATTTTCAACCAATACTGGAGGCCGGTGCCATTTTGTGTAGGGCAATTTAGGAGCACTGTAGAGATTTCAAGCCTTTCCTGCCATTCCAATTTCATCATGCTTCATGAGGCTTTAAAACTTGCAGTGCCTCTGAAAGAGAGACGAATTCACGTAAGCAGAGCGTTTAGGAACCAGCATTGCATAGGACTCCAGGGCAAGGAGCGCTCAACATTATTGAGGTGTCTTACAGCAATGTCTCATTTTAGGGGGTTAGGTTTTGAGTTGTGGAAGTATTTATCCCTTTAATCTGATCTTAGTTGGAGTAACTTCAGCAAAGTCAGTGAAGTTACACTGGTGTGAGATCAGAATCGAGCACTCCATCTTACCAAAGAGTAGCGTGCGACCAGGCTTTCCTTTGTTGTGCAACCTAACAGATAGCTAGGTAATGGAATTCTTCTTTGTGCCTTTTGGTGGCAGACTTTTCTGCACAAAAATACCCGATGACACCTGTGGCCATGTACATCTTTTATAAATTGTGCCTGGTGCATATTTGCTAAAATCATTCCCTCCAGCGCAGTCCTTGCCTGCGTTAACTGGAGTACAGTAAAGGAAAACCCCAGGGTAACTAGCAAAGTTTAAGATGGCATCCAGCATTAATGTGGAAATATGTGTTCGCAGGCATTAGGACTGGATCAAGTCAACGAGAAGGGGTTGTATAGGAGAGGTGAAGCCAGACTACTAATGAATGAATTTGAATTGGCGAAATGTGACTTTCAAAAAGTACTGGAAGTAAACCCGCAGAACAAAGCTGCCAAGTCCCAGATCACGGTCTGCCAGAAGAAGATGAAGGAGCACAATGAGCGTGACCGGAGGATATATGCCAACATGTTCAAGAAGTTTGCAGAGAGAGATGCAAAGGTTTGTACTGTGTTGACACTTGGAGCGGATCCGTTATGACTTGATAGCTGACTCAAGTTAAGTGAACTTTGATGGAGAAAGGGACCAGATTAACAGAACTGCAGATTGTATTCTTCTAACAGAAGATAAGTCTATGGAAAGAGAGTCTTTGTATTTCTTGATGGTCCATTCTTGGTTTCTCTACAGCTGAGGCTGATATCACAGGTATCAGTTGTTGTTAAGGGTATTTGCAATGTGAACCTTTCCCAACTGGGAATGGGATTGGGACCAAGACTTAATTTTATGATTTCCATCTAGCAGCTGTTTGGTGGCATGCTCCTGGTCACTGCTGACCTCTGCTGGATTGAAGATGTCATTCAGTTCTAATGCTAGGCCTGAAATGTCTGATAGGAGTTGGTAGTGAAAATCCACTGGATATCAAGCATGTGTCTTGCAACATAAGACTCCATTCCCTCTATCTATAATATAAATGTCTCTTTCTTGCCACAACAGGCTGTGAAGTCGCCTAAACAAACAAGTACCTGATGCACACAGTACTCTAGCAGGAGGGAATACATGAGCTATGAAACCAATTTGTATAAATCCTTTACAGCCTTACCTTCAGAACTAGTGCCTGATAAAGAAAGAAAGAACCCTGCCAAATAATTAACTCTGCCAGAAATTGCTACATAAGGATCAATTAATACTCAGGGCTATTAACTGTGACACACAGAGGAAGTGAACTTAGCCAGTTGAGTTGCTCTCCCAGGAATAATGTTCTTCTGCTTCTATAGTGTTGGCCCAAGGTATCTGAGCATTCGCTATAGCGCCATCCATAAATCCACACAGTCTATCCTGAGGGGTTTTACCTTGTTTCCCTCTTCTACTCCCCCATGTCCCCAAACACCCACTTCGGTAACAGTCCTCAGTGATGGGACCGAATGTCCATAGAGGAGGGGTGAACGATACAACATCCTGTTCCTGTGAATTAGTTGAGAAGGTGCTAAGAGGTGAATCCAGTACCCTCTATAATGTACCTAATCTCGCTTAGCCAAGAGGAGTGGAGTGTAATCTGCATATGATGTACTAACTCTCTTAGCCAAGAAGGTACACGTTCCCAGTCTGTGCACACTGTATTACTACCTCTGCTACGCCGTTGGCAATCTGCGATTAGGAAGAGATTTCCTTTACCATGTGTTTGCAGGGATTGTCTGTCCTCACTAAAGCATGTGAGGACCCTTGGATTCCCTTTGTCTTGACTACTGCTTGTGTCTCAACTAACCGTGCGTGGTTTACTTGCTGTTGTGCAGGCCAGCAAAGCCGTGGGAGAGAACGAGGCGGAGAAAGCAACATGTGAAGAGGGGCTAAAAACTCCAGTGGCTGAAGGCAAAGTCTGAGGGGCACATCCGATGGAGGAGAAGGTGGAAAGTTGATCCTTATGAACTTGGCCTGCGCCAAAACAGGTTTCTGCGGAACTCAGGACTCCACAGTGTTTATTGTAAAGCTTGTTACAGTTTGTGTGATCGTGGAAGCAAAATGCCTAACCCACAGCTTCACAAACAAAAATGTTTAAACAGCCCTTCTGCTGTGAGCATGGTCAGCAGCGGAGCAGAAGCAAAGGGACGGTGGGACCACCCCAAGTGGAACAAATATTTTTTAAAAAGAAAGGGGGAATGACAAAAAAAACAAAAAAAAAAACAACAAAACTTGGCACTAAGAGGGTTGACTGAGACGGCTCAAGTCCTGCTTATTTCAGCTCATGTCAATTTTCCATACAATGTGCAGGGTCCTCTGAAATGAGTTAGAATGTAGGAGCTATCAGTTGTACAATTCAGTATTGCATTTGGTTGTACTGTAATAGCACAACTTGGGCCTATGATGTTGTTTAAAAACAAATTTGACTCACGTGCTACCAAGTCAGGGTATCCTGCTGTACCTACTAGAACAAAGTGAAAGGCAGCGTGCCATGGTTTGTGTGCTGCAGTGTTATGGACTTGAAAGCCAGAAGCAGAGAGGTTACCTTCTCCTGTAATTTCTTTCTTCTCTCTCACTCCAGTATAGACTTCAAATAGGTTTCTGTAGCACAGGGGACTGAACGATCTAGCTCTTCTGGTTACGTTCAGTGGTGATGACCTCTTGGGGGTTGGTTTCTGTCGGGAGGTTTCTTGGATACGTTTCTGGGGATGTTACAATGTGGTGACAGGAACCGGCATTAAAGTCCTGCATTTCATCATGACTTTCCCATTTCCTTTTCGGAAACTGTTACAATGGCACTCCCACTAGTGCTGCTTCAGTTACGTTTTTCATCACTTCCATTAGAACTCCTCTCTCTTCTTAGGGATTTATAATTTGGCTTTTAAAAAGTGTTTCATTCTGGAAGTTAATTTATTTACGTTTTAAAAAAAAATTGCACCACGTTTTAATGTTGGTGGTGTGCAAACAATTGTTTTCAGAAGCTGCTGTTTTCAGATGCTTAATTTACAACCTGCAGGTTTAATTTTTTTTAAATGGCGTTTACAGCTTATTAGGGGGTTGTGCAAAAAAAAAGGGCAGATGAAATATTGTGGTTCAAAACGGTTATTTGGTCTCTTGCTGCACATACGTGGTACCAGGAATCATAGCTTGCCAATGTATAGCTTTTATCCAGCACTCACTGGTGTTTTGGTGAGAGCTGTATTTGTTTATTAATAACCTACAAAGCACAGAAATACATTGTGACTTACAGATCTGACTGGGAATACACATTCTCAGCATACACTATTATGGCTCCTTTGAAACCTAGTACATACTTCTACCTTAAAGGGACACTGTCACTACCTTTTTAAAACAGCTTTTAAATTTTTATTTACTCTCCTTTGTTTGTAATACCCCCTTTTGAAGCTTGAAAATAAAACTTCTTTTCCTATCAGTTTTATTCTCCATTTAGCAAATACAGGATTTTATTTTGCTCTTTTTCCTTAATGCTGTAGAAACCAGCAGGCTCTCTCTCTTCACTTCTCAGTCTCTCGGCCTTGCATTGTGACATGGGGAATGTGCATGGTTGATGATGGAACCAATTTGAAAATCTGCTTGATCCTAGTGATGGAGTCCGTTCATTATATAAAGGCACATGCTAATGCTGCCCTGGTGTACCCGTGCAAAGGTGCCATTGACTTTCATTGGCAGTTATGTACTTAAGGGCAGAATTTAGCCTCTCCTGTGGGCATAGTAGAGGGAGTTGGTTGCATTTAATTGTATTTCAGTGTGATCCCATCAAAACGGAAAGCAGCTTTAAAAAAACAACTTGGTAATGGATTTAAACAATGTTAAATATATTTAGAACTTAGAGCCCAAACCCCACTTTATAGACATTTTAAAGTAGTCTGAATTTTTGTCCTGAACAGGAGAGCAGTGCCCCTTGAATGAATCAGCTGATACGCTAGAGGGCCCATCGGGAGGGAAGACTCAAATTCTTTACTTGCACTTACCCTTTTTTATTACGACTGTATTTTAAAATATATATATAAACCACCATGAAGCAAGACACTTAAATAATGGGAAGAACGCTACTTCAACCCACAAACCAGGGAAGATTAAAATCTGTCCTTGTCTTCTTTAAACCTTGCAGGGATTTGAGTGACTGTTCCATCTACTGTATGGTAGCTCCACAGTGAAGTAGATTCAATATAGCATTTGAGTCTGAACACTGAATGTCCTGCCTCTTGTGTCAATTTAGTCAGACCTTGTCATCTCATTTTGAATGTATTTTTGGGAGGCTTTAATCATCAGTTTGCATGCTTTTGGACAGCAAAGGTGATCTGACCCGGTGGATGGGTGAGCAGTTTGGTCCTTGGAAAGCTTTCCTTGCCACTATAAAAGGACTTCTGCTTCTACAGGGATCTGCAAACTAACTTCTAAAGTTCATGCATGCATTAAGTTGTATGGCTAAACGAGTGCCGAATGCAGTGTATCTGCAAGAGATGGGAAAGACAAACCATGTTTGGCTGAATGTAGATTTTGTCCTTGTCTGCATGTGCAATGTGCATGTGCAACTGACCTCAGTTCGCCTGTTGCACCACAGGAAAGGTTTCTAGTGTAGACAGGGCTTTGGAGACAAACTTTCTATCCAGCCAGGCAAGTGGTCCCTCCCCTCCCCACAATTCACAGTCTTTCCAGTATGCCTAACACCAACCTGGTGGTAAAGGTACCATCTTTAGGAGTGAGCAGGGAGGTAAGACTTCTTGCCCGTTCAGTACTGAATCTTGGATGAGACCAGTGTGCTTAAGTGACCATTTGTGATCCGGACTGGACGGACTGATTTCCTTGAGGGCCAAACAGTTATCTGTTATATATGTGCAACTGAGCCACTTTTCAACTGGGGACAGAGATGGAAGGTGCTGTATCTTATTGCCGTGGCCCTGGGACACCCAGCCTTAAATGCCACACTTGTGTTCATACATATCACCAGTAGTTGGTTAAGTGGGCTGTAGCTACAAGAATGAAGGTGACTCAGGTCACGTGGTCTCACATCACTTCTGTAATATGCACAAGATTCTCCCCATTCTCATCTAAATTCCCTTTCTAGGGTAACGGAGCCTCTTACTCAATCCACTTGCCCAATCCTCTGTCATAAACTGCTCCCTAGTGTCCACCTTTGCTATCCAAAGCACTTTTCTCCCTGCCTGTCCCTTCTGTACCAATATTCCAGTCATGTGAATTATCCCACCAAGTCTGTGATGCCAGGTGTCATAATTGTGATTATTCACGAGCACATCTTCCTGTTGATTCCCCTATACTTCTTGCATTCGTATACGGACATCTAAGATGTTCATTAGATTCCCCTCTATAATCTCTCTTGTCTCTCCCTGTTATGATTACTCATGTTCCTCCCAGAGTCTGACCCTTCACCCAGCTCTCCATGTGTTGGATTTACCTTCGGGCTTTTGTCTCCTGCCCCTCTTGAACCTTGTTTAAAGCCTGTCTCACGAGGTTACCCAGATACTCTTCCCCTTCCATGGTAGTGGACCCCATCTCTGCTCAGCATATGCTGCTTCATCCAGCCTGTCCCTTCTGCAGGCCATAAAGGGAGTAGAGAGCAAGAAGGGAGGAATTTAGTGTATCTGTAAGTGGTGGTGGTCTTCCTGTACCCCACTGCAAAGGCTGTGGGAGTCCAGACCCCATCACTTTAAAGGGAGAGCACAGACCAGATGAATTCAGCATCCTTTCTTACTCTTCATTCAAACGCTGCCTGAAGCTGCAGTATCCTTCGAGCTCATCTGTTTCACCTGCTGGAGACTTCCCCAGCACTCAGCCTGGCCTCTGGATCCTCCATGCTACTGTAGGTTTGGTGCCTTGGGGAGAGGGGAGACACAGATACACAGCCACAAGTGACCACGTGGCTTCCCTGTTTTGATAACTGCAATAGCCTCAAATGAAAAAATAAGGGCATCTGGATCTTTCAGTCCGAGGCAGGGTTCCTCCGCCAGAGGGCTAGTGGGGCTGTATTTATGGCACATGCTCCTGGTTATTATAGTCCTAGGAGCCTGGTCAAAAGCATGTGTGTTCCTCTGTTTACATCATAATAAAGATGTAGCTGAAAGCAAAGCAAACCCTTTTCTCTTTATTTTGTGAAGCCAAAACTGCAGGATTTGAAGCCAATGTTACTTGGACAGCTACTAAAGAAAATCTCCAAACGAACGGCGCCAGTCATTTTCCAGCTCCGGCTGCCACGTTGTGGACGGCTGGGCAGAGAGCACCACCAGGTGTCTCTCAATTCAATATATTGCAGAAATACACAACCCTAGTGTTCCGCTCCTCCTGTGCCTCAGCTTGGATTTGGTTTAATTTCTATCCAGGTCTCACTGAGGTGAGGAATGGGCAGCCTACAAGTCCGTGACCCTTGCCACTGGTGCATATACTTTGTTGCTGAGGCAGATGGTTCTGAGGGAGGTTTACTGGCAACTCTCCCCTCATCACTAGAGGGGCTACAGGGCTCTTGGCCATGCCTGTTAGTGTTTTTAAAGCATTTATTATCCTGGGGGCAGGGGGGACGTTACATCCCTGGGTGTGTCAAAGCTGGAAACACTCATCACGTTGGACAGTTTTTCTGTCTCTTTGTTGCTATCTGTGTCCTGCAGCAGCCGTCTGGTGTCCTACAACCGCCCAGCTCATCTGCAGCTCTCCCCCACGGGAAAGGCGGCTGTGCTTTCCGTCACTCCGGCTCCCCTCTCTGCATCTGATTCTCCTTTCGCTTTTCTTGCCGTCCCCCTAAACTGCTCATTCTCACCAATGGGAGAAGCTGTCTGAGCTGCCAGCAGAATTCTGAAGTGTAGATCAGTGGCGCTCAACCTCTCCGGACTACTCTGTTCCCCTTTCAAGAGTCTGATTTGTCTTGCGTACCCCCATGTTTTACTTCCCGTAAAAACGTACAAAATCTGACCTAAAAATACAGACGTGTCACAGCCACCACTACTGAAAAATTGTCCTTTCTCATTTTTACCATATAATTATAAAATCAGTTGGAATATAAATATCGGACTTCCATTTCAGTGTATAGTATGCAGTAAGAGTATAAACAAATAATGGTCTATGAAATTTTAGTTTGTACTGACTTTTGGTGCTTTTTATGTAGCCTGTTGTAAAACGAGGCAAATATCTAGATGTACCCCTGGGAAGACCCCCAGGAGTACACGTACCCATTGAGAACCACTGGCGTGCATCCTATACCAGGAGTGAAAACACTGCGAGGAAGGTTAGCTATACTTTTTAGAAGCCTTCCTTCTATCTGCGGTGTTTCTGTAGGTTGGGTATCACCCTGCAGCCACCTCCTTGTCGTGCATTGCACCAGTGTCTGCTCTCCAGTTAGGCTGGGATGTTGAATTGTACATCATCATGCTGTAGAATTGCTATTCCTGCTGGAGCTCCTGGGGCTTCCCCCCCACCACACTAGCTAGAGAGTACCTGGCAAGATTTCAGCACCTGTTCATAGCTCTCTCTCTCTCTTTGCCACAGTGCTCTGAGGTGAGCATAGAAGGGGGAGGGGGTAGCGTGCTCACTGTAAAAGCGGATCGATTCCCAGCGGGCAAGCATATGTAGATCAGCCCCTTAGCTGCACGGTATCTTTCCTTATTTACTTCTGTAAACGGACTGGTTCTCTCCTGCATGTCTTTGCGGAGGAGGAGGGGTTGCTAAGAAACCAGCAGCTGGATGACAACAGGATGGAACTAGAAAGTGATCTTGAAGCCCAGTGTCCCTCCTGTGAACCCTCTGTTCCGCTCCTGACATGGCTCAGGAAGAGGGAGCCCTGTATTGCATCTGGTCATTTGAGCAGGGAGAGAGAGCGCCTAAGGGCAGAAATTTCTAACTACCCCTAAGGGCCCTGGATGTTTCCTGGGTATCATTGCTATCGCTTGCATAAATGCAGATCTAATTATCACTTACAATATGATCAGTCTTTGTTTTAAAGTTAGGATATAAAATTTCTCTTTCTCCTCCCACAACCCTGCAGGCCACCAGGGTAGAGACTAGGCCAAGCCTGCTGCCAAGGAGTGTTTTCTTGTGTGTTGTTTACTGTTCAGATGTTCTATATGGCACCTAAACACCTCTGCCTGTGGAGGTGGGGTTCTCGACACTGGCCACCCACAATCTGCTCAACAGTCTTCTGAGTGTCTGCTGCGTAACGTTGCTGACTGCAGTCTTGTCAGTTATCGCAAGCTAAATAGGGTTGGGCTTGGTCTGTATGTGGATGGGAGATTGGCAGGGTACACCTTGGTTGTTCAGGTGGTGGCACTGGTTATTCAGCAAACTGCTCTCTTCCCTTGGACTGCTGAATCATAAACACGCCCACCCCTCCTATGGCTGGGGATGCTGCGCTTCTAGAGGTGCAAACTTATGGATGATACAGTCAGTTTCTTGGCTTTAATGAATGTGGCCAATTTAAATCTTATTGCACCTTTTTGAAGAATAGGAGGTCTGAGCACCAGCGTCCTAGCTAAATTCCCACTTGCCTACAGAGATCTGCCCCAGTGTTCATCATGAATGGTTTCAGAGGTTCTCTGGGCCCTGTTTAGAGATGGTTGTGTTACCAGGAAGGGGCAGGATCATGGAGGTGTCGTCATACAGCCTGGCAGCTACCTACTAGTGCACAGCAAAGCTATGAAACCATATAGGAGAGGAAATGACGAAAAATCCTGTATTGAACTGAAACTGCAGAGGGGAATTTAAAGGGGCCAGGATGTATGGGCCAGAAACTGGAATTCAGACAGGATCTGTTAGCTGACTGTAAGGCTGTCCTCAGTGACTCGAGAGCATGACTGCCACCGTCAGGGCAAACTGTTAGAACCAGGGCACAAACCCCAAACTGGTGGTGAGTCCTACACTTGGAGTTCACAAACCACTTATCAAGTGTAAATCCTCATGGACTAGAACAGCCTGAACCAGGAGTCACAGACAGTCCCCTAGGGTACTCTGATCTCGCCACCCAGGTAAGCACACTTTTGTGATAGATATAGACCTTTCCACCAAGGGTCACAGCACTATTCAGGTTAGTCCCCGTCCTAAAGGACCTGTCAGTTACCCTAGGTCAGTCGCACCTTTGATCTCTCACCAAAGACGATGCTTATAGCCAATCTTACAATAAACTATATACAGCATGATGAATGGGAAGAGGAAATTAGAGAATTATTTACAAGGTTAAAGCAGGTAAACGTAAAGAGACAAATGAGTTCCAATCTTAAGTTTCAAAAGGTCATAGACGCTTCTATGATCTGCAAGCTCTGTGTGTCCGTTAGGGCTAACCCAGGCTAAGCAACTGAGGATCTCTTGCTTATGCCTAGAAAAGCCCTGCCCCATGGAATCCAAGCAGCATAGCAATAATCAGTTCCCTTTTTTAAGAGGTTTTATACCCGGAGCTGCAAAGCTCAGCTGATGGTGGGAGGGGAGAATCCACTTGCCTGACTCACCTTCAGGGGAGGAGGGCAGAACAACCCACCCTTTTGTCCTCTTGTTGATGGTATGTAAGGAAATGCCCGTTCCAAAAGCTACAGATGCTCTAAGTGAGATTAAAGCATGCAGCAATTCATGTGCATTCAGTAAAGTCTAAATACATTCTTAGAAGGCTAATACCTATTTGAATGATGGTAACATGCAGGTGAGCCAGACTGATTCCAGCAACGTCCTTGTCAACGTTCAGTTGAGACATGGGGATTTCGGCATATCCTGGCACCTGGCCTGCCAGTGTCCCATTCACATCCTGTCTCATGAAAAACGCCATGTGATCTTTAATGATTACAGATGTGATCGGGACCATCTCCAAAAGACGTGACTTCCACCAGCACGGTGCCACCTGGCACATTGGTTTGGTCCAGACTCAGAGGAGAGGCCACTAACTCCATGAGACCTTCCACCGAAGTATTGACAACTACACTTATCCCAGTTTAGGTGAGAGTTGACAAACTCCTAAAAGCTTCCCTACTGGCCAAATTCTGCTCTTCAAAACCAGTCAGCTGGATTGGATGCCTTTAGCATGAACAAGGTGCAATCTTGCTAGTGTTATTTCTTATATACGACATAAGAAATGCTTTGCGCGGAGGCTATCCATGCCCTTCATCAAATACAAACCAAGCTTCACAAGATGTAGAGGTAGGGGTGTGTTTGCTGCTTCTTCTATAAATGGGGGCCAAGATGGCACAGAGAGGCTGAGTGAATTAACACAACGAGCCTTAAATAGAACTGGGACAAAAAAACCCAGACCTCCTAGTTCCAGTCTCTCAACTACTGACTTGGATTCCCTCCTCTACAATAACCACGGGTGATGGATCAGTTTGACCCAGCACATGAAAATACAGGTCAAAGCACTGATTTGTCACCATTGTACATGACATGGTTCCTACCTCAGTGTCAAAGCACCTAAGAAGCACTTTGCTGCATGCTATGCTTTGTAAAACTCACCAAGCCGGGTGTGGGGGGAGAGGAGTGTTTGTGTGTCAAGCGAGAACATCTCATAATGTGACTTCTTGCTTAATTTATAGCAAAACTTTTCCTATAGTGGCAGTCTGTTCCTACGTTGCAAACAGTTTCTTAGAAGTGTATACGTAATGACTGTAAAAATAAGATCAGAAGTGAAACTGAACCCCCGAGAAGCCGTGCATGCATGGTTGGGTTTTACTTGCGGTTGTCTGTTTTTACTAAGCATTCGGGTAATGAAAAATGAGTGTGTTGCTTTGCTGACCTCATGTAACTTGAGCACTGGTCTGTGTTTAACTGACCATTTTGCAGGGTGCTGAGACAGTCAGTTGAGTGAAGGCCTGTTGGCTATTTTATTAAGTATCGCTGCCATCGGGGTGAAAAGGTACAACAGTAAAGGAGCCCAGTGTTTTGAAAGCTGTGTACAGCATCACCCACTGCTGAGATGCAGCTGCCTCTGGGGTGGACGGTCTAATGATGCACGGCGACACTACACAGCAGTTTTAAAATGAGACACGAAGGAGAGAGTTAGGCAGAATGTAGTTATGCACATGAGTGGAATTCAATCAGGATGCCTGGGCTAACTCCCTTACCCTTGTGCAAAATATGATGGATGTCTAAGGGCCATGGCTGCTTAGCAATTTTGGTGTGACATCCCCTGCTGGAGGAGATACCATCAGCAGCACATCACTCTACTGCCATGCTGGGCAGTTGGCTGAGGACTGGCTCAAAAGGGAGAGCACCCCCTGATTTGTTAGCCTTCCTGCAATGCCCACCTTTATTGGCTTCTGGGGAAGCGGTGGGTTGGAGGGACTGAACATGGGGGAGCTGGGGTAGAGTTTTCTGTGCTCTGGCAGGTGGCTGTGGAGAGGCGTGGAGGAAGGATTCTGGTGGCAAGGAAGCGAGTGTTGGAAAAAAGATTTGAAGGAGTGGGAGGATGTTGTAGGTGAAGGAGCTGCTGGTTTGGAAGCTGTAAGCTGTGATTGCCAAATGCCAGTCAGAGTGAATCGCTTGCTAAGAATAATGCATTAGCCTGGTCAAAGAATAACAAGAGCAATTGGTTTGGAGAGGGTGTTTGATGTGGAGGGAAAGGGCTTACACACTGCAGTCCTCCCTAGCCTCAGCCCATCACACGGGTCCCCTTTCCTCTTCGAAACCACGACATTCAAATAGATAAATGGTATTGTGATGCCACCTGGTGGCACAAGATGCAGCTGGTTAGGAAATAAGACCCAGCAGAACACACCATGAGCATTAAGTAGGATGGTTGCTGCAGATAGGTCAGAGTTGTACTAACCTGAGGGTCAGAGTTCAGCTCTAGGCGCTGGGTTCGAGGAGGGATCGTGGCCCATTCTTGGAAGCAGTGCTGCTGCGTAGCTCAACTCCAGCAGAGCTGAGAAGGCTTCAAGAGCGTCACCGTATGCGTTGTGTGGTCTCGGTGCTTCCTGTCTTTGCCACCTTGCTGTTACCTGCGCTTCGTTAATAAACCATCACTGCCTTAGCAGCCAATGGCCTTAGCATCTCCTGAGCTCTAGACCCCCGGGATTTTACCAAGTGTTGCTTGTAGCAATGTGGGCTTAGGGGAGCATTCCCCTCCCAACAGGAATATTCTTCCTCCAAGATTGTTTTGTTCTGTTGAACTGTTCACATTCTGCCCCAACATGCACGGATTCGGACTTCGGTGATTAGCACACAGGGCACCATTCAACTCTGACTTACACCAAGGTAGATCAGAAGTAACTCCACTGAAATATGGCTGAACCAAGGGAGTAGCTGATCCCATTCCTACAGCTCCAGTTCGGTGACAATGCTTCTGTCGCCTTGAGAAATAGGAATGGGGCCAGAAACTTGCCTCTTTGGCTAAACAGATGGGGAAAAACAGTGGCTAAGTCCCAAATTGTCCTCCAGGCTACAGGATTCTGGAAGATAAAATGGAGAAAAGAAACCAAAATCTGGGGGTGAAGCCACTGCAGGAGTTGAGCTGAGAAATGACTCAGGGAGTCGTTCATGGTTTAGTAGTGGAAATGGTATGAAAGTTTCCTATTCTAACACATTTAAATGAATGAAACCAACATGATTTAACAGTGGAACGGCTCAGGATACGTTAGGCTTGAATCAGTGGCTGCGATTTCCTTACTCTGGTCCTTGCTATAATAGGGGAAGAGTTTATCTCCAGTGGACAGACATTTTGACTCCTACCACCTGTAAACAAGGCCTTGGTCTTCATATTCACAGTCAGAAAACTCTAGGGCGCCCAACTCTTGACGTCAGCAGACAGCCCTGAGAGACGATGCACGGCCTGCTGAATGAAAAATAGCTCATCGGTGCTGACAATGAAGCCGAATACAAGAAATTAAGTGCAATGACATGATATCTTGCATCCCTTCGGGCTAACCTAGGGAATTTTGGAGCTTTCCCCATAGCATTTCTTGATAAATGTTTTTTGTTTTGAGTAGGTTTCTGTTGCATTGTGCAGACCCTCAAGTGGTCACAAGAAACGCTACCCTGACTCCCAAATCGGATGCACGAGGCTAGAGCCCTGTTGATTTCGCTGGAGCTCTGCGCAGGCGCAGGGGACAGGATCAGGGCCTGACTTTCCATTACAAACCTACTGAAGGCTGCACATGCTATAGATTTCGTCTTTCAGTCTGTTTCCATCCCATTTCTCCGTAAGTTTTTATACCATCTCTCACTCACATTGTGCTGGCTTTGGGACTCAACCGTGACAGTCGCGTGACAATGGGAAAGTCAACAATACCATTGATCTGCCCTGACAGCTGAGTCGCATCAGATTTAAAAACCAAAACCTCTGTCACCTCAACAGGTAAAAAAGACCCAATGACCCTGCTCAGTCAGGCAGAGATGTGATTGCTTGCATAATATGCAAACGAAGTAACTTCAAAGGGAATGCCAGATGCTATGGAGTTGCACCCCTGTAAATACATAGATGGATTAGATAGTACAGCCAGCTGCTAGCAACTAGCCTGTCTGTTCTTCAGGGTTCCTGGTGATGCTGTTACACAGAAAAGAGGGGAGAAAGTTCTGTCTTCGATCAGAGCACTGAATGGTTGTATCATTTCCTGGGATCCATTCACCCCCCTGGGTAGAGAGGGATGGAATCCTGTCGACTGTCCTGTCATCTGTGTTCACGCTGACGGAGGGCAGGCACAGGTACTGCCTCCTCCCAGAGGTTCCAGGCCTGGAAAGAGCCCCGATTCAGCTCGTTGTATGGGTGCTCTGGCTACATGCCCTCCGTGCCCGGCACCCACCCCGTTTCTGGGCTTCTCCGGCTGGCTCTGAGCCCCAGGGTGTGGCTGGCAGGGCCGGATTAAGGTTATGAGGGGCCTAAGGCTAATGGGAGGGAAGTCGTCAAACATTTCTCTCCAGATACTTCTGAGTAAGAGGTAGCACGGGGGATGCTACGCTGTCCTCCTGGGGTTCCTTCCTCCTATGTAGTAGAGTGCTCGTCTGTATGAGGATGAACACTGCAACATGCTCCATCCTGCTCACCTTTTTCAGCCTTGTGCTTCTACCCGCAGCTCTCCACATGGCAGAGTGCAAAGCCAAGCCCTGCAGGTGTTTCCTCTGAGCTATGGACTCTACACCACAGGCCCTGTCTCACTCTGGGAGGCAGCCAGCTTTTATTATGTAAAAGAAAACCACTCAGGTGTAAAATCCACTGAAGTAGAGGAAGTAGTAGTGGGGAAATTACATTGGGTGGTGTTGTATTTTAGGCTGTCTTGCTCTGAAAGCTGCCTCCCCATGTTGCACTGGCTGAGGACAATGAATTACTGTTTTCACGGTGAACCCAAATAGTATTTGTGGGATGATACCCAGTTTGTGTAGTTAAACTGCAGTGATTCACCACATCAGGCCATTCTGTCACCAAGCTCTGCCACAGTGAGAATCATAGAATAGAATCGTAGGACTGGAAGGGACCTCGAGAGGTCATTTGGTCCGGTCCCCTGCACTCGTGGCAGGGCTAAGTATCATCTATTCTAGATGTGCAATCAGCAGCTCTGACATGCGGTTTTTTAAGCACGAGTTCCGTGTGCACCAGCCCCCTGCAGTTTGCCTTTGTTTGTTTTAAGCTTTCTGTAAGAAAAAGGTAACAGATAGAAGTGACACAGATCTTCAGATGGCTGCCCAGTCATAATATTTAGCACTTCTGTGCTATGTTAGTTCTTCAGAATCACTGTACAAACATTAAACAAACTTAATCTAAAGCCTTTCAGCTTTTGAATGATGAGGAGTTGACAAAACAGACTATTCCCTGTTGTGTTCTCTGCCCCCCTGAACAAAAAGACTTCACTAAAAATCAGCATCTTAAAAGAACCATTAAGGATCTTTCAAAAGAACAGTCCAGCCAAGGCTGCTGTGGTGACACCCTTGTTACATCAGGTCTGGTGTTTGTTTAAGGCTGGTGTAGAATGAAGGGAGAGCTTCCTGTTTCGTTTGCACGTGTAAATCAAGCAGACCTTGCTTATTTTTTTTTTCCCTTAAAGTGCTCAGAGTTTAGGGGAGGAAAGTGAATGAGATTCTGCTTTTACCAGGTGTGAAAAAGCAGAAGGGACTAAAATCTATTCTTGTGCAAAAATCTGTTCTCCCTCAAGTCAATAAGGCTACACAGGTAACTGTGAGCAGGAGTTGGCCTGTGTTCTCCTTCCCTTCTCAAATCACATCCCATGCTTACCCAACGTTTTCCACTTGGGGAAGAAGCTAGTTTGAGTTGGGGCAGAAAAATGAGGACTAACTTCAGGTTTATTTAGCTTTAAGATTTTGGAATGAAACGCCAAAGAAATCAAATGTGAGGTACTTTTATGATGGATTGAACTGCTAGAGAACCAGCCTCTAGCCTATTCAGCCAGTCTTTCTATCATAGCCTGCTAAGAAGTGGATTTAAAATCCTTGAGGGAGCGGGGAGGGAGAAACCTACAACATTGTGTGTTGAGCTTCCTCCAATGCTTTTGCAACCTCTTAAAAGTACAAAGATGCGTTGGCCTGTGGAGCTAGGCTGAGCGTAAGGAAAGAACTTGGTGACCTGTGCATCCCAGTACAGAAAAATACATCAAAGAAAAAGGCTGGATGTCTTTGATTTTTAGTACAGTTCTATACAGTATTGCATACAGTGCATCGTAACTCTGAAGCCCCTCGCTGGAAGGTTCTGTAAAAGTTAAAGGACTGGTATCCAGAATGGGATGGTTTGGTTTGGTTTTCCTACAAATGTGTGGGAATTCGTTCCTTCTACGTGGGAGGGGCAGTAGTCCTGACAGGAGCTGGATAGCGTGTGTCCAGGTTCTGTGCAAGCTTCCACACTCTGCCTCTCTGGAACTGCCTCTTCCTTCCGCCACCCCCTTGCCCTGCCCCCACCCCGGCACTCACCAGTTGTCCAGAAACGGGACCCAGCACACATGGAAGAACACGGTGACGGGCAGTAGGACCCCGGCCGCAGCGTCCTGGAGCTGCCTGCCAGCCTCAACCCAAGAGAGGGACAGAGGGAGCCTCTTCCCTCCCTGACAGCCAAGCAGTGCTCCGGAGAAATCGGGGATGGGGGGAGTTGGGGGGAGCAATGCCTGCTCAAACGACGCCTGCGGCTGGCACGGGTCCCCATGGTAACCAGATTTTTAGTGTCCAGTCACCAGTGTGAACCGGATCCCTGGCAGTGTGTTCTCGCAGACACAGCAGGCTGCTGGCTGGCTGAGCTCCTTCCTAGCCACAGGGGGCTGCTTTGCCTTCCCTGCTGGCAGAAGCGTTCCCGCAGAGCTGCAGGAACAAGCTCTCTCTCCCTCACCTGGACCTGGCCATGGCCCCAGCCCTTGCCTGACCAGTAGGACCTAAAAATAGGAGGGTCTAAGGCTGTAGCCTTATTAGCCTGTGGGTTAATCCAGCCCTGGTGGCTGGAACCCCTGTGCGGGCAGACTCATTGCTACCAGGTCTTGCAAGCTCGGCTTCTGCTAGCGGAAAGCGGGGCCTGAATATGCGAAGTGCTGAGCGTGGCATAGTTAGGTAAAGGGATTAGCTACACAGAACCGAGCCCCTGGCCCGCGGGGTTTGACGCTGGAAAGCAGCTGAAGATTCAGTTTGATGTAGCCCCGATGCTATATCTCGTGCAAGTTTTGCACACCAGTCAGACTCGACTCCCCTAAGCACTGGGGTAAGGCAGTGCAGGATCAGGCCCCAGAATATTGTCTTCCACAGCAATTCTAGGCTGGCAGGGCGGTTACATCAGGAGCCCAGCTCAGTCAGATTGTTTCTCCTAAGCAGATCAGGATTGAAATCCCTTGTCTCCGAGGCTGAGCGATGTGGGTCTGGAGTGCCCAGAATAGCTTGCCCAATCCCCTGCTGCCTGCTTGTGTTTAAGATGAACCTGCCCATGTCGATTGGCATCAGGCCACCAAAATGAGGGGAGGGAGGGGCCACGTGGGTGAAATCATTAGTGCTGACGACCCAGCGGTGCTGAGGGCTTTGTCTGCAGGTCGCCACGCTAGATGGAAGCCAGCTTGGATATGTCTGCGTGTGCTGCGGGCACACCTCCGCTTGCAGTGTGGGCATATGGAAATGGGTGGGGGGGGGTTCTGTGATGCCAGAGAGGGCGAGGCGTAACTGACCCGAAGACATCCTAGGCCTGGTTTGCCTCTCGCGCGGGTTTCGTACTGGTGGAACGCCATTGATTGACAGTAGTTTATACGGTGTGAGTCAATGGGGAAGCAGACCGGACTCTCTGTCGCACCGCAGTAACTCCGGGAAATGATGAACCCGATGCAGGAGCTCAGACATGTTCAGAATGGGCCCTCTGGCCTTAAAATCTACGCAGCCAGCCTGTGGTGCTTTCCCTCCCTGCTGTTGCTGCTCCAACACATATCCAGGGATCCCTCATAGGCTTGTACAGCTAGCTGTGATGAAGGCTAGTCTGGTACTACGCATGCTGCAGTCACACCTCGGATCGCAGTGGAGACAAACCCACAGGGACTTCTCCCCTGTGAATGGCCCTGCTTCTATAGCTGATCATGTATCCGGCTTTAGCTCCCTTCTCTTTCCATCCCAGCCTGGCGTGGGCCACACTATGCCCTGCTCCAGCTTTCGTTCAGCACAGAGAGGTGCCATTGAAATGATCTGTGTGCTGTGCACTCGCACCCACTAACGGTGTACGCGCACACCCTGTGTGTGTGTGTCTCTCTCTCTGTGCACGGCACACGTGCATTTTACGCTCGCTCATCCAGAGGCACAGCGGTATAGCGTGGGATCCATCAAGCTCTCTTGGCCCCTGTTTGAATGAATTGCTGTAACAGCTGCTGCGTTCTATAGAACCTCCCCGGAGGCCTGGCTGCCTGGCCATGAGCCCCTAAAATCCTATTACCGAGTTTCAAGAGAAATAAAAAGTTAATCCTCTCTGTGGCTCTCCGCGGCCGCCGAAGCACTACGCAGAGCTGCCTGCGCTGAAGGCTGGGCCGCTGCAGTGCTGGTGGGTAACAGAGAAAATGAATTTGACCGGCTAATCGACTTCATCGAAATAAGCAAATGTTGTGAGGCTGGGGCAGATTAATGGGCAAGCCAGAGTGGGGATTCCCCAGCCAGACAGGGTCAACTCTGTAGCTGGTCATGTCTTGCATTTAAAATCCCACCCCTGTCTGTGTGCGGTGTTTTCAAGTCTGTGCCGGAGAGGAAGAACATCAGGGCGAGGAGAGGGGAGCGCTCCAGCCTCACACCTGCCAATAAGGTGACTCTGTGCTCCAGGTCTGGGCCAGCCTCGCTTCCCTGTGAGTCAGAGCCCTGCCAGCAGCTTGCCATGCCCCTCCAATCGGAGATCCTGCATGAGGTGTGGACCTCAGACAGGTGAGTGTTCGGTTCCTTCTGCCCCTGGCTACTCTCACACATTTGACATGGTCCTGGTTGGAGGGAGAAGGTGCAGGGGGTTAGTGTTTGTCTGCAGATCAGGCTCCAGGGTCACAGCGGAATACTGCAGCCTGGGTTTCTAGCCTCGGCGCTTCTGTACCCCTGAGCAGTCAGGGAGCATTGCCTCGGTCAAACAGACGTCTCCCTAGTGTAGACCCTACCCCTGATCTGGACGAACCTTGCTCTCCAGGAAACCAGTCTCTCCATGTTCATTCAGGGCCTCATCCAAAGCTTATGGAAGACGAGAGAGGCTTTCCCACGCACCCCAATGGGAGCCTACCATTTTAGGGTTCCCCCACAATCTATTAGTGTACCTCATTCTTGCTCTGGGGAGATGCCATCCCACTCCCTCCTGTGGGGAGGGATACTCTACAGTCATCAGTCAGCAGACCTAGAGTGTCCAGAGAGGGAAATTTCCATTCCCTGGGAAATTTCAATATTTTGGGGGGAGGGACTATTCATCTGGAATCGGAAGAACGAGATGAAATTGGCCAGAGAACAAAAATTCTAAAATACGTCAATTCAGGGCCATCAAAAGGTTTATTTTCAATCATGTCAAAACAGGATGCTGTATGATATATATAATCATATTATTCATATTCAAATTTAGTCTAAACGGAATGAACTGAAACGATAAACACATTTTGTATCAACTTTATCGACTTTGGGCCCATCAAAATTTTTATTGAAATCTCCGAGGAAAGGTTTTGGTTTCGACTAAACTTGCCCTGTTCTTACGGGAAACCCTCCTGCCTGTAAGCAGGCAGAGTCTGTTGAACAAAGAATGAAGAACGGGAGCTGCTCATGGAGGGGGTTGGGGGCAGGGGCCTGCTCCAGAGGTCTCCTGTTTCGGAGGGGTTTGTTGGGGCTGGCTGCATGCAAACACTGTGCTGAGGGATCTTTGTCATCAGGCTCGCCTACCAGAGAGGCTGGCTGTACCTGGGAGCATGGAGCTAGTACCCAAGCCCCTACGCACCCCCAGGGTACACCCTCCGAGTCACTGGCACGCTCTGGACATGTGAGTCTGATTACAGAACCCAGTTCTTTGTTGCTGCCCTAGCCAACATATTCCTTGGACTCCTATATGTCCCGCAGGAAACTGGGCTCTGATGGGCTCCAGACACCTGAGTTAGACGAGAGGCCTGCAGAATTTTCTTGGGCCAGCTGGTGCTTCCTAGTCCATTCCAAAACGAGCAGCAATCTGTGAGACTGCAAACAGATGCTTGCTCCAAAACCCAGGAGGGAGTGAAGCCAGTAATCTGCCATTCACCATCTCCATCAGCCACAATGGGCCGGAAAGGACCAAAGGTTGGCTGTCGCCTGCCATGTCAGAGACCCAAACATCCGTTCCTGGGCCAGCGATGACAGAGAAGTTTCTCAGGGATCAGCACCACCCCCTCTGGCATTCCCAGGCTCCGAAAGGGGTTCTGTCCATCCTTGGCTGGAAGGATGGTCACAGTTCAAAAAGGATGTTGACAGATTCAGGACCAAAAAAAAAAAAAAAAACCCCACAAGAACGACTGAGGTCTGGAAAACCCACCTGCCTTTGCAGCGAGACTAAAGAAGCTCAATCCATTTAGCTTAACAAAGGGGTAGCTTTAGAGGAGACCTGATCACTGTCTGTAAGTACCTAATGGGAGAGAAAAGGAGTACTTGTGGCACCTTAGAGACTAACCAATTTATTTGAGCATGAGCTTTCGTGAGCTACAGCTCACTTCATCAGATGTATACCGTGGAAACTGCAGCAGACTTTATATACACACAGAGAATATGAAACAATACCTCCTCCCACCCCACTGTCCTGCTGGTAATAGCTTATCTAAAGTGATCAACAGGTGGGCCATTTCCAGCACAAATCCAGGTTTTCTCACCCTCCACCCCCCCACACAAATTCACTCTCCTGCTGGTGATAGCCTATCCAAAGTGACAACTCTTTACATAATCAAGTCGGGCTATTTCCTGCATAGATCCAGGTTTTCTCACATCCCCCCCACCCAACACTCTCACAAGTCTTGGGAGACAGGCCAGTCCTTGCCTACAGACAGCCCCGCAACCTGAAGCAAATACTCACCAACAACCACATACCACACAACAGAACCACTAACCCAGGAACTTATCCTTGCAACAAAGCCCGTTGCCAATTGTGCCCACATATCTATTCAGGGGACACCATCACAGGGCCTAATAACATCAGCCACACTATCAGAGGCTCGTTCACCTGCACATCCACCAATGTGATATATGCCATCATGTGCCAGCAATGCCCCTCTGCCATGTACATTGGTCAAACTGGACAGTCTCTACGTAAAAGAATAAATGGACACAAATCGGATGTCAAGAATTATAACATTCATAAACCAGTCGGAGAACACTTCAATCTCTCTGGTCACGCAATCACAGACATGATGGTCGCTATCTTAAAACAAAAAAACTTCAAATCCAGACTCCAGCGAGAAACTGCTGAATTGGAATTCATTTGCAAATTGGATACTATTAATTTAGGCTTAAATAGAGACTGGGAGTGGCTAAGTCATTATGCAAGGTAGCCTGTTTCCTTTTGTTTTTTCCTACCCCCTCCCCCCCCAGATGTTCTGGTTTAACTTGGATTTAAACTTGGAGAGTGGTCAGTTTAGATGAGCTATTACCAGCAGGAGAGTGAGTTTGTGTGTGTATGGGGGTGGGGGGGGATGTGAGAAAACCTGGATCTATGCAGGAAATAGCCCGACTTGATTATGTAAAGAGTTGTCACTTTGGATGGGCTATCTCCAGCAGGAGAGTGAATTTGTGTGGGGGGGTGGAGGGTGAGAAAACCTGGATTTGTGCTGGAAATGGCCCACCTGTTGATCACTTTAGATAAGCTATTACCAGCAGGACAGTGGGGTGGGAGGAGGTATTGTTTCATATTCTCTGTGTGTATATAAAGTCTGCTGCAGTTTCCACGGTATACATCTGATGAAGTGAGCTGTAGCTCACGAAAGCTCATGCTCAAATAAATTGGTTAGTCTCTAAGGTGCCACAAGTACTCCTTTTCTTTTTGCGAATACAGACTAACACGGCTGTTCCTCTGTAACGGGAGAGAAGCTTTCTGAATCTTGCAGACAACGATCCAATGGCTGGAAGTTGAAGCTAGACAAATTCAGATTAGATATGAGGTGCAATTTGTATCTAGGTATTGATTATTTTACCAGTGAAGGTAATTAACCCCTGGAATATCTTACTCGGGGATGGGGCGGGGTGTTTAAATCCAGGCTGGGTGTCTCTTTCTAAAAGATCTGCTCTGGCTCAGCCAGCACTCGTGGGCCTGATGCAGGAATCAGTCACTTGGTGACATTCTCTGGCCTGGGTTAGGCAGGAGGGCAGACTGGTTGATCCCTGCTGGTCTGAAAATGCATGAAAACATGCCCCTTGGGGTTCCTCTGCCTGATCACTGGGCTACAAGCCTACCAAAGGATCCCTTCTCCCAACAGCCACTGTTGTGTGTGTGCATGCGTGTGTGTGTGTGTGTATTTAACAATAAACATTACTAGCTACATTGACAGGCTGCAGTGCCATCTGCTGGAATGAGAGGGTCACCTCTCCAGAGGACGGTGGCGTCTGCCATCACCCACCCCACTCCACATCTCCAGCTCTGAGCAGCATTAGACTTTCTGGGATAAACTAGAAGCAGAATCTCTCTCCCTCTCCTCCCCCCGCCCCCCAGCCTTAACAGCTGGTGCAGCTGTTCTGCATGTCCTTGAACTGCCTTGTTGCGCAGCTGGGTTTGCTAGGGGTCCATTTGCTGGTTCTTCTATTGTAAATGTTCCCAAATTCTCTGTTACCGTGACAAACAGCCATAGGTTCTGGGAGCAGCCGGAAGAACAGGCAAGGATGGGAATGGGAACTGAGACCCGTGGGAAATAAAGGAGATAGGAAACAGCATGTGGCAACTTAGGGCACACAGGGTGCCTCTGTGGCTTGTCCACCTCTTGCTCAGAGATCCTGTGTTAGTGACCTGTAATACGCCAGTCTGCAGAATGCTCTCTGGGTACAGAGGTGTGTCAAGGTTCCTCCCCCACTCTGAACTCTAGGGTACAGATGTGGGGACCTGCATGAAAAACCTCCTAAGCTTATCTTTACCAGCTTAGGTCAAAACTTCCCCAAGGTACAAAATATTCCACCCGTTGTCCTTGGATTGGCCGCTACCACCACCAAACTAATACTGGTTACTGGGGAAGAGCTGTTTGGACGCGTCCTTCCCCCCAAAATACTTCCCAAAACCTTGCACCCCACTTCCTGGACAAGGTTTGGTAAAAAGCCTCACCAATTTGCCTCGGTGACTACAGACCCAGACCCTTGGATCTTAAGAACAATGAACAATCCTCCCAACACTTGCACCCCCCCTTTCCTGGGAAATGTTGGATAAAAAGCCTCACCAATTTGCATAGGTGACCACAGACCCAAACCCTTGGATCTGAGAACAATGAAAAAGCATTCAGTTTTCTTACAAGAAGACTTTTAATAAAAATAGAAGTAAATAGAAATGAAGAAATCCCCCCTGTAAAATCAGGATGGTAGATATCTTACAGGGTAATTAGATTCAAAAACACAGAGAACCCCTCTAGGCAAAACCTTAAGTTACAAAAAAGATACACAGACAGAAATAGTTATTCTATTCAGCACAATTCTTTTCTCAGCCATTTAAAGAAATCATAATCTAACACATACCTAGCTAGATTACTTACTAAAAGTTCTAAGACTCCATTCCTGGTCTATCCCCGGCAGAAACCAGTATATAGACAGACACACAGACCCTTTGTTTCTCTCCCTCCTCCCAGCTTCTGAAAGTATCTTGTCTCCTCATTGGTCATTTTGGTCAGGTGCCAGCGAGGTTACCTTTAGCTTCTTAACCCTTTACAGGTGAGAGGAGCTTTCCCCTGGCCAGGAGGGATTTCAAAGGGGTTTACCCTTCCCTTTATATTTATGACAAGGTGTATTCCCTCTAGCCCCCAGAGAAGAAAGAGGTGGGCAGGGAGTGTACGGGGGAGTGGGAGCCGGCAGTGGATTCCTTCTCTCTCAGCTGGGATTGATGTAAACCTAAGGGTCAAAGTTTGTTTCCCTCACCACGATTTTCTAACAGGACTGGTGACTTTGGCTGCTTCCACTGTTGGGAGCCCAGCTTGAGGCATGCTGTATCAGACAGCACGGAGCATCCATCCACTGACAATCAAGCCCCTTTAAGCAGTGCTTAATTTGTAATGAAAGCGGTGCCGGGGCTCAAGCAATTTTTTTACATCTATAACTGATGCCACAAGCCCAGAGGTGCCGGGGCTATGAACTGCCAAGCCCAGAGGTGCTGGGGCTATGAACTGCCAAGCCCTGGCACAAATTAAGTACGGCCTTTAAGGCCACTCCAGGTGGGCCCTCGAAAATGGAGCCATGCAAAGTCACTGTGGCTTTTGGAGACACAGGCCTTCATCTCATTGCGCTGTTTCCCCTCCACAGTGTGACTGAGGAACCTGGGAGCCCCCAGAAGCAGAAACTTAACAAGCAGGTAAGAAAATCTTCCCACTCTTCTCCTGCCTAACGCTAAGCCCCTGTACATCTGCCTGCCTTAGGTTTTCCTATGGCTCCCATCACAGCAGTATCTCACACAGTTTCGGAGAGTAGCTGATGAGAATGCAGGAGATTCAGACATGCCGTCTGTTTCGGGTACCGATTTGTGTTCCTGGACTGAGGTTGCTGGCAGGGCTGGGAAGAGGAGAGTGGGGTGGGGGGAGGTATTTTTTCATGCTTTGTGTCTATAAAAAGATCTTCTACACTTTCCACAGTATGCATCCGATGAAGTGAGCTGTAGCTCACGAAAGCTTATGCTCAAATAAATTGATTAGTCTCTAAGGTGCCACAAGTACTCCTTTTCTTTTTGTGACTGAGAAGGTGCTTTGCAGAGATGGGCTAAACTGTGGATATGGGTTGTGAGCCCAGAACTGAGGGACTCTCCAGTCTCTTGTGCTCTGATAAAGCAGTTGTGTTTGTATATGAGGCTCTTAGAACTAACGGTGAGTTCTGGGAATGACACGCTGCCCTCTCTGCAGTCTGTACTAGCAGGTTCTACCCAAACACACCTATGCACAGTGTGGCCCCATTTGATTCCCCTACACCACCCGCAGCCAAGACTTTGGCTAAATTCTTGTCCAGCTCTGAACTTGGGGCCTGAGCAGGCCCATGTGAACGGGGGTTCAAATGGTTCCAGTAGAACCAGGCATGTACAGGACCCCATGTTTTGTTTTGGTTTTTGCTCTTTCCTTCCAACAAGTGCCCCAAATGGACCATTCAGAGCCCTCTTTAATGCTTCGCAGATTTCATTGCTCTCCACGCCAAAGCAGGGCACCATATTAAAGAAGTATGGGCTGAATGAATGGACTATAAGGTGGATAGAAAGCTAGCTAGATCATTGGGCTCAGTGTGTAGTGATCAGTGGCTCCATGTCTAGTTGGCAGCTGGTATCAAGCGGAGTGCCCGAAGAGTCGGTCCTGGGGCCAGTTTTGTTCCATATCTTCATTAATGATCTGGAAGATGGAGTAGATTGCACCCTCTGCAAGTTTGCAGATGACACTAAACTGGGAGGAGAGGTAGATACGCTGGAGGGTAGGGATAGGATACAGAGGGACCTAGACAAATTAGAAGATTGGGTCAAAAGAAATCTGATGAGGTTCAATAAGGACAAGTGCAGAGTCCTGCACTTAGGAAGGAAGAATCCCATGCAGTGCTACAGACTAGGGACTGAGTGGCTAGGCAGCAGTTCTGCAGAAAAGGACCTAGGGGTTACAGTGGACGAGAAGCTGGATATGAGTCAACAGCATGCCCTTGTTGCCAAGAAGGCTAACGGCATTTTGGGCTGCATAAGTAGGAGCATTGCCAGAAGATTGAAGGACGTGATCATTCCCCTCTATTCAGCATTGGTGAGGCCTCATCTGGAGTACTGTGTCCAGTTTTGGGCCCCACACTACAAGAAGGATGTGGAAAAATTGGAAAGAGTCCAGTGGAGGGCAACAAAAATGATTAGGGGGCTGGAGCACATGACTTATGAGGAAGGGCTGAGGGAACTGGGATTATTTAGTCTGCAGAAGAGAAGAATGAGGGGGGATTTGATAGCTGCTTTCAACTACCTGAAAGGGGGTTCCAAAGAGGATGGATCTAGACTGTTCTCAGTGGTAGGTGATGACAGAACAAGGAGCAATAGTCTCAAGTTGTAGTGGGGGAGGTTTAGGTTGGATATTGGGAAAAACTTTTTCACTAGGAGGGTGGTGAAGCACTGGAATGTGTTACCTATGGAGGTGGTGGAATCTCCTTCCTTAGAGATTTTTAAGGTCAGGCTTGACAAAGCCTTGGCTGGGATAATTTAGTTGGGGATTGGTCCTGCTTTGAGCAGGGGGTTGGACTAGATGACCTCCTGAGGTCCCTTCCAACCCTGATGTTCTATGGTTCTATGATTACTGAGGTTATTTTAGAGAAGCTGAAAAAAGATGGTTTAGATATGACTGATTGCTGGGGACAAAACTACGGCAACAGAGCTCACCTGGCTTCAGCATACAAAGGTGTTCAAAATCTAATTCAGCTGGGAAATCAGTCTACATCTTTCATCCCACATGCTGCCTGCTCACTGAATCTTGGTCAGCAGGTGTTCCCCAAGTTGTCTTATTTTTGTGGAATCGTTCAAAGATTGTAGACCCTGTTTGCCGCTTTTGTTCATTGCAGGGAAGTGTTGAAAAAACATATGAGCATTATATTAAAGTGCCAAAGCACAACCAGATGGTCAGCAAGGATCGAGGCAGCCTGTCTGCTACAAGATCAGGTCGAGGGTGTTCTTGCCACTTTAGATGAGAACAAAACTGGTCGCAATCTTATGGCAGAACTTAAGTCGGAAGCTGATTGCTTACAAACCACCATTGCAGGGTTTTGGTTTCTTGTCGCAGCTGAGATGTGATTTGCTATCTTACCAAAAATTAATGTTGTGAGCAAAAATGGTAGAGACCAGACGTTGGTGTGCGAATGACTTGTGGTTTACTACTTGGCCTTCGAGACGCTTTATTGGAATTAAGGTTTTCTGGGTTTGTTAGGTGTAAGGATGGGAGCTGCTGCTTCGCAGACCGAAACGTTAGGAATATCCATGCAGCTCAAAGAGAGAGGTGAGGAAAGTAATTCCAGGCAAACTTGCAAAGGACGAAAGCTCATCAGAGCCCGAAACAGTTTTTGGATGCAAGGTTTCCTACCCTGTCTTAAAAAGAAAAGGAGTACTTGTGGCACCTTAGAGACTAACAAATTTATTTGAGCATAAGCTTTCGTGAGCTACAGCTCACTTCATGGGATGCATGCAGTGGAAAATACAGTGAGGAGATTTTATATACACAGAGAACATGAAACAATGGGTGTTACCATACACACTGTAAGGAGAGTGATCAGGTAAGGTGAGCTATTACCAGCAGGAGAGAAAAAAAACCTTTTGTAGTGATAATCAAGGTGGGCCATTTCTAGCAGTTGACAAGAACGTGTGAGCAACAGTGGGGTGGGTGGGGGGGAATAAACCCTGTCTTACACACAGTATTAACACAACTGGATGAGAGGAGGCCTAAGTACAGTGGAGGTGGAGAAGTATGAGCAAGAAACTGGGAAGTCTCATCAGTGAAGCCCTAGAAAGGCACGCTTGAAACTTAGCAAGCAGCTACCCTGAGATTTAAACTGAGTTTTGAGAACGAGATTGAGCACTTCACCGGGTGTTGCCAGTGAATCTTTATGGATGACTTGGAAATGAAAATGCCCATTGATCTCCTTAGCTACTTTCGCAAAAGGTCTTTAGATGTGAGTTTCCCTAACACAGGAATAGCACCGCGTGTGTTGCTGTCTTCCTGTAACCGTGGCTGCTAACGAAGGGAGTTTCAGCAAGCTAAAATTAATCAAGACCTATCTAAAAATGTCCATGGGAAAGGTAAGGGTCAGTGGGGAAAATACGCCCCTTTGTTTCCCAGGAGCCACTTTATAAACCCAAATATTTGGGTTATATATATTTATCGGGTGAGCTGGAGATGTTCTCTAAGGGTTAGAGATCAGGAGTAGGAGTCAAGATGGAGGTCTAGCCCCAGCTCTGACACTGATGTGGTGCGTAGCCTGGGGCAAGTCACTTCCTTGCTCCATGCCTCAGTTTCCCCATCTGCACAATAGAAGGACCGATCCTTCCTTACCTTGCAGGCTTCTTTAGAGTGGTGTGAAATCCTCAGGGGAAGGGTTTTTCTTGATTTTTAAGTCAGGAGTCACAAAAGGGTATGGAAAATTGATGAATCTTAAACTATTACAACAAGCCAGACCAAAGGACCTAAGAGGTCTAACTAAAATGCTACATTAGGCAAACGCCGACCCAGAAATCCCCACCGGTGCAGCTCCAGCAAGGGTGTAGACCTGTCTCTACCATCACGTCAGCCAATCCTGCTGAGCCGGCCCAGTCCCTGTCTGCACTAGAACTGCGACCATCGATGGAGCCATACTAGCGTGAATTACACGCCCGTGTAGGCACCCCCCAGGCAGCCCCTCGCATGCACATGGGTGAAGCTCTATAGGTGAATGATAACCACCTGCATGCATGGAACTGCCATTCAGGTCACCTGGAGGCTGGAGAGGGGAGGGTTTGCCACACCAGGCCCCAGTATCCCATGGTGGAATGATGCTGGCTGCCGCAGCCCAGGGCTTGGGGGCAGGGGAGCGGCTGAATCGGGGAAATGGTGGGATCTACCCAGGTTAGAGTCCCTCGCGCCCGGGGAAAGTAGTCCCAGAAATGCCGCCCGGCCCTTAAGTAGAGCAGCACTTTGGTGTCCCTGTGTACAGTACTGGTCGTGCCCACGGATGCTGCGTAAAGCAGGTCTTTGACCTGTAAGATGGGACTAGTGCATTATCCCTGCTGACCTCAGTATCTCAGGCAGAGAGGGTGATAAAATGCAGCTCCCCTGTGCAGAGAGAACGACTGTTACTCCTGGAGGCTGTTTCCATCTTTATTCTAAAAGAATTTAGTGTTGGTGAAAGATCAACAGCCTTGTAGGCTGGACTTTATTTATCAACTTAACTTTACTCCTCTCTCTAGTGCTTGAGCACCTCACAAATATTAATGGATCAACTCTCAGATCCCTTGGAAGTGGAGAACCATTGTCTTCATTGTACAGATGGGGAAACTGAGGCACAGAGTGGCACTGTGAGTTGCTCAAGTCATACAGGAAGTCAGTGGCAGAGGCATGTCCCAGCCCAGTGCCTTAACCACAAAACTACCTGGCAATGTGCAATGTGGGCTGTTGTTACAGGGTGTGTTTCTCTTCCAGAGTGCCTCAGCTGTGATCTGGAGAGCCAGATTCTGATCTCTGTTCCACCGGAGTAAATTGAGAGTCTGCATCAATGGGCCACAGTGGAATGACTCCTGATTCACTCTGGTGCAACTAAATTCATAATCTGACTCTCTAGCAAGGGAAATATTGAACCCAGGACTCAGGTCCTGGTTGGTTGAAAGGGGTCTCAGTTCACCTTTCACATGTTTCTGAAGTAGGAGCAGCTAGATTTCACCCAGCAGGACTGTGCTGGGAGCTATTGATTTCAATGGGAGTTGTGAAAACCTTGGCTGCACCTCCCTTATTATTACCTGCAGAGTGGAAGGACCTGATTCTAACCTCCCACGAATTTGAATCCTTATTTGCACCAGTGTAATTGAGAGCAGAATCAAGTGTGCACGGAGCTATACAAAGTCATAAAAAAATTAAATCTGTCCCCGCAGGTGATTAGAGTCTATCTTACACAGATCCACATCACACCTGATGATTTTATACAGGTGATTTTATACCATTTTTAAAACTGTCTTTTCTTATCGTTATTAAGGCTACACATGAGCTCTGTTAGCGAGGTGGGATCTCACGGTTCCTAATTGACGTAATCTCTTCTGTTAATCTTTCAGTCATGATTCACTTTCCAGGTGCTTCAGAAGGGGTGAGACAGAAAATGTCTAACCACAGCTACTAATGACTATAGACCAAACACTGAATTCTCAGCAAAAAGAAAAGGAGGACTTGTGGCACCTTAGAGACTAACAAATTTATTTGCATTGCATCCGATGAAGTGAGCTGTAGCTCACAAAAGCTTATGCTCAAATAAATTTGTTAGTCTCTAAGGTGCCACAAGTCCTCCTTTTCTTTTTGCGAATACAGACTAACATGGCTGTTACTCTGAAACCTGAATTCTCAGTGGGACTCTTTGATACAGCCTTGTTTGTGCCGGGCCTGGCAGAATGGGGGCTCCAGCCACTACTGCAGTAACAAGCAAGAAGAATCCTCTTTCATACAAAGTGCATGTCCCCAAAATGCTTTCACGTGTGAAGGCACCAGGTTAATTAGCTCCCCCTCCCCTGCTGTGTAAGAGGTCTTAGGAAGAGCAGAAGATTTTTAAGGTGAGGTTTGAAATGAGCAAGCTGATGCCATAAAGAGAAACAGGTTTCCATCTCTGCACAGATGAAGGCTCCTACAACCGACAGGGCGGACCAATGAATAGAGATGCCATAAGGCAATTCAGGTTTGTTTAAAAAGGAAAAGATTTTGATGGACAGAAATCAAATGGTCGTACGGTAGGTCAGGAGACATGTCTCAGCACAGTTAGGAACCTGAGACGGGCTGGCTTAAAAGATTGGGGATGTCATAACGATCTCGGGGGGGGGGAGGGGGGGCTAAAGGAATTGCATGGACCTTGTATGTCTCGAAATGATGTGCTATTGCTCCTCTGTCACTTCACATGTGTCACGCAACCGACTTAGACACAGAGGCCTCTTCTCAGAGCATCAGGGGTGTTCACAGCTAAAACACACTAGAGGTCTGGGAGAGCAGGCCCACCTGAGAGGCAGACGCCCTCTGTGCCCAAGAATGAATTTGGTTGTCAGTGAACGCTCAGTGTGCCTATCTCAAGGTCTGGGCTGATATATACATGACTCCTCAGTGGGTGGAACGGTTTCTGATCCATGGCAGCAGCAGCTGGCAGCCCCATTCCGGCGCTTACAGGTCTGTCCGTATTTCTGTGACAACATGCTCCTTTCCCCAGCGCTTCGTAACAGTTGGTTTACAGCTGAAACTTAGCCTGGAAGGTCTTATTCCGATGAAGGTAATTGCATTCTGCCTACCAAAATCTCCTCTTCTGCTGGAACTCGATGCCGTGGTCAATAGAGCAAAGACGGACAGGGAGCTGCTTTTCTCATTAGGATCTGACACTGATCTTCCAGTTTTCATCCAGACGGAGCTAGAAGAGTTTCTGTCCATCAAAATCTTTTTTTAAATAAGTGAATTGCATATGTATAAACTCTCTGGAATGAAAACTAGGAGCACAAAGGCCTTATCTTCTCAGTAGTCTGGATAATAATGTCCTCATCATGAGGGCTACAAAAATAGTTGGAGCACAAATTACTTTGCACATCCTTCAAGGGCGGCCACCTCTGGGGTGCAACACATCTGCTGTTTAGCAGCACATAGCAACCACACATGGCAGTTTGGGGAAGGAGAAACCAGTAGCCCGTTGAAGCTGCAGGGGAAAGTAGGGAGGCAGACTAAACGATGCAATCTGGCCAGGGCAGTGGAGGTCACACCCCTTCTCTTGCAAAATATCCCAGCAGATCGTTAATTATCACAATATGGCGCTATTTCATTGAAGTGACTCAGACCTGCTCTGTTTCCTTTTTCGTTTCGGTATCAATTTATACTTAGCCCCAGCCCACGCAGCAGCACAGAATAATAGCTCAGAATGAAACCTCTGGAGCACAGCTTGTAGGTGGGGACAGAAAAGGTGATTTGATCTAATGGTGAATATACCAGCAATCCAGCGAGAGGCTTCAGCTGGTGTTATTTACATCACCTTGCACCAGGCAGCGGGCTCTAAATCAGCACCTACCTCCCAAATGTTTATTATCTAGCTAATTGCCAAGCCATGTGGTCTTTATCTGATTAATCCTCATTATTTATAGCCCCGGCTCAATGGGATTAGGTGTGGTACATCTAATCCATCTGCTTCCTCTGTGCTCTGGCTCTGGGTGACCTTAATCTCAGAGGAACTGGTTCTCACAAGCTATTTCTGGACACCTTGGAGTCACTGAAATCTCTTTACCTGCCACCAGTTTTCCATGGGACCCCAGTCTTCTTTAGCACAGGCTCCTCCTGTCACTCCCTCACTGTGAAGCAAGACGCCTCATTCACAGTCTCCGCTGTAGACGGCTGTCGGGGCACCGTGATTATGCTGGGCCTGGGGGAATGTGTGACATGAGCCTGGCCAGCCCATGCAGAGCGGTGCTTTGCTGTTTTAGAGGAGGGGTGTGAATTGGCCAGCGCACATGATGGCTCTCTATTCTTCAGCCCTCCTTTGCCCCATCAGGACTTTCTTGGCTCTCTCCCCTTCTAGCGTCTTCCCATTTGAAAAAGAAACACTCCCTTCCCAGCTGCTGCTCCCAGCCCCAACACTGATGCCCACAGGGGGCGCCATGTTCACCCCTGCTGCTTGCACAGCCCTAGCCTGGTCTCCTCCCAAGAGGTGGCCTCCCACGCTCACCTGTAACACCCAGATGGTGGCTGTGTTTGTTACAATACACGGAACGCACCTGAGAGAGCATCCTGGTCGAGTGAGTGGCTGAAACGCCCTTCCCAGGGAAGTTATCCCTTCTCTGCCAGGTGCCGTGTAGATGAAAGAGCTTTATCAGATGAGGCTGAGGATGCATTCCGATCTTCTTCTCTCCTGACACGAATAGTGCCTTGGCAGGACCAGCTACACCACCTTACCAGCTGGTACCGTACCAGCTACAGACCTCCATGGAGGCCTGGATGCAGATGGAACCTGAGTACGCCATGCTCTGTATCCCCTAGCTAGTGATCTCTCCGCCTCCCTTCCCCTGGCTGTTTACTAACTGCCTTTTCTCTTTTTCCCCCCTTTGCTTCCATTCTTTGGGCCACTCGGTGGTAAGTCATTCCGCTTTACAAACCATTGTTTCAAAACTGTTATTTTAGAGGTGGGTAAGAACCAGCCCACAGATCCAGATGCCCCCTCCTCCAGATTTGGGACTGTTCTGGTGCTAGCACCGTCCTACTGTCTAGCAGGTTGGGCTGAAATCCCGGATTGAACCCACCTGAGCTTCAGGGACGTTCTGATACAGGCCCAAACTCTGCAGCTTGGGCCAACCTCTGTTGTTGTTTAAATTTGGTGACACCTTGGTGAATGGCAGCAAGGTTTATCCAGGGGGCAAAGGGAATGTTTGACGAAGAAAGGCCTGAATTTGGACCCACCTGGCAAGCCAACAGGTATGCAGATACCTAGGCCTGGAGCTTAGCAGGCTTCAAAGAAGGACTGGATGGTTGTATGGGTAATGAGGCTATTTAGATTTAGAATAGTTTTGGAATGGCTATAACCATCCTGCTTCAGGGCCCAGGCCAACCTCTAACCATTGGGGGTCAGGAGGAAACTTCCCCTAGGGGCAGGTTATCCCATAACTGCCCACTTTAGGGTTTCTTGCGCCTTTCTCTGACGCAGCTGGTGCTGGCCAGTGTTGGAGCCAGGGTCCTGAGCTAGGTGGTCTGATCAAGTCAGGTAGTTCCTATATTCCTAAGGACCCACATTTTGAACCAGAAGAAGAGAGAAGACCACCTGCTCTGAGACCTGGGTGACATGAGATTAGATTACATATCTGGAGAGGCTCCTTCTCTGAGAAGAAAGCTCGCTGAACTGTCAACTAACCGGCAAGAATCTGAAAAAACCTGAAGAAAGAGCTCTGTGTGAGCTCGAAAGCGTGTCTCTCTCATTAACAGAAGTGGGTCCCATCAAAGATATCACCACACCCACCTTGTCTCTCTCGTGTCCTGTTGGGACCAACACAGCTACAACAACACTGCATACAACAAATCTGCAAAGAATTGTAGAAGCTGAGAACTTAAGGCAAGAATGGAGAATTACCTCAAACTCCCAACATCTCTGGCTACATGGGGGGAGAGGTGCGGCTGTCCTTCTGTGAAACAGAGGCTCAGTTAGGTTGACAGGGCCAAAGGGGTTTTCCATCCAAAATTTGTTTCTATGGTTTTTAAAATGTTGTGCCCTTGATAGAGGTAACACAAATGAAGACCCTGTCACTGCAGACACATAGCTTAGTTGCAGGGAGCAGAAGAGAACATGAGCCAGGATTCCTGGGTTCTGTTTCTGAATCTGCCACGTGCTGAAATAACATAAGAAAGGCCATACTGGGTCAAACCAAAGGTCCATCTAGCCCAGTATCCTGTCGTCCGACAGTGGCCAATGCCAGGTGCCCCAGAGGGAATGAACAGAACAGGTAATGATCAAGTGATCCATCCCCTGTCGCCCATTCCCAGCTTCTGGCAAACAGAGGTGAGGGACACCATCCCTGCTCATCCTGCCTAATAGCCATGGATGGACCTGTCCTCCATGAATTTATCGAGTTCTTTTTTGAACCCTGTTATAATCTTGGCTTTCACTACATCCTCTGGCAAAGCGTTCCACAGGTTGACTTTGTGTTGTGTGAAGAAACACTTCCTTATGTTTGTTTTAAACCTGCTGCCTATTAATTTCATTTGCTGACCCCTTGTTATGAGAAGGAGTAAATAACACTTCCTTATCTACTTTCTTTACACCAGTCATGATTTTATAGACCTCAATCATATCCCTCCTTAGCCGTCTCTTTTCCAAGCTGAAAAGTCCCAGTCTTATTAATCTCTCCTCATACAGAAGCTGTTCCAGACCCCTAATCGTTTTTGTTGCCCTTTTCTGAAACTTTTCCAATTCCAGTATATTTTTTATTGAGATGGGGTGACCACATCTGTAGGCTCATTAACTCTTCATTTAATCACATGTGTGAAGTAATGCCTGCATTAGAAGGTGAAGCTGTTTGTAAAGAGCTCGGAGATCCTCAGAGAGGGCAAGACAGAAGGGCAGAAAGCTGTTAGTGCTGCGATAGCCAGATGAGCAAAGAAACAACAGGCCTGTGATTAGAACGAAAGCCAGAACATTCCCTTCTCCAAAGAGTCCTTCCCTGGCAGTCAAGCCCTGTTGGTTCCCAAAAACTGTAAATCTGTGCCGCTGGAGGGGTGCCCAGACACATATGCAGTGCGTACTTCACACACAAGTATTATTTTGCTAGCAGGTGCAGTGCAGAGGCAGGGACTGGCTTGGCTTTGGGGCAACGCTGGTTTTGTTTTGTTCTGGGAACGCACCCAGAGACTACTGTGATGGACGCGATACAGACTCTGCCATGAGTAAGCATCTCTCAGCCGCCCCTCCCTGCTCTGTCATTTTGGTGTTTAGTTAGAGAAGGGCCTGAGCTTTTACATCCGGAGCCAGGCGTCCCCAGGAGCTGGGCGAGGTTTGGAGCCGGACCCGTTTCTATGCTGCCCTCTCTTGGTGAGGGAGATAGCCATCGCTAGCAACTGGGCATGAGGCACATTCTACCCTCAGAAGCTTTCAGCTGCTGGGCTGAGAGTTTTAGCACTGATACAGGGACTTAGACACACAGCTCCCATTCATTTCAATGGCCCATGTGACTAAACCCCCTCGTCCCCTTCGCCTGTTGTCATTTTTATTTTAAAGCAAAGGTAATACCAGCCCTGCAGACTGAAACCCTCCCTTTATCCCCAGAGTAGGCACAGCACAGGTCCCAGAGCTGCAAACTTCTACCACCAAGGTGCCTGTGTGCACCTGGAGGGACTGCAGAGGGGAGCATATTCTTCAGAAGCCATTTATTCCTTGGCTTCTCTGCTGAGAGTGCCGGCAAACCAGGGCCAGCTGGTGTGTTTTGAGCTGTGGAGACCACTAGGAACTGCTGTGAGATCTCCAATTCCTCTCACAAACCTGTTTCCTTATCACTCTCTGCACCTTTAATGAACCCCCCTCAACCTCTATTGCTCTTGTCTCTGCTCAGAGAAGGGGTTGGCTGTTTACATCGATATCAGGAATACGCAGTGTTACAGCTATCCCACTGTACTTGGCACTGGCGAGGCGTCAGCTGGAATCCTGGGTCCGGTTCTGGGTGCCGCGCTTCAGGGAAGATGCGGACAAATTGGAGAGGGTCCAGAGGAGAGCGACAAAAGGTTTAGAAAACCTGATCTGTGAGGAAAGGTTAAAAAAGTGGGCATGGTCAGAAGACTGAGGGTGGGGGGAGGGACCTGATAACGGTCTTCAAATATGCTAAGGGCTGTTATAAATAGGACGGGGAGCAATTGTTCTCCACATCCACTGAAGGTAGGACAAGAAGTAACGGGCTTAATCTGCAGCAGGGGAGATTTAGGTTAGTTATTAGGAAAAGCTTGCTCACTGGCAGGGTAGTTTAAGCTCTGAAATAGGCTTCTAAGGGAGGGTGTGGAATCCCTGTCATTGGAGGTTTCTAAGACCAGGTTGGACAAACCCCTGTCAGGGCTGGTCTAGGTTTACTTGGTCCCACCTCAGCGCAGCAGGCTGGAGTAGGCTTCTTGAGATCCCTTCCAGCCCCGCATTTCGATGATTCTGTAGTTGTTCAACTTCATGCTTTAGAGGTGCCAACCTCTTAGAGACCAGTGCTGCGGGCAGGTTATCCCGGCTCTGCCTCCTGCAGGGTTCTTACATCTTCCTCCAAACAGCTGGTTCTGACCATTGTCAGAGACATGATACTGAGCTAGACGGGCTTCTGGTCTGCCCAGCCTAGCAGTTCTGGAGTTGAGCAGAGAGATGTTTTACCTGTAGCCAAGCCCCATCCATTGGCTTAATTCTTCACTCTTTCCCCATAAGAACAAACAGCCATCCTGGGTCAGACCAAAGGTCCATCTAGCCCAGTGTCCTGTCTTCCGATACTGGCCAATGCCGGGTGCCCCAGAGGGAATGAACAGAACAGGTTATCATCAAGTGATCCAGCCCCTGTTGCCCATTCCCACCTTCTGGCAATCAGAGCTTAGGGACAGCATCTCTACCATTAACAGACCTATCCTCCATGAACTTATCTAGTTCTTTTTTGAACCCTGTTATAGTCTTCGCCTTCATCACATCACAAATTGTCTGGCCCATCCCGTGACGGCATATCCCATGTCCTCCTGGCCCTGGCTTTGAGCCTGTTACCACCACTTTTACACTGAGGTAACTCCCTCGGCTCCGGAGAATCTCTCCTGACTTACACCAGTGGGAGTGGGAAGGCTGCAGTGCTCCCTTTCCAATTTACTCTGGGCATTTCAACAGCTAGTGACACTGTGTGATCACTAAACCCCAGAGACTGACCTGCATCAACTCTCCAGAAGGTTGAGTCATCAGCGCTCTGGGCTCTTGGCCAGCAGCCCCTCGTCACTCTCCTCTGTATCATATTGGCTCTGGACAGGGTCTTGACATGTAATGAGATGATTGTGTTGTGCTGGGGAGATTGCTCCGATGTGCTGGTTCTGGGGCCGGAGGCAACTACTCCGACTGCCAATTGACCTGCTCCTGTAGCCGACGGATGCTGCCTTCTCAGGAATTCCATTCTCTAGCAGGACAGATTTTGGGGAAACTCCGACCTGAAGACTGTGGAAGAAGCGTAATCCACACAGCCCTCTAGGTGCCCGAAAGACTTGCGGGCAAAGTACGAAATTCAGCGGGAGGATGGCTTCAAAAAAATGATTTTGGCAGGAGAAACTTTTAGAAGAATGTAGCCCAATATGACTTTTCGTTTGTTCTTTGAAGCTGTTTCCCCGAGGCCCAAGGAATTCTTGGAAGGATATTTTTGGATTGTTTAAAAACCAATCCCCACCCATCACAACAACAGCAGAACTGCCGCTGGAGCAGGTTGAGCGAGACAATGAAAGAGCACAGAGGTGGCCGAGTAGCCCAGGGGAATGGTAATGCCCTATGGATGGTTTCTGCCAGTCCAAATCATGGCAGGTTGGTAGTGACCAAGAGGGTTCCGCGGTGTTGTAACCAAGTGGCTGGTTGTGACATCAGGTAGTGGCTCTGTTTTGGCTCTAGTGGATGGTTTCTGAACACAGACATCACCCCCTCAGTTAGCACTAACTTAGGGTGACCAAATGTCCCGATTTTATAGGAACAGCCTCGATATTTGGGGCTTTTTCTTATCATAGAATCATAGAATAACAGGGTTGGAAGGGACCTCAGGAGGTCATCTAGTCCAACCCCCTGCTCAAAAGCAGGACCAATCCCCAATTAAATCATCCCAGCCAGGGCTTTGTTAAGCCTGACCTTAAAAACTTCTAAGGAAGGAGATTCCAGGAGATTATATAGGCTCCCATTACCCCCCACCCACTTCCTGATTTTTCACACTTGCTATCTGGTCAGCCTACACTAACTGTCCATCTCAACAAAGAGATCAAAGTCTGAAGTGGCCTGGGAGCGCCCATCCAAGCCTAGGAATGGTTTCTGGAGATCCCGGATGGGATGGCGTGAAGGCAGCATGTGCCCGATCATGGTCTGTAGCAGGACGTTGATCAGTCTCTAGGGCTGGCCATCTCTCCCCTTATGTCAGCACAAAATTCACGACAAAAACAGTGACCACGGTGCAGTTCCATCCCCATCCATAGGGCTGCCTATGAAACAAGACGGAATAGAACGTAATAAAGAAGCCTGGTTTGAGTTTTGGGCGATTTGTGACTCTTTCTGGACACCAACCACGGCTAGGAAAGGCTTGTCTGGCTCCTGTTTCTGGGCATGTCTCAACATTAGCCTGCTGGCAGAATGACTGTGAAGGAAAGATCCAGGTGTTAATGGTTAGCTCTTAAAGGAACACTATCAGATTAAACATCCAATTAAAAAAAAAAAAGCCAAGGGGTCCGGCCCTGTGTTTCTTTTAACCCCTGAAATGGTTTAAGATGGAGGTTTCAGAGTAGCAGCTGTGTTAGTCTGAATCCGCAAAAAGAACAGGAGGACTTGTGGCACCTTAGAGACGAACAAATTTATTAGAGCATAAGCTTTCATGTAATGACCCAGCCACTCCCAGTCTCTATTCAAACCCAAGTTAATGGTGTCTAGTTTGCATACTAATTCAAGCTCAGCAGTTTCTTGTTGGAGTCTGTTTAAAATTTTTAAAAAAATCTAATTCTCTTATTTGGTGGTGGTGGTTTCCTTTTTGACATTTCAGATCAGATCATTTCACTCTGGCTCCCGTGCCCTTGCACAACGGGGCAATGCTTGGGTTGTGGATGGTGCAGGGGCACGATGAAAAGAAATCCACGTTATTGTACAACGATGCTTTTCATTTTGTTAAGAAAGGGGGGAAAGGTTTAAAAAAAGATGAAATCAGTGTATTAAGATTGTTTGATCATCTTTTTTTTTCCCCCAACAAAACTTTACTTTTGAACCAGCTGGGCCACGTCTTTTTAAAATTGTGAGGGGGAAAATGTTACTGCTGAATAGAGGACTGAGAACAGGAGAAAGATATCAGGCATGATTCTGATCTCATTCACTCTGCTTTTACATCAGGGTAACTCCGTTTACTTCAGCAGAGTTACTCCTGATGGGAATCAGGCCCTGTGGAACGACTCCTGATTTATACCAGGCTGGGCGAGATGGGAATCGGGCTCTAGGGGCTGAAGGCGGGACCCACTAAGGAAAAACTGCTTTTTTCAAGCAGCGAAGGGGATATCTAGGATAGGGATTTCTTCCCTAGCCAGCTAGGTCCCTTCCCTGCATGCTCTGTTAGCCCCCTCCATCTGCCCCTTCATCCCTGGCCCTCACCTTTGCCAGTGCTTCACTGGAGCATTTCTTTCAAATCTCTGCTTAGTCAGTTGGCGAGTGTGTCTGGTTTTGAAGGTAGATCCAGATACTGAACAGATTGGGCTGGGCTGATTTTTCCTTTATCTTCTGCACTCTCCCTCTGTCTCTGTATTGGACCCTTTGCCCCTCTCCTGCCTGCATAACCTCCTGCTCTCATGGTGCATCATTCTTCTCATCCTCACCTGGCAGCTCTGTTCCCTCCTAGATCTCTCGCCTCAGTTTCCCCTCCCTGCACGTCCCTTCTCTCCTCACTGCTCCCTGCCCATGCCCACTCCAGCCTCTCTCTGTTCTGCCCACTGTGGTTTTCTCATGTCCTCCTATCACCCTGCCCCTCCTCTCTGAGGCTCGGTGGAGACCCACTTGTCCCAGGAAGCGTTCCAGTTATGCAGACTGCACCCCCATGCAGAGGGGTGCTGGCCCCCTCGTGCATGTTCTGTATTGCAGTGGGTTGCACAGAATCCTGCCTGTGGACTGTAGGGTCTCCAGGGCTGGGGCTCTGTTACTGGGTCTTTTGTACGCCTGTAAATGATGTGTCCCTCCATCCAGCGCCTCCTGCCAAGGCAGAAGCAGAAAAAGAAGCACCAGGAGCCCACGCTGGAAGCCAAGCCCAAGAAATCGAAAGTGAAAAAGTTGGACGATCCGAGCCCCACAGAGGAGCCCAGTGCCCCCTCTCAGAGTAAGAGACGTGAGCGGCTCGGCCACAGCTGGGGACAGGCAGCCCCTGGGAGCTGCGGATGGGGTGATAATAAATCGGGGAGGGTTCTGAATCACACATGCAACTGCAGCCCACACCTGCTGCCCTCTGGGCTGTGCATTCACTGAACCACTTACCCTTCTGTGCTGGTTTCCGGCCTCTCTCCTTCTCTCCAGCAGCACAGGGGCAGCCAGCAAAGCCCTGGGTTTGTCCCCAGAACAAGGCACGGGCCATCTCTCTATGCCTGTGCCCGCGCTGGGACTAGGACTTGAGAATCCCAGCTGGGGGGCCTCACTTCCATGGCCTCCCAGAGACAAACGGCCCCCCTACATCCTTCCCCGGTGAGACGCACCCCCATCCACTTCTCCCCTCTGCCAATGTGCTATGGGGTATATGGAGTCTGACTTCATTCCAAGCCCCACCACACAGAGCATGTGCTGTTCCGCTCCCACTGCCAGCTCCCCGCCTGTCCCGGTCTGTGTTTCTGTCCTCACTCTGGCCACTCTCTCCACATGCAGCTGTCAGGAAACTGAGGAAGAAGAAGGAGGAGAAACTGGAGGAAGAGAGCGAGAAGCAGCCCTACCCCAAATCCACCAAAGAGCCCAGGAAGAAGAAGGAAAATCCCACGTCGCATTTCAGTGTGGCCAAAGCCTCAAAAAAGAAGCAAGGTAAGAAGGCATTGGGCCCCTTCCGCCCAGGGGGTCTCTAATGCATGCTGCAGACCCTCACGCCCACCGCACCCAAACCTAGCACACAGCCACGACCAGCCACACACCAGCATACAGGCCACAGGCTCCTGCCCGTGTCACAATCCAGCCACATAACACTCGCTTTACACTCTCAGCCCAAACACAACAGCCAGGCATGCACGCCACAATGCAAGTGCACCCTCGCATCACTGCAATCCAAACACAGCTACGCCACGTGTCCCTGGCCAAACACAACCCTCGTACACTCACGTTGTGCTCCCAATCCAACACACTGCTCTGCATGCAGGACCTGACCCAAACACAGCTACGCCATGCAGATGTAGTCCTCTCTCTCACTCACTCACTCACTCAATCCAGCACACAGCTCTGCACATATCCCACAATCCAAAAATCACACTGCAACACAATCTCCATCCAAACCCAAAACAGCACCATGTGCCCCAGTCCAAACCCAGCCCTCCCACATGTGCTGTGTACTTTCGATCCAAACCCATCTGAAAGCCTTCCTGAAAACACTCTTGGCACCGCTGGAGAACCGATCCCCCCTCCACCCGTAAAAGGCAATGAAAGGACATGTCCTGAGAGAGTCCCCCAGCTCCCACGTAGGGTGAGTAACACCCGTCTCTGCTTTCAGAGGACAGCTGCACAGAATGGGCAGATGGCTGCTGCAGTTTTCGGCCCCATTCTAATGCCTGTCCTCTCATGCATACAAGGTCCATTTTCCAGACAAATATTTCACCCGCCCTGACCCACTAGGGTGGGTGTCTATGGGCAATGGCTCCATTCCTTGTGACTGTCTCTCCTGGGGAGGGAGGGAGGAGGCGAGGGATAGAGGAAATGACTCCCCATGGGATGCGTGTACTACACAGACTCCTAGGAAAAGCCCAGGAGGCAAGACAGTCACTAGGTGGCAGCCTTGTACCACACGCCCTCCGCAACCCCAAACTCTCGCTCTCCTGCACACAAATACAGCGGCCTTTATTTTCTAACCTACTATTTCCTATAGGGTAAACTCCTAGGGTAAAAAGCCCTGATCTACACCCCAGCATTTCCAACCAGGTTTGAAACTGGTTCAGCTGGTGTAGTGGAGGCCACGCTCCAGGCTGCCCAAACTGGTTCTCAAAGCGGTTTGACTTGGGGGCGGGGGAGTTCCCAGCGGGGGCCCAGTGAAGTCAGAGCAGCCCTCCGGACTGGAGATTCCTACGTAGGCTTTTAAGCACACATTTAAGCTTTCTTCTCACCTGGATTGATCCATTTACACTGGCTGGCCAAGCTGGTTAGAAACCAGTTTTCCAGGATTCGTGATCAAATTTGGTTTGAGCCCCAGCACGGACTAGACTCCCAGACACTGGATGGGTGAGGTGTAAGCAATGGCTGACATACGGCAATGGGTAGGTCCAGGTCCAGTGGGCCCCAGGCTAGACCCCAGCAGTGGAGAAAGTTCCTCTAAACAGGGCAGGCGGAGCCGTCGTAATGTGGCAGTGTCCCTTTTTCTTTAATCTTCATTTCATCCCCTCTCTGCTCCCCCCCACCCCCAAACTTCCAGAGAACTCTGAGGAGGAGGAGGCGGAGAACGATGACCCGCCGAAGAAGCCAAAAAAGAAGCTCCCCAAAGAAATCCCAGCTGGAGAAAGCAGGGAGAGAAAACCCAAGCTGAAAGGTCAGCAGCTGGAGCCCCGGAGAAAGGGCTGGCATGTGGAGGTGAACCCTGGGAGTGAACCCTGCTGTGTGAGTGAGAGGAAGGATGCTTCAGCGGTGAGGGTGCTAGACTAGGACTTGGGGGAGCTGGGTCAATTCCCTGCTCCTCCGCAGACTCCGGGTGTGACTCTTGGGTAAGTCACTCCCCCTTTACGAGCCTCAGTCCCTGTTCTGTGCGATGGGGACCACAGTCCGCCCGGTCAAAGGGCGTGAGGTGCTCAGATGCTATGTTGAGGCAAGGCCAGGTGAGGTACCCTCTGTCTCTGGGGATCTGTGTGTGTACATCAGAGTCCCTCTCCAGGAAATGCCCAAGGGGACAGGAGTGGAAGGATCCTTTTGCTGCATATTTCCATTTCCCTGTCAACCGAGGCAGCTGGGCTGGAGCTGGTGTTTCTTTGCCTGGCTTCGGGATGTCTCCGCCTTGTAAGCGGACAGACCGGAAGTCAGATGGACCTCAGCATTTAGAGTCCTTCGCAGAGCTGAGCTTCCAGAGCCTGAGGATCCACCGTCGTGTATGGCGGGGCGGACGAGGCTCTTTCCAATCAAGCACCCTTGAGGCTAAACCACAGGGGATTTGTTTCTCCCAGCCAGAGCCCGAGTCCGAGTTCCCCGCCAGCATATGGCTGAGGGAGAGACCCTCTGCTGGCAGGGTGTTCTCAGCATTGTCTTCCAATTAGCCTTCTCCTGGAGGGGCCAACAGGGAATCTCTCTCCCCCCTGGGTCAGTGGAGCAAGCTCAGCCTGGGTGTTAAGGGACACACACTGCTAGAGAGCAGGAGATGGGGGCCTGGACGCAGGCAGGGCATGGAGAGGGCAGCTCGGATCCAGGGAGAGCCCTGGCTCAGGGCTGGCCTGAGAGAAGTGCCAGCCAGAGGTGGTGAGTTGCAATGGGTGGTTATTAGGGAAGTCAGCAGGACTGAGCAGTTAACACCCAGGCTGGGAATGAACAGGGACCACTGGCCAGCTGAGGCCCCAAGCCTCCAGGGAAGTGGCTGAGGGAGGAGGGCAGCAGAGGGCTGGGGCTCTCCTGTGTCTGCGTCTCCAGAGGCCCCAAAGTTACATCCCTGTGTCCCCCTTCTCTCTCTCATCTCCTCCCTGCCCTTTGCGCTCTCCCCTCAACACACCTGGCTTTTCCCCCATTCCTCCCCCTCCCTCTTTCCTTGCTCCCGGGCTTGTCCCCACTCCTCCCTGTTCTCTCTCTCTCCCCCCCCCGCCCCATCACTTACCTCTCACTATTCCCTCCGCCCTCCCTGCTTCTGCCCTTTTCTCCCTCCTCCTTTCTCCCTCCCAATAGGAGACAAAAGTGATTGTGATGCCAAGCCCAGAGCTGCCAAGCCCATGAAGAAGGAGCCGACGTCCATGTTCCAAGTGAGCGGGGACAAGAAGGAGAGAAAAGGCAAAAAGAAAGGTGAAGGGCGACAACTGCCCATACATCCCCTGGGCCCCCAGAGCTCTCGTCATCAACAAAGGGCGCACAAAGAGTCACCACTGGTACCACAGGAGTCCTTGGGATATGGCTAGGGCTGGGTGGTCAGTACTTGGATGAGAGACCTCCCAGGAACTCTGGTGATGCTTCAGCAGGGGAAGCACCCTGCCCTGCCTCAGTGCTGACCCAGTTCCCCTAGCATGTGGCTGTATGACGTTTGGATGAGGCCCGTGCGATCAGTAATAGACCCATGGCACGTCTCCGAAGAGTGAAGGTGTTACATAAAAACATAAGAATTTCCATACTGAGTCAGACCAAAGGTCCATCCAACCCAGCATCCTGTCTTCCCACAGTGGCCAGTGCCAAGAGCTCCAGAGGGAATGAACAGAACAGGGAATCATCAAATGATCCATCCCCTGTCGCCCATTCCCAGCTTCTGGCAAACAGAGGCTAGGGACACCATCCCTGCTCATCCTGGCTAATAACCATTGATGGACCTATCCTCCATGAATTTATCTAGTTCTTTTTTGGACCCTGTTATAGTCTTGGCCTTCACAACATCCTCTGGCAAGGAGTTCCACAGGTTGACTGTGCGTTGTGTGAAGAAATACTTCCTTTTGTTGTTTTAAACCTGCTGTCTATTAATTTCATTTGGTGACCCTTAGTTCTTGTGTTATGAGAAGGAGTAAACAACACTTCCTTATCTACTTTCTTTACACCAGTCATGATTTTATAGACCTCAATCATATCCCTCCTTAGCCGTCTCTTTTCCAAGCTGAAAAGTCCCAGTCTTATTAATCTCTCCTCATACGGAAGCTGTTCTAAACCCCTAATAGTTTTTGTTGCCCTTTTCTGAACCTTTTCCAATTCCAATATATCTTTTTTGAGATGGGGCGACCACATCTGCACGCAGTATTCAAGATGTGGGCGTACCATGGATTTATAGAGAGGCAACATGATATTTTCTGTCTTATTATCTACCCCTTTCTTAATGATTCCCAACATTCTGGTCGCTTTTTTGACTGCCACCAGCCAGATCTTGACCAAAACCCACCCTGAGTAACTCCATTCTCCTGAGCGAAATATTCCCTTGTCATGACAGATGCATACGGGCTCCATCTTCAGCGTCTCTCGATGGCTTTGAGATTCTCAGACGAAAGGCACGAGCATTAGCACAGGCATCCGTAGCCCTCTCTTGACTGATTCCTCTGTGCGCGTGTCTCCCCCCATAGCCCCAGCTCTCACGAACAGTGAGGCAGAAGACGACTCCGATTCCAGCACCAAGCCAATCAAACCCAACACGAAAAAGGACACAGCTTCCATGTTCCAGGCGGGAGGCGACAACCACAAAGAGAAGAAGACCAAAAAGAAAGGTGGGTGCTCCCTGAGCTGGGGGTGCACCATGGCAGGCTCTGGGCACAGACAGGTACAAGTCCCATTGCTCAGGGCCAGCAGCAGGGCAGCACATGGGCAGATACTGGACCCCTGGGGTTACAAACTCTTCCATCTTCACCAGGTGGGGGTATTATTGTGGGTCATATATTTGGGCTCTAGAGGAGGAGAATGTGTTGCTCCCTGCTGGCTACTTTAACTAGTGGAATCGGCCATGTCCGTTGACTTGCCTCGTGCACAAATGCCCCAGTGGCTGCTTGTCCAGGCCAGCAGCTCAATGTGACCGAGTTAGGATCCCCTTGCCCTCCCTTTGCTAGCAGGGTACCCATCACATTGCTTCAGTCATGACCTGCCACTGCCGGTAGGTTGTGCGGGCCATTCCACATGCTCTGCTCCCGGGGGGCAATCAATCCACCGGTGCCCTCCACCTGCCAGCGCGCTCAGCTCCTCCCCGCCATCCCGCTGCGATGCCGGCGGAGCTGGGCTGATGGGGTCTGGGCCACTTCTGGGCAGCAAAGCGGGCGATGCCCATTGTGCGCGTTTCTGTCTGCAGCTCTCCCCAAAGCCGCCAGGGAGGGGAGCGAGGGAGAGGCCTCGGAAAGCCCTCAGAAGAACTCCAATAAGAAAGGGAAAGGGAAGAAGTCCAAGAAGGTAAAAGGCCAGGGCTAATGGCCAGCACTGGGAACAGGGGTTTCCTCACAAGCTCCCTCACCCCTGGGGTACGGCAGACCCGGAGCCAAATCCAGGGGCAGTCGCAGGAGCTTTCTGGTGTTAATGCTGAAGGAGGGCGGGAGGATGGGCAGGAAGCCCATCTCGCAGAGCAGGGCCACAGAAAGAATGGAGGGTGGGGCTGCCTAAAGGGGCTCCCGGCAGGTTCCCACAACAGCTGGGAGGAGGGGGTCGCCCCGGCAGGTTCCTGCAGTGGCCAGGGGGAGGGGGTCGCCCCGGCAGGTTCCCGCAGTGGCTGGGGGGACTGAGTTCAGAGAAGGGAGATGCTGAGGAGCCTGGCACTTGACTGGCCAGACCCAGGGGAGATGAGGAATATGGCCCAGGGAGCAGCTTTGTGACTGGAAGGGAAAGGAAAGTGCCAGAGCGAGATACGTTTGGGCACACAACACTTGGCGGTGGGTGTGTTTCTGGCTGCTAATGCTTTCTTTCTGGAAAGCCCTAGAGCAGCGTGTGCCTGAAACAAGCCCTCCCTAAAGCCTTCTCCCTTTTCCGTCCTGGGTGCTGGCTGGACCACAGAAGGAGGAGAGGCCGCCGTCCCCTGTCATCGAAGTGGACAACCTGGAGGACTTTGTGCTGCGGCCGGCCCCTCAGGGGGTGACCATCAAGTGTCGGGTCACTCGAGACAAGAAGGGGATGGACCGGGGCCTCTACCCTACATATTACCTGCACCTGGACAATGAGAAAAAGGCAAGCAGTGAAATGAGGTCCCAGCCTATTAGACTGTGGAGTATGCCTCCCAGGGATCGGGGCAAACCCCTCACTCAGGGTGAGAGCTCAGTGGGGAATGGTTTTCCTGCCCCGCGAGAGTTTTTGCACAATTTTTCCCACCCTGAAATGAGGCAAAAAGTCCCCATCTCAGAAAACGTGGTGAGCCAATGATCATCTCAGCCGGCATCCATCAAAGTGTTCCTTTTCGCGAAGTTTGAAATGTTTCACTTCCACTCAGACCTTGTAACTTGGTTTTTAACCTGGTGTCAGTTGAATTGACAGAGATGTCGAAAGGGAATGTCATTTTGAATCGTAAAGTGAAAGGTTTTGTTCTGGACCTGTGGAACGAGCCATCCTGGCAGCTTCAGGAGGTTTCAAACGTTCTTCGATTCGGGAGATTGGTTGAAACCAACCTTTGCTCAGGCGCGAAAAACGTTTTGTTGGAGAATTCCTGAGTAGAGCTGGTCGGGACACTTAAAGCTGGACAAAGTACTATAGAGATGAACAATGGCCTAACAGGTCAGAATCATCCCGGGCGTAAGCCCATTGCCATCACTGGAGATACACCAAGGCTGAGTTTGTCCCAATGAGTCTTTCCCATCTCTGCCTCCTGATATTCCATGGTGGTTTCCCCTCTTTGCTGCAGCCTGAGAGCAGTGTCACGGACCCATGCGGCAGCCATGTAGGTGTGTGCCTGCGTACTGCTGGGAGAAGGGTGACTGTCAGCGCTCCTGTTCAGTTCAGGCCCACTGTGTCTCCCTGAAGATGCACCCCTCCCAGGAGCTGATGCCCCATTTCCAATGGTGATGCTGATTCAGTGGTGCAGTTTTCACGCTGCTCCTGGAGTAGGGCTGCAGCTTGCGATTTGAAATGCATTTGTCTGCTGATGGATCTGTTCCCTTCCGTCCATATTCCTACAGTCCGCCTTGGGAGATACCCCAGGCTCTTTACATCCAGTGCGATTCTGTCGCTCAGCAGGTGCAGTTAGAAAGCCCTCGCCACGGGGGTATGTCTACAATGCAAAGAAAAACCCGTGGCTGGCCAGGTGACTTGGGCTCGGGATGCGGGGCTGTTCCATTGCTATGTAGACTTTGGGGCCTTCCCACCTCGCATACCCTGTGTAGGCATATCCTGAGAGCCCAAGTCAATTAACCCAGGCTCTGAGACTCTGCACCATGGGTTTTAATTTGCAGCGTAGACATACCCAGTGTGTGAATACAAGGCCCGGCACAGAACCGAACTCCCCAGGCAGGGTCACCGCGTAACCAGTGTCTTTGAGAGTGTCTCCATTTGGGAGACCCATAAGATGTCATCACAATCACAGCCCGGTGACATTGGGCTGCCACCCTCTCCTCTTGTATCTTGTTCTGCTGCAATATGGGTCACGTAAATGTCACAAGACTGGCCCTCATGAGCTTGTCCTATTGCACAAGCCAGAATGCCCAAGAACCACCATCCCCAGAGACTTTAAAAAGACCCCCCCCAAAGGAAGGTAAGGATCCATGGAAATCTAAGTCCCAGACATGAGTCTAGCAGTTAGTCTGGAACATGGTGAGCTCCCTAGTCATTCCCATCTCTTGCGTCAGTGGGTCTAGGCCCAGCTCCTGTGAAAGCTGCCTCCTGCAGAGCACTCCGAGCTTCTCCTGTGTGGTGTTTCATTGTTCCAGGGAAGGCAACCGTCACAGACGGTGGTGGTCCTGGAGACATGTGATCTCTATGGTAGCTAAGGCAGGTCACCAAGAGGGCTTTGCATATCAGGACAGTGGCCTTGTACTGAGCTCTGTATTTACTAGGGAGGTGCTGTACTCCCAGCAGCCTGTTAGTAAGCATCTTGAGTGTGTTTTGAGCCAGGTAGAAGTTCTTCAAGGTGTGTGACTTCAGTCCTACTTACCGTGAGTTGCAACAATTGAGCAACCCCCGCTCAGCCCCTGTAATCCCGCCCCTTCCTTCCCGTCTCCGACAGGTGTTCCTGCTGGCTGGTCGGAAGCGGAAAAAGAGCAAGACCTCGAACTACCTGATTTCCATTGATCCCACTGATTTGTCCCGAGGCGGAGAGAACTTCATTGGGAAGTTGAGGTATGAGAAAAGCTGTGGCACCAGGCAAAATGGAGTCCGGGCCCGCCTCCCATTTCCATGAGTCCAGAGCAATTTCTCAGCAGGTGACTGTGCCAGGGAGTGAAGTGAGAATATCTGCTATATTGCAGCGTCTGCCCTGTACGGCTGGAATCATGCCAGCCTAGGTCTCCTGCTGCCTGGGCGATTTCCTGCATTCTCCTGTTCCTGCGGCTCTGAAGCCCCATCTGCTGGGATTGTGTAAAACCCTGGTTTAGCAAACGCTGCTGCATGGTGAAGTGAATGCTCTGTGGCAAGTGGAGGGCTCCCGGGCCCTTCCCTCCAGACAGAACTTGACAGCCCATTTTGGGAGGGATGGGTCACGGGTTCAGATCCCATCCTGGTCGGTAATGAGTGCAAGTGGTCACCAACCGAGGGCTGTTGGGTAGGCTGCAGGCAGTGATTTGGTGGGTCCCAATCGTGTTCCCCATGGACAGTTGATCATGAAAAATGCCTTCATACTTGACACTAATCAGCCCCCTGGCTAGCAGCCTCGGCAGAGCATCCAGGGGCGGTCTGGGCCATTGGGACTGAACTCTTATCTCAGCCCTAGAGGGGTCCGTCCAGAACAGGATGGGCCCTTGGTGGGTGCAGCGTGAGAGCAGCCAGCCCTGTCCCTCTCTGGTCTGTCCCTGCTGCAGGGATACAGAGAGGACTCCAGGACTGTCCATCTGGCTCCTTTCACTCGCACTAAATTGATGTCTAAAAGCTATCAGGAGACAGTGGGCAAGGGGTGATCCTTCCACCCCTGCTTCCCTCACTTCCCGGGCTCAGGTGTAGTTTCCCCATGTACGTACCCTCCTTCCTACATGGAGATGTGGTCCACACTGCACCATTCAGCTTCCCCCCCAGCTCCATTCGGGCAGGTTGGCTTACTATCTACAGTGCAGGCCCTGCACTGATACTGCACATAGGGTGGAAACTGGTCCTTCGATGGGTGATGTGGGGAGAACATGTCCCCCATGGACATGGGGCAGGGGGAACGGGGCTTGCACTGAATCCCTCGGGTGGAGGAATGAGTCCCACACAGTTCAGCCTCCCAAAAGACAACTCTTGGCGGGAGGGGACCCAAGATTGGCAGCTGCTTGGAAACACAACGAGGAGCCGAAGAGGGTGCACGTGTTGTCTAGGTTGCTGCTTCCCACTGCGACCCAGTTGAGTCCTTCTGACTTTGCAGCTGTGGGTCACAGCTTTTCTGGCTGGAACTGGAGCCTCCTGTGACTAGATCTGGCTTCTGGACTGGCGCTGGGGGGCAGGGAGGGGAGAACTGGCTCGTCTGGTTCTTTCTGAAGGGGAGAGAGGTCACCTCTTGACCCTGCTTTCAGCAGGGAGGAGTCCTGCACGTCCCAGCAGCCTTCGCTGCCGGCCAGGGGAGTTCACTGTGGTCTGTTGGAGCAGGGGGTGGGAGGCAGCTGTGTGTATGGCAGTTCAGAGACAGGTTCCACCCTGCGAGCACCCATAAATGACAGGATGTTAGCTCAGTGCAATGCAGTGACTAGCGGAGGTGGGCTACCTCAAGCGTAGGCTAAGCACAGAGCTGCCCAGGGAGTCCAGACCTGCTCTGCATGCAGAGTTGCACCAGTTTACCTAAAGGTGTGATTGCAAACAGGTTTTGTTATACCAGCACAACACTGTGTGTGGACTCTCTTCGGTCAGTGCAAACCCGTCGTCTTACATCGAGGTAGCATGAGTGAGTAACTTTGCAGGTGCAAGTTACAGAGAGAACCAGTTTAAACCCATTTACGAGGGTCGACGTGAGACTTTGCATCCCTTGTTTAAACCCTTTTAAGTTAAACCAGCGCGCACACAAGCCCCCACTTATATGGGGGTGTAGCAGGACTAGTGCAGGGGCCATGGGAATCACCCACAAACTGACCAGTGTCTGTGACATGCTATTCTCCCGCTGCAGAGTGTATGTTTCTGCTCAGTTGTGTGTAGCAGGTGCCTATCCAGAATCTTACCCACAAAGCCCCTCAAAGCACGACAACCCTGGTGTAAAGGAATCCAGGGTGCATTTGCAGTTAGGAGACCTGCTTGGTTGCTGCATTGGTGAAAAGGGTCATTGGGAAGCACGGTGGGATTGGGACCCCCAAGTCTCCTCTGTGCCTAGATCCAGCCCCACTTGGCTATCCAGGGAAATGCCAGCAATCTACACAAATGTGCAAGGCAAACTGAAGGGTGCGATGGATCAGGGGAGCTGTGTGCAAGGGGCAGCTGGGTCTGGAGGAAGCTCTTCCATGCCTTGGAGTCTCATGTGGCCGTACAGAGCTGGGCCTGGTGCAGGTTGTTCCCTGTGCAGGATACAACCCATGCCCCTCCCAACTCCCCATTAATCAGGTGCTTGTCAGTAAGTGACTGTCCTTGACAGACTCTGGTAGAGGAGAGCTGCTCCTCTCGCTCCCTGCACAGAGATCTGGGCTTTGGGGACCACTGCAAAGACCCCACATTCCCTCCTGTTTCCTCCCTTTGATTGTGCTGCTGGGGGGCATCTGCTGAGATACCCTGGTGCCCTGGAGACCCCTTTCAGAGCAGCACAGAGGGTAACCTAAGGAAGGACAAATAGAGGATCAGGAGAGGGGTGACGGTGGCACATACACCCCCCTCCCCCAGGTCCTCAGCCCGATTTCTGTCTTTTGTTGTAGATCCAACTTAATGGGGACTAAGTTTACCGTGTTTGATAATGGTGTGAACCCCGACAGAGCTAATGCCGACTGGTCAAACGTGCGACAGGAGCTGTCAGCCGTCGTGTATGTAAGTAACAGACATAGGCTCCTTCCACCTTCCCCTGGTAGAGAACCGCGCTCACTGGGCAGCAGCCCACAGTGGCTACTCAGACTCCTGTGCCCGCTGCAGTCTGTGCCAGACTGAGAGATTCCCGGATTCACTGCCAGTAAACGCGGCTGTCCTGCATCCTGTCCTGGAGAGCAGAGGTTGAGCCACCGGGCAGGCACAGCCTGGGCGGCGGCAGGATGAGCTTCTCCGTACACGCATCCCAGCTGCGCTGCGTGCACATCTGGATGGGAGGCAGGGCAGTGTGGAGCACTGCGTATCCAGGTCACGATAGGGAGTCCCGGACGCGCGCTGCTGGTACGAGTGGGTCAGGAAAGAGCTGCTAAGTCCTGAGTGGGATGTTTGTTCTCCCTGTTCGACATGCGTGAGCCTCCGGTGACGTACTGAGGAGACCGCTGGGGTTTCTGTTTCAGGAGACAAACGTTTTAGGGTTCAAAGGACCCCGGAAGATGACCGTGATCATCCCTGGAATGAATTCGGACAATGAGCGGGTGCCAATCCGGCCCCGAAACGTAAGTTGGCGCACCAGCCAGCAATGCTGGGAGCAGGCCCCCGCTTTCCTCCGTGGCATAGCCCACTTCTTAGCAATCCCTAAGGGAGCTGGTAGTTCCCCACCCAGGCACTCAGATGCCACGGGGACAGGCATGGTATAAGAACTTGAACAGAATGGCAGAAGCCTACAGCATGGAGACGATTTAAAGGGGCATGGAAGGTCCAGACAAGTGCCCGGATGGACACATGGGACCATATACCGCCTTGGATCTCCGTGGCCAGCTCCCCTTGATGTTGGGAGGAGTACACGGGTGTGCAAACACAGCCTCATCCAGACCCTGCACATCCTGGGAAATATTCGCAGGGGTAGAAAGACTCACACACGCCTTTCTTGTGCTGTCTCCTGAGCGTGTTTTCTCTCTGGTCCCAGGATAATGACGGGCTGCTTACGAGATGGCAGAACAAGAACATGGACAACCTGATCGAGCTGCACAACAAGGCCCCGGTATGGAATGATGAGACCCAGTCTTACGTCCTGAACTTCCATGGCAGAGTCACCCATGCCTCCGTCAAGAACTTCCAGATCGTGCACAGCAACGATCGTAAGTCCATAGGGAGAGTCACCATGCAAGGTCAATTCCCCGGTCAGGGAACAGCGTGCGAGACACAGGCAATTCCCTGAGCAAGCTATGGCAAGATGAGGTGGAGATTGTCAGTCTGGAGGGCTCTCACTCCATCTCTCTGGCTTAGGTTTTGTGCTTGTGAGCTTCAGTCTGGTCATTGTGAGCAGCATTATCCCGGGGCAGAGTATCTGTGTCCCTGGGATCTGAAAGGAAAGCTGATCTGGGCCTTGAATTGGCACCAGACAGGAACTGGGAGCCTGTGGAGGATGTGGTGTCCTCGGCAGCTTTTCCCGCTGAGGTCAGGAGGTGGGCTGCTGAGGACTGTCCCCGGAGCACAGTCCTAGCGCCCTGCTCTGGGGCTCGCACGTTACTGACATGGCAGCTCCGGTGCTGGGCACGCACCTTACTGAGCACGGTCACGTCATTCGCCCTTTCTGCTCCCTGGGCGTAGGCAGCATCTGAGCCAAAGCGAGTTTCCGCTCCTGACGGCCCTTCAAAGCCAGCACCACCCCGGAGGGTCAGCTGAGTCTGTCAGCTTCAGGCATCAGCCGGAGAGTCAGGCAGCCAGTGGTGGGGGCAGAATCTTTACAGCGGGGGAGAAGGAACGGTCCCAGCAGGCTGAGTGGTGGGATTTGCAGCTGGAGAGGTCCTGCTCCCGCTTGGAAACTTGCAGTCCATTTGATCTGAGAGGAGTCTGGGTGTGAGTTTCCGGACCATAATCTCACTTTAAATAAGGGGCTACGCTCTGCAAGGAACCTGCTCCGAGGGAGTGTTTGGCCCATTGTCCAAGCAGAATGGTACCCCTGAGGAGCCTTGCTACTCATAGCTCTGTGCCCATGGTGGGCCAAATTCGTGCTCCGTGTGGATCGTGCTGGAGTGGAGCACCAGGGGGAGCCAGAGGGCCAGGCAGGTTGTGCGAGGGGACTGGGGCTACCTGGATCTGGTGGACGGGGGAGCCTGCCCAAGTTCTGCCATTCCCCAGCCCGGCTCGTGCAGCTTGAGCCTGGAACCTTCCCTGGGCGCGGTTCGAGCTGCAAGGAAACTGTTCCCCTCCTGGCCTTTAAACAAGGGCTCCTGGCTCAGTTTCTCGCTGCTGGTCACTGGATGAATAACTAGGATAAGGCCCTAGGACGAAGCTGTCCAGAAGTCCCCACCCAGGCCGTCGGTGCCGCTGGCCATTCCTGGTGGGGGCCCCGCTGACGGGGACAGCTCCAGGAGCAGGTTGCCCCAACCTGGGCCCGCTGGGCCCAGGTCCTGAGCTGGGGGAAGGGGGACAAGAGAGGCAGTGAGCACCCCGCACCGAAACCCATTCGATAAGCAAAGGGTAGAGCCCGGGAAGGGTCACAGACCAAATCCAGCCCTGGTGTAAGCAAGCCCAGCTCCCACCGATGCCAATAGCTGAGCACCTGCTTACACCAGTGTTACATGGGCCCCTTTTGTGGCTGGTTTTGAATCCATGGCATCTGAACTCCCCGCATCCCATGTACGACCATAGAGGGAAGAATGATTTGGGGCAGTTCTCGGGGGCCTGTGCTTTTCCGGAGGTCAGGCTAGGTAGGTGATCAGCTTTGGGAAGCTGGGCTCTTTGGGAAACCTGGCCCCAAGTTGGGGGGTGTGATGAGACTCTTTGAAAATTCTGGCCCCTGGGCATAAGTGGGAGTTCAGCAATCCACAGACCTCGTACAGCCTCTGCTCCGGGGCGGGGGAGTCTCACCCAGAGGGCGAAACAATCCTGTGTTGGCTCCGTTCCAACTCGGCTGATGCTGGAGACAGAGCGACATTTTACTTGGTTGGCTTCATGAGTTGGCTGGATTTGGAAGGTCCCTGAGGATCAGTCAGAGGGTTCGAAGTTCAGACAGCTGACTGCTTGGGGGCTGTCGGGCTCCACCCACCCTGTGCCCCAGACTCAAGGCAGAGACCACCTGCGAATATGTGAGCGAGGGCAGCTCAGCGGCTTTATGAAGTGTGCAAAGCAGTGAGAGACTCTTCTGCCTGTCACCTGTCCAGTCCAATCAGGGGACGTTTGTGTCCAGAGTGTTGGATTACAGGACAGAAAGAACCTGTCAGGGGGCCTCCCGGTTATTTTTACAGCTTTCCTGTCACCCTCGCTGTTGTAACAAAAGGAAAAAGGAGAGGCTGGGGGAGTGCCACTGAGTTGCAGTGCTGAGAATGGTCAGGTCAGGAATTCTAGCAAGGGATCAGTTTCCCCTTGGGAGAGGCAGGGTCTGGGGCTCCTGTGGTCTCTTACCCTATCAGTAAGGGAGCGGCGCTGAGAGGGGCAGGGCTGGTTCTGCTGATTAAATGGCAACGCTTATTGTCAGGCAGGTGGCTGAGCTCTGCCTCCACCCTGCTCAGCCCCCTCCTGCTCTGCTGGGTTTGACATTTGAGCGAGAGCCCCGCGGCCGTTCAGTCCCCCATGGCGCGGTGCTTCGCTCAGCCACCGCCTGGGAGCTGGCAGCAGGTGCAGGACCCACACACTCAAACGCGGAGACGTGACGCAAGCGACATTGCTTCTTTGGAAGGTCACCTTCGATGGACAAACTGCAGAGGTTGGGTTCAAACTGAGCCCCTTGGCATTCAGATCCCTAGGGGTATGACTTCAGCCTCTGGGATCTGAAAAACTGAGCTGGAAATGTCACCAGATGGACTTCCTCGTGGGTTTTCTGGATGCTATAGAGGAGCAGTTCATCTGGTGCCTCCTCCTCGTCAGGGATCTCAAAGCATTAATGAATCAAGCCTCTCAACCCGTTCAGTTATCCCTGGGTCACTGATGGGGAAACTGATGCGGCTCACAAGGTTCAAAGTGACTGGGAGGGACCAGGCCGCTGGAGATCTGAATTCTGTTCTGGCCTCTGCCAGAGACTGCGTAGCCTTGGGCAGTCTCCTAAGCCAGAGTTCTGGCTGCCTGGCTGAGTCGAGGGTGTGGGGCTTTGACCCTTGGCACTCCGACCAGCCCAGGAACCTGTTTGTGTGCATGTTTGCCCTGGTGGCCTCTTACCTCCTCTCTTTCAGCTGACTACATTGTGATGCAGTTCGGCCGCGTGGCGGACGACGCTTTCACCATGGACTACAACTATCCCATGTGCGCCGTGCAGGCTTTCGCCATTGCCCTGTCCAGCTTTGATGGGAAGCTGGCCTGTGAATAACACACCTGGGAGCCCTACGTCCCTGAGCTGTCCTGAGCCTAGGCCAGTCGGAGGGGCTGAGCTAGACAGGGGTTTGCCTACAATACGGGGATCTGTGCTGACAATCGAGAACCCGTGAATCACTCTGCAGATGTGAATAACAGCTGGACTGGTATTACTAATGTTACCTGTGCACACCTGGACAGTGGTGCTGAAGGAGACCAAGTGGAGTCGTTAAATGCAAATATGTATCTACCGATTAGGGTGTAGCAGGTCAGATATCACACAGTCACTGTTCTGTCTTCCTCAGCTTCCACCCTGATGGAAGAGATGGCCCCAAGCACTGCAGGGATGCTCTTTTAAGCTATAGTGGGTTGGATCATTACTGTAGAATACCAGAATATCATGTACTCTTGTCTCCATCGAGTCTCTGGGTGGTTCAGAACTGGTCACTGGTCCCAGACCACAAAGCAGAATCGCTCCCTCTATATACTTAGCAGATGAGCCCAATGGTTACTCTGACTTCATCCTTTCAGGAAGTTCCTCGGAGTCCTGGAAGTACTTTTTTAGAGGTTTTTAGATTCTGTTTTATATATTGTAGCATTAGATTTAAATAACAAAGGAGTGTGGGAGGCAGTTAATTTGTTTTCTTTGTATGATAACGGTCAATAAATGAAAAACTGTGGTGACAAGTCTCTGTTCATTAAAAAAATGAAATTGAACTTCGTGCTGGATCAGAGTGCTTTCTCTATCCCCAGAATAGGTACAGCAAGGGAATGGAAGGGTAAGTATCCCTCACTCGCACTGTCCAGCCAATGTGATTCCTCCCTCTCCAGGCAGAAGATGTATTGATTTCTTGAAGAGCAATACTCTGGCCTCTAGCTATGCAGCAGACACAGCTGGTTCATGGTATGTACTTGTGAAGGCACTTCTAACCAGCACCTGGCCCAAGCTTTGTAAAGAGCTTGCCTGGATTTTGTAGGAGCAGAGATGGACCTAATTCCAAACCTAGGCATTACCATCTCCCCCCGGTGCACCCATTGGGAAGTGGCCCCTTGTGACTATCTGCAGGCCCTGAACCTGGGCCTGCATCCACAACACCAGCACCACCCGACGGGTCTACTAGTGACTGGAGTACTGGGGTAAGGATAAGGTGTCACCCACAGGGACCTGATTGGAGAAGCTCCAGAGTCCCTGATTGGGCCAAGTACACTATTTAAGCTAGAAAGAGACACAGTAATGCATTCGATGAAGTGAGCTGTAGCTCACGAAAGCTTATGCTCAAATAAATTTGTTAGTCTCTAAGGTGCCACAAGTCCTCCTTTTCTTTTTGCGGATACAGACTAACATGGCTGCTACTCTGAAAGCTGTCAAGTAAGGTGTCTGTGCAACAAGGTGAGTCCTGGTTTGCTGCTACCACAGACCCTGCTGTCTGCTACCTGACTTCTAGTCTTGTACCGGATCCCTACCCTGTTCCCAGCTCCCACCCTCAGCCTCATCCACTCCCTGTATCCTATCACCCTGGTTCCCAACGGCCCCAGCTCTGACCCCTCCTGCCTTGCTTCTTACACCCAGGGCCTGATTCTCTATTGCCCTGTGTCTTGCATAGTCATTGATAGCAGCACAAACGGGATATAAAATGCTGCCATTGTGAGCAGGTGCCATTGAGCACTCGCTGTGCTACATAAAATGCTGAGCAATTTGAGTCTCTGTCCATGCTTCGAGGTCGTTAACCTTTCCTTACGCGCCAAGGAGTCGGCCCTTGAGGAACTCCAAATCCCCTCTGCATGGTGTATGTCATCTCCCTCCTTCCCTCCCTACAGGCCTTTCTGAATGAGAATGGCCCCAGCGCCACTTGCTTTGAGTGTCCAAATCTTGCCAATGGCTGCAAATATTGAAGCAACCAGCTGAGGCCACAGTAATGTAAAATCTCTCGCATCAAGTGGATGGAAGGTAAACGCAGCTGGGCTGCTCCACAAAGGAAAGATTCAGAGCCAGCCCCCTCCTAATGCCTAATGGGAGGGGACTCTCTTAAAAGACAGACTGGGCCTTGAGTTACCTTTATTGGATGAATATGAATTGCAAACGCTCCTACCCCTGTTCTAGCCTCCCTGCCTAGCAGGCAGTGCAGCCTGCAGCCACACCACCGCTGGCTGGGATCCGGTTCCACCTGACAAGCTGAGCATGATTGGGTTGGGTCCTTACTTGGAGAAGAGACCTCAAGGGGGAAATGCAAGGTGCTCCAGGAAGTGCTGGTCATGACTCAGAAGGCGTGGCGCTCTTCCTTCTGAGTCAGTCCTTGTGTATTGATTAGTGGCATGGCCTTGTCTCTCTGAGAAGTCCTCCCAGCCCAGCCTTCTGACCACTCGTCACTTCAGCTCTCCAGGGTGTTTTCTGGAAGAGCAGGTACGTTTTGAAATTTGGCCAAGACACCAGGGCTAATTTGGGTAACGAGCTTTTGCCTACTGAACAGTCTCCTTTGTGCTTCGATTGGATGCCATGCTGTTCTTCACTTCCTGTCCTAAACTGCTGCCAAGTGCTGTGGGGCATCAGATGACTGTTGTCTGTCAGTGAATCATGCAGGTCGGTGTATCAGGAGGATTGGAAGGTGCTCTGTAAATTGACGCAGTAAGGAAGTCACTATTAACTGTTAAGCTGTCACCCTTTCCACTCCTTTAACAGTCATTGTTCTGAGGGGGGGGAGGGACTCTATCCCTGCTTCTCTTTCATAAACTCCCTCGGTGGAGTGACAACTCAACTGTACTGCCATGGCGAGGCTCCCAAGCAAATCCATGAATAAGGCAGTGGTGATGAACGCTTGGGGGTGGGGGGGGAAGAAACCAGAGCTGCAGCCCCAAAACTAGCAGGGAGCCGGGGGTCATGGCCTCTGATCTCCCATGGAAAATCTGGAGAGGCAACGACCCAGTGCTAATTATAGAATCTTAGAAATGTAGGACTGGAAGGTACCTCAAGAAGTCATCCAGTCCAGGCCCCAGCACTGAGGCAGGTCCACGTAAGCCCAGCCACACAGTGTAGTAACGGGGTATAAAGTACCTCCTTACTGCTCACAGTGCAAAGAAGAGAGCAGCCTTCACTGAGCCACTGCACCCCTTCCTACCCTGTGGGTTGTCAGGGGTAGGTAGGTACCAGACCCTGACTTCCTACCCCTGTTGTGCCATGTGGGGTCGTGCAATAATCAGAATGACTAACACATAGTAATGTTTGTGATCCCAGATGACTGATTTTTAAAGACAAATTATTAAAAAAACCAAACAAAGGCTGTGCTTCAGAGGAACTCCCAAAGAACTGTCGTCTTTTGCAACAGCCATCCATGTTCTCACCGGGAGTGGGTCCATGGGCTGCTATCAGCCACCCTCTGTCTGAGGCACTAGAGAGTTTTGTAGCTCATCCCCCTTTACCAGGATGTAGCCTTGTTGTATCAGGAAAAAGGTAGGGCCTAAGCATGGAGGAGATGGTGGGGATAATTCATCCTACCACCACCAGGCAACCTGGGCACCTCCAAGACTTATCTCCTACAACCACACAATGAGAGCTGAGGACCTCTTGTGTGCTTAAAAGGTGGAGCATTAGGCAGGTCAGACCCAACTGTTCTAGATCAGAGGGTCGGATTGCATTGTTCCAGATCAGAGGCTCTGTCCCCATTACATTCACTGTTCTTCTGTGCCTGCAGCCTCTGATTAGGGATAATCAAAGTGTAGAAAGTAAGAACTTTCAGCCCAGATTCCAAACTGGAACCAAACCTCTGCCGAGACTGGAAAAAGTCTGGATACCTTCTGAGGGTGGGTTTTTTCATGCTCTTCATGATTACCTGAGCATAGATGGAAAACGAAGAGCCAAAATACACCAAGAACAGCAGTTCAGTGCTATTTGGATCCATCAGAAAGGGGGCACCTATAAGTTTCATTAAAAGGCCTGGCACAAAACTTTCCCTAGAGTGTGTGTTTTTTTGTTTTTTTTTTTTGGGTGAGTACCATCCAAGTCAAACATCTGAATTTTTTCAGTTTTATCCATTATTGCCTCTGATCCCTAGAAAAATATGTTTACCTAATCCAAATACCAGCCCAACACAACCTAAACAATTATTGTAACACTACCGCAGAGAGCAAACACAAAGCCAATTGAAAAACAGACCCCACAGTGTATAAACAACTAGCACAATTCTAGCAACACATGCATGCAGCCAACAACAATTAACGCACACACCAGTAATCTCAAACTCGGTTACACTTGCAAATAATCAAAACTGAAACCAACTGCACTACAAGAAACAACTGAAAACAATTTAGGAGGGCAGGAGATACTTGGTCCTTTGTTTGCTCCGGCTGCTAGTGCCAGAGACAGCAGAAGAGAATAAGGGTTGAAGCAGTTGAAATGTGCATCTGTTTTGTGCTATCGAGAGTGTGATGGATGCAAAGAAAGACCAATGCATGAAGATAGTGGGAGGGGCAAAAGGAATGTTTGCTGCAGGGAAAGATCAAAAAATAAGAGACCTTATCAACGTAGTTTAGGCCTAAAATATTTTTCTTTTAAAGGGTTTTACAACTCACACTGAGCGATGCTCCTGTGCTGAGCATGAGGCCTATGCCTCACTTAAGTTCTAGTTGGAGGTCTTAAGTGTGGCAGCGTATACTCCCTCCACAGGGCTGAATTTCACCCAAAGCGAAATACTCTCAGCCATATTAATGGCATGCCTCCCATTAGAGGCCCAGAGCGTGGGCGGGTGGGGAAACCAGAAGGGAGATGCATTTTAGTTTCACAATTCTAAGACAGTTGCACGCAATGGAAAGTGGAAAAAAAAATATTACACTCTAAGGTAGGGTAAAGCCTTACCTCCCAGGGCTGGTTAATCAAGGCTCCTGCTCTTCGAGCCAGTGGCCACAGGGTCACTCAGAACATTGTGGTTGGAGTCCCCAGTAGATGCTCTGCCTATCAGGCAAATTTCAGCTCTACCAGTAAGCAGGAAGCGATGAGTTCAAGGCCTCATGCTCACAGCCTGCCCACCACGAAAGTTGGTTGTGATTGGCCTGCCGCTGTGTCTGGGTCCTGATCCTGCACAACCTCCGCATACTGTAGGCCACAGAAAATGACCAGGCCTCTTTTCTCATCACTTTGCCCAGCCTACATCTTGGTCCTCAGTTCTACCCGTGCGCTGCCCAAACCTCTCTCCTGGTGGCTCCTGCTCCTCATTTGCCCCCTTTTGGTGATGCTCCCACACCACCCCCTGTTCTCACAATCATCACTGGCCAGGCCCCTTTCTGCCACTAGTTAAACCCGGTTCCACAAGGCCTACGTGCATTAGTGTCCTCACGCAATGCCATCCAGCACTCCCTGTGCTAATGGTTCAACGTGACAGATGGGGAGTTATTCCACTGCATGGAAATATATGAATGAACAGGGGTGGCAGCTCCATAAGCCTGAGGCAGGTTGGGGAGAGGCCTGGTTCTCTCACACCGGTGTAAATGAGGAGGAATGGCACTGGAACAAATGGAGTTAAACTGGCATAGGGAATTCAGACTCTGTACTTGGGGCTGTTCGTGTGGTACCTGCTCGGTGGACAAGCACTTGATTATTACTGCTAGAGTAGCACCACTGGGCTGGGCACTGGACATGCACATAGTCCCTGATCTGAAGAATTTAGTGTCTCAATAGATCAGACAAACAAAAGCCCCCAGAGGAGATGTAATTGACTAAACTTACCCAACAGATAAGTGACAAAGGCAGGATTAGAACCCTGGGGTCCTTAGCACCAAGTTAGTGCCTGCCCCACTAGACCATGCTGTTTCTCAGCAAGCAGGTATCTCACTCCAATACTTTTAACCAGGGCTAAACATTAGAGGCTGTGTTTTTGTTTTGTTTACTCTGGTTTGTCTATTTTAATATACTTTGTAATTTAAATCCTTAGAAGAGGAAGGGAATCCTCTGGCCACCAATCTTGATCTCTGGCCTTCTGGATGATTAGAGTAGTCGCTTCCTTTTTTGCCATGAACTACCAGGACTAATTGGGAAGCCAATGTTTTGTTACTGACTTAAAATACAGTCTTTTTAATCGAGTCAGGACAAGTTTGGTTTTTTTACAATGCTGTAGTTAGTCTTGTTGTTTTGCCTAGATTCGGACTTTCCAGCCACAGGGAAATATTATTTATGGCTTTATTGCTTGCCTCACTTTTATGTTATAATTTGGAAATGGAAGTGGCTGTTTCCCACCCATGGAAGAGAAATAGCAGCGGCAAGTATTATGGACTTCTGACCCACGACTGGATCAAACCACTGGATCTGAATTTTGCCTCATTCTATAAGGGGCAGATCCAAACAACACAGAAGTTTCAATCTGATTCTTTAAACAAAATAAGGTCCCAACCACTCATGCATGTGTTTAACTTTACACACACAAATAGTCCCATTGCTCTTCCCATACACAAAATGACTCAGGTTCTTAAATTTTGCAGGATTAGGCCTTTATTACACTGTTTGGACCAGATGCTTAGCAATAGGCACCTGTCAAGGGCAGGAGAGTTTGATGCTGTTTTATTCATCATGTTAGATTGCTGAATGTGCGGGGTGGCTGTAGCTTAACAGGCCTTGGTAGTGTTTGTCTAGTCCTGAGTCACTCGAATAAAACTAGTTCTAAATGAAAACTAAAAAAGCAAAGCCCAAGCCTTATAAACTGACAAGAGATCATGGCCTGAAACGCTCAATCTGTGAGCAGTCATTTAACTGTGAATTTTTACCAACTACACGGAAAGCATTTACAATTATTATTTGTATTTTGGTACTGCCTAGAGCTCCAGTCATGAACCAGGACCCCACTATACTAAGGGTTGTACAAATACAGAATAAAAAGACAGTCCCTGCTCCAGGAACAATTTGTATAGTTGGGGTGCTGAGAGCCATTGAACCAATCTGTAAACCCTGTATGTGCTGGAAACCACTTCAAGCCAGTGGGGTGCGACAGCACCCCCAGCACCCCTAGTTCCAGCACCGAAGCCCTGCCCCCATAGACCTTACAATCTAACTAGACCGCAAGGGCTGTATTTCCAAGTGCTCAGCATCTGCAACCAAGGCCAGATTTTCCACAGAACTGAGCTCCTATTTAGGCACCAAAATTAGTGGCCGGGTTTTCAGAAGAGCCCAGCACACTGGGGGATGAGTTTTTTTGGAAAAAATCTGCCCATCGGTGCCACGGTGGGAGCTGCTGCATGCTTTTGAAAAATTGGTCCTTTATTAAAGTGCCTAAATGGGAGCTGGGCCCTGGAAGATCCAGCCCCACTTGTGGGTGCTGGGCACTAGGCAATACAGCCCTGAGTGCGCCTTGAAAACCTGGGTCTGAAGTGGTATGTTAATAAGATGGTGTGTGCGAAAGGGGAGGACAACATGAAGACAAGCCTAGGTGTCCTGCACTGGTGTAATGGTAAAAAAAAAAAAGTTGGTCAACAAGCAAACTCCATGTTCCCCAAATGAGAAGCGGGTCGGTAACCAGAACTTCCCAGGGTTTACCCTCAGCGGTGTGCGGGGAAGAGTGGAGGGGGCCCAACAGCTAAGTAGTCAGGGAGACAGGAGCTAATCCGGGGGGAGTTTGGGGTCTGGTTCCACCTTGGGGTGCCGTTGACTTGTGCACAAGGCTGCTCTTGGGAAAGGCTCCGGGGAGCCAGGAAGGGCAAGGGGAGGCCAGCAGGCTGGGGTCAGAGCAGATGCCCGGGGAAAGGGCGAGGTCCCCGGGCTCAGCTCCCCGCCCCCCAGCCCTGAAGCCTGGGTCAGGGGCGCAGCGTGGGAACGCAGGGCTGAGCAGCTGACGGCCTGGGCCCCGCCGGCTCCCGGCCGGCTCCCCCAGGGGGCGCTGCCGGGGGAGGCTGAGCAGCGGGGCCTGGCGTAAGCCCGGGGCAGGCGTGGGCTGGGGCGCGAGCCGGTCTCTCTGGCCGGGAACTGGAGCCGGGCGCGGCGCCAGACCTGACGTCAGCAGCGCAGTCCGAGGCCGTGATTGGGGGGCGGGCGCGAGCTCTTCTGCTGCAGCCCCAGGGCAATGGCCAGGCCTGTGCCCCCCGCCCGCTGGCAGGGCGGGTCTCTGCCCCCCCCAGGAGAGCACCCCCTTCTCCAGCGTGGAGAGACCCCCCCCACCGCCCATGCATGAGAGGATCCCCCCGAGGGGAGACCCCTTATATCCCCCTATCCCCTCCCCTGCCCCTAGAGGGGCGCCCCAATAGCCCAGCCCCTTCCACCGGAGGGGAACCCCAGTATTCCAGCAGACTTCCGACAAGGGGGCCCCCAATCCCCCAGCCCTTCCCAGCAAATGGGAACCCCAATCCCCCATACCCCAGCCCCCTTCCAACAAGGGGGACCCCCGTCCCCTCCTTCCAGCAGAAGGGAACCCCAGTATCTCAGCCCATTTGCAGGAGAGGGGGACCCTAATACCCCAGCCCTTTCCAGCAGAGGGGGACCCCAATCCCCCATACGCCAGCCCCCTCCTTCCAGCAGAAGGGAACCCCAGTATCCCGGCCCTTTCCAGCAGAGGGGGACCCCAATACCCTAGCCCCCTTCCAACAAGGGGGACCCCATCCCCTCCTTCCATCAGAAGGGAACCCCAGTATCTCAGCCCAGTTCCAGCAGAGGGGGACCCTAATACCCCAGCCCCCATGCCCCACCCCCTTCCAACAAGGGGGACCTCCGTCCCCTCCTTCCCGCAGAGGGGAACCCCAGTATCCCAGCCCGTTTCCAGGAGAGGGGGACCCTAATATCCCACCCCCCTTCCAACAAGGGGGACCCCCGTTCCCTCCTTCCAGCAGAAGGGAACCCCAGTATCTCAGCCCATTTCCAGCAGAGGGGACCCTAATACCCCAGCCCCCATGCCCCACCCCCCTTCCAACAAGGGAGACCCCTGTCCCCTCCTTCCCGCAGAGGGGAACCCCAGTATCTCAGCCCATTTCCAGCAGAGGGGACCCTAATACCCCAGCCCCCATGCCCCACCCCCCTTCCAACAAGGGGGACCCCGTCCCGTCCCCTCCTTCCCGCAGAGGGGAACCCCAGTATCCCAGCCCGTGTCCAGCAGAGGGGGACCCCCATAGCCCAGCCGGTCCGGGGGGCGCTGTCCCGGTCCCTGGCCGGGGGAGGGCCGGCCGGGGCTGGAGGCCATGTGAAGGAAGGGAGGGAGGGGGAGGGCGCAGCCCAGCCCAGCTGCCTCCTGATTGACTCCCAACTTTCTGCTCCTCCCTTGCACAAACTTTCCCTTCCCTGCGCCTGGCTCCCTGCGCGGATTCCGGAGCCAGCCGCGCTCCCCGCATTCCTGCTGCCCCTGTCACCCCCACCGGCTCCGGCACCCCCTGCTCGCCCGCGGCCGGCCGAGCGCTCCGGAGCACGGGGCAGGTAAGCGCCCCCCAGCCCGGGAGGGTCTTTCTTTGCTGAAAGGCGAGAGGCGGCTGCTAGCCATTGCCCCCCCCCGGGGGGGGGCACACACTCTTCTCCCCCCCCCCCAGCTGATCGCTCTGGGTGGGGAGGGGCTCCCCCATGGGGTTCACACTCCCGCCCCCAGCTGATCTCTCTCTGTGGGGAGGAGGTTCCACCAACACTTCCCCCCCCCCGCTCCCCCAGCTGAGCTCGCCTGTCCTGGGGGGCCCTGTCCTAAGATTAGTTAGGGGGAAGAGCCCCCCGCAATCCCTACCCCGAAACTGCAGCTGCATGGGGCAGCCCTTCCCACTCTGCCTGGGCACTGGAGCTGCTTGCGGGGGCCTGGCCTGGGAAGGGATCAGCCCCATTGGAACACTAGAGAGGATGAGGGGGTGGAACTGCCCCCAGCCCCTTCTCCCCACCCCCCAGTGGGTTTGAGCCTCCCCCCCGGGGAAGCTGGTGGGTTTCACTCTGTATTAGCTGGGGTCCTTTGGTTGTGGAAGGACATTGTATCCATGGCCCCCTCTGCTGCCTCCTCCCCCCTCAGTGTTTACCCTCGGCCTGGAGGGGCTCATTTCCCCTCTGGTTAGTGGATTATTATTTTTTTAAATCCCAGGATTCTCTCTCTTCTCCCCACCCCCACCCCAAATAATTCAACAGTTTTCAGTTTCAAAACATCCAATCGCTCCCTCGGGTGCTCTCGCTTTCTGCCCTGCGCCTGCCTCTCACTTCAGTTTTAAGTTTTTAAGTCAATGGCCTGTGATAGATTTGAATTTATATTTTTGCTTCTACTTTGCGCCTCTGGGCTTTGACCGTGTGATTGCTGGAGCTACAGTTCCAAAGAGGCCTTGCGTGCAATATATGATCCATAGATAGCGTGCGTAGAGCCAATAGGTTGCGTTATATAAACTGCCTCCTTTTCCCTCCAACGCGCTGCAGTAGCTCCCCCAAATATAACTGCTTCCCCTTCTGACTCCGGAGGGTATTATGTCTGTCTTTAGCAACTGCATTGTGTATATGCATGTACAACACATCCATATCACACACATACACTGGAAGATAATATGCTGGCTGTGTATTACACACTTTGTGCCTAGTCACACAGTCACAGTACTAACGAGTCATTAACTAGATGCGTAATTTTCAGCCGTGCATCAGGTTTGCAATATTTTTTCATACTCTTGCTTTTTGGGGTAACAAACAAAGTAAACTTAGTTATATGAATCTCCAAAATAACATGCTCATTTGTGTATGCGTTTCCGTAGGTAACCATGCAGGTTTGGGTTAACTCTGTGTAAACTAGGTTGCATACACAGAAAGGGCATAGTGGGTGTCATTTCGGAGTCAGGCGTGAACATCAATATTTTGGGGCCCTGGGGGTGGTGTGCCGGGGGGAGGGAAGGGAATGGTGCCCAGAAACATGGCTTTGGAGGCCTTGTTGGACAACATTGCTTGTCAAAAAAAAAAAAAAAAACCAACCCCATCTCCACAGAAAATACAGTTCGGATTGATTAGTTCTGGGCAGCTGACCCATAGTTCTAATGAATTAACAAACAGGGAAATGGCGAGCACAGAGGGCAGGGAAGAAAAGTGTGAGGTCCCAGTGGGGCTTCCTTTTGTCTATCATAAATAAGAGCAATGGTACATAGGTGGCGGGGCTGGGGGCAGGGCAGTGGCTGTCTGTTCCTCCCCCAGAAAAGAGAGTCAGTCTAAATTGGATAGTTTTGAGGTAAGTGGCCGTGGCCCTGTCCCCCATCTTGCCGCCGATCTGTGTGCAGAGCCGTGTGGCGTGAGTCAGGGTTTTAAATGCTGCAACAGAGAACGTCTTCCCGTCTCTGCTACCCCCGGCTTGTATGTGGAGAGGGAGCGTTTGTGAGGTGGCTCTAAGGAAGCACATTGTAGTGGTGGCTGAAGTACTTTGCAATGGAGGTGCTGCCTTAGGGGGAGACCTCGTAGCCAGGTTGCCGCCTCTGTAGATAACTGGTCACGGCTCTGTAGGGACGTATTGCCGGTCGAGCAGGCCCAGACACGCAGGCACTTGTACCATGCAGGGAATGCCTCTCTAGAAAGCAATAGCTGGGTCACACTTTATGCTGTGGAGTGATATCCAAGTGCCCTGCTCTTGTCTTCAGGAGCCATTTAAAGGCGTTCATGTTGTTTCTCCCCCCAGTGCAAACCCTGTTGTGACAAAACATTCACGCTTCTCACCAGGCACTTTTCTGCCTCCTGTGAGGTAGGCTGGTATCGTGACCCCCATTTTGCAGATGGGGAAAGAGAGGCATAGAAAGGGGGAAGTGACTTACCCAAGGTCACAGAGCAGGTCATGGGCTGCTGTGACTAGAATCCAGGTCAGACTCCCAGACCTGTGCTTTATCTACATACCAGTCTGTCCTTTCTTAGCTCTTAAAATGGATAAATGCTAATAAACCATCATAAGGGTAGTGTTAGGAAGGATCTCCAGCACCTGCCATGCTTCATAACCCCACTCAGCGGCTGGAGTATAACTCTCCTGTAGAAGAATCAGTAGTATAAAGTAGATATATTCTATGTAAGTAGTCACACAATGTAATTTAAATACTAGGTAAAGATAAGAAGGGGTGTGTTTGTATGTATTGATATCTTGTATTTATAATATAATCTCTAACAGCTAAGGGCAGGTATCATTCAGCCTGGCAATTTTCATACCAAAATGCTTTCAAGGAAACCACCGTCTCATAGCATCGCTCTTCACCCTAAAGAAACTCTGGATCTGAACTTAAGCGTATAGACTAAGATGATCAGATCATAAAAGAAAGCAAGGTTTGGCTGGGCCTTTTTGTTGATATGCTTAGATTGGGGGGAGGAGGGAAGGGAATGGATACAAAGGAGAATTTGACAGTTCAGGGCCTTGGCATACAGGGATTCAGGTCCTTTGGCCTCTGTGTCATCTAACTGTATCCAGCCAAGCTGGCAGGGAGCGACAACTTGACTCCATCTGATGTCAGTTTGGTGGCCTTAGTGAAATGAGTTGGATGAGTTTCCATTCCTAGCAGGCAATGAATGGCCCTCGATGCTTGCAGTTGCAGCAGTGAGCCCAAGGACTTGCTGTGCCGTGGAGACTGGAATATCTTCTCGCGGCTACTAGGATCTTTGGGGCTCAGGGTTTGCGTGTGTGTGTAGCTTCTTCTGCCACTGCCCATGCTGTACCTGCCCTGTGGAGAGACCACTCCGTTCTGCCAGGGCTGTCGGGCTGGCACCGAATATGCCTTTAATAAAAATAACTCCTAACAAATAGGGCGGGGGAAATCGCCCTGTATGTCCTGGGTATTTCTGGTGCACTCGTCACTAGGCCCTGCTTGTCTGACTCTGGTGCTCCAGACCACGTGCAGGGCTGCTCCTCTGAGTCTCTGTAAATACCTGGCATTTCTTTGTGGAAATATTGAGTGTCTGTGACTAGCTGAGTGTGCAGGGGGAAGGAGGAGGGGTTTGGCTGAGGTGCTGGCAGGTGAGGCCCAGCGCCAGTGGCTTTGTTTGGTAAGGTGCAGGCAGAGGATCCCCCTCCCTGCTGTGCTGAGAAGAATCTACCAGCAGGTACGTTACTTACTACCTTCCTCATCCCCTTTATACTGGGTACTCTAAAACCCCAGGCAGCCTACAGCTGGATTGTACCAGCCACCCCTTTGCTCCCAGCCATCAGAGGCACGAAGCTTATCTTTTTGCTTCAATCGCACTGCCCGTAAGCAGCGATGAACAGAAAGCAGCACCTCCTTTTGGTGACAGCCGGAAGCGGGTGCTGCTTCCCCCAGGTGTACCAGGCCTGTGGAGACCCAGTAAGAGAGGTGCATCCGAAAGCCTAATTGGGGCTGTGACACGCTGGTGACAGCGGGAGATGGTGCAAGCGGCGGCTAGCAATACAGTGGAGGAAAAATGATTCCCAGCCAATGTGAGAACAAGTTAAAGCTGCACTTCCTGGGAGGTGAGGGTGGAAGTGGGCAATCAACTATAATTAATGCATTAAAAATTAAGTAACCACGCAACTTCTGTCGAACACACACACAGAACACGAGGCCAGCTGCAGGGGATCCCTTGTGCTGGAATAACTTATAGATGTTGTGAAGAGCAGAGTTCGGCTATGCCTGATCCTTCTGGGCAGAGGGGAGACATGGATCTCAGCCTCCTCCTTACTGCATGTTCTTAGTCCGACGGAAGCTAGGGGTGAGTGCATTTGGAGTGGAGGGTGCCTGTGGCATTTGGGGCACCGGAGGAATACCGCACGGGAGTTGAGCCCCTAAGATCTGCCCTTCCAAACATGGGCCCTGCTATGATGATTGTTGTTTATTATTTGTATTATGGTAGTGCGTAGAAGCCCAGTTATGGCCCAGGACCCAATTGTGCTAGGCGCTGTACAGACACCGAACAAAAAGATGGCCCCGTCTGCAAAGAGCTGACAATCTCCTGGAAGTTCCTTTAAGTGTTTAATAAAAAAAGGTGTCTTGAGCCTGAACCCAGTGATAAAATTCTTACTGGCTTTAATGGGAGCTAAGCATTGGTCAGTCAGTCAGTCCTTGCTGGGAGAGGCATGTGAAAGGTGGCTGAAGGACATCTGATTGACTGACCATGTAGTCTGTACCCCTCTGAATGCCCTTCGCTAAGCAGCAGACTCAAACCACCCCAAGGACACCCCTGGTGCTCGCCCCATGTATTGTGGTAAATTATTGACATCCATCATGCAGCATCAGGGAACTGACTCTCCAGACAGGGCTAGCTGCGCCGAGGGATCACTATGCTCTAGTGTGAGTATGTGCTGCTCTCCCAGTCCTGGATTTGACCCTTGATTTTATGAGAGGCATTATTCAGTGTGGGTGCCTTCATCTGGGCTCATTAGACAATAGATGCGAAACTTCCCTTTGTAATGGGAATCGCACCTTTCCTGAGAGTCGGTTAGCCTGGATGTCTAGAGTGTTGGAAGGTGCCTGAAGTGTGTGAGCACCCAGTGTTTCTGTCACATGATGGTGTTGACTTATGAAACTTTTTGGACCAAGGGAGGGAAGTTAATGATGGGTGAGGATCCTAAGCTGTGTTGTCACTGAGCCTGTAACCCGCACGTGGAAAGATGACCTCATTGCTAAAGCACAAAAGAGTTGGGTTCTCTTTGGATTTGGGCAAGTCGTTTAAACCCCTTTTGTGCCTCAGTTTCCCCCTATGTAAAATGGAAGTGATACTGGTCCTGCTCACTGATACTTATGAAGCACTTGGCGATCCCTGCTGGAACACAGCGGAGCAGAGCAAATTGCTATGGAAGCGTGATTCTGAAAGCACGGTAATGCACGCTGAGCCAGTGAGGGAGGGTTTATGAATTATTTGAGTGGGGGCATTCTCTGCCTCCTATCTTGTGCTTCTCAGCCCATCGGGTCGTGCATTCAGGGCAGCTGTTCTGGAAGCCTCTACAGACCCAGCATAGCTTACGTGGCGCTCTGCATCATCAGTGCTGCAAAATCCTACGCCGACCTTTCACGGCCACCATGTTGGATTCTCCCTCCTGATGGGTGAGACCTGGTGGGTAGTGCCTGGTTTTGAACAGGAAAATGCCAAGTTCCTCCCCTCTGTAAATCCATGTTTGAGCCTCATCTGTGCATACATTGGGCTGAGAGTCGAACAAAGCTCCCAAACTTTTGAGAAGGGACACGAGCGCTTGCTCCTCAGAAGAGTGCATCCAAAATGGCATCTGGGCCATCCCAGATCCATGCAGACCTTGGAGCAGTCCTGTGTCTTTCCTGCGCAGCTGCCACTGTTCTAAGACAATAGCCACATGGACAATGTCTTTGCTGTTCCTTGTGTGGCCTGGTGGGCTTAGCTTTAGGACTGTGCAGATTTCCTGGAAACATGAGTTCGAATCCCATTTGGATCAGCTGAGCCCTTCACTCTTCCAAGTGATGTTAATTAATTAGGGGCCATGCCATTTCTATGGGTAAGTCTGAGTGAGACCTTAAACGCTGAGGCTCACATCTTCAAAGGTCTTTAGGTGCCTAACTCCCACTGAAATTTATAGGAATTAGAGCCTCAAAGGTATTTAGGCACATAGGCCTGAGGTCCTGTCTACTGGTTGTGAATATTGAAGTTCTCACTGCCCGAGTGTCCTTGACCACATGTTCCCCTATTTTCCTTGTTTATGCAGTATCCCATTACTTGCCCCCCACTCTGTCCCCGAGGTGGGTGCGTTTCAGTGGTGCTGCATTGGTACAGTGGTAAAACACTCTGGGATCCCCTTGGATGAAAGTGAACTCGATTGCAGTAATTTGTAAAGATTTACCACCCAGTGGTATAAAGAGTGAATCCCCTTAACTGGCCCATCTCTGGGCAGAAACCAAAGCAGCCCAGTTTAACAGCTGTCTTGAAACTCCCAGACTCTAGAACAGTGGTTCTCAGCCAGTGGTACGCATACCCCTGGGGTTACACAAAGGTCTTCTGGGGGTACATCAACTCATCTAGATATTTGCTAGTTTTACAACAGGCTACGTAAAAAGCACTAACGAAGTCAGTACAAACTAAACTTTCATACAGACAATGACTTGTTTATACTGCTCTGTATACTATATACTGAAATTTAAGTACAATATTTATATTCCAATGGATTTATTTTGTAATTATATGGTAAAAATGAGGAAGTCAGTAATAGTGGCTGTGACACTTTTTGTATTTTTAGGTCTGATTTTGTAAGCAAGTAGTTTTTAAGTGAGGTGAAATTTGGGGTTACACAAGACAAATCAGCCTCCTGAAAAGAGTACAGTTGTCTGGAAAGGTTGAGAGCCACTGCTCCAGGATACCTTGTGTTGCATGATACTATGTATTAAGTTATTACAATTGCACCTGCCCCAAGACCTGGGACCCATTTTGCTAGGGGCTGTACACACATAGTGAGAGAGAGTGCCAGCTCCTAAAACTTAGTGTAAATAGGCAAGACAGACAAAGGGTGGGAGGCGAGAAGGCGTATTATCCCCATTTTACAGATGGGGAGCTGAGAGTCAGAGAACAGGTGACTTTTCCAAGGTCATGCAGGGAGTCTGTGGCAGGGCTGTGACTGAACCCAGGTTGCCCAAGCCTCAGTCCAGTGTCTTAACCACAGGACCAAAAGCAACGTATGAAATAAACACGATCTTTGGCAGCATTAAAAGTCTTGAAGAACCATAACGAACACGAGAGCCCGACCCATCTCGCAGCCTTGATAGCACAGCAGAAGGCCACACTTTGGGAAAGCTAGGCCTGCAAATCACCCCTCCTGTGTGTAAAGGACTGTGGCTAGACTACTGGGCATCAGGCATGGCAGGTATCCACAGGTTAAAGTCATGAAATAGAGCAATCAGTTCTGGTCCCTGGCAATCATCCCAATTAGTCTAATGGTCAGGCTGGTTGAAGTGATCTTAGTGCATGTCTGTAGCGAGATGAGGGCGGGTATCTACCATATAAAGAGGAGTGAAAAATTGTTTACAATGAATATTTTTGTGCCGACCCAAGAGATAAAATGTGAGCAATATAAAAAACGCCACCTTTTAAACACACAAGCTGTGCGGAACCCAAAGTTTGTCAGCAAAACTCCCAGCATCTTCAGGGGGAGCTGGGGGAGGCAGAGCTGGGCAGAGAAGCAGGAGGAACAGCTTTACATGCTGTGATTATCAGAAGTGATTTGAATGTATACAGAAGGGCTAGAACCAGAACCCCAGATCCAAACACAAGGAGGAATGTCAGATATGGACTCCACCTGTGACCCATTTCTAGCGATAGGTCAGTCTGAACTTGTAGAGGTCCCATTAGTTATCTGAGGACTTGCCTACATGGAAACATCCAGGAAAATTTAATCTGAATTAACTAGGGTGTGACTTTGAAGTGGATTAGTGAAACCTCATTAAATCCCTGTGTGGCACTGTAGATCAGAATTAAAGTGGCCGTAATTCAGTTTAGTTTAATTGAGTTTGGAAGGCCACGTCGCCCCTGTAGCGGGATAGGTGCGGTGCTGTAGCTACGCTGCTCTAGTCCCATAGTGTAGACGCAGGCTAAGATGATGGAAGGGGTTTTCTGCCACTATAGGAGCTGCACCTCCCTGAGCAAGGGTAGCTAGGTCAACAGAGGCATTCTTCTGTCAGCCTAGCTGTATCTATGCTAGGGGTTAGGCTGTCATAGCTACGGCACTCAGAGGTGTGAGTTTTTCACAATCCTGGGTGCCGTAGCTATGTCGACCTAAATTTTAAGTGTCGACCAGGACTAAGTGAATTAAGCTAAAGCAAATTAGGGCCACTTCAATTCTGAATGACGGTGTTCACACAGGGATTTAATGCAGTTTCACTAATCCACTTCAGATTCACACCTTTAGTTAATTCGGATTGATATTCCTGGATATCCTCATGTAGACATGCCCTGAGATACCATGTGCTTAGCGGCCTAAGAGTTGGGACTCTGGGGTTCTTTTCTCAGCTTTGGTAGAGACCAGTGATTTTCAACCTTTTTTTCATTTGCGGACCCCTAAACATTTTTGAATGGAGGTGCGGACCCCTTTGGAAATCTTAGACGTAGTCTGCAGACCCCCCGGGGTTCATGAACCACAGGTTGAAAACCACTGGTATAGACTTTCCACCTGGCCTCAGACAAGTTGCTTCACCTCTCTGTGCCTCAGTTTCCCTTTCTGTAAAATAGGCCTCATAATCCCGACTTCTATGGATTGTAGTGAAGCGTAACAGTTTTTAAAGTGCTTTGAGATCCTTGGATTGGAGCGCTAAGCGTTATTTCTTCATGAGTGTCTCTTCCTAGCTCCTCGTAAAATTAGATCCAGCTGTTCACAATAGTCACTAATTTCCCCAGAAGATGTTCTGAGCCTGTAAACTTTGAGCAACTCTGAGTTAGTGGAGGATGGGCTGTAGTTCTCATGCCAGCTCGCCAGCCATTTCTCCCCACCCCCAGAGGCAGGGAGCTCATATTGCTGACATTTAGGCAACTGTCCTTTTATTTTAGTTAAACTCAGCATTAATGTTATGAGTGGGAAGGTATGGGCACTGCATAGCCCCACTGCCCACCCTGTGAGGAGCAGGGTCTTGAGTGTGGCCCTCTGCTCTGAGTGTCCCCCCCCATCCCCCCCCGCAGGTTTACCCTCAGACCAACCCCCGAGAACTGGGCAGCCTGAGGTTATGTAGCCTTTTTGGCTTCCCCTGTGTTTGTGCTAGGGTCCTCACCGTAACATAAATGCCCCTCCCCACAGGACTCCCTCCAGAACTCACCTGGATTAGCCATGCTCAGGGGCCAGCAGGGCATTTGTGGGTCAGTCCTTCCCCACAGCTCACCTGAGACGTAAGCTACCAGTCTACCAGCTGCAATACTGCCATAAAGGCCTCCCCATCTCTAGGTTGCCCACTCGCTGCAGACTGGGAAGCTGCCGTGGTAGAGCAAAGAGGGAGGGAATGGTGGGGGCAGAGAGTCTGTGATTACTGGGTTGGTTAGATAATTGTGGGCGGGTGAGGGGGGGGCTGATGCATTGGATCAGGATCAGCTTAACGACTGGGCTGTGCTCTCGTCTGGAACTCCTTCTCTATGAATAATATCGCCATCAGTATTTTTAGCAACTTACATTCTCTATATGCAGGAGGCACTTCACCCACCACTGACATGCTGCCACCTCAGCAGTGGGGGCGTAGCAGCTGGTTTAACAGCACAGAGCTGCAAGGCTGAATCTTAGGGCAGGAAGGGAAGGAGGTGCTTGCTTCCCGTTGGAAGTGTGAAAGGGGAGTTCAGATGGCCAGGACATAATGAATCAACCCCGGAAGTGGACCAAGACACCAGAGGTATCCCGCTCTTGTGATCAGTGCTATGGGATCTTAAACGTCTGCAAGAGATCAGGCTCCTGGTTTTGTGTGGCTTGCCCAAAGGATGGGTTTTAGATAGGCACTTTCGGGTCCAAGTACCTAATGCTGCCTTTATTTCAGCAGGGGTCCTGTTAATCGGTAGGTACTTAGCAGGCTTCCTCCTGTATTGGAAAGCTGCAGAAATTTTCACCGCACACGGCGCTGTGACTAGAAGTGACCGAGCTAAGTTCTCCCATGTTGAGTGGAAATTGCTTGGAAGAGCAAGATGAGAGGGAGAGGATGTGGTGAAGGCAGTGGCCTGGGACTTGGGACTCGGGAGATCAGAGTTCGCTTCGCAGCTCTGCCGTACGCTTCCTGTGTGATCGTGGGCAAGTCACTCCATCTCACTGTGCCATAGTTCCCCAGCTGCAGACTGAGGATGATAAGGCTTCCTTTGGCTTGTCTCTTTAAACTCTTCAGGATGGTCTTTCGCCATGTTTGGCCAGCACCGAACACACTGGGCCCTTGATCTCAGTTGGGGCCCAGTCTCTCCTGCAGTATAAATAATAATAAGAGCCGTTACTGTCCAGTTCTCGACACGCAAGAATAATTTATACGAGGCTCATCCTGGAGGATCTCAAGAGCTTAATAAATTGTGTGTGCACAGCACCCCCGCAAAGCGCAAAGGATAGCAACCTTCCAGGTCATGGCTGGGTAAATTTTGCCAGGGACTAAGATGTTTTAGTGTCCCTGCTCAGTGGATTGGATCTTGCTGTTTGGGGCCTCATCAGAAAGACCCGCATGCTGAAAGCTGCATGGTTCTTAACTTACAGGGGAGGCGGAAGCTCACTGGGAAAAGGGTCTGGATACTCCAGACCAGAAACCTAAAGGCCACAATGGTGGGAGCCTAGAAATACACAGACCACCGAGCCAGCCCTCTGGCTGTCAGTCTAGGTAAACATATTCCAGGCTCTGGGCTGCAGAAATATATGTGACCCTGTAGGATTCCCTTTTTCCGCATTAGCTGCCTCCTGGTGGGGATACCGGTTCTTGTTCGTTTCCTCACCGGCCCCTCTGCAGAGCGTGTTCCCCTTTGGTCGTTCTGTGCGGTGTTCATTCATGAGTCATCCGTTTAGCCCTAATGTATGGAATTGCACAGTGCATTGATTGTCCACGCAGGGCCCATTGCTGTTTCCTGTATGTACAGTGTATGGCATATGAAATACATACTTCCGTTATGGTTTCTGCAAATGTGTGAGAAGGGGAAACCCTCTGGAAGGGGCTCCTGTGGGGACCTTTATCCCGTGATGCCATCTGTGTGGAGGGATTCTTCCCATGGTATCAGGACAGCATGCGAGGGGAAAGTGACTTGGAATGGCGAGGAGTGCTTGGCTTCCGCCAGACGGAATGGCTTTTTTCTTGGTTTCAGAAAGGTGCGAAGGCCATTCCCCATCCCGGAGCTGGGTTGGCATGTGTAGGCCAGTGGCTTGTGCTCAGGGCTGCTCTGGTTTGGTAAGGTGCTGCTTTCAGATTACCCGCAGCACCCAGCTATGAATCAGGGCTGGTGCCTCAGGGGCGGCTGTGTTTCCTAGGCACAGGGTGAGGGCAGTGATTGCAGCTGCTTCCATGGTGAGGATTGGGTTACACGGGGTGGAGGGAAGGGAGAGGCAGCCTGGGATGAGGGAGTGGGTGTGAAAGAACTGGAGCCTTCCTGTTTGCACAGGGGTTATAGACACCTTATGGCTTTAGACTGGCTACTTTAAAATCACACAGTCTGTACGTTTGCACAGAGTCAGTAAGACACTTTTTCCCGCCCCACAGATCTAAGGCCTTGTCTAAGTCAATAGGGAATGAAATGGACCTAGCCCATTTTCACACGGATTTGAGAGTCCACACAGGAGTTGGCACTGATTTAGCGACCCCGGTTTAAAAAGACACCCTTAGTTAAGCCAATACAATGCTGTTTGTAGGCTGGGCCCAAGGGAGAGCTAGCTGGGACACTCGCAACAGTTGCTGAGGAATGGGAGGGTGTGGGCAGTTGTTGGGATGGAGAATTCCCAAATGCGGGTTTGGAAGGAGGAGGAGCTCGGACAAGGAGAGGGGAGACAGTTCTGGACATGGAGGGGTGGGAGAGGGGGCAGTAGGAGAGAAGATGCAAAGACCAGAGTGGGCTGGAGGAATGTGCCAGTCCAATCCCTTCCTCGGGAAGGTAAGCCTTAGGGCACGAGCCCTATTTGGGTTCAGTGGCACCAGGACACTCCTTTATATGGACACCTGGAGTCCTTTGCCTCCCAGAGCATCTGAAATGACTAAGAGCTAGCGAGAGAACCCTGAGCTGGTCCACATCTGTTGTACTGAGAACATCTGGGATACCCCCACCTATATACCCCCGCCTCTCCCTTGATGTTCCTGGTTTCCTGGGCTTATTGTTTTTTCCTGATCTTATAGAAATGGTTGTTTCTAGCTTAAGATATCCTAGGAGAATGATTTATGGGTTTGCCTTTTCCTCTGAATTCCAACCCCTTCTTGTGACCAGGTCCTAGCAAAGTATTCGGTGGCTGTTTGGTGTGCGTCTGTGGAGTAGACGTTGTCGTTCTTACCAGGACAGCCCATCCCTAAAGCCAGCTCTGGCCCCGTTTATTCAGGCTAGAATACGTAGTTAATCACCTTGGCCAGACCATGGGCTTGCTGAGCTGATTGCCTGAACACTTTCAGCAGAGGCTGCTTCTCTGCTTCAACCTCCCGGATCTCTTCCTTGAGTCTTGTGCAGTTTAAGCCTATGGGATCTCTGGGAAATTGGCTTTGCTTGTAAGCTGTGCTGGGAATTCAAATGCTTGAAGCCACTTTCTCTGCTTGGATCGGCAGGTTCTCAAGCTCAGTAGATCAGAGTTGCTTCTCACCGTCGGCAAACAGCAAATTATAATTGGAAATAAAGGTTTAACTTGTAATGATGTTTCTCAGCATGCTACTGGCCAAATTACATCTGGTCTAACTCATTCCCCTGGCAATTTCAACTGGAAACTTCCTGTCCTAACCACGCACTGTTTAACGGTTGCCATGTTTCAGACGTGGCTGCGTTTCAGTGATGGGTGAAGTGACTCCAGTATGTAGGAGCTTGATCCCGAGGTGTGCTGAGCACCATTAATTCATGGCGGATGATACAGTGGGAGTGTCGGGCCTCTTGGGAACAGGCCTACAGTTTGTAAAGCCTTTTGGGCCCAAGGGTGCTGTGTAAATAAGATGATCCCTTTCCTGGTGGTGGCCATCTTGGTGACGCTGGAGGAGGCCAGTCCAAGACTTAGTTTCCAACTAGTTTCATAATCTATAAAATAATTAATGCTTTAAAAGCTTTTATTAAAATGTAAATCAGTGAAGCTCCTCTTCTGGTTAAGCAGGATAGAAAGCAAATGGGCCACCCCCGCTGCCAGGTTATGTGGTCAAGTTCGAACCAAGAGAGCTGCCCCGCTACCTAGCAGCGAGGCTCGGAGAAACAGCTGCTTTGCTTTAAAAAATATGGACCAGAGGCTGCAATCCCGGCTCGGTTCTTCCCCAGGCAGATCCCCGTTGACTTGAGGGGGACTAGGGGCCCTGTGGGGTTTGACCCATTCAAGATACATTTCCTGAGCTGGTGAGAGGTGCTGGGCCTAGTGAAAAGGCCTAAGCCCCATTCCTTCTGAGCCTCGGTTCCCTGGTGTCCCGTCTCCACGCCTCGCTGGTGTCGGGCTGGCACAAAAGCGGATGGACAGGAGGAGTGAGGCTGGGATGATGTGGCAGCCGGTAAGCTAATCGTGGGAGGGCATGAGAAACGCTGGCAGCACTGAGCAGATAGTGTCCTCCTTGGGGAGAAGCGGCTTTCAGGACAGAGGGGACATGTAGAGAGAGTCCATGCTGGGTCCGCCTCATCCTTCGACTGCCCTGTGATGATGTGGGGTGTCATGGAAATGGAGGAAAAAAGGAGAGGCGTGCCAGGTCTTGTTTGCAGAGCTTTGCAGACCCCTTAGTACTGTCTCCTCAGCGAGCGAGAGCTTGGTGCATAGCAGGGGAGGGATGGGCCACTAAGCAAGGTACTGGGGTTCTGTTTCTGGCTGCCCTTTCTTCGCTCTGTGCCTCAGTTTCCCCATACATGTAATGGGGAGAATAGTACTTCTACCCCCGGTATAAAGCGCTTTGAGAGCCCTAAGGGGTGGCCCCGGTTGGCAAATGGGGTACGGCCGTGGTTGGTCTCTGAGGGTGCCATGCCTGCCCACTCAGGCTGTGGGGTGTTGCTAGACCGCCCGCTGGTGGGTGAGGGCCAGTGTTGGGCAGGAAAGTTCCTCTGTGAGGAGCAACTTTGTTAGGATGGGGTTGGTGGCCATCTGCCTCGCTGTGCACGGGCTGGGGGCTGGGCCCTTGTTTGTAACTGGTGGGTAGGAGGTGACCAGCGCATCGGGGACACAAGGAGCCTAAAGGGGAAGGGATGGACTTGGTGGTTGCCTGGGAGACCCAGGCCCTTTCTCCAGTCTGTTGTCACTTTGGGAGCCACCATTCATCGGCGCTGCATCCCTCGTGGCCTCACAGCCACGTGGCCTCTTGTGGTTTCCTCACGCCGATTGCTTCCTGAGCTCCATGCCAGGCCGGAAAAGACAGGAAGTGATAGAGGAAAGGAAATTACTCAGGCTGTCTCACAAGGGAGCAGGAGTCGGGGGGAGGGGTGTCTGGGAGAGTCCCAGGACTTCCAAGTCTGGACCGTCCGGGGGCCCTTCGGCATCCATTCCCCTGTCTGTCTGAGTGGTGGGGTGGGAATGCAGAAAAGGAGGATGGATCCAGTGAGAGGTGGGCAAGAGAGACAGGCACTTGCTAACTGGCTTGTTACTGAGCTACACTTCCCTCTGAAACTTTGCTTTTACGGAGCCTATAGTGCCACATCAGTGGCTTGGATTTCTAAGTCCCTTCTGCAGGCAGGTTCCTTGCAAAGGGATATACCCTGATGGTAGCAAGTGGTAGAAGTGAAATCTGCTTCTGAGCAATGGGAATCCCTAAATATCAAAGGGCCTTGCAGCTCGGTAACAGTTTAGAAAAAGATCACAAGCCCCCAACCATTAGTATCGATTAGTCTCTGAGGTTTGGTCCCTGTGGGAGAGCTGTTGGGTAGAAATACCTTGGTGGTGTGCTCTGCTGATGAATATAATGCTTTCCACCACCCTCCCCAGGATCCCATACTGCTGTTCAAGCTAAAGGCAGGGATTGCTCTATTCCTTGCTGAAAGGCAACCACTTCTGGGGTGGAGCGTGTGGGAGTGTTTTCCAGGAGGGGAAGTAGTGACCGGAAACTACTCCCATGGAAACTGCAGGGATGGGGGGTGGCTAGGGTCTGCAGAATGTGGTCACCCAACCTGCCATTTGACCAGGACACCAGGATTAACACCCTGACTCTTGGAAAAACTGCCGTGAGGTCTTTCATGGCCAGGACTTCTGAAAGGCAATGTACCTCCTAGTGCTCCACTGGGGTGCCATCTGTTGAGCCACTAGCGCTGCCAGCAGCATCCTTGGAACTCTCCCACCTGGGGATCCCCCAGCCCCAGCGCGTGAGGTTACAGGCCCTGGTGATAGGGCTGCAGGCTGAGGATGTGATTGCTGGGTGGAGATCTCCTGGTGAGGGCTGGCCAGGTGGTTCAGTCACCACGAGTGAGGATCTGAGATCCCTGGGCTGGCAGCAATAACACGCACTCTGTCTTTGGGGAGAGGCGAGTACTGGCAGTCCCCCCCACCTCCACCGATGCTTGGGACAGTGCGGAGGGGCTCAGGAGTGGCGTTGGGAACCAGGATGTGTGGGGCCTTTCACGAGAGCTGCCAGGTTGGACGCTGGGTGTCAAGCAGGTCAGCTCCCCTCTCCCCAAGCTGGTGTTGACAACGCTTCTCACCCCACTGTGGACAGAATCGACCATTGTGTGCCCTGTAAAGAGCATCGGATGTGGCCTATCCCAGCCCACAGGCCGTAGAGACAGTGAAAGAACCAGAGCAGGTCATTCCCGTGGCTGTTTTAATTTCTTACGCCAACATCCCTCGCCATCAAGGATTTTAGAAGCACCCTCCCTTCACGGACACCCCCTTGTTGTTCCCTGCCACCCCTGTAGGATGCAGCACTGTGAATCTGGGGATTCCTTCTCCCTACAGGCTCCCCTGAAACCGCTCCACCTTCTCACCTTCTGAGCTGCACTGCCCCCTCCTTCCCCCTCAGGCTTTGCAGGTGGCAGCCTGGCTTTCCCGCCCCATCCCTGCCTCCCTCCCCCATTTCCTTCCCGTGCACACAGTCGGATAAAATGTATTAACATGCAGACAAAACAAACATGGAAGAGCTGGGGGGGGGGAGGTGGGGGAGAAGGCTGGGGAGGGGGCGTGGGGGAGAGGCTGAGAGGCAGTATCATGGAGAGTGCCCCCGGCAAGCGTTCTCCTTCCAGAAATTAGAAGCATATTAAAGAAGTCCTCTGCGTGCTTGCAAATTGTTTCCTCCTGTTGGAGTTCAGAGCCTGCTTTTGGGGCTGTGCATTCTCTTGGCTAGCACTCTGACGCATGAGGAGGGGCCGGAGAGCTGCTGTGTGAAATGGCTTGGGGCCATTACACGGGCACACGGTTCTCGAAGGGAAATGTTTGCGCCCCCGATGACTCTGGATTCCAGTAGTGCTGCCTGTCTCAAAAGATCCCAAAGTCCTCCTTGGGCTGTGTATACCTTGGCATCGCTGAGCTGCAGCCACCTCTGGGGTGGAATGCAGCAGCTGTCTGGCGGCACACAGCATTGCTGCACTACAGCCCTGAGGAGAGGAAGGGACGAATGAGATGGGGAGTTCTAGACAATGGGGTGGGCTCGTTCAGGTAGCCGCACTGGAACTGCAGTCAGGTTGCTGGGGTTAATGTCCCAGCTCTTGCAGGAATCATTGGGGGGTCCTTCATGGAGTGAGCAGGACCTCAGCTCTGCTGGGTCTCTGAATAAGTGCTCCTTGCATTCGAGCTCCAGTGAGGCAGAGTCTCCCACAATTGGGAGAGGGGACCCTCCTGTCCCATCCCTCAGATTTTAGTTGATTGCAAAGTCCTCAGTGGCTGCTACCCACTCTCTGTATCACCTAGCTCCCTGAAGTGCCTGCTTGATCCCAGCACAGGGACAGGCTGGGCTGAATAATCCAAGGCACAAAGACTCCTGTCAGTCCCGCTGAGACCCCGTCTCTCCCCAGCTCTGCCCCAGTGCTTTCCCCAGCCAGGGCATCTTTGTATCTTTGTCAGTGCCCTGCTCTCCTGTGGAGTAGTCTGGGGCTCAGGGGCAGCATCTGGTAGGATGGGAGCTCTACTGCGATAGTGCAGGGCATGCGAGTGGCAGGGGCCCAGTGACCACCAGGCTGCTTCCTCCTGTTCCCAAATTGCTATCTGCGGCTCCCCTCGGGCAGAAAGCCGGGCTGCTGGCCTGCTGCTGGCGTTGCTGTGGGGGGCATCATCCTGGAGTTACGCAAATGGCCGGGCCTTACTGAGGGCCCCACACCCATGGTGATGAGCCTGCCATGACCACACAGGATCTATAGTGTGTGTCTGCTTCCTGGCAATGCTGGGTCGATGTCCGTGTTGCCTGAGGGTGAGCCCAGGGGAGTTCTATAAGTATTTCCAGCCCCCTCACCTCTGAGCTCCCATGACCATGGGGGGCTGGAGGCCCCCTCCCAGCCTGCTCCCATGACAATGGGGGATCTATACAGGCTTTCTCAAGCCCCCTCCCAAACAACTTTCACACCACAAACAGGGTGGGTTGCTTGGTGCATTTCCTGATAACCTCCCCTCGGATTTGTGCTTTGACTGGGAAGCTCACACGAGCAGCTCTAAATGTGACCCATTAAAATCCTGATGTCCCAGGGGGTGCGGGGGACACTTGGATGATGGTTCTGCTCTGTGCCCCTCTGGATTTCTGCTCCAGCCCAGGCCTCTCTCCGCTCGCCGGCCCCTCTGACAGAGAGCTGTGCCAGGCCAGCAGGCTGCTGCTGCGCTGGAGACTTGAACCTGGCAATCGAATTCCATCCCTCCCCCTGTGCTATAAATATACTCAATGCTGTCTCCCCCAGGATGGGGCCGCAGAGCGAGGGAGCAGGCGGAGTCGGTGGGAGCTCGCCCCGCCGAGCTGGGAAACCTCCCGGATGCTCTGGTAGCTGAATGCCCTGGCCTTGGCTTGTCTCTGGGGCTGGGAATGGGGAGTGAGTCTGTCTGACTTCCCGAAGGTCACGGTGACCACCTCTTTCTCAGGCCCTTTGTACAGCTCCTTGCTCGGGTGTCTGACCGTGGCCAGGCCAGGCCAGGCCAGCCCTGCCGTTTGGCTGCTTCACCTGTGGTGGAGTCTGGTGAATGTCTCCCTTAGGGGGCTTGGTAGAATTCTCCCCATAGGAGTTTGTGGCAATATAATACACCCTCCCCATGGCTTCCCTTCCATCTCTCTCTCTCCTGTTCCTCTCCTACCCTGTGGGTTACTGCAAGGGCTGATCCCAGCTATCCCCATTTCACTTGATGGTAGTTTGCATTTGTGTGATGCCTCTTGTCCTCAAGGATCCCACAGGGTCATACAAAGATGTACACGCAGCCCCAAAATGCAGCCACCTCTGGAGAGGAAAGTGGCTGGCCCTGCACAATGGTGAGTTTTGGGGCAATCCTCCCCTGGCAGGACCTCGCGTCAGCTGCATGGAACTCTGTAGGCTTAAGAGTGGTGAACGTGGTACTTAGACAACAAAGCCATGTGTTTGGGTGTTTGGAGCCACGTGAACAGGTTTGGCACAGAGCAGGGAAGCCAGTTTCTCCCCTCTGCTCCTTCTCCCCTCCGCACCCCACATTAGGGGCCCCCTTTCTAACTGCAGGGCTGCTGCTCTGGCGGGATCTCCCCCACCCTCCCCCCTTGCCTAGGCAGAGAGCAGCAGGTGGGTGTGAGCTCTTGCCTGAAACTCCCCGCAGGGGGAAATCGAAGTGGAACTTGCAGCCTTGGATTTCTCCCCCTGGCTTTCTTGTCAGCAGGAGCGGATTCTGCACCAGGAGAGGTCACGCCCAGGCTGTAAGCTGAAACTTTTTGTCTTTCAGGTGAGAGGTGCAGCTCGCTGCACTAGCTCCCAGCCAGCAGCCTCCTGTCTGGGCTTGTCTGTGAACTTTTATCCTCTTTAAATGCGGGGGGGTGGGGACCGGGGAAAGAAGGGCTCCCCTGTGGGCCCAGCAAGGACTGACCCATAAGGCAGGAGCTGAACCAGTTCACAGGGCAGCTTCCCTTTACTTCCAGCTGTCCCTTCCTACCCCCTATGTCAACAGATCCTCCTGCCTTCCCAACTCTTCTGGAGCAAATCCTGCTTCCACCCCTGCTCCAATACATCCTAGCTAGCTTCCCCTCTTCGCTCCCCAGCAGCAGGAGGCTCTCCTGATTGCAAACCTGATTGTGCTCCAATTGTGTGGCACAGAGCTGGGGGGACCCGCAGACCGGGATGGGAGCTAGAGGCTGTTGTTCCCAATGCTTCTGCCTCTCCTCCTAGTTAATTCCGGAATGCAGGAACCGTCTCCTCTTACCTTCGCTCCAGGTGAGAATCCTCCTTCCAGTTCTGCTGCAGTAAGATGCTAGGTGCAGAGGCTTCTTGGGAGATCTCTCCCTGACAGCAGTGTCCGGAGAGATTCAGGGTCTGGCTGAGCCATACACCACCTGTGCAGGCTGGTCTCAGCCCCAATGTCACTGCAGAGGAGGGCAGCCCCAGCAATGGAGGGGCAGGCAAGATCCTTGCAGAAGGAGAGTTTAAATGCATAGCTTGAGTTAACAGTGAGGAAAGGACTTACATCCTGCAGACACTTTAGGAAGTATTTTAATTCCCAAGGAGGGTCATGGGTTGTTTAGAAGGGAGTAAGAAGATGGAAATAAGGAAAGGAGAATGTAGGCTGAATGTCAGGACAGCCTTCCTGGCTATGATCTTTATCAGGAGGTGGAACAGGCTCTCTGGGGAAGGGGTGAATACACCACTGCTTGGGTTGGTTTAAAAGCAGCCTGGACAAAGCGCTGGAGAACCAGATGCCACCGTGCACTGGCTGCTAGGCAGGAACTGTGATGGTCTATCTCTGGCTCTAGTGTCTGGGGCTTCTGGTGCAAGCAGGCTGTGTAGGGGATGGTCTCCAGTGCAATTTGAAACAAACCTGCACATGCGTTAGAAGACCCAGCTTAACATAAGAACGGCCAGACTGGGTCAGACCAAAGGTCCATCTAGCCCACTGTCCTGTCTTCTGGCTGGCCAATGCCAGATGCTTCAGAGGGAATGAACAGAACAGGGCAATTATAGTGATCTATCCCCTGTGATCCACTCCCAGCTTCTGGCAAACAAGAAGTTAGGGACATTCAGAGCATGGGGTTGCATTCCTGCCCATCTTGGTTAATAGCCATTGATGGACCTATTCTCCAGGAACTTGTCTAGTTCTTTTTTGGACCCTGTTATAGTTTTGGCCTTCACAGCATCCCCTGACAATGAGTTTCCCCAGGTTAAAAACGAGATGTATTTGGGAGCTTCTGAGATCATCTCGTTCTGTATCGTGTTGTAACCTTGCCCTTGCCTGTAAATAGGGGCATGTCCAGTCTCCAGGACAAAGCTCCGCTCCTAGCTTCCAACCTCATCCTTGGATTTTTCACCCTCCGTCCTCCTGCCTCCCAGCCCGGCAGCATGTTGCTAATGCTCCTCAAACACGGGCCTTTGTTCCTGTCCCCACCTCCCCTCTCTCTGTAAAGGAGGCAGAAGCTGACCCCACCATCAGGAATAGCTTCCACTACACCTGCCTCCCGAGGCCAGACTCTGAGCTGCTGTAAATCCATGTCGCTCTGTTGAAGTCACCAGAGCTACACTAGTTTCCATCCGCTAAGGACCTGGCTCCATGGCACGCTATAGCTCCTGTCTGCATCCGTGTTTCCCTCCCAACCTATGACTCCTAAGCAGCCGGAGATCAGACACATCATTGCTTTAATATTTGATGCAGCATCTCTTGTGCTGTTGTATCCTGCCCTTGTACAGGGGTGTGGACTCGGGCTAAATAGGTCCCTTCCATCTCTGGGGGCGCAGTTTTCCTCTGATAAAGCAGAACGTTCTCCATTACAGTCACCCTGGTGTTTGTAAGATCACACTCTCTGTATGCCTCTATTTCCCCCATGCTTATTCTCCCCCAAACGCAAGCGTTCCCTCCCTCCACTGCTGCATCTGTGAGATTGGAACCCCCCAGCGCCATGTGTATTCCTTCGTGTGCACTGACGGGGGTGCTGGTGTTTGGGGATGGAGTTTGCAGTGCCATGTATTGTTTCCTTATTTTTACCTGGATTTTTAAGGAGCGGCTACAAGAACAGGTGTGGAGCTAAAGTGAGATGAAGGCAGGCAAGAAAACTTGCTCTCAAAATAAAATATAAAATAAAATAGTGGGGGAGAGAGACTGTGATGGGCCTAACGAATAAACAGCTGGCATTGATGAATTAGATATAGTTGGTTATAGACACCCCTTGGAGCCCAGGTATCGTGCTGGCATTGCTGTACGTACCAGCTCTGACCTGTACCATCCCTGCTTTTCCAGTCCTGGGCACTCTTCCTGCACAGGTCCCGTGGTGGGACAGCTGTTCTGCAGAGAGTGCAGGTCAGGAGGTGTGTATTTGTGCACATGTGTGTGCCTGCACTACAATGTCCTTAAAGCCCCCCTTTGCATCCCCCACCCCCAAATCCTGATGTGGCCTTTGCTTAGGGCTGGTTCCTGAAGGCTGCTCAGACTCTCACTGGCTGCCCAGGGCACAAATTTGCCCCCCACAGCTGGTGATTGGCATATCTAGGTCACATGCCCTTTCCTTTGGTCATGCCCCCATCTCTGCTACCCTGATACCAGCAGGGGAGAGTTGTTCTTCACTGGCCCTGTGCTGCCAGGGGATCCCTCTGCGATGGGCTGGTCATGTCATGCTAATGTCAGAGTCTACTAGTAATACAGCACAAAGTGGTCTCACCACGTTGGTGAGAATCCAGCCCAACGCAGTGATTAAAGTAGATTGAAACAGGAACTCCTCTCTGCTTAGAGTGGAGATGGGGGAGCTAAGCTCCCCAGGCTTCCTCGCCTCCCCCTTACTTGAGCTCTTGGCCCTGTGTCTGTGTTTTGAGTGGGATGTTTGGTAGGTTACTTAAGAGGGCACCTGAAGATTAAGGAAGAGAGGAGGGAGGGAGGGGAAAGAGAGAGACGGTAGGAAGGCGAAAAGTGGATGACTGTATCTCTCTGGGGAATGGTGATGGAAGCAGGTAGTTCTCGTGGGCTGTGCTAAAACTTACTGAAGCTCCTGGGAGAATGAGAACTCCCCTAGGATGCTGGTTCCAGAGAAGGTAACTTCTCCGTTCTGAGTGGTGAGGTCACCCCATCTCATACGCACTCAAAGAGGCAGTGGGAGGCTTGGATGAGCCCCAGGAAAGAGGATCGCCATTGGAGGGACCTGTCTGAGAAATGGGGACCTTCACGCTCAAGAGGTCTTGGTCTTGCATCTTGGTCAAATCTGAAACCTTTCTGCACATCAAGGGAAAATCTCACCCCAGCTCTTTGCGACAGCTTTCAGCTCCTTGTGCCCTCCAGAGAGCGTGCTTGCAAAGGTCAGCCAAACTCCTGACCACATTGGAGGGAGCTGATAAAGATGGCAAACTAAGCTGTGGGAGCAGAGTTTGATCCTGCGAGGCCCCTGACATTACTGGAGAACTGATATGAGGGACCTGCAGAACTTGCTGGCTTCCTGGATTTGGGAGAGGAGCGGGCCATGGCCCTGATTTTGAGGGAAGGAATCCCTTTGCCTTCTCCAAGGACAAGCTGATGTAAAAGAAGGAAAGTGACATGTTTTGCTCCAGCCTCCCTCCCCCACCCTGATCAGGTTAGGCAGCCCCACACCTCCAAAGAAAGCCCGGCATTGCTTGTTTCCCAGTTGTTGTTGTGGCCGCTGTTTTGTAAGGGCTGGGTGGAGCCTTGGATTCATCATCTCTTGCACTGTACGTCAAAGCTATGACTCGCCGCTCGCCTGCACCCTCCCTCCAGGAAATGGAGTTGCTTGGCTTGGCAAGACACTGTTTTCCCAGTGGCTACCACTCACACCATGGCCGGGCCACTCTTGGATCTTCCTCCTCGTGTCTCCAACTGGGTGGGGCAGGCCAGCGAGGAGAGAGCGCACTCCTGCTCTATCGTCTTCTGTTCCCCCCCAGCCCCAAATCCTCAGAGCTTTGACTGTGTTGTCACCTGACTGGAAGGAGAGCTCAGGGTGAGCTCTGAGGTTTCCCCACCAGTCGGGTCAGCAGGAGGAGATGTGTGTGGATACTAATTCAGCCGTAAGCAGCGATGGGAGACCTGGGTACTAACACAGGCCTGCATGTGTGTTTGTACAGCACCTAGCACCACACCGTCTCCATCCTGCTTGGGGCTTTCAGCAGCTACTATCATATTAACAGTAATGGCTGGCTGGAGACTTGGCTGGAGAGCTTGGCTAGAGCATCCTGGGTGGGATCTCCTGGGAACACAGGGCTTGCCAGACTGGATCAGCCCAGGATCTCTTCAGCCCAGCATCCTGTCTCCAAGAGGGAACAGTCCCAGTCGGCTCAGAGGACGGTCCTACAGAGGCAGCTTCCTCCTGACCCCCAGTAGTGAAGCAAGAGGGTTCACCTCCCTTCCAAACCTCCCTTCTAGGACCCTCCTGCAATATTTTGCAGTAGTTGCCCGGAAAACTTCAGCGTGTTCCCCCCCGCACAGTGCTGCAGGGTCCTGTGCTCAGCCACGGGGGTTCCTGTGCCCCCCTGGGGTGGGAGGAAGCCTGGTGTCTCCAAGGGACGGGTGTTGTGGAGGGGAAGGCCTCAATATTTTCTCCGTGCGCTGCAAGAAGAAGAAATTCTGCTACATCCTGACCCTGTGCAGAAACGGGGAGGGGGAAGTCTCTCTCGGTCTCTAGCAGGCGTTACCCTGCTGCTCTGTAGCCCGTTTGCCGCCTTCAAAAGCAGCTCCCTGACCCTGTTCCCCTTTGCCTCCTGAGCTAACGAGCTCTTGCCTGCACCTACGCTCCCCTCCCTTGGGTTTGCAAGCTCTCACATGCCCATGCTCCCCCCCAAAAAACTCCTGTCCCTCCCCCCCCCCGTCCCAGTGCAGTACCCACAACCGGGCGTGTGTGTGTGTGTGTGTGTGTGTGTGTGTGTTTGGGGAGCAGGGAAGCTACACAACAGCCGCAGCAGCCTCCCTCTCCATCCCTCCCCCTTCTCTTTGGCTAACTGCTCCAATTCTGTTCTCCTTATTTGGCCACACTGCTCCCAAAGAAGGGGGGGGGTGCGGGTGGAGGACGGGGAGGGGGGAGCAGCGGGAGAGACTGGGTGACATCACGGGGCTCGGGGAGAGACAGGAAAAAAGTTACTTTAAAAAAAAAAAATGAATCCCTGCGCACTTGAACCAGCGGTTTGCTGCAGTTCCTTTAAAAGGAGATGTCTGTACTGGAGACCTCTAGCGCGCTCTCACAGCCCCTCTGGGAAGCCTCTAGCCGAAGGAGACACCTCTGCGCTCAGCTCCCCACCAGCAGCAGCTGCTGCCAAACGTGCACCGAGCCTGCTCTGGGAGCTGGGCAGGAAAGGGGGGAGCGAGAGGGGAGGTGAAGTTGCAGGCGCTGGTTTGAGGCCTGTCTGGCAGAACCTGTCCGGGCAGCGGAGCTTCCCCCCGGAGGCCCCCCATGGGCGCGTTGCGCCCAACCCACAACACCCAGCGACCTTTCAGGGGGAGGGTCAGGCTTATCCAAATAGACACGTTGAACCAGAATCCCAAAGTGAGATGGGGGCTGAGTCTTTCAGAGCTACCTAAGGGATCCGGGCACCTGGCCCCCATTCAGCTCAAGAGGAATTGGGCATCCAAATCTCCTGGGTGCCGCCCAAAATCCTTGCTGGGGATTTCAAACCCTGCTCCCGTCTACAGACTTCGCTTCCAACTCTTCCCATTGCAGCCACTGGGGGGGTTGAGCCTTTGGTGGGGGCAGGCTTTGGCCCCAGAGGGTTTTGCTGGCGAGGCTGGGCTTTGGGCCACGAGAGGGCCCCCAGCAGGGGTGTCGTGCTCAGCAAAGGAGCCTAGTGCCGGCACAGGCTCTGTGTTGTTGTGCGGGGGGGGCAGACACACCAGGCTGAGCCCCCCCCCCGCATTGCCTGTGCTGTGTCCCTGCACTGAGGCCCAACTATGTTGAAATGCAGCAGGCCGGGGGGGGGGCTCCAAGGCAGCGGCATGGCCTGCGAGTAGTGGGGTGATGGTGTAACTAGCAGGGGGGCCGCAGTGAAGGGATACCCACTGCTCTAATGCCCAATATGTAGCAGCCCAGCATTTCTCATGCTGGGGGGGGGGGGGCCAACCCAAATGGGGGGTTGCAAGAGCGGCGGCTGCTGACCGGTTGCCCCGCTCTGAAGGCAGCGCCGCCGTCAGCAGCAGTGCAGAAGTAAGGGTGGCCTGGTATGGGTCATCACAGCCTGAAATATTTTCAAGGGGGAATCCCAGCAAAAAAAGTTTGGGAACCCCTGTACCAGCCTGTATTTCAGGGGTTCTCAAACTGGGGGGTTGGAACCCCTCAGGGGGTCACAAAGTTATTATATGGGGGGCTGTCAGCCTGCACCCCAAACCGCGCTTTGCCTCCAGCATTTATAATGGTGTTAAATATATAAAAACATGTTTTTTAATTTATAAGGGGGCGGTCAAACTCGGAGGCTTGCTATGTGAAAGGGGTCACCAGTACAAAAGCTTGAGAACCACTGCCGTATTCCAGCTCGATTATTTTCCGTCTTTGCATTCAAGGTGGCAGAGAGCCGCTCCCTGCCATGTGCAGTTACCCCTTGAGAGCCAGTCGCTTGGCAGCTGGCTCTTGCGTGATGGGCCGATAATTGCCCAGTAAAGCCCTGCTCTCCTCTCTTGATATGGGTAGAAGAGGGATTCAGAGTTGGGGATGCAGGGTCCTGGAGGGCTGGGCTGTGATGTGGGGCAGGGGACGTGGTCGAGTCTCCGGGGTGGAGGTTCCTATGGGCTGCGCTGTAATGTACCTCAGACCCATCTCTCCTCTGGCTTCAGTAATTTCTGTAGGGGCGTTGCTGCCAGCACTAGGGCCCTGAGCTCTGAGCGCAGCACTCCGGCAATGCACCTTGCTTCCACCTTCTCCATCCTGTCTCTGGAGCCCACCCGAATTGGTGCAGTATTGGAGCGGGGGAGGAGGGCTGTGCTCCCCTGGGCTCACTGGTCAGCGAGCGTTTAGGGCCCAGTCTGGCTCCGCGGCATTCGGCACCCCAGCCCTTTGTCTCATACGTTCACTGCTGGCATCTCTAGCAGAGGAGGAACTTCCCCTCCCAGCCCCTCTGTCCCCCCTGCTCTTCTTTGGCTGGTCAGAGGCAGTGTGCTCTAGTGTGTACGGCTGGGGGCAGGGTGTCAGGAGACATCCATCGCTGACCTTTGCTTTGTCCCCTCAGGTTGTCGAGTTGCCATTTGGGGCTCAGGGTCGGAGCCCAGAGCAGCCATCACAATAGCGTCCAACAGCTGGAACGCCAGCGGCAGCCCCGGGGAGGGGCAGGAAGATGGACAGGAGGGAATGGACAAGAGTCTGGACAATGATGCCGAGGGGGTGTGGAGTCCAGACATCGAGCAGAGCTTCCAGGAGGCACTGGCGATCTACCCCCCCTGCGGCCGGCGGAAAATCATCCTCTCGGACGAAGGCAAGATGTACGGTGAGTAAGACCAGGCCGCACTTGGTTTTAGAAGGGATCCAGGCTTGACCCAACGGACACTGCAGACACTGTGTGCTTATTCAAATATCCATCATTATGTTTCAGAGTGAACATCCAGTTAAGATGACTAAGAGCAGCTCACCACCTCCCTTAGAACCAAATGCTGCCCCTGCATTCCCACTCCAAAGTCCAATTAAATTGAGGATACATCCCTTCGGTTATTCTGTTTTATCTCTGACTCCAGTTCAGGGGTAGAGTAGGGAATTTCCTTGGGTTTGCTGCCAGCGTTCGGTGGTTGGCTCTGGAGATGAAAGTCCTGTCTTTGCTCACAGAATACGTGTAGCCTGACGGAAGTGTGTGTGTGTGTGTGTGTGTGTGTGTGTGTGTGTCCAAGTGGGGATAACGGGTGCCCGAGATGGCAGTAGCTGGGGGCTCAGGATTGAGATGCAAGCACGGGGGGAGCCCAGACCTTGACTAGCAAAGCAGGTTGGGTCAGGATTGAGATTGATCAGCAGAGCAAGTTGGGAGCCTATTGCTGGGGATGCGGTGGGTGGGTCGGGACTGAGCTGCCTTGGGAGAGCTGTGTGGGGCGGGTTCTGCAGCACCTGAGGCTCTGATGTTCAGTCTCTCGCATCCAGTAGATGATTGAAATCCCCCTGTGTCAGCCCCCCGTGTTCTGACCTCATCTGGGTGACTGCTGACTGGCGACGGGAGTGGAGGGTGGCAGAGAGAGAGAGAAGGTAAAAGTGAGTTTCTGAAGGGGAATTGCTCCTCCAGGCTCAGCCCCCAGATGTCCCAAGCCTGGACGTCTCTGACACGGAGGCATTAGGAGCTCTTGGTATGAGCGGTGCCTTCCCCTCTGCCCAGTCACTTTCCAAGGCTTGGCCCTTGCTGTCTGCACCAGGGGCACTAACCTAATGTCTCAACCACAGTATTTTGGGCCGTGTCCCTACCGGCCTGTGGGGACACAGAAAGGGAAGCCAAACTGGGGCAGGAGTGGTGGCCCTCTTGGAATGGCTGAGACCTGTCAAGTGGTGTTGAACTCTGTTCCCCATGCTGAGGATCCACAGTCTCTGTGACATCTCTCCCTTCTCTCACTCCCTCCCTCCCTCTTTTTTTTCACTCCCTCCCTCCCTCTCTCTGCTTTGCCTGCCTGACTGGTTTGGTGAAGTTGCAGGCAGAGAGAGGCTCTGCGCAGGGAGTCCACACACCTGGGGCTGGGCGTGAAAGCTGGTGTGTCTAGCCTCTCGTGCAGGTCACAAACAAAACACTTCCTTCTGCTTCTGAGGCTCCTTCGGCACCACCTTTGGATTTGTGTTTTCAAACTGCGGCTTGGCCTAGAAGTTCCCCCTATGTTGATGGTTTCCCCAGCTCTGAATTTTCGGGGCCACAACCTGAGGGGAGCTAACTACATTCCCAGAGCCTTCTCCTTCCCCCACGTCTCCATTCAAAGCTCCTCCACTTCCATTTCCAACCCAATGGGCCACATTCATCCAAAAAAGTCATGGATTTGGCCTGGTGTCTCCCACTAGAACAGGGTCGCCTTGTCAATACAGGGTCTGGCCGAGGGAAGTCTGTACCCACTGATGGCTTTGGGGTAGTGGGGCCCGTCGCCTCTTGGGTTCAACTTTAAATACGTTATTGGTGTGACAAGATAGGCAAGTGTGCCCAAGTCAGCGCATTAAGCATCTTCAGCTGGAAGCAGGAAGCCTTGTGGATACAGGTACCTGCCTCCACCCATTGACGGTTTAGGGGGTTAGGATGCAGTGCCCACGCTCCAGTTTCCATTGCTTTGTTGGCGTGACAAGCTAAACAAGTGCTTGCCTGAGAAGAGAGTGAGTCTGCGCCGAGGACAGGCCAGCAGTTGGAGTTCGGCCCAGGTCGGTGGCGAGTGTCTTTGTGCGGTGAGTTGGGTGACTCTCAGCCCAGTTCCTGGCAGGTCAGTTGTCCACATCAACACCTTCGCAACTGGCACCTTCACGTGTGTTGTCAGCAGCGAGGCTATTGAAACTCCGCTCCCCTCGAGACGGTCCTTCCAATGCAGACGCGGGATGCTCCTGCAGTCTTTAGGGTTGTCAATCCAGGACTCTTCTCCAGCACTAAAAGGAAGTCCAACCCCGTTTCCAGCATCCTCTGCTGAGATCTCTCAAGTCTCAACAGCTCAGCACAAGGTTGGACTTGCTCAGTGCTCCAAGGAAACGCAGGGAGCTGGTGGGAATGGCACCAGTATTTCAGTATGGGCCACTCTGAGCCCCTGTGCAATGCGAGAGGGGGGATACGCTACTGGAGCGGGGCCTTTCTAATGAAATGGAAAATAGAGGTTTAAACCCCCTCAAACTGTTCTGGGCTTTCTGCCTCCCTCGCTGCTGATGACTAGAGCTGTGTGTAAACACACATGGTCTCCTCCTTCTCTGCTCTGGGCTGAGTCCTCCCGTGATGTCACAACTCAGTGTTTGTGACCTCAGACCTGTCTCCATGGGAATGGACTGTCATAAACACTGTGTTATGACCTCAGAGGATGACTTATGGAGGTGGGGAGGAACACTGTCTAATAGTGGTTAAGGTACAAGACTAAGCTTCAGGAGATCTGGGTTCTGTTCCCAGCACTGCCACCCACTCTACCTCAGTTTCTCCCATCCTTATAATAGCTAGAATACCTACTTTACACTTAATGTGTTCGTCTCTGTAGAGCACTTTGGAATCCTGGGAGGATGCTAGAGAAGGGCTAAGGATTAGGATAGTTTTATATTGATCATATTCTGAGAAACTGGGCACAACTCTTACACCCGATCAGAACTGGCCAGTCACGTCTTTGTACCAATCCCTCTGGAATCAGCACTGAGCTGAAGGGAATTGCAGACTGCTGGTAATGCCTGACTTCTCTCTCTAGTTGCAAAAGACCCTAAAGCACCTTACCAATTGGGCACAGAGCACCCATGAAATGCAGCCACCTCTGGGGAGGGGGACAGTCGCCAGCACACTGCCTTTTTAAGTTCTTCCCTAAGCATTGGCCATTCCATTAACTGCTCCCCTCCCGTGCACTGGTCTCACTGGCTCTCCACGCCTCTCCCCCTGTTCTCAGATCTTCCTGCAGCAAAGCAAGACTTCTCCCCACCCCTGCTCCCAAGATTCTGGACCACCCAAAGGGACCTGCTTCGCTACACCGCCTTTCAGCCCTTGCACCCCTGCTCCTCACTCATGCCACCCGGCGGGGGCCCTTCTAGCCCAGGGCATCAGGGACGGAGGCGCGGGGATTCCAAAGCGGGTGCATTGTTTGGATTTCTCTGGGAATAGTTGGAGTGCCGCTGGGGAGCTTGGCCTCCACTCAACAAACCCAAGTGTGCAAACTGGTTTTTCCAGCCCCTGGGAGACATCTGGCAGTTGCTTAAAGAGACAGCAGCCCAGTTCTGCTTTCTTCTTCCACACTGCCTCACTTGGTTCAGAAACTGATTTTCACCTTCTTATCTCGCTGCATCCCCCCCACACACACTTTCTCTCTGCCTCACCCCCTCCCCACTTCCGCTCTCTTTTGTAGGCAGTGTTTAGAACTGGAGGCAGGGCTGCGGGAAACCTTCCTAGTCTCCCTCCTGGAGGAGAGAGCAAGGAGGGGGTCTGTTGAACCGAACATACAGTGGGCCCCGGTCTGCCTCTAGTCTGGGAGGGGGCTCAGAATAGCCGGGCGAGCTCATAGTCCTTGTGCACCCCAATCCGCCTGCAGGAGTGTGGCTTGGGGAGGTTGCGTGCTTTCCTACCCCAATCCTAGTTCTTCTGGGAGAGGAGGCATTGAAACCGCCATGACCCTTGCCTCTGATCTTTAAATTGTGATGTGAGGATGTCAGTTACTCAGCCAGACGTGAGGGGTCTATTACAGGAGGGGGTGGAAGAGATTCTGTGGCCTGCAATGTGCAGAAGGTCAGAGTAGATGATCATGATGGTCCCGTTCTGGCCTTCAGGTCTATGATCTGCGTGGCCTTGAATGAATCCCTGGGTTTGTGCTTCCCCATTTGCCTGGTAGGGCTGTTGACCCTTTTCATGGGCGTTATTTCCAGCATGTATGAGCGCCCTGTTTGACCCCCTGACGAGAAACCCCATGGAGAAGCCAAGGCTCTCCATGCTGGAATAGTGGAAGCAATGGCAAATGAGTCATTGGCTGAGCATAATCCAAGGGGAAAGGGGGGTCCTCTCCACAGGAGAAGGGCTTAGCTCACACCTGGCGCGGGTTCTCCAGGTCACATAGCCCCAGAGGGCTCCCTGAACCAGGGCTGGGTCAGCCGTGACCAGAGGGAGACTAACCCCAGTAGAGCCAGGGAACCCCACTGTTTATCTGGGCAAAGGGGGTGCTGTTCATCTACTCTTACCCCATTGCCTTTTGTTCCTGCCCAACCTGCTTACCTCCCAGTACTCCAGTATCCCACTAAGAGAATACTCTTCTACCACTAGCCCCAGACTCTCCATTGGAACCAGTAACGTCGTGGACCCTTACTACAGCATTCAGTAGTATTTTCTTCTCTGAGGATTTCTGCAGTAACATCCGCTCCCAACAGCTTACATGAGTCTCCCTACAGTATTGCTGGCCGTTGTTAGCTGTATTACAGTAGGGCCTAGAGGTCCCAGCTGAGACCGGGACTGCTTTGTGCTGGGCCCTGTACAGACACGCAGTATGAAGCAGTCCCTGCCCTGAAACACTTGCAATCCCCTGCTGTAGCATTCTTTCCTTGGGATGCCACTGTGCTCTGACAGGATCAGAGCTCTTGCCGGCGATGGGCCTAGACAGGACATGGCAGGGCATTCTGTAGCTTCCCTGGGTGAGACTTTCTCCAGCCCACCAGCATGGCTACCTATCCAGGCAGGCCTTAGAGATGGGATTTTCCAGAGGGATCCCAGAGCATTGTAGCTCTGCTGTGGTACTTGCAGGGTGGGGGTGTTCTGATTGCAGAGGGACTGAGCTCCCAGCATAGAGAAGCAGAGGGAAGCGGTGGAAGGGGGGCAACCTTGACCTCTGGTAACCTCTAGCATTTGAATTGTAGCCAGGCTGTGAGCATGGGGAGACAGTGGAGGGCCGGGGCTTGTTGGGCAAGGGGTGTCTCTCGGGGTTGTTGCCAGGAACTCAGGGAGCCTGCGCCTTGCCCCCAGACAGCAGGTGTAACTTGAGTTGGACTCGGCCAGGGCTGGTATGCTGCGGCGCGTGGATTGGCTGGAAGGTTGTCCCACTAGGTTATTTTTAACAGAGCCGTCCAACTGGTTCACGTGGTGGTGTCAGGGGAGAGGAATTTGGGGAATGTGGTAATTTGGAGGAGGGACGTGCCCTCCTAGAGGGAATGGCACAACCTCTGGTGAATCACGGGGCCGGGACAGCCCTGCAAAGCCTGCCAGTACCAGAGAGTGAGAGAGCAGGACCCTTAGCTACCTGGTACCATAGAGACGGCGAGGGGGGGCATGCACAGGGGCCTTCCCGCTGTTCTCAGAGACAGACACGCACAGACTTAGCTACGCAGGTACCATAGAGACAGTGGGGCCCACACAGAGCTGTCCTGCTGGTACCACACACAGGGAGCAGAGAATAGGGTTAGTGTGCGCTAGTACCAGAGAAAGAGACACACGCAGCTCCATGGTACGCACGCACACACAGCTATGCAGAGGGAGGAGAGTTACCCACAGCACAGTTAACCACAGGGTGCTGGGGGGCGCCAAGGGAGAAGTGACACATGCTGTTAAAATAGAGGTGAGGGGAGAGGACACACCGGGCAAAAGGGAGACCCACACAGTTGCAAAGCTCAGTCCCAGAGGGGGAGACCCGCTCACAGTGCTTGGGGAATGATGACCCCTTGAGGCCTCTGCAAACTTCCAGAGCACCTGGAAGAGGCTCCCACTGCGCAGAGGACCCTGCGATGGCGGGGCCGGAGGTGGACTGTTAATACCCACTGAAAATATTCCAGTGTCCCATGCCCATAGTGCACCGTCTGTGCTGTGCCCCACTGCGGGGCGTGGGCTGCCCCATATGGCTGCGCTGTGTTTGTAGTTCCTTGAGCCGTGCTCAAGACTGGGAGGATGGTGGGGATATAGGAGAGCTGGTGTGTCCCCACAATGGGAGGGCGGGAAATACAATCACCTCACATTGACCCACTCCACCCCACAGTCCTCCCCTCCCGGCAGGCTCCTGCTGTACATTGTAGGACTGTAGGACGCCTACTGACCCCGAAATCCCTCTCCTCCACTGGGGTCACTTTTTCTTCTTTTCTCCCCACCCCACCCCTTGTCCTCCTTTCTCCACCCTCCTTTTCCTCTCATCTTTGCCCCCGTGCCTCTACGCTCAGCGCTGCCCTCTCCTCTCAGCATCTCCTCCCTTGCCACGCTTTGTCCAGATCCAGGGATCTTCAGGGTTAGCTCCATTGCTCTCTCACACACCCTGCCGCCCCTCTTCTGCTTCCTCCCATGCCTCCCACCATGCTGTGGGGCCAGGCCTGCCTGGAGTGCAGCCTCTTCAGGTCACTAGGCCTCCCTGCTAGGCCAGGGCCCACCATGACTCTGGATCCTTCAGGTTGCTTGTCTCCCAGGTCCTGGCCTAGCTGTAACCCCCAGGCTCTTGTGCTCTGACAGCCCGCCGGGGCGTCAAGAATGAGATCCACGCTGCCAGGGTGAGCAGGTGGGCACCTGCCATGTCCTTCCAACAGCACCTCTCCAGGGCATAGCTAGCGTTGGGCACCAATAACAACCGGGCAGCTGCCGCGCCTTGTGAGGGGAGCGATGCAGAGGCCGAGAGAAGTGGCGTCTGGGGCGCTCGGGGTTGGAGGGTGGAAGAGCAGATCTCAGACCCCGGGGGTGAACAAGAAGGGAATGGCGGCGTCAAGCCAGGTACTTAGCAGTTGTTCCCTGATGACTCTCCTTGGGCTGCGTTTCTTTCTAATGTGCAGTTTGCAATGGAGAGGCTGCAAGGGGAAATGCATCTAACAGTGCCAACGTGCCAGCCCCCCAAGGGAGCAGCCTCACCGGGCCCCTCAGATAGTGTGGGGAGAGGCTGAGGGCTGGAATCTCCTCCTCTCCCTCACATCTTTGGGGTAGCCCAGTAGGTACAGGCAGGTCAGGCTGGGCCTCGGCCCACCTGATTCTGTGTGGCTAGAGACTAGGAAACCAGAGCCCCTGGTTGTGGGCGTTTATGGGAATGCAGGATTAGCTACAGCTGCCTTCTAAGGGGAAGTAGTCCAGCCATACCCTGTGGGGGCCAGTGTTAACCCAGGGCGCGGGGAATCACTCCAGCTGTTCCCTGTGGGGAGCCCCATTACTCCCAGGCAAGCTTGCCTGTGTGTGTGAGGGAAGAATAGCCGAGTGGATGGGCCACTGGGCTGGAACTCAGGAGACAGGAGCTCTGTTCCTGTCCTGCTGGCTGACTTTGGGCAAGTCACTGCCCCATTTGTTGTGCCTCAGTTTCCCCCATCTGTAAAGCGGTCTCACAGGGGAAGTGAGGATTGGCTAATGCCCCTCACAAACTACAGTGAGGGCACCAGGGTGGCATGCTTCATCCCACCATGTAGGGGCGTGCTAGCCCCCATTGGTATGAGGGCCTGCTCAGGTCACCAGTAAGAGGGCGCGTGAGTGCTCTGGGGGCAAAAGGGGGGGGTCTGCCCTACCCCCGTAAGGGGTTGCACCCCCCTCAAGGGTCAGGGTCCGTGCTCCAGCTGCTCTTTCTGGAGGGAGCATTGTTACTCCCACATGTGGAGCCTTCCTTCTCTTGCCCTCCCCGGGAGGCATGGGACGCAGCACAGCACCTGGCGCTGTCTGTCGCCCTGCGGCTGGCGGGATTTGCAGGGGCATGAGGAGGGGGCGAGGGGCACTCGTGCTTCTTCCCTTACAGTGTGAGGCCTGTTCGGAGAGCCCCTCCCCCTGTCCCCAGAAAGCGTGGGGCGTCCGGCGCTGCTACAAAAGTTGTTTGGCTTTTTGACTTTTTTTTTTTTATCCTAAACTAGCTCCAAGGGCATTTCGACTAGCTCCAACCACCACCATCTGGTCCATTAAAATAAATCTGGCATGCTTCCCCACCCCCACATCGGTTGGGAGTGGGGGGGGGGGGGAGGAGAGAGAAGAAAGCTCCCAGCTGCTTCGAGGGTTGAATTTAGATTGGCCACAGCTGGCCTGTAAAATGTGGAGCAAAAGCACTTCTGCTTCGGATTAGGCCGAGGATGTCGGGCAAGGCTGTTTAAAAGGCCAGCACTGCTGGAAATGCGGATTGGGCAATGGGAGAAAATGGGGGGCTTGCCAATGTGACTCATATCTGAAGCCAGATCCCATTTCCGCAGCATGTAGAGTTGCCCGTTTCCCTCCCGGGGGGAGGGGAGGGAAGGGAAGGGGTGTCTCCGAGAGCAGTGTTCCCAAAGCACCAGGTTCCCGGTGGAGCGAGCACAGAAAGCTCTCCTGCCCCTCTTCGCAGTGTCCTCCGAGAGCGGGAGGGAAGGAATCCCGTCCCGCAGATGCAAAATGGGAGGAGTTTCTGGGTGTCCCATGTCTGCGCCCAGCTCTCTGATCGGCACAAACCGCCCGCCATTCGGTGTGTGCCGTCAATCGGAACGGTCCCTCCATTGTGGTTATTTCATTCTGTCCTGGCCCCTTTCTTCCCATTAACGCTGTCACCCGGGCTCTCACAGACCCTTCCAGCCTGCCCCACCAGCTGGCTCAGTCTTGCCTTGACAGCTGCCAGGACAGCACCACCTTCTGGCAAAGCCTTGTCACTTGACATGTGGCTTGGAGAGAAACCTTGGTTAGGCCAGGGCTGGGATGTGGGGGGAAGGCTCCACTTGGACTAGGGAAGAGAAGTGTTTGAGTGTCGGGGGCAGGGCAGAGGACCTGGCAAGATGCTCCTGCTTTGATCTTGTTCTTACTCTGCTCTTAGTCTTGTTCTTACTTTGGCTTGCTCTAGGTCGCAATGAATTGATAGCGAGATACATCAAGCTCCGGACGGGGAAAACACGGACGAGAAAACAGGTAAAAAAAACCCTGCTTTACTTTATTTGAAGAAAGTGTCTGAGTGTGAGACCTTTGGCTGATAGGCTCGACCTCGAGGACAGTGCTGGGAGTCTGGCTCGCTCCGCTCGGCTTGTCGTTGCGCCCTGGGAGGACGAGGAGGGACTGTGTGGCAGTCCGGATGCCTGGGTTCCGCTTCCAGCTCTGCCGCTGGCTTGCTGCACGTCTTACGTTTCCCCTCGCTGTGCCCCTTTTTCCCTATCAGTGCAATGAGGATCACGCTGAGCTGTGTCATGGGGGAGGTTATGGGGCTCGGATACAGCTAGTCAAGCTCTCTGGGAGCTGCTACAGCCCAGCAAAGGGAGGGATAGTGATCGTTGAGACCCCCACCACCACCCCACTGCTTATCGGATGCTTGAGTTCCAGGAACTGATCTGTTCCTGCACAGTCGTCTTATCTCCTCCCGTGGGCTTCAGCTCGCTGGGCAAGCGGGGCTGGGTGAGCCTCCTGTACACTGTGCCTGCCAGCGTGGCACTCTATGGTCCTCTGGGTGTGGCCAGGCCAACTAGAGATTGATGAGTCTCCTGCAGCAATGGCTAACAGCCTCTCTTAGCTGGTGCAGTAGAGGCTCTTGTGCTAAGATCCCGCGGTTCCCGGCTGCTGACGTCCCACCGTGAGGTGTCAGAACCCCTGGAGTTTGGGATTCCGTTGGGATCGGCCCTCCGGTGTGTGCCTCCATAGCCCAGCGTCGCCCATCCCTGAGCCTCCTGAGAGTCCCGATGGGCCCAGCCACGTCCCAAGAGCAGCCCTCTGCATGGGGCAGCGACATGACCGCCTCCCCTCCTGGGGGGAGCTGTGATGGCGAGTGGGGCATAGGGAGTGTTAATTGAACCTTCAAAAGTCATTTGATTTGGGGTTTGGCTTGTGATTGGGCCTAGGGCTCATGGGGTCTTCCTGTTTTATACACACCCGGCCCTATCGCTTCTGGAGGAATCTGGGCCTGAACCCAAACACCTCTAGTTTCAAACCTGGATCTGAATTATGCACATCGCCCCTTTCTTCCTACTAGGCCAGGCCAGCCTCCAGCTCTGAACGGTCACTGGTGTGTGAGATCTCTAGTGAAATCCTGCGTCTTTCACCCCTCTCTTCTAGATCCAGTTCTAGAGCCCCTCTCTGCCAGTACTCTTTACCAGGACAGGGGGCACTTGTATAACCCAGGTGCCTCAGATACCCCAGTGCTGATGCACTAGAAATCTGTCCTGTCAGCCGTGGGCATGGGCAAAGAGCTCTCTCCCACCCCCACCAGAAGCTCAGACTGTTGTAAGGCTCAGTGGCAGGGGAATCATAGAGCTCCTTGTTCCCACTGGCTACCTGCATCCCCTCCCTCCAGCCAGCCCCATGCTCCTTGCCCCCATTCATTGTATTGGGTGAGGTGTGCAGAACTGGGGACGAGCGCCAGGGCAGCATTGAAAATCAGCTGGAGGCGAATCACACCTGCTGTGGGAGCTCTGGGGTGTTACCTGCCTCGTGGCACCAAGGGAGCAGGAGTCCTGTATCCATTTCCATGACCATGTCAATGAGTGCTTCTGGACCAGTCCAGGGACGGAGCTGATTGTCCATAAGCCTTGAAGAGGCTCTTTTCATTTGCAACAGGTCAGGTTGCCAACAGCCATCCTGCTGCTCCCCATGCGAGAAAGTCCCTCTGGCTGTGTCCAGTGCATGCACTGTGATGGGATTAGAAGAGCGGGTCACTGGTGCTGTGACTGGCTATGGTTTGTAGCGGGGTTCCTGCCAATGTGAGGGGGAAAGGAACTTGGAAATCTGACTTTTGCTCCCCGCTGGCTTGTGACAACAGGTAGCTCTAGACTGGCTGGCAAGAGGAGCTGTGATGGGGGGCAGGACAGTCTAATGAACTGGGATTTAGGAGACAAGGGTTCGATCCCCAGCTCAGACACACACACCTTGTGCAAATCATTAATCTACCCTTGTGCCTCAGCTCCCCATCTGTAAAATGGGAATAACAGCACTGCTCTACCTCCCAGGAAGGATAAAATCCATGAGTGATTGCTACTGCATTGATGGGGGCAGTATAAGCACCGTAGATAGACATATTGATTGATAATAAGGTGCTTGGATCCTACTGGGGGGAGGGCTGTCTAGAGACATGGATAGACTGAAGGCCACGTTGGCGCCATGTAGTAGAACTTTTCCTGTGTGTTAAATGTTTGAAATGATCCCTTGAAAACTTATCTGGGCTTGGCAGTAGGTGGGGGGGGGGCAGTGGAAGGTGCCGCTCGAACGGATGAATAGAGGGGAATTTTGTTAGGGAGCGTGCAGCCCTCACTGGCTCCCTCTGGAGACAGAGGTTTGAACCAAGAGCAAACTGAACCTGGTGATCTCCATCAGAAATGTTCCTCCATGTGTCAAAGGCACCTCGATGCACAGCAGACCGTCTCTGCGCTGAAGAAGCAGCCTAGGGGCTGGGACTAGATGCAAGAGAGCAGGATGTAGGGGCAGCTGATGGTCAGAAGGGAGCATGTGGGAAATGACGCCACTTTGCTGCACAGACCTGCTCCCAGGCTGGATTCAGTGTTGCCTGCTCCGTAGCATGACACAGATGAGGCCGAAATTTCCAGCTCTGGGTGACCCAAGAGAGGTTCCTAACTCCCCACTTGATGCCCGCTTCCCCTTGAATGCTCTCTTTAACCTGTATTAAGGGCATATCTGTTTCACCGGGTATTTAGGTGTGATGCTCGGAGTACCTTTCCCAAGCCTGGAGAAGAGCTCTGTGTGGTTTGGAAGTTTCTCTCTCTCACCAACAGAAGTTGGTCCGATAAAACCTAGCACCTCGCCCCCCTGGGACCAACACAGCTATAACGACACTGCATGCACCTGATTTTCCAGGGTTGACAGCTCTCAGTGGCCTCAGTGAGGGTTGTGGATTCTCACAAAAGCAGCCGCCTTTTATTTAAATGCCCAGACTTGGGGCTTGTCTACGCTTGACAGCGCTTCCGTGTGGACACTCAATGATGCCAGGGGTTCTGTCAGTGTAGTTAATCCATAAGAACGGCCAGACTGGGTCAGACCAAGGGTCCATCTAGCCCAGTATCCGGTCTTCCAACAGTGGCCAGTGCCAGGTGCCCCAGAGGGAGTGAACAGAACAGGGAATCATCAAGTGATCCATCCCCTGTCGCTCATTCCCAGCTTCTGGCAAACAGAGGCGAGGGACACCATCCCTGCCCACCTCCCCGAGAGGCAGTAGCTAGGTCGATGGAAGAATTCTTCTGTCTGCCAAGCACTGTCTACACCAGGGGCCAGGGGGGCATAACGACGTTGCCCCGGGGGGTGGATTTTTCCCAGCCCTGAGTGACGTAGCTGGGTCGACTTCACTTTTTTGAGTGAACCTGGCCCTGAAAATTTTTGCCGACGTTTTTCCTCCTCTTTGCACAGCACAATTCACAGAGAGGTTGGGGAGCCTGCCGGAGTCTGCTCCAGCTCCTGCGTCTTCCGTGGAATTATTAGCTGTGCTGCAATTGCAGGGCCGTATCCCGCCAGGCATGGATTGGCATGGCCGTGTGGAAGGGCAAAATTTGCCTTTCAGAAACTCCCTCCATGACAGTGACGCACGAGAAGGAAAGAGCCCGGGCTGAGCGTGCCAGGCTGGCGGTTAGAGAAACCATCTCTATGTCGGTCAGATGTGTGCCCCCTTTGCTTAGAAGCCGCCAACAGCCTTGGCGTCCACACCACCGTTGGTTGCAGAGTTAGAACCACACTGCAAAATGAAACGAGAGGGGTGTGCTCGCGGGGCACATGCCGCTCTATGGGCCAGACCCTCGGCTGGCCTAAACCGGTGTAACGTTTACACCAGCTGAGGATCTGGCCCAATATTTTTGGCCACTGGTGCTCGCGTTCCGTAGGAGGAGTGCTAGTTCTCCAGAACCTCGGCCAGGCCAGGAGCCTCCGCTGACCCCCAGGCTGGCCCCGTGTATCTCGAGCGCAGCGGAGTGCGGGATCATGTCTTCATTCTCTTTGTGTTTTCCTTTTTGAACGGCTTGGCGGGCATTAGGTGTCCAGCCATATACAGGTTCTAGCTCGGAAGAAGGTGCGGGAGTACCAGGTTGGCATTAAGGTACGTTGGAGACCCTGCCCATGCGTCCGTGGTGTGTGAGCATGGGGCAGCCCCTCTCCTTCCTCTCCTCTGCTCTGGTTGACGGCTCTGCTGTTTTCCCCTCTCCTTCTGCTTTCTCTCTGCAGGTCTCTAGCCACTTGCAGGTTCTAGCCAGACGGAAATCTCGCGAGATTCAGTCCAAGCTGAAGGTACGCGCTCCCCGGCTTCCCCCCACCTCCCGCTTGCCCCCGAGCAGTGGCCGTGCTGACAACTAACACACTCAGCTCTGTGGTGTGCTGCTTTCTCTTTCCTTTTTATGTCTTTCCCCGACTCCCTTCGTTCCTGGAACCAGACACTCCCTGGGGAAGGGGTGGCAGGAAGAGACTGCAACAGGATCTCTCCAGCTGGAGAGTCTAGCTAGGAAGCTCCTGAGGTCAGATAGAGGCCTCCCTGGAGAACCTCCTCCCGTGTGCCCTTTGCAGGATGGTGAGCGCTCTGCCCATGTTGGGACCTGCTTTGCATGGAGCGGGGAGTGTAGGGTTGGTAGGTTGCAAGGGCTGGCCAGAGCCTGAGTATCCCAAAGTCAGTAACATAGCGAGCAAGGCTCTTAGGCTTTCCCCTTAGTGCTCTTCCTCCTTCCCACAAGCTCTTGCGCTGGGCAAGGCTCTGCATGTTTCCCTGTAGCTGGGAGAGTCAGGGCCTCCCCCAGGCTGCAGAGATGCATCAGAAGTTGGCCACTGCAGGACGGTGAGGGAGCAGTGCAGGCTGGAGCCTAACCTAGCTAGGTACTGCTCCAGACGAGTTTAGTAGCACTGGGCTAGGGGGTCAGGACAGCATGCTGGGCACCTCCCCAGTTGAAGCCATAACGTCCAAGGGGCGGGAATGAGATGCAGAGCCCACACCTGTGGCTGAGGCTGGGGGCCCGGAGCAAGGGGCTTTGCAGGGTGATGCTCCCCCAGCAGATGCTGATGCTCATGAGTTGGTCCCATGGCCGTGCAGAGTGATGCTGTCCCAGCTGGTTCTAGTGCACTCAGGCTGCGTGGGCCACTCTGGCCCAGAAGGTGTTGGGCTGCTCAGGCTATGGGGCCCGCACACTGTGACGCTGCCCCTCACCCCTCCCCATAAGGAGACACGGGGGTGTTGGGGCCTGTGCTTCTAGTCTGTAGGGGGACAGTTGGGCTGTGGGACCAGCACAGGGAGATGCCGGGTGGGGGATATTTGAGCCACAGGGCTCATACGGTGGGGCGTACTCGCTAGTGCAGGGATACTCAGCCAGGAGCTTTGGGGGCTTCCCATGGAGACCCTGCTCCAGTTCATTCTGGCTGCCTACAGGTCATGCTAGGGATCCAGGAGCCAAGGGAGCAGAGCAAGGATAAAACTGGAATGTTGTCTCTTCTCTGGTTGGCTTTTCTTTCTCTCCTTCCCTCTTTCTAAGTGGAGTTTGACTAACCTTTCAGTAACCGTTTCCACTGTGTGTTCTCTGTATTGTTGTTTGCTGGGTGCCAGAGGCACATGTGGGTGGGGTGGTGTCACAAGGCAGGGTGCGGGGAGGGGTTTTGCAACTGAAGCTGAAACGAAAGTTCTCATCAGGATGTTCCTCCTTTGGTGGTTGTTGTTCATTTTGTTTTGTGGGAGCCCCAGCATCGGGGCCCCATTGTGCCAGGCACGGCACACGTGCACACGCTTAACTAAAAGACCCTGCCCTGAAGAGCTCGAGTAGGAGACGAGAGACAACAGGTGGATGCCGCAAACAGAGGGGAAGAACGCACCATAATAGTGCAATAACTATGATTAGCCTGCACAGCGCAGGGGCCGCTCCCAGGTGACGGAGAAATCTCTCTGCTGGTCCATATGCATTTGTTTGTTCCAGTACCCTCTGTCTTCCTGTCCCATTTAACAAGTCCAGGCAGAAAATCCCTGTAGAATTTAATAGGGAATTCTGTCCCTACTGTAGAGTCTAGAGGATTGTTCAAAAGAACCTAGAGAGAGGCTCTGGCTTGCTGTTCAATTCTAGTATAGGGTTTGGGAGTCATTTCTATAGCTCCCTATCAATTTAGTCCCTATTAAATTCCATCTGACTTTTCCATAAGGACAGTAACTCCTCTGCCCCTGGGGACTCTCAGTAACTGGTGCGGAAGGAGGCTGTACTTAACAAGCCCTGCTTACTCCGTTACAAGGGGCACTTGAGGGCAATTTTGAAAGGGCCAAAAGGGCCTCTGTGTGGAACAGCCGTATCTCCATTTTGTGATCCTCTTTGAATACAGCCTTTCAGTTCTCACTATGCCTCAAACGTGTGTCCGTGCACGTTGCTTTTATGCTCCCCACGTACAGGACTGTGTAATATTGATTTTTAAAATACATCCATCTCCTGAGTCTCTGGGGGCTCTTAAAATTGGTTCAAAATGAATTGGCCAATCAAGCCTCAAGTTAAGCTCTGAGGCGGAAAAGCAATATATGATCTGATGATCAGGGCATACATATGTAATAAGCACACTAGGACAGTGGTTCTCAAACTTTTTTACTGGTGACCCCTTTCTGATTGCGACCCCCGCCCCCCTTATAAATTAAAAACACTTCTAAATATATTTAACACCATTATAAATGCTGGCGGCAAAGCGGGGTTTGGGGTGGAGGCTGACAGCTCGTGACCCCCTGAGGTGTCCCGACCCCCAATTTGAGAACCCCTGCGCTAGGATGACCACAGATGTGCTGGGAAAGATTGCAGAACCCTCTGTTCCTGCTGAGTGAGCCAAATAGTTATTGCTAAAAGGAAACCTTGCTCCTTTTGCCAGTTGCCTCACATAAACACACAGACATCTAGGGACAGATTTTCTAGTGTTCCGCAACCATTGCACTGGGCCCGTCTGAAAATGTGGCCACTTCGATTTCCTGGTTTTAACCCTCTCCCTCCTATGGCTCCTTCCCAATGACCCTGGAGCTGAGCATGATAAGCAGAGGTTATTTTTGATGCCTGTTTTCTCATTTCACTTTGCCAGCTTTAAAACTTTTAAGAGATGGTGAATGGGAAAGGCTTGATTATATTCAAAACACAGAAGATCCAATAGCCCAAATGAGGATCTATGTGCAGGCCTGGAAATTCACAAATCAATCCGTCGTAAAACAGCTGAGAATCATTTCCTCCTACTCATCCCTTTAAATCCCCTCTACCCAGCACTCTTCCCGCTCCTATCCCCGCTCAGATCTACATGCGCACATCCACTCAGTTCCCAACCAAGTACATGGTTTCCACCTTCACCACCCCCACTATAAAAATGGCTCCAGCGCCCCTGTTTGCATACAGCCATGCACATCTCATTCCCCACCTTTCTGCTGTGTGCACATATAGAACCGTTGCTGGTGCATACGTCACACACGTACATGTGTGAGCTGGGTAAGGTTGCTTCGTGCCCAGCCAGCCCGGGGCTCCCTATCCACAGCTTCACATACGAGTGCAGCCTATTCTGGTATTTCACTGGCGGCCCGTGCGCTACTCAGTGGGGCCTAACCGAGAAGAGGTTACCAGCCCGCACGGATCTGTTGTGCCCATTCCCAGGGAGACCAGGTCCATTAGAAACCACCCAGGTTTAGATCTGGTTTGTTTCCAAAGTCAAACCCGTCTTTCCTTGGTTCTTCGAAGGGTCAGTATGTTAATGACTCCTATAAGGGTGCAGACGAGCCTCTGCTCTGGGATTGTTGCAAACATACTAACCGTTGCTATTCCTTTCTTTTACGTACAGGCCATGAACTTGGTAAGTAGTGCTTGAGTTTGCAGTTACTTTCTTTAAACTTCTCTTTATCCCTTTAATATTCCCTGGCCCTCTCCCATGGACTGAGACCCCCCGCCCCCAAGGAAAAATCCCTGGTATCAGTGACTCGTTGGGGGGTCCTGGTTGGGTCCTGTTTTCTCTCTGAGTCAGGACCCAACCAGTACTGCTAAAGGTGCCCTCTCACACGTGAGACTTAAAACCGAGGCCCGGGCCACTTGTGCTCGACAATCCCTTGGGATGTTAACATGAGCAAATTCCAGTCTGGGTGGGGGGGGGGGTGGTTTCTGTTCTCCTTCCCAAGTTCTCCCTGCTGTTTCATTATTCTCCGTGACTTCCTGTCCTAAACTGTTGTGTAACAATGCATGGCAATGATAAACAGCTGCCATGCTCCACCCCAGAGGTGGCTGCATTTCAGGGGCAGTTGAAGGGCTCCCTTTGCGTGTATAGATCCAGTTTGTAAAGTGTATTGGGCTCCTTTGCACTGAAGGGGGTAATCAGGGTCAGTCTGTCTGCGTCCCTGTCAGTTTGGGTTGGTAACCATGCTTTCTGTTCCTCCTCTCCTCTCTCAAAGGACCAGGTCTCGAAGGACAAGGCCCTTCAGAGTATGGCCTCCATGTCATCCGCACAGATAGTATCCGCCAGCGTCCTGCAGAACAAACTCAGCCCTCCTCCTCCTCTTCCTCAGGCGGTCTTCTCTGCTCCCCCCAGGGTAAGGGACTCTGCTCTCCCCAGGTGGAAGAAGGCTCTCCTTGTGTTCCCAGCCCAGCAGGATCTGCCACATGGAATGAGCTAGGAACACTATCTAGGAAGGAGGTTGCAGGCTCACCTGCCACACTGGGACTTGATACAGGGAACAGCAGGGGAGGGGTGGCTGCAAGGAAGCTCACAGCTACTCCAGTCCTAGGCTGTCTCGACAGGCGGCTTTGTTGAGGAAAGGGACAGGAGACTTGACCCTTGGGGAGCTCACAGCTACGGCGTTCCCCTAGAGGATTTCTTGCCGAAGACGCAGTTTCCAGGTTGGCTGTAGACTTGCTGTGTAACCTTAAAGCCCCTCGAGCTGTTTAGTAACCTGCTCAAATTGCAGTAAGATGTGTCGTAGGGTGTTGGGATGTGCTGCTGTTAAGTCCCTGACTGTTCCTTTGTGTGTGCTTTTGTTTCCCCAGTTTTGGAGCGGGTCTATCCCAGGACAGCCTGGACCCTCTCAGGAGTAAGTAAAGAGGCACCTCAAGTCTCAATCAGACCGTATTTATGGCTGCTGATGCTTTAATATGACTTGGTTTTCTCCCCTCAAGTTCCTGTGTCAGTCAGAGGTCAGGAAAGCAGTGTGCTGTTACGGGGAGAGCAGGGACTGGGGGGCCAGGTCTCCTAGGTCCTATGCCCAACTCTGCCAGCTTAGGCAAATCACTGGTGTGCATGTTTTTAAATCTGCATGTGAGCAGTGTGTGGAGAACAACCTGATGCATGCAGCTGGCTCCCGTGTAGTCAGGAGAGGGTCAGAAACCTGTGTGCAGAACTCCCCACTACCTCTGGGGTGGGGGGTGGGGAACATTTGTCTGGCCACTGCCCAGGCTGAGTGTGTTGATGGATGAAGGACTGCTGTATCTCTGGCCTGGGGCTGTGGCGATGATCCACCAACATCTGGCTGCTAATGACTTGCTCCTGATGATCTCTGGGGTCCGGCCAGCGCTGGTGTCTGGCTGATCGCTGTGTGCACTGAGAATGTGGGCCTCCGGATGAGCTGCATTTATACTAGACTAAGGGGGTGTGTCGGGAGGGAGGATTGGACATATCCCAGTTGCTGGGGCAGAGTGGTGGGAGGGGCACAGAAGGCCTCTTCATTTGGGGAGGAGAGAGCGGGGCAGGCAGATGTAGGGAGATGAGAATTAGCAGTTGCTCTCTGTGTGCGTGCGCAGAGGCACACTGTGTGGATTTGGATATAGATGTTCTTGTCTTAATTGTCCAGGAAGCTCCGTACGGAGAGGAGGTGGGGCAGGGGGGTGGGAGGACGCTTTATAAACGAGATTCGCATTAACCTGCCTAACGATGCACTTTGTTTTTCAGCATTAAACCATTTGCACAACCAGCCTACCCCATCCAGCCACCAATGCCTCCATCACTAGCCAGTAAGTGGGTCACTTTCACTGGTGGCCAGGTTTTCACCTCTTCCGCATCGCCTCTTGGAGGCGCAGAGATATTCGTTTGCTTGCCTTAATTGCCCTGCCCTTGGCTCCTCCCCCAGAGGAAAACTCCACCACCCCAGCTTCTGCCCACTGCTCATGTGCATGTTCACATATGCATCTCTGTGTCCTTCTGCTATGGCCGCCCGAGCTCTAACTTCTGAGGGGCTGTTTCCTCCTCTTTCCATCACCTCCTGCACCAGGGATTCACACTTGACAGCAGAATTGTCTCTTTTGCATCAGAGGCGCCACCTTGAGAACTGGTCCCCCACCTGCCCCAAGCCTAAGATACTAGGGTGTCACCTCCGTATCATAGTCTGTAATTCACCAGGATGCAAAGCTCCCAAGACTGCCCCTGATCCTGAGTCTCCGCAGTCCACTGAGACGAGAACCTGCCCTGTTTAATTCTGTTATGAGCAACGCTCTGCCACCCGGTGGGCCCAGAAATAAAGCAGCCTCCCAGCACACCCACTGACCCCTCAGCCTTTCCAAAGGTAACACAGCGTGGCTCTTTATCCCTCCCTTGTGGCTAGACCATATATAGAGGTTAGTGAGTCTGCTACTGCTTCCAAGGTAAGGGAGTCTGTTCTTTAGCCCACGCTGTAGAGGCTCATGATCTTGGCTCCAGAAGTCCTAGGTTCAACCCTTGTGGGTAACCCAGCCAGCGGCGTTGTTACATATTGAACAAGAAACACAGGTGGAAATCCCCCGTTATCACAAAGTGTAATCTCATTAGCCAGGAAGACCAGTTAGCCACAACAGATCCCAGGAGGGCTGGTAGCCAAGACCAGTGTTCCTCTAAGGCAGTGGTTCTCAACCTTTCCAGACCGCTGTCCCCCTTTCAGGAGGTTGATTTGTCTGACGTATCCCCAAGTTTCACCTCACTTAAAAACGACTTGCCTACAAAAGCAGACATAAACATACAAAAGCGTCACAGCCAGGAGTACTGAGAAATGGCTGACTTGCTCATGTTGACCATGTAACGATAAAATCAATCCATTGGAATATAAATATGGTGCTTATATTTCAGAGTATGGTGTATAGAGCAGGTTCTTGTCTGTATGAAATTTTTAGTTTGTACTGACTTTGCTAGAGCTTTTTCTGTAGCCTGTTGTAAAACTAGGCAAATAGCTGGATTATGTGACGTACCCCCGGAAGACCTCTGCGTACGCCAGGGGCAGCATACCCCTGGTTGGGAACCACTGCTCTAGGGGAAGGGAGGGCAATTGTTATTGACAGTGCTGCGGTGCTGACGCACCTCGATCAAGAATCAAAGCCTCGTGGTGTTAGGTGCTGTGCGTGTGTGTAATTTAAATAACCGTCAGCCCCCGTCCCCAGAAGTTGACCATCTTAGCAGGGATGGGAGAGTGGGGGATTTCCCTGGTGGGACAGGCCTCTGTTTTCCCCCAGTGTTCACAGAAAGAGCGAAAGGCTTAAACGCGCAGACCTCGGTCTGGAGCTGATGTGGGTCTCACATATCCGAAGGGAGTCAGCACCACGGGGGGTCAGCGTGGGCAGGCCGAGAGTCGGACTGGGCTGTACGCCGGGGGAGCTTCCTGGCAATGCTAACGAGCTGTGGCTCTGTATCCCTCTCTAGTGGTAGACCACATAGAGAAGTGTGTGTGTCTGCCACTGGACTAGGCCCCCAAGGAAGGGGGTTGGCAGCCCCCTTGCATGACACTTCTAGAGCCAGGCTGGAGGTCCCCGCCAAATGCCCCGCTCTTACGGCGCTCCAAGTTATCGTGTGTGCGCTACGATGCGGATGGAAACCACTGTCCATGTTCATGCTGTCACCGCAGCTTACGTACTGCATGTCAAGTCAGTGCACAGCAAACCTGCCATCTAGACCTGCCCTTAGCATAGGAAACCAGCCCAGCGTCGGCTAGGAGGAAGGGCGGCTGGGCTTGCGGAGACCTGCCAGATCTCTTTCCGCATCGACGTTGCGGGCACAGGTTTCCCTGAGCTTCCCCAGGGGAGTGGTGGGTTATCCCATGGCTTGCTGGATGGTCTCTCCTTCTCCGTTCTAGGTTACGAGCCCCTGGCTCCTCTCCCACCGGCTGCCTCAGCCGTGCCCGTCTGGCAGGACCGCACCATCGCCTCCGCCAAGCTGCGGCTCCTGGAGTATTCAGCGTTCATGGAGGTGCCGCGGGATGCTGAAACGGTAACCCTGTGGGGGGCGCTGGGAGTTTTGACCCCTCACCCTGCCCTTCCAAATAGACTGACGGGGATGGGGATCCCAGAGAGCAGAGGGGACATTTCTGCTGTCCCTATGCTTCTTAGCACCAAGCATCGGTGCCCAGGGACAAGTCTGGTGTCCCCCAGAGCTGTCCCTCCTATGCCCCTGTGCAGCAGAGGGGAGTGGAGAATGATTCTAGGCATAGCTTGGGTCCCTGTGATCTCTTAGCCCAGGCGGTGATGGGAGGCTGGAGGGCTCTGGGTTCCGGCGTCTGACACAGCATCACCGTAGTGGCTGTGGTTCCGTGGTGTGCATGCATCTAGGGCAACCGATGATAGCTCCCACATCGCTGACCCTTCCTGCTTCCTCTACAGTATAGCAAACACCTCTTCGTGCACATCGGGCAGACGAACCCCTCATACAGCGACCCCCTGCTGGAGGCCGTGGACATCCGTCAAATCTATGACAAGTTCCCTGAGAAGAAGGGGGGCCTGAAGGAGCTCTACGAGAGAGGACCCCAGAACTCCTTCTTCCTTGTCAAGTTCTGGGTAAGAACCATGCTCCCACCCTCCCCACAATGCCCAGCTGTGTGTCTAGAGCCCCTCGCAGATGCTCCCACACACTGTGGTGGGCAGGAGCTGGCAAACCTGTTTGTACAATGATCTGAGTTGAGCCAGAAGAAGTTTGTTCCCCAGCAGAAGCCAGGGTGGCAGCTGGCAGCTGTGGACAGACATGCAGGGGCTTTTATCAGCCGTATCACCTCGGGGGTGATGCTGCCTGTCCTTACAAGCCACACCAGCTTGGGTTGGGTCCAGGCTTGGGTGGGAGATCTTCCAGGGTCACTAGAAACGGCAAGAACAGGTGTGGGTGAGTCGGAAGATGGGCACACTTCCTTCCCAAGTCAGTGCAGTGCTGGGAGGGGGGCTGTGTTGGCAGGGGGCTCTTCCCTCTAAGGCACTGCTGAACTCAGTGACGTGCCATCTTCAAAGCTGCCATTTCAGCCTCAGCCACGTGCTTCTGCCTCCCACTGCAGCCAGTCTCCCCATGATCCCTAAGGCTCCAGCCTTCACTGGAACGTCAGCCCTGCTCAACGAGTGTGGAGGGGGTGGGGAACAAAGGCACAGCCGACACTGTTGGCACAGGAGGGAGACCGTCCCTCATCCTGTAAGCAGTGGGTCAGTCTGCTCTCTGTCCCTCTCTGCCTGCAACCCCGGGCCTGGGAAGAGGGGGCATGAAGAGCCCCTGGAATTGTATCCCCCTTCCAGCCTGGGAACAGCCCATTCCAGTCGCCCTCCCTCCCCCCCAGGCCCAGGAGCGGGAGGAGAAGAGCCTTTGGAGCTGCAGGGAGGGCAGAACTGATGTGGGGGCTGGGAGGGGAGGGCCACGTAATTAATTGCTGAGCTGGAGGAGGGGCAGGTGGTGGGGAGCAGGGAGGCATGAAATTAATGAGTTAGAATGTGGGGGTTGGAGAGAAGCTGGAAGCTCTGAGCCATCAGGGAGCAACGTGTCTCCCACAGGGGGGCAAAAATCTCCTTCCTCTATACGTTTGGGGGAGCTAGCTGCACTAATTGCCTCCACCCCACACACGCTGGTGCACCATGAGGGAGTTCAAAAATCAAGACCGACCAAAACACACGCTATCTTTTAAAAGTCTCCTGGTTTGGGGCGGGGTGGGTGGGTCTGAATCCAGATTTCTGACCTCTTAGCGTTGTCGGTACTGTGTCCTCCTGAGACAGGAACGGCCTCAAGGGTGAGGACCTTGGTTTTCATATCCGGCAGCAGTGTTTGCAAGAGCAGAGGTATTTAGCTCTGATGTCCTGGCCAAATGCCAACAGAGGTAACTACCTCCTGCGTCCCTCAGTTCTCTCCCCAGCCCGGCTGCAGTGGCTTATATGGTATTTTCTGCTTCCTATCCTAACCTAGCATGCACTCCTGCAGCACGCTGTTCAACAGCTTCTGTCTTTCTCCCCAGACGTAGTTGCATTTCAGGAGGGGCTGACATGCTCTCTGTGCCTTCAGTCCGTCGAGAAAGATGGTATTTCTGTAAATCAGTGACTTTTTTTTACCTCCAGGTCTCTGTCCCTGAAAGCTCCACATTCTGGACCTTCCCGCCTCCAGCCAAAGCTTAGCTCAATTCCTGGTAACGCCCTCCCTTTCCCTCTGCTTTAGGCGGATCTGAACAGCACGATCCAGGACGGTCCTGGGACCTTCTATGGCGTGAGCAGCCAGTACAGCAGCGCAGAGAACATGACCGTCACTGTCTCCACCAAGGTGTGCTCCTTTGGGAAGCAAGTCGTCGAGAAGGTAGAGGTGAGTCCCACGCCCATGAGGGAGTGCGGGCTAGTGGCTAGAGCACGAGCCGGTGAGTCAAGCCTCCATTCCCAGTTCTGCAACTGGCTCCCTGTGTCCTTTGATGAAGTCACTGTCCCTCTGTGCCTCCGCTTCTCCATCTGTAAAATGGGGAGGGTACCTACCTTCCTGGGAATTCAGAGCTGAATTAATAGAGATCTGTGCCGTTATTAATTATCATAGGAACGTGCAGTGCTGTGTCACAGGTAAAATGTGCCAGATGCTAACAGAATCCAGCCCCAAAGAGCTAACAGCCTTAAAGGCACGATTGAGTGGAAATAGCTGGATGAAAGCTGCTCCTTAAACAGATCTGGGAGCATCTAGTACCTGAGCTAGTAAATTTCAGCCTTCTGCAGTGATATTATCCCAGTTCGCTTAGACTCATGCTGCAGATCCCAGTGTCTTTGCTACCTACATCGTCCGTCCTGCATGCTCCTACTCCCGCACGCTCCCTTGCACACTCTGACAGCAGCCACGTGCTAACTGTGTAGTAACACTGAGCACCTGGATCTATTCTTCTGCAGACAGAGTACGCACGGCTGGAGAATGGCCGGTTTGTCTATCGAATCCATCGATCCCCCATGTGCGAATACATGATCAACTTCATCCACAAACTCAAGCATCTCCCGGAGAAGTACATGATGAACAGCGTCCTGGAGAATTTCACCATCCTGCAGGTACCCGACGTTGCCTCCTTTCTTCTTCTTCCATCCCCATTCTCCACTTCCAGGCTCACCATTCATAAGTGACGCATGACTTACTGATGACCACAATCATATGACCACCCTTTGTTGCATGTCGGTGCAAATCCCCTCCCCCGCATGGTTAAGACTGAAGATGTCCCCCCCGTTATAGACCAGGGCCTAAACTTTCAGAAGTGACTAGTTATTCTGGGTGCACTCCTTGGGTTGCCTTAAAGAACCCCGATAGTCAGACAGTGCTGAGCACCTGCCCTCTGGAAATCAGGCTTGTTTAAGGTGATTCAAGTTGGGCACCTAAAATTATTTTGAAAACACAGGCTCTAATTTCTTCAAAGCCATTTCCTGATCGAACCAGCTTTCCTAGAACCTAGAATTTTTACAGGCCACATCTTGTGCCGAGGTGGCACTTTGGGGAAAGTTTGAGGGAAAATCACAACTGGATTTTGAGAGAGGTTTTTTTGGGGGGGTGAGGCGGGTTAATCCTTTTTTGTTCACACGAATTTTATCCTTCTAAAGTGCGTGTGTGTATAAAATACGTTAAAATGTAATGTGACTAGACACTATAGAGACACCCATATTAATAAATATATATGCAGCTGTGTACCCCGATACACGTAATTCACTGGAGCTGGTCACAAAATAGTCCTCAAAACAAATACTGTTTAGATAAAACTGAAATTTTCTGAGAAATTGTGTCGATTTCAGTGCCATTTCCCACTGAAAATTTATTTTCCAAATGAAATTTCTTTTGGAAATGTTTGTTTTGAAATGTATTTGTTTATTTGTAGATTTTATCATTTGCACATTATTTCATGACCGGTACTAATAGTGTAAAATATGCTACGCTATGTCAAGTCATAGCCTAATCTGACATCACATGTCGTTATAGATTCTTACATGTCTTATCAGAACTAATATAAAAAAAAAAAGTAATATTAAAAACATTTTAAACATCATATACATTTCTAAAGAAAAATTTCACTTTGAAATAAAATTTCAACATTTTTCCAACACTACTTTTTGGGGGCGGAATTTCTGTTTCATGGGAAGTTTTGAAAACATTTGTTTTTGTTCCGGTTCAGAACGAAAACAAATTGTAAAGTGTCAAAAATGTCCCATGAAACAAAAGTTTGGCGTTTGCACCAGCTCTAGATTTCACCTATGTTGTACTGGGGTAAGTGGCTTCACAAGGTACAAGCCAGCGGAGACTCAGGGGGTGTGTGTGTGTGTGTGTACATACATGTGGATACAGATCTATAAAATAAATTATCCACATGGTAAAACTGTCCCTTACAAGATAACACAGAACCCATCTCTGGACTCTCCTGACTCCTCTTTCTCTCCTATCCACCCAGGTTGTTACGAATAGGGATACCCAGGAAACCTTGCTCTGTATAGCCTTTGTTTTTGAGGTATCCACCAGCGAGCATGGCGCCCAACACCACGTGTACAAGTTGGTCAAAGACTAGAGGCCCTGTGGGATGGGTGGGGCTTGGGGGGGGGGGAGAGGCCTTTGCAGAGAAGCTGCCCATGCAGGATGCCTCGGTGGAAGTCTTTTGAAAACGAGAAAAAGAAAAGCCAAAAAGACTGACTCACAATCAAAGATGTTTTCTACTTAGGAACAATTTTTTTTAAAAAAAGAAGAAGAAGAAACCATAGAGCGAAAGGAGGGGCTCATCCAGAGCTGGAAGGGGAAAGACTTGGCCTTCGTCGTTCCTGAGGCCTACCGCCTGTGTGCCTTTCTCAGCATGCCGTCCTAGAGCAGCATGTTGCCACGTCGACCGACAACCCCTTCTTAATACCCAGATGCACCTCCTTGCTCAGCTATAAATGATCGTGCGTCCCGGCCCAGCTCTGCCTGGCTTCGTTCTGATGAGTGGGTGGTGCTGAAATGGCCTTTCAGAGTGGGATGAGAAAGTGGATGCTGCCTGGTTTATCCAACAAGGCATGGTCTGGTCTGGAAACAGGCAAGGGAAAGGGAGAATTCTTCTGCCCCACTCTTTGCAGTGGGCGATGTGCAAAGCCAGCATGGCCCACAGAGACGCAGGTCAGGTCTTTGTGTGTAACGTCCCCGTCAGCTAGTTGCAAGAGGGAATGGTGACTGTAAAAAGTGTTATCACAGCAATGGCACTGAGCACTGTGTTTGTTTCAGGAGTGCAGTGATCCTGCAACACTGTCCCTGGAGCTACGGTTATGGAGGTACCCACAGCAGTATGCCTGGCATTATGGTTTGTGTGGGGGCGTTGGTCCCGTGGCAGTGTCCCAGGCCTTGGGAATGTGGGTGCATCACCTTGGAGCGTGTGTTCAACCAGTTGAGAGAAGAGGATCCTAAGTGCATGGCTGTGGGAGGTCAGAGCAGGTGGTGGGAGGGCAGGAAGGTAGCAGAATGACAGGAAGGGGCTCAGCTGGAGAAAAGAGATCTCAGAGGCTATGGAGACCAGCAGTATAATGGCTGTACCCAGGCAGAGTCTGAGAGGCCTGGGGGGGAAAGTCCCTGGGCTGGGAAAGGTGGGATCACCCAGGAAATTCTCAAACATCCCAAGCGACTGGAAGCTTTAAGCAGCTCTTGCCGATGCTTTGGCATCTGACTTCATGGCAGAGACGCAGGAAAAGCTTAGACCAAAGCCGGACGATCAGTTTAGCAGGGTATTAACTTTCCCTATCGCCTCCCATTGCTTTCCTGATCGTTCCTATCTGCAGGCAATGGAGTGGGGTCTACCCATCCACCACAGTGGTACCTTATAACCCACCTCACGTTATCCCCATTAGCCAAATCCACCGATGGTGTGAACCACACAACTCCCTGGACTTCAGGGGTGTCGCATTGGCTGAAATCTGGCCACATGGCTGTGACAAAATGGAAGGTGGTGGTATGGCTGGGGTACAGCTTAAAGGGACACTGTTGGGTAGTGAAGGTCCAAAATGTAGGGTTTGTCATTTAAAGGGGCAGTCGGGAGAGTTGTCCAAACTTGAATGGAAACGTTTTTTTCATAATTTTTTAAAACTAAGTTTTAAAATACATGTTCTTTTAAAGAGAGAGCATATTTTTAATTGGGGTGGAGCTCTCCTGCCCCTGCAGCTTTTGCAGCCCAGCCTTGTGAAAGTGACTAGAACCAACGTGAAACTGACTCGTACAGTGTCAGTTCAGATGCAGGAACACACCAAGGAGCAAAATAAAAGGTGATGAATGTCGTCCTCTCCTGCTGAAGTACGTAGGAGTTTGGGCTCCCCGCACCATCCGGGCTCAGGCCCAGGAGTTTTTACTCAGTAGTGTTCCTCTAATTATTCATTTGTGGCTTAATAGTAAGTAATAGGGAAGTGGCAACAGGATTGTGTTTTCCCACCCTAATTTACATATGTAAATTTTCCATCTCTTCCTCTTTGGCATTTTCGGTCTGACTTTTTTCAGTTTATGCTTTTCCCTTGCCCCACCTGCCCTTCCCACACTTAACTGCCTCTCCTATGCCCTGTCCAATCCCCACTGAGGGACGTGGCTTTTCCACTGAGGAGCTCAGAGCCTGTCACTGGACATGGGGATTTCCTTTGAGAACTTTGTGACTAACGGGGGGAAGCGATCTGTGGCTGCATTTCGGGGAGGAGGCCGTATAGCAGGAGGGAGTTAGGAGTTGGAACCTGCTTCTTTTGCCACTAAGGCGAGTGACTCTGGCGGAGGCTGGAGCAAGAGAGAGATCGCTAGCACAAAGAGGGTGAATGGATGGGCCCGCTGATGGCTGGAATCCAAGGGTCCTTGTTGCCCAGCTAGATTAGCTTGTAGGCCTGATCCCAGCGAGGCCGCTGCAAGGGGAGGTCCCAGTGCTGGAAAAATGTCCTTTTTCTAGGAGACTGCAGATCTCTGGAAAGGGGCCCAAAGAGAGCGGGGGTCTTTGAGATGGTGCCTGAAGGAAGAGACTGGCCATATCAGGCAGATGGTGATTGGGCAGATCTCAAGGGTTTGGTGCATGTAGGTAGCATAGATGTAGTGGAAGGAGAGCAGGGGGGACACTGTCCTTAGAGTCCTCTGCCTTCCTCCCCATCACTCTGCAGACTTCTCTTCCTTTCTCTGTCTTCAGGAGGGGGCCTGCTCCTGATGAAGGGGGACAAGGAGGGGATCTCACAGACATTTGAGCCCTATTGCATTGTGCTGCTTCCTAAACTGGTGGGTTAATGGCTTGTCATTCCATTGCTGCCTTCCTCCCTCTCTCCTGGGAGGAAAGTGAGAGCAGAGCAGTGCTAGGTTGAGGAGGCAGAAGGGAGGGGAAGGGGATGTTCCTGAGACAGACATTTTGTTGCTTCATACCCTGTCTTTCCCAGTGGACTTAGCCTCGCTTTCAAGAGGCTGAATCTTCAGTTTTGACCCGTTTCTTCTTCCTTTTTATCCCCCTCTGCTCGAGCTAGGGATTGATTAGCATGTTGTTCTGAAGGCTAGATGCCCAGACATTGCTTGGTGGCCAGGTGTACAGTTATTGTATAGCTAGGGAGGTAGGCAGGCAGGGAGGTAGGCAAGTAAGTTATGGGTCTTTGAATCCAATATGGCAGCCCTGAGTTTCTGTGACCGGGGGAAGCTGTCAGGAGCATTGAGGGAATTGTGAAGATTCCAACCCTTGAAGGAAACCATCTGTTGGTCAAAGTTTTTCTAGTACAACATATTTAACTATTCTAATAACATTGCGATTGGTGCCACCTGTGGGCATCCTGGAAACCCCTCCCCGGGGAGTCTTGACGGACACACCCATGCCCGCGTGAGCCGGAGGAGCTGCATGGGACCGTTGACGGGGCGGCCTGTTGGAACCAGAGCAGTAATACGGCAAAGCCCAGTGCACTAGCTCAGGAAACAAACCTTAATGCAGAGCATACACGGCAGTGCTGGGGAGCAAACAGTAGGCGCTGAAGTTCCAAGAACTGATGGTACGTGGAATTCAGAGCGAAGGCGCATGGAGACTCCCAGGACTTCCACCCTCAAGTTATTCTGAACCTTGGTCCCCCAGTCCCCCTGGGTGGGTGGAGCAAATGTCCCAGGCTCCCTGTCCCCCTTGGCGTGGGCGAGTAGCTGTCCCCCAGAGTGGCACAAGCTTCGTTCCTAGGAAGATTCAGTCATCGTTGGCTGATTCTCGAAGGCCGAGCACACTGACCTCTGGGACACTTCGGCCCATCTCTAGCTGTGGGGTAGGGAGTAGCTGGAGAAAGAGGAGGTGGGGAGCTGCTGTCTGTGCAGTTCGGGAGGGGGAGAATCCTGAATCCCCATAGTCCCTTTCTGTGCCCATGTTCCAGTGGTGGGGAGACCTGGCTGGGTTTCTTATATGTAGCATGTTTGTTTCACTCGCAGATCTAAAACTCTGGGAATTGAGGTTCAACCCTCCCTTTTCCAAGCATTCCCGTCAGCATGCAGAGACACATAACAATGCCCCCCTCTTTCCCTCACTAACCTGCCTTCCAGACAGAGGGCTCTGTATACACTCCTGCGGCAGGCTCCGGTCCCCTCGCCGAGGGGAGGGTGGGGGGAGTTTGCTCTGCTAGACGAGTTGGGCTTTATAAAAACCCAACACAACCCCGCCCCACCTTTGTGTTTGCCCCGCTCCCACACTGGGCCAGAGCCCTGTTGGAAAGAATCTCTTCTTAAACTGGACTGTTTTATGTTGCTTAGCCCTTCATCTGCAACCCACCCACCTCCCTCCCTTGTAATCTCAAAGCATCATGCAGTAGATCCGCTGCCTAGTTCCCTGGCTGTTCTCACACGCCCTCTGACCTCTGGTTTGCGGACACAAATACACATCCACGTGCTGCCCGTTAGCCCGGCTGCCACTCACTCCTACGGGACAGCGGTAGAGATGCCAAGTGCTTGGCTCTCCCGTAATGGGACTTAAACAGGTACCCAGAGACTCTTAATCAATAACCAAGCCCCTTCCTCTCCTCCTCCCCCATTGTATTTATGAATTTCACATGAAGTACTGTTTTATTTTTTTAAAGACTTTGTAAAGCTTACCAGGGTTATGGTCACCATTTGTAGAGCTGTGTCAGTCCACAATGTAAAACCATTTTTTATGTATTATATTTTTTGTGTATTTTTTTAATCCAGCTGTGATGGGTTGTATCATATATTTGTTGTGTTTACTGGATCTGTCCAACTTCAACAAGGTGAGACAGTGGAGCGCCTACAAAACGATGGGTCTGCTGAAAACCATTAAAATTATTTGTTCATGGGTTGGCTCAACACAGTTCCCGAGCTGGTATTTTTATTGTCTATTGTTTTGAATCATTGCACTGACTAGAGACCCTAACAGAGATCAAACCCCATTGCGCGAGGTGCTGTACATATACAAAGGAAGAGAGAGCCTTATAAAGAGCCTACAGGCCAAACAGACAAGATAAAGGGACTAGCATCATTCTCATGTTACAAATGTGGGGGATTGAGAGATGCAGTTCCTTTCTCAAAGTCACACAGAGAGTCTGTGTCTGAGCCAGGATTGAACCCAGATGTGGATCCAGTCTTTATCTACATTATCACCCTTCTTCCGATTTTCTATAATCTCTTGGATTGCAGGTGATGGGGTTTTGTTTGGTAAGGGTGCATTTTTGTTGTTTATCTACTACAATCCATCCATCATCGTCAACAGGCAAGGCACTTACATATTCCTTGCCTTGATTTCCCCAACTGTAAGAGGGGGGAGAACGTTTAGATAAATATCAAGACCTATTTATCAGAGAAGTATTTTTCTTCCTAAATCTTGGGTCATCATTTGTTGCAAGTTTCAGAGTAACAGCCGTGTTAGTCTGTATTCACAAAAAGAAAAGGAGTACTTGTGGCACCTTAGAGACTAACCAATTTATTTGAGCATAAGCTTTCGTGAGCTACAGCTCACTTCATCGGATGCATACTGTGGAAAGTATGAATCCGATGAAGTGAGCTGTAGCTCACGAAAGCTTACGCTCAGATAAATTGGTTAGTCTCTAAGGTGCCCCAAGTACTCCTTTTCCATTTGTTTCAAGAGACCCCAACCCAAGACAGCCGTAAATGTATTGGTACTCACATTCTGAATGTCAGAGGGAGTCTTTCCATTTTGGGCCATGAATGTCAGAAGTCTGAGAGTCTGTCTGCTTGTTTGTTGTCCCCTATCCCCCTCCCCTTTGAAAACTAAGAGCCCTAAGTGGGGCTAAAAGCATCCCCATCTGCACTGAGTGTCTCCTGGAGACAGGCTACCATGTTGCTGGCCCTGGAATCCTTGGGTAGAGGGCTCCCCAGAAAAGATACGATCGCCCTGGACTGAGAGATCTTTTCTACTTAGGCTTCATGGATGCAGAGTGGGTGAAACAGATTGTTCAGATACATACAGTGCACACAATCACCATGCATATATCCATGCCAATGCCAGGCCCGTGCATAGATGGAGACTGGCCAATCCAGGCAGCGTGTAAAGCTACGGCGCTCAGGGCGGTTTTGAAAAAGGCAGGAGAACCTGTGGCCTGACATACCCACAGCTGCCAGCCCTCTGTACCCCGTGCCATCATTGCACCCATGCAGCCACCCCCATCCCGGCCATCATAGCACCTGCCCAGCTCCTCAGGAGCAGCCCACCAGAGACCAGGAGAGCTCTGGGACCGACTGCTTCATTCTCCAGCTGGTAGATAGGTCTGGGGCAGAATGGGGAGCTGGTATTAGGGGAAGAGGGGCAGGTCTGGAGGGAAAATGGGGGAGGAGGGGAAAAACTGGGATGGGGGGTCATGTGGGATCAAACGAGGGGTGGAGGAAATGTGGGGGGAGCAGACCCCATTGTGTGAGGGGTGGGGAGAATGTTATGGTGGGCCTAGCAACTGGGGTAGGGAGAGGAGTTGATATGGGGGGGGGGCGACTGACAGGGTGGGGAGAGGAGTGATGGTATAGGAGGAGCAGATGGACTCCGTGGACAAGAAGGAAATGGTGGGGGGAGTGAGCAGACCCATGAAATACTCTGGAGGGAGGGAATCTCACTGATCCAGGCCTATGTCCCTGCTTTAATTTATTTGTATTAGTGTAGGGCCTAGGCAGTCACTGTGCTAGGCGCTGTACACAAAGGTATTCTCCCCCCCTCAATCTACAGTGGGATAGCCCCTTAATGACAATCTACTTCTGCTGCTTGGGGAAGGAGGAGCAGGATCAGAGACGTGGATCCTGTACGTGCCCCATCCCCCTCCCCTTTCCTTCAGGCAATGGTGGGGAAGAGCCGGTCCCTCACTGTGTGCATGTTTCCCCAGTGGAGACGCACAGAACTTGGGAGCTTCAGGGTTAGTATAGTATCAGCTGGGCTGTGGATGGGGTGGTGTTTGGCTAGGGATGGCCTGATAGCCCATTCCTAGCCCCTTGCATGCTATTCTCTGGCTCTCCACTCGTATTTCCACCAGCCTGTGTGGGTGAAACCTCCCCTTGGCCGAGCTGAGCGTCCAAACACTGGTTGAAAACAAAAGGAAGTACCTCTTCACCCAACGCACCGTCAACCTGTGGCGCTCCTTGCCAGGGGATCTTGTGAAGGCTAAAAGTATAACTGGGCTCAAAACAGAATTAGATAAGTTCCTGGAGGCTAGGTCCATCAATGGCTATTAGCCAAGGTGGCCAGGGATGCAACCCCATAGTCTCAGGGTCTCTAAACCTCTGACTGCTGGAGACTGGGACTGGATGACTGGGGTTGGATCACTTGATAATTGCTCTGTTCTGGTCATTCCCCCTTAAGTATCGGGCACTGTTAGAGACAGGATACTGGGCTAGATGGACCATTGGTCTCTGACCTAGTACGGCCATTATCTTCTTACAATTGGGGCCTTGTCTTGTGTCAGTAAATGTACAGGTGCAAGTTAAACAGATATAACCCGCTTTAAATCAATAAATGTGTCTGCAGCCCTTGAGCTAAACTGCTGTGTAAAATCCTGTGTGTAAACAAACCTGAACTGACCCTGCTCTTCCCCTGTCTCCACCTCCAGCATGTTTTCTTTCTTTCTCCATCCCAATCTTTCCTCTTCATTTCCACCTGCCCTCCTGATCTAACCTATTCAGAGATTCATAGATATTAAGGTCAGAAGGGACCATTATGATCATCTAGTCTGACCTCCTGCACAACGCAGGCCACAGAATCTCACCCACCCACTCCTGTGAAAAACCTCTCACCTATGTCTGAGCTATTGAAGTCCTCAAATCGTGGTTTAAAGACTTCAAGGAGCAGAGAATCCTCCAGCAAGTGACCCGTGCCCCATGCTACAGAGGAAGGCAAAAAACCTCTAGGGCCTCTTCCAATCTGCCCTGGAGGAAAATTCCTTCCCAACCCCAAATATGGCGATCAGCTAAACCCTGAGCATATGGGCAAGATTCACCAGCCAGATACCCAGGAAAGAATTTTCTGTAGTAACTCAGATCCCACCCCATCTAACATCCCATCACAGGCCATTGGCCCTATTTATCATGAATATTTAAAGATCAATTAATTGCCAAAATCATGTTATCCCATCATATCATCTCCTCCATAAACTTATCGAGTCTAATCTTAAAGCCAGACGGGTCTTTTGCCCCCACTGCTTCCCTTGGAAGGCTATTCCAAAACTTCATTCCTCTGATGGTTAGAAACCTTTGTCTAATTTCAAATCTCAGCTTCCCAATGGCCAGTTTATATCCATTTGTTCTTGTGTCCACATTGATACTGAGCTTAAATAATTCCTCTCCCTCTCCGGTATTTATCCCTCTGATATATTTACAGAGAGCAATCATCTCTCCCCTCAACTTTCTTTTGGTTCGGCTAAACAAGCCAAGCTCCTTGAGTCCCTTTCATAAGACAGGTTTTCCATTCCTCAGATCATCCTCGTAGCCCTTCTCTGTGCCTGTTCCAGTTTGAATTCATCCTTCTTTAACACTGGAGACCAGAACTGCACACAGTATTCCAGGTGAGGTCGCACTCTTCCGAAAAGAGGATTTCAGAAAGTTAGCAGAACTAACGAGCTAAGATAAAAATCAGGGTTTGTGAGAGAGACAGAACTAATCCACCTCCTTCCACAGTAAGTATCCTGCATATTGGAATGTTTGTAGAAACTTAAACAGAAGGAGCCATTTTGCAAACGTGCATAAAATATAATGTGCAGTCACAAAACTTGGTGATGAAAGTGCAACACAAAAGTACCTGTTTATGAGACCTGTGACCCGTTTGAACAAAATAAAGGTTGGAAAGTAATTATGGAACCAAATGGAAACCCTGTTATAGTTTTAAGGGACCAACCCAAAGTATTACCAGAGAAAGCATAGCAAAAGGTCAGGAATATATCTGAGACAGAAGAAAATCTAAAAGTAAAATCAACAGTGAAGAGAAATTATGAATAACAGGGATATCAGCGATGAAGAGCGGTACATGCATAACAACTCTGAGATCACTTGGTTTTGTGATTGTTCAGGCTGCATTACGAATTAAAACTTGGGAAGTATTAAACACGAGTCAAGTGTCCATCTCCCATGGAGGTATATACAAATCTGATTATCTAACTGGAAATATACTACTCAAGAGGATGGATATGAACTTATGATATATTAAAGACAGATCACAATCTTTTCAGCCCTGAGGTAGGGTTATTATTATTCCCCTGGGAATAAAACCCCAGCTGACAGACAGCAGCCTGAAACCTTAAAATGCATCATGAAAAGCTGAGCTGACCCGCAGGCAGGTGGAAGCCCCAGCAGGCCCAGCCACACCGCGGAGAAAGGGAAGTAGGAGACCGCTACCGCTTAGTGCTGACGCTCATAGCAAGCCACATTTCAAGAATTCCCATTTTCACCACAAAGGTTTTGAACCGCTTGTTTCAAGGATCTGCGGCGGGCCTGCACCGTCCGGAGGCTTGTTTAGAACGGGGCATGGGGGGACCATGGAGGGGAGGGCATGTCCCTATCAAGGGAGGCACCTGTGGGCAGGCCAGGCTCTCGCTTTTGAAGTGCAAGAGTTGTGCATTCTCCCCCCCACACACACAAACACACACCCTCCCCAGCCTCCCCTGCACCCCCTAAAACGAGAGCCCCCTAGCCTGGGGGGAGCCCGCCCCCCAGAGTGGGTCATGCACACCCCATAACGTGCATCCCCTAGCCTGGGGGGAGCCCGCCCCCCAGAGTGGGTCATGCACACCCCATAACGTGCATCCCCTGTGTGTGTCACACACACACACACACACACACACCCCGCCCTCGCTTCCCGCGCACCCCCCGGCTGGCGGATAGCGCCGCCCCCGCCGCACAGCCCCCTGGTACTTGTAGTTCCCCGCCCCCGCCGGCAGCGCCGCCCCGCGGGAGAGGTCGCCGGGAAGGACTCCAAGCCCCAGCGTGCCCCGCGCGCCCAGCCTGGCCGCTGGCCCCGCAGCCCGGGGAGCTGGCGCGCACCCGCAGCAGGTGAGACGCCCCCCCCCCCCCCCCCCAGCCCCGGGGCGGGGAGGGACAGGAGCACCCGTGCGGGGCGGGGCGGGGCGGGGCTGCGGGCACCCCTCGGCAGCCGTGCCCAGGCGCCAGGGCAGAGCCGCGGGGCCCGCCGCAGGGAGACGCTGTTGCTTCCTTTGTCCGCTGGCTTCCGAGCTCTGCCCGGAGCGCGTCTCTCTCCTGCCTTGGGGGGGCGCGGGGGGGGGGGGCTCTCTACTCCTTTCTCCCACCCCCGCGCCCCGATCCCTCCCATGCATCGAGTTTATGCATCGCTTTAGCGCTTGCAAAGCGCGAGGCGTTTTTTGTCCCTACTTCGGAAAGATTTAATTATTGGTGGCTGGGGGGGGGGGTGACTCTCCCCCTCTCCCCCCCCCCCCCCCACCGCCACTTCTGAAAACCCTCCGGGGCCGGATTGTGGGGCCCCGCTTGCACGCGCCCCTGTTCGGCAGCAGGTTCCCCGGGGGGCCCGCGTGCGAATGAGCCCGAGCGCTCGTGCCGGCCCCGGGGTGGCTCTGCACCGGCGGGGCCGGGAGTCAGGGACCCGGCTCGCTGATGGGCGAAGGCTCAGCGGCGGTGAGAGCGGCCAGGCCCAAGGGCTGAAGCGATGCTGGCCCTTGACGTGGGTGCAGCTGCAGCCCAGAAATCTCCTTTCTAGAGCCGCTCCCCGGGGAGGCTGGGGAGGGTGTGTGTTTGTGTGTGTGGGGGGGAGAATGCGCACTGCGGGGGGATAAGCTTTTCCGTAAGGTGCCTTTATACCTCCGTAAGCAGGCTATAGGTGTTGGATTGATTTTGACTAGTTTTGGTTTTAAACAAGAAATCACGCCCCTGCAGCCTCCGTGCAGACCGGGCCCGGGACACTTACAGACTCGTCCCCTCCTGCAAAAAGAAAAGCAGGACTTGTGGCACCTTAGAGACTAACCAATTTATTCGAGCCTGAGCTTTCACTTCATCGGATGCACTAACAGGCTGCTACTCTCAAACCTGTCCCCTCCTGCTAACTTTTGGCGGTTGCATATTTCCCCTGCACGTGTTGTGGCAGCTTTAAAGCAGCCCCGCTCCTTGCACGGGGGTGGATTTTTAATAAATCTCTGTAACGCCCTTTTACCCAAGGTCTGCCCTTGCAGAAGCAGGCGAGGCGTAATTGTTTAAACGGTTCGTTAGACACCAAATTCTGCACAGATCCAACGTAGAATTCCAGCTCGCTCCATTCTGAGCGTTTACACTGTGGCTCTGAACTTCTGTAGCTCACATGGTTAACTGTGTTCACGTGACGTTTTTTAAAAAAAAGCAGTTTTTAGCTGGGGTTCATAGTCCTGCCTACGACTGTGCATGACACCGTGTGTTAGTAACCAGGGCAAGTCCCTCTGTCTTGTTTTAAGATGTTAATGTTGTTTATAATGTATAGTACGGTCGATCAGATAGGAACACAAACAGATCTTGTGCTTTTTAATAAAAGCCTCCATTTTAATTCAGTGCAATGCATGAGTCATGTGGAGAAAGGATGGTTATGTCAACAGACTGGAATTCAGGAAGTTAGGGTTCACTTCCTGTGTGACCTTGGGCAAGTCATTTATTCTCTCCGTGCGTCAGTTGGCCTCTGTAAAATGGGAATAATGATCCTTCCTTCCTCCCACCCTCTGTGAATTTAGATTGTAAGCTGTGTAGGTGTTTGGATTGTAAACTCTCTCTTACCTGGGGTGTGTACAACACCCAGCACAGTGAGGCCTTGATTTTGGCTAGGGTGCAGTTGTCATCTATAAAATGATTATAGCAGAACCTCAGCATTACAGATGCCGGAGTAATGTACTGACCCGTGAACCAGACTCACACATCTCATTTGGAACCGGAAGGACACAATCAGGCAGCAGCAGAGACAAAATAAAAAAAGAAAAGGAAATGCAGTACTGGGCTATGTTAAACGTAAACTACTTTAAAAAAAAAAAAAGGGAAAGAAGCGTTTTTCTTCTGCATAGTAAAATTTGAAAGTGATGATCAGTTGTAAACTTTTGAAAGAACAACCAGAACGTTTGTTCAGAGTTACGAAGATTTCAGCGTTACGACCAACCTCTGTTTCCGAGGTGTTTGTAACTCTGTGGTTCCCCTGTATTATAAGTCATCATTTGAGTGTCGGAAGACCATAGAATACCAGGGTTGGAAGGGACCTCAGGAGGTCATCTAGTCCAACCCCCTGCTCAAAGCAGGACCAATCCCCAATTTTTGCCCCAGATCCCTAAATGACCCCTTCAAGGATTGAACTCAAAACCCTGGGTTTAGCAGGCCAATGCTCAAACCCCTGAGCTCTCCCTCCCCGCACTAGGTATTAATGCAAATATTTTGCTCATGTTAGCACAAAATCCATACTGGACGGGGTGGCATTCTCCTCTTGCAAACGCTTGTGATTGAATCGGGATGTGTTGTGGTTTCAGGTGACCAATCGCAGAACACAAATGGTGGCTTGCAAAGCCTGGGTACTTCTGAGTCATAAACGCAGCCTGAGAAAAGAGGGTTCGGTTAGTTCAATGATTCACTGAGCAAAACCGGGACTCTGTTCATAGTGAATGGCATCCATAAGGGGTAACTCAACCGGCTCTAAGATACAATAAAATACGGTAACAAACTGGTAGGGGCAATCACTGCCTGCTGCCGGCTGGAGTCACTTCTGTGGCATCAGCCCTCCACTGCCTATAGCTAATGGAGAATCTCCTATCTATAGTGGTGAGGGCCTGTCCTTTTGCTCAGGAAAAGTTGTGCCCATCTAGGGGCTTGTCTACACTTGTCTACGTTGTGTTAATTAACACTGTGTTACTCGTGACTTTGCAGCCAGTGTGGACAGGTACATGTCTTGTTGAACATCGCGTCCGCTGGCTGTGGGTGCGCCGTTAAAGAAGACCATCCCTGACCGTGATGTTCCGACTAGCCATGCGTTCGTTACCAGTGTGCATGGCAGCCTGCTGGAGATCACATGGTCTTCAAACTTTCTGTGAAAATAGTCACCTTTAGGCCAAGTGCTAAGAAAGCTCCAGGCCAAAGGATTCTTTTTTTAGAATGCTCTGAAAATGCTCTGGGCGGTGGGGTGGGTAGAAAGAGAGACAAGGTGCTTCACAAGCTGACCCTGAAATGCAGCCACCTCTGGGGAGGAACAGAGAAGCTGTTTCACACTGCAAAGCGACACCCTTGTTGCAATAGTTTAGGACAGGGAGGTGGTCCTGTTCTATAACACCGCTTTAGGCTGTTAAAGCTGTGGTTCCTCTTAAAGGAGGAATATCGCCTTGAGAGTTTACAAGCAGTTGAAAGGTTAGCCTTACACATGCACAGTGAGAATATTTACTGTGATTGAAGTAGTGGGGTTCTATGTACAGCGCAGTTGCATAATGCTGCGGGGGCGGTGTCTGTGGATAATTGAGTTAAAACCTTGAAATTGTACCAATAGGCAGTTACGCAACCCCGTCGTCCCACGTGTCAGGTTGGTTCTTTCTTGTAACTAAAGAAGATAAATGCAAATGCTTGTGTTAATACACCATAGAGCTTGCAAATTTAAACACAGGCAGGTCAGGAAACGAAAACGTGTATTGATCTCAGCGCACCGTTAATTCCACCGCCTTGTTCGTATCTTGTCATTTTGTTGGATACTGAGGCTTTTCATATTTTCCCCTGACTTCATACAGTGCTTGCCGTGTTGAGTGAATTAACGTGACTGGGTTCATTTTAACTCTTTCGTTCCCTGCATGGCCTGTGTTTAAATGTGCAAATGTCAACATTGCATTAATGTAAGGTTTTGCACTTATATGTGCTGTACGTACATGTGTGTATTGTCTGAACCATCTATGGTTTGCCCATTTCCGTGGCATGTCTCACTTCCTTTCAATGGGCAGAAATGTTAAGCCTCCCGCAGTTAACCAGCCCCCTACCTGGGAAGAAATTGGGAGTGGAAAAGAAGGCAACTTCTTAACTAGCGCTGTCTGAAAAGACGAGCCTGGCAATAAGCTCCAAAGGCAAATAAACTTGGGCTCTGGTTGCAGGATTCAGTGCCACAGAACCATCTATTTGAGAGCATTTTGGGCCTGTGGGGAGCTCATGTGTAGGGACTGCCCACAGTTGCAGTCGTGCTTAGGGGCAGAGATAGTCTCACACATGGCCAGGTTCCAAATCACGTAGGGCTTTACAGATTGAAACTGATGCCCTGACTGGCACAGCCCCTGCGGGGCAGTCGGGGACAGGGAGCAGGGGGAGGTTGGATGGGCGTGGGAGTCCTGGGGGGCCTGTCAGGGGACGGGGGTGTGGAGAGGGGTTCGGGCAGTCAGAGGACAGGGAGCAGGGGGCAGTTGGATAGGGGGGTGGGGTCCCGGGGAGTGGTTAGGGGAGAAGGAGCAGGGGGGGTTGAATCAGTTGGGGGTTCCGTGAGGGGCAGTCAGGGGGTGAGAAGTGAGAGGGGGTAGTTAGGGGGCAGGGGCCAGGCTGTTTGGGGAGGCACAGCCTTCCCTACCCGGCCCTCCATACAGTTTTGCAACCCCGATGTGGCCCTCGGGCCAAAAAGTTTGCCCAGCCCTGGTGTAGGGGAACCCTGAAAAGAACAGGTTGTGCTAATCCTTGCTGGTGGTGACAGAGGTGTAGATGGGGAAGAAGGAGGAATTGTGCAGCGCTTTCCGGTCCCCCAGATGAAAGGTGCTAGGCACAAATTAACAGTAGCTGACTTTAGTGCCTGTCTGCAACTTTAGGCACCTAAACACCGTGTAAACCTGACCTCCCTCTTGCAGGGTCGCAGAGCACGGGCTCCAGTCTAAGCCCAAACGTCTACGCGGCCATTTTTAGCCCCAGGGCCCAAGCTCCGCAAGCCTAAGCCCGCTGACCCTGGCCAGCTGGCATTTAATTCCTGTGTAGATGTACCCTGCACTGCCATTTTTAGCCCTGCAAGCCCAAGTCATCTGCCCTGGGCCAGTGGCAGCTTTTCCGTGGGTCTTGTATTACTGTGTAAGCATCCTAACTGTTCCATTTACAATTAAATTGACATTGTCAGGGGAAAACCCAAAGTCCTCCCCTATGTTACAAATCGCCTGTGAGAAGATTTAAACCGGAATAGTTTTAAAAATCCAATACACTTCTCCTGATTGATTGTTTCTCTCAGCCTGGTGGGGGGGGGGGGGGGGGAAACCTGGCCGGTCAGTTTCACTTCGGAGCATAATCCATTTCACTGCCTGGTTCTCCTGCCGGGCTGCTGTGCGTCTGGGTTGCGGTTCATCTTTTCACCTGCTTCAGCTGGAATCCTTGGAAAAGAGAAGCCGTGCAGCGTGTCCGTGCAGGTTTAGCGAGTGTAAATGTGCCCCGTTTCACCTGTGCATGTCCCTTTAATTCCTGAACCCCTCTAAGATGCCAGTCTTAGGTCTGCATCTTTCCCTCCTACTGTCGCCTTCCATATGCTGCCTGCAGGTCTCAGCGGAGAGGTGCATACATAAGCACAGGTGTTTGCCCTGAGATAGTGCCCTGCCAGCAGTCGCCCCACCCTCTTGTCCTCTCCAGCTAACCTGCTAACGCAGCAGTCTGAGTTACCCTATTGCAACCGTAATCTCTCTTGCCTGCTGAAGCCTGACGCCTCTCTCCTCACTCAGCTCCGCTCCGGGGACGGAGAACCTGTAGATGTCCAGGACCAAGGGGGGACCCTGATTCAAACCACCTCCAACCCACTGCTCGCTGGCTTTGTCCTCAGAGCAGGATTCCCCTCGCTTTCCGCCCACTGCTCCTTGAACGGCAAGAAGGCTCGGCAACCCACCAGCTGGCTGCGATGGACACGGATCCGCCACTGCAGCTACGCGTCTTCGACCTCAATTGCTGGTAAGTTGTCGTTTGTTTGCTCTTCCATTGACCGAGCAGAGGTCAAAGCAGACTGGTGGAGGGTGGCTCTCCTGGGCAGTGGGTGCAGTTTCACCCAGGAGAGTCATGACATACCTTAGCACAGGGATGACGAGCAGCCAGGGAGTCCCTCTGATCTCTCTCAGCACGTTCCCAGTTATTACATCTAGGGGTTAAAGCAGAGGACTCGAAGGCCATTGCAAAGTGTAGGGAGCTCCTGGGGTGGGAGACACTGGCCGTGTCAGCATTGTCATTTATCATACGCAAGCCCCTCCAGACTTCTAAGCCCTGGAGCTGCCATTCTCTGGATCTTTTCAATCTCCCTCATCTCCCCGAGGAGCAGGTGCCTGGGTCTGGGACCTGGTGCCCGTTGTTCACAACCAGGCCACTGGGATGTGTGAGTGAAGTGTCAAAAAGCTGGATGCCCCTGTCTTGAGGGGAAGAGGGATCTGTGGCCAGGGGCAAAGCAGGGCCTCGGATAACCCATCGCTCCCAACTTAGCTGCAGATCTGCACCCTGCAGTCAGGAGTTACTCAGCCCCGGGATCTCCATCCTGCTCCACCTTGGTCGCTCCTCCCCTGTCCATTTGCAACGAGCTGCCTTCCTGGAGCAGGCCCCCCTCCACCCCCCCATACAGGGAGCCTCACGCTCCTCATCTCGGCGCTGCTGTGGGCTCTGTGCCAGCCTGCCAGTCCTGCCCTGGGCACAGCCGATCTTTGGTTCCTGTTGCATGCAACGGCAGCTCTTGCCTGCAGGCAGACTGTGCGCATTGCTGGTTGGGCAAGGGAACCAGCTCAGCTAGTGTGTTTTGGGTACATGCTGCTCCCGATTCCCACGCATGCATGCAAAGCACCTGCCATGAGCCATGCAGGAGCCAGGCCAGGCCTGCAAACACGGCCTCCCACGAGGGCTCTCATCCTGTGCATGGCTTCGTGGAATCGTAGGCATTAGACGCAACCAGGGCCATGAAACCCTATTGAATTCAAATCTCCTCCACCCCTCCTCTCTACGTTCCTTGTCCTGTGGCTGGTCTGATTTTAAACCCGGCTCCTCCTGCCTCTCCTTTCGCTGTGTCCAGGGCCGGCCCTGGGTGTTTTGTTAACTGGGGCAGAAAATGCTTCCCATGTCCCCCGAATGGCTGAGCCAAAAAAACCCCAAAACTTCCGATTTGGCATCCTCCCGCATGCCAGAAATTGGTGCCCAGGGCAGCCACCCTGCTTGCCCCTCTGTCCCCACAGGCCACCCCTGGAGGTGTCTCTCTTGCTTTGAAGCTGAGGTGAGCATGCAAGAGGCTGAGGGAAACTTCCTATCCCTTTTGCATCCCTGTCTCAAGCAGGACAGGGCTGGGGCTCTATACCGCCGCGAGTTTGGAGGGTGACCCTTGCCACTCAGGGGTCTCCCAGCACATGGGCACCCCTCCCTAGATGCCTTTCCCTATCACTGCTCAAGGCACTAGGAGTCTGATCTGCACTGGTTGGAGGAGGAGGCGAGCCTCTGTCAGGGATGCCCCTCACAGCCTCTGCTTTCTTCCCCCCCCCAGGGCGATTCGCTACTTGAGCAAGGTGCGGCAGGAGCGCATTGGGATGATTGGCGACACGCTTAGCCAGGAGGGGTTCGACCTGGCACTCTTACAGGAGGTGATGAGGGCTGGGAATTGGAGTGGGGGTGAAGGAGGGAGAGGGCGAGGGCCATGGAAGCAGGGTGGGCTGGGCTGGCTTCTCTTCCGTGACTCAAGTCCCCGCCGTTCTCAGGCTCTCTCCTGCTTCTCCAGGTGTGGAGCGAGAGGGACTATTGTGAGCTGAAACAGAAGCTGACTGCCTGCTACCCCTACTCCCACTACTTCAAAAGGTAAGAGGCACGGCTGGAGTCCCCGGGTGCTGCTTATCGGTGTATCAGAGGGGCCCTGGCAGCAGGTCGTCCTCAGTTTTGCAAACTCTCGAGATCTTATCAAGAGCCTTGTGGTCGTTGATGGTTTTTCTGAAGTCCCAGCTCCTCAACCCGTGAGATTCTCTGAGAATCTCGGCTTTAAAAAAAAAGGGGGGGGGGGGAGTCCATCTCTCGTGGTTGCAGAGAAAAGTCAGAAAACGTAGCCCCTGGTAGCTACGACACCGGGAGTTGAAAAGAACCGGGAAGGTATTTTTAAAGATCTCATGGCTGCTAAGCTGAGCTCGTGATTTTTTGAACCCTTGGGATCGGCAGTGCGGCGTCATGCCGAGGGGTGTGAGCTCTGGGCGAAGGAAGCCATTGGAGTTTGCATGGGTTCAGGCTGGCTTTATGGAGCTACAGCTCACTATGAGATGTCAGGTGGTGGAGGAACCTGATGGGGTGCAGTGTTAAACAGCTGTCACGTTCCACCCCAGAGACGGCTGCATTTCAGTGACCCTTGAATGCAGTGGTCTGTGAAGCACACTGGGAGGAAAGGGTCTCTGGCAATGGGAGACACCCTGGCTTTTGCTCAGCAGAAAACATCGCCTCTTAATCATAACCAAGTTTGCTGCTGTTATACTAACCCTGGCAGCCTGCTCCATGCTGTGTCCCCGCCCCAAGGCATCACGGCAGGTGAGCAGCCTTTGCCCCTCTGGCACAGAGCCTTAGGGTGGGGACTGGTGAATGTTCTCCCCGCCCCCCCCGGGTAGCCTATCACCCGAGGGCTGGGTATTGGCTGAATGTTGCTATCTCAGGAGATTGTCACGGGCCCTTTGAGGCTCCCCTGAGATCCCAGCAGGGAAAAGTGACGCTCTCCAGCTGTCTTTGCACTGGCAGGGGCAGTGACCCTAGGTTCTTGGCGTTCTCTGGGCGGAGCTGGCCCATGGGGTAGCTGTGGCATGGCCATAAATAAGCAGGCACAAAGAGACGGGAGGCAGCAGATAGCTACTTGCTGAGACAGCATCTCTCAGGAGCACCCAAGCGGACTTTGTCAGGGAAAAAGGCAATCAGGGTCATCCCCTCTAGTGCTAACCCAGCCCTTACGTCTCCTGCCCCATCAGATACAGCCTGGGGCAGGCTTGATATTAAAGGTCTGCTTGTAAGGGGTTAATCCAGGATTAACTGAGGTGTGAATATATAGCTAGTCAATTGCTATGGAGTGTCACCTGCCTTCCACACGGACACCCTGATGGGAACAGAGTCCCTTAGACCTTCCCCACCGGGTCTGTGCCTCTTGGTCACAGTGACACATCCCCTCTTGGGTCGAGTGAGAGTGACCCCCTTCTCCATGTCAGACTGGTCGCTTCCTACCCTTCCCAGTTCTTTATTTGGTCACTGCCTTCAAGCTGTTCAAACCAGTCTGTGCAATTTCCCAGGCTGGGGGCGGTGGGGTTTTGAGCCTTTTCCAGATCTGTTTACTTGTCTGGGCATTTGCATGAGTGAACCCCCCTTTTCCCCTGGAGACTCTCCCATGCGGAGAGGTATAACAATTAGAGTTGATAGAATAGCCTTAAAGCCGTCCCATGTGTCTCTCCCATCTTCCTCTGCCAGAAGAGGATGCTTAAAGGATACTTAGAATGGCCAGAATTCGATGTTGATTTGTTTATCCTTTCGACCAGTAGTGTTGATATTTATTTTGTCAATAATGATTGATTTAAAATTTCACAGTGGCACAGAATTATGATTTTAAGCATTTTTAAAGTGTGGTATCTATTTGAAATCATCTCCTTTGCTGGAACTTGAGGGGAGAGGTCAGACAATAATTTATTTAATGACAGTAGAGGCTGAGATTCAACAAGTTAAAGCTTTATAACCGTTAAAACACAAATTGTCAACACCACAGGTCGAAATCTACAAAGTTACTATCCTTAAGTCAAGCTCTAGGAAGTTCTCAAGCAGCATTTGTCTGACTCCGCCTGTCTGTAGATTTCACTTATTGCATATTTCTTTCCATCAGTTTGTGTGTGCGTGGTGAAAGCGACGTTTACTGATAAAAATCTGGCCCTTCCAAGCCTAAGGATACTGGACTAGTGTCCTGGGGAAGTCTATGGGTTTGTGGCCTGGAGGGCATGTCTGGCGTTACCTCCCATTGCAATGTTACAGGGAGTAACTCTTGGTCATTGGAGGGAATCGCGATGGGGCATCACCACAGGCTCTCTGGGGAGAGAGGGGTAGTAGATTGACCCCACACATGCCCCACTGTGTTTACCTTCATCTCAGCATTTCCTCCTCCACCGCTTAGCGTCATTGTTACCAACCACTAAGAAGTTATAGAGTGGGGGGAGAATTTCCCCCTCTTGTGACTGGACTTTAATTCACTATTAATGGGCCAGAGCAAGAGCTAAAGTAAGCAGCCTTCTGTAGTCCCATGGTTAAGGTGGTGAGCTGGGCATGTTGAAGGCCCTGGTTCCATTCCTGTTGGGGGCAGTAAAAGGTTTTGCCCCTCTTGCTAAAATATTAAGTGAGCCACTGACAAAATACAAATCACTCTTTTGTCCCCGCTGGTCCCAACGCTCCCCAGGCCGTGGGAGATTCCTGTTCCAATGCCCCCATCCGTAAGGGGCTTGGAACCAGGATCTCCCTCCTCCCGCTGAGGGGTGGGAGCTCCCTGTTCAAATCCTCTCCCCTTCCCAAGAGAACAATGGCCTCCTGGGAGAAAGAGGGGACTTAAACAGGGAGCTCCCACCTCTCAGCCAGATCACCTGGGAGGGAAGGAGACCCCCGTTCCAGTCCCCTCTTAACAGGCAGTGGGAGGACGTGAACCTGGTTCTCCCCATTCCAAGCAAACATCGAAACCAGTAGACTACAGAGTGATCCTAGCACTAGCCTTTGTGGAACTTATACTTAATTAAAGTGGAGCCGCTTCAAGAGGGAAAGACTAGGGGAGCTCCCCCTCCAAATCCCCTTGCCCCCTCTGGTGGGCAGAGGACTCGAACCAGGGCCTCCAGCATCCCAAGCCAATACCCTCACCACTGGCCTAGAGAGAGTGGACTCTTCCTGTGGCTCAACTAATATTTAATTCAAGTAGAACCATTTCAAGAGGAAAGACCAAAGCCCCCCCCCAGCACAAGGAGAATCAAAGTAGGGCCTCTAACACCCCAGGCCCACACCTCAACCACAGGGCTATAGCAGAGCCCCTGAGACTGCCTTTGGCCCTCCAGTTAAAGTGGACCAGCATCAAGGGAAAGCTCAAGGGAGCACCCTTGGCAAAGCCCTTCTCCTCGGCAGGCAGCCCGGGGATTTGAATGAGCATCATTCCCTCACCGCTGGACTAGCGGGTGATTCTAACCCTCTGGTGGCCTAACTCCTACTTAGTGGAAGTGGAAAAGGTACACCAGGCAAGCGGGAGGGAGCCCCCACTCCCAGCTTAGGCCAACAAGCCCATTCTTAATGTCGGTCTCTGCCTATTCACTGAGGAAGGCACGGCCCCACCTAACTCAGGCCTGAAGGGGTCCTGTTGTTGTGCTTGATTTTCTAGGCATCTCAAAGTGTGTGTGGGGGGGCAGTGCTGAGTATTGCCTCCCCTGATTCCCTTTGGGCCACAAGGCTGAGTCGGGGAGCTGAGAGTGGGTAGACTTGGTCCATATTACAGGCAAACAGCGCTATGACCGTAAGGGAGCGGAGACTAGGCATGCAGCCCGGAGAGCAGCAGCGGGGACGTGCTCGGTTCAGACGCCAGACGTCTCCCTGAGAGCCAGGGAGCCGAGGCGGGGTGGGTGCTGTGAATGCCAGAAGCACTGAGCTCAGGGTGGGGAGGGAAGCATAGACACCGCGCAGGCCCCTGCCTCAGTCCCAAGAACACAGTGGGGAACTGAGAACAAACAATCGCAATGCATGCCATAAGACACAGAGCCCTGAGCCTGGGGAGTGGGGTGCCCAAATGGGTGTGTGTGGGAGACATTCTAGAGCTCCCCTTCCTCCACACTCCTGCTGCGACGGGTGGGAAGAAGAGCTCTAAACTCCTCCTCCACCCACTTCTCCGGGTGCTCAGCTGCTGTCTTCAGCCAGCTATTTTTTCCCACGCCACTGATCGCTGAAGTAGTCACACCCACTGAGGGCACAACGGTTTGGCTGCCTAAGACACACGTCCATGCCCAGCTCCATAGCCTCTCTGTGCGTGGGAATGAAGCTCTTCTTTGGGCCAACACCAGCTGCCTGACAAACAGAGCGTTATCTTTGGCACGGAGCTTCCGCATCTAAGTCCAAGCACCCTGTTTACTCTGGGTGTTTGCTTTGCATGAGAAACGTGCAAGAACATCTGTGAATCTGCTTCCTCGTGATCTGCCTCGAGTTCTGGTATTGCAGAATGGTGGCCAGGCACTACCTGTGCTGTTCGTTCGATGCCGTGAAACCCACTGGCAAGGGGCACTTCCCGTCCAGCTGACAATATCTGCTCACGCTTCACGATCCAGCCCGTGAAGAGAAAATTTGCAAGTTAGATTTAGTCTTTGAATACAGCATCATCGTCACGCAATGCTTTGGTAATGCTGCTAGCACAGTGGGGTTCCAAACGTCTTGCATTTGGACATTGCACCTGGGGGTGCTCTCACCAAATGTGATCGATTCTTCATTTGTGTAATTGTCACCAACGACAGCCATGGACACCGTTCAGCAGCTGACCACGCCTTGAATGCTGCGTGCAGGACTGGTCGCCCCCCTCTCAAAAAAGATACATTAGACGTTGAAAAGCTGCAGAGAAGGGCAACAAATATGATTAAAGGTCTGGAACAGCGTCCATACGAGGAGAGATTAACAAGACTGGGAACTGTTCAGCCTGGAAAAGAGACACCTGAGGGGGAATATGAGAGAGGTCTATAAAATCAGGACTGGGGTGGAGAAAGTGACTAGGGAAGTGTTAGTTACCCCTTCACAGAACACAAGAACCAGGTCGCCTGATGAAACTGACAGGCAGCAGGTACCTCCTCACACAATGTACAGCCAACCTGTGATACAAGGTAGCTTAACCATTGACAGATTTTTCTCCAGCCAACAGGGTATGTTGCTCTTTTGGGTGTTTCTCAGAGATCCATCCAAGTTGAAGAGGGAAAGCAGGGCAGGTGCCAGCTCATATTTCATCAGACGCTGGTTATCAGCATCTCTGGACTGGACACTAACTGTCAGCTTGCTGGATATCTGACCATCAATAAGAATTGCTTGTGCTGTCTGCATCTTCTTTTGTTCGACGGTGATTACCAAGTGATTTGCGATTATGCCTGTTTATGGATCAAAGGAGGCCTACTTCCGCCCTTTGTAGGCTCCTGGTTACAAACTGCTTTGTTTCTTGTGTGCCGTTCTCTCTGGTCATGCACAAGCTTTCTGCAGCTTCAAGTGGGGGCCACAGTAGACGTTGCAGCGTTCACAAGTGGCTGGCTGTTGTCTGGGCTTGTTCCAGGGTCATTCTTTCAGTCCTGACTTTTATAATATCTTGGGACAGCAGCTGCCAGGCACTTTGTGGTAGCTTCCTTGTGGAGATCTACTGCAGCAGGCTGCATTCCACACCTTTGTTTGTTACAGCTGCCTTAAAATGCGTAGTCAGGTAATACTTGGTCAGAGCCTTATCCTTTGTGCAAAGATGCGGATGCTTCCCACAGTCCTTGCTGAGAGATTGCTTGATAGCCATCTCACGCCATACACCACTGAAGGGCCTGGCAGTCCAGGACTCTGCTCTCTATCAGTTAGGACAGGATAGATATCTGGTTTCTCTTTCCCCACAAGTCTGTCTTCTGTTACCTTTACACAACCCCATCTTGCATCATTCACATGACCACACTGGAAGTCAAGTGGAATCATCTCTGCCAACGTCACAAGCTCCGTGGACTTGTTATCATCTCTCTTTGCTGCTACGTCATCCACTAGCAGTTGGGAGAATTATGTTACATAGCTCTCCCAGAGCAGCCACGCTAAGGAGTAGGCGGTGTGACTCGGTGGTCGAAGCAGAAGTCTGGCCTAGTGGCCAGGGGAGAACCGGAGGTGTGGTCAGGAGACAAGCTAGTGGTCAGAGCCAGGAGGTAGGGATCAGAGGCATGAGATGAAGCAAGGGCCGGACAAGAAGCTCATCTACCAGGCTTAAATAGGGAGCGGTTGGCCCTTCTGTCCAATCAGAGAGCACAGTCACTTAGTGAGGGTTTACTGGGCCCAGCCAAGCTCATTAGGTTGCTAGGTACCCGAGCCCAGAACCAGCTGAGTTCCTGACAGTCTCTGAACGGTTTTTCCCCTTGGATAACATGTGTGTCCACGAGCTGGTAGAGTGGCTGGGTGCTCTGCCAGAGCATTCTGTCTCCCCAAGATGTGGCTCGTCTCCTCTTCCGGAAGAACATTGTTCATGGGCTCGCCAGGTGCCATCCATTTCCAGCGATGCGTTGCCTCATTCATAAGCTTGTGGATTCTAACGCCAGGGTTATATGCTGTCCCTCTTAGAGCGTGACTGACACAGCATGCAAGGATGTCTTCAAACCCACTTTCCTGCATCACGCTGCCTGCATCGCCCATGAAATTCATTGCACGATGCATGCCTCCCGTCTCAAGGCGGCCATTGTCAAATTCCCTTTGATTCCTCCATTTAATCAACTGTGCTTTGCAGGAGGTTGCTTCATCATAAGTCTAGACCTGACCTAGAGAGCAGAACACACCCAGAAAGTATTTCATCAGGGTGTACGCTGTATTAATACCAGTGGCAGGAGCAGCAAGCATTGGACGGCAGCCAATAGTCATAAAACATAAAACAGCCACAAAAACTTTTCTCCAATCAGTCCTTTCTACGAATAGTGACAAATATTTGGATGCGTTACATGGTACATACAGACTTTTGCTTTAACCGCAGGCAAAAAAGGTACAGGAACATGCATCAAATATATCACCTGGTGCTAAATATTTCCCAGACAATACCATTGTGAGTACAGAGTTGCATTACCAATTGTACTTAGAAGTTTTCCGCCACTTTTGGTCAAAATTAAGACTGTGTTTCTTCGAGTTACGGCCTTTTGGGGGATTTCGTGGGGGTTTTGTTCCGACTCGATGCCCAGCAACGTTTAAACATTTATGTGAGATAGAAAAACTGCACCACTTCCAGCATCTGTATCCACCGTGGTGATGCCCACCAGATACGTGTATCACATGTGATAGCAATGATATGTTTCTAGCTGTTAGCTTACCCTAACTCATTAAGAAGACCCCTTTTTAAATCTGGTTGGGAGACTGCTGACCCCCAGTCCCCTGCTATATAACCCCAGCTCCACTCCCTCCCCAAGCCAGGAATAAAGCCCAGGAGTCCTGACACCTAGCCCCTGCTTTAACTACTAGACCCCCACTCCTTTCCTCCGGGAGTTTTGCTCAGAAACCCCACCTAGTAGTCCCCAAGGGCAGGGCAGGGTTGAGTGACTGAAGACGGTGACTGTAGTTTCTCTTTCATAGTGGGGTGATTGGCAGTGGGTTCTGCGTGTTCTCCAGATACCCAATCCTGGACACCTTCTTGTACCAGTACTCCCTGAACGGATACCCCTACATGGTGAGTGCAGGGGGCCGGCTGCCACAGGGTCTGCTTATGTCAAAGTCACAGGCGGGGGGCCCTCTGCGGTGACACTGTGATTGTAACCAGCCTTCTCTCTCTCCTCTCCTGTCCCGGCAGCTCCAGCACGGGGACTGGTTCTGCGGCAAGGCCGTGGGGCTCCTCATCATCAAGATCTGTGGGATTATCTTCCATGTGTACGTGACCCACGTGAGTCTCACTGCGGGGAAGGTGGGGGAGAGGGCTGAGGATCTGACAGAGACTGGGAGTCACTGGAAAAACACAGTGCAGTCTAGCTTGAGATGCCTCAAGCCAAGGGGTCTCTCACTACTTCCCTTGGAAGACCGTTCCACAAACGGATCTACCTCACCAGCAGGAAAGGATTCCTGATCACTCTTTGCTCAATTTCACCCCACTAGCCCCAGCTGAGCCCCCTTAGACGATCAATTCCCCCCCACCCCTGACAGTCACCCCTCCCACACAGCAGCATTGCTGTTCTGACATGGGACAGGAAAGAAGTTTGGATGCTCGGGGCACCCTCTGCCGGCACAGAGCTTGGAAACAAAAGACAGCCAGCGAGGCGCTCCGTTAGTGCCAGGTGTGATGGGAGCCTGTACGAAGCACTAACCGGCAATATCCAGTCATTATCCAGCAGGGCTGGATTCAGACCTAGAGGTGAAAAGCCACCTCTCGTTCTCCATCCAGCGCCTCTTGCCTCGTCTCCTTGGTTTGAGACGTCTAAAGCCAGACTGCTTGGAGCCTGGGAGCACACCTGGCATTGGTATAGGGCGGATAAGAGCTAGGTTTCCAGTGTCTGTCCCCGAGCGCCTGGACTCACTGCCTGTTCTCCCTTCATCCAGCTCCTTGCGGAGTACTGCCGGGACAAGGACGCTTACCTCCCCCATCGAGTGGTGCAGGCCTGGGAGCTGGCTCAGTTCATACAGTGAGTAGAGCAGAGACGCCGCGGGCTCATCGCCAGTGGGGCCTTGTGTGTGCCCCGGCGTCTCATCTAGGGAATGAAGGCGCGTTAGCGGGGGAGCTTGGAACTGCCCCAGACCCAGCCACGCCCCACAGGGGGCGCTGTAGAAAACGCCGGGGGTGCGTCAGCTGTGGGAGAAACCCCCAGCTACTCCAGTCCCTGCCTCTCTCAGCAGGGGGTGCTGTAGGGAGCGTGCCGGGGGTGGGGGCTAGCTCGCTCGCTCTGGCCCCGCCAAGTTACTCTGTCCCGTCCCCTAAGGCACACCTCGAAGGGAGCGGATGTGGTGCTGCTCGGTGGGGATTTGAACATGCACCCTGGAGACATGGGGATCCGGCTGCTGCGAGGCTGGACAGGGCTGCGGGACTCCTTCGCCGACGCCGATAGGTTCGAGGTAAGCGCTTCCCTGTAGGGCCCGGGCAGGGAGGGAGATGGGCGTGTGTTCAGGACTGGCCTGGCGCACAGACAGTAAATGCCTGCAGCAGGTGAACCCAGAAGCTGGGCTTCCCCTCCCACCTGCTGATCCTCCTTTGCACCCCAGCACCTCGCCCCGGCCAGCTGTCCCCCAGCACCTCAACCTCCCTTCCCAGCCACCAGCCAGGCTGCCATCTCTGTAAGAGTCCAGAGCCCCTGCCCTTCAGCAGGACGCTGGCTCTCCTTCCGGCCCCCTCCGGGAGAAGGGCAGGGTCTGGTCTGTCTGGAGGGACACTGACTGACCTTGTGTTGGCTCCCAGGGCTGCGAGGACGGCTACACCCTGGTCCCAGCCAACTGCTTCACGGTCAATAAGGAGCTGCAGCCCTTCCCGCTGGGAATCCGCATCGACTACATTCTCTACAAGGTACGTGCAGCACGGCGGGGCGGCGAGGGGAGGTGACCCGCCCGAACCACAGGCCGCGTCTGGGACAGAGCTGAGAACCGGGCCCCGGGCTGCGTCCTGGTGCTGGGCACTGCCTCCCGCCTGCTACCACTGCGAGTTGGACGGGAGAGGCGGAAGAGGCCTGTCCGGGTCTGGTCCATCCCACCACCGAGCTCTTACGTGCAGTGCTTTTCACCCGTAGACCTCAGCGCGCTTTTACCAATGAGGTCGATAGCATTAGCCCCATTTTACAGGGGGGAAACTGAGGCATGGGGCGGCAATTTGCCCGCGGTCACTGAGCAGGCCAGGGGCAGAGCTGGGAATAGACCTCTGAGGCCTTGTCCACTAGGCAACACTGCCTCCCATATTATATAGTAGATCTTGCTGGTTTTGAAGTCCCTTAGCCATAGCCCTTGTACTGTGTGGGTCTTCCTGCTTTTTAGATCTGAGCAGGTGGGCACAGTGGACTGATCACAGGCCTGGGACGCAGGAAGGCCTTAGTTATAATCCCAGCTCCTGCCACTTGCTTGAGCGACGTCGCTGCCCTGGTCTGTCTGTAACTTGAAGCCGGAGCTCAGCTCTGTCAGCCCTCTGGACGGTGGGGCAGTGTTGCCAGTAAAAACTCCCTATCTCGAGCTGTTTCTGTGTGGTTAGAGCAGGGCACTCGGCCTCCCGGGTCCCACTGCAGCGTCTGGGCCACAGAGCAGCAGACTTCACTTCCATCGTGTGGGCCACGTCCCATGGCAGGCCGGGGAGGGGCTGCGGGGAGAATGGCCCCGGGGCCTGCGTAGCGCTGTGCCCCATCGCCATCCCTTCCCGTAGGGACTGTCTCGCTTCGTGGTGAAGTGTGACAGCCTCGTGACCACCACGGGCACCGCCCCCGGCAAGAGCATTCCCTACTCGGACCACGAAGCCGTCATCGCTACGCTGAGCGTGCGGCGAGGAGAGGAGGCCAAGGGCTCGAGTGGCAGCAATGTCGGTGAGTGCCTTGGCCGCTCAGACCTCGGCAACGGGGGCGCAGCTGGCCCAGGGAGGGCAGCTCAGGCGGCAGCCTGGGACCTGGAGCGCTGGGATCTTGAGAGAGCCCCGCCTGCCAAGGCATTAGCTGGGCCTCCGACCGCAGCCGCTTCGGGGCTCCTTCTTCCAGGCTCTGCAGGAAGGAGGCCACGGTGGCAAGTGGACCGTGCAGGCTGTTTGAAAACCCCGAGAGAGCCATCAGGTGAATGGTTGGGTTTGATCCCACAGCCCAATCGTTTCCGTCCAGCCGGCGCTAGGGATCTCACCCCGCGTGGCGAGAAAAAGACCCAGGGTGCACAGAGCCCAGCAGCGAAGCAAAGCACCATGGGATACCTGCCCAGAATTAAGCCCCCTGCCCCGCACAGACAAGGCCTTAGTTGTCCCACGGATTGCCGTATCAGCATGGTGTGTCTCTCCAGCGGGTAAGATGCCTTGAGCCCCTTGAGAGGCTGGGGCTGTGTCCGAGGTGGCCCGGCTGGCTGGGAGGAGCCGTCCCAAGCTGTGGCTAAGCCCCTGTTTTCTCTTGCAGGGCCGGAGCTGGTGGATGTGGTGAACGAGGCCCGGACAGAGGTGAGGGCGCGGCTGCACGCGGCCGAGTGTCAACGTGACTCCAACGGCCGCATGGCTAGCCTGGCCCTGCTCCTGCTGCTCCTGCAGGCGGCCATGGGCCTGAGCTCCCTGGTGGGCTGGGACACCCCGCAGCCCTTCCCCAAGTTCTCCTCCTCCCTGCTGAGTTTGCTGGCCACGGTGGTGCTGCTGCTCTCCATGGGGCTGTACATCTTCCACACCATCGAGGTGAGGATGCTGCAGGGGACCGAGGAGCAGATGCGGCTGGCGCTGCAGGACAAGCTCAGCTCCATGTAGGACAGCAGCGGGGGGGTAAGGGGATCAAGAGGCTTCTGGGTCCTCAGTGGATGGCGCTGCCAGCTGGCGGCAGCTGCGCTCGAGAGCAGGGGGAGGGCAGGCGGTTTCCTTGGCCCTGGATTGCTCCACAGATTGCTTTTCATGGTTAACTTGATTTTTAAACAAGAGGCATTTGGTATCTTACCGATTACAGCAGGTTTTCTATAGAGTTAAATAAACTTTCTGAACAGATTATTGTATTCAAGAGACGGAGTGCTTTTAACACAGCTAACAGGAGGTGGGGGCTTAGTCACGGGAGATCTCGCGAAGGCTGCCCTCAAGGGGCATTTTCATAGGAAAGAGCAGAGACTGCTCTTCCCCTCGACACACACGGGGATAGGACAGGACGGTTGGTAATACAGTTAGGATTGTCTGGCTGTGACTGAGTGTACGTGTCTACACGGCCTTTGCTGGTTGCGACTGTAGCGTGTGTAGACATACCTGAGCTAGCTTTCAGCCAGCTAGTTCAGATACCAGGGCAGTGAAACCCGAGTCAGGTCTGGGCCGGTGCGGACTGCCTGTGCCGCTCCAGATTCCCCGCTCCAGTACCCAAGCTGGGTCAGTTACAGCTAGCTTGCGTATGTCTGCCCATGTCTACAGTGTAGACAGACTGGTAGTGCGGCTCCGTAACTTCTGGACTGGGGAGACTGAGCAGAGCGTGACCGCGCCAGATCAGCAAACGCGCCGCACTGAGGCCAGCAGCACTTTAGAGCAAACGCCTCCATGGCGATCTTAAAAGAGCATCTACGCCGGGCGGGGGCAGGGTTGGCCAGAGATTCCTGATGGTTACAGCTCTGCCTTTACTGCTCCCGGCAGCGGTGGGCAGGGCTCCAGGCACCCTCAGGGGTAGCTCCGTGAAGCTTCATTGCAAAGAGGGAACCACCTGTGAGCAATTCCCTAGTCAGGAATAAGAGAGGCACATGGTGTAGCTTTGTCTGCAAAGCCTTAAGGAGTTGGAGTTACAACGCCTGTCCCCCCATCTCTCGGGGTGCGTAGATATACTGGCGTTAGCTTTGATCTCGCTAGCTCCAACCACAGGAGCACCACGGGCTATATGACCCTGCCCAGGGTATGCACTGGATGGCTAGCCCCATGCAGCCACAGCTTCCCTGCAAATGGAGCTAGCTAGATCAAAGCTAACCCTGTGTGTGACGCACCCGCGGACAAAACCCAGCCGTTCTCCCCCTACCCTTCAATTCCTGCTCCTTAGTCTTTTTCGCTGGCTGTGGCTGGATCCTGTTAGCCTCCCGGAGATCACACTGAGCATTAGTAAGTCCCACCAGTTTCCATGGACACTGAAGACATCTGCTGACAGAGGGGAGGAACAAGGTGGGTGAGGTAAAATGTTTTATTGGACCAACTTCTGCGAGGGAGTGACAAGTTTGAGCTTACCCAGAGCTCACCTACTTGTCTCTCTAGTACCCTGGGACCCACATGGCCACAACAACACTGCATACGACAGGGAGCAGGAGAAGTTACAGGAATCTGCAGGGAGGGGGACCAGCAGGAGGCGCTGTGCGCCAGATACTGCAGCCTGTAGCTGTTTGGTTGGCTCTGGATAGGCCCCCTTGTCTGGGCTGCAGAAGAAAACATTTTGGGGGACACCAAGAGCATTTCTAACAGGACTGATCTGAAAGGAATCCAGCAACTCCCTGAGGACTGGGCTTAAAAGGAACCTGAGAACTCATGCCCTGAATAACTTAATCGTGCCGATAAAGCATTAAAGCCAAGGCTGTGTCTTCACTGGGGAAAAAGGGGCTAGTTAACTTGGCTTAAACATCCACGCTGCAAGGCAGCTGGAGTAAACCCTGATGGGGAGTCTCGTGTATCCATCAGCTACGGGGTTAAAACACTAAGTGCTCTACCCCCACCTGGCAACACGGGGTTAACAGGACAGCTGCCTTGTGCATTTCTAACATGCTACAAGCCAGGTGTGGTGTCAGCCTTGTTACCTACTGGAGATGAAGCCTAAGGCAAACTCTGCCACGCAACCAAATCTGCTCCCCTTTGGTCTGGGGAGCAGCGCTCCAGCACTAAAACGAGAGAGGAACCTGCTAAGCCTGCCTGTTGGGTTAGGGGCCCAGCCCCATCAACAGAAGCCCCCGTTCCAAGAACTGGGCTTGTCCTTGCATTCTGCCAGAGCAGGCGGAAGAGGGGCCTGGCGCTCCAGGCAGCAGATTCACCCCCTTCAGTGAGGCTTTAGCCATAGTGTCAGGGGCATGCTGCCTCCGTACATGCCCCCTTACCTCTCCCAGGGTGACCTGACCCTGCCAGCAGCTCTCACACTGCTGGGGAGAGGCCCGCACTGTCTCTTGGGCCGTCATGTCCCATCGTGTCCTGGCAGAACGAGGAGCCAGGCTGACGTGGGGAAGCGGTCCGTGGCAGGGATCGGGCCGGCGGCTCATCAGGCCGACCCTGGGAAAGCCTCGCTCAGCTCGCTAAGGCGCTTCTCGTCCAGCACATGGATCAGGGCGTTTCGCTGGTTCACCACCTCCAGCAGCTGGGCCAGGATCTCCTTCTCCGCCAGCCTGTCCTGGGGCATCTTCAGCGTCTCTGCAGGAACAGAGCAGGGAGTGAGTGCCTCGCACGCCCTGCGACCTCGGTTCTCCCGCCCCGAGGCGCTGTGCGGTGCAAGCCAAGGCCGCGTGGCAGGGAAATCTGTCCCTCTGCACAGACGCCCTCCTTCCCTGCAGCGATACGGGAGCAGAGGGGGGCAGGACACATATTCAGGCTGAATGGGATGCAACTGCCCTGCTCATCTGCACTGCTCCAGAAAAGTGAATCGACTTGGCACTTAGGAGCCTCCTGCTTCCCAGCGGGGGCAAGGGAGGCAGCAATCAGAGACAGGCCGCCAGGAGCCCTCTGGTTGGAGGATGTCCGGAATCACATCCAGTCGTGCCGATCGCTTGTGCCACCGTCCCGTTTCCACTGGCGAGGCAGGAAGGAGCCGTGCTGCCTCGTGCCTCCGTTCCCCAGGCGCCTGCGCGTGTGACCAGACCGCCCGGAAAAGGAAGGCGCAAGGCCATGCTCCCTCTCACCTTCCATGTTCATGTACCGCCGCAGTTCCTGGTCCAGCTGGCATTGCTTCTCCTCCAGCTTCAGCCCTTGCACCCTGCAGGGGGAGAAAATAAGAGCTGTGTCAGACCCCAGGGCCGGGACTGCAGCAGCCCGTGGGCCTTTACTATTGGGCAGATCTCCACTCCCCAGAGCAAGAGCCTGAAGGAAGTCCTCTGCCCCGGGTCTCTCTCTCTCTCAGAGGCAGCAGGTGCATTTACGGAGGCTGGTAACGCTCCCAGCTGGGTGGGTGGATTGGCAGGACGTTGGGGTGGCTGGAACTGTGCAATACTGTAAGCACGTTTGGCATAACGTACGTGTAACAACTTTGTGCACAAAAGGGGGAGCTCAGGTCACCCTCCGCTGGCTGGGGAGATGCAAGTGAGGGGGAGGCCAGCTGCACGCTGGAAAATAGAAACCGCCATTTTAGGCCACTGCGATGGGTTGCTGGGATTTTAAGGTTCAGTCTTGAATCTGGCCAGAGCTAGATACCGTCCCCCAGCAAGGAAGAGCCCTGGCCTTTCTAATGGATAGAGCTCCTCTCACTTCCACCGTTGGGGCATCAGACCATGCCACTGGTCAGGGACAGGCACATTGCAGGCTACTCAATTTTAATGGAAGAGGAAGGGTTTCTCTGCAGTTCTGTTTAAAAGGGCAGCTGCTGGGACTGTTAGAGACAATCCTGGCTGGGGCAGGTCGGGGGCAGAGCATAGGTGGGGCTATTGAAGGAGCACTGAATTGCACTGATCCAATGAATCCCAGTGTACCACCCCCAGACACACACAACCGCGTCTTACTCAATCATGAGGTCCGACTCCTCGGAAACCAGACTGTTCTTCTTCTGCACCAGAGAGAGTAACTGGTTCATCCACTGGGTCTTCAGCTCAGACTGGGTCCCTGGGGGCGGAGGGGAAGAGGGGAGACTGCATGGGTAGGACAGAGAGGCGCCCCAGAGACAAACTGGATGTCACTGATCCGGAGACAAGGGCTGGTGAATGGGGGTTGGGGTGATGATACCGGTCCCCGTGGGACACTGAGACAGGGCATCCTAGTGGTGCCTGTCTGCAGGCACTGGTACGTGGGGATCCCTCCTACCTCCTTCGCCCCGCAGTGATCTCTCCAGCTTTATCCCCTTCTCCTCCAGCTTCCGGAACGTCACTTCAATCTCCTCCAGACGCCTCTGGATGGACTGGAATGCACCGGGGAAAGGTCACTTGGATACTTTGTCTTCCTTTCCTATCAACTGTAACCTCTGGGGAAGCGTCAAATTATGACCTCTCCAGCTGCTGGCCAGGGGGAACAGATGCCAAGGGCCAATTCTCAGCAGCCAGGAACTTCCCCAGGAATTAATAATAATGTCGCCCTTGTACAGCACCTTTAATCATGTAAAGCTCAGCACCCCTGCGAGGGAGGCATTAACTTTCCCCATCTGTAAACTGCAGCTAGCCAAGGCACAGAGCTCGGGGATTAGGCCAAGATCACAGCAAGTCAGCCACAGAGCTGGGAACGGAGCCCAGAAGCCCTGTCGTAGAATCATAGAAATGCAAGGCTGGAAGGGACCGCGAGAGGTCATTGAGTCCAGCCCCCTGCACTGAGGTGGGGCCAAGTAAACTTAATTCTGACAGGAGTTTGACCAACCTGTTCTTAAAAAGCTCCAGTGACGGGGATTCCACAACCCCCCTTGGATGCCTGTCCCAGAGCGTAACTACCCTTGTGATTAGGGAGTTTTCCTAATAGCCAGCCTAACTCTCCCTTGTTGCAGATGATGCCCACTGCCGTTCGTCCGCCCGTCAGTGGTCACGGAGAACAAGTGATCACTGTCCTCTTCCTAACAGCCCTTCACATATCTGAAGGCCGTTATCAGATCCCCCTGCATGACTAAACATGCCAGTATTTGTTTTTTAATCTTCCCTCACAGGTCAGGTTTTTTAAGCCTGTTAGCATTTTCGTTGCCCTCCTCTGAACTCTCTCCAATTTGTCCCCATCTTTCCTAAAGCGCGGCGCCCTGAATAGGACCCAGGTCTCCTGCTGAGTAAAGCGGGACAGTTACCTCCCATGTCTTACTACAGCACTCACGTTAACACGCCTCAGCTGTTTTCACAGCTGCACCCCAGTGACGACTCTCAATTTGTGATCTACTATCACCCCCAGAGCCTTTTCAGCAGGACTGCCCCCTAGCCGGCTATTCCCCACTGTCTAGCTGTGCATTTGATTTTCCCTTCCCAAGTGAAGTACTTCGCACTTGTCTTGAGTGTATTTCATCTTGTTGATTTCAGACCACTTCTCCAATTTGTCAAGGTCATTTTGAATTCTAATCCTGGCCTCTAAAGTGCCTGCAATCCTCCCCAGTGTGGTGTCATCTGCAAATTTTATAAGCACCCTCTCCAGTCTATTCTCCAAATCAATGCCCAAGAGAGTGAGTGAATAATGGGGGGGGGCTGGGGGGAGGAATGTTAGCAAGAAACTTCAGGAGTTAACACAACATGTTAAATGGATGATGCACAATTGCATACACTATCAGTGGGGATGGTGAGGGGTTCGTCTTCCACTGAAACATCCAGCGTTACTCACTGGGACTAGATCAATGGACCGTTGGTCTGTTCTCATGCAGCCATTTCTAGGTTCCTAGCTCTAGCCACTGGTGTAGACAGGAACAGAAGACCAGACTGAGAAAATCCCTGACAGTATGGTGGCTGGTATTGAGGAAGCTCTGAACTGGCCTATTGAGAGCTGTCCTAGCCCAGTGTCTGCAGTGACTCTTGGAGATTCTCCCACCCCCGTCATTCCTTACTAGGACAGGCAGTGGGTAGGGGCCCCCTCTCCCCCCAGCTCCAGGGCATGGGCATTACCTGGGCTTTGCAGAACCTCTTCATCTCTGCCTCTTTGGCGCGGCGGGTCAGCGTTCTCTTCAAGGTGGAATATTTTTCCTTTTCGCCCAAACTTAGGAGACACTGGAAGCACAGCACAAGAGCCAGGGTCAGAAGGGGGCACATGTCCCATGGGGCTCAACAGAGCAGCCACAAAGCCCTGAGAGACTCGGGCTGGCCTTGGCCTGGGGCTGATTGAATGAGCCACGATTATTCTTTATTGTTCTTAAAGCATCGCCCACCAGCCAGCCCTTTAGTAACAAGCAAGAGGCAGGGTTCTGCCCCAGGGAGCCTACAATCTAGTTAGACCAGGTGAAGTTTAGGGCAGAAGGAAAAGTGATCAAGGGGGGGAGGGCGAGACAGAGTCTGGGACCCACTTACTGCAAGTTAAACCTTGTAGTGTAGACAGGGCCCCTGGGCGAGTCCTCTTAGCCCCACAGTCACACCCACGTAGCCACATTAGTATTAGTCTGTTGCATGAACACCTCTATGGACTTCAGACTCATCACACTCACCTTCTTTGTTAAGTATCCAAGATCTTGGCTCTCCTCCTCTTCCTCCTCCTCTTCACCATCACTGTCAGTCTCCTCTATGTCTGGGCAGAGAAGAGCAGTTGATTTAGGACTAACCCTGGGCAGGTCCCCTGGCAATCAGTGGTACAACTCGCCTTCCCAGCTGTAAATCGCTGGTGGACCCGAGATACCCAGAACATCAGGGCTCAGAGCGGGGAACTGGCTGGCAATGGGAACAGCACATTCAGTCTCATTTGGCCAGGCTTCTCCATGGCTCGTTCAGGGCCCGAGTCTGCCGGCTGGGGAGCCAGTTGGAACCAAGCGTGATGGTGGGTTTTGTGAGCTGGGTGCCTGTCCACGAGGAACTGGGTTGTGACCCACCCCCCTCGCCTCACACAGCACCTCAGACAGTAGCAGCAGGGGAAGGAGCCTTCACAGGCCACTCTGGACCCACCCAAATTCCTGGGCCTCAATTCCAGCCTTGTGCAGTATAGTTGCAGGCAAAGGGAGATCAGCCACCACCACGGCAGCTTTCTGCCCTGTAACTCTTGGGGGCACCCACAGGTGCTCTGGGGAAGAGGGAGAAAGCATCTAGACACATGGTGCTGGAGGAGAGGCGGGAGGGGGGTTCACAGCCTGGCTAGATAACTGAGCACTCAGCTGCACCAGAGACTCAGAGGCGGGAATTACCTTCGGCCTCCTCGCTGAATCTGGGCTCAGCCCAGCAGACCTGCCCTCTTTCCGGAGCACCCTGGTCCTTCGCCGGGACGGCGCTTCGCAACGGCTCTGAGCCTGCCCGGTGCGTCCCAGGACCCTCCTGGCTCTCTGTCTCGGAGTCCAGGCTGAGCGTGGACAGCTTGAGCTTTTCCGAGGGTGACAGCTGAATTTTCTTCCTCTTCCTGGTGTCTTCCCCCTCCTCCTCGGCCTGCCTGAAGCCGGGGGGTGCGGGCCCCTTTTCTGGAGGCCCTGGGGTGGGTTGCCACAGTGCTGCACCCGAGCTCCATTCCTCCTGCTGAGACCAGCCGTTGACCCCATCTCCTCGGCCAGCCCCAGGGTCCTGAGGCTGGGCCCTGCCTGCCGTATGGGAGGAGACGGGCCTTCCCATATCCTCCGCCAGCACAGTGCAGGGCAGAGCAGCAGGTTGCTGCATGTCTGCCATGCCAGCGCCTCTGTCCTCTCTGGCTGGGACGCCGCCCTCCCTGGCTCCTGCAGCTCCCTCCCACGGCTCTGAAGGCTGATCCGCTGCCAGCTGTTTCGGGAAGGCGGACGGGCTCCCAGGAGGGCCCTGCTCATCAGAATCCACTCTCAGCTTTGCCGCCTCAGTGGCCAAGCCCAGGCTGCTGGTGTCGGAGGGAGAGCAGAATCGGGCGCCCTGGGAGGGGTCCTAGCAGGGGCCAAATGCCGAGGGTTAGAAGCGCAGCTGGGAAGCCGCCATGGAGAACTGCATTTGCTAGCTTGTTACCAGATCAGCCCAGAGCCCATTTATTGCTTTGCTACTGGACAGGGCTAAATCTGCAGGGACGGGCCCAGCCGGCCAGTGCTGGACACATCCCCAATGGTGCAGCTGCGGCGGGGGTCCCACTTACCTCATGTGGTGCGGCCTGGGACCCGCTGTCCGGCACCTCCATGCTACGGGGGCTGGAATAGTGCAGCATGCAGTAGAAGTGTCCTGGGGAGGGAAACCAGGCAGCGTCATAGGAGGACTCGTGGGGATGCTGCCAACTCGCACTCAGCCCCATGCTCTCATCGCTATGGATCAGATTCCTCTGCTACCCTCCCTCGCCTTTACCACAGGTTTACCACCACTGATTTCAACGGGCCGACTTAGTGGGCAGAGGCCACCGCCTTCCACAATGGTCAACAGCATCTCATTGTTACCTTGTCCTCCCCCATCTGACGTCCCTTGTCTTATACTGAGCCCCTGCCCCAAGGAGCTTACAGTCTGTCTCTCTGCTCTGTTTGTACAGCACCTAGCGCAATGGGGCATGACTGGGCTCCTGAGCCCTGAGGCCATGCAAATAATAAATAATCAAAGCTGAGGGGTAAGGGTAGGGTAGGGTCAGGATCTAGGGTTGCAGTAACAACCACCACCTGGAGGGGATCAGAATAAAAGAATTAAGAGAAATGGAGCAACCTCCTGCCTGTATTAGATTAACAGCGGAATCCGAGGGGAGGTGGCAAAAATGGGTTGAAATGGATTAAATATATAAATATTATAAGTCACACGACTTTTCTAATCAGGATTCGTCTGCTTACTGCAGCTCCCCTCCTACACTGCGTCAGCTCTGCTGTGTTCCTCTCTCTTTGTTACTGTCTCAATCCTTAGGGAAGAAAACAATGTGTCCGTTCAGAGATTCTGGTTATCCCAAGAGTAACTACATTAAACACACAAAAGCAGCTTTTATAAACCCTACAGCCAGCAGAAATGTGCCATGTGGCTGGTTTTTAAACTATTGTCTACTGAAAACAGTTGTTTTTAAGCAAACATCCCCCTGCCATTGTTTGACAGGCAAATATCTCCCAGGGCTAAAAACCTGGGCAGGAAACTGACGAAGGGTTTGTCTACTCTGGAAAAAAAAAAAAAAGCGTATTCATAACTCATGTTGGCTAACTCAGGTTAAAATTGGAGTGTGGACCCAGCATCTCAGGTTAGCCGCTTGAGTCCAATCCCAGGCGGCCCGATGGGCTTTACCCTGAGCTGCTAACCCAAGTGAGCAGCCCAGTTGTTGCATCTTCACGCTGCTTTAGCCCAAATTAAAGAACACAACTTTTGTGCAATACAGACATACCCTCAAACAAAAAGGAAACTGACATTGGCTGGTTCTTATCGGCCACGCTGCAAGAAATGCAAAGATTCGGGAAGCAAACAGCAGGAACAGTGACAGGTAGACTGGATTTTACAGCTCTCTTCCTTTTTAAAAGCCGCAAGTTCTCAGTAAGGTAGGTGAAGATAGTGGTTAATCACATGATTTTAAGTGGACGCTTTAAAGCAGGCTGTAAACTTAATGGAGCTGGGAGGCGGAAGGCCTGCATTTCTTACTGCCCCAGTCTTTAACTCGGACCTTCCTCCCCACAGCTGGTCTCTGCTAGTCACATGTGTTTTTGCACCGATGTAGCATTAGGGCAAGTGCCATACAGAATATCCTACATGGAATTGCTGGTGCTCTGCCATGATGAATAGTTTAGTGAGTTCATAAAACTCGGCGAATACGAGACTAAGTCCCTGGAATTTTAAAGTAGGCAGCGGGTGGGAAATCCCGATGAAGACACCGGCACAACCCTTTGCGCAGAGCAGACAGGGCCTTGGTTACGTGGTTCTCACGTACTCAGCCACATGGAGCCACCTTTCCGTTGGGATAGGTGGACTCAGCTGACTCAAGACTGGCAGGGCTTGTTACGAGGCAGCTCTGGGAGCTGCCTGGCTGGATCACGAAGCCCAGACTGCCCCAGGCCTGTCGTTTCTCAGGGCTCGTCTCTGTACCCAGCCCTGTTCCTGGGACCCACCGTCATCCTCGTCGAAGGCGAAGTCCCCCAGGCGCAGCGTGGTTCCACACTGATGACACTGGAAGCAGCCTCGGTGGAAGAAGTGCCCCTCGGCGCTGACCCGCTCCAGGATGTACACCCGCTTGCCGCAGAAGTAACAGGCGTCGCTGCTCTCCGTGGGGGAGGTGAGCGAGCTCTGCGGAGGAAGCCAGACAGCCTTGGGGCCAGGCCAGCAGCTGCCCTGAGCTACTCACTCGTAACCCTGATGGGCCCACCCGAGTGCCAGCTGCCCGTGAGGCCCGAACTGTGCTGGGCTCCCTGTTTGTGAGTTTGGACTAGGGCTCCACCCCCGGCTTGCCACAGCCCTGAGGGAGGTTGTGACAGCTCCGGAGTGGGGATAGCAGAACCCGGCATAGGAACACAGGCAGGAGGATGGAAATGGCTAGTCACTGGTGGAGAGGAGCTTAGAGGGGTCCCTCCCTGCGAGCATGGCTTTGCACAGCCACATCCCACCCAACCCTACCTAGTACAGCCCCCCCGGGGCCTGGCACTACGGGTCCATCTGCACTGGGTCGGGAGGTGTAAATTCCAGCTAGAGGAGACGTACTCGGGCTAGAACATAGCCCCGCTGGGCCAACAGGCTCCCCTGCCAGGTACATTCCCCCTTGAGCCTCTAGGCACCTCCTCAGGTGGCCAGCCCCTCCTGCTGCATAGACATCTGTACTCCGTTTTTAGCACACTAGCTCAACCCCGGCTGGAGCGGGTACGTCTCCTCGAGCTGGAATTCACATCTTCAGCGTAGATGTCCCCTCACCCACTGCAATGCTCGGCTCCGCTCCTCGAAATACTCCAGGCACCACCAGTCTGGCCCAGATTCAAACCAGCGGCGCAGGGAGATGGCTCCTTGCCTCAGGACCCACCCTTGGAGCTCTTTAAACTGAGCTGGGATTTCCCTCACAAGCCCCCCAGCCCTGTCACAGCAAACGCAGGCGATGCCTGGCCACCCGCCCAGCCACCCCGGCTGGTGTGACAGACGGTTCCTGGGAAGTGGAGACTAACCTGCAGCCTGCCCAGCGTGGAATCGGAAGCGCTGGTCTCGGTGGGTTGAGGCTGCTCCTGGCGGTTTGTCCCCCGGCCAAGGTCAGCGATGAACAAGTCGCCTCCCACCCCTGATTCCACCTATACAGCAACCCAACGGGGGAAAGCGAAACACATGACTACGGCCAGCGAGCGGGCCAGCAGCCTCTGCAGTAACTATTACAGGAGCCCCTCCCTTAAATGCGTGTCCTTGGGCCAGAAGGGGCTTGTGGCCTGCACATGCATGTGTACGATCTGTCGGCCATGATCTGATCCATCCAGACATTGCACACGTGTTCCTTGCACAGCCACGGGACTCAGAGCATCACACTCACCCACACGCTGAAGCAGATGCCCACGTGCCCTTCTGGAACTGGGGCAATGGCTCCAGAGAAGGCGAGGAGATTAATGGACACAGATTTCAGTGCCTAGATGTCAGATCATGGGCTGGTGCCTGGACATCACCCCCTCTACACTCTCCATAATAAAACTCCCTCCAGCGCCGGTTCCCACCGCTCAAGGCATCCAGAGAGGCCACTGCTGAGCAACGCAAAGCGTTCCCTTCCCTGGGACGCAACCTGCTGCCCTCACAGCGTGACAAGCCCCGGGGCCCAGGTCTTTCATACGACATCCCCCGTGTCCTAGCTCCTAAACTGGCCCCGGCCACATATGCTGACGGGAGCAGGGAAACTCACCCCTGCTTCTCTCCTCGTCCTCTTGGTCTTGGCGTCCTGCTGGGCACTGTCCTGAAATCACAGACGGGGCTCCCTGAGTGAGACGCTGCGGCAGGAGGACGCTCTGGGCCTATGGTAGAGCCGTGTTCGTTCCTCCGCTCCCCTCGCACCAGTAGGGTCCCCCAGCCCACCCGGGGCAGCTCAGGGAGGGAACAGTGCCAGGTCACCAGAGCCAGCTGCAGGCATGTGTGTTACCAGGAGTGGGTTGGCTCAGGGTGCCGGACACCTCGTCCAGGACCTCGTGAGCACCTGGGCCGTAGACGGGGACAGCACCCGCTGTGTAGCGGGAGACACTCGGAGCATTTACCTGGTTGCGCTTGCGAGTCAGACTCAGACTCTTCTGGAGCTTGCTGAGGAACAGGATGGCTCCCCGGGTGCTGGGAGGAGCTAGCAGCTTCCCCACTCTCTCCTCTGGTTCTGCAAGGGAGAGAAAACAGGCTCGTGACTGGGTCCGGGCCCAGCCTGGCAGCTAGCGCACGGGCCGGCCACGTTCCTCGGCAGGATGCCACGGAAAGGGAGCATGTGCCATCTCAGCCGCAACCCCTCCAGCCAGCGGAGGAGGGGGGCAATCTTCAGGCCTCCCTAGAGCTGCGAATTGCAGCGTGCAGATGCGGGAGCTGAGCGTTTTGTGTTTGATAGCTGGGCTCCCTGCCAACACAGGAGAGGCCAGGATTCAAGTCCAGCTCTCGCTCCAGAGGCTGGCAGGTGCGCTGGAGGTAACAGCCTGCCCGGGGAGCTAATTCTGCAGGGTGCTGGGACCTGCCTTGCTGGCTCGCAGCCCGCTCCAACCACGAGAGAGACTTGCACTGCACAGGGCCTCGACTAGGTTCCCAGAGCAAGGCAGAAGAACCCCTCCCTCCAGCCCCCCAAAACAGGATCATTCCGCCAGTGGCTCCTCCTCTGTCCGCACGGGGCAGGGTGCACAGCCTGCCCCACAGGTCACATAAGCCCCCAGGGTTGGGGGAAACTCAAATCGAGATGGGGAAAACCAACTCCATGATCCCCACTGTCCATTTCAAACCAGAGAGTCCCCTGCAAAGGGAATCGCTCAGCAGCCAACTCCAGAGTCCAGCCCAGCGCCCCCCGGTCCTTCCCACCCTGACTATCCTGACCATGGCTGGGGGAGAGCAGATGCAGGGCTGGGAGCGGATACCCCCAGAGATCCAGCCCTGGAGCCCCTGAGGATCCTCACTTGCAGAAGACTTGAAGGCTTCATAGAACTGGCTCAGGTAGGTGATGAGTCCGAGCTGGTTGGACTCGGCCACGGAGGCCATTTCAGTGCTGGAGAGGACGGGCGGGATGCCTAGCTCCTGCTCGGCGATGTCCAAGGCCATCTGGTTGTTCTTGATGGGACTGTGCTGGTCCAGGGAGTTGAAATCTCTAGGGACAGAAACAGGGTGTCAGGCTGAGGGGGAGGGAAAGCCGGCGATGCCTGCTCAGGAGCTAGGGCGGCCAGGGGCGAACCCGGTTCAGATTTCCCCCTCCTTGTCCGGTGAAGGAACAAACTAAGCACACGAGAGTCAGGCAGCTGCACGCCTGCCTCATGCCCCCCACGCTGACCGCATATGGAAGCAGCCTCTGTGGAAGAAGCACCCCTCGGCACTGGGCGGGGGGGGATCATCCATTGGGCCAAATACAGCAACATTCAGCAAGGGCGGGGGGGCCAAAGGTCAGGTTGTGGCGGGAACTAGAGGCTTGGGGGTGCAGGGTGGGGTAGTAGGAGGCACCATCCAGCCGCCACGAAACACACATCATCCCCCCCCGCAAACCGGCACCTAGGAATTCCCAGCGGCAGCCACCGCAGGGACACACACGCTCCCAGCCCGGGGCCAAGTGTTGTGTGGCAGCCCAGCCGGGGTCGTCCTCCCGTCCCCAAGCCACGGGGACAGGAGCCTTACAGGAGGTTGGGCCGGAAGCGGTGGATGAGGGCACACAGGGCCAGGCCGCTTTTCCAGGAGTGCGTGAAGTCCGTCACCGTGACGCCGCGGTAACCCGCCGTGTGGGTCTGGCACCAGCTCAGGAGCTCCTCGTAGGCCCTGCCGACGTCTGGAGGAGAGAGAGGATAAGGCACGGGGCTGGGACTGGGGTGGGGCACAGCTGTAAAAGGGAGCAGCCAGGGGATCGGAGCTGGGAAACCTACAATCACCTCCATCAAGGGCCTTGGGGGGCAGGGGGCAGCAGGTGGGTCGCTTCCTTGGGCCGCAGAACGTGGGAGCAAGGGCATAGGGCTCATGGAGAGGACGGGGAGACCGTGTCTCCTGTTAGCTGCTGCTGAGGCGACAGCGTGCCCAGACTCAGCCTGCCAGCCCAGCCGAGGACAGGTTCAAGTGGCTCCCAAGGCCACCTCCCAAAAAATGAGGGAAGAACTGCTCATGTCCCCTCCAGGGAGGGAGCCACAGTCCCCATGCCCGGCTCCCCACCCCTCTGCAGCACTCGGACACTCTGGCCCCCAAAGGCTCCTGGGACGCTGCTGGGGTGAGCGGAAGTGGGGCAGGAGGAAAGAGGGGGCGCCCTGGGGAGGAGAAGACAGGAGAGGATCTAAAAGAGGAGCCAGAGGGTGCACAAAGTCCCACCCCGGGGGCACCAAGCCTCAGCCAAACGCCCAAGGCTTGGGTATAAGCGGGCACATGGAGAAAGGGCGCCAGGAAAGTCAGCGATAGGGGTGGAAAGCCCGACAGAAAAGGGAGCAAAAAGTCAGGCAGGCACCCAGCACCGAGGCTGGGTGGTGGGGGAAGCTCCACCAGCCGCTGCTTCTCCAAGGTGAGGAGGGCGATGCATGCACGGGGTGGAAAGCAGGTCTGTGGGGGGATCCGTCCAGTTGGACGCCCAGGGGTGGGCCCCCCAGACTTGCCTGTGCTCTCACGACTGTTTCTCTTCTTATGGTCGATCTCGATCATCCCCACCACATACATGTCACGGACCTGCAGAGACAGACACCCCGAGAGCGGTTACTGACATTGCAGGACAAGGCAATCTGCAGAAGAAAAGGCCTCCGGTCCCGGTGAAGGGAGGTCAAAACCCCAGTAGAGGGAACACAAGGAGTGTGCGGCCCTCTGACAGAGCACCCAGCCATGCCCTCTCTCCTTCTGAGACCAAGCTGGCTAGCGACCTGTGCAGCTCACCGCTGGCTCTTCCCCAGAGCTGGCTGCATTCGCTTGCTTACTGGGCCTGTGCACAGTCAGCTGCATCGTGGATTCATGGTTCATTCCTCTACTACCCACCGGCTCTCAAGCTGTGCAGATATACACCTGTCCCTGGGGCAGAGGGCAACAGCCGGGTGGAATCAATATGGGGTGTGAGGTTACAACTTGGATTATCCCATCATTCCTATGAGAACAGAGCAGAGACCTCACTCCGTGTTCAGTTCCCAGGAGTGTGCAGCGCCATGTCGGCCAAGTGGACACAATTATCCCTTGGTGGAGGTAACAAACCAGGCAGGGAGAGAGAAATGGCTTTAGGAACAAGGGCTGGTGCTTCTGACACCAGCCGCAAGGAGCCCCGGCAGGGCGGGATCTCCGTCTGGCCTGGACGAGTTACCTGGTTGGGCTTTATGGCTTGGAGGTTGATGTTGCGGTAGCGAGTAGTAGGGTCAATGCTGTACTGGCTGGTGTTTTTGTTGGTGTTGTCGGGGGACGTTTGAGACAGCTGCTGGTAGATGCTCTCCCTGCACAGAGGAAACGAGCCAGGTTAAACACGGACGTTCCTCCGCCACTGATCTCAAAAGTGAGGAAGGTAAAGGAACGGAGGGTTCAGAAGAGGAAAATAGAAAGGAGCATAAACTTTGGCAAGTCAAGTGGGAAAGCATCATGAGGCAGGCCAGGAGAGGATTGGGAGAGCAAGTAGCTAAAGATGCAAAAACCAACAGTGCATTTTTAAAGTACATCAGAAGCAGGAAGCCTGCCAAACAGTCAGTGGGGCCACTGGACAACCCAGGTGCTAAAGGAGCACGTGAGGAAGACGAGGCCGTTGTACACGAGCGAAATGAATTCTTTGCACCGGTCTTTGCTGCAGAGGATGTGGGGGAGATTCCCACACCTGAGCCATTCCTTTTAGGTGACAAATCTGAAGAACTGTTGCAGATTAAGCAGGGTTTGGAATAAACTGATAAATTAATCCATAATAAGTCAGCAGGACCAGTTGGGATTCACCCAAGACTGAAGAAATTCAAATCTGAAATGGCAGAACGACTACCTGTGGTATGTAACCTCTCGCTTAAATCAGCCTCTGCACTAGATGACTGGAGGATAGCTAATGTAACACCAATTTTTTAAAAAGGCTCCAGGGGCAATCCTGGCAATTACGGGCCAGTAAGCCTGACTTCAGTACCAGGCAAATTGGTTGAAACTATAGTAAAGAACATAATTATCAGACATATAGATGAACATGATATAGAATCATAGCACTGGAAGGGACCTCGAGAGGCCATCTAATCCAGTCCCCTGCACTCATGGCAGGGCTAAGTATTATTTAAACCATCCCTGACAGGTGTTTGTCCAACCTGCTCTTAAAAATCTCCAATGATGGAGATTCCACAACCTCTCTAGGCAATTTATTTCAGTGTTTAACCACCCTGACAGTTAGGAAGTTTTTCCTAATGTCCAACCTAAACCGCCATTTCCTCTACAATTCAAACCCATTGCTTCTTGTCCTATCCTCAGTGGTTAAAGAGAACAATTTTTCTCCCTCCTCCTTGTAACAAACTTTATGTACTTGAAAACTGTTATCATGTCCCCTCTTGGTCTTCTCTTCTCCAAACTAAACAAACCCAATTTTTTCAGTCTTCCCTCATAGGTTATGTTTTCTAGACCTTTAATCATTTTTGTTGCTCTTCTCTGGACTTTCTCCAATTTGTCCACATCCTTCCTGAAATGTCTCTCCCAGAATTGGACACAATACTGCAGTTGAGGCCCAATCAGCACGGAGTAGAGTGCAAGAATTACTTCTCGTGTCTTGCTTACAACACTCCTGCTAATACATCCCAGAGTGATGTTTGGGGAAGAGTGAAGACAGATTTTGTAAAGGGAAATCATGCCTCACCAATCTATTAGAATTCTTTGAGGGGGGTCAACAACCATGTGGACAAGGGTGATCCAGTGGATATAGTGTGCTTGGACTTTCAGAAAGCCTTTGACAAGGTCCCTCTCCAAAGGCTCTTAAAAACAAATTAAGCAGTCATGCGGTAGAAGGGAAGGTCCTCTCATGGACCAGTAACTGGTTAAAAGACAGAAAAAAAGGTAGGAATAAATGGTCCAAAGCAGACTGCAAAGAGCTACAAAGGGATTTCACTAAACTGGGTGACTGGGCAACAAAATGGCAGATAAAATTCAATGTTGATAAATACAAAGTAATGCACAGTGGAAAACATAATCCGAACGACACAGATCAAATGTTGGGGTCTAAGTTAGCTGTTACCACTCAAGAAAGATCTTGGAGTCCTTGTGGAGAGTTCTCTGCTCAACGGGCAGCAGCAATCAAAAAAGCAAACAGAGTGTTAGGAGCCCTAACGAAAGGGATAGATAATAAAAGAGAAAATATTATAATGCCACTGTACAAATCAATGGCCCACCCACACCTGGAATACTGTGTGCAGTTCTGGTCACTCCATCTCAAAAAAGATATATTCGAATAAGAAGAAGTACAGAGAAGGGCAACAAAAATGATTAAGGGAATGGAACAGCTTCCGTGTGAAGAGATATTAAAAACTCTGGGAAGGTTCATATTAGAAAAGAGACGACTGGGGGTAGGGGGGAGAGATGATAGAGGTCTATACAATCATGACTGGTGTGGAGAAAAAGTGAAGAAGGAAGTGTTGTTTACCCCTCACATAACACAAGCACTATGGGTCTCCGGATGACATTAGTAGGAGCGGGTTTAAAACAAATATAATGAAGTTTTTCTTCACCCAACGCACAGTCAACCTGTGGGACTCGTTGCCAGGGGATGGTGTGAAGACCAAAAGTATAACTGGGCTCAGAATTAGATACGTTCATGGAGAATAGGTCCATCAATGGCTATTAGCCAAGACGGTGAGGGTGTCCCTAACCCTGCAGCTGCCAGAAGCTGGGAGCGGATGACCAGGGACAGATCACTCAAAATTGCCCTGCTCTGTTCATTCCCTCTGAAGCACCTGGCACTGGCCACTGTCGGAAGACAGGATAGTGGCTAGATGGACCATTGGTCTGATCCAGTCTGGCCGTTCTTATGCTCTTAAGAGCTCAGAGTGTGAGTGATCTAGACAGACACCACAGCTCTAAAGACACAACCTGCAATCAGGCGCTTCCTGGCAGTCAATGGTCTTGAGAAGGGCTGAATTTAGTGCTAAGCAAAGGTGCCAGCTTGAGACCAAAGTCCTTTATTTGTCAGCAGGAACAGTGCAGACTTCCCCCACGCCCGAGCCCGACCATGCAGGGACCCCTCCAGGAGCCAGAAGGGAACTCAGTCACTCCTTGCCCTCTCTGTTGAGGCTGCCGTTGTGCATGTGAGTTGTGCCACACAGACACCTGTCCACTAGGAACTAGACAGACCCAACTCAGTTCACACAGGGCACCAGACAGCCACCGTTACTGCCCTGGGCCAGATTCCGGGGGGTGATCTAGAAGTGAAAGGCTCCACATTGCCCTGACCCAGCCCCTCACAGCAGCCACGCTTCCTAGGTCTCTTCCTTGCAGGGGGCTCAAAACAGCTGAGCCACATGGATCTAAGGACGCCTTGTGCTCTGAGCACCTGATGTGCCGTATCCTTCCTGCTGTACAAAGGCACTAAGTTCTCCAAAGCAGGGATTGTCTTTACATTTAAGAACACGGGGATTGCCAGATTAGGGGTCCATCTAGACTGGTATCCTGGCTGCAACAGTGGCCAGCACCTGCTGCTTCAGAAGAAGGTGCAAGAACCCTGCAGTTATGGGATTACCTGCCCCCAGGGGAAGTTTCCTCCTGACCCTCTATCGTTAGAGGTTGGCTTGTGCCCTGATGCATGAGGGTTGATAGCTTTTGTACTGCACCAAGCAAACACACACAATCTGGAACCCGTGAACAGCCCCCGTCCCCACCCTTGCAGGAGTAGAGTCCTCACCTCTCAGCCAGAAGGTCCAGTGGGGAGGTTCCTGCTGCCCATCTTTTCACCATCCAGGCAGTGTCAAAGGCGGCCAAAAAACCCCGCGCCACACCGGTGCCCAGCGGCCAGAATGGCTACAAAACACGAGACAGAGAGAGTGGAGGGGATGGGAGCTGCACATGTGTTCAGTAACCCTACGGGAGGATTTTCAGAGTCCTGGCTGAGGTCCCTGGCACACAACAGCCTCCAGCTTCGAGCGCAATTGAACGCACAAAAACCAACCTGCTCCTCAGATCCGGAAGGTTGGTGCTGTGATCGGGAACCACCCAGGCTGGTTCTCAGGGGTGGCAGGTTTGTATAATTTTTGGTGGTGCCCAGAATGGGTCCAAGTCCTGTCCCCCCCACCAGACACACACACCTGCCTAAGGTTCTGGGAGGGAGTTCAGGTGTGGGAGGGGTGCGGGCTCTGGGAGGGAGTTTGGGTGCTGGGTGCAGGCTCTGGGCTGGGGCAGGAGGTTGGGGTGTGGGAGAGGGTGAGGGGTGCAGCCCTTACCTCGGGCACCTCCCAAAAGCGACCCACACACCCCTCTTGCAGTGGGTCCTAGGCAGGAGGGCCAGGGGTCTCTGTGCACCGCTGCCCACAGGCACCGCCCCCGCGGCTCCCATTGGCCGCAGTTCCCAACCAATGGGAGCTGCGGAGTCGACGCTCGGAATGGGGGCAGCGTGCGGAGACATACACACACACACCCAGGGCCGTGCTGGCCCCTTCCGGGAGTGGCACGGAGCGAGGCTGGGCAAGAAGCTGCCTTAGCCCTGCTGTGCTGCCGGTGGTGGCGGCAGGGGGCCCCCGGGGCCCTTTTAAATCACCATGGGGCAGCAGGCAGGGCCGGGGGACAGACTGGTGGAGCTGGGCCCCCGGGCCCTGAATATTCCTGGAGCACAGGCAGCATGGGCCCATATAACTCGCCGCTGGTTCTCACACAGTGCTCAGCATTCACACAGCTGCTGCCAAACTGGGTAGCTGCCAACGGAAGAAGTCAGAGCTGCAGGTCAGCAGAGGGAAGCATGCATCTGGGGGGCTCCTGCTTCAAGCCTCTCCCCTCCTTACTCCCACCCCTGACCTCCGAAAAACCAGAACCTGGGTGTCAGCCTGGGAGCTGAGCCCTCCCAGACAAAGGGCTGCTAGTGGACAGAGCCATGGGGCCCAGCTCGAGGATGGGACCCCAGGCTACAGACCAAACAAAGGGGAGAGATTAGAGGAGAGAGTCAGCTTGCTCCCTGGTTGGCCGGAAGGACGACCCTCAGCCTCACGATCCAGAGACAGCATCCAGCCCAGAGACTCAGCGGAGCCTGGGGCCCTGGGCAGGGTGCGGCTCAGAAAAGAAAAGCTTACTGGAGACATAGGCACAGAGCTCCGTGTGAAGCTGCCGAGTGAAACGAGGCCTGGACAATTTCCAAACCCCGGCCAGGCTCTGCCCTGTGACTCAGATGCAGCTTACAGGGACCCCAGGCTCCAGCGAGTTGCCGGGCAACACAGAACCCTGCCCGGTGCTGGGACCCGTAGTCTCAGCACTTCGGGGCCCACTGCCCAGTCATCTTTTGCACATGGACAGGGCTTTTTGCTAGGGATCTCTCAGCACTGCGCACGTTCACCAACCTGCTCGGCCTCACAGGGGTGGTCGTTATCCCAGTTCAACGGAGAGGGAAACCGAGGCGCGCAGGGGTGAATGTTCCGTAACAAGGCGGGGTCAGGAATGGCAACCCAAAGTCCTGACACTCAGCCCTTGCTCAAACTACTAGCCGGCTCCATGCTATATAAGGCTCCACCTTCGCTGCGAGTGAGGGGTGGGGCTCCCCTGTCCGTGTGCACGCAGTCACGCTAGCTTTCATCGAGCTAGCGTGAGTCTGAACAGCAGCACAGCCATGGTGGCGCAGGTCACGGCAGCAGAGCATGGCTTAGCCGGGCCAAGCATAAAGCCATGGCCTAAATCAGGAGCAGCCCTTGGGCTCCTGGCATGACACCCGCACTGCCCCAATTGCTACAGCACGTGTTTGAAGATGCTGTCTTGGGTTAGGGGAAGAATCACCACAGCTGGGAAACACGAGCATTGCCCTGAGCGGGAGTGGGGAGTGTGGCCGGCCAGTCTGCTGCCTGACGGGGAGAGTTAGGGTTTGCATAAACTCTGCCCCTGGGCTGGCAGCGCTGCCAAGGGGACACTCTCAGGGAAGGAGATGCCTCCAGCCTTGCAAGCTGAGGCTGCAAAGGGATCCTGGCCAGAGCCCATCCTCCCCTGCCCCCACACCTGTTCGTCTCTCGTTAGGCGGGCACTGACCTCCACCAGACAGTCTCCCACCAGCCCGATGAGCAGCCGGGCCCCGTGGCACTCGCGTACCAGGGCTGCGTTCTCCGAGCGGTTCATGCAGGTGAAGTCAAACATGTCGACGTCCGGGCAGTTCCGGTGGTTCAGAGCGAACTCCAAGTCAGGCAGCTGGTAGTTGGTGGAGAAGTTGGCGGCTTCCTTGGCATAGCTGAGGAGGGCTTCTTGACTGATGTTCTCAGCAGACAGCAAGCTCTCTATGTCCGCTTTGTCCTACGGGAATGGGGGGCAGGGTGTTACTCAAAAGGGGATTCCTGGCACAGGTGCCCAAAAGCGTATTTGTTTGTAAAGCAAAGGGATCACTTCACCACCTATCAAGATGCAGCCACCTCTGAGGTGGAACATGGCAGCTGAATAAGAGTACACAGCAACAGGCATGGGCAGGAAATATAAAGTTATAACTGTGGAAGTATAACATTGTATAAGTATAACATTGTATAAGGGGACATGCTGGATACATTGTATATGAGAGGGCATGCCAAAACATGTTACAAAGTATCTGAGGGAGCACACGTAGGGACAGTTAGCTTTTGAATGGAGAAGCAATTAAGATAGAGCCAGCACGTCTAAGAAGCAGGCATCAGAATGGAAGGTGTGAAGGGCAATTAGTTAAGTTAACTGGAAGCTGTTAAAGGAGATTGTTAAGGGTGGCAGGTAATTGAAGATACGTGACTGGTCTCAGGGATCTCGAAGGGTGGTGACTAAAATCTTTTTCTTCTTTTGTCTGTAACTTCTCTGTAACTTGTTCTCCAGCAAGCTGTATAAATTAAGAGACACAAGCCCCACTCGGGGGGCTCACTTCTAAATGTATTAGCAGAGCAGCTTTGCTAATAAAACAGAGTGGTCTGATAAATTGTGAGCCTGAGTCAAACTTTGACATAACGTATCCCACTGAAACCACAAGGAGCGATGTAGGTCAGCAGGATTTAACACCTGTATGGAAATTTGCCAGGACACACCCACTCCAGCAAGGAGTTCCATAGAGCGTTAGTGGTTGGCACCTGCGTTTTAGGTCTCATCTGAAAAATGGTCTTTCCAGCAGCACTCTACTCTTAGCACCAGACTGATGCACTGGCCCAGGGTACGTCTACACTGCAGCCCCTGAGCGTGACTGCAACTTGAGCTGTTTAATCTAGCTAGCTTGGGTACTGGAGCCCTGAAGCCATGGCAGCATGAGCTGTCCACACCCACCTGGAACTTCACACACTGAAACAGCTCCGCCGGGCAGGGACCCGAGCAACCTGCGTTAAAGCTAGCTCGGGTATGTCAGCTGGAGCGGCAGTCACTCCCAGTGCTTGTGGGCCAGCCATGCCCTAGAGAGAGAGAGAAGTGCCCCTCAGCGAATCCCCAGCACTATTTCTGTCCTCTGGAGGCCTCCCAGCCAGGCACTGCCCCCAGCCCTTGCAAGCACCGCCGGGATGGTAGCACAATGCACCACGCCTACACGTACATGTTCCTTATGTTCCAACAGGCTGGGCACATGAAACGCAAGCCGGTGCCCTGGTGAACTCAGCTATCTGGTCCCATCTCTCCCATCCCACGGCGGCCAGTCTCCTCCCCACGTCCACGCTGGGCCCCCTCACCTGGACAATGACCCCCTTTCTGAGCAGGCTCTGTTTTTTGGCCGTCATGACAAAATAGTGGGTGTCGTCTTTGTAGTAGACAATGTTCTCCAAGTCGATACCTGGCACGGGGCAAAGGTATAAACAGAGGGTTGAGGTGGAGCCGGGCCGAGAGAGCTGGCGTGAGAATGCCGTCCAAGAACAGGCAGCTGCCCTACAACCTGCTCCATTCACAGACAGACAGGGTGCGGGTTGTTGCAGCCCTGGGGGATGCACAGGGGAGGGGATTAGCTGACGGGGGAAGGCCCTGCCAACCTGTTTTGTTGTAGAGGTTCTGGAAGAACTGCTGGTTGTAGATGCGGGCCACACCGCTGATCTCGGCGACCTCCACCTCGGCCCGGCTGTGGCGGTTGACGAAGTTGGTGGTGATGCCGATCGCCAGCTTCCCACGCATCTCCTTCCGCTTGAACCCTGGGGACAGACACAGACACCGCGCCCGTCAGGCCTGCTGGGGCCCTTCCTAGCCCCCAGGAAAGGGGGCATTGGCAGCGCAGGGAAAAGCCTGTGGGGTGTGGAGGCAGAGAAGAGGGGTGCAGGCCAAATCAGGCTGGCGAGGGTCAGGACATACCCCCAGGGGCACAGCGTCCTTGTCTGCTATTCGGCTGCTCCAAGAACCACCCAGCCCGACATCTAGGGCGCTGCGTCTGGAGCAAGTGCCAGCCGTGGCAGGAGCAGGGTTTGAGAAGGGCCTGGACCAAGCCCCAGCTCTGAACCCCCCATCCTCCTTGGGCCAGCACCAAGCTAGCAATGTGCAGCCAGAGGGCAGGACCACGTACCGATTACTGAGCACTGAGGGGGAATCGCTCCCTGCCCCCAGGAGCTCCCGGCCCAGCACAGACGCTGGGGAGTGAGGGAAGCACCATTAGGAGACTGGGGGGACAGTGGCCCAGGAAGGGAGGTCCCCCGCTGTTTGGTTTTCTCAGGGAAGGGGCGGGCCTGGAGGCCAGGCAGTTCTGGGCTGTAGGGGCCCCGGTGCAAGCACTGGGAATGCCCCGCTGCATGATGCTACATGCATTTTAAGGCAGCAGCTGGCCAGCCCTGCAGCCACAGCCTTGCAGATGTTCGGGGCACGCCTCAGCGGGTAGCGTGAGCAGCGCCAGCTATCAGGAGCCGACCTGTCTCAAGGCCTCTTCTCCCCCTCCCCCGTTTCCCCCGCAGCTGCATTTCAGACCCTTCACGGTACAAGCCGTGGCTCCAAGCTGCCTGGCTCATGCACATGCCCTGCTCCAGAGAGCGCTGCATTTCCCCCCCTCCAGCCCGCCCCAGGCCGAGAGACTCCAGCCCCACTGGGTGGGGACCCACGAGGAACTGAGCCGAGAGAGAACGACCCCCATCCATTCCCACGCAGGCCCTGCAGCCTCTCTCTCCGCCCCCCTCACCCGTGAGAAGAGACTCGATCAGGGTCCCGGGGCCCATCGGCCCAGCTGACGTGACCAGAGGCTCCATTGTTTTCCCTTAGCCCGGCCACCCTGAGAAGGGTGGCGAGCACTGGCCCCTCCTCGGCCAATGCTGCTGGCCAGCCCCTGGGTACCGGGGGTGCGTCTGGCCCAAGAGAGGCCCCGCCATCAGCCCCCGAGCCCTGTGGGGACTGTACTTGCCCTCATGGTAGAGGAGAAGGAACATCAAGCAACAGAGGAGATGGAGTGCCCCCCGCCGCGCTCTAGCCAGGCTGGAAGGGAGGGGAACACGCTAGCTGCAGCTCACAAGGGAGCAAGCCCTCACCTTTAGGCACAAATTTGCCTCCTCCAGCTGAGATGAGGACGTCAAATTCATACTGCCCCACGGGAGAGGAGCTGGGCTGGAGCGCAGCCCTCCAGGCACCACCTGCGGAGAAAGACAATGGAGAGGGGGGCGTCGGAGGGGGCCTGAGCGACACCCCAGTATGAAAACTCCCCCGTCCCCCTGCCAGGAACGTTTATACATAACGAGGGGGGTGCGGTCTAGTGGTTTGAGCTCATGGCTCATCGTCAGGAGTTCTGGGGTCTAATCCTAGCTCTACCAGTAACTCACTGCATGACTTTGGGTGAGTCACTCCCCCGCTCCATGCCTCAGTTTCCCCATCTGAACAATGGGGATAATGGTATTGGCCCCACACCCCGGAGAGGGGAGGAGTTTGTGAAGCTGGATTGGCATTTGTGGAGGCACCGGTATCGTTATTTCAAATAAAACAAAAACCTCAGGGGACTGAGGGGAAATCGACCCACAGCTCAAAACCATGTCACGAGTGCGTTAGTCCTCTGCAGAGATTTCAGTCTTGGTCAGCAGCATTTAGCAGGCAAAGGGGATAAATCCCCCAACCCCTCCTCAACCTACGCTTAGTTGGTGTTGGTCCTGCTTTGAGCAGGGGGTGGGACTAGATGACCTCCTGAGGTCTCTTCCAACCCTGATCTTCTATGATTCTGTCTGGAGGCAGATCTCCCTGAACTCCAGGGAACAGCCTAGCCCTAGGTGGAGGTGCCAGCAGTGTGATGGGGCGGCTTGAACCCCTCGGTGTGATCTCAGAAAAGTTCACGCACACCTGGGGCACTTCTCTGCATCCCCCGACCCCAGGACAGCCCCTCTGCGATGAGCTGCACCGTCAGCACAGGACAGGCTGGATTTCAGCCAGTGACAGCTGGAATGAGTCCAGGCCACAAGGCTCCGGCTTCCCTACCCCGTCCGCTTCCCTTCTCTGCGGGGGGGATGAGCCCCTCAAACTGCACGTTGACATGAACTTCAACCCCCAGGAGCAAGGCGACCTTCAGGAGGATCAGCTGCAACTGTCGGATACCTGGAGAGAGAAAGACAGAGCGAGTGAGCAGAAATCAAAGCTCCCCAGAGCTCAGCCGCAGACAAAGCCCATTCGAGTCCATCCCCCACTCGGCTCCCCTGCCTTGTGGGTCACAGACTCCGACCACTCCCTGCTATCTGACCCAAGGCAGCTCCCTAGCTACTTGCCTGCCAGCTACAGACTTGGGGCCCGGACCTCTCCCCACCATGGGATGCAGGATGCTTTACCAGGGAGGGCAGCTGCTACTGCAGAATCCCCTGGAGCAGCGCTGGGGTGGGGGGACCCCTTTGATGTGCAGACACAGGTCGAAGAGCATGGGAGATGGGGCTCGGCCCCAGAAGGCAGGTGCCAGCTGTGTTTATTGTGCAGGCCGGGGGCAAAGCTGCCCTTGGTGTGAAACGGAGCGTGGGGGGAGCTGAAATCCACAGTAGCGTCTCCGGGGGCACGCTGGGATGGGGCTCCCTTTGGGACAGCCGGGCCCCAGACCCCAGCTCACCCAGCCACAACCACAGGGCACTTTGGCCATTCCACCAGCCTCCCCCACAACCCCAGCCGCAGGTGCCCCTCACTGCAACAATCCCCACAAGCCGCAACATGCCCCCGGCACAGCTCTGTCCACCCCCCCCCACACACACAACCAACCCCTGCCACAGCGCGCCGGGCACTGTCCTGTCACCCAACACCCACACACCCATTTGCGCCCGACATCCCTGTCCCCAGAGCTGTGCCCGCCCTGCTTCCCCAGCCCCACTCACTGATGTGATCCAAGGTCCCGGTGCAGAAGCGCCCGTAAAACTTCTTGGCGCCCAGCACCCGCAGGTCGTGGATGGTGAAAGGCCAGAGGTGCAGCACGTTGTTGCGGGAGAAGGAGTCTCTCTTCTCCACCAGCACGACGTGGGCCCCCAGGAAGGCCAGCTCGATGGCGGTGCGGAGCCCGCAGGGGCCTGCCCCGATGATCAGGCACTGGAAGGGGCAGTGTCAGAGCTGGGTGCCCGGGGCAGAACGCAGGGGGCTCCCCGCTTATAGGTCGGAATAAGCCCACCAGGTACCCCATTGCTGATCTCCTGGGACGGGCACGTCTGTCCCCCTGGGGGGCAGAAGGGCCTGACTAGCTGAGGGAGGGGAGACTAGGCCTGGCTGGGATCTCACCCGTGCAGCTAGCCCCGGATTCGAGCAGGGGTGAGCTACCCCCAGCACAAGCAGCAGCTCGGTGTGTCAGTCCTGTGGGTTTGCACCAGTGCAGCTATGCTGGGTGGTGTCCAATGAACACTCAGTGCCCGAGATGCTCGTGGAAGATCTCTTTGCAGACTCTCTGCCTGGGAAGCTCAGCCCTTAAAGGGGTACCACACACTGATGGCTGAATTCCTCAGCGTAGACAAGGAAGCCCCACGTTCCCCCTGCTGGGAATTCAGCGAGCTGAACCCTTGCAGGTTTTAAAACAATGTGTTTTAGTCTCGGTCCCAGTTGTTCTCATCCAAGGACAGATAATGGGGGATCTAATCTCTCCCAAGTTAGACTGAACAGCACCACCCCCTACTCCCCCCCAGCACTGACACTGCCTGCAAGGAAGCCATTAACTCCCTGTTCTCCACAAGGGGACATAAGCAGAGAGCTCAACCGCCCAAGGAATCAGTGTTGGGGCGTGGGAGTTCCTGGCTCCTAGCCCCCCACCCCTCCTGCACGCCCTGGGGCCTTGGACAGAGCAAACACGCTGTACGACCCCGGCCTAGCCAGCATGAGGGTTTCGGGAACACTCCCGCCTGGAGCACTAGTGGAGACAGGGTCCAAGTAGGAGATTTCCCGAAACATACTGGCACAGGCAGAGCTCACCAGGACGCTGCACCATGCCTGCCCTTCGAGCCAGGGGCCCGATTTGCATCACAGGTGGGGTTGTTGAACTGCCAAGACCTATTTATTCACAGTGTCAACATCGCAAGCCACTGCACATCCTATCAGGAGCAACCCAGGGTGCTCAGATACCCTGTCTGATCCGCTCAGCTCTGCCTGGAGAGGACAAACACTTCAGCCCTGAAGACAGCATGGTCATCACCTCGCTCTGGGCTCACCCCGCACCAGCAATGCGCCCCACGCACCCCCGGCTCTGACCTGAAATGTCTAGGTGCAACGAACCACAGCTGCCTTCAGACAAACACCACTGTTGACATTCGAACCCACGATTCCCCATACTGGAAGCACAAGCCCCCACCACTTGAGGTAAAAGAGCAGCTCCATTAGCTATAACTTAGTAGTAAGTTGTTACAGTTACTTGGACCTGCCACTAGAAGGAGGCAAATCACACAATTAGCCTGTGTAATACCTCCCCCTTGCTCTCAACAGGGGCCCTTCCCTGGTTATACCAGCCATGCCCTCCCTTCTCACCTTGGTGTTGGCACATGCCCTTCCCTGGTCATAGTCTTTGTGTCCAGCCTTCTTATCCAGCTTGCCCCACAGGTCCTTGGCACTCCAGTCGTTAAGGCAGGACTTGAGCTTACGGTAGAATGGCAGCTGGCCCTTGTGCTCCAGACCCAGCTGCCCACATAAGGCCTGGAAGCTGTCCAGCACCTCCTGGCAGTGGCTGGCATGGAGGAAGGTTTCGAAAAGGGAGTGAGCCGGGTTACCCTGCTCCCCATCTTGAGTGTTCATCCTGGGTACTCGGGGTCAAGAAGGGAGTCTGGAAAAGAGTGAGCAAAGCACAGACTGAGCGAGGGAGGCGCTACAGAGAAGCCACCTCTCAAACAACCCCCATTTCACAGACGTTACCCCAAGGCATGACACAGGGGAAGGGAAACCAGGACCACGGGCTCGCTGTAGCGGATCGGACCACATAGCCCGGTCTGCTGCCACTAGATAGCCAACCCCTGATGCTGCAGAGAAGGGACACACACATATACCCACACCGAAACCCACGATGTACCAAGCTAATTGTCCAATTATAACAGACCCCATTTGGGCAACGGCAGGATTTGAACCCAAGAGCTTCAGAGCTAAAAGCATGAGTGTCTACTGCTTGTGCCAAAAGATTAAGGCCTAATATAGCCTTCAGCTATGTTACATTTCACAGCTTACACACAAAGATGTTGGATAGAAACATCAAATACTCTGCTGGGAGGTTGCAAAAGAACACTGTTTTTATTCTTAGAATCCAGAAAGATAACACCGTGACATTCCCCTGGTGTTATCTGGACCAGTGATCTTCTAGGCCACTCCAGTCCTCGGCTCTGGGAGCCAGCCTTACCCTGCTCTGCTGCGAGACCCCCCACTCCTGGGCTGTTCACGCACTGCATCTCGCATGTAAGCTGCTCCCAGATACATGGGTGAGCACTTTTGGCCAGCCGCTGCTTGGATTGTGCAACTAAATGACACTAGCCAATATCTCCGGTCCCAGACACAACCCTAGGAACGTCCGTCTTGCACTGTCCAGTTATGCCCGCTGGATGCCGCAAGCCTATATGAGTTTGTCAATTTAACAAAGAAATTGATATGTACCAGACTTTGTTATCCCAAGGGGAGTCTCTGACATGCTTTAAACCAAACACACTGCTTCAGGTAGAATAAACAAACAAATTTATTAACTACAAAAGATCGATTTTAAGTGATTATAGATCAAAGCACAACAAGTCGGATTTGGTCAAATGAAATAAAAGCAAAACACATTCTAAGTGGATCTTAACACTTTCAGTGCCCTGAAAAACTTAGATGCTTCTCACCACAGGCTGGCTGGTTGCCCTTCAGCCAGGCTCTCCCCTTTGAGCAGCGCTTCAGTCGCTTGGTGGTGATGTCTGTAGGTGGAGGTGGAACAGAGAGAGAGAGAGAGCCTAGCAAACGTCTCTCCCTTTTATCATGTTCTTTTTTCCCTCTTGGCTTTGCCCCCCCACCTTTTAGAGTCAGGTGAGCATTACCTCATCATAGTCCCGCACTGACCCAGGGAAGGGGGGTGACTCACTCAAGAGTCCAACAGATCCTTTGTTGCTGCCTAGGCTAGTGTCCTTTGTTCCTGTGAGGCTTGGTTGGTCCCATACATGCCCTGATGAGGTGTGAACTGCCCCTCTGCTCCTGGAGAGTTTTGCCTGGGCTTGTTTAAAGCCATGAGGACACATTTTCAGCCTCGTAACTCTATACATGAAATTACAACCTATAACATTACTATAACAACAATGCTCAAGTGCATCATGAGCCTTCCGAAGACACCCAACATGACAAACTTTGCATTGGATACCACACAATCATATTATAAGGATGAACACGGGGGTGCAGGATGTTCCCCTGAAATACAGAGTGTCACAAACACGCAGCAACAAAAAACAGAGAGAGAGAGACAAAACAAAGGTTGCTCCCTAAGGCAGAGAGGCACAATTCACCCCGCCTTGTTCATTTCTACACTGGTTCTTTTCAGACTGACTCAGTGCTGGATCACACTGTTGCTACAGAGAGCCTTTGGCCTGCAAGCCGGATCAGGAACCCACACCCACCTTAAAGGGATAGCTTGCACTTCCAACACAAAAAGAAAAGGAGGACTTGGGGCACCTTAGAGACTAATAAATTCATTAGAGCATAAGCTTTTGTGAGCTTCATTGGATCACTTCATTGGATGCAACACAGTCTTCGATATGCCACAAGATAAAGATCCAGATCCTCTTCTTCCTGTGGCAGTGAGTTCCGCAACAACGTGCTGCACCTCTGGCCTTTCACCACCCACGACCTGCAGGTGCTGGGTGCCAAGAAGTTCTATGGGCGCTTCTGCACCGGGGCCTTGGACCACATCAGTGAGTGGGGCTAGGGAAGCAGGGCGGGCACAGCTCTGGGGACAGGGATGTCAGGCGCAAAATGGGTGTGTGGGGGCGGGTGTTGGGGTTGGGTGACAGGATAGTGCCTGGCACACTGCGGCAGGGGTTGGTTGTGTGTGGGGGTGTGGACAAGGCTGTGCCGGGGGCATGTTGCGGCTCTGTGCTAGCATCCGCTACAGGAAGAGCGGAGAGAGCGTAGGCTAAAAAGCTCTAGGCAGAGCGTTCAGATCTGGTGCACAGAGCAAGGCTCCTGTGGCCACATTTAGGCACCTGAATCTAAGCCACCCACACACTCCACCAACCTCCTTGGGAGCTGCAGATGTTCAGCCCCTCTGGATATCCCCTCTGGGATTTAGGAGCCAAGTGTGACAGTTCTGACCAGAGAATTGTAGCAATCAGCCTCTTCAGCAAGTCGGCTTCAGTGCTGGGTAATTTCTTGTGTGCACTGTGCACCTGAAACACACAAAGTGGATCTGTACACAAGTACACAAGTACTCCTTTTCTTTTTGCAAATACAGACTAACACGGCTGCTACTCTGAAAAAAGTGGATCTGGGGAGTTTCAAAGTCTTTTCCTGTGGCATCAGAGGGACCATTCTTCTTCCTCTTTATCACCCATTCAGTTTCGGGAGGGCAGGAGGTTTCCCTGCCAGACAGGGGCCCAGGGCTACTGCATGAATTTCTAAGCGGGCCGGACGTGAGTGGGGACCAGCCGCAGCTCCAGATTTCAGCAGCCTTGCAAAAGACTTCAGGCCCCTCTCAGTCCGCATCTACTGCATCCCAGCGGCCACCGACCTGGCTTCAGTGCTGCAGGCTTTATGGATATTGTGTATGCAGAGCCATGGGTGCTCATGGGTCTGAATAACAAGAGGGCAGAGCTCTCCCCTTACAATCTAAACAGCAGAGCGGATTTATGCCCCTCTCAAGCTCCCCAAGAGACCAGCTGGCTGCCAGCTGGGGAGGGGGAAGATTAGGAAAGAGAACAGAAAGCAGCAGAGGTGTCTGGAATCTACCCAAAGTGGGTGGCGGCTGGTGGTTAGAGTAAATGACTTTGTATAAGTTGCCCTTTTGCGCTGCCCACATCTGACTCCCCTTCCCCCCAGAATCAGCGGGAGTTTTGTCATCGACTTCAATGGGATCAGGAATCTTACCCCCTCCTCCAGCGCCTTCTGTTTAGCCCTTGTCCATACGTGAGAGTCCAGCCACCAGTTTAGCTGCCCCGGGGCAAATCCCCAGTGTAGACGGGCTCCGAGTTGCCATTTGCACTGGTGCAGCTTCCCCTGGTTTCAAGCAGGGCAGAGCTCTGCCGGCATGAATAGCACCTTGGCCTGACTGCAGTAGTGCAGAAACCCCAGCAAGCCCCAAGGCCTTTGTTTAGAGTTAACTGCTGCTCTGGGTGTTATCGGGATAAAAAATATTTCATACTCTTGCTGGAAGCTTGGAACATAACACTGCTTTATGTCTTAGAATCCAGAACAGTGGTTCTCAACCAGGGGTACGCAGGCCCCTGCGGGTACGCAGAGCTCTTCCAGGGAGTACATCGACTCATCTAGGTATTTGCCTAGTTGTACAACAGGCTACAGAAAAAGTACTAACGAAGTCAGTACAAATTAAAATTTCACATATACATACATTTATACTGCTCTATATACTATACACTGAAATGCAAGTACAATATTTGTATTCCAATGGATTTATTTTATAATTATATGGTAAAAACAAGAAAGGAAGCAATTCAGTCCTAGTGGCTATGACACTTTTTTATTTTTATGTCTGATTTTCTAAGCAAGTTGTTTTTAAGTGAGTTGAAACTTGGGGGTACTCAAAACAAATTAGATTCCTGAAAGGGGTACAGTAGTCTGGAAAGGTTGAGAGCCACTGATCCAGAACACACAAGAACCCAAAACAGAGAGAAACAAAGCAGGCTGCTCCCTAAACAGCAAGGAACGACCCACCCCACCTTACTGTAGGCTGGCTGGCCCCAAACTGACTCCGATGTCTGACTCTGATCGCATGCTCTTTGCCACAGAACCCTGGCCCCTAGCCTACAAGCTAAGGGAACACCCCTCCCTGCTCTTAAAATGATAGCTTGCAATTCCAACACAGTCCTCAATACACTACACTGGGTAGTACTGCAAACCCCAGCCTGTTATGTGTTCTCTCCTACCTCGGACACAAACTCACTGCCAGGCAAGTTCCAATTCCAGGATCTTTATTGAAGGCGAGACAAGAAGCACAAAGCACACAGTATAGTCTCTAAGGTGCCACAAGTACTCCTTTTCTTTTTGCGAATACAGACTAACACGGCTGTTCCTCTGAAACTACAAAAGGTGTTTCTTCCCCTCCCCTCCCCCCAGCCCCGCTCTCCTGCTGGTAATAGCTCATCTTAAGTGATCACTCTCCTTACAGTGTGTATGGTAACACCCATTTTTTCATGTTCTGTGTGTATATAAATCTCCCCACTGTATTTTCCACTGAATGCATCCGATGAAGTGAGCTGTAGCTCACGAAAGCTTATGCTCAAATAAATTGGTTAGTCTCTAAGGTGCCACAAGTACTCCTTTTCTTTTTGCGAATACAGACTAACACGGCTGTTCCTCTGAAACCTGTCAGTATTGTTTCCGGCTCTCCTGCTAAGCTTCCAGCCAGGGAATGCCTGCATTTGACTTGCAAATTACACAGACTTGGAATGGAACTGACAAGTGAAAGCAATCAGGATACAAATTAGGGGACTCCTCCAAGGAAGAGGCATTAGAAGGGATTGCCTCTAAACCCTTCCGCTGTCCTGACTCCTTTCCATTGAGTTTAGGGAGTAAAAGGTCTCATCTCTTTAAATTATTATTATTTAAACACTTACGTCGTGGTAATGCCTACAGCCTCCATTGTGCTAGGTGCTGTACAAATAATAACAGGTTTCAGAGGAACAGCCGTGTTAGTCTGTATTCGCAAAAAGAAAAGGAGTACTCTTTACATAATCAAGTCGGGCTATTTCCTGCATATGGCCACATAAACACCACCCTATACCGGAAACCTACTGACCGCTATTCCTACCTGCATGCCTCCAGCTTTCACCCTGACCACACCACACGATCCATCATCTACAGCCAAGCTCTGCGATACAACCGCATTTGCTCCAACCCCTCAGACAGAGACAAACACCTACAAGATCTCTGTCAAGCTTTCTTACAACTACAATACCCACCTGCAGAAGTAAAGAAACAGATTGATAGAGCCAAAAGAGTTCCCAGAAGTTACCTACTACAGGACAGGCCTAACAAAGAAAATAACAGAACGCCACTAGCGGTCACCTTCAGCCCCCAACTAAAACCCCTCCAACGCATTATTAAGGATCTACAACCTATCCTAAAGGATGACCCAACACTCTCACAAGTCTTGGGAGACAGGCCAGTCCTTGCCTACAGACAGCCCCGCAACCTGAAGCAAATACTCACCAACAACCACATACCACACAACAGAACCACTAACCCAGGAACTTATCCTTGCAACAAAGCCCGTTGCCAATTGTGCCCACATATCTATTCAGGGGACACCATCACAGGGCCTAATAACATCAGCCACACTATCAGAGGCTCGTTCACCTGCACATCCACCAATGTGATATATGCCATCATGTGCCAGCAATGCCCCTCTGCCATGTACATTGGTCAAACTGGACAGTCTCTACGTAAAAGAATAAATGGACACAAATCAGATGTCAAGAATTATAACATTCATAAACCAGTCGGAGAACACTTCAATCTCTCTGGTCACGCAATCACAGACATGAAGGTCGCTATCTTAAAACAAAAAAACTTCAAATCCAGACTCCAGCGAGAAACTGCTGAATTGGAATTCATTTGCAAATTGGATACTATTAATTTAGGCTTAAATAGAGACTGGGAGTGGCTAAGTCATTATGCAAGGTAGCCTGTTTCCTCTTGTTTTTTCCTACCCCCTCCCCCCCCAGATGTTCTGGTTTAACTTGGATTTAAACTTGGAGAGTGGTCAGTTTAGATGAGCTATTACCAGCAGGAGAGTGAGTTTGTGTGTGTATGGGGGTGGGGGGGATGTGAGAAAACCTGGATCTATGCAGGAAATAGCCCGACTTGATTATGTAAAGAGTTGTCACTTTGGATGGGCTAGCACCAGCAGGAGAGTGAATTTGTGTGGGGGGGTGGAGGGTGAGAAAACCTGGATTTGTGCTGGAAATGGCCCACCTGTTGATCACTTTAGATAAGCTATTACCAGCAGGACAGTGGGGTGGGAGGAGGTATTGTTTCATATTCTCTGTGTGTATATAAAGTCTGCTGCAGTTTCCACGGTATACATCTGATGAAGTGAGCTGTAGCTCACGAAAGCTCATGCTCAAATAAATTGGTTAGTCTCTAAGGTGCCACAAGTACTCCTTTTCTTTTTACAAATAATAAGTGACAGTCCCTACTTCAAAGAACTTACAGTCTAAAGTGCAAGTGTCTCTGGGGCGAAACACAGCAATTGCTTAACAGCGCAATGCAACATGGCACAAAACTTTGGAGGGGGGAAAGAATTCAGGATCCAATGAAAGTACCATGTTTACAAGGGGGCTTTTAAGTCATTATGGAGTTTATCAACCCCCAAGAGTAACGAGGTGCTCACTATTAATTCTTTTAAGCCCAGGGTCTCATGCAATGTAATTACCTGCTGTTTGTAGAGCCCTGGGAGCTCTTGAGGAAAGGCACCGAAGAAATACAATGCAGTTTTCCATCCACAACAGTTTTGCAAGGCAATCAGCCTCCAGAAGCAATGGGGTAATTGACTAGCACGCACAACGAGAAGTCCTTGTGGCACCTTAGAGATTACCTCTGCAGCAGTACTTGGGTTGAGCAATGCCGCCCTAGATTGAGGAGACATACCAGGGAGGCACAATCATCCCTTAGCATGACCACTGTGTCAGTGTAATATACTCATTTGGGGCAGATCTCTGCCCTGGCTCTTCTCCCACATCCCTAATCAATTCATTGCCAGAATGAGAACCATCTAGACACCTATTCAGCTTAGGACTTGTTTTTCAACTGGAGTGGTGGGAGTCCCTGACTTCTGAGATATCAGGGCCACAGAATCGGCGCTCTGCCCAAGGTGCTGTGCTCTGTGAGTTAAGGAAACATTTTATAGATGGGGAAACTGAGGCACGGAGAAATTAAGATTGTGCAGGAAGCCTGTGGCAGAGCTAGGAATTGAACCCCAGCTCTCTCCGGATTCCCAGCCCAGTGCCCCAGCATTCCCCCCCCGTGGGATGGCTTTTAAGCAGTAGAACATTGCCATAAGCTAGGAAGGAGCAGGCCCTCTAGCCTCGAAAGCATCACGCAGCACATACTTGAGCAATTATATTGTCTTCCCAGGGGCATGGCGTCACAGGGCCAAAGGCAGAGCGAGCAGCTAGCCAACATGCTCAGTAATCGCCGTGAGACACACTTCCTGCTGTGGTTTGTCGCTGTTATGAAACGTAATTTATGGCACACACAAAAATAGAACAATTCGCTGCCAAGAGGTGACTGGAGATACCTGAATCACTCAGGGCGATCTACAGCCCAATTAAAACCACATCAACCCGGGGGTGCTGGAACAATTTTTGTGATGGGGCTGCTGCTGATGGAAACCATGTATTTGGTGTTCGTTATTACCAGCTCAAGCCAGGGGGTGCAGCAGAACCCCTACCTCCAGCACCACTGCATCAACCAGTCGAGAGCCACGCACTGGTGTTGTCCCTCCTCTTCAGCTTGGAACAAACAGCGCAGGGCATTTCCTGGGGATTGAGGGCTATTTGGGGCTAGCTCGTTCTCATCCCCGTCTTTGCCCATCTGCTCTGCTCAGCCAGACAGCAATCGCCAGGAAATGAGTCACTGTGAATGCTGAACAATACAATGGGACAATGCAATGCACAAGGAAAGCACAATGGGAAAAGGCAGTTGGACGTTACAGCCTCCGGCCCAGATCCACAAAAGTCCCAGGTTTGGCTCCGTTGCAATCCACATACCACCCACCGTCCCCTGTAGGTTTGGCCTCTGGGCATGGGCACGGCTGCCTCCCTTAGGCACCCGGGACCAATCTCCCACCTAAGCCCCAGAGCGAGTCACAAACGGGGGGAGGACTGGGCGCTCGGCCAACCTACATTGCACATGCGGCCTGATCCAGAAGGCGAGCTCAGAGGCTGCAGCCCAGATCGGGTCGGGTCCCATTCAAAATCCAGCTGGGGACAACCCAGTGGAGCCACCCACCTTCTAAGTCTTATCCCCGGTGGCTAGAGCACTCACCAGGGAAGTAGAAGACTCGGGGTTAATTCCCTCCCTCTCTGGTCCAGGCCAGATCATTGTTTCATTATTTATCCACAGTGGAACAGCTTCAGCAATCGAGACTAAGGATCACCACATCAGACCATCTCCTAGCTCAAGGCACACTGGAGAGACCCCGGTTCAAATCCTCTCTCCCCCAGCAGTTCTAGGAACCTAGAACAGGGTCTCCGAGAGAGAGGGGCAGGGGTCAGCACACATCCCTCTCGTCGGCATCTCGCATTGGCCAGCTTGAATGCCCCCCACAGCATGCTGGCCCTTGTGGATCACATTCTGACACGCCTCATTTCCCCTAGTGATTGTACAGGGGCCCCGGTGCTTAGCTCCACTTTGTGGTTCACAGTGTTCCTGTGATTTTCTAGGTGCCTAAAAGTAAGGTGCCATGACACTGAGCGTTGCAAGCAGATCCAGGCCTCTGTCTACACTGGAACTGGCTTTAAACTCTTCTCCAGCAGCTAACCCAGTTCAGAGCACAGATTTGGCTGGGAAATACAAACGGGGCCAAATCACATTCTCATACGACCTAGTGCTGATACAACGCATTTCACTTGTCCATCCCAAGGAGCTTTCCCGAGGGTCGGGGGCAGTATAAAGCATTTTAGAATCTTAGGGCCACCATTTCAAATGAACTCAAGACCCATCCCTGGGGCCACATTGTCCCAAGAGTTCAGCGCCCCAATAAGGGCCTACATTTTTCAAGAGGGTGGTGAGTTCTTGTGAAAATCTGGCCCCCCACTGCGGGTGCAGCTGAGCTGCTGAACATCTGGCCCTGAGTGGGTAAGGTTTGGGTCAGATTCTAGTCTTAGTAACTCTGCTCAGTTACTCCAGACTCACAGCAGCACTACTGAGATCAAAATCTGGCCCCCCCTTCTAATTTTCCAAACTGGTTTACAACATACTATGGGGACAGGCCCGAACCATGTGGAGACGGAATTTTAAAGGAGTTCAGTGAGCATGCTGCCCAGTGTAAACAGCGAATGGCATTATATCAAAGTCACCAAGCCTCAAACTCCCCACCCCAATGGAAAGCAAGCTGGGTTACGCAGGGGAACAGTCTCTTTCATTTGCTTCTGGTGCCACTGTTTTGCTTTTCCCCTTCCGCCTCCTCGACAGCGTGAGTCGTTGTCAGACAGGGCTGTGATTCAAGGCCATGTTGCGTGTCTATCATCCTCCGGTTTTGCTGTGGTTAGGACAATAAACACGGAGAACGGACGGTTCTGGCAAGCCTCAAAGAGGGAATGAGTTGGATTTTATTACCAGCCTTGACTCATTTCTCTTAGGCCTCATGGAAGAAGTTGTGAAAGGTTTTTCAGAGATGCTGGATGCACACAGCATCCATTGTTTTCGCTGGGCTTTGGATCAGGCCCTTGGACTTTCAGAGGCTCAGGCTGAAAGGCAGTGTGATCCAGGGGATAGGGCACTGCAGCAGGACCCAAGAAAGCCATCTTCTAATCCCAGCTCCGCCAATTACCTTGTCCCACCCTTCATCTATCTTGTCTATGTAGAGCAGGGCATGTCCCTTACTGGGTGTTTGTACAGCACCTAGCACCATGGGGCCCTGACCTTGTCTGGGGCCCTCGAAGTCAGCGTTTCTCAATGACCGGTCCGTGGACCAGCGCTGGTCCCTGAGATCTCTCTGACATAGTCTAGGAAGACAGCAAGCCGGTCCCTGGTATCAAAAAGTTTGGGAAACACTGCTCTCTGTAATAATCTATACCTCTGAACACCAGGCCCTGAGTCTTTAGCTGGGATCTGATGGAGAATGTGTTGTGGCTTGTCAGACCGGCCCCGGGAACAATGAATAACTGACGAGAGGCAGGAACAGTAATTAGATGGTGGAAGAGGCCAGGAAAACCCCACACAGAGGACATGGGCTCTGAGTGACCGAGGCAGAAAATGTGGGTTCAAATCTACATGTAAAACTGGACAAAAAGACATCACTCTCCCTTCACAGGGCAGTGCTCACGGGAGCGTTTCGCACTCATTCCAGGTGAGGTTACTTAAAACCAGGGGGGATTCTGACGACCCAGTGTTCTGCCAGGATGCGGGCACCCCTTCCCCGACTCTTTGGGCGTATCTGCATGCCAGCCGGAGGCGTAATTTCCAGCGTGGGTAGATGCACGCTAATGCACTGAGAATAGACCTCTAGCTACAGTGGGGTGAGTGCTGGCTGCCTGAGTACAGTCCTTCCCAGGGACCCTAGGCACTGACTCGGATGCTAGCCCGTCCCACCCCGGCTACTCTTCTACTTGTATCGCGTTCGCCCGATCAAAGCTAACATACATGCGTCTACCCAAGAAGGGAATACACCCCCATCTCCAATGTAGACGCACCCTATGTCTGTCTAAAATATTGAGTTCACAAGCAGTTCAGAGCAGAACCACTGTCACTCCTCTAGGTTTGTGTGGAAACCCTCAGTCTTGGTTGGAGTCCACAATAACAACACCACTCTGAAGTTCAGCAGAGAACTCCCTGTGGTTCCTCTTTGTTCAGCTGGGAAAAAAAGAAAGAATTGGTTTATTGTTGAGTCTTGGAGGAGAAAAGGGGACTGGATCCTCAGAGCTACCAGAGTCAGGAACAGAACCCAGGGGCTTCAAGGCACATTAATTTCCCTGTCCCTCCATCTTTCTATCTCCATTTCACAGATGGGAAAAGTGAGAGAGACAGGACCTGCCCAAATCCACAGAGCAGGTGCCAGTAATGGAACCCAGGAGTCCCAAGAGGAGAAGGCGGGTGGTGGTGGTCGGGGACTCGCTCCTCCGGGGGACTGAGTCATCTATCTGCCGCCCTGACCGGGAAAACCGAGAAGTCTGCTGCTTGCCGGGGGCTAAGATTCGCGATGTGACGGAGAGACTGCCGAGACTCATCAAGCCCTCGGATCGCTACCCCTTCCTGCTTCTCCACGTGGGCACCAATGATACTGCCAAGAATGACCTTGAGCGGATCACTGCGGACTATGTGGCTCTAGGAAGAAGGATAAAGGAGTTGGAGGTGCAAGTGGTGTTCTCGTCCATCCTCCCCGTGGAAGGAAAAGGCCTAGGTAGGGAGCGTCGAATCGTGGAAGTCAACGAATGGCTACGCAGGTGGTGTCGGAGAGAAGGCTTTGGATTCTTCGACCATGGGATGGTGTTCCAAGAAGGAGTGCTAGGCAGAGACGGGCTCCACTTAACGAAGAGAGGGAAGAGCATCTTCGCGAGCAGGCTGGCTAACCTAGTGAGGAGGGCTTTAAACTAGGTTCACCGGGGGAAGGAGACCAAAGCCCTGAGGTAAGTGGGAAAGCGGGATACCGGGAGGAAGCACAGGCAGGAATGTCTCTGAGGGGAGGGCTCCTGCCTCATACTGAGAATGAGGGGCTATCAGCAGGTTATCTCAAGTGCTTATATACGAATGCACAAAGCCTTGGAAACAAGCAGGGAGAACTGGAGGTCCTGGTGATGTCAAGGAATTATGATGTGATTGGAATAACAGAGACTTGGTGGGATAACTCACATGACTGGAGTACTGTCATGGATGGTTATAAACTGTTCAGGAAGGACAGGCAGGGCAGAAAAGGTGGGGGAGTAGCACTGTATGTAAGGGAGCAGTATGACTGCTCAGAGCTCCGGTACGAAACTGCAGAAAAACCTGAGTGTCTCTGGATTAAGTTTAGAAGTGTGTGCAACAAGAGTGATGTAGTGGTGGGAGTCTGCTATAGACCACCGGACCAGGGGGATGAGGTAGATGAGGCTTTCTTCCGGCAGCTCACGGAAGCTACTGGATCACATGCCCTGATTCTCATGGGTGACTTTAATTTTCCTGATATCTGCTGGGAGAGCAATACAGCGGTGCATAGACAATCCAGGAAGTTTTTGGAAAGCGTAGGGGACAATTTCCTGGCGCAAGTGCTCGAGGAGCCAACTAGGGGGGGCGCTTTTCTTGACCTGCTGCTCACAAACCGGGTAGAATTAGTGGGGGAAGCAAAAGTGGATGGGAATCTGGGGGGCAGTGACCATGAGTTGGTTGAGTTCAGGATCCTGACACAGGGAAGAAAGGTAAGCAGCACGATACGGACCCTGGACTTCAGGAAAGCAGACTTCGACTCCCTCAGGGAACGGATGGCCAGGATCCCCTGGGGGACTAACTTGAAGGGGAAAGGAGTCCAGGAGAGCTGGCTGTATTTCAAGGAATCCCTGTTGAGGTTACAGGGACAAACCATCCCGATGAGTCGAAAGAATAGTAAATATGGCAGGCGACCAGCTTGGCTTAATGGTGAAATCTTAGCGGATCTTAAACATAAAAAAGAAGCTTACAAGAAGTGGAAGGTTGGACATATGACCAGGGAAGAGTATAAAAATATTGCTAGGGCATGTAGGAATGTTATCAGGAGGGCCAAATCGCACCTGGAGCTGCAGCTAGCCAGAGATGTCAAGAGTAACAAGAAGGGTTTCTTCAGGTATGTTGGCAACAAGAAGAAAGCCAAGGAATGTGTGGGCCCCTTACTGAATGAGGGAGGCAAACTAGTGACAGAGGATGTGGAAAAAGCTAATGTACTCAATGCTTTTTTTGCCTCTGTTTTCACTAACAAGGTCAGCTCCCAGACTGCTACGCTGGGCATCACAAAATGGGGAAGAGATGGCCAGCCCTCTGTGGAGATAGAGGTGGTTAGGGACTTTTTAGAAAAGCTGGACGTGCACAAGTCCATGGGGCCGGACAAGTTGCATCCGAGAGTGCTGAAGGAACTGGCGGCTGTGATTGCAGAGCCATTGGCCATTATCTTTGAAAACTCGTGGCGAACCGGGGAAGTCCCGGATGACTGGAAAAAGGCTAATGTAGTGCCAATCTTTAAAAAAGGGAAGAAGGAGGATCCTGGGAACTACAGGCCAGTCAGCCTCACTTCAGTCCCTGGAAAAATCATGGAGCAGGTCCTCAAAGAATCAATCCTGAAGCACTTACATGAGAGGAAAGTGATCAGGAACAGCCAGCATGGATTCACCAAGGGAAGGTCATGCCTGACTAATCTAATCGCCTTCTATGATGAGATTACTGGTTCTGTGGATGAAGGGAAAGCAGTGGATGTATTGTTTCTTGACTTTAGCAAAGCTTTTGACACGGTCTCCCACAGTATTCTTGTCAGCAAGTTAAGGAAGTATGGGCTGGATGAATGCACTACAAGGTGGGTAGAAAGCTGGCTAGATTGTCGGGCTCAACGGGTAGTGATCAATGGCTCCATGTCTAGTTGGCAGCCGGTATCAAGTGGTGTGCCCCAAGGGTCGGTCCTGGGGCCGGTTTTGTTCAATATCTTCATAAATGATCTGGAGGATGGTGTGGATTGCACTCTCAGCAAATTTGCGGATGATACTAAACTGGGAGGAGTGGTAGATACGCTGGAGGGGAGGGATAGGATACAGAAGGACCTAGACAAATTGGAGGATTGGGCCAAAAGAAATCTGATGAGGTTCAATAAGGATAAGTGCAGGGTCCTGCACTTAGGACGGAAGAACCCAATGCACAGCTACAGACTAGGGACCGAATGTCTAGGCAGCAGTTCTGCGGAAAAGGACCTAGGGGTGACAGTGGACGAGAAGCTGGATATGAGTCAGCAGTGTGCCCTTGTTGCCAAGAAGGCCAATGGCATTTTGGGATGTATAAGTAGGGGCATAGCGAGCAGATCGAGGGACGTGATCGTTCCCCTCTATTCGACATTGGTGAGGCCTCATCTGGAGTACTGTGTCCAGTTTTGGGCCCCACACTTCAAGAAGGATGTGGATAAATTGGAGAGAGTCCAGCGAAGGGCAACAAAAATGATTAGGGGTCTGGAACATATGAGTTATGAGGAGAGGCTGAGGGAGCTGGGATTGTTTAGCCTGCAGAAGAGAAGAATGAGGGGGGATTTGATAGCTGTTTTCAACTACCTGAAAGGGGGTTCCAAAGAGGATGGCTCTAGACTGTTCTCAATGGTATCAGATGACAGAACGAGGAGTAATGGTCTCAAGTTACAGTGGGGGAGGTTTAGATTGGATATTAGGAAAAACTTTTTCACTAAGAGGGTAGTGAAACACTGGAATGCGTTACCTAGGGAGGTGGTAGAATCTCCTTCCTTAGAGGTTTTTAAGGTCAGGCTTGACAAAGCCCTGGCTGGGATGATTTAACTGGGAATTGGTCCTGCTTTGAGCAGGGGGTTGGACTAGATGACCTTCTGGGGTCCCTTCCAACCCTTATATTCTATGATTCTATGATTCTATGAGTCCTGACTTGACAGGCCTGTGCGTTAACCACTAGATGGCGATGTCTCCCACATGACACATTGACTCTCCCACTAAGTTATGAATTCAGAAGTTCTATGTGATAGGTGCGGCTGGTAGGACCACCTACTATCAAGGTTGCCCAACGCCTCCCATTATAAGACCCTGTTTTCAGTTGCATATCCCTTTGCCAAACTTTAACAGTTTGGACTGAAATTTTCTATGCCAGGTGTCCACTTCAAGCTGAATATCTTTGGAAAATCCCAATCAAACCAGTGTGGCCATACCCAAGAACAGGGCTAAGGACAAATCCATTGTTTTGCCCACATTAAAAAATCCTGGTGACCTTTTCTCCTTGATGCTTTGGCACAGGGTCTTGCAATTTGGCAGAAGGGTGGCCTGTGCATCAGGGATTGCCTTTTGCTGGCCATGTGAAAATCTGCCCAAATTTGGCCCAGTTATAAGCCTTTGAAAAAATCGCAGTTCACTTATGCTCAGTACAGACTTCTTAGATTTTAGCAGCTTAATTCCCTGAAGATTCTGCATGAACTGAGCATGCTCCAGCCCGGGACTGGACAGAACTTTCTCAGCAATTGCAGTTCTGGGCTTTTGTGAGCCAAGCCGGGTCTGGATCTGGGCACCTGAATTGAGAGGAGGGAGCCTGTCTGTCCGGCAGCGTGGAGGAGGAGTTCCTGACATGAATGCATAGGGAACAATAGCTGGACCTGGGGAAGTTCGGGGTAAAGGACAGATGTAGACCGGGGCAAGAACCCGGGGGGGAGGGGAGGGGTCTGACATGAGCTGGCCCAGGGACTGGAAGGGGCACAGGATGAGAGAGGGAAACTGGGACTGGCTAGCCAAGAACATTTTTGAATGCTTGACTTTGCAACCTTAATAAAGTTCTTTTAACATAGCTTGTATGTGAATTATATATGATGATACCGACCAGCACCTGGCTCTGGAACTAGAGGACATGGAGGACAGTCTAAGAAGACATGGCTATAAAAGGGACCATATAGGAGTTTCTACTTGTGACAAAATTTTAGGGGAAGTCAGAGTGACTGAGCTTTGTGACATTTTCCTCATTTCCTCCCCCGCTGGTTCTTCTTCCTCTTCAGTATTTCCTCCTGTGGGCCCTAACCAGGCAGCCTGTAACTAGCTGCTTTCTCTCCTGCTCTGTGCAATCAGCTACCGTTCAGCATCAGGACAAGTTATCTCTTGTGATGTGGCTAGAGCTGCCTGTTACCCTTATGAAGTAGCTACTGCTAGAGCGAGGGAGGGGCTCCAACAAACGCCTTGTCCAAACTCCCCCTGATCTTTGGGGAAGATAAGATCCAAAGCCTAACTCTACTGCCATCTCGATGGGCTGAACCAAAAACCTGGCTCTGGATACCCCAGATCTTTCCATCTGAATCCAGGCTCTGAGGCTCATGCTGGTCTCTCATGGCATCTCCCAATGTACGCCCAGAACAGTGAAAGCTTCTCCTGCACCATCAATGGTGCCTCTTACCTGGCTCTGGAGCAATCACACTTCTAGGGGATGACAAGAGAATTCAGTTTCCATGACCCATTTGATTCTAAGCCTCCCGGCCAAGACTGCCAGCAACAGGTCTGGTGGCCTGGGGGGATGTGGGCACCCTAGGAACTTGACTGAGCTCACTTGGGTGTACAGGACTGGAGAAAGGAAGCCAGAAGTTTCCAGAGGGATCTAGTTTGGGGTGACACCTGGAGCTCAGGAGTGCAAGCTGGTGGCTATTGGACATACACAGTCCCTCTCCGCGGGGAACCCTGGCCTCTCTGTATGCTCAGTATAGATCTCTTTCCTACAACTCTGCCTGCCTGCCACAGCACTTACTGCTAATGAAACAGGCAGCCTCCAGCCAAAACAGCCATGGCCCGTTCCCAAGCGGCAACAACGCACAAAGTCTATATGCCCCCTGCCCCACCGCTCACACCCAGCAGAACCTCAAGCTGCCCTGGGAGGACTGGAGAGCCCCAGAGAAAGCAACAGGCCACACAAGAACTGCCTGCCCTCTGCCCCCACTCAGCAGCAGGGACACAAGTGGCGCGGGCCTGGGGCAGGGAGGCCTGCAGCTCTCCCTCGTTCGGTTGTTCCCAATGGCGTTTTAATCACAAGACGCTCCTCGCCACATGGACGTAAAAATACGGGGGCCTGTCTGCCTGATGAGCCGTCTCTGGGCTGCTAGGAGCTGGAGATACCCTGTGGCTTGCAGCCCACATTAATATCTCATACCTGCTACGCTCAGGAGCTCCGGGCTTGAACGCCACAAAACCGGTGCTGTCTTGCACCCATTTCCCCCCCACCGTGAGCTCCCGGGGGGATGCGATGTGCGGCAAAAGCCAGTCCCATATCTCCCTTTCCTAGAAACTGTCCCTCCATCCCTAGCTGTCAGACCCAGTCAGGAGCGGGCTCGGCCCTCTGACCCATTTCGCGGTTGGAGCCACGGCAGACGTTAGCTATAGCTAGCAAAACAGCAGCTGATGGAGACGGGCTTTATGGAAACAGGGGAATCGTTAAAGTGGCCCACAGCAATCCCAGCGGGTGAGTGTGATGCTGGGGACGGTCTGCCTGGCCCCTGGCGAGGGAGACCGGAGGGCGCGCCGGACTTAACCGTAGCCCAGCTACGTGCCAGCAGGAGGGGTGGCTTTATCAGGGCAAAGTCCAGCCTGCAGCCTCTGGGGCTGGGCAAAGCGAAAGTGAAGGTGGCGAATGCAGCTCCTCACCTGGGCTGGAGAGAGACGGGAGCCCCCAGCCCCAGCCTGCATCTGCACCCTCAGCTCATTAATGCCAACGGGAGTGGAGCGGCCTCCTAGGAACAGGCTCCTGGAATGGAGCTCCAAGGGGAGGGGGGAAGGGATGGGAGAAATAGGCCCCCCACCTCAACACTGGGTGTGTTTGTGGGGGAAGGGATAACAACCCTTCAACCCTGAGAAGTGGAGGCAGGGAGCTTGTCCCCTCCACTAGGAAAATATCCCCTTTTTCCCAAGGGAGCAGAAACGGCAGCAAGTGAGAAGGGGGGCAAATGCAAAGAGGGGCAAAGTGCCGGAAGGGGGGAGGCGGGTGGGATGGGAGGGAGACTGGCAAGAAACCCTCCCCCCCACACGCAGCATGAAACAGGAGTCGGGAGGGGATCTCGGCCCACGCAGGGGGAGAAGTGAAGGGTGATGCTTTGTCTCGGCCCACGCAGGGGGAGAAGTGAAGGGTGATGCTTTGGGTCGTGCTCCACCAAGGGAAGGTTTAGTTCCCTGAGGGAGGGAGGAGCCACCTTGGGGAGGGACCTTGAGGCTATTCTCCCCCACAGGAAAACAGGGCTGGCTCCTGGCAGGGACCCCACAGGGTTACCCTCCAAAGACAGGCAGAGACAAAGGGCAGCCCGGCTGGGGAAAGATTCCCCCAGATCATGTGGGTGCCAGCCCGTGGGCAGAGTCCAGGCAGATAAACGACTGCACAATGCCATCTGAAAGACTCAGCAGCCCGGCCCTGACGTTCCTCCCCGCCCAGCCCGTCCCCACGGCAGAGTGTGTGCATACCCTGACACACGCCTTGGGGCTCCTGGCCCAGGCCGGGCGGGGTGCTAGGGAGTCAGACAAACCAGCCAGTCATTCTCCAGAGCAGGGGAAACAGGCCGAGCTGGGGGTACAAGCGAGGTGACAGGAAAGGCTCCTTCTGGTCCCAGCCCAGTGTCTTTAGGAGCTCTTGGCCTCCCTGCATCTCACTCCTCCCTGCTGCGAGGAGCTGGGCCAAGTGCCCCTTCAAGGACCTGGGCTGGCAGCCTCAGCCTCCAAAGCCCCATCACTCACTGCTAGGCCATGTCACCGAGGTGGGGGGGAGGGAAGGGGGACGGCGAGGAATCCCTGAGCCAGCTAGCCGCATTCCTCCAGGCTATAGCCACGCTGTGGCGTGTCCTGGGAAGTGCCGGACTTCACTCCAGGGACAAACGCGGGGCCAGATCCTGGGGGTGCAGCGTGCTCCTGGCTCCTCCAAGCGCAGTCAGCGCTAGGAGCCGCCGACCCGCAAGCCTTTTGCACGGCCCCGCAAGGTGCAGGGCAGAATCAGGCCCCGGACTCCCCGGGTGCTCAGCACAGAGCCGCAGAGGTGCTGGAACGAGGGATGCTACCGCACCCCCTGGCTTGAATCGTATACAGTTTAGTTCAATGGCTCTCAGCCCCCCACCCACTGTACAAATGGATCCAGCTCCGGTGGAGAGCTGTGGTGGGCTTTCGGATCACTTGGCCGGTAGCCACATCACTGCCCCCCACCCCGACCCTGCAGCCACCCAGAGGCACCCTGAGGCTCTTGCCGTGCCAGGAGCTGCCTGGATCTCTCCCCGCTGCAGGTGGCCGGGGGAAACGCTGGCAGGGGCAGGCCCCACCTTAAAGCCCCAAAAGTCGACTTACATGCAGAGGCGCCCGGAGAGCTGGCAGCCCCGGCCTGCGGAGGCGCATGGGTTGGCTCGGAGATCCTGGCCCCCCAGGGTCCGCCCCGAGCTCGCTTCCTGCCTGCCGAGGCTGGGCAGGGCCGGGCTGCGTGTGACCGTGCGGGAGTCTCGGTAAGAGAGCAGGAAATGGAAATTAAACCCGCTCTCCGTTTCCTGCTCGCTGCGGCAGCGAGCGCGGTCCAGGCTGTGCAGCCCCCCCGGGCTGGGGGGTGGAGAAGCCGGCAGCTCAGAGACCCGGCCCCCGGGGAGGAGCCGAGACTGCGGAGCTACTGCCAGGAGCATCCTTACGGGGCAGGATGGAAAAGCTGCAGGATTAGCCCAGCCTGCCTCCGAGGGGCTGTCACTCCCCGCCCAGAGCCGGGGTGGGACCCAGGCGTCCTGAGTCCCTGACCCCTTCTGTGACTAGGAGCCCCCCCCCCCCCGCCTCGCCCGGAGCTGGGGGTGGGACCCAGGCGTCCTGAGTCCCTGGCCCCTTCTGTGACTAGGAGCCCTCCCTCCCCTCCTGGAGCTGGGGTTAGGACCTAGGGTTCGGGGCTAGAGCTGGCTGGAAAAAAGTTCTTTAAAAGTTGCCAACATTTTTCAAAAGCGTGTCTGTTTTGCGGCGTTCAGAATGGACCAACTCCCTTTAAAAAAAAACAAACAGAATTGTCACTGAAACTATTCTTGGCTTGCAGAAAACTCAGCTTTCAACACACACAAATTTCTGAGAACTGTTTCTATAACGGTTTGGTTGCAAAATGTTGCAGACAATGTCACAACCCTTCCCCCAACACACACATACCAGCCCCCCCACCCAAAAAAAAGACAACAGCTTTTTGCCATTTTTTTGGTCTTTTTAAGGCAATTGTTTGGGATGGGGGAGAAAAAAATTGTGTTTGAAAATATCTGGCTAGTTCCAGTCCCAGCTGGGCACTCAGACTACCCTGTTAGCCACCACTTCCTCCCCAAGCTGGGCACAGAACCCAGGAGTCCTGACCCCCAGGCCCCTGCTTGAGCCATCTGCCCTTTAAGTTAGCCCTGTCAATGTCACTCAGCCTGTACCTTTTACAAGGCTCCAAGGACACCCTCACCTCACATGCTCCTCAGCCCTGGGAGTGGGGAAGGTCCCAAGGTGAAGAGAAGAGGGTCCCCTGGAGGAACAGGGTGCCCCGCCTGTAGGAGGCACAGGAGACCATGCAAAGCCCAGTGCCCAGGATGCTGCTGCGTGGGGCTGTTAGAATCCTTTATCTGCCCCTCCCTTCTAGTCTCAGGGCTTCAGGCAGGGGTGCAGGAACCATGTGGATAGTGGGGGTGCTGAGAGCCATTGAACCAAACTGTCAACCTTGTCAGTGATGGACACCACGTCAAGCCGGGGGGGGGGCACTGCCCCTAGTTCCAGCCCCTCTGGCTTCAGGGAGAGGCTGCTGCTGGCAACATCACCCCCGCTCACACACAAGGGCAGACACCCCCTCGCACTGGGGAGCTGCTCCCTGGCCTGTCCCTCAGGCAAAGAGAGCAGAACATGCAGGAATCTGGAAGCCTCCCACCGCAGGAGCCCCTCATCCTTTGCTCCCTGGCTGGCCGTGCGCCATATTTAACCCTCCCCTGGCGCTCTCTTTGGAGCCATGGGGTTTTATCCATCTGAGACCTTGTGAGGCCCCTTTGTTGTGGTGCTCTCAAGCCCTCTTCCCCTGCTGTGGGGCTGGCCCCATTGAACTCAGTGGGAGGCTGGGAGCAGCCCAGCTGAGGCCCATAGGCACCCCCTCTAGCGCATGTTGCAGGATCAGGCAGTAGCTAAGAGGAGGGAAGCCCTATGCCTCGTGTAATGAGGCACCTGCCAGGCAGGCAGACCACAGAAAGGGGGTGACTCTGGGCAGGTGGCAGGGCACCATCCAATGTGGTACCCCACATGCCTCCGAGCGGGTGAGGCCAAGGGTGTACCAGCAAACACAGCTAGGGGACAGAGACCTGCTAGCATCCCCCAGCTACTTCCTCCCAGCCCCATCCTTCATCTCTCTTACTCTGATCTCCCTGCTCTGCCTAGCCCAATTCCTGACCTCTCACGCCCCTCCCCCATCCCTCCTTAAAGCCTGCCTTCCCTTTATTATTAGTTATCTTACAGTAGCACCAGCGGGCTCCACCCGGGATCAGACAGCCCTTCCCCAAAGAGCTTCCGTTCCAAATGGATAATGTGGTCAAAAGCGGGGTGGGGAAACTGAGGCACGGCAAGGGGCAGCAGCGCGCCCAGCGGCTCTCACAAAACACAGCCCCACTGACTCCCAGCCCACTGAGCCGCACTGTCCACAGCCCTCCCTTCTCCCCGCCCCTGGCTTGTGCTCATCTGACTAGTTTAGAGCCGTGGTACTCAACCACCAGTACGTGTACCCCGGGGGGACCTCAGCTCACCTAGACAGTTGCCTAGTTTTACAACAGACTGCATAAAAGCCCGAGGGAAGTCAGCACAAATGACAACATCCTGCAGCCAAGGACCTGTTTATACCGCTCTCCGTGCTGTACCCCGAAATGTCAGTGCAGTATTTCCATTCCAGTGGATTTATTTTGTAATTACATGGTCAGCCTGAGCAAGCCAGCCATTTCTCAGTACTCCTGGCTGTGACGCTTTTCTGTGTTTATGTCCGATTTTGTAAGCAAGTCCTTTTGAAGAGAGGTGAAACTTGGGGGCGGGAGGGGGGTACGCAAGACAAATCAGACTCCTGCAAGGGGTAGGGTTGAGAGCCCCTGGCTTAGGCGGAGGGGAGATGGTCCAGCTGGCTGTAAAACGCAGTTACATTTATGTCACACACACGCACCCCCAACTTAACAGGCATCACCCCCCCCCAATTTCACAAGCACCCCCCAAGTCCTGTAGGCCCCTCTCTGGCTCCTGGCCCTGCCTCCAGCAGCCCTGCAGGGTTTTTATAGGGGCAGGTTAAACTTTAAGGCGTTTGTTGACAGAGCTGGGGGAGGGCGGGGGGGGCAGGGACCCTTCCTTGGTCTGCTTATTTGCCGAAGTTACGCTGGGGGGGGGGGGGTGTTCTACTTGTGTCGGACTCGGCGCGGTGTGTTTCTGAATGTCTGACCCCCCCCCCCCGACCCCTCCCCGGGGTAGCTCGCCCCACGTGCTCCCCCGAGATCAGTCACGCAGGGCCAGGAGAAAGACGGGACGGCGACTTACAGCTTGTGGGTCAAGCCGGCCCCGAAATCCTCTGCTGGACTCCATTAGACCTTCCCCACCCGCAGGGCGGGCCGTCCCGCGCCCCGGCGCTGCTCCCGCCCCGGCGGCCGGGCAGCCTCCAGCAGGTGCGGACAATCCCCGGGGCGTGGAGCGAATCAGGCGATCGGCGATTTCCTCTTTCTTACCCGATCAAAGGCAGGGAGAGCAGAGTGCAGGGGTCCTGGGCTGTGCTCAGCCAGACACATTAAGCCTGGACATCGCCTTAATTTCCTGGCTGGGCTTTCCCCAGCTCCTCGCAGGCAGCTAGAGAAACTGCCCCCTTTAATGCCCACCCCCACTGATTACTCAATTGTAAGCGTTAGGGGAGGGAGAGCATCTTTCTCTGTGCGATGCACCTGGTGCCCCTTCCTGGATGCTGCCTTCCAGCAGCTCAGCCCTGGGGCCAAGCATGGGACAGATTTAGATGGCAGAGCATACCATTGAGCAAGCAGCTGATGTCCTAGAATCATAGCATAGCAGGGTTGGAAGGGACCTCAGGAGGTCACCTAGTCCCACCCCCTGCTCAAAGCAGGCCCGATCCCCAATTTTTGCCCCAGATCCCTAAATGCCCCCCCCAAAGGATTGAACTCACAACCCTAGGTTGAGCAGGCCAATGCTCCAGCCACTGTGCTCTCCCTCCCCCAGGGTGTCCGAACCTTACACCTTCAGCGGCTTGGTTACAAGTATGGGACCCTTCTGCAAACGGCTCAGGTGAGAGCCCCCGTGAGGATCGTAATAGCAACCAGCCGATAGATCCACAGAGAAGTAAAGGTAGCACCACGGTTTGTTCCGAGGAGTCCATATGTTAAAGCATCTCCCTTGTACCTGATGGGGGGGGGGTATCTGTCTCTCTTTTCCCTTCCCCCCCATGGGGAGGAAGTGAGTCTACACACTCACGCAGAGCGTGTAGACAAAAGTGGCACTTGTGCCCCTAGCCCTTCCCCCAGGGGGAGGATTAAAGCAGAAACCAGCAGCTGCTTGGGGAGAGGAGGCTGTATCTAGTCAAGAAGGGAGAGAAAGGGGCTGAGGCCCTTCAGGGCAGCTCAACCTGGGGGTGGGGGGAGAGAAGAGAAGGCCAGGAGCTGGGTGGAGGTACCTACAGCCTCCCACCCCTCCACTATCACACCCCCCCTTAGCCCATCATAGTACAAGGGACCCTTGCACCAGACCCAGCCTGGCAAAGCCCTGGCTGGGATGATTTAGTTGGTGCTGGTCCTACTTTGAGCAGGGGGTGGGACTAGATGACCTCGTGAGGTCTCTTCCAACCCTGATCTTCTAGGATTCGGCTGACAAGGGACAATCTGATACTGCTGAGCCCAGCTCTCATGGGTCCAAGTTGGGGCAGGGGTCCCTTTCACATCAATAAGCCTCCTGGAGCCACCCTGCAGCTTGTAGGAGGGAGGTTTGTGTTTCTCCAAAAATCCAAACCCCTTTTCCCCCCTATTTTTATTATTTTATTTTTAAAATTAAGCCCAGGGTGGCATGCTGTCTCTCGCGGGCTGCGTCTTCGTCCTCTCTCATGCTAGGAGTTGGGGGTTGGTGCTGGCTGCTGTTTCTGCAGCTCCAGAATCCGCATCAGAACCAGACATGAGAGCCCCAGGAAAAGCAGCCCCAGGAAAAGCCAATAATGCTGGGGCAGAAAGACCCAAGGCCAGGGGGTCTCTTTCCCACATGCCGTAGACCTGCCAAGAATGAGATTAGGACATTTATCATCCCAAGGCGCAGAGCAGATAGAATAGACTTCCCACATCTCCCATCCCATGAAAACACTAAGCAGCTGGCAAAAGGGTACAAAAGCAGGGGTTACTTCCGGCTGCTATTTAAATAGACCACATCCTGTCTGTCTACTCATGTAGAAGTAACACCTAATCTTACTGTATATGAAAGACGATAGAGGAAGTTCTTTTCACCAGCTCTTCTGAACTGCACGCAACCTGCTATGAAGTCAGGTGTGCTGATTGCCCTAGCAATTGGTGTGGGTCTTGGCACCAAGGGAGCAAGATTTGAAGGAATATGACAAGGCAGCTGTACAACGGCCCAACTGTGAAAAGGATCAAGGGGCCAGGACAGGACCTGACACTGCTTTTAATTCTGCTTTTGAAACTGACTAGATTTCAGGCTGTCATCTGCATCCCTTTAATTCCACCCCACCCCACCCACACAAATGTTTGAAATGTAAAGGGTCTCCTGCGGTCAGAGATGCACATGCAGGAATTTCTCTGTATACAGTACGTCATGGGGGGAGGGCTCTGGAGTCCAAGGGGAGGGGCTGGGCGCTATGTGGGTCTGAGATGGCGTGAGCTCACGTCAGACTAAGCTGCTCCCGCTCCTCCGTCAGCCCGCTGCTGTCCGATGCCCCGTCAGGTTCCTCCTTCATGGGCTTGCTGGTGCTTCCCCTTCTCCGCAGCTCCGGCTCGCTCCTGGGGAGGAAACACAGGAGGGATGGTTACTGCCAATGCCCCCTGAGCCTCAGAGGCCAGTGGTCCATCCAGTGCAGGATCCCCTCTCTGGCCTCCACTGACATCAGGTGCTTCAGAGGAAAACTGAAGCCCAGACCACATTGAGGTGTGGGGCACAGCCCAATCAGGGCAGGGTCAGGAGGGAGCTGGCCTGATAGAGCACTTGACGCACCCTTACCCTTCTGCGTAGCGGCCTCTGTTGCCCTCACACTCGAGTCTGTCTGCCTCCGGCTGGCTTTGGTGCAAGGAGCTGGAGGAGTCTGAGTGTAGGATGAAGTATCCATCAGGAGAGTCCTCCTGGAGGCAGCAGGTTCGCCTGCGGACCAGAGGGGATCCAGTGACGCCCTGGGCTGACCAGCCTCTGCCCTTCTGTGTGCGAGTGGAGGGCTTTGCCCCCCCTCCCCCGCCCACGTCCTTACATTTATTATTAATGGTCACACGTTACCTCTCTGTGCTAGGGCTGCTCTCCCACGCCGCCTTGGCCGCCTCCCCCTCGGGCGCTCGCCCGCTTTCGGGGCTGGGAAGCGGCTGCAGACAAAACCCAAGGGACAGCGTGAGCGAAACGAAAGAACCGGAGAGGAAGCCAGAGCTGTGCGTGCACAGGGGTGTCCAGGAGGGGCGGGTGGGAGTGGCCAGGCAGGAGCGCACGGCAGCGGGATGTGCTGATGCAGCCGGTGTCCGTGTGTACGCAGGGGAGTGTCGGGGAGGAGCGTGGGGGCTGCATGTGACACACGTGCTGACATGTGCACCTGGGGCGCCAGGAAGGAGCGCGGGGGCTGCGGGACAGCGCGTGGCAGTGAGCCTGCGAGCTTGTCCAGTCCGAGTATTCATGAGCAGGCGTGCAGTGGGCTGATGGAACAGGAGCGCGTCTCTGGCACGTGGCGGGACAGCACCCGTAGGTATGGCGTGAGCAGGCATGATCCCATGCACGGTTTTGCCCCAGCCGGCACGCAGCGGGGTTCCTTACCATGAGCTGTTTGGGAATGACGGCGATGCTGACTCTCCGACGTGCCGACGCCTGGGAGGGAGGGAGGGGAAGCTCTGTTAGTGCTGAATCCCCCCGTTCTGCTCCAGGCAGCAAATGGAAGGTGGGCGCTAACTCCCCCGTAGGGCACAGTTCCCACTCAAGGGTCCTGCCATCCTTGTCTCCCCATCCCCCTCCCCTTAACTCCCCCCTGCTTGCCAGCAGGAGTGGCACGGCATGATGAGGGGGTGGGATGTCACTCATACCATCCCCGCCGCTGTGGGTGCAAGAGTTGGTCCAGGCCAACCCTCCTCTGGGCTCACTCTGGGGCCACTAATGGGCCTTGGATTTTCAGCTGCAAGGGCAAAGATTGCCCAACCCCCAGGAGAAGATCAAAGGCCAGGCAGAGGCCCACAACGGTCCCCCATACCTACCACCTCAGGAAAGGCTTTGCAACTGCCCCACTCTACCCCCCTACACTAACCCATGCAGGCCACCATCCAGGCTGGGCCTGGCCCAGTGCCCGTCACCTCGAGCTGCAGGGGAAATTGCTGCATATTATGTTCAAACTGCTGCTAGAGAACCACCTCCTTTTAGCCAAGTCTCTGCCTCTCGCTCTGGATACTGGCGCTGGACAGCCCTGCGCGAGACGGGCCCACGGAGCAGTGGGCAGGGACAGAGGCTGGGAGACAGGCGCCCTCGTTACCTGCTGGAACGTTCGCATCAGGGGCAGTTTCAATCTCTGCTCTCCGTCATCTAAGGAGACAAAGGGGTGGGGGTTGCTCCAGAGGTGGCCCGATTGCTTCTCACGCCTTGGGTGACTAGCTCCGTCTTGCCACCTGCATACCAACCACCCAGGCCTGCTCAGTGCCCTGCTGCCCCCTCAGCTCTGTAGACATGCTGTGTCCCCAGTGGCTTCTGGGGGAATTTGCCCAGCGGAGAAGCTCAGTGTGGACGGAGCAGGCTGTTGTCCCAAAGGTCCATTTGGTTGGATGGTCGAAGTCCCCGTAACTCGCAAGGCAAAGGGCTGCTCAGCCAGGAAATCCTAGAGCCTCCCACACAAGGGCCTGGGGAGTGGAAGCGGAGAAGGGGATATCGGATGCATTGCACCCCCTGCCCCAGGGCTAAGGGGCCTGTAGCACTGACCCCGCATGCTGCTGCACTCCCAGCGGTGCTACCTGGCTGCCCGCTGCGGCCAGGACCGAGCACTCGCAGACACTCAGGGCTGGAGGTCACGGTTAGCCCCCTCTGATAGGGCCCTTCTGTGGTTTAGACATCCAGCCCTGTGACTGCAGCCAACAGCTGTCACCAGCGGCACGTGGATGCCAGGGACCAGGTGGACTCCTGGTGCGAGTGGGAGCAAATGGTTCTAGCATGTGCCTGCCTGGGCTGAAAGGGACTCGGGTCACACAGGCCATTGGGGACCAAGTGACCCGCCCAAGGTCACGTAGTGAGTCAGTGGCAGCACCAGGAATCCTGACGCCCAGCCCCGAGATGTAACCATTACGCCACGCTCCCTTCCCGCTGCTCATGCCCACCCCCGGGGCTGCTGGGCCCACCGCACCCCTGTTCTCAGCCAGCTGCCGGTTGCGGGAGTTCTGCTGGATCAGCCGCTTCATTTCCTCCAGCTCCGTGTGCTCCCGCAAGTGATGTCTCTTCAGGTTCTCCACATGCTGCACCATCACCTCTGCTGCCCGGCTCATCCGCGCCTCCTGGGGCAGAGAGCGGGGAGTGGGATCAGGCCGCCCGGCAGGGACACTGCTGCAAAGCCTGAGCCCCCTCCCCGGGCGACTGCCACCCCCTTTGGTTCTATTCAGGTTCTTAGACCAGGCCCATCGCCATGGCGTCGGAGCTCACGCAGAGCCCGATAATGGCACTGACTTTAATGGGAGCAGACCAATTAGCCAACCAACAGAGCCCAAAGCAGCGCTGTTCAGACAACCCGAAGGCCTCCCGGGGGCTCCCTCCCCCTTGGCACTCCCCACCCCCAGCTCCTTGAACGCGAACATCCACTGCTGCATCGTCATCTTGAGGACTCCCAAGTGCTTCCCGTGGGCCAGCAGATGTTCAGATTAGCCCCTTCCTGCTTCCCCCACTGCCAGGGGCAGAGGAAGGCAGGATTCCATTGCCCTGGCCAGCTGGGCTCAGGCACAAGGAGGATCTGGGACCCAAGAGCGAGCAGGAGGAAGACAAAGCGAGGTGGGAGCTGGGGCAGGAGCATGTGAGATAACAGGCCAGCTGGTACATGGTTAGCATCTGCCCCTGTGCTGGCCAGCCTAGGAGAGGAGCTGTCACTAATGCCAGCAAGCCCAGGGGTAGATCTGCCAGCTAGCTGAGGAGGGTGGGGGCCAGGGGCTGTGAAGCCAGCCCAAGAGAGCAGGTTGTGTAGAGCTCAGCAGGAGTGTGTTGGGTTAGCCTCGTTGCGATGAGCCTCCCTGCTCCCCACGGTCAATGCAGCATTGGTCCCCTGTACCACGCTCTCCAGTGATGGGGCTGGGGAGCAGCCTGGACACCTTCCCACCCTGGGCTCTTGCAGCTGCTGGACCCACCTGATGGACGGCGCCTAGCTTCTCCGCCGCGCTCGTCGCCCGCTCAATGGACCCCGCCAGCACCGTCAGGCTGAGCTGCAACTGCCTGACCAGCTCCTTGCACTTAGGGTCGACGCAGGACAGGCCCAGCCTCTGTGGGGGGGGAGGGAAACCAGCAGCAGCTCTGCATGATCTGCACAGGAACCAGGCCCCTCCCTCGCTGGACTATAATAGCAGCAGCCTGCAAAGAATTCAGCCCAGGAAATGCCCCAGCTGGACTAGGACACCCCAGTTCCAGCCAGTTCCGCACCAACAGCCCAGCCGTTCATCCAGCGTTGGTGGATGTGGCCAGAGGAGAGCCTAGGCACGTCCCTTATCCACGGAGCAGGACAGCCCGGGCAGCAGCAGGACCAGCTCCCGCCACTGAGCCAGATCACTGCCGAGGCCAGTGGGAGTCACCACAGCTGCAATGAAAGCTCGATTCACAGCAGCTGAGAACCTGGCCCCCCGCCCCGGCGGGACATCCTCAGGTGGAAGCGTTCAAGCCTCTCTGCTGAAGTTACCAACACTGAAGGAAGGTGCTAGGATGCGGACAACTCGCCAGTAGGAACTGAGCTGGGATCCACAGGCTAAATTGCACACCGGCCACCAAAGAGCCAGTGAGCCGCACTTGGCTTTGGGCCACTGCCCCAGCAGGGCAGGATTTGAACCAACAGCCTTGAAGCGAAAGGCTCGGGATCCCATTGCCAGTGCCACGAGCCAGCCAACTCCCCAGGCCGGAGAGGACTCCCTGCGCCCTGGAACGCGCCAGCGGCCACATCCGAAGCCAGGGCGATCCGGAGCGCAGGGCGTGACAGTGACGGCCATGCAGGAGTCAGCACCTCTCCCAGCGAAAGAAACGCCCCCCCCAGGGGGAGCCTTAAAACTGCCAAGAGAATCTGCATCATCGGCACCTGCGGGGCAACATGAGTGACCTCGCCTGCTCCCCACTTGGGAGACTGGCCAACAGAGCTGGGATCAGATCGAAATCAAGCCCCGGGCATCCCTGGGGCACGCACAGCCAGGATCACCCTCCCCAGCAAGGCGCCCCCTCACCTGGCCTCACTGACCTGCAGCGCTGCCCGGCACTCCTCCAGCTCCTGCTGAATGTTCTCCTCCGCCACGTCCCGCGCCCGCTCCTCCACCTGCACCCGTCGCCGCAGGGTGAACATGTCGCAGCGGAAGGCCAGTGCCAAGTGCGTGAACGCTGCCTGCAGAGGGGAGAATGGGGCAGGGGTCAGAGGTCATCTTTGATCCATGTCCACAAAGGACAGGGACACCGTATGTGGCCAGGAGCGGGGCACTAAGGGTGCAGTGGGGCAGGTGTTTCTAGGCACAGGGGAAGGAATAGGTTTGGCTGGATTCCTTTGGTAGAGCCAGGGGAAGCCACTTCTCCCATTTCACCCCAACCAGTCCCTCAATCCCACCGCCCCATCCTGGACAGCTCCAGCACCACCCCACCCCTCAGCGCTCACCCCTCCTGCTCTGTTCAAGCAGGCAACGGGAAGCGCTGGGAGCTGTTTGCACAGCCCCCCTCTGTTCTACGTGCGCCTGACTGCAGTCACACCGGTGGGTTTACACTGGGGTAATGGGAGAGGAGAATGGGGCCCTTTAACCGGCACATCAGTGCCGCTATCCCAGTGGGACTGCGCACACAGCATTGCGGGAAGGGTGGTCTTCAGGGTCTAACTGGGGGAGAGGAGGTCTTTGCCTAAACTGGATCAACAAAGTGGCATTTTGCTGAGCTAGCAGCTGAGTGCTGGAAGCCCTGCTGGAGGCTGGCAGCTCCTCCCCTGCAGACAGCACAAGCCAGAGACCCAATCATCCTCATTAACTGAAATCTGAGCAGCTGCCAACTGAGAAACAAAGCCCCAGGCCACCCTGGCACTCAGGGGACAGCCATCATCCTCATCTACTGATTTAGTGGGGCCTTTTGCGAGGCTCAGAGCACTTGAAAGAATTACCAAGTACTGTACATGTGCACAGAAGGATCACCTCATTTAGGACTAAAATGCAGCCACCTCTGGGCTGGAACACAGCAGTCATTTAAATGTGTGCGTCAGTGTCACTGTTTGGAGGAGGGTAAGTGGAGCATTTCTGTATGGGGTTGAAATGGCTAAGGGAATTCAGGTATGAACGAAAGGAGGAAGAATGAGCTTGTGGTTTTGGCCCAGGACCGTGAATCACGAACTCTAGGCTCTGGGACCCTGGGCAGGTTGCTTCCCCTCTTGTGCCTCACTTTCCCCATCTGTAAAATACAGACCATTCAATCCTTGGGGTCTCTACTGAGATTGTGAATTGGTGAGCCTGCAAAAAATGGGTTTCTTGGGGCAGGGCAACCCCAACAGCCTTCAAATGGCCATAATAACCAATTCTGGTCACTGCTGGATTTGACCTGTGACCTAGAGGTGAGCATGGCTATGCCTCAGCTCCACTCTGGCCAGTGGCCTGATGTCCCAAATGCCGGCGCTGACCCAAGGGGGCTGTTCCAGGCTGTAACCATATTTCTTGCTGCACATGGGGACCCTGGTTTAACCCATTCACTGTCGCCATTGGCCTCAGTGAGAATGCACCCCAGTGTCTGGGTTGGAGGGGGAGATGCACGAGGCAGCCTGGGTGATGAAAGCCCGTACACCCAGCTAGAGGGGACAGTTCTCAAGTGCATCGGTCTCTCATTGCAACGGCTGATGGGCAGAGCTTACCTCCACGTCCTGCTCGGTCAAAGCCACTCTGCAAAGGAAGAGCACACATGGCCGTCAGTGACGCGGGTGACTTAGCGACGTGCACCACTCAGAATTTACGTCCTAGCACCCAGCCAGCCTGGTTGCAGCCAGCGCCCATGGCCTGGCGGTGCCCAGCAGGTAGAGGGCGGTTCCCAGAAGTGCCCTTTTCCTCTGGGACACGGTTTGCCAATGAGCCCTGTGCACCCTGTGTCCCGGGAGAGAGTAGTGCGGCCCGAGCGAGTAGAACTGGGCACGCTCAGGGAGGCTGGGTGTGGTTCAGGATACACAGGTCAGGGGCTGGCTTGACAGAAGTCCTGCGTTTATACACACAGCAGGTGCTAGTCAGGGAAGCTTTCCCAGGCCCACCAGTGGGAGCCAAACCTGCCCTGGGAGGGACCCCCTTGTAGGGCTGAGGGAGGAGCCTTTCCTTGGCCTCTCTGCTGAGTGTTGGGGCCGGAGCAGAGCTGGCTGGGACATTTGCACTGCATTGTGCTGTAGTGCGGTGATGCATCGGTTGTGTGTCCTCGGGAAGGTTTTTGGGGGCTGGGAAAGAGGAACAGAGAGTGGTTGACAATGTAGCCGGGCTGTTAGGGCCCCAGCCTGCAAGGCCACGTTCACAATCCAGCTCTGCCTGATTTGGAGTCATCTGGGAAGCACTCAAATCAGGCACAGCAGGGACCTGAACCTGGGCTCCCCCCATCCCAGACCAGGACCGTATCCAGCAGGCTGTAGAGTGACTGATGTGAATGCACCTCGCCCCCGGCACAAGCCTGTCTCCGCAAGAGGACTCCAAAGGTTTGGGTTTCATTCCAGCTAGAACAAGTTGAAAACCCTGTGAAGTGGCCGTGAAACAGACCAGTCAGCCACCTCCTGCAATTGATGCCCATTGTGGCAACCTGTCTGCTGGGAAACATCTCACCCTGGGGCCAACCTGCCAGAAAATGGGGACTGCCCAGTCATTGCCAACCCGGGGCCTGATTCTACCTCCTGCAGGATATGAGCAACTCCCATCTGCTGCAGGAGGAGAAGGGGGCCCCTGCACGGGATTTGAACCAGCAACCCAGAGGTGAAAGGCTCTGTACCCCATTGCCACCTTGGCTATTCTTATGACTGCCTGCGCAAGGCCCACCCAGCAACCAGCTCACTTAAAGCTTGAAACCTTCCAGCATCTTGGGCACACACAGAGTTTAACCCCAGAGAGGAGGAAGGGCAGGAATCCTACCTGTGCAGGCCCAGCCGCTCCAGCACCGAGAGCTCAGGCAGAGAGTTCAGCAGCGGGTCCTTGGGAGGGTCAGGATCTGGGGAGGAAAAAGGGCCACAGTTAATCCAGAGAGCCCGAGAGGAGGAGAAACAGTAACCCCCTGGCGGTCTCCATGGGGCCAGGCTGCTTCTCATGTTCACTCAGCATCCGTGCATGCTGCAATCAGGGGATGTGACCAGAGCTTAGGTGCTGGAGTAGTGAGACTGCAGCAGCTAGGGCTTTGGCGCAGGCTGGACCAGCCTACCCTGGATGCTGGGTAAAGGACCACAGTGGTTTGGGCACTGGTCTGGGACGCAAGAGACCCCGGTTCAGTTCTCTGCTCTACCAGATTCCCTGTGTGGCCCTGGGTTTGTCATTTAGCCTCTCAGTGCATCAGTTCCCTGATCTGTACCAGGGGGATAACAGGCCTGCCCCACCCCACCGCGGGATAAATACAATAAAGATGGAGGTGCTCCGATGCCGTGGTAACGGCAGGGGACAAAAGCCCTGCCTCAGTGGGGATGCCGTGGTAACGGAGGCCAGGGAAGTATCCTAGACTGCAAAGCAGCCCCAGGTAGCAAATTACACAGTGGCGGATAGAGAAGGGCCCATCCGTTCGCATTACTGGGACAGGTCCCGCCCTCCTTTGGCGAGAGTCACACTGGGCTTCTACCCCTCAATGGCCTGGCCGCTGGCTAACAGCTGGTGAGATGTCACAGCCAAGAGCTCCGAGGACCACGGTGCATGTTGGCTTCCTACACAAAGACGGGCCCCAACCCCAGGATGCCCCGTTCAGACAAGTAACACCCCTTCCAAAGCTTGTCGAGGCTCCTCTCCTCCGACTCTCTTCTATAGCCTATTCCCCCCTTTTCCTCAAGGCAACCGGATCCTCCACCCAACCGATCCCACCTCCCTCACTCTGGGTCCAGGGGAGTTTCTGGATCTGGGGGATGGCCCCATTGTGGGGGAAGGAGAAGTGATGCTGGCGGTTGGGGGTGTAGCCCCTTCTCCTCACTGAACTATCCCTAAGTGTGAGAATCCTTTCCCAATCTTTATCTGGACTCCAAGTTCCCCCTGCATGGCCCCTCCCACATCTGGTCTCTTCTTACCCAAAGATTATCCCACCCAATGAGGCTCTGCCGGTGCTAATCCTAATCCAGTTAGGATCATGCTATATCAGACACTGAACGCAAAGGCCTGGCTCCGGACCAGGGTGCAGAGAGCCTCTGATGACGCAACTTCGGGTCCCACCACGCTTGGAAACGCTGCGTGAGAGGATTTTCCTTCACGTGCGAACGTACGCATGAACCAGAGGGGACCCAGGGAGAAAACAATAAAGGCCTGGCAGGATTGACCCCCAAGGAAGGGATTCAAGAATCCAGGCAGGTAGCTTGGTCAAAAGCACCATGGATGATGGGGTGGGGCCAGGGGCACCTTGGAAACTCAACCTGGCTCTTCTGGCTCGGAGGGGTTCAATCCATGGTCCAAGAGACACCTTTAAGCACCTGCATCTGCTCCCAGCAAAGATAACTGGGTGGGCGAAAGGGAGAGTTATTGGGAAGAGGGTGGTCCTTCGCTGGGTGGGAGCTGTGGATTAATCCACCCCCTGCTTTAAAGAGGGAGGTGGGGGGGAATGTCTGACTGAGGGGAGAGGGTCCAGGCCGGGTTACATTCCTTCCTAGCCAGTGTGCAACCAAGTTCAGACCCTTCATGCCACAGCCCAGTGCAGCGGGCTTTCCCAGCAGCCTGCAGCTCACAGGTACCTGCCCCATTGGCACCCCCAAAGCTCTGCAGGGCACGGAAAGGAATGGGACCCAACAGCCCAGGAAATGGGGAGGGAGAAAGGAAAGAGGAAAAAAAGAGTGAAGGGGGAAAGGATGGGAGAGATCAGAAGGCAGAGAGGGAGAAAAAGGATCAAGGAGGGAGATGAAAGGAGACAAGGCTCTGCAAGGGGAGGGGAATGGCAGCAGCAAAGACAGAGACTCACTCACCAACCTTCATCACTCTCACCGCTGTCCCTAAACTGCACGCTCAGCTCCCTTCTCCCAGCACCATCCACCTGGCCTTGCTCCTGGGGAGCAGAAAAACACCAGTTAACACGACGGGCCGAGGAGTAATCTGGCCTCCTGCCCCACAATGGCAGGGGAGGCTGTAAGCGAACAAGCTGGGGCAGCAAGGCCGCGTCTCAGAGGTCCACATGAGGGGCACACAGCTGAGGGGCGCTGCCAGCTACTCCACTCCCAGGAGGCGGTGCTGGAGGGAGCGGGGCAGCGGAGCTCCTGGGTTCCCACATGAGGGAGGAATTCCATTCTGCATCTGTTCTAATGGGAGCAGGATTTGGCCCTAAAGTCCATGGGGGCAGGGGAGCACACATTAGGTAGGTAAGTGAAATCCCTTCCGTGGTGGGGGGAGGGTTCATACCCCACCACCACCCTCTCACCTCATCCGTATGCTCTGTGCTCTGCCTTCTCGCAGCCGAAAACCTTCCAGAGCCTTCCTGGGAATGGCTCATTTGTTCCTAGAGAGAAGGCAGGAGCCAGGCCCATGAGAACGTGAAGGAGTTCACCTCTATCCCGGGGTAGAGCCGAGAAACACACGTGGCGCATTTCCTACTAAACCTAACACCAGAAACCAGCCAGGCAATGAAGAGCCCTCAGTAATGCGTAGGCTTCACGTTGCCGGTGGAGAAATAAATAAATCCCCGTACAGAAATAAACACCCCTGTGCTTTGGGATCCTTTGAGGTGAAGGTGGCTGGAGAAATCCAGAGTTGGTGCATTATTGAAATGTATTGATTGGTGTTATGAGACAGAGCAAGCGATGGGAGTTAACCAGCTCATCATGGGCCGCAAGGTGACCTAGTGGCTGGGAGGCACACACCTCAAATTGCACCAAGTGGCCGACCTGACCATGGAAGGGGGGAAGGAAATTAAGCCCCCACACTCCTCCCAAATTCAGGTCCAACTCGGAGACAAACGTCACTATACATACTCTAAACTGGTTTTAGGCTATTCAGATGCCATTGGGAACAAGCCAACTATACTGCCCCCTGCTGGTGAGAGCAGAGATGAACCACCTGGAGTGTGCATTGTTGGCAAGGCAAAGCTGATGCACCACAGTGCCCCCTACTGGGGAGGAGAGATGTGAACTACTGCTGACAAGGGCAGAGTCACTGAAAACGGCTGAATGGGGCCAATGGGAACGGGTTAGGGCACTTCTGGGGAGCACAGAGGGACCCAAATGTCCTTCTGGGTTAAACACCCAGCCTACCAAAACCAAGGGCACGGCAGGTCACTGGATCTGTGCCGACCAGCCTCCTACTGAGCCTGGAGGCACCCCGAATGCGGGGGCAGCTCATGCTTGGCAGAACCAGTGGGATATGGCAGGAGTTGCCCTGGAAAACCGTAACAGCTCTCTGCTTCTCCCCAGCACAGGCTGCAAACCCCTCCTGCCCCTAACCTGTTACCTGCATGTGAAGGTAGCGCAAGTCTGGCCAGCTGCTGCCTCAGTTGCTCTTCACTGAAAGGAAGGGGGAGTCAAGGTTAACGAGCAAGACACTCCACCAGCAGCAAGAAGCCCTTAAAGGGCCAGTGATGGATTCTCCCCACAGCTGCCCTTCCATGGGCTTGACCCACAGCACAGACCTATGCCCAGAGGCAGGCAGAAGGCATCCCCATCGTGAACCCAATTCCGCAGCGCTATGCCATCGAGGTGGTGGCGGGGAGAGGAAGTCCTCCTGGATCCTCCACCTCTCGGTAAGCCTGAGGCTAGCCCCTCTCCAGCCCACTCCGCTGACACCATTCGCCTGGCATGTGCGCCGCGGTCCTTACCCTTTCGATGTCACCCTTTCACGCCCGCTGCAGCAGGTGCAAGCCAACCAATGCTGCAGACTCCTTGCTTATGACCTCTCCCTCCCCGGTGAGCGAGGCACAGAGACGCTCTCCAAAGCCATTTCCAAAAAGGAATGAGTCACCGGCCCACGACGACATTCGCATTCATCGCTTTTCACCCAGCTGCCAAACGGACCTAGCATCCCCTGGCTACTTAAGCGCCAGCGTCCTTCCAGGAGGCATGAAAACAACGCAGCTGACGATGGAGCAAGAGTGCCATCTGATGGGAAAACTGCCACACTGCAGGCATCTCCCCCCAGGCATGTTCTTATTTCCTAGGCATAGACCTCACTGCCCTGCGGCAAGGAGCCCAAAGGAATCACAGAATATCAGGGTTGGAAGGGACCTAGGAGGTCATCTAGTCCAACCCCCTGCTCAACGCAGGACCAATCCCCAACTAAGTCATCCCAGCCAGGGCTTTGTCAAGCCTGACCTTAAAAACTTCTAAGAAAGGAGATTCCACCACCTCCCTAGGTAACCCATTCCAGTGCTTCACCACTGGAGTTGATAACAAGCCATTTATTTTCCTTAAGAGTGCAGACTGATGTTCAAACACACAGGAGAGAGTCTCTCTCTCTCTCACACACACACACAGGTACTGCCATTGCCAGGCTGCCAACCGGGTGTAATAGACAATCGGGGGGGAGGGGGGAGCAATACACATACCATGCTGCCTTGCCTTACCCACCCATCCCTCGTCACCAGCGAGAGAAGGACAAAGGTACCAAAAGGCGTTTGGCTCAAAGGAAGCTCTTGCATGGGTACGTTCAGACCCCAGTGCATAGTCTCATCAAGCCACGGGTGTTTAGTGGTTGGAGCAGGGAACAGATTTGAAAACTGGCCATGGCAGAGTGTGACGCCTAGCAGGTAGAGCCGGGGTCTCCCAGGTTTTATTCCTGGCTCAGGCAAGGAGTGGGTGACCCCACTTCGTGCCTTTACCTCTCCCGGGTTTTCCCACTCCGAGGCTGGATCCTGGGCTATAGCACCCTGCGTAACAACTACACGTACCCTGCAGGTCCAAATGGATTCAGGCACCTGCCGTTCTTCTCTTCAGGAGTCTGGCGGATCAGCAGAGATCGGAGTGACCAAGCAGCCTTCTCAAACCCAAGTATTGCTTACCCTAACAATAGAAACAAAGCAGTTAGAGAATTTTAGAATGACAGGCTGCGTGCAGGTCTGTCTTACCCAACGGCTTACTGGGGCAACTGGGGCAGGCCTGACATCTTCAGAAACCCGCAGCAGGTGCCCGCAGCTCAGTTTGGTTCCATAACACCTCTCTTGAGAGCGCGTGCCCCTTTTAAGCCCTGCTAGAGTGTCATCCCCCACCCCACTGTTCCTGGGCTTTGACACTTCTGGACAACGCCTCCTCCCCTGCCCTCAGACAGGCCCAGCAGGAGATCATGCCTGAGTCACCAGAGCCACTGGCTCTGCCCTTGTCCCTTAAAAATTCTCAGCCATTTGTTGAGGGGTGGCTTTCTCCTGCCTGCTTGTTTTTCCAGACAGACCCCTATAAACATAACCAACCTATGCAGACAGTAAACCTCCCAATAACCTGGTCAACAGAGCAGCTCCATGTCCAGGCTCCTGGATTGCATCCCACCAACTAGTGCATGACCTGGGGCAAGCCACATCCCTCTCTGTGCCTCAGTTTCCCCCTTTACAAAGGGGACTAAGTTGCTGCCTTCCTTTATACGGTACTTTGAGATCTATGGACACACGGCACCTACACAAGAGCTACATCTCTGCTGTATACGGAAGAGAGAAAGCCTCTCAAATGTGGTATTTTTAAACTGTTTCTCACCCAGCAATGACTCCCCACTCCTCTGCTTAGCATGGAGTCGCCAGTGGGGAACGAGGGGGTGGGGGACGTTTGAATTCAGGATGCTGTTGCTTTGCTGTTTGGCTTCACACTGTTCCTCAGGGAGGAATTCATTATTGACATGGCAGGGAAAGAGACGAGGGAGATTTCTGCGCCGCTCTGACGCCAGAGTTTCCCTCAGTGGCTCCATTCTCACCATCCTGCTGTTTAACTCCCCTGCTGAAATCACCAGCCAGCCACCTGCCTCAGAGACTCTACCCAGAAAAAGTCCTAGAGACCCCACCAACCATGGATAATTTGGGCTCCTTTAAACTGTGGCCTTCTTCAGGTGCTTACCCTCTGTGTGCCTCAGTTTCCCTATGAGGGTGGGGTAATGATATTGCTCTTACAGAGGGGATGAGAGGATTAATGGCTTTGATTCATCTAATAGAAGGCACTTGTGTGTGTTCCAGGTACCTACTGTTCTGTCTACTTTATGGCTCCAGCTTAATCATAAAGCTTTAATTGGAGGATTTTTTTTTTTTTTTAAATCAGCAGATCTGGTGCGGACAGAAAGGTGGCAGGCTGACAGCCCTGCTTTCTCTGTCTGTCCACAACATGGACAGCCTGGCCTGTGACCAGGCAAGCTCCTAATGCACCTCTGCCCCTATGCCTTAATCAGGGCTAGGAGAGACCCTTTCCCTTGAGATGGGAAAGGAGCTCAGTCTCTGGGACCACCCCAGCAGCTGAGATAGTCAACAAGGGGAGGAATGAGTGCCCCCGCGGTGGTGGGTTTGGCAGCATGGACCGGTCTACTGGGAACTGAGGCCCACCTGACTCATGACACCAAGCCCCCATCACGTGGGAACAACTTTCTCTGCGCGAACCTGGGCTGGATTCAAACGGCCATTGCAGAGGGAACTGGCGCTGCATCCCCTTGCCAGCCACCCTCAAGGAGCCAGCTCCAAAATGAACATCTGAGCCCAGCACATGTGTTTTCCAAGCAGCGACTACAGCTGGTGACTTTGCACCCACCCTTTTCCCTTGACAAAGGGGAAAGCGAAGCAGTTTACCCCGAAGCGGGTCTCACGGACAGACGCATTTCCTGGCACTGGAAATAAAAACGGCACATTCTGCAGTGAGCTGGAAATGCAGCAGGAGCCCAGATACCCCAAGGATGGGCACAGGGTAGATACATTCAATGAGTATGTATGAAGAGGAGTGGATAGATATACTGATGAACAAAAGAGGGAATCCGTGGATGGTTGGCTAGACTGATGGGGAGAGAGAAAAAGATGGAGATAGATAAGTATATATGGAGGTAAATGAGTCGGTATAGACAGGTAGTAAGACTTGGTGAGGAAAGAGTTAATCTGTATTGTACAGAAGGGAGCCAAAGGTCTTCTTGCTGTTTTATTAGTCGTATTATCGTTAATAAGTTTCCCTGCAACTATATCGTCCCACTGAAGCAGCTGAGGGTTTACATCAGCGCTTTGTTTTGTTAAAATGTTGCAGAAACAAATAAGCCAGTGTGATGGGCATAGGATTGTTCGGGAGAGGAACATGGTACACCTGGAGGACTACAGCATCAAGGGGGCACGCAGTCAGAGGGGCACAACTGACCAAAACAATCATTAAAAATATAGACTAAGAAAACATCTGGAAGAGTCTGATCTATGATCTAACCAACAAGGCTCCTGCAAAGGAAAATCGTGTCTCACTAACCTATTAGAGCTCTTTGAAGGTGTCCGTGACCTAGCGGATACAGGAGAATGAGCGGACGTAGCTTGCAAAGGATACGTTTACATGTACTTGGTCCTACTTCGGTGCAGCGGGCTGGACTAGACGGCGTCTCGAAGTCCCTTCCAGCCATGTATTTCTAAGACTATGGGTAAACTGCAATCATGGGGCATGGCTGCAGCTCACGTCAACCTTTAACCTCGCTACCTCAGGTACCAGAGCAGAGTAAGCCCTGGCAACATGGGCATTAGTGTGGGCTAGCCGCCCTAGAATGACCCACAGTTCTGGGAGGGGTTGGACAGCCCACCCTGAAGCCCGTCCTACCGCTGCTTCGCTGCCCTGGCACCAGAGATCGCTAAATTAAAACCAGCTCAAGTACATCTATACCACAAGCTGCAATCACACCCTGGGACTGCAGTGTAGACAGACCCTTAGGCTTTCAAAGGCTATTAGGGACATTTAGTCCTGGGATCAGTGGCAAAGTATTGGCAAGGAACAACAGCCCTCCTTAGGGTCTTGTTTAGTAACTTACAGCTCTAAATTAAACAAAAAAAATCTCCCCTCCAGCCATAAGATGTGCACCGTCCCAAACTCCTGTCAGGTTCAGGTCCTTTCTGCCCAAGCAGGCTACTCCCAGCCCTTCCCATCTAGAGCAACTCCCCTGGTTTCAGGGTTTTCCCTGCAGGAGCCTCTCTCGCTCTGAAGTCTCCCCACAGCCTCCTGAGCTTCCCCCTCCCTCTGCAACTTCCTACTGCCCTTTACAGGGGAAGCCCACTCCTCCATACCCAGCTGGTTCTGAAATCCGATTAAACCCCACAGCTCATCCAGGTGTGGCAGGCAGAGCTAGTGGTACTGGGCAGGCCAGCTCCAGGCATCTGGATGGGGTCTGGCACTCCTTGAGCAGGACTGAAAATCCCACAGAAAACCACTGCAGCATTTCCCTCAAACAATATTGGGTTGATGCAAGAACACCAGGGAGCTTTGGGGTTAATTTAATCCCAACAAGTGGGTTTAAATCATGCATACAATACAGCAGAGGAGATGTATGGGAATCCCAGTTGTCAGCAGCCAGGATTTATGCAACAAGAGTTGGATAAAGGACTCTGCCACTTCAGTATTAGAGAGGATTAAAGGAAGGAAGCATTGGCGCACGAGGACACCCAGGGACATGTAAGAAGATACAGACCCCGTATTTATCAGATTACAGTTGGTATTGTTTCCTTCATAACTAGGTTACTGCTTTCATTATAGGGCTATGGCTCTTTATATGAGGCCACTTAATCATCTTCGGAAAGAACTTTGGGAACTATGGATGGAAGCTACTACTTAGGTTTAATAATGAACGAATACGTGAAACTTCTGTGCCTCAGTTTCCCCATCTGTAAAATGGGGCTAATGACCCTGACCTGCTTTGTAAAGTTCCCTTTCCAGATGAACGATGCTTGGCAAGTGCCAAGTATCATTATTCTCCACTAGGGCCCCACTTTAAACATCATCAACATGAGTCGTCCTACTGATGTCAAACAGGACTCAAGGCCCCAGTTCTGCAACTAGATCCACAGGGCTGGGGTGGGGAGGGTGCCTGGCGCAGAGCAGAATAGTTTGTGAATAGGATTGTTGTATATTCTGGAAAGGTGTGATCTCTGAGTATTGCATATTGCTGAGCATTCTCCCACTGTTAGAATAAATAAGTGAGATTTCTGGTGTATGTTTTATAAGGCTTGGAAGGAGTAGCTTTATCAGTAAATTGTCAGTAAACATCAATTTCACCCTACACACAACCGACTACAAAATATTTCCATGCAAAATCAAAATGTACAGATAGGAAAGAAAGAAAAATGCTGCTTGAAAACGTGGAGTTTGATTTAAGGATATTGAACTTGTATATTTTGACATGGGATGTTGACAATTTGTTTTTACAGTTATAAAGCTTTCACTTATTGAATTGCAACATCTACAGTCATTAAATTATTACCTGATCCACCCAACCCCATAGTTTCCCGCAATTGTGAAGGTTTAAAAATCAGAAAAAATGCTTTAAAATAAATAGACATTATCCATTGAAATTATATAAAAAATTGAATTCTACCAAGCCTCTTTATAAGGTATAGCTTGGGTATGTGATTTAAGGAAATCTGTTTCATAATGGTTTAAAGAGTGAAAAAGGAAATAAAAAAGCCCATGTCAATCTAACAGTCGATGCAGGACAGTGTAATGGTATGTTACACAGTGACTTGCATACAAGCCATATGCCCTCAGGCCAGTTGCGCCCAGGATTTGGAAGGACCAAAACCTCATCCGTGCAACAATTCCTCGCTGATGCCAACACCGGTTCAGCTCTGTGGTATTAGCAAGACTGGGATCCCTAGCACCGACCGTCCACCAGTGTTCGAAGCACCACTGTCCCCCAGTCCAGTTCCCACTGAAGTTCGCGGAAAGATGGTTATTGATAACAACGGGAGAGAGATCAGACCCCCAGGGTCCAGTCCGACAGATCTTAAAAGCCAGCAGTCAGCCTAGGCCAGGCAGCCCAATGTTCTTAAGAGGGGCAGAACTAGTGTTAGTCCTGGGAAAGTGTCCCTAGAGCAGAGAAGGCCAGGGAGCAGGCGATTTCTAGATGAGTGACAATCTAGAAACAGCAAGACAAGCCAAACTTATATGGTAGAGTATGAGACGAGCAAAGCTGGTACAGTGGAGTATGATGATCAGAAACGTGCAAATTGCCTATTCTTACTATTTGCATTGCGGTAGCACCTATGAGCCCCAGTCGTGGCCCAGGATCTTTTGGTGCAAGGTGCTGTATAGACACGGAACAGATAGATGGTCCCGCCCCAAAGAGCTTCCAACCTAATAAATAATACCCAGCTCTTATCGAGCACTTTTCATTAGTAGATCTCAAAGTGCTTTACAAAGGTCAGTATCATTATCCCCATTTTACAGCTGGAGAAACCGAGGCAAAAGCTAATACATCTGTAAGACCTAAATCTCTCCTCCCGATATCTATCGATCAGTTCAGTGACTACCAAGTAGCTCCCCGGGTACTTACCTGTGGGAGCCTGCCAGGTGGATCAATATGTAGATTTTGTGGGGTGACCCTACATTGATTCCTGAACTCCAGCCTGCCGGGGATCCGTCAGTGGAGTGAGGTGGGAAGCTAAAGACAGAGAAAGAGAAGGAGTGCTGCAGAGGGATGACAGCGCTCTCTGGAGCTCATCGGGTGCTGCGCAGCCCTACGGGTGAAAGAGACAGTCAGAGGGGTACCAACACCATGGACAGGGAGCAGAATTCTTCGTCTGGGAAGAAGTCAGCGTCTGAAACAGAACAAGCAGGCAGGGAATGTGCTGATCTGGGGGTTCCTTTAGGAGGGGTTCCCCCTTACTCCAGAGGGACAGGGATTCTGGGTTTGTCCTGCCGTCCCCTCACTGCAGAACCCCAGTGTGATCTCGGGGACAGACCAAGAACTCAATTCAGCCCCAGCCAGCCTTGGCGTGGGCAGCTCATTGAGGGGAGGGACAGGTCAGGAGTCACCTCCAAACGGTTCCTCCTGCTGGAGCTAGAGAGCTACATCCATCAGCCGGAAGCAGCGGCAGGGTAAGGACCCACACTCCCCTAATGGGGGTTACACAGGGCCCTTTTGAGCAGCCTCCACAACCCAGTCAGACACACAGGCACCCCACCTCCGTCAAGGCTGATGGGGCTATGGACGAAGGCCTCACATGTCATTTTAGGGGGGCACCCCACAAACCTGTGGGAGCAATGCACTGTGATCTGTAGCATCTCTATGGCCCTGGGAGTCTGTGACAGACACCCCATTTCACACCACACCTGCAACTCTGCCCTCCTCGTGCTAAACCACAGACCCCAGGCCCCCTCTGGGCCTCTCTTGTGGTTAACGCCCTACAGATCCTCTTTGGACCCGCTGGGGAGTGAGCAGCTCTCTGCCCTCCTAGCTTGCTCTGCCGATGCCCGTTACCCTTGCTCCCTGTGGTCTCTGTTGCCAGGGGGACATACAGGGCAGCCTGGCTGAGGACCCCAACTCTTCCAACGGCCGCTGTCACCACCATCCCTTCCCAGCGCTGGGGACCAAATATTCCTCTGAGCCCGCTTGCCCCAGTCCAGAGCTGCCTGTACCCTGATGTGGCCTGTCAGGGTCTCTTCTAAGGCCGTCCCTGGCCCCGCCATCCCCCCTGCCGGCTCCCCTGCACCCCGGGGCAGAGTGCTGGCACACCCAGGGCAGACTCCTCCAGGGCTGCATGCCAGATCCCTCCCCTGCCCAGCCTTGGCGCACTGAGCCACTCCACCTCCCTCATGGATAAACCCTGCAGGGAAGGGGGGCCAGCCTGAGAGAGCTGGCACTCTGAAGGGGCCCAAGCCCAGCCCTGCCCCTTGTTGCCAGCAGAGAGGCCGGAGAAGGCCTGAGGTTTGGGGTGCCCCCTGAGAGACACCCTAGAAGCCTGGAGTCTCAAGGCAGGCCCTGGGTGTGCACGGCAGATGACCCCCTGCCTCCAAGTATGCCCCCACCCAGAGCCCTCCGCCCAGCCTCCCCTCCTCGCCTACCTTCGAGCAGGTCTTTGGCTCTGGGAGGAGGGACCGTCCCCTAGAACAGGGCTTTGGAGAAGCAGGCAGTGGAGACGGTGGGCCTCGGGAGAGCTCCCTGCCGCTGCAGCGCTGTGCCCAGTGGGACATTCTTCTGCTGTGGGAGCATCTGTTTACGGCTGCTCCCTTCCCACAGCCTGGCTTTTTCTCAGTTATATACACAAAGCTCACCGCCATGCTGCCCCTCCCCTGCCAAGCCCACAAGCCCAGGGCAGGGGGCAGGCAGGGCGCTAGGCAAGCTAACAACCCTCTAGCCCCTTCCACCTACTGATCTCCAATCACTTGGCAGACTAATGAACTAAGCCTGACAATGCTCCCCCCACCCTCACCCCAGGAGGGAGCCAACTGATCCCTTTCTGACAACTGGGGAAACTGAGGCACACAATACATGACCCTAGACAAGTCACTTCCTTTCTAAGTCAGTGGCAGAGACAGGGATCAAACCCAGGTCTGCTGCTAGCCCTTTGCTCCCACCACAAGGAATCGAACTCCTCCGAGTCTCAGACAGAGAGAAACGCAACATTGTCACCCCCACGCTCTCAAGTGGCCCCTGTTCCCCTGCACCACCAGGTCTCTCTTGTTGTGTATGAGCCAGTCTTGGCGTCATCTGATCCCAGCTCACTCCTCTCCACCACCAGGGAGAGACCCTCCTCCCCTGCAGCTCCTGCCATGCAGCCTGCAACCTCCCTGTTTCCCTCGGTCACCTCAGTGGTCCACCTTGTTTCAAAGCTCAGCTGCAAACTCCTCCTTACACCTTTGCCTCTAACTTCTCCCATCCCGGCTAGCGTTCGTTACAGGGGAGGGTGAATAGGGGGATCAAGCGCTGGACTGGGACTCAGGAGACCTGGGCAAGTCACTTCCCCTCTGTGGGCCTGTTTCCCCAGATGTAACACTTGCCTCCGGTAGAAACGTTTAGGTAACAACCAAGCCAGGGCCCATTGTGCTAGGTGCAGGATAGTCAGTACCAGTCCCTGCCCTAAAGAACTTACAATCTAAAATATACACTTGCCCTGCCTCACAGGACTGACGTGAATCTTAGTTCATGAAGGCACTTTGCAATCTTCCCAAGGAAGACGCTGGAGCAGGACAAGGTATGGTCATTTTCTGGGGCCAAGCATTTGGTGCCATACCATTCTATGGCACTGTGTCAAGACAAGGGGACTCCAGGCAGCAGGCAGGTGGGGGCGAGGGGGGCTCAGGCAGGGTAACGCCCACTGGACTACTCCTCCACCTCCTTGAGCTCTCCTCCCGCCGCACCCAGCAGACTCCGTGCTGTTCTGCTTGCTACCGAGAATGACGGCCCAGTGGCTCTGCCAGCGATTGTCTCTGTGGCCTTGGGTAAATCCCTTAGTCTCTGTGCCTCATTTCCCCCATCTGGATAACGAGAAGGACCTACCTTCCAGGGGCCGCGAGGATGCATTCGTGCTTGGAGCGTGCTCTAATGCGGTCAAGGATTAAGCATTCGTGAAGATGCTGTTTCTGCTCGGGGCAGAGCAAGACGTCTCCCAGTCAGGCCAGGCCGCTCCAAGAAGCTGATCTCAGGCTTGCTCTCCTTGGAATGTGCTTTCACTGCTCCCAGCTGCTAAAGAAGCCCCTTGTTTATAAGCTGCATTGCCGCCTTGTAAACACTGCGCGCTTGCGATGCTTTCGGCTCCTTCCAGCCATTTGCCAGCAGAGCTCAAACCCCTTCAGGAAAGGGCTTCTTGCCCGTGGCACTTGGAAGGGGAGAGTGCGGAAGCTCCGCACCTGGGAAGGTGAGGCATTACTGCCGGGTCGCAGGGGAGACCGTGGTACTGACCCAGCAGAGAAATGGTGAGGGAAGCCAGCTGCTCTCTCCAGAAAACTGGACATTTGTCTCCCAAGGATTTCATTAGCACGAGTCAAGATGTTTATACTGCAGCTGTCTCCATAGTAACCCCATATCTTCCCCCCCCCCAGCATTGCACCACTACTGCCCCCACTGTACAGTAAACCCAGCTGTCCCCAGCAAAGCAATGCAGCAGGCCTAGTGCACCCCGCCCCCCGCCATTTCACCCCATCCCCTGCCACAACAGGCCCCAGATTTCATTTCCCCTAGCACTGCACCTGCCCTCCCTGTAACCCCCCACTCTCTTGCCAGCAGCGTAATGCAGCTGCCCCAACTGATCAAATCCCATTGCAGCCCACAAAGCAGCTTGTTCCCTTAATAAGATTAAAGCTGCAGTCTGGTGGATGGCCTTAGGAGCTAAAGAGGAGCAGCTGCCCCAGGCAGGAGAGAGAGACCTGTGCAGTCTCAGGGCAGATACAGCCCTAGAGCACAGTCACCCAAGCCTCCCGGCCCAAGGGGAGTAGCAACTCTGCCCTTTCTGAGACTTGCTATTGAAATCCTAGGACTGTAACACTCAACCCTCCTGGTGCTGCTGCAGGGGGAGGAACAGGCCAACGGCTCCCCAGATGACCAGCCAAGAAGTATGCAGAAAGATCACGCTGTTTGGAGGGTGTGTCCACACAGTAGGCTCGGCCCCCTCTTCCGGCTCCTCTGGAAACGCTCACTGAGGTTCTGGCTGCACCTCCTGATCTAGGCACACCCCAGCCCCGGCCTCACGAAGTCGTGGGACCTTCTCGGCTGGTCAAGACGTCCATCCAGCACTGCAGGAGGACGACGACGGAGGACAGGGGGTGCTCTGCAGCTGTGGGGCCTGTATCTGTTCCCTCATTGGATCACACCTCCAGGCTGAGTTCCTCTGTGGCGTCCCCTGACTCCCTAGACGCCTTTGAGCGGCAGTGGGCACTGCCTGGGGACCCCTGTTCAGTGTCCCCCTCTGGTTCCCTGATTTTTAACCTCTGGACCTCACTCATTCCCCTTCGTTGTCCCCAGGACTCAACTGCAGCCTGGACTTGGCAGTTCCTACCTCTTTAGTTGAGGGGCTGGGCCTTTACTTTTGGACAGGCCTAGACCCACCTGTCCCAGCCCTGCAAATAGTACAGTAGGCGTGGTGTGTTATTGCCAGACAGCCACACTGAGAACCCTTACAGGTACACGTAGGCATGCACTGAACCCATGCTGGTGTGCTTGGCAGTAGGGCAGAGAGCCTGCTGAGCTGTGCCCACATCCCTACCTGCCCACTTTGCAATGGGGAGGCAGCAACAGCCCAGGTAGCTGGGCTCCCATTTACACAGTCCTCCAACTCCTCTCTACAATTCCCTGTCCCTGTATCTTCTACCTACTTGCTTACCACGTGCTCTCCATGCCCCAAAAGCTGCCTGCCAGTTAAGACACTTCAGATTGGCTCAAGGCGCAAAATTTGGATCAGGCTTCCAAAACAACCTCGATGTTCAGACCTCGATTAAGGTTTCAAAACATCCCCCGAGGATTGGGGTGAGGGAGGTTACTGCTTAAACGCCACACACCCCACCCAGAAAAGCAGGACTGCCAGAACATACTGAATTCTTAGAGGAAGTAACCCCAGAAATGTTCTTAAGGCCCTAATCATAAAAAGACCTACTCTTATGCACTGGAAATAGGCCCATTGTCTTATCTGCAAGATCATGGCCTTCTAAAGGCCTGTTAACCCTTCCAGGTTTGGATTGTCCGTATGGCACCTAGCACAGCTGGGCACTGGTCATCATTGGGGGCCACCCGGGGTACAGTAATACTAGTAATTAGTAATAAAAGCTTAGGAGGGTTTGTGATTGATAATGAGGGTTCATCACAATTAGTAAACATTTTTGAGATGTTTGAGAGCTGAGCAGAGCTATATGAGAGCTAAGTATAATTACTGTGGGTGGACTGAGATCTCGCTTGGACATTTTGCAAGGCGTAATTGTCAAGTTTCACCCCCTTCTTTTCATACTCTGAAGTCTTTATTGAAAGCAAGATTTCTCCTCACCCTCTCCCTGTTCTCTCTCTCTCTCTCCTTTCTTTTGATGTTGATGCCTTAGGGTCACACCAACTCTGCATTAGTCCACTATACAGTTCAGAGAGCAACCCAGCCCCAAGAAAGAAAATGCAAGTCATCTCCCAGCACATAAGCCCTTGCAATATTGAACCTCTCCCTACAGCACTCCTTCATCATCAAGTTTTTGGAGAAACTGGAGGCAAGGCAGGAAACATCTGATAGATGCCAGATCATCCACAGGTTAGGGCACTAGCATGGGCACGGAATAGCAAGCAGGGGAAGGGGTCTGCAGCTCAGGACTGAAGTGCATGATTAGACAAGTGGGTGAGAGGAAAGATGGCCTAATGGTTTGGAAGACCTCGGTTCAAGTCCCTGCCTTACAACCAACCACTGGCAACCTTAGGCAAGTCACTTAGTCTCTGCGTGCCTCAGCTCCCACTGTGTACAATGGAAATAGCCCAGCCCTCCCTCACAGGCATGTTGTGAGGACAAATACAGGAAAGATGCTCAGGCATTAGGGTGAGGGGAACCAAGTAAGTACCTGAGTTAGAATCCCAAGATCTGCAATAGGCAGAAGCCAAGTCACAGGTGCTGTTGATAAGCAATAAAATAGAGCAGCATAACTCTTTATGAATACTTTAACACCTGTGTAGTGCTTTTTACCTGTAGCTCTCCGCATTTTCCAGTTGGCTTCTATACATGAACATTAAACATCCATCTTTAAAATCTAGTGCCTGGCTGTTTTAAAGCTCTTTCCAAAGGTTGGTCAATATCATTATCCCCGCTTTAAAACGGAGAAATGGCAGTAAAGAGAGAGATCAAGTCAATTACTGAGGAGTCAGTAACAAAACTAGAGAACAGAACCCAGGAGTCCAGACCATCCATCTGGCTCCCTCTCCACTGAACTCTGTCTTCTCTAATCAATTAGCAACACAGTGAGATAGGTTAGACACAAAAGGTAAGATTTAGCAAAAAAATTGTCTAGTACAATTTTAATTTACATAAAAAACTTAAATATTCACTTCCTTAGGAGTTGCAACCAAAGGAGTACATACTAGGGCACGGAAGTGAGAAGGGCTTGTTTTCATGATCCAATGTGAAGGAAGAGCAACAAGTAAATAGATAATCTTAAAGAATTCAACAGAAAGAGGAGGTCAGCTAAGGGTAACAACGACAGATACACCAGGATCGAGAGATTTAACTGAAGGGTCAGGCGTTTCAAAGATGGAAAAGAGGGGACATGACCAAAATATATAAAATAGATGGTTTAGGGAAAGTAAATGGGACACCCTTCTGTAGACTGACTTTTTCTTCGATGTCCAGTGTTGTGGAACCTGTGGAACTCCTTGCCACTGTAGACCACTTTGGCCGGATCAGGCATTTGCATGGATAACTGCCACAAAACACAAGACAGGATACTCACTGCAGTGGTTCAGAGCTTCTCTCCTCCAGCTGAGAGTAGAGACAGCCTCCTTCCATCCCCCCACCCTGGCCCCCCAGGGCTCAGAGCAGCAAAGGGACCTGGCATGAGAGCCTGCCTCCCCACACACCCCAATACCACAGGGGTGCAGAGACACCTCCATATTGGAGGGCAAGAAAGACCAAACATCCATTGACTCCTGAGCAAACCCCTCCGGGGGTTTCAGTTCCATGCAGTCCATCCCCCGGAGACAGCACCTTTGCTATTAAGGTTGTTGGATCAGGCCTTACCCACACTGTTCCCACATAGGGGGGACCCTAGTTGTGAGCAAGAAGCCAAAAGGGGAGGGCCCAGGTTAATACACATCAACAGCTAAAGCAGGCCATGAACTCCCCAGTACCATGCTCCATCCATGAGCTGAACTGCTGGCCCGGTCCTGCTGGAAGGGTCAAATGTTATTTTTGCAGCACCTAGAAGGTGCATCAAACATAAAGACAAACCCTGTCCCCAAGCGCTTACAATCTAGTAATCAGTGTGGCGTGGGCACGAAGGGGGCATTTGCTCTAGCTGCCTCTGAGGATTTACAAAGCCCAGCATTGAAATGAACAAGAGATGTTCCCACTTGATCAGTACCAGCCCGGCTGGCTGGTTGAGACCTTATAGACCAAGCCTCTGTACTCTGCTCTCTCAGTGCCTTGGGTCTAGTAATAAAGATTTCCCTTTAAAGCTTGCTTTAAATCTAGACATAATGGAGCCTGCCCCAAATGAAAGCATTAAAGCACCCCATGCAGACACACATTCCAGCTAAGCATCATTAACAGAGACAGTAATAACCTGATAGAAGACTTCCACAGGCTCCCTCAGGCATGAGCAGCACAGCAGCCGCTTTCTCTGGATTCTGGGTTTACACGCCTCGAGCTCTGCTGCGAGATCTACCACCCCCTTAACCGATGCAGCCTGCTACAGTCACATCTTCCCAGGCTCCCTTCAAAGCTTCCTTAGCCTGCTTGCAAACAGGAATAACTGTGATGGTGGGGGATTATCCAGTCCTTTGCTTGCAAAGCAAGCTGCTCAGATGACAGTGGCTGCTGATGCTGCAGGCATGATTGGTTAGGTCTGTGCAGAGGGCATGGCTCAGCAACAAGCAAGAAACAAGCCAATGCACCTTATCATGGCCCTCAAATTCCCCAGCTGGCAACTATCTATTAGCCATCACACCTTCAGCAACAGCCCCCGTAAAACAAGCAGCCAGGAGGAGAGAGAATTTCAGGATTAAGAAGGTTCCTAGCAGAGCCATAGGAAACGTACCCATTCTCCTTGCTCTTGCTTGGAATTTCAGGCCTGAACAAAATCTCAGCTCAAACTTCCCCAAAACAGCTAAGCGCCACCCAATTTCCTATGACTGCAGATGCCACATAATTCTGACACAAAACCTGAACCCGAGGCACAGGGGCATAAACCATACCTGAGCGAGTACTTGCCACTGAAACGCAGCCATGGCCAGGGTGGAACAGGGCAGCTGTTTTAACAGTTGGGAGCAGGAAGTGACCGGTACTGTGTAAAAGAAAGGGGGACTTGAGGTAGACAGAATGTAAACACCCAAACTGAAGTTTGGCCAGAATAACGGAGCCAATACCTTTAACCCTTTGGTGAGAAGACAGGATCACAGCCCACCGCCACACAGCTGTAGTCCTATATCCTTTTTCTAGGCTATCAACAGTAGGCAGTGATGCACTAGGTTAACTGCGTCAAGGTAATGACTGAACCCTGCGCCAGCCTTTTACCATGCCGAAAGATAATCCCCAAGTCACCATGGGAGACAGCTGACTGCTGCTCTTGCCATATTTTCTTTGAGCATTGAAAGCTCATAGGATGTCAGTGCTCAGCTCAGGCCACTAGCTGCCCATTGAAGCCACTAAAGGATTTCTGAAGCCATCACAACTCTTACAAGAAGGCATACTCTTTTGGCTCCAGGAGACTGGAGTAAACATTACTAAGCAGGATCTGACGTCTGTCCTTTTAAAATAAAGGAATTGTCTGTATATCAGCAGGAGAGAATTGCAGAGCCGGTACCTCCTCCCTCTGTCAGCATGGTGCTGTACATCCTGCTCACTAACTCTTGGAAAGTTAGAGAGACTCCTGAGAATGTTGGAAAGATTAATAGGTCTTTTTTTGCAAGTGTTTGGCAAGCACTGATTCTCCTCCTGAAACCCCAAAAAATGAATAAGGCATTTTGTTCCCTTGATGGTGCTTCAGTACATTCTGGAAATGAAGGTGAAGATTTATCAGTGACCTGATGAACCGCGAAAGCAGAGTACAGATCCCAGGAAAGGGGATGGGATCAGGGACTTGGTAATAGAACATGAAGAATTTCACCTGTGGGTTTCTACTCACCTTGTTCCAAAGTGCAGATTGGTAGGGATCAGGTTCTTAAAACTAACTGTTGCTCCGTAGCCTGCGGAATTGTGCTCAGTCCAGTTTTAAGGAAACGGGTGCCATTATAAAAGCCACTAAAAGTCTTGAGTAATTAACCCCGTTGTTGGCAGTCTCAGCCAAGCGAGTCCAACTGACTTTTGCCATCTGTACATGAGGTCTCCTCCAAAATTCAAACATATTGGCAGAGCCGGCTGAGGAGAATCTTCTTTGACTAGCCCTTCTGGTCCTGTTCTCTGTGGATACACAGTGTAGGGCTACCTGCCATCTTTCTCTCCTTTACTGAGCGCAGGTAAAGTTGTTTCAAATCATCCACAGACGTGGATTTTCTGCATGCTTTTTCTTTGGAACAAAGCAGGTGACAGGCCAGTGAAACTGGAGGTGCAGTTTTGAATTCAAATATATCCAGTGATCCCTAGTAATCCAAAAACCCACTAAAACGCATTAAAAGATCAATGACACCATGGGAGGATTTCAATGAAGCAGAAAATCTCTGCCAAGACTAGTCAGTGTGGTTTGAAAAATCCATTAACAGTGAGCATTTATTTTTACTGTATTTAAACCTTATTTCTTTATCCTTTTAGAATGAAGTACAGTAAAACAGCCTTACAACCATTTTCCTTTCTTCTATAACAACGAGGTACCTCCCCATTTCACACAGGCACACTGATGAGTTTGCCACTCCCAATGAATTTTCACTGGGAAGGGAACATAACCTGCTATGTTTATTTCCATTCATAGACAGTCAAATTCATGTCTTTCCCAAGAGGTTAGTTAGAAGTCATTTCAGCCCCTTCGCAAATCTGAGATTTTACAGTCATACTCCTTTAGGAAGTTTCTCTCACTCTTACTGTGAAATAGACCCACCAGAGGAAACTGACAATACACATAGTCAAATATACAACGTAAACCAACTGAAAAATAGGGAAAAATATTTTCCCTTCTCATATCTTGAGTTCTTGTCATAAGCGTTCAGAAAACAAAATTCAGGCAGATTTAATATCTCTCTTCATGGTGGCTCTATGAACCCTACCATTAGTTCAAACCTGTGCCTACTTCCCAGTGCTCTCAAGATAAAGACCAGTTATGGGTCTATCCATGCTCAGGCTTTGCTGAGCTATAAAATACTACGACTACTTTGGAGTTTACTTTTTTTACACTCCTGGCTGGATTTTAAAACTGATTGGGTGGCAGGGGGGCTGCAGGGTTTATAAAATTCTGTGAAGATATCATTCTAAGAAGGGCTTAAAGAAGGTTTCATCAAAGAAATCTTTCCATGTTGAAGGCTCCTGACTAGCTAGTGAGAGCCTTCAGGATGGGAATCTGCTCATCTCATCTGGCTTTGCAGTTCATCTTTATGAGAAGCCTCCCTGCTGATCCCTGTCATTTAACTGCAGCTGCTCCTCCTCATTTGACTTTAGGTACTCTCTCAATGGCATATGGGTTGCTCTAAAACAGTTTTCAGAGTAGTAGCCGTGTTAGTCTGTATTTGCAAAAAGAAAAGGAGGACTTGTGGCACCTTAGAGACTAACCAATTTATTTGAGCATAAGCTTTTGTGAGCTACAGCTCACTTCATCGGATGCATAAAGTGGAAAGTACAGTGAGGAGATTTTATATACACACAGACCATGAAAAAAATACACATTGTAAGGCCTTTTGGTATGATGTCCATCTGTTTGCATTTGGAAAGGAAGATGATGTCTGTCTGGTTCTCAACCTTTCCAAACTACTGTACCCCTTTCAGGAGGCTGATTTGTCTTGTGTACCCCCACGTTCCACCTCACTTACAAACTACTTGCTTACAAAGTCAGACAAAAATAGAAAAGCGGTACAGCACACAGTTATGAAAAGTTGCTTACTCTGATATTTACCATATAATTATAAAATAAATTGATTGGAATATAAATATTGTACTTACATTTCAGTGTATAGTATATAGAGCAAAATAAACAAGTCATTGTCTGTATGTGTCAAGGCTGATTCCCCGCTCTGGCACTTTGAGTGCAGAAGGTGGAGGCTGCAAGGATTCTAAAAATTAATACTGGCCACTCCAGGCTTGTATTAAACTCCTAAGGTTACTGCTTTTCTCTGACCTTGGCTTGGTAAACGCTGCCACCACCCAAATGCAAAAAAACCCCTTGGACCCAGGAAGGCACACTTAGGAATTCCTCCCTGTGGGGTACCCTCAAGCCCTTTCACTGCCCTCCCCCGGGAAGAGCTGAGAAAGAAAACACAGGAAATTAGCTGTTGCTACCAGCTAATCAAACAACATGCACAAACCTCTCAGGACACCAAAAATCCAATCTTGTTCTTAAAAAAGGTAAATTTATTAAAAACAAACAGGAAGAAAATACATCCGGAACTTAGGCTTTTGCTAGATTTTAAAAGAGCCATTCCAAAAATCAAGCACCCAAAATAGTGTTCTTGAGAGTTCAGCATAAGGTTACAAGCAAACAAAAACATCTGCTGTTAGTACAGAGGAGTCCACAAGTCTTAAAAAAATAAAGAGAAAAACCTAATTGCATCTTTCTAAACATTCCTAATTTACTTACATATGGGGGGGGGGGGGTTAAATAAGTAATTCTAGGTATAATCTGATGATTTCTCATACCTGGCTTAAAGCTGCTTACAGAATAGTCATAGCCCTGATTTTGCTCTGTTCCCCTCTTTCCTGGAGCACAACAGACAAAGGAAAAGCTTCTTTCCCAATTTTAAAAAGCTCTAGCCTTCCCATTGGCTCTTTTGATCAGGTGCCCACTCCCTTTTCTTTACCTGGGGGACTTTTTAACCCCTTACAGGTAAAGCAAGCAGAGAACAGCTACCAAGAGTGATTTTAAGGCTAACTGGCTGGCTGTCCTTAAAAAGGAGCTACTCCCCCCCGCCCTTCATTTATCCCAGAATGAAAGTTTAGTTTGTATTGACTTCGCTAGTGCTTTTCACGTAGCCTGTCCTAACGCTAAGCAAATAGCTAGATGAGTTCATGTACACCTGGAAGACCTACACATAACCAGGGGTAAGCGTATCCCTGGGGTTGAGAATCACTGCTCTAAAACCCTGAATCACAAGCAGCTCCAACATAGGTTAAGTTACACACACGTATGCAGGAGGTGACAGACAACAGCAAGGGACAGCAGGGGTTTCAGTCTAGTAGAGTGAGACGACTACTCAGAATGATTGGGAACAAGAGTCCTAACAGGACTGAAGACTCTGCAGATGAGGAGAGAGATGCAGAGTGACTGGGTGCTCTGAAACAATTATTACTGCCAGTTTAGTAGAGGCGCTGTGCTTTCCCCATGGTGCTCTTGATGTACAACATGCACATTCTGACAGTTCTTCAGCAAGAACACCAGGAAGTTGATGGCCAGGTGAAACTTGTAGACTAGCTCATCTTCAGTCATTTTTACATGGCCAACAGCCACTGCCAGACAAAGCACCTGGGGCAGGGAGAAGGACAAGGGCATCATTCAACTCCAGTGGTACAGACTTTATAGTACAGTCAGTTTAAAGACAACCATACAATAGCTTAAGTAAATTCAGTCATCAAAAAATGTATATAATTAGATTAAGAGGTCTGATTTAAATCTTTGGAATCCATCTGCAGGCTGCAATTGAGTCTCTTCATAAACCTTTTTTAAAGAGATAAAATATTATACTACAGGGTTTACAATTCCCCAATTCCTCTGCAGCCTGGAAATGCTTTATGGAATTCCAGAATTTGACACTTGAAGACTCCATTAAATACACCATTTGTGAAATTGAGATCTGAACAGCTTTACTTTCTACCAAGCTAATTTTTTCAGTTTCTCTATCAAAAACAGACATAACTTTGCCACTGGCTTCCACATGCTGTAACTAAACACCATGCTAAAAAGCTGGGTGCAATCTTTGTTGATGATGAAACTAGTCAGCTGATTATCCAGTACTTTTTATTAGCAGATCTCAAGTACTTTTAAAAAGGTTATAAGTATAATTGTTCTTGTTTTGTAGATCAGAAACTTGAGGCAGAAGCTAAGTGACTTGCTCTATATCACAAGATCAATGGCAGACGAGGGAAGAGAACTCCCGTTTATTAATACCCAGTCCAGTACACTCTCCCCACGTTTTACAATAATTTTGTTTATATTTTTCATATCAGAAAAATCATTAGGATCCTATTAATTTCTGCTTTTTTTGCATCTCAGCCACCAAGCTTTGCTTTTCATTCTGTTAAGAACACACCCTGGGTACCAAATTTGCTCAAATCTATGCTATATAGCCAGATTACAGACTGACAGAAAGTTTAAAATGAAAACAATAGATCCATGCTGCAGTGTCAGGAATTCAGTAGCTCAAGCTGTTTAGTGAAAGATTTATATGTTCAAAGCCGGCCACTTTTGCTCTTGGTTCATTCAAGTTGTTTTAAAATCAAGTGGCCAATTAAGCTTGAGGGGGAATACTCAGTCGAGCAATATTTGCTATGAATCAGGTTTCGACCATCATGAATGTGAATTTGGATTAGGGCTGTGTTCATTTAAAACTCTGGTTCCATCCTCTCCATTAACTTTCTTGAAAGTTAACAAAAACAGTTTTAAAGCAAATGCAAGAAAACACTACTCAAAACTCACTGTTTCACCTGTAAGACTGAAGTTCATTTACACAGTATTAAGCATAAAGCTTCAGTGACTACATACATCAATCTGTATAATACAAACCTATTATCCTAATTCCTGGCTAACTGAAGCTTGGACCATTTGATCCCCCCTAACTGCAGGAGCCAATCACGACAGGTGCTGAGCACAGCCTTAATTCCCACTGACTTCAGTGAGCACCAGGAGCACTCTGCATTTTCCAAGTTCAGGCCTCTTCACTTGCATCTGTCATTTAAAACAAATTGTAAATTCCCTCCACCCTCAGGTTAGCATCTGAATGCATTGTGTTCCCTAAATGCACAAACTGAGTTTGATTAGCTATTTTCCACTGGCAGCCTCCTTAACAACCCTGGAGGAAAACTGCAGTCCAGCCCTGACAGTGCAAATCCATGTATAATGGCAGGCAGCCAATAGCTTCATTACAGTCCTGACTCCGACCACATGCTGTGTAACTGGCTTCTGAGGTCTGGTGTTCTGCATTTATTTTTTGTTTACCTTTTTCATTTGAAATTCGATAGTAGACTTGACTTCATCGACCTTGGCCACTATCTTTTCATTGTGAGTGAAGAGGGAAGGGAACTTACCAGCTTTGTTCAGACCCTGACCCAAGGTAAGAGGAATCTGTTTGATCAGGGACTCTGAAGCCAGAAAGGCATTGTACTACTTAGCTATGAAAAAAAGATTAATGCCCAGAACACTGTAGTTCTGTCCACATCTATTTTAATACAGGGTTTGATTTACACCTCACTTAGAGAAACCTGCAAACTGTTGCTAAGAACTATTAAGTGCTCACAAGTTTGTATATTTACAGACTTCAGAGAATCTCGCATTAGGTAACAAGTTATACTTGGAGACAAGCCTAGGTTGAACAAGTGTAATCGCCCCTCACTACTGATCTGGCATGTTTCTTAAACATAGGTAATCCCAGTACCAGACAAGACAGTTTCTGGAACAAGCCAGGGAAATTTCCTCCTTTCCTTACCCCCCCACCCCCAACACACATCAGCATCAACCTGATGTTGGGAGTGAGAGATAAGGGTTCTGTTCATTACAATAAGAGCTCTGTGCATTTACTGGAACAGAGTACACTTTGTTGTTTGCAGCGTTGTAACCATGTGGGTCCCAGGATATGAGAGAGGTATTATCTTTTTCGGGACCAACTTCTGCTGGTGAAAGACACAAGCTTTTGAGCTCCACAGACTCAGACCTGAAGAGCTCTGTGGAGCTCAAAAGCTTGTCTTTTACCAACAGAAGTTGGTCCAATAAGAGAGAGAGAGACAAGGTGGGTGAGGTACTATTAACCATTGAGGGCTGTTGCTGAAGTCTTATCCACACTAGGATTTAGCCACCAGTGCAGTTGCAATTTACCCCAACCTGGACACTATGTCTACACTAGGAGTTCACGGTGATGCAACTACTCAACTGGCTAATAGTAATATAGACAAGACTTAAGACAACGGAACTCAAGCAAATCAAATCTGTTGTAAGTGCTTTGCAAAAGCAGCACTGGTCAAGCTAACTGAAGTCACATTGCCCGGCAGCATGGCATAATAAACCATACCCTTGCAATTCAATTGCTTACTGTCCAGTCAGATACGTTGCGGACTTGAAATTGCCAAGTAGGTAAATTTCTCCTCTAGTATTGCTCAGCCACGTGCACCCCAAACATCTGTTTGGTACTCCATACTGCAGTTGAGGGGAGCAACTGCTACATGATTGAATTTACAAGGAATCTGAGTAAACAGGTTTCAGAGTAACAGCCGTGTTAGTCTGTATTCGCAAAAAGAAAAGGAGGACTTGTGGCACCTTAGAGACTAACCAATTTATTTGAGCATGAGCTTTCGTGAGCTACAGCTCACTTCATCAGATGCATACTGTGGAAACTGCAGCAGACTTTATATATACACAGAGAATATGAAACAATACCTCCTCCCACCCCACTGTCCTGCTGGTAATAGCTTATCTAAAGTGATCATCAGGTGGGCCATTTACAGCACAAATCCAGGTTTTCTCACCCTCCACCCCCCCACACAAATTCACTCTCCTGCTGGTGCTAGCCCATCCAAAGTGACAACTCTTTACATAATCAAGTCGGGCTATTTCCTGCACAAATCCAGGTTTTCTCACATCCCCCCCATCACATCTACGTAAAAGAATAAATGGACACAAATCAGATGTCAAGAATTATAACATTCATAAACCAGTCGGAGAACACTTCAATCTCTCTGGTCACGCAATCACAGACATGAAGGTCGCTATCTTAAAACAAAAAAACTTCAAATCCAGACTCCAGCGAGAAACTGCTGAATTGGAATTCATTTGCAAATTGGATACTATTAATTTAGGCTTAAATAGAGATTGGGAGTGGCTAAGTCATTATGCAAGGTAGCCTGTTTCCTCTTGTTTTTTCCTACCCCCCCCCCCAGATGTTCTGGTTTAACTTGGATTTAAACTTGGAGAGTGGTCAGTTTAGATGAGCTATTACCAGCAGGAGAGTGAGTTTGTGTGTGTATGGGGGTGGGGGGGATGTGAGAAAACCTGGATTTGTGCAGGAAATAGCCCGACTTGATTATGTAAAGAGTTGTCACTTTGGATGGGCTAGCACCAGCAGGAGAGTGAATTTGTGTGGGGGGGTGGAGGGTGAGAAAACCTGGATTTGTGCTGTAAATGGCCCACCTGATGATCACTTTAGATAAGCTATTACCAGCAGGACAGTGGGGTGGGAGGAGGTATTGTTTCATATTCTCTGTGTATATATAAAGTCTGCTGCAGTTTCCACGGTATGCATCTGATGAAGTGAGCTGTAGCTCACGAAAGCTCATGCTCAAATAAATTGGTTAGTCTCTAAGGTGCCACAAGTACTCCTTTTCTTTTTGAGTAAACAGGGTAACTCTCTTCCCCTGTCCAGATGGAAATGGGAAGGATTTACAGGCATGGCGGATTTACAATACAATACGCATACAGGATTTACAATAGGGGCATAGCGAGCAGATCGAGGGACGTGATCGTTCCCCTCTATTCGACATTGGTGAGGCCTCATCTGGAGTACTGTGTCCAGTTTTGGGCCCCACACTTCAAGAAGGATGTGGATAAATTGGAGAGAGTCCAGCGAAGGGCAACAAAAATGATTAGGGGTCTGGAACACATGAGTTATGAGGAGAGGCTGAGGGAGCTTGGATTGTTTAGCCTGCAGAAGAGAAGAATGAGGGGGGATTTGATAGCTGCTTTCAACTACCTGAAAGGGGGTTCCAAAGAGGATGGATCTAGACTGTTCTCAATGGTATCAGATGACAGAACGAGGAGTAATGGTCTCAAGTTGCAGTGGGGGAGGTTTAGATTGGATATTAGGAAAAACTTTTTCACTAAGAGGGTGGTGAAACACTGGAATGCGTTACCTAGGGAGGTGGTAGAATCTCCTTCCTTAGAGGTTTTTAAGGTCAGGCTTGACAAAGCCCTGGCTGGGATGATTTAACTGGGAATTGGTCCTGCTTCGAGCAGGGGGTTGGACTAGATGACCTTCTGGGGTCCCTTCCAACCCTGGTATTCTATGATTCTATGATTCTATGATTCTACAAAGGCTGGTCATATTAGCAGCTTGTCCTCAATGATGGGATATACACCATGACAATGTTAAAGAATTAATCCATCTTGATTACAAAAGTAATTGAGAAAGCTATGTTTTCTTGTTGAGAGAACTACATTTTAGATCTCGGATCCTTGGACAAGTCACTTTTAAACAATTTCTCACTAGCAATGTAGTGAATAGGAGTCAATTACTCCTACAGGAATTTTCTGCAATGGTCACGTTGGATACAGTAGTGTGTATGTAAAGTCTGACACCTCCAGGAGATACAATCTTCCCTTGTGGCAAGTTTCTATCACATTTTAACAGAAGCATTTCTCCCCCATCTCTTTGAGTTTATACCAGCCCACTGTCTGCATTACATGACCTGGTATTTCCAGGAAGCCTCCATCCACACAAATCACAGGCATATTGGCAGCATAGTTCTACTCACCCAGCTTTTTCACTAGCTTGTTCCTGAGTTTCTTCAGAGGCTCGATGTTCATGTGAGGGATATTGACTGCTTTGGCCTCATCACAGTGTTGCTGGACCCCCAGCACGCAGACTGAGAATTCACGGCACAGGAAGGACTTGAGCCTGTCCGGCAGGGAAGAGGACACCCCACACTGTTCTGCTGCACTGTCAGCCCCCTACACCTTGAGGGAACAGGCAGAGCTGCGGCCCAGAAACCTTACAACAATCACCCGTGAATCTTCACCCACCTGCCTCTAATCTGGCTTCTCCAGCTGGTCACAGGGATCAGCACAGGAGCCTCAGCACACCTCCCCTCACATTGTAAGACCCAGGAGACGGGTCTGTCCAGCCACACCACTTGGAGATGGGGGGTCTGAACGACCCGGGCAATTCAGCACTGCACCCTCCTGCCACTGTATCAAGCAGTCCGTGTGTTGCCAACCACATATACATTCAAAGTGCCTGGAGGGAGAAGGATGCAGGCCAAAGGCTGGGTGGAATCAGAGAGGTGCCAAGCCTGACTGTGCCAGAAACGTTTGCCCTTCTGCGGGTCATAGTTTTTCAGACTGGTCAGCAGCTCCACTGTTTCCGCAAACCTGAAAGACAGAAGAAACAAAAGAAGCCTCAAGTAACTGCAGATTCACCCAAAGTTAGAATTTAAGAACCCAGTAAAACAAGATGAATATCAATATGCATAGGAAAAGCTGTAGTGATATTTAGCAGAGCATGAATACTCTGCCAAAAATCCCTCTCTCTCTTCGCCAGAGATTTCCAGTCATGGAGTTGGCATTTGGGGAAGGGCACAACCCACAGCACAGAGGAGAGTTCTTACTTGTGGTTTCACTTGAGTCCCTTGCAGGATCTCCAGCACTGCTTCCTACAGAGTGTCATGGGAAACTTTACTGCTGGAGATTTGAAAGACAAAGAGCAGATCAGAAACTTGAAAGGATCAACTGAATTAATCACTCTGGACAGGTTGCAACTGCAGGTACATTAGCACCTAAAACCACCTTTAATCCCATCAACCAGGGTAGTCGGTTAGCCTGCAGCATTCTGGTGGAATGAAACACTCCCGTGTAATGATTTGAACCCAAACATAACAGGGGCTAGTACAGCAGTGATAAAAATGGAAGTGACATGTTCACTGTGCAGGCCCAGAAAAGTGCAAAAATAGCTAAACAGCAACAATGGTAAATTTTAAATTAGATCCTTTGTTGTTTCATCTTCAATAATCTCAGGTGCTCGGAGCATGGGGAATCCCTATTTTTCAATACAGTAACCATTTCTCTTTTCAGCCCATTTCATTCCACCGCCCGAAATGCTGAAGCCACAAAACCAAGATGAGAAAAGCAGCCACAGTGAAGGTTTTGTCCTCCAAAAGCCTGAACCCCACCAAGGAGGGGCCCATACTAGGAGCAAGAGTATAAAGGGTTTGTAAAATATAGCCGGGTTCACAAAAGAACGAGCTAAATTCATGGAAGGCAGGTCCAACAGTGGCTATTAGCCAAGACAGGCAGGGATACAACCCCATGCTCTGCATGTCGCTAAGCCTCTGACTGTCAGGAGCTGGGAGTAGAATCATAGGACTGGAAGGGACGTCGAGAGGTCATCTAGTCCTGTCCCCTGCACTCACGGCAGGACTGATTATCTAGACCTTTGCTGACAGGTGTTTGTCGAACCTGCTCTTAAAAATCTTCAATGAAGGGGATTCTACAACCTCCCAGGGCAATTTATTCCAGTGCTTAACCACCCTGAGAGTTAGGAAGTTTTTCCTAATGTCCAACCTAAACCTTCATTGCTTGTCCTATCCTCAGTGGTTAAGAACAATATTTTTTCTTCCTCCTCCTTCTAACAACCTTTTACATACTTGAAAACTGTTATGTCCCCTCTCAGTCTTCTTCTCCAGACTAAACAAACCCAGTTTTTTCAATCTTCCCTCATAGGTCATGTTGTTTTCTAGACCTTTAATCATTTTTATTGCACTTCTCTGGACTCTCTCCAATTTGTCCACATCTTTCCTGAAATGTGGCACCCAGAACTGGACACAACACTCCAGGCCTAATCAGCACGGAGTAGAGCAGAAGAATTACTTCTTGTGTCTTCAAAAAGAAAAGGAGGACTTGTGGCACCTTAAAGACTATCAAATTTATTTATTGAGTCTCTAAGGTGCCACAAGTCCTCCTTTTCTTTTTGCGGATACAGACTAACATGGCTGCTACTCTGAAACCCGTTCTTGTGTCTTGCTTACAATACTCCTGCTAATACATCCCAGAATGATGTTTGGTTTTTTTGCAACAGGGTTACACTGTTGACTCTTTTAGCTTGTGATCCACTATGACCCCCAGATCCCTTTCCTGCCTAGGCAGTTGTTGCCCATTTTGTATGTGTGCAACTGATTGTTCCTTCCTAAGTGGGGTAGAATCATAGAATATCAGGGTTGGAAGGGACCTCAGGAGATCATCTAGTCCAACCCCCTGCTCAAAGCAGGACCAATCCCCAATTAAATCATCCCAGCCAGGCTTTGTCAAGCCTGACCTTAAAAACTTCTAAGGAAGGAGATTCTACCACCTCCCTAGGTAACGCATTCCAGTGTTTCTCCACCCTCCTAGTGAAAAAGTTTTTCCTAATATCCAACCTAAACCTCCCCCACTGCAACTTGAGACCATTACTCCTTGTCCTGTCCTCTTCTACCACTGAGAATAGTCTAGAACCATCCTCTCTGGAACCACCTCTCAGGTAGTTGAAAGCAGCTATCAAATCCCCCCTCATTCTTCTCTTCTGCAGACTAAACAATCCCAGTTCCCTCAGCCTCTCCTCATAACTCATGTGTTCCAGACCCCTAATCATTTTTGTTGCCCTTCGCTGGACTCTCTCCAAGTTATCCACATCCTTCTTGTAGTGTGGGGTCCAAAACTGGACACAGTACTCCAGATGAGGCCTCACCAATGTCGAATAGAGGGGGACGATCACGTCCCTCGATCTGCTCGCTATGCCCCTACTTATACATCCCAAAATGCCATTGGCCTTCTTGGCAACAAGGGCACACTGCTGACTCATATCCAGCTTCTCATCCACTGTCACCCCTAGGTCCTTTTCCGCAGAACTGCTGCCTAGCCATTCGGTCCCTAGTCTGTAGCTGTGCATTGGGTTCTTCTGTCCTAAGTGCAGGATCCTGCACTTATCCTTATTGAACCTCATCAGATTTCTTTTGGCCCAATCCTCCAATTTGTCTAGGTCCCTCTGTATCCTATCCCTGCCCTCCAGTGTATCTACCACTCCTCCCAGTTTAGTATCATCCGCAAATTTGCTGAGAGTGCAATCCACACCATCCTCCAGATCATTTATGAAGATATTGAACAGAACCGGCTCCAGGACCGACCCTTGGGGCACTCCACTTGATACCGGCTGCCAACTAGACATGGAGCCATTGATCACTACCCGTTGAGCCCGACAATCTAGCCAACTTTCTACCCACCTTATAGTGCATTCATCCAGCCCATACTTCTTTAACTTGCTGACAAGAATACTGTGGGAGACCGTGTCAAAAGCACCCAGCCTTTGCATTCGTCCTCAGAGAATTTCATCCTATTGACTTCAGACCATTCCCTCAGTTTGTGCAGATCTTTTTGAATTTTAAACCTAGCCTCCAAAGTAACTGCAACCCCTCCCGGCTTGGGATCGTCTGCAAACTTTACCAGTGTGCTCCCTATGCCATTACCTACATCACTGGTGAAGATATTGAACAGAACCGGCCCCAGAACCGATCCCAAGGGCGGCCCGGCTCTGCTCTCTCCCCCTGCCACAGCTGGCCCCGGCCGGCTCAAGGCAGAGGTGGGCTCAATGCCAGCCCCCTGCACAGAGGCCGCCCGGGCTGGCCCGGGGCTGGCCGAGGGCTGCCAGCACTGACCCCAGGCCGGGGTGGGGGGCACGGGGAGGGGCCCCCACCAAGGGCCCCATAGGGAGGTCCCTGCTCCCCACATCGCCACTCTGACCCCTGGCTCAGCCAATGGGGGAGGCTCATGTAGGCCCCGAATTGAGTCCCGAGCCCCCCTGGCCAGACACACCTCTCGCCTCAGCTAGCCGGAAGGGGGCGAGCTTTTGCCACTCGCGCCTCATAAACAGGGGGCCTGCTCTCACGAGAGTTGGGCGTGGGCGCCAATGGGACGCCATTTTGGTAGAGGCGGAGGGAAATGGGGAATAGCTTTGTGCGGCCGCCATCTTGGGAGAGGTGGCGTGTGGCCACTGGCCGGTTGATGTGCAGGCCGGCCGCTCGGCGTGGTTCCCTTCCCTCCGCGGCTGCTGCCTCTTCTGAGAGCCACATGCCCAGCGCTGGGCGGGGCGAGACCGGGGGGGCCGGAACAGTGTGTAGAGTGGGGGGGTGCTGAGAGCCACTGGACCAAACCAGCACCCCTCGTTCCAGAGGCCAAGGCCAGCGGGAGCCGAGCTGTGCACTCGCAGCTCTGCTGGGAGGTTTAACCCTGTCTGAGGGCCGGGCAATGGGATGGAGCAAGTTGGGGAGCGGGCTGCCGTGGTCCAGGGTACACAGCCTGCCGGCTCCACCCTGCGTGCCCAAACTCACCCTCCGCTGTGCGCTGCCAATACCCAGAGCCTGGCAGCACCTCCAAGGACCCACTAGCATTGCCTTGAGGCAATGTCCTCGGTGAAGTCCCGGTGCTAGAGGAGGACAGGGATGCTTATTAACTGGCTGAGATCGCTGACGGAAGAGATCCCATAGACGGTAAAGCCAGAGCGGCACTACGTACATAGAGAGACGTCTCCCAGCTGAGACACAACAAGCAAGAATTTACATCTCGCTTAAGACTCATGGGAGATGGATGGCAGGGGAGAGATCACTACCTGTTAAGTTCACTCCCTCTGGGGCACCTGGCACTGGCCGCTGTCGGAAGACAGGGTGCTGGGCTGGATGGACCTTTGGTCTGACCCGATGTGGCCGTTCTTCTGTTCTTAAGCACGTTCTTATTTCAACAAATAATTAAAATGCTCCAACTAGAGGCATGTTTCCTTAGACCAAACAGCCTAACAATTCATATAAAGGCAAACAGTAGCAGCAGTGGGGAGAGCTTGGTAGTTTTAAGTTGAACCACAACAGTGTGATGAGTGTTACCGAGTGAGTTGTGACAGGTAACCTGGTCCCCATCTGTCAGACACCGACAGCTTCTATCAAATTTAGGACCCAGCAGGCATTTCCTTGGTCAGATATCTTCACTTTAAGTATAAACCTAATTTTGCGGCATTCCTGGGCTTAAGGGGGTTAAGAAGGAAATCCCGAGCAGTTGATTTCCCTCAATGCAATATAGCTGATTACAGCCACATGGACAATGCCACCATCTGCCCCCCAACCCCACAGGCTTTGTTTTACACAGAAAGGATTATGGGTTAATTATCAGAACTCTCCTCCCTGCAAGCTAGCTGCTAACCACCAACTTCAGGGGGCCATCAGAAGGACACATGGTTATGTGACTTCTACAGGCTTAACTAGTAAGAGCCAGTTGTGATGAAATGGAAATTGTCTAATATTTGTATGAATCCTACATGAGCCTCAATTTCCACTGTATGCTGCATTGTTACTCAATGGCTGGAAAAGGACTGTTTGCTCTCGAGGCTGGCTAAGAGATACAGGTATGGCTGGCACCTGGCTTTCTGAGAAAAATTAGAAAATTAGATCCGCATAACGACGTCTCTCAGGGTGTGAAAAATCCACACATACCCCGAGCGGCAGAGTTCAGTTGATCTCAGTGCCCACATCGGCAGCACTAGGTTTACAGAATTCTTCTGTCGAGCTAGCTACCGCCTGTTGGGGAGGCAGAGGACCTACGCTGATCGGGGATGCCCTCCCTTTGGCATAGGTAGTGTCGGCACTGTTGCATTTTAAGTGTAGATGAGCCCTGAGACTAAATGGGTCATTGGACAAAGACTGGCTGAGGCAGACCCCGTATCAGTGGAGAACCCACAAAGACAACGGCAAAGCCAGTCCCGGGGACATTCACACCTAACACCCAAGGACACAGAGAGAGATGGAGTTCCCCACTGTGACGCTTTGTACCTCGGGGAAACATCCTACACCCCCATGTTCATCTTTATAAAATGATTGTGTGGTAGCCAATGCAAAGTTTGTCATGTTGGGTGTCTTTGGAAGGCCCATAATGCACGGAGCATGGCTGTTATAGTAATTGTTACAGTAATGTTACAGTAAGGGTAGAGGTTATAATTTCATGTATATAGTTATGAGGCTGAAAATGTATCCTCATGGCTTAAAGCACGCCCATAAGCAAAAACTCTCTAAAAACAGGGAGGCAGTTCATACCTCGTCAGGGGATGGATGGGACAAGCCCAGCCTCACAGGAACAATGGACACTGGCTCAGGCAGCAACAAAAGAATCTGTTAGGCCCTTGAGGGACTCACCCCCCTTCCTTTGGGCAGTTTGGGACTGCGATGAGGTAATGCTCATCTGACTCTGAAGGGGGGGGGGGGCGCAAAGCCATGAGGAAAGAAAGGACATGACAAAAGGGAGAGCCATTTTGCCATGCTCGCTCTCGTCCACCTATATCTACAGACACCACCACCACCAAGCGACTGAAATGCTGATGAAAGGGGAGAGCCTGGCTGAAAAGTAACCAGCCAGCCTGTGGTGAGAAGATCAAGTTTTTAAGGACATTGAAAGTGTTAAGATCAGCTTAGAATGTGTTTTGCTTTTATTTCATTTGACCAAATCTGACCTTTTGTGTTTTGATTCATAATCACTTAAAATCGATCTTTATAGTTAATAAATCTGTTTTTTATTCTACCTGAAGCAGTGTGTTTGGTTTGCAGAGTGTCAGAGGCTCCCCTTGGGATAATAAGCCTGGTACATATCAATTTCTTTGTTAAATTGACAAACTTATATAAGCTTGCAGCATTCAGTAGGCATAACTGGACACTGCAAGACAGAGGTTCCTAGGGTTGTTTCTGGGACCGGAGATATTGGCTGGTGTCATTCGCTTTCAAGTAGCTGGGAGCAGCTTACATGCCAGAGGCAGTGCGTGACCGGCCCAGGAGGGGGGGTTCTCACAGCAGAGCAGGGTAAGGCTGGCTCCCAGAGTCAAGGATTGGAGTGGCTTAGCAGATCACCCGTCCAGCTAACACCAGAGGGGAACATCACACCCACCTCTCAGCAGGGAAGCTGTGCAACATTCCCCAGCTCCAGAACGAAAGAATTGGCTGCTGAAAGGCCCGGGGCTCTCAGGTGGCGTCTGACCAAGGAGGACGGACTGAGAGACACAAAGAGCTTGAACACAGGGCTCACTGCAGCTTGACTGGGCTCTGGGCAAACCGGAATGGGCTATGCTTTGCTGTGTCCCAGTGGACTAATAAACCCGTCTGTTTTGACAATGCTTTCTGAGTGTCACTGCAAATGCTTGTGAGGTGCGTTAATCCCTGAAGAGTGTACAAATCTCCATCAGGAGTCTCTCGCTGTTGGACTCGCGGAACAGAGCTTGCAGTGTGAAGCAGGCGTGCTGAAGGCCTAGAGGTCCAGTCTCAGGAGGTGGTGAAGCCACATGGGTTACCCTGGAGGAAGAATGAGACCCTAGGAGGGCAGGCACACTGAAGAGCACCTCCTCGAGACTGTTCCAAAGCTGGGGGCGTAGCACCGATCCTGTGGATCCGTGACACTAGTATAGTTGCCTTGATGATCCACTTCAGGAGATGATGCCCAAGAACTTCAGCCACCATAAAGATATCTGAGGCTGGGACAAGGCAAAAGAGGGACACCCTGACCCAAAGAGGCCCCAGGATTCTTAGCACTGAAAATAAATCCACCCTGCTTGTTGCAGCTCCGTCTTTCCTGCCCAGCACGCAGAACGATGCAGCATGTGTGTGTGAACGCTCACCAGCATTGCCCGTGGCTACACAAAACTCAAACCAGCTAAGGATGAAATGGGTTTGGAGCGAATGCGTTAACGGCAGCAATGCCAACTTCTGGGAAGAGGCCATCTGTACAATGAGCCGTGTGTGAACTGCTGCGAGCGTTTAAACCAGTGCCCCCCCCACCTACCCACGCCCACCCCCTATGCCCCAGAGCTGGGAGCAGGGCCACGGCTCCTGGTGGGGGAGGAAATGCAGACAGGGGTAAGAGGTAGCGTTGCCAATTTTGGTTGGATGTATTCCTGGAGATTTAATCACATGCCATAATCTTTAATTAAAGATTAATCTTTAATTCCTGAGTCTCCAGGCCAATCTTGGAGGGTCAGCAATCCTAGCGAGGGAACCAAGGCTGGGGGCCGGGTCTGGGCCAGGAACAGAGCTGCAGCGGGGGCCCAGGCTGGTGGGGGGGTGGGACTGGAGCTGTGGCTGGGGCCAGAAGCTCTGGCCAAGCCACTGTCAGAGGCCAGGGCCAGGAGCAGAGCTGGGGGGCAGAGCAGGTCTGAGTGGTGCCCCCAACCCACCCCCAACGTGGGCTGGCTCAGGCCCTGCCACACCCCACAGTTTAAAATCCTCTGGTTTAAACACTGCCTACATTAATTGCAATCTCTGCCTACATTAATTGCAGCATTAAAGGGACAGCGTCAAGTCACAATGGATCTGAAGTCTGTGTTTTGGGAGAAAAGGCTTAACAAAACCTCAGACCCACAGGCCCGTTTCCCATCACGTCCTCTGCAGAGAGGGACGGAGCTGCTCCGTGATTTTGTACTCCCATCGCTATTGCTATGTGACGTGCGTCAGTCCATAGAGATCATACCGTACTGCACTGTGGTCAGCGTCTCAAGACTACATTTATTAACTCAACCCTGCCCCGGCCTCTGGCAGAAGAGAGAGCCAGAGGATGGACCAAGTGACAAAGTCGTGCAGTGTTGGGCCCAGGATATTAGAGAGACAAGACAGGTGAGGTAATAGCTTTTATTGGACCAGCTTCTCGTGGTGAGCAAGACAAGCTTCTGAGCTACGCACAAGACTTCTTCAGGGCATTGCCCCATCAATCGCTGAGCAGCCAGCTGAGGCTGCAGCAGGGGCTGGCTAGTGTGGAAACAGGCTCAGGCTAGAGAAGGAGCAGGAACAAGGGCAGCCTGTTAAAACTACTTGAAAGGGGAATGCTCCGGGCCAGGTAGTGACACCAAGCACAGTCTGCTTCCCTTAGGAGCCTATATACCTGCCTTGGGATCGCCTGGGTGGGTCCCCACCTGCGGATTGGCTGAACCCGGGTTGAATGGTAATTGTCTCTGCAGTCTGGCTCAGGGATAACTCCTCAGGCTTTGGCAGGTTCAGGCCCCAAGGTATCACACAGAGAGAACAGCATGAGGAATATGGCTGGGTTATGAAATGATCTGTTTTATTGTACTGCTTTGACAAAGTAAAAAAGACAGTGCACCCAAGTCAAAAGAATACACGTGTTTTCCTTCAGGTTTTAGATGGACACAACGGCTACAAATGCTTTCATGAGCAATTAATGGCACTTGGGAAGTTTAATGAACCCAAAGGGAGTGAGCGCAAGGGACAAGACAGAATCCTGAAGACACACAGAGGCAAGTGGTCTCCTTTACTGAGATAACACAGGATAAAGCCCTCTTCTGGGGGCAGTGGAGGGAACGGACACTTCAGAACCCCATGTGCAGGCCCTGCCCTGCAGAGCATTTCATTCCTTTGCAGAAAGGAGGAGAAGCAGATGTAAAGGGCTCACTTTATAAACTGTACTCATGGGATAACCAATAACATCTCCAGGTCACATAAACACCCCAGAGATCACAAGCTTATCAAAACCATCTCCCTTCAAAACTGGGCTGCAAGTTTCATGAGAAAAGACTTTTCGCACCACTTGCTCATAGTTTGGCCTCATCAGATATTTTGGCACTTCCAAGGAGAACATGGAGGCAGCCGCAGGCAGGGAAAGTTAAAAGGCCGAGCCATCTTTGAACCACAAGGAAGGTCCAGTTCAAAGAGAGGAAGTTATTTAATCCAAACTAGTTTCACTAGGTCTAATGAGAGGTGGTTCACTCAACTCTCAGCTAGCTTAGCCAGGAAAACCCTCAACTTTGGGAGATCCAAAAATACAGTGAGCCCCCAACGTGTGAAGGGTTTTTATGCAAGAAAACAGCCCAAGTGGGAATGCAGGGGTACCTGGGACAGGTGGGCTATTAATAAGGGGAGTTACACTGGGAGTTCTCCTAGAATTGTAGTTTCTTCCTTTGTGGGATTTTCCATACACAGAATCTTTAGGTGAAGGGGCATCCAGGTTTGCCCATTAGAGTAACTCAACAGATGTTTCTGTTTCAGGTGTATTCTGCAGGCACCAGTCTGACATTACTTGACCTGTTCTCCGAGGCTCCATTATGCTGGCTCTAACTCCAGCTCTGGAAGCTGTCCTTCTCCTGTGCCAGAGGGGGCTTATCACAGTCACGGGAGGTATGAAGGTCCTCCTCAAGCTGCACAGACCCTTGGTGGATGGAGTCTGAGAAGGCAGTCATTTGTACCACTCCGTTCCATTGGGATAGCTCATGTTTATGCATGGGCAACTTCACCTGGGAGGGGGAGAGAGAAGGAATCAGAAAATGCTGAGGGACAGGGAAACTTACACATGGAGTAATAGCTAAAGCAAGAATTCAGTGCAGTTTCCACCCCTGCAAATGTCAGCATCTCAGGGTATCTCCCACCCGTTTCCATCACACCGACACTAAGAACTTCTCACATGCCCTCCTGGGCGGCCTGTGGTGTTCCCGGCTGGGGCAGATGGCCATGAAGCTCTCCCATCCCTGTGGAATGTAGGGGACGGACTTGTTTTTTCACCTGGGAGCCATTTGTTCCAGGGCAGCCTGCAGAGATTTCCGGAGAGCTGTGTGGTTGAGATCCAGAGCACCAGACAAATGTCTCCGGTGGGCTGGAGTAATCTGTGAAGGAAGAGGGAAAAGAAGCTGTTTAGGTTACTCTGGCTTGGATTTAAAGGAACGGTGGCTGGTAAGATTTGTTTCCTTTCTCATAGGCAACCGAGTTCCACGGAGCTAGGTGTTACCCTGTGTTAACAGCCTGAATTTGGGAGCCCAACTGGAGACGTGCTGGGACTGATTTTCAGAGGTGCTGAGCACCTGCAGTGCCCACTGATTTCTGCTGGAGCTGTGGGGGGTGTCGTTCTGCAGAGCTTTCCGTTCAAGAAATACTCAATGCCTCTGAAAAAGGAGGCCTTTGGTGCCAGACGCAGAGCTCCCCAAAACAGCAACACCCAAACGCAGGGGCCACATTTCAAAATATCCCTCCCAGGCCCCTCCAGCAGGCAGGAGCTCCGTTTTAAAGGTCTCAGCCAAAAGGCCCAGACTGTATACACGCATAGAAGTCAGCGTATCTACTTGCTGGGGTTCCAGGCATTGTAGCGGTTCTAAACCTGATGCTTAACCCACCGAGTCCATTGTTCAGAAGGGGTAACTGATTTTGGGTCTTGGGCCTGGTTTTCCAGATGTGCCGAGTTGTGGGTGCTCAGCTCCTCTGAACAATCAGGATTTAAGTGACGTTTCCCAAGTTCCAGGTGGATTGGAACTCAGGAATTCCAGATGTGTGGTGTACAGACAGTTAAGACAGGAAGTGAAGAAGAAAATCCCGTCCAACTGAAAGGTATTTAAACTGAGATCCCTTTCACCGAAGAGATGGAGCAATGGACACCCTAAGCAGAGCTAGTGTTTGTGCAATTTCCTCTTGGCCCTGTGCACATAAAAGCAAGACCCCATGGGACTCTCAGCTCGGACTCACATTGCTGCTGTATATGGTCAGCACAGCCATCATCAGCTTCGTGTAATTCATTGACTTAGCAAACTCCTGGGCCAGCCGGCACAGTTTCAGGACCAGGAGGTTAAATAGCTCAGGGGGTAGCTCCACCTGAAGGAGAGATGTGGACATGGAGCAAGGAGAATACAAGGAACAAGGGCCACCTCAGACACCAAGTCATAGAATATCAGGGTTGGAAGGGACCTCAGGAGGTCATCTAGGCCAACCCCCTCCTCAAAGCTAGGGCCAATCCCCAATTTTTGCCCCAGATCCCTAAATGGCCCCCGCAAGGATTGAACTCACAACCCTGGGTTTAGCAGGCCAATGCTCAAACCACTGAGCTATTCCTCCCCGCACAGTCCCAGACTGGCTCACTGCAGGTTCTGGATACATTGAACCAAAGAGCAGTCATCACCCACGAACAGCAGGGGCACCCAAAACACCCAGGGACATTGCCAGGTGCCTGAAGGCAGCATGGGAGGGACACAGACTGCAGCTGCCCTCATCTAGAATATGGAGGAGCTGCCCATGAAGACACGCAATGCTCCATCTCAAGCTGCACAGCCCAGACACGGTAGCACGGGCAGTGGATAATAACAGCAGTGGCTTGGGTCAAGATGGAGTCCTGCTCTGAGGAGAGAGAGGACTCCAGGCCATCAAGCCGGCACCTTTCACCACAACTAAATTCACACCCAGGTATTTCAAAAGGGTCATTTAAATAGATCAGGAGAGAATGTGTTTGCTCACCTGCCTTCCCAGCAATGTCTGCACTACAGTGATGAGCTCCTCTGACCACGGCATCTCCAGGACCTGGCTGGAGAGGAGACTAAGGCCAGGGCTACACCAGAAACTCTGGCCGGTATAATAACGTTGGGTAGGGGTGTGAGTAGTTGCGACAAGTCTATACCGACAAAAGGCCCCAGCGCAGACAGAGTTTTACCTCTTACTTTGTTAGAGGATCTGGTATCAGCTATACAGATATGAGAATTACTTTGCCAGGAGAAGCTGTGTCTGCAATAGGGGCAGTTTGCTGGATTAGCTATCCCAGCAAACCCTTTCTAGTGTCGTCTATGCCTGAGAAAGAGACATGGCTGAACTGCGGGCACTATTCGGAACAGATCGGTGCTACCTGCCCGCCTCTGGCCTCAGAATTCTCCAGGGTCCATGGCCCTCATGCTGGCCGCACAGTTCCCATGTGTGCAATGGAGTGGATTATGTGGATCCAGGACGGTACCTGGCCCTCAGCCTGTAGTGAGGGAGGGGTGCCTATATGAATCAGTGGGCAATATCACACCCCAGTCATTCCTGTGCGAGGGGACACAGAATGGGTGGAAATTCCTCCCCTGCTGTAAGCATTTACCTGAGTACCAGCCTCACATACTCCGGCTCCAGGCTGTCCTCTATCAGCTCGCACACTAGCTTCGTCCCCTCGGGACCTGCAAGGACGAGATGGCAGCGTTTGCCACAAGCAGTCACATCCCATCCCCTTCAGCCCGCCCCCACAGACAGCTCCACCGCCGCACACTGGGCATGTCTTCACAGCCCTGGCTCCTCGACCTGCTGCAGGGCAAAGGCCTTGTCTGCCGTGTTGGAGAGAGGCTGGCTCCCCCCAACCTGGGCCACATGGAGGGAATAACTGATACCACTTTCAAAAGGAGGTGCCACTCAATGCTTGGCAGGGCTTTCCCGTGCACTGAGGAGTCCTAACTCTTAGTGACTTAGCAGGCTGGTTGCAACAGAGACGGCGAACACGAGCAGATCTGTGGTCTCTGACCGTACGGGGTGACCCACAGATCAGGTAACGCAGCTCTCCGGTGTAGTGAGAGCAAGTTGGCTGCATAGCACATACATCCAGCCTCAGAGGGGCCCTTCTCCCTGTAGGACGAGCTGCGAACTCACCTGCCCCCGGGGCCCGCAGGGCTGGAGCAATCAAGGCACAGCAGACTGGGCGAGCGTACTTGGAGCAGAACGAGGTCAGCGCCGCCATGAGATGACGGGAGGCCGGCTGGGTCAGCGAGAGAACCTAGAGCATGGAAGAGGCTTGCAGAACAAATACAGCTTAGCATGGAAATGCAGGCCCTGTTGCCTGGACCCTTTCCATCCCTGGGCGGGTCAGTGAAGCCCAGGTGTTAGGGGCCTACGGAGGGAACGTTATTAAGTCTAGTGCATACCATTTAGAAATGGCACAGCCTCCCCTGCTGAAGGTGAAGGGAGCTAAGGAGGAACCAGCACCTGTTCCATGCTGTTTTGCTCTATTCTCTGAAGTCAGGGGACATTGTGGGCTCAGGACAGAGACTCTGTTCCAGCCAGGCCGAGGTCCCTTTCTCTGCCGCTCAGGCCCTTTGGCACTGCCAGCAACCAGTGATCTCACAGAGCAACTCCCAGCCAGTGCCATGGGCAGTGATCTCAGATCCAAGCTTGACACCCCTACCGGAGACCCCATTCCCTCCTCCGACCACATCATCTGCACCAGTGATAGTTAATTCCAAAGCAGACTGCAAAGAGTTACAAAGGGATCTCACAAAACTGAGTGACTGGGCAAAAGAAATTCAGTGTTGATAAGTGCAAAGTAATGCACAGTGGAAAACATAATCCCAACTATACAGACAAAAGGGTGGGGTCTAAATGAGCTGTTACCACTCAAGAAAGATCTTGGAGTCGTTGGGGAGAGTTCTCTGAAAACATCCACTCAACGTGCAGCGGCCGTCAAAAAAGGCTCACAGAATGTCAGGAATCATTAGGAAAGGGAGAGGTCAGAAGACAGTAAATATCAAAATGCCACTACACAGATCCATGGTTCACCCACATTTTGAATACCTGCGTGCTGTTCTGGTCACTGCTTCTCAAAAAAGAGATATTCGAATTGGAAAAAGTACAGAGCAGGGCAACAAAAACGATTAGGGGAATGGAACAATTTCTGTGTAAGGAGATATGAAAAAGACCGGGGCCGTTCGGCTTGGAAAAGAGACAGCTGACGCAGACAATATGAGAGAGGGCTATAAAATCAGGACGGGTGCGGAGAAAGTGACTAGGGAAGCGTTATTTACCCCTTCACAGAACACAAGAACCAGGGGTCACCCAATGAAATGAATAGGCAGCAGGTTTAGAACAAACAAAAGGAAGTATTTCCTCACACAACACACGGTCACCCTGTGGAACTCGTTGCCAGGGGACGTTGTGATGGCCAAAAGTACAAATGGGTTCAAAAAAGAACTAGATAAGTTCATGGAGGACAGGTCCTTCAATGGCTATTAGCCAAGATGGTCAGGGACGCAACCCCATGCTCTGGGTGTCCCTAAGCCTCTGAGTGCCAGAAGCTGGGACTGGATGACAAGGGATGGATCACTCGCTAATTGCCCTGTTCCTTCCATTCACTCAAGCATCTGGCACCAGCCACTGTTGGAAGACATAATACTGGGCTAGATGGACCATTGGTCTGACCCAGTATGGCTGTTTTTTTGTGATTCCTTTCACTGGCTTTCTAGCTCTTATTGCAACATATTCACGCTCGGTTCATGTCCAAGGCCGTATGTGACCTTGTCCCCATCTCCACTCACTTCCTCTTGCTCCTTACGCTCCAACCCATCCTCCCAGCTTCTTGACTTCTTCAGCTCTCTCTGTCCCTTTCTCTCTCCTCCCCATTCTTCACCCAGAGCCTATCAGGTGCTGAGTCTGACGCATGTGCTTAGCTTTAAGCATGTACATGCTTCTTGGCAGGATTGGGGCCCATGTCTGCAAATCTTTACCCTCTTCTTATCCTCCAAAGACTGTCTCACTGCCTCCTGCTTCAAATCCACTTCTGCTGGGAATCCTTCCTGTGCTCACCAGTAACTGTCCACACTTTCCCTATGCTCAGCTCCGGTTCCAGCTCTTAGCTCTGTCTCAGAGTATAAGCACCTGGGGCAGGGCCCATAGGGTTTCCCACCCCTACTGACGGAACCAGACGTGGAAAGTTTGCGCTGTCACTGCCCAGTGCTGCACCTGTTCTGTGGGTACAGGCAGGACTTCAGTGTCCCAGGATTCACCAGCATGAAACACAACGTACAACCCCTTCTCTCCCCATAAGGTGGGTCTATCAATCAGGAGAATGGATCCGGGAGGACACTGTCTCTGGGGGCCTTCTGCCAGCTCAGCACCCCAGGCGTGGGCCATCGGTACCTACCCGCTGGAGGAAGAGCTGCTCCGTCAGAACCGCTGCGTTAGTGTAGCTGACCTCGGGCATGAGAGCCAGCAGCCAGGTGCAGAACTGCACGAGGGTGCGTTCCGGGCGCTCCGAGAGCTGGAGTAACGAGCACAGTCCCTCCAGCTGGAAGAGGGGAGAGAGGCCGTACAAGCGTTACAGACGGCAGCGGGACATTTCCCAAGCGCTGAAGAACGAGGAGAGGGATTAGAGGCTGGTTCCCTCAGGATGATTTTTAAACGGGCTGCAATCAGCATCCCTCCCTGTGTTACCATTGCCCGCTCACCTGGCCAGGGGTGCATTCATTCAGGATCTGCAGTTCGGGAGGGGCGGTCCCGTCTGTTTGCTAAAGAGAAGCAGGAGATCAATTGGGCCATTTGAATAATAGGTTCTATCCCTGTTCCCCCAGTTGGTTTCAAAGGAAACCATTTGCTGCCGCTAAATGCAGATGGTTGGACAGACCCAGGGTCAGAGTTCAGGGCACAGCAAAGCCAAGAGTTGTCCAACTTCATGCACAGGAAGAAGAGCAGCATCTGCAGTGACATCAGCCCAAATGAACACTTACAAAGGGAATCAATTCTCAGGTGTCAGGAGTTAATCAGGTAACTGCTGTGGGGCAGGAAGATATGTTCCTGCCGTGAGAAGGATAGTACTGAGAGGCAGTATAGCCTAGTGGTTACAACACAGGATTGAATGCCTCCGCTCCCAGCTTCTGTTCCCACCTCTGCCACTGACTCGCTACGTAACCTTGAGCTAACTGCTCAGTCTTTTTATGCCTCAGTTTCCCCAGCTGTAGAGAGATGAGAACACTGTGTATTATGGGGGCTTAATGCCTTCCTCTGAGCATCCACTTTCAGAGAGGGGATGTGCACTGGTGTTGTATCAACTGTCCAGTGATATTGAATAGGTAGTCCAGTTTGGACACAGCTGTTAGTGTGTGAACCTGGAGGACGCAGCAGCAGGACTGTCTTTTTCCCAGCACAGGTCACCCCCTCCACCTCTTCCTGCAAAGCCTGTCTCCTTGGATCAAATGCATTCCCCTTCTGGAGCCCCTGGTGCAAGCTGGTTTAGACTAAGTGCTCCTAGTGGAAAGCAGATGCAAATACTTACATTTGACTCCATCTCCAGCAGCATCTTAAGTCTAGGCACATGCATCTGGGAAAAACATTTTAAAAATAGTTAAAGCCTAGAAAGAACAAAACCTCCAGGAGGGAGACAAAATTCCCAGAGCCACCCAGATAATTCCCCAGCCCATTTTACTTCCCCTTTGGTTTCTGGGATGGGACATGGGAAAGCAGAGAATCAAATCTCAGTGCTCTGGGCCATTTCCTTCATTCGCCTGTTCTGAACTGTTGTGTTACGTTGCTGTGCGCTGTTAAAGGGCTGCTGTGCTTCATCCCAGAAGCAGCTGCATTTCGGTAGTGGGCAGCAGGACCCCTAAAAATGCCCCACGTAGTTTGCAATCAGTCAGCAGAGCCCTTTGGGATCTGTGGGTGGGAGGAGGTATACCCACGGTAGTCATTATTCCACTTAAAGGCAGCCATTAGTAGCAGTGATCTATGGAAAGCAAGCCAGCTGCTAAAAAAAATGGCTGAGAAACTGGAGTTACAAGATTATCCCTTTCACACCTACACCGTTTATTCCCAGAGAGCAGGCCCGCGGCTCTAGGCCCCACTCCTGCCCGTGTCGCTCCACAAAGCCCAATTCTGGTAGCCTTTACGGTACAGGACAAGTGTCTGCTGTTCATAGGGGAAGGGGATACAGCGTCACCAGGTGAGGCGTGGACAGGGGAGAACGGGGAGCTCGAGTGGCCAGCCTGCTTTGGCTGTTGGAAAGGCGGGGTTCTGCGTTCTGTACTGGCACGGGAGATAACTCACTTAGAAGGAACCCAAACACTAGCTGGTACCTGCATAAAATCAGGGACTTTTGCTGCTGCGTCCTGCTGGGAACCCTGACTGGCCTCTCTTGTCTCCATGACGGCGTCGGGCTGGGCATTTTCACTGGCACCCCTGGTTTGGCTCCGAATAGACCCATGTCCAGATGCCTCTATACCGATCTCCTCCTCCTCCCCTGCACCAGCTCCTTTCACAAAGGCGCATCCTGCCAGAGGTTCCAGGTCTAACTCCTCCTCTTCCAACCGGGACCTTTTCCTCTGCCGCTCCCCCTCGGGGTCCAGACTTTCCTCAGCCACTTGCTTGCGTTTCCTAAGCTGAGATGCAGAGTCGGTCGCATCCCCAGCAAGCCAGAGTTCAGGGCCTAGATGCTCCTGGATGAACCAGCTCTGTTTCCTTTCCAAGTCCGGTTTGCTCTCAGTGCCACCCACGAACTTCTGGCACAGCGTTTTAAGCTGCTGCTGGCACGTGTCTGTCAGCGGAAGTGGAGTCCAACAGCTCCTCTCTTCTCTCAGCCCCCTCTGAAGTAGATCCCGCAGGGCCTGCACCCAGAGGTCTGGGCTGGGATCTTTGCGGGTGGCCTGAAGCAGCTGGCTGAGGCAGTCCTTCGGCATGCTGCCCTGCACCATGTGCAGCAGGGAGAGGAGATTTCTCTGGCACATCACAGGAAGCAGCAGCAGTATTGGTCTCCTGAGCAGGGGGCAGAAGGGGGAGGAAAAAAAGGAGGAGTGAAAGGAATTCACTTGTAGATCTGCTCCAGGGAAAGGGCCAGGCCCCGGGTGCTGCCACCGTCCGCTGCGGGGGGAAAGGAGCAGGCAGAGGAGCAGAGATGGGCCATGACAGGGTCAGATATAGCGGTTATAGAAAACTGGATCTGGTCTGAGCCCGAAAGATCCCCAACGTTCTGACCACACAACAGCCCTGCTCTGGAACTGGGCACTTTCCATCTGTCCGCCTCACCTTTCCCCGCGTGACACAGGGAGCCCCCCCCTGCCCCCCGCAGGTGCTGCAGCGGTTAGTTATGCAGACGCGTGTGTGCAAAGCATTATTAATACACAGACCAGTACGTTGCTTCTTCTCCGCACCCAGGGCCAAGCCTGCCCTCTTAACTCAACCCACGCTCCCAGTGCGGTAACGAGCAAGAGGTTTGGCACTCCAGGGCTGGTCCTGTATGATGCGGAGCTGCCTCATCTCCCACTGGCTTTAATGGGAATTCAGGGCAATCAGCACCGTGAAGGATCTAGCCCTTAAAGAGCCGAAACAACTGCCGGACGGAGACGTTATTGCAAGTTTTCTAAATAGACAATGTAAGTGACTCACAGGGTGAGGGTCCGCTCGGGCCCCCGCAGCACGGGCTCTTCAGCACATAAGGTCTCGGTGAAGATCTGCCAGTGGAACGCCTGCCCTGGCTCGTCGCAGGCCCGGCTGCGCTGGAGGGCTCGGAAGGCAGCCAGCGCCCCGCACGGCCCGGACGTCAGCGTGTGGAGGAGGAGACGGGAAGGCTTGTCAAACCTCTGCAGCCAGGGCGCTGAGGGAGCTTCCATCGCATTGGCCCTGCAAAGGACACGGCCGGTGTGGGTAGGGCACATTCCAAGGCCCCCCAGCGATGCAATAAAACCCCCCAAGCAGCCAGGAGAGGTGAGGGGGAAACAGGATTTGGCATATATTGGTTCAGGCCATAAAAGGGCTGCCTAGGAGACAATTAGTGCATCTAGTGTGGTACCCAGCATCCAGATCAGACCACTGGGTTGTCTAGCCCAGTGCCCCATCTCCTGTCACAGTGGATCCAATCATCCTGTCTCGTTCCATGTACCAGCTGAGACAGTAAGATACCCCAGGAGACAGAAGAGACCTCTGGTCTGCCTAGTAAGATCTCCCATCTCCCAGAAAAGCTTCAGAGCAGGGTGAAAACATCCCACGAGAGACTTAGCCTATTGCACAACGCTGCATGGGGAAGGGCAGGAATTCCTTCCTGACCTGGGGCAGTTGGCTTCTGCCCTGGAGCACTGATTGGATTAGCCTTCTCCTAGGTCCCCCAACTATTATTGGTCATAAAATCACACGGCCCCTTTTAAAATCCAGCCACGGCATTTGGCTCAGTGACTTCCTGTAGCCGTGACACAAGGGAGAGGAGCAGCAGCAGCTCACGAGCTAACACAAAAGGTGGAAGAGCAAATTCATTTTGTGTAGACAGCCCTTGTCACTCACAGCACCCCCCTGCCCCTCAGCTACCCCCAAGACACTGCTGAAGAGCTATGCCCGACCGGGTGCCTGGCACACAATGCTACAGCAGACAGTCAACTCCATAGAGCCCTGGACAGCTGTTTTCCGGTTTGGAGGTAGGGGCAGGGAGCTGCTGGGCATGCCACCCACAGTCAAGCAGGGTCGTTACTGGAGCCTAGAGGCAACCTCCACATTGCAAACACGGCACAGGGAACATCTAATGCATAACAAAAATATTCCACCTGTAGGGCCACATTTGGGGCCAAGTGGGTTGTTTGCTTTACAAATAAGAATCCACAAATGCACCCACAAAATCTGTAGAGGCCTTGATCGCAGGGTTTTAAAAATACATAGAAACCAGGTCACCCAAATCCACATCCGCCTTGTTCCACCCACTAGACCACGCTGCTGTGGTGTGCACAGAGGACAGGAGGGGAAAATGTGCTGGGAATGGTTTCTGGGGGAGCTCCCAGGCCCCCAGGGAAGCCTCTAAACTCTCAGGACTCTTGGGCGGTGCAGGTGCCGTAGCTGTGGACACCACAGAGCCCCCAGCTCTGGAGGTGAAACAGGGTGGATGGGTACTGTCCTGCCAGCTCACGAATGGAACAGGGAGATGGCCGCTGTCCTGACAGCCCACAAATGAGACGTCAGCTCTCCAGCACGGCCATTCAAATTCACCCAGCATAACTCCAAAGAGATCAGCGGGGTGGGGCACAGCCCTGTATGTCTGGGAGAGATTACAGTCACGATTTAAGACCGTGGAGTGACCATTTTTATCCCCGCCCCCATGGTTGCAAAATGGAACTGGGGGAGACAGAGGGCACATCAGGCTTTATCTAGACTAGGATTTGAAAGGTGCAGGCTATCGTGTTAGCAGCTAAGAACTGCCATCTCAGCCTGTGTCATGCATGCCAAAGGCACAGGCCCTTGTACACATATTCGCCAGCCCCTTCCAAATCTGAGCCCGGACTACGCCCAAGGGGGAAACCTCAGGCCAAAACGTTCAATCTGCAGTTCTAAATCCAGAGCTAGGCTCCGCCACAGAAGGGGCCTGATTCTGTACAGCAGCGGTTCTCAAGCAGGGGTACGTGTACCCCCGGGGTACGCAGAGCTCTTCCAGGGGGGGGACATCAACACAGCGAGATATTTGCCTAGTTTTACCACAGGCTACATAAAAAGCACGAGCGAAGTCAGTACAAACGAACATTTCACGCAGACCGTGACTCGTGCATACTGCTCGATATGCTGTACGCTGAAAAGTAAGTACAATATTTATCGTCCCGTCGATTTATTTTATAACTACATGGTGAACCGGAGACGGCCAGCCCTTTCTCCGTACCAGCGGCTGTGACATGCTCGTCTGGCTTTGTAAGCAAGCCGTTCTTCAGTGAGGTGAAACTGGGGGTACGCAAGACAAATCCGCCTCCTGAAAGGGGGCCAGGAGCCCGCAAAGGTTGAGCCCCACCAGTGCAGTAAGGCGCCGCGTACCTGTGGCTCCTACTAGCCTCCGTTATAGCGCTGACCATCAGGCCACTGGCTCTGGACTGAGCAGCCTGCGTGCAGCAGGCCGGGGAGGCCCCAGAGAGAAGCTGCAGCCCGCTGGGGGTAGCTGCTAGGGGGTTGATTTCCCGCCCCCCCCCGGCTACCGGGGCCTTGGAGGCAAAATCAGCTTCAGCAGCAGCTCTGCAGGGCCTCCATCTGTCAGGGCCCAGCTCCCAGTGGGGCAGCATGTTCCACTTCCTGGTTCACAGGCCCAGTCTTTTCCTTCCACACCTTAAAGGAGCAGCGTCCCTCCGCCGCACCCCCCCCCCCAGCAAAACATCCCATGCCCCCAACACGCAGACCCCGGCCCCCCGCTCCCCACAATCACTTCCCCATCATTTGCGGAAATGCCAGGCGAGGACACAAAACCTTTGCTTGGGAGCAGTGCTTTTAAGATCAAGGGGTTTCAGGGGCAGGTGGGAAGGGGTGGGGGGTAATATGATCCACCCAGAATCAGAGCCCGCATGCTCATCTTTCCCGCCCCCCAAATATTGAGACCTTTTGGGTGTTGCTATTGTGTTTTTTGGGCGGGTTGCTTGATTTTTGAACGCCCCCCCCCAACGCACACAGACTTAGCCAGCTTGAATTCACCCAAATTTATAGTAAGGCCAGTCTGGCCCCAGCTGCCTCCTGATGAGACGGCGCTTCCAGCCTCCCCCCAACCCCCATATTATAATCCGTTCAGTCCGTGGCCCCCCCCTAACTCCACATCAGTCCTTCTCCCCATGCAGCAATTATTTACCCCCCCCCCCATTGCAGCTTGTTCAGGTTTTCTCAGAATTGTCCCTTTCTTGACGCCGCTGGCCTGGGAAATGTGTAAGGATGCTCAGTGCACACGCCCAGCTGCCTAGTGTTATGGGCTCAGGATCTTCCCAGATGTCCAATTTTTTTTGTACCCCAGGCCCCACATCAATTCCCACTCTTCCAGCTTCACCCCTGCTCTTTTTTCCACTCCAGAGGCTCTTCACCTCCCCGCTCCCCGGGCGGGTGGGGGAGCAGCCAGGTCCTCTTCTTCCACTCCCCAGGTGTGGTGTTGCAGGAAAAGAGAGCGGAGTAACGGTGAGCCCATTGACACACACACACACACCCCCCGCCCCCCGAGCTGTGAGGCTCTTTCTAGGGCCAGAGACGTGTTTTAATATGTGTCCGGCGCCTAGCCCATTGGAGCACTGATCTCAACTGGAGGCTCGGGGCATCGCTGCAAAATGAATAATGAATTGTCCAAGCTGACTGCGAGGCAGCAAAGATGCCAAAAAGGAAAGGTGATGTTTACAATTCTTTCCCTTCCACTAATCGCAGGCACTGCTAGTAATCTGCATAGTGCATCAGTTTAAGCACCTTTGACTTTAAGGCTCCCCGGGGGGAGGATTTGGCCCCCTGCACTTCAATGAAACATTTCTAAGCTCACTCACAATTGTGTGAAATCGCCCTTATTCCAGCAGCTACAACTTCAGCACTCCAGTGTTACTTGTATCACGACTGCACTTCGCAGCCCCCCCGTTGTGCTGGGCGCTGTACAAACCGAACAAAAAGACAATCCTTACCCACAAAGAGCTTACCCAGCTAAACGACAGGCTTGATTTCTCTCCCGCATTACTGAATGAACGGATGTGCTGAATGCGAAGTGCTGAGACAACAGAAGTCACCAGGTGGCGCTGTAATATTCGCTCAGTTCTTTTCCGGTGCCGGAGCAGGATTTCGGTTTGGAAGATATTCGCTGTGGTGTAGTTTGTTTGGGGGTGTGGCGTCGGCCTGTTTTCAGCGGGAGCTGTGGCAAGCAACAAGAGCGTTTAGCTCTCTGGCGTCATCGCTCGGAGCGGAGTTGGGGCCCGCAAACAGGCCACGGGAGGTTGGCTGAGAGTTCTGGCAGAGAGGATCGCCGGGGTGCTGTTTGTGGCCACCACTGGTCTAAGGCTGGGGTACAGAGGGTAAATAATGGCAGGTTTCAGAGTAGCAGCCGGGTTAGTCTGTATTCGCAAAAAGAACAGGAGGACTTGTGGCACCGTAGAGACTAACCAATTTATTTGAGCATGAGCTTTCGTGGGCTACAGCTCACTTCATCGGATGCATACTATGGAAAGTGTAGAAGATCTTTTTATATACACAAAAAGCATGAAAAAATACCTCCTCCCACCCCACTCTCCTGCTGGTAATAGCTTATCTAAAGTGACCACTCTCCTACAATGTGTATGATAATCAAGGTGGGCCATTTCCAGCACAAATCCAGGGTTTAACAAGAACGTCTGGGGGGGGGGGGTAGGAAAAAACAAGAGGAAATAGGTTACCTTGCCTCATGACTTAGCCACTCCCAGTCTCTATTCAAGCCTAAGTTAATTGTATCCAATTTGCAAATGAATTCCAATTCAGCAGTTTCTCGCTGGAGTCTGGATTTGAAGTTTTTTTGTTGTAATATAGCAACTTTCATGTCTGTAATCGCGCGACCAGAGAGATTGAAGTGTTCTCCGACTGGTTTATGAATGTTATAATTCTTGACATCTGATTTGTGTCCATTTATTCTTCTACATAGAGACTGTCCAGTTCGACCAATGTACATGGCAGAGGGGCATTGCTGGCACATGATGACGTATATCACATTGGTGGATGTGCAAGTGAACGAGCCTCTGATAGCGTGGCTGATGTGATTAGGCCCTTATACTCAAATAAATTGGTTAGTCTCTAAGGTGCCACAAGTCCTCCTTTTCTTTTAGAGGGTAAATAAATTGCACTCAAAATATACCCGAATTCCACCTCACCAGTTCGTTCTCCGGTAGGAAGTTGACCTGATATCTGGTGCTGCTTGGCACGGGGGAGACCTGATTGAAAAGATTGCGTGTTTCAGCCCAATTTTCAGTGTAGTTTCTCTTTCACACACACACACACACCCAACTCTACACTGAAGTGCCACAAACATCGGACTCAGCAGCCTCCCTTCGCCCCACACATGAATCTGTGGGATCCAGCCCATCCTCATAACCCCCAAACATACCAAAGACTCTGGTTCCCTTCAGGTGCTCCCACCACAACAACAAGGAGGAAAGATCCATCCCCTGAATCCCCTCCCACCAAAGGCTACATGGGCCTCCCCAGAGAAATAACTCGGGCCTATAGTGACAAACCTCCGAAATTGGTTTTATGTAAGCAGGGCCCCAAACGCCTGTATAACAGCAGCACAGGGAAGTTACAGTGATTTGGTGCCAGCTTTCGATGGCTTTTATATTTAACCTCAACTCTGAAGGGCCTGGGCTGTGCTGTGCTTAGTGGGTGGATGGTTTTTACCCTGCCAGCCCCGGCTGGCTTCGGAGCTGCTAGGGCAGAGTCTGCTACATCTTCGAAGAGCAGCCGTAAGCTTGGCCCAGTGCTCCTCGCAAGCCGTGCATGAGAGCATGTTTGCAGTTCAGAAAGGAGAGCAGACCACAGGCCCACGCCCTGGAGGAAGACTGGCTCCCTTGTGACATTTCAAAACTGGCTGTGGATGAAGTGGGTGCATATTCTAGTCATGAGCTAGTAATTCATCCCTGTAGTTAGTATTTATAAGTACAGCAGCCCTTGTCGGATAAAGTGGCCCAGCCCCTGATACACCGTAGTGAAACATGCCTTACTTGAGCACACTAAGTTTTCAGGGGATGGGAGGTAGTTTACCGCTTCTCTCCTCTTCCCACCGCCCCACCCCCCAGCAATCCCCCTTTTCCTGCCCCACAAAACAGTGTGAAAGGTGCAGCCTCCCAGAAAGGAGAGGCAGCCTGGCCTGCCCATTTCCCCTGCCCCGCTGCCATAGGCTCCCTGGCTGAAGGGCTGGAAGCAACTTGCACTTTGCAGAATTCTCTTTCCACTCCCTTTGCCTTAACGGAGGCTCTGGAACTGGACTGTGTGCTACATAGATATGTGTTTACGGCTCCGGCGATGGCTCCAGCAAAGACAGGGGCAAGATGGATCATTTCATACTTTATGGAAGGCTGGGACACAGCCTCTGTTGATCCTGCCCCTTCGGGGATGAAACGGACTGCATGGGACAAGCCAACTCAGTGCATGCTCACAATGAAGTGCCTTGTGCACAGACTTCTCATCAGACCCCCCGGCAAGAGCAGGGGCTGTTTTTATCATCTTTTTCTCACAGCAGGAGAGTCTGTCCTAGATCCCAGTAACTTTCGGTGGTGAGACACCAGCCTCAGACGTCCCACCATCAGAATTTGAGGCCGGGCTGGCCTCCGTAAGTGTATGTGAGCAGAGTGGAGCCTGGAACGTCTGGACACACACGAGCCTTCCAGGGGGCGGCTCAGGGAAGAGAGCTTCCCAGCTTGGAAAGACAAGTGGGAGTTCTGCTTAAGCTGGCATATTAAAACTAGCAGTGTAACCAGGAGCAACACAGGGGGCAGCTTAGGCTAGCCCCCGAGCACAAACCCAGCTAGACCCACTGCGTAGATTCAAGCAGCTACCCCTGACCCCGCTGTTGTGTTTAATGCACTAGTGCAAGCAGAACTAGCCCACGTCTCCTCAGCCTGGGAAACACGCTCCCAAGTGAAGTGTAAACGGACTTAAGAACGGCCAGACTGGGACAGTCAGACCAAAAGTCCATCCAGCCCAGCATCCTGGCTCCCGGCAGTGGCCAGTGCCAGGTGCCACAGAGGGAACGAACAGAACAGGGAATCATCAAGTGATCCATCTCCTGTTGCCCATTTCCAGCTTCCGGCAAACAGAGGCTAGGGACACCATCCCTGCCCATCCTGGCTAATAGCTATTGATGGACCTATCCTCCAGGAATTTATATAGTTCTTTTTTGAACCCTGTTATGGTCTTGGCCTTCACAACACCCACAGCAAGGAGTTCCACACGTTGGCTGTGCGTTGTGTGAAAAAATACTTTTGTTTGTTTTAAACCTCTGGCCTCTTAATTTCAGTTGATGACCCCTGGTTCTGAGGAATAAGTAACGCTTCCTTATTTACTTTCTCCACACCCATCACGATTGTATAGATCATCATATCCTCCCTTAGTCATCTCTTTTGCAAGCTGAGAAATCCCCCTTTTATTAATCTCTCCTTAGAGGGAAGCTGTTTCGCACCCCTAATAATTTTTGTTGCCCTTCTCTGAACCTTTTCCCCTATGTCTTCTTTGAGATGGGGCAACCACATCTGTACATGTTCAAGATGTGAGCGTACCATGGATTCCCCCCTCCCCCACACCCACGCTATCCCTCCCTTTCCTAATGATTCCCAACATTCTTTGGAATGGAGTGGAGAACTATACACAATGCCTCCAAGATCTTTCGTGAGTGTTAATAGCTAATTTAGACCCCATCGTTTTACGTGTATCGCTGGGATTATGTTTTCCAATGTGCATTACGTTGGAAGGAGGGTAAAGCAGAAGGGATGACTCCCCCCTCTCCCTCCTTACATCCCTCTTGGACAGCAGCCCTGCCACTGGGCCCAAGTGCTGGGCTCCACAATAGACAAGGGCCACTTACCCTAGCCCATTCCTTGCCCCAGTGCTAGCAACAGCCTGCTTTCCAGTTGCAGGCAGACAAAGGAGGGAACAAGAGCCAGCATTGCTGGTTTGTGAAATACCCCTCGGGAAGAAGAGACTCGGCGAATTAGTTTTTAAAGCTGATTTTTATTTCATGGTCTCCAGATCTCTTCTGAAAGAGTTAAAAGGTTTGCTAAGTATGTGCACAGGCAGCTTGACGACCAGGCAGTGACCCTTCTGGCTCACGTGGAGCTGGGTCTCCCTGCTTACATTATGAAACCTCTGAGACAGATGCCTGGGTCAATAAAAAAAGCCAAACACCCCCCACCCACTAATCCCAGACTGCTCCCCCTTTTAAGCCTGCTATGGATGCCTGGCAGCACTGCAATCAATACTAGATCAACCTGCCAAGACACAGACACTGCCTGCTGCTGTGGCCAATAGCACTGCTCAACGACTCTCCTTCACGCCAACGTGGCCTCAGCAGCAAGCACGCTCTGCCTCCGACCACACCACCGAGACTGCAGGACCACCACAAAACCTGGCGTACAGCCTACTCCTAGAGCAAGGCAGCTGGGAGGCCATAGGACTGGGGACGCCACCAGATCCCAGGCTGGGAAGCCATGGTGGGGAGGAACCCGTGTGGAGAGGGAGATGTGCCGTTTCGGGAGGGAAGTGGAAACGTGACGTGCGACGTGTCAGCTGTCAGTCCCATCAGCCCCAGGATGGATGGATGGATGGATGGAAGAGCAGCTTGGCAGTGGTAACCGCATCCCACCGCTCCGTGGAACGGGAGCGCTTCCCACTGCTGGCACCGCGCTCCCCCAGCTTGCGCAGAGTGCTTTCGGATCACTAGGAGTCCTGCCAGACACACAACTAGACAGATTAAAAAAGAAGTCAATTGTCTTTCCCCATCCCCCCCACCCCCCCAAAGATATAGGTTCACAAGCCATGGAGTGACCCCGACTCCATCGAGACAGGCCTGGCCCAGCATCCAGTGGCATTTCTAGTCCGAGTCACTGGAATCCAAGAGGAAAATCTCATGGTAGTAGTCCGGATCGTCGACATCCCCCTGCAGCAGTGCAACGGTGAGAGCCCACTGGAACAAGCACACATCATCGTCCTCCTCCTCGGAGCTCTCGGAGGGAGAGGGATTGAAGGCCTGCAACAGGACACCAACAACGTGCTTATCCCACACTGGCAGGAGCCCACAGAGCCCAGCTGGGGAAGATGGAACCGGCCCCACCCCCTGCAAGGTGTGGTATATCCTGTTCACCAGCCACGACTTGGGTGGAAGTTTTATCTCCCACAGATCTGCCCTGGGGAACTAGGGTGTCCCGACAGCCACTAGCAGGAGACGGACATCGGGATGTTGAGGGAGGACCAGCCGGGCAAGACTTAGGAGCAACAGCCAAGAGCTCCTCACCAGCCCATCCCCCTGCTAAGGAGGCTGCAGCTTCCTCAGGGGACATGCAGCAGTTGCTTTGTGGCAGGCAGGACTGGCCTCCAAGTGCTAAGTGGCAGATGGTCACTCTTCTTCTAGGCCCTGATCCAGCCGAGTACGGAGTATCACAGACGTCAGGGGACGTGATCGGGTGCTGGAAGTTGGGCACATGCTTAAGTATCTTGCTGAATTAGGGCTCCAGAGTAAAACCTTGGTAGCCACTATCGGTTTATTTTTTTAACTAGAACACATTTGCCAGACTGGCGGGATGCAGTCTCCCCACCCCATGCTGGCTAGTGCCAACAGCTGTCAACGGGGATCACAACTTAGGAGAGATTCAAGCTGCTTTTGCTTACCACCGGGCCTGTCCTGCATGGAGGTCTCTGTCGAGAGGGCCACACCCTGGCCGGGAGCTCATGAAGGTAGATGCACTCCGATTTAAAGGGACAGCGGCCGCGGCCACGGGCAAAGAACTTGCATCTTATTTTCCTGGGAGAGTTAGAAGAGTTGTGTTAAACTCAGATGGAAATTCAGGGGTTAGTTCTTCCTGCAGGTACCTGTCAACACTAGACCCAGAGAGCCAGCCTCTCACCCTTCTAGCAAGAGCCATCTCTGTAAGGGAACACTTTGAACAGCAAAGCCCATCATGTAAACCCCATCCCAGCAAGCAGAGGAGCCAGCCACCTACCCAGTCCGCGCCTTGAAGGTTTCTATCAGCTTCTCCTTTTCATCCATGTTGGAGACCCAGTATTTGTGTGGGATGAAGTAGCTGGATGTGACCCGGCACTCGGGGCAGGCCCTGTGGGCAGAGATACAGTGTGCATGGGCCATTTGCAGCCAACAAGCGTGAATGAGAGGGTGAGGCAGAGAAGGGGGCTCCACCAGGCCGGCAGAGCGCCGGCTCCAGGAATCAGCGACTCCAGGCCAGCCCCTCGGCAGCTAACACTGCTACCTCCTTCTAGACCCATTGCACTGGTCTGTGCTGTGCCCTAGATGCCATTAGAATAGATTTCCCACAACAGGGATGGGCCAAGACAACAGGACTTCCACCAGCTTCAGCTTTAAGGAAGACGGGGGCTGGATGGTTGTCACCGTGGTTGCTCACTCCATGGCCTGCCCTAAAAGCTCCTCTCCCCCCCTGCAATCAGTGCAGTTGCCAAGCCCAAGCCACCCATCAGATCGCGGCTCTTCGTAACAAGGGAAATGGGACCAGGTTAGCACGTGGGACCCATGTGGGATAGCCAGGAACAGGACTCCAGATCCCCGTACGTACTTGATCACCGCGTTCTGGAACTCCCTGCTCTTGCGCCACTTGCGGATGCAGCCGACGCAGTAAGCATGGCTGCAGTTGGGGAGGATGCCGAACACGCGCTCCTCGGGCAAGGCCTTCTCGTAGACCTTGTCCATACAGATGCCGCACACCACGTCCTCGCTCCGCAGCTCCCCCACCGAAGCAGCAGCTGCTCCCAGCCCACCAGCTGCCTGCACAGAGCAATACAGCCAGCTATCACTCGGAGACAGAGTCCCCTTCCTTGATAGAATCATAGAAGATCAGGGGTGGAAGGGACCTCAGGAGGTCATCTAGTCCAACCCCCTGCTCAAAGCAGGACCAGTCCCCAATTTTTGCCCCAGATCCCTAAATGGCCCCCTCAAGGATTGAACTCACAACCCTGGGTTTGGGTTTAGCAGGCCAATGCTCGAACCCCTGAGCTCTCTCTCTCCCCCCTTCCACACAGGTGGGCTGCCTCATCTTCCCTAGGCCGGGCTCCTCTGAATAGCCACCCTGCTTTGGAGAGGGCCAGTGCCTCAGCTCTGGGCATGAGAAGAGCCGGCTTTCCGCAGACCCCTGCCAGGCAACAAACAGGCCCACAGACAGGGGAGTGGGAGGATTGCACCAGCTTCCCCCTACAGAAACAATTGCTTTCAGCCATATACTGCAAGTGTCTGGGGGGAGGACTCAGAGGAAGGATGGTCCTAGGGCATTAGCCTATTCGAGACATCTGGGATCAATTCCCTGCTCTGCCACAGACTCCCTGGGTGACCTTGGGGCAAGCCACTTAGCTTCTCGGTGCCTCAGTTCTCCATCTGTGAAATGGGGACAATAGCACTGCCCGGCCTGACAGTGGTCAGGAGGATAAATGCATTAAGGATGGAGAGGTGCTCAGATACCATGGTGACAAGGGCCAGGTAAGCACAATAGACAGACATCGTAAGAGCATCCCATTGAGAACGTCTGAGTGGCAATATCATCTTCTCCCCCACCCTCCCACCCAGAGAGTCTCACCCACCTCTAGGGTTTGAGGTGCCGGGACAATCGCCTTGTTAGTTGCGGCCTCTGGTGCCAGGGAAGTTCTCTGCAATCCCAGATCCCGTGGTCGGGAACCTGACCAGCAACACAAGAGTTCGGAGGAGATGCATTCACACAGGACAGAGGGCCTTCAAAAGCCAGCCCACAAAAGCACAGGCAGATCCCTACTGGCTGGATCCCGGCTCCATACAGCACCTCCCTAGTGGGACCCATCAGCAGCTGCAACCTTCTCCAGGCAGGTGGTCTCGTCAGCAGGAAGAAACATAGGGTACGCTGGACAGAAGCACGCCCCATCCATGCTAGAGCCCCCTAGGGCACGCCCACCCAGCCTCCCTCCTGACACCGTTAACGTGCCAGCAGCCCTCACCTGATCCACGCCGGGCCTGCCTGGGGACAAACGCTCTGCTGACGGCCCCGTTTGGGGGATACGTGGGGACGGGGGCCGTCTCTTGACCTTCCTCTTCCTCCTCCTCAAACTCGGTGCTCAGCTGCCTGAAGTTCAGCTGCGTCACGCTGGGGACGGAGGGCTCCGAGCCCCGCCTGGCTCCTCCCCGGCTCCCAGCTGCTGCCTCTGGCCGGACGGCTGGCTCTGAGCCCCGGCGGCTCAGCGATAAGGCAGGTTGTGAGCCACATCTGCTCCACGCAGGGGCTGGAGGGTCTTGGATGTGCTGGTAGCTGGAGGAGTCAAAGGTTACAGGCTACACAGGGAGGGCCGGGGGAGGGGGGGGAAAGAAACAGTCCTATCGGTTGGGTCACTGGGTCGCCCCGTTCCACGCAGAATCTGATGCCACTGCGAGGACAGAGACACACCAGGGAACAGCTCATCTCCTCAGCGGTCACCATGACAATGGAGCTTTCCAGAGCAAGTCTAAAGGATTTAGACACCTCTTCCATTCAAGTTCATGGCAGCGGCGTCTAAAGCCCCTCCACTGCTGTGGAAGTCTCGGGCCACGTCTACCCTACCCAGCCTCTGCTGGCACAGCCCTAGTGTAGACGCCACATAGGCCAACAGGAGGGGGGGTTTTGGTCAGTGGAGGCATACCGCCTCCCTAAACCACATTAGCACTCTTCCAGGGGGTTTATCAGCCTAGCTACAGCACCAGGGGGAAAAACAAACACTTCCATGTCCCTGCCCAACATAAAACAGATCAGTGCCTCAGCCGAGGGCTTTCAGCAGTTGAACAAGCTACAGTCTCCCAAGCTCTGGGTTGCTACAGCCATCTTGCACCTCTTGGCTGCGATTGTGTCTATGTCTACACCAGCAGGAGTGGACCCTGTATTCCTCCACCCACGCAGCTCCACTGGGGAAACAGGTCTCAGGTGTTTTTCTCCAACCTACCTAACCAAATCTCCACCCGGCTGGAGAATTACGGTTTCCACTTTAGACTAGGCTCTAGAGATTCTGCCCCTTCTGCCCCGCCCCATTGCTCGTGACCCGGGGTGGGCAAACTACAGCCCGCCAGCCATTTTAATCCGGCCCTTGACAAAAAAATAAGTGACTGCCCCTGGTCTAGGGTATTTCTAAGGGGCCCATCACCTTGGTCTCAAGCCCAGATCTGCAGCATCCCAGGCAACATCCTTACCTGCAACGATCTCCGTAGCCGCAGAACCCATTCTGGAAATACCTGCAGATCTGGGCTGACTTCCGGTCATGGGAGAAACGGCAATTCTGACCCCATCTGCAGGCTCCACGGGCAAAGTTCCTGCAGAGAGAACAGAATCCATGTGGACTCACAGGCTGCCGCCCCTCCAGCTCCACATCAGCTTCCTTTGGACCTCAAGGGATACAGCTCCCACTCATCCATCAAGCTCACCCTGACACTTCCTTACTTCCCAGAGGAGTTCAGCACCTTCCCCTGCCTGGGGAGGCTGCAGAAACTAGAGAGCGTTTCCTACTAGGGGGTAAAGGATGCTCAGCGGGGGCTGCACTGACAGCAGGATTCACTCTGTAGGCCTTGTGAGATGCCCAGATACCCTAGTGATGGGCATCAAACGCCAGGCTCTCATGCCAGGGGGGAGCAGAGCAGCTCCCTTGCGCTCTGTGAACATCAACAAAGCTTGAACACGGGACTGGGATTTGTAAGGGAGCTGACAGGGACTGGGCAGCCAATTCCCACTGAAATTCAGGATTTGAGCACTTAACTCCCCTGGGCTGCCATGAAACCCCCAGCCTCAGGGCCTGCTGCACAGTCTGGGGTGCACTGAGGAGAAGCCCATGGATGAGGGGCCAGTGGAGATGAGAGAGTGGAGACAGCAGCCACTAGTGAGATGCAGAAGGCTCAGGCTGCAGCTCAGCTCAGGTGCACTGGAAACCCAGGGGGTGGACACGTCCTATAGGTAGGGCACAGTGCACATCACACAGCCTGGGGAAAGAGCTGGTGTACAGCAGCCTGGCTGATCTGGGTGGGCAGTTACATGCGATGGCTGAGCAAGCAGGGAGAGCTAGCAGGGGCATCCCCCAGCCTCCAGCCCATCTCAGCACACAGAGAGAGAGTCCACCCCACTGCCAACAGAACCTGGGTAGAGGAAGATTGCTAGGGAGTCAGCGAGCCCCCAGAGGAAGAGCCAGGGGCAGGGGCGCGGGAGAAAGGCCACTGCACTCGGCCTAGCAGATCTGATTCAGGGAGCAGAAGCATGGCCAGGCTGGGTGAGGCAGGAGGGAAAACCCACAGGAATATTTTACCAGGGAGAGTCCCAGTCTCAGACATGCTGGCTCCAACAACAAGAGCAACAGGAGAGCTGGGAATGCACCTGATACAACTTCCCCAAATGCTTAACAGGGAGCGCTGATCGTTTCAAAGTCAGCAGCCCCTCAGGCCTCCCCCAGGCATGAGCCCCTCCCAGGTGTGTGGGGGGGGGGGGGGGAGGACGGGGAAGGGACGCCTGAAGTTTAAGAGAAGCAGGCCAAGAAGTTTGGCTGTTAAACACCAAACCATCCAGAGAGCCCGATGCAACAAAAGCTCGGTTTTGCCTGAAATTAGCACAAGAAGGGAAGTCAGAACCGGGGTCGGTGGGGAAACCCAAGGGGAGAGAAAGCAGACGCAGCCGTTTCTGGAGGTTTTGCTGTCTGGGCAGACTCAGCTGGCAAGATCCAAGGTCCTGGCCTGGCCTTTGCCACTCCAGGCAAACCGAGAGCCCCCCCCCCCCAGCGCCGCAAAGAGCCTGCCCCAGCCAGACAATGGTGGCTCTGCCCACAGGCATCTCCCCCACGAGGCGTTACCTGCTGCGGATTCCCGCCCCATAGCGCGGGAGAAAGGGATCGGGGAGAGCCGCTTGCAGCCCTCCCTCCACACCTGGGCTTTTGTCTGGGTGGGGCTGCAGGGGCAGATGCCAGAGCCCGGAGCCCCAGCTCAGGAACCGCTCTCTGCCCCCGAGCTGATCTGCAAGCCCCCCCGCCCCTACCTGCACAGGACCCTAGAGCAGGGGCCCCTGCTGGGCTGAACCCCTCCAGCGGCGACCAGCGAGCCAGGCTCCATCCTCGCCCAAGCACAGAGCCGAAGTGCCTCTCCCCACCCCCAAGACCTCTTTCGGGGCGGGGAGGGGTTTAAACCAGCCTTCCCCAAGGCCGAGCCCATTGGCAAGACAGCGAGGTGAGGACACACCCAGCTGCCCATTCGTTTGTCGGTTTGCAGGAGTAAGGAATGGTCCCCACCCACCTACCCCTCCACTGATCGGCTACCTGCGGTAGGTGCAGAGGGGCTGGGGCAGGACAGGAGGGAGCCAATGGGCGAGCGAACAGGGCATAACCCCTTCGTTGCTGCGCTTGGAGAGGTTGGAATTTGGTTTAGGTTGCAGCCAGAGCCAGACCAGAGGGAAAGACCGCCTCATCTTGCAGCCAGCTGGTACAACCAATGCTTGCAGAGGGCAGGATGGTCTCCCCCCCACCCCCATCCAACATGTCCCTGTAAAAAAGCTCATGCTCAAATAAATTGGTTAGTCTCTAAGGTGCCACAAGTACTCCTCTTCTTCCTGTAAAAACAGAACATTGCAAAACCAAAGGAGTCTATTGACACCTCAAACTGCAACCGAGACCAGGGCCACGGATGTTTGGCCCTCGTGACACCGGCATTAAAGGGAAACAAAGAAGGACTGAAAAAAGGCTTGATTTCCCAGGGGGGCCGTGTGTGAAATAGACATAAACAGAGCCTGAGGAGCGCGAGCCAGTCCAAGGACAGCATCCAGCCAAAAAGCTGGACAGAATGGAACAAAGGCAGAATCTTCTGCTGAGCTCCCATGGGGCTGCTGCTCCTGAGGCACCCTCACAGGATGGTCTTGTGGAGAAAGCACGGGGCCAGGAGTCAGGAGCTCTGAGTTCCATTCCTGCTTCTCCCACAGAAACCTTACTCTGGCTGAGGGCAAATCACTTGGGCCCAGCTCCTCGAAGGCATTGAGGTTCCTAACTTCCAGTGAAATCCATCAATAGGAACCGAAATACATTTGAGGAGCTGAGTCTTAATCTCTCAGTGCCTCTGTTCCTTATCGATCAGTGGGGATAACATTTCCTTTCTCTGTTTAGGCAGTAAGCTCTTTGGGGCAGGAACTCCCGGTATGTACAGCACCTAGCACTCTGGGGGCCTCAGTACAATAATGAAACCCCAGGGCTGGGTGGGAGTGAGGTGGTGCCTACTCCGAGTGTCTTGCAATGGTTTGTTGCAATTCTTTGCTGCCTAATCTGGACAGGGCCTCTGTGAGGGTGTCTACTGGGCTGGGAGAGAGGCAGGTTGGATTTAAATAAGCTGAAAGCATTGCCCCAGAGAGTTTACAGCGAAGGAGCTGCAGCTGCACCACTGTAAGCTCTCTAACGTAACCACTCGAAGTCGGGAAAGAGATCGCTCGTTGGCTTAACTACTCCAGCCCCAGAAGCTCTCCCGCCCACACAGCGCTGTCCACACCAGCGCTTAGGTCAGTGTAACTTGGGTCAGTCAGGGTGGCTTTTTCACATGTAGATAGAGCCTGAGTTTCAGTTTCACTGATAAAAGAAAAGGAGGACTTGTGGCACCTTAGAGACTAACCAATTTATTTGAGCATGAGCTTTCATGAGCTACAGCTCACTTCATCGGATGTGACGCCCTGGAATTTTCAACAGCACAAAGGAAGGGGCTCCAGGGAGCCCCTGCCACTTCCTGCTTCACACCTGTTCTGTGCACAAAGCACAGTAAATGCAAGGAAATGGGATAATGGCTTCGGCTCTGTCCTTTTCTAACCTGTTAGCCGCTGCCCTTGGGCCCCAGCTGTCCTGACCATTATAGCAGGTTGCTGCCTATTAGTTCTACCTCCCCAAACCCTTTCAGATCAGACTTGCTGTTTGTCCCCATTTATTTATGGAGGTGTAAAACCCTGTGCCTTGAGGGGCAGGGGGAAGAGGGGAGGCTACTAGCCTGTGAAGGGAGTAGTCCAGGTTTGGCACAAAGCAAAACTTTACACACCACCTTACATTATAGTCCGTGCCTGCTCAGAAATGCCCTCAGCTTCTTGCATCATATCACATGCACGTCTGTGTGTATTATAACAAAGATGGGCACATAGGACATGCATCCCTGCAGCTGCAGCCTGGTTGGACCCAGGCACTTTTATTTCTGCGTGTTTGCTACTGCTGATAATTAGTCAGGCCCCGGTCCTGCGAACCCTTAGGCCCAGATCCTCAAAGGCAGTTAGGTGCCTAATGCCCATTGATTTCAATGGGTGTTAGGCCCTTCAATACCTTGAGGAACTAGGCTTGAGGCATTTGCTTAACCTTAGCACGAAAGTAGTGCCAAAGGGCCTAGGGGAGTTAGGTGCCTAAAAGTTCCCTCCACTGACTTTGATGGTACTAGTCATCTGCTTACACGGAAGCATGCCCCGGAAGCATTTGCAAAATCAGGGCCCTAATCATCGTAAGCACTTTGAACGTACTGCACACTAGCTAAATGCTAAGTGTTATTTGTTTGCCAAGGCCCGGTACTGAATTCATTTGCTTAGCCTTCCAGAACAGAAAGCTCTGTGGAGCATCCAGACTAGCACATACAAACACACTCGCTTTAACTCAAGTTAACTGGCACTCAACCTCCAGTGGGGCCATACATAGACCATTCACAGGGCCTTAGATCCTGAAAGCGACTAAGGCACCGAATGCCCATTAAAATTAATAGAAATAACTTTGAGGATCTGGGCCTGAGTTCTAAAACTTAAGGGAGACAAGGGAATACCTTTAGTTGGACCAACTTCTGCTGGGGAGAGAGATTTCAGAGTAACAGCCGTGTTAGTCTGTATTCGCAAAAAGAAAAGGAGTACTTGTAGCACCTTAGAGACTAACCAATTTATTTGAGCATGAGCTTTCGTGAGCTACAGCTCACTTCATCAGATGTATACCGTGGAAACTGCAGCAGACTTTATATACATACAGAGATGTGTATATAAAGTCTGCTGCAGTTTCCACGGTATACATCTGATGAAGTGAGCTGTAGCTCACGAAAGCTCATGCTCAAATAAATTGGTTAGTCTCTAAGGTGCTACAAGTACTCCTTTTCTTTTTGGGGAGAGAGACAAGCTTTCAAACTTACACTGAGCTCTTCTTCAGCTCTGGGAGAAATAGATTGTTTAACATAAGTAGTTAGCACCTTTCAAGGAGTGGTTTAAAGTGGAGCGGAGTGTTAACACCTCTCCAGTCATGGGGGGTGGGGGGAATGGAGGAAGAAAAGAAAAGAGTGATGTGTGTTTTTTAGGTTTCAGAGGAACAGCCGTGTTAGTCTGTATTCGCAAAAAGAAAAGGAGTACTCGTGGCACCTTAGAGACTAACCAATTTATTTTTTAGTGGATTATAGATTGTTACAATAGGCCATAAATCCAGTGTCTCTATTCAGTCCATGATTTTTAGTGCCTAGCAAAGTCATGCATGTAAGCTCCCAAGGCTTGTCTTTTGACAGTGTTGTGCAGGTTTCTAAAACTTCAGTGAGGCAGCATGCGCTAGTGAAATGAGCCTAGAGGTGCAACTCCCCTGCCACTTTTTAGAGTAACAGCCGTGTTAGTCTGTATTCGCAAAAAGAAAAGGAGTACTTGTGGCACCTTAGAGACTAACCAATTTATTTGAGCATAAGCTTTCATGAGCTACAGCTCACTTCATCTCACTGGGTGACTTTGGGCAAGTCACTTCACCTCTTTTACCTCGGTTTCCCCACCCTCTATAATGGATCTAAGAAGTTCCCCAGTGCACAGGGTTGTCGTGAGGATTAATTAGTTGGCATTCGTACAGGTTTTTGCAAATGCAAAGTGCTACATAATGATTGAAAGTTACCTTTACCAAAATAAAATACAGCCCTGGGCTCTTTTTTTTTTTTTTTTTTAATTTGCAGATGGGGTGGTGCTGGAACAAGACTCTTGGCAGCAGCTCATGTACCCCACCACCACAGCCACAGAGATCCCAAGCCCCTCGGATACTGTGGAAGGGAGACACATCCCTTCCCAAACTTTTCAAAGCTGAGGGCTCCTCTTCCCGGTGAGTCACTGGGCAGCAAGCTTGGTGTGAATTTACAGCACACCACCTCGCTGCACCGTACCTTGCTGCGTGGATTGGCACGTGCTGGACTTTCACGAGCTGCAGCGGTGAGCACACGGGACACTACTGGATGGCAAACTGGTGGACTGTAGCTTCAGCCCTTAGCTTACCCTGCAATAACTCACACTGTAGAGAAGCCCTGACTTTCATTTAGGACAAGGGCACCATGGGTTTGTTACTGGTGTACATAAACTTCAACTTCAGGAAAATGAAGCCAATTATGCCCCCTTTAGCCCCTAGAGGCTTACCTGTATTTTTAGAGCAAAGTATGTCACTTCCTCCCCTTTCCCACATGCCCCGATAGGCAGTGAAACAACTTTGCCCTTCAGACTCCTCCTTGACACTGGCTTTAGCACCCGCTGGAATGAATGGGGCAGTTCACACAGAGCTATCGTTTCAGGCTCTTTACAGACTCAGGCAGATATCTGCATAGGTCGTGCTCAAGCCTGTGGCACAAATTCCTCTCCCTCCTTGGTTTCAAGGACAAAACTATTTGGTGAAATCAGATGATCTGCTCCAAAAACAAACCTGCCCCTCTTCCTAGTTTAGTCAACAGAAAAACTTCCACGGGGCAGAGCTGAGCCCAGAGCAAGGAATTATTTGACAGGGTCAGGATTGGGCCCTGGCCAAATATTTATGGGGTTGTCTATCCCCACTCCCCACCTTTGGCTAAAAACCTCATGCCGGAGGTAGCGTAAGGAGCAGGTCACTGGCACAGCTCACAATTAGCAATGGGTCTGGTTGGGCTGAGTGGAAAAGCAAATGTGAAAAGTTGGAGGGTTTTTCCCAATGCTCTTAAACTAAGAAGTTTACGTAGCACAGTAACAAGCCCATGGTGCCCTTGGCCTTCCTAGCCATCACTGTACATACGGATCAGAGACGCACACCGAACGCAGATCTTCTTGCTCCAAAGGAGAGGCCTCCAGTAACTGCTGTAACAAATGGCAGGTTTCAGAGTAACAGCCGTGTTAGTCTGTATTCGCAAAAAGAAAAGGAGTACTTGTGGCACCTTAGAGACTAACCAATTTATTTGAGCATGAGCTTTCGTGAGCTACAGCTCACTTCATCGGATGCATACCGTGGAAACTGCAGCAGACTTTATATACACACAGAGAATATGAAACAATATCTCCTCCCACCCCACTGTCCTGCTGGTAACAGCTTATCTAAAGTGATCATCAGGTGGGCCATTTCCAGCACAAATCCAGGTTTTCTCACCCTCCACCCCACCCCCCCCCACAAATTCACTCTCCTGCTGGTGCTAGCCCATCCAAAGTGACAACTCTTTACATAATCAAGTCGGGCTATTTCCTGCACAAATCCAGGTTTTCTCACATCCCCCCCACCCCCATACACACACAAACTCACTCTCCTGCTGGTAATAGCTCATCCAAACTGACCACTCTCCAAGTTTAAATCCAAGTTAAACCAGAACATCTGGGGGCGGGGGGTAGGAAAAAACAAGAGGAAACAGGCTACCTTGCATAATGACTTAGCCACTCCCAGTCTCTATTTAAGCCTAAATTAATAGTATCCAATTTGCAAATGAATTCCAATTCAGCAGTTTCTCGCTGGAGTCTGGATTTGAAGTTTTTTTGTTTTAAGATAGCGACCTTCATGTCTGTGATTGCGTGACCAGAGAGATTGAAGTGTTCTCCGACTGGTTTATGAATGTTATAATTCTTGACATCTGATTTGTGTCCATTTATTCTTTTACGTAGAGACTGTCCAGTTTGACCAATGTACATGGCAGAGGGGCATTGCTGGCACATGATGGCATATATCACATTGGTGGATGTGCAGGTGAACAAGCCTCTGATAGTGTGGCTGATGTTATTAGGCCCTGTGATGGTGTCCCCTGAATAGATATGTGGGCACAATTGACAACGGGCTTTGTTGCAAGGATAAGTTCCTGGGTTAGTGGTTCTGTTGTGTGGTATGTGGTTGTTGGTGAGTACTCACCAACGGGCTTTGTTGCAAGGATAAGTTCCTGGGTTAGTGGTTCTGTTGTGTGGTATGTACTCATCAACAACCACATACCACACAACAGAACCACTAACCCAGGAACTTATCTTTGCAACAAAGCCCGTTGCCAATTGTGCCCACATATCTATTCAGGGGACACCATCACAGGGCCTAATAACATCAGCCACACTATCAGAGGCTCGTTCACCTGCACATCCACCAATGTGATATATGCCATCATGTGCCAGCAATGCCCCTCTGCCATGTACATTGGTCAAACTGGACAGTCTCTACGTAAAAGAATAAATGGACACAAATCAGATGTCAAGAATTATAACATTCATAAACCAGTCGGAGAACACTTCAATCTCTCTGGTCACGCAATCACAGACATGAAGGTCGCTATCTTAAAACAAAAAAACTTCAAATCCAGACTCCAGCGAGAAACTGCTGAATTGGAATTCATTTGCAAATTGGATACTATTAATTTAGGCTTAAATAGAGATTGGGAGTGGCTAAGTCATTATGCAAGGTAGCCTGTTTCCTCTTGTTTTTTCCTACCCCCCGCCCCCAGATGTTCTGGTTTAACTTGGATTTAAACTTGGAGAGTGGTCAGTTTGGATGAGCTATTACCAGCAGGAGAGTGAGTTTGTGTGTGTATGGGGGTGGGGGGGATGTGAGAAAACCTGGATTTGTGCAGGAAATAGCCCGACTTGATTATGTAAAGAGTTGTCACTTTGGATGGGCTAGCACCAGCAGGAGAGTGAATTTGTGGGGGGGGGGGGTGGAGGGTGAGAAAACCTGGATTTGTGCTGGAAACGGCCCACCTGATGATCACTTTAGATAAGCTATTACCAGCAGGACAGTGGGGTGGGAGGAGGTATTGTTTCATATTCTCTGTGTGTATATAAAGTCTGCTGCAGTTTCCACGGTATGCATCCGATGAAGTGAGCTGTAGCTCACGAAAGCTCATGCTCAAATAAATTGGTTAGTCTCTAAGGTGCCACAAGTACTCCTTTTCTTTTTGCTGTAACAAAGAATCTCTGACAGGAGCCGTGTAGGGGCATGTAACGCAGCAGAGCAGCTCCCATTCCATTCAGAAGAGACACACGCAGCCGCTCTTGTTTGTTTATTACAACAGCTCTGGTACTTAGCATGCTTTGTTTGAATGGGCATTTCCCCAGGTGCTCTTCCAGCTGCATGGTTAAGGGCCCAGTTCTGCAGGCTGCTGTGTACCCTCCGTTCCCATTACCTCCATGGGAGACTGGAGCACTCAGCACAGGCTCAGGTGCTTAGGGCACTTATGAAAAAGTGTGACAAAATACCTGGTGGGTTTAGATCAGGGGTTCTCAAACTGGGGGTCGGGACCCCTCAGGGGGTTGGGAGGTTTTTACATGGGGGGGGTCGTGAGCTGTCAGCCTCCACCCCAGCCCCGCTTTGCCTCCAACATTTACAATAGTGCTAAATATATAAAAGAGTGTTTTAAATTTATAAGGGGGGGGCGTTGCACTCAAAGGCTTGCTATGTGAAAGGGGTCACCAGTAAAAAAAGTTTGAGAACCACTGGTTTAGATGCTGTGGGGGCCTGACCCGGCCCTGACGTCAACAGGAGTTTTGCTATTCATTTCAGTGAGGAGGACTGGGTCTGTGGTAAGGGGAGTGTTTGGGACTCCAGCAGAGAGAATTTAAGGGCCTCTCGTATGTGCAGAATAGAAAGAATTCTTGCCCTAAAAATATTTTTGAAATCTGATGGACCTTTGCTCACGTGAGGTTTCTGCCTGTGGGGAGAAAACACAGCAGAGAATTTTCCCTTTGCTCAGGAACGCTCTTCTTCAAGGAGCCTGTGAACCAAACAGACAGAGGTGCTACATCGACAAGACGATTTAAGGTTGTATTAGATTGGCACAGGTCTTGCAGGGAATGCCGCTGGTGGCCTGTGTGGGGATACTCCCAGGCCTCTTCTAAAAATATGCTTTTAAAAAAATTCCACAAAATAGCCAGTCACTAAACCATCAAAATCCAACACAAAATGGAGCATCACAACCCTGTATTTGTGCACGGTTGGAAGAACGAGAGAGTAGTACAGGAAACCGCTGTCGGCACAATTTACACCAACACAGCAGATTTGCTCCTGCTCAACTTCCCCAGGGGGAAGATGGATATTATTTGCACACCGTTCTTTGGCACATATTCTGTATCCCACTAGACAGGTGGCCTGTTTTCCTAAGCACTGCCCTTAGCACAACTGTCCAGCACAGATGGCCCCACAGCTACCAAGGGACTGGCTGAGTCTGTTTCAATGCAACAGTGGCTTGAAAAAATTGATTACGAAGTAATTCTGTACAGCTCCTAGCACAATGGGGTCCTGGTCCATGACTTGGACTCCTACATGCTACGGTAAGATAAATCATATCCCTGCTCCTCCAGAAGACAGGCTGAGGGAACTGGGCTTATTTAGTCTGCAGAATAGAAGAATGAGGGGGGATCTGACTGCAGCCTTCAACTACCTGAAGGGCGGGTCCAAAGGGGATGCAGCTCAGCTGTTCTCAGTGGTGGCAGATGACAGAACAAGGAGCCATGGTCTCACGTTGCAGTGGGGGAGGTCTAGGTTGGATATTAGGAAACACTATTTCACTAGGAGGGTGGTGAAGCACTGGAATGGGTTGCCTAGGGAGGTGGTGGAATCTCCATCCTTAGAGGTTTTTAAGGCCCAGCTTGACAAAGGCCTGGCTGAGATGATTTAGGTGGTGGTCCTGCTTTGAGCAGAGGTTGGACTAGAATATCCTGAGGTCTCTTCCAACCTTAATCTTCTATGAAACACACACTCAAGCCAGCTGCCTAATTTTATACATGCAAACAGTCCTATTGAAATAAATGGGACTAGCCGTGGGAGTAAAGTTACTTGAGTGAGTAAGCGTTCACATGATTGGCACCCAAGGCCCGAATCCTGCGACAAGCTTTGCGTGGATGGACTCCTGCCCCTGCGCAGAGTCCCATTAATGTGGGTGCAAGGACCCCTCTGTGCATTGCAAATGGCAGGATCCGGCTCTAAGAGGGACCCTCACAAAGCTCCGCCAAAAAACGGTAACTCCCAGTGACTCATCTAATGAAAGAGCTGTTGAAACTTTGCCCACAGGCAGGGCTGGGAGACACTACAAAGTGCTGAAGAAAGCATGGCAATGCGCTAAAAGTTTCTTAAATATTTAGGTCAGATTTATTTCAAGGTAAGTCAGTCTGTGACGCCGTTTATATTAAAAACACTTGGAGGTTTGTACTTCTAGCAAAAATATACATTTCAGTTTGAGGCTTGTTACAACATTGACAACGAGCAAAAGTTCCTCAAGTGATGAAGAGAACGAGAGCCCAGCATCTCTGGGGGCGAGGGCTGGCGGGGAGTCACAGCAGCCTCTCCATTCACAGCCTCGGGGCACTCCAGAGCAGGGGACTGGAGGGTCAGTACAGACACTTTGGAAAGGTACCAATCACAAACCCATCAGTCCGTCATTCACACTTCTCTGGCTCCTTTCACAAGAGGACTTCAAAGTGCTTTACAAACGGGAATTCAATCCAGCCTTACAACGCCTCTGTGAAGTAGGTTTCAGAGGAACAGCCGTGTTAGTCTGTATTCGCAAAAAGAAAAGGAGTACTTGTGGTACCTTAGAGACTAACCAATTTATTTGAGCATGAGCTTTAGCTCACGAAAGCTCATGCTCAAATAAATTGGTTAGTCTCTAAGGTGCCACAAGTACTCCTTTTCTTTCTGTGAAGTAGGGAAGGAAAAGGACTAGCCTCATGAGACAGGTGGGGAAACTGCAGCAAGAGGGGAGGTATGACTTGCCAAAGGAGCCCAGCAAGCTGGCAAAGAGCTGGGAACAGGCCACAAAGGTCTCAACTCAGAGCATCCTCCTGCACTAGCCACTAGACCAGGGGTTTCCAAACAGCAGATTGGGAGCTTGATGGACTATTGGTTCACTTCACAGTGATTTTTACGGGTGGTGCTAAGGGAACCAGCTAAGTTTGGGAACTGCTGCACTACACAACCCTCCTTCCATTAAATGTACATTGCTTAGTACTAGTGTGTGCAGCCATAAACCATACCTAGGAGGGGTAACGTCCCAGGAGTGAGAGAGTGTGTGTAAGACAAGGAGCATAAGGGTGGAATAGGGCTGCAGTTTTGGTGCAGATGACACGTCGGGGTCTGTACCAGCCCCAACCTCTGATATGAGTGCTTACTAGGGAGGACAGAAGAGGTGGGATTGCTAAGCAGTTATGGAAGGGAAACAGATTATTCCTCTGCTTCAGTAAGACATTATTGCACCAGGGTAACCCGTTACCCCAAGGGGGCGGGGAAGGAGTGTAATCCAGGTCCTTTAGCAAGCCTGCTCAGGACACCAGATGTGCCCTGCCCAGTCCTTTCACAGCCACCAGGTCTTCTCTGAAGCGTGCGCAAAAACAGCACTGCCTTATTCCAGGGACCTACTCCATGCGTGTCTCTAGAGGTCCCTTTGCTTACCTTAGAGACAGAGACGCACACACCCCATTAGCTGTGCAGGGAGCTGGAGTCTGTTCTGCCTTGTGCGTCAGCAGATTTGTTACAGAACCTTTATTACCAGGCAGGATGCAGGAGCAGAAGAGAGCCCAGCTGAGCTCTCAGATCCCAGGCTGAGGCTGCAGGGAAAACTTTTTTCCACTTGTCAAGCTGAGCCCATTTGCTCTGGGATCTGTGAGACACAAAGATGGAGCTCCAGGCTGCCATCTGGCCTGCCACTTCTCAGAAGAGAACTGCATGTCCAGGCCTCCCTCTGCCCCCAATACACAGAGAAAGCTGGAGAAGAGCATCGAGGTAAACTCCCAGCGCCAAAACCTTAGGAACTGTGCCAGCCAGTGGCTCTCACATTGGGTAGCACAGTGTAAGCAGACAGCCACCTGCTCATCTCAGAGCGATCATGGGACTAGGCCCTGCAGCGGTGCTGCGTTAATATCACCGCAGCGCCACGGTCACCTGGGAGCTCCAAACAGCAGCACAACCTCCTCCCCCGCTCCTGGGCAGGTGGCGTTCCTCCTTCCGTCCTCCCCTCTACTGGTCCTGAGCTGGATCTCAGGTGGCTTTGGTCCAACTGTCCCAGGTTAAGACTAGACAGACTCCAAAAGCCACAGGCGGAGCGTAAGTGCTGCATGCAGACGGGACCTTGGGTCAACTGCTGTGGTCCCAGCCAGAAAACCCGACTCAGCCTCGAGTCGCTGGGGATACAAAGTGAGAGAACATGGGACTTCCATTTCGGAGAGGCAGACAGTACCACAAGCTGCGAGGAAGTCATGACATGAGATCGCTCTAGGTTCATTAGGGTGCCCAGCCCTTGGATCAGACCACGAAGCCTGAAAGCTAAATTGGTACTTGCAGCTGCCAAAATGGCATCAATGAATAGAGAACTGCTAGGTGGCAGTAGATTGGGTCCAGCTGCTTCGTGCCTGGCCTGGCCTCTTCGAACAGGCTTCTCTCTCTACCCCATCATAAACCCCCATTTGTCACCATGATAAATGCAGTGTTTTTGCTTCCCAGCCCCCAAAATAAATAATACTTGGTATTTATATCACACTTTACAGCTTCAATGCTTTTTACAAACACTAACTAGTTAACCTTCACAGCCCCCCTGCAAGGGAGATTAAACTATTAGTCCCATTTTACAGATGGGGAAACTGAGGCAGGATAGTTTGACTTGCCTAAGGCCACAGAAAAGGTAGTGGCAGGGCTGGGATTAGGACCCGGGAGTTCAGGCATCTCAGACCAGTGCTCGTCACTCTCCAGCAGCAGGTTTCCCTCACACTGCAGCATCAGTGCCTGCCGCTCTCCTAGAAATCTGACATGGAAGAGCTCCAACAGGGCACACATCGTGTGCATGGGCCTGGCTGCTGCAGGACTGCTCCCCATGCTACTCTAACCTCTTCTATGGGATCAGCTGGGGGCACTCTGATCTGCAGAGCAGGAGTCATGCTTCGAGCTGTGCATTCACGAAGGCCTTTCCCATTCCCCATCAGCCCTTTACTTTGGAAAGCGAACGGGCCTCACAGCCCCCACCAGCCCCGCTGGAGCTCAGTGAACGGCACAGCTGCAGGGTGCTACATTTTGCCCTATGCCAGGGGCTCCCCAGCAGTTTCATTCTGCAGACCACTTGGCAAGCAAAGGGTCTCCTCACGACCCACCCGCCCTATGCCCTCAAAAGGTCTCGCCTGCAAAGCTAGATCCGCCCCTGCGCGCGCCCATCCCATCTCAGCAGATTGGTGCAAGTGGAAAGCTTCACACACGACACCAGCACCTGAACCTAGAGTCAAAGTGAATTTACTGCTGGCTAGGGTCTAGGCTGCCCCAGAGACTGAAGGCCTGTCCACAGAGCCGGGGCAGCCCAGGTGGCGGCTGGGCAAGCTTCCCCCGGCGTGCTCCTCTCACATGTCCAGTTCTGAGCAGGGAGGGGTCACGCCCTTCGCCCCACTAGGCGAACTCTGTCTCCTCAGCCCACTCACGCTGTGGCATCCCTGCCGAGACTGCCAATGAAAGTGCCGATTAGTGCCAAGGATGGTAGCAGTGCAGGAACTGGATTGAGAACCACCAGCTCATTGCACACAGGCCACTCAAGAGCCTTTGGATTTCCCACTCACTACAGGCTGGGGCTGGATCTGAGCGCATGACCTGGAGGCCAAAGGCCACTTACCCATCCTTCAACAGCTGCTCTGACCAAGCTGGAGTGTTGCATAGTGGGATCTGCAGTGGTGGGTCTTGGGCTCTTGGCAAATTACCAAAGCAGCCCCTCAGCTGGGCCAGTTTGGATGGCCTCAGTCTGATGACTTAAGCCCCCGAAATAAGTCAGTCACAGGTCACACTTGCTTCCAGGTCACCCCAGCAACCCATGCTGGGATAGTTCGGGGGAGAGATGCTACAACGTAGCTTAGTGATGGCTCCGGCCATTGCTGACACCAACCGCACAGATGCGACCAGCCACAGCAGAAAGAGGCGGGACCCCAGGGATTGGAGGACACCAGTGTACTACAGTGTCTGTGTTGATGGGGAAGGCACCATTGTTGGCCTTACATTGAGAGGCCTCCTCTGGCTATGCCACAGGCTACAGTAGGAAGATCAACGGGGTGGGAAAGGAAACAGCAAGACAGAGAAATTACTATTACTGGTTTTCTGTGACACCCTTGCCTCACCCGGCTCTGCTCACGACTGTCCCCTTCACAGCACAGCCGACCCTTCATCCTCCTAGATCAGCAGAAACTTGAGTCATTCTGACACTTCAAGTCTCCTCTGGACACCCTGGATCAAAGATTGGGAGCAACTGCAGTTTTAGCATCTGCTCTGAAGACTAAGTTGGTTCTTAAAGAGTTAACGCCCACCGCCACCATCCCCCCTACTCCATTTTCTAAGCCAATATAGGAGAGACAGGAAAAGCAGCCTTCCCCTTTGAAATCTAGGGCTACGAAGGACCAGCTCAGACCCAGCAGGGGGTCAGGTACAGGATTCCATGTTACAACCCACAGGAGTGATTCACAAGGCAGAGGAGAATGCACATCTCCCGAGGAAGGCATGCCTGTCTTGTGAATTCAGGGGACTAACCAAAGGTCTCTCCCCGGATGAAGCATCAGTACCCTTCATCAAACAGTCTGGCCTTTCTCTGGGAGATTCTCTCTCGATGGATGGATGCGAGACACTTCCTTTTGTTCCAATGTTCTAGGCTTTACAGCTCTGGCCTAAGAGTCTTCCGAGTGCAATACAAAACCAATGCACAACGGAGACGTGATGTAAGTGCTGCTCCTGGATCTGCCGGATAATCGAGGTATGGAATGGTCTCATTACATCAGACCATACCCTTGTTACAATGCTGGTGCCGTAATCTCACCTCTGCAATGCACGTAAACACGCGGGTCGCTTGGAAGGCAGAAGGGAGCGGCGTGACAGCTGGGCTGCGGAAACAGAAGCCTCGCTTATGTTTTGCCTTTGAGGTTCATAAGTGTGTGTTAACGGAAGCCCGGGCTTAGCACGCAGTAGCCATGAAGTCTCGTGGCAGGTAGGCCTAGGTACCAGATGCAGAGATCATCTAGAAAATAGTTCCAAGTAGAAGAAATGGAAGACGTTGGTTGGGGGAAAAGGGGAGGCTTCTCAGTCACCATTCAAAGTGTTTTGCTCAGGATCCATGGCTTTAAAGCTCCTCAGTACATGTCCTTGTAGATTTCCTGCAGGAGCGGGTGCAATGAGGTCTCCGTCTCTGTCTTTTTAATCTTCTGCACCAGCTGTGCATGCTCGGTCACCAGCTGCCGCAGGTCAGCCATCTTCTGGAGCAGCTTGGGGAAGAGGTACTGAGCGTCCGGGTGGTTGGCCTGCAAGTGGAACTCCAGGGCCTGGAGGATGTTGTCCTGTATCCCCTCCACCCGCTTCACGTCCATCAGGCCAGGGCGGTCTGCAGGGAGAGGATTAACGTGACTCAGAGCGCTACCTACACCACTCCCCTGTTGAGTGCTACCCAGAGGGAAACAGACAGCTGCTTAGGGTTAGGGTCATACAGTGAATCAGAAGTTCGTGGTCCCTAGCCTTGTGTTCAGGCAACTCCCTTCACTGGGCATTTTGGGGATGGGAGCTCCACCCCCACCTTCCCGGTCTGTCTGCCTGCGTTGGTCATGGCCCAACCGCACAGCGGTGCCAGGGAACACAGATCTTGGGAGTCACTGGAAGGCTTCAGTTTCAGCTGTACGTTATTCTTCCCCCCCGTTAATCCACTCTGTGGTGCACCCCTCCTGTTCCCAGCAGGAACGACCTCAGACCCACTCCCCCCAACCCAAGCCCCATCCCTGGCCTTTTTAACGGGTGCGTGGTCGATGGGCCCCAGCTCACCCCCACACAGGATAATGGCAGCCACGAAGAGAGACAGGTCGCTGTCGTCCAGCTCCAGGGCGTTGAACTTCACGGCAAACTCGAACTTGGGCTCCATGATCTCGCTGAAGGGCTTGCGCAGGCTGCGCAGGAATTCGCGTGTGACGAACCCGTTCCCGTTGGCCACCAGGAGCCCGTCCTTGTTCATGATGGAGGCCAGCATGGCGAAGATGGCTTCATGGACCCCGTACTTCAGCAGCGTCACCTGGTCGTTCAGGTAGAGGCCGAGGAAGCTGGGAATGCTCTTGGCGAACTCGGTGAGCTCCCGCACTGTCTCCACCGTGGTGCACTGGCAGCGGTAGAAGACGTGGACCCCGATCTCCTTGTATGGGGGGATCCCGTTGACAAGCTGCTTCCAGACCAGCCCCTTTTCTGCCTGCCACAGGGTGTCCATGTCATGGATCACGAACGGCTGCATGGAAGAGAAGCAAACGGTCAGGATCTCTGCAATGGGGACTCGAGCTGCTGGCCGTACAGAGCGATTGTGCTTTTACCTGGCCCTGGTGTGGAAGATCATTCAAAACCCCATGTGTCCCCAGCCTTCCCTTGCAAGTAATGGCAGCTGCAGCTCCGGGCCTCCCAACTGCAAGAAGCCTGCAGCTGTGCCCTGGAGATCCAGCAGCAAGCACTGCAGAGCAACCAAGGTTGTGTGCTATTAGCAGGTCATAGGAAGCCTGGAAGCACCAAGGCCTCCATTCACAGTAAAGCTCACCAGACAGTCACCAGATCAGAGACAGTAATAGCATGTCGGTCGACTGCTGTGGCAAGCTTCCACCCGGCACGTCAGCGTTTTATGTTGCACGGGGCTGCCGCAGCCAGAAGCCCATTGAACGGGAACAGCGAGAGGAGGGCTGCAGCACGTCAGGAAGCGGAGGACAACTATCACTCCTCCAAGCTACTTTTAGCCCTGGTTGTTGGAGATGCTGATCATCTCCGCGACTCCAGGCAAACCTTTGCAGAGCATCAGGAACCTTGAATGGTGGGAGCATGGTGCTGTACATGAATCAAGTCAGCAGGGAAAGGAGGAGGAGAAGTGGGTGAACTCCCCAGCTGGTTTTAAATGGAACTGCTGCAGTTCATGACAACAGGTAGTGGAGAGTGTTGGTGCAGGGTTATAACTCCATCTCTGAATGGCAAAGCACTTCTAAGGCTGGGGAAAATCTATCTAGAAAGACATTTCCCCAATACAACCCCCTATCCTCACCCCACCCCCCCAAAAGAAAAAGTAACGAAGAAATGCATCAACAATGTCAAATACTTGATAGGATCGTAGAAACGTGGGACTGGAAGGGACCTTGAGAGGTCACCTAGTCCAGTCCCCTGTGCTGAGGCAGGGCCAAGTACAGCTAGACCATTCCTGACAGTTAGTCTATTTCAGAAAGACATTCCTTTTGGGCATATGCAAATCATTAACTCCATGGCACCAGGAGTCTGAAAATTGCCAGCAATGGACGTGCTGGAAATCACTAGCGTGAATGGATTTGATAGTCAGTGCTATTAATTTACCTCTGGTTAACCAGTTCTTAAAACCTCCAGTGACAGAGATTCCCCACCTCCCTTGGAAGCCTGTTCCAGAGCTTAACTACCCTTATTGTTAGCGAGTTTTTCCTACTATAACACCTAAAATTCCACTGCTGCAGATTACTGCTTGTCCTACCTTCAGTGGACAGAGAACAACTGAACCCCATCCTCTTTATAACAGCCCTTAATATATCTGAAGACTTATGAGTCTAAAGAAAAGGAGTACTTGTGGCACCTTAGAGACTAACCAATTTATCTGAGCATAAGCTTTCGTGAGCTACAGCTCACTTCATCGGATGGATACTGTGGAAAATACAGAAGATGTTTTTATACACACAGACCATGAAAAAATGGGTGTTTATCACTACAAAAGGTTTTCTCTCTCCCCACCCCACCCTCCTGCTGGTAATAGCTTATGTAAAGTGATCACTCTCCTTACAATGTGTATGATAATCAAGGTGGGCCATTTCCAATCATACACATTGTAAGGAGAGTGATCACTTTACATAAGCTATTACCAGCAGGAGAGTGGGGTGGGGGGAGAGAAAACCTTTTGTAGTGATAAACACCCATTTTTTCATGGTCTGTGTGTATAAAAACCATCTTCTGTATTTTCCACAGTATCCATCCGATGAAGTGAGCTGTAGCTCACGAAAGCTTATGCTCAGATAAATTGGTTAGTCTCTAAGGTGCCACAAGTCCTCCTGCTCTTTTTGCGAATACAGACTAACACGGCTGCTACTCTGAAACTTATCAGTCTAAGTAAGTCACCCCACTTTGTCAACAAACCATTGATAACTACTCTGAGTACAGTCTTTCAACCAGGTGTGTACCCCCGATAGTAATTTCATCTAGACCAGTGGCTCTCAACCTTTCCAGACTCCTGTGCTCCTTTCAGGAGGCTGATTTGTCTTGCGGACCCCCAAGTTTCACCTCACTTAAAACCTACCAGCTTACAAAATCAGACATAAAAATACAGAAAAGTGTCACAGCCACTAGTACTGAAAAATTGCTTCCTTTCTCATTTTTAACCATATAATTATAAAACAAATTACAACCCCAGGTTGAGAAACCCTGATATAGTATATAAAGCAGTATATTGTCTGTATGAAAATTGTCTGAATTTTGTCTGTAGGAACATTGTCTGTATGAAATTTTAGTCTGTACTGACTTCGCTAGTGCTTTTCATGTAGCCTGTTGTAAAACTAGGCAAATATCTAAATGAGTTGACATACCCTCTGGAAGACCTCTGCGTACCCCTGGTGGAGAACCACTGATCTAGACCACGTTTCTCTTGTTTCCTTATTAGAAGGTGACATGGGGCTGCATCAAAAGCCTTACTAAAAATCAAGATATCATGTCTACAAATTTCCCCCATCTACTAGGCCAAGAACCCTGTCAAAGAAGGAAGTGAGTTGCTTTGGCATGATTTGTTCTTGACAAATCTCTGCTGGCTATTACTTAGAACCCTATTAACCTCTAGGTACTTACAAACTGATTCTTTCATAATTTGTTCCAAGTATCAAAGTTAGGCTGACTGCTCTATAGTTTCCAGGGTCCTCTTTGTTCCCCTTTGTAATGATAGATACTATGTTTGCCCATCTCCAGTCCTCACCCATCCTTCATGAGTTCAAAGACCATCGCTAATAGTTCTGAGATTGCTTCAAAGTACCGCAGTGTGAAGTTCAGACCCTGCTGACTTGAATACTTGTAACTTAAATAGTCTTTGACCTGTTCTTTCCCTAGCAACATGCCCTGTCCTGCCCTGCCTTGGAAATAAAGGCCAGTGCTTTTAGCGCTGTTATTAGCCCTCTGGTTTGCCCACCTGCGAGGAGCACTCACCGGGGTGCTGCCGGTCTTCCCAGTGAGGATGCCTCTTGCCTTATTTTTGGTCATGTTGAAGTTTTTCAGGTAGGCGTCGTAGATGTGCTTGGAGAAAGCTTTCAGGTCAGCCACCTGCGGGTTCTGGCAGCTGATCTCGCTCGCCGTCAGGCCCGCTACCAGCTTCCTCTTCTCTGCTTCTGGCATGCGGCCAAAACGAATGGCTGTTACGTAACAAAGTGGGCATGATCAACAAGTCCTGGGAGAAACCGCAAGGGGCTAGGGACACACACATCTGCACTGGCATCAATGACACCAGCTCCTGACAGTAAGCACCCTGCGCGTACGGGACCCTGGCTCCCATGGGAACCTCTTGTTTAAAGCCTTCGGTGTGACAGAATCATCAAGGCACCATGGTGCAGAGCTCCTCCAGGCTACACACTGCCTAGTGCATCAATGTGAGGTCATTATAACCTCATGTTCCAATGAAGACTCTGTTTAGATCTACAGTGCGAGCTCTCCACTGCGGTAATTTGGGCTCTCAAGAGACAGAGACCTGCTCCTCGGACAGGCACTGCTCTTCGTTCAATAGGAGGATTGTTGGGCTTTAAACTACTGTGTTTTGGATAAAACTGCCCGTTCCTATGCACGCTACACGTTCCAGGAACAGACAGCAATGACAGGTAGTTGCTTGGCTCAGTAGTCAATACTGCAAGGGATTGGCACTCGGACCACAGCCCGTGCTGCTCCAGACGAATGAGACCAAGGGGAAAGTTGAGGCCAAGCACTGGGTTTGGAACTAGCTAGACGGCCAGAGCTACAGGGCTGAATCCAGAGACAATTCAGCCCTTAGGATAAAGTGAGTCGCGTACTGCGTGGGTCCTCTCTGCTCTGAGTCAACTCTGAGCCACATCCTGGCCTCTGCACCATTCCCTTTGCGCTGCTCCAGAGATGTGAAGAGTCCCTGTGCACAGGAGAACCCCTGAGTGGTGTAAAGGGGGCAGAGACAGCTCTTTGCCCCCCACTCCTGGCCCCCTCGGATATGGTGGGCATGCTAGGGGTGTGGTTGGGGCAACCTTGAAGCTGCTCTGATTTGCTCCCAGGCCTGAGCTGGCCTCCAGCCCCTCTCAGGACCAGAACAGAAATATGGTAGAAAAGCACTTACACCCACCCAGGCCCCTTCCCAGAACATTCAGCATCCCTGAGGCAAACCTTTGAGTCCCAGGGAACTTTTTAAGAGAGCAGGGGATTTGCTCTGGTGTCCGCCCCCTAAAGTTTCCCCTATTCCCCCTTCCCGCCCCCCCGTGGAGCATTCTGTGCACACAGCTGCTGCTCCCCCCCAGAAGAGGCTGGACTGGGCATACACAGCTTTGGAGGTGAAAGGAGCTACAGGAAGGTAAAATGCTGTTTGCTATTTTTTCCTCTGGATGCCCTTTTGCTCTGTTGTCATTTGAAGGGACCTCTGTAGCTGCTTGGCTTCATTCAGGAATGAGACTGCCTCTGTCTGCACTGCAGACCTGACCGAGGTCTGGCCAGGCAGGACAATTTCTGTTTGCACAAGGGACTAGTGATGTTGAGAGCTCAGCTCGAGACATTTTAAAGCGGCACCAACTGTCAGAACCTGCTAGGCACCTGGCCTCTTGAAACCTGGCCCCTATGCGGTGTCTCAGTTGGGTGCCCTCGATCCTTTCGGTGCGCACCACACGCACAATCGCCACCCGCGCCCCTCACCGTTGTGCGACATGCCCAGCGAGAGGCATTTCTGGAAGCGACAATATTGGCACTTGTTGCGGTTCTTCCTCTGGATTTTACAGTTCCGGTCACACTTCTCGTACTCCAGCTTCATGCGGATCGTCCGACGGAAGAAACCCTGCGGGGGAAGGGGGGGGGGTGTTGCAGAGGGAGTCGGGAGAGAGAAAGCAGCATTACTAACAGTGCCTCAGAACAGCATCAGCTGACGCCTGCAAAAGGCTGCCTGCGGTGCTCCGGGCTTCGTGCCGCTCTGACCCTCTTAAAGGTTCACTCCGGGTGGAGAGGAGGTACCGGCAGCAAGCAGAGAAGCTGCCAAACGAAGAGATCACTTTCCACTCAGTCCTCTTGGAACAAAAAGAGCCTCTGTCACAAGGGGGACGACGCAGAAGGCATTGCCGAGGGCCAGGGAAGGCCTTGATGTTTTGTACACAAGTCGAGAAACCAGGTGGTTGCAATACCACACGTGGCCAGGAGGGAGAGACGAACAAAACAAGTTCTAACTTCCCAACTCCCTCCCTGTCGACTCCAGCATTTGCTAGCCCTAAGGAATGTTTGGCAGCACCCAGGCGCTGGCTAACGCAGCCCCTCCGGCATCTGCTGTGGGGGAAGGAATTTTATAGCCACAGTCAAGCAAGGGCCGCATGCTCACAGGGCGAAAAGAACACATGTCCACTGCTGGCCTGCGGCAGAGATCAGCCAAGGAGCCGCTTTAAAAGTGAGCCCAGTGGTCCCGGAGTTTTGCTATATGAAGCGCAATGAGGGGACAAGAGCAGAGCTACGTTGCTGCTCAACTCCTGCACAATGTAGGACCCAAGGCAGCTCTTGCCTCTCCCAAGGCAGAGCCTCTGCCCTTTCTGTTACTGTCTGTCCTTCCACTCCCCCACAATCATGATCCATTAACACCACAGCCCCACAGAGTTAAGGGCAAGATCAGAAGCCCAGGCTATTAGGAACTCAGTGGGTTTCAGTTTTAGTTCTCCAGGGGAGACACAGAAGGGCGCAAAGCCTCGCTCTGTTGCCTTCGCAATGGACAGGGTCTATCGCATGCACTCCGTACCTTGCAGCCCTCGCATGCATGCACTCCGTAATGAAATCCTGATGCTATATCCCCACAGACCCTGCATTCCACATTCAGACTTGCAGCAGATGTCTCCTCGCAGCCCATCTGGAGTTGGTCTGACAGGGATGGAGAAGAGCTCTGGGAGAGGTCTAAAGGGATACAAAGAGGAAACGAAAAAAGCGTTTCTAGGCTGGTGGAGAATGCACATGAGCATTTAACAGTCCTACAGAAGAGTGACTGAACAGAGAAGATCTCCTCTCCTCTCCTCTCCAGGTCATCAGATCCCATGACAGAAGCTCTCTATGGTCAGGCTACTGGCTTCTGCACGTTATTGATGGGAAACAACAGTTTTCATATGTAACAATTTCAATCATTTAGGTTTTCTTCCTTTTGGCATTTGGATTCAGGCTGGAAAATGAAACCCAATGGGTAAATTCCATATTCCCAGTTCTTAGGCATTAGCCCGATGCTGTTGTGCTGGGCTCCTCAGGATGGCAGGAGAGAGATTTAAGCAATAATAAAATACTTGCTTCACAGCGAGCTTTCCCTCCCCCCACTGAAACCCAGGCACTAAATTCTGGGCCTAAAATTACTTGAGCGTTCCTTTAATTTTTGTCTTCTGACTCTCAGCAAATGGCCAAGCAGAGCGAATCACCTTCTTTTTAGTGAAATGATTAAGCCTTCCAGGAGCTTGGCTGCCAATGAATCAGTTCAGAAAAAAAGATTAAAACAAGCCAGACTCCATTCACACGTAAGTCCCTGTGCAGCTCAGCACACAGGAACAGACCAGTGCCCGGCACATTTGGCAGGAGCCAACAGCTGCTGCTTCAAAGGGAGGCAAGCTTTCTGCAGCCCTTCATTCACATCACTGTCCAGGGGGCAGAAAATTCCTTCCTATCTCAAGACAAGTTGTGGCACAGGGCAAGATTCCTCTCACTTTAAGCTGGAAATTCTATTCCTAGTTATACAAACATCTGGTCATTTTCAGCCTCTTGTTCGAGCACTCTCGGCCAAAAGCCTGGAGCTGGGGAACGTACTCCTGACAGGGCTGTGCCACTCTGGCCCCCCTGCATGATGTGTTCCTTAATGCAGGCATTTTCCCTGGGAAAAATGGTTTTCACCCTGTGAAGCCAGCACCCATTGTTCATTGGATACAGCTGCTTGATGCCCAGCTGCGCCCCTCCCACTTACCTGTATAGCTGCTAGAAGGCAGCGAACTATCTGGTCCTCCACTTGGGTCTGAGGTGTCACCTGCTGCTATCACTGCCTCTTCCTTTTCCTCCTTCTTGACCTCAAGTACTTCCTTCTGTAGCTGTTCCATAACTGATCACCCCTCAGTGCCAAGACTGCAGCCCCTGTCATAGCTCTGGCATCATCCGCGTCTGTCCGGAGATGGACCCCTCCCGGGTTGTTCCTGCTAGCCTGTGGGAAAGATGGGAAACATCAGCGGCCATCAGCAGAACAGCAGCTTTTGTGCTGAGCTCCTATCACACAGCAGCCGAGAAGGAGAGAGACTGACTACAACCCTGCTCGTCCCACTCTGGCTTTCCTACCTATCCAAAAAAGGAAGCCGGGCCAGGGACCTTTGGCAGGTTATTGCTATGGCCAAGACACCGACTTCCTCCTTAGAAAGACGCTTCTCTCTCCAGACCCGGATAATTACGAGCTTCCAGTACAAACGGTCCATGTTCATGTAGTTCATTCAGAAAGCACTGATTTTCTCCACTCTAAAATCCACAGAAAGTCTTCTAGTTCAGTCCCCAGATAGAGCCCAATGGCCACATGGCTCCAGACTGCATGCTGTCCCAGAGGAAACACACAGCAACACAGCAGAGGAGACGGGAGCCCAAGAACCTGGCCCCATTCCTCCCTTTGCAGATCTGCAGGTACTAGGAATGCTAGGGAGATGTCCCACTATAACTTGGGGTCGGAGGGTCTGATGTCACAAGGGAGCTACCAGAGTCGGTGGCTCAGGAGCTGTAGCTAACCACCTTCAGTTGGAAGAATGATTCGTGTGATGAGGGTGAAGGAAGAAAGGAGAAAGTAAACCAGAGTCCTTCAGCCTAATTATACATTTGTTGGTCTGCACGACTGCCTGAATCAGGCACCAGAGTAGGCCAGAGCAATCCACGTTTCTGCAGAATCCTATCCAAAGCTGCGGGGCAGAAGCTGGGCATATCATCACGTTGGGTCCTTCCAGAACAACACTGCTGAAACCGGGGACTGAGACAGCAGCCACGATGGATGAATTACACCGGAGCTACTGCCTAGTTCATTTATATTTACAGGCAAGCGCAAACACAGATGAGGCCAGGGAGAATAGGAAGGCATACAAGAGGCCACCACTACTCCGGATTATATTGCACATTCCTTCCAAGGCTCTCAAAGCACTTCACAAGGGAAGGCCAGGATCATGAACCACATTTAACAGACAGCGAAACTGAGGCACAGAGAAATGCAGTGACTTGCCCACAGTCACACAGGGAGCTAGTGGCAGGGCTGGGAATCCCATGCCCTGTCCACTAAACCACAAGGCCTGTCTGAACATATTACATTCCACTCATTAGGTCTGATCCTGCCACACCCACCAAGCCGAAAGCTTTAATGATGTTACTAGGAGAGTGACAGGGAAACAAATTTAGTGCCCCATGCGACAGACACCGCCAGACAAAGGCTCAATGCAATAGCACTGAACCCAGTGGCTAGCAAGAAGCCGCAGGTCTCTCTACTGGCTACTCGCTAGGGCGACAGCCTCCTGTGGGCCTCTGGGATCACACTGGTTTCAGTCATGCTGCGAGAAGTTACATCATTGCTATTGCTGCATGTTTCTTTTTATTCATTTATGTTGTAACTGGCCCCCCTTGCTCTGCCAAAAATCAGTCATTTAAATATTTTCCTATTGCTCCATGCAGCTGCCGAGCCGCGCTCCACCACAAAGTCTAACAGCGACAAAATCTGCTGTACAGTCCAGCTAGTGTCTTAATCCCAGCCTTCCTTTGGGAGGATTAGCAAACTAGCTCCTCGCCTCCCCATGCCCTCCCTTCCCTCTGACGCCCCCATCTCCTCCCCAAGACACACTGGGGCAAGGGCTAAGATGTGCTCTAGCCACACAATACAGTTGATAAAAAAAACCTCATGGTCACAGAGTTATACAAAGTGTAAGTCGTGCGTCATTCGTACAGAGAAACCTCAGAGTCAGGTACCTCTTCCACCGCCAGCCCATTAGCTAAGGTTTGGGTACTTAGTCCCCTTGGCTAGGCTGTGCACAAACACCACTCCCCACCTCTTGTCAAGTCCTAGAACTCAAAGTCAAAACCGACTCGAGCCCTGACGTTTCAGGACATCGGCGCCGTATCCCAAACGTATTCATTCTCCAGCCCATGTCAACATTGACAGGGTGCGTCTACATTGCGATCAAAGACCCACGCAAGGGCCATGGCTAGCCTGGGTCAACCGACTTGGGCCGCGGGGCTGGAACTCGGGCTCCGAGACCCAACAAGGGGGCAGGGTCTCAGAGCCCAGGCGGCTACACTCCGAGTCAATTGACCCACCTTCTGAGGCTCAGTGCCACACCCACAGAGGCCTGGTCTACATGCAAAGCTGCACAGCTTTAGCGAAGGTGTAATTTTCAAACCGATTTTGTTACATCGGTGCGACTCAGGATGCGGACTCTCCCAAGTCAATCGAAACCTTACCTCAAGTTGGCCTGAATGAGTAACTTTACACGCGTAAGTTAAACCACAGAACCATTTACATCCATTAATGAGCGTCCCCAGGCGGCTTCGCATCACTTGAACTACACTGGGTTTTTTAAACCCATTTAAGTTAAACCAGTGCTACTCCTGCGCACAGACAAGCCCTGAAAGCGGGCTGCCATCCGCTGGCAGTGGGGTGGCTTGTGGGAAGTGAGTTGGTGGATATTGGCCCAGGTCCTAGGTGAGAGGGGGCCATACCACAAAAGCCCACCACTGGAATTGGCACTAATCAGCCCCCCTTGCCAAGAGCCTTGGCAGAGAAGCCAAGGACTGGACAGACCATTGAGCCTGAACCTCCCCACCCCTATAGCGGTGACCCTCCCAGAGCAGAATTAGACACACTGGCAGGGCAGTAGAAGCAAGCTTGCCCTGATGCTGCCACGCTGTACGTGGTCCATGCCATCATTGCCTTGGGCATATTATTCATTTGGAGTAAGGAAACAAGACAGTCCCATCCTCAAGCTCATTGCATCCCACATTCCTGGGAGACGTGCACATGTGCACGCACACTGCCCTTCTTCCACTGCAGGTGCACGTGGGTTGCATCCAGCTCCTTTGATTTGTATGAGAGCTCGCAGCACGGGGCAGGTCACAGCTCGCGTGGAAGGAGAAAGATCTGTGAGACAGAGGAAGCCCAAGATGATGGTGAAAGATCACAAGACCAACTAGAGGATGACTGCAAATGCACATCAAGCTCTATGCCTGAATCACGTAGAGAGCCAGCACTTGGAGCACAAGTCCCAGGCAGGAGTTCCGGACCCTGCAGTCCCTGTTCAGGGAGAGTTCCCCTGATCTAGAAATTGCAAGATGCTGAAGGCAGGAGTGCTTTGATTGCAAAGTCTGAACTCTCTCTCTACCCGGGGATTTAGCACTATGCACCGATACATTTCAAGCGTCTGGGGAAGGTACATTCCAGGCTCCTGGTAAGCATAACTATCCCGTTTTCCTTTACGGTGGAGCCGTGCAGAGAGGCAGAGTAGTGTATGGTCTTAAACAAGTGCAGACCCCTCCTTTCAGTGCCTCCTCAAGAATACTGAGGGGCCATTCACATGTGGTGTTATTGTTGGCACACCCGCCGGCTAGGATGTGGCGCATGCGGAGGGAAAACTATTCACCGTAGTTTGTGTGCAAGGAGCGGAATTTTTTTTAATACCTATCTCTCTCTACACACAGATTATGTGTGTGTATACACACACACACACACACACACCCCTCCCCCACAATCTATCTATAAATGAATGCACAAGCTTCAGGAAAATCCTGTTGCCTGGAACATCTGGTGGGGGGCTGGGAGGAAAGGTCTGTGTAGGAGAAGCAAATGGAACCCACACACAAGCACATTGTTCAGCCTCTGCTTAGCTACCTTTTGTCTCTGGGATCCATCTGGGAGGGCAAGCACAGAGGACTTATTTTAAACCGAACGTCTACGTCGTTCCCTTTAGCGTCGTCATCTTCACAGTACATTGCCACTGGAACAACACTGCCACATTCTTCCAGATGTGTTTTAGGCGTGCAGTAATTCACACCTTTTGGCAGTCTGTAAAATAATATTGCACATCACTGATGGCTGGCTGCTCTGGCTAGGCATTACTTAGACTCCGAATCAGGGACAGCATCGTCTTCACCCATTGCTTTAAGTGGGCCAGTTTTGCCTAGAGCAACACAGGCCAAGCTAAATTCCTGAAGGTTTTTTTGGGGGTGAATGTTATGATAGTGAAAGGGGTTGGACTGACAAGCCTGAAGTCTACTATTTAACCACAGCACAGGAAACGTAGAGAGAATGATATTACAAGCTTCAACCCACATTGCTTCCCTACAGGACTTCACATCTGGGAGGGACACAATCTCTTTGGGTTTGAAGAAAGATCAGTCTTCACAGCCCATACTGATCTTGGTCTCTCGCCCGCCAATTAATGCCAGTTGCAATGGCAGCTTTTGTAATATGGACCTGGCTCCTGAGACCCATGAAACCATTTTCATAAAGGCCACTGATGAGCTGAGAATAATTTTGGTCATTATCAGTGGGGGCTGGACATGAACTGCCAGCCTAGAGGTGGAACCTATGGGGAAGTTGTAAATTACTCCCAGTAATGTGCTTAGTGCTAAGACAACCTGGTTCTAGGCCCCGCGCTGCCGATAACCTGCTGTGTGACCTTGGGAAGTCACTTCCCTTCTCTATGCCTCATGTCCCCAACCTGTAAAATGGGGACAATGTTCCTGACCCCACCCCCGAAGAGTGCTTTGAGATCCAGCTAGCACTCCTAGAGGCATTCTCTGTCTATGTAATACTATTATGGTATTATTCTAGCCCATCAGCGAAAGCCAAGAGCTTTTTAAGCTGATCAGTGGAAATTCCACAGTATTATTTATACTCCTGTATTTTCTGGTCATCATTTCCCTGCATTCTAAACAATTAACGAAGGAGATAAAAATAGGGATTAATTTCTTACTGGAAAGGAGTACGCACTTAAGAACCTCCGCAATTTCACTGGTTGAAAGTAAAGCCAAACAGCACCCAAAGGAAAGCGAACGCGGTAAGTAGGAAAGCAGCTGTTAACAGAGAAGCAATCAATATGAAGTGAAGGAAGTGGAGGGGAGCAGGGGCACAAAGACAGAGTGAGAGCTGTGAAACGTTTTGAATGATTGGCGCGCAGAGCACAACATAGAAAAAACAGACTTCTACATGGCTGTGTGGTTAGTGGGGACTTGCCTCCAGGCTGCTAGCTGGGAGTGACAGAGTGATCTGCTGGCTGCTTGGTGGTCTCTATAAAATGAACTGGTGAGGCTCAGGCTAGTGATAGAGAAGGTTGGCCTACTGGTTGGGATGCTACCCTGGGACTCAGGAGACCCTGGTTTAATTCCCTGCTCCACCACAGACTCCCTTTGGGACCTTGGGCAAGTCCCTCTTAGGGTATATGTCTACACTGCAACGAAACACCCGCGGCTGGCCCATGTCAGCTGACTCAGGCTGGAGCCTGAGGCCTGGGACACTCCTTCGTTGTGGGGTCCCAAGCTCAGACTCCAACCCAAATGTCTACACTTCAGTTTCACAGCCCTGCAGCCTGAGCCCAAGTTAGCCGACACGGACCAGGCCTGGGTGTTTTACCGCAGTGTATACATGCCCTTAGTGTCTTTGTGCCTCAGTTCCCCACCTGTACAACAGGGATAATAGCACCGCCCTGCCTCAAACAGGGGTGTGATGAGGATGAAGACAGACTCGGATTACATAGTTCCCAGGGGATTGTGTCCACAACACAAATACCATAGCTTAGGTGGCTAACTAACCATCAAGATGCTGAAGTCCCTTTTCGTCTCTAGAAATGGCACCACAAAAACCCGAGGTCATGGGCTCGTGGGGGCAGCTTGCTGCCTATACCATACCTGTCCCATGGCCAGAGGGCCGTCAGCGTGACGCATTCCCCAGCACCAAGTCGAAGCCACAGTAGTGAACCCATTAAGGAAGAGGTTGCTTCATGAAAATATTTAAGCGTGTTCGTTACAAGCGGCTTAACAAACAAACATGATGACACTTCAAGAGCTGCCTCCACACGGCCCAGCGCCTGCCCTGCTCCGATGACTGACATTCAGTATGTGGGTTTGATTATACAGGGCCTAATCTTAAGAGCCAACAGGGGCCCCTGATGCCCAGAGGTAGGCAGAACACCAGGGAAGCTTCCCAATGGTGAGATCTTTTACCCCTTCCGTGGAACAACCTCCCAAGGGAAGGGGTAAAATCCATAGGCTTCTCACTTATTTGAGCAACAGAAAACTTGGGGTAAATTTTTTGGAGCAGGAACGGTCATCTTCTATGTTTGTACAGCACCTAACACAGCAGGGCCCCCATCCCAACCAAGGTCCCTAAGCACAACAACCACTCCCCTTTCAGTTGCCTCTCCAGCCAGCTTTACAGAATCACAGACCAATTTTCTGTAGGACACCCAAATAAGTCACCTGATTTTCAGAGGTGCTAAGCAGCCATGAGCCCCAGTGCAGGTGCTCGGCATCTCTGAAAACTCAGGTCACTTTTATTTAGGTACCTAGATACAGATTTAGATGCTTAACTTTAGGCACTCAAGTTTGAAAGGGTCAGGCACAAGGTTTGAAGTGCCATGCAAAAGATGCCAAAGTCCGCTTTAATTAAAATCGAGAAAAGTAGCAAGCTTCTCCATTTCTTTCAGAACTGGAATCTTCCACCGCGCACTGAAAGTTCATTTGCAGCCTTAATACCCAGCAAGCTGATGACAATTGTCTCCATCTCCAAAGATGCTTTATATAGATGGTCCCAAGGCAGTAGGACAAAATGAATGAAATCCTAATGAATGAATGAAATTCAGAATGAACTCCTAACACACAAATCCCTTTAAAGCACAAAGAATGGTGCTGGCTGATAGGACCATGGGTTTAGGATTACAAAGATTTTCAGCAAATATAATCCAGTTACTCCCCCACATCTTCCAGTTTCTTTCCAGCGTAAGTTACTCTCTCCAAGAACTGCAATGTGGGTTCAGGCTTTGAGGAAGTTTTACCTGGCTCAGTTCAACACCGAAACCGGTCCTCTCTTCTACTTCCTTGCCTGGATAGGGGAGATGTGTGCCACACCAACAGCTTACTTCTGCAACGCTGGTATTTTATCATGCTTTTCACTGCCCCAGCTAACTAGGGAACCTGTAACATCCCATGATTGCTTATTCCCAGTGGGAATAATGAAAGCCAGGGAGAAAGTCACATACAACAGACACCCAGTCAAGCTAGTGTCTGTCTGTCTAGCTTCTGAGCACACAAAGCACAATCGGAAAGAACTTGAGGGGGTTGGGGGTGACAAGGGAGGAGCCCTAATATGCTCCCATTGCAGTATCACGACCAGCAGATGGGGATTCTAGGCCCGGGAGGTGGGTATTGCATAGTCAGGGGGAGATTTCTCTCTACCAGAACAAACCCATTTTACATAAACTACACAAGGGCACGGTAATAAAACGGGGGGGTGGGGGTGCAGAGGTTAGGAGAAAGCCACACAATCTCCAAGGAGCCTTGAACTCAAGACTCCTTAGGGAGGCTCAGGGAAGTTTAGAAAGGAATCAGACTCAAAGCTGTTTCTTAGCTTGTGAGATGGGGCGGGGGGGGGGGGGGGGAAGGGGACACAAACCCAAAGTTAAAATAGCAAGGGGTGAAAAAGTCACGTGACCCCTGATCTGCCATGCCTCCTGCCTCCCCCTCCCCCCCGCCCCCCCCCCATTCAAATAGGCCCCTGTGGCTGTAGTTAAAGCAGTAGGTGGATCCTCGAAAGCCACCCACCCTCTCTCCCTGCTTCCACAGCAGCCCCGGAGCGCCGCCTGTTTGTACAAGGCTGCGGGCTCGGGCAGAAGCCTGCTGGCCCAAGCTTCTCTCAGCTAAGCTGCAATAGCACATGCAAACTCACCCATGGACCCCCTACGCCACCCCGAACAGTACAGAGAAAGGAGAGGGAGGCACAAGACAAAAAGGGTAAATCAGAGGGCAAACAGGGAACAGAGCCAGCTAACGGGAGAGTAAACATGCAGAAAGACAGCCTGAGGCAGCTGTGCCCAGGGCATGAAACACAGGGAAGAGACGTTGATGCACAGCTGGCCACCCATTAAAGGGGGACTCCACCTCCAAAGAGTAATAAGCTATTCAGAAAGGTCTGAGGGACTCCAACATAGAGGATGCAGTTTCCAACACCCAGGGTGAAATCCTGACCCCACTGACGTGAATGGCAAAACTGACTTCATTGACTTCAAATAGGACTAAGCTCTCACCCTGGTAGTTAGTAACTGCAGCTCACAAACGTGGTCTTAAGGCTGGTCGCAGTTCATGAGCATCCAGATCTTGTGACTAGGTTCGCAGCAGCTGGAAGTTCAATGAGGAAGTGCCCGTTTCACTTGTGTCCGAGCGTAGGAGGAAGAATGGAGTGACGTCCCAGTTTCTCTCCACGATTAAACCAATGCATCAGCAAGTCATCATGAGAAAGGTACATGCATACAGGCATGTACACACAAAGTGCTGGAAGCCAGAAAGCCGGCGGACATAGTGATGAGGGCAAGGAAGGGCTAGTAATAACGACGATATCATCTGGAAACGTAAAGACAATTAGTGACTGACGTCCTCCCGTTACCATTTTGGTGCTGATGAACTTGACCAACAGGCAGTTTCTCTGCACCCACTGAGGCAGGCCCCAACACAAACGAGTTTCCACCCAGGAGTGCAAGCCTGACGGTGTATGCATTTATTTCAATTCAGACATTCACAGAATGCATACGTAAGTTAGACGCAGTGCCTGGCAAGTCCACAGTACTGCTTTCCATGTCAGAGTCCAGGTCCCTCTTTATCCCCGTTCCCCACAGAGGCCAACATAATCAAGGTGGCCCATTTCAAACAGTTGACAACAAGGCGTGAGTATCAGCAGGGGGAAATTACTTTTTGTAGTGATGCATCCACTTTCAGTCTTTATTCAGGCCTCATTTGATGGTGTCCAGTTTGCAAATTAATTCCAGTTCTGCAGTCTCTCGTTGGAGACTGTTTTTGAAGTTTTTTTGTTGAAGTATTGCCACTTTTAGGTCTGTAATCGAGTGACCAGAGAGATTGAAGTGTTTTTCGACTGGTTTTTAAATGTTATAATTCTTGACGTCTGATTTGTGTTCATTTATTCTTTTGCGTAGAGACTGTCCGGTTTGGCCAATGTACGTGGCAGAGGGGCATTGCTGGCACATGATCTCATATATCACATTGGTAGATGTGCAGGTGAATGAGCCCCTGATGGTGTGGCTGATGTGATTAGGTCCTATGATGGTGTCCCTTGAATAGATATGTGGACACAGTTGGCACTGGGGTGCGTAGTAGGGTTTGGTTCCTGGGTTGATGTTTTTGCTGTGTGGTGTGTAGTTGCTGGTGAGTATTTGCTTCAGGTTGGGGGGCTGTCTGTAAGCAAGGACTGGCCTGTCTCCCAAGGTCCGTGAGAGTGAGGGGTCGCCCTTCAGGATAGGTTGTAGATCCTTGATGATGCGCTAGCGAATTGTTTCTGTACCACATGGCATGTACTGAGTCCATAACGGCGTGTGGTGGAATAAAAAGGGTTTGGCTGGCACTTGTTAATGCTGATTTGAAGTCCATCAAATAAGGGGTCCACCCCAGGCTGGTAAAACCTTTACACCATGCTAACATGTACTGCTCCCTGCACACAGAGTTGTAAAAGCCAAATAAACTCCCTCAAGCTAACAGAGTGACTCAGGAGAGGTAACGAAGGTGCAAAACAGCAGCCCGGACAAACAAAACTGCCGTTTGTCGGCTTTCAGTCCTGAAAACCCAGAACACTGCCTTCGTTATCAGATGAATTCTCAGCAGAGTCTAGCATGCCTCACCCCTTTCACCTACTTGGAAGTCACTGCAATGCAGGTTGCACGTTGCAACAGAGGGCACTTGAGTGGCAGTCACTAGAACTGTTCCTTCCCTCAGCATTTCCATTATACAGCCCTCTCCAGAGATGATGCTTACTTGGCATGTCACGTTTCAGTCCTTAAAAGAATCTGTTGGGACATTTTAAGTTGTAAGTGCCAAAGATATTCTAGTTTTGGGTGCTCTCTCTTGCTCATAACACCACAGATATTTAAAAGAATGGACTGGACAAGACAAGCGTCTGAAAGTCTGCAATGAACTTGGTCGTAGATCAAGCTCAAACTTTGTAAACTGCTTACATCTCTACCCTACGAATAGCAGCATAACTTGCTATGAGGTGGTATGTTAATACCCTACTTAAGAGCTAAGAAATAGTTGCTGACATCTCTCCGTCCAAACACAGCCCACCAAGAAAAATAATTCTTTACATCCATATAGCGTTTTTTCTTGAGGGACTCTCAACGCAATTTACATTATGGAAGCGAGTTTCACCAGACCCCTGGGAAGTAGGTCAGCATTATCCACATCTTACAGATGAGCAGACCGGTGCACAGAAAGGTTAATGGTCTGATGTTCAGAAACCTCAAGCATTGACAACCCTCACTGATTTCAACGAGCGTCACGGGTGCTCAGCGCCTTTCCAAAGGAAATCACCGCGCTAGCGACTTGCCCAAGTCTGAGTAAGTAGCAGAGCTAGAACTCAGGAAATTCCTAACTCCCTGCTCCAAGCTTTTTCTGGAGTTTACACCATGCACTAACAGTTGATATTTGCACCCCAGCCCCCAACGCTCAGTCACCTGTTCCAATCACCAGACAACACTGCCTCTGCAGAAATCCCACGATGTGTACAAGAGACATTTGTGCCAGAAAACTCCACACCCTTCTCCCTTTAATGTTACTGTAAAAAGAAAAAGACATGCAGCATTTGTCACATGGTCACTACACTTATGCCCAGACGTTGACGGGTTTCAGAAGAGCATACGAGTTTGTGTTCAAACCTGTTCCTCTGCACAGGGTGACCAAAAGAGCAATCTGCCCCGAACACATATAGACTGCGGGGGGGGGAGGGGGTGTCAAAGAAACTGCAAAGTCACTTCTCTGTCCACAAGTGCACTCGAGTTCTTTGACCTTCTCCCCAGTACAGCTTTATGATACGTTTATATCTGGCTGCTGTGAAGCACGAACCCAGACAGGAAGAAGCAGGGAGCTGCCGACACTGCAATGATCATGTTACTGCCAATTATTCAGACACATTTGACGATGGGGCACAGGGAGCTTTCCTCACTCACTCAGACCAGATACTACCCACGGTGAGTCACAGATCAGATGTACATTTTGCTTTATTTTATTTAAAATTCACCCACTTCCTGAAAGACTCCTTTGAAAAACTGCGAAACATGCTGGATCCTCTCCTCCCTCACACCAAGGCCCTGACACCACATTTCCATCCAGGCTGAGAGAAGCTAGTGGACAGGTTCCTGCAAGGGCTCTTTGCTCTCTTCTCTTGAATGAGTTTCCTGGGCTGGCAGGAGGGAAGAAAAGACTTCTTGGACTCACAATCCTAGACAGGAGAAACACATTCCACGGCACTACTTGCCAGAAGTTACTTTTTTGCCTTGCAGTTAAAAGAGCTTTGCCAGTCCAAGCATTCCCTCGGTTACAGCCAAGGCTAGAAGTCCCCACTGCAATTGTGAAATCATAATAAATTAACCCTAGGGAGGGGAAATGTAGGAGTGTAAAGTGCTGTGAGATCTTGAGACGGCGGTTACTAGAAAAGACTAGTATTTCCCCTTGTCCATTTCTAAACACTTTCCATCCCAGGAACTCAACTTCAGTAACAAACGGAGCTTCACAACACCCCTGTTACAAAGAGCGGTATCAGTGGGTGAATGGAGCAAGCAAAGAGTGAGAAATCCAGCACTTCCAAGTTCTTATCCAACCTCCTGCAGCATGGCCAGGTGCAAAAGCAAGTCACTTCACTTCTCTGTGTGAAAAGTGAGGAGAGTGCTGCTTTACTGGGGAGAGGGGAGGGTTAGTTAATAGTGGCAGAGTTTTGAAAATGCAAGGGGGTAAATCATTTCCAAATGTTATTGTTTATTCCCAAATTACACACAGGGTAGCTATGAGACTTGCCCAAGGGCAAGAAGAAAGCTAGTGTGGTCACAAGAATAGACACCAAGAGTCCCTGCTCCCTGTCCCTTGATCCACCAGATAGCAACGCCAGCAACACAGACTCCTCCCTCTTTATAAACACAGAGTAGTGTTCCTTGGACCATTGTTCGCAGTTAAACAGTTTAAATATTAGCCTCGCTGCTTCTTGTATTTGCGCTTGACAACATTGCTCACAATGAGGAGCATGGCCACACGAGCAGTCAGTGAAAAAGGGACGGGAGGGAAAGTTTGGGCAGTTCTGTCTCACTGGCACACAGCCGGAATATCCAGAATAAGCGAGACATTGCCAAGAAGAGGCGTTCGACGAGAGCAGCGGTTCTCAACCGGGGGTCTGCGGTCCCCTAAGGGTCTGCGATCCCTTTCAAGGGGCCCGCAGTGCCCCGCAGCTGAAGCCCCAGTCCTCAGTGCCCCCGACACCATGGGGCTGAAGCCGGGAAGCGCAGGGGTGAAGCTCCAATCCCCAGCACCCCCTGAGCCCAAGGGCAGCATTGGGGACATGGAGGGCATTCCCCCTGCACCAAAACTGCAGCACAAGATCACAGCAGTCCCGGGGGCAGCTCCACCCCCATCTCCTCTCCCCGCTCCCTGGCAAGGTCGGAGGCGGGAAGCTGGAGCCAGGTAACAAGGGGAAGCTGCTGCCATGGAGCAGACAGCAGCAGCATGTCCTCCTCTCCTGCTGGTGCCCCAGGTTGAAGCTGCTCCTCGTCTCCCAGCCCCCTTTGCTCCCGCAGAGGCGACCAGTAAGAATCCCCTTGGGTTGGGAGCCCCGGCTCTGTGGCTGGCAGACCCCTCCGGGAACAGGGACGTCCTCCCAGCACACACTCCCTGATACCCCTCTCCCTACACCCTGAGCTACCCCCTGCCCGAACATAGCCCCTAGCCCCCCCATCCCTGCACCCACAGCCACTCTCTGGGTGCACACAGCCCCAGCTAACCCCTCCCTGTTTTCAAATTTTCTGAGCTAAGCCCCCCACCTTTGAGTTATAATTTTTGGTTGCACCCCCCCACCCCCCGACACAGACACGCTGGGTGGCCGGCTGAGGTGAATCAGGGGGTGGAGGCGGCACTCCCTCCCTGGACCCCACCATGTGGAGGTGGTTCAAGCCCCACCCCAAAATAGAAGTCAAACTACACCTATGCCCAAGGCCCCTCTGGGCCCTGGAGTTTTTATAGCATGTCGAGGGGGACCTCGAAGAGAAAAAAGTTGAGAACTCCTGGACTAGAGGCACAAGGGTTCTTAACAGTGTTTGAAAATAAAGAGAAATATCAATGTTGTAGAAGATCTTCAATTAACTGTGCTGATGGAACAGTCCCCTAGTAATTCCATGGCACGGTCAGGCAGCTCCCATCTAGTTGGAGGTGCTGGAATGCACAGGCAGCCAAGGGATCCAGCTGGTTGCACTGTCTCTCCAGTCCTTCCTACCTGTTCTACCTACCACTGCACTAGCAGCAAGGCAGAGAACCTCTGTACAGCGGCTGTTCACAAACTGAAGTACACCCCACACTGCGTATGACCAACAGTGCTAGTCAGCGAGTCAAAAAAGCAACATGCCCTCCCCGCTGGACTTGACGACGACAATATGGGATTGAGCTCACTGTCACAGGGCTAGCATCCCACAGAGCTCCAAGTGACAGCAGTTTTACAACACCCATAAGAATAAGACATTCGCAACTTTATAAGTAGCGCTTTGCAAACGTTAATGAGCCCTCCCCTCACTCCTAAGGTGGGGGAGGGGGGGGATCATGACACAGAAACCTTCCATGATTTGCCTGTGGAGGCTTCAGAAGGTGTTGGTGTCAGGAATAGGATTAGAATTCATGGGTTCCTGGATCCCAGCCCTCTGCTTAGACCACTAGACAAAGGCAAGCCTCTGCCTCTCCCTCACCTATCCACATAAATCCCCAGCCCCGATTATGCTATTTCACATATTGAAAGTGCTTTACAAATTTTAGCAACCATACTTTAAGCTATACAGTGGAGTCACATCTTACGTGGGGTTAGGTTCTAAAGTCAGCGCGTAAGGCAAAAATCGCGTATAGTCAAAATTACCCTCTTCGGCAGCAGGTTTGAACAGTGCGTAGAGGCTAAGAGCCTTTTCTCACAACGTGTTGCCATTGATAGCCACACGTTTACACTTCATGTCTTCCAGCCATAAGTTTAATGCCTTTTCAGGCTTCACTGAAGTCTTATCACGCACCTGACTCGTCACCTTAGCAGTTACTGGAGCACTTGATGCCACGGCTTGACTAATTACTCTCTCTCGAATCTTGATGGCACGGATGTTAGATTCGTTGCAGCCATATTTACGCGCTACATACCGTCTCTCAATAAGTCCAACACAGCCAGTTTTTCCTCCAGCATTGGAGCAGATCGCGGTTTCTTTGGTTGAGCACCAGATGAAGTAATTGGCTGGCGTTTAGGGGCCATGTTGTACGAAAAATCCATACAGTATCTTTAAACACTAGAATCACACTCAGCGCGGTAAGATGCTCACACTATGAGAGGCACGCGGGAACTGAGACTGACTGAGGGAACAGCAGATTCACATCTCCCATCTAACGCTCACTCTGGGGCATATACTCATTGAGTGGAATGGTGGGCAGAATCGCCCGCACAATTTACAGGTATCTTGTTATTTTTCTTTTTTTTTTGCCAAGCGCATACAGTTGAATTCGTGTAAGTTAAATGTGCGTACGATGCGATTCCACTGTAGTCCTCTTGGAGAGGGCAGCAATGAGACCTATTGAGGACTGTATGTATGCCTGCCTCTCCCTAAAGTCTTGGGGGAGGCGAAAGGAAGAGGGGTGCTAAGGAGCTCCAGGAGTACAACAAAACTGATATTTTGAACCGAACAAACTTTCTGAAGTTCCTGCAGGCCCCTCATGTGTTATTCCGAGGCATTTGCTTGCTTACAATCCTCTTGTCCTCACAGATCTGAACGGACCACGTGAAAGGATCTGGTTTCAAGATCAGTAATTATAGAACAAGACGGAGAGGTGCGAGTAAGCAAAGCCGCAACATTTCTTGAGGCAAACAGGGGACTCAGAGCACGACAAGTGCAGCAAGGTTGTTGAACGGAAAAGCTGGGAAGTGGTGAGTGAAACAAACTGCCATGCTCGGTGCCACAGTTTGGGTCGGACTTCGAGCATGGCACTCGCTAACTCATCCCCAGCAAGTGCTGTCCAATAACAATACCACCCTGCATTTCTGAAGACCCTCTCACCCAAGCATCTCAAAGAGCTTCTTGAGTCTTAGCTCCACATTATCCCCATTTTGCAGATGGGGAAAACTGAGCTGCAGACAAGAGTCTAGGCCAAAGGAGCAGAGCTTGGAATAGAACACAGGCAGAGTCCTGACGCCCATTCTTCCTCTCTAAACACACGCTAGATCCTGAGGGTGTTGAGTGCCGGCATTTCCCTAGGACTGTAGATGTAGGTGGACAGCGACGCTCAGGAGCAGGCCCCAGAACAGCCCAGTAAAAACTAGTTCACAAGCCCAAGGCAGTTACCATTTTAAGAGCTTTTAAACTGTGTATTTTTGACCTCACTGAGCCCGTTTCATCAGTTACAGGAGCAAACCTGGCAATTTTATCCACTCGCCAGCAAGTCCCAAAGACATTTGCACTAACAGTCACCATTGTTGTGTTGGCCAACAAAATCCTGTAAGGTAAAGCTACTCCTTTTCCCTTCCTACAGATACGTCCCTCTCTCCTGGCCTCTGCTGCAGCAGCTAACCTAACAGTTCCAATTTTAGGTCCTATGCATTCATTTGCAAATGAGGAAATCCTTCAGACTGCAGATTTTATTGAGATTACGCTCATCTCACCAAAAACGGCTGTTGATTTTGTAGACCCTACCAAAATACCCTGTGCAACAGCAGGTAAACCCCATTCTCAGGGCTCTGCTGACATGGATTGATTATGCCTGTGCCGAAAGAAAGAGGATTTAGCAGGGCCAGGGAATGTACAGACTGAAATTGTTAGAACAAAACCACAGTGTTCACTTAGTCTCCATTCAAACCACAGGAGAGAAAAAGCACATTAACGTTTGCCATAAGGATATGGGCACAGCCAATTATAAAGCTTCCTGAGAGGGTTTTTAACTACTTTGTTAAATGCACTAGTGTAAAACCCCTCTCAGGAAGCTTGAAGGTAAGGCAGTTTTCTTGCTGTCTCTCTCCCAACACTGTCTAGGGGAGTGGGATTTCCCCGTTTTTAAAACAGGGGTGGAGGTTTTGTTTGACCAAAGTTTCAGCTCTTCTGTTACCTTGTTCCTGCAAAAGCAGCTTTGGCAATCAGAACAGTTGCATAAAATCATTCTCATCGCTGTCCATGCTCCTGACAGTTTGAATTTCTATGACACCTTCCAGAAGCACAGAGCACTTGGTAAAACCTCACACAACGTCCCTGCGACTTAGGTATTATCCCCATTCTGGAGATGGGGAAATGGAGGCACAGAGCTGTTAAGTGCCTTGTCCAAGGTCACACAGGAATTCAGTGGCAGGGCTCAGAGTACAACCCAAGAGCTCCGACTCCCAGTTCTTTGCTGAAACCAGACAATAAATCTCTGTCAAAGATGCTAATGCCAACAAGGATATCAATTAGTGCCAACTGCTCTGTCAGCATCTACTACAACTACAGTGAATCCACATACTCATCTGACTTGCATCACATGTCAGTCACCACGTGGTAACAGCTTTCATGGTCTCACAACCTGAGCCAAATGCACACAAAAGACAAGAGGTGAAAATGTCCATAAACCACCTACCATCCCCATCACACCTAGAGAAGCTTTGTTAACATGGAGTTCCAGCACTGCCCTGGTCTCCTCAAGAATGTGAGTTGCCAAAACACAAGCATTGGCAAGCCAGAACATGCAGAATTAAGGTGATACTTCCCACATAATACAGACATCCCACTCAGTTATCGCTACCCAGGAGCCCAGAAAACATGGGCACAACGCAGTATCTAGAGACACATTATAATTCACGGCAGGCCTCCTGCCCCTTCCCTCACTCTGCCACCAGCAATTAACTTCCAGACATCTGTTACTGGTACAGCGTGTGGTTCAGTATCTCACTGACTAAATGATTTGGAGAGGGTTGGGAGATGCTGTACCTCAGGAACATGCCTGACCAAATGCCCTCAAGTTCATCCCACAAACTGTTCTCCAGGCCCTCAAGTGGCATACCACATTCCCAGCCACTCTTCACGCAAATGTTTTACAGCATTTTGAAAAGTGGTCTTGAAACTGACATGCTCTTCCAGCCTCCCACCTCTCTGCCTTGCAATCTCTTTCTTGCTCTCAGCAGTGCCGCACAGACCCACATTACAATCAAGTCATTGAGGGAGGCGTATTTCATAGTCCCTTGACCCAAAGGTCCCAAATTCATACTACTAACTCTACCCAGAATCCTGGTGTGGCACAGGAATTTTGGAAGTAATCTACCAGTGCATTTTAGAGCTCTTTGAAAAAAATCAACTCTTAGACATCTCTGCTAATCCTTAGCTCTAGAAGTTGTTTCTGCTCTTCCATGACTTCCAAGATTTTAAGAGCTTATTGCAAGAAGGGCAAGTCATTTTTGAACATTTAATTTGTAGAAGAGCACACTGCTGTTAAGTACCTTACAATGAATTGGCTATATACCTAGCCAAGGATCTCTCCAACCTGTGGCTTGAACTTCAGCAAACTTGCTGCTCTGCTGGACCTGGGTAGACAACAATCCAAATCACAAATCAAACCAAGCCCCTCACAGTTCTGCATTCAGAACAAGGCTGAGTTTCATTGGCAGCAGAATGATCTCTCAGTCCTGAATGCTAGGACCTCCTCCTTCCCAATTTAAAGAATTTCACAGAGAAGGTAACTGCAGTTGGATCTGCTGAGTAAAGGCCTCCACTTATCTCCTTTACTGCTAGTCGCTTGGTCTCTAAGAATGCAGATTTCCAATCCATAATTCTAAAGCCACAGAATATACACTTCCCATAGCATAACAGATGTACTGTATAAACACACAGTTTTGTCAACAAGAAATCCTAAGCAGCGTCCTAGAAAAAGGATACCAGTGAACATCAATAAGCTATTTTGTATAACAATGGCTTTATGATCAACAAAGCCTCATACAGGATCATTACAAAATCTTTTCCACATGCTATAAACATGTTTCGAGGCTCATGTCTTGAATGCTTAAAAAAAAACCCAGCAGAAACAGATGTAAAATAAAATGTGAGTTCTCCTAAAGTGTGTGCACTAGCAAACAGCAGCCCGTTCAGCTAAGTTACCATGATGTGCGCTGTGGCAGAAAGAAATCAAGCCTACACACAACGTTTTGGTTCCCATGTGACTGCGTTGTACTTTGTGTGCCAACTCAGAAGCCTAGGGAAAACAACAACAGTTCTCAGAGCACATGTCCCATGATGTCCTAACAAACCGCATTTCATCTCTGCAGTTAACTCAGTTGTTTTTGTCTCATGTAAAGGAGACAGTTACATAAGAATATACGCAGTAGTCGGAGTGATGGAAAAACAGTCATAGAGTTTATCTAAGCTCTTTCTACATCCCCAGGCCCCACCCACAATCTCAGAACAGCTGATGTTTCTGTTAAAATGCAGTGAAATTCATAGATTCTAAGGACAGATGGGACGCATTGTGATTAGCTAGTCTACCCTTCTGCATAATACAGGCCAGAGAACTCCCTCTAAATAATCACTGCTTAACTAGTGCATGTCTTCTAGAAAAGCAACCAATCTTGATTTAAAAATCGCAAATGATGGAGAATTTACCACAACCCTGGGTACATTGTTCACATGGTTAATTACTCTCATGTTTAAAATCTACACCTTATTTCCAGTCTAGCTTCAACTTCCAGTCACTAAAAACAGCTAACAATTTTTAGCCTGTCTTCATTATAGTTGAGAGATGAGTGGGAACAGGCTGTCTGTCTATGCAGCCCCATAAAGTTCACAGTCAGAAAATTACATAAACATAAGGATAGAAACGGACTAAAGAAAGAGGGAAAGCTTAAATTCTGCAGACTCTAATAAGACCTCCAAAATGCATGGAACAGATCTTGAAGATAATTCACACATTTTTACACTGAGTTTTTAAAAAACCCGATAGGGCAAAAGTCTTTGTCAACCACATTGCACATGAAGGGAAGGGTTACCTCTCTGGAGCTGCTGTCACTGTTCGCCTGCTGGTGAAAGCTACCACGTAGTTACCATATCACCACAAAGAGCTGCATATTGAAGAAAACTGCAAGAGAACAACATAACACAAATCTCCACTGATGTGCATGAAGTCCAGCTATTTCTATGCCACGGGAAGAATGGGAGCAGATCGAACTGCAACTCTGAAGTGTATATGCACTCTAAAGTTTATACGCACCCTTGCTGCACGCTCAGACTGAACTCTAGGGTAATGCCCCTGGTCTTGTGGAAGGCAAAAGCCTGAGAAGAACAGAATTGTTCAGCAGTCGCAGACGTTTATTAAAGACTCTTTCGTGGTTTCTATGGATTGTAGTACAGCTGCCAACAGCGGAAGTCATAGACCTCGAAGTTGAAATATCAAGAGAACACTGGTCTGAGACCAAGCGTAATGTTGGAAGACCCTCAACTAGACCTTCACAACTGACTTACACTATAAGAAACTACAGCCTGAATACATCAGACCTTGAGGACAACATAGAGAGTTGGTATTAAAGACACTGACGCTTCTTAGAAATGTTAGGAGGGGTTTCCTTAGCCCAGGTGCTGAGGGAGTGTCCTGTCAGTATGGGAGGTGAGAAGATCTATGCATTAGAATAAAAAGAAAAGGAGTACTTGTGGCACCTTAGAGACTAACCAATTTATTTGAGCATGAGCTTTCGTGAGCTACAGCTCACTTCATGCATACCGTGGAAAGTGTAGAAGATCTTTGTGTCTACAATAAGATCTTCTACACTTTCCACAGTATGCATCCGATGAAGTGAGCTGTAGCTCACGAAAGCTTATGCTCAAATAAATTGGTTAGTTTCTAAGGTGCCACAAGTACTCTTTTTCTTTTTGCGAACACAGACTAACACGGCTGTTACTCTGAAACCTGTCATAAAATAAATTGCCTTTGTAAACAGGACATTAGGGTTGCAGAATATTCCTCCCAAAAGGGAAAACAACTATACCGTAAGTCCAAGTCTGCAAATTTATTATTATTTCTGGGTAGTAAGATAAATCACACACACCTAGGTGCCTTGAACTCAAGTACACTTCCTTCATCTCTGCTACCAGTAAAAACCTTCCTAGACCATGTAACACAAAGCTCTACAGGAGATCCAGTGCCGACACACCCTGACTGCACACACCTTATGACACTGTCCGAGCTCCAACTGCCAACAGAGACAGACACAAGTTTGAAAACCAATATTAAGTCATTAGTTCACCTTGCTCTGCTCTCAACCCAATGTCAGGACATGCCCCATCACCACTTGGTGCAAGGCGATACCTGCACCAACTCAACAGAGCATGAAAGAAAGCTCAGCGAACATCCCAGCTCCTCCCAAAGCTTCCTCTATTCTTCGAGGTTGACAGGCTCAAACTGTTAAGGAAGAAACTCACCCAGCTTTCAGCACATTTGTATCTGGGGGCCTTCAACCTGGTGTGAGAAAGTGAAGGCGTCAGTAAGAAAACAGGCCCCGCAAGAAGGCTGAGTTGGTTCCAGCAATTGGAAATAGGATATCGAGGGTCACATCAGGGCCACCCATTCAAAATCCAGGTGGGGAATGGCCAGAAATCATTACTATCTGACAGCTGTCCTGAGGCCAATGGGAAATGAAGATGGCAGGTCTCAGACCAGCCTCTAAAGGACACGTGTATGGTGACAAGAACCATCACCACTGGCCTCCCTACCAACAAGGGACTAAGAGATACTTGGCCCTTGGAGACTGAATTCCCTTTCCATGCTAAGACGATCCCTCCAGGTCAGCGCTGATGTACGTTGGCAGGAACCCAGGGGGCGGGGGAGAATCTGCTGTGCTACTGCCCCCACTTACCTGCTTTACAGTACAGAAGAGATCTTCAGCCTCCGTGGCTGTCTAGCCAGCCCCTTTTCACAAGGGCTCTGCCCATGACATGGCAGTTGGAGGGGAAGATGTTTACACCTGTGTGCCTGTCTGATCAGACAAGATGGGCTGTTAAAGGGTCACTCTAAGTTGTTTTAGTCTGCCATGGCAGACTGAGTCAATACAGGCAATTCAGCTACTAAACTACAGTCGTACAAAATAATAAGAGACAGGATTTCTTAATAATAAGAACGAGGAAAAACAGTTGTGCACTTAAAGCACAGGATTGGAATCAAGAGATGCAGGTCCTAGCCCCTCTCTCTGCTGCAGTTTCTCCACCTATAGATAGTACTACACACCTACATCAAAGTTACAAGGCTTAATTCTCTACTGTCTGAAGTGCTTTGAGATCTTCTCACTGAAAGTGAGGAGGGCAGTTTTGTAGGATCTGATGGGTAGTCACTCAGCACCAGCTGTCGAAAGAGCAGCAAGGTCAGGAAGGCAGATTGACCATCCCTTTCCACAGCAGACAGGCAGGAGGAAATCTGCTTGGGAAAGAGGCTATTACACTTGGATGGGGAAAGCTCTCTTGTTCTGAGGTAGAGCTAAACACTGTATCACAAAGGAGTCAGCTGTTGCAGCAAGGAGTTGGGAGCTGGTCAGCATGGAATAAAAAAGATGCAACAAGCCTAAGTCAATAAACGAGTAAGGAGGTGAGGGGTGAAAGAAACCAGTCTCTAATCTAGGAAGCTGGGTGGCTGTCTTGCATCTTTACATTCCTTTGTCTTCCATCCAAGAATCTCCAGGCCCTTAACATATAATTAATCAATTAATTAAAACTTGCAGCCTACCTGGGAAATAAGCAAGGGCTGTTTTTCTGCCCTCACCTACAAGCAGTTTCATCTAGATACAAGATTCTTTACTTGCTGTCCTAAACATCCATGTAGCATTGATACACAGCTGCTCTATTTCTACTGGATCCCACCCCAGACATGGCTGTATGTCCTAGGTGGGCGGTGTGATCTCTATACATAGTTCTACAGTGCTTCGAGACTACAATAGAGAGATAAGGAAGCGTCACCCTCCGTTTATAGACAGGAAAACCAAGGCACAGAGAGGAAATGAGATTTGTGGCAGGTCACTGAGCCAGCCAGTGGAACCTACCAGTCCTATGTCCGCAGTCTCCTACTCAAGCCACAAGATCACACCCTTGCCCCAGAGCCGGGCTAGAACCCAGGCACCCTCTTTCTCCCATTCCCTGCTCTGACCACGAATCCCTCCTTGGTTACACCTCTCCCCCCAGCACCTTGTACCTGAGATGACACTCGCTTCAGACCCTCCACCTGCCTTTCAACGCCCCATTACCAGAGACAGGCCCACTTCCCTCACACTCCTGCTTCAGAGAGAACAGCAGGAGAACGCTGGGAGCTGCAGACAGAGAGGTTCCCCCTCCCCCCTTACTCCCGGGGCAGGGGGTCGGCTGCAGACAGAGAGGGGCTGGGGGCAGCTGGCAGAGGGGTCCCCCAGAGACAGGGTTGGAGGCAGAGGGGTCCCCCCCCGGGAAGGGACTGGCAGACAGAGGGCTGGGGGCAGAGGGGGATCCCCCCCCGGAGACAGGGCTGGGGGGGCGGCGGGCAGAGGGGGATCCCCCCCAGAGACAGGGCTGGGGGGGCGGCGGGCAGAGGGGGATCCCCCCCCAGAGACAGGGCTGGGGGGGCGGCGGGCAGAGGGGGATCCCCCCCCAGAGACAGGGCTGGGGGGGCGGCGGGCAGAGGGGGATCCCCCCCCAGAGACAGGGCTGGGGGGGCGGCGGGCAGAGGGGGATCCCCCCCAGAGACAGGGCTGGGGGGGCGGCGGGCAGAGGGGGATCCCCCCCCAGAGACAGGGCTGGGGGGGCGGCGGGCAGAGGGGGGCCCCCTTTCCCCCAGAGACAGGGCTGGGGGGGGCGGCGGGCAGAGGGGGATCCCCCCCAGAGACAGGGCTGGAGGCAGAGGGGTCCCTCCCCCCGGGAAGGGACTGGCAGACAGAGGGCCCCCCCGCCCCCCGCAGACAGAGGGCTGGGGGCAGAGGAGTCCCCTGGGAAGGGGATGGGGGCAGCGGGCAGAGGGAGACCCCCCCGGGGACAAGGCTGGGGGGGGGCTGCGGGGTCTCTCCCCCCGGGGACGGGGCTGGGGGGGGGCGGCGGGCAGAGGGGACCCCCCCCGGGGACAGGGCTGGGGGGGGCGGCGGGCAGAGGGGACCCCCCCCGGGGACAGGGCTGGGGGGGGCGGCGGGCAGAGGGGGATCCCTCCGGAGACAGGGCTGGGGGCGGGGGTGTCAGCAGAGGGGACCCCTCCCCCCAGTGGGGCTCAGGACAGAGGGTTCCCGGGGGAGGTCCCTTCCCCCCCCCCTCACCTGCTGCCAACGCGGAGGCTCCAACCCGCCCCCCGTCAAGCTCCAGCTCAGCCCAGAACTTTTCCCCCTAGCCCCACCCCCCCGTCAATACGTCACACGCATCCGCCCTGACGCCACCAGGTACCCAGCCCCATCCAGCCAATCAGCAGCGCCTGGGCTATATTAGCATATCGCCACAGCAACGGCCCAAGCCCGTTCCGCCCCCCCCTCCCCTTGCAGGAGGAGGCCCGGCGCCCCCTGGCGGGCGCTCAGGACCAGGCAAAGCCGGAAATGTCAGCGGGGAAACTATGCCAGGAGGATCATGGGACTTGTAGGCTGTGAGCAAAGCATGCTGGGTAGGGAATGAGCTGGGGGCAATGAGTCTGTTAGAGCAGCAGGTCTCAATCTCAGCCAGGGGGGTACGTGTCCCCCTGGGGTACGCAGGGATCTTCCAGGGGGACATCGGCTCATCTAGATACTTGCCTAGTTTTACAACAGGCTACAGAAAAAGCCCTAGCAAAGTCAGCACGCACTAACCGTTTCACACAGACCGTGACTTGTTTATCCGGCGCTCTAGACCATACGCCGAAATCTGAGTACACCATTTACATTCCGGTCGGTTTATTTTATAATTATATGGTAAACACGAGAAAGTCAGCCATTTTGCAGTACAAGCAAGCTGCGACCCTTCCGTCCTTTTAGGTCTGGTTTTGTAAGCAAGTAGATTTTAAGCGAGGTGGAACTTGGGCCTCCACAAGCCAAATCAGAGGCCTGCAAGGGGTACAGGGGTCTGCAAAGGTTGCACTGTCCCTCTACCCCTGGTCGGAGTTCCTCTGTCATCCAGTTGGGCTATTTCTGGGTCAGCCCGAAGTCAAACCGCCCACCCCACAGGGAAACTGAGGCACTGGCCAGAGCTGGTGACAGAGGATGCGCCTAGAGGAGTGATACCCTATAGAAGATACGGGGGGGGGGGGGATCCATGGGGTGTTACCTTGTAGGGAACCAGGCAGGGATGCCTTTCATGTGTGAATGACCCATGGTGGAGTGTGAATCATCTGTGGTGGATGCTTCCATGAGAGCATGCCTATATGGGATGCTTCTTAAGGGGGTAGGAAGAACATCAGTGGGACATATATCTGGGGCGAGGCTGCAGAATGCGGGATGTTATGTATAGGAGACAGCAGGAAATTTGTAGGCGTTTGAGATGAAAGGCATATATACATGCTTTGGAGGGACTGCTCCTGTAGGGGTAGGAGCAGAGGGTAATTAGTATGAGGCTCTCATCAGAAAAACACAGGGATATCAAAAGAGCAGGAACTAACTAGGATGTCACCTTTTATGCAATAGGATAAACATTCGTGCTCCAGTGTTTACACTGGGCCAGCATGCCTACCGTGCATCAAAATGCCAGCACTAGGGCTGGATGATTAATTTTATATATACATATACACACACATATATATATATATATATATACATATACACATTTATTTCCACTAGCTTTCCAAATGGACTAAACTGCTCCTATTTCTACTTTTTCTGTGGATTTTTCTCTTGAAATTTTTGTTTGTTTTTAAAATGTAGAATTTTTCAAAATAACTTTTTTCTAATTCAGTTGTTTTGGGGTGCAGGAGAGACCCAGCATGGCCCAATTCTGCAAGACAAACCACAGCCTGGAACACCGTATTCATGAGAAGCCCCACTGACGTCCCATAGTGCTTGCAGGATCAGGACACAAATGACTTATTTCTCCTACAGTCACGCATAGAGGTCTCCATTATTCCAGGCACTGTACATACACAAAGTAAGAGGCAGTCCCTGTACCTAAGAGGTTGCAGTCTGAAGAGACAAGACAGAGAATGGGTGGGAAAGGAAACGAAGGCACAGACAGAGAAAGTGATTTGTCCAAGGTCATGCAACAGGTCAGTGGCAGAGGACTAAGCCACTGTCTGTCTGTATTCATCTGTTGTCTCTTGTCTTAGATAGTGACAGGGGCAGGGATCATCTCTTCATTCTGTGATTGTAGAGCCCCTAGTGCAGTGGGGTCCTGGTCCATTTAGAATTTATTAATTTATAATAATTAATTAGCAACAAAGGGGGAAAAATCAACTCCCCGAAATCGTAAACAATCCCCCCTAACTGATCAATTAAAAGTAAAAATGATCAAACATTTGAGAACCACAATGGTTTGTGTGAAATGTCGCACTTGGGCAACAAGACGATTTTTTGACAAAAATGTTTTTCATTTGAAAAAAAATGCGATCAGCTTGTGTCCTCAGAGCACAATACAGCAGAGTATGGCATCCAGACATCACTCGGCTTGTCACACTCTCAGGCCCCTGGAGCCGAACCTCGTGTCACATCAGACATCTTCTTGGCTTGCTATCAGCAGATGGAAGGATGGGCTGGGGGATTAGGGTAGTAGCATGGAGCCTGTAACAGGTTCAGTTCCCCCCTCTGCCACAAACTTCCTGGGTGACCTTGGGTAACTCACTTAGCATCTCTGTGCCTCAGTTTTCCATCTGTAAAAAGGGGGATAATAGTCCAGCTCTGCCTTACAGGGGTGTTGTGAAGATAAAAGCATTATGCTTTCAGATCTACCAATGAAACAGAACTATTAAAAAGCCAGGTGCTATACATTATAACAACAGTCCACCCAAACATCTTTATGTTGCAGCAAATTGTCCTCTCCTTACTATGGGACATCTCAATATAATTATTGTTATGAGCCCCATCGAGATCAATAGGTGTGAACTCACCCTTCAATTAACATAACTGTAAGCATAAGCCCCCATCTAAAAGACAAAAGGGGTGCGTGAGCCTGACCAGGAGCTTTCTGCTGAGTATTGTTTTGAGTAGGGAGCATGTGTGGGAAGAGAGAACACACAGAACCCTCGACTGGCAGCATGGGCAGCAGATGGAACCGCTGAGCCGCTCAGCCCGCTGCCAGTCTGGGGTTCCATCCGCCAGCCCCTGCCAGCCGGGGTCCCGGCCGCTGGCCTCACTCAGCCCACTGCTGGCCTGGGGTTCCGTCTGCCGGCCCCTGCCAGACGAGGCCCCGGCTGCCGGCCCCGCTCAGCCCTCTGCCAGTCTGGGGTTCCGGCTGCCGGCCCCTGCCAGCCGGGGTCCCGGCTGCCGGCCCCGCTCAGCCCTCTGCCAGTCTGGGGTTCCGGCCGCCAGCCCCTGCCAGCCGGGGTCCCGGCTGCCGGCCCTGCTCAGCCCTCTGCCAGTCTGGGGTTCCGGCCGCCGGCCCCTGCCAGCCGGGGTCCCGGCTGCCGGCCCTGCTCAGCCCTCTGCCAGTCTGGGGTTCCGGCTGCCGGCCCCTGCCAGATGAGGCCCCGGCTGCCGGCCCCGCTCAGCCCTCTGCCAGTCTGGGGTTCTGGCTGCCGGCCCCTGCCAGCCGGGGTCCCGGCCGCTGGCCCCACTCAACCTGCTGCTGGCCCAGGGTCCCGGCCGCCGGCCCCACTCAGCCCTCTGCCAGTCTGGGGTTCTGGCTGCTGGTCCCTGCCAGATGAGGCCCCGGCTGCTGGCCCCGCGTTCCGTCCATCCAGGCCGGCAGGGGGGCCGGCGGCCGGGACCCTGGCTGGCAGCAGAGTGCTACTAAATATCAGCAGGATGAGGACCCCTGTGCTAGTCCATAGGATTTCAACCTGGGGGTCATGAAGGTGGCGGGGGTAGCGATCACCTTGTCCTTCCCCTGTTGGTAACAAGAAGTGGGGCTGGGGCAGATCTAAGCGAAGGGCTCAGGCTGGGAAAGGTTGAGAACTCCCTGAGCTTTTAAGTAGAGGGCAGCGCTGCCCCTGGATATCTGGCAAACCTGAGTCTGCAGAGGTGGCTCAGGTGAGGGATCTAGCCCCTTGTGTGCTAACCTGTGAATTTTTTGCTTGAACCAGCCACACATGGCTAGTGTGGTGACTAGAGAGAGTGTGCGCACCCTGGGTTCTCTGAGGGAAGTGTATCCCCCTGCTCCTGCAGGGAACGCTCGCTGAGCGGGCAGAGGGGTTTGTGGGACTGTGAGCAATGCAGGATCAGGGCCTGAGCACACGGTGACAGCGTGGCTGTGTCACGTGGCTGTGTCAAGCTCCAAACGCTGTCTTGTTCTTATACTAGATGCGGAAATGCAGGGCGCTGTGATGCACAAGCCTGGACCTGCCCAACAGCATTGCAGGCAGTTCAGCAACAGACGGTCCCTACATCACCACAAAGTGAGCTGGAACCATCCACTTTGATTGTCTCTCAGCTGCTGGCCCAGCCACCTGGACCTACAGTCTCTACACAAGGGGGGACCCACAAGACCGGTGAGGGCTAGAGCTTTGAGCAGGGGGTGGGACTAGATGACCTCCTGAGGTCCCTTCCAATCCTGATATTCTATGATTCTATGATTCCTCAGAGTCAAGGACTGCTGTGTGGAGGGGAGTCAGCCCTCGGACACGTAAGGAGGACGTGCAGGGGATGGGGGGACTCGGCCCAGCCTGAAACGCTGACAAACCGCAGCCTCGGACAAGGCGAGCTCAGACGAGGGCACGGGGCAGCTCTGGACTTTTGTTGTTTGTTCCAAGATCTGTAACTCTGTGCTCACAGCCTTGGTGGAGCTCCAGAGGAGGCTGCGGGAAGGACTGCGTGGGCTGAGGTGCTGGTTTTGGAGTTTAGGGGGCCTGGGAGCGTGCCCTGAAGACCCAGGGCTAGAATCAGTGAGGAGCTGCTACCCAGACCCACCTGACTTGGCAGCCTGTGGGACCCAGCCCCTGGGTCCACTCACAACAGACTGGCGACTGGCCAGTGGGGTTACTGGGCCAGTTGGTCACACCCGCAACCAGCCCTGGTGTAAGAATGAGGGTAAAAATATGACCAAATGATACAGGCTGCTGCTGATCTTAGGCCATGAAATTATTAATGGCGACGAATTATTCACTGAGCAGTGGCAGCATTCTGGGCACTGGAAGGTTTAGTGCTGATGGACTCTGGCGCTGGGAGCCCTGTAAATACCCATAGATTAGGCAGAACAAAGAGGATAAACAGACCTTGTCTCAAGAAATTTACAGGCTCAAGCATCAGGACTAACCCAGATAAGTGTTACAAAGGCTCCTGGACTGCTTAGTCCGAAGGGTAGCCCTGGCTTCTGAACTGGCCCTACTATGTACTGCTTCTTATCTATCTTTATTGGATCCCGCAGCCGGACTCCTGCTTTGTGAGTTTGCTTTTGGACTGTGCTGATTGCACTGTTAATACTGCTCCTTTGTGCCTGGCCAGCAGCTTGCACTGGAGGATCTCAAAACACTTTTCAACCAGTGTTTATATAAGCCCTGTGAGACAAGTATTTTCCCCCTTTGTCAGAGGGAGAAAGGAAAATGACTTGTCGAAGGTCATGCAGTGATCAGTGGCAGAACCAGGAATTGAAGCCGGGGGTCCTGACGTCCCATCTCCTGCTCTAATCCCTGGACCACATTCCCACCAGAAGAAGAAATAGAACCTGGGAGTCCTAGCTACCAGGTCCCTGCTCTGACCAGTCAGATAACATACATGCACCATACCCCTCTCTACTGGCACTTGGAAGATACTTAATAGTGAGACAGTTACCTGCCCAAGACAACGAACGATGGAGCCTTAGCATGCAATGCGGATGCCTCTTCTGTCTGCACCTCGGTGTGGTCTCAGATCACTGCATTCATTTCCCTGCTTCTGCAGTTCCAGCTTCTCTGCCTCCACGCCAGAGCCTCTGCATTGCTCCTGCCTCCACCTCCGTCACCCCACGCCTCCCCCTCTCTCCTTACACTCCTCCTCGCCTGAGCACGCCCCTGTGACTCCTAGGCCCATTCCTGACTGTGGACTGGATCCCAGGAGCTACTCAGCTGTGTGCTCGCCCCTCCCACCAATTTCAATTCAACAGGAGCTGCCGGGCCACCACGGAGGTTCTGGGATGGATTCCCAGCTACCATGCTCAGCTTCCAGAGCTCTTCTCACTCCCATTTCCATTCCCTGAATGGCCACAAGCTGCCCCATCCTTGTGCTGGACTAATTCCGACCTCCTTCAGGCTTTGATTTCTGCTCTTGGACTGACCTAGGTTACCAGCTGTACAGAGCCACATACCTCTGTGGCTTCCTGGTCACACTAACGATTGCTGATCAGAGATGTGAGGTTGCAGATGGAAAAATGACAAACGTCGGGCCTGATCCTGCTGTCGGCTACCCCAGTGTAAATGAAGAGGAGTGACTCCTGATTTACACTGGTGTAACCCAAGTTCAGGAACTGGCCCAAAAGGTTGGGGGGGGAAAACAGAAGAGGGTGCATTCCGGGCAGCAAGGCAGGTGGCATGATGCAAGACACAAAGGGCTCAGTTCTAACTCCATTGGTTTCAGCCTTTCTGATTTACACCAGTAAAACAGAGGCAGAATCAGGACCACAACCTCTGTTCTAAGGAGTTTCCACGCCAAGGCTCTGAGCCTGCAAACACTTATATACAAAAGCAACTCTCCCCCTTTGAACACAATGGGTGTTTCACACAGGAGCCCTCATGGGCATAAAGTTACTCAGATGCCTAAAAGCTTCCAGGACCAGGGCCGACTTCAGCAGCTCTTGTATTTTCCCATAGCATGGCCCATGTTCCCATACAGCAACGGGCCTCTGAGCACTGCCTCTCCCAGAGGGGACAGCAGGATGCTGCGCCCCATAACAGCGACAGTAACTGCTGACCTGGCAAAGTAACATTAGGACAATACTGTCAGAGATGCAATCCAAGCAGGTGGAAGCAAGGAGTGGGGCCAGCACCATGTCGCTGGCCACCAGCTCTCTGCAACCCACCGGAAAGTGGACTAGGGACCACAGCTTGGGACCCTCGGATCCAACTAAGACAGGATGAGACCCAGCAAAATAACTGATGGGGGGGGGCGGGGGAGAGCAGCTCAAAGGATGTATGGAAACAGCAGGGGATGTTTAAATGCAGGAGAAGACCCATGGTGTTTCACAATCTCTCACCTGATTTCTCACTTGTGATCCTTGCGTTCTACCCTATTCTTAGTTCAAGTCTCTGCAGCAACTAATCACGGCCCCCAAAATTGCTGACTCGGCCTGCAGTCAAAGCGCTTTCCGCTCTGTCTTGGCCCCACCAAAACGGGGAGGCAGCGCAACCAAGACACATCTGAAGTCAGTCAGCCACTGATCAAAGGAAAGTGCTGACAGAAGTGCTGTCTATTTACTCCATGCCTGTTCTCACTTGAAGTAATCAACCTGCCAACCTCTTGTGCTGCATGGGCGAGGAATTCAGGGAAAAACGACACCATTTTATACAACAAAAACCAGGGGGCAGCCCCTCTGCTGGGGAAATAAAAGGGGTTTGAAGCAGATATTCCACACCGGTTCTTAGGCTTGCTTTTGGAGGGTGTAAATCACGAGCTAGTCAGTTGCATCATGGCTGCTGCTCCCAGCCAATGGGAAGGTGAATCCCTATGTGTGCTGACAGCTACCTTTTCCTCCTGCAGTGGGGAGGACACCCAGGAATTTAGAGCATGGGTGTGGTGGGGTACAGCCCCTACTTACCCCTATGACAGAGGCCTGGAAAATGCAGATCAGTGCATAGATAGCGTGTAATGCGGCTGATGGAGAAGACTTGTAGCTCCAGTCCCTGAATTTCCAGTGGAGGTTGAATCCTGCATTCTTCCCTGTCGTTTTCAGGCAGAGTGTGGCTTATCCGGGAAAGCCCCTTGTATAAAGATTTCCCAAGGGCTGTCACTTTCCAGGGTTAAGAAACCCATCCTCCAACAGAGGAGATCCTCCCTGGGTGCAAAGATAAGTCCCCGCTTGAGAACCATTCACTCCCACTCCCTGCTAACTGAGACCATCACCTCATCGGCCAGGTCAGAACTCCTGGGCATTTCCCTTTGCAAGAGACCAGCCACCCCAAAGAGCAGCTGCCCCTTGTCTCCAGAAGGCATTCGAGCAAAATCCAGTCTCCTGTCAGCGAGCGGAGTCCATTGACCAGGCCTCAGTGCTCCTCTGTAACTGACGGGGATGTTTCTTTACCCACTAATCAGAGCATCCTTCTCTCTTCCACACCTTGTGTGTGAAAGACTGAAGGGATCCAGCATGCCCTGCTTGCCAGCTGAGGTACATCCACAGCCCCTTGGTGGTCGGTTCTCATCCTCCCTGGGGTTCTCAGGCGGGTAGTTGTGAGCCAGGGGGTGGGTCATGACCACCCTGTCCTTTCTAAACAGGAGCGGGTAGGCTCCGGGCTGCTGCATGGGAGAAGACTCCAAGTTTGCAAAAGGTGGACAGCCCCTTGACATCACATGAGCGTGGTTATTTTGGGTGGTCAGGAGAAATGCGAGGCAGACAGATCCTCTCCCATCTGTGGTGCTTTTGTGTCGAGTGTGGGTCTGTGGTGTTTTTACAGTGGGGCCACTCAGCAAAAATCAGCACGGCCGCTGTCACACACACAGTCTCTTTATCCGAGAACAGCTGTGCGGCCCCAAACCGGCGTAAGCAAACCTGCTGCAGCCAATGGCTTCGCTCACGCTCGGTTTAATGAAAACCTCATAGTAAAGGAACAGCGTTAAAAGACAGAGCTCCGTGGGGAACTGCCCAGAGCAGCTCAAGGTAGGAACGAGATTGGCAGAGCTCCTCTGCGCTCACTGGGCTGACTCCGACCTAGCCTTTTATAGCACGGTTTTCTATCCGCGCCAGCTTTCAAAACATTCTTTATTGGAGCGGAGGCCCTGTGCCCAATGCAATAAAGCACTCAAAGCCACAGGCTGGGAGAACTCTATTTAAACAGAGGTGCTTGGAAAAAGGGATGCTGACATTAGCACTTTCGCAGCAAAGTGTGCCAGAAGACTTGGCTCATGTTCTTAATCTGCCAGGGAGTAAATGAGACGATGTAGACAACACCTGGGCCAAAGCTTTTAAAGAGAGTCAGCAGGTGCACCTGCTCCGGGGTTTGCAACACAGACACCCACTGAAGTCAAGGGGAGGCTTTTCCGTGCCTTCAGTGAGCATTGGCTCGCCCCCTAAGTAGACGGAGCCCCTGAAATGAGGATGGCTGGACAGTCCTGAAGACCGAGGGCCTATAAAGCTAGGTAGATATCGAAGCTATTTAGACGCCTCCATTACTGTAGGATCTGAGCATCTCAATCATTCATGTGTTTATCCGCGCAGCACTCCTGTGAGACAGGGCAGGGCAGTTAGCCCCATGGTACAGATGGGGCACTAAAGCGCAGAGAGGCTAAGGCTCAGATCCACAAAGGTATTTTGGCTCCTAACTGCTATTGTTTTCAGTCAGGAGCCTAAAAGGATCTGGGCATAAGAGACTTACCCACCGTGGTCACACAGTAGGGGCTCGAAGCCAGGTCTCTGGCTAACATCCTAACCACTGGGACATCTATCTTTAAATCAGGTACACCACGGGCAGTGGCAGGGCAGGCTTCCCTGAGCCTGGCTCACCACCGTGCGCACCATCCAAACCCAGAGGGGAACGCCCCCCACCCCCAGGGCAGAGAGGGGAATTCAGCCACCATGACCCATTCAGTACACGTGGCCGCTACCCTGCTCCGGATGGACTGTTAGACTTGCGTGTCTCGCTCTGCACGCTCTAAGGGCTTCTCATCCAGAGAGGCCATAAACCCTCCTGATGCAGTGACTGGGGGTTCTCCTTGAGCTCAAAAAAGAGGGGTCGGTGTTTTCAAAGCACAGTGGTTGTGGAATAATTATACCCAGCTCTTATATAGCTTTAGCTCTCCAAGTGTTTTATCAAAGGAGGTCAATATCACGAGCCAGGGTAATGCCAAGTAGCTGATGTCTGGGAATGCCAGAGGTGATGAGGGCTGGTCACAGTTTCTTGACTGTTCTGAATCCAGTGAGGGGCCTCGTGGGAAGAAGAATCACACCAGGAGAAGCCAGGGCTGTGTGCCAGAGGCAGAAGGCGGACCAATACACTGCAGGTGCCCAGGAATTCCCAACAACAAGACTTCTTCCTTCAATGGGCAGAACGTGTCTATTTAATGGTCATTTGAAAGGGGGTTTATTTCTAAAAGCTGCCCTGAAGCAGATGTGTTTTGGGATGCCCAGCTTAGCTACCCTGGCTGTGAACCATGTCTCAGAATGAAACCCAGAGGGACAGAACTCACTGTGGGACTGAAGGGTCAAACCCAAATCTTCCCCGCAGCAGTCAGAGGATGAAATCAGCCACTCTCTCGTCACTGCAGGCAGAACTGCCAGAGCAGGAGTCCCTGGGCTGACCCACATAGTCTGAGAATGGCAAGCAGGAATCTACGGAGGCGGTGGGGGGGTGCTGCCAAACATCTAGCGCCTTGCTGCAGCTTGTTCCTCTGCTCCCTGGGCATGTGCCAACCTACTCCCAGGCAGGCACTCTCTTATCACTCCTCCACTTTATTTAGCCCGAGAAGCTGCAGAGCAGAGTGGAACATGGAATTCTGTTCAGCCCTAAAGACAATTAAGTGTTCTCCCCAGGGAATCATGCCCCAGCATCTTCCTTTGATCATCTTTATACCTTTGCCAGCATGTCCTAGCATTAGCTCCCTCTGCCCAGCTCCCAAAGAAAACCAGACAACTCCGGATGCCGTCTGCATAAACGGACAGACAGCAGCTTCTGAATTACACACCAGTAATCAAGAGGTCTTGGCCAACACTATTATGGGCTTGGACGTTCTCTCTGGCCTAGACACCTGTTGTGTTTGCATGCGTCTGCAGGTGAAGACCTGGGACCATTCTCCTGCTGAATCAATTCCATGCAGCAGCAGTGACCCACACTAGAGTGCGTCTTTCACAGGCAGTGCCAGCCAGAAGAACATCCTGAAATGTACCTACTTCATCTCACATCAGGGCCAAGAGCAAAGTTTCCACTGGTGACTTCACCTCTGAACCCTTCATGGCATCCCCACTCAACTCTTGCCCTCACTATAGGGTCCACGGAAAAGGAAAAGATGACCAACTCGTGTCATTTTTCAGGTCTTGATGATGGATAAAGAAACCTGAGAAGGATTTATTTTTAAATGGATCGTTCCCTGCGTTAGAAGTTCAGACCTTGCCTGCTCGGGAAGACTCAACAGAGAAAGGAGAACTAGTGAAAGCAGGACATCACACGGGTCAGGAGGAGAGTGAAAGAGGAGCAGTTCAGAGGGGAAGGAGATTTACAGTCGCATTGTTTTAAAAAGCTTTATTTCTGGTTCCTTTTGGTTAGCATCTATTTGACTCCAGTGACTAATGAAGACCTTAGAGAAAGCACATCTTTGTTAAAGAGTCCCTCCCTACCCCCTCTATAAAGACATGAAGGCACACAATACCCATGGGTCCTCCTGGGAAAATAGGGAAGATTTGACAAGGCCGATATTTAAGGTAAAAAAATCCCAAACATCTTCTTGGCTGTCTTTATAAAATAAGCAAAATAAGGCACAGCTCAATTTTTGAAGTCTCTTTTGGACGTCACCTTTACATGAGCCATGCACTTTACATCTCGGGGTGCTAGATGGCTGTGGTTGCAATAGCAATTAGCTGGGAAATCCTAATCCGGGGCGGGGTGGCCAGAGCAGGGTCCATGGGCCAAACAGTCTGCAGGATTCTACAAGGCAATCCACAGCCACCCTCAGCTTTACTATGGAAGGCAGCAGGCTGCTCAGGTCAAAACGGAGCACAGCATGCTGGGAGTTGTAATCGCCAAGGGCTGCACCTGTGCAACACAGATGGTAGAAGCCGCAATATCTCCGCAAGTCAGGTGTGGCTCTGGGGCTCCTCGCATTTTGCAACCAATCTTTAGTTGCATAAAGTGGAAGTACCGCTGCCCTAGATGCATTATATACGTCTCCTATAGAATCTGTACTTTTCTCTGGCATGTGTCTACATACAGCTCATCTCCCTACAGAGATCACCGCATTGACTACTGTTGCTAGTCTGAACACCCCGAGGTGCCCACAGTTCTGCGCTGGGCTCTGCCATGCTCCTGAGGCTAGTCGGAGGGTTCCGTGGCCGTGGTGTCCATGTCAGGAGATAGCGACAGCCTCCTGGTCTCTCCATTGTTCACGTTCTTCTTGCTGTCTTCCCTCTCAAGATCATAGTTCTTATCTTCTAATCTCTGCCCGAGCTTGAGGGACGACTCCCTCCTGGTGAGGAGCACGGGTGGGATGCTGGGGAATCCTCCACACGTCGTCGTACGCTTCTCTGGGAACAGATGCAAACAGATGATTATTTCCCACGGCACGTGCAGTTTCAGACGGAAGCAGCACAGCCATAGGCCTCTCAGTGTCACCGCAGCCGTGTAATGTAACGGCCATTCATCCCAAAGCACTTCACTGACTTGAGTGTATATTCTCACTTCACCTGCTCCTGAAATGCAGCTACTTCTGGGGTGCAGCCTTGCAGCTGTTAAACAGCACAGAGCAACACTAGGCAAAGACAGAAAGTGAAAGAAGAGGCAGAACGCAATTGCTCTCCCTGGCATTTGGCTAGGTGACTTGGTTTAGCACCCCCTACCCCAGTGAAAAGGGACACAACGGAATATTTAATAACCACAAGTAGTTAGGATCTTGTATTTACATTCTGTGTGGAAGAGAGTGTCTCCAACTGCTCAGTGCTCCCAAGCGCGACACGTGTTCCTTGGAGGACTCCCATCCAAGTAACGACCAGGCCCAACCCTGTTTAGCTTGTGAGATATGAAAGGATCCCAAGGCAGAATGGCTGCAAAATAATGAGCTGTCACATTAAGGTATATCTTTGCCCTGAAGTCCTAGCCCCGCCTCTCACCTCCTGGCCCAATGGGGTGCATCAGTCGATTCATCTGGACGTTCCAGTGCTTGACATTGGTGCTGGCCTGTCGGAGCTTCCTCTGGGCCGCCTGAAATGAACAGGAACAGGCAGGTAACACGCACGCAGCTGATAAATCCACCTAGTGCAGACCCACGTGCCCTGAACCAGCTACAGAAAGTTCCCAGCTCCTTTGCACAGAAACTGGGCCTCACCCTTACATTGCCTTGAAGAATGGAGTTTGACCTCAACTATCCTGGGCTCTGCTTTGGCAGGGCTTTGAACCAACACCAGCCTGGCAACCAGAGCCAGCTTTGGGGACACCAAGCCCCATGGGCCAGAGGGGTACTCTGATTTGTGTGACCGTCCTGAATTTTGCATGGGGTCTGCTACGGCCAGAGCAGTGCTCAGCTACCGACACCTTCCTAATCAGGCTGCTCTTTGCCACCCCAGCTCTGCTTTTTCACTGCTCTAATCCCCTCCATCCCCACGCCTGGATGCCTTTGCTACCCATAAACGGTCCATTGTCACCCCTCAAGGCGGGGCTCTGGCCTCGATTGATGACCACAAAGTGCCCCACGTACACAGATGCTGCCGGACAGATAATAAATGACTCAATAAATGACAGATAATAAATGACAGATGCAACATGGTAGCGAGGGAACCCCCCTCTTGGTGGTTTGGCGACCCACCCTTAGGGGTGCCATTCCAGCAGATTTCCCACAATAGAGTTTGCCAGCCAAGCCTAGTGGGCGTGAAACTTACAACCACCACTCATCACTCAAACCACCACTTCCTCCCTTCCCGCCAATATTCTTTGGGAAACTGTTCTTAACCTATGGAAGAGAACATTCTTAGCTGTAACACGCTGCTAAGACACCTTGTGATCTCTCACTCTTCTGGCTGGTCTGCCACTCAGAGGATGCTACCACTGCTGCAAACAAAGCTACCGTAAAGCTAAAGTAAACTCTGCTCCCTCGTATACAGAGGAGAACGCACCACTCCTGCGGAAGAGTCTGAAACTCTGCCCATCAGAGCAGGCACCAGTCACTCACCAACAGCCCCTTTACCAAGAAACATGAACACCTAGATGATATGGCGATGGGTATATTTATAGATGCTTAGACAGGGGAGTTCTCTTCTGTTGAAATCCATTGGCCCGATTTCCTTGATTTACCAGCGTTTACATGGGTGTAATGCCGTCTACTTCAATACAGCTACTCCACATTTACAGCAGGGTATGTGAGAACAGGATCGCACCCCGTTTCTCTAATATTAAGGAGAATCACATGCTAAAAGTAAATTATGCGATCTTCCCTGAGAGGAAACCCCGATTTCCAATGTAGAAAAGCCAACCTATTTCTTTCCAGGTGGTGGGCTTGGTAAATCTCTCTCAGGGGGGTTAACGGCAGTCTGGGAAGTAGGACTGGTACGATGCTCACCATGACATCCTGGTCTACCCTCTGCCTGTTCTCTCTCACTTCTTCCAGCTGCTTTTGGGCCTCTTCCAAATATTTGCTCTTGTTTTCCATCTCCTGCTTAAGGACCTGCTTCTCCCGCTGGGTCTGGATGATGTATTCCTCCTGCTCCTCCTTCAGCTTCATCAGCTCCTTCAGCTTCTCCTCCTCCTCAGCCAGCAACCTGCCGAGAAAGAGCGAGAGGTGGCTGTACCCCACCCTCCAAGCGACCAACACACCCGACCTTGCCGCGGCGGGGCTCAGAGCTATTCCAGACCCAGCAAGAACGCTGGGGGATTGGCTCCACACCTGATCTCCTCCAGCGGGAACTGCTGTAGGGAATGGCGTAGAGGTGCTGGCTGGGAAGGGGTACCAGCTGGGAAGGCTGGGCACTGTAAGGAACGGTGTTGGAGCACCGGCTCTGAAAGAAGTTCTCAGTTTCCCCCGTCTCCATCTCTTCCAGCGAGGGGCGCGGTGGGGAATAGTGGAGGAGTGCTGGAGTAACGCCACACCCCTGAGTGGGTCGGCAGCAGTGGGAATTAAACCTGTGACCTCTGGATCTAAAAGCAGGAGCCTCACTGTCGGACCTAAAAGACCCAGCTCTGTTAGCCAAGGCTGTAGCCGGCGCATCAACCTCTATATGTGGCCCAGCCACCACTAGGCAAGGAAAAGCACCCCAGTGAATGGCTGTGCAGGAGCTCCCAGCTCCTCCGGTCCCAGCTGAGCTGCAGCCAGATCTTAGAGCATTGCCCACTGAGGAGTCAGTAGGAAGGAAGGTATTTCCTGGTTATACCTGGCCTGGGCGTATCTCACAGACTCCTCGTCCTGCCGTGCCTTCACCTCCTGGTGCAGGGCCTCCTGGAGCCGCGCCTGCATCTCCTCCAGCTCCACGATCCGCTTCCGCTGCCGCTCGGCCTCCGCCTCCTTCAGCACCATCTCAGCCTGCATGGAGGCGCGAGCCTGGAGCCGCAGGGAGGAGACGGTGATCGGCATGGGCAGCACGCAGCCAAGCGCAGGGGTCCCCAGCCCCCACCCGAACCCGGCCTCTCCTCTCTGTACTGCCAGGAAGATGGAGCTGGACGTATCCCCCGCCACGGACGCCCCTGTGCAGCCGGCTTGTGGTTCTACAGGGCGCTGGGAGACGCATTCACCGGCCCTGTCCCTAGCTCCCCAGGGCGGTGGTGCCTTTAGACCTGAACCCTCTGCAGCAGCTAACCAGCAAATCCAGGGGTGGGCAACAGGGACCTCAGCCTGCTCCCCAAAGATGTGACACTGGCCACCCAGCAGGCCTTCCTGCTGAATTGGGAATGAACTGGGCTGCAGAGACTGTCCCCGTTGCCATTTGGATGTCCCAGCTACGCCAAGTAGCGCCCCGGACTGCACAGGACTGTGAAATCGAAGCCCCGCGCGTGCCCAGCCAGCTGGCCTTCGGGGCGCTTGAATTTCGATCAGCCGTCGTGAAGACGCACGGTGCAACTGCAAACCGAGCCCCTTATGACGGGGAAAATGGAGGGGTGGCCCTTCAGCCTGGGTCTGAGAACTGCTTGGCAAGCTGGGGGCAAGTACTGTGCTAGGCTTGCAAAGCAGGGAGAGCCCCAGTGCAGCCCCAATGGGACGCAGTGCCTGGGACGGCCTGTGCCAGGAGCTGCTGCGCACAGGGGTCTGGAGTTTGCCAGTGAAAAGACCCAGGAGGCTACAGCAGTAGTGACCCAGATTTTACCAACTTCGGGGTCTCTGGTGAGTTACAAGGGAGACCAAGAGAGAAACTGTCCCCTGCGCTAATGGAAACCTCCCAGCATGGACGGCACCTCTCCTCCCTCCCCGCCAACCTGCTCAGCCTCCTTCAGCTGGACCTCCAAGGTCCTCTGCATCTCCTCGTGCTGCAGCCGGCGCCGCTGCTCTTCCTCCTGCAGCAGCAGCTCCGCCTGCCGCTGGGCCTCCTTGAGCAGCTCCAGCTCCTGCAGCTTCCGCTCCTTCTCCTCCTGCAGCTGCTTGAGGCGCTGCATCTCCTCCTCCTTGGCAGCCTTCCGCCTCTCCCGCTGCTCCCTCTGCTCCCGGCGCTTCTGCTTCAGGTCCTTGTGCAGGGACTTCTTCCCCTCTGCTTGCAACCGGATCGCCGTCTGAATGGCTGGGAGGGAAGGAAGGAAGGAAAGGAAATTCAGCAGGGCCACACCAGGCTGGGCCATAGATCCAGCTGCTGCAGCGTGTCATAAGAACACAAGAATGGCCAGACTGGGTCAGACCAAAGGTCCATCCAGCCCAGTATCCTGTTTACTGACAGTGGCCAGTGCCACGTGCCCCAGAGGGACTGAACGTAACAGGTAACGATCAAGTGATCTCTCTCCTGCCATCCATCTCCACCCTCTGACAAACAGGCTAGGGACACCATTCCTTACCCATCCTGGCTAATAGCCATTAATGCACTTAACCTCTGAATTTATCCAGTTCTCTTTTAAACCCTGTTATAGTCCTAGCCTTCACAACCTCCTCAGGCAAGGAGTTCCACAGGTTGACTGTGCACTGAGCGAAGAACTTCCTTTTAAACCCGATACCCATTAATTTCATTTGGTGGCCCCTAGTTCTTATATTATGGGAACAAGTAAATAACTTTCCCTTATTCACTTTCTCCACACCACTCATGATTTTATAACCTCTATCATATCCCCCTTAGTCTCCTCTTTTCCAAGCTGAAAAGTCCAGTCCTCTTTAATCTCTCCTCATATGGGATCCGTTCCAAACCCCTCATCATTTTAGGTGCCCTTTTCTGAACCTTTTCTAAAGCCAGCGTGTCAGCAGCCACAAGGCCGGAGCATGGCCTACTACGAAAATGAGACTGGGAGCCTGGCAGATAGGACTCCTGGGTTCTACGTCCTGCATTTTGACCCCTCTAGATGCACGTGTATGTCAAATACATCCACATCATCCAAAGGATGAGCTCTGGACCCAGTCCTGCAGGGTGCTGAGACCTACTTGACTTCAATGGGAGCTGTGGTCACTTAACAGGATCAGGCCTTTGACCAACCCGTGCCTCAGTTTCTCAATCTGTGCAACAATCCTCATTTGTGTCCCAAGGGTGCTAATTACTTCGCGGTTGTAAAGTGCTAAGCATGGCAGCATCTGTATGGCTCTTCGAGGGAGTGGCTGTTTGACATGGATTCTGAGTCAGTCTGATTAAAGTGACCTGGTTTGCAGCAACATGATGTTGGAAGGTCCAGCAGCTAACTCCAAACAACTTGAAACATTTTGGAAATAGTGTTTGGGTGTGAATGCTGTGAAATGGGCACCTGTGCCAGCTGATCAGACACTAGCGGAATCTTGGGAGAGGTTTACAAGAAAAGCTGGTTAATAATAAAACCTAGCTCTTTCCATCGGTAGATCTCCCAGTTCTTTACATTAACCCCATTTTACAGATGGGGAAACTGAGGCCCAGCGAGGGGAAGTGACTTGCCCAAGGTCACCCAGCAGCCTAGGTGACCAAGCCAGGAGCCCAGGTCTCCTGAGTCCCTGTTCAATGCTCTAGCCACTAGGCTGCAGTGCCTCATTTAGTTTGCTTTAAGTGGCTAGTTAATTAGAATCTCTCTCAGTTTCATCCCAAAGCGCTTCACCAATGAGATACACACAGCACCTAGCACAAAATGTGGCCACCTCTGGGGTGGAGTGAGGCTGCTGAGTGGCACATAGCTCACAAGCAGGGGAAAGGGGAACTCCGAAGGACATCAAGGGAATGTCCTACCCACCCACATGTAAGAGAGACAGAGAATGCCAAGAATCAGACTCGGCATTCCCCCTTCTCCCAGCAGAGGGTACAAGCAGCCAGCACCACTGAAGTTAATGGGAGTTGCTACTATCCTGTGGAAAGAAACGGGGTCTCAGTTTTATGAGCCTGGGGCAGCCCTGCCAGGGGTGCTGAGCGTGCAGAGGTGCACAGAGAGCTCAAGGGCAGAGGCTGCCTCCTTTGCCACCCCACGGTTTCATCTTTTCCTTCCACTGAAGCGACTCAGGAGCAAGAGGAAGGCAGGATGGAGAGGGAGGGTGGGCCGAGAGCCCGGCGGGGGCGCTGTGGCACAAACCTAGCGTCCACTCCTGCCGCTGCTTGGTGTCCGAGGCACTCATCTCATACGTGCGAGAAGAGGTTTTCACGCAGAACATGCACCTTTTGCCTTCCCGGTCGGGCAGGACCTAAGGGGAGAGGGGAAGGAGTTACCGCTCCCGTTCCTGGAATAGTGCAAATCCCCCCTGCGCCCACGGAGCAAATTCCCCCTCCCCCCATCCTACAGTCTGGGACAGCCCCCCACAGCACAACTCCCAGCCTGCCAGTCCCCCTCCTTTGGCCCAGGCAGCTCCCCACCGTGCCCTTTCCCTAGGGCCTTTCCTTCTGGACATAAAGGGGCAGGAATTACAAGGAAGAGAAACGTTTCTTTCCTCTCCCGCCTATGATCAGCCTCCCCCAGTCCCTGTACAATCGGGGCCCTGTATTAACCCCTCCTTTGCTGGACAGAAGCCTTTGGAGCAGCGTGCTGACAAAGGGCAGCCTGGCACCCAGCTGATATTGCTAGGCCAGGTACCAGCAATGGACGCGCATCCCCATCCCCACCCCCACCGACACATGCATGCGGCAGGTGGGATGTCAGGCAGCACACAGCTTCTTCATATGCCGGGTCTGTCAGATCAGATGACCCTCGAGCATAGCCCTGTGTACCAGTGATGTCACTGCACGCCCCCGGGGGACCCTGCAGCAGCCGGCAATGCTGGAGTGGAGAAGCCAGCAGTAAAACTGATTGAAACCTGGTGTGGATTTAGTGCTGGTGAAAGGTGCTGGACTGACAGCCCGGGAGAGCCAAGTCCTCCATCTATCCCAAATACAGGGCTTGACAGGACAAACTTGCCCCACCCAGGCCCCTGCCCAATAGGTATCTGATCCAATCGAGAGAGCTCAGTCTCCAGGGCCCATTCAGTCCTTGGCCCTTCCTCAGAGACTGCCAATTAGCACCAATTGTAGCAGGGATTTTTCTGTCAGGGAGGCCGGCTGGCTGGGAGCTGGGCTGACGACGAGCAAGCTCATGTCACATAGGGTAAGTCCACGCCACAAAAGGTGCGTTCTTAGCACATGTTGGCAAATGCAGGTTAAAATAGCAGCAAAGACACAGCAACAAGGCCTTGAACTCGGGTTAGCAGCTCAAGGCTGTCCTATAGGCTGGAGCTCACGCTGCTGACCCGAGTTAAAACCCAAGTGCTGCATCTGCCCTGCTGTTTTAACCCAAGCTAAGAACACACCGGTTTTTTGCAGCGTGCTGAGTGGAGACGTACACAGCAGCCACCCTTGTGCCCTAGCCTGTGAAAATCCGGTTGGTTTTGGTTCTTGAACACCGTCCATCACCATGGCATCTGGGGAGCCTTTCTAGCCTCGAGCTGCCCTGCGGCTCTTGTGTTAACAGAAGTGAAATCAGTCTGACCGGAGGTGAAATCAGTCTGACCGTATGTCCCCGGCTCTCTTTCCACAGGCACTGCCTGGGGTCTATCACCCACTGGACCAGTAGCACCTGGGGTGCATGCACACGTGGGGGAGACAGGGGGGAACTGTTATTGCACCGATGGCCCAGCTCAGCCTCTCTCCACCGGACCCTGGCGCAGTTACCTCCACGCAGCAATGTTTGTCCAAGGCAATGCTGCCTTTCTTCTCCTTCCGCTCCTCGCTCATGTAGTAGGAGAGGGCACTGGGCTTTAGTGTGAACCATCGCTCGGACCAGTTCCGCCTCAGCTGGCCCTTCTTCCAGAGGTAGCCCTGCACCCAGACAGAGTTGGGATCTCAAACCAGGGGCCGTGCCAGAGAGCCCCTGCGCTATGAGTCCAAGGGGGGGTTTGCACCTGGCTCCCACCCAGCCATCAGAACCATTTCGGTGCATCCGCAGCTACCGTGCTTCCTACCGGTGTGCGTATTGGTGCACGCTGGGAAATCTGCTGGCCCCTGTCCCGTATTGCCTCAGGAGGGAACGGGGTGCCCAGCAGACATGCATGGAGCAATGTGCCCCACAGTGTGATCCTGCACACAGCTTGCTGGGAGCAAGAAGGACCTGCCAAACCAGCTTGACTAGCACAGGTCCTATCCACAGTGTGCCGAACTGGTTACAGAAACAGGCGTCAGCCAACAGCCCAGCCACATTACCAACTGCACATCAGCTATGGCGGGCATGGCCACAAGCCACGGCTTGAGCCGCTAGCTGGCTACACACTCGGTTATAAGCATGGACAGGCACTTTCCGAAAGGAAAACCCAATGAACACCTGTGCTCCTGAGCAGCCAACCAGACACACAAGTGCTTTATCGCTCAGAGGGCTTTGGGATCAGGTTTAAGATACAGAGGACACTTTCCCTTCTCCAGCACCTTCTATTCAAGGCTCTCGCTGTGCTCCCACAAGACAGGCGAAAGCAGTCTCCAACCTGCAGGTGTGTAAACTGAGGCAGCTTGGCTTGGCCAGGGCTACATTGGGTGACTTGGCCAGGATTACACAACGGGAATGGGACCCAGCAGCCTTGACTCTGCTGTTCCTTGCTCTAAGCACTGCTAGGCAACGCTGTCACAACAAACAATCAGAGATGCTGGCTGCGAGCAAGGGTCTGTGTTCAGTTTAGCAAAAAATTTAGGTACAAAAACTGGCCTCGTAGCTAATAAGAAGGGCTGAGAGACTGCCTCGTGCCCAGACGCTCCTGGCAGACTCATCACCTGGCTGTCTCGGGGTGGCTGCTGTCTCGGGGAGCCCTTTGCACATGTAGTTCCCACGAGCTTCCCAGGAAGGATTGGGGCAGGAGGGAGGCTCAGCTCCCCTGTCCAGGGCTCTAAACTCACCCCTCCCCATGAACTCAGCAGGTAGGGTTGTCTCGGAATAGCCCTATGACCTTGTCCATATGGAACTGGGGAGGGGTGAAAGATTGTTCCTGGGGTGAGAGGAAAGGGCGTGGCTTTGCCCCGAGATGGGCAGGTCCCCACAGCCCCTGGGCTCAGTGACAAGGTTACATGGTGCAGCCCATTTCTGGTGGGGATCAGAACCCAGCCCGAGCTCCTCTCCCAGTAGCTCGTCTCCCAGGGTCCCTGCTAGCTCCTTGCCTGTTTGAGCATGTCCTCAATGACCTCCTGGTACACCTCTTCAACGGCCATGCTGACGGCCTCCCGCTCGATCCCCCGCAGGAGCTTCCCTGAGTTCACCAGGTCCAGGAATTGCCAGACCGTCATGCCGTTCTGGTGCTGGGGATCCTGCGAGAGGTAGTCATCCAGCTCGCAGCAGTTCAGCTCCACGTTCATGGAGGTGCAGACCTTCTTCAGCAGGTACTCCACCTGCAGGTGGGGTTGGGGGGCAAAGCAAGAGCCATTTCCACCTGGGGACCACCAGAGACATGGGGCCACCCCAGAACACCCGCAGATCCTGGAAGCAACCGTATTTCACCCCATGGACACTACTTTCACCCCCAAACTTCCAGAGAGCTGGGGGCACCCCCAACTCCACCCCAGGGACCTGGGGGAATCCCCATGTTCACTGAAAAGAAGTAGGGAAATCCACATTTCCACCTGAGACTCCCCCCCAGTCATTAGTAGCCCACCCCAAAACAACCAAAAATCAGTGATCAGTTTTGAAAGTCTTGGCCTATGATTTTACTTAGTACAGTTACTACTGCACTCAGTTTTGTCAAGTAGGAAAGAATCAAGTTGCTATTTCTGCCCCTCACTCACATAGCGATTACCCAACACACACACACAACTGCTGACAATCACAGTGATACACTTAAAATATTTTAAATTCCATTTCATGAAGAACCATCATTAGGTTTCAGGGTAAACACACAATTGCAGATGACTGGGTGAAGCTCACACTGCTCAGATCTGGCTGTTTCAGGCTGCATGCAGACTCAGGAAGATAGAGTTGCATTGTCTACAGCCAGTTTGCTTTTGGGAAGTGTTTTTTGCAACCGTAAAAACTAGAAACTTCTTTTTAAAAAAAATGTTTAGATTCTGCAGAATCCGTCACAGGGGCTGGATAACTACCTCAAATGTGCTAGAGCTAGGGCACGAGGCAGGTGTCTCATACCAGTGCTGTAATCTCAGTCTTAGCTGGGGATTTCTGGGCCCCTTTCTGGCTGCTGTTGAGATCACAGCAAATTACTGTAAGATGGGGGAGAGATGGTCTCCCAGAAAGTGGGTCAAAACGTCAGGAAATCACCTTGAAATTAAAAAAAAATAAGAAAAAAAAAAACCATCAGAAAGTTTTGGTTTTTGTTTGGTTATTTTAACTGAGGGGTTCGGCCACCTCATCTCCCAAGAGCTGAGCCAGAGCCCAGATGTGAAGGGTCGAGTTTGACATCCATGCAACCCTGCTGCAGTCATTGTGGTTTAATTGTGGTGTAACCCAGGGCAAGTGATAGTGCCGACTCTGTCCCCTGGATTGGATGTCCCCCCCGCACAACAGCCTAACTCAGAGGAGAAGGAAAAAGCCCCAATACTCTGCCCCCTTTATAAGAAGCAGGCGAATGCCCAGCCCCCCGGCAGCGCCACTCAAACAGAAAGATGATTCAGTGTGTCAAGGTCTGTGGAACAGGAAATGCCTCTCTTGGGGAACAGGAAGTGCGGTTGCTGTGTATGCATGCGCACAGCTCCGGTTTTTGCTGATCTAAAGGGGAGATGGAGCAAGAGCAGCCGCCACGGGGTGGGAGCAGAGAGCGCCCAGCATGGGGGCATGACAGAGGCCATCCTCACCAGCCCGTCAGTCAGACGGGCAAGGCCAGGCCCAGACCATCCCCTTATTGCTGACCAGCTCTGGAGCCAGGGGCAATGGGTTTATTTTCCCCGCCCGAGACTGTGGATTTGCAAACCACCTAATGGGGACTTTAGTTCTGCCTCGGGAGACCATAAAAACCCTCCCTTTCTTCCCGTGTGCCTAGTGGAATTTAGAGATTATGATTAGCCGCTTTGGCTGAGTGGCTGGGATTCCTCTCTTTTAATTAACCCTGTGGCATGCACTTGCATATCTGGGGTGGTCAGAGCCTTTCCCGCTGGCTAAAACACGGACTCCGCCGCTCCGCAGCCGCTCACGGGCACCACATCCCAGCATGCAGTGGTCCAACTACGTCATGCGGTGCAGGAGATTCTACTGACAAAACCACGCACATAAAGCTACTCATTAGGGAAGTGAAATGATCAGCAACGTTCCCCCGATAGCACCCTGAGCTGATGGGGTTGTGTGGGTTTAGGTGGGCTGTGAGAGGCTTATTGTTCCACGTTCGTTTTGGAAAGGGGGGGCAGCCTTAGGGAGGGCCCTGCAGGGTGCGAGTGCATGTCCGCACCGGCAGCTGGCTCCCACTCAGCCAGCTCCTGAAGGTGCACAATGGCAATCCCAGGTGGGAGTCCCTGGCTCAGCTCCGTTTACATCCCCATGACAAACCTGGGGGCTCGAAGCTAACTAAAAGTGCAGCTTTTGGGCTTTCGTGTTTTCAACGGACAGCTTTTGCCGCTCACGCAGCTCCAGCACATGGTGCTGGCTGATCAGGCAGGTGCAACGCGAGCCCTGTATCCTCCCCCTCTCTGCTACAGCTGCATCCGCACCATGAAAGCCAGCTGGAGTGGATAGCAAGCATCAGACATGGCTCTCCCCAGGCCTTTCCCTGCAAAGAGGGGTTGAAAATGCCTGCCCTCCATGATGGAGGCAGGGCCAGCTGAGTGGAACGCCCAGGGCGGCAAATCATACGAGCCAGCCGATAGAGCACTGTCTCCTCGCACCCTTTCCACGCCATCCGGCTATCCGTGCCGCAGGCGAGGACCTTCGCTACGGAGCAGTCCCCTGGGGAACGACGGCTGGCTCCCGCGAGCTTGTTCTGCAGCTTCACCGGCAGAACGGGCTGCTCTCTGCCTCAGCTACTTCCCTTCCTCTTGGACACACAATTCTGACCCACCTCTCTTCTGGCTCTGCAAGCCGTTATAGCCAGTTCTCACATGTAAGGGGGACGGTGGCCAGGTAACGAAACAGATCAGCCTAGAGAGCGCTTCTCATACCACTGCTTGCAACAGCTTCACCCCTCTTCCTTCCCTTCGGCTGTCACCTAGTCACCCCTCCTTTCTACAGCAGCTGTGTGGGCTTCGTTAAACCTGCACCAAAGTCCTCTGTTTATCCACGGGACAAGCAGAGCACAATCCTTCACCCCGGTCTGCCCAGTTGCAGAAGCCCTAGAGGGACCCTCCTCTAAGCCCAAGAAGGGAATTCAGTCTCCACGATCCATTCAGCCCTTGGCCTCACCGCTGGGACTGCCAACAAAGCTGGCACTTGTTCTCAATTCAGTGTGGGGATGGGAGTTTGAGATGTGATCTCTGGCCCCACTGAGACTGGTCTGAGGTGAAATAAACTAATTCCACACAGGCCGGCTAAGAGCCGGCAAATTACTTGGTCAGCACTGATCTAGGCTGGAATTGAACTGGTGATGCTGCAGGGAAAACCTTGCGCTTTCCTGTACCAACCTGTAGCACTATTCCTGGCTGTAATGTTGCAAGGTAGACAAATGAACGACACGTCACTAGACCGTATTGGCTCACTGTGTTATTTGTCAGTCCAATAAAAGTCTCTTGCACTTGGCCAGAGTTTTCCTCAGTGGGGGGGAAGCTGGGGAACTGACTGCGAGTGAAACGACAAGACAAGGAGCTCCTACCTCATCTGGGACCATGACAAGAGGGTATTTGTCTTCAGAGAGGAAGTTAAAGAGACACCAGAGCTTGAAGGCATCCTTATGGGACACGACACTGTTCCCATTCCGGTCGGGCTTGTAATTCTTCTTTGCCGTCAATGTCCAGCAGAGCTCATCAAAATCCTCCTTGACAAAAGCCCCTTCCTCCACCTGCAGACACATCCCGGGAGCCAGTGAAGGCGATGCCGTGACATTACAAAGCACTGGGAATAATGTAACAGCCTGCTATGGTGCCTGTCATCTCAGGAGTGCAAAGCACTCCACAGTCCCAAAGCTGCTTGTCACCCCCAGGAAGTAGGGGAGCATCGTTACCCCCATTTGACACCTGGAGAAAGTGAGGCATGGGAAGGGGAAGTGATGTGCCCAAGATCTCACAGCATGTCACCAGTAGAGCTGGGGCTAGAAGTCAGGAGTCCTAATTCCCAGGCCCCTGCTCTAGTCCTAGAGCACTCTAACATGAACCCAGAGGGCAGAGCGGTAGGGACTCTGATACAGAATTGCTGCCTGTCGGTCTCTTACTAATGCACCCAGCAATGGAGTACCTAGGGCATCATGTCACGATACCTACCTCGTAAGTCAGCCAGGCATGATCCTCCCCCTCTCAGACAGACCTGGCAATTCTGCCATTGCACCCAACTAGCAGAAGGCAGCATAAGATAGATAATAAACAATACCTGGCATTTAGAGAGTCATTTCCATTCTTGGGTCTCAAAGCTCTTTATGCAGTAGGGTTGGGATCAGCACCCCCCTTTTACAGATGGGGAAACTTTTACAGAGCGGGGACGTGATTCATCCCAGGTCACCCAGCCGGGCAGTAGCAGAGCCACAAATAGAGCCCAGATCTCCTATGTCCCAGTCCCGAACTCTATCCAAGATGCGTAGGGTGACCAGATGGCAAATGTGAAAAATCGGGACGGGGGTGGGGGGTAATTGGTGATGACAAGAAAAAGCTCCAAATATGGGGACTGTCCCTATAAACTTGGGACATCTGGTCACCCTAAAGATGTGTGATGTTTCAACAGCTGCCAGGAACTACAGCGCCTGGCCTAGCCCTTGAGCACATGGACCTGGACATGACCGTGTGGGGGGGCTTTCACAGCTGGTCGGTTCAGTGTGTCAGTGATTATTTCAGAACTCCGTGACCCACAGGGGATACCATGACAGTGACTATAATGGCTCAGTCACATCTCACAGCTCTATAGTACTTTTCATCCAGAAGGTACTTTACAAACTGCGCACAGCCACCCTCAGTGAAATGCAGCCACTGCTGGGGTGTGGGGCAGCATCCAAACAACACACTGCCCAGGGGCAGGGTGGGAGGGAAACTTTTTGGCTGTAAATACCAGGGTAAACCACTTACTCTTATCAAAATGCCCTCTCATATTTTTCGTGGCCACGCAGACAAGAGCTGGGTTTTGAAATGTCTCCTCTGAAAGACCCACCCACAAGAAACTCAATTTATCTAAACTCAATGGGCTGGGCTGGCCCAGTCAGGATTCCAACCTGTGATTCTCTGGAGTCTATAGCAGGGCAGAGGCAAGGAACAAGGTTTAGCTGTAATTAATATAAACAAGATCCTTCACTGGAGCTGCTGGACATAGCCAGAGCCTGTGGCTCTCTCTTGCTCCCTGACGGACTAACAGCCTGTACTGCTTAGTGTTACTACCCAGGAGATCCCCAAGTCTTGGGCTAAGAACTCTGCAGATGGACAGCTGACTACAGTGCAGAGGAGGGGCATTTAATACCAGAGGCTTTGACTGCTATGCCACCCCCTCAGCTCCAGCAACGTGCTTTGCTGTGTTGATTACCTAGGGTGAGATGCTGAGACATGGGGCTATGCATTGCACAAACAAGAACCGTGGCTTCTTTTATTAGCTGCAGCTCTGAACGGGCCAAGGCACAACCTAGGGCAATAGGGAGGCACCCCCATGAAAGGCGAGACACCCTGTGCTAGGGGTGAAGCGCACACGGTCACAGGTGGTAGTCCAACCACCTCACACTGGCACACTGAACCCCTGCGCCCCTGATTCTGCTCTGACCCACCATGAGCAGAAACCTACTCCACCAGCTGGTGGAGCAATCGAGGGCAGGGCAGTCTGGCTATTCAGAAATCACGGGGCAAGAAGGGGATGTGTTCCAGCACTAGACTAGGGGCCCCCTTCTTTAAAGAGCACAGTGGAATAAAGTTGCTAGTAACTTTTCCTTCTGCACATGCCCAGAGGAAGCAGCCCACAGAGCAACAAGCCACAATGTTTCAGTTTAAGAAACAAAGATGCCTTTGAGATACAAGAAAACCCCAAATACCTGTCCCTTGCGGTGCCGACTTCTATTTTCGCCTGCCCTGATAAACCACCAAATGGGGCGAAAAAAATTCCTACTAAAGGAGAAAGGACTGAGCTTTCCTGTCGGGTTTTCCACTGCTGGGTGTCTTGTCTGTCAGAGCTACGCTGCCCCTTCTGGAAACATTGACTCACGGTATGCAGGGAGGGCTGGCAGAGCGGAAGGGGTGACTTTGTTTGCAAAGAGCTGCCAATGCAACTCATAACGTTCAGCCTTTATCTGTCTTTTGAACTCTCCCTCCCCCAGGCAAGCAGGCGTAAAGGCCTCGCACAGGGTGGACACACACACCTGTGCAAAGCAGCTACAGAAGGCCACCGGCAGGGTGAGCGGGGAGTTCTGACTGGGTAGCATTTTATCTTACCCACGTCTCAATGATGACAAGATGCAACGCAGGGTCAATTAAGGCCTCTGGTTGTCCTCCCTCTCAGTGTAACCCACCAGCAAGTGTGTGTTACAGGTCCCCTTCTGCGTCCGATCCTCTGAGGATATGAATCTGTTACAGCCTCATGTAGGAAGCTTTAGCTCAAGCTGTTAACAGCTCATGCTTTTAGCTCTGGAGGTGCCCGGTTCAACTGCCAGGGCGTTGGCTAAGTTAGACACACTGACTCCTAAATCCCAGGCAAATGGTCCTTTCTTAAGGAAAAGACATCTAAGTCCACAGATGGGGGTGCTCTAAAGGGATGACTGGCCTTGGCGAAGAGAAAGGAGAAGAATGAAATTCCACCAGCAACCAAGCAGACAGGGCAAGGAGAAAGTGAAGGAGCTTACCTTATCCAGGATGTATTTGTTGAGGTAAGGCATGTAGCCCTGGCTCGATACCGGTCCGTCGTCATCATCCCGGAAATGCTCCTCCAGCGCCACCGGGTCATGGGGGATATGAAGCACCGTGTACAGGTTGTGAGAGAGCACCTGGCAGAGAAAGAAAAAACAGATGCACTCCACAGCTTCCTGGCACAGCACTAGTTAACAACAACGAGCCTACAGCACTCCATAGGCACCTATGAACAGTGACATGCAGACACCAACCTAGCTATCCAGGTGTGACTGAGTGCTGTGGTGAATCGGGGATGTGTTGGAACTGCAAGTTATCACTTTAAGAGTGGGACGTTTCCTGATTTGCAGGCTAAGGGGCTCTAGAGCCGTGTACAATCACAGACAGTCTGGTAAGAACCAGCCTAGAACAAAGTAGAATGAATTGGACATCGCTGCCTTAGGGAGCAGCCTGCTTTCTCTCTCTGTTTTTAGTTCTTTTGCGTTTTTGTTCTGCATGGTAAGAGGTAAAGTCGTGTTACACTGCAACTTACCAGCACGAGTATTGATAATTTTATCTAACTTCTGTTTACCTGCTGTGAACACAAGTGTCTGTTTCATCTGAGCATCCTCATATACCAACGAGAAGTCAGTGATATGCTAATTGTTTAACAATGGATTCCCCAAAAGCATCCCAGTTTAGCCTGGGATAAACTCCCACATTCCAAAGGTAAGTACAGGCTGCAAGGAGCAGAGGGAAGATCTGTGGCATCTCATCGTTTATTTCCCCATTTAAAGTGAATCACATTTTCATCACTATAGCGAAGGACGGAGGCGCAGAACCATAGAGCAAACAAACTGACACTCAGCTGCACTTGGCTGGAGTGGCTTAGAACTTGTCCCAGAAAATACACTGAGCATATTGATAGTGATGTTTGATGGGTGTCGTTTGAAATGGGGGACCCGGAGTTCCTTCCTCGAGAGTTTTTATTTTGAAATTTGATTTTAGCAATTCTGAAGGACGGGGGGAAATATGCTCTTCAGAGATACTTTGATGAGGTTCTGCGCTTGCACCTACCACAGTGGGATCCTGGTCTATCACTAAGACTCTCTCGGTGCTACAATAACACAAATAATAATAATAATCAGAGGGATGGGAAAGGCTGGATCATAATACTGTTACTCTTAATTTGGTATACGCTGCCTAGATGCTATCGTGATGGGCATGTTAGCAATGCCTAGGCAGACAGACTTTGCAGCAAACGTAGGTGAATGCCTCAAAATATATTTTGTGGATGTTAACTCATATAAAACAGTTCACTGGTTTGGGTCCGTTTGCATCCGTTTGGTTTCTGTGAGCATTCCAACAATCACATTTACTGGCAGGAATACGTGCAGAAACGGTGAACTGGAGAATTTCCAATTCACAACCGACGCTATCTACACCACAAATCATATTCCGAGGCAAAAAAAAATTGATCTCAACCAATCAGGGCAGAGAAACGTACCATGTGACCTAGGCCTCCAATCAAAGCTAACCAAAGCTGCTCAGATTCCGAATTTCAAACCTTCAGAAAGAACCATGCTCAACTGAGCTACAGGATGAGTGTCAGTCACAGGCTCTTTTGTGGGGAACAGAGGCATTTTAGACAATCACATGCCGCCTACAGACAACTCCCCGATATCTTTGTCTGACGTTCTGGGACATGCACAGTGTGTGCAGTATGAGGCAGGCTGCATGGAAGGGCTAAGGGCCTTGGATATTAACCGAGGTTGTTAGCCAGCCTGACGACAGGGACAGCAGCAGAGAGTAAGAGAAAGGGACAGATGACCTCCGAACACAGACCTTTGATGCAGTTCCTCACTGGGGCCTCAGTTAGTGCCCCTGAGTAAATTAACTCCATGGGACTCAGTTTCCTGTGAGAGTCTCCCCACTTGTCTAGCCCCGCCTGCAGTCGGTGGGGAGAGCACGGCTGGGTTTGTTTGCCAAACGGTTTGCAAAGTGGATGCACAGAAGCATTGGTCAGGGCTGCTCAGGTTCCAGCAGCCCTGCCTAGGAGGCAGAGGAGCTGAGGTTCAAGTGCTGCACAAGAGCCCAGACCCTAAGCTGACTCAGTCTGCAGAGCAGTGCTGGGGTGGGAGGGGACATTTCCGGCCATGGGGGCAGCGTCAGACGTTGACATACTGAGAGGGGCTGGCTTAGTTACTTAAGGCCAGATTTGTAAAGGTATTTAGGTGACTTTGGGAGTTTCTGAAGGGCCTGGGAGCCTAACCCCCATTGGTTTGAATGCTTTTGGAAATCCCACTGGGTGCCTAAATACCTTTACAAATCAGGCCCTTAGTCCCTCGAGCTGCAGGCTGAGATGCTGGCAGAACAACTCCGCCCGTCATTCCACCAAAGGAAGGAAACTGAAGACCATGGAGTGAGGAGAACTGGTTCCCAGTCCACCAGTGACTCACATTGTGGAATCTTGGGGAAATCCCTTCACCACTCTGCCTCAGTTTCCCCATCCATGCAATGGGGATTGTATTTATTTGCCTGCCTCCTAGGAAGCTCTTGAGGCTAAATTAATGGCTGTGCATGAAGCGCTTTGAGATACTCACGTGGAAGGCGCTAGGGGAGGGGAATGTGGATAGACACTGGGGGGGTAGGAATATACCCAATAGTAATATTTATAAGCCATTACTTAATATTCAAATATGCCTTTAAAGGGCGAGCATGCAGGGAAAAAAAGAGTTAGAGAAAGCAGCCAGGAAAGAACAGAGCACATGCTTAATGCAGACTGGTCTGAGACCTCATGGCTGTCTGAGACAGCTGGGTGAGAATGCTGTGGAAGGGCGTCCCACTTACACTGCACCTGGCCCTTTTGGCAAGGACGGGGCGGCTGCTTGCCTATCTGCAAACATGGGCATTCGCCTCTGTGATCCAGGGCATCCATGGCCTGTCTGCTGAGATGGTCACCGAGGAGGTTAAAGAGTACTAGGGCTGGTGGATACACCATAGGCAACATGGAGGGAGAAGCAGTGACCCTGTTTCACAGTACAGTCCCTCCCAGAGACCCTGACTGAGAGCAGGGCCCCATTCTGCTAGGTGCTGTACACACACCCAGGAAGAGACCACCCCAAAGAGTTTACAATGAAAACAGACAAGACAAAGGGTGAAGGGAAACTGAGGCACAGAGCAGGCAAGTGATTTGCCCAAGGTCACAGAGAAGGTCAGTGGCAGAGTCCAGGTCTCCAGACTCCCAGCCTGGTGCCCTGTCCACTAGATTTGAACATGCTTTCCCATTTACCAGTCCCCTGAACCATACAGTCTCCCTTTCTACTCACAGGAGCACTGCTCACTCTTGGAAAGCACAGCTGGCTGGGCACAGTGGGTGGCGTTTCACTTTCAAATTGGCTCTTGTTTAATAAATTATCAGTCTGAGGTTACACGGGGTGCTCAGCATTTGAAGCCTTTCTTGACCAATCAAATTCTCAGTAACATATTGACTCCACCCAGCTTTTAAGCACAGTGTATGTGTGACAGCTACAAGCATTATGCTGCCGCCTAGGATTATATATTACAAGTACCTGGCACAGCACTTAGCTCAGATCAGGAGTGGAAAAAAAAAATGCATGAGCCCCCTTGTCCTAACTAACTCCCAGTTTGGGTAATGAGATCCTGGCTTCCTAAAGATTCCCCCTTCCCCCGCCTGTGCTAAACTACTTGGCTGTGTTGCTGTGTGCTGTTAAAGAGCTGCCACCTCCACCCTAGAGCTAGCTGCATTTTGATGGTGGTGGTGGAAGCAAAACCTCTTACCAACCCCAGGTGTGTTAGGAGGCTAAATTCACTAATGCCCAGAAAATAGTGTGAAGCCTGCAGATGAAAGGAGCTGGAGAAAGGCAAGGAATCCTCACTGATCATCAGTATTAGAGCTGGGAGACTGCCATGATGGGTGCCAAGCCTAACAGATAAGAACCTGGAGAGACAGGACAAGAGTGTGGTAGAGTGCACATGTACCTGGGTTACTGGGCATGGATACCTCTGCTTGCATGTGCCCTGCATGGTGTCTATGCACCTAGGCCTGTAAAGTATCTCTGGGTGTTTGTGGGAAGGACGATGCGATAACTAACAAGATGGGAAGTTGTAATGGCAGGATAGAACCAAGCGCAGAGTCTGGGGTGTCACTGCTCCATGGACCCTGGTCTCCGTTGTCCTTCACTGGGATGTGCAAGTTGCAGCACCCGAAGGCTCAAACCCACCCCAAAATTGCTGGGACGGCTCCCACCCCCAAGAGCAGCTCACTCGGTTCCCCATGTTTCTTCCCCTCCCCAGCTGCATTTAAGTCGTTTATCAGAACCCTCCATCAAACCGCAAGCTACACGTGACAGGTCCTGGGAGCTTCCTCCCCGCTCCCTGAGCAAGGCTCCTATGTTTCTAGCCAAGCCTCGTCCCCGTCTCTATGGTGATGCAAAAAGTCATGTCCAACCTGAAGAGCCTCTCTGACAGTCACGGATGTTTGTAGCTGGACTCCTGCCCAGAGGAGTGTCCAAACTCTAGCTATGCAGTCACCAGTTACTCAAGTCTTTGGCAGTTCAGCATCAGCACGCCCAAGGAATTGCTCCATGAACACCCCTCCCCTGGCAGGAAAACACTAACAGGGGCAGGAAACTAGGCCCTGTAGATGGGGCATAAATCCCTTGGATATAAATCATTCCCCTCCCTGCTCTCTATCTAACCCAGGACTGGTTAATGCGCAAGAGAATTTGTTCAAGTTGGAGTTGTTCAAGTTATAAACTAAATAAACCTATTGACACCTATCGATCGAAGACCTATCGATCACCAATTATATCTCCCTATAGTCCCTCTGCTATAGTAGATGTCAGGGCCATGAAGGTCAGTTTCCCCTTGAAAAAGAAAATTATTCATGCCTAGTCTGGGTAGTTTCTTAGCCTAAATGGTTTTATTTACACTCTATACACCAGAACTGGAACAGAAGTGGTCACACAGCACACGGGTAATCCCCTCTTTCTGACATCTCAGCCTAAATACCAAAGCCTGATTCCCAGGAAGCTACTCTGCCCTAAGAATTTAGTACATCAAGGCATCCAGAAAACTCCCCAGCTGTTTGCAACAGCATCTCCAAAGAATCTGCATCATAAAACAACAACACAGCTTTTCTTCCAAGACTGAACACTGCTCGCACACTATGAAAAACTACGTGTAACAGCACCATCTGCTGACTCCTGCTGTAACAGTATTATAGTCCCTGAAAACGTATTATAAAAATTCTTCATGAAAAGTGCCTGCAATCCACAGAAAATTTTGACAATGATTTTTTGTTTTCATCCAAATTTTCCGTAGGAGAACAAAGACAATTTTCCAACCAAGTCTCTTTATATCACCTACCCCATAGACCCTCACATACCCTCTCCCCATATTTTATCCGCCTTCTCATCTTCTTACTTCACAAAACCTCATTGATGCTGTGACTTCCTGGAATGCTAATACAATTCTACGCTACCAGCAGTCCCAGCTATCTTCGAGACACCACTGACCTTCTGAGGAAACTACAATCCATCGGTGATCTTCCTGAAAACACCATCCTGGCCACTATGGATGTAGAAGCCCTTTACACCAACATTCCACACAAAGATGGACTACAAGCCGTCAAGAACACTATCCCTGATAATGTCACGGCTAACCTGGTAGCTGAACTTTGTGACTTTGTCCTCACCCATAACTATTTCACATTTGGGGACAATGTATACCTTCACACCAGCAGCACTGCTATGGGTACCCGCATGGCCCCACAGTATGCCAACATTTTTATGGCTGACTTAGAACAACGCTTCCTCAGCTCTCGTCCCCTAATGCCCCTACTCTACTTGCGCTACATTGATGACATCTTCATCATCTGGACCCATGGAACCCAACTAAAACCTCTCCAACGCATCATCAAGGATCTACAACCTATCCTGAAGGACGACCCATCACTCTCACAGAACTTGGGAGACAGGCCAGTCCTCGCTTACAGACAGCCCCCCAACCTGAAGCAAATACTCACCAGCAACCACACACCACACAACAGAACCACTAACCCAGGAACCTATCCTTGCAACAAAGCCCATTGCCAACTGTGTCCACAAATCTATTCAGGGGACACCATCACAGGGCCTAATAACATCAGCCACACTATCAGAGGCTCGTTCACCTGCACATCCACCAATGTGATATATGCCATCATGTGCCAGCAATGCCCCTCTGCCATGTACATTGGTCAAACCGGACAGTCTCTACGTAAAAGAATAAATGGACACAAATCAGACGTCAAGAATTATAACATTCATAAACCAGTCGGAGAACACTTCAATCTCTCTGGTCACTCGATTACAGACCTAAAAGTTGCAATATTACAACAAAAAGACTTCAAAAACAGACTCCAACGAGAGACTGCTGAATTGGAATTAATTTGCAAACTGGATACAATTAACTTAGGCTTGAATAGAGACTGGGAGTGGATGGGTCATTACACAAAGCAAAACTATTTCCCCATGTTTATTCCCTACCCCCCCACTGTTCCTCAGACGTTCTTGTCAACTGCTGGAAATGGCCCACCTTGATTATCACTACAAAAGCTGCCCCTGGGCTCTCCTGCTGGTATTAGCTCATCTTAAGTGATCACTCTCCTTACAGTGTGTACGGTAACACCCATTGTTTCATGTCCTCTGTGTATATAAATCTCCCCACTGTATTTTCCACTGAATGCATCCGATGAAGTGAGCTGTAGCTCACGAAAGCTTAGGCTCAAATAAATTGGTCAGTCTCTAAGGTGCCACAAGTACTCCTTTTCTTTTTGCGAATACAGACTAACACGGCTGCTACTCTGAAACAATACAATTCTAGCCACTCAGCTTTCCCCCTTTGTGAATAGGGCTGTCAGGACGTCTGCCTCCTATGGCACTACGTGATGGGCTGGGACGAACAAAATCGTTCAGTCCCGCACATGGCAGCAGCTTCGCTCGTCCAGTCCCCTAGAACAGTGCTACTCAAAGTGGTGGTCCGCGGACCGGCACTCGGCTGCCGGTCTGCACACGCATTGGAAAAAAAAAATCTGCCGGTCCCCCACATCAGATAGCTTGAGAAGCACTGCCCTAGAAGACTGGCTGCTTACTGGACTAGCTTAGCAACTAGAGACGTCCCAGGGTTCGTTCCTCCTTTGTTTCCGGTCCAAGCACACGCAGTACTGTTCTGGGAACAGCCACTCCAAATTCCTGACCAGCCCCCACAGAATCCAGCCCAGGAGCGGCATGTACAGGAGTTTGGGAGTGACGTGTGTCTACTCCTGTAGTGCAGACAGGATCGATACAGATCGTAATCAGAGACCTTGCTATCAAACCTCAGTGTCTTCATTCACGGAGCTCGCTCTATCCCGGGGCACGGCGGTGCCCACCTCCAACCTTAAGACACATGCTAATTCCCAACTGGCTAATACTGACTTTAATGCCCGTCTGTTTATCTGGGTGGATCTCAAAAATGCTTCACAACCCTTAATTCATGACATCTCTCATACTCCTGCCAAGTGGGTCAGTATCACTAGCCCCACTTACACGCAGGGGTAAGTTGCGACAGAGAGGCAAAGGGACTTGCCCAAGGTCCCAGTGCGAGTCAGTGGCAAAGCTGGGGATAAAATCCCTCCTGATTCCCAGCTCACAGTTCTAACCGCTACCGCAGACCCCTGCTCTGCGTTCCCACTGACATACAGGTGCTAGTTTAGGATTTTTTTAACGAACAAATCCCCCCTCTGTTATCACAGAGGGATAAGGGCCTGATGCTTGTTCACACCAAGGCCACTTGACACTACTCTGGCACAAATCACATTTATCCTCACTTTAAAGCCATTTTACACTGGCAGAGCAAAGTGGCCAGTGGAGGATCAGGCCTTAAATCCTTCAATATTCTACACTGTTCTGCTTTGGAAAATCTTCCCTCCAGGCAAAATCTGGACTGTGACACAGAACAAGCCGGCTCCCCTTCCTGTTCAACAGATGCCTCCTTGACCACACCAGCCTGGCACTAACACTGCAGGGCCACCTTTGGCACCTGGGGGCCTGGAGTTCCTTCAATACCTACACAGAGGCTGCCCACACAGGCCAGAATCGTGCGGTGCTGTGTGTGACGTAGACACAGCAAAATGGACCAAAACTCGTTAACCCTATTTGACCTCGACCCCTCAACAGCCATCCGACGGGCTCCCACCCAGCCAGGCGGGATTCAGAGCAGCGGCATGGCCGTATCAGAGATCGCTTCCCTCTTCATAACCTGGACATCCCCTACTGCTCCACTGGTGCTCCCAGTCTTTGCATGAGACGCAGTAACCGGCACTGCCCATCATCTTTCCCCCTACTGCCACTTTCATGGGACGGGCGCTACATCCAGTCCAGCCTCCCAAGGTCTCCCATCCTCTGCCCCCACCTTCGCACAGCCCTTTATTCGGGCCCCGGTTGTAAAAAGAGGATCCTCTGATGCCACTGCCCTGGTCACCCGCCTCTGCACAGTTCTTCTTCACACAACGCACCGTCAACCTGTGGAACTCCTTGCCAGGGCACGTTGTGATGGCCAAAACTATAACAGGGTTCAAAAAAGAACTAGATAAATTCCTAGAGGATCGGTCCATCAATGGCTATTAGCCAAGAGTAGCAGGGATGCAACCCCATGCTCTGGGTGTCCCTAGCCTCTGTTTGCCAGAAGCTGGGAATGGACGACATGGGATGATCACTTGATGATTATCTGTTCTGTTCACTCCCTCTGGAGCACCTGGCATTGGCCACTGTCGGAAGACAGGATACTGGGCTAGGTGGACCATTGGTCTGACCCAGTCTGGGCGTTCTTATGCACAGGCAATAGAAATGCAGACTGCTTGCCAGCGTAACCACATCCCTTATCTGTAGCAGGCTGGCCTCCTTTTACTAAGCTGAACGTAGAATTACAATTGGCCGTCTGTGGGTGGCACAAAATGCACAAGCTGCAACAGGCGCTGGTTTGAGCCGGGGGGTGGAATAGTTAATGCCAACCGAGAATGACAGCTCCTTTTCTTCTCCCTTGTTGTCCATGCCTGGGGCAATCCTGGGCTTTGGAATGACCCTCCAAGCCGGAGGCTGGCCTTGCATGTTAAAAGGTGACACAATGTTGCCAAACTGGCAGGACTGGGGCTGGGAGATTCAAGCGGTGTAGCCCAGAGGGAGGGACTGTTGCCTAGTGGTTATAAAGCCCAAGCCAAAGGTTCTGAGTTTTATTCCTGACTTTGCCACTGACTTGGTGTGTGATCCTGGAGTAAATCACTTCACTGCTCTGTGCCTAGGTTTCCCACCAGCAAAATGAGGTTAATTCCTTGTACATGGAGGAGCTGTCAGGCTCAGTGAGCGCATGTTTGCAAAGCATCTTGAGATCATCAGGGGAAAGGAGCTATGTTGGCAAAAGGACTTATGCAATCCTCCTCCTCCTCCTCCATGTAGCTGGCTGGGACTGCTGAATATCCTCACATCACAGCAGGGATGCCAACATACCAATTTCCTAACCGGGCAACTTGGAGCTTCTCTCTTTAAAAAAGCCAAGTGCTACCAGCTTGGTTTGAGGGGGTAAGGCTTTTCCCTGGCACTGCGCCACAGGTGGACGATGCCTCCCCAGACAACGCCAGCAGCAAGCCCGCAAAGGACGCATTCTGCCCGCCGTAGGAACAGAACTCTGGGAAGGGGCTAACGGTTGCGGTGTGGTCAAATGGGCCAGCAGCTCTCTGGAGAGCTGCCCGGATGCTCTCTCAAGCCCTGTCCATCTCTATTTCATCCCCAGCACGGGATGAGCCCCCCTCTTCCTAAGGCTGGGCCTTTCCCAACGCCTTTCTGAGCATCACAAAGCAGGCCAAGACCATACACTGCCAAACCAGCACCTACCTACAATACACAGCTTCTCCTGCTGCTGCTTCACCATCTATTATAACTGTGCCCCTTTCACAAAGCAGCCAGGCACCATATCTGCCCACAGTGCAATCTAAGTCCCCAGCAGAGAAGCAAATGTAAAAGGAACTACGTCCCAGATTGTTCCTTATACAGGAAAACGCCACACAGAAGGCAGGAAACATGTCAAGGTTCCCCTTAGTTTCCTCTCGCTCATTCTGCTGTGGGCAGACTTATCCCCCACCCCCCATGAAATTGACATGGGCTTTGTCCCACAAGACTTGCGGATCTCGCTCCAGAGATGGCTGCATTTGTGATCCCTGCGGGTGCCAATTTGTCAAGTGCTTTGATCCTTCAGGCTGAAAAGCAACAGAGAAACCTACACTCGTAATTCACCCCCCCACTGCCCACTCTACACTTCTGCATCGCATTCCTTCTTCCCTCTATAGGCCAATCTGCCCTGCTGTCATTACACATTTCAGTCCACTTCTCTAATTCTCCGAGATGCGTTCATTCCATCTCTCAGAAGGCTTGCTGCCCTTTCCCAGTTCCGTACCGCCAGCCAAGCCAACTGTTGCACTTCCCATTTCAAGTTCTCGGTGCAGCTCTTTTGTGGAACTCCGCCGGCTAACCTTTTGCCACCTCAGCACCACATGATTAACAACGACACACGGTCCTTAGGCACCATTTTTTCCATCCTTCTTGTAGGAGTTGCAGCTAGACCACATTTCTCCACCATACCAGAATGTGGAGCTGTACTGAATGCCTTTGCCGACATCAAGAATCGCCTATTGTCCTTCCCTAAGCTTATCTTGACAAAGAGCGATATTAATGAGCCTCTTGAAAAACTCTGAAGAGCAGCTTGTTGAGAAACAAAGCTCAGGCTGTATCCCCTAGTCTCTGCTTTCCCTCCTCTCTAGCCCTTATAGATTGCTGGCAAAAGCTTAGAGAGTCAGTGAAAATTATTTCTCTTCCTGGTTCTGTCACTGATTCACTGCAGGACTTTTTTTTTTTTTTAAACTCTTGGCCACACTCACAAGTTGTACCAGTTAAGCTAAACGTATTTCTTATTTGTATTGCGGGAATGCCAAAGAACCCCAGTCACAGACCAGGACCCCATTGCGCTAGGCGTGGTACAAACACAGAACAAAGAGACTCTGCTCCACAGAGTTGACAATCTGACTGAGGTCTTGTCTACACACAAAAATTGTACTGCTTTAGCTCTACTGGTACAGTCAAAGTGGGACAACCTTGTTTGGACAGATGCAGGTATATTGGTATAAATGTGTATAGCGGATATCTGTTTGGGAGGGGAATGGAGTATACTGGGATTAGGCACCTTTATACCCATATAACTAAGCCCACACAAAGGTTATAGCGGCATATCAGTAAAATTGCAATCCCATAACTGACACAGCAGGTATAAAAATGGGGTAGAGATCAGGTCTGAGTTAAATTGGAACAACCTTCCCTCTCTGCCTCCCTTGTGTAGGTTCAGCTTGTACCTGTAAATTGACCAATGCAAACTCAACTGAAAAAAGCCAGGTGTTTTGAATCGAGATTTTTTGCACTGGTTTGAACAGATTTTTGCACTGGTTTAACTAAATCCATTTTAAAAAACAAAACAAAACCCCACACCTTTAGCTAAACCGGTGGAACTCTGTCTTCACTGCAGAGCTAGTGCAGCTGGTCCGCGCTGGGGTCTGAGCACCTTGGCTAGCCTCCCCCGGGTGCGAACCGCCAACTGCAAACCACACCCGAGTTACCTTGTCCTCACTGGCCCTCCCCTCCCCTGTGTCTCTCGCCAGGACATGCGCAGCAGTAAGCTGAGCCGCTCTGTGATTCCTGTGCAGTGGGTTGTGGGAGAACTCATCCGTCACTCTGGGCACATGGGAGGAATTGTGGGAAGGCACTGGAGGAATATCAGCATTTCAGTGATTTAGCCTGTGTCCTCACTGCAAAGTGGGCAGGCGGCCAGTCTGAGTCTAAGTGGAACGTGGGGTCTAACACTCACCCCACGCTGGGCTAACTAGCCCGGGTTAAAAGCACCACTTAACTCAGGTGAGAGATTTCTGTGAGTGGGGGATTGGGGCAACCCCCAATTAAAGAGCCACGGCTTCACCTGTGCAGTGAAGACAGACTGTGTGGCTGTGGGTCAGGCTTTAATCTCTCTGGCTGGGCTTATCAAAGGAGCCGAAAGGAATGGTCACCCAACCTCCTAACGCTACTTTGAAAATCCCAGCCCTCGTGGCTCAGTTTCCCCATCTCTAAACTACCAATTTGTGGCACAGCTGAAGTTGATAAGGGTTGAAGGCGTCCAGCATCTCTTAGGAGGAGGCCCAAAAAGATATGACCAGAGTCCTAGGGATGGGCAGAGAAATCTGACCATATGGAGGAAACGAACCCCAAAGCCAGGAAGATCCCATTTCCAAGCCAGTGCTTTGTAGGGAGTGCAATAGAGGAAGCTGACTGAATCAAAGCAGAATTATCCTGCATTCGTTTCTTTTTCCAGGAGGGGTCAGTGAGCATTTCAATACAAAATCACACCAAGCCAATTTATGGACCTGACCTGGCTTAGTGCATGGTAGAGAATTTTCTTCAAATGCCTCGTGGAGCCACTGACTTGGGGCCTGATTTTCGGAAGCGATGCACGCCCAGAACTCCAACCAAAGCTAACGGGAGCTATTGGTGCTCAGCACTTCTGAAAACCAAGCCCCTATTGTCCCATTGCAGCCGAGTGGACAGAGCCCTGGACTGGGACTCAAGAGACCTGGGCTCTATTCCTGGCTCTGCCACTGGCCTGTGCTGGGTGACCTTGGGCAAGTCACTTCCCTGCTCCATTCCTCAGTTTCCCCACTTGTAAAATGGGCATAGTAACACCGACACATCATTGTGACGCACTTTGAGATCCACTGTTGTAAGAGCTAGGTATTATGAATGAGCTTTTAATCCCCATGGTCTCTCTGCCTTCCCATCTTATAAAGCCGGGCTACCTTTGTGATCCCCCAGCTCCTTTCCTGTGGTCTACAAGGGTTTCAGAATAGCTGAAAGCCCCTTTATAAACTTGAACCATTTAAATTCTCAGGTACCACATTTCTTTTCTCCTCTCCCTGGGCCACTGGCTTTAGGAGGCCAGAAAAGTTTACCAGAATTGCATGCATCAGGGCAACAGGAACATACAGCATAACACCTTGGACCGCCGGGGTGCCTTCCATCTTGTCTAGGTCCTTACCCCACACCCACACCACCACTCTGGCTGAGGATCTCAGAGCACTTTGCAAACATTCACTTAGCCTCCAGCCAAAGACAGGAAATTATACCCCCTCCCCACTTGTACAGATCTGGAGATTGAGGGTCCTTTTCTCTGCCTTGTCCAAGATGGTACCTGCTCCATATCCGCACCAGGAACAGAACCCAGATCTCTTGACTCTCAGTTCTTAACCGCAAGACTACCCTTCCTTCCTGAACAGATACGTGAACATGTCCGTGCGCTAAGAGAACTACGCTCAACCCAACAGCTTACCACATCCCCGGCTGCCAGGCCTTGGGGCGGTGGAGAGCAGCACAAGAGACTACTACATTTCACTGTCCAATTGCTTTAAAAACAATGGCTGGGATTGGCAAGGGAGTTAGGGGCCTGGCTCCCACTGGCTTTCATCTAATCCACCCATACCATAGAGAGTGTGCCTGGGCTGAATCAGGGACGTTAGTCACTTCAGTCGCTTTAAAGGCTGTTGGGTGCCTTTCTTCCCTGGAACGAGATCCTTCCTTCAGCAGCAGACAAGGCTGAAGGAACTGCATACACCTCCCCATGGCGCGTCGCTCTAAGACAACCCCAGAGCAGCAGGGGAAGCTCATGATAACGGGCAGAATCTCTGCTCCGATGCAGAGTTTCCTCTAACCTCAGCTTTAATGGCTTTGCATTTCTGATGTAATTAGCATGTAGGAACCAGCAACAAGATAGCAGCAGGCTTGTGTGGGATGGAAACAAATCTAGGCCTATAGGAGAGGCTGGATACCTTGTACCAAGGGAGAGTTGATCTTCCCCATCTACGGTCAGGTTGACCCTCTCAGAGTGGCGAGATCTAGCACGGGACAAAATGAAAACATCCTTTTACAGCACATGGCAACACACACACAATGGCAAGTGCAAAGAGGCTGTTGCTCTCCCTGACCAGCAAATGTTCTCACCCTGTTCCTGAAGCTTGCGGGAATAATGGCTTGAGATGCAAAGGCTGGGGGAGGGAAGCCTGGATTCTGCGCTGACAAGAAAAATCTGGAAAAATGGCACCATGGGCGTTCTATGATTGTTTCTCACAGATCAACTCTACCCAGTTTACAAGATGGTTTTTGTCCTCTTCCTTCCCCTCCAAAGCCCAGCCCTGCATACTCATTCGGGGCTCCGAGAGTCAAGCTGGGCTCTTTCTGGCTTGTGCTAATCAGTACCAGCAGTAAGAATCCTGCAAGCCAAATTCTGCACTTTGCAACACCAGAGGCTTCCAAGTGGGACTGCAGGTGGGTGCCTAACAGGACTTGCCAAAGCACGTAAGCAGGTTAGGTGTCTAACTCCCATTGAAAGTCAATGGGAATTAGTTGCCTAACTCAGGAGCTTTTGGAAGTATGATTAGGCACCCATCTGCATCTTTAGGTGTGTAAATACCTTTATAAATCTGGCTTCAATTCCAAGTGCAGGGCCAAATCCTGCCCTCAGCTTCACCCCTGCAGTCCCACTTCAAAGACGCTGGTGCTGCACAGTGCAGAATTAGGCTCGCGGAGTTCTTATGCTGGTGCTAATGCACAAGCCACGAAGACCCAGGCCTTGGTGAACAATTCCATAGACGATGCGGCAGGCTGAGCAGAACTCAGCTCCTGCTTTCTGACTTATGTCAGCTGGGCACTGCTGACTGGAGTAACAAAGGAACACCAGTGTATTGTTGACACTAAAGCAAAGAGATAAATCTCTGGACATGCAGGGAGCAGATCTGTGGGGTAACAAGGTTTTAACAGTCACTTTCAGAGATCTGCCCCTACTGTGTCATTTGCTCTGTCAGGTAAGGACTGGATCTCTCTTTCTATACAGGGTCTGGGCATGCTGACGGGTCTCAACACAATAATGCAAGGAAATCACAATGCAGCAGCCATCATGGTACGTCACTGAACGTTTTACTCTTCATCCTCTCCCCTATTGCAATACTCACCAGAGCTAGCAGTCCTGGGGAAACATCACTTGGCCCACAATTTCCTTAGACAGACATTCCTTTTGGATATTCTTTTAACTGATTTCACAAAGGCCGAAGGTGCACACACATCAGTGAAATGCACACCTAACCAAGCGTCAGATCTGTTTCTTAGAAGCATGTGGAATAGTGCTATTCTGGGCCTGGACTATTCCTCCACAGAGCCAACATCACAGCACAAAGAACCAAACCCCTCATCCATTTCTCAGCCTTTCCCCAGGCAGAACTCCCATTGAGTTTGGCAGACTCTGACCCTGAAGGAACAAGGTAATTTCCCTGCTATTCAGTTGTTGGGTGAACTGGCCCTAACATGGAGGAGAAAAGGTGAAAGGAGGGAGTCCCAAGGTTTGTTACTTTCCATGCACGAGTCTGTGGCAATTTCAAAACTCATCACACATACATGCAGCCACTGCCAAGCAGGGCTTCTCCTTCGGGTGCAATATTTCACATTCCTTTGGGTGCTTACATTGCAGGTTGTGTTCCAGATTACAAAAACTCTGACCAAACAAGTTCTTCTGACCCAAATTCCAGGGCCAGTGTCTAAATTAGCTGTAACTTTTAAAAGAAAACAGGGGTGCCCGCTTGGGGAAGAAATCCCGCAATTCTCGTCAGGGTATGATCAAATCATTTCTACTGAGCTGAATAATGTAGGTAGAAGAAACGTTTTTTTTAAAATGAAGCATGCTGGTTGTGGGGTTCTGTATAACTCAGGAGCCTTTTGTGAAGCTTATGGGTGATCAGGATAAAAATAAAAACAAAAAAAATACAATGTCTTGTGGCAAAACCCTAAAGAAGTGTTTTTTTAAAAAATGCTCTTCCTTTCGGGGGGGGGGCGGGGGGAGTGAAATGCAACAGGAAGGAGACAAGTGCGTGTCAAAGCGAGAAAGAAAAAAAAAAAAGAAAGAGTTTGGGTTTCCTTACCTGGGGATAAGGTGGGTGAGAAACATTGTAGAGCAGCCAGAATTCGAAGATTTCCACCCCCAAAAAGGGTAATTTTCTAACTAATCTTTAATCTTTTTGTGAAGACCCCCTCGCTTGGCCCTCGCTTAGACGAATGCGAATCAAAGCCCGAGCCTGTTGATAAGTCACGGGACTGGCTACCCTGGAGTGCGCAATGGGGGTTTTTTATTCCTGCTGCAGGCCACTGAGCTGCAAAGCAGCATCCAGCCCTGCCTCGTGCCTCTCAACATGTCTGTGACCCCCAAGGGCAAAACAGAGACTCACAAACCTCACAGCCCCTCCCCTGTCGCTGTGGGGTCTCATTTTGTACTCACTTTCAGCTGGGATTTGGACACCTTGCCACTTTTCTCCACATCCAGGGCGGTGAAGGCGTACCAGATGGATTTTAAAAGCTCTGCTCGTAGGTCCATGGCTAGAGGCGCAGATGACAGAACCTGCTCTGTCAGCGAGGAGGATCCGGTTGCAGGAAACTGACTCTCTCGCTCCAACAGTCCTCAGAAACCTGCAATTAGAATGGAGGAGCAGCAGCGCCACCTACTTGACTACATCTCGGATAGGCCCCACGGTGCTCCCCTGCCATCTTCCTGCCCAGATGACAACACTCACCTTTCTGCCCTCGACAGGGGGCATGAGGCCACCGGGCTCGCCGCTGCATTCCCTTCCCTCGTAAGCCCCCTGCCCCCAGATGAAAACACTCACCTTTCTGCCCTCGACAGGGGGCATGAGTCCACCGGGCTCGCCGCTGCATTCCCTTCCCTCGTAAGCCCCCTGCCCCCAGATGACAACACTCACCTTTCTGCCCTCGACAGGGGGCATGAGTCCACCGGTCTCGCCTCTGCATTCCCTTCCCTCTCAAGCCCACTGCCCCCAGATTTGAGGCACAACAGCTCTGGACACAGGATTTGGGACTGGATAATACTTAGCACTTAGCCTGCACATGCTCAAAGCACTGTAAAACACATTGATCTGTTAGCTGGCTCCCTAAAGCTGGCCTGGTTGGTAAGACTCAGACCATTAGCCTCAGCACATGCTCCCCAGAGTCCCAACGCCCTTGCGGCTGCTGCATGCATTCCGCCGACCTCTGCTAGGCATGGAGCTTCAATGCACCCACAAAGGGGGAACGAACGTCATTCGAAGGGCAGAGAAATTTCGCTTGTGGCTCAGTTTGAAAACAGGCCCAAGAACCCATTAGTGGGAATTGCCAAGGTGTCCCAGCTCTGCAGCAGCTCAGCCACGAGCTAGGAGACCTAAGGGTTACCCCAAAACCTTTCATCCACGGAAGAGGAAGAAATCCCTCCCCAGCTAGTTTAAGAAGTAGCTCCTCATTTGCAGGTTTAAATACAGAGGACAGTTCACCCCAGCACCAGCACAGCCCGGTGCAGTCCAGGAGAACTCAACCCAATAGGGACTTCTGTTAACTCCCATCAGGCTCGCTCACACACAGACACAGACACACACACTCTTAAGAGAGGTGACGGAGAAAGGTAGGGGCATCTGCCGTCTGATGAGTGGAGTTATTGGCGTGTTTCTGAGGAGGCTGTGTGCCTGGCTCTGCCCCCTGCAAGATCTTCATCCTTTTACAGCCTCCGCAGAGACGGAGATGACCTACTGAAAAACAGGACTACGCAAGTCCTAGGGGAAGAAGAATGGTTTCATGGCAAGGCACTGGACAGGAATTGAGGAGATCTGGGTTCTACTCCTGGAAATACCCACGGTGAAGATTTCGAAGCCAGCGGCACATGTGCCTTTGTCCATTCACCACTCCCTACTTTTGGGAGGCTTCCTGTGTGATCTTGGACAAGTCAATTCATCTCCTTAAACCTCAACTCCCCCCACGTGTAAAATAATAATAATCCAGACCTACCTCACAGGGGCGTGGGGAGGATAAATCGACCAATGAGGTGCTCAGACACTACCAACAAGGTCCATGCAAGTTTCTAGATTAGATAGAAAATGCATGGGAGTGGGGAAGGCGCCTAGTAACTGACCAATGAGAAGAAATTTTAACACCTTCAGGCTGAGCCCAGGCCCAGAAAAGGGGAGACAGCCCCCTAGGGAGAGAGTCTTTACCGCCTACTCCTTTTCTTTTTGCGAATACAGACTAACACGGCTGTTACTCTGATACCGCCTACTTGAGGATCTGACTGGATTGAAATGCTAACATTGGCCTGTAAGAGAAATAAGCTCCTGGGAAGTCTGGGAGAGGATGTTCAGCTGACTGGCACAATCCTATTGCTGAGGCACAGGGATGCTGCTTAGATCCTTACTGGTTTGGCGACCAAGCCCTAAGGCAGGGCAGAGAAGAGGTGTAAACGTAGAAGCTTTATTAAGTACATGTCAACCCCCCGCTTTCTCCTCCCTCCTCCCGCGCGCTGCAGGGATTGAAAGAGAAAGAGGAAAGGATATTAAAAAAAAACTTTAATTAGTTTTATTTAAACTCACTATTTACATCTAACTCTAGCTTGTCCCCCGAGAAGTGCTGACCTGCCCATGTGGAGTGCTATACCCTCCCCCACAGCAGCTGAGTCTGGAAATGAACTTGGCTGTTGAGTCACAAGGGAGTGGGGTAAGGAGAAAGGGAGAAGTGCTGTCACATCCAGGCTAACGTGGATCCTGCCGCCCTCTGCTTGAGCCGGGGATAATCTCTGACTTCCAGCGTCAAGAAGTTATCGTCGTCCAAAACTCGGATACCAGGACAGCCTGGGGTTGCTTTGATGGGGCTTTATTGTCTCTGTGCATATGCTGCTTACGTGCCACTTGTGTTCGTATTTCCGGGGGTGGGGTGCGGGGGTGGATGTCAGACCATCTGTGTTCATCCCTAGAGCACCTAGTGTGAGAGACCAGGAACTGCCTCTCCGAAATGATCGCTGACTCCCAGTGGTGCCTTGAAGCTATGGTCTCTGCAGTTCCATGCAGGGTGTAGCAGATCATCTTGCCTTGGAATTCCAACTCTTGGCCACAAAGGCACACAAGAGCTTCTGCCCTGCTCCGGACCCAGGGGACGCCAGTGTCCCTGGAAAATGAGCAGGACAGGCCTGGATGGCAGCAGAGCGACTGCCTGGGATCCAGGAAAGCTCTGAAGCCTTCAGCCAAAGCCAGCAGCCAGGTTTCTTAGAAAGATGTCACTGGATAGGAGAGCCCTTTAAACAGGGTCACTCTGGCAGCCCAGCGAGCTCCTGTATCTGCTCTCATTGCCTGCCTAGCACACAAGCTGGACGCACGTAACAGTTATCAGGGACCCCCTTCTGCATTCACGGGTTGTACCACGCCTTACAATTTGTCTTCTGTGCAGCAGCCGCCGGGGCTGTTTCAGATCCTGAAACCCCCCACCGAACACGAGGGGCCATTTGATTGCCGTCCCTGCTCCGCTCAAGCCTCCCCGGCCACGGGTTGTGCAGTGCCTCAGCACCCGTTCTCAGACACAGCCGCACTGAGCGTTACAGACTCCTGCTGAATGGCTGCCGCTGCCATGCTGATGGCTTCCTCCAGGCTCTGCTGCTCTTCCAGCTACAAGAGGAGACACACGAATGAATGGTTTCATTCTCCCAAACGTGCTAACTGAGTCGATCTGTATTTTACCAGGACAGCCCGGGGCAGAATGAGATGCAAGGGGGCTGGGGTGCGGTAGGAGAGGAGTTGAGGAACATGGGTGCAGAGAAGAGAGGAATACTCAGTGCTAGGGCAAAACAGAGGGGAAGGAATACGGGTGCTGGGAAAGGACAGACATAGATAGGTGAGAGGAATACAATCGGTGGGAATGGGTGCAGAGTAAGACGACACACAGAAAAGGGGGTGCAGTGGGGAGTAATGGAGCGCTGTGTGATCAGGAGACTGCTGTGAGTGAGGCAGGCAATACCCCAATACCTCAAAAGGGGGAAGAACACGGGTGATGGGGAAAGGCAGATAACAGAAATAACAATAGACGTTACTGAAATATTACAAGGAAAGTTACCAGGACAAGGCAGGTGGGAGCTGAGTACACAGGTGGACACAGAAAACAGATGGGAGTTAAAAGGAAAGAACACTGAGGAGAGGGACACAGAGGCAGCCATGAAATCCAGGTGCTGAAGCAAGCACCTTGAGCAGGTCTGAAGTAGATGTGAGCGGGGGGAGGGGGAATCTGAGCAGAGTGACTGCACAGAAGCAAAGCTCAGCCCTGGACAGGGTGTCACATGGTACCTGCACTGCAATATGAGTGCCGCAGGCAGTTGCTAGCAGCGCCACTTGCTGGTGATGGAGGGATGCGATGGCTGACCCTTCAGACATCACTGCCCCCGCGGTGACTATTGTAACCTGGAAAACAGACAACCAAATAAATTATATGCCCCCAAAGGCCTGCTCAAGCCCAGAAGAGTCCTGAGTAAGCAGAAAGAAGCCCCTACCGGCTGTGTCTCAGTCCCATCCGCACTGACCATGGTGACGGTGTGCGTGCCGGAAGCTGCGAGGTCTTCCTGTGGCATTGTGATGGTGCCACTCTGCGTTACCATGCTGATGGCACTGCCCAGTGCCTGTAAGTCCTCGTGGGACAGACTGACCTGTGACGAGAAAACAAATGGTCAGCCATTGAAGGGTTAACAAGGCACAACTTGCACCCAGGTGGGTTTGCAAGAGGGCTGTCCTGCTGGACAAAGAGGATACCGTGCGGTACCAGATGCCCCTCTGTCCGCCCCCCTTCTGGATCCCACTTTGCTTTTCTCTAGTGCTTCCCATGCAAGACCTTAAGCAATTGCTGAGCTTGGTAGCTCATCTCCCATGAAGAAGAGAAGGACCATGACTCCATTGTCCAGATGCATGACCCAATGCACAGAGAGGTGAAGTGACTTGCCCAAGGTGACATACAGTCAGTGGCAGAATCAGGACTAGAACCCAGGAGTCCTACTCCCGGTCCCCAGCTCTGACCATTTGACCTCATCTCCCTCTCACTTTAAGCATCTTCTGCCATGCTCATGAGGGGCAGTTAGTTAATTTTCTGTGGCAGCCTCGTAAGCAAATTGAGGAGCTATTCTTAGCAGCTACTTCCTGAGCCCTGTGCTGCAGAAACTGGCTTCCACATTTAGTCCTCAAGCCCTGCTGCAGAAGGCTCTGTTTGATCAGCAAGGGGGACATGGCCAGTGGTTACACGGAATGTAATTTAAATCGCAAGCAAAACACAATCCAAATCCAGCCAACACCAACAGAGACTGAAAGCTGCTACCACCAGATGAGCGCTCAGTGGGCAATGGCAAATGTCTTTGGTGAGTCTCAGACAGCTCCCATAGGACAAATAAAGCACCTTCTTAACAGCATTCTCAGCAGAGGTCAAGGAGACTGAAACCTTCTTTGCCCTCCATGTCAAAACTGACGCATGAAGGCAGGGACGTTTGGCGGAAGCTTGAACTGGTTTTGCCCAGGCTGCACCAGATTGATGGTTACAGCTCGCTGCTCTCCCGCATCTTTCAGCAGCACGGGACTCAGACAAAAATGAACCCTAAACTCAAAGCTAAGATGAAGCCCGGCCCACATCACACACCCCGATGCGAGCGAGCGACCGACCACGTCTATCTAACGGTAAAGGAAAGGCCCCAACAGCTGTCCAAGAGGACGGAGAACGTGTGTGGCTGTTGGAGGCAGTGACCAGCTCTGTCAGCTGCACCCTGAATTCTAGAGGGCCCCCTGGTCTCTGTACCTGCTGTGTTCCATCCTGAGAGATAAGTGAAACCTGGGTAGGTACGCCATCCTCCTCCTCCTCCTCCTCCGAAAGGAAAGCAATGTGCTGGCGCTTCAGTGCGGGGCCCCTCTCTGCAGCAGCTGGGCAAACAGGAAAGGAAGCGCCAGTGAGAAGGGCAGCATCAGGATGTGGCTCTGTGTCTATGACACTGGGATCTGCCTGCTCTCTGAAGGGATAGGACTGTGCAACAGATAAGAGCATGGGATCATAATGACAATGGCACAAGGTGGGTCTGGAAGGTGGGGCTCAGTCCGAGTGGCTGCGGGCCTAGGATGGGGGCTCCCCTCCAGAACTGGATATGAGCGAGGGGAGGGGGCTGCAGATCCAGGCTAGGGGGCTTATTCTTCCCCCATAACACAGAGCTGGGTATGAGCGAGGGGAGGGGGCTGCAGGCCCAGGCTCGGGGGGTTCAGTCTCTTCCCCTCCCTGCACAGAGCTGGGTGTGAGCGAGGGGAGGGGGCTGCAGGCCCAGGCTGGGGGGCTCATTCTCCCCCATCTCCCGCATAGAGCTGGGTGTGAGTGAGGGGAGGGGGCTCCAGACCCAGGCTGGGGGGCTCAGTCTCCTCCCCTCCTTGCACAGAGCAGGGTGTGAGCGAGAGGAGGGGGCTGCAGGCCCAGGCTGGGGGGCTCATTCTCCCCCCATAACACAGAGCTGGGTGTGAGCGAGGGGAGGGGGCTGCAGGCCCAGGCTGGGGGGTTCAGTCTCTCCCTTTACTGCACTGTCTAATCCGAGCCTGGTCTGGGCTGCAGGAGGACGTGGCCTGCACCTTCCAGCTGCTGCTGTTCGTAGAGCGCCTGCTCGCTCTCCTCTGTAGCCTCCAGCTCTCCGTGGGCGCTGCGCTTGTGCATGGCCAGCGTGGAGGTCTGGCGGTAGGTCTTCCCGCAGTTGTTGCAGGTGTAGGGCTTGCAGTGGGTGTGGACCACGTGGTGCTTGTACAGACTGGAGTACTCAGTGAAGCGTTTCCCGCAGCCCGGCACAGTGCACATGTACGGCTTCTCGCCTAGGACGGGGAGAGAGGTGGTCGTCACGTGACAGGGTGGGGCCATAACAGCACTAGGCATGCTGCCAACGTTGGAGTCTGCCCAAGCATTACATTCATCCGCACCCTGCCAAGGGGCAGGGTAGGGATTCACCCCATTTCATATGGAAAACCAAGGCACAGAGAAGCCAGTGGATTTGGCCAAGGTCACCGAGTGAGTCAGTGGCAGAGCCAGGAACAGAATCCATTAGTTCTGCCTCCCAGTCCTGGGCTCAGACCACGCCTCTGGGAAGCATTTTCCAGGCAGATCTCCCTCCACTCTGCACAGCCTGATGCATCTCTCTCAGACACGTGGATCTGTAGAGCCTTTGCTACCTTTATGGAGTGATTTATTTGTCCATTTTACAGGGGAGCAGTGGGCTACAGAACCTCAGCCCCTCTGCAGTTAGCTACTAGAGTTTAAAAAGGTAAGAGCGCTCAGCTCCCACGCTTTCAGGCATCAAGTGACAGAAAGTCATTGTCAGGAAGGGAGCTTTTCACCTGCACTGCACATGACACAGTAAAACCGTGCAGGCCCATAACAGACGGTTGCTTTGTCCTCCTCTTATCACCACAGCGGGAAGCAGGATACTGGAGTTGGTGGAACAATAAACTGGCCCAATAAGGCAAGTCCTATGACCTTCACTGCCTCACCCACCCTCAAAACCTGGAAAGGGGGAAATCTGGCCAGGCGATAGAAATCTATGGAACTGGACAGGCAGTGCCGGCAGCGCCGTCACTTGGCTCTGGAATCAGTGGCCTTTCCTACAGGGGGGCGTTATACCCTCTCCCGCCGTTTACCGGTGTGAATTCTCATGTGGTTCTTATAGTTGGTGGCACTCGTGAAGCCTCTCCCGCAGTCGGGCTCGGGACACGTGTACGGCCGCTCCCCCGTGTGAGTCCGGATGTGGACCTTGCGGATGTTGGAGGTGGTGAACGAGCGGCCGCAGCCTTCAAACGGGCATTTGAAGGGACGCTCACCTTCATCGACAAAAAGAAGAAAAGCAGGGTAGGGCTTCTGCCAGCCAGGCCGACCTTCGCTCCCCACAATGCCCTGGAGTTTGAAACCGCGACCGCATCCCCGCCACCATGTCTGTTACACTGAAGAGTCCCTCCACTCCAAGGCCCGAGGGCATTCGGAGAATCCAGCTGCACTGTGCACGAGAATAAGCAGAAAGGGCGGGCTGCAAGGCAAACACAACGGCTTCATGCTTTTGACAGGTCGTCTTCATATGCCCCCCAACCTAATGCTTGACAGTGTCTATCCCCCGAGAAAGCTCTCTTTCTACTAGGCGAGTTTAGTGCTAAGACGACAGCACAGCCGGGGCAGCACACCAACGTGCATCAGCTCTGCAGGGACTCCTTAGCACAGGAGGGAAGCAAAGTCTCCATGGTCTATTCAGTCCTCCCTGACGAGGCTGCCAATTGCAGACATGGTCTGTAGGAAACAAGCTAATGCCCCAAGCGCCTTCCACTGTATTTTTTGTTATAATGCATCAGACCACAAAGCTGAAGTTCACGGTGCTTTTGTCCGTCTCAGTTTGACATCAGTGCAGCACTTCGGGGAAGGATCTACCAGCTGTCTGTTACAGTCACATTGTTCACACTTGTGTGTTCTTTCCCTGACCTGTGTCTGTCCCATCTGTTTAGACCAGTGGTTTTCAAACTGGGGTCTGCAGCCTATGTCTAAAATTTCCAAAGGGGTCTGTGCCTCCATTTGAAATTTTCTGCAAATGCAAATGAAAAAAGGTTGAAAACCACTGGTTTAGACAGCATTGCCTCATTGTTTCCTTGTACTCCCATTTGTCTATATCCACCAGCTGTCTCTCGCCCTGTACTTAGATTGTGAGCTCTCTGGGGCAGGGACCGTCTTTCTGCGTTTGTACAGCACCTAGCACAATGGGCTCCTGGAGACTACCATAACACACCTAATGAACAATAATCAAGATGGACACGTGCTTCCTTGTCGTCAAGACCTTCAGACTGGGGAGGACTGAGCTCAGACCTCTTGCTATGTCGCAGTGCAGCCCACCTGTGTGTGTGCGGATGTGTTTCTGCAGGTCCCCAGAGGTTTTGAAGGCTTTGCTACACATGTCCTCGGGGCACTTGTACGGCTTCTCACCAGTGTGCGTTCTCACGTGGCTCTTCAGCCCGTACCCTGCAAGGGAAGAGGTCACAGGAAATTCGTGTTGCAATCTGCTGCAAGTAGCATGGGAACATATGGACCACCACTCACTCCGTGGATTGTCAAAGCTCTGTCCTGTGAGGTCAAGGGATGGAACACCTGGACTGCCTGGAAACAGGTTCCAATCCCAGCAGGGGCCATTTAGTCCTTCACCCTTCCAAGTTAGATAAACTGAGTTTCAAGCAGTTTACAATGAGGAGGGAGAGGAGAGAAAGAGTGTCTTAGTAACGGGGCCTTAAAAACTGAGCTTCCCCAGAACAACAAAACTGGCAGCCTCAGGAGTGAGATTCATGTGCACAGGACAGTTTTTCGGCAGGTGATCTACAACCATTACCTGTAGCAAATGCTTTCCCACAGCTCGGGAAGTCACACCTGTACGGCCGATCGCCCGTGTGAGCTCGCTCGTGCACCTGGAGAGAGGGAGAAGGGACAGACCGTGCAGCCAAGACTTAGGTGGACTAGAGGGAGCAGCAGCATGTGGAGTTCTGGGGGAAGGAGCATCCTTGAGACTCTCCAGCTGCTTTGCCACCTACATTCCAACCCGCCCATTCTCACACCAGTCAGACGCAGGGTTCTCGTTTACCTCCAGTGCTAAGCTACCGGGTAGCAGCTGTGTGCGGTTAGGCCTGGTCTAGGCTAGGATAGTGAAGACATTTTAAACCCCTAGGTGACAGGGGATATTGGTTTTTAATAGTCATTAGCCAGCTGGGGTGAATCCTAGGCTTCCTGCTAGGGCTCACCTCAACCAACTAACACGTGGTAAAAATACAACTCATGAGCTAACACGTTTTTACAATACAGCTTTTACCCTACGTTGTTTGCAGTATTGTTGTAGCCATGTTGGTCCCAGGATATGAGAGAGACAAGGTAGGTCAGGTAACTTCATTTCAAGGGACTGCCTCCAACGTGCATTACACCTTCTTAGCAATCTGACCAAGCTTGTATTTAGCTCAAACATCCTTCTTTCTTGCCCAGACCTGAAGAGCTTTGTGTTGCTAGAAAGCTTGTACATCCCACCAAGAGAAGTTGGTCCAATAAAAGAACTTTTATCCCAGCCCAGATAAGACCTTATACAATTGCTGTGTTCTACTTCAAGCTACATGCTGGATAGCAGGACAACAAGTGTTTCTAATGCTTAGATAGGATCTAGATCCCGCTCATTGCTGCAAAGGACACACTGATTGCCATCAGCTCTGCTTTGAAAGCACTGCAGCTCAGCAGTCAAAGTTACAAGCGTCAATTGTCAGGACGAGGTTCCCCCTTCCTCTAAACCCCTCGAGGCTCCTCATCTCTTCTCATGTGGATATTCTCAAGACACAGCCTTCCTCCAGGTGACAAGCCCCATCCCTCTGGCTCTTGACAGTTGGATGCACCTCCCAAAATGGCCACAGAAAGTCATCACAGAGTGCCATGCTCCTTACACAGGGATCCTGGCCTTTTCCATCATGGGGCCAAGTTTGAGTGTCTCAATCCCCTGCATGGGAGCACTGGGAGCCGCTATTATAGCAAGGAGTGGTCCTCTGGATGGAACTTTGGGTGTCAGTGCATTAGCTGGCTTACCTTTAAATGGTGGGCTGTGGTGTAGAGACGGCCGCAACCTTTGTAACCACAGCGGAAGGCTCTGTCACCAACCTGCTGCCCCTTCCCGTTGCTGCGCATCTCCTCTTCCCGCAGATCCTGCCAAGAAACACAGTGAGGCTAAGCCTAAAGAATCATCACAAGAGACCTTGCAAGGCCAGCATGAATTTACCCCTGCACCCTCATCTTGTACCCTGATCCCACTGGAAAATACATCTCAGGTACATACAAATGTACAGCAACGCATATACAGGGGAGTCAAGAGGAGCGGGAGTCACGATTTTTGGGCTCCATTTCCCAGCTCGCTGGGTGATCTTCGGCAGGTCACTTCACTGCTCTGTGCCTCAGTTTACTCATATGTAAAATATGGCTCACAATATTTACTAGCCTTACCCCGGAGTTGCAAGGTTTCATTAATTAACAGTTTGCAAAGTGCTTTGAAAATCTCTGATGAAAGGTGCTACATGAGAGCTGAGGGTTACTCAGATGATTATCTACCATATCTCATGCTGAATAAAGATCTCAGGTTAATTTTCAGCCTTGAAAAATTCTACTGGCCTCTTTGCCTACCATAAGCCATTCACTGACAAGGGGATTGAATATCGTTAGCTCTCATTGCTCACGGGGGACAAGTAGATTTTGTGCCTGGGCTAGTACATTTTTAGGATGAAATTGCAAGTCTTGCTAGATGTATGATCCACAACATTCATATGCTGAAAAAGCCCAGAAGAAAACAGCTCTATAAAGAGGGGAGATCAACAAAAATAGCCATACTAGAAAAAAGATGAGCCATTAAACTGGTTAAGTCAAACAAGGCACACTTACGGCTCCCTCCTCAACCCAAACCTGAGAAGTGGTGGGCTGGCAAGATAGTGAGATGTTCCTTTGAATCAGCTCAGGCTAAGTACAAACCTGGGAAGGGGCTTTGTTCGAAACCTCATTCTTCAAGTGGCTGCTGCTATTCACTCGCTCTTCCTCCTCAGAGACCTGCAAGAGGAGAGACCGTAGCATTTGCTCATGCCCATTTGCAGAGCACAGAACAGGTGAGCCATAACCAAGCAATGAGACATTCACACCCGCAGAGCGCAGCCGGGCTGCTATTTTTTAGACACTACAGCTGCTGTTACTGGTGACGGAATATCTTGTCGCATTGGCATAGTGTGCATGTCTGTGGAGCCAATCTTTGCCTACTTCAAGGCTGCCTTGGTAAATTGCTGGGACTCTGAAGACCATTTCCAAAAATAAAATGGAGTTGACTGCAGCTGCTCACATGTTTAATATAAAGGCAAACTGCATGATGACTACAGGTCCCTGCACCCAATACTTCATATTAAGGCCACACAAATTAAGGTGGAGCACTGCATACTGGGACTGGTAATCTCCACAACCACTTGGATCAAGCGGGCACATTTGGGATTTAGCAATGTTATGGGTCTCATGGCCATATTAAAAATCTTGGTGTGCTACGTTGGTCATATCAACCAACAATCCCTTTATGAAGAGAAACATGCATCACTGATTACTTCTATTGGCAAACATTAAGAGTGCGTATTGCTCAGACAATCACAATTTCTGGGCTCCATTAATTGTAATTAAAGCAGGAAAGTCTGTAGTTTGTGGAAGGGAGAGAGAAAAATTAACAGTGAACTTAAGTGCCTGCTTATGAGTGCAGGATTTTACCACAGAAACAAAGGCTGGGACTTAGAGAGCCTGTGAGTTGCTTTAAGTTGCTGGTGAAATTTGCAGCTCATCAGGAATATAAAGCAGGTTCATCGGTCCTAGAAACATATTCTCACAGTATCTTATACTTCTAGAACACTTTCCATCCAGAAGAATCACATATGCTTTATAACTATACATTTCATCTGCCACTATAATGCAGCCACTTCTAGAAGAAGAAGAAGATTATATCCAATTGAAAGTATAAAGGGAATTTAGATGGACAGAATGAAATTACATACAAGTGGCCAGGGGAAAAGCACAAAAGCAATGAAACAAAATCCAAGTTGTACAGAGATCACGGCATTTCATTGCTCTTTCCGCAGCTGCATTTCTTTTCTTTATCCTCCCACATCCTCAGGTCCATAGACAGAAAACTGGTGGACTCTCTCTCTTGGTCTTGTGCTAGTCGGTTCAGGCTTCTAAGTGTCCTAGTGATCGATTTGGCTTCTTTCTTTATTGTTCTGTGTAATGTTTCTCTAAGTCCATCTTTTTCTTACCAGATGTGATGCTTTAGGTTGGTTTGCTCTACTTAGAATTTCTGATGTTCTAAGAAACTCTTCCCAATAGACTCTGATGAACTTCCACAGGCATTTATATTTTGGAATCAATTTCTGTTGTAGATTTCCATGACCCAACTCCATAAAGGACGACAGACATGATGCCAGTGTTAAAAATTCATACTGGTGTGTCACTGCCTACGATGCTACTTTTCCAAATCTTTATGAAATCCAAATATTTATCCAAAGTTTCTGAAAGTTGTTTGCTGCTTTAGATATTTGTTGCTTGAAATCTAGCATGTCACCATCACTGCACGTCTCATGCCCTAGACAAATAAAATGACTCACTTTTTCTAGTGTTTCTTCGTCTATTCTAAAAGTTATTTTTAGGAAATTGATAGCAATTTCCCGCCCCCCCCCCCCTTTGTTCATGAACAAACCAACTTGTTTCACTCTGTCTGAGAAAAGGTGCGTCTTTTCTTCCATTAAGCAATGTGTTGAGCTAAGAAAGACAGTGTCATCAACAAAAATGATGTAATCCAATTGTGCTTTATCATTTGTCCATAAAATTCCTCAGTTGCCTTCTGCAGTCACTTTCTTCATGATACCATGACCAGTGCAAACAATAGTGGGGACGTAACACACCCTTTCCTTACTCCAGTTGCCACTGCAAACTGTTGGCTGATGGTGTCACCATCTCTGACTGCACATTTGGCCTTATCATATAGAGCCTTGATTATTCTAATCATTGTTGCTGATATTCCATAATATATGAAAGACGGTTTCTGTGTCCATTGTCAAAAACATTCTTGAAATCTAACATTTTTTAATCACAAGAGGTGCTTGCCACTCTACCTGAGAACAATATGGTTTGCAAATAACAATGGACTAAAACCTGCTTGTTCCTCTCTGAGTTGAGGGTCCATTTGTTCTTGGCAAGTTCCAGGACAATCTTACACATGATTTTCCCAGATACTGAAAGCTGATCCCTCTCCAGTTATTGCAGTTGGTAAGGTCATCCTTCTTTGGCAATATTACAATGAGCCTCTCTTTCATGGGTTGGGTTCTTTTCTTCATTCCATATTCCATTAAAAAACACAAGGAGATCCTGGAGGGCTGTTTCATCATTTGCTTTAAGCATCTCTCCAGTAATGTCACCTTCTCCAGCTGCTTTCCCATTTTTGAGTTTACTGACGGTTTTTCTAACCTTTTCCATTGTATAGACAATGCACATCAATAACGAGCTCTAGTGGTAGGTCCTTCAGTCTATTTAAAACAGCCAGAAAATGTTCTGCCTATCTTTTTCTTTGTTATTTTGTGTTGAGTTTTTCCATTTGCATTTTTAATAGGGTTTCCAATATTGCTCAAGTTCCCTGTTCGTTGTTTGATTGATTGTCTTGTACGAGGTTGGCATCTTCAGCCTCTTGACATTTTCTATCAATTTTCCCTTTTATTTCTTCTTAGCACTCCTTTTTACCTCTCTGTCTAGTGCTCTGCAGTCTTCTTGCCACTTGCTTGTCTATTCATGTCTCATGATTCAAATTTTGCTTTGCACTTCTCTTTTCCACTGCTGCCCAAGTAGCATTGCAAATAGATTCTTCCCCTTAATATTTCGTTATAGAACTCTCTTTGCACTTTCTAGATAGCACACACTGATGTTTTCCCACAGAGTATCAGTCTGAGTTTTCTTCAGTTCACTCCATCAGAACACTGAACCCGCTCTTAAGTTCAAGCTAAAAAGCATTTTTTGTGTTTGGGTCTTTTAATTGCGCGGTCTTCTTTTAACCTTCACCATCCTCTTTACCTTGATCTTCAATTTAGCAATACAAAGGTTATGATCACTGCCCACATCTGCTCCCCTGCACAAATGTCCATCTGTCAACGAGCTGCAAAACGTTCTTGACATGCAGAGGTGATCTATATGGTTTCTGTAGTATTATCTGGGGAGTTTCAGGTCACTTTATGAATTTCTTTATGAGAAAACATTGTTCCACCTACCACTAGGTTGTTCACGCTGCAAATTTCTACTAATCATGCACCATTTTGGTTCATGTCCAAATCCCTGCCACACTTGCCTATAACTTTGTCTGACCCACTATCGTTACTTCTACCCTTTGCGTTAAAATCACCCCGTTGCTATGATTTCATACTTTGGGACCTTGGTTTACACATCCTGTAACAGATCATAAAAAGCATCTTTTTCCTGATCTGGCTTTTCATTGGTTGGTGCTTCATTTGCAGCGAATTAAATGTAAATAGCCCAACGCAGAGTGGAAACCCAGGAGCAGCACCACGCCTATAGCTAGGTACCTCCCTGCATGTGTCAGCTAACAGAGGGGGTGGGGAACGGTATTCCATAAGACCAATGGGAGCCTTTAAATGTTCATTAACAGTATTATGGGACCATTAAAAGCCCATCTTAACATCAGTAGCTACATTCCCACAAGAGTACCGTGCAATTTCTCTTCTAAAAGTCTGCACTTTCACTGAGAAGCTGGTATACAGAAGTGCCAGGCAGTTGTGGTTACTTAACTCCCTGATCTGGTCTGGGAATCAGCTCCTCCCCACCAACCAATCAGCCATGATGCCAGACCATAAAAGGAGTGCGGCATCCTTACCTTGTTGGCATATTGCTTGAGAGCATTTATGGTATCAGCATCAAAGGTGTCATCTTCCTCCTCCCCAGCCAATTCCTCCAGCCCTGTTTCTGCCTGCACGGCCAGGATGGTGCTACCAGCTGGCATGACAACAGGACGATGTATGTAGGCAGTGGAGCCATCCTCCAGCTGGACCTCTTCCAGGGCATTGGCATCATAACCCTCTGGAGGGGACAACAAAAATCAAATGCTGTAGTCAAGCTGATAAGTGCTTATTAACAATTGCTACATACCTATTGGCACAGGAAAATGTAATCCTGGCATTTCCTAACCTTTGAAGCTTGATTTTCCAAATTTCATGTTCTTTTAACTTAATTTTTGTGTGTGTAATTATTCTGTACAGGAGAAGCAAGCACTCTTAAAAAGGCACATTATTACCCCATCAGTGCTGTGGAGGAAAAATTCAGTGGACCCAAGTAGGCCTAAAACTTTGGTGAAGCTAACTGTGTATATAAAGCATAAAAAAAGAGCGTGAAAAATGCCATTGTAAGGCAGAGCTTAAAAAATGTTAACTGCAAAAGAACACCTGTCAATAACAAAAAAAAGCTTGTTTTGCTATATTCCAAATAAGGTAATTAAAACAAAAGTATGTGTAATTTGTCTGTGGTTTTAAGCTTTAAAAAGCTGTGTGTGCTTTGCATCGGGGGGCAGCTACTTAAAGCTGTTACCCCCCGGTGATTGTAATCAATAAAGGAGCCTCGGGCTTGGTTCTAATCCAAACACAACACGGGGTTAAATTTTTTCCACCACAGTACCCATTATCAGTCTGTGGCTATTAATATTTATCCATTCACAATAGTAAAGATGACCTTTTTTATTTTATGGACCAACAATAATTCCCTGTGTTGCAAGCTCTGCTAGAAGGTAAGAGTCTTGAGCCAGTTCTGCACCCTTCTCTTTCTGTTGGGCCATAACCCACATCAGAGCTAGAGATGATGACTAAGCCAATAACCTCAATTTATTAAAAAACATGCAGAGTTAGCAGGGAAAGTTTTAAGAATCCTTGGTTAAAGGTTGATCCAAGTGAACCTGATAGATTTTTATGAGTAGCAACAGAATGTGGCCAGAATGTGGCTTTCACATTGTGTTTCTGTTGATGGTACGGTCACATCTGGATTTCCTACACCTGACATCACACGGGCTACATTCTTAGAAACCCGCAACATTTTGTTTAATTAGATGCTTGACCCTGGGAGAGGATGGACGAATTAATAATTACCTTTAGGTGTGTTGTGTATGTAAGCCATGCTGCCATCTTCCAACACCACTTGCTGCCCATCTTCAAAAGCTATAGACTCTGTAAAGCAACACAACCCATAGACACCAGAGTGAGGAATGTCATGTCTGGATCTCAGAGTCAATTTGCTCAATTAACCATACAAGAGCACATATAAGGCTCAGTTCAAAAATGTCCTGCTCATTCTTAAAACCTGCCATGGACTTGCCTGAACTACTCCCTACAGCACTCACCACTGCAGGAAATGAGCGTCTCAATCATTAGTTAATTTATTCTCCCAAAATCCCTGTGAGATGGGGAAATGAAACGATCCCCATTTTACAGATGGGGAACCGAGGCACACAACAATTAACTGACTTGCCCAAGGTCATACAACAAGTTTTAGGTCAGATAATAGAGCCCCAGTATCCTGATTCCCACTCCAGTTAGCATCCTCTGTCTCTAATTCCTTTTATTTATTTAGCAGCCAACTTCTCTCTGTTCCTTTACAATACCTTATCATAGTTGGTGCAAGGTTCCTATCCTCTATAGCTCCCATCACGTGAAACAAATTCCCTTCCTCTCTTAGCTGTGTTAGTATCATCTCATTTCAAATCCAAGAGGAAAACATATCTATTGATGACCCAAGCTATGGGGCTTCTATCACTTTCCTGGGGAGACTATTCCAGAGTTTAATATAGCTAATAGTTTACAAAGAGTTCATGTCAGACTGTTCAGGGATAAACGTATAGTGCCCTAATGTTGTTTTTAATTCACATGGACACGGAGGCTATGTATAAAGACACACAGTGAAGTGAACTTATCAGATTTGTGATCAGACAGATACAGACTGTTGTAGAGAGCACTATTTTAACCTGCATCTGTTTACATCAGCAGCAAATCTGGCCTCAGATGAGTTTACCACATATTTCACAGGAAGTCACATATTATAGAAAAAGCATCTATTTTTTCATTCAGCACTAAAACAATAGGTAGGGGGAATAAAGCGCACACGCAGATGGACTCCTTGAGGCTAGAATTTAGAGATGGGATCTAATTGTCAAGGAGATCAGCCTTGAGTCACACCGGTAACATCTCCCCAGCAAAGTAGGGATACATTCCAAATGCCACCTGAGTTCAACTCATCCTCACCTTTCTGGACTGTCACTTGATGGATGTAAGCTGTCGTCCCATCCTCAAGCTCAATCACTTGCCCTTCAAGCAGCTTCTCTCCTGCAACAGTGTGAAAAGAAAACCATCATAGCTGACTGCAGTACTGATAAACTTTCCAGCACACAGGATTGTTCCCCTTTGTTCAAAGCCTTTTGGTATTTCTCCTAAAGAGAAATAATCTCATGGGGTCACAGTCACCAGATGAGGCCCTTATTTTATCAACCCCTATTTGCATTCAGAACCATTAGTAATGGGGACACTTATGAATACCATAGAGAAGAGCAAACCTCCTTTTCCTACGTTGTTTGAATGGAGGAAACAGTCTAAGGCAATCTCAACCATCATTTATTTACAGGGTCCAGGATTTTTTAGCCAGCTCTCTTTGCCATGTAAACAAAGAGAAGTAAATGGAACAAAAATGCTCTAGCAAATACCACTAGGGCTTAAACCAGCAACCGATGGGGCCTCTTAATGGCATAAATGAGGGACTGAATGCTTATTTTTCTTCACTTGGTCAAGGACCAATTCTTGTAAAAATTTACAGGTCCTGAAGCACTAATTGCCTCTACCCTTGGCAGGTTGTGAGAAATGGAACCTTACAATCATATAATTAGGATTACCATCTTGCTTCTGAAATACATTTCCAGTTGTGACATTTTAGTAACCTAGGAAAGCCCATGCTACTTTCAGAGGGTGCAAAGCATTTGGGTCGAGACCCTCGGGGATCTCAAGCTAGGGACTGCTAACCTGGGTATTTTTAAGTTATGTCAAAGATGTCTAGAGTATATGGATAAGCACACCCTTTTTAGCATTTATATAAATCTAATAAAGAAAGAAACTTGGTGAATCCAAGTGGAAAAGAAAGCAAGATGGTAATCAGAAGAACATGACTTGCCAGATTTACCAGAACTATAAGCATGTATTGTATGCCATAGGATGACACACATCCATGAGATGAAACATTCCTTTATCACACTTTTGGTTTGTTAATTGTGAGATTTCTGACCTTATAGCTTTCTTCTGTATAGCAGGTCTAAAGAACAAATGCCAGATCTCTGATCAGTGTAATTTTCAATCCCTGCTTCAATACTCCTATAGCTCATTTCTATGTTTTCAGATAGGAGGCATGAAACTACATCAATGACCTTGACTCAGCGCAAAGCTACCAGACAGCAGAAAGGTCAGGGCCCCCTTGACTTTCTAAAATGTAGCTCAGACAGGACCCCCAGATGTAAGTCTGGATCCCTGGGGTATTTATATAGATGACATGGAGCTACTAAACGCTCTTAATCTTCCACCAGATCTAGGGCAACTCCTTAGAAAAGCTGCTATTAGCGTTAGTTGGTATTAGTAGGGGAAAGTAGGTAGTGCCCAGACGCAGGGCCCAGTCAGTATTGTACAGCTCCTAGCACATGAACACCCCAAACACAGATGTAGACACAGTCCCTATGAAAATCACTCAGAACACTGCAGTACCACAACGGCATGAGATAGTGTTTGGAACTATTATTCTTGCATTTAACAAAAATAGGGAGGTGGGGGTTGTATCTGGTTCGAACCTCAAACCACCTTAAATCAATCAATAATACCTGACTATTGCCAGGCTCCAGTGAATGACCAGGGAAAGAAACTCTGCCACAAGAACTAATCCTATCTGCATTTAAGAAGGTTCATTGTAAACAGAACTATAAAAGTATGTGGAAATGACATACCCAGTAGGAGACCATTATATCTTCGGACCAAGAAAAGTAGGCCTGCTGTTAAGTAATACTTCTCATTTGTTTACTTCTTTATTAATAGTGTTTTTAAATTATAGATTTGATCAAAGCAGACATCAATTGTGTTCCACTTATACACTTGTTGACCAGTTAAAATACAGAATGAGGTTCTCCAGGCAGCATATCAAAACTGGAAATAACGAAGGAAAATCAGAAATGGAGGACTATGTGAACTAGGGCTGCCTTCTTCTACTGATCAAAGGATCACTAAGGAAATTTTTCTCAATAAGGAAATGTTATGTTCTGCCAGAAGTCATTCTCCAGGAATGTAGAAATGCTGGGTGGTATATTAATTCTTTCAAATAAACAGCTCTCATTCAAATGAGTAGGGAAATTATGTAATCATAGAAATGTAGGGCTGGACGTTACCCCGAGAAGTCATCTGAGGCAGGACCAAATAAACCTAAACCACCCCGACAGACTTTGTCCAATCTGTTCTTTAAAACCTACAATGATGGGGATACCACAACCTCCCTTGGAAGCCTGTCAGAGGACATGAGCAATAATGAAAATAATCGTACTTTGGATTCATTCTGCTCTTCTCATGTGAGGATTTCAATTAGCTAAGCTTCAGAACATGCCAGCGGGCGAGGTATTATCACCCCCATTTTACAGATGGGAGAACTGAGGGACAGAAAGACAGGAAACTTGCTTGGGGGTCACACAGTAGATCAATGGAAGAGAATCCAGGAGTCCTGACTCAGAGTGCCTGCTCTAACTAAAATACACAGTTATTCATCGCTTTAAAGAAGAGAAGGTTTTCTGCAATAATCACTGCGGTGCCTGGATGTACATCTGGTGCAGCACCTTTACCTTTGGGCCAAAGGTTTGATTCAAACCCAGTGCTGACATTATAGAGCAGCAGGTATGATGTATATTATAAAGAGATGCCATGTTTCATCGGAGAGTTAAGCTGAGATCTCTTGTACCCATCCTTTGTGGCTCTTTGGGCGAAGACACACATCCTGCAGCTATTTCTGAAAAAAGTGGGGGACAATCCTAATGTCCTGGCCAACAAGGTACATTAATAAAACAGGTTCTAATGGTGCAAATCAAACGGAATGAACATACCACTTACCTCCCTGCACTCTGTTTCTACAGTTGAGTGGAGCCTGGGTGCTCCTTCTAACAGTCTAGCAATGAATGCCTGGGGCTGGAGGCAGGGTGTTCCAGGTGGAGAACTCTGTGCTCTGGATCCCGCTACACCGCCCCCGGTCAGATACAGTTCACACCTGCTGTTCAGGGTACAGCACAAGTCCTATCTATTCCCTCAGGCTTTTGCCCAAGATGGAGAGATTGTGGGAGCATCTAATGGACGGGTTTAGCTATGAATTTGACATCCAATACTTCATGGAGTGTGTATTTTGTGTAAGTTCCTAGAGACTGCATGAGGGCAGCATTTTATAACTCCCAAACTAAAACAACAGATGTTGCATTTTACGTCAGCTTTACTTCACTAACCAACACTTAACCCATTACTCATTTCAATGAGAAAGGTGTTAGCGTAAACCAAATTCTATGCTCCTTAGCCAGACAAAACATCTAGCTTGGCTCCAACAGGAGTCAGGAGTTGCAGTCTATAACTAACCTGCAGAGAGAAAGCCAATCAGTGTATTCTGAAACTATCCTCTATTTATGTTTCAGCAGCTCTCTTGGCTCCTGTGTGTAATTTTCCAGATCAGTGGTACATTTCCTCTTTGTTAACGAGACAGTGAAACCTAACAGACAACCACAAGCTGCTTGCCCAAGTCAACAAGGGAAACAGCAAGTATTGTGTGTATGATGCCAACAGGTCTGATTTTCTGCAGCGTCACTCAGCATATCAGAGAGGGCAAGCTCAGTAGTGCAAAGGGTCTCTTACCTTTGATGGCCTGCTGAATGTAGGCGGTTGTCCCATCAGTAAGGGTCACTGCCTGCAGGCCCAAGCTCTCCATAGTGTCCTGATGACTGCTCCTCAGACATGAATTTCACTTTAATCAGCACACACTTGGGAGAGCGTGGGAAGCAGGGGCTTTTTGGAACAGGCAAGGAGTTTTCTTCTTTGTTACAAATCTTAGATTAAAAAGAACATTTCAAACTATATTTTCGCCCCAAACACACTTGTACATGCACATAAAAATGGGTGGATGTCAAACCACAGTTTGGGGGAAAGTTATTATAGGATAATGTCCATAATCCTTCCAGTGTCTGTCATGTGAATTTCTAACATGTGGCTCAAAGCCCAGTTCTGTGGACAAAAATGGGGAGAACAAAGCTCATCTGTCAAGTGAGTTGGCAGATTATTTTTCCTCTACAGGTACACTGTAAACAGCTCATTTTAAAATCTAAAACTCGAGTGCCCATGAGGAAGGAACTACTGCAGAAATGTGCTTTCAATTCACACCCTACCTTATTCCAGAAGAACTTTCCTACATAGACAAGCCCTTATAGAAGTGAAAGGTCTGTGCAGTTTTAAAAAGTTATTTCTGGGGCATCCTGGCAGTTTATGCTCTTTATTACCAGGAGAGGGACTGATCATATGTCTTAGGGTTTTCTATGGCATCTCACTGTCATATCTAAAAAGAACAGGAGTACTAGTTTCAGAGTAGCAGCTGTGTTAGTCTGTATTTGCAAAAAGAAAAGGAGTACTTGTGGCACCTTAGAGACTAACCAATTTATTTGAACATAAGCTTTCATGAGCTACAGCTCACTTCATCGGATGCATAAACTTTAAGCTGTAACTCACAAAAGCTTATGCTCAAATAAATTGGTTACTCTCTAAGGTGCCACACGTGCTCCTTTTCTTTTTAGGAGTACTTGTGGCACCTTAGAGACTAACTAATTTATTTGAGCATAAGCTTTCGTGAGTACTCCTTTTCTTTTTGCGAATACAGACTAACACGACTGCTACTCTGAAACCTGTCATATCTAAGTATGTCCTACATAAATCAAACCTTGATGCCCAGATCAGCAGCAATGGAAGGGGCAGCATGCTCACTACTGCCACTGTGCATCGTGCTGCAATTTCCAAAAACCAAGAGTTCCAATGTGGCATTAGCCAAGATAGCAGCGGTGATGATGGGCCCCAAAGGAAACTTGTGGGAAGTGCAATTAGAAATTACTTAAAATTTAGCAAAAAGAAAAGGAGTACTTGTGGCACCTTAGAGACTAACCAGTTTATTTGAGCATGAGCTTTCGTGAGCTACAGCTCACTCCACGTAGGTTTGAAACTTTGGCATTTTACCTGTGAATTATCAGATCTCTGGGGGCAAAACATGAACTCTAATTGAGAATGTAACTTTTATTGAAAGAATAATATAATACTAATACCACCACTTTCCTCTTATCTGTAGCTTTTATCATTTATAATACAATAGATCTCAAAGGCTTTCAAATGAGGTCAATATCATTATCCCCATGGGAAACTGAGGCACAGAAAGATGAAATGATTTGTCCAGGGTTTCCCAGCAGGTCAGCAGCAAGGCTGGAAATAGAACCTGGATCTCCTGAATCACAGTTCAGTGCTATATCCACTAGACCACAGTAGCTCTCTAATAATAGAGTCTTGTGTTTATACAGCATCTTTTCTAACACTATAAAACACTCCTGTACGCTTTTTGGGGTAGGGATTATGTCCTCTTATGTTTGTACAGCACCAGCTGCAGTGGACCTCTGAACAGGATTGGAACCTGTGGGTGCGATCAAATTAAATAATCCTTTCTTACCACTATAAAGCAAATTAATAACGTTCAGACACCCCAAACATTATTTCATCCACCCCCAAAATGCAACAACCTCTCTGCTGGAGCAGAGCAACTGTTTGATAGTGCAGAACACTACATGACTGTTTAGAAAGACAGAGAAGAATACTACACACACTTGATATGAGGGAATGTCAGAAGGCAGAATGGAATTACTTGAATGGGAATGTTAACACCCCGCAACTCTGAGTCAAGTGCCATTAGACTTTTAATAATCAAAAGCAGTCAGGATCTCAGTTTTATGTCTCATCCAACCCCCAACCATCCAAAGCACTTTACTTCCTCTCTCTCTGCCATCTGTGTGTGCATGACAGGGTGAAAAGGGATAATACTGGGAGAGAGCCATTAATGTGGATTTCCAACTATTTTGAAAGAAGCTGGTCTTTGAAATTGAGTTAGTTTTCATCTAGACAGACCTTTCAAGCACCAGAAGGCCATGAAGCGTTTAACACTGTGCCAGCTGTTTATGGGTAATCCTATGGTTAACTATTTTAGCAGCTGGTTGTGGTTAATGTGACAGTCCTTGTCACTGTGTCAAATTCTGTTTGACAATGTGTTTGTTGACATGTGTTCTAGTAAAAACAAGCCCTTGATGAACAAGGACAAAAAGGGGCATAAGGGGCATAAAGTCAGTTAAGAAGAAGTTTAATGCAATAGTTGGGGGAATTCAAATTGCAGATTCAGAATGGGCTATTATGTGGCAGAGTTGGAGTTAAGGGGATTAGCAACAAGGTTATAGGGAGTTAGAGGATGTTGAAGGGGATCAGAAAGGGGAAACTGTGTGTAAATGGACTAGGAATTGGGTCATGGCAGGAATAAGGTTTAGGAGTGTTGAGGATGTCTGGGAATGTTAGAAAGCACTGGTGAGATAGGGAGTTTGGGTGTTATTCAAGATAAGGATGGTGTTGAGGGATTAAGGATGGGGCAACAGGATTCTGGAGTTTAGGAATATTAAGGGAATTAAGAATCAGGGTGCAAGATAATGGGATACTAGAGAGGATTAGAAATGGGAATGACAGAATTTGAGACACTAGAGGGTATTAAGAATTCACAGTGATGGGTTGGGGAATTGGTGTGATGTGGTATTGAGGGAGCTAGGAATTTGGGATGACAGAGGAATTGGGTACAGGGGCTGAGGCTTCCAGAAAGAGATGATGGGGTCTGGTTACTGAAAGGATTAGGGTGGGCTAGGGGAAAAAGGGGACCAGTAATAGGAGTGAGAGGACAAAGATAGTGCATGGCAGATTACAAAGGGGTACTAAAGGGATCAGAATGGTAGTGAAAAGGATTGGGCAGGGGAGTGATGATGTCTCAGGCAATCAGGCAGGGGTTGATTAGGAGCTGGGGACACGGGGTAACAATGCTTGGAGACTTTTGGCAAGAGATGCTGGGTCACAAGGGCGATGCTGAGGGGACATTGGCCTAAGGGTGACATTGGCCTAAGGGTGTGTGGCCAAGGCCAGCTGGGGGCACAAGAATTACAGGGCCAGGGGAAATGGCAAGGGTGGTGATGATGGGAGTTGGGAGTGTGTAACAGGAGGTGATGAGGGCTTGGGAAACAGACCCTGGGAGATGTGATGGGGATGCTGGAGGTGTTGGGGCAGCAAGAGGCAATGCAGTGGCAGGGCCTGGGGCAGTGGTGGGTGGTAATGGAGCCACTGGGATGGCAAGGCCTGGGGGTTACAAGGCAGGGGTGGCTGGGCCTGGGGGAGTAGAAGTGGGTGATTGGGGCAGGGGTGACTGGGCCCAGGGGTGTGTGTTGCAGGGATGGCGGAGCCCTGGGGGAGGGGGCCTGTTGCAGGGGGTGACGGGGGCAGGGATGGCTGGGCCCTGTGGCGGTGGTGGGGGGTGTTGAAGGGGGTGCTGTGGCCGTTCGGATGATGAGGTCTGTGGGTGTAGAGGGGTGTATGTGTGTGGACCGTTGGGGTGACAGGGCCTGGGGAGGGTTAGCAGGGGGCTGGGGGGGGGAACAGGGCCGGGGGGGGCGTTAGCAGGGGGCCGGGGGGGGAAAGGGCCCGGGGGGGGCCGTTAGCAGGGGGCCGGAGGGGGTTAACAGGGGGGACGACAGGGCCGGGGGGGTGTTAGCAGGGGGCCGGGGGGGGCCGTTAGCAGGGGGCCGGGGGGGGAAAGGGCCCGGGGGGGCCGTTAGCAGGGGGCCGGGGGGGGAAAGGGCCCGGGGGGGCCGTTAGCAGGGGGCCGGGGGGGGAAAGGGCCCGGGGGGGCCGTTAGCAGGGGGCCGGGGGGGGAAAGGGCCCGGGGGGGCCGTTAGCAGGGGGCCGGGGGGGGAAAGGGCCCGGGGGGGCCGTTAGCAGGGGGCCGGGGGGGGAAAGGGCCCGGGGGGGCCGTTAGCAGGGGGCCGGGGGGGGAAAGGGCCCGGGGGGGCCGTTAGCAGGGGGCCGGGGGGGGAAAGGGCCCGGGGGGGCCGTTAGCAGGGGGCCGGGGGGGGAAAGGGCCCGGGGGGGCCGTTAGCAGGGGGCCGGGGGGGGAAAGGGCCCGGGGGGGCCGTTAGCAGGGGGCCGGGGGGGGAAAGGGCCCGGGGGGGCCGTTAGCAGGGGGCCGGGGGGGGAAAGGGCCCGGGGGGGCCGTTAGCAGGGGGCCGGGGGGGGAAAGGGCCCGGGGGGGCCGTTAGCAGGGGGCCGGGGGGGGAAAGGGCCCGGGGGGGCCGTTAGCAGGGGGCCGGGGGGGGAAAGGGCCCGGGGGGGCCGTTAGCAGGGGGCCGGGGGGGGAAAGGGCCCGGGGGGGCCGTTAGCAGGGGGCCGGGGGGGCCGTTAGCAGGGGGCCGGGGGGGCCGTTAGCAGGGGGCCGGGGGGGCCGTTAGCAGGGGGCCGGGGGGGCCGTTAGCAGGGGGCCGGGGGGGCCGTTAGCAGGGGGCCGGGGGGGGAAAGGGCCCGGGGGGGGCCGTTAGCAGGGGGCCGGGGGGGGGTTAACGGGGGGGACGACAGGGCCGGGGGGGGTTAGCAGGGGGCTGGGGGGGGGAACAGGGCCGGGGGGGCGTTAGCAGGGGGCTGGGGGGGGGAACAGGGCCGGGGGGGCGTTAGCAGGGGGCTGGGGGGGGAACAGGGCCGGGGGGGCATTAGCAGGGGGCCGGGGGGGGGAAAAGGGCCCGGGGGGGCCGTTAGCAGGGGGCCGGGGGGGGGAAGGGCCCGGGCGGTGGCCGTTAGCAGGGGGCCGGGGGAGGTTAACGGGGGGGGGGACAGGGCCGGGGGGGCGTTAGCAGGGGGCCGGGAGGGTTAACGGGGGGGGAACAGGGGCCGGGAGGGTTAACGGGGGCGTTAGAAGGGGGCCGGGGGGGGGGGGACAGGGCCCGAGGACGTACAAGGGGGCGGCGGTTAGGGTGCCGGGAAATGGGGTCTCCCCACCGCAGGACCGAGCCCGGGCGGAGGTTGGGCGCAGGCCGCCTAGGCCGGGCTCCGCCGCTTCCCTCCGCCCCGTTCGGGCCACCCCCGCTCTCGGCACCCACCTGAGGCTGCCCGAGCGCGCCGAGTCCGCCGCCTGACCGCCATGCACCGGGCCCAGCTCCTGGAGCCCCGCCCCGCAACCTGCATGGCCCGGCCTCTGCCCTGGGGCTCCGACCGTGCGCCGCCGCCCATCCAGGTTCCGGGGCCTCGTAACTCCGCCCCCGGAACGGCGAGATGGCCTTCGGAACGCGCTCAACTCTGCCACCCATGCGCATGTGCGAAAAATCAGGAGCATGCGCACTAACAGCAGTGAGGCCTCTGCCCTCAGCTTTTGCTAGGGAAGCTGACAGTGTCCTGGGGGCCCCCTCGAGACAGCCCAGGACCACTCAGTGTGAAGCTGGGGTGGGGACGGCTGCAGGCCTCTAATTCCAGGGAGGGGACCCAGGACTGCCAGAGGGGAGGAGGCAAAATTGCATCCTTTAAAAACAGAAACAGATCAAAGGAGGTCACCCCTTCCCCTGACCCCCACTTGATTACCAATGGCAGTGTCAAGCCACCACATGAAGTGAGCTGTAGCTCACGAAAGCTTATGCTCAAATAAATTGGTTAGTCTCTAAGGTGCCACAAGTACTCCTTTTTACTGAATCCAGTGGCACTTACTATTTGACAAAATACAGCTAACAGTGGGATTAAGGTGGGGACAACGAACATACATTTTATTGTTCTTCCCACTGATTGGCAGGAAGGCGAATACCTCAGTAGCCATAAATGTGTACTTCTCACCACGAGGTCTAATGCCACAGACTCTAGGGGTATGTCTACACTGAACTAAAAGACTGGCAGCAGGGTGAGCGGACATGGGCTTCCAGGGCTCTGGCTGCTGTGGGGCTATAAAATTGCATTGTAGATGTTAGAGCCTGGGCTGGAGCCCAGGACAACAGACTCAGGGGTTGAATCCCCCCCAACCAGGCCAACCCCCTGCCTGTAAACTGGAGCTCATTCCCATCTGCTCAAAAATCAGGCACCAGCTCCTAGGAAAGATGCAGAAAAGCGTGCAATAAATAGGCAGCCTATGGTTTGCACGTAAAGGAAATAAAGCCCTCTCTGCTCACAAGCGTATCATGCTCCCACAGCACCCAACTCCATCCCAATGCTGGGCTGTCCCCGCCCCTACAGTCTGCCTCTCTCAAGATGGCGCCCAGACCACCGCCACGTCTCGCGAGACCATGCCCTATTTATAGCGCGATCTGAGCACCGCCCCCTTCTTTGCGCCCGGCGGCGCCCGAGGTATCCGGAGTCCGCGAGCGGCAGGTCCCAAGATGAGGTGCGTGTTGGGCGGGGGAAGACTCAATCCGGTGCCATCCGCCCCCCAGATGACCCCGGCGGCGGGCCCGGTTCCCGCATTAGGCAGAGGGGGGCCCCGGTGCGGCCCTCCCGGGGGAATTGGCTCCGCACGGGGGCTGAGCCGGGGTGCGAGGGGCGGGTCTCTGCTCCCTCCCCGGCCGGCCGGCCGCGGGGCCCCTTGGCCAGGCGGGCTGGGTTCCGTCTGCGCCGGCCTGGCCCGGGCTCGGCGCTGGTCCCGCCAGCCTGGGGGCGGCTCTGTACAGGTGGATCCCGGGGCAGAGAGCTGGGGCGTCCCCGCGCTGAGCCAGCCGGCCATGGGCTGGGCTGGTCGGATCAAGCGGGGCCGGCTGCTGCAGAGGGAGAGAACAGCGCGCGGGGGGGTCCCCTGTTGTCCACTCCCAGCTCCTGGCAGGCAGAGGTTTAGGGACACGCGGAGCATGGGGGTGAGTCCCTGGCCGTCTTGGCTCATAGCTGTTGATCGCCCTGCCCTCCATGAACTTCGCTCGTTCTTTTGTGGCCCCGGCTATATTTTACAAACCCTTTATACTCTTGCGCCTAGAATGGGCCCCTCCATGGTGGGGTTCAGGCTCACGGAGGGAGACCCCGTCACTGTGGCTGCTTTTCTGGCTTCAGTGTCTCCGGGGCTGTGGGATGAAATGGGCTGAAAAGAGACATTTTTATTGCATTTAAAAATGGAGTCGCCCTGCTGTGAGCGGCCTGAGAGTGACGCTGAAAGGTCGGTGGATCTCACTTACAATTGGCCATGGTTGCTCTTCAGTTATTTTTGTACTTTTCTGGGCCTGCACAGTGAACCTGGGCTTGTCCATTTCATTTTTATCAGGGCTGCACTGGCCCCAGAGGGCTGTATTTGAGTTCACCTCATTACAGGGAAATGATTCATTCTGTTCCCCCAGAATGCTGTGGGCTAAACAGCTACCCTGGTTGGCGGGATTAAAGGTGGTTTTAGATGCTAATGTACCCGCAGTTGCAACCTGTCCAGAGGGATTCATTCAGTTGATCCTTTCAAGTGCCTGACCTGCTCTTTGTGCCTTTCACATCTACAGCAGCAAAGTTTCCCGCGACACCTTGTATGAAGCCGTGAAGGAAGTCCTGCAAGGGACTCAAGTGAAACCACGCAAGTAAGAACAATGTTCTGCTGTGGGTTGGGCCCTTCCCCAAATGCCAGCTCCGTGACTGGAAGTCTCTGGTGAAGAGAGAGGGTGAGGGGAAGGGTTTGTGGCAGAGTGTCTGTGCTCTGCTAGATGTTACTGCAGCTTTTCCCCATGTCTTTTGCTATTCATCTTGTTTTACTAGGGTCTTAAATTCTGACCTGGCCTTTTTCTTTTTCCGTTTTTCAGGTTTACGGAAACTGTGGAGTTGCAGATCAGTCTGAAAAACTATGATCCGCAGAAGGACAAGCGTTTCTCTGGCACAGTCAGGTTCGGCATTTTCTGATCCCACCCAGCCTTCAGCCTGCACCCCACTCCCTCCATGCACTTTGGATGTATGTGTGGTGAGCAGCAATTGACTGCTTGATGCAATGGCAGGAGGGTGCAGTGCTGAATTGCCCGGGTAGTTCAGACCCCCCAGATCTCTACATGGGTGTGGCTGGACGGACCCCTACCCTGGGTCTTAAAACATGAGGGGAGGTGTGGTGAGGCTCCTGTGCTGATCCCACCGACCAATTGGAGAAGCCAGATTAGAGGCTGGTGGATGAAGAATCGCAGGGGACTGTGGTAAGGTTTCTTTGCTGTGGCTCTGTGCGCTCCCCTCAAGGTGTGTGGTGCTGGCAGTGCATAGTGACAGTATGTGGTGTCCTCTTCCCTTCCTGACAGGCTCAAGTCCACCCCACGCCCCAAATTCTCAGTCTGCGTGCTGGGGGACCAGCAACACTGTGATGAGGCCAAAGCAGTTGAAATCCCTCACATGGACATCGAGGCTCTGAAGAAACTCAACAAGAACAAGAAGCTGGTGAAAAAGCTGGGTGAGTAGAATTCTGAAGGGCTAGAGCTGCCAGTATGTCTGTAACACATCTCTGGCTGGGAAGGGGTGTCACAGATAGTTAACACTCCTGCAATACTGAATGTGACCAGTGGGGAGTTCCCCCAGCAGCCAGACTCCTGCTCACTGCCTTGTTAGGGACAACTTGGCTAAAGGGACAGGGCAACCTGGAGCTGAAGTATGGTTGTCTGCTTGAGCATCTACTCATATTGTCTGGTCTTCTCTTTTGTGGTATAACTGCATCTGCACTAGGTCATTTGGTATAAAATCACATTCCTAACAGATACTGGCAAAAGCCCTAGTGTAGGCCTGGCCTGCCTTGTGACTTAGTTCAAGTCTCTGAAGATTCTGTAAATACACAAGGAGCCTTGGGTGTGAATGCTTTAGTTAGTTGCTCTTAGAGAAACTTGCAAACTGCTGTTAGTTGAGGAGGAAATCAAACCCGGAATTAAAAGGAGGATAAAACGGCAATCACCCATGCATTACATTTTCCCCTCCATAGCTAAGAAGTATGACGCCTTCCTGGCTTCAGAGTCTCTCATCAAACAGATTCCTCGTATCCTGGGTCCGGGTCTGAACAAAGCTGGCAAGTTCCCCTCCCTCCTCACCCACAATGAGAACATGGTGGCCAAGATTGACGAGGTCAAGTCTACCATCAAATTTCAAATGAAGAAGGTAAAAAAAAAAAAAAGTAAATGCCAACCTCAGAAGTCAGTTATGTGGCCTGTGGGGGGTGGGATTTAATGAAGCAACTGGCTGCCTGCCAGGGTATGTGGATTTCTACACTCAGGGCTGAACTGCAGGTATCCGTCAGCTTCTTTCTTAAGATAATGATAAAGCCACTGATCAGTATCCAGTCAGTCACCTTCTGTGCATCTAGGGAACAAAACTAGAGCATTCAGCTCCTGAGGGGAGAATGTAACTTGTCAGTAGCTGACTTTCTCTTTTCTCCTCCCCCCCCCCCCAAAAAAAAAAACCAAAAAACTGGAGGAGAGCCTGATATTGCAGAATGCTGGGGGGCCCTAAATGTTCACTGAAGTGGGTGGGAGTTGAGGGCGTTTGGCATCTTGAAGGAAGAGATGTGTGCCCTGTGTGATAAGCTCCTGACACTGCAGGGATGTGGTTCAGTTTCAGTTAGCCAGGAATTAGAACAGGCTTGTACCATACAAGTCAGTGCTTTTGTAGTGTAAGCTTCGGGCATGAGGCTGTGTAAGGGAATTTCACAGCAGCTACAGTGCAGAATTTTGACTTTCTAGAGTCTTGCCCTATCTTGACTTTGAAGAAAAGTCACTATAGGGAGCAGAATCCTATTTTAGATCAAAGCAGCTCTAATTCAAATGCATATTCGTCATCTGTTGGGTACCAAGATGGTGTAAACCTGACTCATTAATTCAGTTAGCAAGTCTGGTTCTAAGGCTTAAGCACACATTTAACTACTCTGCTAAATCAGCTCCAGCCTATCTGAAGAGAACTATTCCTGATCAACCTTAACAGGGCACCAGCTTTAAAACAGTTTGAAAGAAAATTAAGTCACGGTTTTTATAAGCCCTTTTTTCTTCAGTCTGTAGTTTGGCTATATGCTTGGCATCAGGGACTTGGCCTTGGGTGCATGTTCTTTATTCGGTCACTAGAAAGACTTGTTTCGGTGGTTAGGGGTAAAAAGCATGTTAGCTCTGTATTTTACAATATGAAAAATTTAAGCAGTTCATATGGGGGGTTGTGCTAATCTGTGCAGCATGGGTTAATGCTGGGCAGTATTTGTGGAGGCCATGGTGTATGAGACTGTTAATAAATCAGGCCCTTGATTAGGAGTTAGACTTGGGTTCTGTTCCTTGGTGTGCTATTGGTTCTGTATGCCTGAGATTAGCCTAATTTTACAGATAGGGAATGATATTTACTGTCTTTGTAGAGCACTTCGAACAGAGGATGAAACCACAGCGATGTACCTTGTCAGATTTTCAACAAAGTTTGCAGTGAGATGTTAATGTGTGTGGAAGCCAGTTGTCAAACTTAACATGAGCTCTTTAGCCTTCTAGCTACTGATATGCAAACTGGAAGAGTAGGTTTTGAGCTGTTAAACATCATTCAGCTCTAGAATGTATGAATTTACAGATCTTGTATTTACTGGGTCCATAGCTTTTTAAAATGGTTGGAATGTATACAGTAGCTTTTACAGGCCACAGAAAGACGGGGGAAATTTTAAACCACATACATTTGATTTATCCCTTAAAAAAAAAAAAAAAAAATTGGGACTGAAACCCAGCCCAAGAGAGAAATTCCAAAGAGCAGTCAGGCCCTTAATGTTAATTGCCTGCAAAAAGTCTTTGGTGGCTGTAGGTTTCAGGTAGTGCAGGGTGGTCTGTAAAGGGACGATAGTTAGACTTTAACTCTACTGGCTAAGTTTTGATCCTGCTGTCCTTGTTTAATACATGTTCCTTTCCAGTCAAGGCAGTTCCCTGCAAAGTCTACACCCTTAGTCTAATGACACTGCTTTCTATGTTGCCAGGTGCTCTGTCTGGCTGTGGCTGTTGGCCATGTGAAAATGACGGAGGATGAGCTAGTCTACAACATTCACCTGGCCATCAATTTCCTGGTGTCCTTGCTGAAGAAGAACTGGCAGAACGTGCGTGCATTGTACATCAAAAGCACCATGGGCAAGCCACAGCGCCTCTACTAAACTGGCAGTAATAAATGGTTCTAGACTACCCAGTTGCTGTCTCTTATCTCCTGAGTTGGGAAATTTGATTAGTTTGTCTTTTACTGAGAGACCCACAAACAAGGGAGAATTAGCATATTTTCACTTTAAAACTGATGATGGGGGTACAGGTAACATTAAACTATTTAAACTTTTTTTAAAATGGTCACTAGATTTCAGACTACCCTTTAATAGATATATAGATGCAATCGGTTAATAGTCCCTTTAGAATGAAAAGGGGCCCAGGAGCAGCCACCTCACCAGCGCCTGGGACAGACAAAAGCATAAATGCAGAAAACATCTTCTCAGGTCTATCCACAGAACAGCTACACTTGGTGCAGTGGTGGGGGAAGTGTTTACATCTAATCCTAGAAGCTCTGGAGGCCCTGTGCACAAGTGCCATTAAAACCTTCCCCTTGTGGGGGGAAAAATTTCAAATGAAGGGGAAGCAGGCCCTGCCTGAACCCAGAGTCCCTAATAAGTACCTTCCTTTGAGGGTCTGGCCTGTGTTTTTCTGTAGTCAGGTCTGCCCTGCTGCTGGGTTCCACAGTTCCAGCTTTTTCACCCAGCTCTCCTTCAGCAATAGCATAGCCTTCCTGAAATGAACTCTACCCCAGCCCTGAGCTGGGCCTGATTTATATAGGCCCCAAATTCCTCCCAGCAGCCTCTGCATTAATGGTTAATTAGAGCCAGCTGGACCCCACCCTCTTGTTCTAACTTCCTGGGCCTGGCCACTATTTACAGCTGCTGCTTGGAAGACTGACTCTTTCCTACCCTGTGATGGTTTATACTGTCACAGCTGGTCATCCCTAATACTAGGGCTCTGAGGATAGTGAGGGAGGATCAGCAATGGGAAATGAGATGGGGGCTGAGGAAGAGGGTGATAGGAGCTAGGTGCAGTAAGCAGCAGTGGGATGGGGTAGTTGCAGTGCTTGAGGATTAAGAATGGAAACCAGGTTTGGGTATTGGAACGGATTAAGAATTGGAGTGGATGAGGTTAGAGCACCAACCTGAGCTTCCCCATTCACCTACCACTCATCACCACCTCATGGGCAGCAGAGAACTCCCAGCTGCTATAGAAGCAGAGATGGCCAATAACTGCCTTGAAGAATCTGTGCTAGCATTGGGGATGGGACTCCTCATGGTGTAAAGTTACTTTAGGGGTATTTGCAGTATCGGTACTTTAGGATGACATCCATGAGACTGAGGTGCTTTTGAAATTTCTCAAATCTCTGAAAGAAAAATCTCAGGTCCCACTTTTAGAAATCTTCAAAATAAGTAGCAGAACCAATTTCTAAAAGATCAACAACACCAAGAAATTCAATTTAATAATTAAAAAGACAATACAAAATGCAAACATTTTTTTTTACAAAGTTCAGATACAATTTTTTGAATCAAGTGCAAATAACTTTATGAACTACGTCTTTTTCATCACTTAATCATTTTGTGGGAGATGCTAAATTGTGGCCCACTGCAAAAGGCAGATATAAATATTCCAATTTATTTTTTTAAACCAACCCTTTGTTTACTACACTGAAACATTCACTACATCAAAAAGTGGGTGATGGAGTTTTCAGGCTTTCAAACCTTTTCTATTTTCTTGCCTTGGGGCAGGTTTAGCACAAGGAACTGAAGCAGGGTTTGATGGTGTACAGAACACCTGGTAAGCTCTTCCTCATAGTCCCCAAAAGGGTTGTCTGAAGGAAACACCAGTCAGTGGCATGTTCTACAAATCAGGCCATTAAAACTATTTCTGTCCATTCTAACAGCTGGCTGCATAATACAGTTCAATACATTTACTGACAATGGGAAATGTTAAGTGACTAGTTAACATAGGACTCTAGATTATGGAGGAAAATTATTTACCTGTTGTAGTAAGTCACAGCTATATGTCTGAACCTGCAATTCATTCAAGGGAGTAGTGCCATGCCTACAAATGCTTACTACTAGCGTGTAGCTTATCAGTGACCAGACCGAAGGAAGCCATTGAGGGCTAGTTACTGAAGCACATACCATGGTTTTTGCAGGATCAGGGCTGTTGATTTGAACGGGACTGATGTCAAAGGCCTGTTCGTGGCACTAAGCCTGCAATATCAGGCCCGTAGATTATGCAAACAAAAAATTTATTGAAAGGCCAAGAATTTCCAAAGGGCCTGGAGATTGAGGGCTTGACTTCTGTCACCTTGAGGCCTGATTTCCAGAGGGAGGTGCACAGCACTGTGTGAAAATCAGGGCACTTTTAAGGCATCCCACAAGTCACCCAAGGTCACACGTCACTCTTGAAAATCTTGTCCAATGAGCCTAAATAACCTGTTCCCCTGCTGCTGTTGCCATGTTTCCCTTCAGAGGGGCCGTGAAGCCAGAGCAATGGGTTTCACAGTGGTTATAACCTGTAGCGTTGTGGTTAGGTTCAGAATGCAGCAGTCTCATTTTGAAATGCAAGATGCTCCATGGTTTTAAATAGCACTAGACACACTTCTCTGTCCAGCAGGTTCAGGGATGTTTTTTAATTAAACCATACCTGAAATTTGGCCTTTAGACTTGATCATGTCCCTTTACACCCCTACACTGCTGCATGCATTCTGAACCCCAAAAATAGACCCTTGTGCCTTTTCCACTGGGGAGTCTGCTGCAGATACCATGGAAGTGGCAGGCATCTCAGCCCACAGGTGTCCAACTTCTGAGAAGACCCAGCAGCGGGGGGCAAATACACAGATGGCATGAAAAAGCACAACCCCTCACAAGAGATGCAATCAGGAAGAAGGGGATAGAATTGAGCAACACTCAGCCAGTGCTCATCCGATTGGTGGGACGAGACGATACAGCAATGAATTCCTGGGGGCAGCAGTAGAACAAAGCTGTAGAGACAGACGTTGGGGGGAGAAAGAAAATATGAGACATCAGCTGCTATCTGCTCAAGAGATACCCTAGCTCCCTGTCCCTTCTATCTGCTAACAGCCATGAGAGTGTATTGTGTAATAAATAATCAAATGGTAGTGGTACCTCCGATGGGCTGTGTGTTTTCCGTACGTTCAAGAAGGAACGGTCCCTGCCCCGAGTTGCTCATAGTCAAAGGACACAAGTAGACAGTGACTGCGGGAAGTGGAGCAACAAATAGGAAACCTGTATACAAGTCAACTGGATTCACCACACGGCAGAAGTGGGTCTTTAAAGAGAGATGTAAATTTGGACAGGATGTGGTCACTGAGATTGCACCAGACATACGGGACTGCCCGGAAGAAGGCACAAAGGCTAGAGGCTGACAACTGGGCAGCCATAGGAGGGAATGGTGGTGGAGTGGGGGCCGGGGGTGACACGAAGCCAGACAAGGGAGGATAAGAAAGAAGAGGCAGAGTTAGATAGCACCTCGGACAAAGAGGTGATATGATTGTGGATGGAGATCCAGCAAACTGGTGCGATCTGCATGGAAGAGTTGTTAAGTGGCTTCATTTTGCACAGTGGTGTGCGTGGACACGGGAGGCCATAGGAAGAGTCTCATGAGGGCCTGACAGATCTGGCTGCGGAGATAGCAGGTAAAGAACAGGTCTGAGGTTCACAAGGAAGGAGTGGCAGGATTTGGAAATGGCCTGCGTGCCTAGGGCAAGGGAGAGTGAGGAGCCAGATACCATCTCAAGGTTGCTGTCAATGGGGACCAAGAGAAGGAATGGGAGAAAAGTTTTGGCTACGTTCAGTTCAAGCTGATGAGATATTAGATGAGATGTGGGGCTATGGCAGAGGTGGAGATTGGCAAGACATGGACAGAGAGGTGATACTTGCAGCCATTAAAGGCCAGTCAAGATCAAAGGGAGAAGCAGGAGCTCAGCTGGCCTAAGGTGTCTCTCACCGGGCTCCCAAAGGGAGGCTCCCAAGGTCAGTAGCCACTTTTGAAAACGCTGGCTTAAATATTAGTGTTTTTCAGGGAGGCAACTACTGGACTTGGCCCCGGGAAGCTCTGTGATTGCACATGGAAGGGGAGCTGGCCACAAGACAACCTCCCTAGTGAGATGTGGCCCGCACTGTGACTAAGTTTGAGAACCCCTGCAGGAGGCAGCAGATTTTCAAAAAAACCTAAGGGATTTAGAAGCACATTTTATCAGATGTCAATGGGACTTGTGCATCTCCCCCATAGACATGGTGATTTTTCAAGGTTGAATTATCTAAGGATAATTATGGAGCTTTGGCTTTGATGGAGCTTTGATGGAGCTTTGGCCATTAGATTCCCCAAGCGGTTTAATACCGCAATGTCCCAGCAAACTGAGCAGTCATGGGAACATGTTCGGGCGGACCCTGAATTTCTCTGCACCTCATTCGGCGATTCCTAGTTCACACGGAACTCCCACAAAAGTCAATGGGAATTCTGCCTCAATAGCCAGCCCTGCTTCTTCCAACTCTTCAGGAAATGGAAACAGATTAGCTGGTTTCTTCATGAAAATATAAACAAGCACTTGCATAAAGCAGGCAACATCTAAGGCTGGTGAGATCAGCACCAGGGGCTGCTTACAAACCAAACTGAAGTTCACAGCAGGCTGAGACACAGGAGCCAATAAGCGTGAAGGGAATCTCCACTGGAACAAACTAGCTTCCGCGTCTTATATTTCGTCACTGTTCTTTACTGGACAGAATCTGCTCCGTTCCAGCATTGCGATCTATGTCTGGAGCCTCATTCTTCCCCCCATGCTGTTTTTATGTAACTCCCATTAACTTCAGTGGAGTAACTCCTGATTTACACTGGGGTGAATGAGACGAGAATCAGGCTGTTCATGCCTGGAGACCTACTGATGACAAGATAAGCCTCCATACTACTGCAGCTAATGGAGAGGATCTGTTAGACTGAATGACAGAGTCTGAGAGCCTTCTGAGTAGCATTCCGGGTTCTAAAATTCATGCTGCAGAGCGAAGGAGTATAACTGGCAACCAAGTGTAAACTGGTAACTGCATCCAACAGCACAAACTGACCACACTGGAGACACTTGTGGATGGGAAAAGAGCTTGTGCTTTCCAGTCGTCAGGGAAAGATTCAACTGATTAAGGGGGAGGAGGGAATAAAAGCTTCACTGGTAAAAGGAACATCAAGTGGATTTGCCTTATTAGGGACCAATACCAGAAGAAAAGCTTCCAAAGTCTGAAAACGTCATCACGTTAATTGAAGCCTTGGTTTGTTTTTGTTTTGTTGTTACAAACACACATTCTCATTTCTCAGGCAGGTATAAATATTGTAGTTTCTAGTAGAAAAAACTTCCCTCTAAATAATATAAAGAAGACTCAAATGATTGCACTTAATACATATGAAAAAGGTAGAAAGGACGATATCCTAGTGCACAAACATTTACTCCTGCTCTTCACATCGCTTGCTTTTCTGTCGACGAGTTACTCTTTGGCAGAGCTTGTAAGAGAGTCTGGTCTCTTGGCACAAGTGTCCATGGGGGAAAAAAATGAATCCATCTGAAAGGCTTCTCGTTCGTTACCTTTTTCCTCCCATTCATCCAGACGTTCTACAAGACCGTGGCTTGGCCATGCTTTCTTCAAATGCAAAGAGACCAACCCAGCTCCCTGGAGAGATGCAGATCTCCCATCCACTGGAACTGCCATTTGCCGTGATGCTTTTCAGCTTTGTCTTTTTTTTTTTTTAAGTATTCTTTTTTTAAAAAAAAAAAGTATATTTTTTTCCCGATCCCCCCTGCAAAGCTGTGTTGATATATATATATTTTTAAACCACAACACTGCGATAAATAATAAGGCATTACCTTCCACATTCAGGGCTTCCTCTGCGCTCAGTTCTTTGAGAAACAGCCTGTTCTGGCTGCAGCAGCTTTCCTTTGCTTTGGCAGCTGGAGAAAGGCCCAGGGCAGGAACAAAAATACCAAACTATATCCCAGGAGTGCAGGCGACTGTAGGTGTGTTTATGGCGCCTAGGAACGGAGACAGATTTGGACGCAGATGTGTAGTAATCAAGGGCCACAAAGGCAACCAGAGTGACTACACTTAAGTTACATAAAACAGAGCAGGTCGCAGCTGCCTCTGCGTGTAGAGGCCACTTGGGCTGAGACGGAGCATCACCCTCCGGGACTGGTAATTGTTATGGGCTGCACACTCCGTAGGAAAAGAACAGAGCATGGGATGCCTTGAGATTACAGACCGCCCCTGCTGGAGACAAAGTCAGCGCTGAGATGAGTTTGAAGAAAGCCAAGGAGAAATTGTTTAGAGTCATCTGCATAGTGAGAGACGGGGATTCTGTTTGTTTAAAAAGCTGTTGAGAAAAAAAACCCCAAAAACCATCAAATAAGAGCAAAAGAAAGTTTCCTTGGCTGGAGGGTGGCCCATGAGGCAGGTGGGAATGCCTGGGGGCTATTTGTAAGGTCTGAGGAAGCTGGAGACTTTGGAGCGGAGGAGTTTGATGAAAGAGCGTGGTAACATCTCCTTGTGTTTCTCTGTGTACTTGAAGTAGTTCTGTGGATGAGCCAGCACGTCGAAGAAAGCCTTCATCAGCTTCTTGTCCTTCGAGGGAAACAAACGGAAGAGTCACATCACCTCCAGGTAAAAGCTGGTATCCACAATTAAAGCATAATGGATGTGGTCTGACTGATGGTCGGTCTAAAAGATCATACTTTGTGATCTTATTGCATGGATCCAATGAGCTCAAACGCTTTAATTTACAGATGGGGAAACTGAGGAACAAAGCATCTAAAAGCCTTGCCACAAGGGCACAGAGGGGTGCCCTATCCAGGGCAGGGCTGAGAATGGAACCCAGATCTCCGGACTTGGAGTCCCTTGCTCTAGCTACTAGACAAGGCTGCCTCAGTCAATTTTGACTAGACATGAAGAATGTGAGCAAGAGGCTCCATAGTAAAACAACAAGCAACAGAGAGAGTCAATGAGTGTATGCGGGAGAACTAGACCAGCTGCTGGACACGCGATGGGTTACAGGACCACAAGACAAGCCATTGTACTTCAGTAGATGAATTCTAATCCTCAGCTCCTTATTGTGGCTCCCAGGACACACCTGTGAATCCTGGGAGTGTGTTAAGGATGTCAGGACAGGGGCAACACTAGGAGAAGTACCCATTGTACAGTTAGGTAACACAAAGGGGAAGTGACTCGCCTGGAAAGCTGGGAACAGAACCCAGGAGTCCTGATTCCCAGTCCCACTCACAGATGGTCTCACCTTTAATATTTCCTGATGGTTTTCGGAGGCGTACAGCCTGCCATCCCGGACAATATCCTCCACCAGCTGTTCGTAATCCTCTGCAAAGCCAAGCGAGAAAGGAAGTCAGGGGGAAAGCAGGTGGCAGGAGTGCTCGGCTAATTCAGCGACAGGATGCTATTGTAAAGATGGAATTCTGGGCTCCAGAAAACAGCGAAATTGTACTCTGCCGTGAGCCAAAAAGCTTCACTCCACACCTTATTGTTTGGAGTGGAGCTCCAAAAGCTGCAGTGGTTCCCCCCTGTCCATGCAGAACACCAATCACATGTACACAGGTGTTTCAAGAAACTAATAGATCAGGCAAGACACTTTACACTTGGGTAAGTTTAGAATGCCCCAGACAGGTGCATGGCAGTATTGAGGAAACTTAGGAAGCAGGACATTAGGTCATGAGGTCAACCTGAGGGCCAGGGACTAGCCTCTGAACTGAGCACAGGGCAGAAGCAGGAGGGTGGAGTGCAGGTGAGGCACTTAATCATCCAGCAAGGTACAAAACCATCTGGGAGAGAAGAGGGAAAGCCCACCCGGATTGGGAGAGTAGGGGCAGATTTACTTGGCACTTCACAAATATTTATAGTATTAAAAATGATCATCTGCTCACTGGTCACTTCTTAAGTCTCATTTCTAACCCCTGAGTTCCTTTCACTGTGTCTCGACAAGGACTGTACACTGGTAGCAAACTTCCTGAGGTGTACCGTATTCCGTTATAAGCTGGTTGGTAGCTCTGTCTATTAAGATCGCCTGAGACGTCCCATTGTAAGACCCTGTTTTCAATTGCTGATAACTTTGCCATGCTAACCATTTGGACTGAAATTTCCCATGCCAGGTGTCTGTCTCAGGCTGAATTGTTTTGGGAATTTTTTTTACCCCAACCGATTCAGCCACGTGTAAGAACAAAGTTAGGGAAAATATATGGTTTTGCCCATTTAGAAAAATTCTGGCAACCTTTTCTTTGAGAAGCCCTAGTGCCCTCGTGCTTTGGAGCAGGGACTTGAAATTCGGCAGGAGGGTGGCGCTGTCACCTTTCGTCATCCCAAATTTGGCCAAATGACACCTGGCAGCTTGCACATGCTTCGGACAGACTTCTTCGTTTTTAGCGGCTGAAGTCCCCAAAGATCCCGTGCACACCGAGCATGCTCCTGCCTGGGGCTGAGCGCGACTTGCCCTGCAATGCCCCTCTGGGCTGCTGCAGACTGTGCCGGGGCCGGGGGCCTGAATCGAGAGGAGGGAGACTGTCGCTTCTGAGCTTTCAATGACCCCCTGCTGGTGGATTCGCTCGGGTACTTGTGGAAAAAATCTTAGACGATCACGTCATTAAAGACTGTATCGTAATGCAGAGGCTCAAGGGGCCGGGTTAAGGTTGTGCACACACAAACTTAATTCTGGCATTTCCTAACTTGCGAGTGCTTGACTTTGCAACCTTAACCTTTTGTGTGTGTGATATCATTCAAATCGCTTTACAATGCTCAGTTCGAGATTTCCGAGACCACGTGTTAGCACTGGCAATAAAACCCAGGCGTCTCAGTTCCGCGTGATGAGCACTTACACTGCAGTCCCACCCCTGCTCTTGCTATGCCCTTACACGTACTCCCCCACTTACCGTCGTAGGTGACGTAGGGGATCTGGAAGCCCCTGGCGCCGTTGGCCTCGCTGGTTCTGAAGTTGATCCACAGCTTGCGGGACCTGGCGGTGAAGGCTATGGGCCTCTCGTACGTCTGGCACGTCTCATAGGTCGTGATGGAGGAGGGGGAGGCTGCGGAGGGGGACAGGAAAGGACCAGGTGTTGCCTGGAATCATTCAGCCACACAAACACCCAGGTCCAGACATCTTTTGGTTTGTTTCAATATTGCGGGCAGGGGTCTCCTTGCTGAAGGGCCACATTATGAATACACAGGAGCTGACTGTATGGCTCCAGTTCTACTCCTTACTCCGGGGGCCACCTTCCTCCTCCACCATTCAGTATGGGTACTGAGGCACCCGCGTGCAACACTTTCAGAGGTGGGCGCTGACTGTGGATGGCCAGCGTCGGTCAGCCGGGGGCCCGATGTTCAGAGGTGCTGAGCACCACGGAGTTCAATGAACTCCACGGCCACCTTTGCAAACCCGGAGCTGGGGCCCCTTGGCCCAACGGGACTGCGTCATGAGATTCAGCATCAGGTGATGCACCATAACAGTGTCATGTGGAAACACCACGCCTGGGACTAGGTTGGCAAAGCCCCAGGAACTGCTTCCGGGCCTCAAAGCACCCCAGGGACTGTACCCGCAGGGCACAGAATGGCTTTGCCATAACCAGGGCAACACCCGGGAAGACATCTGGATGGAGAGGAAGCCCAGCCACCTCGGGAGTTGAATGGCAGCAAGGAATCTGCAGGCTGGTTTCATCTCCTTGCCTGAGGCCAGGAGCCGTGAGCAATGCACAACCAGGAGCCTTTACTGATGGGCATGCACCCAGCTCTGCAGTGGGGTTTAACAGGGAAGCCAGCCCCAGGTAGTGAGTTATGCGGGGTGGATCCACTCACTACAAACCCCACTCCCCATAGTAGTTATCCATGCTCAGCCCAAGGATGCAGGCTTCCCCTTTAGGCTGAGTGCACCAAACTCGTCCTACCTGGGATCAAGCCAGAGGTGAAGGCAGCTCTTTAGGGATGCATCGAGTTCACCTGCGGCGCGGTCACCCTCTCCTCCACACACGCCTGCTCCATCACTTACCGGGCTCCGCTGCTCCCAGAGGTGTCCGCAGACCAGACAGCCTGGGAGGTGGGGGAGAGGGGCTCTCGCGGGATTACCTAGTACCCCCATTGCCCAGCATGGCCACGCCACAGCAATCGGTTACCTACAGTTTTTCCGCATGACCAAGACGTCCCCGCACTCGTCCTCGGACGGCAGGAAGATCTCCGGGACTACGATGAGGATCTTGCGCTTTGGGGGGGGGTTGATGTTCCAGGTGCACTCAATGTTGGCGGGGTAGTTCCCAGGGTAGTTGGGAGACTCGATGTAGCCAGTGTACTCGCCCAGCTCCCCTCCGCATTGGCGGTCTGCAAGGCAACAAGGACCAGTGGTCACTGGGAATTAGTTCTCTGACATGGGGGCACTAGGCAATGATCTGTTGGCAGAAGAATTGGATCAGGCCATCCTAATCCTGTATGCAGCAGGCTATCTGTGCCTACGGACGCACCTATGCCCACATATATTCATGTGTGCATATGCACAAGCATGTGGGTCAGCATGCAGAGCATGCCCAGGCACTGACTGGTGGCATGTGTGCAAGGGGCATACATGAAAGTGTGTGTGTGTGTGTATATGTGGACATATGTATGAATAGCTGGATGCAGCTGTCTGTGCTCATGATTGGAGATGCATAAAGGGAAACACCAAGAGGACGTGGCCTTCTGCCAGGGTCAGGACTCCGACAGGACCCTCTGGATGGACATCATGCTAACAGAGAAACACAGCGACTGGCAGAGATTGGGTTGCACACGCGACGTATGGACACAGCACCCGGGCTGCTTGAAGCGCGTACTTTTACACTGGGACACGGACGTGGAGCCGTCGAAGTCCGTGGTGGTGTTGCCGGGGCAGGTGATGCAGTAATTCTGGCGGAAGTCTGGCTGGTAGGTGCCCACGGCACAGCGGATGCAGCGGTGGACGCTGGTATTGTAGTAATGACCCGGGGAGCACTGAACTGTGGCGAGAGGGGAGAGGAAAATGTACTGACAGGGATCAGGCAAGGAGGCATCAGCTCACTGAGTCACTCCCAGCTGTCGAGGAGCCACAGCTCTTGTAGCTCAGCCAATCAGACATTTTATTAAGCAAACATGAGTGATCAGAGCAGCCGGCTCCTGGTTCCTACTCCCAGCTCTGCTACTCCTTAGGGAGAGATGACTATTTTCCCTGCTTTACAACTGGGGAAACCTGGCCACAGAGAAGTTAGGTGACTTGCCCAGGATCAAGCAGCAAGTCAGTGGCAGAGCTGGGAGTAGAACCCAGGGGTTCCGATTCACAGCTCCCACTCACACTCCCTGGAAGCTATGTGCAAGGAGACTTTTTTTTTCTTTTCTTTCTTTCTTTCTTTCATTTAAAGTGACACAGGTATTCCCATGTTTCAGAGTAGCAGCAGTGTTAGTCTGTATTCGCAAAAAGAAAAGGAGGACTTGTGGCACCTTAGAGACTAACACATTTATTTGAGCATAAGCCTTCGTGAGCTACAGCTCACTTCATCAGTTGCATTCCCATTCAAGGCTCTTTTGAAGTGTTCATTTAGGCTGCCAAGACCTTCCTGTTTAGAATGGTTATTCTCTCTCTCCCTCACTGGGACAGTCACATGCCGAACTCCGGATTTTGCATTAACTTCAACGATCCCCCCTTTAATAAGAGGAGAAACTGCATCCACATCATCACTGCACAGCTAACTGCAAAACTCGGCAGACCAGATTTCCTTGTAATAAAGCTTAGCCTAAAAATAAGCACCCAATTATTACACTGTTATTATTAACCCTAATAAACACAGTAAAGGCCCAAGACCCCACGCAGCGTTGTAACAGCAACAAGGCGGTGTTGGGAGTCCCTTACTGGACAACGCTGGAGTGCTCCTTTGTAAGAGTATTTCTGGGGTCCTAAATGCATCGGTGCAGTGTTAGAGCAGCCCTACAAACACGCCACCAATTCTCGTTCGCTTTGGCACCGTTATTTAAAGGGTGGCCAGGCGGATTTTGCACCTGGGCTGGTGAATTCGTACAGCCATTGTGCAAGGCAGCTCGACAAGCACGTAGCTTCTCAAGGAGATTGCAGTCTAACAGGAGAGCGGGGAAAATGGAATAGGGTGGGTGAGCGGATACCGCTGGGAGGGTGGAGGGGTAGATTGAAGCCAAGAGTCTTGGTGAAGGATGGATGTTCAGGGCAAAAGGGAGCAGCGGAGCAAGGGTGGGATTCGTCCCCCCGCAAGCACTTTGCAAAATGAAAGCTTCCCACCTTGCCACCTGCGTCGTTGTTGTGACAGGGCCTGAGGAGCTGAAGAAGCAGAGGGTGGGTTTGGGGGATGTAGCCATAATGAAGCAGGCTCAGTCCTGGGAACTCAGACCCCCAACACCCCCTGGAGCTGCCCTGCTGCTCTGATCTCCCATGGCTGTTCCCCTCCCAGCTGCTGATGGAGCTGCTGGCTTGGACGTACCTTTGGTATCGCAGTCCTGGAAGGAGAAGGCTCCCTCGTGTTTGGTGGTCAGCCCCCCACCACAAGGGAAGCACAGAGCTCGCCCAGCTTCGGGCTGGTAGGCGCCTCGGGGACACGGCTGGCAGGGTATGAAGCCATCCACTGAGTGATGGCCGGGGGGACACTGACCTAAGGCCCATTCGGAAATCAAAGAGAGATGTGGGTCAGTTGTGCAATAACACAGCCTCCTTGTGCCCTGAGCTCCACACTGCATGTCACCGGTGCTGAACCCCAGACAGGGGGAGCCACAGACAGCTCTGGCTCCTCCTAAGATCTGTGGGGCAGCCCCACTGGTTGCAAGCACCTTGCAGCAGCCTGGAAATTACCACCTTCTTGCCACTGTTGCTGTGGGACCCCCTGGTGACAGCTGCAGGTGGATCAGAACCAGAACCGTTCAGCCAGATCTTTATAATTTATTGCAGCAGCCCCTAGGAGCCCCTGTCGTGGGTCTGGACCCCATTGTGCTAGGTACTATACTACAGGACAAAGAGATGGTCTCTGTCCCCTTCTCCCCTGAACTTTGGGGACTCTGATAAAATGGACTGGATCCAATTCCCCCATGGTTCTGCTCTTACAACACCTCACCCCCTTTGGCTCATGACTGGGATGCATCAAAGTTTACCCTGCAGGAAGAACAGCCAAAAGCAGCAGCCCCCTGCAGTCAAGCCGCCACGCCTGCATCGCTGGTGCTCCTAACCCCATCCCACAACGCCGAGCCCACACAAAGACCCTTGCCGGGCCCTATGGAAGAGGTGATCAAGAGCGCCAGAACGCCACAGCTGTAAGGTGCCTCTTGGTCCACAACCAGCCTCTCCGAGGTCACAAACAGCAACCGATCGACCCCGCACCGTACCTGCACAGGCGGTTATGTTTGTTGCTCCAGCAGGGCCATACGCATCGCTTCCAGGGCACAGGTCACAGGAGAGCTGGCCTTCTTTCTCCTGGTAGGTCCCTGGGGGGCAAGGGACACACTGCTCCAGCTGACCGTGGTAATACGTTCCCTGCAGGCAGCTAACTAAGAGAGAGGCAGAGCCGTTAGGGGCACATGTAGCGAGAACCCCCACCAAGCTATCCCCAATATGCCTTATTCTGGCTGCAGGTGAGAGGCCCTCGGGGTCCCCAGCTCCTAATATTGACAAGTCAGTGCCTCTAAAGGGAGAACACATGGTAACTTCCCCTACTGGCCGTCAGCAGGTGGAGCACTGGTGCTTGGGAATTGTAGTTCGGCACTAGGGACGTACAGCTTAATGTGCAACTGGCCCCAGGTCCCTAACCCCCCAGCTGTTCCCTTACCACACTTGGATCCTAGCCTTTGCTGCCCTGGCCCGCAGCTCTCCTGACTCTCCGGGGACACGCTCAGCTTCCGCGCCACCTCATAATCCATGCCCGCGAAGCGGATCAGGAATCGCTCCTGGTTTATGGACTTCTTCAGGGCCTTGATTGCAGACTTCAGCTTCTTCTCCACCCTCTGCCGCAGGCAGTTAATATTGCAGCTGGCTAGAGGTCAGAGATGGGGGGAGGGGGTAGACTATCAGGGTGGGCACAGGGAAAGCAGATGCCGTCCTAGACTGCCCCTCCCCATCACTGCTGCAGCTCCCTGCCAGAGCTAGCAGTGTGTTTCCTCACCAATCTTCTATCAGGTGCGAGTGGGGTGACAGGGACCGGGGGGAACTCAAGCAACAAAGGGGCATCTTCAGCTGGATTAGGGGCTTCCTCCTGACTACTCATCCCATCTCCCCACGCCCGAGCCTGGGCTGCTGCCCACCCTTGTATGTCCACACTCTGGGGGTGCCTATACATCTCTGCCTATTCTACCCCCCTCCTCTTTTAGTGCCCATCCCCGCACTTGGGATGGCTGTGGATGTAACTGTTAAAGCTGCACTGTGGACAGCAGAGGCTCTGTGCATCATCATCACTGGCCAGAGACCTGGAACCAGCGCAAGGAGTGGCAGGGCAAATTTCCCCCACAGCCTGCCTCATCTACATCTTGGGAAAGCCCCTTCTAGAGGTGCGGAAGGGGTTCAGTTTCCATGGTCTTATTCAACCCTTGGCCTCTGGCCAGACCGCTGGTGAGGGGGCCAGTCAGTGCAAGCCGGGACGGTGGTTTTTGTGACATGGACATCTGCCCAGAAGGAGCTGGTCTGAGAACTGCCAAGCTCATTTCACACAGGCCATGGAACATGCTGCCTAGCAACGTGTGAAGGTAATTAACAGCACAAGGCAGGCGTTATTGGAGAGTTGTCTGCTCCTTCCAAATTGTCGGCGGTTCAGCCCAGTGCACACCGGGAAAGCCAGGGCTCCTACTGCTACGTGGGCTCACCTCAGTTCCAGAGCATTCTGGGATAGCTAGGCCTCTCTCCTCAGGCCCAGTGCACTCCGGGAAAACCAGTCCTTCCAGTCCCATATCCCCCAACCTGGGATTGCCTCAGGCCCAGTGCACTCTGGGAAAGCCGGTCCTCCCAGCACTGTCCCTCACCTGTGACCTCTTCCGGTTTGATTTCTGCCTCAAACTCCAGGGTGATGCGCGTCACCTCCTTGTTGGGGGAGTTGCGGGCCCGGCGGCCTTTGCCCTTCTTTGATGAGTCGCACTTGAGGTTCACGAAGGTCACCTGGCAATCCGAGCAGGGGGCCGCCCCGCCTGGAAGAGAGGGAACCAGAGCGTCAGCATCCTCCCCACAGCTCCCTTGGGAAACTCAAGCCCAGGTGGTCAATGGGGCCACTTCCCTCCACACAGCCATAGAGGAGCTTACACGGCTGGTTGTGGGGAGGGTGTATGCCTCACCTGGGGCCCCATGCTTCCCCGACTCATCCTGCTTCCCCTTCACGCGCGGGTGCAGGTGGCACTTGGCGTCCTTGATCTTGAAGGAAGCCTTTTGTTTGATTGGAGCAGCGGCAGTCTCTAAAAGAAAAGGCAGGTGCTAAACATCAGCGGCACCAGCTGAGCCTCCCGCGATGGCAGCTGGGGACAGGGGAGGCTCGGACCAGCCCAGGAGAGCGACCTTACCGATGCAGTGATGGCTGCTGTTGCCAGTCCTTTGCTGGGCCCCCTGGCGCAGGATGGGCGTCCCGCAGCTCACTGTGTAGCTGCTGTCGGATTCTGCAAAGAGGGAGAAAGGAGGGATTCAGACAGAGCCTGGGGCTCACTCCCGGCCTGGCTTCCAAAGTGCTACTCCACTGCATGGCCCAGGGAGGTCACTGGAGGCTCAGCACCCTTGGAAATCAGGCCCTGGCTCTGCATCTAAGCAGCTCACATGTGCTTTGGGTGCTGATCTGACCCCAACCTTTGAAGTTCTAGAGACTGGTTCATCGATAGCACAACCCGAGGGTCAATTCAGGCAAAGCCAGGGCCCTGCAAAGCCTGAGATCCTGTGTCCCGCCTCAGTGGGGATCGGCCCGGACCCCAGCCATGGCCCCCCAAAAGGTCCTCTGCACACCCCTAGGGGGGTGCATTCTACAGTGTGGTGACTTCTGCATTATCCAGGCCTAAATCTAGCCTGCACAGTGACATCCTGCTTCCCTAAGCCCCCTCTGTGCTTTCCACTACATACGACGTTCTGCACGGCAATGCGGGGCACTGTTAAGCAGCCACCTCAGTAACGGGCAGGGAGAGATCCATATTTGTAAATCCCTTTCGGACAGAGGGCACTCGAGAAGGCCAGTGCCCCGGGTAGGTTTCAGGGGAGATGTGGCGGCCACGGGTTGGTACCTGGCAGGAAGCGGGCCTTGGAGGTGCAGGTGAGGGAGCAGCTGTCCTTCTTGCCGTTCTTGTTGCAGGTGAGCATGGCCCGGTGAGAGATGGGGCCCGTCAGGCATTTCACCAGCTCTGAAGGACAACAAGCAGCGAGTGGTGACAACAAGCAGGGGGCAACTCGGGGCCGATCAGCCAAGCAGGAGCTGCTCCGGGCACTGGGGGAGGGGAGTTATCATAACTGGGCCTAAAGATTTAGCGCAATTGTGGGTGCAACTGAAAAAAGGGAGTGAAACTTCATTCACAATAATCTAGCATTCTCAGTAGCGATTGGGAAAGTTGCAAAAGGGAGACAGAGAGACTGCATTAGTAGAAACAAAAAGAACTCCAGATATCACTCGAGGACGATCATCCCTGGTAAACAGAGCACTGTGAAACTGAAAAATCAATGGTTTCAGAGGAACAGCCGTGTTAGTCTGTATTCGCAAAAAGAAAAGGAGTACTTGTGGCACCTTAGAGACTAACCAATTTATTAGTCTCTAAGGTGCCACAAGTACTCCTTTTCTTTTTGAAAAATCAATGAATCAAAATTGGTGGGTCGGAAATTAGGCCTAATTGGTGGGCGAAACAGTGAAGGGATGGGCTACTCCCCCCAATCGCTCCTTCTGGGGTCCTTGCAGAAAGAGACTTTGGAAGACAAATAGGCGACTGGAGTGAGTTTCACCATCCTGGCTGCCACCCCCACCATCTCCTGGGTCCCTGGGCCTTTGTCATTCTGATCCTGAGAGATGTCCTGACCACACCAGGCCAGAGAAAGAGGGAGCCACATGACATCACCACCTCCACTGGCTGAATCCCGAACACCACCTGGGATGTGAGACTTTTTCTCTCCCCCGAACGTGTCCTTCTCCTTCCCCACCTTTTTTCTTCTCTTTCCTCCCTCTCTCCTTTTTCCTTCCGGTGAAGGAGAGTCTGGCTTAGCTGGCCAAGACTGCCTACTTTGCAACACTGCTGGAAGCCCGGGACCAGAAAGAGGCAGCTAAAAGCCCATTTATTCTATCCAAATTAATTCAACAGTGGGACTCTAACCTTGCTCCCAGCTCCACTCCTACCACAGCATCCATCCTCCTCCCTCAGCTACCTGCTTCTGCCGTGGGCCATCCTGGCAAGACAGGGGTGCGTGTGGTGTTGTGGGTTCTCCCACACAGCTTTACACTCAAACACTCAACCTGGAGCCTTGAGTCAGCAGATCATCTTGAGGAGTAAGAGCACTTGCTGGGGTTTCACTCACTCCTTCATTCTGAGGAGGCTTTGCTCAGTCTATCTCCTGTCCCTTCTCTTGGCAGGTAATGGAAGGGAATCAACTGGGCACCACAGTGTTGCTGTGGGCTGTTAGGAACAGCTGCTGTGTCCCTCCCCAGAGGTGGCTGCAAGTCAGGGGCAGGTAAAGAGATTTTTATAGGTATATCTATCAGCAAAGTGCTTTGGGATCCCTTGGGGAGAAGAGCACTATGTAAAGAACAAACCGAATTCGACCCAGGTTTGAAATAGCAGGGGAAGTTCAGCAGGTGAAGGACACTTTCTGATGTGCACTTTTCTAGGCGAGGTGCCAGAATTTCCTCCACCACATCCCAAACCCTCTCTTCTCTTGAGTCCAGCAGCCCAGGTGAGATGGGTTTGGGGGAGGAAGGGGGCTCTCAGGTCAAGAGACCACAGCATGAAAACCAGCTCTACAAGCTGCATTATCTGGCCTCCTGTGCTAGCCGTCTCAGCAGAATGGCGAAAGGCAGACTGGGGAACGGAGCCTGAACTCCCTGTCTCTGCCAGAAGTACAGCACTGGGGCAGCATGGGGATAATGGGAATCTGCACAAAAATAAAACATGCTCTAGCTCTAGGCTGAGACTGAACAGGTTTCCACTCAGCATGATGCTCGGACCAAGAGAGAACGCTATAGGCCGGGGTGCATGGTCAACGTGCACCCAGTGGCCAAATCCAACCCATAAGCAGCACGCTTTCTGCTGCACCGTCTCCACACATTCCCAGCAAAATCCGCCTGGATAAAAGTCTATCCACCACCTCACAGCAATGACAGAACAGAAAAACACAGATCTCTTTTCAGGCTTTGCCGGCTGACCTATGTTCACCCACTAGATGGCAGCACGGGCTTTCTTTACTCACCTACGCAGTCCTTTTTGTTCCAGTGCAGTTTGCAGCCGGCCGGGCAGGTACACTCGTAGCTGCCAGGGGCATTTACGCAGCCGAATTTGCAGCCTCCTCGGTTGATGCTGCATTCATCGATGTCTGCGGGGAGGAAAGCGAGAGGATTACTGAGAACTGGAATTGCCATGCTGCATAAAGCAAGCTCTATTAGAGGTTACAGCAGGCTGAAGGGGGCAGGACTCCTGGGTTCTATTTCTAGCTCCTGGAGTGTTCCAGCGGTTAGAGCTGGTGGGGCGGAGGTTGGCAGCCTGGACTCCTGGGTTCTAATCCTGGCTCTGCCACTGACTCACTGAGCAATCCTGACCAAATCACTTTAGGCCCCATTTTCAAAGTGGCCTGTAATTCTGGGTGTCCAACCTGAGACACCTGGGGCTGGGTCTTCAGAGGAGCTGGGCTCCCACAGCTCCCATTAGCGCCAGTAGGGAAGAATACGTGAAATGACAGGAGAATTTAGTCCAACACGTGCAGGGACGTGAGTCCCCCCTTCACAGTGCCCGGCCGCATCTCAGCTGTGACTCAGGACAGCGCTCTCCATAGGGAGGAAACTTGGGCACACACTTCCAGACAGCAGCTCGCCCTGACTCCCAGGGCGTGATGACCACTAAGCACTACCCTGGGGAGGGACACTCTGGAGAAAGGCTCGGAGGACGGCAGAAAATGAAGCTGCTCCAGGGTAACAAGCAGGCGCAAGACCCGGCACTTACCCAGCAGCACTGCCTGTGAGGGTTTCAAAGCCCCGTGTGAGCAGGGACCCATTACATCTCCCAGCCCCCCTCAGGCAGCCGCATAACCCCCACTCTACAGAGGGGCAAAGGGACTTGTGATAAGTCAGGGGGAGAGCCAGGGAGAGAACCCAGGGGTCCTGGCGCCCAGCCAACTACTTTAACCGCTACCCAGACCCCTTTTCGCAGAGCCTCCCCTGGGGGCCAGGGTCAGAGGAGAAAAACTGCCAGCGGCTTCTCGGGTAGGATGTAGGAGAAGTTCCCTGCTCAAACTCCTCATGACCCTGAGTCTCCTCAGCTCCCTGAAGTGTCTTCTCACCTTTGTCCCCTTGCTGGGAGCCAGGCTGGGCGTGAGCACAGCCCTGTAATCATCCTCATCCCCACCCCAAGAGCTCCCTGCAATTTCTATTAATCAGGAGCCGTCCTCTGATCACTCCTCCCACAAGCCAACAGAGCGCCCACTGGCTGGGGACAGCAACCAGAGCAATGGGTCTCCATACAGAGCTGAGCAATCCCCCTGCCTGGGGACCAAACCCCGCAACCTTGCTAGGACTCCAACCATGGCCTTGGAGGTCTGCGAGCAGAGCAAGAACCAGCTCCTCTCAGCTGGGCAAGAGGGAAAGGGAAGGGGAGTGCAAGGCTGGGCAGAGATCCCAGGTGAGCAGAGAATAGAGTGGGATGGTGGGTGACCTATTTTGACCCAATCCCACGGTGTCAATTACTTCACGAGCTCCATAGCGGATGGCAGGGGAGCTGCTCTGCCTTCCCTTCCTCACAGCTCTTTCGATTGCCCAAATGGGCCGATCTTATTAGGGCTCATGTCACCCATCACTGAAATGCATCCACCTCTGGGGTGGAAAGCGGCAGCTGTGTTACAATGCCCAGCAACGCTGCATTTCAGGAAGTGAAGACAAATACTGTATCCGACTGACCCACAGGGAGGTGGGAAGGTATTTCTCAACTGAATTTGGTCAGGCTGTGGCGGGCTAACGTGCCGACTCCTGACACAAGTGCCATCAGTGGAGGGGTCTGTCACGAGCCGAAGGACCTGGGGCCTTGGTTTTATTTCTTAGCCCAAATCATGGCAGCTCGTCCTTGACCAACTTTGCTGGGGTGCTGGATCCAGGACTGACTCAGAGTCACCAGCACCACCCTTGTCCCAGACTGTCTCCTTGGTGGTTTTTCTCACTACCAAGTGGCTGCTTTCTCCACCAGCTGGAATTTCTGTGTGGCTCCACCTTTACCCCAGTAAAGTAACCCAGCCAGGAAGTGACAAATACTTGGCTCACAGGGACTAAATCCTCTGTCTAGCTTGCCTCCGTCAGTGTGAAAACCAAACACTCTGCTAGGACAGGGGACCAGCTAGACGTAGAAAGAGAGACAGACAGAGGACTTAGAAAGTAGATTCCATTTAGCAGTTATGCTCTCAACGCTCACTTTGCATCATCTATTTCAGTCACTCCACATTCATTGATTCATCAAGCATAAGGCCAGAAGGGACCATTAGCTCACCTAGTCTGACCCTACAGTTGCCTACTTTCTTTGGACGAATTCCTGGAGATTTCATCACATGACACAATCTTTAGTTAAAGATTCATCTTTAATTCTGGAGATTCCAGGACAATCCTGAAGGGTTGGCAATTCTATCTGACCCTCCTGTATACCAGGCCAGAGAAATTCACCCCATGAGCCCTGCAGTGAGCCCCGTAACGTTTGTACTCCTGAGCGGCGTGACACAAACCAAGAGCCCTTCCCGACATCCTGCCTCACTCTCTCTGCAAACCGCAGCCAGCAGGCGGTTTAAGCTGGCCTCTGGCTTTACGAGAGGTTTTATAAACCTCCTCCCTCAAGGAACTCTTTTGCTCCCAGTGGGAGGGACAGCACTTCCCTGTCCAGCGCGTTTAGCACATGGTGTGAGCAAGTGCTCATGGACAAGTGTGGCTGCCTGTCTGTGTTGACCTGCTTGTGTGTTTGCGTCTGCATGCAAGTGGGCATGAAATCACTGCAAGGACTCACTGGCTGTATAAACAGAGGCAGCCTGGCAAGAAAGATGGAGCAGAGTTGCATTCAGTGGGTGAAATCCTGACTTCACTGAAGTGAAAAGCAAAACTCCCATTGACTTCAGCAGGGCCAGGATTTTATTTGGGGCTGGCAGGGACCAGGCGTCTAACAGGGGGGCTCCTGGGTACAGGGTTCACTGCACATTTAGGTATGTGAGTTTTACAGCACTAGTCCAGCCTGCCATGCTAATGACGTCTGATTGAACCAAACTGCATTTACATTGACTCCACTGAAGTCAATTATATCGGCCGAGAATATGCCCCATCATGGGCACTTGTGTGCTGGACGTGGGAGGCGCGTTCTCAGTCTGGACTGCGTTTACATAGGATGGGAAGAGACTTCCTGAGTCATCGAGTGCAGTCCCCTGCTATCACAGGCCGTCACAGAATCAAAGGGGTTTACAGGTAGAGGCATTTGCACTGGTCTGTGCAAGCGTCTGCTGTGTGTGTGCAGGGGGTGCATACGTTGTGTGCGTGAGGGCTTCTTTGTGTCGGTGCACAAGCCTTAATCTAGGTAATCCAGGGTATCTCGGCATACGTAACTCGCACTGAAAACTACCGCTTCAAACTGCACTGCTGCCATAACACGCCTGAACAAACCTCTCTGCGCTTTTCATCTTCCCTGCTACTCCCTCGGGCGCAGGCCTCCCCTTCCCTCGCGCTCGGGAGTTATCTGACTCAGGAAACTCAGCTCAAAACCTTTTTGAAGTCCCCCCCGAAACTTTGTGCCAAGAACTCTGGGGATTTTTTCTCTCTCTCCCTGAGCGGACAAGTCGCAAATTGCTCCGGTCGCTTTGTTTGAAGTTGCAGACACAACTGTCTGGCTCCTTGCACCCACTCGGCTTATGGAGCTCCATTTCCAACTACTTAGGAATCAGCAGAAAGAGAAAAATCCCCTCTCCGCTTGGCATCCCCCTCGCTGCTTAAAGGGGAAAGCAAACGTGGCAGTGGGGGCCCTGTTTTCCTATCCGAAGAGGTGAAGCCATTGGAAAAGTTAGGACACAAGCAATCAAAGTCCCAGACCGGATTGGGATACTAGGGACTCGGCTGCTCTGGAGAGGAGTGCAGTATGGGACTTCCCCACAACCGTGATCCCAGTCTCTGCGTCCCAAAGATCTCTCTGCCATCCATGCCTCCTCGAGGGACACCTGGGCAGCAGTCCCTTTCGTGGCTCATTCAGCCCTTTCTGAACACCTGTATGCTAGCCGCATGATCCCCCAACAAGCACATGGTTCCTGTCTCACAGAATCATAGAATATCAGGGTTGGAAGGGACCTCAGGAGGTCATCTAGTCCAACCCCCTGCTCAAAGCAGGACCAATCCCCAATTTTTGCCCCAGATCCCTAAATGGACCCCTCAAAGACTGAACTCACAACCCTGGGTTTAGCAGGCCAATGCTCAAACCACTGAACTATCCCTCCCCCCTGCTGGGTAGCAAGAAATGTATCCCTGGTAGGAGCACAGAGATGGCCAGACTGCATCGATCCATCTAGTCCACGATCTCGTCTCTGACAGTGGCAAGTATCAGATGCTCCAGAGAAAGCACAAGAAACACTGATGTGAGCAGTTCCAGGAAAACCTGCCTGGGATAGTTTCTTCCGGTCTCCCAATAGTCCGAGACTGGCTTCTTGCTGAAGCAGGAAGCTTTAGATCACTTGTTCGTTTTATCCATATCCTTCTCTGAATCCTTACCTCTCGGCCTCGATGATAACTTGTGGCAATGAGTTCCACAGCCCTACTCAGGCATTATACTGAATCGTACATGTTAAAGCTGGGAAAACCCTACTGGGCTCCATCTAGCCCAGCCCCTCTCCTCACCCCAGGCAACAAGGCAAGACTGTTCCATACAATCGCTTTTCCAGGGCCTGGTCCAGTCTAGTCTTAGGTAGAGCAAATGATGGGACTCCCAGCCCTTCCCTGGGGAGACGATTCCCCTGCCAGAGAGATCCCACTACCAGGAAGCGGGCAAACGGGACAGTAACTCCCATACCTCCACAGTGGGTGAGCCCGTACAGCGTGTAGCCCTTGTGACACAGGCAATGAAAGCTCCCCGGGGTGTTGACGCAGACGTGGTCACAGGTCCTGTCGAAGGAGCATTCGTCAATATCTGGGAAGAAGAAGAGGGAAAGGCAGAGAGCATGAGGCCCGTCCCAGCCTGGGGGTCGGCTCCACAGGGGTCTCGAATCCCAGGAGTTTGGCTGGCTTCTCAAGGGTTCGATTCCTTCCCCACCCACCTCCAGCGTCACCCAGAAAGACTGAAACGAATACTCCCGCCGCGTGAGGTCCATGCACAGCTCTCTCCCACTGTGCCAGAGAGGTGGTCCAAGTCCAAAGCCCTGCAGAGAAGCAGCCAGCCGGGAAGGGTGTCTATGCCAACATCTGCTCCTTTACCCTGCATAGGACGGGGGCACCTCAAAACACACCCCCTTCCCAGCCCCACTGCCATGCTGAGCATCCCTAGGCCTATGCAACGCTGTGCCCTTGGGCGGATTATCCGCAACGAACCTGGGATCTCTACAGCTGGAGCTAAAAGACCCGTCTCTGCCAGGCTCATCAACCTCCACCTGCAGCCCAGCCACCACTAGAGGGTGACAGAACTCCACAGTGGGTGGATTATGAGTCCGCCCCCAAGCCCAGCCTTTACCCTACCGCAGAGATGCTTTGCAAGGCAAAGGGTTAAATCCCAAGGTGCCAGCCTGGAATGGAAAGTCCCCCGTGGCGTGGGGGTGAAAGCAGCTGCAAGCTCCCCAGTGCCATGGATCCAGGAACATGTTCGGATCCAGCACATCCCCCCCGCCCCGCCCCACATGGAAACCAAACCTGTGCTCCCTGGCAGAACCCCCTCCAAGGAAAGTGCCAGCATCACCCGCTCTGCCCTGCGGGGGCCCTCACTGTGGGAGGGCGGGACAGTCTGCAGGGGCGAACCTGGCCTGCCAGGTTTCTTTTAATTTCATTAGCTTCATTAACTTAACTGCCACGATCAGATCAAACTTCCAGCAATGCAGAACCTGGATGGAGATGAAAGAGGTGCCCAACAAAGGCACACCAACCCTCCCCGCCGACCTCCCCAGGGCCTGGCCCTGTGCACTCAGCAGGTAACACCTGTGCTCCATCATACCCCAGCGAGTCACGGCTGGGGTATGATGGGGGGAGGGGAGGCGCAGATACCGGCCCCCCTGCATACTTAGCTCAAGGCTGGTCTCGTTCTGAAGTTAGATGAGTTGGGTGGCCTCAGACGGATAATACTTTGCATGCCCATGGGGCCTTTCAGAAGAAGATCACAAAGCACAACTCTCTCCCACCCAGGGAGAGAGGTAAAGATTACGCCATTTTACAGATGGGTCTACTGAGGCAGAGAGAGGCAAGTCCATGGCAGAGCTGGGAATAGAGAACCCAGGAGTCCTGGCTCCCCGTCCCCTACTCTAACCAGTAGTCAACACACTGCCTCCCTTCTCTGCTCCAGGCAAGGGCCCAGGTAGCAGATCAAGTGCAATGAGCATGGAGGAAGCTGAAAGCAGCAGTAGGATAGAAGTGTTCTGTAAGAGACTGAGGGTTTGACCCCTCTGTGCCCACCCAGCCAGTGCCTGCCTTCCCTCTATGGTCCACGGTGAAAACAAATGGTTACAAATCACAGTACAATCTCAGGCTGCGCATGCCATAACCCCAGCCCTGTTCATTCCAACCAGCTGGGTCACTTGAAAAAGGGCAATCCCCAGGGAAGAGGGCAGGAGGGGATGGGCCAGGAGGTTTATTCCTGAGAGTCCTGGCTGCCTCTGAAGAGAACAGATCTCGGAAAAAGAAAATGGCTGGCGTGGGTACACGTGTGTATGTGTGTGTACATGTGTGTGAATGTGTATGTGCGTGTGCTGTAGCCAATGAGATGTCAACCCATCCCCCGGATTCCCTGCAAAAGTCTTGTGCAATAAACAACTTTCGTGGTCTGTAAAAACAGTGACGTGTCTGAGGGTGTTAACACATGAATTCGGCTGCACACATTCCCCTAAGTTCAGACGGCATCCCATGCCTGGTGTTGTCAGATCCCTTGAGGTTAGCGTGCAACATCTTGCTGTTACACAGATACACACACCCCGCAGAAAGACATGCCAAGGTGTGATAACACTGAACGCCCGCAAGCTTTCGTGTGTTGGTTGTAAGCTGTGGTCTCTGAGATGTTATCTGGCATGCCTGGTGAGCTTGTTAGTTGATTCATAGGCCAGAAGAGATCATTATGCTCATCTAGTCTGACCTCCCATGTAGCACCAGCCAAAGAACCTCACCCAGGGATTCCTGCAGCCATATCCACAGTGGCTTGATGATCCGAGTAACCCCGCGGACAGAGCCACGCCTGGAATTTCAGCCCAGTTTCACAGACTCAAGGGACGGGCCCAGACCGGAGCCCAAAATCCAAACACCTCTGAAGCGTGAAGAGGTTTGGATCAGGAACCTGCCTTCACCGCTGGGCCCCTGAGTCTCTCTCATGGCCTCAGGCCTGCGAGATGTCTAGGAGTTGAACTTTGAGACTCAGGGAGTCCCCTGGGGCCAGATTTTTAAGTACTCAGAATCCACAACTGGGGCCAGATTTTCAAAAGTGCCCAGCCTCTGGCTACTCCCACTGAGAATAATGGAGAACCCCCTCCCCACCCGCTCACATGCACACTGAGAACAATGGAGAACCCCCTCCCCAATGCACATACACCCACTGAGAACAATGGGGAACCCCGTCCCCCATGCGCGCACACATGCACTGAGAACAATGGGGAACCCCCTCCCCCGTACACACACACACTGAGTACAATGGGGACCCCCTCCCCCATGTGCACACGCACACTGAGAACAATGGGGAACCCCCTCCCCCACGCACTCCCACCAAGAACAAGGCTGAGCGGCTGAACAACCCTGGCCACCTCTGCTTTGGAGACATGGGACATTTTTGATGCTAAGCCCAAGTCCTTGGTACCTGAAAAGCCAAGAGTGCTCGGGGGTGACACTGTCAGCACAGCATGTGTTAGTCAACAGAAGTGCCCCCGTGGCTAACTCCTCACCGGGAGGCGCACAGCACCCCTCCACGACCCCATCCGACCCTGCGTCACTCACAGGGGACTGGGACCAGCTCTCAGCCCTGGAGCCCCTCCACAGGACATGGAACCCAGCCGCGCTGCAGGCCCCACGCGGCTCTCACCTTGGCAGGTCCTTTCGTTGATCAGCAGCTTGTAGCCTTTCTTACAGCTGCACTCGAAGCTGCCCACCGTGTTCCGGCAGATGTGGTCGCAGCCGCCATTGTTCAGCCGGCACTCGTCGATGTCTGCGGGGCGGGGGAGACACAAAACGTCCCATTACACAGACTGACTGGAACTGGCGACACAAGCAAGGGGAGTGCAATTAGAGGTGAAGGAACCAGCCGCCCAAGAAAAGGAAGGACGGCCCAGCGATTAGGGCACTAGCCCTGCACTCACGAGACCTGAGTTTAAGTCTCTGCTCTGTCACAGACACCCTGTGTGATGGCCCATGTCTCCCTGTGCCTCAGCTCCCCATCAGAACGCGAGGGAGAACAGTGCTGCCTTCTCGTGTGGGTGTTGGCAGGCTCAATATGGCACAGATTGTGAGGCGCTCCGATATTACAGTAATGAGAGCTGCCATCTAAGGGCCTCAGCTAGAAGGATATTGAAGTCAAGGGGAGTTCTGCTATTGATTTGAACGGGAGAAGGACTGGGGCCTTTGATGAGCACAGCTTCCTGTGATGGGACAGGCCCAAATAAATGTGTTAGTCTCTGAGGTGCCACAAGTACTCCTTGTTCTTTTTACAATACAGTCAGAGGTCAGGAGGGAATCAGGACGCCTGGGCTCTATTCCCAGCTCTGAGTCCTTGGGCGAATCGCTGCATCTCAGGTCCCCCATTTGTCCAGTGGGAATTAGAATACGCACCCAGCTCACAGGGGTGGAAGGAGGATGAATGAATATCTGCCAAACGCTTGGATGTCCTTGGTGGACAGCATCCGTTCTGACACAGATACAAAGATTCTGGGGAGTCGCCATTGGCAAGTGGGGCTGAGGGCTCTTGGGGAACGCGTGCGTTAGAAAGAGAGAGACTGGCAGAAAACAAGAAAGGGAAAAATCACCCTCAGAAGAACAGGAGTGAGACAAAACAAACATGCAGGTTTCAAAAACCTCCTGACTTTAAGGCAATAAGCGACACTAAAAAATAAACAATCCCTCCCTCCCCATTTCCAAAGAGCTTCTATAACCTACAAAGCGGTCGGTTTTGGTTTTGTACTAGCCAGAAAATTTACTGCTAGGAAATGACCTGTAAAACAGAATGAGCCTGGGCTGACAAATCCCAGGTAAGAGCTCAGGGCAGACCTTGCCCAAAGCTTCATTTGAATCCCTCCCCCAGTTCTGTGTTGCCTTCAGCTCCAAGACAACAGCTGCGGCTCTCTGGGGTTGTGGCTTTTCTTTTATTATTGTGAGTGAATTAGCAGTAAAACAGCTCGCAATTGTAATAAAATCCCAGACACAGGGGATATGGCTCTGGGTTATTATGCTTTCCTGGAACGTCAGAATGGGAAAGGTGGTGTGCTCTGAACAATAATAATGAAGCCCAGAGAGGTCTGGAATCGGTCAGGCAGGTAGATGGCTTTCAGCAGGATGGTGCTTTCCTTTCAACTACGGCCAAGGACCCCAAGCTGCCAAAAGACAGAATGCAGGCGCCTTCCATTTCTGGAGCTTCACCTTCTCTCCTGGGGGCTGGCCGAGGCAAGGGTCTCCCGCTGAAGGGACAGCACGCAGCGCGGTTGTATCTGGAACCCCAAGCTTGTGTGTGTGTGTGTGTGACCGGATCTGTCTCTTTCACTCACGCCCACCCACATGCACATGTGTTGGTGTTACCCCCAATTCCTCCAAATGTTCCTTCTTTTCTTTAAAAAAATGGAGTGAATTTGCTGCTAATTTAAAACACGATGGATTGATGGCCGTTTGGCCCGCATTTCTGTTTAAGTACAGCCCCAGCAAGCAGCAGACTTGTATTTGCTCCTACAGTTCATGTCACAGGTGCAAATTTCACAGACCCTCCCGCAACCAGATTGGCCATCGCCCAGACAGCCCATGTAATGCAGCCATCCCCCAGGTTACCTCTGCTGTACTAAGGGTGTGCATGGGTTATTACTCAGTAATACCACACGAATAGCATACATACTTCTAGATCTGCCATCCAGGAACCTCAAAACACTGCACAAACAATACGTCCACTCTGACTTTGGGATAATGGGTCAATTTCCTTGACACCCACACATTAGGACTCAACCGTTACCACCAGCAAGAATATTAGTCATCATTGCAAAGAGTGAAGTTAGCCTCTCAACAACCTGACATAGGGCCATGTTATCCCGCTTTAAAGATGGGCCATCAAACAGGGAGACAGTGTGTGACTTGCCCAGGAAGTCTGTAGCAGAGCTAGGAGCAGAATCCAGATTCCCCAGCTCCCAGTCCTCTGGTTTCATCACAAGATCAACCTTCCCCACGATCCCCCCTGGGACGTTTCAACCCCATTTCACAGGATGGTGCTGAAGGTCAAGCAGTGAGTCACTGGGATTGGCATGCAGGAGTCCTGGCACTGAGAGCCCTGCTCTAACTGCTAGCCCACCACAGTGTTTGTGCTGCATGACTGCCGCCAGACTGAACCTTCCCCCTGCCTCGGGGTTTCACAGGGAACGGGACTGACACAAGGCAGCTACAATCCCTGACTCAAAAGGAATCGGAACAACAGGGCTGCTGTTCCCAGGCAGAACTGGGGTGGGGGCTGGGAAGTGGGATTTTAACACCTCTGAACGACAAAAGTTGCTCCAGGGGACAGGGTGCAGTGCGCCTCGCCCGCAATCCCAGGTACGGTGCACCTTCCCAGGTAAGCTCGGGGAGCAGGGACCGTTCAGGTGGGAAACGTAGCTCCCTCCCTTTGTAGGTGAACTGGTTTCCCAATGAGCGTTTCTTCTCCCACAGTCTGATGTACAGTCTGGATAGAGGCCTTTGTTCCGGCTGGGAGTCAGCCCTCGCCCTCAGGCCTAACCACATTGGTCTGTCGGAGGACGGGGGTGGAGAGAGGAGAGCGCCTCATGTTGCCAAGGGCCAGGTGCTTAGGTGCTGGATGATACAGGTAGGTGCTTTTGTCCACAAGGTGCCTAAGCAGGTTAGGTGCTTAACTCCCAGGAAAGTCGATGGGACTTCAGTGTCTAACGCACTTAGGCGCTTTTGTAAATCCCACTCAACGCCCATCTGCATCGGTAGGCACCTACATCCCTTTGTACATCTTGCCCAAACTCTTTGAGATACTCAAGCCCCAGCCCGTCAACCCATGCGCACACCACAGTGCCCATCACCATAGTATCTAGGCACAGATCTCTGGTGTAATACCCATCACCATAGGACCTCAGTATAGATCTACCTCAAACACAGGGTCTGGCACGCAGCACCCACATGTCACCATCCCCACGCCCGAGGAAGACTTAGTACTGGAATCCACCTCCACCGCGAATTCTGCTCTTAAAAGCCAGTGCCCTGCCTGGCCCACCAAGCCTCCAGAGACACTGGCGAGATGGCGGTGGGGACAGCCCCAGCTCTCTTATAGCACAGCAATGCTCCTCCGCATGGGGTTTAATCTTAGAGCGAACGTTGTTATTGAACTCTTGCAGAGCAGACTGAGGTGGGGCTGATGGGCAAGAGAGAGGGACTGGGGGCAGAGAGGAAGACGGCTTCTTAATGCAAAAGGCAAGAACCGGAGCTCCCCAGGGAGACGTATGCAGCTCTCTCATCTGTTCCATGGCCACTGAAACGTTTCTCTAGGCATGGATCCCGTCCGGAGACCTTGAAGAATCCCCACCTGCTCTCAGAGCCCTGGCCAGTCAGAGAGACAGACCAGTGTAGGGGGACTGGGGTTTATTGGGGGGGGGGTGTGATTCTAGGTGTGTGTGGGGGGTGGCTGTGGCTCGGCAGGAGGGTCTGGGTATGAGGGGGTCTGGATGCACAGGGGTTTGGCGGATCGGGGTGCAGCTCCTGGTACAGGGATCCCTCCCCCTGCAGCTGAGGAACGATGGGTGTAGGAAGTGCAGTGGCGGTGTGTGTGGGTGCAGAGCTTCCTACAGCCGGGGGTGAATCTGACATGGCCCCTGATGCCATGCAGGGGAAGAGGAATTCCCCAGCCCAGCCGGAACTAGCAGCTGAGCCCGATGCAGGGTAGGAGCCACCAGCTGGATCTTCCCCAGTCCTGCCCCACAGTGATTTACCTCTCTGCAGGCTACCCTGAGCACACAAAACATACTGCCGGGGAGGGTTAGATGACCGCTCTTGTGGCTTCCTTTTGTGTCCCTGTCAGAAAGTAATTTTTCTGTGGGGAAGCAAAGAAATCTGCAGGGAATATAAATTCTGCACATGCACAGTGGTGCAGAATTCCCCCAGGAGTAAAAGTTGCTCCCAGCGGAGAATAATCCTCTAATGGGAGAGCGGCTGGCTCCACGCTCCCACATGTAAGGTGGGCTCAAAGCTGCCAGGCCCTCGCTCACTGGTCCCTTACCTTTGCAAGTTTTCCTGTCTGGCTGCAGCATGAAGCCCATTGGGCAGCTGCAGTGTACACCTGTGGCTGCGTCATGGCACTTGCTGTCACAGCCCCCGTTGTTCACAGCGCAGGTCTCTGCATGGTGGGGGGAGAGAAAGAGAGAGAGGTTAGCAATAAATGCTTTTAAAGGATGCCCAGTCTAGGAGTGAGGTGCAAACACCCTGCTGAGGCGACTTCGTGCTGGGTGGGTTCGAGATCCCAAGCGGAAATATCTACACTGCTATCTTTAGCAAGCTAGTATGAGTCTCACTACCCAGGCTGGGCAGCTCGGTCCCCCAGCTGCAGTTAGACATACCCAAACAGGCCAGATTTCCAGGAAGAGCTGAATGCCCTCTGCAAATCCAGCCCCTTTTTTGGGCATCTTGAGTTGAGCTGGTGCCTACTCATCCCTTTTTGAAAGTCTTGTCACACAGCTCAGTGGTTGTCTGAACGTAATGGCAGAGCAACAAAACCCAGGTCAGGGCTTTCTACAAGCAAAGAGGACACCTACCTGTGCTTCTGGAAGAGAGAGCAAATCTTCTGACTGACTGGTAGAGCATCCACAGTCATTAATAGCGACTAGCGACACCTTCTCTCTCTCTCTCTCTCTCACACACACACACACCCACCCCTTTTCTCCCTGTATTAGTTTTAACCTCCCTTTGGAGGGAAACATGGAGTTTGGCTTTTTCCATCTGGAAAGCACTGATTCTTTGCCTGAGAGTTTCCCAAGAAAGCTGGGGAAGGGTGGGAGAGACGTACACATCTGTTCGTGCACCAACATCACACATGTCGACCACACAGGGCCCGCTAAGTGACCTACTGCTGAGCAGCCGACAAAGGGACCAGGAGACCGCAAAACTTTACAGTAGGTCCTACATAAACACTGAACAGCTGTTGCCACTGGTTGTCTTTAATGTCTCAGCAACAGAATTGGGGGTTTTCCTTTTTAATAGATGTTCAGGTTCTGGAGGACAATTGCTACTAGCTTAAATTAAAATACGATAGTAGAAGTTTTAAGGCAGGTCAGATGGGGGGCATAAATCTACTTGGCAGCATCCCTCTTGAGCACAGCCTCCCTAATGCTTTGCATTTCTAGCATGCCTTTCTTCAGAGGATTTCAAACCACTTGACAGCATTTGTTAGCCTTCCCCACATCCTGAGGGGCGCATTGGCATTATCATCCCAATTATAGTAACTAATCCCAGGGCTTCTGGTGTGTCGACAGCAGAGCAGGAAAAAGAACCCAGGAGTCCAGGTTCCCAGTCCCCAACTCTACCCCCTAGATAACCCTCTCTCCTTCAAAGAATCTGCTCATTAATAACATCAGAGTATCTTGGTTGAAGCGCGGCAGACAGGAAAGGGGAACTGGTCTGTTCTATCAGGAGACGTTTTCTCGGTCTATTAAAACAACATGTCAGGCAGTAACACAGGTAAAAGCCAGAGCGGCTGCTCAGGAATGTTTGGAGATGGGACTTGAGATGAGATTGAGACGTAGCAGTTTGCTGGCAGGTTTCAGGGGAGCACATGTGAGCTAGTTAAATCCCTGTAGGAGGCCACCTGCCACTCCCAGGCACTGGGAAAGTGGAGTTTGTTTGTGACTGGAAGAGGTTTTGGCTTCCCAAAGGAGCAGGCTGTTCTGGTCCCCATCCAGCAAGGAACTTGCACATGTGCCTGTCTTTAAGCATGTGACGAGTTCCACGGGGCTCCTCACATGCTTAAAGCTAGGCACAGGGAGTGGTGAAATAAAAAGTTTTACGAACCTCAATGCTAGTACAAATGGTTTTTCCCTTTAAAGAAAATTATAATTCAAGGGGAATAGAGTTCTGGGGATGATTTAACGATGCCAGGGCACTGTTTGCAACCCACACACACCAGTGCTGGGCTACAGGGGGAAAACAAGAAGTGAATCTAACTAGAAACATGGGGCCAGATTTACAAGTGCTCAGCAGAGAATACTTCTCCAAGATGCCTAAGCCCCATTTTCAGAAGTGACTTTGAAGTCAGATCCTAAGGTATTTAGATACTAACTCCCATTGAAATCAGTGGGATTTAGCTTCCTCAATTAGGTAGACATACTTGAAAATGTTACCCAGCATTCACCATCAGATTTTCAAAAGCCCTCAGGCTCCTACCGTGGCACTGCTGGACTGATTTTCAAAAGAGCTCATCCCCTGTGTGCCAGGCTCTTCTGAAATTTGGAATAGATTCTGCCATCCTTACTCATGCTCAGCAGTGCCTTGCTTCAGGAATAGTTCCCTGGCAGAGTAAACAGAGGTATGGACAGTGGAATTGGCCCCATGAAATTAAAATCTATTTGCACTATCCAAGCTGAATGAAGCTTTGCAAAATAAAACCATGTACACACTGCAGCAATGGCAAAGGGCACCTTCGATGTTTTACAATGTTAATTACTTCCTGTCGTCAAACTCAGCCGTTGCTGTTACAACAGCAAGAGGCATTATTTTAAATGCAACATTTTCATCTTGCCCAATGTCCCTGTGAAACCAAATCTTTGGTTTTTGTACTAACCATTAGAACAATGCTTTGAAATTCATTAATGAAGACCAATAAAATTTCCCTTCCAGGGCATTAGCTGCTTGGATGACTGAAACATTTGGGGTCAAGGACCCTAATGTGCTAACCTGCCGAAGAAATTTGTTGGAAAAGAGCAAATTCCAGGTTCTCTCTCTTTGCGGGAACCACACAAAGTGTAATTGACTGAAACGCCTAACTGCTGTTTGCTGTGCTGGGGATTTGGGATTATTATTCTGTGAATGTCCTGCTGCTGCTATTTTTATGCTGTCTCATCACAAGAGAACAAAGGGACCATTCTATGAAATTAGTGGCCAGTAGAGTTACAAAATGTAATGCTAAGAACATATTTCTTCACCTATCTATGTACCCAGATGCTTACATAGCGTGCAGCCAATCACCGGAACTACCCTCCGCAGAAAAGCAGATAGCCTAATACTATGGCTGGATAATTTTATAACCATTACTGACACCTGCAGCTATGCGAGAGCTGGAGGTGAGCAAATGGCATGTCTCATGTGATGATTGTCACAGGGGTCAGAGCTGGGTTTGAGTCGGTTTTCTGAGCTGGGAGGTAGGGGTTATTGGGTTCTAGTCCCACAAAGGCCTTTTTGTTCAGCGAAGGAACAGTGCGACTGTAGAGGACTGAGACATCAGGGTGACCGTCCTTTAGAGGAACGGAGAGAACACATGGCATGACGACATTTGATAGAGGTGGAGGACGTATCTCTCTCTAGTGGCTGCCTCTGGGCTCTTGGTGCGCCTCCCACATCCAAGTGATTAGTCTACCTCCCTAAGACCTTTCTGTGCAGAACCGAGAGCATCATGTAGCATTACAGTAGAAGCTAGAGGCCTCAACCAAGGTCAGGGACCCATTGTACATGCACACAGTAAGACACCATCACACCCCCAAAGAGCGTAGGCCATAAACAGACATGACAGACAAATGGGCTGGAAGGGAAACTGAGGTACAGATTAATCCAAAGTTCACCTAGCAAATCAGTGGTCTAACGGGGACTAGAACACATCTCTCCTGATTTCCAGCCTAGTACCCAATCTACTAGGGCATGCTGCCTCCAAACCAAGAGCATCTCTTATTATGAGGCAGCACAAACACTGGAAGCAAGGGGACCCGCACAGAATAATTCCAAGTCCCCACCCCTAGAGCGAGTGGCTAGACGGGACGCGTCAGACAATTACACGCCATGTGCTCCCTTAACGGAATCCATATCTGACCCTTGATGCTCTGTGTTTACACGGAGGAAGGCAAGAACCAAGTCAGCCAGACTCCGCTATTGGGATAGTTGCAGTGGTGCATGCAAGAAGACGGACCCCTCAGCTGCAGTAAGCTGGCATAGCGCCACTGATTTCAATGGAGTGACACCCATTTACACCAGATAAGACCCTGGGCCCATCACTGGAAGTTAGGAACCTAGACACCTTTGAGGATCTGGGCCTGGACCCTAGCGGAGGCAGGCAAAGCTGCTAGACACCGGGACTGGCACCGGTGCCACTTCCCCGGTGTCAAGCTCCACCAATGCAAATGCCGATCTGTGGTTTGCCACCAGTGCGGCTGGCTGCAATCAGGGCAAATCTCCTGGGTAGACAAAGGGCAACATTTTCAAAGGTGCTTAAGTGATTTAGGAACTTAAGTCCCACTGACTTCAAATAGCCTTTGAAATCGAGACTCCGGCTCCTAAAACACCCAAAACCTAATTATAGCTCTGGGTTCGCCCCTGCCTGTCTCAGGCCTCTGGAGACAGTAATTTGCTTGCAGTGTGGGGTGGAATCCATTGTTCTGTGGTGATATCAGCCCTGGGTGGCTGAGGGAATGTGGCTCTCCAGGCGTGGAGTATGTAAACATGACTCACCCAACCACACAGGGTTTTGGCAAGGGCTGGCTGAATCACCGGGGGGAGGAAAGACACAAGAGTGACCTCCCCACAGAAAGCCGCTGTCTCACTTCCTGACCATGACACAGCAGCTGGAGCAGGCTGCAATCAGCACAGCTCACGACAAACAAAAAGAGCCTTATGCGTTAAAACAACAACTCAGATACCAGCCCCGACATTACCCTTCCTCTCTGTTCCATGGGATCCAGGCAGCCAACAACTGCTCTTCTCCCTCCTTTATTATTCCTGGCTGCATCCCTACTCCCCACTGCACTGACCTTTGGGACTATCGGGGCAAGGAAACTACGACATTTTCCTGCATTCCCTGGGCCAGCATGTTCATTTAACATGCTTTCCCCAAAGGATCCCGAGTCTTTTTTTAAGAAGGGTGTTCTTTCACTGATAAACAACAGCAAACACCTAGATTATAAAACTGCATAGATTTGAACGCTAGAAGGGACCACGGTGATCAGCATATATGGATCATTTAACCACTACTGCAACACGGCCACCTCTGAGGTGGAACATGGCATCTGTTTAACAGTGCAAAGCAACACTGCACAATAGTTTAGGATGGGAAGTGAAGAAGACCGTTGTATTCAAATGAAACTGAGGCAGTGTGGATGTTTAGGGAGGACAGTGGGGTTAACATCCATACTCTTCAAGTGCCATGAGACCTTTAATAACTGCAAGTGCTTTTATGCCTCATCTGAAATCAGTTTCCAAACTTGCTTTCAGGGCAACTTGATAAACTTGCTTTCAGGGCACATGTCTGTTTCAGAAGGGAAGGTTTCAAGAAACTCATACCCCAGCAGAAGTTACTTTTCGACCTCTGAGTGGTCTATGTTGAGATTTCAGTTCGAAATCAAAGACTCTTTGAAAGAAAACCAGACTACCAATATTAAAGAGGCCTCGTCAAGTCAAATTTGTCTTCAAAGTTAAGATTTGTAAAAATAAGCTTTGACAAGAACAAAGACCAAGAGAAAATTCTCCAGCACGTTGTGATTTCCATTGCAAGGCAAAGCATAAGATGTTGTTTTTAAACAAAACAAAAAAAAACATAAACTCTCCTCTGCTGTGTTCGCAACCAATATGTTGCAGCCTTGTGCTGTTTGCTCACAATCCTCTTTTCATACTGGGGTAATTCCACTGACTCCTGAGTTACACCTGTGTAAGGAAAAACAGAATCTGTGCTGGTGCATGTGAAATTGACCAGCAGTTATGAACACAAACTAATTACTCAGTTTTTATCATCTGAGCTGAAGAAAATGCTTAAAGTAAGCCACAAGAGGGGCGCAGAGTACATGAGATTTTCAAAATTCTGTCACTTTTAAACATCTGCAGTGTTTTCTGTAAAAGAGGTTAGGAATTTTACTTGTTGGGTATTATTATTTTTTAGTAGGTGGGGCTTGATTTTCTTTACTTTGCATCTTACAGTCATTTACCCCCATGCAAAGTGAGCGCAAGGTGGGGTAAAGTGTTGCTATTCTGATCTGGTAGCATTTCACACCCACTCTGCAAAGATGTAAATAACAACACAAGGTTCACAGCAGTGGAAAATCAGGCCCATTATATCTTTAACCTCAGATGGTCCCTTTAAAGTCCTTGGTTTATAGCCTTTTAACACAGTATCACACTTTCTGTGCATCTTGTGTCTGCCTGTGTTTTTACTGAAAACTCCGAATAAATTTGGCTCATATGGAACTGAAAGGTTAATTCCCTGCAGCACACGCTGAGGGCTAGGGGGGAAAAAAGGGACCGATTCTGAGACTTACACTGGGGTGCTTCCATTGACTTCAATGGAACTATAATTCATTTGCACCAGGGAGAGTGAGAACAGAATCAGGCCACCATCTTAGAAGTCACATTGCCGTCCTTGATTTCTCATCTGCCTTACATAAATGGAGGTCGAGGATTTTTGTGTTTATGCCCTCGTCAGCAGGGACTGTTTTAATTAATGCCTATTGAGCCCATCACAATGTATCTGGGCACTGTACAAAAGTGAAATCAACCACAATTAAAATACCGCGGAGCTGGGCCCAGCAGCTAAGAGAGAAGTAGCTGTGCTCTGCCAAAGGAAAGCATCCAAGGAGGAACAAAACAATTCTCGAAAAACCTTAAAAGGAAGAACGGGCAAGAAAGGAGGTTAGGTCTGGCCACGTCTATGCAGATGATTCCAGCCAGAAGAGACTAGATGCACCAGTGCAAACCCTCCGTGCAGATAGGCAAAGATGCTATTTGCACTGATGGAGGTTTGCTCTGCTTGAAATTGGAATAAGCCACACTTTGTACAAGTGCATCCTACAGAGAGGTAGCGTAGCCTAGTAGAGAGTGCACTGGACTAGACTTCAGGGGACCTGGTTCTATTTCCAGTTTCTCTGCTGTGCAACCTTGGACAAGTCTTTTACCCTCCCCGTGCCTCAGTTTCCCTATCAGTAAAATGGGAATAAGAATACTGACCTCCTTTCTAAAGCGCTATGAGATTTGTGGATGAAAAGAGCTAAATAAGAGCCATGTGTTGTTATTATTATGGCTGCTTGCCCTGTCCATACTATGAGTCTGTACCAGTGTAGAAAAGCCCTTGGCCAGTCAAGATGAACTGACTGTTTACCTGGCTTGAAACCAGACGCTGAAGGATTTAATCCTGCGACTTTCATCCAATCAGCTGTCAGCTAATCTGAACCAATTGCTATCGCTGTACTGCTGAGATACAGTAACTGCAGAGAGCGATTAATCAGCATGTCTAAGGCGATAACCCCCTTACTGAAAACTTCTAAATGCCGGATCAGGTTAGGGTGCTGCCCTGGCTCCCAAGCCAGGAGGTGCTGTGGACGCAGCAGGTTCCACAGCAAGAGAAAGTCCTTTGCCTCACAGCACAAGGATCTTTCTGGGTGATCTAAGGGCAGTGCTGAGCTGATGGGCTTTACGGACAGGCCTATTTAAGCCTGCCTGGGAGGAAAGGCAGATCACTGGGATGCAGGGGAATGTGTGATGCAATGCAGGGTGGTCAAAAAACTGGGGTAATGCTCTGCAGAGCCTCCCCTCAAAAGCAGCATTTGCAGTTCTAATCACATCCCTCCGAGGACAAATCTTCATCACGGCAGTTTGCGTAACTGCAACTGTTATGCCAAAATTACAACCCACAAAATTAACAACAAATCTTCATGAGAAAACCATCAAGACCCTGGCACATGCTTTTAAAGGCCAGCAGGCAGTGTTCTCTAGTGCTCAGAATAAGGGAAGGACGTGATTTTCAGAGGTGCTGAGCACCCGCAACTCCCATTGAAGTCACTGTGTTCTACTGGTGCTGAGCACCTCAGAAAATAAGGCCTGGGGATTCCTGGGTTCTAGCCTTGGGCAAGTCAGTTCATCTATAATGTGCCTCGGTTTCTCCACCTGTAAAGTGGGGCTACTATATACCTTTGTAATGTGCTTTGAGATCTTCAGACGAAAGGCGCTAAGTGCAAAGTATCCTATGCAAAAATTCTGAAGGGCCAATTAAAGCTGCCAAACCCAATGAGAAGTCGCCATAACGTTGTGTTTCCCCTTGTGCCTATGTCTGGGGAGCTGTTTCCTTAGCTTCAAGGGCTTGTCTGACACACACAGACACATTTTCAAACAGCCACCTCTACTGTATCCACAGTATTTGCACACCTGCCTAGGTTTGCACGCTTCAAACCTGTGCTTTGGTGCACAAGCGGACAGGGAGACTGCATGTGTGAAAACACTGTGTGTACGAGCACCAGTTTGCACAAGCAAAACAATGGTTGTGTGCGGGAAATTCAGGGGGCTGGCTGGAAAAAAATCGGAGCTTTGGCTTTATTTCACAGAGCCTGTGGTGGGTCAGCGGAGGCTAGTGCAATGATGGTTAATGCACTGAATCCTGGCGACTGTTAGTCACATTTGTGATGCTTGTGTCATAGCAAACACTTAGTGTGGGCAAACTGTTAGGGGAACTTTTATCCGCTCGATCCTGGGCCAAGCAGCTCTTTTGTGATTGGAAAGAAACTCATTTTACAGACACTGGGAGGTTTGGACATTGACAACTCAACAATTCACTGCAATAAATGCGTCTTCCCGGTTGTAAGGGGAGAGAGAGAGAAAGCATGGGAAGGGGATGATGGGAAGAGGATATCCTGCAGTGCCCGGTCTCAGTGGCCCAGGAAGCAGAGACTGGGGGAAGAAGAGTGTTCCACAGGGAGTGCACATAGCTCGAATGTTCCCCAGAGTCCAAACCAGAAGCAAAGGCCAATCAACATAGAGAAGAGCATTATCATTTACCAAGTGGAGAGTGAAATATAGGACAGAACAGGTGCCCCGGGCTTCCAGTTAACATCTGGACAGGGATCAAAGCTGCGCCAAGTTAGAGGAACTCCCTGTTTGTAAGAGGAGAGGGCACTGGCCATCACTGATGCACTATCCCCTTTCAGCAAACAAAGGGGGAAAAGACATCTGGCCCTGTCCTCCAGACAGCTAGACCCTTTGGAATCTATCACCAACGACAATGCAGAAGGGACCCTCACCCACTGCAGAAGCTACCCAGTATGCTGTCTCTGGGAGAGACCCCAGGGGCTTTGTGTTTCCTTCCTTCCTGCGAAGTCCTATTTGTAAATTGGTTGCCCCAAACGGACACCAGCCACTCCCCAAATTCCCACTGCGGAGGGGAAAGCAGTTTCGGAGAAAGCTCTTTCCAGACAGACTCTCAGCACCACTCTCCCTGACTAACATCCAAGCTCACAGGTGGTCCAGCAAAACAGCATCGTGGGCAAAAGTAATAGAGACTCTGGAAAACCAATTATTCCCTCTGCTCTAGTTCTAATCGCCTAGAACTAGATTAGAAGGATCAGCGGTAGCTAGCTACCGCTGACCCTTCAGCTTAAGTTACATCATTGCCTAGAAAGCTGGAGACTTGGATTTTAGTCCTGGCACTGACCTTCCATATGAGGCAAGCTCCTTTCTTCTCTGGGCTGGGACCCTCATAATGGGGGTACCTGGCATCTCAGTTAACTACAAGATCACTCTATCGCCCTTCCACTCTTACATCAGAGCCACGCTGGAGTCCACCACTTGCCCACTGGCTGGGGCAGGCCTACAGTGGGGATTAGAACTAGAACGGAGGGAATCACTGGGTTTCCAGATTGGTAGTCAAAAAATAAAATATCAGGAAAAATAAATCAGAAAAGAAACGTTCACTTTGGGTGGAAACTGACATTTTCCAGTTGTACTCACCAAAACAAAACACCAGTATGAAAAATAAATTGTTTGGGGTCAAACAAAATGTCTCTTTTGACCCCAAACAAATTTTTTTGTTTGCTTTGTGTTTATTACCTTTTTAATTTAAAAACCAAAACCTAGCTCGATTTCTCAACGCAACATCATTTCAAAACGAAAAGTCAGAAAGTTTAATTTTGAAAGTCTCAAATGCCATTTTGACTTTTTCTCACTTTTTGTTTTTCATTTTCTTTTTATTCAACCAAAACTATTTGCCGAATTCGACCTGAATTGGCAAATCGTTTAAAGTTGCCCTGAAACTTCATTTTTGGGCAAACAAACTACTAGAGTGAAAAATTTTGCCCACATCTATTTTGAACAGGGGGCCTCAAAAATGTGAAAATGCTACCTGCAGCCACTTCAGTCTTTGACACAGTGGTACAGTCTTTGGGGACCACACTTCCCACAATGCAACGCTCCATTTTGACCAGGACAGCTAGGCACGCTGCATGCTGGGACTGGTAACTGCACCTCTGCACTAAGAGACAAGAGAAACCATGATCTGCTCCATTACATGGAAATTGAAGAGAGGACCTTATGTTGCTGAGATGGGCAAAGTTTGAGTGCCCCTCCTACAGACACTAATCCTCAGTTTGAAAGCCAGTTACATCTTCTGACAGCAGGACTGGCCATAAGCACAAGCAAAGCTGGCAGCTAATCAGAGCCCCACATCCCACACAAGCTCTGCTCCTCGTCGGATGGCCCTGTCTCTCTCTCTTTTTCTCCAATAGCAGAGACAACTCACGGCTGGATCCCAGGCTGGCCTTGCTGCAGCGGATTTAGAAGTAGCAATGGCGGGGGAGGTTAGTAAGCATCAGAGGTGGAAAGCACATCATGAATGACCCCTCAGCCACATGCGCTAGGGCGGGAAGTGTGGCATGCAAGTTAGGTGGACGGCTCAGGCCCCATGCCCGGTTATTATCCCAAGACAAGATGCATCTACGGTTAGAACTCCTCGAAGAGATAGAGAGAGAACAAAAATATTTACCATTAGAAAACGTCTGGGGGGTAACGTGTTGCTGGAGGTGCCTCTCCCCTGTTTAACATTATAAAAAAGTGATTTAGAAACAGTGTCCAGCAAGAAGCCTGCCTTTTTAAAATTTCAATTATTTCTCATTCTCTGCCTCTCAGATTTGCAAAGATTTCCTCCCTTTCCCCCACCCCAATGAGCCTGGCACAGAGGCCTGAGCTTGTATCATCAATCCACTCCGTCACCAGGTCCATCACAACACATAGCAGACTGCTGGGGCAGTCCCCTCCCATGTCCTCTGACGCAAAGAGGCAGGATTCTCATGCTACAGGCTGGAGGCGAGGGGATGAAAGACCGAGGGGTGCAAAGAGAAGTAGCATTAGTTGGTTAGTATTTAACGTGTCTCCTCGTTTGGTGTCTAGCTCTTCGCTATCTGGGCAGCAGAGTGTCGCTCACACAACAGGATCAAATCTAGGGGGATGTGTAAGAGGTTGCGAGCTACAGCAGGCGTGTGTGATGGATGCAAGGGAGTCTGACTGAGTGTAAGGGCAATGAAGAGGATCTGAGTCCATATGGTCTTGTCTGTATGAGAAAAGGTGCACTGGTCTGATTTAAAAATCCATGTAGTTAAACTAGTGCAGACCTCCTAATGGAGAGGCACTTAAATCAGTTTAGCTTAATCCAGTAATATACCAAACTAAACCAATTTAAGCAAGGGTTAAATGGGCTTAAAGTGGGTCTTTGTTAGGTCGGTCGCACTTGTTTAACTAGATCAGTTTTCAATCCATTTAAGTGCAGCTTTCCTGCTAAGGCAAGGGCTAAGGCAGTCGGTGTTATGGACACCCCAAGGGCCCGATTCTGCCCTCACTCACCCCGATGTAAATGAGGTGTGACACTCACTCACCCTGATGTAAATGAGGTGTGACACTGGTGTAAAAGTGGTGAGAGAGAAGAATCAGGCCCCGTGGGTGCAAAAGAAGAGTGTGACAGGAAACGCAAGCAGGAGGGAGGTGTAAGGAGGAGTAAGCCCAAGTAACTCTGAGCACACTTTAACATATACCTTCTTCTGCTCCTTCACCAGTAAGAAATTTAGACCCCCAGTGCCCACCTACTGATGCGTAACTGCCCATCACCTGGGAATCTGGCCTTGTGTCACCAGCTTCAAGTCAGTAGCAGGGCCTGGAGCTGTATTCTGTCATAATCTGCATAGCAAATATCCCCCCGGGACAATCCCATGGAAAGCACCCTTGGAATGAACCCAACCAGCCTGACAGGGGCTGGAGCAGATCCTGGGAGACAAAGGGAAGGGGGACACAGCCCCACTGAGCCAGGCTGCAGGGGGCTCAGGGAGGGGCAGACATGTCACAGAAGGCGAAGATAAGTATGAGGAAGAGAGGTCCTAGAGGAGAGGTTTCAGGAGCAGGCAGTACGCTGCTGCCTGGGGCAGGGAGAGGGGACGTGAGACGGGCAGCTCCAGGGAGGTTGAGGCTTGGTACAGGGGGTTCCAGGGAGGCCAGGGCCCAATGCAGAGGGCTCTGGGGTAAGCGCATGACACACACGTGCTGGTGGGGTTGCTTGGGGAAGGCCGAGGCCTGGCAAGCCGGGGGTGGGTGGGCGCCACAATGGACCAGGTCTAGGCAGCACCGGCAGTGAGGTCTGGAGCAGTCTGCACCCGGGGGAGCCTGGGGGCTGAGGAATAAAGCACCAACCGCTGCTCTCATTAAAATTGATGGCAGAGGTCCCAGGGCCTTCGCCTTCACTAGGGTCAGGATTGAGCCTGAGTCAGGCTTTGGCTTTGCTTCCCCCATGGGTACCATATGGCTGTGTGGATCCCTGCCTAGTAAGACGGATCCACCGTAGCAGGCCAGAAGGAGTTGGGGGAGTCATTTCTTCACACGCTGGGCCTCCTGAGGGCCGCCCGAGCCAATTCCTCACCCCTCCACAGAGGAAAAGCCAAGCAGATGGGCCTGACCCAAGGACCAGGAACCAGGCAGCACAGGGAAGGCGAGCGTTTGGGCAGTGCTTCCCCCATATGTGCACAGCCCATGTGGAACTGATTATCCCCCAGGGATGGCGAGGCGACAAGAGACAATCAGAGTGTCTGAGCAAAGGGCTTAATGAGAAACAAACTCCAGAGGTAGGCCAGACTGAGTGGAGGGGCCAGGACGGAGCCGAAGAGAGGAGGAAGGTGAGAAGGAAAAGAGAGAGGAGTGCGATCTACTCCCAGACGCATCAGGTCCTCGGCTCTCTGCAGCGCTCAGTACAGGGCAAATCCTAACGGGCACCTGGGACCTTACTCTGCCACCAGGATTTGCCTCAAATGTCCATGGCTGGACAAACCAGGGGTTGGGAAGGATAGATGCCCCCAGGACACCTGGGCAGGGGGTTTAATTCCCTTGCTCTGCAGCAACAAAGAGGGAGTGTCTCCTGCACGGTCAGTCTCTTGTGACTGTGGGGGCGTCCACCAGGGAGCAGAAGACATCTTGTAGATGCACCAGGAACGGCTGCCCCAGCCCCCCATGCTCCTTCCCACATTAGAACACCGTGTAACATCTTACAGCTGCTCAAGCCAATTGCACTGATGCAAACGCCATATATCTACCTTGGGCACAGGTCTGCACTCCTCATGCTGGGCTAAAGGGGGGAACAGACTGGAGCACTGGAGAAAAGACAGGCCCTCTAAGGGAGGCAGACCTGCCTGTAATATGCTCGCCCCATTCTGGCCAACAGAATGAGCGGGATACGAGGCAGGATAGGGGAGTCCAGCTGCAGGGGATCAGGCGTCTGGGGAGTGGGCATATTGCGATCAGGGGCAGCGCTGGGGCGTCTGGGGAGCGGGCATATTGCGATCAGGGGCAGCGCTGGGACGTCTGGGGAGCGGGCCATATTGCGATCAGGGGCAGCGCTGGGGCGTCTGGGGAGCGGGCATATTGCGATCAGGGGCAGCGCTGGGGCGTCTGGGGAGCGGGCATATTGCGATCAGGGGCAGCGCTGGGGCGTCTGGGGAACGGGCCATATTGCGCTCAGGGGCAGTGCTGGGCCGTCTGGGGAGCGGGCATATTGCGATCAGGGGCAGCGCTGGGCATCTGGGGAGCGGGCCATATTGCGATCAGGGGCAGCGCTGGGGCGTCTGGGGAGCGGGCATATTGCGATCAGGGGCAGCGCTGGGGCGTCTGGGGGGCGGGCCATATTGCGATCAGGGGCAGCGCTGGGCGTCTGGGGAGCGGGCCATATTGCGATCAGGGGCAGCGCTGGGCCGTCTGGGGAGCGGGCCATATTGCGATCAGGGGCAGCGCTGGGCCGTCTGGGGAGCGGGCCATATTGCGATCAGGGGCAGCGCTGGGGCGTCTGGGGAGCGGGCATATTGCGATCAGGGGCAGCGCTGGGGCGTCTGGGGAGCGGGCATATTGCGATCAGGGGCAGCGCTGGGCCGTCTGGGGAGCGGGCATATTGCGATCGGGGCAGCGCTGGGGCGTCTGGGGAGCGGGCATATTGCGATCAGGGGCAGCGCTGGGGCGTCTGGGGAGCGGGCATATTGCGATCAGGGGCAGCGCTGGGGCGTCTGGGGAGCGGGCCATATTGCGCTCAGGGGCAGTGCTGGGCCGTCTGGGGAGTGGGCATATTGCGATCAGGGGCAGCGCTGGGGCGTCTGGGGAGCGGGCCATATTGCGATCAGGGGCAGCGCTGGGCCGTCTGGGGAGCGGGCCATATTGCGATCAGGGGCAGCGCTGGGCCGTCTGGGGAGCGGGCCATATTGCGATCAGGGGCAGCGCTGGGCCGTCTGGGGAGCGGGCCATATTGCGATCAGGGGCAGCGCTGGGGCGTCTGGGGAGCGGGCCATATTGCGATCAGGGGCAGCGCTGGGCCGTCTGGGGAGCGGGCCATATTGCGATCAGGGGCAGCGCTGGGCCGTCTGGGAGCGTGCTATAAAGCAGTGTTGCCATTTCTGGGGAGCACAAGCCACGCCTCGGGGGAGCACTTTTGCAGGGTGACTGACACCTCCACAAGTGACAGTGCATCTCCCAGACATGTTTTCTCCATATGGAACCACAAAGCCTCAAGTCCAGAGCTGAGCACACAACTGCAGGCCTGCTGCTTTCCTCTGGCGTCTCTAAGGGCGGAGGGAAAGAACCCCTCCCATCATGCGAGGCTGACCTGACCCGCTGCAGAGCACTTTAATCAACAGGGCGGGGCGGGTTTGGGGGCTGTTGAAAAGGCTGCTTTAGAGAATAAACAAATACATAAGGTCATCGGCCTCCCCTCCCCCGATCCTGGAGCCAGGGTGGGAGTCATGAGGGCTGGCCCCTGCTCCGCTAGGACGCATGTTATTCATTATCTGCATTTTTAAAAGCAGCAATAAAAAGCAGAAAAATGAAAAACACCGGCCGCGGCCTAATGAAACTGTCATTCAAATGAAGCCACCCCGCTTCCTGCTGGCTGGTGTGAGCTGAAGGAGACCTGCATGAGGAGCCTGCTCCCAGCGGCCCTTCAAACGCACCGCATTCTATTTCAAAGCACTCGGCTGGGGGAGCAGGTTTGCACTGCCCTCCCTGGAAACTTTATTCCCCTTGAAATGATGAAGTATTTCAGAGGAAATGGAGAAGGAAGGGGGAGTGCTGGGGGAGCAAGGGAAGCTGTTTGCTGAGACCCGGCCGTAAAACAAAAAAGAGCAGTTATAAATATCCAAGCAGGTACCTAAGCTTCTGCCTGACTATAAATCTGTCGGCCGGGCATCCCTGCGGGGAAGGCGGGATTGGCTGCCTGTTAGTCACAGACGGCAGCACAATCCCGCACTGTTCACAGTTTAGGGGACTCAGATGCACTCCGATGCTACCAACCGTGCTGGGCTGGATCCTGCCCTCACTCGCACTGATCAGCACAGCCAGGTGTAGCCAAGGGCAGAGCATGGCTCATCAGACAAAGGGACGGGCAATGCTGGAAGCTGGCCCCATTTGAAAAGGATGCTGTGTCCGTAACTCACATGGCTGCGGGAGGAAGGAGCGGCAGGGTGGATGCAGTGAACAGACCCCCTGGGATGAGTCCAGAGTGGGGCATCAGCTGCTAGTCAGGATTTGGGTGGCCTGTGTTACTACTAAAATGCTTCGTGGCTGTATTTACTTGCATGCATGGAGGTGAGTTAGTGGGAAGATAAACTACATGTCCTGAATCGCACAGGAAAATGTTTTCTAAGGGGCTGGGAAAATATGAAAGGGGATTCTTTGGCCAAGATTTTCGGAAGTGACTGTTGATTTGGGGGCTCAACTTGATAAGATACCTTAAAATGTCTGAGTACAGAGACCCTCTAAAAATCAGGCCCCACAAGCTGTGTGTCCTAAATCCCTAGACACTTCTGAAAATCTTGACCCGCATCCTTTATCAGAACATTATCCTGAAGCCTTGTACAGGCCTCAGATAAGGATTTCAAAACACTAGCTAGACATTAAAGCATGAGGCTCTGGTGCCCTGGGAGGTAGGTATTACCCCTATTTTACTGGTGTGGAAACAGAAGCACCTACCACTGAAATGACTTTCCTAAGGTTACCGAGTGAGTCAGTGGCAGAGCTAGGAGTGGACCCCAGGTTTCCAGCACACCCAGTTCTCAACTCTAACCACTAGACTTCCCAGCCACAGAAGGAATGGTTAGGCCAGAGGATGGAACGAGCCCTGCCGACTTGTGCACAGAGAATGCAAGGGAATATTTGGAAAAACCAAACATATTTACAGAGATATGGAAGCACCTAAGGATGCAAATAGGGGCCGAGTGGGAATGACAAAGCTCTCAGCAGGTTAGGCGACTAAGTGCAATTGAAGTCAATGGCAGTTACGCACCTAATTCTGCTAGGCAATCTGCATCTTTAAGCACCTAAATAAAAAACCTTGAAAAATCTGGCCCCTCATCTTTTCCCCTGTTAAGACCATAGAAAAAAATTGGTGTCTGTAGAAGAAAGATTCTCTCAAGGGAATCTGCAACCCAATTTACCATACCACTGGCAATTATATGTGTGTGTGTGTGAGTGTGTGTGAGTGTGAGTGTGTGTGAGAGAGAGAGAGAGAGAAACTGAGGCGTTGCCATGAGGGTGGAGAAATGCAAATATGGTACTGAACTTCAAAGAAAGGCGAGGAGGGCGGTCCTGGCCATGACTGCCCTGTTAGTTTCATTTTTATTCCTAGTTCAATCAATAAGGGAGGGTGGGGGAAAATCACTAAACTCCTGGAAGATCATGAAAACTTGAGCAATAAGCAGCAATTGTTTATAAAGACTAGATCTGGCCACTCAACTGTACTTTTTTTTGGTTAGAGTAACACAACTGTAATTGGAAAGTGGAAGGCAGGAGGATCGAAAAGAGGCTGAAGGGCCGCGGAACAAGGGTAATCAAGAGCATCAAAGCAAGGGGAGGTACCCCAGAGACAAGCGTTATTCATTATTATTTATCATTTGTATTGTGGTGGAGCCTAGGAGCCCTAGTCCTGTGCCAGGAGCCCATAATGCTAGGCACTGTACAAACACACAATGAAAAGACAGTCCCGGTCTCAGAGAGCTTAGGTCCGGTCTAGTTGAATCTCTTCGTTAATGACGCAGAACCAAGGATTAAGCTGCCCATTCATTACATTTACAGATAATTCTATATCGGAGGAGCTGAAAACACCAAGGAGGACAGAGAAATACCAAGGGAGTCAGAGTGACTGGAAACGTGATCAGAAAACACCACGAACACAATGAGATTCAACTCAGAGGAGATGCAAGCACTTATATACCCACTAACTTCCCAAACAGATATACAATGGGAAGGAGAGGCTGGAGAAGCAGCAGGGCAGGGAGATGTCTAGGGGTGATGGTGGACAATAATTTAGACAGGCATTTGCAGTGCAGTATTGCCACAAAAAGACACCTGAAGCAGCTTGGGGCTGCATAGGTAGAGGCATCACATCCCGGAGCAGGGAGGCACTAATTCCTCCCCATGGGGTCGATCCTGTTCCCACTGAAGTTAATGGGAGCTTGCTTTGCCACTGATGTCAAGAGGTGTTAGAACAGGATCTATACGGCTCTCGTGCAAGAGCACCCGGGGGTAAATACCTTGGTACCAGAAAGATACTGACAAACTGCAGGGTGTGCACAGGAGAGTAGCACGGATGTTCAGGGGGGTAAGAGGGAGAGATGAATAGAAATAAATACACAGATTATGCATCTGAAGAAGTGGGTTTTTTACCCACAAAAGCTTATGCCCAAATAAATCTGTTAGTCTTTAAAGTACCATCGGACTCCTTATTGTTTTTGTGGATACAGACTGACACAGCTACTCCCTGATACTACATAGAGATTTGCTCACTAAAGTCTAAGGGGGAACAGGACACACATATCTGTAAACACCAAGGAAGGAGTGAGATTATTTAGGGAGGCAAAAGGGGGTAGAATTAGGCATAATGTGATGAAATTAAGGAAGGGAAAACTTGGGGTCTGAATATCAGGAAAGTTTTCCTGGCAGTAAGATCTCTGAGGGTGGGGAATTATCTCCCAGAAGGCAGGAGTGGGAGCCCTGTTCCCTGGGAGGTGTAAAGTTAGACTGGACAGATCGCGTGTGTGAAACATGGAACAGTCCCATAGGCCAAGGAGAGGGATGAGATGGGCTTTCCCGGTGCGAGCTTGTAGAATGAAGCTGCCTCATGGAAATGTGTGCAGGGCATTTTCTGTGTCTGCACAGCAGGGGCTTGAAGAGCTAAATCTCTCAGTTGCTTTTAATTCCTTTTTTATTTTGCAGTAAGAGCTAACATGTTTACAGCAATTTGTGGACTTAATCACTTCCCAAATGTAACATTTTTTTAAATCAAATCAGCTGTTAAGCTGCTCAAGCATCTGAAACTAGTAAAACTTCTATCTCCGTTTGATGTTTTACAATTTGAAAACACACAGAGAAAAAAAAGCTGATTTTGGGGGTTGTTGGGTTTTGTTTTTTCATTTTTGCAAGACAATTGTTGGTGGGCTGAGACCTCATGGTGCCAAGTTCCTGCTGGGAACAGACTCACATCCAAATCTTAACTCCCCCATCATTCTTCCCCAAAGACTAGAGGATAACAACACAAGGGAAGACAACAGCTAGCCCAGAACAAAGCTTCAGATCCCTCGTTCTTTTCCCAGAGCACTCTCCTATGTGTCTGCTCGAAAATGTGCGAGTGTGAGAACAGGATTGGGCATGCACATGCAACTAGCCACATGACCATGTGCACAAGAGCCCGTGAATGAATGCATATGTACCCCATACAGCTGTCTGCAATTACAACACATGCTGTCACGTAATATATATATAGATCTATGTATTAATTAAGCCTGTACAAAAGACTTCCCCACCCTTGCTAGATTACTTAGAAACATCCTCAAACATACTGAGTCCAATTCTGGTCCAGCTCTATTAAACCACCAATTATTGCTGGTCCATTTGAACTAAAGGAGACTTTCCAATTACCGGACAGCAGTACAGGGCTTATGATGTGCAGCTGGATCACTCACTCACACACACACACACACACACACACACACCCCCTACAATGAAAACTTGTGCTGCTCTTTAGAATACCTAGATTTCTTGTGGGGGGAAAAACTCCACTATATCTTGGAAGCCTGAAGAGCTGGTACTTTCAATAGGACCCAGAGCCAACTGTTTGGCTGTACAGAGCCAGATCAGAGAATAAACCTTTCACAGCAGTATTGACCCTCTCTATACAGCTCTGGATCCCGGGCCGGTGCGTGTTACAGGTAGGAGAGGGAGCATTCAATGAACTTCAGTGGAGTCTGGGGCAGCAGCCTTGTAAGCAAGTAGTCTTAGTGTAAGACCGCTGAGATCCACAGCCCAGCCAGAGCGCAAACACATACACACACAGGTGTGATCTAAGCTACAGTTCTCACCTACCTATGCACGTTTTCCCATCAGCGTGCAGCACAAACTTCACATGGCAGCCACACTTGGGCCCTTGGTCTGTATCGTCACACGTGTGTTGGCATCCTCCGTTTCCATAGTTACAGGTCACTGCAGGGGGCAAAGAACCCACAGTCAAGAAGTCGGCAACAGCCTAGAGCAGGGAGCAGGTTCCAAACATCATCATCCCACGCACTTGGTCTGGACTGCACATGAGCAGGGGAATGCAGACTGTCTGGAGATTGGAATTGCCACACCAAACGGTCCCTTTATGCCACACTGAATTAGGCTAAATGATCCATTTAGTCAGGCATCCTGAGCAGGGCACTGGTCCAACTGACCCAGTACCTGATGATCAAGCCATTTCGATCATCTCTAGGGATGTGAGAGAGATGTTCTATTCCTAAGGTCCCTTCTGTCTCTGGCCTTTCTTGGCAGTTTTTGTCATGTGGACACTTGCCTACTAGGAACTCATCTCCCCAGCTCGATTCACACTGGCCAACGCACCATCCCATGGTAGCGACTTTCAGTTAATACCCAGCTGGGCCATGTTTAAACTGGTGTCCTAGTGATGGAAGGCTGAGAGCCGCGTGAGAAAACGAGCCGAGGTGAGGTGAGAGGAACGAGCGGCTCTAGAGTTAGTTAGATCTAGATCCTGTCACCCTAGGTTGTGAGTTCAAATCCAGCCTAGGGTCAAGATTTTCAGAAGTGACGAGTGATTCTGGGTGCCTGACTTCAGACACTTTAAAGGGGCCTGAATGTCAGAAAGTGCTGAACACCCGCCCATGAAAATCAGTGCCCCAAGTTGGGCCCTCAAAATTGCTAAAGTTTTGAAAATCTTGGCCCTAATTGGTAGTGACAAAGTCATTGCCATTTCATCGCTACTTGGAGGACAATACCTTACACAATTCAAAGGGGAAGTAGTAAGCTGGCATCATGGCCTAGTGGTGGGCTTCCTGCCTATGGTGCTGGAGGTATCAAGTGCAAATCCCAAGGAAACCCAAGTAGCAGAAATGAAAATTATAGTTATTAGCTTGGAACAGGTGGGATTCTCTGGCCTGTGTTATGTAAGAGGTCAGACTAGATGATCACAACGGTCCCATTTGGCCTTCAACTCTATAGGAACAGGAACTGATAGGACAGTCCCAAATACACAGAACAACAGGGTTTAGTTCCAAGACTGCTCAGGGAGATCTTGGATGGTTTAAACTTAAAATTTATGAAAGGATTTAAAATCCAGGGTTTACAGAAATTTTTAAACTGAGATGTAATTCTACCTAGTAGATTTAGCTGCCCAATTCCCAATCCCCTAGGCAGCTGGGAAAGTCTCAGCCACAATGGTTAAAAGAAATCCTCATAAGCCATTTCTAAGTCTCTGACTTTCCCTGCAGAAATCTTAGCAGAATGACACTACCATGGGGTTTCTTGCTTCTTTCTTACAGGCATCTACCACTTGTCAATGTCAGAGAGTGGGCTAGAAGGACCACTGATCTGGTCCAGCGTGGTAATGTTTACTCAGTAATAAAAAATTTATTAGGGATGTGTGGGATTTTCAAAGACTCTTATGTCACTTAGGTGCTTTGAAAATCTGACCCAATGTTCTTAAGGAGGCAAGTTGCTCTTTTAACTTATCCCAGAGCGAGAATCAGTTTGCTGGATTCAAGCTCCATTTCATCCTTTCTGCCGAGAGAAAATAAAACAACAATCAAATAAATAAAAGATTTAAAAAAAAATTAAAATCTTGGCAGCACCAGTGAATTCCTGGCCTGAGATCAGAGGGGCTGACAACACCGAGTCCCCGGGTAGATGATTCTTGTGGTTCTCTGGTGCGCTAATCTTCTACTTTAAGACTAAAGCTGATCAGACAGCAGGCTCGGCCCCGGTGTAAGCCCAGGAAGAGCAGTAAAGTCCACCCAGCGTTATACCAGAGATGACTCTGGCCCGCTGTCTGTGCAAGAGAACGAGCTACGGGATTTTGTAAAGATCTCACTGTGGGATGTTGAGCTGTCGGGACCCCATTTTAATTACTTCTGCATTATCTGGGGTTGCCTCAGCCTGCGCCGGCAGCAGCCCGCACCCACAGACACAACGACACACGCAAACCACTGGAAAGCTGGGCAGGCAGATAGAGACATCTGCAACAGACGCTGCAAAAGCAGTGAAGGAGACTGGCTGGAAACACGGCCCTTAAACCTCAGAAAATCAACCCATTTGACAATTGGGTGTTATTAAGCTTTTATTAGGAGTCAGGATTCCTGGGTTTTATTTCTAGACGGTGGGAGGAAAGTGCAGAGCAGTGGAAGGTGAAGTGGTCTAAACGGTTAGAGCCGGGGGGGGGGGGGGAGAGAGAGAGGGGACGGGGCGGGCGCAAGGAACAGGTGTCAGGGCTCCTGGGTTCTTTACCTGGATCTGGGAGGTCTAGAGCATAACGCAGGGTGACTGGGAGTCAAGGATTTGGGGCTTTGTCCCTGGACTTGGGGAGAGCAGTGTGGTCTAGTGCTCAGAGAAGGAGGAGATGGAGTCAGGACTCCTGAGTCTAGCGCTTAATGCAGGAAGTTTGGGCACTAGCGGGTCTTGGGTTCATTTCCTTGGGTAGGTGGAGAGGGTGGCCTAGAGCAGGGGGTGGGAGTCTGGAGAGACACATATTATCTTAATAAAGGAATGGTGGTGGCCATGGAGCTGTGTCAAGGCCCAAAGCTCCCCGAGAAAGGTGGGTCTCATGACACGAAGCTGGGCTGGTATCCCCCAGGCTGAAGCCACAGCAAAGGCGGGGAGAGGAGCAGCCAGGCACCAGGCTCTTACGTTTGCAGTCCCGCTGGTTCTTGGTGAGCTCGAAGCCTGGCCGGCACTCGCAGGCAATGCCCCCCTTGGGGGTCTCCCGGCAGATGTGGGCGCAGCCGTGGTTCTTGTTCATGCAGTTCATTCCTTCTAAAAGAGAGAAGAAAACACATAAAAGCTCCTGCAGGGCTCGGGCCATTAGGGGTCTAGGATGAAGGGTGAGTTTCTCTCATGCTGGCTGGGGCTGAATACAAGATGGTCACTATCTCAGAGGGGCCAGATTACCAGTCTCTCGGGCACAGCCTAGAGCCAAGCCCAGCCTGCTCTGAAACCTCTGCTGTCTTAGAGTGCCTGGGGGAAGTATCCCACAGCCCTACCTAGGGTTCTCTGAGGACAGAATTGTCCACATAGCCAGCTAACACAAGCCTGCCTATAACCTCCTCCTCGCCCCACATGCTCCCCACCCTCACCCCAAAACACCTTTGACTCCCTTCAAACCCCTCTTGCCAGCCTGGGACAGATCCAGCCAAGACATGCCTCCCCCACGTTTGAAACCAGCCCCACCTTCCCCCTCCCACACAGGCCACTCATCCTTGGCATGCCCATTCCCCACCTCCATCCACCACACCACCATCACTTCTTCCTCCTGCCCCAATGCCCACTCCCCCTCTACCCTCAGTGCCCTTTTCCCCTCCATTCCCGCTTTGCTCACCCTCAACCTCCTCCCCACGCTCAGCCCCCACCATACATCCCCACCGTGCCCCTCTGCACCCAACGTCCTTCCCCTCTGCCCACTCGCCACCACCCAGTGCCCATCCAAAGCCCCCCTCTAATTATCCTCCCCCGCTCTGCCCTGTCCCCCTGCTCTGCTCCCCAGTGGCTTCAGCAACAAGAGGTTGTGCCAAGGTGCCCGGGGCTGTTTCCCTGAGAGGAGCTGGACAGGTCTAGGAGGCTGGGCTGTCAACATGCCAGAGGCAGCATTAGCTGCTGACGTTGCTGTCTGGGCTATCCAGGCTGCAAACTAAACAGGGCGCTGCTGACTCACGACCCTGGATTGCTTTGGCTTTTGCTCTGGTGCATGGAGGCCGTGTCCAGAGCTCCGTCCCCAGCCTGACAGCATCCATCACCCTGTATCGGCCACCTGCCATCAACAGGAGCTGGAGCCAGGCTTCCCCCTGGATACACAGGGCGGGGCGGGCCTGTCACATTGTATGGGGCAGCTGTTGGGGTTACTGTGGGGCCTTGACGTTGGCTCCAGCCCGGCTCCAGCCACCCCAGGGAGTGGGAGGAGCTGCAGGCACTTGGGGTCACGGTGCTGAGCCAACAGCCAGCCCCAGGGAGGCATTCAGGGGCAGACTTCAGCCCTGGTGGAGGTTATGTGGGATGGCAGCAGTTCCCAACCCAGGCCAGGGGTGGGATGTGCATGGCACCCTGTCTGCCCACAGCCCCTCCCCACAACCTACAGCGCACTCCTGTCATGGAGCCTCCTTTGGCACGGAACGCCACGGGGGAACGGCTCCCTGCAGGCCAAGCCACAAAGCACCCTCCAAGGTCCCACGGTTCAGATTTCTGCTGCCGGCAGCAGCATGGGTCCCTTCCGCGCTTTGCTGTTCTCCTTGACAGGCCACTGCAGCTGGGAGTGGGAGAGGGCTCGACTCTGCACCTGCAGAGCCGTCCCCGCCAGATGGCGGCACGCGGCAGCCTCTTCCACACAAGCTGCCACCCCTGACCCGCGGCCTTGGTGCGCAGCCTGGCCTGCCTTCCCCTCGCGGTGCCTCGGCTCCTGGAAGGGTCTGCACAAGAGCAGCCTTCAGCCCCATGTGAGACTCCAAAGGCACAAAGCGTCATTCTGTAATGCCCAGGCACAAACGCCAACTGGAGACTTTGCCAGGGAAGCCTTAGCCTTAGGAAGGCTGCAACTTGGAGGCAGAAGCCCAGCTTATTCCGCAGCCCACGGAGGAAGGCTGCAGTCAGACCACACGCGCTGGCGCCAGGACTTCTGGGTTCTATTCTCAGCTCTGCCAGTGGCTCATTGAAATGCCTAGAGGGAGTCATTTCCCTTTGCTATGACTCAGTTTCCCCATTTGGAAAACAACGGAGAGGGATGCTGGCCCCCTGTCCCCTTTGTAAAGCGACTGGAGACCCTGGTGTGAATTAGCCCAAAGCAAGATTCTTACTGCCCATGAGAGGGACACATGCAAGGGGAAAGCAACATCTGGAGGAACATTTTACCCTAACACACCCTATATCTGGCCAGAAAGCCAGTGCATTGGCCTCTCTTAGTGCTGAAAGCCGAGAGCAACCAACCAGGTCTAATCAACCTCCTGGTCCCTCTCCCCCAGGTAGCTCCAACCTCCAGCTCAGCTCATCCCATCCCACCCCTACTCAGGTTGGGGTTGACCAAGATGCAGCCCCAAACCCATCAAGGCTGGGCCCCTGAGGAAAGCGGAGATCCAGCCGGTTCAGAGCCATGAAGGAGAATCTCAGACTCAGCTAGGCCTGGCCCAATGTGATCAACACATGTTGGACTGCTATGCTGGAAAGGGCTTACGGCTGCCAGCAAGTGTGTCTTTGAGCCACATCGCAGACCTTGCTGACACTGATCCGGCTGCCACCCACCCTGCATTCCAGCTCAATGGAAGAAGCAACTAAGCTCCTTTATGGAGGAAAGTAACAAATATTAGAAGCCATTGCCCATGGCGTGGCGCTGCATGGGCAAGTCAGAACATGCATGAACTTGGAGAACATAAGAGGGGGTTCCCTGGGGACTAATTACAGATGCAGGAGGTGAGGGCATTGATTGGTTGCAGCTGTTTGTGTGGGTGCCCGAGGCAGAAAGCCCGAGAAGCAGTCATGAGCATGGCCCTGAGAGGGAGCAGATACAGAACTTCTTGGGGCACAGGCCTGGCCGGTGAGGCAGGCTTGAGAATTGCGAGCAAGGAAACGGCTTGCTGTTGCTGGTCTGTGCTGCATTCAGGGAACCAGGACTTTGCGTGCCTTCTCAGTAAAGCAATTGGACTGCACCAAACAAATACCTGACCCAGATGATCCATTTCTCTTCCTACAACCTTCTAAGGGCCTTGAATATTGGCTAAGCGCTCGGGCCAAGGGACAACAGAACTGTAACTCATCATCTCATGGTGGGCTGTACGGGACCTGGCCTACCAGGGCAGACACCCTCATGTAGCAGGACTGCCCTGCAGGGGCTGCCTGCAAGGGGAAGCTTTCCAGAGCCGTGCCCCATGCATAGGCGGGGAGATGGGAACGCGGCGGGTATGGTTGTGATTAGAGGCCTACACACACATACACACACACACACACACACACACACAAAATCAATCAGAGCATTGTTTATGCTGGGTAATAAAGCGCCCGGAGAGAGGGGAAAGGAGCCAGGGACCAGGCAGTGGCAGCTCACATTCCCATTCCAGTGTGTGCCCCAGGGGAATCCTAAGGCAGCGGCATGGTGCGGGAGGCAAGGTAACGTCTGTCTGTGCCCATAAGCTGCATGAAGTGTTGACAACCGAGGCAGGATTTACATCCTGCCTGCCCTGAGGAGCAGCAGGGGAAAGGGCAGAGGGGGGAGGGTTTGGGGAGCTGCTGGGCTTATGGTTCTTGTTATCTTAGCCATGCTCTCCCCTCCCCTGCTCCCACACACACTTCCCCCATCCCAGTCAACCGGACAGTCTCCTTTTCCTCTCTGCCCCTCCCCGCCTGCCCCCTGACTCGGTCCCGGTCCCGAGGCTGAGGAGCTGCTGACGGCTAGAGCCAGACGGGAGACAAGGAAAGGTCACCTGTAACCTCAGCCGCCAAAAGCTAGGTCCAGCGGGTGCTGAATGGAGCACTGACAGGAGTTTATGTAACATTTAACAAAACCCACAGCCAGCTGGGGGAAGTGCAGGGACCTGGGGTGTGTACACACACAGCCCGGTTCCAGGAAGAGATTCCATGCTGAGTGCTCAGACCCCACGAGTCTGCCCGCTGTGTGACGTGCAGATGTGGCCAGTTCAAGGGGGGGAGGCTCTGGCTCCCTCTGGCGAATGCAGAGTCACAAACCCAGGGCCTTCTTGGGGTGCTTTATGGTGGGGAAAGGGGAACTAACTGTGTGAACATTTTATGGGCGCCACAGGACAGGTAACTGGCTCAGCTTAGAGGTGTCAGCAATGGCAGCCTTTCCGAAAAGAACTCACTGGAAAATGAGCCAGCAGCTAAGAAAGTGAGGGATCCCAAGGGGAAGGTGTTGGGAGAAGGCACCTCAGGGGGTTGGAATACCTTGAATAGGGTCGGTGAGATGTCTCATATACCAAGAGGCACCCTGCTTAAAAACACAGAGGGGAGGTGGGGTAGAGTCAGGCCTCGGGGTTCTGTTCTCAGCGTGGGGAGGGGTGTGATGTCCCGTAGTTAGAGCAGGGAGAGCTGGGATTCTGGGAGTCAGTATCTGGTTCTTTTCTCATCTTGCATAGGAGTCGAGTGTGAGGTCTCGTGGTTAGAGCAGGGGGAGCTGGAAGTCAGGACTCTAGGGTTCTATTCCTGGTTTGAGGAGTGATGCCTAGTGATCAGAGCAGGAAGGGGGCAGGGATTCAGGGCTCCTGGGTTATATCCCTACTTCTGCCACTGACCCGGTGTGTCAGCCCTCTGGCTGCCTCCATTAAACCTGATCTTCAAATGAGGACAGCCTGGTGCTTCTCTGCCCCACATGGAGGCAGTGAGGCGGTGACGTACTTGGCAGCACTCAGTATTAAGGAGCTGCTCTTTAAGAGCAGGGCTGCAGGAAGGTGTGCCCTTTATGAAATGCCTCAGCATGCCTCTCCAACCCCCAGGACTTTGCTGTCGTAGGGGACTGTGTCCTGGCCTTTCCGAAGCCAGCTCTGACCTTCCCTCCTCAAAGGGAAAGGCCAGAGTCCCCTGCCACGGGGCCTGCTCCCATCCTGGCTCTCTCGCCTTTTACTGCTACATTTTAATTGTCTCTCTTTAGAAACGGGAGCTCCTTTCCAGATCCCAGAAAATCCAGCACTCGAAGGCACACAGGGCTCCATGCACAACACAGGGTCGCTCCAGGGAGCCAGGGCAAGGTTTAGAACATGGTTGGAGGCCTGTCTTCTTGCCCTGAGCCTACGCCTTTCCCAGCAGGAGGCACTCTGAGGCAGGGTGCAACACACCAGAGCAGGGTAGCGGGGCAACTCTTTCCCAGGTAGATCAGAGCAGGGATGCGGGAGCACCGGCATCGAAGTGGCTACATGAAGAGGTGAATGTGTGGGGGACAGACCCGAGGGAGCATTCTGCCTAGCCTGCCGGGCACAAGCTGCAGTGCTGGATGGAGCGACTGCCCCCCCAGGGGTCTGGCTGTACAGCAACGAGGACAGTTCACATCCACCATCATGCTCCTGCCTCTCCACAGTCACAGAACAAGCAGGGAAGCCCCTGGGATTTCCCCATTACAAAGCTATAGCTGACGAGGGCTTGTGGGGGTCGCTTTCGTATCAGTGCCAACGTCCAAAAGGCTGAGACTCCAGGTGCTCCACACCCTGGCTTTGCCCCAGATCACCAAGGACCACGTGGGATGAACACAGCACAAGGCAGTGGGGACAGGCACACGGGTGGGGCTGGCAGGAGTGTACCCACACTGTATTAACGGGACTGAACCGAGGGCTCCAGGGCTCACCACTGTAAGGGACTTCCCCTCCAAGCCTAGCTGGGGTTGCAGGTGGCTGCTGAGTGAGAGCGTGGGGGACATGGGAACTGATACTGGTTTTTGCAGGGATGGGTTGCCTATCGCCAGCCATAGGGGTAGCAGGTTCTGCAGTGCCAGGGCTCTGGCTGTGGTACAGGTGGCTGGGTTTTTTGAGCCTGTGCTCTCGTCTCACTTCTTCAGATCCCCCCGAGGCTACACCGTCCGTCTGTGCAGAAGGGGTTAAAACATTTAGGCCCAGACCCTGTCTGCCTTGCACATGCTGTCCTTGCATCACCTACATGGCAAATCCAGCGCAGCTCTGCTCTAGATAATGGTGATCATCTCGAATTGCACTGGCAGGCAAGCTGTCCATAATTACAACCATCCTGTGTTCAAACCACACGAGTCCTGGCCTCCGGGCTGGCTCTGAAAACCCCCATTGTGCTCAGAACCGAGCTCCTTTTCAGTGGCCCTAATTCCGTCCCTGGAGTGAGATCCCTCTCTTCGGTCTTACTGCTCAATCTCTCCTTTAATAGCAAGTACCAGGCCTGCCTGGCCAGCCCCTGCCCTCTGAGACCTGCTCTGCACACGCAGCACTTCTGAGCTGTTTGTTGGTGGGAAAAGCAGCCACAGCCCTTTGCCTCTCATCCAAACGGTGGCTTGTCTTGCTTTTTATTGCTTCAATTTACTACCAGCCATAGTTTATGCAACCTGCAGCCACACCACCTTGGGTTCTGATCCTGGCAGCTCTCACCAGCTAAGCTGGGTTAATACAGAGTTGGGAGACCTCCAACAATAACCCCAGGGCTGCCGAGAGGGCCTGTTGCTGACTCTCTCTTCCAGGTCAGTACTGATGCAATGCCCAAGGATGGTGCATCTTCAGGACATGTGCCGTCATTAAATATGCCCGAGGATTTCATGTGAGAGCAGGAGGATTTTTGTTCTGGCGTGCTGGCCCAGCTCCAGGTTAGGAGAGCTGCAGCTGGCAATTTCACCTGGGAGTAGGATTCTTCTCCACTCGCTCCCCTAAAGCATCATGTTGAGCTGTTAGACAGCTCCTGCCTTCCATCCCGGCTTCTCGCCTGCGCGTCCAGGGGGTAAGCAGCAATTCCCCTGCATCTGGCCTGTAAAATGCTTGGCACTATAGAGAATGTAAGTTACTATAGCCACAGTACTGTGGAGAAGTTATTAACAGAAGACTCTGGCAGCCCTTCTGTGCAGAGCCATGGTAGAAGTCAGGACAGGTAACTGGCATCCCCTTTGGCAACAGGTGCCTCCTGGGAGCCACACTGCACATTCCCACTAGAAGAGCAAGTGTGAGCTGCCCTGCTTCACCTCCCGATCCGCCACCTGTGTCCCATCAATGCCTTGGTCTCACAGCAGGGACCCCGTTTTTGAACAGCATCGTCTCACACCTCTGCGCAGGAGTCTCCCACACAGAGATTCTCCCAGAGACTCTCTCTGACCAAGTCTCTCCCAGTTGAGCCCCACTTTCTGCTCCACTTGCACCCCTCCTTTATGCCGTGCTATAACCAGGCCCCTTGTCCACCGCTGTGCAAGACACGCCCATGGGGAACGCAGGCAAGGGACCTTCACGCCAGCACTGAGCCATCCATCCTCCAGCTCACAGCCATGCCCCTCCCCTGGCATCCTGCGTGCCACGCTGAAATGCAGCAGGCCCAGCTCTGCCCTTGCGTACACCAGCAGGGCCCCATGCAGGCTGTCAATTTACTGACCATTATCCCTTCTTTGAAGCTCACACCTCATCACCCTTCTCCCTCCCCTAAGCACGTTCCCCTCTCGGCAAAGGACCCTCCACCCTAGAACTCACTCGCTGCATAAGATGCATTTATTGTGTCTCGGTTCTGGTTTTCCTAAATCTGCAGGCACACCCCGGCCACAGCCTCAGCTTCAAGGCTTCCCTTGCTACCACCCTCTAGGTGCCGAGGAAATAGCAGCTTTTAAAAAGAGACGATCAAACCTCATGCTGCAGGGACACCGATTGATCACCCATAGAAGGTCAGGACGGTCTCTTCCCGCTCCTCCCCACTGTCTGCATTGTCCAACTGACCAGGTGCATTATGGGCTTTTCCTCTCTGTTCACTGAATCGCCTGGAATTGCCCATACTTGGAGGCAGGAGAGCGGACTGAACGGCCAGTTCTGAACCTGTACTGCACAGACCGCCTTCCCAGGTTTCTTAATCATTCCTTCCGCACCTCCGTCGCCAGAGCGGGATTAGGGTTCTGAGGAGCGCAGCTTTGCCAGGAAAGCAGGATTCCTTTTGGATCAGCCACAGAAACCTCACACCTGCCTGTTCCTGCACTTCCCACTTGCCTTCTACTTCCTGCCAACCGAGTAATCCCCCCGCTTTTAGCCAATGTTTCCTGCTCCTTAAACCATTTATCTATAGACACGCAACTCCGGCTGATAATAAATGTAAATCCAATTGCTGAAAGAGGCAGATGGGGGAGGGCAGCTTTAATGATGATTTAATTCAGACCTCAAGCGTTGTGCTCAAGCTGTGAGTTGTTGCTGGGTATTTTCCACCCATTCGAAAGAAGCTCAGCAAGTGTAGAGATGGCAAGAAAACCAGAGACCAACATAAGTCAAGGGGCAGGGGGCCCAATCTGAGGGTTGATTTGTTTGGGGCAGAAGGCAGGGGCTTGCATTACTCCTCTGCATTACTAATTACAGATGCAGGAGGTGAGGGCATTGATTGGTTGCAGCTGTTTGTGTGGGTGTGCGAGGCAGAAAGCCCGAGAAGCAGTCATGAGCATGGCCCTGAGAGGGAGCAGATACAGAACTTCTTGGGGCACAGGACTGGCCGGTGAGGCAGGCTTGAGAATTGCGAGCAAGGAAACGGCTCACTGTTGCTGGTCTGTGCTGCATTCAGGGAACCAGGACTTAGCGTGCCTTCTCAGTAAAGCAATAGGATTACACCAAACAAATACCAGATTTAGATGATCCATTTCTCTTCCTACAACCTGCCAAGGGCCTTGAATATTGGCTAAGCGCTCGGGCCAAGGGACAACAGAACTGTAACTCGTCATCTCACAGGTTATCACACTGTGGTTCAGTCCAGCTGAGAGAGACAGGAGTCCCAGAATTTGGCCTTTCCTGATCTTCCCCTCTGCTGGTGGCTGGGATTGACTGCAGTGACCTCCCCAGCTGCCTTCCATGCTGGACACCAATGCTGCAGCAGGAGGCTGCAGTCTCCCCAGATGAGTCAACAGCACCACCCACCCACGCCCTGCCAACAATATACCCAGAGGCTCCTGTGCAGTGGCCCGCGGAGCTGTCACCCAGTGGTCAATGATTTGAGGCACCTCCATGTATGGGCTGTCCCACATTAAGCACACTGCGGATCTTGCTTTCAGAAACCCTGAGCGTCCACAGCTCTAACTGAAGCTAACGGGCGTGGCAGGCGCTTAGCACCTCCGCTAAAAATAAAAAAATAAATCAGGCCACAGGCATCTCAAACTGGCCTCTTTGAATCAGTGCTGGCTCAGCCCACCACATGGTACTCCCGCAAACAGCTTCCTATGCTGGACCCAGCCCGGCCATGGGGAGTCCAGCTGTCAAGTGAGGAGGGAGCGAGTCCAGCAGAAAGAAGAGCAGCAGAAACAGTGAGGATAGGTGAACCCAAGCAAGAGGAGGGTGGAGAGCAGCATACTGGAGCAGAAGGGAGAGAATGAGAAGCAGAGAAGGAAGAGAGAGGAAGAGACGGAAAAGACAACGGAGGGAAGGGAACGAGTCCAGTGGAAAGGTTCCTGTAGGGCTGGAGAACTCTGGGCAGGTTCACTCCACCCTCCTTCCCACGTCGCCCCTCTACGTGCACTACATTGAGGACATCTTCATCATATGGACCCACGGGAAGAAGGCCCTTGAAGAATTCTACCTGGAATTCAACAATTTCCACCCCACCATCAAGCTCGGCCTGGACCGGTCCACACAAGAGATCCACTTCCTGGACACTACAGTGCAAATAAGTGATGGTCACATTAACACCACCCTATACCGGAAACCTACTGACTGCTATTCTTACCTACATACCTCCAGCTTCCATCTAGGACACATCACATGATCCATTGTCCACAGCCAAGCCCTAAGATACAACCACATTTGCTCCAATCCCTCAGACAGAGGCAAAACACCCACAAGATCTTTATCAAGCATTCTTAAAACTACAATACCCACCTGGGGAAGTGAGGAAACAGATTGACAGAGTGAGACGGGTACCCAGAAGTCACCTACTACAGGACAAGCCCAACAAGGAAAATAACAGAACACCACTGGCCATCATGTAGAGCTCCCAGCTAAAACCTCTTCAGCACATCATCAACAATCTACAACCTATCCTGGAAAACAATCCTTCACTCTCACAGACCTTGGGAGGCAGGCCAGTCCTCGCTTACAGACAGCCCCCCAACCTGAAGCAAATACTCACCAGCAACCACACACTACACAACAGAACCACTAACCCAGGAACCTATCCTTGCAACAAAGCCCGATGCCAACTCTGTCCACATATCTACTCTAGCGACACCATTGTAGGACCCAACCACATCAGCCACACCAGCAGAGGCTCATTCACCTGCACATCTACGAATGTGATATGTGCCAGCAATGCCCCTCTGCCATGTAAACTGGCCAAACCAGACAGTCTCTATGTAAAAGAATAAATGGACACAAATCAGGAATGGTAACATATAAAAGCCAGTAGGAGAACACTTTATCTCCCTGGACATTCAATAACAGATTTAAAAGTAGCCATCCTTAACAAAAAAACTTCAAAAACAGACTCCAAAGAGAAACTGCAGAGCTACAATTCATTTGCAAACTTAACCCCATTAATTTGGGCTTGAATAGGGACTGGGAGTGGCTGGCTCACTACAAAAGCCATTTTCCCTCTTTTGGTATTGACACCACCTCATCAATTATTGGGAGTGGACCACATCCACCCCGACTGAACTGACCTTGTTATCATTGGTTCTCCACTTGTAAGGGGACTCCCTTCTCTTCACGTGCCAGTATATTTCTGCTTGTATCTGTGATTTTCACTCCTTGCATCTGAAGAAGTGGCTTTTTACCCACAAAAGCTTATGTCCAAATAAATCTGTTAGCCTTTAAGGTGCTACTGGACTCCTCGTTGTTTTTGTGGATACAGACTAACACGGGTACCCTTCTGATACTCAGCAGTGATGTGTATCGCCAGGGCGTGGAGCACCCCAACCAGTCAATCTCTGCAATAGCTCTTGCAGCAAAAGGAGGGTCTTCGGTCTGCAGGAACTTGGCCAGGCTCAGACACTTTCAACAGGAGGCTGGCACTGTGGCCAGATCCAGCGCACAGCCGCTAAACTTCCTCCCCACATAGGTGGCCTCTGCCCGGAAGGGGCTCTCTGGGTTGAAGAAGGGAAACGCCTAGTATGGTAAATAGCGTCTCAACCTCCATGCTGGTTACAAGGGGAATCACAAGAGCGAGAGCACGAGCCTGTAGAGCTTGAGTTAAAGGGCCAGTCCTGCAGCTGGGCGCCGTAAAGCACGAATTTCTTCTCTGGACTGGGCACAGAAGGGGACGCCTAACATTGAATGGCGGGTTACAATAGCACATTCCCAGCCTTAAATAATCCTCATCGCTCCCCTGAGAAGTACACCTGCATCATCCCCCTTTTAAACGGGTGCAGCGGGGAAGGGACTCACCCACGTTCACACCGTGAGCCGCAGTGGAAGAGATAGAAAAGCAACTCCCGACTCCTAATGCTCAGCTCTCACCGCGTCAGAGCCAGGATCAGAACTCAGGAGGTCCCGGCTCAACCCACTAAACCACATGGCTCTTTCGGAATCTGGCACCAGGCGGGTGAAATTCACATGGCAACTCAAAGGATAAAAGCTGCTACGTGGGCTTCTGCAGCCAGGGAAGCAGAGAGACAAAGAGCAAACCAAAACGGATGCTTGCCAAGCAGAAAAAACAAAACCCACTGAAACAACCCCCCCCTATGCTCCAGCATACCTAAGAGGTTACTTCGAACAATAGGGAATTAGAACCGACAATGAGACAGCAGGATCAATACAAGTACTGGCAAGCAAAGACGAGTCCTGTGGATTGGCATGCAGTTTTTTGGTACCTTTTCCTTTAATAAAACATCCTGGATATGGATTAACGTCCTCCGTTTGGTATTATTGTTTCAGGTGCCTTATTAAGGGGCCTGCAAGGGCTTTGATTCATGGATCAAAGAGCTGATCTAGTTTCGTTGGCAAGTGACTCCAGACCCTCCACCAAAAACTTTCCCAACAGCCAGCATCCAAACGCAGCAGCCCACGCGCCCACCAAGGCTGCTGCTGGGAACAACTGCCCCACGGGTGTAAACCGAACTGGCCATGCTCAATGTCTGCTATGGCGCATCATGACAGGTGTCTTACTCTATTAAGTGTCTAGAATGCTTGGCTGCAACAGCTGTTCCACTTGCTGACCTGGTACGACAACCGTTCCCCTACCCTGGTGGAAGAATGCAAGCCATAAAGGAGGCAGATGCCTTGGTATGATGCCAGATACCATGGTGATGGGCATGGGATAAATCCCCAGATAAAGTAAATTAGATACACAGGTGCTGGAAGTAGGGGTGCTGCCATACCCCCTGGCTTGAAGTAGTAACAACAACCCAAGGACATGGTTTCTGCCTTCGGCACGCCCACTGTTAACATTGTTCCGGCACCATTGATTAGACAGAGGGCACAACCAGTAAGTCCTGTGTTTAAGGATAGCTGACGGTGCTTTAACCCTGTGATGCCGAGAGGTGGGTTTCCCCAACCTGGCAGGCTAATGCAAAATGTACAAGCAGTGGATAGGAGCTGCTCAAAACATGACTTTTGCCACAATGTGGGTAAAGAACTCTCTGCCAGGGCTAGGACACACACAGCTTGATGGGAAGACCAAGACTCGCCAATATCCAACCTCTACCATTACAAGCGATGGATGCTCACCCGGCCCCAATAGCCGATTCCTGCTGTGGGCCTCAGAAGGTGGAGACTGGACCCCATAGTCCCGGCTGATATGCAAAGGGGTCAGTCCCAGCCCTGCGCTAGGGATTGGTTCAACTCTTTGCACATGAGCGAGAGTCATCGTGGCTAAGACCCTGTCTACATCGTTGGAATCAGGGCCAATTCCCAATCAATAGCCAGCCACCGAGGTAGCTCCATAGGGGGCAAAGGGTGGCTTTGCCCATCGACAGCAGGGCTTTGCGCTGGTGCAGCTATGCTGGAGGTTGTACTCCCAAGCATTGACAAGGCCTATAGATCATGGCCCCTCTCTAGCCTGAGACACCGCCAGCGTCCAAGCGATTGCCCATCCTCCTTGCCCACTGCAGTCCGTAAAGGAGATGCTGGAGGTAGGGGGAGGCGCTCTGTGACTGGGCTGAGAGTGAGAGCCGTTAAAGACCAACCTTCCGGGCGCTGGATACAGGTGTGCTGGTTGTCACTCAGGAAGAAGCCGTCCCGGCAGTGGCATTCATAGCTCCCCATCATGTTGACACAGGTCTGTTGGCAGCCGCCGTTCCCCTCCGAGCATTCATCCAGATCTGCCAGGGCAAGCGAGAGAGGGAATGAGTGCGACGTTCACCACCACCACGCATTCACTCTCCGTCTAAGCACGAGTACACCAGAGTACCACACTGTGCTAGGGAGTCCCACAGGCGCTTGCAGCGGGACCTGACAGTGCTTTAGACAAATGGCTGAAAGCCATCTCAGTATTATTAATGGAGAAACTGAGGCACATAGTGGTTACATGGGGGGCAGCATTTCTCAGTGGCTAGGGCACTGGGCTGGGAAACAGGACACCTGGGTTCTGTTCCTGCCTCTGCCACTGACACACTGTGGAGACTTGAATATGTCACTTCCTCTCTCTGTTCCTTGACTGACCCCTCTATACAAATGGGAGTGGGGTACTTACCCTCTTGTGTAAAACACTGTGGAACAGGCACTATGTATATTAATAGTAGGGTTAATTAAGCTTTACAACTCCTCTAGCAGGTATAATCCCTACTCTATACATGGGTAAACTGAGGCACGGAGCGAGGACGTGATTTATCCAAGGTCACACAGGAAGTCTGTGGCAGACGTGGAAGAACCACCAGGAGTCCTGACTTTCAGGTCCCTGCTCTAGCTGCACGACACTACACTGGCTCCGAAACTCAATTCCCTTCCTCTGTGAATATGTAAGTGGCCAGGTTTTTGTCTGCTAGATCCCTGGGAAGCCTCTTCCTGTACCTGACATGCCTGCTGGGTGCTCAGCACTTCTGAAGAGCCATGCCACTTATTCACAGCCACTGCCTGAATATGCACCCTGGAGCCTCACTTTAGGTACTGGGTTTGAACATCTGGGCCGAAACGCTGCCCAGCCAACTTCTCTGGCCCTTTAACAGGCCTGAAAATGCCAGACGTTTGTTACTTGGAGCAGAGAAACCTCAGCTTAGTGCTTGCTCCGAGAATTAATTCTGAAGAGACTCAAATCCCCAGCAGCCTCATCTGGCTGCTGCCCTCTTGCCTATTTTGGTTTAATAAAATGAAGCCCAAAGGCTGTTTGCTCATGGAGCGTGACTGGCTTAGCATCAGCCTGGCTGGAAGAGGAGCTCCAGCCTCCCTTGCTCCATACCCTGGTCAAGAGCCAAACTGCTTTCCTAACTGCCCTCTGGAGAACAGAGTCTCCTAGTGCCCCCAGCACAAGTACAGCATGAGCAGAGATTGTGGAAGTTTTACACACACACACACACACACAAACACACACTCCCCTGCAACGACTAACAGAGGTCTGGTGAGCACCCCCTATGATGCTGAGCTTGTGAACTGGACATCTGACCACCATGACCTCGACTGAGATCCCACCCCGCACTCCAACTCATTGCAAACCATGGGTGAGGTTGTTCAAGCTGAACCAAGGCAGTTAGCCCCACGGTTCCCACTGACACCCCGTGTCAGTGTTCAGCATCTCAGCCTGTCCTCACGACAGCCCACAAGTTTGTCGGACCGCCACGATCCCAGCGAATTATTACGCAGACAGCAATGGCAGCCACTGGGGATGGGACATGAACCCAGCTGCCTCTGATACGGGCACAAGTACACAAACACAATGGGCAGGTGAAGAACTGCGCTTCTGAATGAGCCACACAGATGTTCTTCAGGCCACATGGCCTGACGGTGAGGACCAAAGATCTAGCCTGGGGTTAAAAATGAAGGCTGGCTGGATAGAAGACTGCAAGCCATGCCTTGGAGATGCACTCACTCATCCACTTCCTAGCGACAAGAATCACAGTCCTTTAGGGGAAAGATGGCAATGGGACCAGCTCCAGATAGAGAGGATTCCCATCATCATTTGTCTGCGCTGTGACAGTACCTATAAACACCAGTCAAAGACGAGGGCCCCATTGCGGTGGGCTCTGTACAGAAGAGTCACAAAGAGGACAATTCCTATCCCAGAGAACTCACTGTCTACCTTATGTGCTTATCTGGTTTCCCTTACCTTAATATCTGAGTGCTTTCACAATCTTAGATATACTTCTCCTCCCATGCCCTGTGAGGTAAGGCAGGGCTGTTATGCTCATTGTACTGATGGGGAACCCAGGCACAGAGGGATACAGGGACTCGCCTGAGGTCACCCCAATCTAGGTGTCAGACAGGATGCGACAGGTCGACAAAACAGACTAGTGGGGTGAGCAGAAGAAGGTAGCAAAATGAACCAGGCTTAGCAGAAAGAGAGAGGTCTCAGTTGGCCCCTTGCCTACCCAAAATCAACACGCCGTTGCTTTGTCAGAGGGGAATCCTGGGATGTCTGAGAGCTCACCATGTCATTCTGAACCTAACAGACTAGTAGGTCTGCCTATGGATGAGTGATTCCAGCATCTCCCGGCTCCTACAAATACGTAGTTCTGGGGACAGAATTCTCAGCTTGTTTTCTCTCTCAGGCACCAGGCCAGCTTATGGCAGGGGCTTGCACTGGGTGCTGGACTGGTCTGCAGTGAGATCACAGAGTTGAAGATCCCCTTTTACCACCTTGGCCTGAAACACTTAGATCTGTGGGATGATGCGGCTTCTCCATCCAGGGATTTTTCCTGCCCTGGACCCTATTCTAGAAAGCCGTGAAGAGCGGAGGAGAAATACGACCAGACCTCTCCCCTCCAAACGTGCAGGGAAAGCAGCAGGATGAGAGGCGAGAGGCCCGGTGCCAAAGAAAACCTCCTGTGAACTCAAGCGTTTCAAACCCAGCAGCTAAGAGGAGAGCTGAGCCCCTCGGACATCAGCAGTGGGGCTGTGGAGCGGACTCCGGAAAAGCTGGACTAGCAGGTTGATGACAGCGTGTGGAGTGAAGGAATTCCAGATCAGGTCTGAAAACCTGAGCAAATGTCTGAGACGCTAATTAAAATACACACACGGTCCCCCATACACAAGGATGCACAAAGTCCACACATGGCCTCTTACAGACAGACACATGTGTGCACACATGTACCCTCTCATGCCAAGTCAAATATATGCACACCTACAGAGACAGCTGGACACACACACAGATATTTGAGGACACACACACTCTTACACAGAGACACACATAGGCACACACTCATGCTGAGACGCAGGGCAGGTGAGCAGGGCGACTGGTCAGCCTGAGTGACAACTGCCAGGGGGCGCGTCACAGCGCTGTGCTGCTCCCCCACACCCCTTTCCTCCCCTAATTGGCTGGCAGCCACTCTGGGCTGTGGCGGTTGTGAAAATGTTTTACGCTCCAGCTGGCAGAACACCGAGAGCTGGCCCTGCTGAGAGCCACCAGGTACACAGCCACACCGTGTGACGTCCCACCCTTACCTGCACATGCAAGGCTCTCACGCACAAACAGCACCCTTTGTGCAATCCTTGCTGGCAGGCGCCAGGCACAATCACTTGCTTCTCCGAATGGAACCCAGGGGGAAAACCCCCATGGGACGGTCATGAATGGCTAAGAGAAGCAGGAGGGCAAGGCTGCCCCCTGGAAGGGCTTCCTACAGAGTAGCATCCCATGGCATTCTCAGGACTCGCTATCTCCTGAAAACAGCACGCAGTCCAAAGCTACGGCCAGTGCTAGTAACTTTCCTCCCCATCTTCAGGGGTTTGCTCTTCATTTGGCCTATCGCTACGGGGTGGTGTCTCTCGCTGAAAGGGCACAGGTGCACTGATTTTGAGAAAGAGATGAGAAGAGAGAATACACAAATGCTTGGCTTTCATCCAAGGATCCCAAACAACTTCTCTGCTCATCCTTCCAGCACCCCATGAAGGAGATGCAGGAGGCCCTTCACCCACCACTGCAGTGCAGCCACCTCTGGGATGGAATCCAACAGCTTCTGACCAGAGTGAATTGAAACTACAGGGGAAATTTAACTCAGCAGAACATAAACCCCCAAGTTGGGATTTACCCAGGATATGGTGGCTAGCATCTCTACCTTTAGAAAAAGGGCCAGGAGATCTGCCCTGAACACAGGGACCTGTACCTCAGTTGTACACTTAACCCAAAAGGCAGCAACCCCATTTCTTTGCTGAGCAAAGAGAACCAGTTACAATTCTCCAGGCACACTGCACTCTCCTGAGTCCCTGTTCCAACCTAGGCCAGCTGTCCCTGAGGGACTATGCACCAGCTGAGCATCACCCACTCCTGGCATGCTCCCCCCAGTCTCCCACCCCAGACCTGGGCGTGGAGTTACACAGGCCAGGGCCAGGGAGGAGCTCCCCTATACCAGGGGAATTCTCAGATGGGCTGATACAGCTGCCTTCTGGCCCCTTCACACCACTCAGATTCAACTCAGAGTCCAGACCAGCGCCTCCCGCCGCTAGGATGATGGCTCAGCTCTGACACCCACGGTCTGGGACAACACTCCCACCCAGGTGTTCCAGGGACGTCACCCAGCCATGCACTTCCCCAGCTTAACCTTGCTTAGCTTAGCAAACGTAACCCAGATTACAGCTCAAGGTGGCTCGACCTGGGGACTGAGCAAGAATAAAAGCCAGAGAGAAAAATAAAAGACCACATCACCTCAGAAAAGGCATTTGGATTTGTACCCCCACATCAGAATTTTCCTCATGGAAATTTTCTTTGCCCTCACTGTTCCACAGACCAAGCTAGCTCCAGCCAGTTTTTCGGCAGTAGCCAGCTTGGAAAGCCGGCAGCAAGACAGAAAAGGGACCCCCCGTTCCGTGGCAGGAGGTTTGTCTCCTTAGCTTGAGTTTTTGTCCCAGCTGAGCCATGTTCCATACAGGCCAATAACTCCCTTCAAATCCCTCACTTATAACAGGAGCTTAGCGTCCTGCGACTTCTCCTTCAAACTCAGCACAGGAACGACAAGGCACCGGCTCAAACCCAAGGGCTGAAATGAGGCTCTGCAGCCCCTAATGCCTGGTTTATTAAATGCAAGGGCGACAGCCAGAAGCCAAAAGGCCGCTGTGGCGAGACGAGGGCTTGAATTCCTATCCTGGTTCAAAAGGTCACTCGGGATCTTGGGGTGGGGAGCGGGGGTTGCATGGCAGAATTTCTTTTAATAACGTCTAAGTTGCAGACAATCCTCTACAAGTCCTAGAAGAAAAGGAGTACTTGTGGCACCTTAGAGACTAACCAATTTATTTGAGCATGAGCTTTCGTGAGCTACAGCTCACTTCATCGGATGGAAGAAGCAACCCCGGGCTCTGCCTGCTACTCAGATCCCACCCTCGTTGTCACACACGCCCTCCCCACAGCACTGAAGATGTCGTGCTGAAGCCAAGGGCCTTGTGCCCCATGCTGCAGGTGTGATCCATGCATGGTCCAGCGTACAGGGCATGGGGCTGGGAGTCAGGACACCTGGGTTCTATTTCCAGTTCTGCCACTGACTCACTGCAACGCCCTAAGCAAGTCACTGGGCCTCTCTGTGCCTTAGGTTAGGTCTTCACTGCCAAAAAAGGCACAGGAGTTTTCACCTGGATGCAGCTAGACAAGGTAAACCCCAGGTGTGGGGTATAGGTTTGATCTTAACTAGCCAGCTTTAGGTAATAACTATCTGCCCCTTGTCTCCACTAGGATTTTACACCAGGAAAACTCTCTAGATGGAAAGAACACCACTTTTTATTTTTTCCAGTGAAGACACAGCCTCAGTTTACTTGCCTGTGAAATGGGGATAATGGAGACCTACCCTCCTTTGAGCGCCACGGATAAAGGGCCAGACCGTCAGCTGGTGTAAACTGGCATAGCTACAGCACCTGCACCCGCTGATAACCTAGCCCAAAAGACGCCTTTAGACGTGCAACCTAGAGTTATTTTCCAGCAGTTGCATTCCTAAAGCTAATGACAGCTGGTTGCCTGGAACTGCCCACTGGTCTAAGAGAGGAATAATCAGATAGGTCAGGAGTCTCAAGATAGGAATCCCGCATAGACAAGTCACTTAATTACTCTGGTTTACCCACACCCTCTCTGTGAAATGTGGCCTTCCTCCTGGGAGGACAGCTAGCATCTGTAAATCAAGAGCAGTGAGTATTGCCAATCACTGGTCTAACCCTGACCTTGGCTGCCATTTCACAGGAGGTGGAGACTGGCTGGAAGCAGGTTCTCCATGCCACCAAGAAGGCTGCTGTTGCTTTAGAGCGAAGAGCCACCAGAGATGGTGCCCAAGAAAACTTTGGGGGGAGCTTGTTTGATACAAGGGGAACAAGAATTTGTCCTGGCTGGCGGGGGTCTCCCAACCAAGGAAAAACGGTGCGAAATGTAAGAAGCAGGGAAGTTGATCAGAGTGACAGACCCCTGTGAGTGGGAAGGGAACGTCACTGGGCAAGCAAAGAGCAATGGTCCCTGGGTGAGCCGCAGGGACAAGGCAGAGAGATCCATGCGAGGAGGAAGTGGGCTTTTTCTGTCTGATAAACTCCTCCCCGTCCCCGGGGCTATACTGCTTCCCACAACTCTCATCCAAAAAACCAAACGTTCAGTGCACATGAGAGAGGATGGGTGAGGCTCACGTAGGGGGCACACTTACAGCATTGGTCGCTGCCCCATAGACCCCAAGCAGCACGAGAAGGCAGGATCTCAGCTTCCCACCTCATCCTGTCCCCATTACCTAGCACCCAGCTCCTGGGCTGAGGCACCTGACTGGGAGGAATCAAGATAAAGCTGGACACTCACAGGGGTGGGGAAGAACAGTGAAATAATCCCCCTTCCCCATGCTTTGATTGTTGTTGGCCAAGGTCTACTAAAGCCAGCTACCCTTCAGCACCGGTGGCTCCCAGTTCCTGCAGACAGCCTCTTCTCACCCATCCTGTGGAATTCCGGCCCTCCCGCTGGAGCCAGGACCTTTGTAAACACATGACGTCCACTGCTTTCTTTCCTTGGGCTCTTCATCTCCTGGGAAAGGAAGGCAGGGCCACCCCTCCCGCCTCTGGTTCCAGCTGTGTAAATCTCGGGCTCGCTATTAACGGGGAGGACGGCACGATCCCGGTGATGAGGCTTAATGCGAAACGTATGTGTGCATAAACCCCCAGCGATGAGCTCACTACCGACCCCGCTGCAGGCGCTAATGAGAGTGAAATCAGCACGGGGCCACTTCCACCTCTTCTGCGGAGATCTGATGCGAGAGGGACTGTAAATTGCTCCATCTCCTTGGCTTCTCTACCCCCCTCCCCCCGGGTGCTAATAGCCACTGTGCTATTCTCCCCTACCCACAGCGACCACAGAGGGTGCCAACGGAGGAAGGGGTGCTGATGCTACAGGAGGGTAGCTGGCCTGCTAGTTCCGTTGAGGCAGTGCTAATTACAATAGGGGACAGGATGTGCGACCTCTTTGTAGGCAGATGCAGGGTTTGTCTTGGCCCGGGGATTATTTACCCACCCTGGTTGCTGGTTAACATCCCTGCTGTATTTGCTATTAACTCATCTATTTTGGCAGGTGCAGGGCTGACCTTCAAGCACAAGCCAAGGGAACGGGCAGCTGGGGCTCCTGCATCCGAGGAAGGCTGGTCCCTTCTCGGGTAGCAGGGGAAGAGCAGAATGTCCCTGCCAGACGCACACCCACATGCCAGCAGGGCCATTGGGGGAGGCAGCTCATGTTGGTTTCCCCCACAGACACAGATGCACTCCTGGCAGCTGGGGTCTGCAGCTCTCAAAACCCAGGGCTGTGCAGGTGTGTGTGCATGCTGACGTGGGGAACTTCTGCTCCTTTGCCGCCCTCCTGACTCCTCATGCTACTCTCCTGCAACTCAGCACTCGCTACACAGCAACCAAGCTTCCTCAGCCTCCGAAGCAGGATTCAGGAGGCTATTCCCAGACAGAGACCATCTCACATGGTGACCCGGTGTGATGGGCTCCCCTCTCCCCCCAAGGCTGAGCTGGCTGGCTGATCTCCTGGAGTCTACCCCCAACTCTGCCACTGGCTGCTTGTGTGACCATGCACATCACTGTGACCCCCCCGCCCCCTATGCCCCGGTTTCTCCACCTGTAAAGGCAACCAGCCTTGCAGAGGGGGTGGTTGAGGACGAACCCAGCTAGCGCTTGCCTGGCATGCAGCCACACGAGGATGAAGGAGGCTATGAGCATTATTTGTAGCTGCATAGCCTGGTGCAGGGCGACATCTGCCCTGCTCTCCACCCACCCCAGAGAGCCCCTATGGCAGGGAGCCTCTGCTTGCGTGATGGCTCGCGCTCTGTCCCTGCATCTCAGACCCCTTTGTGCTGGACCCCATGGCCCCTCCGAGGATTCCAGGGCTGGGGCAGGGCAGCGGGGAAGCACAGATCTTCTCTCCTGGCATGAGGAGATCCGCACTCCTGGGGTGCCGCCACAGAATGAGGAACAGCCTTAGGACACCACTGTCACCTACGTGCGGAATAACCACCCCAGGCCAAGCAGGGACTGATCGCTAGGTGCTGCCATTTCGGAGCCCCCGGGGAGCTCCGTGCTCACAGATACCACCACAGGGTTGAGATCTGGGGCTGGCTATCCCTCCTGTCAGCAATTTTCCCAAATAACATGTCTGAAATACGTAACTGGGAGATTATGATCTTTCAGCACGAGGTCCAGGGGCAGGGGCGGTGGGCGGGAGTCAGCATTTCACTGATGATATGTCAGTGTTTAAAGAACTCTGATGAGTCTCTGAAGGTTCCCAGCTGTTGCTGCCGTTCTTACTGCTGCATCCAGACACAACAAAAACTGGTTTAAAAAAAAAAAAAAAAAAAAGATGCTCTGCCCCCAACATACATTTTTGTGTTGGTTTCTAACACACTGGATTCTAGGCCGCAGAGCTGAGGATAGACCACAGTTGAGAAATCAGGGATGCTGCTAGAATGCGGCTGGGCAGGGCTGAGCAAGGGATCAGGGCCCGGCGATGGGGGACGATGGGAAGGCATGACCGAGCTGCGTAACTGAATGCAATATTGACAGGCCAGGTTGAGCCGGGGAGAGGGCACAGCGGGAAGATGGGAAAGCAAAAGAAGCTCCTAGAATGTTCCAGGACAGATCTGAGCAGAGAAGATGGGGGAAACTGGGCAGCAGATCACAGGGGAGCTCGTGTAATGCTGCCTGACAAGGCTGAATGAGTGAGCAAGGGAGGCGTAAGGCTGGGAAGGGAAGGTGGCATGGCAGGATGCGGCTGGAGAGCGGGGATCGCAGCTCATCACACCCTCCCGCATCCATTCTGTTGGCTCCTGCTTCTCCATTTTCTAGTTCTTTCCAAATTCTGACGCCGCTTAAAACTTCTCTCTCTGTCGCTCCAGGATTTGCTCCCCGTATGAGCGGCTCAGCGAGACTCCCCGGCAGCTGGGAGTCCCAGTTCTTGGCTGGTGGTGTCCACGGACCTGCCAGGACTTGCTGACGACAAGCAAAATTTCTAGGAATGCTGTTTCCCAGTTCAGTGGGGAAAACTTGTGATACTTGTACTGCTCGCCCGCTAGAGCTGGCCGTGAAGACTGTCTGCACGGAGCCCTTCGTACAACTACATGACAGATTGCACGGCATGTTGGCGGTACCAAGGGGAACCTGAGCCTTGGAAGGGGGATCTTAGGATAGCACCGGAATAGCGAACTGGTAGTTTGGTTCTGAATTCGCCACGGGCTGGGGACGGGCCACACAGTTGCTATCGTACTGAAGGAGTCTCCTCCCTTGTTTCATTCCACGAGACCTTGTGCAGGGCCTTGCCGGCGTCACACCAGCTGGGAAGCTTGTGCAGTGGAATGGGACTCTGGACATTTCCAAAGCCAGTTTTCTGGGCTCAAAAGATTCTTCAGAAGGCGCAAAATGAGACATCAAGGGATTGTCCGGACCCAATCCTGGGGGCTCTGTTTCATCTCAGTTGGATTCCATCCACACTGCAGAAAAGTGACACTTTCTCTTTTTTGTTTGCAGTGTTGTGGCCGTGTTGGCTGCAGGGTATTAGTGAGGCGAGGTGGGTGAGGTGATATCTTTTACTGGACCAACTGCTTTTGAGTTTACACCAAGCTCTTGAGCGAGAGTCATCTACCCTGCTGGTGCACAAAGACCCACTGAGGATCCCAGCTCTGCAGGAGGAAGGAACCTTGGCTCGGCTAGGAAGAGCCGAGAGACCCAGCTTCCTCCAAGATACCCATTCCTGACATCGACTGAGGACACCAGGCTTCCCCCATCCCTGTGCAAGTCCCCATTGTCCTGATCATTTGCAAAGCACTGGTCCAGACACCTGGGAGCTCCAGATGAAAACAGAGGGTCTGGGAAGGTCTCAGATGGTCATTACCCAGCTTGGTACCCTCCCGATTATGCTTCTTGGGAGGCAAAAACTACAGCAGGGACACAGACACGCTGCAGGTTCTCCGCCAGCCAGGATTTACACCACGGACCATGGAGTACATTGTTCCACTGACCCCCAGTGTGGGGGGTTGCCCACTTGGGCTCAGTACAGATTGTAGACTCAGAGGGGCAGGAGCTGTCCAGGTTCACTTACTGGGATTCACACTCATCCCTTTAGACTACAATGTGTGTGTGGGGCGGGGGGGCGGAAACGGGACTCATGTATCCTGCAGGTATTCAGCTTCCCCACTTATCAGGCCTATGGGTCCGGCACATCCCCTGGCAATCATTGGCCTGATGGGATGATTGCAGGAAGGAAACTCAGCTTCTTTGGTCGGTATAACCACCGCCATGTCCAACCGCTGCTCCTGCCACCAGGGGGAGACACAGAGCTCTGCCTCCTTGAAGGCACATCATCCTCAATCCAAGGAAAAGAATCACCATGTATTGTTATTTCTCCATAACTACTGCAGTATTTCCAGGTTGGGCCCCTTTGTGCTACTGGCTGCACATGATAAATGGCAGGTCCACGCACAAAATAGCTGTAGCTGTCTCATCAATAATACGCGCGCAGAGGCTCTGAGCCAGACATCAACTCTTGCTTCATCCTTCCACAGCCCAGAGTCAAAGCTTGTTTCCCATCAGGATAAAGGGGACAGAGAATGGAGATCTGCAAGGGTCTGTTTAAACACAGATGTAGGACAACAACAACAAATCCTTCCCATGATAAATCCTCTAGTGAAGAAGCCCAGCAGTGTCTGCCTGACCTTAGAGAAAGGGCGGGGGGCCCTTTAACTCGGATAGCTGGACTGGCCACTTAGAGCAGCTTGCATTCCTCTCTGGGACACAGCAGCAATAAACACTGCAGTAAAATCTCACAGCTGGAGGATTTGTGCAATGCCATACTGCGTGTCTGGCGGTGCAGGAGGGAACATGGATCACCCTGCAGCTCCGAGCCACTCCTCCTTGCACCCGTGTGAGGCAGGACATTGAGGGGGGAGGTGGTACATTGCAATGGCTCGGAGACTGGTTGCTCCACCAGAGACTTCTCAGCCACAGGAACTGATTTGCTGTGCCCAGCCTCACAATGTAACAGAGAACTGTGAGCCTGCTGCTTGAGGGGCTGACCACCCTCCTACCTCACTGATGTCAATGGGAGCAGGAGGTTCTCAGCAACTCATAGGAAGCACTCAACATGTCCCAGGTTCAAGCCCAGAATCAGGATTCAGGGTTAACACCCCAATGAGATGAAAGGAACAAGCCATCCCTCTTGCAGGCTTTTTCAGGCTGCCTGCCGACTCAGGAAAACACCCACCTATCAACTACACTGGGGTCACATTTTCTCTGCAACTGTGAAAGCTCGAAACACCCTGTTTTGAAATGTAACCCCTATTAACACAGCCCAGCTTTATGTCCATCCCACAGTGGTTAGACTACCTATAAGGGTTTTATAAGACTGCTACTGCCTTCAAGCCATTAGAGCTGGTCCTTCAGCTCAGGCTCATACTTTTAGATCCAGAAGCTGTGGGGTCAATCCCTGCTGAGGACTCAGCCAGTGGCGCGTGGGGGTACTTGGTCCTGCCTCAGGACCGGGGGGTGGAGGGGTGGACTAGACGAATTCTCAAGGGCCCTTCCAGCCCTGTATTTCTATGATTAATCCTATGATTAAGGTGCGCACTGAGATCCGGAGCACAGTTCTGCAGCCGGGGCAGATTCCCTGGCTTCAGACTCGTGGGAAACACCTGGCCCCATCCCCGCCCGCACCGAGCAGCTTGCCAAATCCTTACCCAGGCAGTTGTGGCCATCATGCGCCAGGCGGAAGCCGTCATAGCAGGTGCAGCGGTAATTCCCCGGGATGTTGACACAGTCGTGGACGCAGCCAGCGTTATCGTCCCGCTCGCACTCATCGACGTCTGCCGAGAGGGGAGAGAACCCCAGAGAGCAGTGAGAGACCTGAATCCCCTCCCCAGGCCCATTGCTGTACCTCAGATCAGCTACATGCTTCCTAAGCGGGATGGGGGTTCACTGAGACTTGCTAACTCATTACACATGTGATGCTCTTGGTCACCACACTGGCTGCGGTCAGGGCGACATGCACGTCCCCTAACATCACACATCCCAGTGTGGGCTAGTGCCACCCACTTGCATTTTGGTGCTGCTTGCCCCAGTTACTCCGGAGCTTCCCTATCACATGACAGCAACAGTACGGCAGGAAAGATGGGCATGCCATCTCCACTGAGACCAGCCAAAAGCAGCTCCACAGGAGCAAAGCACCATAACCACAGGCCTGTTATCAGCCTCTGCCAAAAGTCAGCAGGCACGGGATGCAAAACAGGGATCACGCATTCAAATGTCAGATACGGTCGCAGTCCTAAGGAAGCCATCGGCTCACGACCCGAACAAGCCATGCAAAGACAGCGTGACATTTGTGGTGGGCTCCAAGGGAAAAATCCATCCCCATTCTGCACCAAATCAGGATAGCTGGGCTTGACACAGGGGGTGTTTGCAGAGGAGTAGCCGATCCTGCAGCAGCCCCTGCTGCTAACGCACCGGGGAGCAGCTGGTGAATGCGTGCATGGGGAAAGAGGATGCTCCCATGGAGCTCCGCACGGGATGCAAACATCCTGCATGGGGAGCTCTCTTCCCCCCACCTCCTTAGCAGGACTCTCGCTGTGGGACAGTAGGGTCCGTGGGACAGTAGGGTCCATGGGACAGAGGGCAGGATGGGTCACTGAGCAAGCTAGTCTAGTAAAGAACCGGATACGTTTAAAGTAATGCTGTTCAGATAAAATTGCTGACCTCTTTGCCAACTTACAGCCGTATCTTCCATGGAGTTGCACTGTACATAAAACAACTCCGGATATACCCACGTACAATTAAAAAACCACAAGTCATTACTTGAATCATCACCGAAACCACCTTGGATTATTAAATCCAGTTTAACCTTCCACTGTTGGTGCAGTTTGTGTTTTCTGCTTCTCTCTCAGCTGTGACAGCAAGTCTAGCCTGGCCCCTGTTTAAAGCCCGTTTTTCACTCTCTTGGTTTGTGCCTCTGTACAAAGGCTGGAACAACAGGAACGGCCACGCTGGATCAGATCCAAGGTCCATTCAGCCCAGTATCCCATCTCTGACTGTGGCCACAACCAACTCATCGAAAGAAAGTTGTAAGAACCTCACAGATCTCATTCTGGTCTTTAAGAGTTAGAAGTCAGCGTAAGCCCTGAAGCATGAGGCTTAATATCCCTTCCAAATTTTTGTCGTCATTAATTACAGTAAGTCTGGATATGCTTGGTATCCGTGTAAATATCCAATCCCTTCCTGGCTCTTGTTAAATTCTCACCCTCAGTCTGAAGCTGCTGTGTGTGGGGCGGTGGCAATATAGGGGGTCATTTGCATTTTTAAAAATTGGTTCTCATTTTCTTTTCTTTTGTTGAACTTCACAGCAATGTTTCGCTTCCTATTAAGCTGTGTAGGAATGCCTTCCTCCCCTCACAACAAAACCTAGATTTTGGACCTCAGCTGACTGGCTGTCGTCTCTTTAATCTCTTTGTTTGTTTCTCCACCATTCACCATGTCAGTGGAAGCTGAGATACTCCAGAGATGGGTGAGAGTTGGTTCTGGTGCTTAAAGGAATGAGTGTCGTGCTCAGGAGGAAAGCGTTATGGAAGGCAATGTAATCAGAGTGCAGGAAACCAACCTTGTACAATGGTTCCCCACTATCAGTCCATGCCCTCTTGTTTCCAGCCATGGACTGCACTGGGGCTAATATCTCTGCAGATGGTGGCTGCTTTGCACCGCAAATGCAATTACAACAGCTAAAAGTGCGGTGTGATTGGGTGGGAACCCTCAACTTTTTAGAAGAGATGGTTTTGTGGCTAAAACACTGGACTCAGACTCCAGAGATCTGGGTTCAGTGCCTGGTTCTGCCAGAGACTCCCCATGTGTGAGCTTGGGCAAGTCACTTCATCTTTCTGTTCCTCCATTGCCCAACTGAAAAATGGGAATAATAATAGTTCCATTCTTCTACATTTAGATCATAAGTTGCTGGGGGCAAGGACTGTCTCTTGTGATGTATAGGTACAGCCCCTAGCACTATGGGGCCCAAGGAGCCACTGTAATGCTCAGACATAACACTTTACACAGCATCTTGTATTGAGCTACGTTTGGCTATTGACCACGTATCTACCCTACAGACCCCTCTGGAGGTCCCAGAACTTAGGCTAGGAATGACTGCAGAAAGTTCCTCAAGATCTTTACATTAGCTTTCCACAAGGTGTCCCTGGCTGGGGCATAGAAGATGGATGGTGCCAACAACCTAGAGAGATGAAAAAGGTGGGAAGGGAAGGTACAGAGATCAAACTTGAATCTCTTCTGTGTAATCAGTTATAGAGTCCTGAGGCAGGAATTGCTCAGAGCAGAGAATATCTACCTCTACCTTTTCCCCCGCTGCCAATCATCACAGTATCTTAGCATCTGCGCCATGTAGAATCAACAGCAATAGTAAAATCTCTAGCGGACTTCATGGAGCCTCTGACACAAGAAGTAGTCCTAACTGGATTTCCTGAAATTGCTGAAGATGATTATTAATGCACTCTTTTCCACAGTGAGGCATCTCTGAGCTTAGATTGTATGCAGACAAACACCTGTCAGGGATGGTCTAGACAATACTTAGTCCTGCTATGAGTGCAAGGGACTTCACTAGATGACCTCTCGAGGTCCCTGCCAGTCCCATGATTCTATGAATCCATCAGCTATTTGTGTCCAGTCTATTCCGATCCCAGGGTGTGATTTCAAATCATGCAAAAAGCTAGGACTATTAAAATTCCAGCGCAACCATTTTACTGTTGCTCTTCATTTCAGTGAAATCATTTTGGAATGCACCTTACACAGGGGTCACAGAAGTGAGGGTACTGGACTGAGCAGGGCTGGGCAGAGCGCCAAATGGGCAGTCAATTTCGCTCCTGTGTTCTAGTCCTTTTCATGCTTTCAGGGTCTCATGCCCTAGCACAAGGCTGCAGGGTTTGGGTTGCAAACACAGCAGGAAAAGGCTGATTAGTTTAAAACAAAATCCAGTGGATCCTACTAGAATTTAAATAGATACAATCGCGGGAATCTGTCTTTTCCTAAAAGTGTGGTGGTGGTGCGGGGGAGGGAGGTTGGCCATCCCAGCTTTGGTTTTAACAAATTCTCGATTCAGAGCCAAATTCCACCCTTCAATTAAAAATAAGACCCAGCTTCCTCCTGGCCCAGAAGCTGCCCCTGTGCGGGCAAAAACGGGACCTGTAATTCCCCCATGGCACAGCTGGTAGCAACAGGGCACCTGTAGTAGTGTAGACAGGACTGTTTTTAGCATGGTCGTCCAATCCTACAGTAGAGCTTCACTGCAGCTTCTCATTTGGGTCAGAGTAGTCAAGGCCACAGTGGTATAAACAGAGCCACTTTGGATTCAATGTCACCCCTCCACAGCAGCAGCCACAGCATTAACGTGCCACGGATTTACCAAAATTGCAGGCGAACTCCGGATTTGGGCAGGAAAGGACCATAAAGGTGCACAACTGACTGCAGCAGTAGCAGAAAGCGCTCTGGCTTTAAAGAGCCACCTATCGACCTTCACTCCAGCCAGCACAGCACTCACAAAACTTCCACCTGTTGACTCTTTAAGAACACAGTCACAGCATGGGTTGGTTTTTCACCCAGCTGGACCAACTCGTGCTCCTTACCTTTGCAATGTTTCCCGTCTCCGGAGTATCCGGACTTGCAGATGCACTTGTAGGATTTGGGGGTGTTCTGGCAGAGGGCGTCAATGTGGCAGTTGTCGGTCCCCTCAACGCATTCGTCGACATCTGTGGGAGGAGGAAGGGAGGAAGCGACATCATAAATCTCTGCACTGCCTGGAGATGCGCTGAAAACACCCCGACTGTCAATACTGCGCCTGGCTGCTGCTGCTCTGCGGGTGGAAGATCAGCGTGAGAGACTGAAATTCGCAGTGTAGCCACAGAGCAAGTGCAGCACGGGCAGCAGCAGGGCAGACTCGCCACGTGCACTGACCATGCCCAATCAAAGGGCCTCAGCTAGGGCCAAGCCATCAGTCTCCAGGCCTCCTCCAGCCCTTGGCCTCTGCTGAGGCTGCCAAGGACAGGCCTCACGCAGCCGGCACTCACATCAATGGAAAGACTCCCGGTGACTTCACCAGGAGCCGGATCAGGATCAGTACAAACAAGTTCAACCATGAGCATTTGGGCTTGGTGCGGGAATCCCCACACAGTCAGAGAGCGCCGCTCCCTTCTTGGCTCTTGTAAAATTCCCCGGCCAGCCTTCTCCCCGGCACAGCCAGAGAGCACCAAGCCCCCACAATGACTAGTGACTAAACTCCCCATGTCTGCAGAAGCGGGTTCTCAGCCCCGCCGGAGACATTCCACTCTGCCTAGGTCTCCATCCGGCCCCCCTTTCAGCAATGGAGTTTATCCTCAGACCTTCCGCGTGAGGCCGGGCAGGGCTATGATCCCCACTGCACAGATGAGGCACGGAGCGACTCAGTGACTGGCCCAAGGTCAGACTGTGGCTGAACCAAGAACGGAACCTAGGTCTCCTGTATCCCAGTCTGTGACTTAACCCGTGGCCCATCCTCCTGACTCCTTGTTCCGGAGCGGAGAGCCAGGGGGAGAGGATGTCAAACAAATCTTCCTCCTCCTCTCTCAACCCAGGTCTCCTCTCCCCCATCTCCCCCTTCTTCTGCCCCCCCCGGCCTCCCCCCTTTCTACCTCCTTCTCCCACCAACCTGGTCCCCATTCCCAGCTCCCCCTGCTTAACCTCACTCTCTTCTTCCCTCCCTTTCTCTCCATCCATCCGCTTCACACGGCCTTCCTCTCCCCGCGTCCCCCATTTTTCGCTCACTGTCTAGTAGGTGCCCACCAGCCCTGCTGCAATTCAGAAGCAGCAGCAGCTCCGCTGGCAGGCGATTTAGCGATGGCAGGGGAGAAACACCAAGTAGGAGATGGAGGGAAAGGCCTGGCTTCCATACCACCCCGCACACCCCGGCTCCAGGAGGACGCAGTCTGCTGGCTGCAAAGGTTTAACACAGCAGGAGGCAGAGTTATTGGAGGTTTTAATGACAGTGGCCATTTATACACAGACAGCCCCGGACTGCAGTTTATGAGTAATAGGCTATTCACCTGGTTCCCTTCTGGCTTTTCACTATGTGGTCCCTATGTCTACACTGCAATTAAACACCTGTGGCTGGCCCATGTCAGTGGCTGCGGGGCTGTAAACCTGCAGTGTAGACGTTCGGGCTCGGGCTGGCGCCCAGGCTCGGGACGCTGCGAGGGTGTTTTACGACAGTGTAGACGTAAGTGAATAACCGAGTCTTCACGCGCTGCAGCATGTAGGACTAGCATGTCTAGCATGTCTCATTCGTTCAGCTAGAGGGCTGCCATTTCCACTACCGAGGGGGTGATTAGCTCGACGGGTTGACTTTTCAGCCCCAGCCAGCTGGTTGACAGGTATAGGCCCCACCCCCAAAACTGCAAGCAGGCTGATGAGCTGTTGTGGGGTCTTGTTCTGCTTTTGCTTCCTCCCCAGGCTGGCTTGCACCCCCGGTTCGCACAAGAGCAAAGGGCACAGAAGCTGTGCTGGTGAACAGAATAATGGGTTGTGATGACGATACAGTCCCTAAAAGAAGAGCGAGTCAATAGCTGCATCTCTCTCTCCACTGCCGGGTATTGTACAGATGGCTTCGCATGAGCTCGAGGAATGGTGGGCTGACTGGGCTGAGGCATGGGACTGAGGCTCGGGACTGAGGCTCAGGAGAGCTCTGTTCGATTCCTGGCTCTGCTACAGACTCCCTTTGTGGCCATGCGCAAGTCACTTGACCCCTCTGTGCCTCATCTGTACCATGGGGATCATAGGAAGGGTGTTGCCTGGGTAGGTCCATTTATACTTGTGAGGCTCAGACACTACAGCTGCCTAAGACATAGGAAAGGGGGCTAATAAAATAGATCTTGACCCACAGCAGGACGGTTCCCTGCAATACACAGGCTCTCAGCCTGGGGGTCGTGACTATTTGGTCCTTCCCAAGCGGCTAATCTCAGTGGAAGGAGATTGAAAGCCACAGATCCCGCAGTCTCGCTTGGAAAGCCCAGAGTGGCAGGGATGCGGCACGCAGTCTTCTCTTGGGAGACTATTCCGCTGGCCTAGTAGATCTTTGCTCTCAGGAGATCTAAAGGGCTGCTGGGCAGACTTCCAAGTGGGGGAAGCCACCACTCGAAGCGTGAACGTGACCAATGGAAGTTATCCCAAGGAGGGAGTCCCACACTGAGCAGGAGAAAACCCCAGTTACTCTCTCACTCTGTCTCTTATTCTCACACTTGCAGGGAGATCACAGGAGCTGTTATTGGGAGGTTTCCATTTGCAAGGCAGAGTGGGCACATGCATGTATACTGTATAAATATTTACACAATGCGTTCAGATTTGTTGTTATCTGACATTAATCATGGCCGGGAGCCACCACTGCAACCCCCGGGTCATTAATCACCTATTAGAACCTCATCCAACAGCTTGGAGACAACAGAAGATTTACAGCACGGGGTGGGGAAATCAGATCCAACTTTCTGTCGTCAGAAGAGGCACATGGCACATCCAGACAGGGTGGAAAAGAGCACGAAGCAACATTTTGATGTCACCACTGTGGGTATCAAAAGTTACAGCGATCTAAGCCCTGTCTGTACCGGTGCTGTATCGACGGAAGATGCTCTCTCGCGGAGGCGGAGTAATCACACCGACGGGAGAGCACTCTCCCGTCAGCACAGAGCGTCTTCACCAGTCACGGTACCGCTGCATCAGTAAAGGAGCGCTCCTAGTGTAGACCTGCCCTCAAAGCTCTAATTGCTCTGATCAAATCCACCAGGGAGCCCTCTGCTCAAACCCCTCTAGGCCTCAAGGTTCATACATCCACACAGTGCACAGAGCGCTCACGAGGAGAGAAATCGGATTCTTTGTGCCAAAGCTTTCCCGGCTAGTAGCAACCCCTGTCAGACCCGAGCGGTTACCTCATAACTCAGCAACATGGAGACAGCCACATTCTGAGGCGTGACTCATCTGAGCACATTTGGCCTGGCTGATAGCTTGCACTGGCTGGGCACAAGGAAGGCGCCGGTCCCCTCTGTTAAAGCTGTCGGTAGTGAGACTTCCCCGGCTGCAGACCTACCCTCTGCTCCCCGTTGTCCGTCCCTGTCCCCCACAACTGCTGCCACACGCACTTCACCAATCTGCTGCAATAAAGAGCCTGTGTGTGATGAAAACTGCCCAGCTTCCTCAGGGATGCTTTCTGGTCACCTCCCTTCCTTTCTGAAGCTGGGATCAAGGCTGTCCCCAGCCCCAACTCCCTGCATCCTTCCTCTCATTGCCTTTTCACCCTGGTCCCTGCCCTGCTGCCCATCCCTATCGCTTACACTTCTGGAAAGGGGAACCAACTAGTCCAACCCTTCCCCCTTCCTGGGATTCCCAACCCCTTGTTCCTATGAAACGGTGTATTTCCAGCAGGCTCAGCCAACAGGGCAGCCACCTTCGCAGACCCTCAAACAATAGGTGAGGATGAAAGGGCTTCTACCGAGCCAAGGACAATGCTGTAGCTTAGAACTCACAGGGACTCCACTGCAGGGAACTCTTAGGACACAGGGGTCTTAGATACACATGGAAGGGAAGGAAATGAGTATCAGATTCTGTTTTCAGTGATACTGGTGTAACTCCAGGGTAATGCCACTGATTTCAATGTAATTACTCCTGATTTACACAAACGTAGCTGAGTTCGGGATCTGGCCCAAAGTTCCTTTCAGTTCTACGGGAGCAAGAAGGAAGGTCATTTCCTCCCAAGCAAGGCCATGCATTTCATTGTAGAAATATATGCCCCCCTCCTCACCTCACCCTGCCCCCAAGGGCGCACGCACCCAACAATACGCAGGCACCACTTTTAAAATTAAAAACGCCTGCAAATAAAAACAAGATGGAAAAACCTGCAAAAGCCCACAAAAGTGTAAAGTTCATCCCTCCCGGAGTCCTATTTCCCGGCTCTCGGGAACAGAGCTGAGATTTCCACACAGGATCACACAGAGAACTCCACGACCACATTTCCTAAAGGAGACTAAGGGCTCAGAGCGCTTGCCACTGAACGGGAGTGGCTCCAACCCCTCAGGTATACAGGGCCAGGAACCCGTGGCTCAGGCTGTGGTGAAGGGATCCCAAGTGAAAGGCTAATGGTCGCTGCAGGACACGCAGAGTCCCCCTAACCTTTTCCTTCCGCTTCAACACTCTTGCTGCTGCCCACACCAATCCGCAGACCTGACATGCGGCCCCTGGGGAGACACGGGACGCCGGAGTCTTATGCAAAGGCCAGAGATGCCCCTTAATACAGACAAGGGCGTCTTGTGCCCCAGCAAACCGCCCCTGGCACGGGTTGCAAACACTCTCTCAACCGGTACCACAGAGTTGGGGACCTGCGTGGTGCCGGCTACAAGGGAGAAGGGGAGGATTCACAGGTCTGCAGCTAAAACACTTTTCACTCAAAGGGCCATTCAGTGCAGGAGGAAGCGCTGGAATTACCATAACTCACCATTTGGCATCGCGTCCAGCTGCAATTAGACTTTCAAAGGAATATTCAACTCTGTGTAACCTTTTTCATCGCATTGAAAGGGATGCTAAGAATAGCAAGACTCAGCACTTAGGCACGGCTGCCATCTTCACCGCACTTTTCAGACACTAACCGATTGTGCCTTGCAGAAGTAGGGAAGCATCAGTTTACAGATGAGGAAACTGAGGCACAGACCCAAAGGCTTTTCAGAAGTGCTGAGCACTTGGGCTTCCACTGGCCTTCAGTGGCCGCTGTAGGTGCTTGAAAGTGCTGGAAATGATTGGCCCAAAAGGTGCACAGGGAATCAATTTCACAGGCACCCAGATCTCTTTACTCCAAGTCTGATGCTTCAGAGCACAAGATCACCTTTCTCTCCTCCTTCTGAGCACTAGTCACGGACCAGGAGCCCACTGGCGCTATACAGAGAACAAAAGACCTTTGGCCAAAATATACAAACCGAGGAGGCTAAACAGAGGCTCCCCAATCCACATTTAAACACCTAAGTAAAAGTGGCCTGATTTTCAGAGGCGCTGACCAACACCAGTTTCCACTGACTTCACTTGGATTTGTGGGTTCTCAGCACTTCTGGAAATGAGGCCATTTATGCATAGGCACCTACATCTGGATTTAGGAGCCTAATTTTAGGTACTAGGGCTTGAAAGTTTTGGCATAAGTAACTTGCGGACAGTCACTGAGGGAATCGGAGTCAGAACGGGAATTAGGACACAGGCAGGCATCCGGGAGCAGTCCCCAGATGCGTTACTTAACAGCTTTCTAGGCAAGACGCTTCTTAACCTGTGCTGATAATAAAATCACATTAGCTTTGAAAATTCTAAATATTTAATTTACTCTTTTGATATTTACTCTGCTTCAATTTCATTCAGCGGGGACAATCAGACCCTCTAGACCAGCAGTTCTCAAACTTTAGCAACCCGAGGACCCCCCATTTTGATTTAAAAATTTTCACAGACCCCAAAACCACCTGCTCAGCCCCAGGCCCCGCCCCCACTCCACCCGTTCTCACAAGGCCCCACCTCTTCCCGTCCCCGCTCGAACCCTGCCTCTTTCCACCTCCTCCCCCGAGTGTGCCCCGTCCCGAAGAAGGGGAGAGGTTGATCATCAGGGCCCACAGACCCGCTGGAGTACCCCGACGGACAGCCAGGGGTCCTCAGACCCCAGTTTGAGAAAAACGCTGTTCTAGACCATTTTGCTTTCTGATATTAGTCTGTTTCACATCCTGATTTCTGGGCACAGGCTCAATTAAAGCTGGTCAAAAAACCTCTCTCTTTCCTAAGAACATTTCCAAACAAAAAATTTTCATTCAAAATTTTGCATTTGAAATTTTTCGATAATTTTGTGGGAAATTTTCAATGTGGTTTTTGAAAAGTGAAGATGTTCAAAATACCACATCTTTGGGCTCCCCTGCTTTCTTGTCATTTTTTTCTTTTTTTGCCAGTGAATCCAACTTAATGAACAACGCCAAGGTTTTCCTCCCTGATCTTTTTTATTTATTTTTTGCATTCTGTAGCTTTTCAAAACATCTCCAACTTTGGTCAAGATACACATTGGCAAAAAGGATAAATGAAAACTTTGCCATTTTGTAACTTTTCCAAAGTTGGAGAAATTTTGAGACGTTACTATATGGGGGAAAACAAAAAAACATACATACATCGCACCCAAATTCCTCGATACAACTCATTCACTGGCAAAGGAAACCTCCCTTCCCACTAAAAATCCCATATTGCAGAACATAAAACTCCTGAAAAATTGTGTTTTTTTTTTGAAAACCAAAATGAAGCAAAAGTTTCAGTTTGAAACAAACATTTTTAGTTAACTTCCTTTCAAAATTTCTCACCAAAAAAACCCCGTTTTTCTGCAGGAAAAAAATTTCAGTTGAAAAATTTTGACAAGTTCTAGGCACGACAAGCACTTTGGAAGGCAGGAGGGTTTTGATTATTAGACCAGCTGAGCAGAATGTTTTCAACATCCCATTGATGTTTCTGTTCATATTTGCTTTTGTAAAATCCTCTCTCTCTCTCTCTCAAATGTAGGACACAACCTATGTGATGCTTCCCCTTGATGAAAGAAAGTCCTCTTAGTCTCCGCTCTCAAATCCAGCCTCAGACTTAGGGCTTTTCTGGCATTCTGGGTGAAGGAAGTTCCTGTGTGCAATATCCTCTCCTGACACAGCTAGTACCGCAGCTAGCCAGCGTACATTTGACATTTGTTCAGTTTATACAGCACAATGGGGTCCTGGAGCATGAGTAGGGCTCATAGTTAGGAGCATGGGGAAGGATTTCAACATTTTGGGGTTGAAGTGGCTGGTGTCATTTGTCCTTGTGTAGAGTCACGGCTACCTACTTCAACCTAAATGATTAGAAGTGGGCAATAATGATGGGAACCCAGCTGGAGACCCTATGGGTCTGATCTGCAATGGGGCTGAGCTGCGACACCTCCAGATGAATTCAAAAATCCATCCAAAAATGGAGGCACCAAGAATTAGTGAACAGGAGAGGAGAGAGACTATACGGCGCCGTTCCCAGAGGAGCTCTTCCTAGCAGCCCCACGCTCTTCTGCGCAGCTCCGTCTCCAGGAAAAGCCAGACTTATCAGCCACATTGGGATGAATTCAGGTGCTGGGTAAAACAGCGACACAAACTTTCACTGTGTGACCATTCCCAGACGATTCTAGACAATCAGAACACAGCAACTCATCCGGACGCTGGCTCAGCCCATGCTGCAAGACAATTCACCCTTCACTTAGGCCACGTCTACACTATGGGTGCAGGAGGTATGCCACTGCAGCACCGTCATGTAGACACTTCCTCTAGCAAGAGAAAGGGGTCTTCCGTTGCCAGAGGTAATCCACCTCTCCAAGCAGTGGTGGCTAGGTGCACTGAGATACACCTACACTGGGGGTTAGATCGGCATAGCCACAACACACAGAGAGTGCCAGAGCGATGCTGACCTAACTTTTAAGCATACACCAGGCCTTATTTTGATAGCAAGGAAAACACGGGCACCGCCTATGCAGGCTCTGGGCACAGAAATTAAAAATCCAATGCAAAAAAAAAAAAAATCACATCAGCATATTCTCCTCCCATCCACGGTCACTGCAACGTCTCAGAGACCAGCTCAAAACCCTCAACCGCCCTGCAAATTCCTGAGAGACAGACTCCCCCCACCCTCAGCCCCCCTCAAACGCCTGCTGAACACGGCTGACTTTGCAGCTTACCAGCAGGTTGAGACACACAGGGTATTTTGGACCAACATGTGGACAGTGAATCCCACGGGCGCTCATGGAGAATATCCTGCCAGCAGCTCCCTCTGGGTAGTGCTCATGCCTACACTGATCTTGACCAAGGACTAAATTATTAACAATTGTCACTACCGGGCCCACAGTGGGATGGGTCCAAGGCTGGTGTCACATGGGGGGGGGGGGGAAAGAAGCATTTGGGTACCTGAGGGTAAGGATACAATTTCTTCTTCACTGTCTCTCCCTCCTCTTTCACGTGGCCAGGTGCTAGTGGATTCTCAGCAGCAGCAAAGGGTTCTGGGAAGCGGCAACCACAGCACCTGCCTAGGGCACGGCCTGCCCCAAATGGAATTTTGTGAGTCACTCAGGAGGAGAACGGGGAGGTGGGGGTGGAGAAGCAGAAGGAAAAGCTGAGGGTGAAGTTATTTGGGTTGCTCCCTAGCCATGGGGACAGCCCCCACTTTTGATCACCCTCAGGGCCTCTGCACCCACCCAAAGGAGCAGAGACATGGCCCTGGCGGGGAGGCCGCTGGTCAGAAACAAAAACGAACGCCAAGAACAGGGGTTCCTGGAGCAAAACAGCCTCAAACCACCAAGGCAAATGCAAAAATAAATACAATGAGAAACCTGGGGGGAGGGGGAAGCCCCTGCACACTCACATCTCTTGAGCCACAGCCCACTCCTTCTCCCTCCCAGCTCCTCTTCATGCTGACAGCCGCAACCTCTGTCAGCTGGAGCCCCCTCATTGCAATGAGCCAGCACCTGGGTGTTCCCACAGCCCCATGGCACAGCTGCCACTCTCTCTCCTTTCCCCTAACCATTTCTGCTCTCCCCCATCACTTTCACTCTGACTGTCCTCTCCTACCCCATCTTGTTTTTTACCCTTTGGGAATTCCCCTCTCCCTCATAGCCCCGCTGACTCCCCAGAAGGCTTCCTGCTGCTCCGAGTGTAGATAGCAAGGGGAGTCTACAGAGTGAGCTCATGGCTATGGGTTGCTGTCTGGACCCATCGCCCTCTGCACTGCCGACTGAGAAGTGATCGTCTAAGTGATTTGGGTGCTAACCTGAGACTTGGGAGACCTGGGCTCAATTCCCTGCTCCATCAAAGACTTTGGACATGTCACCAAGGGCCAAATTTCTAGAGGTCTTTAGGCACCCAAAGGTACAGACAGACAGGTGCCGAGTGGGATTTTCAAAGGGAGTTAGGCACCTAGGCGTTTATCTTCACCTTTAGGCACCGAAATACTTTTAAAAATCTAGCTATATGTCTCTGTGCCTCAATTCCTCATCTGCACAGTGAAGACAATAGCTTCTAGGCCTGTCACAAGGAAAACTACATTAGAAATTGCAAGGCACTCAGAAACTGCATTAATGGGGGCCCTGTAAATACCTAAGCTACCTAGCAAGCTAGAGCGTCTGCTGGCTCTTCATACAGGAGCAGGAAGGTAAGACAGCCATAGGACCACGCTGGCAGATCCAAGGGTGTGTGGCATTCCTAAGGAACAGGAGCGCAAGGATCAGTTATCTGGTTAGCAAAGGAAATGCAGCCAACTGTAAGCAAAATCAAAACCAGCACTGCCCTGTCTTACGTCTGCAAAGATATGAAAGGTGTAGACACCAAGGCCAGAATTTTCAGAAGGGCTCAGCGTCTCCACTAAGTTCTGGATTTTCAAGAGAGCCCAGCTTCCATCTGGGCACCTAAATAACTGGCAATGGGGGAGGGTGCCAGAGCTCGGGCTACAGCCCAAGCCCAAACATCTACACAGCGATTTTTAGTCCCACAGCCCAAGCCCCATGAGATCGAGTCAGCTGACCCAGGCCCACCATGGGACTTTTATCCCTGTGTAGACGTATCCTAAGTGACTTGTCCAAGGGGACGCAGAAAGTCTATGGCAGAGCAAGGACTGAATCCAGATCTCCAGCGCCCCAGGCTAATACCCTAACCAGTGGTCCCTCACTTCCGCCCTGTTTATACTGCAGTGGTGCTAGATGTTCCAGGGTTCCACTGCACTAAGTGTTGTATATACACATAATAACACCTAGCTCTTATGTGGCCACTTTTCATCATCAGCTCTCAAAGTGCTTTGCAAAAGAGGTCACTATTATTATCCCTATTTTACAGATGGGGAAACGAGGCATGGAGACATGTTACTTGCCCAAGGTCACCCAGCAGGCTAGTAGCAGAGCCAGGAACAGAACACAGGTTTCCTGAATCCCAGTCCAGTGCTCCATCCACTAGGTCACATTATCTGTGCTACCAGCTTTATTTCATTTATTTTTTTAAAAAGCCTGGCTATGGGTCCTTTCTCCTCCTCCTTTTTTGTGTTAAGACAAAAAAAACCCCACCAATACGTTTTTATCTCTAGGCTAAAAGCCCAAATCAATGTGCAAAGCCGGGGTGGTAGCAAAAACAGCTCCAATACAAACAAAAATCCTGTAATTTTCATCTCTCTAGAAGAGCTTCAGATTTTTCTTTTAAATTAAATGTATATACACTATATAAAAATAAAGTTAACAGCCTTTCTGTGTGTGCATGTGCGCGCACACTTGTGTGTGTAGTTGTTGGCAGCCTCATTAAGTTTCCACTCAGCCTTAATGCCAAATTTAAGCTTTATAACTTCAGGAGCCCTTTTCACCAGGGTATTAAGAACCACCTCAGACACTGCGGTGCAGTTTATTAATCATTTGTTTGGCTCACAGCACAGCCAGGGAGCAGAGGGACTCGGGAGGGCAATTTGTATTGCACTTAAAAGGTCTGGTCACAGGACAACGAGCTGCTTCATCTGGAAGATGATGAAACGGCCTGAACACATGGCCCCTTCCTCCAGAAACAGGCCTCACAAGCTCAGAATGTACTCTGGAGGCATCTCTAAAAGAAGCTGGCTGGCTGAGTCTCTTTGTAGTGGAACGGTTTATCAGGAGGCCTCAGAGCTCTCTGCTTCCCCAGACAACTCTCTACAGAGTCTTGGTTTTGGGGAGAGAGCAATAGGCTTGTCATCCCTCCAGGATTGTCCTGGAGTCTCCAGGAATTAAAGATTATGTCACATGATGAAACCTCCAGGAATATGTCCAAACAAAATTGGCAACCCTAGAGGCCGGGGGGTGGGGGTGGAGGGGTGTTTTTACAAAGTTAAGAGAGAGGGGTAGAGACACCCACAGGCAGTGGACGTGTGCAAGCAAAGACTCAGAGTTCAAATCTCAAACACTACCCCACGGCTTTCCAGTGTTAGCCAGGCCTAGCATTTGGCAACTCAAGTAGACACGTGGAGCCGGGATGTCACATGACCAGCACCCAACATTCTGAGCTCTTCTGAAAATCTGGCACAGGACGGAGCAGGCATTTATGTGCACTTCCAACAGATGACCACAAGCTAGTGGCCTTCGCGATAGCCTTCCTTGCCCATGGCTCAAACCACTATGCAGGCTTTCATGCACCCTTTCCCTTCCCGCTCCGAGGGGGTATTATCCCTATTTCACAGATGGGGGAACTCAAAGCATGGAGAGGAAAAGAATGATTTGCCTACAGCTGAACAGCAAGTCAGTGCAGAACCCAGGCGTCCTGACTCCTAGTCCTGTGCTCTGCCCACAAGACCGTCCTGCCATACCAATCAGAAGGGGCCACACCGCTTTGAAAGTACCCTTGTTGCTAGGCTGAGATTCCCAAAGCCATCCAGTTTGGACACCCACTTCCCACTAAAATTAAAGGGCCATGAAAATCTCAGACACAATCTCTAAGGGCAAAATCCTTGGTTATGCTACTAGGGGAAGGGAGTGAGAGAGCAGAGATGCTCTAGGCCCGACCGCCCTTTCCCTTTCCCTGGCATAAATCAGGAGTCACTCCACAGGGTATGTCTACACAGCAGCTGGAAGAGTGCTTCCTAATGTGGGCAGACAGACATGCTAGCTCTGCACAAGCTAGTGCATTAAAAAGAGCAGAGCGGTCACAACAGCATGAACTAGCCACTCAGGGATGGACCCTGGAGATCAGGTGGGCCTGCCCACCCATGCCACTGTGACCAGATTGCTCGTCTTTCTACCCACGCTGGGACCCATCAGCCAAGCTGCCGTGTAGACGTACCCACTGAAATCACCAGCGGAGAACAGGAACAACAGGCTTGTCGTGAGCACTATTTTATGCAGCAGGAGGGCAGAATTTCTCACACCTGCACTAGGAATGGTAACCGCTTATTGGGCAAAACCAGACCTTTTGCTGGCTAGCACGTATGCTGCCATGTGCTCCTCTCCTCCCTGGCCGCTCTCCACCACCGCCTGGCCTCTGCCACAGAAGGAAGGATGAATTCACTGTGGTCAGCCAATCTCAGGGCAGAAGCAGCTTTCTCATCACAGCAGTATGTGGCTCTCATCCCCACAGCATTTTAGCACCTCACAATCAACAAGGGACTGTCTTTTCACAAAGCCCCGGGAGGCGTCATCCCCCATTTTACCATCAGCAAAGGGAGATGAAATGACTTGCTCAAGGATGCACCGGAAGGCTGAGGCTGGGTTTGAACCCAGGTCTCCTGCAGCCTAGTCCAGGGTCCTATCCACTAGCCATATTTCCTCCTCAACAACACCCTCCCTTATATAAAGAAGAGAGACTATTCAATGAGGACATTGGGGCAGCAAAGCTCCTGTACGCCGTGTTTATGGTACATTGCTACTTCTTCTGCGTTCATGTTCCTTGGAGGGAAACTGTGACAACGAATGGGCAAATTCTGCTCTCAGTTACGGAGTGGCTTTGATAGCATTATGGCTTGATAATTCCATGTCTTGATAATTCCATTATGGCTTGATAATTCCTTGATAATGTAACAGAGCTGAATCTGGCCACAAGGCAACAATTTTACAGTCTGATCTCAAGTGGGCCATCAGCTGACCCCCATAATACCCACGTGAGGGCCAATCCTGGGCTCCCTCACTCAGTGGTGCGGGTAGGAGGCAGTACTGAGTCTTTCACGCCATTGCACCTTGCTCACTCTTGCGTATTATTGCTGACGAGCTCTCATGGCTTTTTATAATCAGCCCGTGGCTCCATGGTTCCCTGCGCCGTCCTAGCCCCACAGTTCGTGCTGTGCAATCTCGAACACCTCACTACAAGCTGGTCTTTCTTTCGTAAATTTCTTTGTGGTTTTCGTGCTTCTCTCCCCCATAAGGCTTGTTTCTTTAACAGGTTACAACACCCCCAAACTCTTTTTTATATAATTTGCTCTGCTCTGGAGAGGATGGAAAATGAAGATCATTGTTTGGGTCCTCTCCTTCACACCAATTTCACACCAGCACGCAGGAGATCAGACTCAGTCCCTGTGGGCTGATCTGCATTGGAAAAGCTGTGCTAATTTAAACCCACTTCTACTTCCAATTCAGTCTACACCAGGAGGTTTTTGCACCAGTTTAATGGACTGATTTTAAATCCATTTAGATGCAACTATTCTGAAGTGCACCAGCCCTTAATTCTTTAAGAAAATAGGAATGTTTTTTGTTATGGGGTTTTTGTTTTTGTTTCTGTCCCCCATCCCTTCCCTTTGGATAGTGGATTTTTTAAACTAATCAAACTTTCCTTTTAAAATATATAGGTTTTCTGTTTAGAAACTGACGATCACGTGATCTCCAGAAGGGAAAAGGCCTTAACTAAAAGTCAGTCTGGATGGCGCACTGGGACTAGTTTCACATTGTGAGACAGAGCAAACCTTCTTTACCATCACAAGCTTTTCCGAACACCTCTCTAGAGACTTACAGTTTCGAAAGTGAAGGGTAAAGTTATTCACGCATATTTTTTTCCTAAATAGATTACTCCAGTGTGACTTTCTGCTCAGAAAAATAAATAAATAAAAATCCTCTACCCTTCCGAGACAGCAATGCACCTTGGCACGGGAAGATTCAAGGGGTCTGGATATTTATACTCCAGTTGTCAGTTACAAATAAAGTAGTCTTCCCTCCCCCTCACCCCCCCTTTTAAAAAAAATCTAAGTCCAGGCATGTTAGACACCCTCAATCAAAGACCTCCTTTGAATTGCTGCGTGTTGAAATGTTTACAGTTTTATATCTCATATTTTAGCGTGGTGGTGGGGGGAGTGTGATATTAATACTCTGACTTTTCCAGGGCATAAGCAGGGGGAAGAGGAAAGAGGAGGAGTGAGGGGAAAAGGTTACACTGAGATGGGAGGGGAGCGTCTTTTCTCTGCAATCATATAAATTATATTCTTGAAAATTCCCCATGCTGTGGGCCCTGCAGGTGCACTCCCATTAAAAGAGAACCTAACCCATTACGCCAGAAACCCATCTGCAATCAGCATCTTCATAATAACACTGGAGATTGATGCCTCTGGGTAGACAGGGAAGATTCTTGATGGGAAGCTGAAAGATCTGTTCCTTCTAGTGCAACTGGAGCCAGGGAAGTATTATGTCTTTATAGATATTTAAGAAAAGAGGCTAATTAATGCTTCTACTTGTAGATTAACAATTATTTAGGCTATGCGTTGTCTCTATTTAACACACATGTGCATGCATGCGTGTGCATACACACACAAAGGAGATTTTAAACCTCATTTTGCTTTACTGTATTTGGCACAGGGTCTGTAGTAGACTTTGCACTAGCTGGTATTAAGAACTAAGTAGCAGAATCCTTTGATAGATGCTATATTTACACCCACACCCCCACCAGCCTTATTTTCTTTCTAAATTTTGCCCATCAAAGGGCAAATACAATTCTGCATTGCTTCTGAAAACGTGGAGGCTGCAGCTCAATGACTTAAGGAAGGATCTAAAGGAGATGCATGATTACCTAGGACCAGAGGAACTGCCAGACTGGAGCAAACATTGGGTCCACATCTGGCTCAGAATTCCGTCTCAGAGAGGCTGGCACCAGCTGCTTCAGAGGAAGGTGCAAGACACCCTGCAAGAGGCAGTGATGGGATGACTTGCTCCCGAGGAAAGACTTCCTGGGAGAAAGAAGCTGGAAATGAGCAACGGGATAGATCACTTGATGATTCGCTGCTTTGTTCATTCCCTCTGGAGCACCTGGCACTGGCCACTGTCGGAAGACAGGGTACTGGACTAGATGGACCTTGGTCTGACCCAGTAGGGCCATTCTTATATTCTCCTGACCCCTAGTAGTTAGAGGTTGGCTTGCACTTGTGGCTTATTTACAAGAGTGAAGCCCAGCAGTAGAGCAGGCGGCTTCCACATCACACTCTTATGGATCGTAAAATGGTTTAACAGGTACACAAAGGAGTAAACAAGAATGGGTGAATTTATCAGCTCTTCAGTACAAAAGGAGACTTGCCATTTAGCTCTGGCTTCCAAAGTATCATGAAATATACTCTTTGACTGGTTTATCCATGGGTTTATGGGAAGAACACAGACCTTACTAGCAACTTGGTATCTATAATTCTTGGCTTGCCAGCATCTTCTTTTGTCTATTTGTTAATTAAACCCAGATTATTTGGTTTTCTATTAATTCCCCTGCCTTTCCCTGCCTAAACTAACCTGACAAGTTCCCCAGAGGTCCAAAGCTCTTCCAGACACTGGCTCCTCTTAAGTGAGGCCTGGAGGATGATTGTACTAAATCCGTTCCTTTCTTTCAGACTAAACTTCCAACAGATAATTCAAAGTTATGAATCAGCAAGCCTTACAAATGCGGAGATCGTTTATTAAAATGCAGGCAAACCCGTAACACGGAGATGAACTGCCTCCAGGTTTCAAGGCAGTTGCCTGGGTGGTAGCATTAGAAGGATAAAAGCTTCAAAGTTAGTAGATTTTTAAAGAGCCCTTTAAAAAAAAAAAAAAGAGGAAATAATTTTATACAAGGACACATCCTCAGCTGGTGTAAATCAGCACAGCTTCATAGATTTACACCATCCATGGATCCGGCCCATCATTTTTCAAAACCTCCTGGTAAAATATGCCTTAACCACACTAATTTTTACATGTCAGTTTCCCGGAGACCTACAGTGACTTGTTCATTCTGAAAGCCAGCGGATACTGGATTCTCAATGAGGATACATTTTTCTCTGTGATATGCAATTTACACTCCATGCTTTCCAAGTTCAACTTTTTCCCTGTCTCTCCCTCTCTCCATACCATTTAGTTCAAGACTTCAGGTATTTCCAGCGATATAGAAGGATCTTACCCTCAAGTTCAAACTTTTTCACAGCTACTTTTCACTCACAATTCACTGGAAACATCCTCACTGAGAACAAGCTATTATTGTATGCTACCGAATTAACTGATTATAAGAGTTGCCTGCTAATCTACAGTTGCAAGAATAATTAAATTTATCAGCTCATTGGATCAGAAATTGAAATGGGGAGAGGACAGATCATCAACTGGGGTAAACCCTTGGATTTACCCCAGTTGAGAATCTAGCCCAATGTTTTGTCTCTCCCCACCCCTCCTCTTTCTTCCCCTGAAGGGATCTGTCAAGTCTCTGCAGGATGGAATTTTACTTTGCTATTTTAATGCAATTCTGGGCCAGGCTTAAATGGAACTGGAAACCAAAAGGCCTTAATAAATAAATATTATGATAAGAAATGAAAGCAATGTATACACCAAAGATAATTTGAGGCGGGATAAAAAACTAAACATTCCTTTCTGAGCCTAAATAATAAAGCTTTACATTAAGCTGGACTTTCTCTTTCCAAACCCTGGAAAATATCCACTTGCGTTTGCCCAGACAGTCCTCCCATAAAGTCTTCTATTGTTTTAAAAACACTTTTAAAGAGATAAGACAATAGCCTTGAAATTCCTTCCAACTTTGCAGGGGATGGGGACGAGGGGGAAGAATACCCATGCCTGAAATATGACTATCATTAATGATCTTTAGAAACATCCCCTACTGACCCCATTATTTCTCCTACACACTATTTAATCTCAACATGTCCATAGGTGCTTAGATACTGGTATAAAAAAAGCCGTGACAGATTTATGTAAATGATGTATACATACATACAGAGAGAGAGAGAGTGTGTGTGTGTTTGTGTGTGTGTGAGTGTATAGAAAAAACAGAGATTGACACCAATAGGGGTACTATAGAAAAAATGAAGATCTGGCTAGCCAGACCGTGTGTGTGTGTGTGTGTAAAAATCTAAGCTAAATATAGAGGTGTTATAAAAAACACCTAAAATACAGATAGACCACGCGTAAAGCTAAATGCGTGTATATAAAATAAGTAAAGGTAAATATAGAAGTGGTGATATAGAAAAACCTGAAGCAGATAAAGACGGGTGTGTGTTGTGTATACACACACATGTGTGGGCACACACACACACACACAGTCAAAGCAGTATACATCATCTACCTTAAGTTGGTCTCTAGCATCCATCATCATAGGAGTAGCTAAATGTTTACAAGGTTAAATAAACTTGAATATACACAAAAATAAATATTAATATGCACTTTACACCTTCCATCATTACCAACATCAACTCTTTTTTGCCTTTCTAAACATCACTTGTTAACTCTAAAACCATTAGATAATTAGTCTTCCCAACCCACATGGGAGTAGGTATTCTTCTTCCCATTTTACAGATAGAGACACTGAAGAAAACAGCTCCCTTTTGCCTCTGATTCTAGGACTAAAAAACAAAACAAAGCCACAAAACAACAACAAAAACTTTTCCCACCCAATATTTCCCCCCCTCTCCTCTCAAAGAAAGTCTAAACCAGTCCCTAAGACATGAACACAGCATTCATTAAAGGGCTAAAACCTAAAGAGAGAGCAGGATCATTCTGTGATCAACCTCGCAAACATCTCCACAATTTATTGTTAATGCTGCTCAATTCTCAGACGGCAGACGAAATTAAAAACCCAAAGGAAAGGTACAAGTCGCCTGCATGCAGACAGAACAGTAAACCTTACAGCAGGGAAGATTCTTCTTACCTTGACTGGCTTTATTTGCCAGTGTGTTTCCAGAGTGGAGGAGAAAGAAGAGAATGCAAAATTCAGCAATCTGCAAAGCCCCCATTGCAGTGTGTGTGTGTAAGATAGGGGATGGTTGGTGAGGGGAATTTTCTGATGCTTTTCAATAACGGCCTAAACATGTAAGAAAGAAACAAAAAAAAGGTGGTGGTGGTGGGGGGGGGGGAAGAGTTTAAGGAGCTCTCTTCTGGCTGTGTGAGAGACTGGGGGAGGGAAAGGCACTGAAATGATGGGAAACGCTACTCTGGGTTCAGCTTGAGGCTCTTGATTCTAAAGAGAAGCGAGTGAGAGAAGGAGACCCAGGGCAGTTTGAAGAAAGTGGACTTGATCGCTCTCCCGGCTGCTGCCTCTGGTGTTTTTTTTTTTTTTTTTTTTTAAATCATCCCAGCCAATTCCAGTTTTGCAAGGGAGCAGCAGCAGCAGCAATGAAAGGGGGAAACAAGGAGCCTTGGTCTAGAGCTGGGGACCTGAGAAAGGGGAGTGGAAAGGAGAGATCCATCCAAGCAACGCCCTTTCTTCCTTTCTTTCTATTTGGCTTTGGCTACTCCTTCTTTGATTCCACACACACACACACCCCCTCATCCCCAGGCTCTGCTCTGCCTGCAGGAATTTACAGTCTGCCACTGGGGGAGCAGGGCCAGTAGCCATGGAGACAGCTTCCCTGGGAGCAAGGAGGTCAGGCAAGAGACCATGTGCATTCAATGGATCAATGCAAGACTCCCATGCAACCTCCAGACCCAACAAGAATGGTTTCAGAGTAGCAGCCGTGTTAGTCTGTATTCGCAAAAAGAAAAGGAGGACTTGTGGCACCTTAGAGACTAAACAAGAACTGTGCAATCTCTCTCCCCCCACATCCCTTTTTGCCATGTTCAGGAGGAATAGGGGGGTTGGGCAGGTGTATGGGGCAGGAGGGGGCGGGAAATAGAGTGTGTTCAGAAAAGGGAATTAAAGAAACCAGTTTACAGATCCCATGATCTGCAGCACACCTCTTTGGTGCCCAGTCTCAAGACAAGAGAGCATGTTATGCACCCTCACTCTGTGGATCAATGGAAACTCCAGATCAAAGAATATGCCCTCTTCTTTTTGCTGTGTGTGTGGGTGTAGGGGAGGGGCAGGCGGGGAGAGGGAGAATCAGAAATAGCAAAAGAACCAGTCTGCAAATGATCTAGAATCTTTGCTGCATTTCAGCAGCTTCCCCCTTCTCCTCAGTTCCAGTCCCCACCACTTCATGTACGAATTTAAGATGGGTGGCAGGGGCTTTGCCTTACCCTGGTGAGACCTGTCCCCTTCGCTGGATAGTGTGTGAACCATCTTAGCCCAAGGGTCTCTTTCTCCCTGAATCATTCAAGATACCTCTGAAGAGCCAATTTTCTGGGAGGAAGTGTGGGAGTAGGAGCCAGGACTAGTCCCATCTCCAGGAAACCATGTTAGAGCAAGAAAAACCCTGGGTTCTGTTCCCAGTTTTGGGAGGCAGTGCTACCTAGTGCTTAGAGCAGGGAGGCACGAATCCAGGGTCCCAGTCCCTATCTCTGTCAGGCAGACTCCACTGCGTGAATGTCGGCAAATCAGCTCAATCGCTCTGTGCCTCAGTTTCTCCATCAGTAAAATAGGGGTCATCGTAAATCCCCCACAGAGATGGTGGGGAAGGGGTTGTGAAATGATAATTAGTTCCTGTTTGTAAAGTGCTTTGAGATCCCCAGATGAAAGGTGCTCTAGAAGCTCTGAACACTGACATTCTGCACCAAATGCAATGCGCTTTCAATGACATTCAGTGGGGAGGACTTTCCTTTCAGGGCTTTATCCCCACGCACTGCCACCCATTATTAACACCTATTTGCAGGACAGTCATGTCGATAGACTCCATATGAAATCAGGGTCCTAGTGACTTAGGCACGGTAAGAGACGGTCCCTACCCCAAAGTATAAACAGACACGACAGACAAAGGGTGGGAGGGGGAAAAAAAAGAGGTACACTGAGAGGAAGAAACTTCACCAGGGTCGCTCAGCAGGTCGGTAGCAGAGCTGCCAATAGAACCCCAGTGCTGCCAATTCTCACCGTTCTAGTCCAAGTCTCGTGATATTTATCATCTTTCTTAAACCTCAGAGACAAATGATGTTGGGAGAATTTCATTTTTCTTTTCTTTGAAGTAAGTTTCTAGCCCTCCAGGTTGCAGAGAAAATCCTGAGACATCACCCACAAAGCTCCCAAACCAGTAACGAAATACAAAGAAGCCCCATTTCATTTTTCGGTGAAAGCACAGATTTTTAAGCCAGTCTAATCATTTTTAAATGCTTGGAGCTGTCAAGCCAAAACACCTAGATCAGGTCCTAAATCCCAGTGCAGTGCTCTTGCCGCTAGACCACACTGCTAGAAGCAGCCACCCTTTCTCCCCACCCAGGGAGCAGCGAAGCAGGACATGAGCAAACTTGCAACTGTTTTTGCCATCCTTGCCAAAGAAATGACAGAGACTCAGCAATGCACTTGTGTCATCCTGCTGAACTGGATGGGACCAGCCAGGCATGTAACCGTCTGGCAGGAGGGAGAGATGGAGTGCAAGGCGCAGTGAAAGGAGGGGAAGCTTGCCTGAACCTAGCAGGAAATGGACAGCATCAGTTTGGGGACAGCTTAGTCAGTGTGTGAGGGTGGAGACGCTTTGTGGCACATTTTGTGAGCAAAACACTTTTGAAATCAGATCAGTTGTCCGAAACAGGGCTGGCTGGCTAAACAAATATCCCTGCATTCCAGACCAATAAAAGGAAAGACATCTTTCACACAAGCACAATTAGCCTCAAGATACCACTGCAGCCAAGAGCTTAGTAATAATAGCTAGTTCTTAGTGCTTTTCATCTGGAGATCTCAAAACACTTTACAAAGGAGCTCAGTATTATCATCCATATTTTACAGCTAATGAGGTGCAGATAGAGAGGAAGTGACTTGCCCAAGATCACCCAGCAAACCCTTGGAAGATCCAGGAATCCGTCTAGTCCCCTATCCAATCGGAATCAAAGCTGAATGTTATCCACTGAGATGGCTTACAAAGTTATCCAAAGTTAAAACAATACATTCTAAAAATAAATAAAAGGGGTTTGGGAGGGACCTCAGCCCTCATGCTTCAGGGTGTAAGCCAACCTCTGCCTACTGAGGGTGAGGAATAAATAACCGAGAGCAGGTTATCTATCATTGCCTCCTTTAGGGTTTCTTACCCCTTCCTTGGAAGCAGCTGGTGGTGGCCACTGTTGGAACCAGGATCCTGACTAGATGGACTCCTTGTGTGATCCAGTCTGGCAATTTCTCTGTTCCCAGGCACTGGAGATCAGGGATTTAACCTAGGGCAGGAAGTGACAGAGGAACCACTATAACCTACATGGGGATACTGCACCTGTCCTGCAGGGTAGGTGCGGAACACACTCAACCTCCACGCAGGAGCAGGGGCCCCCTTGCTGCCGAATCAGGGCACTAATGATCAGAGTTTTTGTAGCAGCAAGGTTGTCTTGGATATTGTGGATGAGGCAAGATGGCAGCATGTGTATAAATTGTGTATAAAGCGATATCCCTGCTGCACAATGGATCTTTGAAAAGCCACCTGCCACTGAGACCCCCTCCTTTTCCCTCCCTAACCACAATCAAGACCCTCTCTGGAGAATCACTGTGCTCATGAGTAACCATAACCTCTCCTCTCTATCCCCAGATTCTCGACACCACTGGCATGCAAACAGGGACATACACGTACGAAGTGGAGATGGTCCTTCAATAAACCCAAAAATCAACCCCTTCCAAAGAGAGAGAGGGGGGCAAGAGCTGAAAGACACTCACAGGAATGAGAAAGAAAATGAGGAAAGATGGATGTATAAAGCTCCTTTCCATTAGCAGCACCGACATCCTGGCTGCTGCACTCACACTTCCCAGCCTAATACGAACATTTAGTTCAGCTGTGTTCAAACACACAACTCGAAAGGTACAAGTTCTCACTGGCTGGATGGCTGCAGATGAACCAAAGACAATTGTCTTTCCAGTACCCCTCTATCATCCCTTACTGGCCAGAGAGTACCGGTGGGGCAGCCAACAGCCTTTGTATTTAGAGTAAGGACTTGTATAAATAGGGCAGTTTGCACTAGTGCAAGCCACTAATATAGACAGAGTGCAAAACAGGAGTTGCACCCATGTGATTTACCCCAGTCATTTACGGGACACTGGCACAGTGCTTCTGCACAGGGGCTTTGTCCAAGGGTAGCTACCCTAATGCAGAAACAACACAAAAATGGCTCCAGGCAATGGCAGAAGGGTCGAGTTGCATCATTCCCAATCCACACTAGCAAAGGCCAGGTTGACAACAGCCGTAACAAATCTGTGAAAAGAAAAGGAGTACTTGTGGCACCTTAGAGATAAATTGGTTAGTCTCTAAGGTGCCACAAGTACTCCTTTTCTTTTTGTGAATACAGACTAACACGGCTGTTCCTCTGAAACAAATCTGTGGTTACCGAGCAACTTCACAGTTGTCACTGTGCTGCCCACCAGGGCCACTTGGAATTTCACAGCAACAGCGGGGACAGAACTTGGCTCCTTCTGCTCCAAAAACCTAGGCCTCCACAGTACAAGCTGAAAGCAAATCACCGTGAATACTTACCAGTATCGGACCCATGACACACAGTGGAGCAGTGCAAATACACACTACTGAGTATTATAGATCTGGATAAGAACGACACTGTTGGGAACATCCTCTGGGTTTTTAGTCAGCCCCTTCCCAAGCCCTTAAGAGTTACTCTTCTCGAAATCATTTTTAACTAGTTGCTTTTGTTCTTCTAATTTTATTTTTCTGCTAACGCCTCTCGACTGTTTAACAAGATCCAACACCTGTCTTGTGTGTTTAGACTGTAAGTTCTTGGGACAGCAGTGGTCTTCATCTGAGCAAGGACTGGCGCAATGGGACCCCAATCTCCTTTTAGGTTACTGCACACTGTATGTAATAGAAATACTCTGCCCAGTACACTCCGAAACCAGCATCCAGCTCATGACATCACATCTCCTACAAGGGTGCAATGGCATCAACTTTCCTTCCAGACGTGGGTTTGTCATGTAAACATCAGACTTTCTTGCAAGTCGCTGTCCCCACTTTCCTGAGTCAAAATGGAAATTCTTCTCTCACTCACACCAGTGCTTCTTCACTGTCGTCAGCAAGCCCCAGCTGATGCTGTAACTCAGAGCAGAACCTGTCCTTCTCCAACCAGATGATCTTTTTGTCACCATAACTAGAGGAAAACTAAACACTATTTTTTTTAAAAACAAAACAAAACCTGTCTTCTAAATCTGGAGACAGACTTCAAGGCACTAGAGACAAGACCTTTAACTATGTTGATTTATACGTTGAGGTTATAAATTACAGGTTTACGCACTAGTGTAAACACCCATAAACCAGCCTTAAATACACAGCATCACATGTAATCAAAATGCCAAAACACCATCGGGCCTCGTGGACAACACTGGATGAAAAGCTAAGTATTAGCAACATGCTCAGGACTGAATTTAGGTTTGACAGTGCTGCGCCAAGCTCATCATTTTCTAGATTCGAAAGCCACAAGGGACCACCATGATCCTCTCCTTTGACCTCCTGCATAAAACACAGGCCAGAAAACTGCCCCAAAATAATTCCTCATTCCCAGCGAAGCCAATGGAATTCCACTGGAGATGAATTTGACCCTCTGATCCAGATCTTCAGCTGATGTAGATTGTTGGAGCTTCGCTGGTTTCCCTCAGCAGAGTGGTCTGTGTCTCAGGGCAGGGTTCTCAGTGGGAATGGGATGGATGAGTCATCCACAATTTCCAAACGAGCTTCTAACTATGGAGGTGCAAAACCAGACACTGTGTTTGAAGGCCTGTGTGAAATGAGCTGGTCTCAGTCCAGTTCTTGACCGGCGGGTGGCCACACCACAAAATTCCCACACCACAAAATTCCCACCACAATGAGCCCCACCCCTTTTTTGGTGTGCTCAGCGCAGAGGACACCAACCCAATGGGCCACAGAGACTGAACTCTTCTTGCCTCAAGGATGGGCCCTGCCCAGGCGGTGCTGGGAGGAGGAATGGGGAAAGCTCACACTGCTGCAGCCAGTGCCATCCCTGACCTGTGCTAACCATGATGCCGACGACGCCATTTTGAACAAGGGCGAGTTTGTTTTCCTTGCAATCCCAGAATAAGCCTTTTGTGTACAACCTGCGCGAAGCCTTTGTGGGTTACTGAGAAAACGGACGTCCAAAAGTGCATGACCAAAACCCAGGGAGTGGAAGCATTACTTTGGGGACACATGAGGGGCTGAGTGGAGGCTACTTTGCAAACTTGGCTCGATGCGAGTGGTTCAATTGTCCATTGCTGCTTATGACTGCTCCATAGCACGAGTCTCTCTGAAGCCTCTTTTCACTCAAAAGCTATCAAGTGGGATGCCTGGGTAATGGGCCTAGCTTCCCTCTCTGCACATACGCATGGCCTGAAAAAGCAGCAAACCTATCCCTATGGGTGCTCACATGTCCTTCCGGCAAATCACCACAGTATTGGAGCATCTCACAGAGAAGGTGACACGGGGTGTCCGTGGGGGAGCCAAGAACTGAACACAAATCTCCTGAGTAGCAGTCTACTGCCTTAGCCACAAGACCATCCTTTCCACACAGTGCAGTTCCACTGGACCAAGAAACAGCAGCAAGTGGCAGTGATCCCAGATACCACATAAGGAGACTTCTTGATGGTGGATCAAAGACATTGCAGAGGGTAGGAAAACCCCCACCAGCCTGAGCAGGAGATCACGTTTGCAGTTTGGGGAGAATTCAGTCCCTCCAGCCGCCATGGCACACTTCATTCACTCCAGCTTCACACAGGGGCAGAAGATTTGGTCCACTGTGCTCCAGCGAAGAAGAGCCAGTAACAAATTGTCAGCCATGCCAAAATAGTTACACGTGGAATAAAGGACACCCTGCCAGAGGCTGTCACCAGGAAATACAGGCAAAGAGCACAAGAGGCGGTTTTCTTTTTTTAATTTGAAGCACAATTAAAAAAAAGGGGGAAAAAAAAAAAAAGGAAGACTGCACTTAGAAAACAACAGCCACATCCACAGATCAAAGCATCCACTTCCCTTTCATTCTGGATTTTAAGAGGTTTTTGTAGCGACAGGAGGTTTACACAGGGATAGTGATACATGCATTGCACTGCCCCAGTGCTGTCTCCCCTTCCTTCATCGCCTTCATCTGGCTGAACATTCCCTGGGAGATATGAGGAGGTCATTTTTTTTTTTTTAAAGACTTTGTGTTATTTTCTTCATGCGACAAGCCCGCAGGGGAAGAGACAATTCATTTCCCATTAGCAAACACACATTTTCACCTGGAACCTTCCCATGCAGATTTTAACTGGAGAACTCGGAGCACAAAGGGCAGGGGGATAAGGTTCAGCGATAGCCGAGTGGTTATGGAGCTCCTGAAAAGATGTCCAACTCTGGGGGCTCAGAGAAGGGCCATCGGCTCCAGCAAAACCGAGGGGAAAGTGCATGGGGTTGGGAGTCAGAAAACCACAAACTGTAGACTCGCATCTTCGGGCGACAATAATATTGTGCCCTCCCCAATTTATATAAGGGGGACTGACTAGCTGTAGGGATTGCTAAGGGGCTATATATTTCACTGGATCAAACCCCACTCAGATCAGCAGCGACTAGAGCTGCATGGACAGTGCCAAAAAACTAAGGCAGCTGGATACCACTGTGATGGGCATAGCGTAAACAGGACACAAACACATTCTCTATTTGCCTCTGCACCAGCAGGATGGTCCATCAACTCAGCAGGCAGAATCTGCTTCCGATCATGAGTTCTCAGACAGTTGGGCACTTCGGACAAGATATGAATTCTGAATCCATATATGTTCCATAAGAAAGGCCATATTGGGTCAGATCAATGGTCCACTGAGACCAGTATCCTGTCTCTAACTGTGGGCAGTGCCAAATAATTCAAAGGGAATGAAGAAAACAGGACAATTTCAAGTGTTCCATCCCCTGTCGTCCAGTCCCAGCTTCTGGCAGATGAAGGTTTAGGGACACCCGGAGCATAGCGTTGTGTCCCTTACCATCTTAGCTAATAGACATTGATGAATATAACCTCCATGAACTTATCTAATTCTTTTTGAACCCAGTTATAATTTTGGCTTTCACAACATCCCCTGGCAAGGAGTTCCAGAGGTTGACTGTGTGTTGTGTGAAGTACTTCTCTATGTTTGTTTTAAACCTCTGCCTATTAATTTCTTTGTGTGTGTGTGTGTGTGTGCGTGCTATATGAAGGGGTAAATAACACTTCCCTATTCACTTTCTTCACACCATTTCTGATTTTATAGACTTCTGTCATATCCCCCTCAGTTGTCTCTTTCCTAAACTGAACAGTTCCAGCCTTTTTAATCTATTCTCATATGGGAGCTGTTCCATACCCCTAATCGTTTTTGCTGCCCTTCTCTGTCCTTTTTCCAATTCCAGTGTATCTTCTTTGAGCTGGGGCAAGCAGGTATGCAAGGCGTGGGTGTACCACAGATTTATACAGTGGCATTATGAAATTTTCTGTCTTATTATCTATCCCTTTCCTAAGAGTTCCTAACATTGTTCGCTTTTTTGACAGCCGCTGCACAGTGAGCGGCTATTTTCAGAGAACTATCCACAACGAATCCAAGATCTCTTTCTTAAGTGGTAACAGCTAATTCAGACCCCTCCACTTTGTTTGTACGGTAGGGATTATGTTTTCCAGTGTGCATTACTTTGCATTTATCAACACTGAATTTCATCTGCCATTTTGCTGCCCAGTCACCTCGTTTTGTGAGATCCCTTTGTAACCTTTTGCCACCAGCGTTGGCCTTAACTATCTTGAACAATTTTGTACAGTCTGCAAATTTTGCCACCCTGCTGTTCACCCCCCTTTTCCAGGTGACCAGAGCTCCATTTTCCTAGGTGCTGTACAAACACATCCCTAGATAATGGTCTGTAAAAGAAAGGCATTTATACAATGGCTCTCCGGACCTACCCATGAGATCTGAAAGAGAGAGGGGCAGGGTGATCTAGTAGTTAAAACTACAAAGCTGGGAATCAGGATACCTGGGTTCTATTCTTGGCTCCCACTAGAACTTGCTGGGTGACTCTGAACAAGCCGTTGGACCTCTCTACACTTCGTTTGCCCCATCTGTAGAATGAGGATAATAATATTTGCTGACCTCCCAGAGGGTTGAGAGTCTCAATTTATTAATATTTATAAAGTGCTTTGAGACCCTGAATGGAAAGGTATTCATTTAAGAAAAGAGCGGAGGAGAGTTTCCTAGATACCACAGTGCTGGGTGTGGTATAAAAACAGAACAGAGTTCAGTTTTTAAAACGTATACAAAAGGCAGACAAGGTGGGTGGGGTAATATCTTTTATAGCTAATACCCTGGGACCAACACGGCTACAACAACACTGCAAACTATAAAAGAAAGTTCTGTATTCACAGTCACAAGCAAATGGCACAGGCTCGAACAACTCAGACACACCCGATTAGGAATTCTCTAGTAGATCTTGAATTTGCTAAAACCTTTAATTTTTTTTTGACACTTTTCGGGAGGAGGAGAAAATAAAGCCACATTATATAATTTGCCCTTCTAGGACACCTTTGGTCTCAAAGCACTTTACCAATGTTCATGAAGCCTCCCAGCTAACCTCCTGGGAGGGAGGTCAGTGTGGCTATTCCCATTTTACAGACGGGGAAAGTGACACAGCGGGACCATTGCCCATGGTACACAGCAAGCTGATGGCAGAGTCAGAATAAAACCCAGGCATCCTGACGACCAGCTAATCACGCTCTTATCCTGGAATATAAGTCCCTTTCTCCTGGTTAGCTCATACTGCTTTCAAAACGACATATACTAAGCTGGAAAAAGGCCATTTTTATTTTGGGTGACGAGTGCTTACATGGGGAGGAGTTGTGCAAGCCCCAAACCACAAAAACCTCTGGATCACACTGTAACAAGCCCTGGAGCCCTCTATCTCCCGGGCTCAGCAGACAACTATAGTTCAGTTTATGGAGCTGTAATACGGACTTTATGGAGGGGGAAAGAAGGTGCTTTGGATATTATGGAAACAAATAGATTACATCTAGAAAGCAACGTTTAAAGGTGTCTCTAACAAGCCATTTGAATACTGAAGTCTAAGGGTGTCTTTCCATTGACTTCATAGATCCAAGGCCAGAAGGGACCACTGTGGTCATCTGATCTGACCTGCTGTATAACACAGGCCAGTGAACTTCCCCAAAATAGGTCCATCAATGGGCTTTGGATCAAGCCGTATAGTACTAAGGTCCTGATTCAGTACTGCACTGAAGTCTGTGTTTAACTGAAATCTGTCCCTGTTCAGCACAACATTTAAGCTGGTGCTTAACTTTAAGCACGTGCTTAAATCCCACTGAAGTCATATTATGCATAGACTTAAGTGCTTTTCTGAACTCAGGCCTAAAAGCATGTTCTGACTTAAGTTTTCAGTCAATATCATAAATGATGCCCTTCCAAAATAAATTATGAACTAACAATATTTACTTCTGCCCATAAATCTAAATATGGACCAAAACCAATCACTATTTGCTCAATGTTTATACTGAGGACAGAACTATTCCGGTCTGTTAAGTGCTCAGCCTAGAATTACTTTTAAGCAGCTGGGATACACAAACCTTGGGAAAGCCAGGGGTTAACATGGGCACCAATGACACAGTTTTAACTCTAGAATCCAGATGTGTGGGTTTAAAAGTAGCACTTCTTTGCTTTAAATAGTTTATGAATCCTAGCTGGGTTTGTATCCCACACCCCCCAAGCCAAAGGAGATCTATTAATTCCAGAGTTTTTTCATACATTAGTAAAGCCATGATTTTATTGGCATGTGTTGCGTAAGATGTCAGGCATTTTTCCCCTTGCATTTCCACCCCTCAACTCCATACACAATTTAACAAGGCATTGGTTTATTTCCAGAAGCCCCGACCAGAACCAACGCCAACTGCATAAATATTTTGTCACTTTCACAAATGTCACCACTAGAGTCAACATTTAGGATGGAGTTTTTTGGGGTTGGGTTTTTTAAACATGGTTTCTCCAGGATGATGTATGGATAGCTCTTAAAATAATAACAGGAATACAGACCTTTTTAACAAGGCTGACCTCGTTGCAGAGGGATTGCTTTAAAGGGCAAAGAACTCTACTCAAGGACATTTAATAGCATGTGCTAATTTATTCTTCCAAGGGACTTAACTGGCAAAGAGGGAGAAAAGCGCTTGCTAGGGAAAGCCAACCCAGACTTGGCACCCACTCCAAAGCCCATTGAAGGCCATGGTGACTTCAATGGGCTTTGCGTCAGGGTCTTAGTCCCCTTCTCCTACGGACTTCAGTGGGGTTTGAAACTTATCTCCATCATTCTCAGGTGCCTGCCACTCTAGAGGCAAGAGAAGGGGGACAACCTGATTCAACCTGGCTCCCCAGTGTCTTATGGACATGGAATGTGTTTGTTCAGCCTGAGGAGACCACGCTTTGTTTTGAAAGTGGCATTCAGTCCCCAAGGGCCGATGCTGCCATCCTCCTAACCCTACAGCGGACTTTCTGTAAGGTCTCCATGCCCCCACCTATGCCAGGGCCCACTCAAACTCCAAAGTCTCCTCACCTCCCACCCTGAGCTTTCTACGATGCTTCCCATCCTCCCAGAGGCTGACTTTCTTCCATGGTCGCCACCAATGCGAAGATGTCACGGGCTTGTCCCGACCAGTTGGCCATCCAGACCTTTCATGGTAGGCCACCGAGTCTGTGCATGAGAGGTACAGTCCTTGGACCTTGCTCCCGTTCTTGGGGGCTTCTCCACTGCAGACACTCCCAGCGGTTTTCTGAGCTATCATGAAATCAACATTATGAGCTCAGTTCCTTTTGTCCAGCTAAAACCACCCTCAACCCAGCCCCTTCCCTCACCTACCACCCCCAACCTTAGCCGATTTCTTATCTGCCTGCAGGTGCAATCCCTAAGCACAGCACCTGCTCTGGACCACACAAACCCCAAACAGGCTGCTGAGATATTTTCAAACATCTCTTAAGCACCATCTCCCATATAGCGACACTGATGTAACCCAATACCTCCTCAGTCACATGATTCCAGCCTCCCTGTCTGGTGGGCTACCTTCCGTAAATGGGACAGGAAGGCTCAAGAGAGATCTGACAAAAGTCCTGAGTGTGGTTCCCCACCCTACCTAACTTAAGTAGCACAATGAGAATCAGGAACAACTTCCACAGGTGAACCCAAACTTCCCAGTAAATTCTCCAGCAGATCAGGTTTTCATTGGAACAGAGCAGCTTTAGCTCAGCAGAAGTATGTCAACAACTCCTAAACGTCTGAAAGCAGATGGCAGTGAGATACCATTCATTATTATTAAATGGAATCCTTAACCTACAGGAAAGCAGAAGTTCTTATAGGATTGCCAAGAAAACTATGCTAGGACTTTCCAAATGGGTATGACTGACTGTTTATAACTGGAGGACTCGTAGGGCAGGGGAAATAAGGCTTTCTCTCAGCAGGTTTTCCTTTCTATATTTACCCACACATAAAACACACACTGCAACGTTTATTCCCTATGATTAGGGAAGCAGGGGAAGAAACTAACAGACCACAGGACATCAAATAAATTGTTAATTTGATATTTGTGTTGGGGTGGGCAGGTGAAGAGGGAGTCCCAAGCTTCTGGGCAAAACACAGGTCCTGTATCATCCAAAGCCAAGTCTCTGTTACTGTGGTGAGTTATAACTTCCATTCAATCACTGCAGTGGACTTCGGTTTTATTGATCCCAGTTTGCACTCATTGTCAGACACTGTGTTCCCACAGACACCTTCTGTGGGTGCTGACTGATGTATCAGGTAGCTAGGATGGGCAGGGATGGATTTTTTCTGTTTGCCAGAAGCTGGGGATGGGCGACAGGGGATGAATCACTTGATGATTACCTGTTCTGTTCATTCCCTCTGGGGCACCTGGCACTGGCCACTGTTAGAAGACAGGATACTGGGCTGGATGGATCTTTGGTCTAACCCAGTCTGGCCGTTCTTATGTTCTGGCCCCTATCACTGAGTGCCTCACGATCATTAAAGCATTTATCTTCCCAGCCTTCCTGTGAAGTAGTGATGTGCTATTATGATGGGGAAATGAGGTAGAGAGAGGCTAAAGGTATGTCTACATTGCAGTGTATGCCCAGGCTCAGACTTGGGTTTGAACCCAACCCCCCTTCCATCTACACACAAATCTGTCTCACTTAGGCCGGTAAGCCCTTAGGACAGGGGCCACAGAACTTGGTGGGAGGGGAGGGTTGGAACTCAACTCCCACAGGGACTCAAGTCCCAACTCAATCATTTTGCAGTGTGGATGTACTGCGGGCCCAGTTCCCAGACTTGTGCCCAGGGAGTCCACCAACGTTATCCCACAATCCCTTGGGCCAGCGTCCTGTGGCTTTTCTATCCCAAGACTAGCCAATTGACTCCCAGGAAACAGAAACTACCCCCCCCCACCTTCCCCCGGGTTTGAGTACAGCTGCTCAGCATTTAACTCTTCCATTTTGTTCTGACTGCTGTCCTGCAAACAGAGCAAACCATCTCCTGCATTAGCAAAGGCCACCGACAAGAAATCTTTTTCCAAGTATGCTGCTACCATGTCACAGGACCACAGCCAAATTCTGGTAAATCCTCGCCCCCCACCTCCCCGCCCCCCAAGCCCACACCCCTCCCCATGTTTCAAAGCCCAAACGTCTACACAGCGCGACGACAAATCTGTCCACCGAGGCTCTGAGACCTGCTGTCACGGGTTCTGAAACACAGTGTAGATGTCGCTTTGAAGTGCCGTTTAGAGCTGGCTGTCTTGGCTCCGTAGTGAAACACCGATCGCCAGCTCACTCTGTTCTTGCTGGATGAAGATTTGGTTTCTATGCACATGACTGATTTGAGAAGTTCACTAAGGATTTGAATGGGCAGAATAATCACTGGGCCAGATCTTCAACTGGTATAAACTGACACAGCTCCATGGACTTCAAAATGCTCTGAACAGACCCAGGAGGTACTCAGCATCCCAAGGGGCCTGACTTGGTTTACATGTCACAATCTAAACCATAACACAAGGGCTGGTCTCTCAGCTGTGAAATCTCTTCCCCATAATCCCAGTAGACTCAGGAAACAAGAGGAAGGGGATATCACATGACCCTCCCATGTTTTTTTTTCACATCACATGGCCCAGTCAGTCCTATTTGCTCAGCTCCCCAAATTCAAATCTGAGCTTGACCTCAGCTTTACCTTGACATTTACCAGCTAGTAATGCAAAGAGTTTGGTAACAGCCACATGCAAAAAGGGGTCCACACACCCCTGCAACAGACACAGAGAGGATGGACAAGATGACTGATTAGCACAGAAGATGACACTCTTGTGTTGAAAAGCACCCATCAGATCTGGGCTGGAAAATAAATCCCCCCCCCGAAGCAACCCGTCTGGAATACCTACTTACATTGTTCACAGGACTGGCAGGAATTCCACCATCCTGCATTCTGAGCGAAAGACGTGGTGCAAAAGTTTTGGCCCAAGCAAATTCACTCCTCAGCTTTCACCCCCCACTCATAAACTAATAAATCTCTCTCCCCACCCTGCCCATGCGGAGAGCATTTGCAGCTTTTTTGAGGGTAAAGAAATGCAGCCTCTCCTGCTTCTTTTGCAGTGCCCCAACCCCTTCCTGAAATAGCCTCATGTCAAACAGTCGACCACTTAGAACAGGGAGTGATCACGATCCATCGTGGGAGCCCCGGTGAGACAGCCACGTGGCCCTTTTCACAAACAGGGTCATGCACATAAGACCCACACTCCAGCAGCAGTAAAGCACAGGCTTTGACACTGGCAACGACCACAGCCAGTGAGCCAAGGATTTCTTAAGCCTCTGGGTCCATCACATTATCGCCCGCCTGCTGGAAAATGGCAAATCCCGCCATTAATGGGCTAAGTCCTCTAACGTTTTAGTTTCTCAAGCGTCTCCTCATGGACTTATTTTACACTATTACTTCCAAAAAGTGCGAACAGTGGGCAAGGCGCTGGTCAGACACATATGAAGATGAGGTCTCTGCCCCAGGGAAGTTTCAATCTATTATTATCCCACAGTAGGTTCTGATTTCCGCCCAGACATGCACCCCATTGATTTTCACAGGGCTGGGCATAGTGCAAATCAGGCCAGGATGGGCCCTTCCTGAAGTGTCATCTTTTTCTCTCTTGCACCTTTGCTCCTCCTTGAATCTCCTCTGGGAATAATACATTGCAACGGCAGAGTTCACTGAATGAAGTCCACTCTTTTGCTTTTTGCCCAGCTACCCATGGGAACACTTGCATTTCGGATTCCATCCGCGCGTTACCAAAAGGTGGCCGATCTACTTCGGGCACCTTCTGTGACGTCTCTTCATGATGCTCCTGGAGCTGCTGTCGTGTTGGGGGATAGCCTGGAGTTCTCTGGCACTCCTTCAGCGTTCTGGCGGAGCGTCTCTTAATGCCCACCCCACAGCATGATGTCCCCTGACACTAAGCTCTTCGCAAACACAGGGTGATCCAGTTCAGCACCAGATTGTCCTCTCACTTACGCCAGCAAAAGACAGGAGTAACTCCAGAGAAGTCCATAGTATTAAAGAGGGGTGAGAGGGGAACCAGGCTCACTGAGTATTAACTGGCCACCTTTGGTGCAAGCATAAGGGGCATACCTCCAGTGAATTCTGGAGAATTTAGCCCGTTATTATTTATATTGTGACAGCCCTAGGAGAACCAGTCAGAGACCAGAACTCTGCTGTGCTGGGTGCTGTACAAACACAGAAGAAAGAGGCCATCTCGGTCCCGAAGAGCATACAGTCAATGTAACAGGGACTGGAGTCCTGAAAGGCAAATCCGTTCCTTTCTGCATTCCTTGACTCCTTGTCTATTCTTCCAGCATTCTGCTGAGCTCACACTCAACACCAGCTCTTTCTCACATAGATTTTTTTTTAAAGTTGCTGAAAGGATCCTAGGATTCTAGCCTGGGCCTCGGGAAACCCGGTTGCAAGTCCCTGCCACAGACTTCCTGTATGACCTTGGGCAAGTCACGTAGCCTCTGTGCCCAATCTGTAAAAACAGGGATAACAGCACTGCTCTGCCGCACAGGGTGGGCTGTGAAGATAAATACATTTAAAAAGACGGATGTGCTGCTACAGTAATGGGAGAGGGAGGGGGCTATAGACCAACAGGAGAAAATAATCCAGTACATTATAATAAACAAACAATTAAAAACAATCAAATGAAAGGAGACGCAGCAATCCTGACTCCGCCAGTGCAGAGACCCAGCATCTTCCCAAATGCTCACAGAGCTCGCTGGGGAGGTGCGTAGGGGCCCACGCAATTTAGAGGGCAGGGGTGCTGTGTTGCTGGAGCAGTCTGGAGTGCCGCTCTGGCACCTGAAATCCGTCCTGGCACTTGGCACACGGAACCACAACGCCAGCCAAATTTAGCCCCGCCACCCCTCTGTAATGCCAGATGGAAGGGCAGCTGGACTAAATTTCAGTGGCGTTGCAACCCCGTGCACCAGGTCACACCACCAGTCAAATCTGGCCCTGCCCACCAATGCTCCCTTTCTGCCACACACACGCACGGCTGCACAGCAGTAACTAACTGCTTCACGCGTTCGGAAGCATGGCTGGGTCCATCCCACTCCACCAGCCAGGCCCTCCTGCCGGATTGCCCTGGCCTCTCTCTGCGCTGCAGGAAGGAATGGAGCGGGGCTGGGGACGGGGGAGGCAGTGCAGCTGGGTCCAGGCTGTCCCGCTGGAACCTGTGGAAGCTCCTCTCGGTGCTGGAGACAGGCAGGAAGCCTCAAGTCAGCAGGGAGGGTAAGGAGCAGGATGAGGGAGGTAGGGGCCAGGGCACAATTTAGGTCGGGTGGGAGTGGGGCAGGACAGCTGTTCATGGTCCCATCCCGGGGTGCATGGAGCTGGCTGCAGAGAGGCTGGTCCCTGCCACTGATAACAGCATCCAGGGGCTGGTGGTGCTGAAGCAGAGGCCTGCCTGCCTGGCCCAGCAGGGAGCTGCAGCAGGAGGAGGGATGCAGGGGGAAGGAGCCTGTGCCATGGTTGGAGCCAGGGTACCCGGTCCATGTGCTCAGGGCTAAGCTAGCAACTCCATCCCAGGGACCCTGGAGTGCGGGAAGGAAGCAGGATTAGATGGGGGGGGGGCTGGAGGAACAGAGGGGTTGGATTTTAGAGATTCTCTCGTGCATGACAGAACAGTTGAACTGGCATGTTTGATGGGAATAAGAGTTGCACTCATATAAAATTTGAGGGAGGGGGGCCCCCACAATAAAAACCAGCATGGGCCCATCTTTCAATTCCTCCACCACCACTCCAGCCATTGAAATTGCACTTCAAAGCTTCGGTCACACTTCACTGGGATAACACTTCACTCCACTGCACCCCAAAGGCACTGCAAGGACTTATTTCACAGACAGCTGCCCATGTGGCATCAAATTGGAACAACACACCTAATTTGTCAGCTCCATGGCCCTGTATGTCTTCTGCCCTAAGAACACTGGAAGGCACAAGAAAGAAAAGAGGGAGAGCTCCCATACCTCAGCCATTCTTACTCCCATCACATGGCCATCTTCTGAATTTGAACACAAGCTAACCGTGATTTTCCCAGGTGGCAGGGAACAGATGCAGAATAGTCCGGAAAGGAATTGAAAGAAACTGTTTTAAGAAAGGTCTATTAAAGAAATTCTGCAAACAGATCCAATAACTGTGACCCAAATGTTGAGGTTGTTATGCCATAAACTCCCCTTAACACCAAAAGAGTGTTTTGCTTGAGTCAGGACCAACTAGAGTCTGAATCCTAAGGATCTGGCCCTGAGAATCCACAGGCAAAATGATGCCACTGCAACTCTTCAAAACATCTTTTAAAGTAATATACGTTTGTCTTTTGAGATCAATGGACGGAAAGCTCTAAACAATGCCATGGGACAGCTCTGCCAATCTAACTTGAAAATCCTCAACTAGCAGACGATGACATTCGTACATTGATGACGGAAGCCAGGCGGAACAATTGGGGCGGAAAGACCTATCTGAATGGAGCCGTGCAACATTCCAGTGTCTTTTTGCAATGTGCTGTTTGAAGCAACGTGGAAACCTTTAGAAGTGAAGTCACTTTTGTCACAGGCAATTTCCCTCTACGCAAAATTTCCCTCTACATGGGAGGGACATTGTAAGATGTAATACATTGAAAGAAAAAGACTATCCTTTGGCTTCACTATAAACTAGAGATGGGTCTCAAACCAAAATCCTCACCCTGAGCATCTCTGAAGTTTGGGGATGTTTTGATCTGGATCCATTCTCGTTTCTAGAATGGGGTAAACCAAGACACTTGAACTTTGGGGAAATTTGGATTGCAATCCTCATCTGAACTCTGCATTGTTTGGTCCTATCTCTGCTATAGTTTCAATATATCTGAGTTTTCCACGAGTAGATTCCATTCTAATTCAGCTGTCTCCTCAGATGCAGGATGAGCTCATAGATGTCTAGCAAGCAGCACTATATACTAGAGCTTTATTTACATGGAAACTTCACTAAATCTCTGCCTGTCTGAATGCACTGAGCGAGAGGAGCAGTGCTGTCCTGGGCATAGTGCAAGAGTCTTTGAGTCACAATTCCTGGGTTCCATTCCAGAACCTACGAGTCACTGCAAGACTACAAGCCAAACTCAGCTAATTTTTCAGAAGTGTTCACTAATTTTGTCTGCTTCAGTTCTTGGATGCTCAAGTAGAGACATCTTGGTCCCAGTTTTGCTCTTGGTAACGCATGCAAATCAGGAGTAACTCCTTTACAGTCAAGGGAATTGCACTTGTGTTCAACCAGTGTGAGAGGAGAACCAGGCTTCTCATGCTCTAAAGGGAGATTTCCAGAAGTAGTCAGGCTCCTAAGTGTGCCTTTGAAAAATCAACCCCAAGGTCAATGGGAGCTTTGGTGCACTGTATCTCTGAAAAAACAGGAATAAAGCATCTCAAGATGGCACCGAGAAAGGGAGGCATCCAAAATCAGTGACTACTTCTGAAAATTGCCCTAATCTCTCCAAGCCTCACTTTACCAAGCTGTAAAATGGGCATCACCCTGTTTACCCACCTCCCAAGTACGCCGCTTGTAAAGGTAATCTATAAAATTCATTGAGATTAGATTCCGAACACTGTGGTTAGGTCTGGCAGAATTCGTTTCATTGGTTTGTTTTAATAATTTCCACTGATCATATCAATGTTTATTTAGAAGCACTTTTCCCTATTTTTATTTATTTAAATTTTTATAATTGTGGGTCACACAATTATTTAATGACAGTAGACTCCATCAATCCAAGTCCAGTCAGTTCAAGCACCATTTTTGTACTTTATCTGTAGATTTCGATGACCATCAATGGCAATATTTTTTGTCAGTTGGCGCATGTATGGTGAAATCAACGTTTAATGATAAAAATCTAATCCTTCCAAGTTTAACTGTGGTATAGTGGTACCAAGTATTACGCTGCTGAATGACAAGACACCAGGTCCCAAGGTTTGGGCTGCCGAAAACTGGGAAGCGTGTACACAGGTCCCCCTTCACTGTACAGCAGATAGTTCCATTCAACTAGAAACAGTCCCCCAGGCTCCTGGGATTGGTGTCCACAAGACGAGCACAGCAAAGCTGTCGGGAGAGCGGGAAGACAATAGGAAATGGGGAAGAAACACAAGCTAGACAGAACGAGAAAGGGAAAAGGCAGGCTTCTCAAAGGATGGGAATCATTTGTTGACCATCAACAGGATGCACAGTGGTCTGCAAAGCATAAAGGAGATGTGGACACAGCCCTCAAGGAACTTTCATCCAAGCAGCACAAACTGTGCGATCCTGCCTGGGAGCTAACCCGTGCTACCACAATTTCACAGCTACCGTTAGTGGAGCTAGCTGGATCAAACCTCGCTCAGGTGTATCTACACGTGCAGCAGTCCCACTCCGACTGCAGAGTCTCCTTCATTTATGCAGTGAGGTGTATGCACTGCCAAACAAAGCCTATAACAACCTGCACTGCTATAGCCCATTCTGTCCAAGGATCTGTAGGAATTTACAACTATGAATGAAGTAACCCGCAGAGCGCCCTGGAAGGATATCTTCCATTTTCCCCACCCCAAAGAAGACAACCATGTGCTAGCTTAGGCCCCTGGTAAGGATGAAACACTGCTAGCTGCTATGGTTACTGACCAAGTATTAAGCACTGAGGAGGGAGGAACATACAAGCCTTGTTTAGAGCAAACCAAGGCAGGCCATTGAAAGAGTAGACAAACCCACCAATTAACAGCAGAGCTGGTTGGGGATTTTTTGACAAACTGTGTTTTCCTCACCAAAAACTGCCAATTAGTCAAAGCCAAAACTGTTTGTGAAACAAGGACAATTTCAACAAATCTCCTGACTCAAACATTTATTGGGGGATGGAGGGGAACTCTGAAATGGTCAAAAAAAAACCCCACACATTTTGACATTTTCTAAATGAAAAGTTTCCGCATTTGTTTTTAGTGGAAACAACTTTTTGTTTTGAAATTTTAGTCAATTTAGATTAAACAAAAGGTTAAAAAAAGTTAAATCAAAACGAAATGTTTCAAAATTATTGAAAAAAGGTTTTGATTGACCCAAACCAATTTTTAGTTTGTGAAAATTCTCAATTTTAACTTTTTGCCCTCTTTTGAGATGGGAAAAGTTTTTACTATCTCAAAGATTTTCACAGGTGCTGTTTCCCATCATCCAACTTTCAGGTCCTCTTCATCTGTTGCATGTGAAAAATCACTGACTCTTGCTTGCGTGCCATATTAGGCACTTGGTTCTCCAGCTGTAAAATGGGGATAATCATACCGCATTTTCTCCTACCTTGTCTTTTTAAACTGTAAGCTCTTTGGGGCCGGGGCTGAAAATAGGTGTTTGTACAGTGCCTAGCACAATGAGTCTTGGTTAGAACCTCTAGCTGCGACCGTAGCTTGACAGATGGGGAATCTGAAGCTTAGGAACATAGAGACACTTGACCAAGGACAGACAGCAAGTCAACAGCAGACCTGGGCACAAAACCCATATCTCCCAGCTCTCAGTTCTATGCACGAGCCCTCAGATAAAACCTTCTGAAGATTTCTCTCTCTGAGAGAGAGGACTTCAGTCCTCAGAAGGGAAGGAAAGGAATTTCTAATTCAGCTGAACCAACAACAGAGCAGATTTTGAATCCACTCTTTTCTGTGAGTTGGCCGGGGCCAACGACGTGATGCCAATTAAGCTTTACATTCCCTGTTCGGATAGGTTTGCTTTTTTGTAAACAGAGACACAGAATTTTTCTTGGCCGTCGCAGCTGCTCACAGCTTTGTGGACTGTACCCTCTAAGCGTTTGCTCCCAGGTGATTTGGATCAGGATATACCAGGAAGTTTGCTTTTCGCTGCCTCAGTCAACGAGTGGGTGTGTAAACACTGACCAATTTCACTGCAGGTTCGACGCCTTTAAATGGGGACTTTCACGTTAGTCAGACTTTAAAAACCACATCGTATTTAAACAAAAAATCCATTTCCCTCTCCATCAGCTGCAGCAGACATGGAAGATATTTCTGTTTGAGCAAGTAGGTCCCTCCCACCTATTACCTCCTCCCATGCAATAGGCTGGCTGGTGAAGTCATAAGGCTGGATTTGCAACAGCGACAAGGGTTTGTCAGGACAAAGGCACTGTAGATTCCACATGATGGAGGATGCTGACAGCATACAATTTTCTCTGCACATAAAACACTGGGTGGGGGGAATGACTCTCCCCGGCACGGCGGCAGCCTTGTTTCACTATACTGGTGCAAAGCTAGTTTAGCTGGCCACTGGAGGGATCTTCTAACATAGGGGAATCCTAGAGCTAAAAAAGCAGCTCCTACGCCACCCGCTGAAGCGCAAGGGAAGCGACCTAGGGAAGGAGATGCATCCCAGGTGTCCCTGCCCCCTGGGGATCCCCAGCTGTTGTAATGGTCGCTGGTGGCCATTGGCAGGAACTGGCTAGGTCAGGTGCCCAGTTGCAAGGGCGACCTTTGTCGTAACCACTACTCTGCTATGCTGAATGCACCGTACCGACAGCTTAGGATCAGGTCCTTTATAGCTGGGATTTCTGAAGGCACCTAAGAGAGTCGGGTACTCAAATCCCATTGGAAAAAAGATACGGCGCGGGTACTCAGCTCCTTGGAAATTCCCTGCCTATGTTTCTCCAGGCCCGATTTTCAACAGCGCTCAAAGCGTTGAGTGCTGAGCTCATTTGACAGCTGGATCCCAATGGAGGTCAATGGCGAGCACTTAATCTGTTCCCAAGGGCAAGCCCTGCTCTTCTCGGATGTAATTCATCCTTATGGAGAGAGCTCATGCCGTACCCACGCATCACATATGTTCCTCAAACTAGGGCCTCGGAGGGACTTGGGAGGTGCCTACACTTTGTGCTAGCAGTGAGTTCCACCCAGTAAGAGTGCCATAAGTGTAGCCCAGACAGGAGGTCAGGATTTAGAGTCAGGAACCAAGGTGAAGATCGGGCGGGGGGGGGGGGGGGGTTTACAAAATCCTGGGTAGATCAAAGCTTTCTTCTGACAAATCCCCAAACAGCAAGTTGCACGGAACTTAAGTGATCTCCCTCGAACGACTGAAGATCTGATTCACTCTGCTGGGATCTCAGCCTGATGGATTAGGTAAAATAAGTGAATCTAAACTAGTTGGACAGACTGAGTTCATTGAAACGGTAAAGAAAAGCCCTGCTTTAACAGTGCTCCAAGGTCCTCTTCCTTTACTGCAAATTAAACCCATCTCAGCCCACATAGGAATTACATTCCCTTACAGTGACCTGAAGGAAATGCATTAAAAATACATTCTGCCAGTTACAAATCTTCATGTCAGCAGCCACAGGGGAGAGAATTAATGCAGGGAAGGGAATTAATACAGGGCAAATATACCCTCCCCCACACACACCATCGCCTCCTCTGGGGCAAAGGCATGGAGAATTTATAGGCTGAGAGATCTGGGGGTCTGGAACTAGCAGGACCTGAGCTCTGTCATGAAACTGAAAGAGACGACAACAGGGTGAGATTTATTCGAAGTGCTGTTTTTAATTTATTTTAAAACATAAATGTTGTCTCTCCCTCTCCCCAGCCCTCCAACAAAAAGCTATAAAGCCACAGATCCAAAGGGGCTCTGGAATCACACACAATAGGTCTGGATTCACTGAGGGAGGGCACCAGTCAAAAGGGCTCTGGGAACAAATTAGCCCCATTACAAGCTTTTCTTGAAAACTAAGAGCCAAACTGCTTTCATACCTCATAGGCCAGATTTTCAAACATTGTTGTCTTGGCAGCATTCAAAAAACAATGAGCCTGTAAACATGGGATTCCTTTCATTGCCCCCCCGCCAAATTGGCTTCATGTCTCTCCCTATGTCTGGAACAAAACTCCTTCTTGCTCAACCAATCTCCTTCCAGCCCATCGTTATGGCTCCAGGATCCTTGGCAAGTAAGAGACATCAACCTAGGTCTCTTTGCACATTGAAAGGTGGATGTAAGCAGCTTTATGAGAACTCGGTCCAAATTACACACGCCCAAATTCAGAGGTGACGGGTTTCTAATTTGTTTGTGAAATGCCATGTGCGCTTATGACATGGTATCTGTTATCATTATCAGTAATCATAGAATCATAGAATATCAGGGTTGGAAGGGACCTCAGGAGGTCATCTAGTCCAACCCCCTGCTCAAAGCAGGACCAATCCCCAATTAAATCATCCCAGCCAGGGCTTTGTCAAGCCTGACCTTAAAAACTTCTAAGGAAGGAGATTCCACCACCTCCCTAGGTAACGCATTCCAGTGTTTCTCCACCCTCCTAGTGAAAATTTTTTTCCTAATATCCAACCTAAACCTCCCCCACTGCAACTTGAGACCATTACTCCTTGTCCTGTCCTCTTCTACCACTGAGAATAGTCTAGAACCATCCTCTCTGGAACCACCTCTCAGGTAGTTGAAAGCAGCTATCAAATCCCCCCTCATTCTTCTCTTCTGCAGACTAAACAATCCCAGTTCCCTCAGCCTCTCCTCATAAGTCATGTGTTCCAGACCCCTAATCATTTTTCTTGCCTTTCGCTGGACTCTCTCCAATTTATCCACATCCTTCTTGGAGTGTGGGGCCCAAAACTGGACACAGTACTCCAGATGAGGCCTCATCAATGTCGAATAGAGGGGGACGATCACCTCCCTCGATCTGCTCGCTATGCCCCTACTTATACATCCCAAAATGCCATTGGCCTTCTTGGCAACAAGGGCACACTGCTGACTCATATCCAGCGTCTCGTCCACTGTCACATCTAGGTCCTTTTCTGCAGAACTGCTGCCTAGCCATTCGGTCCCTAGTCTGTAGCTGTGCATTGGGTTCTTCCGTCCTAAGTGCAGGACCCTGCACTTATCCTTACTGAACCTCATCAGATTTCTTTTGGCCCAATCCTCCAATTTGTCTAGGTCCCTCTGTATCCTATCCCTGCCCTCCAGCGTATCTACCACTCCTCCCAGTTTAGAATCATCTGCAAATTTGCTGAGAGTGCAATCCACACCATCCTCCAGATCATTTATGAAGATATTGAACAAAACCGGCCCCAGGACCGACCCCTGGGGCACTCCACTTGACACCGGCTGCCAACTAGACATGGAGCCATTGATCACTACCCGTTGAGCCCGACAATCTAGCCAACTTTCTACCCACCTTATAGTGCATTCATCCAGCCCATACCTCTTTAACTTGCTGACAAGAATACTGTGGGAGACCGTGTCAAAAGCTTTGCTAAAGTCAAGAAACAATACATCCACTGCTTTCCCTTCATCCACAGAACCAGTAATCTCATCATAGAAGGCGATTAGATTAGTCAGGCATGACCTTCCCTTCGTGAATCCATGCTGACTGTTCCTGATCACTTTCCTCTCATTTAAGTGCTTCAGGATTGATTCTTTGAGGACCTGCTCCATGATTTTTCCGGGAACTGAGGTGAGGCTGACTGGCCTGTAGTTCCCAGGATCCTCCTTCTTCCCTTTTTTAAAGATTGGCACTACATTAGCCTTTTTCCAGTCATCCGGGACTTCCCCCGTTCGCCACGAGTTTTCAAAGATAATGGCCAATGTCTCTGCAATCACAGCCGCCAATTCCTTCAGCACTCTCGGATGCAACTCGTCCGGCCCCATGGACTTGTGCACGTCCAGCTTTTCTAAATAGTCCCTAACCACCTCTTTCTCCACAGAGGGCTGGCCATCTATTCCCCATGTTATGATGCCCAGCGCAGCAGTCTGGAAGCTGACCTTGTTCGTGAAGACAGAGGCAAAAAAAGCATTGAGTACATTAGCTTTTTCCACATCGTCTGTCACTAGGTTGCCTCCCACATTCATTAAGGGGCCCACACTTTCCTTGGCTTTCTTCTTGTTGCCAACATACCTGAAGAAACCCTTCTTGTTACTCTTGACATCTCTCGCTAGCTGCAGCTCCAGGTGCGATTTGGCCCTCCTGATTTCATTCCTACATGCCTGAGCAATATGAGAGGGATGGGGAGAGCTCTCCCCAAATCTACCTATAGGGCCCCCATCACCACAGTATCGGAGCAACTCACAATCATTTATCCACAACACAATGTATAGAGGGAGATTAAGTGAATTGCCCTAGGTCATACAGGAAGTCTGTAGCAGAGCCAGGAATCAAACCCAGGCCTTCTGAATCTCTGAACCACAGAACACATCCTCATCACACATCATAATATCTAGCTCTTAGACAGCACTTTCCATCAGTAGATCTGATATAGATGCTGCAGAGGTCAGCTATTCAAGGTTTCGTGTTTTAAGCATTGGCCTGCTAAATCCAGGGTTGTGAGTTCAATCCTTGAGGGGGCCATTTAGGGATCTGGGGCAAAAAAAATTTGGGGATTGTGCCTGTTTTGAGCAGGGGGTTGGACTAGATGATCTCCTGATGTCCCTTCCAACTCTGATATTCTGTGATGTCCCACTCTTTGTTTCATGCTTCATTGCAGGCACTCCTGCATGTTTCACGTACAGTCCTTCCCGCAGGCGTGCATGGTCCTTGCACTTTTTGTTGGGAGGACCAGCTTTTCTTCGTTCCCCTGACGTCCTATTGGCATCAGATTCTCAGTTCTGGAAACACTGAGAAGGGCTCCAGTTACATCTCCAAGGCATTGCCTGTTATATTTTTGGAAAGTTTAGCTGAATAATTATCAGATTATGCATCACTAGCGGGGAGTCTTGTCTGTAAATCAATTCCGCTTGTGGTTAGCCTGCTGCCGTTTAGGAACAGTTCACCCTTGGAAAATTAATAAAACTCAACCCTGCTGACCAAAATGATACATTTGCCTGAATATTACGCATATGAAAATCATTGCTAACACCTCTACCTTCAGACCATACCACTCCCAATTCATAATACGATGAATACCTTGTGATACAGAGGTCATAGCACAGCTCCGAGACCATATGGCAAATCCAGGGAAATTACCTTTCCAATGATTCCTGGTAAGACCTTCAACTCCTAATACCTCAGGTCAGTGGCTCTTGATTCCATGAGCTTTATTGGCATGACAGGGGTTGGACTAGATGACCTCCTGAGGTCCCTTCCAACCCTGATATTCTATGTTTCTAAATGCAGTCAGAGAGCTGCCTACGATAGGACTAAGCATTTTTTGGGTGTTGATCCCACATCCATTTTTCAGCAGGGACTGTTCCTGAGCTGGTGGCATGTTGCTACGTAGTGAGATTGCCATTTCTGCCTTCCACCTCCATCTCCCAAGGCCAGGCACAGGTCTCCCTTATCGTCTTTTAAGGAGATGTCTTTTATCATTCCCTACTAGTCTGAGGAAATCTCTCACACTTCCTTGTATTTCAGACACTGGAGCAGAAAAAGTGACCCCTTCCGCTCTTTGTTATTACATGGCTAGGAAGCCATGTCCTTAGTGCCACTATTTTGTTTGTAACACTGTGCACTTCTGGAGTGCCTTTGGCATAAGACTCTCAAAGCATTTTATGAGCATCAACGGATTAATCCTCCCATCTCCTCTGTAGCGTTATCACCATTTTACAGATGGGGAAACTAGGCACGCTAATGGGCTAGTGTATCAGAGAGGCACGTACTTGGGGTGATTAGCTCCTCCCATCGCCGCAGCTACACTCTATTTTTAGCACGCTAGCTCAATCTGAGCTGGCACAGATATGTCTCCTCAAACTGGGAATCACCCCCCACACTCCCCAACAAGGTCTAAGTGTAGACATACCCTGAGGGCGCCCACATATAGCAGCTGCAGTCCAACTACAATGTGTGTCTGGTTGGTGCAACAATGTGCGTGTGTGTGTAGGTGCATGCATGCATTTCTCCTTGAGGCAAATTAGGCTCATGCGTGCCCTTTCTGCAGCAGTGTGCATAGGATACACGCACTGGGTGCAGAGTGCAAGCACATGTGTGTCACTGGTACAGCAGAGTGTAGGTCTATGCATGCAGACATGTGTGTAGGACACAGAGGCTGGCAAAGATACACAACCCCTGTTTTGCCACCATTCACACGCCCCCCCCACCCCCTAGTGCCCCACTCTGCTTTGCAGCCTCATGGCTCCTGCTGACAGCTGCAGCAGCCAAACCATTGGCTGATCATGCTCAATTAGCCGGCTGACCATCAGCAAATGCAGGTTACTGGGGGTTAGAAAATAAACTTGGAAGGGAGGAGATATTTCATAGGAGCAAGAAGATCCCCCAGAACTCACCAGTGATTTCAATGGCAGCATAAACTCCTATCAGAGGAGCAAGATTAAAGCAAAATGCACATGGTGAAATCCCAGACCCACTGAAGTCAATGGGAGTTTTGCCATTGGCTTTAATGGGGCCAGGATGTCAAGGCGAGTGTTTTGGACCCATAGGGAGCACACGGATAAAATAAATGGGGAGCTGCACACTTGGGGACTCTACCACTGTTGTAGACACTATATCCCACAGCTGGTGGTACCTCCCACCACACTCCACAGCCGCACCGGCAGTGTAGGATTTTTATTAGCTCTGACAGTTCTAAGGTTAATACTCCTGCAGCTGACAGGCTCTAAGCCGGAGACTTGCACAGGCTTTAGATATGAAAACAATCAGCCCACTGCTGACGCCATTATTGCCCCAGACTAGAGAGCACGGAGAAATTCCTGCCATTCCACAGAGGGCAAAGGGACCTGGACGGGGTGACCTCCTTTTGTTCAGCTCCAGCCTCACTCGGAAAGGGAAAACCTTCCCAATTATTTGTGACTTCCATCGATGAAACACATTGCAAAGGGAGATTGGGAGGGTCAATAAAATGTGGAGGAATGCCTCTGTTAGGGAAAATTATATACCATATATAAAGGAGAGAGAGACATTGGAGAAGTGAAACCAAGTTTTCATCTGTGCTTAAAGAAAAGGAGTACTTGTGGCACCTTAGAAACTAACAAATTTATTTAAGTATAAGCTTTCGTGAGCTACAGCTCACTTCATCGGATGCATTCAGTGCTTAGTGTTTCTTTTGTTGCTGTTTTGTTGTGAGCTTATATGATGGAGACTACACAAGACTCTACATAGAGATCTACTGTAGATAGAAATCAATTTCAGGGTCTGTCTATAATCCCGGTGTATAAAGAATGGCCCTTATGGACCACTGGCCTGCTTTTCAGAGCTCCTGAGTGCAGGCAGGTTCCACCGGCCACAATACAAGCTGCAGGTGCTCAGCGTTCTCTGAAAATCGGGTCACGTGACTTCTTCTCAAACGATCCGTAGAGGGAAAAATACCCCATATAGCGCTTTTCATCTATAAGCCTCAAAGCATTTTACAAAGGGGGGAAGTTTCACTATTCCCATTTTATAGATGGGGAAACGGAGGTACTGAGCCTGCAGACCACATTTTCAAAAACGTGGTCTCTGAACTTGGATTCTCGTCCTCAGACCCAGGGACTGGATTTTCAGCATTACTGGGCATTCACAGCTCTAAATGAAGTCAGTGGGAGCTATGGGTGCTCACCTGCTTTGAAAATAGATTGGTTAAAATGTGATTTTGTGTTCCACTGATTTGTCCCCTTCATCAACTCCCTTTCTTCACCCCCATGCTCCCTCTTTATGTCCACCTGCCTCTTGGTCCAGCTACATACCTTCAATTCGTTCAGGCCAAAGCACTGCCGCTTTCAGGACCAGATTTTCACAAAACACTCAGCCCCCCGTAGCTTCCATTGTTCTCAAGGGGAACTGCTGAATGCACTTTCAAAAAGGTGGCCATTCACGGAGGTTCCTAAATGGGGGGCTGAGCGTTGCTTAAAATCTGACCCAAATTGCTGGGGCCAGAGCAACCCAGTTAAACCTTGTCTCTATGAGAAGTGCCAGCTGGGAGTCCGCTTTTGTCTTCTAAGCTTTTCCCAACGTGCCCTTGTTCTAGCCTCATGTCACCTGTAATGAAAGGCTGCTGCCATCTGCTGGTGAACATAAGAGAGTCCTGCAGCCTCCCAAATAATCAGATACTCCTGGCAAGAGGTACAAGATACAAGGGAATTGTATCCCTATGCAGAGAGCCAGCGCAATGCCTATGTACCACCTAAGTCCTCAATATAGGGCTACAGAGATGCACAGACCCTGTGTTAACCCTCTGCACAAGAGAAAATTACATCCAGGGTGAATGGAAGGTTTAACCTTTGTGCCCATTTACTCCCCTCAGACCTCTGAAACGGTAGCAGCCATATTTAGCATTGGCCTAGAGGCCCCAACCCCAATCAGAGCCCTACCATTCTGGGTGCTGTCCACACAAAGTAAAAACCAGTCTCCGTCCCAAAGAGCTTACAACCTAGACAGACGGGAGCAGAAACAGAAGCACAGAGAAGTAAAACCACCCTCCCACAGCCACACAGCAAGTCTCCGGCAGAACTGCAGTTGGAATGCGGGTCTCCTGACACCCAGGCCACTACACCACATTCATTTCATTTAAATCTAGGCACATTACGGCATTTTTATAACGTTTATATTTAAATAACTGCCACAGCAGGGTCTGTGCATGAAAGCAACAGAGTCCCCGTGAGAAAGGAAAACACTTCCTGCACCATTATCCCTAACCCAAACGTCACCCATCCTAGCCTCCCATGACCCCACCATTCAGCCCAGCCTGAGAGTCTTCAAACCCAGGCTCTTCCCACTTGAATGACTGCACTTTGGCCCCAGTTTATGGTTACACAATCCAGGTAGAAAGCACCTGAGGTCATGAAGATTCACAAGGTGATGGTGGGAGAGAGGGTTGTTGTTGTTTTTTTTGCCAGAGCCGGAGACAAGGAGATTACAGACAGGCCGGAGATGGTCAAGGCTGTATGGAAGTTGGTGGATTCTGCTAAAGAGGGGTTCCTGGAGGCAGACGGGGCTCATGCCTGTGTTATTTCCTAGAGAGCCCTGCAAAATCTCTGGCTACTTTCACTCCTAAGGGAAGAAGAGTAGAATGGGAAGCAGCCCCTAGAGGAGCAGTTCTCAAACTGTGGTTCAGGACCCCCTTTTAATGGGGTCGCCAGGGTTGGCATTAGAGTTGCTGGGGTCTGGGACCAAAGCCCAAGCCCCACCACCCAGGGCCGAAGCCGAAGCCTGAGCCCAAAGCCTGAGGTCTTCAGCCCTGGGCGGCCGGACTCAGGCTTCGGCTTCAGCCCTGGACGGCGGGACTCGGGTTACAGGCCCCCCCAAGGGCTGAAGCCCTTGGGCTTTGGCCCCCCTGCATGGGGTGGTGGAGCTCAGACTTTGGCCCCCACTGCCTGGGGCAGCAGGGCTCGGGCAGGCTCAGGCTTTGGTTCCCACCCAAGGTCACATAGTAACTTTTGTTGTCAGAATGGGGTCTTGGTGCCATGAAATGTGAGAACCGCTGCCCTAGAGGAGGAGGAGGTTTGGAGCTCAATCCACCTGATTTCCATCTCACAGGCAGCCTGGCACCCTGAAGTGCTTCACCAAAGGGCTCTATCCTAAAGGAAAGACTTGCACAGCCCGTGAGGGGAGATTCATCAGAGAGATGTCAGAGGCTAAAGGTCCAGGAAAGGAGCTTCCGAGGTCTCTGGACTACAGAATCAACACTCTGAATATCCAGAGAAGATCTGAGCCAACAGCATACATCTCATAGCAGAAATGAGATTGATACGGCCCTGTCTTCTAGCACTGATGTCACCTGATACCAGCTCGCCCCTTGGTCCAGTAGGATGCAGATTTATTAACCTTTAGGCCTGTGGCAAAACCCACCCATTTTTCTTAGGGTACTGGGACCAAGCAGATTGATGGGACCAGGACAAAGTTGTGTAGTTGTTATGGAGGTTAGTTTTCATATTGCTTACCTGTGCAGTACAGTTTTAATTTTTGTATGGAATAGTTTGTACTGAGTTTTATAAACTGCTCAGAGATCAGGATATTGCTTAAACAGTCACAATAAATATAGTTTGGAAAGAAAAGGCAAGAAAATGCAGGCACCAACATAAATTAACAAAATTGTTCCTCTCCTGTAAACCATGGACAAATCTGTGCACCTTTCTTCCTCCCCCACCCCTCTTCTTCAAAAGAAAAGAAAAAGGATTTACTTTGATTGCAGGCTCTTCAGGGCAAGGACCATCTTTCTCACTCTGCTTGTACAACACTTGTCATCCTGGTTCATGACTGGGACTCCCAGGCACTACTACCCTATAAATAAGTAAATAATAATTTAAAAATCTTTTATATCCTCCTATAGGTTTCTAACATGCTTATTACTATGGTTCTGAACCACTCTATGTACAAGTCACCCCACCTCCACTTTTCACAAGAACCAGAACCCCAGGAGCTCTCCTAGAAACCTCCAATGGTGAGAACAGAAGGCAAGTGTCCTAACTCCCCTGAGGCCCCCCCTTTGCCAGCCAGCAGTGCTCTGCTTACTACATGCCTGACTTACTTTGCAACTGGCCCCATGCCTCCCCTAAGGTCATAACACCTTCTGGGATGTGAACAACTACACGTGCTGCCAACCTACATCAATCTGCATGGACCATCCAGTCAGAAGGGAGGGGATCCTACCAGGCACGATTTAAAATAAATTACTATGAAGGCGCCTATAAATATAGAAGGGCCCTACAATAAATAAATCCTCAAAGGACCATTCAACTCTATCGATAAATTTCTAGGGATTACCCCCCGCTTTTGCTCTAGTTGACTAGTCCCTTCACCTGTCTACCTCCTCATCTATTGGATGGTAGAGTCCAAGTAAACCAGTGGGCTGAGCCACTCTTTGGAGCATTTCATTTGGTTAGAGGGGGGGAATATAATTTTATAAGGAAAAAATAGTTCCAACGGGAGCGTAGTGCTGGAATAACTGTCTCGCCAGAAGCCAAGGGTAATTCATGCTTTATCTCTTAGCATGGGAGCTGGCTCCTCTACGTGGCTTTTAAATGGAGGCGAGTTTGTGTGGTGGGCCCATCCCTATTTCTCTGGGGTTAGTTCAGTCCTCAAAAGAGCTTGTTATGGTTCACGATGCGGAGCAGCCCATTTATCACAGAGAAGCGGGGGGTGGGCGGATTATAAAATCTCATTCAGAGAGGGATCCCAAAGCAGTAGAACACGGTGGCTTAGGTTTTGTCGGCGCTCTGACGGGGAGGAGTCTCCCTGAGAACCGTCTGCAGCCCCCACGGGTGTACAGAGGTAGAGCCTCTTTCCCCCCCCCCCCCTCACGCGCTGGCAGTTGGTTCGGCCCAGTTTGAAGCTGGGAGCGGGCGCTCACTGAAGCAACGGCAGCAGTGGTTCCGTGAGGGGGCTCGAGAGCGGCCGGGAAGCCCCCTGGCCCTTCACCACCGACCGGCCCGGGCCTGGCCCTGGCCCTGGCCCTTCACCACCGACCGGCCCCGGCCCCGGCCCCGGCCCCGGCCCTTCACCACCGGCCAGACCCTCCGGGGAAGGTGAGGGGCCGCTTCTCCACCCCTCGCTGGCCCCCGCTGAGGCCCGGGGCCGTTGAACGGCTCCCCCCCGCCCCCCACCTGCCTCGGTGTCTTTCTCCCGCCGCCGCCCCGTCTCCCCCCTACCCCCGCCTCGTGCCCCGGCTCCCCCCTGGGCCTGGCTCCCCCCCTGCGGGCCCAGCCTGATTCATTTCACGGCCCCCTCCCTTGACTAGAAGCGTGGCCGGCTTGGGCCTGTGGGGCCTGGGTTGACGCCGCCTCTGCTCCCGGCCTTTCTAACCCTCTGTCTCCTCCCGACCTGCAGGAGGAACAAGATGCCTAACCCCGGAGAGAAGGCACCCCCCAGTGACTGCAGTGACCCAGAGAGCATGCCCTGTAGGCCCAGGAGAGCGAGGCAGGCCCAGGAGAGCCATGATGGGGATGTGCCCAGCCTCTGCCCACCACGGCTGCCAGCGTGTACGTCCGCCTCCGGTTATGCTAGAAAAGTCTGGTCTCTACCGTCCTCACACGGTTCAGTGCAAACAGTGGTTTAACCAGGGATGACGGGGATTTGCGGAGAGCTTTGAAAGAGAGCCCTTGGGTTTGGAAGGGACCTGTAGTGGGCTCATGCCATCCCACTGCTTCCAGGCAGGGTTGATCTTTACTAAACCAGGGTTGAGAGATGTCCAGTCTCTGCCTCAGATGTGGAGGCTATACAACTGCTCTTGGCAGCTTGAACCATTGCTGACCTGTTTTTAGACTAAATTCTGCAGTGGCTCTTTTTCTGTGTTTAATAATGTTATGACTGGGCATCATGCACAGTACTGTAATGTGCTGAAGTGGTGCTACGGGGCAGAAAACGTACACATCTTTAACTGTTCTGCTAATGTTCTTAACTGGGTGACGTGGAATCCTAGGCTCCACATCCCATCCCACTATTAACCTTATTGAAGAATAGACATCGCAATTTTTTGCAAAGATCACCCCAGATCAAAGTCTTACACTTCCCATCAGCTGTACCAAATATTCCTCTCACTTCATGCCCTAAAGTGCCTTATCTGTTCCTTCAGAGGCTTCTTTAAAGCATGTTTCTACTAAACCTCTTTCATTTTCTGCCATGAAGTGATTTTTTTTTTTAAGTTAGTCAAAATTCAGTACAATCTTTACTGCGCTGTGACTCTCAATTGTAGTGTGTCTGAACTGTGAACTCTGGGGCCGGGATAACATCCTCTGTCTTGTACAGCTTTCAATAAGTGACAGGTGATGTTTTTCAATGGTCACTAGATGTCGCTCTTATTTCACATGATACAAAAAGAGGTGGATTTATCTGGTATGAAAGGAAAGAGGGGTAAGGAAAGATTCAAAACTATGAATCTGGGTTTTAGTCAATTCACAGCTTGAATTCTTTCTCACATGAGTTGAATTGTAACTTCGGGAAAGCTTATACATCATTTTCTGTATATGCATCAACTTAGATAAACAGTGGTGCAGCTTAAGAATTCCACCTGTCTAAAAGATCAGTAAATTCCGTTACACAGTTCAGTGGAACTAAAATCAGAAAAAAAATTCAAATGTTCCCTTTCTGTAGCACAGGGGTCTTTAGTAGTTTTTATCCAACAAAGATTTAAGCTAGCTAGGGACTTCATACGCAGGTATAGTCCCACTGTCTTACTCAGGCCAGTAAGAATGCAAATATATATATGATTCTTTGCAGGACTGGGCTTTATATGACTGACATTCCATAACATACAACGTGCTATTATCCCTTCTTCACACAACCCTCTTCTCTAATTTAGATTGTAATCTGTTCAGAGAGGGGACATGTCATTTTACCATACCCTCTTCTACACCTGTTATGGTATATACTATTTCCTTCATCTTGCTTTGGTGTGGGATAATCAATTCAAACTCATTTAGCAATTGTTCTGTTTCTCTGCCTTGCTGAGGAAGGTTCTCTACACCCAGCTTTCTAAATTATCCTGTATTGATCTTTCATATATAACTGCTAGTGTCCTGATCCATTTTTCCACTTTCTAGGCTAAGTTATTTCCACTCACACACATAAATGATGTTATCCAGTATATGGATGATAGATGCTTCCATAATGAAAGTATATCAGATACAGGCTTCATTGGCATGGGTTATCTAGTTATCTCTAAGTTCTCTCATTATTTTAGACTTAAACTATAGCATAAATGAGCATCTTTTTCAAACTCTGGGTTTCCTTGGCACGTAAAATAGTTACAAGACTAATTAACTCCACTAATTAGTCCTGATTTGTAGTATCATAGCCCTAGAGACCGCAACCAGATTAAGGGGAGGGTATGGAGCTAAGCACCCTGTACAGACATATAATAAACCCTTCCTATCCCAAAGTGCTTACAATCCTAAACCACTCTCTTGAATCTGTTCCACAGAGGCAGACCCTTGTGCCTTTGCAGAGCCCTATTGATTTCAGGCTTAAGTGGTCTACATACACAGATCAGACTGCAGAATGGGGGCTAAGGTTTCAAAAATAACAAGAGGGTGAGTCACCCAAGAGGAGGATATGAAGGCAAGCCTATAGCACTGTTAGAATCTATAATTCCAACATGTGACTCTCTGCTGTCTCATTCCTATTCTGTACTGACTTTGGTGTCCTCTGCAACTTGTAAATTGTTCTCCCACTTTATGGCTATTAAGCTAGGCCATATGGCACCATATTTTCACCCCACTTCTCTCCCCTAACTTAATTAGTAAGTTTCACCTGTAATTTTTCCTGTTGCTCCAGAATGTAGAAAACATAGATAATAGTCCCACAACTGATGATTTTCATGAGATTCTGAAATGATTGTTGCAGTATAAAATCAGTAGTTGGTCAGCTAATATTTCCAAACATGTCTAGGAGATTACACATACCTAGGGGGTCAGGAGACATGAGTTTTATTTCCAGCTCTGCCACTGACTCTGTGTTTGTGTTCAGGCACTTAGCTTCTTTGAGTCTCACTCTGTCTGAAAAATGCATCTGTCATGCGTTGGGAGGTCTATATTGCAAATACTTGAGAGGAAGAGAGCTAATTTCTTTTTACCTAACTTATTTAGTCTTAAAATGGTAAAAATGTGAAATTCTTCTTCCGAATACGTCTTCCTGGTATCTTTACACTGGAAAGGATGCTATTAAAATAACTTATAAGACTTGTACTCATTTCACTGTTCACTTTAAAAACAGAACAAGGTAGAGAGACATTAAGTAGTTGCATAATTATTCTGGAGATCATTAAGAGGTTAAAGCCTAGGTATGAGAACATGTCAAAAGTAATAGAACCAAGTATGAACTGATAAGTCTTTTATACAATCCATTTTTATTCAGCTCATTCAATGAGCAGTCTTACATTGCTTTTGAAGACCATTTTAATTTGAACAATTATTTCATATATTGGTGTTACCAGTAACCACAGATTCATATTTTAAATTGATTTTGAGACCCAAACTTGCTTCCATTGAAGCGAATGGAAGTTTAGCTAATGATTTCACTGGGAGAGGATTGGGCTCTTGCTTTTGACCATTAATGGAATTTAATCTTCCATTGTTTAGACACAGAAACCAAAGTGATCAGTTTTACTTTTGTCGGGGTCAGCATTTCTTCTTCAGCTGGGAGCATAATGTTGTTTCTCATATTCTGAGGGGAATGTTTTAACCTCATCCTACATACACAGGTTTTCATTCATTTTACATTTCCATATTAAATTTTCTAAAGCCTTTTAGATTTATTAAATGTTCCATCTAAGACTGTAGTTGATCATGATAAAGAACTAGGTCTCATTAATTTCCTTTCTGCAGCCAGCCCTCCACAAGTTCTTTCCATGGCAGAACTACTAGAAACAGCACAAGAGGTTTCCAGAATGACCATTGCACATGAGATTGTGGTGAACCGTGACTTCAGATTGCAAGAGGTCAACTTCTCACCAAACAGGTTTGCTACACTCCTCTTTGTTTTTTCCTCTTACCTGAGGTTGCAGATTATGTGGCTGGGAGGGGAGGATTTGGAGGGATATGGCTGTTGAAAGTATGTGGAAACTACAAAGGAAAAGAAAGTGGGTTTTGGGGGCAGGGGTGGGGGACTGGTGCTATATGACATGTTTTTTTCAAGTTTATTTTTCCCTTGGAACTATGATGAATGCCAAGTCTGGTCATCTTTGAATTTAATGGAGCACTCAGAGATTTCAGAGGTGTAGACAGTGACCTTTTCTTAAGTATTAATCAAAGTAACAGAGATGTAAAATCTTTAGCAAAGATCTTCTCTCAGCAATCTGCATTGTAGCTGCAAACTTCCTGAGTCCTATCTGAATGCCTTAACCTTAATCCTTCCTGGTGCTGTACAAAAAGAGGCTCTGTAGAAAGGTATCTTGCGAATATTGTATGGTCTTGTTGATCTTCTCTGAGGATAAGAGTAGTGGTTGGGGGATCTGAAGGGAGTTATCTGCATCTATTGCAGGTTGGCTAAACATCACATTCTTCTGAAGCAGGGTGGGCTGCCTCTGAACTATTGCTAAGTGGTAGAAAAGTAAGACTAAGATTTGTCTACACTTACTTACATGTGTAGAGTACACACACTGCATGCACAGCTAGCATGGGTATAAATAGCAGTGTAGAGGGTGAAGTGCTGCTTAGATGAGTAAATACATGCCTGAGTTCTTAGGCCCTACTAAATTCACATTTCATTATGGTTAATTTCACAGATATAGGATTTGAAAATTGGTAAATTTCACCTTTTCAGATGTTTAAATCTGAAATTTCAGTGTTATAACTGTGTGGGTCCCAACCCAAAAGGGTATTTTTTGAAGGGAAGGGTGGGGGGTCGTCACAAACCTGTTTTGGGAGGATCATGGGATTGCAACCCACACTTCTGTGCTGCTTTCAGAGCTGGACTCTGAAGGCAGCAACTGTGGAGCTTTCTGCAGCCACAGGAGGTTTCCAGAGGTGGAGGTGGGTCTGAACTCCACCCAAGAGCAGCTGTGTAGGGGATGGAAGTCTTTCTCCTCCCCAGCCCAGCGGGAGCTAGGAGCCCCCTCACTGGGGTGCTCTTAGCAGCAGGGGGAGATCAGATTTCACAGAGTAGGGTTTATTTCACTGTCTGTGATGTGTTTTTCATGGCTGTGAAATTGGTAGGGCCCTAGTTATGTACCCTATCTACATGGCTCTGTGCACAGTGAGACAGTGCTGCTCAGTGTCCTGTTGCTGGAGCCTTTCCCTTCTGCAGGGAAAGACTCTGGCAGCTCCTCCTTGCCAGAACTTTTCCCTGCTACCTCAGCCTTTTATTGGCACATGCAGCTATGGAACAGTATGGACATAGCCTGCTTTCCACTGTGGTGTGTAGCTACACATACCTTACACACCAACCCCAGTGTAGACAAGGCCAAAGTATGTTTGGTTTTGGTGAAAAGAGATGGCTGGGTAGGAACCATATTTGGGAGAACTATGGAATGTAGGTTGACAGAGGTTCCCATAGGAGGGAGAGTGGTGAGGCATGTTGCTTCCAACATGAGAATAAAAGTTCAAAGCAAATGCAGAGAAGTCCAAGTGGGGGCATGGCCCCTCCATAATGATAGGTGTGAGATGGCTGAATGTTAATAATAGTTACTTGTTCCCCCTCCCCACTCAGCTTGGAAAGCCGAGTGAAGAAGACATTGCACAAAGCTTTCTGGGACAGTCTAAAAGAACAGCTCTCTACTAGTCCACCAGACTACACGCATGTGATCCAACTGCTACGGGAAATTAAAGAGGTGAGCAGTTCGTGAGATAGGACAGCCAGCTTAGAGCTAGGCCTCTGTTAGTGATGTACATCTAAGCCTTGCCTTGCCTTGCGGCCACACATTAGACCCGAAGCATGAGAGAGTGGAATTCACAGCGAGGAAGAGTAAATACTAGGCCCAACCTTCTAGATCCTGTCTGTAAGACTGTCCCCTGGACTCAGGGTCCCACACACAAATCAACTACATGGCTCCACGGGTTCTCATACCTTTCAGGTGTAAGAATCAGTATGGACATAATTGATCATAGATATTACTTAAATCTCTGTGCTACACTGATGCAGTGGTTTCTTGAGCAGGAGCCGATCCACAATCTGCTTAAGGATGGCTAGTGTCTTGGTCCGCTTCAATCTCGTTAGTATTGAACCCACTGGTTTTCACCAGACAGCAGAAGGCTAGCTCACAGGTGGTAGGACAACTATCACGTATTCCTCTTTTTTTACATTCTCTGTTCCTGCCCCAAGGATAGCTGTATTCCTTAATACTTGGCGACCTCTTCTCCCTTAAACTTGCAACTGAACCCCATCATTCCTTCTTAGTGGACCCAAACCCTCTCTTCAGTACAGCAGATTTAGGCTCTAAGAAAGGTAGAAGATGTCTGTTAATAGGATTGTAGACGGAACACATACTTCCTGAATTAAAAATTAATTAGATGGGTTTGATTTTATTAAAACCTTACTTGTTGTTACAAGGCTTCTTAAATAAAGAAGGCTGAAAGAGAGACATACGAAGTAAAGTGAGAAAATGCCTTGGCCTGAAAATCCTCCCTAGGCCAACAGTGACTGCCCTGCTGTGCATATAGTCTTTACTATCTATAGACTCCTCAAGTTTATGTATGAAGAAATCCCTTTCCAAGGCTAGTCATATAAGCATCTGTCTTTAATGCACACAACATATTAAAACAGGAGCTAAGTGTTTAAAACTAACAGCCATACCTATTTGCAGAGCCCCACAGCAGCATCTAACATACTTGCCTAACCTGGCCCATACCTCTCCCCTTTTATAGTCCTGAGAGGCAGCTGCCTTCCCAGAAAGCCATCCCGCAGGGCACTAAAAACTATCCCTGCTATAAAGGAAAGAATAGGGACCACACATTATTTAGGGGCTGATATATGGTCCTATAGCATCTTCTGTGTACACCCCTTAAGGGAGCAATTAGGAACAAACATTCCCTTATAGCTACTAGGGGGGGGCCCTAAGTTTCAATGTGCTTAGTAGTGCTTAGACCTGAGTCCTCATTCCTATAAGGCCAGCCTTTGATTCTTGCTGTGCAGCTCCTGGTGAGCTGCAGGGTTCCTAGGTTTGAACAAAAACAGACTATTCTCTCTTTGACTTTCTCCTTGGGGCAGACCATACTGTCGCTGTTGCTGCCAAGGCACAGCCGACTGCGGAACCAGATTGAAGAAGCCCTGGATATGGAGCTGATCAGACAGGAGGCTGAGCATGGGGCTCTGGACATCCCCAATCTCACCACGTACATTCTAGGTACAATGGCGATGCTGTGTGCACCTGTCCGAGATGAGGAAGTGCAGAGACTACAGGGTGTGAGAGACCCAGTTCAGCTGCTCAGGTGGGTGACACAGGTGGGCCTCCCATAAACCAGCATATCCTCAATCAGTGATATGTTGTGGCAGGGAAATCTACTGCCTCCTGCCCAATAATCATATCACATCTGGACTCCTGATACACTGAGCCTCAGCTTGTCATTGCTGGTAGTTTGAGTTTCTGAATAATGAAAATTGGATTAAATTGTTCAGGGGAATGGAAAATCTAGTGTGAAATGAACTTGAGGCTCAGTCTGGTTCGTAGGGGACATATGTCCCTCTCACAAAAACTTCCATCCTAACTGGCACTGAATAACACCACTACCCCTCCAACCCATCCATGACAGTCATACCAGAAGGGAATGAACTACAGTGCCTGATTTCTCTTCTGTTTATCTAGGTTCTTACATGGCCTTATCATGAGATCATCCGAGTGCCTCCCAGCTATTTAAAAGTAGTAGTTTCTTTCCCTTCATGCTGTGAAGGAGAAATGACTAATTATCTGTGTGAGAGAGAGACTGAAGAACCTAAGTCTCAGCAATGGACTTTGCATTTAGTTGTGCAGTGAACCCACTGATCTTTCTTCTTGCGGTAATGAGTCCATAGGTTGGCTCCATGTCCTGTCTTCTGTACTCATAAGCCTATCCCACTGCTGGATAATTTCATTGTTTCGGTGGAACATAGCTGTTGTGGGAGGTCATGGTCTCTTCTGACCCTTCTGGTGGTCTCTAGATCAGGGTAGAGACAGCATGGAGGAACACTGAAGTAGCTTGCACGTCTCCTATTGTACTAGTTCTGAGGCTAAGTAAAATGGTCTCGGGGGCATGCAATGTGGTACCATTCCCCAGCACAAAAACCAGATTTTTAAAGAGTCCCTGCTGCATGAAAAGGAAGCCACTGGATAGTGTGTGGGGCTGGATTGGGCTGCTAGTGAGTTCAGGACGTGAGTACTGACTCCCCCTGCACTTGGAATGCCCAGCACTGAAGACTGGGTCTCTGTGGCTAACTCGACATTGGTGAAACTTGCCTCTAGGTAGCTGGGGCAATCTGACTTCAGTGAACCACTTGCAGTGATACTTTTTTCCTTTTGTCCTCTTATTCACCCCAGGGAGATCGTCCGGGTGCTAGACCTGATGAAAATGGACATGGTGAATTTTACCATCCAGAGCCTCCGGCCCCACCTGCAGGATCACTCTGTCCAATATGAGCAGAAGAAATTCCAGGAGCTCCTTGCCAAGCTGCCCAGTGAGTGTGTGGGGAAGAAGAGAGAAGGTGCAGGGGTGTGCTGGGTCATCATCAAGAATACTTATAGAAGGATTGAGAATACTAAGCACCAACACAGGGCAACATAGGTCCAAAGTGCATTAATATTCCCAGAGTACAGAGTAAAGGGGCTGCAGGGATATCATTTTCCATGATAGACAGACCTCACCCACAAGGGGACAGATTCAGCAGAGGAGTCAAGGGTTGGTGGGTTTAGAGCATGAACTTATCCTTGGCAAGGGTCTCTTGGCACATGGAGTGTGTGGTGTAGGGAGGCTTGTGTCAGATGGCTGTGCTGTAGCAGCCCGATGGAGAAACCAGTCTTCCTAACAGCTTACTCACGCATTTAAAGTGTGCACATACAATTTTAAGCATTCATTTTAAAGCAAGTATTTCTGTTAATGGGACATTGGTTTTTTTCCTCTCTTTACTACTGTGGAATAATGTACACAAATAGGATTATCTGCTGCTTAGTTCATCTCCAGTTACTTTCTTTCCCACCTGAAACTGGTCTTCTGTTTGACATCAGCCAATGGTGCAGACATTCTGCTGGTAGCAGATACTAGCTTCAGGTGCAGGGTAAACAGGAGCAGCAGATAGAAACAGACCTGTTAAGGTCTTCCATGCAAATTTGTATTAGTAACAAGATGGAAAGACACAACTGCCAAAGTTTAATTTAAGGAGATGTGCTTCTAACTAGGGGATGGATTGGTAGTTAGAGCACTACCCAGAAGTCAGGACACCAGGGTTCTAGTCCCAACTTGCTCACAGACTTGCCTTGTAAAAGAGAGCAAGATATTTAATCTACTTCAGTTTCTTCCTGCATAAAATAGAGAAAATAGCCATGGCAGGGGATGTTGTGAGATTTCATTAAAGTGTATAAAAGGCTTTGAGAGCCTCAGAAGAAAGGGCAAAATGTTAAACAGACCTGTAGTCACCCTTGGCAGAGCATTCTAGAAGGTTTTTGTGGATGCTTAAATCAAAGCCAAGCTATCCCAGACAAAGAGCAACATTTTACTGCTCCCTGTACCAGATTTGCTGGCTTGCAGCAGAGCTGGTCTGGTTTTGTTAGAGGTGTTTCACCATATGTGCTGTAATAGTTCCCAGCCCTCTGCACATTATAAAACTTGGCTGAGACCAGCCCTGAACATGCCTCTCTTCAGTTCCACTGCTACTGGGCCAACATCGCTGTCCTGACAATGACATGGCTGTGTCCTATGAGAATGAGCCTGACTCCGAAGCTTCAACAGGTGTCAGTCACTTCTAAAGTACCAGGGGCCAGCACGAGACATACTGTCTCTTCAGAGTAGAGTGTAGTGTAGTACAGTGAGTGAAAACAGTTCCTTCACCATTCAACTTGCTCAGTCTGATTTTTTTCCTGCAAACCTCTCTCCATAATCCTATTCCAGACAGCCTGGATCATACAACTGAGTGGTTACACAAAGCAGCAGCAGAAGTCTCTGCATCTTCTCTGTCATCCCCATCCCATCCTGAGGTCCATGGATCACCTATTCCACTTTCACTGGGGGCTGGCAGCAGGAGCTCAGCTATACCAAGTCCCATGTCTGTGTTAAACCAGGGATACATGAATCTACTCCACTGGGAGCCAGGCACAGAGAACTACCCTGAGGTAGGACTGCTCTGCCCCTTTGACATGGCAGTTAGAACTGGCCTAAAGTACAAGCAAAATAAAGAGGTGCTTGGGCCCTGAATCCTATGCAACCTCTACAGCAGGAGCCGGCTTTGTCTCTGGGCTAGGCAACAGGACTGCAAGGGGAGACCATAGCTCTCTGCTGGATTCCCTATCCCTTTTTGGCAGTGAAAGCTGCTAGCTTGTGGCTTATTTCCCCTCTCCTGCAAAACATAAGGCCTTTCCTGCTTCTGGGATCAGTTTGATCAGTGGTTCACACCCTTCTCTATAGGGGAGACCTCTCTCCTTATCTATACAGAAAAGGAAGGGCAGTTGCGATTCTCCAGCTTAAGAAGCCCCCTGCTTGGTGAGCACAGCTCTCCCCATGCTCACAAGGGGATTTAATCTTTCTTTGCAGACTCTGTTGATGGACAAAGCCCGGCTGCAGGAGGTACAGTTGCAAGTGAATCAGCTAACAATCATAGCTGCAGTCCTGCTGGTGTCCAGCAGTGTGTGTGGAAGTGCCTTGTTCAGCTCGCCTGGGTTTGTAGATAGGCTGAAACGGGTAACAAAGGCCCTCTTGGAAGGGCTCCCTCACACAAGGTTGGTTGCTTTACCATTATCTTTTCCAGAGGGAAACAGGTGCTGGTTGGGAATGAGAAGAGCTGCAGGAATCTGCTCTGGAACTCAGAGGAGAGTTAAAATCCAAATAAGGGCCAGGGCTTCTGGCTGGGGGAGGAGTTTCCAGCTGGGAACTAATCCCCTAGAACTGGTGACTCACTAGTTAATGGGGAATTGGTGATACTGCTCATTCTGATCACAGTAACAAGCACTAGGGCAGCTTAGTTCAGGGGACACCAAATGAGTAGGGCTGGTTGCCTGCCTTATGTTGCCATCATGATGATCCTGGCTACAAGTTTGTGGAGGGAATTTCCTAGCTGTTCGACCCTCTCCCTGCTGTAAAGCAAAGGTGAGGAGCAGCTCAAGAATATAGAACATGCCTCTGTGATTTAGGTTTCAAGAAGCTTTACTGGACATCAGCAATCATGTGCACCAGGAAGTTAGTGAGTGTCTCTTGCAACTGGGTTACCCTGCTTTCACAGATGACAAATCTGCTTCCCTTAAAGGCCAGATAAGGAGCATTGCAGAGGAGGACAATGCAGTGCGGAGCATAATTGGTGAGTCCCTGAATAAATGCCTAATGTGCTGGCTTTTTACTTTAAAAATGAGGCCACCCTACATCTTTATCTATAATCTATGCTGGGCCTTAGAGTGAAGTCCTTTCCCAGGACTGGTCATGCATAGGCAACCACCATGCAAGGTGCACCTGATGCTAGATGTGAGTGTGAAGGTCAGTCTTTAGCCTCTTTGCTCAGACTGCCACAAGGTTGGGTACCTAATGGCCCTAGATTGAGATCCTCACTCCTTCTCCAGAAGTCAAACAATAACAATCAAGCAGTGAAATACTCTATATGCCAGTACACCCCATCTCAAAGCACTTTACAAAAGCAGGGTCATCCCTCTTTTACAGATGGAGAAACTGAGGCACAGTGACTTAGGAGACCTGCATTCAATTGCTGGCTCTGCAACTGAGTCTCAGTTCAGTGCTCTATCCACTAGCCCCCCATGGTAATATGTAAATTACCAAGATATTTCAAATTAAGTCTGAAGTCTTTCCCCACTGATTAGTGCTGTTGCAGTTATTGCATTTAAGCACAATCTTAAATTCCATGTTGCGTTCTGACATCTGCTACACACTTGAATTTTTTTATACTAGAATGATTTCTCTTCAGAGCTGTTGCTGAGCTGATAGGGTCTCAAACTGTCATGTGTTCGCTCTTCCCTTAGTGACTGACTGCTCCTGTCACACCCTCTCTTTTTGTACTGACAGAGCAGCGGATTCATTCATTTCTCAGCCTTCATCTGTCTCCGAGTGCCCAGAACTCTCGCAGTCTCCCAAAAGGCCTTGCTCCAATTCAGGAAGAACTGCTGGAAGTTGGCCACAGGTTTGGCAGCATGATTCATCACAACAGGCAGGTGTATGGACCCTACTACCTGGGAATTCTAAAAAAAGTTCTCCCGGAGCCAGAAGCAGGAATAGATTCTTTCTAAGCCTCACAGAAAGAACCACATGCACTGGGGACAGTTGACTCAGTTTTCAGAATCATGCTTTGGCTTGTGAAGTCTGTTGCAGCCAAGGAAACAGCTGTCCTGTTCTGGGGGGCAGCAGCAGCATCCAAAGCACTTCTGCAGCTGGCAACAATTACATAAATACCAACTGCCAATTCCCCATTTGTCTGAATAAACCTTTAAACTAAAAAACAAAAATTGCTCTTTTTTCCCATACCTGCCATTAGTTGGTCTGATTACTTGGAGGGGCAGTGAAACATTGAATAAATATGGCAAGATGGATTTCATAATATTGTAATGTATCCTGTGAATTTGAACCCTGATTTTTTCCTGCATGGGCATTAAGTGGTTTTAGCCTGCTTTCCAGACACCTATTAGTCTCAGCTGAGGATAGGGGGTTTAAGATCCTTTGTGCTAAAAATGACAGAGCTTAGTTTCTAATTTAACTGATATACTCTTGAGTGTTAACTTTAAAATCTGACTTACTTCATATGTGCCATCTATACTAGCTCAGGTTTTTAATCCCCTAAGGCAGTGGTTCCCAAACTTGTTCCCCTGCAGGGCTGGGCCAGTTTGTTTACCTGCCTCAGCTGATTGCAGCTCCCATTGGCCTGGAGCAGCAAACTGAACTTGTTTTAGTTAAACAAGGGAAATATTTTATCCATCTGCAAGAACAGCCATTTTGGTTCCAGGCACCAGCCACTGCTTATTCCTTGACCAAATTCAAAATTTAAAAATGAAAATTAAAGACTTCCACACCATCTACATCACAGTAAACAAAGCAAAGGTGAGTGTCTGAGTTTATTTATTAATTCAGTCTGTTCTAAATTGTACAGTTATGAAAAACAACAAAACGACCACTGGAAGCCCAGAAATATTTACAATCTCGCCTTGTTGTAGTGAGGTCAGTCTATGTTGTTGCACAGATTGGTTATGTTTGGTACCACAAGATGTTTAAAATTCAGACAAATTCAAGCAGATTAACAATTGTATATACAGGAAAATAAAAGAAAATTCAAGTATCAAAATACAGAGACAGATTAAATAACATTTTTATTACAAATCAGTCCCACTGCCATACATCACAATTAGCAAAAAGGTCTACATTGCAAACTGAAGTTGACTGTTCTCTGCCATGTTGGGGAAATCTCAGGTTATTTTTCAAAAGACAAAAATTTGAGTTAGCTCTCTCACTTCAAGCACATCAAATTGGCTTCTGGTTGTACAGGTACCTCTAAATATGCCAATGTAGGATCTAAAAAGGAGCATGGAGTTGCAAACGGAGAGCTTGTTATAAAATGAAATCCTACTGCACTCAACTGATGTAAGCATAAGGGAAACCACAGAAATGCCTGCTGACAGATAGCTGAACTCTGTAATGAGGGAGTGTTAATATAGCTGAGTCCAGGTCAGTTTCACAGCTCAAGAAATGGAGTTGCTCAAGGATACCATTTGGTGTCTGCTCTGTACATTGCAGCAGCCTCACAAAGGGCAGTGGTCCAGCGCAGCTTTCCCTCGAAACATACCCAAATACCTTTTTTCTGCAAGGGGAATGGGGGGGTGCCTCAGATATCCAAATACCAACTTTCTTCTAAATTTAAAGGCAAAACTGAACAGCCGAGATTACCATTTTTTTTTTAAACAGGTACAGAATAGAATAGGATACAGCAGCTTGAAGCTGAATACATTAAATGACTGCACCCTCATTTTAAGAAGACAATTCAGCTATTAATATTAGTGTCTGTCTAGAGTTCTCAGCCTGGACCCATACCAAATACAAAGGGCAATTGCTCTAGAATACTGTCTATCCTTTGAAAAAGGGAAGGAAGTGGATCACAGGTTGGTAACAGAACTAGCTCAGAACTTTGAAAATTAATCACATTCAGAACCCAAAATTTAGGACACTTTCCTCCAGATACTGTGAATCCCTGTAGGAACACAAGAGCCTGAACAGTGCACAAATGGCAAAGTACTAAGAGATTGGGAGCCACCTGAACTCCTGAAAATATAGGCTGGGGTCTAGGAGGAGAGCCCTACCAGGCAAGTACCTTGAAAACATATGCTACTAAAGCTCAGCTCCTCTGCAATTCGTATTCTGTGTCAAGGAGAAAACAAACACCTAGCAAGAGAACAGCAAAGGGGGTTGCTGAGTCACTGGAGACAACAGCAAGATTAGAGTCTTCATCACTACTTTTACTGCCAGCCAACCTCCAAAGCTCCTGCATCCAGAGAGCTATCCCTCCTCCAAAGCAGGGGTTCAATCTCTGCGAACAGACTTGTTGCTAACACAGTGAATATTTACACTTACATCAGTATGAACTGCAACATAGGCATAAGAAGGAATGTTAAGTTTCCTAAAATTCACTCATTTTAAAAAACAGCTTGTTTTCCCGCTCACTAATCATTGACAGGTCTAGGCCCTGGGGATTGTTTTTCTCTCAGCACTCACCATCAACTGGAATGAGACTAAATTAAATCCTGACAGATACAGCAGCAACTGGAGTTAAAAATGAATAGTTAGGACACAAAGTTCTACTAAGCAGCAGGGCACCACCAAACCATCACACCTGCCTGAGACCAAAGCAATGGCATGGTGTCCCCTGTTTTTACATCTCAAGAACCAAGTCATGCCCATTTTACCATCTCTCCTTCCAACAAGGTCCTGATGGTCAGGGCACTGGAAAACAGGTCACACAACTGTCACAGCCAAAGCCACCATTAAATACTCAGGTAGTTTAAATGAAGCGTAATTACAAAGCACTTTCAAGATTGTGTTCTGTTTAAGAATGTGGGACTGCTTGGGACCAACCACCCTTAGACTGATTGAATTTATCATCAGGTATGGACTGTTTCAGTGTAATGCCCAGAATACAACTCCTTGTTGGTTCATATTCTGAAATACTGTTACACTAATGGTAATTCAATCATGAGCTAGTATCAAAGTGTTAAATCACAACCAGACTTTAAAAACCCAACCCGGTAGCACATAACTGCATTTAAAAAACATGGCAGATGCAAGAGAAGGTATAGAAAGGAGCAAACTCTCCAGTTATTCAGTGTGATAAACTAATGGAAAGGAATCCAATTGTGTCCTCCTTACCATCAAAACATCAAGTATTGCAATGCAACAGTTCTCTAGTGAAAGCAGGCTTCGTACCATGGGTGATACCCAGCAATCATCACTAGGATTGTAACCCCTTTGCAGACAGTTTTCCTTAAATTATATCCATCTCCCATTTAGGCTTGGAGTGGCTTGAAAGAAAAAAGTGTATGAAAATCCATGCAGCTGAGTTTCAGAATCTGGAACAAAACTATTGCCAAAATCTTGGAATTGTTTTCTCCTGCTCACCAAGAACCGAGGTGAATTAAAGTACCATTAGACATACACACACTACCGCCATTGCTAAGACTTTTTACCGTACTCTTTGTAGGACAGGACAGTACCGTGGAATCTTAATTTACTAAGGGTTGTTCCAACCCAAAAAATTGCAACATGCTACATTTAAGTTGTGGATTTCTTTTGTTTCGTATCATTGCATGTAAAAAGAAAAAAAATCTCTTTAAAAAAAAACATTTGTTGCAACAGGCTAGAAAATAAGGTATCACTCCCTTGAGCTCAGAAGTCTCAAATCTCCTTTGCTAGAAATGCGTAGCTGCTTTTGTCAGCTGGTTGCTGGGATCCCTTTTCCCCCCTCAATTGTGGAAGCCCTTACTCGGCAGTCATGAACATATTCAGAGAGGCAGACACCAGTGCCGGGTGGAGATCTTCATCCTGTTGGGGTACCACTGCTTCTTAGGTCTCTGCCCCGTTACTACATTTCCATGGTAGCACACAGCTGCCTGCATATCAGCTTTCCAGAGGCAAACAGAACAGGGGACAACGTTAACAGAAAGGAAAAAATGCAATGAATAATTTCATGAGTCACATTCAAACCAATGCTGGGGGGGGCCGGGGGGGGAAGGGAGGGGACAGAGGGGTGTGTGACCAAGCAGTGAGAAATAATAGAGCCACAAACTGGTGAGAGCTACAAGTGCACAGCACAAGCCCTCTGTTCAGACAGGGCTGCTGGGATCCCACCAAGGGTCAGAGGTCAGCATTAAAAAGGCACATGCACAACTAACCCTTTTTTTTTAAAAAGGCGCTGAGAACCCACGGAAGACACTGGTAGTTGCAAGGGCTCAGCCCCTCCGAAAATCAGATCTGTATGTGGGTAGCTGTAACTGATGATAAACTCTTAGACATAAAAGCACACCACCACTTGCATTCCTCATTGAACATCTCCTCTGAACAACTGAAAAGAGGTTTCAGGGCGCCGTTCACAGCTTGCCAAACAATACGCAGCAGCCCGTAAAAATACCGCCGTATTCTACAGGAAGTGCCCAAACCACTACAGGTAACAGGAACACTGCAGTGTTTGGGCATTCACTGTAGTATTTCTCTAGTTAAGGATTCTTTTGCCTAAGCATCTGTAATCCCTTACCACGGGGGCCAGGGGTGCATGACATGTTAAATCTACCTACAAGACTGAGGTTTTTATTCTTTGTGCTTTACAAAATATCTTCCTACCCTCCTTACTTGGATACTTACTAACCAGGTTGTTATTTCTGAACTCTGTTTGCCTTGTTAGGCCATGGCCCTGAGGACTGGGAGGTCAGACTTGCTCCGAGGAAGGAGCTAGATAAAGATTCTGAAACACAAGATTCTAGTATAATTACTGGGCTGGAGGGGAGAAAGGGAAAGAAAAGACTGATGCAAAATCAATAGCCCACTAAAAAGTGATCCTTATTGGTTCTAATACACAACAAGTGAGGATCCAGGCTGAATTACCACATTTGGGGTGGTTGGTTGCTGCAGAGATTATGACATTTGAAGAAAACTCTTATAGACCTACTTTCTGTTCTGGACAATCCAGGTTGCATCAGTAAATGGGGTTTGCTTAAGATTCAAGAGCCAGTATGGACACACTGGGTGTGTCTAGAGATGGACATTTGGGGAGGAGAAGATGCGGGTTTTAAACTGTTCATGACGGACCATCACAAAGCAGAGGCAAGAATAGTGTGGGTAGTAGCTGTCCAGCTTCCTTCACAGCTCTCTTCCGACCACACCTTGATTGTCACCTGCAACTCCCCCACTGCTGATTCTCCTATGAGTGGATTCTGCTAATGGTGCAAAATAAATGATGTTGGTATGCTTGGAATTAGACTAGGATCAGACACATTTGTGATCTTTGTCCAGTGTGACAGCTGAAAGGCTGGTGTACTAACCCCTACTGTCCCACACAGCCAGGTGCTCCCATAGAAAGGAGCAGGTGGTTTTCAGTCTGACTTTAGAACACAGGTCAGAATCCAAGGTGCAACCTCCCTTCTTGTGAGACTGGTATTTCATGTGGCAGGAGAGTGAGTGAAGCGGAGCACAGTGGGTTGTTGTCATAGGACGACTACTACGTGCTAGTCACATAGTGCCTTTCCTTAGAGGCTCTCAAATTGCTTTGCAAACTGATTAAGCCTCACATCACCTCTGTGAGGGAGGGAGATGATATCCCCATTTGATAAAGGGGGAAACTGAGGCTAAGGGACGTGGTCACACAGCAAGTCAGTGACAGAACCAGGAGTTCCGACTCCCCAGTCTGTTTAATCACTGGACCATCCTTCCTCCTCAGTTTCATGCTATCAATGAGCCTTATACATTTTGCCCACTTTAATCAGGGCTGGCCATAAGCACAGCCTAGTCAGGAATTCACCAGGGCACCTCAGGAGAATAGAGCAGAACCTCAGAGTTACACATGCCTCAGGAAAGGAGATTGTCTGTAATGCTGAAACGTTGAACTTTGAACAAAACATGCTGGTTGTTCTTTCAAAAATTTACAGCTGAACACTGACTTAACTCCGCTTTGAACCTTTACAGTGCAGAAGAAAAATGCTGCTTTTAACCATCGTAATTTAAATTAAACAAGCATAGAAACAGTTTCCTTACCTTAGAGACTAACCAATGCTCAAATAAATTGGTTAGTCTCTAAGGTGCCACAAGTACTCCTTTTCTTTTTGCGAATACAGACTAACACGGCTGTTACTCTGAAACCTTTCCTTACCTTGTCAATTGTTTTTAAACTTTCCCTTCATTTTTGTAGTAGTTTACGTTTAAGACAGTACTATACTGCATTTACTTGTGTGTGTGTCGCTGCTGCTGCCTGATGGCATATTTCCGGTTCCAAATGAGGTGTGTGGTTGACTGGTCAGTTTCTAATTCTGGTGTTCATAACTCTGAGGCTCTACTGTATTTGTATCCGCATGGTCACTGGCTAACAAACTGCTTTATGGCACAGAGGCCACCCTCCAAACGAGGTCCCAGCTCTGCTCGGCCTGCACAGCAGCACGTGCTCTGTGGTTTCAGTTGTAAGGGGTCTGAGTCACATTTAGGAACTAAAGTAGCAGCAGTAGACAGATCTATCTAGCCAACCATGGGCTCAAAACTTTGCAGACAAGGAAATGAGGTGAACGGAAAGGGGGAGGTGTCTGCACATAGGGTACCCAGGCACCTAGGGCCCTCCCTAAGGGTAATTGCCAAGGGATGGGGAAGTGACAGATGTTTCAAGATCACTCTAGCCGTCATTGCACAGCATTTAATAGCCTTGTGATCTGCAGAAGACTTGTACTTTCTTCCTGCCCAAGGGAGAAATGGGATCAAAGTTAACATGCAGGAAACCTGCTGAACAGAGCAAAGTTCCCAGCTCCCCAGTCTGCTTTGGCCAGACAACAAATAGTCCAGTCCCCGCCCCACACCCAGTACAGGATTAGTCACATGTGCCTTTAAAAGCTTAATCCATGTATAGTTCTAAAAGGGAGAACCAAGCTGGTAGCTCTCAAGCAGTTTGGTCGGTTTGAACAGAAGGGCCCTGCATCAAATCTGACAAGACAGGATGAAGCCCACACAATGACTTCAGTGGGGCAGCTGAGAAGCTGCTGCCAGGCGTTTCCTATATATACCAACCCTGATCTCTAAGAAGGGTCAATGTGCACAGTGAGAGCAACCGCTGTGTAAGCAGCCCAGACCGGCTCTCACGTTAGCTGTGCAATCAGGTTTGCAACTCTGAACTTCGAGGTGGGGTGGGGGGAAGAGATTGCACACAAGATCCATGCGAGGAAATCTAGTGAATGGGTTATTTGCAGACAGCATCACTCTGGTTAGTGTCGGTTCAGATGACAGGTAAAAAGAGGGGTAACAGTTCGCTGAAACAGTATACAGCTGTGGCTCAGTACAGAATCTAGAACGAGTGAGTGTGCGCACCTCGGAGACAAGAGGTCTACTGCAGTCCAAGGATAAGAACATTAAATACAAAAAGGCCCAGGGAGTGTCATGTCGCCCCCAGAGATTCAGTGCCGCAGCAAGGGGAAAAACGTGAAATGGCAGGCGGCTTCCCGGATCCACATCTCAGACTCTCGCAGCTTCCAACCCTCTGCATCTCCCACCTCACAAGTATCTAACAGGTCATTCTCTCCGCATGTTACCCTTGTTTCCGAGTAAGGAGAATTCACAGTGTTCAGTAGTGATCAGATACAAAAGCTGTTTAGTCTACAGTATCCTAGTGCTGCTGCCTCTGATGGTGTAGCCCCTAGAGGTGGAGCTCAGTGCCAGCAGCTGGAGGGAGAGGGAGTTTAGAACAGCAGACAGATCAGATCGCAAAGGCACGGTTAGACTAGGTGGACACAGGGTTGCTTTTTTAGAAGATAGTGGTCTCATACTTAGTGCTGAGGGTCCTCTTAGAATCCTGTTTGGGTTCAACAACCCAGGAGACACTGGCATGAGACTGGGAGTCTTGGTCCACTTCAGATGGCTCCAGCTGGAAAATAGTGGAGGGAAAGAGTACAATAAGCAACTTGCTCACCTGGAGAGAGTCAGGCCAGAGCTGGAGACATTCAAAGAGCATTCAGCGAGAATGAGGGACAGCCCTAAGCTACCAACATACAATCATACAAACAAAACAGAGGGAAGCAGCTCCTACACTGAGACTGGCAAGGAACCCTGATCAGATTTGGCCAGGTCTTCAGGCTAAAATCAGAAACATCTGTACTATACTACCCCAGGCCCTGAGCCAATCCACTCAGAGTTCTTTGTGGCTTGGGGCCCATCTAAGTATTTATTGACTGGGCCAGCCTGCCTAGTTTCACAAGTAACAGGAAAGCAGATGATCCTCCACGGTGGGGACCCAGCTCCTGCAGGTAGATTTCTCCTTTTATCTGATTTGCTCCCCTGGCCAAAAGGACAGCTCTTCCTTCCCTCAGCCTCCTGATCTTCCAGTGCGATAGTGATGTTAACGGGCTCAGAAGCAGCATGTTCTGTGTTAGTGGGGCTCTCAAATATAAAGGGAAGGGTAAACACCTTTAAAATCCCACCTCTGCCACCATGTCAAGGTTCCTTCCCCACTCTCAACGCTAGGGTACAGACATGGGGACCTGCATGAAAACCTCCTAAGCTTACTTTTACCATCTTAGGTTAAAACTTCCCCAAGGTACAAATTATTTTACCCTTTGCCCTTGGACTTTCGCTGCTACCACCAAACGTCTAACCGGTATTATTATTATTAGGAAAGAGCCCGTTTGGAAACGTCTTTCCCCCCAAAATCCTCCCTTACCTTTACACCCCCTTTCCTGGGGAAGGCTTGATAAAAATCCTCACCAATTTGCATAGGTGACCACAGACCCAAACCCTTGGATCTTAAGAACAATGAAAAAAGCATTCAGTTTCTTAAAAGAAGAATTTTAATAGAAGAAAAAGTAAAAAAGAATCACCTCTGTAAAATCAGGATGGTAAATACTTTACAGGGTAATTAGATTCAAAACATAGAGAATCCCTCTAGGCAAAACCTTAAGTTACAAAAAGACACAAAAACAGGAATATCCATTTAGCACAGCTTATTTTCTCAGCCATTTAAACAAATAGAATTTAACGCATATCTAGCTAGATTACTTACTGTTTTTGGATTCCTGGGCAGAATACCTGGAACATCTACAAAAAGTCTTCGAGTGCATAAGGGAGGCAGGACTAACTGTTAAGGCTAAGAAGTGTCAAATCGGCCTAAACAGAGTGACTTACCTTGGACACCAGGTGGGTCAAGGAATGATCAACCCCCTACAGGGCAAAGTGGATGTTATCCAAAAGTGGCCTGTCCCAAGGTCAAAGGAACAGGTTCAATCCTTCTTAGGCTTGGCCAGTTATTACAGGTAATTTGTACCGCAGTACAGCCAAATTGCCACCCCACTGACAGACCTAACCAAAAAGAAACAGCCAAATGCCGTTCAGTGGACCGAAGAGTGTCAGAAGGCCTTTAACCAGCTTAAAGTGACACTCATGTCTGACCCTGTACTAAGGGCCCCAGATTTTGACAAACCGTTCCTAGTAACCACCGATGCGTCCGAGCGTGGTGTGGGAGCAGTTTTAATGCAGGAGGGACCGGATCAAGAATTCCACCCTGTAGTGTTTCTCAGCAAAAAGTTGTCTGAGAGGCAAAGCAACTGGTCAGTCAGCGAAAAAGAATGTCACGCCATTGTCTACGCTCTGGAAAAGCTACACCCATATGTTTGGGGACGGCGTTTCCACCTGCAAACTGCCCATGCTGTGCTACAGTGGCTTCATACCACCATTGGAAATAACAAAAAACTTATTCAGTGGAGTTTAGCTCTCCAAGATTTTGATTTCAACATCCAACACATCTCAGGAGCTTCTAACAAAGTGGCTGATGCACTCTCCCATGAAAGTTTCCCAGAATCAACTGGTTAAAATCGTCCTTGAGATGTGGAAAATATTCTTAGTCTTTATGTACTTGGTAGTATATTTAGAGGTGCATGTGTCTTATTAACTCTGTTTTTTCCTAGAGCTGCAGAAAAATCCCAGCCAGCGTTTCACCTTATCTGTGATTTGGGGGGGGGGGTGTCAAATATAAAGGGAAGGGTAAACCCCTTTAAAATCCCTCCTGGCCAGAGGAAAAACCCTTTCACCTGTAAAGGGTTAAGAAGCTAGGATAACCTCGCTGGCACCTGACCACAATGACCAATGAGGAGACAAGATACTTTCAAAGCTGGAGTGGGGGAGAAACAAAGGGTCTAGGTCTGTCTGTGTGATGCTTTTGCCGGGGACAGAACAGGAATGGAGTCTTAGAACTTAGTAAGTAATCTAGCTAGATATGCGTTAGATTCTGTTTGTTTAAATGACTGAGAAAATAAGCTGTGCTGAATGGAATGGATATTCCTGTTTTTGTGTCTTTTTGTAACTTAAGGTTTTGCCTAGAGGGATTCTCTATGTTTTTAATCTAATTACCTTTTAAGGTATTTTCCATCCTGATTTTACAGAGGTGATTCTTTTTTACTTTTCCTTCTATTAAAATTCTTCTTTTAAGAAACTGAATGCTTTTTTCATTGTTCTTAAGATCCAAGGGTTTGGGTCTGTGGTCACCTATGCAAATTGGTGAGGATTTTTAATCAAGCCTTCCCAGGAAAGGGTTGTAAAGGTAAGGGAGGATTTTGAGGGGGAAAGACGTTTCCAAACGGGCTCTTTCCTAATAATAATAATACCGGTTAGACGTTTGGTGGTAGGGCAAAGGGTAAAATAGTTTGTATCTTGGGGAAGTTTTAACCTAAGCTGGTAAAAGTAAGCTTAGGAGGTTTTCATGCAGGTCCCAACGTCTGTACCCTAGCATTCAGAGTGGGGAAGGAACCTTGACGGGGTACTAAGGGGCAGTGAGTTCTCAGCACTGGAGATAAATATCAGCTCATCGTTGGAACTCATCTGTGACTGCACCTGAGGAACAAGAGAATGGGCAAGAAGGAAACACACAAAAAAACGAAGCAAGAGACAGGGCCACAGCAAAGACATGGGAAAGCAGAAGGGAGGCTTTCAAGAGAGCTGGGTCGCTTGCTCATAGCTAAGGAAGCTCAGGATTGTTCATGACAAAACACAAGACAACACGAAGGGTAGAGACCTTAGCTCCTTGACTAACAGACTGCAGCGGCAGGTAGGAGGGACGGTGTGTAGTACAGGAGTGACAGTAACAACAGCGACTATCGGGAGGGAGCGGCACCTGGGCAAAGGGAGCAAGCAAAACACAGACAAAAAGGTGACATTAAAGGAAGGCAACAACCATCCCCAATACCCTGTGAAGTACGCTCCAAACCGGCCTCATCTCCTGGTTGCATTAATGGATCTCTCACTGCTGCAGGATACAAGTTAGGTGCCCAGCCCTATTGGCAGTTCTTCTCTGGGATGTGCACGGCTGGGGTATTGCCCACACTAAATTCGCCCCCTCAGCCCCAAGTAAATCTCCCGCCATTGCTAGCGCTATTACCAGTGGGACCTCGAGAGAAAGCAAGGAGCCAGCAGGCATAAAACCTCTACTGCCATGTTGTGTACTCAGCACGGAACTACAGAATAAAGCACCTGGAGCCTGGTGTACGCTGGGGTTCCCGCCCCCGCATCATCATCTTATTGTGAAGAAAAGCAGACAGGGAAATCGAAAGCGTATTGCATGGGAGGGGGAGGGGTGTGCCACTCCATCTACTGCGATCCCACCATGCAAAATACAATCAAGAAGCCACAAATCTGAAGCCAACTGCCCCAAGCCTACGTACCGCGGATTTCCTCATGCCGACTCTGGGTTTAGGCACCGGTTTGGAAGATTTCGTTTCTATCATTTCCGCTGTTGAAGCACCAGTAGGTTTTGATTTTTGGGCTTGGAGGGCCAGCTGATAGGCGACTTCAAACGCTTGTCCCAATGTCAGGATGATTTCATATGTCAGGTTCTTCGGAGAAACCACACAGAACAATTTCAGAGCACCACACTACGCTAGCTACGAAAATCCATACACTAGTGGCAAATAGAAAGCTTCCCTTGGTGACAGAGAAGGGGCTAGAGCAAGCACCATCCATAGGAAGGCCAGCCGTTGACTGGAGGCTGAGTTGGGCCTTTGGCCTCCACAGATGGCCCCATTCATCTTTGGTCCACAGTTGCAAACCCTGTATGATCTGTTGCAATAGCTATTCTCCATCAGCTGACTGTCTCCCCCATGGGTGGCATCGGACTCCAGGCATGCCTGCAGAGTTGGCACGGAGCAGCCTTTTGAGCCTGCATACCACAGGTTTGCCCCCGCTGGCACACAGAACTGTCTCCAAGACCATTATTTCCCTTTCAACAGTATTTCACACTGAAAGGAGAAGCCTCCAACATGTCATACAGGGAACATGCCTGAGAATACAAATGAGCCATGTGCTAACGCGCTCCACCCTGCACCACGTGTGAAAAGGCTCTTAAGTCAGCCAATTACACAGTACGTAATTGAGAACATGTCAGGGTTTTGTTCACAGCACATTCCCTGGGAGAAAAAACCCCTTCTCCGTTTTAGTCTGCACTGGAGACTTCAATAACGAAGCCAGGGAAATGTTTTTATTGTCAATAGAGCTGTGAAGGGAAAAAAGGGATATTTTGGTGCAGAAACAGGCAGAGAACCACTAGAATGGGATTGGCATTTTTTTTTAAATGGTTTCCATCTAAGTCTGGGCAATAGAACACTGAACACAGATATAATGAACCTGAAATGCACCACGGTTACTCCAAATTAAAATACGCCACCGGTGACTTCCTTATTAGGCAGGCCAAATAAATGTTTAAAGACATTTTTCTATTACTGGGCTAGCATGATACATTTCACTCCTGGGTGGGGCTCAGTGTGAAGTAAATTATGCAGCAGACGCTGACCTCTCTCTACTTGCCACGCATCAGCTCTGCAGGGGCAGACCGAAATGCAGATTACAAGCTACACACAGCAGTCAACTGGTAAACGACCAGTCCCACTTACACATGACGGGAGAGTTAGTGGGGTTGATGTGGGTTATGGGACATTACTGCTGTGTACAGGGCAAGCAAGACAGTAGGAGACAGCAACAGCAGTATGCTGTGAATCGGAAAGTAACAATCCTTTTGCTGTCGTCCATACGCCTGTGTGTTCCACGGCTGCAATTGCTTATTGAAGGGTTAGCTGCATTAATAGGATCTGACGCCACAGCATGTACTGGGCAGAGTGAATTTGCTGGAGGTGCCTGGTAAGATGCTCAGTAGAGAAGTGGTGGAAAGAGCACATTTAAGGCCACTGTCAGACTCTGGGGAAGCCTTCCAAGGTATGTGGCAAAAAAAATAGTTGTCCGGGTCATTTAAACTGGACAGACCCAGGCATGGCCTACACACAGGTTTGTGTCACTACACCTATGGTGGGGGGCGAGAGGGGGTGACTTTTCTATTGAAAGAGTTATGGTACAATCCCCCGAGCGAGGATGCAGTTACACTGGCATAAAGACTCTTATATGAGACAGCTGATATCCGTACAGGAGAGGGAATAAGCAATACCAGCATTAGGCACCCTTATACCCATGTAGCTGCAGCCGCGCGAGGGGCTATACTAGTATAGTTAAAGCAATACGTGTGTGTAGACCAGGGGTCTCAAACACGTGGCCTGCCAAGCTCCCCGCACCCCCGGAGTTATTTCCTGTGGCCCGCCAGGCTCCCCTCTCCCCGCTTCCCCCAGCGCACTGCATCCCCACTCCTCTGCCTACCTAGAGGCGCTTCTGGCCGCCAAACAGCTATTTGGCAGTGCTTAGCGTTTTCCAGAAGGGAGAGGGGAGGAGTGGGGAGCCATGCGCTCGGGGGAGGAAGTGGGGAAGAGGTGGGGCAGAGGCGAGGATTTGGGGAAGAGGTTGAAATGGGGGCAGGGAAGAGGTGGGGCAGAGCCTCATGGAAGGAAGGGGGTGGGACCGGGGTCAGTGATGCAGCCCTCGGGCCAATGTACTAGTCCTCATGTGGTGATTCGAGTTTGAGAACCCTGGTGTAGACAAGGCCTGAGTCCCTGAAGAATCACTGGAGGGAACAATCTTGCCCCAAAGGATGGGCTAGGAGATGAGTTTTTTTTTCCTTCTCCAATTTCTCTGTGAAGAGCTTTAGTATGACACCCTCCACTGTCATCTCTGGCAGCAGAACACGCATCATACATGGATTATCTACCAGTGCACAAGGATATGGCAAGAGCTGGCGGGGACAGCTCAGTGCTCTAGGCATGTTTGGAACAGCACTCCTTGGATTCACAGGTTCAAATCCCAGCAGTGTCCATTTGGCCCTTCCTCCTCGTGAGAGACAAACCCAGTTCCATGGCAGGGCTTTGCCCTCGTTTCTTGGGGAAATTCCCCCTTGCCCCTGTTGTGCAGCGAGCTGGTCAGTGCCCTCCACTCCCAGAGGCGTCTGCCGCGTATGGAAGGCTTGTGCAGCACTTTGGGACACAAGGCAGGGCGACAGCCCTTTCGTGCAGACGTGCCACTCACCACATCGACGGTGCTGAAGACATGGCAGTAGTGGTGGCTGGTCTGCAGGTCCTTGGTGATATAGGCGAACGTGCAGAGATCCTCGGGGTCCTGGGCCGCGCAGGAAATGTTCCGGATTTCGTGCTCGGCGATGACATTCTACCAGAGTTAAACACAGGCAGCCAATTTTGTGGGATATACAGACAGCTGGATTGTCCCACACTCTCTCCTCCTAGGAAATAACAGCCACCCTGTTCAAGCTCAGCAAAACACCTAGCTGAATGCACATAAGAGGCCGTGATAAGGGAATTCAGGTACAATTGAGGGGAGGTCCTGACTGTCCTTTCCAAGTGATCTTAGCGCTTGTAGGAAGGTTATTCTACTTCTCTCCATTCTAACAGACAGGTTGACACAGGAACAGTTGATGCTTCCCACCACAGCAGGACCACATCGCCCAGGGACATTCTTAAATCAACTCAGAGTTTTCACCATGTGTTACTACTACAGTGATTTGAAGATATTTGACAAACGGAGCAGCATATTGCAGACGAAGGGCAAACAGACAGATGGGAGACGCTGGCAGTGAGAGAGGCCCTAGCTGCCCCAGTCCTTGTCCCACATCTTGTCAGAGTCAAAGGGAGGAATTAGCAAGGTAGTTTGGTTTCTCAGGGAGTAGCTCACAGCTAGCCCCAGAAGGCACAGAAAAAAGGGATATGGCATATTGCAATGCCTGTGTCCTAGAAACCAATTCTTAGTCTAATGAGATATGTAACAGCACCACTCAGAGGGGGAAGCAGTATTCCCAGGCCGTGCAGCCGTACAAGTGGTCAGCCAGCAGGGAGCGCTAGCGAAAACGGTTAGATCCTCCCGCACCAGTAATGCTGTGTTCTTCTACAGCAGAGTGTTTCAGAGTCCAGCACGGACAGTTAGTGCCTCAAAACATCCCCATGTGATAGGCTGGACTTAATCTTAGTTTACAGAGAAGGAAACCCAGGCAGAGAGATTAAATATTGGTCCAAGGTCAATGGAGCACGTCAGGGATAGGCCTGAGACTAGAACCCAGTGTGACTCCATCCCCTCCTCCAATCACCAGATAACACTGCCTCTGACATGTGGTGCCGGGGAACAGGAAATCCAGCTGGGTTCTCTCTGCCTCCCCCTTCCCCACTGGCAATAAGGATTCCACACGCAGAACAGAGCTGCTGACTACTGATGCAGGAGGCTGATTTGCCTGTGGCCAGGCTGGCTCCACGGGGCTAGCCAGAGCGTACTCTTGTTTGTGGCTGTCTAGTCAGCGGATAGGACAGCTCACATACAGCAGGTGAGTGAGGAGAAAGGTGCGTGTGCTGTCCCATCTGACCGCTAAGCTGAGGGAATTCTAAGCGTACCTTGTTAGAAGCATCTATGAACTTCACCCCTTTGTAAGTGATGGATAATATTATGGTTGGGATCTTCTTCATATGCTCTGTGGATTTCTGCAGAAATAAGAACACACAGATGAACAGGTACAAATTAAACACTTCCTCCTTCAGTGGGACTCCACAGGTCTCATTTGGGTATTACTGGGAGGGATCTGAGTAGCCAGCAGAGTGACAGTCACAGGAGAGTGTGGAGCTCTCGGCGTGAGTTTTTGCATGGTGCTCCAGACCGGAAGAAGGGCCCAGTTTGGTACCACTGTACCCCGTGCACCATGTGCAGCAAAGGCCCCTCTTTCTCAGTGTTTGAAATATGAAGGGGGGGAGGGACAATTTGGTGACATGCAGCCTGAGAGGAACAAACATTTCACCCCAAGGCTTTCACCAGCCGTGCTAACAGCACCATTTCCATGCACTGGGCCGGCCTTCCTCCTGAGCAGCCACTTCAGCCCTGCACAGAGGGAGACTCCATGTGCAACCTCAGTCACCACAAGCTTCACACTCAACACCATCCATGCTTCTCCAGGCCGCCACCCACCTACCCTCATCTTTGCACAGGCATCCTGCGTCGACTCCGTCCCTCGCAGGTCTTTGATTAACATGGAGCCCAGATACTATTGGAAACAAGGAGAGGAAAGGATGCTGCAGTTAACTGGCTTCATTGAGCTTGGAAGCCTCAAAAGCCGCTCCTGCCCCCAAAGCAACGTACAGCAAACTCTGCTGAAAAATCCGTTTCCCCACCCCCTCGAAGGTGGAAGGGTCACATGCAGGTCTCACTCCCCTTCTTTACACCCTCCAGCAGTATTCTGGTTGTAGTCCCCATCCTCCCAGCTCAGCCGACTTGTCTGGACTCCTCCCAGAGCCAGTCACGGCTATAGACTAATGGCTAGCGCCCGCTCCCTCCAAGGCACTAACCACAGGGCTCTGCACAGCAGTCCTAGCTAAGCCCAGGGATGGAAACCAGTGACTGAGCCAGGGCTCCCCCAGGAGGAGCGTGCACACTCCACCGGGTTGGCAGAAAGGATCCTCACTACAAGTGCCATGGTGAAAAGGGGGCTGCAGAACTCCAGTGAGGGTGAGCGTAACCCTCCTGCATGGTGAGAACTGAGCACAAACTCCAGAGGCTTCCCTGAAATCCACTTACGTTGGCCTCGTACCCGCAGGACTCGAAGATGAGCTTCTCAGGCTGGTGCTGCCAATTCTGAACAGGCGCATACGGCGCAGCGAGACTCGGGGGCCTGAGAGTCAGTCTGGACTCACGATGCTCCTCCTGAGGGGACAAGCACAAGCGTAAAAGCCTCAGCGGACCCAGCCAGACATCTAGTTCTGACGCACGCAGCAAGCGAGACAGGAAGCCCCGGGGGAGAGTGTCTAACCAACACCAACGTGCTTCAAACAGGCACAGTGATATGGTGGCTTACGAAGGTGGAAGGGCCCAGTGGCCATTCCCTGCTCTGCTCAGGCTCGATTTTCAGTGCCCAGCAAGAGCAACCAACCAACCAACTAGGGGAATTCTTCAGAAGGTGTAGGACAGCCAGCGTGCGCCTCACTGTTCTCATCCCCCGCAGCCATCTGCTGTTTCATAATAGCTCCCATGGTCCCCCAGACACCAGAGCACAAGGAAAAATGCACCCCAGGAAAAGCAAGCCCTACGTGCACGGAGTGGTCATGTCCCCACTTTACAGATGGGAGATGACGCTGAGAGAGGGGAAGTGATTTGCTCAATGCCACAGAGCAGGTCAGTTCAGAGCCAGGAATAGAACCCAGCTGCGTCCCCTTCGCACTCTGAACACCCTTCATCTAGCAGTCTTAAGAGTGCTTCACTAACCCCGTTTGGGGCACACAGTTGTGTCTCCCAGCCACACCGCCGGGGAGGTACACAGGCTCCTGTGCAGAGGAACCCACAAGAAACAAGCTCGCTCTGACCTGTGCTTTGTATCTGTCAGCTCTGGGGTGAGAAGCAGCATCATGGCCACTGTCATGTCGCCTCTTCCCAGTATCCCCCAAAGGCAGCAAGAGCTCCGCAGACCTCCCTGTGTAGGAGTCAGTCTGGCTCAGCAGTGAGGAAGTCTGGGACATCAGATCCTGGCACTGGAGGAAGAGACAGACACAGACCTAAAGACAACTGGCCAGAGTAGGCACATTCCACAATCCCTGCCTGCTTGTGACAGCAGTCGCTTTGTGTTTTTAAATAGCACTTCTCCTCCTGGGACCAACTTTGCCAATGAAGAGCATGGAGGCCAGAGCTGGGAGTGCTGCTGGTTTGACTAACCCCCTTCTAAAGCTACCTGTGGTTCGGAAGAGGAAAAGCAGTACAACGGAGGCAGCAAACACAGGGTCTTCCCTGTAGAAGTCACCTGCATTGGTCTGACCTGGCCCTGCCCTAAGGAACATGGGAAATCTCACAGGTGCTATAAGCCAGAGTCCAGCCATTTTAGGGGTACACCAGACATATACTGTGGGAATGGGCAGTTAATTGATTTTGATACCAAACCCCTAGACAATTCATTAACCCACCTATGTATGCAGGGCGCTTCCCCAGCCACCGCTAAGACTATTGATTTAAAGTCAAGGATGGCCTAAAAGGTGGCCAACTTCTGGCAGCTGTCCAGGGTGCTGTGCAGAGACTAGGGGTGGCTTGCTCAAAGGCAAGTGCAAACCAGTCAAATTCCAGACCAAAGCCACAAAGGATATTCAGCTTGGATGAAGGTAGCCCCTTCTTTCCAGGGGAGAAGTCTGGCACTGCAAACCCTACCTTGACAATGCCTGCACAAAGGGCGTGCAAGACCCTAGAGTTAATGGAACCTGTGACTTCTGGCCCGATCTACTCTCCCCTAAAACAATTTCCTTTGCTGTCTTCTGCGAAAGGCATCAGATCTCCAGACAGGTTCTCTCCTCAGCCACCCCACAATTACCCCAGGACTATCTCAAGTTCTAACATGGCCCCCATTGCTGCACTTTGCCACCTTTACTGCGTGTTTATTCTCACTAGAGGTTAGACATCCGTGGACTGACTTTTGGCCAGGATCAGCCTCGGGTCAAAGCACTAAAAAGACTGAGGCCCTAGAAAGCATAGTGGAAAGAGATCAATCCGAATGCCTTACAACGGCTGGCTATAATTGCAAGGAAGAGAGAGTCACCCTGGTACGTGCCGATCCAGGGTCCAGAAGACAATGCAGGGAACTCAAGCTGGTGCTTTTGGGAGCTCACAGCTGCAACACCCATTAGTTCCATTCAACATCCTTGCTTAATTTTCCATTGACATCCTTCCGTTCTGCAATGCCAGAATCAGGCTTTAGGAACTCGACAGCTGTAGCATCAGGAAATGTCACAAATGGCCCCATTCTCTTCTACCTCCTCCCTACCCGGCATTTCAATCAGCTGACACTCTGCCAAGGTGCATCTTTCTATTCCTTCAGTCCTGTCCATCTCAAGAGAATGTTTCAGAGAATCTTGGATTCTCAGCTGGCTGCTTTCCATCTGGGCATCTGCTATCTACAAAGCCTGTGATTCAACGCTAGTGGAAGGTACAGGATTCAGCGCCATGGGGACCAGAGTCCTCTCTGTATCCAACCAAGTACAGGTTGAAATTACAAGACAGAGCTACACCCCTCCTCCCTGCCAGGCATTACATCCCCAGGCTGAAGGAACCAGCTCTGGGGGAGGGAAGGGGTCCGAGGAGAGGGAACTCAACCTCATGTTCAGTTCTTGACCTAAGAACACTGGCCCTCTACTGCCAAATGTGATGGAGGGTTTTGCGCTATGGATGCTTTCCACAAGGAACTGGACTGAGACCCAAGCAAATTCCACCCAGACCTAACAGCCATCAGAGGGCACCAACCTGGGCTGGAATAGAACCAGTGACCCAGAGCAGAAAGGATCCAGGACACAGGAGTCCTCCCTGTTTGGTGTTTAGAAGAAGTGTTCCAAGAAAGCGGTGAGGTCCTGGGCTTGTGCCCACAGCCATGTATTGCCATGGACACCTTGGGAAGGCACAAACTGCGAGTCTACCCAACATGCCAAGCCCTCTACCCCCAAGGCCAAAACTCGTGTGTGTCTAGAAAGCACACACCTGGCACCAAAGCCCAGTCAGAAGCCAGAACTGCTGCACTTTCCTGACTGTGCCCCTTGGACAAGGGGGCTCTAGCTCCTCTCAGCCCTCCTCAGCCACACATATATGAGGGGCACTACTTCTACAAGCCCCCCTCAGGCTTCTGCTGCACTTGTCAGGCCATTTAGAGAGGCAATGCAGCCCAGAGCAGCAACCTCTGCACGGGCCATTCATCTGGAAGTGCTGTTCGAACTAACTGCTACAAACACTGCATGGAAGTGGGACGGAGGGGAAGTGCGTCCCAGTGACAGAGCTGACGCTGCGGATGTACTGGTGCTTCTGATTAAAAATGCACTGGCTGCGAACTTTGCCTTAACCAGGGCTCCTGTTTGAACTCCATCAGCTCTTCCAAGCTTGTACTTATTTCTCAGACCTTAAAAAGCAATGAAGTTCAACCCGATGCAAATGGCTACAATCCTGCTTACAGCCAGTCTCAGGCTTGGAACCTGCATGAACAGCATAGCGTGTGAAGTATTCCAGGATGTAGAACTTGTGTTCCCAGTAAATCCAGATTGATCAAGTCAGCTCTGCAGCCCAATGGGCTGAGGCCCTGAACCTAATCAGAAGCTGTCAATTTTTCTGCAGTACTTGAAACTCAGGGCAAAAGGAAGGACTCCAACTGACGTGAGGTACAGAGCAATGGTGGAGACTCAATGCTAGCGGCTTTAAGAGTGATTCCTACTGCTCAACATGAAAGATGGCAGAAGGGATGGCAAAAGGTTTGCTTTGAAGGTAGGGCAATCTGTCAGTCATTCCCACTGGGTGCTGCGGGAATCTCTGATTTGCAACACTGAAGATGTTGTGCACGCCCCAGTTGTTAATCCCTTAACTAGCTGTATGTGAGAAGCTGAGAATCGCTAAACTCATTTCACGTGTAGGCTACTCTGACACTGCTGGGCCACAACAGTTACGTGCTTCCAGGGGGCGTCGCAATTCTACCATGGGAAAGGAACCTGCACAGATACCCTCCCAAAGCTAGCCCAGTGGGCAGACAGCCTGACTGTCAAGAGTGCCCACCACATGTAACTCCTTGAACATCCAGAAGTCGCTGGGAGATGCAAGCGTCCAGCACCTTTGAAAGTCAGGCCTATAGCCCCGAGAAACCCAAAACAAACCAAGGAGGCAGGTATCGGGTTCCCAATGGTAAAAACTACATGTGGATCCTGCCTGAAAGCCATAATGGCGCGAACTCAGTTGAGCGATGCAGATCATTCAGGTGTTTATGACAGTTCTCATACACAAGTAGCTTCATTAAGAGTATACTGTGGCAGGAAATCAGCATATACCAATCGACCGACTACAAAAGTGATCCTCAGATGGGGCCATAAAGGGCCGTTTCCCTCACCACATGCTCCTTGTCACAGTTTAACTTACTAGGTAGGCATCGGAGCCGAGAGACTGCACCTGTTGGGACTTTCCCTGACATACACAGGAAACCCAACGATTAAGGGACCTGACTGGCTAGGTGCTGAGTGCCTTCAACTCCCACTTACTTCAGCAGCAGGATCATGCCCCAGCGCTATGCACTCTGCTTGGACACAGGGGTTCAGTGAATGGAGAAAGGCAACTGGCCCAACAAGTCAGCTCTTCAGATTTCTCCTAAACCTTCTTCTTAAACTATGGGCCTGATCCTGAGAGTTGCCTTGCATTTTCAGCTTCCAGTGACTGCAGTAGGAGCGGAGGGCACTCAGCACTTGGCATGAGCAGGACCGGTATTAAGTATACATTATTTTCAGTAGTTTGTTTTCCATGGCAGAGAAAAAGGGAATAGGAATCACGTACTTCTCCTAAGGGTCAGTTCTTCACCGCACAAATGGAAGAGCAGCTGAAGTGACCAACTCATAAACCCTGACATCACCACTAAATCAGCTGGAATGGGTGCTCTAAACCAATAGCAACATTTCTGTGTGTGGGGCCTGAGTTGGAAGAGAGTGGTTCGTGAATCTCAGATCAACACATGCAGCTGAATGCAAGTTGCAGCTCCCACATGCTCTCCCCGTGCTCTAGCTTTGGGATCAGTTCTGTACCAGGAAGGTTGTTTTTTCACACTAGGCTTTTATATTTCTGAAAACACAGTCAGCCAAAAGAGTAACGGGAATTAGAGCCATGGCTCAGTGCTTTGACTGATAACAGACACAGTGGGGCTAAGCTGCCTGGCTACGATCCAGATCTGAAGTTCTCAGTGTGTTCAGAGTGGGAGTGTTTGGATCTGTATCATTCCAAGTAACAAAACAACAAATATGCACCCACTTGGAGGAGTAGTGCTTATCTTAAATGCTCTCTCTCCCTTTACACAAAGCCAGAGGTGCTGCTGTCTCAACCACCCAACCGCAAGGTCGAATTTTTGCCCCAAAGTAGCCAGTGGAAAATAATTCAGAAGGGCAATTCAATTGACATTTGAGAGCTAGAAGGAACATCCAGCCCTTGTCTGAGCATCTCCAGTGGGTCAAAGTTCCCATCAAGGCATTTTGCTTTTTATAATGAAGGTTAAAGTGCCTAAGTTCGAAAACTACTTTTTAAAAAATTGATGCACGTCTCTGAAACCACTCTGGAAATTTACTACCCACAGTAAATATTTCAGACAAGTTAACTTATAAAATATTGACACAAAGGAAGGTTATTTTTGTGGCACCTTTTAACTGACTCTCCTAGGAGAATTTCTAGTGCTTTCAAGAGAGAACGAGGCTCTGAGAGAAAGGACAAGTATATTCTCGCTTTTCCATCTGTGCCCGGATTCCCATCTGGAAATCTTTTGTAGCACCTGAGCTCTCAGCGAACACATTCCCCTGGTCTCAGATCCCCAGAGGTGTTTATTGTTCATCAAAAAGGAGATGATTCCTGAGGCAGACTTGATTTTAGTTTCTTAAAAAGGAAGAGGGGGATGAGAGGAGAAGGGAGGCAAGCCAAGGCGAGCCGGCGCAGAAGAAAACATCCTGGCAGCCACAGATTGTGCTCCATGCAGACATATCAATCAGGCAGCCAGCAACACAAACAATGACTCACCCTCAGCTGCGAGAACCGTGGTGGTTTCTGGGGTGGCTCCTCATACGGTCTGTCTGCCAAGGAGGCAATAATTCGCTTCCGATGGCCAAGCAGATTCACCTTCAGCACCTGCAGGCAAAGGGGAAAGTTAGCTCAATTCAAGGAGGGTGGGCAACGATTTCGGTATCCCCCTGAGCATGTCGTGCAGTTTTGTATCTTCTTCTAGTCAAACTAATAGCTGCCAGGTTTTGACTGAGACTGGGAATTGCCCCACTGCCAGGCCTCCCCTCGTCACTGTGTTTGCTGATACTGTTCAGCATCTCTGCTGTACAGCTTCGTGTCATTTGTTGTCAGTTTCATCCCAAAGCAGACAAATTTTGTACAGCATGAAATATACTCCTCCCCCTAATTCAGCGCATAGACACAGCTCCTCATTGGAAAGCTGCTGCGTAAAGAGGACCTAATCCATCAGCCCCCCTGCACCACCTTGTGAGATCGGTCAGCATTAACCCCAGGTAACAGCTGGGGAAACCAAGGCACACATGGGATAACTGACGCAGCCGAAGTTACACACAAGTTATCATCACGGTTGAGATCAGAGCAGAGCTGTTGATTTTCAACCCCAAACTTAAGCCACTAGATCATGCTGCCTAGTACCCCAACCACATACAAATAACCATTGTTTACTTTTGCAGGGTGCAAACCCTAAAGAACAATCACTGAGCGGACAGGTTACGTTTTAATTAGACAAACACAAAGGACTGTTTGGGTACCCTCTCAGTCACACCAAAGAACGGTTCTACGTATTCACAGGCTCTCCCTGAGTTAAGACATACTCATATCTTCCCTTTCACCGACGCCAACTTCACCTCCCGGTGGAACCGGGCTGTTCTAAATCCCAAGCTCACCAGTTGGTGGGAACCATTGGTCGGTTTATTCCACAACGAGACAGCACACCATGCTCACAAGAGTGACCCTGCTGCCTCCGAGTTGGCATGTTTCGTTCCCTTCAAACAGCAACAGTTCTGGTGCCGAGGGCCACACCATCGGGATTTGGAATGAAGGTGCTGGGGCACGGAATCGTCCTACACTGGCACTGATTCTCCTTGCACCTTCGTAGGCGAAGAGTGCTGCACCATTGTTGCACTGAGTCGAAGAAACCTCTCTGCAAGTCGTACCCGTCTGGAGGGAACCTGTGCAGGGTTAATAGCAAAGGCAATGGAAAGCCAGTACCTACATTTACTATTTCAAGCTCCCAGAGATTTTTCACAGTATCAATAGAGCTGTAGCCACTCGACAGGAAGGACTGAATGTAGTCCTGCAGCCCCAAAGAGTCAAGCCAAGCAGGAACCGAAGGCTGGCTGTTCCCATCGCAACCCAGAGATTTCACCTAAAAATGGGCAAGAGAAGAAAGGGTTAAAAAGCCTCTGGGGATCCCAAACAGCTCAGATTCCAAAACCCACAATGGCTGCAATTAAACACCATGTAATTAAAGAATTATAACGGGGGATTTGTACAGTGACTTCCACATGAAGATCTCTAAGCATTTTGTAAGACCCGAGTAGATCTCAACCCTGGGGCCAGGTAAGCGTTACTCCCATTAACAGGCGGACAAGCAAGGCACCAAGGTTCACAGACATGCCCAAGGATGCACAGTGAGAAAATTGGGAAAGAATCCAGGAATCCCAACTCCGAGTCCCGAGCTGTGCTCACTGGATAGCATTCCCTCCCTTCTGCATTTACCCTTTAAAGCACAAAACCGCACAGCGGCCCAGGGGGAATACGTTCAATATTCAAGTTGTAAGTGTCTTTAGAATGTAGCGAACGCCAATGCCAGTCAGTTACATATTTGGCTGTGTACTTTGGGCGGAGCAGGACAGTCGCGAGAGCACAGCTTTCCTGTCCCACCCCTGGCTCCAGCCTGAGAAGCTGATTTTTCCTGCCAAAGATGACCTTAAGGTCTGTGCACTTCAGAAGTAATTGGGCAGCTGGGTCCAGCCGCGGGGGAGAGGGAGGGGGGCGGCACAATCCAGCACATGTGCACACTTGGAAAAGACTGCCAGAAAAAGGAGACCCAGGGGACTGTTCCCAATACCAGAGGCTTGGAGAAAAATCTTTTGTTGGTCAATTTAATGCTCAGAGAAGTGGCTGTATTAAATAGCCCTGGAGGATGGAGTCCCTCGATTATCAGGTGATAGACAGCCGAAGGGCAGGCCCTCTCCTGGCTTCCCCATTGAAAAACGTTAGTCCTGACTGGGACGTGCACAGCAGAACTGAGTGTCATCTCCACGGCCCGTTCAGCCCTCAGCATCGCTATTGAAAGCATCATAAAGGCAGTAGGAAGTGCCAAAAGTGCTGGTGGTTTGATGATGTGACAACTCTCCACTAGCAACTAGACAAACCCCCTCTGAGCCCACTCCTGAAGTCACTTCACAGCAATGACAAGGGACTAGTGTGACGATCCAGCAGCTTCAGCGCCAATTCCAAACCCTGCTCCAAAGTAACTGGAGACGGGAACTGGCTGGTGGAAGAGGCGGGAACGTCCTCATCTATTTACAACGGTGGTTCACATCACACCCATCTCGCAGCTGACCAAGTCCGTCTCCCCTTTGTGACCGTGCCCCAGAAAGCATGTCAGAGAAGACTGCTAAGTTCTCCCTTCAACTCTCGGGCATATTTTCTTCTGACAAATGGAGCTGGAGGGTCGCTCCACTGAACACATGCCATTTATTTCATTTATGCACTAGCGGGAGGCACCCTGCGGCTCGCAGCCTAGATGACACTCTGTTCCAAGTGCCTGAAATAGCCTCCTTACACGCCGCTGGCACAGATAAGGTAGCATCCAATTTCGCAACACAGCCCCTGGCAGAGGCCTGAGAAATCAGGTGCAAGAGGAAGACTGCCTTGTTTCAGCACTTGCGCTATGTTAGCGTATTAGTGCTAATTCAAGCTGGGTCACAGGACTGCTGGCTCTAACTGGAAGTGTTGACATGAGGTTATATCGGGCACTTGCTGAGTGTGCGAGAGAAGGGTGGCAGGAAAACTGAGGGCAGCTGTTACCCTTCTTAGGTTTCACTGACCATAACAAATCCCCAAGCAATTAGACTTCAACGCTGCTGGAGAAACCTTTGGAAGAGCCGAAAGCTGAGCGAAGTTGATCATGCTCCTGTCTACATTTGCTGGTTGGGGCTCCGGCTGCAAGTGGCAGCACCCCAAAACCAGGACGCTCAGAAAGCCATCTCTGGAATATCAGTGACCAGACTAGTACTTCCTGCTGGGGCGATGCCTGGTACATCCCTAGCATTAGGGGACTATGCTTGAGTCTTTAATGCAAGCTCTCCACAAGCCGTGTTGTTCTTGCACCGTATGAACACAGAGAGCAGCTCTCAGCGACCAGCGAGAGAAGCAAAGGTACCCCCAGTGAAGCGTGGTGCCCCCTGACGTGCCTGCCTAGCCCGCAGGATTCTCTGCTGCAGTTCTCAGGAGCCTGGTGTCCTGGAGCCAGCACTCAGCCCTGTAAGCCACATCCTTCTGGGGGCTCCTTGCAGTCCAGACGCACCAATTCATGCCCAGTCAGCTCAGCAGAAAAAGCAGCCCCTGCTTCTCCACAAGCTTAAAACCCAAGTCCTGGCCCCCTCTAGCCATTCTCCTCTCTGGGGTGGGATGCTCTATTGATGCAGTCATAAGCCCTCTTCTCAATGGCACTTCCCAGAGAGCAGCTTTCCAAATAGCCAAGGACTGTATCTACAGATGGACAGCTGAGGTTACATGCTTTATTTTCTGCACTGTGGCCCTCCACACCACAGCCATGCAGTTTGAGAGTTCCTGGCTCCACCAGCCCGCTCCCCACCCGTGCTGCAGCAACTAATACAATTGTCACCTTCGGAAGGGGACGTGCGGCCTGGAGAAGTTTCCTGCGGTGCTGCGGGTCGCTAATCCCGATCTCCCGAAGGTCCTGATCTTCCATTATGTTACTGCCCTGTGGAAACAGAACGAGAGACGGACATGGGAGCAGAGTGCAGCAGCAGCAGGATCAGTTGCTGGAGTAGGAACTGTGTGTGTTATAGCCGCCTTCCTCCACGCCATACACACACCCTTCCTACTCTGCTCCCAGGTGAAAAAAGGGAGGCCGCTCTGCAGAAAACCCCTGTTCTTGCTCTGGACCAGGGGAATATGCATGAAGCTTCACAGGAATGACTCCACCAGGGGGGCAGAACAATAAAATGCACTAACTAAGCACACTTCATCTCTCACCCCTTCACCCCATGGAGCCACCTGACAACATCTGCAGGTTTCAATTGGATTTACATAAGGTCTCTCTCCCTGGCTAATACCCGTGAGATTCTGTAGCAGCTGGCACTCAAAAGCCTTGGTGTAGCTCTCTAGTGCCCTCCCAGGATGCCCCCACGAGGAACGGAGAATTCCACAGACAGCTTCCCCTCCAGTGGGTTTCTCAGCTTCACATACCTACCATGGCGCCCACCACCTGCCGTAAGCAGACAGCCTAGGCAGAAGTGAAACAAGTCACCAGGTGTACTGATGGGTTAATTCTGGAGTGTGCAGTGTGCTTGCTGAAGCAATTAAGGAATGAATGTAGCTACTCCCTCCTTTCTCTCACTCAGTCTGTTCCATGGTATCTCTTTGCAGCCAATAAATTTTGGGACACTGATATAAGGGACCTTCCTCTTTCCTATGTAGATGCTTTAATCAACCATTCCTTTGATCATGGTTTAGCCATTCAAATCTCCCCACTGCACAAACAATCCCTTTTGCATATAAACAGAACCGCTGCATGATGCTCATCTCTGCCTAGGCTCCCTTGAGAGCCAGAGAGAATAAATTGAATTTATTTTAGTGAGAGCTGGAGATCCAGGGAAGGTCAGTATCTCTGTAATCTATCATCTGTCTCCATGGAGACAGAGGCAACCCACCCCTCTCCAGTGCAGAGGCTTTCATCATTAGCTGCTGCTTTACAAAGCTCATTATCTCGGTGTGAAGCGGGAATGAGAACACATGCAGTCTGCGCTTCCTTCACTGATCAGAGACTACACGCCTGTCAGTATCCAGTTAGATCTGCACCATGCAGATGTAAGACCAGATGCGTAGCCCCCATCAGTGAAATAGCCATACCATAACAGCTACTTGACTGTCCATATCCAGTTAACACCACTGACCCGTATTGCAATAGTGCCTAAATGCCCCAATCAAAGTCAGTTCCCCATTACGCTAGGTGCTGTACACCAACATATACCTGGAGAGAGTCCAACTTCAGCTGCAGACATGTCCTCCCCATTCCTGAGCTGGCCACAGATTAAAGGTGAACTGCGAGGTCTTGGCTATTGTGGAGTTCATTTTTATAAAAGAAATCTTGGCTGCAGTGTCACAAAGTATTCCATGCAGTGTCCCATGACAAGAGGGGTCCACACAGTGCAGGGAACATTAAGGGAAAGGGGGACTGAAAAGTCTAGTCAAAGCAGTAGAATTAAAAAATAATTTAGAGCCTCTTCCTTCTCTCATCCTTTAGGGGGAACTATTTTCACAGTGGAAGCATACGTGGCATAGCACCACCATTTAAAAAAATTAAACACAAAACGTAAATGTAGCGAGTCGCTCAGCGCAGGGGCGTATTACAGGTTACAGGCGCTGATGGCACTCAGCCCTTCAACGCATCCGTAGCGTACGGCAATACCCTACAAGTGTACGCTCTGGGAGGGGGTATCAAAAACCCTCTCCCCCCCATTAGTCTACAGCATATTTTGGGGCCCGTAGGGTATCGGTGAGTGCACACGCACAGGCAGACTTCTCCAGGGCAGAGCTGACTCATCTTTGGGATGATCCCTTTAAAAACTAAATTCACCAAACACCTTTTAAGCAGCTGCCACGCATGAATACCTGGGAGCCGAGTGACTGGTGGCTAGCTCATGGCACTGGCCAGAGTGTTTTCCTCACACAGGACATGGCAGCAGTTATTGGTCCTGCATGACGAAGACTACCAGCCCCCTCCCCACATACCCGCTCATGACAGCGGAGAGTACTGACCACTGCAGGAGCGCCCCCAGCCTTGGCTTTGCCCAGCACAAAGTGAAGCAGGCCTTACCCTTAAAAGAGGAGCTATTCCTTTCAATAGGGAGATCAGCTTAAAGGAACAGAGGTAACGCTTTGAAGAGCATGCACATACAATGTATTTAGGAGCACTGCCCTCAAGTCAGGCTGCAGAGAATTATTTAATTAAAAACAATGGTGGCAGATTAAGTCAGCGAATGACTGGAAAACAGGGCTCCCCGGTTCAGCATTTGCAGTACAGGAGTCAGAAGGGCAGATGAACACCCTCCCCGCTCCATCTACAGCAGAGAGAAAGCAGAAAAGCTTAAGGAAATGCAGGCACAGCAGGTCTCTGCAGAAGAGAGTCTGAAGCTGATAGCCACAGTATCAGAGCACTCGTGTGTGAGCGCTGTTTAAAACAGTGGAAAGAGCTTGGTCCAAAGAGCCTCTAGCTTACCAGGGCCAATCTTTCCATGCTTTTCAAAAGGTTACTTTTTAAAGGCATTGAGGAATTCAGCTCTATGGTACCAGCTGCTGCTCCCAATCTCATGCCTGCCTTTGTGGGATTTCACCTCAGAAAACCAGCAACGGTACAGCAGGCGCGCGAAGGAGTAGTGAGCTGTCAGTGTATGCAAGCTTTTCCTTTTCAAAGCTAGCTACCCTTTGCAAACTGACTCAGCAACACGGGCTCAGTGGAGCACTTTGGTTTGATTGTTTGGTAACGGAGAACACAATAAGAAGCATTACTGGAAACCCTTCAAAAGGCTACAGACATGCTGGCTTCTGTGTCACAAACAGCTGTCTTGTAAAACACACACAAGCCTGTCAAAAGGAAAGAAAGGCCCTTCGTGAATTTAAACTCCTACAGTCTCCACTGGGACACAAAAGCAGCAACGGGGTGGGATACAATAAAAGTTCTATGAGAATAGTAGGCTGGGGAGCCATATAATTTGCACCAGCTAGGGGAATTGAGAGGGAAACAAGGCTAAGTATTAGCAGGGTTAGAGACCTCTTAGGGCAGTCCAGTTTTGCTCTCATGGGCAGCAGTTACACCCAGCTTTGTGAACAGCTACGGCCTACAAATAGAACGCACCCAACGCTGTTCCCACTCACATGGGGGGTGAGATTATGTGCAGTGTCTCAGAGGGGGGAAGTGGGAAGCTGAGGGATCTTTAAGCCACCTTTGCACCTGTCTGAGCTGGGCTGGAGCAGCCTCCCGGTGCTGTCTGGAATCTCCACACCCAGAAATGGGGCCTTTAGGGCCCTTTGCATGGCATCAAAGGACGGGAGCACGGCTGAAGATCTCTTTGGGTTTCTCAAAGCTTACGGAGGCACAGAGGAGGTCAGTTGGCTTGCCTGAGTTCACACAGCAAGCTGGTGTCAGAGCCAGGATTCAAACTCAGTCCTCTCTAGCCCAACACTGGGGAAAGACCCTTTACTTCGGCCGTCAAGAATTCAGTGCCACTGTTGCAAACTGCATGCATGCACATGTGCACGCGCGCACACACTCTCCAGGACATGGTTTACAGGACACCAAACCTTTTCCAAGTGACATTAACTCAAGCAGCAGGAAGAGCTATTTGGGCCCGAATGAATGAAACAAAGTGTGATGGCTGCACTTGTTTTGTTTTAATGTAGACGCAGACCTTATTTACATTTTGAATCATGCTCATTTCAAAAGACAGACCCCATTTCCTGTCTCTCAACAGCTGTCTAAGCACAGGGCTGGTAGCAAATAGTTCTGCTGTGAACACTTGCCTTATGCAGAAGATTCACAAGCGAGAGCCAAGCCCGAGAGGCAGTGGACTTGTCCCCTCTTGCTGGAGCAGGCTTAGGAAAGTTGGGCTGGCCCTCAAGCCAAGCATGAGCACAAAACCGAATGTTTTATGAACCGAGCTGGTTTCTCCTCACCATCTCTCATTTTTATGTGTTGCATTAAAATCCCACAGGGTCAATCTGCATATTAAGGGGACTTAACAAATAGAGAGAGTAACAGCTGCCAATCAATCATTATGGTCTTTCCTGTAAGTGATCCGCAGCTTACAGGCGTGTCCTTTAAACCCAGCCAGATTCCATCTCTAATAAAAGAAAATCTGCCATTAAAGGAAATTATTAAACACAAATGCTAAAAAAAAATCTTTTAACCCTTTGCAAACCAAATGAATGAGCTGCTCCTCTTCAGTCTCCCAACTGTCCAAGGTAATGCGTTATCCACAGGGAAACCAGGAACATTCTGTCAAGATACACAGCTGATGCCTTCAGGTTCACCTGCTTGACCTTCCCCCAATTCCTTTCCATGGTTTCTAATCCATCTGTGCTCATGTCTCCGTCTCAGCTTGTGCCCTGCCTTCTCCTGTGCTGATCTGTACAATCCTTCTGCTGCTTCACTCTCCCCTGAAAAGTCCATCCCACCAACCCAGGCTCACTCCCTACATACAAGCCCTCCAAGCACCTCTGCAGAAAGTCCTGTGACCGCACTTCCTCCACTACAAACTTATTCTCCTTACGTTCTGCCACATTCCTTACTGTGTTTCTGTCTTCAGTGTGTCCCATAAGCCTGACAACTTGATCCCAACTAAAACCGTCCCTGAATGAGATTTACCCAAGGACACCAGAGACACAATCAACAAGCTCAGCTGGGACTTCGCTTTTCCCCCTCTGGCATCCTCATCACCTCCTTCCAGGTCACCCACAAAGCTTCTCACTCGCTCCTGAACCCCTTGCCCTCATTCCCTTCCTTTCTCTGTGCCATCTCTCCTTCTCCAGCTCAATTCAGTTTAAGAGGAATCCAGTAAACTTCATGACTAAACCTATCAGGGTTTTGTTTTGTTTTTTGCACAGAGGAAGTCTTGCACAGAAGCAAAACCAGACTCAGTAGTTCACAAGGCAAAAAAGCACTATTTACCCTAAAAACACTGAAACAGTATATTTACAAGGGGCATTTCTAATGTTGGAGACAACCATCTTATTAAAATGTGATGCCATTTCTTATACTAGCTATAGAGAAACCTTATTTACAATCACTATTAAAGTGGGTTGGGAAATTCTTTATCAGAAAAAAACCTGAGGATTAACGTTACTTTTCAGCAATATGAGACACCTTATCCAGGGCTGTCCATCTCCAAAGCACCTCACAATATTCACCATGCTCCTGCCAGGTAGGTAAGCATCACACCCATGTTACAGAAGAGGTTCTTGCACTGCGGTCAGAGGTCAATGGCCTGACTCCCTTTCAGTGAAAGAAGTTTTGCAAGTGACTTGCCAAAGACCACAAGGCAAATGCACATCAGAGCCAGGAGTATGAGCCCCCTCCCTGATCCCAACCCTGTGCTCAACCCATACAGTTAGTTCTTTCGGGGACTGTTCTAGACCCTTACTGGACACATTTGGGAATCATAACTTCCACAAGGCTCCTACTATTCCTATTGCCCACCGAGCGAGTTTCCTCCAGCAGCAGGCTCAGAAATGCCAATTATAATAAAAAACTTCTGGAAAACCCACACTTCAGACTATTCCTGGTAACATGCGCTTCTTACCTCATGAACTTCTCTGGGCTGCGAGAGACAGACAGTTCAATGCTGCACGTGGACCCTAACATGCATGAAAACCTGAATCCTATGGCAGGATAGAACAGGCATGAAAACCTGAATCCTATGGCAGGATAGAACAGGCATGAAAACCTGAATTCTATGGCAGGATAGAGGCCAGCACCTCACCTCCCCCCATTTTCCCAAATGGAACAGGGGAACCCAATCCCTCTATCAGGGAATAGCAGTCACAAATCATTTTCCTCCCAGTACTACAGATGGCTTGTTTAGCAGCTGTCCCGAAAACAAGCATGCTTGCATTAGTGCAGAACTTTGATACAGGACCATGATGTGTCTATGGAAATCTCCCCCCAAGCTTGCTTTTATTACAGAATCACTTCTGTGACTGACAAAGAGCACAAACGGAGCGGACGGGGGAGAGGCTCTGCTATTACAGGGTTTTCCTGGTGCTAAGATACAGGACTGAGAGCCAGGACATCACTTCCCTTGTTCTTGCTTCACTTTCCTCATCTGTACAACAGGGATGAGGATCTGATTCACTGGGGGCAAGGCTCAGCCTAACCTCAATGTCTGAAGTGCTTTGAGCTCCTCCAAAGGAAGTGACAGGTAAGTCCAATGTGAGAGCACTGGAACACCTGAGCAGCATCCCCTTCATATCAAAGCCAACAATGCAATACAAACATTTCCTGGGGTGAGAACATTGGCACAGAAAGGTGGGTGGGGGGTGCATACACACAGCAGTGGGGTTCTGACTATGGGAAGACAAGCCATTGAGGACCCTTTAATCATCTTGACAACTGAAATGGTGTCTTTGGTCTTTTTTCCCCAGCTGCGGGGGGGATAAGCATTATATTTTAGACTCTGGTAGTGCTCCCACCTTGCTAGGTACTTTCTAAACAAAGGAAGATGGACCCTGCCCTGTAGCATACTGTTTAAGGAGATGCTAATTTGTGAACCCTTAGCAATGAGTCACTGATTACGCACCTGACCTGCCTATGGAAGTAAAAGCTTTTGGAGAGGGTCTGCTTCAGTCAAGCTTCATGTATTACACTGTAATTAAACAGCCTGTAAATCTTCAGGTGTCTCATTAAAAGGAAGAACACAAAGTCAAAGACCACATTGTGCCAAGATAGCCTCCCCTGCTGCTTAGCGACCCCAAAGTGAAATGGCAAAAGCGAAGCTGCTGAAAGCTGCCAGAATTTCTCCTCCAACAGGGTGCTCTGCAAGCACTTAACTATCCAGTTTTCACATGCTGTGTCTTACGCACAGTCTGGCCTCATTCCATCCTCCGTCTCCCGCCAATGAAAAGCCTAAGGCAAAAGGAGTTCTGCATCGGACATGTAGCCTCATCCAGATAGCAGAACAGTTTAATGAGTCCCAGCTGCTCAACTAAATTCACACTAACATGGGCTCTGCTTCTGTTAGCAAGCCTGCACTCCAAAGACAGGCCCTGGGTGGCAGGACAGACCGGGTACAGGGAATGCTAACTATTAAAATAGCAAATGAGCAAACATCGTAATTTTGCCAGATTGAACAGGATCCAGCAAACAGAAAAGACAACCTGGTCTAGTCATTACAGGAGTCAAAGCAATTGCCTTGCCTTTAATCTTCATTTGAGCAGAGCCAAGCTCATTTGAGAGGGCACAAGTGAATCTGCATTGTCCAGCCTCTCTACTACTGCTGTTACTGATTTGCTTTCTGCAGAGAGTTACCTGGCTGCTTGACTAGTTCTCTACCCAAGATGCTAGACATCTGCTAACTTACAGAGCAGCACGAATAGTAACAGAGAGCAATGCCTACCCCCAACCTGAGGTTGCTGTACAGCCCCTAGACTTACCCCCTTATGTCACCTTTCTTTAAGAGACATGATAAACCCTGGTGGTGAAATCATTTCCATTAAATTTTAAGATTGAAACGTGACAGAGACTTTATGAACTTAACACTGGGAAAAGATGCTGGATGACTGCCCTGGAGACCTCCATTTATCCTTAGCACAAATAAAGAACAGGTGGCGGCCAAAGCAAGCTTCCTCCACACCATTCCACTAGCATGTTTCAATTCTGACCTGGAAGGAGCTCCCCTAGAGATGACAGGGGAGTTCAGACTCCACAGACCTTGCTAAGACTGCCAAAGGGGAAAATTATTGCTGGCCACAGAGGTGTTTGTGATCTGTTGTGGGTTTTTTTGGTGATTGTTTGCTGAAAATTGAACCGAACTCATCCCACATAGATCACAATGCTACACAGATTGCTGTACCTGAAGCCTATAGCTGCTTTTTGCATACCTACCGTTGGAAAGCTGTGCAACTCCAGGAAAGCTGGTGAGTGCCCAACAAAGAGCACCTGAAGGTGTTTGGAAAGTGCAAATTCTGTTCTGGAGGAAGGCGGTGTGTGATGTCATCTGAAATCTCAACCCTGCCACCTCTGAAGGCCCAGACACTGGGGCTCTGTTCCAGCCGAAGCTGCACTGCCTTCCCCTCTCATCACTCAGTGGGGTAGGGGAGTTGATGCAAGTACACTCAGATCTGAGCACATCTGCCGTGTCCCTTCTGGGCAGCAAAGGGGGCTCAACACAGACTCCCTGCATGGCATCACAACCCGACTCTACAGCTCCAGGACCGCCACACTTTGGTAACAAACCGAAGTGCTCTGTGTAACCCACCAGTCTCTAGTGCAGCAGCAGCAGCTACACACCCAGCAGGAGGATCTGAAAAGCCCCTCTGAGCTCTGCCATCTGAGCTGCTATTTGCTGCTGCTGCCAGGCTCGTAAAAACTGTTCAATTATAGGGTCCATCAGCGTCTTAAAGAGCAGCATTCTGAATGTAACGGAAGTAGCTGAATTTGGAAAGACTGGACAAAGGGAAGCTATTTTGGGGAGCGTGACAAGACTGCAATTCAATTCATAAGGAAATAGCTCGCCCCAGCATCCGTCTGAGGTTAGTGCCATGAAAGCTACACTTTCCAGCCGACTACGGAAGGTGCACATTTAGCCTCACGCAATCACGCTTCACCTGTGCAAACCCATCCAAGCACGGAACTGGAGGCCAAGAACTCAGAGTCGTAAAGTCTGGCTCTGATACAGATGCCCTCTGTGTTCTCAGGGAAGTCGCAGCATCCCCTTGGCCTCTATTCCCCATCTTCAAATGGGAATAGTAGTATATGCCTGCTTCTAAGGAGAGTGGGGAGGTTTTGCGCTTGGAGAATAGAAGTGCTAAGTATTACTACACCTTGCTTGACAGAATAAAATCAGCCTCATCCTTGTTAATGGGCTAATTGACAGCTTGTCCTAGAAACAAGTACACATTTTGATCAGTCAAAATTTGACACAGAAGTTATGTACTTCATGGCTTTTCACCGAAGACCTTCACAGCTTTGAACACAGAGGCCAGCACCATCTGCTATTTTACAAATGGAGGAAAAGAAGTGGAGAGGCTAAGGGCTTGATTTTTACAAGCGTTGAACACTCAATGTCTCCAATTGAAGGCAGCTAGAGGCTCAGCACCTCTGAAAATCAGGCCTCAAATGATTTACTGCAACAAACCAGTGGCAGTATCATGACTAGAACCCAAAAGTTCCAATGTCTACATCTAACCACTAGGACACACTCCTCCTCCATATTTTCTACATCCTGCTTTTCCCTCAACCACTTCCTTTTCCAGTGCATATCTAGAAGTGCTAGTACAGAGAGTCTGACGATATTAAAAGTTTGCCACCAACAATCTGAAGTTAGTGCCACTCATTGCACACAGTGGATTTTGCCAAGCAAAGTGGGTGGACCAAAACTGGCAGTTCAGAGAATACTTACATTCAATTCATTAGTAGCTCTGGGGCCAATAAGCATTAAAAATGCCATTAAAGCAGCAGTTAATTTTTCTCTCCCCTCAATGAAATTGCCTGACGTTGACAACCATGACTAATTCCCTCGGTCACCACTGTAACAATCCAAATGTGTTTGGGGGAAAAATGAAGCATCAATTAAGTGGCTGCATGCTAATTTCAGATTTCTTACAAGGCTCTGTGTATTAGCCATTCTGCAATCAATGCTCTGAATAACCAGGGCTGTGTGTTTCCTTTCCCGTGTGCATCCTGAACTACAGACATCAATAGGGGAAGAAGCAAAGGGAAATAAAACACAGATCAAGTGGTGATAAACTTGTGGCAAGATGGACAGAGAAATGCTTCTCCAACAGTCGTGATTCTGCCACAGGTAGAGTATCCTGAACAATCACCCTTTTCAGCAGGAGTTGATGGGAGCTCTGCACAAGGCAGGATTGGGCCCCGGGACAGCACACCCAGTGATATAGGGTACCCTGTGCTTCAGTAAGATAATACGGAGCACTGTACATCCTCAATTCCCTGATCAATCAATCTAATGCCTTGGGATGGAGCATGGCCTACAATTAATGTCCTGGTGAACAGCCCACAGATACTTCATAAGCGATCTTTATACAGGGATTCAACTTACATTGTAAGCGCTTTGGGGCCAGTCTAGTCTGACCTGTGTTTGTGAAGCACCTAACACAGCGGGGTCACGGCCCAAGACTGGGGGCTCATAAATGCTACCATATAAATAAGAGGTCATGTTTTCACTGGTGTGTGGGTTGTTGGTATAAGAGTGTTTCCCTCACTAAGATCCTTCTCCTGCTCTCCCCGTTTCCAGCACGAGTTCCCATTACACAACTTGCTTCCCTGCAACACCACTCAATTTCTTGGATCAGGTTTATAAAACCCTCACTCAAGATGCTTGCTGTGGCATTGCTTGAGCCACCTTATCCAGTGGCTTGTACAAAGGCTCGTACGGCCCAATGCTGTTGTACAACTATGCCCCAGTGCCATTTCACCAATCAGACATGGGATGAATGAGTCATGCCTCTCCCTCCAGAGGGCAAACTACACACACCATCTAGGAGAAAAGCAAAACTCTTGACTATCCAAGCTGCACTCTCAGAGCTCACTGGAGAGTTGTCAAAAAGATAGCATTTCACAGCATGAATCGAGGCTTGCTCAGACGTTTTTCCGAAGAGCAGTTGTGCAGCATGAAAGGAGGATTCAATTCCACACATCTCCAGACTCATCCAGGCCACCAGAATCAGTCTAGCGACCGAGTTCCTCTCCCTTTTTTTCAAAGCCCTCCACTGACATCTGGTAGGAAGCACCCTGTATTCCCGTTCAGCAAAAACGTGTTCCCGACACATTAGCACTGGTGGAGAATGATAGATAATGCCATAGAACCTGGCTAATCAACTCTTAGGCACCATCTATGCTGTAAAATAAATGAAAACCATTTCAGGTGACAATGCTGCCATCCAGTTGTACAGGGGGAAAAACAACCCTGCTCAGCTCTAGATTACTGCCTAATCTAGAGAATAGCTCTGACACAGACCCCACCTGAGAGCTCAGGCAAAAGACAAAGTCCCACTGGCCTCCATCTTTACATTGGAATTGTTTTTGCTCCATCACAGCAACCAGCAAAAAAACCCAGTTCCTTGAAACAGTTTACAAGATCACATATCGAAAATGGTTTCAGGACAGCAAATTTCACCATGCAGATGGGGTCTTGGAGACTGAATCAAAGACAGATCTCATTATACTGAGTCCTGATCTGCAATGGGGATTTGCCCCTATTACAGCCTTCCATGGCAAGTCCGCAGCATAACTGCCCCAGTACAAACCCACAGAGTAGATTGGCCAAAAACTGATTTGCAACAATGAAGTTCACTCCTGATTGAAACCAGGACAAGCAGCACTAATGAAAATCAACACTAATACGGTTTTACTTGGCGTTTCCACTGATGCAGCTACGCCAATGGCTGTAACTAGCTCAAATCCCCAATACGGGTAAAGTTTTACTGCACATCAAAGCAACAAATGCTTACACACATATGGACTCGCCAGCAGATCACTCAGTGTAGGACTTGCTTGGAATGAACAAGTAACTAAAGTCTTTCCCAGATTGCTTCCATAGAATGACAAGCTTCATAACAAATAGAGAAGACGCTATAGGACAGAGAGCCTCTCAGATCATGTTAAAAGACTGGCAGTTCCCCAATGGGGTGCATGCTGAGCCAGGGAGTTATATGAGCTGAGTGTGCAAAACAGACCTAGAATTCCCAGATTCAGGTGGTCAGGGGTTGGCCATGCTCCAGAGTGATGCATGCTGATCTCAGGCATAGGGGAGGATGTTGGCACTGTCTTCTAGAACCCAAGTAAGTGGATTCTCCAAGTGAAGGAGAGGTGGCTCCGTACAAGCCAGTTCTGGGTCTATCTGACCCTCCCTCAACAGCAGCGAGTGCCCTCTCCAAACAGTGCTGTCTGGAAACCTGGAATGTGTATTCCAAAGTGAACAGAGCCTGGCAGACATATTCAATAAACTTGCATTTCAGCTCTGCTCCGCGCCACTCCATCAAACCAGTGCCTCAGCTCTGCATTCTGCCCACACATACACGAGGAGGAGGAGGAGGAGGAGATGAAAAGACGAAGGCACTTCTGTAATGAAGATCACTGCAGGCTAATCTGATTTGACACTAAAATTACATTTAGTCAAATTAATGTCAGAACTCCGAATTATTTGCAAACACTCTTTTCTTTAATGCCCTTAAATTTCTACTACTTCTCTCCAATTAAAAAAATGGAAGTCAGAGGAGCCCAAGGCACTACATGAGAACAGATTTCTGTTTCCGACGCTGTCTCATTGAATCACGGTTAGGTGCTTTCTACACATTCTCTAGGAATCCAGGCCTGAGCAAAAAGACCAAAGGACCTGAATTCCATTAAGCTCACTTTCTTCATGAGATCCTAATACAGTTGCACTGAAAAACATTCAACCATAGTATAAATGTGCAATGACCAGGAAACGGGAGATGTGCCCCACTGGCTCAGACTGTTAACTTCTCAAGCTGTCTAGCTGCAAATACTCCGTGCTTCAGGGGAAGGAAAAAGCCTTTAAACATACCTGAGAAATGTAAGGGACCTGGCCAATCATGCAGTGCTATACATGGAGGTTAAGGAGGAGGAGATTCCTTCCTGACCTCTGTGATTAGATTCTGCCCTGAAGCATGTGATTTGATTATTCCCTACCATAGCTACAATTACTCGTCAAAAACAACTGTCTGGCTCTTTAAATCTAGCCACACTATTTAACACTGAATGAACCACCAGGAGCTCTCCCATTTTTAAATTTCTATGGGTGGTGTTATATGGTCCACTATCTGGCTCCCCAAATTTGGGATGAGGCAATAGCTTACCTGTAAGCTTTAAGTTAGGCAGCTGTTGAGTTCTTCCGGCTGGTGATTTGTTGGATGTGCACATGGCTCTGGTTCATTAGTACTATAATACAAATGCTGCTTGGCATGCAGGTTTGCCTGGCATTGTATCCTATTTGCAAAGCTACATTTGCGAGGACAAGGTCAGGGCGATACAGCTGAGTTATGCTCAACTAGCAACTGCAATTAGGTTGGATTTATCCATCACACAAATATCAAAACAAAACACACCATATTTTCTCTCTAAGGAAAACATTCCAGTGGGCTAGAAATCAAAGAAGTAGAATTTAAAACTGCAAACTGTTTTATTTTTAAAATCCTTTCCTAGTAAAGCAAGCTGCTCACCAAATCAAAACCCTATAGGAAAAGGAAATGTCACAATTCAACAGCCCCCAGCCAGAAATGCAGCAATGAAGGGAAAGCACAGTGGTTAAGGAAGAGGAGACGGAGGGAAGGCCTTCCTTCTCCTTGAACTAAATGACTCATCCTGAAGAGTAACAGGACAAAGGATCACTGAACATCTTTTACAGCATTGTTCACAGAACTGTTGAAATAGAGCTACTGTAAAAACACTCCCCAGGAAGTGGAATAAGGGATCGTCTCCAGAGACATAACTGTGCTTCAATTTAGTGGCTGTATCATAGCATTTAAGGGAGAACTCGGGCCTCATTCTGGGAAATTAGGCCAAAAGCCATTTCTGAACCTTTCCCCTGCTCCTTCTAGGACCACAGATTAAGTGCAGCTTGAAGTAAGTGATGACACAACACATTACAGCTCAAATATATCATCATGGAACAGGGTTTATAAATTCTAATTCTATAGTATGAGACAATATATTCATGTAAAGTTTAAGAAAAGTTATGTAGACGAGTTCCAATAGTTTATGGATTAGGGACCCAATCTGATGGGGTTCCAGGGGCTTCCGTATAGATTATTTAGGTTAATCTTTCTATCTACCCAATGGGATTCAGTGCTCAGTCTAGAAGATACTATGAGAGATAATTAGTTTTGCAGTTCTCAAACAGTGGATTTGTGTCTCCAGAGATAATATGCTTGTTAACAGCAAAAATGATTTTAAATAAATAATATATAGAGGTGAGAAATAACAGACCTCAACCCTATTGTCCCTCTGCAAATTTGTGTACACAGAGTCACTCCCTTATCTCTCTCTAAAAGAGCAAAGTTTAAAAAAGTTCAATGAATAGACGATTCTTGAGGGCGGAATAGATCTGCACAAGGAGAAGAAGTCTGGAAATAAATGTGAGAAGTGTGGGACAGGCAGTAGAAACAAAAGTGAAACTGTTTGAGCAGCATATTCCAGAAGTCTTGAGGTCTGAGTGCAGCCTTCATTGATTTGAGGTCTACCATACCATTTTGTCTCTAGAAGGGAAAACCTATAATGGCAGCAGGCCGTAAGAGAGACCCAGTTTGGGAATAAGAAGCATTCAAGAAATATATGTTTGCTGATGATGTTTTAAAGAGTCGCTCCAGTGAACTGGTGGAAGTCACTTAAGCACTTGGATTCAGAGACTGTTGAAGTGATAATCTCACTTTTAACAGCAGTGGCTTCTTCTGCCAGTGTAGAAAGAATATTTTCTTCCTTTGGACCAATTTGTTCCAAACTGAAATATCGTTTGGGACCTGAACAAGCAGGAAAGCTTGTTTTTCTTTTCCAGATTACGGACAGGAAAATGAAGGTGAAGGCGATTGAGTTAGCTGCAGAAGCCAATATTTTAAGTTTCTCACGTTGACCTGGCTGACAGAGTCGATTTAATTTGTTTTTTTTTTTTTAATTTCATTTAACTATTTTAGTTAACAATTCTAACAAAAACCTGATTTCAAAAAACTTGAATGTTTAACTAAATACAAAAATTCAGATGCTTGTTTTGTTAAAATATTATGTTTGCTGTTGGAGAAAACAATCCAGAATACATAATGTTGTTCTTTTAGTTAAATAAAACAATTTAAATGTCTGTCTGGTGATGTTCTCCTCCTAATACAGCATGGCAAGAAAATCCTCCAAATATTAATGATTACCTGATGAATTGGAGACAGTTCACCTCTCAATGACTTCAAAAATATCTGCTTCAATTACCTTTGGTAAATGAAATAACCAAACCATCATTTTCTGATATAGCTGTAAAACTAATCTGAAAAGTTTTCAAAATAAATCACTTAAAAATGTATAGCGTGTACCTTCTAAAAATGAAGCCTACATCTATCTCCGAGTTGTGAATATGTAGTAAGTTTATAACAACCAACAAGAATGCACTTTTATGTAGAAATCCATGATTAAATCGAGTCTTCCTGACTAGTGATTTAAATCATGATTTAAATCAAATCCACCCTGTGTTCAGGTGAGAGATTCACTATATCCCATGAAGCGAATGTCATATTCCACCAGCTCTCACCAACATAGGGCTGAGCAGTGGCAGAAGCCAAGCAGCCTCCTGACACAGAAAGCCTGGGTTCTCCACATAGCTATAAGCAGAGGTTTTCCATTCCTAAACCGGAGCCATAAAAGCAGAGCCACTGGTCAAAATCTCTGGTCCTCAGTTGCAGTGCATCACAGCTTTTCACTAAAACGGACTCCATCTTTTCTTTTTATTGGAAAACCTATAAAAGGTTCATGGCTCACATTACAGTTTACTTCTCAAACTGTTGTCTCTATGATAAATCTGGGGGAAAAGAGCTCTCCAAAGACTCCTTTGGAGTTCAACACCACTCTTTAAAAGGCAGAAGTGCACCCTGAGAGGGGAAAAAGTGCTGATTCCCAGACTGACCACCTCCTTTCAGCACACATTGCTTCTCCACTACACTGCTGGAGATGTGATTTTCACAGAGCTGTTACTAGACTGCAGCAATACAGCTGATTGTACATCTGCAGACCAGAGAGGGAGGCTGCCTGGTAGGCTGTGGGTCACCTAACTGATCTCTCTGGTCTTGTGAAAGCAACGTGATTGCTATTCTTGGAAACTCCACAAACTCAGTCTCAACCCCCTGAGCCCTCCTGCCTTCCCAGATTAGATCAGTAACTTCTAATCTAAAAAAATCTATTACATTCGTGGAACACCTTTCTTCCCAAAATGATTGACATGCTACATATTCAGAAATCATTTCACACCCATCCTTGGGGCGAAGCAGATATCTAACAACGCTGCACAGTGGTTTAGAACGGCAGATTAAGAATACCTGAACCAACTGAGTTTTAGGTGAACAGTAATTACCCAAGATGGTATGCAACTAGGACACCTGGGAGGCAACACTGCTCTTCTGAAAAGCATCACAGGAGTTTTGGCAGCCCAAGGTTTTCAGGACCCTGGTTTTTCATTCTAGTCAAAAAATATCCCTGTCACAGCACAGTGGCTGCTGCCACCACAGGGGGTGCTGGTTCAGTACTGATTTAAAGGGAAAGGTGTCACCTACTGAGATGCCAGCTCCTCAAATACCAGGATTTTCCCTGAAGGACTCCCACTGAAGTACTGACCCAGCCATACGAGATCACACCCTAAGGCATCCAGAGACCCTCTTTCTTAACTGCACATTGGTGACCTTTTGGAGCTCTTGGTTTCCTCAAGTGATCTTACTGAGTTTTTACTTCTACTCATTCTTCCCATGGGAAGCCATTTGCAGTGATCAGGTCATCTTACCATCATGGGCTCTGTTGTATAAATAACCCTTCTCCCTCAACCCCTAAATAACCTCCCTCAACTCCACACAACTTTCATTGAAACTTACTGCAAATTGTTTTCCTTGCTCCAGAATACACTGAAACAGCTTTGTGTTCTCTCTTCCATGTTGTAATATTTAAATTTTGCTCAAATGAAGTACCACTGCCAAATGAAATTGTACAAGCACACATTGGATTTACTTTCTGTCCCCCGTGCAGTGACAGGACAGGCTGTGGCTTTGTTAGAATATATTTTTAAAGTCTCCTTTAAAACAGGGCTGTAAACTGAACACCTTTCAAATGGAAATTAGACTAAATAGATGCTCTGGGATGCTATAACCATACGACAGATTGGCAACGGTTACACATGTAACAGTTTGTTCTTGTGAGGTTTTCTTGCTTACCCAACATTAAGAGCCTGTTATTTGCTCACAAATGGGCCACCGGGGAACGAAGGCATCCAGGGAAACATTCTTTGCATATTGAAAACAAAACTGCAACATGATCTACTTTGGATAATGCGATGCAGCATCTAATATAAGCAACAACAACATTTCAATATCAAAAGATGCCAACTTTTTAATTTTTGTTACTAAAACTTAATTAGCCTTATAGCCCATCTGGCAATTTGTAAGCCATTACCCAGCATTCTTTGCTACTCTTTACATTGAGTATTTCGAGGCTCACTTCTGAGGCTCTAATCAGGATTAATCCTCACATAAAAACTGCTTAAGAACTCCAGAAAAAAAATCCCTCTTCAGTTTGAAACATTCTTCATCAGAGCTGAAAATTTAGGCTGGTTAAGAAAGAAAACATTCAGTCACATAGAAAAGTCATGTACCGACTGTTTCTGTGGGGGCTAACGAACACATCAGAAACCTTTGAGAACTCCATTGCGCTAGACTTCCAAACAGTAAAATCTACAACCTCTTTAATAATTAAATCTGATGTAGTGCAAATCCATCACTGAAAAAATATTCTTAAGTAACTTGTCCCTCATATGTACAGTGCCTGATGGCTTTGCCCTATGCATGAGCATCAGGACAACAAAACGGAACAAGAAGTGGAGAAGAATTTTAAGAACTGTACATTCCTACTGTGCTTACTGTACCAGCTTCAAGCTCTAATCAGTCAAAGGAAAGGCAACCCAGCCCTAACATGGATCCCACTAATTGCTCACTAGTAACGAGGGACAAGTAACAAAGAAGGAACACCAGTAGCTAGGGTTTAAATTTGATTCTTTGCTACCTTATGCTGGGCTGAGTTCTAGAGAGCTAAGGGCTCTAGTCATTCAAGACAGGCCTAGCGGCAGTAAGAGTTTCTCCTTACGTGCCCAACCCTGCCCTCAAGGGATCCCCTGTGGGGGACCAGATGATAGTTCACTTCCATGCCCACTCAGCATTTGTTCTCTGTACAAAGACTAGCACTGCAGTGTCAACTAGTGCCACGCCTGGTAGCCGTGGTGTGGGGACAGAGGCCCCTGTGCACCAGGGACTCAGCCATCCATTTCACAAAAGCCAAACCACCATCAAATTATCTGAACTAGGGGCCCATTACCATCTCCAGAGCAACCACACGAGGCATTCGCATTGATAAAAGAAAGAAGTGCGGAAATGCTAGCAGCACAAGACTACAAGAACAGTAAGTCTTACGGCCCACAGGAGGTATGTATTTTACACATGAGTAAAGCAGCACAGAGGTCGATCAAGTCGCCCCATCTCACATCAACGTCAAATCTTTGGACGGAGCCTACTGAGCCCCAGCCCGGTTCTCACCACTAGGCACACTGCTAATGTGAACACTACCTGAAACACCAGAGCGCCCAATGCCTCAGGCTGCTGAAGGGTTAATGGACACATAGCTTCTTCAAACACCACAGTCCTGGTGAAACTGGCAAAGGCTGATAATTCTTCTATCTACACACTGTTGCCTGTTGGAGCTGTCCAAGGTTCTGCAGACCGTGAGGTTTCATTTATATAGGATAGCCAACGAGCACGAAAAGGTCAGAGTAAAATGAATGAAATAAACTAATTATAACCTTCATAGAAAGGCAAACAGAAGGGAAAAATCTTACACAGGGGAAAAAAAGATGCTAAAAACCAGAGTGATCTACAGTCATAGGAAGAGACCTACATATGAGGGGCTGAGATAAAATGCCCACCTGGATATAGATAGAGAGCGAGCGCGCGCAAGCTCTGGCCAGTGCAGATGCTCAGTTGAAGATGCATGAGCTACAGTAAAATCCGACACCGTCTTAGAGCTGCATCAGCTCTGCAGAGCTAACCGGAGGCAAAGGGAATGAAAAAGTCATTTGCCACAGAAGCAGAGAGACCTGACTGAATACTCACAGGAAGCAAATATGCTGGGTAAGAGTGCTATATTTACAGTAAACAAGTGCACCTTCCAGGCCTCATGTCATTCACAACCTAACCAGGTAATTAATTATCTTCTGCTTCACTAAATTCTCCAGTTGAAACCACAGGGAAGGCAACTCTTCCCACCTCTCTCCCTCATCTCCCAAAGTACCTTGTGCAGCGCTGAACGGCTGCTGTGTTCCAGGCTCACAAGTGGGTGAAAGGCTTCACTCAGACCATAAACAGGATTAATTCTCTCTCTCGCACGGCGCTTTGGAATCCACCTGTGTCAAACTTTTTGTAGTAATCTAAAACTACAGTATTGTACACCACTTTCATCTGCACCAAAGCAGTTCTGAGAGCACCAGCAACTCCCTCTCAGCAACAGAAGACTGAACTAGCCCTACTGACTTTCAGAACAGTGCGCACCATTTTAGAAGTCCTCCATTTGCAAGTACATTATTGTACTTGTTGTCTTTCACGGTCCACAGTTCCCCTTGGAACACCCTTTCTTCCAGCAAAGCCACTGCGTTTCTCTTGATCGAATCAAGAGCAGACCAGAACCCCGCGGTTATAAGGAGTGAGTTCCATCTCCATGAGAACGCTCCCGGCTAGCACAGAGTGGAGACATCGGCGCTGATGTTACCTTGGCATTAGCCACACATTTAATACTACAGCACCGTACTCTGGATGCGGCAATCCTAACCTTAGATATACAGGTGATTTAAAGGTGAACTGCGAAGCAAGGAAAGTTGTGTTATGCCCTTTATTTCACTTTAAAAACCCTGTTATCCCCCCCCCTTTTTTCCCCCCTTTCTTTCTTAGCAGTAGAACCATCATGTCTCAACTTGGGTGATTTTGCAGGTGGACAGGAATGGGATAATGACATTAAAGTGGACTGAAGCTCAAGATGCTGTTCTCTCCACACTCAGAATAGACTTTGACAGGGCTTCACTTCCCTCTTCAACTATTAAAATGGGTTTAAATTGCACTAACAAGGTTTAGCAAAGCCAAAAGGATGGAGTGACAACTTCCTGTCCCAAGATGCCTTGAGAAAAGTAGCAGCTTGGGAGATCACTACTTAGATTTTAAGCTCTCTGGGACAGGGACTGTTTTTACAAAGGGCTCCTGGCCCATGACTAGGGCTCCTAGGCACAAAGGCAACACATATAAATAATATTTGACCCTCATTTTCCAGTCCTCCAGCAAAGGCAGAGAAGCCAAGCCAGGAGATCCCTGAGAGCTAACAAACACTTTCTGGACTCCACTTTGAGGCATCTCTCTAGGCCACAAAGGAAATAATCAAGAAACTTCCTCTCTCTGCAGTTGACCTTTAAGAGTCAACCTAAAAGACCAGCAAAGACTGGTTGCCTGTTTGTGGTTCATCTTTAAAGGCTAACCTAAGCCAATGGAAACCTTAAGGATACTCTCAAGAGGCCACTTGGGAGTGGGGGTTGCCTTTTGTAAGTGTGTCGCCTTTTGTAAGTGCGTCCTTCGTTCAAGCTTCCCTGTACGACTGAGAAATCCAGACATATCCTTTTGCTTTCATTTCAAAATAGTTTCATTTAGATTTGTTTTAAATTACATTTAATGGTGAGGGGAATTCTACACGCACAGGTGAGAGGGACCCCGATCCAACTCAGAGTTGCATGAGGCCCAGAGATTAGACTCCTGACTTCTACAAGAGTGTCACAAATGGGGAGGCAAACAGATTTTCTTAAAATATTCCCTCCCAGCCAAAAGTCTTAGCATCTGTCTGGAGAAAGCTAGAAGCTCTGGTTCAACTGAACACAATATACCAGACAGTCAGTCTTAGGGGTCCCCAGGATGTGGGAAGAAGGGCTTAGATATCCTGTCTACATGGAAGTGGGGAGCTACCTGGTGCCAGTGCTGTCTGTTTCTGTTTTTTCTGTAAAGCCACTTATCCAAAATGATCTTTTATGCCACCCCCTTATGCATGGAATAGCTTCCCCACTGCTGATGAGTGCAGATGAATGTGATTTAGCTGCAATTAAATATGAAAATGAATAATCCAGGCTACCCCTCCATGTTGCCTTAATTTATCTCCTGAATCTCCAGGAGCTGCTTCATTGGAGTGCCACGGAATCCAAGGGTCCTTGATACAGAACATAGGTCCAGTTAGCTGCCCACTACACAGGACCTTGTAACAAGTTTATGGATGCCAGGGAAAAACCTGGCCAAAATCCCACACAGCTACTTACCAGGAAGCGGACATCGTCAAAGCCGTTCAAAAGCAGCTTACTCTCATATTGCTGCAGGCCGATGGACTCCAGCCACTCCCCGACGCTCTGCTCCAGCATCCGTGAACCTGACGAGAGAGGAATCGGCAGACGCTTGAAAAGGGAAAAACCATTAAGTCGGTAGCAGCGGCACTCTGAGGAAGACAGATGGCATTGCCACATCATAGTCGCTACCGTAAAGAAGCCAAACTATGGACCACAGTACAAGTCAGAGGGTAGACAACTCTTCTTGCACACACAAACCACGGACAATAAGCTCCTGGTGCTGCCCATGGACTGAGGCTTTAATTTGTATCCCAGTTATACTCAAAAACATCCTGCAAGAGTGAGCTATTTAGAACCATTTTGGGAACCACGGCATTACATGCATGGCTTTTTAGGCTTATGCACGTTTCTTGCCAAGCATACGAGCGAAGCCCAGCCCCCAGAAGGATGCTGATCAAATCCTTGTCTCATCTCAGAGGGCAGCAAACTTTCAGCCAAGGGATCCCAAGTCAGAAGTGCAGGTGCAAGACAGTGGCGAGAAAGCGCTCACAAACACATACAGCCGCGCGGGTCCTTTCATCCATGCAACTTCAGGTGCAATACTCTGTACACCAGGCCAGCGAGAAGAGCCATTAATACCGGAGACACAAAGCAGCTAGAGAGAAAATACATCTTCATGCAGCTGAGAGAGACACACACAGACACGACGGACTTTCATAAAGCGGTAGCAGCAGCCAGACTAAAGACCAGCTGTCCACAGGAAGACATGCAAGACAGAAATAAAGCACACAAACTGCAGCAGAAGATATGAAGAGTTTATACTTTTTTCCCCTAAACAGTCCCGAAACAGGCAAACCATGGTAACGGGTCCTCTCTGCTATTTTGTTACGAGGAGCAGAGACACGAGTGACAGCGAGACCGAGTTTAGGAGTCCTGGCATTGTCATTTTACCACCCATCCAGAGGCACCACATCCCTGCAGGCTGCTTTGACTGGGCTGGGCTGGGCACCAGATTCAACATCCTAGACCAGAGAGACTACCTACACTGCAGCACTGGGTAAGAGAGTGAGAGATAGAGAAATCAGCACATTTTCCACCCAGTGCACTCCATCCTGCCAGGTGTTCTGCACAGGGCTTGGATTTGACCTTCCTTCATTTTTTCTCATCTAAGTGCAGATGCTGCCGTCCAAGCCCCTCAATCAGATGGAATGCAGCTCTGGGGAAGGAGGCATTTCAGTTCCTTGCTCCATAACCAAGCCACAATAAAAAGGAAACCGAACACACACACGCTCTCCTCTTCCTGCAGTAGCTCATGTCCATGACATGCCCCGGCACCTCCTTTCAGCCATTCGATAACTGAGAAACTCATTCTTCAAACGCCCTGCAGAAACCATATGGGCAAACTCTCCCTTCCCCAACCCTGAGAAGAGAGTCCAGTAACTCGTTGCTTTCCTCTAGCAAGACTCCAGACATTAGATATGCCAAGGAAAGAAAAGTTCAGAGACGACCTTTGCATCCCACTCCGAGCATTTGGTATGCAAGACACGCAGAATTTCTCCAGCTTCCTAGCACATCCGTCTTTCAAGGGCATATGCAAAATAAAGAGGACCAGGGACCTGGGGTTTCTTGCTTTGAACCTTCTCATCAACTGAAGTTGTTCTGCACATTCTAAGACATCCTTCCCAATCCCAGCAATGCTTGCAGAACGCAGAGCTCACTGTGTTATCAGAAAGATCTCGGAGTCAGGGATCCCACTGCTGCACTGGTCCACAGGAGAGTTCCTCTGCTAAGCAAGCCGTGATCAATTCGTTCTAGAGAGCTGGCGAGCCTTTCTAATGCACACTGCCGCACCCGAGATGCAGAGCTCAAGAAAGGTTTCCGTCTCCCTTGCCTAACACAGTCCGTGCAGAGGGACAGCATCTAACCCTGAAATTCAAGCAGCAGGCTCCTGTTTGCCCAGGGACTCCATCCTTCCCCACTATCGTTTCTGGTCTGTAAGCAGCCAGACAGCTGTGGTCTGTACCAAGCAATCAATGGTGCGCCCTTGCAGAGAGCTGCAGCAGAGCGCTTTGTCTGAAGGCAGTGAGCTCCACGCTTGCTGTTCCACTCTCAGTCCTGTCTCTTGCTCTCACACTGCCTCTCCCTTCCCTTCCCTCCTCCTCCCAGCACTTCCATCTAATATACCAGCAGTGATCAGACTTCAGTACAGAAGCTGCCGAGGGAAAGGAGGAGAGGGGGGAGGGAGACAGCAGCTTTCTAACTGTCAAGCTGAAATTGCAGACTTTTCAATATTTACTCAATGATGAGCTACATGGCTTGGTTTTCAAAAAACAATGTTACCGGTTCGCTTTGACAGTCTGACGTAATTTGCTTGGAATTTATTTATCGGGCGTGAGGTGCAGAAATTTCCTGCTGCCCTAACACAAGTGTGTCTGGAGGCAGCCGGGCATCAGTGAGGGGGACTGAGGCTATGTCAGCTCCTTCCTTGGATTTTTTAAAAATACTCAGGCTTTAGTATATTTGCAAACCTCTCTGCCTTTAACAGTGGAGCGACTGTCAAATCTTGAAATTCGCTGAGATGCCAGCAAAACAGGTCAGGGGCAGAGGCTGGATTTTGGATATTTAACACCCAGGGGGAAGGGAGGGGAGAGGAGGTGTCCCAGAGATCAACCATCTGAGGTCTGTCAGGATTATTTAGAGAAGCATAAGATGCCCTTGAATAATTTATGTCTGCATATTGTGAGCAGGAGAAGAGTGAATTAGCCCTTATATTGCTCCCTTGGGTCATAGCTGTAACAGAAGTCTGATCACAACTTCAGTTTACAGAGAAGGTGGAGAGACTCTAAGTCCTAAATCTAATCGACTCCCCAAAACCCTGAGAAAATTATATGCAGAGCTATGATTTCTACTAAGAGTCTGGCCTAGGTTTCAGATATAAAAAACAAGAGTAAAAAGCCTAATAATATTTCTGAGGACACTTGCTCTTTAGAAATCTTAACAAAACAGGACCAAGATATTAAATTCTGCTTATAGTGCAGTCATTTCCCCAGGTAATGCAACAAGCTTTAAAAGTGTTAAGGTATTAGGGCTGAGTGAGCCCCCAGAAGGGTCCAGTTATGGAAAAAGTTTCCGTGTAATAGCACATGGCAATTGTTATTTAAGTGCTGACAGTGTGCTTGATGCCACACACAGGATGATATGGTCCAAAGCCCGAGAAATTTTCTTAGAGTAGACTGTACTTATGCACGGGGTCTAACAGGTGTTAGAACATGGCTTGTCTGGAATTGGAGACATGACCAACTTATGTTATAATAAATCGACAGGAAAATCACAGGCTGTACTCTGGGTCTTCATTGCAGTCAGACAGTACAGTTCAGACGCAAAATGCACCAAATTTCAAGCAGTGCAATTATTGGCACTGAAAGAAGGATGAACAGGGTCTGATGGGCCAGACCATTAGCAAAATGTTCTCCAATCCCTCAAGGTGGGATATAAACCAAATCAAGCCCATTAAACAGGATATATAGGCAAAGAGATCTAAATCATTAGCCATTAGTTCTCTCAGATGCAGGAAATATAGCCAGTGTTGAGCACTACTGGGATTAAAACTGATCAGTCAAATGCAGAATGCTAACGAGCCTCCCTCTTTGTCCAGTAAAATGCCATCCACATTTCAAGCTTGTGTCTCCAGCTAACTGCAGTTAGCTCACAGAGTCCCAAATACACTCCCTGTCCAGAGCACCAAGCCTCCTGCCTACATCAGATTGATTGATTGTGCGGAGACCACTCGTCTCCTCCGGCTTGAAGAGAGAAACCCTGCCTGACAAATTGCTGTAAACCAGCGGGCATCTCACAGGTCTCGCCTCCCAGGGCCAGCAGCCAGAGCTGCTGTGGGCTAGGGATCTGCAGTGCGGTGGGGTTGAGTTTCCATCAAGGAAGCCATTCCCCTCTACCCCGCCCCTGATATTTTTTGCCTTTTCAACACATGGGAAGGCAAAGTCTGTGCAGAAGAAATGATCAAGAGCAGGCTGTTAAAATAAGAAATGTGAGACTGCACAACACACCAATTTCTGCAGGGATACAGACCACAGGCTAAATTGTTGAAGCAATACAAAGCTTTTTGTTCCCAGGCCAAAAAAACGCTTTAAGATGGAGCTGAGGTGGAGAATAGATTGCTCTTTAAGAGACGGGATTTCTTGATCATCCAAGCCATTGAAAAGCACTTACAGTCACAGATCAATGAATACACTTCAACTTGACAGAAAGGTTTTTTCCCCTAGTCTAAGATATCCCACCCTTGGGATCCAGCCAAGAAGTAGGTTAGATAGAATAGGTCATCTTCCCACTGGCAAACCAGAAGTCTGATCCCTGTTGATTGGGCAATAAGTTCTAGCCCAAATACTGTAAAAAAGAAAGCCATCTGTCTTTGGTAACGGGGGCCATATAGTTACCTTACTATCTGCATGTGTCTCAAATGTATTCCTCACAACACCCCCATGAGGCAAGGCAGGGATATTATCCCCATTTTACAGCTGAGGAATGGAGGCAGAGAGGATAAGCAACTTGCCCAAGGACACACAGGAAGTCTGTGGTATAGCATAGATTTGAACCCGTCCCCCAAGTCCTAAGCTAGTGCCCTAACCACTGGACCACCTTTCCTTCCTGTTGGGCCCTCTCTTCCTTGCAAAACAAGAATCAGATAAGTACAGTAATGGAGCTTGAAAATGCAGGGGCTCAAAACAGATTCATTCCATAACTCACTGAGCAGGGCAAACCAGCAACCCAGGGTACGAAACTCTGGGGTTTGACCACAGATACCCTCCCCAAATGCCACCTGCTCTGGGAGAGGTAAAAATAATCTGGGGAGCTCCTTGTCATGGTCTCTGAATGTGTGAGATGACTTGCACCATGAGTACAGCTCAGCAGATATACTGCACAACACAGGTAAAACTACAAAAGAGATGCAAAGGTTTAGCTCTGGCCTAACCACTTCCAAGACAGCCGCACTCATGCCTCCTGGCAGGAAGAGGCTGGTAATGCATTCGCCAAGTTCTAGTAACTAAAAATCATTTTTGAGGAGTAGGAGGGAAAGGAGAAGGAAAGGGGAAAAAGAAGAAAATGGTAAATTTTTCTACTGGAAAAATGTTGCAATTCTCCAACAGCAGTACAGCCTATAGAAAAATGTATGGGGTAAGAACAAAGCAGCTGCATGTGTCAGCCCATTTCTGAAAAACAAGTGTCCATTTTACCAAGATCTCCCTGCACAATAGCTGAAGCAAAAATGGAATCCCTCTCCTCAGGCCTCTTTATTAATGATGTCAAATCAAACAAACTCCTGGCTATGGCTACAAACTGTCCTGCAAAGGGGGGCTGTCAAGAAAGGAAGATGCTAACTGGTCACCATTAGATTGGACCCAAAATATATCCTATTTCAATGCACACCCGCTGCGGTCCTATTTGACTTGAGAGGCAAGTCCTAATCAGTAAGCAGAGAATCTACAGCAGTCACAGGACAGACTCCCACTGAGAACAAATGATGGGTACCTCCTGGCCAATGCGAAACCCAAGCAGCAAACTGCAATAAGCTATGGTTTAGTATGGCAGACGTGCACGATGTGCAGAGATACATATTAGCACCTTATCGGAGCTGAGATGCTGTTCCACTGAAGCACTTAAATGCAGCACTCTGGGTTTGGAAAATGTAAAAAGGCAGGATTTCTCACTGTGAAGCCCCCCTTTGCGTTCTCATGGGTCACTCCTCCAAAACACCGGAACAGAGGCAAACAGAAGTTTCCACTAGCCCCTCCCTTTGGCGGCTGCTGATTAAGGGGGATGAGGGGAGAATAAGTGTTTAGGGAGCAATCCAGGGGAACAGAAAAGTCTCTGCCATAAGGAAGTCATCTTAGATTATGCTGGAGACAGAGTACTATTATTTTCCCACCCTTGCTGCCCCTGCATCTGACTAACACCAAAGGGGAAAAAAAAGATCATTGAGGCTGATCTTTGGACAAATTGGAGAGTCTGCCAGGAGCAGCCTGCAAAGCGCCAAACGTACGAGAAGAGGCCATGGCCACTGTATTACAAGTGTTGACTAGCAATGGGCATCATCCCAAATTCCGCCCATAAAGCACTTATTACACACACACTTTCAGAGAGGACAGAGGGTGGGAGAAAGGAAATATCTGCCACTTTACACATGGGGAACTGAGGTACAGAGAAATTAAACTATTGGCCTAACGACACAGGGAGCCTGTACCTGAGTAGAGAATTCTTGAGACCAAATCTCCTGAATCCCAGCCCAGTGCCTTAACCACAAAGCCATGCTTCCTCACCTAATTCTACCATGCTCTTAGCCATCCTCCATTCATACTTAAAGGCAGTGACATAAGAGGGAAGGTTTTTTTTTGTTATCCCATCTCCATAGACATTATGAGCTTCCCATAAAATCATTCCCATCACAGGCTTCGTAACTGTGAATATTAGTGCATCCCTGAGGCAGACAAGATCTTTTATGTTCGAGCATCAATGCCTTTTCATCAACTTCCCAGGGGAGAGAGCAGGACTGGCATCTGGAGAGCCTGAAAAGGATCGTCCATCCTTTGAAGGCAGTCTCCTATATAAGCTTTGTTCAAGGGCTTCTGCTCCAAGGCATTTAGAAATGTTATTTATAGATTTGATCTGTGGAATATTTGTGGGAGCCTACAAGAGACTCCAACATGAAGACAATAAGGAAGTTCGTTCTAGGGAGTCCGGGTGCTGAAACAAGCCACAGGATTGGAAAATGAGACTTCTTTACATAGCTGGCTGCCACAGTTTGCATACAAGACAACTGGCTGACAGAGCTGGAGATATGAATTTAGAGGCAATCCATGATACCTTCATCTCGTATTAAATCTGGATATTTTTGTTAAGTGAGATTACAAGATTGAGAGAGAAAATGTTTGAGACCAAAGCCTAAATTGAACCTCTACCAAACAAAATGTGTTTTCTTACTCAGCTCCAAATGGACATTGAAAAATTCACTCTGGCTTTCCATTCTTGGCTTTAGGAGGAGAGGGGAGGGGAGAGAATGGACTGAGTAATTCCCAGGAAATGAAATCCAACTTTTGCTCTAAAGAACTCTGCTGTAGGGTTCATCTCATTTAGCTGTCTTGGGAACCCAGACACTCATGTTTTTCTTCATCTTAATCTTATTTAAGAGATGGATTTTTCTTCTGTCTAGAAGGGACCATGTTACATCTAAATACTACAAGGAGGAAAGTCTGGCAAATTAGCACCTCAAAAGAAGCAGGTAGGCTGGAAGCACATGAAGGGAAATGCCTCCTGGTCACATCAACCATCACAGGAGAACAAAAAGCTTGAGACAAACATTTTGGACAGAGCTGTAAACCTAACCAGTTTGATTTCCTCTGGGCCTATACTGAGACCAGCAACAAGTGGAAAAACTGGAAATCATAAAGGTTTCAGTCTCTCATCGGGCTCTTCAAAGACAACCTCCAGCCCCAGATTAAATAGATTTGGGGAGGGTTGGTCTTTCCTCAGTCCCCAGCCTCCACTTACAAGCATCTTAATCTCCTTGCCCAGCCACAGCCTAAGGTCTCTTTCATACACTAAGAGCCACACAATGGTTGTGCAGCTTTGTCCAGCAATCCTCTACTGCTTCTTGGACGGAGAGAAGGGGATACACTACGCCGAGTGCTCTTTGAGCTGCTGTGTTACCTCAAGGTCTTGACACCATTCACCAAGCCAGACAGAATCTATCTGCACCCCTACTGTTACAGTACTATTCCACCAAAGTATCTTACCTACCTAGTGGGTAGAATTTTGCAAATTGTGCTTCAGAGGTTCACCTCTCCACCCCATGCATCAGAAGGCACCTCTGAAGATATGATGCAATTCCTAGAGTAGGTGGTCTTTGTACTGGATTTTTGTACTTTTGTACTTTGTACTTTTTACCGAGGGATGAAAGTTCACTGAGGCACCAGAGCACCCAAGCAGGTGTCATGCCCTAGACACTTTTGCCAACCAAGAGTTCACAAGTCCTGAGCTTACAAATGAGGTATTTTTTAAAATCAGTTTGGGGTTATTTTTATCTGCAATTAGACTTGGCACCTCTCTGACACCACAAAGACTAGAAACCATTCTTGTAAATTCACAGCTCAGATTCTCACGGAATCACCTGTCTGCAGGAGCCTAGCCTTGGAAAAAAAAAAAAACACACTGCCAAATTATTGAGAGATTCAACAGAACTGCAAGAGCTGACATCATCCAGGGATCAACATAAAAAACTAACAGCCTCTCATTTCTCAGGAGGCAACAAATCTAAAGCAGCCAACTTCCACCTGACTTTCTATGACATCTGTCAATTTTGGTCTTAAATTAAGGAGTAAGAGTCATTACAGAGTAAGCCAAAGCTCACCTTCCTGCTAGGGATGCGGTTACCACTTCTCCAACCCTCCCTCTCACCATCCAATGCTTGTGGAGAAGGAGATTACTCACATTATATGACGTAGGTGGGGTGCTACATGAAAGGCAGATAGGCCACCAAAGTCAGGACACTGACATCTGTGGTAGCACCGTACACAGAAGCTATGACATACGACTTACGATCCTGGTCCTCTCATTCGTTTTCCCTTCTGGATGCAAAGGCCGGTTGAGAAAGCTGCTCACAAGAAGGGATCTGCCATTATGTCAAGCTTTGACTACAACACCGTAGTTGAGCACAGTACCTGAGATCCTCTGCTGTTCCTGAGAAAAGTCAATGCCTTCACCGATGGAGCTCATGATTTTCTCAATCTGAAAATATAAAAACAGTATATTGCCACAATAATTGTAAAGCCTCAGCAGACAGTGATAGAGGCAGCCTTGGGAGCTTGTCCCCCTGCAGCTGCTAAAGGTTCCCAGGTGACAGGGAAGGAAGGGAAGTTAAGAACCCCACCAAACCATAAGGGTCTTTCCTTAGAACTTGGCCTGGAAAGGAGATTTTCTTAAGAATGAATGAATCAAAGGAGAGAGGGGGTGGGCTTGGGACTCCCCAGATCCCCATCCTCCCCAACTGCCATTACAGTCCCGTGAAAAGCCACCTATTTCTCTGCATCAACAGAAGGAACTCACACGATTCCTCTGTGGAGCACCAAGTTTTATAAGGGGGAGAGAAGGCCTCAAAAACCTAGTTCATCCTTGACAAACATGCAAATCCTCCTTTACCAAAGGAGAAGAAAGCCTGAGAAATGCAGTTCACATTAACACTTCTGTGGCATGCATCAGGTCTGCTTCACTTGGCCTCTGTTTCTTGACCACCCTCCCCTGCCTCAATCGCTCTAACAAGGCTCTTCTACTGACAGCAGGGCTGAACAGCCAATGTAAGCTCTGAAAGAGATGCAGTTTGCAAAAGCAGCAGCATTCTGGGATAAATGATTTAACAGCCTGGAAGAGGGAAGAAAAAACAACCTTATACCCGGAAGTAAGTAGCTCAGAGCCCACAGCTCCAGGCAAACCCCATCTGATTTTCAATCATAGTCAAAAGGAAAACCAAAGGAAATTTTTATTGCCAGGGATCTGTCTTCCCTCACCATCTTCCTTCTTGGACCTGGATTTCATTATCAAATTTGCCCCAAAATTCAAGTTTTGTAAGTTAAGATTTTTACAGAATCTAAAAGACCAAACAGAAGTTTTACTGTACTTTTTCTTAAATGCCAATAGAAACATTTTTAAGACAAACAAATTATCCCTGTGAAATTGACCAGGCTAATTTCATTGTCCAGGTTGAGAAACTCAAAAAGTTGTGCATCAATAGTGTAATTAAAACGTAATTGTCTGCTCTTAATTACAACCTGATATTGTCTCATGAATAGCAGCAGGAGACCCTTAGGAGGCTCAGATTCAGTTTGAAATCTGGGTGTTTAATCCTACAACAGCCATGCAGGAAGTCTCAAAAGTAAACCCCCACCTCTCCATGAGAGATTTCTGGTCACATCTTGAAAAAGCCCTCTTGCAAGATTTTGGTGCACTGGCTGCTGGATGGGATGCAGATGATCAGGGACATGCAACAAGGTCCTGCTTTGAGCAGGGGGTTGGACTAGATGACCTTCTGGGGTCCCTTCCAACCCTGATATTCTATGATTCTATGAAGGGTGGGAAAAAAATTCACAGAACTTATTTGGATCTTAAGGAAAGATTTGGGCAAAAGGTTATTGGTAGGGACAGGGAAGATTCTGACTTGCTTTGGACCTGCTCATTGGCTTTACAAAAGCAACCTGCCTGAAACTATCATTTGGGAAAGCTGCTTAAATTGCTACTTCGATGGCACTCACCCCCCAGACCAATAGGCTTTTTTGAAGGTATCAGCCATAAAATGCTCTCAGGGAGTTCGATGCCCAACTTCTGATGAAATTCAGTGGGAGCTGGGAGCTTAATTCCCTTAAGCTTCTCTGAAAACCCTCGTCATGAAGGACTTCAGCCAAGTTAGATCTCTAATACAATCCTTCCCATGTATAAACAGTGGATGGGACAATTCACTTGTCATCTTACATCTCTGTATCACGAAAGAAGCGCCATGCAATCATCTGTAGAAGACAAGGATTTTACTAAGGTGTGAGGAGGATGCATTGCACCTAGAAGCCATGGTCGAGGGTATTTCTAATGTGTCTAAGATAGTCAGAACTATTTTATTGGGGGCTTTGACAACCAGTCTGAAATATCAGCTGGTAAAAACCAGAGAGGAAGGTATTGAAATATTTTCTCTCCCCGTCACTCCCAATGGCCCATACAGACGTGCCTATCTATGGAGGCCTTGAAGTCTAACGCTGGGCTTTAAAAACACCCTTCAACTGACAGAGACACTTAATGGGAAAATTCAGATGCTCTACCTATAGATCTCCCCCTGCGACATCCAGGGAAAGAATATTTATTACCTTTCTTCCCATGGTACCTTAAACAGGACTGCCTAACATTCAGCTGGTGAGAACTACTCTGACCCAAGTTGTCAAGGGATTGCAGATCTTAGTGGGTCTGATACTAAGGAGACAAGTCAAGTCAGTGTAACACCAGCTATGTATGCCAAGGTTAACACAGCCCACCTTTGCTCTACAGAAGCCTGACAATGACAGACAGGTGAAGGAACTAGCCAGTCTGAACGTGGCAGTCTGGTATATAAAGGTTTTGATTCATAGAACACAAGCTCATTTACAGCTTTAGTCAAAAATACAGACTATTTGTTCCAAGTGATCAAATTTCCTCCTCTAAAAAGATCTAACAGTAAGAGGGGATGGGGGGGGGCATGAATATCCATACTGATTTTAGTGGGCAAACAATAGCAGCCCTTTAAAAAGCCCAGCACAAAAACAAGGATGTAGCAGACTGTGCAATTTATCTTCCAGCATTGTGATCTCTGAAGTCTTCTCTTCAGATAAAAATTACAGGACTGCTCATCATGTCATTTGATCTCTCCATTAAGGCTCAGACATTCTCGTTCAATAGGAAGCCCTGGAAACACAGCTTTAAGGGACAGAGGAAAGATCTCATTTCTTCAGCTAATCGACAGCCTCCGTTTTAAATCCGCAGCTCTGCAATATTGACACAATAGAAATGTGGGATCAGCTAAACTGGTGCCTATTAAGAGGAAAAAAACCTGAATTTAAAAGCGAACCTGCCTCCCACTGAGAGCATCAAAGGCAATACCAAACGGATGCTTATTACAGTTTGCAGCTTCTAACTTTTTCGTCAGCTGTGGATGGAGAAGGGGGAAAAGCAACCTCCCCTCTTCCCCACAGTGCTCCTGAATCTCAATTTTCACTTAAAAACACCATTTCCAGCCCTCAAGGTTGTGATGAAAGTAGAACTGACAACGGTGATGTCTGCCTGAGTCTGCAGACAGCCTAGAAAAAACAGAAGTTATTGCTCCACACCTCTCAGTGAGACATTGACTGGGGGGGGGGGATATTTTAGTGTAAAAGTTAACATTTTCACTGCTGATAATTTCACCAGGAACATCTCTTAAAGTCACCAATCTTGAACTGCCTCCTACGCCTTCCCAGCACCAAGTCCCCAGCTGACAAAACTACAGCCTTCCACAGTGCACTTATGGATTGTTGCTAATAAAATCCACTGAATACTGAAGGTAAATGTGGGGACATTGTAAGATAAGTTTACTATTCAAATAAACACTGGGGCTATTGTATTGATTGCCTTATTCACCTTCTATATTTAATCATTCAAACTTCCATTTTTTATTTGAAAAAAGGAACTGCAAGGTTTCTAGGCTGCTGCCATAGAACCCCGAGACTTCGCTGCAGAATTTGGGTCCAGTTTGCCATGGAATACATGGGCTTTGATATGGTTTAAAAAAATAACCTATCGTTCTAGAGTTCCAGAAGCTTAAGGGCATTAAGCCCTGCACATTTGGGGTGATCAGTTAAGCTTGTTACAAGATTTTAAGCAGGTGCCACTATCTTTACCTCAAAGACATTCCGTTCAGTTAAAGAAGTCTGAAAGTTTGAGGAATTCTTCCTTCCCAGATGACCTTTTGGAGCAAAACACTCACTTGACCCAAACCCAGTTTCTATTACAACCACCAAACACCAAGGAAAACTTTGGAGGCGGAAAAAGGAGGAAAACATGTTTGCTCAAGCAACCCCAGCTCCCTCAAACCGCTTCCCAGCAAGAGGCAAAGCACTTTGCCAGCCTCTCTCACTGTGGAATGATTGAGCTCTGAGGACGTGAAGTGACTGCTGCCGGCACTGCTGGGAAAACAAAGATCACAACAGCATGTCTGAAGCCAATTCAATTCAAACCCCACATTTACACTCCTCTGCGCTTAGGAGAACTGACACCCAGCTGAATACCATCCACATGCACCTTGGGGAAACCCCTTCCCATCAGTTGCCTAGCATAGCAAACCTCCTGTAACTCCCAGTGCTTGTTTCTAGGAGGGTGATTTTGGGTTCCCTTGGTACAAGCTGAATCCCTACTCCCACCCTGGATCACTTGCAAACCTGCTCTGCCACAGCAGGTTCTCCCCCAGGGATGGACAATGATGAAAGGGCAGGGAGGCTTTCCCCTCAGAAAGACCACACGTTTTTTCTCCCCTCTATGCTTCTCACAGAGGGCCACTGGTGCCAACAGGGCAGCACTCTGGCCCTACAGAAGGAGCATCCTGTCAATGACAAAGAACTCTCCTCAGTCCCTTCACTCCCCCCCCCCCAGCAGATCTTCCTTAGAAACTCACTTCTCTCCAGTGTGAGCCTGTGATGATGCTCAGATGCTACAATGAGGGAGCCCAACAGAAAAATCCAGACAGACTGTGTAGGTGGGTGGGTGGGTGGGGGGGAAGAGGAGCTGCCAACTCAGCAGAAAAAGCTTTCCAGTGGTGCATACAGGGTTTTCCCAAGCCATAATCCAAGGAAGTAAAGACTAAGGTCAAAGTCTTTGACCTCTGTACTACTATAAGTGTTCTTGGTATTTGCTAGACTGCCTGGAAAGCCCACACGTTCATCTGAGTAATTAGGTGGGCTAGATGAATTCTCCAGACTTGCACAGTTAAATGTTGAATGTCCACAGGGGACAATAATATACAAACACTGGAGCGTAACGTAGTTATTACTGTGATGACCATGGCCTCCTGCCCCTCACTGGAGGTCAGCGTTCTTCTGCAGCTGGGTTCACAGCCTAAAGCAACTCCGAGCTCAGTTTAGCTGGTAGTCAGGCAGTTAGATGGCATCATCTAGCATCAGCCACAGCGGAAACTGAACATGTTTGGAGTGGACATAAAAATTAACCCCTTTTTCGTCCTTACTGTTACAGACAGTTCTGCAATAGAAGAGAGCAACGAACAATTGTTAATCCTTTAAAAATGTCTACAACACTTGTTAACTTTCACTCAATGGAAGCTGTCTGCCATTTGTAATTTTCATTAACAGTAGGTCTTTATGTACAGCCCCATGGTGATACTTTACCTTTTGTAACCTTACAGGAGTTGACACCCACTAATTGTGAAACACTGGCTCTCTCGATGGGTCATCGAGCACTGAACATTTTATTAGAATCTAAAGAAACCATCTCTCTTGCCCACTCATCACATGCTCTCTCACTGCATTTCAAGAGATTGATAGAAGACAACCTTAATCACCAGTATATTTTTTGCTTTTTCACAGCAGTTTTAAGGGGGTTGCAAAATTTTTTGATTTCAAATAAGGGGCTGTCAAGCTAAAAACATTGAGCAACACCAGATGAAACCATCTCAAAACAAAATGAATCAATATAAGAGCACCCATTTCCTAGAATCACAGAAATGGAGAGCTGAAAGGGACCTCAAGAGGTCATCTAGTCCATTTCCTGTCCTCTGCAGCATGGACAGAGTGTGCCAATTCTCAACTGTATACCAAAGCACCAGGACAAGGAATAAAATGGAGATATTTTGGAACAAGTATGAGGCAATGCAAGAGAGTTCTTAGGCTGTTTGTTCCTGCTAGTGAACTATTAAATACAACAGTGTTTAAACATAATGCTTCTACTCTGAGTTGGTTCTAGCCTGAACTCTCTGACCCCGGCTATTTTTGGCTTAACCCACCACATTCTAAGTAGTGTTAGGCATTGCTCCTCCATGAGTAATTTTACATCTACAGGAGCCATCATAACAGTATTCCATCAGCTGACAACTGGCTTCAGAACAGAATGTCATTTTTAAAAAGGTTAAAAGAAAAAAAAACAGGAAAAATACTTGCTCATAGCAACATAGTAAAGTCTAAGCTAAATACCTAGTGGAGGACATGCTTCATGCTGAAGATACTACTCCCCCCCCCCACACCCCACCCCGGTACACAATGGGTGCTGGATTTGGACAGTGCACTTCCTCAAGAAGAGCCCTGACCTCACAGCTTCGGGGGATAAAGGCATCAACTTTCAGCATGAACAGCAACATGAGCTAAGCACAAAATACTGTCTGGCTATGATACAATCCTAGATGTGACCATTCATGCCTGGTCTCCTCAGACAGCCACCACTGAGATGGCCTCAGGGAAAGAGAAGCCCTCTCCAAGTGGGCACAGATCACTAGTCTTCCATGAAAACACTAGTGCCAAGTCAGGGACAATGCAGGTCTTCAGGGATTCTCCTCTCTTCCTTGAAGGCTACATATGAAAGAGGGTATCTCTTGGTTGCACTATTCCACAGCCCAGAACAGCTCGCTCCGAAGTACTTTGCTCTCTCCCACCTTGAGAGACATGAAGCTGCAGAGCCCATTTTAACACAAGGTCTGATACCCCCCGACAGAGCTAACATCTCCATCCAGAGCCAACCAGTCCATTTATTCAGAGTCCATGGAGAGAAGCAAACAGAGAGGTGCATTAACAAGTCACTGGCTCTTTTATCATCTCAACCAGGAGACAGTCTCTCACAAGTCAGGCTGTCAGCACTGATTCATTTGCATGCAGGAGGCAAGGAAAGGAAACTTCATTCAAAGAGCACCAAAGCACCCAGGGACACGCTACTTTGACACTGACCTCTGCCACCAAGGCTCATCGGCAGCTATTAGAGTTTTTTCTGGTGGAGCCTAAGTAAAATGTGACCTATGATTAAAGAGCCCTCAGACGTGTCATCTACACAGAATGGGGAATTTTATGCCCATCCCCCACTTGCGGCACCAGCGATTCCCAAGGGTACCTCAAGGTTATCCCTACAGAAACACATGCCTGTGATCTGGATAGCCACAGCTGTTACAGTGGCTGAGATCTATTGGAGCCAAGGCTGTGTTATCTAAAATGGTTTTTAAAGCACCCCCACAAAAATAGTCAAAATACATAGCTGCCTTCAGCAATAATCAGCTCTGCTGTTCTGCAACTCCACCTCTTACAATCACAACCAAAACATAAAATCTTCCCTGCAGGATACAGGCCTTACAAAAATGGCTGTTGAGAGTAAATGTATATTTCCTTTAGCCAAAAGAGGGCAGCCTGCTGGAAAGGGACATTTTGTGTATGCTAACTGGAAAGGCTTTAAGCACTCCTTATGGAGAGAAGGAATAGAGCTGCCCTGTCAGCTAAGATTTCCAGAAGGCACTCATCTCCTCCAACCCCGCCCCAGGCTTTTCCAGGGAGACTAGTACTAGAAAGTCAATACCGACAGAGACTGTTCAGGACACTGATCCAGGTGTGCTTTGCAAGCGGTCCCTAAGTTAATTCTGGGCCATGGAAAGATTGCTTCTACAGGGATAGCTCAGGGCACTAACAAGACAGAAGAGTTGGGGATTTTAGCTTTAAAATGTGTAATTAATTTCAGTATTTGTAAAGCCAGGCAAAGCATGCTGCAAACAAGGAAGGATGGAGTCAGACATGACACAGGCAGCTCTGTTCCCACCCAGCTCTACCAAGATACTGCAATCGTGCAGTATCCCTATCATTCCAATCCTAGGCATCTTGAACAGGAATTGCACAGCATCCCAATCCATGGGCAGTCCGGCTTGAGTGCATCATCCACCAGGCACTAGGATGAGATCCAGTCAGTCCTTTTACTTGATCAGGATTTAAAACCTCTGCCTCTCCATGTCAGATGGATTTCATTTAAATCCTTTACGCTGTCCAGAAGTACTCTAAAAGTTCCTCCTGACCCAGATGTCATTTTAGTGCCCCAGATGTATGAGTCACATTTACATAGCAGTTTACACTATACAAGTGTTTAGTTCTGTCACCACCCCTACAGGGAGTTGCCCCAATTTTAAAAGCAGACTAAGCCATTTGTCCAAAGCTAAACTGCAAGTCAGTCCCATGCGCATTCCTTATTCCTCTGGACCTGTGCATCAGTTCCTGCAACTAAACAGGCTAGAGACAGCGTTGAACAGAACGCTGTGGGTGTGGCACTTACGGTTTGGAGAGGGGAGCATCTGGTTGCTTAGAAAAATACCCTCGTTTTTTTTAAAGCTCAATGGCAGACCCCATCACCACCACCACTTCCAACACCAAGTACACTCCTAAAAAAAACCTTATTTTGGTATCACGTACTAGGGAACAGCAAAAAAGAGCCATGTAAGCAGATCAGCTCTTGTGGAAGCTTTTCCCTCCCTACCATCAGTGACTAGGTAGGTTTAAAGGTGAATTGTGAAGGTTTTGCTAAAGTAGGTCTGTAAGATCCCAAAGGAGAGCACCGGCTGTGTAACAGCTACCTCCCTAAGGTACCCATATTCCAGGCTTCTTCCGCAAGTCTCTTCAGCGCCTAGTGCTTCCTTAGCTTATTTGCCCCTTTGTTGCTAGCATGATACCACCTCATGCACCCTCCAAGACCTGAAGGGCCTTCGGGATCTCAGTGGGAAAAATAAACCCTGTGATGAACTTCCTCCACTGCTAACCCTTCTTTAGGTTTCCCCCTGCCCTTTCCAGGCCAATCATCGCATCACCATCCCCAGAAGCTTGACGGGTCACAGTGGAATTAGAACAAGGCCACTGGCTGATTGCACAAGGGTTAAAAAGTGGCAGCACACTTACCTTTATCCTGATTATTAGACTCTAAAGTTTAGTAACAAACATGCAGAGGTAAATCACCCATACTGTCTCTACCATATGTACAGTTTTAGTGAGTTACAGGGACACCCTCCAGTGCTGGCGTAATTAAGGATCCGCTGAGATTTGCATTATAAATCCTTATTATCAGGGGTTCATAAAGTTCCATGTATAAATTTGCCACTAGCTGAAACAGACAAGATTCCAGCCCCAACAACACATTTTATTCTTGAAAGCCACAGGCAAAGTTTGGTTTAAAAGAGCTCGGTCATTTTAAATGGACATAGTTGCAAAATAAGTAAGTGACAAGGGTTAGAATTTCATTATTTTTGAACTCCTGTAACTAACAGAGTGATATATTTTTAAAATGAAGTGTCTCTACTGCACGCAAGCACTCAAGTCCTGATCCTTACTAATTTCATTTTGAGGTTTATATTTCAGACAGCAATGGTGCATCAGTAGAGTATGCGTGGTTGGACAATTGGTTATTTTCAATTGTATGGATTTGCTGGCAGTGATTATCAAGCCAGCATTAGTTTGGGGTTGACAGGAAGGAAGAGAAACAAGACCATTAAAGTAAGTTTTAGGAACACGGATGCCTTTTTTGCTTGCAGGTGAAGTGTGCTCAACGGAGCAAAGAATGCAGCAAGACGGATATGTTTGACCCAGCACAGCAGAAGGCAGATACTCACTGTCTAGCAAGTCATTCAGCAGGCTGCTGCAGCAAACGGAGTTGCAGTGGCTATCTGGGTGGGTTACTATTATACAAGGGTGCTGAATACAGGAACCCTGTGAATGTAGGACCAGACAACAGCCATGAAATGTCTGACTTTTTTAAAACTGTTAAATTAAAAACATTACCTCAAGACTCAGACAACCTCTCCTTGTCATCTATCACACCTAAAAGGTGGGAATCAGTGATGGGCAATGCTGCCACCCTTAACTGACATCCTGATACAATTTTACAGGTTTCTCAAGGCCAGGGCAATCCTCCAATGTGAGGTAAAGAAGGATGGCAGTGACTGCTGTGACTACTCAGGCTTTTGTTCATTTCAAGAGGGAACCTTAACTTGGCAATTGAACATGGACCACCAGTGACAGCCCTGGTGTAACACGATCAGAGTACAGAGATTGACTCAGTGTTGCCCTGACAGCAACCCTCAGGACATCACAGCAGGGAGGGGGATAAGTTATTTTATTGGTGAACAAGAAAAAAGCAAAGATGTGAGCAGTGGGCAAGTTCACTATACAGGGTACAGATCTAGGTCTGACATCCATATATGAAAAAAACCACCACAAATTCATTGCAAAAGTGACAAAAATGTCATTAAGTCTGAAAAACTGAAATGTACTCAAGTCAGGAAATGAGATTTTAGTTTTGACACTTAAGTACAATAGTGAACAGTTCATTACAAATACATAAACTAGATTTGTACAAAGGCTTGAATTCTCTAACAATTGCAGATTGCACAAAATGAATACATTACAGCCATAAAATACAGTAATCAAAAATATTTCAAAACAGGCAAGCTAGCCAAGTTGCTATTGCTTATAAGTTTTCCGATTTCAGTAGGTTTACAATACTCATCCTTAATATGGAAACTCCCTGACAACTAAACAAAGAAACCATGGGAAACCAGGGAAATCTAGCTTACATATTCACATTTATTAGTTCCACCTCTCCCAAGCACTTGGTATATTATAATATTCTTTTAAACACATACAGTTTAATAAAGCATATCAAGTCAGGGTGCCACACCGATGGCTGTAACCAACACTAGCTTCAGTTTCCAAGTTCTTTTCAGCCCCACTGCAGTAATCTAACCTCAAAGTGACAATGGCATGGATAACCATGATAAGGTCCATATCCAAATGGAAAGACTTTCCAAGGGCCAATAGGAAGCACACTTGACAAACACCATTCCCAGGGTACGTAGAAACAGCTGGCAACCCAAAAAAGCCTCTGTGCTGATATGCTCCATTGATCAGGGTGCAGACAAAATTTTTGATGTTTCTGCTGGTTGCTTCCCCACCCAGCAAGCATTAGGGTTTAGTTTGTCTCATTCAACTTCCTGACAGTTCACCCAGTTAAAGTGGGCACAGATGGGCTAAGGTGCTTCCACCATGGGGAGGAAAAAATAATAAAATAAAATCAAAATGTAGAGCTAGGCGTCCATTATAACAGAGACCATGATTCGTATTTCTTCACTGACCATGAAAGGTGGCAAAACAGAATCTTTTTTCAGAGCAGCAGCCATATTAGTCTGTATCCACAAAAAGAAAAAGAGTACTTGTGGCACCTTAGAGACTAACACATTTATTTGAGCATAAGCTTTCGTGAGCTACAGCCCACTTCATCGGATGCATTCAGTGGAAAATACAGTGGGGAGATTTATATACACAGAGAACATGAAACAATGGGTGTTACCATACACACTGTAAAGAGAGTGATCAGGTAAGGTGAGCTATTACCAGCAGAAGAGTTGGGGGACGGGGGGGGGGGAGGGGGGCTTGAACCTTTTGTAGCGATCATCAAGGTGGGCCACAAGTACTCCTTTTCTTAAGGCAGAATCTGGCTCAACCTTGCTTGAGCATGCCCTTGGAGCAGATGAGCAATTGTCCCATAGTATCCTCTGGGATCTCATAGACGGGAAGGAACGAAGCCACTCAAGAGTGACCGTCAACAGCTGCTGACACATCCCCACAAGGTCAATGGTATCAAAGAAAGTTGATAGATGAGTATTGACAAGCTCATTTTCTATCTCCACTAGAAGGAAGTAGCACCAAACGTGCAGTCTCTGTACTGTATATTTAGTCCTTAAAACAAACCTAAGCGGGATTAAGAGACTTAAGTCTCCCATTATTCATTTTTCACCATCTTCTCTATAATCCAAAACTGAGAGATCTGTGCTGGGACAATAATTCTAGCTCTGAGGTTAGGTGACTACATAAACCACTCAGGGCTTTTATCTCTGTTGTTGATGCTTGGCTTCTGTCATCGGCGGAACCATTCCATAAAATTACAGCCCCATAAATCAGTTATCTGTTGATTCTAGGTATACATAATATCGTAGACTCCACTATTATGGACTTGGCAGGATTAATATTGAAGGCCTGAAAATTTAATGCTGTTATTAATCCAAAGAGAAGTTAAGACGACAAGTTAGTTGCCCAAGAACAAATTAAGTACATAACAACAAACTTAATAGTTAGCACATTATGTCCTTCTCTAGCCATTTACATATTCCAAATACATTGACACATGGACTCAGGAGATTTGTCAATTATTTCAGCCTATTCTCCAACTGTTCATTAGTGATATGGAAACACATTCTCTCTTTTTCTGGCTTAATATGGTCTCAGAGAAACTGATTTGTATCAGGGTCAAGGAACTATTGGTTTATATTACTCTGCAGTTTACTTTTCAGTATGAATCACAAGACATAGAGCCCAAACATTTTTAAAAAACGGAATCTGTAACACTTTAAACTTCAAAATCACTATGATGGATTCACAATTTCAGACCGCACCGTGCACATTTGCTTACAAGATCACCACCCCCTCTATATTTATGCAGATGGGGTCAGACCTAGAAAAAACAGTAAAATTCAATATTAAACACAAACAACTGCAAGAGGGAACTGTTAAAATGAAAACGTCTCGTTAACTTCAGTTTAGAATTTCCTTGCCAGCGGTCATTTTACATTGTATACACTGAAACAAACGAAAGCACTTCATAATCTGTGCTCCTGCATTTTCATAACACCTTTCAGCCAAATGCACCAACTTAAGATACATACCATGAATTGCAAGCTTCTCAGCAAAAAGATCATATCCATTTATGCATTTGTACAGCATCTAAGATAATGTGTCTTTGGAGCCTTCGGACCCTACCGTAATATTATACTATGTAGGGATCACTTCACGAGTTACTGAAATGCAGCCATCTCTGGGGTACAATGTTGCAGCTATTTAACAGCACACAGCAACACTACAGAACTGTTTAAGACAGGAAGTAAACAATTAGTTAATTGAAGCTGCAAGAGAAAATTAAGGTAGGCAGAAGGCAATTAAGAGTGAAAATTTGGCAAGGACATTAGCGCTGAACATCCCTGTTTTTGAAAAAAAGTGCCATGGGATCAAAATCATAGAATCATAGAATATCAGGGTTGGAAGGGACCTCAGAAGGTCATCTAGTCCAACCCCCTGCTCAAAAGCAGGACCCATCCCCAATTAAATCATCCCAGCCAGGGCTTTGTCAAGCCTGACCTTAAAAACTTCTAAGGAAGGAGATTCCACCACCTCCCTAGGCAACGCATTCCAGTGTTTCACCACCCTCCTAGTGAAAAAGTTTTTCCTAATATCCATCCTAAACCTCCCTCACTACAACTTGAGACCATTACTCCTTGTCCTGTCCTCTTCCACCACTGAGAATAGTCTAGAACCATCCTCTAGACTATTGATCAAAAATGATCAAATTGGTCACATTTTAAAAAATATTCGTTACACAGCATGCATAATTTATATTAACTGCATCAAAAGCTTCAATTCCAGAATGTTGGGGTAACATGCGACTTAGCAGTTCAAGAAAAACTGATAGCACAACTGAAGCAGCTATCCCAAAATGGCTATATTATTCCAGTATATTAGAAACAAACTAACTTAGCTACATACCCAGACTAGCACCTGTGATTGGTGACCTACAAATCAGAGAGAAAGAACTGAAGTGATTGTGCATTTAAATCTGTATTTAGGGCACAAACATAAAACTGTGTGCAAGGGAGTAAAAATTCCTCCACAAAGAGTAGCTGATATTTAACCTGCTACGTTGATACAGTGATACGATTCAAATAAATTGTGTTTGCTTATTCCCATGTACAAACCCTGCTGTAAGATCATGTATTTGCATTACTTGAGAAATGTGCTTCTCAGATCAAAACACCAGGAGACCTTTACTAAAAAAGTAGTGAGACTTCTGTGCATTTGACAGGTTTAAATCAGTTCCAGTGTAGTCTCTCTCCTCACACTCGGACAGCTGAGATCAGCCAAGGAACGTGAACTGGCCTAGAGCTGTAGGTATGGAGGACTGTGCATTAGAAGGCCCTCAAACCGGGAACTTGCATTTCCCTTTATTTGATAGGCACTAGCCTGCAGACTTCCAGAGCACACTGCAAGCGCATTTATTTATCCAGGCTTTTCCGAAAGCTGGAGTTAGGCTGGAAGCAGTTTTAGTATTGTTGATATAGACAGTTTATTTTGGTTTGTGATTTTAGCAGGCATGCTATCTATATACAATGAATAAATATTTTCTCTGGCATCCATTTGCTAAATACAGGTTTCAGAGTAGCAGCCATGTTAGTCTGTATTCACAAAAAGAAAATGAGGACTTGTGGCACCTTAGAGGCTAACCAATTTATTTGAGCATAAGCTTTTGTGAGCTACAGCTCACTTCATCAGATGCAGTGAGCTGTAGCTCACAAAAGCTTATACTCAAATTTTTTAGTCTCTAAGGTGCCACAAGTCCTCTTGTTCTTTTTGCTAAATACAGACACCCTTAGCTGAGAGGAAGGATAATCCTTCAAGGTCTCTGTGTGGAAGCCCTCATCATTGGAGGTGAGGGGAGTTGAGTTAGAGCAGTGATCCACAACCTCTCTGTGGGAATAGCACATTCCTATTCCCAACAGACTGCGGCAGGTGCCAAACACCCCGCCACCGAAATGCTGCCAAGAAGCAGCAGTGGAAAGAAGCCCCACCGCCGAAATGCCGCTGAGAAACGGCAACGCTTCTCGGCAGCATTTCGGCGGGTGGTTCTCAGGTGACCATGCTCAGTGGCAGCATTTCGGCAGCATGCTGCCCTGCGGGCCAAACAACTGCCCCAGCAAGCGCCACTGCACCTGCAGGCACCACATTGGGGACCCCTGAGTTAGAGAGTAGGGTAAAAAATTTTGAGCTCTAAATTGGGGAAATGAAAAGAGCAAACCTCTGTCGCATCTTATCAGACTCCAGCAATTCTCTCCAGATTACTTCATTAAGTTTATTTCAAGAGACCATCAAGGACATGCAAAGCTTGGTGTAGACATGCTTGTTTAGAAGGTAGTAGAAATCAGATAAACACATTGGCCACATTTACATGAACAATAAAATATTTCAGCATTTTAAATGGCTAAAGAGAGTAACACTGGAATTAATCCTCAGAAATTAAAGCCAGCACAAAACAAATGACAGAGGCCAGAAAATGTGCCAAGAATATTTCAGTTTGCAAACAAAACAGACCCTGCCTGGTCCTGCAATTCAGAGGGCAAATTAAACATGCAAATATAAACAAAACAAATTAAAAACTTTAGGCAGTAAAAGCTGTTGGGAAGTGACAAAGGAGATTTTCTTGTTCACCAAGAAAGGATGAAGTTTACTAAGGCTGGGTCACCGAAGAGGTGGGAGCACACAAGAGAAGACTACAGAAAGGGGACGGAAAAGGATACATCAGGAAGGAACAAACACAAGCTAGCCCTTGGCACTTCATTGTTAGAAAGTTTAGAACAACTGCAGAAACAAAATATGGAATTCAGTCACTGCCATGACCGTAAAACCCTTAGCCTCCCAGTGTCAATAAAAAATACACAGTGCGGTGTACTGTTTTCTCACAATCAGATTTCGACTTGAATTGTAAGTATTTTAACAGTGACCGACACACACAGAGCTGTGAGGGAACCCAGCAGATAAGTCAATCTGGCTTGTCAGGATAAGTACCATGTTAAACTCAAGTTATATTTCACTAAGCACAAAACTAACTACTCTGGTCCTCTCACACTTGGCACTTTTTGGTGATATTTTTATGAAATGGTGGCTTTTGCATCAAACAAAAAAAGTTTTGTATTGCAATGCAATTGTTTAATTTTTATCAAAACAAAAACCTCAATTTTCAAAATTAAAATTTTAAAAATAAAAACATTACTACAGTACAATTACATGATTTTTGCTAGCCGTGGCAAAACAAACTAAACCTAAAACCCTCAAAAATCCAAAGATTATGGTCTTGGAGAGCAAGACTGGCTCAGTGGTTATGGCATTAGCCCACGAATTGTAGACCGAGGTGCAATTCCCTTCTCTTCCACAGTCTTCCTGGTGACCTTGAGCAAGTCACAGTCCCGCTGTGCCTCAGCTTCCCATCTGGAAAATGGAAATAATAGTACTTCCCTTCCTCACAAGGGTTTTGCAAGGATACACAGGTGAAAGACTGCAAAGCACCTCGAGACTTACTGATAAAAAGGGATACTTAAGCAGCATTATTTTATTTAATAAATTATTTAATCTTCATTATTAAGAAAAAATATTTTTAATTCACTAAGGCCCTCATTCAGCATACAATTATGTATGCATGAGCAGTTAATGGGGCTCACATGCTTAACATTACCTATGTGCTTGGTATCAGCTGTATTGGGACCTAAGAGAGCTGGGATCTTACATGGGTGAAACGACACTACAGCTGTGCAACAGTTTACTCTCAATGTTGATACTAATGAACCATCAACCATCAAAAAAGATGAGCCAATTCAACAGCATATCTACAGTTCCTGGGACTGGGAGTGGAGAATTGAGAAAAGCAATTGGACTTGATAGTAGAACATCATGCTCCACTCCAGTTATTTATAGGAAAGACGGGCAGGGCAGTGTTGTCCAGAGACATGAAGTATTAATTCATCAACTAAATTCACACACTGGGGAACACATGGATCCAAGTGATTTCTGACTGATAAATCACTGCTGGATTGTGCATTTCCTTTGGCTAACAAATCTAAAATAACATGCATGTTTTATTTACAGTTCTCTTTAATCCTCCGTCAGAAGAAACGCTCTGTTGTCGAAAGGGCTAGAACTAGAAAACAGAGCAGCCCTATCACTTTACGGAGCTGGTGCAGGGACTTAGCGTGGAACATGGAACTGCATTAGAAATTCAACACAGGAGCTGCTCATTTGATGCGAGACAACTGTAAACATGGTGGATAAAGAAATATCAGGAGCATGGTCTGAAGCAAATTCTCAATGGCCTGGCCAGTTCCTTGCTACTGCACGTAGGGTAGAGGACAAATAAAGCTCTAGAAAACCAACTAGTTCACGACCCAAAAATTGCAATGCATTATTATGACACCACAAGAGTGTAAAAGCTGAAACTCTTTATGCTAAGGGACAGGGTGAAAGTGTGAAAAGGCCACAATTCACACACTAATCAAGGAAACCCAGGGCACTGGCTTCCATAAATATCCAACCAACCCTCACTGTACCAAGAACACAGGTCCCTTTAATAACGGCAGCCATTTAGGCATCAATAATTCTGAGCAATGAACTGCCTCTGTGGAGTCAACCAGACAAGAGAATTGATTGTATGAGAAGCCAGTTTTGCCAGGAACTTGTGCTCCTTAAACAAGGGGAAGATGTGGTAGATCTCACTGTCAGGAAGTGTCATTGACCCTTCATGTAACACATGACACAGGGGTCACCTAATGAAATTAACAGGCAGAACATTTAAAAAAAAACATAAGGGAGTACTTCACACAGCACGCAGTCAACTGGTGAAACTCGTTGCCCAGGGATGTTGTGAAGGCCGCAAGTACAACTGGTTTCAAAAAAGAACTAGATAAGTTCATGGAGGATAGGTCCATCAATGCCATTAGCGAAAATGGTTAGGGACGCAACCCTACGGTCTGCGTGTCCCTAAGCCTCTAACTGCCAGAAGCTGGAACTGGATGACGGGATGCACCACTCGCTAATTGCCCTGTTCTAGTCACTCCCTCTGAAGCATCTGGCATCAGCCATTGTTAGAAGACAGGATACTGGTCTAGATGGACCATTGGTCTAACCCAGTATGGCCATTCTCACATTAGCACTTGGGTTGCCCAATTCCACTCAGAACTGATGCCTTAAATGTTATGCATATACCAGGAACTACATTTACAGCACTTTAGCTGTTAAGTTATATTGACCCAGAAACCACTTAAAAATGACCCTGAGCGCAATACAAAATTCTAGCTGAGAGGGCACACGTGGGCAATTTTCCGCCTGTCTAGGCAAGTCACTCAACTGTCCCACGTCATGAACGAGTAGTCGCTGAGCCCCAAGACTGCAGTGAAAGCACTGCGTTTTATTTTAGGCATATGCTTTAGAATGTGCAGCTTAGTCATTGTACAGGAACCCAGGCTGCCTCATATATTGAGCTGTACAGCACAGCTGGCTGGATATTTTCTGCTCTCAGAACAAGAGAAATCTGACGAAACCTGACTAGCAGTTTTCACCCAACTGCTCATTACATGCTACAAGTCTACCAAGCAGTTCTATGAGTATTGTAACAGCTCAAAGAACGGGAGAGCTTTGCATCACTGCAACTGTACACCTGACTCAAGAAAGCCAGGTAGCCTTCGGCCAACAGATCTTTTTAAATTCTGTCCCACTCTTACCCCAAGATTTTAAAGGGAGAAAAGGAGGTTGGGAGACGAAGCACCATAATGGAGGCAGAAAAAAGGCACAGACACAAAAGGTTATTTACAGTTGGTTCAAGCCAAGGAGGCCATTGTCCAAAACCCCAAGATTTCCTTATAAAAATGCTGTCTGCCTTGGAAGGACTGGGACTGGGCCCGGGCCCGGCCAGACCTACCAGGTTGTGGATCCTGGCACTGTTTGCTTTATTAGACCTCTAGAGATGGAATTGTGCATACCAGGTCTTCTGGTCAAAAAAAGACCGACAGCTAATTCAAATGCTTTAAGACTGCTAATTGGTCAGACTCCCCAACCCAGTCTAGTCACCACAGTTCATGCCCACATCCTCTGACAAAGGCAACAGTTATAGTGCCTTGCTGCAAAGGCTGCTACAGAAAGGCATTTTCTGTTCAACTGGTGAGGCCATTTCTTTGAAAAATGAAACATCCCAATCATTTACAGAGTAAGATCCACATGCATCAACATGGTTATCACCAGCTTCACTAATGTGACAGTAACCACAGTGCTTTTCTTCTATACATCTCAAAGCATTCTACAAAAGAGAACCATCCTTCCCACATTTGACACAGGGGGAAATAAGTCAAAGGAGGAAAGTGATATTTGCCCAAAGTCACACAGGTGGTCTGCGGCAGCGCTAGGAACAGAACCCAGGTCTTTCTGATTCCTGTTCACTGGACCACACTGCCTACCCAAAAAGGCTTTTGCAGTTACCTTTTCTTTACTTTATCCTAAGTTAAGTACTGTGCCATGGTGTTGTTAAACACTAGATAGATGTTTCAACCCAGGTGGCTGTATTTCCAAGGTGGATGAACTGATTTCTGTCCAGTTTATAACGTGTCTTAGGTCTCTTTTGGATAAAACCATTAAATATCATTTGGCAACCAATTTGCCTGCATGCAACAGGAGGCTCTTCCAAGCATATGAACTCAGACATGCGCAGAGTGAGACCTGAAACTGTTCTCCCTTCCTCCCCTCTCGGCTGTAGAACAGATGCATCATCTAACACGCTCCTGAAGCTGGGCTGACAGCACCTCTACCTAGCACCAAACGGTCCCCTCTCCTTCTGAAACATGAACATAGTTTATTCTCTCATAAAATTCATAGTGTGCTGTGACTGGTGTGTGCTGATCTCACAGCTGCTAAATATTCATGAACCAATTACGAAAAACAAATCTATCACTTTAGCCCTCAGCCAAGTTTTGAAGGATTCAAATATTTATGCTAACGAGAGGCTCTACCTCGTATAATTCTTCTCACCCAACTTTATTCCCGTTCACATGAGGGATCAAGCCGGCTTCACTCCTCTCTCCCACCCGATGCTGCATTGCTGTTTGCTTTTGACCTGTTCGCCTACGTCTGACTCATAAGGAGTTTATATCAGATAATGACAGCAGAGTGGGAGTGTGTGTGTGTTCATGTTCACATTAAACTGCCAGAGAGTCAGGAGACTGAAAGGAGACAGATACTTACAGATTCTTTTGCAGCACTGAGCACAAAGTAACATTGTCATATTATTTGGACCAGGGCTACAGAGTGGGGGAATCAGAATATCAGGGTTGGAAGGGTCCTCAGGAGGTCATCTAATCCAACCCCCTTCTCAAAGCAGGGCCAATCCCCAATTTTTGCCCCGGATCCTTTAAAGGCCCCCTCAAGGATTGAGCTCACAACCCTGGGTTGAGCAGGCCAATGCTCAAACCACTGAACTATCCCTCCCCCACACTGCAAGTCAGCAACAGGGAGATCTTTGCCGAGTGAATCACTGCTTCCCCATCCCACCCTCTTGCTGAGATGGGCACCACCTTCCACTTCCAATCAAAGGGGATTCAGCTATCTGGGGAAGGAGCTCACAGAAAGTGATGAGCCTGTAAACGGATCAGACCTTCCAAGGCAAAATTTACCTTCTTTCACCACCATCTATGGACTTATTTGGCACCATCACAGGTAGCCCAAAAGCAACACAGGCTTAGCTCTTCTCTGCCCCCAGCTTTGCTGTCCCATCTGCCTCAAGAGGTCACTCCTGAAACACTTGATTCCAAGAGGAGGCATGCCCACTTTTAGTAAAGCCACTGGGTGAGACTGATTTTAATGTTTGTACTGCATAGTGCAACACAGACAGGGACTATCTTCCCCAGGAGCTATCTGCATAAATATTAACATTAGTGAAATAACATGTGTAAATCTGCCATGCACCGATGGGAGATTACCCCACTGCCAATACTCTCACTGCAAACAGTCAAAGGCAGAAGAGATTCAGGCTCAGTGAGGTTTTACATTAACCAGACACTCATTCAGAGGCTGTAAGTCACATCCTAATTCAGAAGCAGCTGCATTAACCCATCCAGGGCATGAGTAAACTTTTGAGAGAAAACTGAAGAGTTCTTTAGTCTCATCACTATGGTTCTAACTGCCATCAGACCAGTCTCTTTACTGCCCATTTAAGTTGTCACAACACAAAGTTCCCGCGGTTGTTTCCTTCTCTTGCGGGTGTGAATTTTGAAGCTGGTGAAAAGGGAGTGGTTAGACATTTCTCATCTGAAGGGATAATACAATACAAAACATTTTAAAATTGCAAATGAGCATATAGGCCTTAGCCCAAGCATGTGGGGCATGCAATGAGCACTTTTCACTGCACAGCTGCCCTCCACACCTGCCCCTATAACACGCTACAGTGACTGGTGCCTCTCCTAAGCAGAAACTCAGCAGATCCGGGTGGCCTAACCCCCACCTGATGAACTAACTACCAGTATTTAGCTCTTCTGTAGTCCTTTTCCTCATATCTCAAAGCACCTTCCAAAGGAGGTCAGCATCATTATCCCCATTTTACAGATTGGAAAAAACAAACAGAGCAAAGCGACTGGGCCAAAGTCAGCAGCAGAGCTGGGAATAGAATCCAGGTCTCCTGCACCCTAGATCAGTGCTCTATCCACTAAGCCACATTGTCTTATTACAAATGATGATTCTGAGGCAGGTATGATGTCCCAGGAATCTGGAGATGAAGATTTATTAGGCCAACTACTCAATCCCCTTCCAATGCATAATTTGAGCACCACAAGCTTTCAAACACCTGCAAATGCCCAGCACAGTCATGACTCTGAAGGAGATCATGGGAAAACCACCCACATCGGGATAAAGGAAAGCACTGATGCCTCATGAGGGTTAAAAAGAAAATCAAAGACGACAATAAGATACTTAAATCCTACAGATGATCAGGGGACAACAGCTGTGGGGAAAAGATAATGGGCCCCTGAACTTCATTGGGCCCTCTAGATGCTGCTGCAATACAAAAAATAAAAACCCCTCCATCCCAACACATCCCTTAAAAAAAGATTCAAAAAGTACAGTTTTGAAAATACAGTTTTCAATTAGAGCAGTTTGATTTTAGATTAAGGGTAGGAATCCTTTACATTCATTGCCCCTAGCCTCTTCTCCCCAATTCTCGTCTTAGTCTGAACCATTACCAGCATGTGTCTGCATGACACTCTGGACTTTTCTGTAGGTTAAAGTGTCTCTGTTCCGTCCAGTGTTAACATGGCAACTGGTCCTGCAATCTATCTGCAAGGAAGCAGGGAGATAGATTTTCAAGCTTGCTCACCTGACTATACAAAGCAGGGAAGCTCTAACAAGGATTACGCTCTTGCTACAGGTCCAACCACCATAACAACATAAACCTAAAGAGGGCAGAGAGCTGAGCTTTCCCTTACCGAGTTTAGGGCTCCTCTGGAAACAGCCATCAGGGCAGGGGGGAGGCATTCAAATGAAGTGTGACAGCAGCACAGCAAAATAACTGAGTCCCAACAGATCAATCTTCTGCTAAAGAATCAGTCCCTTACAGCCTTGGCATTATTGACCCAGCTCATCAATAACTGCACGGACACTGTGACCAAGACAGCTGTGGAAGAACACTGGGGGTGAACGTCTCCTGGAAGCAAGATGGGGAGTGTGCTTCAACAAAAGGAGGAGGCCCACAGACACTTGCCCAGTTGCCTTGGAGGATTTTTGTTTAGCAGCATTTTCTCAGTACAGCCCTTCTCCCTGAGGTAAGTTTCACCCATGTAACCAATAAAAGTTAACCCTTACGTTGGACTGTACAGAGGCTGAGCCCCAATCAACACACACACAATCTGAGCAAGGGGTATGGTCACGGATATTGTCACTGGAACACCACGAACATGTCCCATTGAGTATGGGATTCCCTTTTGCCAGCCGTTTACAGGCCTGGCACGCATGCAGCCTTCATGAACCTGATTCTCTCCTAGGGAGGGTTTCCCTTTCAGTGCACAAGGAGTGGCTGATCTGGGCTCATCTTTTACATAGTTCTGTTGCTCTACCAGTATGGAATCATCTCCAAAGAATTTTTCAGTAATGCTGCAATGCTGAATTTCAGAGGGACACAATCCCAGCTGAATGGTTCACGAAGGCCAACTTCCTAAGCATGAAATAAGGGTCCCTCCCTTTTGCACTACACTAAAGTGACTTCTAACCCGCCTCTGAACTAACCACTTAAAGACATAAGTTAGATAGATCTAATAAACGGGAAAAAGTCTTCCAATTAGTGCCTGCCTCCCACCCCATGAACCCAGCACACCCTCCTCACACACCGTAGACAATGGTGACCTACAAAGGGAACCCACCCTCCCTGCTTTTGGGCTGGGATACTCCAAAGGGAAGGACTAGCGAAGGAGACACTAACACGACAACTCTCCTTTTTGCAAACACAAAACCCGTTCCAAAGCACAGCGATGGACACGCCCAGAGAAGCGAAGCCCAGGATATGAACGTTTCCAAATGTTTAAGAACGCCTGCTCTGATTATGCCTATCTCCTGGTATTTAACCACTGAAAGGCTTATTGTAATTAAACAGGCAAATAATGAAAGAAGCTGGGGTAAACACAAAGGAAGGTGAATAACGCTTCAAGCCCCACAACTTACTCTCTCCCTGCAAGAGACTGAGTACGGTGCAACTCACACAGCACACAAGCTCACTCCCGGCATTAAGGCATTAGTAAGCCAAGGTCAATCTTACCTCATCCCACTCCGAAGCAAAAGATGGAGATTTCTCCAGCCTTTTCTTCCCAGTGCTGCAGTTTGAGAGCGATTCGCTCCGGCTCCCCATGGCATCATCCTCAGTCGGTGAGCAGGTCAGGAGATCGGAGTCCGATTTGGACAAGCTACGGCTGAGTTTGAGCTCTGCTTTGGGCTTGCCTCCTAGGTGAGCTCGGCCCCCAGCACCGCCTCTGTCTCCCTCTTCCTCTGCACCACCAGGGTGCTGCAGCACTTGGGGAGTCACTGCAGTTTCAGGTTCTGCCTGCTGGATGTTTTTGGGCTGGACCGTTGCGTAGATCGCTTTCTGGTTTTGCTCAGGAGAACTGGTCCGTACTGATCCAGAGACAGGTAAATCAGCATCCTCCAACTGCATAGCAGGTGAGTGGCCTGTGCCCTCTGTACCTCCTTTGGCCACAGAAGAAATGAGCCTGAAAGGGTCCTCGTTTATCTCACACACCGGGGAAGAGCCATGGAGTAACCCTGAAAACTGCTCCGGGACCTGGATGTCCTGGCTGTCTGCAGAATCTTGGCTCCGGCTGCCACTGCTCCTCTTGTGGTCTTCAGGGGGATGGAGACAGAAATAAAGAGAGATTAAAAAACACGAAAGGAGAAGCAAAACTCCACCTCCCCTAGAGAGAGAGGGAGCGATAGAGAACAGTTCAGTATTGTTTGAGTGCTCAACTTGTACCCACGGCATTTATGAAATTCCAAATACTGCCCTGATTTATGCAATCTGGCAGCTCTCCTTGTTGTTTTATTCCCGTTAACACTAACAATCAGGCCTTCCTATATAAGGCCAGGAGAAGTGCTAACCCTAGCCTGCAGAGAGAGGTGGGGGGAGAGAAAGAAAGACAGACAGACACTCCTGGAACATCTGATACATTTCCATAAAGGCCAAAGTGTTATTTAGAGCAGCACCTCCCTACTCTTGGCTCAGATTGCGGGGTGGGAAAATTGCTGGGCGGCAATTAACCTGCAAAGTTCCAAAATCCCTTCCCCAAAAGAGCAGATTTCTTCTCTGGTAGCTTCAGGGCTCAACTTCTCCTCCTCACTTGGGGGGGGGGGTGTGGGGGTGGGTGGGTTGGGGGAGAGAAGAGGGCTTAAACTGGTAACATCTCACTCCAGAAAATCTCTCCTGTTAAGTAACCACTAAACACAAGATGGTCTGATCTATTAATGCAGCAAGCTGCTTGCAGTACTGAGTGTCCCAGAAATCTGACACGATTCCTCTGTTACTAACTTTCTAACATCCTTAATATCAAATACCAGTGCCCTGGAATAATCATGAACTACTGACTGAACCCAACTGCCAACTGGCACACAGAAGCTGAGCGGCCCTCACCTTATTCATATGGCACATGTGTATTCTAATTGTACAGGATTTTAAAATGCTTGGAGGGAACTGCCACTTTCTCATGAACTGCCTGGGATTATACTCTTGTCAATGACTGCTAATACACACACATATTGTAACCACTTGAATTTAGTGCTGGGGAAATGTGCTTCCCTCAAGACTGAAGTCTTCAACCCAGCAGATAATTACAGCAGAGGTAGCACCAGTGCAAAATGCCCTGATAATGTGATTTGTCCAACTCTGAAGTGTAGGGAGAATGTCTAGAGGGGACAGGGAAGGTCCATTTCCAAGGCCCATCCAGTCCTTGTCCACTTGTTTGAGACACCCAGCTCTCCGAGATCACAACAGGGAGGACCAGTCTCAATCAACAGGGCCAAATGTTCTAGTGAATTTCATGACTAAAAACCAGTCAACTATGGATTGGAATGAACAGACTTTCACACGGGCTTCCTTTTTAGCAACAGGGTTAATTTACTCATTTTCAAATACTAGTTGCATTTATACGATCCAAGAACATGTCCTTTTCCTGAAAGCTAAAAGCAAGCACTGGATTAGCAGTTTACCCATGGAAGCTACTTTAGATATGGGACAAAATTAACATGAGTTTGATCACAGAGAACGTGGGTGATGTAATATCTTTTGTTGGTTGAACTTCTGTTGGTGGAAGGGACATGTTTTTGAGTTTCCCAGAGCTCTTCTTCAGGTCTGGAGAAAGTAACCAGAGTGTCTCTGCTAAATACAAGCATAAAGGATCTGTCCCACCTTGTATTTGGCTCAGACACTCTGGTTACTTTCTCTAGACCTGACGAAGAGCTCTGGGGAACTCCAAAGCTTGTCCCTTTCACCAACTGAAGATGGTTCAATAGAAAGTATTACCTTACTTACCCTGTGTCTCTAACATCCCGGGACCAACACGGCCACAGCAACACTGCAAACGTGAGTTTGATTAGTTTTATTTAGTCCCTTATACATTTGTTTGTTCCACAGAAATACAAGAGACAACTTATACAACTGGCAGCTTCTGCCTGGGAACAGAACAGCAGCACAAGTCGGAATTGAGGTTAGCCAGTAGGGCAGCCCACTGAAGGAGCTCACACTTCTTACCCTCTTATGACCATTTCAGGTATGGCACCCCAAAAAACAGAAAATTAAGTCGGTTAAAAATTCTAAGGAAGTGAGATAACTGGAAATTACCATTGATGCATGTAAATGCAGTGTAAAGTTTGCAAATGAAATTGCTAATAGGATAGAAGAGGAAACATCTCTCCAGTTACAATCTCTCTAAGGTCCTGCCTACACTATATCTTACCCTGCTAGGGCTGTCCCAACACTTAACCATGCTAGAGTATTGCAGGACCAGACTGTGTTCAGTATATCCCTGAGCAAGGATACAAGGCTGTAACAAACCAGGAATACATTAGGACAGTTCCAGCCATACACACAGCAAGGTCGAACCCTGTTTTAATCATAACAAATCATTTACTCTATGGTAACCAGTTCCACCACAAGGGAAATTACTGCATAGACTGGACAGTAAGTCTTGATGGCCTCAGCAGCCTTTTTCTTCTCATTCCTTCTCTACTCCTAACTCCTCATTTCGTCAACGCCCCAGTTTAACATTTAATGGTATTTCTGTCCGAAGGCAGAAAGGCGGCTGGCAATAGCTTCTGCCGCATGCTAGAACACTTGGGCCCACACAGAGCAGACTGGCCAATCTCCACTCACAAAGACTAACAAAGGGGCCTCTGTTAGAAGGGAAAGCACAGCCACCCATTCAGCCTCTTCAAATGAAGCGCCAACCCCAAGACCAGGACAGAAATACCCCAGGGAGAAAGGTGGCAAAGTGGGGGTAGTGACACTCGCAGAGAAGAGTGGATAAGCAGAGATGAAAGCCTTGAGGGAGAGAACATTTCAGAGCACTGAACTTACAAACCTGTACTAAAAATCTCACAGATAAGCATAGAAGCAGGGTTGCTGTTGGGGCTAAATGCACAACAAGAGCAAGGTCCTTACCTGTTGAGGTCTCAATCATGCGTGATTCGGGGTTTGGATATTGCTCAGAATGGCTATAAGAGAGGTCAGAAGAACCTTGGCGATTCAACGGCCGTTGACTATCTTGGGAAGACGTGCCTTTTTGGGGTTTGGCCTGCAAATACACCTTAGATTATTCCAGTCTTACAGCCAGTATGGTCATCTTCACTGCAATGGTAAAAACATGCCAACCATTGCTCCCACTCTGCTGAATGGGTAGCAAAGCAGGACATCTGGGGAAACTAATTAGAACACGGGGAGATTTTCAGAGCCACAGAGGACAACGTGGTGGGAACTGGGTGCCTAACTCATCTGTGCCAATGAAAATGTCCCCTGTAGTTTATATTCAAGGTTTAATTCTGAAAATAACCTAGTAACATGCATTTTGTCCATAGAGACTTTCAGTTATAACTGCGAGAAGCTGGGACTGGATGACAGGGAATGGATGACTTAACACTGCCCTCTTCTGTTCATTCCCTACGAAGCATCTGGCACTGGCCAGCATCAAAAGACAGAATACAGCGCCAGAACGGTCATTCTTATATTCTCAACTCATTTAGTAACAATTATAAATACACACACACACAAAGACACCTGCACTTGCCCTTGTACTCAATCTTCATTGAAGGTTTCACACATAACAGGAGTTGACTAACACCTAACGAAGCATGTAAGCCCCTTTGGGCAGAGGCCGCCTCGTTTGAACATTAAACATACAATTAAAACCATTTAAAATCAAAATACAGACATGGTGCAGATGAAGATACTCAGTCCTGGTATAGAACCGAACAACTGAATTTAAGTAAGCTCTCTGGACAGCAGTATCTTCAAACATGAAATACTCAACAAGCCAACTTTCCTTGTTAAACCGTTCTAAAAATATACTGCTTTTGCCTTCCCCACCCAAAGCAAGTTTAAGCCTCCCTTCTATATAACCAGGAGAGCTTATCTCATGTCCCCTGGATGATAAGCGTCAAGCTCTCTCGACTCTTTTTGCCCCTGCTTCCTGATCCAAAGATTAATGGTGGCATTTATAGGGTGAATCTTCCCTTCCCTGCCCAGCAAGGAACCACGATAATGCATCATGCCACAAAGTTTCTTACAAAAATTGCATGCAAGTCTGTATCTTCTGTGGCAAAGAGACGAGACCAGAGCAACTGGGTGAGATGGAGCAGACAGCCTCACAACACACGACCACTGGCTCTAGCTGAAGATTATTTTTGCAATAAATTGGAAGCAGAAAAACTCACTTACACAAACTTTAAATGTGAGTATTTGTACCTAGAACAGGAAAAGCTTGTCACAGGCATGTGTTTACATCTAGTAATGCAGGAATCATGCTGGACAGAATTTATATCACATCACCCTGAGAGAATGCAGCCCTACTTTGTGAGCTTGTTCGCATTTTATTTCCGCGCTCCCTCCCCCGAAAAATACTTCAGTGCAGGAAATGACTTTTCCACCTTAAAGAAGGTGCAGTTAAGGAATGTTTTGGTTACAAGGAGATAGCAGTGCTGTTTTGCTCTTAGGCTTTTAAGCAATCTTGAGCAGTACAAATGCAGACTCAAGTCTCTCCCCCAAGAGTGAAATACACAGTTTGCGGTTTGCCACCTCCCAGGAAAAACAGAATTGTGATGTCAAAGAAGAAAATTTTGCTTCTCTTGGTTCTGATGATACAAGTCACTCCTACCTGAAGCTGGTTACCACTGACAGCACCTGAAGATGGCAATTCCCCTAAGAAAAAGAAAAAAACACATCAAAACCTGGGCATATTTTTCCTCTACCCATCCTCGATGACGTATCTGACAAGTTTTACCAAGCCCCTCTGACCAATCCACAGGGAGGACCATGTCAGTGGACTTGACTTAATTGTCATCACATGGCTTAACTCTCTACGCACATTAGACCTGGTCAAAATTCCTTTCCATATGAGATGGAAAGCTGGTTTAGATCAAACTAAACCAGATCTGAAACTCTGCCCAAAGCATCAGGTGAACCTTGACAGAGCTAGAGAGCTTTAATCCACTCATGAAAGGAAATCAGGGCCAAGGGGCCAAGAACACATGTGCAGTCATGACTGGACACAAGATGGAAAGCAGCAGCGCAAGAAGGGAGGCAGCAGTTATAAATGAAGCAAAGTACCATTAAAAACAGCACTTTGTGCCTTAAACACAAACCAAGAGCTGTCAAGCACCTGGAGTTACATGATGCAGTGAGTAACTGACCCCTGTGCCATTTTCACCATGCAGGAGCACTGCTGTTCCTGCAGAATGAGGAGAGCTAGCCAGGCAGAGAAAAACTGCAACACATGTAGCCTTGCCATACTGCTGTCTCACACATTATCTCACTGCTTTAAAAACTGATCCATTAACTTTCAAGGTAAGAGCTGTGAACAAAAAGAACCATTTAAAAAGGAGGACAGTAATATGGGTACTGGAAAGATAGTGACTGCTCTGCTAACACTCCCCCCGGCCCCACCACCACGTGCTGAGAGAGGTAACAGGAGCAGAGATGATCAAGTCCTCCCCTTTCTCCCTCCCACCCCAAGCTTACTGCTGCCTCTTGCATTCAGATTCTTGTATACAGTACCGAGAAAGGCACTGGTAGACCCCTTTTCCTCTAACAGCAGCCCCTACCCATCACTTGAGCTGAGCCACCTCTCGGTGCTAGATCTAAACAAACTATTTCAATCCAAAATGAAAGGAATCAATACAGAGTCTCAGAACCAAACAAACATTGTTAGATTTTTGGATTGCTCTCCTCCTAACGGAGAAGGGGTGGGGGGTTCTTTAGGTTCATTAGAACCACAAGGAGACATCCCCAGAGCTCCAACCTGGATTCAGGGCGACTATCCTTCTGGCTGAGGACTAGACAGGAATCAGGATTCCTCTTTGGCTCCTTATTCAGCTAAATGGATGACAAGGGGCTTCCATCAACTCCTCCCTCTTTTAAGGGATTGGGCCCAAAGACTCTGTAGTACTCATGGCTCATGCCAAGCTGAGGGGGGAGAACCTTGGATCAAGATCTGAACTTAAGTCTCCATGCGTCTGTGCAAGGAATCACCACATTAATGTATCACAGTTTAAACAGTGCATTATATTGTGCATATGTAACTATACACACCCCCACATCCAATACTTATTTATGCACCAGCATGTCAAGCAGAAAGGCCACAGCAAGAGGAAAGAGGAGTCGTGTCATTGGCAGCTTACAGAAGAGACAAGTCCAGCAGCAGCTGACCTACGTGAATCCAGCCTTTCAAGCCAAGCGTTAGGAGACATGAGCCAGCTTGTCAACCATCACCCAATGACTTCTCTCACTTGGGACTGTGAAGCATCAACCTGAAAACCACTGCAGTTTTGCATCAGACTACGAGTAGCTCTGGCAAAGACTGGTGGGAAAAATCAATGACCTCTTTGGCACAGCGTGTGTGCACGCGCATGTGAGAGAGATTACTGGTAGCATTCAAGAAGTGGAAACTAGCATCTGTGAACAGACTAGGAGGAGGAGTGTGGTTCTGGAGGGCAAGCAAGCAAGCAGTCATAACGCTCAGTCATATTTACTGTTCATTCAGTCTCAAGATGAAACATTTGCGCCTTTAGACTGGAAATCACAACTAAGTTCCCCATATCTCTTGCTCGTTTCTGTTGCACACTGAGCAGATCTTTCACCTAAAAAGATCTCCTTGAAAGAAAACCAAATGCAACAATACCCATCTACAAAATACAGGGTGGTGTGCACAGCTCCAGGTTCCCAAATCCCACAAACCACCAATGAAGGTCCCTTTGGGGGAAGAGAGCCAAGTGCAGTGTTTAATCTGACAGCATGACTGGATTTTAAACTGGCGCCTAACAGTGGCTTACTTCGTCTGTGTTTTCTTCCTTTGTTAATTTACTTTTCTAATTGGCTCTGACAGCCAGTGGTGCATTCGTTGATTTCCGATTGTGATACCAGGGCCAGATCCTCAGTTGACATGAATTGGCACCGTTGTATTGACACAGATTTACACCTGCTGAGGATCTGGTCCATTAGTATTTACACACTTGTATTTGTTTGACTCGCTTGACCATGATTTTTCCCAAATGGCAACTGATTGGTTATTCTTTCATTTTGATCTTTTTTGTTCCTGTTTTGCTTACTTTGTGCATGAGATTCTAGTGTTTTAATTTTTACAGTTCAATGGGTCAAGTCCCTAGGATCTCATATTTGCCTGAAAGGCAAAAAGCCTTCTCTTACTTAATGTAGATATTGAGGCAGAAATATTTTAACCCTCTCCCCTGAGAATGGAAACAAATTACCAAGGGAACATAACTGCAATACAGAATCCAGCCATCCGAACCAGAGAAACAGCTAGGATCAAATTCCTCCCCTCCTGCCTCCTACATGCTGGTTACATCTGCCAACCCAGGCAGTCTGGGCATTGCTGTCTTTCTGTATCATCTCTTACCTTTTGTTTTTCTATCCCCTGCAAGCGGCTTTTTAGTTTCTGCAGTAAGCAACAGCTCATAAGGATGCTCCTCCTCTTCCTCGGCTGCATTTCCCCTGCTCTTCCTCCGCACCACAGAGGCCTAATGAGACACAGCAAGATGTAGTTGTCTGTCGAACTCAGTGTCATTTACCCCTCTGGTATGCATAGAGCCCTCCTCTATGCCATTCTTCTGACCATTGAATGTGCAGCAGAATCCACCCCTCTGCCAGAGAACTAATTCAGAAGCTAAGATTGTTCCTTAAAAATGCAAACCTCCCCCAACCCCGACACTACTTTCTAGCTCTTACGGTTGGAAAAAAGCCTTCCAGACGGCCCAAGTAACTGATGTAGTGATGACTGAAAAATGATGACTGCAAGCAGCCTGAAAAAAATCCCGATCTACTTTAAAGGGATGCTGACTCAGACTTCATGAGGCAAACTCCATTAGCAACTTATTAACTATTTCACTATTGATTGGGTTTGTGAGACAAGTATGCTCGCTAACTGAAGTATTCAAACTACCTCCTTCTCACACTTTCCCAGGTGCCAAAAGTTGCAATTAGCATTTTCAGTATCAAGTTCCACAGCGTGCTTCAAACTGAAAAGACCAGGAGCAATATAAATTGAATTTAACATCAAAGTAACAAAGGGAACCAAAGTGACTGTATTACTTATTTCCATTTTCAAGAGAAACCTCTTGTTGTAATTAAATGGCTCTGGAACAGCTGGAGAATCCCCAACCAACTGCACTGGAGAGCTGCAGAATGCAGGCATCTTGCTGCAGAGTACATGCACCTTAGCAAGGAATTACTTCTACGAAGCCTGCCAGTGGTGGTCTTCGAACACACCCAACCTCCCAGGCAGTCAAGTTACCTTCCTTGATCCATTGCACCTCCAATGCCAACGTATTAGAGACCAAGGCAGTGGTTCTCAACCTGCGGCCCAACCAACACACAAGCTGCAGCCCTGTGACATCCTCAGAGCCATACAGATAGTATTGGATGCGGCCCATATAATATGCTGTGGGCTGCATAAAGAGGTTGAGAACCACTGGACTAAGAGCATGTCTACGCTGCCCTGCAGTTCAGCCTACGGTGTATCTATAGCAATGCACACCGAAGTGCTGTGCGGTAACCCCCCCACGTGGACACTGAAGGCACAAACAGCAAGGTTCTTGCTTTGCATCAGTATAGTCCTGTTTGAAGAGGACTACAGACATGTGAACTAGTTCGCGCCCTCAGTGTCCTCATCAGGGAGATACAGCACAGCACATTGGGTGCGCATTACTATTCACACCCCCATTGGCTAAACTGCAGGGCTGTGTAGACACGTCCTTAGTCCGTATCAGGTTCAAACTAACTCAAAGCCTCACCGTGAAACCGAGTTAGGAGTTTGCTTCGCATGGTGGTGAAGCTTAGCAAATCATTTGAGGAACATGCTCTGGGTATGTAACAAAACCAGGTTAGTTTCCCAAGGTTTTGCATTTACATGCGCATCTGCAGTCAAAACACCTTGATTTCCTTGAGCCCTAAATGAGGAACGAAAGACCTTCAGTAATAGGCATGCACTAGCCTGGGCAGTCGGCAGTCAGCACTCAGATCATAGGACTGGCTTCTCACTTCATGTTGCGAATAATCCCACCACAAGTCACCCATCACTGCACCCAGTCTCACTCACCCATTTGCAATGTTCAGTCTGGTAGCTAAATTAATGACAAGAAAGTGACCATTTCCACCTGGTTTATATGCACCGAATCCATGAGCACTGAACGTGGCTAACTGTGCTGGAATGTTCACTGCTACTTTGCCTCCAAAGAATGAAGGCTTTAAAACAGGAGCATGACAAGTAGCAGCCTTTGGAACGGCAAGTGTGCAGTATGCCACCTTCCTTTTTGAAAGGAAGGCATCACTCCCTCCCACTTCTGCTAGAACTATTAAGACCTTGCATGTTTGGGGGCATTAGAGCAGATATTTTATTTTTAAGCCAGCACACCCGATTTACTGTTATTTTCCCCACTCTGATGCAGCTCAAGAAAAAAAGTGGTTTTGCTTTTCTACAATTTGTACCACAGCAGTCCCAACTGAGATGAGAACTCTGTTTGCTAGGTGCTCTACAAACACTGAGAGGCAGACCCTGGCCCTAAAAGCTTACAGTCTAAGCTATGATGTGACTGCCTGTTACGTTAAACTGCCAGGATAGGCTACTAACAGAATGGCCTGGACTAACAAGCCACAGTTTACTTAATGAGGGTTTCAAACCATGCAAGCACTTTACATAACTTACTGGCTGGACTATCCACACTGCTTCAAGTATAGTTGGGTACCTCCTCTCGATGGGAGAGGCTGGTTAGAGAACATACACTGTTATTTTAACTAGGCTTTGCCTATTCACAGCATCTGTCTGAGTAAGGGTCTCAGAAACGCTGAACATTAAGAGTTACATCTCTCCTCTGAGGTAGGTATTTATATACATCCCCAAAGCACTGAGAATAGGTAGATCTTGCACTGTGTCCTGAGAGTCCAACACCGGCTCTGATGATCTTTTTTTTTTTTTTTTTTTGGGGGGGGGGGGGGGAGAGAGAGAAGAGAGGGGTGAACCTTACAAATCTAGGACCTTCTACCCTCAGCAATGACTTGCACGAGGTATTTGACATTTGAATCTCTTTAAGTGAAAGAAGACAGACCTTAAGTCCTATGCTATCTAACTTCCATCTAGACATGCACCAGGGATGGGCAGAAGGAAATTCAAGTTAACATCTCATCCATCATGCATGCACATGGTTCATTTCCCGAAGTACATTAGACTGAGTAGGTAATCAACTCCTTATTCCTATTCATTAGGAGCCACCACCCAGTCAGTGTTTGAAAACACCCTGTCAAACATACTTAACCCTATAAACATTGAACACTCCCAGATCTGGATGATTTCCTGTAATTCACCTCTTAATGGTCTGTGCTGCCTTTAGGATTTATTGCTTCAACTTAAAAAAACAGGTGGCTCTAATTCGGTCTCTCTCCCCCCCAGCCAGAGAACTACAGAATACCATTGGAATAATCACATTTTGTCTGAAACTAGGTGTGTCTAAGCTTCCCATTTTGGTGATGGGAGTAGTAAATAAAAGATGAACTGAAGTCTTGTCTGAGATTTCAGTCTCTTATTAGGCTACAGAGACAGAAGGGTTCTATTGATGCTGAAAAAATTCACTAGTCAGCTATGAGCAATCAGCTATTCTGCACATAAGTGCAAAACATCTCTCAGTGGTGAAAGTCATGGTGCATAAGTGAGGAATAACTGCTTACACTGTGAAGGTTGTCTCATGGCAACAGAATAAAAGGCTGTTTTGAAATAAAAGCTTGGCATTTATAGAGTTCAGTTAAAAAATAAGAATACCATAATGTGTAATTTTCTCAATCATGATTTTTTCCTGTCCCTAAAGTTATGGCAGGTTTTGAGGAGGTAGATGAGGATTCTGTGTCATGTGTTTCAATGAGACATTTACAGTCTTCCTAGGGCACACTGTCCCAGCAGCTGCCCCTGTGGTGGACAGACCTGGCAGCGAGAACATACGTTGTGATATGACAATAGGGCAGGGTTTCAGTGGGCTCTGCTAAAAATCTTCTACAGCTATTGTATTAAAATCGCTCCAGGATGACTTTTCAATTGCCTAACAGTATCACTGTTATTGATCACATTCATTTCTAACTTGGTCAAGAGCACTCCACCATGAGGGCCATACAGGCCAGGATTGAATGTCAGTCATGACTTAGTCCAGTCTGAATGGAAACATTGCATTTTTATCCTCAATTCAAAACTAGGAATTCTCTCAAATTTAACACCCCTCCCCCCAAAAAAATTTCTCTTCAGACAGAGATCAAGCATTGAAAATTTTATCCTGAAAGGAATTCTGGGAAAGCATGAGTATAAGAAGCGGGAATAACCGCTTGAAATAAAACGGTTTTATCATCTGATCTACAGTAATCAATACCAGACCAGCTACAATAACACAGTCAGTGCATGGATATCACTGCAGTTGGTTTCAAACTAACATGCCCTTGAAGAATCACTTTGTGCACTCATCTGTTTGCCAGCAAGATTTCCCATAGCTAATCATGTTTCCACTTCACCTTTAATGGAGGAACGGTAAGAGCAAGTGTTTTGTAATTATGATCAAGATCATGTACATTATGCTTATCTTTATAAGCAGAGTTTCTGCTTCCAAATTACCTGGTGACTCCTTTCCCCAGCCCACGCGTGCGCACGCACGCACACCCCCAACCAAAAGACAGGCATGTGGAAAGGATTATGAAATTAATCTGAAAGACCATTTGTAATGCCAGCGAAACCCGTTCAATAGGCCATCGTGAAACAGTCTAATAAATTGATTTTACCCCCAAAATATCCCCAGACGTACTGCTCAGTTCTACGTGGGTTTTTTTTAAAGCCAACATTTTCACTGACACCTTGCATATATATGCTGTACTCCAAACAGTAGCAGATCAAGATAACCAGATGATAAAAATTTAAATCCAAGTGTCTGGTGAACTGAGAGTCCGTTCAAGAGGAGGGAGGCAGAAAAGACTTTCAACTTGTATCTTTACATATATCTTACTTGAGGAATGCTTAAGATTTTTAGTACAGCAGGAAGTTAGCGAGGTTCTCTCGGGATCTTTATTTTTGTCAGCAGAAGTCTCCAACTACACATTAAGGGGGTTTTCTCATTTAAGTGCCTTCTGCAGAGCTTGTTCATCTGAAGTTTTGGGAATTTGGCAAAATGAGCAACAAGACAGACTGCAAACAGTTCAATGTGCACGATCAAGTTTGGCATCACAAAGCACCATATACAGACTAGACATCTGCAGGTGGAGATTTCTTTCACACACGCAATGGACCAGATCCTCAGCTGGTATTAATCAGTTCAACTCCACTGAAGTTACACCAATTTACACCTCTAAGTATCTGACCCATAATTGGGAGCTAAGATGCAACACGATTTAATGGCCTCACATCTCTGCAGACCCGGATTCAAATTCAGGCTTCGGCATTAAACGAAAATATATTTAGTGGGTTCATGATAGCTGACAACTGTCCACATCACAAAACCATTGCCTGATGGGAATTCCCTTAGGAAGAGACTTTAAGTCTGAAACTGGAGGAAGGGTTTCAGGTCAGGACTGAAGTGCACTGGCAGAGTTTCATAAGGGAAGTTTCCATATCAAATTGCCAGTAATATTGCCTCACACAGCAAATCCTTCACTTTCATGATCAGATTCACAAGGGAGTTAAGATCATCATATTTGGCTCCTCCCGGACCATTAAAACTCATCTTTAAACCACACATCCACCGACCCCTGCAAAAAGCAAGCCCCCAATAACGCCTGCGTACCTCACACGAAGCACTGCGACCTAGCTTCTTCTCCACATGCTCCTCCTCTTCATCAGGGGGTGGCTTGGCAGGAGGGGGTGGACGCTCTCTCTGCGGTTAAAAAGGCCACCGTTAATGGCTTTGTTTTAAACTCCTTCCTTTCAGCCCCCTCTTATATGCTTAAAGGGAAACTCTGTCCCCTGATAAGACTTTTTAGAGTGAAGGACGGCAAAAAGGGTTTGCCCTAACGGCTGGGAGATTCCCAGCTGGGCTGGTGCCTATGCTCCTTCACAAAAGCACCTTTCTGACTCTGTGCTCCTTGGAGTTGCAAAGGATTAGTTCATTATTATGGTACAAGCTGCGAGAAAGGGAGAGTGTTTAGATAATTTGCTTATGTTACTCATTAGCAGGAATAAATACGTTCTGGAGAGGTGTGCTGAGTTATGAGAGAACACACGGGACATTAAGAGACTTCCCTGGACCACATTCCTCACAACACTACAGGGTTACTACTTGACAGTTAAACAGCTCTAAAAATCCTGCCATACGCTCATTGCATTTCCACTATATCTTGACTACTCTAGATACTTCATGCTCTCTCCAGCAGCAGCACCTACTGGCAAGCATGGATGCTCAGGCACTTGCTCCAAATCCTGAGCAGATTTTGGGGGAACTCCAACCAGTTTCTGCTTTTCAGAGCACTTCTTCCCCCTTCCCATCCCAGTTTGGCAAACTTGACCTTCTGTGCAGGCTGTATGGGATGAGTTTAGCCTCAAAGGCGGCACTATTACAAAAAGTCCCCATATACGGACTTAGTCTACTTTTAGCGGTGGTTCATGGCAGGATTCTGCTTTGGGTGTTTTACACTTGTAGAAAGGGTCTGGCAGAAGTTTTCCTAAACCTTGTTTTTTAGATTGGTCTCACATCACTATTCCAGTAGCAGATATACTAGAGGAAAAAGAGGTTCTATAGGTTCTCATTTTGAAACTGTACGAAGCTGGTTTCAACATCCACCTCGCTGGTAAATTATTCATTGCTGATTTCCTTCTTATCTGCTTCAACTCCCCCACTTCAACCTCCCAATAAAAAACCACAGACAACATGCTATGAGCCAAGGTCCCACCCACCCCATGGCAAAAGGTTGCCACCAGCTACTAAAGCCCCAGCAGATGCAATTAACAGAAGGCTAGTTAGGCTGATTTCTTTGAAAAAGACCTTCCAATGACTACACACTTCACTTGCAAAGCCTCCAGCGCCCCTTGCAGGATTCTGTCTGCAAATGACATGCAGAACAACTTTGCTGCCAATGCTAATCACAACAGCTGAAGCATCTGGGGAAATCAGCTTTATTTTACAACTGGGCATTCAAAGGTGACTGGATTACATGCCTTTTGGAGAGGGTAGAGGGTGGCAAGAGAGGAGAAAAATGTCTCAACTCTGAGAATCATACTAGACTCCAGAAGTTTCCTTATAGCCAAGGAGTTAAACCATAAACAAAAATACGTCCTAACAAAGTAAGTGACACTCACTGTATAAAACCCCCTCAGCGGCCCAACACCATGCTGGATACACAGAACCAGAACCATTGGTAACCCAATGCAATTAATAAGCAGCAGATTTAAAACAAACATTCTTCTCTCAATCCACTGTGAGCCTGTGGAACTCCTTACCAGGGGATGTTGTGAAGGCCTACAGCATAACTGGGTTCAAAAAAAAGAACTAGATAAGTCCCTGGAGGATAGGTCCATCAATGGCTATTCGACAAGATGGTCCAGGATGCAACCCCACACTCTAGGTATCCCTAAACTTCTGACCGCCAGAAGCTAGAACTGGATGACAGGGGATGGATGACTTGATAAATTGCCCTGTTCTGTTCATTCCTTCTGAACCATCTGCAACTGACAAGTATCAGAAGACAGGATACTGGACTAAAGAGACGATTAGTCTGGCCCAGCATGGCCATACTTTTCTTACAGACTTGGACAAAAAACTGACAGACGACGGTAGGAGTGGTTACACGCAGGGAATACTATCGAGGGAGCACACACATCCCAAGCAGGAAACGGAGGAGATCCTGATTGCTCTAATCAAGCTTAGTGGTGGATCTAAAACTTATTTCCAACTACGCAGCTGGGTACTCAGCCTGTATCAAGAGTGCGGTAGTGTATGGGAATGAAGATAAACACTTTCTATATTCCTTAAAGAGACAAATAAAAACACACATGGCTACGTACAGGCCTGATTCCTGCTGCCTTAAGACCCGTTGTCTCTGCTTCCTTATTCACAGAGTCTCTGTCTGAAGACCTCCCACTGGCCAGGCTGTCCAATGAGTGGCAGGATGTCGCACTGTATAAAGCTTCATAAGGACACTCCTCCTCTTGGTTCATTTCAAAGTCTATGATCAGTTCAGTCACTGCTTTCTCCACATCACCTGGAGGGAATGAAGAATGCCCCATCAATCACACGTTGAAAACAGCAGGAGCCACACAAATCAGGACTACAAGCAAGCCGCATGGATAAAAATTGATGATTTGCAAAGGGAGGAGGGTTTTTTGTTTTTGTTTAAAATCAGATATTTTGGATTTTGTTATTTAAATTATAATAAGTTTTTCTTTTTAAAATAGACGTGTTTAAAAATAAATCTGAATTTAACAATATATGTTAAGGCCTAAACGTTGAACCATGTTTCGATAAGAGAAGTTTACGTATCTAAAACATTTAAGGTTATTTTGTTTAATAAAAATAAATTGTATGCTGCTGTATTTAATAAAATTCCAGTTATAATTCTAATGCAGCTTGACACAAATAAGTAAAAAAATCTAGTAAATAAGCAATATATCAGTCATTCTCTAACATACTAAAAGTGTAGAATTAATAATCTGAAAATATTGAGCTATATAATTGCTCAAGTGTATATATAGTATAACCCTGTCCACAGCAAAAAGATGTACCAAGTTTACCGTAAAGACTATTTAGTTGTAAATCAACATGCTTTAATGGATATATCAACCAATGAGAAGGCACCTTTCTTTAGAACTATAACTGAAGCACAAAGAGAAAAGCTGATTAAAATTGATTACTTAAACTGAGCTTTCCACTTGGTGGTTTAAATCATGAAGAAATCTGAGCCCTTGGCGATTATATTTGTGAACTCGTGGCGGGCGGGAGAGATCCCAGCGGACTAGTTAAGGGCAACTCTGGTACCTATATATAAAAAGGGGAATAAGGAAAAGCCATGGAATTATAATCCAGTCAATTTAACTTCGGTACCCAGAAAGATAATGGAGCAAATAATCAAGCAATCCATTTGTAAGCACCTAGAAGATAATATGGCAATAAGTAATGGTCGATATGGATTTGTCAAGAACAAGTCATGTCAAACCAACCTAATATCCAGCCTTGTGATAGGGGGAAGCAGCAGATGTGATATATCTCAACTTTAATACAGCTTTTGTTATTGGCCCACATGACCTTCTCAAAGCACCAATTAGGAAAATATATAGTAGGTGCACAATTGGTTGGAAAGCCATACTCCGAACGTAGTTATCGGTGGTTCACAGTCAAGCTGGAAAGGCATATCGAGTGGAGTCCCGCAGGGATCTGTCCTGGGTCTGGTTCTCTTAAATATCTTAATAAATGATGTGGATAATGGCATAGAGTACACTTATGAGTGTACGAATAGGATTGGGAGAGGAAGGGTTGCAAGCATTTTAAAGGACAAGATTAGAAGTCACAATGATCTTGACCAACTGGAGAAGTGGGGGGAAGAATAGCTTAGTGGTTTTAGCATTGGCCTGCTAACCCCAGGGTTGTGAGTTCAATCCTTGAGGGGGCCATTTAGTGATCTGGGGCAAAAATTGGGGATTGGCGGGTTGGACTAGATGACCTCCTTCCAACTCTGATATTCTATGAAATGGCCTGAAATAAATAGGATGAAATTCTGTAAGGACAAACTACTACACTTAGGAAGGAATAATCAATGGCACAAATACAAAATAGGAAATGACTGCCAAGGAAGGGGTACTGCAGAAAAGGATCTGGAGGTTATCGTGGATCACAAACTAAATATGAGTCAACAATGTAATACTAATACAAAAACAAAGCAAACATCCTTCTGAGATGTATTAGTAGGAGTGTTGTAAGCAAGACATGAGAAGTAATTATCCCACTCCACTCAGCACTGAAAAGCCCTCAACTAGAATCCTGTGTTCAGTTCTGGGTACCAGAAGAGATGGATAAATTAAAGTCCAGAGGAAAGCAGCAAAAATGATTAAAGGTCTAGAATATGACATCTGAGGAAAGGTTGGGGAAACAAAACAAAAACTCACCCTGAATTTGTTTAGGCTAGAGAAGAGAAGACTGAGGGGGAACATGATAAGAATCAAGTACGTAAAAGGTTGTTATAAAGAGGAGGATTCTCCTTAACCACTGAGGACAGGACAAATAGTAATGGGCTTAAATTGCAGCAAAGGAGGCTGAGGTTAGACATTGAGACATAACTGTAAGAGTAGTTAAGCCCTGGAAAAAAAGTTATTTAGGGAGGTTGTGGAATCTCCATCATTGAAGGTTTTTAAGAATAAATTGTCTAACCTACAGATGTTTGTCTAAACACCTGTCAGGGATAGTTTAGATAATACTTAGTCCTGCCTTAGTGCAGGGGCTGGACTAGATGACCTATCGAGGTTCCTTTCACTTCCACATTTCTGTTTAAATTGTTTTGATTTAAATCAATTGACTCTACAAGCAAATAAAAGAAGTGGCCTAGCAACTGAACAACAATCTAGGCTGCATGCATCACTGCTTAGATATCATGAGGCACACCCACACAAGGGCCACACAAACTCATTAGGGGTTGCCCCATTCAAGAACAGCTGCTGCCATTTTCAGTTCAGTTTGATGTCTTACCCACAAGACTGCTCAAACCATGCTAGCAATAAGCCTTTTTTGACTTCACCAGTGTTTAGCCTGGACTTCCTTGATCAATGCTGGAGAAGGATTTTTCCCTCAGTTATAAAAACCTGTTCTATAGACCAGACAGTCTCCACCAGGGTTGTGTGTCACTACCATGCACCCCTGGAACACAGCCAATCCTTTGGTACTCTCTTTAAGGGAGGATGCGCCACATACATAGGAAGCACTGCAGTCGATTTTACCGGATATGTTTGGTACTTTATGGATCATTTTACTGGTCAAGCAGAGCAGTAGCAAAGACGAGAGCAAACAAACGGCAGCTCCCTCTGGATTTATGGAGGCATCCACCCACCCCCAGGGGCAACAGATGGGATCTGTTATGCAAGTCAGATTTAAAGAACCAGGGGTGAGAGGGAAGGGGAATCATTGGTTTCAGACTATTTGGCTTTCTGGGCACAAAGTATGACTTTTGGATCTATTATAACTGAACCTTATCTCTTCTATACTCAGAGAGCAGTGCAATCATAAATAGTCATCTGCACACCCATCTGGAACTCAAGCCCTGCCTCCCAGACAGCAAATTTCATACCCTGTGATATCCGGACTGCAGGTTCAGTGGCAGGAATGACAGGTGTTGGCAGAGCCTTCTCTGCTGCTTTTGCGCTCCTCTTCCCAATTGTGTGATCTGTGCAGGAAAGAGAAAAAAGCAACATTCAAATAGCGAGAAGCTCACCAGCGGGGTTGCCACTTACCCACGTTAGGCAGACAGTCCTGTTCCCTGGTTCAATATCATGCACGCCACATTCCCACCTTGTGGATCAGAACTAAGTGACTATTCTGAAAGCTGCTGAGCTACATATTAAGATGGCTCAAAAGAAATCTAAGTGCAGGGTTACATCTCGGAGCTCAGCTCACACAATAGGAGCGGATTACCCCTTTAATCACATGTCCAGGGTTAGGAATAATGACACTTTGAACTTCTGCAGAATGCCTTTCATCAGAGAACTACAAAGTGCTTTACAGATCAACTAATTAAGATGCACACCCAACCTTATCAAGCAGATGACTATGTAGCTGTTTTGTGAGATACATACAACATTGAGAAGAGGCAGTGTACTTGTGTGGACCAGCACAGGACAGTCAAGAGACATGGTTTCTAGTCAGGGACCCACGATAACAAGCAAGACAGCTAGGGTAAAAATACTAAGTTTAAACACCTGAAATTAGACATCTGAGTTTAAGTGTCCCACTCATGATACTTAAGCCTTGAAAACTTTCAGTCTTCAAGCAGGCTTCGTTTCCCCATTTGTAAAAATGAGGACAGTATTTGGCAACTTCACAGGAGTAGCATGAAGTTTAATTAGTTCTTGTTTGCAGAATGCTTTTAACCTATGACACTCTGCACAAATGCTTAGTATTACGAACAGTTACATGCAAGATGTGACAAACACCATATCCAACTGAAAGAAAATTTAAAGGAGAAAGTATTACCCAAGTGGGAATCTAGCTAGGATGTCAGAGTTAACTCCCCAACCTTGTGCAAAGGGTCATAGGGCCTTTTATTCCCACAAGTAATCAAGACCTCTGTTTTAAGGATCATCTGCAAGATGGCACCTCCTAGAGCATCATGATGAAACACTGGCAGGGCACAGAATCAGTGACTCAGAAAGAGTACCACCAACTGAGGTAAAGCATGACATCTGGCAGCATTCCTAGATGCTTCTCTCCAAGGACTGTCCTGGCCTGAAGATGCTTAGTTTGTGATGTTGGCTGGGATCACGGAACATGATCATATGGCTACAGCCACATGTACATTTAGACAGAAAAATAAGTATGAATGACTAGAAACACACACTCACTCTATTTACCTTCAATGAGAGCTGCTATTTGTTGGCTTTTCTGAGACGGAAGTTCCCTCACAATATCCAGAGCTGTCAGGCCTCTGTTATCTTTTATATTCACATCAATACCTAGAAGAGATAAAGGCGGGCAGGGTGAGGGAGCATTTTCAGACTAAAGCGACAAAGCTAATTTCTTGTAACTGAGTCATGTCTTAGATGCTCTTCTCGTCATTTCCAGGGCTGAGTTAAAGAAATTCTTCCTCCAAAGAGACCTAAGACCCAACTACCCAGAGAATACCTCTTCCATGAGTCACTCAGAGGAACTATTCTTCCATCACTGGCTGATAAGAGAAAAATGTTGCCACCATACACCATTCCCTTATCACATGCTCCTGGTAAAGCGTCTCCAGGCTATTGTGTCAAAATGTCGCTCTCTCACCTGCAGCCAGCAATATTTGTACCACGTCTGTCTTGCCAAACAAAGCAGCCTCGTGCAAAGCACTGCCCTTCTCAGTCTGTAAAAATTAAACAATATTCCATGAGCCCAGATTGTGAACAGGAACCCTAAAACATTTTAGGGATTGATAAAAACAGGAAAGAAAGTAGATGCATGCACAGTACACGGACAAAAGCAACTCACTGCAACCAATACCCATTACTGGAGTCACACTGTGAGAGAAGCTATTCTGTGGCATTAAGAATTTGGGGTGGGAAGAAGGTTTAACATAGGAGGGCCTCAGAATTATAAACAAAGTAAAAACTTCCCAAAGTTTATTTAGAGTGGTTGTTCTCCCACAGAAGGAAAGACAGATAAGACATACAAGTTTATTTCTGTGCTAACAGAAGTGGTTTGGTAGGAAGAGAACAAGTTCTCTCCACCCCTTTTGGGGACACATTTCACTGCTGTATATCTGCCCCATGAGGGACCCCCCAACACCGCCAAGGACTGAATAGGAGACTGAGCTATTCTCATCCTTAAAGCAGAGTCCTCCAGGACAGAGGTCAAGAGAAGCGAGAAGCTTGCCCTACCACTACAGTGCCTTTTCTATGGGGAGGACTCCAGCCTCCCCAGCTGCTCTCTGACCCCTTTCACTTGCACTAGATTCACATACTGACTGACAAGATACCTGGTAGTTGCTATCCATGCCGGCATCTAGGAGGACATGGACTACAGCTTTATGTCCATTCCTAGCTGCCAGGTGCAAGGGTGTGTGCTTCTTAGTGTTGCAGCTTAAAAGATTGGGGTGAGCATTCAGCAGCATCTTCACAACCTCCAGCCTTCCGTAGAGCGCGGCCAGATCCAGAGGCGTCTCGAACTTGTTATTGCGCATCGTGGGGTCCGTCAGCTCCTCCAGGAGAACCTTCACAACTTCCGTGTGGCCATACTGAGCAGCACAGTGCAGCGCGGTCTCATTGTCGTTATTCTGAAGGGTCATAAACACAGCAGCGGTCAGAAGACTGAAGAAATGAGCCCTTAGGTGCCTCACTCTCAAAACCATTGAAGTTTAAATGTAAAAACAAGACAAACAGCAAGTAGTGGGGATGCAATAAATCCGTTTGAACATAAAGAGCCCAGAGCAGTGTTTTGGTCACGTTCCTACTCCCATTTATCAGGCACAGGTACCCTTCATAAACTGACCAACCCACCCAAGAAAAGCCTGTAGAAAGTCTCAAAACATTCATCAACTGACCTTTACTTTCTCAGCTATGGGAAGCAGTTGCTGTACACAGATATACTCTGCTTTCAAAGCACTGAACACAAAAGCAAGAGGCCATATAAAAATTAGAGGACTGCCAAGTTTCTGTGGATTGTCATTTACTTTGCAAGCTCTTGCAGGCAAGGTCCCGTCTTATCTATGAAGCATTCAACAGTCTTGGGCACCATAACAATAAGTAAATGCAAAATGTAACAAGCAAACTACAGTATGGATTCCATCTACAGTAACTTAATCGCCATTGTTTAAAATTTAAACTTCAATTGTTTTTAGAATCCAGTCATTTCTCCTATGACTGAGGTTTTGATTCTTTTGCAGCCATTCCACTTTTACAATTCTGAAGCTTGTAAGCAGAACATTTCAGAAAGTATGCAGTATGTTTACATTATCACATGCAAAAATGTGAATTTAAGAAATTTAGTGAGCAGCACAGCTCTGTGCCAACCAGACCTCCCGAGGCAAGGCCCTCAATTCAGCAGTGGGCAAGTGTCTAAGCCACAAGTGAATGCCTCTACAGTGAAAGCCTGATCCAATTAATACATGCAGCATCTGTCAAGTTAAAAAAAAAATCAGCAGTGCAGAGTAACTATAGGCAAGCAACCCGAAAAAATTTTTCATTTCCAGGTGCAAAATGTGTGAACACCTTCCCTGGATTTAAGCCAGTCTGCTTTCAACTCATAAGCTCCATTAAAATTTCTAATTTTACTACTGTGTATTATATACACAGAAATATTTCTGTTTAACATTCAAGTACTTACTGGTGTCTGCTTTGACGCAAAAACCTTCAGTACAAACTTGTGCTTTCTCTGCTGCTTTCACAGCAGTTCTAACCGTGGCACAAAATTCTTTTTGCTATACTTCCCTTTTTAAAAAAAGGATAGCTATTTTGTCTAGCTAGATTTCATTGCATATGGCCAAAAGGTTTCCAGGTTGCTTTTTTTGTGAATGGTGTTTTGTGGATTATGATTTGCAGAGGAAAGTCTCAATATTTTGCACCATTTGCCATTGAAATAAGCTGTGAACTGGTCGGGATCTACACGTGCTTTAATCCTACTAATGTGTTAAATCACAATCTAAAGATTACAAAACTCATGCATGCAAACTCCCATTGGTTATCTGGTATTTGACTGCATCATTTTTCAGCCACGTGAAATGCATAAGGAAAGTAGGGAGCTGTGGAAACAGCCTCTACAGTCATGACTCACTTATAAAAACAAACAGAATAAGGAAGTGAGAAGCCTCAACAGCCACATGCAGAAATAAGCAACATTTATAAGAGAAATGTGTGGGAGATGCAGGGTATCACTATTAGAGTACAAGTTTAACAGAGAGTAACAACACAGGCTAAGCAGCCATAAAGAAAGCAAGCGAGCACGGGGAGCCAGGCCAGTGAATGCAAAGTGAAGAGGACACAACGTACAGTTAAGCAAGGGAAAGATACTGAATTGCTAACAGTGAACACCTAGCACCCCTTATCTGTACATCTCAAAGCATTTACCATGGTTGGGAAGTAGCATTAGCCTCATTTTACAGATGGAATCCAACCCATCTCAGTAATAACTGAACAGCTTCTCCATGACAGTGAAACGAGTCTGGGGGGTCTCAGAAGGCAAGTGCCCACATCACACAAACATTAAGCAATCTTCCCAATCTCTGCAGAATGGTGCGGAGACTGTTGTGCTCACTCCTAGAGCGGATTTCTCCCAGCAGGCGCAATGGTGGGACAGTGTGAGGGGAAAACTCCTTGCCAGAGACAGCATGAGCGCAGAAAATTTCCACCATTAAGGCTGCCAGCCTAGAACCTTTCACCAGCACAAAATTCATACCCCTCAAATAGATCCACACAGCACTGCATGCATACAGAAGTGTATACCTGTTGAAGGAGTGTCTCAGAAACAGCATTAAATAATTTTCTAATAAGTATTCCTTAGGTCCTCTACCTTCAGATGGCAATCTGGTCCAAAGAGGGAGGGGTCATGACCACCCTCTCTTTCCTTACAGAGAGATGGGAGGAGGCCCTGAAACTATGGATGGGACCCTAAACCTTTTTCCTTTTCTAATATGGGGTCACAGGATGAAACAGACTGTACTAACAGTATCTAAACCAAGTCTTTCTCCACCACTGAATGAGAGCCAGAAGCTCCTGTGAACTCAGCTGCATAAATGCTCATTGTCTCAGCAGCAGACAGCAAGAGCTGGTATCTTCATGGGTCTCCACTCCTTCTACTAGGAGAAATGGGAGGTTCACTATCCAGGTTTTCCGTTGTACATGCACTCACTTGGACTTTTGAGCCTAGATTGCATTTACCCTGAAATCACTTCCCTTATGTTAATAACGGAAAGTTATTTAGGGCAAACATACACAGAGCAACCAATACCAAACATACAAATCAGAAACCCACAAATGCACTGTGGGGAGCAGAGAAATGGACAACGGGGAAAGCTATGAACACCCAACAGCCAAGGCAAGCACTGAAGCTATTCAGGGCAGAGGAGACTCACCTCCATGCCCCAAATCACCACCCCAAATGAGGGTGGAGAATGACAAAAGGGCAGACCCCCTGGTTACTCTATGGTGGGAGACAAAACTCCTTCCCAGGAGCCAGAGACAGTGAGACGTCATGTTTCAGACTTACTAGTCAAAGACAGATAAGAACAATGGAGACCCTAAGTAGGATCCAGGGACAGCACTCCTGTAGCAATCCCACCACCGCCCCTCTTCACAGCAGTTGGGAATAGGAAGTTGGGCTTCCTACCAGACTTGGCCCAGGGACCTCTGAGTAGAGAAGCAGAAGAGGGGAAAAGCCTCAGCTTACGCATCAGCCTCTGGAGCTAGTAGGTGTCTGGTAAATTTTTCCAACGCTGGTAACTACGTACCTACCATACCCCTTATCAGACCTGAATCCTATGCCTTTCACAAACACGACACTTTGCACTGGAGCATTCAATACGAACATTTCAACACACCTTCCCACGATTTTCGTAGTTCCCTCTCCTAACACATTATCTGGGCTTTCTTGCTTTGCGCATTTCTAAGAAAAAGTGCTCTCAGGCTATAAAACCCTTTGGAAAGCCTCCATGCAGGGCCCAGCTATGCTCCCAGTCCTTCATGCACTCACTGAAATACAATCTGAAACACACAGACAGCCTTCTCACTGTGATTGCATCCCAAGATGAAAGAAGAAACACTTGCTGAGCAACACCCAGGCTACTTCTCCACTAAGCAGCGTGCCATAACATTCCGATATAACAGGGTAGGGAAGTAGCCAGAAGCTCTGGGATCAGTTACAGCATCACCATTCCACACAAGAGTCTGCAGTCCCCTTGCACGCCCATGAATGCAAAAAGGAACTCCACGCGGGACACAGGATTGAACGGATTCTCCCATTTCTGTAGGTGCCCAACACTGCCAAACACAAACATTTCAGAAAAAGGATCCCCAGTTGTCTGGCCATCCATCGGGTGGGTTCACTGCCCAGTTTTATTTGCAGACTGGAGATGGTATGCTTCCACTTTTATCAGTGGCCCATGCAGATTTTATAGCACACATTAAACCCAATCTCCATTATTTGTTTGTTTCCAGAGAGCAATTAAAAAGATACAGAGAACTTGTGTGGCATAGCTTGTTTTTCCTTTAACTGCAGGACTGAGAGCTTTTCTACTCTGGTTTTGGTTAACTGGTCAGTTTCTTCACAGGAGTTAGCCAAATTAAAGGAAATAACAGTTACAAAAACAAAGATAGCACTCCCTCATCTCCTTAACTTAATTATACCACTCATTATACACAGCTTCCTCAGGTCTGGAATACCCTATAATCAGGTCACCTGCAGCGTACATTGCAGGGACCATCTGCTCAGTTGTAGGGGGGAGGGATAGCTCAGTGGTTTGAGCATTGGCCTGCTAAATCCAGGGTTGAGAGTTCAATTCTTGAGGGGACCATTTAGGGATCTGGGGCAAAAACTGGGGATTAATCCTGCTTTGAGCAGGGGGTTGGACTAGATGAACTCCTGAGGTCCCTTCCAACCCTGATATTCCATGATAGGCATCTTTTTTTAAACCTGTCAGAAGCACCCAAGTCTTATTTTTGAAACAGTGGCTCCTAAGTCACACTGACTTCCAATGACACTTAGCTCACACTTGAGTGACTAAAGGACTTAGGGGCCTTAGGTGCTTTTGAAAAAGTTATCCTAAATAAAATGCAGTTCTCTTTTTAACTTATGATCAGTGCACCAGGAGCCCAAGGAAAATCTTTTAAAAATATCCTTTACAAAAACCAAGTCCACAAAAAAGATATGACTAACTTAATATCTCTAGAGATATTTTAGCTCAGTAGCACTGCATTGCAGCACTTTTCACAAGAAACACTGACAAACTCCAACATTATTTTACAAAGCTCCTTTTAACACATTAAATTCCCCATCCTTAGTATGTGTTTCCACAGAAAAGACTTGTTGCTGTAAAATTCCACCTTTAAAAAAAAATGGAGAAAATGTGATCTTCAGTTACACATTTTTATTCAAAAAGAGGTATGCACTGGAGTTTATTTCCTGTAACAGATATCTGCAAATACAATCACCCTACTCCCCCATCAGCTGGCAAGCCCCAGAACTCTGCCTGTGTACGGTACTGCAGATCAAGCACAGTTGAACTTTTAACTGAACTTTGAAGAACTAAAATCTGCCATGGCTGGATGACTCCAGAAGATTTGTCCAGAAGCCATCCTGGGTTGATAGTTGAAAACAGAATCATCTCATGATAAATCAGCGGGCTATTATATCACTTGCCTGAAGCCTGGCTATAAATAAAACTCAATTAAACACGGCAGGTGTCTGAGCAAAATACTACTGTCTATCCACTGGCAGACAGAACAAATGACCTTAGAAACATTTTAATCTGCTTCACTGGATGGTAAGTTCTTATTTTTGTGCCCTTTTTTGGATCAAGATTTCCTGAAAGCAGAGAGAAAAACCAACAGGCAAAAAAAACACAGGGACAGAAGACTGGGGATAAAGAGCCAGACACAAAACACAAGGACTCAACACCAAAACAAGAGACCGATGCAACAAGCAAAATGGGAGGTCTTAGATGGTACAGACATTACTGTCCCCTGCCACCAAAAGCATTAGCTATCCATTTAGAAAAATAGTATAATGTCACTACAAAGGAGATTGGTCATTCACTCTGGAAACCCCATGAAGAAAATGCAGCCATCTTTAAGCAAGAAAAAAAAATACCCATTCGTTCAATTTCTGCTCAGTAATAATCTGAGGATGTGAAACAAAATCTGAAGCATTTTAATGAAATTGTTACCTTTTGGAAGTCATCCAACCAAATTGACCATCACCACGAATCTCATATGTTTAAGTATTGAAAGTAGGGAAGAGATTTCCCTAAATAATCTCTCTAGAACTGGCTTAAAGAAACCCACAAATAAATGGTTGCATTTTACTGTTCCTCAAGTGGCTGGAAACCAAGCAGGCATCAGCCAACTAGATGACAATACACCTGGATGCATGAAAGTGCAGCTTGGAGTAATGATGCAGTGAAATCCTGACAGCGAAGTACACACCTTGGCATTGATATAGGGGTCAAAAGGGCCGTACTTTTTGAGTTCTTTGATCTCAAGAGTATTCTACAAAAAGGAGAGGAAAAAAGAAAAATGTGACAATGAAATGGGTGAGATACAGCAACAAAGCAATGGGTGACTCTGAAAGGGTGGGGATGACAACATAGCATCTCATTCCAGTTAACTACACCGGTCATTCCAGCTGGTAGATTGCATAATTTGAACCACTGTGCACAGCATTTACAAACCTTTAAAACATAAAATGTGCAGGCTATTTAATAGACTTTATAAATGAACAAAGGTTCCCACTCAAGACCAAACATTAGAGAAACATTACCGTGAAGAATTACGCTCAATTCCATCTTCTGCACAGGTTTCTTTCATACCTGTCCTACTCTAACCTCAGGCAACAGATGCACTAAGACTTACATGATCACTTGGTTGACTCCATCACAGATTGATTGTAAACAGTTGAGTATGCTTCTTAAATCTGTTTACAACCAATATATTTAAATAGAACAGATTGGCTGCCTGCAGCTGTGCTGCGGGGCACTACTAGGCCTGGAGCTGAAACATGATTGCCAAACATAATGTAATCAAAGACATTTTCGATGTGCACATTTAGCTATTCTTACTTAATCAAGGAGTGGTAATAATTAGCATTGACAGCACTTTTCATCCTCACGGTGCTTTACAAACTACTAATTCAGCCTGAGAATGGCCTCGCGAGGCAAGGAACTCCATTTTACTTACGAGGAACAGAGAATTTAAGCGTCTTGTGCAAGGTGTCACAGGGAGTATGTGTCTCAGCCAAGTTTAGAACTCCAGAACTCCTGAGTTCCAGTCCTTTCCTCCAACCACTAGGGAACACCTCTATAATAGGGGAGGTTTACTGATAGTCTGAATGGTACTAAAGAACACATTTGCCTCCCAGTCTGCAAATAGGAGGACATTACTTAATAACAGGCTGCTTCCTTAACCAAATGCTTAGCTAAAGGGCAAAATCATAGAATCATAAAACCATAGACCTTGAGAGGTCTTCTAGACAATCCCCTGCACTCAAAGCAGGACTAAGTATTTGTTTATATCCAGCAGCCACCTGTCTAAGTGAGTGGACATGCATTTCACACGTACTCTTATTTGTGTCAGAGATGCATGGAGAAAACACGACAGGCTTTCATGGGAAAGCTACACAGGGAAGTTAGCACTCCAAGATGAGAAGACAGCACAGAACAACAGATTGATACAAGCCAAGCCAACCTGCATCCCACTCAAAGACCAGGGTGCAGAAAGGAGGCTATCTTACTTGATCATCTCATCCAATTGAGAGGACTGTGCTTTAGGATCAAGTTATAGTTCTTTATTTGGGGTAGATGCAGGCCATATGCTTTTAAAAACCCACACAATTAGTCAAGTGGGCACAAGTACTTAAAAAAAAAAAAAAAAAGCACTAGGCATGTGGGGTCAACCAAAGACTTAACGCTGCTTTGATTAGTTCCCGACAGAAAGAGCCAGTATATATCCTTTGACAGTACTAGCAATCTTCACTTAATCATCCAGCAACTGGAGAGGAAATAAATAATAGCCAGTGTTTGTTCTGAAAACCCAGTCGGAGAGCAGATCGCCACTTCCCAGGCACTCTGTGGTTGACTGCTCACTTTCACACCCAGCCACTCAAACTTTGATTTAACCCATCAGCATTAGAGCACCACAGCAAATAACAGTGTTTCCAACATTCAAACCCATCCATTTCCAAATTGCTCAGCACCTTGTGTCGTACAGCTGACATTCCTTTCCACCCTAGGAGTACCAATCTGCTGGTACATTAGACACCAAAAGGAGGAGGAAGATATTCAGACCTGTTCATTCACTTTAGTGTGGGAGGGTCCCTGATGGATGAGAAGTTTTACTATCTCTGCGTCTCCTTTCCAGGCTGCCAAGTGAAGAGGGTAACAACCTTTGCAGTCCGCCACATTGGTTAGCGCATCATTCCTCAGCAGAACTTCCACCACGTCCCTGGAAAATAAGGCTATGAGTCTCCAAGATACTCAGTCGCAACATAACCAAAAAGGGTACTGTTTAGCAGTTAGCACCCAAAAAGTTTAGGCTGCTCAAGAACAGTGGTATACAAACACAACATAAAACCACAAAAAAAAAAACCAACACACACACCCCAAATCTGAACAGTAATAATTTCTTTTTATCAAAATTAAAGTTTTGTGGATTTAAAAATTCCCACAAAGCGTTGCCGAAGAATTATAGACATGTAGGGCTGGAAAGGACCTCAAGAGGTCCTTAGTCCATCTCCCTGTGCTGATTAAATATACCTAGACCATCCCTGACAGGTGTTTGTCTAACCTGTTTTTGAAAGCTTCCAACAATGGCTATTCCACAACCTCCCCAAGTAACCTGTTCCAGTGTGTAACTATCCTTAAGAGTTAGAACGTTTTCCTAATACCTAAGGTTTAGGTTAAATCTCCCTTGCTGCAAATTAAGCCAATTGTTTCTTGTCCTATCCTCTGTGGACACTGGATCACCATCCTCTTTATAACAACTTGTTATCTGAAGACTTGTATCTCCCCTCAGCCTTCTCTTTGCTAGAAGAATTTCCACATAGGTCATACTTTCTAAACTTGTGATCATTTTGGTCACACTGGTGGAAACCTGTTCTTCAGACATGCTGCACAGCTGTGCAATGTGAGTCGCACCAGTGTCAATTTGTTGCATTGGTGTAAGTCACTTTTTACACCTGCATTGGTAGTGTCTGAGTGAGTGTCTCAGTGCAAAAAACCTATTGGAGGCAAGCTCCTACGGTCATGGTACAAGCCGAGTAAAACTGAGGAAAAAAGCTTTGAGGCAAAAAGTTAGGTTTTTAAAGCTATTTAAGTTTCAATACATCATCTTATCACTGTTCACTACTAGCCAAGATTCTACACATGTACTAAAGACTAGAAAAACTGCATGTTATTGTATTTAAGAAAATGTGATCAAGTAATTGGAGACAGCATTGTAATAGACATGCACATAGGGGCAGCATTAACACACATACACCAGTAGGATTCTACGGGGCTCTGTTCCTGGAGAGATCATCTTCTGGATGAGTTCCACAACAATAGGCGTTCATCAGTTGTGGTTGAAGATGAAAGTGTGTTCGAGATAGCCCAAGCATCCTAGCCAAATTTTAAGTCTGACTAATTGCATTCTGCAAAATATGCCTGTACAATTTCACCGCAATCTGGTGTTCTTCACTTCTTGTCCTGAAGGTGGTGTCGTACTGCACCACTGCCCTGTTCTATCTCTGAGGCAGCCGCATAATACTTGTGAATAAAGGAATTGTATAGCGCACGCTCTCTCTCCAGAGGCACTTTAAGGTAAGAGGCACTATAGTAAAATTGCTTACTTGTGGCCGTTCAAAGCAGCGTGGTGCAGCGGAGTGTATCCAGTACTGTCAACACAGTTCACATTTGGTCCCCTCCAGATGCTGCAAGATAAAAATCTCAAACAATAAGTCATGTACCAAATTTAGAGGCAGCCAGCTGGCAAGGAAAAGGAAAAGTTTCTGCAGAGTTCTTATGCTAAGTCTCTTATTTCAAATCAAGCCATAATAATGGACTGGCAGCTGCAATTAACTGCAGTAAGGCAGAGAACAGATATTGCACAATGCTGTGTTAAATGAGGGTAACAAACGTTACAAAGCACAACAGAGTCATTAAGTAGACTCACTACTCAGCATTCCTCCCAAAGATCTGAGTTCTCCAGCCAGAGGTTTGCTATTCCCTCACCAATGAATATCCTTAAGGCTTCTCAACAGTACATTAGATCATTAAGAAGTTTTAAAGGAACATCAGTGGCAAAAGTCTATCTAAAAATTAACCACAAGAACAGGTTCAACACCCCACACCATCAACCCACAACTAATGCTCTCCCTTCTCTGAAGGATTTTCATCAGCTGGAGGTCCCTTTTCTCAATGGTAAAAACCATTAAAGGATATGTAAGTGGGAGATTAGTTATGGGATACAGAACGTTTCATCTCTAGATCACTTATGCAAGTCCACTCTGAGTCAGTGGTGACCAAAAATAATCTCCCTCTGACAGCTGTTAGTGAGTCTGTGTGAAACAAGTAGGTGGTCTCAGAGCAGCTCCAAGAACTACTGTCACAACTGGCCTGCCTTGTTGGCAGAGTGAGACCAAGAACTTAATGGGCCATGGAGAATTAATCTTCTCTTACTCCTTAGAAGCAGCCCATCTAGAACAGGATTGAAATATACTGACACAGCCAGGGGAGAGAACATGTGGGCAGGAAGTGCGCACTACCCTTGCCCATGATGTAGTAGTAAAAGGAACTCAATTTCTAGGGCTGCCATGTCTGGCAGCTTTCACCAGCACTTAAACCTGCTTTTAAAAAGATGGGATGGGTACATCTGAACTCAGACATGCTTCCAAAGAAAGCTGTAGACTTCCATCTCTAAGAGTGCCTTCTTTTATAAGCCCCTTTTTGCTGCACATTAGCCTGTTTTGAAACCGATGCATTCAAAAGTACAGTATGATTAATTAATTGAGCCTAGAAAGGTCCCAGCTCCCATAGGCATTTTTGTTTGGCTTTTTAAAGAGAAGCAGGACTGGTGCTTGGTTGCCCTCCTCCCCTCCCCTGTTGCACTGTCTTAAAATAAGAGTGAACTGTTGCTGTTTATGAACCAGGGCTGACAATATCATTTCCTCCACAGCACGTAATCACTGTGGCTCATGGTACGATACACAGGCAACACAAGCAGTCATTAGGTTTTCTATAACAGTCATTACTCATGGGCCGCTCGCCAGAAAAATGCCACCCCCCACACACTATCAACTCAGCAGAAAGGAACTGGGGTAACACAGGAAGGGCACCAAACCAATTCGGAGTCCTATGTAGACCAAGCAGGAATTCAAATGTAAACCAAACAATTTGCTTCCCTCATTCTGACAAACATGTTCAAAAACTTAAGTTGGCCTCCCCAGCCACAAAATACATCATTGACGTTTGTTCCCATCAAGAGAACCCACGTGATCCAGCGGTTAGACTGTTATAAAAAGCCTTCCAGACATAGATAAAGGACAATAAGCAGTGTAGAGAAAAAACAACGGCCAAGGGCACTGGCGGGGAAGAGCAAGCCATGAAATCTACCTTGCACAAAGAGAAGATGGGACCTCTACTTAAATGTCCTATCCAAATACATCCCTACACAATAAACTGCATAGTCCTCAATATCTACCTCAGAAGACAGACAATATAAATCCTTAGGCTGTACACCTCATTGACGACTGGAACGCAAGAATATTGGCTTCCCTTTTCGTAGCCCATGCTGTCTTCCCCCTCAGAACACACTTAGGGACAGTGCGTAAGATGATCTGGTCCCCAGGATAGAATTGTTCCTAGAACTGTACAAGGCATTCCATCCTCAGAGGGACTGGCTTAGGGGCCTGAAAGTCAAGACTTCTTAGGACCAAATACAGAGACAAGATAAAGAGCTCGAGTGCAGTGGTTCTCAATCATGGGTACACCAGGAGGGTTGCAGCCCCCCGGATGGGGGAGGGGTCACGGGACAGGTTTAGTGGCAAGCGGGGCAAGTGCCCAGGGCCCTGCAAAGCTAAGTTACATGCTTCAGCCCTGCCACCTGGGGCTCAAGCTTCAGACCAGGCTTACAAGTGACAAACGGGCTCAGGTACAATATTTATATTCCAGTCAATTTGAGAAAGTCAGCCATTTTTCAGTACTGGTGTGCTGTGACACTCATCTTTTTAGGTCTGATTTTTGTAAGCAAGTAGTTTTTAAGTGACGTGAACTAGGGGTACACAAGACAAATCAGACTCCTGAAAGGGCTTCAGTAATCTGGAAAGGTTGAGAACCACTGCTCTAGTGGACTAAGTCTGAAGCTCAGAGTCAAGAAGGCCTGGGTGATTCATCCCAGCTCTGCTGTTAATTCACCGATCTTGAATTTTGAAAGTACAAGCAATGCAATTTCCCCGATACAAGACCAGTATCAAGGCACTACTGTGGAGCATATGTAATCTAGAAGACAAAACCCACATGGCGAGATCTATAGGAAGGATTCTTGCCTTTCTTGCCTTCAGTTCACATACAGTATTTTCACTAGCCCGCAAGTAGTACTTCTTCCAGTCCCTGTTTCCTGCAGCACAGAATGAATGAAAATGAAGTGGTCACTGAATGCGTACAGTACCGCAGATACTGCTAGCATCACTTGAGAAGCAGGGTTAAAGCCCTGGCTGTGAACTTTTAAGACGTCTTTGCATCAGCTCAGACAGAATAAACTACAGGCCAGAATCCAGGAAGTGCCCTCCCACTTTCAGCTGCCATGAAGCCTGAGTGGGATTTAGTCAATTCTAGAGCTCTGTGGTTTCCATTTGGCAGTGGGCTCATGGAGTGTGGTTACCCAGCCAATTTATTGCTGGATTTACAGTGGCAATTAATGGTTAAAATTATGGCAGAGCCACTTGTTTTTAGTCTGGGCAAGGTTATAAATGTTGTATCTGCATATCCTCTTTCATAGATTGTGCTAACCTGAACAAAACCAGAGCAAATTTAGCTATTTGGCATAAGGATAGGAAATCAGAGGGGTATAGATTCATGTTGTGTACACGCACACAGCGCCCAATGCCTGCAGTTAACCACCACCAACACTTAGTACCTATGGTATCTTTCATATGAAGATTTCAAATTACTTCATGAAGTGGATCATTTTTATTATCCCCATCTCAGCGATGGGGAAAATGGAGACTGAAAATCAAGCGACTTGCCCAAGGTCACAGCAGTATAGCAATAGCATACTTGGTTCAGAAGAAAAATCTCAGAGCTCTGAAGCAGCCACACTTCTGACATCAGAGTGTAAATCTTTTATAGATGCAGAGACCACTTTTCTTACTGGGAAAACAGGGAAGAGGGCAAGACTTTGATTGTGGAGATGGAGTATTTCCACCAGGAAGGCTTGGCTTGTTCTTATTATGAGGAGGTTTGGCTGTTGCAGGAGTCTTTATGGTATAATTTTGCTTTTTAAAAAGCAATAAAAGGTGCCCATAGTCTGCAACAGGTGACTTTTTATTCTTACTAATGGAAAAAATAAAACTCCAACTAGCCCACCTTGGTCAAAAAAAGGTCAACTCATCCCAAGGCCTAGAATGAAGTAGGGATCAAAAAGAGAAACATTTATCCTTAGGTGTTGGGATTGTGACGGAAGTAAATTAGTCTTCTCTTCCCTTTGCTCCATCTTCAGCTCCTCCTCAGTTAAAACTGCTATATAATTATTAAGCGTTCCTAGAAACCAAATCTTTGTGTATGAGGAAAGGATCAGTGCATGGCACTTGACACAAACTGAGATACTGAGTTTTTTCTTATCAGATCTAGACACAGTAAAGTGACTACATACTATGGTCTGCAGAGACCAGACTTTGAGAGGACATTGGGATGGGAGTATTTCTTTGTGGAAGATGTGCCTTTTCCTCAGAGCCGTTTGCAGTATCTGGCATAGTTACAGAAGAGGAACAATCTGAGTGGCACCTCATACCTTACCTGTAGAAAGAGTGGGTATGCCTACACTACAAATTAAAACCTGCGAGAGTCCAGGTCAATTGGTTCAGGAGGCTCAGGCTGCAGAGCTAAAAATAGCAGTGTAAGCATTTGCACTCAGGCTAGATCCTGGCCTCTGAAACCCAGGCCCCTCACCTGCTCTCAGAGCCTGGGGGCTCCAGCTCAAGCAGGACAGTCTACAGTGATATTTTTAGCCCTGCAGCTCCAGCCTGAGCCAACGGAGCTGGGCTCTGAGACTCAGTACCGCAGGTTTTTCTTAGCAGCATGGACATACCCACTGACAGAACTGTTGCAAGGAACACCACCCTTTGACCGCACAACTGAGGGAGCTTACAGCGCGGATACTAAGGGGTTAAAGTTAAGCATTATGTAGTCAAGAGTGATTGTAAAGTGGTTGCGGACAGAAAGCCAGAGTGGGAAAGGCAGCAGGCAGTTGTCATAGGAGGCTCAGATAAAGTTTTAATTAACTGGCAAGTGTTACAGTGCTTAGAAATTTGGTGTAGTTAGAAAACAGAGGCCTTTACAAGTGACAGAAGAAAGTTATTACATATTGGGGAAGAGTTACAAGCTACAGAATAATCTGTTGGTCATGTCCATTGATATAAAGAACACAAATGCACCCATCCAGTAACAAGATCTCTCAAATGGGGATTTGATACCCTCAGAGTCTGAAAGGACTTACCAAGAGGTTTGAGAGAGAGAGAGAGAACACACTTACATGCAGATTTCTCTGTTAGAGTTCATTCCCATCCAACATTGCTAAACCATTCTTGCCAGGGCTGGCTTTTATCTTTTGAACTGAAAGAGGCTTCTGAAGAGTCATGTTCTTTTTAGTAGTCTCTCATGCAATCTGGTACTGTTCTAACTAGGAGGACTGGATTGTGGCATTTTATTATTTTTTTTTAATTGCCAGAAAATACACCCCTAGTCCTCCCTGCAAAGGATTCATTCTCCTCTGCTGCAAGTTGACATTTTGCAAAAAACACCAAAGACCAGCCCTGAAGTAAAGTCCTCTAGGACCTGAACCCTCACATTCGGAAAACTGAAAGGAAATGCAATTTTGACGACAATCCAAAGCTTCTGCATCATGGAAACAGAAGCAGTGCAGATCTTTGGTGCCAAGCAGTTCGAAAGCCATTGCACTAACTGAGATAAATACTTGGTGTGCGCAGAGCCACTGAGAAGCCCAGAACAACAGAATAGAACAGGTTTGCATTGCTCTGTACTTGTACTTGTGTTCACTGTCAGAAGGTGGATGATTCTTATATCATGTTGGAGATGGTACTGTTCCCATAAGCATTTTGAAATTTTTAAGCACTGACTTTGGACTCATTAGTATCCAAGTGACGTTCACTGTCAAACCCTGTTCAGCTAACACCATCTTTTTAACAGGTTTGTTTTCCTGGGGACAGAGGATGAAGAAATGATAGTGCATAACTCCTCCTTGTAACAGTCCATTTCAAGAGGCATTTTAGAACACATACAGCAGTAAAAAAAAAAAAATCAGACATTAAAAGCCCATTAATTAAGTTGGCTTTACAAGCTGAAGACAGGAAGAACCTATGGGAAATCAGAACACTGCATACCTGTCTGAGGGGCTCAGCCTCCTTTCATGGAAACTCAGCTGACTTCTGCCTTCAATCGCTGACCTTTGACTGTGATAAGGTAGAGCAAGATATGGGCCTGCGTCTCCAAAGAGAAAGCATAACAGCCAACAGCATACAGACAGGAATGAAATGAGGGGAATAACTGCCTTTCAGGGGCATCACCCCCATTTTTATAGATGGGGAAAACTGGAAGAGTAGCATTAAAATTAGCTGCCCAAGGCCATAAAGGAAGTCAGAACTGGGATTAAAATTCATGAAGTCCCACCTCTAACAATACTATGCCCTGCCCGCAGTAGGCCAGAAGAGCGCTGACCATCTTAGAAGTCATTACACCCGAGTTCTATTCCTGGCTCTGCTGGGGAGCACTGGGAAAGCTGCTTAAAGCACAATTCCTCAGTTTCCCAATCTGTAAACCGGAGATAAAAATATTAAGCTACTTTGAGATCTACAGTGAACACAGTTATACTCTTACGTATTGAAATGATGGAGGGAAACTGTGTCCACTGTATGAAGTGTTACATGCACACATTGTTATTAAGCTATTTCCCTGATTAAAGAAAAACAAAACAGCATTCTTATAATATTCTGCGCCTCACAGCGTTGAAAGAATCATGCAATACAAGTTTCATATAATTTTCAGACAGCTAAAAGAGCAGAGACGGTTTGAAGCAGAGCTGACTAGCTTTCTGTGAATGGTTTGGTTTTTTCCCTAGCCTTACTTCAAAAAGTTTTTTGGATTTATAATATTAATCTTTGTTCTGAAGACACCAACTTCCCAGCGACAATAATCTGGGACTGGTCTCCCATTTCTTGACATCAGCTAAGGAAGAATTTTACATGTTTCTGATATCCATATTAAATGCATTTAAAAAGGAAGAACACTATGGAAACAAGGCAAGTCCTAAAAGTTACAACATCCACCTCTTCATACAGTTTTTTCTGCTCTGCTTCTCTTGCTTCAGCAAGTACCTTTGGCCCTTGGCATTTTAACTATAGCTTCCTGTTGGGGAAAATATCTGAATAAGGCACATTGCTTTAGGACACTAACTGCCCCCCAAACACACTTTTTTTTTTTTTTAACAAACCTAATTTTGCCCCCCCCGCCTCACCATCTACTTCTTTCTGCCCACAGTAGCTGATCAGAAAATCATCCAGGAGTGCTGTGCTTGGATCAAGACGAAAGTACCTCAGCGCTACTTTCCAACAGCAAGTAACAGAAGAGTCACCAATACATAACCTGGAGTCTCATTTATTATTCATATTAAAGGAGCATCTGGAAATCCCAATTAAGATTGGCATTGCATTGTCCTAGGCACTGTACAGACAGCATACGGCAGTTTTCCTGCCTTGAAGAATTCACATTATAAAATAGTTGAGACAAAAGGTGCTAGAAGTAGAATTATCCCTACTTCAGAGGTGGGGAAACTGAGGAATAGTGAGAGTAAGAGACTTGCTCAAGGTCACAAAGGAGGCCTAGCAGCTAGCAATTAAGCCCAGATGTTCTGAAACCTCATTCAGTGCCTCAACTACAAGCTCAGGTCATGAGATAATAGTAGTTAGAGTTGGAGACTTATTAGCTCATACCACCCATTATTCTCAAAGTGTAGAATACAGAGTTAATATTACTTCCTCAAGACACCAGATCTTAGCTTTCCTAATGCAAGACCGTCCTCACCTTTTCGTATTTGCCATACATACACAGGCATGGAAAATGAACACAATGTACCTCAGCAAATGCCTGACACTTTTACAGTGATTTATATTTTCAAAACATGCTATAAATATTTCTTAACAATGCTGTGAGGTAGGTTATTATTATGCCTATTTTACAGATAGGAAATCTTGGAAAATAAATATATGGCAGAACTGGGAGTACAACCTTTGACTCCTAGTCCTGTGCTTTCACTGTGAAACAACGCTGTCAAAGGGACAAACATCTTAAACAGAAGGAGTCCATGTTGCCTTCTGTACCTTTAGGGGGGGAAAAAACTCATTGGAAAATATTTTTCCAGCAACCTAACAGAGTTCAAACAGACAAATTATTATAAAGCTTGGCTTTAGCATTTTACAACTGAAGTGCCTTATCAATTATGAAAACAAATTCCGACATACTGTATCAGATGTGTGTGGCCATTTAATCCAAAGCATAATTATATAATGCATTGCAGAGAGTACAGGCATTTTAAATGCATGCATTAAGTGTCACTTAACATTCCAATCTTGTACGGGAAGCATTTGGCACGTATAATGTTCTCCCACTAACATTTGTGCCTTAAATTTTACCAGAAGAGAAACGCTAAATAAATGAGTTATTGAATATTTCAATCACCACAATATTGCCAAGCATTTTACAAAATAGGGTAGCAAGCAGCTAATAGAGACTCAATAAGGGAGACCTTTGTCACAAAGTCATGTTATTTTGAGGGTGGACTATTGTTTAGATCAAAAATCTCCTCTTCCTTCTTGTGGGATGCAAGAGGCTATAAAGCCAACTTGCTGTGTTTGAACGGGTATGGAAGGGTGATGCAGGAAGTTTGACCAGAGAGGATGCAGTGGAGCAATGTGTCATATCTACATTTATGCTGTACGTGTCCACAACATAAGCTCAGGACTTTAAAAGTAAATAAATACACACACACTAGCAGCAGATCTGGAAGCTACCAAGGACCTCAGAGGGGCCATCCCCAGCCAGCTGTTTTGATTAAAAAAAGGACACAGTTAAAGGAAGCAGGAGCTAGATCACAGAGCATTCCCAAACTTGTCAGGAATGCTTTATGAAGCCTTAAGTATTCCAGGCACTAAGCTCTTCTCCTCAGCATCAGCATTTACCCCTGTATGAGAACGACTCAGAAAGGACAGGCTATGGAGTTCATCCAGATGACAAGGGGAGGAAGACGGACTATAGCAGCCTTGGATCTACCAAGACTGTGGGGCCCACACATGGCTGAAAACATGCACTGTATGCACTAGTGAAGTCAGCGTTAAATGACTCCCAGTCACTACCTGCCAGCCACCCATTCTCCCAAGTCACACAATGTGACCTGAAAGGGCACTGTGAGAATGCAATGCCACTTCTACTCTCTGGTGCCTGCTACGGATCCAGGCAGCTACCAGCTGTGCTCGATGCTACCTACTGCTTGACTTGTTGCTGTTTGGGGCCCTAGATCCCAAATTTCTTGTCCTAATCCTCCCACAGTGACAGCACTATCACTTTGCGAAGCTCAGGCAGACACTGCAGATTGAACGTCGTCTCAAAGCTGGCCACACAATACACGTTGCTCCCTGAAGAGGGGTGGATGTAGGAATGTATCTTCAATAGTATCCACCCATTGGTACCCTAAATTCAGCATTCATAGCATCAGCCCAAGGGGGGAAAACCAAAACCATCCAGTGACAAGACCTATTAGGATGCAGAAAGGAGCAATATATCTGGCAGACAGGAAAGCAGTACCTTTACTCTATGTCCTGCACGATGAGTTCATGGCAGCTGCACATACAAATGGGACAGAGACAATCTTATTTGTGACTGCACAAACACGGAATACCTCATCATCGCCAATAATCATATCCAGGTGGTATCTGTCATCTACTCTGCCACTGGAAGCAATTAACTAAACTGGCAACTCAGACTTGGATACCTAACATTGCTGTGTCTAAGCCATGCAAAACAAGTTGTTCCTGGAATCAGGTTGGCCACAGTGATGTATTCAGGTTTGCAATTGCACAGATTGGAAGTGGCAGAACACCCTGATTATTGCAATCAACATGCAGAATAAGAGTTTTATATTGTCGGTGCTCAATTACTTACATAGTGCTTCCCTCCACCCGAAGGGCTTCAGAGCTCTTCATATGCTATGAAAAGATGCACTACTGAAATGCAGCCACTTCTGGTTGGAGGGCAGCAGACAGGTGCTCAATTAGCACACAGCACATTGCACAAGAACAGGAGAGAGAAAAGTTGGTAGTACCTACAATGAAAACCACATTGGGATCTTTAACATCTGTGCTGAGCACATAAAGTGATATGTAAAAGAGAGTCAACTGCAAGAAGAGAATCTGACCCACCTAGGATTTGAACACATGGTTCTAGGAAATCTGGATATTTCCACTTGATAGTTAAGCCACCCCCTCCAGTCGGAACACATTGAACAGTTATTAGTGGTCATCTGACAAACATTCAAAATTAATATAGGTGCATACCTATACATTTAGTGTATTTACTAACTGCAGAATTTGAACAGTACATATATAATGATGAGTGAGGTCTTTCCAAAATGTATGAAGAAAGTAAGTATGTCCCACATACTGGGGGAGAGGGGGGTATTTAACAAAAACTTTACCCATGGGGAACATGCAAGTGATTTCTGTGGGGGTCTGGATTTCTATCCAGTCAGCACTTCCTGTGTTTAAACTTCACAGCTCCAAAATTAAATGGTGTGTGTCAGTCTGAGCAAAGCAGAACCGGTTAATCTGAGGAGAAACTAATTCACACACAGGAGACCACAGAACAGCAACAAGAAATAAATGGACCCAAAGAACAGGCTGTAACAATTAGACTACACCCTTTTTCCCCCCACATCAGAAAGGCATGCCCAACCTGTTGGGAGTGCCTGGGTATGGGCAGGCATTCACAGAGACAGCGCAAGGAGTATCTGACTGTGGTATTCCCAGCTAAAGCAAGCAGGTGAAGGCATGCTGGCAGTGCTTTCCCCTACTCTAATTGCATTCCGCTATTCTCAGGAAATTTCTTTCAAGTGCAGGGAAAAGAGAAAGATTTACTAGTGCACACAATCTTTTCCAAAAGCACCTTGGTAAACAGAAATCTTGAAAACTAAGCAATGGAAGCCTGTTAAACAACAAAAAAACCCACATCTTACATTGTTAAGTGGTTTCCTTGATCAGGTGTTGTCCTCAGCAAAAGGAGGATCCTTAATTTATGAACAACAAGGATGGGACGAGTTTGTTTATTTAAAAGATACATCTTAACAAGCAGCATTACTGTTTCTGGTACTCAGGAAGTGTTTCTCCCCAGCCTCCCTTAAACAGCCGTACCTACTGACAAAAGCCTTTAAGTAGACAGTTTTGTAGATTTGTTAGCTTCTAATGGGTAGTTCTGAGACGTTCAATGCAGGTTTCCATACAATCCATACCTGAACTACCCAGCTGTATTTAATAACACTGCTTCCAATGGACCTATTTGTTTTGATATAGTTTAGAATTAGGGTTTTACTGAAGATGTGCCCATCCAAGTAATATACAGCAGGAAATCACATGGCCCAATAACCCGCAACCATCACTGCCAACCAATACAGGAAAGACAGGCTGCATAAAGACAGGTGACCTACCCAGACATTACTAAGGATGTGACACTGGGGCTGAGAATGCAAAGTCTCCATCACAATGGATGCCATAAGTGAATTTGACAAAAGGCTGACAGAACAAGCAGAATAAAATGTTGCACGCAGGATCTAACGAGCAAAGCAATCAGACCCATCAGCAGAATGCTTCACAGGACAAGCAGACTCTCTCCAGGCAATCTGAGAGACGCCTTTAATTCCTCTAGGGATAAGACTTCACCACCATCATCAGGCCTCCAGGTTCAGGCAACTCCTTTAGACACAATCCTAGTGTTTTCCTGCAAGTCCTTTATGTTGGGCTGACCCGAGAGAGTTTTAACTCAAAACGGAGAGACAATTATGGCTCTAGGAAACAGAGGCCTGAATTCTGAAGGCAGCTGCCTCAAGGGGGAGAGGCAAGCAGTAAAGTTTAACATCAGCAAGTCTTAATTCCACATCAGCTATCTTTAAAGCAAATAACTATCTGAGCCTTCCTGGCAGCCAAACTTGGGAGAAGAATGGTTAATATAGGAAGAAAAAAGGCAAAAATTCTATATGCATATTAAACATGAAAACCCAGGCATATTTAAGAAAAACACCTCAGAGCATTACAGCAAGTGACCCAGTTCAACTCCTTGTGAGAAAGGAAACCAGAATGGATGAAAGGAGAAATCTGAGAGCAGCTTTACGCTGTTACTATAACCAGGAAAAATTTGGGGTGAGCTTGTACAGAAAAAAAGAATTTTTTTTTTTTAAATCCAAGATGCCAATACGGAGATTTATTTTTCTTTCCTTTTAAAAAAATCAAGTCAAAAGAAACAGATTTTGCAGATTATGCATCCGATGAAGTGAGCTGTAGCTCACGAAAACTTATGCTCAAATAAATTGGTTAGTCTCTAAGATGCCACAAGTACTCCTTTAGATTTTGCATAAATGAAAGTGAAGCTTGGTTCCAAGCCAAGTTGTCACCCAACCCAGTTTCCACCACCGAGGCAAAACTTCCCTTTTAAGAGGCACCGATTCTCTCCTCTAGGAGTGGCGGGTGGTAGAAGATATGTAGTCTGACAAAACCACAGAGAAGCAAATCAGCACTGAGTTTGAAAATAAAGATTTGAGGCATACAGATGGACACTTACTGAATTACTCAAGGAGAAGCCAGGCTGTTAAGGCCCAGTTCTGAACATTGCTGGGGCAATGACCAATCACACTGAGAAAGTTCAGGGATTCTGGGAGCGATTTGGTTCCTTTCTTCGGAGATCGTTTCAATCTGTCACCTGACCAAGAAAGCGGTTCTGCTGCGGTTTAATCACAAACCACCCTCCCCCGACCGTGGTGCATATTTTAAATGCGCACATCGTAGTTAAGGAGATTCAAACCCTTGCGGATGGAATTAAAAGCATTTACTTCTGGAATTTTCCTCCTGCACATGCCCTTTTTGCTTGGAGACAAAAAGTGATCAACTTCTAACCCTCCTACCTTCACATTAAATTCCAGTACATACAAAGCCCTGAGCATATCTGACCCCCTGCAAGAAATCCATCCAGTGTCTTTTTTCCAGAGTACATGGAGGAGGGAGAGATGTGTTATGACTTGTTCTGCTGGGGAATTTCAAGAGTTCCATTTTATCCTTCCACAGCATTTAAGCCTGTCAAAAGGCTAAAATAGGGCTTACAGTTTTAATCAACCCTCCATTTCTCATTTAAGATGCACATTTACTCCATCACTCACTCAGAGAGTAATTTACTTACATCGCTCCAGTGTCACAATATATCACTCGGTCAGCTTAAAGAACTTAATCCTATCGCACTTTAAGTGCAAGACACACAGAACAGAAAGGAAACATTCGCAATCTCCTACAAGGCAGGCACATGGGACTGGTTTTAAGCAAGAGCAAGACAAGCAGCTGTCTGGGGCTCCTCCATCGTCAGCAAACTCTTCACTTCCAGAGGCGGGACTGGCAGTAGGGGGACAACCCTGCTACCAGTTTCCTTCACCCCTCTGCTCCAGCATCAGGACCAAAAAGGGGGGGGGGGGGGGGGGGCTCACTGCTCTATCCTGAAAGCTCAAGGGCCCACTCTTATTTGAGGGTCCATAAATTGCAAGGCCAATGCTGTATTTAGGCCTTGCCTATATGGGAGATTTATTTTGCACTACCTTTAGTTCGTGCAAATTTAAGCGAGACCCGAGTTCACACAATGCAGTTCTTAAAGCATATTAACTGGCCCCTTAATACTGATCTATAATCTACTTTGAAAGTGGATTTAGTTTATCGCTGGTGGAATTAGTGTGGACTAACCTTCATGAGGACATATCTCTAGCTTCACACTAACTTGGCAGAGCTCCAACAGCCATCCCACACTGCTCTGCATTATACCAGGACCAGGCTGTGTTTACCTGTGCACCCGCCACTACTCTGGGTTGTAATGCCCAATGTCAACTCCCTGTTTAAATGCTGGCACAAAGCCAGGACTGGTCCATTTGCTGTACAGAAACTATCATACAAGACATTCAAAGGGAACAAAAGCTAACGCACCAGATGCAGTACAAGACAAAGTTGTCTGGCACAAGAGCATACCACACCACGAGTACCCAAGTATCTGACAGAGAGAAAGTCCCCCCCCCCCCCCCGCCCTCCGGTACAGAGTATAGGGAAAGCAGGGGACTAAAGAAGATCCAGAGAGCTGAAATAAAGGTGTGGATTTGCAGCATGTCCTAAACCAGCCAATGAGCAATTCTGGCAGCCCCAAGAAGAAATTCCATCAAAGCCCTGCATGAACCTGGTACTGAGAGTGGGTTCACCCGGCTGGACCATAACTAACAAGCAGTAACCAGGGGCAAGAGGTGTTCTCCTCAAGGGCCTAAATTATTAAATACCTTTATACACTAGTAGACATGAAACTAATCTTTGGCTCACTGGCAGCCAATTCAGCTATTTGTATTACAGTGACCACAACTGGTCCCACTGGCAAAGACATAGCAAGACAGTCCCTGCCCCAAAGACCTTCCAATCTCCATGTCTATTTTCCCTTACAGAGCACTAGCTCTGGACCAAGAAAGCTGACTGACCTATACTTTGCAACTACCTGGGTATCCAACACTAACACAGCTCAAGACTCAAGCAACTATCCCATCAGGGTAACTAACATGCTTTAGAAAAGCCAACATTTCAACACACACAGCAAAACTACATAACTAATCTTGCAGTAGTTGAACAATTTTGGCCCCTTGCTTTACAACACTGAGGAGTTTAAAGTACACCAAAATCACTTCATCCACTATTGAAACAGAGCCACCTCTGGATTGGAGCGCAGCAGCTCTTTAACAGCCTACAGCAACTCTGTACAAGTTAGGATACAATTTTGCTGCCCAGCTGAGGCACCAGCTAACAAAAAATCTACAAGATCAAAAATGGTAGAGACCCATTATAAAAATTTACTTTTCCTCAGCCTCCCGCCCCTACTCTGAATCTCAGACAAGGTTTCTGTGGATTATGCAGCCTGGGCCCCTGGCTTGAGAAATCTGACAACCACATGCTCAGCCACCAAGACTGCAGGATTCTGCTACAAATGAACAAAATAAATAGGCTTTTTTTCTTCTAGAGCCACCAGCCCCAAGTTAAGTTCCCATTACGGAAAGAATAGCCCTGCTTTTATCAATGGCCCCCTGGCACCAAAAATGCATTTCTCTCAACTTCATATGTGAGGGGTGGGGCGGGAGTGGGGAGGAGTCAGCTTTTACCTAGAGCATTATGTAACAAGAGAGACAGAAAAGGATGGGGTAATTTGTGCACATTACGCTACATCAAAGAACAGCTCTGAGCAGAAGACAAAATAAAAAGCCGTAGGAAAACATCAGGCCTGCTTTGAGTGCACACGTGGCTTTTTATTCCTCGCTCAGCAACCCGTTCACATTACGGGAGCATTTCCAGCTGATTCGACACAACGAAGCAGCCGAGTTCACACACTTCGTGAGCTCTACACACTGGTATAGATTGCAAGGGGGGATGGAAGGACACAAGCGCCACATCTAAACGGAGCTTCTCCAAGAAAGTGCAATAGATTCAAATCTCAGTGCAGGTAAGGCCAAATGGTCAGCACTCAGCAACTGGTGCTGTACAGGGGTGTGCAAAACTACAGGAGCCCTGCAATCACAGAGGAAAAGTCTGTGGAGCCAAAGACCCTATTTAGGATTTCTATGTGAATTTGCCTCCTCCAAGCAGCACCCTCTACAAGTTGCCCCACAAAGCAGCATGCTGGCAGGGCAGGGGTAGTGAGAGAAAGGGAAGCTAGTCGTTTTTAAATGGGGTTGCTTGTTGATGTTCCAGTCACAGGTCCTTGGATCCCTTCAGCTCGCCAGGAGATTTATGTCTGCAGACTTCAACCCTCACGACTTAGTCAAAAGATGGAGGTGGAGGGAACGCTCCTCAAGAAAGTGCTGAGGAGAGGGGAGAAGGAGAGGGAAGAAATCCTGACTTCTGTATTTTAAAAAGGAGACAACTTCATCTAATGCACAGGAATGGAGTTAGGACAGTCTCACCTACTGACTCACTGTGTGACGAGCAATACTTTCAGACCTGGGTGCCTAAAATTTCAATAGCAACTGTGGCTACTCAGCTCCTGTGGGAGGGGGTGGAACTACAAGCCATTCATTTAGGTGCCTAAAAACTTACACACCCAAGTTTGAGAAGGGAAACAGAGGGTCACACTTTCCTTACCTCACAGGAGTGGTGGGAAGTTTGACCAACATTTGCAAAGTGCTTAGAGATCCTCAGAGGAGGGACAGGGAGGTGTGAACTTTTATTAGTACTTCAAGGAACTCTCTCATATTTCACTTAGCATCGGAATGGAGTGCATGTGGACAGAAGGGAGTGCAATTCTTCTGTGGGCACTACATAAACAGAGATGCACTGAGAAGTTCATATATAATACTCCAAAGCTGAGAAATTCATAGGCCCTTCTTGATAACTGGAATTGGCACCATCAGTTAAGTCAATATTCCTGGCTCATCATTTGAATCAAACAAGTTTCCCATTTCAGCTCTGCTGGGAGAAAGATGCATTAAAAGCAGGGTGGATAAAAATCAATGATTTAAAAATAAAATAAAAATCCGATTTTTATTTAAATCGGATTTTTTTGATAAAATGCTTTTTGAGGAAAACACAATCTAAAGATCATTTTAATTAAGATAGATATCTTTGAGCTATAATGTCATCATGGAATAGGGATTATAAATTCTAATTCTGTAGTATGAGACAATATATTCATGTAATGTTTAAGAAAAGTTTTGTAAATGAGTTCCAATAGTTTATGGATTAGGGACCCAAATTTATGGGGTTCCAGGGGCTTCCATATAGATTATTTAGGTTAATCTTTCTATCTACCCAATGGGACTCAGTGCTCAGTCTAGAACATACCATCAGAGATGCTTAGTTTTGCAGTTTCCAAACTCTGGATTTGTCTCCCCAGAGGTAACATGCTTGTTAAAAGCAAAAATGTTTTCAAAATAAATCAATATATAGAAGTGAGAAATAACAGACCTCAACCCTAGTGTCCCTCTGAAAAATTGTGTGTACAGTGTCAACCCCTTACCTCTCTCTAAAAGTGCAAAATTTCAAAAAGTTCAATGAATAGACTATTCTTGAGGGCGGAATAGATCTGGACAAGGAGAAGAAGTCTGGAGATAAATGTGAGAAGGGAGGGACAGGCAGTAGAAACAAAAGTGCAACGGTTTGAGCAGCATATTCCAGAAGTCTTGAGGTCTTTCAGAGTGCAGCCTTCATTGATTTGAGTTCTACCATACCATTCTCTCAAAAGAAGGGAAAAACTATAATGGCAGCAGGCCATAAAAGAGACCCAGTCTGGGAATATTTTAATGAAGTTCCTCTACCTGTGGGTAAGACAGGCATGTGTGCAAAATGCAAACAGTACAACAAAGAAATGCAAGGCCTGGTTGCCCTAATGAAACAACATCACGAGAAGTGTTCCTTCTCAGGAGGAAGCCGCACTGAAGATGAGGGGAACATGTCTGAACATGCAGGATCTTCAGGTTGTTAAACTTCTTTATTTCATACTTCTTTCTTAAAGACTGCCTGTCTTCCTTCTGGACTATTCTTTAATTCTCACGTTTGAGCAAATATGTAGTTGTTATGCTATGGTACTAGTATTTTAGATGCAGTTGTGATAAAAAATAAATAGCTAAAATAGGCAGATCGTCCTTTTACAATTTCACCTTTAAAGTAGTACTGAGTGTCAGTGAATGCAATGAGTAATACTAAATGAGCAGTATGGTGGTAATAATTAAATAACTGCATTGACTTATTTTGTTTAGGAGAACCCATCCTCAACATACAGGATTCTGAAGACTCTCCACCTTCAATATCACCATTATTTTCTGTTGTTTCAGAGTTATCTGCCAATGATAGTGTTTCAGTCACATCATGTATGTTACACAGAAAATCCTCCAAATATTAATGATTAACCTGTAGCAAAAAGAAAAATAAATCTCTATCACCCAGAAACAACCATAGATAAGTTTGTGATAAGAACCAGCAGATTACAAAAAGAGGTAATTGACGACAAAATTGCCCGGTTTGTTTATGCCACAAATTCTCCTTTCCATATGGTTGAGAACCCACACTTCATTAACATGGTTCAGGCACTAAGACCAACCAATGGAGCAGATGTCACAGGCAAATTGCTGGATAAAGTGTATAAAAGAGAAAGTGAGCAGCGTGCAAAAGGTCTAGTGGGTGAAATTGTTAACCTGAGTCTTGATGGGTGGAGCCATGTCCACAATGATCCTGTTGTATGTGCTTGTGTAACAGAAGAAGGGAATGTCTTCCTCACAGAAACAATTGATACACCAGGAAATGCACACACAGCAGAATACTTACAAGTAGCAGCAGTAAAAGCTATAAAACTGAAAAAAATTCCAATGTCTAGTCTGCAGCTTGGTCACAGACAATGCTGCAAATGTATCCAAGATGAGAAGAAATTTAGAAAAGAGTGAAGAGAGTCTCAAGTTAATAACATACGGTTGCAGTGCTCATTTGATGCACCTCCGAGCCAAAGACTTCAGTGTTCCAGAAAAATAAAGGCTAATGTTGTTGAAATTGCAGAATACTTCCGTAACAACCATTTAGCAGCAGCTGCTCTGCAAATAGAGGGGGGAACCAAGTTAACTCTCCCACAAGACGTGCAATGGAACTCAATAGTGGACTCTTTTGAGCATTATATCAAGAACTGACCTAATCTGATGACAGTTTGTGAACAAAATGTGAAAAAATAGATGGCACCGTCACAGCCAAAGATCTCAACACTGGACTTAAGAGAAAGGTTTGAACACAGGCTGAGTACCCTGAAGCCTATTTCTGTAGCCTTGAACAAAAGGCAGGGAAATGGCGGTTTTATTGTTGACACTGTTGAAATTTGGAAGGAACTGAGTGAGATCTTAAAAAGAGAAATATGCAATGACAGTTAAATTACAAGCACTAAAAAAAAAAAAACAGATGGGACAAGCCCTGTCTCCAGCTCATTTTCTTGCAAATATTCTCAATATTGGTACCAGGATCAAACCTTAACTGCTCAAGAGGAGGAGCTGGCTATGACATGGACATCGAGCAATCATCCCTCCGTAGTGCCAACTGTAATAAACTTCAGAGCTAAGGGTGAACCATTCAAGAGATATATGTTTGCTCATGGTGTTTTAAAGGAAGTTACACCAGTGAACTGGTGGAAGTCACTTAAGCACCTGAATTCAGAGATTGAAGTGATAATCTCACTTAGCAGCAGCGGCTTCTGCTGGTGTAGAAGGAATATTTTCTTCCTTTGGACTAATTCATTCCAAATTGAAAAATCGTTTGGAACCCGCAAAAACAGGAAAGTTTGTTTTTCTTTTCCAGATTATGAAAAACAGGAGAATGAAGGTGAAGACGACTGAGTTAGCTACAGAAGCCAATATTTTAAGTTTCTCATGCCAACTTGGCTGATAGTTTATTTAATTTTTTTTTAATTTTCATTTAACTACTTTAAACAGTTTTAAAAAAACAAACCTGATTTTAAAAAACTTGAATGTTTAATAAATTCAAATGCTTGTTTTCTTAAAATATTATATGTTTGCTGTTGAAGAAAAAAATCCAGAATACATAACGTTGTTTTAGTTAAATAAAACAATATAAATGTCTGTCTGGTGATGTTCTCCTAATACAGCATGGCAAGAAAATCCTCCAAATATTAATGAATAACCTGTTGAATGAGAGACAGTTCACCTCCCAATGACTTCATAAATATCTGCTTCAATTACCTTTGGTAAATGAAATAACCAATCATTCACTTTCTGATATAGCTGTAAAACTAATCTGAAAAGTTTTCAAAATAAATCACTTAAAAAAGGTATAGTGTGTACCTTCTAAAAGTGAAACTGCATCTCTAAGTTGTGAAGAATACGTATTAAGGTTATAACCAACAAGAATGCACTTTTATGTAGAAATCCATGATTAAATCGAGCCTTCTTGACTAGTGATTTAAATCATGATTTAAATCAAATCCACCCTGATTTAAAGAAATAAACTGCGTCAGTATTCAAATACAGCAAGTATTTTTCTGTACAATATCTGCCCAAGTATCTCACTGGCAAGGTGAGTAGCAGAGATGCTCAACATTGTCGCTATGATGCAGTCAAAGGAAACAACAAACCATATGTCAAGATGGCATGTTCTACCAGGCTCTGCTGAAGCAGGGATCTTTTGGTGAAAGGCTGCTCAAGTACCAAACTCAACACCCTCGAAAGTGTGCTCAACGCTACCTAAATCTTAACAATGGCAGAGCCTTCTAAGGAAGGGCTCTCCTTATCTAGGATATTCAGCTTTATAGATACACCTATCGTTCCTCCCTGCCTTAACCAAAAACAGCACTGGTCACACTCTAAGGGCTGATCTACACTGGCACCCTACAGCACTGCAACTTTCTCACCCAGGGGTGTGAAAACACACACCCCTGAGCACGGCAAGTTTCAGCGCTATAACGTGCCAGTGTAGACAGTGCTGGTAGCTACGCCCCCTCATGGAGGTGGTTTTTTAGAGCCTTCTCTCCCAGCGCTGTGCTGCAATATACAAGCCATGCTAAAGCACGTTGCCAGTGTAGACAAGCCCTAACTTCATCTACAGCCACCAAACTTGCACTGCACTGTCTGTTCCTCCCAATTTATTTTTGGTGGGGGAATGGATGGTTACTTCCTCCTCCCATACAGAACTACATAGCTTCAAAAGCTCAGCTAGATTATGGCTAGCAGCTACATAGCTGGCCCCTGCTGTTTCTGTTGCTATCTACAGCTCATCTGTTCTGTTCCCCTTGGCAATCAGCAGCCACACCAAGGTGAAAGTTCAAGGGTAGCAACATTGCCAAACAGAAGTTGTGCAAAAAACGCTGAAGCCTACAGATCAGCACATAAGCATGCTACCTAACTCATTAGACCGTTCATCTGCCCCCACCTCCGCCAGCCCCCATCAAACGAAAGCGATACACCAATTAAATGTCTTGGAATGGCAGGAAGCACATCACACACAACTAGCTGCCTAGTCTATGAAACAGACATGTTACTTGTCAGATAATGTCAACAATACTGAAAAAACAGTAGCTTGTTGACTTGTTTAAAAAAAACCCTACCAGAGACCTAATCAGATTCTCATAAGGCATTTTTGGGAAGAAACCTGGCATCCTCATTGCTTATCAGAAAAATGACATTTTCACCACCTCTGAAACATAAGGCATCCTGGCTAAGCTTCTGATTAAATGGTATGTAGCTGCAGAAGAAGAAATGTGGCTCCAGTTTCTCTATCTCCCTTGCACCAGCATAGATTGCTCATCTGTAGAGCCCTACAAATCTGCAGATAACCACTTTACATTGGCAGATGCGGATGCCCGTGGACCACGTTTGCGGATCGGATGCGGACACAAATTTTGTATCCGCGCAGCGCTCTACTCGTATGATTTACCAGCCAGAAAACCTTTTCCCCCGACCCTAAAGCACTCTGTCCAATGACAGCTGCCCTTGAACGCTCCATTTGGTTATCATGCCCTGCAGCTTAGCTAAGAGAGTCTCTAGCCCATGGCTTCATTTGTAACATTACAAGCCCCTTCGCTTCAGTAACAAAGTGGTTTCTTTTGTTTGTCTGAAATCACTGCTTGGGGTTCCTCTAAAATTAATGCATGGAATGCTAAGTAACACAGCAGAGTCAGCATCAGGTCATTTCTGAACTGGAAAGGGAAAGGAACAGGGAACCAGGCTGATGAGTAAAGAAAGACTCTGAGAAACAAAGAAAATAAGATGCAGGCTTAGTTTCTCCCCTACTCAAAGGAGCAACTGAAATTAACCAATCATTTTGTACCATTAATCACATTCAGACTACAGAGACCAAAGCCACCGAAAAGGGTGGACCAATCACCCAAATCACCACATTTCCCTCATTGCATTGCCAAGATCAGTAAGTTCAGGCTTTCAGAAACCCATTAGTTTATTAAATCTCTGAACTGTGTGGGTAATGCTCTCAGTCCTGTCTATGCACTCACTGAGAGTGGTTTGCTCCCTTATCTTTGCAGGAGACTCTAAAAAGGTCTCCGTTTGGGGGAAGGGGTGGGAAATCAGGTGGAAAGAAAGGAGTTTTTATGGTGAAAGTTTAAGCTACAGCAAAAGGGTTTGCTTTAGTATCCAAGACTAAATGTAAAGGAACACACAAGGCTCAAGAATTAAAAGCATGGAGAGACTACTAATATTAAAAGGTTTGGGTAGACCCTATTCTCAGACAACCATGTAATCTTCCGTCTCTGGAATCAATGACAATACAGCCACACAGTGATCAAGCACTGTTTCACAGTCTATTTTAAGAAGTTAATAGTGGCGCAGTAAACAATCAACTATAGGCAATAACTGTCTCAAACTGGAAAGACAGAAAGCAAGGACACAAGAAATAGATAACTGGCAACTGTGTGATACATAGTCATACTTGACAAAGTGACTATTTACCACACAGTCTCCTTTAGAAATAGCAGCTTGATGGGTTGCTTAAGTGGGTACCTACAGAATGGGTAGCAGAAACACAGAGCAGATGGAGAGTAAAAAACAAAGTGGATAAAGTTACATAACTACAACTTGGAAGGGGATATTTACAGACTATATGATACAGTATCTTGACCTTGTGCATTTAAATTTGAATACCAGCATAGCACTGAGGAGAATAAGTCATTTTACTACTGGGACTATATACCAAGAAGAGAGGAAGCAACAAAATTGACTTAGTTAAGGCTTGCAGGACAAAGTCCTAAAAAAGCAGAAAGCGTGTTAACCACTTTGGCTAGCATTAATAGGCCTAATGATGACATTCACAAATATATCAATGGAAGAAAGCAAGCAATAAAATGCATAACCAAAGTGGCTGACATACTCAATCTCTCTTGAGATAAAGAGAAGCGTAGACAAGTAATGACTACTTTACTGACCGCTATTACAAAGAACAGGTAGATTTGGAACATGTGACTTACACAAAAGTCAGCCAGTCCAGATGACGTGCATTATATTATAGATTAAGGGAATCAGCTAACCCACTATTTTGGAAGAGTCATGTAAAACTGAGGAGGTCTTACAAGACTGGAGGAAAAGTATACCCATCTTTTTAACTGGCACATTTCAGTGCTATACTTATAAGCTTGTATGAGGAGTAAATAATGAAACAGGTAGTGAGAAAGAGATGGGGTCCTTCGTGCAGGTTTCACTGTATAGCTACCCTGTGACTATAAGGTTCAGATCAGGTGATGGATTCTGGACCAGGTTGCTCAATCAGGCTCTGCTTTAGTCCCACCTACCAGACTTCTTGCTTTGCATGCTTTCAGAAGGCAGCATTGGCAGGCTTTTCATCTTGGGCTGTTTCACCTTTTCTGCAAGATTCCCATCTCCTCAGGAACAAAGACGACTATTTTCTTGAGTGAACATGCATCAGATAAACTAACAATATTGAAAAGCTGCATACCTTAAAGCCCTTAAAACACCTGCCTGCTTATTTGAAAGGGCACATGAACAGCTAGATACAAGCCTTTTGGTCTTTTTCTGGACTTGTTAATGCAGTACCGCTAGCCACAAGTTAGCTCTGGTGGCAAGACTAAATGAAAAGATTTCTGAGCCCAACACAGTTTTAATGCATCAGTCCAACATACATGGCACAAATGAATTCTAAGTACCCTGTGTGGGGACAAACTCCGTTACCCTACAAGTTTTGCACTTAAATCCTGTATTCCGTCGTTAAGTCTAAGTAGCAACAACTTACTTTTATATAGCTACTTGGATCCCAAAGCACTTAAACAGCTTGTGAAGAATCACTTGCCCTCCACCATCCCTGAAATACAGTCATTTCTAAGGCAGAAAGCACCAGCTATCAGCAGACAGCAATGCTACACAGTCTGGGAAAGGAATTAAAGATAATCGAATCCAATCAAAATTTCAGGGGGAATTTAGGGAGGCAGAAAGCAGTAACCCAAATACAAGTTTGACCCGTACACTTGTGAAAAACACTTAAGGATATTTAGTTACCTCAAGCGCACAATGTTAAGTCTCATCTGAAAGACAAAGCTAAGATCTAGTCATTATTGCCTTCAAACACCATCCTAAGGAGCACACAGGTAAGGTCCAGAATTTAAGGTACACTCCACAGAGAGAAAAGAGGACTTGGGTAAGCATACAATGAGTTTTTCATGCATGATTTTAAAAAGCAACATTAGAGGCAACACCTGTTTAAACAGGTTTCTCAAGGTTAAAGTTTAAACTTTCAAATTGGGCTGTTTTTTGTTTTTAATATGTAAACAACCCCAATTCCCACACCCACACTGTTTTTCACCAAATTCAATTTTCATATGAACCAACGTGGCTGATTGCAGATAAAACAAGCAATTTCCTTTGAAGGCCTCGGAGCAGAGAACATCCTGCACAAAGTGGCTTCTTTGAACATGAGAATCCATTCATGTTTAAATAGTGGAACAAGAGAGCACAAGTCAGAAATTGCACTTACAGGAGGAAGAAGTTTTGTGCAATAGAATTATGTTAGAGAGCATGCAAAAAGTTACAAGGAGCTGGGAGACTGAACAAAATATTGGCTTCAATCTCCCTACTTGCTCATTTAAATTTTTGTTAATCCTTAGTCTTGAGACAGACATTTCCAAGTAACTTCCATCCTTCCATAGCAAATCCACACATGGAAGTCATAAGAACGGCCATACCTTGGGTCAGACCAAAAGTTTATCCAACCCAGCATCCTGTCTTCCAACAGTGGCCAATGCCAGGTGCCCCAGAGGGAACGAACAGAACATGCAATCAGGAAGTGAGCCATCTCCTGTCGCCCATTTCCAGCTTCCAGCAAACAGAGACTAGGGACACCATCCCTACCCATCCTGGCTAATAGCCATTGCCTACCCTCCATGAATTTATCTAGTCAAAGGCCAGAGAAAGCAGTTATCTGAAAGTACTGCACTCCTTTTGAATCCATGTTGTGTACCTGAGCCAATTCACAATAGCAGAGAAAGATCTTAGTGCATCTAACCCAAAAATGGGGTAAGCAAGTGCTGCCCAGCCTTCCCTGAGGAGTCTTAAGAGGAACTGGAATCCTGTACTTGACATACAGCATAGGGGGGTTGAACTCTCTTATTGTTTCATAAGTCTGCCACTTGACTGTTCTCTTTACGCTGGACCTCTACCACCATAATTAGCAGAACTAGGTTAAAAAAGCACTTCACATACTTAGGATTCTAAGCTAAGGAATCTTGTTTCTAGGTTAGCAGGCAAGGCAGGACAGAATGCCTTCCAGCAACTCTGATGCAGAGGGATCCTTTCTAATTAAGGCAGCAACAGGTGTGTTGCACCAACATGCATCTCAAAGTTAGATTACTAGAACCAGGTTTTTAAGCCAATTCCCAACTTTCTAGGTCTTAAACATAAGTGAAAGGGATAGTGTCAATCAAGTGTCAATCCCATTTTTCATGCAGGATCAGGCCCTAATGCTTCACATATTCCAAGTTCAGTAGTATTTTCATCTGTTTTTAACTAGCAGGAGATAAACCTAAGAAACTTTTAGATATGTACCTTTAGCTTTCTAGCAGGCTGGATTAGGGCTTGAAAAACCCCATTTTTGTATGTTTCAAATGTTAACAGGAACATGAAAAAGTGTTTGTAGGGTGGTGCCTACGGGAAGACTACAAAATATTTTTTAAACACTCGTTGGTCTCACATAAATCACTATTTGCATTTGCACCTAGAAGCCTCAACCAGGACCAGGAACTCACAGTGCTAGACACCATACGTTCATGCAGACACATGCAGAGCAGGACTCTTGGCCTGGAGTGTTTCTAATCTAACTAAACAAGAAAGAAAGGATGGAACAAAGGAAACACTGTCCCCATCTTCCAGAGGTCTTGAGCCAGAAAGAATAAGTCATCTGGTCAAGTTCACGCCATCTTGGTTCTGCCACAGAACAGACTGCAGATCTCCCAAGTCCCAGTTCAGTGCTTTACTGCACAACCACTCTTCCTAAAAAACCCATGTTGACTTCTAAAGTTAAGCACAGCAGGTAAAAGAGCTTTTAAAAACCATGCGTGTCTCTACATTGGTAAGGCTTAAAGCCTTGCAAGGATGAGGTTTGTTTGATGGGATTATGTTTTAAAAGAAGCCATTTTATCTCGACGACAAATCTGGAAGCATGTTTAAGATTAGGATGAGGTATTTCACCTAGTTTTCAGGTCACTTAAATATTGGGTGTGAAAGACTCACACTTTTGGCTTCTAGTATGAGAAAAGAAGTAGACAAAGGGAACAGAGACAAGTCTAATGAGAACCTATTTATACCATATTGATGCCGTCCACTTGTACCACTAGCTTTTGGAGGGGACTTGTGTTCTTCTGTCCATAATATATAGCAGAGGCTTTCCCTTAGCTAGAAAAACCACATGGTTTCTTTTTAAACGGAATGTCCCTTGAAAAGAAGCCATGGGTTTAAAAGTATGGTGGGGAAAGTGCTGTCTCACTACTGCTATCAAATTAGTTTTCCAAACCTAAAATATGATATGACCTCAAGCTCCGTCCTTCCTTAAACTGCACAGACAGAGCTCAGAATGGAAAGAGCCTTTTACTGGTTAGACTGCACACAGAATTAAAGAGTTTTAAAGAAAACCAACCACTTTGGCAACTATGCTCAATCCAGACTAGTCCCAGAGTATTTCAGATCAAGAAATAAGCAAGGTCCATGGGAGGTGGCATATGCCACCCAGGCTCCGCGGCTTCCTCTGTTTGCCCTGTTTTTTCCATCCCCCTTCAAACATGTAGATACCAATATGGTCCCAGAGTAACAGCCGTGTTAGTCTGTATTCGCAAAAAGAAAAGGTGCCACAAGTACTCCTTTTCTTTTTGCGAATATGGTCCCAGCATTTAGTAGCCAAGCACCTCCCAAATATTTAATGAAGGCAGAATTCTTCCACTCTTCCTTGTGAGCCCTTATGGAAATAGCTGGATAGACTGACAGGGTTGGTGGTTTGTTGTGAGTGGATGCACTGTACATCTGAGAGCGCTGAGAGCCTTATCTCCTTGAAAGACACTTCCCCCCTTCCCCCTTTTCTTAAAGTGAGTCTTCCAGCTAAATATTTTCTGATCCCTTCCCACCAATATCCAGTACTGAATTGCAGTAGAGAGCACTGTTGTCTTACTTTAAGCAGGCCATTTCCCACACCATGAGAAGGTGGAAGAGTATCGGCTCAGAAAGCAGTCCTCAGGGAAGCTAGTGTATAAATAGTTTGAGGACATAATGTAGGCTCCTCTGCCATTAAACAGAAAAGAGGCCACATACATTAATACCATCTCTTTGTGAGCGTGACTCACATCTCACTGGTCTCCCTAGCTATAATCAAGCAGTTCACCCCTTCTTCCAGAATACAGAGGACTTTCCTTCACTCCGTCTCAAGCAGACTTAACATTTCAATCCACATTTTTCTCCTTTCTTCAGGAATCTCTGTTAACTTTTCTAGTCACAGTTGCAATAAAATAAAAAGGGTTTATTTTTCTCACTAGTTTCTGTGAAATAGGATGTAGTTGATTTTCAAGACTGTACACTTGATTAAAGAGCGAGCACTCTGGTGCAGGCACTGTGCCTCCTAGGTTCTGACGGTGGCTAGCACATTGTAACAATACCAACAAGTCATCGTGCTGACTTACATATTCTACATTTCAAAAGGGCCCTTCATCCTGAGAAGATCCTTGAACATGACAGCAACTAAATGACACCACTGAGATGCAGCCAGCTCTGGGGTGGAGAGCAGCTGACAGAGCAGAACCCAGAAGGCGAAGGATGTTTTCGGGAAAGTTCACGAGGACTTACAAAAAGAGTGCCCTGTTGGAGCTCAAGCGTTCCCCCAAAGCAAGCCGGAGAAATTAGTTTTTAAACAGGTCTTTATTCAAGTCAGTCACACATAGGTTGCATGAAAATGGTTCACCTACCTCAGGTAAGATGAAGGGCTGAAACAACCCTCCTAGGATTCAAACTTGTGGCTGCAGAGCATTTAAGTGTTAAACACAGTCCTTGCCATGAACCAGAGAATTTGCCCTCAGGCATTACAATGGGAGAGAGCTCAGCCCCTAGGAACTCCTGCCTCATCTTTGTCTCAGAGATTCCGAGTTTAAGGCTTGAAGTGGCCACCACATCATCCAGTCGGACTTCCTGTGCATCACAGGCCACCACCCAGCACCCCCACTCTAAACCCAACAACTAAAGCATTACAACCCACACTCCACGCCGCAGATGAAGGCAAAAAATCCCGAGATCACTGACAATCCAACATGGGGCAGTTCCTTCCCAACCTCACATATGGCAATCTGTTAGAACCAGCCACTCAAGCATGTCAGAGAGAATGTTCAATACCATTTCAGAGCACTGGCCCACTCCAATCCAGTGTCCCATTTCCAGTCAAGGTCATCTCTGATGCTTCAGAGGAAGGAGACAAAAAAAATCCACAATACTTTTGGGGAGGAAATCCCTTCTGACCAGGTGGCCAGCTGAAGCCTTGAAGTATTTGCTTTAGGAACATAAAAGCAAACTCCATGGCTGCCCTTCCCCCATCACCACAAGCAAACCCATCACAAAATCCCACTCAAATTTGTCTAGCTCTCTCAAAACTAATTAAGTTGTCCCTGTGCTCCTCAACTCCTACTGGGAGGCTGTTCCAGAACCTCACCACTCTGATGGTTAGAAACCTCAATTTCTAGCCCAAATTTATTCATGGCCAGTTTATACCCATTTGTTCATGTGCCAACATTGCCCTTTACCTTAAATACCTCTTGACTTTGTGGTGTTTACCCTACTTATGTATTTAGAGAGAGTAATAACCCCTCTCAGCCTTCTTTCTGCTATGCTAAAGAAGCCAAGCTCTTCCAGTTGCCTCTAATAAGCTAGGCCACCCCCCATTCCCCAGTCACTCTAAATTCAGTGCCTTGCATGGTGACAGGTTTCAGAGGGGTAGCCGTGTTCGTCTGTATCAGCAAAAACGAGCAGTCCTTGTGGCACGTGAAAGACTAACATTTATTTGGGCATAAGCTTTCATGGGCGATAACCCAAGCCCACTAAAGTGTATGCCTAAATAAATGTGTTAGCCTCTAAGGTGCCACAAGGACTCCCCACTGTTTTTCCAGTCACATTAGTATCTCCTCTCAACACCTCTTCCAGTTTGATTTCATCTTTTTGGATCATGGGTGACCAGAATTATACACAGTCTTTCAAATGAGGTCTTACAAGGGTCTTATACAATAACATTAATACTTCTCTCTCTCTCTACAGAAAAAGCCTCACCTCACCTATATCCCAGGATCGTGTTTGCCTTTTTCCACAACTACACCACACTAGCGGGTCAGTCATCCTGTGATCAACCCACACACCCAGGTCTCAGCTTCTCTGTTGCTTCTAACTGGTAAGCTCCCAGCTTGCAGCAGTAGTAGTTATTAGACCATAAGTGCACAAGCTTGCACTTCATATTATTGAATTATATGACATTTCCATTACTCCAGTTTTCAAGGTGATCCAAATCTTCCTGTAGGATATTCCAATCCTCCTCCTCTGTTAACAATTCCTCCCAATTTTGTATCACCCACAAATTATCACACTTCTACTTTTTGTGCAAAAGTAATTCAAAAAATATTGAATAAGTCTTGTCCCAAAACTGATCCTTGAGGACTCCACTAGTAACCTCCCTTCAGTTCGAAAGTTCGCCTTTCAGCACAACCTGTTGCTTTTCTCCATTCAGTCAGTTCCTTATCCACCTTAGAATTCTTGTACTAATCCGCATCTTCTCTAATTTAACTAATACATTTCCATGTGGTACCATGTGAAATGCTTTACTGAAGTCTGTGCATAATAGACATACACTGCACTTCCCTTTGCTAAAAAACAGCTATTTTCTCACAGAAGGAAGTAAGATTAGTCTAGCATTACATCCCCTTTTCTGTTTACCTCCATGCATTTAATTAGTTTATCCTTCACAATTTGTTCCAAAGTCTTGCATACTACTGAGGTTAGACTAACAGCTCTGTAATTGCCAGATCACTTTTTCCTCCCTTTCTTAAACACTGGTACAACGCTTACCTATTCTGAAATCATACAGTATTGCTCCCGAACAGATAAATATATTAAAAAAAATCCTTGCTACTGGAATAGCAATCTCATGTGCCACATCTTTCAGTATTCGGAGTTGGAAATGATCCACTTTGAGTACATTACACTTTGAGTTTTCCTTCTGCCTCAGATATGGTCATTTCTGTTTTGATACACTAATTTCCATCAGCTGTCCTGCCCTCATGCCCATGTTCTATATTATCATCCTTACTGAAAACCAAGGGTAAGTATTCATTTAGGTTTTGGGCCATATCTACATTATCCTTACTTTCCTCTACACTCACACTGCATAGCAGCCCAACCTCATCCTTCCTTATTCTCACTTTAATTTATAAACTAAAAGCCCTCTTATTTATTCTTTCAGCTTGACTTCTACCAATTCCCACTTTATTCCTAAATTTTCTAATTTCCAAGATGTTGCTTTTTTTTGCTATCAACCCATTTTTCCATTCCCTAAGAGCTCTCTGCTTACTCCTAATCTTTCTGAGGTAGTTATTCATCCATCTAGGTCTGAAGCCTTTCCCTACAAATTTTTTCTCTTTGGCTGGGATTCATGTACAAGCATTTCTGTTGTTTTCCTCAGACCTCACCCAGTTTTCCAGATAAATTAGGTATAGTCTTTTCACTAACTGAAACACCTGACTACTACTCCAATCAGTGTATGTACTTTCTTTCTCCTTGTTTCCATACTCTTACCTTCAGGTGTTCCTTTATCCCTTGCTAAACCTTCATTTAACTAACTTTCCTCCTCCTCCATATTCATGCATGGAGATTTCCAGGGGCCGTTTAGTTGATTCATTTTGTCCCAAATGAAAGCAAGTGTGATCTACATGCAGCAGCTTCTGTTTCACACCATGTCATTCACCCAGCTTCTTTGGTATCCCACCAACTTTTCTTTCTATCCCTCTCACCCCAACAATGACCCTTGACAGCACAGAACAAAGTCCTTCAGAATAACTTTCAAGGCATTGAAAGCAACTGACACAGGAAGTAGAATGTTTCGTTTCACATATTCGTCTGTTCAAAATGTAGCCCTCTACATGGAAGCATAGGCCCTATCACTTCATCTTTAGCTGCACAGGGCCTGAGTCACACCGCTGAGCAGTTCAGATTGCATCTGATAAATGAATGGATATACACTGTTTAGACAGTGCAAAAGACATAGGTAGCACTTTACAGACAAAGGCATGAATACCTACAGAGATGTTTTTAAGATCCCATTTCCCCATAATGCACGAGCTTGCAAAGAGCCAACTATGTTTTGCAGAAGACTTGAAAGGAACATCAAGCAGACAACCTACCTGCACCCCACATGACTGCAAATGATACCTTTTTGTTCTGGAAAAGCCATTTCTCAGATTTAAAGAGGAAGCAGCGCAGTCCAGCGGACAAAACATGAGACTGGGCGACAAAACTCCTGATTTCTAGTCCTGGCTCGGTCGCTGCTTGGCGGTATTACCTCGGGTAAGTCACTTAAACCCTCTGCACCTCAGCTTACCCAACCTATAAACATAGGGATGAAGAAATTGCTCCATGGAGGAAAATGACATTTAGTGCACCGGTTATCCAGAGCCACCACAAAGCGCATTTGAATAGAACTTGATTCATCCACTACTGAAATGAAGCAGGAGAGCTGTTTGCTAACAGATAGCAGCTCTACATGAGTTAGACACAAGAAGTGAAAGACTGTCTCCAATTAAACCGCATAGGAAGTTGTTAGAAACTTGGCTGAGATACCAGGGTTAACATCTGAAAGGCCCAAATGACCACAAGCAGTCAGAATCTCAGCACTGTCATCTGAAAACAGCAGCAATGTATTCCAACATACCTTACTCTACACAGAGTAAAAGGCCCTATTTTTGAACACATATGTGTTACCCAGTGGGACTTTTGCACCAGCAGAAGTTATTTCTCCTTTCTGTGCCTGCAACAATCAGGCAAGGACATAAACAGTTGCCTCTCTCTTTGGCAGGTTTGAAAACCACTTGTCTCTTAGGGAGGAACCTCAAGAGGTTCACTTCACTAATTAACAGTAAAAGCGAAGGTCATTCTACATCTCAAGCTTCACAGAGTACAAAGTGGCTTATCAAGTTTGCGAAGTTCAGGAAGATTTAAATTTCTGGCTGTCTCTCCAGCATAAAGCCACTTTTCTACCACAAGGATCTGCTGTGTCACCATCCCAGCTGGGAATTTAATGTCTTCCCTAGAGGGTGGGAAGAGAAGGTCTAATCCCCAACACAGTGCCCACGGGCGCAATGGCACCCGCTGGGGCAGTTGTGTGGCTCGCAGGACACTGCGCCGCCAAAATGCCGCTGCTGAGCACTGCCACCAGACAATCGCCCGCCGAAATGCTGCCAAGATGCGTTGCTGTTTCTCGGCGGCAGTTCAGCGGCAACATGTCTGGCGCCCATCAGTGTCTTTGGGAATAGAAATATGCTATTCCCACTGAAATTTTGGGGACCACTGGTCTAAAGGAACCCTCATCTTAACTCTTCCTCATGACTACACAACAAGCCACACGGCCGTTTTATTTCCTCCAGAAAAGACTGGGTACATTCCCTTCAGAGTTGGATCAATCAGCAGGGAACATGCTTCAAGAACAAGGCTCACACACCCTATCTTGGGCTGTCATAACCAAATCCTTCCTGCAGCCCACATTTACCAAAGGCAGCTTGCCAAAGATATATTTTCTAAGGCCTAACAATGAATTCTATGAAGCTCCTACTTCCAAGTAGAACATAGAGCACTCTTAGCCAGATGCTCATGCTGTCCTTGAAACTGCAGTATCATATGTTCATTTTCAGGATTGCAGGCCCAGAGATGAAAGCAGTGGGAAACCGAAGTCTACTGAAATGTCAGTATCTAATTGCTCAAGCATCTAATGTTTGTTTACATGCATAGCTGTGGCTTCAGTCCTGAAATTCCTACACACAACTCAGTGGCAAAATAAGTCATGGCATACAAATGAAAAAAAAGCCATCAGGGAATCTTGCATGTGTTCAGATGGAATGTTCCCCTTTTGTAACGAGCAAGGACAAACCCAGAAGTCAATGCAAGCACTTGCAGAGAGTGGTCAGTTATTTCAGCACCACTGCACCCAATCCTAACAAATTATACAAATTTCAGCATGTGTCTTGCATTTTAACCAAACTGTCAGGACTAAAAGGCAAACTACTGCCATCTCCACGGTCACAGAAACAGTCTTCTCAGTTATCCCTAGCCAATGGCCTCCATTTATTTAAGATCTTCTTGCAGCCTGTGGCTTGAGTAACAAAACCCAGTCTCGACCAGTGTCTGAAAGACACTTGGGACCCAAGTGATCTGCTCATTATAGAAAGTTTCATTGTGGCCAGTGGCATGAGACCAGGGAGTCTTATACAAGTTGTATTACTAGCAAGAGCTTTAGCAACAGGAAGCTCTTGGGAAGGAATGAGATTTAGTGGACAGAGCAGAGGACTTCTATTCCTACCTCCTGCCTTAACTGACCTTTGGCAGACATCAGCCTCACTTTCCCCAGCTGTAATGCAAGTCATATAGGCATAGAGATGCTGTGATTCTTGAGAGATGCATCTCTCTCTATAATGAAGAATTAAGCCTCCTATTGCAAGCCCAATTTTTATCCCTCTACCAAAACTGAACAGACCCACCTGAAATTTCTCATGTCAGATCTTACTCCGGGGTAAAGTTCCTTCTTGAAAGGCTACGGGCAAACTGGACAAGTTTTGGAAATACTGTACGTGTAAAGCCCTTTGAAATTCTCTGACGAGAAGCTTTATCAGAGTGCAAAGCACTTATGTTAAACTACTGTATTCTGGCTTGTTCCACCTCAGACTTGTAACATTTTAGAACTCTGTTCCAGAGCACCACAAGTCCTTTGACATTTGAAACTTCAGGGAGATTTTTCTTGGCATCGGAAGAGTGGCAAGAGATTGACAAGAAGGCAATATCACAAAGGATATTTTCCAACTAGTACTTTTCTGTAAGCTGTGGAGCCAACACTGGATTAATAAGTCAAAGATGTTTTGAATTTCTGCCTACATAAAGATTGACGGCACTTGTATTCAGAGGTAATGAGGAACAGTACAAGCACCAGTCAATATCCTGTGCCACAGGTATTGCCATTTGAAAGCAGAGCAGCTGAACTTGATCCGTAAGTTGCTTCAACATCACTCTCACTACTTCAGTGTAGCATCAGAGCACTTGCCATTACCCTGTGCTAGGAAACGGTCTTTGAGTAAAGCCTGAAGATACCAGGGGTCCTGCCCTTTGCATTACAGAAAACCTTGGACTACGGATATGAGTGCGTATCACCTAGAAACAGGGTGACATGTTGATTTCCTCTCCCAACAAGGTTTTATAAAACAGGGAGAAGACACAAGTAGTCACATGATCCTCACATGAGCTCAAAATGTGTGTTTGGTGCTGTACAAATAACATTCTCCTCCACAGAGGGTTGACAATCTAAGCAGAAAAGACACAAAGGAAGAATTATCCCCAGGTTAAAGAACTATCCTGTTAACAGATTAGATGAACTGACTGAAGCACTGATTAAGTGACTTCTCTATAGTCACACAGCGAGTCTGTGACTGAGCCAGAAACTGAACCCAGACCTCAAGTCCCAGCTGCAACCACAAGTTCATGCTTAACATAAAACTACAGGGATCAGTGAGCAAACAGAATGCTGCAAAGCTGAATTAAGAAATCACCCAGATACAAACACTCCCTTCCAGCCTTCCTGAACTGTAAAAAAAGTGCTTTCAAGTAAACAATTCACAGGGGAATAGTGTCAGCTGGGAGTCTGCATATCAATGCACACCTAATACCAGTAGCAATACTAGCATTCAGAACTGCTAAGAGTATTATTATTATTAAGAGAAGCCTGTCCTACTTAACAACTGTTTGCTAGACAGGGCGTGGAATACTCCACAGTTCAACTGGGTGAGTGGCTATTGTTAAACTATCAGAGCCAAGCAAGAAAGGTTCAGGGAATGCCCCGTCATGTTTCTATTATAAAGCTATTTTATGAGCTAACTCTGTGCTCAGAGCAGCTTCCTTTTTTTGGAGGAGGAGAAAAGGAGTAGTTTTGTTGATTGTTCCCTCCCCCCACCCACACAGCTCTGAAAACTTGGACCTTGGAGTCTAGAAGAGAGCAGCAGCCTAGTCTCAGGGGAGATATTGCAGCACTTACACTGCACCACAAAGTTTAGCAATCCATACTGGATACCACTGCACCTAGGAATAGGAGGGCAATTGCAGGTGGAGCAGAATCTTATCCAGATCCTGCGCCAACCAACAGGTTTTAACCCAACTGCCTAATCAGTATGACACAGATCAGATTACAAACTTTGCAGAAAATGGCCTGAAATCTGTAGCGCCTCGCTCAGTTAGAGGTCTCTGAACATTTTAAAACATGTCCAGCCCCATTCACACTGGCCAATAGTCCAAAGCCAGTTGGAGAGGAGAGCCACATTGAAACAATGCAAATGCTTTTCAAACATGGTACAATTTACAATGACAGGTCCAAACTTCCTTGCCTTTTAACAAGCCAGAGGACCTACATTGTTTCGTTGTCGTAAGAAGTAATATTGTGTTGATTATATAAGCATCTCATGTTTTTTTCCAGGAAATCTGAGGATATTACACCTCTAATAAATTGCCCTAACAGGTTTACCAATTCCCTTGACCTATCTTAAAGGGATCTCACCATCTCGAGAGCTAGTCAGCTTCAAAGAAGTGAATTAAAACCTAATTAAGATCCTACACATGCTCTTGATTCTCGCCCACAACTGTCACTTTCATAACCACTTTTTCTTATTTCAGACATTCTTCTCTATGTGCGTTATTGAGAAGGACTGACTATTCAGGAGAAACAGTGCCATCATAAGCTAAAAAGGAACTGAAAAGAATAAGGACAAGCACATTAATCTCTTCCAGTTCCTTTTAGGTATCATTTGTAGCTGTAATAGGCAACAACCTTGGCAGAAATATTTATGCAGAACAGGCCCCTTGCCCTCTATGGTCCTTTGAATCCTACTCATTTAGTGACAAAAAGTGCTAACACTCACAAGCCACACAGAGCCAATTCAGCTGAGTCTAGTCTGACTCATGTTATCAGCAGAATTATCAACCAAGTGTGATTAACATGTGATCTTTATTTCTAGGGACAGTGTAATGGGCAAAAAGGTCTCAACTAGATTTTCAGATCACCGGCAACTACTGAAGCTACAGTAGTGAATTTGTGTGGGGGGGTGGAGGGTGAGAAAACCTGGATTTGTGCTGGAAATGGCCCACCTGTTGATCACTTTAGATAAGCTATTACCAGCAGGACAGTGGGGTGGGAGGAGGTATTGTTTCATATTCTCTGTGTATACATAAAGTCTGCTGCAGTTTCCACGGTATGTGTCATAAATATAAAGGGAAGGGTAAACCCCTTTGAAATCCCTCCTGGCCAGGGGAAAGCTCCTCTCACCTGTAAAGGGTTAAGAAGCTAAAGGTAACCTCGCTGGCACCTGACCAAAATGACCAATGAGGAGACAAGATACTTTCAAAAGCTGGGAGGAGGGAGAGGAACAAAGGGCCTGTGTCTGTCTGTATGCTGCTCTTGCCAGGGACAGAACAGGAATGGAGTCTCAGAACTTTTAGTAGCTAGGTATGTGTTAGATTATGATTTCTTTAAATGGCTGAGAAAAGAATTGTGCTGAATAGAATAACTATTTCTGTCTGTGTATCTTTTTTGTAACTTAAGGTTTTGCCTAGAGGGGTTCTCTATGTTTTTGAATCTAATTACCCTGTAAGATATCTACCATCCTGATTTTACAGGGGGGATTTCTTTATTTCTATTTACTTCTATTTTTTATTAAAAGTCTTCTTGTAAAAAACTGAATGCTTTTTCATTGTTCTCAGATCCAAGGGTTTGGGTCTGTGGTCACCTATGCAAATTGGTGAGGCTTTTTATCCAACATTTCCCAGGAAAGGGGGGGTGCAAGTGTTGGGAGGATTGTTCATTGTTCTTAAGATCCAAGGGTCTGGGTCTGTAGTCACCTAGGCAAACTGGTGAGGCTTTTTACCAAACCTTGTCCAGGAAGTGGGGTGCAGGGTTTTGGGAAGTATTTTGGGGGGAAAGACGCGTCCAAACAGCTCTTCCCCAGTAACCAGTATTAGTTTGGTGGTGGTAGCGGCCAGGCCAAGGACAACGGGGGGGGATATTTTGTACCTTGGGGAAGTTTTGACCTAAGCTGGTAAAGATAAGCTTAGGAGGTTTTTCATGCAGGTCCCCACATCTGTACCCTAGAGTTCAGAGTGGGGGAGGAACCTTGACAGTATGCATCTGATGAAGTGAGCTGTAGCTCACGAAAGCTCATGCTCAAATAAATTGGTTAGTCTCTAAGGTGCCACAAGTACTCCTTTTCTTTTTGCGAATACAGACTAACAGGGCTGTTCCTCTGAAACCAATAAAAATACCAGACACTTCTGACTGTAATTGCATGTGAACTGTCTGAAGTGGTTTTGAGTGTTTAATCATTATATGGTCTTGTATGTTATTTCCTAAACCAAAGGAAACTTGCTAGTAATACTACTTAAAATTAAACACACTTGCTACAGCTTATGTGAAGTGAGTCCCTTCCCTCAACACAGGTATGCAAAAAAGCTCTTAATTTACAACAGAAGTTTCTCCTTTATATCAGTTTACAGTCCGCAGCTCAAAACAGCCTCAGTTTCCCCCTCTGCCAAACAACATTCACAGCCACTTTACATCAGCAGACCAAAATGAAAGGCTTATGCTGAAGGTTCTGGTTGAGAATCACAGAATATCAGAGTTGGAAGGGACCTCAGGAGGTCATCTAGTCCAACCCCCTGCTCAAAGCAGGACCAATCCCCAATTTTTGTCTCAGATCTCTAAATGCCCCCCTCAAGGATTGAGCTCACAACCCTGGGTTTAGCAGGCCAATGCTCAAACCACTGAGCTATCCCTCCCCCGAGGGACACCCCATCACTATTACAAACCTCGCTAAAACTTTTTGAATACAACTCAAGATATTTTAGACCACAAGATCATTTCACTGCTTCCTGCTTCAGAATTTTCCAGTGAAGATGAAAAGAAAGTTGTAAACAGAAATATCCTGCTCAAGCCAGCCACTGACTTCACTGACTTGTTTGATTCGTAAGGCATTTGTATTCTTTGGACTTCCTTTTACTTATGTAAGTAGTAAATTATGCTGGTTTAAGATTAGATGATCTCTGGACACTAACTGGTCAGCAGGAAATGTTTATGTGCATGTTACAAGAAGGACTTGAGGTATGTTTTGGAGAGGGAAGCAGCAGCCATCTCAGAGTCAAGGAGCAGAGATCTCAGTGTATGCAGAGCAGCAATCCTACAATTTGATCCATGCTTAGCCGACTTCTGAGCCCATGAGGAATCCCACTAGCTTCATGTTGCACGATCAGGATCTGGAAACGGGACCTGGCTCTAAACCTACACGAAACATGACCAAACCTTGTCTACAGTTGGGCCCCTTGTTAACAGTCTCAGCTACAGACAAAGGTTGCATTGGACATGCAGACTGAACTCCCTTTCCTGTCTCCTAGTTCTTTTTGAACAGAATCGTACTGCCACAGTCTACGCTCTACCTTTAAACAGAGAGTTCAGCCTGCACGTCTGTCTAGTTCGCACCGTTCACAGACAAATCACATTTTAAAACGGAAAAGCTGCTGGTTATTTCTTGCCACTTCAGAGCTTAGGGACAGAAAGTCACTAAAACTGACAACTGCACGGGCAATCACCACATCACCTGGTTTGGTGTGATCCTGCTTTTCCCCTCTCTCCTCCCCTCCATATTGGGAACTGGCTTGTGCCTGCCACCTTCCATTGCTAGCACAGAGGTAAAGAACACTGAAAATTTAAGTTATGTCTCTTGTACGTTTCTGACGGCTCTCCTTGTGATTTCAGTGTGCCGTTAGTGCAGAGTTAACCCAGGCTTTTTAGTTGGGTGTTGCTCAGAACTCCCCACCCCTGTCTACACACCAAAACCTCACCCAAGTTAAGCAGTGCTTTCATCCTGGTCCGGCCCAGATGGGGATGTGGGTTAGAGTCAGGGTTTCACTTTCACTCAAACCAATAACCTGTGTGTTTTCAATGAGGATGCAGGCTAAAATACTTGAGTGCTGATTGCCCTCCAACACCTTCCCACAGTCCCCCCACCCCCCAACTCCTTTTGTGCCTCAAAGGACAGATTCATTCTTCTATAATTCCCTGGGGAAAGGGAGTGGCTCAGCTTACTGTAGCTCAAAGAACCATGGGATGTGCCACCAGAAGTCTCAGCAAGTCACATTGTGGAGTTCTGCACCAGCGAGGAGACAGTAACATAGATATGGTTTTGCTGACATGCGCCTTATGTAATAGCTTGGAAAACTAGTAGCACAATCCTCCTTTCCACCTCCGTTAACCACACTTTCATTCCTTAGTCCATTCAGTACAGCCTTCTACCTCTGCTCCATACCCTCTCTCATATCCTTCTTCCTTGGTTACTACTTAGTTCATTCACATACATTTTGCACTGGGGCTTATTTCCTTGCCTAGTATTTTAGTATTAGCTAGTGGAACATATGCATCTGAAGAAGAGGATTTATCTTTAACAGTACCTGTGCGTTTCCTTCTCCACGTGTCATATCACAACCTACCAGATCTCTCTTCCTGCATACCTGCAACATTTTGTTAAGTGGGAATTGTGTGATTACCAACCTATTCATCTCATTTTAAAATGGAGTTTTCTGGGAGGGTATGGCTCAAAGGTCTAAACACCATGTATGAAATACTCAGAGTCTCTGCAAACTCAAAACTGAATTCCAGCAAGGTCTAGCTCAGCCCATCAGCCTTATGAGGTACGGAAAAAATGGAGTTCCGTATGATTTACTGCATAGATGCCTTCAGGATGAGATTAAAGACCAACACTTGCTCTCAAGGCATTAGCAGCCTCTTGGCACTTTTTATACAGGCTTGCCTAGCCTAATGTCCTAGCCAGAGATTCCCTTTTCACACCACTATACCACAGCATAACGCAAGTCATTTGGCCACCAACCCAAATGTGCCTGCATCTCAGCAGGCAAATAAAGAACGTCTTCTGTGTTACATAAAGCACCCTGGGATGAGAGGTACTAGATCAATATCTAACAAATAGTGGACACTATGGAAGTAGAGCCTGTCCCAGCACTCAGGAGACCTGGGTTCCATTCTTGGCTCCTCCAATGCCTGCTGGGGGACCTTGAGCAAGTCATGTCCCCATACAATGTAAAGCACTTTGAGAACTACTGAAGCAAAGCTATGAAAGAGCTGGGTGGTGTTATTAATTTAGCAGCCCCTCCTAACTTCCACCTCTCTAGAGGTCTCACCTAAGCACTAGGCAGGGAACCCAGCCTCCTGCACCATGTCCACACGCGTATTTCTCCATTTATTCCTTAGAGTGCCCAAGTTTGTGCCCCGTTCTTTGAAGTCTCCTATTACTTCTTGTTTCTACTATTCAGAAGGCATTGCAGGACTCAAAATTAGGTTTCTGGAATTCCCCCAGGAATCTTGTGTGAAGGAAGATTCCCAGATTGCTTCTTTACAAACAGAAAGCCCACTGCTAGATACAGTATCTGAATGCTGGACAATCCTATTTAAAAGAGTTAAACTGGGCACAATGCCCAGAAAAGGCAGACATTCCCTCAAACAACACACTAAAGAGTAGTCCAAAAAGTAAGATGGTGGGGAAAGCAGAAACTGCTAAGTTATGTACAGACCTGAAGAGGCAAGACCTGAATTCAGTTAGAGAGAGAAACCATGGGGAAATCTGTGGGCATGAAAAAACACTTACAACGCTGTACCGAGAAAACTTCCAAAAGAGGATTGAGGATAACCCAGCTGACTTGAAAACACAGGGAAGAGATGGCTGCTACCCATCTCAAAATGATGTGCTGCTACCCATAAAAAGAAAGCTTGTTTCAATCCTTCCCTGCCTCAAGAGTGCTTTGGCAAAAACAGTGAGGGGGAACTTATCCTCGTCCAACCACAACTCAGAGCCCCACCCTGCATCAGATGTTCCCCTATCACTTGTAATGCTCTGAGATCTGAACGGTAAGAGCCCCCAATATGCAGCCTGCACACTCCTAACTTGGCTCCCCAGCAACCCATATTTTTACTAGAGAGGAAGGTCCAAATGCTGCACACCCCAGTATCTTACAGAGGCTGTCTCCAAACCAGCACGATGGGTACAATTTTCAGAAGCACATGAGTGACTTAGGACTTGGAAAGTTTTACCCAATACCTGATTTTGCCACAGTGATCCACTACTAGGAAGTCACATTTGGCTGCTTCAATAACACGGGCTAGTCCGCCCCACCAACTCCTTCAGCATTGCTAATGTGGCTCTCAGTTGACCCTCTTTCTAGCCTGAGTTCTCCTCAGTAAGGTACATCACCACTCAAACATGACTTTAAATCCCTGTTCTAAACTCACACGAACTAAGGAGCCATAAAATATTCAGCACTAGAAGTGTCACTGAATGCATCCGATGAAGTGAACTTTAGCTCACGAAAGCTTATGCTCAAATAAATTTGTTAGTCTCTAAGGCGCCACAAGTACTCCTTTTCTTTTTTTGAGAAGTGTCTATTGTTCTTTAACCACTCCCTGCTCTTTGCACTTATGATAAAGACGATTATCAGCCCCCAACTGGTGGTATGCAGACCTCTCCCCCACTGAGTCATTTCCCTGGGCATGCTTTTCTGTTATCTTTAAAGTGAAATTCCCCTCTGGGCATACCTCCAGCTCATATTTGTTTTAATTCAGAAAATATATCTCAGTACAACAAACTCAAGGCACCATGAGAAAATATTAAACAACAGCTCCTTCAACTGTAAACGTAAAAAAGAAATTATTCAGTTACTCTTGAACTGATTGTCAGACACCTGTTACTTTGTGATTTACCCCATAGCCTTCCCTAGAATTAATACAATCTCTTTCACTGCCCATGCAAACTCCTGCCACCCCCACTCATCTGCCACCTTCCCCTCCTGTGGCCTTTTCATCTGCCCCCTTCAGTTTTATACCAAGGGCAAGGCAGACATTTACATTTTATTTTGTGTTGCTACTTTTCACACCCTTGTAGTTTTAATGGGAGCAGCACAAGCCACAGTAGAGTGAAATGTAATTGAGGACATAGCTGGTGTAGAGCACTTATTAAACAACCTCCCTGCCCCCAGGAAGGAGAGAGAGAAGTCACAGTCTGCACTTCATAGGGATGCTCCTGAAGGATTATAAACCGTTGAGAGGAATGAACAAGTCAGCAGTCGTTCAGGTCTTGGCGGCAGGGACACAAGTTAATTTCACAGGCTAGAATGAAAACAGACCACAACAGAAAGAGGATGACACAGACACACGCACAGGGAAGACTGCACCCAATCCCTCCAGTGCCCTGAGGCCACTTGGACACTCAGTCTTGCTATTTGGAAAAATCAATCCCACCTGTAATGCTAGGGATCCCATTCATGTCCCCTTCATGCAGCAGCGATGAATGGTAGAGTGCACCTACTGCTATGAAGATGACTAAAAACTCCACAGATCAGAGAGCTCCTCGATCACCATACATTTTTTGAAAACCTAAAGGATGTTTATACAGTTTTGCTGTAGTCATGTCAGTGCCAGGATATTAAAAGGAAGCGTCACACAAAACCGAGGCACCCCCTCAAGTCACAAACTAAGTTAATTTTGCAGAATCAAATCAATTTTGGATATTTGCCCAACTTATCCCAACTCCACCCTGAACAATTCTCATGCCTCCTATTGCAGGTAAATTCAGTAACTGCTCTTCATAAGGACATTGTGTAACCATAAAATTAGCACACAAGTTTCCTGCTTGGATCCATCTGATCCAAAGTAAAAATTCAAGGAGATAAAACAGGATACTAGAAGTGACCAAGGAAATTTCTAAGCTCCTGTCAATCCCCAATCTCACATTTCAATTTAAATTCAGCTTCCAGCATACAGGACAAAAAGCAGTACCTGAGTCGCTGAAATACTCCCAGGTGCACTGTGCATACTGATAGAAAAGCCTCATCCACATTATGGTTTGGGACCATGTACCCAGCAGACTTCCAACATGGAAGTGTGCCTACAAGCTCTATCACAAGACATTCCTGCAGGCAAGTAGCATTTATGCACACGAGTTCTTCCACTAAATTCAATGGGACTACTCGCATGTTTAAGTGTTTGCAGGATTGGGGCTTTGTCACAAACGCATTCAAAAGCCTGTCTAGAAGCCGGCCTTCTGGGGTACTTGGGAAAGTTGTGAAGAGGATATGGGAGTCTATAATAGTTTTCACCATTTATGCTCCTACATGCACAGTCTGAGCATCTGAGGCTGCACATACAAAGCAACAAGCAAGCTAGCAGATCAGATGTCCAACACTGCTGCCCTGCCCTGTTTAATGCAAGCCATCATCCTACCAACACAGACAGGGTCATCATAACCACCACATGTTGAAAAGAAGTGGTCAAACTGCTAGAACAAGGGATTGAGGATACTTCTGTGGTATGCATTTAACTGAGGTGACCCTGTGCACATATTTTCAAACACATCTGTCTCCTAATGTAGACAGGTCCAAAGTGTTTGAATTCTTTCTGACCCAGAACAGAGGCAGCATCTGTCAATTCTTTTCCCTCTATGTTTTGTATATTAAAGTTTGACCCAAGCAAACATACAATGTTTACACTTTGTGGCGAAGAATAAGAAATATTTACAGCAAGCAAATAAACTTCCTTTGCTTTTCATCAACTCATCTCACTGGCTCCCTGCTATTCATCTCAATGGGTTCCTTAACACGGTGTTACCCGCGTTACCCCAACAATTATCCGTAAGGCAAAACACGGAAAGAACACATTAAAGAATATTTAGATAAGTTAGAGGTATTCAAGTCAGCAGGGCCTGATGAAATTCATCCTAAGGTACTTAAAGGAACTGGCTGAAGCAATCTCGGAACCGTAAGCAATTATCTTTGAGAACTCATGGAGGACGGATGAGGTCCCAGAGGACTGGAGAATGGCAAACAGTACCTAGCTTTAAAAAGAGGAACAAAAAGAACCCAGGGAATTGTAGATTTGTCATCCTAGCTTCAATACTTGTAAAGATATTGGAACAAGTTATTAAACAAGCAATTTGTAAGCACTTTGAAGATAATAGGGTTACAAGGAATAGTCAGCATGGATTTGTCAAGAACAAATCATGGCAAACCAAACCAACTTTATTCTTGGACAGGGGTTGAAGGCCTAGGTTGCTGGTTTTGGTTTTTGGGGGTGGGGGGGGGGGGAGAAGAGAGCAGTTCACGTGAAATACCTTGATTTTAGCAAGGCTTTTGACAGTCCCACATGACACTCTCATAAGTAAACTAGGGAAATGTAAGCTAGTTGAAGTTACTATAAGGTGAGTGTACAACTGGTTGAAAGTCCATACTCAAAGAGTAGTTATCAGCCATTCGCTGTCCAACTGGGAGGACGTATCTAGTGGAGTCATAAGAATGGCCATATTGGGTCAAATCAAAGGTCCATCTAGCCCAGTATCCGGTCTTCCGACAGTGACCAATGCCAGGTCCCACAGATGTCAGACCTTGGTCTGGAACTATTCAACATTTTCATTAATAACTTGGATAACAGAGTGAAGAGTATGCTTATAAAATCTGCAGATGACATAATAGTGGGAAGGGTTACAAGTACTTTAGAGGAGAGGATTAGAATTAAAAATGACCTTGATAAATTAGAGAATTGTTCTGAAATCAACAAGATGAAATTCTATAAAGACAAGCACAAAGCACTTCACTTAGAAAGGAAAAAGCAAATGCAAACCTACAAAATGGGGAATGACTGGCTAAGCGGTAGTACTACTGAAACCGACCTGGGGGTTACAGTGGATCACACACTGAATATAAGTCAATGTGATGCAGCTGTGGAAAAGGCTAATATCATCCTGGGATATATTAACAGGAATGTTGTAAGTAAGATAGGAGCTAATTGTCCCACTCTTCTCAGCATCTGTGAGGCCCCAGCTGGAGTACTGCCTCCAATTTTGGGCATCACAATTTAGGAAAAAGGTGACCAAATTAGAGAGTATCCAGAGGAAAGCAACAAAAATGATAAAAGGCTTAGACAATCTGACATATGAGGAAAGGTCTAAAAAATGGGCATGTTTAGTCTTGAGAAAAGAAGATCAAGGGGAGAACCTGATAATAGTCTTCAAAATACGATAAAGGCGGTTATAAAAAGAATGGGCATGAGTTGTTCTCTTTGTCCACTGAAGGTAGGACAAGGAGGATTGGGCTTAATCTGCAGCAAAAGAGATTTATGGTCAGTATTAAGAAAAACTATAAGGATAGTGAAACTCTGGAATAGTTTCCCAAGGGAGATTCCAGAACCCCCATCATTGGAGGTTTCTAAGAACAGGTTGGACAAACACCTGCCGGGGTGGTTTAAGTTTACTTGGTCCTGCCTCAGCCCAGGAAACTAGACTTGATGACCTCTTGAGGTTCCTTCCCTGCGTGTCTGTTCTCCACCGTAGAGGGGAAGACAGATCAAATTTAGCCACAGATATCTAAGAAAGATCCTCCCTCTCTCAGAAGGATGCCACCAAGTGACACCCAAGCAAACTTAGAGACTAACCAATTTATTTGAGCATAAGCTTTCGGGAGCTACAGCAAGTACCCAAGCAAACGTAGCCCTGAACTCTCAGACCATCCTCCTGCAGCTCAAACAGCCAGAGGGAAAGGATAGCAGGGAACAGGATCCGCAGCATTTTCCAACAGCGGGACTGGAACCGCATGGAAGGAAAACTGCGAAGAGCTGCACCTTGAGAAATGCAATGGCCATTTGTGAGTTGCTTACAAGAAAGGAAGGAGAGGAAAAGCAGCTACACAAAGAGCTGAAAGCCGCAAAGCAAGGTAAATTACACATCGCAGACCATTCAGAGCCAGCGTGTTTGTGCTGCGCCCAGCATAACGGCCCCCCCAGTCCTGACTGGGAGCTAATGGAACACGAGTGTTTAAACAGCCACATGTCTGAAAGCCAGGGACGTTACAGCGGCGAGAAGCCATGCCCAGCCCGGCTGGGGAGCGAGGGGGCAACCGGAGACAGAGGCAAGGAGGGAGGGAGTTCCCCCCAAGCATCCCCAGCCCCCGACGTCCCAACCCACCTGCAATGGCCCCCACTCTGCCCCAAGCACCCCCGCGAACCAACCGCCCCCGCCCCAAGCGCGGAGCTCCGTCCCGCCCACAGGTACGCCCGGCCCCAGGCCCTCGCCCCACGGGTACCCTGGCCACCACCCCCCCCCACGGCGACCCCCGGCTCGGCTCCAGCACCCCTCCCCCCACCAGGCGGCCAACCGCCCGGAGTGGCCCAACCGCCTGCCCCCCCCGCCAGCACCGTGGGACCCGCCCCCAACCCGGGGAGGGGGCTGAGGCGGGCGCTGCCCCCCCGGAGCGGGACCCACCTGAGCAGGCTGGAGAGCGGGTGCCCCCCGCCGCCGCCCCCGGCGCCGCCGCCGCCGCCCCCCGAGCCGAAGCCCGAGCTGAGGCGCTTGCCCGAGAGCAGCTTCTCCACGGCGGGCAGGTTGCCGGTGCGGGCGGCCTCCAGCAGCTCCTGCTCCTTCCCCATGGCCCGGCCCCGCCGGCCGGGGCCCCGCACTCCCCGGCTGCCGGCACCCGCGAACCGCCGCCGCCACCTACCCCCCCACCGAGCGCCGCCAGCGCCCGCCCCGGCGCGTCCTTCCGGGGCGGGGCCACGCCGGTCCCACCCCCCGCAGCGGGAAGCTCCGCCCCCACAAGGGGCACCGAGAAGGGCTCCCGCCCCGCAGGGGGAGGGACCTGGAGGGGCTCCACCCCCGCAGAGGGGCGGTGCCAGGAGAGGCTCCGCCCACACAATAAGGCGATGAATAATGCCACTCGGCGTGAGGCAGGGTCAATGTAACACGCCCCCAAAGGGGCGGGGATAATACATAACCCCACCCCTGTGTGGGGGCTGAGAGATGCTCCCCCTGTAGGGAGAAGCAGGGAATAAGCCCAGGTTCAAGAGGAGGAGCAGGGTATAAATCCCAACCCAGAGGTGAGATGAAAGGGATAATGCCAGGGGGTGGGGGGAGGACAAGTGACATGGTATAACCCCAGGGCCCCCCCTCCAGGAGAAGCAGGAATAATTCCACCCTCGCAGGAAGGGGAAAAAATAGTTAATACTGAGGTCCCACAACAGTGCCCATAATAATGCAGCACCACACACTGACTATCTTCCGCAAGGTTAAGCAGGAGCCATGTGCCTTAGAGACCAAGCCAGCAGAGCTCATAAGACTTCACCGTGCAGATATACCACTGCCATCGCTCTGCGGCATCATGTGGTCCTGTTTTACCATCTCACAAAGAGCAACCTGCTGTGCGAAATACACAGGTCTACTTAGCCCTCCTTCTACGGAAGGGAAAAGGAGCAATTTACCACGGAGGAGACTTTCAGATGAAGCCTCCAAAATCCTGAGGGCCTTTGTAGGTGTGATAATAAATGCATAAGTGCCTGTGAAATTCAGGGTCGAACAAAGGAAATGTAGCAGTTACTAAGCATCTGCCATTCTAACCAAGGATAGCAGCCAAAACCCCAATTCTTCCAATGCACCACTTTCCTGTCCCAGGGAATGCCTGATCCCCAGACCTCCTCCTTCATGACTGAAAGCTTTTACAAAGAGGCCATGATGATATTTGCATACATTAATAAAAAGGGAAGAATAATGTTCTGGTTCCATGTCCCATAAGGAATGAAGTTGAAGGAGATGAGACTCTATTTTCTATTTTCTAAGACAAATGTAAGGCACAGCCTCCAGTGGTACATTAACACCTCTGCCTCCTAGCCCACAAGAAGCATCATATCTCAAGTTTCAGAGGAACAGCCGTGTTAGTCTGTATTCGCAAAAAGAAAAGGAGTACTTGTAGCACCTTAGAGACTAACCAATTTATTTGAGCATGAGCTGTAGCTCACGAAAGCTCATGCTCAAATAAATTGGTTAGTCTCTAAGGTGCTACAAGTACTCCTTTTCTTTTTGCATATCTCAAGTATAACCCAAGAATCAAATTAGTGTCTTGCATGTGATATGATTTGGGAGGGCAAAAACCCACCACCAGGGTTGGTGCCTTGTTAGCAGTCTTATCAGCAGAAACCAGAGACTAAGCACCCTTCCAAGCCCACTAGGCACCAATCCCTTCAACTCAGATTAGAAGCACAGCAGCAAGGCAACATGGGAAAAAAATAGAATTGATGCTGCTCAGACTGTAGCTGTTCTGCATATAAACAGAAACCTGCAGGGCAGTCAAGCCAGCACCTTCCAGGAGCACTAAAAATCACGTTGCTTTTTTAAAGGAACATGCTGCCTCATGTTTTTGAAACATGATATTTCAGCTTCAGTGGAGAATCCTCAAGGCAGGCAGATGTTCTAATTACCTTGTTTTGTGTGATCTCGGCATATCTAGCTCACGGCTGTATGTAAACACCATTAAAACATTTCAGTTTTGTCTACCTACTTTTGGACTTCCCCAGCCGCTAGCATGGCGTTTTTCTACTGCTCAACTTATCATATTTTTGCTTGATCACCTTCCATCTGGTGCTCTCAATGCAATTTCCACAAATGAATAAATTCTCACAATCTCCCTGTAAGGTAGGTATTCTTACTCCTATTTTACACTTGGGGAAACTGAGTCAGAAACTAAATGACTTGCCCAAGGTCATACAGAGATGAAGAACAAACCTAGTTCTCTTGCCTCCCACTCTTATGCTTTAACTAAAACACTATCCATAGCAAGAAGAAAAGGAGTACTTGTGGCACCTTAGAGACTAACAAATTTATTAGAGCATAAGCTTTCGTGAGCTACAGCTCACTTCATCAGATGCTATCCATAGCAGATCTCATGGCAAAAAATAGGACTGCAATAGGCCCTGTGGTTTAACCCTCTGGCACAATCATCAAGAGAATCATAGAATCATAGAATATCAGGGTTGGAAGGGATCTCAGGAGGTCATCTAGTCCAACCCCCTGCTCAAAAGCAGGACGAATCCCCAATTAAATCATCCCAGCCAGGGCTTTGTCAAGCCTGACCTTAAAAACTTCTAAGGAAGGAGATTCCACCACCTCCCTAGGCAACGCATTCCAGTGTTTCACCACCCTCCCAGTGAAAAAGTTTTTCCTAATATCCAACCTAAACCTCCCTCACTGCAACTTGAGACCATTACTCCTTGTCCTGTCATCTTCTACCACTGAGAATAGTCTAGAACCATCCTCTCTGGAACCACCTCTCAGGTAGTTGAAAGCAGCTATCAAATCCCCCCTCATTCTTCTCTTCTGCAGGCTAAACAATCCCAGTTCCCTCAGCCTCTCCTCATAAGTCATGTGTTCCAGACCCCTAATCATTTTTCTTGCCTTTCGCTGGACTCTTTCCAATTTATCCACATCCTTCTTGTAGTGTGGGGCCCAAAACTGGACAAAGTACTCCAGATGAGGCCTCACCAATGTCGAATAGAGGGGGACGATCACGTCCCTCGATCTGCTCGCTATGCCCCTACTTATACATCCCAAAATGCCATTGGCCTTCTTGGCAACAAGGGCACACCGCTGACTCATATCCAGCTTCTCGTCCACTGTCACCCCAGGTCCTTTTCCGCAGAAAAGTTCAACCCCTTCTGAGATACCATAGTCAAAGTCCAACAGAAACCCAAATAATCTTTAGGCCTGCTAGGCTCACTTTTCAGCCCCGTTCCTTTCAGATGAACCTCACCTGAGGCAAACTACATCAACAGGTTCCTGATGACCAATCTAATTTGCAGTTTGTGTTAGGCATACCCTTTCATAGGAAGGCTCTAACAGATCATAATCTTCAATTAATTCCAAACCCCAACCACTCTTCACACACACACACAAACTTTGTTGGGTGTATGCCGACATAAATTGCATCAACCAAAGTCTGTAGTGGAGACATGGCTGTAGACAATTCTAACGGTATGTCTACACTATGGCACTATACCAGCATAACTATGTTTAGATTCAATACAATCCCTCTCTTTCAGTAACTCACGCTGTAATCCTACCTCTGCATTATTCATGCTCCTTTGTATGTGACTTGTACAAGAATTCTTACATTTAGCAAATACAAACCACTAAGGAAAAGTTAATTCTAAGTCTTTTTTAATACATTAAGGTAGTTTAAAAGATCCACTGAACTAATGAGGCTAATATTCGTCTTAAATCATTCTGGTCCTATCTTTTTCACAATAGCAATGAATGGGAGATGTCATTTGTATTTCATGATAATAGCAGCACACTACCGCGTTGAACGTCTGGTTCAGTCAGAAGCTTTTCCCATGTGAGTGTCATTATGCTGAGAAATGTCAGGTATCTGTTTACCAAGTAAAAATCAAGTCTTCTTTCTTGAGAGTGTTAACTCTTTCCTGCTTTACAAAAGGGGAGTCTCTAAATTGTGTTATGATTATTAGTGAATATTAATCCATAAAGACAACAGTTTAAAAATATATTAGGGAAAGATGGTGTGATGGGTTGTATGAACTTCAGGCTGGCCAGGAGGGGTTACCAAGCTGCAATGACTCCAATCAGCCCCACCCAATTACCTCTGGAATCCAGGGGTCAGAAGCCCAGAATGCAATTTTCTCCATCCCATAATACCATCCATAGTCCATAATTTTCACATCTTTTTTAAAATATGCCACAAACATGTGTGGAACATTTTGGTCTTTGCCATCTCTGACAGAAGTATGGAGCCCATAAAGCTCTGCACTATTCTCCTGAAAGTTGCAAATACAGGATGCATGATTCTTCTGTATTTGCAGACCCTCAGGAACGACCACAACAACAAGGAACATGAGGATTTCTTTGAGGACAGATTGCTGAGGGACACAGTCAAAAAACAATTAAAGGCGCTTGGCAGCGTTCATGGAGCAGTTGCAGACAGTGGAGTGCCACTTCTGGGCCTGATAATCAACACTGAGTGGTGGGATTGCATTGTAATGCAGCTTTGGGGCAAGGAGCAGTGGCTGCAGAACTCTTTGAGTGTGAAAGGCCTCATTCCGGGATCTGTATGCCCAACACGCCCCATCCCTCTAGCGCAGAGATACCAGAATAAAAGTTTCAGACAGGATGTCATCGTTTACATCCCCCGAGTTCTCTTTCTGACATACAGAAGAGAGGGGTGGTCTCTGAAATGAGGGCTATACAGAAAAGGGAGAGAGAGAGAGACAGAGTGTGAGGGGGAGAGGGGGGGTACCATAGGAGAATGATGTAATATCTAAGCAGCTGTAGTCCAAAAAATAATAAAATGTCACACATTTAGCACCTTTCAATCAAGGATCTCAAAGCCCTTCACAAACATGAATTAATCCTTATCACAGCCCTGTGAAGAATGTAAGTATTACACATTTTACAGAGGGGGAAACTGAGGCACAAAGAAGTTCAGTGACATCAAAAGTCACATACTGACCAGAAGCAGAGCTAGAAACAACTCAGGAGTTCTGATTCGCTCATCTCCTGGCGTAACCACTATTCTAATGACCACAGCAGTTTAGTGGGATGGCCAATTAGAAAGAAACAATGCAGAAAATTACTGACTGGGATTTTGCCATCCCGCCTGGCTTCGTTCATCAAAGAAACAAAGTCAGCAGGAAACGTGTTATATTGCCTTAATGAGAAATGTTTTATTTGTAAATTTGTATGAAGGATTACAAAACCCTGCAATAATCCTGCACTCCATTGTGCCTAGAAACAGAAGGTGCTTGAGTCACTCACCTCAATGCTCCCCATCTTCTCTCTAACTCCAATACTCCCTACTCCACCGCATGCCCTCCCTACCCCCAAAATTCCTCCCCTCCCCCACCTGTCCCAACCCCCATGCTCTCCCTATCCCCAAACTCCCTCCCTTTCCCCACCTGTCCCAACACCCCTACTCCAACCCCCATGCTCTCCCTACTCCCCAAACTCCCTCCCTCCCGCACCTGTCCCAACACCCCCCTACTCCAACCCCCATGCTCTCCCTACTCCCCAAACTCTCTCCCTCCCCCACCTGTCCCAACACCCCTACTCCAACCCCCATGCTCTCCCTACTCCCCAAACTCCCTCCCTCCCCCACCTGTCCCAACACCCCTACTCCAACCCCCATGCTCTCCCTACTCCCCAAACTCCCTCCCTCCCCCACCTGTCCCAACACCCCCCTACTCCAACCCCCATGCTCTCCCTACTCTCCAAACTCCCTCCCTCCCGCACCTGTCCCAACACCCCCCTACTCCAACCCCCATGCTCTCCCTACTCCCCAAACTCTCTCCCTCCCGCACCTGTCCCAACACCCCTACTCCAACCCCCATGCTCTCCCAACTCCCCAAACTCCCTCCCTCCCCCACCTGTCCCAACACCCCTACTCCAACCCCCATGCTCTCCCAACTCCCCAAACTCCCTCCCTCCCGCACCTGTCCCAACACCCCCCTACTCCAACCCCCATGCTCTCCCAACTCCCCAAACTCTCTCCCTCCCGCACCTGTCCCAACACCCCTACTCCAACCCCCATGCTCTCCCTACTCCCCAAACTCCCTCCCTCCCCCACCTGTCCCAACACTCCCCTACTCCAACCCCCATGCTCTCCCTACTCCCCAAACTCCCTCCCTCCCCCACCTGTCCCAACACCCCCCTACTCCAACCCCCATGCTCTCCCTACTCCCCAAACTCCCTCCCTCCCTCCCTCACCTGTCCCAACACCCCTACTCCAACCCCCATGCTCTCCCTACTCCCCAAACTCCCTCCCTCCCTCCCTCACCTGTCCCAACACCCCCCTACTCCAACCCCCATGCTCTCCCTCCCTCACCTGTCCCAACCCCCATGCTCTCCCTACCCCCAATACTCCTCCCCTCCTACCTGTCCCAACACCCCCCACTCCAACCCCCATGCCCTCCCCACCATACTCCCTCCCCTCACCAAGATCTCCCTACCCCCAATACTCCCAGTCTAACCCCTCCACCCACCCCAGAGACCCCGTCCCCCGAGGGCTGTTGCGTTGCCATGGAGACAGAAATCTCCCGGAAGTGGCGGAGCGGGGCGGCCCCTTCACGGAGCCGCCGTAGCGATGGCATCATCAGAGCGCGCCGTCTCTCCGGCGGCCATGGCGGAAGCCGGGGAGCGCAGTCGCGAGGAGAGCGGGGACCCGGGCTCGACCCAGGAGACGTTTCCGGCTGCCTCGTCGCCCCCAGGGCTGGGGGTTGCCCCCGCGGCCTCCGAGGAGCCGCCGGCCGCGGCAGAGAAGAGCGAGCGGGAGGCGGCCGAGCCCGGCGGGGGCAGCGAGCCCAGAGCGGACTGCCCGGCGGCGGAGGTGAGGGGCGGAGCCCGGGGCAGAGGTGGGAGGTGGGGGGGGTCGGGTTAGCTCTGGGGGCAGAGAGGGGGGCACGGGCGGGCTGGCGAGTGGAGCGGGGGAGGGGCGGGTGGGATTACGGTGCTGGCGAGCTTGGCTCTTGCTAAGGCCCTACCAAAGTCACAGCCACGAAGGGCGCGTCACAGCCTCTGAAATCTGATCTTTTGTGTGCTTTTACCCCATCCTATACAGATTTCACAGGGAGACCAGCGTTTCTCAGATTGGGGGTTCCTGATCTAAATTCCCTCTAAGCTGCATGGCACTGGGCGGCTGGAGGGAGAAAGGGCTGGGGGGAGTGTCCTCTCTCCCTGCAGCAACCCCAGGGCAGCCTGCACCGCAAACCCCTCATCCCCAGCCCCACCCTAGAGCCTGCACCGCAAACCCCTCATCCCCAGCCCCACCCTAGAGCCTGCACCCCCAGCAAGAGCCTGCACCCCAACCCTGTGCCCATCTGCCCTAGCTGTTTCCTGCACCCCAAACTCCTCATCCCTGGTGACCACCCCTCAGAGCCCGTGCGTCCCCTGCACTCCAACTCTCTGCCCTAGCCTGGAAACCTCTCCTGCACCCCAAACCTCTATTTCTGGCCCCACCCCAGAGCCCTCACTCCCCCCCCCCGCATCCCAACTCTCTGACCCAGCCCTGAGACCCTTCCCACACTCCAAAGCCCTGAGCTCCACCCCTGCCACACATCACCTCTATATTAGTGCACATAACAAAATTCAGTCTGCACAGGGATGTACAAAATTAAAGAGAACATTGGTCCTGACCCAAAAAGGAGTTGTGGGGTGTGTCATGGTATAGCCATCCTTACTTCTGCACTGCTACTGGCGACAACTCTGCCTTCAGGTCTGGGCTCCTGGCCCCCCAGTTCTGAAGGCAGCATGGCTGCCAGCAGCAGCACAGAACTCAGGGTAGCAGTACCACAACCCCCCCTTACAATAACCTTGCAACCCCTCCCAACCACTTTTTGGGTCAGGACCCCTACGATTACAACACCGTGAAATTATTTTAAATAGATGAAATCATGAAACTTATGGGGTTTTTTTTTTTTTTTAAAGCCTGTGACTGTGAAATTGACCAAAATGGACCATGGATTTGGTAGGGCCCTAGTTATTTCCCCCTGGAAATTTTCCTCCAGCTTCTGCTGTGTCCCAGGGGCTTTGATCTGAAGTGCAATCAGCTGCTGTGGGCTTATGCCCCTGTGTTGTACTTGTGGGTGCCTTCAAATCGTGAGCTTTTTTGTACAACTGGTGACACTATATGATGTTGCTAGCATTGTGTGGGTAGGCAGTCCATTCTTTTTCTCTCTCTCTTTTTCTCACACTGTATGGGTGAGCAGAGGCTGTCTGGAATGGAAGGGTGTAAGAAAATAATTGAGCATTAGGAAAGACTGAATTTCCAGGCGAAGGTAAAACTAAGTCAGCCACACAGTCCTCTGATTTGTGTTCGTGGTCACATGCTGTTGAAACAAAGCAATAGCAGCCAAACTGTGCTTGCAGATTAAAATCTGGGTTCTGTTGGTTGTATATTTATCATAGTGCTATGTGGATGCTTAATAGCACTGTACGCAGACTAACACCTGAGTACTGAGAGCTGTAGTTTGGAACTGAATAACGGAGACCTTCCCAGAATGATGGTAATCTCTTGCAGCAGGTGAACAGCCAAGAAGGCTTGGAATTAGCCTCAGCTGAATCTGAGGACTCTACATTGCAGTCTTCTGCAGCTAAGAAGATAAAAATAGAGATAAAAGAGAAGAAAGAGAAGAAGCAGAAAGTAGATGAAGATGAGATTCAGAAAATGCAGTGAGTACACCTTAAATTCCTAATTCATGTGATGCCAAGTTTGGTTACCGGACCTTGTCTAATTATGTTATGACAACTTGCTCCTCATCAGACTGAGTTTAGCTCACCCAGTTCACTGCACAGAGCTTGCTGCTGGAAATAACAAGTGCTATAGCATGTAATATGCACTGTCATGGCTTATTAAGCCAAACACTGGAACCTATTCTGTAACTGGTTGGTTTTTTTGATCTTTGCCTTGATAAAGGAAGATCTGAGTCCCAGTTTGTAAACCAGAACAGTTACTACTACTTTGCACCCACACCTGGGCATTAGCTAAGTAGGGCACAACCTACCCCCTCCTTTCAATGCTCTTCTTTATGCCTCATAAAATGTGTTCTAAAGTGGTACACTGTGCAAACAGACCCTACATGGATTTGGGGAACCTTTCAGATTGCTTTTTAAGGTGAAAAAAGTCTGTCTTCTGTCATAACTGATTTGTTTCCTCCTTCCTCCAGAATATTGGTTTCTTCCTTTTCTGAAGAACAGCTGAACCGCTATGAGATGTACCGCCGGTCTGCTTTCCCCAAGGCTGCTATTAAACGGGTAAGATTCTGCAAATCCTCAGTCCACAGAGGAACATATGAGGTGGAAGACACAGCTTGGCATTTATAAAAATAAGTGTACAGAGCATCATTGTAGTTTAGATCACAGTTTAAGTGCACAGATTTTCAACTACAGAAGAGGTATTAAGCAACCTTCACTCATGCTGATTTCAATAGGTGCGGCTCAGCATTTCTCATGCTTAGTTTAAGTGTTTTAAAAAAAAAAAAAACCCAAGTATTCAGCTGCAGGGAAATTTGTCACTTAATTTTATCTTCTTTTCTCTCAAGCTGGTCCAGTCCATTACTGGGACTTCTGTGTCTCAGAATGTGGTTATTGCCATGTCTGGGATTTCCAAAGTCTTTGCTGGGGAGGTGGTAGAAGAAGGTGAGTGCAAGACGAATATTTTAATAAGTGTGTGTGGGTGGTGGTGGGGGAGAAATACTCTACAAATATATTGTTTAAAGATTATTAAAGGAGCGAGGAAACCTTTTGAAGTGAGATGACATGGTGGTTTCAAGGTACCGAACAACTTAAAGAAATGAAGACAGTTTTTACAGCAGTCTTCCTATTATGAAATGGGTGTCTTCAGGCGCAAAAATAGATGCCTCACGAACCCTGATTCTGCTATCAGCAAGGAATTCAGCACAAGGGAGGTGACATTTAACTAGCATAAATCCATTCTTCTGAAACTTCGTCTCCATTGATTGATGAGCTGTGATTACTATATGAAACACTACATTGAAGGGTGAGCTACTGAAGTAGCTGTTTGGAAATGTTTACAGTACATCTGAAGGGGAGACAGTAGTCTGTTGATTCAAGCCACCCAATCTTTACAGACTTGTTATTAAAATACTTGGCCTTTACCTGTAGAGGTGGTATTTTGCTGGAATGATGAACCCTGTTTGTGGCTGTTTCTGCAGATTACTTCTGTTGCATGAGGGAATTTGGATAAAAGCAATCTTGTATCTTTGAGATGAGCCTGTGTATGTGGCAATTGGAGTGGGATGGATGCAGTGATCCAATAGGTCCTTTCCATCTCTACCATATATGCTCATCTCCTGTCTCATGTATTAGTCCCTATACATGTGCTCCTCAAGTTAATCAACCCATGAATATTTTAACAGGTCAAAGTAGAAAGGGGCATTGGCAAGTTGTTGGATGTTCTAAGAAATTAACTTAAGTAACCTCAGCTGTTCAATAAAAGGTAATTTTACCAGTTAGGGTGTGTTTATAGTCTCCTTCCCTGAGTGTGGACAATGAGACCCAGATAAGTCAGTTTCACTCTGATTCTTACATATTGGTAAAATGCTCCTCAGTTGGCATTATAGACACTGCAAGGAAACGAATTCTAGCTTTTTTTTGTGGATGTAAAGTTGATGAAAATGTTTATGAATAGTATAACCTACTTAGTTAAAGCTGAAATGTTAGCTTTTACTATCTGAAAGCCTCTTTGAGACACTTAACTGTGACATCAGTCTGATAACATTCACTGTTTTTTGGTTTGTTTAGCACTGGATGTGTGTGAGAAGTGGGGAGAATTACCACCTCTTCAGCCCAAACACATGCGTGAGGCAGTCCGGCGGCTGAAGTCACGGGGGCAGATCCCCAATTCAAAGTATAAAAAAATCACCTTCCATTGAAGTGAAAACTAGAGAGCAGTTTAAGAAGCAGGAGACCCTGGAGAAGCTGGAAGAGAATAGACTACTAGATATAAACCATATCACCTCAGAGCTGCTTAAGCAGAAAGCTTCCAAACCTTCTGCACTTCTAGCGTCCGCAGTATTAACTAATGCGCCAGTACTAAAGCAACCTAAAAGAGAAGTTTCTTAAAACACAACTGAACTGAGTGCATGTGGCCAGTTTCTCGGACTATGAAATGCTTCCGTAAACAACTTCTCCACGATTTGTGGTAGACAGATATGAAAAATTACTGTTGTGGTTAAAGTTCAGAATAACTTTGAAACAGCAGTGCAAATAGCAGCCTTGTTCACTTAAGTTTGTATTTTAGTACTAAACTCCTGGAAGGAAAGGCCTCTATATTGTATCATGTCCATAGGAGTCCTTATTTCAACATGCACTAGCAAACCTCATCAAGTGACTGCTTAAGTTTGGTTCTCTATTTAAACACTTCCTAAGCAACTTGCAATAAAAGGTGCCGGTGGTAGAGAGGGGCAATAACTGAACCGGAAATGTTGTCCGGGCCATCAGACTTTATATGACTATATGAAACAGAGCTAAACACTTCAACAGAAAGGATAAAAGCCTTTAATGCAATCGGCTTTTTACTTACAGAGAGGGGTGGGGGGGAGTGAGGGCTACTGCTATAACAGGTATATCTATAGTCTGTATAGAAAGGGGGATTTGATACAATGAACACTTATTAAACTTGCTGTTCAAGTAAATAGCTTGTGACCTGGATTTGAGTAGTCCCTTCCATTCTCATTGACAGGGCAGATGAAATGTCACTGATTGTATGACTTAGCATCCATCCCCCCCCCCAGTTTATCTGTTAATCCTTAAGTAACATTGAGGGGGCTGTAGGGTTTTAATCTGTCTCTGGATCCGTGCAGGCACTATATTCCATAAGCAGTTAAAGGAGTGCTGAAACAATGCCCTACCAGTGGTATCTTATACTGTGTGGTGATAGTCGCCCACCCTCCCACAGCCTTTAGCCTTGTGCTATTCAGCCACGTTCTGCACTTACTGGAGGACTTAAGAAAACCAGCTTTAGAGAAAGCAGACATCCGACACAGTGGAGGTTAAGTTTAGTGGGTTTTTTTTTTTTTAAAGGTGGTTCACAGAACCAAAAAAATGCACTCATGGAAATGTCAAACTGCAACATAAAATTCCAATACTGACTAGGTCTTAAATTCAAGTCAGACTTCTATCTTGTTTATAAGCAGATAAGAGTGGTGCCCTCAAACTAACAAGAGCTACTGCACTCCACACTCATTTCTAATGTAATACTGCAGTTATAAGAATTAATTTAGCTCATTTAATAGAACATACAACAGTAGAGCAAAGTCTTCAAAAATCAACCTTCCCATAACACTTAAAACAAAGTAATATTTTATCAACCTCACTATCTTTCCCCCGTTCCAGCTGCTCCCTTCAGTCCTCAACAGTGCGGAAGCTTTTATACAACAGGGAGCCCAGTGAGGCTCTGATAAGTAGGGTCCCAGTATTGTACCAGAATACAAATAAAGAGAAGCACCCAGTTTTTTCCTGAACCTAGCCCTATACTGACTGATACAAGCCCCTGTGGTCACACTATGGGAAACTAAGTTCCAGCTCTGTTTAGGCTGCAGTGGCGGATGAGAAAGGGAAGTAGCTTCATGCCACTGCAGCTAAATAACAGTGCTGTGCAAAGCCTTCCCCTATCACAAACTGCTAAAAGACTCTGAACATCTTAAAGAAAAAAAAAGGGGGGGGCGAGGGGGGGAAGTGATTTTCAAGCACACTGTGATTAAAGCAGTGGGATCAGCATCCCCTCCCTCACAATAGCACTTGCAGCAGTACCCTTACTTCAACAGGAAGAGATGGAGTGTGCATATAAGCACAGAAGTTGGACTAAAGAATGTTAACCTCCATTTATATGAAAGTGACCAACAACTTCACCTTTGCAACAAAAGCTTGGACTTTACACACTCGCTTCACAACATTAGATGTCTTTTACACCTACAATTAGCTGTTGTACATTAGTTTCACAGCAAGTCTGGTTACAGATAAATGGATGCACTACAGCATTAGTGCCGGTCTTACGAGAAAACTGTTCAGCTTAGTGACAGGGTGATCCTCACCACAGGAGATAATTCTTGCATTTCTAAAACCCCCTTTTCTTTATTTTAAAATTATTCTGTGCATACAAAGGGCAAAGGTGGTGGAGAAATACCCAGTTGGTCTATCCCCATACGACTGCTCAAAGTTAAAGTGCAGTCTTCTGGTAACAGATTCTCTGCCCATCGGATCAAACAAGGGCTGCTACATTTGAGGATTTTTCAGCATAGGTAGTAATGCACATATAACCTATCACAGGAGCTGTTCTGAAGAGGCGTAGGACAGGAAAGATGCTTTTGCGGAAAAGCAGTAATATTCTCCTACAGAGAGATGGTGGACTATGCCCCCCTCTTCCAGGGACAGAAATGAATGTATGAAAACGACAGCAGCCAAACAAGATATAATACACAGTAGCCACCACAGCTGACTTAGATGAGGAAAGACTGTACCACAACTGCAAAGCCTTCTGGAGTTCCGGTACCCTACGTTTGCCTCAGGCTAATGCTCAGCTCAGGTTGTTTGTTTAAAACAGAATTTTCCCTTCAGAAGCAAAATAATTTCTAATTGCCAGCTCTCAGAGCACGCAGTGAAGGTCAGGCTCTTGCGGCTGTTGCCATACCTGTTTTTAGGCATTGGGCAGTTGGACCTTGACAGACAAGCAGAGATAGTGTCCTCCATCTTACAGCAGTAAGTCAGTGCTGTCTTGGCCCGCAGGCTACTGTCTTTTCAATGGTACTGGTCAAAGACTACAGTGTGCCATTCAGTTCCATCTTCTGCCTAATTTAGTCAAAAGATTTTGAATTTAAAATTATCCCAAGAACAGCAGCTGTCTGTGTTGGGTTCTGGCATCCTGTTCATCTCCTCTCCTTTCTTCCACACCCTGACTTTGGAGTGACATCTGCATGAAATTCATGGTTGGCTCTTTCCAAGCCATTGTTTTTTACCCTCTCCAAATCTAAACCATCAAATGAGCAAATAAAAACATGCATCCTTCCTCCCTACAGCTGAAGGGCTTAAACTACAAATTCCCTATTAAAGAGAAACACCTGATAGGTCCAGGATTGAGCAAAGGAACAAATATGCAGGGAAAAAAGGTTACATTAAAAGTCATTTTCTTCCTTCTGATCACCCCCCAGACCTTAATTCATCAAGATGGGTGGGGATCATCTGTTTGTTCTACAGGCACTAGAAAAAGTGTTGTATGGATTACAAATCGTGCATTAATACAAATATAAAATACATCTGGAGAAATCCAATCCATAAAAAGTTTGAAATGCATTAAAATCCAAGAGACTCAGAATAAAGTGCAGTGGGTGGGTAGTCTCCGTTCTGACACGTGTATGGTTCTGTCTTAAATTGTGCCGCTTACTCTTCCATCCAGCACTTTCTTCTATCACACTCTCTCGCTCTGCTGGATTCTATCATGTTCTGTTTATTCCCTAGTTAGTTAAGAAGGACACACATGTATTTGCTTCCTCACCCAGTGCCAAGACTGTGCACTAGCTCAGCCAAGTAAAGTGAAGAAATAGCAAACTTATCAGCCTTTAGAAGAGCAATTGATTCCTGCAACATTGTAAAGGGCCTTTTCATCAATAACTTCTTTTCATGAACTCCCATGTCACCTTCTATTAGGTTTTCTTACCTGCAAAAGCCATTTAATTTTAAATGAAGAAAGTCACACTGTGGCTTTGGCCACTTCACCTTCATCACGGAAGCATCCTGGAGAAGGTGAGCACTTAGCATCTTCCAAGAGTGAACATTACCCAGCTGCTGTTTTCACTGCCTTCAGAGAACTAGCGGAAAGCAGCCAAGGTAGCCAGAAGCCACTCAGGAAAAGTCTGAGTGTCAGCACCCTGATGAAACATACACCATCAGCCCCTAGCGGAACTTCCACATCACTTGATTCATCTCTAGCTCAAAATACATGACTAGGTTGGAATATGCGTGGTTGTTGTTGTCAGTGCTTTTCCTCCCATATCAGTCTGTGAACCCCTGGCAGATATGTCTGAGTGTAGTACACTTCACAAAGGGAGATTACAGGCCTTCTTCCTCTCCTACCTCTTAGCCTATAAACTCTGCACTCAGCCTGAGTCAGTTCAAGAAGCGGGGGTCAGTTCAAGAAGCGGTTAAATCATCTTTCGTTAGGAGAGGCTGGATTTCTCCCTCTTTAGCACGGAGAACACTAAGCTGAACTCAGCCCGTGGTTTCAGCTAATGAGCGAGGGTCATTTTTCAAACTGGCAGCCTTCACACAAGGCTAAAGGCAATAGCCAGAGTATATGGACACAGCGTGAGAGGTGGGGTTCAGGGACAGCAGGTGTGAACAGGGTGCCTTCCTAAATCTAGTATCACATGGCTTCGTTCTGTCCTGGGACTGCAAACTGTTGGGTCTCTTCTAGTCCCCTTTTCCACTTTGTACTTCACTAGACAGGCTGCGGGCGGGACATCTGCAAGTCATGTTCCCTCTCCCTTATGGGGAGAAGTTATTTCCATATCTCTCACAGCCAATCACCCCGGCATTTCCATCCCATCTTCTTCCACATCATACACACTCACTAAAAAACAAACTTCTTCTGCCCTGTTTGACTATGCCTTAACTGGACAAGTTGACATTATTGCTTTTGCCTGTGCTCTTTGGTGAGTGTGTTTGGGCAAGAACACCCAGGAAGATAGCAAAGGAAGTACAGACACCCACACCACCCACCCTGTAAACCAACATGAACAAGGAAGCAGATGCAACGGTGGTGTGACAGCAGGCCAGCAACACCATTGTAAGATGACTAGACAGGGGTGCCTGGCTCTTGACTACTGTTCTGCATTTTGTGCTTGCAGACTAAGCACTGCAGTGGTTCAGTGATATAGAGTGTAGCACCGTACTGCCAGGACAGAGGGAAATGGCTGCAAAACCAGAACCAGATGGCTCCTTGTTGCTCATTTCCCTTCACCCAGCCAGGGCCTCCTCCCTTTCTACCCCACTTAGAGTTCATCCTGCAATTGCAATTAGGTTTCCATTCCCCAAGGCGATTCCTCTCTGCTGATGTTGGCCTCTCAGCAGCAGTTTAACAAACTAGCCGCCGGGATGCTGGTGGTGATCTCTGCTCCTCCTGAGCAGCTGCAGCCTTGGGCCTCTGCTGTCAAAGCTGGAAGAGGGGATCGTATTTCCTAATTTCCTGCAGAAGGCGCCCTATGTCCAGATTGGCTTCTGCTAGGGCAATTTTCATGGCGTGCAGCTCCTTCTGCAATGCTGGGGCTTCCTTTAGCTACAAAAGAGGAGGAGAGAGAGAAGATTTTGCAAAAGGTAAAAAGCAAAACAGACCAGACTGATGATTTCTCGCAGTACTGTCAAATTGGAATATGAAACCAGGAGCTTGGAGACGGCCTGCAGCTACATGCCAGAGAGCAAACAAAGCCTACTGACATACTGATTCCATTTGGCTTTCTTGCAGGAGTAGCTGCTGACAGATGCACTTCCAACTGTTTCCTAGAATACCTTTTCTAACCATTATTATATTCAGCCTGCACAGTCATCAGTGGCAGTCTAATGGTCACCGATCTCCATGGATTCCCACCCCACTTCTAGACATGTGAACAGACTTGCAGCAGGAAGGGATTTTCCTGCACAACAATGTGCATCACCCAACTATATTTGCAGGGAAAGCAGAGGGACAAATATTGGGCTCCATTCTGCACCCTTACATATGTGAATTATCCTTATCCTCATAAGCAGGCATACTAAAGTTAACAGGACTCCTCATGTGAGGACACCAGGAACCTCTCCTTAATTCAGTCACATCTGTTTCTACCTCCTTGACTGAAGCTACCTATTATACATATAGCCCTCAGAATCCCTTGCACGGCTTCACAGCATATGGCAAGGCTAATGTCAACAATGTCTTGGACAATCATGTTTATTTATGGGTCTTCCTTGAACTGTGTTATTCTTTCATTCAGAATTTAGGCCTCAATCCTGCTCCCACTGACTTCAGCAGGATCAGGAAATTAATTACTATTATTGTATTACTGTAGCACCTAGGGGTTCCAGTTGTGATCACCAATCCATTATGCTACGTGCTACACACCCACACCCACACACAAAATCAGAGGCAGTCCCTGCCCCGAACAGATTACAACCTAACTAGATAAGGCAAAGAGTGGGAAGGGAAATAGAGGCACAGAGTGGAGAACTGACTTGCCCAAGGTCACTCAGTAGGCCAATGGCAGAGTCAGGTCTCCTGAATCCCAGTTCAGCACCTCATCCACAAGACCACATTGCTTCCTTCAGCACATTTTTCAATAGCCAATTATCAGATTATCTAGTGATGCCTGTGTAAAGGAAGGGCAATAAAAAGTGGAGGTTGTTTTTGCTTGTTTGCGATACACAATTATTTGGGTTCCAGATGTTTGGATCAAATAAAATGGAAGATCATATTAAACAGTGAGAGAATTAAGCAGAAGGCTCCATGTTACCTGGAAAGTCTCATGTCTGAAGGACTCATTCTGTGGTTGCTTACGACCTACTTTCTAAAAGTCCCCGCATCTGAAAGAACATCTTCCATTCAGGGATTGGACAGGTGGCCGAAAGATGAATCCCCTCAGAAAACAAGGTTCGTGAAAGTGATCAGGAGAGTTTGCTGCAGGGTGATGAAGGTATTGCTCTTGATTCTGGGTTGAGTGTGAAAGGTGGGATGGGAACTGAATCCTGATTACTCTCACAAGAGAACATTAGTGCTTCCTGTCTATAAACACCCTTGATAAGGAAAGAGACATGCACGTATAGGCCTTACATTTCCCAACCCTGTATTTTCTCGTCTGCAGCCAGCTGTCTGGGACACAAGCTATTGTCTATTTGTCTGGAAGGAAACATGCAGAAATGGCTTACCTGTTGTTCATGTACTGCTCCTGCTGGAACTGCCAAGAGTCTCTTTACTGGGACCTTCTTTTCCTTCAGACCTTGCTCAGGCTTTTTCTGTAAAGATAGTCCCTCCTTTTGTGCAGCTTGAAAGGAACACAGAAATACTCATATGTTCACTTATACCATGAAGTACTTTTCATAAAAGGGTCTCCAAGTGCTGTACAGACATAAGTATTATCCCCTTTTTAAAGATGCCTGTACTGATTCACAAAAAGAAGCTACTTGGTCAGTCTTCACAAGTCAGTGACAATAACAACCAGAACCAAGAAACTTCCAGTCCCATTTTAACAATTACACCAATGCTGCCTCGAGCTTCTAATTTATAATCTCCAGCAAAAGTTTGTGAACAAGCAAGAAGCTACACCAGTAGGTGTGGATGCATATGAGAATATTGGAGTATTGTAGGAGAGGGGTGCTTGGACATAACAGGGGACATAATATTCTTAGCCTGTTCCAGCAGAAGTGGTTGCAGAGAATAAGGGAACACTGGATGCTGATCAGATACTCCAGCTCTAGCCTCACACAGCAGAGGCAGATTTCAGTTCCAGTCTCTACCAGCAGGAATCACTGCAGAGTGTTCTAGTCTCCAGTAATGGTGGTGAAGGAAGGAGAATCAAGGCTTCTCTACTTTACTGACCTGTTACTGAGAACACTCCATCATCGCTGCGCATCACAACAATATGATCCACCACCAAGGTTATGGGGATGGTGCCAGGAGAGGTAGGGTACACCCGAGGGCTGTCATCCTGCAAAACAAACAACAATTATCAGCTGCCATGTACAACTCTGAAATAGGGCAATGCAGCAAAGGATTTCCTCGCAAGCCCTCACAGTAGCCATGTTACTGCTTCTGGCATTTCCAGATCCCATCCAGGGCTGACCATTAAACGGAAGAGAATGCCTTTGCACAAGGGCTTCATGTAACCCTTAGTTATCTTTGCAGAAAGCCTTCCGGGTGGCAAAACGGAATTCAGTCACAGCCCTGAAGACAACCTGGGTCAGTCTCTCACCACAAACCCCCTGAAGGCCACATCTCATAGTTACTATCTTGCATGTCCCAGATTCAAACCTCCATCAAAATTCATCAATATTGGCCCTTAATAATCTGCAGATGTCCCTGCTGCTTCATAGTAAGCCTAGCCCATGCTTGTCTGAGAAGAGACAAACCAAAGGAAGGGGCATGTAATGGTCGTACGGAGTATGACGAAGACACGTGGCTGGTTACAGGTGGGTTATCAGACATCTCTCTGCACCAGGTGCCCTCTCTCACTGAGTAAGTGGCAAGAATACTACCACCACCCAGTTCTTGTACAACTCTTTCCTTCTGAAGATCTCTAAGGGCTTCACAAAGAAGGGGTCAGTATCATTGTCCCCATTTACAGGTGCAGATGAGAAGAGTGGCACAAAGGGGTCAAGCGAGTTTCCTGACATGCAAAGCACGTCGCTGGCAAAACTGGGAAGAGAACCCAGGAGTTTCAGACTCCCAGTCACATGCCCTGTGGTCAAACCGTTACACTACGATTCCAAGGAGCTACCTGTTCACCATTAAGGTCATTGTAAAAGAGGCAGAGGAAAGGGTAGAGAACCATTCTGCACACTTTATTAAGGAAATGGCACCTCTCCAGACAGCCACAGTTCTCTTTCACTGGTAGAACCTTACCCACAGCTGAGCCCTGAACACCCCCTTTTCCCTGCCAATGCACACACAAACACACCTTCAGTGTAATCTTGGCATCCACCATTTCTATCTTCATGGGAATCACCTCAGGTACCACTTCGTCCTCGAGGAAGGGTCCGAGGTTGGTGAGGGAGGACATCAGGAGCTCTGCACAAGAGCTGTGGATCAGGATGTGAAGGAACCCATTCTGGACAGCCAGAGGTGAGTGCACAATGGCGCTCGGTCCTATTTCAAGTCGTAAGCACACTTCTGGCTGGGTCTGATTAGCTTCTGTGGCTAAGAGCTTCTCTACGCTTGGATCCCCTAGAGGCACAGAAGAAAATCATAGCGGTGGAGGACTGGATGGTATCGGCCATAGGCTATAGGCCTTTAGGAGACATGCAGCCTACAAAGCCTTTCATTGCTCAGGCACTGGATGAAATCCAGTCCATGATAGTAGTGACCAGGAGTCCTGACTGGTGTTCAGTACAGATGTGAAATGAGTTTGAGTCCAATTTTCAAATGGACAAGTGTCCACATCACAGAATCCACCAACACAATTGGCCACCTCAGTGGCAGTCACGTGAGCCCCCAAATTCACCCCTCTGCTATGTCAGCTCCAGACCATTTCAGTGTTCTTGAGGACTCCACAGCACCTAAAATCTTACATGTATCAGGCAAAACTCCACTCTCTAATTAGGGACGTTTTCTACAAGACAGGAGGCTTTTGCATTCCAATTGAATGCTATGTAATTCTGTGACTTTATTATGCCCCCTAATGGCAAAAGGATGTATCGCTATCAAGGGGTATCACTAACACAGTAATTGCTACTCTTTCTTTCTTTCTTTCTTTCTTTCTTTCTTTCTTTCTAAAGATTTCTAAGCTTGAACTCAGTGCTGGTGAAACACCCCAGATTAAACACACACTGAGTCTGAAGATGTCTGTTTATCCACAGCACAGATAACAGCATCAGGAGCAGCAGTGCAAACTTCCCCACATAGCTTCTGTAAGCATTATTAATTATATGCATTACTGTAGCATCTAGGAACTCCAGTCAAGAGTCAGGTCCCAATTGCAGTAGGCACTGTAGAGACAAAGTCCCTACTCCAGAGAGCTTTTAGCCCAAGAGGTCACTATCTGACCTAGATGGAGCCACCTTTAGGCATGATGGAGAAGTTCAGTCTCCAAGGCCAATTCGATCCTTGGTTTCTCAGCTGAGGTTACCAACAAGGGGCCCCACTAGTGTTATAAAGCTGGAAGGGACCACAGCAATCATCTAGTCTGACCTGCATAACATAGGCCATAGGACTGCCTTGCATCGATTCCTGTTTGAACTAGAGCATGTCTTTTAGAAAAGCACCTCATCTTGATTTAAAACTTGCAAGTGCAGGAGAATCCACCACGACCCTTGGTAAATTGTTCCAATGATTAATTACACTCACTGTTAAAAATTTGCACCTTCTTTTAGTCTGAATTTGTGCCAAGTTAAATACCATACAAAAGTCCAAGTGTAGTACATCAACACTATCACCATTATCAACCAAACTTGTAATCTCATAAAAAAAAGATACCAGGTTAGTTTCACAAGATCTATTTTCCATAAAGCCATATTGATTGGCATTAATTACATTACTATACTTTAATTCTTTCTTCATCAAGCCCTTTACCATCCACTCCATTATTTTGCCCAGGATCAATGGCTGACCTGTAATTACCCAGGTCAACCTGTTTACTCTTTTTAAATATTGGCAAAACATTAGATTTCTTTTAGTTCTCTGAAACTTCCCCAATGTTGGAAGACTTATTTAAAAAAATCAGCATTATAGTCCAGTGAGTTCCACTGCCAGTTCTTTTAAAACTCTTGGATGCAAGTTATTTGAACCTGATGATTTTAAAATGTCTAGCTTTAATAACTGCTGTTTAAATATCCTCCTTAGTAACTGGTGGAATGGACAGTATTTCATCATCATATGGTGTAACTATATCATCTGTCTTTTTCCCAACTATAGAAAATACATTTATTGAATATTTTTTCCTTTTATGCATTATTATTGACAATTTTTCCATATAGGAATGGACCAATAGCATTGTTAGGATTCTTTCTATTCCTAATATACTTGAAAAAGTCCTTATTGTCCTTAGCTCTGCTAGCTGTAGATTTCTTCTTGTGTCATTTTCCTTCCCTTATCAATTTTCTACAGTTCCTAGCTTCTGCTTTCTATTCATATATACATCTCCCCAATATATTTTATAGCTGCTTTCATTTCTCCTCTAAACCAGGTTGTTTTTTCAACCAATCTAGCCATCCCTGAGAGTGGAATTGTGACTTTTGCAGCATGTAGTGAAATGTTCTTAAAGACTTCCCAATTATCATTCACATATTTCTGTTTAAACTCTTTCTCCCAACTGATTTGTCTTATAATTGTTCTCAACATTGTGGAATTGGCTCTTTTAAAGCACAAGTATCTATCTATCACTGATTTAGACTTTATTCTGTTTGGACATAAAAGCGTAATCAACTGTGGTGGAGGAAGCATGATGTGGCCACCTGTCCACTGGGAACTGAGATTGGATTGAGAGCCACCAAAACAGCCATGGAAACAACTTTTGGACACTGGATTTGAACCACTGAGACAGAGGCTCTCAATATTGTTAACATTTCACATACATTGGTACTGCACATGAACACTGAAAACAATATTTATAGTTCATGGCTCCCTAATAACAGCCAGTGACTGACGCTCTGGTTTCAAAGCCAGCAGATCCAAAGGCCAGCATCTTACCCACACAGCTGCTTTGTAGATACTGCCACATTCCAATATTGCCCAACTGCTCTACAGTAACCTCCATAACTTGTACAGCAAGTGATAGATCATCGCCTCTTGCCTCTATCCCGCAGTTCACCTCATTCATTTTCAGCACCAGAACAGAGACCTGAAACGGCAAGTCACAGTACCACTTGTCAAAATAGCTACATTGCCCCCTTTGCAAGCTTCCTTTAAAGAAAGATTTTACGGAGAAGGAGGAAAGAAATCTGACCAGCTGAAGGCTAGGGTCTTCTCCACTCTGAGAAGCTGAGCTGTTCATGTCAGGCGTCCCTCTATCCTTATCTTCTGCCATTGGGCTCGCTCTGCTGCCTGCATCATGAAGGTCCTGAAGAAGTTGTCCCGGGGTGAGGGAATCCAGGCTAGGCTCTGAAAACAGATTATGAATACTCAGATACAGTTCCACTTTGCCACCTTCCTGAAAACCATCAAAATCATCTTGGATTGATTTAATTTAAAGATAGGGAGCTCAAATGACACATTTATTGTAATCCCCAACACCACACTTTGCCCTTCTGCAGCACCTTTACAAATATTCCACCTACCTATGTACTTCTATAGCACTAATCACCGTAATATCCAAGTGCCTTAGAATTCTAACATGAATACAAAAGGATCACGCTGCTGTCCTTCTCGCCACCACATCCCCTTCTGAAACCCAGGAGGGCTGTCTCTTTTTGTTATATTTAAGTGTATTTATTTGGGGGAATGGTAGGCTGAAGAAGTGGGTTCTGAACATTGTGTTCTGCAGGTCCAGAGATTCATGGTCATTGTGATTCTTCCCAAGAGTGATATGTATAGTCACAGACCAGCTGCCCAGGGGCTGCCTCTTACAATCAATCTCAAAGTTGGCACTCCCATTGTTCCAGAGGAACATACCCATTACAAGAAATTATGACCATGCAGAGTGAGGCACTCATGTAGTGTGGGCCCAGCCATGAAGGGCTTTGAAGAGAAGGACATTATATATATCTTGATTTTAGTAAAGCTTTTGATACTGTCTTGCATAACCTTCTCATAAATAAACTAGGGAAATACTACTTAGATAGAGCTACTATAAGGTGGGTGCAAACCTGGTTGGAAAACCATTCCCAGAGAATAGTTATCAGTGGTTCGCAGTCATGCTGGAAGGGCATAACGAGTAGGGTCCCGCAGGAATCGGTTCTGGGTCCGGTTCTGTTCAATATCTTCATCAATGAATTAGAGGATGGCATAGAGAGTACACTTATAAAGTTTGTGGACGATACCAAGCTGGGAGGGGTTGCAAGTGCTTTAGGATTAAAATTCAAAATGATCTGGACAAACTGGAGAAATGGTCTGAAGTAAATAGAATTAAATTCAATAAGGACAAATGCAAAGTCCTCTACTTAGGAATGAACAACCATTGGACACATACAAAATGGGCAATTGCCTAGGAAGGAGTACTGCGGAAAGGGACCTGGGGATCATAGTGGACCACAAGCTAAATATGAGTCAACAGTGTAACCCTGTTGCAAAAAAAGCAAACATCATTCTGGGATGTATTAGCAGGAGTGTTGTAAGCAAGACATGAGAAGTAATTCTTCTGCTCTACTCGGCGCTGATTAGGCCTCAACTGGAGACTTGTGTCCAGTTCTGGGAGAGACATTTCAGGAACGATGTGGACAAATTGGAGAAAGTCCAGAGAAGAGCAACAAAAATGATTAAAGGTCTAGAAAACATGACCTATGAGGGAAGATTGAAAAAATTGGGTTTGCTTAGTCTGGAGAAGAGAAGACTGAGAGGGGACATGATAACAGTTTTCAAGTACAAAAAAGGTTGTTAAAAGGAGGAGGGAGAAGAATTGTTCTTCTTAACCTCCGAGGATAGGACAAGAAGCAATGGGCTTAAATTGCAGCAAGGGAGGTTTAGGTTGGACATTAGGAAAAACTTCCTAACTGTCAGGTTGATTAAGCACTGGAATAAATTGCCTAGGGAGGTTGTGGAATCTCCATCATTCAAGATTTTTAAGAGCAGCTTAGACAAACACCTGTCAGAAATGGTCTAGATAATACTTAGTCCTGCTATGAGTGCAGAAGACTGGACGAGATGCCCTCTCGAGGTCCCTTCTAGTCCTATGATTAATTAATCAAGTCTCTTAACTTCCCTGTGAGGTAGGTAACTATCCCTCCCATTTTACAGATGAGGAAACAGAGGAAGTGACTAGTCCATAGTCATGCAACAAGACTGTGGCAGAGCTGGGAATAGAATCCAAATCACCAAAGTCCCAGTTCCATGTTTTAACCCCTCTCTAGAATTAACTCCACATTTTGAGTGTGCCAGTGACCATATCATACAGATACCAGTAAGGTTCTCTTAGCCTGCACTTGCCCTACAGCTTCTTTCATGGAGAAGGCATCTCAAAAAGCAGTATCGGAGAGATTCACACTGGGTGAACTGCCCAGGAGCGAGTGACCGACAGGATCAGTTAGAGACAGACATAGTGGGATCCCTAGTATAAATCACTCCATTAGCTACATCAGAGATCAATTTAGCTGTGTGAACTAAAAATGGAAGAAAGCATACAGGCAGTTCTAGTTACCAGGGTCCATGAGCATCACGAAGCCATCACTGCTATCACTGTCCACAGACAGCCTGTCCTCAGGGCAGTTTCCGTCTTGGGAGGTGGCATCAAAGGAATGCTGGGATGCAGTCCTCTTCATGGAGAAGAAATGCATTCGGCGGCTGCTGCCGCCCACAGGGGTTGCTGCCCCCTCTTCAGCTTTAGTCACAGGCTCCCTACCAAAAACCCACAGAAACAGATAGCTTAGCCTCCAGGCACTAAATTAATTATCACAGTTACACTATTTCTATATTAAACAATACAATGTTATCAGCACAGCTTGTGGCTTCATTTAGAATGGTCAGGGATGGAATGGTGGGCAAAGCGGATTGAAACAGAAAATTTAATCCTATTTATCCACAGCAGAGACAGTGACAGTGCAAGCTTCCTGCAATGCCCCATCCAGGCATCTCAGTCCTCTCCCGGAGGGGCCACCTCTGCAGGAGAGAGAAAACTCTTCAGTTCGTGCCTTCTCTGCTGTATCTACCAGCATGGGGACCTGTTATATTTAACCTAATAGTGGCTTGTGTGGACACCTGTCTACAGGGACTCAGACTGAGATCTACCCAGACATTTCACCAAGGCCACTCAACAGCCATCAGGTAACTAGGATTGAACTAGCAACCTGGAGATGAAAGGCTCCAAGTCGCATTACCAACTCGCTGCACTATCCCAGCACCCTAGTCCCCAGCTCTCTGTATTACCTCGTGAAGAACAATTAGCACGGGACCAGCTGTAGACACCAACTCACTAAGAACTGAACTGGGAATCACCAACACATCCCAAAGGCAGTTAAACACCTGTTGGTTGGTCAGAATTTTAGGTCATGGCCAACCTGGGCTGCACTGCACTGATAACAAAGAAGTGAAAGGTTCCTGTATCCCTTGAGCCATCCAGTCCTCAGCAGTCCTTACCCACTGACGAGTCTTAACTTCCTGCACCTCCTTCATATGGGGGACAGAGAGAAAGTCACAGGAATAGTGAGAAGGGAGAAGTGGGCTTACCCTTTCAGGAGGGGATGGTTAGGAGTCTAACCATACAACACCTGATACATGTTAGTCACATCATTTATTGCACTACTAGAAGATGCTCAGATACTACCATGATAAGCGCAGTATAAGAACCTACAATGAATAGAACAAATATTGGATTTACCTACACTACCTGGAAGCATAGATTCAAATTTTTGCAGTAGCATCTACAATATACGACACAGTTAACTATGCACCAGTGTTTCAGATGAGACCTTAAGAACCAGGGTCCTGCCTTCTCTTAAACATTAGAATCATGAGATCTTTAAAAAAAGAATAGGGATTTGCCCAGGCATCCTTGACCAAAATTCCTTCCTACTATTGCACAGCAAACTGCCTGCTGCCCTCCACCCCAGAAGTGGCTACGTTACAGCAATGAAAGGTGCTAGAGACTATGGGAAGTATAGGATCTTGGATCCAAGCCACAAGCAAGAGGAAGGAAGCAGTCAGCCAACATTTTGCCCCCTTCCCAGAAAGTGAATGGCCTATAGTTTTCAAGTGTAGAGTCAGAGGGAAAGATGGACTTCTAAAGGGGAGAGGAAACGTGGATGTGTCACTGTTAAACTCCACCCCCACCTCAGCTTTGCTGTTGCTGTTCAGAAGGGTGAGAGGAGAAATCACTCACTTGGTTGGGGGTAGAGAGAGCATTTTCTCCACGGTAGAAGCCATCTTCTCCCGGCTCAGGCTGAAAGCATCTTTAGTTATAGACATGGCTTCCTTTGTGAGGTCCATGGTCACGTGCAGGGCTTCCTTAGTGGCATCCTTAGTCATATGCAGCGCGCTTGATAATTCTACCTCTAGGTTCTTCAAGGGGATGAGTTCTGCCTGCTCCTGGAGAAGGTCGTCTCCACTCTCTAATGGCAGTGCATCTGAGGATTGGCTGGAAGAAAGGGCAAGAGTGGTTTGAGGGTGGCTGCCGGGTTCGCTCAGTCTCTCTGTATCCAGGGCTTCTACAGCTTCATGTGCTTCCTCAACTGGGCCCCTCTCTGCCATGCTCTTGCTCTGTGGATCTGCTGGGTCAGCTGCTCCCAGAGCTCCATCACTCAAGGATCCAGGTAGTCTCTCTGGCAACACGGTCATGCTCACATCCGTGTTTTCAATCCCGCTGTCTTCCAGGACTTTTGAGGGGCTGCTCGATTCCTTCTTTGACCTGGCATCTGATTTAAGCTCCTTCTCTTCAGTAGCCAGCCCCTCCCTGCTGTCTGAGGGTGAGAGCTCAGATTCTATCAGGCTCGTTGTATCAGAGTCCATGGACCTGGGTTCCGAGCCAGAGCCTGGGATGGGATGCATCAGCAGGGCCATTTCAGCACCGTTGAACATGATGCCCATACATGCCGTCACGGGTTCTAACGAAGATCCAGTCAATTCCTGTGTATCTTGGGCCAATTGCACCTGCAGTGTCTGCAAAATCTCCTTCATCCTGAGCAGCACCAGGTATTGGTAGTGGTTGAGCCGCATTTTCACATGAGCGGTCGAGTACGCAAGCATGTGAATATCCGCAGAGGCTTCCATCTCTTGAGCATCCTCTCTGCCATCATCACAGTCACATTCTCCCAAGATGTCCTTTGCCTCCGGGACCTTATTAATGCTTTTCAGATCCTGCTCAGTCTTTGATCTTTGGCAGAGCCCAGGCTCTCTGGTATGGTCCTGGTATTTGGCATGATTACTAAAACTAGCAGAAGGCTTGATTTTCAACTCTGAGGCAGCAGAGGCCTGCAGCTTGGATACCTGAGCTTGCTCCCATCTCTTGGGAAGGCAAGCCCAAATGGACAGGGGGAAAGGGTCAATAAAGTTAAGGGCTCTGCCCTTTGAACTCTCAGCCCCCTCAAAGTCCAGGGAGATCTGGGTGAAGTAAACAGACCACAGGTCTTCAGAAGCGGAGGTCCTCCAAGTTGAATGGGCAAAGCCAGTGCATTTCTGGGCTCTGGCTTCCACCTGATATGCATGGCGTAAGAAGAGGGTGTGGAGGATGCTGAAGTTGTCCTGAGACTTTGGGAACTGGGTGTAGGTGGAGTGGAAGAACTCTGAATTGGCAAATCTGCGAAAGATGTTCTGGAGGGCTGAGCAGCTGCAGTGAGGGTCATAGCGTGAGTTGGTGGCAGTCATCTCCAAGGTGTGAATGGAGAGGGCCTTGGGACGGTCCCGGTGATCAGTTACTTTCTTCTCCACCGGGATACTAAGCTTCAGTGAGGGGGAATAAGTAAGAAGGGGAGAGATAAGCAGCCCATTCTATGAAAGTATATTGCACTCAGCACAGTGGTATCTGCGCTCTCTCTCTTAGCACATATTCTGAGAATGACATACATTCAGAACAACTGTTTTTTTAAAGTGTAATTTGTTCTGAAAGGTGAAAAGGTGCCGGCCCAATAGCACCAGTGACTGAAGTCCTTTATTTATTAACCACAGCTTGGGCACCAACAATGCAAGTTTATCCCATCCTGCTTCCACCCGTGTGCCCACATCTGGAAGGACCCACCTCTAGGGGAGAGAAGGGAATTTTGTCTCCAAGGCCCATTTGGGCCTAAGCCTGCTTTCCACGACTGCCAAGAACAAGGCTAGCCAGCGCCAAATGCAGTTGGATTTCAGTGCTGTGGACATTTGTCCACTGGGCACTGGTGTGAGACTCGCCAGCTCATTTTATATAGGCCAACAGCCATCAGACAGCAACAACTTTCAATTACTACTGCTTTAACCGTCTTCTAATTGGCAACCTAGAGGAGAAAGACACAATATACTACTACACCCTTTAGCCATCCATTCCTCCTCTGAAGCACCAACTTTCCTGCTTGCTCCAGGCTGGCTCTAAGCATGTGTTCTTCCATCCACAGATCACAAATCTAAATTAGCAGCAGTAGGGGCCAGTCTAGAAAGGTGGAGTTTTCATTCTCCTCTCATTCTGGGCTGCCATTGTACCTTGGTCTCTCACTTTTACCTTCAAGAAAGGGAGCAGGAAACCACTGCAGACTAGGGCAGGAAGGAAGTGAATGGTACCTTCAGCCTAAAGCCATCCAGTCGGACATCAACATGCTCATCCCGCTTTCCCGAGTCCTCCAGCTTGTAGATGGCTTTGAACTGCTCCAGGCTGCGATAGAGATCTAGGAAGAAGAGATTCACCCAGAGCACGCTCACTGCATCCAGAGTAAACATCAGGCCATTCAGCTGCAGGTACAGGTTTGGGCAGGGAACTGGAGAGGATGAGAAAGGGGCAATGAATGATGACTCAAAGAAGCTGAAGTGGTTTGAGCATGGCTAGCTAAAGCCTTTAGAGAAAGCATTCACCACAGGCCAAGAACATTAGGGTGGCAGGGGAAGAGACCACACACAAACTACACTGTAATACTGTCCACTGGTAAGGCTGCCTCATATTCAAGGATCTTCAAGTGCTTTATGGACATTAATTAAGATGCACAACACCCCTGTGAGATGGATCCCTATATCAAAGGGAGAAACTGAGGCGCAAAGGCAAAGTGACTCAGCCAAGTTCACACAGTGAGTGAGTGGTAGATCCAGGCAGAGAACTCAGATTATCCTGATTCCTGCACTAGTGCAAAGAAAAGAACCAGGAGCCCAAGACTTGAACAGATAGAAACTGGGGTATATTTTCAGTAAGCACGTTGGCAAATTATTGTCACACAAATTTAATCCTCCCTCCTAGGGGGAATTTACCCAGGATTCCAGAAGAGTGCAAAAAATCAATATATACAAAGAGAGAGGAACATCATGAGACTAAACAAGAACAGAGATGCAGAGAAACTGACTCCCTAAGTAGCTGTAAGGTGATTATGTATCAGGAGAGTTAAAGTTGGTTCCTTCGGAAGTTTACCAAGTGAGGCGCTAACCTTATTGCATTACCTGGAAATTCCTGATTGTCTGGGAAGTAATACTCTGTGAACTCGATATGAATTGCAGAGACCTGGTCTGGAAGGTTGAGGGATTTCCTGCTGCAGGAAAGCAAGGTGGAAGGTTTCTTACTCTGCTGACCAGCTGTGGAAACCTGAACAACAAAGACAAGTAGTTGCACTGGAGTCAGTTAGAAAAGTAACTGTTCATATAGCACCACCCTTTCCCACATTCATCCTCTCTCAAAGATTTATTCCTGAATCAAAGGGGCTCAGTTTACAAAATCAGAAAAATTGTCTTTCAAATGCTAGTCCCTCCAACTCAAACCGAGATCTGAAAATCCAGCTGGGAGCTTTGAATTTTCATGCCTCCTGCATCACCACCGATACAAGACGGGGCAAGGAGACGTTAATGGACAATTGTGTGGATAGAGAACAGGTAGGTGGGTGAAGTAGTATTTTTTAGTGGACCAACTTCTGTTGGTTGAAGGGACAGAAGTTGGTCCAATAAAAGATATGGCCTCACCCACCATGTCTCGCTCAGATCCTGAGACCAACATGGCTACAATACTGCCAACAAATTCTATTAATGACATGAGGCAGAACAGAATCCATCTCACTCTCTCGAAACTCTGCAGGGTTTACAGGAGGGGTGTGTGTGTGTGTGTATATGTGTGTGAGTGTGTGTGAGAGAGAGAGAGAGACGGACAGTGTGTAAAGTTTTCTGAAGCATCTGGTATTGGTCACACTGTCAGAAACAGGATTCTGGACTAGATCGGTCTTGGGTCTGATCCAGTCTGGCAATTCCTATGTTGCTGTCAGTGAAGACACTTACCAAGAAACCCTCTCCCAGCCTCACTAATTTCTCAAATACATAAAACATCATTTGCTCAGAGCTGGGCTAGGGTTTGATCAAGGTGTGGAGGGAAAGCCTCCCCAGCTTTGTAGTGTGGGCTTCAACAGAAACTCAGCAGTTTTGGCTGCAATTTGCTTTGAGTTTTGGGGTTCTTTTGAGCCTGTGTTTAGTTCAGCAGATATGAGCAATATCTAACAGAGACCTGCCAGGATCCATGAATGCTGCAGCTACAGATTCTTGTTTGGCTCTGGTTGCACACTAGGGTTTTCGTGGTTTGTGGTTTAACATGGTATCAGATGGAATTGTTCCAAAACTAAGATTGTAATCTGAACGATGGATGAGAGCCTCCTCCTGACCTGATGAATGTCTAGGTCATCCACTCGGACTACCATGCAGCTGGATCGGAGACGGTTCCACGAGGGGTGCCGAAGCGGCGGTAAGCTTGCAGGAGGTGCCAGTGTTTGGAAGCAGCCTTTCTCTGGGGGGCTTTTGTGAGGACTGGACAAAATGTCTGGGGGGGAAAAAAGTTAAAAATCACATCAGCCACAATTTAATTCATCTCCTTAGAAACCAGTTGGAGCTGTTAAACATCACACCCACAAGAGGTCTTTAGGAGGCACATGTGTTTATTGGTTAGAAATAATGGTCCCAGAGTTGGATACAAATGGGCAAGACTATGTAATGAAAGCCTATGGCTTTATGAGAAAAGAATACAGTCAAAGATCTGTGTACCCTGTGGCAAAATCAACCTAAATTCTGCAGCAAAGACTCAAGGATTCTGTGTCACTCAGACAGCTTCACATACATTCAAACATAGAGGGGTTTCCTGGACTAGCTATGAAAATGAATACCACAATCTGTCCAGAAGTCCCATGTGTCACTCATTTGAATATTAAGTTCATTGTATTTTACTCTGTCCCTATATTTGCAATTTTTCATGTGCCACAGATTTTTGTACTGATAATTCATTGCTGCATTGTACAAGTTGCCAGGGGCCAGAGCTGGAGGTCTGCTGGGGCATGATTGACCCATCATCTGCTTTTAGAGGAAGTAGCCCCTGTGGTAGGGGTGACTATCTTTTGCCCAAATCACAAGTAAGTAAGTCTGTTAATCTCTTTCGTAAAGTGGATGCAACTGAAGGAAAACCCCCAAATTAATCCAACAGTGCTACCTGGTTGCTTTTTGAAGGGGGACCTTGGAGTCTTAGTGGATCCAGCATTCATTTCTTCACAGTGCTTCTCCATCTTGCTTTGAAATTCATTCACCAGCTTCTTTGCCCACTCTCCCCGAGTCTCCATGGTCTCACAGTACTTCACCCAATGCTTGCAGGAGTCTCCTGCAGAACAAACAAACAAGGTGGCTTTTGAGAGGAGGTTCTTGTGGCTTGGATCAGCACCTGACCCCTTAGCACCCTTACTCACACGTGCACCTTTTAAATGCTCTCCTCCAACTGGGACCACCACTGACATCTGGCCATGGAACCCTGCATGTGACTCCCTGTTAAACAATGCAGGCTTCCCCATAGCACAGCTGCCCATGCCTGCAAGGGTTCCAGATTGAAGAGTTTCTTTGCAGGTGCCATTTCTCCTCTGTAAGACTACCACCATTTCCACTGTGAGGGGTCCTGAGTTACACACAACTGCTGCTGGGTTCCTCCTAGGCCTCATCCCTTACACTGAAGCCCTTTCAAGCTGACCAGCCTCATATAGGAACCAGATCCACAGCTTAGGCAACGGGAAAGGTGGGGGGATTTAACCTTATGACTTTATGACAGAGAGCAAAGTGTTCCCTTTCTTGTAGCCTGGTTCCTTTTCTCCTTAGGGGTAAGAGTGCCATTCAGCCATAAAGAAGTGAATTGGGTTAGCCCTGCAAAGAGAATTCAAGTCACAAGACCTCTCTGCACAACCTTCCTCAGTCTTACCTGCCTGCTTCAGCCCACAGTCTTGTAGCAACACGTTTCCTCATAATCTCTCTTTTTATCCCCTTCACGAATGAGGAAAGAACAAACTCCCCTTACCTGTCCAGTGGAAGGGATAATAGTCAAAAGCCATTCTCCTGAAGGTGAGCTGCATTGCACCTCCCATCACCCCATGCTTTGAGGAGCCTGTGGAAAGACAGAATAAAGAACATCTGCGTATCAGCTGGGCAAGCCAAGTCCTAACTGAGGGGAATTCAGAGCAACTTTGCATAACTCCCTGAGCCGCTACTGTACCAGCATCTCACTTCGGTGTTAGGGGGCACTGTATTGCAAGCGGTACCGGTACCTTCTTTTACACGAAACGTAAAATCTTGCTCAGTAAAGGATTCCACCTCCCTTTTTACACCAGAAGATGTCAATCCTGGGGCCGCGGCTAAATTCTAATTAGAGTCATTGCTTTCTCTCTCTCTCTCTAAAATTCCCCCTGAGGTTTCAGTTGGCTATATAAAGTGGTGTTCTCCATGTGCTGTCCTGAATAGCTGGGAAAGAATTGATAAGCACTGCTGACTAGTTGCCACATTCCATTCCAGAGGTGACTGCATTTCTGTGATGCGTGAGTAATCCCTGTATATATATATATGGTACAGTTTGCAAAGCACTTTGGGATTCCATGGTATGAAAGGGCTATATAGAAGGATACCATTTTAAGGTAAGATGCAGCAGTGATTATACTTCCTTTTAGGTTTGGCAGCATCTCCCATGATCATCTAGGCCAGGAAACAGACAATGGAATGAAACTGACTAACCATTAGTGCCATCAAGAAAACTAGTGCACCGCACACAAAACTGCATAGCACCCCTGTGTCACTGGCAGTTACGGTTCTCACCACTGTAGCCAACAATATGGTAACAAAATAAAGAGGACAACGCAGCTTTGGGCTGCAAATGCTGAGGCTTTAAATCACAGGGTTTATTACCAGCCTGTTCTCTCTATATGGCTCTGATGAAAGTCCAGCTGGAATACTGTGTGTACTGCAGTTCCAGGCAATTCAGCAACAAGAAAAGGAGACAAATTGGAGCAAGGTCAGAGAAAAGCAACAATAATTATCAGAGGGCGTTGAATTATGAGGAAAGATTTATAGAAATAAATATCTAGAGCTTGGCTAAGGGACAACCAAGATTGCGGGGGACTGGAAGAGGGGCTTCTTCAACAGGGAGGGAGAGGAATCATGCAGTATGGCCCACTGGGATAAACTAGGAGGAATGGGATTAAAATCAGGAAAGGCCAATTTTAAACTGAATTATTGGGAAAGCACTCCTGGCAGAGAGATCTGCTAGACTGGGGAATGGTCTTGCAAGGAAAGTGGGGGAAACCCCATTGCCTAGCCCATTTAAAACTAGGCTAGCTAAACTACCAGAAAATAAATGGTAAGGAACAATCCTATACTGACCAAGTGAAATGAGCTATTAGACCATCTAATCTACCTCTTTGTTTGGTGACAGATTGTTCCCTATTGCGTATTCTCTAGTGCTTTGTCCAAGCCAGTGAGAGGACTTCCTCTCCTTCCCCTAGGAAGCTACACCACATATGCAAGTCTCCTGGTACTTAGGACAGTGTCACCCCCACAAAGAGTGAGCTACTGACACCAGCCACACTGTGATATGCTAACATTGAACTCAGAAGTGCAGAATTAAATGCACGTGCACACATGAAAAAGAAGTACCCCCCATGATCTGGTTTATTTCTTTCTCCTCCAGTCTCTCCCTAGTGCTGCTCTTGGTTGGGTACCTGACTCCCGGGTGTGGCTGTCATCACAGATGTGCAGGTCCAGACGGGAGATGAATAGGTGGTAGGAGGACTCTTTCATGTCATACTTCTCAAAGTACTGGCTGATGCTGCTTGCATTCAGACTGCCTCCAAATGTCTGGGACCAGGACTGGTGGGCACTAGGAGCAGGTGGTGTGGTCTAGAATACACAGGAACATGTTCTTCAGGTATCAGTACATCATCAAAGGAAAATAGGGAAGCAGATTCTAGTGCACTGGAAACAGCTGATGTTTACACCCCACAGTGAAAGAGCCTGAATAGCGTTCCCCAAATAAAAGGTCTCTGACCAGTGGTTCTAACACAGCATGTATAAGGAAAGAACCAAACGTAACTGAATAACTAGAATTTATGATTATCAATTTGATCTTGAGCTTCCGTTTCTGCAGACATAGACTTTGCAAAGCTTAAAGCTGTTGCAGGTCCATCAATTGATTTATAATCAGTGGAGGCAGCAAGGTCCAGCGGACAGGGTACCAAACAGGGAGTCAAGATATCTGTGTTCTATTCTAAGCTCTGCTGTGTGACCTTGGGAATGCTCCATGCCTCAGTTTCCTAATCTCTAAAATGGGACTAATGATGCTCACTTATCTTTGGAAAATGCTTTCCAATCTATGGATGAAAAGGGCAATATTAGCATTATTATTTAAAGTCCTCTTGGCCTTATCTCACAGCACTGTTTGCAAAAACCTTCTCTTCTGCAGTTCCTGCTATCTGGAGAAACATCCCTTTTCTCACCTCATGCTCTCTGGCTCTTTGCAAATCTCTGCTGGAAACATCTTTCATCCTTTGCCTTGTACCCTTTAATTTCACTTTCCCTCTACAGCAGTTATTTAAACATCTCTCTGTTATTTAACTTTGCTGAGTATTTTGAAAACTTCTTTTTAAAAAAACATTTGCAAAGGTGGGGGGGGGGGGGGTTCAACGGCTAACAATGGAAGGAGGGTAGGAGAAACAGCTGGTTAGAGGTTAAGAAATACAATGAGCTGTGTGTGCTGCAAACGAACAATACAAACATCTCAGAGCACTGCGAGCCCCCTCGCAGGATACTGAGAGAAAAAATGATGATCCTGAAATGGGCTGATCTGTGTTCTCCCCTGAGCACCCCGAATCATGACAATTTTTACAAGGTTGGAGTGCCCCTCATGTAGATTTTTATTTTGAGAAAGGAACTTGGAGACGGGAACTTCCTAGCAGAGGCCGAAGAGATTATTTCCAGGATATATTCATTATCTGTTATTACCAAAACAAAATCTATGGGCCCCCTGACACCTTGTGATAGTCCTGCCTCGAGCAGGGGCTCTCAAATTGTGGGTTGGGACCCAAAAGTGGGTCATGACCCCTTTTTAATGGGGTCGCCAGGGCTGCTTAGACTTGCTGAGGCCTAGAACCAAAGTTCAAGCCCCACTGCCCAGGGCCAAAGCCCGAGTCCCAACACCAATGGTCGGGGCTAAAGCTCTGGGAGGTTGGGCTCAGGCTTCGGCTTTAGCCCTGGGCGGCCGGGCTCAGGTTACAGGCCCCCTGCCTGGGGCTGAAGCCCTTGGGCTTGGCCCCCGCCCCCCCTGCGGTGGCAGGCTCAGGCTTCAGTCCCGCCACTCCTGGTGTTGTGTAGTAATTTTAGTTGGTGGAAGGGGGTCACGGTACAATGAAGTTTGAGAACCGCTGGCCTAGAGGATCACAGAATTTTCCATCTCTTTTTCCCCCAGACCGATTCTAGCCCATGACCATTTGAAAATGTTCACTGATCATTTTTGGTGGTGGGTGCAATGCCTGTAAGTCATGTTTTTAATCCCAGTGGTGACTCCATACCCATGTGTGCCCAAGCTTGCACCAGCTGAGCTTTTAGGACTTCTCCCAATGCTCACACCCATAAGGGGTGCTGACAGGACTTTTGGGAAGCTGCACAGATTACAGCTTTCCTACCTCTTCCCGTCATCAGAGAGACCACTCGGCAGCAGGCACCCATCTGTATGTGTATATGGAGAATCCATGCTGCCTTTTCCATGTCTCTTCCTTTTTCCCAGGACGCTCATGCTTAGGTGATAGCTGCTTACCAGGACAGGTTCTGGTGCCATACTCTTCCTCTGCTGGGAAGATTTCTCCATGGCTTCACTCAAGGACTCTGCATACTTCATCATGGCTTTCAGCTGAGAGTCTGTCAGCACCCAGAGCAAGTCGTCAAGGAGGAACATCAGCTTAGATGCCACCACGTTGCAATCTTTGGTCTGAGCCAACCAAAGAGAGAGAGAGCAGCAAGATTAACATAACAATTTTAACCATACACATTTATTCCTCTGGGGACTTGTGGATTGTAGCAGCTGCAAAATATGTCACTTTAGAAATCATATGAGATAAAATAGGGTAGAAGGAGGCCATTCATCTGACTGAGAGGTGTCCAGGGTACCCCAATATTATTCAGTGGGATCTGTTGTCTCAGCTGAGCACCAAGCTAGTCAAATCTGTCTCCACCTAAGGAGGCATGTGCCCAACTGCACTGAAGGAAGAGTGGAGATGCAGGAGGTTTATTCTTTCTAATCGACACTTCATCACCTCTCTCCTTCTCCTGTTTATAGTACAACTAAGTCTGGCAGTGATGTAAGCACTCAATAAAAGAGGACACAGCACACTTTTACATGACTGTGACAGAGGATTATTCACGCACTTGCCCTGCTGCATGCATTCCTGAACTAAGAAATGAGCTGTTCTGAGTACACAAGATAAGAGCTCAGCGTGTACCTCACTGAAACCACAGAGCAATACAGCATCTAGGGCTCTGCTTTTGTGGAGAAAAAGCACAAGCACTGAGAAGGGAGGGCATAGGTACCATCACCAGACACAGGAATAACTATCCCTCTCTGTGCCTCTTCTCATTTTTGAGATTCAATTGAGTACGGACATTATTCCTGATCGGGGAGATGCAATCAGGACTTTACCAGGCAAATCACTCCTGCTATCAGTGGAGATACTCACTCTTCTCTTGAGAGAAATTTGGATCCTGCCTTGATTGGTAATGAGTCTCAAAGGAGTGGTAGTGGGATCCTGATCACCATTGTCAGTGGCATCTGCCTCTATCCGAAGTGTCTGCCAAGTGAGCTCTTTAAATGTCAAAACCTACCCAGAGAGAAAGAGAGACCAGGAGACAAACAGGAAAATGCTGAGGATTTCACCAACTTCAAGACTTTAACGATAGAAACGTTTCACGGTAACAGTGCATAGGCAAGAAAAGAAACAGATATAGAAGTGAGGAAGGAAGAGACACCATCTTTCTTCTGGAATCGCAGTAATAAATGGAGGAGCTGCCCTGGGATCATATAATCCTCCCTCTACAGTGCAATCACAGCAGAGACTAGTTAAAATGTATTGATTGCAAGGGAGCTCACAGCTTCTCCAGTTTTTCATTCTCCCACTAAGGAGATGCTATGAAGAAGTGTGATGGGGACCACTGGCTATGGAAGAGTTCAGAGTGACTCCAGTTCCCAATGGATACTTTAGACTGTGGTATAGAGGTCACTGAGGTTCCTTAGAGCCATCCATACTGAGACCAAGATGTGAGAATTCAGAGAAAATGAACCAAGGCCCCAAATCTGCCAGACCCTTCAGGGACCATGGAAGAGACCTAAATGTGACACCCCCGTATGCTGCATCTGCCAATGCAGAGAGGGTCTTACCTCTCCTCTCTGAGTGTCAGTGATGCGGGTGAAACGTAGGTCACTCTGCTGCCAGTTGGGATTCACACTGTATCCCTGGAGCTGCCACAGTTCAAAAGAGGCATGGAAGGCCTTGGAGTGAATCTTGATAGTGATGGAATTGACAACAATGAACATTCCCTCCACAACCTTTTCGGCAAAGCCATACTCGCTGTAAAGAGAAGAACCCTCAAAATCATGATTCTATAAAAAGGAGCCCCCGTTCAGGCTGACCCAGTGATAACAAATGACTGTCACAAAGGAGACCTAAGGTTCAGAAGCAGCCTGGCTCCATGGAGATGGACTACCTCCAGGAGAAGTGCACGGAAGATGGAAATACCATCACCTGTGCTAATAAGGCACCCCCTATTTGATAGATTAGCCTCAGCCATGGTTACAACTGAGTGTTCAAAGCCATCGCCATGGTAGGCAGGAACAGAGGAAGAAGAGTAAATGATGGAGCAAGGGGTGGGCAAGAGGGTGTAGTGCACATGGAAGCTGAAGTTGAACTCCTGGAGTCAGCCTCTCACTCCCAAGGCCAGAGACAGAAATACTCCTGTCCCACACAACACTCCGGCAAGCACTGCCAGCTGATTCAGAAGAGACACAACTGTTAACATAGCCACGAAGGTGCATACAGCACAGTACAATGGGCAGAATGGGTTAAACCTGTTAGAGCTTCTGGGTGGGTTTGAAGTGTCATAGCTCTGTCAATGGACTTCCCAAAAAAATGACATGTCAGCCACCCAGCCAGGCACAATACAGTGCAGAGTGAACATGGGGAATGCTTTGTGAGACAGCAGAGTCTTTGGAAGGTTTCTGTGAGTGAACGTTACTTGTTTCTAGCCTGGAGGGGCAACATGAAAGCAGGAGCTGAGTTAGGACGGGGATAAAGGAGTGGTCAGGAGAGAAGCTTGGGTGGGGTGTTGGGAAATGTGATGGAGCACAGCCAGAGGAGAAGAACACAGGTGCAGGCCAGGCAGAATTTTCAGTGAAGCTTTGGAAGCAAGGAGAAGATTTAGGTCTCTGCCAAAGATGAGGGAAATCAATGCAGATGTTCAGGAAGTGGGAAAGAGAGACTTTGCCAGAGGAGCAGGAAAGGATGGGGAGGTGGGCTGCAATGAAGGAATCCTATCCACTGCTTCCTAAGGGGAGAATGGAAGCTGCAATGCAAAGGCTCTGGGGAACATGGCTTAAAGGAGCTGGGCATTCTTAAGGATCTAGTCTAGGTCAACCCTGGCCAGCTGTACAGACTTCTGCCAAACCCTGTCCCCATCTCACAGTTGAAAAGGCTGGGAGAAAACAATTCCCCTTTTTTATTGCAAGGCTCCTTCACTATTCAGAATGGACAATCAGGAGTGCCTGCCCAACACAGATAATACAGTGTCAAAAACTAACTGTAGAGTTAGGAGGTGCCAACCTTTGACCTGCAGCAAGAGCAATGGGAGACTGTCCATTGGGTGGCCGAGGCTCTTCACAGGTTCGCATCTCCACCTCCACCTTATCCAGGTACTGCAAACACAGGAAACAAGAAGTAAGCATGACATTAAGACTCGGGATGAGCATTATGGTCCTAGATTTGAAATACATAGGGGGTCACTGGAACTGCTGGGTCAAATACCAACAAGGTGGACTCCACCTTCCACCATTCTCAGGGAATTCACTGTGTGTGAGTGGGTATTTCAAATGAGACCTTAAAAACCAAGGTCCCATCTGCTCTGCATGGACACTGAAAATCTCACAGGGCGCTTTTCATAAAAGTAAGGGGGTTGGCTGAGCATCCTTGACTAAAGTATCTATCCTTCTCCCCATTTCAACTCTGCACCTGGCAGGTGCCCTCCACTCTCATGCAGCACTGCGGCTGATTCCTGTCGTACCCCTGCCTGCAGCCCCTGTGCAATCTGCTCACAGCTGTCCACGTTTCTACAGCTGGTCTGTAGCTGTGTTTGTGCAGCCTCTTCTTCCCACAGGCCCCAGAGACCCAAAACTTCCTGTCTACTCCAGGCAGGAGCACGTCTAGTGTGTGGAGCTTGGCACAGGCAGTTGGGTAGTTGCACACAATGAGGGTGAACTGCTAGGTGTGCTCATCAAGTTGGGAGATCAGAAAAAATCATTTAAAAAAGCCATGGGGGGGATTTGAAGGTGGGGTGTGGCTTCCGGTCTCTGAGCGTGGAGTTTAAAGTTGTGGCCAGAGCAGTCACTGTTACAGAGAATGGAGCATTGTGGGACAGCTGCTGGAGGACTGTTAGGGTTGATACAAGTCATACAATATCTATGCTCACACTACATTAACCTCAGTAGGTGAACCATGGTTCTATGCCATTCGGGGAGGTGGTTTTACTGTGTGACTAACAGGTGCTTATATCAGTGGGAGACAAATTTGAACATAGACACATGTACAAATAGGTCGACACAAATCGACCTAACTTTGTAGTACAGACCAGGTCTCAGAGGTTGCTGCATTTCAGTGCTAATGTACACACAGTCTCCAAAGTACTTTGAGATCCACTGAGAAAAATCTATCACTGGTTTCACATCTACTTGTAGAGAACACTTTTATTATATACTTCAGAGCAAGTTTAGCATCCTGGGGCCAGTGGAAATGTCATCTGGGCAATTCTTACCAGATCCCAGGAACTTGTACTCTTCCCTAGGGCCACCCAACAGTTGACCATAGGACAGCACAGAAACATCAGAAAAGGCCTTAGGGTACTTCTAAACTGCAAAAAAAACCCAACAATCGTAAACCCCATGGCAGCTAGTCTCAGAGCCTGGGTCAACTGAGTCAGGAGCATGGGGCTCATGCTATGGCATTAAAAATACCCCTGTAGACATTCCCTCCCTGGAGCTGGCTACGAAATCCAATGAAGGGAGTAGGTCTCAGAGTGTGGGCTCCAGCCCCCCTCACCAGGTTTCAAATCCAGGGTCCAGTCCAAGCAGAAACGTCTATACACTGCTATTTTTAGCCCTGGAGCACAAGCCCAAGTTAATTGACCCGGGCTCTGAGACTCGCTGCTGTGGGGATTTTCTTGCAGTGTAGACATACCCTTAGAGACAAAGACACTTCTATGAGACCTGGGTGGTAAAAAAAAATTCACATCTCACGTGACCTTAGAGAAGCCTCTGTGCAATGGGCTGGATTTGATCAGCAGCTGAGATGATGCATGCATCCGACGAAGTATTCACCCACAAAAGCTTATGCTCCAATATGTCTGTTAGTCTATAAGGTGCCACAGGACTCTGCCGCTTTTACAGATCCAGACTAACACGGCTACTCCTCTGATACTTGACAGCTGAGATGTTATGTCACAAAAGCTTCAACACCTCTAGCTGTAAGAACCAATTGTCCCTTTGCAGGAACAATCCCTTAGCTAAGATTTATTACAAAGAAGGAAGAAGACTAAAACAAAATATTACCAGACAAATCGGGTGCGTCTTCAGTTTCGTCCACTGGATCTGTAAAGACAGAGCTCAAGTTGCAGAAGGTTCCTCAATATGCCCAGGTTTGAACGATTTCAGGGACACCCAGTCAAGCCCCCCAGAGATCAACTCACTTAAAGTCCTGCTGTGCTTTGAGAGTTGATCACATAAAAATAGCACTGACAATACAGGTTCACTGCGTCTCACTGACTCCAGATCAAATGGGCTACCACAAACAACTGAAAAGATGTTCAAACAACCTGCTGTGTAAGCCCAGTTTGGCTTTTGTATTTCAGGCTGAGTCTTTTCCTTCTCATGCATCATCACCAGTGATATATGCTCTGCAGCCCAAATTCAGATTTCACTTTTGCATGAGCAACTCTGTTGTCTTTAATCGCTTTACAATCAATTAATTCAGGCTGTAACTGGAATTTAGTTTACAGTTCTGTAGATTATGCTCAAACCTGAATACAATCCATTTTACCCCCACTGACCTGTGTTTGCTCTGCAGTTCTAGGAGCAGCAAGAACTAATACTTGTTACTAAACTGAGCAGATCCAACTCTGAATACATACAGGAAGCAGCTGAGATGAGTAAAAGGAGGCCATTTTTACAGTCATTTGGCAGAGCAGAACCAGACTTTAACAGAAAGTCTTTTCCACATGCTAAACGCTTTTGCCTTAATTTAGTGTAACTGTGTCTAACATCAGCTGAGGTTAAACAAACAACTTCTCATTTAATGTCAACTGAAAAAAATCCATTTCCTGACCCAAAAAGCACTTGGAACAAGATTTTCAAGATGAAGAGGCCCATTCTCTGTGCACAAGTGCAGCTGTGACTGCATGTGCAACTACTGCGATTATACTAGCAAGCCAGATAATTGTGGGTGCAGAGGCTGGTAAGATGCCTAGCAAATCATTTTTCACATGCTTTTACCCAATTTGCACATTATTTCTGAAGTCTCCATTGCTTAAAATGTGACCTTTAAATAACCGTTACTGCACGGAAACTCATGGCACAAGGAGGTTTTCAAAAAATTTCAATCAGCATTTATTTACACTTTACATTCCTGTTTCAGCCCAGTTTGGAGGTTTGTGTGAACAGCCAGGGCAACCTGGGATGGCTGTTTCACTCTTTCAGCATTAAAGAATAAGTCAGGGGCAGAAGGGAGAGGGGCAGGATATGCCTCCGCTACCACAAGTTCATTTCCAGTTGAGAAAGCTGATATCCTTTATCAAAAGCCCCAGATAACATCAAATGCAGACCGACATCAAGTGGGCTGCATTGTGTTTAGAGGACACCATTAGTGCGGCATCTCAACTCACCCGGATGGAAGCCTTGTTACAGTAGACACGGGTGATAGCTAGCCAGGTGGGCAGCTCCAACACATTCTGCAGCACCTCTTCATCCAGTTCCAAGTTGGTCAGCTGCCCCTGACCTTTCAGTGTGCTCAGGTTAATTTTGTCTGGAGAGAGATTCTTAGTAAACCTGTGGAAAAGAGGAGTTAAGAGGCAATATGACAACAACTTCCAATGTGCCTGTGTCTATGGAGAGGAGGGTTATTTTGATGGTAAACACCTCCCTGTTGTTTGCAAAGCACCTCATACGCTCAGGGGACTATAGAGAGAGAAAGAGATAGAATAATACGGACACCATACCACCACACAGTGGGCAAACCATTGCATTTCTATAGTGCATTGTGTGAGCTGCCCTGCCAGTTTTGCAGCATCCAGTTAGGCCCCAAACCAACTCCCACGGACTTCAATGGCAACTGGGTCAGTTCCCTAAAGAGTCATAAGTGCATTCGTCACCTAAGTACTATGGAAATTGGCCCACTATAAATACCTCAGAGAGAGAGAGAGAGAGCAGTAGTTTGGTCCAATATTTCCTTTTCTTTTTTTATAATAAAGCGTAAGATCAGACATCCCGCCCCACAGAAAAATCTTCATTGAGCTCGAACTGAGGTTGCAAGAACATAGCCAAAACTAAAGGGGAAAAAAAATACAGTTTAAAATATAGGTGGGAAGGCAAGGTTGTTAGGTGTCACTTGGAATTTCTTGCCTTTCAGATGTTTCGATTACATAGAAGAGGGCAGAGTTAAAGCCACCCCAGAAAGCGTCTTCACCCTAGGCATCCTCCAAAGAAGCTATGACAAGTATTCTAGTATCATAGCTAGCTGACAGTTAAACCCTGGGTACCATGGCAGCTCAACAAAGAAGCTTGGTGGGTGTCTTTAAGGCCCATATAGTTTGGCATTTTAAATGTTTTAAATCAAATCAGGAGAGACAGCACTGGAAACCCAGAAATTAACGTAATTGCATTAGGGCACAAAGAGAAAATGAAACTGACTAGAAACAAATGCAACTGGACAATAGTTTCACTCCCCAAGGTAAGCGGCATGCAAAAAAATATTAAGAAACTTATAGCATCAATGGTGGAGAGAGATTAGATCAGTTTTACTGATCACTCATATTACTGTCACAGGGAAGTAAAGGATTTTAAATAAATTATTTTATCAGTCTCTTTAAATACTAGTCTCACAGCCGAACCCATTCCTGTCCCTCATTAGTGAAGCTGATTCATGCTCACCAGTGTCCCAAGCTAAGAAACAGGGATATACATGGTCAGTGAAACATCAGTGTGACTGCCCATAACATAACCCTTCACCCTGCTTTTCACAATCAACTCAGCCATGCCCTGCTTTTCTTCTGTCTACCATCTGCTGCTGATCTCTCCTGTCAAAATTTCCCCTTCAAAAAGGGTTTGCTTTTTCCAGGTCTGCTGTATGCACCCTGGTGTCTTCAAATTCCAGATACGCCACACGTTTGATGGATGAGAACAATTTGATTAAGGGCACAAAAGAGAGGTGCAAAGGATTCTGGGGCAAATCTGAAAACATCCAGCTGAACTGGAAATACCAAGGATCCTTTTGGAAGAGTACTCAGGTCAGTTAGGGCAAGCAAAGATGAGGGCAATCTCGGAGGAAGGTAATGGTGAGCTGCAAAGAACCCTGCATCAGCAGAATGAGCACAAAATTACAGCAGCATGCAGGATTCTGCTTCTTCCCAATTGGGATGGTGCAGCCAAAAACTGGGATACTTGGCAGGTCCATCTCAGTGCCTAAACAGGGAAGAAAACAAAAAGCAGCCATGCTGGATTAAGCTGTGTTAGAAATCTTGGAACAGTTCTTCCTCATGAATGAAATACACCTTTCCCATCACCCGGTTGAAGGGTTCAGAAAAGCTTCGTTCCCCACAGCAGTGATTTGCCAGGCACTTGCGCTTGGAAGAATCTGCTTTCTCTGACCCACCAGGAGTAGTTCAGGGATGCGGGGGATTCAGAAGTTTAATAACAGAAATGGAAATTTACATAAATTCCTGGGTTAGAGAGAGAATTTAGGTTACTCTGCTCCTTCACAAGGTTGCAAGATTTCTCATTCAGATTGTAAGATTGTGAATAAGGTCAATCGAGAGGAGCTTAAAGTTTCCCATGCCTTTGGTCCAGCCAGTCCCCAAATCCCATCTACACTGCAATAACCACAGTAGTATATTGAAAGGCATGGCTGTCCCTTAACACAAATAAAACATGGTTCAATCTCAGTGTAGATGAGACTGAACCATGTTTTAATTGTGTTACTGAGTCATGGGTCAGCCCCACGAAGTCCAAAGCTGTGGTGTGTTTTAGGAACATGGTACAATCCCATCTATGACAAAAGAGAAAAGTTAGGATTTGACCATGTTGTAACCAGGTCCTTCATTATGCAGCCAGCCAGCCCTGTTTGGAGGCAGAGCCTGTATAAGAAGAGGTGTTTGGCCCTGGCAGAGGGGATTATCAGACCCAGCTGGGGAAGGGTTAGGCAGTTCCTATGAAGGACTGAAAGAGCTCAGTTGAAGAGAAGGCTGGAGGAAGTAGGGCAGCTCTAGTGGCAAGGGGAGAGATGTAAGGAGAAAGGCTGCTGGGCCCCTACAGCCTGTGTTGGTCAAGGGAATAGCTTGGTTTTGTGTTAACTTACGAGTTTTGGGTTTGAAAAATAAACTGCTCTGAAAGAAGAGCTAGAACTAGACTCTGGGCACGGTGTCAATCCTTCCTGGGCTTGGGAGACAGGCCAGCAACCTACTATAGACTGGACTGACGACCAGAGAAGTTGTATTTGCCTTGCCAGTATCTCACTGCAATGTTTGACTACATGGTTTCCCTCTCTGCACTAGGGAAGCCAGTGAAGGCTGCAGCTTGCATAGCACCACAATGCCATGGGATTCAGAAAGGATGGAGTGTTTCTGCCAGATTTACTCCCTGTTTAAGCCAGAGCCATTTTACACATTCCTCCATGCTAATTCTAATTCTTCACAGCGGCGCAAGTGGTGGAAAAGAAAGGCCCCATTGTCAGCCAGAGTAGGATTAGATTCACTCGTTAGTCACACGCTGCAGTTCTCTCACTCCCCTTTCCCTGCACTGGCCTGGCTGCATGTGCTGCCCTATTGTGCAAGGCACAAAGACAGTCCTGAGAAACTGGGCCAGCATCTTGGGGATAGTGAAGGTGGGGGGCGGGGGCAGGGGGAGGAGGGGCTATTGTGCTGGTTTCATCAATCTCACTACAGGAGTGTGAGTTGAACTTGGAAACTGGCTGGGATTAGTTGCTTATCAGCCAATCTAGAATTTCCTCCAGAACAACGTATTTATCCAAGTGAACATTGTGCCAGGGCAGAATCTGAAGCGAGGAGAGAAGCAGTTATGCATTTCACTGCAGCCAAAAACTCTCCTCCTCGTAGGAGAAGCTGGGACGTGAACAGCTGTGAGCTTGCCTGCTGCTTGTATTTCCACACCATTCTCTGCAGTAATGATTTCTGCTGGGGAGGATTGCAGTATGAGACCTCTACAGACTTTAACCTGCCGTGGAAGTTCTCTCCTTTCCAGGCCTAATAAGCTAGTATATCAAATGGTTTGTCTCCCGTCACATGACAGCATCACACACCTGTCACTATCTAAGGCTCACACAGAGAAAGAGGTGACTCCTTTTCTTTTTACAGAGCGAGAGAGGCCATCCTGTTTACTTTGGACAAATATTTCCTCATTAAACCAGAGGAAACCCTTATATAAACACACATGAGAAGTTTCAGAGGGGTAGCCATGTTAGTCTGTATCAGCAAAAAACACTGAGGAGTCCTTGTGGAACCTTGGAGACTGAAAAATTTATTTGGGCATAAGCTTTCGTGGGCTATGAGAAGGGCACATGAGAAAGCAGCCAAGATCAACACAGTTCTCAATTACTATATGGCAAAATCTGGTGTGTGTAAGATTACATATTCCAGCGTGTGTGACATTCTACAGGTGACAGGTTCATTGTAGGAGCATAAACAATGATCTCACAAATCTGTTAACGAAGAGAACTAAAGATCTCAAAGAATAATGCCTATCATCTGGTTCATCACTGGGGACTGAGCCTGGGATCTCCAGAGACAAAGCATGAGCCTCTATGGCAGTGGTTCTCAAACTTTTGTACTGGTGACCCCTTTCACATAGCAAGCCTCTGAGTGCGACCCCTCTTATAAATTAAAAACACTTTAAAATATATTTAACACCATTATAAATTCTGGAGGAAAAGCAGGGTTTGGGGTGGAGGCTGACAGCTCACGAACCCCCATGTAATAACCTCGTGACCCCCTGAGGGGTCCTGACCCCCAGTTTGAGAACCCCTGCTCCATGGCTTGAGCTAACAGATCAAGTCCTCTAACTGAGAGCCGCTGCAGTGTCATATCCTCCGTGGACTGGGCAGAGAGAACAATGTATAGTACGTGCTGACCAGTAGGATGCCAAAAGCACTTTGCAGACATTAACTTGACATTGTAAGGCTAAGACAAATAGCCTCATTTTATAGATGGGGATGCTGAGGCTCAGGGAGATGCAAGGAACAGAAAACCCAGCTCTCCCGACTTCTAGTCCTTAGCATACTTCCTCTGTTGAGACATGCTGCTCTCAACCAGTACATTAATGCAGCAGTGTTGGTTGTATCAGAATATTGTAGAGACAGAACACATTTATCGGACAATCATCAGCATCTCAGCCAGAGGCAGAGCTGAAGTCTTCAAACTGACACACTGATGTAGAGAAATATTAAATAAGCTAGATGAATACAAAGCAGGTTTTTAAAACAAGTGTAGGGGCCACAAGGAGTCCTGCTGAACTGATATGAAGATGACCAGAGCCAATGCTGCAAGATTCTACGGAACAGCCCTGTTAGCAGCCAAAATGAATATGAAACTTTAATTTACAGTGCCCGTGGAAGGGGGCTTGGGGAAGACTTATGAACAAGGGAGAAACATAAACAAACAGAGAATAGGTCAGTATGTCTTTAGCCAAACCTCATACTGCCAAGTAAAGAGGGTGGAGTTTTGAAGCAGATCTAAGGCACCCTCAGCCCACTGGGTACGTCTAACATGGCAAGCAGAAACCCATGGCACCGAGACCGGGACAGCAGACATGGGCTCACGGGGCTCGTGCTACAGCATTAAATATAGCTATGTAGATATTCGGGTTTGGACTGGAGCTCGGGCTCTGAAGCTTAGGGAGTGGGTTGGGTTTCACAGCCCAAGCTGCAATGTCTACACAGCTATTTTAAGGGCGGTAGCATGAGCCTGAGTCTGTAGGCCTGAGCTCTTTTCTGTTTGCCATGTAAATGTACCCAATGAGACCAAGTGCCCTCACATAAGGTCCAGAGCAGGCCAATCGGAGAATGTAGCAAGTATGCCCCAACAAGCTGATCCCTACAACTTTATTAGCTGGAGATAGCACTTTACCTGGCACCAGAAATATCCCCATATACCATGGCCAGCTCCATGGTTCACAACCACAATAAACCTGTCAAGTGTTCAAGCAGCAAGTGAGAGGTATTATTACATCAATGTGGGTGGAAAGCAGAATGGGGCAGATGGGGGGATGTAAGTCAGTCTTCAGATTGCTGCAGCTGACAACACCTCAGGATTCCCCATGCAGCATTTAAAAAACACTGTTCCAAATATCATGCCTGTCTTTGGAGGAAAAGATTGCAGACTGCTTAAGATTAACATAAGATTACGTTATAGTAACAAACCAAAATATAACTCTGCAGTCTAGAGGAGCAGGGGCTTTCCAGTCACAACTCCTGGGTTCCATTATCAGCACCAGCACTGGGCAAATCACTTCTCTCTGCATCAGTTTGCTCATCTGTAAAACACAGTTACTACACCTACCTCACAGGACCATCTCAAGGATAAAGTGATTCTTTGCACAGGGCTTTGAGATCTTCAGATGAAATAATCTTCACATGCAGATCATCATAACCAGGGAGAAGTGTGTGTGCATTTGGGAAGGGGTTTATACAAGAGGCAGTGGTGGTCTATGGCAGTTACAGCCGCAGGGAATTCAGAACGGTGCCTAGTCTTCCCAGCAGCTTCAAAGGAAATGCTTTGATCAAAACGTCCGTGGAAGAAAGGTTCAATGACTGTGGACAGGTTTCTAAACTAAGTCTGCTGGCAGGCGCTCTCCATTCATGCTGAATGGCAGTCTGAGTTTTGGCAGCATGCATTGCAAGCTTGGATAAAAGTGAATGAAAATAGTTGGGACAGTTAAGAAAATTGACTGCATGGACTATTTCCATTTCTCTGTTTCCAAAGCTCTTTAATAGAGGACATGCAGTATTAGCCAGTACATTCAAACAACAACACTCTTTTGGGCCTGCCAGGAACAGTATCAGCAAGAGCAACTCAAACACACATTCTCTCTCTCTCTCGGTGGTGGATACCATTTCATCCTCTCAATCACCACCTTGTCAAGACAAGTCCAAATTTGATTTGTGGGGTACTGGCTAAAACTCACTACCACAGTCCCCAGTATCCACAGAAAACTTTCAAGTGGCTAGAGACTCTGATTGTCTTCTTAGCCATAGCACTAGGAAACAGGAGACATGGGATCATAGTAGCAGAGATGGATGTCTAGTTTTGTCCATGCCCCAGTGACCTATGTAAAACTGGTCCCTACAATCTATTTTCCAGTGCTTGGTCTAATCCATTTTTAACCAATTCAAGTACTGGGGCTTCCAACAAAGCCTTTGTGAGAATGAACAGATGCCACTGTTAGCAAATTTTCTCTTTCATCCCATTGCTCCTAATTATACTCCTGCAGATCATCTTAAATAATCTCTCTCCTTTCTTATCATTTACACCTCCCTGTTTTCTGAACTGTCTCTGAATCAGCAGCACGTTTTTGGTAGTCATGTGCCCAGAACTGGATGCCATATTCAAGGTATGATTTTCCCACGCCCCAATGCCAAGCCCTGAAGTGGAGGAGGAAAGAGGCCTGTTGGAGCATCTGTTTTTGACGATAAGCTAGCAGCATAAGATGACAGAGAAAACACTGCCTGTATGCTTAAAAATCCTGTTTAAGCTACAGTGGTTTACTTGGATTTGGGCTGTAAGAGCACCGTTCTTTGGGGAAAAAAGACTTCTTAGGTGGTTTCTGAACTCCTGATGTTTTAGCTTTCATTTGCTTTAGAGAGTCTTTTGTCTGGTTTTTGGCAGGGAAAAAAAAACCACAAGAGCATCAACCTTGCTCTTCCATCTTTAACTTTAAAAGGATATCAAAGGTGGGGATTTCATAAGTCAGAGAGCTAGTATCCGATTCATCTCCCTGTACATCTAGATGTCACAAACCTACTTATTGCAAGGGAGAGTTTAGCCAAAGTTGATTGCTGGCCTGAAGCTAGTCTATAGCATTAATACATTTAGAAATCAATATCCTCATTGTAACTGTCCGGCAGGTGCAACACTGTATACAATTGAGCAAATATATCCCCTGCAGGTGGGAAGGATTAGATAAAAAGTACCAGGATGGGATGTCTTAAAGCAGGGGTGGCCAATCTGAGCCTGAGAAGGAGCCAGAATTTACCAATGTACATTGCCAGAGAGCCACAGTAATACGTCAGCAGCGCCCCCGCCCCGATCAGCTCCCCAGCCCACAGCACCTCCCACCTGCCGGCAGCCTCCACCAATCAGCACCTACTCCCCCCTCTCCCCACCTACCTCAATCACCTGTTTCACATGCGCAGGAGGCTATGGGGGGGAGAAGGGAGGAGCGAGGGCATGCAAGGCTCAGGGGAAGGGGTGGAGTGGGGGCAACGCTTGGGGCAGAGCAAGGGGTTGAGCAGTGAGCACCCCCCAGCAAATTGGAAAGTTAGGATCTATAGCTCCAGCCCCGGAATCAGTGCCTAAGTAAGGAGCCACATATTAGCCTCTGAAGAGCCGCATGCGGCTCCGGAGCCACAGATTGACCACCGCTGTCTTAAAGAATAATTCTCATCTCCTTCTGCTCATCAGCTCTAGGTCCCTTCCCATTATCTTGACACTGCTGGTGCAAGAGCATTCTCCTCTGCAGGTCCTGCCATCTGAAATACACTTGTTATCTCGCTAGTCTCCTCACATCTCAATTTCTTCTCCCATTGCTATTCTGTAACTGGCACTGTACTGTAACTGTATGTAACTAGCATCTACATTTAAATATATCTCTTTCTATTAATAGTTTTGTAACTATGGGTAAATGTGAGAAATGATTAGTTATACACTGTATGACAGATGCCCCTGATTTTAATTTAGATAGCTAAAGGATAGGATAATATATTGGCAGATGTATATAATTATTACCCACAACACTTACTACTGTTACAGAATAGCAGATGGAGAAGAGATATTGAAGTGTGAACAACAGAAGGAACAGGGTAAATTTTCAGCTGAGAGCTGAAAAGAGAAGGAGAGACTGAGAGCTGCTGGGAAGCTGCTTTTGATGTTAGGAGATGCAGAAGAAAAGGCTCTTCTGTTAACAGTGGTGAGCTTATGGAAAGGGACCGAGAGTTCCTTCCTTAATTTGAAACACAAACACACACTTCTATCCGCAGACATAATAGAGAATAGTAGAAGTTAGAGATGGAGGAAATCAATTTAGTCATATCCAGTCATGCCCTGGCCAATGCGGGATTATACCCTACATAGTATATTCCCCAATGTCTTATCTAGTCACGCTTTGTGCCACACAATGGGATTTCCACACTTCTCTGGGGACACTATTTCACTATCACATCTCTCATGCATAGGACATTTCCCTCATATTAAATCTCTATCTCTAGAGCCACGAATCATACTCACTTGGCAAGAAGGCTCATCGCTGGTAGAGGAAAACATCAATGATTGTAAAACACAGACAAACTTTCCAGGAAAACAGCAGCAGAAGCTTCAGATATAATAAATACAATGAATTTGGGAGAGTGTCTCAGTGGGGAACTAAACTTAGTTTTGGAAGGAAATAAAACTGGGCCAAAGGCCAAAACTCCTTTAAAGAGGGGGAAAGCAGCAACTTGAAAGGCACTACAAATACACAGGAGGAAGAACTAACACCACAATTCAAGGGAGAGAAACCATTTTACTAACTCAGGCTTTCAGCATAACATTACAGCAATCTGTCCACTAAGAACACATGGCATCATTCAACGCAAGACTTAGAGATTTCAGGCTGAGTACAAGGGAAGGGAAATATGTTTAATTAGTATTAGATCTGCCTAATTAGTGTTAGATATCTAATGCTAATACTTACATTACTCTAGTCAGTATCACATTAACCTAATTAATCAATCTATTTAGAATTAAATGAAACCAATTAGTATCAGATCAATTAATTCTTTGGAAAATGGAAAGCACCAAGTTATTAATAACATTTATTACTTCCACAGTGATATTCATTTACAAACCATTAACTAATCCACAGCACCCCAGGCAGGCAGGCAGGCTGGCTAGTAATATTAACCCAATTCTACAGATGAGGAAAAAAAGAGAAAGGTTAAGTGACTTAAGGTCACACAGAGAGTGAGTTTCAGTGCTAGATAAATGACCCAGGAGCTCCTGGCTGCCATTCCTGTGCTTGGTGCATGCTACTCCACAAGGATAAGGACGTTACTTTTAGCATTTAATTTGGACATGTATAAGATGCTTTCAAGAAGTGTCACCTCTTCTCTATACCCCGTTCAATAGTGTAATGGATGTTGGGTTTCTTGCCTACAGTTGTGGAAGGATGGGGAAATCTCTACCCTGATTCATGATGCAGTCTCCAGTCAGAGGATTCTGCCATGATTAACTCCAGTGGGGGAAACGGAGGTCTAGGACTGTTAGTGTCTGTAATAAGTTCCAATGTGACTTTGTGCTTAGAGAGACACTCCACTCCCTCTTTTACTCACAAAAATAAAAGAAAGTTTGGGTTTCAGAGCCTTGGTTTTAGAGAGTACACAGAGATGTGTGGTGTTTTTTTTTAACAATTAACAAAATTATCCAAAGCACAGGACTTGGTGGTGATGGGAGACTTCAACTACCTAGACATCTGCTGGAAAAATAATACAGCAGGGCACAACAAGTTAATGGAATGGCCAGGAGACAACTTTTTGTTGCAGAAGGTGGAGAAATCAACTAGAGGAGAGGCTGTTCTAGATTTGATTTTGACAAATAGGGAGGAACTGGTTAAGAACTTGAAGACAGAAGGAAGCTTGGGTGAAAATGATCATGAAATGAGAGAGTTCATGATTCTAAGGAATGATTGGAGGGAAAAACGCAAAATAAAGACAATGGACTTCAAGAAGGCAGACTTTTAGCAAACTCAAAGAATTGGTAGGTAAGATCCCATGAGAAGAAAGTATAGGGGGAAAAAAAAGTTCAGGAGAGTTGGTAGTTTTTTTAAAAAACCATTATTAACGGCACAAGAGCAAACTATCCCAATGCATAGGAAAGACAGGAAGTGTGGTAGGATACCATGTTGGGTTAACGGGGAGATCTTACGACCTGAAACGCAAGAGAGTCATACAAAAAGTGGAAACTAGGTCAAATTATAAAGGATTAAAATTTTAAAAAAACAGCATAAGCATGTAGGGACAAAATTAAAAAGGCCAAGGCACAAAACAAGGTTAAACTAGCTAGGGGCATAAAGAGTAACAAGAAAACATTTTACAAGTACATTAGAAACAAGATAAAGACAAAAGACCAGGTTAGTCCATTACTCAATGAGGAGGGAAAGACAAGAACAGAAAACACAGCAATGGTCATAAATGCCTTTTTTGTTTCAGTTAGCAGTGATCAGACGACTAACATAATGAACATCTGTGGGCTCAGATCTGAAGCTAAAATAGGGAAAGAACAAGTTAAGAATTACTTAGACAAGTTAGATGTCTTCTCTGAGCCATTAGCGATTATCTCTGAGAACTCATGGAGGACAGGAGAGATCCCAGAGGACTGGAAAAGGGCAAATATAGTACCTATCTATAAAAAGGGGAAGAGGAACAACCCAGGCAATTATACATCAGTCAGCTTAAACTTTGGTACCTGGAAAGATAATGGAGCAAATAATCAACCAACCAACTTGTAAGCACCTCGAAATAATATGGTAATAAGTAACAGTCCACATGGATTTGTCAAGAACAAATCATGTCAAACCAACCTAATATCCTTCTTTGATATGGTAACAAGCCCTGTGGATAAGGGGGAAAGCAGTAGATGTGATATCTCGACTTTAGGAAGGCTTTTGCTACTGGCTCACATGACCTTCTCATAAACAAAATAGGGAAATATAGCCTAAACAAGCCAACTATAAGATGGGTGCACAACTGGTTGGAAAAACATACTCAGAGTAGTTATCAATGGTTCACAATCAAGCTGGAAGGACATATTGAGTGGGATCTTGCAGGGATCTCTCCTAAGTCCTGTTCAAGCCAATATCTTCATAAATGAGTTGAACAATGGCATAGAGAACACACTTATAAAGTTTGCGGATGAATACCAAACTGGGAGGGATTGCAAGCACTTTGGAGAACAGGATTAGAATTCATAATTAACTTGACAAACTGGAGAAATGGTCTGCAATAAATAGGATGAAATTCATCTAGGATAAATTCAAAGTACTACACTTAGGAAGGAACAATCAATTGTACAAATACAAAAGGGAAATGACTGCCTAGAGATGAGTACAGCGTAAAAAGATCTGGGGGTTATAATGGATCACAAACTAAATGAGAGTCAAAAACGTAATACTGTTGCAAAACAATCACATTTCATTCTACGATGTATTAGCAGGAATGTTGTGAGCAAGACACAAGAAGTAATTCTTCCACTCTCCTCGACACAGATAAGGCCTCAACTGGAGTGTTGTGTCCAGTTCTGGGTACCGCACTTCGGGAAAGCTGTGGACAAACTGGAGAAAGTCCAGAGAAGAGCTACAAAAATGATTAAAGGTCTAGAAAACAGGACCTACGAAGGAAGACTGAAAAAACTAGGTTTGTTTAGTCTGGAGAAAGATGACCGGGGGGGGGGCGGTGGCATGATAACAGTTTTCAAATATATAAAAGGTTGTTATAAAGAGTAAGGTGACAAATTGTTCTCCTTAATCAAAGAGGACAGGACAAGAAGCAATGGGCTTAAATTGCAGCAAGGGAATGTGACATTCTGTACCTTGTGGGAGTGCCCTGTAAACCCCATATTCCTCCTTTATATATAATTGTGATCTTGAATGCAAAGCATGCCATGTAAGATATCAGGGGAAAGGTTATGATGTGGTGAAAGTCACTCTTCTATCTAAATATGTATATCATTGGTGCATATGAAGTTATGAGATTGTGTTGTATGATTGTCAGTTAAACATGCTGTACGTTGGGGAATTAGCCAGATATTAGCTCCCCTGAGACAACAGCAAGGAAAGCAACCAATCCCCAGGCGGGTGTAAAACCACCTTCAATAACTATTGTCCACCAAGGGAGTTAAAATTGAATGACTCACCTGCATAAGGCTACACCAGGAGAATTAGACCACCACCAGACACGCCTGGACTTGTGTTCTCCACGCACACAGACTAAGGGTATAAAACAGAACACAGTGGCCCCATACTGGGCCTTCCGCTGCACCCCCTACCTACGCAGCAAGCGACAAGGATGCTCAGAAGACTGAAGATTCCAACAGAGGAGACTGTCCCAGGTTTCAAGGGTGAAACCTGTGTAATTTCCAGTGCGTGAGAAAAACTGCTTAATCTAGATGTTGCCCAGTCTAACAGGTTGAGAGTTAAGACTGTGTGCTTATATTTTATTTTATTTTGGTAACTAACTCTGACTTTTTGCCTATCACTTAAAATCTATCTTTTGTAGTCAAGAAATTTGTGTAACTGTTTACCGGTGAGTTTACCTGAAGTGTTTGGTAAATTTGCTCAGGTTTACAAAGGCTGGTGTATATCCACTTTCCACTGATGAAGTGGTGAACCAATTAATAAATCTGCCTTGCTCAAGAAAGGGTCTTGAGCAGTGCAAGACAGGATAACCCTGGGGTACAAGGCTGGGAGCTGGGGATTTGGCTCTGGGAGCATTCAGGCAATCTAGCTGGGTGTGGGGCTCCATATGCTGTTGTGCTGAGCAATCACAGCACCTGGAGGCATTTGCTGCTTGTCACTGGCAAAGCACTGAGAGAGACAGCCTAGACAGGAGAGTTAAGGGGGCACAGCAGTCCCACGGTCCCAGGCTGCACCTCAGGGATCCTGTCACACGGAGATTTAGCTTAGACATTCGGAAAAACTTCTTAACTGTAAGATAGTTAAGCACTGGAACAAATTACCTAGAGAGTTTTGGAATCTCCATTACTGGAAGTTTTCAAGAATAGGTTAGACAAATACATAGCAGGGATGGTCTAGATAATACTTAGTCCTGTCTCAGTGCAGAGGACTGGACTAGATAACCTATTAAGGTACCTTCAAATCCTATATTTTTATGATTTCTGTGGTTACACTAGACAGATTGTTTTGGCTCTTAGGTCACAGCAGGGAGCTAGGTGATGCAGTAAGTAAACATGCTCCCTTTTCATCTGCCTACACATCTGACTAGTAGCTTGCACAGAAAAGCTATACCAGCCTAAGGTACGGTGTGAATCCGAATCACTACAGTAATACTGCTAAAACTCCCTTGGTGGGCACACTTTCTGGTTTAAGAATGCCTCTTTGTTTAGCTTATGTCTCTTTGGAAGGGGTTAAATTAAACCAGAAAAAATAAGCAAAGAAAAATCCTCAAACAGGAACAGGCGTGTCCACCCAGGGAATTATACCGGTATAATTACATTGGTGTAACCTCACCAGTATAACTGGTAAAACTTTCTATGTAGACAAGCTCTTAGGTCACAGTGCAGCAAACTTGGTGGCTTACCCTGGTTTATCCACAGCTGATGGTCTCTGCTCAGCATTCAGCACTGGATTAGCAGGTGCATTGCAGTGGGGCAGGCTTACAGTACACTGACAAATCTGTGTGAAGGTTGCTTTCACACCATACCTGCCTACACCACAATTGGCTCTTGGTTATCAGGGCTATCAGTCTCTTTGTTCCATGGGCACCAAATTCATCTAACTTAAATAAAAGCCTAGACACTAAACTCTCCAAGGCAAATTATTCAGCTTCACCTGCGTTGTGGAATGTTCGCCTATCTTGCCCAAATCCATTCAGCAGTCAGTTCTCTGAACTCAAGGAATATCACTAGTGTTATTCTCTGCTGTGACTGTTGGACTGCAAGATGACTACTAAAACCAAAAGAAATTGAAAATCCAGTTCAAAGTTTAACCTACGAAAGAAATCTTGGTTTTCAAACACGCTGGAGAGAAGACAGAACCGTTGTACAGGGTAACCTGGTATGTTCACCTATCACAGAGTGTGTCTCCCCCACACATACATCCATTCACTTAGTCCCTTTTAGACCACCTCTCCTTCTGGGTAGGAACAATTAATCAGGGCCATGTATGCTGGAACTTTATGGAGGCTCCAGATCAAGCACAGTCTGTACAAAACACAGAGCAAACTCCTATCTCACCAGAAGGAGACTTGTGCAACAGGCCACAAATTAATCTGAAAAAAGAGGGAGTCTTGTCGGGGCTGACACATGCACTTAAGGAGCTGTTTTACTATTTTGAGTCCCTCAGTTGGAAGCTCGACAGTCTTTAAATGCCAACCACTCCATGTTCTGAAGTTTGGAATGCAAAGCGTGTTCAGCTGCCAGGGTACTTCCCAAGACTAAACCACAAGCAAATAATAGCACAAGCGAAGACAACTAGAAAGCAGGGCATAAGCTGGGGAATTTTACACCATCTTTTTTCCTTCGTGGTAGTTGGTAGCCCCTCCTCTAAGGTTTTGAGCAACTCTTTATTTTGCAATCTGATTCCCCTTGCAATTTATGTCCAGCCACTGGAAATTAAAGGCTATTGTGTAATTTAGATTCAATACAATGGTTGTGTGGGAAGTGAGGGCAGAAGAACAAGTCCAGGCGAAATACTACAAGAGCAGGGAATGGGAATCAGGATTACTGAATTCCATCCTAGCTCTGTGACTTTGAACAACTTCCCTCACCTCATGGTTACTTTGTTTTCTCATCTGTAAAATAGGGACAGTACCTATCACACAAGGAGGCTGGTAGGCTTATAGTTAGTCACTGTTAGTAAAGCACTATTGTGCATGGGTGCATATATACACACCATACATTCGTCCAATATAATGTATGGAGTATGTGGTAAATGCCAAGTATTAATACAATCATACAAATGGTTGGTAAATATGAATTATTTGGAGGGAAAATAAGCAGGGGTACAGGAAACGTTCGTGACTTGTACAAAGCCACACTATAAGTCAGTGTCAGAACTGGGAACTGAACCCAGGAGTTCCTGCCTCCTACATTGTAGAAGTCCAAATTATTCTCTCTCACAATAAGTCTCCTTCTAACTTGCCAGACAGAATGCACATTCCTCTACACAGCTTTGTGATCTAGGTGAAAGTGGTTTGAGCCTATCAAGAGCCAAGCTGTAGCTACCTGCTTTGCAGAACTGTCAGTTTTGTTCTTTTGATGAACTACCGTGCAGTACATTTCTGATTTTAAAGATAACTTTATAGGGAAAAAAGCAGGTCCTGTCATGTGTGCACACACTTCCCCACCCACTGACCACAAGGAAGCAGTAGCTAGCTGTTACTTTTCCCAGCATGTGATCTGGGGTCTGTATTTGCAAGAAGAATTAATCAATACATGCAAAAAACAAAAAACAGGACTCAAAGCCACCAAGGCTGTAACAGAAGAAGTAGTTACCAAAGCATTTCCCTAAAGCTCTGCATCCACAGTCCTGCATGTGTTGCAGGAAAGGGGTATGCGGAAATTTAAGAGACTGAAGCCTATAAACTAGTGGTTTTCAAACTGAGGTCCGCAGCTCATCAGTTACCTTGACAGCTCTTCCTTCAGAATGAAGTATTACTAGAATCAATGTGACAGTCTATTGGGGAGTGGAGGATTGAAATATATGGTTTACAGGAGTCCCTCTCTTATGGAAAGGACTGAAGAGACCCTTGCTTTGAACTGTTTTCACCCTGTACCTGAAAATATTTCTAAGTCTATATTCGGAGCAATATATGAATGTTAATGAGTTAAGTCTCTCATCGTTAGGATGAGGCAAGTAAGTATTATTCCTATTATACACCTGGGGAAACTGAGGCAGAGAGCTGAAGTGACTTTCCCCAAACCATACAGCTGATCATTTTGGGCTGGATTTACCAGACATCATCTCCTTAACTCCCTGAAAAGAAAAGAGGCATTATTCCCATCTGTCAGTTAGATAAATAACACAAGACCAGCCTTCTTGAGAGACCATCCATTGCCCTGCATCCTTGTCACAGCATTAAAGTCAGCAGGTGCAGAACTGCTGATCATCTTGAGGTATTGTCTCAAGGGGACAGGAAGCAGGGGCTTTTGCAACAAAAGCTAGGGATTCTGGAGTTCTCTGCTACTTTATAGAGACCGATACATTTCAAAGAGAAGACTCCAAACATTTGCGTCTCCACTTCCATTCTCTGTCATGGGGTGGATGCAGACTGTTTCAGGATGGGCTGCAGAATTTATTTTTGATTTTCCATTAGCTTCTGCTTCAAGATTTATTGCTCAGGCCATGTTTCTTTTGATTGTAAAGCATGTGTTCTGTTTCATTTGGGGGCACAAGGCACCTTACCAGCTGGTTCAGGAGCACAGCACGTTGAAAAAGCAATAACGTGATGCTTTTGCAGAAGGGAAACTTCCATTCCACTAATGGTTTATCATCAATTTTTAAACTGCTGGAAGCTGTGTGGTTTTACACACTTCCCCTCAGCTGTAACAGTTATTTTAGGCAAGTTGTGGTCCCGAACTTTATGAGGAACTGTAAATCCCTCAGATACTGTGCACAGTGCACATAAGGGGCATAGGCTTTCTGACACTGGCCACCTGAGGGCCTCAACCTTGACTTAAGATGAACCATTTCTAGGAATGGGAGGGGAGTTCAGTCTACGTGGTCCATTCAGTCATCAGTCTCTCTGCTGGGACTATCAAAAAGAGAGACACAATGCCAAAAGTGATCAATTTTGAGGTATGGATACCCATTCATTTATAAGTGGACCGAGTCTCCAGAGTTCCTTTCACATAGAGCATTGCATGATAACGACACAATGGTAAGGACTTTCAATCACTACTCAACTGGATTGGTTTCAAGCAGGTTTAGAGAGGTGAAAGGCTGTATAAGTCCCACTACCAATTCTCTGCAGCAGAAGTCCTGCTTTCTTTTAGTCTGTTGCTGCCCAGCTGCCTTGTGGCAGGTAGCAAAAGTCCATATGGAAATAGCTCTCCTACAAACAGCTAGTAAAGGAAAAAGACATTTCAATATCTGCAGGTTAGACCAACGGCAGAATGCAGTTTCATCTCTGTGCAATTTGAAATCTAGCTCAATCCAGTCAGAGGTGCTGTTCTGGTGAGCACCTTCAATTACTTCAAGGGGCCAAATAAGATGACCAGTATCAGACCATTCCAAGGATTGTGATCCATTAAACTAAAGCAGTGCATTTCCAGTTAGCTTAAAGCATGAGCAGAGGGGGGAAAAAAGATACTAAAAGAAATTAAAAGGGTTATAAGGTGAACAAATAACATCTTGCATTTACATTGCACCTCTTAGCCTCAAGAACCCCAAAGCACTTTACCAACCACACGTGCAGTAGTCACTTCAACCACCACCAAAAGGCAACCACCCGAGGGTGGCATGCAGCAGTTGCTTACAAGCACACAGCAAAAGTGCATAACAGATTAGGACAAGAAGTGAAAAATCACATATGCAAGTAAACCTACTGGGGAATTTAGAAGGGCAGATGGTAATTTCCAGAGTTAAGCATTTAGCCAGGAAAATGGGGGTATTGATGAAAATAGGAAGTGCGTACAACTGTAGGATTTTCTCCATTCCACGCATGACTCAGAGATCATCAGGCCAGCAGGGACCACTATAATCATCTACTCTAACCTCCTGCCTAATACAAGCCGAACAACCTCCCCCAGTAATTCCTGATGGAGGCAACATCCCACTTTCCTGACTTACACATTGCTCTACTCCCTCTCTCAGTGCTTTCTAAGAAACGATAAGTCTCCTTAGGCAAAGGGGTCTTCCTGACACCATTGCCATCTGGGCCTCTGAGTGAAGCTTGAAACACTATGTAGCAAGATGTTGACCTAGTGCAAGGAGAGTAACTGAGCAAGGAGGCATTCTAGTATCATATATGTAACATGGGGGTGAGGGCCAGATGGATTCTGGACATCTGCATGGCCAGACATTAACTCCTCCCTGAGTCCAGCTGAAGAGCCCGATATGTGTTTTATTGGAGAATAAGTGTGGTCTAGTGGTCAGAGAGCCAGACTGGAAGGAGGTGATCTGGGTTTTGTTACTAGTTCAAATATAGATACATTACCCCCTTTGGTTGATTCCTTGTGTGTAAAAATAAGAGTAATAAAACTCATCCACCTCATGGGATGAGGAGGATGCATTCATCAATCCTGGTAAAATGCTTTGGCATCCCTAGGTAGAAGATGCTAAATAAGTCTTCCAAATGAGTCTGTGAAATGCTTACTGGTCACATGAAGCTGACTTCTCATTTCCAGCTGCTAAATTGCATTAAAAGATAAAGATATGTTAAATGCTTTCCTGATATTGCTTTTCCACATAGGCTATTGCTGTAATTGCCACTGGGATGTTATGTGATTGCCAACAAAATGGGAGGTGAGTCAACACAATTTTGACAGGAGGATGGGAGGGAGGGAACATGGCCTGCACAACTGTGAATGGGAGTGGAGTGTCCATGAGACCATATTCAGATGTAGCCCACCACATCAAAGACTTTGGAAACCCTATGCTTGAGAAATGTGAAGTATCAAAAGTTTGCAATACCACCTTAAATTTGACCTGCCACTGGTATTAATTTCCATACATGTAATAATAATTGGTTTTCAGAATCGTTTGCCAAAATTTTTGAAAAATTCCTCTGCTTCTAAAAGATTTACACAAACAGACCCATACTGCAGAAAGGAAGCTTTAATATTAGGCTATGTAAGACACAATTCTGTCAAAATCTCTATCTTTTCCTATCCCTACTATCAACTGTATGGACAATGTGATAAAACTTGTAGAGCAATCAGTGAAACTAACTATGCACCCTTACACCCACCAGTCACAAATGCTGACAATTAGGCTTCAACCTCTGTCACGCTGGTTGCACAGCAGAACCCCAGCGTTACGAAAACCAGAGTTATGAACTGTCAAACACACATCTCATTTGGAACCAGAAGTGCGCAATCAGGCAGCAGCAGAGACCCCAGAAAAAGCCCCAATACAGTACAATACTGTGTTAAACAAACTACTAAAAAAATAAAGGGAAAGTTTTTAAAAAAAAAGTTGACAAGGTAAGGAAACTGTTTCTGTGCTTGTTTAAATTAAGATGGTTAAAAGCAGCATTTTTATTCTGCATAGAAAAGTTTCAAAGCTGTATTAAGTTAATGTTCTGTTGTAAACTTTTGAAAGAATAATAACGTTTTGTTCAGAGTTACAAACAACCTCCATTTCTAAGGTGTTCGCAACTCTGAGATTTTACTGTATTCTCCAAAGACGTCCCTTTCATCCAGGAATCTTCAAATCCATGGAAAGGAATAACGCTGAACACAAGCTGATTGTGGGTGAGGAATTCCAACAGAAGACATCTAAGAGTAGATTAATTTCTCCTTGTCATCAGATTGCCACATTCCCCTCTGGGTTCCCATGACTCCAGTTGTTCTCAGTCTCACTCTGTATCACAGACTTGCCTTTCAGGAGAAGGCACGGTCCATTAAAACCTCCAAACCAAGGCCCATACCAGTGTTCCCATACCAGTGTTCCAATTGAACCGGTGGGGTTGTATGAGTGAAATAACCAAATGTGAAGTATGTGGGGTAAAAATGCCCATGAGCACAAAAGAACTGTGCCTTGGCACTTTCTATGAGATCTGAGACAAGGGTCTTTGTCAGAGTCAGTCCCAGTCCCTTGCCTGATCACAAGTATGGTGGGTTCAGCAGAGACAAGAAAAGTGACAGCATAATGCAATCATGTGTGTTCATATCACCCCCATCTGTAACGACTAAGGCCAGCTGCCTAGGCCACTTGGTGCCACAATAAACAGCACCATTCCATCATCACATAAACTGCAAGGAGAAGCTAATTCAGTTCTCCACAGAGTTGTTCTCTCTGCTGTCTCTGCGATGGTGCCAATTTTCCCACTATTCTCACCACAGTCAATTTTAGCACTGGCTTCTCCCACTTTCCACAGACAACTGAAGCTTCTCCATAACTCCTGCCCAACCTACACCAGTGCTCCTCTCCTCCTACACATCCCACCCTGTTCCCAAGACACCACCCCAGCTTTTCTGCTGACTGCTCCCTTTGTTCCTTCACCCACTCCTGACTCAATCAATGCCTTCTTTCACACCGCCCCTCCTGGCTTGAAATGGGTAAAGCTTGCCAGCCCCCCTCTTTGCCTCCTCAGAAACCACATAAAACCTACCATAACCTGTGAAATAGTGATTACACATCCCATTTTGCATCACACCCACTCATGCCATTACAGTAAGTTATTTGGCACAGGGACCCTTAACTATTGGGCAAAGATTACCCAGCACCCTATATACTCATGTATGGTTTTAAGTGTGTAATAAAATGAAGCTTTAGGAAACTTTTGTTAAATCTAAGGGCAGGTCTACACTATTGCTTAAGTCAGTCTAATTATTTCACTCAGGAGTGTGAAAAAGAAACCCCCCAGCGACGCAACCTACCTAAGTTCTGTCCACACTGGTGCTACGTCGGCGGGAGAGTGTCTCCTGCCGACATAGCTTCCGCCTCTCATGCAGGTGGAGTAATTATGCCAACGGGAGTACGTTCTCCCATCGGCATAGAGCGTCTTCACCTGACGCGGTGCAGCTGTGCCAATGTTGCGCTTCTAGTGTAGACCTGCCCTAAGAGTGGACAGAAATTTTCCCCATGTAATTCAACAAAAATAAACTTCACCCCTGCCGTGTAGTGAACCCAAACAGTACAACAGGAGTGCAACCGTAACCAAATCTCGTCACTACCCTGTGCCTCAGTTTCCCCATTTGTGGAACGGAGAGGATAATACTGAGCTACCTTTACAAAGCAAAGATCAAGCACTTGGCTTCAGTTATATGAGTGCTAAGTATTACTAGTGCATTCAAATGATATTAGTCTGGTTTCACTGTCCAAGCTGAGTGAAATGGAAAACATTAAAGGGATCACTCTTTAGACTCAAAACACAGGGTGTGTCAAAAAAAAAAAGATTTTATAAAGGCTAAGATCAAGAGATGTGTTTCCATTAATGATTACAAATTACTAAATTAAAAAAGTATTTTATTGTGTATGCACCTAAGGAGCCCAAACAGGGATTAGATCCAAGGCACTATACAAATACACAGACAATCCCTGCCTCAGAAAGCTCACAATCTCGGACCTTTGATTCCGATATAAACATTCTCCCACAGTGTTTGCAACCCAACCATAGCAGCCCCTGACCAATGCAAGAGAACTAGACAGTGAAACCAACTATTTTCCTTCTGCAAGCTAAAAATAGTGCAAGAAGATAAACAGCACCGATGGTGAAAAAGACATTCAAGATTTTAGATGCTTTCCATTTTAGGAATGGAATGGAAAGTAATGTGTTAAAAAAAACCCCACAACATGAATCAAGTTTTTTTTAAGATGTATTCTGAGGCCAGTGCCCCATCATCCACATCAAAACTCACCTTTGCAGAAGATCTCTGCAAAGTGATAATCATTATTCCACTGCAAGTGTATGTGTTTCATTTCTTCTGAATAAAAGCTACCAAACAATTTGATACAATATAACTGTCCTTTGGATTTCCCTGACCTTGGAGTCTCAGTTTTCCCTTCCTTGTGAATTCCCAGACACAGAGATAACACACACACACAACTTTAATTGAGGAGGCTGCAAAAGAAACAAGGAATTATTTCAAATTAAAATTGAAAACAGAAAATAAAGAGAGCTTAATGATTCAGTAGAAAGCTTCTCTTGAGCACACACACAGTTAGAAGAGAGACCCACATGAATAAAGAGTTGGGTTATTTTATGTGAAAGAAAACTGTAGTAGCAATATTAGAAATGCAGATTATAATAGTGATGTTGCTTTTCTACAGCAGCTTTAAACTGTGAAGGCTCAAAGCACATTAAATCTCTCAATCCCTGTGTAAATTACAAAAACCCATTTTATAGGTAGTGACTCAGGCCTCAGTCCTGCAAGCTATTCAGTTCACTTGGACAGAGCCCCAATGAAGCGAACAGCATGAAGAATTGGAGCTTGACTGACTAGTCCAAAACAACACCCCAAGCCAGTAACAATACCAGGAGTAGAACCCAGAAATCCTCCTGACTCCAAGATCACTGCTCACACCATTAGCCCATAGTCCAGGCACTGCAACAAAGGACTGGAAAAAGGCAAAACCGAGGACTGTAAAATAACTAGATTAGGAGGAGAACGAGGTGGGGGGAGGGGAGTTCATGAGCAAAAAAGGTCACTAAAAAGGGGTTTCGGCAGTGCACAGTAAAAAGGGCAAGCGGCAAGAATGAGACAAAAGATTAAGGGGCCCACAAATAGCAGTGAGGAAAGGTTACATGCACAAAGCAAATGACAGCATTATGTATTGGCAGAAAATGTGTCATTTAATCATGGAGGCTAGTGAGACACAGAGAACACATTAGCTTTATTAAGGTCTCCATTACTAACTGGTCCAGTGTACTCTTGTGCACTTTTCCCAATTATGAATGGGTCAGCGCCTCCTGACAAGAACGCTGAATCCAAAGTGCACACAACATGCTGGTTTGGGGTAGGGGAAGGTGGGAAGCTTGGAAGTTGTGTGCTGTCAGGACTAGCAGAAAATCATTTAAATTAATGAATTTAAGAAGTCTACTAGCAGGCTGTGTTACATTTTTGTTGGTACAAAGGTGGAGGGGAGATCAACTAGTGACTCACAGAACAGTCTTAAACAGATGCTTTACAGATGCTCATTTAATGTTTGCAGAGGTTCTTTCCAGGTCCCAGAAATGCTAAGATTTTACCTTCAGTCTAAAAATATACAAAGTCTGCCAACCTCAGTGTACCTAAGCTGTTCATGGTGGAAAACAGGGCAGAGAGACTACTCCTTGGGTCCCTTCTAGCTCTGCCACTGACATTACGTAGCCTTGGGTAAGTCACTTTGTCTCTGTTTCCCCACCTGTAAAATGAGGATAAATGCTTGCCCATGTTTATGCTTTAAGAGCTTTAGGTGAAAGGTGCCATGTAATATTTTGCCTTCATCCACTTCATGCAAGTTTCCCAAGCCTCATACCAACCCCTTTGAAGTGACCTCGTTTTAGAGCTGAAGTGGTTTGCCCAAGGTCCCACACAGCTAGTAATAATACCTAGCGCTCAGATAGCAATTATCGCCCTAGATCACAAAGCACTTGTCAAAGGAAGTCAATATTCTCCCATTTTAGAGATAGGGAAACTGAGGCACGGATAAGTGATTTGCCCAAGGTCACCCAGCAGGTCAGTGGGAAACCCAGGAACAGAGGTCCTATGCATTAACCACTAGATATTGCTTCCTCTTAATATAAGTTTGATGTATTACTAGAGACATTAATATAAAACCTCAACTCACTCAGTGTTTTGTCAATCTATCACGACTGTGTGCAATATTCTGCTCCTGTCTCCCCTGGATTCACTTACCATAACTCCCCCACCTCATTACCACTTATCCCTACTCTTTCTTTCCATTAATTTCTTAGCCTTTTTACTCACATATTCACTACCTATCAGTTTCACTTACTCAAACCTCTTACTTAAAAAGCTTCCCCACATCCCCTTTCACATCTTAGGGTTACCAAATCCAAAAGTACCAAGGAAAACCCAAATTAATTTAACATCTCCTCAGTTAGGCCTCTATGCTTTACTTTAACACAAATAGGACTGAACTAACTAGACTGAGGGAGGCAATCATTGGAAAGCAGGCCAGAGGGACATCTATGAATGATCTTTCATTCCTTCCATTTCACCTTCTCTGAGAGCAGCACTGATGCCTGGAGAAACTCATTAACTTTCCATTCACTCCCACTAAATCGTTTCTAACCTGCCAGCCAACCCTGTGCTACAGGAAGACACACACATACAGAGAGAGAGAGAGAAGGGTTGGTAGGATGAATGGGAAAAGCTGAGGAGGAAACAGTGGTATCAGCCCCAGAATCTGTCCTTGTGCCGATATATGGGAGGGTGGGAAGAACTGCTGGGAAGGCAGGGGAATGGGAAAAGGAGGGGAGCAGGACAGAGGTAGTATCCTCTCTCATCTGAACAGAATCTATTCCTGAGCCAGTGGCAGAATCACTGATGGGACAGGAGCACTTTGGTGAGGCAATCACAGCAGCAGGGAGGCTGGGAGGCCCTCTTACCTATGTCGGGGTGTCAATACCAAGCCGCAAGGAATGAACAGGGAGAAAAGGAGAGACATGGGGCAGGGTAGGAAGCACGGGGGAGAAGAGGAGCAAGACAAGGAAAAACAAGATAGTTGGGAGACTCTGGTGACACCCCCTTTACCTGGTCAGGTGCTTCAGAGCATGCTCCCGCCACAGACCCCCCTCCTACCTGAGGGCAGCTACTGCAGGAGATGGGGGTGAAAGAGGGGCTAGGGGAGATTGGGGGGGGAGACAGGTGAGGAACACTCATCACCCCACTTGTTCCCAAGGCAGGAGGGGAGCCTTCCCCCCTTCCCTATTACCCCTAGTGGCGGGCAGCCTGACCCCGCACTTCTCGGGGAGGGAGGGTGCCGGTGGGGCAGGGGGAGAAAGGGTTGGCTATGGGCATAGAGGCCCAGGAGGGACGGGGGGGGTGTCCCCCACAATGAGAGCAGAGTCTTCGGGGCGGGGGGGGGGGGACGCGTAGCACTGAGGGGCGGGGTCTCGGGGTCTGTGAAGGGTCCTTGGGGTAGCGAGCTGGGAGGCACCCCCTAAATGTGGGCAAGGTCTTGGGGGGGCAGGGCTGGGGGCGGGTCTCCGCGGTGTGCGGGGGGCACGTAGGGTCCCCGCGGTGTGCGGGGAGGGGGGCAGGGCAGGTCGGTGTCTCACCTGGACAGGTGTTTCAGGATCTGCTTCTTGATGATGCCGGCCATACCGGGTCCGGGCGGGGGGCGGCTCCTGCCGCTCGGCGCGCGGGGACCCCAGCCCCTCACCCGTTGCCGCCCGCGGAGCCGGCTCCTGCCATCTCCCTGACAGCCCTCCCCGACTCCGCCAGCATCCCGGCTAGCACCGCGGCGGCCCGCTGAGCGCCGTCTCTAGCGCCACCTACCAGCGAGAGGGCGAGGGAGCGCACAGCCAAGCAGCAGCGCCCTCTGCCGGTCCGAGGAGGCGAGCCCAGCTGCGTTTGTCCCTCTCCCAGCCAGTAACACGCCCCCCACCCTCCCCTGCACGGACACCCATAAGGACCCCACCCTGCAGCGTGCACCTAGAACTACCTCAGGACCAACGCCAGGTGGCAGCACCCACCACCCACCTACCTGGCTCCCCCCCACAGGTGGCCCACTGCCCCCAGGTGTGTGGGGAGGGGGGCCCTCACCCCACCCCTGCCATGGTCTCATCAACTGCACTCGCCCGCGGCTCCACCAACCAAGACAAGCATGCTGCCCCTCCTACACCCTTAAGACTGTAACCCACCCTCCCAGGGCTCCACATAATCATAAACATAATTACCCTGTCTTGTCCACACCTCTGAACAGAGCCTTTTCCAAAGCATGGAAGGTGAAGAATTATTTCCCTCTCTACTCTCCCTAGGACACACAGTGGGGCACTGGCAAAAGTTAGGCTAGTCCATGTTAAGAAGTTTTGCTAAAATAGCAATGTGAGTTAGGGGGTGATTCCTCCCTAGCAACATTTCTATATCAGCAAAAGCCCTAACGTACACAGTTATACTGGACAAACCAAAAAAGGGGGTGTGCGCTTTTTTGGCAGTACAGCTTACTTGGTTGGGGGAACAAGCAAGCACGCTTTTGCAGGTATAAGCTGCATCTGCACTTGAAGAGTTTGTCATCTCATTTACTCTCCACCCAGTACCTATATACATCACACAGCAGTAAGTTTGGCTACTCAGAGAGCAAGCAGCAGTTTTTTTGCCAGAGGCTTAACACCAGACTAGCAGGAGCATCACTGGTAAAGTAGCAGAAGATCAGCTTGCATGGTTTCTGATTCTCCGCTATGACAGGATTAGGGCATGAACATTAGAGGAGCTACATTTACCTCTGTAAAAACAAAGCAGAGGATCACATGAGCTACTATGCTATAAAGAAATGTCCTACCTCAGTTGCTTTCTAGTCCCTGCCTTTGTCTCTATTACAGCATTTATCACTCATATTTTTGGACCAATCTCAGATTCTTATTGGCAGAAAATCTTCCACTTAGTCTCACACCTCCTCTCTACCCAGATCATTTCCAGAGACATTTTCAGGCAAGCAAATACTTTAACTCTAAAGGGGTCATGGGACAAGTTAAAAAAAAAAACAACATTTAACAAATAACTTCACCTGTTACTTGTGTCGGGCAAGACTGAAATGGAAAAAAAAATAGTTTAATTTAATTTCTTCTTTGATGCTTTTTTTACTTTTGGATTCCACTCAAATTGGACAGCAAAAACAGATTAGACAGTTTCACTCTGCAGTTCCATACACCCATACAAAAACTACAACAGATGGATTGTAAATACAAGAAGCCAATGTGATGTGTATGTTCTGTTTTAAGTGACTCAGTGAAATGTTGCAACAACAACAAAATAATGGGAATGATTCTATTGCTCCTTCAGTTTACCAGCCCTGTGTTTTATGTCCCATTTCAGTATGTCAGTCTCTTAACACCCAAATATCCTACCCTGGACAATAAACCCTTCTTCTTTACTGACCATACTCTACTTTGGGAGATGATTGTAATCTTAGGGGGAGAAAAAAAAGTCTCAGTATCACCCCAAAAAAATCCGTTTGAGTTGGCAGATTTGTGCTGGAGAAAATAATTGGCTGACTTCAACATATGGTTGGACATATTCAACCCTTTGCAACCATAGATCAAAACTAGGCAGATTTCAAGCCAGCCCCTTATCTTTCCAAGGTAGATACACATACAACAGAGTTCCACACGGTTTACTCTGTGTCTATCTTTCCTACAAGCCTTTAGAAACCAAGGCTTTGCTGTAAAAAGACAAGATCTCCTGATATTATAAGTAAGAGGGTTTTCCTTTTGTTCCTAACTAAGGTCTCCTCTTCCCCTACCACTGTGCTGCAATAAAAATGGTCATGCTACTGCCTGAAGTGGATGTTTGCCCAGGATTTATGTCAGGCTAAGTAATGGAAAAGCTGATCTAGGATTCATTTGATAAATAATTCAGGAACAGGAATACAATTCATGCCAGTCAACATGGCTTTATGGAAAATAGGTCTTGTCAAAGAATGAAATCAGGTTTGTTGGACGAGATTACAAGTTTGTTGATAACACTTTTATAAAGCATTTGACTTAGTACCACATGATGTTCCAATTCAATAGTTAGCACTATACAGTGTCAATGAAGCATATGTTAGATTGAATCAGAACTGGCTAACTAACTGATCTCAATATGTAGTCAATGAGGAATCACCACATAGGGTTGTTTCCCATGGGGTTCCTCAGGGATCAGTACTAGGCCTGACACCATTCAACACTTTCATCAACCATCTGGAGGTAAATATAACATCACTGCTGATAACACAAAGATTGGCCCAGTGGTAAATAATAATGAAGACAGGGCAGCCCTACAGAGCAATCTGGATCACTTAGGAAGCTGGGCCTATTCAGCAAAATGTGTTTATTACAGCCAAATGTAAAGTAATACATCTAGGAACAAGGAATGCAGGCCACACTACAGAATGGGGGAGCGTATCCTGGAAAGCAGTGACTCTGAAAAGCATTATCGGGTCATAGTAGAGAAGTAACTCAGCACAAGCTCCCAGTGCATTGCTATGCCAAGAAGGGCTAAAGCTATCCTCAGATGTATCAACTGGGGAATATTGAATATGAGTAAGGAGTTGATTTTACCTCTGTACACAGAGCACTGAGATACTGGAATACTGCCTCCAGTTCTGGTGTCCACATTTTAAAACAGATGCTGAAAAACAGGAGACTGTACGCAAGAGAGCTACAAACGTTATTTGAGGGCTAAAGAAAATGTCTAACAGCGAAAGACTTTAACTTACCAAAAAGATTGAAAGGTGACTTGATTCAAGCATATATGTACTTTCACAGGGAGAAAATAGCAAATACTAAAGGGCTCTTTAATGGAGAAAGACATAAGTACCACTGTCTGGAAGCTGAAGCCAAACAACTTCAAATTAGAAATTAGGCACAATTTTTTTTTTAAACGGTAATGGTGACAAATCATTCAACAACCTACCAAGGCCAGTGGTGGATTCTCCATTTCTTGGAGTCGTCAAGTCAAGACTGGATATCTTTCTGAAAAATCTGCTTTCACCAAATAAAGAACATAAGTTATTGGGCTCAAAACTGGGTGCACAGTAATGGCCTGTGACATACAGGTCAGATTATGAATTAATGATGCCTTCTGGCCTTAAACTTAAGAAACGACTGCATACTTTGCCGAAGATAGATCCTTCGGGATAAGAAGTGCCATAGAACAATTAACAATTGAACATCAATAATACTTAACACCCCACAAAGCCCAGCAGATACTTCATGAGCAAATTCAGTGCTAAGAGACTTGTGTTTCTCAAAACATCACAAGAGTGATTTTTAGATCGCTTTGATTCTCAAAATTTCAAGGTTTCAACCCTACTCTTGGAACAAGCAGCTCAGTGTTTAAAAATTGGCTCCTTTTCTCAGCTACACAGCACACTCAAAAGGGATAGATGCTGAGTTTGTCCATACCTGTTTGAGCAAAGGACTATGGCTATGACTATAGCATCCCATACGCCCTTATATTGCCTTGTCATCCCCCCCAGCACCACCACATTAGACACAGCAAGTACACTTCCGGAGACTCCGAACACAGAAATAATTTTCCTCCTGATATTAGAGCCAAAATATACAGAGCTACTCTGCTTGTATGTGGTGTGAAATTGCCTTGGTGCAATGCAGACGTAGAACTCCAATAAAGCATGGCACTTCCAAAAGCAAGACCCCATTCTTACAGTTAAGTGGCCCTGGGTCTGGTGCAACACAACTTTTTTTTAATTTGAAAAGTTAAACTAGAGCTGACAACAGTTGCTAGTTTGACAGCACTGTCGACTTAAACACTGTCTATTAACATTATAGGTACAGCACAAGCAAGGGCAAGTATTCCCCTACACACAAGAGCTACTTTACTGTAATAAATAACAGTCGAGCAGTGTATCCCTGGGGCTATAGCAGCCAATTGCTACAGCTTCCCTCTGAGGAAGGGCCAGCACATTTTATGAAATAAGTCATATTTGGCAGCAGCACAGAGATACCACTGCAGTCCTTTCAGACATATTTTTATTAAAAACAAACCTGCATTTATAGTTTTATAAAAGTGTTTCATACTGCAGGAAACGCATCACAGCATATCAAAACTCGGGGAAAAAACCTATCAAAAGGGGATAGAGGGATGTTGCAATGGAAGTCTCTGAGAAGAAAGCACAAAAGACAAATGTAGCAGAAGGCTATAGATGAAACGGGGGTAGTGGAGGATTTACATATCCAGTTCCTCATTCTGCTGGAGACTGCAAAACACACACAGGGAAGCACATCCAACTCTCTGTATCTAAACCAGCGTCAACATTTTATTGTTACATTTCAAAAGCAAATGGGGCAAAAAACAGTTACAAGGCATCAGCCCAGTGCACCCTAGATCAGACCTTCTGCAGTCTGAAGGGGCAGCAGGTCTTGTCATCACACCGTTTTGATATAAAATCCTGGAGATGCAGCACCATGATGTTGTGGTGAAGAAGAACATAAAACAGAAACAAAGGAAAGGGTAGCTCTACTTCTATCTTTATCTTTCTGGACGGGTCATCCCTGGCCTCGTTGGCACCATCATGGGCCTGGAGGGCGGTCTCATCATTGGAGGGCCTGGCATCATCGGCATGTGTCCTCCCATGGGTGGCCTCATCCCAGGAGCTACAACACAGCAGAAAAACAGAAAGCAGCAGAACAGGCCGATTAGGCACCAGTTCAAAACAGTTTGAAAGAGGCTGAACTTAGTCACTCCGCTGAGAAATATCTATTTTCTAATTGTAGAAAGAATAAAACAATTGATCTGCAAGTCTGCTGGATACAGGGAATACGTTTTCCTGAGAGAGTGTCTAGTGATTATAGGACTGGGAGCCAGGACTCTAGGGTTATGTTTCTAATTTTGATATAATAGTTTATCCACCTATAAGATAATGATAACTTAATTACTTTACAGAAAGATCAGGAGATTAATGTTTAGAAAGTGCTTTGAGATCCTCTGCTGGAATGTGCAATAGAATGGCTAAATAACTTACTTCTCGTCTCTTTGCATGACAGCATTATCAGAAAGGAAAGCTTAAATCATTGCAAACACCAGATCTTCTGAGAACACTTGAATAATTGATTCAACATGATTTGCCATTTACACCTCTCACAAGGACAAGCATTGTACTGCCTGCCAGCTGGTTAGTCTGAGATGTCAAGTCCACTCTTTATGCCCCTTATTGAGCTCCTAATTGGTTGATGCTTCTCTACTACTGACAAGAGCATCACAAAGGACACTGCACCACTGCTGATGTGTAGTTTTATTCCTTGGATACGACTGTAGAAATACTCACTGAATTCAGACATGCTGTATGACAAGCCTTCCTGTGCCAATATCATCAGTACAGGGATGGAACATAATGTCCTTTTGATTTTTCCTTTACCAATTTCTTTAATAACTCTTGTAAAACACTTAATATTTGTGGGTTTACATTCCTTGGCAACACCCCAAAAGATTTCAAATTCTACAAAACTTCACATAATACGCTGCAATCTCCACCTATCACTAAAATGTATCTACCCCAGTGCAGACACTACTTAACAGTGCATGCAATTTAACACTACACAAATTTAGCATATTAAATTAAGGGCTGTCAATTAATCTCAGTTAACTCAAGTGATTAACTCAAAACAAAGTAACTCAAGTAAAAAAATTAATCGTGATTAATTGCAGTTTTCATCACACTGGTAAGCAGTAACAGAATACAAATTTTAATTAGTTATAAATATTTTTGGATGTTTTTCTACATTTTCAAATATATTGATTTCAATTACAACATAATAAAAAGTGTACAGTGCTCACTTTATATTGTTATTTTTATTACAAATATTTGCACTAAAGAAAGAAAAAATAGTATGAGCTGCATTAAAAAATACAAGTACTGTAGTGCAATCTCTTTATCATGAAAGTGCAACTTACAAATGTAGAATTTTTTCCACATTAACTGCACTCAAAGACAAAAGAATGTAAAACTTTAGAGCCTTCAAGTCCACTCAGTCCTAATTCTTCTTCAGCCAAATGCTAAGGACAAACAAGTTTGTTTACATTTATGGGAGATAATGCTGCCAGCTACTTATTTACAATGTCACCTGAAAGTGAGAACAGGCATTCACATGGTACTGTTGTCATGAGCATTGCAAGGTATATTTAAGTCCCAGATAAGCTAAATGTTTGTATGCACCTTCATGCTTTGACTTGTCAATTGCACTACTTTTTGTTTGCTTACTCTTTTTTTTTTACAGTGCAAATATTTGTAAAAAAAATAATAATATAAGTGAGAGCTCTACACTTTATATGTATTGTAATTGAATTCAATATATTTGAAAAAATAGAAAAATATTTTAATTTACTATAAATTTAATTGGTATTCTATTATTGTTTAACAGTGTGATTTAAACAGCAATTAATCTCGATTAATTTTTTTTTAATCTGGTGATTTTTTTTTAAATTGTTTTGACAGCCCTATTAACAATACTGTTTAAAATACTTTAAAGAACTGGAACAAAAAGGTTATGGGGTACCAAGTAAACTGTATCCAGTATTTACTGCAGGAAAAAATTAGGGAGATAATGAAATTATCAGCCAAAATTTAACCTCAACACAAGGATTATCAGATACTCTTGTCACTAATGCCACTTTAATAACCAAAAGCTAAGGACATCAGTTTTACCACTCATCTGAAAGATAGCTTTCTCTAACAGCACGCAGAGGCCAGTGGATCAGTACGGACTCTGACCGCAAAGGATCACCTACTGAAACACCACCACAACCTGAAGACTTTGGCCATTTCCCCATCCAACTACTGACCTAGCTCAAGTATTTAGCAAGAGCTGATTAGATTTAATCCTGAAGTTAAAGTGCCCACAAGCTAGTGTGTGTCAATAAATTTAACATCCAGGTACTCCAATGGCTTACAGAGAATATTTTCCATTGACTATCATTTACAGACATTCACTTTGCTGTGAATCAAGATATTAACAAACAACTGGAAACATCTCAGTCAACCTGCTAATCTAACCCTGCAATACTCAATTATAAAGAAAAACTAGAAATTAGGTATTTCTGCAGGCTGAAACTTACCAGGACCAACTGGCATCATTCCTGGAGGAGGTGGGCCCATCATTGGCATCATTGGAGGTCCACCCATATGGGGAGCTGGCATCATACCAGGTCGTGGAGGACCAGCTGAAAGAACATGTATAAAAACTGTTCACACACATCTACATGAATTATTGTGTCATGCTAGCCAAAGTGACGTGGAATCCTACTTAACTTGTAAACTGCTGAAGATAGTCACTTTGTATCTTGTACATTCTCTTACAATAGTGTACAAACATCCCTTTTCAATTTTAGTTCACTTTTCAGCAACCAAGAAATTAGTCAATCACCTGCTGCTGCACATCTAATAAAAAGGACCAAATCTCCCCTGCAACAGGGATAAGATCTTTAGCTAATAAGGAGCCATTTCCCAAATGGAATGCAGAGCATTTTAAATAGTTTCTCTTCTGCTTCAAGAATATGAGTGGTGTAAGTGGCTTCATTAGAGATACAGTAAAAAAGCTAGCAAGCAAATGAAGGAACAGTTATTTTACAGGCAATTTCATGTAACACCACTATGCAAAACGTTAGAATGAAACTGCTAAAAAACCTTAAGATTATTCAAAGCTATTAGAGGACTCACAAAGAGCTGCTTTACATTTTCATCATCAGGCTCAGGGAACATTCTGAGTTCACAAATGACTTTGTAATGTTTTAAATCAGAGGACAATTCCAGCGAAGTCCTAGTGAATAAGAAAGTGAGCAGTAGCCAGCAAATACGTACAATGCTAGCATGCTACTCAGAACATAAGAACTCAACATTCATACTTACGCATATTGGGAGGAGGGGGGATCATGGCTCCCGCAGGAGGTGGAGCAGAAAAAGGAGTAGGTGGGATTTTGCCTTGTTGAAATGCAGCCGCTACATTAGGAAATAAGGGGAAACCGTGATTAATTTGTCAGTAGGACTATTATACCATTCTTACAGTATGAGTTCCCCTCCCACCTCAACTCTTTCCCAAAATCTAATGATTTCCATCATGCTGAAATCACACATGGTCAGAGATGCCTGAAAGCTGCAGTACTGGCTGGACTCTTCAACATGTCCCAGCCTCAATACTACTTCTACTGAGGTGGAAGTACACACTGCATGCCTTTTGCCTTCTTAAAAGGATTTATGGTGAACAGTGAGATGACAACATTTATGGATACCAATGATGTAAGTTAGCGAAGACTAGAGCAGACTACGAGGAACTTCACATTGTTAACTGAATGAGAAGTGGGATAGCACATGAAATTCCATGCTGACAAATGCAAAGTAATTAACACAGGAAAAAGAAAAGGAGTACTTGTGGCACCTTAGAGACTAACCAATTTATTTGAGCATGAGCTTACAGGAAAGAAAACATCACTCATACACACCACTGGATTCTAAATTAACTTCAAATGGTCAGGGGAAAAACACGGGCATCACTACATGAACACCTCTGGCCAATGTGTAGCGATGGTCAAAAATATCAGACAAAGGGCTACAACGGATATAAAGAACAGAACAGACAATACTGACAGTATTATGCCTCTTAAAATCAATTATAAACACCCACTTGGAATACTGTGTTCAGTTCTAGTGACCTTCTCTCAAAATGGATATAGCCGAAAGAGATTGTTCAGAAATAGGCAATGAAAGGCATAGAAAGACTTCCATATGAGAGAAGACTGAAGAGACTGAGATTGTTTAGAGAGGAGACAAAGGAGAAGAACATAACAGACATAGCAAAATAATTAATGGTATTGAGAAGTGAAATTTAGCAGTTGTATTTACTCCCAAAATACAAGAACAAACAGGACCTTCAGCGAACATCAATAGCAACATATTTAAAACTAATAAAAGGAAACACTTTTTTTTAATCCCAGTGTATAATTAGCCCATGGAACTCATTGCCATTCAGTACATAAATGAGGCCAAGAGACCAGTATGATTCAAAAGCCAGATTCAACAGTTACATAAGTAACTTTTACAGTTAAATTAGATAAGACAAAACACAGGAATATAAACCCTTATGTTTAAGAATGCAAGCTAACCACTAACTACATAAAATGCTCAAAACCTTTAACTCCTGTTGAAATTACTGGGAGTAGAGGGTGCTAGGCAACTTGCAGAACTAAGTCTTTAGAAAGGCAACAACCATGGGGAACCATCAAATCCACATGAAAGATGAACCAAATAAATCCCTTCTATCCTAGGGGTTGTGCATGCTTATAGTTCTGCAGCGGCACCACAGTAGTGATTCGTGAAAATGCTACCTACGTTGATGGGAGAGCTTCTTCGGCCAGCATAGGTACTCCACCACATCAAGAAGCAGTAGCTATGTTGATGGGAGAAGCCTTCCCATCAACATAGCACTGTCTACACCAGTGTTAAGTCAATATAACTATGTTGCTGATGGGTGTGGATTTTCCACACCGCTGAGCTATGTAGTTATACTGATATAAGTTGGTAGCAGAAACCAAGCCCTAGAGAAAGGGAAGAGTAAATTCAGGTATAGGAACAGTGTCTTGGCTCTCCCACAATAGGAGGATGTCCTTCAGATCTGTGGCAAAAGACTATTAGAAGTTGCTGATATAGGAATCTGTTTCACAATAAGGGCTTGGGACATGGTAATTTAGGATAATATGCCATTAGCTTTCAAAAGGGATCTCCAATGAAGTAGATGGAGAGTTATGCTTCAAAACCTGAGCTGAAGATGACTCTTAAAACTAAGGGCCTACCAATGCAGCCACCCCTCATGTGAAACCCCATCAATTGTATGCGAAGTTCCATCCATGGAGTAGCTACGTAACAAAGTTCTATATTACTTTCCTGTTCAGACCCACAAGTCAGGACCTTCAGTATTAGAATTTACTTCTATCCAATGCAACAGGACAGAAGCAGGAGGGAACCTTTTAAGTGAAATGATCTAGATTATGGGGTGAATTTTCTTACTTGTTTTATCAATCAGGCTCTGAGCTTGTTCTTCCATCCATTTCTGATAGTAATCTTTCACATTCTCTTTGTGTTTCCGACCACTGCAGTGGGTCTTTCTCACAGATGGCTGCAAAACGAAGAGATGCTGTTGTCCATGCACTGAGCATACACAAGCCAAAGATCTACCTCAAGTTTACATAAAACTACCACAACTTGCAGTCAAGAAACACACACATAGGTTGAGTGGCATACACCAGTGGTTCTCAACCTTTCCGGACGACTGTACCCCTTTCAGGAGTCTCATTTGTCTTGTATACCCACAAGTTTCACCTCACTTAAAAACCACTTGCTTACAAAATCAGACATAAAAATACAAAAAAGCGTCACAGCACACTATCAAGGCTCGGGGCTTCAGCAGGAGCATGACTGAAGCCCCAAGGCCCGGCAGGTGCGCCCCGACTCTCAAACTTCTGAAGACTGTCATATGTGGCTCAGAGGGTCAGTAAGTTCGGCCACCCTGGTATAGTATATAACGCAGCATAAACAAGTCATTGTCTGCATGAAATTTTAGCTTGTACTGACTTCACTAGTGCTTTTTTTGTTGTTAAATGAGACAAATACCTAGAAGAGTTGATGTACCCCATGAAAGACCTCTGCGAACCCCTGGTTGAGCACCACTGGCATATATAGTCCGATGACCGATACAGTCCAATATCTGTGTTTGGAAGCTAAAGATCTCTACATCTAGTTTAAATGTTTATAAGTTTGTTTCCTATGATGTGAACAATGTAGTCGTCCTCAATATGCTCATTGTGACACCAACTGGATATAAACTTGCATGACACTAGCAAATCTGTAAGAACCCATGAATCATTATATGAGAGGTACAGCTTATATGGAAACATACATTTTCCATAAAACTTAACATTTAATATTTTGAGGTGGTTTCATTTTGGTAAGGAAATATTCTTTTCAAGCCTGGTAACGTCATTTTAATAGAAGGCAAAATGTTTGACTTATCGTTCAGTTCCAAAATAAAAGTTAGAGTAAATCTATTGTTTCTGAGAGGGAAAGATAAATGTTCAAACTTATTTTTTATGTTGCTGTTGGATGAATGTTGACAGACATTTGACAAGGTAATAGCTTTCCACAGGTCAATGCAGTCACACCACATCATATTGGGCCAGCTCACCTCTCCTCATCGATAGTCTTCCTGTTAAATAATCAAACCTGCTAAAATTGTACCATTCAGTCTCAAAGATAACAGTGCCTTTACCCTCCAAGCTACAATGTTATGTTTACGAAAATCTCTCAGATATATTATCCCTAAAGTAAATATATATTTATGTAACAATGTACCCAGTACTATCTTTTCAAATCAAAAACCCACACTTGAAAGGTATGAAAGCAAAGAGTTTGGCACTTACAGAGTCATGGGTGAGGTATGTGTCACAATAGTCACAATAAAACCTGGAGAAAAGGAAAAAACGGTTTTAGAAGCTGGGGGAATTACTTATGTCCAAAACTTCAGATCCGTACAAGATTAAAAAATACACATTTTCAGTTAGAAACAGTTACTTCTAGAAGTCAAACAATAGTCATTTACTTTGACAGGAAAAAAATTGAACCTTTTAGTTTTATCCTTGCTTAATCCAAATATATTTCTGTCTCATAAATCTAAAAAGTTCATTGGGGCCTCAATCCCACAAGAAGAGCTGTATGGGCAGACCCTTCTGCTCATAGAATCATAGGACTTGAAGGGACCTTGAGAGGTCATCTACTCCAGTCCCTTGCACACATGGCAGGACTAAGTATTATCTAGACCATTCCTGACAGGTATTTGTCTAAACTGCTCTTAAATATTTCTAATGATGGAGATTTCACAACCTCCCGAGGCAATTTATTCCAGTGCTTAACCATCCTGACAGTTAGGAATGTTTTCCTAATGTCCAACCTAAACCTCCTTTGCAGCAATTTAAGCCCATTGCTTCTTGTCCTATCCTTAGAGGTTAAGCAGAACAATTCTTCTCCCTCCTCCTAATAACAGCCTTTTTTGTACTTGAAAATGGTTATGTTCCCTCTCAGTCTTCTCTTTTCCAGATTAACAAACCCAGTATTTTCAATCTTCCCTCATAGGTTATGTTTTCTAGACCTTTAATCTTTTAGTTGCTCTTCTCTGGACTTTCTCCAATTTGTCCACATCTTTCCTGAAATGTGGCACCCAGAACTGGACACAATACTCCAGCTGAGGCCTAATCAGCACAGAGTAGAAAGGAAGAATTATGTCTCATGTCTTGCTTACAATATTCCTCCTACTACGTCCCAAAATGATGTTTGCTTTTTTTGTGACAGCGTTACACTGTTGACTCATATTTATCTTGTGGTCCACGATGACACCAAGACCCCTTTCCGCAGCACTCCTGCCTAGGCAGTCATTGCCCATTTTGTATGTGTGCAACTGATTGTTCCTTCCTAAGTGGATTACTTTGCATTTGTCCTTATTGAATTTCATCCTATTGACTTGAGACCATTTCTCCAGTTTGCCCAGATCATTTTGAATTTCAATCCTAGCCTCCAAAGCGCTTGCAACCCCTCCCAGCTCAGTATCGTCCACACACCGTGTAAGTGTACTCCCTGTGCCACCATCCCAATCATTGATGAAGACAGTGAACAGAAGCGGCGCCCGCACTGACCCCTGCGGGACCCCCCTTGTTATGCCCTCCCAGCATGCAGCAGTCCACCGGCGTCCCGGGCATCCTTCTTCAGGACCGGGGCTGTAACTAGTTTGCTTTGGGCCGTTCTGCCCTCCTCCCCCCTCCGCCTCAACCACCCCCCTCCCTCGCTGCCCCCTGTCCCAGAGACCCCCCCCCCACCCGCCCCTCCATCACTGAGAAGCCAACGACCCCCCCCCCCCCAACAGCCACAGCCCCTCCCCGTCTCCCGCCGCTCCGGGCCCCGCCGTCACATCCCTGCTCCCGCAGGCGGTCCCCGCAGGCCCTGGCGCCTGGGCTGCAGCAGACCCGGGGCGTGAGGGAGCGGGGGGGTCCCCAGCCGCCTCCCCACCGTCCCGCGGGGGCCCCGGCCCAGCCCCACTCACTTGGGCATGTTGCTCCGGGTCCCAGGCGCCGTTAGCAGGAAGTGAGACAATCAGGACGCGACTGCTTCCCACCTCCTGAGCGCTTCGGTTTGAACCTCCCTCGGCATCCGTAGTAGTACCTGCGGCGCTCTACGACTGTCTCAACGGGCGCGGGCGCATTGCCGGCCGGGACTTGTAGTTTCCCCCGTCCCCGTCCCCGGCTCCTATGGTGGCTCGCGAGGGTCAAACGCGATCAACACTTCAACACACTGCCCCAATGCTACACTGTCCCTTCAAAATTCCCCCTCTCTTAAGCTCCCCCATGCTGCTCCCTCTATATCAGTGTCTCTCAACCTTTCCCGATGATTGTACCCCTTTCAGGAGTCCGATTTGTCTTGTGTACCCCCAGTTTCACCTCACTTAACAACTACTTGCTTACAAAATCAGACCTAAAAATACAAATGTCACAACCACAAGTACTGAAAAATGGCTGACTTTTTCATTTTTACTATATAATTATAAAATAAATCCACTGGAATATAAATATTGCACTTATTTCAGTGTATAGTATACAGAGCGGTATAAACAAGTCACTGTCTGTATGAAATTTTAGTTTGTGTTGCCTTCACTAGTGCTTTTTAGCCTGTTGTAAAATTAGGCAAATATCTGGATGATTTGATGTACCCTCTGGAAGATCTCTGCATAGCCGCAGGGGTACACATACCCCGGTTGAGAACCAGTGCTTTAAAGATTAATCTTTACATTTCACACCTCCTAATTTGGCCTCAATCAGCTTTGTCATCAGATAGACTATTAGAACATTAAATAATATAGTTGAAAGAATGCATCCCTGGCGTCCTTCTGATTCTACTGAAAACCAGTCCGTAATACAATTGTTGACCCTCACACAGCTAAATGCACTGTGGTGCAGTTCGACACACTAAATCCTCAGGCACCCCATACTGATATAGCATTATCTACAGTGCTGACTGATGTACTGATTCAAAAGTGGCTGTAAAGTCTACAAACACAAAGTTAACTTCATTTTGTCTCTCTAGTTGTTTTTCAGTAACATTCAGCAGAGCATACATCACCACAAGTACTCCTTTTCTTTTTGCGAATACAGACTAACATGGCTGCTACTCTGAAACATAGCTTGGATTGTAGATTGACCTGTGAAGACACCACATTGGTTATACAGGTTGTCTCTTATATTGGGATTGAGACAGTATTTCGGTTGCTTGAGTCGTCTGATCATTAACACCTTCCCTGGGACTGGCAAGCAGCATTATGCCCTTATAGTTTGAGCAAGGCGATCACTCTTCTTTATTTAAATATGGGATGGAGCATCCCCTTTTCCAATCTTTTGGAATGTGATGGCTTTCCCAAATTTTAAGACATCTCTATAAAGCCAATGAACTAAATCCAAGCCGCCACTCTTTAGTAGTCTGATGAAATATTGTCAAAAGTAGGTTTTTTATCACTTTAGAGACTAACCAATTTATCTGAGCATAAACTTTCGTGAGCTACATGCCTCCAGTACACATGCATCCGATGAAGTGAGCTGTAGCTCATGAAAGCTTATGCTCAAATAAATTGGTTAGTCTCTAAGGTGCCACAAGTCCTCCTTTTCTTTCTGCGAATACAGACTAACACGGCCGTTACTCTGAAACCTTTTATCATTTTGTAACTGTTTGACCACAAGCATCACATCTTCTAACGTGATGGCCTGTTTTCTGATAGATGCTTTTTTGGATTAACTTGTAATTTACATTTTGGCTGGATCTGTTCATTAATTCACAACAATGCTCAGAGCAACACTTAGGTTGTGCATCAATATCCTGGCAGCATTCTCCATTTTTGTCCTTAACTTGTGGAAATTATTCAGCCCAAATGGGAGTTATATCACACATTACAAGAGCACGTGTTATCTTAGTAGATCGTTCCTGTTCACAATATCAGCTCCACTGTCTTGTGCACATGCACATAAAGATAGATAAGGTAGGAGAGATGGCCCCTTCATTTCTTTATTACACAGTTAAGTGATTTACATCCCTGCGCTTTAAAACATGACAGAATGTATGAGATTGGATGACTCCGGTACTTGTTCACAGGCTACATAGCCATTCATCTCTACAGCCTTGATCTTGCAATCAGACGTATGCAGATGGACCCTTGTGCCCACATGGTGCCCACTGAAGTCAATGTTGTATTCAAGGGTTTGCTGGCACTGATCATATTGTAGGATCATACACTGGATCACTAATTTAAATCCAGCTCAGGTTGACCAGCTTCACCATCTGACAGCTGCTTGACTTTCTATGTACAATGAGTTGGTGGGTCTCAGTTCACTTCCTAGTCATAGACTGATGCGTAAAAAGCTAGCAGTCACACAATATACCGGGATCAATTCATCCACCACTGAAATGCAGTCACCATTGGGTTTAACAGTGTATGGCAACACCACAAGAGATCTAAGGACCCAAAGTTCACAGCAACTTGTTATCTTGAAATCCAGGAGAGAATTGTAGAGAGGCAGAATGTAGCTACCTAAGTAGGGATTTGGCAGGACAGCAAGGTTACCACTTATGCAATAATAGTAATTAATAAGAAACCTCCAAGGCCTAGAAATAGTGGTTTGGCACCCAGCGGGGTATAACCTGCCAACCCAACCAAATATGGAGAATACAGGCAAATTGACAATTATTATGATCAGTGTAAAGGGGGTAGTAAATGGGGCCTCAGAAGAGCTTAGCTGGACTGGAGGCTCCTCACCTGTGAGGGTATGTTGTGTGCGGGCAGACAACCCCAGGATGATATCATCCAACTGTCCAAACAACCCAAGAAAACCAGAGATCATTGTTAACAAAAGTGTGAAATGGACTCGCAGTGGAAATCCAGAAGTGATCCAGTGTAAGATTTTGGCAAAACCTGGAGAGGCTGAAGGAAATGAAAGCTTCAGCACTGAAAGGAAGTAAATAACAATAACACGGAGAAAGAAATTACCGAGCATAGACTTGCCAGATAACTAAGAGCTTTATTCCAAAGAGGTGAATTTATACCTATGCAGATTGAAAGCCTGAAAAGGGAGATTAGTGGTGTTGATCCACATGCAAATATATTGGTAGAAGCAATGATACGGGATATACAGCAGCCACAATTGTCCCAGACCAATTGGTGTAAGCAAACAGGTCAAACATAGCTGCTGTAGGAAAGAAGACAAAACAAGACAATGTTTCAGAGTAACAGCCGTGTTAGTCTGTATTCGCAAAAAGAAAAGGAGTACTTGTGGCACCTTAGAAACTAACACATTTATTTGAGCATAAGCTTTCGTGAGCTACAGCATCTGATGAAGTGAGCTCTAGCTCATGAAAGCTTATGCTCAAATAAATTTGTTAGTCTCTAAGGTGCCACAAGTACTCCTTTCCTTTTTGCAAGACAATATTGTGATGGTTCTTGGGATACCCAGGACTGTGAAAAGAAAAGGAGTACTTGTGGCACCTTAGAGACTAACCAATTTATTTGAGCATGAGCTTTCGTGAGCTACAGCTCACTTCATCAGATGTTTACCGTGGAAACTGCAGCAGACTTTATATACACACAGAGAATATGAAACAATACCTCCTCCCACCCCACTGTCCTGCTGGTAATAGCTTATCTAAAGTGATCAGCAGGTGGGCCATTTCCAGCACAAATCCAGGTTTTCTCCAGGTTTTCTCACCCTCCACCCCCACACACAAATTCACTCTCCTGCTGGTGCTAGCCCATCCAAAGTGACAACTCTTTACATAGTCAAGTCGGGCTATTTCCTGCATAGATCCAGGTTTTCTCACATCCCCCCCACCCCCATACACACACAAACTCACTCTCCTGCTGGTAATAGCTCATCTAAACTGACCACTCTCCAAGTTTAAATCCAAGTTAAACCAGAACATATGGGGGGGGGGGGTTAGGAAAAAACAAGAGGAAACAGGCTACCTTGCCTAATGACTTAGCCACTCCCAGTCTCTATTTAAGCCTAAATTAATAGTATCCAATTTGCAAATGAATTCCAATTCAGCAGTTTCTCGCTGGAGTCTGGATTTGAAGTTTTTTTGTTTTAAGATAGCGACCTTCATGTCTGTGATTGCGTGACCAGAGAGATTGAAGTGTTCTCCGACTGGTTTATGAATGTTATAATTCTTGACATATGATTTGTGTCCATTTATTCTTTTACGTAGAGACTGTCCAGTTTGACCAATGTACATGGCAGAGGGGCATTGCTGGCACATGATGGCATATATCACATTGGTGGATGTGCAGGTGAACGAGCCTCTGATAGTGTGGCTGATGTTATTAGGCCCTGTGATGGTGTCCCCTGAATAGATATGTGGGCACAATTGGCAACGGGCTTTGTTGCAAGGATAAGTTCCTGGGTTAGTGGTTCTGTTGTGTGGTATGTGGTTGTTGGTGAGTATTTGCTTCAGGTTGCGGGGCTGTCTGTAGGCAAGGACTGGCCTGTCTCCCAAGACTTGTGAGAGTGTTGGGTCATCCTTTAGGATAGGTTGTAGATCCTTAATAATGCGTTGGAGGGGTTTTAGTTGGGGGCTGAAGGTGACCGCTAGTGGCGTTCTGTTATTTTCTTTGTTAGGCCTGTCCTGTAGTAGGTAACTTCTGGGAACTCTTCTGGCTCTATCAATCTGTTTCTTTACTTCTGGAGGTGGGTATTGTAGTTGTAAGAAAGCTTGACAGAGATCCTGTAGGTGTTTGTCTCTGTCTGAGGGGTTGGAGCAAATGCGGTTGTATTGCAGAGCTTGGCTGTAGACGATGGATCGTGTGGTGTGGTCAGGGTGAAAGCTGGAGGCATGCAGGTAGGAATAGCGGTCAGTAGGTTTCCGGTATAGGGTGGTTTTTATGTGGCCATTGTTTATTAGCACTATAGTGTCCAGGAAGTGGATCTCTTGTGTGGACTGGACCAGGCTGAGGTTGGTGGTGGGATGGAAATTGTTGAAATCATGGTGGAATTCCTCAAGGGCTTCTTTTCCATGGGTCCAGATGATGAAGATGTCATCAATATAGCGCAAGTAGAGTAGGGGCTTTAGGGGACGAGAGCTGAGGAAGCGTTGTTCTAAATCAGCCATAAAAATGTTGGCATACTGTGGGGCCATGCGGGTACCCATAGCAGTGCCGCTGATCTGAAGGTATACATTGTCCCCAAATGTGAAATAGTTATGGGTAAGGACAAAGTCACAAAGTTCAGCCACCAGGTTAGCCGTGACATTATCGGGGATAGTGTTCTTGACGGCTTGTAGTCCATCTTTGTGTGGAATGTTGGTGTAGAGGGCTTCTACATCCATAGTAGCCAGGATGGTGTTATCAGGAAGATCACCGATGGATTGAAGTTTCCTCAGGAAGTCAGTGGTGTCTCGAAGGTAGCTGGGAGTGCTGGTAGCGTAGGGCCTGAGGAGGGAGTCTACATAGCCAGACAATCCTGCTGTCAGGGTGCCAATGCCTGAGATGATGGGGCGCCCAGGATTTCCAGGTTTATGGATCTTGGGTAGTAGATAGAATATCCCAGGTCGGGGTTCCAGGGGTGTGTCTGTGCGGATTTGATCTTGTGCTTTTTCAGGAAGTTTCTTGAGCAAATGCTGTAGTTGCTTTTGGTAACTCTCAGTGGGATCATAGGGTAATGGCTTGTAGAAACTCGTGTTGGAGAGCTGCCGAGCAGCCTCTTGTTCATATTCCGACCTATTCATGATGACAACAGCACCTCCTTTGTCAGCCTTTTTGATTATGATGTCAGAGTTGTTTCTGAGGCTGTGGATGGCATTGCGTTCCGCATGGCTGAGGTTATGGGGCAAGTGATGCTGCTTTTCCACAATTTCAGCCCGTGCACGTCGGCGGAAGCACTCTATGTAGAAGTCCAGTCTGCTGTTTCAACCTTCAGGAGGAGTCCATCTAGAATCCCTCTTTCTGTAGTGTTGGCAGGGAGACCTCTGTGGATTAGTATGTTGTTCAGAGGTATTTTGGAAATATTCCTTGAGACGGAGACGTCGAAAATAGGATTCTAGGTCACCACAGAACTGTATCATGTTCGTGGGGGTGGAGGGGCAGAAGGAGAGGCCCCGAGATAGAACAGCTGCTTCTGCTGGGCTGAGAGTATAGTTGGATAGGTTAACAATATTGCTAGGTGGGGTGAGGGAACCATTGCTGTGGCCCCTTGTAGCCTAATAACATCAGCCACACTATCAGAGGCTCGTTCACCTGCACATCCACCAATGTGATATATGCCATCATGTGCCAGCAATGCCCCTCTGCCATGTACATTGGTCAAACTGGACAGTCTCTACGTAAAAGAATAAATGGACACAAATCATATGTCAAGAATTATAACATTCATAAACCAGTCGGAGAACACTTCAATCTCTCTGGTCACGCAATCACAGACATGAAGGTCGCTATCTTAAAACAAAAAAACTTCAAATCCAGACTCCAGCGAGAAACTGCTGAATTGGAATTCATTTGCAAATTGGATACTATTAATTTAGGCTTAAATAGAGACTGGGAGTGGCTAAGTCATTATGCAAGGTAGCCTGTTTCCTCTTGTTTTTTCCTACCCCCCGCCCCCAGATGTTCTGGTTTAACTTGGATTTAAACTTGGAGAGTGGTCAGTTTAGATGAGCTATTACCAGCAGGAGAGTGAGTTTGTGTGTGTATGGGGGTGGGGGGGATGTGAGAAAACCTGGATCTATGCAGGAAATAGCCCGACTTGACTATGTAAAGAGTTGTCACTTTGGATGGGCTAGCACCAGCAGGAGAGTGAATTTGTGTGTGGGGGTGGAGGGTGAGAAAACCTGGAGGAAACCTGGATTTGTGCTGGAAATGGCCCACCTGCTGATCACTTTAGATAAGCTATTACCAGCAGGACAGTGGGGTGGGAGGAGGTATTGTTTCATATTCTCTGTGTGTATATAAAGTCTGCTGCAGTTTCCACGGTAAACATCTGATGAAGTGAGCTGTAGCTCACGAAAGCTCATGCTCAAATAAATTGGTTAGTCTCTAAGGTGCCACAAGTACTCCTTTTCTTTTTGCGAATACAGACTAACACGGCTGTTCCTCTGAAACCAGGACTGTGAGTCACCCTTGTTATCCCCTTGCTTCCAGCATGAGGGAGTCCCGCTTGTGCTTAATTGGGTGTCAGCTCCCTGACACCACCAGCCTGTTAGCCACTCAAGTACTCTCCTCTGGTCTATGCCAGCCCTTACTTCACCTTGCAGGCTAACAGTAGGTACACCCCAGTTCCTGAGTGCATTTGAAGCATTCCCTCTTCTGTTCTGCCCCTTATCCACTGTATGCTCACAGAAATACCAGGTCTGCTGTCCCCAAAGGAACAATACATGTACAGCCTTGTATGATTCAGCTCAAAATCAGCATCTTGCTTAATATCACAGCACTTAGATATATTTATAGCGGAAACAAGAATAAGTTTATTATCAAAAATTCAAGATTAATGTGATAGTGAGTAAGAATACTGGAAACAACATCAGAGACTAAACTTAGCTAGCAAGTTAACCTCCTGTCTAAAGAAGTTTATCCCCAAAGTCCTCTACGGTGTTTCAACTACGGCTGGCTGAGACCCCACTTTCAGAAATGTAAATGCACTGCCTGTTTACATCCTCATTACAGAATAAAGCAGTGTTCTCTTTGCCTTCTACTTGTACTCCTAAAGTTCATTGTCTGTACTCAGAGATAAGATAACCACGCAGGGCTTATTTTTCCTGTGTGCTCCTTTCCTGTTGGCTTCACATCTCTTTGTTGACTTTTATGTAAATGTGTAGCCATTGTGGTAGCTTACACTGCTTAATTTACATCCCGACAGAGAGACAGGTGAATAAACATCTCTTGTGTGACAGAAAACCTGCTTTCTCTCCTCTGCTGGTGATTCAGACCTTGACACAGACTCTAAGAACATATTTTCATTATATATACATAACTCCTTACACAGCATCTGTGGATAGCTTTCACAACAATATTAATGACCATGTGACCCTCTTTCATTTGAAACCTCACGTGACATTCTTTGGTGAACCAGAATGTATGTACCAGGATCAGGACATTTCTGTAAACCCCTTGCCAGTAAGCATTAAAGAGTTCTTGAGTCACACATGTTAATTGATACTGTCATACCAGCAGACAGAAACATAACAAAGAAACAAGAAGACAAGATAACAAGTATGAAGAACTCTGGCCCAAAGTGGAATGATTATGGAAAACTAGAACAAAAGTGATTACTGGAGAACTTGGAGTGGATGATCCCTAAGGGTATGAATGAGCAGCTCAAAAACACTTTGGAGCACAAGATATCATGAACAGTGAGCTCCAGAAGACAGCACTCTTAGGCACTGCAAGTCAAAAGTCAAAAGAGAATGAGTGCATTTAAGTACCAAAAATGCAGGAATTCTGCAGAGGGTTGAACAAAACTCCTGACTGTCCAAACCCACAAGAGTTGTTCATGGTCAAGATTTATTGGTGACTCATGGAGATAAATTTTAAACAGTAGTTTTCCTTTTGTTATGCATAAAGATCTTATATGTTGTGAAGGACATTGGTTTAAAAAAATCTCCATGATGTAATACTCAGGGATAATAATAATTAATAATGAATGACTGCAAGCAATCAGGATGTCAGTTTTGTCTCATCCAAAAGACATAATAGTATAGGGTATCTTGGATGGTGTGACAGTAGCATGTAGAATAATATTAAGAGCTGACAATATAGGAAAGGAAAACAAACCCAGTGGAAATGCCAAGATTGCTAGGTTGGGCATCACTGATTCATTTATTGACATCTACTCATTATATGATTAGTCTATTTATAACATGCACTAACGTATCTTCCTATGATGTGTTTAACCTGAGGGTTGGATATGATTGTTTATTTCTCCTTTGATATTTTTCAACAAAGGTTACTGGTTACTTTTTAATTGCTATATTTTTTTAGCAATAAAGTCAGGTTCTGTGTTCTAGGTTAGTGGCATTTTCTGATACATCAGCAGCAAACAGCAGTTTTTCCCAGCCACGAGCCACAAAGAGAATTCTTTGGATTCTCAGAATGAAATGTCCTAAATTTGAGGTTTGTGGAAAGTCACTTCTCTCCCGATATTGCTTGTACTTTGTAGTTTGTTTTGCTTTTCACTTGCACTGATTTTCTCCTGAACTTGTGTTGTAATGTTTACTATATAAATATTGCAACAGGAAACTTCCTCTCAGTGGTCCTTAGAACTAATGCCACTATTATTTTTAATATGCAGAAAAACAACAGTATGTTTATATTAAACATTACTATATTACAGCTTTCCTATTAGGTTTCTTTATACTTTCACTGCTGGTGACTGGGTATGGTTTGACATTTGTTTCAGGTTTCTTTCTCTCAAAGGAAACAAGTAATGCCATCTCAAAAGAGGCAAGTTATGTTCTGCTTTGTTTAAAAACATGCCTGTGTATGAGTGGGAGAGAGAAGTGGTGGTTTAGGATTATGAAGGAGGACAAGTACTCAAAGCCTAGGAGTACTCCATTCTAAAATGATAATTTAAAGACAGACTCCAATGCTTTGATGTGATGACCTTAGATCCTTAGTGACAGGTTTCAGAGGAACAGCCGTGTTAGTCTGTATTCGCAAAAAGAAAAGGAGTACTTGTGGCACCTTAGAGACTAACCAATTTATTGAGCTCATGCTCAAATAAATTGGTTAGTCTCTAAGGTGCCACAAGTACTCCTTTTCTTTTTAGATCCTTAGGTAAACAAATAGTTAAATATTAATGACAGATAAACAAATACTGCAAGAGACAATGTTAATTGAAAAGTATATTTCTGTCTGAAAATGGTGTACCTACTGTAGTTACAAGTAACATGATTACTGTGGCCATGTTTACACTACAAAGTTCAGTCAACACAAGTTACATTGGCCAGCTGCTGAAATTTGTGTATCGGTCTGACGTGTGCACGCTTGGCTACTTGCATTGGTACTGTACATACTCATGAGGAGTGCTTGTGACAATGTAAAGCACGGTGCACCTTAGGTAGGTATCCTAGTGTGACATGCAGTGCTCTCTGGTGCATTACCTTTTGGGACATTTTCTCTGTGCTTTGTGGGATAGTAGTGAGTTGCCCAGGGATTACTGCAAGAAGTTAGTATAAAAAATAGTTTCCCATGTTTTTTATCTTTTCAGTTTGCTTGCTTAGAGTCAGATCCAATGTTCATTTAAGTCAATGGGAGTTTTTAATTTACATAAATGAGTGTTGAATCAAGCCCTTAGTACATCTGACAGCACTTGGTGTATAGTAAGTTAAGAACGTAAGAACAGCCATATTGGGTCATATCAATGGTTCACCATCTAGCCCAGTATCCTGTCTTCTGACAGTAGCCAATGCCAGGTGCTTCAGAGGGAATGAATAGAACAGGGCAAGCTGAAAAAAACAAGGGAAACTTTTTTCACTAACTTCTTAAAAAGAAAAGGAGTACTTGTGGCACCTCAGAGACTAACAAATTTATTAGAGCATAAGCTTTCTTGAGCTATAGCTCACTTCATCTGATAAACAGGTGGATACAGACTAACACGGCTGCTACTCTGTAACTTCTTAAAGTAATCCCTGAGCTACTTCCTACTATCCCACGTGATCACTATTTCTTGTAAAGTATCATTTATACCCCAATTCTGCAAACATTTCAGCATGTGACTAATTTATGTATATTAAAGTGCTTACAGGACTGTAGGCTTTGATTTCACTGGGGCTTCCAGCAAACTCAGGGGCCTGCTTGAATATATCATCTTTTAGGACTGAAGCCTTATGAAATTGATTCCTTGCTGAACAGATTCTTAAAAACATCAACAGAGGAACAGAAAAGTCCTTACAATTTTTACAGGAATTTTTTAAATAACCAAGTTATATTGCTTAAAAGGGCACTCTAAACTGGATTTTTTGTCATTAGATAGTTTCAAAATAGCCAAATTGACAGTTTCCCATTCACTCAAATTGGACTGTGAAACTAAATTGGTCTAAAGAACGAGGAGTACTTGTGGTGCCTTAGAGACTAACAAATTTATTTGGTTTCAGAGTAGCAGCCGTGTTAGTCTGTGTCTGCAAAAAGAAAAGGAGGACTTGTGGCACCTTAGAGACTAACAAATTTATTGGAGCATAAGCTTTCATGAGCTACAGCTCACTTCATCGGATGCATGGAGTGGAAAATACAGTAGGAAGATCTATATATACAGAGAACATGAAAAGATGGGGGTTGCCATACCAACTCTAACAAGACAAATCAATTAAGGTGGGCTATTATCAGCAGCAGAGAAAAAACTTTTGTAGTGATAATTATGATGGCTCATTTCAAACAGTTGACAAGAAGGTGTGAGTACCAATAGGGGGAAAAATTAGCATGGGGAAATAGTTTTTAGTTTGTGTAATGACCCATCCACTCCCACTCTTTATTCAAACCTAATTTGATGATGTCCAGTTTGCAAATTAATTCCAGTTCTGCAGTTTCTGGTTGGAGTCTGTTTTTGAAGTTTTTTGTTGAAGAATTGCCACTTTTAGGTTTGTAATCGAGTGACCAAAGAGATTGAAGTGTTCTCCTACTGGTTTTTGAATGTTATAATTCTTGACATCTGATTGTGTCCATTTATTCTTTTGCATAGAGACTGTCCGGTTTGGCCAATGTACACGGCAGAGGGACATTGCTGGCACATGATGACATATATCACATTGGTAGATGTGCAGGTGAACGAGCCCCTGATAGTGTGGCTGATGTTATTAAGGTGTCCCCTGTGATGGTGTCCCCTGAATAGATTTGTGGACACAGTTGGCAACGGGCTTTGTGGCAAGGATAGGTTCCTGGGTTAATGTTTTTGTTGTGTGGTGTGTGGTTGCTGGTGAGTATTTGCTTCAGGTTGGGGGGCTGTCTGTAAGCGAGGACTGGCTTGTCTCCCAAGGTCTGTGAGAGTGAAGAGTCGTCCTTCAGGATAGGTTGTAGATCCTTGATGATGTGCTGGAGAGGTGTTAGTTGGTGGCTGAAGGTGACGGCTAGTGGCGTTCTGTTATTTTGTTTGTTGGGCCTGTCCTGTAGTAGGTGACTTCTGGGTACTCTTCTGGCTCTGTCAATCTGTTTCTTCACTTCAGCAGGTGGGTATTGTAGTTTTAAGAACCCTTGATAGAGATCCTGTAGGTGTTTGTCTCTAAGACAAACACCTACACTCTGGTTAGTCATTTTCACTTTCTGTTTTTTTGTGTGATTTTTAGTGGATCATTTAGGGCCTGATTGTCAAAGGGGCTGAGCAGGCATGGATCTCATGGGATAGTTACCTAGCACTTCTAAAATCAGCCCATTAACATTTTTCAGAAAATGTGGATAATAATACTGACCTACCTTGTTGGATTATGACGCTATTACCCTTATTATTGGTTTCAGAGTAACAGCCGTGTTAGTCTGTATTCGCAAAAAGAAAAGGAGTACTTGTGGCACCTTAGAGACTAACCAATTTATTTGAGCATGAGCTTTCGTGAGCTACAGCTCACTTCATCGGTGAGCTGTAGCTCACGAAAGCTCATGCTCAAATAAATTGGTTAGTCTCTAAAGTGCCACAAGTACTCCTACCCTTATTATTTTTATACTTTATTTACTAGCGTATTTTCCATATTCATAAATGCCAATCAGTTATATATGCCTCTATTTTAAACAAATTTGTGATTAACCAACCTGCATCTACAATGTATATTACATGGAGTTGACTCCTATTATATTATGTGATTTTGTTTCACCGTCATTAGATTGATTTGCATGTTAACATATGAGATGCATAAACCCCTGTACAGTTGAACAGCCATGTGACTGATTTACTTATACAAACAAATGAAATTTTTTCTGTGGTTAGCAATGGGATTAATTTGCATCTGTAAATGAAGTTGTTATTGTATCTGTATGCATCTGTGCTTGATACGGTGTCACTTGCCTATGTAAACCATATTCATTCATTTGCTGTGATCTCATTATTTGAATAAATATGTGCTTAATTTCCTGATGCAAATATGAAAATATTTCTCTATGCCGTGTTCATCTGTTGCATGTACATATGTAAAAGAAAGGAGAACTTGTGGCACCTTAGAGACTAACCAATTTATTTGAGCATAAGCTTTCGTGAGCTACAGCTCACTTCATCGGATGCATACTGTGGAAAATACAGAAGATGTTTTTATATACACAGACCATGAAAAAATGGGTGTTCATCACTACAAAAGGTTTTCTCTCTCCCCCACCCCACTCTCCTGCTGGTAATAGCTTATGTAAAGTGATCACTCTCCTTACAATGTGTATGATAATCAAGGTGGGCCAATTCCAGCAAAAATCCAGGTTTTCTCCCCACCCCCACCCCCACACCAAACCCACTCTCCTGTTGGTAATAGCTTAGCTAAAGTGATCTCTCCTTACCATACACATTGTAAGGAGAGTGATCACTTTAGATAAGCTATTACCAGCAGGAGAGTGGGGTGGGGGGAGAGAAAACCTTTTGTAGTGATAAACACCCATTTTTTCATGGCCTATGTGTATAAAAACATCTTCTGTATTTTCCACAGTATCCATCCGATGAAGTGAGCTGTAGCTCACGAAAGCTTATGTTCAAATAAATTGGTTAGTCTCTAAGGTTTCTGAGTAACAGCCGTGTTAGTCTGTATTCGCAAAAAGAAAAGGAGTACTTGTGGCACCTTAGAGACTAACCAATTTATTTGAGCATAAGCTTTCGTGAGCTACAGCTCACTTCATTGGATGCATACTGTGGAAAGTGTAGAAGATCTTATTATATACACACAAAGCATGAAAAAATACCTCCTCCCACCCCACTCTCCTGCTGGTAATAGCTTATCTAAAGTAATCACTCTCCTTACAATGTGTATGATAATCAAGTTGGGCCATTTCCAGCACAAATCCAGGTTTTCTCAACCCCCCCCCCCCCAACTCACTCTCCTGCTGGTAATAGCTTATCTAAAGTGACCACTCTCCTTACAATGTGTATGATAATCAAGGTGGGCAATTTCCAACACAAATCCAGGTTTTCTCACCCCCCCCCCCAAACAAACTCACTCTCCTGCTGGTAATAGCTTATCCAAAGTGACCACTCTCCTTACATTGTGTATGATAATCAAGGTGGGCCATTTCCAGCACAAATCCAGGGTTTAACAAGAATGTCTGGGGGGGGGGGTAGGAAAAAACAAGGGGAAATAGGCTACCTTGCATAATGACTAAGCCACTCCCAGTCTCTATTCAAGCCTAAGTTAATTGTATCCAATTTGCAAATGCATTCCAATTCAGCAGTTTCTCGCTGGAGTCTGGATTTGAAGTTTTTTGTTGTAAAATAGCGACTTTCATGTCTGCAATCGCATGACCAGAGAGATTGAAGTGTTCTCCGACTGGTTTATGAATGTTATAATTCTTGACATCTGATTTGTGTCCATTTACTCTTTTACGTAGAGACTGTCCAGTTTGACCAATGTACATGGCAGAGGGGCATTGCTGGCACATGACGGCATATATCACATTGGTGGATGTGCAGGTGAATGAGCCTCTGATAGTGTGGCTGATGTTATTAGGCCCTGTGATGGTGTCCCCTGAATAGATATGTGGGCACAGTTGGCAACAGGCTTTGTTGCAAGGATAAGTTCCTGGGTTAGTGGTTCTGTTGTGTGGTATGTGGTTGCTGGTGAGTATTTGCTTCAGGTTGGGGGGCTGTCTGTAGGCAAGGACTGGCCTGTCTCCCAAGATTTGTGAGAGTGTTGGGTCATCCTTCAGGATAGGTTGTAGATCCTTAATAATGCGTTGGAGGGGTTTTAGTTGGGGGCTGAAGGTGACGGCTAGTGGCGTTGCGTTCTGTTATTTTCTTTGTTAGGCCTGTCCTGTAGTAGGTAACTTCTGGGAACTCTTCTGGCTCTATCAATCTATTACCAGCAGGCGAGTGGGGTGGGAGGAGGTATTTTTTCATGCTTTGTGTGTATATAATAAGATCTTCTACACTTTCGACAGTATGCATCCCATGAAGTGAGCTGTAGCTCACGAAAGCTCATGCTCAAATAAATTGGTTAGTCTCTAAGGTGCCACAAGTCCTCCTTTTCTTTTTGCGAATACAGACCAACACGGCTGCTACTCTGAAACCTGTCAATATGTAAAGGAGAATCATTTATTTCTTGATCACATGCCTATTTTAATCATGTGAATAATTTGCATATGTGAAAGCTGATTTCCATCAGAAAAGTATTAATCTGCAGACACACAACGCATGCAAATGAATGATTAGCATATGACACAATCAATTTGCATACGTAAATAACGTGCCCTTGCGGATCTCCTTCTGCCGCCGTGGAGAGGGTTCCTGGGGTGGGGCTCTGTTTGTATTTTTCCTTTAGGTGACGTCACCACGTCTGTGCGGTCACGCGACGCGACGACGTGACAGGTGGCGTGCCCCGCGTGTGGGCGGGACGGAGCGTGCGCAGTGTGGCGGGGCTCGCTCCCCGCGTCCCCTCCCCCTCCATGCAGCGCTGAGGAGACGGGCGGCGGAGCGGAGCAGGGGAGGCCCGGGGCCTAGCGGAGCGGGCTGGAGCGGCGGCCCCGGCGCCATGGAGGGGATGGACGTGGACCTGGACGCCGAGCTGATGCAGAAGTTCAGCTGCCTGGGCACCACCGACAAGGACGTGCTGATCGGCGAGTTCCAGCGGCTGCTGGGCTTCCAGCTGAGCCCGGCCGGCTGCGCCTTCTTCCTGGACATGACCAACTGGTAAGGGACCGGGCCTGGCCGGCGGCGCCGGGCCGGGGGGCGGCAGCCGAGGCCTGGGGGCAGGCTGCGGGGGCGGACGGCTGCCCGGGAGAGCGGGAGGTAAGACGGGCCCTGTGGGGAGGGGGGCGGGTTCGCTGGGCCCGGGGAGGGGAGAGAAGGGGGGTAAGCAAGGCCCTGTGGGGAGGGCAGGCGTGGGGGGTAAGCAAGGCCCTGTGGGGAGGGCAGGCGTGGGGGGTAAGCAAGGCCCTGTGGGGGGGAGGAAACGGAAGGTAAGCTGGGCCCTGTGGGGGGGGGGAGGGGAGGGGGGATAAACTAGGCCCTGTGAGGGGGGAGGAAAGGGGAGGTAAGCTGGGCCCTGTGGGAGGGGGGCAGGCCGGGAGAGGGGGTAAGTTGGGCCCTGTGAGGGGGAGGAAAGGGGAGGTAAGTTGGGCCCTGTGAGGGGGAGGAAAGGGGAGGTAAGTTGGGCCTTGTGGGGGGGGGCAGGCCAGGGGGGTAAGCTGGGCCCTTGGGGGGGCAGGCTAGGGGAGGGCAGGGGGTAAGCTGGGCCCTGTGGGGGGGGGCAGGGCAGGCCAGGTATGGTTGTGTAGTCTGTTTGCGCCTTTTTTGCTGGCCATGGTAAGCCTGGAAGACAAGTCCCAGTGTGGGAGAAGCATCTGGGCAACCTTTTCCCAGCCAGCGTAAACAGAGAGAGACACAGAAGCTTCTAACTTGGACAAGGCTCTTAGTTTTCTTGAGATCAGGAGGAAAGAGTCTCTCTCGCATCACCAGGCAGTCTGAAGCGGGAGTGGTCCTCTGGTGTCGTTTCCCCCCAGATTGTTTCTCCTGTCTGTTGAGGATACACAATATTTGGTGTATGTGGGTCCCTCGTCTCTCTGGGGAGCCTGTCTACAGTTGGATGGGATAGGGGCATGGGGAGCTCGGTTTCCCCCTTCCACCTGAGGCTGGATGGAGCACAAGTACTTGTATCTACACTGCTGGAAGGACCAATCAGGCATTAGCACCCAGTCCTGCTGACATCATCTCCCACAGTCCTGCAGCCTTTCCCAGGGTCAAGTAAAGGCAATTATAATAAAAAACATGGCACCCTCTTGTTCCCCGTGCATCTTTCCCAGCACATTTACTGATTTCAGTAAGACACATTCTTACTCCTGTGTGCCTCGCAGAGCTCACAAGGCTATGGGAAAGTGAGCTGGAGTCCTGTCTCAACCATCACAACCAAGTCATTGGTTGAATTTCAGTTGTTACTCCTTGTCACAGTTAAAACATCAGTGGCAGAAAGATCAAGTTTGACTTACAGATCCAGGTGGCAGTTAGAAAAAATATCCGTCTTACAAAGTGAACAAACTTTTTTTTGGAATTGTTGAAAGGATAAACATGAAATCAGTGTAATATTTAGTCATGCATTTGTCAAGAGCCCTGTTTCACATGACACTGGAGATTGCCTTTTTGGGAAGTGAAGAAAGGGTGAATGATCAGCAAATGCTGGATCCATCTTAAGCTAGTCACCTGAATCCAGGGAAGGTGTCATGTGAGGAAGTGGTGAGTTTCTTTGGGGCAAGTGTTTTCATGACAAAATATTTCCTATTCAAAGTTTTTGTGACAGTAACATAAATACAATCTGTCTGCAGTACGTATGGGTGGTTTTTTTTTCAGAGAAATATTGGCTTTTCCCTGTATATTGTATTTCTCTTGGAAGAATAAATTCATAGGTCAACAGTGTGAACTCAAAAATGATCATGGATGACAAAAAAGGATTTTTTTGTATGTGCATCTGTAATAATTCTGATTTTTATTAGGAAAACACTCTTTTGTTTTCAGGAATATTACATGGCCACTTAATACTTCTGTCACTGCTTCCTTTATAAAATCCTGTTTTCAGGCATGAATAAATCAGTCGTAAAACTAACTCTTGGGTGAAACCTGGTGTGTCAGCAGTTTGGGCAACTGTTTTTATTAATGAATTGTCAACACTATTAGTCAAGCATTTTTTGCCATGAGTTTGAGTTATAAATGTTTGACTTTTGGATGCTGGCTTGTACTCAGCTCAGATGGTTTCATCTTTATATGAAAGGAGTTATGTAAACATAAATAACATAAGTAACGCATTCTGCATGTAGTCAAATAGTTTGGGGAGTACTGAAAGAAATTTTAAATTTGTCAACATTTAGGCTGACAATTCCAAATTTGTGTGCCTAAATTCACATCCTTAATGTGTGTGAATTTAGTAAAAAGGGATTGGAACTGAGGCTGATTGGGTCTTATCAATTGGAAAATGTAGGGAGGAAAACGTCCATTAATTTGAACGTAGTACAACTGATCCATGGCATATGGCTCCAGTTTCTCATGTATCCCTCTTTAAGTGAATTTAGTGACTGTGAAAGTGAGGGATTTTAACAGCATTGCCTTGAGCCAAGTGTGCTGACAGGTGCTGTGAAAACTTCCCTCTTGTAACCTTACCAGTGTGCTACAATCCTGATCTGCAGCATCGTTTGCTATGCCAGACCCAGGACACCACACAGCTCTGCCAATGCACCCCAGTCCAAATCTGCAGCATCCTGACTATTGGTCATGAACCTATAATGGGCAAATACAGCCTAGTATAGGTATCTGGGGTACTAGCGTGGAATGGCCAAACCCCTTTTTGCTTGTGACCCAAGCCATAATTTGAACCAGCTTTCCTTAAAGGAAAACCTTGCTCTTCGGTATGTTGAGGCAATGTGAAAGTTATAGCTGTATAATACATACAAGCAGTCCCAAGGAAACGTAAGATAGTGGCCCTCTAGGTTTGGGTGGTGGGTGGGAAGTGTGTGTTCAGTTTGTCCTGAAAACCTAGTTTGTTGGTTTCACTACCAAGTTGCTTGTTCTTCTGTTAGGAACTCACCTCAGCCTTAGAGCTGGTTCTTCAACTCCTCACTGTTCCCAGCTTATGATTAATGTACCTCTACAGCAGGTTGTAGGGGAAGTGCATAGCAGGGTCAACAGCAGTGCACTCATGTGGAAGACCAAGGACTTCACCTCCCCTCTTATTGCACACATGCACAAATTTAACAAACCAACTAACTATATTGTTGTGAAAACTGTTTCCTTCACAACAGTAGCGAAAGCCGCTCTTTAAGGATATCTGTTACGCCACGACCAAACCTGAAGTTGCTTGCCTGCGTGTTGATAAAGTACCATGTTGTAACAAATCAGAGCTAAGAAGTGTTTTTGGAGGGCATTTCCAATGGTATTTCATTTGTAAACTTAATGGACATGCTGATAAATGTATTTATTATAAATTTGCAAGCTGGGGGGAAGGAGCGCAGAGGATATTTTGGCAGTTGTCAGAAAAATCTGGACAAACAGTGAATTACTTTAATCTTTAAACTTCTGATTTTTTCCAGTTCAATATACCAAACAGCAGAGAGGGCACATTGTAACTTGTTGGAAACTTTAAATTAAGGGTACTTTAAGACAGTGGCTCTCAATCTTTCCAGAATACTGTATTCCTCTCAAGAGTCTGATTTGTCTTGTTACCCCTAAGTTTCAGGTCACTTAAAAATATACAAAATCAGACATAAAAATACAAGTGTCACAGCACACTATTACTGAAAAATTGCTTATTTTCTCATTCTTACCATACCATCATAAAATCAATTGGAATATAAATATTGTACTTACATTTCAGTGTGTCGTATACAAGAGCCATATAAACAAATAATTATCTATGAAATTTTAGTTTATACTGACTTTGCTGCTGCTTTTTATGTAGCCTGTTGTAAAACTAGACAAATATCTAGATTTGTTGATGTACCCCCTGAAAGACCTCTGAGTACTCCAAGGGGTAATGTACCCCTGGTTGAGAACCACTGCTTTAAGAAACAGTTTCCTGCCTTATTAGGAGTATAGTGAAAACACTGGTAGTAGAGTACATCTTGCGATTGCACAGATTTCCAAGGTTGTGTTTTTCTTGATGATCAAAAGCTATGAATTCAATATTTAATTGAACTATATCTACTTTCTCTCCATTTTTCTAAATCACTTCCTTAGAGCTTTGCCTCTGCTGATAAGCCATTCCGTTCTTTTTGGATTGTTCCAAGTTCTCAGTATTGCCCTTGGGACCACAAAATCCAAGTTGCTCCATTTTTTTGGGCTTTATTTTAGATGCTGGCTGTGCATTCTCTGAAAACGACACCACCGTAACATGGTTTTTGGTGAGGAGTTTTTTGTGATTGACGCAGGGGAAAAGTGTGTGGTGGGGTTAGCTTCTATTGCCTGATACTCTTGCCTGGTACTGAAAGTTGAGTTCTATCAGTGTCATTTTGGCACTAAATTATCACTTAATGTTGGAGATTACACAGGTAGTGTAGTCAGTGTGCATTTTATGGCCAACACATCTGGGATAAAATCTGCCCTTCATCAAATAGACTATTTAACTATCACAGTGTGTGTTCCCCTCCCCCCTCCAGATGTTACGTAATCCAGAAAACTGGCTGGCTGACACTGAAACTCATCTGGCATCTTGGGTTTAAGCACTGGGAGAAGTGTTTTGGTCAAATGATTTTTGTGGTAATGTTAAGTTTCAGGTGTCCAGAGGAACTTTGAGTGTTGTGATATGGTATGACTAGTAACATGTCTGAGCTTGTTCCCGTCCTTCCCTCAAAATCCCTAGTAATGTCTAATTGCATCTACATTAGAAATCTGTTTGAAAAGCCCTTCTGTGTTAATGTTCCAGGAAACTGGAAATTTAAATTGGACAGGTGTAATATAGTGTGCGTACATTGGAGCTTTTATTGCTATTCTTGTTTTAGGACAATTATTACCGTCAGTGCTCAGGACAGGTAGAGTATTTAGCCACAGGAAAATTCCTGCAGAATAAAGTTCATACAGTAGAGTAAGTTTTGGGTGAAGTGCAGTTGATATTTATGAGCACTGCTGATTTTTTAAAAAAATCGTCAGTCTATCAGAAGATTTCACTTTTGTTACAAGAAATTCAGGTTACTGTAAAAGTAAGAGACTAGAGGAAAATGGCATTTTTTTCTTTATCTCTTTGTGTGGAGTCAGTTTCACTCTTCCCTCTGTGTAGTTAGTTTCCCCTTTTGTTTATGTGGATATCAGATTGCAATAGGGGAGAGAGAAATATTTGTTTAAAATGAAAAATGTGATTTGTAAAACCACAAAAATAGGCCAGGGGAGGGATTCAAGTGGCAGGTGTAGGATCTGAAACTACTCTCAATTTAATTTTAAAATGGACTAGACTTCAAGTAGATGGTGTTGTTTAATTTTAAATCCCTGCCTTAATACAACCAGATGTTGGGATTTCATGGTGAGTCCCTTTAATTTAGCATTTAAATAATACAGTAACTTACACCTGCAGTATGTATTGACATATTTGCTTTTTACTTCCGCTGAAGTATTTTTTTATATTAGCCTAATAAGTGTAGCAATTAATTTAGGTTTGGCAGGTTGTGAAAACTGGTTGCCAGACGATGTCCATTATAAATACCAGCGTTATTGTAGTAAACCTTAATTTGTTTTGTTCTGAGCTTTCTGTAAAAAAATCTTTGTGTTAAGACTTTCTATGTGTGTCTTTTTCCTGAGATTGATTTTTTTTTTTTTAAGGTAGAAATCTGCTCTGGTGGAATTGAAATGTGTATATGAACAGAAATACTTACCAAAAAAAAAAAATCTGTTTTGAGTGTGTTTGGGTCAACATTGTGATGCTCAAATTTGGCATGGACAGAGTAGTTTTGAATAACTTCGCTTTTGTATGTAGTGTCTCCTCTCCAAAGATTTGTAATATATTTTTGCTTCTCAAACCTCTCCCCTTTAATGTGTGATAAATATTCTTGTTTTACAAGTGGGGAATTGAGGTGCAGGGAGGGTAAATCTGTGGCAAAGCCGTTGTACGGCAGAAAAATGGTTGTAAAAAGTCAGCATTTTGAAATGGTCTAGTGAGCATGTGTAGGTGATGATTTGATTTTAACTCACAAGGATGTTCTTCCACACAGTCCGAGGTAATTTTTATTTTGTCCATTTAATATACCACCTATCCAGGGAGGAAGTAAAGATAAGGCTCTGGACTGGGAGTCAGGATACTGAGATGCTAGCTTTAGCTTTGCCATTCATTTGCTGTGTGAGCTTGGGCAAGTGACTGCACGTCTGTTTTGTCCCCTGTAAAATACGGGTAGTGATACCCAGCTTGGTAAAGCGCTTTGAGATCTTTGGATGAAAAGTACCTTTATAAATGCTAATATTGGTATCTCTTCCCTAAGCACTCTGCAGAATTAAAACACAAAGATAAACATGCTTTGTAAAGTTAAAATGCAAAAACAGGGTCACTTAGCCAGGTCACAATAGAAGAAATACCACCACAAAATAAAGTTAGAAATTGGTCCAGTAAAAGATATTACCTCACCCACTTGGCGTCTCTAACAACACAATAAAAGAATGTAACATAATTTGCCCCCACTCAGCACAGAAGTCGCAAATAGTGTGTCAATGTGAAATAAAGCCCATTTTAGGAAATAAGAATCTCACCAAGCACTTCCAAATCACTCATCCCTTCTCAGAAGATACAGACAATGTGCCTTGCATTGTGTCCTGAAAGTTTACTAATCTGGGCTGAGAAGAAGACTCTTTTGCAGAGAATGCTTTGCTAGCATTCTTCTGTTAAACTGGTGGGGGTGTCTGTTGTCCCAAGCACCTCCAAAAATTACATCTACCATGGTATGTTCAGAGAGAGTGGCAATGATTAATCATCTGGGCCTGTACTGTTCAAAGCTTTATGGGTTAAAAATCAACACCTTAAATTCCACCTGATTTAAGCTGATTGAAAGCCAGTGCGGACCTCCGAGCACCAGTGAGATGGGCTCCCTGTGTGAAGATCAGTGGCTTTATGTGCCAGCTTAAGCCTTCAAATGACTGTAAGGTGTAGCCTCATATGCAGCATGTTGTGGTAATATCTGCTCACTGTGACAAAGCTATAGTTGATTGTAGCAAAGTCTTTAGTTGAAAGAGAGTCATGTTTTTGGGTTTTTTTGCCAGATGCAGATGACTCCACAGTCCTGATTACTGCTCCTACTGTAAGTTCTTATTAATACCTGGGCATTCCAGGTCAGCTTGGGATCTAACAAGGCTCCCATGCTGTGAAACTTAGCAATAAAAGACAGATGTTCTGTCTGTGAAAGGGATGTGTCCATCACTACTTGTGGTGGTTTCCCTAATGGACATTGCACCATAGTCGGCTAGCACTTATCCAGGCATTGGGTCATTTGCTCCAGCCTAGTCAAGTGAGAGAGCGAAAAAGAGAGAGGTAAGTGTGATGAATCAACTAAAGAAGTTGCTGTACTTTCCAACTCACTAACTCTTGTAGCGGCCTCGTGTGTGTATTGAAAAGGAGGGGTAGCATGGTAGAAGCCCACAATACCCTATACAAGAGAGATCTCAACTCGGATAAGCAATTGCCTAGAGCAACCATCTGGAACCTTCTGGAAAGAAAAGTAGATGAACCTCCAAACCAACTCAATCACCCCATACTGTGGGCTGTAGATATGTTGCTATGCCCTTGTGTTCACAGTATGAAAGGTACTCCCCCTTGCAAACTAATTAGATGGTATTGGTCAGGCACAGCCGAGTGCTCTCTCTTCACATATAGCATCACACCGCATAGTTTACGTATCCATTCAGAATGAAAATCTAGTTTTATCCCACTGCGGCTGTTCTCTTAGACACTAAAACTGCTTGTCAGGATACATTAAGAGGGAGTCCAAATGCTGCCTCTTAACATGGGTCCTTAGGCTGCATTCCTAGGACAGATGCATGCTTGACAAAAGTGGCACTCTAAGAGGAAGTGCCCACTCTAGGAAATTGGTTAGGATGTGTCAGTGGTGTATAGCTGGCTTTTTGCCTCAATGATGGAGCTTTATATCCTGTTACTTGGATGTGTGTGTAAGTGGAAAGAATACACTTGGAGGGAGAATGTTTCCCCCTAAGAGAAAAAACAAGGAAATTCCATATACAAAACTCTGTCAGAAAATGTGAAAGGTGAGATTGAATATGTAGCCTTACCTCTATTTGTGCCTCTGCATTATAGCAGTCTTTGTGCTCAGATACTTTGTCAAGCGGACAGTTTTATTGACTGCAGTCGGCTGGACACAGCTTTGGTTTAGTGGAAGATCACAGCCTCTTACAACTGGTGCTATGTAAATACCTGAGTTTTCATTTTAAGTCTTGTGTTCTTGTTTTTGATAGTAACTGAAATCACTTGTCCATTCTCACTATTATTTTGTCAAAGGAGTTTGTTGAATTTCCTTCATCCTTTACTGTGGTAGTCTTTAAAAATGATAAAATAATCTTCAGATGTAAGTGTGCAAGATGTGATACAATCTACTTTGCTGAGAGCATGTATCTATTGTCTAAGATATTTGATTAGTAAACGCTTATGGGAAAAAGGACTTGCAGACACTTCTTAAGGTATCATGTTATATCTCTTGTCTAGTTTTTTAATCAGGATATTTGCATGAAACATAATCCGAGAACTTGATTTCAGATGCTTCCTGCACCATCTGAGGTGAGAGACCTTGGTGTATGATCATCCTGATAGTTTCTAAAAGAGTCAATCTTCTGTCAGAGAATGACATAACATAAGAAATAAGCATTGGGAGCAGATGAGTTGTTATCATAGGTCTATAGAAATTAGAGATTGACCCCTGGACTAGAGGACCCAATAGGTCTTGTCAGCAGCCTTTCAGAAGTGGTGTGCCGAGTCTTCATTTATTCACTCTAATTTAAGGTTTAGCATGCCAGTAATACATTTGAACATTTTTAGAAGGTCTCTCTATAAGTCTATAATATATAACTAAACTATTGTTGTATGTAAAGTAAATAAGATTTTTAAAATGTTTAAGAAGCTTCATTTAAAATTAAATTAAAATGCAGAGCCCCCTGGACCAGTGTTGGGACCCGGGCAGTGTGAGTGCCCCTGAAAATCAGCTCACGTGCCGCAGGTTGCCTACCCCGATCTAGCCCATTCCCACTATTCTCCCCACTGGCTGTTGAACCAATCAAGATTGTTCACAAGAGCAGGGGTTGGCAACCTATGGCACGCACGCCAAAGACTGCACGCAAGCTAATTTTTAATGGCACGCTGCTGTCTGACCCCGGCAGACATCAGCATGCCACTAAAAATCCTGCCTGGCCTGACGCGCTCTCCTTGCAGGGCAGGCAAGCTTCTCCCTCTCTGCGGCCGATCAGCTGGCGGCCCTTGCTACAGAGCGGGAGAGGTAAAAGTGGAGCCACAGCGCGCTCTCTGCTCTGGGGACCTTGGGGAAGGGGGTGGAATCAGGGTATATCCCCTCCAGCCCCCTGCCAGTGGCGTAAGATCAGCATTTTAATTTAATTTTAAGTGAAGCTTCTTAAACATTTTGAAAACCTTGTTTACATATGACAATAGTTTAGTTATATAATATATAGACTTATAGAGAGAGAGCTTCTAAAAACCGTTAAAATGTATTATTGGCATGTGAAACCTTAAATGAAAGTGAATAAATGAAGAATCGGTACACCACTTCTAAAAGGTTGCCGATCCCTGCACTAGAGTAAATAGTCTAATGCAGAGGTTCCAAAACTGGTTTGGAATACATGCTAGCAGGTCTGTGGAGAGCTGGCTGATTACAATCTGTTGGCTCTCATATCCCACCTGAGAGAGATCAGGTGGAAGGAGGGGATGAAATGAAGTTGACTGTGATTTCTCCCTTTTCCAAAAAGATAAATGCAAATTGAAATAAAGGCAATTACAAATATACACTTTCCTAATTGTTGCGTGAAGTGTTGTTGTAGCCATGTTAGTTCCCTGATAATTTACCATTTAAAAAAAATAAACTTCCAGCTCGTGATTGACAGAGGTTGGTCCAATAAATATTACCTCACTCACATCACTCAGTTACCTTATGTCACCCATTCATGTGGCCAGTTGTGGTAGTTTTCAAGCTGTGAAAAAGTGTGAAGCCCCCTGCTGTCAATGCTTTGTCCAGTCTCTTTTACAGTGGGACTCCCACCACCTGCTGAAATATTCCACAACCTAATACTTCTGTCAGGAACTTTTCCCCAATATTCAATGTAAATTTCTAATAATTTCATCCTATCACTCCTAGGTATTGTCCTTGTGTAGCACCTTTACTGACTCTTCTCCCTTCTTGGCTTTCAGGATGCTCAGACCTCATTTCCATGCTAGTATTGTTTGCAATAAAGAACAAGGGGCAAGAAATATGAGGCAGAATAATTTTCAAAATGCTTCCCTTTCTCTCCACCTTCTGAAAAATTTCCAACAAATCAGCTGCTCTTTAGAGTTTTATTAAAGAAGTGATAGGATTAAAAACAAGCACCTTCTTAATGCACGCCACTTCTGCTTCTTGTGTCTTCAGATTCCTCTGGGTAATATAGTGACCAAAGCCATATTCTTATTACTGTCTGACATGCAGAATCAATATATGGTGCCTGTTTTAGTGAACTGTATTTTCTCTCAACTCTGGCCAGGTCAATAAGCTGCTGAACACATTCTTATTTAAGAACATTTATTGTCTGTTGGTTCATGAAGCCACAAGACTAGTATTTAGTTTTTCCAGATTGCTGGCTGAGCTTGCAGATGCTGTTAGAAAACTCTTGTTGTGACTTAACCTGAATACAGTTACTTGGAAGCTTTTAATAAGCTACAGTTATTTCTACACAGTCACTTTGTTGCCTGTAATAGGCCTTATACCCCTTGAAGTGCTATCACCAAAACGCCACAGCAGTTTTCAGCCATAGATAACAGGATGTCAGGGTGTAAGTATAATGTCAGTTCTATTGACAGTATGTGTAATAGAAGATATTTCAACTACTCAATCCTTTATTTTGAGTTAAACTGTTTTTGAAATACACTGCTTAGCCGTTAACTTTTCTAGTTTATTATATCTCTGTATCAATGGTTCCACATATCCCTACACCCACACACCCTGAAATTAGTAAGAAACATGAGACCATAGGTTAGATTACTCAAAAGGCCATCTTAAGCAATTTTTACTTAAAGTACAAAAGATCCCAAACCACTGAATTTTCTTTCCTCCTTCATACCTCAGGGAGTTGACCTAATGATTTGCCATTTTTAAAAAATAAAGTTCCAGCTTGTGATTGACATACCATATAATTTTACTTGTTGAGCTGTAGACCTCTGAAAAATTGGGTGGGTGTGAAATGGAAGTGGAGGCAGACAACTATAGTGGAAGGAATTGAGGGTACTATCATTTTAGCCCAGCTGAGTTGCAATACATGCCTGAACTTGTTCTGTTTCTGTAGCTTATACTCCTTTATTTTAATGCAGACAGTTATAGATGGGAGGCATAACTGAGGAGCTGCTCGTGTTACTAGAGTCTTTTGCACACTTGTGGGCATTGATCTATCTTTGTCACACTGTGAAGTGTATTGCTCTTCTGATGCTATTGCCTATTTCTAATGGCCGCAAGTAGCTAATGATTCCCACTGTGACATTCTCAAAATACTTTCCCCCACACTTAAAGCTTCTGACCACCTGCTTAGGACGGTTCAGCTGCTGGGGATGGCTGTGTGGGTTTTTGTGTCTTTTTTTCATAATGTCATGGTATTGATTCTGTCACTGAGCTTGCTTTCCGTTGTTTGGCAAGATAAAATGCTCGACCTGGTGCAGGTGGGGTGATAGATAATGGTTAAACTATACATGTGTTCATTAGTACTTTTAGACAGGCTTCCTAAAGGAAAGCAGTATATATTGATTTAAATCACTGATGTTAATCATGATTTAAATAAGCAAGCAGGAAACCTTGATTCAAATAATCAATTTTATTTTTGTTTTTCATTTGTACTTCAGTTATTTTCTTTAAAAGGTTGATTCTCATTGGTTGGTAACCATTAAAACATGTTAATTTGCAACTTAATATAGCCTTTACACTAAACTTGCTATTACTATTTGCTAATCAGGATATATTATATATTCTACACTTAAGCAATTATATCATTTAATATGCATTTATTCACATTCTTGACTTTTACATTTTTTATATTGTTAGGAAGTTGTGGATGATTCAGTTCGTATTCACTGGCTTAGTTTGGATGGAAATTGGAATTTGGCTGGAAATTGGAATTCAGTTAAAAATTCAGTTAAAAATGGACAAAAATATCATTTTAAAATTGTTTTTCACTTAATAAAACTACGACAAACATGCTGATATTTAGGAAAAAAGTGAGTATATTAAGACACGTTTTGCATATAAAAACATTTATTAAACAAAGGTATTAGTATTTGTAGTTAATGTAGTGAATGGATTGTTTCTGGATAAGGCTAAGATTTTGTCATGGATATTTTTAGTAAAAGTCAGGGACAGGTCACGGGCAATGAAGAAAAATTCACTGAAGCCTTTGACCTGTCCCTCACTTTTACTAAAAATATCCATTAGAAAATGGGAAGGGGCTGAGCATCTGCAGGGTGGCTGAGAGCTGTGTGCCTCCCACTTCCCTGCCCCGCTGTGGCAGCCGGGGAGCTGCCGGGGTACGGCCACGGCCCATGGTGGCTTTGAGCTTGGGGGCCCGCTGCATCAAGTGATGGGTGTACCTCATAACTCCCTGCTGCTGCGGAAGGTAGCAGGACCCTTCGGCTCCCGGTTGTCAGGGCTGAAGTCACGGAGGTTTTTGGAAGTCACGGGTTCCGTGGCCTCTCTGACAAAATCGTAGCCTATTTCTAGTAACCATATCCTTCATGATTTTAGAACTAGTAGGTTACATCCTTTCTTACTCAGTTCTTATTCGTAGATTGTTTTACTCTTCTAGTCTTTCCTCCAATTTCTAATCAATTTCTCAACTTTGAATGAACTATTCATTGAACTGAACTAGTTAAATGAACTGAAATGAAGAAAATACTTTCTCTACATCTGCAAAAGAGTCTACTGCTGTCAGAAGCTGGTTTGGCACTTTAACAAACTCTGGTTTCAGCTGCTTAGCCAGTGACTTCCACCAGATCAGTGGTTAGACTTTATTTACAACTTTGGCAGCAAACGTGTTTGCTTAATATTGATTTTTTAAATTGATTTAAATGATTTTAGTATAGTACGTGTAGGTCTTAATATAGGCTTGTCATCATTTTAAATACATATATTTTTCTTTTTAAAAATAAACCTAATTTAGATTTTAAAAATCCATTTTTTTATCCACCTTGAAGAAAAGTGATTGGCACTATTTTCATGTGTGGAGAGCAGTGAGAATTACATAAAATCTTTCATAGTCTGTTTCCCTCTCTTGCACTGTCTCTGCATAGGGTACAGCATACATATTGCCTATTAGCTGGGCCATTCATTCTGCAGAAAATCAGTGTAGATTTCTGTGCCCTGTCTGGAAAACCCAGTTTGGTATTTGGAACCAGCTATTTGCAGCAGAGACCTTGAAAGATTTTGCTTTTCTGATAAGAATTCTTGGGAGAGTGCTAATCAGGAAACTTTACTTTACTTCAGCTATAACGTGAAATAGTTAAACTAAAAACTTCAGCTTCCTCTGTGTGTGTGTGTGTGTGTGGTGGATCATCCAAATTCCCCAAAAGTCACACATTCCTATAGTCTTGATTTTTTTGAAAGAGGAGTCGAGTGAAGATTTCTGTAACTCTTGTCAAAATGTGGGTTTAGAGAATGGTGTCTATCACGAGCCAATTGGTGATGGATTCACACATCCAGTGTTATAAAACATCTTGTGTCTTTCCACTTAGCCACCACATCTTATGCCTGGTAAAAATATTTAATGTTAGCTTTCTCTCACTTGGGATTTTCTGATACTTTCTTTCCCATTCCTTGTCCCTCTCTCAAGGATATCCCTTTGAGGAATCTGCTGTTTGAGAACCAGCAGGATAGTTGTGTGAGTTTTCCTATTTGGATCATAGTCTCAGTAGCATCGCTCCAGTTTTCCAGCAGCTGGGGCAAATAAAGTAAACAGCAGGTGTTGCATATCAGTAGTAAGGAGCAGAACAACCCCAGGTAACTTGTTACAGAGTTCCATTACTGAGGAAGGAGAAATAGTTCATCTACTTTTGGTACTGTCTCACATGACCTTCTCTTAAACCAACTAGGGAAATGCAACCTAGATGGAGCTACTATAAGGTGGGTGCATAACTGGTTGGAAAACCATTCCCAGAGACTAGTTATCAGTGGTTCACAGCCTTGCTAGAAGGGTATAATGAATGGGGTCCCGCAGGGATCAGTTCTGGGTCCGGTTCTGTTCAATATCTTCATCAATGGTTTAGATAATGGCATAGAGAGTACATTTATAAAGTTTGCGGATACCACCAAACTGGGAGGGGTTGCAAGTGCTTTGGTGGATCGGATTAAAATTCAAAATGATCTGGACAAACTGGAGAAATGGTCTGAAGTCAATAGGATGAAATTCAATAAGGAGAAATGCAAAGTACTCCATTTAGGAAGGAACAGTCAGTTGCACACATAGAAAATGGGAAATGACTGCCTAGGCAGGAGTACTGTGGAAAGGGATCTGCGGGTCATAGTGGATCACAAGCTATATATGAGCCAACAGTGTAATGCTGTTGCAAAAAAGGCAAACATCATTTTGGGATGTATCAGCAGGAGTATTGTAAGCAAGACACGAGAAGTAATTCTTCCTCTCTGCTCTGTGCTGAGTAGGCCTCAACTTATTGTGTCCAGTTCTGGGTGCCACATTTCAGGAAGGATGTGGACAAATTGGAGAGAGTCCAGAGAAGAGCAACAAAAATGATTAAAGGTCTAGAAAACATGACCTGTGAGGGAAGATTGGAAAAATTGAGTTTGTTTAGTCTGGAAAAGAGAAGACTGAGAGGGGACATAACAGTTTTCAAGTATGTAAAAGGTTGTTAGAAGGAGGAGGGAGAAACATTGTTCTTTTTAACCTCTGAGGATAGGACAAGAAGCAATGGGCTTAAATTGCAGCATGGGAGGTTTAGGTTGGACATTAGGAAAAACTTCCTAAGTGTCAAGGTGGTTAAGAACTGGAATAAATTGTCTAGAGAGATTGTGGAATCTCCATTATTGGAGTTTTTTAAGAGCAGGTTAGACAGGTACCTGTCAGGAATGGTCTAGTCTAGATAATACTTAGTCTTGCCATGAGTGCAGGAGACTGAACTAGATGACCTCTTGAGATCCCTTCCAGTCCTATGATTCTATGCTATTTCTTTCTTTTGCATATTTTCTCTTACCTGTTTTCACATGAAGCACCTAGGTGAGCATTGCAGTTCCCAGTGATGTTTTGTGCAAGGATCTGAAAAGAAGAAAAGAAAATTCACAGCAGCTATATTATTGAAGAATTCAGAAAGGCTGCAAAAGTGCCTCTGTATAACGTTGTTTTGGATCTAATACTCCATGCTGTAGTTCTTGATTTATTCTTGCATCACTCTTCTGCTCTGCTTTTCTGTAGGAAGAGTAAGGGTTGTGATTTACTTGTTTTTCATACTCTTGTTAGCTAGAGGTAATTAGATGGTGGTGTGGCTATAGGGATGGGGAGAAGCCAATAAAAGATCAGTATGTAAATTTCTGGAGTTACTGATCTATTATGAAGATGAATCACTAACTTTGAACAATATCTTTGTGCTCTGATCTGTATTTACATAGTATCTTTCATCAAAAAATTTCAGAGCACTTCACAGACAAGAATTAATCTCACAAGTCACTTTAGCAATAGTATATTTTATTCCCCATTGTGAAACTTTTCCTTATGAAATCTTAAAACATGACAGAATGCATTTGAGTAAAATTAACCCAGAGGGTGTATACTGTCCTTCAGTTCATACCCCTCGTTCAGAAGCTGAGTTTATGGCAACAAAGTGCCTTTCCGCATGTTGACCTCGCTTGGTGACTGGAGCAGAGTATTATTGGAAGCCCATAATTAATAGATACTACACAGTTCATTCCCATTCAGCTTGCCCTTGACCTAGTTTGAAGCTGAGAAGGTTGACACCGATATCCAGATTACAACTGTAGTGTAAGAGAGAATGTAGGTAACTTTCCTTTCTTTTCTTCTCTGGAGGACACTCGCTATGTTAGAAATGAGCCTGGTAGTGAAGATAGAGACTCAAGTGAGAAAATAGCAGTGTTTACAGCCGGTGACTGGTTATCATGACACTTCTATTATGTTCCCTGCTTTGCTACCCATTCCGTGTGGCCTTAAGCAAGTTACCTCCTTTGCCTATTTTTTTTCTACATGTGGAAAAGAGGGATCATAGTAGCCTACCTTGCAAAGGAGAATGAAGCTCAATTAACATCTGTAAATGTGCTTTGAAAAGTACCATATACGTGCATACTTAACATAACACCACACATTTGCCTAAAGTGACAGAAGGTAAGAGCTGCTTACAATCTTACCAAAGTCTGGACAAAAGAGATGGGCATGAGAAGGAAGGCATCTAGCTGGCCTGACTAATTTGGCGATAAACCAAACTTCTGAAACATTTGGAAGTTAAGGGACAGTGGCAGGGCTATTAGCTTTTTCCTCCTCTCTAGCTAGCCTACAAAACTGGTTTGAACCAGGACAGATGAAAAGAACTCCTGGCAGGTTTAAAAAAAACATTCTCTTGAGAGCGTATAGTTGTTTGGGGGACTATGAAACAGACGCTGCCTGGGGGTGTCTGAAGAAATTAGGCCAGCCTAAGTTACCATCAGGGGATTGTAAACGTTTGTGCAAGATAGATTTGTGTAGAGTGTTCTATTTTAAAATCCTTTTTCTTGAAATTCTTTGTTTCTATTGTTCAGCAATAACTTGGTAGTTAAGCCTGTCTGGTCACTCTTTTCACCATGGGTTACAGGCTCCCGAAGGAAAGAATTGCAGGTGCTGAACCCAGTTGGACTGGCAAAGTAAGCACAGTCAGCACATGGGGTACTGTAGCCTTGGGCCCCATCTACGAGTGGGTGGATTGTGTGATTCCACCTGAGATACATAAAGGCACAATGCCCAGGGACTGAAGGAGATGCACTCAGCGAGACCAGAAAGCTGACAAAGCAGCTAACCCTGGAACTGTGACAGTTTACTCATGTGGATTATGTTGGTTAAGTTAGAACTTGTCTTAACAGTTCCACATTTATTATTAGTTTATATATAACTTTGTCATGTAGGCAGGAGAAGGCCTGGTGAGTAGTGAGTTTTGGGGAGAGATTTAGTGAAGAGTGAGGTGGGCTGTCACACTGGAAGAGGGCTTCTGCACCAGATGTAGGGCAGCATAGACGAAGGAATGAAGTCAAGGGGTTTGTGTAAGTGGGAGGGGATAGCAGGATTGAATGCATAAATCAGGAGTTTGTAAGATCATAAATGCTTCAGAGAGGGGGCCTTGTTTTTGTACCTGACTCTAAAGTGCTTCACACACTGGTGTGATACACAGAAATAGTAATAGGGAGGGAGGACAGAAACTTAGACAAGAGATGGCACCATGCAGGGCTTCAAATGTGCTTGTTTGGACTTGAAACCAGTGAAGTGATTTTCGGGAGGAGAGATGAAAATCAGCTTTTAAGTAGAGTCCTATGTGGATACAAAATTTGTATCCGCATCTGATCTGCAAACATGGTCCACGGATATCTGCAGATCTCTGCTTTTAAGTATTTTTCTGATTTTCAAAGTTTGTGCTTGTAAATGTCTCTGGTACTGAATTGGAGGTATGGGGTTATTGGTGGGGAACTGAATCAGGGTTTCCTGTGGTTTTGTAGTTCAAGGTTCAGATGGTTTCCTAGTGTGTCCATTGGCTGGTGCAAGGTGTGATTTCCCAAAAGAAGAGGTATCATATTTAAGCCCATACTCCATTTGATGTCTCCCAAAAGACAAAGACAACAAGGAAATGTTGCTGTCTAATCTGTCTGCTGGTTGTGTAACCAGGCAGTGCATGATTTATGCCACACTGTCTCACAGTAGACTCTCTTGAAGCAGTTCAGTGTCGAAGCATTCTCCTGCTTGAACTTTGGAGATTTGCGTTGTCATTCTCTTGCTACTTTTCTATATTGTTACTTTCATTTTCTACTTAGTCTCTATAAATTTCCTTGAATCGTCTGTTGCGACTGCCCGAGCATTTAGAACAACAAAGCAAAACCCAACTCTTTGTGTGGAGTGGGGGCGGGCAGGCAGGGAGGGAGGGGTCGTGATACCTGGACACACTGGGACAGGAAGTCTACTTTTCTTGCGTCTTATTCAGTGGGTTTTTTTATTAAATGCTGCAGCAGACTCTGAATTGTTTCACAGTGGCAAAGCAAGCTGATGAAATATGACACAGGGATGGGAAGAGACTTGGCAGGGGGCCTTGATGCACAAATAGCCCCACTACCCTCTGAAGTATGCTTACAGCCAAGCAAACAGAGAACAAAATACTACAGGCTGCTTTCAGATTTGTTGAAGAATTTTCCCTCAAGATCTGTCTTCTGTTTCCTTGGTTTTTTTTTTAATCTTAGTGTAATAGTTTTATTGCTTGTGTGCTGCGTACTTGGGATCAGACATTTTAGGATGTCTGGAGATTTATCTCTGTGTGTTTATGGATGGAGAGGAGGAAGAGCTGTGTGTGGTAGTACCATATCTGACTACTGTAATATCTTTAACCTTGGGTCAGGGTAATGTGGGGAAGAAATTTCAGAGAAGACTGAAGTCTAGATCATGGTATTAACCAGTTGAGTGAACAGTAACCTCTTGGCACAGCTCCATTGTGAGTTATGTAGATCTTGTTCAGTGTATAAGCAACTGGCATCTGATGACATAAAACCAAGCATTTGTTTTCATTTATTGGCTAATGTGACATGCACCCTTCCTGTAACATTTGACTGAGCTGGCTGTTTTAAATATAGTCCTATCTTTCCTATGTAGAAAATGCCTAGAGTTGAATAATGGCTTATAGTATAAAATGCATTGATTGTGTGTCAGTGAAAACCTTGCATGGTGGCTATTATGATCAAAGTCTGCTCTGTGCTAGGTAAAACCTAACAATTAAAAAAAAAAAATCCTTAACCTGTTTGACTGCCTAAAACTACCTATTATGTCCTGCAGGACATTCCTCCAGTGTCACCTGATGCATTGGTTACATTATCCATGACTTAAACAGGATGCAAGTTAATGCAGCCGTGATTGTGGCTAACATGTATTTAAACCTAAGCTCTCTATCCCTTCTTCCCCCCAGTCCAGATAGCTTTTACAGACATACCTAATTTTCATATAAGATAGTTACTCCTTTTGCCTTAAGCAGTTAGCTAGTATTGCGGGGCGTGTGTCTAGTGGGCTGTTTCCATTATGAGGGGAGATTGATGATAGGTAACTCTTTGCAACCCTGTTTATTTAAAAAGAACATCAGAACAGCCATACTGGGTCAGACCCATCATCCATCTAGGCTAGTATCCTATCTTCCAACAGTGGCCAGTATCAGGTGCTTCTGGCAATTGGAGGTTTAGGGACACCCAGAGCACTGGGGTTGTGTCCCTGACTATTTTGGCTAATAGGCATTGACGGAGTTATCCTCCATGAATTTAGGTAATTCTTTTTTGAACCCAGCTATACTTTAGGCCTTCAAATGCCCCATGGCAATGAGTTCCACAGGTTGGTTGTGCATTGTGTGAAGAAGTACTTCCATATGTTTGTTTTAAATCTGCTGTCTATTCATTGGGTGACCCCTAGTTCTTGTGTTGTGCAAAGGGGTAAATAACAATTCACCATTCACTTTCTGTACACCATTCATGATTTTACAGACCTCTGTCAATCTCTTAATCATCTCTTTCCTAAGGCTCTGTCTATACTACCACTTATTTTGGTATAACTTACGTAGCTCAGGGATGTGAATAAGCTACCCCCCCGAGTGACATAAGTTACACCAACCTAAGCACCGATGTTGACATTGCTATGTTGGCACTCGTTGGGAGTGGATTAAGTCGATGGGAGAGCTCTCTGTCAGCTGGGTGCAGGTGCAGCTGTGCCACTTAAGCTCTCTGGTGTAGTCATAGCCTCACCTGATCTACTGCATCTTAAGTACACTCTGTCTGAAATAGATAATAAGCTCCGTGGTGCTGGGACTGTGTTCAGGATTGAGTATGCTGTCAGCAGTAAATAAATAGGCTCCTTGATTGGAATTCCTGCCATTCTGTGTCTAACCATGTATCTTGAAAGCATCAGGGCCTGTATCCTAGCAATCCAGCAATTATACCATTTTGGTCTTGAGAATTGAGTAATCACACATGTTTTTTTGTGCTTCATCCATCCCATACAGCCAGAGGATCAGAAGACCTTGTACTTCAAAATTAACCTAACGGAGCTAATGCTCTTTAATTTTTTTGTTTAGCTTTAAGAGATGGAATATATAAACCCTTGAGAGTGACCTGATTCAATGGGTCTGTACTTAAGGCTGCATTCTGTTTTGGTTTCCAGGAACCTACAAGCAGCCATTGGAGCCTACTATGACTTTGAGAGTCCGAACATCAATGTGCCCTCCATGTCCTTCGTTGAAGATGTTACCATAGGAGAAGGGGAGTCCATCCCTCCTGATACCCAGTTTACAAAAACATGGAGAATACAAAATACAGGTAAATGGGGGTAAATCTTTCCTTTTTCATTGAACTGAGATGGAAACTTCATAGAAACAAAGATCCACTTGTTCAAAATGATTTTTTATTCTGCAGGAGTAAAGTTATTTCATATCAAGGTGTTAATGAAGGGGGAGGCTTTCAAAGACACAAGGGGAAGCTAAGTGCCCAAAAACCATTGAAATGCCTTTTTGGTGCCTTTGAAAATGTTCACCTTTTTGGACACTGACGTTTGGGCAAAATGGAAGCTTGTTATGTTGACAGGTGGGGAGCTGTAATTTCTGTCTTATCTACCTTAACTCCCCAAGGAAGCTTAGCAGTCTGAAGATGTTGTAATGCCAAGGCCTGTGTATAGGTTAGAAAGAAAAGAAAGCAAATGTGATGTGATATCTGCTTCCCAGCCCCTTCCTCTTCTACCTTCCTCACTGCCTTTCCCAGGAGGGTTCTTTTGTGTTGGAGGTAACATGACAGGATAGAGCCAGATGGTGTCTGTATGGGTTTAGAAGGACCTTACAACCTCTCTTCTTTTCAGTCCCAAGCTCAATCACTTCAGCAGTTTCCATCCCTCTAAACTGGGTTGATATTTTCTGTTGTTCCCTTCATTAGTACATTAGTTTATTGGGTGTACTTACTTTGAGCTCTTTGTAAGAACAGTAGCCTTGTAGCACTATTGTATTTATGGGGATGTTTGTTTTCCTGTTCAGACCTTCTGTTTTGGCTGTTGGATATCCTGAACTTTTCAAACTCGGAGGACAAGGAATTTGTGTGGCAAATTCTGTCTGAAAGTAAAACCATGTGACGCAGAAGTGATCCTAAAATAGTTCAGCTGTTTCTGTTGATGGAATTCTTTATTCTTCTAGTTCTTCTTCTGTCCCTATGCTGTGTGCTTCACTTAGGAGGAGGTATTTAATTGGGATGATAGTTGTATTGGAACAACTCTCTAGGAACAGATTTAACCTTACTGTAGTGAATGGAGTGAGTGGTGCTCTGGGGCCAGATCGTACATCACTGAAATCAGTAGCCTTGCCACAGACTGTAACTGGAGCATGATCAGCCCTTGTATGGGGACAGTGTTATCCAAAATTCTGATTCAGACAGATGCACGTGACCAATTATGCTGTTCAGTGGTATTTTGAGTTCCCGTCTCTTCCTTTGCATTTTATCTTTACTTGGCAAATTCTGTAGGAAGTTATTTTCTTAGATATTCATTCAGTACAGGATTCCTAATTTTCAGTCTTTTCTGTCACTTAAAGGCTCTTCTAATCAGAATCTCTTCCAGCAAGAGGATGGAAACAGTTTACCTTTAAAAAGGGGTATTTTTCAGCAAATGAACTCAGCCCATTTAAAATCAGAATTGTTTTATTTAAACTCCTTGAAACTCATGAGCAGCCAGTATGTTAGAACTGCATTTCATTCTTTTTTTTGCGTGGTCTATACACTGTCCCTTCAATTAACTGTGGGGCACTTTATAGAACCCATGAGAGTGTCAAGAAATCAGTGGAGGTGATGCAACTCTGAGAGGAGATGGTGTAAGCTCAGACTAAATTACTCTCATTGCAAGGCTGTGACAGTTGCAATTCTATTAAAACGGTGTGAACTGTGTGAAATTAGGAACAGAGTAATCTTGTGGCAGTTCCTAGAGGAGAGGATGTGATGCAAGTTTGTGGAGACAACATTCCAGCGTGAGGTGAGCCAAAACAGTCATCTCTGTGTGAGTCTGAATTGAGGCCAGGCAAAATAAACTCTCAGTGCTTATCTACTGAGATGTAATTATGGGAGGAAAATGAGATCTGTGGATTCAAAGGGAGATAATACTTTGTCCTCGAGTGCTGCAATGACCGGCTCGCATGAGTAGTTCACCTGTGTATCTGAATTTAATTATCATGCTTTTGCTGCTTCTGTGCACAGGAATGATAGCATAACGAGGACTAATGTTCTTAATCGTGTGTGAGCAAATTACAGCTGTGTTAAAAATCATAAATGACTCTTCTTGCCACAGAGCTTGGAGCACTGTATAGTAATATGCTAAACATTATAAAACAAACGGTTATTAAACCCCACCATCCTAAAAACTTACTTGGGTACAGGGCATAAGGGCAAGAAGTGAGGTAAAGATAGACTCAACACTTTGTAGGCTGGCGCTCATATGAAAAAACACCAATTGCAGGGAAAGGGTTTCGGTGTACTATTGGACTTTCCTGTGTGTATTTGGTGGCTATTTGGGTAAAATGGAAAGGTGACTGTTGAGCACTTTATTTCTAATGTGCAAAACTATTTGGCAAATTTGTACATTTACTATGTATATAATATATGGACAATTAGTGTAAAATACGAGACATTCTTGACAAGTGATGAGGGATAGATCCAGGGGGAACAAGTTTTTCACCTTAGCAACCCCCATGGCAAAGGCACTATAATCTTCTCAGCAGTTGAGGTGGAGTTTCCTAAAAGTCCAGGTCCTGTCTAAGCTTCAGAACCCTTCAGGATGAGACTGGAAAATACTAGCTCCAAATGAAATCCCCATATGTGAAATCTACTGTTGATTGACAGACCTGTTTTTAGTAACTAAAAACCCTTTGCTTCCCCCGTCCTCATTCTCTTGGTTTTTTTCCTTTGGTTTTTATGAGTAAATCATAAAATCCCTCCCACAAGTAACAGATGTGTCTTCATGAAAACTTGGGTTTTCAGTTTCTTAAAAAAATTTCTAGATAATTGTTAGATTCAGTGAATTTTATGTTGTCTTTAAAATTTGTTTCCCTTCCTAAAGTCCTTGGGTCTTGTAGGATGTGGGTAGGGAGTTGAAGGAAACAGTTTCAACTTAGAATTCCTTGGTTTTTGTGGCTTCCTGTCAAAACCAAACTTTGTTTTGGCTTCCACCAGGGTTAAAGCATTACTTTCTTTTGTAAATTTTGGTTATAACAATACTTCGGCTTATCCACAAAGGCCAGACCACACTGTTACAACTTGGTTTAGCTTCAATCCAGGTTAACTATCGTTTTTGTGGTGGTGGTTTTACTGTGCAGATTAGGCCAGTGTCTTACATTTAAAAATTATTTCAATTAATATTTAATATCCAAGGACTGGAATGTTCAAGATTAGCACTTGCTAGGTAGATGCTGAAGTGAAGCCAAGATTCTTAATGATCCTGCAGGAACCCTTGATTAAATGACTTCAGTTCTAAAACATGAAAAAAACAGAGTGAGGCATCGCTTTGAGGGATTTGGTGTGGCAGAGCTGCTTTCTGTCTGATGCAGAGAGCAGAGCTGTTGTGTACTCAGTTGGTTGAACGGGTCAATTAGAGTTCCGTAAGCATGTAGTTCTGTTTATGAATAAACTGTTTTCAGGCAGGGGCTTTTTGCCTGTTGTCAAAAACTAAGGTCCAGTCCTCCTACAGTGTGATAGTCTTTTTGCAGGCTCGCCAATCTTGTATAATAGGACTAAAGAATCACCCCGGTTCAATGGACTTACTTCCATATCCCAGTCTACCTTTAGCTGCTGCGAGCTCCTTTGGATGGTTACTGCAATCTGTCATCTCCTGAGAAATGCATGTACTGAAATAGAATGACATAATCATCATTTCATTTTAATGGCGCTTATCAGCTATAGCACTCTAAGCACATGGCAAACTTAAAGCCATTAAAACTGATAAAAATCACATATATTATTTAAACGAAAACCATGTTGCCAGGCTGCACACCCTTTCACACAAAAGTTGCCACACTCCATAGCTCCCACACATCACAACATAAGGCCTGGTAATCACTCAGATCTTCCTTTTCCAAGGGCCCCCAACCTTCTTGCTGTTTCTAACTGTAGCTGGGTCCAAAATAGCTGCCCTGATCCCATTCCAACTATTCCACACTGATACTTCCTCAGTTGATGGGTTTCTTTCTAGGTCCAAACCCCACAAATAATGATTCGCTGCCATGCCCTCACTGCAGTACTTCCAGAAAACAGATTTTTCCGTAAAGTCAGGTATCTCAAGGAATGCTCCTACAAGATGTCCCTTGGTCACTAATACCTATCCAGAGTTGCCATCTCAGCATCGGCTTGCAATAATCATATATATCTGTCCAAATTTCTCTGCAGCTCACAGACGTCCCTAAACTGCTCCCATTAACTTATAGCAAGCAGAATGCAATCGCTACAGCCCAGAAACCAGATTTATCAGTCCAGCTCATATCATGATCTCAGAGAGAGCATCCAAATGCCATGTTGGCACTGATATTCACACATCCACTGGAGCCATGCTCTACAACTCTTTCAAAGCCATTCTCCACAGTTTTTCCATCTCACCATCCCCTCCTCTTTTGCCATTGCATGAAACTGCTGCATCTGCCCTCAAATGAGCTGTTGCGTGTACAGCAAATACCACCTTGCTCCATTCCTTCATGCTATACAACATCAGCCCCTAGAACTTCAGTCTAAACTTGGATCTCAGTTTTCACTGTCAGAGTTCAGCCACACCATCAAGGAGCTGAGAGGGGCTCACTGCAGGAAGGAGAAATAAAACAATATAGAAGATGTTATTTCTAGTTCATAAGTTTACAAACAGGGAGAACAAAAGCATTTGCTCTTCCCAAGACTGCCAACAAACTGAAAAAGGAACTTGACACCCTGGCAGAAAATGTCTCATGTTTCCTGTTAAAATATTTTCAGTTATGAGATTGGGGGGAGGGAAACAAAAACAGTAAAATTAAGATGGAAAAACTAGTTGGTCATCTTCATTGAGTGCTACTTGTGTCCCCAACGTGGCTAAAGTGCAGCGGAACGTGTCCTCACAGGTCTCTCACTCAGATTTATTGATTACTGATGGCCTTTGTTAAATCACGGCTCTGGGTTTCTCAAAATTTAAAGGACTTGTGCATATTTTACAGGTCTTTCCTTCCAGTTGGTCACATGCTGGAACAGTTATGTTTTGTATGAAAATCTTTCTCTCCCTTTGCTGTTGTATGAGAACTAGAAAATTTGACTAGGCTGGTATCTGTTAGCCAACTTGGAATCTCCTTGACTGTTCAACAGAGCAGTGTAACTCTTTTAATAAAATGTTTATCTACTCATGCAGGCACTTGCCAGAAAAGAAGCAGATGCGAAGTCGCTACAGTTGCATTGTCACTGACACTTTAATACCTTTTTCTGCTCAATCAGGGACAGAGGCATGGCCCCCAGGGGTTTGTCTTAAGTACGTCGGGGGAGACCAGTTTGGCCATGTAAACATGGTGATGGTCAGATCGCTAGAGCCCCAGGAGATTGCAGATGTCAGCGTTCAGATGTGCAGCCCCAGCACAGCGGGAATGTATCAGGGACAGTGGCGCATGTGCACTGCTACAGGACTCTATTATGGAGGTAAGTTTTCCTCTCTTTGTAGTTCTCTCTTATTTGTAATGCTCCCAAACCATAGAAGGTAGGAGCCTTCGTTCTTGTATTGCTGTTGGCCAAATAGATGCTGGTATCCCAGTCAGCCTCCTAATATCCAAATGATAATCTAGAGGTATTGTAAATTTTATTCCCATGTGTTTTAATGGAATGTACTTTAGAAAATCATGCAGCTTAGTTAGGCACCTAAGTATGGACTTTGAATTCTAACGTTTTATCTAAACTAGGAAGTTGTGCTGATGGTACTATAATCCTGCCCTCCTTCCCCAGTTTGGGTGCAGTTATAATAGCATAGAAATGTTTTACACTGCATGGCTATTCCCATATAGCTATAGCTACACTGATTCAAAATGATCTGGACAAACTGGAGAAATGGTCTGAAGTAAATAGGATGAAATTCAATAAGGACAAATGCAAAGTACTCCATGTAGGAAGGAACATTCAGTTGCACACACACACAAAATGGGAAATGACCTCCTAGGAAGGAGTATTGCAGAAAGGAAAGGAGTACTTGAGGCACCTTAGAGACTAACCAGTTTATTTGAGCATGAAGCTGGGGGTCATAGTGAGTCAACAGTGTAACCCTGTTTCAAAAAAAATGAACAACATTCTGGGATGTATTAGCAGGAGTGTTGTAAACAAGACATTAGAAGTAATTCTTCCGCTCTACTCTGTGCTGATTAGGCCTCACCTGGAGCATTGTTTCCAGTTCTGGGTGCCACATTTCAGGAAGGATGTGGACAAAGTGGAGAGTCCAGAGAAGAGCAATAAAAATGATTAAAGGTCTAGAAAACAACATGACCTATGAGGGAAGATTGAAAAAATTGAGTTTGTTGAGTCTGGAAAAGAAAAGATTGAGGGGGGATATAATAAAAGTTTCAAGTATGTAAAAGGTTGTTAGAAGGAGGAGGGAGAAACATTGTTTTTCTTAACCTCTGAGGATAGGACAAGAAGCAATGGGCTTAAATTGCAGCATGGGAGGTTTAGGCTGGACATTAGGAAAAACTTCCTAAGTGCCAAGGTGGTTAAGCGCTGGAATAAGTTGCCTAGGGAGGTTGTAGAATCGCCATTATTGGAGTTTTTTAAGAGCAGGTTAGACAGATACCTGTCAGGAATGGTCTAGATAATACTTAGTCTTGCCATGAGTGCAGGGGACTGGACTAGATGACCTCTCGAGGTCCCTTCCAGTCCTATGACTCTATGATTTAAGGCTGATTTACATTTGTTATACTGGTAAAACATAAATTGTTAAAAATAGATAAATTGGAAAAAAAAATCACACCCTTAATCAAAATAGTTAAGCCAGGAAAATCTAAATGAAAACCAGCCTTAACTTCTTGCATCCAGTTTTGGAAAATGTGGCCTGTATTTGGAAAGTACCTAAGATATTTTGGGCCCCACCTGAATAATAAATAACCCACTGACTTCTTCTGCAGGACACTTCACTCCTTTAAGATTTGCACTGAACCTTCACTGGTACTAATGGCTAGCGAGAACATTGCTAACAAGATTTTCATGATTTTTTTTGTCAATTAGAGTGCCCTAACTGCATGGGGTCAAATGAGAAATATTAGCAACATGGGACAAAATAATTACCCTCTTCAAAAAGTACACGCTTATTGAGAACTATCAGCAGAGCCGAGCTGTCTTTGAAGGGGATGTAATTTATACCTGAAATGAGAGGATAGCTTTCTCTCCTGCTTTTATTTCAGTTCAGGATATCTACATAACTGCAGTTGTCTTTGTTGTTGCAGAGCTATGTAAGAGCATGTGATTTTTATTTTTGAAGGTCATTAGAAGTAAAGTGTGGGGTAAAGGTTATAAATCTTCCTTATTTGCTTTTTTTCACCTATAGCTCTTTCTGATATTTACATTCCTCAGTTAGAAACATAAGTGGTCTCATATCAAATGAGACCCATCAAGAGTGATAACTTGCTTCCAAGGAAGATCCCGCCCCATAATTTATAGCTGGTTCAGTGTTGTACACAGTGTGTGGAATTCTTTCCTGATCCCTCTGCATGATTGGATAGTGCTGTGAAGCATGGTTTGATTACCCCTATTTTTGCTGGGATAACTACAGATGATGTTGGTCATAAAATTACTTATGCTTGGAATGTGGGAGTAATTTTGTTTGTAGAAGCATTCTTTTGTCTTTGTTTCTCCAAGCGTGGGGTATCTAGAGAGGAAATTTGCTTTCCCGTGGTGATCTCTGCATATGTTTTTAGGTCCTTACTCATGTATTAGTTTCTTTCCTGTTAGATTTTTTAAATGATATGATGCTTTAATTCCCTTTTTTAAAATGTTGGTAATGGAGCTGGCTATTACCAGTAGGTATCCTTCCAGATATGTGCAGCATAGCTAATTTTGACTAGCCCAATGTGTGTGTACTGGGAGGAGAATTTTGCCATCCCTCAGTTTCCCTCCCCACCTAAACCCACCCCTAAGATGTTAAAACAATCATTCCTCCCTAAAGAGGATTGGAATTGGCTTCCTCTGGAGTGCAGTGCTACTTAGGAGCATTAATCAGAGGTGTTTTTTGAAAATAACAGTGCTTCTCCTGGAACTAAATGTGCTACTTCCACAGCTCTCCCAGCCCCACAGGATCTAGGGGGCTCCAAAATTGAATTCAGATGATGCTAAATTACTGGGCTGGCATTGAGATTCTCAATTTTTTGGCTATCTAACTTGCAAGTCACATGCCTGAGACTTTTAATCCATGAATTAAACTCTATTAATGCTTATACAAAGCCATAACAATTGCAAATAAATCGTACCAGTTGAGTTGGGAAAAGCCGTGAAAGCTGGAGTAATGGAAATAATGATTACTTCTGCTTCGAGTGCTTGTTCATGTCAATTCCAGTCAGATGTGCGCACGCGCATGGCAGCTGGAAGATTTTTCCCCTAGCAGTATCCGTTGGGTCAGTCCGGGTGCCCCCTGGAGTGGTGCCATCATGGTGTTCAATACGGGACCCTCCTGACCCGCCCACCCCTCAGTTCCTTCATACCGCCAGTGATGGTTAGCTGGAACTTCCCCTGGCTCTTGTCGTGACAAGCGCATTTGGCAATCTGTATATAGTTAGTAGGTACTTTACTTAGTTAACACTAACTACTACTTAAGTTTCCTTTGGGGGGGTTTCCCCTCCAGCTCTATCCCAGTGCTAGGGCATGCTGTGGTCTCCTGGCTTCAAAGTCTGTGAGGTCTGCGGCAAGTGTATGCCCAGAAGCAATCCTCACACTTCGTGTTGGAAGTGTTTGGTGGAGAGCCATCAAAAGGATCACTGTAGGATCTGCAGGGGGTTTCGCCCCAGGACACTGAAAGATAGAGATCAGCACCTGATCCTACTAATGGAAGTGGCATTCCGGCCCCAGTCCGACCCCGGGTCAGCGGACCCAGCGCCGAGTACCTCCTCCTTAGTATGCAGTGCCCCGGCACCCTCGACACTGGGATCGGTGCTGAGTAAAAACAAGGACTCTCGGCACCGTCATGGCTCCACTCATGGGTCACGTGCCGCAGGCAGGCACCGGTCTCAATTTGCCAGTGCTGCAGAAGAAGAGGAGGCCGGAGAGGGGCCGTTCCATCCCCCGCCAGCTAGAGCCAAGGAGCCGGCCGTTGTAAGACCTGAGTCAGGCCACGGTACTTCAGCCTCACTGCCAGAGACGGTTGCCACGACTCCTGCCCCCGTGGAAGGGCGGGCAAGTCCTGACCCTTCTTGCTTGCCGAGGCTGAGCTGACAAGTATACCTTCTGTCGACTCCAAAGGTGTTTGAGGCAGCACATGGCTCCAGCTCACGGCACCATTCTCCCTGCCTGGACGGGAGAGGTTGCTGGCACCGGTCGTTCCCCCCGGCACTGTCAAGGGGAAAGCCTGCAATGATGGCCTGATGGTCTCCATCCCCAGTGCTGCTTCCCGGTGCCAGAACAGGGTCAGAAGCCTAGTCGGTCCCCAAGCCCTCGGCATGGACCCTCAGAGCCTCAAAGTACTGCTCCTCCGTGGTCCTCCGTTTTGGGGACCTCGGAGTCTGACTCCTATAGATCTCAAAGGAACAGAAGTAGACAGTCCAGGTCATCATGAGACCAGCACCCTTACCCGGCACCGTGGCCCGTGCAGTGGCAGCCCCCGGCACAGTGGCCCTTTTGGACTCCCTGGGCCTTTCGCCAAGGTCAGAGCCAAGTGTCTCATTCTAGGGCGTCATCGGTGCCCTTGGCCACTTTCATACAGCCTCCAGCACCGTCTACATCAGCAGGATCGGGGTAGCTCCATCACTTCCTGATGCCATCCTAACCATTGCAGCACTGGCGTCGGCTACTCCAGCCCCAGCGGTATCAGCACTGATGTCCTCGGCACTGACAGCCCCAACACCATCGGTTCCAGCTTCGACAACTTGGGCACTGGTGGCCTTGGCACCGACGTATACAGCTCTGGCACAGAGGGCCATGCACAGTTCGTGTCGGCTCCAGCCCAGGATCCCCAAGCACCGCGGGACCCCTTGGGTGCGGAGGGGAGAGAGCAGCCGCTCCTTGCGGGCGTCTCTTCCTTCCCAGATGAAGTGCAGGCAGGCACTTCGGTAGCCCCAGCTCTGGAGGGCAACAGGGTCCTACAGAAGTTGTTGAGGGTTGCCCGGGGCCTGGCGTAGGAGGTAATGGAGGATTCAGATCCTGTGGTGGATATCCTCCCCACCCTCCGGACCAGCACGTATTGCCCTACCTGTCATAAAGATCACTGCCAGCACCACAAAAATCTTGTTCCAGACCCTGGCTTCATTGCCCGCTATGGCAAATGCAATGAAGGACCCTATTTTGTGCTGTCCAGGGGCTACGAGCACTTGTATACCCATCCTCCACCAGATTCCTAGGTTGTGGACGCTGCTAACCAATGCGAGCACCAGGGCTACCCAGGCCCTTTCCCAAAGAATCGGGAGGCGAAATGACTCAACCCTTTTGGTAAAAAGGTCTACTCCACCGGCGCTTGCAGCTCCACATTTCTAATTAGCCAGCCATTGTCAGCGGGTACTGCTACAATACATGCGGGGCAATGGCAAAGTTCGCAGAGCTGCTGCCGCAGGACTCCCATGCCGAATTCTCAGCCCTGGTGGAGGAGGGCAAGCTCAATTCTTGAGCTTGGTTGCAGGCCACTCTGGACAGGGCTGATGCAGCCACACAGGTGATGTCTACAGGGATTGCCATGAGAAGGGGCTCCTGGCTCCAGGTATCAGGTGTGCCATACGAGGTCCAGAAGACCGCTCAGGATCTCCCCTTTGACTGTGTGACTCTATTTTTTTGAAAAGACGGATAAAAGGCTACATAGCCTAAAACATAGGTTCTCAAATGGTGGTCCGCAGATCACCAGTGATCCGTGAGCTCTGTTCAGGGGGTCCGCGGATAGGTCCCTCTGATGTGTGCGCCTGGGCAGCCGCACATGAGAGAACGAAGGGCCACCCACCTAATGAGTGGAGCCGCATAGATGTGGCTCCACTAATTAGGTGCCTGGACCCTGGAGAAGACGTACCACGTATGGTGAGTTGGTGGCCTTGGGGGGAATACGGGGTAGGTGGGAGGGGCCACTGGGGTGAGGAGAGGGGGTGGAGGGAATTTGGGATGTGCAGGGCTGCGGTGGCCAGAGAAAGAGGCAACTTTCCCCAGCTCCAGGGCTGCAGCTCCCAGGGAGAAATGGTCCTCCTTCCCAGCCTAAGCTCAGAGGCTGCTGTGGTGGGGGAGAGACCCACATCTTCCCAGCCCCAGCTAGGGTGATGCCGCAGTGGAGGAGAGAGGGCACATCATCATATTAGAAAGATAAGGCTACAGATATTAAAATATGAGTTGTGTGCTTTTATTTGTAGAACAAAAAAAGTTAAGGTGGGTTTTTTTTGTTTTTTTTTAAATATATAGCACTTTTATCTAAAGGGCTTTACAGTAGTTAGCTAATTGTAGAAACAACATTTGGAAAGATCATTAAGTGGTCCGCCGAGACCCTCAGCAATTTTCAAGTGGTGCACGAAAAAAAGTTGGAGAACCACTGGCCTAAAAGACTCCAAGAGCCACCCTCAAATCGCTGGGCCTCCACACCCCTGCCACGCAGTGGAGGCATTTTAGGCCACAACCTCCTCTGCGGTTCTACCAACCGCAGAACTGGCAGGATGGCTCACGGAGAAAAAACAGGAGCAGCAGGAAGAGGCCTTACCCGTCCTCAGGCCAGGGCTCTGGCCCGTCCAAACTTTCATCCGTTCAGAAGCAGGCCTTTTGAAGGTGCGAACGAGGACGATGCACCAGAACTTGAACTGGATCCATCCCGCCTTACCTTCTCGTCCCGACTATCCCCTTGCGTGGGCCCGTATCAGATTGGGCTGCTGGATGCTCTGCACAGTAGAGAGAAGATACTCCCTCCAATTCTCTGCCCTTCACCCCCCTTCCCTGTCCCTCTTCAGGGACCCTTCTCATGAGCAACTCCTCATACAGAGGTGCACTCGCTCCTATTACTAGGAGCAGTGGAAGAGGTTCCTCAGGAGCTGAAGGGCAAAGGTTTCTATTCCCAGTATTTCCTAATACTGAAAGCCAAAGGTGGGCTGAGGCCCATCCTGGATCTGCAAGAGCTCAACAAGTTAATGAGGAAACTGAAGTTCCACATGGTCTCTTTGGCCTCCATCATCCCTTCCTTGGATCCAGGGGACTGGTATTCTGCCCTCAACTTGAAGGACGTGTACTTTCATATAGCAATTACACCATCCCACAGAAGGTAACTCAAGTTTGTGGTGAGCAACAAAAACTACCAGTTCACAGACCTCCCATTTGGCCTGTCAGCGGCGTCTCGTGTGTTACCAAATGCGTGGCAGTCGTGGCTGTGTTCCTGCACAGGCGGCAGGTACAGATGAACTGGGCCTTATCCTGAACATGGGGAAATCAGTGCTCTTCCCTGTTCAGTGAATAGAGTTCATGAGGAGGTGCTGGACTCAACACACGCCAGGGCACACCTCCCGCAAGTGAGGTTTCGGGCCCTGGGGGACATCATTCGAAGTCTCAGACAGTTTCCAACCACCAGAGCAAGGAATTGCCTAAAACTTCTAGGACACATGGCCTCTTGTACCTATGTGGTACAACACGCCAGGATCAGACACCAGCCTCTCCGGTAGAGGAACTGTTTTATATTAGGGAGCATTTATTTCATTCACTGTTTCCGGTCAAATGGCTAAACTATGGGCTTGGCAGGTGGGTAAAGGAAATAATTTTTGGGCTACTTTGTGTATAATTTTCAGTCTGTACAGATATTCCACTAATGATGTCAGAAAGTTTCAAGTCCAAACTTTGCAGTTCCCTTTCGAATCGGGAAGGGGAAAAAAGCCTTTAAAAAATTACATGTTAATCATTCTGGCCTTTCCTGAATTGACATCCCCTCTAATGCTGGGGTAAAACTTGAGGAGTTGCCAGAGATTAACAGCAGATGGCACCACTTCGCTACTTGCCAGACTTTTTTGCAGAAAGCTGCTGACCGTGTTGGTATAACCAAGAGAGAAGAATCCTCTGTAGAAGTAATAGGTTTTAGTCTAATTTCTTGTGCCTTTTCAATGTCCTAATTGATGTTTCATAAGGGATTTAAACATGGGTAGGTTATGGGGCTGTTGATTGTTGATACGTTCATATATGAACTAAGATAGCTAAGAAAAAGGAATATTGGGAGCTGAAAAGGGGCTAGTGAATCCTCCTAGTCTCGCTTGGTAAAGTAAAAGCAGCTAAACCCTGTCAAACTAAGCAAGGTGGCCAAATGAGAAGAGAGGTGCTGTGAGTTGGCCTGTTTTGAGAAGCACTGATAGCCACGCTAAACTGTAAAGGAATCTGCTGTCCTCTTTTTTTCCCCCCGTCAGCCACTGGCAGCATGTTGCAAGCAGCTGGGCTGCTTGCAGATTAACTTTATCTGGAGGAAAACCAGCAGCTGACTAGAGAGACAAGGTGGGTGAGGTAATATCTTTTATTGGACCAACTTCTGTTGATGAGAGAGACAAGCTTTCAAACCACACACAGCTCTTCTTCAGATCTGGGAAAGGTACTCTGAGCATCACAGCTAAATGCAAGGTGGAACAGATTGTTCAATATAAGTGGTTAGCACATATTCTAAGGCCGAGTGCCCAACAGACAGCTCGCGGGCCATACGTTACCCACCAGAGCGTTTCAAAACACCTGTGGCTTGCTTCAACGCAATATACTGGAGGCTGATTCATTAGTGTTTTGTCATCATGCTTACATCACCAGTGTGTAAATAAACAATACTGTATGCAGAAACCACCTATCTAAATACATATGAAACAAGCTGAACTTAAAATATAAATCAAGACAGGGGACTTTTAATCTTATTAAAATATGTAGAATTTGTTTGGCCCAGACAAGGTTGTGCTTAGGTTTCTGTGGCTGTCTTGTGTAATAATTTGGGCACCACTCTAAGGGACCATTCAAGGTCGGGTGGCCGGTTAACACCTCTGCAGTCAAAGGACAAAAAGGGGTCGTTAGTGGGTTACAGGTTGTTGTAATAAGCCATAAATTCAGTGTCTTTGTTTAATCCCTGTACACACCCCTGAACACACTTAAAATCACCTTCATCAAACAAGGATGCTCCACCATTTTGGTCCTTATTGGGTGCTGATCACAACGTGCGGTATACCTCATGCAGTGCACTAAATGCCCCAATAGCAACTATGTGGGTGAAACCAGACAATCACTACACACTCGAATGAACTGACACAGGAAAATAAGAGATGGAAAAACTCCGTATCATCTCTGGGTGAATGCTTTTTACAAAGTGATCACTCTATATCTGACCTCTCAGTCCTCATCCTCAAAGAAAACCTGCACAACACTTTCAAATGTCGACCCTTGGAGCTTAAATTCGTAATTCTGCTAGACACTAAAATCATGAACTGAACAGACACGCTAGATTTATGGCTTATTACAACAATCTGTAACCCATTAATGTAAAAATCAGGAAATTCATTTACATAACTCAGCCACATTGCTCACATACAGATGTAAGCGAAGCTGGTGTAAATGAGCATATTCTGCAGCAGAAAAGTGAAGGACTGGGAGTAGTCTCCTGGGTTCTTTCAGTCTGCCACTCACTCTTGCTCTGTGGCTTCGGGCAAGTCTCACTTCCTTGGTGCTTTCAGTCTGTAGGAAATTAGACTGCGTGTGGGCCTTTATGTTGTGAGGCCAATAATTACTTTTTTTTTGGTTTATTGCTTGTCATACTGTTGCTTACTTGGCAGAACACTTGCCTGCTTCTCAGAGGTGTTAGGCTTACCTGATGTTTGTAAAATGCTGTAAAAATGTGTGGTTGAAAAATGCTATGCAAGTTAAAAATACTATTATTGTATTACAGGGGCAGGAGTGGTCTCCCTCTTTCCCTGTAAGCTACATCTAATACTGACCTAAATGACCTTCCCTTTTCACAGATGTCATCTGGGTGATCCTCAGCGTGGAGGTTGGAGGACTTTTAGGAGTAACGCAGCAGCTGTCATCCTTCGAAACGGAATTCAACACACAACCACATCGCAAGGTAGAAGGAAACTTTAACCCCTTCGCCTCTCCGCAGAAGAACAGGCAACCAGATGAAAACAACCTAAAAGACCCTGGGGGTTCTGAGCTAGGCACAATCAGCAAAAACACGTGGGGGCCTGCTCCTGACCAAATTGAACAAGATCAGAATGGACTGTCACAAAACTCTGTAAATCTCTCCCCCAGCAGTCACTCGAACAACTTGTCGGTAGTGACGTACAGTAAGGTAGGTGCCCTGGGAGAACAGGAGAATGGGTAGGTGACAAGACCATGGTGTGTATTGTGATAGTCCTTCTTGGTTACAAACTGTGAAGCCCTCCCTTCTGCCTCCGCCTGACCTACTAAGGAAGGGTTTGACTATAAGACCGTCTAACTCTGCCAGCTCCTCACCTTATATTAAACAAAACAAAATAAAACACCCTTTTCCTCCGATAGATTCTGCTAGGTCCACATTTTAAAAATCCTCCTTGATGTTAACCTACTTTTGGCTGGGTGCTGTAACTGATAGTGGTTGGAGCCCTCTCCAACCTCCAATATGTTTAAGAAAAAAAAGCCACAATATCTTCAGACTCAAATATAGGTGATTTTAAAAAAAAATACCTACACATCTTGGGATTCGTCCAAAGAATTTTTTTGCTGTAACAAATGGGCAGGGGGATGCCTTGTTCAACATTTTGGTCTCAGGAGCCACTGTTCAGGAATAGTCAGTCCTTGGACCATTCCTATTTGTGATCTTTTCTTGTCTCTGTTTTAAAATCTCCTTAAGCTTGCTTGATGGATGCTATACAAATAAGTTTGAGTGATATTTTAACTTTTTTTTTTAGATGCTTGTGTGTACAAATACGTGAAAAATGAATTACAGGATTATTTACACTTCAGAATCCTATTATTGCAAGAGGCATGTCTAGGTGTGTATTGTCCTGTGTCCAGAATAGTTGATTTTAAAATCCTTTAAACATGCTTAACTGTACTTTACACAGGCTATGTAGGACAAGAACACTCAGTTGCTGTTTGCATTAATAAAGTCCTAATGTTAGGAACTACAGTGCTGTAGATGAACTGGTTAAACTGCTTGTAATGTACAAATGGATCCATTCTATAGTACCCCACTTTGTACTGAGGTTACATATTTGTTATAACTTTTACTTACAGCAGGTACCAAAATAGGAGATGCAACTGTACAGCAAACTGTCAATTGCCCTCTTCATATTATACACCTCAAACCAACAGTTGTATGAGACTTACTGGGTCCTGCTTCAAGATGGAACTCAACAACCTTTTAAAGTTGGAGCTTGATTGCTCAGGGAATTAGTAGTGATTATAAAGCTTTTATAAATTATTATAGATTATAAAGCTCTAGATTGCCAAATCAAATCCAGCCTCGATCAGTAGTGACTGAAAGCTCTTACTGTCTGATGATTGCTTACTGTGTTTTCGTCCAGGCCCTGGTGGACAATGGCCTTATCACAAATCACTGCTCAGTCCTTATGGAGATGCCAAGAACTAATGTACCTGTCGACTGATCTCTGCTTATCCCCATAAGTGATCCCTCTGTAAAAGGCTGAGGCACATTGGTGGGATAATGTGGGGGAAGTTGCCCTGTCGTTATTTGTGTGATGTATATGTTCTGTATCTAGAGGGCGACATTTCCAGGATTGATAAATGAACATCTTTCACGAGTGTTTTAAGTACATGCAAAGAACTGAAATAAAAACTCATTAATTCAGTTGAGATACTGGACTAATCTACCAGTTTTTCACAGCTACAGTGGAATCAAGTCTACTTTATGTCACACATGACAGCTTGGTTGTCCTAGTCTTAGGATATGTCCACACTTGCAAGTGAAGGTGGGCATAGCTATGCTAGCTTTAGTCTGGCTACAATGGGTAACAGTAGCAGAGTACATGTGGTGTCCTGGGCTTAGGTATGGGTTAGCAGCCGGAGTACAAGTCCTGTAGAGTCCCTGGGTATGTATTCTGGTTGGTTGTCTGTGCCACCATACGTACGTTGTTGTTACCCATGGCAGCTAGATTAAAGCTAGATAGGCACACCTGTGACCAATCACACTTTCACTTGCAGTGTAGACAGACCCTCGGGAATAAATTTTCAGCTGAGCTTGAGCATTTTGTGCCTGCACATTTTGGTCACTTTGGATGAGCTATTACCAGCAGGAGAGTGAGTTTGTGTGTGTATGGGGGTGGGGGGGGGGTGAGAAAACCTGGATTTATGCTGGAAATGGCCCACCTTGATTATCATGCACATTGTAGGGAGAGTGGTCACTTTGGATAAGCTATTACCAGCAGGAGATTGAGTTTGTGTGTGTGGTTTTTGGAGGGGGGTGAGGGCGTGAGAGAACCTGGACTTGTGCAGGAAATGGCCCACCTTGATTATCATACAGATTGTGAAGAGAGTGGTCACTTTGGATGGGCTATTACCAGCAGGAGAGTGAGTTTGTGTGTGTGTGTGTGGGGGGGTGGGTGGGAAAACCTGGATTTGTGCTGGAAATGGCCCAACTTGATGATCACTTTAGATAAGCTATTACCAGCAGGACAGTGGGATGGGAGGGGGTATTGTTTCATGGTCTCTGTGGGTATATAATGTCTACTGCAGTTTCCACGGTATGCATCCGATGAAGTGAGCTGTAGCTCACGAAAGCTCATGCTCAAATAAATTGGTTAGTCTCTAAGGTGCCACAAGTACTCCTTTTCATTTTGGTTGCAGAATTTGGTTATTACATATGTCTACTTGATTGGCACCTGCAGTTGGGTAGGCATGTAACTACTAAAATTTGCACCTGCTGTAAAGTACAGGTGCAAAAAATCTGGATGTGGGGTTTTTGGTGGAAACAAATTGTGCTGTGAAAAGGGAGGTGGGGCTATTAAAATATGTCCGTTAGTCTCTGCTGTGCATCTGCCCACAAGTCAAAACAACCATATCTTTTGATACAGTATAGCACAACTGCGTTGCTACTCATTAAGAAGCCCAGACTAGAAGAGTGTAGATGTGTTAAGATTTAAATTAGTGTATCAATGAGCTGTGTTGGAAACCCAACTGAAATACTAGGTATGTTGGGATAAATGTGGTATAGCTATTTAAGGAGAATCTCTTTCCCATGTTGCCTAACTGTCTGGAAGGCAGTGACAGCTAGCATGGTGGTACAGAGATAAAAACAGACAGGAGCTACACCTTGGATGAGCAAAGCTAAAGGAAGAAGGAGCTAATTCCATGGGCAGGGGTTACATTCATCTCAACAATCTGGGCTAGTTTGTCATTGCTATCTAGAGATTTGGATCATGATCTGTTTTGACATGACTCAGTCTAATCTAGTCCCAGGAGGCAGGTGTAGGGTGGTCAGCCGATCTTCTAGTGATTCCTTCTGACTGACTGGAGTTTAGCTTATCCATTGCTTCTAACTTGTTGTGATACCCATCACAAACAATCCCTCATCTGCTTTCAGCCAAAAGGTAACTCTAATAATAGTTCAGTGGGCTAGTCAACAATTGCTGTTTCTTTTCTCAACACGGAAAAAGATCACAGCCTTACTAATCTGGTCTTGTCTTGCAGCACTTGTGCACAAAGCTCAGAGTTTTGTTTCAGGCTGCCAAGAGATTTCTACTGTCTTTTGACAGAAGCTGAAATGGACTGGACCTTAATATTACTTAATTTGATTACCTCCTGCTTAGAATACAGGGCCCTTGAAGAGTTTCTCTGCTCTTGATCATGTGCTTTTGTTTCCTTGGTAAACTGGTATCTAAACACTACCTCGACACTTTTTAAAAGGTAACTTTCCAGCAGGAAACTATCAATTGCAGGAACCTCTTTGCCAGTCTATGCTTGTGTGTCAGTGTATTTGGTACCTTTTCTAAAGGAAGCAAAAATGATAGCCTGTTGTGTGTTGAAAGGGCTGACAAAGCTGGTGGGAAGCTCCTGGCAGAGTCTGTTGCCTGTTGACAGCATTTTTGGAATGCAGGTGGAGTATTTTTTGTCACATCCAGAATTTATTGTTAGGTTGGCAGAACAAACTAAGATTGCTTCATACACATTACCTTGTGAAAGCTGGATGGATGTGTGATCTGTCACCATCACGAATTGAACACCTACACTGCATGGTGTTTTTTTGCAGGGGAGGGACACTATGTTCACAATCAAAAGCTCTGTGAGACTCTGGGATGTGCCAAGTGAGAAGCAGTAGGAGAGAATGACCAATACTTTTGCATCTCATATCCTTGAAGTTCCCACCTCTGTTTGAGAACTTCCCGTGGTAGCCAAGCAGGTATATGCTGACCTGCTTTGCTTGAAGTCATAAATCTGGCTTGTTACTTTTGTTTGAAATACACTGGGCTGATTGTCAGCTCAATAGTAACCTGCCTATCCCAACTGAATGGTCTGATCAAATATTAGTGAAAGGTACAAACTAGTTTTAACCTCTTGGCTTCAGAACTCCTGCAAGCATGTTCATGCCAAATACTCCTGTTTTTGCAAGGCTGATCTTTCCTTTCCCAGACAAATGTCCTAGCTCCAGTTCTCACTGCCAGAAGGATTCCAGTTTTCCAAAAGCGGTCTTCAAAAATCAGATCTATGAAACATTAAGCTGAACTCTTCTTTTCTGTTTCCTTTTCCATTCTGCTGTTCAGGTTTGGACTAAACTGGTGTAAGATCCAGTTGAAGATCTGAAACCTCCAGCTGGGGAGCAGCTGCCATATCATTTTGTGGTCCTAAATAGGGTAATTGTGGAAATACAACATATAACAAAAAAAACTTTTGTGACTGATTTTGATGCAAAGCACCCCAAATCTGTGGAAGAAGTTATTACAGCTCCATTGTCTGTTGGTTAAGAGGAGATCTTGCTGGTGCTTTTGGAATGGGGGTGGAGCGTTCGGTGTGTGTGGATTCATTCACTTACTGAGGTTCCTTATGCCCTGCGCTTTTATCTACGGCTTAGTAAAATAGGCAACTGGTTTCCTCCAAAGCCAGGGCTGTTCTGAAGACCAACCAATGCCCATAGCTGTTAGACTAAGCACTTTGCCATGAAAAGCTGCCTTACCTCTTCTGCCCTACGGAGAAAGGAGTGCAGAACTGAGTTTCCATTTTCAGAAATCATCAGGAAACATCTCTGTTCATCCAGTGTCCTTGGGCTCACATGAGCACAGTTCCTCTCTGGTGAATGGTTTCTGTAGAAAGTGTGTCAAGTAAAGCAGAAGCTTTGACACCAGGAGTTTCTGGACCCACATGTAAAATTTGCTTAGATCCAGTGCTGTCACCCTCTTCTTGCAAGCTGGAAATCTTTCTTTAAAAAAGGTTTTTTCCCTGGAGAGGAATAACATGTAAGAGATTCACTCTGCACTTTGGTGTCTGTTTAAAGGGAGGTGGAGGGCACCATAAGGAAACTTCAGAACTATTAAACCACCTCACCAGCACATGGTGTGCATGTACTTGATGGCGGTCACTCTGCCTCACCATCTGGTTGTTTCTTTCCTATGGGGGATTGGACTCTGTTCTGCGTGTCTGAGTAGTTTTGTGTGGAAAAGGGGAAACTACATGGATACTTTAAAATTGCTAGATTCTGGTGCTCTCATGTTCTTAACAGAGAAGGCGTTATCCGAGGTGGCGGTGACTTAACGTTGTAGAACAAACTGGGAGAGCTGTGTTCAAATGGATTGAGCATGAGGTTAGAGGGCAGGAGACCAGGGGTTTTATTCCCAGGTCTGCCACAGACTTGCTATGTCATCTGTTGAGTCCCTTAATGAGCTTGTGGCTCAGTTTTTCTCCACTCATAAAATGGAGTGAATTCATTGCTATGTTTAATTAAGTACTTTGAGATCAACAGAGGAAAGGATGGGTGAGATAGTTAGGGTTTGGATACAATTTTCAAAAGCACCTAAGTCCCCATTTTAAAATTCATGCAGGCACTTAAGAACCTAAGCTTAGTTGAAAGTCAGTGTCAGATTGTCACTTAGCCCTGGTCTACACTAGGACTTTAGGTTGAATTTAGCAGCATTAAATCAATGTAAACCTGCACCCGTCCACACGACGAAGCCCTTTATTTTGACTTAAAGGGCTCTTAAAATCGATTTCCTTACTCCACCCCTGACAAGTGGATTAGCGCTTGAGCCGGCAAGGCCGATTTGTATTTGGGGTACTGTGGACACAATTCGACGGTATTGGCCTCCGGGAGCTATCCCAGAGTGCTCCATTGTGACCGCTCTGGACAGCACTCTCAACTCAGATGCACTGGCCAGGTAGACAGGAAAAGAACCGCGAACTTTTGAATCTCATTTCCTGTTTGGCCAGCGTGGCAAGCTGCAGGTGACCATGCAGAGCTCATCAGCAGAGGTGACCATGATGGAGTCCCAGAATCGCAAGAGAGCTCCAGCATGGACCGAACGGGAGATACGGGATCTGATCGCTGTTTGGGGAGAGGAATCCGTGCTATCAGAACTCCGTTTCAGTTTTCGAAATGCCAAAACCTTTGTCAAAATCTCCCAGGGCATGAAGGACAGAGGCCATAACAGGGACCCGAAGCAGTGCCGCGTGAAATTTAAGGAGCTGAGGCAAGCCTACCAGAAAACCAGAGAGGTGAACGGCCGCTCCGGATCAGAGCCCCAAACATGCCGCTTCTATGATGAGCTGCTTGCCATTTTAGGGGGTTCAGCCACCACTACCCCAGCCGTGTTGTTTGACTCCTTCAACGGAGATGGAGGCAACACAGAAGCAAGTTTTGGGGACGAAGAAGATGATGATGAGGTTGTAGATAGCTCACAGCAAGCAAGCGGAGAAACCGGTTTTCCCGACAGCCAGGAACTGTTTCTCACCCTGGACCTGGAGCCAGTACCCCCTGAACCCACCCAAGGCTGCTTCTTGGACCCGGCAGGCGGAGAAAGGACCTCTGGTGAGTGTACCTGTTAAAATACTATACATGGTTTAAAAGCAAGCATGTGAAAGGATTACTTTGCCCTGGCATTCGCGGCTCTCCTGGATGTACTCCCAAAGCCTTTGCAAAAGGTTTCTGGGGAGGGCAGCCTTATTGCGTCCTTCATGGTAGGACACTTTACCACTCCAGGCCAGTAACACGTACTCGGGAATCATTGTACAACAAAGCATTGCAGTGTATGTTTGCTGGCGTTCAAACAACATCCGTTCTTTATCTCTCTGTGTTATCCTCAGGAGAGTGAGAGATAATTCATGGTCACCTGGTTGAAATAGTGCTTTTCTTCAGGGGACACTCAGAGAAGCCCGTTCCTGCTGGGCTGTTTGCCTGTGGCTAAACAGAAATGTTCCCCGCTGTTAGCCACGAGGAGGGGGGAGGGTTGAGGGGGTAGCCACGCGGTGGGGGGAGGCAAAATGCGACCTTGTAACGAAAGCACATGTGCTATGTATGTAATGTTAACAGCAAGATTTACCCTGAAAGAGTGTAGCCACTGTTTTATAAAATGTGTCTTTTTAAATACCGCTGTCCCTTTTTTTCTCCACCAGCTGCATGTGTTTCAATGATCACAGGATCTTCTCCTTCCCAGAGGCTAGTGAAGATTAGAAAGAAAAAAAAAAAACGCACTCGAGATGAAATGTTCTCCGAGCTCATGCTGTCCTCCCGCACTGACAGAGCACAGACGAATGTGTGGAAGCAAATAATGTCAGAGTGCAGGAAAGCACAAAATGACTGGGAGGAGAGGTGGCGGGCTGAAGAGAGTAAGTGGCGGGCTGAAGACAGGGCTGAAGCTCAAATGTGGCGGCAGCGTGATGAGAGGAGGCAGGATTCAATGCTGAGGCTGCTGGAGGACCAAACCAGTATGCTCCAGTGTATGGTTGAGCTGCAGCAAAGGCAGGTGGAGCACAGACTGCCACTACAGCCCCTGTGTAACCAACCGCCCTCCTCCCCAAGTTCCATAGCCTCCACACCCAGATGCCCAAGAACGCGGTGGGGGGGCCACCGGCCAACCAGCCACTCCACCACAGAGGATTGCCCAAAAAAAAAGAAGGCTGGCATTCAATAAATTTTAAAGTTGTAAACTTTTAAAGTGCTGTGTGGCATTTTCCTTCCCTCCTCCACCACCCCTCCTGGGCTACCTTGGTAGTCATCCCCCTATTTGTGTGATGAATGAATAAAGAATGCATGAATGTGAAGCAACAATGACTTTATTGCCTCTGCAAGCGGTGATCGAAGGGAGGAGGGGAGGGTGGTTAGCTTACTGGGAAGTAGAGTGAACCAAGGGGCGGGGGGTTTCATCAAGGAGAAACAAACAGAACTTTCACACCGTAGCCTGGCCAGTCATGAAACTGGTTTTCAAAGCTTCTCTGATGCGTACCGCGCCCTCCTGTGCTCTTCTAACCGCCCTGGTGTCTGGCTGCGCGTAACCAGCAGCCAGGCGATTTGCCTCAACCTCCCACCCCACCATAAACATCTCCCCTTTACTCTCACAGATATTATGGAGCACACAGCAAGCAGTAATAACAGTGGGAATATTGGTTTTGCTGAGGTCTAAGCGAGTCAGTAAACTGCGCCAGCGCGCCTGTAAACATCCAAATGCACATTCTACCACCATTCTGCACTTGCTCAGCCTGTAGTTGAACAGCTCCTGACTACTGTCCAGGCTGCCTGTGTATGGCTTCATAAGCCATGGCATTAAGGGGTAGGCTGGGTCCCCAAGGCCTACATATAGGCATTTCAACATCCCCAACAGTTATTTTCTGGTCTGGGAATAAAATCCCTTCCTGCAGCTTTTGAAACAGACCAGAGTTCCTGAAGATGCGAACATCATGTACCTTTCCCAGGCATCCCACATTGATGTTGGTGAAACGTCCCTTGTGATCCACCAGAGCTTGCAGCACTATTGAAAAGTACCCCTTGCGGTTTATGTACTCGCCGGCTTGGTGCTCCAGTGCCAAGATAGGGATATGGGTTCCGTCTATGGCCCCACCACAGTTAGGGAATCCCATTGCAGCAAAGCCATCCACTATGATCTGCACATTTCCCAGGGTCACTACCCTTGATATCAGCAGATCTTTGATTGCGTGGGCTATTTGCATCACAGCAGCCCCAACAGTAGATTTGCCCACTCCAAATTGATTCCCGACTGACCGGTAGCTGTCTGGCGTTGTAAGCTTCCACAGGGCTGTCGCCACTCGCTTCTCAACTGTGAGGGCTGCTCTCATCTTGGTATTCATGCGCTTCGGGGCAGGGGAAAGCAAGTCACAAAGTTCCATGAAAGTGCCCCTACGCATGCGAAAGTTTCGCAGCCACTGGGAATTGTCCCAGACCTGCAACACTGTGCGGTCCCACCAGTCTGTGTTTGTTTCCCGAGCCCAGAATCGGCGTTCCACAGCATGAACCTGCCCCATTAGCACCATGATGCATGCATTGGCAGGGCCCATGCTTTCAGAGAAATCTGTGTCCATGTCCTGATCACTCACGTGACCGCGCTGACGTCGCCTCCTCGCCCGGTATCGCTTTGCCAGGTTCTGGTGCTGCATATACTGCTGGATAATGCGTGTGGTGTTTAATGTGCTCCTAATTGCCAAAGTGAGCTGAGCGGCCTCCATGCTTGCCTAGGTATGGCGTCCGCACAGAAAAAAGGCGCGGAACGATCGTCTGCCGTTGCTCTGACGGAGGGAGGGGCGACTGATGACACGGCTTACAGGGTTGGCTTCAGGGAGCTAAAATCAACAAAGGGGGTGGCTTTACATCAAGGAGTATTTCAGGCAGGACTTCACGGAGGGTTCCAATAAGAAATGGGGCACCTAAGTTGTTGTTCTTATTGGAACAAGGAGGTTAGTCTGGCCTCTGATTGATACATGGCTAGATTTACCTCGCTGCACCTTCCCTGTGAGTGACTGCAGTGTGACCTAGAGAAATGAGTCCCCTAGACGGGGGAGGAGGCAAATGAGTACAAAACAAATCTGGTCTATTTCTTGTTTTGATCCACCCCATCTATCTTTTACATCTTTGGCTGGCAGCAGACGGTGCAGAAGGACTGCATGCCATCCACATCTCATGGCTGCTCGGCAGAAGATGGTACAGTACGACTGCTAGCCATCCTCATCTCTTGCCTGCCCGGCAGAAGATGGTACAGTACGACTGCTAGCAATCCGTATCGCCTGCCTGCTCACCATAAGACGGTTCGATGGGACTGACTTCAGGACTAAAGAGAATGACCTGATCAAGTCACTCCAAATTTAGTCCCTGCGCCCATGTCTGCCCAGGAGCTCCCAGCCGACGTGGCCAGGAGCTCCCAGCCGACGTGGCCAGGAGCTCCCAGCCGACGTGGCCAGGAGCTCCCAGCCGACGTGGCCAGGAGCTCCCAGCCGACGTGGCCAGGAGCACCTCGGACATGACGATGACAGCTACCAGTCGTACTGTACCGTCTGCTGCCACAAGGCAATGGGTTGCTGCTACTATGTAGCAATGCCGTACCGCGTCTGCCAGCACCCAGGAGACATACGGTGATGGTTACCTGAGCGGGTTCCATGCTTGCCGTGTTATGGCGTCTGCACAGGTAACTCAGGAAAAAAGGCGCAAAACGATTGTCTGCCCTTGCTTTCACGGAGGGAGGGAGGGAACGGGGGCCTGACGATATGTACCCAGAACCACCCGTGACAATGTTTTAGCCCCATCAGGCATTGGGATCTCAACCCAGAATTCCAATGGGCAGCGGAGACTGCGGGAACTGTGGGATAGCTATCCACAGTGCAATGCTCCGGAAGTCGACTCTAGCCTCGGTACTGTGGAAGCGCTCCGCCAAGTTAATGCACTTAATGCACTTAGAGCATTTTCTGTGGGGACACACACACTCGAATATATAAAACCGATTTCTAAAAAACAGACTTCTATAAATTCGACCTTATTCCGTAGCGTAGACATACCCTAAGGCTTTCTCTACACTAGGAAATTTTGTGGATAATTCCAACCAGTTCAGTCGTAGCTGTGAAAGTATCTTTTTAGCCAAAGCTCTGCTAGATTCCAGATTATAACAGATTGTGATTAAACCTGCTGGTGTAAAAAGTGTCGAAGCTGCCAGAGTCTTGTCTGTGCTAAGACTCCCTGTAGTGCAGCTGAACAGGTGTAAATTGTCTTCTAAAATTCCCTAGTGTAGATAAGGCCCTGGTGACAACTTGACATGCCATCTGCCACTGAGGCAGTCAAGCACGTCGAAATTTCACACACAAAGCATTTGGAACACTGTTTTGTGTGGCAGTGCAGGCCATGGAGTGTGGATGCATAATCTCTGGAGAACCAGAATCACGTGTAAGGAGACTCGCTCTCTAAAAATGTCAGTAGAATTTAATAAAATGTCAATATGATTTATTAAACACTAAATAGAGGCGCTCTGTACTACTTCTGCAGTATAGTTCTCTCTACCCCTACCCCCAATGATTTGATCAGCTCCTGCCTAACCTTGATGCTCCAGTTTGGTAGTAACGGGGCCATCCCTATGAGTTCCAGATGGGTACCTTGGTTCTTGGACTCTTCAAGGCTGAAATTGCACAGGCAGCTTACTTGGCTCAAGCGTTATGGTGGGGAAGGAATAGCACCTTGTTTCTCTCTCGTATCTCCTATATCGGAGGTTCTCCAACTTCATGGCACCATGACCCCCTTCTGACAACAAAAATTACTACACGACCCCAGGAGGGGGGGACCAAAGGCTGAGCCCACTCAAGCTCTGCCACCCTGGGGGTGCCAAAGCCCTGAGACTTGGGCTTTGGCCCTGGGCTGTGCGGCTTGGGCTTCGGCCCTGGACCCCAGCAAGTCTAAGCCAGCCCTGGTGACCCTATTAAAATGGGGTTGTGACCCACTTTGGGGTCCCAGTCCACAGTTTGAGAACCGCTGTCCTAGATTCTTGAGTCCTCCCCTTTGGAGAGAGGGTATGTTCCCATTGTTCACAAACTTTGAGCCTGGATTAGATATTTATTCTCCAAACTGGGTTAGTTGACAGCCATTATAGTTGAACTGACTTAGATCAAGTGTGGAGAAGCCACAAGCTCAGCGTTGCTATTAACCACCCTCCTGGGACAATCACGCTGCTGCTTATTAATGTCTATAGGTTAAACAGTTTTAACCCCCTCCTCTGTGGACCCAGGAATTGGCTTACCTAGCTGTTGAAAGGCTGATGTAGATGCAATTAACTGGTTTAGTTAAATCAACTTGGAGGACCGCTGCATTGTAGGAAGATTCTTTCCCAGGGGTCGTAGCTGTTGCATCATATTTGCATAGCATGCATGGAACAAAAATAAAACTAAACACTCTGTTCTTCTGTTTGTATTCAGTTTACGTAAATGAGTCAAAAGAACTCAGGATAGTTTGGAGAAGCACTGACCAGGAACGGTCCAGGAAGTGATGAGGAAGAGAGAGGGACTTGTAGTGTTATCTGATGCTGCCATCAGTGTACACTGGGAGACTTTTGTGTTGCTTTGCAGCCGTGCATCAAAATTTTTTTTTTAAAACTCAAGTGTACCTTTTATTGATCTAAATTCAGCCACAAACAAAGGTGAAATAAAGATAGTTGTGTGAAAGTTTCTGTGTTGTGATGGTTTATAAAATATTAATTCCCTGAGATGAAAGAGGGATTTTGATTTAACTTTAAAAACGCCTGCTTTTACAATTATCATGCTGTTCTGAGTAATCACTGTACCCTTTCCTTCTTCACAACCACTATCTTAGTTTCACAGGTGGAATGTATTTAGGGTCCCAGCTGGGCTCATTTGACGTCTTATATCTCGCAAAGGTGGCTGCCCTAGTTTAGGTGCATGGATCAAAATGCAGACTTTTGTGGGTGCTAAGCACTTCTCAGTGGGGCTAGGTTTCCAAAAGTGCTGACCTCCAATTTAGGTCCCTAAATATAGTGGTCAGATATTCAGTATGGGAGCTGCATTTTGTTTTACATCTGGCCCTTAGATTTCATTATTCACTTCATTTACCTAAATATCTGGACAAAGGGATTTCAGCGCAGAGTTACTAACTTTTACCTCTTGGGGGAGACAGGAAAAAGAAATGAAAACTAAATTTGCAAAGCAGAACGTGAGCTTGTCACATTTTGTTTTCAAGATGTGTCCCATTTTGCAAGCAAGAGTCAAAGTCTTGTCAGCTGAAATGTTTCAAAATTTTTTACAAATGTACAGGAAATATTGGATTTCTTTTTGCGTGTTTCTGGTGGGAAAATTGTCTATTTGTGAAAGTGTGATGGAAAACAAAATGAGTAGCAAAATGAACGCTCACTAACTGAAAATGTTCGCACCGTGTTTCTCAAAATCATGGCTTTCACACAGCTGTTAACTTTTAGTTTAAACCAATTACTTCCAACATTTTTTGGTGCTGTGACTCTCTTGAATCACTGCAGCTATTTGTTTTATACTAGTTTCTAGAGTTCCCAGTAGAGATCAAGGCACCATTACACTATATTCTTGTGAAAACACATACAGTCCCTGCCCCAAAGAGCTTACCATCTGAATAGATTAGCTAAAGGGTAGAAGTAAGGCAACAGATGGAGAATTGAGGCACAGAATGCTTGAGTGGTCTAGAGATCATGGCAAAGGAGTGTGGCAGAGCCAGGGATTTGACTCAGATCTAAGTCCTGGTGTATTATCCTTTCTCCCTCCTCAAACACTGGTTGACTTAATGAAAAAATCAAGGCCTTTCTATGTGTCCACAGGTTGACTTTTAAATATCGTCTGCATCAAATTTAGTATTAGTAGTTCCTTTTGCTGGAAACATTGACATGAAATAATATAAAAGATGCAAAAGACCTATTAAGTCAGGTCATTCCCTGCAGATGTGGGATACATTCCTTATCAGGGGGTTTATATCTGATGTTAAACGAATACTTTGCTTCATCTTAGCCAAAAGGGCAAGATGCAACAGCGGGAAGTAGTGAATAAACTGTTGGGGGAGCGGGGAGAGTTTTCTTCTTTGAATCATTAATAGCGGCAGGTGAGTTCATATATAAAAGTACCCTTCACAGGTAAGAATGAGCTATAGTGAAGGGCCGTGTGTACGCTCAGGGTTCTGTTATGGTAATCATAAGAGCAAAGATTGTTAATTCTTCTGGTCAAATTTGCAGTTGCAAGAGAAACCCATTTGGAAACCATTCTGGAACTGTTAATGACTGAGTCATTTCACAGATGTGAATACAGTTTATCAGGGTTAAAGTGCTGTAAAAGTAGGGTGGTTTTCTCACACTCTAAAGTGAACTGAAATCTAGTTTTGATTGAGACCCCAAATCATTAACAGAATTGTGTATATTAGACACAGCTGAAAGCAAGATTTGACCTCTTTTCTTTCCATGCGAAGATCCAAGGACAGAGTTGTTTCTCTTGCAACTGTTTATACATTTACTAATCTCTTTCGGGACTGTGTGCTTACCAGGGGATGTGCTATTAGGCTGTATCCATTTCTGACTGCTATTATCTCCAGGTATCACAGGGAGCTGTGCTTTACTTACACTACTTTAGGTGTTAATATTGCTCTTTGGCATGGACAACACTGAGATCTTGGCAGCCGAAAGCTTTTCAATTCAGTTTTTGAATGCATCTTTATCAAATGAGCTACAGCAGTCTGCTCCTACGTTATAGCACAAGTGGCCTTGTTTGCCAACACACAAAGAAGATGTTGGTTGCAGGGCTCATTTGAAAATCGGGCCCCTACAGACTAATCTGAAGTTGAGATACTGCTCTTGCATATGTACCACTAACCATTCTCCCCTGATAGCTGCTGGACTCAGCAATCGTTTTGAGTCTCTGGAAGATACTTTACTTTGCTTTATGGGTGTCACGTGTTGTTCCTTGACACTGCATAACCCAGGGAATTACTCTTGCCTGGTTAATTGTGGTTAAACTCCTATCAGCACTAGATCATTAAAAACTAACTACAACACAGAAAGTAAGATACAATAGGGCTTTTGACTTCAGGTGTTTACAGCTTGACCCAGCCCATCCTACCACACTTATGCCAATATAATCAGGGCTTTTTGGTATGAGTCATATAAAAACATCTCAGTGCTTCAGAGCCAATTCTGGTACTTATGGGTCACAGAGCAAGCTGGTTATGGAGTTACAGCAAAATTCTTATTGTTGGAGACAATATTTCTTTTGCTGCTCTGGCCCATTGTCCTGCTTGAAATGAAGTAGAAAGCAGTCTTACACCTTGCTTGAAAAGGCAGGCAATGGGGTTGGTGTTTAATTAGGTCACTGCCTGTCTTTTTACATCATCCACACAATGGGTAACAGCAGGGCTGTATAAAGAATGCCAGAAGATCTACCCTCTGTCTCTGGGTAACCGAGCATAATGCATTTTTTCTTATTTTTCCTTGGCTTTGTTTCATGTTCCTTTAAATTTAAAAAAAGAGGGGGAGGGGGAATTTAATTGGTGCAGCTATTTCAGTAAATTGTGCACCTCTGATTTATAGAGAAGTCTCAACACTGAGTCTTTCTTTTGATGTATGATAAAATGCGTCAAAGTTGGTTTGATTAGAGCATGGGAAATTCAGAACTAGTGTCCCTATTAGTTTCAGACCTCCTGCTGCTAGATCTGGCACCTTAAATAACTTCATTTCAGGTTCATGAGGAAAACACAGGCTATTAAACGTTCCCCTTTTTTGGAGGCAGCTGGTTTCCATTGAAGAAAAATGTGTATTCTAGAAATGTCAAGTCTCATAGTCTTGAGGGAATTAAATTGTAAGAGGAAGAGCTTCCTCGTAGCAGGTGGGAGGCAGTGGCAGTGGGGCGTGTTTATAGAGGGAGATAAAGGTCATATGTACATTGGAAATTTGCCCTGTTTTCAGACACTGGCCTAGCTTGTGCCACTGCAATATCCTAGTATAGACTAGGGAAATGATGAATTGCACTGGTGCAGCTTTACCCTGGTTTCAAGCAGAGGGAAGCCACCTGGGCACAAATGGGGCTTACAGTGGCTTATCCTGTGTATGCTAGAGGTTTGGACTTGGCAGTTTCACCAGTAACTGAAATCCCCAGTATAGAGAAGGCCAAAAAGTGGCCTTTAGCAGAAGAGCATGCCGTCATGTTAACTGACTATTGTCAGGGCTAAATGACGGGGTGGAGGTGAGTGGCTGGAAGCATGTGTAATGATGCCCTGTGGGTTCATCTGTGGGGGCTGAATGGGAGACCATTGGATCTTAAAAGCAGGACCATTCGCTTAAAGGCAGTAAGTAACTGACTCAAACATCTAAATCTGATCTAGCTGCTAGAGGGAGACAGAGGTGGAGTATTAGCATTGATTACACTTGGATGTGGAGTAGGTGGGCAGTTGATGTGGGATGAAGAATGCAGGAGGTAAATAAATCCAAGCAGTGGGGTAGGGTGTAGAGGGTAGGTATGCTTTTTGCAAGCTAGTGCTGATCAGCTGGTTTAGTCTGTCTATTGAAACTGATTTTGTCTCCAACTTTCTTTCAGGGTTTCCATGGTTCTTATCCCTTTGGACAGTCTTAAAAACAAACAAACAAAAAAACGGGTACCGTCAAGAGGAGAATTTAACAAAGAACTGACTCATGGGGAGCAGAGTGGGTTTCTTATGGCTTATAGAAGACACGGCATGGATCCCCTTCTCTGCCTTCGTAACCTGGATAAAGAAGAAAACAAACAAAAACCAATAACTTAAGACTAGTGGTTTCCAGAGGAAAACAAAACAAAAAACTAAAGTATGCATGTGTGAATGCTGAATTTTAGGAGTGCTGTTCAATGCTACGAGAAAGAAAATACACCAACACCATGGGGTTTTTTTAGAGGTCATTATCACAATTAATTAGGTAGCTGAAAAAGTTTAAAAAAAATTAAAATGAAAGCCATCTTTTTAAAAGAAAAAGAATTATTTTGCCTACAGAGCAGTTATAGTTTGAGCAAATGTTTAATTTTTTTGTTTCCTGTTCATAATTTTTTTAATAAGGGACAGAGTGCATTTTTATGGAACTGTCTTGTTTGCTTGCTACAGAACGGGAGCTCGCTTAGCATCTGGGTTCATGCAGTGACTTCTCTTTGTATCTATGTTGGATGTTTTTAATGTGCGATTGGGCCAGCACCCAGCTCTGTCAATTTCAGTGGTATCAGCTGTTTTTAGTTATCAACCTTTTAATCTTCTGTTTTGTCTGTGACCTTAGTGTTATCAGAAACCTCAGTCAAGACCAAACTGTTGAATTAGGATGGGAGGACTCCAGCATTGAGTTAACCTGGGAGGTTCATTTTTCTCTTGGAACTTGAAATATACATACACGTATTTCAGTAAGAAACAGGCTTACAAGAGTTCCAAAGCTGGTCCTAAATGACTGGTATTTTAAAATGCTGTTTTGTTTGTCAAATATTGATGTCCAGTAGCTGTGCCTAGGACAGCCAGGCAAGTGTATCTGTCTTGTGCCAAGAGGAAATTAACTTTCTGTAGCTGTAGTTCACCAAACAGTAATTATAAAGTTATACAAAAGCCATGTCCCTTTAGGTTTAAACCTCACATCCCTACCCTTTTTATATAAGTATAAGTTTAATTCCTCTCTCCTGTGATTAAAGTACTAGCTTAAGAGGCAGAGGCCAATTGTTTTTGAATGTAGATCAAGAAGTTGAATCATCAGCTGGATTCCACAGTAACGCCTTGTATTCTTTCGCCTTTTTACTGGCCTGTAGCTTCTTTGAGGCTCTAGCTTTCTAGATGGGTCTCATCAAGCCTCCTGTTCAGAAGAGGAAGAGTTTTTCTGGACATGAGGGTCACTTAGCTCTGAGCATCCTCGGAGGAATGATAGCCATGTGCAAATGAGACCATGCAGAGCAATTGTGGAGGGTGGCTGAGTTCTGTTTCACACTTTGAGGCATTGGGTCACTGTGAGCCAAGCAGCCCAGGTACTTGGGAAGAGAATGGGTTTTTTGCAGGGGAGGCACTGATTCAGAAACTTGAACCAGGCCGTAACAGCCATCTGCCAAAGATACAATAATATGCAACGTCTCCCATCATCCTTCTCCAAAAACCCCCATCCCAAACTACCCATTCATGTTGGGAGCTGAGTGTGGGGTATGCCTGCTGGCGAGAGCGATGCAAGGCTTTAGGCTTGCCTAGTTTGCACCCAAGCCCCAGTGTTTGCTTGGTTGACTTAAGCAGGGTTTCATTTTCAGTGCAGTTTCCATGGGCCTTTTTCTCCCAGGCGTATGGGTAGCTCCTGTTGAGGCTGGTGGGAATTGTTGGTATCCTGCCAGGGAAGAATTAGGCCCCTGGTGAGGCATTTGGATACTTGTAGTCTCGAGATCCCAGTGAACAGCTACCCTGATATTGCTCCATTAGTGGATGTTTGATAGTTTAGTTGTCTATTAGACACTGGATTTCGAAAGACATGTTCCCTTTTAAGATTGAAAATTTCCCTTTCATCTCTCTCTAAACACACAGGTGGGGCTGGGGACAGGGTTGTAATGGATCGCCCCTTGGATGAAGAAGGTCGGGGAGATTGGAGGAAAGTCCTGCCTGGCTTATACAGCTCTGGTTGGAGTGTTAACCTGAAGGCTTGTGGTGGGATGGCTGCTTGCTAGACTCGGAGAAGGGGGTGCAGATCCACGTTTGTGCTTTGAATGCAGTGTAGGAGGTGGAGGCCGTATTTGGTTAGTTGTAGTCGTAAGACCCTGTATATGTCTTGTAAAATCTCTCTTGCTGTGGGCAAGATATGTTATTCACCAGCCACAATTAAGCAAGTGTGTAAACAGTCATGGTGAAGTGTGGGCGAGGTTTGAACTGTCGTGACGTGCATGCAAGGCATGAGCACGTGCACATCCAATACCCAGCATGTAGCACCTCCCCCGCTTTCCCCCCCTGTGTGTCCCTTCTGGAAGTGTTGATGTTAGTCAAAGTGACATGGCTGCTCATTGGTCTCTTCACATCCACTTCATCCATCTGTTTGTTGTGTAGAGGAGGAAGGAGTTCTGGGTTTCTGACTGCTGCTGCCAGTGGGCCCAGAACTTGGCAAATCTTGTACCGGCAGGGGCCGCTGTGCGACCCTCAAAGCCAGCTGTCCTGACTCCCATTTTCTCTTCTGCTGTTCCCAGGCATGTAGGCTTCACCCAAGCAAACTGGCCACGTTTATACCCGCCTGTCACTAATGCAGATTGTATTTTGTTCCTTTTCCTAGAGAAAGCTAGTGTGCACCCCCCATTGTTTCTGTGCCTTCTCCGTCCATTCTGCACAGCTCTCAATGTTGTCTCCTTTCTTGAGCGTGTCTCAGTCTACCGTGCCCTTGTGATTGGGTTGTTCATGGAGTGAAGAAAGGCAGGGCCTGATTTGAGCTGCAGTTGCAATAGGTCAGCCTGTTAACACTGACATATTACAGCTGTTTCCTAGGAAATTGGTCTGGAGCATAAACACAACCCTTATCAGCAGGGAGGATCTCTCTATAAATAACTGCAAAAGGCTCATAACTGTTTCAGGGTGTTGGTTAGTGTGATAATACTCGTGTGATAATGATGGGAAGATGTTTAAATTGGTAATTAATCTGTCTCTTTCTTCTCTCCACTGAAAACTGAGTCCCCTGGTATTCAGCGATGCACCCAGTCCCCAAATTTAAGCTACTATTAAGTTTCCAACATTTTCAAGAGAGGATTTCAGGGAAGCTAAGCAAAGGTCTCTGCTAGTCATAGTTGGGGTTGAAATTGCACTGCTTTCCTAGGGACAACATTTTCAAGGTTTTTTTGGGTGGAGGGGGCTAAAGTTAGGCACCTAAACCAAAAATAGTCAGATTTTTTTCAGAAGTGCTGAACACCCAAGTTTCTCATTGATCTCAGCAGGGAGAACCTCTGAAAACCAGACTGAATTACATGCCTAATATTAGGCACTCAAGTTTTAAAATGTGATCTAGGACTCAGAGCCTCAGCAAATGGTTACCTACTTGAGACTGCTGGGCAAGGGAAGAGGCCCAACAAAGCTTGTCCTATGCCATGTTACCCAAGCCAGGCTGGTGTCCCTGACTTTGGGAACAAATGAGCTGGTACCCACGGGTCTGAGACAGGTTGTAGTTATGGAGGGGCTGCAGTTGGCTATGGGCCCTGCCTTTCCCTGGCTGCTGCTGTTGTGGGGAGGACGGTCTTGGAATCTTGAGAGGGCAAGGCAAATGGAGATCTCTTCAAAAAAGGCAGTTAGAACTTCCAATACATATTTGTTTTTTAAATGGAACCTCGAGCGTGGTGTGAGCTGTTGAGTTTGGAAATGCCTGCTAACCCCTGTGTCTCACAATGTATCTCAAGTCTGGGTTGCAAATGTATCCTGTCCCATGGCTGGGAAAGCCTGGATAAGCTTTGCGCCCCTCTGGCTGGAAATGTGCTTTGTACCTGGGAAGGGGTGTCTAGCCTGCTTTGGCATGGCAGAGAGTATCTGCTGCCCTCTGTCTTGAGGGGTGTGTGTGTATGTGTGTGTGTGTGTGTGTTTGTGGGGTGGGGGGAAAGAATGCATCCTGAAACCTCCAGGGTTTGGGAGATGCCTGAGACCCCATAACTGGGGATGCAAGTGCAATCCCAGACCCCGTGGGTGTGAGCATAATTGGAGTCTGCAGAGCTAGGAAATACACACTGTCCCCTGTTTCTGTTGGTTTTTTTTTTTCTTGTGTGAGTGAGTGGTTGGTTCTGCAGCCTGTCTTTATTCCCTCTGGGGGGAGTGCATGTGTAGAACAGGATGGTGTGTTGCCTCGTTGAGTCTGGGAGAAGTCTGATGATAGCACATGGGGGTAATAAAAAAAAAAGGAAGCTTTTTCCTTTAATGTATAAATGAATATTTGTATGATTAAATTAACACAGAAAAATTACCTTCAGCTGTCTATAGAGTGTTTTATTCAAGGCGCGAATGATTTCTAGTCTTCTGTGACCTCTGCAATGTTTGTTAAATGCACCTCTTTTGCTTCCATCCCCAGATCATTGGGGGTCCCGGGCAGACATCAAAAGTGTGCTGTAAAACTCAACGGTACCTCTCCTTTTCCCATGAATAAATTTTAAGGAGAAAATTTTAAAGGAAATAAATAAATTCAGGCTGCATTAGATGCATGAAATAAAACAAATTCCTTTTCCAGTCCAGATATACATACCAACAAGAATAAACACTGGAGGAGGGATCATTTAAAAAAAAACAGATGGTTTCACATAGGAGTTAACATGAAAAAGACCTGTTAGAAAGGAGCCCTGATCCTGCAATCTTTTTCAAGCAGGTAGATCCCCGCTCAGGCTCCACATGGATACAGGGTGCCTATGTGGGACAGCTTACAGAATTTGGGCCACTACTTTTTTTTTTTTTTTTTTAGGGTGCTAAGGCAGATGCTATGGGGAGAGTACCTTCTCCTAGTGGCCATGAGAGCAAAAGCTCTAGGACACAGTGACTTCAGAGGCAAGGTTGGACTTGGGCCGTCACTAGTCTCTGCCTGTGGCTTTAGGAAGTAGAGATCCTCCCCAAATTCTTAGTGTAGATCAGGTTTTTGTTGTTGGGGAAATGGAGGCTGCAAAAGATGTCGAGACATGGATAAAAGAAGGTGGCGAAGTTATGGTGGGCGACCTGTCTTGAAGTGCATGGAGATACATATTTCCAAAAGCCTATGGTAATATTGAATGCAAAGCCTGCTGAAGGATGGATTGCTGAAGGCATGTTCTTAACCTCTCCAAGTAATGGCAGAGGCATGGTGCGACAGCTGCAATAGACACACACACCCACAACGTCCCCATAGCTGGGGTCCTCACAACTGATCCGTTAGGGCAACAAAATGGTTTGTGGCTAACAAGACGTTGCCACAAACAAGCAGGACCATGTAGGGGTGTCTCTGCGCTCCATCTTACAAAGGGTTGGTGGCCTTTTCCTGGCAAAGGTGATGTCTTCTGGTTACATCAGTCTTAAGCTGAAGTCTTTGAGTGATTTTCAAGGGTTAGCCCCAAGCAAATCATGCTTTGATGGCCCAGCATAGCTGACAGTGGTAAGCACTCTTACAGCAAGTACATCCAACCTCTTGGGTAATTGCAGAGGGAGGTGAAGTGGGGAGGGAAGGGAAGCAGCATGAGCCACTAGCTGGCAATCCAAAAGTAGTCGTGGAAGAGGTGCAGAAGTCCCAAGTTGATAAGCCTCTTTCATAAAGGGTGGGATATACTCCACCAGCAGATAGAGCGGTCAGAAACTCAACCAGTTCTAGTTGCTTTCTCCCCCTTCCAACCAGCATTCCTCCATCTTCTCCCAATGACCTGTTACTGCGGCTGATGCATTGACTTGAAGGGAGATACACTGATTTATAGCACCCGAGGATCTGACCCATCAAGATTCCATCTGCGTTGGCATTTTGGCTCGTCACCGAGAGAGGAAGGAAGTGTGTGTGAAATTTATGCATTGTTAAGGCCTATGGACAATAAGAGAGACAAGGTGGGTGAGGTAATATCTTTCATTGGACCAACTTCTGTTCATGAGAGAAACAAGTTTTCGAGCTACACAGTTCTTCTGGTCTGGGAAAATGGACAATTATGACTGTCTAGACTGACCTGCATCATGCAAGCCAGAGAATCTCACCCGTTGAGCCTAATGCTCTGCCTATATAGAAGAGCAGTTTCATTGGAGCTATTCACTTGCTTACCTGTGGTTTCATTATTAATCCATGTGAGAAGTGTCAGTGCAATTTTTTACATTTGAATAAGTGCCTGGAGCTTTTATGCCATTTAACCTTGTTTGAAAGTTTTGCTGGGAACAGACATCCTGCTGCATAGGCCCATAGCTGTTTGTTCTGTGCCTGGAAATGAAATGAAAGGGGTGCTCCAAGGTATTTTCAAATTCACTCTGTGTTTGGCAACACAGTTTACAGAATTTAGAGAGGTTCCCTCCCCACCCCCATCCTTGCTTTTCTTTTCTAGTTATTTGCTTGAAATAATCTGTTTGTCTTTAGGGCTGCAACCTGTCAGGAGTTTATCAAGGCAAGACAATCAGATCACACCTTCATTAACGCACTGTCTTTGGAGCAGGACAAGTAACTCGGGCAATTGCTATAACGCAGATCATTTTAATGAAGCAGTATGCCATGACGCATGCATGGTGGATCTGTGCTGCGGGTGTGGGCAAGGCTAGTGGCCAAGGCAAATAGTTGCAACAGAATCAAGTATAAATTAAATTTTAAAAAAGGGACCCAGGTACTATTTTATCATCAAAACTGACATTCACATTATGCATTGTTTAATCCAACCTTTGTGCTTCAGGGTATGAATTGATAGCTGCAGTGGTCAGGAAGGAAATCCCCCATCTCTAGGTATGGTACTGCCTGGTGCATTACTGTGGGGTAAGGGGACTGTTAGCCTGAGGAAACATTAGTAATTGCTAGGGGGTAAAGTATGGGAATTGAAGGATCAAATTGCTATTCCAGGATGTCAAATTCTTTTGTGTCTCTGGCTTCAATCACCCAAAACGTTACTCTTGCAAATACCTCTGACGGGGAAGGGTCGTTGCCATTATGGAATGATTGCAGAGTGAATGCAAAAGTTTTGTCGTAGTGCTTTGTGTCACAGCAGCCCTGGGATCTGCTCGGCCAAGATAAACTACACCAAAATCCCTCCCTGGAGTTAGAAGCTGCAATGGCTTAGCAGACTGAAAGGCTGCCTGGGGTCACAAGTGAAAACTAAAGTTGATGTAGTTGTCATCCTAGGTCCCTGTTGTTTTTTCCTCATGACCAAGTAGGTCACATTTTGGAGGCAGATTCTGAGCTGGTATAAATGGTCACACTTCTATTGAAGTCAACAGCCTATGACAGCTTGCTCCAGCTGAGGATCTACTCCTTGATGCATATTCAAGAGAGGTCCACAAGTGGAAGATCTATGGGCTTTGCCAGGTCAGGAATGAAGTGACTTGACACCTGTGGATACACTTGTAGTGTACATGTGTCCAGCAAGTGCTATTATTCCTTCAGTTTCATGACCACTGAGGTTTCTTTGGTTAGTTTCCCATTTTGCCAATCTCATGTCATTTCCTGAGTCAGGGGTCCTGCGGGAAATAGAGTATGTGATGGTCCCTACTTGATCATAATGGATGTGCACAAGGGGGCTAAATCAAGATTACACAGACCACCTTAATTTTGGTATCTAACTTTCGAATGTTTGATTCTCCAACCTTAATGTTTTCTTTTAACTTTGTTTCTTGGATGCGCTCTGTCTGTGTGTGTGTGTGTGTGTGTGTGTATATATATATATATATATATATGTGTGTATATATATATAGTTGTCTATAGCGCCTTACCACTTCTGTGATCCATTTATGTTTCTTGAATGAAATGGATCAGCTGGGAAAAAACCCTCCATTAAATAGAAGTGACTTGTGAAAATCTAATGTTAAATGTTCCATATTGTGTTCATACAACTACTGAGCTTAGTAATGGAAGGAATCTTGACACAACAGGGGAAGCTCTGAGTGAGGAAGCAGATGGCACCTGAGGGTAAAGAAGTAGCATCATTATTCATAGTGCATCTATTATGGCATCAGTTCTTAGCACGGAAGAGTGGCATGATCTGTTTCATCCCTTGGTAACTTGCTGGCAAAAGGCAAAATTAAGTGAGGCCGGTTTAAAAGGTGTAATTAAAATAATGCAGATGGCAGTACATGTCGTTCTGTTACCACAATACTTTATATTCTTCTATCACTCCTCATAAATCTCAAAGCAGTTTAGAAAGGAGACTCTTGTTATTCCCCACTCTATGGATGGGGAAACTGCAGAACAGCAACATGAAATGACGCAAGTGTTGAGCTCTGATCGTTCTCAGAGAAAATACTTCGCATGGGTCTCCCCACTGCCCCTTGCGTTCAGTTGCCTTCTAAATGGAGCTGGGGCTTCTGACAGCGGGAGAGTGATGCCAGGCATAGTTAGCAGGGGGACAAGCTAACAGGAAGAAGGGGTTGAGCACTTGTAGTTCCCACGGATGCTGGAATTTTGGGGTGCTCAGGCGTCAGTGATCACTTCTGAACTGAACTGACAGCTGAAGTTAAGGAAGGGCTGAGCTCTGGGATTTACTCACAAAACAAGGTAGCTTGTATGGGGGGAATGGAAAAGAACTGACTGGGAATAGCACCAAGCTCTCCTGAGTCCCTTTCTAGTGCTGCCACTTAAGTTAGTTTTTTCTGTCTCATGTACATTTTAAAAGACATCTGAAATCAGTAGGGGGAAATCTTCCTTAGCACAAATGTATCTTCGAACAGCTTTTAGCACATCCACAATTGGGTTTGTGGGTTCCTTTTTTGTTCCTCTTACATCCTTCCCACAGGCTCATTTAACTGAATTTCTGTCTCTAAAGACATTTTCCTAGGACTTCTGAGACTGAGTATTGTTTGCACACGCCCCCTGTCGCCCCTGCCGCTGTCTTTGTAGGCTCAATTGCTGATTGCTAGCCCTATGCTGGGAACATGGTCTAGTGCTTAAAGCATAACACTGGGGTGCAGGAGACCTCTGTTCTCCTTTCCCTGGCTCTGCTATTGCTGTTCTGTATGACCCTTAGGAGGTCACTTTCCCTGTCTCTAAAATGGAGATAATTCTTAACCTTAAAGGCCAAATGTGACAGTGGTTTGTTAATCACGTTTTTGAAAGCATTATTTCTTGGTATTCTGGTACCACCCACAGTATGCTGGGCTCTGTTCTCAGACAAAGGAGGACAAAATCCTTGACCTGAAGAGCTTGCAATCTAGGAAATCAAGACCTTTTAGTGATTTGGGGCATGGGACCTGGAGGGGGTGATTGGCTAGGGAAGTGAATGTGGAATATTTGTCACCAGTTTTCTGTAACAGGGATTAAGAATTGAACCATTTGCAGTGTGTCAGAGCAGCCAGTAGAGGGAGCTGAATGCACTTGTCAGTTTGGGAAAACATCCAGACCTGAAATTGCGTTGGGAAACTGGCTCTGCTACATTTGAGGATTTATTTTTCCATTGAGATGGGATGGTGATGTCATTTTCTTACAAATGAAAGCTCTGTGGCCTGATGCCCCTGGGGAAATATTCCCTATCAAGGGCACCCAGGGGAAATAATTTAGTTTTCCCAGGTTTCTGGGTGGGACTGGAGCCCTGGTGCTCATTGTTAGAGGACCCCTGAGATCTTTGAACCGGCCCCCTTTTGCTGCCAGCAACATCTGGCAGAAGCGTTAAGCAGAGGTGCCAAGCCTATGCTCCATATTGCTGCAGAATCCTGCTTGCTCAAGGCAGGGTCGGGATGGGTGGACAAAGGCCCACCTTTATATTTTTAAATAGGTGACTGGTTGCAAGCTGGACCCAGACAGATGAGCAGAATTTCCAGCAGATTCTAAATCCTGGCTTATATTTCCAGCTGCTGTTGCCGTCCACGTGCGTTGAAGTCTCTGACGCTCAGCCTGCCACTCCTTCTACAATGGGCAGGATTGTGTATGAACATCGGTCCTGTGTCCTGATCCCAACTTCTCCAGGGCTGGAAATGGGGGAGAGATTTTGTATCACTTGATCTAACAGCAGTGGAATCTGTTGCGTACGAGTATTTTAGGGTGCGGCAAGAGGACTTAGTGAGCAGGGCCTGGGTTGATCTCATGTGACTATTCCGGGAGGGGGCTCGTGCTCTCTTGGAAACGAGATTCTGCTACTTTGGCCCTGGCGTTGTACATTTTTATGAAGTGCTAGAGGAGGCTGAAAAGCAGCTGCATCACTCAATGATTTATCACCATCACGTTGGGAGAGCAGGGAAATGCCCAGCTTGTGTTTCAAGCCTCCTACGATGTAGAAGTTTTATGGATATGCTGCAGGGAGGGATTGGGGTTTACCCCCTTCTGTCTCTGGATCTGGTCAACCTTGAGTCCTTAATTCTTTTTTTCTACAGTGAGGGCAGGTGCTTCAGGGGTGTGAGGTCCCGAAAGCTCTAGCATGGGGAGATGGGAACTCCAAGGTTCTTTAGGAGAAGAGCCTTCCCCACGTGCAATGTGTTTTTAACACTCACTCTGTTAGGTAGGTAACATTCCCTTCCCCGGCTTTCCTGGCGTGGCTGGTGTTTTGGGGTTGGCTATATGCAAAATGCAAATGTTGAAAATCATGGATCAGGCCCCTCTTAAAATTAGTTTAAAAATCATAGATTTTAACTTGTGTTGGTTTCTTTCTCTGCTCTCTAGTTTTGAGCTTTTATGGGTCATGTTTTCAAGTTTTTTCTCTGCATGAAAGCTGAGACCTTCACCTAATGAGGTGACTCCAGACCCAGACATCATGGGACTCCCAATAAAATTTTGAAAGTTGATTCCACTGCTCGGGCCTCTTCTCTTCTTCCTTCCAGTTGACCTTGGTCTTTTGCTGTCTCCCACGTGTCTGTTGTTACCCTGACTGCCAGGGGGATATAAATGGTGGAGCCATAAACCAGAGGTTCTCAACCTTTTCCTTTCTGAGCCTCCCCCCCACATGCTGTAAAACCTCTGCCCAGCTGTGCCAGAACAACTGGTTTTCTGCATATAAAAGCCAGGGCCAGCATTAGGGAGTAGCAAGTCGGGCAGTTGCCTGGGGCCCCACGCCACAAGGGCCCTTGCGATGCTAAGTTGCTCAGGCTTTGGCTTCAGCCCCGGGTGCCAGGGCTCAGTGCCCCAGGCTTCAGCCCATGCGGTGGGGCTTTGGTTTTCTGCCCTGGGCCCCAGTGAGTCTAATACTAGCCATGCTTGGTGGACTCCCTGGAACCTGCTCGTAGTCCCCCTGGTTGAGAACCGCTGCCATAAACCATGCATGCTATAAACTGCCCTATATCTGCCTGCCAAAACTATCTCGCGCTGCTCAGTCAGGAAAGCCAGTGCTATTCCTCCAAACTGCCAGCAATTCCGTTTCCATCAGGGCATTATCTGTTAGTGGGGAATGGAAGCCCCAAAGCTGGTGGCCACCAGGCTGTTAAACTGGATCTAGTGTGTGTTGCCTTCTTAAAGCACATGAGCTAAAGCAAGGGTGTTCATCTGTGCTCTCCATAAATCTGACACCAGCAGAGTGGATGGTGGTGGTTTCTCTGGAAAGCCTCTGAGTGGATGAGAGCATTGCACTGAAGAACAGTAAGGGCAGATCTCTATTCACCTGGAATCCAGCTGGCAGGGAAGCACTTGCTCTGAGCAACTTCACCAATACACTAGTGTGTGCGAGCTGGAAGGAAGAATCCCGATCGCTCTCGTTTTGAAGAGGCTGTTGGAGAGGCAGGATGCCATCTGCCTCTGGAAAGTAGGAACCCTGATTGTGAAAGGCTTGGAGTGAGTGGCTCTGTGCCTTTCCTGCGTAGCCAGGCAGGAGGCTGTGCATGTGTGATGTGGCTCTAAAGTGTAAGTCTGGCCACAATAAAAACATTTCCTTGTTATCTAATCTGCCCCATTTTCCTTCCCCTCTGTTTACCATGGCCAAGTTTCCTCAATAATTCTGACAGCTGCAGGCTGGGCTATGACGTCAAGCTGCAATATTGAAGTCAAAAAGATGTTTAAATGAGAACAGTTAATACTATTCATTATAAAGCTGCAACCTTGGTGGCTAGGCTGGGGGAGGGTCGAAAGTAGAATTTGGCTGGCTCAGCCCGGTGGTGTTAGACGGTCGTGATATCTTAGGTTAATTTCATGTCTGTCAAGCTAATAGACCCCAGAGTACATAGCTTCATCCAGCTCTGGAGTCGAACACAGCAGCAGTCTAAAGGCATGCAGCAAAAAGTGAATGCTACCATGTTCAAATGAAACAGCCTCTTTCCAAGATGGCCCTGTCTGCGATCAATCACACATCAGGGTCTTGGGAAGTAATGATAGTCCTCCAGGCCAATCTAATTCCAACACTTCACCACACGGGTCAGTTAAGAAACTATACGCTTTCTTCTCATCACCTTCCGCTCCTTTACTGCTTCCCTTGTCCATACAGGAAACCCTGGGTCTGGCATGATGAAGCCGCAGCCTCAGAGTCTCCCATAAGAATGGCCAGACTGGGTCAGACCAATGGCCCATCTAGCCCAGTAACCTACCTCCCGGCAGTAGCCAGTGTCAGGTGCTTCAGAGGGAATGAACAGAACAGGCCATTGAGTGATCCATCCCCTGTCGTCCACTCCCAGCTTCTGGCAAACAGAGGCTTGTCCTGCAAGCTCCAGACAGTCACCTTGGTGGGTGCTGAATATGGAATTCTCCTTGTGCTTTCAGTGGAGAGGTCCTTCCAGGTCACATCTGAGGCCACTGATAGCGTCAATAGGGTAAGTAAATGGCTTTAAATGTCAATGTTATTTTTCTCCAATGAAATGTCTAGGTGTCTAGATAAAGGACCCTTTCAGCACTAACTCATGGGATGAAATCCAGCCCAGACCAGTGTCCAGAAATGGTCACCATCTTTTTGGCTGTTCTTTGGGCCTCTGTGTGAAAGGATCTGGCAGCTACCAGTTGAAAGCAAACAGGTGTCTGTAACTGGTGATCATTAACCCCCTCACTGCTGGCCCCGAGTGCCCGCTTGGTGCCTCTGCAGAAAGGCCCAGACCTGAATGGGCCCTAGAAGCTGGGTTCCCCTCTCAACCTATCTCAACGCAGGATAGTTTTCTCTGCTGTTGCTTGTGCTGTTCCTGGTCTGTGGATAGAGTGAACTTCCTTGCCCAGGTTGTCAGTCCAGCACTTGCATCAGCACTAAACTGGCTTCCAAAGTTAAATAAATAGATGAAAGCTTTATTTTCTGCCGCAGAAATGCCAAACCTGGCAAGATTGCTGTTTTTTCCCCCCTGGAGAATCGGTGCACAGACCTGAGCTTGTCTGACAGGCTGCAAGAAACTGACGATGGCTGTTTGATAAGGTTGTCCAGGAAGTAACTGTTTTCTCCTAAGAGCCCAGGTTATAGAATCCTGTTTATCCAGCCAGAGGGGCAGCAAAAATCGACACTGCTCAAAGAAAGGAAGGAACACGACCCACCCTAATCTTTCTGGTGCGGAGAAAGGGGGAGAAAGGTATCTGCAGTAGCCCTGCTTGTAAATCTGCTTGTATCATGGCTTCACAAATATGCTAAGGTTGGGGGAGTCTCGCCTTTGTTTCAGGCAATTAGATTTGTGGGCATCTGGCACAGAATTACCCAATGGCAGGGCAGGGAAAGGATTATAGGTGCTGGTGAGGTGGAAGAAGAGAGCTAAAAACTGACAAACTCCTAGCCACCGTGCCTCCCAGACCTTAGCACTTGAACAATCAATGAGCTATCTGCCTTGGGATACCTGATCTGGCTTCTGCTTAGGGACGACTGACAAAGAAGGGTTGGAAGGAATCAGGTGGAGGTGCCTGAGAAGCAGGTTTCTCAGAACTTTTAAAGGGATCTAAATAAATAACTATAGGGAAGCAATTATTTCAAGAGCAAATAAATGGGTGCTACTAACTCTAGGTGTTTTTTTTTTTTGTTTTGTGGTTTTTTTTGGTGGTGGGGGGTGGGAAGGGTAGCTTTTGTTTGGGTGCTGGCACACCCCTACTTTAAGTACTGTCTTTGTTTTTGTATCACACACGTTACGAAGGTATCTCAGCACCTAGGAGGGTATGTCCTTAAAATCAGGAAAGTGAATGTATTTTTTGGCTGGTACCAGTTTCTTCTTGATGTGCCAGTGGTGGAAGGCTCATGGTGGGAGATGGGCTGATCTCAAGGATGTGGGCCAGGGGAAAGTTATCTATCTGCCAGGACTGTGTCAGATTGTTGGCCTGGAGTTGTTGCCAGATTGGCTAAAAGCAGCTACATGAAAGGAAACTGATCAATCAGACCTGACTGTCACCAGGAAATGCTGATGCCTTATCTGAAAATGCCAATCTGAACATAATCCCGAGAGCCAGTGTCTTGACAGGTTTAAAATGTTTCATGCAAGTTACTCATCCGTACTGGGTCACCAGTAGGAGATATAGAGAAACTAACCAATGTCTGATGCAATGGAAAATGTAATCTTCCTCTGTACCCCAATGCACTGTGTGGTACACACCTGGGAATTTTGTTTCTGTAAGAAAAGATATAGCCCTGGAGACACAATTGACTCCTCCACCGTGATTGAGTTTTCATGCACCAGAAACAAAGGCATCAAACTTTCTGTTAAGGATGCTAGGTATTAAAAGTCCAACAGGCAGTTTCCTATACCAAACCCTAACCTCCCTGCGTCTTCTCTTCTTCCCCTTGGGTAAAACTGAGGTGGTAATAAAAACTCCCAGGATGGGGTGAAAGGGCGTTTGAGGCCTCAATGTTTGTTTAAAAAAAAAAAAAAGAAAAAGTTGGGTTTCCCTAACCAAAGGATCTACACACGTGTAAAGAGTGCTTATATATGCACCATTTCACGTAGTACAGGGATGCTGTTATCACTGAGGAAGAAGCCATTTAACAGAACACCCCACATGACAGTTTAGTAGGATAAGAGGTGAAGTCTGCCCTGGAACCACGGTGGAGAATTTTAAGTAGTCAGATGAGTTGGAATTGATCAGAACCCTTGGAACACTAGTGCTTGTGTACTTCTACTCAGAGAGTCATGAGATTTAAAGGCTACTGGTTTCATCTCCTGTGATTGTGTTTGTAACTTTTTTTTGTTAAGGGCACCCAGAACTGGGGGCTAGGGGGTTCTTTTTCAGTTGATAATACTGAACTGTAAATAGATTAATGTGGTCAGGAGCTGCAGTCTCCCATCTCTTCTGAATAGATTTATACCTTCTCTGCAGATTGGCACACCAACAGACCCCGGTTGTTGGTGGGCAGGATTGAACCTGGGATCTCAGGAGCTAAATGCACGAGCCTCTACTGCATGAGCTAAAAGCCATATGGCCCTTAGCTAAGGCTGTAGAGCAGACTCATTAATCTCTTTCAGTGGTCTCGGTGCCACTGGATGGGACAGAACGTCACACCTGGGAGGTGTGTGGGTTACAAAGGTACTTTGAAAATTACTGTTTCTGTTGGAACTGGCTTGGTGATTTTCAGAGCTGGGTTAGAAATTGCACAGAACTGCCCTGATTTTTAGGGTTCCTATACTGTACTTTGCGTGATGGGTTTGCTGTTCCAATAACTAAGCAGCATACGCTCTGCATTATTGCTATACATCGCTTTGCTGACCCTCCGAGACAGAGATGAAAAAGGATTTTGGTTGACTCTCTGCTTAGCAGAGCTCCTGGTGAATCCTGCAACACCCTGGCACTCTCCCTTTGTGCTGGGGGGGCAAGGATGTCCATTCCAGAATGGAATGATTCCATACCCTGAGGCTCTGTAGGAGTTTCCATTAGGATCACAGTTCTGATCTTCTGTATCTAGGTGTTATGGACCTGATGTTTCAGAAAAACAGAGCAGCCACCCTACAAACGAAATAAAAAGAAGCTGTAGGTGCTCAGGGTTGAAAATCAGGCCTCAGGTTACTAGCTGAGGTATGGCTTTGAGACATAATATCCGTGTGGAAGTGACGAGGCTCATATTTCCGAGCAGGCACATTGTACAGTTGGTGCTCAAAATCATCAGGTGGGCCCTGTAAAAATCATGAGATTTTAAAAAAAAAAAAAAAAGAAAAGGAAAAAAGAAAAAGAAAGAGGGGTTCTTGCTTTCTACCTTGTGCCTCAAAGGTGCAGTCTCTTGGTTGGGGATTGGTTGTGTGTTGACAGAGCAAACATTTTCCTGCCCTCAATCTACCACAGAAAGCAAAAACCTCACTGCGCCTTGGCTTTTGTGCACTGACTGACGAATACAAGGAGTCCCAGCCTGGAAGATGAGGCCATCTTTCCAAAGGGAAGGCAGGGCTCTCTGGGAGGCAGGACTTCTGGGTTCTGCTTCCAGCCCAGGGAAGGGAAGTGTTTTAGAGCGGGGGAGTGGGCACCTCAGCTCCTGAGTTCTGTTCCCAGCTGTGTCACTGATTCACATTATCCGGTTATTTAACCTCTCTATGCCTTCGTTTTTCCATCTGAAAAATAGACTGAATGAGCCCATCTTCCCCAGGGCTTGGTGAGGTTTCATTTATCAGCCTCCATAAAGGGCTTTTTGATTCTTGGATGAAATGCAAAGTATTTAATCGTTAAATTGCTGGCTTAAAATTAAAACTCTTTCCTGGTGCAGGTGCCTAGAAACGGTAGCTCTAAGCCCCAGTCCTGGCTATGCATGCCTGCCTGTGTTTCCTTTTATAAACCCTTTGCTTTCAGTGTCTGCAGGGAGGCTGGCATAGCTCAGGGAGGGTAGGAGGCTTTTGCACCTGTTTGGCTGGAGCTGGCAGCTTGCGTTCCCACTGGATTGCTCTGCAGCAGCTTGGGCCGTGGGAGAAAATGGTTATTCTTCCATTTAAAAATCAATGCGTCAAAACCAGAGCCAGCTCTTGAGCTGCAGGAGGGAGAACGCAACTTCAGAGCACTGCAGCCAGGGTGACCTGCAGGTGGCTCGGTGCAGCTGGAAATTGGGTCACTTCAGTCTAGGGCACTGAATTGGGACTGTCCCGTTAGGTGCCCATCTCTCTAAAGTGGGCCCTCAGGACCCTATTTATTCTGGTACGCTGCGCAGATGGGCGGGAGGCGGAGCAATACATGGCCTCAGCACCAGGGCCTCTGGGGTTTGATTGAGACCCTGATGCTGGGTAGGACAGCCCTAATTTGCTGTCTGGCTGCAATGGCCCCATGGGGCATTCCAACCGCTGGCCACGTAGGGCCAGCCCACCTGCTGCACTCTATGGGCTTCTGAAGTGGGTGGTACAGTGTATGCCTGGGGCATTCTCTGGGGTGTCCGAGGGCCCTCTGGCTACAGCATGGGTTAATTCCTCTCTCAGTGTTTGCTGCCCCTAGGGAGAACGTTATACCTGCAGGGTAACAGGTGCTGCTGAGTCTGGCTCTGTGCTCAGAATACAAAGTTACCTGTGTCTTGGGCACAGCCGTGAGGGGTGGGGGAGGGTGTCTTTGAGCCCAGTTCGTTGTTCGGCTGGAATGACACGTTTCCTTAGCCGCTCCATGACTCACATCTGAGTCAGCCCTCAGCCCGCATCACCTCTGCCTTGGTCTTTCCTTGTTTGTCTTCAGGCCTTGAATTATAGAGGCTAGAGGGCTCTTGTCCAACCCTCCCTCCCCCCAAATTCCCAACCCCCTCAGCACCTGTTGTCAGCGCTGGTAGGTGTGCAGAGGGGAATCTTGCTGCAGGTTGTTGCAACAGGATAATTGGCTGCACTTTATTTCTGACAGACAGGGTGTGGTCTGCCCCCGTTAAAGGAGCCAGGCTGCCCTTGGTTCAGTCCCCCTTGAGCAGCATTTGAGAGGACCCAGCAGTAGTTAATCTCTCAGGCAGGGATGATGGTACAAACTAGCATGCAGGGATGGGCTCTGTGGTGAGGGGGGGAGGGAAGGATGCTGCCGAGCTGGCATGACCTCCCTCTCTGCTGCCTGCCCACAGGGAGCTCCTCTGTGGCAGCACCCCTTTGTTCTCTGGGACAGAGGGTATTCATTTCAGGCCTGCTTAGGGGTGAAAGTAAAATGTGTCCCTTACCGGTACGGTAAGGCTGTAGAGCAGACACATTCTCTCTCTCTCTCTCTGTCTGAGGTCTCGGTGCCACTAGAGGGGACAGAACCACACACCCAGGAAGGGTGTGGGTTAAGAAGTGCACAGTAATATTTTTAAGAGCAGGGAGAAGTAGAGGTGGATTTATAACCAGGCTAAACCACAAAGAGTAATTGGAAGAGGGAGACCCTGTCTGGCTGGAATTGAGAATGGGGGCATGAACTCTTTAAACCTTGCCTTAAAATGCCCATGGCATCTTCAATGACCACAAAAGGGTCCCCGGCTCTGTCTCTTCTGACAGACTGTTACTCGCTGAAGTGAGGTTATAGGTGGTTGCTTATCCTAACTGAACGCCTTTACTCTGTCCAAGGGCAAGTAAAATCTGAAATGCTTCCTCCCGCAGCATGAGACTGACCTTTGGAACTCTCTGCCTCAGGAGTCAGAGTCAAATACTGTGGCTGAGTGTAAAAGGGACTGGATAAGTTGAGGGCTAGTAACAACCCTTTAACTCTTTGCATCCATTAGTTCTGAAGGAATAGGGTATCCTTCCCCCTCCCCCGCCCCGCCCCAACATGATTTCAATATTATGCAGTGGCAGTCACCCAGTAAAAGGGAGATTCAGGCTCCAAGACTTCAAGATAGGGCTAATCAATTCTCATGCTTCAGGGCATGAGCTGATTGCCATGGATCAGGCAGTGTTTCTAACTCCTATGTGTAGTGTTAACCAATTACCCAGGTTTGTTATGGATATCCTCACCTTCTCTGATGTACCAGGGGCTAATCACTGCCAGAAGCAGGAGACCAGATTTAATGGAGCCCTGGTTTGGATAGGCTTGGTGGATGTTGTGTTCTTTCTAACTTCTGAACTTAACGACCATCCAGATCTCCCCAAAGGGGGCAAAGAGAGATGAATCCAACCCAGGACTCATTATCTAACTCGCCCTCCTGCATTCCAGCCTTCCAGGCTCCACCTTTTGGGGTAAGGTGGGACCGTGATCTGAACCGACCCAACGCACTCTGGGTTTGCCTTTGCAAACCTGAAACCACCACAAGAAGCTCTGGCAAAGTACAAATCACCCCAGTTTTGCCATGGCACAAAACTGCCGAAATCTATTATGTGGACAGTGGTGGTCAGGGATACTGCAGAACCCAGACCAGCATCGCCCCCAAGAACCCAAATCAAGATCCATCCCCTTCTCTTGTGGCACTGCATTGTCCTGGCATCTCCTCTGGACTTCAGGTCCTTGCAGCCGCAGGTACTGCTTACTCTCAAGCCTGCGAGGCATTTTCAGGAAGAGGGCTCACCACCCGCCTCCCACGATGCTGGCCAGGGAGCGCTGCTCCTTGAGGCCGTTATGCCCAAGGATCATTTGCATGCACAAAAGAAAGAATTTGCATGTCGTCGTGGCAGCTAGTGTGGGAACTGAAGCGGCCAATGAGTCAGGCTGTGTTGCAGCCTCGATACATGCTGGGCACTGTGTGAAAAGACAACATCCCTTCTTTTGGCACTTTGTCACTGCTGGTTTCACCTGGCTGGCTGTGTATGCTTGGGAACAACTGGCAGTGGCTTGATCTATTGTGGCTGGCGGAGAGTGAGGGGTGGGGAGGGCTTGAGCACGGTTGACCTGTCCCAGAAATGACCCTCCCAATGGTAGCGAATGTGCCACGGAGGGAGAACAAAGGGGATTACAGCCCCACGCCGCTGTTTTTCCCAGAGGCAGGTTGGGTGCAGCAGGCTCAAAATCGATTGATGTTACCATGGACGTGGACTAATTGTATCGATATCACTGGGCGTCTCCCGGCGTGGCGGGCTTGGGACCAACGTTCCCTCTAATTTTTGACAGGCCATGTGTGCAAAACATTTCTGCTGTGCAAATTGTTGTGCTTCTGTGTAAATTTTTGTGCGTGCGGTGTTTCGCCGTGTGCGTGGGGTTTAGGATCTGTGTGTGCACGCACACCCCCACAGCTTAGAGGGAACAGTGGTTGGGACCACCTTGCCTTTCCCAGGCCAACTAGGAAAGGGCTTGCTGGCTGGGGCGCCATTGGCTCATGCTATCCTTGAGGCTGATCCAACCATCCCTTTGCAAAGGGGGGGCAGCGCCCCCGCCAGGTGATCAGGTGATAGCCCTGGACAGCTGAGGCCTCTCTCCAGCCTGTCAAGTGGCAGGCAGGGTAGGCATCCTCCAGCAGGCGGCCATTTAAGGCACTGCGCGTCCTGTCTGAGGATGACGCTGTTGAATCTTCCTCGTGCGGTTCTCTGCATTGGGGCTTCCTCTTCTACCGAACAGCTGGACTCTCTGCCACAGCAAGATGTGGGCACAGCGACGGGGGGACGATTGCACCCACTGTGAGCGCCTGCCTGGGTGTGCAAAGGTGAATGGCAACCCTGACGGGTCGGTTTGCTAGGGGAGCAGGAAGGAAGGGGTTAATCGGGCCGATGGGGTATGTGGTGTGGATTTTTATAACGGGACGTGCTCATTTCAATGCACTGTGCTAGGTCTAATCTGGCTGCGCATAGCCGCTGGGGGGCACATTAGCATGACATTCAGCATACCACTAGCAGCTTCTGCTGCCGTGAGACTAGCAGGGAGGTGGGGCAGCATGGGATGGAGGATGCGCTGGCAGAACTACATGGGAACCCGGGTCTGGAACAGCAGGGGGCGCTAGACTCACCACTGAGTGCAATTGGGAAAGCTTGGGAAGATGGGGGTTCAGGACTGGAATATTGGGGGGCAGGAGGTCACGATCCCAGGGGATTAATAGACCTGGCGGGGGGGCCACGACTGGAACTGCAGCAGGTGCTATAGGATGGGTTTGAGGGGCCTGGGCAGAGCTGTGCTGGGAAACTTCTGCGAAAACTTCATTTCTGACACGCAGGGTCGGTCTGTCTCTTCTGAGCACTGAACTTCAGCAATTAACGAAAACAAAGGCAACAAGCACCGTTTGTCCTCGCCCCGCCACTTAAGGTGGGTCACACCCACTCTGCCCCGAGATGCCCATTGCTGGCAGCGATGTCAGCCCCAGCACAGATGGGCTGCACATAGTGACTTCCAAGGCTTAATCCCAAGAAACAAAAGCAGTAATTTACCGAACCCAGAGGAAGAACAGGCTCAGGGCATTAACCACAGAACAACAAACATGCAGGTGGATTCTGTGCCCTGGACTGTGCTTGCCAGCTGGGCCGTTTGGGTTGGTACAGGCTGAGATCTTTCCACTTTGTTCTGCTTCATTAAGGATTTGAACTGGCAGTGCTGAGAGTGACAGAGACAAAACAGCCTGAACGAGGCAATGGCAGACAAAGGAGGGGAGAGCAAGGAAAGGGTAGGCCAGTGGCGTGAAAGAGCCTGGAGGGGAGAGAGGACACTCCTGAAATGCACCAAGGAGAGACTGGCTAAGGCAGGGCAGGTTGGGGCTGGAGCAAGGAAGGTCTTACACTGGGGGCTGCTGGGCTTTATCCTTCCTGTCTTGGGGCGGCAGGATTGGAACAAGTTTCAACAAGCCGTGGAAAGGCTGCAATGTGTGCGCGCAGTCAGGTGATCTATTGACGTGACTGTTATGTACAAATCCGTTGTGACCGGCCTCATCTGTAACCCCCGGGGCTCTGTCGCTCCAGCCTAACTGGAGTCTGTTCCGCACCATGGGGCCCGCATCCCTAACCTCAGCAGTGCTTCATGACCCCTCCGGGGGACCTGCCGCCACCGCTGCCTTGCCCTAGTGCCAGTGGCCCCCCTCCCTTCCTGCTCTTCTGGGTCACAGGCTAAAATGGACATAAGTGTGTGCTGGGGCTGCTCTTGTTAAAACACCGGCAGTGTCCTCCGAAGGTGGGTGGGAGGCTGAGGCCTCAGATTGTCCGCTCTTTGGGGCAGGAACCATCTTCTTGGTCTGCGTCTGCATGATGCCTAGCACGCTGGGGTCCTGGACCGTGACTGGGGCTCCTCGGTGCTCCCACAATACCTGTAATTAATATCAATTAAGAGCTTGTGCAGCCCCCAGGGAAGCAAACCTTCTATCTGATGGCACATGCTCCTAGCCTGCCCAGGTAGCGTGCTCTCGCTCTCTTCCCGTGTCCCCGTCTCCCCATGCCGCCTTCTCAGTCATCGCCATGGATTGGGGAGAACCCCTTACTGGGCTCTTCCTTTCTAACTTGGGGGTGGAGATCCCCCTCCTCCCTAAAACCGCCCCCTCCCCCAGTCCACACGCACAGGTGGCTGCATGGAAGAAGACCCAGTGTGGGGCTGGGATGCTGGGAGTGAGGGCCGAGATGGGGGGCCCTGCTCTCCTGTAGGATCTGCTGGCCCTGGGCTCGTCTCTCTGGGCACCCTTGTCAGACGCCAGCCACCGAGTGATGTTTCAAGCCGCTCTCTTCCTTCAGCCAGTGCAGCATCATTTCCCTCAGGGACATAAACTGCTGGCATGCTGGGGGTGCCCGACCGTGCGCGGCAGGGCCATCCCAGCACCTCCATTGCCTGGCCCCTTCCTCCCAGCCACGCATCCGTTCGTCTCTCATCGGGACCTGTCGCCTGCAGGGAGCCCCACCCAGCGTCTCGCCCCACTGAAAAGAGCATGTGTGTCAGCACTGTGGTTACCTTGGAAGGGAGGGACTAGCATGTAATGGTACTTATGTTCCTCCCAGCTTCACTAATCCCCAACAGGATTGCCTCCTGCTGCAGGCAGGGAGGGAATGTCTACACTGCAACTAAACGCCTGCGGCTGGCCCATGTTAGCTGATTCAGGCGTGTGGGGCTTGGGCTATGGGGCTAAAAAGAGTTAAAAAAAGAACTAGATAATTTCCTGGAGGATAGGTCCATCAGTGGCTATTAGCCAGGATGGGCAGGGATGGTGTCCCTAGCCTCTGCTTGCCAGAAGCTGGGAATGGGCAACAGGGGATGGATCACTTGATGATTCCCTGTTCTGTTCATTCCCTTTGGGGCACCTGGCACTGGCCACTGTCGGAAGATGGGACACTGCGCTGGATGGACCTTGGGTCTGACCCAGTCTGGCTGTTCTTATGGGAGACTCTGAGGCTCATCATTTTTGTTGACCTTCTCTGTACTTTTTCCAATTCTGATCTATCTTTTTTGAGATGGGGCCATCAAAACTGCACACAATATTCAGGGTGTGAATCAACAGTGGATCTATATAGTAGAATTATGATATTTTCTGTGTTATCTACCCCTTTCCTAATGATTCCTAAAATTGTCAGCATTTTTGACTGCTGCTGGGATTGTTTTCCAATGTGCATAACTTTGCATTTATCAACAATGATTTTCATCTGCCATTTTGTTGCTCAGTCACCCAGTTCAGTGAGCTCCCTCTGTAGCTCTTCACAGTCAGCTTTGGACTTCACTATCTTGAGTAATTTTGTATCATTGGCAATCTTTGCCACCTCACTGTTTACCCCCTTTTCCAGAGCATTTATGAATATGTTGAACAGCAAAGGTTCCAGTACTGATTCCTTGGTGAGGGACCTTGTCAACGATTTCCTGAAAGCTCAAGTACAAGGTCCACCTGCTTGTTGATGCCCTCAGATGAACATGATATTTTGGGGAAGAATCAACACTGCTTTTGTAAAGGGAAATCATGCCTCACTAATCTATTAGAATTCTCTCTGTGTCTGATCATTCTGTTCTTTCCTATAGTTTCAACTAATTTGACTGCCACTGAAGTTAGGCTTCCTGGCCTGTAATTGCCAGGATCAACTCTGGAGCCCTTTTTGAAAAATCTGTGTACATTAGCTATTCTCCAGCCATCTGGTGTGGAGACCGATTTAAGCTATCGGTTACACACCATAGTTAGTAGTTCTGCTATTTTAGATTTGATTTACTTCAGAAATCTTGAGTGAATATCATGTGGTCTTGGTGACTTATTACTATTTAATTTATCAGTTTGTTCCATAACTGCCTTTGACACCTCAACCTGTCACAGTTCCTCAGATTTGTCCCCTAAAAAGAATGGCTGAGGTATGGGAATCTCCCTCGCATCCTCTTCAGTGAAGACCGATGCAAAGAATTTATCTCGCTTCTCTGCAATGACTTTATCTTCAGTGAGTGCTGCGTTTGCACCCCTGTTGTCCAGTTGAGCAGGCTCATAGGCACTGGAACTAGGGGCTGGGGGGGATGCTTCAGCCCCCTCAGGTTTTACTTGGGGCTCCGCTGCTGGCCCCACACCCGAGTCCCAGCTGCCAGTCCCAGCCTCGTCCCCCTGTCCAGGCTCCCATCTCCAAGAGACACGGCCCTGCTCCCAGCCCCAGCTGTGGGAGGGTGGCGGACAGGGGTTAGGGGGCTGGCTTTCAGCACCCCCACTGGGCAGGCTTCCTGCTTCTGATGTACTTAAAGAAAATTGCTGTTCGTTTTTGTGTCTCCGGGTAGGTTTACACTTAAAACGCTGCTTTGGCGCAGCTGCAGCGCTTAAGTGAAGATGCGCCTCTCTTGTCCCCAAGAGGCGGTAGCTATGTCAATGAGAGACACTCTTCTGTCAACGTACCACTGTCTACACCAGGGTTATGTCGGTCTAACTATGTCGCCGAGGGGTGTGGATTTTTCACACCCCTGAGTGATGTAATTAGACTGATATAACTCTGTAGTGTAGACGTGGCCTGTGGCCGGTGTAATCTAATCTGCTATCCTCATGCAGTCTAACCTAATCCATCCATCCAATCCGTTATCCCAGTCCTGTATAACTTAATCTACAATCTGCATCAAAGCCAACCTAAACACTAATCTCAGTCTAGTCCAAACTACATCTATTGTCCCAGGCCAGTACAAGCTAATCCATAGCTCTCTGGGGCAGAGACTGTTTCTGTTTTGTGTTTGAACAGCAACTAGCACAGCGGGGCCCTGATCCGTGACTGGGGACATTTTAGGTCCAATACAAATAACTACCACTGCAATACAAATACTAAACAGTAATACCATCCAACCTAGTCCATGCAGTCCTCTTTGTTTTTGTCTAATCTACCAATCCAATCTGGTCTAATCTAACATCTCCTCTCCAGTCGAGTTCTAATCACCCCTGATTGCTGCCGTTGGGTGGAAAGCCTGCAAAGTTCAAGGTCCCCAAACTAAACTTGGGAATTTTGGCACTTGCAAACCCAGAGAGAATGTGCACATTTCCCAAGCAAGCACGGAAGGTGTGTGAACAGCGTGGCACAGGTGTCTATTAGTGGAGTGACTGGAACTTCAGAACCCGGATTAGAAATGGACCCAAACCAGAGCCTTACTGCTCCCCTGACCCACACTAAAATTTTAGAAGGGACTGTGGAGTGAAGTAGGGTTAGAAGGGACCTTAAGGATCATTTAGTCTCACCCCCTGCCAAGATGCAAGATCTGTTGTATCTAAACTGTCTTCTGGGTTTGTTTTAGGATTCGAGGAGCCAGGGAGGGCCTGTTTTCCAGTTCCGGTTTGGCTGAAACCAAATTCTTGGGAATTTCTAGCAGTCCCTCTGAAACAGGATGACACATTTAATATTGGCATTACATTTCGTCTTTCATTGCTGATCGTTTGAGCAGAACCATATAGCAACTCCAGCCCATGGTGGGGTGGAACTGGGAATTGAAGGTGGAGCCTGAGTACCGCTTACGTAATCTCCAGCCCCACCCTCACACGCCTGGGCAGCAGCAGATGGGGAAGGCAGCTTCACCCATGGTGTGGTTGGCGCTAGCAGGTGCTACTGGTCCTGCGCACTTGGGAGCACCAACAACTCACTTCACTACTGAAAATGAAAAGGAGTTGGAAGGCGAGGGAAGTCCTGTGCACCTGTCTTCCTACACAGCAAGCTACGGCTATGAGCCCGTGCCAACCGCCCAGGGTGGGCCCCGCATACAGCTGCCAGCTATGACTGCTCTGTTTGCTTCTGGCACCAGCATAAACTCCCGTAACTACCTTTATGGCAGCATCTGGGAGATGGGGCAGAAGGACAAATGGAAGTAATAAATGGGAGTGACCCCTATCTCCGTCAAGTCATCCCGATTCCGGAGCTGTGACTGGCTAAAAACTGGTAGTGTTGACGGAGGAAAATTTATTGTGACTCAACTGGTCCCTGCTGTAGATCAGATAGTCACGTAAATCATTTTCCAACTAATCACACCATGCTTCTGGCTTCGTTGATATATCTAGTGGCAGAGAGTTCCATGGGTTAATCACACATTATATAAATAAGTGTTGTATTGGTTTTAAATGTGCTGCCCTTCTGTTGTTTTCTCTCCCTAGCGTTTTGTTTGGTGCTGGGTTGGATCCAAGATACCTATTTCCCAAGTCCAATTTGGATGCCATTGAAGTGCTGGGAATGCCCAGAGTGTATTTTGAAGTCTAATGATGACTGTTTAAATACCAGTTACATTTGCAGAAACACAAAGCCCTTGGAGGTGAAGTTTTAAATTTATTTTTTGTATTTCTGTCTTAACCCTCCTCGCTTCCCTCTGATGTTTAACCTCTAGTTTGTAGGCTGGATTTCCATGAGATGAAGGATTCCTGTCTTGCTGAGGTAACCTCTTGCACCTTAGTATTTAGTCATACTGAGAGTTATCTTCCCTTTGCATTCCTGCTTCCTCTTGTGTATAAGAGGGGTATGTAGCCTTCTAGCTTTGCTTAATTAGCTTCCACCCCCAAGACCTGCTTTGCCTCCAGCATTTATAATAGTGTTAAATATAAAATATGTGTTTTTAATTTATAAGGGAGGGGTCGCACTCAGAGGCTTGCTATGTGGAAGGGGTCATCAATGCAAACATTTGAGAACCACTGGTCTATTTCATACCGGCTGCTGCTGGGACGGATTTTTTTTTTAATGATTTTTGCATGCACTTTTTCCTTTTGCAAATATCCCCGTTGAAAATCAGGATCTGGCTATTACCTGCCAGCGAGCCAGGCACTTACTAAAGCTGTTTCTCCCCAGAAAGAGCCTTGTGACCAATCCCCTCCTTGCAACTGAATAGGGATTCTCAAACAACTGATCCAGGGCCTGTTTCCTCTCAGGATACAGTTCCCTTTTCGGATCGTCTCAGTTATGACTAAGGGTAATGCAGATGCTGTTTTTCTCCTTAGCTGCTGCTCTGTTGGTGGCTAATGACCTGGGACAATGGTGCTCAGACATCTCCCGAACGTGCAGCTGGCAGCGACCCATCTGATCAGCACATCTCAGTCCACACCTAGCTATGCTGTTGCTATTAAAGATACCTGTTCTTGCTTCCAGGGATGGCAGAGCCCATCAGACACAGGGAAGGCCCGGCTAACTTGGCAGGAGGTGAGGATGGTACAAGAAGCAGCTCAGACAAAATACACAGGCCTGGCCTCTGCTTCCTGCTGGCCATGCCAGTTTGGAAGCATAATTCGATCTTGTGTTTCGATCATTGCAGCAACTGTGGCAGCTCTGCTCAGGTTACAGAGCCTTGTGCTCCGTGACTTCCGAGCCTGCAAAGGAAACCGTGATTGAATACGTGACATTGACAACATTGCAACAAAGCAGAGATGATGTTGACTGATGTGCAAGCTTGGCCGCTCATAGGGTCCTGGGTGCATGTTGCTCTATTAAAAGACTTTGCCCTGCTATAACACCTCTGATCTGAGGATCTCGTGGCGCTTTATGTTTATTAGCGGACGCGTGCACACACCCCCTCATGATGCGGGTGGTCTATACCTTATCTGTAAAATATGGAATTAGAGAGGGGAAGTGACCTGTCCAAGATCACGCAGTGAGTCAGTGGCAGAACAGTACCTAGGTGTCCTGACTTCCTTTACCTAGCTCCAATCAGCAGTCAACACTCCCATTCAGGGGTGTGGGAATGATTTGTATAGGGGGGGTGCTGAGAGCCATTGAACCAAACCAGGCCTGCTGACAGCAGTTCCGGGCCCCAGGGCTGTCCCTGATGGAGGGTGGGGGGTAGGGACAGAAGTGACAAATCCGTCACTTCCAGGACTGACCATGCTGGCCAATCTTGCCGGCCCTTGGGGCCTAGAGCAGTCACTTGTGCCTAGGAGCCCTGCAGCTTGCTTGGGCAATTTAAAAGGGCCTGGGGCTTCCAGCTGGGGGCTCCTGGGTCCTTTTAGATTGCCCAGGGCCCTGGACAATTGCCCCCTTTGCCCCCCCGTCGGTGGCCCTGAACCAAACTGTAAACCCTGCATATAATGGAAACCACTTCAAGCCAGGGGGTGCGGCACCACTCCTAGTTCCAGCACCTGTGGTCCCATTCCTATGTCGTTTTGACTACACCCCTCAATATTTGTGCGGGACTTCAGGAGAAGGGACAACAGCCCTACCCTGGCTCCCCCTGAGTCCCGTTGCTAAGGGGGCTACTTAGACCACCTAAGGCTTGTTCAGGTTCTCTGTGTGGTTGTGTAAAGCCCTGATGCAGTCAGGCGAAGTGGTGATTTGCGCTGGTGGAGCTCACTCCTGGATGCTGCCCTGGCATGAAACATGGGGAATAGCAGCTGTGCAATGCCACCCATGGAAGTAATTGAGGCAAATCCCCAGCACAGGAAAGGCCCTAAACCCCCCAAGATGGGGAGCGTTGGACAAGAAGCTCCAGAAAGTATCTGCCAGTGAGAGAATCTTTGAGCTGCCTCTCCCATAGACAGTGCTTCAGAGTTAGGAGGGGATGGAGAGTGGTTTCTATTTCCCTTTGACAATGGGGACCGGTGCCGCCCCCCGCCAGCAAACAGCTATAGGCAGCTGCCCGATAGCAATTTCAAGCATCCCACTGGCATGGGGGGTGGCCATTCTATACTTCAGTGGTAGGATCAATGTGTATCCCGGTGGTGGGGCCCGTGGGGGAATGGAGACTCTCAGCGCCAGCTTGTACGAAAAGCTACAGACTCTTATCTGCTTCATTTGCCCATGGGAAAAAACAGCTTAAACTGCTTAAAATAAACAGCTCAGTCTTCTTAAAAGCAACCCCCCTGGGCAGCGAGTTGAATGAACGGCCCCTATGCTGTTGTTTCTAATGTTTGCATGTGGTTGGCAGGCCTTAAGAAGCTGCCATGGGATCAAGGTGGTTATGTATACAGCTGGCAATCTCTTTCCAGCCTCAAATTCCCGTGGGTAGCGCCGGGCAGTGTAGCGCTAAGAAACGTAAACACCTCGCAACTCGGAGGAGCTGCGGCGTGAGCGCGCTATACGTCCCTGTCCTTAAAGAGCAGGGGCCCTCGGAGAAGAGCCTGTGAACTCAGGTCCTGGAGCGTTTGAGTGCGAAACACTCAGGCTTCACTTCCGTTAAGGCTGCAGACTCAGTCCAGCTCTGGGAGAGGGAGCTGAGTTCTAGTCCAGCAGATGCATCATCTGCAGGCTGGCTGGTCAGGTTCTAATTGTAGGGCTAGTGGTGTCAGGACCTCCACTGTCTCTGCATCCCTCACTGAAGGTGACAGGAATAGCAGCGGATCTAATGTGAGCGCCGGGGGGTTGCACTGAGGGCAATCCTTGCCTGCAGAATCTGTATTACTAGTGATGACTGATGTATCAGAAAGGGCCCCCTGTCAGATGCCAGGCAGAGCTTGCAGGGCTGGCAATGAGAAAACCTTTTTATTTTATTTTATTTTATTTTTACAAATGAGAGCAGGGTCTGAGACATGACATAAATGAAGTGCCTGGCACAAAGCAGAACCATGCAGTAAGGTTCCTGTGGGCAGAGTGCAGGGCATTCACAGGGCGCCTGCAGTCTGATCACTCGGACATCAGTTAGGTCCCCTGGAGGAGGCTGATTGGAGTAGCTGAAGTTAATTATTTAATCAGATGATGGGGGAAAAGGGGGCTGGGTGAGCTAAAGAACCCATCAGCTCAAGGAAGTGAAAGTGAGAGGAACATGGCTACTTAAGCCCCCGCTCAGAGAGCTCAAATAAGGGAAGAGGCTGGAAGCACAGGGGACACTGCAAATGCGTGCTGTACAGGGCTGTCAAGGTGTTGGAAGTGGGACCGTAAATGAACGGTATGGTCTGGATACCCAGCTGGTGGAGTCTGCCTAGGTTTTTGGGGTGCAAAAAGACAGGAGCAAAGTCCGCCCTCTTAGGGTCCACAGTGAGCCGGTGAGGTTAGGTCACTCACTGGCCTTTCACCATGACCAGCCTTGGTTTGAATCTTGGCTTGGGATATAGACGCAAATGTGTTTGTTGGGTGGCGTATTACCATCCCTAATCACCCCGTGGTCTGGATATGACTGGCAGGCTGCTTAAGAGGGGACTCGGGTGCATCAAGGCAGGATTGAGGTGCCTCGGCACAGCTGTCTGAGACTCCTGCCCTGGGGTGCTCCCAGGAAGGACTGGGATGCACTGGTGAAGCATGTGCACAGGTGTGACTGTATGTCAGGGCTAAGCCGTGGATCAAGCCTGAATCAGCAGAGCTGTGCAGACATCCAGACGTGAAATATCAGGATGGTCGCTGGTCAGTGTACTTACTGGCGCAGCTCTGCCATGGTAACAGGATGTGAGTTCAAATCATTTCCACAGTGAGGGGAGCGGGAGGTAGTGCTGGAGACTGGTACGAGCTTTCTGCCCCCTGTGCCCATGGGGGCATAATCAACCCACCATCAGTTTGCAAACTTAGGTAAGTGAAGCTGCTTAAAACTTCACCTTGGGCACTGCATCCCCCTCTCATTGCTGCAGGTGATAGCTTAGCAATTGTTAATCTACTTCAAGGGGCTTAATGCTTTGGAGCTGCCTGCTCGTTGGATATGTCAGTGACTGAGGATTGACAGAGGGGCAAGGGAAGGCATAAACCCGTCTGTAATGGAGCGGGGGTTAGGAAGAAATGTTTGGGTCAGAATAGCCCAGAGCTGCCTCCTGCAGCCTTTCTTGAACCTTCTTCTGAAGTCCTGGTGGAGCCAGGATTCTGGGCTTGTTGGACCTTGGGTCAGATCTGGTTGGTCAGGCATTCCTGTGCTCCTGCCTTTTATCCCAAAGCAATTCTCTGGGTGATTTCAAGAACCTGCTTTCAAGGGATGCCAGAGCACGCTAGAGGTTCTGACCTTCTAAGTATGCTTTAGCCTGCAACAACGTAAGAGAGCCTGCAATAACCCCCATCAGTGCACTGGGAGGAAGTGGACGAGTATAAGCAAACGTAGACTGCAGAGCAATTAAGATTACACGCAGGGAAGGGGGGCGTGAGCAGCTTCCAGGACAAACACCAGCAGCTAACTCATGGAATTACCTTGTTTCTAAGGTGACAGAGTTGGTCTCCTTGCAGAAGCGCTTGGGCTGCGCCTTCTATCTGGGGTGTACTCAGCCTGGGAGTGTTTCCGTGCTTCCCCAGCTGCTTTGCTCCTGGAATTTTAGGGCATAAAGAGACATGCCAGTGGGTCATGCATGGTAGGAAAAGACCTGCTGTGGTTGTCGTGAATGTAAAGGGGATTTTCGAAGGAGGCTGCTGGACATGGGCAGACCCTGTGCTTCTCCCAGCGCTGCCTGAGCCTGCCTAGCACTGCCATGAGCTACCCGGCTAAATGTGCCTCCCACGGGATCTGGAGGGACGTTGTGCAGGGGAAAAGCAGAGCTAATTTTCCATCCCGTGGCCCTTTCAGCCTTTGGCCCTTTTTTGTTGAGGCTGTTAATGATGGGACCCATTAGTGCCAGTTGCAGTGGTGGGTTATATGACGAGATGCTGTGTCTGGAGGGACCTGGACTGACCTTCACCCGGACTCCTTTCACTTAGGGGCCATTCTACTTCACACCCAGGGTTCCACAATGGATAAAATGAAGAAATCTAGCAGCATTGGAGCATTGGGCAATTCCACTGGGTTCTGGTGCCAAATCCCTTGAGGTTGATGTCTGTGGTTTATCCAATGACATCAGTATCCCTAAGTGGTTTTTTTACATCTGTATGTTACATGGCTGCTTATCTCTTAGTCTAGCAATGAAACCAGAGAGAAGCCCAGAGAGATTCCTCCAGCCTGATTCATGTCGCTTTCCTAACTCTGTCATGCTCCTGAGCCACGCACTAGGAGTTAAGGTGTGACAAGCGTACCTGAATTGGAGCCACTGCATTCACAAAAGGGACCAGGAAAAGTTTAAAAATCAGCTTTTATAGCTCTGGTGTTGCAAGCCACTCTTTTAATTTCACTGTTTTGCATGTGTAACCAGAGCTGTTTTGAATAGCTGTTGTGACCGCACTGGGGTTGCGAAAGGCTGGGCTTTCTCATTCAGCCAGATTTGCAGCCCGGGGAGCCGGTTCTATCGGGGCTCTGGATCAGCGACGCCTGATCACGGGAGGGAAATCTGAGAGGCCTGGACAGGCCAAAGTGTAGGCAAACCAGCATTTATATGGTGGGGTAGGGGCTTCTGCCCAGGAGGGAGGGGAGTCTTACCTTCTGGGGTGCGGGGCTTCAGCAGGAGTGGGGCTGAAGCCCTGAGTCCTGTCAGACACTTCTTGCGAGGCAGAAGCTCTGGATCCCAGCAGGCGTGCCTCGGCGCTCAAACTTCTGAGGAGTGTCGTATGCGGCTTGGAGCGCCAGTAAGTTTGGCCCCCATTCCACGTATACATGGGCTTGGCTGAAGACTCTTAGCCAATCTGTGGCTCTCTGTCCCCTCCATTGCCATAGCATCCGAGCAGCTCACGCTTTTTTAATGTATTTATCTTCACAATACCCATGCTCTTCTCCTCGTTTTATGGATGGGGCTGCATGACTTGCCCAAAGAGTCTATGGCAGAGAAGCAAATTGAACCTGGGGCTCCCAAGTCCTCAATGAATGCCCTAACCATTAGCCCATCCGGTGACGGCCCACATGGCTTGGCGTCTGGCAGGACTGGGCCTCTTATGGTGTAATCTTCATTAACTCCTTCCCAGGGATGGGTGGGAGGGGAGTAACTGTGCCTCACTATAAACCTGGGGAGTGGGATTGTCAAAAGAGCTGGCCTAGCTCAACTCCCGTTGACTCCAGTGGGAGCAGAGGTGGGCCAGTGAGGAGTTACAGCATGCGGGACAGGCTGGGGAATAAAGAACAGAGCCCCAATTTGATGCTGTGCTTAGAGCGAGTGCAATACTCCCTGGAGAGCACCGTGCGTGGAAATGGTGTCAGGCTATGCCAATAAAAATCGCTCTGAGCTACGAGTATGCTTACTGTTTATCAGTTGTGTTTCCATAGCACCTAGGAGCCTGAGTCATGACCCGGGACCTCATGGTGCTAGGTGCCCTACAAACACAGAACAAAAAGAGGGTCCCTGCCCCACCAGAGCCCAGATGTGGTGGCTGAATTAAACCAAGCCTGTCACAGGAAGACAGCTCTGCGTACTGCTGCTCTTCATTGCTCCCTTTGTGTCTCAGATGGCTTCAGGAAAGAGATCCAGTCAGCTTGTAGTCAATTTCCAAACAGAATTAACAGCAGTTTCAGACCCTGCCCCTGAATCCTTTTCCCTGTTCTGGGGCTTTTATGTATTTTTCTTGCCCCAAATAAACAGGGGAAGCAGAGAGGGCAACTCTCTCCAAAGCGCTGCCAAGTTCACAAAGCCAACAGCTGGCAAAGCAGGGCAATTGTGTTTTCTCTAATCTTTCGCTTATCAAAGTCTCCGGTGTTAGCGATAGCAGGAGTAGGGAAAACATTTTCAAACCAAAGCGTGATCTTTACACTGAGAGAGTCCCTGAAAGGCCAGGATGAATGGGATTTGGGATGCAGCGAGCAATGGTCCCGCGTGGGCTGCTTCCAACTCCATCCCATTTGCTCAGTAGTCTCAAACTGGCTGCTTGCTTGGCATGACTAGACCCTTCTCTTCTCTGGTGGCTGAGGCAGGCTGGCTGCTTTGTTGTTGGTCCTGGTGCAAAGGTGGTAAGACAGGGAGTCCCGCCAATGGTGACAGTAAAGAGTAGCCAATTCAGCTTGCCCAAGCTGCAAAAGCAAGAACCCCCTCCCCACAAATCTTTCTATTAGTCCCCTCCTTCCTGCTGAAAGGCTGGTTACTGCCCCAGCATGTTGCTCGCATGAAGTTCATAGGCCTTTCCGTGTGCATTGGATCTGCAGTTTCTGGAGGTCATGTGTTGAGTCTGAGGCTTCCATTACGTGACCTTAGACGAGAGCAAGTGGAGAGCAGGCATGTAATTAGAGTGTGTGTGTGTGGCTGATGTGACCTTCGTGCGTAGCCTGGGTGGGCCATGGGATGCTAACATGACCTTAAGGTGCAGTGTGTGTGAGGCTGGAGTGACTTTAGTGTGCAGCACATGAGTGGACTTGTGCTGAGTGTGGATAATGTGCCATTCCTGTGGGACAGCCAAACGGTGGAAATGCACCTCGGGCACAATGTTAAGAAAATAGCTCTTGGAGCTGCAACTTATGCTAGAATGAGCAGTGCGCTTGGAACGGCTACATCGGTCTATGACCGTCTGTGCAAACGAGCCCAGGAAGAGCAGTAGCGACAGACTGGGGAATCAAGAATAGACCCCGCGCTGAAGCTGTGCTGAGAGCAAGTGCAACGAAGGAACCTGGCAGGATGCTGGAATTCGAGGACCAACGGTCTAATCTGGGACGGTCGATCCTATGTCTGTCCAGCGGTGCTTCTGGCGGAGCAATCTGAGTGCCCAGCTCAGCAATCGCAGAGGGATTGCCATGGCACTGAAGGAGCACGTCCGGCACCTGCCTCCACTATGCCTGGCTTGCGCTGTGCATTGCAATTTCCCTTCCCTGTCACGAGCACTGAAATTCAGTCAGTTTTGTGAAAATACGGGAAACCTCTTAAATGGCGTTAGCTCCAAAAAAACAGCCGTTCCTCAGGGCGGAGGCGTTCAGGGGCTGGGATCCTCTCCCCATCCCTGGCTGCTGCTTTTCGGAGACTGGACTGGTTCCAGTTTGTGGAGCGCAAATTGGAGATGAGCCCAAACGAAAGCTCTGGGGTCCAAGTTGGGCGGGATTCGCATCTGGATCCTTGCAGCCCAGGTCTATTGCTAGTGTCGATTCAGTATTGCCCTGCCTCACAGTGAAGCTGCAGCAGGTTGGCTGGCTCCCAAAGGAGTTCCTGCCTTGATACTCCCTAAATGTTTTTGCTACCGTTCCCCTTCAGGCACAAAGAGGAGGTAAACAGCCCCCTGGGATTAAACAAACTGCCACAGAACTGAATAATTTTAAACCCTGGAACCATAGCCTGACCCTGCACATTTAGTGTAGTGAGCGTTTGTGCTGTGTACTTTCACACGCAGAAACAGAGTGTTCCCTGTTCCTCTCCTAGGTCAGCAGGGTCTGCAGAAGGGATAGTTCCCTCAGGGAAACAGGGCACGTTAGAATGAGGCTAGAATCTGCCTCTGCTGATCTCGACAGTCACCTCAGTCAGGACCCCCTTGTCCCATTTGGGCCCAATCGGTCTCCTCAGCAGGAGGACTGGCTGATTTGGAGCGCAGCGGTCCTTTTCTGTCCTGGTTGTGGCGGCCGCCATCTTGGCCTGGGGAGTGAACTGGGGACTTCCAGAGCTACAAGTTTGAACTGGTTTCAGAGTAACAGCCGTGTTAGTCTGTTTTTGCAAAAAGAAAAGGAGTACTTGTGGCACCTTAGAGACTAGCCAATTTATTTGAGCATGAGCTTTCGTGAGCTACACCTCCGATGAAGTGAGCTCATGCTCAAATAAATTGGTTAGTCTCTAAGGTGCCACAAGTCCTCCTTTTCTTTTTAAGTTTGAACTGCTACGGCTTGAGCTCAAGAGCGAAGGCACTATAGTTGAGGCTGTAACAGATACATAGCCGGGGGTGGGGGGAGACACGTAACACACTCACCAGTGTGTTAGACCTGCATTTTGGCTTTGTTATCCCTGAGATCTGAGCCAGTGGTGTCCAATGGATCACGTTGCACTCCCAGTATTACTCGTTCCCCCTGGGCTGAGGACCACTATCTGCTGAGAAGATTAGAAGCGCTGTCTCCGCAATGAGGTGGCCGTGTTGACTCATGTGACTCTCTCGTACGTACGAAGAGGCCGCCATGTCTTTCGCAAGGACTGGGATCCACTCTATCCCTGCAGAGGCTAAATTCCAGACATCCTACGCTCTCCTGGAGGCTAATGGAAGTTGCCCATATTTGATGGTCCTGAATTTCCCTCCCCTCTGAGCCCTCATCTTTTTGGGATTCACAAAACAAGGTGACATCGGGTAGGGAAAGAGCAGTAAATTGTTTATCTGTGGATGTTTGTCTCTCTCTCCCTGTCTCTGGGGTGTATGTGTCAAAGTCCTGGTCATCAACATCACAGTTCCTGAGAAAATTCTGAATAATGGTTTAGGCAAATCAGGGGAATTGTTTTTGCACTGTCCTATAATCACATGTACTCTCATAGTAAAGAAGGTAAACAGGCTGCCCTGCTCAGGCAAACAACTCTCTGAACCTCCCCACTCTGTGCGTGTTGGCTTTACCACAATAACTACATAATTAAGAAACAGAGAAATGGAGAATGTCAGTAGCAATTTGTCGGCTGGTGTGTTTTTGTGTTTATTTTATGCCCTATCTTAAGTTTCCACATTTGAGACACACCTGTGTTTTTGTTCATAAACTATGATAAAGTTATCACCGCTTGGAGAGGGTGCAGTGGAATAGACGTGAGCTCTGTGCCCCGCTGAAAGCAAGCAAGGACTGAAGTAGCCGTGAGTTGAGCTGGGCCACGTTTTTCGTATGAAGCTGTTGCCTCCAAAAAATGCAGGTTTGGGTCGACTGAAACCATTTGCAAATTCACATCTATTTTGACAAACTGGGTTGGTTGAAACCAACGAAGAGAGAGGACTGTGGTGGAAGTGTAGAAACAGACCAGTTAGAGTCTCCAAAAATGTCTCGTTTGCTTTCTCCAGCTAGACTGTCTCCCCAAAACTGCTAGTACCACCCCCTGCTTTAACAGAGGGATTAGGGCACTCAGCTGGGAGACCCAGGTTTGAATTCCAACTCTGGAACAGGGACTGTAACCTAAGTTGTCCCCTTCCCAATCCCACCATGTGAGTGCCCTGACAGCTAAGCTATTGTAGCATGCAGCTCTCTGTCTCCTCCATGAAGCTGTTCCACTTCCTATGGAATAGGATAGTCCCCCAGGAAGGACTGCATAATCCTCCTGTTTCGTATGGCTGGTTGGACAGAGCCATGCCATTGGCTTAGGAGATGGGGAGAAAGGAGGAGCTCAGAGCTGGGATCTGATCCAAATCTCCTTGTGGTCAGTGCGGGTCTTACCATCGACACGAGAAGGCCCGTTATTCCTTAGTATCCCAGAAGGCAAGAAACTCCATGAGCAACCAAGAGAAATTTGGCTCTGACATTGAGGTGCTTAGATCCCCCCCGGAGTTGCAACGGCTGAGCATCTCTTCGGGTCAGACCCTTTGCAACCCATGCTGATGAAATCCATGGGTGCACCTGGGACTCTCCCCCCCTCGATTGACCTAGTTACTCTATGTTCGCTAGTGATCAAAGATGGTGCTCGTGTTTTAACTGTGGTTGCTTCCTGGTTCAGAGCCCGAATGCGTCCTGCAGTGAAGTTGTGAATGAATGCTGGGTTGGTCCCGGCACAGTTAATTTCATGGCATCCCGACCGCCAGATTATGGAAGTTCCAGGGTTGGGGTGGGGGGTCAGGAAGGAGAAACAGGGCCAGGTGGGAAAAGGTTCATATCCAAATAGAAATATTCTGGGGACAGGATGGCTAATGGGCCATGGACCTTTTCAGTGTGGTCAGCACCCAGTCCAAGTGGGTAGTGAATGAAAGTTTCCACTAGAGAAGGACTCATTCCCAAACCCCAGAACCGAACATCCCTGATGCTTTTATGGAGACGCATGGACTCTGACCCCAAATTTTGTAGGTGGCATGTCTCTCTCTGACAGCTTGAGCCTACATCCCTGGATATTAGGCCAGCATGTGTCTTGGCCTGTCTCTGCTTGTTGACATCTAAAGGTTGCTTGTTGGCCTGTGTGAAGTGAGCTGATGATTCTCAGCCTAACTTCTTAGTGGGCAGATGTCGGCATCACCATACAGGAGGATGGCCTGGGGTCAAGGTGTTAGCCTGGACTTGGGAAACCTAGATTCAATTCCCTGCTCTCCCAGACTTCCTGCGTGATCTTGGGCATGTCACTGTCTCTCTCTGCTTCAGTTTCCTGTCTGTAAAATGAGGCTCTTTCCTACATCCACCAGTATGTTGAGAACACGGCATGTTGCAAGATGCTCTGATACTACCATAACTGGGGCCCACTCAGTACCTTAGATGCGGTCATTGGATCAGCTGTAGGCTAGACTGAAACCCTAGGGAGATGTGGAATATGTGCATAGCTCACCCACAAAATCTACTTAACAAACATCTGCTGCCGATCACAAGGGCACCCATGTGGGCGGGCTGGGGCGAGCCGAGGGCATGCAGGATACTTCTGCCCAAGGGGGAACCGCTAGCCGTAGAGCTGCAGCTGTCCCAGGGAGCTTGTCCCCAGTGTGGGTACACAACCAGCAGCCCGTGCTGCCTGCCACGTGTTACGGGCCGGACTCTAATGACAAAGCGCTCATGGAAACGAACAAAGAAAGCTCGCCTGCAGCAGCCAAAGCTATAATCTAGGGGAAATGTTCTCCCCCCCGATAAGATAACATTGATGCATTTCAAAAGGGAGGCTGAGCCCCCTGAGCTGGCGATAGCGTGGGAATGTGCGTGGGGCCCGTGTGCCAAGGCTGCTGCCGCTTGCTTGTGGCACTTTAATGCACAGCCTTCCTTTATTTTTACTAGCAAAAGAGCTTTTTGATTGTGCGCTTATCTGGGTTGTGGGTTTTAAAAGCCATTTCCATTGGCACAGGCCTGATAGAGAAAATGAGGACCTTTCCCCTCCGGGGCCCGTGGGTCAACCGCTGCATGAGCTGTTGCTGGGGGAGTGAGTCTGGTGCGTGCGTCCCGGGCTGCTAAGTGGCACTTTAACATGTTCCGAAAAGCAGTGGCAAGTTTGCACAGTTCCTTCTGTGATAACAAAGAAACATTTGTTTGATGCTGGCTGTTTTCAGTGGCGATCAGAGATTTGCTCTACGCAGGGGCTAAAGAGCATCTCCGCATCTCTCTAGTCTATAGGAAGTTAGGTTTGGATTGCCAGCTTGGGCAGCGTGTTCCTAAAGGCACAGTGGGCCTGATTCTCCACTGCCTCCCGCCTTGCCGCCTTTTATCCCCGTGCAAAGGGGGTGCATAAGGTGAAAGGAGACGAGAAGCAAAGGAAAAGGCAGAGGAAAGAAAAATGGAGCTCAGAAGGGAAGCTAGGGGACTAGAAAAAAGGGGCAAGATGGGATTGCTGCTGGGAAGGAAAAGGTTGATTAAAGGGGCGAGAGCGCCTTGGAATGTGGCTATCTTAGTGGGAGCTCCTGCTAACGGCAACTGGAGGAAGTGGTGGCCACAGGACTGCAGGGCAGCCAAGCCTTAGCCCCTGCTATGCCACCCCTGGCTGTTCAGGCTGGTTTAACCCTCAGGCAAATAAACTCTTCTGAGAGCTTGAAAGGGGAGGGGGTCCCAGGGGATAGCCCTTTTCTTTTGGGAAGCGTTATCTGTTGATGGTGGGCCTAGAGCAATTGCCTTGTTAAGGTCTTGAGAATATTTGCTTCCTACAGAAGCCTGGTGGTGGTTGTGGGGAAGCGGGTGCGGGGAGGGATGACTAAAGTGGTTTGCGGGATGGAAAATGTGCTCCGCATGTACAGACATGTGTACGGGTGTGTCTGTGTGCACACACACATGTGTATGTCCAGAAGGATTCACCGCTCTGTATAGGAACCACACATGTTGATGCTACATCTGGACTTGCTTTTATTTCCTGGGATGTTGGTCTGTATCTACACACATGCACGTGTGTGTGTGTGTGTGTGTATGTACGTGTGTGTGTGTACATATGTACATACTTGCACTTGTTTGTGTACAAACCTCTGTTTGCACATATGGGCCTGTTCTTATATAGATTTGGATTTGTGTGTCATTGTTCTCACATACACACCAATCTGTAGTTTATATGGATCTGCATATTTATATATTCTATGGACGTCTCTGTTTGTGTCCTTATGCATCTCTCCATGTGCATATGAATGTGCTGTGTATGACCTTTGCATGTGCCTGAATGTGACCCTGTCCGTATATACGGAACCCTGGAGATGGTTACATATGGACTTGTTTGCTTGTGTGTATCCAGGTATAAGTCTATGCTTGCTTGTAAGTGTATGTAAGGATTTGTCTGTATATGGCCCTTGATATGTGGCCTGAGCTTTTGCACACGTGGACCTGTTTGCACATGCAGTTGTCATTGTGTCTGTGTGTAGCAGATGTGTCTATATGGCTCTCGTATGTCTGCATGCATAGCCTCTGAGTCTGGGGACACTGGTTGTCCTTGCATGTGCAAATAGTATGTGCCAGCCTGGAGTGTGCCATGCATACCTTTGTTTGATGTGACAGCCCACGAGGTGAGCACTTCTTGTGAATGGGATGCGGGGAAATGTGCGTGGAACTTCAAGGATGTAAACAAACATCTGTGAGCCTATCAGTGTGTGTGCGCTGCAGTGCTTATCATTCGCAGAGCCTCTGCGCTGGCTGGCTGGCTGGACAGTTCCTAGGGATGGGACTTGTATCAGCCTGAAGAAGCAAAGATGAAGCCATGCTTGGAAAGCAGGGTGAGAGGGAGCAGAGGGATAAGACTTCTGCCCTCATGATCCTGAGAAGAGGTTAGAAGGATGTGGGATGCCGCTGGTAAGTGCAATAGATGGGCCGATGCCAATCCAGAGATCTGTTGTATGACTTACTCTGTCCCTGGTGTCTGGGCTGAATTGTGGTATAGCTACGTACATCCTGCCAAGCTAATTTTTCCTTGTGGTTTCGGCTGGGTGCAGTGGGCCTGAGCTACCTCTCACCACTTGGCTTGATTCCTCTGGCTTCCACGGAGTTACTTTGGACTTGCCCTGGTGTGGGAGACTCAGTCCCAGTATTCCTCTTCACTCTCCGGCCCTATCCTGTCAATCAGTGCCATATTCTGTCCCATATGCAGCAGCATTTCAGCGAATGAAGAGCTAAGGAGGGAAGGTACGATAGACATGCCACGTAAAAGTGCATTTGCCCCTTAGCAGCTGTCACGGTCACGTCACACACCGGAGGAGGGCTCTGTAATGCTGGGGACAATTGAGTTGATTAAGAGGTGGCTGGAGCAGCCTTAATTCTGAATTTCCTGCCATTCAGCTTGGGCCCCTCAGCATCTGTTGCGCGGGGATAGATTTATCACAATTTGTAGCTCATGTTCCAGAGAAAGAATTGGTCCCGTGAGATCGGAAGGGGAGTGGATCTATGTGAAGAGGAGCCAACAGAATAGGAGGAGATGGTTCTGCGCCAAAGGGTACAACAGAGCTAGAGAAGACTTTTAGGGTTAGAGGCTCCCATGGAGTCAGGAGAAGGGGCTCCATCTCATCCAGCTGGGCAGCACGGACTCCACGGCACCAGTGGGGCATTGGGACCCTGACAATAGTGCAGGGCCTCCCTTTCAAGCCGCCCACTCCATCTGGGGGTACGTAGCAAGGAACCTTCTTATCCCCCTTCCACGCCAGCCTACAAGGACCCTGCGTCTTCCCTCTTGAACAGTGCTGGCAGCAAGGGTCCATCGTACCGGCAGCGGTTCTGAAGGGGTTAAAGGTTAGATGGGCAAGGTAGTGGTGTTGTGGGGAGGGTGGGCAAGGGGGGGATGAGGAAAGATTCCTGGCTCTGCGTCCCAGCAAGGGCCTGTGCATGAAGGATGATCCCCCTAAAGGGTTAACCCTGGGCTAGGATATTCAAACACCTCCAGCTGAGGTAAGCACACTGCTTGTTTGTTCAGGTAAATAAGGAAGGAATTAGATATAATGGGCAAAGGAGGCCTTTGCGGAACACTTTGCATTGTAGCGCTCAGCGTCGGGGTACATATCGAGAGACAGATGCCTTTAGCTGAGTGCATTTCTCCATAGCCCACCACTTCTTTCCCACGCCTCCCCCATCCCGTGGCGGTCTCTTCTGGTGGCACTTCTCAGAGGGCTGATGCTTCTTGGCACACTCCGCCTCCTGCAAACAGTGTCCGGGTGAGTGACGCAGGGGTAGGGCTCTCGTCCCACCCCCCTGCCCAGCACTCGCCACGAACCAAGTCCCTGCACCCCAGTCCGCGCCTCTGTCCCCTCCCCATGCCTTCCTGAGACTCTGAAGGGAAGGGGGAGAACTTTTCTAACTTTCTTTCTGGATTGATGCTACAGCTGAGAACCCGCAGATCTCTGCACACCTAACGGGTAAGTCCGCCTAAGATAGTCTCGCTTCAGTGTTATGTCCGACTTACCCTCCATGGTGGTGGGGGGTACACCCTGGACCCTAAGATCTCCTAGGTTTGTTCCATCTCCGCTCTGATCCAGCCCTTTTTCTCTCATCTCCTATCCTGTGTCATCTGAGGTCAGCTGGCTGATTCTGTGACGTGGTCACCTGGCTTTTTCTTCCCCTTGTTTTGAATGACCTGGTGAAATATCTGGGGTGGTTCTGAGATATTTCCAGGTTATCCCAAAACTTCCTACTTCAAGATTTCTTGCACCTTCCTCTGAAGCAGCTGGGATCAGCCACTCCTCAGGAAAAGATACTGATCCAGTAGATGACTCCTACAATCCTAGGGGGCAAATATCCAAAGGCACAAATGGGAATTAGGTACCCAACTCCTCCTGAAAGTCAATGGGAGTCGGCACCTAACTCTCGTTAGTGCCTTCGAAAATCCCCCGCTAGAGCTTAGAATGAGGGACTGGGGGTCAGGACTCCTGGGTTCTGTATTTAGCTGCGTTGCTATACGACTTAAAAAAACAACCGTGCCTCAGTTTACCCAGCTATGAAATTTAGACAATAACGCTTGTGTCTGGGAGTATGTGAGGGCTTAACTGATATAATTAGTGCATTGATTAAATAAGTGCCCCTGGAGAACCTCGCGTAGATGGCCCATAGAAGGGTAAAGTACTTGTTAGATACCACGCAGTATAAACAATGACAATTGTTAGTATACAGATCACCAGGTTTCAGTGACTGGCTTAGCTAAGCTGGGCATGCAAAGGGCTGGGGGCGTATTTGTAAAAGGACAGTGGGTGCTGTTAACCCTTTTAACCAGGCCGTCCATGTCTCAGGGCTGCCCTTCACGGTTTTCAGTGCCAAAGGCAAATTGGCTCTGGGTCTCATTTTTATGGTTATGCTCGGTTAGTGAAACACAAATGACACCTCTGATGCCAAATCCCTTACAATACCAGCTTTCTCATGGGCAGGCGTCTCTGTGGGGCAAGCGACTTACAGGGGGAGGCAAGTGCTGATATAAATAGGGGCTCTCTGGATTTTGATGGGGAACACCAAGCTCCACCGCTCCCCTGGGACACACACACAGGTTGGTGCTTAATTAAGATAGTCAGCTAGCCACTTCCCTTCCCTCTCTGCTGTTCCACCTCCCAGTGGGAATGGAGAGATGGCAGGTGGAGAGGGCAGCTTGACCTGGGCTGCAGAGATCTGTGTGAACATCAAAGACGGCACCCAAGAGTCTCCGCATCGGGTGCAGGTAAATGAGTGGGGATCTGTGTATTTGCTGTCGTTGGAGGGGGTGAGGGAGGAAAGCTGATCTGTGCTCTCTTTTTAATAACCCAATAATAACTTGTAGAAAAGTCAGCTAGGAAGAGAATTGCCCGGGAGGAAGGTTGTCAGCAAGGTCCAGTGAGAGATGGAAAGACAGAAGAGAGAGGCAAAATCTTTTTTCAAAGTCCTAAATGCAACAGCACCCAGACATATTTCCCTGTCATCCTTAACAGGCCATGTGCCTCCCTGGCAGTCAGTTGAGTTGGCATCAGAGATCAATACGGTGCATTGACACCAAAACTTTTGAGGCATGTGACCGTTCCTTAGGAAAAGGAGAGAATGGGAGGGAACTAGACTGGATTCTGTATCCTGAGATTTCCATCCTCCCCGCCCCCGTGAAGTGGAGGAAACCTAGACAAGACATACAGACCACCAACCGTACTCCACTGCTGAAATCAAAGTTCACCTGGCCTGTCTATAGTCCGGGCTCTTGCCAGGTCCAGGAGATGAACTGAGTGAACAGGACAGGTCTGGATCATTTAAAAGTCTGTGAGGCTACAGTGTTTGAGGGACCTCTGAACCTCACAGAGCATTGTTGGTGTTGTTCTGGCCCATGTCCGTTTTGTGCTCTCTGGGGAGGCGATCCCACAGCCCTGAGGGTAGGGGATGCTGTTTGGTCATGTATCCAGCTCATTCCATCCCGGAGCAAAAAGCTAGGCCTAGCACGCCTTGCACCCCTGTTCTCAATTCAGCATGCTCAGAACCCCCCTGGATCCAGAACCAGGGACAGCTCTCAAACGAAGAGCTTCTGAGTCCTTGCTCTGAACATCCTGGGCCAAATTCTGCCCCAGGTCCCCCCTCAAGCAGCCCCAAAGAGAGGGAGTTTGTCCACAAAAATGGCGGTGCCTGGAATCACTAATCACTTGTGAAAACCTTGGCTGTGAGCTGCCTTCCATGAGGGTGGCCTGGGTTGGTTTACTGAGGCCCCTTCTCCCTTAGCCCTGTTTGGTTACGGGAACACCTAGAATCCACTTTCATAGTTAATCTCATGGCCCTCAATAAAACCATCTCATTTCCTTCTCGCCACCAGATGTCTGGCTGGCAGAGCAAATAGGGTGGTAATCCTTTCGCACCCAACCTGCTGGACTTTGACAGCCTTCATTTCCCGGTGCTCCCCATTCACAATCAGCTGAAGCTGACTCTGTCCTCAGGCCGATTCCAGTGAATCTGAGGTAACCCGTAGTATTTCTAGAGTGCCTATCTCCTTGGGATGTCAGAGGCAGTGGTATCCTACTAACCCCTTGTCAGACAAGGGTCTGGAGGGCATGTGTCCAGCACAAGGTGGGAAGGAAGGGACTGAGAGACAACCTCAAAGGCAGTGGGTGAGGAGCAGCAGGATAAAGCAGGGATTATTGTACTCCATTGGGAACGGTGATCTGGCCTGGCTGAGCTTTCCTGGCCCTCAGATTCGTGGGAGCCAGTGTGAAGTAAAATGTGAAGGGATCTCCAGCCGATTCTCCCACACAGCAGCTTTGGCTACTTGTCACCCTTATTTGGGAGAGAGGGTTTATCTGGGATGAGGACGGAGGCTCTGGAAGACGTGGGGTTCTCTTTCCGGGTGGCTGGAGGCAGCTGTGTAGATTGGGGAACCTGGAGAGCAGGGATGGGCCCAAACAAAGACTCCAGTTCCAAACAAACCCAGACTTGGAGGGGACATTGAATCCATACTGAGCAGCTGAACCCAAACCCTGGATCCAAGTAGGACCTACCACAGACAGCAGGGATGTGATTGCCGATGCACTTGAGGACCCTGCCCACTAGGGGCACTGTAGTGAAGCTTCCTGTGGAGGTGGCATAGCCACCACGGGACCAGAGCTGAGGCCTGAGGCTGGGGAGAGCGGAGGCTGGCTGTCGTTGCAGCCGTTTTGAAGAGCAAAGGCTGCTGTCGAGAGCACAGCTGAGTCAGCCACTGGGTCTTTGGAGAACTCCTGCTGAGAGGTATGGGGGGCCCAGGGGAGTGGGAAGGGATAATTTAACAGGTGAGCTTTGGGAGGTGAGCATGGACTCAGGGAGAACTTCCACAATGGGTAGAAACTTGAGTCTTCCCCAGGGTGCTCATTTGCAAATCTTTCCAGGCCACGGTTTGCAGACTCAAGAGTTGCAGGCAAGTTTTGCAAAAGCTTCTGCCTCTCTTGGTCCTTAGCTGATCTGAGCCTCTGGGCTTCAGAGGCCATGCATCACTGCTCCCAGGTTAGACGCTCTTGCTTCTATGACCAGCTGGTCCCAGCTGGCGAGGGAATGTGTGGGAGAAGCAGGCAGAGCCCAGCAGCTCAGCCCTTGGCTCTCTCCCCCTGGGATGCTTACAGCCGGGCATAAGGCCAGCCTTGGGGGCTGCTGAACCAGTTACCAATGGCGACACCTGCAAATCCACCCCTGCAATTGGGGATTGTTGAGATCTCTGCAGCCTGCCACATCCTTTGGGCTCACAGCATGGTGCAGGCTCAGAGAGCTGGGGCATTGGCCTATGTGATATGCAGAGAGTCTCGAAACTGGGTCCTCCGGCGTTGCCAATGTTGTCTTTCAAAAATCCAGGGCATGCCTGGTGGGGGCGGGGGTGGGGGCACTGGGCCAACTTTGAGTGGCATCGTGACCCTGTGCGCCAGGTCACAACACCAGCTGCCTCCCCGTCGCATGCTAAATTGGCCTGGGATGCCTTTGATCCCATATGGCAGCCATGGGGTAAGCGCCACTTGAGTGGCCTGGGATAAAAGGCATCCCGGCCTGATTTAGTAAGGGACAGGTGATTTTTTTATTTAAATAAGAGATGTCCCTTATAATTCAGGCCTGTTGGCAACCCTAGGCTCCCTCTGCCAACCCTCCTGCCAAATGCTCCGCTCCATGGGCATGGCCTCAAACTGTCTCCCCACACCAAGGTGGAGGTGCGGGAGGGGGAGGGGTAAGAGGAGCACTGTCAGGCCCTCATGAACCCTTACATCCCCACTGGGGCACACTAATTCTCAGGGCGCTGGGGCTAAAACCCTGGTCCTTCAGCACAGCCCTTAGCCTCTTGAGGGGCAGCAGGTCCCATCGGAGCTGCAGGTTAGTGACAGGCCCTCGATCAGCCCAGCCACTGGAGGGTGACATTACACACCCATAGGGCCAGGTTGTTGCAGCAGGCACCTGCTAGGCCTCCTAATCTCTCCCCCAATGCCCCCCAAGGTGGCTGAGGCATGGGCGGTATGTAGGCACTGTAAACTGCATTAGTTGGCTCCAGGGCTGAGGGAGATGGGTGCCTTGCCAGAGAGAGGGTGCACCAGATGGAGAGGGTGCAAAGACTCTGCCTCCTCCCTGTGCAGGGGAGTGGGCATGGTGGGCTCTCTGGAGTGCAGGGGCCACTCCCTCCTAGCGCCCTCCGGAGGCGGCAGAGAGCTGCACTGCCTGCTCTGTATGGCTCCACAGAGCGAGCTGGCTGCTGTGGGAAGTGCACGGTGCAGTACGTGTGCTCACCCGGAGAGCCTCGGAGCCTCCCGGCGCTCCCCCTGCTGCAGCCCTGCCCTGGTGCCAATGAAGGGCTGTGCCTTAATGAGGCTATGGGGTCCCAGGCCTGCCTCTCTCCTACCCTGTGGGAACAGCTCGTGGAGGGGATCAGCTGGGGAACGGGGCTTGGAATCCCGCTGCTGGCAGGGCTGTTTCCTGGCTCCCTACTGCAACAGGGTCATAAATTGGACCATTAGCCTCTGGGTACAGGAGAAAACATGCCCGGGACCTGCCTTTGTCATGTGGCCCTTTCCAGGCAGCACCAGAAACTTGGCACAAGGAGAGAAGGCCCCGGCTGCCCCATCAACCGCATTCTGACTATGCAAAGCAGTTCAGCTAATGTTCTTTGGAGCCTGATGCCTTGAGGCATCCTCCTCGTTTATACAGTTACCTACCTCGTGCTCTCACTGGCCTGCCTCCCGTAGGCAGTTGTTCCTCCGTCTCCCTTTAGCCCTCTGAGGATGAAGGGCTGGGTGCCCTCCAGAGCTAAGCCACCGGGTCAGTGCGGAGGATACAGGAAGGTAAGATGGATCTCCAAAGGGCCACACAAGGGGGGCTGGTAACTTTGTCCAGCTCCCTTTGGGCACAGAGAGAAAGAAAGAGCTAGTAAGATTTTTTTCATATACAATTGTTTTGTTTTGTTTTTTAATGGGAGGCAGTGTTGTCTTCTGCTTAAACCACCAGGCCAAGAAGCCGGACTCCTGGATTCCTGACTTTGGCATTCACTCCGTGTGTGACTTTGGGCGAGTCACTTAAATGCTCCATGCCTCTGTTTCCCCTTCTGCAAAATGGGCATAACAACTTTTGCCAAGTGCTTTGAGATCCATAGGTGAAAGTTGCCACCAGTTGTTAAATATTGTTTTTAGCCGTTGTGATGTGTTTGCTGAATTCCTTTCCAAAGTCTCATCCTAGCTTAAAAACCAAAAAAAAAAAAAAACCCCATAGGAGCTGCCTATTAACACTCTCCTGTCCTATTTTAATCTGAAGCTTCTTTGTACCCACCGGGTCTACAGGATTGGGCTGGAAAACTAGGAAGAACAGGCTCCCTTGTGAGATTTCTGGGGATCTTCCCTCTTGGTGAGGCTCAAAAGGCAGAGGAAACAGCCTTTCTTCCTCGTGATTTTTCAGGGGATCAGCTTATGTTCCTGACTAGAACCCAAGATACAGAGCCAGCATAGGGATAAGGGGCGGGCGAGGGAGGAAGAAATGTAGTTTGGTCAAAGGTTCAGGCTCCATCTGAGTTTATCCACTTTGGGTTGCCTGACGGTGGCATATACCTGCCTCCTCTGAAAGCATTTATGGCCACTGGATTAGAGTTGAAGACTACTTTGGCTTCCTTAGTCCTACATGGGCTGCTAAAAGGTGTCAGATTCTTCTCCAGCGTGTGGTCTCTCCTCTTTAGTTGTCTGAGACGTCTCAAACTTCCTGTTCCAGGAGGGCTGGAGACACAGAGCTGGAACCTGGCTTTGGAACACTCCCTGATTTCTGGGGCCAGCTTCAGTGAGGGCGAGAGAGAGCCTAGGGAAACTGAGACATGTTTTGTGAAACCCCAAAGATTGTCGAGGTTTCCTACAATCCCACATGCCCCCAGGCCTGCCGGTCCCCTGCTTAACACTTCTGCCGGTTTGCATGCAGTCGACAACAGTTGGGAGTGCTATCTGAGCTTGCCCTAACCCAACCTGTTTCGCTGCGGATTTAATTTTAATTAATGAGCTCATTGTTTAAGGTAGGTTTGTTCTTTGCTTTCAAAGGGCTTGATCCCAAGTCTGTTGAAGTCAATAGCAAAGATCTCATTGACTCATTGGAGGAGGATCATTATGATACAAATAATATCTACCTCTTAGTCATGCAGAGATCTCAAAGCACTTTACAAAGGAGGTCCAGACCATTCTCCCCACTTCACAGATGGAGAAACAGAAGCCCCAGGAGTGAAGTGACTTGCCCAAGTGGCTGAGCTGGGAATAGAACCCAGATCTGCTGAGTCCCAGTCTAGTGCTCTGTCCACTAGGTCACACTACCTCCCCTAGGCCTTATGCGTGTTGCTGTTCTGCGTGGAGTTGGCCCTGCAGTGCAGTGTTCAGATCCAAATTTTCCCCAAAAGATAAGAGCTGAGGTTTGGGCACATCTCTGAGAGCCACCGTCCAGCTTTCGTTACAGTGAATGCTAAAACTCCGATTGGCTCATTCAGCAGATGCTCCCAAAAGCGATCAGGCAAAACGTTTGAGAAGGATTTGGCCAGAGCTGTGTCACAGTGCAAGTCCCCCTGCCTCCTGGGGGCGCCATTCCCTATTTGAGTGGGAGAGTTGAGTGAGCGAGAGTGAAGTGTTCATTCCTTGTGGGTTTCCAGGCAGGTGAACAAGAAGCGGAGTATCTCTGGTGTCCAAAGGTCTCAAAGCCAGCCCAAGCGTTCCATGCAAAAATCACATGAGTTTTCTTTGGCAATTTGGCTGTTGGACATTCTCATCTAGCTGGGTTTTGCTTAGTAGGGGGCTGCACCTGGGTTCTCTCTGCAGGTTCAAGAGCCTCAGCAAAGCTCTCTGAGCCTTGTGAGTGAGTCTGGTGTTTGTAGCCTCCAAACCAGATGAGTTTCACCTGCTTTGGATCTTTTTCTTTGCAAACATTTTGCACAGCGTTAGTCCCTGCTGTCGGATTCTGTTTAGGAACTGTCCCTGCTCCTCGGCCAGCAAAGCCAAACTTTGCATCTAGGATCTTAGTGCACTGACATTTCCAGTGATATCTCGTCAACTGGAAAATCCCACCTCTGCCCCATTCTCTCTCTAGTCAGCTATCTATTAATGCTTTTATACAGTGAGCTCCTTTGTTGGAAGGTGTTATGGACAGGTAAAAAGGCCCCACCCCATCCCAAAGTCCTTATTCAGGCAAAACTGCCAATGAAGTCAAGGAGAAGGGGGAATCTCTTATTTTCTGTCCTGCTACAGCTCTTCTCTGCTGGCAGAGACCTTCCACTCCCTCCATACTGATGGTGGGTGGGTTGAAGGTGGTGGGGGTGGGTGGGAAGAGGGACACTTTTTGTTGCAAGAGCATTCTACTGAATTTTTTCTCCAGTGGCTTGGAAAAAATGGAGGTCTGTGTTTTAAGCTGCATGCAGTTGTTATGTGGGATCGATCTTCCTATCAAAGGCATGCATCACGTTAGAGTTGAATGGAATTACATGGGCACATCAAAGGAGAATGGGGGTACAGGCTGGAACTCACCTGCACATGGCTAGGCTGATGAAATCAGAATGATAAACAGCTTGCATGTTTTTCCTTTAACACCATTTAAAATCTATTTCACACTTTAAGGTGTGATTCTGTTTGTCAAATGACTGTGGAAAAAATGCCCCCTCCTTTCCCATCAGATCAGCTCCTGGTATGTATTTAGAGCCAGAGTTGATGAACCTACTTTACCATATTATACACCTGTCTGCCCTGCCACACTGGCACAGTGAAGAGTGAGCAAGCTGGAGTCAACGCCTCATGCGTCTTCACCAGCCCTGTTTGCAAAATTCCAATATCAGAGTTAATTGGCACTCCTGTGAACACCCAATGATGGCAAGGGACATGTACTGATGTCAGAGAAAGCAGAATTTGACCTGCAGACCCTTCCTTCCTGATTGTGATGCATGAGAAGGAAATACCCCAGCTTGACTCTCAGATCCAAGGGCTGGCAGTTGCAAACAATGGGACAGATGCAGATCAGTGTAGCTCCCTGTAGCCAATAGAACTATGCTGGTTTATACTAGCTGGAGATCTGGCCCAGGACCTTTCTACTTGTAAACAGAGCCCAGTTGGTCTGGAGATACTGAGAAGCAAGTCAGGAGCCCCTTGATGCAATTTTTACACTGATATTTTTTGTACAGTGACACTTCTGATCTCCCCCAGCTCTTGTAGAGTTTGCCAAACAGCTGAGGTGGAACATAACTGTCTGCAGGTAATAAAGGAAGGAAATACCAGTGAGTCAGGGGAATTGTTTAGGGTAGTAAAAGGGATCATTAAATGCAACTGAGGCTATGCCTACCTTTAAAGTGCTACAGTGGCATGTTCGGGCTTTTTGTGCGCTTCAAGCTTTCTGTGCTCGAGAAACAAATCAAAAATTGTTGTCAGGGCGGCAGCTCAAACTCAGAAACCCTCAGGCCTTGAGGGATTTTTGTAGCTTGGTGACAGTTGTTTGTTTTTAAAGGTTGTAAGAGTTAATGCCTTGTTTCCTTTCTTGCCTGGATACTTGAATCAGCCGTGCCAAAGTTCTTCTGCTAGAGACTAGAGAGTATAACCGTAAGGGAAAGAGGGGAGGAAGAAGAGGAAAAGGAAATAGAAAAGAGAGACTTAACACAGAGAAATATTTGAGTGCTACATACCAATGCTCCCCGATGGGGTCATGGTGACCTCTGTAATTAACGTTCTGGAACCATTGGGCCAAAGGAATGATCCCAGCTGAGACTCTTTTTTATAAACTTTTATTTCAGCTGCCTAATCCACCGCGCCCTGATGCTCATTTGTTGTCACAGGGCTTGTCCACTTGGCAAATGGCTGCCCAGCCCAGCAAGCCAGGGTGTGAATCTGCCCTCAGATCCCATGTGGACTCTGCTACACATAGGTGGCAGGGGACTAGGCCAGAGCAGGGCTCAGCTCCCTTTCCCCAAACATATCTACCAGCTCCCCAAACATATCTACCAGCTCCCCAGTTTTGGTAGAGCCCTCCTGTGTACATGACTGGCTCAGGAGGCAAACCCCCACATAGAATCACAGAATATCAGGGTTGGAAGGGACCTCAGGAGGTCATCTAGTCCAACCCCCTGCTCAAAGCAGGACCAATCCCCAATTTTTGCCCCAGATCCCTAAATGGCCCGCGCAAGGATTGAACTGACAATCCTGGGGTTAGCAGGCCAATGTTCAAACCACTGAGCTATCTGTCCCCCAGCAGTTTGTTAGAATCTGCGCTGGAATTTATCTAGGGAGTGCAGTGGCCTTTGGGTTCCCTTCCATATTGTCTTGCTCCGTGAACTCTGGGCCAAATCCCAGCATTGCCTTTGACACCAGTGCGGGGGACAGATTTGGCACAGGTCTAAAGATCTCTCCAAGGTGCTGGGGCAGAGGACAAGAAAGCAGAAAGAACCACACCCTTTTTGCAATTAACAACTGTTTGCTCATGCCCTGACCTTGAATGGTGTCTCTGCAGCTGCTTGGCTGGGAGAAATTAGAGGAGTGGAGGAAAAAAAGACCCATTAGCTGCAGAGCTAACTTCTAGCATTAAATAGGGGTTGAGGTCTCTGAGGCTAAAGAGATATGTGAGGCTGGAGGAAGGGGAAAGGGATAATCCAAGTGAGGGTGGAGAAAAGAGAAAATAAATGCAAGGGGGGGAAGGCAGTAAGGGACACAGGGGATGTGAGATGAAAAGAAAGCGGACAAACCAAGGAAAGAGCGCATGGCCTTAGAAACTAAAACTTCTGGGCCCAATTTTCAGACATGGGCCATAACTTGACACAGCTTTATAGACTACATTAGCATTGTCTCCATTGTACACTAGCTGGGCATCTGTCATTGACCCCGAAGGAGCTTTGCGGATGTATTCCAGTTGCGGGGGGCGGTTCTTCACTCTTGTATCCGTATATACAAGCTGACTGAGGAGCCCTGATCTGCAAACCCAGCCTCTGTGTGACACCCTGGCCTTGGAAGCAGGGCTGCGGTTTTACATCTTGGGTAGATGCTGCTGAGGAGCGGACGTGCGAGAGGAAAGTTGCATTTGGTCCCTCCTCCTGTTGTTTCGACAGCAGTCTCTCTCTTGCTCCCAGCGAGCGGCTTCTCAGAGTAAATACTTCCCCACCTAGCCCATAAAGGCCTCAGCAGCAGCCTCCTGTGTGCCAAAGCCAGAGAAAATCAAACAAAGGTCCCCACCCTTGGAGTACAGCACATTTCGTCAGATGATTACTCAGGCTTTTCTCTCCCACAGCCCAGAGGTTCTGCTCCTGGCCAGGTTCTGTTTCCCAGGGGCTCTGGCCTACAATTTCCCAGCCAGGGGTGCTGGGGTGGGGTGGGGTGGAAGGAAAGGGCAGGGCTGATTAGTTAGAAGTTTCACCTTCCTTCTTTGTCCTCTGTCCCCAAACTTGGCAATGCCCCTTGCGCCCTAGAGCCTCCATTTGGCACCGGCTGTGCTGATTCTGCCCCAGTCTGTCTGTGCGGCTGCTGGCATGAATACCATGACGACTGGGCACTAATCAGGTGTGCGTTTCTGCAATAGCTCTTGCATCAGAGATGTATGTCGGAGACTTTATAATGGTTTAGAGACCAGGGTTCACCCCACCTCCCTCACAAACACAGATGTAGGTACATGTCCCTCCTAACACTCCCGATCTCCTTTCTTGTAGTACCCAGCACCGTTACTGGGGTCAGTTGGCCAGATCCTCTGCTGGTGTCAATCAGCATCACGCCATGGACTTCAATGGAGCTACCCCCGTTGACGCCAGCTGGGGATCTGGCCCCAGCGACTTTGGGGTAGTAAGTAAAACTGCGTTATGGGCTAGAATGGGGAGGTATGGCTGAGCTGCTGCAGCTGCAAATGCTTTGTGTACATGGAGGAGCGAGAACTGCTGCAGACTGCAACCAGTTTAGCCAGACCTGAGGGATAGACTTTGCCCTGGTTGTGGCAACCCGGGCTTGCAAGATGACTGGGACAGCTGCTGTGCGTGGATGCAAGTTGTAGGCGCCGAGTGCTCCAAACGCTGTTTTGCTTAGGGCCAGGAGGGAACTTGGAAGGAGAGGGTTGGAATTAGGAAGGGGAAGCCAGAGATCCAGGGGAAGGTCCCAAGAGACAAACAGGCCGCGGGGGTCTGGTCTGCCATTGTTCTAGAGTCCAGGGACATAACTGCGTGCACTTTCTTTCTTTCTTTAGCCCTCTGCTTGTGGGGAAGGTGGTGCCGGGATCTAATCCCCCTTCCAAGGAGCAGCACACCATCTCAGGTTTGCAAAGGGCTTTCTCAGGGCTAGGGCCTTGCAAGCTGTTACCAGCTTCCCTTTTGTGCAGGCAGCAGCATGGGGCTGGATTTAAGGCTGATCTCTTAAAGTCTTAATCTAATCCAGAGCAAATAAACCAGAGGTTTGGAACTGTGCAGCATCTCTCAGGGAAACCTGCTGCCTCTTGGGATGTGCCCTGTTTCGCGCCCCCCCCCCCCCCCCCCCCGTTAGGGACTCCCCAGTTCTGGCCTCCAGAGCATCAGAGGAAATGCAATATTTGCTGGGCAGCAGGGGGGTTAGCACCTGCTCTGCGGAAGATCATCTTATTGCGTGCCTGATCGGAAAGGCCAAGCCTGCTTCCGGGGCCACTGTGACATTCCAACATGTTTCTAAAAGTCTCCTATCTGAGCAAAATTCGCCACGTAAGGGCAGCCTAGTATTTCTGTATTCCTCAGGGCTATTGATTATTAAAGTCTTTGGGGCCAGATCCCCACCTGATGTAAATCAGCATAGCTCCATTGCCAGTCCATGAGCCAGGGCGATCCAACTCTGCGTGGGTATGTGATTGCGTTGTGCAAATATATGCGTGTGGGGGTATTTGCATGGCGCACGTGTGTGTGTAGATCTATTTATCTATATGTCCCAGGGACTTACCCGGGACCCTGTGACTCTAATACCCGAGCACCTCACAAACCTGAATGTGTTTATACGGTATGCACAGGCACAGACTTCGTATAGTCAGCCTCTTCCTGCTTGTTAATTGGTTCAGCACTGTTAGAATGCAGCATCTGAGACCCATGTGCAAAAGTAGTTACTGCCTTCAAGGGTTTGATGGTAGCTGTTGGAGTAGGGGGTGGTTGCACCGTTGCTCGTGAAGGCTGGGGTTGCATGCACTGGCTTTCTTGTGAGCAGTGGGATCGACACACTGGCTTGTTATTGTAGGGTTGCTTGCGAGCCGGCCAGGCTGTGTACGTTTTCTTTTTTTGGCATAAAAGCACTGAAGAGTTTGGAGCCAGATTTTTCAGGAGAGCCCAGCAGGCTGGGGGATCCTTGAGTGCTGAGTCTTTGGGAAATCCAGCCCTCGCTGTGGAATGCCTCCCTTGCACAAGGTGTAGGGAGAGGTTTGTTTTCAAAAAGTGAGCGTTCAATTATGTGCCGCATAAAGCCCTTGGGAAATGTTGACCTTTTGGGATTCTCAGGCCAGAAAGGAGCAGCGGGATGGCGTAGTGGTCAGCACACAGGATTTGGCGACAGGACCTCCTGTGGTCTAACCCCAACTCTGCCACTTATTTTGCGTGGTCTTGAGCAAGTCTTTAATCTCCTCGTGCCTCAGTTTCCCTATATTCATTGCAGGGGGCCAGGACTTCAAAGGAGATATGGTGATTTACAGTAGTGGAGGCCCTGGCCCAAGGATAATAAAACTTCCCTCCCGGGGATAATTGGGGAACCTTTGTGAAGCACACTGGAGATGCAAGGCCCTGGGGAAGTGTTAAGCATTGCGGCTGATAAAATCGTTGCAGACTTTGTTCCTGGCTTTGTCTGAAGGATGAGTTTAACTGTAACAATGTAAATCTTCCAGACGTCTCCTACTTCCTCCCACCCACCCCCTTCCACTGGCAAATCTGTGGTTATTGGGAGTCTAGCTTGCGGCTATTAATGACATTTAATTATGTCTTATTTACCAACCATCACTGACTGCAGGGAGCGGACCTGGGACCAGCGCATTCGCTAGAAGCAGCAGAATGGAAATGAAATTTTCTTGGCACGTTGAAAAATGTACAAAGATAGTAACGCGTAGTACAGAACACTTCAGTAAATAATGTCTCTCCTACACAAAGGATATGTTTATTTGGCTAGAAGGGCTTGAATAAACTCGGGGGATTCACTGTTTCATCCTTCGTGTTAAAGGAACCGAATGAAGTATCTTCACTGCTATTTCTTTCTTGATGTGTTTTTTTTTTTTTTTTAATAATACCCACTGGGAAACATTGCACTGAAATCTACTTACCCACCGACGCTTTCCCATCTTCCGTTGTACGCTGGTTTGTTTATTGCGGGGTCGCTTCTGTGCTGGCCTGCTGCGTGGACTGATTTGTTTTTGTAGGGTCTCTTTGGAGCAATGGCCCTCAAGTACACACGCTGGTTTGTTATTGTAGGGTCACTTGTGTGTGCCGTTATTACTGTTCATTATTTGTATTGGAGGAGTGACAGTCATGGCTTCAGTGTGCTAGGCGCTGTACAAACACAAAACAAAAAGACGGTCCCTGCCCCCAAAGAACTTACAGTCTGTGATCTGTGTGCACTGGTTTGTTTTTATGGGGTCACTCGTGTGTTGAGCCGGATGGTCTGATTTATTATGGTAGGATTGATTGGAGATGCCTGGCTGTGTACGCTGCTTTGTTACTGTAGGGTCCCGTACCAGCACTGGGTTGCTGTATTTTGAGAAAAAGAGCAGTGAATCATTTGTTTGGGGGGAGGGGGATTGGTGGAAAATCCCCATACAAAGAAAGGCACGGGCCATGCAAACAGCTATACAATTGACCCTGACGGTGCCCTTTTAATGGCACACTCATTTCAGAGGGCTCTTTTCTTTAAAGCCTCAGGACTCCTCTCAGGGAACTATCAGGCTTTCTCTTTCGATGGAGACATTTCCCACGGTTGCCATGGAAATTCAGCAGGCTCATCCTCTTCTCTGCAGAGTCCAGGGCTCCCTGCATACAGGAGACAGATGGAAATGGGCTTTTAAACATGTCCTCTGGAAAGAAAAGAACAAGTGCAAAAAGTTCATGCCAATGGGGATTGAAGGGGTTCGTGGCCAGGAGCCATCAGCTGCCGTGTGCCCTGTCATCTGATTCATAGATTCCAAGGCCAGAAGGGACCAATGTGATCATCTAGCTGATCACATGTGTAACAGACCAGAGAACTGCCCCACAATAATTCCCAGAGCAGATCTGTTAGAAAAATAGTCATTCTTGATTTAAAAATTGTCGGCAATGGAGAATCCACCATGGCCCTCGGTAAATTGTTCCGCGGTGAATTACTCTCACTGTAAAAAAATTTTATGCCTTGTTTCCAGTCTGCTGGAGATGGTGCCAGGGATTCTAAAATCAGAGGGTCTCTTCATGGAAGAGACATGAGCAATAGGATGCCTGCCTTATAACTGGGGCTCAGTCTAATTTCCTGCCGCTCTGTGTAGGGATTTTATAACACACTCCTCCCTGTGGGATCTGTGATGCCTGAAATACCAATGCCTCACCCATTTAGGGTCCGAACTACTGTTGGCGTCCGTGGGTTTTGGATCAACCCCTAGTGACTGGAGATCTCATGATGATGGCATTGTAATAGTGTGAGCTGCCCTTGGGTGCAAAAGTAATGGATTCACCGAGGCCTAGATCTCGTTAGAGAATCCCCATGGGGAGAGCAGTGTCCTTCAGGACATCACTCTCAGTCCCTGTCTACGATAGGGACCAGGCTTTCAAAGGGGTTTAGGCACCTAACAATGCATCTAGGCACCTAGTGAAAAACACCTAAGCAGGTTACATGGCTAACTCCCAGTGACATCAAATGGGATTTCTGTGCTGAACCTGCTTAGGTGCTTTTATATAAATCTCAATAGATGCCTCGCTGTTCGGTGCCTAAACCCTCTTGTAAACCTGGCCTTAGGTGAAAAGACATTGCAGCAAGCCAGGGTTTAGAATCCCTTGCAATGCCTCGAATCTGCCCAGCAGCCATGGTGAGGGGCTTTACGAGGCTCTGAGCCATAGCAAAGTCAAGAGAGAACCAACTGTTCCATGGAGTCCAGCAGCCCTCGCTTAGTGTAGATGTGCCCTGGGTGTGCAGGTGACGGGAATCCTGTGTAAAGGGCTGCTCCTTTGGTTACGCTCGGGTAATTATTTATTTATTTATTTATGATGATTGTTGATTTGTATTATTGCAGTGCCTTTGACTCCTAGTCCCAGACCAAGACCCCACTGCGCTAGGTGCTGTACAAACACAGAACAAAAAGGTGGTCCCTGCCCCACTCAGATGGGCCTTGTCTCTGTTGTTTTAACTGATTAGATCCTCGGAGGCCCAGCCTGGAGCAGATGCGGTGAGGGGTGCCTGAGATACAGGGCTCTGTCTAAACCTGCCACAAGCAGCATCTCCCCTGCCCTGCACTGGGTGGCTGTGACCACTGTGCTCAGGTTCCTGCCAGAGATGCTCTCCCTGTCCAAGTCAGGGTGCTCGGAAGCCAGACTCCCCAGGCACATGCCCGTCTCTGGTTGTGTGTCCCTTTCTTCCCAAGGAATGCGCAGTTCCCCACGCGAGGCTGATAGCTTCTTTGTCTCAAACAAGCTTCAGCTCACCCACCCACCCCAGCTGACTGCGGGAAGGGGTTTATTTGCCCTGTACCATTTTCCTTCCTACCCCCTCCAGAAAATTAGCACCCTGGTCAGGGTGACTCTCCCTCACATTTGGAATCTGATCGTTCCAGGCAGATTGGCTTTTCCCCGCTCCCCTTCTACCCCCTGATTGCCAAATGACCCAGAAGCGAAGGAGTCACCCGGGCCTGCGAAGAGCTATTTAACCTGTTTTCATCTGGGGGTCTCTTTGGGCGTCGAGTGGCTCTTTGGAGGCTTCTTTCCCACTAACAGGCTTAGCTTTCCCCCTTTGTGCCTGACCACTGGGCAGAAAGGCAGGAATTATTATCAAGCCCCAGCCCTTTCTGACTGGTGCTTGTTGGTTTGTTTCTCTCTCCACCCCTTGGTGGCTGACAGACTTGGAGACGCACCCAGGCAGAGTGATGGGCAGTGCAGGCCAGGGGCTGACCGCTCTGCCTCATGGCCGGATTGCCCTGCAGGAAGCCCTTCTGCTGACCAGCCTGGAGAAGCCCCCAGCCGCACAAGACCCCGATACCCGGAGCTGGAGCTCCCTGGACAGCCCCAGCCCCCCGGCCACACCCGAGCAGACCCTGCCCACTTTCTACCTCCACTACTTCGATATGCTCTACTCAGAGGACACCAGCTGGGTGCCCAAGGGCCTGGGGGAGACTCCTCAGGACAGCGGCCAAGGGGGCAGGGGCGAAGGGCAGAAGGAGCCAGAGCAGTGTCCCATCATCGACAGCCAGGGTTTGGGGCTGAGCCCCGACATGGACTACCAGGAGAGCCTCCACCTGGAGGAGCACTCGCTGGAGCAGGTGCAGAGCATGGTGGTGGGCGAAGTGCTAAAGGACATCGAGACGGCTTGCAAGCTCCTCAACATTGCAGCAGGTGGGTGCCCCCTTCTGTATCTCCATTTTCACGCTGTGTGTGTGTATGGGGGGGGGGGGAAATAGGGGGCCAAGGAGAGCTCAGCTCGGGGGGCTCCAGACTGAGCTGTGGAGCTTGTCACCTCTCGCTTGCTGGTTCGGATTCAGCTCGGCAGTGGGTGAAAGGCATCGGTGGCTCTTGGTCCAGGGTGTCCATGGAGTGACTCTAGAGTTCCTGGCCCTCCACAGTTACCAGAGAGCACCGGGATGTGCTGTGTACGCTGGTATCCACAGCGCAGCCGGCACCAACAGCTGGACCCAAAGCCCTTTGAAGGCACTGGAAGTTTTTCTGTTGTCCTCAGTGAGCTTTGGGTCAGATCCTAATTGTCCTCTTTGTTGGCACTCTCAGCAGAGAGGTCAAAGACTGACTGGGCCATGGAGGCCAGGCTCCTTCCTCACCCCTCACTTCCTCCAGGGCAGGGCTGAGTCACGTTTCCAGGGGCCGGGGATGTCGAAGGAAAGACACCCCCGCTGGCCTCTGTGGACTTCCCCGGCACAACAGTCGCCAAAGCAAAAACAGCCATGTGGATTCCTTTTTTCTGTTCAGACCCTTTTATTTGAAAGGAATTTAACTAATCAAACCGTTCTGCTGGGTTGCAATAGAGTGAGTGGGGTGTGCGTGAGGCCCTGAGAGGGCAGCATCTGGCACATCTGGATCCCAGCAGTGTCAAACAGGTGAGAGCAGGGGGTGGAAGAGTCTGAGGCCCGGTCTGCACCTAAAACTTAGGTCAGTTTAGCTGCATTGCTTAAGGCTGTGAAAATTTCACACCCTGAGCATTGTAGTTGGGTCGACTTAACCCCCAGTGTAGGATTCTTCCGATGACCACTGGAAAGGTGAATTACCTACATCAACAGAAACCCCCCTTCTGTCGATATAGGAAGTGTCTACACTGCAGTGATGCAGTGCCATAGCCCAGCTGCTGTAGTAGCAAGAGTGTAGACATGGCCTCATATTTCCTAAATCAGTCTTCTAGATGCTTCCCACGAGCGGAAGGGAGGGGCTGGGGCAGCTGGATTTATAGGAACTAGAAGGTTTTCCCCATCTCCCATGTATATGACCATGTGAAATATATTTCACTGGGTTGCAGGGGGAATCTCTTCCCCAGGGGAGAAAAGTGTCTTTGAAGTCACGTGTGTTAAGCAAGTGGACGGCAGGTGAGGAAGGGAGCAGCTGGATGGGTTTCCTTCTTTCTTCCTGGCTAATTTCCCACTTGGGAGCGCTGGAAGTAGAGCATTGAGTGTCTAACAGAACTGTCCTCTCCGGTGATTCTTCTAGGGGGTGGGGATGGGGCTGCTTTTCATTGACGTCAATGGTAAAACTGCCAGTGACACCAACAGGGAGCAGGATTGGGCTGCAGGGATGTGATAGTGAAACTTTGAAGTGCCACACGCACCGGGGAGGAAAGAAAGTCATGCCAGGGAATAGTGGCGCAGTGGGAAAGGAACAACCCCCCCCCCCCCCCCCCCCGGCGATGCGAATACCCTTGATTTATGGTGTGGGGGTTGAGCATCTGGACCCAAACGTTGCATTGTGGTTCGTACCTCTCTCTAAAATCATCTGGCGCACGTGTTTAAATGCAGTGGCATGAGATATCTGTGGAAGTGCCTTTGAGTTACAAGCAGCCTACCGCAGGGTTGCAGCCATCTGGCACCAGTCATGACTGGATTTAGTAGGAACCAGAATGAGCAATCTGATCTTCAAAGGAGCCTGAGCTGGCTCCTGTCTGAGTCAAAGGGCATTTTCTCACTGAATTCAGTGGGAGCAGGAGCAGGGTCGAAGTGTGGCCTTTTCACTCCAGTGGTGCAAAAGTGCACCTTGCACGTCCTCTCTGAAGAGCCAAACCCAGCAGTGAGCTCAGGACCCTGCAAACAGCACTTCATTGTCCCAGTGCCGGAGTGGACAGTGCAGTCAACGGTGGGGTTTGGGATCTGGGGCCTGTAGGAGAAATGGCTGGAGCCAGAAACAGAGAGTCCCAGCTAGATAATCAAAACTACACTGCGCATTTTAACCCCTGCCTTGCACTGATTGTAAAGGACTCTGCAAGGTGCATTGGGACAGAGAGCAAATGTGGCAAAGTCTCCAGCTGGGGGCAGGTATGTTTGGTTTACTAGGATGAGTTCCTTTGGCATGACGAACTTTGGGCCAGCTCCTTAGCTGGTGTAAATCAATGGAGCTGTGTGAATTTACACCCTTTGGGGATCCCCCATATATTTTGGGGGAGGGGTGTCTAAAATAACTCGCAGGGTTTCTACCTCTAATGCTGGATCAGGACCTGAACCGGAGTCCCAGATCCAAACTCTCTCGGCTTTGAAGCTCAGAACCACCGCAGAACTCTGGCTGGTCTCTCGCTGCATTTGAAATATTTTCTATCCTGTGGAGTTTTTTAAACATCTATAAAGCCACTGCATTGAGGCATTAATAACATTGGACTGGCTCTTCCACTGGTCCCTTTGGCAGTTAGCGTCGCTATGCTGATTTCCATCCGTTGAAGCCTTGTATCTTGCGGCATGTGGGAAGCTGAGTTGCCCTATCAATGTGTGCAAGCAGTAGCCACTGGCTGGATGCACAGCCCTGCTGGGCACCCCTCAGCCAGGTGCTCTTCCAGAGGGTGTCGCTGTTTCACAAACAGTGGCGATGGGGAACAAAGTGATTTGACACATGGAGGACAAATATGCCCCTTTAGGAGAACCAGCCCTTCAGACAGGTCATGCTGCTGTTGCTTCCACCGTGGGCATGCAGTCCGTCTTGTTCTCCTGATTGGATTATTCATTGGAAAGTGCGCTTGCTGGCCTTGGTACAAAGGGACTTGCTCCTTACAGCTCGACTGGGCCTGTACTGGGGAGGCTCCCCTGTGCTGTAGGCGAAGGGTGCTTCTGATGCTCCCTTCCCCTGCCCCGCACCCCCATGACCTGTGGTTTTGAAATCTGTTGACTGGGGTTGAATTTTCTCCCAGTAAAGGCAGGGACTTTCTGCAGGTGGGGCGTTCCCCTGACAGGAAGGGGACCTGGTTCCCAGGGGGATGGGCAAAGAATGAGGCAGGGAACCCAGGAAAGGATCAAAGATCCATGTTTCCAGTGGTTGAAGTAGATTGAAACTGGAGGGGTAGTTTCCTTGCCCCAGCCGTGGAGGAGGGGGAATGAGCAGGGAGTACTGCTCCTCCACGCCGAGGCAGCTCCCCTCTCTTTTAGCATGGGAAGGGTGCTGTGTTCCCTGTTGTTGTAACTCTTGCTGAGTGTTCTCTGGAGGGGAAGTGTCCCCTGGCCCCACTCACCAGGACCGGGGCGTTTTGTTTCTCTTCCACAGATCCGGCGGACTGGAGTCCAGGAAACGTCCAGAAGTGGATCTTATGGACCGAACACCAGTACCGACTGCCCCAGATCGGGAAATCTTTCCAGGACCTGTCTGGGAAGGATCTGTGTGCCATGTCAGAGGAGCAGTTCCGTCAGCGCTCCCTGGTGTGCGGGGACGTGCTGCATGCTCACCTGGACATCTGGAAATCAGGTACATGCTGTGGCGGAGTTGGAGGAGGTGGGGTGAGCGTGGCAAAGTTTCCTCAACTGAAAAGCTTGGGGGCTGATGCCCAGTTAGCTGGGACCCATTCATGCTTCTTTGGGACATTTGTCTCTCTCCCCCATGTTACCTGTGGGAATGGTGAGCTTTGTAGTGGGTGGATTCTGCTCCCCTCGCGTGACGCTCGCGCCCTCTCTGACACCGACCGTGCTTCCCTTCCAGCTGCCTGGATGAAGGAGAAGGCTACGCCTGGAGAAGTGCGATACTGTGGTGAGTTCCCACCTTTGCCAAGGGCAGGAAGTGAGGAGGGGTAGGAATAGTGGTGAGCTGGAGCCGGTTCGCGCGAACCGGTTGTTAAATTTTTCAGCCAGTTTAGAACCGGTTGTTAAATTTTGCAGCTGGTTGAAAAACGGTTGTTAAAGGGGTGGGCAAACTCCTGTCCTGCCCGTCCCACCCGAGCTCTTGGCTCCCCCTGTGAATTTGTACTCACCCGGCGGCACTGCGCGCCTTTGGTGGCATTTTGGCGGTGGGCCCTTCAGTGCCACCGAAGACCCAGAGCGAGTGAAGAATGTGCCGCCGAAGACCCGGAGTGATTGAAGGAACCGGATCTTCAGCTTCTGGCAACTCATCACTGGGTAGGAGGGAAGCTGGGGGTCAGTGAACCTGTTTCTCTCTTACGATTCAGTGACTGGGTCTCCAGTTATTTCAGGGGTTGCTTCTCTCTTAATCAGGACCAAAATGTTAATCATAATTAATTCTCAGAGTGGTAATTATAATACACTATTTATTAGTCAATAACAGCCTGGCTAATGAATCAAAAATGAGTAAAAAGAAAAGGAGTACTTGTGGCACCTTAGAGACTAACCAATTTATTTGAGCATGAGCTTTCGTGAGCTACAGCTCACTTCATCGGATGCATACTGTGGCAAGTGTAGAAGATCTTTTTATATACACACAAAGCATGAAAAAATACCTCCCCCCACCCCACTCTCCTGCTGGTAATAGCTTATCTAAAGTGATCACTCTCCTTACAATGTGTATGATAATCAAGGTGGGCCATTTCCAGCACAAATCCACCCTGGGTGATTTCTACACTTGCCACAGTATGCATCCGATGAAGTGAGCTGTAGCTCATTTTGCGAATACAGACTGACACGGCTGTTACTCTGAAACCTGTCAAAAATGAGTCTGGTTAATAACAAGCCCAAAGGGGACATGACTATCAGATCTATCCCAGATACTTACATATCCCTGATATTGGAGTGCCTGATAATCTGGTGTGTATTTATTATTAATGTATTATTACTGTGGCACTCAGGAGTCCCAGCCATGGACTAGCACCTCGCTGTGCTCGGCGCTGTACAAATACAGAACAAAAAGATGGTCCCTGCCCCAAAGGGCTGACAAACTCAGTCTTTACAACACTTCTGGGAGGCAGGGCAGGGCTATTATCCCCAGGTTACAGCTGGGGCACTGAGGCACAGAAAGGCTAAGTGACTTGCCGAGGGTCACACAGGGAGTCTGTGGCAGAGTAGGGAACTCAGCCTGAGATTCCCAAGTTGCAGGCTATTGCCCTGCCCACTGAACCATCCTTCCTCTCATCAGATGGCAGCAATTTTTGGCCACTGATGAGTCGCGATGACTTGGGCAAGCTGAAGGGGAAAGACTCCCTCTGTTCCCAGTCTCCAGAGCCACTCGCTCCTGTGCTGACAGCGACTGACTAACAGCTGGCATGTGCTTCCTTTCTGCCGCAGCGGGTGACGAGAGCTGGACGGATAGCGAGGTGGACTCCTCCTGCTCAGGCCAGCCCATCCACCTCTGGCAGTTCCTCAAAGAGCTTTTGTTGAAGCCTCATCACTATGGGCGGTTCATTCGGTGGCTCAATAAGGAGAAAGGTGAGGGCCGTTGACTCCTCCTGGGGAACTCAAAGCCACTTTTTGTATCTGCGGCACAACCTCTGTCCCCCAGGCCCCACAGTGTCGAGTCTCATAGCACGAGTATTCACCCAGGCAGGTCCTCCATCACAGAGCTCTCTGGGCCAGATTCTGCTGTCGTCATTCCGTCAATCCACAGGGCCAGATTTTCTGCTCTGCTCTTCTCTTTGCACCCAGAAAATCAAGCCCAGTGACTCCCAGTTTACACTGGTGTGAGCAAGATCAGAATCAGATGGTATGCTTGGGTGTCTCCCTGTCGGTATGACTAAGGTACCCATTGCCATAGACACAAATCTGAGTCTCCCATTATCTTTCCCAAACTCCATCCCTCAGTGGGTTTGTGGGAACCCAAGCTCTATTTTCCATTCCCTAAACTTCCTTCTTGGTGAAACTGGGCTCCTGATCCTGGATTCCTGTCGCGCCTAGATCAAAGCCCGAGCATGCTCGGCTCTGCACATTGCGGCTGTGTCTATCCAGCGCACGGCAGCAAGCCTCTGAGCTCAGGTCGACAGGCGAACGCTCATGGGGCTCACCCTGCTGTAGACGTGTAGCTATGTAGACGTTGCAGCCTAGGCTCTGATGCTTATGCCCCCTGCCTCAGGCGTCCGAGCCCGATGCTGAACGTCTTCCCAGCTGTTCTTAGCATGAACCCCGTGAGCCTGAGTTTGCTGAGCTGGGCTTGGAGGTTCACTGCCGCTGCCTGTGTTCGACGTGCCCACAGAGTCCCTGCCCCAAAGACTTTACAAGGCAGACGAAGGGTGAGAGGGGAAACAGCCAGACGGAGAGTGGGAGTCACTTGTCAGTGGGAGTCACTGTGTCAGACCTGGGACTAGAGCCCAAATTTCCCGAGTCCTGTGCTCTGCCCACTAGATTACGCGGCCTCTCAGTGACCTTGGGTCCTCATCCTATATTTTTGCCTCCCTTTTCTCTGCATGTTCCTCTCTCAGGCATATTCAAGATCGAGGACTCTGCCCAGGTGGCTCGTTTATGGGGAATCCGGAAGAATCGCCCCGCCATGAACTATGACAAGCTGAGCCGCTCCATCCGGCAGTATTACAAGAAAGGGATCATCCGGAAACCTGACATCTCCCAGCGCCTGGTCTACCAGTTTGTACACCCCGTCTGAGAAGGGGGCAGGAGCAGGGGAACGGACTGACCTCCTGGTGGGATCCCTGTAACCACAGCATCTCCCACCCACTTCCAAAAAGAGATCCACCTTTGATAATAAAGCTGAAGTCTAGGATTGTGCAAGAGGCTGGAAATGCATCAAACTTCCCGGATGAACTTCAGAGCTTCCAACCTCCCCCAGGCTACAAAGTGTGTGTGTTGCGGGGAAGAACCCCCTCCTAGCAATGGACTGCCTGTGAAATAGAGTGTATACATTTAATTCTGGGGCCAATGAGTTTGTGTAAAAAGCCCCTTTCTCCCTCTAAAGCTGCGGTGTGAGGGAATCAAGTGTGTGAGAGGAGGGCATAACAATTGGGTGGGGTGCAGGGGCTGAGGGGATGCTGCCTGCAAGCAACGTCAAACCAATAGAAGTTACGTCTGACTGTTGTGGATGAGGTTTTCAAGTCTTTGGCTGTGTGAGAAGCACCACCAGGCCAGATGCCACTTAGCAGAGATTTATGACACCCTGGAGGTCACGCAGCAAAGTAGCTGGAACCCAGTAGAACCCAGGTGTCCTGCCCACAAGTCCCCGCTGTGGGGACATAGGAGTTGTCATACTGCATCAGACCACTGGTCCTTGTTTCTGACCCTGGCTGGCCACCCCTGCTTCAGTGAAAGGTGCAGGTATCCCTGCAGTGATGGGTAACTTGCCCCCAGGGGAAGTTTATTCCTGATCCCCATCAGTTAGAGACGGTTGTGTGCCCTGAAGATTGATAAGACCCACCCCACACACATACCGCACAGTGATATGTGATGATCAGATTCAGTTTCCCTTTGTCAATGCTTTCCCCTTCCAGGTGCGGAACTTGAGTTGTCCTGAAATATCCCAAGGATATTGTCATGGCAATTCTACTGGTCTTGCTTTTTCCTGGTCTAAAGCCGTTCTCTGGGCAGGGAGGAGAGATAATTTCCCCCCCCCCCCACCCCGTCAGCCAGTCCAGAGCCTTTCTTTAATGGGACAACTCCCTCACTAATACCCTAACTGAAATCTGTTCCTTAAAGGGGTGATCTTCTATCCTTCTCTGAGCTAGAAAAGTAGCTGGTAAGTCTAATAATTAACTGGCAATCTCCCCCCCACCCCTTGCTGTCTGCATGTGATCAACTAGGCAATGCCCCCCAGCCTTGTGTGGTGGTGTAGGGATGATCCAGTGTGGAGGGGCTCTGTGAGCTGGCAGAGAGCAGCAATGCTCTGGTGTAGATGACTGCCAGAAGAACTGAGGGTTATTAGCTGGAGATGCTGCAGCTGAAGTATTCTCCTCCCTCGTGGGCTCGTTTGGAGGTGGGTCAGCAGTCGGAAGCAGTGGAATCGTCCTGTAGCGTGTGATGCTGGGTAGCAGCTGCATAGCTGGCTGGGGTGTCCAAGAACCTCTCAACTGTCCTGTTTCTCTTCCTTACGGAAAAGCAGTTCTGAAGCATGTGCCTTGCTATATCTGGAAAATCGCTCAGCCAAGTTCATTGTGTCCAGCTGACCCCCTGAGACATGCAGTGGGCTGCTTCCCTTTTTCTGGGTGCCTTATTCCTTAGCACCATTATCATACTTCAGAACTAGATTCTGAACTTACTTAGGCCGGTATAAATCGGGAGTAACCCTCTGAACTTCAGCCGGGTTATTCTGGATTCACATTGGTGTAAATGAGATCAGAATCTGGCCCAAATGTTGTTTTGGAGTCAAGTTCTGCTACTACCTACCCCCAGTTCATCTCCTGTTGCCTTTGGCAAAAGCAGCACCAGCTGTAAACCAAAGACAAGCATGGCTGATCACGGGGTGGGCTCTAACTCGGGGATTGCCTAACTGGGCCAAACCCCTGACACCCAACTTGGATCTGAAATGACTGGACTAGCCAGTTTGTGGTGTACACTTGAATGGCTGCAGTGACCATTTTCGGGCATTGTATGTGAAAGGACAAAGTCACCCATGTGCAGGATGTGAGAGAGGCTCATTTGAAAGGAAAGACAATAGGATCATACACAGCAGCCTTCTGCCAGGGCTCACGCTGACCCAAAGCTGGGACACCCTGGCACTTGGATGCATGAGAAGGCCATCTGGCTGAGCAGCAGGGTAACACCAAAAAGCTCTTCTGAGAAGCATGGAGTCAGCAGGCTGTGTAGTATGTTGCTTTGCCTGCTGGACAGGTTGCTCATTGGCCAATCTCCTAAGCAAGAGTAGATTGCAAACAGAGTGGGACCAATGTATCTTGCACCCCTTCTGTGCTGCCCCACTGGGGGCAAAATAAAGGCCACTGAGCAAGGTTCCCTTCCTCCCCACAACTTGTGGCGTTTATGCCCCAGTTGTGCTGATTAGTTTCCTAGTGACACCACCAGCCTATTTGTGAGAAATCTGCTGCCTACCCTGGGCAAGCAAAGACTGGAGAAAGACCCAGCCTGCTCTCGGAGCACAGAGTAATCAAAGGTGGGTAGAGTGCAGCACGACAACTGGGTTAACTTTTGGTGACCAGAGGTTCAGCTTGTTTTTATAGTAAGGCTGTATTCTGCCTCCTTAATCTGGCTGGTGATTAAGGGAATTCATTGGTGTTGAAAGGGGCTGGGGCAGACATCCTGAAGACTGACAGTATAGCCTGGGTATCAACAAGGCAAATTTTCCTACCCCCATACTTCCAGCTTCAGTCCCGATCTGGCAGTCCCCCTTCTAGCGTTGACGAAGGAAGTCATTCTCCATCCAATATGGGCTCAAGGCTGCAGACTTTGGATCCAGATTTCAAAGTCCCCAAGGTGTTTGAATCTGGGCTTTTTGATTCAGCGCATTATAAAGAATGGAGCCATTTGCAAAATTCAGATCAAGGTTTGCATTCCAACCTCCACCCCCAAAATAGCCAGCACTTTGGCTCAGCCTGTGTGTGATCTCTCTGCCCCAGTCAGTCTTTAATCTTTCTGCTCAGACTGCCAACTACGTATGGACATCTGTCGGCTAAGAACTAGACAGAGACCCACCAGCACTGCACAGGGCTTTCTTGACTGCCTTATTCTTGTACCTGTTTTTAAAGGGATTTTTCTTTTTTTTTTACATTTCCGCAGTTTACTCCTACAGGGAAACAAATCAACAGAAGATGACAAGATTATAGTACAATAGAATTTGAACAGAGGGTAGAGGATTGTTTAAACTGTACATTTCATAACAGGCCAAGTTACCTGGTAATGTTGATCTTTTATATTATAATTTTTTCATTTGTTTTCTTTTGGTTTTGGCTGCTGAGACATTGTGGTCCAGGTTCAAATGAAGCATTTAGAAGGGAGACAAGGTTATCTGTCAAATCCTTTGTAAGAATTTAAAGAAAAATATACATACATGTTTTATTTTGTTTTTGTTTTTTTTAACTTAAAAGAGCTGCCTGTGTTGGCTGCTGCCTTTGTATTTCCTTCTGATAATTTTGTATTGTTTACATGTCAGAGTAGGAGCTCAAGTGCTTAGATTCCCAGCATATGTTGTATCTCGTTGCCTTGAAGTTCTGATGCCTTGCGGGGGGTAGGGGTGGGGGGAGACAGCTTTGTGTCTTCTGAAAAACAGTGAAATATGTGCCATGTGATTATTTGTGTGTGTAATGAAGAGGGGGAAAATTGATGTGAATCAAGTGGCTAATAGACCCCTCCCCTCGCCGAGGATCGATCCAGTAACCTCCTCTCTATTACAATGAACAATGGTCTAGTCTGTTTTGGGGTGGTTGTTTTTTTCAGTTTGCAGTGGAAAGGGTGTATGCAGATATGTGCAAAGTAAGTGTTTCCTTGCCTCTGTGTATGAGAACGTGTGTGCGCGTCCCTATATATGTGCAGGGAACATGCACGGTCCAAGAGCGTGTGTGTGTATGAAGGCTGCGGGGCAGTAGTAACAAACTTTAAGTGTAGGGAGCAGCTGCTGCTGTCCACCTTGATTTTTGCTATAGCAACATGATGTCAAAGGCAAACAAAGCTGCCCTTCTGCCATCTCTGTCACCCCAGCCCTGCAACCTTTGGTGGTGTCTCAAGTTGGGAACCCATAAACACATGCCAGTTTGGTCCGTAGATCCTCCTTTGCTTTCCCCCATCCCTTTCCCTTATTGCTAGGGCAGAGGCACGTTCTTGCATGAGGCTGTATGAAAATGTTCACTCACGTCTAGGTGCTGCTTTTGCACAATCAGACCTCCTGTCCCCCTGGACTACTGTGCCTTTAAGGGAGCAGGTAAGGACACTGCCTAAAGAGGTGACCCAGTGATGCTTAACACCCCCAATAACAAGGCAAAACACACAGTGCATGAATAAAATAATCCTTTTTCTTTATTACTATATTTTTAAAGTATTATCTGTTTTTTTTCCTTTATGGAATAGGCAGCCTTGCGTGCCAGATACACTCTCCTTCTCCTAGTGTAGCTTTGCTCACAGTAACACTGTTAATTACAGCCTCAGGATTGCCCCCCAAACCTCCAGGGCTCTAATGGGAAACGTTAAGCAAAGGCCATGCCCCCATTTCTGTCCTCTCCCTCGAGAGATACGTCTAGAGCTAGACAGACAGTGGCGTTATCTCAACCACTGGAAACTCTGTGCCCTTATATATGAGCCCTGGAAGTTTCCCTCGGCCATAAAGGGGCAGCCTCCAATTTTAAAGCCTCATAGGTCAGGTTTGCCTTCTCTTAACCCCGCTACTTTCTGGCGGTGGTTCGGCCCTGTGGGGAAAGGCGGAGGGTGGAGTGCTTGCAACATTCTTTTGCCAGGGTAAAGGCTTTGCCCTGCGTGCTCTGCCCATGCCACAACCCTCCATCTAAATATAGAATTATTCTCCTGGGAGTGGTGTGTCTTTCCGAGCCTCCGTGATGGATTGGGTGACCGGAGGCTGCCCACTGAGAAGGCAATGGATTTAGGAGCTAACACCATTCAGTGGAGCAGTCAAGGGGAGGAAGTAGAGGACTTGCTCCATGTGGCGGATTAAATATTCTTAAACTGTGCTTGAGAGCCTGACCTAAAAGTGACTCAGCTCAGTCCTATTAGGTTACAACCTACTCCGGGAAGCTATTGGATAATGTAGGGACCACTCCTGCAGAGGGGCCTCCAAACTCCGGCCAAGCCCGGTCTGAATTCAGAGCGCTCAGGATCTTGCAGGACTGCACTCTTACGTTGTGATTTACCCTAGTGTTTGGGTTGCATCTTGCTTGCTCCTTAGGGAGTCTCGGCATCAGGGGAAACTCTCCTTCAAAGGACCTTTACTGAGAGAAGAAGTGTCCATCTCTGGTTATTGCTGGCTGGCTTGGGAGACAGGTCACGTGTCTTTCTAAAGAGAATGGGCCAAATTCCTCTTGGATGTGGCTCTGCTGACTTCACTGGAGCAACAAAAGAGATTTTTCCTTTGCACCTTACACTCAGTTCCATGTTTCCCATCCCCGGCGCCCTAAAGCAGAGGGAAGTTCCGATGCCTTCCATGCGGGACATGGCCAACTCCCATCTCTTTACCTATGGTGAAAACATTCACCCACTTGACGTAAGGGCTGTTTCTTCTGTCCCAGCTGGACCAAGGCCCTGGAGTCACTGCGTTAGAGCTGTTCTAAGATTGGCAAAAACTAAATAAAGCCTGAGTGTCCCTCTCCTGCCATTCCAAACTCAAAGTTCCTCTGACCTGGAGCTGCAGTGCGGAAAAGGCCCTGCCAAACATTCCTGGAACCGAACATCAGGAGGTGAGATGGGCCAAGGGGGTGGCTATGAGGATTGGGTTTCCCCTGCCCTTTCAGGCTTGGGTTTGAATTGGAACTTGGGCCTCGGGTTGGACAATGCTAAAATCCAATGCTGCATGATCGCAGCCTCGGCGGGAGGCAAACACACCCCCACAACTCGATCTGGAGAGACTCAAAATCTTGCAAGGATCTTGGCTTCGTCCTGACAGCAAAACTTTAGACCCCCTCCCCTGCATCTGGCTTTGGATCTGACTTGGAAGCAAAGCCCTTGAGGCAGCATCAGGGATTTGGTCCACTCCCTCCTCCCCATTAACAAAGGCTTCATGGTGGAGGTCCTGGCCCATCTCCTATGAGGAGCAATAACAGAGTTGGTCTTCATTGCAAATGGCCTTTTCCACCTGTTTCCTGAGCTCTGGCCTGCTCCTGCAACAGGCTCAGCTTCTCAGCACCTTGTAGGGATGTGTTTTGAGAACACTCAGGTCCTGGTGGTCAGAGGGACTGAGCCCCCACAACTCCAGATTAAGTCAGCAAGCGCTCAAGGCTTCTGAAAACCAGGCCCCCTGGTTCTTGAGCTTCTCTGGAGGAACACAACAGGGCCTGCCCAGCTGCTGTTATGCCTCCTTCAGGTGCAGCGATAACTCGGCATGCAACGGGTGGAGGTGGAAGGCCTGGGCGAGAGGAAGGCAACGAACTTCCTGTGCAGGATGTGGGGGGGAAGGCACAGCACCAAGTGCCCTCCTTCCCCCACCATGCTGGCGATTGAGAAATATCCCTGCTCTTACTCCCTACACTCACTGCCTGCTACAAACCAAACCCAAAAGTAATGCTCATCTGGTGAAGGTGACAGTTACATCTACACCGGGCGGTATTGGAGCACAAGAATCAAAGGAGGTTTTAAATCCATACAACGATTACATAGCTCAGTTACTCTTTTTGTTGTTTTTGTCGTATCCACAGTAATACAATCACAATATATATATATATATATATTTCGATAGATCTTTTTTAAATTGCACAATGTACAAAAAACAGGTGCAGTGCTGAGACGACAGCATTTCCTTGACTTTTGTTGTTGTTAACTAATGGAAGAAACAGAGCTGAAGGTTGGAGAGGTCTTGTCTATGTTATCCGGTATGCAGCACATTTATTTGGGCAGGAAGAACTCTTGGTCACCGGAGTCAATAATTCATGAACTAAACAGATTGAGGAGGAGGGTGTGGAGGGGAGGTGGCTGATGAATTTGAAGATGATGGGGGATAAATAAGCAATGATCTGCGGCTTCCTGTGGAAAAATCAGGAGGAGCTTTTCTCCTTGAACTGCTCAAGGGGTGAGGGTGAGGAATGGGAAATAACCTGTTACCCGTATGCCCCCGTGGGCCATATGGAATTTGAATCCGCTTTTTAAAGTGTTCTCTGTAGTTTTTCTGCACCTCCAAGACACCAGCTGCCCGGGTGGAGGCTGTCTGAGGAGCACTGTAGCCAGATGCTGAGAGGAGGTAGAGCCTGCTGGAAATGGGGCGGGCAGGGTGAGCCAAGGGTCAGCTGTGACTCATGAAGGGCTGCTCTTGCCAGGTAGGGGCAATGGAGGCATCCAGCTGGTGCAGTGGTTCAAGTCCAGCTGCCCACGTTGTAGGACAAGTGGCTGGAAGGCCAGGGTGAGCCCAGCTGAGATGTTGGCTGGAAGAAGCCATTGAAGCTCAATGGAGGAAAACCATCTGCCAAGGGCTCACAATGGGTTATTTCATGCTGAGCTTTCCCACTCTCCGCAGGAAAAAAATAATCCTGCACAAACAAGCAAAGGAAGCTACGTTGCAAGGGGCAGGGCCAGGATGAAAAAGAGCCAGGTGGAGGCTGAATACCAATGGAGTGTTTAGCTCCATTCACTTACACTCAGGGCAGGAAGAGGCTTCTCAAGACCTGCCCCAGGGGAGTTGTTAATAAGTCTCTAGCAGAAAAGTCTACCAGTCAATATCTTTTTGTCCTGAGTGGGCGGGAGGCCGGGGAGATGATGTCTTGCTAAATTCTGGCTAGGAATCTCCTGAATGGCTCGTCTTTGCATTTGGCATTGATGAAACCAGCCTGAGGCTCACCCAGGGATTAGGAAAGGAAATATGTGGTTGGATGAGAAGTGACTCAACTTCATTGCCAGCAGGAGGAAACCGCTTTGACAACTAGGCGTGCTTTTGCCAGCTTGTCTCCTGGGAAGATTTTGGGTTGGGTTATGTTGTGAGCCTACAGAGTAACACCCTCCCATTGTGATCAGGAAAGCTGCTCCTTCCAGCGCGGGCCTTCTGGAAGGCCCCACTTACAAAGCATCCCAGGGCTATGAAATAATCTGTACAGATGGAGCTCAGACCTGCGTTGTTTGCACATAGGGTTATAGGCTCAGGAGCGTGTCCAGTGCAACAGAGAGTGATGACAACATGAGTAGCTGTGTGGTGGTTTAGTCTTCTGGTGACCTCTCCCACAGACTACGGCCGTCAGTGTTCTCTCAGTCTTCAGGCCAAAGCCACTGGTGAATGGCCATCCCTTTGTTCCAGGGGAAACTTGACCCTTTGAACAGCTCCTGCCTGCTTGTCTCTAGCAAAACCTTCCAAGGAAGATGTTCTAAGAAAGATGTTCTGTTTGCTGTGGGATGCCAGCCAGTATTCACACCCCCGGTCTGATTGAAGCAGAAGCAGAAGCAAAAGCAAGTGTCCCTTTCTCCCGTGGTCCTCACTTTGCTATCCTGGCTTGTGGGAGGTTAAAAAACTGAGATACCACAGTTCCATGTAGCGTTTGACTAAGGGATTGTTCTTTCATAGCCCTGGGATGCCACCTTTGTGCCCTTGTGGGGACCTTCCACCTGCCACTGATGGAAGAAGCCACAGGCATTCACCAGGCGTGGTTAGCGCTTGGAAGGCTGGGTGTGGCAAGGTCAGCTCCTTCTGCAAGAGCTACAGCAATGTAATGGCCCCTTTCCTCCATGGATCAGAGTAAACACCAATCCCTCCCCATCCTCTCTTATTCTCAGCGAGGAGACCCTGGTTGTTTCACTCCAGGCAGATTTTGCTTTGATGTTCTCTTCCATTTGGCATTTACTCTTTGGTTCCCAAACCATTGCCTTTAGGCCTGATGCTGATCTAAATCCAGAGTAAAACCTCTGGGACTCTGGCAGAGTCACTCCAGATTTACACCAGTGAAACTGAGATTGGAATTGGGCCCTACACGCTTTACTTCCTTCTCTCGGGGCCGAGTGCCTGGTTCTGCCATGTTTCCAGCTGATGCAGAACATCCCGTTGCTATTATCGTGGCTCGGGAAAGTCTCAGGGTCCAATCCACCCCCGCTTAAGCTCACTGAGGTCAATGGAGTTGCACAGGGGGGAATTGCGTGCTGGAGCACCCACACCTAGACTGCTGGCAAACAGAAGTGCAGGCTTGGCTTGGAAGTCAGGGGACAGGTCATGTGTGATCAGCATGGCCTATGGGGTGAAAATGCCTTTCACGAGGAAGGTCAGAGCAGCTGCTGGGGAATCCTATTCACAGTCCCTCCAGGGAGATCACAACAGGACTCAGGGCCATGAATGGGACTGGAGGACACCTATTCTCATGAATGGGACTGGAGGACACAGCAGCTTGCTTTATAGCTGTCTTTCCTCTGTGTTGCAGCTTCAGCACCTATCCCCACCCTTACACTGGTTGGGCTCCAGGCTTGGAATCCATTCCATACGCACCAATCCAGTTCCACGGTCTCTTCTCTTGGAAGCTGCGTCCAGAGCCCATACCAGGTGCGCAAAGCTATCCAGATGAGTTCTTCTTAGCTTTGTTGCCACCACCTGAAGGAGGGGCCCTCTTCTGTCTGACACTAGTGCAGGCTTCATTTACTAAATGCTTCTCATCTGTGACTCTTCCACATGCGTCCTATGCAGGGTGGTGGCCTGGAGCATCTCCCACGCTACGCACCCAGTCAGAATGCCAGGCAACTCCTCTCCATGCCCCCTGCACCATCCATCAGGTGGTTGGGGGAGAGAGCCTATGCACATATAAAGGGAATCTCCTGCACCCATCCACATCGGGTTGGAATAAATATAAATCTCCACCACATTCCAGTGCAAAGAACGGGACAGTGAAGTGTGGTCCCACCTTAGTTCAGGGTCAGAAAAATAGTCCCTCTGATGGTCCCTGGTGAGATTGCTTTCCTAGGAAGGAGGTCTTGATCCAGGCCTAAGATTCATCCCAGCCTGGCACCCTGTATCACCCCAGCTCCTGTCACTGTTACGAAGAGGTTTCCAACAGCGGTGAAGCAGCGGTGCAAATCTCCAAAGAATCCAATGGAAGAGGTGATGCATTTCAAGGCCTGGTTCGCTCCCTCCCAGAGTGCAGGCCTCCATTAGCTTTCACAGGCCTACACTGCTCTCCACATCACAGCAGTGTACCAAGCATCCCCTGAAGAGGGAGCAGGAGTCTGCATTGTGGTTCAGGGTCCACGGGTGCCTTTGCTCCAGCGTGCCCAGGTTTTGCCAGATGCAGAGGCATTCTTGTCTCAGACCGGAGAACTTGTACAGCCTTGCTGGGAACCTGGACTGAGGAAGTGATGAAATGTCACTGAAGAGCATTGGAAGGAAGCCTTTGCTGAGTCCAGGATGACAATAGGATACCAGCAACCACACCATAGTGATGTCTGATTGGAGGAGGAAGAGGGGAAGACCATACTCTTAAAAAAAAAAAAAAAGAAAAAAGAAAAAAAAAGGGGGGGGAGGTCCCCAAAGCTTTCACTGGGATGAGGAATCTTCCTTTAATTTACAGGCAACCATTCCTCCTTGCAAGACATCAATAAGCCCTAATCCTTGCCCAACTCCAAGACTCAGGGTGGTCAGCTGGATGGGAGATGTACAGTCCATGGACGTGGTTTGGGATGAATGGGAGAGGGCACGGGATAGGTAGGGAGATTCCCTCCCCCCTTCCTTCCCCAAGGACGGAGAAACTGGAGAGACAATGAATAGGGAGGGTGAGTATAAAAATCTGCACATAAATAAAAGGGGATAAATTCCATTCTCCCATTTTAATTTGGTTATGTTCCAATAGGGCAAATTTGATCTGTCCCAGCAGTTGACGCGCCATGAGTTTCAGAACAGTTCCAGCCAATGGGAAGGCGGCTTATGATTACAATTGCCTTAAAAACCAACCAATCAGAAGCCCTGGAAATGTTCTCGTTGGTTGGGCTTTAAAATCTTGAGGTATTGGCTTTTTGCTTTGAAAAAAAAAAAAAAGACTGACAACGTCGACCTTTCGCTTCACATTATCTTAAAAGAAGAAGAGGAAGAAAAGCCAGTAGGCAAAATACTCTTCAGAGATGGCTCTTAAAAAAATAAAAGCTTGGTTGGAAAATATGCTTGAATCTCTAACGGTGCAGAGTGAGTGACCAGACGGCAAGATGGCTGGTTGGCTGATGCAGAGAAATGACGACGACGGAGGGTTTGTTTATTTTCGGACAGCAAAGACGAGAACACCACGAGGTTAGATTGACTCCACATAGTTGGCTGGGTAAAGGCCGAGTTGCCCATTGTCTAGACGCCCTTTGCACCATCCTTGTTCATCTTCTTCACCTAATTTGGTTAATTCGTCGCCTGAGGCAAAAAGCAGAAATAAAGAATTCACTGCCAGTTCGCCGTCTGTGGCCCTCTTACCCTCAATGCACACACCATGGATGGTTAGAGGGGCCTGAACCTTGAATTTCCAGTCTGGCACTCTACCACTTGAGCTGAAGGAGTAACTCCACTGGCTGATAGCAGTGGAAAGTACTTATCCAGCTACCGCAAGGGGACATGTAACAGAGATTGAAAAAGTGGATTCTATGGATCTGTGTGTTGTGTCCCAACTTCCGTTCTGTACTACCCTAGTTAACTCATACCGTTCCCAAAGTGACTCCCACTGGATGGATGTGTTCCAGGCTCAGGCCATGAGGGAGGGGTTTCTGCAAAGTTGGAGCCAAACCAGCCATGCCTTGTTTGTGTTATATAAGTGCGTGAGGAGCCAAAAACTTCCCCCCTGTCCTCTATGTTCACGGTAAACACTGGGGGGCTTGGGTAATTCAGACGTGGCACCACTGCGTTAACTCAAACTTTCACAAAACAACAAAAACCCTCTTATGTAGCCCCAGACCCCTGGCTGGGCGGAAGTCTCTTAAAAGGGCCAGCTTCCCACCCCCACCCCCTGCCCTAACCTCTGCTGTGCCAGGATGCTAGCACCAGCTGCCGGGCGTGCCCTGCGCCATACCCGCTTTGAAGCTCAACTCATCCTGCTCCTGCCCGTCGTAGTCATATAGAGCCCGCACACGCATCCCTTTCCCCGCCGGCTCCTCCTCAAAGGGGTTGGTGCCGCCGTTGGCCTCGCTGGCGCTGAGGGAGTTGCCGCCCTCGTCGTCCGACCACTCAGTAGTGTAGGGCTGGCTGCGCTCATAGCTGCTCACGCTGGGAACGCAAAGCAGGTAGAAAGTGCTGTGAAGAGAGGGAGGGAGGGAGGCCCGGACGCAGGGGGCAGGAGTGTGTGGGTCCCAGCAGAAGAGGGAGTGTAAGCTGCCAGGGCCTTCCCCAGACACAGAGAGAGCTGGGGCCTCGACAGCTGGATTTCACCTGACAAGGGGCGGAGTCACACTGACACTCAGATCGCTGCCCCAGAGCCAGAAGTTACAGGACTGGCAGCAAAGACCCTCGGCTGTATCACGGCGTATCCCCCAGGAACCACCCGCAGTGGAAATAAATTGTATGAGAGGGCTTCTAAACAAAGAACAGATGTATGTTCCCTGCTTCCCCCTCCCCCCCCACCTCCACTGTGTCTCTGCAGCCCTCCCCATCCCTCCCTGTGGACTGGAAATCGGAGGGCCCCCCCCTCGCAGCTTGGGCGTTGTCACCTGCCACGGTCCCCGGCCACTGCTGCTGACTCGCTCACTGCAGTGGCGTTGGTCAGGGTCACCCCTTCGTTCTTCTTAATCTTCTCTCGCCTTGTTATCGTGTGCGTGATGTCCAGGTTCCACTCCTGGAGACACAAAGCAACATGTGCCCCTGTGCGCCTGCCAGGCTCTCTTCACCCACCTACCCGCCACGGTCCCTTCCCCATGCCCAGTGCAAACCCCTCCCTGTCCCCCTCCCCATTTACGGCAGCTGGAACGGGGCAGGCGGGAGCCTCACCTCAAACTGGGGCCAGTTCATAGGCATCCCCGGGCCGCTGGTGCCGCGGAACCACCTGAGGTCCTCCTGCGCGTCCGCCATGCGGATGGTTTGCTCCAGCTCGCGGTAGACGGTGGTGTAGCTGAGGGAGGTCACAAGCAAAGCAGAAGTGAGGAGCCCCGGGTGCCCCCTGCGCTCACAGACGACAGAAGCTCCTTCGAGCTGAGCCGGGGAAGGACTGTGGACGCTTACTGGCAGAGAAGGCAGCGGTCGGGGGCGGTTATGGGAGGACGGATCGGAACTACGGGGCAAGTGGGACTCCGAAGCGAACTCAGAACTGGCATTCCTCCTGCTGGCCACAGGAGGGAGCCAGGCCACGGCACAAATCCGCCTGGCCTGGCCATTGATCCGGGGATATCCCTAGATGCGGCTGGAGCCACTGCTTCCAGCCCTGTGCCGTCCATCTGCCCTCAGTGGGACTGGGTCTGACTGGCCTTTGGGAGCCTCATCCAGCATCCTCTGGGGCCTGGTTCATGGCAGCCTGGCCAGTCAAGTCACTGGAAACCCCTCTATTTCCCATATGCTGCTGCCCTCGCTCTCCCCACCACCCCCGTGGATGTGGTTACCTGCTGCTCTCAGCCAGGTTCAGGTGCCGCTTGATGTCCAGCAGCACCTCCTTCAGGAAAATGAGCCTCTTCTCCTCGAACTGCTGGCACTGCTCAAACACCTGCTCCATGCTCTCCATGTACTGCGGGGTGCACTTGTTCAGCTCCTCCAGCACCTTCTCGTACTTCTCTTGGGTCTGCGGGCACAACCCGGGGCCAAGGCTAAAGCCCAGGCCCCCAAAGCTCCTTGCCTGGGCCCTGGCAGAGCCTCTCCCCACCCCGGGTCCAGCTTGTGATGAACCCATCTCCGTTTCTGTGAGGGCAGGGAACCTAGACCGTCAGCTGGGACAAATCAGCTGAAGCCCTGACGTCAACGGAGCTATGATTTATACCACCGGGGGACCTGACTCCCCTGGAGAGACACTCCTTTACACCAGGTGGGGGTCTGACTCCATTGGAGTGATGCTGCTTTGTGCCAGCAGGGGAGCGGGCCTTCTCTCCCCTAACTGTTGCTTCCGCTGCACCCGCAGCTGCACCTGCTGCACCCAGACGCCAGTTGTTTGGGGTTGGCTCAGGGGCTGAGATGGGAGAAGCAGATGTATCGCCAGAGCCCCTCTTTCAAGGACAAAAAAGGCCAGTAGCCTCTGATAGCCTGGTAAGGCCTTTTCCTGGAGGAGACAGAGTGGGGTTCCAGGCGGATTCTCCCATCTCTCCTGGTTCTAAGGGCCAGTACAATGTATCCTGGCTGCCCTGGAGACTAGAACTATGTAGCCACAGAGCCCTGGCAGCGAGGCAAGTTTCCCGCAGGCTGCTCTGCCAGCATGAGTCACCATGGACCCGTAGGGAGCTGGGCGTGTGTCTGGCCCCCCACCCCCTTCCCTCAAGGGCAGCAGCTCGCACCTTTTGCACATCTTGCTTGCACTTTTCCACCTTGTCCTGGAGCTTCTTCTGCTGGTCTGCAGTGATGGACTGCTCCGCCTTGCTGTTGGCTTCCCGGGTCATGGCCAGCTTCTCCTCTTTGCACGCCAGGTGATAAGCTTTCTTGGTTGTCTCCACCTGTTGACAGGAGGTGGGGTGGGAGAGCGAAGGAACCCAGGGCAGATGTTTGCAGATGTTCTACCTGTAACCCTTATCCCTTCCCCTAAACATTTCTGTGCTCTAATTGGGCTTCCACCCTGCCTTTGTGCTGTCTCTCCCCAACTCTGCGAATGGAGACTTGGGCATGGTTTTGTCTCATTCCACCTTCTCCCAAGTGCAATGGTGTGTTCGGAACTGAGGTCCTCTGGGGTCGGTGGCCGAAGAACGGGCAGGTACAAATTATTCTCGTGTGTACTGCAGTAGCACCTAGGAGCCCCAGTCCTGGGCCGGGACCCCCCTGTGCACAGACACCGAACAAAAAGAGGGTCCCCTGTTCCTGCTTCCTACGTTCAGCCCTTGGGAACTTGGCCAGCTTCTCAGGAACAGTGCAAGAGGCGTTGAATGGGGAACTCCACGGGAAAACAGGCACCTGTCTACCGCCCCTTGAAGAATGACTGGTTCTCCCAATGGCACAACAGGTACCAGTCCTGGTGCCCCACCAGAGATGGGGATCCCCTGGACACTATGCGCCCCGCACTCCTGCAACCCCCTGTGACTGGTGCCTCTGTGGTTACACCAGGCATCTTCCTCCTAACTGCTCCCAAGGTACAACCAATACCTCTGGCCATACAGCTGCACCTTCTCCCCCGCCCCGCCACATGCTCTGGTGCCTGTGTGAGTGGCTTGGGCACCTGCCCCCATCCTAGCGGCCCTGTGGGTACAGTAGGTGGGCTCTTTCCTCCCTGACCTCGTCAGGCTCTCAGTGGTTCACCTCTCCGTCAGCAGGCCCGCTCCACCCTGTCCCGCCTCCTACCTCCTTCATTTTCTTGGCCCAGGGTTTCTGTGCTTTCCGGAAGCCGTCGTCTGCCTCCTTGGCCTCCTTGAAGCCTCCCATGATCTGTTTGTGGTAGGCGTCCTTCTGCCAGTTCTTCACCTTCTCAAAGTCCTCGTTCAGCAGGCTGTTCTTCACATCCTGATGCAGCTCGCTCACCTTGTCCGCCTCCGTCATCATGGCTCCCCATGCCCTCTCCAAGCTGCCGTACTGCGGGCCTGTGGGACGGGGCTGAGGTAAGTAATCGATGTCATGGCAATGCCCAGCCCTTCTCTAGTGGCTCCTGTCCATGAGTCCCGCAAAGTGCCCATTTCATGGCTGGGGAAACTGAGGCACAGAGCAGGTGGAGGGGTGGTGATTTGTTCAAGGAAGTGCAGCAAGTCAGGGGTGAGTCAGGAATGGAATCCAGGAGTCCTGTTTCCTTGTCCCTAGTTCTAACCCATAGGCCATGCTGCTGCCCCTTGTGAGGTCTGAAATACCCCTGACTGGCATATTTCTGACTGGCAGACTGATGGGGTTAAAACCAAACAAGTTGATTCTTTGAATCTGGACAGCCTGCTGAACTGGATGCTAATTCGGGGCCAGGCAGCAAGCCCACAGCTGTTATCTGGTGGGACTTCACAGCAACAGGGGGCGGGGAGAGAATTGAGATCCTCCAGCTCCAAAAAAACCAGGCCCCTGCTGCATGAGCTAGAGGAGAATCTCCATTAGCAGTGCGGGACCTATGCCACACAATCAAGCAGTTCTGATTCCATCCAGAAAAGGGCAGTGGGGCATGCATCACCAGCCAACTTGCTCTAGTTATTAGAGGACATCAAAATATAGATCTAAAGAATTTGCAGGGGGAAATGTATGAGCTCCGTTCCCAAGGACCCATTCTGGGGTTTCTCCCTGGTGGGATGAATGCTGCAGTGCCCCCACACCATGAAGGGCTGGGGACAGAGGCAGAGCCGTGATACCTTTCTCGATCAGCTGCTTCCACCTCTTGGACCAGTCGGTCAGCTGCTGGGCGTAGGCCTTCTCGATCTTGGCCCGCTCGTGGATGCAGTTCATCAGGTCATTGCAGAGCCGGTGCCCGTCGTCAATCCGCTTCACCGTCCGCTTGTAGTTCCCCACCTGCCGGAGAGATGGACAGCTGGCTGGGAACAGCAGCCGGCTGTGGCCAAGCCCTGCCCGCTCTGGAGACAGGAGGGAACGATGAGCGCCGGCCCCAGGCCAAACTGAACTGGGGGGTGGGTGGAGAGGGCTGGGGGTGAAATCAGCCATTTCTGGAGTGAGTGGTACTAGACTGGCTCAGGAGAGGAGTGGGCGGGTGAGAGGTTGGAGACTGAAGCTGGTCTATTTTAATTCACGTTGCTTCCCAGTAGCCCTCCTCCCCCCCACCCCACCCGTTGTCTCGCGCTGTGGCTGGATGACAGGACTGAAACGCTGCTCTCCAGAGAGGAGAGGCCATTGCCCTGCCAGGCTCCGTTTCAGAGGGTCACATTCAAAAGAAAGAAAGAGAACACCGGATTCTCTCCATAACTCACTCCCCCGTGCAAGGTCGCTGAGCTTCCGAGGCACCCTACGGCGGCGGTCGAGCTCCGAGCTGGATGCTGAACCGGGAACACACGCAGGGCTTCTGCTGCTCAGGCCCTGAGAGCGCAGTGACTGCAGCTGCAATTCCAATGCAGCCGGCATTCAATGCTCCGTGACAGCTCGCGCCGCCTGGGGCAGGAGACCGGGTTCCAGCGAGCCGTCAAGCCGCCGGGGGTTGTCCCTGGCTCTGATGATCAGGTGGAGCTCAGCCTCTTGCAGGGGTGGTCAGGCGGGGCGGATGAGGGTCTCTGCTGGGCCCAGCCAGCAGGGGGAGCTTCCCGTTGGTATGGTTTTGCCACCTCGGTTTGAAAACGTGGCTGCTTGAGGAGGTCGATGGCGCCCTCTAGCGGTGAGTTTGCTCAGAAAAGAGTGCAGAGCAAACCCTAGCGAGCAGAGATGCCACCCTCCAGGTCTGTGGGAGCACCTGACTATTCCACCAGCAGAGCCCACCCAGGCACCAGGGGAGGCAACAGGTACAATCTGTTGCTCCTCCCTGCTTGCTCAATGTCTCTCAGGGGGCCTCGGTGGGGGAACTCACCTCCCAGAAGCTGTCGGTTATTTCCTCCGCAGCTGCTGCAGACTCATCGTAGGAGCCAGACATGGTTCCCGTTCCTCAGGGTTTAATGCACACGCTCGGCCGCTCTCCGGGAAGCACCAGACCTCATGCACTGGTTGGAGGAAGGACAGGGTTCACAGCGGGAGAATGCATCATTCAGAGCCCAGCTCTGCCAGCTGCTGCCAGGCATTGCCAAAGCCCATTATAGGGAGCCCCCGCTGAAAATTTCCCAGTTAAAAAAAACAACAGAAAATTGATCTCCACCTTTTAAAAAATAAATAAATAAACCAACGCTGTAAAATATTTGGTCTTGGGTAAAAATGTTCAGGTTTTTTTCCTGAAAATTTCTAGTGAAACTCAACTTTTCCACACACCCACAAAAATTGGATTAAAAATCCATTTTTCCATAAAAAACAAGTTTAGAGGGAAAAGCCCAACTCCTCTTTTCCAAACTACACCCCATATCACCCATTTTGCCCACAAGTGAAATTATTATCATGCAATAATTAGATTACAGTAACCCACAGAAACCCCACTGAGGGTCGTGTTCCTGTTGCAATAATACTCAGCTCCTATATGGCACTTTTTGTCAGTAGATCTCAAAGAGCTTTACAGAGGAGGTCATGAGCATTACCCCATTTTACAGATGGGCAAACTGAGGCACAGAGTGGGAAAGTGACTTGCCAAAGGTCACACAGACAGCCAGGAATAGAATCCAAGTCCTAGTCCAATGCTATATCCAGTAGGCCACACTGCCTAGATGTACTAGATGCTTTACACAAAGCAAAGTTATGGTCCCTCCCCCAAAGAGTTTACAATCTGAGAAGCCAAGTGACATATGAAGGATGGGGGAGAAGGACCAAATCAAACAAAGACCAATTTTTAAGAATACATTTGTCATTTTTAGAAATAAATGAAGAAAGACAGTGCCAGCTAATCCTGCCTGCCCTGCCAGCCATCATTAATTGGCTGATTTCTCACAGGTATCAAGACTTAGAGGGATTTGAAAGAGAAGAGAATAATGCCCCTACAGATCAGTCAGGGAGGCTGTTCTGTACATAAAAAGTGGCCATTTCTGGGGGGGAGGGGGGAGGAATGTAACAGCCACTTAACAGACTAGAGCAACCCTGCAGAAAAGTTTGGGTTTGCAGGGGTGGGGAGGGTGCAGGGGGAGAGGGGAATGAAAAGCACTGCATCCAGTTGAAAAGGAAAAGGGAGTTTTGCCAGGTAGGCTATAAGTCCCCAATTCGGCCAGGGCCAACAATGAGCTTTGGAATGCTGAATTCATGATCCTAAAAATACTCATTTTTACTACACCATCTTTTCCTAGGACAGCCCTGAACCCAGCAGCCATGTACTGAAGAATTGAAAAGCACTCACTTGGATTTTGTACCCCAAAACCACTCCGCATTTATTAAAGCAAAGACAAGGCATGCATGGACTGACAGAGATCAAAACAGCGGCTTGACCGGCTCAGCAGCCAGCTCTCTCCTCTGAACAGGTCAGAAAAACCATTTCTTTCCACATCTCTAGCTTCAGAGTCAGCCATACTCAAATTTAATTAGACTAGCAGGTGAAGGCTAGAACGCTGGTTGCAACAATGTGACCTATTTTGCAAGTTCCCAAGTCTTTGAAAGCCATGGGAATGCAGTAGCTCCCAGAGAATCTAGCATGGTCCTCGTGTGTGTATATTGTGAAGTAAATAACCCTTTACATACTGGACAAAAATAAACCATAAGTAAGTCGGACTGGTACAAGTTCCATATTACACTGGTGCAGCCCATGTACAATGGGGTGTGCCCTAGGCTAGCTTCATCATACAGCCATGGAGACAGGCCCTTTTAGACCACACTCCTGTATTAAAAGGCTCCTCTCCTGGCATGGGAGAGGAATCTATATGTCCATCCATTTCTTGGCTTCTCTGACACTGGTCCAGAAGCAAGACCCTGCCCTGCCCTTGGGACCAGTTCAGGGCCAACTCAGCCCCCTTGCAGCCCTGCGTGTAAGTTTATCACATGCAGAGAGCAAGAGCTGGGCAGCTTGGCGTCTTGCTGCTACTGTCACAGTCTCGGGTCACGTGAGCGGTCGAGCAATGTTATTCAAGTCAATAACTTCTAAAATGGGAGGTGTCTGTACTCGAAACCACTGCAGAGGGATGGGCTGGGATAAGGCACCTCGGGAGACTGGCCTCCCCTGGTCCCAGCTGCGCCACCCTTCCCTTCTGCATTCAGATCCTGGCTGCATTAAAACAGAGGGAGAATAAATAACATGGGAAGTGGCTGGAGGCTTCTTCGTGTCTCAGCAGGGGCGGGATAATTCCGACCGCCTAACAGCTCCCTCTGTCCTCCAGTACACTCAGATACCAGCAGCACTAGGTTATGTGCGTCCCCTCCATCCATTATAACCACTCCATGCCACCCTCTGCACCGTATTTAAATCTCTACCCCCAAGAGCAGCCCTGCTCCATTCCACAGGTTTACTATCTGGAAAGACGTCCCCGTCGCAGATCCTGAATGAACTTATGAATAGCTCACGCAAGGTTCCGGGCAACGAGGAGGAAATAACCCATGGACCGCTTAGCAGAAGAATCATCCCCTTACCCAGATTTCTTCATGCCCTGCTGCATATCCCTGCTGGACTGAGTGGCACATGAAGGGGGGGATGGAGGGGGATAGGAAGCTGGGTTGCGGTGGTTGTTGGGGAAGGTGAGGGACAGGGGAAGCCAAGCAACAGGAAATTCTCCTCCTGATATTTCAACCTAATCCCCTCTGATCTTCTGAAAAACGGCATCCCCAGAGAGTCATGTGAGCCAGCCAAGCCACTTAACCCTTTGCCGCTTTGCTAAAGGAGGGAAGAGTTGGCATCAGAACAAGGCAGAGAGGCAGCTCTGGCCAGGGAAGGCCAAGCTGGTGCCCAGCAGAATGCTCATCTGCACCAGGTGCTTCCAAGTGGAAGGTGGAACTGGAGAGGCCGCGAACTTGCCTATGGTCAGGTCTCTTGTACCTATTCTCTACGGTGCCTCCTGCTGGGAGAAACTGGGAGTGGAGTGGCAGCGAGCTCCCTCCAAAATAGTGTTGATACAGTTTATACAGCACAGAGGAGGACAACTAGCCTTTACAGGTCTGAGCTAGAGAGGATGGAGAAGGTGAGGCACGCAGTGCCTTCAGGGCTCTCCCTGGCCGGAGATGCAGCCTTAGAGAAGATTCCAGGATCTTTTGTTTCTCAGGCAAACTGTTTTTTAGGAAACTTTTTCATCGAATCCCCTGAAAACCTCATCAACTATAATGAAAAAAGAAAAGGAGTACTTGTGGCACCTTAGAGACTAACCAATTTATTTGAGCATGAGCTTTCGTGAGCTACAGCTCACTTCGTCCGATGAACTGAGCTGTAGCTCACGAAAGCTCATGCTCAAATAAATTGGTTAGTCTCTAAGGTGCCACAAGTACTACTTTTCTTTTTGCGAATACAGACTAACACGGCTGTTACTCTGAAAACTATAATGAAAGCATCAAAGCTGGGGCTGAACCCAACCCCTGGGTCTGAGACACCTGCGGTTTGAAATCTGGACCCAGATCCCAGTTTTCTAGAGGGCCAAAGCAAAGCCCCAGAACTCTGGGCACTGAAGGGACAGATCTGGACCCAAATTTTGCTGCTTGACAGCTGGCAGTTGTTTTGCCTGCACTCTCTCCAAACTAGTCAGGGAGGTCACGGTCTTGTCTCACCAAAGCCTCCCCCTGGCAGCACTGACCGGAAAGCCCTGCTGTTTGTGGATGCAGCATCAACTCTTGTTAGTTTGTTCTTAGCATGCTGACCTTCCCAATTAGCTGATGGATTATGTCCTCCAGGTGACTGTAACCCCTCACCTCCCGAAGCCAGCCTCAGGTGCAGGCGAAGTGTCTCAGTGAAGTTAATTACTAACAGCGAGTCATCTTGCTCCTGGATTGTCTGCAGCACTCTGGCATGGGAAGCTCTCTGTGAAGGCTGGAAACCCCACCACAGGTACTTACAGGATAGGCAACAGAATTTATCAGATGAATGTCTCCGGCCGTTAGTTTGACTCTGGCAAAGGCTGAGCCGGAAACCGAATAGGGCTGTTACTCAAGATTCCAGGGTTCCTCTCCCAGGTCTCTAGGAGGGAGTGTGCTCTAGTGGGGAGAGCAGGGGACACTTGGGGCTAGTGGGGTGAGCTGCAGTCTACTTTCATCACTGCTTGCTGGCTGACCTTGGATAAATCGCTTCCCCTCTCTATGCTTTGGGTTCCCCATCTATAAAACGAAGACCGTGATCTGGATTCTCCATTGTGCAGCGCTTTGAGATCGAGGGATGGAAAAGAGCGACATTCTGTGCTTTTTTATGTGCGTCCATCCAGTCCTCTAGCCACATGGACAGTGTAAAAAAAAATTTCAGCGACATTTCAGATCAAGCGTGCGAATCCAATAACAAATTCCCGCAATGACTCCTGGCTCTTTCCCACCCTCCCCACCTCCAGCTTCTCATCCCTCCTCCAGAAAAGCCAGGGGGAACAAACAGGCCTTGTAACTTGACCTGGAGCCCCGCAAATTCAGATTCTGGCAAACTGAAGCCTAAAGTAAATTCTCCAGCCAAGGAGCCTTCCCAAATATGCCCTCTCCTCTGGCCCCTTGCGATTAAACCATTGGGGCATTACCCTGAATGCCTGGCAGAGAAAGGGGTCCCTGAGGAACCCATGAGCCACACCTTTTAGGGCTTTAGGAGTGTAAATGAGCAGCTGGAAGGGAACGGGCAGCCAGTGGCTTCTGGTGCCATAACACACAGGCTGCCGCACTGGGCTAAGGGAGGCCGGAGCGCTCGCAAGGGTGCAACCCCATGTGGGCCCTACAGCAATCCAGCCCAGCAGTGACCAGGGCCTATCTCGCTGTGCAGGGTTCAGTGCTATAGCCTGGTTGTCCTGTGGGAGACACAGCAACTTGGGAACAGGAGCCGAGGGGGCTTTTCCACTGGATGGTGCAGCAGCGGGGACCATTGCCAGCCGCAGCCCTCTGTGCTGAAAGGGTCGCTGGAGTGAGCGCCTGAGCTCATCATCGTTCAGAGGCGGAGTTGCAGGGCTCAGTGCAATGGAACTAACAGAGCCTTGAAGGGATTTAGTGATATAACCAAGGAACCCACCAATCCTGCCCCGTGTTTTAGGGTTGGCTATAAATAAATGCCTGACTCTGTCCCTCACATGCAGTCCGAGGGATGTATGTATGCATGCACATACACAATGTAACGCAAAGCACACAGCAACACACAGCATACACAACACACAGATATACACTGCAGCAAACAGCAACACGCACAGCAGTGGACAGCAATACACAGAGCAATGCACACGTACGCATACAGAGCAACACGCCCATGCACAACATATACAACAACACAAAGAGACACATGCACACAGACAACATGCGGACAGAGCAATATCTGCATAACACCAGAGCACCACACTCTCAGTAACACACTCAGTTGTGCAAATACACCCCCACAAAACCAAATATCATGTCACCGCAAGGTACGCACATACATGCATACACACAAACACACACTGCATGCTCACGTCCCCAAATGTACATTGAAATACGCATTCACACAAATGTACATTCTACCCACAAGTGTATGCACTCAGACCAACACTGTTGTCTACACACAAACACACACACAAATACTCCCTGATGTCTGCTGCCGTGTGTTACTGTCCACTGCTGTCAGCTGTTTTATTGTAGGGCTTTATAGACAGACACACACATGTACACTTTGTTGTGTATATTAGTCTGTTGTTTTGTTGTGGTGCTACACACACGTGCGCACACACACACACTATTGCTGTCCATTGTTTTGTTGTGGGGCTACACACAGACACTGCTGTTTGCTGCTGAATATATTGTTGCATCTTGCTGTCAGTTTTGTTGTGGTGCTATGCACCCACACACATTCCTTGCTGTTTGTTGTGCATGTTACTGTCTGTTTTTTGTGCTAAACCTCCCTCGCCCACACACACACCTTCTCCCTCGCCCCACACCAGGCCTGCACTCCCAGCCCCATGTAAAACACTCACTCCCTTATCAAGTTCCCACAGATCCTAAGAGATCAGCAAGGCAACAAGATGAGCAGCTGAAAAGGGTTGAGCGTTATCAAGCCAATTTTACACATATTGCACTGGGGTTAAAACACATCAAGGGGAGAAAATGAAACAGCTTTAGTGACACCTCTGCCTGGGAGTCAAGTTTCTCTCTGCCAGCCACAGAGAATGAGCTGTGTCAAAGGGGTGAAGGTAGGAACGCTGAGACCCTTGTGAAATTCTGCCTTTGCCATGCTGCAGTAGTTAGCAGTGCCAGGGAGGGAAGAATGGTGGTATCCCTGTGGTTTAGACCCAGGCACATTGTAGCCCAGTGCTAGGGGGGAGTGAGAACAAGGTACCAATGCAAACCGAGCCAGGAGTATGCCTGCACTGTCAGGTGGCGCAAGCATGCCAGAAGACCTGGGGTCAAGGAGAAGGAAAGGACGTGACTGATCTGTTGGACTTGTGTTATCTAGTTTTCTTTTGAAGAACTGAAACCAAAGCCCTGAAGGAAAGGGACTGGAATCCTGTGGGCGGAAAGTGTTCTCTGTGCAGGGGCTGGCAAGTTAACCCACTGGCTTATAGTGTGGGTGTGTTTACAACTTCTCTGCAGTTGTGTTTAGGGTTACCTATCGGGTAATGAAGTGAAATGAATGCAAGAGACATGCAATTCTCTGCACTCCACATAGATCCCTACTGAGCTTCTTTTTAAAAGAGAACCTGTTCAAGAAATATAGGGGTGGGTTAACTCTGGTGTACTGGCCACCCTGCCTCATGAACAAGTAGCTATGGTCTGCTTCCTTAAAATCCTCCTGGAGACAGTATTCTTTTATGATTAATTATTGTCTGCATTACAGTAACACCCACAATGTGCCAGGTGCTGTCCAGATGTACCCCCACTCTTCACGTCCTGTCCGAAACACTGGAGTGTTGCGGTGTGCTGCTGTGCTTCCCCCCAGAAGTGGCTGCAAAATGCTGCATCGCTCTGCACCTACAGTCCAAAACGCTAGTGATTCGTTTTGTGTCACTGCAGGATTTTAGTTCAAACCCTGGGTCGCAGCAATAATGTGGTTAGCGTCCAGAGCAAGGTGAACTATTACATAGAGGACCGCAGGGTTGTGAAGATGAACTGTTTGTACCTCTATAGCATTTTCCATCCAAGCTCTTCCAAATTCAGCCTCTTAGTTCTCCTCCATATCCTATGAAGGAGGTGTCCTTATCCCCATTTTACAGATGGGAAAACTGAGACACAGTCTGGGGAAGCGTCATGCAGAGGGTCAGTGGCACAGCCAGCATTACAAGGTCTCTTCACTCCTAGAGCTGGGCTTTAGCTGGAAGACCATCCCTCCCCTCTTTTTAGTAAGAGTGAATGAAGTGACTCTTGTATTATAGATGAGCCTAGCTGGAAACACTCCTGAGTGTTGGGAATGGCCGGATCCAGATCCTACCCAACCTTAGCTGCTCAGACCCACCTAGGGCCTAATTCCTTCCTGGGATGAATATGGAGGGCTGTTGTTGATGAGAGGCTATGGTGGAAAGCTGTGATAATGATACTGTACTTAGCTCTTATTCAGGCACTTATCCATGCGCTTTACGCAGGAAGGTCAGTATCATTACCCCCATTTTACACCTGGGGAAACTGAGGCACGGAGCAGGGATGTGACTTGCCCAGGGCATACAGCACCGTGCAGTCCTGGGGCGATGGCCATAGTTTGTAGAACAGCAGCCAGGAGTCCCGTGAAGGCAGCAGCTGACCTGTCGCGTGCAGACACGTGTCACGTGTAATGAGGATATTTGTTAAACAGGTTTCCACGGCATGCAGGGTGTTTTTTTAATCCATGTTAATTTATTCTCAAAGGTGTTGCCGCTTGGCTTTGTGCCGCCACCGAGGCTGTTTGAACGTGTCCCTGTTATAAAGACAGGCCTGAGCGGAAGAGCTGCTTTCAGAGCCTGATGCCACCTGTTGCTTGCTGCACTATGTCGGATGGATGGGAAGGGGAGGAGAACTTGGGAATCCAGCAGGGCCCAGCAGCCCAGTGATGATCTTGCAGTGGGCTATGGGAGTGAAAATGGCAGGCGGGTAACTCTTCATTGCCTCAGTTATGTGACTGGAACCAGTCGTGACCTGCAGCCCCCTCATCCCAGTCCTGGGCTCTGCACACGCGGCTCTGTGAGTCCTCTCCAATCCCCTCCTGCCCTGCCATCCGAGTCCTGGCAGCTCTGCCTGCACACCGTGATCGTGCCCTGCTCCAGCCTCTGCTGTTTTGATCCTTGGCCTTTAGACCATGCTGCTGCTGCTGCATCACAATCTGGACCTGGAGCATCCACTGCTTTTTCACTCCCGGGTCCACTAATTGCTCTGCAGATGCTCAATCCTGACCTGTAATGCCCACTGCTACCCCAGTCCTGAGCCTTTGCACATACAAGTCTGCTAAACACCTCAGTCCCAAACTGCAGCACCCCTCGCTACTCTAGTCCTGCCCCCCTCCCACACCTCTGCCAGTGCACCTCAATCCTGACTTCCAGACATGCCAAACCCGTGGGAAAAATGCAGAAATTGGCCTTGTTTTTGGCTTAATTGGCTTGTGAGTTGCTTGTTGGCTAGTTTTGGCTTGTAACTTGTTGCTTCTCTTTTTTGATCGGCTCCCAGCAAGCAGGGGCAAGGGGGGAGAGAGTCAGGGGTGCACAGCCGGCCCACCACAGTCCCAGACTGCACGCCGGGGGGATCTAGTCACATAGAGTGTTGGGGTTCTTAGGAAGTGGCTTGTTTTGGCCTTGTTTTGAAATGGAATTAGCTTGATTTTTGGCTTATTGTGAAAATCGAGGTGCTTATTTACCACGTGAAAGTTGGCAATTGTGGCCCTCACCAGTCCAGTCCAGGGCCTCTCCTTAGCAGCTGCCAGTCACGCCTCACTACAGCACCCAGTGCAAGTTGCCAGAGCGGACTGCATTGACTCATTGGCAGGCCTGGGGTCTCCATGTTAATCTGCAGCCTGCATTCTAACGACTGCCCATGGTGCACTTCCTTTAGCTGCCAGGTATCCGCAGTGCCTCAGAACCCACGGGGACCAAGCCAACGCTGCTGACGCTGCTTGCAAACTGGCCAGTGCTGCCATGGGGAGACTAGAGATGTAGCCTTCCCTGGGATGCCTAGCTCCAAAACATGGCTTGGAGCAGCCTCAGAACAGGTACCAGGAGCACTGCCATGTGACCAGGATGGCTGTCAGAAGAGCTTCTGCCCATCAGACCTTTGTACTGGAGGGATATCTTTGGGCTCCCCACAGCTCTGCCCGTGCACCTCAAGCTTGACCTGCTGCCCTGCTTGCTATTCCAGCCCTGCCCAGCAAGGAGGCAGGGTGGGAAGAAATGCCATGTTCGTGGCCAAGCGTTATCCACAGGAGCTGGCGATCAATGAACCAGTTAGCTCCCTCTGACTGCCCCATGCCACTGTTGCTGAGCCAGCAAACAGCAGGCAGGGGAGGGTGTCATTTTAGAAACCCTCTGGGTGGATTGGCTTTGTTAGCAACTGATCTCTGCAAGGAGACCCAGACCAGGCAAACGTCTCTGAGAGTCAGGCACAGAGAGGCCTGGTGTAATAACTAGCTCCTGGCTGCGCCTCTCTCTCGTCTTGTGTAGCACGGTGGGTCCTGGGTTTTTGTCTCCGAATTCTATTGCCATTAACATGGCCATCTATTCCCTGGTACGTGAATACACGCGCACACATGCATGCTGTAAACCAGCCTTGTTTTCCTTTGAAATGCATTTCAGTGCTGAGTGGTCATAAAAGCGTCTTGCTTCTCTCTCTCTCTAGCCCGGAGTCTGGGCTCTCCCTGAGTTACCGTAACTGTCCCTCTTCGGAGGTGAGAAGGAAAGGCAACTCCGGCCGGCTGTCTGTTCAGTCTCAGGCTTCTTCATCCCTCCTCCACCCGGTGTCCTCAGCCCCGGTGACAGAGAGCAGCTTCCTTCCTTGTGCATTCAGTGCTGGGCTTCTCCAGGGGTGAGTGGCACGGTGAGTACCTTCTGCTGCTGCTGCTTCTCTGCAGCCTGCTTTGTCTCGCCCCATTCCCTCTTGCCCTCTGCCCAAATCAGTGGTCCCTGGGAGGCTGTGGCAGCCCCAGCCAGGCCAGCTGAGGTGCCACTGAGATACTGGAGGAAGTCCTGAGCAGTGCCCCAGCCATGCAGCTCTGCTTGTTGGCTGTCAGCCTATTTCTGAGTCAGCTGGAGCTCCTGTTCCCCCAAAACACTAGCAAAGTTGGCATCGGTTGCATCCCGGGGGCCTGAGCTTCCATCGCCCTGCCCCATGTGCAGTCATCTACCCTGCTGCAAAGGGGCGGTTCAGTGCCACCAGTCTGATGTGGTACCACTCCCTTTGCACGGGTGCTGCCCGCACAGGACGCTGGAGAATCTGGGCCCTTCGCGGCAGAGAAGCCACAGGCAGAGCCTGAGCTCCCGCCGCACCTAGCTGTGGTCTTCCCAGCGCCGGGGGAAGCACGTTGTCGGTGAAGCTTATCCTACCCCTGTCCAAGCGGCCCCTGCTGTGCGGAGGGAGAGTGTCCAGCTCTAGAGCGGCCGATGCAGCGTCCTTCCCCAGCACCAGGTCGTTACAAACACCACAGGCAGCTGAGCAATAGCCCCCCTGCTTCCAAGCAGACATGAGCTACGGGGGCTGTTATCTGGTCCATCATATTTATGTTATAGTAGCACCGAGAGGCCCCCACTGAGCCTATGCCGCATCGTGCTAAGTGCTGTACAGACACCTAGGAAGAGACAGCCCCTGCTCCTCCGAGCTTACAGCCTAGACAGACAAAGCAGAATTTTTACCCCCATTTTACAGGTGGGGAGCTCAGGCCCAGAGAAACTAAGGGCCCGAGTTTTAAAGATATCTAGGCACCTAAAGATGCAGGTCGGGCCCAAGCAGGGATTTCAAAAGGGCTTTGAAATCAATGGGAGTTAGATGCCTAACCTGCGTAGGCGCATTGAAAATCCTACGAGGCACCAGTCTGCATCTTTAGGCACCCACATACCTCTGTAGATGTGCCCAAGGTCACACAGGGAATCTGTGCCAGAGCAAGGAAGCCTGAGCCCCCAGCTAGTGCACTAACCACTAGGTCTTGCTATCTTCCTTTTTGCCTCTGTGGCACAGGGTGACTAAGGCCTGAGCTGCCATAAACTTTGCCCTACAATGGATCTCTGGCCAGGCCCCCCCTGAAGTTAATGGGGGTTTTGCCATTGCGATGCAGGCTGAGTACATTCCTGGTTCGTTCTCTCCCTGCTCCTTCTGTTCTCCTCTGCGTTGTTTTCTTCAGGAAGGAAAGCAGGAGGAGCTGTTAATTGGATGTGCTATCCTCCTTAGCATCTGCACATTACGTGCGCGAGTTTCCCCACTGCGGTACAGTGCCCCAGTCAGCACCAATTTGCTGTGTGCTGGCTGCCGGGTGCAATCTTTATGGCAACATGATTCATCTGCAAGTGAGAAGGAGGGAGGGAGAGAGAGAAGCAGCAGCGCAGGAGAGGAAGAGGAGGAAGTGAGGGCGGCCAGGGGAATTGTGTGACTACATCCCTGCCTGCTACACTCAACAATAGCCCCTTGGCCAGAAGGAAGGAGTGAAGAAACAAAAGAGTGCGGAAACACCGAGAGGGAGAAGGGAAATGTACCAGGAGAGATGGGAAGGAACCAGGAGACAGAGAGTCAAGCTACGTCTACACTGCAGGTCATGTATAGCTACACGCTGCAGGGGAAAGCTGGCTGTGTCCACACTGTGGTGTGTAGCTACCCGTGTCAGTGAAAGGCTCTGGTGAGGAGAGGCAGCGGGGAAAGGCTCCAGTAGCCAGGAGGCAGCAGGACCCTACTAAATGGATGGGGAGGCATGGCTCGGGTGAGTAATGAGCCATATAGGGTATATACCTGGGTACATATCCACAGGCTTCAGGCATGTCGTTACTCACCTAAGCCGTGCCTCGCCACCAACACGGCTATTTATACCCAGGCTGGGGGGCTACCTGTCTACACACCACTGAAAGAAGTGTGCTGTGTAGGTGTATCTTCAGAGAGACATGGACAGATACTGCAATAGCATCCCATATGAATTAGCCACAAGCAGCCCTAGCTGAGGTATCTGATCTGAGTCTTCATTGCCTTCAGCGAGAATAGACCCGGCTTTCCTACAGCAAGGGTCATCAGAGGAGACTGGTAGGAACCGGCACCAGGACCCAGACCAGGCCACAGCTCATACAAGTCAGAGATGGGAGGAAATGACTATATGATTATTATAATGATTTGTTCTGGGGCAGCACCTAGGAGCCCCAGTCATGGTCCATGATCCCATGGAATGAGGTCCTGTACAAACGCAGAACAAACCCATACCCAGTTCTCTGACCCACTTATGTGCGTGTCCCTAGCAATGGAGTCCTCTCCACCCCACCCCAGAAGACCAAACCACGTTCTCATAGATGTTCCTAGTCTTTCTCTTCTAAGATCTAGCCTCATTTTCCCTTCTCTTCATTCCATCCTGCGAGTCCTAGTGACTCTCCCTTTAATCCTAAACTTCTTCCCTTCCCACCGTTGACCCGTTTCCTATAGATGGTTATGTTTCTCCATTAGCCAAGCTCTACGTATTGAGTCAAATCCATGTCTGCTGTAAGCCCATTAGAGCTGCACCAGAGATGAATTTGGCTCTTTTAGCTTCACAGGGACAGGGACAGATCCTTGGCTGGTGTGAATCAGCAAAACTCCACTTTAACAGAGCTACTACACCGATTTACGTCAGCTGAGGACCTGGCCCTTCATCTCTGCTCATCACGATTCCCCACCACCACCACCCACTCATTGGTTGCTCTTCTCTGAACTCACTTTCATCCTGGCTGGTATTGCAGCTTGATAACTGAACACAACATTACAGGGGGTCTCATCAGAGACATATACCAAGGAGCTCCTTCGGTACCTTCTGTCCCCTGGCATGATGCCCCTGCACATGCAGCCCACAAGGAGTCCATGTTGCATTACAAGATCATGTCTACTACACCGTCCACTATCACCCTTATGTCTCCTTCAGCCTCTCCACTTACAGGCTTCTCCCTCCTTTTTCGTCTCCTTTCTGTGTTTGTTCAGCGCCCGGCACAATGGGACCCTGATCCTGACCGGGGCCCTCGGGCTCTACTGCTTCCGTTTATCGCCCCACGTGGACTAGTTCTTGCGTTTTCCACGTTGAACCTCACCATATTTCCTGCCTTTATTTCTCTATTCTCTATCCTGTCCTCCTTGGGGCATGTATCTTCTCCCAGAGCTGCATCCCAGGGCCCGATGCTGCAGTTGCTATTGCCATTGTGCGTACTACGGTAGCATCTAGAGGTCCCAGCCGAGATCAGGGCTCCATTGTGTTAGGTTCTGTACATACACATAGTGAGAGACTGAAGAATTTACCATCTAAAGAGACAAGAAAAGTTGTCACCCCCAATTTACGGATGGGGAGCTGAGGCTCAGAGAGATTGCCCAGGGCTGTAATGGGAGGCTGTAGCAGATCTGGGATCTGTGGGAAGGTTTGGTGTCAGAAAGAGGGCCGCATATTGAAGCGGGAGTCTATAAGGAGCCTGGCCTTCTAGGAGAGGGAGCAGCGCTTGTCTCCGGGTGGCCGTGAGAGATGGCAGGTCTGCAAGGCTTCTCCGTTTCCGAGCTCTATGAATTATTCATCCGCAGCCGACGCAGAGGATCAAGCAGAGCTGCCTTGATTCAAACCGATGGCCTATGTTTCTGTGGCGGCTGCGACTTGGCAGGCTGCGTTGTCTGCCAGGGCAGCCTGGAGGGGAACGCGGCCCGAGCACCGTCAAGTCGTGCCGGGGCAGACATCGCTCGAGGGGCGCTGGCGTTCCCGCTGCCGCAGCGCTCGCTGCCAGTGCGGGGCTCTGCCCAAGCCAGGTGGGAGCACGACCCGCTTGTCTGGGGGAGCTCCTGTGTGTGTGTGTGTGTGTGTGTTTTGGGGGGATGTGTGTTGGCAGAAACGCTCCAATGAGCCCCGTGCTTAGCCAGGCACTGTAGCACCCAGCTTGCCATGGGCAGTGCATGCGTACCACAGCTCACATGCTTGGATACAGCCCCTCCCTCCCCCTCAGAGACCTCAAGGGGCAGCTCCCCAGCACAAGGAAGCTGGGGCATTTGTGTGAGCAGGCCTGGCACACTTCACTCCCAAGAGAGCCGCTCCGCGCAGACATGTCACTGCAGTGCTCTGCGTGCAATGCATCCCTTCGCCGGTGCAAAGCCTGGTGTGGGAATGGAGGGAGGGAAAAGATGGATTGCTCCCTCTCCCCCCCGCCCTCCCGGGATCCTGTGGCGGCCGGGGCCTGCCTGAGCCCTGACCTGGTGTGTACGCGAATGTGTAGCGTGGGCACACCAGCTTCCTCTCCTTGTGCAATTGCATTCAGCTGCCCCAGGACCCTGCAGCAACCAGGGTAGAGCAGAGATGCCTGATTCGCCGGTCATATCCCTTCCCACCCGGATAGCTCCCTCCATCCCACACGCAGCCTGGAATGCCCCCTGCAACTGGAGGTTCTTTGCTGGGGGTGTTTCCCTGTGGACAGGTTGTTTGTCTGCTCTATCCCGGTGTCCCATGGCCAGAAGCACAACCATGGCCACAAGGGGATGTGACAGCTATTGCTTGTCCCCCTCTGAGCTTGCATTGCCCGTACAGCGCTTTGCATCCCCACACCACAGCTGCTGCCGGCGTTTTACAAGTGCTGGCTGCAATGCCTGGGATGGGATCGTCAACTCTAAAGAAACTGCCCCTTCTGCAAAGTGGTTTCACCTAGCTGTCCTGACTCCCTCTCACCAGGCAGCACCTGGCATGTGGAAATCAGCCCTGCTCTCAGAAACAGCAGTGGGCACTGCAGGAGATGGTGCGTCGGGGTTCCCCCACAATGGACTGGAGCTGGTGCCAGGGTGGAAGCCAGCATTTCATGCCACTGCTGTCCCTGGGGAGGGCCTGATCCTGTGAGGTGCTGCATGGCCTCAACTCCCACTGAAGTGCAAAGGAGGCAGGCAAGCTGGGCCCTCCTGCTGTCCCTGGACCATCCTCACTGAGAACGACAAAGCCCAGTGCTCACAGTCAACTCTGAACTCTCCCCTTTGTGGGACTCCCTTCTCCCAGTGTCTGGGGAAGGAGCAGACACGGCCTCCAGTACTGGCCACCCCGTCCCAGCCAGGCATCGGGGAGCAACAGAGACCCTCTGAAGGGAACTGGAGCAGAGGAAAGCAAGCGGAGAGGAGTGGGAGTAGCCTCTGGCTCTGTCGCTAGGGAAATCCACCTTGAACTGCCAGAGAGAGCAGCTGTGAATGATACAGACAAGGAGCAAGCCCATGCACTGCCCAGGGTGGGACTGACTGCAAGCCCCACGCTCCCTGGGCCAGAAAAGGAGCTGGAGTAAGTGTTGCCAGTTCAGGGTGCTTGGGCCCTAGAAGTCCTGTTGCCGAGCTCTGAGGGGAGCCAGTCCAGCCCTGCTCTGTAGAGGGGAAGGCTCTCCAATTACTTTGCAAATGGTTGCCTAGCGAGGTCGGGGAACAGGGAAGGATCCTTATTTCCATTTTACAAAGCGGGAAACTGAAGGTTGCAGAGCTAGAAACAGGTCTCAGGATCCTGACTAACAGGCGCCTGCTCTCACCACTTCCCCTCCTCGAAACAGGAAGAGACCCCAGTTATCCTGGTGTCTGTTCCTTACACAAGCCACCAGAGCCAGGAAAAGAACCCAGGAGTCCGGACCATAACCAGCCCCATACCCTAACCTCTCGGCACAAGTTTCAACCAGACCATATCAAAATTCACGAACACAAAGGCGGTGGTGACCAGTGACCATGTCCAGCTGTCAGCGACACCAGGGCACACCTGGAGTGATTGCACGGACGACAAGGGAGTTAGTGGGGGTTCACACTGGTGTATGTGGGAGCAGGATCTGCTCCCGGTCTCTCATGGGGGAGCTGCAATTTTTCTCTCCCTGTTGGCTCTTCCCGCGCTGCCAATTCTTTAATCGAATCATCAGTTTAGGGAATTGGGGCAGAATTTCTGTGTGAGATTAGCGTCCCCGCAGCTCATAGTAGCAGAGTCCTGTCTGCACCCCAGCCACTCTGCATCAGGCCCCTTTATGACCCCACTCAGCCAGGCCAGGAGGAGGGGGTATGGCCCCAGGGCAGACCCCTCAGGGCCATGTATTAGAGAGGCAAAGCTCACGCCAGCGTTGGAGGGGGACTTTGTGCTGGAAAGAGTTCACTGGGGGTTGAGGGGATTGGGATGGGGGGGCTGTACAGACCTCAGTGCCATGGTGCCCCCCAAGCCCCAGTCCCCTCTGGGCCTACAGATCCACTCTCAACCAGCCCTGGGGGAAAGCAGGTGTTAGTGTATTGGGCCTGTGAGTGCTTGTGATACTGCCCAGCTCTATGCAACCCTTTATGGGGCAGAGATTCAGCCAGGCTGCTCACCCAAGTCTTCTCCAAACCTTTGGGGCCAGGTTGCCTCCAAGGTTCGCGGGGCCCTACATGAAATAACCAGTGCAGAGGCTCATCCAGTCCTTCCCTGCTTATCCAGCGCCAGCCACTCTGCACACCTTGCGCCCTGCCCCCTGCCTGCCACCCCCTCCGACTCCACGACATGGGTTCCCCCAGCCTCCAAACGGACCAGGAAGACGGGAGAGGGCGCTTAGCCTTGATTTGCCTAGCCGGGTAGTCTCTGGGGAGGCCAACTGACTGGGACAGAAGGCGGGAAGTCGGGTTTTCCTGCCTGGCTCCAGAAGCTGGGGCCCAGGAATGCCTGGGCCTCCCTGCTATACTGCTGCAAGGAGGCAGCAGGGCAGGGGTGACTCCCCCACCTTGTCTTAGGGTGAGAGAGAAGCTCATTACAAAAACCCCTGCAGTGGCCCAGCATGGCCCTTGAGGCTCCAAGGAGGAACCAACCTCTGGAAGAATGAGTCTGTCTCACCCGTGGGCCGTGTACCCCATAGGGGAATGAGGAAAGAAAGGAGAAGAGGGCTGCACGGATGGAGGATGGTTATTGCTTGGGGTCCTGGGTTGGAAGCAGAAACGCAGCCACCGTGCACGTGAGGGTGGATGATTTTTAATGCCTTGGGGAGGGGGGCAGGGCAGAGCTGTTGCTTATGGGGACTGGCAGGTTTCTAAGCTCTTCAAGCCTTTTAATCCTCTGCTTGATCACTAGTTAAATGCACCCACTGGGTTTGAGATCATAGTGTGTTCGCTACGAGGTCTGGGGCCAGCTTGTTTGCTAGTGGGGCTGTGACTGAAGCACGTTTGCTGTTGGGTTTGTGATCACAGCATGTTTGTTACTGGTTTGCCATCAGGGTCTGTGAGGACCATGCGTTATGTGATTTAGCATTCGCTGCTGGGTCATTACTGAGCCTGTGATTTACCCTGTCTTCCTTAACGGGTTACCATCAGCACTGTGATTATAATGTGTCGCTGTTGAGACATAGCTGCAGTCCAGGCTTGGGGTGTGTGTGTGTGTCTGTGTGTGTGTGCAAATGTCAGCTTGCCAGCTCTATCGCTGAAGAGAGGGAGTGCGGTTTAGCTGGAAGGATCCTGGTGCTGTGTCTTCTACATGTGAGCGGGTGGCTGAGACTCAGGGATGGAGGGCATTCAGCAGCGTCAGCGAGAGGCTTTAACAGCAAACGAATGGGGCAGGGGACTGATTGAAAGAGGCAGCCCTCTGCCTACGTCTCTCTCCTGCCTGCGGGCACAGCTGTGCTCCCGGGGGGGATGTTCGCAAGGCTGGCACCACCCAGGTGACGATGTGCCCTGCCCGCAGAGCCCTTGTGTTGTCTGTATCACACACGGAATGACTCGCCCCTGTGGGGGGGGATGAGCCGGGAGCTCCCCGGGGGGATGAGCCGGGAGCTCCCGGGGGCGGGTTGTGCTAACTGTGCCGGAGAGCAGAGACTCCCCATCTTGGTTAGCAGAGAACCAGCCTTGGGGGTGCCTGGGGCGATGCCTGCTTGAGATCCCTGTGGCTGCTGCAGAGGGCGTGGGAATTCTGGGTCCTCTCCAGTTTCTGGCGGAAGAAGCACTTGGTGTGACGGGTCCCCAGCAGTCTACGGGCAATCCTGCTGCGGTGGGACGAGTTCATGTTATGGGGGCGGGATCCACACTGGAAAATGGGGTTCCTCCCAGCTCAGGAGGTTGGCAGGCCAGGGATGAGGTACCCAGAGCTAGTGGGGAAAGGGAAGGGCACGAGGAGGTGTTTGGGGTATTAACAGCCCACACACAGATCCCTGGGTGAAGGCTACTGCCCCCCATCGATTAACTACGGGCCCAACAGCTCTTCCAGCTCCATTTTCTGTGTAGCAGGCTGGATGGGATGGGCCAGAACCAGGGATAAATAAACCCCCGGGAGGCAAATGGTGGGGCATCTTCCCTAGTTTACAGGTGCCACCTCTCTGCCTGTCTTGGGTGTCTGAAGGAACAATCAGATCTTGCTTCTGATGCTCTCACAGCATCCTCAGCTGAGATTGGCAGAAACCGCCAGCCAATTCTGCTGAGACTTCCACTCCCAAATCAGGTTTCAGAGTAGCAGCCGTGTTAGTCTGTGTTTGCAAAAAGAAAAGGAATACTAACCGCTATTAACCTTCTGGCACACGCTGGGCTGAAGGGGCTGCAGAGCCTCCCAAGGGCAAAGTGAAGACCCTCCTCCTGCAGCACGCTCTGCCAGCCAGAACAGTGCATAAGAGACTGTGCCATGGGGCTTCCCCCCCGCCCCGCCCCAATGGAGGGGGAACGCATGCAGAGCAGGGGGAAGAGTGCAGATCAAGCCTATGCTACTGGGCCCAGCTTCCTGGCTGGAAGGCACTAGCCTGAGTGGAATGGGGTAGCACCAGCCTCCGACTGGCTCATAGGAAAAGTCTCAACGCAGCCTCCTGCAAGGAAAGTACTTTGCCCCTGCTGTGCAGGGAGGAGCCATGAGCCTGGCTGAAGGGGGCAGCAGCCTGTTCCTGCAGATTGAGGCAGAGCATGGGGCCAAGCTTTCTGCCTGGGGAGAAGGCACCACAGGCACAGACACCCTTCAACCTGCGTATGGGGGTTCTAATGCAATGGGATCTGGACCTGAGCCCTTCCCCACTCCAGTCCTCATGCTTCAGGGCACATGAGGATCACTGACAAGGGTCAGGAAGAAACTCCCACCCTCTCCAGGCACTCTGGGGAGCTTATGCTTTTCTCCGGCACTGTCCGGGAGGTAAGAACAGATGGATAGTTCTTGAGTTCCTGCTAGAGATGGGCTCAGCCCACAAACTCTGCAGCTATCACCGAGCAAGGGAGGATAGATGTGCACAGATCACAGTCAGTGCTGCAGGGCGAGATGGGCAGCAACAGCCCAGCAGCGGGGCACTGACCCCAACTGCTCCCATCAAATCACAAGCAATTACAAGTAACCCAACATTCAGTGTTGGGATTATTACTATTATTTATTATGTCCAGTAGCGCCCCGGAGCCCCAGTCACAGCCCAGAACCCCACTGTGCTAGGCGCTGTCCAAACACAGAACAAAAAGACGTCCCCACAGAGCTTACAATCTAAATATAAAACAAGAGACGACAAATAGACATGGGATTTAGCTCAGGCCCATCTCTAGTTCTACCTGATTATGTGACTATTAAATTGGGAAGGGCAGAATGGGAAGCAGTAACTTGTGACCCAAGAGTAGGAACACGGAGGAACGTCTGACCCTTGTAATGGGGGAGCAAGCACGGGAGAGTGAGTGTGACAGTGGTTCCCCAGCTAAGTAGTGGTTAGGACCACTGTCAGGAATCAACACCTGCAGCACAGCCAGTCGCTAACGAACACAGCTGGCCAGTACTAGGCTGTCTGATTGGCTAAACCACCTGATTGGTTGGAAGAGTCAACAGACCATCTCTTAAGCACTAGCCCAGCAGCAGTGCCCTAGTTGCTTAAAGCATCTAGCTGCTCATGCCTACGATAGCTCCTAGACATGCCAGTTCAGCCTTGCTTCGCTCCAGGTAACATAGTCCTGACCCTTGGCTCTGATTCCTGACTTTGGCTCTGGCATCTGACTCTGGTTAAGACCCTTGACTCTAATGCAGGACTTCTGACTCTAAACCTTAGGCATGACTGCCTATGTCCCAGTCACTGACACCCCCTGTAACAAACTGCTTTATAAACCACAACTACACATGGACATGGGAATAGAACCTGGTCCTTCTGCTCCAAAAACACAAGCCTGTACCATCTGAGATCTCTTAGATTGTACCATGTGGTCCACCCAGTCACTAGATACCAACATCATGCATTTATATACACAACTAGTGCATTACAGTCCCCTGTGCCAGTACCCTACTTTCCCTTCCCATCACCCCAGCCCCCCCTTGTTTGGTCCTCACAATATTTAATCCTGCGGATCACTAGCAAGACCTCCACACAGTCATGATATATGGAGTAGCAGATCTCCTTAAATAGATGGTGTTTATTAGAGAAAACTGCAACAGACATGAACAGGCTTCCACACAGCTTAAGCTCCAGCTCAGTCTGTGTTGTTTACTAGAATCTGCATTCCACGGGGCGCTCTAGCCAGAACATGGTGACCTCTAGTGGCTTCCATATATAATTGCACATAAACACATAACAGAGACCACAGAGAACCTCTGCTAATGAGGCTTCCTTGTTGAAAACTCAAATAAACCCTTTAGTTTTACCCACTGGTTAAACTCAAAACATCACACAGACAAATTGTGGTGATGACCCCAGTGCCTGCGACTTGGCTATATGGGATCCAAATACTTCATTTGTTAGTTAAATATATGAACTCAAGAAGAAATGCTAATTTGCTCCATGCTGTTGCCTTTTAGTTACTTGGTGGTTCCCAGCAGGATCCTCATTAAGAGCTTTAGAAATTAGAAACAAACAACTGTCTTAAGGAACAAGTGAAAAATGGTCCTTGCCAGATAGTTTGTCTTGGATTTAGGCTTTGTAAAATGATACCATTTTGTTGGGCTTTAATATTACATAGAAACATTTGAATTACTTTAACTGAAAACTGGGTGTACGTATACGTATGTACACTACGGCATTGGGTTAGCCTACAAGCAGCAGAGAGGAAGGATGAGCTTTGTGGTTAAAACACTGGGTTAGGACTCAGTAGATCTAGGTTCAATTCCTAGCTCTGCCACAGCCTCCGTGAGCAAGTTATTTGGGGCTGGACTTTCAAAAGAGTGGAGTATGCCAGGTGCTAAGCAAGTGGAAATCTGGCCCTAAATCTTTGTGCCTGTTCCCCATCTTTAAAATGGGGCTAATATTTCCTTTCTCCCACCCTCTGTTTTGTCCACTTAGACTGGAAACTCTTCAATCAGGGACTGTCTCACGATGTGTATGTACAGAACCTAGCGAGATGAGGTCCTGATATCATTTGTGTGGCCTCTAGATGCTACTGTAATATAAACAATACAGAAAGAAAGTGAAGTTGACTAGAAACAAAGGCGAAACTGATCAGCTGAGTTTAATGGTTCAACTGAGTGGGGCGCAGAAAACAGGCAAACAGCACAACTGGTTAAAAAGTCCATTGGCCTCTTTGAACACTCAAAGGGGTTCTTGGTAACACAGGGCAGGGTGAAAGTCACTACGGCACTCTGGAAAACTGTACCGGTAGCTCTAAACGTGATTTTTATCCTGTTTAAATACAGGCTGTCTCAGAAAGAAACCAGCAGGCGTATTCATGAATAAAACCCACTTCCAACTCATGTTGTACAGGTGCAAACATACAACATGGGTTAACCTCCACCGTGTGGGCACGCACTCCTGTGTTTCTTGTCGCTCTGTCAACAGATGGAAAGGCATCCGTGGGTGAGATAATGATACTAACAAGCGTGGTGGCAGGGTTTGTAGGCACCCAGAAGATGCTCAACAGTGAAGGATTTTGACTAGGGATAGGCTGATTCACATTAAAGTAGCAGCAGCTCCGTTCTCCATCTAAAATTCAAACTGACTCACCTAAGGGTGGGAAAGGTTGGGTCAGTCCTTGCTATTTCCCCTGCTCCCTGCTGCTGCACTTCCTGGTTCTTGTGGGACTTCTTGACGCAGTGTTGCAGACCCTGGAGATTCCCATCAAACACCTGGGTCCAATCACCCCGTCAAGTCGGGGGGCGGAGGGGAGGCACAAATGCAGAGGTCTGGGCTGGAATCTGCCGTGACTGTGGCACAGAGAGGCAATGCCAACCCTGAGAAGGGGATAAGCTTTTGTGAGCTACAGCTGAGCTGTAGCTCGTGAAAGCTCATATTCAAATAAATTGGTTCGTCTCTAAGGTGCCACAAGTCCTCCTTTTCTTTTTGCAAATACAGACTAACATGGCTGCTACTCTGAAACCTGAGAAGGGGAGTCACTGGCAACCAGTGCAGAGGCCTCTGCTGGGAGCAGAGCTTGTAGCCATCCGCCCTGGGCTTATGGTCTAGGGAGCACCGAGTCATGCCAGAGTTGGCCGTCCAGCATTCCTAGACGTTAGGCTGTGCCCATGGCCCTGCTGTACACCCATCTCTTGGCTTGCTGTCCAGGACTCCTCTGGGTTCTGGGATTCCTGCTGGGCTTTCCCCTCATCACTGTTCCACTGGCTACTGGAACCCTAGCTCCAGCTCTTAGCACCCTTCCCTTGGGAGAAGTATCACTATGGTTCACAGCTGCTTTACTCTGAGTGACCTGCCTGGTAAAACAGGTAAGCTGGAATTATAGCCCTGTTCCCTTCCTCACTTCCCATGGCTACCCTGTCTGTTTGGCTCCCCACATACTGGTGCTGTGTATCAGGTGACCTGGAGCCCAAGCCCATTGAGGGCCGTGGACTCTGGATCAGGAACAGTTAGGGGCTCATCTAAACCCAAAAGAGGTTTGCTCAGCACTGGCTTTGGCCCTCCATTTTCATATTTCAGTGTGGGACTCTTCAGTCTTACGGCATTATCCACAGCCTAATGAAAGCAATGGGCTGTGATGCAGGTCCTTTAGGAGCAAGGAGATGCACTGCCCGTTCTAGTCTCCCCAAAGACACTCGTGGTGAGAGACTGCCCACGCCAGCATCTCTGCCTTTCTGAGAACTCCCTGCCTGGGCTCACGAAGCCAGGGAAGAGCTATGTGTCAGCGGTTCCATCATGCTGGCTGACAGCTGGCAAATGAGCTAAATGGCCCTATGTGTAGTGACTTCCACAAGACGAAACCTAAATCTGAGCAGTGAAATGGCACGAGCAATGGGAGGGGGGGAGAGAGCCCAACAGGGCAGCGGAGAATAAAACAGGGAAAGAGGAAGATGGAGGCTGGGAGTTAAAGGATAAATCTCCCCCACCTCTGGCCATCTGCTTCTAGTGCTCAGAGCCTGCTCTGAAGCTGCCAGGCTGAGCAGAGAGCCATGGGCTTCAATGTGGGGTAGAAACAGCTCACAGTACCCTGTGCACGGAGTCAGTAGTGAGCCCCCTGCCCCAGCATGATGCTGTGCTGCTCGGAGTTCATTCTGAACCCAGGGCTCCACAAGGTCCTAGAGGATGCTGAACTGCTGGAGGTGTCTCAAAAACAAATCCTGGCCCCTTGTCTCTATGCCATTTTCAAGAGCAGGGTTAACCTGGCATCCTGGTCCCCTTCAATGATCTACATTCTCCCTCCAGTTTCAAATGGGCAGATCATTCTTGGCCCCTCCCTATGCACTGTTGTGTGGTGTTGCTGTGTCCTGTTAAACAGCTGCTGTGCCCCACCCCAGAGGTGGGTGACAGATTCCTACATGTATGGTCATTCCTGCAGCTGATCGTCTCTAAGTCTATGGGAATTCTGTGCGTACAACAATTTCAGGATTGGGATTGCGGTGGCCCAGGTCCCTGGGGATCCTTCTGGGGAAGGGTGCTCTATGAATACAAAGGGGTTTATAACAAGCTGGCTGAGTCATCCTATCCTTTTAGCAGGCATTGATCGTGTTGGGAAAAGATTTAGTGGGTCGGCTGACACAGAGGCAGGTGGCTCTATATGCCACTTGTATATAAGGCAGATAGAAGAGGGTCTCTGAGAGAGGGGACCTAGGATGTGGGCTGAGTAACCTCAAGAGAGAAGCAACCAAGCCTGGGTGAAGGTCTGAGCAGAGCTTTTCCGTCTAACTGCTAATTAAGCCAAAGCCTAGGAAGGAGGTGAGTTTGGACGCTATGTACCATGAAGGATTTGCTTTGGAGCAGGTTGGGAAAGGGACCTGCTCACAGTTGTATCCTTGGGACCCAACCTGCTCCTTTTGGAGTTAATGGAAAAACTTCCCCTACCTTCAATAAAGGCAGGATTTGGCCCTGTTATTACTATACGTGCACACTAGTGAAAACTGTCCCAATGTTAGGGGCAGGGTGGGGGAGAAGCAGGGTGTGGAAATCCACTTAGGTACCATGCATTTCTCTGAAGAGAGTTCACATAGTGAGAATATATAGGGCCAGATTCTGGGGTGGTGCAAATCACCATCGTTCCACAGAAGTCAATGGAGCTAGGCTGACTTACACCATGTGTCCCTTGGAAGCTATGCAGATGTCAGCAAAGAGCAATGAAAACAAGCCTGATTTACAAGGCACTGAATGTGGGAGACTTGGCAAAGGTTGGGCTTTGTTCTCCAGGCCAGGGCTCTCGGTTTGATTAGCTAAATGAAAAACCTAGAGGGAGGGGGGGCAGAGTTATAACCACTGGAGTGATCAGCATGGACTGGCAAGGAAGGGGCTTGAGGTGCAGCTTTTCTGTTAATGGGATTAATTCACAAGCATCCCCAGAGCATCCCTTCTCCCCTAACACCCTAAGTGAATTTCAATGGCCAGACTGCGGCTGGTTTCTTTGGTGTGGTTTTCCTTTTTATGCCGGTGAAAGCCTGGAGGGTCGGATTCTCCCATCACAGAACCAGGTACGGCATGGGCAGCATCAGGGCACGCTTCCCCAGTGCGGCCTTGCCAATGCACTTTGACTTGAAAGGGATCACCAGGGGCAATCTGCTGAAACTGCTGACAAAGAGGCTAATTAAAGTTAAATGAACCCACGGCAGTCTGATGGGACCCACTAGTATTGCACCAAGGAGCATGTCTTCATCATGGGAACTTCATTGTGTCCCTATCCCAGGTGATCACTTTCATGATGGCAGGGTTTGTGAGGCACAGAGAATTCCCTAAGCTATAGCACTCTCTAAAGAGATTTCCAGCTGTTTCCATGAGATCCATGTACCCTAGTTCCAGGTGCGAGGATTGTGACATTAAATCTCGTGTTTGTGCATTCACATACACCCACCCCACACTCTGCATCACTGGAAGCAATGCCACAAACTCAGCATGGTAACAACAAGAATTTTCTTAAACTCCTGGAGGCTACAAAACATTTTTACTTTTTGCACACTCTAAAAGAAGATCCATCTTCTCCTTGCTCTCCCCGGGGTTAAGCATTATTGTTGAGAACACAGGAGACCTACCACCGCTTTCTTCCAGGGACCTCAGAGCTCTTTGCAATCTTTCCATAAATGTGCATGGCACTTCACAGATCAAAGAAAGACAAGGCCTCTGTCCAGAGGAACTTACAGTCTAAGTGATGATGAGATGCACCAGAGATGTGCACAGACACTCGGGGTGAGGGCTGCAGAGAAATGAAGTAGTATTGCCAAACCCAAACATGAGTCAGGCCCCCCAAAAATGAGACCAACTTAAAAATCACAAGATTTAGGAAAACAAATATGTGGTTTCTGGTTATTTGTCTTCTGGTTTCTGAGACTTTAAGGGTCATGTTTTCAAGCTTTTCTCAGCAACCAGGAGGGCTAAACACTTACTTTTCATTGTAAAATAAGCTAAGAGTTTCAAGAAATCATATGACTCCAGCAGCTGGGGGTTTTAAATCAATCACCAAATACCGTGAAACTTGTGATAAAATTGAGAGTTGGCAACACTGTGGTGGTTCTGGATGTATAATAGTAATACCTAGCTCTTGTACTGCACTTTTTTCGTTAGTAAATCTCAAAGCACTTTACAAAGTATCAGTTTCCCCGTTTTCCAGATAGGGAAACTGAGGCACGGGGATGGGACTTGCTCAAGGTCACCCAGCAGGTTAGTGGCAGACCAAGGGATAGAGCGCAGGTCTCCTGAGGCCCTGTCCAATGCTTTATCCACTAGGCCACATTATCACAGCTTGGAGATTCTCTTTTTACCTTCCTTCATGCACACAGACTCAGAGGGTTTGGTGTCCCCACCAGGAAAGTGTGCCTGACTCTGCTCTCGCTGCCCCCCAGTGCAGACCTGTGGCCTCACTCCTCATTTACACCAGCGTAAGGGTGAGGGGAATCAGGCCCACTATTTCAAAGAGAGATTGGAGGCACAGCAGATCAAGTCAGGAAGGGGAGGTGGGTGCCCAGGAGCAGGGGGACAGGTGGAAGATGGTGCTGAGGTGGGTGGAAGGAGAATACTGCGGGGTGGTTAATTTAGCTGCTTTTCTGTGGAGTGAAAGGATCGAATGGGGAGTCGAAGGAGACGAGGTCAGGGAGTGAGAAGGGGATGCATTCTGTTGGGCGTTGCAGGTTAGGACAAGGGCCATGGTGAGGGGAAAGCAGCGTAAGGATTTGAGATGGGGCTGGAAGTTGTCAGAACTGCCTTCCAGATGGGCTGGGGTTGGGAAAGCCAGGGCAGGCAGGAGGCTGCAGTAGTGGAGATGAAAGACAGATCAGGGCTTGGACTAGGGTTTTGTTTGACAAAGCCTGGGCAGGACGGGATTTTGTGTAGGAATCTGGTGCTGATGGTGTTAGTGTGGGAGGGAAAGGGGGGGAAAGGTGAAGAGTGCTGTGAGTCTGAAGGAGCAGGGATGATAGTAGCTTTGCTAGTAGAGATGGGGAAGGAGGGGCAGGTTTAGGGGCCAGGGTTCGGTTAATCCTCACAAACCCCTGTGACAGAGGGAAGTATCTCTGTTTTATAGATGGGGAAACTGAGGCACCGAGCAGTGACATGACTGGCCCGTGGTCACACAGCGAGTCCGTGGCAGGGCGAGAAGCAGCTTGAGAGGATCCCAGCTTGCTCTCACTACCCTTCCAGACCCGTGAATTGGAGCCCGGAGACCCTCCTCTGTAAGCACCTGGCCTATTCCCTCCTCTCTAGGATGCCGCAGTCAGGACAGGCCCCCCGTTCCGATTAGTCCAAACCAGGGCTCTCCCTTCTCTGTGTGGCGCGGGAATGAACATGGTCACTGTAATGGGGACCTTCCATCTGTTCAGCTTCAGTGCAGCAGGCTGAACACCCAGGGCCTTCTGGGTAACACTGTGTCCTGCCCTCTGGGCTTCACACCAGCTCCGCTTCCCAGATGTGGCCTCTTGCTCCCTGGGCCAGCCTGGCAAGGGCTGGGAAGTGCTGTTGGCAGAGCCAGCCCGCTCTGCCCTGGCAGGGGACCTCACTACTCATTGCAACCCCTGCTGGCTGCTTGAGGGGTGACGACCAGCTCAGAGAGGGCTGCTACCAAACCTTCCTTGGCCAGAGGCTGCTGGCTGGGATGGGTTCAGAGAGGATTAGGGGCATGGTTAAAAGGAAGGCAGGGTGCAGGAAGAGCTGTAAGGGATGAAGGTAACTGCGTGGGGGGGGTGTGGAAATGAAGGAGGGATGTGTCTTCTACAGAAGATAGTGCAGTGAGAGCCTGAGTAGAGAGATCAGTAATGCAGCAAAATATTTATGATTATAATTGGGAATACCAGCCACTGCACCACCCACCCTCAGGGAGAGAAACCAGGAGCCCTCCGAGCATCTTCCTACCAGGTGCCAGACCAGATCCCCCCTCCCCAGGGCTGCAAGCTGCTCCATCTCCTCTTAGGACCCGCTCTCCCCCATCCCTTCCCCGGGAACACGCTTTTGGGAAGCTGAGCGGGGCGGGTGGGGGGGGGGGATCTGACCTTAGCAGGTTTCCTTGCCCACCCCTTCCCCCGCGATGCCTGAACCGCAGCCTGGCCACCGCTCCTGTGATGCAGGTAGAAACTGGCAGGTGGGAACCAGGCGCGGGGCTCCCTCCAGCCGCAGGGAGCGGGAGGGCGACGGAGATGCAGCATCCCTTTTGCAAAACTATCACCCACGCAGGGAGGTCGCTGCAGGCGAAAGCCCAAGCCTTGCCCCCTCCAATCTCCAGTTTGGGAGGGGGGAGGAGGAGAAAGGTGCCCAGCTGCAGCACAGCGGGTCCTGCCTGCACGGGGACAGCTCCCTGCCCCCCCCCAAGTCCCGCCTGCAGCGAGCACCGCAGGGATCTTTGCTCCCCGGCCAGCAGCCCGGCGCGCAGGGGGCTGGGGTGGGGCGGGCGGTGCATTTCCCTGCCGGCGGCCAGGCGCTTACCTGGGGCGTCCCCGTCGGTGCACAGAGCAGCCGCCCCCCGCTGACAGGTGCAAGGCGGGAAGCAAGGCCGGGCGCGAGGCTCCTGCGTCCGCCGGCGGAGCTCGCAATGAAGCAGCCGCGCCAGGACTGCGGGCGAGGCGCGCGCTCCCTGCCGCCTCCCGCAGCCGCCCACCTCCTCCTGCCGCTGGTTTCCATGGCAACTGGGTAATGCTCAGTACCTCCAGCCCCCCCCTCCTCCCCGCCCCCCCCCCCCCGCGGGCACCGGTGCCATCCGCCGTGCGTCCTTGGGCACTGTCACGCGAGCTGCGGAGACCCGCACACTGGCGGGCGTGCACTCGCGTGTGACCCTCCTGCTCACACCCGCCCACGCCTGTGTGAAGTGTACGCTCACATGAGCACGGGCCGGTGCACAGCCCTCATGCGTGCACCGGTGAGCGTGTCTGTATGACCAGGCTCGCCCTGCCCTGCCCTGCCCCCCCCCCCCGCGCCACCTTCACACTCACCTGGGCCTGCGTGTGCAGACACGGGAGTTACAAATGAAACACGCGCTCAGGCAATCACAGCGACAAATGGAGGGGGATGGAATGCGGGGTTCTGACCTGTTTGGGTTCATTGGGCTGCACTAATCAGCTGAATGTTCGAGCCCTGGTAAGGAAGGGATGAATGGCTCGCCGGGTATGGCCAGGCACTCTGCACATTTCCCTTTATGCAGCTCTACCCATGCACCTCCTTGAACATCTGGACAGACGGGGAGCTCTGCCTGTGCACATTATTCATGACCCGTGCTCCCCCCTGACATTCTGGCTGCCCTACTCAACGTCTGTCCTGAGCTGCTGTACCAGTCCTGGGCCCGCACGGCCCTACGAATGCCACCTTAATGCTGACTCTCAGCATCCTCTGCTATTCCAGCCATGGGCCTATTCTGCCCAGAGACTGCCGGCTTTGCCCAGTTATCCCAGAGGGCATCGTAGTTCTTGTGATCTAGCCAAAGGCTCGCGGAGGGCTAGGCTGAGACCCACCAAATGCCTTTCACCTGTGACCGAAGGCATTTTAACAAATGGCTCCATGGAGAAAGCACAGTGAACTGATCCAGTGCCTCGTCTGACCCCTGGTCATCACTTTATTTCATGATCCTCATGGTGCATCAGCATTGCTAAATATATATGCAATCAGCCTTAAAAGGGGGGGAGCTTGGACCTCACACCAGTGAGACAATTTAGAAACCCTGCTGTGTTCCTCAGCATTTTGGGAGCACCCCAACTCTGCCTGACCGTGGCTGTTAGCGTTAAGACCTAGTCAACGGCTTCTACGGTTGGAAGGCGCTGCAACATCAGGTTAGTTTTGTCCCAGACGCTCGTTCTCCAGGGAGAGTGCAGGCATTGCTCGTGCCCTATTTACAGTCAGTGCTGGGAATCCCAAGTGCACATGTGCTAGGCACCAGGCAATAGGGCTGAACAGGCATCTGGGCTCCTTGTTTAATGCTGGTAGGCCAGAACTCTCTTCTCGCCAGAGAGCTCGCTCAGTGACAATCTGCCCTGCTTCTGTGTCTGGCTTGCAGTTCTAATCAGATCTTGCCGGGAAGGGAGCAGAGAGGGATAAACTCTCTCCAGGGGTAGGGATTCCATCTTAAAGTCTTCCATGTGGGAAGCCAGATGAGTGGAAATGGAGCATCAAGTGGTGCATCCTCACTGTTAGCGGGTGACATCCCCTCTGCCTGTTCCTTCCTTTGGGGCTACCCAGATTGGAGCGAAAGGGCCAGGGGCAATATTTGGAGAGGGAGCCTCCCTCAATAAATAAAATCCACTTTAAACAGAGTTGGGCCTGGAGCCAAGCTTCCCCAAAGTGCAGGGGTGTCCAAGTTGAGGGCCTGTCTCCAATCCTGTCTGGAGACTGGGTGCTGAGTGCATTGGGGCTGCATTTCTTTAGATTACTGGAACAGGTGCCAGAGAAAACCATGAAAAAATGGGTGTTTATCACTTCAAAAGGTTTTCTCTCCCCCCACCCCACTCTCCTGCTGGTAATAGCTTATCTAAAGTGATCACTCTCCTTACAATGTGTATGATAATTAAGGTAAAATGGCCCACCTTGATTATCATACACATTGTAAGGAGAGGTTTCAGAGTAACTGCCGTGTTAGTCTGTATTTGCAAAAAGAAAAGGAGTACTTGTGGCACCTTAGAGACTTAATAAATAAATAAATTGGTTAGTCTCTAAGGTGCCACAAGTACTCCTTTTCTTATTGTAAGGAGAGTGATCACTTTAGATAAGCTATTACCAGCAGGAGAGTGGGGTGGGGGGAGAGAAAACCTTCTGAAGTGATAAACACCCATTTTTTCATGGTCTGTATGTATAAAAATATCCTCACTGTATTTTCCACAGTATGCATCTGATGAAGTGAGCTGTAGCTCACGAAAGCTTATGCTCAAATAAATTGGTTAGTCTCTAAGGTGCCACAAGTCCTCCTTTTCTTTTTGCAAATACAGACTACCACGGCTGCTATTCTGAAACCTGTTACAGTGTAGCTTGTAAATAGGGATCATATCACCTACTGCATGGGAATCAGCAGCCAGGCTGCAGGAGGAGCCTTATTCAGTGGGCAGCCCTGTGTTTGCTGCAGATATAAAGACCCATCAGATGCCTTTAAAGCGCTGCTGAGGGAGACCCAAACCGGAGCCATCCTTTCGGAGAATCTGATGCAGCCTCATCACTGATGTCACTTATCTGCGTTAAGGCATGCTAATGTATGCAGGAAACAACAGCCCCTCCTGTGAATAACCTGGTACATGTGCCAGAGGAAGCAACACTGGTTCCTCTTCTCCAGGCCCGGGCAGGTGAAAAGGGGCCTGCATAGCTCAGGGGATTGGTAATAGGCTAGAGAAAATTTTGTCTCTTTAAATCGCAAGTGTGAATCCAGATCAAGCTGGTATTGAGGAAATTTTATGACCATCTGATCACTGCTTGGTAGCCTGTGTGAAGTGAGGTTGGTGGTTCTGAGTCCTGATCCCAATGCACGGGTGCCCCGATCATCACATCCGGTCCTCTAGCCAGTCTCTGAGATGATGGTGATGAGCTCTAGAGATGGTTCCTTCAGGCCAGCACACGAGCAGGGGGTGCTGCTGGGGAAGCTTGCCCTGCTGCTGCGCATCCAGGAATGTCAAGCCAGCCCACTTCACCAGCCAAAGGAGAGGGGCCCACAGAGGGGCCAAGAGGCTCAAAAGAGAAGCAAGGAGACTCAGCCAGAAGCCTACAGAATCCATCTTCCAAACAAGGAGCCAGTACACCAGGCTGGGATTGGGCCATAGGGGCTAACCCTAGTGGCAGGGTGAATCCTGGCAAGAGGGGCTGAGACCCATGCAGGGAAGATATTCTGCTGCAGACAGGAGCTGGGACAATGTCCCCTCTGCTCTAAAGCTGCTTTAATGCCTCTCTCTCATGTTCCTGCCTGGCTAACGGGAGGTACGGAGGAAATTAAAGCCAGTAAGAGGCTGGCCTTTTAGGCTGAGCAATAGAACCTGCCATAATGAAGCTGTTCAGAGGGCCGGAGTTGTTTTGTTGTTCAGGAGCTTTAAGATCAAGCTGCCCTAAGAACATAAACCGGGTCCTGTGTGGCTCCTTTCTCAATCGCAGTCTCATCTTTCTTCCGAAGAGCACATTTGACTTCCTAATGAGCGGTCCTCTCTGTCTTCAGCACCCTTCAGCTGGCCTGCTGCTTCCCACCCTCCTTATTTCAGCTGAGACACTCAGGCTGTCATCCACTCAACATACACAAAACACCAAACGCAGACAAGCCGGTGTCCTTGACTTGCACTTGCCCCCGGCTGCTACTCTCCTCCCCAGAGGTGGTTGCATTTCAGCAGCACTCGGCATATAGCGAATCTCAAGTTGAGGATCTTTCAGGATGAAAGGTGCTTTAGAAATGTAAAATGCCATTATTCCAAGGAATCTGTTTAGCTTAGGGTTTTATACTGTTGCCCATAACTATTGCTGTCCAGATACTACAGTGAAGTCCCTGGTGGGCATGAGGTGATGTTGCAAACTTGACAGCGTGTGGGTTCAGTTACAGATCTGGGTTAGAGACCCAAGGTTAGCGAGATTTAACAAATTCTTTAACAAACTCCACCAGGTTCTATTTGCCTCTCCCGCCATCACCAGCCATGGAGATTCTGAAATGAGAAGTTATCGGCCAGTTCGAGACAGGAGGCAAAGTAGAATGGAGTTCCCTTGCCCATAGGTGGGTTGCTTAGGCCGGCAAATGCTCCGTTGGACCAGCAGAGCCAGAAGATCTGAGACGAAGGTACAAGACAAAGAGCAGTGCTGGGCAGAAGAGGCTACGTGTATATCATCACTTTCCTGGGGAATGTCACTGCTCAGGCCACGCAGGGTTTGCTCGGAGCTTTCTCCTCACTGATTGGATCCTCAGTCCACCTCCCTGTGCTATACTCTTCGTATTCACTCTCCATGTCTCCACTTGGAACTGTCAGGCCTAGGGGCTGCACACCTCCCTGCCATTTGGCCATACAGCTGCCACTTCATTCCACAGCCTCTGGCTTGGGAGACTGCACCTTGCTGTTGGGTGTCTCCGGCTTCATGGATTTAACCTTCTGTGGGGAGGAGGACCGAGGGTTTGCAGCAGAAGTCTGTCACCTCGTCAGGAAGCAGGAGGAGAACTTAGGGTTGGGTGATGAGCCTTCTCAGAGCAGGCTTTCCTCTCCTGGGTATTGCTGTGGCCCAGTTCCCTTCTCCCAGAGGATGCCTTCCCAGTCTACAACCCTTGGCACATGCCTGTGGTAGGGCCCGAGACTGGCTTAGGAGGGGCTGCTGCAGGGCAGGAGTGAGGTGTGTTGGCAGATCTGTTGGGGAGGGGATTCTGGAACTGGCCTTGCAGGGGCGCTGCAGCTCAAGACAGACGGCAAAGAACTGTATGGGACGCCTTCACTGCACCTATTGAATTGTATGAGTAAATCCTGGTGTCCACGCAGGCAGGGGTCCAGCACTGCCATAATCCCAGAGTTTTGGCAACTTGCAAAAGCTCAGGCAAAACTAGCTGCTCCTAGGGGTGCTCAGGTTACGAACATATGGCTGGCTGGGGCAGGGGCTGCCACATAAAGGAACCTACTTAATGAAGGTGGAATTCAGGCACCAAAGGGGTGGGGATGGGTTTGTTTTGTTTGCCAACAGTGACTCACGCACAACTTCCTCGTTAGCCCTGTCACTGGGTCAGCTTCCTAAGAAGACAGGATAGGAGAGGGGGAGGGGGAGGTTCATACTCCAGCTTCTGAGACCCGTGTAGCCCACAGGGAACGCCAGCCCAGTGGCAGGCCCTGATCTGTAAGGCAACCCCCAGTTTAACATTGGTGGTCAGGCTCTGCTGGCTGTCTGGGTGCATGGATCAGGGAGGGAAGAAGGGAAGGAGTGATGAGGACACCAAATAATGAACCTTGCATGGTCTCTCTAACACCCATCTGATTTATTCTTCAAACGTGCCATCCTAGACTGTCTAAGAGATGCATGATCTGGACATCAGTGACAGATGATCTGGGCTGACTCTTTTCCCATCTCTGCTACCCTCAGCTCTGGCTCCCATTTGATCCTGCAGGCAGGAGACAAGAGAACACAGCCCAGAGCTTGCCATAAATCCAAGGGCGAAGGCTGCGCAAGCTCTGTACTGCACCCAGGCCAGGGGCAGATCACGCTTGTGGGTGACTCTCGGGCCCCTTGGGTCATTCTGGGACTTTGCTGCCCTTCTCCCCCAGCCCCCTCCATCTTCCAGCCAAGGATGTGCACAGCCAGCCAGCTGCCAATCCCAAGAGCCCTCTCCCTCTTGCAGCAAAAATGCAAACGCAGGGCTATTTGCATCTCTAATTAGGAACAGTGGATAATTGGGCCCGCTGCAGCGATTACTCAGAAAGCGAGCCATTGTGAAGGGCTCCGGCTCGGCTCCGGCACTGTGCAGGTGCTGCCAGAAGCCTGGCTCCCACCAAAACAATCTGCCTTTTGTTTGCTAATAACCGGCCCTAAAGGCATCCTCCAGAGCTCCTTCCGGGGAAGGGGCACGGCCTGGGACATAAAGGACTCGATTTTTCTGGCAAACTGGCTGGCTGCACAATGCTCTGTGGAATGCTCTGTGTTTGTGAGGGCTGGAAAAGAAACTCCCTTGTTGCCCAAGATCTCAGCTCTGCTACCGATTCCCGCTGGGGGGGCCCTAGGCTCAGGTTCTGTTGGCCTGGGCCTTGTGCAGTGATGTCCACCAGAATGGCAGCGTTTTGCACACACTTTGCAGTGGTGAAAATGATTGCCTAAGGTGCAGGGCAATGGTGAACTGAGCCCTTGGTTTGCAAACTGCTTGCTTCTTAAGGGGTCAGGTTGACAAAGGTATTTAGCACCTAAAGATGCAAGTTGGTGCCTCGTGGCCAAAGCAGGTTAGGGGCCTGACTCCCATTTGAAGTTTGCATGTGTTTCTTTCCAGCAAAAGTTTTTTTTTTTTTTTAATCCTTTGAATGCAAAATTAGCACAGAGAAATTAATCACAGAAGCAGCAGGGCATTCTCAGTTAACCTTAACTCTGCCCTCTCACCCCCATCTCCTATCTGCTTTCTATAACAGGCTGCCACTCTTGCCCTGTCAAACTTAATTGTGCCCTCAGTAATAATACGTAGCACTTCTATGGGTGCTTTCAAGCTGTAGATCAGCAAGCATAGGGGGAGAAATATAGGCACCGAGGTAAAGGAACTCACCAGGCATCAGACAGTGTAGCAGGGCTAGAGATGGGTTTCCTGACTTCTGGGTTTATGCACTATCCACTAGACTGCACTGCTGCCCCAGCCTGCCCACTCCCATTTCCACACAAACATAAACTCTCTCCCTTTACCCATGCTGTATAATACTCAGATCGGATGCTCCTGGGGCCAGGGACTGTATTTTTGTACAGTGCCTAGCACAATGGGGTCCTGGTCCATGACTGGGACGCCTATGCAGTACCACAATACAAATAAATCATAATTAATAACTTTCACCTCCCCTCCAGGCCCATATATGGCAATTGAGCAACAGGCACACAGGATGTGGGAAGATAGGGGTGTCTGTCCTATGTATGAGGATGGGCAGGATACCTTGCTGTTGAGTTGCGATTATAATGAAAGTTTTTAGCACATTTTATAGCATCTCTCTTCCAAGGATCTCTAAGCACTTAGCAGTTTAGTCTCATAACTCCCTTGTGAAACAAGTGAGGGATATAGAAGGCACTTCATTCCCCACCGAAATGCAGCCACCTCTGGGGTGGGATGCAAATGCTTTTTAACCACATATAGCAATACAGAACGCCAGTTTAGCACATGCAGTGAGATCATGCTGTCCATTACGGGAAGCAGAGCGGGATGGCCTGAACTGGAATTTGAGTGGCATGCTGGGATTAGCACTCGTACTCCTGCAGAAAGTGCCACGGGATCGTTAATGATCACGGGCAGTCACGACACCGTTTTATGTGCTGTCCAAAAGCAGCTCCGAGCACCAGGCTGACCTAGGTCAGTACCGATCCAAAGAGGCAAGGGGCTGGCAGATTCGCCAATGCCTGTCTTATAGCGCCACGGTCCTGCCCTCCCACAAACCAACAGGTTCCAGCCTCACTTTGCAAAAAATGCTGCCAACATGGCTGCAGTCAGACTTTTCAGCTTGAAGTTCCCGCTGCCACTGGCAGAAGCGAGGGGGGGAGAAAACTCAAGGAAGGCAAATATCCCTGCGTGTTGGGACGCAGAGGAGTGCTGAGGGACAGTGCTAACATTTCAGCTGTCAAAGCCCGGGTTAGATCACACGTGCAATGAGTTTGGAAGTCTCAGTCTGGAGCGAGATTGTAAGCATTATCTCCCCAGTACCACAAACCATCCGGCCCTGGCATCCCACGGCCTGTGTGTCATAGTGGCTGACGGGAATAAAATGAACTCCATCACGCTCCGGCAGCGTTTATACTTGCAAAGCGCAGAATGCCAGTGCAGTGCAGATCCTCGCAGCGCCCGTCAGTGAGACAATGGGCCCTGCGTATACAAGGCCTTACAGCTGGGTACAGCTTCTCCTGTGTTCCGAAGGGACTCTTGGTCAAATGCCTGGGCCAAAATCCAGGCCCCTCATGTTAGTGATGTTAGGAAGCAAGATCTGTTCCAGCCCCCTTGTGTTATTACAGGCTTTCCCCAGAGGACTAAGGCTAAGCATTGCTGAAAGTGGCCTCTGATTTTGGGTGCTGGTTTTGAGTGCCCAACGTGAGGCACTTTGGGCATGGTTCTCAGAGGCAGCATGGGGCGCTCACAGTTCCTCTTAATGCCCAGTGGAGTTAGGTGCTTGGTACTTCTGAAATTCGGGTACAAAGGCCCAGAGCTGGGAATGCCGAGCTGGGGATGCTTGCAGGCCTGGGCATAGTTGTGGGGCAATGGAAGCCTCGGGCAGATGTGGAATTTGCACACCCCCACCACGTGTGGCCGCATTGGCCTGGCTGGCTCTGCCTCCCCTCCCCCAATATAGAAGTCAAACTACACCTATGCTTGCAGGTCAGGCTTGATGAGCTTATTTCAGGGCAATGGGCCTCCCCCCTGATCTGAAAGGACCAACGCTAGAGGGCAGGTCAATCCCCTTCCTTGATCTGTCTGCTGGGACTGCCAACAAAGAGGTCAGTCAGTCCCGAAGGCAGAGACTTGTTTATCCGTGGGAACTTTTGTCCCACTCAGAGCTGGACAGAGACTCCCCAAACTTCTTTCCCACAGGCCACCAAGCAGTCGCATGCTGGGCTTGACTGCCGCAGCTGATCCAGAGCTGCGATTTCTTTTCACGAAGGAAAGGAAAGCGGCAGTGGACAGAGGGACACGCACGGCGGGCAGTTCGTTCCAGTTTGAAGAACTCCCCAGTTCAGCATGGGAATCACAGGTCTGCTTTTCAGCTCGTTCTTCTCTACCCTCTCTCTCATGTAGGGTCCCTGCCGGTCTCCGGATATCAAGCGAGCGGAGGAGGTGGTGCCTCGGCAACGGTAACCACGAGACCTCTCCATGTCCCACCGCTCCCCTGGCGCACGGGGCAGGTTGCTATTTATGATGCATGCTTTATGCAGTCCCGGCAGCACGCTGGCCACCAAGCTGCTTGGCTGCTCTAAGCCACGCACCTATTGCAGGTGAAGTGGGAGGCACAGTCAGTACCCGACGCGGACAGCACAGTGATCACGGGTGTGTGGAGGAGTCAGCGTAGAGGAATTTGTCCAGCCGCCTGCCTGTGCTGTATCAGCTCTATGGGCAGGGGACTCTGATTTTCAGGGCTGCTAATCTGGCCCATTTCCTAAGTGCTTAGAATCATAGAATCATAGAATATCAGGGTTGGAAGGGACCTCAGGAGGTCATCTAGTCCAACCCCCTGCTCAAAAGCAGGACCAATCCCCAATTAAATCATCCCAGCCAGGGCTTTGTCAAGCCTGACCTTAAAAACTTCTAAGGAAGGAGATTCTACCACCTCCCTAGGTAACGCATTCCAGTGTTTCACCACCCTCCTAGTGAAAAAGTTTTTCCTAATCTCCAACCTAAACCTCCCCCACTGCAACTTGAGACCATTACTCCTTGTCCTGTCCTCTTATACCACTGAGAATAGTCTAGAACCATCCTCTCTGGAACCACCTCTCAGGTAGTTGAAAGCAGCTATCAAATCCCCCCTCATTCTTCTCTTCTGCAGACTAAACAATCCCAGTTCCCTCAGCCTCTCCTCAAAAGTCATGTGTTCCAGACCCCTAATCATTTTTGTTGTCCTTCGCTGGACTCTTTCCAATTTATCCACATCCTTCTTGTAGTGTGGGGCCCAAAACTGGACACAGTACTCCAGATGAGGCCTCACCAATGTCGAATAGAGGGGGATGATCACGTCCCTCGATCTGCTCGCTATGCCCCTACTTATACATCCCAAAATGCCATTGGCCTCATCCTGCCCTCAGCAAAGCTTCCATTGGCTTGAATGGGGCAGGAAAAAGGCCTTACTTTTGCACACTCCAAGCCCTGGTTGTCTGCTGTGTGGCAATGCAGGTCGCCGGGTTGGTCGGGAAAGCGTTTCCTTCCAGACTGGGACAAGCCAACTCCCGGCTCTGCCTGCATCGCTCACACCTGACCTTACAGCGTGGCAAAGGAGCACTTAGCATCCTGCGAAGCTGCTGAAATATGGCTCTGTTCACTGAGACATACAGGGGGTGCTGCACCGCGCACCTTTCTGAGGAGCAGAGAACCTCGCTCGGTTGCTCCCAGATCTGTGTCCATGGCATGGCTGGGCCCTCTGCTGCACATGTCATGCCTTTCCCAGCTAGCATGGTTCACTAGCCACCTTTCCACACATAGGAGAAACCTAAAGGTAGCCTATGCTGCCGGAGAATTGGTTAGTGATTCCTCTCACACCCAGATGCCCTTAGGGCTTTCGGAGAGCACTGCAAGGGTCATGCTTCTTGGAGTGAAAATTGAGCCTTTCTTTCTTCTTCTGGGCCTGACTGTGTTATTTAAAGGGGCACAGCACCAAACTACTGGAGCACCTGGATCTCCGTGCCTGACCCTTGTATTGGCACACAACAGCTGTCGTAAGCATTTCACAAATGGCAGTTGTATTTGCTGGTTGCAACACCTGGGACAAAGTCTTTAGATTAGATCTGGTGCAGACAGTGCTGTCTACAAAGTTTTCTTCCTAGTTTGCACATGGAGCTAGGTGCATTCCAGTTGCCCTGGCTCAGCCAGTTCTCCCAGCTCCATCCTACAATGCCTTGCCTTCCACCTGGAAACTACATTGGATCCCTTGTGCTAAGCCAGCGTTTCTCAACCTTTTTGATACAAGGGACCAGCCTGCTACCTTCCTAAATGGAGTCAGGGAGATCTCAGGGACCGGTGCCAGTCCCCAGACTGGCCCTTGAGAAACACTGCTGCGAAGCAACATCAGGTGCTGTGGGAGAGGTTCTTCAGGAGTCTGAAAATGCACTGGGAACAGCCATGGCTGGCAGGTGCATGGTGTGTGGATGGGCCAAAATGATTCTGTGAGGGGACGAGCTGGAGAGGTTCAGGAACCAGCCACTTAGGGCCATCAATGTCTCAGCAGCGGTTTCCACCTAGGGCTAAATTCAGACCTGGTGCAATTCCAGGCTCTTAGTGTAGACACATCTTCTCTGTGTCTTTCTCATTCTCTTTATCCCTCTGCTGCTCTCCCCCTATCATAGAATCATAGAATAGAATCATAGAATATCAGGGTTGGAAGGGACCTCAGGAGGTCATCTAGTCCAACCCCCTGCTCGAAGCAGGACCAATTCCCAGTTAAATCATCCCAGCCAGGGCTTTGTCAAGCCTGACCTTAAAAACCTCTAAGGAAGGAGATTCTACCACCTCCCTAGGTAACGCATTCCAGTGTTTCACCACCCTCCTAGTGAAAAAGTTTTTCCTAATATCCAATCTAAACCTCCCCCACTGCAACTTGAGACCATTACTCCTCGTTCTGTCATCTGCTACCATTGAGAACAGTCTAGAGCCATCCTCTTTGGAACCCCCTTTCAGGTAGTTGAAAGCAGCTATCAAATCCCCCCTCATTCTTCTCTTCTGCAGGCTAAACAATCCCAGCTCCCTCAGCCTCTCCTCATAACTCATGTGTTCCAGACCCCTAATCATTTTTGTTGCCCTTTGCTGGACTCTCTCCAATTTATCCACATCCTTCTTGTAGTGTGGGGCCCAAAACTGGACACAGTACTCCAGATGAGGCCTCACCAATGTCGAATAGAGGGGAACGATCACGTCTCTCGATCTGCTCGCTATGCCCCTACTTATACATCCCAAAATGCCATTGGCCTTCTTGGCAACAAGGGCACACTGCTGACTCATATCCAGCTTCTCGTCCACTGTCACCCCTAGGTCCTTTTCCGCAGAACTGCTGCCTAGCCATTCGGTCCCTAGTCTGTAGCGGTGCATTGGATTCTTCCATCCTAAGTGCAGGACCCTGCACTTATCCTTATTGAACCTCATCAGATTTCTTTTGGCCCAATCCTCCAATTTGTCTAGGTCCCTCTGTATCCTATCCCTCCCCTCCAGCGTATCTACCACTCCTCCCAGTTTAGTATCATCCGCAAATTTGCTGAGAGTGCAATCCACACCATCCTCCAGATCATTTATGAAGATATTGAACAAAACCGGCCCCAGGACCGACCCTTGGGGCACTCCACTTGATACCGGCTGCCAACTAGACATGGAGCGATTGATCACTACCTGTTGAGCCCGACAATCTAGCCAGCTTTCTACCCACCTTATAGTGCATTCATCCAGCCCATACTTCCTTAACTTGCTGACAAGAATACTGTGGGAGACCGTGTCAAAAGCTTTGCTAAAGTCAAGAAACAATACATCCACTGCTTTCCCTTCATCCACAGAACCAGTAATCTCATCATAAAAGGCGATTAGATTAGTCAGGCATGACCTTCCCTTGGTGAATCCATGCTGGCTGTTCCTGATCACTTTCCTCTCATGCAAGTGCATCAGGATTGATTCTTTGAGGACCTGCTCCCTACCTTTCTCTCTTCTTCTGTTACTCACTCATTCTTTCTCTCTCACACACGAAGCTAACTGATAGTTTCCCACAATTCACAGCAACCACCTGGCCTGCATTTCACAATGCTTTTACTATTAAGTCTATCCTGCCTCCCTGGGCAGCTTTCATCAGCACTAGCCACCTATTAATCACCAGTCCTCCAGGAAACAAGGCACATGAAAAAGATCAAGTGGGCTGGCCTGACTCGGTGTGACAGGCACCTGTCAACTGGAGGCGACAGCTCAGATAAGGGACAGGAAGGTCCCAGCCCAGCAAGGTGGTCAGCACCATTTCACCAGGCAGCTGCTATGGCTGAGCTGAAGATCTTGTTGCTTTAATCTGCCTCTGAGGTCTCTTCTTGCTCCCTTTTCCAGTTCCCAGCCATGGCGCTGCCTCAGCAAGCCATCTCCTCGGGCAGCAGGGAGGTGGGGCCTGAATCGGCTGTCCCAGAGGGCTGTGTTCACTGAAGCTACACTTAGATGGATCCAGTGCCTGGAAACTCAGATGAAGGCAACGTAAATGGGGAGTGACTGCTATTTCAGACAACACTGCATCCTGCCTGTCTCTGCCCAGCTCCACTGAATTTCCCTGAACAAAACCCATTTGCCTGGAGTCTGCGTGCAAGTGAAGGAAGCACGGCCCATGGGTTAGGGCAATTGCCTAGGTTTGGGGAGACCCAGTTTATAGGCCCCCTGTGTGACCTTGGGCAAGTCATTCAGTCTCTGTGCCTCAGTTCCCGATCTGTACTGTGCAGACAATAGCCCTGCTCTGCTTGCAGGGGTTAGGAGCATAATTATACTAAAAGCTGGGAGGTGCGCAGGTATTCCAGCGATGGGGCCAGGTAAGTACCAGAGGTAGAGAGGCTGTGCATTTCAACCAGGACGACTCGGCAAAGTCATAACCCCAAAGGCCAGTCCAGGTAACGTCCTCAGACACCACCAGCATCTCTCTATTTGAGAGCTATCACATTTCTATAGCCGCAACGGTAGCATCAATAACAGAGCACATGGATAATCTTTGCCATGAATAGGTGGAAGTGACAGGCATTCGTGAAGCAAAGTAGCTAAAGGAGTGTGTGCAGGTGCCTTTCCCAACCCGCGTCAAGTACAAACTCACCCCCTGCCTGGGCTTTGGCTTTATTCGTGAAGAAAGTAACAGTAATAGAATATCAAGATCAGCCCAGACCTTCTCCCCAAGCCTGCCTGCTCCCAGGGCTCCTCCATGAGGATGGCTCAGCCCACACCCTAGATCCTGCTCTCTCCTCAGAGAGCCACACCCACCTCCCTTGTATCCACTGAGGTAACTACCCGCAATAGTGAGTCAGTAGAACCTGCTTAGCCCTTTCCCAATAGGCATGTTACCTGGGAAGGGTATTGCAGGCGATCACTGCCAGCCTCTTACAAACAGGACAGAGCAGGTGATTGGGAAGCACCGTGTGTGGCCAGTGACTCGGAGAATGTAAAGGCCTAGCAGCACTGCCATGGGCCCGCGAGCCCCCAGCACAGTGGCACAGAGAGCTCTCCTCACTCCGCACACCTGCTGTGTGTGCACGGAGAGACCCTGACGACTCCTCTACCGGCTCCAGCTCCACACAGATATCCCAGATCAAACGCTGTGGCGGTATCGGTGTGAAGGGAGAGCGAGTGATAATGGCTCCCCTTGGTTACACCTGCCACGGAGGACAGCTGCTAATCCTACCCGCACTTGCAGCCTGTGTGTGTCAAGCATGAGTCAGTGGCACAGAGCTGGGATATGTGATACAGGCCCAGTGAGAGCCCATGGATACTAAGCAGCAGGCAGTAATGCACTCTGGAGTCTCTGATCCAGGCTGCAGCCTGGACACGGAGCCTAATGTGTCACTGGAGAAGCCAGTTCAGATTACAGCCAGAGCCTGCACCGGCATTCAGCTAACATGTCTAGGCCGTAGAGTCTCTCAACAACAATTGTCAGGGGATGGGCTTTTCTGACATAGGAAACGGAGATCGAATACCAAAGCCAGTCTAGGGAGACCAGCCAGCCAAAGACAGCCTGTCACGGGAGCCTGGGATGATCATACCTGCTGCAGCTGCCTACGGTGAGGAGTGATGGAGACTTTCTGCTGATCTCTTTTGTGTCATCTCCCTCCACCGCTGGCACAGCTGGGGAGTTTCCTAGTCTATTGGGTTGTTTAATGTCTTCCAGTTGTTTGTCTCAGCAGAGCTGTTCTACCCTGGATATTTCAATTCTGCTCACTTAACTGCAGTGCTTAATTTGTGATGAAAGAGATGCCAGGGCTCAAGCAATTTTTTTACATTTATAATGCATGCAGCAAGCCCAGAGGTGCCGGGGCTCTGACCTGCCAACCCTAGAGGTGGCAGGGCTCAGCTCTGACAAGCCCTGGCCCAAACTAAGCACTGCTGCACCATCCGTAAGAGATCAAAGACACTGAGCCTGTCTCCCATCTCATGCCTATTCTTCCTCCAGTGTAACCCCAGTGACTCCAGAGGAGTTACTGGTGGTTTGCACTCGTGAGAGAGAGAGCACAGTTCAACCCACTGGGTCCAGGCCTCAAACTCAGGCTGCAGAGAAAGGTGCCTAAATTCTGCATTGAGAGTCTCAAATGCTTCAAAATACCAGTCTGAATCCAGATTTTGGGAGGGGCTAATTTTAGGCTCCCAAAACCCTGAGTACGGGACTTTCTGTCTGATTCAGAAATCAGGGGCCCAATTCAATGGTCTCTTACACCTAGTGCCAGAACCTCAGTTCAGGTTGAATCCCCTCTGTGTGGCTCCAGCTTCATGCAATCTACTTCCTCCAAGCCACATAAGGGGCAGGCCAGGGAAGGGACAGAGCATCAAACGAATGCAAGCAGGGCTGGATTGTGGCAATGCTGAGCTGGTGGAATGGGCTCTTCAAGCTAGCAGAATTTAGTGCAGCCCTGGGGCTTCACTAATGTATATTAAGGGCCGGTTTAGCCTCTGGGCAGCCCCAGAATCCTGGGATGCAGAAAGGTGGCGCAACTGAGCATTAAGCCCCAGGTGTATAATTTGCACCAGGGTGTAAGTGGCAAGTCGTGTAGCTTGAGCTGATCTGGCATGAAGCAGGCATGCAAAACAAGTGCAGACCAGATGCCAACAAGGCCTAACGCAAACTGAAGAACTTTCACAATCTATATACTCGTCACCATCAGTACTGTTTGTTTCCTGTGTGCTTCACTGAGCTGTGACAGGGACCCCAGCCTGGTCAGTTTCACGTTTTTGTTTCTAGTCTGTTTCCTATGTTCTGTGTGACCCCATCAGATATGGCTGGGAATGTAAATTGGCAGCAACCTGAGAGTGAGCGTGCCAGATTCTGGAATGCTCAGGGGTGCCTACTTCCTAACTGCAGAACAGCTGATCACAAAACGGGGCCAGCTTTTCGCCTCTGAGATGGCTCCCAGGAGAAGGTTGAGAGCAAACCCTAATCACAGCCATCCAAAAAGGTGGGGGTTGGATGCCACCCGTACAGTACTATGGACCAAAGGTCCTATGCAAAACGGCCCCATAACAAGTGCATGTGTCTGCTGCAAGATCAGCATTTGGGTGCACCTGTGTCCCGGCCAGCAACAGCCCCTTCCCCTGGAATAATCTGAGCAAGGGCTGTGTGCATGGGCTGTTGATGGATCAGGGGCATAGTCACATAAACAGGCAGATCCTTCCCCATGATCCCATGTTCTGCCCTTCTGCTCTTGTCACGGTGGGGATGTGCAGAGGGGTCTCTGCAGGGGAAGCCATAATAGGGACAGTCCCATCCCATCCTTGAGTCCCTGAGGTTGGTGTGTGGGGTTTTCTAACCAGCACCTTCCAGAATTTGACAGTAGGTAACATTTTACAGGCTCCATGTGTGATTCATGGTGCATAATATACAGTCCAGTGTTCTGACCACACACTATATAATACTGTCCATGGTAAATATTACATACTACATACGCTCTCTACTCCTTCTACAATCATTACAGGCCTGATGCTGCCAGGCGCTGAGGGCATACAGCTCCTACTGAAGTCCTGCAAGTGTCTTATAGATGTAGCCCCTATGACAACACATCCCTTACTGTCATTTTCTGTCTTTGGCCCCTTTATTGAAGTGTTACAATGTTCCATATCTATCTGAGCCTTGGGGCCTTAGATCATTCTCAGGCCAGCAAAGACTCTGGGAGGCCACAAAGGAGGTAAGGTAAATGGCCTCTGAGCTGAGCAGCCCCAAGCAATTTCAGACAACAGAGCAGGAAATCCCCTGATGCACAGGCGTGTGTAGAGGAAACACAACAAGTGGAGCTGCCCCCATGTGTCTTACTCCTGCACTCACCTGCACGGACAGGAATGAAATGCCAGCTGCCCCATGATTAGGAGCAGGACCTGACCCCATGTAACGGGTCTCCGCAGCCACCTGACACCAGCCCATCCCAGTGGAAAGTTACCGGCCTCCCTTCGCCTCCTCTCTCCCTTCCCAGGCATTTGCTAGGGCGAGCAGCAGAGCAGGTCGACTGGAGGAATGTGCGAGCCACACACACCCCGCCAATCCTGGCCCCTCATCCCAGCCAAGATTAGCGTGGCATGACAGTGTAGTCACCGGTTAAAAAGCCTGACATGCAGCCCCAAACCCCGGTCCTATCCCGCTGCCCACAAGGGATCAGAGCGCAGCCCATGACGTACCTGTGAGGAGTGACAGCGGGGACCATGGGAGGCTGGTGGAAAGGCAAGGTCCCAGCACCTGTCAGGCAGAAGGCCCTGCAGGCTGGCTGCCTCCCCTGCTGTATAGGATCCAGCTGCCAGGGACACCTACTGGGTCCTTCTCACGCTCTGCACATTGGCAGGAAGGTCACAGCAGATGGGGAGGAGGGGGGGGTAAAGATCAGCACGGAGATTAGAGAGGCATTTTTAGCCAGCCAATCCCCGCCTGGGCCGTGCATGATGACTCGCCCGGCAGCACAAGGTGAAAACAGGACTGCAGAAAAGGCACTGAATAAGCTTCCAGCCGCGCTCTGCCTTCCCTGGGTGGGACGGTCCCCCCTCCTTCCCTTCTCTCCCTCTCACATCCAGTTCCCTTTCACTATCTGTCTCTCTCACTTTCTCTCTCCTTCCTGCTGCTCCCTTTTCCCTTTCCCTTGCTCTTTGTCCTCACATACTTTTACTTTCCTTTTTTCCCCATCGCGCTCCCCGCATTTCCTCACTCACACTCTCCTTCCCCATCACTGTCTCGCCTTTCCCCTCCCGTTCCCTGATTCCCCATTACCCCACTCTGCTCTCTCTCCCATGCTCATCGCCCCCCGTCTCTCGCTCCCTTCCCGTGGTCAGAGGCTCAGCTCCCAGACCAGAGGAAGCCTCCCTCCAGTCCCCTCTGTGCAGGCAGAGGGAGAATGGGTGGGACATGGCCACCCCTTCCAATTCCACTCATTCTGCTGGTCTAGAACTTGGGACCCCAAACATTTGCTGTCATTCCTCATCCTTAAGGCTGGCCCTCTTAGCCCCACTACACTGCTTTCCGATCCATGCACAGGTCTCTCCCTTGCTTACAGAGATTTCCCTGTTCCTGGGGCTACTGTAATATATACAGTGTAAATCGACCCTTTTCCCCCTTAGTGCTACTCTGCCTTATAGGGGTGGTGGATACAGAGCCAGAGAGCAGCTCTCACCCTCCCTTCATCCCCTGGGGTCAGACCTCGCTCTGTCACACCCGGAATTGGCGAATTGGCGTTATCTCCCTTGCATCAGTGTCAGTTGTTTGGGTCAGGAATTCTGGACCATGAATCAAATGTTATGGACAATAAGCAGGGGCTAGGCCAAATTCTGCTCTCACTTGCTCCGATGCAGCCCAGGGAAATCAATAGGGTTGTGTTAGCTGACTGAGTGCACAATGTGTCCCATTGTCTTCGGGTGAGGGGAAATGCAATATTTATTGGCCCAAGCAGTAAATAATGACTTAGGTGAGCTCAGTATTGACCAGGAAGGGAAATAAATCTTGCTGTTCACCCTGTGAATCAATTACTATGCAACTAGGTGCAGTGTTACATTCTGGGGACCAGGTATTTAAATGCACAGCGCCAAGGTCAACATGCAAAAATGCATACATGCCTACACCTGCATGTGCAGGGCCTGCCTCTGTGGCCTTGCCTCTTGTGGGGGCCCCCTACACCAGTTCAAAGAGGGTGTGAAAAGCTACCAAAGTGCCAGAGCAGCGTTTTACACCCCCTTTGCATATGTATAAATAACTGTGCTTGGGGCAGGGCAGTGAACAGCCAGGCTTCAGCCACCCGTGATATGTGCACAAACTGGGTGATTGCCTGTGTAAATGGGCATTGCCTGCAGATGTCTAAATATCAGGAAGACAAGGTGGGTGAGGGAATATCTTTTATTAGCCCAACTTCTGCTGGTGAGAGAGACAAGCTTTCGAGCCACATGGAGCTCTTCTTCTTCAGAGCTCTGTGTGCTCGATAGCCTGTCTCTCTCACCGACAGGAGTTGGTCCAATAAAAGATATGTCATGCACCTAGTCTCTCTAATATCCTGGGGTTGCCATAGCTACAACTACATTAAACATGAGGAAATCATTCTGCTGGTGGTGATTGCAAGCAACTGCTCCACAGGGGTAAACCCGCTGTGAGAGGAGAATCTGGACAATAGTATTTTTCATCCCCTCTAGTGGTAGTTTTGATTATAATTCTCCCTAGTACAGGAGAGGCCTCTTGGCCTGCATTACTCTGAATACTTAAGAGAAAGATGGGTGTCGCTGTGTTTGGAGAATAGAAAGTAAAGCCTGCAAAATGGCTCTTAAAGTTTGTAGCGCGAATTCTGTTCTCTCCCTGATGTAAATCCAGTTAAGTCAGTGGCATTGCTACGGTTTTATGCCGAGGTAACTGCTATGTTCACATCATACAAACAGATAAGTTAGAGAAAAATATAAATACTCTTGCTGGAAGTTTGCAACATAACACAACTTTATTTCTTGCCATTCGGAAGGATAAAACACAGAGAGAAAGCCAGAGAGGAACAACTCATCCCACCTTATTCAAAGCTGTCTGTCTGCAAACAGGCTGCTGTTTGGCCCAGGTTGCACTCTTCCCCACAGACCCCCTAGCCAGGAAGCAGGACCAGGAAAAACCCTGAAACGTAAAGTGACAGCTTGTAATTTGGACATGGTTTTCAATACACCGCAGTAGCCAAAAGCAGAAGCTGAGCCAGCGGCTGTACTCAAAAAAACCCCAAATCCCATGCGTGTCCGTTATAAAACAACACCCATGAAGTTCTGTAGTGTAACCAGCAGACTAAGGGGAGATGAAGTTTGCTATGTGATGAGCTTCCACACCTCTCACCTTGGGTTGCCGACAAGCCCTTATTACAAGAGATGTCCCTTATTTTTTCATCTCTGTACAAGAAGATTGGGAGTTGCTGAGTGCTGCAAAAAGCAGAAGAAATACCCCTAGCGAATGTAGGTGAGTACTGCTTTGCATTATTATAAATGATGTCGTAGTAGGCATCCTTCAGCCTCGAGAGACCATGGGTATGTGCCCCGAGAGGTAAAGAATTTACTCAGTTGGTTTTATGGCATCCGCGAACATGGGAGAAGAGACCCGCTCAAGAGAGACAATCTTTGCCGCATCTGTCACATTTAAAGGTGGTGTTTTGACCTTCTGGCCTCTGCCTTTTGCAAGCTCTTTTCTCCTCTGCAAAGCTGGACAGCTTCCTCTCATAACCCCAGAGACCTTTGTTAAGCTCTTGTTTCCAAAGGCTGTACTCTTGAGTGTGATCTTTCCATTTATCCACATCCACGTCCATTTCTTTGAGGTCTCACTTGCACACATCCTTGAAACGCAATGCTGGGCGTCCTTTGGGTCTTTTTGCAGATGGCAAATCGCCGTAGAGGATATCCTTTGGGATGTGCTCATCATTCATTCGGCACACAGGCCCAAGCCAGCGACGGTGTCGCTGTTTGAGGAGTGTTTGCACGTTGGGTGTGCTGGCCTGTTTGAGCACCTCAGCATTGGTGACTCTGTTCCTCCAGGAGATTCCAAAATGATGATGATGATGATTGATAATAATAATGAATATCAGGAGGAGGGGTGGTGCGGGGGTGCTAAGAAAACAGTCCCTTATTTTTGAAATTCCGTGTTGGCAACTCTGCAGTTCCTGGTTTCACGGGCCTGTTCTGCTTTGGCTTCCTGTCCTGGTTGAAGTAGAACATTTCCTACATTCAGTGCTGCTTGTAGCCGGACACACATTGCGCCCGGTGCAGACCATTGGCAGGGGCAGAGCCAGGGAGAGCAGCCGCTTCGCCGACTCCTGGGCATGTTCAGTCCCACCACCAGGCATGCTCAGTGGGTGCAAGATGGGAAGTGATGCTGCACCTGGGTGGGCTAGGCTGGAGGGCGGGAGCTGAGTGTAGCACAGACTCAGTGGGTGAGGCATGGGGACCAGCGGCTGCAGCAGGGTTGGCTCCACAGGAATTGGCGGTGACCAACTGCGTCTCGTTGGGACGTATGAGCTAGCCCCTGGGATAAGGCCTATGGGCCTGGCAAGCAGTCAGGGCCCTGGTTTTGCATCTCATCTTCAAGGCTAGAAACACTGGCCGCCCTAACGCTATGCTGGGGCAGGGGCAGGCTCTGACTTGAATGTCAGAGCTTAATTGGCAGTGCAGCTTTCTGCAGCACCTGTGTTCTCCTTCTAGGTCTCCCCTCCGAGCGGGCCCAGCCCTGCATGAAATGTGCCCCAAATTGCTGACAGGGGAGGCATGGCTACGCTGCAGGGGAAGGCTTTCCCATTGCATGCATTTATAACCTGCATGCCTGACAGCAGATGCCCACCCTGCTGCAGTCGCAGTGTGTAATGCATGCTTTTTTTTCCCCTCACCTACCTCATGCTGATCCTTGGCGTTTGATCCATATCGGTCTATGCTGAAAGCAACGAGGTTCTGTCTGTCTTGTGGCACATCCGTGTACAAGCATGAGCCAAAATAAGCAAATGCTAGGGGCAGAAACTCTCAGCACCGTAAGGGGATTGGATATTAAACCATAGCCAAGGAACTCTACCAGACAATCGCGCTGTTAGTCACTCCCAGCTCCTTCCACTTCTCACCCGCTGCCCCGTTTCCCCCAGGAGTCTGGGAGGATTGGCTGCTTCCTCTACTGAACGGCAGGGGAAAGTCCCCAGGATGCAGCAGGACCAGGGGAGGATTTAGGGTTAGTGGGGCCCTGTGCGCAGCTTCATTTTCGGGGCCCCCACACTCGGGACCCAGCCAAGAAAAAGAACATTCTCTCTTATCTCCCATGTGGGAGGGGGTGAGGGGTGCGGGCTCTGGGAGGAAGTTTGGGTGCAGGCTCTGGGCTGGGGCAGGGCGTTGGGATGTGGGAGAGGTGCAGGGGGGCAGTGCTTACCTCGGGCGGCGTGACTCCCAAAGCGCCCGGCGCACACACACCCCTCCGGCAATGGCTTCTAGGCAGGAGAGCGGGTGGGGGAGGCGCTAAGGAGTCTCCACATGTCATTGCCTAAAGGCGCCACCCCCACAGCTCCCATTGGCTGCAGTTCCCGGCCAATGGGAGCTGCGGAGTCGGCGCTCAGGGCGGGGGCAGTGCGCGGAGACACCCCCATCCCCGCCAGGGGCGCACAGAGACATGCCAGCAGTCGGCTGCTTCTAGGAGCAGCGTGGGGCCACTGGCCACGGTATGCAGGCAGCTTGCCTGCCTGAGCCCTGCTGCGCTGCCGGCTGGGACTCAGGCAGGTTGTCAGATATTTGTCCTGCGTTTTGGGGGCCCCCTGTTGTTGCGGGCCCCGTGCCACCACGCAGTTTGTTTCATGGTAATTCCACTTCTGAGCAGGACTGCAGTGCAGGTGCCACCTGAGAATTCACAGCAGTGTTATCGACCCACCCACTGCAGTGGCTCTCCCCATTGTGGTGGCCGGCAGGGCTTCCTCTGATGAAGGAGGAGGAGCAGAAAGGCAGGAGTAGAGAGTCTCCCAAGGAAGGAGTCTTGGAGTGAATGGTGTTTCAGTTGGTTGTTTCCAGCCCCCGTAGCACTTCCCTCTTGCCTGGCAGGGAGGTAGAGGGACACTCATTCACCAGCAGAACTGGCAAGGGAGAGGGGAAGTGTAGCAGAAGAGGAGGATTCATAGAGTTTAAGGCCAGAGGGAACAGTTAGATCATCTAGTCTGACCTCCTGCACAGTTCAGACCATTAAATTCCACCCATTTTCCCCTGTATTGAGACCAGTAACTTGTGCTTGGCTATAGCAGCTCTTCCAGAAAGGCTTCCAGTCTCACTACGAAGGCATCAAGAGATGGAGAATCCACCCCTTCCCTTGGTAGTTTGTTCCCGTGGTTCATCGCCGGCACTGTTAAAAATGCATGCCTTATTCCCAGTCTGAAAGTGTCTGGCTTCAGCTTCCAGCCGTTGGTTCTTGTTCTGCCTTCCTCGGCTAGATTAGAGAGCCCTTTAGTGCCTTCTGTTTTCTCCGCAGGAAGGTACTTATACACTCTAATCAAGTCACCTCTCAATCTTCTTTTTGACAAGCTAAACAGACTGAGCTGGTTAAATCGCTCGCTGTCAGGCATTTTCTCCAGCCTTTCCATCATTTTTGTGGCTTTTCTTCTGTACCCTCTCCGACTGTTCAACCTGCTTTAAGAAATATGGGCACCAAGACTGGACACAGTATCCAGTATTGGTCTCACCAATGCTGTATACAGAGGTAAAATCATCACTCTTCTCCTATTCACTTACTTCCCTGTTTATACACTCAAAGATCATATTAGCTCTTTCTGCCCTGGCGTTGCACTGGGAATGCATGTTCAATTGCTTGTCTACTGTGACCCCTAGATCCTTTTCAGAGGCGCTGCTTTCCAAGATCCAGTAGTCTGTTCTGTAAGGGTGGCCTGCATTCCTTGTTCTCTGACGCTTAACTTTGCATTTAGCTGTATTAAAATGCAGGAGGAAAAAGAAGATTCCATCATGCCCAATAAAAAAACCTGAGCACATCTACATATACCTAATTATGTTTTGCTGAGGATGCAAATACAGGGAAAGAGCAGGAGGGAGAGGAGATAAATGAAGAGAACACGGAGTCGGGCTCTGAGTTGAGGCTGTCGGTGGCATCTGCAGTCCAGACTATGAATCTGAAGTTCTATGCCCAGCTCTGCCACAGATGTCTTGGGTGACACTGGGTCAAGTCACTTCCCCTCTTTCTGCCTCAGTTTCTCTTATCTGTGAAATAGGGACAGTACTTTTCCATCTCTCATGGAGGTTGTGAGGCTGAGCTCATTAACACTAGTAAAGTGCTTTGAGACCCTCACATAGACAGTGCTGAACTGGTGTAAATCATTGATATTATTGGGCTCTCTGTCTCACCTCTTATTCTCCTGTGTGCTAACATGCATCCCCTCTGGATACCCAGGGTCAGGTGGTGGTGGTGGGGTTTCAAGTGTCCCACACTGGCCTAGCTCAGCTCCCACTGGCATCAAAGGGAGAGTTCATCCTTGATTGCAAAAGCAGTGGAGGAATTAGGCCAACACCGAGAGCTTTGGAAAATCTCACCCCGTGTTGCTTGGTTTTGTAAGTCAGGCTGGCCTGTAAAGGGTTTTGTGGGCAGCATCCCTTGCCTCCTCAGTATTAACTGGCCTTTAGAATTTGATCCACATTTCCTACAATACCAGACACCTACATCTGTCTGCAGGGGGACTGTGGGTAGGAGGGCATGGATCACTGTACTGCTCTGTCACAAGGACTGCGATCCCTATGAGGGTGCCAAGGAAATCTGCCCCCACAGTGAAAAAAGCGTCTGGGTTGTTAAACACCCGCCGAGACAGAGCGTGAAAGGCAGGGTGTCCTTCCCACACAACACAAGGAGGAGGGTTTGTGTGACAGTGTTGTGTGTGCTACTGCAGCCGAGGCAGGCAGGACCGCAGGCATAAACGGGGATGTAGCCCGCACAGCTACAATGCCCATTGTCCCATCTTGAGCCGTTTGAATGGCTGGCTCTGGGGAGTGCTGCAGACTCCGAGCGGACAGAAGGGGATCTCCCACCCAGAAAGCTGCATAAAAATGCGCCTCCAAACAATAAACTCTTTGAGGCACATCATTTTGCACTGATCTGATTAAAAGAATCTGTTGGAAGGATTTTACAAACCATTTTAATCTAAAAATCCCCCGGAGAGTCTACCCTGGATTCCGTTTTCATCACAGCACCGAAATCTGTGTCTTCTCTTCACTGAATCTACTCCGTTCAGGAACATGACACAACCCCACTCTTTTCTCACTTCCAGCAGTTAGATTTGTACTGGGTTTGGAGGGCCAGTCCCGCCCCCGGAGCAACAGGCTCAGATTCCCAGTGTGTCAATACAGCTATTGATTTTTATAGTATTTAAAATGTTGTTTATGAATGGTGGGAGCACATGGTCGTAGTGCCATAACTATGCATGGCTGTCTATAGAGATTAAAATAAACCCAGTCCCTGCTCAGAAGGATTTACAATTTAAGCCACCCAATCCTGTAATTTTATCCATACAAATAGACACCCTGTGCCTATGTGGAGCCTCTCTGACTCGAATAGGATTCTTAAGGGCCTACCCACATGAAGTCAATGCCGCTCCATATGTGCCCGGAGAACCGCGTGATTGCAGGATCAAGGCCTAAACTAACGTAGCACCTGACGGTAACCGACAGAAGTAAGGGAGGAAGGTTCTAACCTGAGGGCCTCCATCTGTGAGAGTTTTAGGTTTCAGTCCTGCAAGGGCCTTGAGAGTGGGGCTATTCACGTGCTTCATGTTCAGCACTTTGCTGGGTCAGGACCAGAGGGCTCATCCTTTTGCAGGATGCAGCCCCTGTGCCGTAACACTATCTGTTGTTGTAGATAGACTGCCTACACGAGAAAAGCCAGCAGGGTTAGGCTCATGATTTATCAAGTCCCTCAATCTCTCTGGATTGCAAATACTATCTATCTAAATATATGTCAGTCAGCTAGCCATGAGCACATTAACTCTCCAGTTAAAAAACCAGTTGGCTGGCACTAGGACCTGGATGAAGCCCCATGAGACTGCTTGTATTTTCTTACTCTATAAAAGATTTAAAACCTCCATCAAACCAAGTCCCATTTCATTTCGCTGCGGGGGAGGACAAACAGTGAGGGTTGTTCTTTCTGCTTTGAGCGCAGACCCTGTGATACTGTGTGGAGAGGGACCTTAACATTTCACATTTTCTGCATCCAGCACAGCTTTTGTCCCTGAATTGGTCTATTTCTGATTTGTTTCATTTCGGGCACCAGGGCTGGGAGCAATAATAAGGGCTAAATCCTTGTTCCTCTTTCATTTGTCTGCATGGCCCGGCAGGATAGTTGGAAGAGCTCAAAGTGCTTTACAAAGGACTTCATTATCATTAACCCCATTTAACAGATGGAAAAAGTGAGTCATACAGCAGGGAAGTAACTTGCCCAACTGGTTAGTAGCAGAGGGAAGGAGGGATAGCTCAGTGGTTTGAGCTTTGGCCTGCTAAACCCAGGGTTGTAAGTTCAATCCTTGAAGGGGCCATTTGGGATCTGGGGCAAAAATTGGGGATTTGTCCTGCTTTGAGCAGGGGGTTGGACTAGATGACCTCCTGAGGTCCCTTCCAACCATGGTATTCTATGATTCAGAGCAGGGAGTAGAGCCCTGGATTCTAGAATGCTAGTTTAGGGCGCTAGTTACTAGCCCATCCTGCTTTGAAAAGAAAGACTCCTAGAAAATAAGGGAAAGGTTGCAAGTATTTGCTCAAAAGAGTCAGGATTGTGCCCTGACAACCAAGATGGCCAGCTGGGAAAATCAGCCCTGGCCTAAGTCTGCTCCCATGCCAGCAGAGTTAGGTCTATGTTGAGTGCTTTTGAAAACTCTGCCCTGGTGTGATGTTATTGACATGAACTGGGACTGTATAAATCATTGTTGCAACCAAGGTCCTGTAGTGGCAACAAATCTTGTATAAAGGGGTCAAATAAGGTGTCTAAGACAAGGTTATGGTTTGCCGGTTATGATTATGCTATCTGTGTGCATGTGTCATTTTTGTATTTAAATTTATAAGTATTGGCTCTATACTGTCTGTAGTTCAAATTTATGCTATGCTTCTGGGTAACACCCCAGACAAGTTGGTGTCAGCTCTGCCTAGCCTGCGTGGTGGCCCATTAAGGACCATCAGCGATACAATTGACCCATTGAGAGAAGGCAGATACACCTTGGGACTCAGCAAGGCATGCAGGGACCTGCCTATGGACAGAACTCTGAGGTTTTTCCAGGCCATATGATGGACAGCTTGTCTTTGGGACAAAGAAAGAAAGACCACATGGCAAGAGACTATAAAAAGCTGCTGCAGCTCCGCCATCTTGTCTTCAATCCTGCTTCTGACCTCTGGAGGGACTTTGCTACAAATGGAAGCTCTACACAAAGGACTGATGACCCATCCCAGCTGCGGATGTTCTCCAGAGACTTGATTTGAACCGGCAGTTTATTCTATTACTGCTGCAAGCCTGAACCAAGAACTTTGCCATTACTGTATGTAATTGATTACAATTTAACCAGTTCTAGCTCTCATCTAGATCTCTTTCCTTTTATGAATAAACCTTTAGATTTTAGATTCTAAAGGACTGGCAACAGCGTGATTTGTGGGTAAGATCTAACTTGTATATTGACCTGGGTCTGGGGCTTTGGTCCTGTGGGATCGAGAGAACCTTTTTTTTGGGGGGGTTTTGGTTTTCATAACCATTTGTCCCATAACAAGTGGCACTGGTGGTGATACTGGAAAACTGGAGTGTCTAAGGGAATTGCTTGTGTGACTTGTGGTTAGCCAGTGGGGTAAAACCAAAGTCTTCTCTGTTTGGCTGGTTTGGTTTGCCTTAGAGGTGGAAAAACCCCAGCCTTGGGCTGTAACTGCCCTGCTTTAAGCAATTTGTCATGAATTGGCACTCTCAGTTGGGTCCCACCAGAACCAGCATCGTTACACCTGGCCACTAACCGGGGGGGCAGGATGAGCAGACCGGCAAAGAGAATGCAGACAGATGGACAAAACCAACAGATCCAGCAGAAGTTGTTTCCTTTATTTTGAATTTGCATTTTTGTTTTGACAAATTCATAAAGAAATGTAGAATAATAGGCTTAATCATTATAATAGCGATGGGCTCAAACCAAAATCCCAGGGCTGGACACTTCCACATTTGGAGGAAATTCAGCTCTCTGCACCCTGCACACATTGGGTAAGCAGACCCCTTGTGAAGGTGCTCAGTTTATTATCCCCACTGGAGTACAGCGAGTTGTAGTGGTTTCCCGAGGCTGCACAGAATTACAGAGTTGGGAACAGAACCCAGCTCTTCTGGTACTAAGCCAGCATAACTACATGCCATCCTTCCCCCCCCCCCCCCCGAATTAGCACATTGAATCTGTTGGAATTGGTTGTACCCCCACCCTTGTAAACAGGACCCATGATCAATGTATAATTTATAGAATTATAATGGCTCCATGAGTTTCAATGAACAGGATAGAATCATTCACAATGGCAAAGTAATATGAAGGATAAGGTATACATGATCAACCCTATTGTGTATGCTACACAGCCATCTACAGTGGGAATGTCATTCATCACTAGGATATGCACGGTGGCACTTAGAACGTCACAGAGACACAAATTTGATCCTCCTGCTCACAAAACAACAAAACAGCACAGGCTTCTGCCACTTATGCTAAAGGAGAATCTCCACTAGTAAACAGTATTGGTCCTATGGCACACAGTTAAACAGTTCTGATTCCAACTCGTAGAGGGCAGTCATATGCACAGTTCATTAATGAACCACAATTCTCCAAACCCTCAGTGTCTGGAATAGCTGCCTTCTATGTCTGGCCTTCTTTTGTCCGCTTTTATGTTGCCTGATGCCAGCACAGCCAGCATTACTTTCGCAATACCTGCACGGGGGTGGGGGTGGGGGGCACAAAGTGTTGTCTTTTGGTGAGACATGCAAAAATGTAAGTCATTTAAAAAAATGCCATTGTCCGTGCTTGTCGACTCGAGGCCCTGAGGCATAGATACAATCCTTCCAACTGCGGATAGATTAAAAGCCCCTGTATGGCCTGATCCAACCCACCAGACATCAATAGAAAGATTCCCACTCACTTCAGTGGACTTTGGATCCAGCCCTTAACGCTCCAGCAATCTCTGCTTAGTCTGCGTTACTGAGGATGTTGTTGAACCAGGCGAGGCCCTCCGGCTCTGTGACAGGATGGAACATGCACTGCTTCCACCCTGGTGGGCAGGTGACTAGGATGCGGAATTGAACCCAGCTGCCATCCCATGGGGAAGTACAGAGCATGAATCACGAGGACGCATGGTAAATTAACAGACACATCAGAGCTGGATGGCAGTCCATAAGAGATGATGACAACAATAGCAGTTAATAATTGATAAATGCTAAGGCTGATCCAAGTTGTGCTGTAACATAGTTAAGCATGGCTTGAATGTGTATGTCAGTGAATGCTGAGAGTGGAATCTGAGGTCCTGGTTCCCAGGGAAAAACTCATTACAAGCAAATGAGCATCCACTCTCTGTAGCATCTCTGCTAGCACAAGGAGCAGCCAGCTACCCAATGGGAGCTAGTCCTCCTGGCCAATCTATCTGAGAGATAGGCCTCAGCCCTCATGAAGATGCGCCAACATGCTAGAGGGAAAGGAAAGGGAGATTCAGCATGTAAGGATGGCCTTGGGATCTGCACGGACCCACGAAACGGCTCCCATCTTTGAATTACTGAGGCTAGAGTGAAGGTGGTCCCAGAAACGTGCAAGTTTTCATTTATTGTGCTTGTGCCTGAAGTGGGGAGATGCGCGCGTAAAGGGAGAGGCTGATCCTGATCGTCACTGGTAAACAACATGTGCCTACTTCCTTTTGCTCATCCTGGAGGGACTGTTAAATAACCAGATGCAAAAACCAGGAGGACTCAGCTGGCTAGAGAGAGGGACTGCTGGGCTGAGCCTACTGAAAGCAACTGTTTTTGCTGGATGAAACAAGAGCAGGGCAAATTGTGGGGAGAGGAATGGACACCTTGTGAAGAACCCTCCCTATTCACCACAGTGAGTGCAGCCAGCCCTTCATTCTGATAACTGCAGTGCCCTCTAGTGCTATTGGCTGGACAGAACCGTTGCTCCAGAAAACTTTCAGAAGGGAGACCCCGCACTTCTGCAGAGATTGTTAGCCATTAGCTTATTGCATGTGTGCAGAGGGAAGGAAGCAGAAGAGAGGATGCAGGAAGAGAGGCTGAGGGGGGCTCCAATTAGAGGTATGAAGGGTGGGATTTAATGCAATGAACCCAAAGAAGTAAAAGTGGGTTTAAAGCAATATCATTGTGATGAGTGCAAAAAATTGTGTGTGTGTGTGTGTGCAACCTTTCTCCCTTCCTGGCTCACTTGTTACATTATGTTTAGAATTAACTGCTATCCTGGAAGCTGTCCATGTGTGCAGATCCCTGCATCCCTATGGAGCCCCATTGACTTTAGTAGGGGCTCCCCACTGGGCTAAGAGACTGCTCATGCTGAACAGCATTCAAGACCGGTGCCTTGGACTGCAAGCTCTTCAGGACAGGGACCGTTTTGAATTTATCTGGCTGGAAAACACTTGGGCATGGACTAATTATGCATAATTGTAAAGGCTGTATTTCTGGTGTAAAATCCTGAGTGTTTTGGAGCAGGGGATGGTTTATAAACAAAAGTATTGTTTTATTATCGCAAAGGTTAGTTATTTAAATGGCACTGGCAGGCCAAGCCAACTCTGTTGCTTTTTCAAAGTCTGCAGGGAAGATCCTATGACCGTTGAAAGGTGAATTTGGCCCAATATTAGCAGTTAAATAAATACTTGACCCACATGTTAGGGAAGGATTTTAGGGAGAAAATGGGTCTGGTATAATATACACAGTCACTTTGGGATTGCTGATAGAATCAATCAATCCATATTATGATTGCAGCTGGCTCTTACACTGCTCCTATCTGACAGCTGTGTACACCTTCTCCCACCAAAAGTCTGATTCTCGCACTGGCGTGTCAGGTATTATTTTGAGGCTCTAAAGAGAAGGATGAGTTCCCTGGGGCTGCATGTCTCAGATAATGTGTTGTATTCTCTTCCACATAGGAACATGAGCTACATTCACCCCAGCCTTTTTGTATTAAAGACGATGTGACCTTTATTGTGTTGCAGAGAGCAAACTCTCTCGCAGCTTGTTCAGCCAGCTGGAAAGGGCAGCCTCCTTGGGAGGTAGCAGCTGCTTTGATGTGCTGAGGCAATGCAGGGTCAGCTTGATGGCTTTATTTATTTATTTCTGTTCCTCTCATGATTCCATTTCAGTGGTGGCTCCCAATTTTTCCCAAGTGAGGGACCACAGAGAAGTAATGGGCCAGGAGCACATGAGAGACAATCTGACAGACATAAGTAGCCAAAAAAGAATCTGACTGCATCTGTCCTCATCTTCCATGCAGTGACGCAGCCTATGGAGACTACAAGCCCCTCTGTGCAAGGCTCCATCTTGAAACCAGTGGACCTGTGAAACCTCAAAATTAATTTAATAGTGGTGGGCTGTGTATTTATTTATTTTTGCACCCAAGTTATTGGCTTGGAGTTTGGTTTATTAGTCGTTCACCACACAAGCCCTGATCTTGCCAGGAGCTCCATGCAGGCAGCCCACAAAGAGCATGCTGCAGGATCAAGACCAGAGACTGTACTCTGTGAAGAGACTTTCATGAGTGACAATAATGCATAGGAATGACTCTGCTGTAAATGGGAGGGAATGGCTTATTGGATTAATCCTCAGGTTTCTGACTCCAAGACACAGATTCAATCACCAAAGTTTCAGAGGAACAGCCGTGTTAGTCTGTATTCGCAGACTTCATCTGATGAAGTGAGCTGTAGCTCACGAAAGCTCATGCTCAAATAAATTGGTTAGTCTCTAAGGTGCCACAAGTACTCCTTTTCTAATCACCAAAGTGTTTCTATGTGGTTCTTATATTCATTACCATAATAAAAGACAACCCCCCCTTCATGCAGATCTGTGGATAGCTAAATAAATATGTTCTTTGATACAAGATTTTTAAGATTTCTGTGAGATAATGCAAACTGGGATGAGGAACCTTCTGCCCTCTGGTGGGAGCAGAATGATTTATTTTATTTATCTGTATTATGAAATAACAATGTCCAAAAGAATATAATAAAGACTTCCTGCCTCTACTTGTCCCATAGGTATATCATTTTTCCTGCTTTCTCAGTGGTGGGTCCCCCGCTTGTCTCATATGTAAATGTATACAAGCTGCAATATTGTATAGCAAAGGTCCAAAGGCTCCAATGTACAATAGTGATTTGGTTTACAGCAATCACTCCATTAGTGATGTTGTTTAATGCTTTTACTGTGGAATGCTTCAGTAGTTTTTTGTAAGTTGATGAGAATTCATTTCCATTAGCAGCTCGTAAGATCCAGTGTCTAGCAACCAGTTGAGGCCATGATGTAAGACCCATATATTTTGTTTAATGTTTGACTGGTTGTTGATTTCTCTTAGATTTTTGCAAATGTCTTCTCTAATTTGAATTTAAATTAGGGCATCTATCTATGTTTTAAGGAAGGAAAGCACATCTGTATGAAGACCGGACAGCATCAGCATTTCTTTTTAAGGGCCAGTACCTTGACTGTTCTGTTCACGGTAAAAAGTCATATGTTTGTGCACAGGGTACGATGCTTCAGTGAAATACCAGGCAAAGTATGTTAGAGGATGGGCGCTAAAAGCCAGATCTGTTGAGGTTCTGATTGTCATCTGCTCAGTACCTCTGAGAAGACACTCAGCATTTCTCAGCGAAGGTGTCTCCTTTAAAATACGGTACGTGGTCACCAGGATTTTAATCTGTGTAATCGCAAAACTTATTCTTGTTTATTATTATGAGCATTTATAGAGCACCAAGAAGAAAAGGAGTACTGGTGGCACCTTAGAGACTAACCAATTTATTTGAGCATGAGCTTTCGTGAGCTACAGCTCACTTCATCAGATGTATACCGTGGAAACTGCAGCAGACTTTTTTCCACGGTATACATCTGATGAAGTGAGCTGTAGCTCACGAAAGCTCATGCTCAAATAAATTGGTTAGTCTCTAAGGTGCCACCAGTACTCCTTTTCTTTTTGCGAATACAGACTAACACGGCTGTTCCTCTGAAACCTATAGAGCACCAGTCACCATTGGCTCTGGGCTCCTTTACAAGGGTTATATAGAGAAATTAGTTATCTTAATTTCACTGTGCTTGGATGCCAACAAACCCTCAACGTTTAGTGGGAGAACTAAAAGCCAGACTGACGACTAGAAAGCCAGGGATGGCACCGTGACAGGGGTGATGGCTAGCAAGTGACTGGCATTCAGTGACTTAATTGAATTTGGTCTGCTAGGTTGGATCATTAGCTTCCCAGAGGTTAGCCAGGTACTGATGGGGGATGCAATGTGAACACTGATCCAATGCCCCCCGGTTATCTTCATGACATAGCATATCTGCCTCACCTCAGGCTGTTGGCTTGAAATTCAGGCCTGGTCTACACTTAAAAATTAGATCAACATAGCTACATTGCTCTGGGCTGTGAAAAGTTTTGTGTCCTGAGCACTGTCGTTAGGTTGAACTAGCCCCTCGTGTAGATGCAGCTAGCCCAATGGAAGAATTCTGCCAACAATCTAGCTACCATCTCCTGGAGAGGTGGAAAAGCCCCTCCGCTGATGTAGGACGCATCTACGCTATGATGCTACAGCAGCATAATTGCAGCGTCGTAGCTGTGTTCCTGTAGTGGATGTTCCCTTCACTGATATTTCTCAGAGCCTCAGACTTGCCTCCAAAGGCCTGGTCTACACTTTTAAAATTTAGGTCAACATAGCTATATTGGTCAATCCACACCTCTGTCCAACATAGCTTTGTCAACCTAACCCGCAGTGTAAATGCAGCTAGGTTGATAGAAGACTGCTTCCATTGACCTAGCTACCACGGCTTGGGGAGATGGCATTCACACACTGATAGAAAAACCCTTTTCATTGGCATAGGCTGAGTTCTGCACTACGGTATTATGCCAGCATAGCTACAGCAACATAGCTATGCTGCTATAGTCCCCATAGCGCTATACCCGAAATCTCAGGAATTTCTGTTGACTTGACGAGAGGATCAGAGAGGGGGGGGGGGGGGGGCAAAGGATAGCTCAGTGGTTTGAGCATTGGCCTGCTAAACCCAGGGTTGTGAGTTCAATCCTTGAGGGGGCTGTTAAATTGATCTGGAACAAAAAGTGGGGATTGGTCCTGCTTTGAGCAGAGGGTTGGACTAGATGACCTCCTGAGGTTCCTTCCAACCCTGATATTCTATGATTCTATGACTTAGGCCGGTTACAAAGAAGAGAGCTGGCAACTGTGTTAACGCTGACCATGATCCTGCAACTGGATAAGCAAGGATGGGCTACTCTGTGTCTGCATGGAGCTCCACTGATTTCAAATGGGGCTTCGTGGGTGCAGGGGTCCAGCTGCAGGATTGGGGGCGGGAGATGACTTGGAGGATTGGGGGCTCCAATGCCCCAGATGACAGTGCTTTGCTACCATGGACGGGATCTGAGAGTAGCAGGGTGGGTCATTTTGCTGGGGGGACCGATGTCGTTCTTAATTCAATCTGGCCTAATGGGTCTCTGGATTTGGGTGCCCAGCGTGAAGTTCAGACTTGGCTAGACTGTCAGAGGGGCTGAATTCTCCTTGAATTCAATGGAGCAGCAGCTCTGGAAATCAGGACCTTGTTCTCTTAAACTAGGCACATTTAAAAAAAAAAAAAAAAAAAAAAGCACCCAACACCAAAAGCCACTTAAACCCCCCGCCCCAAAAAACTGGCCGCAAGTACATAAGTGGCACTTCCACTCAGGCACTTGCACGGTCACCACGTGCTTTGCTCTGGGAGAGGGGTCCTAACGCCATTTCTTCCCGGCACTCGATTAGTCGCTTGTGCCGCAGCTGCGTGGGGTCCTGCGCGTCAGGCCGGAAGACGCCGCCCTGCGCATGCTCTTTCCTTTCCAGCTCTCGGGCTTACTGCTAGTGGCACGGTAAGTCCGGGCTCCAGTCGCTTCATCTCCCTCACATCGCCGCCATCCTGCGGCTGGGGGCCCCGGCTTGGCTCTCGTCGGCGGGCGGGCACCCTGTGCCACACGCGCACGGGGATATTTCCCAGGAGGGGCCCCGAGCGGTGGGGGGAACTAGGCCGCAAATTGGGCGGGGGAACTTGCGGCCTAGGGGTGGACGTTGGGCCTCAGAAGGCGGGGGAGGGGAAGAGACTGGGGCCTGGAAGGCTGATTGTGTATGGGGGGGGCTGGGCTGCTGTTTGGGAGGGTGGGAGAAGCTGCTATGTTGTGCCCTTGGTACGGCCCATATGTGGGGGATAGAGGGGATGGGGTGGGTTAGTCAGGGCTAAACTGGGAAATCCGATGTCCATTTTCTACCCCCTTGTAAACTGAGGCAGTGGTGGCACCACTAATCCTGCTGGTATGGAAGAGGGTCCTGCTTTCTTTGTGCTGCAGAGGGGGCATGGAAAGGTCTAGTTTGACTTTAGTCTTCGATTGAGACTGGGTAGTAGGTTGAGCACCACCATGTGCTTCTCCAGTACCAAAGTGCTGAAGAGCTGTTTTCCTGCTGCTGCTTAGTGATGGGTTCTTCATGGCCCCCATGTGTGTGGGACCTGTTTCGTCTTTATATGGATGATGATCTGTGAACGTAGGATGTTTGCTGTTGGGTGCTTCCTTTCCTAAAAAGAGTTAACACTTACAAGCTTTGGTTTTGCAGCTGTGCAAATCTTAAATCAGAAAGAAGTAACCCAAGCCAAAATGGTTGGTTTGTTGTTTTTGGGTCACTGTGTGCAGTGGTGGGCAGTTACTGTTTTCTGGGCCGCCATAAGTGTGCGACTACCATAGGAAAATACCTTTTCAGATTGGTTTTTAAGTACCTTTTTATTTCAGCAGGCCTTTGGCATAGTATGTTGGTGCTGTTCATTATGATGCTCTAGTTCTGTACATTTAAAGCACTTAAGTATCAGGCATTTCACAGTTAAAGTACTCATTAAGTATTGGGTGCTAACCAGATAACACACACTTTATTGGATTTTCTTCCCCATCTATCTGTTTGGAAGTGAAGCATCAAGGGGTTCCTAATCTTTGAAAGTTATTCCACATAACTAGATAGTGTGGATTATAGACATTGCGATTGGGAGTTCTGTTAGGTGTCCAGCATGTAGGATGCCTATTGTACAAACATTACTAAGCGTCATTCCACTGCACACGTTACTGTCCTTGGTCTTGCTGTTGCCTTCTGCACTACCTGATGAGGACTGTAGCAGATGTTTGCCTAAGTATGGTTGCAAAGTACAGTTTAAAATTGCTACTGTTAAGAATTAAAATGAAGACTACTCTCCTCCCTGCTTCCCTTGGCTGGCTTCAGTGTGAGAAGGAATTGTCTGTAGCTTTTATTGGGATAATTGAATTAAATGCAATAGAAATAGACTGTGGAGACCGCTAAATGCATACTTGCAGTGATGCTCTTTCACAGTCCACCTACACTACAAAAACAACAGTTATCAAAAAGGTTACTCTGCTTGCTCTTCCTGGTGGATCATAACATGGGCTTCTGAGCAGCTGAACTATGTGATCTTCTAGCCTGTAGCAAACTTGTATATATCTTCCCAGTTAAGGTGTAGTAAGGATTCCCATAATTTCTAACATGGTTAAAGGTGGTGGTGCTTTGTTCAGTGAGTCACTGCAGGTCCAGCGTGGAATCAGGTGGCTTAAAATAAAACATAGATCCAGTTATTAGATCTGGCAACACACTAATGTATTACTGCTAGTCTACTAACTATTGATTTCTCTGTCCAGATGTTGATGCCCAAGAAGAACCGGATTGCTATCTACGAACTCCTTTTTAAAGAGGGAGTGATGGTGGCCAAGAAAGATGTTCACATGCCTAAACACCCAGAGCTGGCAGACAAGAATGTGCCCAACCTCCATGTCATGAAAGCCATGCAGGTGTGACAGATAAATTTATGGATCTACCTGGGCTGTTAAAAACAGCTTTTCTATGTTTTGGGACCTTATGAAGCTGGTGGATTGAGCACCACCTGACTAATCCTGGCATTATTTAACTTTGTTTAAGGAGAGAGAAACAGCAGTTCCAATGGAATTTGCCTTTTTTCCAGATTACTAGTTTTTTCATATTAACTTCATCAATCATACACAAACTGTGTAGAAAGCTTTTGTATTGCGTAGCATAAGATTCATAATCCTGTCTCTGAACCTATGATTTTAGCATCATTTTTAGTTCAGTTTTGCATAATGACCCTTGAATTATTAGTCTTGTGGAATGTGAATAGTTAGTATGTTGAAGATACTGCATCTTTCTGTACCTTCAGATGTACTTCTGAGCTACTGAATGTCTAGTCGTCAGTCCTCCACTCATCCCCAATAAACTACCAGTGTTCTGGCTGGTAGTATTTAAAGATGTTAGATGGTCACAATCAAATGCTCATGTAATAATCCACCTGCAACTGCAAAAAGCTGAACCAGAATTTCTCTCCTTAGTCACTGAAATCGCGTGGCTATGTGAAGGAGCAGTTTGCCTGGAGGCACTTTTACTGGTATCTGACCAACGAGGGTATCCAGTATTTGCGTGATTATCTTCATCTACCCCCTGAGATTGTGCCTGCCACCCTGCGCCGTAGCCGCCCTGAGACTGGCAGACCGCGGCCCAAAGGTGAGCACTAGTTAATAAAAGCAACTGCCATGTGATTCTTGGATGGGTGATACGGGGTGTGCGGAAGAACGGTATAAATTAAAGTTGAGGTTGCTGGGCTGTGTGGGCATGGTGGATAAAAATGTGAGCTTCCAGTGCTGTGGCCAAAAGGGCAAATGCAATCTTTGGCTATATAAAGAAAAAAGTCGAGTAGGGAGGTTCTGTTACCTCTGCATTTGACACTGGTATGACTGGTACTTGATATTATGTCCAGTTCTGGGGTGCACAGATTAAAAAGGAAGTTGAAACATTTGAGAGGGTTCAGAGAGGAGCCACAAGAATAAGATTAGAAAACTTGTCTTATGGTGAAAGATTCAAGGAACTCAGTCTGTTTATCTTAACAAAGGTTATTACAGAGTGACTTGACTAGTTTAGAAGTACTTAGATGGGGAACAGAAATTTGACTGAGTTTGCCAGACAGAGGTCAAGGTGACCCAAAATCTAATGGTTGGAGGTTGAAACTAGACCACGTCACACTAAAGAAAGATGCAACTTTTTAACAGAGTAACTTACATTGGAACAACTTACCAAGAGTTGTCTTTTTGGATTCTTCATCAGTAGTAACTTTTAAATCCAGACAGCATGTTTTTCTTAAAAAAACAACAATGCTGCTCTAGTTCAACCAGGAATTAACTCAAGGAAGTCTTGTGGCCTGTGTTAAACAGAAAGTTAGACTAGATGATCACCAAAGTCCCTTCTGGCCTCGTCTGTTTCATTGCAAACCCTAAAACTCAGTGCATCTGAGTTTTAAGCAATGTGCAAAACTTGTCTTGTAGCTTTTATGACTTTCCCAACAAATTCACGTTGCATATTTGGGTAAGCTGTTTAGTATCACTTTGATTTTTGTTTCACAGCTAAAAGTATCCTTCTAGATAGGGATGTACTTGCAAAATTAATATTTTAGATAGACAGGAGCAATCAGTGAGTATAGAGTAAATGTGTATTTTCAAAGACAGTACATAAATACAAAATATATTAATGGTTCCTACGGACCACTGAAATCTAGTCAATACATGTACTTCCAAGAGGCTTATTTTAGGATGGCTAATATAGCACATGAAGAACAAAACCGGGGTTGATTTAAAATTTCACCCGTTATGCAATGTGCTGCACACTGGCTGATGGCCTGCCACCTCACCTTATTAGGTAGCAGTGTTTCAGTGGAGCTGTATGAATGGCTTGCAAAAGTGTTTGGGATTCTCTGTGGCAAAAAGGTGCTATAGTAAAGATAAAGCATAAGTTAGTCTTAGACAGCTGTGACCAAATCAGCACTGCCGCATCTCTGCCACTGTGCACAAGATTAAAGGACACTTGAGTCTGATTTTGGTTGTTGGGTTAGTGTGTGGGTGCTGGGTGGTGTATATGACAGGCCACCAACAGGAGGTTTGACTGGATGATCTAGTAGCCTTTACTGGCCTTAAACTCTGACACCCCCCTCAGTTTATACTCCTGAATATGCTTTAGGTGTTTGTAACACTGAAAATTACAAAAAATGAAAGTGAATAATTTATCTTTCTTTGACTTGTTTCCTTTGTGCCTTTGGAAGCACTCTGACTTCCTTGCTATTTTCTCTCTCCAGTCAGTTTCCTCTATTCATTTATGTCACATGGCAACGGGAAGAAACATTAAAATATAGAAAAGCGTGCTTTTACAATGACAAGTTACCCAGGGAACAGGGGGCAGATGTATTTCCTGAAATACACTTTTATTTTAGGTTGACTGTATTTCAGTTTGATGATGTACCTTGACTTGTTGCTGCAAAATCAGCTGAACTTCTGAAGGCCCAACTCGGTATCTGGGTGTGGCCATAAACTCGAGAATAGATACTGGATGGAGGAGGAAAAACTACTGCAAAACTTGATATTGCAAGGTCTGCTGTAGTGACTCAAACTTTTGGCTCTCCCTTGAGGTGGGAGAAAGTTGGACTTTTGTACAGAGGGTCTGCCACTCGTGTGCAGTAAGTGTAATCTGCCCTCAAGCAGGAATACTCTCGTCCCTACCACTTAGAGGTACAGATTTATTCTTGAGCTGGGAGAATGATCTTTCCAGTACAGTGTGTAAAGTGCCTCACTGATTTTAAGTTGCATTGTAGCTCTCTTAACTACTGCTGAGCCACATGCTTAGCCCAAAATGTGTGTGGGCTTGTACCTGTAACACTTTAAGACCTTTCTATGTTAGCCAGAGAAACTGTAGTGTCTTTTGAGCAAACAGTTTAAATTCTTGCTTGGAAGATGCCTTGACCAATATTGACAGGGTTTAAATGTGTGTGTGTTTAATTCCACTTATTGCTGTGTCTCTATGGCTATGTCTACACTGGCAATTGAACGACAAAACTTTTGTCTTTCAGGGGTGTTTAACACACACACACACACCCCCCCCCGCCCCCAAAAGACAAAAGTTTTGCCATGACAAGTGCCAGTGTGAACAGCGAGTTGTCGCCAGGAGAGCTGACAACCAGTAGCTATGCTGTGTGACCTTTAGAGGCATGGCTGTGGCACTAAAAGCTGTGTAGTGGAGACACAGCCTAAGGTCCCAAGTTTTGTCTGTTGTCCTTCCTGTGAAATGCTGTGATTTACAGAAGTATGTGTGAAACTTGCAGGTTAAAATTTGCTTTTGAGTTCCTCTAGTGAAGGTAAATTGGCTATTGCCATATTTACCTCAGTGTGTATAGTGCAGAAGTGTTAAGCCCTATCCACTCCACAACTTAATGGTGTTAACTACAACACTCATAGAGCTATACTTATTGTCCAGTTGTAATAGCTAGTGTGGTTATAACAGTGGTTCTCAAACTTTTGTGCTGGTGACCCCTTTCACACAGAGAGCCTGAGTGCGACCCCCACCCCTTTATAAATTTTAAAAAAACGTTTTTTTAAATTTATAACACCATTATAAATGCTGGATGCAAAGCAGGGTTTGGGGTGGAGACTGACAGCTCGCAAGCCCCCATGTAATAAGGGGTCCTGACCCCCAGTTTGAGAACCCCTAGGATACAACATGCTTTCTCTGTTCAAGGCAAATGGTATTTTAAAGTGTGCTAATTGTGCTCTAGAGTACTGTTGTGAATTTGATACCACAGTCTCTTAAGTGTTTGTAACCATGTTAGGTGTGTCATAGTGTTTGATTGCAAGCTTCAGGGTAGAGAGAGGCCAGGATACAGTGCCATAGTGTCCATGGCTTCCTATAGAACATAACTACCCAAAGCATAGCCCTCTTTGCTCAGAGAAGTGGATGTAGCAGAAGGCCGGTTCAGAGGCTGTGCCCTATGGTATCACTATGATACCTCCCTGTGGTAGAAGCATTTTGAAAACTGTGTGACTTCTCCCTTCACCTAAACAGGAGCACTAGTTTTCCATGAATTCTAATAGGTAGGCAATTTCCTTTCTCCAGAAAGGATCAATCAGGGAGCTGTGCATTTCTCAACATGCTTGAAACTGCACGTCAGTTTGTGGTGAGCCATCCAAACACCAGCCCTTACTCAGGATTTTACTGGCAGAACAGTAAAGCTTTGGTGCTTGGTGGTGTAGGACAGTGGTTCTCAACCAGGGATACACAGAGGTCTTCTAGGAAGTACATTAACTCCTCTAGATATTTGCCTAGTTTTACAACAGGCTACATAAAAAGCACTAGCGAAGTCAGTACAAACTAAAATGTCATACAGACCGTGACTTGTTTATACTGCTCTATATACCATACATTTCAGTTTAGATGCAATATTTACATTCCAGTTGATCTATTTCATAATTACAGGGTTAAAATGAGCAAGAAAGCAATTTTTCAGTGATAGTGTGCTGTGGCACTTTTGTATTTTTGTCTGATTTTGTAAGCAAGTAGTTTTTAAGTGAGGTGAAACATGGGGGTATGCAAGACAAATCAGACTCCAGTAATCTGGAAAGACTGAGAGCCACTGGTATTGGAGACCTTCGTCTTTAAGGATTTACAGTAGGGTTTTCCCAAAGTTTAAAAGGCTGGCAAGTCCATCAGGCTTCTATTTGAGCTCTGCCTCTTGCTTCCTTCCCTGGAAACATCTGCCCACCTTTTATTTAGCTTAATTTCTTTTTTTACTTTAGATCACCTTTTCTTAGGCGTACTAATTTATCCCATCTTTAAAACATAAGATACTTTTATTGCCCACGCTTAATCAAATATTTGGGGCTGGGGATAGAATTCTGTACAGTTGGGATTTGGGGTAAAAGTGTGCATTTGTCAGGCATAATGAACACGCAATCTTGATGTGTTTTTTGTATCATAACCTTCAATTTTAGCACTTATTTGAAGCTAGTTTTTGCAGATTGGCCTGGCTAGCAGCACAACGTAGTTGAAAGTGTGTTGTAAATTCAGGATTGGTAATAATTTAGCTGTATTTGCGTTGGTCAGAAACTTGGCAAGCAAATACAGTAAAAGCTGTGTTATCTGGCTCTTTACCAATCGGAAAGCTCTATTAAACCAGCATTTCTAATCTTCATTGACAGTCCAGTCTATAGTCCGGTTGGTGTGGGGCTGGCAGGCTCCCTACCTGGCTCTGAGTGGCTCCCCGGAAGCAGCAACATGTCCCTGCTGCTCTTAGGCAGAAGAACAGCCACTAGGGGTTTGGAGTGCAGGGTGTGGGCTCTGGGAGGGAGTTGGGGTGTGTGTGGGGAGGTGTGGGATGTTGGATCTGGGTGGGGCTCACCTTGGGTGGCTCCCCGCAAGCAGCGACATGTTTAGATTTGTATTGTTCAAACACTGTTGATGTGGTCTTTAAGAGTGGTTCTCAACCAGGGGTATGCGTACCCCTAGGGATACGCAAAGGTCTTCCAGGGGTTACATCAACTTATCTAGATAATGTGCCTTGTTTTACAACAGGCTACATAAAAAGCACCAGCAAAGTCGGTACAAACTAACATTTCTCACAGACAATGACTTATTTATACTGCTCTGTATATTAAAATGTAAGTACAATATTTATATTTCAGTTGTTTGATTTTATAATTGTAAAAATGAGGAAGTATTTTTGTTGATTTTGTAAGCATGTCATTTTTAAGGGAGGTGAAACTTGGGGTATGCAAGACACATCAGACTCCTGAAAGGGATACAGTAGTCTAGAAAGGTTGAGAGGCACTGATCTATAAGACTGTCTAGTAGTGTGGCCACAATAGAGAACTGCATTTAAAATTTAGTTGCACGCATTTGTGGCCCGATAAGGCCTGAGCATATAATATGTCCCTTTTGATCCTGTATTAAAGCCTCCCCACACCATCACACTTGTAGCATAATCGAGGCCTCTTTAGATTGGATTCCTTGGATTGACAAGGCTGCTCTGACTTGCAGGTCTGGAAGGTGAACGCCCTGCTCGTCTTACTCGGGGAGAGGCTGACAGAGATACCTACAGACGCAGTACCGCTCCACGTAAGTGTCCTATCTAGTGCAAGTATGAGTTAACCAAACTGAGCTTGTCATTTGTGCAGTTTACATTTCTGTAGAAGCGTCTTCAACGTTTAGATGTACAACATGCTAACTTCTGTGATGAATGTCTGAGGTCTCAAGCCTCCACTTCCCTGCTGATTCTAGGGTCCGTTTATCAATACGCTCCCACTGCACAGCAGTTACGCTTGCATATCAAGCTGAATTTTCTCCCATGTGGCATAATGTTTCCTATTGCCTAATTGCCATAATTTGCAATTGCAGTAAAAAAAAGATAGCATTGTGGAAGTTATCTGTAGCTTGTGGTGTGCACATCCCAAGGGTTTAAATATTTGATACTGCTAAAGACAGTATATCCTAAATAAGAGTTTGTCGTCAAAGCCCAGGCAATGGATTCTCTCTGCTTTGTAGTTTTCTAGAATAGCTCTTTCTCTCTTCCCAGTTGGTGCTGACAAAAAGGCTGAGGCTGGTGCTGGAGCAGCTACTGAATTCCAGTTTGTAAGTATCTGCATTTGAGAGATGGGGTTTTTTGTTCCCTATGTTAATGCTTTAAGAAAGCTTTAACTAAAGCTGTCCCTGGAAGAGATGGTGTATTTTCACAATGCACTCATCATTTATTCACCCCCTTAAACAGCTGGCAGTTGCTCCTGGAACTGTATAAGGTACTACCTATAGATGGAGCTCCTTTTGAGCCTGCAGTTACACCACCTAGACAACTGTCATATCAGGCTTCACATGCTAAACAGCATTGTTTGAGATAATTACTTGGCTAGGCAGCACATGTGTTCCTTGAAAGTCTTCTGAGGTGATATTGATAATATTGATCAGTACTGGGTAGAGAACCCCCAGCGTATCTGTTTAATCTTTCAGGTGAAAGAAAACTACAGAGGCCATGATCATCTGAGATTAATTCTTCTGTGGCACCCTTTTTAGACAAGCAGTAGCCTTGGTGATCTGCCCACATTACTCAAGTTACAATTAACATGACAAATTCCAAATTTTCCTTCTGTTTTCAACTTGATATGTTATCCTCCCCATCTATTTTAAATTTGAAGGTGTACGGTAATGCACATAACGCCTCTCATTTGAGGTGCTGCTAAATTTTATTGGCACATCAACCGCTATATCCCTTACTTCATCTCAGAAGTGAGATGGAGGCTTAATATTTGTGAAGCGCTGTGAGAGCTCCTGATGAAAGGGGTTGCTTCACACTTTAACAGAGCATTAGTTTGAGCAGACTAGCTTGGACGTAATACATCAGTGTTTCTCAACCTATTTACCATTGTGGGCCGCATCCACACAATATATACGCTACCTGTACAGCCCTGAGGATGTTGCATGGGCTGCATGTTGAAAAGCACTGTACAAAACTGACAGAGGTGGGTTGAATTCCTAGGCTGTCATATTCCAAGTCAGCAGGGCTTGGCCCACACCATAGATTATAAAGCCAGGAGCTGTGTTTTGACAAGCAAGAGTTCCACCTTGCTCTCAGTACACATGGTAACTAACTTCAGATATTAGTCCTTAAGTCTTCATTCGCTGAACTTGATCAGTAAAGGCAGGCAAAATGAGTGGTTCTTATGATTCAGTACAGAATTCCACATCAGGGGAAACAATGATTTAGTGTATTTAGGATGTACTTAATATTTGGTTTGGTAGCTATGTGCTACTTTCAGTTGCTGATGTGCCCAAACTTCTAACGCTGTGTGTTTGGTTTTTTGTTTTTGCAGAGAGGTGGATTCGGTCGTGGACGTGGTCAGCCTCCTCAGTAGAATTCTCTGGTCATGTTTTTGTGTATAATAAAATAGGTGAAAATCTCATTGTGCTTGCTTCCTTGTATCATTTGAATATGTGGAAGCTAATATCAGAGAAAAGCAAAGCAACAATTTATACCACTAAGCCTTCTGGCTCCTGCTACAACAGAGTTGAAGATAATCCTGATTAGAAATCTGATACAGACTAACACAGCTACCACTCTGAAACCTGATTATAAAGTGGTTATGGGGAGTAGACTAGGTCCTAGGAAATCAGTCTGACTTCGCAGCAGTGATAGGAGAGGTGATTGCTGCCGCAGGATTTGGTAGTGAGGTTGATGGCTCTTTCTGGAGGAGAACATGGGCTTTTGGGTTCCACGGCCACTTGGAAGTACCACTGGTACCCTTTATGCTTTCAGTAAGGGGGCACCCATAGTAGGTTTCTGGTAATATGGGGCCTCCCTCTTAATAAGGCAACTTGGAGGTTTGGCTCACCTATAGAACTTGATCTTGCATTATGGGTAATGTGAAGTTGAAGCTGCTAAAATGCACTGAGTCTAGGAAGATTCATGTGGTGTGAGACTGAAGTAACTACATTAAAAAGGTTAGAGAACCCAGCCCTTCATGATTGTTGATACTCTTTTGCCCCAGCGGCAAGCACTTTGTGCCAGTTTGGCATGGTTTGCAATACTTGTGGGAAATTCTCCATCAGGACAATACAGTATGGGATATCCATAGCTGCTTCCTAAAGTACAAAGTTTTCAAAGTCAATGCACTCTTCACTGTTTCAGATCCTAGTGTGTAGGTAATCATTTACAGTAAAACAGGATGGTCTCTGGCCTCTGATGTTGCTTAGCAAAAAATTGAGTTGTCCTACTTTTGTGCCAGATATAGGGGACAAGCAACCATTTCTCCAAGGCAATTTTGCTTATGCACGCAGGATCTGTTCCCTTAATTATTTCATGTCTGTTTTTAGTTTATGATCTGAATTGGCTGCCTGGCTATCTTTGTGTACTCTGGCAAGTATAAACTAGATTCTGTAGCAAGAGGTCTGGATTCTGTGACAGTCTTGTGCTGCAAACTGAAAAATCTTTCTCGGGTAGAGGCTTTTATTAAAGCAGATATGAATGACCCCACAATCACTACAGTATTTCTTGTGTTTAGAATATTGGGGAAGTAAATTTAACTTCCAATGTGCTGCATAATTTTGTGTTGCAAACACCACAGTTATGAAGGGCAAGTTTTTCAGGTGCTGAGCAAATCAAGGACCTGATTAACTGACTGGAGCCATCAACAAATTCATGAGCTGCTACCTCCAGGTAAATCAAACAATTGTAAAGTGTGGCTATGTTATGCTCATACACACAGTTGAACAGTGGGGAGTGGGCCGGAAACCCAAGTTCCTGTATTTTAGCAGAGTTTACCTGTCTTAGCTCAAGAACACTTCAAGAGTTTCCTTGAAAAGACTGAGTCTGATGATTTGGATAAATCGATTGTTGGATAGTTGGAGCTAGGCCTGTATGCAATACTCGGTCACATCAGTAGATGTCATCCTAATGCAAATTTATATGATATAGTCACATAGTGTAATAGAATGCTAACCTGAATGGCTTTGACAGTGTATTATAACTTAACACTGCAGAAGTTAGATGCTAAGAAATTAATCACCACAAACACCCCAGTGAAGAAGGTATTTTTAGAGATGAGGGTGAATTTTCTAAAATACAGAGTATCAGTGTCATAGCAGGTGGTCATTTTCACCTGTGGAAAGTTAATTCAAATGCAGCCATATCCATTTTTTATTGATCTTTTTTAAATCAAGAGTTTCAGCTGCATTAACTGAAGTCTGTAGACCACGATATAGCCAAGTTGCTTCTATTAAATTATGGCAAAGTATGGATTCCCTAACCCCTGGATCTAATGATACACTTTATCGCCTAGATACCTGCCTAGCAAACATTTCCAGTCATTATAGTTGCATCTTTCCTTGTTTCTAGCCAATCGTGGTGTTGCATAATAAATAACAATGGGTTAATATTTCTGGATTGATTACTGATGCTATGTAACTACTGTAGTTTAACATGATAGTCCTGCTTGTTTTCTCTTCTAAGTCAGTAACAGGCATAGTTATTGTCTGCCTCTTTTAGTGTGTATTAAAATCATGCCATGTACCATCCAAAGGGATAAAGTCTGTCAACAGCTGCTGAATCTTATCAACTCTCTATGCTATGCCCATTTTATTTTGTGATACCTCATTCTCTCTAACTGTAGACTAGCTAGATAGGTGCATATGCTTATTTAACTGACTCTGATCAATTTTTTCTTGCCTATTCACCTAATGTGTTCTCTGCTTCATCTAAATGTACCACTACTTGTGAGATGCTGATGTCTGGAATGTAACTTCACAAATGGTAACTTGAGCATTAGTCTGGGCTGCCGTTAATCAGAGATGCACCATTTGTCTTTTCAGAGCTAGCTTTGGTCTTGTTTCATTAGCTGCATGTGACAGACTTAACTGCACTTGAACCCCTTTCAAGGGATTCAAACTTCATTGCACTGTGACCCCCTGCTGACGACAACAAATTGCTACATGACCTTAAGTGAGGCTGAACCTGGAGCCTGAGGGCGTAGCCCTATACCCCAGCAAGTCTTAACGCTGGTCCTAGCTACCCTGATATAACAGGGTTGTGACCCACAATTTGAGAACCACTGTTCTAATCTAAACCCTGAGCAGTGTCACTTTGTGAGATTTCCCTGTGTACAAAATCCCCGTGCTTATGAATATTGCACTAAAATAAAAACACTAAATATGAACACTAAAAATACTAAAATAATACTGATAAACAGAATGCTCTAGTGATGGCTGACCTTGAAGTACAGGCACTAGAAAGAAGCGATTCAACACCCTGACAATTAAAATGAACTTCCTGGTGCTGTGCTAATAACCTTCTTATCAGTCTTCCTCCTGATAGTGATAGTCATAAAAATTCCACCTTGGGACCTTGGAGGAGCTCAATAGACTTGTCATTGAGATTTCCATCTAGTGTTTGGATGAGAGGTTTATTGATGGAGAGCTACAAGCTGGCTCGAGCTGCATCTGACTAAGAGTAGGGTGGGGTGGGCATAGGAAAGCTCTTTGCAAGGGGGCTGTAATACTTCAGCCTCCTCCGGCTCTAGTGGGGGCATTGATTTGTCATGACATTTTAAAACAACTCAGCGCTGTCACAAAACTTAGTACAAGTTGTCATGATGGAGGAGGGGTACAGGAGCTGTTGCTGTGCAGGTGGTTTGTTCAACCCTCCCCCCCCCCCCCCCCAAAAAAAATCTATCCTGGGGGGACCTCTCTCCTGCCCTGAGCCACCAATCCATCTGGAGCTTTCCTGTACTGTGTAATTTTTCTGTACTATGACAAACCTGCTGTTGCAGTTACAGGCAAATACCTACAATCGGTCAATTGGAGGTTAGTAGAAGACTTCTAGGTTTCTCAGGGACCCTAAACTCTCAAGTGGCACAAGTAATGCTTTCTATCACAGGGGTCAGCAACCTTTCAGAAGTGGTGTGCTGAGTCTTCATTTATTCACTCTAATGTAAGGTTTCACGTGCCAGTAATACTTTAACGTTTTTAGAAGGTCTTTCTATAAGTCTATAATATATAACTAAACTATTATTGCAGTTATATGTTGAGTGCCACTGAAAATCAGCTCGCATGCCATAGCTTGCCCCTACCCCTGTTCTGTCCTTTCCTGTTGGCTGGGAGCCTCCATCCTATCCTAGCAGACCATGACCTGCCCCTACTCATACACACCTTTGTCACTTTCTGTCTAGACTACAGAAATGCAATACATGAGGACATAAAGACAATAGGAAATTCTAACTTGTGTTCTAGCATTCTGTTGTCTCAGTAAAACAGCTCATGAGAACACATCAACACTGTCTTACTGCTGTCTGTGCTAGCTTCCTATACACTATCAACTCATGCTGATAAAGTTAGCCAGGGAAGCTTTCAAATGAGGGGATCCCACCCTCAAAAGTGTAAATGTTTATCTTTTTCTAAGATTGTAAATATTGTGGGACAGGAACTCTTTATAGTTAGCACCTACCACAATGGGGTCCTGATGAACTGTTGCAGCAGCCCTAGGCCCTATTCCAGTAAAAATACAATAAGGTGTTAAAAGTACAAAGGTGTTAATTTTCATAATCAGTTAACTGAGTGTTTCATGTTTGTAAAGCAATTGACAGAATTGTGAGAAACATAATAGCATGCAAACAGTGAACTGCACCGGGATAGCTCAGTGGTTTGAGCATTGGCCTGCTAAACCCAGGGTTGTGAGTTCAATCCTTGAGGGGGCTGTTAAATTGATCTGGAACAAAAAGTGGGGATTGGTCCTGCTTTGAGCAGGGGATTGGACTAGATGATCTCCTGAGGTTCCTTCCAACCCTGATATTCTGTGAATATATTTCCAATTTAGCTTTATAGTCAAAGGACATACAAATGAATTAGATGATCGAAAACAACCTGTTTATTCTGTTAAACCTAGCCTAGGCTTTGCCCATGGAAAAACAAATTAAAAAATACATACCAAAATATTTTAGTAACACTAATAATTCTTAAAAACGACAGGTTTCAGAGTAACAGCCATGTTAGTCTGTATTCGCAAAAAGAAAAGGAGTACTTGTGGCACCTTAGAGACTAACCAATTTATTTGAGCATGAGCTTTCGTGAGCTACAGCTCACTTATACTAGTGCTGTTTTTCCTCACCCCTCCTCCACCACTGTCAGTAAACAGATGAGCCTTGTAATCTGCCCTGAAAGTTGTCAAATTCCTGCTTTGCAATGGGAGTTGAGCAAAAGCATCAGCCAGACCAGAGAGAAGGACTTTCTGCTGAAAGTGTCTTGTTAGCAGGACCCACTTGTTCAAAGCAGGGGCCCTGCTAGCATAAACTCCTTTACTTCCAGTTAAGTGTAGTTCAATTATTACTGAAGTAGTGAGAGAGATGTTCTCTACAGCAGAAAAATTGCCTCTATTTTAACCAATATTACTGAAATGTTTTGTCCTTATACTCAAACCATGTTCAGCATACATTTAGCTGCACCTACTGTCCATGATCTATTTTAGGGATTTATGCTGCCACCCATCCGCACAGTAGCTGGCTGTTTTCCATGTAAAATCAATATCAAAATCCTTAGTCGACTTCATGGAGTCTTGGGAACTTTTCAGATTTCTTTAATTCCTTCTTTTCCCTGCCCCTCCCATATTTGTTTTGTAAGTAGGGGTTAATTTGCTAAATGGGTGTGTCAGTGCTCTGAGTTATGTATGCAGTGTAGTTATAGGCTGTGGGTCCCAAGATATTATCTCACCCACCAAGTCTTCTAAGTATCGTTCTCATGCTGGAAAGGTTTGGGTTTGTTTGTTTTTTCGGAGGGAGGTTTTTCAGCTTTCCAAGGTGGTTGGACTCTGGATTCTCTTAAGATCAGGAACTTTGTTCTGTTACTGGCTCTCCTTCACTAAGAATACTTTTGTCCCTGCCCAGCTGTCATGTACTTCATGCTGGGCTTTATGATCTGTTTTGCCCTAGAGAAGGGCAGCTGGTGTGGTAGTCCCAAAATTGGGATTTGGTCTTTAAGATGGGGGGCATTTTTCTACCATAAGTTAGGCCTACTTAACTTGTAATAGGTCAAAACCACCCCCTGTAAGTTGCAGTTGCACAGGGCACCTAATGCAGCTGTTGCCAGGGAAGCCTTTCTGGGACCTGCAGGTAGGAGGCACGTGTTTCAGTAGTGATTGGTGTGCTATAAATATCTAACTACATATGCAACCAACCCCATTGTATAGTGGCTCGCCTATGCTCCACCTGTAATTCATTAAGTTCTGGGTGCAGTACTTTGAGCTCCTAGGTGGCAAGCAGCAATGTACGTACCAGGAACCCAGCTGCCTTTTGAGTTACTGGACACCTTTCTTGGCCTATGAGCTAGGGCCAGTTCTTCTTCCTCTCTCCTTGAAAGCAGATTGTCCCCCCCCCCTTTTATTCCTACACCCCAACAAACGAGGCACAGGGGCCTTGCGAGCAGCTGCCTCCCTCTTAATTTCCCAAGCAAACAGCAGCCACCTAGTAGCAGAGCCAGTGCTGGGCATAAGCAGACTAAGCAAGTGGGCAGGGGCCCCCTATTTGCTGTTTTAGCATATGCTGTTTGCGGGGGGAGGGGGATATTTCTGGTTCAGGCCCCCAAAGGACTAGCACTGCCTGTACCTAACAGGCAGGAGCAGGGTCTCCCCCAGAGGAGTGTCCCCCCCAGGTCCTGTTCCCCTCCCCCAGCCCAGCTGGCTGAAGCCACCTTTGTCCCTCCTATTCCAAGTGCTCAGGGCTGCTACAATGGAACTACCGCAGCGCTACGCTACAAGCGTAGCGCTCTCTCTACAAGACCGGTATTCTTTCTGGGTAAGCCAGGTGTTTTGCGTAAAACCTCCGCCAGCCATGGGCAAAAAGTTACGCCAAGCGGCCAGCGTTTGCTTGCCCTTCCTACCTGCACAACTGGCGTAAGTAGCGGACTGCCGACCCCCACCGTGGCCGCAAACTGCGTAAGGCCACCCCTATTCCCGGCGTGGATCTAGCCCGCGTGCCTGGCGTAGAGCTCGTGCTGGCTCTGGAAGCGGAGGGGCGAGTCTTCACGCCGGTTGCGCAGCGGCCGTTGCCGCCGCATCAGCCGCCCCCGCCCGCTGCCTGTACGCCGGTTGCGTAGCGTGCCCCAAGATGGCGTCGCGGTCGTCGTCGGCGGCGGCCGGAGAGCTGGCGGCGGCGGCGGGGCTGGCGTGGGGGCTGAGGCGGGCGAAAGGCGGCAGCGTCAGCAGCGCGTAGCGGAGGCTCCCGGCGTGTGAGAGACTCTCCTGGGAGGCGGGTCCCCTCAGTCCCCGCTGCTGGAGACCGGCGGCTTCCTCCTCCCCCACCCCCCGGGTCAGGGCTGCCGCGCCCCCCTTATTCCCCACTGGGCCTCTTGGAGCCCAGGCCTTGCTCCCCCCGCCGCGCCCCATCCTCGGTGTCCTCCTCCCCCGCCTGGGCCTACCCCCCTTAGAGCCCAGCCCCTCGCTCCTCTCAGCGCCCCGGAGCCCAGCCCCCCCCCCCCAGCCCCCTGCGCTGGTCCCCCCCTTCCCCAGGACGGAGGATGATGAAGCTCAAGTCCAACCAGACTCGCACCTACGACGGGGACGGGTACAAGAAGCGGGCGGCCTGCCTGTGCTTCCGCAACGAGAGAGAGGAGGAGGTGAGCGGTGTTGGGGGGCACTAAATGGGGGGTGTGTGTGTGTGAGAGAGGGGCTCGAGGGAGGGTGGTTGGAAGTAGGCGGGGGGATGGGGAGGAAGTAGAATGGGGGCGGGGCTGGCCTGGGTTAAGAGTGAGGGGTGTGGGGGACGGGGGGGAAGGAGGCAGTACTGTAGGGCATCGGGGCGAGGTGTGTGCTTGGGAGCAGCGTGGGGAGGAGGAGGCCTGGTCAGAGAATGAGGGAGCCAAAGGGGAGGTGCTGTTTGGGTGGCTCGTTATGGGAAGAAAAGGCAGTGGGGCGCTGTTACCAGCGGGGTCCGGGGAGGCTGAATGTTAAGTCTGTGGAAACATAGTGGGCTCCACAGGAGCAGAGGCTGAGAGACCTTAAGAAGTGTCAGAAGCTCCAGAGAGTAGGATACAAGGAATTGTGAGTGAGACGTTTGGGGGGGGGGGGAGTAGTGCTTCTTTTGGAAGGTAAGAATTGGGGGTTCCCAGAGAGTGAGGAGCCAAGATATTTAAGGTCCTTGACATGGCTGGCTGGAAAGAGTAAACACTTTTATCCCTATAGCTTGAGAAGTGTACAGGGTTTTAATTTTGCTAGTCAAATAGCTAGCTCTCTATTTTGCAGTCTTGCAAACTGGAAGTGTGGGAAGGTACAATAGATTTTGGTTGAGAACAGAAAGATGGAGGATTCTGAGAGTAAGGACAACTGAAAAGATAAAGCCAAGCCAACACAGATCATACTTTTCTTCTTCTCCTTGTGCAAAATCTAGACTTCTGAAAGTGTTTATGTTGCATTTGATGAATTGAATGTAACAGAAAAATTTTGCAAAGCATATTTAAGAAAATGCAAGATAAAATTTTGAGTGATGGTGTGAACATGATTTCTCTGCAAATCAAAGAAAGATGCAGAATGAAAGGTTTAAAACACAGAAGGGTGAAATGCTCTCTTATGGTTTGGCTTGGCGTGGCATGGTATGGGATAGGATTTGGTAGTGGGCTGCACTAACCACAGTGGCAGAGCTTCAGTCCAGCACATCACATGAGATGGGAAGGGAAACATGACCCTGGATTTATAAAAAGAAACTGGGATAAATGGGACTGGTGCATTGCCAGAAACCACTGTCTAGAGAGGCTTGGGAGGAAGTGGGAATTTGGTTTGCCTGAGAACAATTGTATTGTAGAGAACACTTGTGTCTGTAAGGCTAAAGGGAGCAAATTTGCCCAGAAATGTGATTTTCAACACTTAAAAAGCCCAAAAACTTCTTATTTGGGGTACAATATTTAAAACAAACCAAGAGATACCCCTGTGTGAGTGTACTGGAATCATATTGACTTGATCTGTTTTCCTGGTTCCATGGTGGCTGTACCAAAGTCTTTGTTCTCCTGATTATCATAGTTATACCTAGAGGAAATCTGAAGGGAATGCAGATAGTTCACTGGAAAGTTAATTAGCATGCTATTTGGTTATTATTTAATGTGGCGAAGGAGCCTTTATTATAGTTGTACTGTCATTGTGAAGTGTATCAGTTTTTCCGTTATAAATGGTCTGAAGGATATAAAACGGGTTCTCAAACTGGGGGTCGGGACCCCTCAGGGGGTCACGAGGTTATTACATGGGGGGTCACAACCTCAGCCTCCACTCCAAACCCTGCTTTGCCTCTAGCATTTATAATGGTGTTAAATTTATAAAAAAAAGTGTTTTTAATTTATAACGGGGGTCGCACTCAGAGACTTGCTATGTGAAAGGGGTCACTAGTACAAAAGTTTGAGAATCAGTGATTTAAAACTTGCATGTAAAAACTTGTCTAGACAAAAAAAATGGTCTGTCTTACCAATTTCTGTGAAACTACTTCGCAATTTTAAAATAAGTATAAGGAAAAATATAGCCTTGTGGTTTCAGAGGTTGCTTTGTGGTGCAATGATGCTGGGTCTAATTATGAAAATAACACTTCCTGGAGCAGTTTTACACAATTGATTAGGCATACAGTATATGGTAACTTTTTCATAAGCATTTCTAGACAGGTGTGTTTAGGTACATTTTCATTGTAATGTCTGTATTGTAGTATGACTAAACATGCAAACATAGATCATATGCTTGCCATCGACAAATATCAGCTTTTGACAGGTTGTCAGTTTGAACATTACTACAGTTGAATTTGGAATACTACCAGAGATGGAACTTCTTTCCTATTACTGATCAGTTCACAGCTGTTTTGACCTTGATTACACAAAACGACTGTATTTTAAGGGTTTGACAACCTGAGAAAGATGAACTGATTTGATTTAAGGTTTGATTATTTATTTAAAAACTGGTTTAGCAAATTGATGCTAATGGTTGTGTGGATGTTCTTCCTGTTTTGGTTTAAAACCAGGCTTCTTTCAGTGTAGTTTAAGTTGATGAGGAATCAACGTAGGTTAAACTGAAAGAAGCTACTCTTACACCAAAATAAGAGGTTGAAAACCCCATTTAAGTTAAACTGGTGTAACTTCACTGTATAGATAAGGTCTAGCAAAGTTCTGACTCTGGCTTTCAAAAACAAAAAAAATTAAGAGTTCAGGACTGGCCACTGAACCCTGCCTGATTGTTTCTTGTCATAGTTGTGTTACAGAAGGCAGTGTGTGGGGCTCTGGAGAAATGAGAATTTGTATTCTCAATGTCCGTCCTTTTATGGATTTAATTCCAACCACTATTAATATACAGGAAGTGTGTGAGATCAAAACAGTAAAATCACTTAGCACGGAAGTTCTCAACTTGGTGTGGGGGGGCACAACAAGGTTTCAGTAATGCCATTCATTGACATTTGGCCCAGCCCTCCCACCCCATCACCAACAGAGGGGCAGCCAGGGCAAATTTGAGCAAATGGTATTGCAACCTGGCATGTGGGGTTGTAACACCACTCAAATTTGACCTGCTTGGCCCCCTGCGAAGCCTAGCGTAGCCTAGGGGGGTGGGAGGGAGTTATGGAAATGGATGAGGAGGACAACAGGGCTGAGAACCCATGTGGATCACAGCAGGACTCCTTGGTGGTCTCACCGCACCGGCTCCATGCCAATTGCTGCTGCTTGCGCTTGGTCCTGCTGGCCTCACACTTTACCCAGGTGCAGTTACACGTCTGGCAGGTGGTGCAGGCCAGGCCTGCCGAGCAGCAGTAGCTCCGGCACAACCTTGAGGACTTTGCTTTCCTTGGCTGCCTCGCTGTATGATGGGGGGCTGGCAGTGCCAACCCTCCATAGGGCCTACTGGGGTCTCTGAGCTGGGACCAGTTCTAGGGGGTCCTTCCCACCCCTCCCTGGGGATTGGAGAAGTGGGGTTGGGTATCCAGCCCCTGTTGAATGGGCTGCCACCGGTTTGCTGCCAACTTGACATTTAGTCAGTTACAAAACAAGAGTTTAGGTCCTGCTCCCCCTACACCTGTTCTGTCCTACCTTGCAACCTCACCATACCTCTGCTTTGAGGATATCTCTGGGCACACCTGTGCCTGCCTGTCATGATGGAGGGACAGATGGGTCAAATTTGAGTGGCTTTGTAGTCCCACATACCAGGCAGTATCCTTCTCACTATTGTAAGGGGTGGTGAGGGGCTCCAAGTGTGTATGTTGCAGGGAGGGCATGAGGGTGGAAAAACACCCCTCTAAGGTGTTTTCGTAAAGGGTGAGAACTCCTAGTCTAATGGATAGATGAAACAGAATCTCACATCCCTAGTATACTACTTTAAGTGGCCTATCTTGAAACAAACCACTTTTCAATAAATTGTATACAGACTAGGTATCTTCTTTTTTTAAAAGATCTATTATTGAAAAGTTAGTGTTAGGACAGGCTACTTAAATGAGGTTGTGTTAGAAATTGAATACATTCTTCCTCCACATATTCTGTTTTCCATACCCAAATTTTAGATAACACATTTCTGCTACAAAAATTACTCTACAATTAGTGAAGGAATAATTAATTTAAAAAGAAAACCAGAAGTACAAATAAAAAAGAATAAACTTCTTAAATTGGCTCAGAGCACAGAAAACCTTTTATTGTATTCCTATTCTTTGTGAAACAATAGAACCCCTTAAAGGAAAGTCTGGCATACCCTCCCCCCTCATCCCCCCCCCCCCCAAAAAAAAACCACAAAACCCAACATTGCTATTTCAAAGAGATTTTGAACAGCTTTCAGAGAGCCTTCTAGCAATAGTTAGCATAAAAGTACTCTGAAAAGGATGAAAAAACTAAGGGTAGTAAATTCTTGTGATGATTGCTGCCTGTGTGTGAGAGAAGAGACTAGTTTAGAAATTTAAATAACTTTTAAAGGAAGCAATATAATCCTGAATTTAGTTTATAACCCAATCTAGAACTTTGAAATACTGTATTTTGGCACCTGTGATATCTTATAGGTTTTAAAAATTTTGCTGCTGGTTGTATTTAAAAAAACAAAACAAAACATTTTCTTAGACTGTTTTTTCAATAAGAATTTGAGGCAGAGGTCCAGAAAATTTCACAAATTCACTTCGGTAGAATGGAAAACCACTTACTGGAACTTTGTGCTATATTTTAATAAAAATACCAGTTAGAAATGTTCGGTACTAATGGGTTTTTTATGGCCTTGGCTTAGAGTGGCTACAGCTTGACATCTAACAGAAGACAGATTGCTCATTATTGAGGGAATTTTGGAGGAAATGCTTGTTTTGCAAAAAGCAGGGTATTACTGCTCTCCGGTTTACTGTTGAATGAAGAGCTATGAAAGTAGACCCAGTCTTCAGAGAGCATTCCTAAAGAGAATGCCAGGTAAGCACTCTAACACAGAGGTTCTCAAACTTAACAAGGTGAGTTGTGTTTTAAGAGATACATATGAACATCTCCCTGCTTCCTGATGATCACATAACATCCCTGTGGTATCCTTACAGCAATTGCTTACATGGAAGGATAATATTAGAAAGTATTAAATATATGTTCAGCTATCTTTAATGTTATTCAGTAGCTGGAAATAAGGAAAGCCAGCATCATGTGATCAGCCAGCTTTCCGCAGACCATAGTCTGAGAATCATTGCTCTAAAGGCTTAACTTGACTATTGTTTATATTTCCTTCAACTACATAAAAGGTTTCTGTGAAAGCAAAATAAAAATACCCAACATGTTTTGCTAATACAGTATTGCATCTGCACTATATCTATATCTAGACTTAAAATCCACTTCCCCATGGCATGTAGTAAGTTTCCAAGAAAATATAAGCTTTCATCTAAAAAAAAGAAGTGGTTTCTAGACTGTATGGTTGTAAGGTTACCTTCCTAAATTGAACTGTGTGTGAACTGAAGCAACGTTGTCTTCTTGAATCTGCGGAAATGCTTGTGGGGTGCGAATATGGTTGTGTGGGAGAAAAAGAGGAGGGGTAAAGTTGGTGGGATATGTGTAAAGTAAGAGATTGACAGAGAACTTGTGGAAGACAGAAAATATAGGGTCCAGAATGTATGGAGAGGAAGTAAAGATGAAATAGACACTGAAAGCAATGTAGGGAAGGATGAACCATAATTGAATATAGGGAAGAAAGTGGAAGTAAAGCCAGGAAGGGAAAGAAGGGTATGAAAACCCCAAGAAAAACAACAACTTTTAAACTTTATTGAATAGAAAATTTTAATGTTACAACTAAATACAGTGTATCGTAAATGGACAAAACTTGTATTTCTTTAAATTGCAGGTCTTTCTCACCTGGTTGGCAGGTTTAATCCTCAGACTAGTAGGTGTATGGTAAACTCTTAAAATTCTGTATGTATTTATAATATAGTTTGGCCCTTTTTAATTGTCTTTGAGTTACAGAGAATAATGCACTCTGAAACTGTTTTGAGAATATTATGTGAGGTTGCAGAATTCAGTGGGATAAGAGACTCCTATCTAGTCACAGTTAAAAAACAAATTACTGGTGCTTGGTTTATTTTCTGAGTCCTAATGAGTTGGCTCATGTTTCTTCTTGCACATATAGGCTCATATTTCTGTACAGTGTAGACTTCACAATTTCTGTTTGAAAAAAAAAAGTTAGTAAAGAGTTAAGAAACCAGTGGGCATTGAAAAAACAGAAGAGCTTGTTTCCTCTCCCAATCTATACATAAAAGTAGGTTTGAGAGGATGAGATCTACTAGTTCTAAAATCTTGAAGGACATCATGACCAGAAAGAGTTCAATTCACTGACTATAGATGATACTTTCTTTTCTTAATACAACAGTTAGTTTATCAAAACATGTTCTCCATTTAAAACTTCCTTCTTATTTATCTATCACATGTAAGGTAGCTTTATGTAACTAATTTTAAAACACTTTGAAATGTAGTTTTTGTGTATTTTTAATTGAATTTGAATTTCCGTCTAACTAGAGCTTGATACAAATCACAAGTAAAAAAATTATCATTATCTAATAAACAAGAAATGCATCATTCACCATTTCTAGCACAGTACAATATTTAAAAATTAAGACAATGAATGTAAATTAAATTATTTAATGCTTAAATGTGTTACCAAAAATCAACAGCAAATTTAGGCCTGGTCTACACTGTGGGGGTAGTGTTGATCTAAGTTACACAACTTCAGCTATGTGAATAATGTAGCTGAAGTCGATGTACTTAGATCTACCTAACGTGGTGTCTTCACTGCCGTAAGTCGATGGCTGACGCTCTCCTGTCAGTTCCACCTTCCCCTCTCGCCCTGGTGGGGTACCGGAGTCGACGGGAGAGCGCTCGGTCAATTTATCGCAGCTAGACTAGACATGATAAATCGACACCTGCTGGATCGATCGCTGCCGGTCGATCCAGCGGGTAATGTAGACTAGCTCTTAGTGTAAAGGCAATATTTAGTTACAGATTAACATGTTTTAATGGTTATCAACCAATGAGAACTAACTTTCTTTAGGAAACTAAAAAGTACAAATGCAAAACCAGATTAAATTTGGCAGTTTAAATCACTTTGATTTAAATAGATCCACCCTGAGACTATAGGAAGCATAGCTGTTCCTTGAAATCTATGCACTGATAAATAGTGGTAAAATGTGAAATGATTTGAAATGGTTGGGGGTTCAGATGGCAACAACTATTTATATAACTCATTGTTTCTAAACCTTTTTGATCCCAGGGACTGGCTTCCTGCCTTCCTAAACTGTGTCAGGGTGATCTCAGGGACTTGTGCTGGTCCATGGGCTGGTCATTGAGAAACACCGAACTGATCTCAAGACTTCACGTTTCGTGGCAAGTTCTAATAGAAATAGCGGAGGTAGCCAATGTGGAGTGGAACTGGATTAGCTTTTGATTGCCATTCATGAGTTTGGTAATGATAAATCCTGCTGCTTGATATCTTGTCTGCCTTCCCTCTGTCATGTCTTATCAAGTATGTCTACTTGCCTGTCTGTCCTTAGACTGTGAGCACCACAGGGCAAGGACTGGCTTTTCCTGAATGTCTGGAAAGTGCATCGCCAAAATATCTTTTGGTTACTATCTACTCACATAGCTTTAACTAAATTTCCATGCTGATAACTCCCAGGTATCCTTCATAAAGTTACCTGCATGAAGCCACACTGTAAAAGTCACATGCTTAGCCGTGACTAAGCAGTGAACGGTGAGTTTTTTGTTTTGAGCTGTAGTTGAGAGGAGCCTGGAACTTCCTCAATAGCTACAATGTATAAACTGAGAATTGATCCTTCTCCTCTCTAACATCTCTCAATTCCCCTGTTTTTGCCTGCCAAAGTAATCATAGAAACCAGCCTCTCCTTTTCAGTCATGTTAGTTTTGTATAGGGAAGTTGTAAGTAGTACGTTAAGTAACTGTGATTTGAGTATTGTACATGCTTTAATTTTAGTTTAATAATTTTCACTTATTTGGTTGAATTTTTTCTGGTTTTGAGTTGGCTTGGACCTTGCCTAAGATGTTTGTCTTGCTACTTTCCCTTCTTTGGATTCGCATAAGTACCTTTTTATGCTTCAGAGAAGGGCACTTTGCCATGAGCTGTGATGCCTGCAAGGTCTTCTCCAAAAGGAACCATAAGGACTGTCTCCAGGATGTGCCCCTGGCAAGAGGTTCTAGTAAGTGACCATCTCCTTACGAATGTCTTACTAGCAAGAATAGTGAGGAAAGATTAACATCCACAATGCTTAAGCCTAATACAAAATGCTTGGTTGAGAAGGTGGTTGCTCTCTTTTAAAGGTACCCTCTAAGGAACCGTTGAAATATGTTTCACCAGTGATGGACCCAAGGTTCATTGCGGTACATAATCATAGAATCATAGAATATCAGGGTTGGAAGGGACCCCAGAAGGTCATCTAGTCCAACCCCCTGCACAAAGCAGGACCAATTCCCAGTTAAATCATCCCAGCCAGGGCTTTGTCAAGCCTGACCTTAAAAACCTCTAAGGAAGGAGATTCTACCACCTCCCTAGGTAACGCATTCCAGTGTTTCACCACCCTCTTAGTGAAAAAGTTTTTCCTAATATCCAATCTAAACCTCCCCCACTGCAACTTGAGACCATTACTCCTCGTTCTGTCATCTGCTACCATTGAAAACAGTCTAGAGCCATCCTCTTTGGAACCCCCTTTCAGGTAGTTGAAAGCAGCTATCAAATCCCCCCTCATTCTTCTCTTCTGCAGGCTAAACAATCCCAGCTCTCTCAGCCTCTCCTCATAACTCATGTGTTCCAGTCCCCTAATCATTTTTGTTGCCCTTCGCTGGACTCTCTCCAATTTATCCACATCCTTCTTGAAGTGTGGGGCCCAAAACTGGACACAGTACTCCAGATGAGGCCTCACCAATGTCGAATAGAGGGGAACGATCACGTCCCTCGATCTGCTCGCTATGCCCCTACTTATACATCCCAAAATGCCATTGGCCTTCTTGGCAACAAGGGCACACTGCTGACTCATATCCAGCTTCTCGTCCACTGTCACCCCTAGGTCCTTTTCCGCAGAACTGCTGCCTAGCCATTCGGTCCCTAGTCTGTAGCTGTGCATTGGGTTCTTCCGTCCTAAGTGCAGGACCCTGCACTTATCCTTATTGAACCTCATCAGATTTCTTTTGGCCCAATCCTCCAATTTGTCTAGGTCCTTCTGTATCCTATCCCTCCCCTCCAGCGTATCTACCACTCCTCCCAGTTTAGTATCATCCGCAAATTTGCTGAGAGTGCAATCCACACCATCCTCCAGATCATTTATGAAGATATTGAACAAAACCGGCCCCAGGACCGACCCTTGGGGTACTCCACTTGATACCGGCTGCCAACTAGATATGGAGCCATTGATCACTACCCGTTGAGCCCGACAATCTAGCCAGCTTTCTACCCACCTTGTAGTGCATTCATCCAGCCCATACTTCCTTAACTTGCTGACAAGAATACTGTGGGAGACCGTGTCAAAAGCTTTGCTAAAGTCAAGAAACAATACATCCATTGCTTTCCCTTCATCCACAGAACCAGTAATCTCATCATAAAAGGCGATTAGATTAGTCAGGCATGACCTTCCCTTGGTGAATCCATGCTGGCTGTTCCTGATCACTTTCCTCTCATGCAAGTGCTTCAGGATTGATTCTTTGAGGACCTGCTCCATGATTTTTCCAGGGACTGAAGTGAGGCTGACTGGCCTGTAGGTCCCAGGATCGTCCTTCTTCCCTTTTTTAAAGATTGGCACTACATTAGCCTTTTTCCAGTCATCCGGGACTTCCCCGGTTCGCCACGAGTTTTCAAAGATAAGGGAGGTAGAGGAACAGGAAGAAACCCTGGGGTACATGGAGGAAAGAAATTATTTTGGATTGTTCTTGCTCTAGCCCCAGAGGCTCCAAACAAGATATAAGGTACATTGTACGAGTCCCTATACAAACACACAGAGACAATACTGCAATTGAAAGAACTGAACAATTCATCTTCTCTTCAATTTTTGCTGTATTTCTGAGAAACAGTGCCCTGTCTTTATCACTCCTTTCAGGCAGATTTCAGAGACTCTGTTTATTTTTTTTAAACATTCTATTCTATTTTTAACTGAACTTGGTGAAAATCTCACCTCATCTCTGTTGCAGAAACACTAATGAACTTTGCTAGTAAAATTAGCATGTGTAATGGCTGCATAGCTATTATATACTTTTTTTAAATAAACTTTCTCTTCATTTTGTAGATTTCAAATATATTTGAGTATTTTTAAATGTAATGCAACAATTGGAATAAATTTTCATCACACTGTTGGAGGTATACTGAAATGCTTGGTGAATTTTAGGACGTTTCCAAAAGGTACTTTTGTCTGATGCTAGTACTTCATGACTATTGCTTCTAGAACATGCTGTGGTTAGAGTAGGAATCTGGGGAGTCAGGACTCCTGGGTTCTGTTTCCACATTTGCCACTGGTTTGCTGTGTGGTATGGAGCTCACTTCACTTCTCTGCCTGGTTGTTTTTTTTTGTAAAGTAAGTATAATACTTTCTCACAGGATTATTTTGAAAAAAATCTGAATAACAGAAACCACCAGTGTAACGAGAGACAGTGGAGTAAGACTTTTAGTGATAGTATATTACTGGATTATAAACTTGGCAGGTGAAGCCATTAGCTGCCCCAGGCTGACCAAATGCAAACTTTAATAATTATATTCTTCCTATTTCAATGTATTATACTATAGTTGAAAAATGGATGTTGTGTTGACTTCTTACACTAAATTATTGTGCACTGGGTTAACCATTTGACCAAAGGTGGCCATGCTTGTATGATGGGCAAAATGACCGTTCATGTGTGTATGTATTATATGATCCTTATGTTCACTTAGTAAAATTTGCAAAGCACTTCAGGAACATTCTGGATGCATAATAGGTGTAGACATAAGATAATTCTCATGAGCAGAATAGAACAGTTCTTGTGAAGGTCTGATTTTTTTTTTTAAGGTGGACTGAAAATATTTATAACACAAAAGATTTAGAATGATGTATTTTTAAACAAATTCAACATTAAGGCCAGATTAAGAGTTGATAGTTGAAAATGATAATTGGAAAATAATGCTACAAAATCCACTTGCTCGATCAGTGGTCCTCAAACTTTTTACCTCATGCACCCCTGCCCCCTGCCACTGTTGGGAGCAGGAGGCCGTGAGCCGGGGGGCTGCAGCTGTGAGGCCGGGCTGGAGGCCGGCAGCCAGCAGCGGGGGTGCAGCCGGGAGCCAGCGCTGCAGCTGGGGGTGGGGCTGGGAGCGGAGCTGCAGCCAGGAGCGGGGCTGGAACAGCTGAGGGCAGAGCGGGGCTGAGTGGCACCTCCTGCCCCACATCTGGACTGGCCCAGGCTTTGCTGCGCTCCCCTCCCCCCCCCGAATGTTCCTCCATGCCCCCCAAGGGGGTCCACTTCACCATTTGGGGACCACTGTGCTAGATGGTACAGAAAACAGACTGATCAAGTACTGTTTCTCTGTGTGCATATGTAATATGTTATCTGTTCTAAAACTGGCCCATCTTCTAAAATGGTGCCAATGGTGCACTTTTTAAAAGGTATGCAGTATCGAAGTCAGTTTGCTGTATTATGTAATAAAACTGCTTCTGAATGTGACAGTTTATTGGTTATCCATTTTGATATTACAAAGACATGTAAAGACAATAAAAGACACGTCAACTTAAGCCCAACAAAGTTTTGTCTGTTTTTTTCATTTAGGTTTAGAATATTCATAAAATTAGTAACACAGTTTATATACTGGGCCATATAAATACTGGTATGGATGGATAGGGTTTATGTAGTTGATATAGATTAGATTAATGTAGACTACATCTTTAAATTGCACTGACTGTAATAGAGAGTTAATCACAGATAGTAGAAGGCTAGACTTTCCCTCTTTAATGTGGGAATCTCAGTGCATAAATGGAAACTGCTTATACTTTGATCATGTAGGACACCATGGCGTGATGATACTAGGATGTTTTTGCCATTTGTTTATGTATTTCTGAGGAAGGTAATGATTAAGTCTATTAGGATGTTGTCAGGTAGTTTAGATCAAACATTTGGCCTGCCTTTCCTGGCCAATGGGGGAGAGGGGTTGTTTTGTTTAGAAAATATCTCATAGACTTTAAGGCCAGACGGGACCATCATGATCATGTAGTTTAATCTCCTGCACATTGTAGCCCATGGAACCTCACCTACCCACACCTGTAATAGGCCCATAACCTCTGGTTAATATACTGATGTCCTCAAATCTTGATTTAAAGACTTCATGTTACAGAGAGTTCACCATTTACTCTAGTTCAAACCAGAAAATGACTTGTGCCCCCTGCTGCTGAGGAAGGTGAAAACTGCCTAGGGCTCTGCCAGTCTGACCTGGGGAAAAATTCCTTCTCAACCCCAAATATGGCAATCATTTAGACCTTGAGCATGTGGCAAGACCCACCTGCTAGCCACCTGGGAAAGCACTGTCTGTAGTAACTCAGATCCCTCCCCCTCTAGTGTCCCATCTCTGGCCCTCTGAGATATTTGCTTATAGCAATCGCAGGTGGGCCATAGGCCATTGTAAGTAATCTCATCATACCATCCACTCCATAAATTTTTCAAGCTCAGTCTTGCATCCAATTAGGAGTTTTACCCCCACGACTTCCCTTGGAAGGCTGATCCAGAACTTCACTCCTCTGAGCTTATGCTCAAATAAATTGGTTAGTCTCTAAGGTGCCACAAGTCCTCCTTTTCTTTTTGCGAATACAGACTAACACGGCTGCTACTCTGAAACTCCTCTGATGGTTAGATTCCTGTAGATGGCCAATTTGTTCTTATGCCAACCTTGACCATTAACTTAAATAACTCTCTCGCTCCCTGGTGTTTATTTCTCTGATATATTTACAAAGAGCAATCATATCTCCCCTCAGCCTTCATTTTGTTAGGCTAAACAAGCCAGGCTCCTTTCCTAAGGTAGGTTCTCCATTCGTCTGATCATCCTAGTAGCTCTTATCTGAACCTGTTCCAGTTTGAGTTCATTTTTTTTTTAACATGGGAGACCAGAATTGCACACAGTATTCCAGATAAGATCTCATCAGTGCCTTGTCTAATGGTAATAACATCTCCCTATCTCTGCTGGAAATATCTTGCTTGATGCATCCTAGGATTGCATAGGCTTTTTTCACAGCCATATCACATTAGCAGCTCTTAGTCATCCTGTGATCGACCGATATGCCCTGAACTTTCTCCTCGTCGGTTGCTTCTAACTGATACGTCCCCAGCTTATAGCAAGAATTCTTGTTGTCAGTCCCTAAGTGCATGATCTTGCATTTGGAACTATTAAGTTTCATCCCATTTCTATTACTCTAGTTTTCAAGGTCGTCCAAATCTTCTTGTATGATATTCCAGTCCTCCTCCATATTGGCAATACCTCTCAACTTTGTGTCATTTGCAGATTTTGTTTGCACACTCCCACTTTTTGTGCCAAGACAATTAATGAAAATATTGAATAAGACTGGTCCCTAGACTGATCCTTGAGGAACTCCAGGGGGAACATCCTTTCAGCCTGACTGTTGACCTTTCAGTATGACCAGTTGTAGCCTCCCGTTTTAACTCTTCCTTACTCATCTTTTGATTCTTGTAATAATCCCCATATCTGCCTGTTTGATTAATAACAAATTAGAGAAAAAAACTGTAGCCATTGGGGTAGTAGGGTTTTTTGAGACGGAGAGCGAGGTGATACTGTATTTTCCGCTGGATGCATCCGATGAAGTGAGCTGTAGCTCACGAAAGCTTATGCTCAAATAAATGTTAGTCTCTAAGGTGCCACAAGTACTCCTTTTCTTTTTGCGAATACAGACTAACACGGCTGCTACTCTGAAACCTGTAATATGTTTGTGTTCCTGCTTTCTTTCTCCTGCCTCTGCAACAGCAGATCAATCTTATTCCCAGAACTGTGCTAATGTCAGAGTTTGTTTCAAAATTGTTAGTTTTAATTGCCCTAGAATCTGTGGTAAAAATAGAAAATAACAAAAATGAGTAGGGATAGAGCTCTTACTTTCAAATTTCTTGGAGGAGGGGAAAAATTTAAAAATAACACTTGTGGTATTTTCTTAAGAAATACAAACGTCCGAATGTTAAGCAGTGTTTAAGTGGTGCAAGTACATACATAGCTGCTAATGGAGCCCTTTGATTTGTCATGAGATTGGTTAAGCTTGATGACTTCTTCTTTCACACCTTTCTTACCAGTAAAGCTACATCTTAAATACCAGGCTGCCATTGCTATCTGGTTAATTCTTCTGCTGTGGTTTTTATTTTCTATCGTTCTATAAAGGACAAAGATCTTCATTTTGGTGTGTCAGTCATGTGCTACGTTTGGGTCTGCTGCATAGTTGAGAGACCTTTCTACAGCAACCCTACTGTTTAGCCAGATTGCTTGCAAGAATACTGTTCCCCACCCCCATGATCTCACTGCAGAAAAGGAATACTGCCAGGAAGCGAGGGTGCGGGTGGTGGGAGGAAGAGTTATAGGAATATCAGTGCCAGGCATTTTCTTTGTAATCCCTATTGGTTTTGATAAATCAAGCTGGGAGAAGCCTTAGTTCTTTATAGAATTTTGTATTTATTTCTTGTAATACAGGTGTTTGCTAGCAAATCTCCATAAGGTTTTTTTTCCTCTTGCTGGTAATAGCTCACCTTAACTGATCACTCTTTTTGTAGTGGGTATGGCAACACCCATTTTTCATGTTCTCTGTGTGTTTGTGTGTGTATATATATAATCTTCCTACTGTATTTTCCACTGCATACATCCGATGAAGTGGGTTTTAGCCCACGAAAGCTTATGCTCAGATAAATTTGTTAGTCTCTAAGGTGCCACAAGTACGCCTCGTTCTTTTTTCTCCATATTTTAGTAACTCTACTTGAAATGCTTATGCTTTTTAAAGGACTGTGTTAGAGAATAGGGATGATGGGGGAACAGAGGAGGGATTTTGTTTTAATTACAGCTGCTTTTTGACAGTGAATGGAAAGACAGCCAGGCTTTCTCCTAAAGCCACATGAGGCCCCCCTTCCCTGCAGGGTTGTCTGGGCAATAGAAAAGGAGAAGTGCTAGTTGGCTGCTCTGTGGGTCTAATCTACAAGCTTCCCTACCCCCTTGTTAACTTCACTATGAAACTGAGGCTATAGATTTTATTATCTCAAACATAAAAGCAGTGTGTTCTGAAAGATAAGGTGGATAATAACTGTTGGCCTCTTGGCAGTGCGTTGCACTATCAGGCGCATTTAATTTTTTATTTTTGCGGAAAGGAGAAATGCTGTAAAAACTACCTCATGTTACTTGAAATATGTATTGGACTTCAGTTGACATTTTGACCGGTGGCAGAAGGGCCAGGAGTTAAATTTTCTTAACCTTGGTCTTAGAAGTACAGAATGAAGGCCACAGCAAGCCAAAAATGAGTATAGGCTAGTAGATGAGAGATTGCGCTTCAGTTGAGTGGGCCAGGAACTGCTCTAGCACAGAAATAATGTTGAGAAATTTTTTACCATTGCATTCTCTACAGGCCAGGAGAGTTAACACAAAAATAGTGGGTTCTGGGAAGATGTCAGAAGCTTTTCAGCACTGCTGTTTGGGATGGGGAAGAGACTTGTACGAATGCATTTGTGAATCCTTTGTTCAGGGACACCAGTTTTAAAGTATAAATATTCCCTTTAGAGCTTTGCACAAGTTCGTATATTTTAAAAACATGTGAAGGTGGGGCAAGGGAAAGGACAATCTCCATTGTGGCACCTGCATCTTTCACATGAAAAACATTTTTCACCTGCACATTTGGGTCCTATTTACACTAGCAAATTAAATAAATGCAGTACATGGTTTGAAGCTTATCCTCATACTAGAATGACTAGAAACGTAATTGTTTAGAAACTGAATTCTGTAGAAATTGATGACTTAGTCTTCTATACTTTGTCTGGCAAAGCTTTCCACTCAGAGGTGGATTTTTCAAGTTTCGATCTTGTTCGAAGTGGCATTCCTATCCTTCCTCCCAGGTATTTCTTAATGATTTACAGAAAAATGTTACTTTACAGTAGGTATGATTTTTTTTTTTTTTACTGGTTACCAGCAGACTGTAAAACATTAAAGTTGTCTTTATTTTTCTGTTTACATGCAGTCTTAGATCACAGTATCCAGTTTACTTGAGACCTTTGAGCTCCATGCTTTTACTGGGGAGTACAGCTTTTTAGATGTATGAATTTCCCTGTGTACATCCTGTTTGCTTTCGAAGAACACAACAATGTCACAACTTCACTTTGATCTAGGTTTTTGTCTGGTAAGGGCTGATTAGTGGCAATATCCTGTTTAAAGTAGTCAAAAATGATCCCCCTGTAGAGCATGTTTCCTCCTCCTGTGCGGGTATTTCCTCTTTCTTTCAAGTATGCGTTCAAACCATGCTAGAGTGTGAGAATGACAGGACTTTGCTTTTCACTCAGGGTTGTCCAACTGTTCTGTTAGTAAGGGTCTTCTGAGTTACATTAAAGAGTGAAGCTAACTTGCGTGCTGTAAAATTGTTGTTCACATCTAAAAGGTCAACATTAGGAGTTGGGTGTTAATTAGGGCACTGCCTTGTTCTGCACTGTCACTCTTTTTTAAAAAGCTTTAGCACTGTGATTTATTAGCAGATAAAGTCTTTTTATTTGAATTTCCTCACAACTGCAAATTGATCACAAGTGAGTATGCTCTGTTGATATTCCAGGGGTCTGCCTCAGGTTTTGTTTTGGAGATGGCTCTACAAATTGAAATCAGTAGCTACTGCGGACAGGTATATTTTACCTTGACTAGAAAATAGATATTCCCTTCTTTCTTGCCATTGCTTCTCTTAAATTTTGGGTAAATCATGACAACTTTCTCTTTGAAATGGAGGAGGGGACAGCATTGTATTTCTCTCACCTTTGCCCCCAGTACTACTGGCTGACCTGAAGTTAGGAATCTTTAATCCAGGCTCCTTTATATGTAATACTGGTGATAAACCAGTATAGTGTACCAGACCAGCAATGTAATAGAACAAGAAACTGTGATGACAAGATGACATGGGCTCCTTAGTACAGGTGGCATTTTTACATAATGGCCCAATATCAGTTTATAATCAGAGGTGGTTGTGTATGGAGTTGCTGACAATTGTAGTGGAATCCCAGTCTTCTCTATTATGAATAGAGTCATAGGGTCGTGAATATTGAAAACGCTGTGCACATCTGAAGCTAGCATTCTGTATGTAAGAATTGTGGTTTGTTGCTGGCGATTTAAATGGATCGAGTGCTTTTTGGGGGAAGGGCTGTGTTGCCTTTTGGAGAGTGCCTAACATGCTGATTGTTTCCACAATCTAAATATATTGAATGTTTTGTTTTTTTTTTAAGGCTAAAAACATTAAGGTTGCAAAATTAAGCACTCAAAATGCTGAAATTTAGGCTGCTCATTCAACCTTAACTGAGCCCCTGTATGCATTATGGTAGCCCTTAATTACATAATCACATATGTTTTTCTTACAGTACTTGTCTCATTCAGTGCATAGGAGGGATGGGACTGAATCAGGGTTGCGTAGGGTTGTCTATAGAACTCCTGCCTCATTTATTGCACTAGTTGAAAGGTGTGTTCTGCAGGAAAAAGAACCCAGTGAGCACACATTTTGCCAGTGAGGTTCACAGATGGTGGTTCTTCAGAGGTCAGCACTTAGGAATCCTGAGCTCAGTTCTAGGTTTTGGAGGGGTTCCAGACCCTTCTGCCCCTCCTTACCTATTGTACCCTTGCCCTATCTCCTTGTTCATGCTGCCTGGGCACCTGCAGGTGGGGGCATTGGAATCCTCTCCATTGATTGCCTGATGCCATGGCATCCCCTGAGTTCCCAGAGGAGCAATTGCAGGTAGACTCATGGGTTCAGAACCTGCAGCCGCATAATACAGTATGTTCAGTTGCAGTGTGGGGATGGTGCCTGTGTGGTCTGGCTGGAAAGTAGGAGCTGTGTGGGAATGGAGCAGTGTATGTATGGAATTCTCAGAGAATTTACATGCCAGACTCTTAATTATCCTCTACTGAGCATGTGCGTATTGAGATTGTCAGAAGCTTATAACTTGGCCAAATTTGGACAGATATTCATGGGGATGGAAAAAGGCACATCTTTGACACTCTGGCGAACCCCTCCCTTGACTGAGATTTCCAACAATATGGACGTAAGAATTCTTAAAGTGGACAAAATGACATCTTTCTCCCTAATTTATAACAATGAAGAGTGTTAGGCAGCCTTAACTATAGCTGTTGCTGCCAGCACCCTGTAGAATAACAGTGTGAGATTTAGTAAGATCACAGTATCTTTCAAGTATCAGGGATAGCCTTGTTAGTGTGTATCCACAAAAACAATGAGTCCGGTAGCGCCTTAAAGACTAGCAGATTTATATGGGCATAAGCTTTTGTGGGTAAAAAAAGCCACTTCTTCAGATACATGGAGTGAAAATTACAGAAGCAGGCATAAATATACTAACACATGAAGAGAAGGGAGTTAGCTTACAAATGGAGAACCAGTGTTAACAAGGCCAATTCAGTCAGGGCGGATGTGCTCCACTCCCAATAATTGATGAGGTGTCAATACCAAGAAAATACGCAATATCTTTGTATTCACTATTTGAACAAATTCAAAAAATGGGCTTACCATATCTATTATAGGTGGCTCTGCTTTCACCAACTATTATTAAGGTTGCCCGATGCTTCTCATCGTGACCCTGTTTTCAGTTGCTTATAACTTTTGTCTTAACTGTTTGGGCTGAAATTTTCCATTCTGGGTGTCTGCCTCATGCTGAAGTATTTTAGAAAATTCAGCCAGAATAGTTTAGCTGTTTCTGAGAACAAGGCTAGGGGAAAATGTTTTGCCCTTGTTAAATTGTGGTGACCATTTCTTAGACACTCTGTTGCCCCATGCTTTGCAGTAGGGACTAGAAATTTCACAGGGGGCTGGTGGTTTGCATGTCAGGGGTGTTCCTTTTGCCACCCCTGTGAAAATCTGCTTGAATTTGGCTAAGTTACAAGCTTTTTAAAAACTGCAGTTTGCTTATGCTCAGATAGGCTTTAGATTTTAGCAGCTAAATTCCGGAAAGATTCTGTCTGCGCTGGGCACATTCCAGTTTGGGACTGAGCAGGACTGTACCTGTAATTGCAGCTCTGGATTGCTGTGGGTGGTGCTGGGTCTGGGTCAGGTTACTGGAACTGAGATCAGGGAGCTTCTGAAAATATTGACAAGCAGCATCACTTGCCCCATAAACTCAGCCATGCGGAACGCAATGCCATCCACAGCCTCAGAAACAACTCTGACATCATAATCAAAAAGGCTGACAAAGGAGGTGCTGTTGTCATCATGAATAGGTCGGAATATGAACAAGAGGCTGCTCGGCAGCTCTCCAACACGAGTTTCTACAAGCCATTACCCTATGATCCCACTGAGAGTTACCAAAAGCAACTACAGCATTTGCTCAAGAAACTTCCTGAAAAAGCACAAGATCAAATCCGCACAGACACACCCCTGGAACCCCGACCTGGGATATTCTATCTACTACCCAAGATCCATAAACCTGGAAATCCTGGGCGCCCCATCATCTCAGGCATTGGCACCCTGACAGCAGGATTGTCTGGCTATGTAGACTCCCTCCTCAGGCCCTACGCTACCAGCACTCCCAGCTACCTTCGAGACACCACTGACTTCCTGAGGAAACTTCAATCCATCGGTGATCTTCCTGATAACACCATCCTGGCTACTATGGATGTAGAAGCCCTCTACACCAACATTCCACACAAAGATGGACTACAAGCCGTCAAGAACACTATCCCCGATAATGTCACGGCTAACCTGGTGGCTGAACTTTGTGACTTTGTCCTTACCCATAACTATTTCACATTTGGGGACAATGTATACCTTCAGATCAGCGGCACTGCTATGGGTACCCGCATGGCCCCACAGTATGCCAACATTTTTATGGCTGATTTAGAACAACGCTTCCTCAGCTCTCGTCCCCTAAAGCCCCTACTCTACTTGCGCTATATTGATGACATCTTCATCATCTGGACCCATGGAAAAGAAGCCCTTGAGGAATTCCACCATGATTTCAACAATTTCCATCCCACCACCAACCTCAGCCTGGTCCAGTCCACACAAGAGATCCACTTCCTGGACACTACAGTGCTAATAAACAATGGCCACATAAACACCACCCTATACCGGAAACCTACTGACCGCTATTCCTACCTGCATGCCTCCAGCTTTCACCCTGACCACACCACACGATCCATCGTCTACAGCCAAGCTCTGCGATACAACCGCATTTGCTCCAACCCCTCAGACAGAGACAAACACCTACAAGATCTCTGTCAAGCTTTCTTACAACTACAATACCCACCTGCAGAAGTAAAGAAACAGATTGATAGAGCCAGAAGAGTTCCCAGAAGTTACCTACTACAGGACAGGCCTAACAAAGAAAATAACAGAACGCCACTAGCGGTCACCTTCAGCCCCCAACTAAAACCCCTCCAACGCATTATTAAGGATCTACAACCTATCCTAAAGGATGACCCAACACTCTCACAAGTCTTGGGAGACAGGCCAGTCCTTGCCTACAGACAGCCCCGCAACCTGAAGCAAATACTCACCAACAACCACATACCACACAACAGAACCACTAACCCAGGAACTTATCCTTGCAACAAAGCCCGTTGCCAATTGTGCCCACATATCTATTCAGGGGACACCATCACAGGGCCTAATAACATCAGCCACACTATCAGAGGCTCGTTCACCTGCACATCCACCAATGTGATATATGCCATCATGTGCCAGCAATGCCCCTCTGCCATGTACATTGGTCAAACTGGACAGTCTCTACGTAAAAGAATAAATGGACACAAATCAGATGTCAAGAATTATAACATTCATAAACCAGTCGGAGAACACTTCAATCTCTCTGGTCACGCAATCACAGACATGAAGGTCGCTATCTTAAAACAAAAAAACTTCAAATCCAGACTCCAGCGAGAAACTGCTGAATTGGAATTCATTTGCAAATTGGATACTATTAATTTAGGCTTAAATAGAGACTGGGAGTGGCTAAGTCATTATGCAAGGTAGCCTGTTTCCTCTTGTTTTTTCCTACCCCCCCCCCCCCCAGATGTTCTGGTTTAACTTGGATTTAAACCTGGAGAGTGGTCAGTTTAGATGAGCTATTACCAGCAGGAGAGTGAGTTTGTGTGTGTATGGGGGTGGGGGGGATGTGAGAAAACCTTGATCTATGCAGGAAATAGCCCGACTTGATTATGTAAAGAGTTGTCACTTTGGATGGGCTAGCACCAGCAGGAGAGTGAATTTGTGGGGGGGGGGTGGAGGGTGAGAAAACCTGGATTTGTGCTGGAAATGGCCCACCTGTTGATCACTTTAGATAAGCTATTACCAGCAGGACAGTGGGGTGGGAGGAGGTATTGTTTCATGATTTCTGTGTGTATATAAAGTCTGCTGCAGTTTCCACGGTAAACATCTGATGAAGTGAGCTGTAGCTCACGAAAGCTCATGCTCAAATAAATTGGTTAGTCTCTAAGGTGCCACAAGTACTCCTTTTCTTTTTGCGAATACAGACTAACACGGCTGTTCCTCTGAAACCTGCTCGATAAGTGTGCACTGAAACGAGGCAAGTGTCCTGTGGAAAAAATGGTATATGATCACATATTTAAAGATTGTTTAACAGTGCAAACACACAAGAGGGCTGAATTAAGATCTCACAGGCAACTTTAATTCTGGCATTTCTGAACTTTTGAGTGCTTGATTTTGCAACCTTAATGTTCTTTTAACATAGCTTTTTGTGTAATAGTGTAACTTGTGAGTAAGCTTTCTAGCGAACAGAAAAAGAACATTATTTTGTAAATTGATCAGTTCTTAGACAAGACTATATAAACTGTCAAAAGTAAAAAGTGGAGAGAATGCTGTAAGTCTTAAGTTTGCTTTCCACATAAATGTGATTTTTGAATGCCATATGTACAGTCATATGCATGTAGAATTTCTCATACTAATTTGGTCTAATCTTTCAATTCTTACTAAATATTTATAAATCAGCATTTGCACAGTAAGGCATAGGCTTAGTCTTTTCTGCAGCTTAGCTCTGAAATGTTTGAGTGAAACTGTTACAGTTGGCCTGTAACCTAATTGGACTGGTGTGTCGGAAAGATTGTGGAATGGTTGCATTAGTTCAGGGCTACTTTGGCAATTGTGCCAGTGAAATAGAGAGATGTAACATGATGGCTCTGAGTAGAATGAGTGAATAAATATCACTTAGAAACTTGGGAAAACATCACAGGTTTTGTTTTTGCTTGTCTTTCTCCTTGTGGATGAATCACAGCCAGATTGAGTAAACACAATGTCCAGGTATTCCTTGGGGGAACTTTCAGCCAGCTGGGATTAACAGTTAGCATTTGTTTATGGGAGAGGATAAGCAAACCAATAAAACCACATTATGTTTCATAGCAGAACATGAGAGTAAAAGGTGCTCCAAAGAACCACCCCAAAAATGCATATTAAGGGGAAAACTTGAATTGCTCCTACTCAGATATGTTCAAACCTATTTTGCTAGTTCACAAACTCAACTCTGTTGAAATAGGAACATGGTTTTTGTTTGTTTGTTTACTCTTTCTATGCTGATGAAACTCATATTTCAGATATTGCTTTTCACAGATCTAATTGGTGATTTTTTTTATATTCTACCTTATCTGAGGCAGAGGAAACTGAGTGCTGATCACAGGACCCCTTCCTATGGTGCCTGATACACAAGGCAGCAGGGAGAGAATGGACAGGATTAGCTAGGATCCCTTCCCATCAGTCCCAAGGGTCAGAAGAAGAGTGATGGATGAGAAACATCTCTTCTTTTCAGCAGCCAGAAAGGGGTATAAGAGTTGGGATACACATGTAATTTTAAATAAAAGGTGTGCAATTATTTGCCTAACGTGTTTATTCTCTTAGTGGAGTACTGCATAGAATGTACATTCAGGGGGAAACTTTTCAAAGGCAAAAGGGAAGTTGGGCGCCCAGCTTGAAAATCTTTCCATTAAACTATCAAAATTAGCAGTTTATAAGGGCAAGTTACCTTAATTCTGTGGCCAACCAACTTTACATGAAATGGGACTTTTTTTTTTAATGTAGGTATGGACAGGAGCAAAGTAGTGGTAAAGCATCTTGACTGTCTGATACTGTATTGTGACGTGTCTTGAAGTTTAAACAGTATGTGATGACATTGACTTGCAATGATGCAGCTTTGTGATGCCATGTCAAATTGCTAACCTTAATTTTGTGGTGCTCAGCCTCCATTTATTTTGTCTTTTCAAGATTGAGTATCCCTGTTCCAGGGTAGTAGTGGTTGGAGTAGTTTGGAGAACTTGGAGTAGCTTACAAAATAGAGTATGTGCAACTGTCTCAATAGGATGGGGTTAGGGAAGGCTGGGCCTCAGAAGGAAGAAGCAGAATATTTTTCAGAACCCCAATATGACCAGTTTTAGGGAGTCATATATGAGAACTTGCATTTTTTAAGCCAAGTCCCACTAAAGCATACTACCATGAGAGTATGCATATCAGTTGCACTCTGTTTTGCATTGAAATATAACCCTTTTCATTGGCAGGTGCTCTTGGTGAGCAGTAGTCGCCATCCAGATAGATGGATTGTCCCAGGAGGTGGCATGGAGCCTGAGGAGGAGCCCAGCGTGGCTGCTGTGCGGGAAGTCTGTGAAGAGGTATGTACCCAACAAGAACAGAACACCTGGAATCACTCTCTGGTCGGTAGTTGATTCTGTTTTCTTCTTCTTTTCCATTCTTGTTTTTCCTTTCCTTTCCTTCCCTTCCCCTGCTGCCAAACTAATCTGCATGTTGATAAATATTTTCAGCCGGTTGGTTCATTTTTCAGTATCCCTGCAATTTATTTACAGGTACTAATAGTGCTTGCATTGTTAGTGACAGTGTCTGTTACTGTACTTTTCTATCTTCATATCCTTAACGGTAAAAATCATTTAAAGCCAGGTGCAAAGCTCATATGTGATAGAGGACTGATTACAATTCTAAAGTGTATTATTTCTAAATTGAATGCTACAGGATATGTTGGGCGCAAGACAGAATATTCTCATCACAAATAGAATTAAGACTGATTCGGGGTCTTGGTATCTATTTAAGAAACTTACAAATATATGTTTAATCTTTTTCCTTCATCTAACTGTGAAAAATACATAAATTCTCTTTCGTAATATGGGCATGGTATGTCTCATAGGTCCCCCAAAAGCTATACAATGATTTAAGTTTGACTGTCCCATCTCATTTCTTGCTGTGAAGAGGCAATCTTTTCTATTCCTGGTCCAGCCTTAACTTTCAGTAGTCTTTTGTGTCCTGTTTGTTTTGTATCTAATAGATTGATACAGTTCCTGACTACTGTTACTAGAATTTAAAATATCTTTTCAAATGGTTGCTGGTGCTTCTCCTGTACACACACCCCAAATATAATGCAGGTATCCTGTTTTTTTAAAATAAGGAAACAAGGTTGTGTTAGGTGGGAGGAAACAAAGGTGTGGTGTGAAGATGATGTTTGCAGAAACAATAGGTTTGAAGACAAGATAGTTGTGGGAGGAGGAGAAGAAAGGGACAGGGTCATGCATGATGCCAAAGTTACAGACAGTGGAAGAAAATAAGAAATGAGAAGAAAGGTAGCACAGTTGTTTAAAAAAGGCTCTCTTGTTCAAGAGAAGCACTGCCTTTTGTCTGAGACCTTCAGTTGAAAGAAGTTAAAATGAAGCTGTATTGTGTTAGGTTGAAGTTTACATTGCATAGTTAATAAAATGCAGTTTCTTAAAAAAACAGCTTCAGAAAAGACCTGTCCTTACAGAATGGTCCATGAGTTAGTATAGAAGATTTTAATGGTACCTTTCAAATCATTGAGGCCCATTTATTGGGGAATAAATTAAAATAATGTTTTGGTCCAATAAACAGGTTTTGGTTTTGTTTTTTAAATCCTGCGTGGATATCCAGAGACTGGCCATGAAAATAATTAGAGGCATGGAAAGACTTCTTGTCATTTAGCTCTCTCCTCATATGGGACTGTTCTAGAAGGAGAGGTGACAGGTATACAGAATTATATAGAGAAAGTAAATTGAGCACTCCTGTAGACTCTTCTTCAGTGAGAAGAATGAGGTACATTCAATTAAATTAAAAGGCAACACATTGAAAACTTATAAAAGAATATTATTTTACATAACACGCGTGATTTCTAACAGTGAGTTCCACAGATTAACTGAAGCCAAGAGCTGTTCAGGGATTTGGGAAGGATTAGATGTTCATATAGATAGCAAGGGGGTCCACAGTTGCATAAAATAACACTTAAAATGTTTTTGTAAGAATTGGTTTCAGAGTAACAGCCGTGTTAGTCTGTATTCACAAAAAGAAAAGGAGTACTTGTGGCACCTTAGAGACTAACCTATTTATTTGAACATAAGCTTTCAATGAAGTGAGCTGTAGCTTATGCTCAAATAAATTGGTTAGTCTCTAAGGTGCCACAAGTACTCCTTTTCTTTTTGTAAGGATTATAAACCATCATGCTACAGAGCATAAGTCAACAGCTAACTGATGAGAGTTTGGAGGAAACTTCCCCCATAGGCAGTTTATTTCATATCTATCAACTATGGAATTTCTTGCATTGTCCTCTGAAGCATCTGGAAATGGCTGCTGTCAGACAAGATGCTGGACTAAGTGGTCCCCTGGTCTGGTCTAATACAGCAGTTCCTGTGTTCTGTGTATCTATTCAGATGTCCTCAAAATCTACATATCAGAATTTAAAATCCTTATGTATACCACCCGCTGTATAAACTCTAAGCCTCCTAATATCAAAATGTCTTTCCTATTTAACTCTTCCATAAAACTCTGTATTAGGAAGTAACTGCCATTTTTTAAAAATTCACTAACGACACAATTGGCACCCTATTTTATTCCTGTAAAAGAAGCAGGTTCATGTACCTCTGAAGTACTTAAAAATCAACTAAAATATTGCAAGTATTTGAAGAACGATTGAGGGTGTTTTCAAAAATGTCCACACCTGCTTCCCCTCATATTATGCTTTGTGCTGAAAGTCAGATAAGGTTAGAGCTGAGATTATCTTCCTCCCCCAGTTGTGTAGTGAGGAGGATTGTGGGGCAGGGTATTGAACTTTGTACTTTGTTCACCTCCATTGTATAACTAGGCCCATGGCATTCAGTTTCAAATGCAGGTGGGGTTAATTGTGCTTGTGAAAATCCTTGGCAGCACCCAGGCGTCTTTCAGAGCAATTATTTGCTTGCATACCATGGAAAGAATAAAATGGTTATGTTTTAAAAAGAACCTCTCTTCCCAAAGCCCACTAGTTCATTTGAGGTCTATTTTTGTTGGCGTGTTTTTTTGTTTTTTTCTATGATGGTAGCATTTTTCATCTGCTCATATCTTTGAAATTGAGGAGAAACTACTCCGTTTTCTTGTTCCCAAGCTGTAACATGGCACACTGAACATGAGCTACTAATAATCAAGAATATAGCAAAATACGATGCTGGCAAAAGACAAATGGTGGAGTTTAACAAGGCTAGTGAAAAATGTTCTACTTGGGGACACAGCCCTGCTTTATGAAGAAATCACTATTAATAATTAAGCTATTTGATATTGAAGTCAAAGGTTCATTGAGCAGATCCGTGGCTTCACCTTTCAAATCCTAAAATAAATCTGCATTGGCCGTCCCTTTCTCTGGCAGCTGAGAGCCTCGGAGAAGCTGCTCTCTTTCCATGACAGCTCAGTGGTTGAAAGGAAGCCTTGGCATGGGCTCCATTTTCAGTGAAGAAACTGGTTTGGGCTGGCTGAGATAATCCCCTCTTGCTCAGCTGGTGTTCAGCTTGCTCACATGTATTGCTGCTGAATGAGACTGTAATTCAAACTGTGGCAGCCTAGCAGGGTTGAGTTGCTTTGAGTGAAGTACCTGCCTGCTTGAGTGCTGCTCAACAAACATCAAAAGTGCCAAAAGGAGCAGGAAGAAAAGGAGTACTTGTGGGACCTTAGAGACTAACCAATTTATTTGAGCATAAGCTTTCGTGGGCTACAGCTCACTTCATCAGATGCATTCAAAGGAGCAGGGTTACAGGAACAGCTGACCACTGCAGCACGCAATTGTATTTCTACTGATTTCAGATTCCACCTCTGCCCTCAGTCTATCAAATGCTGACATGATGAAGACTCCTTTCTAAATGAACTTCAGAAGAGTGATCTATTGCGTGTAGTTAAACTGGTATAGGACTATATGATCACTACAGCAGCTGATTATAACTTCTTAATCTAGTGAATGTAATCATTAAATGCTACTTAGCTGTATTTGTTTTGATAGTCTTCAAATCAGATTCCAATATGTCAGTTATAATTGTGCAATGTATAATACTTACACAGAATTACAGAAAATATTAAATCTCAGTTTTATGATCACAGAACTACTTTGTGTGTGCTAAAATGCTAGCCTGGGGGCCTGTCATATGATGGGCATAATCTGTTACTGGACTTGGGAAGCTGAGGTGCCCAGTTTGGAATGCTAATTTGGCAGAGGCTGTGGTCCATGGTGATGGCTTATCAGAGTATCAGTTGCCTGGAACTCAGGACTATTGTGTAAGCCTTAAATGAATTCACCCCATCGCTTGATTTCAGAAGTTTTTGAGGGGCAATAATTGGATTGTTGTGTTATGGGGGCACTAGTAGGAGCTCCTTTCTGATGAGAATTGATCCCCAGACATTCTTGGACAGCTGCATCCACCTCCTACATATAGGGATTGGCTGAGCAGGTAGACCCAGCTGGCTCCTTTGCAGCCCACCTCATGGGCTGCTATGGATTCATGGCTCCCTGGGCCTGCAGGAACTTTGGCAGCCCACCTGACAGGTTCCCCAGGATTCCAGGACCTCAGCTGGCTATCTCCCCCCCTAGTTCCCTGGGCTGCCCACCTGGTTGTGAGTCTTCCCTGGTGGGTGGCTACCCAGCTCTCTGGGCTGCCAACCTGATGGGCGGGCACCCTAGGGTGCAAGGGAACTGGCTGGAAATGTTGGGAAAATTCCATTTCAGGTCTCCTGAAATGAACTTTTTCAATTGTTTCCGTTCCATAGGAAAATGCATTTCTGACATTTTGTTCAGATCCAGAATGAAAACCTTTCCTGTAGGAAATTTCACATTTCTGAAAAGAAACTCTGGTTTCTACACAGTTCTACATTTAAATATAATAATGTTGTGCGGCCATTTTCACTTTTTTCTCTCGCAATTTGAATTCATCAGTTTGTGAGAGGCTGTTTATCTTTAATTTGCATCAGCTAATTAAATATTTGCTGTGAATTCCAACACCAGTTTTACATGTAAGGATAGAGCATATGAAGAATGAGAAAATCTGCTGTCTGCACAGATGCATTTGAATTTCACGTGTTTCCAGTTCCATTGTAGTACAGTTAATCTTGAATTATAATTAACTTATCACAGTCAACATTGTGGTATGTAAATGCCTTATTCGCCAATATACAGAAATACAAGCACTCAGACTTTAAATATTGGGTGTCACTACGAAGATTTCCAGGCTGTTGAACTGAAGCTGTAAGTTCCCCATGTGTTTATAAGAACTGATTTGAACCTGCAGGTGGCAAACATCAATGGTAACTTAAAATGTACTTTTCATCTGCTGTAACCTTCATTGTTAGCAAAATTAATTGCTAATGAAGGGTAGGGTAGGATGGTTAGAAACAGTAATGGAGAGCCCTAAATTTTAAACTACCCTAACTAATCCTGTGTACTTGAAAGCTGGGGTTACAAGGTATTTAGCACATCTGGCACATAAACATTCATGTGCCCCTTCATGCTTTGACTTGTGGGCTCTAAAGTTTTTTGTACATAGCTGCACTCAGAAACAAAACAAAAATAATAATTCGACATTTGTAAATTTCACTTTCATGCTAGGGATTGCACTACAGTACTTTTATATATTTGAAAATGTAGAAAAACATCCAAAATATTTATAATTTAAATGGGTATTCTATTGTTTAACCATACGAATAAAACTGTGATTAATTGCAACTATTATTTTAATCTTGTGATTAATTGTGATTTTTTTAAAGTGTTTGTGCTAATTTAATTAAAATTATTTTGATATTGTAAGGTTAGGCCATATAATAAGTTGATATTTTAAATTTAATTTAAATACATGTATTTAAAATTTTACTTAATTTAAATAAAAAATCCAATTTAAATACATGTCTGATATTTTTAATCTATAAATTTGATTATCCACACTTCTATGGTAGTTATAAGATAGCAGAGAATTAAGTCCACAGACTTACATTCCCAACAATGTGTGTGAAGGAAAGGGTAAAAGAGACATTTTGCCTAACAAGCCCTTAAAGATGTATTTGGCCCTTGTCTAAAATAGCAAACTTCATATCTTGTAATTTACCACCAGTATATTTGATGGAAGCTGTATTGTAGATAGTATTCAATTGATTTTACCTGAGGTTTCTCACCCTAAAGTTTTCTAGTGTGGACTCAGCCTTTGAACCCAAGTAGATCAAAGTAAAACAACTGCAATCCCAACCCACATTTTCTTCAGCTCAGATGCAAGGAAATAAAAGCTTTCTGTAGAATAGGTGATGTTGCTGTAGACTGTTTTTTGCATCTGACACACAAACTTATTTTCAGCTTTGAAACCCAAGCCAGCTGATCTTAGAGATCTTCAGCCTTTTCCCCTTTGTTTTAAGCAAGTTTTATCTGGGCTTAAACTGTGCTGAGCATGTCATTCTGTTCAATTCCCCATATAAGAGCTGTTGGAACATTGAGGGTATCTCGATATGCGGGTGTCAAATTGATTTTTCTCTTGAAGATGGATCCCAGGCTTTTGGGGCTCGTGCTACAGTTATATCATCCCTCTGGTGATTATGCTGTTTTCATGTGAATTGACTGCTTGCAACATTTGCTTCCTGTTTTTACAAATCTTGCTGTCACACTGGAAATAAAGAAATGAGCTGAGCTGTAGTTAAAAACATTAAACCGCATTCTTCTGTTTGTACTTTCTCTAGGCTGGAGTGAAAGGGACGTTAGGAAGATTAGTAGGAATTTTTGAGGTAAGTTTATTGAAATATCTGTTCAGGTTGTAAAGACTTGCTGCAGAAATGTCATGTTAGTGAAGCTTCTTTTTAAGCTTGCAGCAGTATGGGTGTTGGCCAAACTAGACAACCAGATTTGGAGAAAAAGCATCTTTTTGTGAGCCTGGTTTTTTGGTTTTTGGTTTTTCTGGAGATGCTGAGTGCTTAGTTTCCACTTCAGTTGGAATGGCTGGTGATCAGCAGCAATGAAAATCAGATCACTTATTAAATAACGCCATTCACCAGCAGTGAAGAGCAAGACTTCATGGAATAGTGTTGGGCCTATTTGAGTGTGGACGATCGTATGCTACTTCATTCTAATGCCACTTATTGTATTCCCTTGATTTTATACACTAACCCTTTCTGAACAGCTTCCTTGATCTTGAAAAGGGAGACCACTGATTGTAGTTCTGTAGACTAAATAAGGTCACTACTTAAAGGAAGGCTTGCACTATCCCACCTTCTCGAGGCTGCTTTAAGGTCGTGTTCCCCCCCCCCCCCCCCCCAAAAAAAAAAAAAAAAAAAAAGTTTAGGATTTTATTTAGGTGTTATCGTCCTGACTGCTCTGCCATAATCCTGTCCATTTTGCCTTTCAGAATCGGGACAGGAAACACAGAACATATGTTTATGTACTTATCGTCACAGAAGTGTTGGAAGACTGGGAGGACTCTGTCAATATTGGTAAGACCTTCATGCTTGTTAGCATTACTGGTGTATGTCCTCCCTCTCATACAGAAGCATGCTAACTCCCCACCCTTTACTGTAAGTGATTGTTAGGATAGTTGAATTCTTTTGAAAGCAAAAATGTGATCATGTTGTTGATTCCTTCTTCCTTCCCTGGTCCTTTAAGAGTCGTCTCAGTGGATTTATATAGAGACTCGTGTTTTATCTAAGTCTTGCACTTTTGTTTGATCACTCACTCCTAAAAGCTGTGCATTTAAATCCTTATTAGATCCCCAAATGAAATGAGTTTGTCAGTATAATTCCTGCAGGATGTTTGTCAACACTCTTAAAAGCCCATGTATAATTGGACTCATCTTGCAGGCTCTCCTCAGGAGAGGTCTCAGTACAAAGAGACAAATGCTGTACAAGAAGATTGAGATGCCTTGGGGGAAAAAGCACTTCCTCAAGCTAAGCCAGGTTTCGGAGAGTGCCATCATTTCCTCCTTGTCAGGAACATATCATTTAAAAAGAGAAAATTTGTTAGATGATAGAGTTCAAAATTTGTTATGAATTCCCTTAATATCGGTGGTGTTTCTATATTTTTCAGTCCCACTCAGAAATCATGGAAATAACATTTGAAAAAAACAATCTCAGAATCCAAAACCACCATCAATTGGATGGTGGATTTACTACCCTAATGATACATTTTTTGTGGAATGTTGGAGGCATCTGTGTTACACTTGGCCAAGGGGACTGTTCAGTCACTTTGAGATCAAAAGACTAATCAGAGAAGTCTCTTGGGATTTTTGAATTGGCATTGGGCTGCAAGCCCGCTTCATTGTTCCACTTTAATCACAATTGACATGGACAGAATGCTAGTCAACAGTAAAAACTTCACAGAAGGGATAAATGTCTATCTTTAGTTCTCTTATTGCATTTACTAATTTATTCCTCTACCCACAGGAAGGAAAAGGGAATGGTTTAAGATAGAAGATGCTAAAGAAGTTCTGCAGTCCCACAAACCAGTGCAGGCCTCATACTTTGATACCTTGAGACAAGGCTGTTTGGCAAACAACGGCACTCCTGTCATGACCACTTCATACACTGACTCTAATGAGAGCTCTGTCTCTGACATCAGATGACTGAAGACGTCCCTATAAAAGAGAGATTTTTGGAAAATAGACTGAAATGTGGATTTCTTTCCTCCTCCCTCTCCCACCCCCTTTCACATGCCTCCTCTGTTGAACAAGGCATGGGCAGCAGCCTGTGGCAAAGCAAGTGTTAAGAGTGTTGCAGTTTAGTGCAAGGTGGGGTGTTTTGCTTTTTTGGATATGTATTTTGTAAAATACATTTTGTGCATGAAGTGCCCCTTTCCCTTTACACCGCTACCCTGGCCTGGAGAGCGACGCTGCTCGTTTCGCCTCTGCCTTGTGTTCTGAAGTGTTCCCATATGTGTCATCCCAGCCATAGCCAGACATTTTTCTTTTTTTTAATTGGACTGCAAATGTGAGATCAATTCTTTAAGTCTTAGTCTGTACTGTAAGGTGCTGTTCAGACCTGTGATGGTCACTTTCAGCGCATATGTATAAACTATTTTTTTAGATGGAGGAATCTAACTTTTTAATTTTGCGGGAATTTTTTAAAACCTGGGCTACTTGTGAAAAGAGGGTTTCATAATTAATCAGTTTGCCTTGTTTTTTTTAATATGAAACTTTTTGTGACCATGCTAGTGGCTGGGCCAGTTTTCTCCTCCATAAACCCCCGAAATTTAGGGCAGTGACATTTTAAGGTCAGAGTGAAGTTTTGGTCACCTTCAGACATCCCTGGTGCTCAGTTCCTTCTCCTACAGATTCAGCCAACATTTTTGGTTTTATATTAGAATGAAATACAAGGAATTGGTCTTTACTGCCCAGCCAAAAGCAAACAGCCTCAGAAACTTTATGATAGAAACTGAATTTTGGCCTCAATGGTAGGAATCAGGGATTCAAAGTGGGGTTAAAATCTAACCAACTGGAGCTTCAAGCTCCAATGCTGCCCTGCTGTTTTGGAATTTTTTCCCATCTTGCTGATGTCTCTTCTTGTCCACATGCCTTACACTGTGCTCAACTGGCTATTGTAATTTGTGCTAAAGCATCCGATTGTACTTATTGAGTGTCATTGCACAAACCCGTGCGGTTTCCTGAAAAGAAGTCTTGGGGGGGAAAAAATTCAGGTGTTGAATCTCTCTTGTATGTGGCGTTGCAGCACTTATAATTGCACCACAGAGCATACTCAGAATGTTAAAACTTCTCATCCTCTGTGACAAAGGTACAGCTGGCTCCCAAGCAGAAATGCTAGTGTGGAGAAGTACATCATTTAATAGGATAGTTGCCCTGATGCATTGGCACACTTCATGGTTCTTTTTGTTTGTTTGTTTTTTACTGATGTAAGTTTTATGCTGTCTTGATTTGCCAACAGTGTTGTCTAGTTGGGAAATAAAATGGAAAGGGTTGGGGCTGGAGGGTGGGAGGGTAGGGAAAGGTTTGGGAGGGGCATTAGTTAATCCCTGGCTTGGGACAGGAGCTAGTTGCTGCATTTGGTAACTTCTCCTTTGTCAGAGCATAGCCAAGATGTGAAATTAAATCTGCAGTACTCTTCCTTATATTTAACAGAAATTATTCTAATAAATACTCATACTTTTCAAGAGCATTCTTTCTTCCCATTAAGTACTTATAAAATTCTGATAGAAGTATCCATGGAGCTGGGGTAATGGGAATTGGTATTTTCACTACTTTGGCAAGAGGCTGTTCAGTTTGAGATCCCATTCTGTTCCTTTCCTTGTTCTCCCTACTTTAATCAGTATGGGACAACAAGGCCAAAAGCAGTGCCAGTGATCACCAACATGAAAAGGCACACAAGGAAATCCCGAGAGGCATTATTCAAGAAGTAGTTTGAAACTGAGCATCTGGAATTCAGCCTAAATTACACCAGTTCTGTTCACTTCAACTTAGAAACAAATGTACAGTCCCTTCTTAGTCTTTGTTGATCAGCCTGAACATAACTCTAAAAAGGGCTTGAAAAATATATCCAGAAATGGACAAGAAAGTAGAAGAATCCGCTCTTTCCGAGCCGTTAGCAGGCCTAACAACACAGCCATCTACTGCCTTCAGTTGAGTTTTTGTCCTTCACTGTATAGATTAATACATTACAAATGCTTTGCAGGAAAGCAGCTGGTACTCCTGAAAGAGTAACTGCAGTTTTAATATCAATAGCATGCACATTTTTGTTTCCTTAAATCTAAAAATGTTTTTATAGGGCTGTTAAACTGACACTTTAGGGTAGAATATTGTTAATGACTTGCTAGTGGCTTCTTTGTTTGGGTCAGAAAAATAAATTGTGCCAAGAAAGTATTTTAATGTGGCATGAATTGATGCTGTTAATGCAATTATGTTGAGTGGCTGGTGTTATGCCTTATTAACTGGAAATAGAAGATTGAGCTCCTGGGGTGGAAGCAGTCTTTATTCAAAAGCTGTGTACTTAAAACAAGCCTTGTTCCTGACTTACATAAATCTTTCTCCCTTAACACCACATAGAGTTCACATCTCCCCAATATCTGAGGTTCTTCTCTAACAATTGTATAGCCATGTGGTATATCCATGTAAGTAATCTTATCCGAAATGACACTAAATTGATTTGGGACTCACAATTGAGCTACCTTTCATATGCAAACATATTAGGATTTTAAGATGTGGGCTCTGGCAGCTGTTGTCAGCATGATGTCAGTTAAACCACTCCAGAGCAAGTCTGACTGACCCAGTGCACAAAATGGCTTCCGAACTAGATTAGGACTTCCGGCATTGCTAAGACCGGTGTTTCTGAACATGCTTGCAAGGGTGGAAATTGTTACCCCACAAAACAGTGTTCTGAATTGACTCACGCTAAATCTAGAGCAAGGATGTGTCTCAGACCTTCACTTAACCAGGGCAGATGCTGGCTTAACCGCCTGGTGCAGACATGTCCTGCAGTGTAGTTCCTTCTTGATTGGCATTGGATATTAGCCAATATGATCTTGGGTGCCCTCAAACCAGAATAGGGGAAATATTTCTAGATTTGGTTTTAGAAATCTTTTGAGGTTGTTGCAGTCTGGGAAGTCTGTAGCTACAAAGCTCCAGCCACAACTATGAAGGTTTCAATGTGTTTGCTTTGGGTCAGAATTTTCCACCTCTCATAGACACCAGGGGTTCATTATTGTGTGTAAGTATTAGGTTTCCTTCAGCACCCCTGAACCCAGGATTCTAAATCAGAGGCCTGGAATTCAGTGCAGACCTGGGTAGTAGAGTAAATTCACTCACCTGATCATTTTTCCCAATATTTTGCCAGCTGCACCATTATTCCATGCATATATAAGGAGGAGATACTCACTGAGGTGCTGGGAGGCAAGAGTCCTTACAGGGGAGGAGGGAGGAGAAGTTGCTGGATATTGAGATCTTGAAATAATGGTTTTCCTTTTGCATCCTACAGCAGGGCTCAGGGTTGGAGGGCGATGGTGATGCATGGGCATGGAGACATAGGGCTTGTCTACATTAGGGAAACTTGGCAAACATTTCCCACCGTCACACATGCTGCTGCAGCTCCACCAAAGTTAGCCAAGTTGGGAGCCATAGTCTAGATGGGCTGCAGGCTGCCCACCTGCATTTTAAGCATGTGGGCCAGATTTCCCCCTGGGAGCCTATCTCCATCTTTAGGCACCTAAAAATCTTTTGAAAAGCTGGCTCCATGTCACTTAACCTTGCTCAGAGCAGTTTTAACTGACCTGGCAGCCAGAGAGTCCTCTGCGTTTATGGTGCCAAATGTAACTAACCCTGGCAGAGCTGAAGTAGTGTTAGCAACAGTGTAGAAGAGGCTTGAATAGAGAATAGCCCTTCTCTTAGAAGGAGGATGTATATTTCAGGCTCTTGGAATTATTTCTCAACCCCTGTTTTGGTACAGTGGAACAGTGATTTCTGTGGCATTTTTGTGCTTTAGTATCACAATTTAGAAAGTCTGTGTGAGTAAAATAAATACAGTACCTTGGAGTCTTTGGAACTAGTTATTGTAAATCTTTTTTGGCTTTAACCTTGAGTTAATTAACTCCTATTCGGGCTTTTAAAAAAGAGAAAAGTCCATCTTAGCAGTAAACAAAACTGCATCATCCTTGTATAAAGCGATTAGCTTGATTTCTCTCCCTCCCCCCCCCGCACTTTTTTTGTTTTGCATACAGGGCAGTCTCTCATTGCTCTCCCCACATACTCTCTGTATATCTAAGTTTCTTACACTCTTAGCCGTAATTTTATTTTTTCCCTATTAATCTATATGCCACTATGGCTAGCAATCTCTCATCTTGTCTCCCCCCCTCCCATCTCCATTCCCAAAAATGTATTGACCTTGGCCTTTTTAACTTCTGAAATAAATTTGCCAACTACAGTGGTGAGTGCCACTGCGATATGTCATCTCAGTAGCGTTCTGGTTATTTCAAGCCTGACACAGGGCAGATTTAGAATGTGATCCCTGGAGAAAACAGTTACCTCTGTGTTCTGGGTTTTGGTTTGTTTTGTTTTTTTTAAACCAGGGTAAAAGCATAAATGGTTTCCCACATCTGCCACTTAGCCTGTTTTAAAAGCCTTCTGAAAATCAACCACTGAAGCACATGGGAAGTTAGCACTCCCACACTGGTCAAAATTCAAGGAAATCATGGGTGGCAATGACTACGGAGTTACTGCTGATGGTAAAAACCCTAAATGTTTTACTGGCGGGTAACTGATTTTAAAAAGAAAAATGCAGGCACGCTCTCCCTGCTCGCTTGGTTTTGGCCATCTGTCACACACAAATGTCCCCAAGCCACGCTGTTCTTCAGTCATGGGGAAAAACTAGTGGTGAGCTATAGACCAGCTTTCCACTGGCTGGGTAGTACTCTGTTTTCAGACCTTTCTGTATCTTCTGTGGGAATGGTTTCCCGCATCTCACCAGGGCAGACTTTATTAGGATGTCTTGCATCCTGGAATCTGAACATAAAGGGTTTTCAGCTGAGACTTTAGTTCTGAGTATTGCCTTTTCAGCATGACCCTCTGCTTGATGGGGATGCTGAAGTCCCCATGCCCATGAGAGGTTTCAGATGGACTGTGCGAGCTTCATTGTTTGGGGCTCTGTCCCTGAGCTATACAACAGACTGGGCTGTTGCTGGCTTGTGGAGCAAGCATGTCCACATTTGGGTCTCCTGTGTGACAGTGTGGGGCGGGCAAAGTGTCTTTGAGAGAAGGGTATAGATATTCTTCTGAATAATTAGATTGGAACTCGGACATTAGAACAGTTTACCCCTAGCAATGCCAGAATACCAATGCTTTCCTTCAGGCAATATTTTCCCAGGTGCAAGCTTTAGTCTGATTTGGCTGCTGTGATTGTCTACTTGAAACCAGCAGGTATTTGTGCATCAGGATAATAGAATAAAAATGGTTGAGCTGCTGGAAAATCAGTTACCCAGCACATTAGTTCTAAAGAGTAAAGTGTGGAGGGGAAGGGGAATCTACCTGCCAGATTAAAAAGTGTACTCGTTGGAGCCTCTGGTGTAGGTTTTTCTCTCCTCTTTTGTTCCTGTTTTTTTGTGGGGGATTTTAAATTTGTTCAAATGTTCTGCGTTTGGATTAGACGCACCCTACATAAATTATTGTACATACTTATAAGGACCTTTGGAAGACCTGTTACGATGAAACTGAAGATCTTCGCATTCTCAAACCCCAGCAAGTAGTACGTTTTACTTGGAGGCTCGAAGAGGAGAATTAAGGGATTTTTTGGGGGCTGATGATCCTGCAAACTGGCAGGTGGTGTTGCCAAGAGTAAAGCTACATATCTTCTGATCTCCCCACAAAGATGGATATATTTATTTTTTGGTTTTAGACCAGTGGCTTACTGGAGATGTGCAAAATCCAGTATTTTACACAGCATGGGGATGAGGTGGGAGTTCATGCTTTTTTCATCTTGCTTTATGGCAGCTTTGTACAGAGGAACTTCTTCCTATAATCACTGGAAAAACTGTTTTATTCCTGTTCTTGACACATTACATACCATCTAGCAACTGAAGCCCAAAATACTGCCTCTGAGCGCACAGTACCCTCGCTCCTTTCTTCAGTGTTGGAGGAACTTAGGAAATATGAGTGTTTGGCGTGTGCATCTCTATGTGCCTTGTGTGACAGAACCTTGACTTGATTAAAATCTACTCTGTAAAGTAAAAACTGGAGTGTAAAACTTTAAAGAATTCAAAACACCTTAATTGGATTAAATTAATAAGACTGAGTGGGGCTGATAATGTGACAATTTGTAGGGATTGGGATCCTGAAAGATGTGAATGCTGAGGGCCTGATTTCCCCCCCCCCCCCGCGTAAAGTCTTTGTTGATGAGTTGCAATGATGGGACTACGCTCTCATGATTAAGATTGGAGTCTTATTTTAGCTAAAATACTCAACCTCAGCACAACTTCACAACTGTAAAATTCCCAGGTGAAGCTGTAGAAGATTTTTCTCTTGAAATTAGGTTGGCATAAGTCTGTGATCGTCTCCTGTAAAAGGAAGGTATCTGGAGCTGTTGAAGATCTATCCTGCTAGACAGCGCTGAAGTAATGGGTTAATATTAGTGATGAATTGTGTTGACCAATTAATTTAAACCTAATGAGTGGGGATAGAAATGTTGAATCTAGCGAAGGGATATTGATGACTCAATAAGCTCTCTTAACGCTAGTGTTTGGAGCGGATGAAAAAGTAAAACCTCAGTCATGGGAGTTGATTTTTTCTTTTAATCTCTGACTATATTAGATGCGGATCTGAGAAATAAAACATTGGCAGACCATGCCTAAGTTCTTGATTGAAAACACTGCTAATATGCCACTTCTTGCCTAGAGAGGTTGGTCTGTGTATGCTCTTGCATTATGTGAAACTATTGGATATATGGATCTGTGGTTTTTATTTGAGGAAAGTCCTGAATGAGGTCCACGTTGTTCTCTTTGCAGCTTGAAGGTGGTGTATTTTATAGCCAGATGGACGCTTGTGTTTGCATCCACTGCTCTCTTTTGCTTCTGTCAAAATGGGCACTTTGGGATTTGCTTTCCTTTTTACGAGGAGGAATTGGTTCCTCTGTCTGAAGTGGGTTATGACTGTAATTGTAACATGGGTGCTGGAGAGGCAGATACTGAGTTTGGGTGTCCCCTTTGCAGCAGCTGTGCTGCAAGACGAAATTGCCATGCCGGGGCTAATAGCACAATGTGCGGCTATGGTGGGGATTGAAGTTCAAGCTCTTTCGCTTCTAGATCAGCAGAGGCTAGTGTGGGAATCTGCTCCAAGATGACCTGCCTTGGGAGGATTGTGGCCAGTCCTCAGGGAGGACTGTTGCCATTGGAGGTAGGAGTTGGGATCGTTGGACTAGGGGAAAAGAGGGAACTCAGCTAAAATATAGTGAGAGCTGGTCAGCTTCAGTTGCTGTATGGAGGGATGTTACGTTACCTTACTAGTGTTTCTCCTGATCAGGCAAACACTTGCACAAACTGAAAACCAAACTTCACCTGAGAGAGCGAGTGTGCCAAAGCTCTTGGGATTCCACTGTTTATCCTGACATCATCTTTTAAATCATGCAATGCAGCGGGTAGTGTTTAGTCATTAAAGCTTGGGTCCGGAGTGCCAAGCGGTTTGGGTTCTATTCCCAACTGCGCCACTGACACTCTAAGTTGACTTTGGGCAAGTCACTCAACCGCTCTCTTCCTAAGTTTCCCCTTTTGCAAAAAATGTAAGGATGTTTGTTCACCATTTGTGAAGTGCTTTGAGATTGCTCTAAAATTGCGAAGCCAGATATGTTTTGATACATGCTGGGCAGAGCTTAAACAGAAGAGCTTTTAGTGTCCTTCATTATTAAAGAACATGACCTTATCCCATCTCTTGTATTAACATACATGTCTCATTAGTTCCTTCTTTTAAAGCCGCAATTCTAAATGCATTGTTATGTTTGCAACGACCATCTCTTGCTCAGAAGGAAGTGGATGATCTATAGTTTTGCAAGTGCTATGTTTGTGTGTTTCACTTTTCCTTGAGTGGAAGTCATGGCTGGTAATTAAAACCAGTGCTGTAGCAGGTGACTGAGGAGAGATGACTGCTTGGGGTCTGTTGGTGTCTCTGGCCCCATCTCTACCATGAAACTGACCTGTTGCTGAAAACTGATAGCAGCTGGTGGTGCTGAAAACAGCATATGTAGGCTAATGTATACAAGGTTAAACTGTTTCCATTGCCATTACAGAAAGCATGATTGGCCTCTTTTCCCCTCATCTCAGTCAAACTTTCTGTGACTGTGCTGAAAAGCGCAAAAGCAGGTAAATGTTTTCAGCACGGATTTAATGAGATCCCCAAATCAATTTCCTAATTCAAATAGGGCTTAAGGAAGTAGTTATTTTCATGAGATGGATCTGTGTAGGTTTACTCTCCATACAGGGGATGTGAGCCTCAGTGATTGCTGTCATTAGTAACTTTAAAATCCCATTCATATCTAGCACATACTTCGAAAGAGATGGAAATGCTCTTTTCTGCAGGGCTCCTTTGTTTGGATTAGAAGAGGAAGTCAATGTTGCATTTCAGGAGCTGGAGAGCTAAATTAGAACTAAACTGCTGAGCAAGTTACAGCCCCTTGCACACACCATGTGTCAATTAAAGAGAGGAAGTTAGAACAGATGAGTGGCAATAGCATGACAGAGAAAGGACAATCTAGTCCTTTAGTTTCTGTACTGCCTTCTGTCATCTGATGTCTGCTCTACAAAGAAAACCCCACAGCACAGAGTCTGAGCATGTGTCAGTTGGCTTGGGCTTGCCGGGCTTGGGCTGTGGGGCTAAAAATAGCAATGTTGATCTAGGTAGGGGTTGAGCCTGGGCTCTGAGATCCTACCTGCTCACTGTGTGTCAGAGCCCGAGCTCCAGCCTGAGCTGGAATGTTGACATTGCAGGTTTTAGCCCTGCAGCCTGAGTCAATTGACCCAGGCTCTGAGACTTGGTGCCACAGGTCTGTTGTTGGGGTGCCGATACACCTTTAGAAGGACTTTCACACTGAAATAAACTTTGGGGCAGGCTCTGTGTTTAAACAACATTTCTGCATAAAGCTATTTACATTAACAACTTTCTGCAATCCTCTTGCAGCTAATATGAGTTATTTCCCCCTCACAACTCAGCTGGCCCCTCTTGCTAACTAGACAGCATCATCTAGTGGTTACAACAGAGGATTTGGGATTCAGGAGACCTTGCTTCTTCTCTGTTTGCCAAGGACTCACTTTGACTTAACACAACTCATTTCACATCCCTGTGCCCACACTTGCCCCCCTGTAAAATGGGTTTAAAAACTCATCCACCTTTGTAGAGAGCTTTCAGATCCTCTGATGGAAGGTAGTATATAAATGTATGCTGATATGTTGGCTATAGTGTCATTATACCTTAACCTAATCAAGGAAGAGGAGTAGATGGTCTGAGAGGGAACACTTTTTAACTGGATTAAGTGCATTTGTTAGCATGTTTTTTCATTGTGTGAAAAGACCTTCTTTTTGTGACTTTAGCTGATAGTCTCCTGGGAAAGAGAGCTTTGGACTTGTACTTTGGACATGATGGGATTTCCTCTGCTACCCAGACTCCACGTGCATTTACTAAGCTTCCTGTGTGTCATAGTGGATATTAGCTTTTGTAAAAAGCCAAAACTCAACAGGCGCTCCACCTTGCATTCTCGGCCTGGTCTTGTCATAAAAACACGTCAGCAAAATCTAAAATGTGTACCCCAGCACGGAGTACAGAATCCCAGATCTGATCGAAATTCTCTCTGAATAGGTATAAAAAACCAGCGATGAGGGATTCTTTAAAGTAAAACAGAAAAATTTGACTTCAGTAAGTCTGATGAGCACAATTTGCTATCATTCCTTACCTAATCCTGATACCTCCAAGACCAAACTGTTTGGGTCACTATAACTCTACAAACATTAGTTACATTTATTCACTCGTGTTTCTGTGTGGCCCCACCTGAGATGGGACATTTGAACTTATCCTTTTGACCAAGGACAGGACTTTGTGAGGTCAGTCCAGGTACTGACTGACACTTTACCTCTTCTGCTGGATACTTCTGCAGTTGACAAAACAAACTGAAACTTCCAAGAGAAGCTGTCTTTCTGGGAGCTGCACATAGTAGATACATTAAGTCACTTGGAATGTACTGGGAGGCCAGCATACAAGAACGGTAATGGTTTGTGTGATTGGTAATGCCTGATATGTTGTAAGCCCCCAGGTTTTCCTGCTAATGCTAGAAATGGACATCCTTGACTGGAAAAATCAATGTTGGCTGTTGTGTTACTGCTGACGAGTAATTCAGTTTTCTAATAGAATTGTCAGATTAGTTGAATCAGTTTTCCCTCCTCTGAGCAAGCCAGTTTGTCAGAATTGAAACTAAGGCTGGTATTTTCAAAGGAGCTGAAGGGAGTTAAGTACCCAGTTCAGTGAATTTCAATGGGATTTGGGCATCAAACTCACTTAAGTTTATCCAAAGATCAAAGAAACACACAAAACAATGGGTTAGGAGCACATCGTGTAGGGGGGAAAAAGCTTGACACTGCTTTTCGTAATCTACTCTGAAATCAAAATGGCTCTTAAAAATAAGAGGAGTGGGAGGACACTTCAGAAATCTCGTATTTCAGCAGAGGTCCCTGTCTTACTCATCCCTTGGCTTGGTTTCTCTCATTTGTGACTTCTCTTGTTTTGTTCGAGGTATAATTTGTTGAATGGAGAACGTTTTTGTTTGAGGGCCAGATCTTTGTTTAAGCCAGTCAGTAATTCAGACACACTCCTTTTTGTTCTTGCTCGAGGCTGGGCAGGTTCAGTAGATAGCTGGATAATTTTGAACTTTCATCCTTCACTGTTTCCAGAGACAAGGCGCGGAGGGGTTTGCTCTAGGTTCAGCTGTGGTACTATTCCTAAATTCACTTTTTAAAGAAATCCATGTATGGGTTGAGCCAGATCCTGAACTGATGTAAAGCAGTCCAGGCAGGTAGCTTGGCTTACATCAGTTGATGATCTGGCCCCTTACATCTGAGAGTGCCGCTCCTTTCTCTTTTTAAAAGATCTCTCTCAATTTGAGTGGTGGTGGGGGGAACCACTGTCTTTTAAAAACTGGTGAACTCAAGTTTTGACAAGACGGTAGGTTGTAATTTAGTGCCAGCCAATAAACGCACCAGTATTTCACACACAACTGTGCTTACTGTGTGGTGTTTCTTCTTCCTAACGTTGTTCCCAGACACTGTGAACTTTAAACACGTTATGGAAGGATGAAAAAGAAAAACATGCTTGAAGTTGCCTCTGTGAATCTGCCAGGTAAGTCGACAGTCAAGAGAAGGATGTAAATTTAAGGGACACTGCTATCTTGAAGGCCTTCACCTTGACTAAGGACTTGTCTACGTGGAGAAGCTATTCCAAAATAAGGTAGGGTGTGAATTTAAAGCACAATAGCTATTGCAGAATGGCTCCCCATGTAGACACATTTTTTTCCAGTAGGAGTGCTTTTTTATGATGTAGCTTCATCAAACTTTGGTAGTGGATTATGCTAAACTGGAAAAAGGCACTTTTGTAATGGAAGAAGAGTGTCTACATGGGAAGCTATTCTGCAAAAGCTGTTCCAGTCAACTTCCCCATGTAGACAAGCCCTAACTTAAAGGCCTTTTCTGAAAGGTATATCCTAAAATTGAAGCGTCCCTCTGCTCCTTTGCTTGTGTTTAGAATCATTTGGGTGCACTTAAGAGCAACACCACCACATGCCCAGCTCCACCCTCCTCCCTTTTCTCTCTATGCAGATGCTTGTGGTCTTGCGTCTTTGATGTCAGATTTGGTGGTGGTTTGTGTTTGTACTGCAATAGCACCTAGCCCCCAGCCCCGTCATGGACCAGGACCTCACTGCTACGCATGGTGCAGAACATCCTTTTGCAAATGTTTGGGTGGGAAGAGCATGGAAATGAGCTCCTTCTAGAGTGGCATATGAGGTGCCACCAAACATCAGCAAAACAGAGAAGTAGCTTGCTAATAACTGCACAAAGTAAACACTTGAAAAACGTTTCTATTTTTTCTGCTGCAGTGATTTTTGTCAACGAAATCGCCAGAGGAGAAGCGTGATAGTTCAAGTGGACGGCAATCCCTTTTAGCGTGACAAATCCCACGCTTGCAAGCTTAATTTTAAAAAGCAAAACGTCACTGGTACGTTGTAACGCCCATAAGACTCTTTACACTTAAACCTTTTCCACTACCCGGAACCGAACACTAAGCGTCAGCGAATCGGGCTGAGGTAAAGGAGCAGTCATGTGAAAGAAGCAATAGCGTGGTTTGACTTCATCTACTGCAGAGCTGCAATCTTCTCGCATTGTGCATGTGGAAGTTTAATAGCGAAAAGCAACCCTACAGTGTGGCAGAAAGCAAAGACTACCTTGAGCAGTCCAGACTGCACAGAATGCATTACTCAAACTGGAACTGACTCAGGACCATGGGGCCAAACTCCCCATCCCAGATTATTTTTAAAAAGTGCCACAATCTATAATAGAGACAAGGTAGGTGAGGTAATATCTTTGGGACCAACTTCAGTCTAGAATAATCTATAATCAGAAGTGGTTAAGACCTCAGTTTTATTTAGGCCTCATCTGAAATATAGGAACTCCAGCAACCCAGTGCCTCCTGACAAAATCACACCATGCCATTGGGTCCCTATTGACCCTGAAGGAAGAGTGCCAGCTGCTGAATTATTAGTAGAAATCTTTGCACTCCACTACGCTATCGCTAGAGAGTCTCTCTGTGTACTGACTATGCCTGAGCCTGCTTAATTTATAAGATCGCGCAGCCTGAGCCTACCTAGCCTCGTGCCCCACTGTAGAGAAACGAATCACCTTTTCCAGAAAAGAAGTTGCTGATCCAAGTGCCGGTTTCCTCGAAAATAGAAAGCTGGCTCAGATACCCCAAATAGGAGTATCGGTGTTACCAGTCCTTGGGGTGTGGCTAATCCTCTGCCTTCTCTAACGGGTGATGTTAAAGCTTCTCATCCACAGACTTCACCAAAGCTGAGAGTTAATAGAACTTAAAGCTCACGCTGAAGGTTTAGAGACGATTTCAAAGCAACCTTTCGGGGAAAAGGGAACCCCGTCTGAACAACGTCAATTTTCTGGTGACAAAACCGTCTTAAGTGGGGGTTATACATATTACAGCAGAGAGATCTATGTCACGGACTTGTGCCAAGTACTCTATGTGGCTGGGTAAAAATAACCAGTGCGCCGCTTATCGTACTTCATGCCTGGCAAAGTTGGTTACCTTTATCCCGTGCTATTGCATGAATGAATTGTTTTAATCTTTGTGCCATTTGATGATGCTGCAACCAGCACGAGGATGGCAAAAAGCTTTATGGAGAGGGTCGTTTAGATCCTGAAGGGAAAGAGAAAACACAGGAAAGGCTTGAAGGAGAATTGGCTCAGAGACAAGAGCACGAGTGTCAGTGTGACGGCATGTTCCACATGTAACGGTATCCCTCTAATGCTAGGCATGGGAAGGAGGGAGGGGTATAGCTGTCTCCTCTCGGGTGGCCCTGCTTTCCTAAAGTTCAGGCATTACGTTTAATGTCAGGTTCCCCATCTCAGATTGTAGCTATACCCGGAGAGCAGATAGAAGAAAAACCCTGCTCTGCTCTACCTGCCTGCCTAATGTCCCAAACACTAACCGCATGATGGCACATCAGTAACCAGGTTGTAATTTAACATTGCACTTATATTGCCTTTTAGCAAAGGATCTCTGCAAACACTTGTCACAGGTTCAGGGTAAGTGCACCTGTATCCCCCTCAGGTCTTAAGCCATTATATGTCTCTGGGCAGGGACCCTTATCCTACTCCCTTCTGCCTGAGGGCTTTAAGGCTGCCCAGCTCCCTGCCTTCTGCTGTGATATCCCCAGCAAACCAGGCTGCCTAAAGCCCAGCCCGGGTGGTTGCTTTCTCTCCAGGGGCTATGCACAGTATATTGCCAGCTGTAGTTACCACCCAGTTCCTTCTAAGCAAGCACATTTATTCTTAAGGTAAAATAATTACAGAGAAGACATAATAGATTTAAACATGCACTAAGCATACCAGGAGTCATCCCTTAGTCTTAATGCCCTAGTAGGCTAAAGTCTTTGCAGCCCTTCCACAAGGGTTGGGGGGCTGCCCGTGATCAGAAGGAAGGTCCTGAACCAGTTTATATCCAAAGCCCTTTCTTTTGTCTATCAGTCTCTGGAAAAGCCAGTTTGAACCAGTATATGGAAGCCTCCTCAGGGGGTGGTTTCTCTCTGGAGGGGTTTACAAGCTGACGAGTCCCCTTCACACTTTCCACTGGTCTTAGTTCCCGGCCGAGCTGTGCTACACGCAGTCCTGGGCCCGCAGTAATACGGAAACCATTCGTAGACGACCATATGGCCCTCGGAGATATTGCATGGGGTCGTAGTTTCGGTCACCATGCTGTCCAAATATCAACTCTCAGTGAGCCGGGGATTCATGCTTGTGTGTAATGCATAATGTCTATAATGAAGCTTGATCATCACTTTGTCTAAAGATGGACTCTTCTATGCGCTCTAAAATCTGCCTGTGAACTCGGGTGGTCTTGACATTTGCTGTGCCTTGATGGGGTGCTAGATAGTGGTCCAAAATTCAGGTCATTCAAGCAAGGTCTTCTCTAGATCAACCCCCCTACAAATCCAACATCTTACAAAATCTAAAATTCTTCTAATATTCTTTTGCCTACCCCTGGGCTCAAACTATGGTTCGGATCCTCCCCAAACTCTTGAATTGCGTGGGATTTCTCTCAGCCAGCGCATGGCACTGGTTGCTGCTTGGAGAGGGAGGAATTATACCAGATAAATTATTTAGAGTGAGGTTAGGAAAGTAGCTAGCATCAGACAGAATGAAATGTGCATGTGCAGTGAGATTTGAGCTCTGTTGAAACAAGGGGTTGCAGGCAGTCCATTCTCACAGCAGCTTGTTGGCTCAAGAGGCAGCCTGTGGCTATTGAACTGATCTCTGCAATGTAAGTTCAAACCCTTTCCTTGGCAGGAATTTGAGTATCCTCTGTAGGCATGTCGCACTATCCACTTCTGTCAAGGGGGTTTTAGACTTTTGGGAAATGTGCCCTGAGTAGTTCAACTACTGTAGAAAGGGGCTCTAATGGGGTTTTTGGGGGGGAAGGGGGGGCCCTCTATGCCTCCCATGTGAACTGGGATCTTGTAGCTTTATTGATGAATTGGTGATTGAATTAATTCCATACTAATTAATGTCTTAGACAGCCGAGGTCAATAAAGGTTTGGTCTACTGTGGGTTACTGCACCAGGAATATTATCAGTATCATTAGAATAAAAGACTCTAGATATTGATGAGAAACCATGTCAATTTATCGCGTCCCTTTTTTAACACACCCAGTAAGCACGCACACAATCCCCCAGCCACGGATACAGTACCAGATAGTGTAAAGCATTGGGTGCTCTGACTGGCATCACACACGTCCGCTGGTGATGGACCCTGGAGTGAGCGTCCTTATCTTCCTCCACCTCATCACTACATCCACCTGTGGTGGTCATCCAGGTGTCTCCCCAGGCATCATACCTGTCTTGCCACTGTAATTTTACCCTTTACTGCTACAAGGTTATCTTCTGGGCAAATAGTCATGCCAGCCTGTTTTGGGCCTAAGGATTTGTGTGGCTAAGCTGAATATCTTACAGGCCTAGATCTTACAGGCTTATGCCCTGTGTTAAATAGTAATTAATACTAATATTTCATCTCTAAAGACTTAATATCTCTTATTCTTGGCTATGGTCTGGGGGCACAAGGCACTGCTGGGTGACCTTTAACTCTACACTAATGAAGTTTTGGGGGCCATTTAATATCGCTTGCAGGTTGTAGCCAGCAGAGGTGGGGAATACAATCTCTCGCCCTTTTGAAAAGTTAGCCACGGCCCTTGTGTGGTGGTCTTTATCCACTACAGATGCACATGCGCTGTCTCCCTTCTAGCAGATCGCAGTGCGAACGTATGCCAAAGGGAAGGCTAAACATCCACCTTTAGCACGTTACAGCAGAACTCTCTCCTCTTCCCCCACGGGGAGCTAGTTAGTAAGTATAACTGCGGGGCACTTGTTACAACACTTTATATCCACATATGCCTGTATGCTGCAGAGCCCAACAAAACGATGTCGTTCTAAAGGCAATAGACCAGATACTCTGCTCCTGTAAATCCGTGTCGCTCCATTCACTGGAGCTATGTCAGTTTACACCTGCTCAGGAGCTGGCCCAGAGGCTCATAAAGAGGGTGACTTGGACAGAAGACAGGAGCAAGCAGGTAGGAGAAGCCCTACCACAGCAGAGTTACGCATCCCAAGGCTGGATCCTGGAGGCTCGAGTAGGAATGCAGCATTCAGGCTTGCCTGGAAGGATGTTTCAGAGACCATCTGGGAAATACGGAAAGGAGGAGGGTTCCAGTGACGTCATCCCTTACCCAAGCTATTCCATGGGACAGGAAGCAATTTCTGGTCCTGTATTAATCAAGGCTTTAAATGCCAAAAGTAAAAAGCTTGAATTGCATGTGCTGAAAGGCAGTCACATGACCCTCCTACTGCAGCCAAACAGGTACCTGATTCCTTTAGTTTAGGATGGTGCTGGCTCACCGGTTCTTGTATTCCTTTACCCATCTTTCAAGGGATTACTAGGCTGAGCACATTTAATTTTAAATAGCCTCAAAATTCCTGAATATCTAGGCTCTTGTATGGCCCCACTTCCCTGTAATATGTCAGCACCTGAATGGCCTGGAAGCTGACACTCAGGAAAGTTCAGAAAAATCAGTTAAAGGAGTGAAGTTAAAGCGCTCTCATTCAGGGGTAAAGTAGCCTGTTTGCTGTAGCTAAGCCCACTAGCTGGTAACTACGGCCACTTTACTCCTGAATGAGAGTTCGGTTAACATGCTTTAACTTACGCACAAGAACTTCACATCTTTAGTTGATTTGTCTTAACTTTCCAGACAAACCCTGTAGATGAGCTCTGAGACAGCCTCTCATGCCATAAGAGCGGCCATACTGGGTCAGACCAAGAGTCCCTGTCACCCAGTATCCTGTCCCTGACTGTGGCCAATGCCAGATGTGCCAGAGGGAACGAACAGAATGGGGCAGTTTCAAGTGATCCGTCCCCAGTTGTCCAGTCCCAGCTTCTGGCAGTTGGAGGTTGAGGGACACCCAGAGTGTGGGGTTGCATCCTGGCCACCTTAGCTAATAGCTATTGATAGACCTGCTCTCTGGGAACTTACCCGATTCTTTTTTTGAATTCTTCTCCCCCTACATTTGTGCAGCTGGCTGGGAGCGAGTGGCCAGAGGCAGGGCTCCCTTGGGTAAAGCCCACCCTCCCGCATGATGGAAGTCACACAGCTTGATGGGGGGTTCAAACCCCACGCCAACCAGGTGAGGACCAATGAACTGCTCTGGGCTCAAGCAGCCTTGCCCCACCACCACCTTGGTCCGGTGAGGAGGGATGGCATGAAAGGGAGACGCCCAGCTCAGATGCTGGCAGACCTGGGAGGAGAGCAGAGTTCAGCTCCTGGGGAGGGCTTTGTGGAAGTCAGGAGCTGCTCCAGCAGCTACTGCTGGTCTGAGCTCCCTTGGAGGGAAAAGGAGGGCCCAGTGCTGGACCATCACTTTGGGGCTATTGCTAGAGACTCCCCGGGGGGAGCTGAGTTGGGCTCCAGCCTGCCTGAGGCTCTCTGCCACGCCCTTGGGTCCATTTGTGCTGGTAACCCCAGAAAGGGTGCATGCCCAGAGGCTAAGCTGGAGAGAGGGCTGAGTCTCCCACCACCACACTTGGGCTGCTGACCACCTAGATATTGAAAACCAAAGTTGGGGTGAGGCTAGGGCCCTGTCATGCCCCTCGGGGTGCCCTAGAGACCGACCCTGTAACACTCCCCTTTGTGGGTCATTAAAGTCAGGGTCTAGCATGTCTCAGGCCATGTGCAAACCCTGTTTGTTTCCTGGGAGTTGGAAACCCTCTCTGACACCATGGCAGCTATTCACTCCCACAAGCTGCAGCCACAGGTTTGATGAATGCAGGCGCTGATGAAGGCAAGTGATCCTTGCATGGGAAAGGCCAGTGCCCAAGAGGGGCTGAGCACCTGCAGCTCTCAGTTAAGTTAGCTATGTGTCGGGTTTGGCCCAGTGTGATTGGCTGCAGAGTGCTAAATGGCCCTTCAGTGGTAGATGGGAACGACTGTTCTGAGGGTCAGAGATCTGTTTTTGTTCCCAAACGCTGGGGCTGCGGAAGAGCAAACCTTCCTACGTAGAACTGCAAGATGTATTCGTCACAAGTATACAGCAACACTGGGCTGGCAATGCCCCCCTGTTGCCACGGGTTCAAATCCCAGTAGGCCTGCCTCAGCCCTTCATCATTCTCTGATCGATAACCTGAGTTGCAGGGAGTTGACACCTGTGGGAATGAGCCCTTAAATCATGAGGGCTTGTGCCGAAATTAAGGCTTCTGTGAGCACTTTAAGAGTAAGTGGTTTCAGCCCTCAGCACCAAGCTATTGTACAGGGCCGGGTGCTGCCCTCCACCATGCTGCGTCTGGGGCTTGCAAAGCAACTTGGGATCCTTCTGCTTTCACGCCAGGCAAAGGGGAGTTAGTTCTATTACTTCGTTGAGAACGTGCCCTAGAGCTGAAGGCAGAGGGTTCTGCGGAGCGAGGTGGTAAAAACAGCAAAGCCCTTTCTGTGGCATTGCTGGTACCAGTGGTGAAATACAGATCCTAATTTTCCTAGGTCAGACAACACCCCGCCTGAAACCGATTTCAGCCACGGTTACCAGCTACCCTGAAGGCTGCTCCTATATAATAAGAGATTCCAGGAAAAGCTCAAAGGCCTCTTTCGTGAGGGGATAAGCCAGAATGACTCCATTTCTTTTAGGTAGCTGCAAGACCCCTCTTCACCTCCAGAGGGTGCCCAGTCTGCATGCATTTCTCGCTCTCTCTCTGTCCAAGGAAATTTCCTAGAAATTCTTGGTTTATTTTTAACTGCGCCATGGAAGCCGAGGGGGAACTACCCACCCCCTCCCTATCCTGTTCTCCCCAGCATTTCTCATGCAGGAAGCAGAGACCAGCGAAGTGCCTGATGGGAGGTTACATCATGTATAAATATTCCATCTCTGGAGCTTTCAGCTAATGCCTTAGACAGATTTAGCCTGGGATTTTCCAGGTTGCCTAAGGGAGTGAAGTGCCCAACTTCCAGTGACTTTCAGAGGGATGTGAGCCTCTGGCTCCTTTGCCTTATATCCCACGGGGCAGGGTCCTGCCTATGCCAAATAGTCTGCAAGTGGAAAATTGCCACACACCCACCGCGGCCCTTGTTGTGACTGTTCTCCGGATTTGAACACCTTAGGTTAGTGACGAGCAAACAGCAGAACAAGGGACTTAAACAGGCCTCGTTGCTACAGATCCTTTCACCCACTAATGCACATTAGCCAAGCCGCACAGTCCCATCAACCCCCCACCCCCTTTTTCCCCCTAACAGTGGATAGCAATGTGGGACACACACAAACTACACCCAAAATTCTCTAGTGGGGTCGGTAACTTTGGGTGTCACCATTTCTGGGTGCTCAATGGTAGAGATACAGGGTTGGATCTTTTTTGGAGATGCTGAGCACCCATAACCCCATCTGTCTTCAGTATTAAGCACCTCAGAACAGGGACCGAGTCTTCCTATGTCACTCCAGCACAACGCAACCCTGGTCATGAGTGGAGACCCTGGGTGCTCTGTGATACAAATAATGGCAATCACGTGTGTGAAATCCCTGCTGTATCTCAGCAGCGTGGCTTTGATCTTTCAGCGTTATGGGTGGAGAACTTGCCTGAGGACAACTGCATCATCCTCTCCTGGGCAGCTGCCTTCAAATCCAGGTCACCTCTGCGGTAACCAATGGATGGGGCAGAGATGGGCTATGAAATTGTGACTTACAAAAAATGAATAGGGATGGTAGATAGAGCCTGGGGTTGGGAGTCAGCTTTATAGCTTTAGGCAGGAAAGTGGTCTAGTGGTTAGAGCCTGGGCTTCGGAGGCAGGACTCTGGGGCTCTCTTCCTGGTTGTGCCAGTGACTTGCCAACTAACTGTAGGCAAGTTGCTTTTACTTCTCTGTGCCTCAGTTTCCTCCACTCTGGCAAATGGTACTTAGCCCTCAGTCTCACTAAGATGTTGTGTTTAGTTAAACAAACGTGTGTAATGTGCTGTGAGATCCTCCGATGTAAGGGGCTAGAGAAGGCCAAAGCATCTCAGTAAAGGCTATAGGAACTCTGGCAGGGCTGCTGAGGAAGGCAAACTGCAGGAAGAAGTAAAGCAAAGGGCTTACCATTGGTGCAGAACTTGTGTTCAGCTCCAGGCACGGCTAACCTCACCATGCAAATCTGCACATGCTTTCCCTGGGCTCGAAGCTGATTCCCCCCCCCCCACCCCTTTTGCCGGATTTTGTGCCGTATTAACTCTTCATTCACTGGGATGAAACAAACGAGATGGGGAGAGAGGGAGGAGGTGAGTGCAGAGTCTCTGCTTTAGAAAATGAACTAAAGACTGCTTTTAGATGCCCTCAAAATAGGCCTTAGTCCAGGGGTACACAGCTGCAGCAGGAGGCTCTGGCTGGCTCTTGGCTCTAACGAGCACAAGGAAACTAGGTTACACTGAGCTGTCTATCCATCCATCCAGGTTCTTATTCTGGGATGAAGTTCAACCTTACTCTGGGCCCAGGCATGGCATCACGGGAACTTTGGGATTGCCTAGATCCCAAGCACAAGCTGTGGCTGCCTTAGGATTTGCTAGACAAGTCTAGCAGCAAACCCAATGCTGGGAATAGCTAGGTATGAGTGTGTGGGGTGGGCGGGTAAGGAGTGAGATCATCTTTGCTGTAGCCCATTGGCTGGGGAGCTGGGGCAGGGATGATGAGGTAAATCCCATGGGAGGTTTTCCCAGAAAATGTCCTGCAAAGATACCCCTGCAGGTCCCTGCCGAGGCTGCACGTAGGTATTTCTACCTTGCTCATCAGTGTGATGTTAGCTGGGAAAGTGCTTACAACTGGGCCTGGCCCTGAGAGGAGAGACAGCTGTGGTATCAAACGCAGGGCTGAGCTTGCGGGACAGGAATGCCCGATGTGTCCCCTCTGTCTTTCATGACACTTTAAGTATAGGAAAGGTGAGGTTCCCTGTGCCATGCGGCGTGTGGCTGGGAGCCCCCTGCCATGCAGCCCCAGTAAAGGGATAACACTAGGGGTGACTGTTCATGCCTGATATTCCCCATGGAGCTGGAGCTGCAGGGCTCAGAGTGGGGGCGAGGGTGGGGTTAGAGATGATTGAGCACCTCTCTTATAGGGCATCCCAACTTCTTTCTCCCTCTGGAAGGGGGCTGGATGGGCCATGCCCTCAACTTGCCTTGGGGACAAATTGGGCCCGTTTCTATTCACGCCACTGCCCTCCACTTCAGTAGGCTCGGCTGTTGGATGACGAAGTAAAGAGAGAGAGAGCCCATGATGGGAGGGATGGGAGCTTCCCCAAGCCCTGGGTGCGCATCCTGCTGACTGGGGCAGGGCATGCTCTGTAGGTCAGTTTCACAAGTAGGGCAGGGGATCAAAACGTTTCTAAAGCTAAATGTCCCATATGATCAATAGGGTGACCAAGGAGCAAGTGTGGAAAATTGGAACGTGTGTGTGCGTGTGTGTGTGTGTGGGGTATAGTTGCCTGTATAAGATAAAGACCCCTAATATCAGGATTACCCTAGTGATCAAGCATCTTCCCAGGACAGGACTTTGCTAGGACAATGGGTCTAGGGGGGTGGCATTATTAATGTCTGATCTCCGAGCAGGATCTGCCCCTTGTCCCAAAATCCTGCTCATGTAACCCCCCCCTTCTCCCCATGCCTCTGTGGGGTTTGAACCCCTTGGCCTTTAGCATTGAACCCAGGCTGGAACTCCATGAGTTGGCAGCAGCAGGAGGCTGTTATCCACCAGCGGACCAGCCTCTAAAGGGGCAGGAGACCGGTACCCTCAGGTTTTCCTTCCTCTTCTCCCAAGTCCCAGTGTCTTGCGGCAGCTTCCTTGCAACGCAGCAGCAGGGCTGGACGTGCCCCCCCCCCCACCTCCTGCAGCGCCCGCCCTCTCTGGGTTGCCAGGGGGCCCCCTCCCGGCTCTGCCCCGCGGGTGGGTCCCTGGTGCTGCCTTGGGGGAGGCCGGGGGGTCTCCAGCCCCGTTCATTGCTCCGGGCAGGGAGCTGCAGCGATCTGGAGGCCCGTGGGCGGATCCTGGTCGCTCCCCCAGGGGCCATACACGTGTCTTGTGGTGTGTGTCCCCCCCCCCCCGCTCCCCTTAGACGCTGCTTGGACCCCCTCTCCCCACCCGGGCGCCCCCCAGCTCCAGCGGGCAGGGATGTGGCCGCACGAAACTCCTCCCCCAGCTCCCCGGGGAGGAGCCCCCCTCCGCGGCCAGGCGCTGTCCGGAGCTGGCGGGGCGGGGCCTGGAGCCCCGCCCCCAGGGAAGAGGCTGCAGCGACCCCGATACCTGCCCGGGGCTTGGGGCAGGGGGGCGCCAGCCAGCGGCCCCTGGTGCATTGAGCACGGGGGAGGGAGGGTTGCCAGCAGATTCCTTCCCCCAGCTGAGCAAGCAGGGAAGGGACCCCCCCCCCCCGCGTGTCTCCCCCCCCAGCAGCCGGTGACCCCCCCGGGATGGTCACACCTGGACGCGCTCACTCCTCCCCGGCCCGGCGACCGGGAGACAGGTACCCACCGCTCCGGCCGGCGAGCGCCCCCCCCCCCGTGTCCGTGCCCCTGCCAGCCCCCCGGGCGCGGGCAGGCGATGCCAGGTGTGTGCTGCGCCGGGCGGCACCTGGGCGGGTTGGGGGTTGGATAAAGGACACGGAGGGGTCTTGCAGGGGGATTCCCCCCCCCCGCAGGGTGGATCGTGCCTCCCCTTGGGATGACTTTTGCACGGGGCGGGGGGGATGCTGGGGGAGGGGGTTGTGTCTGGGATCAGCAAACAGAGCGCAGCAGCTGGGCATTGCGCCCCCAGCCCCCTTTTTTGCAACGCTTCTTCTTTTGTGAGCAGAGTCCCCCGTCGCCCCCCCCCCCAAGCTCCAGGGATTTTAATGCCCGGTCCTTTCGTTCCCACACAAGGAGCAGTGAATTACTGATCACTTATTACCAAACTCTCCCCCCCCCCCCGCGCCAGCCACTTAGCTGCCCCTTCCCCTAAAACAGCAGCACCGTGTGGGGTGGGGGGGGGGGGTAGGAGCGTGTGCGGCTGGATTAGCGAGATCCGAGGGGTGGGTGTCAGCGGCAGAGATCCTTTCCAGGGCTGCTGGCCCTGCAAAGTCTCCAGCAGTTATTCCCGAGAAGCACAGCCCCCGGGGAGGGTGGGCAGTGGGTTCTGTGGGTGGCCAGAGGGGCTGGAACTAGGGGTGCTGCTGCACCCCCTGACTTGAAGTGGTTTCCATCATATGCAGGGTTGACAGTTTGGGTCAATGGCTCTGAGCCCCCCCCCCCCCCCCCCCACAAATGGTTCCAGCACCCCCCGTGTGTGGGTGCTCGGCAACCAAGGGTGCCAGGGAGCCTCTGTAAGGGAGTCAATCCTCAGTACCAAGCTGTTTCTGCCGGGGCGCAGAGGGGTGCATGCCCCTCTCTTTGGCTCTGGGCATTTGAGGTGGCCCCAGCACAAACCTGGCTCAAAGCAGGAGCCTGTTGGACAGCAGAGAGGTGGAAGGGGGGAGGGAGGGGTTGGCTCCTTGGCATTCTGCTGAGTCCTGGCTCGCTGGCTGGTGTCAGTTCTCTTCCCCCCGCCCAGGAGGAGCCCAGAAGATGGGGTCTGGGTCTTGATTCCAGTGTGGGTCGGTTGCCTGCAACTTCTCCCCTCCCCTTGCGAGTCCTTTTCTCCAGTGTGACCAAAGAAACCCACCGAGGTGCAGTGTAGCCTGCCCTGAGAGCTGGTGTTAATAACCCTGTGCTGGGTCTCTAGTGCCGCTCACTGGCAGAGAGGAAAGTGGGACACAGCTGACTGCAGACTTCCCCAGCCTAGCTGCCAAGGGGGAGCCGCAGCCTCAGGGTTTGATTGACAGGCATCTTGCTCTCACCCTCTCCCATGCTCCTTGGCTGTTACTGTCGACTTTCAGCACCCTAGGCTTTGCCATGCCAGATCAGACCACTGGCGCATCAGGACTGGTAAGCCCATCTTTGATGTTTCCCATGAAGGCAAATAATGCACGTAACCACTTGTTCCAGGCGCTATTTTCATAAGTGGAGTTCCTGACCTCCCTCAGACAATCGGCTTATGCCCTGTGCCATGAGCGTCCATCACCTTTATCCTAGTGGGAATAGTCACACGTGTCTTCTCAGTGATCGTAAAACTGCCTATCAGAGAGACTTAGGTTTGGGGAGCCATGGTGAGATGGTAACAGGGAACCTGTGAACAGAAGGGGCAGCAGGCTTAGAGCTGGGGAGAGCTTTAAACCATAGGATAGGGTGATGGTTCGCAGGAAGAAATGACCACAAGCTCCTTAAAACAGACTATAGTAAGGGAGGGAGACAAATGTTTGGAGGAAATGTAGCAAACCTGTTCCCAATGGTTAAATCAAAAGAGCACCCTAGAGGAGTCTCCTTTCTAAAACCTCTTGTTCTTGGTCATGGGCCATTGCCCATTCTGTGCCCACATGGCTAGGCTGGCCCACGAGGCAGGGAGCGGAGTCACAGGGACATATTCAGACTTGGTGCCAGCCCCTGAGACTCCGCTGAAGTCAATCGTGCTTTCACCCGCTTGTGAACTGGGCCCCGCAGCCTCTTCTCCACTGGGAAGCGAGGTGGTGTCAGGACACGTGTTGAGTAACATGATTGTAAATGCTCAGTGTGAAGGAGGATGTGTTGTCCTGGTTCGCCGTGGTCCGCGGACTCTGTCAAGCAGGACAGTCCTTTGGCCTGTGCTGAGCTAAGCTGTGTGTGACCTCATGAGGGCTATCCCATGTTATTTCCAGTGTAGACCAAACGCCCGAATGCAGCGACTTCTCTGCCGTGGGGGTGATGGAAATGGGTGGATGTGATTTCAAATAAATAAACAAAAAAGCCTAGAAGACATTGCAGCTGCAGCCGTCTTCTACCTGCAGGGAGTTCATTTCCTGAAGACGGGCCAATGAAAGAGACCGTATCCACTTGAAAATGCAGGGAGAGGGGAGGGATTTGGCCGGGGACATGTCTCGGTAGCTCGCCGTTAATGTTTGATGATGATTGTCAAGTATGTTGCAATGTATGTCCTGGCGGTTTTTCAGCGCTCCTTTAGGATGCAGGCATGTCAGTGTCACGAAGCAGCAAGCTCTGTTGTGGTTTTATTGTCCTGGAGAGATCACTTTCCAGCTGGAGAGGGAGGAATCTGACTTTCCAAGGCATCCTTCTTCCTTCCTTCCTTCCTTCCTTCTATTCTTTCTTTCTTTTTCCCCAAGATGACTTCATTTTTTTACAGCCTTTGGAGATGATCCAGAGAAGGTGAGTTTTCAGTGTTTACATTCCAGTCCTCAAGCCCCAGCATCTGGAATGAGCTGCCATCCTCCAAGCAGATGTTGTTTTCCACTCCAGCCAGTAAAGACTTCAGAACAATACAGTGTTGCCTTGCATCCTGATTGCCTTATGTATTTGAAAACAGTGTGACTGAGACTCTGGGCCCCCCAAGGACTTCACAGATATCGCTATGCCTACAGTGACACAAGTTCATGGGAACAGCAGGGGCAGACCTCAGATCCTTGTGCTCAGACCCCTGCTATATGAGCTGCCGGAGACTCTCCACTGGCTGTTAACACTATAGAGGCTATGGCATGCAACTGAATAGTTAGAAGGCAGTGATGTACACTCTGCCAATTCTATTTAGCATTGTCTCATTTTATTTTTAAAGTGCTCTTGTGGCTGCACAAACAATCAAATTACAGTCAGGGACTGAAAGGCTGGTGTTTTAAGGAGTAGCTTAAGCCAAAAATGGACCCTGCATAAGAGAGACCAAAGACGTGGATGGGGATCAGGACTGGAGTGGTGCAGGACCCATGTCAGTTTGAAGGTCAGATATCATACTGGGTCTAGAAACCAGTGATGAACTCAAGGCATGGAGTTTAGATCTGGGCTGTCCCAAATTTGGGTGGTGTTTGTGTCGAGCCCATTAGAGAGAGGTGCTCAAGCCTCTGGATCCAGCACTCATTGGGGAGAGGGCTCTGGATCCAGCACTCAGTGTACTGATTATTTTTCCAGCTATGGTGGGTTTTACAGATAATAAGGAGTGAGGTAAATGACAAGCCAGGGAGGGTGAAATGTTTTACCAGCAGGGTCAGAGCCTTAGTGCAGTGGGGGGTTATTTTAGCAGAGCCTGGGGAGAATACACTTGATCGGCACCTGCACAATTGTGTTTTGTACAAAGCTCTGACAATTCCTCCTTGTCAATTACTGGCAACACTGTTCCACCCTTTACCCAGAGCCTGGAATTGTGGTGCTCTAAAGTGCCCACCAGAGAGGCAGCATGCTGTTAGATAAAAGCCTTCTAACCTTGTTATCTCTAATGTTCTACCCCGGGGGGGGGGGGGAGCTGTGGGATAGAAACCTCATGGCCATGGTGTCCTTGAATCTTCTCTTCCTTCCAGCTTACTGACTATCTCTGTGAGACCTTGGACAAATCAGTGACCCTCCCTTTGCCTCAGTTTCCCCATCTGAAAGACTTCAGGGACGTTGTGTTGATTAAAGAGTGGATGTTAGTACAGCTTCTTGAAGATGGTGCGTGTGGGGGGGGAGAAATGTTAGAGCTGTGCTACGTTTTTCCTCATGCAATCCATGTAGGTGTTAGCTCTCTGAAGAGACCCTTGCATTCAGATGGTGGAAATAATCCTGATCAGAATAGAGGCTGAAGTTTTCGGTCCTGGGTACCGAAAGCAAAGCTCTTTAACTCATCATTAAGCTCCTAAATAGAAACAATCACTATTTGGATTAGTAGCACCTAAGGTGCTGTACAAACATAATAAGAGACCAGTTCCTGCTCCAGAGAGCTTGATGTCTGAATAGGCAAAGCAGTGTGGGAGAGAGGAAGAGTACTGGGCAGCAGAGGTGTCGAGCCCCTGCAGCTCCTGTTGACTTCAGTGGAATTTGGGGGTGCTCAGCAAATCAGGCCGAGTGGGGCTAGGTGAATTTAGGAGGCTAATTTTAGACACCCTAGGTTTGAAAACTTCAGTCAAATCTCATAAACCCACTGTGGCGAAGGGGGTCGGAATTGGCCCTTGATCTCAGCATGGGGAAGTGGGGGACTCTGCCTAAGTTGAGCCTCAGCTCTGCACCCCCCTGATCCTCCCCCCGCCCTCCAGGGTCAGATCTCTGCCACATTTGTCTCTTTTACCAACCATCAGTTCATTCCTCAGACAGCAAATCCCTCTCCATATAGACCAATATAAATCCACCCTCATTAGGATTCTAGAGCAGTCCTCTCCTGGCAGCCGTCTGCCCCTGAAATGCTCTTGCCTGGCCAAACGAGCTCGCTTGACCCCTACCTGTGCCTGGCTTAGAGGGCAGGGCCGGCTCTAGATTCTTTGCCATCCCAAACTCCGAGAAAAGCCAAAAAAAAAGGGGGGGGCCAGAATGCCGCCCCTGGAATTGTGCCGCCCCGAGCACGTGCTTGCTTTGCTGGTGCCTAGGGCCGGTCCTGTTAGAGGGGAATTAATTCACTTGGCCTAGGGGGAGCTCTGGCAGGCAGAGGGGAAGCAAAGGCTTTAATCACTTTGGCCAGGGTGGCAGCCAGTGTCCCAGAGACTTGCTCTTGTTGGAGGGTTATCCAAGGTGAGAGCTGCTGTCGGAGGAGTTGAATGCAGCAGTTGGACAGAGGCTAGAGCCAAGGTGCAGAGGGAGGTGGATTTAAATAGCCAAACAGTGTGTTTGTTTTATGCTCCAGCACTGGGAGGATCGGCTGCACTGTGTGACCTATGCATGGTGGAGTCTCTGCAGCAGCTCGAGGTGGGGAGAGAGCCCGGGTAGGTATCTGCTGCAGCTGGCTCTGGTGCCGGACTCCACAAATCCACCAGCGTCATCTGTCTTGTTCACCTTCTCTTGTCTGCAGGCTCTTTCCCTGCACCTGTGTGCCCTTGCACCATATCCTTCCTCCTTGTCTGTGCTTCCCAATTTGCTCTGGGGGGGGCTTTCATAGGCACAGCTGGGCGTTAGGCACCACATTCCCATTCGTTTCCCATGGGAGTTGGGTTCTGTCATGAGGGGAGGGGGATTGTCTGTTAAGGGAGGTGGGCTTAGCCCCTTGTGACTAATTATCTGCCTCCCTGGTGGTGGGTCGGGGGCTGGGGATCAGGTGAGACCTGCAGATCATCTGGAAAGGGGCCAGGTGGTAGGACCCGGTTCGTTGGTCTTCTAATTTACATGGGATTATTTTAGTTTGGAGAAATAAACTCGTCCCTGAAGGCAGGGACTGTCACCTCCACCAGGAGGGGGCTGTTGCAGGGGCACTTCCAGGGCTTAAATTCAGGGCCCTGAAAGGTCGTCAGGTTTGAAACACTAAGACCCATCAGTTCGCATGCCGGTGGGGCTGATGGAGCGCTTCGCATGAGCAGAGCAGATAAACTCAGGAGTTCGCTGTCTCTTTAAACCAAGCTCCTCTCCATTCTGCTTAGTGCTTGGCAGCATGGTGCCATCTCTCAGTGTCTGGTGTTTGCCAAAGTGGCCTTGGCTGGTATTTGAGATATTGTGGTCTAGTAGTTAGAGCAGGGACTGGGTGACAGGTCTCTTGAGTTCTAATCCTGGCTTCAACAGTGACTTGCAGCCTGACCTTGGGCAACTCACTTAATCTGTCCATAAAAGGATGAGGAGGTATCCCCTAATGACTAGATGAGATAGAACCAGGGGATTCTCTCTATTTCTAGGGTCCCCTCATCAGGGTTCGCTCCTCCCGGGCTCAAGGGAGCTCAAAACATGCTTAATGAAGCCAGGGTGTGAACCAGCATGGCCATTGCTTAACCCACTGCAGCCTTGAGCACCAAAAGTTAGAGTCAGCTATTGATTCATATTAATGGCACCAGCCTCCAGGCCCCCAGGGAAATCTGGTTTGTTACCTGATACCTCAGTGAGGGTGGCAGGATCTGGTCTATCCCTTCACCACCTTTCATTTAAACAGGGCAAATAGCATGGTGACGGAGGGCTTGGTGGCTTTCATCCTGCCCATCTCATTCTTAAGCTGGTCTTGTCTATCTGAAATGTTAGGAGACAGACATAAAAACCTGTCAGGATTCCATCAGCCTAGGATATGGTTTCCAGGGCTCTGTCCATTCCCGGATGTTTCTCCCACTTCCCCTGCAGCGATGGTTCCATGTTACAAACTCTTCCCAATATAACTCAGAAGCGGCTTCTGTATTTCCTCACACGCATAGAATTGGACAGAAATAAACTTTCATGGTTTTTTGGGTTGGGTTATATATATATTTTTTTTGGTTTACTTTTTTCTCCCCCTAAGTCCTGAAACGTAATTGAAACATATCAAAATCTCGCCCCACGATCTAGAGCTGGTGAAAAACCCTGGAGAAAAATTCACAGATTTAATCCACATTTAGAGTATTGAAATTTTGACCCCAAAAGCCCTTCGTTGAAAGTTGGATCATTTTGACCAGCTCTACCCCATTCTCTTATCAAGCTGCAGTAGTCACCGTGTCGGCTCTTGTCCCTTCCTATTGTCTTTTGCTCCTCATCGCCATCATTGGATTTGCTACCTCCAGTGTAGCAGTCTTGTAAGGAACGCCCTGCAGCAGCTGGCGGTGTCAATAGTGATGGTCTCTGGTGATGCCAAGCTCCTGGGCAAGTGGTTTTGTACAGGTTGGGCCTCCTAGTGCTGGTTTCTCCTTTCTTTACTCTTCTGTGTTACCTTTTAGGTGTAGAGAAGCCATATGAGATGTCCCCAGTGATTCCAGCAGCATTCCTTTCCCCGAGCGACCTCCCCTTGATCGCACCTTGAGATGCCCTCCCTGAGCCCCCGTGGCCAACGGAACACTGGACCATGAAGTCCCCCAGTGCTGTGATCTGCAGGGAGAAGCCGGCTCTGAGCGTTTACCCTTATGGCTCTGAACGGGATGGCTGGGAAGAGGCCAGGGATGATGAGGACGTGAACTCAGCCCAGAGCAACTGCACCATAAGCCACCTGGAGCAAGCTGGTAAGGGAGGATGGATGTCCAAGAAGCTGAAACCTATTATCACAGACGCTAGACATGGGAAAAGCTATTAGATCCTCTAGCCTCACCCTTCTCCAGCCCAAGGCTGTTCCCTAGAGACTATTCTCCAGGGCTCTGTCCAGGCCAAGTCTTAGAAATAGACTTAGAAATAGCTTCCCTTGGTTCTGGCCATTTGCTTTCCAGCCAACCAGATCTCAGGGTCAGGAGACAAGCCAAAGCAGCTAATGATTTTTGGGTGTCCGTCTTGAGACTCCTTAAATGTGTCTGATTTCCAGAGGGCAAGTGCTCAGCACTTCTCTCGGGCTTCTAATGCAACCTCAGTCATGCTCTGAGAACTGCACACACACAACTTGTCAGTAGCCGCAGCAGACAGATCACTAACTGGCTGGGTCATGGAGACCTGAATTCCCTTCTTACCCTTACAAGCTTTCCTCTGGGTCAGAAAACATGGGCTGGGCAGCATGGCCTCACCCTGGGTTGAACAGGGGCCATCAGCCTCCGGGGATGTCAATCTGGCAACTCATTACTCTCATTAAATCCCCACGCGTCAGTTTGCACCAGTGGGGATAGCCCTAGAGCTGCCTTTGCTGCTGGAGAAATCTGCACCAGGGGACAGGGAAATGGGCCTCTGTTATTTGAACTGTGGTAGACCCGGCCCTAGAGGTCAGGGCCCCAGTGCACTCGGAGCCCTGAAGAGCTCTCAGACTATAGACAACAGGTGGAGAAAGCAAACAGCTGGGGGGAACACGAGGAAGCAATGAGGTGATACTGGTCAGCACGAAAACATCGGTCACAGCACACCAGCTGCCTACCCATTGGCCTTATACCTCTGCCCCTTCTATTCCCTTGTCCCCCAGCTCCTCTGGAAACCTCTTGCATGGGACAGCCAGCATGCTCCTTCCACCTTGACTCTTCCCCTCTCTGTGACCCTCAGGGCCAGCTTTGTGGGGTGAAGCGCCAGGGCTGACCTGCGTGTGACGGTGCTTTCTCTCTTGGGCAGGTTGGTACTGGGGTCCCCTCACCGCAGCAGAGGCCAGGCGCATTCTCTGCCCTGCCCTGGAAGGCTCCTTCTTGGTGCGCAACAGTTCCAGCCCAGACAACCTGCTCACCCTGTCGGTCAAAACCTCTGTCGGGCCCACCCACATCCGGATCTGCTACAGTGCTGGCCGTTTCGGCTTGGACTCGTCCGTCCTGGCCAAGCCCAAGCTCCAGAGCTTCAAAGACGCCATGGCCTTGGTCCAGTTCTACTCCCTGGCCTCGCTGAAGCAAGCAGAGCGGCTGGGGCCATCGGAGCAGGAGATCACGTCCCTGTCCAAGGATCCGGCCATCCACCTGAAACTGATCAAGCCCCTGTATGTTTCTGTGCCGGCCTTGCAGCACCTGTGCAGGCTCACTATCAACAGGAGCACCCGGCAGGTCACGGCCCTGCCCTTGCCTGGGAGGCTCAAGGATTACCTGCTGAAGTACCCATACGTGCTCTGAGAGACCCCGCACCTCTCCATCCAACCCTGGCAAAACATGGTGCTCTCCCCGCAACCCACTCCGCTCTGGTGCCAGCACGGATGGACTCCGAAGGGCCCCTGGTGTTGCTTAGCTGGAGTGCGGCAGAACGTGGCTTCGGGGTCAGGTACAAGTGTGAGGGGCTGAGCGAAAGGCAGGGTCTCCGGAGCTGGGATCGAAGCAGGCCGGGGGCAGAAAGCGTGGTTTTTTTCAGTCTTTCTCTGGCTCTGGTGTCCCTAGCTAGGGCCGGTAATAAAAATTCATTGTACTATTGTTTGTTCTCCCATTGCTACATCTTTGCACTGACTTCTGCTTGCTTCACCGAACGTCCCTTGGACAGGGCTTCCATTATGGCTGTTGGGGGAGAGGGTGGGCTGGTTTGGGTAGGGTTTGATGGTATTTCTTTAATATAACCAAGTCCTGATGCACGTCTGGGGCTGAGATTTTTTTTTTTCCAGAGCGACTGATGTTTTTTTCGGGCCCAACTTGAGACACCGTAAAGGGGCCTGACAGAGGGTGGGTGCTCGGTGCTGCCTGGAAATCAGGCCCCTTTTAAGGTGTCTCCAGCCGTGGACCCAGAATCCCTGGTCACTACGGGAAAATCTTGACCTGGGTTTCCCCAGTGGGGGACTAGATCTCCAGGCATCTCTATGGTGGAAGCAGCCGGGGCTAAAACACACTGAAGCTCAGCTCTATGGTGCTCTTTACACCCCAGCAATTGCTCCACTGGGGGTTTTAAAGCTCACCTCAGACAGGATTGATTGGCTGGCTCCTCTGGAGACGTGTGAGGGAAACAGGCAGACTGCTTTCTCTGGCAGCATGTGGTTCTTTGTTCCAGTGTTTCGCTAGTTGCATGAGGCCCAAGTAAAACCAGGCTCAACTGCTGCTCCCCTTCCCAGACCAGTTCCTCCTGCAGCACCTTCTTGGTCTGTCCACAGGGCACAGCCAGAGTTATCCTGATGCATCCGGGGAAAACCTTCCCCGCTCCCATGAGGCCTTAGCTGTTCCTACCACAAGGAGGATGGTGGGTGGCTTCTCCTACACATGGTGCAACGTCCTTGGGAGGTAGGCGGACTGGCTCACCCTGTTCCACAGACCCCGTCAGCCCCTTCTCCACAAGCCCTGCATTCGAACCCTGACAGTTCTGTAGCCCTGCTTAGAAACACAACTGAGCCGTGATTCCTATTCACGTGGGGGCGGCGGGGGGGATGTATTACTCATGCTGTGTGTGGAATCTACCACGTTCCCAAGGCAGGAGGAAATTCACCCCTGTGCAGAGGGCCACCACAAAGGCTACGTGCCCCTTAAGCCCTGGTTTCACTGTTCCCATGTACCCTGCACAGGGCTGAACTTCCTGGTCAGTAACCTCTCGACCCAGATGTGTGGGCAGAATGACTGCATTTGGGGTAACTGGCCGTGCGTTTTTGCAGCTGGGTAGTTCTATTAAAAAAAAATAATTTGGGAGCAGTAGCTTAGATGGTCCCTACCTCGAACCCTGCTGCCTTCCTCAACTGGGGCTAGGAACAAGTGTCTGTAAAACAACAAACATGCTCCTGTTTCCTCTTAAACAAACAACCGGTGCTACCGTGGATTCACAACCTTGTGGGGCTTGGGTGGGGAGTGTGTGTGTGTCCAAGCCTCGCACGCGTGGGGTGCCGCACGCGTGGGGTTTTATTAGCCTTTCCGCTTGCAAACCCCGAGCCTCTGCAGGAGGGTTAGAGCCTCTCACAAGCTTTTCTAGGAAAGCGTGATAACAGGCACATCTGCTTATCGTTCTGCCAGCGAGAGAAGGGGAGAGCAAATACGTTAGCCCAGCACAGTTCTTGGAAGCCGATGCCTTTCAGTTGAATCTGTGCAGGGAGGATGAGACGCACTTTGGAATTACCTGCCGTGGGTTTGCAGTTGCTGCATGTCAGGAGCAGCCTGGTGCCTGGTTTATTGTTGTTTCCTCTTTTGGAGCTCCAGATTCTGGATTTGCTTCCTGCGAAGCTGCTGAAAGACTTGAATGAGGGGCTGCCCATGGCCATCATGCTCTCCCTCTCTGAGGGAGGCAGGCTGGTTTATTCCTCATCTTATGTCGGCGCCCCAGTGGCGCTAAATCCTTCAGGGCAGGGGACGGTCATTTTGTTTTGTGGTTTGTACAGCACTGAGCACAATGGGGTTCTGCTCCATGCCTGGAAATTCTGGGTGCAAATATGGTATAAATAATAATGGCACTTAGGAGGAAACCCTGTCCTTCAAGCCTGTGCATTTAGTACCATGGGGAAAGGCAGAGGCTGGAGCCAAGAGAGCTGGGCTCCGTTCCCAGCTCTGCCACAGACTCCCTGTATGACCTTGGGCAAATCACTTAAAAACCCAGGTGCGCCCCTCTGGTTTCATGAGGGGACTGAGTTCCAGCCAGTCTCTTCTGGGAAGAGTAGAAGAATGGGGAGGGGAGGCTGAGTCCAGTGTCTTGCTCCCTAGGACCGCATAGAAGCCCCTCAGTCAGGGCTCCATATGTGACTGGTTCCCTGGGTGATGCAGGGAGAGAGCCAGGGGATGAACCTGGCATGGTTCCCTGGCTCACCCCAGGGGTTTCCATGTGGAAATCCAAGCGGGAGTGACTTGGCAGCTGGGGGAGTAAGGCTGGCACGGGGGTTTATTTGGTTTGCTGCCGGTTTGTCTGTTTTTAACTGTGGGATCTCCAAGCTGTGGAGGATTTCAAATAAAATGCAACCCCCTCACCCCCGGCCCCATCTTGGAGCCAGGAGTCCAGGCTGTCACGCTGCCCTGCGGCGTGGGATGAGGCCCACAGAGGGTAGAGCTCATACCTAAGGCCACGGGTTATGCAGGCACCACTCTCACAGCAATCGAGATTCACACACAGACTACAGCCCCCTAGGCACAACAGGAGGGGAAATTCTGCCCTGCTACCCCCATACAGCCCCACTGAAAGGGACTCTGAGTCAGGACGCCTGGGTCCGCTTCCTGGCTCCACCATAGACATTCTGCAAAGAGAGAGGAGCTCTTTGGGCCGCCTTGGCTCATGCAGGATTGCTGTGGGGGAGAGGGCTGCAGAAGGCGAGTGGGGAACCCGAAATCAGTGGCCCGTTCTGAAAGGGTTGGCCTGACCCTCCATGCCTCAGTTTCCCCATCTGTAAAATGGGAGCGATACTGGCCTCCCTGCCAGGGTGTGGGCAAGCCCAGCGTGCTAACGTTTGCTAGCTGCTCAGTGGCCGCATGTCATAGAAATCACCATAAGTAGCCTAGGCAGGCGGGCGTGGCCGAGGGCAGAATTTCTTACGGCGTCCGTTGAACGGAGACAGGTTCTCGTGCTGGGTTCGCTGATATCTGCAGCCCCCTCCGGCGCACTCCCTGGCTTCTCCCAGGGCCGTCCCGCACCTTGGGTCTTTCGGTTCTAGGCCGAGGCTCTAGTACAGCAAATTCCTACCCGCGCCCCCAAGCCCAACCACCCCCATTCTCCCACGGCAGCCATGGGCTTGCTGTAGCAGGGTTGCTGCCTGGCACCTATTCTCTTCGCAGGATGCCAGTGATTCTCCACCAGGCCAGCTCGGTTATTCCTCACCGGCGCTTGTCTGGTCTCCCCAGTGCCCACCTATTCCTTTGCAAAGACCCCCCCCACCCCGCTTTGAAATGCCTGTGTGCTCTTGGGAGGGCTGGGTTCTCTCCACCTCGCGCTCTCCTTCCTCGTCTTTCCCTTGAAAGCCCCCTGCACGGCTCCTAGCATGGCTGCTGGCTTTCCGAGAACAGGATGCTGAGAGGCTTGTCAGCTCCTGCGGCCCCACCTGCGCCTTTTGCTTTATGGCTCCATTTCTCGTTTGACCCAGTTAGCGGTGCCATCTGGTGCCTCCGCGCCCGCAAAGAGGATTATGCAGCAGCCGGCAGGAGGGATGGGAACTTGTGCAAAGAGGCTCGCCCTCCTCCCCTGGCTGAGCTGAGGTGGGGGTTGGGTGCTGCGGGGAGGATCCAGGCTTGGGCTCCCGTGCGAGACGGCGAAGATAATCGGTTGGCACGTTTGTGCATCTCCCCAGTGCAGCACAGAGGGCTACCCAAATTCTGCCAGGCCAGCTGTAAGGAAACAACCCGGTGCACTTTCCACCTGGCGTTCATTATCTAAGCTCGACCCCCACCCCGGGAGCTGGGGGAGTATCAGTTCCATTTTGTTTTACAGGGGGAAACTGAGGCATAGAGAGGTTGCAAAAAGAAAAGGAGGACTTGTGGCACCTTAGAGACTAACAAATTTATTTGAGCATAATATTTCGTGAGCTACAGCATCCGATGAAGTGAGGTGCCACTCTAAGGTGCCACAAGTCCTCCTTTTCTTTTTGCGAATACAGACTAACACGGCTGCTACTCTGAAACCTGTCATAGAGAGGTTGGTTCGTTTTCAATGTCCTGCCCCAGATCACGGAGTGAACCACTGAGCCAGGAAAACAAGCCAGTTCCACTTCCCAGGCCCACTAGATAACAATTCCTCCCTACAGATAGCTTTATTCACTACTTCAGTACAGCCACTCATGTGGAAGGCAGCGGCTGTTTGACAGAGCATAGCAACAGTGCAGAATAGGGCAGAAAGTGGAGAATGCCAGTGCCAGTGAAACTGCCAGGGGATTTTAAGAAGGCAGAAGAGATGTACTGTTAGGACGCTTCGGCTCTTGCAAACAGTGCGATTGCATTATGAATGCTCCCAGGAGAGCAGGAGCCTGGGTTTATGTCTCCTTTGAAAGGTGGCACCTGGTAACAGCGCGGCACTCTCTAATGACACACACTGGGACCCCGGAGACGGTCTATAGCTGCGTGAATCGGGGGGAAATATTCTCTGCTTGTTTCTGTTTGAATGCCAATGCACATTGGCATTTGTCTGCTGTTGTGATTTCTTTTCGTGTCCTTCAGTGCTTAAGCTTTACTCGCATGTGCGCAAGGAGATGACCCGTCTGGACCTGTGTTTAAGGCACTGCAGTCAGGAGACTCTTGATACTGATACTGCAATGGACTTTCTGGGTGACCTTGGGCAAGTCACTTTATCTCTCTGTGTCTAAAATAGGGGTGATACTTCCTTTCTCCCACCCTTTGCTTTGGGGGCAGAGAGTCTCTCTTAGTATGTGTCTGTAGCACAAGAGGGCCCTGATCTAAGCTCTATGGTGGTAACACACTGAATAAGATGCTCACAAAAGATGGATATAAAACTTGAATATTTGCCAAAGGCGCATTGTAGATTCACTGGTAAAATTTCCCGTTTATGTGGTGTTGGTCAGTTACATAAATCATCCACTCAAGGAAGGGAAACAAGGCCCCATGTCATTATGATCACTACCCAATGCAGTGCAAATTATGAATAGCTGCTGCATGGCATTTGTGAACAATAGGCAGGCCAAGTCTGATTCCCTGAAGAAATTTGCACATCATGGTGGTTAGCTAATGAATTTGAGAATCTCATGGCCAGGGCATTAAGCCAAAGTTTCTGATGAAACGATTCATTGTGAATTATTCGCTGTCAGATACTGATGGGGTGAATTGTGCAACCTATTGAATTGCCAACACCACCTGAGCTTTCCCTGAAGGGCATCTGACTGCAGCCTTGGTCCAGCCTTATGAAATTAAACAAGATTGGAGCCTGCGGTGGAACTAGCTGAGATCTCTCCAGCTAGTCTTGTCCATTTTCCTTTTGGTTCCCTGTGACCCTGCAGGAGCTGGGGGAAGGTTGCAGAGATGTGCGCGTGTTAAGGAAAGCAACAGTTTGCAAGAACCATGCAAACTTGGCAGCTGCTGGTAGAAGCAGCCAGTCTCTGCAACATACCCCGAAGACAGCTGGAGGGAGGGAGTGATGGCTGATGCAGGCTGCCATTTGTGTTGCAGGATCAGTTTCCAATAATGTTCAGAGCAGCTCAACAGTTCGTCCAGTCTGCTCTCCTGTCTCTAGCAGCAGCATCTCCCAGATATTTCAAAGGAAGGTGGTGGTGGTGGGGAAATAAACACAAGGCACCAGACCAGGGGTCCAATATACTGTATCCCAAAGGGAACCCTGACCCCAGCTGGAGAACAGCTCATGCCTTGAAGCATGAGAATGGAAAGTCTGGTCATCTTGGCTACGGTGCCTGCAGATGCCATCACTATTCTAGTGCTGTTCATTCACGCTAGCAGGAAGTGACTGAAAGGCACTAGCCGATCCGATTGGTAGCAGGGCAAAGGAGAATCAGGCTCCTTCTGCCTTATTTTCTTTGTATTCTCCTAAACCATTTGCTGCCCTCATACCCTGCAGCAGTGAGTTTCCCTGGCTAACAATGTGGCATCTGAAATAGCTATAAGTAAGCTTGGAAGGATTAGTTTTTATTGATCCATGTTGGTAAAGGCCGACGTCACTGTACATACACAAACTGACGAAACAATATTTCCATCCACTGTAATCACAATGTACAGCGAGGCAAAGTAAGAAAAAAGCTGCTTGGGAACTTATTAGGGATTGATTTGAGGATATTCACTTGGTATATGTTGACATGTGCTGTTGATAATTTATGCTTTAATGGTTATAAAGCTTTAACTTTGACTCGCAATGCCTACTGTCATTAAATACATAATGCCTTGCCCCCCACCCCCCGAATTTCATGCAACTGTGAACATGTAAATCAATAAGAAAATGCTTAAAAATAAATATCTATTGTATCTGTCGAAATGATAAGAAAATAAAAATAAAATTCTTCCAAGCCTAGGTATATGTTCCTCTTAGAATAGTTTCCTAGCTGTTGCTGTTTACATGTATAAAGATAATTCTCTTTTTACTCTTGAACCCTCCTTCTCCATAACAGAGTGTCAGCATTTTCCACTTCCCCATCTTAAGTTTGACACTGAATTTGGTCCATGCATGCACTGAAATTCAGTTATTGTCCCATCCACACAGTGCTTTAGGCACATCAGGTCTGACAAAGCATGGGATTAATCTGTGGAGCTCCATGGGAGTGGATTTACGCCAGCTGACGGTCTGGCCTGGCGAATGAGAGAGGATCAAAAGAGCTCAGAAGAACAGAGACCCCTGCTGGTCTGGACGGTTTTAAGCCACGGGGTGCATAGGCTGTGGAGCATGCAGACTTTTCAAGGAGCCTGAGCCTCAGGTTGAATTCCCCATAGGTTGCACGCAGCCCTGTGTGGATGTCTGAGCTCATAAGCCATGTCCGTGTGCCTGTGGTGGGTGCATGCTCCTCCTTTTGAATCTGCTTGAGAAGACACATGGCATTTCCATTCAGACCTGTTAGCGCTGTGTTTGCCTTCTTGACATGCATGTTAAGGTCAGAATAACCAACTGACACGGTCCTGTCTACACTGTAATCTCTGTCTAGAATTTATAACACAGTAGTCCTCCCACATGGATAAACTCAGTTTGCTCTGCAGAGTAGATAGGACTGAGACAGACTCTCAAACCATGCCACCACCTTGAACACCCCAAAGCGAGGGAGGTATCATCCCCATTTAACACATAGGGAAACTGAGGCACAGCGGTGATGTGTCACACAGGCAGTCACTGGCAGAGCTGGGGAGGTGGAACCCAGGTGCCCTGACTTTAACCCGCTTCTCCTGTGCATTAACCTTAAGACTATGCTTTCTCCCATTCTACAGTTGCTCTTCATGTCCTGCCTACGCTTGCCAGAGCTATTGCCTTGACTACAGATTCCCTGAGGCTGGCTCTCTGCCTCGTGAACACGTTGGTTTTGAAGCATCTGGCCAGGAGCCAATCAGCGCTATGTGAAGAGTGGAGACATCTCCCAGTGGGATAAGGCCGATAACATAATGGGGACATCGGAGGATCTGCCCTCTCCTTGGCATGCAGATCTCTCAGGCGCACAGGGACAGGGAATGTCCAGGGAACGTCAGACTGGCATGTCCTGGGATTCCAACCGGAAAGACTTGGCAAGCCCAGGCGTAGCGTAATGCGGTGTCTGCCAGAGGCAGGTGGCCTCCTCCCCACTGCCGTGGACTGTTCGAATGCTGCTTTAATCAAGGAGAGAATTCCCTCTCCCAAGGAAACTGCAACCCAGCCTGGTCTGAATGGCAGGGCCAGAATTCCAATTAGTGGGGAATCCAAAGAGAAGAGTCACAACATGGTGGCTGGGGAGGAGGGAGTTTCAAGTGAGGTCCCTACATCCCTATTGAGGCATCCAAATAAGTGGCCTGATTTCCAGAGATGACCAACACCCCACAACTCAGTGGCAGTCATGGGGCTCTGTGGGTGCTTAGTCCCTCTGGAAATCAGGTCTCTTATTTATATGCTGAGATAAGGATATAGGTGAATAATTTTAAGCACCCAAGTTTGAAGACTTCAGCCACCGTCTTTGATTCAACTCAGCCGTTCCTTGATTGCTAGTACAAGAAAGACACCCCTGTGGCTTTGCTGTCATGAGCTCTGTACTAGCCTGATTTGCAAAGGGGTGTAGAGCCCTCTACCTGCATTAACTTCAGCGAGAGTTATGGGCACTCAGCTTCTTGAAAAATGAGCCCCAAATTGGCCTTTGACACCTCTGCCCCCAAGCTCTCAGGAGGAGGGGACAGCAGACTTAGCTCTGGGCCATTGAAAGCTCCTGGATCTGTGCTGTAAGCATCTCCCATGTTACAGGATCTGGTGATGACACGATAGTCACCTGATGTAGTTAAAGCAGGGTATAGAAGGGACTGAACAAGGTGATAACAGGGTCCACAATTTAGGGACCGTGGATGCTGCAAGGCCAAACCATGTGTTAATTGGGCTGGACACAACTGTGTTGCAGCTGGATCTGAGGATGCAGTACTAGTTTCTGTAGTGAGGAGGCTTAGAGATGGGCACAGAGCACTGAGGTGATATGTGCTATGGGGCTTGGAGATATGATATGGAACCTCATGGACTATTGGGCCGTCTGTGGCACTGGGCCTTGGAGACCATTTGTTAGGACACAGGATGGGGCCTCAGAGCCGGCTGGGGGTCCCCTACTGCCCTATGGCCTTTGCCAGTTGGCTGAGGATGGGGTGGAAGACCTGCAGTTGAGGGACATTTAAAGCTTCTCCATTATGTCTGCCCTGAAGTCTTTGTTAGATTCTACCCATCCTTCCCACAAATAGGAAAGTCCAGCTCCTCCCAGGAGATCCCTGTTTTTCTCCTCCTCGTGGCCATGGAGGTATGTCAGATAGCTCACCACGCGATAGCTGGAAGGCATCTCCCCTCATCCCTCCCATGGAGCAGTCTCAGGATGCTGACCCGAGCTGGGTGGCAGTGGGGCGCCACTGGACCCGCAGCAGCGTCTGAGCCGAAGCAAGGGTGTGGCAGCAAGACCCATCGACGTCAGTGCCGGTGCCTACGGCCCGCCCGTGGCCCTGGGACGGCTACCACGCCCCCGTGGCACTGAGTTCATCCGGAGGTGGGAGGGACCGTAGGCCCGGGCGAGGCGGCAGCAGCCCTGGCGAAAGGAGGGACCCTGCCCCAGAGAAGCCTGCAGGCTCCCTCGCTGCTGCCAGGGCCTGGTCCCCTGCTGTAGCCGCGTGCTGCCCCCTTCTCCCCACCGCAAGACCCCCCCTCCCACGGCTGGTGTGAACCTGACAGCCCCCCCAACCTGACAGCACCTCCCCGGGGGGGGCTGCCCCACTGCAACCCCTTCCCAGCCCGCCCAGGGCTGCTGGGGCAACAGCTCCTCCCGGGCCTTCTTCCCTTCCCTCCTCCTCCTCCTCCTCCTCCCTGCCCCTGATCGCCCCCCGTCGCCGGCCGGCTCACCCTGGCCGCGGAGGCGAGCAGCTGCTGCCCCCTGCCGCCTCCCCGCTGCACCAGCAGCCGCCCCCGCCTGGCCCGGCCCCGCCCCCTGCCCGGCCCCGGCCGAGGCCCCGCCCCGCCCCGGCCGGCTGTCAGTCATGCGCCTCGGGGCCCTTCCGGATGGGTGGGGCGAGGAGCGGGTGCGCGGGGCCGGGCGGCAGGTAAGGGGCTGGCGCTGCCCGGAGCTCGTGGCATGCAAAGGTGGGGGCTGGAGGGTGGCAGCAAAGGGAGAGGGGGCAGGGCGGGGGGACGCAGCAGGGCAAAGGGAGGGGCTGGAGGGTGGCAGCGAAGGGAGAGGGGGGACGCAGCAGGGCAAAGGGGAGCTGGGGGGTGGCAGCAAAGGGAGAGGGGGCAGGGCGGGGGGGGGACGCAGCAGGGCAAAGGGGAGCTGGGGGGTGGCAGCAAAGGGAGAGGGGGTAGGGTGGGGCGCAGTGGGGTAAAGGGGGGCTGAGGGGGGCAGCAAAAGGAGAGGGGGCAGGGCGGGGGGACGTAGCAGGGCAAAGGGAGGGTCTGGGGTGGTAGTAAAGGGAGTGGGGGCAGGGCAGGGGGGATTCAGCAGGGCAAAGGGAGGGTCTGGGGGTGGCAGCGAAGGGAATGGGAGCAGCGCCGGGGGGGACGCAGCAGGGCAAAGGGGAGCTGGGGGGTACTAGCAAAGGGAGAGGGGGCAGGGCAGGGGGGACACAGCAGGGCAAAGGGAGGGTCTGGGGGTGGCAGCAAAGGGAGAGGGGGCAGGGCAGGGGGGGATTCAGCAGGGCAAAGGGAGGGTCTGCGGGTGGCAGCGAAGGGAGTGGGAGCAGGGCGGGGGGGGACGCAGCAGGGCAAAGGGGAGCTGGGGGGTGCCAGCAAAGGGAGAGGGGGCAGGGCAGGGGGGACACAGCAGGGCAAAGGGAGGGTCTGGGGGTGGCAGCAAAGGGAGAGGGGGCAGGGGGGACACAGCAAGGCAAAGGGAGGGTCTGGGGGTGGCAGCAAAGGGAGAGGGCGTGGAGTAAAGGGGGGTTGGGGGGGCAGCAAAGGGAGAGGGGGCAAGGGGTGGGGTGTAGTGGGATAAAAACGAAGTGGAAGCTGGCAGGAGTGGTACTGGAAAGCGAAGGGTGGCCAGACTAGGGGAAGGCAGAAGTCTCTTTGGGGCCTGCAGCGGGACTGCAGGGGGGGTGGGTTAGGGGAAAGCGTAGCAAGCAAAGCACAGCACGCTGCAAGGATCGTCCACTAGCCCACAGAGTTTTCTGGTAGGGCTCGAGTTTGAGCCTGTGCTTTTTCTTCCTCTGGACCCAGCTGTAGGGCTTCGCAAAGCCTCCCTGAGCGGGTGATGAATGCAGCTCGGGAGTGACACCTTGCCAGCAGCAGCCATTGCACACACTGCCCAAGCGCTGTGGAGTTTTTGGTGGTGAGCAGGGCATGCGCTAACAACGGGGGACCTGGGAGGGGGTGCTATGTGTAAGGGGATGGAGAACACTGCGGGTAAAGGGGGACACTGCCACCAGGTTAAAAACGATAAAGCCCCCTAGCTCAGTACCAATAACCCTATAGATAACTAAGTTCTAAACATCTATTCATTTCTCAATATGCATGCAGGCCCTGATCCTGCAATGGACTCCATCCCAGCAGATCCCTGCTATAGGGGGTCAAAAGGCCGATACCTGTTTCAGGATTTTAGAGCCTTATTCATTGCATTTCTTTTTTGCTTGGGCAATGCAGGCTGACTCCTATGAGTCTCGTGCGTACATAAGATAGATGTTACAATTCTATTTTTTTTTCTGTATTGCCTTTGAGTACAAGAAGACTCCAGGCCCATCTGCTACGGTGTCCGTTCCAGATGGGCTTTAAGGGCGAGTCTGAGTGCTGTCTTTTGTGCAGACTTTACATTCGTTCTTTCTTTGTTGGGCTTTTCCCCCCCAAATCTGAAATGAGCCTTCAAGGTTTGTAAGTCATCTGTGCTCTGTCTGGGGGATACAGCACCACAGAAATGTAGGGATGGAAAGGACCTCAAGAGGCCACCTGTTCCATCCCCCCCCCACGCTGGGGCAGGGGTAAGTAAATCATGGATACTAGGATTAATGATACCATGGCCTAGTACTGTGGGGTTTGGGCTGCTGGTGGAGAACGTTTGCATCCAAGCACGACAATATTTCTTAGGACCATTCTGCCTTCTTTCCCCCAAACCTGGCTCTCGACTGGCTGCCAGCATTCCTTCAAAGGAGGAGAGACCAGATCGTGGATTTGGAAGCTCTTTGGGGTACAGACGTTTTTTTGTTTTGTTTTGTTTTTTGTATAACACCTAACATAATGGGCTCATGGGCCATCATGAGGTGCGACGGTAATACAAACAATAAACAATGGTGAGGCCTGGGATGAGTCCTGCACAGGACTCTGTCAAGCTGCTCCCTGTGGCTCTTTGGGTAATTCCCTGTAGCAGATAAAGGCCCATTGTGCTCTTCTGAGATGCATCTTCATGGCTGTTTGGTGCGTAAGGGTTTCCAGAGTGTCTCCTGACTCCAGAATGCTCGGGGGTCTGCTCCCAAGCCAAGGTCTGGCCTTTGCTGTCGATTTCAATGTGTGTCTTTATCCATCTCAAGAGAGTTTTTGTCTGTGCTGCGTATTGCAAACTTGTGCTCTGAGATACTTGTCCACGGCAGAGATTCTTTCATGGATTAAGCTGCTGGGGGAGGTCTTTGCACCGGCATCACGGAGGAGAGATTTGAGACAGAGTTGAGCTGTTTTTCCCCCTCCTCCCCGCCTGCAAATGGCGCATTGTTAATTATTATTTGTATTACCGCTGCACCCAGGGCTCATTGTGCTAGGGGCTGTGAGTTGTCTCTGAAGCGATGTCCTCATCTGGGTGTTTCTGTGGGAGCAGTGATGCTGTGAAGATGTGTTGGCATTTCCTTGAGCCTAGTGCTGTTATTGGTGTCAGGCTAATGCCTAGTGTTCCAGCTGAGATCAGGGCCCTGGTGTGCTAGGAGTTGTATGTGCATGAAGTGAGGAATGGTGCTTACGATCGAAATAGGTGAGACAGACAAAGGGGAGGTGAAACAAAGCATTAACATCCCCGTCTTATAGGTGGGGAACTGAGGCACAAAGAGGGCGACTTGCCCAAGGTCATACAGGAATCAGTGGCATAACAGGGAACTGAACCCAGGTCCCAAAGGCCAGTGTCTAAACCACAGGCCCGTCCCCTCTCTCTAGTAGATGCAGTGGCACGACAGGGTGGTGGCGAGGGGTGTGGGCTTCAATCCCTGCCCAGGTTGCAGGCTGATATTACCTAGCACTGCGGAGGGCTGTTTCCTTCTCTGGCACCTTTCCTCTCAGTGCCTCATAAACGTTACCAAGGGTGAAGGGAGGCGTATCATCCCCGTTTTAACTGATGGGGAAACTGAGAGAGGTGACTGGCCCACATTTGCACCGGGGCCGACTCTGTCTTGGGCAAATCACTTCCCCCTATTTTTTGCCTCCGTTTTTCCCCATCTGTCAAAATGGGGGTGGAGTTACTGATGCAGAGGGCTTGGGGCTCTGTGGCTGGGCCGTGTTCTCTGAGCACATTGAAGCATTGGAAAGCAGATGCTCAGCGAGTGCAGGCTTGTTTTTAAATGTGCCGTTTCCCTATGCAGCATGGGTAGCTTTTTAAAGTATCCCTTTCCTGAGTGCATTACTCATGCTCATAGGTTTAAACGCTAAGGATCCGATCCCTTACCTGCTACTCCTTCCCTTGACCCTAATGGGCATTGGGTGGGGTCTGAAGCAACCCGCTAGGCTACATGCCAAAGGCTTGAATATGTTTCCTCTGCGGGAATCAGCCGTCATGGTCAGTCTGTGACTAACTCATGACTCGTGTTATACGCCATGGTACCAATTTGGCAGCTTCACATCCTCCACCCTTCCCCCCCCCTCCCCCCGGCTGGAATTTGGCAGCTGAATGGGAGAAACTGATTTGCATCTTAAATCTACCCTCTTGTTTTGATTGTTTGTTTATGGCCGAGAGGGTCAGCCAAGAGGTTGTCTTCCTGATGAAGATCGGAGCCACCCCTCTGTCTCCTCTCGAGCAGCTGCATCCGATGCAATGAGTAACACGACCACTCCCACCTCTGCCGGGACCTCCAGCGACTCCTTGGTAGGGTATGTCCTGGTGCCCTTCTTCCTCATCACCGTCGTGGGCATCGTTGTGGTGGTGGTAAGAAACTTGTTTTTGTTTGGAAGAGTTCAGCCTGCCCCCATGGTGTATAGATGCGATCCTCTAGGTCGCTGGTTCAGATCCACGTCATTGACCAAAAGTTGTAACCGCCTTGGTGGCTGCTGGTCCCATTGTGGATCATGCTACAGAAACGATCCCCTCTCATTGGGAGCTCCGGCAGAGACCAAGGGCTGAATGGGCCCCGTAGAGACCACACTCCCCTCTTGCCCCTAGACGTGTTCTCTCCAGGTTGGGGCTGACCTATGCTGGTGTGTGATGAGCTTGAGTTGCTGCTGCCTGGGCCATCCCTGCTCTGTGGCTAGAGGATGTCAGTCCACCTGAGGGGTGGCTGTGTGAGGCCTTTCCCCAGCGCTGACATCCCCAAAGAGTTGGGGAGTGTGAGATCCGGGAGGGCGTGGTTCCCTGCTGGCCTGGCAGAATCTGCTCTGTCGGTACAGTGCCTGGTGGCTTCTTGTCTCTGACCTTTGGCTGATTGCTGGGAGGGCACTGGGCATTTAAATGCAGACATGGAAGTGCCTCGACTCTCTTTCTCAGTCGCTAGTGGCCTCCCCAAACACCTGACTACATCTTAGCTCCTTAGAGCTGGGCTGGCCCAGGCAGCTTGCTCAGTCGAAGAGCTCAAATCTAAAACCAAAACCCGAGAGATCCTCCTGCCCCAAACAGTTTTGTTCGAATCGAGGAGGGGAGACCTGGGGTGGGGTTGCATGTGAAGGGAGGATTCATTGTAAGTGGGCAATGATGGGCCAAAGACCATCCCCGGGGTGGTGTCTTGTAGACTATAAGTAGGGTGAGGGGATTGGAGGGCTTTTTTAAATTTTTTTTTTTAAAGGAAGTGTGTTCTAGCTTGACCACAAGGCATGGACTCAATGCAGGAATCATTGGGTGAGGTTCTCTGGCCTGGTCTGTGCAGGAGGTCAGAGCAGAAGGTTCTAATGGTCCTTCCTGGCCTATGGTAATGGGGTACAGAGCCTTTCGCCTCTGCCAGCGGGATGGGTACTGCTTGCAGGCCACCCAGCAGCTGTCTGTGAAATGGGCGGATTTATCTGCTTCCTGCTGAACATGTGTCCGGATCACAAATCAGATGCCAATGCTGGCAGCTTGCTAGCAGTGGAATGGACTAGAGAGACCGAGCTTCTTTGGAACCGGCTCTTCTCAAGTGGCCAACTCCTCGCTAACACCTAGCGCCAGCGTCTCCAAAGAGCTCAGCCGCCAGTGTGCGGAGCTGTCCTGAAAATCTGGCTTCAGGTGCCTGGAGACCTCCAGCTAGAGGTTGTGGCCCGCTGACAGGGGGTGATATGGGAGAAAGATAGTGCTGCCACCTTCCGAATGGAGGTCTCTAGGGCTGGCCAGGCCCTTTCATTAGGGCCAAACTCACCTTAAATGTGATAACGCCAACTGATGGGCTGTGTTCCTGTTCACTACATGCTTTTTTCCCCCCCCACTGCAGATGATGTACATTCAGAAGAAGAGGAGGTAAGTGGCTAAGTCTGGGGGCTGCTGGTGTGTTAGGAGGGGACGTCTGGGTTTGCTTTGGCTGGAGAAGAGTGGTGGTCATATGGCATCTGCAGCATTGGCCTAGCTGGAGATAGTAGAGTATATCCAGACTCACTCGGGGGGAGCATTTGTGTGTCTGGGAGAGAACTCAATGGCTGTAGTCACTTGGTCCCTTTAGATTTAGGGTCTCCCCCCTAGATCAGGAATGGTGCTAAGGGAAGGGAGGGTGTGCAGTGAGAATTAACCTCTGTCCCCATGGTCTGTCCATGTCCACCTTCTGTGGCAATGAGCATCTTCCACCTGACTTGGATACTTGGCTCTGTGACACCACATCCTTTGTGTGCGGCTGTGACCTGTGGTGGCAATAGCTGTGGGCTCAAACGCTGCAGTCCTTGCACGGGCCAAACTCCCATTGACTTCAGCGTGCTAGGCGCTCCGCTGCCCCGAGGAGCTTAGACCCGAGTGTAAGAGGCGACAGCAGGTGGATTGAACAAAGAGATGGGGGAGGAGCGTGAGGTAACAGCAAGCTGGTAGCTTTGAATGAGGAACGAGTGCTGGCTTTGGCCCATGGGCTCTAGACCTGGGGTGAGATTTTCAAAGCCGTTTAAACATTCAAATTAAGGCAAGGAAGGTGTCTACATCCCCTAGGCGGCTCTGGAAATCTCAGCCCCCATGACTGTCCCGCCTCCTCTGCTGGACGTGTGACCCTATTGTCAGCGTCAGTCTTTGGTCCATGGCGGGGCTGCGGGTTCCCAGAGCAGCCTCGCAGTCCCCTGTCTCTGCCTGCGTCAGGTTTGACAGGTTACGTCATCACCTGTTACCGATGTACAGCTACGACCCCGCGGAGGACCTGCACGAGGCTGAACAGGAGCTGCTGGGGGATCCAGACGACACCAAGGTGAGCTTCTCGGGTCCAGAGCCCATGTGCGAGGGCGGCTATGGATGGGTGGCATGAGCGGGCATGATGCCACTTGGAGCCAGGTGTCGGTCACGTTTGCTTTTGGGGTAACGTGCTTGTGAGTCAGGAGGATTGCCGGAGAGGAACATAGGGAGGCACTTTGGCAGGAGCAGCCTGGATGCTCGGTAATGTTCCTCATCCTATATCACCTGCTGTAGATCTGTCCAGGAAAGCACTGTGCATTCAGCTGTCTTGTACAAGAGACATGGGGGATGGGGTCTGAGCACAGGACCAGGATCAGTGCTTGAGTGACTAGTTAAGCGGGCCAGTAACAACCTTTCGGTGCCACTGTTGGCCTGTAAACACAGGGTGACTCAAGCTTCTGTGTATTCTCCCAGTGAGCTTGCTCCTGGTGGTTAAGTCCTAAGGGCTGTTGTAAAATGCGAAGTTGAAAAGGTTCACTGTCAACTTGGCAAACCACATTTTTGGTCTGGAAATTTGTATCTAGTATTGTTAATGGTCACAGCGGAGATCACTATCACCAGAGTGTTAGCAGAAAAGTTGGGGGTTGTGGTCGAGAATCAGCTTGACAGGAGCTCCCGGTGTGACACTGTGGCCAAAAGGGTTCGTACGTCTTGGGATGCAGAAACGGGGATTTTGAGTAGGAACAGAGAGCTTGTTTTACCTCTGCATTTGGCACTGGTGTGACTGCTGCTGGACTCCTGTGTCCAGCTCCGGTGCCCACAATTCAAGAAGGATGTTGATAAATTGGAGAGGCTTCAGATAGGAGCCATGAGAATGATCAATGGATCAGAAAACCTGCCTTATAGTCATAGATAGACTGAGCTTCTTGAGTCTATTTAGCTTAACAAAGAGAAGGTCAAGGAATGTCTGACTTGATCACAGTCTATAAGTGTCTACAGGAGGAACAAATATTTAACAATGAGCTCTTCACTCTAGCAGATAAAGGTTTAACATGATCCAAGGGCTGGAAATTGAAGCTAGACAAATTCAGACTGGAAATAAGGTGTTAAATTTTAACAGTGAGAGTAATTAACCATTGGAACAATTTCCCAAGGGTCGTGGGGATTCTCCAGCACTGATCATTTTTCAAAGAAGACAGAATGTTTTCCTACAAGATCTGCTTTAGGAATTATTCTGGGGAAGTTCTCTGGCCTGTGTTACACAGGAGGTGATAATCACAACGGCCTCTCTTTGCATTGGAACCTATGAATATGTGAAATGAATCGTCCTTTCTCTGGCAGCTCTTTCTGTGTAGTCAGTTCAAAGGATTTCCTCGGTATTGTCAGGACCCAACCTTGCAAACATTTTACCATGTAACTCATTGGGTCTATTCCCGGGTATAAAGTTACCTTTGTGTTTGCAGCATTGGTATTTCCTCTGCTGAAAAGAGCCCTAAACTCTAACAAGAGAGCAGAAAAACCTTGTCATTTGATTTTCAAAGGATTTTAACAAGATATTCTTTTTAAAGGGGCTCTGTCAGAAACAGGATTTTTTTTGCACTTGGTCCATTTAAAAAAGAGAAATTCACGTTGATTGTGTTCCTTTAAATATCACTGCTGTTACTCAACAGGAACCATTGAATAGAAATGGAGGTAAATTTTAAAAATCTGGCTTCAGAAAAAAATATGAGGAAATACCCACTTGCCTCTCAAAAATGTGGTTTTGAAAACTCCTTCATCTGCTGTAACTAGAGCTTTGAACCATAATACTTCATAATACTGTGTGCAGTTCTGGTCTCCCATGTTTAAGAAGGATGAATTCAAACTGGAACAGGCACAGAGAAGGGCTACTAGGATGATCCGAGGAATGGAAAACCTGTCTTATGAAAGGAGACTTGAAGAGCTTGGCTTCTTTAGCCTAACCAAAAGAAGGTTGAGGGGAGATATGATTGCTCTCTGTAAATATATCTGAGGGATAAATACCGGAGAGGGAGAGGAATTATTTAAGCTCCGTACCAATGTGGACACAAGAACAAAGGGATATAAACTGGTCATCGGGAAATTTAGACTTGAAATTAGACGAAGGTTTCTAACCATCAGAGGAGTGAAGTTTTGGAATAGCCTTCCAAGGGAAGCAGTGGGGGCAAAAGACCTATCTGGCTTTAAGATTAAACTTGATAAGTTTATGGAGGAGATGGTATGATGGGATGACATGATTTTGGCAACTAATTGATCTTTAAATATTCATGGTAAATAGGGCCAATGGCCAATGGGATGTTAGATGGGGTGGAATCTGAGTTACTACAGAGAATTCTTTCCTGGATATCTGGCTGGTGAATCTTGCCCCTATGCTCAGGGTTCAGCTGATTGCCATATTTGGGGTCGGGAAGGAATTTTCCTCCAGATTGGAAGAGGCCTGGAGGTTTTTCACCTTCCTCTGTAGCATGGGGCACGGGTCACTTGCTGGAGGATTCTCTGCTCCTTGAAGTTTTTAAACCATGATTTGAGGACTTCAATAGCTCAGACATAGGTGAGAGGTTTATCGCAGGAGAGGGTGAGTGAGATTCTGTGGCCTGCATTGTGCAGGAGGTCAGACTAGATGATCATAATGGTCCCTTCTTACCTTAATATCTATGAATCTATGAATTACCAGGATCAGTAAAAATCTGTACAAGATTTCCCCCTTTCTCAGATTGATCAGTCTGTCCTTTAAAATATGCCTGTAGTGACAGTGACCCCTGGGTGAAAGGAGGCTGCACAGTTGAGGGAATAAGTCATTGAATTGTGGGTCAGGAAAGCTGAGTTCTGTTCTCAGTTCTGTAATTGACCTGGCCGAGTGTCCTTCGCTTCTCTCTGACTGTTTCCTGATCTGTGAAATGGGGATAATATCAGGCTTTGTAATGTGCTTTGAGATCTATGGTTTAAAAGCCCTATATAAGAATTAAGCATTTATAGTAGTATTTTATTTATTATTTTATTATGCACTTGAAATATGTAGAACGTTCTGAATCTATAACTATTTAATGTAAAGCTCTCCAGAATAAAGTGGGCATATACTGTTAAAAATCACATCTTAAAATAAATGAATTAATAATACTGTAGATTACTAAAACTGTACAAAAGTCCAGATCTGACTTTCCACCATTTCTACTGCTTTGCATTTCATTCCACTTGGATGATGAAAACAGGTCAATTTCCCATTGTAGTTCTCACGTGCTAGCCCAAGGCTGCAGTGTTTGGGTTGCAAATACAGCAGGGGAATTTTTAACTTAATTATATTGAATTTAAAAAACAACAACCGGCTTTCACAAAACCTAAATGTGGGGCCTCAAGCTCTAATTTAAAGGGTATAATGGACGGGGAGTTGAGAAGAGGCCAGGCGCTGGAGATAAACAACATCGGCCGTGTGGAAATTAGGTCAGTGATTCAGGCTGAGTGTGGCGTGGCTGATTACTGGGGACGTGTTAGCGCTGAAATGATCACCAACAAAGCTGCATGATCTTGTTCAGGCCAGCTGTCCTAGGCATGAGCGTAATGCACTAGATCAAAACTAGAGGAAATTTAGATCAAAAGGGTTCAATCCTTGCCTGTTTCTACTAGGCCTTCTTAGTAAGGCCAGGTCTATACTAAAACATTGTCAAGCCAGCTATGTTGCTAAGGGGTGTGACAAATCCATGCGCTGGGTGATGTGCTTAAGCCGATCTATCTCCCGGTGTATGCAGCACTAGGTTGACGGAAGAATTCTACACTGGGGTTTAGGTCGCCTTACTATGCTCACACTTCTGAGTAATGTATCTAGATTGACCTAACTTCATAATGTAAACCAGTCCATAGCACCTTTCTGAGCTAGACTGCTGATTCAAATCCTGCCTGGATCAGCAGCAAGCTGTGCATTTACTCTCTGGTGGCACTACGGTGCCCCCTGGTGAAATGAAGTGGTTTAGACTCAGTTCCGTTCCAAGCGGGCTAGTGTACACGCTACACAAACTTGTGGTGCTAATTTGGGGCCCCTTTTGCAAGCAGACTCAGCAGAGGCCATGATTTGACTGGCTCAGAGACTGACTCCTTTGGCCAGGGGAAGGTGCTGGGGACATTTTTCCTGCGCTTGCCCATGTTCTGCCTGTTTGGTGCACAAACCGAAGGCTTGGGTCTGCAGGATTGTGTAGGTTTTACAGAGTGGTGAAAACTCATTTATGAAAATAACTGGTTTGGGCAGGCACTGTGGCTGTGATACTGGGCTTCAATTGAACTTTAAGGCATGTTTCATGAGAGAAACTGACCACTCCAGCTGATCTGGCTTCTCCAGCATCTCAAGAGCTGCCTCTTATTACATGCACTTGAGGAATGCTGTTTGCTGCTATGTCCTAGGCAGACAGCACCCAGAGTTTCTCCTCCTGCTGGAGACTGATGCATGGGATTTCCAGGTCATGACACACGTGGGGGGGGGGAAGGAAAACCAGCCCCTCATGATACAGACTGTGTTTGTTTGTTTTCACCGCCTCAGTGGACCCTGGGAATTCCCGAGTTCTAATCCCGACGCCTTTCCCACCTCTGGCAAATCGCTTAATCTCTGTGCCTTGGTTTCCTTATCTGACCGAGAGGTTAACCCTGACCTTGCTTTTGTGCCCATGAAGGGGGGAATGCCTGACACTTGGAAGGCAAATAAGCATGTATTGTTTGTTGCAGGTGATGCGAGGCTGGGGTGGATACCAGCCCCATCGGACTTCGCTCATGGACATGAAAGCGTAACGCAGCTCGAAGAGGCGACGTACTAACCACCTCCACCCCTCTCCCTTGTTGTCAATTTCTGTGCTAACGTCAAGTCCTCCCACATGGAGTTAATTGTTAAAGCTCCATCCTCCATTTCGCTCTACTTCCACTCGCCTCTCCTCGTTCTGGGGCAGGTGGGAGTAGGCCCTGCCGGCTTTAGCTTCCGAGCGCTGTCAGACCGTGCTGCAGCTGCCCCTGAGCGTGCCTGCCGGCGAAGCACTGAAGACATGAGCTGAATCTTGGGTTTGCACGTTTTGACCAGGAGCGGCTCTTTCCCCCTTTTGGTTGTGGATATAAAACCCTCTGAGCCTTTTCGCGTGGGCCCAGAAGAGAGGCTGTTGATCCTGAGAGTGTGTTGATGAAACTCCGTCGCTGGGTGGCTCAAAGACTCAACCCCAATAAACCCAGTTTATCGCAGCCTCCCCTTCAGTATAAGCCACTTAAAACCAACGCAGCTCTGGTATTGCAGATGCATCTGCTGACTGCACAGAGAACAAACCTCCTGCCATGCTGCATATCTACTTATGCACGTGCTGGGCGTGTTACTTTGCGTGGGGGCAGTCCCATGCACAAATCTGATTGATTGTATCTCTTGCGCTCTCTGTATGGAGACTGTTGTTGAACTGTGCAGCTGGGGATCTTAATATCTAGTTTAATGGAGCCTTTGCTGCGATCTTGAAATAGCTGACAGCGAACATTTGAAGCAGTCCTTTGATTCCAGTCACCCCAGGGCAGGGATGGGTCCAGTTTGCTTATGCAGTAAAAACAGGGTGCGTTTAGTAGAGCAAAAATGTCTGTCTCTGCATTCAGCCAAGAGGCCTTATGTATTTGCCAAGGAGGAGAAGTCTTCCTGGCACAAAAGCTACTGGATAGTAAAACAACCGAACTCTGTAATAGTTCAGCAAGGTGGATCTTTCTATGTGGGTGATTTTTGTATTCAATAGTAGCTCATCTCTATATTTTGTAAATAAAAAGGCACCGTGAACATGAGTGTCTCTGGTAAGATCTCATCTTTTTTTTTTTGCTTTTTTTTTGGGGGGGGGTAATCTGCAGTTCCTGTCTTTCCGCTTAGAGCAGTCAAAACCCGTGCGAAGTGCAGCTTATGTTGTGTTAACCCTTTGTCAACTGCAGAGCTGGGCCTGGGATGTCCTGACTGAAGAGGAACTGTGTCCTCTGAGCAGAACAGAAACACCACCATCACTTGTCTTGAAGTCAGGTCCACTGATCTCTCCAGACTGTGGCATAGAGTGTGCGTGGGGGAAGGCTGGTCCTTGGCTCAGTCCTGTCTTCTTGCTCTTTAGAGAATCCTTTATTTCCAGGATTCTCCTCACACTCCCCCTATCCCTGCCCTGAATGCAGTAGAGATGGGTGCTAATGCTGAGTGCTTCATGCAAGCAGGTTGCATGTGGCTGTGACCCAGTGAGAGATCTTCTGCACTGGGAGATCCTGGGGTAAAAGGGCTGTTTTGTTTGCCTCCTTCAAACTGGGTGACAGGGAGCTTGGAAAAAAATAGAGATCTAAACCAATCGTGGTTACAATGATGCTGAAGTTACAGGTATACATTAGTAATTCAAATGCATGGTAACCATTCCAGAATGTCAATTTTAAAAATCCTTCAAATGTTAGAAACAGGGCTTTGGAGCTGTGCTCCAGCTCTGCTCCAGCTCCAGGCAAAAACCTGCAGCTCCGCTGCTCCGCACTCCAGCTCCAGGCTCCGCTCCAAAGCCCTGGTTAGAAACCCAGAAAATGCAGAGTTAGGGCTGCACACTCCTCAAATAAGGTGCCTATATCACCTTAACTCTGACCCTTTAGATGCCTCCTCACCATCTTGTTTGAAACCTGGCCTCGCAGTCTGTTCCATTAGATAGGTATGTGTGAATCTGCTGCCTCGTCCCTACAGTAGCCTTTGCTGTTTTCACAGGCACTCTCTGTCGCGATTAGTGCCTGCGAGGCCTGTCTGGAGACATGAAAGCAACTGGGGTGCCATAGGGAATTGCAGCGCTCAATTCTGAGCTGAGCGCCCGGGAGGAGCCTTCAGCCCCTGGCAGGATTGGGCTCTCATGAAAGAGTGGGGAATGGTAACGTAGCAAACGCAGTTTAATAGGGAATGTGTAACGTGAGCGTGCACGTCATGGTCACCCAAAGCGCAATGTGGACAGCAGCCCACAAGCTAAGCAGCTGAGATGAGCACACATCATTTGTGGCATTGACCAAATGAAACTTGTAGCGGGCAGCAAGTTTCTAACTTTCTCTGCAGCTCTGAGCGTGCAGGCTTGCAGTTCTTTACTTGCTGAGGTGCTCACGCCGTGTGGAGGGGCACGAGTGGAAAATCTAGATGCTGGGTGTGGTTTTCTTTGACTTGAAGGTCCCACTACTTCCATCGGGTGTATTTCTGGAATCCCAAGGTCAGTGCACGGAACATGCTCTGTGTGGAGCTGTACGTGCCCTGCAGCCTTAACCAAAAACTATACAGAGGATCCATTTGCTGCCAGAAACCCTATTATGCTTGCACCCTTGTTGCCTCAGCTAACGGGCAGGCGGGGGGGGTGTCGGATGTTCTCTCTGCCCTGAGGAGAGATCTATAAGGAATACCCCTAGGTGCTGGGGATATAGCCAGGAGAGCTATTTAGCTCAGAAGTGAACCATTGTTGCGAAGAGTAGGAGCTGCTGCTCTCACCTGTCATATATGTCTATGCTCCTGCCCCCCTTGTGGCTCCAGGCTGGAAGAGGGGCCTTGCGTCCGGTGCTGTTCTGCTCACCTGAGGTCTCAGTGGAAAGCGAGTGGCCACCAGCAGCCCTGTGTTGTGTGCTGTGACTGTATGTAGATTGAAAGGCAGAGGCCTGCCTGCCAGGCAGAGGGTTGGTGGTTCTGTGGCAGGGGCTGGGTGCGGCTCTAAAACCAACCCACCAGGTGGGAGAGACAGGGAGGCTGGAAACATCCATAAAATGTTTTATTCAAGTAACTGCAAATAGGAAACCAAAAGGTCTTTAACAATGGACCAAAAAACATCCACTTTTTACCAATTGTCAGCCATCTGCCTGCTTTCTCCAGCCACGGCTTACACTCATGTGGTGTCCCCCCCGCCGCCCTGCTGGACAGGTGACTTGAACACCCAGTAAAAACTCTCAATGTAAACCCCAAAACTGCTTTCACCCCTTTGTTCTTCCCCATAGTAATAACCTCCAGCTCCGCTGCAGTTGGTTGTAGCTAAAGGGATGGAGTGTGGTGTGGCGAAGGGATCTCTCAGGTCGTTGGAGGCAGCCGCTCACGCTGTTTACTTTCCTGCTGAGTCTAATCCCCCAGCCTGAGGCATGGAGCATGAAAAGAGTAAGTGGCCTGGTACCTGATGTGGATTAACGAGCGAACAATATCTCGCCCCGGCCCCTCCTTTACCTGCCGCAAGCAGGGGCGCCTTCCTGCGAGCTAAGGCGCTCCATGTTGTTGAGTCACCTCACGAACATCATCCCCTCCAGAGGCAGGTGGGGAAACAGAGGCAGGGGCTGACTCCACCATTATTCAGACCCAGGCCTAGTCCCGCGCCCGACCCAGGCTGCTTCTCTCTCTAGAGAGCAACATCTCCAGTTCAGTGATCTCGAGCCGCCGGGGAATGTTTCCAGGCCACGGCAGTAGAGCACTAATCCCAATGGGGCAGAGGGACAGGGAAGGGTGTTTTCCCCACTGGCAAGCGCTAATGGCTGTTGGGGAATAGGTCATGGTTGCTGCTTTGCCGTTTTCTCTTGTTTTTCTAACGTTGGCTGGAAAGCCCCGGGGAAAGGGTTGACGGGGTGTCTTCACCACACCTCCTTGAAAAATTCTGTCCCTTTCTATAGTAGAATAGCCTAACACTTTTAAATGATCTCCCCCCACCGCTCCCAGCCATCCACCCAGCTTCGGCTCCCGACTGTAAATGAATCATTCCCGGGGGGAGGAATAAAAACCAGAAAGACCATGTTGGAATAATAAATGTTGTAACCAGTACAGCAGCAGTAACAGCAGCAGCATATCTATGGTTAAGAGAATGGAACTTAAATTATCCAGAGGTAGTTGTGAATGGAGGAGGGAAAAAACAAACCAACAAAAATAAACCTTAAAACAAAAAATCCCCTGAAATCTGGCCTGGAAGTACAAGTGTCACTAAAAAGCCCGCGATGCTATTCCTGATGGAGAATTCCACAGAGCTGATGGGAAAGAGAAAGAATCAGCAATGCTGCCTGTGAAAGGCAAATTCCCCTTTAAACGGCAGACACCCCTCTGGGGCTGATCCCACAGTCCTGCAATCAGAGGGCTGCTGCAGCATGACTGAGGGTAGCCGGCCTTATGAGCCTTACACACAGGGTGGGGGGAAGCTGAAGCGAAAAGGCAGCCAATAGTGCCGTGTTATATCTATTGTGTGTTGCGGGGAGTCTCGGTCTTCTGCCGAGAGGGAAGTCTGCTTTTGTAAGTTGGAAGGAGGGATGCAGAAAGCATTAGTGCTTCCGTAATAGAAGAGCAAGGGGTGGCTGGACTTTGTAACTTAAAACAAAAGGACAACTATTCTTGAGCACTGAGTCTTAAAAGTTCTCTCAAGATGGCAGCAGGTCAGTTTTAATCTCTGCCCTAGAGTAATTCAGACAAATCTGGCTGCACCCTGCTTCCAGGCTTGCGATTGTGCACTGGTCACCTGTGGGGGCAGGGGTGGATCGGATTGCCAGCTGGTCCCTATACCATGTGTCTGTTCTGTGTTTCAGCTGTGCCACTCTTCTGCCTGCAAGGAGGAGCCTGCTCTATCATGAGCAGGATGCTCTGTAGGCTTGTCTAGGGGTCCTTCAAAATGCACCCGATGGTAATACTTAGCTCTTGCCTAGCACTTTTCATCTGTAGCTCTCCCAGCACTTTACAGAGGCAGTTGGTAACATTATCCCCCTTTTACAGATGGGGAAAACTGAGGCACACAGGTGATGTGACTTGCCGCAGGTCAGCCAGCAGGCCAGTGGCAGAGTCTGGAATAGAACTTGGGTCTCTATAGTCCTATCTCGTGGAATATTCCCCCAGCGGGGCTCTGCGTGCTGGGTGTGATCACACCTCAGTGCCAACAGAACATGCCTTGGTTGAACTGAAACAAACCGTTAACACGTAGCTGCAGCTCAGAGGCCCTCGTGCAGCCAGCCATGGATGCACTACTATTGCCCTACCCCCTAAAGTGATTTTAATACATAGCCCTGCTCTGCTGCTGGGCCCAAAGGAGAAAACTACACAAGTGCTGGTTCCCCTAGGCCAGCACAGAGCTTTGGGGAGCTCAGCCGGAGCTGGATCAGCACAGGAGAGGGAGCTTCCTTCATGCCCTCTCAGTTAGGGGATCCCAGAGCAGGAAGGGCGGCCTCCACCTTTAAATCTTCCCCGCAGGGCCAGCAGCTGAGGAGGGTGGGCTCAAACATCAGCACCAAGGAAAGAGGGGGAAGTGTCAGACGGTTCTGCAGCTGTGTGTGACAAGGGAGTTTGAGATGGGGGAGCGGTGCTCAGCCAGCCCTGTCAGACTAACACTCGCCACTCCCCTTGACAGACCTTGGCTCCCTTCTCAGGGCTGCAGGGAGAAGCTCATATCACCTGCAGCTTTGGGGCAGCTCCTGTGCAAAGTAGAGATGCTGCAGGGAAAAGGGGTGTGTGGGTGGAGGGCTTTAACAGATCTGTCCCCAACTAGTTTAAAAAGAAAACTAAAAATACAGACAGCCATAAGCAGCCCCCTCTCCTCCTTTCCCTACCCTGAAGTGTGTTTGGAAAAAAAAAAAAAATCACAAAACAATAAAGCAACCGTTCTACAGGAGCCTTCCCTCAGTGAATTTCACTAGGAACAAAAGAAACTACATCAGCCAATAGGCTAAATTTTAACCCTGTCCAATAAGAAAGAGAAACAACAGAGCCCGGTTTCCCCCTTCGAGTTAACAGCGTCCGTCAGCGAGCGTGGTGGCCGCTCCGTCGGTTTGATCTGAACCCCAGTGCTGCTGCTGTTTGAGGGTGAGAAAGTTGTGTGGGGGGTGGGGGGCGCGGAGGAGGAAAAAAAAAAAAATACACTCCCACCAAGGATTTCTGTTTTGTTTTGGTTCCTTCCTCAGTCCAAGAACTTGACGAGAAATTGGTAAGTTGAACGATGAGGTAGTGCCGGGTTCAAGCGTTTTCACTGCTCCTCTTCGGATGACTCCTGCGAAACGTTCACTTCCTCTTCGTCCTTCTGCTGTAAGAGAAGGGAGGAGTGAGGCAGCACCCGGCCAGCCTGGCTCCAGGTCAGCATAGGAGCATACGCCATGGCGAGTGCTGCACCATTAAAGACACAGCCCTCGTTAGACCTGCCCCTTGACAACTCTGTATGTTTAAAACATTCACACTCAGCGGTCTTTGAGTGGAGCCCTAACCAGATTAAACTTCAAATCAAGCTCCCAAGTACCTCCAGGCCCAGCCAGGCACTTGGAACTGGCTCCGCTCCAAGGCATCAATCCGAGCTAGGATGCCAGGATTCTAGTCCCAGCACTGCCATGGTGACTTTGGGGAAGTCACTCCGTCTCTTCGCCCAGGTTTCCATACCTGGGAAATGGGGATAAGGGCACTTGCCCGTCTTGGAGAGCTCCAGATTAAAAAGTGAGTGAGAGACAGAGTCACGTAACCAAGGTAGTCAGCATAATTGGCGATGGTTGGAACTGAACATGGAAGAATCCTGACGCTCAGTGCCCTGCTCTTAGCGTTGGACTATAGCACCTCTGCCAAGGAGACACCCCAACTTCTGTGCCTCCAACGGGCCCCTGTAATGGATTCTGGTTACCGTCCTCAGGGAGAAGCACCTGCGCTGGCTGGTGTTGGCAGGGCCAGTCTCAGGTACTAATGTGGTGGTGGGCGCCCTGGTCCTGAGTAGGTCTTTAGCCTCGGCCATAGCAGAAATACTCAACACTAGTAACTTCCATGGACGTGAACAGCCCAACAAAAAACATATCCAGCGGCTAGATGTAATGCTTCCCAGAGGCCACAAGAGGGGACCGCAGCAGCAGCTGGAATCTCAACATGCCTGTTAAGACCAACCCTACTCTTCCTCCCCTTTCGCAATCGACCTCTGTTCGCCCACTCAGAGAGCAGCACCCTCCCTTGCTCACCCCACCTCCCAAACCTGCAAAGCAGGGAGCACGCGTCAGCACCGCTGGCAGGAACCCCTGGGCCGAGTGCCCCAGCGATGGCATGAAACGGAGCCGGGGAGCTAAGGCATTCCTTGAAATGCACTCTTCCGCCTGGCTCTCTTTAAAGAGACACGCACGCTTGCAAACCAGTCTGAGTCACCCTCACAGTCAGCCCTGAGTCAGCAACCTCCACTTCCGCGCGTTTCATTCATAAAAAAAAAAAAACAACAAACCCTTGAAGCCGGCATGGAAAGCAGCTGCCAATTCCATACAAAGTTTTCCAGTGACACAGGCCTTCTCACTTAGCGAAGGAAGGAAGGGAGTGATGGGCCCTGGTTAACCCTTCTCCGCTCCTGGGAAGCGGATTGTGGTTAACTAGCATGCCAGGGCAACCCAAAATAGAAAAAGGGGTTTGGCAGCCCCACCTGGAGAGTGAGGAAGCCGGCTAGAAAATCCTGCAGCTGTGCGAAGCCAAGGCCCTGCTCGCAGGCCGAGTTGTTTTCAGTTTAGACATTGCTTTTGCTTGGAGAATTTCAGGTGTAGAGGTAACAGCTCCCCAGGGGAGCCTGCAAAGGAATTTGCAGATTTCAAAGCCAAAGACACTGTAAAAATAATTGGAGGCGAGCTTGGTGGATCACTTGACAATTACCTGTTCTGTTCCTTCCCACTGAAGCACCTGGCATGGAAAACAGGATCCTGGACTAGACGGACCTTTGGTCTGACCCAGTGTGGCCATTCTTATGTTTGTTCTAGAACACTAGTGAGCGAGGGATTATGCAAGTTTCAACGAAGCAGCTTTGGGCTAGTCCCCTGCAGTGCCAGACCAGCTCCCCGCTGCTGTTGCCATGGCAAAGCACCCCAATTCCCTCCCTCCACCACACAGGAATGCTGGGGACACTTGTGTCATCTGCATTGTGCAGGAGGTCAAACTAGATCATAACAGTCCCTTGTGGCTTTATGAATGCACCTCAATCTAGATCTGAAGCCCACCCCTTGCCATTCCCATCTCAGGCCTCATTTAGCTAGGGATGATTCCAGAATTTGGCAAGTCAGGCATTTTCCTACCAGACAGGCCTAGAACAAGTATTCCCCTCTTATTATCCAAGCTGGGATTTGAACCTACGTCTTGAAGAGCGAGCGGCCAAGTGCACTGTGCACCATGTACGTTGTTATCCCTGGTCTTGAGTTTCCAGACAAACTCCCTTCAAAGCTGCATTTAGGAGCCCCCTCCAAATCTGGTGGCAAGCGGCAGCATCTTGCAGCACTGGTGCAGGATATTGGAAACCAACTATCCAGGCTCCCGCCCCTTCTCTGGATGTGGAGTCAGTACAGCCAACCAGCAGCAGGTGAGCATGACACATTTAGCCAGGCTGTTTCTGCCAAGGGCTGAGGTGGGGGGCGGGGGGGGGGGGTCCTGCTATGCAATGTGACCCTGACAGTGGCGTAATGCTTAGCTTGAATGGAGTTACACCAGGGAGAAAGTTATGGGGTTTTCAAAGAGAGGTGGTGGCTGGAGACAGCAAAGACTGAAATCCTCAGGGGGCTGGAGGGATGCAGAGGAGCCCGTGGAGCAGTTAGGGGAAGGTGGGAGGAATTCAAGTACTGTTTACAGGGTGCCCCAAATCGCCAGGCTATTCAAGCTGGCTGTAGAAGGGGACCCAGCGGAAGAGGCATGCAGCGCTGCCTTAGCCTGGAGAGAAGAAAGAAAACCACGGCTCTGCAGAGCTTGCCGAGCCAGCAGAGTGCTCCCTAGGGCAGCAGATAGCAGCTTACAGCAGGGGAAGGGTGGGGCTGCTGCAGTAGCTTATCGCTCCTGGGGTGGGGCGGGGTGCTGCTGGGGGAAGCTCAGACTGCCAGGCACTGTGGGAGGGTCTGTTACAGCCAGAGATCCTCAGTGGCTGGGAAAGGGAAGAAAGAGGAGCAACATATGGGGGCAGAGGGAATTTGCTGCACACTCACTCTGCAGGAATGCCACCCTGGTAACACACCACAAAGCCTTGGGCAGGCCTGTGCCAGCTAGCTGAAGAGAACAAGCCACTTCCTGTTAGTCACTCCAGGGAGCAGGGAAAGAACACTGAGCTAATTATAGCCATTTAGAGTGGTCATGGACCACAGAGAGGTGGATTATTACCTACCATATTACAGTTTACCCCCCAGGAACCCTCTGGCAGTGAGACACCCGTCCCCTCGCTGTACCCCTCCGGGCGTCATCCGGCACCAGGATGTGACTGTGTCCCCTCGACCACAGTACACTGCATCACACCCCTAAGGTGTACCACAGTGCTGCTTCCAAGGACATCTGGCACCGATGCAGGACTGCGACCCTTCTGCTAATTCTATGCTGCTGCCCTAGGAACTTGCATCCCCCCTGCTATATTACAGCACAGGTCCCGAGGACCTTCCAGTACCAAGATACAACCTCATGCCCTCTGCTCGGTTAGAGCATGGCCTGTGTTGCTAATGTTCAGCCCAGAGACGCAGCTCCTTGCACCCCAGCCCCTTCCACGCTCAGTTGTGCTGCTGTGGTTGCAAAGTAGTTGAACGAGCATGGGACCACGTTGAACTGCATGATTCCCATGGAAATTCACAATGACAGAAGAGACAGCTCTCAGACCCAGCTTTTGGTGCAAAAGGAGATTTCCATCAGCAGTATAGGGGCTATGGCATGGGGCGCAGTAGTTGGCGAGCACAGATACCCATGCAGGCTAGCCAGTGTCAGTACATGCATTAGCCCACCACCAACTGGAAAGCTCCCAAGAACATAGACCAGCTCTTATTACAGTGCAGAAGTGAAGCCATCCATCTGCAGTGTGGAATACCCGGACTGCCATCACCGTGATTCCTCCAGGACACAAGAAGCTCAGATGAGTTTCATGCTACTCCTCTTGATCCCACCCCTCACCACCGAGACTGGCTTCCTCCCTGCAAGAAGCAGGCCTCTTTCCCCACCTTGTATCTGTGCAAGGGCCTGATCCTGTGGGGCTCTGCATGCTCTCAATTCACTGGGAGCAGAGGGGGGCTCCGCACCTGGCAGAATCGGGCCCCAGAGGAGAACGATTAGGAAAGGAAGGTTCCACTTACCGATTTTTTGGGCCGGCCTCGAGGTTTCCTCCCAGGTGTTACTGCAGCTTTCTAAACACAGAGAGAACTTTTAAATCCACAGAGGGGACCGAAGAAACACACGCTCGCCTCCTTCCCTGGACATCTTTGATTTCTATTGTCTTCTAGCTCAGATGTCACGACAACCGTTCCTCTTCCCCCCTTGTCACCTGTCAAACTCATCACATGAGGGGCAGTTCCCAGCCTGCCCTTGGGCTGCTGGACACAAAGATGGCCCCATGGGGCTAGATCCTTTCCCCCCCCCCCATCAGAGTTATTTTCCTGCATGCGATGGCCAGGCCCCAGCCCCATGACTCAGAGAAATTTGCAGGATATGAGTCGCGTGTTTTCAAAACAGCTTTAAAACACAAACACACACACATACCACATTCCCTGAACCTTCTGTCGATCTCTCCCCCATCTCTTCCCCCACGGATAAGCATAGTGATGTCTCATACTCTGTCATTTATACATTCTGTCCTCAAAGACTTCCTGGGGAGGCGGGTGGGGGCCTGAAGCTGGTAACCTCATCCCCCTCACTAACACACACACGCGACCCCAGGAGAACGAGCACGCTGCTGCTGGGTCACTGCTGCCACAGATTCCTCCCTACGCATCACCCTAGCTATAAGACTTGATCCTTCTATGAGGCAAGGATCTCAAAGCACTCCTCCCGCCAGTCCTGTGTGATGGGTATCCTTATTCCCATCTTACAGTTGGGCAAACTGAGGCACAGGAGAAAGTGACTTGTCCAAGGTCCCCCACAGCAGGAATAGAACCCAGGCATCCCAACTCTCGCCTCCCCCTTCCAATTTAACCTTCCCATTTACTGGGGGAAAATATCCCTCTGGAACTGCTCCCCTCTTAAACTCCTTCCCTGTTGGGGCTGAGATCCAGGGGGCGCGGGCACAGCAATGGCCGGAGCAAGCACATGACTGGAAACGGCTGCGGAGTCTGGATCTGGAGGAATGTGCTCAGAAATGAGCCTCCTTCTATCCTCTGCCCCACACAATTCCTTTGGGGCCCGTCCACCGTTTGCAGCTGGCTAGAATAATGGTGGGATGCTCAAGGCTGCCGTTAAACAGAAGATGGGGTGTGAACCCTCCCCTCGTCCATCTGATCGCAGCCCAGAGTCTATGGTAAGACATTTCCCTGCTCCACCCCCACTTTCCTCCCTGGAGAAAGGCCTGGGGCCCCATGCAGCAGGGAGACCTCCTTTCCCTGCCCAGCCTCGGGCACGCAAACCCCAGCTGCCTCGATGCTGCACACGAAGCCAATGCTCATGCCAACACCGACAAACAAATGTCACCAGCTGTCCCAGTTGGATGCAACCGGATTCGTGTGACGGGGAAGGCCACCTAGGACTCTCCAGAGGGGCAGGAGGTTCCTCCCTGCAAAACTCTGGGTGCCCATCTGTCTGGTCCAAACCCTGTCTGTCTGCACAGCTGGGGTAGAAATTTCATCACTGAGCCCACTGCATGCATGTGTGCGTGTGGGAAGTTCTGTTACCTCCTGCTTCCCAGAACAGAAATCCTGTGGATGCTACACTTTGGCCCCCAAGAAATCCAAGGGAGAGGGACATCTTGTGACCAGACACCCTCAGGCTCCCAGTGCCCAAATGCCAAGAAGTCGCTTCAATCTTAAATGGCCATTAAGAAGCAGTGGATGGGGAAGGTCATGTGGTTTCCCCTGCCTCCACCCCCATACCTACCCTGCCTTTAGAAGTGGCCTTGTTTTTGCTCCCCTTTGGTCTGCCACGTGGTCTCTTGGGGGTTGGTGCCTCGCTGGGTTCCTGCTGGAGACAAAGGACAGGACTTGTCAGCAGACACCCAGATCTGCAGTGATCAGCGCCGAGGGGCAGGGCTGGGGCAAGCATAGTCTGTTCACAGCCCACTTGCCCATCCAAGTGGGATCCCACTGCACCTAAGAGCAGGAAGGAATCCCAGCAAAACAAAATAAACGGGAGTCCCGGCATTAGAGGAGCATGTATGCCACTGGGCCTCTGTTATAGAAATGCCCACAGCACGGCACTGCACCCACCCCCTCAATCTTAATACACAGATGCCAACCAAAACACCTGGCTAGTGTTTGCACTGCAGCAGAGGCAGATCAAGGGGGAACAATGCATGCTGGGACCTGTAGTTTCCAAGGGCCGTGGGAATTCAAAGTGAAGAGATGGCCACAGTGGGCCTGCACTTCGACTTGCTCTGCTTTCAGGTGACACACTCTGCTGTGGACAGAACGCACCTGTCACGCTGCGCACAGGAGGGACGTGGGACAGAGCAGACGGGGGCTACCTGGACTTCGATGGAACAGGCCATTGGTGAGGGGGGGAGGAAAGGCATGAACCTGCCGAGAAGAGGCTGCTTTTCCTCCCAGATTTGGAGACGTAAGAGAGAACGCCATGGGGCTGATTTCTGGAGCGGGTGCTGGGATATCTCCCTTGAAAAATTAAAACTGTTAACCCCAGAGCCCATCGCCCAAGAAAGAGCACCCTGAAATTTTAACACCTGGGAGACTCATATGAAAAACAATCTAATGCACAGTTCACAATTCTGGTGTCACCGCTACAGTTTCTAATACCCAGGCACTTTCCGTTTATAGCTGCAGCTATTAGCGAACCAGTAATCCAACACCCGCAGCCCTGCCCCCACCTCCACCGAGTGACTGCCTCCCCCCACCAATCCGAGCCCTGCGAGGGAGATATTCCACCAACCGGAAGAGGAAGGAGCTGGGATCAGCTGGCTCAGGGCAGTTAAAAGACTGATACCAAGGGCCAGTTGCTGATCTTGGTTAGGCTGGTGTCAATGTGGAGAAACTGCAATGGCAGACAGCAGAGTTAAAAACTCTGGGCTTCCAAATGAGATGTACTCACAATTTCCTGTGCTTCCCTGGGTTTATGGTTAAGGTAATACTGCAACAACAAAGGGATCAGAGGAATGACACTCTCCAGGGGTTAGAACAGTAAATGGGAATTGGGACACCTGGATTCCCTTCCTAGCTTTGCCACTGACTTTCCGTATGCCCTTTGGTTGCCCCAATAACATGCCTGCTTAGCAAAATGCTTCCGGAGCCTCATCTGCACAAGCCACTAGACCATCCTCAGCTGAGCCCAACTGGTCCTAAAGTTTGAGGGGATTATTGGTGGCTAGTTACCTCCTGCAGTTCCTGGTGACAGGCAGGGGAATTCTCCCTTCCCTGCAGGTTTAGCCAGTCACGTTTCAGGTTCTGCCATAGGAGTTATAACTAGTTGGCTAACTAATCATGTTGGCTGCATGGCAGAGAGCAGAGAAATCAAAGAGTTCGTGCCAGGGCCTTACATGAGAGAAACTTACACAAACAAAATTCCCACTGGCTCAGCAGGACTGATTAGTTAATCAGCATTAGTTAAACCTGCTGAAAAAGCAGGTTTCATTAACTACCATGATCATAAAACTTGGTTCAGCTGCAGAAGTCTTGTCTATAGTATGACTCCCCTCAGTTCAGCTAGGTGGGTTTTTTTTTTTTTGGTAAGTTTCCCTACTGTAGCTAAAGCCTCTAAGGTCATCTTGTTGCCATAGTCTTTACTTAGCTGGAGTCTCCTGAGGACCTTTGGGCACAGCAAGGAGAGGAACATTATGCTTTTGTAACTCCAAGGGACTCAAAAACCGTACACCTACAGAAATGCAGCCGCCACCACTGGGGCAGAGGAGAGCAGCTGAGAGGGAGGAAATTTTGGCAGAGAACATATCCTGCCAAACTTTACTCCAGGGGGTCTCTGCTGTCCACATGTAGCAAAGAGAATCAGGGGTTATAAGTCTGTATCCAGGAGACAAGTTATGCATGTGTTCAATTCCATGGTGGTGAGCCCAATGTATAGAAATGGGATGTATAACATGATTCCCAATGCCAGTAAGTACCTTCCCTGGAGCCCCGTTTGTTTTGTTGTGTTCATCCCTAGGGTAAATGTTACTTTTCACTGAAAGTTCCTGCTGCCTTTTCGCCTTGCCTTGCCTCTTAAGTCCTTCTGGAGAGGGCCATTTGGCCCCAGCTTGGAAGCCAGAATTTAATCTTACCCAGCAATAGAAGCTATTTCTTTGCCCCATGCTAGATCTTGGGATGAAATCTCGATAAGTATCGATTCAACCCTCTCTGATGTTGAGAATAGCCTCATTTTGTGGCTCACAAATTAAGAAACTTGCCCAAGGCTGCCACACGTTGTAAGCAGTGGCGGAGTTGAGGAGAGAACCCAGGAGCCCTGACTCCCAGTCCTTGGCTGTAACCACCAGAGCATGCTAGATGGGTGATGCCTCCCAGGTGGCAAGTCAGTCATGGAGATGCCTCATTTTTTCCTTTCTTCCCCACAGACCTCCCGTCTGCACGCCTTGTAGAGCCCCTCTCTAAGAGCATGGAAGAAAGCAATTCTTCATACCTGAGGCTTCTTCCTGGGTCGTCCCCGCCCTCTCTTCTCAGACACGTCCTCCTCCTGTTTGGAAGCCAAGGGCTGGCTGGATTTTGCACTAGATTCACTCATCGTCTTTCTTCCAGAGGACAAAAGAAAAGAAGAAGAAAGGGTAAGTACAGAACACGTGTCTAGATGACCCCTGTTCTATAGGCCACAATCACCCCCATGATACTGATGGGGAAACAGGGGCACAAAGAAGGGAAGGGTCATGTGCATGGTTGATTTGGTTGGTGTTGGTCCTGCTTTGAGCAGGGGACTGGACTAGATGATCTCCTGAAGTCTCTTTCAACCCTAATAGTCTATGATGCTATGTTTCAGAGTAGCAGCCGTGTTAGTCTGTATTCGCAAAAAGAAAAGGAGTACTTGTGGCACCTTAGAGACTAACCAATTTATCTGAGCAGAAGTGAGCTGTAGCTCACGAAAACTTATGCTCAAATAAACTGGTTAGTCTCTAAGGTGCCACAAGTACTCCTTTTCTTTTTATGATGCTATGGTGTCCAAGGAAAAGCCACCCAGGTCCTGGCAGTCAGAATTACAAACTGGGGGTCACTGGTCAGTCCCATGGCATCTGCCATGTCCCATCAGAATCTTGCACTCCCCCGCCCCCTGCACCAGTTCTCACTCTTCTTTCCCCACAATGACCTGTGTTGGATCTGTCAGCAATAAGTTTATTGGGGAGCAGCAAAGCAAGGAATCTTGGTGGTTCCTTCAGAACATGAAGGTTTTTGTGCCTCGCCCTTTGCGCACCTCTCTGCAAGTACCCAAAATCAGAGGCCCCTTTTGAAAGTCTGGGCCCCCTCTGTTGCAAGTAGTTGTCCACACACCCCAGGGTGGGGTGGAATGGCAGGGGTGTCAGGAGTGCTCCGTGAAGGAGGGAGTGAATCATATACAGTCTCCTCCTGCTATGCCTAGTGCTAACCAGCAACCCTTTGTTGCATGCACCCTCTAGTTATTTACACAGGTAGAGGAGTGTAAATGCACACTCGGACAGAACTACGTGGAAAAGCCTCAAGAGCAAGATGCATGAAAGCTATGGAATAGTCTCCCCATGGAAAGTGGTGGGAACCCCATTGCTTAGGGCACAGAGTACCACACCAGGGAATAATCCTGCCTTGATGGGGAGATGGTCTAGGTAGGACCTCAAAGGACTTTTCCAGCTACCAATTCTATCTTTCAGGCTGATCCTCTTCTGATAGGGTTTTTAACCCATGCTCTGTGCAGTGCTTCCCCTTCTTGTCTTGGGAACACTTCCCTAAGGTTGCTGGAGAAGATATTCCAGTTGGCATTTATGCTTCTGTTTATATTGCTGAACTCAGGACCCCCCTGTCCTAGGTGTTGTACATATGAAATAGTAAGAGAAAGTCCCTGCCCTGAATTGCTTACAGCTTAAGACAAGACAGAGAAAAGACGGATTATTTATCCCTGCTCTGCAGATGGGCAATTGAGGTATAGAGAAAGGAAGAAACTTGCCCTGGGTTGCGCATGAGTAGTCATGGTTCAAATCTTATAAATCCCAGCCCAGTGCATTAGTTATAAGACCCGCCTTTAACGCCGCTGTATCTCATGCTGATCCCAACAATACCCCACCCCAAATGTGGGCAGGATCCACACCTTGGCCTAGTTAGAGTGCCTGGCTCTTCTGATGCTATTCCACAGCTCTGTACTGTCCCTCTCAAAGTCACAAGCAGATCTTAAGGCATACAGAGCAAAATGCATCCTGCACTAGCCGTGCTCACATCCTGCCAGGCTGAGAAATGGATGGAAAGGGGGAGTACGTTCCAACCTGACACAGATTCATAGATACTAAGGTCAGAAGGGACCATTATGATCATCTAGTCTGACCTCCTGCACAATGCAGACCACAGAATTTCACCCACCCACCCCTGTGAAAAACCTCTCACCTATGTCTGAGCTATTGAAGTCCTCAAATCATGGTTTAAAAACTTCAAGGAGCAGAGAATCCTCCAGCAAGTGACCTGTGCCCCATGCTACAGAGGAAGGCGAAAAACCTCCAGGGCCTCTTCCAATCTGCCCTGGAGGAAAATTCCTTCCCGACCCCAAATATGGCAATCAGCTAAACCCTGAGCATATGGGCAAGATTCACCAGCCAGATACTACAGAAAATTCTTTCCTGGGTAACTCAGATCCCACCCCATCTAATATCCCATCACAGGCCATTGGGCCTATTTACCATGAATATTTAATTACCAAAACCATGTTATCCCATCATACCATCTCCTCCATAAACTTATCAAGTTTAATCTTAAAGCCAGATAGATCTTTTGCCCCCACTGCTTCCCTTGGAAGGCTATTCCAAAACTTCATTCCTCTGATGGTTAGAAAACTTCGTCTAATTTCAAGTCTCAACTTCCCGGTGGCCAGTTTATATCCATTTGTTCTTGTGTCCACACTGGTACTGAGCTTAAATAATTCCTCTCCCTCTCTGAGGAACAGCCGTGTTAGTCTGTATTCGCAAAAAGAAAAGGAGTACTTGTGGCACCTTAGAGACTAACCAATTTATTTGAGCATGAGCTTTCGTGAGCCACAGCTCACTTCATCAGTGATTCATCTGATGAAGATTCATTCATCTGATGAAGTGAGCTGTGGCTCACGAAAGCTCATGCTCAAATAAATTGGTTAGTCTCTAAGGTGCCACAAGTACTCCTTTTCTCCCTCTCTGGTATTTATCCCTCGGATATATTTATAGAGAGCAATCATATCTCCCCTCAACCTTCTTTTAGTTAAGGAGCTTGGCTTGTTTAGCCTGAGTCTCCATTCATAAGACAGGTTTTCCATTCCTCGTATCATCCTAGTAGCCCTTCTCTGTACCTGTTCCAGTTTGAATTTATCCTTCTTAAACATGGGAGACCAGAACTGCACACAGTATTCCAGGTGAGGTCTCACCAGTGCCTTGTATAACGGTACTAAAACCTCCTTATCCCTACTGGAAATACCTCTCCTGATGCATTCCCAAGACTGCATTAGCTTTTTTCACAGCCATATCACATTGGCGGCTCACAGTCATCCTGTGATCAACCAATACTCCAAGGCCCTTCTCCTCCTCTGTTACTTCTAATTGATGCGTCCCCAGCTTATAACTAAAATTCTTGTCATTAATCCCTAAATGCATGCATGACCTTACACTTCTCACTATTAAATTTCATCCTATTACTATTACTCCAGTTTACAAGGTCATCCAGATCCTCCTGTATGATATCCCTGTCCTTCTCTAAATTGGCAATACCTCCCAGCTTTGTATCATTTGCAAACTTTATTAGCACACTCCCACTTTTTGTGCTGAGGTCAGTAATAAAAAGATTAAATAAGACTGGTCCCAAAACTGATCCTTGAGGAACTCCGCTGGTAACTTCCCTCCAGCCTGACAGTTCACCTTTCAGTAGGACCCGTTGTAGTCTCCCCTTTAACCAATTCCTTATTCACCTTTCAATTTTCATATTGATCCCCATCTTTTCCAGTTTAACTAATAATTCCCCATGTGGCACGGTATCAAACGCCTTACTGAAATCTAAGTAAATTAGATCCACTGAGTTTCCTTTGTCTAAAAAATCTGTTACTTTCTCGAAGAAGAAGATCAGGTTGGTTTGGCATGATCTACCTTTTGTAATACCATGTTGTATTTGTCCCATTTACCACTGACCTCAATGTCCTTAACTACCTTCTCCTTCAAAACTTTTCCCAAGACCTTGCATACTACAGATGTCAAACTAACAGGCCTATGGTCACCCAGATCACTTTTTTTCCCTTTCTTAAAAATAGGAACTATGTTAGCAATTCTCCAGTCATATGGTACAAACCCTGAGTTTACAGATTCATTATAAATTATTGCTAATGGGCTTGCAATTTCATGTGCCAATTCCTTTAATATTCTTGGATGAAGATTATCTGGGCCCCCTGATTTAGTCCCATTAAGCTGTTTGAGTTTCGCTTCTACCTCAGATATGGTAATATCTGCCTCCATAGCCTCATTCCCATTTGTCATGCTACCATTATCTCTAAGATCCTCTTTAGCCTTATTAAAGACTGAGGCAAAATATTTATTTAGATATTGGGCCATGCCTAGATTATGGTGCTAGGTGCTGTACGGAGACCGTCCCTGCCCCCAAAATATTTAGTCTGAATTAATTCCCTGCAGCATTGGAGCCAAACTGTATCCTCTGTGGAAGAGCCAGGGGTGGAGGGTGGGAGGGAGAAGTGGTGCAAAGGTCACCTTGGGGCCACTGTTAAAGCCAGTCAGAAGGAAGTGCCCTGGGCAGCCCCAGCTGGCTCCCCTGCTTAGGCTTAGGCTCTTCGCCTCCAGCTGCTGCTCCCAGCACTGGGGGTGGAGCTGGGGTTCCCTTGCACCCTGCCCTCCACAGCCGCTGCTATCCCTTCCCCGAGCCGTGCAGTGCCCTGCACACTTACTGCACGCACCAGGGACTCCCTGCAACTCCAAATTCTCTGTGTGCCCCCAACCACGCTCAACAAAAGAAGTCCATTTTTCTAGCAGTTAAGCCACTAGTCACCAGTGCTCAGAATAATGTCTAACACTTCCCTCCCTCCAAGTCAGCAGCGACTAGAATGGGTCCAATTCCAAAAGGATCATCAGCAGTCAGGAAACAAAACCCACCCCCAGCAAAATGCCTTTGAGCTCACTAAAACAAGTGACACCAGCATCTAAATTAGTTTGTCTAAATAAATCTGTGGCAGAGCAGTTGGCAAACGCATCCCCAACTGATCACAAGGGAAGCCTTAACATAGTCTACACTAGACCATCTAGAGTTAATGGATTCCCATCCAACTCGAGGTAGCTAACACTTTGGTAAAGGTTAATCCGGATACTTTAGCATAGTAACAAAGTTTCAAGGACCCTTCTCCCATCTATAAAAAAAGAGGGTGTCTGCAACCCCCTGAAACCTGTTCACAACCCCCCAGTGGAGAACCCATGTCCTAGGAAAACAGGTGCTTAATGATATTGGTTGTCAGCAACTGGATCCCATTCAACTGACTTTGCAAGTTGCGTTCAGAGAGGACAAAGCTCTTTCCAACACCGTTGCCTGCCTACGTCAAGCAATGGTCAGTCCCATCTACACTCCCAGCTGTAGCAACCGAACAGGGTCCCCATTGCAGACAACTGCCCCCTGCAACGGGTGGTTTGCTCAAATTCCACACCAACAGTTATTGTCCTCGGTGATGGGCATGTAGCCGTCCTCGGCAGGGCTTCGCTGGGAAGTTCAGATTTCTAAACAAGTTGCATAGTGGGATGAAAGCCCAAGGAAACCCCACACACGCATCCTGAATGCACAGACCTTCTAGGTTTTTAAAACAGTACATATGGGCTCATGTTCAGCTGTGGAAGTGACTCACAAGTAAGTAAACCTCAGAAGCCACAGCCTCATGTAAACACCCCTATGTATTACTCACTACAAGGATTCTCTCCCTCAGAAATATGGTCCCAATGTTTTTGGGTTGGGTTTGTTTTTAAGTAAAATTCTTGGCTACTTGGGTATCCAGTTAAGAAGTCAGGACGCTTGTCAGATGTGATACATCCTCCGAGCACCCCCTTCCATCTCTGACAACGTGGGCATGCAGGCATGGGGAGCGCTGGACCCACAACATATGCAGACTCTTCAGGGACCTGCATGGGGCAGGGCTCAGCCCTGTGGCAAACAGCCTACAGTGCTAACTCAGGGTTCCTGGTCCCCATTATGACCCCGTAGCGAGGTTTTTGGTGGAGCTGTGTTGCCATGGAGGGAAAGAGAGCCAAGAAGTAGCTTAGAGACACAAACCTCTCAGTAGATGGCCCTCGCCTCCAATGGACTCCTTCAAGAGCTGCACGAACCCATGAGGAAGAGATTTGCAGGTCCTCTAGGCTGAGCCCCCGGCCAGTTTTTGCAGGGGCCCTAACAGGCAACCTCACTGCAGGATTAGGCTGCACTGGGAAATGGCCCTATACCTGTGTTGGGATGGGATAGGTCTCCTCCCTGTCTAAGACAGAGTCTACGCTACAGCCATGCCACTGTAGTGACGTAGCATAGACGTGTCCTGTGTCGACGGAAGACTTTTTCCCGTCCGCATAGTTCATCCACCTCCCCAAAAGGCAGTAGCTAGGTTGAGGAACGAATCCTTCCGTCTACGTCCGCACCCGCAACAGGGATTAGGTTAACCTAACTACATACAGTGTTCTGAGCACACAGGTTTTCACAGCCCTGAGTGAAATAGGTCGACCTAAGTTTTTAGGTGCAGACCAGGCCTTAAGCTTATGAAGAGAAGACTTCAGTGGTGTGGGAGGATCTAGTCAGGTCACATGGTTGTCTCTCTGCTCTCTGGCCTAAACCTCAGCAGCCAGGGGAGCAGGAAGTTAAAACATAGCAGAGAGACACAACTGGCTGGCATCTGAGGAAGGGACATGGCATTTATAAGACTAAAGGTCCATCTAGCCCCATATCCTGTCTTCCGACAGTAGCCAATGCCCGGTGCCCCAGAGGGAATGAACAGAACAGGTAATCATCAGGTGATTGCCCCTGTTGCCCACTCTCAGCCTCTGGCAAACAGAGGCTAAGGACACTGTGCCCTGCCCATTCTGGCTAATAGCCTTGATGGCCTTTTCCTCCATGAACTTATCTAGTTCTTTTTTGAACCCTATTATAATCTTGTCCTTCACAACATCCTCTGGCAAGGAGTTCCACAGGTTGACTGTGCATTGTATGAAAAGATACTTCCTTTTGTTTTAAACCTGCTGCCTATTAATTTCATTGGGTGGCCCCTAGTTCTTGTTTCGTGTTATGAAAAGGAGTAAATAACACTTCCTTATTTACTTTCTCTGCACCAGTCATGATTTTATAGCTCTCTATCATATCCCTCCTTAGTCGTCTCTTTTCCAAGCTGACAAGTCCAGTTTTATTAATCTCTCCTCATTTGGAAGCTGTTCCATATCCTTAATCTTTGCTTCTCTCCCCAATCTCCACACCTGGGACTGATTTCACAGCTCCTTTGCACCAGACAGGAGCCCTGCCAATCCAAGCCCTAGTCACCACCTCGCAACTGAACAACAAAAGAAAAGCAATACGCACAGGAAACAGTCTCTTCACGCCCAAGAAGTCCTCTCAAAGCAGTCTCACAGGGACACCACCCAGAAGGCAGAGCAGGGCAGTCCCAACAGCAAGGGGATAAAATAAATAAAAACCGGTTTTATTGATGAGCCCAGGAGGGACTCAGGACAAAAGGCGCATGCAATTCCCTATTAACTTAACTAACATTCCAAGGCTCTGCTTTGAAGACCCCCGCTCTATTGGAGCGGCCATCCTTTACAACAGGGGTTCTCAAACTTTTGTAGTGCTGACCCCTTTCACACAGGTTTCAGAGTAGCAGCCGTGTTAGTCTGTATTTGCAAAAAGAAAAGGAGTACTTGTGGCACCATAGAGACTAGCCAATTTATTTGAGCATAAGCTTTCGAGAGGTACCGCTCACTTCACACAGCAAGCCTCTGAGTGCGACCCCCCCTTATAAATTAAAAACACTTTTTAAAAATATTTAACACTATTATAAAATGCTGGAGGTGAAGCGGGGTTTGGGGAGGAGGCTGACCGCTCATGACCCCCAGTTTGAGAACCCCTGCTTTAAAATAAACATGATAAAGGCGGGCAATGAAGGGGGACAGGAAGAGACAAGACCATAAGCCCTTTGAAGATCTCTGTCCTAGAGGTTATAATCAAAACCACCCTCAGCAAGAATGGCTCGATTTCAGGAGTATGGTGTAGACCCCTCCTCGAGAGGAAGGAGGGGGAGTGGAAAGAAACCTTGTGAGGTTTACAGTGGGGAAAGCCCCCATCCCATCACTACACCTAAATGGGACTGAAGGAAAGATCAACAGATCTCTTCGTCTCTGGACCTATAATGAAACCAAGCCCCCCAGCTGGAAGGGAAGTCTGGGAGCCAGGTAGAGCCCACAGCTGCTGGAACTGGGGGTGTTGCTGCTGCACCCTGTGGCCTGATAGCTCAGTGGTTTGAGCATTGGCCTGTTAAACTCAGGGTTGTGAGTTCAATCCTTGAGGGGGCCATTTAGGGATCTGAGGCAAAAACTGGGGATTGGTCCTGCTCTGAGCAGGGGGTTGGCCTAGATGACCTCCTGAGGTCCCTTCCAACCCTGATAGTCTATGATCCTATGAAGTGGATTCTATCAGACAGGGTTTACAGCCTGGTTCAATAGCTCTCAGCACCCCAACTATACAAATTGTTCCTGCAGCCCTGGTAGAGACCCCCCCCCCCCGTAACAAAAGCGCCTCTAGGGAGAGAGACACACTTTAGAGAGCAGGCAGGGAGAAGTTATTTCCCACCGAACAAGCCACCCCCCCGCCCCCGCCAGATGGGGGAATCAAAGAGCCCCAGCCCCGCAGAAATAAAAAGTACCCCCTTGCCCTATGATCCACCCACCGCAGCATGTTGGGAACACTGCACCCCCAGACCACAAGCAGGCAAGCGAGACCCCTCTCCCTAACGAGCACCCCAGAGCCCAAGGAAAGCGCCCACCGCCCGCCCCCCGGCACCCCCAAAACACAGCAGTGGGTTACCACAGGCTCTTCTTGGTTGGCGAGGGGGAGCCATGGCTCTGGGAATCGGCCCCTTTAAAGGGCCAGGAGGAGGAGGAGGAGGGGTTTCTTGCGAGCCCAATGCGCTACCTGCTCTCTGCAAAATAAATGGGGAAAGAACGAACTCCCCCCCCGCTCCGCCTGGCTATTGGCAGAAATGCCGTGCAAAAAAAATACCAAGCCGTGGAGGAAAGTGCTGTCGCGCGATTTGAAAATGAAACCGGCTCGGAGTGTGCGTATTTGCAAAGCTCGCCAGGGCCGGGGCAGGAGCAGATCACCCGAGCCCGGCAGGAGCGAGCTCCGCCAGCAACCCGGAGGCGACTGCGAGCTCCCTGCCAGGGCACCCCCCAGTCGCGGCTGCTGTTTCTCCTCCTCCTCCTCCCCAGCGCTCAGCTGCTGTCTCCGGCGGGGCTTTTCCATCCCTCCGCTCGGAGACCTGCTGAAGAAAGAGCCGTCCCCTCCCCCTCCCCAATCAGGTGCTTTAATGATAATAATAAAAAATAAAGAAGGGGGGGGGAGGTAGCATTGCAGATTCTGCCCACCCCAAACCCAGGAAAAGCCCTCCCCACTCCCATTCTTGCAATGCATGATGAGAATAAAAGCAAAGGGCATATTTATTCCGCATGCCTTGTTGGCTTCTCTCTGCAAATTCTAAAAACCAGGCTTCATTATTATTATTTGCAATTTGCAAATGATTTTTTGGCCCTCCCCCCCAACCGTGCCCATTCGACTACAAAATAATCAACAAAATAAACAAAACACCAACTTACTAACACCCCCCACCACCTCCACCCAAAACAAAACGAAAAAAAAAAAAAAAAAAAAAAGGCCAGACACTCACAATTGCTCCTGATCTCGGATCTGTGTGGGGTGTGTGTGTGTGTGTTTTTTTTTTTCCTTGTGTGTCTGTGTTGTGATCAAATTAAACCAAAACCCCCCTTCTGGCTGCTGCTGATTGCAAATGCGGATCTGAAACAAGAAGGCAGGCAAGGAGAGACTCACTCACACACATATACAGACCAGCCAGGGCGCTCTTATTTATATAAATAAAAAAATTGTTCCAAGAGGAAGGAAGCTGGGTCAAAATCATTTGCACGGGGAGGGGAGGGGGGGCAGAGAGGGGGAAATAGGAAAGGGACCAAAAAAAAAAAAACCCAAGAAAACACCCCTCCAAGCCTTGCTGGAGGGAATCCAGCTGCTAAAAATAGCAAAATCACACTCCAAATTAAATAAGGGCAGGCAGGCTAAGCTAAAGGGAGCTTTAAGCCCTTCCAGTTGAGGAGGGGTGGAGCCCAGCAGAGGCTACGCTACGCCATCACCAGTGGGTGGGGAAGATGCAAAGAAGGGGAAGGGAAGGGTGATTTAAAAGGGCTGCTGCGGTTAAAGCCAATGTTGGAAGGTGGGTGGAAAGTGGGTAAGAGTAAAAAACCAGCAGAAGCAAAAAAAGCAGCAAGATTCGCCTCCCAATCCCCCCTCCTTAACAAAACAAACCTGGTCAGATGGAGGAGACAAGAAGAGAACTATTTTTCAGAGCTGTCATTTAGACATATAAATATTAAAAGCGGGTAGAAACCCCCCCCCATTGTTCTTTTGTTTAAAGGAGAAATGATTCCTGTGTAGTTGGGCCTCCTGCTGGGGGAAAGGTAGCGAGGGAACCTTGTAGTTCTGAGAGCGAGGTGCTGTTTATTATTTTGTAGAGAGATGCTCTCAGGTAGCTTTGAGCCCCCCCGTTTTTAAAACACATTGCCTTTTTTTTAAATATACAAAATCACTTTGATCGTAAGCTAGGGCAGGACCTGGTTTTGTTCCTGGTCCTTGATTGGTGGTCCTAGGCTCTGCTGTAACAGAAATAATAAATAATTATGAAAGGGATACAGTCAATGTCAACCTGATGGGGATGTGAATATGTTCTCTTACTGCAGTGGAGTGCAGTTACTCCTGATCTGCAACAGTGTGCGTGAACGAAGAATCAGGGCAATATAGTGTAATGTAGGGAACTTTTTCACAGCATGGGTTGCATAGTCATAGATTGTCTTGTGACCATCTTCCCTCCTATTTGTTTCAGAGTAGCAGCCGTGCTAGTCTGTAGTTGCAAAAACAAAAGGAGTACTTGTGGCACCTTAGAGACTAACCAATTTATTGTGATTGTTCAGGCCCACCTCTGGCCCACGTTTGCCATTGTAAGACATCCTTGTAGTAGCTACAGCAATTGCTTATGTGGAAAAGTAACAGTAGGAATGTATTTAACGTATTTTTAGCTTATTTTAATGTGATTTAACTGCTGGAAATAATGAAAAGCCAGCGCCGTGTGACCAGCCCCGGACCATCAGCCACACACACCCTTTTTTTCAGAACCATTGTTGTAAACAACACCCATTTCTTTACCTAGGTTATTATAGCATCAATCTATTAAAAGTGAAACAGAATTTTTAAAATCCAATTCACTTGTCCCTCTTTATGGTCTTTGTTTGTTTTGCATTTCTCCCAGCTTGGATAACGAAAATGAATCAGCTTCTCTTTTTCTGAGGGTCATTTTCCCATCCAGGCTTTTCCTCCATCTTTGGTTTTCAAACTCTGCAGTTAGTTTAAAGTTGTTTCGTTGTCTTATTCATTTGAAATGGCAGAAATATTTCTGACAGCCAAAGTTTTCAAATCTGCATGCTTAAAGTTAAGTTCCTAAATAAAGATTTAGGAACCTAAATCAAAGTAGCTGGATTTTCACATGTGCTAAGTAGCTGTAGCTCTCACGAGGTCTGAGCCTGCAATGAGCCGCAAAGGTTCACCAGTGCAAAATTCAGGATCAGGGCTATGGATCTAGATGGGAGCTGAGAGTCTCAGTATCTCTGGAAATCAGGCCACTCTTATAGGAGGGATAGGATTTTTGGCCAGTGCCTGGTCTCTGACTTTTCAAAAGCGCATAAACCCTTTAGGAACACAGCATTGTTGTTTTTAAAGAAACCTAAAGGAGTTAGGTACTGAGCTCCCATTGCAATTAAATGGGAGTTGGGTGCTTAACTCTCTGACTCCTTTGAAAATTCCAATCACAAGTCAGACTGAATGTCGTTTGTTTCTCAGTTCGTTAGGCCCTTTTGAAAAACTCACCCTTAGAAGCCTGAATGTAGATTTAGGCGCTTAACTTTAGGCACGGACGTCTGACATTTTTCCATTTTGGTAGTATGTTTTTAATAAAAGCTTTTTTTCCCCAATACAAAATTAACATGTTAAGCCAAATTGTAAATTGCTATTATCTTTTTAATAGGATATTTTTCATGACCTTAAGAAAACAAATACATATATGTAATGAAAACAAGCATATCCTGGCTTTTTGGTTTTGATTTAAAAAATCCCTTGCAAATTCCTCTGTATGTTCCTAATTTAAACACATAATATTGTTCCTGACCGCTGGAAAGTGAAACAGACTAAACATGAAAGGGAAACTGCTTAGTCTGTTTTTAATGTTTAGCAAAATGCAGGAAAAAAATTAAATGGGACAAATGATAAAAAAGTAAATATTGGGGTGATTATCCTTTCAGACCAGTTTTACACTAGGTAACTCGACTGAATTCAATGGGGTTACTCCTGATTCACACTGATTTGAGAGAAGAATCAAGCCCATATAATGGTGTTTATCTCAATTTACACCGTTGTAGATGAGACAAGAAGCAAGCCCCTCTGATGTGCTTTTTGTTTTAAATCTACTGTTTTATACTATAAAGCTTTAGTAACACAGGGAAGGAACTTTAAAAAAAAAAAAGAAAAAGAAAAAAAAGAAATACGCCTGGTGCTATGCAAGAGTAAATAATAAAATCACAATAGATCTGATTCTCTGTTGCTTTGCAATTTGTGTTCTTATTTACACCTGTGCAAAGTGCGTTTCAAATGCTACCATTCTGACTGGAGTTTTTTTTTTAAAAATGTGTCCTTTCAGGCACTCTCTTTAGATCTAGGAATGTGACTATGATGGAGGGGTGTGTGTGATGATTTTTTTACTCACTTCTACAGTCCATCAATGAATTCATCAAATGGAGACCGCTCAGTAAGGCACCACGCAGCACTGTAATATATGTTTTTAATTATAGTGATGTCCTAGAAAATACAGGATCATGGAGGAATTCATAGGGTGCTTGGTAAGAGACCTGTAGATCATACGTGACAATGTCAACTACTTAACACAAGGTTAAAAAATTCTCTATATTTACAACACCCCCATGGAAGGTTGAAAATAAAAAAGCCATATCTTGCTGTCTGTTTTTAAGCAGAACTCCCTGCTGGAACCAATGCTTAAAAGCCAATGCATTGTATAGCCCCAAATATCTTTTTCACTATTATTTTTGCCATCTGATTTTCCTCTTCTCTGAGCTAAAACCAAAAAGACACTGCATTGATAGGCTGCAGGTGTAATATTTATAAAGAAAAATAGAAGGGCTTACAAAACCGGATTATAACAAAAATGAGCTCTTTGGAGAGCCTGCCTCCGTAAAGCAACGTTTACAAATATGGATTTAAAACATTTGCCTCAAGAGTTTCGAGCCCTTAAATGACAGGTTTCAGAGGAACAGCCGTGTTAGTCTGTATTCGCAAAAAGAAAAGGAGTACTTGTGGCACCTTAGAGACTAACCAATTTATTTGAGCATGAGCTTCCCGGGGCTATTGCAAAACCAGAAAGTGAGGCTGCCTAGAAACAAAAATAAAAGTGACCCACGTTTCCGTTGTCCCAGCTGGGCGAAAGGCAGAAAGTAACTGAGCAGCATACATTATTAAAGGTATTTTAAAAAAAACCCTCCTTTGTGCTAATAATTTCTAGGTACTCCTACTAACGCAGGTAAGGAACTGTTTGTTAAGCAATATTTTTAATCTGATTGTGTCCCTGACTGTATAGCAGAGGTGATATTATAATGGGATTCTTTCATAAATAGCTTCAGATGACACTGTGACTCATCAGCCAAAGCACTCTGCTTCATATGTCTCGTCAATCACCACGACTGTGGGAGAAGGTTTTGTTGGACAGTATGGTTTATTAATTATTTGTACTGCAGCATCCAGAGGCCCTAACTGAGATCAGGGACCCATTGTGCTGAGCACTGTGCGCTGCCATGGTGGAAGATGGTCGCTGCTCTACAGAGTTTACAATCTAAATAGGCAAGACTGACAAAGGAAGGATTAGGTTTCAGAGTAGCAGCGATGTTAGTCTGTATCCGCAAAAAGAACAGGAGGACTTGTGGCACCTGAGAGACGAACAAAATTATTTGAGCATCAGCTTTCGTGAGCTACAGCTCACTTCATGAAGTGAGCTGTAGCTCACGAAAGCTTATGTTCAAATAAATGTGTTCGTCTCTAAGGTGCCACAATTCCTCCTGTTCTTTTTAAAGGAAGGATTAGTATCCTCATTTTACAGATGAGGCTCAGAGAGATTGGCTCAGGGTCGCACGGGAAGGAATTTCTACTGCACAGCCAACAGCGGGAAGCCCAGAATTTTGTTTTTCAGTGGGTCCTACAAAATTGTAGTTATGTTTTGAAACGGACAATTTAAAAAAAAAAAAATCTTCAAGGGGAAATTCTATTCTTGGATAAACTGGTGCCAGTCTGGAATCATACTGATGGAGCTACTTTGGTGTGAATGAGCAGAACTTGGCTTTAAGAATCTAGCAGATTTCCCCCCCCCCACCCTTGGTTTATTAAAGTAGGTGAAGTTTTGAGCACACAGCCCCAAGAGTCGCTCTTTAAAGCTGGCAATGTCATGTAGGCTTACATAATGGAACGGAAACTGGGGGTGATGCATTTTATGTGAGTGTTCCATATGTTGATCCAACTTTAGTATCAAACAGAGTAGCTAATGAGTGGATGTGGGCACAGATACAGAGCAATCCTGATCATATTCCTATTCCATTTATCCCCAGCAGAAGAGGGGGAAAGGCTGGTGTGCCAAGATAGGCGAAAGTGAGAGAGAGACCTGAGAGGCAAGGGCCCTGTCGAAATAGACTGTTTTAAGGAGGCCTTTCACTGCGGCATTAACAGTGTAACTCAACTGGTTCTAATGCCAGTAGACCGAATGTTGGCAGTTTTATACGACTGTATTGTCTAGATCTGCTCTGAGCAGACAGGGCATGGTGGTAAAAATGACTTAGCCCTGTGCATACGAGCACCCCCCACTGTTGATCCCGCTGGTAAAATGGCAACAACACTAGTGCAATAGTGGGAGATTGCTCTAAAATTGTTGGGTAGATGCAACATAAGAGGGTTTGTGAGGTTTGTTGCTGTCAAGATGACACGGCTGGCTGCCCTTCTGTCCCCTTCCCGGTCTCTCTGAGGTCACACCTTCAGGTATCAGGCCTTGTGCCATTACCTCTCCTGGGGTGGAATATCACAGTTCTCCCACTCGTAGACCTGGCCTTGGCCTACAGCATCCAGTCTATCGACTGCGTTTGGCACCTGTAGTTCTTCCCTTCGGGAGCCTGTGACCGGTGGCGACCAACGTACTGTTGAATTTCAACAGTCGGAACGCAGCATTTGGAGAAACAAGATTTTAAAGCAACACGCTATCTACACGCACGTCTATCTCACTTAAAGCCCTGCCATCCTGTGATGGTGACCTAAGCAAGCCTAGCTTCTTCAGACACACAATAGGTGTCTGTGAGTCTGAACAGCTTCCCAACAACTGCCTCCCCCTGGGAAAAGAGAGTTCTTTCTTATCCAGCCACAGTCCCATCTTCTGGTTATTACCTCTGGCTCCGTGTGGCAAAACAAGTTTTGCAACTTGGCTAGAAGCAGGAGATCGAATCTTCACACCTAATATCTTGGGTATTGTCTCTTAACAACACCAAAGTGTTATATGGGGAGTAGAGGTGGCTTCCCTTGAATCATTGTTTTCCTTTCTACAGTAAACTTCCCAATAATCTGGCCAACTCCCAGTATTCCTAAACTTTTATGGAGCAGCTCCTCTTCCATTGCAACTGACAAAGCTATTGTTCATTTATTACTAGTAATATTGTATTTTTATATAGCACTAATGAGGATTTGAGTGTGTGTGTGTGTTTATAGACTTAGGTTAGCTAGCTGGCTATCATTTATGAAAGATTTCCCAAACTAACTAGTGATTTGGGGTGCCCAGCCTGAGACATTAAAAGAGCCTAGTTTACAGAGGGGTGGGTGTTCTGCAGTTTCTAAAAGCTAGTTGGTTTTAAAAATCTTAGCCATGTATATGCCAGTGGATATACTGTGTAGATATACACAGTGGATCATTCATCCATCATTAAAATGCAGCCACCTCTGAGTTGGAATGTGGCAGCTGCTCTGGGTCTGCAACACGAAACAAAAATGAAGAATATACCATATTCAGTTGAAATGACAGAGAGAATTTAGGGAGGCAGAATTGTTGCAATCCTTTTGAACATCGCTTGAAAGACTACAACTCCTGGTAATGAAGGCAGATAATTGCAAAGCTGCATAGGGGATTTTTCACTGTTGAGGGCTATTGATACATTGTGATTGATATTGATTGACAGCTATTAATATTACACCCTCCAAAAGCTATATAGACGACTTGGCAAAAACTGCAGGCCACGCAGGACTCAAATGCAGTTAAGCCAAAATACACATCCTTGATATTCACACGTCAAGCAGTAACATCATATTAGAAGGAAAAAGCATCAATAAAGTAGAACAGTGTTTACCTGTGCAGCACCATACTATCCAGCAGAGACCTCAAAAAAGAAGTGACACCAAGACTGGGAAAGACATTGACTAAACTCTACAATGTATGTAAACCACAGATCTGTAGAGCCAAGAGAAAAAACTGAGAATTTTCAGCGTAGACGTAACCTCAGTGCCAACACATGGCTGTGACCATTGGAGATCTATTAAAATGTGAGCTAGAAAGTTAGATGTAAAAAGAAAAGGAGTACTTGTGGCACCTTAGAGACTAACCAATTTATTTGAGCATGAGCTTTCGTGAGCTACAGCTCACTTCATCAGATGTTCTGCATGTATGAACATCTGATGAAGTGAGCTGTAGCTCACGAAAGCTCATGCTCAAATAAATTGGTTAGTCTCTAAGGTGCCACAAGTACTCCTTTTCTTTTTGCGAATACAGACTAACACGGCTGTTCCTCTGAAAGTTAGATGTGTGAGAGAATAAGTGCCCGTGAAAGATTCTGGGTATTGGATGGAGATACTTTGCCACCACTGAAGAGATCTGAGGAATCACCAATCCACAGCTCATCTCCACCACAATGAGAAGGACACAGTTGGGGCATAAAGAAAAGGAGGACTTGTGGCACCTTAGAGACTAACACATTTATTAGAGCATAAGCTTTCGTGAGCTACAGCTCACTTCATCGGATTCATGCAGTGGAAAATACAGTTGGGAGATTTTATATACACAGAGAACATGAAACAATGGGTGTTACCATACACTCTGTAACAAGAGTGATCAGGTAAGGTGACAGGTTTCAGAGGAACAGCCGTGTTAGTCTGTATTCGCAAAAAGAAAAGGAGTACTTGTGGCACCTTAGAGACTAACCAATTTATTTGACAGGTTTCAGAGGAACAGCCGTGTTAGTCTGTATTCGCAAAAAGAAAAGGAGTACTTGTGGCACCTTAGAGACTAACCAATTTATTTGAGCATGAGCTTTCGTGAGCCACAGCTCACTTCATCAGATCCGATGAAGTGAGCTGTGGCTCACGAAAGCTCATGCTCAAATAAATTGGTTAGTCTCTAAGGTGCCACAAGTACTCCTTTTCTTTTTGCAATTTATTTGAGCATGAGCTTTCGTGAGCTACAGCTCACTTCATCAGATGCGTACCGTGGAAACTGCAGCAGACTTTATATACACACAGAGAATATGAAACAATACCTCCTCCCACCCCACTGTCCTGCTGGTAATAGCTTATCTAAAGTGATCAACAGGTGGGCCATTTCCAGCACAAATCCAGGTTTTCTCACCCTCCACCCCCCCACACAAATTCACTCTCCTGCTGGTGCTAGCCCATCCAAAGTGACAACTCTTTACATAATCAAGTTGGGCTATTTCCTGCATAGATCCAGGTTTTCTCACATCCCCCCCACCCCCATACACACACAAACTCACTCTCCTGCTGGTAATAGCTCATCTAAACTGACCACTCTCCAAGTTTAAATCCAAGTTAAACCAGAACATGGGGGGGGGGGGGGGTAGGAAAAAACAAGAGGAAACAGGCTACCTTGCATAATGACTTAGCCACTCCCAGTCTCTATTTAAGCCTAAATTAATAGTATCCAATTTGCAAATGAATTCCAATTCAGCAGTTTCTCGCTGGAGTCTGGATTTGAAGTTTTTTTGTTTTAAGATAGCGACCTTCATGTCTGTGATTGCGTGACCAGAGAGATTGAAGTGTTCTCCGACTGGTTTATGAATGTTATAATTCTTGACATCTGATTTGTGTCCATTTATTCTTTTACGTAGAGACTGTCCAGTTTGACCAATGTACATGGCAGAGGGGCATTGCTGGCACATGATGGCATATATCACATTGGTGGATGTGCAGGTGAACGAGCCTCTGATAGTGTGGCTGATGTTATTAGGCCCTGTGATGGTGTCCCCTGAATAGATATGTGGGCACAATTGGCAACGGGCTTTGTTGCAAGGATAAGTTCCTGGCATCTGATGAAGTGAGCTGTAGCTCACAAAAGCTCATGCTCAAATAAATTGGTTAGTCTCTAAGGTGCCACAAGTACTCCTTTTCTTTTTTCAGGTAAGGTGAGCTATTACCAGCAGGAGATCGGGGGTGGAGGGGACCTTTTGTAGTGATAATCAAGGTGGGCCATTTCCAGCAGTTGACAAGAACGTGGGAGGAACAGTGGGGGGGAAATAAACAAGGGGAAATAGTTTTACTTTGTGTAATGACACATCCCCTCCAGTCTTTATTCAAGCCTAACTTAATTGTATCCAGTTTGCAAATTAATTCCAATTCAGCAGTCTCTCCTTGGAATCTGTTTTTGAAGTTTTTTTTGTTGAAGAATTGCCACTTTTAGGTCTGTAATTGAGTGACCAAAGAGGTTGAAGTGTTCTCCCACTGGTTTTTGAATGTTATAATTCTTGACGTCTGATTTGTGTCCATTTATTCGTTTACGTAGAGACTGTCCAGTTTGGCCAATGTACATGGCAGAGGGGCATTGCTGGCACAGGATGGCATATATCACATTGGTAGATGCGCAGGTGAACGAGCCTCTGATAGTGTGGCTGATGTGATTAGACCACACTATCAGAGGTATATACTCCTGAGGCCAGCACACAAACTCCCACGTGAAGCTGTCAAGTGGAAACCAACTGGTGTGAGGAAATGAGGGTGCCCAAGAGAAACCTTATGAAGTACCCTTAGCAGGGAGGGCAGAACAGTCAATCTCAACACAGAGAGGGATGGAAGAGCTGGAGTTCCGACATTGGAGTGAGGATGTAATAATACAGGACATGAACATAAGTATTGTGTTTGTCATCTTCAAAGTCTTATGGAACAATAATTAATCCTCACAACTGCATTGTGAAATAGGAGAGTCTGATTATGTCCATTTTACAGGTGGATAACTCGGGGGACACAGGTGAAGTGACTTGTTCAAGGCCACATAATAAATCAGTAGCAGAGTGTGAATTACAGTTCCTGGCTCCCAGTCTGGTGCTCCGCCCACACCTCTCTCCAGTAGGAGGCTTTGACTCTCTGCTCAACCAGACCCCCTAGGAACACCGTCTCCATCCTCTTTCTTCATGTGTCCACACAAGTGAAAAATACGGTCTGCTTCCCTTTGAAATGGGTGCTCAAGCGTTTCAGAAACAATTTGGGCAGGGTGCTCCTGGCTGAACTGGTTATCCGGTGGATGGTTCATTCTCAAGGCCAATAAGCCAGATTAATAACAACACTTGGTTCTGCTTTGGTGCCTTTTATTGGAGGAGTTTCCAAACACTAATGAAACCAAACAGCCCTGGGAATTAGGTGAGCAATGATGTTCCCATGTTATAGATGGACAAACTGTGGCACATAGAGGTGATGAGACGAGCCCCCAGAGCCACAAAGCCAGGGGTAGAACCCAGGAGTCCTAACTCAGAGTCCTGTCATCCTCCTTTTTCTCTTGTTTTTTACTGGCATGCCCCTCCTTTTAATCACCGCAAAGGAGTTCAGACCCCACCTTGGCTCATGCTGGAGACCATATTCACATGGATCAACTATGAGATGCAGCATTCGAAAAGTCTTATGGTGATCTGTCTCAATTAACTATAGAAACTTGGAGCAGCCTGGGGAGTACGGGGGAGGAGGAACTGGAGGAGGGAGCCAGCCTGATGGTGAGGGGTGGTTTGTGGGGAGTAAGAGCCTGGAACCTTGGGGATTGTGTGTGGGGGGGGGATTCTGGTGAAATTTACCTATTCTATCCCTGCCTCCCATTACCCCCCTGCAGCCACCTATCCCACCCTCCGCCATGCTGAGTCCCTCTCCCCCATTGTGCATTCCCTATAAGCCTTTTTCCCCCCCATCAAGACCGTTCCCACATTGTGCACCCCCTCTAAACCCCTCGCCCACCCACTGAGCCTATCCCCCCATTGTGCACCCCCTGTAAGCTCCTCACCCACCCACCAACCCTGTCCTCCCATTGTGCCCCCCCAAACGTCTTGCCCCCAATGAGCCCACTCCCCCTGATTCTGTTCACCCTCCATTGAGACTTTGTCTCTCCCCTCCACTGAGCCCCTTGGACACCTGAGCCATTCTCCTTACCCACCTCCCTGCTGACAGGGCTCGGAAGCAGACATTGGCTGCTGGGGCCTTCTTCAGCCCCGGATGCTGCACACCGGCTGGTCACCCCCAGGGGGAGCGCTGAGAACAGAGAGGAGACAGGCTCGCCGCTCCTCCTTGCGAGTGCTGCAGTGGTGGGGAGTAGCCAGTGCAACCCTGGGCAGCAGCTGTGCAGTGCCCACAGCCCTGCTGGATGAATGTCAGAGCCTTCCGCTGGAGCTGGGACAAAGACACAGTTAGTCATAGCAATATTATGTGTCCTGAGTGAGGTCTGGGTCCCAGGGTGCTCGGTGCTGCATGTATGCATGCCAGGGTGAGAGATCGTGCCAATCGAAAACACATGCAGCCTTTGGCATTTAATTATTAGCAAGACTGTAAGTAATAACAAAAAATAAGATGAGAGTTTCAGGTCCCATGCAGACCCAGTCTGGATTTCACCAGTGGGGCTGGCCCCATAGTCTGCGAGAAATCTGCAATTGTCTAGCCGCTAGATAGCGATGCTCTTGGGGACTGAAAGGTGAGACTGCCATGCGGGAATCCCTCTCAGTAGATCTCAGAGTAACAGCCATGTTAGTCTGTATTCGCAAAAAGAAAAGGAGTACTTGTGGCACCTTAGCGACTAACCAATTTATTTTCCCATCCTGGCTGTGGCTCCTGGGGAAAAAAATTCTCAAGGCCTAAATTGTCAGAAGTGACTAATGGTTTTGGAGGCCCAACTTGAGAGACCTTTAAAAGGGGCTGATTTTCAGAAAGTGGTGAGCATCCAACCCCCCTGGAAAATCAGCCATCTCAGTGTGGGCACCCAGAATCACTGGTCATTTTTGGAACATGTAGGCCAAAGCTCTTTCCAAAATTCCCGGAACATTTCTTTCTGTTGGGTGAAATCCCAACACCTGTGCTATGCAAGAGGCCAGACTAGATGACTACCTGCCTGCAATGGAGGGGGTCCTGGCTCTGCTAATGTCAATGGCAAAATTCCAGTTGATTTTACCGGGGCCAGGATTTCACCCCATGACTCGATGAACGTAATTATTCGAACACTACAATTATTGCTGAGGCTTTCAAAAGCCTAAGAAGGACCAAACCTCATATTGATTTCGATGGAGAGGTGGTAAGGTTGGCCTGAAGAAGGAACATGTTAGTCCTAGATGAGGATTCTTGAGTTTGAGACTCATTCCAGGCTGGTGGTTGTCTTGCATTTTCAAAGCTGGATTAACTGAAGGCACTCAAGCCATCTCTTGATGGATGGTGTGACACATCTGGATCTGTTTCTCTGCCTGTTTTGGAAGTGCTTTTCAGAGCCTGTGTACTTTACTCCAAAGAGCTGATATATTAGGTTTTCAGTTGCGTGAAACCGGTGACACTTTTTTGGCTCTGGCTTTTGATAGTCATTCTCCCTGGGTCTGCAGTAGCTCAGAAAAACCCTTCCCATATGTGACGGTTCAGGATATAACTGTCATAACCAACCTTGCAGATGGATTTTATAAGGCCATGCTTCTGAAGCAGTAGTCAATGGGTCATCAGTGACCTGGCCCACCCTTCGTGGGGCTCCGCAGAATGAGTGGTCTTGAGAACCAGGCAGTAGTGGATTGGTGGAGGTCCATGAGAAGGTTTTTCTCCTGTGAAGTGGTTTTCACAATGAAAAGCTCAGCCCCCCAGTAAAGACGGTGGTTATTCTGATGATGAGCCTGCTTGTCAATTGGAGTGGGGTGCTGGGAGTCTGTTGTTTGTATCCAAGTGAAGGCGGCATTTATTGAGATTATTGTTCCTGTGGCGAGTCTGTCTAGCTAGGTTCTTATGTGGCCCCCATCCCTGTACTGTCTGAGAACCACACAAACGTTAATGATTGTATGCTCACAACACCTCTGTGCAGTAGAGAAGTGTTACGGCTAACAAGGACAGTTAAGGATGGGAGCCGGTTACCTAGGACGGTTGTGGAATTCCTGTCATTGGAGGTTTTTAAGAACAAACACCTGTCCGGGATGGTGTAGGTATACTTAATCCTGCCTTAGTGTGGGGGGGATGGACTAGATGACCTCTTGAGGTCCCTTCCAGTCCCGCAGTTCTACGATTTGCATCTCCATTTAACAGATGGGTAAACTGAGGCACAGAACAATTAAGTGACTTGCCCACGGTCACCCAGGAAATCAGTGGCGGGGGTGATATCCTCTTGTACAGCTGGTATATAGAGAGATTGGACTGTGAGGCAATCCAGCTCTTTGAGGCAGGGCTCCTCTTTTCATTATATGTGTGTATACAGCCTAGCCCAATGGGGCCCCGGTCCCTGGTACTAGGACAAGGACAGATGAGCCAGAGGTTGTGCAGGACATCTCTGGCAGAGCCACGATTCGAACCTATCTCTCTCGAGCACCCGTCCAGCGCTATAACCACAAGCCCATCCTTTCTCTGGAAACCGAGCAAAAGGTCCCTCTTCCCTCACTGGGGCCCTGATTATTCTGGAGCAAGTAGAGAATAATTAATTACATTTGTCTTTCATTCTAACGCCATTTAAAAGGCATGGTGCCACGTCAGCTTTGCACAGTAGTCTTCCCCTAAGGCAACATCCACTGTCGTTCAGAGCCTAACTCCTTGTCCATGCTAAAACTCAGCCCCTGTTTGGCCATTGCCTATTGCACCGGCACCAAGACCCGATTGGCCCTTGCACGTCCCATGCGGAGGAGGCTTGCCCCAGTGGTTAGAACAATTACAAACGAGATGCCTCCTCCATGGCACGCTGACGTGATGGGCGAAGGCACAGCCAGCCAGTTATCAGAGGCAATGAAACCCTGTTGTGCTTATGGCACACGACCATCGTTAATGGGCGCAGCAGAAAGGTATAGCTTGGCACAATAATAATTTGCTTTTCTCCAGAGCTGCTCAGCTGACAAACTCAAGGTGCAAACATTTAATTCAGCCTCTCGGCCCTCTGGTGAGGCAGGTAAATATTACTCTCTCCATTTGATGATGGGCAAACTGAGGCACAGGGAAGGGAAGGGACATGCCTGGGGTCATTATTACGGTTTTACGGTCACACTGGCAGGCGCTAACAGAGCTCAGGGCCCAGTTGTGCTCAGAGCTTTGTAAACATATAGTTAGAGATAGGCCCGGCCCCCAAGAGCTTACAAAGTAAATAGACAAGGCTGACAAAGGAAGCATTGTTATCCTCATTTTACAAATAGGAAAATGGAGGCACATAGATCAGGGCCCTTTATGCTAGGTGCTGTACATAGACACAGTGAGAGATAGTCCCTGCTCCGGAGAGCTTACTGTCTATATAGACAAGACTGACAAATAGTGGGAGGGGGAAAGGACTTGCCCAAGGTCACCCAGCAGGCCAGTGGCAGAGCCACAATCACACCTAGTTCTTATCTAGCACTTTCCATCAGTAGATCTCAAAGTGCTTTACAAAGGAGGTCACGATCGTTATCCCCATTATACAGAAGGGGAAACGGAGGCATCAGGCAGTTGAGTGACTTGCTCACAGCCATCCAGTAGCTGAGTCAGGAATAGAACCCAGGTGTCCTGAGTTCCAGCCCAGTGCCCTTACTACTTGAGTATCTTTCTGCTAGAACAAGGGTATCAGAATCTGTCCCTCAGTGACTTGCCCAATGTCACTCAGAATTGTGGGGGGGTTGAAGCCAAACTTCTTGACTCTCGATCCACATGTCAGCAACAGAGCCAGGAAAAGAACCTAGGTCTCCGGACTCATTTTTCACTGTGCTAACCATTAGACAGACTTGTTCCCCTAAGGGATAATTCCTGAATATTCATGATGGAAGACATGGTATTCGTGGGTTTCTTTCAGAAAAGCCTGCCATGACTTTGATGAAGCGACTCTGGATTTACTCTGGTGCAGCTGCTTAGACTTTGGTTTGGGGGGCCTGACTCTGCTCTCACTCACACTGGTTTTACTGCAGTGCAATTTCACTGGCTTTAGCAGATGTGCTGCTTATTTACAGCAGGGTATGTGAGAGCGGATGGTCATGAGACAATGTCTTGGGAATTACATAAAATGACAGAATGGATCAAAAGGGAAGCTCTTGAAGAGTGACACTTAATGCAGCGTCACTACCCCGCTTCTGGGCACGTCAACCTGTGCTAAATGCAGCTACGGAAATGCTTCGAGTTTTGCTATCAGGAGGAATTAATTATTGATAAAAATGAAGGAAACCGCCAACAAAAGTGGATGCTATATTTGAAAGCGAACAGCTGGGACCCTTGCCTCCCGTGTACTGTTATGCCACCAGCCGCTGGGAAAGTGTAGGGTGGAGAATGCAGATACCCAGTGAAGAGCTAACACGTGTGCTTGTGAGCTGGGGAGATGTCATGTCCAAGGGGTGGGAACCCACCACCGCGTTATTTCAGCAATGGCAAAATCCGTAGAATTCCAGTCCTGCTTGATTGGGAGATGCCATCTGGAAGGATGCCAAGCCAATGAAGCAATAATAGGAGAGTCCAGCTGACTATGGCAGGCGGAGAGCCATGCTCATGTAGGCTTCAGTCCTGGTAGGTCTTCCAAACTCAGCCGAGTTTGGCTAGGTCCCTTCTTGGATATTCCCTCTGAGTCAGTGCCCCGCGAGGGAGCTAGGAGCTACAGCACTGCTGTTTGGCTGTCGCTGTTAAAACGCAGAATTGGCTGGGAAACAAAAGTTCAGAAACTTTTTCACAAAATTCCCTTTGTTTTTCTTCCAAATTTGGGTGAAATTTTCTGTCCGGCTCTAGCGAGTACAGATCCTTTGGCACTTTCTGCAGGAGTTAGGCGCGATAGTCTGGTTAAATCTCCCCTGCTGTGTCTGGTTACCGTGTTCTCCTTTGCCCTCTGTCCCCCCTAAGCTGTCGTAGCTTTGTGCCGTTAGAGAGCTGCTGTGTTTTACTCCCAAGGAAGTTGCGTTTAGATAGTGAGTGACGTGATCTATATAGACAATGGCCAAAACCGTCGAATGTGAGCGCCTTAAGTTATGCATCTAAATCTGTTATTTGGTGCTTAAATAGGTGCCTAACTTTAGGCCCCCGAGTTTGAGAATTTGGGGTTTTGAAGAATCTTGGTTTTAAATTCTTTGAGGAGCAAGGTGCTGTTATGATGTACATTACAGTAACACCTAGAGCAGTGCTCCACAGAGCTCAGTGGTTCAGAGCCAAATTAGCAACCAACATTGCCCAGAAGAGCCACAGTCATGTGAATTCATTGTTTGCTGGTTTTTTTAATATATAAAATCTTATTGTCACAGCAGAATGACTGACCAAATATTCTACAAGTATTCTACACCAAGCCAAGTGAGCATCCCACTTAGGTGCACCTGCAGAGCATGCTGCAGCTGAAGAAGACAAGCTTAAAAGGGTGAAGCAGGCCCCAGATTAGGGGGAGGTTTGCCCAAGAAGAGAGACTGGTAGGGAACCTTCTAGCCAGATCAAGGCAGTGACTCGCCTCCTCTCCACCCTTCCATTTTAGGGCAGACAGACCCTGCAGCCCTGAGAGGGGATCTGCATGTTTGCTGTCTGCTAGTCCAAGGAGCAGCACCGGAGACTGGAGGTAATTAGACTCAGAAAAGAGAGTGAGCTCAACTCCTGCAGGGAACAGTGAGCTTGCCCATGAATGGAGGCAATGGGCAAGAGATGATGGCCGAGCCCAGGCTGAGAGCTGGCCAACTGGCCAACAGAGAGATGAAATGATTCTCCCCAGCTTGTACGGGGAGTATTTAGCAGAGATGGGAATTGGACGCAGGTTTCTTGAGTGCTAGGCCAATGGCTTAACCCCAAGACCAGTCGTCCTTAAAGGAATGCAATAATAATAACAATATTAATTAATACTACCTAGTTCTCATGCACTTATTTTCATCCCTAGATCTCCCAATGCTTTACAAGGGAGGCCAGTAGTAGCATTATCCTCAATGTGTTGATATTCTTAATAATAAGTTGCACTTACAATCATGGTATAGTGGCTCTTAGCCATAAATCACAAAGGTGGGGCAGTATCATTGTCTCCATTTTAGAGGCATAGGGAAACTGAGGCACAGAGAGTAATTTTCCAGGTCAGTGTCATGATTAGAATCCAGCTTTCCTGATATCCCAGGGTAGCAGTCAGTCCATGAGGTCACTAACTAACTGAGAAACTATGTTCAAACGACATTCCTCTGCTGTTGCGGTTCAGCTATGTGCTTTCTCAACCATAATAAATAATTAGCTCCTTGGGTAGTAATGTTCTCCAGGCCAGATGCTCACACTAGTATAAATCAGCATAGCTACAAAGCAGACGTGAACTAATGAATCACTTTATCCATGACTTTCTTAACATCTTTGATGTGTCTTCAGAATGTCCATCCCTGGAAGAGAAAACACGATTGAAATGTACGTGCTGGTTTGCTGTCCCAATGTTCATGGAAAAGCTTGGCTGACTAATATTGGTCACACAGGATGTGTTCAAAGTTTGTTAATGTTTATGTGGAGGGTCCAGCCAACCACAGTGAATCTGGTGTTTACGATGGAGACACATATAACGCTGTTCTTTGTCTACGTAGAACAACCTTATTATGGACCTTGCATTAGACCGGATCTCAGCCAGGCTACCATGTACAAGGCACTCTTGCTGTAACAGTGTCATTGACTTTACCGGCTGCTGACAGGCTGATTCAGAAAGCTAGCACTGGTGGCAAAATATAGAGTCACTTGTCAATATCACTTCGGAGGTTGGACAAGTGCCACCTTGTGAAAACCCCAGAGGCACAGTCAGAACTATTACCGGTACCTGAATCAACCTCTCCTATGCTGCTTCCAGGAAATGACCACCTCGCCCGGGCTTCATGGATGCTACAACTTCAATCCAGCAAAACGCATCAGCACATGCTTCACTGTTAAGACCTGGCCGAGGTCTCTGGGCGCTGCTCCAGTATAAACGATAGTCATATATTAAATGGAACCTTTCATCTAAGGATCTCAAAGTGCTGTAGAAAGGAGACTTCCAGCCACTAGGGATTTCAGGGGTGCAGGGTGCTGATGTGCCCTTCCCCAGGGGTGAGTGAACTGGTGTTGTGCCAGCAAAGCAGTGTGTAGCTCACTTAACATAGGGGTAGGATCAGGCTCACTGCCTCTATCAGAATGTAAGTTCATTGGGGGCAAGGATTGTTTTTATCTTTGTGTCTTGTACAGCTCCAAGTGCGTTCTCAGGGCTACTCAGGGAAATAACAGTAACGCCGTACTCCCTGCGTTGTTGTCCGGCTCTTTGCTGCCCTATGTTGCATCACTTGAATCGTTATGTCCTGCTTATAAATCTTAAGGGCAGAAGGGACCACTGTGGTCTGACCTGCTGCACAACATAGGGCAGAGACCTCTCCTAATAATTCCTGTGTCGAGCCTGCTAGCTTGCAATTGAGCTAGAACAGTGGTTCTCAACCAGTGGTACCTACATACCCCTGAAGGTACGCAGAGCTCTTCCAGGAGGGAAATCAGCTCTGGCCTAGTTAGATATTGGCCTAGTTTTACAACAGGCTACGTAAAAAGCACTGATGAAGTCAGTACAAACGAAACTTTCCTACAATGACTTGTTTACACTGGTCTATATACTATACACTGAAATGTAAGTACAATATTTAGAATCCAAATGATTTGTTTTATAATTATATGGTAAAAATGAGAAAGTCAGCCATTTTTCAGTAACAGTGTGCTGTGACTGTGTGACACTTTTGTATTTTTAGGTTTCAGAGGAGCAGCCGTGTTAGTCTGTATTTGCAAAAAGAAAAGGAGGACTTGTGGCACCTTAGAGACTAACCAATTTATTTGAGCATGAGCTTTCGTGAGCTACAGCTCACTTCATCAGATGCATACCGTGGAAACTGCAGCAGACTTTATATACACACAGAGAATATGAAACAATACCTCCTCCCACCCCACTGTCCTGCTGGTAATAGCTTATCTAAAGTGATCAACAGGTGGGCCATTTCCAGCACAAATCCAGGTTTTCTCACCCTCCACCCCCCCACACAAATTCACTCTCCTGCTGGTGCTAGCCCATCCAAAGTGACAACTCTTTACATAATCAAGTCGGGCTATTTCCTGCATAGATCCAGGTTTTCTCACATCCCCCCCACCCCCATACACACACAAACTCACTCTCCTGCTGGAAATGGTGCTGGAAATGGAAATGGAAAGGTGCTGGAAATGGCCCACCTGTTGATCACTTTAGATAAGCTAATACCAGCAGGACAGTGGGGTGGGAGGAGGTATTGTTTCATATTCTCTGTGTATATATAAAGTCTGCTGCAGTTTCCACGGTATGCATCTGATGAAGTGAGCTGTAGCTCACGAAAGCTCATGCTCAAATAAATTGGTTAGTCTCTAAGGTGCCACAAGTACTCCTTTTCTTTTTGCGAATACAGACTAACACGGCTGTTCCTCTGATAACTCTCCTGCTGGTAATAGCTCATCTAAACTGACCACTCTCCAAGTTTAAATCCAAGTTAAACCAGAACATTTGGGGGGGGGGGTAGGAAAAAACAAGAGGAAACAGGCTACCTTGCATAATGACTTAGCCACTCCCAGTCTCTATTTAAGCCTAAATTAATAGTATCCAATTTGCAAATGAATTCCAATTCAGCAGTTTCTCGCTGGAGTCTGGATTTTTGTTTTTTCCTACCCCCCCCCCCCAAATGTTCTGGTTTAACTTGGATTTAAACTTGGAGAGTGGTCAGTTTAGATGAGCTATTACCAGCAGGAGAGTGAGTTTGTGTGTGTATGGGGGTGGGGGGGATGTGAGAAAACCTGGATCTATGCAGGAAATAGCCCGACTTGATTATGTAAAGAGTTGTCACTTTGGATGGGCTAGCACCAGCAGGAGAGTGAATTTGTGTGGGGGGGTGGAGGGTGAGAAAACCTGGATTTGTGCTGGAAATGGCCCACCTGTTGATCACTTTAGATAAGCTAATACCAGCAGGACAGTGGGGTGGGAGGAGGTATTGTTTCATATTCTCTGTGTATATATAAAGTCTGCTGCAGTTTCCACGGTATGCATCTGATGAAGTGAGCTGTAGCTCACGAAAGCTCATGCTCAAATAAATTGGTTAGTCTCTAAGGTGCCACAAGTACTCCTTTTCTTTTTGTATTTTTGTGTCTGAGTCTGTAAGCAAGTCTTTTTTATGTGAGGTGAAACTTGGGGGTACGCAAGACAACTCAGACTCCTGAAAGGGGTACGGTCATCTGGAAAGGCTGAGAGCCACTGAGCTAGAGTACAGCTCTAATGGAGCCGTGCTGATGGAGCCTAGATATCCAGACAGGCAGGTGAGTCATGTGTTTATCTGTGAGCTTTTGTGTACTGACTCGGGGGGATGTATCAGAGGAGCATGTGGGAGTCTCACCTTGGACTGGTGTTTAGATAGAGGTCGGGGGAAGGGTTCTTCAGCACTGCAATCGAAGGTGTATTTCTCAGCTGGGGTTAGGCCTCAAATGCGGAAAGAGCTGTTTGCAGATAAGTAGGAATATTTGAATGAGAGCACGCCAAGGCATGCACCTCCCTGCTACGGTGTACCCACCCTGGTCCTATAGCGCACACTAACCTCCCACAGCCAGCCTATTCTCCCACCCTCTCCTAATAAGTGTGGCACCTATGATAGCTGTGAATGGTTCATCAGCTCTTCCCTTACTAAGCTAGCCCCAGTGAGACAAGCCTGGGTTTTCTGTGGTGTCCTGGCGAACATCCCTTCAAAATCTGTGGCCAGGACTTTGGAACAATCAAAGGCCTCGTCTACACTATAAATGCTTTGCCCGTAGAGCTACGCTGGGAGAGCCCACCAGCCCCCTCCCTGAATGACCCTTCTGTTGTCATTGCTGGGGTTTTCCCCAGAAATAGCTATGTCACTGGGGGACTCACGAGAGACAGACAGACATGTCTGAGGGGCTGCCAGTCACCTGGGCCATCCCTCCCTCTGCATACATTGAGTCACTGGGGGACTCACGAGAGACAGACAGACATGTCTGAGGGGCTGCCAGTCACCTGGGCCATCCCTCCCTCTGCATACATTGAGTCACTGGGGGACTCACGAGAGACAGACAGACATGTCTGAGGGGCTGCCAGTCACCTGGGCCATCCCTCCCTCTGCATACATTGGGGTTGCTTCTACACAGGTAGAAATGGGACCCACAATCCTTCGGCAGTGCAACTCTATCGGTGGTGAAGGCTGTAGTGTAGACAGGGCTCCGTCTTTTAACCACTGAGCTAGGTGCCTCCCCTGTGTCCTGTCTACAGTAGCACTCCCGTAGGTGGAGCTGCTCTGGTGAGGAATTATGAGTCCCATTTTGCCAGCACAGACACAGTCTTATTTCGTCCGAATCTATTCTCTTTCCACCAGCTAAAGCTGCTCCTGGGTCCTGCTGAGGAGCCCTGATGATGGGCACAGCTATCCCTGGTTGCTTGCTTCTTGGATAAGCTATGGTTGCAACTAAGCCCCATGCGGTGGGAATTTGATTCAAGAGGAATGTGGGAACTTTATACTTACAGACGTACTGTCTGCTTACAGAATACTTCTGTGTCACTTCCCCAGCCATCTCCCAGCCCTCAGCTGTTCTGCAGTAGGGATGTGCTGGGCCCGAGCTCTGGGAAAAGCTTAGTCTGGTGGGACTGTTACCCTGTTTCAGCTTTGTACCCCATAGTCTGCCTTGCTCAGGAAGTATTTATATTGTTGTCTGAGCCTCCCCAGGTTGGCCAGAATTTTCCTAAGGGCTCAGCGCCCTCATGGGAGACCCGATTGTGAAAAAGAGCTCAGCATATGGGTTGCTGAGCTCTTCAGAAAATCTGACTCCGACTCTGGGTGCTGCTCAGCATTTGAAAATCCTTCCCTGGCATTGGAACTCTGGCTTGGTATCGCTGGGCCAGGTTCTCTGCTGGCGTGACCCCCTCAATCTCAGTTACAGTATTGCCACCGCTAAGCGTTCGAAAATACCTAGTCAGGCCTCCCTAAAAATCATCCGATTGGCTTCAAAATCAAGAGTGTTTTTGATTTATTTTAAAAGTTGGTTCTTTCAATGTGCCTGCTGGTTTCTGAACCTTTAGAATTCATGTTTTCAGGCTTTCCCCCCAAAATACAAGGGTGAGGAATATACTTTAAAAATATATATATTACTCAATCACATGACTCCGGGAGCTGGGGGCTTTAAGAGAATCCCCAAATAGCACAAGAGTTACGACAGTATCCCAAGAGGTGGCAATGCTGCGTTACGCTGTGGGAGAATTTGGCTCGCTGAGGCTGTCCAATGGATTTGCCTCCTTGGGAAATAGAATTGCGTTCAGGCCCAGAAGATGTAGCACCCCAGCTTCACCCCTCTTTGGGGCAGGGACTGTCTACTACTCTGTGTCTGCACAGTGCCTGGCACAATGGGGCCCCATTCTTGGTTGGCCCTTAGGCAGTGCCGTAATGCACATGATTAAATCACCAGGGCTTGAAGGGCCTGGTTTTCCAGGCGTGTTGAATAATTGCAACTCCAGTTGACTTGAATGGGAGCAAGAGGTGCCTTGCAAATCCGACCCTAATTGTACCAATGGGGCACGGCTTAGTGGGAAGGTACAGGGGTGCTGGAAATCATTTCTGACTCATAAGATCGGCCTGAATTTTACTGCCAGGCCTAAAAGGGAGTTGGCAGCGGGAATCCAGAGACAGTGGGAGACAATCTATTTACCCTGCCACACCTACTAGAGTGTTTGTCTATCCCTTCCTCCTCCCATGCATGCACAAACAGGCTAGGTACTAACCCATAAAAATCCCCACCGTCCACCCCCAGGCTCCTGGGTATCTATTCTGCTGGGAGCTGCTGCTGGCCTCCATGCTTGTTTATCCAGGGGCTGCACTTTGCTTCTTAACACCTGCCAGTCTGCTGAGCTGGGGTTTTCCTGGAGGAGGAGGAAAGAAACATTTCTGAAGCATGTGGGTGGGTGGCAGGGGCTGGGGGATGCTAGGAAAAGGCCCAGCTGAGCTTGTACAGTTAGCTGCCACTGTCCTCCATGTGCCCAGGTTTTAAAAGTAAAAGGTTGAGAGAGGAGTCTGGTTTGATTTGAAATTTTGCATCCAAACATCCCAGAGCTCGGATCCCCATAATGGGCTTGCCTGAAATACTAAATGCAGCAGGCTAGGATGCAGGGGAAGCTTGAGTCTAGGTTCTGATCCAAATTGTGTAGCTGGGGTCCATCTCTTTAAATAAAACAGAGAAATCTGTTCATGCTGAAGGTATCACTTGATATTTCTCTGAGCAACTAAGCCATAGTTAGTTTTAAAAATCCCTGTGCCCTGCCCATTCTGTACCTGGGTCCCACCCACAACATCTCTTTTTCCCCCTCCCACTCTGTCTTTGTCCCTGGACCTTGCCTGCTCCTGAGCCTTTGTTTCCCCAAGTCCCTCCCCACTCCACACCCTTCTGCCCACAACACAACTTCTCCTTTCTCCCGCTCAGTTGCTCCTGTGCATTTTTTCCATCCAAGAGGCAGCTGGATTTCAAATATTAAGTGATTTCTGCATGTCTAATCTATGAAGCATTATGAGACTTTCAGATGAAAATGCTCCATAAATCTCATTGTTAGTCAGGGTGGATTGATTTAAATCAGCCATTTAAATCATGATTTAACTCATCAAACAGAAACCCTTGATTTAAATAGTTGATTTTAATCTCATTTTACATTGCACTTTTTATTTACCTAGGGAAGTGGTCATTCTGATTGGTTGGTATAACCACGAAAACATAGAATCATAGACATGTAGGGCTGAAAAGGACTTTGGGAGGTCATTTAGTCCAATCACCTGCATTTAAGCAGGACCAAGTATATCTAGATATATGTTGAGTTGCAATTAACTTTGGACTAAATTTGGGACTTCTTTTTGCTAAGCAGGAGCAAACACTGTATCTATACACATTTATTTAAGCATTTACGTAGTTTAACATATGTGTGTACAGATTCTTATCTTTTATGATGTTAGAAAATGGTGAATGACGCATTTTGTATGATGATTTTTTACTTGGGATTTGTGCCAAGCGGCATTTGGATGGAAATGAGAATTCAGTGGGAATGTGCAATATTGTTTTTAATTAGTTAATGCTGTCATGTACTGGATACGTGAGGAGAAAAAAGTAAGTTTATCAAAACATGTTTTAAATTTAAAACTCATTTATTAAACAAAGGAAGTATTAATTGCAGGTGGTGAATGGACTGATTGCTTCTGGATCACAAGGGCAAGAATTTCAAAGGTATTTAGATGCTTAAAAATGCAGATAGATGCCTGGTGCAATTTTCAAAAGTGGCTAACTGGGTTAGATGCCTAACGCTACTGAAATCTAATCTGCTTATGTGCTTCTGAAAATTGCTCTAGGTGACTCTCTATAGCTTTAGATGCCTAAAGTCCTTTGAAAACCTGGCTCCATGTCCTTCAGCTTTTTAGAATTAGTAGATCTCATCCTCTCCCACCTGTTTTTTATTCATAGAAGTGGAAGAGGAAAACAAGTTTTCCTGCTTTTTCCATTCAACTAGACCAAATGAAGAGAGTTTTCTCTCTGCATCCACTAGTTAAACTGAAAGCCAGAGTAATTAAGGCAAAAGCTTTTCAGTCCACCAGAAACTGAAAGTACTTATTTTTGGATATATCTAAATGCCAGCATTTGCTCCATTGTGAAGACTGAAAATCATAGAGACAGTTAACACAGCACATGCTATGGTGACAAATTCATACAGCTTGAGTTGACCTCAAAAGTTAAAGATGTTTTTCCCCTGATCCTGTATATAATTAAAAAACTCGTTAAATATTGAGGAGTGCCCATGGATGCAGCATTTATTTATTTAGATCATTCTAATAGAACACAGTAAATTTGGGCCTTCCCATAGGTTGTCATAATTTCAAATTTAATTTTAAGCAGGTGCATTTTTAAAAAGAAAAATGTATTTTATTTAAATTTAAAAAATCTGATTTTTATTTATTGTTTTTAAAAATCAATTTCTATCCACCCTGTTGTTACCAGTACTAATAAGAGAAACTGGTGTAGCTGTGGTCTCATAGCTGAGCTGCAGAAATGCTTCCTCTGGGTGCTGTCTTCTTGTCCCTTTGCACCAGTATTTCTCAAACTGTGGTCCAGGGTGCATGTGGTGGTCCGCAGAGAGCTGACTGGTTACAAGGTGCTGGCCCCTCCCCTTTGCTTCCAGCTGCAAAATTCCATTAAAGACAGCTATTCTTCTGCTACTACAGTGTTACCTATGCTCACAACAGGTGGTGTTTTTGTTAAAGCTCGAACTCCTGGAGTCACTGGATTACATGAAAAATTCTTTTTTTCTCTTTTTCTTTCCTTTTCTCTCTTTCTTTCCTTTTTTCTTCCATAAGGTTTCCAGCTCATGTGGTTGTGGAGAAAAACATGACCTGTGAAGGCTCAGAAACTAGAAGACAAACTCAAAAGAACCCCAGATTTTATTAGTTTTTCAACCGAGTTTTTTAACTTGGTCTCATGGGTTTTGGGGGACTCATGATCTTTGAATGCCTGGGACAGGCAGTACTACACTATTCCATCCAAAGCAATTGCTGTATTGTTCACAATGATGTTACACAATTGGGAATGGGATGGGAGGCATCCCTGAGATTATCCCTCTGTTAAAATGTGGTTTTCAGTCGGAGGAAGTAGGAGAGTTATAGGTTTCTAGGTAGAGCTGACTGGGAACATTCTAATGAACCACATGTTATTGGAATTTTCCAATTTGTTGAAATGGAAACAGTTTGCAGAGACAGTTCAATTTTCATGATGTTCCAACAGAAACCTGCCAGCTTGCCTGTGCATCTCTGGGGCAGCCTCCGGGCTGCTAGAGATGCCAGGGCTTCCGGATGCAGAGCTGTGGGTCAGCCCTGGCATTCAGAGTGCCCTGGGGCAAGTGGCACCAGGGCTTCCAAATCCAGGGCTCTGGAGTAGCCTGCTGAGTGGGCTGCCCAAGAGCTGGGGCTCCATTCCCATTTGCAGAGAATTTTGAAAATTTTGGGGTTTGTTCCAAACTGGAATGAAACTGAATTTTGAAATATCGAGCTCCTCCCCCAGATGGAACAACCTTTATATTCCCATCCCTCGGCCTGCTCCGAGATAGACTCACTCTCGTCTCCCGCTAACATGAAACCTTTGTCGGGCAGCCTTCTTGGCCACAAAGCACAGGCTGGTGGAAGCAATGAACCTGCAGCTCCACATGGTAAATGTGGACGATGGAGCCGGAGCTGAACTTCCCCAAAGTTTGAGATATGCGCGCCGGTATGTTGAGGCACGGTGTGTGTGCACATGTATGTTGGGGGGGGGGGTGCGCATGCATATTGGTGGCTGCGTGTTCATTATCTCACACGTAGTTCTGGAGCAGACCTGTCTGACAAAGCAGGGGTAGTAAGGACGTTGGGTGGTGAGGTCACGCACGCCTTTGGCTCAGTGAAGATGAGCACCCTCAGTCTGTATCTGAGGCTGCTGCCATGTGCTTGGAGGCTAGTGAGCTGTTAAGTTGCATTAAGGCCTCCTACTCCTGGAGCTTGGAATCCAGGCCTGATACTGAGATTGGCCTGTCAACCTGAGCCCTTGGTTCCTCGGGGGGGGGTTAATCACAGCTTGAGTCACAAAGGCAGCATGGGGGAGACTGAATCTGCTCTGGGGAGCAAAGTGCTCCAGCAAGAGGATGGGGGGTGGGAGGGCAGAGCTTGGAGACTGTACACAAGAATGTACCTGCCAGCCTCCTCCCACTGAACAAATCCTCCCTCAGCCCCAGCCAGCTGGCACGAGGGATACGAACAAAGAGTTGTAAAAAGGCCAGAGAGGAAAATTATTAACTTGGGGAATGCTGCTAAGGAGGAATGCAAAGGGACAATTAATTGAGGACTCAGTGTTTGGCTCAGAGGTCTTCTCTTGCAAATGGAGCATCCAAACTAAGCTGCAGGAAAAATATTGTAGCAATTCCATGAGCGCCTACAACATCATCTCTCTCATTGTGCTGCTTGCCACAGCCACAGGGAACTTCGCAGCAGCAGGGATACTGCACAGATGGTCCTGTTCTGAGAGCACTGGCCTTTACCCTTTGTGCTGACAGAGAATCTCCATTAGCAGTATAAGGCCTATGATACATAGCTGAGCAGTTCTGACTCCACCTGGTAGAGGGCAAGACACACACACACACACGCATGCACACGCTAGCCAGCTCATTATCTGTCATCATATTCAAATATGCAAATCGATTTTACAGTTTCCAACGAGCTGTGCAGCATTTTTATTTATCCAGCACCTAACATTCGTTAGTGCTTTAGAGGTAAACAAAGAAACAAGGTTCCTGCTTTAAGGCGCTTGCCATCAAAATATCAGCTGATGGCACTTCTGGGTCTGATTCTCCCTGGCCATGCATTATGGGCAGCCATTTTTATCAGTGCAAAGTAGGTGTAAAAAGCATTCTCCACTCATGGTGGTGGGACTGTTCTGAGACCCTTGCCCGGGTGTAAATTACGCCAGGGTGCAAAGCAGTGAAGAATCAGGCTCGCTGGCAATAGCTATAGAAAAAAGCTTGTGGAATATTTGAGCTGCTGCTTGTTTCTGTGAAGCATTTTCAGCTTCTAGCTGGATTCCTGCAGCTGCTCTGTTTTGGGTCAATGTCCCCCCCGGCCACCCCAGGCTTTTGGTCTCCGCTAGTCCCACAAGTTCACTGTGGCAAAGGGGAATAACTCAGGCAAACACAGAGCTTGTCCCAGCGCCAAGAAAACATTCTTCCAGGCCAAATTCCTTGACACTTTCCCTTTTACTCAGCTCCGGTTTGAAAAGTACCCTGGTGGAGGGACTTCCCTTCTGTGAGTCACCCCTTGGTCATGAGGGGTGACTCAGCACTCAGACACGAGGCCAGCCACTGGCCTGGGACTCCTGCAGGAAACTGGAAGGAAGGCGACTGGAGAACAAATGCTCAGGGGAGGTGAGGAGGGAATGGAGGTGGCGGGGGTGTGTGTGTGTGTATGTGGGGGGGAGGGGGGGGGAGAATTACAGATGATAGGCAGGAAGCGGGCAGAATGAGAGATGGGGATAATGCCAGGGGAAGAGAAGGAGCAAAGGGGATTAAAAGAGACAGAAGGAGCCAAATTCTCTGCTGGTGTAAATGGATAAAGTCCACCAGAGAATTTGCCTCCCCCCTCCCCCCCGCTACTACAGCATGGAGAAGGCAAAAGAACAAAGAAAAGGAGCCAGATTCTCAGCTTGTGTTCCTCCAACAGAGTGACACTGATTTACACCAGGGAGTGAGCGAGGAGAGGTGGAAGGGAGAGACAGGTGGGAACACAGGGAAAAACGAGACAGGAGAAAGGAAGAGGCAGGGACGGAGAACCGGGAAGTAAAAACAAGCACCCAACTAAATGAGTTTATTTTGGCTCGTCTGGGCTGCAGAAATTTGTACTCATGTTGTTACACTGGTATGTATGTATGGGGGTGGGGGGGGATGTGAGAAAACCTGGATTTATGCAGGAAATAGCCCGACTTGATTATGTAAAGAGTTGTCACTTTGGATGGGCTAGCACCAGCAGGAGAGTGAATTTGTGTGGGGGGGTGGAGGGTGAGAAAACCTGGATTTGTGCTGGAAATGGCCCACCTGCTGATCACTTTAGATAAGCTTCAGAGGAACAGCCGTGTTAGTCTGTATTCGCAAAAAGAAAAGGAGTACTTGTGGCACCTTAGAGACTAACGGTCTCTAAGGTGCCACAAGTACTCCTTTTCTTTTTTAGATAAGCTATTACCAGCAGGACAGTGGGGTGGGAGGAGGTATTGTTTCATGATCTCTGTGTGTATATAAAGTCTGCTGCAGTTTCCACGGTATGCATCCGATGAAGTGAGCTGTAGCTCACGAAAGCTCATGCTCAAATAAATTGGTTAGTCTCTAAGGTGCCACAAGTCCTCCTTTTCTTTTTGCGAATACAGACTAACATGGCTGTTACTCTGAAACTGGTAATACACTAGCACACATCTGCTGCACCAGTGCGACCCCTCCCTCTCGCCCCCGCCCCCCAGCACAGGGGCCTTGCGCCAGCTGATTCTGTGGCTTTACCTAAATCAGACTCTCTTGAGGCGCTGCACACCTGCTCCGATACAAACTAGCCTTGGAACGAGCCCACACTGAAGTCAAAGGAAGTCAAGCTGGGCCCAGTGTTTCAAAGCCCGTGGTCTGACCCAGGAGTCCATCTCCTTTTGCACATTGTACAAAGTACCATTGATCAGCTGGGAATGACTGATGCTCTATGACATAAACTAACCTGCTGCAGACCCTGCTCAGAGTTACAACTCTTCCAAGGCTCCTCCCGCTCCTGCCTCCGAAAGGATTAACCATTATTTCTGCCCTTAGAGCGAAAAAAGGGCTAAGATCAGGGACCCAGCATCTCATCATCTGGGTGATGGCTTGCAGAACTACTTGCTTCTAGGCTGCTGACCTAAGTCCAGCACACATCAGTAGTGAGGGGCTAGTCTCACTGTGTGAAATGAGCTGGGGTGGGGGAAGTGAAGGTTTCAGTCCAATTTGCCACCAGGACAAGTTTCTACATCAGAAAAACCTTCAATATGTGGTCTCTTTTTCAGCAGCTGCAGCAGAATGGCCAAAGAGACTGAACTCCCCTGTAATTGCTAACTCTGCGGCTGTACTTCAAATAAAAGACTTCAGGGCCCGATTTTGGTTTACACCAAGGCCCCTTTACATCGCTCTGCCTTTAAGGGGGTGTAAACTTGACACCTGATGAATTATTATTTTATTACAGGAGTACCCAGAAGCCCCATGTAAGATCAGGGCTTACAAGCTTTCAGCGCTTTTCACCCACACACAAATTCTCTGACATTTATTTTAAAGAGAAAATAAAAGAAAGCCAGGCCCATGCTTAGCATACTGGAGTTCTGATCCATGACTGGGGCCCCTAGGTGCTACCACACTGTAAATAATTAATAAGGCTTAAGCTGCAGCTATATGTCTAAAATGTTCATCACCCTCCCCCCCCCCAAATATTTACTGTGCTGTTACTTCTCCTTAATACAGTACCTCTGTTTGAGATGATGGAAAACTCAGGAATTATATGATAAAAAACATAGCTTCCACCATGCATTTGGATTCGTTTGGGTCACTTTCAGCAGGTTTCATCCGATCTGGTGATGGAGATTTGACCTTTAATTAATAATATAAAGGCCAAAATGGAGACAGAAGGGAGAAAAAGAAATAGATATGGGGGATAATTTAAAAAATACTCCCACTCCATGTGGCATTATTCAAACATTGTAACTAGAGTTGTTTGAAACTTGGAATTTCCGTGGCCGTGGGAAATACCAGCATTTTGGGGGGAAATAAAAAAAGTTCTGGATCAGAATGAAAAGTTGAACTTTCAAAAGTTTCCGCTACATAAAATTTACAATAAAATGCATTTTGGATCAGTTGAAATGTTTCCATTTTTACCTTTTAATATATTCTTTTTATTATTTTTCCATTGGATTCGATTTTTTTATTTGATTGTATAATTTGGCAATTGGTTTGGTATTTGGTATTCTAATTGGTTTGGTAATTTGCATGGTCACTGGTCATTTGTAATTTGTTCTCTAATTGGTAATTGGTGTTGAGATTGGTATAATATAAACATAATATAAAAATAAAATTAAAAAATATACAATAAACTTGGATATAAAAAGGCATTTTGAAATGAAAATTCGAAACAATTCATTCTGAGAAGGTCAAATCGGAACATTTTGGATTGATTGAAATGCTCCATTTGGATTTGTGTTCTAAATTGAAATTGCCTTGAAATTGACATGTTGCCGTGGAATGTTCCGAGTTTGATGAAGTGGTATTTTCCAACAGAAAAACATTCCATTGGAAAATTTTCAGCCTGCTCTAATTGCTACTGATATTATGGCATTGCTTTGTGCCAATGGCAGCACGTCCCCGGTGGGTAAGTGCATGACAAGCTCAGGGCTGCTTTCAAGCCGTGTAAATCAGCATAGCACCATTGATTTCAAGGGAACTATGCTGATTTGCACCAGCTGGGGCTCTGGCCTTTGGACTTCAATAGAGCAACTAGGGTGACCAGATAGCAAGTGTAAAAAATCGGGGTGGGGGGTGTAACAGGTGCCTATATAAGAAAAAGCCCCCAAAATTGGGACTGTCCCTATAAAATCAGTTTCAGAGTAACAGCCGTGTTAGTCTGTATTCGCAAAAAGAAAAGGAGTACTTGTGGCACCTTAGAGACTAACCAATTTATTTGAGCATGAGCTTTCGTGAGCTACAGCTCACTTCATCGGATGCATACCGTGGAAACTGCAGCAGACTTTATATACACACAGAGATCATAAAGTCTGCTGCAGTTTCCACGGTATGCATCCGATGAAGTGAGCTGTAGCTCACGAAAGCTCATGCTCAAATAAATTGGTTAGTCTCTAAGGTGCCACAAGTACTCCTTTTCTTCCTATAAAATCAGAACATCTGGTCACCCTAAGAGCAACACCAATTGATACCAGCTGAGAGTCTGGCCCAATATATTTACGCAAGGGCTTGAGTTGCCATCCTTGCTATATCCCAAATATTGTGTGCGTGGGCATCTGCCTGTGTGTAAATTTGTCAAGAGCCTTCGAGCAGAGGACTAAGGACAATGTGGTCTGGAGGAATGTGAATGAGAAGAAGAGCCCTTAAGTTCCATGCCGGATCCGTGACTGACTCACTCTATTTCCTCGGGTAAGTCACTTCATCTCTCTGTGTCTGTCCCTCTCCACGCCCAGCAAAAGGGAAATACCAGTATTGACCTAACTCGTGGGCAGATTGAACTTCCAATAGCACTGGCCGTACAGACGCCGACACAAAAACAAAGAGCCCAGGGGACGCACAAGCTTTTAAAGAGCCGATTCTAATTTTCTGTGTTGCTCAGTCTTCCTCTGACCGCACCGTTCTCTACTTTTCACGCGCAGCACGGTTAGCCTGTGGAACTCCTTGCCCCATGAGATCACTGACGGCAAGAGTTTAGCTCTAGAAGGACCCCGTGGGCTGATCCAGCCTGGCAGCCTGTGTTCCGATGCTCTGTACGGCACTCTACATGCTACCAGCATGCAGCAAATCATCAACAATAATCAGGTTGAGTTTGGATTCAGAGGTTTCTGAGCTTTGTGTTTTTAACTTTACCCGCATCCAGCTGTGCCACTGACTCGCTGTGTGATGAGACCTTCAGAAAGTTATTGCCCTTCTCCAGGCCTCAGTTTCTCCATCTGAAAAAATGGGGGTAATGACACTGGGCTCCTCCAGAGGGGCTGTGAGGCTTAACTTTTTAACGAGAGCCTCAGATGAAATACACTCTATAAAAAGGCAAAATGAAATCATTTTTTTAAAACAGGGAGAGGCAATATGGTCCAGTGGATAGTGCACTGTCCTGGGACACAGAAGACCTGGGTTCTGTTCCCCACTTGACCTGGGGCAAGTGTATCGCCTCTTTCTGACTCTGTTTCCCCTCCCACTCTTTGTCTATTTAGTCTGTAAGCTCTTTGGGACAGGGATTGTCTCTCACTATGTGTCTGTACAGCTCCTAGCATGATGGGACACAGTGATCTTGGCTGGGACTTGTAGCTGCTACTGTAATACAAACAATTAATCAGACTCAGGAAAGATGAGCCATACGGGTCCATCCGCCAGACTGTGGTTTCCTGCTGCCATCTAATGTGCAAATGGGGCACGGCAGCCCTAGCTGTTTGGGAGCATGTACAGCGATTTGGCTTGTGGAATGCAACGAATGCAGGGGAATAAGGTTACATTTCCTTGCGGGATCTGTGCTCTCTGTTCCCTTGGGAAGATTTTTGCTTTACAGCGTAGGAGTCATCTGGGCCTCAGAGCTGCTTTCCTGGGCAGGGCCCGCCACCGGCTCTTGCCAATCCATTTTATGTGCTCATGGCATTTGCAGCATTCACTCTAAGTGCCCCAGGAGCTGGCCCCCCTGGGCTCTAGTTCTCCCCTGCCTGGTGCCTTGTGGTGTCATTTGCACCTGTGCACAATGAACGCAGAGCAAATTCTGATCGGGTAGCGTGCTTCACACGCCCACCTTGCAGAGACGGCACAAGGCAGGAGCCAGCGGGGAATCGGGTGCACAGAGACAATAGATTGTCTCAAGAGCTCAGCTCCCATTTAGGCCCCACAGGTAGGAGTTTGGGCCAAAGCTGAGTGCGTTGGAAACGTACACCCCAGAAGAGCTGTTCATGCTGGTTGCTAATTTAGGTGTCACACAATGGGAGCTGAGTGCTTGTGAAAACCTGACCCCAGCTGCAGGGGGATGAGCCCATGAAAATCTAGCCCTATTTCACTCTTCCTCTAGGGTGAGAAGTGAGCACTTCCTTGTTTGCCACCATACCCGGTTGGATATGAGTATCTCCCATAGGAGTCAGAGCTCACAGGGGAAGAATGGAGCCCTTGTATGAGATAGCATGGCTGTTTTTCATGATGTCTCCTTTTGGCCTAGTGGATCAAGCAGTGGACTGGGACTCAAGGGACCTGGGTTCTAATCCCAGCTTCACCACTAGCCCAGGCAAATAGCTTCCTGTGCCTCAGTTTCCCTATCTGTAAAATAGTGATACTGACCTTCTTTGTGAAGTGCTTTGAGACCTACTGGTGAAAAGTCCTCCACAGGCGCTAGGTATTATTATGAGTGAGATTGTACGGTAATGTGACATAACAACAGTGGCGAATCGTGGTGCCCGAGACACTGTGCTACCCTGTGAACTCAACTTAAAGGCTGTGTCCTTGACCAATGGGGCGACCTGATGGATTCTGTGGTGGAGGGGTGTGCACCTAATGACAATTTGGGCTTGAAAATGCGAAGTGCTTCCAAATCCTCCTGCCAGCCTCGGGCAGAAACCGGGAACCAGGAGGAAGGAGGGGCAAGCTGGCAATGCCAGCAGCCAGGAGAAACAGCAGTGCCAGGGGCCAGAAAAGTAGTCAATGTCACTTAGGAGTGGAAGCCGTGCCAGCTAAGAGAAGCAGGAGTGCCAGCAGAGCAGGTAATGCCAGCCCAGAGGAGGTATTAGTGGCAAGGAGAGGTCGCATTGTTGTTCCCAGTATACAGGCTCCTGGATAATTTCCCCACATGTAATTTGCCATGTTGAGTCTTGCACTCAAATGCAGGACAAGACCACAGCTTGGCATAAAGAGCGCCTAGATATCTTAGTATTTATATGGCCCCCCTCACTGGAGTATTTGAGCATCTCACAATCTTTCATATATTTATCCCTACAACACCCCTGTGAGGCAGGGCAGCCCCATGTTACAGAGGGGAAACTGAGGCACAGAACAACTCAGATCCTCAAAGGTATTTAGTCTTCTAAGGCCCATTGATTTCAAGGAGCTTAAATATCTTTCAGGATCTGGGCCTCAGTGACTTGCCCAGGGTCATCCACGGTGTTTGTGGCAGAGTACAAATTGAACCCAGAAGCTCCTACGGTCTAGGCTAGTGTGCTAACCACGGGACCCTCACCAGTATAACTTATTCATCTACAGGAAGGAGAGTCAGCTATACCAGTATAGAGCTGTCCACGCTAGGTGTTGAACTAATATCTCATTAGAAAATCACATCCCTGACCAATACAGTCATGCCAAGACAAAAGCTATGCCTAGGCCAGGCCTAACCCATGGTGTTAACATCAGCCAGCTGCTAGCTCACACGCAAATGAAGTGTTTCAGCCACAGCTGGCCTTAGAGCTGAATCACTTAGCCCAGAAGGCTGAGCTTCTTAAGGTGCACAGTTATATCAACCCCCAATTTGCAGGGCCTGCTTTCTGTACAGAGTAAGGTATCTGTGGCTTGGAGCTGGTGGGCTCGGCTGTTCTCTGTGGGCCAGAAAGTCAACAGGAGAGATGAGCGGAGAGGTTTTCCCTTTGTGCAAGGTAAGCAGTGTTGTGTTTGAGATTCTGCCCATACAATTAAGAGCAAACTCCCATAAGAGATGGGCTCCTGATCAGCCCTTTGTGTTTGTAGCAGCCTAGCCAGCCCCAGGGAAGAAACAAAGAGAGAAAAGGGAGTGCTTGATATCTACCCCCCAGAGCTCTGCTTTCAGGGCCCCTCAAACAAAAGAGCAGCCCCTCTTGCTGTGAGTTTGCTGCTACTCAGACTCCAGCTGTTCCTGAAAATTTCCCTCTGAACTAGGGAAGGCACTCCTTTGCGTTCCCTATTTATCGCTGTGTGGTGATAACCCTTGAGCCTAATGAAGGTCAGGGAAATGGGCAGGGTTGGCAATGACCGAATCCCTTAGTCTGCAGAGAAATCAGCTGAACATGAGGCAACGGGTAACTTTCTGCATGGGAGGTTTAATTTGAAGTCAAATGGATGAACACTGTTGTAGCTGGCTGGTGTCCTGGGCAGCATATTTTGCGTGGAAGGGAAACTGAGAAACGATGTGTTTTAATGGTCCTGTGGTGGAAGGCTAGCATGACACCTTGGCGTCGTGGTAAGAGAGTGATCTTTAGTATCTGAGCCAAGCGGCTTCTGGGTAACAGAAGGTTACTACAGCAGGAGAATACTGCAGTAGCTGCTGTTGTGTGGGACAGCCATAGAATCTGGTGTCACTAGGGCATAGCGTGGGGTGGTTCATTTTCCCAAATGATATGGGAGTGTTATTCATGTTGTCGTAGCACCTCAGAGCCTCAGTCGTGGGTCAGGGTCCCGTTGTGGTAGGTGCAGAACAAACACTGAACAAAGACGGCCCCTGCCTCAAATCTTACACGCTGAGCTTAAGAAAAGGGATCACAGGTGGCTACAGGCAGACCGACTGGGAACACAAGGAAACAGGGAGGTAGTATTGGAAGTGTCATGATGACTCCCCAGGAAAGCCATTCTTAAGCTAAAGATGGGCCCGCAGCCTTGGTTCTGAACAACCCCAGTGTGGCTTGGGGCAGCATCCTGACCCAGATTTATCTACTTGGGTCTATATCTCGATGCTCAAAGATGCATCAGATACTCTTTAGCTATGTCTTTGAGGGGTGGGGTGGTGGTGAAGGAGAGGTGGTACTTAAATATAACAAAGCCCTGTAGAAAGGGTACAACAGGCAAATGGCCAGTGGTTTGGAGAAGATGCTTCATTGATCGAAATAGGGGTGCATGTCAAATTTTAGCACAGGATGGGTTTCCATGGGGTTTGAGTGGGGAAAGTGTATTCCTATGTACCTGTAGTTATGTGATTCAACGGCTAGATGTCTCTGTGGGCTGCATAAACTTCCAGACAGCATATAGTACCTGATTTTTTAAAAAAAATGCCAGCTGCAAAGCGGAAGCTCAAGCTGTGTGGAAGACAAGCCTGTTTGTCTGTAGTTGAAGTTGTTTTGGATGACTGGCACTTGCTGTTTAAGTGGGACTGGGATTCCTTATATCCCGACGGGAACCTTTCCTGTCGATTTTCCATTTAGCCTTGGTGTGCAGTGCTCTGAATTAACTATGTGCTCTGACTCTAGTGAGCCCCAATGTCCGTTTGATACTTTGGCGTTTACTGCAGTCTTGGCAACTTGGAGCCTGCCCTGGGCTCGGGCTCATGCTAGCTTTTTAGGGCCCTTTGTGAAGTCAAGTTGTGGGCTCTCCTCCAGCCCCATCCTGTCACTGAGGGTGGTCCCTTTGCATTAGGGTGACCAGACAGCAAGTGTGAAAAATCGGGATGGGGTGGAGGGGGGGTGTAATAGGTGCCTATATAAGAAAAAGACCCCAAAATTGGGATTGTCCCTATAAAATCGGGACATCTGGTTACCCTACTTTGCATACTCCCCTCCTTCCCCCTAGGAGCCATCACCACAGGCTGTTCACTTGCAACCCAGCCCATTGGGATGGGGAGAGCATCTCTGCCCCAGTGTATGAGCCTCCGTGTCCTAGAGTGATTCTTTACACAAGCAGAAGAGCAGGAAGGGGAACCCAGATTCATGTCCTTATGGTGGGCAGTTAGGGAGTTCGCCATCTGCTGTGATAAAGCTGATGCAGGGGTTGGATGAAGCCAGAAATGGGTCTGTGTGTGCTGTATACATATGATCAGGGACAGATCCTGTTCACTACGGAGATCTCCTTCTGTTCGAGTGATAGGGGCTGGTGCCAGAAAGGAAAGGCCAGGTTCTCGTCTGGGCGGTGCAGGTGTTTGTGGGTGATGCAGCTAATAACTGTGTCATGCAGATGTTACACCGGTGTCAGGGGCAGGCATGTAGTATGGGGCCAGGGGAAGAAGGGACTCCTGTGTGGACTGTGCAGGCCAATGAGCCACCCTGGTTCTGTTCTCCCAAACTTATTGTGTAAGCTGCAGTTTATTGCATACTCCAGTCTCCCACCATCCATCATGCAAGCAGCTCAGTGAGAGTTTACAAGGTTGTAATTTACCTTCTTGAATGGCTCTGGGACTGACTAATTACTTGCTTAGCAACTGTTCATTTGTATGTTGCTGGTGAAGCCAGGGGAGGAACAGAAGGGAAATATGCATGTCTTACCTAGAATGGGACACTCACTGTGGAGCAGGGTGGCTCTGCATGGCTGAACAGGGGTGAGAGGTGCAGATGAGGAGTTTTTAAAACAAACCTGGGCCTTTCTTGCTGATGAATGAGCCTAAGAACCCAACCGTAGGAGATGAAGTGTTAAACCTCCATTGATACAAGGAATGTATACCAGCCCTAAATGAAACCATCTGCTTTCAAGCATAGTCATTCATGGGTGAGATGAGTAGTTAGTCTCAGCTCTGCAGTGTCATACGGAACTGTCCCTCCTTGTGGGGGATGAGGGGAGGGTGTTTATTGTATTGATTTTTATTGGGCAAAATGTTTAATTTTTCAAGTCTCTCCTTCCAATACCTCCACCCCCCTAGATTGATCATCTGTGCTATGGTAGCTTGGAGAGGTCCCATTGTGTTAGGCACTGCACAGGCAGCCCCTGAAAACTGAAGGGTACTGAATGAGGAAGTGACTTGCCAAAGGTCAAGCGGGGAGTCGGTGGCAAAGGTGGGAACTGAGCTCCGCTCTCCTGAGTTCTAGTCAGTGCCTTCTCCATGGGGTGGTCCTTCCTCTCAGGGCACTTTGGAAGTCCAGCCCGGTTCCTCTCTGCAAAGGCTCTAATCTATACATTTCAGAGCTGGTTGTTTTTATGTGCAAGCTCATCGGCTGTAGTGTCGTAGCTGCCTCCCTCGTTCAGACCTGGGCCGTCTTGCAGTCTGTGCTGTACAGGGGAGCTGCCGCCGCCCCAGCAATAAGTCAGGTTTTGCTACAGTTGGGAGCAGCTAGTGCAGGGAGTGGAAGGAGTGGCTGATCTTTCCTAGGCACCACAGATGCATAAGTGGCCTCTATGCAGAGGTTCCCCATTCACGTCTGCTTTGGACTGCAAGGAAACTGAAGGTGAAGCTGGGGCTTGAGGGCTGGAGTGAAGGGCGGGTGGTGATTGAAAAAGGGGTTTTTTGCACTTGTTCTGTTTCAAAGGAGCCCAATCAGGACAGGGCTTGCAGTGTGGAGGGAGGGGGCTGCTGGGAGTACAGGGGGACCACGGGCTGAGGGGACAATTGGAATGAACCATTATGAACTGTAGGCACAAAAAGATCCAAAGGGTTAATGAGTTCTAGCGATCTATTGCAGGGCTCCATCGCTGTAACATCCGGGGACCTCGTAATGCTTGTCTTGATAATGCCCCCAGGAGGTAGGGCAGTGCTAGTAGCCCCATCGTACACATAGGGAGCTGGGGCGTAGCGAGATGAAGGGACATGCCAAAGATCACTCAGGAAGTCTGTGGCAGATCTGGGAATTGCGCCTGGTGTCCCCAGTCCCAGGGCAGTATCCTAACCACCGGACCTGCTTCCACTGGTTTCAGTGGAGGAAGATCAATCCTGGGGCAAGGAGCGATGGGCCTGAACGGGAATCCCAAATCCAAACAGCCTCAGACTGTGTGTGTGTGTTTGCATTCGGAACCCGGGTTGGAATTCCACCGCTGGCTCGAATGGATGGGAGGAGAGAGCCGCAGATCTGAGCACTTCTGAATTTTGGGGGTGTTTGAAATCTGGAGCCAATCTGAAATTTGGGGGTTTGAAATCTGAATCACAGGAATAAATCACCAAGGCCCTTCTCAAACTCTGCCATCATCTCTGGAATCCCAGGAGAAGGTGAAACCCCAGATCCAAGCAGCCCTGAGTCTCGGGAAAGTCTGGGTCTGGAGCTTAACATTGCGGGCTCACTCCCAGCTCTTGTCCCCACTGACCTGCACCTTTGCTGGCTTTCAGCCCAGCCGTGTGGACCCGTCTCATCAGCCAGGATTCCAGCTCCTGTCTGCAGCACGAAGCACAAACCTTTTTGTGCCGTTCACCTTTGCACGAAGCACAGCGAGCGGGCTGTGGAAGGAGAGGGCCTGTCAAAGCAAGGGCGTGAGAGCTACGGGCACAGACGGAGGGCAGCCTGCGGCTTCTTGGTGTCAAATGATCCTTAAAATAGATCTTAAGCCCTGGCTTCAAAGAACAGTCTTGTGTGCACCTTCAAAGACCTGTTCCGTGAATCTTTAGTGACCCCTCCCCTTCGAGACCCATCCTGTCCTAAATTATTAGAGATGGACACTAAACTCTAGACCCAAACACCCCCGCCCCAATTTTCTGCAGGTTGGAGCTCCTTAGTAGCAAGTTCCTGGCTTTACCAAAACCAGGACTTAAATGCCCCAGGTATAACTTTTGGTATCACAACAGCTCCTAGAGTACTAGATGGTTTGCATTACTACGGTCCCATCTTGCTGGCCACTGTACATGCACATCATGAGAGACAGATGTTCCCTCCTAGAACTTGGTCGAAGAGTAGACAATGCAGCAAAAACACACATTATCTGAGGCAGAGAGATTGAGTGACTTCCCCAAGGCCAAACAGGCAGTCTGTGGCAGAGCTGGGAATTGAAGCCCAGGTTCATGGCGGGTCCCAACCCAGTGACTTAGCCACAAGACCATCCTTCCTTTTGACCTAGGCTCAGGATTGCTGCTAACCCTGAGCTCCTGTGTATGATTTGTTTAGTGCAGTCTATAGTAACAGTGTACATTTGCAAAGCGCCTTTCAGTGAGTAAGGAATGCTTCAGTGACTCTATGTGGGGAATGCCACATGGCTGAACTGCAGCCACCTCTAGGGTGGGGTGCAGCCACTGTAAAACAGTGCACAGCAACACCATGCTACAAAGTGAGAATTTTGCTCCATTCCCGCTGCGGTTTCAAATGGATGCAAGTGCTCAAACTGGAATCTGGCCAGGAGCTAGGTTCATACCCTCAATTGTTGCATTGAGCACCCTGGGGTCCATAATAACCAAGTGGTTGGGATCTTGCATTTCGTGAGTGGCTGCACCTCCAGCAGCACAGGGTGGACCCCTTGCCAGGCTGGGGCATGGAGTCTTTTGTGACTCCAGGGGAGAGAACCACTTGCTCAAGAGCCCGCACTGCTGCTTGCAGCAGCCTGCTGGATTTTTCTTGTGGGTCTCGTATCCAGGCAATAAATCTGGCCTGACCCCATCCAGCGGGTGAGATGGTGGCCTGCTGGAGCTGGGCTGTAAGTGCCTTCCTGTTAATTAACCAGCCTAGGAAGTGCCTGGTCCCTTCCGAGTCCCTGGCGTGCCATGTGGCTGACACCTCAGTGCCATGGCTGGAGCCTGGGTGGAGCAGCCTCACAGCTGTGGCTCATCCCTCCTGATGCCTGTGCTTCTCCTGTTCTCTCTCCCATCACTCTCTCCGGCTGTCCATCTGGCTCCTGCCAGCCCCCATCCTCTGGCATCTGCCTCTGCCGTCAGACGTGCTAGCACCCTGGTCTCCCCGTATCTTATTTCAGTCTCAGGTCCGCTTCCAAAAAGAGGTGTCACCGGCTCCGATTGAATGAACGGGAGTGTTTCCAGCTAGTGGATTCCACGGTTTGCTCACACCACTGGCTACTGCTACATCCCACGTCTAACTTCCCTGTCGGTCCCCATGGCACAGCTTGAGCCGTATTGCTAGGGACAGGTGCAGGCTCCCTGGGCAGACTCTGGCCATTGGGCTCCTGCAGCTACAGGCCACTAATGTGACTGTTTCCCAGCCTGGTTCTTGGAGGCAGCAGGCCCTGGCCTGTTCCTCTGTGGCCTGCACTAGGGTGAGAGCAGACCCAAGGGGATCCACCCCAGAGGAAAGAGTGACCCTGTTGGTTGGCCCATTCTCAGACATCACCAACACCAACCTTGGCTGCCCTTCAGCCTTCTCCCACAATGAAACCTATCTGACCTGCCTAGTCCGCTCTCTGCTCATCTGGCTGTGGAGGCTATTGTCAAATGCAGGGCTCTTCCTCCCAGCCTTCCTAATGGCCACTGAGCTCAGCAGGGCTGGACAGTTCTCTGGAAAGTTGCTTGGAAAGACTCTGTGTTGCAGGGTTTTATTGCAGTGTACCGTGTAGACTCCCCCAGAACTGCCTTGCTCTGAGCATGGCTCAGGGCTTTTGCCTCTAAGGCAGCAGCCTCTGGTACCAGTGTCTGGGGCTGAAAGAGGGATCACGTCCATGCAATTCACCCAGCCACCAGTACAGCAGGCTCTTGCGTGAGATTCTCTTTTACAGAAGAGCCTAGAGATGCCTAACAAAGACAAGGGCCCCACTGTGTAGGGCACCGTACAGACCCATAGGAAGACACTGTCCCTGCCCCACTGACCTTACACATAAGAGCGGGGAGAACAGACAAGGAACCAGGCCACAGAGAAATGGCAGCAGTGCTGGGAATTAAATGCAGATCTCCTAAGCCCCCAGTCCATCCCGGCCTTCCCTTCTGTGCCTTGCTGTTGTACATTCTGCCTTTCCCTGCGCTGTGACACCGGCTGCATGGACTGCAGGTGGGCAGGGGGAGAGCTTGAGTTCTGTTCTCTCCGCTCACCTACCAAGCAAATAAAATTAAACTAATGAAGTGCAGCTCACCTCCCAGCACGTGCCGTCGTGCTCAAGGGACTGCAGGATGAGTCATGCGTGCTGCCGGGGGCTGTGCATGGACCAGAACTGCCTCTGATTATACTGCTCTGCGGGTACCTGAGAGCAGGGGCTGGATGAGTCAAATCCATTGTGGAGCTGGACCTGCAGCTTTCTTTTTTTTTTTTTTTAAAACAAAATGAGGTGCCCTCCCCAGCCCGGCCTCGCTGAGTTCCTGGAGCAATCCTAGCTAATGACTGGTGCCCCTCACCTCTCCCTCTGCCAGCTCCTGTGCAATCCCTGCCTGGTGCTAGCCAGCCTGCCAGGATGCTGACTTGTGCCTCTATTGCGTGTACACTGCAGTTCACATCTCCCTGCTTTTACTCTGTTCCCGTCTCTGTACATCAGTGCCCCTTTCTGCCTGTAGGACTGTTGCAGCCCTTACTCCTCCTGCATGAGGTACCCCCCCCCCCCAAGGGGAGCATCAGGTAGACTATGGGGTGCACAAGGGGTTGCTGCACTCCCTTTTGCGGGGGTTCTGGAGGTGCTGGCCTATTGTACATTGACCCCTGGCTTCAGCAGCAGCAGCTTTGCTGAAATTGAGGAGACTGACCATACTTATGGGGCCTGATCCAAAGCTCAGTCTTTCCATTGACTCCAACGGGCTTCAGATATGGTCCGTAACGCCAGAGCTGGATCTGACCCAGGAGCAAAAAAATGCTTGTCTCCTCCCCTGTGTGAATCGACACGTTTGTCATATTGGTGAGCGGGGGGAATATGCTGTAACAAGAGCATCTGACGACTGCAGTATCCTGTCGTCTGGTCTGGCTTTTGGCATGATGTCATGTGGTGTGCTGGAAGCTCAGTTCCTCTATGATCCCCCCCCAGACATTGGCATTCTTGCTGTGCAGGGCCCCAGCTTCTGACTTGACTGACACACAAACAAGCCTTGGCTTGCATCAGCCCCATAGAGCGAGCGTGCTATGGGAGAGCCAGCAGGAGTCTATTCTGCTGCCACCTCAGCAGCCCTGTTCTGAGGGCAGCACCTGTATGTGGGGATGATGTGAAAAGTGGAGAGACCCAGCTGCAGCTGGCAGTTCAGTCAGAAAAATCCTTGTCTGTCTTTTTTTCTAATCAGTATTGATTTTTTTTTTATGTAAGTCTTGCCTGAAGATCAAATGGATATTACATCTGCAGAGAGGCTTGGCATAGCTTCACGCCTAGGAGACCGGGAATATCATCGTTTTGACTCCTACGCTTTGCAAACAAGATCTGGATTTACAGGGAGGCTCCATGAGGCATTTCCAACTCCGGGTGCAGATGGGAGTTGGAAGCTGTTTGGGGCAGACACTGTTGTACTGTGGACAGACCCTGGCATGGTGAGATCCCAAGCCCCAATCCAGATGTGGAAAGATACAGGCTCCTCTTAGGTTAATTCTGGCTCAACAGGGACTAAGAAGAATCAGAAGCCTCCCCAAACCCAGGCGAGATTCCCAGTCTGATGCCCAAGGTGTGGAGAGATTGCGTAAGCTATAGTGAAGCCACTGAGCTTCTTGGTGTTTGTTCAAATGCAGCCATCAAAGCCCATGGCATTCTCCCATCCCTGCTGCTGCGAAAAGCAACATCTGCCTGGCATCGTCTCTCTATTGCAGAGCTTAATTTTCCTCTTTTAAAACAAAGGCATCTATCTCCTCCAGATGTTTCGGGGCAGGGGAGAGGGGGAAGGAATCTGTCTTTCTAGAAGCCATCTGTTCTAGTCAGAACCCCAGATCCAAGCTTTGGAAGTCTAGGCATGAAACCCTGGTCTGTTGTTCGTGTAGCAGTGTAATGCCTAACCAAAATCCAAGCCCTGTGACTCTGTAGGCAGAGTAAGACCGTTGTTGACCCCAACAGCTTCCAATCTAAATAGACCAGACTGATAGGTAGGAGTAAGGATTATCCACATTTTACAGATAGGGGAATTGAGGCATAGAGGTGAAGTGACTGACCCGAGGGAGTCTGTAGCAGATCCAGAGCTCTGTTCTCTTGCCTCCCACTCCTGTGGCCTAGCCTGTTCTTTTTTCCTGGGGGTGACTCTGAAATTTGCAATTGGTCCCAGCCTTTTAAATAGGCTGCACCAGAATCCTGGGCCCAAACACCCCAGAGCTTTGACATTTCAATCGTGTATTTGCCTTGGGCCCTGTTCTGGCTTCTGTTTTACTGTGCAATGGGTCTACCAGGCCCTGGTAGAACTGGAGCAGAAGCCACATGAACGCATTTTAAGCACCGTCCAAAGCGGACTCTTAATCCTGGATCACATTGTGTATCAGTTTCTGCAGGTCGTTTTTCATCGTTTGGTGAAAAGTAATCCATCAAGCTGTTTTTTTTGTTTGTTTTTAACCTGTCTCCTGTGGCCTTTTGTCTGGTTTTATGCTGCCGTCTCACATGATCGTGCAGAGATCTTTCTCCTATTGCTTGACCGCTGGGATTCGGCAAGGAGCCTCTTCGCTGTGTGATGTACCTGATTTATTCTTTCTCCGCTTCTCATGCACTGGGGTCTCTTTACATAGGCTTGTTAAGGTTGCTGCTGCTGCTAGTGTTAGAAATCCACCCACTGAAGGAGGTCAGCATTGTGTCCAAGTGTCTTGCACTGCCATGGCAGGGCGGGGTGGGGGGAAGGTGTTGATTGGGTGTGTGTGTGTGTGTCTACACACACACGTATCTCCTGATTCTCCAAGTTCAAGGCAAAGCTTGAGTAATTTAAAGCAGACCTGTTGTCAGAGGCCGTTTTTAATTGGCTTATAGTGTGAAAAACCATGAAATCTGGGCCATATTTTATTAGCGTTCATATCGCTCTGAACAAGATGGGAGTAATTAAACTAATGCTGTCATTTTAACTCTGTTCCAAGAGAGGGTTTACTTTTAAGCTGTACAGATACAGTGTAGCTCTCTGATCGCAAAGTCAGGGATATCTTTTTTTCCCCCTCTTTGTACATATCTCTGTGCTTGCCTGTACCCTGGATGGAACTGCAGCTGGTGAAACAATGGGGACTATCTCCTTAGCCAGAAGATTTAATCCTTCAGCGCGGACTGTGAGCAGCCAATTGTTCTGCAGCTACCAAGCAGAACAGTACTGCAGAACCTATTTCATGTAAGCCTGATCTTAAATAGTCTTTTGTACTGGTGTTAGCAAAGTGACTTGAACCAAAATAGCTCACTCAGTACAACACCTAGCGTAGATGCGGGTTTATTGATATAAAGGTGTCTTAAGCTGGTATTGTTCCCTGACATTATGGGAATAACCCTATAGCCGTGTAAGCATTGTTATAGCAATGTTATTGCACCCACACTTGGAGGTTGTCACTTCAGCTAGATCTGTCTCAAATTGATATAGTTAAAGGCACAAGAAATCCTGTTAGACAAGCCCTTGGGGTGCACGTGTCTGTTTCTAACCCTCATCACTAAGCTAAATTTGAAAACATGAACTGACTGTAAACTGCTGTATTGTCATCTCGGGCAGAATTCTCTGCTCAACTGGGTGGTTTTTTTGTTTGTTTTGTTTTCTGTGGTGTGCCTTCATTGACTTCAGTGGAGTTACTCCTTATTTATACCCCCATGAAAGCTGTGTCTGCAGAGGTTCTGAAACAGCTGTGAGAAGTACAGACAATCTCTGTTCCTCTGTGGGGTGGTGACTCTGGAGCCTAATGATGGCAGCTGCTTTTTAAAAACGACTCAACTATTTCACAGCTGCTTGCAGAAAGGGAAACATCTAGCTGGAGCATTCCTCCTCTTCCCTGCAACTTGATACAAAAAAAATCCACAGCATGATAGCTTGCAGTGAATTTGCAGTGGGAGGCTGGAATCCCTGCTGTGTGTGAAGGAGAGGTCGTAAGACCCCTCCCTCACTCTAGCACCTCTCCCTCCCCCCAGGTCAGAGGCTACTGGTCATTGTGGTCTCTGTGCTCCTCCAAACGCAAGGTCCATTCAGGGCTGTTGCCATGATCCCCTTGGGAGGGGATGGGTTGGCGGCCCAGCCCTTTAGAGAGGTAGTGGGCTGGGAAGGAGAATGCATGCTGCTTTCCCCCTGCAGGCTGCGCAGTGCCCCCCAGTGTTCCCCCATGGAGCAGAGCCGCTCCACTCCACCCAGAGTACCTTAAAGGCACCGTAGCCCCCTTATTGTATTAAGTCTATTCTCCTCTCCCTTGACCTGCACAAATGGATGTGCCCCCTCCATCTGAGCCCGTATGGGGGCAGTGTGGTGGTTCTGTGCCTAGGCTCTAGGCCCCTCTTTACCAGGAATAGTCCCAGCCCTGAAGCACTTTCCAGCCCCAGCATAGCAGCCTTGCTGTTCTCCTCTTTCTTTCCCTGGCTGGGGGAGGGAAGCAGTGAAAGCTTTCCTGGCTCTTTCCACAGATACGGCCCCAGGCTGCGTGGCTGCTCTGGGGAGGTATTCGGTGTCGGGAGCACTGGCTTCTGTCCAGACAAGGAAAGAAAGGAGAGGTTCCTTAAGGATACACCCTACTTGGCAGTGTCATAGAGCCGAGCAAGAGCTGGGAGGGAAGAGACGGGGTGGCTAGGGTAGAATGCTGCTGGCAGGAGCGATGCCAAGAGAGGAGAACTCTGTGCCTGCTCCTGGCATCAACGGGATTAATCATGCAGGCCAGGATGGCTGGATGCAGCTCTGAACTGTTTCCATTGCGCCAGTTCTCATGTTGCTCAGAGTCCCGGGATCTGCCCCAGTGCAGCTCGCTCACTCTTTTGCTTCCAGATCTGAATGCCCTCTCCCTTGGGGTAGCTTTGCAACCGGAGCTGGCATGACCTGGTCCGTACAGTGCGAATGGCTCTTCTCTTCATCATAGGATGGACTGAAAACCCGGATCTGAATGCTCCTGACTCTGAACCACTTGATTTTTTTTTTTTTTTTTCCTGTGGCTCAAGCTCATGTCTCTTAAAAAACATCAGCAGGGAGTCATTGACTGACTGCACTTAAGGCCTAAGATGGTGGAAAAGCAGGATTAATTTGAGATAGTCTTCCTTAATGGGTATTGCTCTGAGATCTGCAGTCAGCCTAGTCCCATCCAAAGCAAGGGGAGTCTCACCCAGTTATTTGTGTTATGGTAGCACCTAGAGGCCTTAACTGAGATGGTGCTGGGTGCTGCACAGACATGTTGGGGGGCAGGGCCTGTCCTTTACAACAGCGGTCAGGCTGAATAGCAAGAGTCCAGAAAGGGGTGGGAGGAATACAGGATTGTTCCTTTTTTATAAATGGGGAATTGAGGCACAGGCAAGCTAGGTGACTGGCACAGAGGTAAAACAGAAGTATCTGGCAGAGCTCAGAAATGAGCCCAAATTTCCTGTCTTAACCGCAAGCCCACCTTTCCTGGAGCAGAAGGTGACTCCTCTTCCAAAACCTAAGCAATTATACTCTCAAATAATCAAGTGGTCCATTGCTTTGGATGTCTCCGTTTAAGTCCCCTTTAGTCTGATTGCTGGGGAGCTGAGCTCCTGTTATCAGCTGCAAGACCGCAACGCTCAGCATCCGACAGGACCTGACTCTGAATGCAGAAGAGCCCTTGCTTGGGCCATTGAAAAGGAGATGAGATTGGGCAGGATCACATTTTAATAGTGATTGTCTTGTGGGCCCCTCCCCTAACATTAGTGATCACAGACTATCCCTGAAGGCAACTCCAGCCCCCGCTGTCATGGAAAAGCAACCTAGGGATGCCCTGAATGTTTCCCCAGCTACATCGAATGCAACCCAACAGCTGGAAATGAAGAGAACCAGCCCCATGGCTCAGACCCTCCAAGGTGCCAAATTCCCATAGGGAATTTGAGGCCTAAATACTCTTGAGGATCTGGTCCCATGTAGCCAGCATCAAGTGCTCTGCAGATAAGTTTGGGACCCGCTGCCACTTTAGACAGCGAGCGGTGGGGAAACAAAACATCTTCCCTCTCCAACATTGATGGAGAGGGACAAGCACATGCAACCTTAATTTGGGGATTTGCTGACTTTGGAGTGTTTGGCTTTGCAAACTTCATGTAGCTTTTTGGGTGTAATTAAATCTAGGACTGTGTGCAGGGAATGGGGTGCAGCTGCTCCCCTGAATCCTCCCATCTGTCTGCTCTCCCCATTCCCTAACCAAATCACTTCTATCCTTGACACACAGCGGACAGGAGCTCTGTTAGCTGCTCACATATGAGGACAAAAACCAGACTGTATGCTCTGCCCCCACAGTTGGGGCCAGATATTCAGAAGGGCTCAGCACCCAATGCTCAGAGCCATTCTGAAAACCCAACCTCTTCTCTGGGTGCCTTAAACAGGAGCTAAGCTATTTGGGAAACTCTAGTCCAAGGGGCTGGTGGGGAGATGGGCCAGGAACAGGTCAGGGAGGGGGATCAGCTGGGAACATGATGCCACGGAAAGGGGGGTGGAGATGGATGTAGGAGGGTTAGGATCCTTGCAGATGGGGAGCTGCGAGACCGCAACGCTCCAGAGCCGGGAGTGGTTGAAGGGAGGTTTTGCCTTTGCCATCAATGAAGGTTTCCTTGGCAGCATTTCGATCCCTGGGATTCATGTCAGTAATACCCAGTGGCTCATTTGGAAGACGAGTGGGAGCCCAAGGGAGAGCTGAGGAGTGAGAGGGATGGAGATGGAGCTGATGACAGGGATGCAGCTTATGGGCGGCTCTGGGCCGGCAGGAGGGCATTGTGGCCCCTCCGATATGGGTGAGCATTTTTTGGTGGGGTTGGCCCTCAAAGGGACCTTGGGCAGATGCCTGTAGCCCATCTCTAGAGGTTAGAGGGCTTGATGGCTCAGTGGGTCAAGGCCGCTCATTGGTAGAGGAATGCTGATGGGGTGGCCCGAAGGGTTTCATCAACTGGAAGAGAGATAGGGAAGGGTTTTGGTACATGGGGGGCAGAGGGGTTCCTTGGGGGCTGTTGGGGAGGTAATGGGGGGGCTTTTGGCAGCTGCGGGGGGGTTTATGGTGGCTAGTGGGGTGCTGGGAGGGGGATAATGGGTTCATGGGAGCCTATTGTTGGGGGGGCTGTAGGCTGCTGGGGGTAATGGAGTGGGATTTGATGGTGGGGTGGGGGTACTGAAGCGTGGGGTTCTGGTGCACTTTTTGGGTGGGGAGGTGCCGGGAGGCATTGCAGGAGGTCCCTGGAGGGCTCGTGGGGAGGGGTCGGGGAAGGGGGTAGTGAGGAAGCTGCCCCCTGCCTCTCCAGCTCCATAGCTCCCATGATGATGGGCTGTCCCCGGGGAGCTTTCAGCTGCTGCTGGTTTCTTCCGCCATGACAGAATTGGCCAAACACCAAACGGCCCTGAGCGGGTGCAAGGTGCAGCTGGACCCATGACTGTGGTGAGCTCAGACTCCTAGAGTGGGGGGCGTCCCCCTTCCCCTCTGCCAGCACCCTAACTGCTCTGTGTTAGGGTGTGGGGCCTGCCTAGGGCGGGACGCAGAGCCTGCTCGGACCCCGCCACAGAGGAGCTGGCTCTGTGGGTGGCACACACTGTCATCTGCTGCGGAGCTGGGATGGGAGAGCAAGGAATTGGGCCGTGGGGAGCCGGCGTTGTATGGGAGGGAAATGGATGGCCTGACTTGGTACCAAGTACAAGGCAAGGGAACCAGCAGCTTCTTATTTAGCCTCCCAGACATTTGTTCCTCTCTCTGTGTTTGTGTTTAACCCTTCTGGTGCCAGGATGCTCAGAGTGAGTGAGTGGGGTAAGAGAGGTGCAGATTAACACGGGATCCTTTCAGATCTCTGCATTTGGTGGTGGTGGTGGTGGGGGGGGGTTGGAATGTGGAACCAAGGGCTGGTCTGTCCTGTGTGAAATGGGGTCATCTGGATGATTGGCGGGGCGGGAGAGGGAAGGTTAGTCCAGACTGGAAGAGAGATTCTGTCCCTGGTGGTGGGAGGGGGGGATGTTTGAGAGGTGTGGGGGGGCTGGCTTGACTTACTGGTGAAGGGCCCCTTTTTTGTCTCCCTTCATGGGAAGAAGGGGATCCCCAATGGCTGGGTTCAAGGTGAGAATGGGCGTGTCTCCAAACTGAACTCGGAAGGGAAGTAGAGAATAACCTACAACTGGTGGCTACCTAGGGCTGCATTCGTTAACATGGCATTACCAAATCTTGTGACGTTTAGTGTGTGTCGTAAAGCCTCAGCTTCTGGAGTCCTGTGATGTTAGTAGAATCTCAGCTTTCATTTACAAAAACTAGTAGTTTCTCTGCAACCACAGGGGCCAGAGACATTTAGAGACATGACTCATGTGTCCCCTGATCGCTCAGAAACCAGAAGGCAAAGGAAAAATGCAGAATATTTTTTTTAAAATCTCATGACTTTTAAACTAATCTCATGGTTTTTGAGAGACCTGATGGATTTTTTTTTGTTTTTAATGCTTGGGGTTGTAGACACTGTTTCCATGGCCCCAGGAAAGAATAAAGTTAGCAGACCTGAGATTAAGACAGGTTTTGGGCAAGCAGCCCTAGAGCACTGAGGAATGGGAGAGAGAAATAGAGAAGGGCTGTGCTGTTTTACTTCCCAAAGTGCAGCCTTTTCATCATAACACTGAATCAATAAGAAACATAATTACTTTAACAAAGGAAAATCCATGCTGGCCTTGAGGGTTTGGGCGTGCCCACAGGAGGAGGCGGTTTCATTACAAAGTATTAGGACATGAATATTTTATGCCTGAGAGGATTTTCCTTTTGGGAGATGGTTGTATGAATTATGAAAAAGTTCCAAAAAGAACACAAGCCATTATTTCTGCTGGGCTGTTTCCCCCTGTGCTCCCAAGGCTGTCTCCTCTCTCTCATCACTGGTGCCTTTCAGGAGCACTGGCGAGGATCGGGGTGGGGGTGGGGACGACTGTGGTTGAAGAACTGGATTTGGAACTGGAGAGACCTGGGTTTGTTTCCTTGCTCTGTCAGACTCCCTTGGTAGACCCAGGATGAGTCATTTTAAGGGTTGTCTATGGTACAGGGACTATACCTACGGCGCCAGAGCTATGCTGCCATAAGGTCTTAGCATAGACGCCGTCTGCAATGACTGAAAGGGTTTTCCTGTCACTGTAAGAACTCTGCTCCCTGAGCACCAGTTGCTACGTCACTGGAAGCGTTCTGCTGTGGACCTACCTGCGTCTCTAGCAGGGGTTAGGTCGGCTTAGTTATAGCACTGTGGGGTGTGTGAATTTTTCACACCCCTGAGTGCTGCAGCTGTGTCGAATTACATTCCAAGTGTAGACCAGGCTTTAGACTCTGTGCCTCAATTCCCCATCTGTAAAAGCAGGCTAAATTGTAAACTCAGGGCCCATTTCACTCTGACTGTATAGCCCCTAATCCTGTGGGCCCTAGTCTCCGTTGTGGCCTCTAGAGGCTTCTGAAATAGTCAATACCTCTGGTATTTTCTGCACATCTTGCAGCAGTGTTCAGGTAGCCAGCCAGCATAGGCAGTTACTCCAACCCTCAAGTGTATAACTTTGTCAGGAGGACTCGAAGGCAGGCCCTTTGATGCCAAAGAAGAGCTGCTCTTGTGTGTTACCTCCACCAGCTAGTGGACAGAATGCTGAATGAGCCCGTCTTTTCGCAGAGGCTTGAGGAAGAGGAGTCCATAGTGTCATAACCTGTTGAATATAAAAAGCACCATAGAAAGGTAGGCCTGGAAGGGACCTCAAGAGGGCATCCCATCCAGCCTTCTGTGCTGAGGTAGGACCTAATACACCTAGACCATCCCTGACAGGCATTTGTCCAATTAACAGGGATCCCAGCTTGTTCCAGAGCTGAGCTAGCCTTCTAGTTAGTCTTCCCCCGCCCCCACATCTAACCTATATCTCCCTTGCTGCAGAGTAAACCCATGACTTCTTGTGGCCCTCATCACCATAGTATCTAAGCACCTTCATTTATCCTCACACCACCCTGTGAGGCAGGGCAGGGCTGTTGTCCCCACTGGCTCAGTTCCCATCTATACACAGGGGCTTAGTGCATCTTCACCAGGAAAAAAGCTGGGTTCTGACCTTAGGCTGGCTCATGTGAGGTAAAAGCCTAATGAAGACTAAGCAGGCTGTAGCTTTCACCCAAGTTAGCAGGTCCCATTAAAGATCAAGGGGGAGCCTAGGTCCCATACCTATCCCTCAACCTGCTAACTCATGTGAAAACTACACACTACCTGGGCTTTGCTAGGATTTTTACCTCATGGTGGCTACCATGTTTTAGTGAACCCGAGTTAAAACACATGCTTGCCCCCCCTAAGACAAGACTTTCAAGAGGCTGTCAAGTGACTTGCCTGAGGGCATGCAGGGATTCTTACAAGGCAGGGAATTGAACCAGGCCTCCTGAGTTTGAGGCTAATAGCCTACCCACTACACCTACCTCCTTTGTAAACTGGACTGGCCAGGTGCAGCAGTCTGAGCGGATTAACCCACACAGGTTTTGCTTTGGCTAATGTGTAAAGATTTTTCTCTAATCATCCTATCAGGAGCTGAGGGACCATGTGCTGTCTGGCCGTCACTGTTAATTTTACTACCAAATGCTGCTGCTGCGTTTTTAGTTTTTTTTTAAACTGCTACCGAATGATTGCTACGGGTGGAAACAGCCCCCACACATCAAATGGAAACCCTAATGATGTGTCTGTTCTCTCTCCAGAAATCTTCCGAGCCGGAGTTTGAGGACACGAGCGCATTTCTGGAGTATTGCACATCCGCGGGACAAGGGGAAGCTTCTTTGCTTTCTTTTAAAAAAGAGACCCAACACTGTGCAGCATACTAGGCAGGGTTGCAGGGCAGCACCCACAGGAGAAATCCAGCTGAAGATGCTGTTTTCCTCTCGTGGATCTTCCATGCCTCCAGCTTCCACTCCACCCAAGATAATTCATCACCCTGCTGATTATTTTATGATGCATGACAGTTTGTGCCTGGAGCTTCCATATTGGCTCAAATCTGCTAGGCACTATTCAGACACATGAGTCTGTGCCCTGAAGAGTTTACAGTCTGAATGGACAAAGGGATTATCATTAGCCCCGTTTTACAGATGTGGAAACTGAGGCATGGTGTGACGAAGTGACTTGGCCAAGGTCAATCTGTGGTGTAGCCCAGAGTGGAATCCACTTCTCTTGAGTCCTGGTCCCCATCCTTCCTCCTACTGCTGAGGGGAAAACTTTAAACGATACCTAGTGGGCCTGGCGTGCTGGAAACAAATTTCCCAGTGAAAAGATAAATTCGAGGGGATGCCCGAGATGCCTTCCGCGTGTGCTGCCACTGCCTGTTCTGTGTAGCCAGGTCACTCCTAATGGCTGCCCCCTGCGGGTACAAAAGCCTGTTCCTTTTTTAGGCATCTGAAGGAGTTTTAGCGGTGCTGAAGGAGCTAGGTCTGAGCCACACTAACCACCGTGATCGCTGTACCACTCCAGCAATGGCTCGTTGCACATTGTGTCTTAAAACGGGGTCTCCAGGGCTCCCCTTGTTGTTTTGTATCTCAGATGCATAAGGGCAGCGCACACAGACTAATGTTCTAGCAGGCCAGCATTCAGGCTGTAAAACGGATTGCTTCTATGCACTGCTTTCTTGGTAATCTGCAAGACCAGAAATGGAAATGGAGACTGGACTAAACTCAGGCCTGGTGTAAGGAAGCACAGTGGAGTTGCACCCACTTACGTTAGGCCCGGAAAGCATATTCGACTTGGGGGTGGGATAAAATCTTATAGGCCAGATTTATATCTGGTGTAATTTTTGTGCACGAGTGAATTTTGCCCTTGCGTGCAGAGGTGTCACCTTAAAGCGTGTGTCGAGCCCCCTGTCATTCTGCCGGCGCTGGGCTGTGTGGTGCATGCTGTGTGGAAGCCCTTTTAAAGCATAAGGTAGGAGTTGTAAGCTCCCACTTGGGGCTCCTGCAGCCGTGTCCATGAGATGACTTTTTTTTAAAAACTAGGCAGGGAATAACGGCCCCCTCCAGTCATCACCCTGGGCCTGCTTTTAAATTGAGATGAAAATGGGTTTTGCTTTACGCAATAGTTAGCCTAAAACAAATGGCAGCTCTCATGATATTCGCCTGGCCAACGTTCTGTGCTTATTAGCCAGCTCTGTCACTTGGTCACTGGAAGGAATCCCTCCAGGGCTTGATACTCACTGGCTTCATGTTATTACTGTAACCGCATGGCTGCTGCTCCAGCTCCCAGCCAAAGGGAGAAGAGAACAGAGATGTTTCTAAACTCGGCTTTGGCTTAGTTCATTTTTTTTTTAATTCCGTTTCCTGCGTGACCTTGGGCGAGCCACTTAGATTCCCCGAGACTCAGCTCCTCACCTGTTACACAGGGATCCAAAGGCTTCCTCGTCTGGTCTACCTGTATCGCAAGCTCTTCGAGTCGCTTACCATGTGCCTGGACAGCACCTAGCCCCATGGGGTCCTGGTCTCCAGTTAGCTGCTGAGATGCAAGCAACTGCGGGCTTCCATGCATCATCTGACCTTTCACCCCCACGCTTGTGCCTTTGGTGAGGTGCGTGAATCCCAGGGGGGTCTGTAATGGGGGAAGACATCGCTGTGTCACTGCTGTGGATATGAGGTGACTGGGGAGGAGGGTTGCTCTCTTTTTAAGCCAGTGGCAGAGGGGTCAGGTTAGCCCCAGGGTTCAGTCACAATCTGCTGAGCCATTCATTTCTAGATCTGTGTGGTTCAGATCCCAGTTCAAGAGCCATGGGAAGCTGTTTTTGGTTGGAGTCTGCTGAGTGTACATGTGTCACTCCAGGCCTTGGTGGCAAGGGTCCCCATTGTGGTCTGGTCCCAGTGGCTGGCCCTTTCAGTAGAAGACAATTGGCAATTAATTGATCTTTGACTATTAGCGGTAAATATGCCCAATGGCCTGGGATGTTCGATGGGGTGGGATCTGAGTTACTACAGAGAATTCTTTCCTGGGTGTCTGGCTGGTGAGTCTTGCCCACATGCTCAGGGTTTAGCTGATCACCATATTTGGGGTCGGGAAGGAATTTTCCTCCAGGGCAGATTGGCAGAGGCCCTGGGGTTTTTTTGCCTTCCTCTGCAGTGTGGGGCACGGGTCACTTGCTGGAGGATTCTCTGCACCTTGAAGTCTTTAAACTATGATTTGAGGACTTCAATAGCTCAGACATAGGTTAGGGGTTTATTACAGGAGTGGGTGGATGAGATTCTGTGGCCTGTGTCGTGCAGGAGGTCGGAGTAGATGATCATAATGATCCCTTCTGACCTTAAAGTCTGAGTAAGACTGAATGGGACACAGACTGAACCCCTCTGTCTCAGATGCAGTCCCACTGTCGGGGCTGGGGCATACTGGCAGGGAAGTGTGGGGGAAGGGTAGATAATTGCACTCCTCAGGGCTATCAATCACACACTTGATGCCAGCACATCCTTGGTGAGCAAAGGGGTGATCAGACCACCCCTCCCCCGCCAGCCTGTGTAAATGGGCACACAGCCCTTCTAAAGTATTTGCAAAGCCTCCCACATGGCTCTGGGCTGAGACTCATCTGCCCTCGTTTGAATGTGACCAAGTAATCCGCAGCGAAGTTGGGAATTGTTCTAATTGCTGAGTGTGTGCTTTCCCGCTGAGACGTGCTCGCCTTCCTCCAGCTCTCTCTGGCTGTGATGGTTAATTAGCATAAGTTTTAAAATAATCTCCTCTGATCTCATGGCCTCAGTTTGTTAGTGTTGTAAAGAGACCATGACAAGCGCTAATAGAATCCCCCCTTCCTGCAAATTCCATATGAGGCTCCCCCATCCGCCTTTGCTGGTTGAGAGGCGTATGCAGAATGATCTGACTCTTCCCTGTCTAGTGTAGTGCAGAAATCGCCAAAGTTTCCTCTCTTCTAGCTTTGCATGTAGGGTTTGGAGGGAAAGAGGCACTGGTCTCTCTCTCGGAGATTGGTCAGCTGCTGGGCTTCACCCATTCACGGATTGCACCAAGAGAGCCTCCTTCATTGTATGGGTGAAATCCACTCAAGTCCTATCTTAAGTGGTGCATGGGCCTTTGCAGTGTTGTAGGCTCTAATCAGGGATCCAGGCCGCAAGGTGCTGTACGTACGCTTGGGATGTGAAGATTCCACACCCCCAAGGAGCTTGCGATCTCAGGGCCAGATGCTGCTTGCGTGGCCTTTCTGCTGGGGGTGAATTTCACCCTCTGACTTGCTCAATCTACTGCAGAGGGTTTTGCTGGCTAACTCGTGGATTTCCCTGTGTCCACCTAACAATTTGATCTCTGCTTGTCCTTTACTCAGTGACTTGACTTGTCTCTGTCTGCCGATTTGCAAAGAGGAGGGGAGACTGGTCCAAGTAGGAACAAAAATCCACACAGGGCTCCTTTCCACCCATCAAGGCTTCACCCCAGAGTCCATTTCAGGATGATCCCTAGAGATTCAGTCCCAGTTCTCCCTTGCATCCTCAGCAGTTCAGTCTCATCATGAGGCAAAGGTGATGTGCTGGTTGCTTGGGGTGTATGTTAAGATTTCCCAGCAAAATCCTGCAGCTCTAGAAATGTATTTGGTACAGAGAGAGGCTGCTGGACAAGGGCCAAGCAGCTCAGAGGCAGGGATGGCACCCTTAGCTCACCCTTCTCCTTGAGGTCCCCAACACCCCCAAAGGTATGAGTTAAGGATGGATCTGTTCTGCAGCTGGATGATCTGCAGTCAGGTGACCTGCACCCTTGGCTGTGCATTTCCTGCTGGCTGTTCAAACACTTCATTACTAAATCTATGCACACTTAATGCTGGGGAAAGCTTCTGGACTGACAGCCCTGGAGCCTGAACTATTCGCTCACAGAACAGGGACAACCTAGGTGCCAGCAGGACAACCTGCCCTGCACAATTCCCTGCTGATGTCCCTCAATGCAAACTCTTTGGATGAGTCTCAATGGCCCATGCAGTCCTTCCAGTTTTAGGTCTTGATCCTGCAAGAATGTACCCACTCAAGTACTTAAAGTAAAACCCTTTGCTGGATGGGGACGGAGTACTCTGAACCTTGCAGGGTTGAGCCCTATGCAAATTCTTATCCTGCACTCATCACTGTGTCACCTTCCAGAAGTGCATTGGGTACCATGGATAGCATCTCTGGTTATTTGGCCTTTCTGCTAAGAGCAGCAACTGGCCCTCTTTGCTGGCTAACGGGTGTGTTTTTTTTCTTCACTGAAGAGACTAGCAAAGTCTCAGGCCAGATCCTCAGCGGGTGTGAATCAGCATAAATGGGCATCAGTGGAGATGAGCTGGCTTCTCCGAGCTGGGGGTCTGGCCCCTTGCTATTCTTAAACATCCTTGTTGGGCCCCTAAATGTACAACTTACACAGGATTCATGAATGACTTCCCAGGTACAGACCATGGGCAGAGCTGGCTTTTTTAATAGAACAGGTTCCATGAATTCTCCGCCTTTGGTGTCTAATTTCAGAACTAGGCCATGGATTCTCCTGAGCCCTATCAAAAATGTGCCAAGACTGCACAATGGGAGGTATTTCAGACTTAACACTGTGTCTCAGCTTTTCTTGTTTCTTTGTTGTTTAGACCAAAAAAAAAAAAAATGGAGTAATCGCTTACTCAAAATAGCCTCTTTCTTTCAAACCATGTCATTGGTTTTGAACCATGTAAGCATCTGCCCTCCAGAGGGGAAAAAAGCTTTTAAAAACCAATTCATGTGACAAATTTAGTGACTCTAAGCCTACAGTAGAACCTTAGAGTTACGAACACTGGAGTTACGAACTCACCAGTCAACCACACACCTCATTTGGAGACAGAAGTATGCAATCATGCAGCTGCAGAGATAAAAAAAAAGCAAATACAGTGCAGTACTGTGTTAAACTATTAAATATAAAGAGAAAGTTTAAAGATTTGACAAGGTAAGGAAACCGTGCTTGTTTTGTTTAAATTAAGATGGTTAAAAGAAGCATTTTTCTTCTACATAGTGAAGTTTCAAAGCTGTATTAAGTCAATGTTGAATTGTAAACTTTTGAAAGAACCAAAACATTTTGTTCAGAGTTATGACCATTTCAGAGTAACGAACAACCTCCGTCCGTTCTCGAGGTGTTTGTAACTCTGAGGTTCTATTGTAGTAGCAACAAATGTTAATGGGGAGGAAGAGACTTTCAAACATATTGATACAGAGGTGATATAATGTGCTTAGATGTTCTTTATTAATTGCAGCAGTGACTGGGAGCCCTAGTCATGGACCCAGGGCCCATTGTGTTCAGAGCTGTATGGACACAGAACAAAAGATGGCCCTGCCCCTAAAGATCCAACAGTCCAAGTAATACCAGGGTTAGAGCAGGTTGGGAACTTTCAAAGGGAAAGCTTTTTCCACCAGAAAATGTCAATTTGTCAAAACTGAAACGGTTGGCGAAAACAGGTTGGTTTAGACAAATCTGATTTGAAACCATTTTGAAATGTCCAGTTTTGATATTTTGAAAATGAAAAGCTTAATATTTCAATCTGAAGTGATTTTTTGGGGTTTGAGAGTTTTAGTTCAGCTATATTAATTTTTAAAAAAAAGTAAATAAAGCTCCTAAACAGAAATTCAGCATATTGAAATGTTTTGCCTGACCTAATCCAAATTGTTTTTGGGTTTCTTGGTTCACAGGTTTTTTCCCAAGATTTGATGTTTTGTTCTGATTTGAGAATGAAATGTCAACCTCTTTTCCTAACTTTTGAGGATGCGACTTCGTGCTCCTCTCTAACTGGGATACTAGGAACCTGGCTGATGGGTGGGTAGGCAGGGCAGAACAAGTGGGTAAATCGAGAAAGAATAAGTTGCAATAAAGCGAAGGGAAACGTAAGTGGAATATCAGGAAAAGCCTCCTAGTGGTGAGCTGTATCAAGGTTTCCGTGAGGTTGCCCATTAAAGTGGTATCTGGGCGCTGTAAGGCTGGAATGATCTCCCCAAGGGACATGGTGGCAGCCCCATGGCTTGGAATGTTTAAAAGTGGCCTGGTAAAAGCATTAAAATATGTAGGGGCTGATGGCAGTGGTGCTGTAGCCATGCTGGTCCTGGGATATCGGAGCGATCGGGTGGGTGAGGTGATATCTTCTATTGGACCAGCGTCTGAAGGTATTGCCTCACTCACTGTCTCTTTAGCGGCTGATTGTCAGTTAAGCTAAAGTCCCCTCTTATGCCTTTCTGGCCACACAAAGGGGCCTTAGAGTGGATGAAAAGGGCCCTTGAGAATCCTCCCTTGAGCTGGCATAAAGGCTCCCAGCCTCCCCCTGGATTGGGGGCATAGATAGAAAGCCAGAGAGTGTTGCAGTTCTCTGCCTCTCGTGGCACATGGGTTGAGAGGCTGCTCGTAGGGGGAGTGGGGGTGATGGTAGTGAGCAGGGCCAGAATGTGTGGAATGCAAAGGTGCCTCAAAAAGCCAACTTTGCCTCTTCCTCTGTGTGCCGGGCCCAGGTGCGGGAATGGAGCAAGTGAGAGTCAGGCTCTTAGCGTAGGGACTAATCCTAGATTGGAGGGGTCTCCAGGTCTGACTCTCTGAACTCCTAGGGACCTGGGGTGAGCATTCTAAGCTCCCGACTGATCGTTTGGAGTTGCAGTGGTGGGTGTGGTCCTGTGTGTTCATATAGCCAACGCTAGGCATCTGAAAATCTCACAGGCAGTGGTGTCTCTGGGCTTTGGTGCCCGGTATTTAGAGGCTGTCATTCTATTTGCTCAAGCTCCAGAAACCAAACTTTTTTTTAATTCCCCCTCCCTCCCCTCCCCACACACAGTTTGGTTGCACTTCAACCCAAGAGACCCTCCTTACCAGCGTATTAGTCACCTTTCTGAAATGATTGCTAGAAGCAGCTACGCTGGTTCTTTAATAACGGAGTATCCGCCATGTTATAGATTGCACAGGTGATAAATGCTGAACAGACAATGCTGAGGATGATGGACTCTTATAAAGATTGTTACACGGTGTCCACACAATGTGTGTTGGCTGAATGCACAAGTTTGTTAGAAAGCTGGCTGTACAATTTAATTAGGCACTGTTTCCAGTTGGGCTTGCCACTACCTGGCAACTTCCCAGAAAAGTCCCAGCCCTGTATATGGGGAACACTCAAAATTCCCACCCAATACTCCTCATATGTTTCTTGATGTGATCCTAGATCCACTCGTTCACGAGGTTCAGTGGCCTCAGAGGCATCCTTCAATGACAGGTGTTTCTGGGACTAGGTCTATGACAATGGTGCAGTCAGAAGTGAGGACGTCTGATGTGTCTCTCTGGGATGAGTCTCTGAGGTTGGTTTTATCCAAGGCATGTGCTAGCCAAGTTTGCTTCTCTTTACAGCAGTTCCGCCTTCAGGGGGAAGTGTTGCTGAAGAGAAGAAACTGGTTGCTTTATTCTGCCTTGGATTCACAGAGCAGCTCAAACAGATACTGAAGGTGCAGTGAACTCCAGAATAGATTCTCCACTCCTTTTTTTCATAATGTGGCAAAGGGGTACGTGTTTTAGAGGATGACAATGACCAAAGGGAAAATTTTAAGCTGAATGTCTGCCCGAGCAATTCCTGCCAGTGGGAGAGTTTGGCAAGGGGAAGGTTTAAAGCCCAACTGCTTGAGTCATTCAAGTCTCAAGCCCCAGTTGCAGGAGGGTACCCGTTACCACAGTTCCCTGATTGATTGTGGATGTTCACGTCTTCATTCAAGGACAACACACAGCTTTAAACTTAGACAGGCACATTCTCTTTCCTTCCCTCTGCTGTCTAGGACCTCCTGGAGCAGAAGTTCTAGGGCAGCAGTACTCAAAGTGGTGGTCTGCAGACTGGTGCCGGTCCGCGAGCCATCCGCTGCCGGTCTGCGCGCACATTGGGGGGAAAAAAATTTGCCGGTCCCCCACATCAGATAGCTTGAGAAGCACTGTGCTAGGGGACTCTTTCAATAAGACTTTACAATGATCAGGTATATTTGTGAACTTGCCCACAAGTTATTTATTATTTGTATTAATGTAGCATCTAGGCCCCTTGTCATAGACCAGGCTCCTCTTCTACAGCACACAGGTTGTGTGAGTTTGCAAACATCTGTAGGTCTGCACACTTGCATGAGCGTGTGTACACACACCTACCTGTGTGTAATGTGAGTGCATGATTCTGTGTAGGGATGTTGTATCATTCCATGCAAAGATGCTGTTGCATTTGCAGTCTATTCTCCTCATTCTTTTTTTCTCCTCTTCCATGCACTTTTCATCTGATGGGAGCAAACTTTTGCCTGTGCCCGGCAGCTGTGGATTTCAGCAGGCGTCTGTGCGCAGGGAGGCTCTCAGGCTGGCCCTGCTGCAGCCTAGATGCAAACTCAGCTAATCCAGCCAGCCAAGCAGGATGCATCTGAGCACTAGACGGCGCCTCAGTCCACAAAAGAATTCCCTGCTCTGCACACGCCAAAGATTCTGGGTAGCATCCCAGCCTTTGCAAAGTAATGCGGGCGTGGGGGAGAAGGACTCCCAAGAGCTCTCTGAACGCGCCCCCCCCCCCCACGCAAACCTGGCAGATAGTCGACACTGCTTTCTTCAGTGATTATCACTGACTCCAGAGGAGGAGGTGTCAGACAAAGAACAGGCATCCCTCTTTTCATTACTGATTCCTTCACATGATCCCGGATGCTTAAAATGCAACACTTTCCATAGAGAGCTGGTTGAGTCATGAGGCAACATACGAGGTTTTTTATCTCTATCTATCCAAAAATGGTCTGACATGCAGCATCATGTTGTTCTTTCTGTTCTGGGGAAGCATGGGCTAGATGTGTGAATGTTGATCCAATAAGAGAGCCATCTTATTCACTGAAATATCCATATCTATTCCCCACATTCATGTGCTGTTTGTGTGTAGGAGTTATTTTTTTTCTTGCAGAAAGAAATTGGAGATTGGTTTTTTTTGTGCCTGTTTTTATTTTTTATATTTATTTAATGTTTTGGCAGATCTGTTCTCCCTCCTGGCCACCCCACCCCCACATCCCTTGGTAACTTAAATCTAGGCTTTCATTGCAAAACACAGAAATGCTGGATTTTGCAAGTGGCTGATTTGATTTCAACGTGCTAGACCGGATATTCGGCTGGAGTATTTCTATGTAGCTCTGTCGACTCCATTGACCAACGCTGGTTTACACCAGTTGGGGATCAGGCCCATGGGCTCAAATGAAGAGATGCTGATTTACACTGGCTGAATATCTGGTCCTTAGACATCAGCCGGTGTAACTGTATTGAAGCTGACAGAGCTGTGACACAAGACTGAGCTGAGTCTCTCACCCAAGATTTTTAGCAGAAACTTTTTTTTAATGTGCCCATCTCTTCTTTTGATGTAGCTTCCCTGCTTTGCTCCAGCTGAGGATCTAGCGTGCTCTTCTCTAAAACAGCTGAACAAAAATGGCATTGTGTTTATCTTTTGGTCTTCACTTCTTCCCCCCCTTTTAGAAATTGGCCCTTTGACTTCCACTGAGTCACTGGCACAGAACAGGAGCCTTGAACTGAACAAAACACCTCGTTCCTCTGTCTGATCTTGCGGCAACTCGAGCAAGAAGATTTCTAGTCTTTGTTCTATTTCCTCACAAGGGGGATGCTCTTTAAAAAGCAATGCCCCCTCCCTCCTGAAATATATGTGAACGCATGTTCTTGCCAGGACCCTTTATGGCTTTAATTGTGTGGATATTATGCCTCGTTATAGTTCTATTAATATTTCGGTTTGAATTAGATTTGTCTCCTCTCCTAGCCCCCTCCCCTATTCTTACCAGCAGGGAATTCGCTATGTACCAAATCCAATCAAACACAATTCAAAGGGAACCCATAGGAAAAAGCCCGTGTTTGTGCGTTTCAGACTTTTTTTGACTGACACAAAGAGGGGTATGAGGCGATGGCTTTGGCATAAATCATTGAACTGTTTCTGCAGAACAGAGGAGGAGAGACCAGGCCATATGATGTGGTTTCCTTTTATTAAAGAAAATTTGCGGATGGCACCTCTGTGTGCTTATGCTGAAATGATACGAGCCAGTGGACAAAATGACCTTCGGGGCTGGAGAGGAGCCAGGCACTTTGAGGCTGGATAATATTTGTACCTACCGATTTTTTTTTTTTTTTTAAATTGGGTAGAAGTTGGTCCCCACGCTCTGCTGATCTAAGGCTTTGGTGAAGGTGATACAGTTTATACAGGCCCTAATCCTGCACTACACTCGCTGTGGGTGGATCCTTGTGCCATGCCCCACTGGAATGAAGGATTAAGTAGCACCTGGGCCTCGTCAATGGGGCTTTGCATTGGCTGCAGGTGCACATCCACGCAGAGATCCGTGAAGAGGGGCACTTTATGGCCATGGCTGCTTGCTGGGAGTGGTACCTTGCTCTGGGATTAGCCCCATTTGCAATCAGTTGGACTACCGGTGGAGTAAGGAGCTGCTTGGCTGGTGGAATTTCCCCAACCTTTTCAGAAGGCCGGCACTTGAGTCCCTCCAGTTTGTGTTGCATAGGCCTGGTGTTTGCCATTTTCACAGGGGTGAATGACCCCCACTGCGAGTAAGTATGGCAGAGCCATGACCCTACAGGGCCAGCTCCCAAGCTGGTGAAAACCAGCAGGGTGTGTGGCGCTATTCGCATTTACACAAGCTGTCCCCTGGATTGCAAACCCCACAACAGGGGAGGTTGTTCTCTAGTGGCTTAGTGCCCTGCCTCCCAAGATGGGCGAGCAGTTGATCTGTTTGAATTCCTGTCATTTGACTCCAATGAAGCCGTATCGATCTTTGCGGATGATGAATATTGTATTTCATACTGCATACGGCAAGCCATTTGCTGATGGGACTGAATTCACGGAGTGTTTTATCCTTTTTTTTTTTCTTTTTAATATGATCAGCCGTCTGAAGAATCGGATCTCCGCAGCCCCATTCAGCAATCATTTTTGCATTATTTGATAAACTCTTTCTGTGTGCTCCCAACAGCTTTGAAGATGAGCAGTCTGCGGCGGAGGAAAAATGTTATCTTAAAAACATCCCCACTCAAACTGTGCTTCACTCAGTCCTAATGAAACAACGTATACCTTTATTTTACTGCAGTAGAAACTTGTCTTTTCCCCGCTACTCACCGCACTCGGAATCAAATGTACTTCCCTCCTTGACTGTCACGTTTAGGCCTCTCTGCTTCCGCCGGGAGATGTTATGCCACTGAATGGCACAATGTGTGCTGGGAGTTGGGACGAGCCAGGTTTTTAAATGTCAATTGTATTTTGACATTTCGCTTGTAACACCCATGTTGAGGATGGTTGACTCCAGGCTGTCAGAGTGCACAGAAAGAGGAGAAGTCACAGCTGTTCTGAAGGGGGATGTGCTGTTTGTGAGTCTTGGAGAAAATCAGGAAGTGATGGTGTCATAGGATGGTTTGGAAAATGTGGTTGCATAAATCTGAGTAACTCTGTTTCTGGGTCCCTAGTTTGAGGCCCCTGTGGTCTGAGGTTTTTTTGGCTGGGCACTTGAAGCTCTGACTTCAGCTGGAGTGATGGTGGCTTAGCACCTCTGATTCAAGGTGAGAAGCCAGAATCAGTGGCCCCTTTTGAAAAGTATGGCATGGGTGCAGAATGAATCAAATCCGCTGTTTGGGATTTTTGGAGTGGGAGGGAGGATGATCGAGAGACAGGCACAGTGGGAAAGGAGAGGAGAAAACTTAAAGCTTCCACCACAATCCCTTGCTTTGGAATTGGTTCTTTCTCTGTCATGGTTGCCTGTGGAATTAAATGTAGGAACCAACTATTTGTCCCACTGTATCCAATGATACATTGCTTCACCCACTGCCAGAAGCAGATCGTTGGGTATCTGATGCTTAAGAGGAAGGTGGTTCTCCACTGCCCATGTAGTAGATAAGGTTGGTTGCATGATGCTATTTGTGGCGAAAACTGTTCCTTATACCTGTTTGTGGTCATGATGTTATGTTTGACTATGATATTGGCTTATCTTGCTTTAGCCTACTAGAGAAAAGATAAAATTACTTTCCTTTTACCATGCGCCTGTATCTGTAGCTCTCAAAGCTCTTGAGTCAAGCATGTAAGTGCTGTTTTCCCCGACTGAATGAGGCACAGAGAAACTAAGAGCTTTACCCAACTCCCTCTGGAAAGACTTGAATGGGAGTTGGGCCAATCACTTGAGGCCTGGCCCAAGGTTGACAGCTAGGAATAGAATCCAGGTCTCCTGACTCCAAGCTTTCCATTCCCTCCACTGATTCCAGCTGCCCCTTGGCTGTGGTCTCAGACTGGGGCTGGACCAATTGATCCACCACTCTAGTGTCTAGGCATGTTCATTATCCCAAGCATGAACTTACTCGGGGTATTTGTATTGTCCCCACTGAGTCCCCAAGCAGTGTTAGAGCCAACAGTCAGCTAGGAACTCTTCACCATATGGTAACTGGGGGAGAAGAATGTGTCACTAGCTGAGCAGATTCATAGATTAAAGTCAGACGGGACAAACATGATCTAGTCTTTACCCAGGGATTCTTGCATCTCACCCTTATCTTATGGTTGATTGCACGCACATGTGTGTCTAATGAAGACATTGTCCTCTTTCAAACCAAAGATCTTTAGTTTGTTTTCCTCTATTCAATTGTCCTTATTACACAGGGACTAGAACCAAAGGATTTGCAATGGGATATGGAGACTTTTCACCTGTTGCTCATTGTTGTGAATTTACTTGCCGCCAAGGAAAACTGACACTTGTGCCATCGCTGGCTGTTCACTGGCCTGTGGGAGCTGAGTTTGGTGGGACTCCATCCAGTCCCTGGTTGGTGTTGTGAAAACCACCACCAGACCTGGTCCCTGTTGGCAGCTTCCAGCCAAGATGCCAGTGACTGAATGGGAACAGACACAGTGAATAACTCACTGACATTTAGAATAGCTCCTCCTTCCCTGCCTGGTAGGGTTGACGTGAGGTTAAAGCCATGCTTGCTTGTGAGCTGATCTGATAGTATGATCAGCATTATAGAAAAAGCTCCCGTTAATAAATACACAAAGATAAAGCCCCTCCTAGGGGCAGGGTATCTGGTCACAGGCATGGGGGAAAAGTAGGGCTGTCTGGGCCATACACATTTTACAGAGAATTACGGCCCTCCAGGGCTGTCAATCTACTTTAAAATCAGTGGTGTTTTCTAGTAGCCACTTATTTAAACTGATGGTAAGGGACAGTCGTCATTTCAATGGTTTTTTAAATAAACAAGAACTGTTCACTTCCTGCAGTGGAGGGCCAGGACCCTTGCCTGCGGTGGGTGGGGCTCCAAGATCACATTAGTGAGGGATTTGCAAGCTCTGGTGGTGGCTTTTGCTACGGGAGTTGGACTCTCACCTGGAGGAGGAAAAACGTCTACTTTGGGCTGCCACAACCTTGATTCCAGGCATGCAGGAGTCGGCGGGGCTCTATTCCTGATTCCTGCCCTCGTGCAATGGGGATGGGGAGTAGGTAGAGTCTTGCCCAGAATATCTTGAGCTTAATCCCCCAGGGATAAGGAGAAAACGGGAGAAACTGTGTCAGTCCCAGCACTTCCTACAGATCTTTCTGAGGGTGGGGAGTACAGCTTATTCTGTCATTTCCTTAGCCTCTTAGCTCCCTTTTTGTAACCACCCCATTGCTCAGGGCTGCCTAATGTCCCAATCCAGCCATAAACTTGCCATTCCACGCAGCTCCGGCTGAGGCTTGGCTCAGGGCACCCCATATTCTGGATTTGTAAGGGTCAGGGGAGGAGAGGGCTGCTTCTCTGTGTTCCTCGCAGTCATGACTAAGCTCATGTGGTGACATTGCCTTCTCAACAGAGACACTGTTGGGTGCACGTGTTCTGTATTCTTCTCAGATGCATGAGGCAATTCCCACAGCCTGATTGGCTGACGTCCCAGGCTTTCATTGTCTTCTAGGGATGCTCCTCTGACAGCAATAAAGACCTTGATGCAGGGTGCTGAATGGCTTGCTTGTGTCTCTAGGATCATCCCATCCCCACAGTCAGTCGCTGACCCTCACCAAATGCCTTGCACTGGGATGATGGTTGTTTTAAGTAGCCCCTCCTGATGCAGATCTTTCCAAGGGAGGGTCTTCTCATGGGAGTGGTTGAGTTCAGAGGAGCCCCAAGGGCTATATTATATCCTTAAGCTGCTGCAGGTGGGAGGGCGTCATTCAGACCAGACTTGTCACCATCAGCCCTATGGGAGCCTGACCTCTCCATACCCGTTGCAGAAGGGGCAGGGTGCAGCCTATACTGTGCAGGCTATGAGGTAGGACACTGGTCCCATGCAGTCTCCCTGCCTTTGGAGAGGGTGCCCTAGATTCCAATAGCACTCAGGCTGAGAGGTTTGATCCTGCAGCTGTTAGCGATCAATGGGATCTGTAGAAGTAGAAGCCTGGCCATTGTTGAGAGGAGCAAAGTAAGAGTGGCTCCTTGTAGCCTCTGGGACCAGGGATGCTGGAGCATAGTGACTGCAGGTTGTATTCAGGTGAACAAGGCTGTTGCTGGGAGCAGTATGCTATTTAAAATGTCTGGAGATATTTTATTCTCTTTAGATTCTTCCCCCCCCTCCCCATCTCAGAATAACATTTGAAATGGCCCACTATACTTTCCATCATGAGATGTTCAATTCTTAAAAAAAACAAACCCAACAATCCACCCCCAAAGGGCCAGATTCTGATCCAGGTATGCCAGTGTAGATTTGGAGTAACTTCACTGCCTTCAGTAGAGTTAGTCTGGATTTACACTGGTGTAAATGAATGAGAGTTGGCCTAAGGGGTCTTTGATGTTTTGAGATCTATAGATGAAAAATGGTTATATAAGAGCTTGGTGGTGGTATTATTTATTAAGGATCTTACTTAACCCTACATTGGGGCATAAGATATCTTGGTATGTGCTCAAGCTCCCTGCTGTACACCTAGATACATTATTTCAGGCAGGCCTGAGAAGTGCACTTCAGAAAGTCCTGATTACCTTTGTAGGTGAAAACCAAGCTCTAAACTTTCATTTTAAGAGTTGGTTTATATTTAATTTCACCCGTTAAAGGGTGAGGCAGGGAAGCAAATCAAATTAGTGACTCCCAATGCAGGGCCAGATCCTCACTGGAGTAAACAGCTGTCCATGGAGCAGTCATACTCGCTGAGGATCTAGCCCGTGGTTTCTATTGTGTTCTTGACTCCTTTTGCTTTAGGTGGCTTAAAGAGACACTTTGGTACACACTCCCGTTACAGCTTTCAGTGGTCTCCGAGCACCATGCTATAGAGTGAAAGGCACATTTCAGAAGCCCTCTAGTGACCGATTAGCGACCAGTCATTACCATGATGGATTAAAGCAGTTGCTGTGTCAATGGTTATTACTAGGGGCCTCTTTCCTGCCCCCTCTGGATTAATGAATTGATAGACCGCAACGACTTCTTCAGAGCCACTAGTGTCTGCCAATGAGTTGGTTTATTAGCAAAACAAGACACTATTCAACCCACGTGCTGTGCTGACTATGTGCAGGAAACGAAAATATTATTTGCACTGCTGGGGGGACCCAGACCCAGAGATCAGAACCCTCTTGTGCGTGTGTGTGTGTGTGATTTACTTACACTCTCTCTGAGACAGTCCTTGCCCCAAAGAGTGTCCTCCTATAATAATGCCTTTCATTTGAGGATCTCAAAGTGCTCTCTGTAAAGAGCGATTGCTTAAGTTTTGCCGCACTCCTGAGCGGTAGTCGATACAATTATCCCTATTTTACAGGTGGGGAAATTGAGGCATGGGGAGGGGCTTTCTTAACACTCTTCATTTTGAACCGTGGCAGAGGCATGCCTAGACCCCAAGGAGCCTGAGCGTTGTAACCACTGTCATACTTACTGTAAAAATACTCTCGGAAAATTAGTTGTTGCCCCCAGGCACTGATCTGTCTATCAAACACCTACTGCCAGGTACCCAACCTCCTTAGAGACCGCACCGTGCCTTGATTTTAACCAGACCGTTCTTGTATTAAAGGGGTGAAAAGATGCCCTAGAAATGTTAAGGGACGAGGTTATCTATCAATCCCCTCCTTCCTGGGGCTTAGAGAAGGGGGTGGGGGGGGGGTTAGTTCTAAACAGGGAGTCCTAGCATGGCCAGCTAGCCTCCAGTCGCCGAGCTGGCGCGGGGGGTGCGTTGTTTTGACAGCCCGAGCCGAAAAGGGGCCCGAGTGGGGTGGGCGGAGGGGAAGGAGGATTTCTGGTGGAATCCCTGCCTTCGCTGCCCGGTGCGTGGGGAGGCCGAGGGGCCGTTCGGTGTGAGGTGTGTCCGGGTTTGTGCGCGGAGGGGGGTGTGCGTCGGGCTTTGTGGGTGGGTGCAGGAGGGCTGTGAAGTGCATTTGCGCACACGATCCTCTCGCTGCCCACCGCCAAGGTGCACTAGTGGTTTAAAAGGCTGGCCGCAATCAGAGCCTTGGGCTTCCCCGCAGCTCGCACTGCAAAACTTCCAAGGCTCGCTCGCTCGCTCTCGCTGGCTGCTCTGTGTGCTGCTCAGCAGATGTTATCCGACTGAATTTAGTTTAGCGTGACTGCCGCTCCCTTCCTCTGGCTCATCTCCTACATCTCTCTCTCGCTCTTTTTTTTTTTTTTTCCAGTGCTGGGGGGCGGGAGGATGCCCGCACCGTTCCCTCGCAGCTGATCTCTCTCGTTCTTCCTGGAGGACCTTTTTTGAGGTTTTAAATCAACCGCTGACGGTCAGCCAGGATTCTCCTTCCCCACCCCCCCACCCCCGGACGCCAGCCAACAGCTCCCCTTTTCTCTTCCCCCGCTCCCCAGCGGCAGTTCCGCTGCCTTATGCGTCAAATTTAAAGGGTTTCTTTTAAATTCATAAAGCAATTGGATGACGCGCGCTGGCGGAAGCGGGTTCATCTCATTGCCCCTGGAATACAGCTTTCTTTCAGCAAGATCTGGGGTGGATAACAGAGCCCCCTCCCACCCACCCCCCTTCCAACTCCCCATCTGGCTGGCCTGGCTTGGGAATCTCTTTCAGCACCATGCAAGTGGGCAGCTCCTCTGGGTGAGCCGTGTGTACCTAAACCGGCTTGTCCAAGGGGGGGTGTGCGTGTGTAGGGGGGGATTGGCACCCCCACAAAACCAGGCCCGAGTCTGCATTATTCCTTGCTATCGAGGCGTAGAGTGGAGGAAGCCGGGTCTCCGTTGCAGCCCCGGGGAAGGGCTCGGAGATTACTGTTGCTGGAGTGGGGAACTGGCCGTGCCCAGGTAAAACAAGCCAAAGAAATTAGCCACCGCTCTCCGGGCTGCCCTGGGTGCTGGGCAGACGCGCGCTCCGCTGTAAGGCTCGGGGAAGGAGACGAGTGAAACCTGCCATCGGTCGAGCCGCTGGGCAAAAGGCCGGGGGAGGGTGGGAAGGCAGCCAGAGGCTTCAGCACCTTAGGATCCGTGGACAGCTCCTTGCGAGGCTGCTCCGGGAAGCCAGGGGCTTGGAAAGCGCCGAGAGGATTCGGATTTCGCCCAACTTTGCCCGGGTGCGGAGGGGTAAGTTCTTCAATTTCTCCTCCCCCCACACCCTTTGATCCCCGTCGGTGCGATTTCTGTGCGGTGTGGGTTCCAGTCAGGCCGGACGGGGCTTCTCGCCATGAGCCAAAAGTGGCTTTTAAGGAGCAATCCCGAGGACCGATCTCCTTCTCTTCAAGACCAAAAATGCCCCCTCTTGGAAAGCATCTGACCTGCAGGGCTGTAATTAACAGGGTGTGTGTATGGGGGAGCCTAGGTCCCATTGAGCTATCCGATCCTTATTACTATTTCGATGGAGGGGGCGCAGGAGTGGGAAGACGGTTTACCTCTGAATTGGGGGCTTTGCTTGTTCGAGGACATGCTAATGAAGCCATCAGCACAGCCAGGGGCTTTGGCTAGGCGATGAAGGGTCCTGCTGATGGATTGCAACGCCTCATTGGGATTGCAGGTTTGAACAGGAAGGGGATGGGACGGGGGTGGTGGTGGGGAACCCTTCCCTCTCCTGCCATAAATATAACCGCACCCCAATACCACAGGGGCAGAGAGAGATACGGCAAAGGAACAGGCACGTAAGACCTTAAGTCAAGATGTATCTTCCGCAGCAGGCTGGGTTCTGTTCCTTCTCCCCCTTGTGCTTTTAATGTGGCATCTGCATCAAGATTGAGGTATTGTTTGAACCCCGATAACAGTTTTAAGGGGGGGGAGGCAGACTGCGGCAATCTAAGGTTCAGCAGAAAGACTTTCAACAAGGATTAAATCGAGCCTAACGTGGAGAAAGATGCTTGCCCGGGCAGCCAGGGAAAGCAAAGGAAAGGAACTAAGGAGGAGGCGATTGAAACCGGTGCGGACGCTGGCGGGGTGAGCCGGATTCAATGTGCTTTCCGAGGCTGCTTGGCTGTTTCAATTTCACTCTTTCCTCAACTAATTTGCATCGTTAGTAGTTTGCATCCGCAGCGCCCCCAGTTGTGCTGGGGACTGTTTCTCTCCCCCCCCCGCCCCCGCCCCCGCCTTGCAGGTCTGGTTGGCTAATCCTGCCTGGTAATTAGCCCCACCACCTTCCCCAGAGCGTGGCTCCGGGACTGGAAATCAGTCTGGCTTTTACTAACTGCTAACACCCCCCCGCCCCGCTTGCTTGCTTCTTGGCTTGCACACTCAGTCCCCCCGCTAACTCATGTCGGTCTAGCGGAGGCTGGGATCCTAGCACAGCGGTTAGGGGAGGGGATGCGTTTCCCAGGGCTCTCTGCAGGAGCGAATAAGAAGGGAGGCCGGGGAAGATATTGCAAATGCGAGAGCCGCGGACTGTGACTCTGTGTGGACCGGTCCAGTAGATCCAGGCATGTGTAGTTACTGGTCAGGCTGTCTCCTCCCTGGCGTCTGCTTGGCATTGCTGCCCTGGGCTCGAGCCCTCCGGGCTCCCACCCACAGCAGAAGGGCATAGGGGCGTGTTGCCATCGCAGAGGAAATTGCAGCTGCCCCTGTTAGGCCAGTGGGAAATTTCGGTTGTCAATGGAGTGTGAGAAGGCCAGGTGTTATCTCGGTTGTCTGTGAAGAGCAGGGGCATGAGCCTAGCTTCCCAACAGCCTTTACGTTTCCAATAAGCCAGAGGTGCTGGTGATCCGCGCCTTGCCTGTGTCCTGGGTACAAACGCGTCCCCGTGGGTGTTTCTTTCCGGGGCTCTCTAGTCACAGCTGTTGTAACAGCAGAGCTGGGATTTCTTTTGAAAAGGAAATCTGATTGGTACCTGACAGCCCAAAGATTGGTACCTGGTCTCTCCCCCCCATCTCCCCACTTTTCTATTGTAATGTATTTTAAGTGTCATAAGTTTGCTGGGCTCAGCTCATCCCTAGCAGGGCGCTTTTGTCTCCAAAAACCACCACCATCATTTTGCTTGTGTCTGCACTTAGGAGGCTCAGGGATGAGTCATCCTTGTTGCTGGCTGATCTTTGGCTCTGGGTTTGAAGAGGGAACAATACAAGGCTGGGCTGGAGGAGAGAAGCGGAGGAGGTCCCATGTGCTGGCTGGTTGCCCTAGGCACAGCCTGTGGGTGAGGAGAGACCGTCCGATCCGTTGAATGCCTCCAGGAGCTCAGGGAAATACCAGCAGTTCGATCAAGAGCTCATCTCACTTCTCCATTCCTCCTACAGCATCTCGTTTCCTTCAACTACCAGGGAGAGCCTGAGTCGAGGGCACCTTCCTTGTGGAAGTTCCTGCTGCTCTGGGGGAAAGGAGGCATTGGCCTGGGAAAAGGCTCACCCCTGCCTTGCAGTGCAGCTCAGGACTGAAGGGGAGAGGGTGAGGAGGGGATCCCCCCCCCCATCAATCCCAGCTGCAGTTCCAAAACAACATGCTCCAAGATGCAGTGCTCCTTTTCTTCTGCCAGGAATACCTCACACTTCTCCTTTATTCAGCTATCCGAGCCATTTCACCAGTGAGTTTGGCCCTGGGGTGGGAGCTCTCTGAGGGGAGTGAGGGGTAAATCACAGGAACCATAGGTCATCCCAGGTCAGAAACTGTCTCCCACAATGGCCAGCACAAGCTGCTTCTGAAGGCAGGTTGTCCCCGGCTCTCCTCAGTTTGGGCAGCTTTCCTGCTTCCTAGCATGCTCTAAGGGAGGAAGGGTTGGTTCCATGGTTAGTGTGCTAGCCTGGGACTTTGTAGACCCAGCTTCAATTTCCTGCATCATGTGCCCTTGGGCAAGTCTCTCTGTGCCTCAGTTCCCCATCTGTACAATAGGGATAATAGCCTTCCCTACCTCACAGGCTGCTGTCAGGATAAATGATTGTGAGAGGCTCAGATACTATGGTGTTAGATCTAGAGATACAAAAAGCAGAGAGGGAAGTGAAATAGAAGTTTACACTCAAAACAAAATCCCTCCCTCCCACCCCCAACCCCCACGATGCTGATTCTTGCAGTCCCAATCCCCTTCCCTGACCACTTTCCATGGCCTCAATGCTTAATTTGTAATCAACGAGATGCCAGGGCTCCAGCAATTTTTCTACTTTGATAACTGATACAGCAAGCCCAGAAGTGCTGGGGCTCAGCCCTGGCAAGCCCTGCCACAAATTAAGCCTTGCATGGCCTCTTGTCAATATCAGACTGGAAAGTGCATGGGGCTATTGGCTGACAGTTCCTCTGTCAGCTGAGGCCCAGAAATATTGTCACAAAATACCTGGGGGAAAAATGTGCTTTTCAACTTTTGCGTTGCTTGCCTGATTGTCTTTCGGCCTCCTGAATATTTGAAGGAGGTGGAAGAAAATCGATGTGCTGAAAACAGCTTCACCTAATCATAAACCACCATAAAATACCCCTCTCCTCTTCTCCCACCCTGAGTATTCTTCCGCTAATTTTGTGCTGGCCCCTTAATCTTGCTGTTGCTGCTTGGCTCTGTCAGTCTCTTTCCCCCCCCCCCCCCCCCCCCCGTTGTCTTCTTGTAGCAATAAGGGTGTCGCCTCTCTGAAATGTAAGGACTTTACAAGCACATGCATTACACATCACGGCCTAGCAAGAAGCCTCTCTGGGGACATCAGGATATGCTCCACTGAAACTGCCTTGCCAATGATGGCTGGTTAGAAAAGGGGTGTGTGGAAGGGGGGTAGTCCGTTAATAATACAGTGATATCCTGGGACTTGCACATGGGGTGGGGGCGATGTGCATGTGGCAAGATCCTGGGCCCCCGTTTGCGGCTGACGATTTCTGATGAGATGAAAGTTGGGCAGTTCTGTCATTCTAGGCCTGAGCTGCCCCAGTGAGCGAGTGGTTATCAAAAATTAATGTAAAGTTTTCATTGCATTTGTACACGCAGAAATGAAGACCTACTTCTTCCAACTCCCATACATTGGGATTGTTTATTAGTACAATCAGCTGGTTCAAATCAGAAACCCTGCTTTGCTTTTCTGCCTGTTGCTCTGTGAAATCCTCTGATCTCTGGCTGATACGTTCTCCCAGTCCTCTTCAATGTTCCTTTTTGGTGCGATACAATCCATGAAAGCAAGGGATTAAAACTGGCTCTTTTTTCCAAAGAACAAGAGAGGGAGAACTTGCCTGCAGTTACATATATTCAGATGGCCTGATCTTTCTATTGACTTCAATGGGCTTTGGGTCAGGCCCCACGTGTGTGTGTGTGTGTGGGGCAAGAATAGTTTTATAAGGACCTAAATGAAGGCTGCTACTTCCCTTTGGAATGTTGTTTATTATTTATGAACTTTATTTATTATGAACAGTACGGTTCAGAGATTTCTACTCAGTAGCGCTCCGCTTTCCTTTTAAAAAATGAGCATTCAGAAGATGTGGCCATTAGCTGGACCGCATCCAGTGGAGGTAGATATTAGCTCTCTTTTAATTGGGTCACCATTGCGTAAGAGCTCATGGAACTGGCCATGCTAGTTAATCCAGACATCATTGAATTGGGGCCAGATTTTAATTAATTTTTTTGTTGTTTAAGTACAGGGTCTGTGTTTTTCTACAAGAACTTGCTCATAGCCCTGGGGCTACATTTCTAGCTTAGGCAAACAAATACTGGGCTACTTAAACCTGAATTCTTTAGGTTTCCACTTTGTTTAAGCCATTTCTTGACTAATTCTTCGGCCGCCCCGCTTCTGCTGTACTTAACGCAGGCTTGGCAGCAAAATCTACAGCCAAAGCAAAGTCCCCCATAATAGCTTCTCAAGTGGGGGAAAACTAGTGCAAGGTAATTGGAATATTATGCTTTAATAAGATGGTCCTCGCTCTCCAAAGGGTTAGCAAGACCCAAAAGGGTCTTGATGCTGGTTTAAACTCACAACAGCCACAGCAACGGAACAAAGGGAGGATCTCTCCTTGTTGAGCTTTCGCACTGGGGAGTCCATGCTATTTAGGATGAGTGGATTTTAATCACTTCATTGGCAGCGCCTCTTTCCAGTAGGGAGGAGGAACTGCAGTTTAGGGGTTAAAGCGGGGGACTGGGAGCAGGGGCATAATTTGCTAAGTGTCAAGTCTCCCCAGACTTCTGACAGGTGTATATGCGCCACTCCTTTGCCTCCCCCGATGTCGCAGGAGATAACCTATTAACCTAACATTTTCTATATGCTGACGCAGCTTTGCCCCCCCGTTCCCTGCTGCCCCAAATTTTTCTGAAATGGTGCCCCTGCCTGGGAGGCAGGAATTCTAGGTTCTGCTCTCCAGCTCTGTAAAGGTGTGGATTAGTGGTTAGAGCAGGGTACTAGGAGGCAGAACTCCTGGGTTCTATTTCCAGCTTAACAGGTGACTTTGGTGGGTGAAGTTACATAAGAACGGCCATACTGGGTCAGACCAATGGTCCATCTAGCCCAGTATCCTGTCTTCCGACAGTGGCCAGTGCCAGGTTTCCCCAGAGGGAATGAACAGAACAGGGAATCATCAAGTGATCCATTTCCTGTCACTCATTCCCAGCTTGTGGCAAACGGGCTAGGAACACCATCCCTGCCCATTCTGGCTAATAGCCATTGAGTTGGGCAAATAATTTCAATCTCTGTGCCTCAGTTTACCCATCTGTAATTTGGGTGTGATATTTTCCTTCCTACCTTGCACAGGCTGGTGAAGCTGAATGAATGCCTCTACGTCCCTCTGAAATCATGGGGCGGGGGACACATCCGTGTGATGTGATGGTGTTACAATACAGCTCCAATAAACTCACCTTTGTATTGCAGAGCTGTTATGGTGACCTAAATCATAACTGTTTGGGAACCCCAGCCCAAATTCTGCTCCCAGTCACATGGAGCAGAACTATGCAGTAACTGCATAGAAATCAATGTTGTTGCAGCATTCAGAGTAAGAGTTTGTCCCCTCCTAGAGCTGGCATGTAGCATGCAAAGAACTGCCCTGGTGTTGTGAAATCCTGTGATCAAAGTGTGCTGCAATCACACAGTTGCCCCTGTTTTCCCTTTGGATATGATCTAATCCTTGAAAGCACTAGGAGGGCCATTTGGTTTATGGTGTTGTGGAAGGATTTAGCTTAACTGTTCTGCAATGAGGACCTCTAACCACTTCTGGTTCCTTGCTGAATTTCTACCCCTCTAATTTGAAGGCTCTGTTTGTGCCCATTTCACTTGTCAGGTGTCAAGATTCCTTCCCCACTCTGAACTCTAGGGTACAGATGTGGGGACCTGCATGAAAGCCCCCTAAGCTTATTTTTACCAGCTTAGGTTAAAACTTCCCCAAGGTACAAATTATTTTACCTTTTGCCCTTGGACTTTATTGCTGCCAACACCAAGCATCTAACAAATATATAATAGGGAAAGAGCCCGCTTGGAAACTTCTTTCCCCCCCCAAAATCCTCCCCAAACCCTACACCCCCTTTCCTGGGGAAGGCTTGATAAAAATCCTCACCAATTTGCATAGGTGAACACAGGCCCAAACCCTTGGATCTTAAGAACAATGAAAAAGCAATCAGGTTCTTAAAAGAAGAATTTTAATTGAAGAAAAAAAAGTAAAAGAATCATCTCTGTAAAATCAAGATGGTAAATACCTTACAGGGTAATCAGATTCAAAACATAGAGAATCCCTCTAGGCAAAACCTTAAGTTACAAAAAGACACAAAAACAGGAATATCCTTTCCATTCAGCACAGCTTATTTTATCAGCCATTTAAACAAAACAGAATCTAACACATCTCTAGCTAGATTGCTTACTAAGTTCTAAGACTCCATTCCTGTTCTGTTCCTGGCAAAAGCATCACACAGACAGAGCCTTTGTTTCTCCCCCCCATCCAGCTTTGAAAGTATCGTGTCTCCTCATTGGTCATTGTGGTCAGGTGCCAGTGAGGTTATCCTAGCTTCTTAACCCTTTACAGGTGAAAGGGTTTTTCCTCTGGCCAGGAGGGATTTTAAAGGTGTTTACCCTTCCCTTTATATTTATGACAACAGGCAAACAATGTGGCTTCAATATGGGTGTTACTTTATACACCTTAAGGGCCAGCTGCTGTACACTGACATGCCTCTAGTGAAGTCAACAGAGCCCCATTAATTTCCATCAGGTGAGGAACTGGCCCAAGCTTTTCAAAGGGGCTCAATCCTGCTCCCATTCACTGCCGAGCTTCCACTGACTTAAATGAGACCAGGATCTGGCCCCACAATTCTCACTGCCTCTACTGGGAGCTCTGTGGTTGGTATCCCAGAGACTTTTTGGCAGCACAGTAGTTGCAATGTGGCTTCTGCTCCATGAAGTCAGACGGTGCGGGGGGTGCGATATTTGTTGTCTATGCCAACATATCTGTGCCAGTGCGGTCTCTGTAGCATAGACATGCCCTCAACGATTGCCAGACCAAATTGGCTCTCTTTACACGTCAAAAGTGGATGGCCTCTTGCTGCTAGAACTGCCAACTCCAGCTGAGGTCTGAATAACTCTGCCAGGTGTCTTCTGATTGGTACATCAGGGCTGGCAATAAAGACTCTGGAATTGAAGTTTAACTGTTAGTGGTGGCCCGTGGGGACAGGCAGTACAGTCTGCTTGAAATCGCACGGAAAAACCTTTGTTGGGAGCAGGTTGGTCCCTTCAAGAATAGTTTGACTGAAACCTCGGCAGACAAGGCACTACAGGCTTCAAGTGTTTCATGCCACATTTGCTGAATTGATGGCTAAAAACACATTTCCCCCCTAATTGCCAGCCCTGAAAATTCACCCTAAAATCTGGGATTCAAGCTGGGAGTGGGGGTGGAGAGAGAGGTGATATATTTTATTACTCATGCAGAATTATCATAGGTAAAAGATTCTGTAGCCAAGTGGTCACAATAGGGTTAACTGGGATACCTGGAGTATTATAGGGGAGAGCTATATTCCACCCTTCCCTTACTTCCTGATTTAGTTCCCCCTGCTTTGTTGTGATACAGTTTAAATAAAGCAGCAAGCTCCCAGCCTGCAGTCTTGAATAGACTTAATTTTGTTACCCTGAGCGGTCCCTTCACAAATGATTCCATGGGCCTGTCTAGACAGCTCCAACGCAGGGTAGACCGTGGTTCGGCAATGCAAACTCTGCCCACAATTTTGGTGCTGCTGCATGAGCCGGAGCAGAATCCGCTTCCCTCTCCTACAGCTGCGTTGGCTCAGCTGGCTAAACAGGAGGAAAAAGAAAGTAACCGCTGATGTTTGTAAGTCTTGCAGGGAAGAAGGCATTTGTAACATAGCTGCTTTTCAGAGCAGAACCCCACTTTAATGAAGACCCCTATAGCCAGCTCGGGGGGGTGTTCGGCATGAATTCAGCCTCTGTTGCAGAAGTTAAAATATTTTCCAGCAGCAACATGGGAGTGGGAATGTGCCCTGAGTCTGTTTGTAAGATACAGGGAGCAAGCCAAATTCTGCTCAAATTGCACGTCTGCACCCTTGTTGACTTCAAAGTGCCTTTGGGCTTTGAGAGCTTGGATGAAAGTGCCCTTGAAATTGCCCTGTAAGGAGTGTACTTGATTTAAACTGAAGGTGGAATTTGGTCTGGCAAGTTGATGTCTAGCTCCATTGCTTAAGCGCAAGGATACTGTGGCCGGACCGTTTCCCCTGGCTCTGAAGTGCTTGTGCTGCATTGGGAGTGGATCTCATCTTTGAATCTGACGTAGCCGGGACAAGCCACAGCTACTGTCTAAGTGCAAAGCATTGGCCACTCCCTTGCATTGGAAGCCTCGCTGCCCAAGATCTGCCGTAATTCCCGCCACCAGCGTCTGACTTATTGATACCCTGGTGGGTTTGCATAGCACATCGTGACTACGGAAAGCTGAGCAAATGGAAGGTGCAGATCTGTTAACATTGTTCCCTCTTTGTCCCACTCACCGGATAAAGCTATCCATGAGAGAAACAACCACACTGCAGCCAGGACAGAGCCGCTCACCCGGTCCACGTCTCACTGCCCTTTATGGAAAAGATTACGCAGGTGGAGCGAAGTTTTCAAAAGAGCCCAGCACCAACATAAGTGATCAGATTTTTCACAAGAGCTTAGGATGCTGGGTGCTGAGCTCTTGTGAAAATCCGGCTGTCGGTGTCACGACGCCAGCTGCTGGGCAGCTAAGCTGTCTTTGAAATCTGGTCTTTCTTTAGGTGCCTAAATGGGAGGAGAGCTCTTATGGATGCTGAATCCTTAAAAACGTGGCCCCGAGGACCCTGGAAATCAATCCGTGTTGGCCAGAGATGCTGAGAGGCCACACCATCAATTGATTTCAGTGAGCACTGAGCATTGTAGGGCCAGATTAACTTGATTGCATAACACCATGTCTCTGGGTGGATCTCACTGGCAGAGACAATTGAACCCAGGAGCTCTGGTCCGAAAAGCAGGAGCCTCTATTGCCTTAGCCAAAAGACCCGACTCTGCTAGCCAGGGCTGTAGCAGGCTCTGTATCTGCAGCCCTGGCCTCCGCTAGAGGGTGACAGAGCGCCGCAGTGAGTGGGCTACAATTGCACCATTTGTTGGTGATGTAGAAGTAAGGTGGGGGCTCCCTTGAATCCAGAATGGACAATGTAATAATACTCTGTACTGAGATGACAGCTTTCAGCTGGGGATCTCCAAGTGCTTCATGCGAGGTAGTGGTGTGTTAGGAGGGACGGTTATCCTATTTTACAGATGACTAAAGAGAGATCGCTTATCACTCCTGGGAGGTAGGTGAGGGCTATAACAGACTGGTTAATGTACATAAGCACCACTGCCCTGTATTGGATGGAACTGTGTGACATAGGTCCTGTACGGTGAACAGCTAATGGAGATTCTCCGTCACAGAGGGCAGGGCTTTTGGAACAGGAAGGTCTGGGTTCTACCCTCACTGTCGTTGTGAAGTTCCCAGTGGCCACAGGCACAGGGGGTGGCATGTGACAGCTGTGAACTACTGGGAGGCCCTGGGTTTAGTATGATATTCCTGTGTAAGAGGGGTGTGTGTGTGTGTGTGTGTGTGTGTGTGTGAAGGGGTGGGGAACACAGAGGCTGTTGTCCTGTCTATGCTGCATTCAAATGTGTGCTTGCACCATGTGGAGACATGCCCAAGCTAGCTGTGGTCTAGCCAGCTCCAGCAACAAGAGCAGTTGAGGCAGCATGAGCTAGCCTAGGGTACATACCCAGGGCCCCGGGTGGGTTGTACAGCCCAGGCTGCCATGGCTTCATGCTATTGTTACTCAAGCTCGCCTGGATATGTCTGTGGGCTGCAGCCACACCTCTGCTTCCGGTGCAGACAGACCTTAAGTGACGGGCCTGAGTGAGTCACCGGCTCTGAGTGAGTTCCAGCTCCTGGTCCTCCAGCTATCAGACAAAACGCCGGCTACGGAAACCATTGATTGTAGGCAGCTGGCAGAGACCGCTTTAGAGGAGCTGGGCAGTCAGATGCAAGCAGGGAAGTCAGTCACATAAGGGGCCTATGAATCAGGCTGGGAAGTACGAACCCTCTAGAGCGACAGCTGTAAACCACCAGCACTTAATGCAACACAGTGGTTTATTTAAAGCATCCTGTGTTCAAGGCCATTGCAATCAAGCTTAGTGAGAAATGATGCCACGTAAAAACGGGTCTGAATACATCGGGATGACACCAGTGAGAGCCTAGGTGCGTTATAGAGGACAAGATGCAGGCAGGATGTCAGGGCTATATAGAATAATGGACAGTTAGGGCCAGTTCCTCAGCTGGTGGAAACTACCAGAGACCCACTGGAGGCAAGGTGGTTATGCCTGTTTATGACAGCTGAGGATCTGACCCTTAGCATGTAAACAGGGCTCTGCTGCACAGAACTGTGTAAAGATGGACTCAGTCCCTCAGCTTGCGGGTGCTCAGAACCTTAATGGGTTGGACACACAAACCCTAGCTAAAAACCCTGCTGTGACGTGGGTCACTATTTTTCTCTTCATTTGGGGAAACTGAGGCAGAGAAGGGCTGGGAGTTGTCTAAGTTTCTACAGTGAGTCACAGGCAAAGCTAAAACCAGGGTTAGTGTATTCCTAGCGGTGTGTTCCGTGCACTAGACGCTGCTGCTTCTGCCCCGCCCCCCAACCCCCCACCTCTTGCTGTCCTATGGCCAAGACACAAGTTTCAGGTATAATTCTGTCTGCAGCACAAGGCAGCTTGCAAACAAGGTCCCACCCTTACAGCAGCTTCCCTGTGTAACAGAGCGGGTGACGCAGCAGTAATATGGATGCGCGGCCCCCTCCATCCAAAGACGGACCTGAACCATTCCTTGAACACCTCTTAGCGCTTCCCAGGCACTTTTCCAACTCCTCATTGATGGCATTGTCCGCAGGAAGGGCCACCCAGCTGTGCGCTGGAGACACTAAAGTGGGCCGTTTTGCCGAGCATTGAAAGAGAGACGTGGAAAAACTCCCTAACCCAGTGCTTCCATCTCCCTTCGTGGGATGATGCCATCTCCCAGCCCAGCACCATTCGCCCACTGCTGTGCCCAGGAACTGCAGCGTGGTTCCTGGCACGCGCTGTGCTCTCAGTGCAACGACTGCTGAGAAGCACTGGGTATTTTTGCAGTCGGACGTGTCCGATCTCCAAGACCACCCCTGTGGTGGTAGCCGTTATGGAGACTATGGTGTTGGCAGGACTCAGGTGGCCTCAGGTTAGATGACCACGTGTTAAAATCCTAAATCTTGCCCACACTACAGCCTACACTAGGGGAACTGCACCCACTGGGAATGAAGGGTCCAACCCTCCCTAGCACAGACCCAGCCTAAGGTACCATTCCCACATGGCACCTTTCCTCCGCTTCCCAGGCGAGGAGATGACACTAACAAATGCTAATTAACGGCTCAATAACATTAAGCTGAGCCGCTCTCCGAATGCTTCCATTGATGATCAAGTTACAGAAAGCCAGCCCAGGCGCTCAGAGCGGGGTAAGTGGACTTGGCAGTTCTTTCCGAGCAGGATAGATGAAGCAGGCAGACCAGAACTGGCCAGCAGCATTAATATCCACTTGTGAAATTCCTGATGTTCGTTAAGTGGGTTTGACTCTGGCTGAGCGATAACCAGAGCTGGGGATTTACGGCCAAGGAACCCGGATATGCACACATCATCTGATTAGTTATCGTGCCTTTTGCCAGATTTCGGATCCAGCCTTTGGAGCCGGGAGTGGGGGGGGGGGGGGAATGTCTCATTTGAAATAGAACGAGCCATCGAGATGGGCTCATTATGCGCTGATCAAGCGCTCGTCTGGCGTGGAGAGGCTGGAGTTGTGCTTTGCTTTCCTCTGGCTTCCGTGAATAAATCTCAGGCTCTCTCGCTGTCCAAATAGCTCAGCTGCAGCGGAGCTGAGTGGAAACGGAGAAGGGGAAATGCACCAGCACGCGCTTTCTGTGTGTTTGCAGCTCTGTGGGTTTCGTTTTTTTGTTTTTTGTAACTGAAAATCTGGGAGGGGGGGGGGGGGACACGATATTCCAGATCTGCGGATGTAACACTAACATGGCCGTTGTTCCTAGAGGCTTCAAACAAATCAGGGCTCTGTTGTGCTAGGCGCTGTACAAACATGGATGCTGTATTTTGAAATGATGAACAGGAAGGGGAGCCTATCTTTTGCTTTAGCTGCTCAGTCCTGTGTAGTGACTCATGGGCTGTCACATACAGCTGCCCGTGTGGATCCCCTGGTGGAATGAGCAGAATTACCCTTGAACAGCTGCTCCTGTATCATTTTGGCAAGTGCTGGGATAGGTGCAGAGCACAAAGAAAGGGGATCTGTTGATTTAACTCTGATTTTCTTTTCTTATGCTTCTGGGTGGGATGGGTGCCCCAGGGCTAGAGCCGCTGCTGCAATATTCCATTGCCTTTGAACTAGGATTCCCCCCATCTTAATTGTGCAGCTCAGACTTGCCCCTGAGACCAGATATTTAGGCCTTGCTGTATGCAGGGGATAGCTGAGTGCTTTGCAGCAGGAGTGAAATACCTATGGAGCTAGGCTGACTTGCACCAGCTGAGGATCTGGCCCCCTGGCTCAGTGGAATTGCTGGCTTCGGTATCTAAATGACTCTGTGCCAGCTTTCAGAGGCGAGGTTCGGTCTGCATGGGGACTTGGGCATTTGCAGCTCTGCCATGCGTCTGCATCCAGTGGCACTTTTTGTGAGAGTGGGGGTTTGCCTCTGTATCCCTATCCAAAATACCTGCTCTCCCACATCCCCATTAGCGTGTTATGTGCTGTGCAACTGCCGCCCCCCCCCCCCCAGAGGTGGGTGCATTCCAGTGGGGGTGTGATTCTTGTTTAAGTGCTTTGGGATGTAAGTTGCCATCTAGATGTAAGATACAGTTATACAAAAGAATAACCTAGCTGAAGGGGAAGAGTCCCCAGGCCTGGAGGATGCACCAGTAAAGCTGTTAGCAGCTGAATTATTCATCCACTGAGTATGTTAGACTTCCCAAGTCCTCTCTCCCCATCCTCCCACCCAGTGCTGCTTTCGTCCTCGTTCAGCTTCCCAGAACTGCAGGAATCTGGGGGAATGGATGGGGAGAGCGGCGGGTAACAGCCAGGTAATCTGGACCATTTGCAGAGTCTGAACAGAGGAAATCAGCTAGGGGTCTGAAGCACATTGGTCATTTTAGAGCTGGGGGTAGGGGGCGGAAAGTCACTTTCCAATTTTGCCTTTTCAGACTCAAGATTGTATCCTCTTTTTGGCGCAAGAGGAGAGGGGTCAGGGTGTGTGTGTGTGTGTGTGTGTCTTGTGGGGAGGGGTGGGAATCACTCCTTTCCTGCCCCATTTCCATCACACTCCTTGGATCCTCTCTGGCTCCTTGTAGCAGCTCATTTGAGATCAGGAGGGGGATTCAGGGGAGCTCTTGTCCTCTCATTATTTGCACCTCTTTGTTATCTGCTGTGATATTTTTGCCTTCAGCTCATTCAGATCATATGATCAAAAGTTACATGAAAAAGGGAGAGAGAACAGGAGGGAAATTTATTTTATTTTAAAAGGAAAGCAGCTTTCTGGGTGCTCCAGGCTCTGCTGACCTTTGCTGTTGGGCCTCATTCCAGGGCTGGGATATTTCCCTCGTGGTTTCGTGGCTGATGTCACAGAAGCTGGGACCAGCTGAGCAGGGTATCTCGTCTTGCCCCGCCCAGCCCTCCTTGCATTGTGCAGAAATGTTCTGGCTTGTTGCATTTGCAGTCTGAGCCAGTGAGATGGGCTTCGGGTCACTCAGTCCTCAAAAGGAAACCCACAGAATGGTTGGCTGCTGAATGGGTCTTTAATCAAAGGGCGAGCCGCATGGGGATGCTTTAGAGATCGCTAGATAAGGGATTTCAGGGATCCTGGGCACATCCCTTCCCTCCCCTGTCCTCTGTATTGTGGCCCTGCCCATGCTTAGCAAGGGCAATTGACATACAAGATAATTGGTGGGAGTCTGGGGGGAATCTCTTCTTCCTAGATCACCACCCTGTCTCTTCTGAGTGTCTGGGTTTCACTGGGGGAGGAGGACTCTGCACCTGCTTCTCCAAGCAGAGAGTACTTCTGCTTCCTGGAGCAGAGAACTTTGCATATGTGGGTCCCTCGCTCCTCAGTGTCAAGGCCCTTAGCCCTTAAGCATGTTCTAGCTTGCGCATTCCTAGTGTTAAAACCAAACCCACACTTGTTAGTATGATTAACTAATAGAACAAAAAGTTAATTTGGTTCAATGCCAAGATCAAGCTCCTTATTCTCTCCAGAAGTGGCTGCATTTTGGTGGGGGAAGAAGTGGTTCCTGTATAGTCACGGAATGTATAAGGAAGGCTGCCCCCCTTAACTACAGGTCCCTAAACAGGCCTGCAAAGTTCTGATGAACCTAGAACGGTTGCATTTGTGCATCAAAATGTGGGTTTGAATGCGAGAACCAGGTGTTTGTGCATATGTGTGCAGGGATAGTTACCTGTGTAATTACCCAATCTGTGTGCTCACACAGGTGGGTTTGGGCAAGCTGCTTAAATGTTCAGAGCAAAGACAGCTTAGCAGTTAAGGTAGTGGGCTGGGACTCAGGATATCTGGGTTCTAATCACTCGATATGTCTAGGTCCTCTTCTGGGTTAAGGTTTCTAGGCACAACCAGAATACAAATAATCAATCAGTGTTGCATGCTTAGCTTAGGCATGTGCATAGAAACGCTTTGTTCTGTAGCTTTCCAGGAGTTATGTACCTATGCAAGATTTATTATTCAGATTGAACAATGAATATTTATCTAGCTCAGCATTGCAAGAGTGCAAGGACAACATACTGGTCCAGGCACAGAATGTCAACTACCCTTTTACAATCAGTGATGGAGGGAAAACTAACTTTGTTCACCTGTCTCAAAAATACTATGGACCCAGGGTGAATCAAGTTCTGCAAGGGTATATTACCTAGACGTGGATCCCAAGCCCAGTCAGCTTGGCCAAGTAGCCACTGGTTGTACAGTCCTTTTGTGGCAGGGGAGATAGGACTTGGCAATAAAAGCAATTATTTGAGGCTGCTGGACACAGACAGACCCCGAGGTGCTCCCTGGAGCCCTGATTGTGTTGTCTAGTCTCACCATCTATGGTTTCCCACAGTCATGGAATAGATCGCTAGCTGCTCTCCTTTAGCTCAGGAGTGAGGAGAAACGGGTCTGCTCCTCAGTGATTGGCTCTGAACGCTAAGCTTCCCTAAAGGTTGGAAGTGTCTAGGTCTGGGGTTGGGCCTATGGCCATTTCTACTGGTGATAGTTTTGGGGCCTGATTCTCCATTTTCCTGGACCCTGCCTAGTTACTTGCGCCATCGCAGGGGGAGTGTAAACTGCTACCAGAAGGGTAGCGTTTATCCCCCTTGTGCACTGGTGCAAACTGTCCCGCGCCGATGTAAAGAGCTACACAAAGGAATCCACTTGCAGCGTGCAACGAGAAGTTTTGTAGGTCCTGGGTTCTGCAGGACCATCTGCCGGCAACTTACAAGTGACCTCTATACACACCCAGAGCACGCTTGTAACCTCAAGGACAGCCCACGACTCCCGGCAAAGAACTGGGCGCTCAGTCTGCCTAATGCAGCAAGAGGGCGGATGCCGCACGGGGAGAAACGCCACTTCAGACTTCATCCCTGTGAGAACTGCTACTGTTGTTGCTTAATTTAATCCTGTCCTATTGACAAGGCCGCTCTGAAGCTCAGGCCCGGCCGGGGTAGCTCTGTCAATTGAAACAATTGATTGCTTTGTTGTAAATTAATCTTTGGCTTGGGTTTCTTTTGTGACCAAGATTTAGGTCAACCCTCATTTATACAGGGCCAACATTCCTCTTCGGCCAGTCAATGTGGTGATGCGGGAATCGGACAGTAATGAGAGTATATGGCTCATTCCATTCATGGGTCTGAAAGCCAGGTCAAGTATCACTAGCCAGGTTTAAAGGTGGGGAGACTGAAGCAGAGAGAGGCTAATGGCCTCATTTTTATTTATTTATTTTTTTTAAAGTGTAGTGAGCACTGGTGTCCAGTTACCCATGCAATGAGCCCAAGAGCTTGTGTGTGGCTAAAGCATACCTTCCCGAAAGGCAACCAGCCTGGATCTGAAGACATCTGGAGAGAATCAACCACTTCCTGTGCTAACTGTCCTGGTCACCTTTCACTATGTGCCTTCTTTCTTAATTTGAATTTGTATGGCTTTAACCTTCCAGACACTTTTTCTTGTTCGGCTTTATGGAAAGAGCCCTTTAGTACCTGGTATTTTTCTCCCCAGGAAGGTACTTACATTAAGTGCTCAGCACTTGAGAAAATCTGGCCCTAAGGGATTTTCTCAGAGTTCAGCAGCAAGTCAGTGGAAGACAGGAAGAAGAACCTGACTCTCATGACCCCACTGGCCAGTGCTGCCCATCATTGCAGAACTTTGTTGAGGGTTGAAACTCACAAACCCCTTGTCCTGGGTGTCCAGAACTTCTGGATGTCCCTGGTTTTGGATCACTGGGTTCTCCATACTTCCGTCTTTGAGCCAAGCCTCTGTTGGCTAGGACCATGAGGCACTGTTACGATGTGGTAAGCACGTCTTCCCAGCGCATGAGATCCAGGGCTTTCTGGCTGGGAATTTACTTTGAAACTACAGCGGAGGCAGCCTGGGAATCGGAGGCTTTCATGCTGTAAAGCTCAGATGCTCCTTCACTTTTTGAAGCAAACAGCTTGGCTCTGGGTAATTCTGATTGCTTAAAAGCCCCGGCTGTCAGAAATGCTTTGGAAATTGGCCTTCAGAGCAGCTTTGACAAGCGGAGACGTACATAATTTATTGGGGTTAGTTCAGGCAGTGCCCCTCCCATCCGGGAAAGCCACAGATCAGCCGGATCCTCAGGTGGTGTAAATGGGAGGCGCTTTGGTGACTTCAGCAGAGCAGTGCCCATTTACATCCGCTGGGGATCTGGCCCGACACATCTAGCTCAGATACCAAGTTCTGTGTTTAAAACAAGATTAAATGAAACTGTTTCCTTGTGCTAAATTGTCAAGAGCTTCCCGCTCAGGGAATGCATTTGCCTGCTCCGCCTCTCTGTTTTTCTGTGGTTTGCATTAATAATGCACCATCCTTAGAATAGCCAGCATCTCTCATCCCCGTATCTCAGAGGCTTTGTAAAGGTGGGTGAGAATCATTGACCCCATATTCCAGATGAGGAAACTGAGGCACAAAGGTGGAACTTCTCAAAGCACAGAGGCAAAATGACTTGCCCAAAGTCGCCTAGTAGCCAAGCGAGGACTAGGACTCAGGCTCCTGAGTCCCTGTCCAGTGCTCCAGCCACTAGGCCAGAAGGGCTGTGCAGACAAATTGATTGATGTTTGAGGTCCATGGATGCCTGAATATCAATGAGATAAGGAGGGCAATAAACCCCCTAGTGGGTTTTGAGACTCACAACTGAAGAGATCATGTGACTTGTCCTAGGCTAGACAGTAAGTCAGGCAGAATCAAAACAGAATGTAGCGCTCCTGGCTCCCAGACTGTTTTGTGTTAGCCACAAGACCGACCTCCTCCTCCCGTTATAATATGCTAAGTATATGACGTGCTCTTTGGCCCACCGCTTTGGGGCCCTTGCAGTGGCTACCCAGGACAAACCTCAGCTAGGTCAAGCATTATCTCCACCACACAAGTGGGGAAACTGAGGCACAGAGGTGAAGCAACTTGCCCAAGGTCACATGTTGAGTCAGTGTCCAAGTGGGGGTGAGTTCTGTCTCCCAGTCCCCTGCGTGAAGTCCTAGACCCTGTTGCCTTCTCTAGATGGGGCTCACATTCAGTGCACTTTGAGCTGGACTTAAACAAGGACATAAATGAACCGAGGGGGGTGGGGGGTGGGGAAGAGGGCAGCCTCTGGTTGAGGATGGAAGGTGCTTAAAAAGAAAGCAGGCAATAGCTTTATAATGGGAGGAGTTTCTTGCAGCCAGGGATCCTTTTGAGAGCCCCCAGATCACCCCAGGTGAAACCCAGGTGCTACCGTTGAGCCTGACTCAGCCGCGAGCCCCTAGTGATCCATTTGTGTGTCAGGCTTTGAGAACCCCAGGGGCTTTGAGAACCAATGGGGAAAGTCAGAACATGCAATTACGCCACAGCCTTCCCTCCCCCTGTATGCCAATACCTGGGGGGGTGGGGAGATGGCACTGAGCCGGGGCTTCTGTTGCTGCCCAGCTTTCAATGCAGGTAATGGGGAAAGAGGGACTGGCTCAGGGGAGATCTCTCATGGGGGATACCATTTGCATGTGTAAACTGCTGGAGAACTCTTGCAAGGCATCACAGCCCAGCTGGCAGGGCGAGGAACAGTGGAATGTGAATGCCAGAGAAGGCTTTGGCAGAAGGGATGCATCTTCCCTAGGTTCTAGCAATGGAATCGGTTTAAACGCTAACCGTTAGGTGCATTGTATCTTTGTGTGGGTGCTCTTCCCTCTGAGTCAATGCCCCAGCATGGTGGAGAAGGGCACTGCTCTGTACCACAGGGCTCCTTTTTCGCAGGAGACGTAAGGTGGATCTCCTGATCATTTGTGGCCATTAAAGAGCCTGTGGCCCTTAAGAGTGCGGGCCTTTGGGGCTAGTGCTTTGATCTGATTCTGGTAACTTCCCATTCTGCCTCCCTAAAATGAATCCTTGTTGTTTCAATGTAATAAAACATTGTTCATTGCTTCCTGTCCTAAGTTCCTTGGTATGCCCGAGAGGTGGCTGCCTTGCTATGCTGGGGTGTGTAGACCGATAATAGGCTTGTAAAGTGCTTTGGGATGAAAGGTGCTCTGGCAGGAGGTTCTCAAACTTGTTTTCCAAGGCTGGGCTAATTCTTCACCGCAAGCCAGTCTTTTGGACACCTTTCTCCCGCTCCCCTGTTTTTCCTGTTTCTCTGCTATCTGGTCCCCTGCTCCTCCTTCCCACTGCAAGTTCTACCTAGACGCCCTATCATCTCCCTTTGCTCCCTGGGACCCTCCTCTCCCTCTGGCAGCTTCAGTCCCCTTAGTGGCTTGTGTGGTGGTCTTAACATTCCAAGCTATGAATGCTTCTGAGCAATTAAATTATTCCTTTCTTCAAACATTATGTAGCCCAGTAGCCACAGCCTGTTATTCCAATGGTCCCCACAGTCCCACGCCCCCCCGCCTACCAAAATAGAGGCCCCACCCACCTGTGGTCTCTGCAGCTGAATTCTTACCCCCAAAATCACAGAATATCAGGGTTGGAAGGGACCTCAGGAGGTCATCTAGTCCCACCCCCTGCTCAAAGCAGGGCCAATCCCCAATTTTTGCCCCCAATCCCTAAATGGCCCCCTCAAGGATTGAACTCACAACCCTGGGTTTAGCAGGCCGGTGCTCCAACCACTGAGCTATCCCTGCTCCACACAGGCCCTGCAGGGCAGCTCCTGGTTCCTCCCCTCCCCGTGGAATGGTGTTCCCAAATATGGACCACTTGGGTAGCCTCACTTTATTTCTTGCTCCTCCAGTGAGGAGCTTGGAGACCTGCAGTGGCAGCTCCATGTGGTAACTAGCGGCCTCTCCCTGCACCGTCAGCCCATGTGGACCACTGTCCTGTCACACTGCAAGATGATGTTGTGAAAGCATAAGTACTAGTGACTGCTGCTGGAGTATTGTGGGTCAGCTTGCTTACCCAGGGATGCGAACAGCTCTCTGTGTACGAGTGCTATGAGCAGGGCAGCGCCTACATCTTCTCACAGAAAACGGCAATGGAGCAGAAAGCACGGAGATCTGGGCTCCCCTTAGACCAGTGCGGGTGAGACATGAACGGCCATGGGACTTGGAGAGGCAGCGAGTAATCGGAGGTTGGTGCAATATTTTGATGTGCGTGGTTCAGGCATGAAGGAATGAGTCTCGCCCGTGGGAAATCTAAGCTATGGTAAGGGATGTATGTGTGTTCAGGGAGTCTCGGTGAATTGTGCTTTCATGAAAAAGACGCTGAGAGAGACCAGCATCCTAGATAATTTCACACTCCACATCTCATGCCCATTTGTCACTTTACAGGGGAAATTTGAGAGCACAGATATAAATTTCCCTCTACATGCAGTTAGCATGGAAATGAATTGGAGAAACGTTGACTTGGCTGGATGGAGACAGAGGAAGTGGGGTTTGCATGACCCAGAAAGATGATTCCCCTGGAGTTGCGGGCGAAGCTGACTGTGGTAGGGTAGCACTATCTCCGTTGTTTGTATTCCAATAGCTTCTAGAGGCCTCTTTGTGCTGGAGGCTGCATGTACACAGAGTGAAAGACCGTCCCTGCCCCAAAGGCTAAATAGAGCAGACAGAGAGTGGGAGGAAAACAGTGTTGTTAGTCCCACTTTAAAGAGAGAGAGCTGAGGCCCAGAGAGATGAAGTGACTTGCCCCAGGTCACAGAGAATCTGTGGCAGAGACAGGAACTGAACCCAGGTCTTTTTGCATGCCAGGCCACAAGACCAGCTGTCCTCTTGCCGCTTTTGCTGGGCTGAGCAGGTGGTCTCATGGGAGCCCTTATGGGGAATTTAATGATCGCTGGGGGTTCAATCCTAAAGGGCACTTAGTGTCTGCAGCCCCCATTGATTTCAATGGTAGTTGGGGGGTGCTCAGCAGCACCAGTAGTTGCTCAGCTCCTTGGGGAAGTGAGGCCTGGGTCAGCAGGGTCCAGGTGTGCTGTGGAGACAGGGATGGGAATGCTTTGTATGGCTTTCAAGAGGCCTCCTTTAGCCAGTGCTCTGGGAGGAACTGAAGAGCCCTAGCAGGACCAGGGTCCAGCCCTACTGAGGTCACGCCGGGCACGGGCAGAGCTGGCCTTTCTGCTGTGAGGCAGTGTGGGAATCGGGCAGGGAGGGTCAGGATGAGGGGGCCATTTTGTCTTACAGCTGTTGGTGAGCAATTGGTCGGACAGGAGCATGGGGTGCCGTGCAAGGGAGCACATCATATTACCAAATGAGCCATGTGAGTCCACGGCAGCTGGAAGGAGGGTGGGGTGCAACGAGGTCCCTCTGGGAGGGAGACTGATTTGGGAAATGGTGGAGAAAATGGGGGATCCCTTCTCCTCATCCCCTGCGATCTCCCACACATGGATGCCACCCTCAGCCAAGTGTCAAGGAAGACCCCATCCGGGAGAAGGAGAGGAGCTGGAGCCTGGATCGCGACTGATGGAGAAAGGAGCGGTTCCTGGCATGCTCATGCAGCAGGGTGGGGAGGGAATGCCGTATTGCTTCGGCATCACTTAACAGCAGCTAAGCGCAGCCCAGGTCAGAGTCACTTGAAGACCTGAGCAGGGACCAGATGGGGGTTGGGAGGCAAAGGAAGAAAGGTATGTGGTGAGGTGTGAAACTGCCAGGTCCATACAAATGTACCTGGGCATTGCTGCTTAGCTCAATGAGCCGAGCAGGATCCGCTCCACTGCGCCCAATGGGCCAGTTTCTGCTTTATTCTCAAGCACCTCGGTGTAAATGCAGAGGGACCCCTCCAGCTTTGCTTGAGTGAGCTGGATGGTTTACTTCACTGTACAACCTGCATCGTACTGGTTAGTGCAGTGTTCAGGAATTGAGGAGCATCCCTTTAAATAGCTTGTGAAGCCTCTACTGGTGCTCGCTGCCTTCTATGCGTTGCTCTTCTGGGGGCTTCCCGTGTGTATGTGGGGCGAGGCCTGATATGTTGTGTATCGTCAGTAAACATGGGGATTTGGATGCTGCCGTGCCCATGGGGTTCCTCCCTGACACCTTTGCATCAAGAGCAAAAGACTTAGCTCGTTTCCTGCTAAGTCACTGAATCGGGGGAGAGAGACGGTAGCTGCGGACACATGTAACCAATAACCAGCCTGGTGCAGATGTGGAAACGGGGACTTTCCCGCTCCCTGTTCGCCCTGCAGAGCCAGCACGGCTCAGGGGAGAGGGAGCTGGGTTCTGGCCTGGCTCATGCATCTTCAGTGCAAGTGTTAGCAGTGTCCGGACTAGCAGGCACTGCCCAGCCCTGGCAGTGGATGGAGATGGGGTGGTGGGGGAATCTCGGGCCACACCTGGCACATTGGTGGGTGGGGAGCTGTGTGGAAGCCCTGCTGTACCCAAGCCAGGGATGGGGGGGGGCTCCCCTGGTTTATAGCATGGGAGGGGCGGCTGTGCTTCCCTTCCCCATCCCCTCTATTTAAAATGCCTGGTGACTGCATCCCCTCACGAGGTAAAGACCAATGGGGGCAGGAGTCCATGGGAGAAGTGGACTCTGAGGCTCTCCCATATGGGTATTGGGCGGGGGAGGGGGAGGACTCATTTTCACACACCCCTTCCCCCTGGAGGAAAAGGCCATGAAGCCAAACCTGGGAAATCTCAAGGGATCTGTGGAAGGCCAGTGCCCTCTATCTTGAGGCCCTGTGCCTCCATACTAGGCTTTGGTCCACAAGCACCCCCATCGCAACTCCTTAGCCACATGGCTCCCCTTGGGGGTTGGGGTTGGCTCTATGGAACAGATAAAACAGCCCTAGGCCTGGGGACGGTGTGTCCCCTGCAACCCCTTCCCCGCGACTCATCGTCTCTATCCTCCTCTCTCTGTGCAGACCTCTGAGCCATGCAGGGCCTTAGGGGTCTGCAGCGCATGAGGGGTAGGGATGAGGGGCAGTGCTGTGCAGGCAAATGAGCCCTCCCTTCCCCACTGGAGGGCCAACGTCAGCACCCAGTAAAACCATTCCCCCCCCCCCCTTCTGGTGTAGACTGAACAAATCTAATCTGGAGTTGCTGAGACCATAAACCTGGAACCCCAGAGTGCTATTTTTACTGGGCCGCTCTCCAGAACTGAGCTGCTCTTTAATTATGTCTCTTCAGGGGGACCAACTGTTAATGCTAAAATGATTCCACTTTGATGTTTCTTTTGCAGACTTTTTTTGGTGCTGGAATGTAATATTTCATTTTCTCCTATCTCCTCCCTCCTCTTGGGGCTGACTCTAGGCCTATAGATCTGTGAGCAGATATAATAATGGGAGTCAAATTCTGCAGTCCTCCCTTGAGCAAAGCTTGCAGCAACTCCATCTCCAAAGTCCAGGCCTCCACCCCTAGAGAACTGACCCAAATGCTCACGCCCTTTTGGGAACAACCAGTTCTTGCTGGAAGTTTCTTGCAGTCCAGATGCTCTGCTCAGTTGCAGGCAGATCGGTCCTGGCAGCTTTAGCCTCCAAAGCCTCACAAAGGAGTTAAAGGCTGAGGTGAAATTAGCTCGTAGCTAAGTCCAGTCCTTTTTGCTCTAGACATCCCCAATACCTGACGGTTTCAAGGTAGGTGAATGCTCTTCAGAATGCACCTGGCCAATTGTACCAGGAGATACATGGGGATGTTTGAAGCAGCGTTGCACATTGGCCATTTTTTGGTGGGGTTTTTCCTCCCGCCCTTGAAACTTTAGCTCCTGGAATCATTCTTACATGACCATCTTAGTTTACCTTTAAAAAAAACGTTTCTAGCCCTTGTGGGTTGTGGAGAAAAGCTCAAAAACATGAAGTCTAAAGGCTCAAAAGGCCAATAAAAACCTCAGACATATTCTATTTTAAACCCCATGGGGTTTGGAAGCCTGATGAATGATTTTTTCAATGCTGGGAAGAGGCAATGCTATAGGCTAGAATAGGCAATGCTCCTACAAAATCCCTGCAGTTCCAGTTGGTTCCCTGAAGTCTGAGATTGGATTGCCCCAGCCTCAGCTCTTGAATAGCTCCAGCTGTTGCTATGGCAGATAGACAGTTGCTCTGTAATCATTTTTTATGAATCCTGTGTGTGACAGAATCCTGGAAATGGACTGCCTAGCTAGATTGCATTTATGCATGTTACCCACCATCCATGTGTCACTGTATGACCCCCTCTTCTTGTATGGTTGGGCAGTGTAGAAGGGAGGCCATGATGAGTTACGTAGAGCCAGCTTTTCTGAAACACTCAGGCTGGCATCAGGTACCAGGGTGCGGGATGCAATGAAGAACTAGACTAGGCAGATCAGATTGAGGTGTGAGTCTCAGGGCTGGTGTACAGGAGCATTGCCCCACTGAAATCAACAGAGCTACATGGATTCATACCAGCTGAGGACCTGACTGTGTACATTCATCATGGATATACGGAGTGCCCCTTGGCTCCCCTCTTCGGATTTGTGCCAGATGTGTTGGTGGAATGCATCTAGAGCATAAAGGGGTGAATTTTTCTGGGATGGAGGAAGAGGGCTTTCTGGAACAGAGGTGCAGCAGCCATCGCTAGAAGAAATTTCAGAGGCTGCGTCCCTTTGCAAGACATGTCCACGCCTGTATGTGTGTTGTCTCTGCTTTACAAACCCTTATCCCCTCGAATGGGTTGTGCTTGGGATCTGATTAGGATCTGGTCCAACGGTTGTAAAGATAAGAATGACACTCCCAGCAATGACCTCTCTTAAATGGCACCAGCCAAAAAGAAAAACATTTAATAAAATCGTTAATTAAATTTTTTTTTCTAAACCTCAAACCCTGCCCCAAGCCAAGTTTTTTACCCTGCAAATGGAGAAGAGCCAGAGACTCCATGGAGTCTGCTAGGGACTTTGCTATTGCTATTGATTTATATGGGGAAGTCGCTTGGATACTATGGCGATAGGCAGCAGGATAAAACCCTCCCACAGACCAGTGAATCAGCCCTATGCCTGGTGCAGTCGCCCCCAGGAGACAGCCTTCTGTAGAGCATTACATAGCTGCCTCTTTTGGGATTAGTAACAATAGAAATCTAAATAAAATATAGCAGCGAGAATATTTCCACTGGGTGGAATTCACCCCTCTACACAAGGGCTGGCTCCAGGATTGAATTTCACCTCCCAGTGAGCAAAAGTCTCTGCTGATGCTCTCGCTTTCTGCGGAAGTTCTCGAGACTAGACCCTTGCTTGCCCCGGTGTTGGCGCACTGGCAAACACAAGGGAGGGCGTGAATCCCCACGGATCAGGGCGATCGAAATCTTTCACTCTATTCACCCAGCTCTGATTGAGGTCGGTCAGCCCGGAGGTTCTTTGGCAGAGTGTGTGTGTGAGAGCTCAGGATTGTACCACCAGGAATGCGGCAAGGCAGGCTGAATATATACCAATAATTCAGGCCATGCAATTTTGGGTGACTTTATTTAAAAAAAAAAAAAAAAGTACTTAGAGGATTTTTCTCTCCCTTGTTTATCCAGCTGTGATTAGAAGGGAGGAGATTGAGTAGATCCGCTGTGGAGCGGGGAAATGTTGCAGGATTGGAACTGCAGACCGAGCCGCAGGTCAGGGGTGTGAGTGCCGATGGGATCCTGGATGCACTCTGCTTGGCTCTTATCAGTCTCTCAGCTCCATGATTGAGGAATGTCCCCATTTGTTCTCCTGAAGGCAGCTCTGCCCCCCCTCCAGTCCCCAGGACCCTGGATCTCTGCTGGGGGAGATGGGTGACACGGTGGAGGAAGCTGTTTGCACACTTGCGTTGAGTTGCTCTAGGAAGGAGGGAACAGAAGGTTGTGCCCTAAGATTTGTGTTCAGCTGTGACTAACAACTTCTCCTGGAGGGGCTTTCTTCGCAGACAGATGTTTCTCTCTCTTTGAGGTCAGGGTTGTACCATACACCAATCCTGTTCCTTTTCTTCTGCTTCCTTGCTCTTCTTTAGAGCCTTTCAATAAGTAGCATCATCCCAAAGTGGGGCCTGAGGATCAGATTTACTCTGAGGTGTCTGTGACCACAGAAGCCCAGTCTGCAAGGACTACCACTCCCAGCATACAATGCTTCCTCTTGATCTGAGTAGCTTTGAGCAGGGGAGAAAACAGACTAGAGGAAAAGAGCTGGCTCTGGAGAGCTGGTGAGTGCCCAAAAGAATAGACTGAGGGCAAATGCCATCCCAATGGGTGGAAGGAGGGATGCATTGTCCCAGCTCAGCAGATTAGCTCCTGTAGCTGACATGGTGGCTGTTAGCAAACGGGGCCTGGCCCTGTAATTCCCCAGCCCAGCGAACTCCAGTTAACATTGGCGTAATGCATGCACGCTCAGGCCTGACAGCAGTGAGGATGCATTTCCTAGAGGTTAAAGCTTGAGGCTGGGGTGTGAGGAGACGTGGCTTGCACCCATCTGCCGCTAGCACTGTGTAACTAGTCTAGTTGCCGCCCCTCTCTGTGCCTCAGTTTCTCCATGTGTAAAAGGAGGAGAATAATGTTTTCCTAACAGAGTTAGGCGTGAGGCTTAATTAATGCTTTGAGATCCTTGGCTGTGGACAAGCCCCTCCCAGAGCAGTCAGCATCTCTTCTGTGGCTGCTGAGCCTGGCTCAGAATTTAGGGAGAGACCCAGTGCGGTGACACTGGGCAGCACAGGCTGGGAGTTAGAAATGACCCTGTGGTTCTCTCTGTTGAGCTCCCTGATGAAAGGTCTGAATAGCTGATGTCCTCTTTATGCCATGATTTAATTCTCTCTCTCTCTTTCTCTCTTTTTATCCCTTTCAAGGATTGTGGAGACAGGAACAGAGGGTTTTGGTTGGTTTGTTTCTTCACCCTCTTCTTAACAGAAAGTTATGCAAAGCCCAGAGCCTTCCTCTGGCTGCTCAGCTGGAATCCTCCAAAGGGCTGGGCAAAGGACTTTGTAAAAACCGCCCAACCTAGGAACCTCCTGTGATTGGCCTTCTGCTGCGAGATGGATGCTGGAGCAGACCAGAGCTGCTGATGGGAAAGTGACCGAGAGGGGAGACAGAAACCATGCTGCGTCCCCTCGGAAAGGCTGCAGCCGGCCTTGACACTGCCTCTTCCTTGGCTCTCTGAGAAGCTCCCTCCCACGCTCCCTCCCTGGTAAGACTTAAAGGTGGAGCCGGGCTGTGGAGCCAGGGAGACGAAGGGGGCTCGGTGCCGCATGGCTCTCTAGGCTGCGTATCGGGGCAGGGTTTCGGCGTGTTGTTGGCGATGCCTGGGAAGAGCCAGGGATCTGTTTGCATGGAGCAGCTCTCCTTCTGCCTACTCCTGAGTGTTTGCAGTTGCTGGTGGAACCCAGCCGGCTCGGCTAAACCAAAGGGCCAGGGGCATCCACACATGAACTCCATCCGCCTCGACGGGGATATCACCCTGGGAGGCCTCTTCCCTGTGCATGGCCGGGGCACCGAGGGCAAAGCCTGCGGTGAGTTGAAGAAAGAGAAGGGCATTCACCGGCTGGAGGCCATGCTCTTTGCCCTGGATCGCATCAACAACGACCCTGACCTGCTCCCGAACATCACCCTGGGTGCTCGCATCCTGGACACCTGCTCCCGGGACACCCACGCCTTGGAGCAGTCGCTGACCTTTGTCCAGGCCTTGATCGAGAAGGACAGCACTGAGGTGCGGTGCATTAATGGTGGGCCCCCCATCATCACCAAGCCGGAGCGCGTGGTGGGGGTGATCGGTGCCTCGGGCAGCTCCGTCTCCATCATGGTGGCCAACATTCTGCGCTTGTTTAAGGTAATGTCCCATCCCCTGCCCTGCCGGGAACCCCTCCCGCCTTCCCTCCACCCCCTTTGCAGCCGGGGAAAGGAGCACATGGGGTGACTGATGGTAGTGGCTAAACTAACCCACCAGCGACCGTTCAGAGCAAAGTATTGCAGGCGTTTTAACAATAATGAACGGCACTAACTGCTCCCTCCCAGGCAGGGGAAGCAAAGAAGGTGGGCGGGTGGGGAGTGCGAACTCTCTGCGGGTGTCCAGAGAATCCCCCATCTCTCCAGGGGATTCTGGTTCTGCCCTTCTCTCCCCCTCCCCCCACCCCCATGATGATACCTTTAGTTAAAGGGCTCCCGCACCCACCCCTTTGTTCTCTCCTGCATGTGTCCCTGATTTTAATGCAATTGGATGCTCTGCAGAGGGCATGGGGAGGGATTATTATAGGGCTCTTTGCAGTTGAGAGAAATATGCACGCTGCTGGTGTGGGCAGGTGGGTGAAGGGAACGGGAGCTTGGCCGTGTGAAAGGCATTCCTCACCTGCAGGAGGAGGGAGATCCGTGCCCATGCATGGGGTGAGTTCCTTCGCCTTGCGGGGGTGGCTTACCAGGTTCACGTTTCGCTGGCTGTTTTAGAGGCAGAAGGGATGACCTTGTGATGGAGACATGAGGGCTCCTGGGTTCTATTTCCAGCTCCGCCACTGATTCACTGTGTGAGCTTGGGCAAGTCCTGTCACTTCTGAATCGCAAATTCCTGGGTCGGTAAAATAGGCAATAATGACACTCAAAGGCTGGCCTACTGGTTGGGGCGCTAGCCTGGGCCTTGGGAGACAAGGGTTCAATGCCCAGCTCTCCCAGACTTCCTACATGACTTTGGCAAATCACTTAGTGTCTCTCTGCCTCGGTTCCCCATCTGTACCATGGGGTTAATAGCACTGCTGGGCATCGCAGGTGAGGATCAATACAGTAAAGATTCTGAGATGCTGATTAGCTGCGGGCCATATAAGTTAGACATTTGCCTCTTCTACCATCTGGGGCAGTGGTACTGGAATAGTTTGTATAGTGTGGGTGCTGAGAACCATGGAAGCAAACTGTAAACCCTGGATACGATGGAAACCACGTCAAGCCAGGGGGTGCTGCTGCACCCCTAGTACCAGCACCTTTGGTGTGGGATAGGGCTCCGAGCCTCTCTGTTCCAAAGCTCCTAGTGCTTGAGCTACAGGCGGGTGCCACAAGTACTCCTTTTCTTTTAGGCGAATCACAGGTGGTGGTACTGGGCCTGTGACACACAAGTGATCAGTTCTGATTTCCTCCACTAGAGGGCAGTGCCCACACACACCAGGTTGCTAATAACCTCCAGGCAGCAAAATTAACTCACTGTTTGCAGAGCAGGGTTCCCGCTCCCTGATAGAAGGTGCTATATCAGGGTAAAATATTTTATCTTGTGGTCCCATGCTGATCTGGTACTGTAGTCCCTCCCTCTCCACCCAGAATGAGTATCTGAATCCCACCCCTCCTGCCTGCTTAACAGGCTTGCAGCGTCTCCTTTCTCTGCGGCATGTGGACAATTGGCTGAGCAAGGCCCTGTGGAGTTACAGGTGGAATGTGCTAAGCGTGTTTGGTGTCCCTCTGAGTGAGCACTCCCTGGTGCCTGGTGCGGCTTCATTATTGAGACAACCGGTCTTGAGATACTTTGGGAGCCTAATCAGAGCTGGGTGTCTGGGAGGACACGCTGTCAGTGGGTGTGAGAGAGAAGGAAACTGATGAAATGGATTTGAAAGGCCAGTTTCAAAATACAAATACTGCTCTGTTGCCCTGGGGGGTGATCTCCCAAGCTGAACAGGTGGGGGATGAGGGACCCAAGGGAAAGCCTGGGCGCACCATAGGAAATGGAGTTGGGGGTTCAGCGGATGGCACTGATCAGTTCCCCATATTCTAGCAGGATTCCATGCAGTGCCAGCTCCCAGAGCAGGTCTGAAACTGAGGTCCTGACCTCTCAGGTTGTTAAAGGTTCCATGGCAAGTTTTGAAAGAGTTATGGCCAAATTCCTAATGATTTATAAATGGGGGATGACAGCACTTCCGCACCTCCCAGGGGTGCTGTGAGCATGGTGAAGCCCGGTGTTGCTAATGGAGATTCTCCTTTAGCTCAAACTGCAGGGGTGTGTGCTTGTAAAAGTGCGGTAGATCTCTGATCACCCTCACTCCCCAAAGTGACCACAGGGTGCAGCCTAGTAACAGCTGTGAATTTCCTGGGGGTGGGGTGGGGGAGTTTCGTTGCACTGTACAGTGAAGTGAGAAAAGTCGGTACCTCGTGTGGAAACCCCGCTGTCTGGCGATACCTCTATGCTGTCAGAGGACAACCTGCAAATTCCTCCCCTCACTCATATTCTACTTTCCTTGCCATGCTGCTGCTTGGTTGCATTCCTACTGCCTGGGGCGATGAACTTGGCAGCTCTCCTGAACTAGCAGGCTGGAGCCTGGTGTGCGTGTGGACGGGAGACCTCCAAGGGAAACCCAGGGTGCCGCAAGAAGGGGGCTTGATTTAGCAGGCTATGCTTTTCCTCTCAGGTCAATAATGAGCTAGTGCTCCGTGCTGCCAGAGATGCCTTCTTAGGGATGAGACATAAAATTGAGGTCCTGACCACATGAGTTCTTCTAAAATAAAACAACAAAAGCCAACAAAGCCAGGATGCTTTTCATAAAAGCAGGTCTGTTGGCACCAGTGGCTAAATTCCAACCCAGGTAACCTTTTCAGCAGCTCAGATCTCATCTGGAGACTGGTTTACTAATATGAACAAATTGCACAACAGAAATCAACCTAGGAGTCACTTGCAGGGGTCCTTTTTGCAGTGTTGTCAGTGTTCCAATGGCCAGTTGGAGCTATTCATCATGCAGCTCTTAGTCATGCATGGATTCCATGGAGGTCATTGGCAGGGTTTTTAACAAAATCCTGTTCCACTGAGTGCTTATGGTGGCTGCTCAGCAGATGGAGGGACTTGGTAAAGTCTATAACCCCTCCTAGGAGAGAACAAGCACGTCGGAAACTCTTCCAAGTGGCGAGATGCGTTCTACTGTTCCTATGATGGCATTATGGGATTGTGTCCCACTGTGATAGTTGCTGCATAGTTGGGCATGTCTACACCTACCTCTGGTCCAGTAGGGGTCGATTTATCACGTCTAGTGAAGATGCGATAAATCGACCGCCGAGTGCTCTCCAGTACTCCACCAGAGGGAGAAGCGCAGGTGGAATTAATGGGGGAGCGTCAGCAGTTGACCTACCACAGTAAGGACGCTGCGCTAAATAGATCTAAGTACGTCGACTGCAGCTATGTTAGTCACGTAGCTGAAGTTGTGTAACTTAGATCGATCCTCCCCTCCCCCAGTGTAGACCAGGCCTAAGTAAAGGACAGGACCAGCCCAGCAGAGCTTGCTGGGTAAATAAAGATGGGCTGTAAAAGATGGGTGTGGGGGAGAGAGAGCCCATGGCTACACAGACCGGCTGTATAGACTGTATTGTAATGCATGTGCAGAAGGGCACAGATTGAAGGTTGCAAGGGCAGCCTAAACACGGGCATTTCTACCGTGGGAGTGTTTGACTTTACAGCCTGTGTCATTATTGGTATGTACTGCAGTTGGGGGTGTAATTGCACCATGGGTCAACAGACAACGGCTAATGCTAGCCTGGCTAAGAATAGTGGTGCAGCCACAGTGGCGTGGGCTGTACAAGCCTTGCAGGGATTCTGCATGCATACCCGCTTTGCTAGCCCACACTGAAGCCCTTCCTGCTTTGTCTACATGGCTATTTTTAGCCCTGCTAGCTGGGGTATGTCTACCTGAGGCACTATTGCACCTCAGATTGCAATATAGACCTACCTGTAGAGGCCCTGTGTATAGACATTGTCCCCCAAACAGCTCACCGTCTGAACAGACAAGTTGAGCCAAGGTTGAGAGAAAGGAAGGATTATCATCCCCATTTTACAGATGGGGAACTGAGGCCCAGCGAGATGAAGTGACTTGACCAAAGTCACCTGGGCAGTCTGTGGCAGAGGTGGGATTTGAACCCAGATCTCACAAGTTTGAATGCAGAGCCCTAACCCCAAGGTGATCCTTTCTATCTAGCTAACTATGGGGACTACAAGCGGTGGGAAACAATTCTGCCAAGGCTCTGTTTGCTCTCCCGTTCTGTGGGCTGATAAGCCCTTCCCATCTTTCATGGTTGTGATGGGAGCAGTCAGATATGTTTGAGACTCCCTACACGCAGTTATCATCTATCAAAGAATGCTCTCAACTCATCTGCCTGCAAACAGATAGCACACTGAGGCATTTTAATGTATATCATCATGACACCAGTTATTGCAGATGATTGGATAATGGGCTATGGATTATATACCCAAAGCTTGAGATCATATTTCCCCTTAATTCCTGAGGAGCAGAATGATTGCCATAGCTTAAACTGTTTATCACTGGGAGATGAAGGCAGCTATCTGTTACAGAGTCATGGTAAGGACACCATTGTGAAGACCGCATCTGTACTCCAGGGGATGCACGGTGTCCTGTTGCTCCTGGGATTTGTAGCATGTGAGAGTGTTGTGAGAAATGTATGCAAAGCGTGAATAGCCACATGGTGGACTGATGCTTCTTGGCACCTCTCTGTTGCTGTTATGAGCTAAAAGCTTGTGGCTCTGAAGTCCATCCGCAGGTGCAGCATGCCTTCTGGGAGTTGGATGAGTAAGGTCAAGAATGGTATTTTGGTTCTACTTCGGTCTAGCTTTGTCCCTCTGAAGGGCCAGGTATGGATTAGCTAATCAGTTCCTATGGATCAATATCCCCTGTTGAAAATTATTTACTTTAGGTCTCTAAGTATCCTTCCTAGTTCAACCTCTTAGAGGATTATTAGTAGCTGATCTGACTACCTTCTCTCTCACCTCGTGTGTGTTATCTTATTGCCAGGCTTAGTATTTTACTCCTGGGGGAATTCTGCGCCAAAAAAATAAACAATTCTGTGCACAATATTTTAAAATTCTGCATGTTTTATTTGTCAAAATAACACAATATAATCATGCCAGTTTCCAATAATTTTGTCATTTCTCTCAAAATACCTGTCAGCAAATGTCTGTAACAATGCAGACCAAAAAAAAAAGAAAAAAAAAACAAACAAACCAGGAAATGTTTTTTGATAAATAGATTCCTTACCAGGCATATTAATACAGAACTTTGAGTAATTCATTTAAACTACAATATAGAAATGTATTTCTGCACCCCTCAGAAGCAGTTCAAAGGCTTGGGGGAGTCAGGATAACGGAGGAGCTGAGGGAGAGGTATGGAGCCTGGGAGTGAACCTGGAGGGTTGTTGGGTGAGGGTGGGAGAGTATGGAACAAGATTTTTTTTTGTGGGGGAGTTGGATCATAAGGGAGTTGGGGAGCCTCCCCCATGCAGATGTTGGCTGACCGCAAGCCTCTCCCATTGAGTCAGGCACATCTGGCCTTGTCCCCATGTGGCCCTGCAGCCCACCTCCCATTCAGCCCCTGGCTCAATCCTGTCACCCCACTAGCTCTTGGGTCTGTGATCCCCAGGTGCCCCACTCTGTCTGTCGTAACCTGGCTCCATGGGCAAGGTGCTGTGATGAATGCAGCTGGCTGTGGGCTGTTCTGGCCTCTGGGGGTGAAAGGCAGAACTGCAGCACTTCTTGGCTCAGTGTATTTTCTGCGGTGGGTGGGGAAACTCTGTGCCTGACATGAATTCTGCGCCTGTGCAGTGGCACAGAATTCTCCCAGGAGTAGTATTGGTTAGCCATTTGGTCTAGCCACTTGTGTGGCTGGCCTCTTGGTTGGTGTATAGGATGTGGCATTACCGTAGGAACCTCTGGGTTCTATGCCTGGTTCCCCTGTGAAGCCTTTGTGTGACACTGAGTAGCCATGTGGCTTTTCTGTGCCTCACTTTCCCCATGTGTAAAATCAGGAGGAGGCCTAGCGGATAAAACACTGGACTGGGACCCAGGAGACCTCAGTTCTATTGCTAGCTCTACCCCTGGCCTTCTGTGTGACTTTGGGAAAATCATGTCATTTCCCTGTGCCTCAGTGTCCCCATATGTAAAATGGGGTAAGGATACTAGCCTCCTTTATAAAGCACTTTGAGATCTATGGATGAAAAGTGTTAGATAAAAACTAAGCCTTATTAGTATTATTTGTCTTGTGCCATTTAGATTGTAAAGCATTTCAGGCAGGGTCTGTCTCTTACAAAGGTGGGGTGGACAGTCATGGTGCTCTGGAATCCTAGATGCCACTGTAATACAAAGAACAATGAAGAGTCTTGAAACTCTGATCCTTCTGGGTGAACGGGGCTGTCTCTAATGCAGAAAGTTCTGTTCTGATTTTTGTCCCCACCTCCATGTAATCCCAGTAGAATTCCAAGGACTCTTTAATTACTTTCTTTCTTGCTGAGCACTTATTTATACACGATAATGTCCCTGGGCTAGAAAGTGTGTTTGAACAAGAGCCCCCTTAGCAGCAACCGGCAGAGATACAGGGACACGCATAGATAAATGTAAATATAATACAAATGCAGAAGCAGCTGCAGTGGAATATCTACAAGCAGAAAACATGGACCAAGAGCAAACTCTTCGCCCAGAGTGCAGGTTCCCAGCTCTGGTTCACGGCATCTATTTCCTTTCCCAATATCTTGGAATTCACTGTCTTCTCTCCAAGATTTTTTTTGGGGGTTTTTTTTTTGTCCCTCTCCTCTTCGTCCCTTTGCCCTGCAAGCTGCAATGAGTTTTGTGCTCTCCTGGGAGAGCTGGAGGCTGTTAGCTGAGACAGCAAAACAGATCACTGATGGAGTTTGATTTTTCCTGGGTCCCTTTTAAAAACATGTTAATGTTCCAGACGATGAGCGAGAGGGCTATTCAATAATTAAAATAATATAAATTGGAGAGAATGGGAGAAAACTTAAAAGCCATTTGCTGAGACAAAAAAGATTGAATGCATTCGCTTCAGAGAGGAATGGAGAGGGAGGGAGAGAGGAGGCAAGATTGAGAGACAGTTGGAGGAGAGAGGAGAAATGTTCTTTAATTTTTATTCTCTTAACCTCAGTCCATTTTTATTTTTATGCAAAGAGCCATGTAAAAGTGGCAGGAAGGAGGCTGCGCAACCCTGTCTAGGGTTCAGTCTGTCTTAGGTGCTTATCCGGCCTCTGCCACCATAGTGTAATCTGAGCCCCTCACAATCTTTTATGTATTTATCCTCACAACTGCCCTGGGCAGGGCAGGGCTATTACCCCATTGTACAAATGGGGAACTGAGGCACAGAGGCGCTAAGTGACTTGCCCAGGGTCACATGGGGTGGGGGTCTGTGGCAGAGCAGGGAATTGAACCTAGGTCTCGGTGTGCCTTGGCTACACAGGAAAGATTTAATGGTTCTACTGATGTAGTGATACCCCTGTGAACACTTATTCTGGTCTCAATGGATTTTTTCTGTTTAGCATAACCCCTTTTCCAAGCCGCATCTGCTACACCAAAGACAGGCACTTTTATACTGGAATAAGAGTGTCCAAATGGGGGATTATACTGGTATAACTATATAAGTTTAAATTTACATCCCTTTTTTTTCCCCTCATGTAGACAAGGCCTAAGATATGGCTTTGACACACCTTGCAGGAATTAATCTATTGCTTTTCCTATGCTAGAGGAACACAGGAATTACCACATTGGAGCAGACCACCTAGTCTAGTATCCCGTCTCCAACGGTAGCCAGCAAAAAGCTGCCTCAGGGAAAGGAGCAAGAGCTCGCAGGGGAAGTTTCTTCCTGACCCCCAATAGTTGGAGCCTGTTTCGCTGTTAACCTGCTAGAGGTCTAACTGGTAGGTTTCGATTGCTCCCCAAGCTCTTGGTTGTTTTTCATCTGTCACTGTTAGAACTCTGGATATTCTCATGATCCATGTAAACATCCAGTCTTTGTATGCTGGTAGGTTTTTGCCCCCCTTCCCCCCCCCCCATTATCTTGTGGCAATGAGTCCCACAGGTTGATTATGCATCATGTGGGAAAATCTCTCCTATCTTTTCATCGGGTTTAAATTGGGTGCTTAAGTAGCCTTTGTTTCCTCTAGCACGACTGTGGAAGAGCCCTTTCTCCCTGTCCGTGTACACAATCTCCCCAATTGGTTAACAACCGTGCTAAATGCACTGGGGTATTCTTAGGGCTCAGTATCAACTCACACTCCGTCTCAGTATCCACCTCTGTCCTTTTTAGCAACAGAATAGAAAGTGGTCCTGAGTGCAGTAGCACAGCTCATGTAAATGGTTTTCCTGCTGCTATCCCACATTGCCCTGGTTCACGGCTGAGGAGGCTTGTGTGGTTTCTTTTCTGATCTTCCGTGCGCTGGAGAGAACTGGGCACTTTCCAGTACAAACAGTGTTGCACGTGCCTGGCCCCTCTGTGGTGACCAGCTTCTATTGGCATTGGGCTGTGATCTGACCTAGACAAGGACCATTGTTAGTAGCCACTCTTCTTCTGGGAGCAGGGTTGCATCAAATAAATCTGATCCCTTGCAAAGTCATGGGCTCCAGTCCATGGAGAGACCCAGATTCCAGTTTTGTGACGTCTTCTCCTTCTGCCTGCCCCAAACTCCTACACCATGCATGCTGTGTGTGTGTGTGGGGGGAGGGGTAGGAGGGGAATGGGGTGTTGAATCTGTAGCATTGGGCCTTGCAGTGCATGCATGTGTCCCAGTGTGCCTGTTATGGCTGTCTAAAACAGGGCTGTAGTCCCAGCATATGAGGAGGAATAGGCATGTGACCTACGTGAAGCCAAATGTAAGGCTTCCTGCTTCTTAGGCAGGGGCAGCAGCCAGGAGAGGCCCAAGGCTCAGAGAAACTCTGGGTGTTTCATGTACTGCATGGTGGAAAATAACATGGGAGGACTCCATGTTTGTAAAATGAAACTGTCTCTTTAAGAGAACTGTTTAGAGATGCTGCAGTTGTAACAGCATTCTAGCCATGTGCACACAGACTGACTTCCCCGGTATCTTCTCCAAACTCATTCTTCCTACAACCTGTGCTTCTCTCTTCAAATTCTGTGCAGAATTGATACACCAGGGGTATGGGGTCAGGGGATCTCTCCATAATAGCCAGCAAGGGCTATGATAGAGTGTCCTCTCCCCTCCCAGCTGGGAAAGGCTTGGGTGGTTAGTGTCTGGTATCAGAGTTTATTTGGCATCTTGTTAGCTGACAATAAAAAGTGAGCCCCAGGCATGGGGACTTGATGTGCCTTGTAGTTTGAAGTTTCATAGCAGCTTACACTTAAAATGTAGGGGTTTACAGTGGGGGAGAGAATATAGGGGGCAGGCAAGCCCCCTGTATCTAGAGTCAATGGGACAAAACCAGGGTCCTCCCATGAGGATCAGATTGCGTGACTGAGGCCTGAGCAGAAAACTAACATTTCCGGGTGGTGAAATGACGCTGAATTTTGCGGGAGGTCTCCCCTTTGAATTTTTGTGTGATTCTAATCACCCTCCCCTCCCCCATGATCTTGGAGCTGGGGGATTTTTAACGGTCAGACCATGCAAAGATCGGACAAATGTCCCTTGTGCTGGAGAGCATCCTGCAGAGAGAGTTGCTGGTAAAGGAGCCTTGTGGGCTGGTGCTAAAGTCAGCTCAATCAGTCAGGATGCGTGAGCAGCTTGTGGTGGTAAAGGGGTTGTTTATGCAGCTGCAAGAATTTTGTGTAAGAAGAAATTGACTGAAAATAAAACGGGAAAAGGAAACGTGAGGGAGGAAAATAGAGAGAGAAAAGAAAAGCGTCTAAATGGAACCGTAAAACCAATAAACAAAGCCTAATTATTGTACAGCTAAAAGCGAGATCTTAAGGAGGCAACTTCCTCCTTTTGTTCCGGGGAGAGTCTTTTGTGGTGCCCTAATTAAAAACAAGTGTTTTATTTGCAGTGGAATCTGAACGCTTAAGCTTAAGCATGCACTTTGCTGGATTGGGGCCCCCAAGAGAACATGAGCAGGATGTCAGCTGTTCCTTCCATGCTCTGCTGTCTCATGGAGGCTTCTCTTCCTCCAGGTATCCGCCTTGATCATAGCCAGCAAGGGGGGGATGCGGAACAGAGCTCCCCACCTGAACTAATTTCAAACCCTTGCTGAATTCTCCCCTTCTCTGACAGCCAGTACCCCTGTCCCCCCATGGCTGATGGACATGTGTGGTAGCTTAGCTTGGATACGCTCGCTAAGCAAGCTGGCCTCTTGTTTTGTATGCACGGTACCTAAGGAATCTTTATTGATCTCGGAAATGTGGCTGCAGCACCATGTTTTCTCGAGGCCCGAAGGCAATCCCTGGGTGACCCGTTAAGGGCGGGTTGCATTCCGGGAAAGGAGGAGTGCATGCGAGTGACAAGTGGGGCTTAGCATTGAGTCGAGGCATTATTTGTTTGGCTCCAGGGCATATGCCGTCCCAGATGTGGTTGCTGCTGCAGTGGTATTTCATCAGAATTAAATTGTTTGTGAATTACGCTTGCTGCTGCTTTCCGGGCCGAGCCAAAGCTGTTGGAGATAATTGCAGCGAGGCCCAAGATGGGCTTTCTCCATAGGGGCCCCCTCTGAGGCAGGCTGAGAAGGGTAAATGCCCCCACACAAGGCTGTAACAGGAGCAGGTTCTTTGCACTCAGAATATGTCCACGGCATGGCTGTGGCTGGCCCAGGTCAGCTGACCCTGGCTTGGGCTGCAGGGCTATAAAATCGACGTGTAGATGGTCAGGCTTGGGCTGGAACCCAGGCTCCGGGACCCTGTGAGGGCCTGAGCCCAAACATCTGCACTGCAATTTTTAGCTCCGCAGCCTGATCCCTGGGAGCCCGAGTCAGCTGACGATCTGCGATTCGGTGCCTTGGGGGTTGTATGGCAGTGTAGACGTACCCTGAAAGGATGGGCTCTGAGCTCAGCTGTCTCTCTCTTGAATGCTCACTTTCTATCCAAGCCATTGCAAACACGAATGAGTCAAACTTCCAAGCCTCGAGGGGCAGGTTAGTGTCAATGTCCCCATTGCGCAGATGGGGACCCCAGAATAGACCCTCTGTCAAAGGGCCTGCAGCTCTTAATTGCTGACTTCACTGGGACTGCTTCCATGAGCACAGAGTGGTTGGCAACCTGCACCAAATCACGCGGAGAGGCTGTGGCAGAGAGGAACAGAACCCAGGAGTCCTGCTTCCCAGGCCTATGCTTGCAAAGTCATAATTTCTCTGTGCCCCTGACAGTCTCTGACGTGGAGAAGTCAGGAAGGCATCCCTCTCCGGTTGGTCCAGACTGGATACACTCAGTCAGATGCATTGTGGCAGCGGATCACCATCTTCTCAAGGAGCAGGCACTGGCCGCCACTGGGAGCAGGATCCCAGGTTTGATGGATCTTATATCCCTAATGCTCCCTCTGTTCTAGCTGGGGATGCGGGAACCGGATGCGGTAAAATAACTGGTCTGGCTGTGAGAGTTTAATTCCCTTCCCCATCACTTCCTGCTCTGCACTGCCTGGACTAACTTAACTCATAGCAAGAAAGCACCAGTAAGAGTCTCCGACTGGGAGATCTCTGTCCCACTTCTGTCTGCCTCAGCAGTCTAGACAGTTCAGATCCAACTTAGGGGTGCTTCTGTTGAGATCATTATACCTCCCCCATCACAGCATCACTGAGGGTATGTCTACGCAGCAACTGGAGGCGTGTGCTTGCAGCCTGCGTACGCATAACCCAGCTAGCTTGAATCAACTTAGCTCAGGTACGAGAACAGCGATGCTTCAGCACAGACTAGCCGCCCAAGTAATTCCCCAGTGGCCTAGGGCTAGGAGAGCTCACACTGAAGCCTGCCGTGGCATCACTGTTAGCTAGCTAGACAAAGGTGAGCTAGCTCTCATGCGAGCTGCAGTCACAGCAGGGGAGACATACCCAGTACTGTTCCCATTGCATGTGGATCCAATCTCTCACTGTCGTATTGCACTCTGTTAGAATGCTTCCTCTGTTATCACTTTGTCTCAAAAGGCCACTCTTGTACCTTGGACCCTGTTCCAGTCTGTCAGTGTAGAACTTACTCGACTTAGTCGTGTCCACCAAACTCACCACCACGGTGTCTGTGGGCCCTTATGAGAGGCCGTCTTTAGACAGTGCTCAGCCCACTTGGCTGGCATTTTATGGGGATTGGCAGCAAGGAGAAGGGGCCAAGCCTTCTCCCAAATGAGGTTCGCCCCAAACCATGCCTGTTCTTGACGTGTTGTGGGATGTTTGACACTCTCTCGTGTGTCCAGATGTCGTCATCATCAAGTGTGCTGCTCTGGAAACCAAACAGAAGAGTCAACAGATTCCAGGCAGAATTGCCCCCTTGATTCAGGGCTGGGTGAGTGCGTGCACACCCCCTTTGATTTGAAGGAAAGCACCTGTCCCCTGCAGCCAGTTTGCATCCGATGCGGCTGCATTCACTTCTGAGGAGCTGGATGAATTTGGCATTTTAATACGTGGCCTTGTTGTCTTTCATCTCCTCCTTCCTTATTTCATTTAGAGGTACTGTTGCAAGCTCCTTTGATGGCAGAGCTAACACCCTCTGGAGGTTACTCCAGTCACGTTTTTCCTTTAGGCCCATCTGTCCTGCTGTATGTTGTTCCACTCTATGAAAATACAACTCCCAGCCCACCCCTGCTCTTGCATCAAAACTGTGAGGTTTGCCCCTTCCCTGCAACAGGACCAAAGAACAGAGATGGCCCTATGTGGCATTGTCCCTGTCCCAAAATCAATCACTGCTCTGTTCTTCTTTCCTTGGGTCAGAACCCAGCTCAGCCATTACTCAAGATTTACTCCATTCTAGTGCAAACAAAATTCCCACTGAAGCCAATAGGAGCTTGAATGAGTAAGGTTGGAGTAAAACCTCCTGGAAGGATGTCAGGATTTTGGCCCTTTGTATAATTCCCTACTTCAAAAGGGTTTCCCTATTTCTGCTCAGTGGGGCAGAGGGCATAGCATGAGATCCAAATCTGCTCTGAACCCACCTACAATAATGAGTCCTTATGGGGCCTGATTCAGATTTCACTCCATTGACTTCACCTACCCCTGATTTACATTAATGGTTATGCTGGTCAATGTTTCATTGGAAATTTTTTTCATGGAAAAATAGCTTGTTTCATAGATACTGAGGTCAGAAGGGACTATTATGATCATTTAGTCCCACCTCCTGCACAACGCAGGCCACAGACTCTCACCCACCCACCCCTGTAACAAACCCCTAACCTATGTCTGATCTATTGAAGTCCTTAAATTGTGTTTTAAAGACTTCAAGAAGCAGAGAATCCTCCAGCAAGTCAGCAATTAAGAGCTGCAGGCCCTTTGACAGAGGGTCTATTCTGGGGTCCCCATCTGCGCAATGGGGACATTGACACTATCCTTCCCCTCGAAGAAGGGGGCTTGGAGGTTTGACTCATTCGTGTTTGCAATGGCTTGGATAGAAAGTGAGCGTTCAAGAGAGAGAGACAGCTGAGCTCAGAGCCCATCCTTTCAGGGTACGTCTACACTGCCATACAACCCCCAAGGCACCGAATCGCAGATCGTGGGTCAGCTAACTCGGGCTCCCAGGGATCAGGCTGCGGGGTTAAAAATTGCAGTGCAGATGTTTGGGCTCAGGTTCCAGCCCAAGCCTGACCATCTACACGTCGATTTTATAGCCCTGCAGCCCAAGCCAGGGTCAGCTGACCTGGGCCAGCCACAGCCATGCCGTGGACGTATTCTGAGTGCAAAGAACCTGCTCCTGTTACAGCCATGCTACAGAGGAAGGCAAAAAACCTCCAGGGCTTCTTCCAATCTGCCCTGGAGGAAAATTCCTTCCCGACCCCAAATATGGCGATCAGCTAAACCCTGAGCATATTCATCAACATGGAAAATCCCCCTGGAAATGGACGATTTCAGCCGAAATATTTTTGGGTAGTTTTAGTTGAAAAAACAAACCCTGAAACACTTTAGGTTTTCAGGAGTTGAAAATTTGTGGCTGAAAACCCCTTGCATTTGGAACTGGATTCCATTCGGAATCCTGGCTAGTACGAGGCACACGGCTGCCTTTCGTGGCCGCAGCCTGAAACATGAACCTTGTGGGTTTTTTTTTTTTCTTGCTGGAGGAAGGAGCCCCGCCAAGCTTACAGTGAACACACATGGGGTAGTGCTGTCAGGTGTGCCGTGCAATCGACAATGCAAATTTACAGCACTTACCCCTCAGCAGCTTCTCCCTTCTTCCCATACCCAAACTACCTATGCGGCTTCATTAAAACACACCACTGCCCCAAGTTCTGTCTGAGCCATATGGGTGGAATCCTGTAGTCCTCACACAGGCAGAATTCCCATTGACATCCATGTATGTGTATATTTGCGATGCGGGGGGCCCAGACAGCTGCCTGCATCCAAACCACCCCCGTGCGAAGTCCGGAGCTGAGAAGGAGCACGGAGAAATGCACCAGTGACTGGGCCTGGAAGCAGAATTGTCTCTAAATGGGGAATTTGGCACTGCAAAGGCCCAATCCTGCGACGCACTGAGTGCCACCCGATGCCTATATCGAGGACAGCTGCGACTGAAGGTGCGCCACGTGTTGCAGGATCGGGGCCTTACTTGGCCCAGTAAGGAAGGGCAACAAAAATGGGAAGCTGAAAGGGAAGAGGCCTCTCTGTCCTTGGGGCCAGATCCGTTGCTGGTGTGAATTGGCCTTGCTGCATTAAGTGGAGTGGAGGCTAATGCTGGTTTATACCGGCTGGGGATGTGACACCTGTATTTTATAGGAAAGCCCACAGGATTAAACCTCCATTGTTCTGGTTACATTTTGTTATCCCTCCCGCCCTCTCCTGCTCCTTCAGCCAATGGAGGGCATCCGGGCTATCTCCTGTATCAGATCCATGCACCGCCTAATCAGCCTCCCCCAAAGCAATTAAATGGGCGAACCCCTCCCTACCCTAAAATGCACCTGCCATCAACTCAGCTTTCCTGAGAGTGACTTATTCTCAGACACAAGCAGCAGGAAACACAGGAGACACTCAGAGCTTTTAGGAAATATTTGGGCTGCTAATGATGCTGAGCAGCAGCCTGATCTATTAGGCAGTGGAATGGTCTCCTAAGGGAGGGCCTTTTATAGTCGGCTTGGAGAACAGACTGCAGGGAATGATCCTGCACTCACAAGGAGGTAGCTCTTTCCCAACGCTAATGTCTATGGCTAATTTGGCAACCGTCACTCACGTTGAACAGTGCTTACTTGCCCTGAGCTCAGTGGCTCTCTTTGCATGAGTAGTGATGGGGTTGGGGCTGTTTCTGTACCGGTCCCAGGGTCCATTAGTGCAGCCTTGAGGCTGCTCTAAAGTACTCTAGCTGGTAATGGCTCTTAAGGGCTTGTGCACGGGCTGGGGAATGCTGGAGCACAGTCATCTCTGGCCATGCCCCTTTGCGCTCCTCCTCTGTGCCTGCTATGCACCATGGGGGAAGAGGATGGGGTCTGGCGCCTGTGCAAGCTGGCTTGCCTCCCCCACCCTACACTTTTATTGGAGAAAATCCTTGTCTGTGGAGATGTGTCCAAGTTATGGCCCATGTTTTGCCACTGAAGCAGCGCAAAGGGGCTATCTCAAGGTAGAGGATCCAGCCCGTAGTGAAAAAGGGATGCAGAGTCAGGCAGGATTTGTGAAGATGGGGGAACAGCAGCGGGTAATTACCGAGTGTGAGATATATCCAGGGGGCTTGGAGGGGATGCTGTGGGGGCAATGGAAATGTTAAAACGCTCCCTTGCCGTGACACCTACAGAAAGCTTGACTTTGGTTAGGCTGCTGGTGTGTAGAGACCACTGCCCCGCGTGCTGCCCACTACTGTGTCCTTGTACTCCCTTGCCTCGCTGTATCCATCTGTAGTTTGTTGTCTCCGACTGGAAGCTCTTTGGAGCAAGAGCCGTGTGTTTGTACTGCACCTAGCACAGAGGAGCCCTGGTGCATGACTGGAGCGCCTAGACTCTCCTGCAATGCAAATAAGAATAACGGAGCCACAGCCTGAAGAACAGAGGAATCCAAGTGGAAACAGGGGCATGAAAAATGCACTAACCCTCTTCTCTAACAAATACGACCTGTCAAAGGATAAGGCCTGAGAGTCCGTTCAACCCTTCCCTTTCAGCATGTTTCCTGGTTTCGGCCAGGTGTGGCTGGGGAATTTGGTAGGAAGTGCGAAGTGTTGGGAAATGTTAAGTGGCTTATGAGTACTTTGATTATTTTAAATGGCTTAAGTGCCTTTCTGAGATAGTCGTCAGGCAGCCCGGTAAGTGACACAGATGCAAAATCAGTTACGAAGTACAGCAAGCTCATTTCAAGAAAACTGGATTCCCTTCCTTTCTCCCACCCTCCGATGTTTTGTGATTTGGGAATTCTCAGCCAGATGGGAGGGATTCTTGGAGCCAGCGTTTATCAGCCAATTCTTGAGCTGTGTTGGGAATTTGCCCTCTTCCAATCAGTGCCAGGAATGGGGAAAAATTGCACAGTTGCAAATGGCAGCTTTGTTTGTATGCGTGTGGGGTTTGCATTGGTACAGCTATAAAATCCCAGAAGGAAGAGAGATTCCATAGCAAGCTAATCTAGCAACAGCACCAAGGAATTTCCCTTACAGTTGTTCGATCCAGATCCTCGTCCGAGCCATCTTTGCACTCCCCAGATCCTGGATCAGCTATGAGCCAAGCTACTTTCCTGATGTAACTTCCCCAAGTGGTGATTCAGACAACTGGGGATTGCTGTGGTACAAGAAACCTGAAACACACCCTATGTTTCCTGTTCCTATGGCCAGGCCTCTTGAACAGACCACAAGGAAGGGTAAGGGAGGTAGGAACCGCTACATCAGCTCTAGACCACGGGGAGGTCTGGTTGGGTCGGCTTTGCAGCTGCTTTCTCCCAGTGGCACCGCAGGAAGCGGCCCAAATGCACAGGAGAATTCTGGTCCTTGGTTTCTAATTGCTGTTTTTAAATGTTTGGGGGTGCATTTGAGATCTTATCAGAATGGGAGACTCAGCCAAGCTCGGTGCAGGCTGTTTTCACACAGCTCTGTCAGTCCACCTCCTTTATGAGCTAGTTCCACTCGCGTTCTGGTTCTGAGCCCCTCTCCCCTGCCTGTCACCTTCACTATTCCAGTCCCAGGTCCCCTCATGCTTAGCTAATGCACCAGGCTCATGAAATACAAACCTCTCTGCTGTCCCAGTCCTGGGAGGCCCACGAGCTCTTCTGATGCATTTCATTCCTGATCTGCAGCAATCCCAGTTCTGCTAGTCCAGGGGGCCCATAGCTCTGCCATGGGTATTTGTATTACCATAGTGGGTAGGAACCTGAGTCGTGGACCTGGATCCTTCTGTGCTAGGCACTATACCAACCCAGATGAGAGAGACTTTCCCTGCCATTGTTCATCATCCATAAACCATGAGCCCAGGGCTCTCCTGGCACTCTGCTAATTCAGAGCTGCCTAACTGGTAAGTCGGTCTTGCCTGTCACTTAAATGTGGAGGACAGGTGGGAGGCATTGTCACTAGCTCTAGCTTGCAGGAGCAAACACCATTTCTACGCATCCCGCCAGCACTTTCAATATTTGATGAGCGGTTTTTAGCTGCTGTTCAGAGTGTGTTTTGTCATTTTGTGTCTATATGAATAAATAAAGTGCCCTTTATTAGATGCCATGGGCTAATTAAAGCTGTACATCAGCAGAAAAGCTTTCAGATGTGGAGCCTCTTCTGCATGCTGGTTTGATCAGCGCTGATGGTTTGGTATGCAAGAAAATTTCGTAGGATTAGAGAGCTTGCAGTCTCCTGTCTCATCTGTTGCTTGCTCACTGTTGCTTCCGCAATGCACGCTCCCCCTCCAGCCAGCTCTCACGATCTTCCATGCTCATCTCCCTTATCAAAAACACCTCCTTTCCTCAAGTCGTCTTGCTTGACACCCTCAAATGCCCCCACCTCATCACACTATCCCAATCCCAACAGTGACGCTGTCAAACAAGGAAATTCCCATGCCGAAAACACTCTTAGCGGGAGGGTCTGGTTGCATGCGTGCCCTTCTGCCACACATGGGAAAAATCTAGGAAGTGAGGAGCAGTGCTGTGGTCTCTGGCTGCTGCCACTGGTACGTGCAAATGGGGCAGGGATATGGTTGGGGGCCGGGGGGATGAGGCATTAGTGGGAGTGCTGCTGTTTGCAAACAGGGCTGCCATGGTTCATAGCGGCACTAGGCTAAAAAGTCTGGATGGGGAGCAGGGGCCACTGATCCTGCTTCAATGAGAGCAGTGCAGCCTGTGTGCCAGGCCTCTGTGTCCCAGCAGGGGTGAGGCCTCAGATGGGAACACACTAAGCTCCTTGTTGGGATGATGAACCACGCTCTGCCTGGGTCTCCTCAGCCAGGCCCGAGGAGAGGAAGGGTGATCTTGTGGGTCAGGCACTAGACTCGTACTAAGACGACCTAGGTTCTGCTCCCAGCTGTTCTACTGATTTGCTATGTGACCATGCCTAAGCGAACACCTACGCTGCAATAAAAGACCTGCAGCTCGGCCACAGCTGGTTAGGTGGATTTTTCAAGTGGGGCACCTATCCTCTATTTAAATCAATGGGAGTTAGGCACCTAACCCGCTTTGGGACTTTGGTAAAATCCCACTAGGTGCCTATCTATGTCTTTAGGCACCTAAATATCTTTGTCTCTCTGGCCGTTCATCTCTGTGCTTCAGTCATCAATCTGCAAAAGGGAGATAACGATTCCGTTTTGTGTATTGCATCTGTAAGGGGTTCAGAAAAGGGAACGTCTTATTGTGGATATGGACAGCACCTTGCACAACGGGACCCTGATCTCAGTGGGGGCCTCTTGGTGCTACTGTAATATACATAACAAAGTCCCCTCTCTCTTGTGCTTTTATGGGAGCAGGTGTGCAAGGGGTTTGGGCCTGCTCCCTGTCAGGGGGGCCATGATGCCCAGTGCTTGCCCTTGTGTACCTGTGCCCAGGCGTAACCTTCGAGGATACTTAGCTGGGAGGGCGACTATCCTTTTGCCTCATAGAATATCAGGGTTGGAAGGGACTTCAGGAGGTCATCTAGTCCAACCCCCTGCTCAAAGCAGGACCAATCCCCAATTTTTGCCCCAGATCCCAAATGGCCCCCTCAAGGGTTGAACTCACAACCCTGGTTTTAGCAGGCTAATGCTCAAACCACTGAGCTATCCCTCCCCCTTATGATGTGGATCAAGGCCAAGCTCTCTAGTGTAGGTTTGTAGCTTTTCTCCTATAATTTTTATTATTCAAGCTGTAAGATGCTGCTGTCTGCAAAAGGAAGGCAAGAGCGATTCCCATTTTCCTCTGGTGTCCACCGCTGTGAATGTCGCCCAGCCCTGAACTGGAACAGTGCTGGTTGTTTCGAAGAACCCCCAGCTCAGGAGGTGCTGTCCACTGTTCTGAAATAGCTTGCTTGCATTCCTGCCCCTGCCATTGCCGGGAGGCACAGAGATCAGCAGGCAGGCTGTCAGCCGGACTGGAAATGGGCACACATCCCTTGATGTCCAGGACGCTCTTGCGGGGGGAGAACGTGTGTCTTAGGAAAACAGGTTAGACAAATAGATGCTTTTGATGTTTTAATTGAAGCCTAGAGGGAGCCGCTGTCTTTAGTGTGCTAACAATGTATGGAATAAATAATTCAGCTAAAGGAGGATTTGCTGGCTGCCTGCGTTCATGGGAGTATGTGCGTGCACACTTTTGCTGGAAGATTTTGTTCAGGGGTAGAAGTCTAGTCTGAGGTGCAGCATGGTCCGGTGGCTAGGACACTGGCCGCAGACCCAGGAGCCCTGCATTCTATCTCTGATTCGGCACTTCCCCTCTCTGTGCCTCAGTTTCCCCCCCCCAACTTTTGTCTGCTGTGTCTGTGTGGAGTGCAAACTCTGGAAGGGCTGTGTCTCATTATGTGCACTTACAGCGCCTAGTGCGATGGGGCCCTGACCTCCGCTGGTGCTGCTGTAACACAAATAAGTAATAAGAGTTAGGGCCAGAGGCCGAGCTTTGGGTAGGATGTAGACCAGGGGTCGGCAACCTTTCAGAAGCGGTGTCCCGAGTCTTCATTTATTCACTCTAATGTAAGGTTTTGCTTGCCAGTCATACATTTTAACGTTTTTAGAAGGTCTTTCTATAAGTCTATAATATATAACTAAACTATTTGTATGTAAAGTAAATAAAGTTTTTAAAATGTTTAAGAAGCTCATTTAAAATTAATGAAATAAATGCAAATACAGAGCCCCTCGGACCGGTGGCCAGGACCCAGGCAGCGTGAGTGCCACTGAAAATCAGCTCACGTGCTGCCTTTGGCACGCATGCCATAGGTTCCCTACCCCTAATGTAGACAGACTCTGGTTAATCATACAAGGAGGGGTTAGGAGTGGAATGACAGAAGGTTCCCTGTAACCAGCACCTTCCACTTTGCTACTAGGAAAAACTGCATGAGACAAAAGCAGTTTGGTTCTCCGTGATGGCCAGCAGCTGTCCTATATGGGTTCATACTCGGGCTGTTTGTGGTGCTCCCAGTTGGGGGAGTAGCTGTGAACGCCTTCCTCTGCCTTTGTAGTGACTTCTGCTGGCAAAGGCTGGGATTGGCATATCTGGGAGCTTGCTAGCACCTGTGCCCCCACACTGTTCCCTGCAGTGTCCTTCTGGGCGAGGCTGGGAGGGGAGTAGCTGGAAGGTCTCCAAGCCAGCGTTCCTCGGCTAGTCCCTGTGGGCACTCCAGCAGGGAGGGGCTCTGACTGGCAGTGCTTCCAGGCTAGATGGTCTCTTGCTCTGCATGTACGCAGGAAGGGGTCAGGAAGAAATGCACCCCAATGCATAGATTCCAAAGCCCAAAGGGACCATTGTGATAATCTAGTCTGACCTCCTCATAACACAGGCCAGAGACCTGCCCCACAATAATCCCTAGAGCAGCGCTAATAAAAGGGTGTAGCAGGGTCTACTCCTGTACGTAGTCCCTCCTCCTACTGCTTGCCTGCCTCTGGATGTGGGTATGTGCCTGCAGCCCCTCGCCTGCCTCCAGGCTTGCAATCTTGCTCCGCTGCAGGGGCCTGGAGGAGCCTGCAACAGAGCATCCTTGCTGTTTTCGGTGGGTCTTGTGTGCTGAGCGCAAACCGCGGGAGCGAACTGCCTGCCCGCCCCCTCCGTTGAACACGCTCAGAGGCAGCATTTTAATAAACCCCCATCCTGCCTCCCTTCAGATTCTGTATAGAGAGAGAGAATCCAGCCACACGTTTACCCTCCCTGAGAACAAGGGAGGGAGGAGAAATAACGTCATTCAAGTCCATGTGTTCTCACTTAGCGGATAAGTAACCTCATTAAGATGGGAAGGTGGAAATCGGGCAGGGAAAACTGATTAATCTCCAGCTCTCTTCGCACTTGTTAATTTCCTTGTGCTTCACTGGGATTATTAAAACAAATAGCAGCTGCATTCCTCCCCCCAGGCTGCACAAGCAAGCCAGCCTCCGCACGCAGCCCCGCCAAACCTGTTTCCTTGCAACTTTCGTCTTGCTTTTGTTTTCCCCTTCTTCCTCCCAACCAGTTAGTGACAAACGAAATCCACCTGCATGGCTCCAGAAAGCCCACGTTCCCTTTGTGGGAAGCCTTCTATTCTCCTCCCCCCAACTTGAGATCTTGGGGTGCATAATCAGACAAAGAAGAATAAGGGCCTGATTAGCAGGGAAACAAAGCAGACGGCAGCCTGCTTGACGTACCGCTCCGGAGCATGGGCCACGTGTCTACCGCCTCCGTCGCTGCTGGGTGACCAGGTGTCCTGCTTCTGTGGAACAGAGCCGTTCGGCTACACTGGTTCCATTTCTGCTGTGTAATCCCTTTGTGCCACTCTGCCAGTGCAATGGGTCTGACAGCGTCTGCGTGATCTCCCTAGCAGCCCCTCATATGGGGCTCGCGAGTGACCATGGCTGGTGAAATGGCCACGGGGGCCATAGCCAGTTAGCGTAGTTTAAAGCAGCCCTGAGACTGCTCTAACCTATACTGAAGCCAGCATAGCATCTGCTCCAGAATCAGGAAGAAGCCACAGCCCGTGGCTACTCCTTTCAGCAGATACCAGCTGGCACTGAGAATCTGGCCTGTAGGATTTGCCTGTAGGATCTGGCCTGTAGGATCAGTCTATCTAGTTTGATACCTTGCCCGATAGCTGATGTGTCAGCAGAAGACCTTCTCTTGCTCCAGAACGTGCCTTTCCGATTATTATGGGGGTGCCCAGAAATGGCTGGCTGCCCCCTGCAGGTACATCCTGAATCATTGGAAGTGATGGCCCTTAGCTTAGCTCGAATAGCTGCATATGTTAGAACTGGCCATAAAACAATCCTAGCCAGTACTGCCGGGAAGGTTAATAGATCTGCTATCCCTTCTAATGGGGATTCCTTTCAGCACACTCATAAAATATGGATTGGTTTGACGCATGGGAAATTCATCCCTTTGTTCAAAGCTGTTCCTTTTACCTGGCTGGCTTTCTAACACAGCTTCCCCTCCTGGTGTGGTGGGAGGGTACTTTTATGACTGGCTTGTCCCTTTCTCCGTTAGTCATTTAAATAGACCCTCATTTGCACAGCGGGACTTAGTGCTTCCGTGGTGCATTTCATCTTGAAAGCACTTTGCAGCGCCAGGTCCATGTCAGCACAAGCACCAGGGTCCCAGCAGCAGAAAGGCCAAGCTTACAGGGGCCGAAGGCTCCGCCAGTGGGAAACCAAAGCAATCTGAAATCTGGAGAGGAGTGGGCATGGAGGATTCAGTGGCTACCCTGGGCCCTATGGTTGGAATTAAAGCTCCTTTCCGTAGTAGAGAAATCTTCCCTCCTTGAACCCCCTTCTTGAAACTCTCCTTTGCCCCACCGCCTACAAAAAGATTGGCATTGACTAGGGTGCTGAGACCCTGGCCCATCCTGCCGGCCAATATTGTCTCATTGTTTCCTTGTGCTCCCCCCCGTCTGTCTGTCCCCACTTGTTGTCTCTTGGGGGCAAGGGCCATTTTTCTGCGGTGTTTGTACAGGGCCTGGGAAAATGGGATCCTGGGCCAGGACTGGGGCTTTTTCAGGGGCACAACCAGAATGTTCCTAAGGCAGGGGCCCAGAATGCTCCCACACTGACCTCTTGCCCTGCCACTCCCCCATGCCCAGCAAAGCTGTCTCACATGGTCTCTCTACCCAGACCCATGTTCTTCCTCCTGCATCTAGCTCCACTCCTGCTCCCCTCCTACTGCCCCACACCTGTCTCTGTTCTTTTCCCCCCACATTACCCCACACCCAGCTCCGTGGTCTCCTCACCCGGCCCTGAGCTCTTACCCAAAGAGGCTGTTAGGCTGCGGAGCAAACCCCCAGCAGATGCCAGGCAGTTCTGGGAACGGCATCTCTCCTTCCCCAGGAAGCACCAAAAGCCCAGGTCCAATCCTCCCATTCTCCTGGGACCTGGGGGTTCCTGGCCTGCTGCTCCCCAGGGGCTGGGAGTGCCCTGTGCCCATGGGTGCTGGAAGGATTGCAAAGGTTGGGGGGGGGGGCAAGCAGGGGTTGCAGCACCACTCAAATTTGTTCCAGTTGCCCCTCTGTCTTGTCAGCAGGGAAGAGGGTCTGCCATTATACCCCTTCCCTCCCGCCCTGTTGTGCCCCTGGGCTCCGAGGCACTATGGCGATACAAATATGTAATAGAGAACCTGGGGCAGGGAGATGCTGGGAGTATCCCCCCCCCCCCCCCCCGCCCGGGGATAACCCCCTCTCTGGCTCACCTCCCTGTGCTAGGTTCCATGAATCATCCTATTGATTGTGTTCTGTTCACGTTCTTATCCTGCCTTCATCACCGCCTAGTATCTGAGCCCTCTCCAGTCGTGTATTAAGTGCTGTGACTAATATCTGTCAGATATCTCTCTCTCCCTTTGCTCCTCGATGGGAAAATCATGGGAAGGGTGTCTTGGTTTTAAATATTTGCTTGTGTGTGTTGTGTTGTTGAAGGAGGGTGCTATGCACTCAGAACTTCCTCACACCTCGTCCTGCGGGGAGATTATGGGTCTCTGAGGCAGGGGGAATTACTATTATTTGTATAATGGTAGCATCTAGGGTCTCTGTCGTGGCCCAGAACCCATTGTACTTGGTACTGTATGGACAGAGAACAAGTCCTTGTGGATCACAACCTAAATATGAGTGAACAGTGTAACCCTGTTGCAAAAAAAAAAAATGAACATCATTTGGGCATGTATTAGCAAGAGTGTTGTAAGCAAGACATGAGAAGTAATTCTTTCGCTCTACTCCACACTGATTAGGCCTCAACTGGAGTATTGTGTCCAGTTCTGGGCACCACATTTCAGGAAGGATGTGGACAAATTGAAGAAAGTCCAGAGAACAGAAACAAAAATGATTAAAGGTCTAGAAAACATGACCTATGGACTGGACTAGATGACCTATCAAGGTGCCTTCCAGTCCTATTATTCGATGAACAAAAAGATGGCTCCGACCCCAAAGAGCCTACAATCTAAATGACACGAAGCAACACTCCGAAGGCAACAGCAGCAGGATTTGTTGTTGGAGCTGGGATGACATCTTGGAAGCTCCTGGCTGCCAGTCCTATGCTCAGGACACTGGGTTATGCCGCCTCCCTTCATGCTTGGTTGGAAAATGTGTGCTCTAGATACACGGGTGATGTTTACACCCCTCAAAGCTCAGCTGGGCTCCCATCTTTTAGCTTCATTGACTCCATGTCATACTCCTGGTTTAATTTACTTTGCTTTGCATTGGAGTGGTGTTGTTCAGAAAACATGACACACAGTTGCTTTGCTTCTTGGGTCCATCAAGCTCAGCTTCTCCTCTCAGGTTGGGCTCCCAGGCGGGTTTGGGTTCGATTGCAACCCCTTCCCCTGCCAACGTCTGCACACAGAAACAAAAATCCGTTTCCCGGTCTTTTGCTCCTGTGTGCTGTAACCAGAGCCCATTCCAGATGGGCATATCCAGTCCATGTCTTGCTTCTAAAGAGAGAGCTGAGGAATTCTTCACCTCTACAGCTCTGGCTCTGGATTTCTGCATAGAGCCCCATGGAAAGGCGGAAGGAAGGGAACTGGATTTCTGTGGCCACCTGGAAGGGACAACAGCACCAGTCCCCCAGAGCTCTTTTGGGTCACTGCTCTTTCAAGGGTGGGCTGGCAGCGGGCAGAGAGCAGCTGTCTAATCTCCCATATTTATATAGCTCCAATAGCCTCTGTATTGAGGTGCTGGAATTTAAGCCAGAAAGAAAATGGAGGCATCTTGAAAATGGGAAAAGGGTGTGAAGGCGAACACAAAGCAGAAGAGAAGTCGGAGTCTTTTCCAAGGAAGGGAGAGCTCCAGAGTATGTACAGTATTATCGATGAAATAATAGGCCGGCTGCAATATCCAATTACCTTAGATCTTAATTATCGATTGCACCACAGCAAAAGCCGGTCTCCATACATTAAAACACAGGCTAAATACTGGTGCCTGATGACAGATGGGGAAACTGACAGGCCTCATTGGAAGGCAAAGCAATTGGCACATGTGCTGAGAGCCCCCGAGAGACTGGAGACTTGAAGGGGATGTGTGTGTGGATGGAGTTTTGGTCCTGTTTTCCCTGCATCCTTCTTGATCTATACCTCGCTTGGAGCTTGGTGGATCTGCCATGTTCCTGCCAGTCAATCACCTCACTTCCTTTGCTTTTTGCCCCAAGAGATGAGATGAGAGATAGTCCTGGCCTTGAGCGTACTCCAGCCTCTCCAGCTCTCTCTTCCCCAGCTGTGCAGTGGGCAAGCGCCAACAAATGCACTGGGGCTGGAGAGAATTGCTCTTGGCTTCTCATTAATCAGGAAATCCCCCACCCGCCCCTGGCATTTATTTCCCCTTCCACCTTCTGGAGGGTTGAACAGAGGAATGATGAGCTGCTGGGTCAGGTCGGCCTATTGCTGCACGAAGCCTGCCTTCCATCGGGGCTAGTAGCTGCTGCTTTGCAGGAAGATGTAAATACTCCATAGACAGACGATGGAAACTTCAGGTGTTCCTCCTAGGCTACAGGTACTACTGCTGTTGGGAAAGTCCGAGCAGCCTGAGGGCAGCAGCTACCTCTGTCTGTAAAGGAAGGTTTGCTTTATTGGCACAGATTTGATGTTCGCATCAGATACCTACTGACGTGCAGTTTCACGGTCGACACTGTGAGTGTAAGCCAGGGCTAGCAGATGGCCCCATGCCCTGCAGCAGGTGTGCTGGTGGCTCGAGAGATCTTGCAACGGCTACAATTGTTTGTTTCTTTAATAGGTCCCATATAATTCAATGATGCAGTGCAGACTGTCAGGGCCAGAGCCCCAGCTGGTGCAAATCGGCACGGGAAATGCGTCGATTTACATGGGCTGAGGATCTGGCCCGCAAAGCTTCACTGGAATGGAGGAAGATAACAAAAGCAGCAGTTTCTGGGGCATATTTAAAAGAATTGGATTAATCAGCTGTATGGAAAAGATGATTTTTTGTTGTTGCTTGCACATCTATTTGCCCACCCTCTCAGCAAGGAGCTCCGGGGTTGGATTTACCCACAACGGATTAAAAAACCCTGTATTGGCTAATGAATTAGCCCAAAGGCACAACTGATTACAGTGGGATAGAGTCATGGGATATAGGAACTTCGGTGCTTCCTCCCCATACTGTGTATGTGTTACACAGCTGCCATGGTCCATTCCAGAGGTGGCTGCTTTTCACTGCTGGGTAGAGCTGGGTGAATTAATTATCTGTGATACTTATACAGCTCCCACATTACCACAGTATCTGGGATCTTCCTATCTTTAACCTATTTATCCTCGCAAGCCCCCTGTGAGACAGGACAGAGCCTTCTCCATTGTGCAGCTGGGGAACTGAGGCATGGAGAGACTGAATGACTTGCCCAAGGTCACACAGACAGTCGGTGGCAGAGCTGGGAATTGATCTTGTGCTGCACTAACTGCACTCAACACTCCCTAATTGCTTTCAAAACTATCACAGTAGCTTCGGGGGCCAGCTCTTTTCAGAGGCATTGTGAAGCTGCAGAGCGCTCAGCTTTATTGCAGATCAGACCCCAGGTATCTCCCTTTGCACAGGGTGGCTGATGTGATGCATGGGGGTTCTCTTCCCCACCGCCTCCTTGGATCTTGGTGGGGGAGCCAGGCCTAGAGGTTAGCAATTTCCCTTTGCTCACGGAATCCGATAAGGGGGGAGGAACAGACTTCTTAGAAGAGCCAGAGTGGGAGATGATAAGCAAAAGACCCTGCAGCTCTCTTCAGGCCCAAGAGAGGGGGGAGAGAGAGAGAGGTGATTAAGCTGCCTGACTCTCCCCCTGGAGAATGGGAAGGGTGGAAGGAGGCGACAGCTTCCTTCCTACCTTGCCTTACGCCCTGCCCATTTGTTTCTTCTTTGGCTTGGCTCCCTTTCCTGGCTTGGCATCCCCCTTTCCTTGGCTGATGTATCACGCTTGACAAGGTTATGGAGTCAGCATGTTAAACCTCGAAAAGTGAGTGTAATTTATTGATCTACATTTCACTTATGAAATAGGACAAGTGCTGATTTGAGAATCTTGTTTCCTCTCTTTCTCTCTCCCATGTGCGCGCTCGCGCTCTCTCTCTCTCTCTCTCTCTCTTTCTCTGCTTCTCTTATCTTCAGTAATTCCTCTGAGCTTGCATCAAAACTCCCTGATCCTTTTGTTAGCCCTTTCGATTCAGTGGCAGAGTCTGAGCTGTCTATTCTTCCCCAGCCACCTCACCTTATCTCCCTTCCCCTCTGCCCCCCCCCCATCTCTTTTCTTTCTAAGAAAACACATAGGCGGGCCAGAATCATCCCTGCTGTAACTTCGTTGATTTTGCTGGCATTTGCACCAGAGATAAATCTGGTTCCTAATGCGTGAGCGAAGGGATTGAATAAAGTGGTTTTGTGTGGAATTAAGCCCCAATCCTGCAAGCTCTGACTCTTGTGCGTGGTCCTTGCTCGCAAGAGCAGCCTTATTGAAGTCAACAGGACTAACCTGGGTGAGTAAAGGCTACTCGATCGAGTAAGGGATGGCAGGATCAGGCCTATATTCATTCAAAAGCCCATTCTTTAAAACATCTGGGCTCTCTGGCAGAAAACTTATTTCCGCCTTTATTCAGGGCCAGGCTTGGCTGTCAGTTACGCTGGTGTCAATCAGGAATAACTCAGCAGCAGTTGGTCTGTAGGCATTAATATGTGTTTCTGGCTTTTCTCATGCAGGGGGGTGGATCAAGGGCCTGTCAAGGTTTAGAAGACCAGATTCTGACCTCTTCTACTTAATTGAAGTAATTGACTTAATCTGCAGCAAAGGAGATTTAGGTTAAAATTAGGAAAATCTTTAACTGTAGGGGTAGCTAAACTCTGGAATAGGCTTCCAAGGGAGGTTGTGGAATCCCTGTCATTGGAGGGTTTTAAGAACAGGCTGGAAAAATACCTGTCGGGGTGGTCTAGGTTTACCTGGTCCTGTGACAGTGCAGGGAGTTGAACTTGATGACTTCTCGTGGTCCCTTCCAGCCCTACGTTTAATAGGCAATGGGTTTAGAACAAATAAAAGGAAGTATTTCATCACACAATGCACAGTCAACCTGCACCAGAGGATGTTGTAAAGGCCAAGACCATAACAGAGTTCAAAAAAGAATTAGATAAGTTCATGGGGGATAGGCCCATCAATGGCTATTAGCCAGGATGGGCAGGAATGATGTCCCTCACCTCTGTTTGCCAGAAGCTGGGAAATGAGCAACAGGGGATGGATCACTTGATGATTCCCTGTTCTGTTCACTCCCTCTGGGGCACCTGGCACTGGCCACTGTTGGAAGACAGGATACTGGGCTAGGTGGACCTTTGGTCTGACCCAGTAGGACCATTCTTAAGTTCTTATGTACATTTCTATGATTTTATGGTGTTAACAGGAAGTTGAGTCCTGCTTGCGTGTGCTGGAGTTGACACCTGCTCACAGAATCGCGTGGATTTACTGCGACACTGCAAGTTCTACAATATCTAGGCTATTTGGCTGCAGTTTCCCGGTAGCTAGGATCAGGAAGCTGCCAATAGCCCCAAAGGGCCAATGAACTAACTAACAGCATCTCTACTGCCCTGCTTATTCCAACCACCCATTCCAGAAAGAGTCTTCCAGTGGCAACATGACAACAAATGCCTTTGCATTAATCTAGAGTCCTAGATCTCATGGGGTCAATGCAGGAATCATTGGGTGAAGTTCTGTGGCCTGTGTTATACAGGAGGTCAGACATCACCATAATGGTCCCTTCTGGTCTTAGAATCTAGAAATCTTAGCCAGGGAGACCTCAATGGTGTATGCAATGATGTGGCTTGGGGGTTTTGTGCCCTGGCTATTCCCTGGATGCTATAAGGTCTGTAGAGACCTCACGCAGCTGAGTCCAAGTGAGGACAGCTCTTAGGAGCTAGCGTGTCAAATGGCCCAGGAAGTCACTCCTTGCACAGGGCTCTGCACCAGTGCAGGGAAAAATAAGACCCCTTCTCTATCTCCTCTCCCTTCCTCAGAAAGGAATCTTCCCTTCTGTTCAATTAACTCTCTCCGCCCCTCCTTCGTTATGACACGTCAGACTACAATTATCTTCGCCCCTCAGAAGCGAAGGGGGAGGCAGGAGGAGGATGTGTACCAGATATGGTTTTAGGAGCAGCTAATTCCTAAACATAATTATTAATTTCATGCTTATCTTATACTAACCTCTGGTTCACAGAGAAGATGGAATTGATTTAATTAGAATTTCCATCATCAAGCAATTTGGATCAGAGCTTTTAATTAGGATAGCGTAATAAACCGCAGGGGCTGTTGGAACAAGGGTTTCTAATTGATGCCTGCTGGCCTTTTTAATCAGCGCTGGGAGTAAGCCAGTCTTCTCACACAGCCCACTACCCCTACCAACTCCCCGCAGGATATGCCGGAGATATGGGGTGGTAAATCTGGCCTTGTGAAGTGTGATGGGCCAAATTGCAGACCCTACCTTTTCAGGCCACCTTCAGGGAATCCCCATGCGCACGTCCCACCAGTAGACGTTTCACGATGGTTGTTCCAGTGGCCAGCAGAACCCTTTGAATAAGGGTAGCTGCATCCCAGGCAGACCGCAGGCTGCAAACACATACGAGCTCTCTGTCAAGGGATATAGAATCACAGAATATCTGGGTTGGAAGGGACCTCAGGAGGTCATCTAGTCCAGCCCCCTGCTCAAAGCAGGACCAATCCCCAATTTTTGCCCCAGATCCCTAAATGGCCCCCTCAAGGATTGAACTCACAACCCTGGTTTTAGCAGGCCGATGCTCAAACCACTGAGCTATCCCTCCCCGCCACCCAAGCATCTGAGCACCTTCAGATGGGGCCGCCTTCAGGTCCTGCGACCTGGGCAATGCTGTTGAACAGCAGGTCAGTCCAGCCCGGTCAGTGTTTTTCAGTATGACCACTGATCTTTGGGGGCCCAGCTTGGGACACCTTAGGGGGCCATTTTTCATAGGTGCTGAGCACCCATGGCTTCATAGGGAGGTGTGGGTACCCAGATCTTTCTGAAAATCAGCCCCCTCAGCTGTCTCCAGTTGAGCTTCCAAAAATCTAAAGGCACCGCAAAAAAAATCAGCGTGCAGTGAATATTTTGCCCTAGGTGGCCACTGGCCAGCACCAGGCGCTTCCAAGAAAGGACCTCATTGCTCGGTGCTGGAGGAAGGGCTGGTGGGGGAAGGTTATTCCTGACCCCACATGGTAGCCAGCATCTGCCCGAGACTGATCTCCTCTGGGAACCCACCCTCGTGGGGATAGCAGCTCTGTGACTATGCATGGGGACATCATTTTGCTCTCCCTGCCAGCATCGTTTCTAATGCACCTGATCCTGTAGTCACTGCTGATGGGCCCATGACTCCCAGCACTGGGTGTCTCCATCCTCCAGGCCCTGGAACACCAGTTAATCTGCAAGACCAGAGTGACCTCCACACCCCTTTGTGCCTCCCCCACCAGGGGAACCTCGCAGTGCCCAGCCCACCTCAGGGAACTACTATGGGTGGCCAGAGAGAGTGCCCTGCAGAGCCAGGCAAGGGTTGTTTCCACTGTCACTCCCCCCCAGCCCTCACTTAGGGTTTGTGCCTTAGCCTTTCTGATTTTGTTCCTACATGTTTATGCTATTCGTTTGTACCCTTCCTTAGCAATCTATCCATATTTCCACTGTTTGTAGGATTCCTTTTTGAGTTTCGGGTAATTAAAAAGCTCCTGATGGAGACATATTGGCCTCTTACTACTGTTGTCTTTCCTTCGCATTGGGATAGTTTGCCAGTTGTGTTGGCTCATTGAGAAACAGCCAGCTCTCCTGAGCTCCTTTTTCCCTTCAATTTTCTTCCCATAGGACCTGACCTACCAGTTCTCTGCATTTGTTAAAATCGGCTTTTTGAAGTCCATTGTCCTTGTTCTGTTGCTCTGTCTCCTTCCTTGCCTTAGAATTGTGAAATCTATCATCTGATGATCAGTTTCACCCAAGTTGCCTGCCACCTTCAGTTAGGCTACCAATTCAACCCTGTTGGTCAGAATCAAATCGAAATCCTTGGTTTCTTCCTCCACTTTCTGGAACAAAATGTTGTACCAGGACATTCCAAGAACTTACTGGAAATTTTGTGTTTTGCATACAAGACAACAGCTTAATACTAAGATAAAGATATAGCACCATCTACCAGTGGAGGTGCTGTCTACACTAATCATTACAATATTTTGGGGTTCTGTTAAGGAAACAAGACATCCTTGGGATTCTCTGGCTAGGTTTTTTAGGAGTTGCTATCACAGTATTGATCAGACGAGATCAGGACTCCACAAAATCCTCCAAATGAGTCACGGAAATAAGACGGGTCACTTAATCACTGTTCATAATCAGGATGACAGCCCTCAGGGTCTCTGTGACTCCAGGTCCTGTTCTACAGGGGGACTTTTCTCGGGCTGCTATGGCATTTGTTCCTGAAATTTCCCTTTAGAACTCTTTTTTTTGTTTTTTTCCCCAGCTATTACAGCTCTGGCTAATTGTGCTGGGGCTCAAATTGGTGGTTTAAGTTCAAGAATTCCATCCCTGCAAACCTCGGCTGGTGGGATAACAGAAAATTGCTGTCTTTGTCTAATTTTCTTCAATCTGAAATTGATTCAGTTAAATTGGTGCCTTCCACTGTTATTAAATAAAAATGGTCTATTAGCTCATAAACTGGCAGTAAGGAAATACATAAGAAATCAAGGCACCTTTTCATTTTGACTGTCAGGAGGGAGAAGCAGCTTTTAAGGTAGATCACAATGATCCTTTGATAGGAAAAGTTACCCACCACTTCATGCCAAAGATGACTTGTAGTCCCCGGGGCTCCGTATGTGCTATCTAACTCTGCAGGTGAATCTGATGGGATTCCCAAGGCAAAGGGCCTTCTGTAATGATCTTCGGTCTGTTCTGATTAAGATAAGGAGGGTCTGATTCTCCATTCAGTTGTTCCCAGAGTAACTCAGTTGACTTCAGTGTATACTGATCACACAGGGGAGCTGGTGTAACTCTGTGAGGCCTGATTCTCAGCAGCTCCACTCATGTGCTTGGGATGGGCAGAGGGGAGGGCTGCAAAAGGGGTCTTTGTGCTCTCCATCTTTTGGGGATGGCCAGCATACAGCCTTAGGGTCACTCTGCTTTGCATGGCTCTGCAGGGCAAGTGAAGAATACTGCTCTCCAGCCATACCCTCGTCTCACCCTGACCTGCTGTCTATGCTAGGAGCTGGAATTGGGGGGGCCCCGTCGATTTCTTATGCCAGCAATATATCGGCCAGGGAGACCCCTAGCTACCAGCATAAAGGGGCTTTGGTTTACTGAACATTTGCCCCATTGACTTCAGTGGAATTCCTCGCACCCCAGCTGGGTATCTGGCCCTGGGAGTGGATGGCGTTGGGTCAGTTGCCGATTACCTGACACCTCTGTCCTTAGACTGTCAGGAGTGGGGAATGGTGAGGGGAGGCGATCAGGGATTCTCCTCATGGAACCTGCTCATCAGTATCTCTATTGAACAAAGATAAGTGGAGGATGGTGATGTCAAACCTCTGCCAGGCCTCCTTTACTGCATCCTCTGCTGTTAATGGGAACGGAATGGGGTTTCCCCCCATCGCTCTTCTGGCTTCTGGGGAAATAGGGAATCGTGTGGCTGCTGAGAAGCTGGGAGAGGAAGGGATGTCAGCCCTTTCTGACGCTGACAGCAGTTCAGGAGGATCAGTGTTCATTTATGCTGTGAGAGAGGCTGGATTTCAGACGCTGCTGGATTTCAGGTTTTTTGGGGTTTCAAGAGGTGCTGCCTCTATTTGCAGTAGAATTGTCCTTCCCCCTTTGTTTCTTTTCTTTTAAAAACTTTGAATTCCCTGCATGCGGTTGCTTTTATGTATCTAAAAGCACTTTTGTCTTTCATCTGAGAAAATAGCTGATGTCAGGAGTTAGGCTATTGTAGAACAAGAGATCAAAAAGGAGGGGAAAAAAAAAACCCAGGCAGAAGGATTGTTATGAAACTGTAATTTGGGAACTGGCATTTTATTTCCGCCCTTCTCCACCGAATCCAAAGCAGGTTATAGAGGAAAAGTCCTTCGGTTTCTTTGTTCAGTTATTTAAACTAGAGCTTACAGTTTGTAGCTTGCAGATCAACAGGTATTTCCGAGGCTCAGTGTAGTAACAGGCTAAAACAAAATCTGCAGACCAAATTTGCCAAAAGAGGGACTTGACTCATGGCATTTTGCCTAAAGGTAGGCATAGCTCTGCAAACTCCTATGCAGTCCTGCCACACACTTCAATCGTAGCTCTGAGTTCCCTCTGCTATACCGGTAGTGAGGACCCCCGCCCCCCAACTCTCCCAATGCACTTAATCTTGACCTTCAGCACCCTCTGCTATTTCAGTCCTGGGCCACTCCTGTAGAGAACATCAGCTGTATGTAGCAAATCCTGCTCAGTTTGATGTGTGAACAAGGGACTCCTCAGGAGCTAGGTTGAGGTCACTGAAGTTTGTGATCAAAGTCAGGTTTAAATCCAGCTGTGTTGAGGTCAAAGGCCATCTTGGCGTATACCCATTGATCTTCTCTCTGCCCATCCATATTCCATATGGTAACTGTGTGAGGATTTGGGTTTCCACCTTGTGTATGTACCGTGTGTGCATTTGGCATGTCTGTAGATGTCCGCGGGTGTAATATACTTGTTCTGTTTGTGTCATCTTGCCTGGCAATAACAACCTGCTATGTACTCCCAGCGAGGGAAGGCACTCTTTTGACTCCAATGGTAGGGACTTGCCCATGAAGGACCAGGGTTCAATCCCCAGCGATGCCATGGTGTCTCTGTACATAGCTGTGATTCATTTGGGATACAGGCACCCATGTCTCCCTTGGGAACTGCGTGTGTGTGCAGGTGGATGTCTGTATATGCATCTGTATATGCATCGGCCATGTCTGTGTATGCATCTATGACAGGACTTGCAGCTGAGAAGACACAGGTCTCCACGGTAATGAATACAAAGGGGATTGTTTATTGAGACCGACTCAGGCTCTCTCTAGCTCCTAGCCTGGGCTGGCTTGCCTCACTACGCAGGAGCTCCTTAAGTCCTGGCCTGGGTGAGGCGACCCTGGAGTGGACTGGTGTGAATTCTGCTCGTGCTGTTTCCCAAGCCCACTTTGCGAAGCTAGACCAGCCCTGTGTCAGTGGATGAATCTCAAAGCCCGAGGCTGAACTTTGGAAGCAGCAGAGCAGGCTCAACAGGGCATTTTCTTTTGTTTCCTCGCCCCTGCTCCCGCAGCCTCCCCCTTGGGAAGAGGGCTGCTCTTGGTTTCCGTCTGGCTGGGATTCGATCTGAAGAGACAAAAGCAGAGATGTGCGACTCTCTGGGCGCCAGGGTTTTGTGCAGGCTCCCGCTTGTGGGATCAAGAGCAAGGCACAATGCACAATGAGCTCCAAGTTAATGCATGGAAGGTGAGGCTGCCGCTGGGAAGCAGGTTCTGGAAGGTGTGGAGGGCAAAGGCTGGGAGCCCACACTCCTCTGCTCAGAAACTCATCCGGATCCTGAGACCCTGGGGATGCGTGAGATAGGATGGGCCCACTGGGAATGTACTGAGTCTGAGCAGCCCATGGCCACTAAGTGCCCAGGGCATTCTGAAGTCTACGGGTGAGGTAGCACCTTCAGGGGAAGCATGGTTGAGTGGTTAGAGCTCTAGCCTACAATGGAAAGACCTGAATTCAGTTCCTTGCTTCCCCATGGACTCCCGTGTTAACCTTGAGCAAAAGTCCCCTAGTCTCTCCCTCCAATGGAGGATAATAGCACTGCTTTATCTCACAGAGGCAGCGTGAGATAAATGCACTAAAGATTGGGAGGTGCTCTGGTGTGACCGTGATGGGGGCCAGGTAGATATCTTACAGGTTGGGGATGCTGGGTCTTGGTGGAGCCAGATGAAACTTTTTCATCTGAAACTTTTTTTGGCAAAACCACGTAGATTTGGCGACACTAAAGCGTTTTGCCCCCTGGTCCTGTTTTCGCTGAATTGCTCCTTTCGGGAGAAACCAGCAAAAATTCCAAGGAGTTGAAATGTTCCATTCTGACATGATCAAAATGGGACCATTTGGATTTTTCAGCGGCAGCATGGCTTTTGGTCTTGACTTTTCCTTCCATTTCATTTAAAAACATTAAAAAAAAAAATTGGTTTGGGCCCAAACCATTTTTATTTTTTTCCCCCAACTATACGATTTGCTGAATTTTTTTTTAAAAAATTTGGTTTTGGAGCAACCCAAAATGACCCCCCCCCCCAACACACACACAAGTTTTTGGGAATCGCCTGCCAACCACTAATCTGTTTGCACAGCTGTAGTCCTGGGTACCAGCACATAGCTCCTTCTTTGTTTCGTTCCTGCTCCCTAACTGTAAATCTCTCTAGTGTCAGGGGATGTTAAAATGAGGCCCTTTTACAAAGGCAGAGCTCAACGTGGGTCTCAGTGGAGCTGGGAAGTTTATGATGAGCTTCAGAAGGTGGGAGCTGCACTCCATTAAGCAACTGTGGGCCTGGTGGATTGGTGCTTGGAAGAAAGATGGGCAGCAAATTGGATTTTGCAGGGTCTTTCTGTGATTCCCCTGCTCCAGGGGGTGACCTGACAGCAGCGACTTTGACGTTACCAACCCTACCTCTGCAATGGAACAGCCCTACAGCTCACACGCACTCTGACACACGCATCCGTGGCACATTCTAATCCAGATGCACACACCTGTGCACACTTGTCTGGCACATTCTAATCCAGATGCACACACTCATCCAAACTCACATAGGCCCGCTAACCCACCTGTAAACGTGCACTCGCCGCACGCCCGGACACAAACACACAGCCCTACTCCAGCACTCCTCCTGTCTCTCTCTCTCTCATCCCTTCCCTCCCTCACCTTCTTGCAAAACATGCAATACTTCTTCTTTGTGTGTGTCATTTTTGACTGCACAACTTCCACCATCTCTGTCTCAATGAGAAAGGAAAGAAGAAGAAATGGAGACAGGAAACAACCCCCTCCCCCCCAACCGAAAACCAGTTACAAGATGAGCGCTTTATTGGCTGAGCAGAATTTCAATGATGCGTCTCACACAGACACTCACACTTTCTCTACTGGTCACAGATATCCAATAAGCAGATCACAGCACCTTGGAATGGAGCACAAAGCAGATTGTCACACAGAATAATCCTATTTGTGCCCTGATAAAGTTTCTCTCTCTCTCTCTCTCTCTCTCTCTCTCTCTCTCTCTCCAGGTAGTTAAAACAGAAGCCACCGCTTTACAAGGGGCTTTTAATATTCTGGTGGAGTCGTGGGCTTACAACACTGGCATTACATTTAATGGATGTGGGGGGAGGACTAGAGTGAAAGAGAAAAGCAAATAAATAAATAAGAGAATCTGAGAGATGCAGCAAGGGGAAAAGAGCCAACTAGAGTGAGAAAGAGAGGAAGAGGAAGATGAGAAAAGAGGGCTGTGGCCACAGGGAATGTGGTGTGTCAGGGGAGCACCCACTATGGGATTTGGTAGAAATGGGGATTTGCCATTTGGGGTTCTTTATGTGAGAGCTTTCTTTGCTTGTTGCCCCTTTCGGGACAAAGGCAAGACTGAAGGATGCTGGGGTGTTCCTTTGCAGAATAACCTCTGACTCGGTTGGTCATTCCCCTGTGTTCACTGGAGTGAGACCCTCAGCTGGGTTTTTAACCCCTTAGCCCTGGGATGCAGATACCCCACTTGGCAGTCCTGGGGGTGCATTGCCGGAGGACTGCAGTGGGAAGCTTTTGCCTGAGCCAAAGCATGCAGTCTTTGCTCTGTTATTCTAACAGACCACAACCCGTGTCTGCTGTTCCCTTCTAACGGCTCTCTGGATGCCTTGGGTCTTTGTTTTCATTTGCTGGTGACTCAGCCAACAAGTAATTTCTATTCATCTATCAAGGACAACATAAATACAAGAAAATCGTAGGCTTGTGTGCGTTGATTTCTGTGAGGGAAGAGTGCCTGCAAGTTCATGTTGCCCTTGAGGTCCATGCCATGTACCAATACGCTTCTCGATTCCAGGGCATTTGAGTGCCCCACTCAGCACAAGTCTTCCCTATAGCTCTGCCAGGCTACCTCCTAGCAATTGCCTTATCAGGAAGGTGGCCTGTAGAGTCCTGTTTTTGAAACACACAGGCAAGGGCGGCTTGTGGGTGGTCACCCTAAAGAGCGTTGGGTTACACCACTTGTTATGCAGGAGCAAACCACTTCATGTGTACCCATAATTAGAGGGGGCGTATAATCAAGCTCAGGGCCAACACTACAATTACTTGATCTTGTAGCTTTCATTATGAACAGCCTAGCATGCAGCTTCTGGGCATCTAATCTGCTCCAAAGGCTCAGGTCAGACTGACCTGTCCCTCCCTCTGCCTCCGCTTTTAGGCTGTGGGCTACCTGATTGCTTGACCCAGGTGTTATGCCTCCTTCAGAGTGAGCACAGTCTGTGCCAATTTGCCTGCATTCAGTATATATCCAAGTAGCCTGTGCTGATTGCAGCATTGCTATAACCTCTAGCAGTCTTCTGGGGCTATTCCCTGATTTTAAACTGTATGGGGTGGAGGACAAAGATTTAGGTTGTAGCTCCTAAACTGATGGTTTTGGTAACCCAAATCAGATTTGACTCCTGGCTTCCAGAAGGGAAAGATGGGGTTAGGTAACATTCCCTTGCTGCCCCAGCTCTCAATCCGTTCTGAACCATTGCTCTAGCATGGTGTTCGAGGACAGTGTACTGCCAGACCATCTTTCAGATGAAATGTAAAATCCAGCTCCTGATCCTTTTCACGAAAGATTCCTGAGCAATTCAGGTGGGTTTTTTTGGCTACCGAAGAGTGATACCCTCATATCCTGGCAACACTCCAACTCAGGTAACTACATTTCCCCAGGTCTTTTAAAAAAAAATCCCCTGAAGTTTTAATTGAGCTCCACTGTTCTTCTTCACTTCCTGCCCTCAAGTGCTGCACTGTATTGTGTTCTGTTAGACAGCTGTTGAGTTCCACCCCAGAGGTGGCTGCCTTTAAGTGGTGGCGGGATTGATTCCTGTACGCATTGTTTGCAAAGCGCTTTAGGAAACGAGGCGCGGTAGCAATATAAGCCTGAAGCCAAAAACTCGTAGCTGAGAAAGCACACGACCAATTTAACACTGGATACATCTCCTATAAGGGAACAGCAGGTTGGTGAGGGGAGGATGGACTTGATTTAATAGGCCTTTTCTATCACTAAGATTAATTAATGTCTGCAGAGCGTTCTGAAGTGCTATATAAGTGCTAAGCAGCTCAAGATCATAAATCATTCTAATGCACCATTCAATGCAAGTCAACTCTGATTAATTTTAAAGGCATATTTATTGCTTTGTTTGGAGAGAATTTCAGAACCTGTACCTAGCGGAGGGTGAAGTCAGGGCCCTCTCCTTCCCCCAGGCTCGCTTGGATAGTGGACTATGCCAAAACTAAATCCTGGAGAGGCTCTTTAAGGCTATGGGGCCTTGCTATCATGGTTGGCTGGTGGAGTTCCTCTTGGCATTGTCTGGGATTCTCTGTTTGGCGGCTCCTCCTGGTTGCCTTATTTGGTATGTCTTACCTTCATCCCATCCCTGTCTTTTTCCATTCGTTGTCCCTGATTTCTGGGCTTTGTGGCTCCTCCTTTGACTGGGCGGGGGGGCGAGCCTTTTGTTCTGGTGGACTCCACCCATCTTCTCCAGAATTCAAATAAGCTGCCTCCACTCCCCTCCCCTCCCCATGGCCTTTCCTTGGTTGTCCCCCTGGCCATTTAATTAATCTTTGTGGTTCCTCCCTTCTCCTGATGGGGAGCTGCTGTTATTGTTCCTGTGGTGGAGTTCTTTCCCAGGGGTCAAATGGCTGGACCTCCTCCCATCCTTGTTCTCCTTGAGTTGCCCCAACTTATCAGTCCACCCCAGTCTCTTTTTGGCTCCTCCCCTTCTCTGAGAGTGGGCAAGGTAAGCGGGAGGAGCCTTTTGGGAGTTTTTCTTGTCAACCTGGGCTGCTAGTGGTGATACAGACAGTACTAAGGCTGGGCCTCTGCTCTCTGGGGTTGCACTTTTGCTTCCAAGCCTTGTCAGCTGAGAAATGGTCCTAAGCTTGACTGGCGAAGAATGCTTACACTCTCATGCATGCAGAGAGCACACAGAGGAGATCAAAGTGGCCTGAGAGGCCAATGCAGAGAATATTACACACAGAAAGCTGGGGAGGGGAAGCAGGGTGCGGGAGGTGTTAACTGCTCTCTGTCAGCCAGCCAGGCACAGAGCTCCCATGCTACTCCAAAGGCAATCAAAGAGACTTGTTGAGAAAACCTGGATTTGTGCTGGAAATGGCCCACCTGATGATCACTTTAGATAAGCTATTACCAGCAGGACAGTGGGGTGGGAGGAGGTATTGTTTCATATTCTCTGTGTGTATATAAAGTCTGCTACAGTTTCCACGGTATGCATCTGATGAAGTGAGCTGTAGCTCACGAAAGCTCATGCTCAAATAAATTGGTTAGTCTCTAAGGTGCCACAAGTACTCCTTTTCTTTTTGCGAATACAGACTAACACGGCTGTTACTCTGAAACCTGTTGAGAACTCAGTTGCTCTGTGGTTCTCCCCCCACCCTCTTCTGGGAGTTGAGGGCTGTCCCCTTTGAAGATCGACATAATTAGGTTCAAAGCGTGCGTGGAGGAGAGGCTGGTGAGAGAAAAGAGGAGATAAAAAGGGGGAAAAACTAAAGCATCACAGAACCGTTTTGCCGGCTGTTTAGGCAGCATCATACCTGGCTGACACAAGCCCTTTAGTTCCTCTCCTTTCTGGCAGGGCCTGGGAGAAGGGTTTAGAATTGATCTAGATTTGTTGTTCTCTTCTTTTTCCTCTTGTATTTTTCAGGAGAAGACAGTTGGTTTCTTTTCTTCTTGGGGAGACTCTGGAATCTCCCCATCTGCTTGGCTCTGTTGCAAAGCTAAGAACTTTTGTGGGAGAAAATACAAAGGAGCAACTGTGTTTTTTATTTTTCCCCCTCCCAGCTCTTTGTATGTGTCATCAAACCGACTCTGTTAATCGGGGAGCGAGGAGGAGAAAAATATCCCCGTCCTTTTTTGTTTCCTCTCCCATGCTCCTCAGTGCAAGGAGCTTTCCAGAGCTCAGGTCTTTGGCAAGGATCAAAGCCCTTGGAGTGTCAAAAAGTCATGGCACTTGAAACCAAGATCCCTCAGTCTTTTCATCTTCCCTCACTCTTTTTTCTCCTTGCGTCGCTGGCCTCTGGCTGCTGTATTTGGAAAGCATAGAATCATAGAAATGACAGGCTGGAAAGGACCTGAAGAGGTCACCATGTCCAGCCCCCTTTGCTGAGGCAGGACCAAGTCAAACCTAGCTCATCCCTGACAGGTGTTTGTCCAATGTGTTCTTAAAAACCTCCAATGATGGGGATTCCACGACCTCCCTTGGAAGCCTGTTCCAGAGTTTAGTTACCCTTCTAATAATAGTTTATTTTTCCTGATAGCTAACCTAAATCTCCCTTGCTGCAGATTAAACCCGTAACTTCTTGTTTTGCCTTCAGTGGACATGGAGAACAATTGATCACCGTCCTCTTTATAACAGCCCTTTACATATTGGAAGTTATCAGGTCAACTCACCATCTCCTTTTCTCAAGACTAAACATACCCTTTTTTTTTTCTTCTTCTTTTTTTTTTTTTTTAACTTTTCCTCACAGGTCAGGTTTTCTAAACCTTTGCTCATGTTTTGTTGCTCTCCTCCGGACTCTTCAGTTTTTCCACATCTTTCCTAAAGTGTGGTGCCCGGAATTGGACACAGTACTCCAGCCTGACCGACGCTGAGTAGAGTGGGACAATTACCTCCTGTGTCTCACACACAACACTCCTGTTAATACTCCCAGAATGATGTTAGCATCACGTTGTTGATTTATATTCCGTTTGTGATCCTCCATCACCCCAGATCCCTTTTGGCAGTACTGCCCCCTAGTCAGTTATTCCCCATTGTGTAGTTATGCATTTGATTTTTCCTTCCCAAGCGAAGTACTTTGCACCTGTCTTTACTGAATTTCATCTTGTGGAATTCAGACCAATTCTTCCAATTTGTCAAGGTTGTTTTGAATTTTGAGCCTGTCCTCCAAAGTGCTTGTAACTCCTCCTGGCCTGGTGTTATCCACAAATTTTATAAGCGTACTCACCACTCCATTAGCCACGTCATTAATAAAAATACTGAATAGTACTGGACCCAGGACAGAATATGCCCTCCCAGTTGGACAGTAAACCATTAATAACTACTCTTTTGAGTACGGTCTTTCAAGCAGTTTGTGCACTCACCTTATAGTAATTTCATCTAGCTCACATTTCCCTACTTTGCTTATGAGAATGTCATGTGGGATTGTATCAACAGACTTTCTAAAAATCAAGATGTATCACATTTACTGCTTCCGCCCCCATCCATTAGGCCAATAACCCTGTCAAAGAAGGAAATTAGCTTGCATTTGCATGATTTGTTCTTGAGAAATCCATGCTGGCTATGCCTTATAACCCTATTATCCTCCAGGTTCTTACAAATTGATTAATAATTTGTTCCAGTATCTTTCCAAGTATTGAAGTTAGGCTGACTGGTCTACAATTCCCTGGGCCCTCTTTGTTCCCCTTTTTAAAGATAGGTACTGTTTGCCGTTCTCTAGCCCTCTGGGATCTCACGCTCCCCCTATGAGTTCTTGAAAACCATTGCCAATGTGTGGTCCGTTGGACTGGGCCAAAGGAGACCAGAGTTCTATTCAGCGCCAGCTCGGTGGGCAGGCGAGCAGAATGGATGCCCTGAGTGCCGGTGTCCACAGGGTATGTTTTTGTTCTTTGCTTAGCTGCTGGTGCGGGCGGTGCGAAAAAGTTTTCCTCCGCCCAGGCCGGCAGAACAGCTAGGGCCATTCCTGGTTCTATTCTTAACCTGCTGTTTGACGTTGGGCAAGTCACTGCCAGTCCGTGCGTCAGTTTCCCCATCTGTAAAACAGGGGAAATGATACAGGCCTGCCTTTATGAAGTGCTTTCAGATGTGGATGGAAAGTTTCTGTACAAGAACACTGTTATGATCTTATTGCACCTAGATGCATCTACAAAACACTTGTCCACTCCTCAGCTCCAGCCCCGTATTGCTCAGGTGCTGGTAGAGAGCTGGGGCAAAACTTTCAGTGTTCTGCTGGCATTGAGTTGCTTGCACCCAAGAGTCCTCACGGTGCTGTGACTGGGAGAAGCCCAGATCGGATTGCTGAAGAACTGCTGCTGGAAGGAGAACTGGAGTATCCCCTGGTAGCATGCAAGCAAAAGTCCTTGTTTTCTTCCTTCCCAGCCCCCTTATTTGAAGTCCAAGGGTTGGTGAACATATCTTAGTGCCCGGGAAGGTGCAGTATTATTGGGAACCTAAGTCCGGGTTTCTATCTCTAGTGGTGACCGATGGTGCGCTTATTCCAATAGCGAGAAAAATCGGTTTAAAAAAATAAGACTTGAGGGGTGGGAATGGGTTTTAAAACACAAGGGTAGACAATGATTGTGAATGTGAGTCAACACGGCTCATCTGTCGGTACTTCATATATCCACAACACCCCAGTCTTGCCTTCTTCAACTGTTGCACCTTCTGTGTGATTTGTGTGACCTCCCTCAAGCCGTCCCGTGTCATGTCAGTGAGGTGGCTTGTGGTCTAAGGCTCCTGCAATTTGCTCCTCTTTATTTCAGTGACCTCTCTTTCCTTGCCCCCGCAGATACCCCAGATAAGCTATGCTTCCACTGCCCCTGACCTGAGCGACAACAGTCGGTACGACTTCTTTTCCCGCGTTGTTCCCTCCGACACCTACCAGGCCCAAGCAATGGTGGACATAGTCAAGGAGCTCAAGTGGAATTACGTCTCCACATTAGCCTCCGAGGGAAGCTACGGCGAGAGTGGGGTGGAGGCCTTCATTCAGAAGTCCAGAGAGGATGGTGAGTGAACTTCCTGCCGATATACAGGCCATGGGGTTGAAATGGGGTCTGCGAGCAAAATACAGCTGGATCTCTTGGGGTGGACTGCATTATGGGTCATGGTGTCGAGAACTGCAGGGAAGTGGGGGGTAGAATGTATCTGGATACAGCTGGGGTTGAGTTAGTCCTTAAGCTTGGATGGCAACGTCTGCAGATTGGAAGCTGAAGGACGTGAGTTCTAGGCCCACCTCTAATCTCTCTCCATCACTGATCTGTCCATACAGCTGAATACATCAGGCAGGTGAGGAATGGCCTCTCTCTGGCTAGCTAGCAAAGACAGAGGTGATAATTGAAGGGGAAGGGCTGGTTTTTATGAAGCTTCTTGTGCGATCATCCTAGGGGCACTTGTCCTCAACTGCAAGTGTAAACTTTGTGAGGTAGCTGTGGCTCGGTCTGCTGTGATAACAGCTGCCCATTGGAGGTGCTGCATTAACCCGCACCCAGGCCCGTGTCGTGTTGCCGGCACGGCAGAATTGGGAAGTGCTTGTTGGCATCTGGGAACAGCGACCACTGCGGCCTGTCGGCAGATTGTTGCAGCTTCCTGAGGCCCATCTGTAGCATTGGGGGTTAGGCTGCTTTTTGAATTGGGGGGGCAGCTTGTGAGGGACTTGTATGGTAGCATAACATAAAGCTCTGTCCACGTGGTTAGGCTCATACAATTCAACCTCAGTCATGATCCACCCTAGGGGGCCTTAGGGTCCAACGCACGACCCAGGTGCAATCGAGAGATGCTAGTGTCTGGCACGGAGCATGTGAAGAGTCAGGCCGAAGGGAACAATCAGCGTGAAACGCGACTAGAACACCGAGTTGAGATGAGGCCTGTGCTGGAGAGAGGAAATGTATGTGGAATGGGACGGATCCTCCTGTCTTTGCTTGCTCAGGGTTGGGCCCACTTGGAGTTTCGCCTGAACAAGGGTCTCTGGATTTATCCCCCTTTCCACCTCTTCCTCTTTCCCTGTGCTAAATCCCCGAATAGCCTAATGCGTGCTAATGCCTCTGTATATTGCTTTCGGCCCATCAACCGTATTATAATTGCTTATTCCTGCAGACCACATGGTGACCAAGTGCTCTACATTGGTACCACCCTGCAGCTAGAATCCCACCATAAATCTCGCCTAAGCACTTTTAATTGCACCACTAAGGGTCACAGCAACGGTATGCGGGGGAACGGCAGTTTGTGAGGCATCCCTGATGGCTGGGACTTGATGTCTAGGCTCTGCCTGGGCGGTCCCTGTGAGACTAAGGGAACTCTAGCGGTCCGGAGAGGAAGAAGCAATGCAGGGTGGGAATGAAGTGATAGACAAGCCCTCTCCCTTACTCCTCTTCTCCCCCTCCTAAGGTGCAGTCTCTGGCACAGGTGAGAGTTGCATTGGGGGCAGACTTAACCTGTCTGCAGCTGCTTAGCCACTGTGAGCTATTGGAATGACTAAGACGAGCCGCCCCCTCCCGCTCCTGCCCTGACACCCCTCCGGCTCCAGGGTGGTTCCTAAGGGGCATGTGCCAGTGGGGATATTCCCTATGGGGAGTGTTGCCTGGCTGCCTTGTGGCCCCCTTGCACCTTCACAGCTGACAAACGGACCCAGAGTGTGGGGCTGCATCTCCCCCCACCAGTGGAGCATTGCATCTCTCCTGTTAACTCTGACCTCCCCTTCCAATGGGGTCTCTCCCCAGGCAGCCCCCGGTACCTGGGCGCCCTTCTGTGTCGCTAGCACGGACAAAATAGCCAGCCCATTACAGCGGTGCCCGCCTGCTAAATGAAGTTTGATGTTTCCAACTTCTTTAACTGCGGTGCAAGAAGAGAAGGAAGGCAGGAGAGGGAGAGAAGAAAGAGAGGCGCTGATCTCCAAATTGAAATCTGAATGGAACGGCTGTGGGCTGCTGCTGACGTCCCCCTCTGCAGCCTAATCCTTCTGCAAGATTAAAGATGTCTTTGGCCACATATTGTATTGATTCATTCCCTGAAGCATAAATCATCCCTTTGTAGGCTGGCAACGAGTGGCTACAGCTGGGAGATTTTAAAAAAATGATTCTGGACCAATGATGAACCAGGCACGACATAAATTTCAAAGCCTTGATTAAGACTCTTTGTGTGAGCTGCACTGCCTATTGCTCCTGGAGGCCAGTGAGATGGGGGGCGAGGATGCTGAGGAGAAATGTTAGGGGCTCAGGGAGAAATTGTCTGCAAGGGCAATGCAGTCCTTTGTCGTTTATCCCCATCTGGTACTGTGTGATCCAGGCCAGGACTCAGAGGAGACCTGGCGTTGGAGTCTGGAGTAGCAGAGGCTGCCTCAGTCTGGGAGTTGGCGAGCCAGAGAGAACCACAGGGACTGTCAGTGTCCAGCAGCCTCATTGGACCACGCCTTCACATTCACTACAGCTGAGCCCTCGCTCCCTGCGTGTCCACGGGGCTGCAGACGTGTGACAGTGTCCTGAGATATACAGCCACGACAATGCAGGGATGCAAGGTCATCGCCCCAGCTGTTGCAGTGAGGAATTTCCCCCCCCTTCCCTCTTACACTGAAACAAGCTTCCTGTGGCCCAGGCTGACCAGGATGCTAGGCCCCCATCTTGAGCTCGCCGTGACAACACAAGCACATTCCCCTCTCCCCCTCCTTGTGGCATTGACAGAATGATGCCACCTCTGTTCTGGTATTACCGGCTCCCCCTTTCAAGAGAGGAGCCCCCATGGCTGAAATTGAAACAAAACAAGGGTAGAGAGCATGTGCCAGTGGTTAATTACTCTCACAGTTAAGTGTATGTCTTGTTTCCAGTCTGATTGCTGGTGCTGAGTTGCCAACAGAGATGCCCCAGCTGTTCTCAAGTTGGTGATGGCATGCACACAACACAACACATTTTATCTCAAGACACAGGACCAAATTATTTGCTGACTTTTCCCCCGTTAGTTGGGTTGTACAAGATGTAAATCAAGACACAGAGTCAGTGACTCCTGTTATGATTAAGGTTTGTACTTGGGTAGCACCTAGGAGCCTCAGTCATGGAGCAGAACCCCATTGTGCCGGGTGTGGTACAATCACAGAATGAAAGACAGTCCCTGCCCCAAAGAGCTTATGTCGCTCCCAGGGGGTAGCACGGTCCATCCTTTGGGCACCAGCAAGAGATCTAGATTCTGTTCTCCATCACTGGCGACTTTAGAATCAAGACTGGATGTTTTTCTAAAAGATCTGCTGTTGGAATTCTTTTTGGGGCAGCTCTATGGCCTTCGCTGTTCAGGAGATCACACTGGACGGTCCCTTCTGGTCTAGGAATCTGAGTTAGTCCACAGCAGTTTCTGGACCGTAGTGTCTGCTGCCTGCCATTCTTTCTGTGTAAGTGGCTAGGAAACTCATTCGCTGTGTGTAAGGAGACTTCGAATAAGTTGGGGCTTTGCTGTGGCCCAGCCAGTGAGCCTATTCCAACTCTCCCAGCCTTTCCAGATCAGTCAGCGAGCGGGGCACTTTCCAGAAGAGAAGACGTCAGACAAACACTACCAGGCTTTAACGGAAAATAAAGTTTGGCACTGTTGCTTGGTTCTCCCAGTTGAGTGGAATTATCCCTGCGGGTAGGTGCTTTAACTTGTCTCTAGACTTTGGACAGCCTGAAAGTCTGTGCTCAGCAAAACTCTTTGCAAGGATTTGACAGGAATCGGAAAGCATTCGGCTGACGGGTGCCACTGGATGCTTAGAAAGGATTATCGCCAGTGAGAGTAGGGGGGAGAGCGCTGGCTGCATTCTGGGAGCTTGCAGCTGCTGTGGCTCCAGCCTCCCTCAAGCGGGGCTGCTGTGGAGAATAACACAGGAGTCCTGGATGTGGAGGGGGAGCTTTGAGTCACACCAGTGCTAGCCTCCCCCACCAGGAGCCTCTGAAAGGAGTGGGACAGGAGCCCTCCCACTCCTTCAGGGGTGGGGTGGAAATGAGGTCTTAGAGCCTCCTTTTGGGAGAGGCTATAGGGAAATTTGCAGGAGCAGTCAGAGGGGCTGGGGAAGGGGAGAACAGACAGCTACTCCAGTCCCAGCCTCTGTCAGTAGGAGGCGCTGTTAAGAGCTGATATGGCACCTTATCCACTAACTAACTATTGACATACATGCAAATACCGAGCCCTCCTGTAAGTTGCAAGTTCACTGGCTGGAAGCCATCTCACAGCTACTCCACACCCAGCCCCTCCCAACAGAAGGCCCCATAGGAAACGGTGGGAGGAGCTGCCCAGGCGTGGGGAGTTCCAGCCTCTCCCAACAGGAGGCACAGCAATGCTGCCTGAGGGGTGCTCGCTAGGTGCTAACCTCTCTTAGCAGGAGTATGCTACAGAAAATGATGTAGAACTGGCTGTGGGGAGAGCTCGGCCTATCCCTATTCTACGTTTCTTTGGCTATCTGCTGCATAATAATCCATGGAGAGATGAGAACTAAAGAGTGTTTTCAGAGGCAGTTAGAGTCCTGCCGTGCACCGATGGCTGCCTATTGCTAATTTAACTGTATCTGAATGGCACATTACATTCTGGCAAGATCTGTGGGACACCAGTCCATCTAATGCAAGTCAAACTGTGTTACGACCTTATAAATGGATAAGGGGAATAAAAACTTCTAGGTGACAAGCTTCTAATCAAAGCCCTATAAATAGGAACTGCATTAATCCAGTGGCTCTGAGAACCAGCTGCGCTTTTAATATGCAGAAGCGTCCATCTAGGGATTCAACTGGGAATCGCTGCTCTTTAGGATTTTAACTTGAAAAGCAGAATGTTTTGGCAGGTCTGCAGTCGTACATGAGTGCGTGTGTGCTTCAGAGCAGGCAGGTGTGGCTGTTCCTGGATGCACAAGTACTTGTGATCGTGTGGATGTATGGGGGAACGTACTTGGTGTGTATACACCTGCACCTGTACATATGTGAGCGGGTCTATGTGTGTTACTCAGGGCAAAGGTGTCCACATCTAGCACTGTGTGTACATGTTGATTGTCGGCGTTTCTGCATATACCCGGGGGTGTATGAACCTGTGGGTGTGTAATAGAGTGTGTGTATGTCTGGGTGCATCTCTGTAGACCTTGAACGTGTGTATGAATGTTCAGGGATATGTGGCACATAGCAGTGAGAACATGTGACTAGATGTACTGGTGACTCCATAGGTGTATGAGTGACAGGGTTTGTGTGTGTATCTCTGCTTGTCTGCATGTAGGCTGTGTGTGCATGAGAAAGGGGGAGGGAGGCAGGGAGTGCAGTGTTAGCATAGAAAAAGGGTTTTTATTGCTCTCCGTTAAAGGCTTAGCTGCTAACTCGACTGGGGTTTGTCAGTACTAAGCAGCAGCCCCATCTGAACCGTTATAACACAAATCACCTGACAACGAGAGGAATAAAGGGGAAAGTAACCGTTTTTTGTTGTTGTTTTGCATTCTCTCTCGCACAGATTTGCCATCCAAGAGACCGAGCTCTTTTCTGCCCGGCTTGTACAGGAGGGGGGGACCCTGTTCCCCCGGTGCTGTGTGAGTACTTTCCCTGGAGCTAGACAGTCTGTCACGCCGGTGGTGGGGGCAGTGGTAGAGGAGGTGTTAAGAATTTTGGATTTGCAGTACTGCATCAGAGCGCTGATCCCTCAAGTCCAGCGTGCGGCCTCTACTAGTGGCCGCTGACTGATGCTTCCGTTCCTGATGCATGTGTCTGTTGGAAAGGCTTTATTTTAAAGGCAAATGGCACCCGGATTCTATCCCAGCAGGGTGGCTTTGCTGTCCTGTGGCTCAGGCATGTTGCCCCAGTGCGGTAGCCCTTTCTTAGAGATCTGCCTCCAAAACAGAGTCTGAGGGTATGTCTACACTGAAATTAGACACGTCCGGCTGGCCTGTGTCAGCTTGGGCTCATGGGGCTATGGATAAGGGGCTGTTTAACTGCAGTGTAGACTTACCCTGAGCCAGTGGCATTTGTTGTTGACAGACTTTAAGGCCAGAAAGGAGGAACCATTAGATCATCCAGTCTGATCTCCTGCATACTGCAGAGCAGAGAATTTCATCTAGTTACTCCTGTACTGAGTCAGGATGGATGTTTGACTAATGCATATCTCCCGGACAAGGCTCCAGTCTTGATCTGAAGACTTCAAGAGATGGCAGATCCACCACCGCCCTTGGTAATTTGTTCCACTGATTAATCGCCATCAGTGTTAAAAATCAGTGCTTTATTTCTAATTTGAATTTGTCTGGCATTAACGTCTAGCCATCGGTTCTTGTGCCTTTCGCTGCTATGTTAAAGAGCCTTCCAGTACTTGTTGTTTTCTCCCCATGAACATACTTATACACGGTAACCAAGTCGTCGATGAGTCTCCTTTTTGACAAACTGAACCGATTGAGCTTGTTCAGTCTCACTGTAAAGCATATTTTTGTTTCTAGCCCTCCAGTTGTTTTTGTGGCTTTTCTCTGCACACTCTCTCCAGTGTGTCAATAACCTGTTCAAAATGGGCACACCAGAACTGTACACAGCACTCCAGTATTGGCCTCACTAGTGCCGTATCCAGAGCTAAAATCGCTTCCTTGCTACTGCTTGACATGCCTCTGTTCACATGTCCAAGGATCGCATTAGCCCTTTTTGCCACAGCATTCCCTGGGAGCTCATGTTGAGTTGCTTGCCCACTTTGACCCCTGCTTTCCAGGATACACCCCCGCCCCTATGCTGGAAGTGTGGCCGGCATTCCTTGTTCCTCGATGTATGACCTTGCGTTCGGCTGTGTTAAAATGTAGTTTCTTTTCTACCTGCCAACCCGAGTTGTGAGAGCTACAGTTTCCTCTTGGTGGTTCCCTCCCTTCTCTGGGGCTGGGTTCTGACAGGGTTCTCAAGGTCTATAAAAATGTTCTTACGGGATGAATTTCAATGGGAGTTGCAGGGGCTCAGCACCTTGGAAAGGTGGGTCAGAGGAGTTTCTTGACTCAGTGCAGATGCTGGCGGGGTCAGTTGGAATACTCGGGGGACTTCACAAGATGGTGCTGGGTAATTGCTCTTTTGCCCTTAAGGAGACTCTAATGCAAGAATCTGCAGAGTTCCAGAAGCTGAGCCTTGTTCTGCCCGTTAGGGTCGAGAGAGGACTGGCGTGTCACTGGGGCAAGCTGCAGCTCTACTCAGGGTGGACTGAAGCTAAATGTAGTTCCAACAGATTCACTTGCAAGGACCCTGCGTTGTTCTCAGTGGGAGCTGGGGCTGCTGGAGCGGGGTAGGGAGAGGGAAATGCTTCTGGAAGTTCCTCCTCGAGAGTTATGGCATCAAACCATGAGGCCTGGATTTGGTCCTCCCTAAGGACTTGATATGAAGTCAGTGGAAAGACTCCTGTAGATTTCAACAGCTTTTGGATCAGGCCCTTAATGTGGCATTTTCTAGCTGAGGAACTAAATTGCCTATGGACTCCCCAAGAAGGGGGAACTCAAGGTTACAGCTCTGCTTCACCTTGGAGGTTGTGTGTTCAGCCCCTCACCTGCCTTCTCCATCCATCAGCTTCATCCTCTGCCAAAGAGACGTCTATAAACCTTTTCAGCACCACCTGTCCTTGCTGCATCATGCTGGCACCGCCAGGCGTGCTGTCTGCTCCAACGCAAATTCCGTACAGCAAGGGGACAGCTCTGAGGAAAGGCCTGCCGGGTTTCTGAGGCTAGGGTAGGGGCTGAGGGAACCCAGGTCTGCATCCAGGTCATAACTGCCTCCTGAAAGGTTTCTTTTACCTTCTTCTGAAGCAGTTATTACTGGCCGCCATTAGAGACAGGATACGGGACACGCCAAGGGCTAGACGCATGGTGGGTCCGATCCAATATGGCAAGTTGTCCTTTTTCATTGCTGTCCCAATGGAAGGGCTCTGGAATGAGAGGGATATTTAAGGGACCAAATTATTTGCCTCCCCTTGGTTCTTTGCTTTGTTCCAGAGATCAAGCAGGTCACGTGACCCCACAGTGACTTGGCTCCCACTAAGCAACAAGTTCGGCCTGATGTGAGTGCCCTTGTGATAAGCTGAAATAGCGTAGTGATTAGACCTGGTGAGCCAGCTGCATGAGGGGTGAAGTTCACGCCTGTGCAGAGGGACGGTGTCACTGAGCCCTGGGATGTAAGTGATGCCTAGGCGTCATGTCTGCGTCAGGGGGAGTTTCGCCGTAGTTGCATAAGCAGATGCCACTTCACTGAAGTCAGCGATGTTCCACCCTCGCACTCAACAGGGAATCCAGCCAGATGTTGAGGGTTGGTGTGGGGTAGACTCGACAGGGGCTGTTTTCGGAGATGATGTGATGGGAGCCACAGAAGCAAGAGTCTCTTTCCTGAGCAGCCCAGCGGCAAAGCTGTTTCTATTAGTCTCACTTCCCCACTGGGGGAGTGAGAGGCGGAGAGGGAAAGTGACTGGCTGAAAGTCACAATATGAGCCAATGGCACAGTCGGGATAAGAACCCAGGAATCCTGACTCCCCTCGCAGCTTCCCAATACAATGATTATAATGACTTAGAGTCATCCTCCAAATCCAGCGTGGCTGTGGTTTAAGACAAGTGAATCTGTGATAATTGCAGGTAACTGGACAGTTACCTATCTGACTTAGCAATACAGTGTAAATTAATGTACCCGGAGTCTAGACACACATGCATTAACTGAAAACCAAGTGCCACAATTCGTTTATACAGCTAACCTTCTGGTTATGTGAATTAGTGTTAATTTGGTTATCAGAGAGCCTACCTGCATGCCTCCAGCTTTCACCCTGACCACACCACACGATCCATCGTCTACAGCCAAGCTCTGCGATACAACCGCATTTGCTCCAACCCCTCAGACAGAGACAAACACCTACAAGATCTCTGTCAAGCTTTCTTACAACTACAATACCCACCTGCAGAAGTAAAGAAACAGATTGATAGAGCCAGAAGAGTTCCCAGAAGTTACCTACTACAGGACAGGCCTAACAAAGAAAATAACAGAACGCCACTAGCGGTCACCTTCAGCCCCCAACTAAAACCCCTCCAACGCATTATTAAGGATCTACAACCTATCCTAAAGGATGACCCAACACTCTCACAAGTCTTGGGAGACAGGCCAGTCCTTGCCTACAGACAGCCCCGCAACCTGAAGCAAATACTCACCAACAACCACATACCACACAACAGAACCACTAACCCAGGAACTTATCCTTGCAACAAAGCCCGTTGCCAATTGTGCCCACATATCTATTCAGGGGACACCATCACAGGGCCTAATAACATCAGCCACACTATCAGAGGCTCGTTCACCTGCACATCCACCAATGTGATATATGCCATCATGTGCCAGCAATGCCCCTCTGCCATGTACATTGGTCAAACTGGACAGTCTCTACGTAAAAGAATAAATGGACACAAATCAGATGTCAAGAATTATAACATTCATAAACCAGTCGGAGAACACTTCAATCTCTCTGGTCACGCAATCACAGACATGAAGGTCGCTATCTTAAAACAAAAAAACTTCAAATCCAGACTCCAGCGAGAAACTGCTGAATTGGAATTCATTTGCAAATTGGATACTATTAATTTAGGCTTAAATAGAGACTGGGAGTGGCTAAGTCATTATGCAAGGTAGCCTGTTTCCTCTTGTTTTTTCCTACCCCCCCCCCCCAGATGTTCTGGTTTATCTTGGATTTAAACTTGGAGAGTGGTCAGTTTAGATGAGCTATTACCAGCAGGAGAGTGAGTTTGTGTGTGTATGGGGGTGGGGGGGATGTGAGAGAACCTGGATTTATGCAGGAAATAGCCCGACTTGATTATGTAAAGAGTTGTCACTTTGGATGGGCTAGCACCAGCAGGAGAGTGAATTTGTGTGGGGGGGTGGAGGGTGAGAAAACCTGGATTTGTGCTGGAAATGGCCCAACTTGATGATCACTTTAGATAAGCTATTACCAGCAGGACAGTGGGGTGGGAGGAGGTATTGTTTCATATTCTCTGTGTGTATATATAAAGTCTGCTGCAGTTTCCACGGTATGCATCCGATGAAGTGAGCTGTAGCTCACGAAAGCTCATGCTCAAATAAATTGGTTAGTCTCTAAGGTGCCACAAGTCCTCCTTTCCTAGTTACACTGTAATTACAGTATAACTGCAGTGTAATTAGTCACTGTATGATCGGAAGGAACCCTGCTGTAACTACTGGAACACACTTATTTGCAGAGCAATAAAACGCCGCCCTATGTCACGGGCCAGGTTGGGTCTCTCACCGTGGTGAGCAGTTACTCAGTGAGCAATGCTGCTGGAGTGTTTACAATCTGACCTACAGCTACTGGGGGAGTAATATGCCTGTATACAAGATACATATGCATCAAGGGGCGTCAGTGCTTGGGTCATCAAGGAATGTGTGATCAGCCCCAAGATGCAGGTCTGTTTTGTCTTCGCTGAGCACACGTTGTCAGAGGGACCCAGGAGCTCTGCCTAGAAGTGTCCCTTGAAAATCTGCCCGTGTTTCGGGGCGTAAATGGGAGCTGAGCTCTTCTGAAAAAACCTGGCCCCCAGACCGTCGAGATAGGAGTGGGATTTTCAAAAGGATTCCGTGTTGGTCCAGCTCGGGATGCCAATGATTCAGAAACTCACTTTGACTTCAATGTGGGCAGAGTCCGGCAGATTTTCAAGAGCCCAACAACGTGCACCCAACATGCTGAGCGTCTACAAAGAAAATAGCTTGGGCCTGATTCTTCTTTCCCTTCCACGGGTGTAGATATGGAGTGGCCCCACTGAAGCCAGTGGGGTTACAGTGGTGTCAAGCCTGATTAAGTGAATGAAGAATATATAAAAATATACATATGGGCCAGGTTTTTCTTTACTCTAAGGCCCCTTTGCACCACTCTGGTAGTATATAGAGGCATGTAATTTATTCCTGTTTCAAAGGTCCTTTACACAGCCAGAGTGGCGTGAATGAGACACGGGCAGTTTGTCAAGCCACAAAGTTTACCTGAAATCAGCTTGCATCACTATATTATGCCTCAGTCAACAGGCAGCCTGCTTTCCTTGGAATAATCAAAGCGAGGCAATGCTGCCTTTTCCTGGCATCTTTCTCAGCAAAATATTTAAAATTAAAGTCCCAAATTTCTTGGTGTGCCTTTATACTCCCTCTGCATATGTGCACGCCTGCCATCTCCTCCATAACACAGCTGTGCTTCAATTCTTTATGCCTGTCCTGAGTCTTTGGAGTACATTTGTATTTTCATAATGTGTTGATGTTCATTGTTGTAGTTACCAGGAAGCATTCAAGCTGTTTTCTTTCTGGTGCATTATCAGCTTGACCTTCCGTTACAGTATTTACCAAAGTCTCCTATTAATGCTGTTGCATGTACATTCCTGCCTCAGGGTGTAAACCTACTAAAGAGCTGAGCAGAAGCTTCCCCTGGGGGCAGACTGTCCCATCACTGAAGGGTTTTTTGCACCCACCTCTGATGCAGATGCTACTGGCCGCTGTCCGAGACAGGGCATTGGACCAGATGGGCCAGGGGTGCAAGACCAGGATAAGATAAACTTTGACCCAGGATTGGCAATTAAAAAGTCAATATTTACCAATAGTTACCAGCCAGTAGTACAGTTTATTTCCTATATTGAGAAAGCAGCATTCGTATATGTGTAGATAGATAAGAATTGAAAGAGCACCATCTGTTGCCTTGTAAGTATAGGGTAATTTGTGTTGTTCGTAAGTCTGTGGGTTCAGTAAAGTTGTTGTGCATTTCAGACTGTCTTGTGTGCAGCTTTTAACAGCCACCACTTTATCCTAGTGCATCCCGAGTGCTTTACAAAGGCAGCTAGTATTTCTAATTTTACAGGCTGGTACTAAGGCATGAGGGTGTGTGAAGGTATCCACCCAAGGCTGCATAGGAAATTAGTGGCGGAGCCAGGAGCAGAGCCCAGGAAATTAATGGCAGAGCCATGGACAGTGGGTGAAGCTTCCCCTGTGGGAGGCGAGTTCCTCATTCCGCCTCTTCTGCCCATGGCCCTGACTACACTCCACCTCTTCTCTGCCTCATGCCCTGCCCCTCTTGTGCCCCCCCCCCCGACTCTCCATGTCCCTCCTCTCCCACGAGGCCCCCACCACCTGCAGGGATGTGGTGGGTGGGGTGTGTCTCTTGCGGGGAGGTGGGGTGGAGGAGAGGAGGGATGTAGGGAGCTCTGGAGGGGGGAGATGGAGTGGAGGACAGGAGGGACTCGCCAGGCAGCGGTGTGGGCCTCGGGGAAGGGGCAGAGCAGGGACGGGAAGAGGCGGAATGCAGGCAGGGCCACCACGGCCCAGGCATCCAGCCTCCTCCCCTGGCCTATTATAGGCAGTGTGTAAGGACAGAGCCAGAAGTTGGGACGCCTTCCCAGCCCCCTCTTCTAGTCATATCCGAGTCTGTCTCTGATCCCAGAATAGTTGACCCTGCTTCAAACGCTCTGGGAAGGGAAAGGACAAAGCCCGCTTGCAGTGCCATAGGATATGCAAACATGCACGCTCTCTGGCCTCTTCTTGCTCCATCACCAAACACATTGAGATGAAATATTAGCTTTATATTTATGTAATTTAACCGGTGTGCAACACATGTTATGCAATGCTTCATAATGTGCAGCTCTCTATTTCGTGAAGAGAGTAATATTTCGAGCCAAATGCAAGACTCCTTAGTCATCTGTCTGAATCAATTTCATATTGTCATTTTTCTCCCTCCATCCTGTTTTATCCTTCACTGGGTTTTCTATATTTTTCCTCAAGAGGCCGATATATATTTATGATGCATTTGTTCATTACTATGTGATATTCGTGTCTGTCTATTTCCAGTTGAGCTGGGTTCATTACTTGCGCTCGGTGTCTCGGCATGTCATGTAAAAGAAGTGACTCAGCTAGCGAGAATGTAAAGAAGGTTTGGATAATATTAAATGGAGGTTTCGGTGGCTCTAATGTCTTCAGGTATAAACGAGATAGGAGTGGGGTTGCAGGTCAGACTTGTGCATGCAGATGCCGTGATTGTGCATGCAAATTGGGAGATTGCTAATCAGTCACTTCCACAAACAACCAGTGTGACAATGCATGCAAAGGTGTTGCAGGATCATTTGTTCACTTTTCAACATGTGGTTGCCCACCGGATGTAAAGATCGAGCACTTAAATTGTCATTACTGGAAAAGGTGACTATATAAAAATGACTCCTCCTTATTATTGGTATTATGGTAGCTCAACCAAGATCAGGGCACCATTGTGCTAGACACTGTACATACACATAGTAAGAGACCACGCCTGCCCCAAACAGCTTACAGCCTAGATAGACAAAGGGTGGGAGGGGAAACAAAGACATGAAGAAGAAGGGAAGTGACTTGAACAAAGATGCTCAGCTGATCAGGAGCTGGGATGAGAACCCTGGTCTCAGGAGCGCTAGTCTAGTGCCCTACCCACTAGACCATGTTGCCTTGCCTTGACTTTTATCACAGCAACAATCAGCCCAAGCTGAATGGGAGGTTTCTCTGTTTTTCCATATGAAGACTCTTCAATCTGCAATTCCTAGTTCTGTAACTTGCGCCTAGATGTTCCAACGAGAGGTTCATTGGAAATGCATCTGTAGATAATCAACAATGGCATCTAAGACAAAAAGAGCACAGTGATTTTCAGATCGCAGGCTGAATCTGTGGCACTGGCAGTTAGTTTATGAGTCTGAAGATTATATTGCTAAGCAAATTAGGTATGGGAATCACTGAAAGGGAATGGATTTAGAACCATCGAATGTCACTCTTTTTTTCAGTGTCTCTTTTCAGAGTGTAATTACCAAAGTGAGCAAATACTGGAAACATATTTCCCATGCATACTCATTTGGATTTTCAAATGAACTCACTTTCCCCATATTCACAGCCCTGTGGTATTTGTTCCCTAAAAGTGCCTTGTGCAATCTGGCTCTTAACAGCATGAATGCTTGGTGGAAAGTGAATGTGTGGGAATGATCATTTAACTGATGGGGAAAACAAGGCACACAGCAGTGAGTGACTTTGCTCAAGGTCAAGTAACCAGTTCATGTGGCTCACAACCCAGTGTCTTATCCACACTGCTGCCTCTGTTTTTATTAACACCAACCTATTTTCCTTGCATACGGAATTTGTTGCAGCATTGTTCAGGGAATGCACTTAAGGAGTTAATCACTTAATGCTCAGGTACCATGGTGATGGGTGGCATTACAAAACCAGAAGGTGGGTAGCAGAAAAACAAAACACCCCCCAACTTTCCTTTGTGTTTTAATTACACTCCGTTGGATTTCAGACCAGCTCGCAGTAGTTCATTGCCTTGATGGGAACTCAGGAATTCATTCTCAAGTTGGCTTCAAGTTGTGTGTTTCTGTTTTGCAGTGCACAGCTGTGAAATCTCCACCTATCTAATCACAGGCGTACGGCGGTTTGCTTCGGCAGATAAGTCTTGTTGAGATTAAAATAAAACAAAACCTCCGTGCACTTGACCTTGGTAAACTGCCTCCTGTAACCCTGGCACAAGGCTAATACAACTAACTGCAATTAGAGATCAGGCAGATAGGATGAATGGAGAAGAGAAGCAAACACCTGCCCCCTGGTAGCTCCCTAAAGGCATGCACGTGGTGCTCTCCTTTTCTCGGCACAACTTTTTCTGGCCCACCAGCAAAGAAGGTAGGAATTGGAGTGCACAACCTACAGCCCGATGGCAAAAGAAGGGTGGTGTTCGCAGTATTGCATGGTTTGTGGGGAGCAGCTGGCTCCCTTTCCTCTCAAAGATTGCCGTTCTTGTGCAGCCAGCGCTCAATTACTGAGTCTCGCTGGAAGACTGTTTACTGCAGGAGCTGCTGCTGTCCAGCTGAATTCAGCACCCTGGACAGAGCTGTAATTACACAGTTACCAGGGCCTGACCCACACCCTGCTGGAAAGGCTCCTGCTGGTTTCCTCGGGCTTTGGATCAAATTCTCAGGTGAGCGAGGGGGCTCAAGGATTGGGCCCATAAATCTGTCCCTTGGAGGCTAGGCAACTTATGCGCTGTGCAGCGGGGGCCATCTCAGCCACTTCTGGGACTTGAACCGAGTTGGGAGCTGACCAGGTCAATTAGAGAATTTAATATCCCACCATAGGGATGTCCCAATTTCAGGGCCTGGAAGAACACCATCTGGGGTTTGTACTGTGCCCCCTCGCTCATTGGCAGCGTGGCCTGGGGTTTGCTGCTCCCTCCGTCTCTCCCACTCCCAACACTGCCGCGGCAGACCGCCCTGGGTGAAATGGGTGAAAAGCTTAGCGAGATATACGAGGCCTGGGGAGCATCTTAACCTCCCCGGGGTTTGTCCCATGGCCTCTGTCGTGCTGCCACCTTGCCCATAAATTAGCGCCAGCTCTTGCCAGAATGCAGTGCCTGCTTGTTCCTGTTAATGGCTCTGTGCAAAAAGGAGATTTCCCCTTGACTTGTATAACAGGCTGGTAGGAAATTACCTTAATATGCCCACGTGGGAGCTTCTGGAGAGAGGGAGGGTGCTGCATATTGATCACCCTCAGCCTGTTAATACGGTAGAGTCAGTGGGCAAAAATCCTTATTCACTTTGGTCCTGATCCAAAGCCCATTGATGTCCAGGGAAAGACTCCCATGGACTTCAGTGGACTTGGAATCAGTCCCTTTGCAACCAAGGAGCTTTGAGCAGCTGCGCCTCCCATCACTGTCTTTACTCCCATTGACTTCAGTGAGACCTTGCCCGAGTATGAGCCTCGGGATTTGGCTCTAATATTAACACAGAGACCGAACTGCTTTATCCAGTGGATCTGCACTGGTGGGGGATGACCCAGTATGACTTACATGTTTCCAGTGGGCTAGCCCAGCATGGACTGGGCCTTGGATAGACCCTTCGTGGGGGTGGGTGCTACTCCAGTGGTTCCAAAGTCCTAGTGAGGAAGTCAGGGTGGGGTCTCTGCAGGATGTTACGTGGCCTTCCAGAAATCACATTCATTCAGGGAGAATATTCCCTACACTTCTAGTGCTGTTTGTCTGAGGACCCTCATGCTTGGCAGTATGTCTGAATGGTGCCCCTGCCAACAATCTGCTCCATGCAGCCCTGACGGGAGGGAGCATTGTCCAGTGTGACTAGAGGGGGCAATCAGACATCAGGACTCCTGGGTTCCATTAACCATTTCCTTGCTGTGTTGGGAGCTACTGATGCGGCGCACTCCTGTAAGTCTGGCCCTTGTTCAGGCTCCTACACGGGAGCTGAGCTCTACTGAAAATCTGGGCCCAGTTGTGGGGGCTGAGCACTTGAAAACCTGGTCCCATGTATTTCTCAGGCTCAGCGTCCCTGTCTGTAAAACAAGGTAATCCTTTTTTCATTCAAGGAGTTGGGGTTTATGAAGCTCAATGAATGACGGTGATAGCGTGCTTGGAGATGTGTAGATGGAAGATACTGGTAAAGGGCTTGAATCCATTGATCTTTCACAGCAGAGAAATCCCTCCTTAATTACCCCACTGTTGTGTTCAGAGGCAGCTGTCCTCCTCTCTAGATGCTGGAGGGGCTGTGAGCCTTCAGCTCACCATTTCAGAGAGAAACTGTCCTCTTCCCTTGCCCCCTGGTCTCATCTATCCCTCTTGCAATGGGTACGCTGCACACGTAGGCATATCTGAGCTAGCTTTGACCTAACCAGGGCTTTTCCTGGCTCTTTGCTCTGAGCTTCAGAGACCCTGTTTGCAGAGTAAACTTCAGTCAGGGCAGAAGTTCCTCTGTCAGCACCTGTTTCACCCCCAACCCCTCGCCCCATTCCTGGAGCTGGCAAGCAGGGCAGTGCCTCTTGCTCAGGCTCCGTGACCACAAAGGTGCTGTCCAACAGAGAGGATGGCAGAACATGCCAAGCTGTCAGCCCCTTCCTTTCTGTCTGAGAAAGAGGCGTGCTGCTTCTCTTTGTGGTCTCTGAAAAGCCAGGCCAGAGCATGTTGGCAGGTAAAGGTTATGCTGAGGGGCAATGGAGCCAATGTGCTCACTCGGAGAAGGGCACTCAGCAAAGGTCGCTCGGCTGAAAGAGGAAGATTATGTTTGCCAAGCGTGGCTGGTGGAATGGAGCCTCTGCTGAGCATCCTTTGCACAAGACGCTTTATCTTACAAGTGCCAGCTGGGTGATTTATGGCCCAGTGGGTGGGGGAGCTGACTCTGCCTCAATGCAGCTCATTTGGCCCTGGTTTTTGGAGGTGCTTAGGAAAGTCACACGTTCAAGGACACCAGGTGCGGTGCTGTCCATCAGCATGAGCCGAGTAGGGCAGGGACATGGCTGGCTTGCAAGCTGGCCCCATCTCAGTCAGTAGGACTAGAGAGTGAGGCAGCCTGGCACCCATCTTCCTTTCCATCAGTAGGACCAGAGCAAGAAGCAATAGGGAGCAAATGAGCAAAGTCACCAGAACAGGCAGGTCAGGTGGCTAAACAGGGTGGGGGTAGGAGTGGGGAGGGGGGAATTAGCTTTCTGGCTCCACAGCTTCTAAGAGACCAAGGAGAGAGAGCAGGAAGAGACTCAGGGGAGTCCAGGAGGGGCTGAGGGGTGAGAGCGACCCCCAGAGGGTGGGGGCTGAAGAGTGTTGGAGCTTGAGGAGGGAGGGAGACAGACAGACACCCTCAGGCAGGAGGGGCTGTGCCCAGCTTGAGGCTGGGGTGGAAGATGGTTTTTGTATTTTGTTTTGGACTTAGCAACCCCAGAAGGGATGGACTTGAACAACTTTAGTCATAGGGCCGAGCCCCAGGAGCAACCAAACCAGGCTGGAAGGTTGGGAGATCCAACCAGAGGGAGGGAAACCGAGGCACCAGCTAGTCTGAAGCCACGTCAGCTTGGTGGGGTCACACCAGCTCTCCACATCACTAGTCAATTTAGCAAATCTTGGCGATGTGTAGATATAGTATAATGGTATCGGGTCATTACCCTAGGAAGGTGTATACGTGCAGGTACAGTATACAGACTTCTTTGCTATTCTGATTGTTGTTGTTACTGTATTTAAAGTGTGGTAGGACCCCTGGTGTGTGGCTTTTTAGGACCCTGGTATATCTCATTTAATAGATATTACAGCAGCTCCTACCTCTCTCCAGCACTTTTCTGTGCCTGACTAATTAATTCATTTCTATTATAAATGACCTTGCTCTACTCTCCGGAGTTGTTTGGTCTCTTGCCGAGATTCCGGGGGGGAGCGAGAAAGGGAGTGGGAGTACGTAAGTGGCCTTGAGATGGGGACCTGTGTGAAATACATTGCTTTACTCAGGCTAACAGAGTCAAGGTTTCACTGTGTCACCTGGTTATAGCAATTGGGGGACATGTACTTGCCTGGTTAGACCAGAGCTGGTGACTAATATTACAAAATATTTTTATTACAGGAGCAAAAATGGTCCCCGATCAAGGTTGGCGCCCCACTGTGCTTGGTGCTGTACAGACACCTGGTGAGAGGCAAGACTGCCCCTAAGAGCTTAAAAACACAGTGAAGAGAGGAAAAAGGGAAGGTTTTTAATCCCCATTTTACAGAAGGGAAACTGAGGCACAGAGCGAGACCAAGATCACACGATAAGAATTAAAGTGATAAGAATTAAACTCCATCTCTGAGCCCCAAACTGGTGTCATAGCTACCAGGCCACCCTTCCTCTTGGGTGGATATCTGGAGGCCGGCTGTAGGGTTGGAGTGGTACTCTTTCCTTCATACTTAATTTCCCCCCATTTGGCTGCTTGTGAAAATAGCTCTGCCAGGCAAGGGAGGCTGTTGCTGTGTGAGCTTACCCTGCACTGCTCAGCCAGTGCGCCTAAATCGGGACCTGCAACCCTGCCCCCCTATTAATGCAATTCTGGGCCCCTGCACACAGTCCTGCCAGTGCACGTCAATCATGGACTGAAATTCCTTCTGCATCCTGCCCAGCCCTGGGCCTCACTTGACAGACTGCTGCTTGTCCTGTGGTCTGTCAAGAGAGGGGAATCTCCACTGAGTGGATTAGGTGGACACTTGTCACTCACTAAAGCCATTTCCAAGTTCCATCCTAAGCCAAACTTGCTCAAAGATCTCCTAGGTTAGTTCGCAAACATCCCTTGTCTTGCTAAGTTCTTCCTAATGCCTCTCTCTCCTGCAGGACACTTGCTTTGTACTAGCATGTAATCAGCTTTTAAAAGACTGTTTTAAATGCCATTCAGACAGAAATAGGCCCTAAGATGTAGGGCAGCCCGTCCAGTAAAATGAAGCGTACGGAACAGTTATAAAACCAGGGCAGTGTTAGTAAAATGCTGACTTTGCCACCTGTCACAGAGATGCATGAGAATCACTGGGGTTGGATACTTGTAGTCAGATTGGGGAAGGGAACGGTCAGGACAGTACCACTGGCTTTCTGTGGGTTGTTGGGCAATTCACTTATCCCTCTGTGCCTCAGTTTCCCCATCTTTAGCACAGGGTGGAGCTGACCTGAGGATGGCAATTCTGTTCTGCAGCAACTCCCGAGGGTTTGAAAGCTCTTTCCATTCCATATGGGAATGAAACTGAGCCTTTTGGATGCTTTTGGGAAGACGGAATTGCGTCAAAGTGTCTGTTTAGTAAGAGGTGGCCTGTCCCCAGCTGGCGGGTAGAGGGGTAATTCGGCATCCGCCAAGGATGTGGGAGACCTAGCTTCAAGGCCATATTTGGCCTGATTCCAAGCAGAATTTTCCTTCCTAGATCACTCTGATTCAGTCAGAGCAGGGACTTGAACCTGGGCTTTCCACATCCCAGGGCAGGGTCCCAACTATTCACCTAACAGGGTGTGTGAAAGAGGAGACTCTCTCCCCTCCCCCAGACCCAAAAAAAACATTTGGATAAAGTCTGCATTGAAACCAAAATGCTCTGGTTTCAGCGAAATTTCACTGTGTCAGAAACATTCCACCCAACTCTAGCCCAGGGGTAACAGACCTTCCCTTCGAGGAGTTGTGAGGTTTAATATATTAATGTGTGTGAAGTGCTTTGAGATCCACCGATGGACGGGGCTAGGTGGTGGGGGTGGCACAGTGGTTTCAGTACAACTCCGTGCTCCTTCATCATCCTCGTTCCCCAGTTGTAGGAGGTCTCTGATAAGGGAAGTTATCAGTCTCACTGGCAGAGATCTGCAAATCACCGCCAGTGTGTTGGTCCGGCGCTTTAAATGGCATAGATCTTTCCTATTAACTCAGCTGCTTAGTATCATGCCTTAAAATAATTCTTCCTTGTGTTAGAGGTAGAAAATGATGAGGGTCAAGGAGGTACCACTATAGCTGGCTGAAGCTGGTGCATTGGCCTTAGTTCGGAGGAATCCAGGGGAGTGTTTGGCTTCAAATCCAGATGCATTAAACTATGGTAGTATGTAGGGGCCCACCAAGAATAGGGCACCTTTCGGTAGCTGGTGTACAATCAGAGAGTAATAGTTCGGGCTCTGAAGAACTAGCAATCCAAATCTAAGCTGTCCTGTGGAGTGTTCAGACACATTAGAGCCGGGAAATAGATCCCCTTTGGGTTTTGGTTCTGACTCAGATACAAAAAAAAAAGGATTGAAGAAGGATCTGCGGACTTTGAATCTGAATGTTTTACCATTTCAGATGGGGATTGAATTGAATTTTTTTGACCTATCTTTAGATCTAAAATATACAACTTGCATAAATTCCCTCCCCCCCCCAAATAAATGCACCATGCGAGAGTGATGGTCCCACTAGCTTGTGCGTCCCAAAACAGACATGGGAAGAAAGAAATAGAACCTTAGCACAGGATGGCTTTTGGGTGTCTAGGTGACATGGGTTGGCAGGTCTCAGCCTGGTTACTAATAGACTGGTGCCCCCCCATCACAGAAACCCCCACCCAGCTGGCACTAATTGGCTCTGTGTCGCTAATACCAGAGCACAGAAAATGAATAAGCTTGAGGTGCACTGGAAGAGCAGCAGGTGGGAAGATGTGACTGCTACCACCTGTGACCCGTTTTGTCGGTCTCTGACCCTTCTCAGCGGCTTTTGGAAATTCAGATGGATCACTTCCATTTTACATTATTATGTTACGGTAGTACATAGAAGCTCCAAGCAAGAGTAGGACCCACTGAGCCAGGCGTCACACAAAAGGCCCCGCGAGACACTGCTCCTGCCACAGAGAGCTTACAACTGAAACTATCAAGGCAGACAAAGGCAGGGAGGAAGAAAGCAGCATTATCCCAGTTTTACAGGCACAGAAGGTTCTTGTTGTTCTGGTACTACCTAGGGAACAACTGAGAATGGCCTGAACCTGTGATTTTTTTGAACTTGTGGGGTTGGCAAGACTGGAGTGGAGCAGGGTGAGGGAGACATATCAGAGGAGGGTCAGTGGAGCTGGTGAAATTGCTTTGAAGGGACTAAGACAGAAGCAGGGATTGAATTCGGGACTCCTGGGTAGTGCTTAGCCACAAGACCATCCTTCCTCTCAAATCACAAACTATGGTATTATCTGTGTGAAATCTGAATTTCCCATGTGAGTCCCATCTTGCCGGGCTGGCGCGTTAAACTCAGGTTAGCCTTTGAGCCGCATGCCACCTTCCATCCCCAGGCTTTCCGCTGAAGGGTTTCACGTTTCAGTCACCTCCTTTTTATTATTTGCAAATTCATTAATCACTGATTGAGCCGAGCGATGCAGGCAGTTGAAAAGCAGGCGAAATTGCCCAGATTCATAACCTCTGATGAGATTTCAAAACACTAAAAGAGCAGCAGTTGAATGAGTTGCAGAGAGAGGGAGGCATAAGATGCCAGCGACGGGAAGGAGGGCCGGAGGGAGAGGCATGCGGGTGCACTACAGCCATGCTGAGCTACCTAATATTTCGCCTTATTGCCCCAGCTCGGTCACACTCTCGCCCTACGGAACCTGTGTTGTTGCATTTTCCCATGCAAAAAGGCACTGATGGAAGTCACTCTGGGTACGTCTACACTGTGTCGTAAACCTGGGTCTGGGGGACCCGGGCTTGTGGACTTATTGTTTCCAAGCATCCGCACTGCATTGTATACCTGGGTTTACAATTGCTGGATCTGGGTCTCACAGCCGTGCTAACGTGTCCATCTGGCGCTAGGCAGACCTTCTGACTCACCTTCCTCCATCCTGCAAAAGGAGGGGGATGGGCCCTGAGTCTCAGCAGGAGTTGGGCTCAGACCCACCCCCCAGCAGGGTCCCAGGACCTGCGTCCTGACTGCTGGCTGACCCACGTCCAACTGATTTATGTGTGGACGGAAGCGGGGCTTGGGCTCAAACCTGAGTTAGAGCCGGGGTTTAGTGTACAATGTAGACATACCCTCTGGAGCTAGATTGGGAGAGAGACATTTAAGGCCTGATTGTGTCCCCCTTAAGGTGTGTCCACATTAGGAAGAAAGGTGGTATCTTACCATGTGTTAGCTGGCCGGTGGTAATAGTGAAGACAAGGCAGTGTGTAGTTTCTTCACATGTCAGCAGGTCAAAGTAAAGCCTGGGGGGTGGGAGGAATAGGGTTTACCGGGGCCTGCTAATGCATGTTAACACTACAACTCCCTTGTCCTCACTGAGCTGTTACTGCCTGTTTGCCAACACATGGTGAGAGCACATTTCCTTTCCTTGGGATGCTGACTACCCCACTCATCCCATGGGACTCACTGGGCTGACTGATAAGTTAGTGCTACTCCCTCCCGGAGGTATGGGGTGTGTAGCTATACAGCTTTAAAGACCACCTTTTTGCAGAACATGAGCAATGAGCATGAGGTTGGGTTGCTGGTAGCCCTGGTGGCATAGAGCTGGAGATCTGCCAAGCAGCCAGACGCACCCTCAAAAGTCCAGGCTTGCAGGTGTTTGCAGATCCTGTTTCCTGGATCGTCAATGCAGACCTGCTAAATGGGCAGCCTCTTGGAAAACCCCTGCAAGCGACCCCCACACATGCAGTGCTGACCCCTGGAAAGGGTCTTGTCGGGGGGCCCAAGGAGCCGGGATTTCAGGTCGCCTCCGTTTGTTTCAATTTGGAGAATGAGTGGGATGCACAAGCTCTGGTGTGTCACAAGATGTGGAACCATTTGTAGACAAGCATATGTGGACACTGCCTGTCTTGTGCCTGCAGCTCTGATCCTATGATGCTTTTGGTTTTCTATGTCCTGTGCATTTCTAAGGATGATCCCTGGGTGCAGAGTCCAGCAGCCATTGTGTTCTCAGAGTGGGCTGCAGTATGTTCGGGTGTGTCTTCACTGCATTAGCTCCAGCTATAACTTGAGTTTTGCCCCTAACCCCGTCCACACACACAAGTCTCTAGCTTGAATTAAGTGGTTGTTTAGGCTTAAGCTAGCTAAGCTAATTGCTCATGGACCTCGAATGCTGCCGAGCCAGTAATGCAGTAGGGATACAGCAGCTCAAGTTACCACAACTCATCAGCTGCTAATCCGATCATAGAATCCTAGAATATCAGGGTTAGAAGGGACCTCAGGACCAGTCCCCAATTGGACCAATCCGATTACCCTCTGCAAATGCAATCACTAACCAGATCACTCCAGCTTGTTTCTCAGGATGGTTACTCTCTCCCCTCTCGGGGCCTGTCTATACTGTAAAGGCTCAGCTGCAGCTCTTGAGTGTGGATGCTCACTACAGCGGCAGGAGCACCAGGAGCACCTCCTTGAGAGGCAGTAGCTGGGTCGACGTGGCCGCTGACGGAAAGCGGAGGGATGCCGATGTCCGTGTTCGGGGACGAGCAGGCCTCGCTCGAGCTAGGCTAGCACGAGTGGAATAACTCGCCTGTGGGAAGCCGAGCGAAAGCGCTGTCTCCCCAGCGAACGCTGTGGGCTAGCCTGTGGCCTGTCTGTGCTACGGGGCTAAGTCGACTTGAGCTGCCTTGCGTCCACCTGACTGTGGAAGTGTTTTCACTTAAATTTGGCTCCTGCCGAAGTAAATGCCTCTCTACCGCACCCTACATCTCCCTCCCCCTCCCCCCCGAGCGGCATAGATTTACGGTGGACGTAATTAGGTTGATGCAGTATCAATGGAGACACTGGGTTGCTTACGTTGACCGTTGCTGGCTTTCGGGAGCTGCCCCACGCTGCCCCACGCGGACAATGCAGTCGATATAAGTATTCCTGGTGAGGACACGCCCCACCCACGCGAGGAGCCAAGTGAGCACAAGCTATTTGGTAACTGCGGTGGCTGTGTGCTGACGTAAGTAGGTTGGTGTGATTTTTGTAGCCTAGATGTGGCCTGTCTGCGCTTGGTGGAAGACCTTGCGGCCTGCCCATCGCTCCGCCAGCTCCGATTCTGCCATCTTGGGTGCTCGTCACACTGGCGTTGCGGGGAAGTGAGCTGGCCGGCAGGGCGGCTTTGCAGCAGCGGGCGTTGGGAGACGTGGGCAGATCCCCACGTGCTGCTGCAGCGCCAATCCAGGTATCGCTCTCTCGGGGAGAGGAGAAAGGAGGGATTAGAGCGGCGCTTAACGAAGGGCTTGGGCAGCCGGCTGATTGTCCGTTTGGTTTGTCTCCCGCTCTGTGCTGAGCGGGACAGAGCAAGCACATTTGCCAGGCAGCGGCAGAAGCTGCCACCTCTGGGTTCTCCCTTAGTGTCCATCGCTGGCCTGATCTGTTGCAGAACTCTTCCCAGCCACCTGCGGCTGTGTCCAGCTCTCCTCCAGCAGGAGAAAACAGGGCCCTGTCCTGAAGTCCTTACCTGGAGCTGGATTGTGTAGTTGTCACGCAGCCCTGCGGGGGGTGTTGTGGAGATCCTCTGCCCCTTGGCAGAGAGCATCCAGGAGACGCTGCACCCAGGGGCAATGCACATGGGCTGGGCCACCCATTCGGCAGTGACCAGGTGCTACTCTGCAGGTTGGCGTGGTGAAGCGGGGTAGGGCGACAGCCTCCTCTGCTCCTCCCCCCCAATTCCCTCATCCTTTGGGGAGATTTGTTCCCTGGATGGTGCAGTCCTTGCTCATGGGGACAGCTATCATGATCAGCTCTTTCATGAGCCATGGAAGGAGTGGGAGGCTGTGTGGGCACTGGGGCTATTCACAGTCTGGCCCTTGTCTTCACTCCTGCAAAACTCAATAACGAGGAAAGATGAAGGGCTCAATTCTGTGAGCCCTGTTTGTGTCTGATTCACCGGGATGAGTAACCCCACTGCGTTCGGTGGGACTGCATCCTTCTGTAAGGCTGGCAGTGAGAGTCAGCACTCAGCCCCCCCGCTAACTCTGTAGGAATAACATGAGAAAACTTAAGTGGTTAGCAAAGAGCATTGCTGATTTGTCTACAGGAGGAACGTGGGTAGGGAAGGAGAGTAGCTCCCAGCAGACTGATTTGAGGGATAGTGATTAGCTTAGTTGGTTTCTAGCCCACAGGTTTCCCCTGCAGCCTGGACATGCTCTGGATATCCGGGATGGTGTAGGTGGGGAGCGAGAGTTAGGAGACAAGCCCTTGTGATGCTGTTTCTGGTCTGGCAGCAAGGAAGTCGTGTGAACTTCAAGCTTGGTTCGCCAGACATCTCCAGCTGAGCAGTACAGGTCCCCCGAGGTCTGGCTTGTTCAGCAAGGACACCTGAGCTTCTGGTGTCTTTTCTGAGCATCCCAGCCTCCCTCAGGGTTTCCTGTCACCCTGTTTCAACTTCCCATGGCTGCTGTGAGAGCCAATCCTGCCTGGGCGAGGTTAGGGAGGAGGAGACTCCAATACAGGCTTTGTCTAGGCCAGGATTTCTGCCATAGGCCCTGCTGCACTGGTGCAATGCCCTAGCCTTGTCATGGTTTACGTTGGTGCCCTGTGACCTGCAGCTGGAATCCCAGCGTGAATAACACTGTAGTAGCCTCCCTTCCCGGGCCCTAAGCTTTTGTGCAGCTGCAATTCCAGAACTGCCCCCGTCCTGCAGTTCTTGCTCTCAGGCAAACTCCTGCTGACTCCAGCGGGAGCCTGGCTGGCATAAGGGCAGCAGGATTTGTCGCCGGTGACGTCTTCTCTAATGAGCTGGTTCCTGGAGGCTTTGAAGTGACATGAGTGATGAATCCCGGGGAAGGGAAGCGCGAGCCTCGACTTGCCAATTAAAAGACTCCGGGCTTCAAAATCTAATTTAAATGGACCCATTTTGGAAGCGAGGATAAGAGGTGCTGGGAGTGGAGTGGGAGGGAGCCCGAGACAGGCACGGAGCACAGGTGCTGGGGAAAGGAGATTAAATCCACAGTGTTAGTTCCCGGTTGATTTGCACTACCTGATTAATGTGATGTGATGGTGCCATGGGAGAAGCCGGATGTTCCCATTGGCAGCTCTGGCCTGTGGGCCCACTGCTGGGCCCTAGCACTCAGAGTGACGCAACAGACCACTGGCCAGGACTGTAAATAACACACCTAGCTACACCGTCCCGTCTGTATCACTTCCTGGCTGAATTTCCTCCCATGCATATTTGGGGAACTGTCTCTGGAAAATCCCCCCGTTCCCATTTGTCCTCAATCCCAGTGCTACCTTCCCTGGCCAAGGAGGGCTGGGAACAGCCACCTTGACTGCCTCCCCTAGCTGCGTCAGCAGGGGCACCAGAGAGCAATAGGCGTGCACCCCCTTTCTCCCAGGGGTTAGATGAGTTTCTCCCAGGGCGTTTGCAGGAATAAATGTCCCGGCCACCGGTTTAGCCAGCACCCTGGGGTTGAGCTGAGGATCTCCAGAGAGATGAGCATGGGCCTGCATAGCTGGCGCTAAAGAGCCAGCTGCTGCAGTTGGGGGCTGTAACTCATTTGGACCCACTGTGGACCAGGCATGGAGGGAGATGTGTAACGCACAGACCCATGGGTTTACATAGTCAGGGTTTACAGGCGGTGGGGTTGAATTTGGTTCCGCAGCTGACCACCCTGAGGATTGCTGAGGGGTATCCGTTCTGTTGGTCTGGGTTGCTTTGTTTCCTAACTCCTAACTGTGTATATATAAAGTCTGCTGCAGTTTCCACAGTATGCATCCGATGAAGTGAGCTGTAGCTCACGAAAGCTCATGCTCAAATAAATTGGTTAGTCTCTAAGGTGCCACAAGTACTCCTTTTCTTTTTGCGAATACAGACTAACACGGCTGTTACTCTGAAACCTTTCCTAACTCCATCTCCCAGGTTCAGCTGTCTGCAGTCAGACCCACGCATGTACCTCCTGCAGCGCGGAGATGATGCCAGCGTTCCTGGCACTGGCTGTCCTGCCCTGATTTGAAAGAAATCTGCTTTTGATCCCAGGGGGCGTTTTCCCAGAGCCGGGAGTGATTAACCCCGTTACCTTGCTCCACGCTCCAAGAGCAAATGAAACCTTCCACCTGCCTGACTTTCCTTCTAGCCTGAAAAACGGTGAATCAAGAAAGAACAAAAGCAAAGTCCACACGAGGCTGCACATGCTGTTCTGAGACCGTCTGCATGGTGGTCAGTGTACAGTGCGCTCCTGCCTCCGCAGACGGCAGAGGACGTGGTCTCTTTAAAGGTTCAGCACACAGAAAAACAAGAGCATAACCATCCCAGACTAATGGCCTGGGCAAAAAAATCCAGGCTGGTTCCTGGTTTCATGCCTAAGATGTGCAGGTCTGCTGTGTGCTGTTACATTCCAACCCAGACGTGCCAGCAGTGCAGGGTTAGGCGGGCTCACCTGCCAAGCCACTCCAGTGCCCCCTCCCTACCTCCAAAAATTGCTTGCGTACACACACGCACATGTGCACGCACCCCTCCACCCCCAAATTGCCTATCCGTAGCCGCTCTGAGGCTCGGGAAGCCTCTCGCAAAGCTCTGCCACAGCCTGGCTACGCTCAGCCAGTCGGAAAAGCTAAATTGCCCCCTGCTAGGCACAGCTATGGGGGACAGAAACAAATGGCTGGTGCCCTGGGTCCTTTTCCTGCAGTGGAAGCTTAGTGCAGGCTTTAAGGTGTGCTCCCTTGCCAATCCCCTGGTACCAATCCAATTGAACTTCTGCACTCTCCCTCCCATGCCCCCCTGGCATGGTGGCTTCCCCAGGCTGTTTGATTGCACAGCCTTCTGCGGGGCTCCTTGCAGCAGGGAGCCTGGACAAACCCGTCCCTGATTGATGGTGTCTGTTGGAAACAGCAAAAGCTTATTATCTACCTGCAATCAAGAGGGCACTTCAGTGGTGAACTTCTCCAAGCAGCGGTGGCTCCCACAGAGCCCATAATGCTGCAGATTAAACCCTGACCTGTGTTTGACAACACACATTAACCCTACTTTAATGAGCAGAATCCCTGGAGCCCTGGCTCTGAGTCTTTAGTGGCACAGCAGAGATCTTAATGGCTGGGGGAGAAGAGTACAGGAGCCGTCTTCCCAAGCACAGACAAGCCTCAGAGATTTCTACACCTCTGCACACTGAGCTGGGAGACTCTCGGTGCCAGGGAGGTGTGTCACTTTGGCACCCTCGTGCAAGGCTTGACGGCCCCAGCCTCCAGGTGCAGGGAAGTGTCACACACTGGCACGCTCGTGCGAGGGTTGACAGCCCCAGCCACTATGCACGGTAGAATTCACTTGCCAGCACACTCGTGCCTGGGTTCTTCCCCTGGCATCTAGAAGCCGCACACCATTGAACTACTGTCAGGATCCACACCCCCTGCTTCTGCTGGATTCACGTGCGGGTGCATTAGTGCCAGGCTCCCAGAGTTCATTATCTCCAGCTCCTAAACACAAGAGGGGTCCTCGGAGCACTAGCGTTGGCATTTGGGCACCCAGGTGATTTTTTGTTTTTGTTTTTTTAGCCCTTCTGAGTGTGCCGCTTCCATTGATATCCGGACTCGCACTCCCTCCTATTGAAAATTCCATGCTCGATAGGTTCTTATGCGGTGCTCGTCACCAGGTATCTGAGCGCGATCTAGTCATGCACTAAGCAACGTGAATGTAAGGTCTATGGAAGCCAGTGGAGGACGGGTCTCAGTGTTGCGGAGGAGCAACTGCAGCAGTGTTCTGTACTACCTGGAGTTTCCTAAGCTCTGAAGGCTCCATGCCCAGGTATATTGCATTGCTGCAGCTCTTAGCTGGAGCCATCCACATCCCAGGGCACCGGGTACCTGGATTTGCAAAGAGCACAATAGCTGTGAAATTAAGGATGATTGTATTTGAGTTGGATCATTTCTGAGATCATCATTTTTATTGCAGTTTTTTAAGAAGTGTATTGCTCTACCCTGCCCAGCTATGCCATTCATTTTCTCCAGGCTCGAGGCCTGGGGCGGGCTGGGAATAGCAGTAATAGTTATTATTTGTATAACAGTAGCAGTTCTGGTCCATGACTGGGGCTCCTGTTTCCTGTACCATGTGCTGGGTAGTCACATGAGAGGACTCCATGCTTGTAAAACTAAATTCTCTTTTTTATTTAGAGAGCTATTTACAGGGTGCATTCTAGCCATGTGCACACAGACTGACTTCCTCCTACTTCTCTCAAACTCTTCCCTCCTGCAACCTGTGTTCCTCCATCCAAGTTCCATGCGGGTGGCTACTGACCAGGGCTCCATTGTGCTAGGTGCTGTACAAACGCAACAAAAAGACGCCCCCTCCACCCAAAGAGCTGACAATCTAATCTAATCCAATCTAATCTAACATGTTTTGATTGAACGGATATTTTGATCAAAAGCATCCTGGAGTAAGCAGGTGTTGCTCCTGTGGAAGCCTCTGCTAGCACCAGCGGCTTCTCTGTCTACACAGGCTGCGTCTTCTCCTCTGGCTCCAGTTCAGCGGAGATGCTCCATAAATGATGGTGTAAACTGGCCAGGAAGAGGGAGTCAATGAGTATAGGTGGCTAATAAGTGTAGCTTTCCCTATTCCCAGCGATTGCTGCTTACAGGCCAAGGGGCGGAGTGTGACCGGAGCAATGACTAACAGGGGGTGCCAGCTAAAGCAACACCTCACTTACAAACACCCCCGGGGCCTAAGCGGGACCCAGGTGTTAACAGGCACAAGTACCTTTGACTTCAGCTGGAGTGGCTGCTGCTTGTATGGGCTGAATTGGGGGTCTGTCTCGGCACCAGCTGTACCGATTTTGCACGACCGCCCGCACCACTGGTGCCAGCTGCATTGCCTTTGCCACTTGCACCTATTTTCTGCCCACCTGATGCCCGGGGGCTCGGTTTCTGCAGCTGATGCTACGTCCAAACAATTCCAGTCACCGGGAGCCACTTGCATGCAACAGCTGCAAGAATCTGTGGCTATGACGTGCTACCTGTGTCTCTGCCGAATATGGCTCCCCGTACTGAAGCTCTTTTTTGTCTAGTCCTTGGCGCAGGTGAGCTCTCAGAGGGACGGATGCCCACCTGGGCCTGTGTGGAGGTGGGGTTCTTCATGGACAGGTGTGGGGATCTGGCTTCCTTTTCACTCAAGGGCAGTTTGCTTTTAGACCAGGGGGCAAAGGAGGGAGGGAAATAACTTTATTAGCTGATGTCCACTTGTTAAGCAAGTCATTTCATGAGCTAGATAAAGGACTTGCCTGCGGCCGGCCGGCAGGGAGACATGCTTGGCCTCCTCTGGTAATTACATTTCCAACATTTCATTTTGCTTGTCAGTTTCCACTTCTCGGGATGTGAGCTCCTGAATATTTCATCCACCGCAAGCACCAGCAGCTTCTCTGTCCACGCAGTCTGCACCTTCTCCTCCGGCTCCAGGGCAATGTGGGTCCCTCTAGCCAGTCCCCTGTCTTCCTCCTAGAGGCATGCATACAAGAGAGGAGTCAGAACCTGAACCCTGCATTCAAATGCCTCCAAACTTGGGGAAACTGTGGCTCTGGAGCTGAACTTTGTGGTTGGCCTGCTATGAGCTCAGCCTTGACCCCCAATGGCGTCCTGAGCCTTTCTCTTACAGTGAGTGCTCCAAACCTGCTCAGGAAGCAAAACACTACTGTGGGGGGGCTTGGTGATAGCACACCAGTTCAGGGAGCTAGAAATCCCTGCTTCAGATCCCTTTCTGGGTTCTAGCCTCAGGCATGATCCTAGATTCAAGAACCCCCCAAACATTGGGAAAGCCTGGATCTAAACTCGGAGTCTCAGTCCTGTTTCCAGCATGATTAGCTTTGGGTGCTTCACTGAACAAAATCCCTCACCCTTTGAAGTTCTCCTCTTTTCAGTGTCCCCTCCTCTACTCCTCTCCCTGGAATTGTGGGAGTGTGGGATAAGGACACAGTCCTGGAGAGGGAAAAGTGTTCTGGGAATCGTCACCTCCTGGAGAGTGAGATGTGGCGACTTAACAACCCAGCAGGGAAGTTTAGAGGTGGGGCTAGAAAGCAGGACCCTGGAGGTGGAAGTGCTGAAGTTTGAGCTGAAAGGTCTTGTGCTGGAATCTCTCTCACCCTGAACCATGACCTTGTGTGTCCCACCTCTATGGCAGGAAGAGCAGAAGGATGCTCTATATGGAAAGCAGTTTAGCTCCTGTGTTTGTGAACTGGGGGGGGTAGAGGGGGGGAGGGGGAAGGGGCACTCAGCCCCCAGTTGCTATTACTCATATTCAACAGGTTCTACATCGCTGTAGATCGACCTTGTAACAGGTCGATTTCAGCCTGGTCGTGTGCACTTCTGTGTAGGGAAGCCTGTGTGGAATACCCTTCAAATCCCTGAGGAAGCTGGGGGAGTGTGGCTGCCAGTTCAAATCTAGCCCCCCAGGGCTAAAATATTCAAAGGTGTCTAGTGATTTTTGATGCCCAGTTGGAGATGCCTTGAAGTGTCCCGATTTCCAGAGGGGCTGGTGAAAATCAGGCCCCTTTGAGATGAGCCAAGCTGGGCCCTCTAAACCCCTTGTCGCTCCTGAAAAACCTTGGCCTCGATCCCTGTGGAATTTTTGGCCCTCTATGGAGTGGGCTCTATAAATTTGAGCTTGCTGGGCCTGGGTGTTGGCCACCACTTCAGTTAGCTCTGGTGCCAGCAGAGAAGCCCGAGTTTGGCTGGCTGTGGGGCCTGAGCTTCCCCTCTCAGCCCTAGCGGGGGATCCCTCCAGGGCAGAGTGCTCTGTGGCTGGGCACGCTCCGGGGTAACCAGAGCACCGTCAGGGCTGCCAACCTGGCACCTCTCCCCAAGAAGATGTTGACCCCCCTCTCCCAGCCCCCTGCAAATCCCCAAAGCAGCAAAGTGAGAGGAAGAGCTAGGGCGGGTCTTTGCCTTGTGAAGAAAGGAGGATTTGAATCCCACTCACCCCTTTGGTTTTCAATAAGGGGAAGAGAAAGAAAAGGATGGGTGTGAAATGGGTCCCTCCTCCTCCTCCTCCTTTATTTCTCTCTCACTCTCTAGAAGTGTTTTGACTAAATGGGTTTTGTGCTAAGTTATTAGGAACATCACTCAGCAAATTCCCCTTCCTGGTGTGGTGCCGAGAGGCCATGAATAATGCAGGCGTTAAAAACCTCGGCTGCTCTAGGTAAACGGTTTGCAAAGATGAAATATTCCGCGCTTTTGTTCTGCTTTGAGGACTCTCCCACCTGCCCAACTACCCCCCCCACCGCCGCTGACCCCACCAGCTCCATCCATCCATCCCTCCCTCAGCACCTGTCACCTTGGTATCTCCTGCCCTCACTTCTGCATGACTTCCCCCACTCTGCTATTCTCGCTGTGCGCCCCGCCTGCCCCAGTTCTACCTCCTACACAACACAGCATGTGTGGGCAACACAGCATGGGGAGTAGGTGGCCAGCCCTCTGTGGAGAAAGAAGTGGTTAGGGACTATTTAGGAAAGCTGGACGTGCAGAAGTCCATGGGGCTGGATGCGTTGCATCCGAGAGTGCTAAAGGAGTTGGCGGCTGTGATTGCAGAGCCATTGGCCATTATCTTTGAAAACTCATGGCGATCAGGGGTAGTCCCAGACGACTGGAAAAAGGCTAATGTAGTGCCCATCTTTAAAAAAGGGAAGAAGGAGGATCCTGGGAACTACAGGCCAGTCAGCCTCACCTCAGTCCCTGGAAAAATCATGGAGCAGGTCCTCAAGGAATCAATCCTGAAGCACTTACACGAGAGGAAAGTGATCAGGAATAGTCAGCATGGATTCACCAAGGGAAGGTCATGCCTGACTAATCTAATCGCCTTCTATGATGAGATTACTGGTTCTGTGGATGAAGGGAAAGCAGTGGATGTATTGTTTCTTGACTTTAGCAAAGCTTTTGACACGGTCTCCCACAGTATTCTTGTCAGCAAGTTAAAGAAGTATGGGCTGGATGAATGCACTATAAGGTGGGTAGAAAATTGGCTGGATTGTCGGGCTCAACGGGTAGTGATCAATGGCTCCATGTCTAGATGGCAGCCAGTATCAAGTGGAGTGCCCCAAGGACTAGACCTGGGGCTGGTTTTGTTCAATATCTTCATAAATGATCTGGAGGATGGTGTGGATTGCACTCTCAGCAAATTTGCGGATGATACTAAACTGGGAGGAGTGGTAGATACGCTGGAGGGGAGGGATAGGATACAGAGGGACCTAGACAAATTGGAGGATTGGGCCAAAAGAAATCTGATGAGGTTCAATAAGGATAAGTGCAGGGTCCTGCACTTAGGACGGAACAATCCAATGCACCGCTACAGACTAGGGACCGAATGGCTAGGCAGCAGTTCTGCGGAAAAGGACCTAGAGGTGACAGTGGACGAGAAGCTGGATATGAGTCAATAGCGTGCCCTTGTTGCCAAGAAGGCCAATGGCATTTTGGGATGTATAAGTAGGGGCATTGCCAGCAGATCGAGGGACGTGATCGTTCCCCTCTATTCGACATTGGTGAGACCTCATCTGGAGTACTGTGTCCAGTTTTGGGCCCCACACTCCAAGAAGGATGTGGAAAAATTGGAGAGAGTCCAGCGAATGGCAACAAAAATGATTAGGGGTCTGGAACATATGACTTATGAGGGGAGGCTGAGGGAACTGGGATTGTTTAGTCTGCAGAAGAGAAGAATGAGGGGGGATTTGATAGCTGCTTTCAACTACCTGAGAGGTGGTTCCAAAGAGGATGGTTCTAGACTATTCTCAGTGGTAGAAGATGACAAGACAAGGAATAATGGTCTCAAGTTGCAGTGGGGGAGGTTTAGGTTGGAGATTAGGAAAAACTTTTTCACTAGGAGGGTGGTGAAACACTGGAATGCGTTACCTAGGGAGGTGGTAGAATCTCCTTCCTTAGAAGTTTTTAAGGTCAGGCTTGACAAAGCCCTGGCTGGGATGATTTAATTGGGGATTGGTCCTGCTTTGAGCAGGGGGTTGGACTAGATGACCTCCTGAGGTCCCTTCCAACCCTGATATTCTATGATTCTCCATAGCCTCTGACTGTGTCTGCACAATGCACAGGCCCCCCATGGCCTGAACCCATAACCTTTCTCTCTGCTCCTTCCACGACACCCCCATCTGCCACTTCACCCCCCTGTATGCCCCCCCTCCAGTTCTGTCTGCACAGCATGCTCCCCACCCCCATGCTGCCCCACTTGTCCACTTCCCCCCTTGGCTCTGTCTGTACCACGCTCCATACCAGCGTTCCCCATCCCATCTGGGGATGGGGAACGCTGGGAGCGCTTAGCTGCAGGTACATGGGTGTCTGGCAGCAGCTTGCTGTGAATGTGGTGGTGGTTGGGGGGGGGGGGAGAGGGAGACGCAGGTTAAGACACCCAGTGCACTCTGGGACACAGGTGGAGTTGGACACGGCTGGATGCCAGCTCTCTGGACCGGCTTCCCTTCCTGGGACCTTCCCCTTTCCCAAAGCAAGAGTCCTGCTCCCTCCCGAATAGGGAGGCGGCATGATTTATCCTTTTATTTTGATTCCTTTTTCTTGCAAGTGTGGAGGCGTGGCACACTGATTCCTACGGACAGCTGGTGAGTGTGTAATTTCCATTGAGAAAATGTGACCATTCTTCACCCAGTGCAATCCTACGGGGCGGTAATGTTTGATATTGGCACTAGCTTTTTCCACTGTGGCATTTATCAAAATGACGTGAGTGACTTTCATCCTGGGGCTGCTCCCTTGACCTTTGCGCTGACAGCTCCCCTGTGGACCCCAGTGCTTGCTGGCCAATGGAAATCCAGAGTACATAGCCAAAGTATCCGATGTGTATACTGATTTCCCCTGCTGCAGGCTTTGCCCTTTCAACAGGCTTCCCCCATGCTGTTAGCTGTGTGGAATTGGAGTCACGGAATCAGCAAACCTTGGGTGAGTCACTTACTCTCTCTGCTTTACTTCCCCATCTGTACCATGAGGTAATAGCCCTGCCTTGCCTCACAGAGGTATGTGATGACTGTGAAGTGCTCAAATACACTGAGGATGGGGCCGGATGAGGACCTAGATAGGTACTCAAGTTGCTCACCTCGTCTACATACACAATTTATCCAAGGTAGCCAAGAACAGGAGCGGAACATGAGTTATTCTGAAGCTGGTGGTTGAGTACTTCTGTAAACCAATGTCAGTGAGAGAAAGAGAGAAGCTTCTGCAACCGGGAGAATGTTCCCGCAGCTGCTGGTCGAGTGGTCCTTGAGAGAGGGATAGGAAAATTGAGAGTGTCCTTTTTATTCTGTGACACTATCCTGGTGTCTTTAGAAGATCAGCTGCTTCTATTCTGGAGAGGAATGACTCGCTCTGGAACAATACGAGCCGGAAGCCTCAGCACTCCCGCACTGAGAGTTTTGGGGGCAGCTAAGGGATGGGCACACTTGAGGTTGGATAAAATTAGAGACTGGCTAGAGCTGAAGAGCTGGGGTGTGGAGTTGGACCGGTCTGAAGGTCAGGATGAAGTGGGGGTTGGTGTTCAGAACTCGGTGGCTCTTTATAAAAAGGACTGTTTTCAGAACCTGGCGTCTGATTTGCGCACACCAAAATGTGGAGCTGGAGTTGGAATGGTCCATATTTTGGGGAAGGGGGAGGCAGTTGTGAGGGGTGCTGGTGTGCAGAACTTGGGGGAGGAGGGATGGGTTCAGCACCTTATGAAACTGGCATGGTTTTCAAAATCTGGGGCCTGACTTTGCATGCTCCAAAGTGTGATGTTGGGGTGTGTGTTGGTTTGGACCATTACAAAGATAGGCTCCATTTGCCAAATTTGGGTCAGGTGGGTGAGATTTCAAACACACCCCAATATTGGGAGGGTGGGGACTTACATCTGAGGGGTTGGTTTGGGTTCATTGCTAAATGAAACGAGAATGAAACTCCAAAGCTAAACGAAACCCAGCCCTGGCTGAGGGCCCAGCAACGCATGACGACTCCCTCTGCCTGGCCGTATCCCCCAACTTAAGCTTCCCTCTTGTTTTTCATCTTTGCTGCATACCTCAGTGCTTCCTGGATCCAGACAGAACCAGACATGTAGAAATGTCCCCAGAAAGGCAGTCCCTGTGATAGAGCCAGTGGGAATGACTGGGAATCCTGTTGTCAGCCTGCTTCAGTGTGATTTCTATGCCCCAGTTTTGCAGACTCAAAAGATTTAGATGAAGCCCAGGTTCAAGACCACCTGCAAGGTCTGGGAATACAGATCCAGGTGCTGCCAATGGCCCCTGACCTTCCAGCGAACTGAGCCAAAGCCACACCTGCCTCCCCTCCAATTCCGCATATGAAAGTCATGTCTTGGGCTTCTTTCTGCTTCTGAGCCCTGCCCATCTCAGCATGACCACTACGGCCCCATCTTTCTCCCCACTCCCAAGCAGGTGCTGCATGGCAGCCCAGCCCTGGTTTGTTGAGCACATCTAGGGTGTTAAGTGCTACTTCGTGAAAATCCCTCCTCTGCAGCTAAGGTGGAGACCCGGAGATTTCTCTAATACTAATTCTCTGTTCCACCAGCGAGCTAGTCAATAGCTTCTAGCCCTTCTGGAACGTTTCCTGGCTCTGGGAAGCTAGAAGGAAATGTGTCCCTTTAACCCTTTCAGATCACAATGACAGACTCACTGGCTAGTCACTAGTTTTTGCACAGACAGCGTTGCCTTGCCTGGATGTTCTGTGGTGCTCAGGCGTAGGGTGCTGTATGTGTGGCATGTGCCAGATTGCCATGCACTGGAATCAGCAACGCTCTCTCCACACAATGCCAATGGTTAGTTAGACAGGCTGTGTGTTGTGTATTTCACTGCAGCTGGGAGGCTGAAGGGGATGTTGGGGACTCTAAGGCAGCTATTTTGTACGCTAAGTGTAAATGTGAGTGGGCAAATGTGCCGACGCGGGCTGCCACGCACTCAAGTATAGGTCCATGGCACTTGCCTCAGGGCGGGTTTACTAAGCGTCAGAAGAGAAAAAGGCTCAAAAAATAACAAAAGGCCCCCTAGGAACAGACCTTTCCTGATTTCCACAGCTACAAAGCAGGTCTGTCCTTCTCCTTTGGGTAGCCCTTCCTGGCTTCTGGGGAGAGGCCCCCATCCGTGAGCCTGGCTCTCTCCTTTCTGACCCCCAGCTTAAGAGGCAGGATGCCTTCAATGGGGCTTCTTGTAGGGCACATGACTAGGGGCAAGCTTGCGACCTGCAGCCATGGCTCCCGGTTGGAAAGGGTCGTGGCAGCCACTCTGGGATGCATGAGTCCCAAGGCCTAGTGCCCTGTACAGTGAGGCTAAAGGGAACTGCCTTCAGATGGCAAAGGTCAGTGGGGTCACTTGCAGCCAGAGGCCAGCCGACATAAGCAAAAATGTCCTACCCCTTCATCCTGCTGAATGCCATGACGGGATGCTAGTCCCTGGAATATCCGATCTCCTCCTCCAAATGCGGTTCTGGGCCCTGAGTCCATCCACAATATGCCCGGAATCTCTTCCTTTATAGCCCTCTGGGCCCAGCGCCGTTCTTGCATGCCTGGGTTCCTTTGCCCCCTGCTCCCAGGGCAGACAGCAATTGTGGGTTTGACTTGTGGATCTTTTAATGCAAACTTCTCCTCCTCCCAGTAACTGGCCAGGTTCTACGCTCCCCTCCCACCAGCCCAGGGAGTGAAAGGAGTAGAAATGGGGCCCCTCCAGTGCCACCCAATATTTCATGGCTGTCACCAGACTATAACAGCAGGGGTCGGAACTGATTAGATTGGCAGTGACCAGGGTGGGATGGGGGGTTCACCTTCCTCTGCAGTATGGGGCATGGGTCAATTGCCAGAATCGCTGGGTATATCTCATTTAATCACTTCCCTGCACCTTGCTTGCTCCTGTTCTCTGCCTGTGGCATGTAATAGTTTAGCTCCTGAGGGCTGTAACGTTTTGGTCGAATTCCAGTTGATGTGTTTTAGTGGGTGCTGTTAGTGGCCTGTGTTACACAGGAGGTCAGACGAGATGATCTGGTGGTCCTTCCTGGCTGTAAGCTCTGACTCTAGAAGGGTGTGAGCTCACGCTTTGAAAACGCAATCCCCCAATGCATATGCCAAAGGAGAATCTCTGCTGGGGGTTAGCACTGCAGGGGCCAATGGGATGCAGTTGAGCAGATCCGGTTCCTCCCAGCAGAGGGCGGTGGCGCATGTATTCTGGCTAGTTTATTGCACGGTAATGAAGCTGGGACGAAGGAGTGGGTGGTGCCTGGCCTTCTTGGAGAGGAATTTCAGTCCTTTCCCTGGTAACCGCAGCATCTCTTTAAGAGAAAGAGTCTCTTCTCTCTGGGAGGGGATCGCAGCAGACAGATGCCTGACTGTTTCCCACTCCTGGCCCCATTACAGCCTCTGTGTTAGTTTTGCTTGAGACATGGGAGCTGATCCAGCAGCAGCAGCTGTATTTAGATGGCACTGCAAGGTGCTGCAGCCTTCTTCGCTTCCTGATGCCTTGCAGCGGTTCAGCTTTAGGGCAGTTGCTGCTTTGCTCAAGTTCCCGGGAGGGGAGAGAGAATCCAAATGGGCAGATCATCCGAGTGGAAAATTGTGGCTGGTTTTATCTGATGACCTCCTGGCTCCAACAGCGGCGCTGAGATGTGGGAGCGAGCAGACCCCTTCTCTCCACCTGCTGCCCGCCCAGCTGGAGGAAGTGGGTGTTTCTCTTTAAATGGAGGGCCTGGGGGAACGGCCTGAAGCCGCTTTTGTCCTGCTCGTATTCTAGGGTGGTGCAGGGGCCTGCTCATCTCCCAGGATAAGTTAGAGCAGCCTCAGGGCTGCTTCACCTCTTGCGGCCTGTGAGCCTATATGGGCAGCGGAAATGCGCTGCAGTCTGGCTATGCCTCTTTGGTGGGGCTGGGAGCAGAACCACCTGTTAGAGCCCTTATCCCAAACCGGGGAGCCCCCAGTGCAGGGACCCTTCTCAGGGGACCATTACCACTCTTTGTGCTCTCACAACACAGCTGTGTAAAAGGGCCTTAGCATGACCATGGATCAGGCCCGTAGTTTTGGCGGCATGGGGTCCCATGCGTCTGAATGGAAGCGGGCCAGCTCCTGCCCTGCCCACCCCGACAACACTTCTTCTCTGGGGGAGCTGGTGTAAAGTAGTGTGCAGCTGGCTTTGTGCCCGCTGGGATTCTCCACATGCTAGTAGAGCTGTGCGTCGCTCACCGTGTTGAGGGGCCAAATGCTTAAGGCGCAGAACTGAACGTCGAGAGACCTGGGTTCGAATCCAACCAGTGCTGTGTATGAGTCATTTCATCTCTCCCTGCCTCCGGTTCCACACCAAACGTACATGTGGGGTTGTGAAGGTGAATTGTTACAGGCTCATGATGGAGTGTGTGTGTGTGTGTGTGTGTGCACACGTGCGCGTGCGCTTATGGCAAACGGCATCCAAACAGCAGATGTACATCACATGCTTCTGAATAACCATCTTTGCTTCAAAGTCCAGAGGGGATGGCCTTGGGCTGCAGTCTTGCTTGGGCTAGATTGTCGGGCTCAACGGGTAGTTATCAATGGCTCCATGTCTAGTTGGCAGCCGGTATCAAGTGGAGTGCCCCAAGGGTCGGTCCTGGGGCCGGTTTTGTTCAATATCTTCATAAATGATCTGGAGGATGGTGTGGATTGCACTCTCAGCAAATTTGCGGATGATACTAAACTGGGAGGAGTGGTAGATACGCTGGAGGGGAGGGATAGGATACAGAAGGACCTAGACAAATTGGAGGATTGGGCCAAAAGAAATCTGATGAGGTTCAATAAGGATAAGTGCAGGGTCCTGCACTTAGGACGGAAGAACCCAATGCACAGCTACAGACTAGGGACCGAATGGCTAGGCAGCAGTTCTGCGGAAAAGGACCTAGGGGTGACAGTGGACGAGAAGCTGGATATGAGTCAGCAGTGTGCCCTTGTTGCCAAGAAGGCCAATGGCATTTTGGGATGTATAAGTAGGGGCATAGCGAGCAGATCGAGGGACGTGATCGTTCCCCTCTATTCGACATTGGTGAGGCCTCATCTGGAGTACTGTGTCCAGTTTTGGGCCCCACACTTCAAGAAGGATGTGGATAAATTGGAGAGAGTCCAGCGAAGGGCAACAAAAATGATTAGGGGTCTGGAACACATGAGTTATGAGGAGAGGCTGAGGGAGCTGGGATTGTTTAGCCTGCAGAAGAGAAGAATGAGGGGGGATTTGATAGCTGCTTTCAACTACCTGAAAGGGGGTTCCAAAGAGGATGGCTCTAGACTGTTCTCAATGGTATCAGATGACAGAACGAGGAGTAATGGTCTCAAGCTGCAGTGGGGGAGGTTTAGATTGGATATTAGGAAAAACTTTTTCACTAAGAGGGTGGTGAAACACTGGAATGCGTTACCTAGGGAGGTGGTAGAATCTCCTTCCTTAGAGGTTTTTAAGGTCAGGCTTGACAAAGCCCTGGCTGGGATGATTTAACTGGGAATTGGTCCTGCTTCGAGCAGGGGGTTGGACTAGATGACCTTCTGGGGTCCCTTCCAACCCTTATATTCTATGATTCTATGATTCTATGATTCATACCCAGAGATAACGAGCTGAAGAGAGCTAGTAACCACTAATCAGCACCTTCCCACATTAGGGAGCTCCCTGGGGATTGTTGTGATGTGAGGACTCACAGCCCTCCTTACGGAAGAAGTCTTTTGTTAAAGAAAACCGCTGTAATTGCAGAGCCAGAAACAGGCTTGCACATAGCTCGAGTGCCAGCTTTGTCTTGTGTTTACCAGGGGCCTCGCACTGCCTGGATCTCTCTGCCGCACACAGGGACATCTGGTGGCCGAATGATATAATGGCAAGTAAACATAGTACAGGGATGGTGTCTACAAGCAAGTTTTCTGGGCAGCTCTGGAAATGAGTGGGGAAAACAGGAGAGAACATGCTGATGGCTGTGGCTCTGAGACACAGCTACATTGGTTCCATCTACACAGGCAATAGTTTGGAGGGCTGACTCTGCCAGCCTCTTCGCTGGACACTGGCTGCTCTCCTTGCTTTCTTGTTCTGAGTGAGCTCTGCTGCCGGCAGTGGACGTGGTGCAGACTTTAATAATCTAGACAGAGACGCTTTGCAAACAGTCTCTGAAAACAACCCACCTTGCCTGTCGCCCTCCTATATTCCACCTCCCTCCACTGTCATTTTTACAATCTGTGGCCAAATGACACACGTGGTCACATTTCCTGGTCTAAGGTACCGCTTCTGCCTGCTGGCTGCTGTGCAGTGGAGAGGCACACCAGTTTGCCCACTGACCCCTGGGAGTTGGGCAGCTTGGAGGGGTGTGTATCTCACTGCAATTCTTCATGCAGATTTAGGACTGGGTTTACTAGAGCAGGTGGGCTGCAAAGCTTCATGGAGGCGATCGTGGGGAGAAAGGAGAGAGATGAGCTCCCTTCTCTGTTCTCACTTGCCCTTTGCCATTGTACAGCAAGCACTGGTACAGCCAATCTGAGTGCTGCCAGTCTTTGGGGCAGAGAGAGTCCTGGGCATCTCTCTCTCTCATAGCCGTGTTGCAGCTGCCGGCAGGTATATCCCAGAGCACTTCCCTAGTTCTGCCTGATCCAGTGCCCAGGGTAAGCTAGAGCAGCCTCATGGGCCGCTCTAACTTATGGCTGCCTCTGGGCTGGACCAGAGCATGGACTGATACTCCTTCTGTCCCTGCTCTGCCCCCCTTGGCCAAGTCCTGGTATGGTCCTACCCTGGGGGCTGTGGGGAGAAGTAGGGTAGGGCCAGATATGTGACCCCACCCCATTCCTGCACTGGGGCAATTCCCCAGGCATTCTTTCTGGCCCGTTCGAGCCACAGGAGCTGTGTAAAGGAGCTATTGCAGGGACCAGAGTCTGTCTCCATGTAATTATAGGTATGGATGAGGGCAGATTCTGGCCCTTGCTGTAGCCTTTTTACACTGCTCCCATGGAAAGGGGAGCCTGGGAAAAGGGATCCATTCTTGCCCTTATTTATAGGGGGTATGCTGGTTGAAGGGATGGGTGGGCACAATGCTCTCTACTGTTCTAATCAGTGCCAGGTGTATAGAGTGAATGGCGATGCTGCAGGCGGAGAATCAAGTCTCTTCCAAATGGGACGGCCCACCCCATTTACCATAGAATCATAGAATATCAGGGTTGAAAGGGACCTCAGGAGGTCATCTAGTCCAACCCCCTGCTCAAAGCAGGACCAATCTCCAATTAAATCATCCCAGCCAGGGCTTTGTCAAGCCTGACCTTAAAAACTTCTAAGGAAGGAGATTCTACCACCTCCCTAGGTAATGCATTCCAGTGTTTCACCACCCTCCTAGTGAAGAAGTTTTTCCTAATATTCAACCTATCATTTCTAGTTCGTTCCTTCACTATTGAGTGGCACCTCCCCAGGATCAGGGTTTGCATAAGCATCCCAAAGACCGGGATGTGATCTTTAGCCCCTTGGGTGTTTCCCAGCTGTACAGCATTGCAAATTCCCATCCAGTTTGCTGAGTGCTCTCATCCATAGGTCACCGGGGGCATTACAACTGTCTGAGCCCGTTCTTCTGATTTGAAATAGCTACAATACAAAACTCTCTAGCAATACAGGAGAATCAGACAAGATGATCTAATAGTCCCTTCTGGCCATAAAAATCTGTGAATCCATGGATTATTTTTCTATTTGTTCGCATTTCTCCAAGACTGAGAAGCTTGCATTTTATTTCCAGTTGCATCCTGCCAATACAGCTAACTCCCTAGGTCCCTTTGCTCATCTGTCCTCACTGGGCCTTGCAACACCTCTCAGTTTAATCTCATCTGCAAACTTGATTAGCCCACTGTTTGCCTCTTTTTTCCAGGTCATTAATAAAGAAGTTAAATAAAACCAGCCGTAACACCTGTCTCTTGCATTTGCCCCACGGGACATCTCTCTCTGCTCGCCACAGTGCCGCCTAGCATTAAAGTGTTTACATTCCTGCTGCTAATTTCTAGCCTGTGCGGTGGTACTTATACCCCAGTCAATTTCGAATTAAATTTCCAAGTAAAATTATGTGAAGATCTATAATTAAACTTTATTAAAAATCTGGAAACATTATGTCTTTTACCCATTAAGGTGTAGCTCCTGCAGCCACTTAGCATGTGCGTATCTTGCCTCGTGTGGATAGCGCCATATGGAGGCGATAAGGTAGGGACAGCTGAGCTTAGAGGAGACATGATAAAGGCATACTAAATAACCAGTGGTAGAAATATTAAATCAGGCGCTTATATTCATCCTTTTTCACGATGAAACAAGGGGACATGTACAGCATTGCCAGGTCTTGCATTTGTATTTGCAAGCTTTGCAGTATCTGGTGTTTTTGTTAAAGCTCCAGCTCCTGGAGTCACGCAATTATGAGAGAATCTCAGCTGTCATGTTTATTTAAAAAAAAAAAAAAGTTTCTCGCTCTTGTAGTTGTAGAGAAAAACTTTAAAATGTTGTCTCAAAACGACAGAAGAAAAAACAGAAGCCCACATTTATTATTTGAAGAGTTCACGATTTTTAAACCAGTCTCACGATTTTGGGGGGCCTGACTCATGACTTTGGCATGCTTAGGGTTGGCGATGCTGCCTTCAGTGAAACTGAAAGAAAGCTCATTTTAAGGGGAGCAAGGGTAATCTTTCTCACAATGCAAAGTTGGCCCATGGAACTCCTTGCCACAAGGCATCATATGCGCCAAGAATGTAACAATTTTTTTTTTTAAAGGATGGGACATTTATATGCATAACAAGGACATCCTGAGTCACCATAGAAAATAAATGAAGGGTTCCAGAAGGGCTGTAAACCCTACTGTTTCAGGGCACAAACAAACCTCTAATTAATAGGGGACAGGAAGAATTTTTTCCCCCTGGGGGCAGGTTATACCATAGCTGTCTGTGCAGGGTTTCTTACAGCTTCCTGCGAAGCAACTGGTATTGGCCACTGTTGGGGACTGGATACCAGATTATATAGACAGCTGGTCTGACCCAACTCGGCAATCTCTATGTATTCAATGGGGCTTCTCTATTGAGTAAAGTTACTCAAATGCTTAAATGCTTGGAGGATCAGGCCCTAATTCTGTTGTTCAGACTGTGTTTTGAAAGCTTATCGACGCTCTGATATGAGCTGCTTTTTACAAGCCCCTCCTGTGTACTTTTCATTGGATACCGTCTCCTCTTTTTCCTGATCAGTTACTTTCTCTCTGAACATTTTACTGCTCCCTTTCGCTAAGAGTAGGCATTAGATTAACTAGATAGTAACCGACAGGCTCAGGCTTTCCCCTGTTTATTAAAGATTGGTACTTCTCTAGCTTTCCCACCCTCTCCTCTGCTGCCTCCCTCTGAGATGCAGACAATGGCACATTAGTTAATTTTCCTAGGGCCTTGCAAGGCGCTTCACCCAGAGCGGCTACTGTGTATATATTCAGTTTCCCCCTGTATTTCTTCACCTGCTTCCTATCAACTGCCCCATTGACAAGGATTTCCTTACCCCCTAATTGTCCATGTCCCGTTTTGTTGTGTTAGGCTGATTTAATGTAGCTCCTCAGCAGCTCAACCGTTTCAGAATCACCACTGATTTAGTCTCCCTTCTTCTTTACTAATGGGTCTACAGCCGCTGAAATATATGAAGAAACACTTCACTCCCATAGCTAACCCGGCCTCGCACAGTCTCTCTTGGGGCCCTTCTCTCTCTGGCAAACCTGACTTGCCGATAGTCTTTGTTGGGTCTTTGCTCCCTATGAAACCACAAAGCCAACACATGGTCCTGCTGACAATTCTCTCGGGCCGCGATGTCTACAAAACGCTCGACAATAGCGAGGCAGCTGGTCTTCTCTGACTACTGCTTATTACATCATTCAGGCTCCTCACCTGTGGCCTTGTATTCCTAAATCGTTGCTTCCTCCATTGATGTCTTCTCCTTTCACGTGAACCTGCCTAGGCATGTAGGCTGTCTCCTGTAGATCTCAGCTTTGGGCTCCCTTGGGAAGCACCCCTCTGCTTGCTCTCATCTCACCATGGCTCACTGGGATTGCTGGGCCTTGGTTGAGCACCCCCCGTTGGTATCCTTCATGGTCCAGACTGGACTTGGCTGTAGTGAATATAAAGGGGATTCTTTACTACAGCTGCTGGACACAGACAGACCCTGTGGTTCTCTCTAGCTCCCAGTTTATGCTGCCTATGTCACTGCACAGGAGCCCCCTGTGTCTAGCCTGGACTGGGGAGACATTATTATTTATTGTTGTGTTTGTGGTAGCACCTAGGAGCCCCAGTCATGGACCAGCACCCCAGGGTGCTAGGTGCTGTACAAACACAGAAGGATATATCTTCAATGCAGAGTGAACCTAGGCTCTTTACCTGGCTTTTACCCTTGATCCCCCTACTGTCCACACAGAGAGCCCCCAGGCTGGGGTGTGGAGGTGTTTTAAGCCTGGGCTATCTGACCCAGATGGGGAGGCAGGCGAGAGCCTGGGTTGCACTTTAAATGATTCTGGAACCTGCCCACTTTGCAGTGAGGATGCAGGGAAATCACTCCAGGGCTGAAAGTCCTCCAGTGCCTTCCCACAATTCCCCTGCAGGTCAGACAAGTTCTCCTGCAATTGATACAACTGGCTGGGAAGGAATCCTAGAGCATCTCAGCATAGAGAACAAACAGCACCTGGTTGTTCAGAGCCCAGTGCCAATGACCCAGGCTAACTGTGCAGTGAAGACAAACCCAGAAAGACAGTCCCTGCCCCAGAGTGCTTCCGATCAAGTAAAGAAGGCATGGGATGGATGACTGATTCTGTTGGACCACTCGCCGCCAACCCTGCACAGGGCTTCCAAATATACATCCGTCATTAAACAGATCGGCCAGCTCCAAAATCCATCCTCTCCCCGGCTTTAATTGGCTCTGCATGAAACTTCCCTCCCCCCAAAGGCCGCTGGTGTCATTGGCCTGATTCCCTTTGGTCACTGCTGCTTCCCTCATTATTTTGCTGCGTTGTTTTCAGCGCTCAGCCGTGTTAGTCACTCTGCTTCTTTCGCCCACTCAGCCACACCCACCTCTCGTACTGTGTCTGTCTCAGATGGCTTTCTCTCCCTCAGCTCTCAAGGCCTCAGTAAACTGTTCGGTCCCTCCCCAAGCGCCCTCTTATGCCAGTTGCGGCAGTTCCCATTCCCACTCCACCCCTTCAGCAGGCTTGACTTGCACGTGATAACAGTGCCCCCCTGATTCACCCTGTTTGTGCAGTTGCTGTCCTCTGCATTGCTGGTCTCTGATGTAACGTGGGACATATGGAGGCCAGCCACTCTTTTCCAAAGGAGCTCCCACTCAGGCCAGATGCCTCCTCATCAGGGCTCCCTCAGCTGATGCTCACTCCCGCTGTCCTTGCAGCGCTCTGGTGAGGACGGACAGTGGGTGGGTGAAACTGATACACACAGGGTGTTTGGAGCAGGTAAAGATCATGCCTGATCTGACGCAAAGGCTGTTATTTTGGACACTTGCCTTGCCTGCCCTTGGGACCCTGCACTGCAGAATCGAGAGCAAAACACATGCTGCGTTCTCTATTCTTGTATTTTTTTTTTAAACCTGCCAGTTTAATTACTTTTTTTCTTTCCTAATTTAGTAGCAGCGGGACTTGAACCCACTATTTTCTGTGAGTGAGAGGGCGATGCACTGGACTGAGCCACTCTGATGCTGAGCCTGGGAGTCCCTGGCTGGACTCCACAGGGGGAGGAATGTAATGGAGGGGGAAAAATCCCACCCTGTTCCTTGGTTCTCTGCCAAGCGCCGCAGTAAAGAGCGTGATCGGCACCGCACGAGCCATGGTGGAATCAGAGCTTAAGCCAGTTAGCGTGTGTGACAGCTGGGGACGACAGCAAGGAGTTAGAAGTCAATGGAGTAACATGCCAATGAAGATGAGAAGTCCCTTAGGTTGCTGATGTCGTGCAGAAGGAGAGAGAGGCTGGTCTCTTGCCAGGCTGCGACCCACAGGGCTTGTGGGATGGAGCTGATGCTGCTTGTGTGGGGTTTGCACACACTGCCTTGTCCAATGTGCTCATCCGGCAGGTGCTCAGGTTTTTGCATTGGGTGATCAGATAGAAGGCGACAGCGTTTCCCCGCAGACATGCCCTGATACGTGGACTCAGCCTCTCAACCCCTTGTGGGGACGGAGGTAGGGTGATGCTCAATCCCTGGGTGTTGGGGTGGGGTAGGTGCTGATCACTCAGGAATGCAGCTCCCCACCACAAGCAAACTGGGGTGATGGGCTCCAACACAGCCCCGCCAGACCCGATGAAGGTGGGAGACCTAAAATGTATGGGCTGCCTATGGACACTCTCTGCAATGGGGGAAGGGTATGGGTCTCCAGGGCATCCTGTGGCAGCCTGCATTTCAGAGCCCTGGGCTTGCCTCTGCACCCTGAGTGCACAAGCTGGTGTGCAGGTTGCATTGTGTGTTTATGGCAGCGCTTGTGTGGGTAGACAAGTGACTTTGGGAACATGGACTTATGAACATGTGAATGTGTATGTGTGAGCGTGTAATACAAGTGTGTGTACATCCAAGTGTAATTGCACGTGTGCACCAGGACTTTATGAAAGACTCTTATGTTTGCAAACTGCTCCCTATGTTGGATTTTCTCTCTTGATTGCCATGGAAACAATAATTAAACTGCGACGGCTCCTTAAAGAGCTGGTGTCTCTGATGCGTAAGCAAGTGTTAGCCCTAGCCTGCCCGGGGGCTTGGCACCATGCCTGGCGGGCTAGCCAGTCCCTGATAACTCACTGTGGGACGGATCATCCCGTATCTGTTGACACTGCTGGGTGCTGTGTCTCTGGTTTTGCTGGTCTGCCTGCCTGTCCTGGAGTCTGTTTATCCAACTTCCTCCTCTCCATCCATCTGCCTCCCCATATGGGAAACAAACATAAAATTGGCCCAGTTTCCTCCCATAAAAATAGCTTGGCTATATTTGAAGTGTATCAACTCTGCTGAGTAGACAGGAAGGAGAGGCTTGTGGTTCAGACTCTGGCCTTAGGGTTACTGGAGCAGGAGGTGTAATTTCCAGCTCAGGCAGACATACTCATGCTATCTTTGATGGAGCTAGGGCGCTAGAAATAGGCGTGTCCCCACAATGGCAAAGGTGGTGGCTTGGGCTAACTGCCCAAATAGAGTCCCGACAGAGATCCTTGCTATGTTGCTATGTTTTTGGGCCCCACGCTACAAGAAGGATGTGGAAAAATTGGAAAGAGTCCAGCGAAGGGCGACAAAAATGATTAGGAGGCTGGAGCACATGATTTATGAGGAGAGGCTGAGGGAACTGGGATTATTTAGTCTGCAGAAGAGAGGAATGAGGGGGGATTTGATAGCTGCTTTCAACTACCTGAAAGGGGGTTCCAGAGAGGATGGATCTGGACTGTTCTCAGTGGTGGAAGAGGACAGGACAAGGAGTAATGGTCTCAAGTTGCAGTGGGGAAGGTTTAGGTTGGATATTAGGAAAAACTTTTTCACTAGGAGGGTGGTGAAACACTGGAATGCGTTACCTAGGGAGGTGGTGGAATCTCCTTCCTTAGAGATTTTTAAGGGCAGGCTTGACAAAGCCCTGGCTGGGATGATTTAATTGGGGATTGGTCCTGGCTTTGAGCAGGGGGTTGGACTAGATACCTCCGGAGGTCCCTTCCAACCCTGATCTTCTAGGATTCTCTGTACACAGTCGCTGTGGCCATACTGCTATTTGTAACACACTTGCTCATTTAAAGCACATCTACCTGAGTCGGAAATGACACCTGTGTCTCCAGTGTAGACGTACTGTACCCTTAGAGTATAGAGACCTGGCGTCAGCTCCTGGCTCTGCCACCAACGCCCTGTGGGACCTTGGACAAGTCACTTAATCGCTCTGGGCCTTGGTGCTCCCATTTGTAAAATGAAGCTAATAATACACTTGGTCTGTCTTGTCCAGCTAGATTGTAAACACTTTGGGGCAGGAACTGTCTTTCATTATGTGTTTGTACAGCACTGAGCACAATGTGGCCCTGATGTCTACTGGTGCTTTTAGGTGCTCTGAAGACTAATTGATATTAGACAGGTCTTTTGTGCTATGATTCTGGTCCAGTTGAATGCATCTCTCCTGTATTCCCAGGTGTTTGATATACTGGATGGGCTATACGGGGCGGGGGGGGGGAGGGGTTTACAGAGAAAGCTTGCAGCATCTGTGTGTCTGCTGGTAAAACCATTGTAGATTTGTCCCTGCAAACTTGTTCCCTTTCTGAGCATGCAAATCCCGTTATTTGTGAATGGAGATAATATATCCTGCCTCTTTCCATCACCCACCCCCAGCTGCAGATGGAAGCCTCCTGTTTCTGCCCTAATGGCAGCTGTGGGGTGTGATCGCTGTTGGAATTTGGAGCTGGGAAGGGCGCATGATTTGATGGTTGGGAGGGGTTGTTTTTTTGGTCTGTTCTCATGGCGGTGTAAATCCAGAATAACCTGATTGAAAACCATGGAATTATAGCAGTAAAACACCGGTATAAACTGTGATTATTTATTATGTATATTGCAGTAGCGGCTACTAGCCCCAGTCCTGGAGCTGGAGCCCATTGTGCTAGGGGCTGTACAAACAGAGACCCAAAGAGACGGTCCTTGTTCCAAAGAGTTTACAATCCAATAAATGAGATCAGACTTCAGCAGGGGGGTGTCAGGTTTGAATTCCATGCCAAAAATTCCCCTCCAGTATCTTTCTTGAAGGGGTGTGTGTGTGTGTGTGTGTGTGTGTACATGGAATGCTATTTCACCAACTCGCTTTCCAAAAATATTCAGGAGGACAGCATGTGCAGTACACGTGCCTTTGGCATGGGCATGTGCAGATGTGTCTATGTGAGTGTGGCTGTGTTGAACAGGAGCTTGTCATATTCAGCAAATTCCACAGTTTCTCAGTAGAATATTTGCAAAGATAAATTTTTTTGTCCCTGTTCAACCAGAGTTTTGAGTGGGTTTGTACACCTGCGTGTGTGTGCGTACGCACACAATGGTATGTTAGCTGTTGTATACCTGTGTGTGTGTGTGTGTGCAAATGTGTGTTTGCATGCAACAGGGCTGGCCCCCTGCTGCATACCCCCTCATGGCCAGGAGTGGCTCTGTGGCACTGTGCCTCAATTTCCCTTCTCTCTCAGGGCTCCTCAGTAGGGGGGTTGCTGGAGGATCCCAGGCTGGGTTTGGAGTGGATGAATCCCTGCTCTCTGTAGCATCTGCCAGCCTGTGATCCTGTAGCAAACAGGAATTCCCATTGGGAGAGGAAAGCCAGATGAAGCTCTGCATACACTGAAGCGTCCCTAGCTTGTTTGCTCCCCAGCTTTGTGTAGGCAACTGACAGTAGGAGAGAATCATAGATACTGTGTAGCTGAAAGCTTCCCTGCCTGTCAGCCTGAATCAAACCGAGTGTAAGAGGATGTGGCATGACTTGCCGTGCGCTGTGTGTTGTTCAAAGGGGTGCTCGGAAGTTCAGGTGTTGGGACTCGAACTGCTCCTAAACCAACCTCCTGCTCTCTGACGTCTCCTGGCTGGGGCTCGGTGAGCCAGGCTGGAGAAGATACAAGGAGCTGAGACTTGCGTTCCTGAGCTCCAGCTGGGGATCATTACCGAGAGCTTGAAAATATCTCAGACCTCTGAATGGCAGGGGCGGGTGTCTCTGAATGTGAACGGTACAAACCTTTGGGAGGGGGGGTCACCTGTTACTAGCAGTCACTCACCTTGTTGCCACGCAGCGACTAGCTTTCTGACAGGGCAGCAGCCAAGCTAACACACTCAGACCTTGCTGGGCCTGATTGTCAGCAATGCTCTTCCTGCAAGACGCCGAGGCAGCTTCCTGGATTCTGGGCGCCGCTGGGAACCTGAGGTGGTATCAGAGTTTCTCAGACCATGCCTGTCACAGGCCATTCCCAAGGTGTTGGGGCAAAGACCAGTCCAACATCTACTGCAGCGGTTCTCAAACTTCATTGCACCGTGACCCCCTTCTGGCAACAAAAATTACTACAGGACCCCAGGAAGGGGGACTGAAACCTGAGCCTGCCTGAGCCCCGCCATCCCGGGTGGGGGGAGGGCAAAGCCCAAGCCCCACTGCCCAGGCTGGGGGGCCAAAGCTGAAGACCAAGGGCTTCCGCCTGTAACCTTAGCCCCACCGCCCAGGGCTGAAGCCCTCTGGCTTAAGTTTTGGCCCTGGTCCCCAGCAAATCTAAGCCAGCCCCGGCAACCCCATTAAAATGGGGTCGTGACCCACTTTGGGGTCCCGACCCACAGTTTGAGAACAACTGATCTACTGGATTCCCAGGGGAGAAGGAGATGGCTTTGTATTGGGCAGCACCATGTGCTTGAGCTGAGTAATGGAAGGAATGGAATGAGGGTGGGATTTGTCCCTTTCTGCTGTGCCCATGAGACTGACGCTAGCAGCCAAGTCCTCTCCTGGCCCTCGGATCGGTGTCTCTTTCCCAGGGGGGGTGAGGCTGAGGGACACTGGGATGACAGAAGCAGCTGGTGGATTCCTGCCGCTCACGCTGCCAGGCACAGTCAACGTGGTGCCTGGCAAAGGTGGGCAGAAAACTGTTTTCACATCCCACAAAACCATTTTGGGATTTAAAAAAAAAATTTAAAGAAATAAAATCCTTTTTCAGGATGAAAAGTTGAAATCTTAAAAATTTTTGCAAGCTGAAAACCAGGAAACACAAAAATTGGGTTTGGGTCGACCAATTGTTTCATTTAGATAATTCTGGAACATTTTGTATTGTTGTCAAACTATCGTAAACTTTTTTTTTTAACTATAAATTAACTTAAATTTTGAACTGGAACCCAAACATTTACGTTTTAACCCCTTTTGACAATTCTAAAACATTTTTCCCCCCAATTTTGTTTTGGAAATAGGATGTCCGTCTGAACTGATCCGTTCCCACAGAAAGTTCTGGGTTTGACAGATCAGCATTTTTTGACAGAAAACCGTTCTGTGGAAAGATACCCGACCAGCTCTGGTCCCTGGAAGCAACCTGCTGGGTAGGGAAGGGAGAAATCTCTCTGTGGAGTAGTGAGTTATGGAGAAGTGCAGAGATCAATAATTAATTATGGCTCCTTGTTGGGGAGCCTTCTGGTTACCATGGCTCTGTGGCCAATAACATGCAGGGGGTCGGGATTTAACAGTTACCTAGAGGCCTCTGAGGGATTCCTGACTGAGCCAGGCTACCCATTCCTGCCTACCCTGGGGACTCGCTGACACACCCAGATCTCATCCTGCTACATGTCCGTGCCACGTGTTCTAATGGGGCTTATTCCTCTCCCATCAGTGCACATGCATGCACAGATCATGCTGTGCACTAGGAGACAGACTGAGACAAATCTAGAGACCCAGCTGTGGACAGACGCGCACGGAGACCAACCTGTGCACAGCAAGATCACACACTCGGACAGGTGCACAGGGGCCTGTTGTCAGTCTGTCTTTCATACGCACAGCTCAGCCTTGTCTCAGTCATAAACAGGGATGTGTATCTGTTTGGCTGGACCCCGGGGGCGTTTGCAGTGCTGCACACAACGTGAAGACCTAGGGGTGGATCTTGTGCTGTGCTAGGAAGAGCCAGGATGTGGTTTCAGTAGCAAGACGTGGTGCTTAGAAACCCAAGGGAGAGACACCTTAGGAATACCTGAGCTAGCTCCATGGCATAAGGTGGGGGCAGCCATGAATCCACCACAGGAAAGACACCTGCATTCAGTGCCTATGGGGTGTTGCCTCCTGGACCTTACGAAAGGCCTATGCATGGCTTTGTGCTCATGAAAAGGAGGACTTGTGGCCCTTTAGAGACTAACCAATTTATTTGAGCATAAGTTTTCGTGAGCTACAGCTCACTTCATCGGATGCATACTGTGGAAACTGCAGAAGACATTATATACACAGAGACCATGAAACAATACCTCCTCCCACCCCACTCTCCTGCTGGTAATAGCTTATCTAAAGTGATCACTCTCCTTACAATGTGTATGATAATCAAGTTGGGCCATTTCCAGCACAAATCCAGGTTTTCTCACCCCCCCACCCCCCAAAACACACACACACAAACTCACTCTCCTGCTGGTTATTGGTCATGGTTATTCATGAGCTGCTCTCCATTAACCTTTCACCTCCAGGGGCTCCTCTTGTCAATTACAGCCAGCAAGCAAATGAATACCTTGCAAATGGCTTTGTCTCTGAATGGGGGAGGCTTAGCCAGGGGTGGGGTGAGAAGGGAGAGGGGGAAAGAGATACAGAGAGAGATACACTGAGGCTAGAAGAGGCAGAATTAAGGAGCGGTGAGGTGACCCCATCTCCATGCACTAGCCAAAAGGTCTGATCCAGCACCCACAGGAGGCAACAGAAAGGCACCCAATGGCAGATCATTGGATCTGGATCAGCCCAAGGTGGCACCAGATGGAGAAAAGGGAGGGAGGAGAGGGAAGAGCTGGTGAAGAGGTGTGGAGGAGTCTCTCCTACCACTCATGTACAGCGCCTAGCGCAACAGGGCATGTTAGGGGTGATGGCATGTTGGATCCATGTGACAATATTGACTGGTCTGATTGTTCTCCTTGTGCTGTCCATGAGGTCAGAGCCCCTTCTGTCCCCAAGGGGGGAAAAAAGGAACAATCTGATCAGCTTAATAAAACAGCTCTGGAATCATCTGCCTTTCCTCCCGGCGTCCCCTGCCTTCCCTTGCTCTGTCTTTGGAGGGCTCTCCGATCCAGTGCAAGGCCCGGGCTTATTCCTGCCTTTGCCCCTGGTTCAGTGTGGGACCATTGGCCGCTCACATCTCCTTCCCGTGACTCCGTTTCCCCATCAGTAAAAGGGAGGTCATAAGCCTTGCCTACCTTGTGGGAGTGGGGTTAATGTGGCGTTTGCCCCCTGCAGAGGACCAGCACAAGGTGTCGGCAATGCTTAAAGGCCACTTAATGCCTCCAGTGGGACCAAAGGGGCGCACAGGCCAGCGGCACTGTTGTGAATGTCACCCAACTGTAAAGCGCTTTAGGATCCTCAGATGGCAGGTGCTGTAGGAGTGTATAGTGGTATAGGAGGCAGTGTGCCTAGTTGACAGAGCACTGGACTGGGTCTCAGGAGACCTGGGGTCTATTCCTGGCTCTGCCACTGGTCTGCTGGGCGACCTTGGGCAAGTCACGTCACTGCTCTGTGCCTCAGTTTCCCCATCTGTAAAAGAGGGATAATGATACTGGCCACCTTTGGAATGAGCTATGAGATTTACTGATGAAAAGTGCTAGATAAGAACTGGGTTTTATATTCTTTCTGATACTGACAGAATAGCCACGGTCCCTAAGACCCCACCAATGCTAGTCCCTACTTGGAGCTCCTAGGCTCAACAAATAACACTTATAACCCAATCTCATGCGTAAGGCTGCAGGTTTGAGCCAAGGGGCAAGCTGCTCATCAGTGGAGCTGCTCTGACTTCCGCCTGCTGAGGATCTGGCTCTGGGAGCTCCCCAGCCAGCTGGATGAATGCTCCGGTTTAAGAATTCCTTTGCATCCCCGTGCCTTCTGCTGTTCCCTTGCTGTCATTCCCCTGCTGCACGGCTGCCAGATTCTCCACTGGAGGAGGGGACTGTCCTCTCTGGATGACAGGAGTTCTGGGAAATCTCTCTGCAATGGCAGTTGTGTGCTAATTACTCTGACCTTTGCTTAAGCGGGGATCCTTCAGCGGCAGGCGAGGCATCAGCCGTGTCATTTACTATGCAAATTGAGACCATCAGTTATATCCGGAAGGTCCTGGAATGTTTAATTTTCTTCCCATCCCTTTTCCATTTTTTTTACTGGTGCCTGCCAAAAAGTTGCAGTGAGGAGCCGTTGGCTTTTGGCGGGGCCAGGGCTGGCAGGCGTTCAGGGTTAAAGCCCAGCAGACAGAAGCATGGTTACTCATCCAATTTTCTTTTCATTCTCTCTCTCTCTTTTTTTTTAAGTTTTAATTAGCTGCTATTTCAAATGCTCAGCAGCTGGCTTGGTGAGTAGGATTGCAGAGCTCCCATCTCTGTGATCAAGCGGTCACTCTAGTCCAGGGAGGAGTGGAAGAACTGCTATCGCAGAATAGGTCAGAGAACCATCTGGTCCTGTCACCTGTCTATTACAAATGCTTCAAGGGAATACGTGAAACCCTTGCAAGGTGTGAAATGCACCCCTGGATGGAGGTGCCAGCCTGAGGCCTTGCACCATTTAAACTCCTAGGACTTGGTACATGGGCCTCGTGCTGGGGTGAATTTCACCCAGTGTTCCTAAGGGCTGGCTATTCTGCACCCACAATCAAGGCCATCTTTTTCAAAGAGCTCAGCAGCCCATGAACTGAGCCCTGCTGGAAACCTGCCACCGCTTAAATGGTGCATTAAATGGGCACTCAGCTCTTTTGTTCAATTTTTTCCTGACCCAAACAGGGGCCTGGAGCATGAGGATGGAAAGCCCTTATTAGCCTACCTGACATAACTGCGGATTATAAGCCAACCCCATCTTTCATAAAATTCAATGGGGTTGCTCCTGAGATGAATTTGGCCCCGTGATTTAGATTGTAAGCTTTTAGTTCTGTGTTTGTACAGCACCTTGCACAGTAGGGTCCTGATCAATGACTGGGGCACCTAGGTGCTACTGTAATACAAATATAATTGTACGTACATTATATGGATTTCTAATGGCCCCATTGCCATAGTATTCCAGAGCCATTATGTAACTAGAACAGTACATCTCTGCTCCATCACTAACCAGAGTAGGGGCTAAACTGGTGATGCCTATTTCTGGGAGGACAGGGAGCTCAAACCCTAAGGGGCCAAGCCTCAGGCAATAGGTCTGAAATCCAGAAGGTGTGTTTACACACACACTTGCAAGAAGCCGGGCAGGGACTCAAAAAGGAGAATGCGAAATGATGAGCTCAGCTGAAAGCTGTTTGGGAAGCAGGAATGAAGAGTGGCAAAGCAAGGAGGGGATGCTCCCTCGAGATCTGATATTATGGAAAGGGTGAATGCAGAGGAAGGCTTGGAGGAGACGCCGGAGACAGGGGAACTGCCGAAGAATTAAGACGAGGAGGGGAGAGAGCAGTTATGGCTTGAAATGACAGATAATAAAAGGAGTAGGTGGATGGTAGAGATTAGCTCTCGAGACGGCTGATCGGAGGGAGCAACACGACAAAGGGAGGATGATACAAATCAAAGTGATGTGTGAAAAAACAATCTGCGGCAGTGGAAATAATGGGAAGATTTTTGTCTCTTCCCGGGCATGCGTCATAGGAGGGAAGAACGCATTGAGCAAATATATTCGGAGCACTAGGGGCCCATTGGTGTCAGCCCCTGGTGCAGAAGGAGGGGAGAGAAAGAGAGCCCTGTGGAAGTCACCAGTACTTCTGGCTGAGGAAGGGCTCAAACGCTCACAACGGCACTGTGATGATTGTTGTTTGTTCCAGTAACATCCAGAGGCCCCACGTGGATCATGGCCCTTCTCATGAAAGCTCATGTTCAAATAAATTGGTTAGTCTCTAAGGTGCCACAAGTCCTCCTTTTCTTTTTGCGAATACAGACTAACCCGGCTGTTACTCTGACACCCACAGAGTAAAGGATGGTCCCAGCCCCAGTGATCTTACAGTCTATACACCAAACAGACACAGGGTAGGAGAAGAGATCTGAGCTCAGTTCTTGGTGCTGCCACTGGCTCGCTGGGACAAATCACTTCATCTCTCCACGTCTTCAGTTCCTGGCCCATAACACGGGGGTGGCCGTACTGCCCTTCTCCCATTGCCGTCTGCCTGGTCTGCTTAGGCGGTGAGCTTTTTGGGGCAGTGTTGGCAATAATTATCCTAAGGAGGTTATGAAGCATTACCGTGACTCAGTTTCCACACATGCATTCGTTTGTTAGTCTCAAAGGCCACTTGGTGCTGGTTACATCCAAAATATCAATACAAGCATATACGGCCTTCTATGCCCTAGCAACAACACACCTATAAGTGCTGACCAACATAATTACAACAGGTTCAGGCCCGGGAGACACCTTGCATTATGGCATGACTCCAGACGGTGAGGCAAAGCTCTGCTAAAGAGCCCCTAAAAAACCTTGCTTTGTATACGCTATAATAAACACATGATATTACTACTGGTTATTGACCCTTAACCAAAGCTAGATGAGGGAGTTTTAGGAAGCAGGTTCCCAGTTAACCACGCTCTCTGTTTCTGTTACTTCCGCTCCAGCCCTAAAAATGATAACGCTGGTATTCCCCGGGTCACTGCAAAGTTAACTCAGCAATTCTTCTTTCTCAGGATTTTATTTTCTTTGATCTCATGCTGGGAGCCTGTTTTTCATGCTAACATCCAAACTTCCTTACAACCATAATTTATGTAGGTCCCATGTAGGCCTAGATTCCTACAGGCTGGGCCAGTCTCTCGCTATGTGTTTGTGCAACGCCTGGCAAAATGGGGCCCCGATCCTGACTGGAGCCTCTAGGTGCTGCTGTAATACAGAGCATGTTGGCAATTGCTTCCCCTACCCATGTTAAATGGCCTTACGCTGGTCTTTTGCTGGTTTCCTTGGGTTATAAATAACCGGCATTCCACACAGGCAATTGCAATGCAAATCCCATATGCTCCAGTCCCGCACTGGAGGGGGTGCTGAGGTTTGTCCATTTCCAGGGTCGAGCTGCTTCCAGAGATGTGTCGATCTCAAGCATGTGGGACCCAAGAGTTGAGCCCTCCTTCCTGCCCCCCAGCAATTACGTATCCCCCCAAAAGGAGCTTGAGTAGGGCCGGCCGGTTCGAAGGCATGTCTAAATGTGCCATGTCTTGTCTGCCCGCAGGGGGAGTGTGCGTGGCCCAGTCTGTCAAGATACCTCGGGAGCCCAAGGCGGGAGAGTTCGATAAGATCATTCGCCGTCTCCTGGAGACCTCCCATGCTCGGGCCATCATCATCTTTGCCAACGAGGATGATATCAGGTGAGTGGATAATGGGCTGGCCTAGGGGTGGTGTGGGGGGCAAACCACATGAAGCGAGGAGGGGGAACACAAGGTTCTCTGTGTGTTGGTATCTCCCGATGCTGTCTGCCCCACCGTGTATCCTACAGTTCCTTAGCACTCCATGGACCCGGTAGCCTGTTTTACAGGCCACGTCACAGCGCTGGTGGTGTTTGGTGCAGAGGTTACATAATTATAATGAGGAGAGTGGGGGCTAATGGTTAGAGAAGCAATCCGGAGTCAGGGCTCTGGGATTCTGTTCCTGACTTTGCCACTGACTCTGTGTGACCTCGGGCAAGTCATTTAGACCCATGTTTCCAGAAGGGGCTGCTAGTTTTGGGGTCCTCAGCTTCTGGGAGCTCCACTTGAGTCCCTCAAGAAGATACTCCATCCCTGCGTGCAGTGGGGAGCTGCAGGATTACAGGCAGCAGACAAATCAAGGTGACATATGGTGGCTTACAATGTTTACGGAGCCTAATGATTCACATTGATTTACACCTGCTTTTTGTAAGTGTCTAATTTATTAATCAGCAAACATTATGTAAATGTGGGTAAACGGAGATTTTAAAGCCATTTACATCTGATATGCAAACGATCCAAGTTTCTTTTCCCTCCTTAATAGAAATGTCTGAAAACCTGACATTTACGCTCGCTCGCTTATGCGCTGAGGAATCCGGGATTTACCTTGCTGTGTAAATGGCAAGCACCATTAAACAGGGGTTTGTAAACATTTACCCAGGCGAGGGGTGTGTGTAAAGGGGGAATTACCTCCCACTAGAACTCATTGACACACGTACACACCTGGAAAATGTGGTTTGTTTTTTTCCTGTGCGGCAGCAGCCTGATACCCACTGCTGGTCAGATGCAGCACTGTTACACCAGGGGAACGACACTGACATCAGTGGGATTGCTCCCGATTTACAGCAGTGTAAATGGGATCGGGGGCTGGCCCCTTGCCTACCGATCAGTAGAGATGCATGCAGCACCAGCTCGCTTATTCTTGATGGGCCACCTGCCCTGCTGATGTAATTGACATTCATGGAGCGGCACCCACGTTCACCAGCTGAGGAGTTAGCCCAGGCATGGGTGTTTAACCCTTTTGTAATGCGCCTGCCACATAGCTGTGCGGTACCTAGCACAAGGCGGTCTTGGTTCTTCACTAGGGTTCGTAGGTACTAGGGTAATTCAAAGACAGACCAAACTAATCATCTTTCATTAGGATTGTGGTCGCATGCCAGGACCCCAGTCAGGAGTGGAGCCCCGTTGTGGTAGGTGCTAGACACAGGAGAATACAGTCCTTGCACCAAAGAGCTTATAGTTTAATTTAGACCTGGAATAAAAACCATGGTGGAAACCTGTAGCATTCATACAAGGTTCATGCACTTGGCAACATTCAGGGCACACCCGGAGTGTTGTGTAGGAGCAGTGCACACACGGCTCCTCTCAAGGGCATGAACCTTGGAATCTCGCCCAGATGACATGAACCATGGGAAGTCTCCCAGGACTGGGCTCAAGGCCCGAGAGCAAGGAATGCGGTAGATAGAAATTGGTAAATAAGAATGTTAAACAAAGCCAGTGTATTCCTTTTATCTGTTGGAGAATGTAATGCGCGGGGGGAGAGAAAGAATAAAGGAGAGGGTGGAAAGCTGACAGGAGCAGCCCGTTGGCAGACCAGCCTGCTTGCTTGCTTAAAGCTTTGTGCTGTCTTGTATTTGGACCGCAACAGAAACCATCTAAGGGCCAGGTGTCATTTGGCGTAGCTCCATTCATTGGTTTCAACAGAATGACCCCGATTTACACCCACTTAGGAGCTGGTCCTGTACCCCAAGTGGAAAGAACCAACAGAAGTAAATCCACAGCCAGACCAGTGTGCATCAGCTGCCCCCAACTCCCTCCCAAAGCCACTTGGTCTGAGTCCCGTGGTTGGGCTGGGATTGTGCCACTTGCTGACCCTCCCATCCAGCTTGGGCAATCCTTGTGCTTGTCACCTCACTGCAGGGGAGCCGGTGCTGGGAGCAAGGGAAGTGGCAACGCAGCTAGCGTTGGTCACAGATGTTCGGCATCCCTGCGGCTCAGTGGAGTGTGGCTTTTAAAACAAATATAATAATGCCATCTGGACTCGGGTAGCAAGTAATTAAATCCCTGACATAGGATGTGTGAGTCATAAATCTGCCTTTATGGTTAATGAGAAACAAGTGGGGGTGGGGGGGGGTCCTCAATTCTCTTCCCAACAGTGCACCTAGGGCTCAATCCAAAAGGCGATGAAGTCCGTCTCATCAGTGAGCTCTGGATTAGGGCCCCCCTAGTTACCTGTGCAGTGCTGCAGATAGAGGCTGATGGGGGAGGAAGGGCAGGGAAAAGAGGGAGAAGGGGCAGATGATGACAAGTAAGGGGAATAGGAGAGGACAGAGGTGCTGCTGAGGTTGATGGGCCCTGTTATAAGAGCTTAGATAGACCGAGACAGCTGGATGCTGAGTGCTCCTAACATCGCTGGAAGGCAAAGGTGTTCAGTGCCTCTCAGGATCAAGCCCTCTAGGGAGTTGGAGAGAATAAGGAGGTCGCGTTTCAGGGCCTGGGAGGCTGAAATCCGTGAGACCAGGCCAGAGATTCAGGGTCTGCACAAACACCTGGAGGAATGCAGGCCCTGCCCCAAGCTTACAATGTACCTGAGGGCCATGCAATAAAAATCATGGCGCAGAACATTTCAAAGAAATCCCCCCCAGCGGGTGTAAGTCGGCACCGTTCTGTCAAAGTCCGCAGATCAGATCCTTCGCTGGCCTACGTCGATTTCAGTGGAAAGATGCCAGTTTGACTAGCTGAGGATCGAGGCTGGGGAGAGAGGGGTGGTGCTGGGTGGCAAGGATCACCAGCAGTTTGGCAGTGGCTGGCTGCCTGAGTGGCACTTGATCACCTGGCAGTGCCCAGTTCAGTGGTTGCACTGGCATGGGTAGGAACATTTCTCTCACTCCAGCGGCTCACGAGGCTGATCTGAGTTGCCTCCCTGCCTGCAAGAAACCCCCTCCTCAGCGCTGGAGCCTTTCCAGCCTGCTGCTGTGTAACCTGATTTTCCCTAATGTTCAGTAATTAAAGGGGGAATTCAATTACCTTCAGTACGTATGCAAATAGGGCTGGAGAGCCAGTCTCTCTGTGCAGCTCCCTCGGGAGGGGGCGATGAAGCTGCAGCCGTGCGGTGGAGTCGGGGACTTGGCTGGCTGCATGCTCAGCTGGGGCCTCTGCACATTTCATGCCGCTGCTTCAGCTGGGGCGGGAGAGGCACAGAACAATGCAGTTCCCTGTCGCTGGCTGCACATTCACCTCAGTGCCCTAGTTCACCTGCTCGCTTTACCCATTGCTATGGCCTACTGCCATCTCTCTTCACTAGAGATGGGCATGAACCCCAGCCCCATGCTCTGTGGGTCAGGGCCATCTCCCTCTGGCATCCTCCCCACTTTCAGGCTCAGCATCGTTTCTCCTCCTCCTCCTGGCTCTCCCCTTTTCTTGCCCCTCACTTGCTCTATCCACCCTCCCTCTTCCTTTCTTTCACTCGCACCGCATCCCTCCTGCCTTGCTGCCCCACCGGCCATAAACATGCCTGCACTGCAGGCTAGGTTAGAATCACAGGGCAGACACCAATGGAAGGACAGGGCAGGGTAAATTATTCAATGAATTTTCCACTGATTGCCTAACGCTCTGCAATATTTAATAACTCTCTTGCCTGCAGCTCTTCCCTGCTTAAATACCAGGGGTGTCCTTCTCCCCTGGCCTGCTGCTGGCACAGTCCTTTCCATCCTGGGCAGGGTGGGGACCGTTCTAACTGGGTAGCATGTCGTTGCTCCCTTTGTGTCTGTGCAAAGGGACAGCACACGGCAGGGCAGGACTGGGTCTAGTCAGAACAGGGAGTGGAGATTTCACCTCTTTCCCTGGGCAGCACTTGTGCCCAGCAGCTGTGAAGGCAGGCAGAAAAGGGCTGGAGACGGGTAGGGGTAAATGGCAGGAAGGGGGATAGACAGTGTGTGTGATAGGAAAGGGGATGGCATAAGGGTGGAATGGCTGGGATTTCCCCTTCCAGGAGCTGCCACGAGAGGGGCAGAGATGGGTGGGGTGCAAGATGCAGTGGCCGGGGTGTGTGTGACTGTGAAGAGCTCCTGACTTGGCCAGTGCATATCCTGCTGCCATCACAGCATAACTGTTTTAAAGCATAATTATTCTGTGGCTCTTCAGCTCTTGAACCAAAGATCCTGAAGCTCCCAGTCCCTGGGTCCCTCCTCTTGCGACTTAAATTTTAATAAATATTTGTCCCATCATTTTGTGGGGGATGAAGTTAGACTCACACCACAGTAATTGCCAGGCTTTCTGTTTTTCCCCTCGAAGACTGGTACCGTAACGTCAGCTGACCAGGGTGAGGTCAGTCTAGCCTTGTGGTGGGAGTGGGCATCAGGCCTCGTGGCCAGGTCAGTGTTTTAGTCAGTTGTCGGGAGCCAAAGCCACTGGGAAAACCTGGAGGTAGAAACTGGGTACCAGAGCCAGGGGATCGAGCCAGAGGCCGTAGTCAGGAGCCAGAGCCAAGGGTCAGACCGGGGCAGGAACTGGAGCGAGCAGGGTAGCAGGCAATGAGGGATTCAAGGAAAGGACAGGACAGAGGCAGCAGGAACCAGGTAACATGAGAGCAGGTGCTGTGGTAAGCAGCATGAGTGTTGAGAAGCCAGCGAGGTTCAGCCAGCAAGCTTATGAGCCAGCTTGCTGACCTCTGCAGCCAGTCGGGTTTTGTGGCTAATCCGGCAGCCTGCTGCCAGCCAGCTTTATTAACGAGGCAGCCTGGAGACTAGCTCTGCTGCAGACCCTGATTCCTGACACACAATCGCCCTTCCTCCGCTGCTTCCTCCGTTTCCTGGGACTTCCCAGAAGTAACTGCCTCAGGGCCCTGGGATGCTCATCTTCCCGACCTGCTCATTTATATAGGGATGTTTATTTTGCCAAGTACCTGTGTTCCCTTAATCACTTTTTAATCAACAGCCGTATTGACAGGGTCTTCCACATAAAGAGGACAGGTCATTGATTCAGAGCGATCTGGGCCTCTTGGGGCAAGCAGACAATGTGTGTCTTAATACGGCTAACTATAAATGTGTACATCTAGGAACAAAGCATGTAGGCCATACATACAGGATGGGGGAACTCTCTCCTGGAAGCGGTGACTCTGCAAAGGTTTGGGGGTTGAGGTGGATATGCAGCTGAACATGAGCTCCCAGTGTGACGCTGTGGCCAAAAGAGCAAATGCAATCCCGGGATGCATAAACAGGGGAATCTCAGGTAGGAGTAGAGGTTATTTTACTTCTATATTTGGCACTGGTGCGACGGCTGCTGGAACACTATGACCGGTTCTGGTACCCACAATTCAAGAAGGATGTGGATAAACTGGAGAGAGTTCAGAGAAGAGCCACAAGAATGATTATAGGCTTAGAAAACATTCCTTAGAGTGATTCAGGTGCTCGATCATGACCCTGCTTTCTCTCTCCCACACTGACCTGGGTGCAAAGTCTACGAGCTCAGAACCTGCTCTTTGGCTTTTCTCTGCACAGGAGGGTGCTGGAGGCGGCGAAGAGAGCCAACCAGACCGGGCACTTCATCTGGATGGGCTCAGACAGCTGGGGCTCCAAAATCTCCCCTGTGCTCCACCTAGAGGAGGTGGCCGAGGGATCTGTCACCATCCTGCCCAAGCGTGTGTCTGTCAAAGGTACGTGGGACTGGAGTCTGCAGCTCCCCCCGGCTGTGTCTCAGGGTAGGCTTGTGGGCAGAGCTAAGAGAGTGGGCGGGACTGGGGTGAGTCCCGTCACTTTATTTTTTTCCATTTTGAGCCCTACTGCTTCTCTGCTGTAGGGCTCATCCAGTACCTTTGCCTGTCCACTCTACTGTGCTGTGCCACCCCATTCCCTCCGCCCAGCTGCCTGTCCCCTCTGCCTTGCAACTCAACTGGTTATACCATTGCATCTATGATCTCTCCTTTCCCCTTTGCAATTGCACCAAGCAGAGGCAAGTCCAGAATCCATTCCACACGGACATACAAACCTTGGTGCAGCTGCAGGAGCGCCCAAAGACGGAAGACTCCCTTGATCATGCAGGTTTCAGAGTAACAGCCGTGTTAGTCTGTATTCGCAAAAAGAAAAGGAGTACTTGTGGCACCTTAGAGACTAACCAATTTATTTGAGCATGAGCTTTCCGATGAAGTGAGCTGTAGCTCACGGAAGCTCATGCTCAAATAAATTGGTTAGTCTCTAAGGTGCCACAAGTACTCCTTTCCTTGATCATGCAATGACCTTTGAATAGCGAGGAGAATAAGGCAAGTGCCCACCTGGGAAGAAATCTAGATGTAGCCCTGGGCAGTGGGAGGAAGAACGCTGGAACTGGATTTCCGTGCCCCGTTGGTAGGGGTGCTAGGCAGAGTCCCTAGGGGAGGAGGAAGAGCTGAAAATGGATTTCTGTGCCGCTCCAGAATGCAGAGAGCCTCTGCCTCCCTCTCTCTCACGTGCTCGGCTTAGAGAATTCCTTTAGAAGAACCCAGTAATTATTCTGAAGCTTTACGGTGAGTGATGGATCCCAAGCGAAGTGGATGAAAGGCTGGCAAATGAAGGCATTATCAGGAGTATTGCAGTGAATTATTCAGTAAAGTATCATCATTCGTTTGCTCTGGTTGGGTGGCCGCTGAACTTTAGCTGAGGGCATCTCCTCACAGGGTGAGAGCTGCACAATTAGCAGGGCCGTTACCCTAATGCCAGGCTCCCCATCCAGGAAAGCATTCACACTTGGGAAGCTTGAAACACCCCCATCTTCCATGCCCAACCAGCTCAGCCTTAAAGGGGCCACCCCCTCTTGTTAGCTCCCTTGAGATGGGGGATACAGCTCCACTCTGGCTCTCCCCTGCTCAGTGCTGAGGCCCTTTCCCCCTTCCTGGTGCAGTCCCAATTCTTTGGCCGAGGTGTTTGCTCAGCCTCTGTCAGAGGTGGTAATGTAGACCAGGACCCTGCCAAGGCACTGCTTGCAAAGCCAGCAGCTTTCCCGGGTTCTGTACATCCTCTGCCATCATGGAGAATGGCAATAAGAAGCTCCTGCATGACAGTCTGGGCACCGTCACACAGCACTGTGATAGCAGCAAGAACCCCGGCAGCATAAAGACCCCTGTGAGCTTTGCAGATTGTGGGCCAGACCCTCAGCTGGGCCCTTGCCCCTTGCCAGCAGCACTGTGGATCTGGCCTTTTGAACGGCATCATGGTCCAGTGGTTAGAGCACAGGGGGGCCTCCTGGGTTCTGTTCACAGCTCTCCCACTGTCTGGCTGTGTGACCTTGGGTAAATCAGTTTACTTCCCTTTTCTTCAGTTCCTCGCTCCCCTCTCCCCCCCCCCCCCCCCCCGGTAAAACAGAGATGTTAATGCCTGCCTCTTTGGGTGGGTCGGAGGACTAGTTGAGGAGTGTTTGGAAAGTGCTGTGAGATATGTGGATAGAAGGTGTTGTGGAAGGACAACATAATCTCACAGGAGTGACCGCCCACCACTGAAACGCAGCCACCTCTGCAGTGGAAGAGGGCAGCTGTTTAATAGCACTCTGCAACATGACTGAGTAACTTAGAGCACGAAGCAAAGGGCGATATCTTACTCAGCGGATCCATCAGTGATACTTGACATCAGTCACACGTGGCTGGAGCCTTCCGTGCCACCCTCAGGGCTCCGGGGGCTGAGCCATGCCCCACTCGTTATGCTCAAGACTTGAGCAGAGCACTGGTTGTTGGGGAGTGCACAGGATGTTGTGCAAACTTGTTAGCGCTGCGGGAAGTGCTGGGAGCTGCACTCCCTGCATCTGCTGCGTGGCATAAGAGTGGAGTGGCTGGGATTTCCCCTTCCAGGAGCTGCCACGAGAGGGGCAGAGATGGGTGGGGTGGAAGATGCAGCAACTGGGGTGTGTGTAGTGTGAAGAGCTCCTGACTTGGCCAGTGCATATCCTGCTGCCATCACAGCATAACTGTTTTAAAGCATAATTATTCTGTGGCTCCTCAGCTCTTGAGCCAAAGATCCTGAAGCTCCCAGTCCCAGCCAGATCTGGCTGGGTGCCTTGTGGCTGGCTCCACCTTTATAATGATCTGAACCAAAGCATTGGCTCCCAACGCTCCCCTGAACTTTGGGAAACCCTAGGTCTGAATCTGAGCTTGGGATCTGCTGAGTACCCCTAACCCAGGGGATCAATATTATATGAAGCCATGTGGTTACTAGGTCCTGCGTTGTATCCCCATGGGCCCCTTTGCCTCTCCCATGGGCAGCAGCTCCCCATTACATTGAAGACTCCAATTTCCTTTCCCTTGTTTGTTCCCTGCTCAGCACAATGCCTGCGAGACACAGAGCTTGTCAGGGCACATTACGCTCCCCACCGTCAATCACTAACTCGTCTAGAGACCAAACTGCCAAGCGCATTGATGTGCTGAAAGCTTCTGACGGCTGCTCCCCGAGGCTTGGGGGCGGGACACTGATGCTCTCTTCCCTTTGCAGCAGTGGCTGCAGAGCAATGGGGTGAAAGGGCCAGGGGCACAGCGGGGGGCCCTCAGTGTCCAGACCTGCGTACGCTTTGTGGCATCTTTGAATCGGAACCTGGGGGCAGATGCTACCCCAAGGACCTGCATTTTGACGTGTGGTCCAAGGATCAGCGTCTGTCTCGCTGCACGAACGAAACGACTCCCACTGACATCAGGGGAGTCACATAGGCACTGTGGTGACAAGATTCCTTAGAAGCTTTTAAGGTCAGGCTTGACAAAGCCCTGGCTGGGATGATTTAGTTGGGGATTGGTCCTGCTTGGACTAGATGACCTCCTGAGTTCCCTTCCAACCCTGATATTCTATGATTCTAAGATAGTGCCTTTCCCTGGACCTGGTGTTTCAAAGGCAGGTGAAACAGAAAAGGGAGACAGAGAGCCAGGACCTGACTCGTATCACTGGCCTTGTGCTCAGGTGGCTAGCTTGAGTTGTGCCGCCGTGGCCACGTGGTGTATGTCTGTCTGCCTGCGCTGGGAAGTGCCCTCCCAGCAGCTGTGGAGACATACTCCGGCGTGACAAATGGGAGGCTGCCGGGGGGGTGGGGAAGGTTGAGGGCTGGGAATTAGAAGACCTGGGTTCTAATGCTGCTGTCAACTCGCTGTGTGACCGTGGGCCAGTTGCGTCTCCTTACGGTGCCTCATTTACGCCGTCTGTAAAATGGCGACACTGCTCTGCCTTTGTGAGATCTGGGCATGCAGAACGCTGCGCAGCAGGGCCAGCAAACTTCAACATGTGCAGAACCCACCGTCCGGGCCAGCTTTTCCACCGAGCAGCGTGTGTGCCAAGCTCTGTCCAACATCTGCCCCAGCTGCTGGTTCTGAGCACTTGAAACATCTGTCATGGGGCTCTTGGGGAAATCAGCGAAACAGGAGCCTGATTGGCCTTCTCTGTGCGCTGCGTTATTTTCAGCCCCTCCATCGTGCTTGTCTTTTGTCACATTTTTCTTCTTTCCCGCTTCAGATGCCCTTTGCGCTCTCCCACTCGGATGCCTTTAATCATCCTTGCCCTCTCCTTTGAGAGAAAGTCAGCACAACTAACTACGTGACCGAACGGATCCTCGGCCGGTGTAAATCGGCGTAGTTCCGCTGACGGCGAGAGCTGTGCCAGTTTGCACCCGCTGGGGAGTTGCCCCATGGCATTTAGCGGGAGAATGGTACTGTCAGTTCCTATAATGCCCTAATCTTTCCCGTGTTGTTTTCGGTGCCTTGAATGCTTCTTGCTGGCTTTTCAAAGCAGAGAGCAGACCCCTCCACAATGGCACCTGGATTTTTTTTTCCCTGAGAGGTTACAGGTAATTCAGACCCCATCACTGTGTAGCGGTGGTTCACATTGTTCTTTCCAGCATGCCCTGCCTTGCACCTTGTTGCACTGAATTCTGTTCCTCCACTGCCTTGCCTAATTACCTGCTGTTCCCAGCCTCTTCTGGGCTTTCTCTCAACCCTCCTTTATCTTGGCTCCTTCCTCTTGCAAGGGACTGTAACAAAAGCCGACTGAGAGTCTACCTACACTCTGTCCCCTGCATCCCATGCATTGGGGGAAACCGTCTTAATGGACAGCCTAAGCCACCAGGTTGTGGGGCTGGGAGGGGAGAAGAAACCCTCCCTCCTAAACGGTACAGCAGCCCTCTAGCTGATCCGTGGAGGGGTTGACATCTGCCTCAGGTCCTCCCTTACCTCTCTCCTGCCTCCCACATCCCCTCGGGATCCTCAGTGGAGGTAGCCCTCCCGCCATGGGCTCTGTGGGGGCATGGTATGGGGTTGATTTCCCTTTGCAGGCTCCTGGAATCCTGCCCCCATAAGCAGTGGGACCTCAACAGTTCTCTCTGGGCCTGCATAAGGGGACATCAGGATCTGACCCTACGTGTTAATCCCAATGGCACCCATTGGCAGATGGGGCCTTGGCAGATACTATTCTCATGGCCCATTCCAGGGGAGGGCAGAGGGTCTAGTACAGGTTTTTCTCCCATGTGGTTGTACCCAGAATCCATTCCAAGAGCTGCAGTTGCATAAAAGGGCCAGTTTTGGGGTTGGAGTGTGGGAGAAATAAACCTTAATTGTGAGATAATAAGCTGCAGAGTTACTGCAGCGGTTCAAGGAGACACAATTGCATGTACTGGGCCAGTACACTCCTGGGGTTTTTGTTTTGTTTTCTGGAAGGCTTCATGTCAAGCTGCTTGCAGTAACCTTATCTTGCCCACTGGGGGATGTAGGAAGTATTGTGGGTTATTTATGCTGTTGCATTTATAAGCAAATGAGGGAAATATGATCTCGATGAAATTACCATAAGGTGGGTGCACAACAGGTTGAAAGATCATATTCAAAGAATAGTTATCAATGGTTTGCTGTCAAACTGGGAGACTCTATCTAATGGGGTCCCATAGGGGTCTGTCTTGGGTCTGATAGCATTCAGTTTCCTAAATGACTTGGATGGGGGAGTGGAGAGTCTGCTTATTGAACTTGCGGATGACACAAACTGGGAGGGGTTGCAAGCACTGTGGAGGACAGGGATTAGACTTCACAATGATCTTGGAAAATTGGAGGATGGGTCTGAAATCAACGAGATGAAACACAAGACAGACAAGTGCAAAGTAGTTCAATTAGGAAGGAAAAAAAATTCAAATCCCCAGATACAAAAGGGGGAATAGATGGCTTGGCAGCAGTACTGCAGAAAAGCATCTGTGGGCTGCGGTGAAGAACTAAATGACTGAGTCGGCCATGTGATGCTGCAGCAAATGTCATTCTGGGGTCAGTTAACAGGAGTGGCATAGGGAAGACATGCGAGGTAATCATTTTGCTCTGCTCAGCACTGGTGAGGTCTCAGCTAGAGTACTGTGTCCAGTTTTGGGCACCACACTTGAAGAAACTGTGGTCAAATTGGAGACAGTCCAGAGGAGAGCAACAAAAGTAAGGTTTCAGAGTTGCAGCCGTGTTAGTCTGTATTCGCAAAAAGAAAAGGAGGACTTGTGGCACCTTAGAGACATTGGTTAGTCTCTAAGGTGCCACAAGTACAACAAAAGTAAGAGATTTAGAAAACGTGACATAGGAGGAAAGACGGGGGCAAGTTTAGTCTAGAGAAGAGAAAGCTGAGGAGGGGCCTGATAACAGGCCTTCTAAGTAAAAGGTCATTGTAAAGAGGAAGGTGAGCAACTGTTCTCCATGTCCGCCCACGGTAGAACAAGAAGCAATGGGCTCAGTTTGCAGCAAGGGAGATTGAAGGTAGATATTAGGAAAACCTTTTGAAGTCTAAGGATAGTTCAACACTGGAACAGGTGACCTAGGGAGGTTGTGGAATCCCCGTCATTGTGGGGTTTTAAGAACAGGTTGGACAAACCACCTGTCGGGGTGGTCTAGGTTTACTTGGCCCAGCCTCGGCTCAGGGGGATGGGCTAGATGACCTCCTGAGGTTCCTTACAGACTGGATTTCTATGATTCTGTGAAATATCCAAGTCCAGGTCTTCTCCTCCCTTCTCTCATATACTCAAGAGGGCCAGATCCTTGGCTGGTGTAAAACATGGCAACGCCTCCAAAGTCCATTTATATCAACCGGCCCAGAATCCTCCCTTCCCAGAGCCTGTCCCAGCTGGTCCCAGTTCCCTTCCCTCATTCTAAGCTACAAGTTGGCCAAATGGCCTAAATATTACCCCAGTGCATGCAACCCTTGGGTCCAGACTTGCAGAATGCAGAGATGGGAGGGACTGCTGAAGGCTTTCATCTCCCACTGCAGCCTGCGATGATGCCTCTCCCTAGCCACTCTGTCACTTTCTGCCCACTGGATCTTTGTGGTTGCCTGGAATGGTCCCTTCACCCACTTGCCTCTTCCCTCTCCAGCCTGTTTCAGACCTAGCTGCGCCTGTTCCGGCTGGCTCTGGGATTTCACGCTTCCCTCTCCTGTTCTCTTGGCAGGTTTCGACCGATACTTCTCCAGCCGGACGCTGGACAATAACCGGCGGAACATCTGGTTTGCTGAGTTCTGGGAGGACAACTTCCACTGCAAGCTGAGTCGGCATGCGCTGAAGAAGGGCAGCAACATCAAGAAATGCACAAGTAAGAGGCGAGGTGGGAACGGGAGGGGTTTGGAGCGAAGCCCCATAAGGCCAGCGCCGGAAGGAAGGGCAGAAGGGGGCCCTTTGTGACCGGGTAACAAGGGGCGCTGTGGTATCCAGGGAGGGAGGGAAGGTGAAACTAGATGGGAGCAGCCTGCTAAGATAACGGGAGCAGCAGGAAGAAGCCCGGTGGGGTTTGTCATTGGTGTTCATGGGTCACTCTGCTGGGTAAGGGGAGATGAGACAGCCCTGGACATCTGGGGTCAAATGGGACTCATGCAACAGGGCCTAGATTGCCATCCTATGACCCATACAACTCTGTGGGCATTTGTGCATATCATGAACCGTACCCTTACCAGTGCTGTTGGGCTCAGGCTCTCACGATCTCTACCCTACAGAGACGATCAGAAGGATGGGGCTGGAAAGAGGTGATGTGGCAGAGGGGTGTGTGTGTGTGGGGGGGGTCTAGTGTTGCAATATCCGGGGGTGCTGTAGGTGGGGACTGAGGTGCACTGGCAGAGCTGTGTGGGGAGCCCAGGGCTGGAATAGCAGGGGTGTTGTAGATCAAATTTAGGGTGCATTAGCAGAGCTGGGCTGGAACGAAGGATGTGGCTAGCGAGGAGGTACTGCCGGTCAGGATTAGGGTACATGGGGAGGACTGTCTGGGAGCCAGGGACTGGAGAAGCAGGCATGTATTATATGGGTTGTAAGCCATGTGCATTGGCAGAGGAGGGTGGAAGGTGTGAGGCTGGAATAGCAGGGAGGGCTGCTGGTCAGGACTGACGTACGTTGGCAGGGCAGGGGGGGCTCAGGACAGGAATAGCAGGGGTTGTGGCAGGGCAGGACTGGGATATGTTGTCTGCTGGGTGGGGAAGCTGTGGAATCCCGCATCTCCCATGAGCAGTAAAATAGCATAGATTGCACTTAACTAACCACATCCCTAGAGCTCCTTTTCCAGTTCCCCTCTCCTCCCTTGGGGGCCTTTCTGCTCTCTCCTCAAGGTCCCCTTCCCCCCAAACAGCCCTTCCCTTAGGCATTAATTTCCCTTTGCACTAATTCTTCCTCTTTGCTCGTAAGTTTCTATTACACCACCGCAGCATCAGCGAGACTTATCTGCACAGATCCTCTCTGAGTCGTTGGTGTCTTCTTTTTTATTGCCTTGAGAAAACCCGTTTAAAATGGGTTATTTAAAAAATGCATTCAAACAGGTTAGAGAGTTGTGCCGGGTAGGGAGGCAGCACCATGGAAATGTGCCTCCAGCCCACTAGATGATAGAAAATATTCAAGACATTCATACTACTTGGAGCAGCTTTAAAAATGTTTCCTTTTGGTTTCCTCTTCCAGCCTCTCAGATCTGCCTAGTTCTGCTCCCTATTGGTGTGGAGCTGCCTTTGATTCTCCTCTGAAATGGGAGCTGACAGCCAGGAATCTCTCTTAGCCCCCTCTGCTCCTGTTCAGTGTTTAATGCTTTACACGCAGCTGGGAATGCCAAAGCGTGAGTTGCATCGTGTCTTTCAAGTAGACCATGCTTCGAAAACTGTCCAGGCGAGCAACCCAGATCAGACAGACATGGGGCTCTTTCGAAAACTGTCAGTTCAGCAGTGCACTGGGTGTGACTGTGAGCATAGTCTTACACTCATATGCACCTACACATGGTGTTCTCCATGCACACACATATGCTGTAGCCTCTATGTGCCACACGCAGATCTGCTGTAACCACTGTACAAATCACACTCATCTGCATGTATGTGAGTGCACACCCAGCCATGCTTTAATACACACACACACTCAGATGTTTGCACACGCGCTTGTTTGCACACCCCCTCACACCCACTGAAATGTGTGTGCCTTCATTCTCACTCCATCCCTCTCTGCTGTGCTCTGTTTTTCTCATCATCCCCGTGTCCCTTCTACCTGCTCCACCTAGAGCCAATGAGGTGCTTGGCGCTGTTTTCTGGGAGCACAGACCCACCACCATGCAGCGTGTGTCCGCCCTGCAAATAAAAGGCACGTTCTTAACCCACAGTGGCTAACACTGAAGTTAAAACAGGAGTGAAGTCACAGCAACTCAGTATTTAATGGGTTAACTGCTCAAGTTCAACCCCAGACTCAGCGAGGCCATGTCTATACTGCGTCTTGACAGGGCGGTAGACGGAGTTGTGGAAGTGGGGCTTGCGCTAGGGTGCTAACGTTAGCAGTATGGATGTTGTGGCTCGGGCTCTCAAACCCATCCAAGGCTTGAGAGCCCAAGCTGCAACGGGTGACTGGGTGACCCCTCCTTCTGCCTGTGAATGGCTGTGATTGCCTGTAGGTCCTTTGGTGTAAGCAGCTAATTTTCTCTATGACTCGCAGCAGTGAGGTCGTGCCTTGATCGATAGCACCGTGTCGACCATTCGCATTCTGGCAGCATGTTCATGCATGTTGCAAAGGGGACTGGAGATAGGGCAGGGAACACTTCATCCCCCACCCCCGGGCTGGAATTTGGTTTAGTGATGCTTCCGCAAGCTGTTTGGCGGAACGAGCTGGGAGCTCTCAGCACAGACGCTGCTGGACAAAGGGCAGTACCGTGGTTTGTCTGAGTACATGCATTTACTACGTGCCCATCGCTGCAGGGCCAGAGCTAAAAGCCGCCCTCACAACTGGCACTATCTGTCTAGCTCGACAGCAGCCTCGGTAGAGAGAACAAGGGCTGAATGGAGCACGGAGCCTCTATTCCTGCCTACAGGTGGGTCTGGGCGGAGGCACGTGCCCGCAGCAGGTGGGCAAACATTCTCTGCAGGGCTGGGGTAAGGGAACTTCATCAGCACTCACCTCTCCTGAGAGCTGGCTGGCCGCTTTCCCTGCTGGTGTCAACCGGTGCAGCACCGCAGGATTCATCCCTTTACAACAGCTGAGTATGAGCCCACTCGCTGTGTGTCTGCTGGCCCTGCCTTTTCCCATCCCTCTCTCCCTGACTCACCGTGCTGCAAGGGTCTGATTCCCATTTACACCAAGGCCCCTTTATGCCGCTCCGGTAGCACAAAGGGGCCTTAAATCTGGTATAAATTACATTTACGCTTCCTCCAAGTGCCCTTCACGCTCCCAGGGTGTGTGTGAAGGAGCCTGGGGGCCACTGAGAATCACAGCCACCTTGTCCTCCTACGCTCTGTGGCCCCAAGCAATGATCTCACCCTCTCTCCAGTGTACCCTCAAACTGATTCCAGCCACACGCCTAAGATGGCCCTGATCTGGGTTAGCATTAATGCTTCCTCTCGGGCCAGATCCACAGCTGGCATAAACTGGCCGTGGTGAGGGAACCACACTGATTCACACCCACTGAGGATCTGGCCCCATGCCGGGGGCCACTTTGCTTGCTGCGGATTCTGGCATTCAGGTAAAGCACCCAGTCTAGCTCCCTGCCCCATAGCAAACACTGAACCACTGTGAATGCGGCTGCAATGGGGCATCGGGCAAGGAGCATGAGCCAGTGTGACAGACTGGAGATAAAGGGCTCCAGTCACTTTCTGTGCCCCTGGCTCCAGGACTCAGTATCATTTACATGGCAGCCAGTATCTCCGGGGTTTCTTTTTTTCCCCCTCTAACAACAACTTTTCATTGCATTTCCCCGCGAGTCTAAATAGTTTTATGGAGTGAAATATTTTAATGGGTGCTGGAGGCAAAAGGTGGCGAGCACCAGGGAATCCGTCATTTTGCATCCGTGTTTGTGCGTGGGCACGTCTCAGGAAAGTCAGAGAGAGAGGCATGTCTTCCCTGCCTGTGCTTTGCCACTTCCTCTGCTTGCTGGCTAGAGGGAAAGCACCCTCTTTTCAGTCTGGCCCTGGCTTATGGCCCATGGGTTTGTAGAGGAGGACTCAAGTGCCCTCTGCCCAATTGATCATGTTTGGCTGTTGGGGGCTAAAGGAAGGGTAGATTTCTAAGATACTTATCTGACTCCGTCACCTTCCTATCTGAGCATCTCACAGTCTTTAATGTGTTTATCCTCCCGACACCCCTGTAAAGCAGAGCAGGGCTGCTACCCCCAGGGTACAGATGGGAAACTGAGGCACAAGGAGGCTAAATGATTGGCCCAAGGTCACACTTGGAAGTAGTCTGTGGCAGAGAAGGGAGCTGAACTTGGGACCGTTCAGTGCCAGGCTAGCGCCTGGCTGCTTGGAGCCCAGCATGCATTGGGATTGATGTTCCTAAGTCACTTAAGCACTTTAGAAAATGTTACTTTCCGAGCTTCAGTTTCCTCTGCTGTAGACAGAGCCAGGAAAACATGTCTTCCCTGGCTGGCAGGGGGGATGTGTCAGTGTGGTACAGAATAGAGGCAGACATGGCCCCTGCCCATGGGCAGTCTGAAGCCTAGTCTAGATATTGGTATCTGATTGTGTGCTGCCCTGGTATGGACTGTAGGCCCATGGGCGTTACAGGGGAGTCCAAATGCATCTGGTGCTTGTTTGGTATGAGCCTGCTCTCCCCTCTGTGCTCGGAGGGCGGGGCTCTCAAAGGGCCCAGGAAGCCCCAGCAGAATGGAAGCCAAGGGCGCTCCTTGCGCCTCTAGAAGGCAAGGTGTGCGTTTGCATGGATTCTCCTCTCCCTTGCACTGGCGTAAAGCAGGAGTGACTCCAGAGTGAAAGTGACACAGGCGTGAGGGGAGAATCGGGCCCCATCATCTTTTGGAGCTGGGGGCTGTTCCAACCAGTGGTGTGCGTCCCATCCTGGGTCCCTACCTGTCCCTGATCACAAAGGACTCTGGCACTCAGCCACCACCCTGACCGCCCCTTCTCATGTGACCATCTGCATTTTTAGCCCTGGCCAGCTAGGGATGAAAGCAGTAAACAAGGCAAATAGGGAATCTGTCTTGTTGACAGCCCTGCCGTTGAGGTGACGGTTGGAGGCTCAAGGAGGTGACATGTTTACTGAAGGATTGGAGAGATTTACTGCTTGCCTGGTGCTGGGGGAAGACAGATAACAGCTGGGCTTTCAGACTGAGACAAGGAGAGATTTCAGGACATCTGCTAGCTCACCTATGAGCCCCAAAGGGAAACTATCTTAACTCTTGGAGTGCCATGCCACATGGGAACCTAGCAGGGCAGGGATGTGAGTCTGTCTCTACCAGCCTGCCCCGCACAGGGCGGGCTGTGCTGGGTGGTGCTGAAAATGTTGATTGGGGTGCAGGGCAGGGGGTGTGAAATTTTGGAAAAGGTGTGGTTTTGCCCACAGCTGTTTTGTGATTCAGGGACATTGGTTTTTGCGGGGGGGTCGGCAAGGCAGATGGTGTTGCACCAAACTGCACCAAGGTTAGAATTTCTGCCTGTTTCAAGGTGCAAATGGATCTTCATCTCAATTAAGTCCTGACCGTTTTTTAACTGGGCCCATTTCCCTTGAAGAGGCTCCTGCTTTGGAGTGGAAACCCATGAAATCTCACTGGTATTTTGCTCCTCTCCATCCATGTGATCAGATCAACTTACACAGGTTCACAGTTGTGGGGGTTTCCAGTTTGGTTGTATTTCACCCCGTCGTAGCCCGGCATGATACACGTGCACAGTGAGCGGCTCACCCGGGGGAGGGAACATGCTTACAAGAGGAAGGATGGTCTCAGGGCTAAGACACAGGACGGGGAGATCTGTGTTCCAATTCTGGCTTGGCCGCAGACTTCGTGGATGACCTTGGGGCTGGATTTTTCAGGAGAGCCGGGGGGGGGGGGGGGCGGCTTTGGAAAATCTGCCCCTTAATCTCTCTCTCTGCCCCAGTTCCCTGTCTGTAAAGTGCAGGTAACAATGTGCACTTTCTGCCAACCTCTGTCTTGGCTGCTTGCATTGTCAGGCCTTTGAGGCAGGGTCTGTACAATGTTCAGCACAGTGTGGCCCAGATCTCAGTGGAGGCATGCAGGAGCTACCATAATTCCTAGATTAGTAATAATTACTGAAGAACCCTGAGTTACCAGTAGCTTTTCTTTCTTTTTCCTGGGTGGGAGTGTCTTTATATGCCTCTCGGAGACTCCCTGAAATACCACGTATTCCTTCCGTTCCCGTCCTATCTCAGGCCAGTCGCCCTGTCCCCTTTCTGAACTCATTCACGCTTTGGCTGAGCAAACTGTAGGGGGTGCTACAGAACAACCTGCAATGCCCCGGCTCGGCCTGCTCCCAACCTCCGTTCCGTCTCTTATACCAAGGGTCTGGTTTCCTAAATTCCTGGATGATAGGCCAGAAGGGACCACTGTGATCACCTGGTTTGACCTTCTTTATAGCACAGGCCATAGGAGTTCCCTGAATGAATTTCTGTTTGAGCTAGAGTAGGTCTTTTAGAAAAACATCCAGTCTTGATTTTAAAATCTCCACTGATGATGGATCCACCACAACCGTTGGTCCATTGCTCCAATGGTTAATTAAACCTCCCTATTAAAAATGTGCACATTTCTTCACTCTGAATTTGTCTCGCTTCAGTTTCCAGTGGTTGGGTCATGTTAGATCTTTCTCTGCTAGATCTGAAGAGCCCATTATACTATTTGTTCCCCACATAGGTACTTAGAGAATGCGATGAAGTCACCCCTTAACCTTCTCTTTGTTAAAATAAACAGATTGAGCTCCTTGAGTCTAGCACTGTAAGGCAGGTTTGCTAATCCTTTAATCAGTCTTGTGGCTCTTCTCTGAGCTGTCTCCAGTTTGGATGCACTGTCCCAGCAGTGGTCACACCAATACCAAATGCAGGGGTAAAATAACCTCCGTACTCCTACTGAAGATGCCCCCATTTATGCATCCCAGGATCACATTAACCCTTTTAGCCACAGCATCGCACGGGGAGCTCGTGTTCAGCTGATTATCCCCAAGTCTTTTTCAGAGTCTCAGCTTCCCAGGAGAGAGTCCCCCACAATGTGAGAATGGCCGACCGGTTTTGTTCCTAGATGTGTGACCCTGACAATTGGCTCAATTGAGAAACATGTGGTTTGCACCCCATTTACCAAAATAACTTGTGTTTTGCTCTGTCTGCACCCAGACGGGCGATGCTCCCCCATCAGCCTGGCTGCAGCTGGTAAGACTGAAATCTCTTTCCCTCCTCGGAGGCAGGAACCGGGGGAGGCCCAGGACTTTGACGTCTCTGCAAAGGCAGCAGGGTCACGTAAAAGACGCCAAGTGTGAAATGAGATGAGATGTAGCCTCACCCGACTCGCGGGGGCCACTCTCTGGAACAGCTACAGAGCTATTTTTCATCGGGTCATTTTTGCCTGCACCACAGAATCTGCCTTCAGCTCTCTGGGTCTGAACAGGGGGCCTGCATCGCCTGCGTCTGTGCATGACGAGTGTATCGAGGTGGTTTGCAAGGGTCATCTCAAACACCAGAAGTGTGCTCCTCCAGGCACTGTGTGTTTGGGCTTGTTCTAAAAATGGCAAGAATATTGCACAGCGCCTTCATCTGGCAAGAGTTGCAAGGTAAGAGGCACTGTTTAGGGTGCCGGACTGGACATCAGGACACCTGGTGTCTATTCCTGGCTCAGGAAGCAAGTGGTGAGAGCAGGCAGCAGGGACCCACATGTCCTGTGGCCACGAACAATGGAGCTGAGCCATGCTGAGCCCCTTGCACCTCCTTGGCTTCAGTGAGGACAGAGGGTACTTAGTATCCCCTAGGATCAAGCCCTTTGTGGACATGTCCAAGGTAATGAATCTCCATGGCTCTGCACAGCTGCTGTTCCAGTGCCCGGTGCTTGCAGCATGCCTCCTGGGGAGGAAAGCCATGGCCATCCCCCACACCCCCTGGGTAGTAAATTCCCCTTGCTCCCCTCCCCGACCTGGGACCTGACAGGGGTGTGATGTCTCTTTCCCCAGGTACCATGAACAATGATGTGTTTGTGGCGTTAAATCAGACGTTCAGCCCCACGTCATGCTTGGGGATATGGCACGTCCCTGACAAGGGCTGCAGAAGGAACCTTGGATCCTTATTTCCTGTCAGAGACGCTTGGCCGGGCTGCATCAGAGCCACCAGAGTAGATGCTGCATTTGAATCCTTGTCTCGTGCCACATGTTGTCATTCACACCTGTGGAAACCAGAAAGATAGAAATGACCATATGTGGTGCAAGGCGTTGGGAAACCAGGCCCCTGCATCTGGGGCATGTGCATGGAACCCCATTTAAGAAAATCCCCCCACTCACACGCTGGCTGGACCTTTTTCCTTTTTATTTATTTGTATTCCAGTAGCACCTACAGGTCCCATGCAGGGATCTAGGTCCTTTTGTGGCAAGTGCTGTGTTGTAGCCTGCGGGGGACCTGGAAGCAGAGGAACATGAGTTTCAGAGGGGAAGAGTTTGGTTGAGGCAGCGGGAAGTCTGGGGAGATATAAGGGGGGATATGATTGAGGTCTATACAATCATGACTGGTGTAGAGAAAGTAGATAAGGAAGTGTTGTTTACTGCTTCTCATAACACAAGAACTAGGGGTCACCAAATGAAATCAATAGGCAGCAGGTATAAAACAAATAAAAGGAAGTATTTCTTCACACAACACACGGTCAACCTGTGGAACTCCTTGCCAGAGGATGTAGTGAAGGCCAAAACCATAACAGGGTTAAAAAAAGAACTAGATAAATTAATGGAGGATAGGTCCATCAATGGCTATTAGCCAGGATTGGCAGGAATGGTGTCTCTAGCCTCCATTTGTCAGAAGCTGGGAATGAGCGATGGGATGGATCACTTGATGATTATCTGTTCTGTTCATTCCCTCTGGGGCACCTGGCACTGGCCATAGTCGGAAGACAGGATACTGGGCTAGATGGACCATTGGTCTGACCCAGTATGGCCGTTCTTATGAAGTCGGTCTGTGTGCACATGGCTGGAAATGTTAAGCTGCAAGTGGAGTATCTCTGGAAATAGAAATACAGATCTGGTTTGGTTTAATAGATATGGAATCCTCACCTGTTCTCACCCAGCATGCCGTACATGAAGCACGGTGGTAGAGTGGCATCAAGCTTTAAGAAGACAAACCTTGCCCTGATGAGTTTATAGGCTGTGTTAATGACAAAACGCAAAAGGTAAAAGAAACAAATTGTGGTGCAGGGCCATCTCTTTCCCCTATGCCCTGCGTCCTTTCTATCTCCCTTCTTTCCTTCCTCCATCTCGCCGTCTCTCCTCCCTGTTGTCTCTTCCCCTTAGCGGTGCTTGTGTTGTCTGCATACGCTGATATTTGTATAGTGTCTGTGCTTTCATGAAATGCAAAACCTGGGCATGACCTTAAGGAACACATCAGCGATATTGGCTCTGGGAATTCCCCAGCACCGGGAAGCAACCCACTGGCTGCATTGTCAGTTGCCACAAGATGCTGATCTCTTAATCTTAATAGTAATGTAGCATTACTCGTGATATTTTAAGGGCACAGTATCAACAGAGGCAGCTGAAATCCTGAGCCAGGACAGATATTTAAATTATCTGAATCCCTCTGCACATAAATTGTCTCCAGAAGGATTGTTTACCAGATAAACAGAGAGGGGAAATAATAGCGCTTACAGCTGGCAATAAATAATCTGGATCCCTGGAGTTGACTGGTCTTGCTTCCCAGGGTTGTGAAAATGTTTCCTTTGGAGTTGTTCTGTGTGGGGTTCATGCCCCTGGTTTCCCCTTAGGTCTGAGCAAACCTTCAATCTCCCAGTGAAACTCTCTCCAGGCTGCTGTGTTTCAATTGCTCTTGCATCAAAATCCAACAGCTCTAGGGCCAGGTTCTCAGCTAGTGGAAATCAGATAGCTCTGTTGACTTCAGTAGATTGATGCTGATATACATCAGCTGGGGAGCTGGCCCACAGAATCCAGATCGACCCCAACTTCACTGCTCTTGTTTGGGGAATAAGTCCCTAATGCAGGAAAGCATGTACTTTGCATATAAGCATGTTCCCAAACAGAAATGTTTTCCTGAATTGGGATTGAAATCGTGGCAGATCCTTGGCCATACTAAATAACATTTTGCTTCTTCTCTATCCCCTTCTTTCTGAGGAAATGAAAGCAATGTACAGGTATTCGAATGAAGCCTCGCAACATCCCTGTTAAGCATGTATTCTACCCATTTTATGAATAGGGAAACTGAGGCACAGATTTGTAAGCTCTTTGGGGCAGGGGCTGTCTTTTTGTTCTGTGTTTGGACAGCACCTAGTACAGCTGGGTCCTGGGCCATGACTGGGGCTTCTATGCGCTATGGTAATAGAAACAAATTATAATTGTAAAAGTGACTTGGCCAATAGTGACTTGGCCAAGAATAGAACCCAGGAGTCCTGATTCTCAGCCTTGCGCTCAGACCATTAGACTGAACTTCTGTCTGATATTAAAATTATTAGATTTTGGCTGCACTGGTTCATATGAGAAGGAGCTTTCCAGTCTGTCTCAGCAGTCAAGCTGCCGAAAATGACATTTCTGTCATCTGTCTCGGGGCAGGGGTTAGCCGGGGAAACGGGCTACTGATCAAAACATAATAACAAGCCACAACAGTCAGAATGTCAGCAAGCTACTTCAACCATAATCACCGTGACCAGAAAAGACTCCATCCACAGTGATATTCTTTCCCTTGCAAAAAAAAAAATAATCCCCGCCCCATCTGAACCAATAGAGTGAGAATCTTATGGCTCCAAGGAACCCAAGTCCCCAAAAGTTCATTATGCTTAGGGCCAGATTTTCAAGAGAGCTCAGCTCCCAGTTAGGCACCAAAATAAGTGTGCAGGAGAGCCCTGTGTCATGTTGTCTGGAGTGACTCATGAGCGAGAATACCAGCTTCAGGGCAGACTGTTAGGAAGCAGGGCACAAACCCCAGACTGGTTGTGAGTTCTATACTTAAATTTCACCAACCAAGTAACACATGTAAACTCCTCGGGCACTATAGCAGTCTTAACATGGGGTCAAAGACAGTGCTCTTGGGTACTCTGATCTATCTTGCCACCGAGGCAAGCTTGATGCTTGGATATATGGTCACTTAACACCAAAGATCACAAAATATTCAGGTTGCTCACAGTCCCAAAGGGCTAGTCATTTACCCCAGGTCAATTTGCACCTTAGATCTCTCATCAAAGACAACAATTGTAGCCAATCCTATAGTAAACTAACTAAGGATTTAGTAACTAAGAAGAGTGATTTACAAGGTTAAAACAGATAACCATACACACACAAATGTGTTGCAATCTTAGGTTTCAGATAGTGAGAGACCTGCTGAAATATGCCAGGGCTAACCCAGGTTAATCCCTGGGATCTCTTGCTTAGGTTTAGGAATCTTTGCCCCTTAGAATTCAAATGGCATAAAAAGCCCCTAATTCCTTCTGGTCAGGGACGTTTGTCCCCATCTCTCTAGAATCCAGGCTCATGGGACAAGCGCGTTGGCTCGTCCCCCTCTTCCTGGGTGTGCTGGGAGCTATCAACAAAGTCCTTGGCTTACAATAGATTCAATAGGCCTTCCTGATGGGCTAGAGAAAACCCCTCCTCATGGGTGCAAAGCAGTATTTTGCACTCAGTGATGTTTCTTTCTGGACTGGATTTATAGTTACAGAACAGACGATTAAGTATTACCTTGTAGCATGGGATTCAGATATTATAAGTAAATTAACGCGTGCAGCAACTTACAAGCAAAAGTCTAAATGCTAAACATTGTTACGATTGTAATATCTATCTTAGCAATGCTCACGCACAGGTGAATCAGACTGGTTTCCAGCTATGCTCTTGAGAGTGTTCACTTGAGGCCTAAGGCCCTTGGCAAAAGCTGGCACCTGGTCTACCAGCCTTGCACATTGGGCACTGAGCTCTGGAGAATATCTGCCCATCCGTGTCCCAATGGGAGCTGTGGAGCTATTTGGAAAAGCTGGCCCTGCTTGTGATGGCCGAACCCTTGAAAAAACTGCCCAGTAGAGAATTCAGCCCTTGGTGTGTTGGCAGGCATCCTTGGGAAGCATTAAACAGGGTATGTGCAATGGGAGACGGGCCTTCCACTATCAGAGCATCATATGGACGGAAATGTATGTTCAGCTGAGGCAGACAGAGAGGAGTTGGGGAGAAGTTTCCTAATTGGATACATGAAGAGAAAATGTTGCTGTGTTAAAATATACTGATGACATCCCCCCTCCCACCCCGCACCCCCTGAGGTATGGCAACCCCCTGATGTTTGTAGTTTTCTTTGTCCATTGGAACAGCTTTTTGAAATGAAATTCTTTTCCTCTTGTCTTTCCCTTTCTCTCTTTTTTCTTTTTTCCTCCTTTTCCTTTTCTTTCCTTTTTTTTTTTTTAGGGGCTTCTGATTATCTCAACCTTGAAAATTCGTTTCAATTACAGTTTACAACCCGCAAACAAAGGCTGCGGTCTCCGTAGTAACGGTAGCTGCTGCGCTTTGACGGGTGCGAATCCTCTGGAAGTTGGTTCCCCCAATTGTCACTCCTGCTTCTTCTTGTCTGGTTCATTGTGCCCCAGGACACAATTAGGATGTCTTCACACTGCGATGTGTTGGTGAATTTACCTCCTCTAAGAGAGATGGGAGATGAGTGCCCTTATTGCTTCGCATAACTGCCGATTCCCGCGGTCGCCTCCTGCCTCTCACCACACTCATTCCAGCAACACCCCCGCTCCCCTAAAGGGCAAGAGAAATCCTGTCATACAGTCCTCCTCTCGTCCCCCTGTGACCCACCCCACAGCCTACGCTCACTTGGAACGCCTAAGGCCGTGGTTCTCAGCCGTTCACAAACTGAGACTCCTCTCCAGTCTGGCTAGGATCTAGCTGGGACCAGGCCAGCGCTCTTCTCCCATCTAGTTGGGACCCTTCTCCTTGCTAGCTGGTGGTAGTCAAGACTCCTCTCCCATCTCGCCAGGCTCTAGCCAGGACCCGTCTCCCACAGCCCCACATTCCCCATGGAAGCAGGAGCTACAGATGCTCTGGCTTTGAACCGGTGGTGGCTCCTGGTGCTCCTCTCTCACTCTGCCACGTGGTGCGGCCCGCGCAGACTGGCCAAAGAGGCTCCTTGCCTGCTGGTACCTCTGAATAATTCACAGGCTCGTCGGTACAGAAGGAGGTGGTGTGGGGCGCTGTTGTAATGAGACCTGCAAAGGGTTGGAGCAGGGCTCACTGGGGACCAGAAGAAGGACAGTAATGGGGGATCTTGAGGGGAGACAGGAGGGCGTGTGGCAGGGCGTGTTTTCGGAACCCCAACTAAGCAGACACCTCCAGGCCAGAAGGGTTTTCCCAGAGGCCACTGGCTGTTTCACTAGAGAGCTAATTAATGACCTTACTTTTGCAAGGTTGAATGTTAATGCTGCCTTGAAACTGGGCTGGGGATCCTCCACGCAGCTGTGAAGCGGCTCAGATCAAGCTACTGATGGATGCATGCTGAATATTAATGTAGATGGAGGGGGGATTTTTGGGGGATGAGCTTCTTCATGTTCTTTCGCCTTTATGTTTTCGTTCCTCCCTGGTCTCCTGCTGATAGCATGATGTTGTTTTTTCCCCTCCACAGCATGTATCAGTCAGGTGAACATATGTGAGGATTTGTCCTGTGTGCCTGTTCCTTAAGTGGAGAAGGCGGATGGGGCTGGCTTGGAGGAAGTGGAGAGAACCCTGGCTGGGGATCTGGGCTCCAGCACTAGGTCTGTCACTGCGGGCAAGTTGCTTTCTAAAGTGGCTGCTCATGCCTCCATTGTTTTAGGTACGGGACTTGTTGTACCTGGAGTCTGGGTTGCAGAGGTGCTGAGCACCCGCGACTCTGCCTGAAGTCAGTGGGAGTGGCAGGGGCTCAGCAGCTCTGGAAATTCAGGCTCAAGCTGGACTCCCACTAGGAAATTGTCTCACTGCTGCCAGCTACTGTGGTGCCCTGCTGAATTGCTAGTGCACGTAGGAAGCCACAAAAGGAAGGGGAAACTGAGTCCCAATTCTGCTTCATGTACCGGTGCTGAAAGCCAGGGCAGGACTCCCTGCTCCGCTAAGGCTACTTTGCGCTACGTGGCCCAGTCAGTGAAGCGCTCTCCCTGCACAGGGAAACTCTCCGCCAGGGGAAAAGGATGCCTCTGCCTGGGAGAGGCCAGGACTGGTGTAGCTTTGAGCTCCGACATGGCCAGTGTGCCTGACCCATTCCATACAGCACCTCCTGCTGGGAGAGGCCAGGACTGGAATTGATGTCAGCTCCCCACAATCCTTGCTCCTGCCCAATTTCCTACAGGATCATCTGAAGGAGAAGCAGAGACCAGAGTGTGTGGATGCCTCCCCCTTGGCCCGTGACCATTCATTATTCTCCGTGGCGAGACTCACGCCAGGAGAGGTTGTGGTACAGAAGCCGCCAGTGGTCTGGAGCACCATCACTTCAGCTCTCAAGAGAAGTATGGGGAGTGATTTTGATTAACTCCAGCAGAAAGCCAGTGCTGGGGATGTGATCAGAATTGCTGCTAATCCTTTCTCATGCCTCGCCTGAGAAGATAGCTATGGCTGCTCTTGGAGGGGTGCCCAGCTAGACACATCGCAAACTTGAAAATTAATTATCAGACCGGCGGAACGATGCACGACCCTGCTATTATAATCAGCAGGGTCACATTGGCTTCGCCATCCTAATCTACTGAGAGCTTCAGAGAGAATTACTGTACTCTTGTCTGGAACATGGCGTTGCAAAACTCTGTTCGTTGATCTGCATTTTCCTCTCCCCGCGTAACCTCATTTCCTTTTGGAAAACATTTTAGTCCTGATGAAAGGTGCTGGGTTGACAGTCCCGGAGCCTTCCACTTATCTCCAGCACAAGGTGCAATGGAAGCAGCAGGAGAGCAACCTGGCTAATGTAGCTCAATCTTGACTAGAGGGAGCCCTTGGAGTGATGAGAAGGGAATTCAGTCCTTGTGCTCTGTGCTCAGGCTGCCAACAAGTGGGCCAGTTAGTGCTAGGAAAGTGAACAGCATGGGTGATTTGTAACGGGGATCCAGAGCCTTTCACGAGTGCACAAGGCCCCTGTTCAGACCAGGACTTCATTGTCCTAGGCACCGTACTCACATAGTTCTTGCACACAAGAGTTTGTCATCTAAAAAGCCGAGGCTGAATTCTTATCCCCATTCTACAGATGGACAATGAGCATATGGCATGCGTGGTGTCCTGTGGTGGCGTAACATGCATTGGCTGGAAGATAGCAGCCCCACATAGCCAGGTGCTGGGGAAGCAACCCCTGGTGCTTACCTTTGGAGTAAAGTCTATTACACCCTGTTTTTAAATGGGTAATTAACTTGGCAAGATAGAGTGGCTTGTCTGCCTGCTGAGAGATGAATGCATGGAAGGGCCCTATGCTGAGGGAGAAGATTAATAGCTCTTGTCCATAGCGTGGAAGAAAGGATAACTTGATGGGTTTCATATGAGTAGTCTCCATGTACTCCACGAGCATATGGATAACTTCAAAGAATGGGCTATAAGTTTTACCTCCTTGATGCAGTCTTTTCTCGTTGGCCCATTCGTATCCATTTGTTTCAGCACTTGGTTCGCCCGGCATGGGGGTTGCTGAATGCGTCCGTGCTCTCATTCTGAAGTGAAGGTGGAGAGAGAGGCACGAAAAAGGGGGACACTGGCTCACATCACTCTTATGACTCTCTCTTCCCTTCTGCTTGCCCAGGCAGGCAGCTGCTATTGTGTGTGGTGGAAGTGATGCTGCATGTTACCCCCAGGGACGCGCACACCATGCTCTCTCTCACTTCTGCTCTTCCTGGCTTCTGGCCCTTTAATCTCAATGGAGCCTCACAGATATTGGAGGTATTATGGTGGCTATTTATGTACAGAGAAAAGCAGAACAGAAACCTCTGCCCTGGCTCCAGAGGAGTGGGAAACTTAGAGAGCGTAGATGATTCAGGAGCAATGATGGGGGAGGGGTATCGCAGGGTGGGAGAGATGAGGGAGGAAGGGTGTGAATAAAGGGAGGCAATCCCTAGGACTACCCATTGGTGGGACCTAAACAGGATGCATTGAGACCTCAGTCCTCAAGGAGACCTCCCATGGGAACCATGAGTTATGCTGTGTACCCCAAGGTCTAGCTACTCAGAAAGCATGTAGTCCTACATTTCTGTGATTCTATGTGGCTCAGCCTGCAGGTATAGTACCCTGGTGTCCTCCATTGTCTGCACTGTCTGAAGTGGTGCGAGGAGTCCCGTAGGCAGCTGCAAGTAACCAAATGCGGCTCCCCTGCTGCTGGCTTTTCTCCCAACAGTCATGCATGGGGGGCTCTGTGAGCAGTCAGAAGACCTAGAATCGCAGCATCCTATAACAAATGGTCCTGACTGGCCGGCCGCCATGGGCAGTGAGGCTGGTGGCATCCAGTGCAGCGCAAGAGAAAGACATCCTTGTGGGGAAGGGGAATAGGCTAAGGCAGAAAGAGAGGAGGTTCTGGGTTCAAGCACGCTGGGAAGGTGGCTGAGGACTGGCCCCTTTGTTTCATTTGTGATCAGAACTTTGGTAGCCGAACAGTTAAAGCACAGCTGATTTGGGCTTTGTTGCAAAGATGGCCTTGGCTCAGCTGCACAGAGGGGATTCTGGTTCCAAGCAAGAGGAGCATGCTTCCACGCTGTGCCTTTCCCTCTGGTGGCTGGTCACACAGAGTACAACAGCCTACTACTCTTACCAGCTAACAAAGTTACTCCTCTAGCTCAAGTGACCCAGGCCTGTCCTTTGGTGAGGAGTGTCCCAGGTTCAAATCCAGCTGATGAACGGGCCACTGGGTGATTGTGCGAGCCTGAGATTGAGTCTCCATCTCCTTCTCTCTTCCGCAGCTTCTCCTTCTTATTGCTCTCTCCTGTTCCTCCAGCCCGAGTCCCCACCCAGCCTGGGCAGGGGGCACGCCCAGCACAAACACGGTCTACCTGGGGAGCACATGCGGTGCCCCTGCTCGAAGGGGGTGGGAGAGCACTTACAGGGTGCACGTCAGCACTGCTCCCAGTTGTAAGACAGAATCTCACTGCCGCACTCCCTTATCTCTCTCTCTGCTACCTTTGTCTCAACCTCCTCAGACGACCAAACCCAGTCATCCCCTTATGTCCCTGGCTGCAGCTCAGGTGTGGCTTGGCCCTCAGACACGCTGTGCTGTCTCCACTCGCCTCAGACGTGCCAAGAGGGAGGCAGGGAGAACAGACGTGAGGCGAGAGCATCATGGCCTGAACCATGGTGAGGACCAGGGCCAGCCGGTCTCGGCATGGGACAGGTGCCTTTTAATCATATGCTGCGCCAGCTTCCAACTCTGCACAGGGAGGCTCATGTTTCATGGAAGATTAGGGTTGGAAGGGACCTCAGGAGGCCATCTAGTCCCACCCCCTGCTCAACGCAGGGCCAACCCCAACTAAATCATCCCAGCCAGAGCTTTGTCAAGCCGGGCCTGTAGAGGTTTTTAAGGATGGAGATTCCACCACCTCCCTAGGTAACCCATTGCTTCACCACCCTCCTAGTGAAATAGTGTTTCCTAATACCCAACCTAGAGCTCCCCCACTGCAACTTGAGACCATTACTCCTTGTCCTGTCCTCTGCCACTACTGAGAACAGCTGAGCTCCATCCTCTTTGGGTAGTTGAAGGCTGCTATCAAATCCCACCCCCAACCACTCTTTTCTTCTGCAGACTAAACAAGCAGGGTTCCTTTCTCAGTGTTCCTTTTCTCCTCGGCTCTTCCGGGGCTCGCTGCCTGTGGGGACATAACCACCTGCAGGAGCCTTTGTGCCGCTTACGCTCTTCAGGTTCCCTTCCTCCCAGGGCTTTGATGCGCGCGAAGCCTGGCAGTGAGGTGGCGGCTCACAGAACCAGCTGGATGGACTGGCTTTGAACCCAGTGCCTCGTCCGTTTTGCTTTGCGAGGGCAGAGGGGACGTTTCACTTCAGTTCCCATCCCTCTGGGGCCTGCCCTGAATTTTCTTTGCGTTGCAAGTTCAGAAGAGCCGATAACTTCCAATTTTAGGTGCGTTTTCCCCCAGGGGCTCTGTACGAGCCATGTGAATGCTGCGGAAACTTGATTCCAAACCAGCCCTGCTTGAAAAGAGATATAGGCCTGACCTGTAACCATAGATTCCCCCGCCCGATCAGACCCGGAGAGTTGCTTCTCTGCTCAGGCCCACTCCTACCCGAAAGGGTCATGACTTCTCATGCAGTGTCTCTAGGCTTGGGGTTGTGTAACCAAACCTGGAGGCTTTTAGCCATTGCCTCTCTAGGGGACTCCCTTCCAGGCCTGCCTATGGGGAAATCAAATCTGGCATTGCCCCATGGCTTAGCTGTGGCTAGAATCACTGGGGCTCCCGCCTGGCACATCTTGGGGGCTTTTGGCCTGGTTCCTCGCACAACGGGGTGGGGTAGGGAAGACAGAGTGGAGTGGGAAATCCAGTAGGCAGTGCAGGAGGGATTCCTCATAGTGCTTTGCAGCTTCTTCCTCACCACAGCACACTGCCCCTTTGGCTGGGTGCTGTGGGGAGCTGGGAACTTGCTGCCGGCGCTGCTCAGAAATGGGGAGGAGCAGAGACCCTTCATCACCCACAGCTACACCATGGCTTGAAGGGTGACGGAAGCACATCTCAGGCACTGGAGGCTTCTGAACCTTTGGCTGCAAATCTTAATCTACCGCTGCAATCTCCTGAGGCATGTACCTCGCTGGGTTGGGTATTGAGTGGCCTGGGGACATTTTTCCCTTGTGCAGGGACTGCCACATGTAGCCTAATTCCTCGCGCCCCCCAGTGGTAGAGAAGAGACGTAGTGAATATAAAGGGGATTCTTGACTCGGGCAGCTGGACTCGGACAGACCCTGTGGTTCTCTCTGGCTCTCTAGCTCCCAGCCTGGAGTTATCACACAGGGTCTCCCTAAGGCCCGGCCTGGAATCGGCCATCCTGGAAGGAACTGCTGACATGTACAATCCAGTGCACCACACCCCCAAAATTCACCCCCACGCTGTCCCCACCCAGTGTCTCCCTAGTACCATTCCTACCATGCCTGGTAGCTGAATGCCCCCTCAGATGGTTCCCCACAGGCCCTCACTTCACAAAGCCCACTCCTTGCCCTGTGTTAAAGCCCCCATCTGCTTTGCCGAGCTCCCATGACGTTAGCCCCCTGTGCTAGGTGTCACTCAGCTGGGCATCTGGAGGGTTCTGTTATTGGTTGTGATGCCGGAGTAGCAGGAAAACCCCTCTCGGACACCCACTGCCACAGCGCCACACCCCGGGGGACTCTTTCTTAGCTCTAATTAACAGCATGTTACATTAATCGGTGTCTTTCGCTAAATGATTAACATGTTTCAAGTCCCATTAGGAGCAGTTATGACAGGGAGAGGCAGGCAGCTGTCGCTGGTAATTACCGCACACTTGAACGATTCCACCATCGAGGGCTGGCTAGGGAGGTGGGGAATCAATCTGTGGGTCAGCGCCTGGGAGAGCAGGAGGGGAGGAGAGTTCAAGGGGGATGGGGATGGGGAGGGAGATGGGGAGAGCATGGTAGAGGATGCGTGGCTAGGGATGGATGTTGCGCAGACCGTCCTTTCACACTGCGGATAGCTCCCGAGAGACCGATACTGTCACAGCTGATGGTGAGATTGATGAGCACAGCATGCTGGAGGATGGATGATATTTGCATAAGCTGTAGCTCAAGCTGTGACTGGGGTATGTGAACTCGGGGATGCCAGGGAATATGTGCCGTGTGGCACAGTGCCAACTGCAGACAGCTCTAGTGTGGTGGAAATAAAACACTCCATAGGCCAGGCCTGGGGTGGAGTGGAGGAGAAGCTCAGGACGGGGTCTGAATTTAGCAGCTAGCCACAGTCCTGAGCTCCCCAGGGAGAGGCGTACAGGGAGCATCTTCCCATCGTGAAGTGAGAGTGCTGTGACTCTCCATGGGCAATCAGGGATCCAGCCTTCTGCTCGGGGCTGGCCAGAAATGTTCTATCTAAGCTGCTTTTTGACAGAAAATGGGGATTTCAACAAAATGGAATTTTACATGAACTGCATCTGCCTCCTCTGGGATATTTCCGTTTTTGGTCTAAAAGCAGAACATCTGAAAGCGGGAAGCGGTTTTGGCTGAAAATGAAACTAATTTGATTCTGAAACGCCACCGCGGTACCTCCTGGAAGTTGTCGTTCAGTTGCCTCATGAGCCATGTTCTCCCATTGGACTTCATCTCCCAAGATGCACTGGGGCAGCACCTCCATTCATGGGGGGGAGGGTGAGCCAGTGTGCATCATGGGAGATGTAGTCCAACCCGGGAGCCCGGCCTATAGAGGCACATGAACTACAACTCCCATCAGGCACCATGGTGGCATTTCAGAGCTGAAATATTTTGGTTTTGAACTGAAGCATTTCAGGTTTTGATTTTTTTTCATTGAAAACTTGAAATTTTCCAGCCGTGTCTAGTGGTACCAAATAAGCTCTGGGCAACACATTACCTGCCTCCCAGTTAAGTATTTCAGGGCTCCCGTATAATGGTGATCACACTGACGAGGAAGGAACTGTGACCAGCTCTGCACTTTTAATGGCTTGCAGAGGCTCTGCCAGGTTATTCTAATGCTCCTGGCAGTCCTGCCTCCAGAAGGTGGGACTTCCTGAAAATGTTTATTGCAGTACTGGGAAGTATGGCAGAGCTGGAGGAGGTATCTCCCTGAGGCAATGCTTGCAGTGCAGTGAGATGACATCTTTCCACTCCAGCCATGGGTACCTGACTTCGGGCTTTGGACACTGGCTACAGTTCTCCGCAGCTTCAGAACTGTCCACTGCAGCCTCATTCAAGTTGCATGAAGAGTTTGCGGCTTGCTTGGACTATGTTTTCAGCCTGACGCTGTTTACCATGTAAAGTTTATGTACCATAAACTTCCTGGCTGGGAAAGATGAGTTCTAACTAGCTGAAGAATTTTATGGGGTTTAGAGTAGAGATCAGTGTTTAAGATGGAAGTGCGAAACAACTATAAGTGATTCAATGACACTGCTATGCATCCGAGGGGAATTTCTGCACAATAGATGTCTAGCAGCTCACAGCTACAGCCAGAGAAATATATGTTAGTGTTGGAGATGTGCTCATAGTATAAACTTCAGATCAGAATTACATATACCTCAGTATTTGGGAGTATTCGAATCAGAGTAATAGTTGTAGCTAGGAATTTAGATAGGACTTATCTGTTATTATCTGTAACAGTTGTGCTCGGTGCTCTACATATGCCTGGTATGATGAGGCTCCTTTGAGCTTATGATCGAAATAAACAAGGCAGACAAAGAAATGACTGTTTTGCAGTTGTGGAATTGGGGCGCAGAGAAAGATTAAAGGGGCAGATTCTCAGAGATGTGGGGAACCCACAGCTCCAGCTATAGTCGCTGTCATGGGATTTGCAAGACATCATTTGCTTGGAAAAAAGCAGGCCCCTGGTGACTGGTCTAAGGTGTCACAGCAGGTCCGAGGCAGAGCTGGGAGTAGATTGCATGGGTCCACTGCTTTGAACCGCAAGGCCGTCCTTCCTGCCCCTTTATTATTTGGCCTGGTTTTCAGAACATCTGAGCACCTGCGCCTCTGACTGAACTTAATGGGAGCCACCCTTAAAATCAGAGCCTTTCTACATTACTAGACCCCGCAAGCATGGCTGTATCGGGAATGGTGTAAGGCAGAAGGGCCAGGTACAGTAGTACCATCCCCATCCCAGATACTTGGTACCATAGGGACTAGAGAACATATGCTGGCTCTGGGGAAACTCCCTCGGACCTGAGTTCAGTCTTTCCTTGCAGTAACGACTCTAGGAAATGGGGGAGGCCATTGGCAGCTCCCAGCTCCGCCAATCCCAGTGGGAGGAACCTTGGGAAGTGTGGTGGCTGCGGTGGGATTGGTTGAGGGGAGCGACGAGTGAGCTGGTGCTGCTATGGCCCCGCGTTGTGTGTTTGCAGACCGCGAGCGGATCGGCCAAGACTCCTCATATGAGCAGGAGGGGAAGGTGCAGTTCGTCATTGACGCCGTGTACGCCATGGGTCATGCCCTGCACAACATGCACAAGAGTCTGTGTCCCGGCAAGGTCGGCCTTTGCCCCAGAATGGACCCGGTGGACGGCGTGGAGCTGCTCAAGTACATCCGCAACGTCAACTTCTCAGGTCTGTCTGTCCGCAGAGGGTCAGGCTGTCTGGCCTTCAACATGGTGGGGAAAGTGGGGGCGGTAAGAGAGGAACAGGGACCAATTTATGCTCTGAGTGACTGGAGAATGACTCTGCTAAAGTTACTGGAGTTACTCTAGATCTACAGGGCTGTGAATGAAAGTGGAACCAGGTCTCTTCTGCTCCCGGCCTGGACTTTCTATTTATTATGTGTATTATGGCAGGAACTAGAAGCCCCAGCTGAGATACACATACACCTAGTGAGAGACAGTCCCTGCCCTAGGGAGCCTACAATCTAAATAGGCTCCATGGTTTTATTATTGGTCCCATGTTATAGAGAAGGAGCTGAGGCACAGAGTGATTAAGAAGCAGATTTTCAAAAGAGCTCAGCACCCAAACTGCTGAGTGCTTCTGAAAATTAAAGCTAGGAATTTTAAAGAACATCAGAGTGACATAGGAGCACCCAGGAAGTCAATGAAATTTGTGCTCGTGAGTCACATAGCAGCTTTCAATAATTCCATCACTGGCCACTTATCCAAGGAGCGAAATAGGAGCTGACCCTTCCTGAAAACTCTGGTGATTTTTTTTCCAAGGTCACACAGGGAGTCAGCAGCAGGAATCGAACCTGGATCCTTTACAGTGCTAGCTTCAAGCCTTAACACAGCCCCACCCTTCCTTTGTTAGCTTCTGTTCCTTGTTCTACTTCCATTCCTTCTCTCTCTTTCCTCTCCCCCTTTGTTGAAATGAGCTCCTCGTCTGATTCATTCTGCTACAGCTTTGTCTTCCTTCAGATCTCCTCTGGAAACTCATCCCTTCCCTGTACTATATCTCTTTAATAAACATTTTCTGTCCCTTCCTTCTTATTACTTCTATTTATCTCTCCCCTGCAATCTCCTCTGCAATCTGTCTTCCTTATTTATTTTTCCTTCTTCCCCTCTTGCCTGATTTTCTGTTCTCTTCTTGTGTTCGTATTTATTTGCACAGTTCATTTGATTTTACTTTAAAGCAAATTTTTTTTTTAAATGTGGCAAAGCCACAGGCAGCAAAACTCCCACTTCCAGCAGCCATACCCTGTGTGCTGCGGGGAATGTTTCTGTGCCGCAAGCAGCTGGTGTGGATCCCAGGTTGAGCATTGGCCGCTACTGTTTTGAACTGTTTGTATTGCGTCCTGGCTCCCACCCACTCTCCCTCCCGGACTACGTCCCTGAGTGCCAAGCTCGGGCAATCCCCGCTGCACATGAGTGGCAGGAAATGTCAAAGCCAATCACTCTGTCTGTACTTCAAGCGTAATGAGCTATGGGGAGGGGAGGGACTGGCAGCTGAGCTGCCATTTGCAAACGGAGGGTGTCCGCCCTGCCGGCATGCCCAGTGCAGAGTGGGCTGCCAACATGACAGTCAGTAAGGCAAGCCATCATATTTCTTCCGCCCTCCTCTGCCTCGCTCTGTGGGCCACTGACCCTAATGGAGATCCCCATGTTCAGCCCAAGTCTGAATCAAACCCTGCTTCTTTATCTGAAGGGCTCAGTAGTGCAGTGGGTTAGTGCAGCCCCAGGTGCCTGGATTCAAAGGCTGCCTCGAGTTACAGGAGCCTAAGGACTAATCTCTGCTCCTTGTCGCCTGTGGTGCCTGCCTGGCAGCCTGTGTTGAGCAGAGCCCCAGCCTCAGGAATCAGATAGCATGGGGTGTTCAGGGAGCAGGGGTAGGGATGGGTCGGTCGGTTGCCCGCACTGTCTCTGTCTCTTCAAATATAGTTGGCAGAACTGTGTGAGGTCCAGGACTGGAGTAGCAGGAGAACGGCAGGTCAGGATTAAGTGCTTGCAGCAGGAAGCCTGTGGCTGGAATAGCGAGGGAGGCTGTGGGTCAAGATTGAGGTGTACCAGCAGAACTGCGCAGAAGAATTATGCACAGCATCTGTCTGGGCTAAGCCTGCTTGTAGCCACTGCTTCCAGCCCCTCCATTTCATGAAGTCCCTTTTCGCCCAGTCTGTATCTAAATGCGAGAGATGCCGTGTTGTTGTTTTTTCCTCGGCAAGCTCCGTAGCTGAATGTTGAGAGGAGATCACCACTCCTGCTGAATGAATGATATAGCATCACAATACACTGACACTGTGTATGGATTTATTATTCAGTGCTTTAGGAAAGAGACTCCCAGACATCCGGAGATGGTGTGAGACCGTGCAGGCTGCTCGCGGGTGGGGAGGGAGCCTTGCAGAGTGCCCTTTGCAATCTGCTTTACACGGATAATGCGATTTGATCGGATAAATGACACAGGTGAGGAAAAGCCGGCTGATTTCCACATGGGAGTGAATTAGTTCTTCTGGCATCTACTCTAGTCCTCCTCTCTCTGGATGTGTCTACACCAGAAATGCTACAGCAGGACAGCTGCAGCACTGGAACGTAGACACTATTTGCAGCGATGGAAGGATTTTTCCATCGTTGTAGTAAATCCACCTCTCCAGGAGGCAGTAGGTAGGTGGAAAGAAGAATTCTTCTGTTGACCTAGCGGTGTCTACACTGGACCATAGGTTGGCTTAGTTAGATTGCACAGGGCATGACGTTTTTCACAGCCCCGAGCGATGTCATTAAGCCAACATAACTTTGTAGTCTCATTTCTCTCTTCTCTCTCTCAATAATGTGCCCCCGTCTTCCCCCTCCCCTCTCTCTGTCATAACGTCTCAGCTTGCCTCCCTGCTTGGCACCTTTTAGAACCATTTGCACTTGTGCAAAGGGGGTGTGAAATGCTACCACCGGCGTGAGTGGAGAATTCTGATCTGGAGGTGTTCTATGGGGGCCTAAGGCTGCAAATCAACAGGCCGTCTTGACTGGGCAAAGCCCCTACGCTCATGCGCCCGTCCCACTGGCCATGAGTCTTCAGCACTTCCTAATAGTGACGTGCCATGTTTTGCTGAAGAGGGATGGACTTACGCATGTTGTTTAAATGCCTTGCTGAGTTAGCGCCTAAGAGTGATTGCACAAGGTGCAAGGCTGGGGGATACCAGCCCCAGAGCCTGTCCAAATGATTCTGCCATTGCCGGGCCAACAGCCTTCCATATCAGGCCCAAGGAATTTCTAACAACCCCCCTCCCTGCAGTATCTAGGCACTGATGAAGTGATATTTATTAATTAATTTCAGCCTTGCCAAATTCTAATCACCCTCTGGCCAAGGGCAATTAAGTAGTTGTTGCCAGGTGAGGAGGCCAGTTGCTGAAAGGAGCTGCACTGACATATACCAAAAAGAAAAGGAGGACTTGTGGCACCCTAGAGACTAACCAATTTATTTGAGCATAAGCTTTCGTGAGCTACAGCTCACTTCATCGGATGTAGCTCACGAAAGCTTATGCACAAATAAATTGGTTAGTCTCTAAGGTGCCCCAAGTCCTCCTTTTCTTTTTGCGAATACAGACTAACACGGCTGCTACTCTGAAACCTGACATATACCAGCTAAGGATCTGACTCCATGCCTTTTTGTTTTTTCATGATCTTCATCTGCATGTGCAAGTGGATTTGTTTTTAATCTGTTTGTTTATTTTGGACATTTAAACAAGTTTACAAATCCTTGCGGGTAAGTATCAGAGATGAAACGATCGGTGTCGGAAGTAAGACATGGGAGGTCACTGTTCCTCTTTCCTTGGCATGGATGAGGCCACTGCTGGAGTGCTGTGTTCAGCTCCAGGTACCGCGCTTTAGGAGAGATGTGGAGAAATGGGAGTGAGTCCAGAGGAGAACAACAAAAATGCTACAAGATTTAGAAAACCTGACCTGTGAGGAAAGGTTTAAAAAAAACAACTGGGCGTGGTTAGTTTTGAAAAAAGAAGAGGGAGGCGGGGGGGACCTGGTAAGTCTTCAAATATGCTAATGACTGTTACAAAGAGGATGGTGATCAATTGTTCTCCAGGACAAGCAGTAATGGGCTTATTCTGCAGCAAGGGAGGCTTAGGTTAGATATTAGGAAAAAACTTACTATCAGGGTAGTTAAGCTCTAGAACAGGCTTCCAAGGGAGGTGGTGGAATCCCCGTCACTGGAGGCTTTTAAAAACAGGTTGGATAAACCCCTGTCAGGGAGGCTCTAGGTTTACTTGTTCCAGCCGCAGTGCAGGGGGCTGGACTTGATGACTTCTCGAGGTCCCTTCCAGCCCTGCATTTCTACAATTCTACGCTCAACAGTACAACAGTGAGCTTTTGTTTAAGGAAACCTTCTGCAGTAATATAATCATCAAATCTCTCTGTTTAAAAGGATGTTGGCAATTTGAAGAGGGAGCTCCTTTATACTTCCCAGGATGTGTTGTTTCTGTGATTTTATTAAATGGAGTGAAACTTCTGTTTACACATATTTATCAGACCAGGCATTTCTAGCCAAATGTTAATAATAAAAATTGGGACAGGTGTGCTCTTTGTTTAGAAGGCAAATGTATTATTGTCTGACTACTGAATTAATGGTAACCAAATAGCTAAGTATCTGTTTGTCCTCTGTCTCTACAGGCTGGTAAATTGTCCTGGCAGGTTTGCAAGGCTGGTTTATTTTTTAAATTGTATTTATCAAATGTCACCAGAATGCATGACACTGGGAAGAGACCATGGAAGAAGAAAATAATCTAAGGCAGTGGTTCTCAAACTTTGTTTTTCCACGGACCACTTGAAAATTGCGGAGGGTCTCGGCGGACCACTTACTGATCTTTCCAAATGTTGTTTGTACCGTTAACTAACTATTGTAAAGTGCTTTGGATAAAAGCACTATATAAAAAAAAAACCTAAATAATAATTAAAGTTTTTTTGTTCTACAAATAAAAGCACACAACTCATATTTTAATATCCGTAGTCTTACCTTTCTAATGCGATGGATGTGCCCTTTCTCCCTCACTGCGGCAGCCCCAAGCTGGGGCTGGGAAGGAGGGGGTCTCTCCCCGACAGCCACAGCCTTGGAGCTGAAGAAAGTCGCCTCTTTCTCTGGCCACCACAGCCCTGTACATCCCAAATTTCCCCCACCCCCTCTTCTCACCTCACTGCCCCCTCCCACCTACCCTCTATTCCCCCTGAAGACCACCAACTCACCGTACATGGTGCGTCTTCTCCAGAGTCCAGGCACCTAATTAGCAGAGCCACGCCTGTGCGGCTCCACTAATTAGATGGTTAGCCCTTCATTCTCTCGGGCGTGACTGCCCAGGCACGCACCTTAGAGGGAACTATCCGCGGACCACCTGAACGGAGCAGTGGGCCGCAGACCATAGTTTGAGCACCTCTGATCTAAGGACTCTGCTGAAGTTAATAGCAAAGATCCCATTGACTTTAGCAGGAGTTGAATCGGACACTGCGCCAGATGGATCAGCCACACTGCACAGCATTGGAGCAGATGTTGTTTTACGCTCTGACGTTAAAACTTTCCTGTCTTGTAGGCATTGCTGGGACTCCGGTGACGTTTAATGAGAACGGAGATGCACCTGGCCGTTATGACATCTACCAATACCAGATCAAAAACTCCACTGCTGAGTACAAAGTCATTGGGCACTGGACCGATCACCTGCATTTAAAAGTAAGACCTTGGACTGGTTTTGTATTTGGCTGTGGAGTCAGTGGAGATGGTCCCAGCAAAGAGACTGGGCAACAACTTTATCCCTGCTTCCCTAGAGCTTCCATTAGGGAGCATTGTTTTGTACTAGTCGAAGAGAGGTGACATGGCAGCTGGCTTAAAGGGACTGGGAATTCCGAAACTAGACACACCAACCAATTCCACTAATTGTGCCGAATGGTTCCCATCCTGTGCTTGATACACCATTAAGGTATATTAGATCCCGCAACGAACAAACAAACTCTACGTAAAAGAACATTATTAAGTTTGCAAAATCAAGCAGTCGAAAGGTAGGGAATGCCAGGGTTGAAGTTGCTTGTTCTACATTATTTCAACCCCCCTTATGTGTCTGCATCGTGATACTGTGTTTCCTTACATGGTCTCGTGCTCCTTTTTCCATTCTTATTTTTTCCCCCAAGGGTTTATAATTTGGCCCAAATCAGGCTGATTTTCACATGGATGGCAAAAGGCACATCGCTGACACACACAGACCATTCCCCTGTCTAATTGCAAGTCCCTCCTCAAAAGCAGGGGGGTGCTAGAGCTTTTCAAAGAAGAAGTTGCCACAATTTTGTAACATAGGCCAAACAATTTATTTTTTCCCTTGTCTTGTTCTGGGCCTTGGGGCTCATTATTCCCCTCTGTGGCTCACAGCTTGGGCTGTGCTGGGTCTTTGAATGGGGACTAATGAAAGCAGCTCAGCCTGTAGCCTTTGCCGCCTTTCACCCCAGAGGTGGCTGCAATTCAGTGCCTGCTGAAATGATCCCTGTATGGTCTGTAAAGTTATTTGTGTACTTTGGCATCATGGGGTGGATGTCGGTATATTCAAAGAAGCCATTATTGTATCATCGAAGCCAAGAATAGGTTTTCAGGCAACAATTTAATCTTTCCCCCTGTTTTTTAAATGCTAGTAGCTCTGGCAATATTATGGGGAGATCTGGGCAGGAGAACGTTTTCCTGTCCCTTGAGAAAGTTACTGAAATTTCAGAAAAATCTCATTTGCACATTTGGACAAAAAGTCAAAATCCTGAAAATTTTCGTGAAGTGAAAATTCAAAAAAAGATTGGATTGGGTCAGTGGAAACATTCTGATTCAATTTTGCCTTTTTATTTTTTCTTTAAATTAACTTAAAATTTCAAAGGAGACGTCATTTCAAATGGAAAAATGGAACTCTTTTTGGTTTCAAGATTGTCTTAAACAGACATTTCAACAATTTCACATCAACTTTTTCCCCCAACTCTTTTCGAAACAGGAAATTCGTTGAAACTGACTCTTCCCCATGAAGAGTTTCAGCCTTGACGAATCAGTATTTTCTGATGGGAAAATGTTTTGTCAAAAAAATTCCTGACCGGCTCTGCTGAGGGGCTATTTTGCTCTGGTGTGTAGTCTTGTCTCCTGAACTGCAGGGCTCTTTCTTCTTATCCGTGCCCCAAGAGGTGTCATAGGGCATTGCCTATACTTCAGTCTGGGGTGTGATTCCCAGCTCAAGGAGACAGACCTGCGCGAGCTCTGATGGAGCTAGCATGCTAAAAATAGACTGTAGCCACAGCAGGAGGGGCTAGCTGCACTGAGTACATCCCTATAGTTGCAGATGGGATCGTACTTGGGGAGGCTAGAACCTCCCGCTGCTTCTGCTGCTGCAGTTACCCTTTATTTTTAGCATGTTGTCTCAATCAGAGCTAGCGCGGGTATGTCTCCTTGAGCTGCGGATCACACACCCAGCTTGAAGTATAGGCTTAAGCTAAGTGGGTAACATGGATAGTCCATGGGTGTAGTTTGGGGAGGGGGGCAGGTGGGCATTGTCCCCAAACTGCAAGCCTCCAGCAGGCATGGAATTTGCCCCTGCCCCCCCGCATGCAGCCCCATTGGTCTGACTGCAGCTGCCCCTCCAAATACAGAAGTCAAACTACGCCTGTGAGGTAGTCAGTCCTTCTACTGACTGTAAGGGGAGGAAGTATTGGGTTCTGACCATCTCAAGCTGCCCACTCAGAATAGAAGATGCTTGACCCATCTTGCGGGAACAATTGACTGCCTAGAGCCTGCATTTTCCAGTGGTTATGCCCATGTGAGCCCATTAGCCCTCTGGGACGGCTGAGATCATTTGGACCTCAGAGCTCCACCCTCTTGCACAGTTTTCTGTAATGGTGAGCAGAGAGGGGCATGCTAGGAGATGAATGCACTAGCATTGCCATTCTGGGGACCCGGAGTCTTATCTATCTTACGGCTTGTCTACTTGGGGGATTTCATCTGCAGCTTTTTGATGCACGTCAGTTCACGCGCAATATGCAAGCAGCGTACACACGGCACAATGTGCCCTCTATCGGTGCATGTCATTGTGTACCTATGGAGGCGGTTTGCTGCAGACTCAGGGCGTGGCTTTCTCGGAGGCTGTCCTATGGTGCTTTGCTTCCACTGCTGAGCAGTGTGCATTCTGGGATTTTTCTCACTGTGAATAGTGGGATGCAGCGTAGCAGCCAGATGAATTCACATTTAAAAAAACTCCCTTGATTCATCTGTCTCCACCCCGTACTTTCTTTCTGGGGGGGCTAGCGCCATTTTTGTAGTCCTGCCAGACAGCGTGGGCCCAACAATTCTCCATGCCACTATGCTGGCAACCTTGAATATGCAGCGGCCACTTGAGGGGTATTTCAGCACTCAAAGCTGGATGAATTTGGCTTTGGACTTGGCCCACTGAACCAGCGACCAGTTGATATCGCAGTAGCAGCCCCTCCTGCAGCAGGACGGTTTTCAGCGCTGGTGGAACCGGGGCAAGAATGAAGAAACCGAAGAAGACACCAAGCAAGCGATAGTACTGGACTGATTCCTGGAGCAGCCTCACAGCATGCAGCGACGCTTTTGGGCGTGGGATTGGTGGGGGAAGTTTGTTCTGAGCTAACAGGAAGTTGCGAGAGAATTTCAGGATGGAGAAGGCAAACTTCTTTTTTGAGATATGTGCTGAACTAACCCCGGGAGCTGCAGTAGCAGCATGCCAACATGCGGTGCCCCGTACCCATGGAGAAGTGGGTCACCACTGGCATCTGGAAGCTGGCCACCCCCAAATGCAACCGGTCCATAGCACACTAGTAGGGTGCAGGGAGATTGACCATTGGGGTTATGGTCATGCAGGTGTGGGAAGCCGTGGAAGAGAGGTTGTAGCACTGGGTTCTGAAGCTTGGTAATGGTCAGGAGTTTGCTGATGGCTCTGTGCACGTAGGTTCCCAAACTGTATTGGGGCAACTGATGGGATCCAGATGCCTATTATTTGCTCTACCGCCACTCAGGGATCAGAATTCATAAACGCAAAGGGGTATATCTCCGTGGTGCTCTGCAGGCTGGTTGCCCCACTGTGGTAGATTTGTGGACATAAACGCAGGGTGTTCTGCAAGGGATCACAACGCGAGGAGATTTTGGAACGCCGCTTAATTGATCTTATTGGAGAAAGGGCTGGTTGCCCCCAGGAACACGACAGACATTAACGGCGTGGACATTTCCTCCAGTTCATCCTCTGCTTCCCTGGCTAATGAAGCCGTTTGCAGGCTGCTTGGACAGAAGGAAAGAGCTGTTTCACTCCAGTCTCAGGGAATGGCAGCAGAGTGTGCGTTTGGCTGTTCGAAAGGAAGATGGTGCTGTTGGTGGACTAGTTTGGAAACACCATTAAAAACAAACATTTCAAAGTGTATAGCAACACATTGTATTCTGCAGTAGCCAGTAGGTGTACAATACAAAATACAAGCAGCCGGGGCAATGTTGTCAGGTTGCTCCTCTTCTACGTCTCAGGCCCGAAGTCATGCAGCTGTACATCTAGCTGTTAACCTGGGGGAAGGGAGAGTTGGAAGTTTTTTGAGCAGTTCAGGGTTTATGAGTGGTGGGAATGTAACGCTGTGGCAGTCCCTATTGTATCTTGTGTCTTTGCCTGCCTGGTGGTGTAAAACCTTATGAATTAGTGCAAACTGAAGGACTTTCTGTGGAAAAGAAACAGTCAGCACCTTATGAAAAATGTTTTCATGATTAAACAATCTATATGTAACAAAGAGAAATGAACCTTGAACTGAAATGATAATAAACCAATGGCTTTTAATTATTAAATGACACATTAAAAAGCAGTCTATTCTGTAGCGACAAGGAACCATTTCATTAAACCAGCCACAAAACAGAGCAGCAAGAACGGGGCACAATGCAAGGGGTGGCATGGGGTCTTAAAGCCACAGATGAGTTTATCCCTTGGCTCGGCTTCTTCTGGTTCACGGGCTTTCTGGAGTGGAGTGCCAAGGCTTGACGTTACCAGGGGCGATAGAGGGCTCAGAAGAGCTGGGGTCCCAGTTGCCATGGTTCTGAGTGCCCTGGGCTACGGTCTGTGAAGGGAACGGCCTCTCTGGGAGCACAGTTTGGTGTCATGGTGGGATGAGTTCTTGTTGTTGCCAGTGGCCTGTATTGCCCAGGGGCTGCATAATGTGACTGGGGTGCCGGCTTGCAGGACTTTACTGCCTGCTGCCCAAATAGTAATCCATGCGGCAACTGGGCATTTTAGCTTTGTATCACTTCCAGAAGTTGCCTCTCCATTTCCCTCGGTCTTTCTATACAGTCTTTGGCCATGACAATGCTTTCCCTGGCAACTGCCACACTCTCCTTCGCCATTGCAGTGATCTCCTTGGAGATGTCCTTGTCTGCTTCCCTCTCCATCCTCAGATACTGCCCTCACCTCTCTGCTGTGTCCAGCAGTTTGGGGGCTTTGCAGTGATGTCCGTGAACTTTTCATCAGGAGTTTACCCTCCCCTGATGTTGGCCAGACACTCAGCCATTGATGGTCCCTGTCCTGGGGGGCTTGGCCAGGGCAGGTGCCGGGGATGTGGGAGTAGTAAATAAATCACAAGTGGTTATTGTTTGTATTCTAGAGAGGCTGTGACAGTGTTTGTGTGGGGGTTTGTATCTGTTTCTGGCTTTACCCCACTGCGATTCTTCTCAGGCTTGGGGGAACCTCGGAGATAGTAAATGATGTGTGCATTGGGATTTTTGTCTGTTCGGTTTTGCCATTGTATCTTGGTGGCTGGGGAAGGGGGATTTAATGGGGTTGCAGTCGGGAATTATGTTCCCTGAGGTTTTGCCTCAGAGGTGCTTATGTGGCATCAGAGGGATTAGTGGGGTGAACATGGGGGCAAGCTGGATACCTCCCTTTTAGACTGTGCTGACTCTGGATGACTTGCTGAGGCAGGTGACTGTTGCTGCATCTACACTGCCTCTCTGTTGACCCATCAACATTGAATTAAGTGCTATGCCTCTTGCAGATGTGGAGTACAGAAGTCAATGTTACAGGCGACTTAGGTTGGTGGAAGGGACCTGGTAGTGTAGACGCATATATTATTAGGTCAACTTACGTCGACTTCTGCCGACCTAAGTTTTGTAGCATAGACCAGGCCTAAAAGGCAGAGAATGGCTTTATTTAAGAAGATGAAGGGCCAACCAATGAGAGATGCTCCTGATGGTCCCGAGATGGTCCCCTGGAAGTGCTGCAGGAGTGAACAGGAGTCGGGAGTTATCTTAGGGAATGGCTGTGCCGCCAATCCTCATAATGTCTAGACAAAAACTGAGAATTTTTCCAGCTGAAGATTTTACTTTATTGCCCCTGCAGATTGGGTGAAAGGGCAGAGGAAAATAGATAGGCTTTCACAACGATTGCCTGAAGCATTCACTGTTCCCGATCTTTCTGTATGTAAGCCTGTGAAAAGCCGTGAAAAGCCATGAAAAGCTTTTCTATCCCCACAGCAAAGCTGTTTCATTGTAAGAATGCACGTTACAGGGCATTTCTACCTCAGTGGCAAGCTGTACTCTCTGTAGCTTTACAGGCATGCAATGCTCATGTCTACCTCACGTAAAAGCTTCTTTTGCTGTAACCACAGTCTCCTGTCACATAAAGGGGTGTTTCCATTATAGAATCATAGGACTGGAAGGGACCTTGAGAGATCATCTAGTCCAGTCCCCTGCACTCACAGCAGGACTATTATCTAGACCATCCCTGACAGGTGTTTGTCTAACCTGCTCTTAAAAATCTCCAGTGATGGAGATTCCACAACCTCCCATGATGGAGATTCCACAACCTCCCTAGGCACAGGCATTAGGCAAATCTGCCACAGGTGGCAATGAGGTAGAGGCTGCAGCTGTGCCATGTTGCCAGCCACCATTGTGAACTGGCAAACAGGGTGTGAGTGGGAGGGCAGGTGTTTGCCGGGCAGGACAGCTGAGGGAAGGAGAAAAGAAAATAGGTATGGGCAAGTGCCCCCTAAAATGTGGGTCTGAAAACGGTCAATAGTTGGGGCTTTAGCATGAGATGGAGGCTGATAGCCTGGCCAGCAGAGCCGCCATTTTGGAAAGGGGAGCCAGGGGTCCGAACAGAAAATGTGGATCGATGGAGGGAGGCGGGGACCTCAGCTTCAGAAAGGCTTCTCACTCACAACCGCCTATGAGGACGGTGGCCATGGGGCGCCTGCAACAGAAGCTAGTATGGTAGGATGGCATCATTATAATACATTAACATTTAAATATTTTGTTATTTAAAAAAATTATAATAATAAAAACATACATGCTGAGGTTCCCTCCGTAGGATCAGCCTCCTCCGTTCCAGTCTGGGCTGTGCTGCCTGGGAATTGGGGTTGATTGCTGCAAGGCAGAAATTGGGGTTGTCTTCTACATGGCTGGCATCAAGGTGTACTTGGTCCTGAAGAGATCCTGGCTTTCCCGGGAGATCTCTTCATTGGCCTCCTTGAGCTCTTCCTCCGATGAGTTTTGCTGGTTATCCTTGGAGGGGACAGGTGATGTTAGTGGGCAGGAGCCTGGGTTGGGTGGTCATGTAATTATGCAAAGTCCTGTCCAGCGCCTCAAAAAATGGACCAGTTACATGTTTCCCGCTGGACCTTTTCCTGTCATCTCTTGTTTTAATGTATGTTCTCCTGAGCGGTTTGCTCTTCACCTAGCGCGGTTTGGCATTCCGGTCAGAGTCCCTCGCAGTCATCTGCCCAGCAATGTCCACAAAAAAGGTCTTTATTGCAGTGGCTGGCATGAGCGCTTCCAGCATAGGTGCTTCTCCCCAGCTGCCGATGGGATCCAGCACCTCGGCATGGCTCCAGGCGGCCGTTCGAGGCGTGCTATAGGGCTTCTTGGGTATTATCACAGCTGTTGTAGTTTATTTGAATCCAGGAGCTAATGGACAAAATGTAGCATCTGTGACAAAGTTCCTTTGCTCTGCCTTGGTGGGTCTTGCGCTTATTGGCGGATTTGCTCGCCTTGGAGCTTCACAGCAGCCCTCAGCTTGGCCGTTTTTCTCAACCCACAGTCCAGGTCGACGACTTCTGTGTCTGACCAGGAGTTGGGAGGATTTGGGGGGAACCCGGGCCTGCTCTCTACTCCGGGTTCCAGCCCAGGGCCCTGTGGACTGCAGCTGTCTAGAGTGCCTCCTGGAACAGCTGTGCGACGGCTACAACTCCCTGGGCTACTTCCCCATGGCCTCCTCCCAATACCTTCCTTATCCTCACCATAGGACCTTCCTCCTGATGTCTGATAATACTTGTACACCTCAGTCCTCTAACAGTGCGCGTTCTCACTCTCCACTCCTAATGCCTCTTGCTCCCAGCTCCTCACACGCACACCACAAACTGAAGTGAGCTCCTTTTTAAAACCCAGGTGCCCTGATTAGCCTGCCTTAATTGATTCTAGCAGCTTCTTGATTGGCTGCAGGTGTTCTAATCAGCCGGTCTTAATTGTCTCCAGTTTCCTGATTGTTCTGGAACCTTCTCTGTTACCTTACCCAGGGAAAAGGGACCTACTTAGCCTGGGGTTAATATTTTCTGCCTTCTATTACTCTCCTATAGCCATCTGGCCCGACCCTGTCACACATCATACATATCGGGGAGGGGGCATCCGGTCAACTTGACCCCCGGGCAGGGGAGATCAGTAAAGGTCGTGCACAAAGCAGTGTGGGGTAACTGTTGGGAGACTGCCAAAATAGTTTGCAGTGGCATTGCAGGCACAAAAATGATAGAGTGGACTAACTCGATTTTAACTTGACTTAATCCGGTTTAAACTCCCCAAGTAGACAAGCCCTTAGGCTACCAGTGACATGAGTTTGGGGGATTCAGCTTCACGCCCCTGCTCATATTTGTCCCCCTCATAAAACAAGTCTGTGTGTAAGAAAAGGTGAAGGAAGAACAGGGTGAAGCATAGGAGGGAATGCAGGTCAGGAAACACGTGTGTTGGCAGAGCTGCAGTGTGTGTGGGGGCTGTGAGGATAGGGGGCAAGGGCGGAGTAGCAGGGAGGCAATGGGGGGCAACAGTAGAGCTGGGGGGAAGGCGTTTAGGACCGGAATATCAGGGGGTGCTGCAAAGCTCTTGGAGAGTCCATGGATACAATAGCCAAGGGGATGGCAGGTCAGGAGTGAGGTGCATCATTCAGGCTGCCTGCGGCAAGCTCACCCAACTCTTGTTCACACTGTGTTCACAGCGGGTCTGTTACCTGCCCCTTGTGCACTCAGAGGACTGAGTTTCTTGTAGATCAGCGAGGCCTCTTCTCTCTCTTCCTGCAGATAGAGCGCATGCACTGGCCCGGGGCGGCCCACCAGCTCCCCAGCTCCATCTGCAGCCAGCCGTGCAAGCCGGGCGAGAGGAAGAAGCTGGTGAAGGGCATCCCGTGCTGCTGGCACTGCGAGCGCTGCGACGGCTACCAGTACCAGCTGGATGAGTTCCACTGCAAGATGTGCCGCTTTAACGAGCGCCCCGACGAGAACCACACCAGCTGCGTCCCCATCCCCATCGTCAAGCTGGAGTGGAGCTCGCCCTGGGCCGTGGTGCCCGTTTTCATCGCCCTCATGGGCATCATCGCCACCCTCTTTGTGGTGGTGACGTTCGTACGCTACAACGACACGCCCATCGTCAAGGCCTCGGGGCGGGAGCTCAGCTACGTGCTGCTGACAGGCATCTTCCTCTGCTACGCCACCACCTTCCTGATGATCGCCGAGCCCAGCATGGGCACCTGCTCGCTGCGGCGTATCTTCCTGGGGCTGGGCATGAGCATCAGCTACGCGGCCCTGCTCACCAAGACCAACCGCATCTACCGCATCTTTGAGCAGGGCAAGAAGTCGGTCAGCGCCCCGCGCTTCATCAGCCCCGCCTCCCAGCTGGTCATCACCTTCAGCCTCATCTCCCTGCAGCTGATGGGCGTCTGCGTCTGGTTCATCGTGGACCCTTCTCACTCCATCATTGACTTTGAGGACCAGCGGACTACGGACCCCCTCTTTGCCCGGGGTATCCTCAAATGTGACATTTCCGACCTGTCCCTCATCTGTTTGCTGGGGTACAGCATGCTCCTCATGGTGACATGCACTGTGTACGCCATTAAGACCCGCGGGGTTCCGGAGACCTTTAATGAAGCCAAACCCATCGGGTTCACCATGTACACGACCTGCATCGTCTGGTTAGCCTTCATCCCCATATTTTTTGGGACGTCACAGTCGGCGGAAAAGGTAAGAGGGACGGGCAGGTTGGGGGGAGCCTGTGGGTTTGGTTCATGCCCCATCTCCCCCACTTTGCTGGAAGGTAACGGGATAAGAACGCAAGGTGCGGGGAGCAACATGTCCAGAGTGAAGGGTGATGGTTTCCCCCTGTGAGTCTTCTGGATCTCAGTGGGTAAGGGAGCTTCCCCTCCCTTTCACAGACTAGAGTGAACTCACTGCCTTTGCTGGTTCTCCCTCTTGCTCTGTCTTCCTTTCCTCCTGCCCCCTTCTGTCTTTCACGCCATCTTTCTTGTGCTCTTATTTCACTTTTCCCCCTTTTCCTTCTCCCTGTGTGTGTCTCTTTATTACTTTCTCTTCCCCAATATTTCTCATTCTCTCTCTCTTTCTGCACTCCTCCCCATCTCCTCCCTGTCAGACGAGGCTGTGTTGAAAGGCAGGCAGTGTGGGTCCTACTGGGCTGTGCTGGCTGAAGTTGTCACACACAGGACTGTGGCCCAGGATGGAGGGAGTCTGGCAGAGGCAGAGCCTGGGCGAGTGAGATAGCCGTGCACGGTTCTCCCTGGCACCTGAAGATTCCTGCTCCCACGGTTGATGGGTATCACAACCCTCTCCCCAGTCTGAGCATCGCAGCACATCTGGAGTCTGGCTGCTATTGGCACCATTCCTGCATGTGCAGACCAAGTGGGCATGGGTGGGAGATCTCCCTGACGGTTCATGGCTGGGCCCTCACCCCCATAGTTATTGGCAGTGCCCTTAATATACCCCATAGCCCTAACACTGACCAAAGCCAGAAGCAAAGGCCCCCCCCCACACACCCTGTATATGCCCTCTGGATGGACAAACAGCACCTCCTATTGCTTGGTGCTTGTCTGATTATATAACCCACCGGTGAACGTGTGTTATAGGTCCCCCTCTCCGGCTGGATGAGCCCCCACACGTGTGATGCCCGCCATCTTGGCCAACACACTTGGAATTGAGCTGGGGACCTCCAGAGCTAAAAGGACGAGCTGCTACAGCTTGAGCTAAAGCTCCCTCCCTGGGGCTGTAGCAAACTCCTAGCCTCTGAGGATTGGGCACCAAGGGAGACACTTGCTAGTGGCTTACACAGTTACTTCACTCGTCCTCCCTCCACTCCTGCTTAAACTACAGATTAAAGGCCAGATCCTGCGTGGCGCTGAGCACCCTCAGCTCCCGAGTGTGCCTCTTGGGGGGGGGGTAAGGGTGACTCAGCATCTCCCTGACTGTTGTTAACGTCCCTGGTGCTGAGAAATGGGATGTGCCACTGGTCCTGACTGCTGCCATTGTCAGGATGCTGAGTCTCTGAGCAGAAGCTGTAAGGGGGCCAGGTGTCCTGCTGCTACACGTGTTCTGGCTGCCCACCATTGCCTGAGCCCGAGAGTAACCTCGTTTCTGGAAACACAGCTAATGGCTGGTGGTTCTGCTGGGAATCCTGGGGAGATTCCCAGCCTGCGGTAGGTAAACACCATCGTGTTTGGCTGGTATTTCTGTGCTTAAGCTCAGCCCGGAGGTGAGCTATGTCCTCCTAACACCAAGCATGGGGCATTGGAAACATGCCACCTCCCATGCCCAAAGGATCTCGTAACCCTCCGGCACAAGGGCAAATAGCCACCCAGAAGTCAGGTCTCAACCCAGCGTCTAAAGGCCAAGTTTCCACATTCAGGTAGCCACCCTTGTGACTGGCAGCCTCAACAGACAGGTCAAGGAATGGATGGGCCCACAGACCCTGGTCTCCCCTTACTCTCTTCAAACGGGAGATGAGAATGAGACCCTTAGCTCCTCTTCCCTGCTCTCTAACTGGAGTGACTTGTTTGTGTTCTGGGGGTGCCTAGCCCCATTGTGCCAGGTGCTGTACATACCCCCAGGGCAGGGACTGTCTCTCCGTGAAAGCTGACAAGCTAAATGGACAAGACAGACCAAAGAAGGACCGTTCTCCTGGTTGTACAGATGGGGAACTGAGGCAGCGAGAGATTTAGGGTGCATCTACACCGGGAGCTGGAGGTGTCCCTTCCGTCTTGAGGAGACACACCCGCGCTCGCTCTGAGGGAGCTGCTGTCCTAGAAACAGGAGCAGGAGGGGTGAGCTACCCCAAATACATGCTAGCCTCTTGGATGATACCCCACTTGGGGTGGCTAGCCCCTCCTGCTGCTCACCCCACCGTGGCTACCCCTCTATTTTTAGCAGGCTAGCTCGATCGGAGCTAGCGCGTCTCCTCAGGCTGGGATTGACGTCTCCAGCTGGAAGCAGAGCCATACCCTAAGCGACTTGACCGAGGTCATGCCAGGAGACAGTGGCATGGCTGGGAGCAGAACCTGGATCTACCTCCTCTCTGCCTTGTCCTGTTCTGCTTCCATTCATCCTCTCTCCTCCCCTCTCCCCACCCCAACTTCCAAGCAATAAGCACCCCCCTGGATAGTTTCAAGGCACAGTGTGTGCCCGGGAAGCTTGCCATGCCACCGCCCACACACTGTGTATAAACAGAGGTCTTCCGAGTTGCCAGTCGGGTGCCTTTGCACAGCAGTAAACTCACTGAAAAATGGAGAAGTTGCGTAACAGTGACACTCTCGGCATTACCAGCCCAAGAGTTCTGGGGAGAGAGACAAAGAAGAAGAGAAAAACAGCCCCTTGACTCTGCCGCTTCTCACTGATTACTGGGTTGCTGTGATTTTAATTAACACCTGCGTGTTTTGGCAACACAAGCTCCTGTGACACATTCCTCCACTTGGCTGTGGTGGGGGAGAGAGCTCATCTTGTAGCCGAGAACAGGGCGAGCGGAAAACTGCTTGCTCCAGGCACCATCACTCCTGGGCCTTGTCTTCAGTAGCAAATTAGGTAGTGTCAGGCCATGACCCCAAGGAGTCCTGCTGACCAATATGACGTTAAAGGTGACTATGCAGTCAGTGTAGATAGAAGCAAGTTGGGCCGGATCTTCATCTGTAATACAGACAGACCAGTGTTGGGAATCATATTCTCAAAGGAGCATGGTTAACGAACAATATCGTTGCTTCCGATATTCTGCTCCGTTCATCTTGGGGAGACAATCTAAGCCTGGTTGCTCATCTTTAACTCCAGCACTATGATATACTGCAATAACCAATGGTTATTAACATCATTGAGCAGTACTATGTGTGGTGGGAGGGATATCTAAAAGGAGGCACTGATCAGCATTCGCTATACCCTTCGTGATACTCAAAACCTAGAATTCTTCTCCGTAGTGGAGTGTCACGTTTTCAATAGCTGTGTCTATGACTTTGGGTGCCTATTATCCTCTAGCAGTGTCACTGTGTCAGCAGTGTGGGTGAGAAATGCTATCGAAAATGAAAATTGAGATTGAGATTGTAATTATCTGTCTGTCTAGCTATCTAGGTGCCTGTCTGTCTGTCTGCAGAATCTATTGGTGGTGTCTGTATGGCGTCTATCAATGGCATCTGTCTGGCTATTCTAGGTGTCTCACTGTCTATCTACGGTATCTATCTATATGTCTGTCTATCTATCTACCTATTGGTGTGTGTACGTGTAATATAGTATCTGTGTGTCTAAGGTTTCTGTCTATGATGGTGTCTGTCTATCTGGACGTCTGTCTACAGCTTCTATGGATGGTTTCTGCATAGTATCTATTTGTCTATGGCATCTCTGTATTTCTCTATTGATGGTATCAACTTTCTCATCATAAAGTTAGCTCTAAAGAAACCTCCTTTGTAATGAAGTGAGAATGAGCGTCCTGAATTTGATAAAGAAAATATCTGTCAATGGAGATGACCAAATTCCCTCTCCCAGCCAGAAAAGAAGTCCAGTCTCAAAGTTACCACCACTAATGCTCCCTGCCCCAGCTTGTGGTCTGTGGCAATGAACCTCTACGCTGTTGTCCCTCTGAAATCTGTGACCGATGAGCCCTTCCCCACCTCACTTTCTTCCCTCCTGGCTGCCAGCTTGGATTCCCTCTTGCAGGAGTGGAAAGCTTAATCAGGCTTGGTCTTTTCTTGGTGCTTCTTGTACCCGATAGTATCTCAAGGCCCTTCCCAGGGTGGTGAGCTGGAGGTGGTAAGCAGGGTGGGGTAGGTAATAGATTCATTCCTGCTCCTCCATCACATTGCTGTCACACTCACTGATTCTTACCGCAGGGTCCACCTGCTCCACTCCCCTCTCTGTCCTCTGCTCTCCCAGTGCCGTGTGCTCTTCTGAAGATGTTGCACATGCCATGATGTGCTAGGTCCACCCCTGCACGGCAGAGGCTTCTGCAGGCACTTTCTGGGGGTTGCTGGTGGGGGATTGCTGCACCAGAGTGGGCCGGCGGAGGAATCTCCCTTGATCCAGAGCCTGCTCTCAGGGAAGTGCCAGAACATGCCCTCCTGTCTGCCTCCGCCCCAGCTGTCGTGGTGGGGTAGCACTTGTGCAGGGAGTCACAGTGGCACCTTGTGCTCAGTAGTGGCTCCTTGAAGGCTCGGACATTAGAACCTGTTACACTGCGAGAGCTCCCTGCAGTTCTTTGGAAACCTGCCATGAGCTTTTAAACGGAGATCCTTTTCTCTGATGCATGTGGTTAAACATACCTCCTGGGGAGATGGCACCTGCCAGGGCACCAGAGCGTGCAGATGAACCCAGACCCCGCCATGCAATTTAAAGCTTCCAGCACCAGGGACCAGAGATGAGATTTGCCACCAAGTCCAGCTGCTCTGGTTAAAAGTGGGAAGGCGAATTAAAGAAAATAAATGGGGCCTCGAGCAGCATTTCCATTTTGATGAGCTGGCAGGGGAGATACTAACAAGAAAGTAGGTTTCTTAAGGAATTATTGCAAAACAAAAGCTCCCTTAAAGGTTCCGTAATGTGCTCGGCACACTGTGGGTAATAAAGATGGAAATGATAATGATTGTAGATTATGCGCAAGGTTGCTCACCTCCTCGCTGCTGCTTGTCATGGGATAATTTAGGGCTGCCAAAAGCTGGCTGTCAAGTAGCAATTCAACGCTAAGGCTTGCCTCCCTTTAGGGGGCTCGTACTGTGCCGGGCTCCCCAGCACTCAAGCTGCTCACAAACTGATTAGAGGCTAGCACTGAGCTGTTCCGAGCTCCCTTTGGAGGCAACACAGTCGCGGCTTCTCGTCAAAGTGTACCCACTCCCTCTGCATCCACTGACCTGTAAGAGAACAGTTCCCTTTGGGCGTGCGCTCCCCTGCTGGGGACGGTCGGCTCTGGGACACACCTGCTTGGTGTGGATGTCCTACAGCCGCTGTACGCCGAGCTGCCCTAAAGGGCGGGGAGGGGGGCGAAGTTGATATTTCCACCGGAGAGGAAGGAAGACAGAGTGCCTAACTCCCTTAGTTTCTGTTCAACAATCCCAATCAGAAGGTGGTCAAAATTGGCATCTCTTTGACAGTCCCTCTCCCCCCACTTTAATTTCACATCTAAACACCGGCAGGGGCCGATATTCCCTTCGTTTCTTCAGATAAAGCAATTTCGGATGCTGCACCTGCACTTCCCTGAGCATTTCCAAACGTCCGAGGGGCCTGAGTCACCTCTCACCTCTGCCCCCAGATCTCCGCTTTCTCCACCGTTACACCCAAACTGGGCCCTGCATCTCTTTGCTCTGCAGCTGGGGGCAGAAGACTCGCATAAATCAGTCTTCTGCATGCTCCTGGACCCGACTGGGCAAAAAATGTGAATGAAGCTTTTTTGCCTGCCCCTCCGAGTCATGGAGTTCTGTTCAAGTTCGCAGTGATGGCCGGCAAGCTCTTCTCCATGGGAGCTTGTGTTTAAACGCAGTTCTTTCCTTCTTATCTTTGCATCTGTCTAACAGCACGTGAACCTGGCACCTGCGCCTCACAGGTCTCTGCTCTGCCCCGCTTGGCTGTGTGATCCTTTGGGTTCACCAGCTACACCCAGCACTCGTACATAGCAGCAGCTGCTCTGCACAGGTGGTATTACACCTGAGCCCTCTGCCCATCTGTCTGTGGATCTAGGCCTCTGCTGTTCTGCCCGCTAAACCAAGGCTTATTGAGAATGCTATTTCAACTTTGGGCCCTCTGTTGCAGGTATAGATGGTGGAACTAGAGTCTACTACTCTCAGAGGAGGAAGCTGAGAGAAATGATAGGAGTACTTGTGGCACCTTAGAGACTAACAAATTTATTTGAGCATAAGCTTTTGTGAGCTACAGCTCACTTCATCGATGCCTTTGAGGTTACAGTGCTGGCCTGGGAGACAGTGGTTCAGTTCTTAGCTCTGCCACGGATTCCCTGTGTGACCTTGGGCACATCACTTAGCATTCATGTGCGCCTGGGGGTGATAATCCTTCATGTGTTCTGATTGTAAACTCATTGGGGTAGGGGACCGTCTCTTAGTGGGGGTGTACAAACAGCGCGTTGCCCAGTGGAGCCCTGATCTTAGATGGGGCCTTAAGGTGCTACCACAACATAAATAATATAGCGCCCCCCAGATCTAAGGATGCCCCCTTAAAATGGCTTAATGGTGTGTGGGCAGATGGGTGCGTGCGCAGGCACACAAAGTTTCTTTTCTGCCAGTGGCTGAGATTAAACCCTAGACACTTCCTCAAAGCATCTGTGCTCAAGTCCCATCGGAGTTACGTGAGCAAGGCTGGCTCATTGTTTTCTACTGAAGGAGTCAGATGAGATCTCAATTTTATTTCCTCCCTCTCCCCCCCCCCCCCCGTCTACAACTTTGGATGGAGGTGGTATATTGTTATAACAAGTCCTCAAGCCCTTTCTCAAAGGAGCCTCTTATCCCTGCAGATCCCGGCGGATTACAGAAATAGCAATAACAGAGGATCTAAAGAATGAGACAATTTCCTGTTCCGATAAGGCAGAAGCCGAAGAGCAGAGTCATTGTAAATTTCTGTTTATCACATTTGCTTTCACAGACGGAGAGAAGAGGATAAAACGTGGCCACTTGTTTGTTTAGCAAGGGCTTTTGGTGAAATGAATCATGAAAGGGACTCTCGAGTGGCTTGTCCATATCACCAGAGCCCCAAGATTGAATGTCTGGGGGATGGGTGTGGAGGGGTAATGATACAAAGGATTTGGTGGATGGGTATCAATTTAAAAGCAACCAGTGGAAATTTAACTATTTGTTCCACTTATTAGCGCCCCTTGCTCAACCTCCTACCATGCCTGTGTCCCCATTGGACCTCCCACATGTTGCACCCATTTACACTAGGTCTGAGGCCATCTGACTACTCTGCAGTTTTTTAAAGTGAATTGAGGCAGCGGATCAGCAGCACCAGAGATGGGCGCTGTGCAGTTGGCCAGGCAATGGGAGCTATGGAAGCTGATCCAATGGCTAGAAGCAGAAGCTAGGCAAATTCAGACTAAGATAAGGTTGAATTTTTTAGCAGGGAGGGCAATTAGCCATTGGCACAACTTACCAGGGGTTGTGGTGAATTTGCCATCGCTGAAAGTTTTTAAAATCCAGATGGGAGGTTTTTCCTAAAAGACTATTTTTGTATAAACGCTGCTATTGGGCCTGAAGCAAGAATTAATTCAGGGAAGTGATGAGACTTGTGTTCTGCAGGCACAATGCTTCCTTCTAGCCTTAAAATCTATGACTCCGTGACCAAGAGGAGTGCAGGGGGATTATGCAGTCACTTAGGTTTGGATCTAGATTCCGTTGGAGCCAATGGAAAGACTCCTATTGAAGTCAGTGGCTTTAGCTCAAGCCCTCCAGAGGCTGGTGTTCATGGCTTGGAGGCAATATCGTTTTTGTTGCTGTTTGTTTCTAATGTTCTTTGTGTGTCAAGGTTTAGGAGGCTTATAGCTTCCAGCCCTCTGAAAAAGGATGGTTTGCGAAAGGGGGGAGATGGTACGGCAGATGGGGTTGCGAAGGGGAGTGCAACTTGGAGAAAGGCCCGGGGGCCAGCAGAATGGAATGGGGCAGCAACCAGACAGGGGCTTGGACTGAGTGAAGAGAGCAACCAGACAGGGACTTGGACTGAGTGAAGAGAGCACAGGGGAGGGAGGGGAAGGAGAATAGGGCTGAGCTGATGCCAGGCAAAAATAGAGGACATGGCTGTTTGAGTGTTCCCAGTGGCTGGGTTGCTGTGTGGCCTCTTGGTACCATTCCTGCTTAACTGGCTTGGCTACCCCCTTCCCGGGCTTTGGCCCAGGAGCAGTGGCCAGAAGAAAGGGGCATGGCTGGGGTGCCTTTGTGATCCAATGATCCCTGGCTGCATTAATGACCCTTGGGAGGGCCTGATGTAATAGAGTATCCCTGAGGCTGCGCTAAACTACATCATGGTCTGTGATGGGATCAGAGAATCCACACAAAGCTTCTTTGCTCTCCCGCCCTTATTGGGTGCAGCCAGAACTTTTTGGATACATAGAGGATGATGTAGGCAGGCACATCAAAAGATCTCAGGCCACCAAGTAAGATGGCTCTGAACCACACTGTCACCACACGCATATATGGGTGGTAGATATAGCTGGGGTGCTGTTTCCAGCTCTCCCATGGGCTCTCTCTGTGGCCTGGGGCACTTAACCCAAGGGTAGCTAGTTTCTCCACCTGACCTAACTTTGCAGAATAACGTGAGATTCTTGGATAGAAAGTGCGACTGGTGAGTAAGTGCAAACCAGCCTTATTTGAGGCTTCTCCGTTGCTTAGCAGCATCGTTTACATCTTCACAGAGCTTCATATGATTGGCTCAGTGCCCTTCCTGTGGTCAGGGCATGGCTCTCCCGCGCTCAGCACAGTGCTCTGGGGTGTGGGAGAAAGGAGTAACAAGACACTTTCAAAGCACTTCACAACCTTTAATTAATCCAGTTTCATGCTCCCCTTGGGAGGTAGGTCAGCATCTTATCCCCATTGTATAGGTGGGGAAACTGAGGTGCAGAGCCAGGCTGCAGAGTTGGCAACAGAACCCAGGTCTCCTGCTCTAACCACTAGACACGTTGCTTCTCTAGAGCAATGGTTCTCCACTTTTTCCATACAGGGACACACCATCTAGCCAGGGTCATGCTCCATTTAAAAATGTGGGAGGGGCATGGTGGTCATGACCCCCGGGCACCAGTTCAGGCTGTTGGGTTGAGAACCCCTGCTCTTGGTAAGTCGCTCAGAGGCTTTGCAGCCTTGGTGTCCTCCTGGGTTCAGGGCTGCTCTTGGATCCCCTTGGACTGGCCTGTAATGTGATTGTTTCATCCGTGGCTCATCCGCAGGCTGTGACTTGGCTGACCTCACTGCAGTGTTCCAGTCCTTTGAAAGGCCCAGGCTGGATCAACTCAATGCGCAGTCTTCCAGGTTGTGCTTGAAAAGAGCCCAGGACAGCTGGCTCAATGCAGCAACCGCAACAGCCCATCTCCATGGGCTGAGTCACTTTGAGCACAAGACACCGGCACCCTGATCTCTGCACTGGCTGCCAATTTGCTTCAAAGGGGGCCGGTCATGATTTAGAAGGCCCTATGCCAGAGAGGGGTCTGAGTTCTTTGAGTGTGTCGTCCAAACAGTGGATAAGGGAGAACTGGAAGATATAACTTTTAAAAAGCCTTAGACAAAGTTCCTCCCAAGAGGCTATTAAGGAAGCAAAGTACTGTCGGAGATCAGAACCAGGCTAAGAGACGGGGAACAAAGGATAGCAATCAGTGGTCAATTTCCAGTGTGGCAGAAGGTTACCAGCAAGGTGCCTCAAGGTTCCATGCTAGGTCCAGTGTTGTTAAATATATTTATCACTGATCTGGAAAAGGAGGCAAACAGGAAGAGGAGACAAAGTTACTGATGTTGATCAAGGCTAGAGAGGACTGTGGGGACTCTTACAAAGCTAGGTGAACGGCTAGCAGGCTAGTAGATGAAATCCAGAGGAGACAAATGCAAGGTGATGTGTGCTAGAGGGAATATTTGAACTAGTCCTGCACTTGGCTGAGTCTTAAATGCAACTGTAACCACTCAGGAAAAAGACCAGGGCATTGTTGTGGCCAGCACAATGACAACCTCTGCTCAAGGCACAGTGGTGCTCAAAAAAGCAAACAGAATGTTAGGAGATGTATGGCGTAGGAGACAAAATAATACTGACAATCCCATAATTGCATGCACTCTCCTTGAGCAGCATGTCCCGTCTTGGCCACCCCAAGTCAACAGAGAAAAAGGTCAGTGGAGCTACACTGATTTATACAAGTTGAGGATTTGGCCTAAGGATTCTGAATGCAAATGTATTTGACCAGTGGGATGCAAACAGTGTTCCAAGAACATAAGGGATTCTTTAGTTAGAGCTTTAAAACCCTTTCATCTGGGTCGGCTAAGGAGATATTAGCAATACTGGGCCAAATGAATCCCTGAGCTCAATGGGAAGTGTCACCAAGCACAAATTTGGTCCCAGTGGGCAAAATTTGCTCTCCGTTACACTGCTATAAATCTATTGAGTCTGCTCTTGCTTTCGCTGGTGTAAGCGAAATTGGAGTGGATGGAGTTACACTGGTGTGAGAGGAGAATCAGGCCCCTTGACTTTAAGAGAATGAGTTTGGATTTGCAGTGGGGTAAGTGTGAGCAGAAAGTGGCCCATAGAGTCAGACCAGCAGCTAACGTACATTGATTGATACCAGCTGGGGATCAGGGCCCAGGGCTACAACGGAATTAAATCAGTTTAAACCAGCTGGAGGGAATCAATCTGACCCTTTCCCTGCAATGGAGCTACATCCATTTACAGCAGGTGGGGATATGGCCCATGATATCTGTCTTGACAGCGTCCCTTTAAGGCTGCCAGCCTGGTTCAACTGCCCAGCTCCTGGCTGGCAGTGAAATCATTAAGCCGTTGTTTCCCCTGGAGTCCCTCATGATTAGTGAATCCAAATAACTTTTTGTTTTCCCCTTCCCGTGCCTGTTGTATTAATTGCTGCTAACAGCCCAACATGGGCCTGACACGCAGAGATAATGCTCCAGTCATCTCAACATGGGTCCCCTTTTGTACATGACACACGTAGCAATCTGTACTAACCCTTTTTTTTGGTTGTTGTTTGCGGTGTGTGTGCCTCTGTGGGGCCATTCAGAGGGTGTTGGATTATATGCATCACCAGAGCTCACGGGGATTCATCAGTCGCTGGGAAAGTCTTTCAGAGCGTCTGGAAATCAGTCACACTCCTTGTTACTTTGAGTGCAGGGCTTAGGTCTTGTATAGTGTCTCACTTCCTGCTCCAGCCTGTGTGCTGGCCTTGATCTGTTTTTTCTTCCTTAGCTAACATACTTTGCTGCCTTAGCCAGGCCTGTCCTTTAGTGCATTGACCTGACCCCAAGCCAGTTCAGATTAATTGGAGTCTTTCCATTTGCCTCACTGGACTTGGGATCCAGCGTGTACTGCTGAGTTAAATATGTGGAACATCTTTCCGGACCTATCTGGTTCCAACCTGCCTGCCTTTCTGGGTGCTTGATGATTTGAAGCCAGGTTCTTACCTCACTTAAACTGATGTACATCCAGGGTGACTTGATAACCTCTGGCTCAAAACCTGGGTAACTCAGAGCAGAAAGTTTGGTCCATGAACTGTGTTTTGGGCCACAAACAGAATGGGTCTGCTCGGTCTCCATCTAATCCCCAGTGGACATTAGTTTGCAAAAATCAGCGTACTGTTCAAAGACATGGCAGGCAGGCTCTGCTCAGGATTAGGCGCGTAGGGGAGCTATTTGTCGACAGTGAGGTGCATTGGCAGAACTGTATGTGTTAAAATGAGGGCCAGGATAGCAGGGGATAGTGCTGCTCAGGACTGAGGGGCCTTGGTAGAACTGTGTGGGAGCCCAGGACTGTGGTAACAGGGTGCTGCAGACGAAGAATGAGATGCACCAAAAGAACTGGTTGTGGGAAGCTTGCACTTAGGCTGCCTGAGTGATTCTAACCTCCAGTGCCATCCACTGCACTTAACACCCAAGAGCCTAAAAAGAGAAACTGAGGCACGAAGAGACTGGGGAAATGACTTGCCCATAATCACACAGCCTGTCAGTGGCAGAAATGGGAATAGAACCCAGGAGTCCTGACTCCTAGAGCCCTACAACCGTCCCAGACAGGCTAAGGGTGGGATTCGCAAAGGTATTTAGGCACCTAACTCCCATTAATTGAGTTAGGTGCCTAAATACCTTTGCGAGTCACACCCTGAGTTGCCATAGGTTTCACAGGAAATCTATGGCAGGGCAGAGAACTGCAATTGGGTCTCCTGAGTCCAGGGTAGTGCCCTAATCCATGGGCCATCAGCCAGGACTGCACTGTCTAAATGCTGTCAATCCTCACGCCTATTGCTGGTGCTAAAATCCACATGAGAAATGTATAACGCAGACAGACACCATGCCACAGCTGAGCCAGAGGATGAAGTTCGGAAACTGTCTTGAGCCTCGTTTGAATCGTTGTTAGCAACTGGAGTTCACAGCCGGGAACAAATTGGGAGCTGGCCTGAAATCCAGAACTTGTGGTCAGGGGTGGGGAGATGCAAGTGGAAGATGATGCCAAAGAGGGGGCTGAGGAGGGACATGTAACCGGGGGTTGCCTGGCCCTGCCCCCTGGCTGCGATAGGGTGAGACGTGGGTGCTCCCCCTCTTGACGCCCTCTGATTGACACATCTCCAGCTTGCGAGGTGCCTGCCAAGCCCTTTCCATAGAAAAACGGATTATTCTACAGTCAGATTAATGGGCTTTCATTTTGCAAAACATCTGTCACCGTTAGTTCTGGACAGTGAGCGTGAAATTAGTTTTGACTGCAGAAAGGCTACGTCAGTGTGTAATATGTGACTAACATTCCAACGGCTCAGGGAGCAAGCTAGTGAATGAGCATTGCGTGTTGAAAGAAGACAGGGCCGCATCTCTATGCACAGGAGAAGGGAGTGTGTGGGTGCTGGAGGGGCCTGCAGGTGTTTTTATAGTCAGGTTTCCATACCATGCCCTTCGCAGGGGTATCTGAGCCCCCGTCTGTTGCCAGTGGTACGCACATACGTAGGTTTGAGTCTTGTTCCGAGAGGGGATGTGTGTAGTAGAGGGTGTGGGCGTCTCTCTGCTTCTCTCTCGAGTGATTCTAGGGCTTTCTAAACTTTGTGTTTGCCGCTGGTGTGTTGACAAGTTTGCTTGCCATGTCCGTACCGGCACTGTACGGGGAGGGCTGTCGGTGGTTTCTGCCCAGCTATGCGTCACGCTACTAGAATGCATCTGACAACCACAAAGTGGCTGAGAGGAGTGGGGAAATTCCAGGATCAGAAGCCTCATTTTTCAGATGAGGGACACGGAGGTACAGCGAGTGGAAGTGGCTTGCCTGCAATCACACAGCCTGTCAGTGGCGGAAATGGGAATAGAACCCTGGAGTCCTGACGCCCAGAGCCCTGCAGTAGCTACTTGACCAGGCCTTCACCAGTAGCGTGCAAAGCGATACGTTGTTTTCCTACATGCTGGACCCTGAGATGAGGCCAGATAGAGCCACAGAGTTTAAGGTCAGAACGGGCCACCAGATCATCCAGTCTGATGTCATGTAAATCACAGGCAAGCAAGATCCCTCAGCACCTGCACCTTAAACCCAACAACGGAAACTAGACCAACCAATGACAGCCCCCAGGAGACTCGACTGTTCTGTGCCACAGGCAGAGAAGAGGAGGGACTGAGGACCCCGCAATGGCAGACAAATGATGTTCTTCTGTGTTTCGATGCCCACATTCAATATCTGTACCTATCTGTCTTGTCCCACCCAAACTATCCCATAATGATTTCAGTCCTGACTTCCATTCGATGCTCAAGTATCCCCCCTCCCCTCTTGGTTTCCTTCTCATAGCTGACCTCCTTACCCCTATCCCCACTCCTCTGAAGTGATGAACCAAGCCCTGGGGATGCTAACCTCTTGATGCAATCACATTCCCAGGGCAATGAAACCATTCACATGCCAGCAACATCCCGCCTCCCAACCTCCCCAGAGTCCACATTGCTGACTCCTGTGGTAAAGTGATGGAGGTACTGATCCCATCCCAGCACTGCTAATATGCTGATAAACTGGGGCACGACATAACACACCCTCATTCCAGCAAAGTGCTGGAGATGCCCATTTCGATTGGATGGATTGATCCCATCTCTAGGTTAAACCCAACAGCTCTTTCCCCACCCCACCGCCTTCCAGCAGCTCCAATGAATAACACAACACAGGCATGCGGAGTTGAAGCTGAAATGTCTTGCATCCTGCTCTGGAGAAGAGCTGGAGGGCTCAATTTGGTAAGGGTGCCTTTCACCTCGGCATTGCCACTTCTATGCAAGCTCACCTGCAGTCCTCCCAGAGCATTAAGGCATGTTGGGGTGATCATATGGGTAGGGGGGCGGGAAGCTTACATGGCTGCTTCCTGTATTTTATATGTTTATGCTGAGGTCACTTAAGTTACTCCAGGTTTACACTGGGGCACTTGAGACCTGAGCCTGGCCTTAACCTGAAGACTAATCTCTGCCCTGTAAGAGGCGATTATGGAAAACAGATCCACCAAAATGCAAGATCCTTACTTTAGACAGCAGAAACCCTTCTCTGTCTCATCCTTTCCCTTTATTCCCCCGTCTGTACACCCCACTTCCTCTGTAGCCCTACGTTCCATCCATCCACCCACCCATCAAAAAAGCCATTTTTAATGCTTGTATCCATCCCATTGTTCGTTTGCTCATTTGATCTTCCATCCCGCCCATTTCTCTCCATTTAGCCTTATTCCAGATCTCCACCTGCTCCATCCGTCCTCATTTCCAACCCCGACTGATTGCTCCATCATCTTTTTATCCACATTCCCCCTCTCCTCTCGGTTGTCTTTGTCCCTAGTTGGAAGTTTCTCTACGTAGGGGCAGTTGCAGAGGGAAGGGGGGATTAACGTGTCTGGGAAGGGGTTCGCAGGCCTGAGCGTGTTACCTTGTGTCTTCCAGATGTACATCCAGACCATGACGCTGACCATCTCGGTGAGCCTCAGCGCCTCTGTCTCGCTGGGCATGCTGTACATGCCCAAGGTGTATATCATCCTCTTCCATCCAGAGCAGAACGTCCCCAAGCGCAAACGCAGCCTCAAGGCGGTGGTGACGGCCGCCACCATGTCCAACAAATTCACTCAGAAGGGAGGTTTCCGACCCAACGGAGAAGCCAAATCAGAACTGTGTGAAAATCTTGAAACGCAAGGTAACATCCCCTCACCCGCACGGCCAACCTTCCCCACTGTCAAGGAAACTGGGCCAAGGCTCCTTGGTGGTGCATGGGCTGCCGGTGGGTGACTATGGCTGCTCCATTTGACTCCGGGAAAAGGATGAGCTCATTCCTTTGCAAAGCACTTTGTGGGACCCCTGGGCAGAGGGGTCAGCACGGCGACTAGGCGTCACTCCAGCCCTCAGAATGAGAGAAAGTGCTGTGTGGGGTTTGTGTGGCTCTTCGGCACAAGGGGTGAACGTCACCTGGCACAATACTGCATATTAGCCCAGTCCTGCTTCCGTGGAGGTCGAGGGGCATCATGCCATTGGCTTTAACGAGAGGAGATGGGGGCCCTGTACCAGGCAGCTGTGAAATCCAGGTGTCAGGACACTGAGGAGTTCTGATGTCTGGAATTATGGGCCCAGTACAGCTCCCATTGAAAATCCCTGGAAAGATGCCCACCGGCTTCGGGGGGTGGGGAAAGCGGGATCAAGAGATAAAAGAGCCATGCTTTAGTGGATTCCATCATCCCCAGAACCCCAAGGCAACGGCCTCAGTAGCTAGAGATGGAGTGCAAGTTTCAGATCCGGGTCTAAGCGTCCCCAGAAGCCAGGTGCAGGGACTTGATTTGGGCTGCTCTCTAATTATAGCCTCATAACTGAAAATGCCTTGGCTGGTTTTTAATTTGCGAGGGCATATGGATCGGTTTTAATTTTTGAATGTCTTCTCTCACCCCTCCTCCCCCTCCTGCCCTTGGAGCCAGGAGAAGCTGCTTGTTAAGCAGTCAGTCAGTGCCCCTCCCTGCCGCTCTGGTCGAAGAGCCGTCTAGCTGACCTGTCCCGAAGGGCTCTGTCTGGGTTTTCGAAGCTGTGTTTGTATTTCCCATGTTTGCGTACTGGGGCTTCACAGCTTTCACTGACTTTTCTGAAAGCCTTAGGGAGCCCTTTCGGAGCCTGCCTTCACCTAAAACCCCCACAGAGACACAAGTAACCTGTGGTGAGCCACTGAGGTTTGGGAGGGTGGATGGTCATGAACTCCAGACCCAGTGTGTTTTCACTGAGCCACAGGCTCATGGACACTCAAGGTGGATAAAATGTATTAGATCATCCAGATTATGCCCCTGGTTCCCAGGTGGGATCGTTGCCCCCTCCCATCACAAGAGCCACAACCATAAATTGAGACTAGCGGGCTCCTTCTGTTGCCAGTCTCCAAGGACTAGATGATCACGATGGTCCCTTCTGGCCTTAGTCTCTGATTCTGAACAGGCCATGGCATGAGCTCCCCTTTAGAGGGGGTCCCTGCGAGTCAGGGGTGAGGCACTTTGGTGGTACAGTGAAGGGGAAGCTAGTGCTGCAGCTATGCTGTGGACAGAGGACTCCAATCTCCAGGGCTGTGAATCCAGCGCTAAATTCACTGCATTTTCGGTTTTAAATATCTCCCGGTGTGCTTTGTGCCGGAGCCCTGCTGGACAGGTTGTACAAATCCGTGGTTCTCAACCAGTGGTTTGTGTATCCCTGGGCTACACAGAGGTCTTCCGGGGGTACATCGACTCATCTAGATATTTGCCTACTTTGCAACAGGCTACATAAAAAGCACTCATGAAGTCAGTACAAACTACAATATCCTACAGACAATGACTTGTTTATACTGCTCTTATGCTATACGCTGAAATGTAAGTGCAATATTTACTTTCCAATTGATTTATTTTATATGGTAAAAATGAGACAGTCAGCAATTTTTCAGTACTATTATGCTGTGATTCTTGTATTTTTATGTCTGGTTTTATAAGCAAGTAGTTTTTAAGTGAGGTGAAACTTGGGGGTACTCAAGACAAATCAGGCTCCTGCAAGGGGTACAGTAGTCTGGAAAGGTTGCGCGCCCCTGGTAAAAATTGACTTAAAAAAGCAGAGCGTGGAGGATGACATTGTAGCAGATGAAATACCAAGACTGTCACACTGGGAACTGGTTCGTTTTCCTTAAACTCTCTCAAATCTCAAGCTTGGGACTTGTCCCTGGCCCTTTGGCAAATCAACAATTCATCTGAGCTACGAATGCTGTTTGGTTTGTTACCTGTGTGAACCCCCCCAGGCAAATCATAGGTTGTAGATTTCACATAGGTTTGTATTATTCATATTGGTGTTATTTAACCTGTGTATCATGATACCACCCCAAAACCACAACCAAGCTGAGTCCCATTGTGCAAGGTGCTGTACAAACGCACAATGAATAGCCTTCCTTTCTATTGTGCATCCCTGTTCTCTCTCTCTTTCTCTTCTTTCCCTAAAATACAATAGTCAGAAGAGAGAGAGGTTCTCCAGTGGTTGGGGGTCTAGCGTAGGACACCTGGGTTCAATTCCCTTCTGTGCCACAGATTTCTTTTGTGACTTTGGGTTAGTCATTTAGCATTTCTATGCCTCATTTCCCTGCCTGTAAAATAGCATGTCTTTACCTCACAGGGGTGTTGTGAGGACAAATATGTTAAAGATCATGAGATATGGCCCCCATCATAAGACGCACAGCACATGAGGCTTCTATCCTAATCAGGGCTTCTGGCTACTGCTGTAGTATAAATACATTAATAATCTAGTCATTTTTATTAGTCATTTATTAATATTAGTGAATGGGGCCAGGCTGCAAAGATGATTTGGGTTTTACGCTTCCCAAATTTCAGGGGAGTTTGGATCCGGGGATTTAGTTCTGACCCACCTCCAATATAGTTTAAAAACGATTGGCCAGTTTTTCTTCCTCTAGTGGCATGATTGTGCAGCATAGTAAACAGTTAGGCAGCCATGGGACCACGGCTTGTTATGCTGATCGGTATGGTCTTGTTTCCTTAGACACCCCGGTCTGTGTGTACTTACCTGTTGTCTCTTGTCATAAAGTGTCCGTCTTTGGGGCCCGGGCTGTCGTTTTGCTCTGTGTTTGTACAGCTCCGAGCACAATGGGATCCTGCTCCAGGGCTGGGGCACCTAGGGGGGGCCGCAATACAAGTAATAAACAATAAAGTTTCTGTGTTCCCATCTAGGCTCCCTGTAGGTTCAATGTGCATGCAGCATGTGTGACCAAACCCAACAAATACATGGAAAGTAGACAAAAAAAAAATCGGTATGAGTTTGTTTCCATAGCAACCCTCCCTCTGTTCTCCCCTGGGATGGGATCCCAAGAGCGCTCTGAAGAATAACAGACCAAGGCTAATCCCGGTGCAAGGGCTGATTGTCAGCAGCACTCTATCATTGCAGCTCTCATGGACTTCAGTGGGAGCTTGGGGTGGGTTGTGTGTGCGCTTGATGCTACTGAAAGCCAGGGCTTCCTGCGGTAAGACTGGAGGTCCTGGTGATGTCAAAGAACTATGACGTGATCGGAATAACAGAGACTTGGTGGGATAACTCACATGACTGGAGTACTGTCATGGATGGATATAAACTGTTCAGGAAGGACAGGCAGGGCAGAAAAGGTGGGGGAGTAGCACTGTATGTAAGGGAGCAGTATGACTGCTCAGAGCTCCGGTACGAAACTGCAGAAAAACCTGAGTGTCTCTGGATTAAGTTTAGAAGTGTGTGCAACAAGAGTGATGTAGTGGTGGGAGTCTGCTATAGACCACCGGACCAGGGGGATGAGGTAGATGAGGCTTTCTTCCGGCAGCTCACGGAAGCTACTGGATCGCATGCCCTGATTCTCATGGGTGACTTTAATTTTCCTGATATCTGCTGGGAGAGCAATACAGCGGTGCATAGACAATCCAGGAAGTTTTTGGAAAGCGTAGGGGACAATTTCCTGGCGCAAGTGCTAGAGGAGCCAACTAGGGGGGGTGCTTTTCTTGACCTGCTGCTCACAAACCGGGTAGAATTAGTGGGGGAAGCAAAAGTGGATGGGAATCTGGGAGGCAGTGACCATGAGTTGGTTGAGTTCACGATCCTGACACAGGGAAGAAAGGTAAGCAGCACGATATGGACCCTGGACTTCAGGAAAGCAGACTTCGACTCCCTCAGGGAACGGATGGCCAGGATCCCCTGGGGGACTAACTTGAAGGGGAAAGGAGTCCAGGAGAGCTGGCTGTATTTCAAGGAATCCCTGTTGAGGTTACAGGGACAAACCATCCCGATGAGTCGAAAGAATAGTAAATATGGCAGGCGACCAGCTTGGCTTAATGGTGAAATCTTAGCGGATCTTAAACATAAAAAAGAAGCTTTCAAGAAGTGGAAGGTTGGACATATGACCAGGGAAGAGTATAAAAATATTGCTCGGGCATGTAGGAATGTTATCAGGAGGGCCAAATCGCACCTGGAGCTGCAGCTAGCCAGAGATGTCAAGAGTAACAAGAAGGGTTTCTTCAGGTATGTTGGCAACAAGAAGAAAGCCAAGGAATGTGTGGGCCCCTTACTGAATGAGGGAGGCAAACTAGTGACAGAGGATGTGGAAAAAGCTAATGTACTCAATGCTTTTTTTGCCTCTGTCTTCACTAACAAGGTCAGCTCCCAGACTGCTGTGCTGGGCATCAGAAAATGGGGAAGAGATGGCCAGCCCTCTGTGGAGATAGAGGTGGTTAGGGACTATTTAGAAAAGCTGGACGTGCACAAGTCCATGGGGCCGGACGAGTTGCATCCGAGAGTGCTGAAGGAACTGGCGGCTGTGATTGCAGAGCCATTGGCCATAATCTTTGAAAACTCGTGGCGAACCGGGGAAGTCCCGGATGACTGGAAAAAGGCTAATGTAGTGCCAATCTTTTAAAAAGGGAAGAAGGAGGATCCTGGGAACTACAGGCCAGTCAGCCTCACTTCAGTCCCTGGAAAAATCATGGAGCAGGTCCTCAAAGAATCAATCCTGAAGCACTTGCATGAGAGGAAAGTGATCAGGAACAGCCAGCATGGATTCACCAAGGGAAGGTCATGCCTGACTAATCTAATCGCCTTCTATGATGAGATTACTGGTTCTGTGGATGAAGGGAAAGCAGTGGATGTATTGTTTCTTGACTTTAGCAAAGCTTTTGACACGGTCTCCCACAGTATTCTTGTCAGCAAGTTAAGGAAGTGTGGGCTGGATGAATGCACTACAAGGTGGGTAGAAAGCTGGCTAGATTGTCGGGCTCAACGGGTAGTTATCAATGGCTCCATGTCTAGTTGGCAGCCGGTATCAAGTGGAGTGCCCCAAGGGTCGGTCCTGGGGCCGGTTTTGTTCAATATCTTCATAAATGATCTGGAGGATGGTGTGGATTGCACTCTCAGCAAATTTGCGGATGATACTAAACTGGGAAGAGTGGTAGATACGCTGGAGGGGGGGATAGGATACAGAAGGACCTAGACAAATTGGAGGATTGGGCCAAAAGAAATCTGATGAGGTTCAATAAGGATAAGTGCAGGGTCCTGCACTTAGGACGGAAGAACCCAATGCACAGCTACAGACTAGGGACCGAATGGCTAGGCAGCAGTTCTGCGGAAAAGGACCTAGGGGTGACAGTGGACGAGAAGCTGGATATGAGTCAGCAGTGTGCCCTTGTTGCCAAGAAGACCAATGGCATTTTGGGATGTATAAGTAGGGGCATAGCGAGCAGATCGAGGGACGTGATCGTTCCCCTCTATTCGACATTGGTGAGGCCTCATCTGGAGTACTGTGTCCAGTTTTGGGCCCCACACTTCAAGAAGGATGTGGATAAATTGGAGAGAGTCCAGCGAAGGGCAACAAAAATGATTAGGGGTCTGGAACACATGAGTTATGAGGAGAGGCTGAGGGAGCTGGGATTGTTTAGCCTGCAGAAGAGAAGAATGAGGGGGGATTTGATAGCTGCTTTCAACTACCTGAAAGGGGGTTCCAAAGAGGATGGCTCTAGACTGTTCTCAATGGTATCAGATGACAGAACGAGGAGTAATGGTCTCAAGCTGCAGTGGGGGAGGTTTAGATTGGATATTAGGAAAAACTTTTTCACTAAGAGGGTGGTGAAACACTGGAATGCGTTACCTAGGGAGGTGGTAGAATCTCCTTCCTTAGAGGTTTTTAAGGTCAGGCTTGACAAAGCCCTGGCTGGGATGATTTAACTGGGAATTGGTCCTGCTTCGAGCAGGGGGTTGGACTAGATGACCTTCTGGGGTCCCTTCCAACCCTTATATTCTATGATTCTATGACTCCTGGACCTGCTCCTTCCCTGTGCTGCACCTCAGGTTGCCATTTCCATGAGTGCAAAGTGTGTAAACTGCTACCCCGGCTGCAAGGCACAGCGGTATTCTGATTCCGCAGAGATTTTACACTCGGCAGAGGTGTGAGCGGTACAAGGGAGTGTGGGGGAGGGCAGAATCAGGCCCTCTCTTGTACTGCTGTGCTGTGCGTGCCCCTGCAGGCCAGCTGCTCGTAACCATGGTCATATGGTAGAGGTGACGTCTGAGCACAGGCCTGGAAGCTCGGAAAGCCGGAGTTGTAATCCCAGTTTTGGCACCGATTCCCTCTGACCCTGCACAAACCATATAACCTCTCCCTGCCTCTGTTTGCACGGCTGTCATAATACTCGGGTTTTGTGGTTAATGTTGGACGGTGCAGTGTGGCGGACAACAGCTGTGTCTTTATTGCTTCCTTGGCTTGATCCATGGCCTCATATACTCACACCCTGCTATTGTCCGCTGAGCCACACAGTGCGGTATGGAGACTAGAATTCACCACCTTTGCCTCCAAAATTAGCTCTCTAATTTATAAGGCAAAGAAGAACCCGTGTTAACCCTTGTAGCTTCTTTAAACCCCAGACAACAGAGGCTGAGACAACCGCCAACTCATACACAATTCAAGGAGGACTGCCAAAATCCATTCAGTCATGGGCAGCACAATACTAACCCTCAAGCCGGCTTGGTTGTGTCCTGTCAGACCACAGAGTTGCTTGTGTCCCCCTTATTGTAAATAACAGATGCTCTCATTTCGTGTTGTGATGCCAGGAGCAGGCCTGGAGCATTCCTGGGGGTTCCCTGTCATTCCTGGCAGGAGATAGAGCAGATTGCTGTCGGTGCCTGTCACCTTGCCTCAGACTTGCCGGCAAAGCCATCAAGTGGCATATGGGCCTGCAGGGAGCCCGGGTCGGTTATGACCCCCCAAAGGCCCCACACTTGCACAGTAACAACCATGCTCAGAAAGACAGGGCCTCCCCCACGTCTAATCTCACATGCTCCACTCTGCTCCTGGCGCTTCTCAGCCCTCCAGTGGGCCCCTCTTGTGTCTTTATCCCGTAAAGATCATTGTTAGCCAAAAATAAGCTAGAAACCTACTAATGCTCTTGCTTTGTAAGAGGCACTATAAATCTGTTCTGATACTGCAGATACACGGGGAAAGCCGGTAATGACAGCTCACCAAAGGAGCCGTTATAAACATTATGAACATTATAATGTAGGGCACTTAGCACGGAGGCGCTCCAAGAGGGCTGAGATTTTGTTGACCGATAGCATGGCTGATCACTAGCGCTGACTTTGCTGTCTGACTGTGTGGGCTATTCACAGTGGGGCAGGTTGGGACAAAGGGTTTTGCATTGACTTCAGTGGGACTGCATGGGTGAGGAACTGCTCTCCAGTGGGAGGAAAAGGTTAACAGTCTGGCTCAGGAGGATTGGGGAATGCAGCCAAGCCAAATCTGCGCCTTTTTGGCTTGAATTTGCAAAAACAAGAGCTTTTGTGAGCAAGAAAGAGTCAAAAACTGTGAAATGGATAGAATTTCAAAATGTGACATTCCACTGGGGCAAAGTTTTCACAGCAAAACAGCCAGGGAATGGAATCCTCCTGTGTTTGGGTGAGAAACCTGCCATTTCGCTAATATTTCATGAGAGGTGAAATTTGTGGGTTGCAACATAACCAGGATAGAAACCATAAATATTTTTCCATGCAATTTCATGGTTTGTTTTTCATTTCACCCTCCCTCTCTCCCTATTTGTCATTACTTCTATCTATCTATCTATCTATCTATCTATCTATCTATCTATCTAATCATCTCTTCTCTGTATCTCTGATGTAATGTCTGTCTGTCACACCTGCAATATCTATCTACTTACTCACCCCCTTCCCTCCCCGCTCTCTATGTGCTTTAAACTGATATGTCAACAATCTTTGCCCCCCCTTAGGGTTTCGTTATCTGTACCTTCTTTTCTCCGTGGCTTCTGCCCATGCCCCTTCCAGGTTAGAGTCTGAGAGGAGGCTTGGCCAGGATGCCTTAACTAGTGCTAACTGATGGCAGAGTTGTTCATGTGACTTCTCCTTGAGTGGTTTTGGATTGGTCCCAAGTTCCCCTTGTGCTCAGACCCCTCTGATCCTTCCTTTGTGCTGCCTCCCTTGCAGCCACCGAAGTCCGACAGACAAGATTTGTTTTGTTGCAGTAAGGGCCGTTCTTTTCTGTTCTGTTCTGTTCTGTGTGTGGTTTTGTACCCCTCTCATTGGTGAGGTATCGGAGCGCCTTTCAATGGACTTCTTCTTTGTTCTTTCCCCTGTCCCCCTTTGACTCCCTCCAAAGTCCATTTAGCTGGTTTGTGACTCATCCCCCATTACAGGGTTCCTTTGGCTTTTGTGCCTCTCTCTGCATCCTTGCCTGTACAAAGCACTAGGAGATCCCGGGGTAGCAGGAGATAAGCATTATCAAAATACCTGACTCCAGAAGCTGCCTGTCCTTTAGTTCTTAGCCTCCACCAGCCACAGGAGGATGCACAAAGTGTGTGTGATCATGTCTCCCTCTAATGGCTCCTCTGTGTGTTACACTAATATCTTGGCTCACCCCAGTCTGGATCCTCTGAACTATATCAAATTGGGTCCCAGAGTCCCTGGACTATGTCCCACTATTCAACATTTGCTCCTAAGATGTTGCTTTTCCATGAGGTTGCCCTGACTTACCCCTTTCAGAGATGCTATTGCCAGAGCAATAAAAATACTTAGCACTGATATAGCATCTTTAACACAAGGATCTCAAGGCTCCATGCAATCACTTTGTAAATAACCCTCCCAACGCCCCACTGTGTTAGGTGGTCAGGTACCCGTTTAACAGAGGCACCGGGAGGTTGTGACTCCCCCAGGCTATACAGTGCATCAGTAGCAGAAGTAGGAATAGCATCCAAAATTCTGGACTCCCAGTGTCTGCTCTCACTCCTAGGCCCTGCTCCGTCTCAGGTCTTCCACCCCCAAAACGTGATGATCTATTTTATTGGGGTGGGGGGTTGCATTATGGAAACCAACCAAAAGCAGGGACCCATTGTACCCTCCACTGACCCATAGTAGGAGACAGTCCCTACCCTAAAGAGCTGACAGTCTAAATAGACCAGACAGAATTATTACCCCATTTTACAGAGGGGGAACTGAGGCACAGAGAGATGAAGTGACAGGATTACTCAGGAGCTAGGAACTGACCCCAGTTCACTTTCCTTCCTATGTTTGAGGTGGTGGGCAATGGGAGCCCCTGCCAGCTGTATCTATCAGCCGGCTGGTGGAAGCACACAGCAGTGAGAGACAATGCTCCGTTCTGCAGTATCTCTGGCTCCAATGTGTCTTGCATTTGCAATGTGGGTGCTCAGCCTGAATAGAAAGCTGGCACCGCGGCGTGTCGAGGACAGTCTCAGGAAGCTGATTGCATTATTAATTTGAGGGACGGGAGCGACTGTGGAGTTGTCAACCACGGGAAGGGAGGGCTGTTTTTCATTCTGTCACTGGCAGGTCACGTATCTTTAAATAAACAACAGAATAAATAATTTACAGGGCTTGATTGCAAGCAGATTGGCTATGAAAACATTTCAGCTAACAAATAGCGCTGTCAGCTCTAATTTCTTATGGCCCATCTAATTGTTATCTGAGGATAGCAGCGTCTGAAATCTTCAATAAGGTTCATTTGTCAAGGATGCACTGGCACCGGTGGAGGGGCGGGGGAGAAATAAATAAATAAGTCTCTGACTGCCACAATCTGCTGGAGCTGCTGGAGGGAAAGGGCGAGGGGATCCTGGGAAGGCTGAGAGGGAGGGAGCGAGGACCGGATGGACGCCCCCTCGGGGATTAATTGCCATCCCCCATCTCAGACACCGTAAAGCCGCCAACCAGTTGGCAGTGATATCAGCCCAGCCTTAACCATGTAGAAGGTGGGGGGAAGTCATGGGAAATCACTGTGGATAAATAAGGAAGATTTAAGGTTGGGTTTTTAAAAACAGTCTCTTTTTTTTGCGGGCATTTACAATATGTGGACACAGAGCATAATCTGCTCTGTTCATGCAATTGGGATGACCACGAGCCTATCTAGACCTGGAAAGAGGTGCTTCTGTCTGTCTATAGTACCTAGGTGTCTTCTGGTATCAAGGTATCTGCCTGTCTGTCTTTAGTATTCTAGGAATTTCTCCCTCTCTCTCTGGTCTTGGCTAATCTATGCATCTAAATGACCTAAACTGCACCTACAAAATGGCAGGAACCAAAAGGGTTGGGGGGGAGGGGCAGTTTAAGAGAGGTCCTGAAAATGGAACCTGTAGTCTGTGACCATCCTCTCCTGACCTGGTGCCTTCTGTGACAAGCTTTGCCTCCCAGAGACTCGAGCACTGCCCGGTGGGGCTGCGGGTGGGTGGCGAGGAGGATTTGCTCCTCTCCGGTGTTTTATGGGCTGGAGCGCTCATGAATTTTCCCATGGTGTCTCTGTCTTCTCCCCTCTTTGTTTATGAATGGTTGCACCCATTCACTTAGGATTATGGTGGCAACATCGAAGGAGCTGGAGGGCTGCACCAGATTTGCATAGACATTTACATATATACATTTTTAATCAGTTGTAAATGTGCAGGCCCCTAATATTTACTTGTGTTTGTGGCAAGCGAGTGGGAACCAGCAGCAGCAGCTCATGATTTGAACCACCCCCGGAGTTAGCTGGGGAGGCAGCTGTGGGTCACACTGTAGGTCTCCTGAGGGCTGCATATGTTCACTGGGCCACAGGTCGGCCGCTTGTGGGTTAGGTTGCTGAGCAGCACGGGGCGCATCTCGATTTGGAGATCTAAGGCACTGGCCAAGCATGTCTTTGTTCCCCACTCGTGGCCAGCCCACGTGAAAGGTTTATGAATGTGCTAAGATCATCATGCTAATAGACCTGGCCCTTTAGCTCAGACAGCAGCCAGATCATTGGGGTTTTTTGTTTGTTTGTTTTTATGTAGCGGTCCCAGGTTGAGTCCCTGTAGACGAGCCATCTAGGGAAATGAGGTCATGTGCTGGCACCCACAGATGTGCTAGCTGGAGCCTGAAATGGAGGTGATCCTGGTGACTGAGTGAGTGGGGATCTGCACCCTGACTTTACCCTACTTTAAGTTGGTTGTCTTGAGACATGGGAGCCGAGCACCGAATCTGAGCTGTGTGGGGTGATACAAGCTTCCTGCTCTCTCTCTGCGCTTGTACCCTTCCCCTCCTTCCACCTGACCAATTCCAGCACTGCCATACCCCCCTCAGCGTTACAGCTCCGGCTTCAGGCTCCCAGTCTTGGGTCTGTCAGTTACTGCACAGGCCCCACCTCTGCCGGAGCTTTGAAACAGATCAGAGGGATGGGGGGAGGCTGATGCTCAGGCTTTTGAAACTGACAAGGGAGGGGGAGGCTGGTCCACTAGCTCTGATCTTCTTCAAAGGAAGGGTCAGCTCCAGCTTCCTCCAGCTGGAGATATTTCCCCTTAAAGCCGTAATTGAGGGCCGGTTCCAGGGCATATTCACATGAAAGTAATCTCACTGGAGAGGAGAACTTTTCCACAGACACTCTTCTAATTAGAATCCCTCTTGAAATACAGAGCAGGTCACACACTCCATCCTCTCTCTCTCTCATATCATTTACAGGACAAATAAATAGCCTCCAAATTGTTCCACAAAGGGAGCTGTTTACAGTGCCACCTACATCCTTAGCTTTTAAAGGAAGGGGTTTGAGAAAGGACCAGATCCCTGGCTGGGGTAAATAAATCAACATCACTCTGTCTGAGTCAATGCAACTCTGTTGGTTTACACCTGCTGAGGATCTGGCCCAGAGTTGCAATAGTCAGAGCCAAACTCCTTCCAAGTTTGGAAGTCCAGGTTTTGGTGCCATCCCCCGTGCATTGGAGATGGATCAGAACCAAAACCACAGGTCCGAGCTATGGATCTCGACCATGCTTGTGGGCCTGGTGCTGCTCTCACTTACACCAGTTTAACAACAGGGCAACATCACTGATTGAAGTGGCCCTGTTGTTAAACTGAAGTGATTATTCCTGATTTACCCCAGTGTCAGTCAGAGGAAAACCAGGCCCTCCGTCTCCAGAATTGTCCCAATCAAAACCCTGGATCCAAACACTGCTGAACTAACAGAGATTGTTAGCACTTTGGGGCAGGGACCATCTCATTGTACTGGGCTTAGCACAAAGGGGACTTGGCCTCTCTGCACTGCCATGGTACAACTAACAGCAGCAGAATCCAGATCTAAATCCAAATGGTCCCAGTTTTTGTGGCGTTACAGGCTTCATCTGCCACCACAAGACAGCAAAACTGACTCAACAACTTTAGGCAGGGCTCTTACTCTGCTAGCAGGGCAGCTCAACAAGCGAGTCGCGCATCCCTCAGCTGGGTCACACACCCTGCCACCTGCAGAGGCCTGCTTTCCAGACAGGTTCGAGCAGGGAGCTCGGACCTGGGCCCATTTGCAATACAGATCTGGGTGTTGTCTGCAAAATTTGGATCCAGACGCACCTGGGAACTTCCCAAAAGTTCAGCTCTAAAGCTTTGATCCAGCCCCTTCTCTAGTCACAGTGCTCCAGACCTGGAGAGAACCCCCTAAACCCCACGCCCTGATACCTGAAGGGGGTTCAGTGAAGATGGACTCTGGGGTCAAAGCACATGGAGTTTGGTTCTTTCAAGACCAAATCCCAATTTTCAGGGTATTGCAGAAACCAAAACCGCTCCCCAAGATTTGCTCGGCCCAACAGATGATCCCATAGAGTTACATGCCTTGCTTCTCTGCTATCCCATTCCTGCTTTTGAAGTGGAGAGAGGGGAAAGCAAAGGTGATTTTAAGCCACCTTTGTGCTCCCCATATTCTGGGGCCATGTGGAGCTGTGCCCAGCTCCTGGTGTAAATTACAGCAGCCTCTGGGCCCTGAGAAGCGGAGAACAGACATACTGCAGGAGATGGAGATGGCCATGCCCCTGATCCATCTCCAATGCTGGGAGCTGGGAGCAGGGCTGGGGTAGAGTCCTTACACCATCTCTATACCAGCTGGAGCTGAGCCCAAGGGGAGGGGGGGGGCTTCTCAGGGATCCAATTCTACCTATTCAAGCAGTGTTAAAGCTCCTTAGAGCAACTGAGAATCAGGCCCATGTGTTCACACTGGAACTTCAAAGGGGCCAATACAGGAGGGATGTGGGGGTGGTGGGGGGTGGCTGGGGGCTTTCTCTGTCCCCATGAGGTTAATCTGTTACCATAAAAGAAGCAGGTTCCCATTGGGAAATGTCTCTTTAATTACCTGTAACTCATGCAAACTCTGGTGCCCTGAGACCAACCTGGGAAATCATTTGCCTTTTCTTTGGAAATCGCTCACAGTTTAATGCATAAAGAAAAGGAGTACCTGTGGCACCTTAGAGACTAACCAATTTATTTGAGCATGAGCTTTCGTGAGCTACAGCTCACTTCATCGGATGCATTCAGTTTAATGCATGTTACCCCCGGCCGGGGAGAGGTGAATTGCTCCGGCTGAGCCTGATTCTCCAAGTGCAGCTGCTCGCTGACTTCTGACTCCACCTTTGCTCACTTCTATTCACGCTACCTGAGGGATTGTCCCCAAAGCGTGGGCCTTCTCTAGGGTCCAGCTCTGCTGCGCTTGCTGGTGTGTTTGGGGAGGGGAGGGATACAATGGAGCCAAGGTTTTGCCCACTGCTGCCCACTCACTCCCTGCGCACCTGCACAGGAGTGGGAGAAGGAGCTGTTTTCATGCCCCTATCTCCACGTGATCTTTGGCAATGCCAGTGGCCCACACAGGAGAGTTAGAAGCTGGGTACAGCCCACTCCTGCCTTATTCTGCCCAGAGGGCTCACAATGAGCATATTGGCTTTTGTAGTGGGTCTGCTCCAGCTTCAGTTCTCATAAGATCCTAAATCTGAGATGAACTTTTCTGCTTTGGCTGGTAATATTAATAATCTGACTTTACAGGGCTTTTGATGATATTCAAACATAGGCAGTGCTACTTTTCGTTCTGTGTTTGTCCAGCCCCTAGCACAATGGGGTCCTGGGCAGTGAGTGGGGCTCCTAGGCATGAGGGTAATATAAATAAGAAATAATAATATCCATTTTTCAAAGCACCACATTCACTTTAATTTGTTAATAACAGGGTCCTACGGGTTAAATGGTATTTGGATGCATGGCTTCTTTAAATGTTTGGCTAAAGCTGCCAGTCTGGACTCCTTTTAAAACCCCCCTTGTCTTGGGAGCTCGGCCTAAAACTAAGAGAGTGATGTTCGCTGAAGGAGTTTGATTCCTGAACTTTTGTCATGGATCAGCACTTGGAGACCAAGCGGCTCATTGTCAGAGGTGCTGATCCTATTGGGCCTGATTCTCTGCTGCCCTTCCCCTTCCACCCATGTCTAGTGGATTGGGAATGCTCCCAAGCCAGCAGGGTAGAGTTTGCTCGCACGTTACACTGCTGTACCTGACTACGCAAGGAGCAGGGGGGCTGAGAAGCCAGCCCGCTGACTTCAGTCGCCGTTCAAGCGCCACTCTCATGAAACGCAGGCCATTCGCCTAAGGCACTCGCTCTCCCGGGTTTGTTGTTTTCTACACCTGTGCGGATGAGCTGCCGCGGTGCAAGGCGGAACAGCTTGATGTGAGGGGGTGGCAAGTTGTACACGGTGCAAGCCCTGTGTTGCTTGGGTGCGTTGGGGCCTTGCACAGATGTAACCTCATTGCCACAACTGCAGCCAGGGCACGTTTCCCTAGTCTAGCCAGACCCGAACACCCAGAGATAGCCCAATTATCTGTAGTCAGGGTTCGTCCAGGTGAGGCTTCCAAACCACTGGCTGCAGGAGGACTGTCTCTGGTTCTTTGGGCCCCACCAGGGTTAGCGTGATGTTTGCTGCTCACAGTCCAGTGTCACAAGGGTTAAATACCAGCTGCCTCCTGCTGGCTCGGAGCTCTGTGGCTTGAGATCCCTGGGGAGTCAGGACATGGGAGTCACCTGGGATGATTTAGTTGGAGATTGGTCCTGCTTTGAGCAGGGGGTTGGACTAGCTGACCTCCTGAGGTCCCTTCCAACCCTGATATTCTATGATCTCCCTCTTTGTCACTGGCTAGAGTATATCACTGGATCCCGCCTCGTCCTGTTTCCCATGAAACCTCCCTCCACTCTTCCCTGAACTCCCTCCACAAACACAGGCATCTGTTCTGGATGCTCGTCTTATTCTCTCCCCATCTTTGGCACCTCTGAGACTCCACCCTCTGCATCCTGTGTGGGGCAGGTGGAGGGCGGTCTTCCCCCTGCATCTTGGGCCTTGTAGAACTGGGGCCTCACAGCCTGATTTGCGGAGGTGCTGAACGTCTGAGACTCTCCTTGGGTCCAGCGGGAGCTGAGCACTTCTGCAATCTAGGCCATGGCTCACTGCCTTTGCATGGAGCTGCAGAATTGACCCTGGATGCAGCAGGATGTATCTCTGCCTGGCAGTCTTCAGAGACTCATAGGTGCTGGACCTAGGGGTGCTACCACACCCCCGGCTTGAAGTAGCAATTACAACCCAAATACATGGTTTCCGCCTTCAGCACCCCCACTATAAAAATGGTTCCAGCACCACTGCAGAGACTGAGCCTTATCTCATATGCCCACCCAAGCTGTAGTGGCGTAAAGGTCTGTTCAAGGTCACGGTACAGGAAGGCTTCATTAATGATACATATGTGGTTTCTCTCTCCTTCCAGCTCTGGCTACCAAACAGACTTACGTCAGCTATAGCAACCACGCAATTTAACTCCAGCTGATCATAACTACCCCGGGAGGAGTTGCTGGGGAGGAGGAGGAGAAGCTGGAGAGTTGAATCACGTTGCTCATCGCAGGAAGTCGGGGGGTGGGGAAGTTGGATTCGATTGGAAGACGGCATTGTGGGTGCCTAATTCTACTGGCTGGGCTGGTGGAGGATGCTGCTTGGGAAGACGGCCATTAACGTCGGCAAAAAAAACAACCAACCAACCAACATCAAAACACACGCCTCTCGGGAGGAGGAAGAGGAACAACCGACCAGGGTGCACGTACAGTGGGGCGGAGGTGACAGACTTTAATAAATCTTTGGGGGATTTTTTCCTGTATCTTGGAAAAATAAAAAAAAAAATGCAGATACCTTTTCCCTTTTCCACAATTTGTGAGATCGTTTGTGGTTGTGAAGACTCTTTCACTTTCTCTCTCTTTTTATTTTGTTCATTTTCCATTTTTCTTTTGTTGTCTTCTTCCTCTGCCTCTCTTCACTTTTTATCTCTCTTTTTCTCCAAGTTCTATATGTTGCAAAAAAAAAAAAATTAAAGATTTAAAAAAAAACAACAACAAAAAATTAAAATAAAATCTAGACTGTGTTCAAAGTGCTGATTTCTATAGGTGGTACAATTGATGTATGTGATGACCATATGGATTGAATTATGTCTGCTTTATGTACTGACCAATCAAAAAAAAAAACCCAACAAAAAAAACCCCTAAGTTCAGTGCCTGGATGTTTATGAATTATTCGATGAAAAGCATAGAGCATGATCATTTTTATACGAGGAACTTTCTAATAAAAGACCATGGTTTTGCACTCCGCATTTGTCTTTTATTGGTACATGTCGCTGGCTGGCTCAAGGGAGGCTCTTCGGCTTATCAAAAAGAAGGCAAAGAGGTGACTTGATCGCAGTTGATAAGTACCTGTGTGGGGAAAAGGTTTCTACTAGCAAATGGCTCTTTAATCTACCAGACAAAAGCAGAACAAGATCCAGTGGCTGGAAGCTGAAATGAGATACATTCAGGCTAGAAATAAGGTGCACATTTTTAAGGGAGGTTTATTAATAGGGCTTCTGTTCTTCAGGGTTTGTTAATTTCATGGGGTATTGATAACTTTGAGATTTATGAAGATGTCCAAAAATCTGGGAGGATGCAAGACTTTTTCCTTATATATTCTTATACATTGCTCATTACAGCAGTATATACTGTAATGAGTGGTCACTTTGTAATGTTCCCTTGTGTACTTTAACATAGTAACACACTATGTTAAAATGCCGTAGGGAACCTTTAGTACCCACCGCCAACAGGGAGACACATGGATCAATTAATGCACCACACGTTTGTGAGCTCTAGGAATCACATCCTTGTAGTCTGCGTGACAAGCTCTTAGATATTTTTGTCCTGGGGTATTTTATTGGTGTTTCTCCATTAAAACCGAAAAGCCGTACAGTGTGCCTAGGATGCAGTGGATTCTCCAGTATGTGAAGGTGTGAAATTCAAGATCACAGGTGGGATTTTTCAAATGTAACCAAGTGATTTAGAAGCGTAAATTTCAATGGCTTTTGAGGGCACTTCTACACTTTGAGCTGGGGTGTGGTCCCCAGCTCACTGAGACATACCCACACTAGCTCTGAGCAAGCTAGCGTGCTAAAAATAGGGTCGCCATGGTGGTGTGGGAGGGGCTAGCTCCCCCGAATACATACCTGTCTGTGACACCAGGGGTGTACCCAAGCGGCTGCTTGTGTTGCCACACAGATCAGAGCTAGTGTAGGTATGGCTCCTCGAGCTGGAATTTACACCTCCCGATGTACCCTGAGACGCGAGGGTGTTTGCAGTTCCCACCCTGGCTCACTTTCTGAAAGATGTGCTCTAGTTCAACCAGTCCTTATCACTCCAGGAATTTCGGGGGGAGGGTCCCTGGCCTGTGTTTTGCAGGAAGTCCGACTAGATGCTTATGAGGGTCCCTTTTGGCCTGGAAATGAGTGAGGTGAGGTGTGGGCCTTGACTGCACTAGTGGATTGAACGGGTTGCAGTTGAAGAGGCTCCACTGAAGTACAAAGCGCCGGATTCCTCTCTCATCCCAATGGATGCTGAGAGGCCCCCTGATTGGCAGACTCAGTAGAGGCCAAGGATAGGCTGGGCCATGGAGACAGAGCCACCCTCTCACAGGGCCGACTCTAGGGGCGGGCAAGCGGTGTGGTCACCTGGGGTACCCACTTCCAGTAGGTGTCACATCCTGGGGCTTTTTTATTTTTTGTGTGTGCTCTAATTGGCTGTTTGGGGGTTTCCTGGCTCGGGCGCTGTGGCAAAATGGCTAGAGCCGCTCCTGTCCTCTCCCTCCATGTGGGATTCCCTCAGAGCAGGGATGAGGCGTGCTGGCAAAGCAGAGTGGGAGCAGCTTGCCCTGACGCTGCCTGCTCTGTAGCCAGACAAGGCCTCCGGCCTGCAAGGCTGTCAACCGGCCCCAGCACTGGGATCAAAACTGCTTCTAATGGCCTTTTCTGCTGGAGCCCCGTGGGCAGGAAGGTGCACGGGGAAATGGTGCCAGGAGAGATGAAGGAAGCGCTTGATGTGTCTGACATGGCTCAGTCAGTGGTGGCTGGTTAGCAATGAAAGGCAAGATTCTAAACACCAGGTTTAGGGAAAAACCACTCTGAGCTTGTAAAGCTGCCTGCAGTGACCCAAGAGCGTGAGGCCCAACCTCAGGGCAGACTGTTAGGAAGCCAGGCACAACCCCCCAGTTGGCTCTGAGTTCTATACAGTTATCAAGTGACAGGTTTCAGAGTAACAGCCGTGTTAGCCTGTATTCGCAAAAAGAAAAGGAGTACTTGTGGCACCTTAGAGACTAACCAATATATTACCAATTTGTTATCAAGTGTAAACTCCTCGGGCACTGTAACAGCTTTAACATGGAGTCACACAGTCCCCATGGAGCACTCCGATCGAGCTCGCCACCCACGTGAGCCCGCCTTTGTGATAGCTGATCCCTTACACCAAGAATCACTGCAATATTAAGGTTACAACCCAGTCCCAAAAGACAAGTCACTTACCCCAGGTCAGTTGCTCCTTAGATCTCACACCAAAGACAACATCTGTAGCCGATTTACTAAACTATGTAAAGATTTGTTAAGTAGGAAAAGGAAATGAGAGTAACTTACGAGGTTACAGCAGGTAAACATAGCCACACAAATGACTTACACTCTTAAGTTAAAAAAAAAAAGCTTGCTATTTATAGAAGCTTCTAATGGGGCTTTAGGACTAACCCAGGCTGAGCACTGGGGATCTCTTGCTTATGCCTAAGAAACCTGCTCCCCCCACATCCCCCCCCGGAGTCCAAGCAGCACAGAGACCCAGTTCCTTCTTCTTAGGAGTTTTTATCCCCCTCCTCCCTTGTACTCTGAACAGCAAAGTCAGCTGATGGAAGGAATCCACTTGCATGATGCCTCTTCATTGGGGGAGGGAGGAACCACAAAGGTCTATTGTCCTCTTTAACATCCCATTATAATCCGTCTGGTGTCAATGAACCTTTCCCATTGGGCAGGATGTAACACCTTCTGTTGGAGACCAGCACTTCACACAAGTTAATGTCTCCCTCCTGTCTGGTGATTTACAGTCACAGAGGCTCATCATACAACTGCTCAAATATTACCTTACGCTGTGAGATACAACTGCTATAAATGAGCTTAATGAATGCAGCAGTTCAGAAGCATTCAATAGTCTAAAGACTAAACACATTCTTATAATTGTAACACCTATGTCAACAATACACATAGATGAGCCAGACCAACCACAGTCATGGTTTTATCGGTGTTCAACTGAAGCACGTCCTACTTGTCCAACCCTGAGTCCCTGCACTGATCCATCCGCTCCCCCCCACCCCAGCCTGCTCTGCTGCTATCCAGCACCTCCATTATTCCAGCCTGGGTCATGCCACTCGTGCTGCTATTATGCTGACGTCTTCATGGGTATAAGTTGAGACCAAGCAAATTCTTTATGCTTTTGGGGCAGGTACTCTACCTGGGTAAAGTTTGTGGGGTAATCAACAGGCTGCATTAGGCAGTCTGTGAGGGCCCCTCTTCGCCTGGAATATACCCCGAGAGTCCTGATCGCTGGGTATTGATGAAAACACACACAGGCGGGGGAGACGGGGGGGGGTTTGACCTTATGGGTCTTAGGGGCTTGGCTATCTGTGGTATGACTATCCCCATCCACAAGTATTTATTTATCTGTGTAGTGCAAATCGGAGTCCCAGTCATGGCCCAGGACCCCACAGACCTAAACGATGGTTCCCCACCTCAAAGAGCATGCCAACTCAATAACCCTCTACAACACATGCATTTCATGGCTATTTCATACTGTTAAAGGGCCATTTGTCATTTATTGACCCTTTTAAAACTATTGACAAAGGCAACACTGTAAAGTGAGACCCAATTGCTAAGAGGGCCTTGTTGAAATGAACAGGTCATAGGCTGCAAATTGTTTGTGCCACCCATTCAGTGCGTACAGAGCCCTTCAGGGTCTGTCTGTGCTGCAAAGAAAAACCCACGGCTCTGAGGTCCAGAGCCAGGGTCAACTGATGCATGTGGGACTAAAACTCGCAGTGTAGATGGTTGGGCTTAGGCTTGAACCCCAGGTCTGAGACCCTTGCTAGGTTTCAGAGGCCAGGCTCCAGCCCAAGACCAAACAGCTACACTGCAATTTTTTGCCCACGAGCCTGAGTCAATTGACCACCCGTGGCAAGACTTGTTGCCACAGGGTTTTCTTTGCAGTATAGACAGATTCTTGGAGAGTGACGTGGTTTAGTGGATAAGGCACTAACTACTGGGTTAAGAATTATGGGTTCTAGGCTCTGCCATGTCATGGATTAGCTGGGTCTTCGGCAAGTTGTTTAATTTCTGTAGTCCTCTGTTTTCACTCCCATCCGTTGTCTATTTAGACTATAAACTCTTAGGGGCAGAGAGTGTCTCTCACTCTGTGTATATATATAGTAGCTAGCACAAAGGGACGCTAATTTGGGAAGATGAGGATGGTCTGCAAACAATTCAGGGGTGGAGCAAAGGGCTCCTTTTGGTGGCTTGTTTTATTCATACTTAATCAATCAATCCATCAGCTGTCAAATGAATTAGTTTGGACCTGCAACTGAACCTGCCCACAACCTCACCCCTCCTGCGAACCAATGCTGGCCTCTCAAGGGAACAGCTGTGCCAGCAAAGAGGACAGTATGAGGCAGCTTAGATCCACGTGGCCCTTAGAAAGCTCAGAAGCAGCTGCCGTTGATTTCTTGGGATCTCTTCTCCCTTGGGGTGTCAGTGCGACTTGGCAATTAATTAAAGAGAGCTCCGGGGTGACTCTGCTCCTCGTGGCTAGCATTCCTTGTCAGGCACTCCAGCTGAAAGCAGTAGATCAGCAGAGGTGAAAGGGGACAGTGAGGTGGAGAAACAGATGCGTGGAGGGAGAAGACCGGGAAGGGTGAGGGCTTTGCTCATATGACCACCACAGTTATGACTAGAACCTACCATGAGGAGATCACTTCATGCTAGCATAGATTCCCCTGGACTGGGCCTGCAGCCTCTCTTTGTCGCTACTTTATGGCCTGGGCCTGTTTTCCCTTCCTTCTCCAACAGTCACATTGTTTTCAGTCCCAGGCCGGCCAGGGAACCTGTGGAATGTCTGACTTGCAATCAGGCAGTGAGATTGGCGCATATGTAGAAACACCCAAGCTAGCTTTGATTCAATGCGATTACAGCGAGCACAAATAACAACAGCAATGTCGCTGGGCGGGCCAGTCAGATGAGACATACCCAGGGATGTGGCAGGGTTGTATAGCCCCCCCACTGCCACAGTTTCACTGCTATTGTTACTGGCACTAGCTAAGTCAAAGCTAGCGCGGGTATGTCTACACGACTACAGTGCAGACATACCCTAAATCCCAGTGGTTAGAGACAGCTAGAGCCACGCCTGAGATATTAGGGACTGCGCGTCCCAGCCAGAGAGGCTCAGTGGGGTGCCGGTTGCACACAGCCAGGTGGCACCAGACACAGAATAAAGCAGCGCTGTTGCAAAGGTAGCAAGCACGGCGCGCTCACTGAACACCACGCAGTTATGGTGCAGTTGGTGTATGCATCGCTGCTCCTGGCCCCCGGCCGTTTCACCGATCATCCTTTCCTCATCTACTGAGGCCCACAGCTCTGTCTTTGTGCTGCACTGCCTGGCCCAGTCTGGGAGCACCTTGGGCATAAGTTTTCAAAAGCATTGACAGCCAACCTCGCTTTCGGCAGGTGCAAGCAGCACATTCACACACCCCCCCCCGCTCCCCGGCCATTTGCCCCTGCGAGTGGGGCAGCCACAATACAACTCATACTTCAATTACAGGCATTAAAAGGTGCGGGCAAGTGAACTGTACCCTTTTACTGTATGTGCTGCCCCAAGGCCCTACCTGAGGTGAGGGGCCCTTGCATGCTAGATTCCTACACCTGGCGGCACTCCCTGCCCCAAAGTGCTCATGGACTAAACAGACATGACAGGAGAAGGCTGGGAGACTGGAAGGCTCATTATTCCTTGACATATGGGGGACTGAGAGGCAGTGATGTGCCCAAGGCCATAGAGGGAGTCGGTGGCAGAGGTAGGATCGCCTGGGTCCCAGTCCATTCCCTTAATCACAACTCATGCCTCTGTAAAGCAGGCTCCACTGGCTTGCTGCCTGGCCTTGGTCAGCGCACTCTCTTGCTTTACCCAGCTGCTTCTCCTTTGTCCCTGGCTCGTCAGAACTCTCATTAGTGTGTGGAGACGCAATGGCAGGCTTGATACATGGCAGCATTTCCACTGCTGCACACGCTCTCGAAGGGCCCGTCCCTGGGCACAGGAGCCTTTTGAAAGGGACCTTTAGTCCCTGTTCACAGTTAGCACTTTTGTTTCCATTTCAAAAAGGTACACACAGTGTGAACATCCTTTCTGCCAGTCAGGTTCATTAGCATTTTAATTATGTTCTCGCCCCGGGAGGGCTGCCTGCCTCCTGCATGTCTGCAGCTCGTACACAAAGGTGCAATACAATAGTTTTCGCAAAGACTCCGTAGGTGGAGCAGTGCCACTCATCCTGCCTGGGCCCTGCGCTGTTCTTTCCTCACACGTGCTAAGAGCGACCACCGCCCTCACAGCGTCTCCTGCTGGGAGAAGCTGAGAATATGGTAACCACAGCCACATTTCTGCAGTAAACACTTCCGACTCCTTTCCTTCATCTGGGGCTCCCAGCCTATTGGGGCGCCTCTGCCAATCATCTCGGCTCTGTCACTGCTCATTCACCATCCCTGCAGCTTGGAGCACTCCACCCACGGGGTCACGATGGTTAAACACCACTGGTGGTGAAACTGGAGGCAGAGGTAGGCAGCCCCCCGGGGCGTAGAGACACCTCATGAAGGTAAGGGAGGGAGAGACTGGGGAAAGAGGCTGTGTGAGAGTGTGCTATCCTCTAGGAACACTTGTACCACAGGGACTGCAGCGTGGCATGGTACACTAGGGCTAATCATTAGCCTTCCAGATGGGCTTACGGCAGCTTTGCCAGAGCTGAATGCCTCTGGGCAAGTTTGACTCTGGTGTATGTGTTGGCCGTTTGGAGAGGGATGGCTCTGGAGCTGGTGTGTGTCTGCACTTAGTGGTGTGGCGCGGGGGGCACGTGGAATCCAGATTTAGTACATGGCTGCACTGTGGAGAGGGACGGATCAGGACCAGGTGTGTGGCTGCATTGTGTGGAGGGGTGAATCCAGATCTTGACCCAGGTGCATGGCTGCACTGTGGGGAGGGGGTGGATCCAGCCCTGGTGCCCGTCTATTCTATGGAGAGGGGTGAATCCACTTCAGGACCCAGGTTGTGTCTGCATTTGGTGGCGCAGACCTATCTCAGCTCATGTGGCAGGTGTCGTTAGAGCAGCTAGTCGACTTTCTGTGTGAGCCAGCCCTGTAGTATTCCACCCCGGTCCACTGGGTCTTGTTCGTGTGACTTCACTGATGCCTGCACTGATGCCTTCACTGATGCCTCCCGCTAGTGCTCCCCTGTCACCAGGCCCGGCTGCATGGCACTGAGGCTCAGTGTGTATTCCTACCAGCAGGCTGCTCAGAGATTGCAGCATGTGGCTCTTGGCATCTCTGAGTTCTCTCCAGTGCGCTGTTTATTAAACCCAGCACCAAAAAATCCCTTCCCTGAAATGCTCTCAGTGGTCATGTGGCTGACAGAGAAATGGAGGATACAGCATGCAAGAGTGCGCACTTAGACCAGCATTTCTCAAATGTGACCACTGGGGCTTTACTTGCAGCCGCAGCCTCCTGGGTGGTGATTGTGGGGAGGGGACCAGCAGCCCTTCCCCAGGGGCCACCAGCAGTGGTTAGGTCCTGCCCCGCTCTGGAGACGCACAAGCTGGAGGAGCAGGCAGCCAGTGAGTTCCTCACCTTCCCAGGGGCGGAGGGGCCGGGCGTCAGCCCTGGGGTGGCGAGTGGCAGGCTCTAGCCATGGAGCTTTGAGCTCTATCCCCAGGCCCTGTCCCCTGGTGTGGGGCTTTGGGCTCTGTTCTCTGGCTGTGCGGTGGCGAGCTCTGGCCCCGAGCTCCCGCTCCCCCATCACCTGTGGCCCCCACTGCCTCTCCCAGTGCCCCTTCACTGCCTCTGTACCCCCTTCCCTATCCAGGGCTTAATTTGTCCCCAGGCTTGCTGGGGCTGAGTAAATCTGCTGTGAAAAGTGCTATTTGTTGTTTGTTAATATCACTTTTCACAACACACTTAGTAACTAGCAAGTCTTAAAACAGAGCAACCAAAAAAGCAAACAAAAACCCCCAACAACAACAACAAGAAAGAAAGAACATTCAAAGCACCTTATTATTTGTCTTTCTATTCTGTTTGGGTCCGGTAAAGAATAAAGAGAACTGTACATTATTTTTATTATTAAGGTGAAAAAAACCCAAAACCCACATAAATAAACTACAATGATTTGGATGTGTAGCTGTGCATATTTATTTGTTTTTCCTAAAGTTAATTAAGTGTTTTAGGCAAAATTGTCAGAGCAGCCACCAGCAAGAGTTGGTAGCCGCACTCTCAGGCCACCAAATATTTTGTTGTGAGAACCCCTGTCTTGGACTGCCAGAGTAAAGGCTGCAGCTCCAGGAGAGAGATGGAAACTAGCGACTGGACCCAAAGCCCAGAGCCAAGGTGGGATGGAAGGTCTTTGTATCTCAGGAAATGGGGATGCAAGTCCTATCTCTGCCACAGAGTATCTGTATGACCTCGGGTAAATCACTTAATCTCTCTGTGCCTCAGTTCCCCATCTGTCAAAGAGGGATGTTACTCAATCCATGGTCTACTTGTAGTGGAAACTCGCCGGGGCGGGGACTGCGTCTTACAGTGTGTCTGCACAGAATTGAGCACAACTGGGCCCCAGGCGTGGCTGAGGCTTCATTATGCTAGTGTAACATGAAGTCATAAATAATCCAAACAAGCCCAGACACAAACGCTCCCATTTCCAGGGGAGGTGTTTGAGGTTCAGGTCTGGATGGAAAGTCTGTAGCCTGGGGGCCCCTGTGTAGCTAAAGTGAGTGGAGAGTGAACCTCGACCAGTTCAGAGCTCTGGGTGCTTCTCTGGACTAGCCGGTGTTCTTGGGTTTGCAGATCTGGGCGGCAGATCCTGCCATTTGCATGTGGAAATGTGAAAGCGATGACGGTGCTGGGCCTGCACCCGTCTCCTGCGGAGCTGGGAAAACAAACGGGAGCATTTGGATCTGGGCATGTGCAGACACACAGTAAGATGCAGTCTCTGCCCCTAATTGTAGGGGCTTTCAGCTGGGGAGGGCCTCATTCAATTCCTACTCTGGCTGGCTAAGATAGCAGCTGTCACACGAGGGGATCCTCTAACTCTGCATCTTGCCAGCTGGTCCCTAGGGCTGAGCGTGGCTCCTTTTGGGGCCAGACAATGCTGCTCCAAGCACTGGCTGCTTCAGGTGGGTCGGTGGTCCAGAACAGTGCCAGGAGCTGAGTGACTGGGAGCTGGGAAACAAGCCCTGAATGAATTGCTAAGGGCTGGAGCACCACAATTGTAGTTTCCTTTGCCGGGGAAGTCAACAGCCAGAACTCCAAATACACAGGGAGTGGGGGTGAGGTGGATGTGTGAGGCAAGAAGGTGGAATTTTACTTGGTTGATCTTCAAAGCAGAACTGCACACTGAGAGCTCTGGGCAGGCTAGTGTGTTGGGACAGTGCGTACAGGAAAGGTTTAACAGAAGGTGTGTGTTTGTGTGTGTGTCCGTCCCGTGCGCAGGAGCTCACAGCTGCAGAAACCACCCCAATCATGGAGGATAGGTGCTCCAGTTGGGGCTAATTAGCAACAGGCCATAAAACAGGAAGCTGGGAGCCCCCCTGGTTTCCTCTAGGGGGGAGAAAGGCAGGATCTGTTCTCAGGGCTAATCAGCTGCTGCTTGTCACCTTGGACTGCTGAGTCTCGTGTGTGCTGTGGAAGGTAGGAAACAAGTACTGTGGTCCTTGGACACCTAATTATCCACCTCCAAGGGTTTTTCTGTATGCTGCTCCTAGCTGTGAAGGGCTGCTTATCTTTACTTCCCTGATGCCAGAGGTCTGTGCTGGGCTTGCATGCCGATGATGCTGCTTGTTCTCCAGCCTGGTCATAGCTGTATTGCAGACAGGTGAGAAACTGTCTCCTTGCCCTTAAACCACTGTTAGCCCAGGATGGGGTTAGGCAGACTGAAAGCTGCTTCCATTTGAAGGCTGCTGGGTGATGCTTGTGTCTGATGAGTTCAGTAAGCCTCTGCCATGTTCCTAGTGGAGAAATGGCTGCAGCACCAAAACACCTCCTGGATGAGTTATTAATTGTAGTCTATGCTCCTGTTGGCAGCTGCAGAAGGCAGGCTGAGGGCTGACTGGGTTGTTGAGACTTATTGTTAGTTGCCAGCTCCTTGCACTGTAACCTGGCAGAGACTGGGTCTTGCTGTAATCTTGGCAGCCCTTGGCAGTTAGGCTGTGGTGCTGTCCCCACCGGAGCCAGTGATGGGCTTGCTTATTAGACTTGGCTTTTCCATTAATACCCCTCTGACCCCGTCCCCGTCTCTCTCCTTCCTCTGTTGCTTGCTCCCTCATCTTGGAGTGGCCAGTGTTCTTGTGCTGTCGGAGACACCTCTGGCCTGTCCAGCAAGCTGGCTGTTGTAGGGCTGTGGGAGAACTCTGGCTGCCCTGATCTCACCTAATGCCCCCCCACGGCAGCTGGACAGGCTGTGAGCACAGGACAGGGCTGGAGGCTAGGAAGGGAACAGTGTCTCTAATAGCTGCTGGAGGAGTTGGGAGGTGGCTGGTATGCTGTGGGGCGGCAGGGGAGGGGTGTTTGTAGGTTGGGGGCTCCATGGGTTAACTTGCTGCCTTTCCTCCTCTGGGGCTGATCGCATCTCTGCCCCTCGGGGATCTCACTCACGAAGGCCAATTTGCCTTGATCTTAATCCGACATGCCACTCACTGCTGACCATTTAACAGCACTCGCTGCAAGACATAGGTGCTGTGGTGGGCAGGTCTGCTCCTGCATCCCAGCAGGGAGCTCCAAGGCTGCAATGGGTCCTTGGAGCGCTGCCTTTGCTGAGCAGCCCCAGCAGGGGCTAGGAGGCTGGGAGTGCTTTCCAAAGTGCTGTTTAATGAGTACGGTGCAGCCCATGCCAGCCCCCAGTGACCACACTCCCAGCACGGTTAGCTAGCACCCCTCTGCTGCTGGTACAGCTACTGAATGCAGCTCAGAACTGCAATACGGGGACAGGCAGGGGACATCAGCACGGCTAGGTGGGGTCCAGGACAGTAATGGCATGGGCAGGGCATGGCACAATTGAGGGGTCCTGGCAGAGCTGTGTGGGGGAGCCCAGGACGGGAATAGCAGAGGACTCCAGGTCAGCCTCAAACTCAGGTGTGCGTTTCACTTCTCCCGTTGCCAGCAGTGCCCTGACTTGCTTGGTTGAGCTTTGCTTTACTCACAAGAACACATGCAAGAGCTTTGCTAGAACTGCATAAAAAGTGCCTGTTTTTGCCCGAGAGTCTGAGTGCGGCTCTCGTGCTCCACAGCCAGCCAAGTGCACCTGTCATGGAGGGCTGGCTGGGAAAGGCCTCCTGCTTAAATGGCTTTCCAGCCTGCGTGAAACCCAGTGGCTGGCTGGAGCCAAGGACCCTGCTGGGCGGGGATGTCTGGAGTGCTATGGCAGCCTTTTGTGTCCAGGAGCGGATCAGACCAGAGGTCTGAGCTCTAGGCCCTGAGCATGGTGTCTAGTGCACAGCAAGCAGGTGACAGACGTAACCTTGCAAGAGCAGGAGCACAGCTGAGTTGCCTTATGCATCAGGAAGCATGGCTGGTGCTGCGTGCATTCCATGTGCTCAGGGGCTATGGCTGGGATGGATGGAAAGTCTTTCTGCAGCATGCCTGCTTCCCCCATGACATGGGTGAGAACTGGGCTGCTGACCGGGCCAACCAGGGGCAGTGTGAGTGCCACAGATTGCTGCAGAAGGGGAGGGCGCCTAGCATGAGAACTGGGCCTGTCTAGTTTCTGCCTTGCTGTGCGCTCATGTTGAGTTGCCAGCCTTTCCAGACTCCTGTCCCCCTTTCAGGAGGCTGATTTGTCTTGTGTACCAAGTTTCACCTCACTTAAAAACTACTTGCTTACAGAATCAGACATAAAAATACAGAAGTGTCTCAGCCAACAGTACTGGAAAAATTGCTGACTTGCTCATTTTTACCATACAATTCTAAAATAAATCTATTGGAATATAAATATTGTATATAGAGCAGTATAAACAAGTCATTGTATGAAATTTTAGTTTATATTAACTTTGCTAGTGCTAGTAGCCTGCTGTCCAACTAGGTAAATATCTAGATGAGTTGATGCACCCCCCTGGAAGACCTCTGCGTAGCCCCTGCCTGAGAACCACTGCTCTAACCTGGATTCAGTTGTTGGTGGTTGTAGGTTGGTCTTTGTTGCCTCAGTGGTCCCCTCTGCTGCTCCTGACCTGCCACCACCCTCAGCTGTCTAGTTTTTCTGTGCACAATCAGCTTATATGCACAGCCCCCAACTTCGCCCACTCCTGTCTCCATGCGCACACACCAGGTACCCTATGTGCACATGGTCTGTAGTTACCATCCTCTTTTCCCAAAGGGGCGGGATTTGGAGGAGACAGAGGGAGCCGTATTTGAGAACAAGTTTCTCATCTCCTTCCTTGTCCCAAGCTAGGCGTCGCAGAGGCTTCGTTGGCCACAGTTAGGGAGCGGGTGGCTGGGAGCCGACACGCTGTTCCCCTTGGTTCTCCGGGAGTGGAGAGGAAAGGAGAGCTCTGTTCTGCTAGCTCTGCATGCAAGGGCAGGCTGGCTGCGGGGAAGGCAATCAATCAATAGCAGAAAAAGCAAATGTTCCTTTGCTAGTGAGGAGAGGACAGAGGGGGCCTGAAGACAGGAGTTAAAAAAAAAAATAAAATAGAAAGCCTGAAATCTTGATAAGATCGTACTTGTCGAAAGAGCTTTCTGGGAGGGAAAAAAATGACTCCATCCCTCCACATTCATCATCTTCTGATGGGATGTGAAACACCAGCTAGTTCAGGTGGCTCACATAAACCGCAGCCTGCTTCTGATACTGTTCGGAGCTGTTACCACAGTGCTATTTTTACAGCGATTTTCCATCTTCAGTAGTGATAGGAGCTACTGAGCCCATCTGAATTAAAGCAGCTACTTCTTTCCAGCCTTGTTAGGGGGATGGGATGCCATGCCCTTGCCGGAGAGCCCTTGACTAGGGGATTCATGTGCATGGCTGCTAGCTTTGGCCAGTTGCTTTCTGACTGTTCCCTAGTCATGCTCCTGTCACTGATGGAGCATCTTTCCTTCTAAAGCATCTCTACAGCAAAACCATCTTTGCCTGCACTTTACTGCAGCCACCTCTGAAGTGCACCAAGCCAGCTGTGTCATGGTGCATGGCAGCATAGGGCACAAAGCAGAAGCCTGTGTCAGAATGAATTGTAGGGAATGGGAAGGAGATACTGCAACTGGAATGTGAAGCTAACTAGTGTCCCTATGCATATTGCAAATAAAAATGGGATCTTTAATGAGCTTAAGTGTTAGGAAGACCCTCTTAGCTCACCTCAGAGGCCATTCTCCCTAGCATCAGGCTGGAGAGTACTAACCCACAAGGCAACATGCCAGCTACTGAATCATCAGTGTTACAACTTCTAGCCAGTAGACTTTCTAGGTAGCTCTCCCATCCAAGGAGGGGTAGTTCCTCTGAAGCTAAGCAGAGCTGGTTTATAATGGGACAGCTGCAGAAATCTGACAGCTGCTGCCCGAAGGGCTATTCAAGAGATGAGTTTAGCTGCATTGTCTAACTCAGTCAAGTGCCTCCTGCAAAAGCCCCATCCACATCTTCCAGGTGGCAAAGATGCCAGAGAAATTAATACTGGCAAGATGAGACCAAGGAAAATCTAGGTGCTATAGGAAGTCCTGTCAGTAGGTGGTGCTCTTCCCTCTGTCGGTGTCAAGCCACTGACCCAACACTGCTTCAGGTACCATCTATTAGAGGCAATGTGAAACTGGGGTCCTGGTTGGACATGGGAAAGATCCCATGATGTAAAAAGAAAAGGAGTACTTGTGGCACCTTAGAGACTGCCACAAGTACTCCTTTTCTTTTTGCGAATACAAACTAACACGCCTGCTACTCTGAAACATCCCAGGATGTTTCACAAAAGTACCATTAGCCACAAGGTCCTGGCCAAATGCTAAGTTGCTTCCCTGTGGTCTTTCAAATGAATATTGGATTCAAGTCCTCTGTTAAGCCTTGACTAAACCCAAAAGCTACACTAATTTAACTAAATCTGTTTTTAAATCAGCAGCCTCTTGTGTGCAAGAACTTATTTTGGTTTAAGAGTGCCTTCTATTGATTGACTCTTTGCAGGCTTAAGCTAAATTGATGCGAAGGCACTCTAAACAGATGTGTACCCACAAAGGGGTTGGTGCTGGTATTGCTAAATTGGCTTCTAAACAGATATAATAAAAATGGGACCAATTTAAATAAGTTTAGATAAGGTCTTAAATTTCTGCTTTGTTGCTGTGTGCTGTTAAATGGATGTAGCATTTACAGTTGAGTGCAATTTGTCAGCTGCCTAGTAAATATGCTGAAAAACTATTTGTGAATTCTTCAAAATTTTGTTCAGAAATTTAGGTAGATTTACCCTTTTTTGGGGGAAAAAATATTAAAACACTCACCCAGAACCTTAAATGAAACAAAACAAACAATGCTGCAGGTTAAACAATGTGGTGTTCTATCAGAAATGCATTTGTTTTGTCATCTTGTGTTGTGAAGAAACTGGAAAACTTAAGTTTTGATTTGAAATGAACCAGAAAAAAGTTCAATATATTTTTGGTTCTGCCACCAACCCTCCCCTGTCCCAAATTTGCTCATCTCTAAGTGCACTTTACCCCAGAACTGTCTACATCACCAGTGCCACAGAGAATGAATGACTTGTTAATTTTGTATGGCATTGCATGATGAAGTGCTGGTGAAATGTAGACATTTGTTTGATTTGAAACATACCTGAAAGAGGGAGGTCTACAACCATGGAGATGGAGGCAGAATGAGACAGATCTAACAGGCTATGTAGCTCATTTCTGGAGAGAGGTTACAGCTGCTTCTGAGGGGGCTGGGATCTCAGTAGCAGGTTAGCATCTGGGGATCTAGATTGTTCTGCCAAATGCTTTTGAGGTAAGTGGTGCTGGTGATTAAGCAGAATGAGGGAGATGCAATGGTTCTTTGAACTGAAAAAACCCCTCCTGGGAATTGTTGTTTTTTAATACTTAGTATTTTTAAACTGTTTCCCACTATCTTGAGAAATCTGCAATTTTCCTCCCCTTTCGTGCAATCTGATGGCCTTGGCTCGTTTTTCTGAAAGTGTCGGTGTAGTAAAACTAAAATAAATGCTACAGTACCTTAAACATCTGTGTTTTTGTTTTGAAACTCGAAAGCTTAGAGAAGGGGAAGAAAGACTGGAAGCTTCTGGCTTTGCCTAGTTCTGTTGTGACCCTCCATTAGAGGGATACTTAAGGGGAGCAGAGTTAGTGCTGGGGGGTTGTTTTAGTCTTGTCATCCCGACTGGGCTAGCTTTGCATTAGAAGCTGCAGATTTTTGTTGGTGCCTTGCAGGAAAAGGGTGGGATGGGGAGAAAGAGCCCTTGGGTTCTGTAATGAATAAAGATGCTGCTCTAGACACTTTTAAAGGAGATGATCTTAAGGCTGCCAGAAAGGGAGTCTTAGGGCTAAGTGGAAGTTAATGTAACTGGATGGACTGAGGGAAGCAGAACAGGTAGAAGATAGGCAGGAGGGAGGACATCCAGAAGGAGGTTGGAGTCCCACTGGCACTGGGGAGTGATTGGTTTGGGGGGGGGGGTGTCGGAAACGGGGACAATAAGGATATTGGTGGGGGGAAACTCCTCCAACTTGGACAGAACCTGACCCTTCCTGTTGAGTATTTTGCGTTTACCTGACTAAAAAATTGTGCAAATTCAGGGTGGGGCTGAGAGCTAGAATCAAACCATCCCCTTCAATACCCCAGTGAACCTGCAGTGGCAAGTTTCACATGGTGGTGGCCATTAGCTTAAGGTGCTTTAACTGAGAGCAGGACTACTTTGGAGGGCAGGGGCTGCACTCAGCCTTTAAACTCCCCAGTCCAAGGGCTTACACTGGAATACTGTCCCTTCCTACCCACACCTCCTTTGAGCTCCCTCTCCTCTGCTAGGCAAATATAGTAAAATAAACCAGATCTAAGGGTGGAAAGGTCAGTGTCTCCCTGCTCTTTCATCTATTCTTATTCCCTTCTCTATCCTACCTGTTTTTTCCCCCTTGTCTCTCTTCTGTTTTCTCCCCCCTCATCAGTTCAGATTCCCTCTCCTCACTCCCCCTCAATCTTGCTCTCCCTTTCTTGGTCCCGCTGCCTGTATCTCACCTTCCCTGTGCCAGTGGCTCCCTCTGTCTCCACAACACACCTACCCGCAGTGCACTGAGCCCTTCTGTTCCCTCCACCTCCTTTCCTGCTGCTGCTGTATTCCAGGGGCCTGGGTGCTGGCCTTCCGCATGCCACAATCTCCGTTCCTCTTGCTTTAGGGCTTTTCTGCAAGTGCCACAAGTCCCTGCTCTCTCAGGGCTCCACCTAGAGTGAAAGCAAAGGGCTGTAACCTTGGCGTGAGCGGAGCTGCTGTTTTAGGGATGCTGTTGCTGGTCCAGCCATGCCTGGGATCCCCAAGGGCTAGAGATCCTGGAATGAGTGAGAGTGTGTGTGTGTGTGTGTACATGCACACTCATCTATCAAACCCTGTGCGGAGAGGCAGCAATGCAGGGCCTATCATTAACTGCTCCGTGAGAGGCAAATTACAGACTTAGCGACACAATTAGGCCAACACTATAGGAAATGGAAAAACCAAAAAATCATTTCTCTGAATTCCTTACCTCCCCCTTCTCCAGTACTACAGACTTGTGCAAAATTAGCTCCTGCTCCTCTCTGACAGGGCTGATAGAAGCCACTGGCAAGGGGCGGTGATGGAACAGTTGGCGATGGCGACAGCAAAATCATTATTCCATTAGTTGGCAAATCTGGGGAGAAGGAATGAAAGGAGCGGGGCAGGGCAGCTGTGGCAGGCGCAGGCTGTGTCCTAGCACGGCTGTCCGTTGCTCCAGGGAGCTGCTGTTGCAGGTCTCCTGTCAGACACCCCTCCGGGCAGGGCCGGATTTAGGGGCAGGCGACTGCCCGGGGTGCCAGGCTTGGGGGGGGAGGGGGGCATCAGACTCGGGGGGCCGGTTTTGTTAGCGACAAAAGAGAACATTTGAAGTGACGTGTTTCAGGTATTCCGTCTTTGGGGTCATTTGTCATCAGCCTCCTGGAATGTTCTGGGCCTTTGTGGAATCTCGTGGAACCTTCCAGCCTTTCCGAGAGTTCCTTCACCTCAAAGCTCCTCGCGCGTGGTCAGCCGGGCGCTCGCGGGTAGACAAGGGGCAGGCGCCGGTCAGTGAGATGTGAGAACGCACGGAAGTAAAGTGAGAGCCCAGCTGCGATATTGTGAACAGGGAGAAACCATGCGTGTGAATCGCGCATCAACGTTGTGAAATGGGCTGCGAATGCATTAAAAATAAGGTATTCAAACGTTCAACAAATGGGGAAGGGGGTGCCGAAGATGCTCCTCACCTGGGGTGCCATTTGGTCTACGGTTGGACCCGCCTCAAGGGGGCGTTGCTGCCGACCCGGCTCTGGGTGAATGCCAAGGGTGAGACGGCCACCTCTCCTCTCCCGCGGGTGGCCCAGAGTGAAGGGACAGGGGTTGGGGCTGCGGGAGCAGATGAAGGGGGTTTAGGGGTGCGACTGTAAAGGAATCGGAGTTGTGTGGGGAAATCCTTGACTGCTCGACTGCCCTCTAGAGCAGGGGTGGGCAAACTACGTCCCGCGGGCCAGATCCGGCCCATTTTAAGCCGGCCCATGAGCTCCTGCTGGTGAGCCAGGTCAGGGGCCGCACCATGTGGCTCCTGGAAGGCGCAGCATGGGAACCGGAGAAGGGACATGCCACTGCTTCCAAGAGCTGCTTGAGGTAAGCGCCGCTTGGCGCCTGCACCCCGAGCCTCTCCCCACGCCCCAACCCCCTGCCCCAGCCTTGATTCCCCTCCCGCTCTCCAAACCCCTTGATCCCAGCACGGAGCACCCTCCTGCACCCCAAACCTCCCCTCCCCCAGCCCCACCCTAGAGCCTGCACCCCCAGCTGGAACCTGCACCTCTTCCCACACCCCGCCCTAGCCCTGATCCCCCTCTGAACCCCTTGGTTTCAGCCTGGAGCACTCTCCTACACCCTGAACTCCTCATCTCCAGCCCCACCGCAGAGCCTAACCCCACAACCAGAGCCCTGACCCCCTCCCGCACCCCAACCCCAATTTTGAGAGCATTCATGATCCGCCATACAATTTCTATTCCCCGATGTGGCCCTTAGGCCACAAAGTTTGCCCACCCCTGCTTTAGAGCCATGCTCTTCTCTGTGCCTGTGAGTATGGAGCATAGTACAAGGGGACAGCGTAGGCATTCCTCTGTGCAAACCACAAGTGGTGGGAAGCCCAGGAACCCAACACCCTGCCCCATGACAGGGAGTCAGTGCTCTTTATCCTCCTCTCCTGCCCAGCCTGGGGCTATAAATCAATAACCAGAGTGGCTGGAATGGAGTCAGGTCAGTCACAGGCTCCTTTGTCTGCTCCTAGCACAGCTGGAGGGCTGCTGGTTCTGGAGAGCTCTGGGAGGTTCGAAGGAGTGTCCATTCCCATTGCACTCAGGGCTGGCTGTTCCTTTCCTTGTGCATGCTGAACTGTTTCTTCCTAGAAGAAGTGGCTGTCTGGGTGATGGGAGGGGAGGAGAGGATACGCGCACAAGGACACAGATACCTGTAGGCATTTAGGGATGGTCTCTCAGAAGGAAGGAACTCTTGTTGCTCTCTGCCCCCAAAATGTGGCTAATACACAGCGCTACACTGCAGTATAGATGAAACCAAGCCACATGTCATGTCTGTCTGGGTGTTTGCAAGGCTGCAGCTGTATTACAGAGCTTATTACAAACATGATAGGCTGAGATTTTTCAGATGCCTCTAGGCCCCTTGCAACCCAGAGCTTTCAGCCCCTCTGAGAAAACTCCATCCCTATTATAAGCTCTCCAGGGCAGGGATTGTCTTTTCCTAGGTGTTTGTACAGCACCTAGCACAAGGGACCCTCATTTAGAGTGGACCCTTGGGATGCCACTAGAATATCGTAACACTCTCCTGGTCCCAAATGGTGACAGTCCTTTTCTCCTGCTGCCTCAGTTGCTCGGTGACTCAATTTAGCACCAATGGGCCCTGGGTGTTCTGTGCTCATGTCCCACCAGCTAAGGGCTGGATGCAGAGCCTGATTAAGCCCCTGTGAGTAGGACTGGCTGGAAAACAGCATTTATTTTTTTTTCCTCATTTCATGAGCATTTGAGGCTTTGAAATTGCCTTTTGTTCCAAGGCACAAGGAAAATGAATTCTTTGGAAATGGTTCATGGCCAACTTTGAGAGATGCCCTCAGAAGAGCCTTGTGGTTTGGGTGCTCGCCTGGGATGCTAGGGAAACAGGCTCAAAGCCCTGCTCTGCCTTGCTTTTGAGGATTTTTTTAAATTTCAACATCTGTGAATCTGAGAAGAAGCAGGTTAAAGAAATGCACATTGCCCTTAGTTTGGAAGGTGGGGAGGTCAGGGAGGGTCTCTAGTTCCTGTGGGAGCTCATTCCACAGTCTGGGACCAGCCCCTGAGAACTTGCATGCAGCAGCACTGTCCTTCACAAGAAGAAAAGGAGTACTTGTGGCACCTTAGAGACTAACCAATTTATTTGAGCATGAGCTTTCGTGAGCTACAGCTCACTTCATCAGATGTTTACCGTGGAAACTGCAGCAGACTTTATATACACACAGGAAGCTTATCTGTGCCTGAAGGGTGGAGTTCTTGACCAGAGCCTTCATCAGGGACCTCTGGGACCAGGCCAGGGAGTGCCTTGAAGATAAGGACTGAGGCCTTGAACTTGACACTCACCTGGGAAGTCTGTCCAGAGAGTAGAGGACAGGTCTGATGTGCGCTGTTCGAGTTGCTGAGAAGATGGCTGTAGCATTCTGTCTTAGCTAGAGCTTGCTAAGGGCTGAAGACTTCTTGCCCAGGTGGGCTAAAGACCACAAACTAAGGAAAACTAACAACCCTCAGCCCCCTCTCACTGTGGGGACCTGGGCACTTAGTAAGTTTGGCCCCATCTGCAGTGCAGAATGCAATGTGTTAACCATGTTTGGGGGTTGGACACCTGGCGGTAAACTAGTCCCTGCCACAGCTGGTCTTGTAGTATAGGAGGAGCATCAAGTTTCCTCTCTCCAAAGGAGAATGTATTATCTGCAGGTTGAGCCTGCTCTCTTGATGGAACAGTGCATATGTGACTTATGCGTGAGGTTCTCTCCCTGTCACCACTGTTCTTGTGTATGGCCGAACAAGTCAATGGCAGATTGTTAAAATCTCACTTCAGCAGCAGAAGCGGCAATTAGCATGTAATGAGGCTTCTTGCTTTTATTTTTAGGTAACCTCCGATTCCCTGACTGTAATTTAGTCCTCCATTGCTTGGGGATAATTAAAGTATGTCACTATAATTTGCTTTTTTAAAAGCCTGTAATTATGTTTTTATTGAGTGGAAAAAAAATAGAGGGGGGGGGGAACAAACAATGTTGGGGAGAAGACTCATGCTGGCTACAGGGGGATTTCTCCTGGCTTTGCTACTCAAGGGGCCTGTCCAAGAAGATGATGTGGTTAGGATCTGTGAGTGGAGAGAAACCTCCCCTGGGTTGGTTTGGCTAAACAGTCACAACTTGGAGCTTGCATCTGCAGATGTGGATCATATGAACAGGGGGATTTAGCCTTGCCAATAGCCCCCTAATGTAGATGTCACTTGCCTCCATGCTCTCTAAGATACTTACTTGACCCCCATCCCTGTAGCTTCTGAAGGTAACGACAGAACCACGATAATGTTAAAACTACTTGCTGCCTATGCCTAGAAGGGCTTTTTCTGTCAAATTCCAACTCTGGTGGTGGTTAAAGATGTGTCCATGTCCTGATCCAGTGGCGATGGGATGTTAAGAATATGGAGTTGCTTTATGACTGATTATAAGGATAGAAGCCATTTCCAAAACTCAGTCTGGCTTCATTGCATCAAACCTCGGGTGTCTGAGTATAAGAGTTGGTTCAGGCCCTGTCTCAGTGGCTTCATTAAGACATATGGGGTTCTGGATCAAAAGGCTGGATAATTTCTGGGTTGGCACAGAATGCATGTAAACTGGAAATGGATGCCGATGTGATGGAGAGCTACTGTTAGACACTGCTTGGGACTTGCGAATGACCAATGCAGCAGTCCCCCTGCCTGACCCAAGTGGATAGAGCGTCAAACCCATCCTAGGTTTTAGCTAAGAATATTGCTTGCCTGGGGCTGAGTACCTCCAGGTTGGTTAGTTATGGATCTTTGCAGCTATCCAGTACAGTGGACCAGCTCAGTAAAGACAGTAATCAACTTCCTCTCTTGGGTCTTAGCTTATTAATTCCAGGCTCTGACACAAAGCCTACCATGTTGGCATGACTGTGCCAAGATGGAAGATGCGCTTGATTTCCTTCTTCGTGAGACCTGGTGCACACTGCTGGAGGGGAGAGAAGTGAATAACGCTTTTGAAATTTCAGAGTAACAGCCGTGTTAGTCTGTATTCGCAAAAAGAAAAGGAGTACTTGTGGCACCTTAGAGACTAACCAATTTATTTGAGCATAAGTTTTCGCATCTGATGAAGTGAGCTTTTGAAATTGCTCCCCTCATAAGGTCTCTTCCCCAAATGTCAGACATAGGTTTGGAAAGCTGCATGAATTTTCCCCAAGAACAACCTTGGTTTCATACATGAAATACAGGGTGTGCTGATGAAGTGGTTTGGATCAAAGGGAAAGTCAGACTGGCAAATGCAGAGCTTGGTCTTAAGGGCTGTATTTTAAACTCCCGCGCAAAGCCATGTAGACCAAGGCTACGTAAATGCAGGAATGGAATGCTCCCTTCTGACCATGTAGGCTGCAGAGCAACCGTGGAACCTCTCCTTGTAGCTTCAGGCTCTAGTAGCATCTGCAGCCCCTGATGCAGGGTGTTTGGGAAGCAGCTCTGTCTAGTTCTGGAGCCAGGGACTAGTTGCTCACACCCTACCCTCGGTAGTGCAGTGCAGAGAGATGCTGCGATGGACTGCTCCAGGATGGCTCAAGGGAAGTGGACTCCCGGTGTGGAACCGTTTGTGAGATCTCAACAATCCCATTTCAATGAGCTGCAATTTACAGACTGGCAATCAGCTGCTGAATAATGTTGAGTAACAAATATGTTGGAGGAAATTGTAATCGGCTCACTAGCAATTTGCAGCCAGAAAGAGGCAAACCCCTGTTGAATCGCTTGTTACAAATTCTTCTTGCACTAGTTGAAATGTTGCAGAGATAGAGTGAAATTAGTTGTTCAGAGCTGCAGAATTCAGAACCGTGCCCAGATTCATTACTTGTCCGGCTGGGGGAGCTGAGCCAGCCACAGCAGAAAAAAGCCTGGCATGTTGAGGAGGGGCAAGGTCCAGATGATGGGGCATTGCCCTGGAAATCAGGAGACCTGGGTTCTAATTCCATCCCTGCTGCTGGCCTGCTGGGTGACTCTGTACAGAATCCTTGACCTCACTTGGCCTCCTGCCCTTTCCCTCTCTGGCATATTCAGCTTGTAAAGTCTTCCGAGACTCACTGTGGGCATTTTGATACTGCCTTCCTGTCCCCATTAGGCTAGGTGCTTCAGCGAGGACTGTCTCAGACTGCCCGTAGTTGTAGTGTTAGCCCATGCTGGGTCCATGCCACTGTTTTTGCTGCTACTTTTAGCCAGGGTAACTAGATTAAAGCTAGCACGGATGTGCCCCCCCGAGTTGCAATCAAGCTCTGATTGCAATGTAGGCATACATTGGTTTGTACAGCACAATGGGGACCTGATCTCAGTTGGGGCCTACTGATGTTACTGACATATGAATAAGTTTGGACCCATCTTGTATTCAGATTTGGATTTGTTAAAATGCAATTGCTACAAGGCGTGCCATGATGTGACAGTCCCTCAAGTGAGGCTCTAATAAGGCCAGTATCCTGGCAGGGGGTCACAGTAATGCAGTGTCACAGTACAGGGTGTGCTCCCTGGGGGCTGAGCGGTCTCTGCCCTTCTGAATCACGAGGTGGCAGGAGCATTGCATACCTGAGATAACACAACTGTACACCCATATTGTGGTGGATTACGTGCTGATGAGAACTTCACCCTGGCTTTGTATCAGACTCTGAATCCTCTGCATGAAAACCTCCCACCTCTTCTGCTGGGTGCCAGTCTTCCTTGATTACAAAGCCTTCCTTATCTTCATGGGAACAAAGGAAAGGAAAAGTACTAAAAAAACCACACAGGAGCCCTTTTTTGGTGCTAGTTGCTATGGGAACCCTCCATTAAGCGGGAAATACTGGAGTATGCAAATCAACTCCTTAATTAGTTCTCATTCCTTCATGCCTGGTGAGGTGATTTGATCATTAGATGAACATGCCATTTAATTATCAGAGGCTTAACCAAACACAAGCCAGGGTGACCTCTGGGGGGGCAGCGTGTGATCCGAGCTTGTGGGGAAGGGAGAACTGAAGCTAATCTTAGTGTGGGTTAAAACTTTTGCTGGCAGTTTTCCAGAAGGCTGCAGTTTGAAGTGCCAGCTGTTCTGCAGCTGTAACCGAGTCGAGGGTTGAGGCACTGGACTGGGACGTGGGAGATATGGCTGCAGTTCCCAGATCGGCCGCACGTTCCCTGCGGGGGTGGAGGCAGACGTTTAGCAGTGGAGCCAGAGGGTTTCAGAAGTGGATTGGCACTCCGTGTGCTGAGCTCCTCTGAAAATCTAGCCCTTGGTGTCGGTCTTTAGCACTCTTAAATTCTGGTCTGAGTTGGTCTTAGTTCACCACCTGTACAATGCAGGGGGAGGGTCATTTCCCTCCCTGATGGAAGTGCTCACATACTGTGGTGATGGAAACACCCAGAGTCTGTACTAAAGGGTTAACAATATTGACCTAATCTCACTGGGAGGTTGGTGCTGAATCTCATTGTGATCTCAGCCTCATGGAGATCCTTCAAGCCAGAGACGTGCCCAGTATTTATATTAACCCAAGTTTCTATACATGGGTGTAGTTGGATGAAATCCAGGTGGGGAAACAGTGCTACAATAGCTCTTAAATAACCTTCCTTCACTCCCTGGGTGGGACCAGTGTTTATGGACCATGGTAGCCCTTGGCGGGGCAGTGTATGAGGTTCACAAACGGCATGTCCAGCCTGTTTCAGTGGTGAGGCCTGTGCAGAAAGGAGAGGAAAGTTTGTTGCTTGTGCATCAGACTTGGTGGATTATCCTGAGTGGGACCCATCCAACTTCCACTTGTCAGAGCACCCTCTAGGGAAGTATCAGAATCCATGTCCTCTCCCTAAGTAGCAGATGGTCTGTGCATCTTGAGCCAGCAACTTGAGGGCTTGGGGAATATCCCATGAACTCTAAGCACTGTGGCAAACAATGGTCAGCTACACTGGTGTGAATCTGGAGTCACTCCATTGAAATCAGCGCAGCCCCTCTGGGTTGGCTAGTGCATCAGATCCTAGGGCCTGACTTGCTGTGTCTTAGCCAGTATTTCTTACACACAGCCAGCTGCCTGTGCAACTTGCGTGCTGTAAATGCTATGAGTTTTTCACCAAACAAGCTTCATTAATCGTCTAATAACCGGATTAATTAAGGACACTGAAAGTAAACAGCAAGAGTGTAATTTGCCTCAGATTGCCATGTAATTGCTGGAGGATGGCTTCATTTGCATATGCAGAAAGCACGGATAGAGGCAATGTGATAACCATTCATAGACAAATATGGTGTTGGGGCCTTCTCACCCCCAGCTCTCCTCTTCATGGCTGTAGCTGGGGCATGTTGCTTTTCCCGCTCTCCTGGCTTATTTCTAACAAGGCAACTCTCCCATTATTCATGGATCTTCCCCAGCTATTGAAGAGGATATTAGTGCCCATGACTCCCAGACTGATCTGCTTGGTTAGAGCCTGTCCTCCGAGGTCATAGGAGACTGCACCTGAGAGAGCACTGCTGGCTTGGTTTGGCTGAGGATTGCTTCTGCTACTGGCACTTCCCTGGTGGTGTCCGTTGCCCCTGTGGGATGGCGGGTTGAAGTGTGGCTCTGTCTCCAGTGCCATGCTGGAAGCATAATAGAATCCAGCTCTCCCAACCTGCCAGGGACCAAATATGGGACATTGACAAGGATGACGAGAATCTGTGGAGTTAGAATTAAATCAGACCATCCCAGGGAGAGCACTCAGCACCCACCCCTCCCAGTTTTGTCCAGAAATTCCATCCCGCACTGAACATTCTGTCCTAACCAGCTGTATCCCACAAGCCTTTGCCAGCATATCCCCACCAGACCCTGCCAGCAGCAGGATTGGCATTCACGTGCAGTCTGAGTAATGTCCCAGATCTGCTTTATTTTATATGGTACATTGCAGATCTCTACCTCTTTGGGGGCCTGAGCTGCTCAGTCCTAGGAGCAATTCCTCCAGATAAGCTTCAAGGCAAACTTTCGGGGTTATATAGGGGAGCTTAGCCTATTAGAGCTCTATGGAGATATAAGGGACTTCAGGGCTCTCTGGACATTTTGGGAATACTGAATTCACAATAGATGCACCCAATCCCCATGCACTGCAACAGGAACTCTGTATGTGATGGCCCAAGTAACTGAAAACCCATATTTTGGCCTAGCTGGCGTTAATCAGGGGTGCTAACTGAAGCTACAGTCCCTCAGTCACAGGAGACACTTGGGTTAATCTCCACAAATAGGTGTTAAAGGGATGGATGAGAGGGCTAGGCTGGGAGCAGTAGCTTTTTCCTTAGCATGTTTGTTTGTAGAGCTGGCTGAAACGTCTTTGGCCAATTTCTTTATTACAAAATGGCTGCCTTCCAAGTAAATTTTAACTTCCAAGACATCTTGTTTCTCTTGAAAACTTTCTGGATTTTTTTATTGGGGAGGCATGGAGAGAGGAAATAAACAGTTTGTTTTAAAAAACACAAACTCCATTGTTTGGAGTTTGAACAGTTGTGTTTTGGGTTGAAAAAGCCACAATTTCCACAACATTTAAAAATGTTTTTCTTTCAAAAATGTTTGGGAAATACCACTTTCCAAACAACTCCATTGTATTTGTTTTGTGGTAGCACCTAGAAGCCCAAACTGAGACCAGGGTTTGGTGCAGTACATACACCTGGTGCAAGACCGTCCCTGCCCTAAAGAACTTCTAGTCTAAATAGGTAAGGCTGATGCAGGTAGGGAAGGGAGGCAGAAGCACAAAGGGAGAAGTGACTTGTCCAAAGTCACCCAACAACTCGGTGGCACAGCTGGGAATACAATCGATGTCTCCCCACACCTATTTCAGTGTCCTGTCCACTGGACTGTGCTGCCCCTCTCTAAGACTTGTATGCGTCTCTAATTTTTCTCCCGTTGTTTCTCTCTATTCTATCTCAAACACAGATGTGTAAATTGCAACTAATGTTGCACTTGCTTCTTCCCTCCTGCCAGCCCTCAGTGAGTTTTCACCTAATGTCTGATTTTGTCAGGACTCTACTTAGCTGCTCGTGCAGTGAACATGTGCAGAATTTTGCAGGAATAAATGCGCAGCAACAAAAGCCGTAGGAAAGAATTTGTAGCAACACAAGCCTGAAGAGGTCCACAATAATTTTTTCTCCCTAGCAGAAAGGATATCTTGTCTGAGACCTAGGAAGTTGGAGGGAACTGACATTTTCGTAGCAACACACAGGAAAAACAGTGCTATGACAAGTCTTTCCTGTGTATCCATTTTTCTCAGGGGAAGTGCACTCCATTGGTTTGTACACAGTATGTCAAGTGGGTGTATCTTGAGTAAATATGTGCATTGTTCATTCCTTTAAAACACTTGCTTGTTCACATGTGTTCTAACACGTGTGCTCTCATGGGTGAGAAACTGCAAATACAAACTTGCAATAAACACTTAAATAATTGGTTGCAAAATGGTAAGCATATTCACCCCCTTTTGGTGGTAAAATTTCCAGGTTTTTTAATATTTAGTAGTACCTAGAAGCCCTGATCATGGCCCATGACCCCTGCTTTAGGTGCCATACAAAACCAGAACAGAGGTGATCCCTGCCCTAAAGAGCTTAGTCTACCTTTTTGATGGCAAACTTTCAATATTTTCAAAAGGTGAAAGACTTAGGAAGAAATGAGAATTTTCTACACAAGAAATATTTAGGGAAAAAAGACCACTTGTCACTGTTTTGAATGATAAAATTTCAGTTAGCAGTAAAAATAAGACAAGGTCCTATTTCCAACTAGTTGTGCGGACTTCATGTATGCCTCATGGCTTGCTTAACTTCATTGGAATGTCTAGGTAGGCATGTTTCAGAGGAACAGCCGTGTTAGTCTGTATTCGCAAAAAGAAAAGGAGTACTTGTGGCACCTTAGAGACTAACCAATTTATTTGAGCATGAGCTTTCGTGAGCTACAGCTCACTTCATCAGATGTTTACCGTGGAAACTGCAGCAGACTTTATATACACACAGAGAATATGAAACAATACCTCCTCCCCCCCCACTGTCCTGCTGGTAATAGCTTATCTAAAGTGATCAACAGGTGGGCCATTTCCAGCACAAATCCAGGTTTTCTCACCCTCCACCCCCCCACACAAATTCACTCTCCTGCTGGTGCTAGCCCATCCAAAGTGACAACTCTTTACATAATCAAGTCGGGCTATTTCCTGCATAGATCAAGGTTTTCTCACATCCCCCCACCCCCATACACACACAAACTCACTCTCCTGCTGGTAATAGCTCATCTAAACTGACCACTCTTCAGGTTTAAATCCAAGTTAAACCAGAACATCTGGGGGGGGGGGGGGGTAGGAAAAAACAAGAGGAAACCGGCTACCTTGCATAATGACTTAGCCACTCCCAGTCTCTATTTAAGCCTAAATTAATAGTATCCAATTTGCAAATGAATTCCAATTCAGCAGTTTCTCGCTGGAGTCTGGCATGTTATTCCAGATAAAAAGCTTTTGTTTCTGGTTCCCAAAGTCCCCTGGGTGCTTGTAGAGTGGATATGGAAAATACCTTTATGCTGAACAGGATGTTAATCTCCCAGAATCTCAGATTGAATAAAGTTCTATGGTGGGTGTGGTCTTCATCTGAGTGTGGGGGAAGGGGGATTTTCAAAGCCACAAATGAGTGAGGCATCCAATGCCTTTTGACTGTTAATGGGAGTTGGGGGGTCTGTCCCATCTATGCCTCTGAAAAACTCCCCCTTGAAAGGGAACCCTAGCTGCTTCACCCTAAACATCCTACTGAACCTGGCCCTTTATAGTGTTTTTAATAGACATGACCTTTCAGCTAATTAAAATCCCACCAGAAGAGGTGGGGGTGGTCTTTATCCACCTCTTTAGTCTTATCACAAGAGGATAAGAGTCTACTATAGCTGTCAGGTAATGAAGTGCTTAAGCACTGAAGACTCCGTCTTTTAGGGGTGATGGTCAGAGTTGTGTTGGTTACAAAAGCTGTGCACCCCTGAAGCCAATTCATCTATTGAAATGGAGTGGACAAAGGAAGAAAGTGTGATCCTGGATGTGTGCCTAAATAAAAAAACCAATAAACAAGCCCAGTTGCTTCCCCTGGATTTGAGCCCACTTCAACAGTCCCATTGGTATCTCTGTCCTAGGCAATGTTTCTCAGCTGGTAGGTCATGGGGTTTAAGAGGCCTTGAAAATTTTATTAGCATCTAAAGCAAAGAAAATCTGACTCCCCATATTGACCCTTCAAGGTCAAGTATTGTCAACTTCTTGAAATGCACAGTACACAAATCATTTATCTAGACTTAGCATTAATTTGCTATTGTTACTCTTCTATAGTAAATGTAAGGGGGTTGCAAAAAGTTTAGACTTGAAATAGTGTCACTGAACTGAAATGGTTGAGAAACAATTGGCTAGACCAAATTCGCCACCCCCATCGCCTGTCTTTGGGGATGCTCCAATCCGAATGTTGCCTCTCAGGGGGAGGCAGTTTCCTTCTCTCCCTGCTCTCGCTATTTGAAAAACTTAGGTCTCGTCTAATGGACTCTGCATTTCCTTAGTCCACCCTGCCTTATGAGGCTGCTGGGAAAGCTGTCTCCTGTCTGATTGGCAAAAATTCTTCTCTTTTTTATATTTCAGATGCTTTGTAAAAGTTGTTCTGGGATTTACTACTCTGTAATTAGATGGGGTGGTGAGTGGGATATGTTGCATTGCACTGCAGGCTTCTTTAAACAGCCATTTCACCACCATAGAAGGATACTTTGTTGATTTTAAGGCAGAAGAAAACCCAGTGTATCCAATCTTGTTCTTAAGCTAGTGCAGCTCTCTGGGCTTTCAGTAAAGTAAATCCTGAAGTGAAAGCAGAGTTGGAAGCCAAATGCCTAAGGCTGGGTTCCAGGTCTGTATACCTGACATGAGGCAGGGGTTGTAAAAGCCCCCTGAGAAACTTGCTCTGATGCAAGAGCAGTGCAGGGCCAGTGTATGTGACTGTCTCCTCTTTGTAGCCTCCAATGTAAAGGTGTGCTTGGGGTTCAAGAGACTAGCTACAACACCTGGCATTTTATCTAGGTGGTAGAGGAATACATAGGCTGCAATATCCCTCCCCTGTCCGGGGCTGCTTATGCTGGGGAACAGATCTGTCCACCAGACCGGAATTTGTTGGCGTGCCGAGCATAAAAGTGTCGGAAAGAAAGGGGCTTATTCCCAGTATCCGAATAACAGGAGATGATGAGGTGGGGCAGCGGGTGGGAAGCAGGAACCCACCCTGCACATGGACTGGGATGAAGGGGCACCAAAAAAGGCACCCAAACCAAAGAGCTATTGGAGAACAAAATGCATAAGGTCCTGATGCAATACGTGCATGTGTGAGAAATCATATTTGTGACTGGGAATGCGAAGCAGAATTATTCAAGCCTTGCTCGATAAGTGAGCCATCAAAAGTAAAAATGAAGGCAATTCTGCAGTCAATATAATGTGGCTGCAGGTTAAATAAATAACATTTGAATGACAATAATTGCAAAATGACACTTTCTTCCACTATAAACATGTGGTTAAATTCTGCTCTCATTAGCTTAGACTACAGGCTTTTAGAGGAAGAATAAAACCTTGTAAAGCCAGTCTTTTTGGAAGCTTGTTAAATTTATGCTGCTGCAGAATTCTGGGCTTGCTCTTGCAAGTAGATATGTGTATGGATTACTTTACTCAAGGGAAAGGCCCTCTGCAGGATCAGGCCCTGTGACATGAAGATCAGAATTCTCACAAGCTCAGCAACCATAATGGAGGCCAGATTTTTTAAAACTGCACTTAGGATCCTGACCCTGTCTGAAAATCTGGCTCATACTTAGGGGTCTAAATGGGAGCTGAGCTCTTCTGAACATTTGATCCTAATTGTGGGTGCTGGACCCTTGAAAATCTGACCCTTGAGCTTTCTAGAAAAAGCTTCTCCTCCCCCTTTCCTCCAAAGATGTTTTCATGGTAGGACAAACTTTCAAATATCCCCACGTTAAACCTAAATCCTCTGAGTTCAGTTTGTTCAGTTGACTTTTGAACTCAAACATGAGAGTTTTGACTCTAATTGGGACAGTGCTGGGTTTGTGAGAGCTGTGTGGGAGGGATAGGGAAGAGGCTATATATGGAAAGGGGGAAGAGGGTAGGTAAAAGAGCAAGTCAAGAGATTGCTACAGCAGGAAGAGGAAAGTAAAGTTCCAATGAAAACCTGTGTAAATAAATTCAGTATTGGCCTCAGCCTGTGCCAGCCTCGCTTCAGACTAGGGTTTTCTACCCATAATCAAAAGCACAGGGTTTGCCTTAGAAATCAAGGTTTGTTTTGTTTTTAAATCAAATCCCCCTGATTTAAATGGCAGGATCAGATCTGCAGTCTCATTCTGAATATTGTAAATAGCTAGAAATATTTGCTAACTCGTTCCAAGCTGTGCTGCACTGTCTGAAGAATGTGATGGCCAACTTCAGGGCAGATTTAAGAAGCAGGGCAGAACCGCCAAATTGGATTTAAACTTGGAGAGTGGTCAGTTTGGATGAACTATTACCAGCAGGAGAGTGAGTTTGTGTGTGTATGGGGGTGGGGGGGATGTGAGAGAACCTGGATTTGTGCAGGAAATGGCCCAACTTGATTATCATGCACATTGTAGGGAGAATGGTCACTTTGGATGAGCTATTACCAGCAGGATAGTGAGTTTGTGTGTGTGGTTTTTGGGAGGGGGGTGAGAGAACCTGGATTTATGCAGGAAATGGCCCAACTTGATTATCATGCACATTGTGTAAAGAGTTGTCACTTTGGATGGGCTATCACCAGAAGGAGAGTGAATTTGTGTGGGGGGGTGGAGGGTGAGAACCTGGATTTGTGCTGGAAATGGCCCAACCTGATGATCACTTTAGATAAGCTATTACCAGCAGGACAGTGGGGTGGGAGGAGGTATTGTTTCATATTCTCTGTGTGTATATAAAGTCTGCTGCAGTTTCCATGGTATGCATCCGATGAAGTGAGCTGTAGCTCACGAAAGCTCATGCTCAAATAAATTGGTTAGTCTCTAAGGTGCCACAAGTCCTCCTGTTCTTTTTGCCAATACAGACTAACACGGCTGCTACTCTGGAACAGTTCTACACTTGGGTTTCATCAGCCAATTATCAAGTGTAAACTCCTCAGGCACTAGAACAACCTAAATGTGGAGTCAGAAAGTCCCTTGGGATATTTGGATCTGTCTCCTCAGCCAGGGACCCTGCCTTTGTGATAGATGGTCCCTTACACCAAGAATCACGGCAATATTCAGGCTACTCCAGTCCCAAATGACTAGTCACTTAGCCCAGGTCAATGGTACCTTAGGTTTCACACCAAAGACAATAGCTATAGCAATCTTATCAAACTATTAACTAGGAGAGGAAATAAGGCTATGTACAAGGTTAAAGCAGGTAAACACTATACATATTCCCACATCCACAAATGAGTTGCAATCCTAAGTTTGCAAAAAGAAAAGGAGTACTTGTGGCACCTTAGAGACTAACCAATTTATTTGAGCATGAGCTTTCGTGAGCTACAGCTCACTTCATCGGATGCATACCGTGGAAAAAGCAATAGATGCTTATATAAGCCAGCTCTACATGTCCTTTAGGGATAACCCAGGCAAAGCACTGGGGATCTTTTGATTGTGCCTAGTAATCCTTGTCCCCAAAGTCAAAGCAGCATAAAGTTCCTCCACGTTAAGGGTTTTTATTCCCTCCCCCTGCTTCAAGATGCAAACTCAGCTGATGGGGAGGAATCCACTTGCAAGTCTCCTCTTCATGGCGGGGAGGGGGAGTGTGAACAGTCTTTTGTCCCTTCTAATGTCCCACTCTAGTCTGCCTGCTGTTGATGGGCCTTCCTTGTGAGGCAGGACATAACACCTCTGTTGGAGACTAACTTTCACATAGTTCAATGTTTCTCTCCTGTCTGTTGATCTACACAGTTGCAAAGGCTTATAATGCAAATGCTCATATATCACCTTGCAAGAGGGGATAAGGACAGTGCCATAACTAGGCATTTTAGTGCCCGGGGTGGGCAAGCATATTTGGGCCCCTACTGTTTTCTCACCATTTTTCCACCCCATTTTTCTGCCCTTCTTCCCCCGCCCCGTGGCTTTGCATCCTAGGCAGCTGCCCTGTTCATCCAACTCTGGTTACGGCCCTGGATGCAGATGTTATAAGTGAGATTAATGCATGCAGCAGCTTGCCACTTTCAATGAAGGCTAAAGACCATTTTGATCATTCTAATAGCTGGAACCAATCTGGAACAGGTATGTATTTGTCAGTGTTCAGTTGAGGCATGGGGAACTTGGCATGAGGTGGCCCTGCTCTGCAAATCACAGCTATGATTCCATGAGTTTTTGCCCATCCCACAGAAAGTACTTTTCATGGACTTCTAATATCTTTTCTTACTGCAAGTAAGTCCCAGAGCTGCCTGTTTTCTAAGTGGTGTTCCTCCTGCCTCCCACGTCCATTTCTTCCATCTGATCACCAAGTGAAGTCCATTAAGGGTAGACTCCTCCTAAGGCCTTGGCAGCACTGGGGTCTTGGCCAGCAGTATCACAGCAGTGCTGTAGTGGAATCTGTGAAAAACCCAAGCATAAATTGTGACTTGCAACAGAGTTTCCGGAGATTGGAAACAGCCTCTTCTCCTGCTCATCAACCCAGGGGCCTGATCCAGATTAATCTGAAACTAATGTCAAACATTCCCACAGACTTCAATAACAATACCCAATGTTCTCCCCTGTTGGTCTCAAAGCAGGCTTGTGTTTTTACCCCCATTTTAGATGGGAAAATTGAGGCACAGAGAAGTGACTTGCTTAAAGTCACCCAGGAAGGCCAGGAATTAGAACAGAGGTCTTCTGTTTCATGCCCTATTCACTAGGCCATGCTGCTACCCTCTTAAGCAAAGGGTAGATTTTAAACTCTGAGAACAATCGTGATGTCTCCACTGAAAATCTGCTGAGCATTACTCTTTCTTTCCCTGTGTCTTTCATTTTCCCGCTCTCACTTGTGCTAGGCTCCTATCTGGACTGTCTGGGTGACGGTAAATTGTTTTTTGATGGCTGACTCTGTATAACTGAACCCAATTTGCCTTTCAAAAGCAGCTAATAGTCGCATTAAAAAATCCATTTTCACTTGTGATTGAATTTGACTGGGGCTCAATCAATAAAGGAATGGAGTGTTTCACACACTGTGCTGGGCGTTACCACGGAAACCCTGTAAGTGAGCATGGTTGGTTTAATGTCTTTGTGCTAATAGTTCTGCTGGCATTGGCCACCAGTCTCAAAGTCCCCCTGTAGAATGCAGGTCAGGTCTGGCAGCACTGGTCGCTTTTCAAGGTGGGTATGCTGAATGTCTAACAAGCAAGGAATCTCATCTGTAGGAGGGAGAATGGGGTGGCTGCCTGTTAAGTGACTCTTCTGGTCTTTCCCTGGTAATATAAACTGGACACAGTATTTTCCACGGTATGCATCCGATGAAGTGAGCTGTAGCTCACGAAAGCTTATGCTCAAATAAATCTGTTAGTCTCTTAAGGTGCCACAAGTCCTCCTTTTCTTTTTGCGAATACAGACTAACCCGGCTGCTACTCTGAAACAGTATCTTCTGTTTCCAGTCCTAAACTACTGTGATGTTACCATGAGCTGTTCAGTGGGTCCCCTGAGGTGGCTGCATTTCAGTGGGGTGTATCTCTTGATGGTGATATTGCACCTCTTGATGGTGATATTGCACCTTTAAATTCAAGAACTCTCCCTGCATGCAGAGATGGCAGCTAGTTTTTCAGAAGTGCCATCAACTCTTACAAAGGAAACATACACACAGTGTGCTCTCTTAATTTGGGCTTATAATCACACAGGTACAGATAGGTAGGCTGGCCTTGTGATTAAGGCATTTGGCTGGATCCTGAGAGAGTTAAGTTTAGTTGTTAGCTCTGTGACCTTGGGCAAGTCACTTAATATGCCTGCTTCAGTTTCCTGCTGCCACCTCCCTGCAGGTATAGTAGCCAGGGTGTACCCACTGTGCCAGCTGTCAAGCTCATGTGGAGAGAGGCACATCTCTGTGGTAAGCAGAATTCCCCCCAAACAGTGAAGGGATTTATAGGTCAATACCAAAAAGCAGAAGTGGAACCAGACTGTAGCTGGAAGCCAATGCACTCTCTGGAGCACTGGTGTAATACTTTCTAGTAAGAAATGCTGATAAGTGAGAGAACAGCCTCTGCAGGGCACTTGCCTCAAGTGCAGGAAGCCGTGGATATTTGTAGCTGCAGGTTCCTTGTACGGGCCCCCTTGTAACACGAGTTCTCCACTCCCACCTTTCCTCTATCTTGTTGCGGACATGGGGACTGTTGCTGTATGCACATAAATCATCTAGTGCTATGGGGCCCTGGTCAAAGTTGCAACCATAATACTGCTTGGAAGCACTTCTCACAGATGTGAGTAATCGCTCCCATTTTACTGATGTGTGGGAGGAACAGGCCAGACAGAAGTGACTTGCAAAGCCAGGAATAGAACGCAAGGCGTTAGAATCCATGTCCAATACTGACCCTCTAGACCACATTACCTCCATGTTAACATAGCACTTAATTGCATGGTATGGCTCCTTTGCTATGGAGAGGGGGAAGGTCACTTGTGTCTCAGCCCGCCTCTTCACTGAGGAAATTCTGCTTCTCACAAAGAAATGAAAGTTCCCATTAATTTCACAGGCTGTTTCTGCCATCTTTGGGTTTCTCACTGATGGGCCTGAGGAGGAGGGAGGGAGTTTCTTCTTGGCTGTGCGAGAAGGAAGCAAAAGCTGTTAAAATAGGGCATGAGGAATCTGCAGAGCTTCTAAGACAGCCTGGAGGTCTGGACTTAATTTCCAGACAGCTCTGGGTCATCTCCGCAGTGTAATTCCAATGTCACTATCTGATAAAATCCCTTCACTTATGCACTAGAAGAAATTCACAACAGAGCTGGTTAAAACACTGAAGGGAATGGCAGCACCTTCCATCTGAGAGCACATTGAGTTGCTGCATAGAGGCAATCCACCCACATGTGGCCTAGCCTGGAGGCCTGGGGCAGAGGCAGCATGGCACAGTGGGTAGGACACAGGACTGGAGTCCAGGGACCTGAGTCTTAGTCCTGGCTCTACCATTGACCCTGAGTGAGTCCCTTGCTCTACCTGCCCTGTGAGTCCCTTCCATGCTTAGACCAGAGAGGTCTCTGGGACAGGAGCTGTCTCATTGCCTGCCTGTCAGCCAGAGGCCTTTGATCTCAGGTAGGGTCTCTAGGTGCAAAATAACAGGCAGGAATCAGATCAGACACTGTAGGTGTAAATGATGGTGCAAGACTGGAATCTAGCAAATTGCCTGTGTGCAGTGGGGAATCTTATGCTGCTGCCAAGGTTGTACGTCTGGGATAGACAGATTCTATCGATTGAGCTGTTAATCCAGCACCTTTCAGGGGCATTGCATTCTCTCCATAAAGCAAAAATAAAACATACAAAACCGAGTGCAGGCAATAGCAAAACTCCCCGTGACCGGCTCTGGGCTCTGCTGCAGCAACCTGCACGAACAGCAGAGTGAGACAAATCAGAGCCCTGATCCAGAGCAAATGGTGTCTGGCTGGCTGGCCTCCTAACTTCCCAAATGGCACCAGCCCCTGCTGGAGAACTCCAAGTGAAAATGTTTGTCAATGCCCCTTTCAGAGGTACAAAGCCATCGAGCTGTAATAATCGGAGTGGAAGGACAGGCCGTTAAGTCAACAACATGCGTGTGCAGCGGCCGTGCTGCTTCCTGCCTCAGCTTTCTTAGGTTCTCTCTAAACTAGGGTTACTGAGGAATAACTTGCAGCTGGTGCTGCTCCATGGGTGGGATTGTGAGTGTAGATACAACTGCCATCACTACATAATGGCTGTTACAGTAGCACTTAGAACCCATCATGGAGATCAGTGACCCACTGTGCACATGCAGAACAAGAGCCTGTCCCTTCCCCAAAGTTTACAGCAAGGGAACTATTATCCCCATTTTACAGGTGGGGAAACTGGCACAGAGAGCAAATAACTTGGGCGATGGCAAAGCTGGGAATTGAACCTAGATCTCCTGAATGCAACTGCAGGACCAACTTGACCCTGTGCTGTTGGTGTTCTGAATGCTCTGTCTAACCTTGCTCATGGCAGGTGTGCATCACATGAAGCCAGATGTGCACCTTGGGTAAACTGACACCGCTCCATTGTTTATCAGTGAAGGACCTAACCCATGATGGCAGTGGCAGCAGGAGTCCTGCCTACACTAGGGCTCCCAGTGTTGCTTGGAAAGGGTAGAAGATTTGCCCCAAACATGTGGGCTCAAATGTGTAATGTCAATGGCTGACATCAATAGTTCTGTACGCATTTACAGAAGCAAAGAATTTGGCCCCAAGAGTATTGGGTGGGTGGGATGAGGGGGATTATATTGAACCAAATGGGTGCAGAGGGGTTTGACATATGTCTGACTTGATCTGGAGCTTTGTCTTCTCTGGCTATGCAGTTAAAGATCTTCCCTTCACAATGGCACTGAGCATCATCTTTTTAGGATTAATATTACTGTAAAATTAAATTTAACAAACTAGCTTGGAAAGAGTGGAAAGGAAGCTCAGGGCTGAGCTGGCGTTGTGATGAATTACAGCTCCACTGTTGCTATACAAGTCTTTCTGAAGAAAAGCATAGTAGGATGTGTGTGTAAGAAAGGTGGTTGTCATTTCAAGCAAGTCTGTTTCCACTGAGATGTAAAATCCTAGCGGAGACAGGGCACATGTATTTTTTTAACCTCAGTGTAGGTAGTAGGAGTCAATCCTGGAAGAGATTTTTTTCTCTAGATCTCTATAGGAGGCAGTGTTGTCCAGTGCAGTAGTTCTTAATCTTTCCAGACTAATGTATCCCTTTCAGGAGTTGGGATTCACAAGACAAATCAGTTTCACCTCCTTTAAAAACTACTTGCCTACAAAATCAGACATAAAAATACAAAGGTGTCAAAGCACACTATTACAGAAAAATTGCTGACTTTCTCATTTTTTACCATATAATCAAACTCCCAGCTTGAGAAACACTGATATACTATATAGAGCCATATAAAACCACTGTCTGTATGGGATTTTAGTTTGTACTGACTTTGCTAGAACTTTTCATGTAGCCTGTTGTAAAACTAGGCAAATATCTAGATGAGTTGATGTGCCCATGGAAGACCTCTGTGTACCCTGGTTGAGAACCACTGACCTAGTGGGTAGAGCACTGAGCTTCAAAAGACCTAGTTGTATTCCTGGCCCTGCATTGACCTGCTGTGACCTTGGGCAAGTCACTGCCCTGCTGTGCCTCAGTTTCCCCATGGGTAAAGTGTTTTAAAATCTATAAATGAAAAGCACTATACAAGAACTAGGTGGTATATGGAAGAACTTTTTTAGTGGAATCTGAGGTGTGAATTGAAACAGTTATTCTGGTATAATATCCTCTCTCCCCCTGGTCTAGAGAAGAAAAGGAGGACTTGTGGCACCTTAGAGACTAACCAATTTATTTGAGCATAAGGTTTTGTGTGCTCAAATTGGTTAGTCTCTAAGGTGCCACAAGTCCTCCTTTTCTTTTTGCAAATAGACTAACACGGCTGTTACTCTGAAAACTGGTCTAGAGACTTACTCTGGTATAAGAGTGCCTTTTTGCTGTTCATCTTACTTGGCTTAGAAAGAACTTAAGCTAAACCCAAAAAGCGACTCGGCTCCTGGAATAACCATATGGAGTGACCATACAGGAGGATATAATTATACCCGTATAACTACATTGCTATCACTGGCGAAACTTTCCCATGTAGATGAAGGTTTTTTTGCCCCTCCTCCTTCCATTCGCTCCATTTCACACATACAAGCAATAGGAGAACATAGAGATCTGGGATTGGTTCAGGCTGACCCAGGAATCTTGTGAACAAGGAGTTAACTTGGGTGAGGTTCTGCTGTTAGTGGAACGGTAAGAACTGGGAATTGCTCCAATGCCCTGTCAACAGTGGGGATTTAGACTGCATGTAAACAGTTGGTCTGAACTGGATGAACTCTAGAGAAACAGCACTATGGGAGCAGTGCACTTCTGAAAATCTGGCCTCTTGTTAGGTGCCTGGGAGTTGAGCTTTCCTATATCTGTCCCCAATTACTGGCACTGAACATTAAAAACATCGCTTTGGAAGGCCTGATCAATAACCCACAATGCAGTGAATGGGAGTCTATTGATTTCAGTGGGCTTGGGAGCCAGTTCCTTCACCTCTCAAAATCAGTGCTACAAAAAATTACTGTTAGAAACAGTCGATGTACTTAGTCCTGTCCCCAAAGAGTTTCCAATCTATTCTGTCAGTTCAGCTCATAGCACAAGGTATAAAAGAGAGATCATAGGAGGGGCATTTGTGTCTTGCCCAGGGGGCAGCAGAAAGTTCCGTTGCTGACTGAGCAGAGTCCTTGCCCCTGGGCACTCATGTGTTTGGTACCTGCAGACATTCATCTGGAAAGCTAGTTCTGTGTCTTGAGGACAAGAAACCTGGCTGAGCACCCGGCCCCTTGCTCCATGCTTCTTTCTACTACACGGCATATGAATTCTGCTTGGATTCAAACAAGTGCCCCAGCAGGACATGAGGTTTTGAACATGCACGCTTTCTGCAGGGTGCTTCACTAGCAATATGGAAGAGAATTCTCTAACCCTCATCTCCCTTCTTGCATGTAGACAGATTGATCTGGGTGCCCGCTGCTCTGAGCATACTGCTTGTGCCAACCCTGAGAATCCTGCCGGGCTCCATGGCAAAGTGCTCTCAGCCCTTTATATGGGTCACCTCACGCTTCCCAGCTAGGTCTGAATATCAAACAGGTCTAGGGGGAGCCCCCATTTCTTTTAAAGGGGCAGACCACCCCATTAGAGGTGCACTTGGTTTTTGCGAAAGGGAGTGTCTCACCATATGCACAAGCAGTTTTCCCTCTAGTATTCCAGTGGTGATCTTTCTAATCGCTGCCAATCTGTGAAGATGGGGCATGTGGGAGAGTTGAACTGACCTCTTTTGAGGTCCAGAAAGTTTGGTTGCATGTTAGGCAAATATTTGGTTGGTTCCTATTGTATGTGAATGGGTCTGCCCACCTCTAATCTTAGCACGGGCACTTCCAGAGCTTGACGTCTAAGATCCAAAGCAATTCTGACCTGAGTCTTTGTTTTCATTCCCCTCCAATGAAGAATATCTGAGTTGCTCTGCAGGAGTTTGGCTCGGATTGGAGAACAAAAATAAATCCTATTATATAAACATAAGAACGGCCATACTAGGTCAGACCAAAGGTCCATGTAGCCCAGTGTCCTGTCTTCTGACAGTGGGTAATGCTAAGTGCTACAGAGGGAATGAACAAAACAGATAATCAAGTGATCTATTGAAAGGGGAAATAGCAATTGTCCCCGCACTAGGGCAAACCCTGCATTTTTGTGGGGAGAAATCCTTCCTTGTCTGGGTCAGAAGCAGCCATCTGCATCTCAGCTTGTCCCCATGGGCCTCAATCCACCCCATCTTCCTGCAATGCTAATTGCTAAAGGATTTGCCAGCACATCTCCTGGTGTCCTTGGGGCCCTCTGTGGTGTCACCAGCTGTTGATGCAGAGACGATTGAGATGTTGAGATGACAAATGCACCTTTCCCTTTCATAACTGAGGAAGGGAAGGTTAAGGTCTGTCTAATTAAAACCATTTATTTTAGTAATCCTTTCTCTCTGGTTTAGGGGAATCCCTTTCATGAAACACCAAGCGGAGTAATTGTGGAGAGTGTGTCTCCTCTGCTCCTTTGGTATTTGCAGTGCTATCTAATTAAATGGAGTCCGAGCAGCCCAAGTCCATTGACTTTCATCAGAAACGACCTTGATATGTTATCAAAGTGAATAATCCTGTCTTTAAAACAGACTTTGATAGATCAATAAAAGAAACATGCTACATCTCCTGGCAGCTTCATCAGCCTTGGAGTGAGATCTGTCAAGGGCACTGGCAACTTTTTTTCCCAGGTTTTTTCTCTCCTTTTGCTTTCCTCTTTGTTCTGACACATTGCACATGGTTTGCAGTCCTGGTTCCATACTCCCTTCTGCTTCATCTTGCATGTTGGTAAGGGGCGTGGTGGGGAGTTCACATGGCCTTTGGAAATTTAGAAATGCCGCTTAAAGCCAGAGATCTTTTTCCCCCTCATACAGTGTGCTGAAAGTTAGTCAAACCTTAGTCATCTTTCTCCTCTTGGTTTAATCACTCTAATAGCATGAGTAGTAGTATAAAGATCCATAGATCTAAGGCCAGAAGATACCATTCTGATCATGTCTGCCCTCCTGCCTGTCACAGGTTGCAGAATGTAGATACTTACTTGTCCATAATGTGCTTGGAGATCCATGGATAAAGGAGAAAAAACTAAATATTACAAAAGTGTTTGCAGGATCATAGTATGTGTTCAGTTTTACCATTGAGAGTAGCCCCTGTGTCATGTACTACATGCTGGGTAATAACATGGGAGGACTCCATGTTTCTAAAACTAAACTGGCTCTTTAGTAAGAGAACTATTTACAGAGATGCTGCAACTTCAGCGTTCTACCCATGTGCAATGATGCCTTCCCCAAACTTTCTTCCTGCAATCTTTGTGCCTCTCTCCAAGTTCCAGGCAGGTTGCTAATTCCCGTCTTAAACCAATGACACTGCTCATGGTAGTAAAGTTGAGCATGCGCATAAGTGTATGTAGGACTGGGGCCTTAAAGTTGGTTTTCCTATTCATGCAGAGTGCTGACGTCATTGAATTTTGGGGGATAGACCTAAAATCTCTTGAGGAACAAGAAACAAAATTGCTCCTTTCCACATTGGTTCTGATTCCGCTTTTGGACAAGAGTGGCTGACTGAATTTGAGCTCTGGAGTGACGTGTGCCTGTACTGCACACATGCATGATGGGGTTTCCTCCTACAGAAAAGGTTTCACTCCTTCCTTAACCCTAGGTGAAGACCTAAGAGGATCCACAATAAGGGTGGGGAAAAAATGGTTTTAATTTCCTGGGACAGAGAGCCTCTATTTCCATGGGTTTTGTCATTAGTAATTGATTGTCGGTTGGGTGTTAAAGTAGGGTCTCAAGACTCTAGTTGGGTCAGGCTCCTGTTAGGCACCCTCTCCAGCACCTCTCACAATGAAAAGACAGTCCCTGCCCCAAAGAGCTTAAAATCTAAGCTTGAAATGGACAACACATTTGCCAGGGAAAGCCCAGGTAATGAGTGAGACTGAGATTCTTATAAGTTGCGGCAGTCCCATTGCACCATTAAGTGTTGTGTAGGCATGGCAGCACAGGTGGCCTTCAAGGAGAGATCTGAAGGAGCAAGAAGTAATAGCTTTGTGGATTCCTACATGACACTTGCTGCAAATTGTCTTGATTGAAAATTGTGGTACTTGGGCCATTAACTGCATGAGCAACCACTCTGTGCCCCACAGTGTAATTGCTCTGCCTCTACATAATTTGGTGCCTAACACACCACAACAAATACTGTGATTATTCTTAAGTGATATACAGTACATATAATTTAGTGGTGGATGCATGAAATGTCAGACATGAATTTCTATCCTGTTAAAAGTTTAAGGCATTGTCAATGCAACAGGAACTTTCCCTGTGATTGCAATAAGGTTTCTCAGTCAATGTCTCCATGTCATGAGGTTTCAGTCATGTGCAGGCAAACGAAAGTACAAGTGAAATGGGGGTTGTGCACACGAGGCATTTGGGGTGAGATTTTCAAAGAAGCATGTAGAAGCTACACACCCCAATCCTATTGATATTCAGTGGGACGTGGGTGCTCAGCTCCCTTGCACTCCTTTGCAAATCCCTGCTTTTTACTAGGATGAACTCACTTGGTTCCAGGAAGGAACTTGAGCTGGGGTAGAACTGCTCTGCAGACTGAGTTCCACTACTGAGTTGGTGAATATAAGGATATAATAATATAATTGTAAGGAGAGTGATCACTTTAGATAAGCTATTACCAGCAGGAGAGTGGGGTGGGAGGAGGTATTGTTTCATGATCTCTGTGTATATAATGTCTTCTGCAGTTTCCACAGTATGCATCCGATGAAGTGAGCTGTGACTCACGAAAGCTTATGCTCAGATAAATTGGTTAGTCTCTAAGGTGCCACAAGTACTCCTTTTCTTTTTGGTGAATATAATGTAACTGGAATATGCTTTATGCAAAAGGTCTCCTGTAAGGTATTACAAAGCTTATCTACTGAGTGTGTTCATCCTATTTGTTTGAATTTGTCATTCTTGTACCTGAAGCTTGAAATAGTAAGTATTACTCTGAGGTCCTATTGTAATTATGCAAAGTGTGGGCCATTAATGGTGGTTTAGAATCTTGATGGCTCCCATTAGCTAAGACAATTGGTTGTAAATGCCTGTTTACTTGAAAGCCTTTCTGCATTCCTGTGAGTCAGACTGGAAAGAATGGGGGCTTGGGATATCAGAGGACATGTGACCATGTCACATGATACTGGAATCCATTTTTAACCTGGTCCTTTTCCATTTAGAAGGAGGGGTGGAAACCCAGAGAGACAAAGTTCCCACCTTGCACCAAAGATATCAAAGGGGGTGGAACAGAACAAAGGGGGGCAGTCAGAGAAATCCCCTAGTTACCACCTCAGCTGGAAGGAACACAAACTGTACTGGGGAAAGGATTGGAGCCAGACTAGGAAGAAGTCTAGTCTGTGAAAGATGCTTATTGGAACATCTCTGAGGGTGAAACATTATCTGTAATCAGTTAATGTATTAGGCTTAGGCTTGCACGTTTTGTTGTTTGCTTGGTAACTTTGTTCTGTCTGTTACCTTACACTTAATAAAATCACTTTTATTGATAAAGCCAGAGTAAGTGATTAATACCTGGGGGAGCAAACAGCTGTGCATAGCTCTCTATCAGTTGTGACAAAGTTCCTCCTCTACCTTGGTGGGTCTTGTGCTTATTGGTGGATTTGCTCGCCTCGGAGATTCACGGCAGCCTTCAGTTTGGCCGTTTTCGTGAACCCACAGTCCAGGTCAACTCCTTCTGTGTCTGATCAGGGGACTCGTTCTGACAGCAAAATGGGGAATAAATTGTCGGTAGTACCCCACCACACCCAGGCATGCCTAGACTTGCTTTTACTGATTCGGCCGGGGCCAATTTTGGATAACCTCTAGTTTTGTTTAGTTGGGGCTTGACCATGCCCCTTCCCACAATGTAGCCAAGGTATTTAGCCTTGGCTAGCCCTATAGCACACTTGGCTGGGTTGGCTGTGAGGCCAGACTATCTTAGTGTATCCAGAACTGCTTTCACCTTTTCCAAGTGGATTTCCCAGTTGGGGGTGTGAAGAATCACATCCAGGTATGCCGCTGCATAACTGGTATGGGGCCGTAGGAGCTTGTCCATAAGACACTAGAAGGTGGCAGTCCAAAGGAAGAACAGTATATTGGAAAAAGAAAAGGAGTACTTGTGGCACCTTAGAGACTAACCAATTTATTTGAGCATAAGCTTTCGTGAGCAACAGCTCACTTCATCGGATGCATAAAGTGGAAAATACAGTGAGGAGATTTATATACACACAGACCATGGAAAAAATGGGTGTTTATCATACACCTTGTAAGGAGAGTGATCACTTAAGATGAGCTATTACCAGCAGGAGAGTGGGGTGGGGGGGAGAGAACCTTTTGACGTGATAATCAAGGTGGGCCATTTCCAGGAGTTAACAAGAATGTCTGAGGAACGGGGGGGGGGGGGGGGGAGGGGAGAGGAATAAACAAGGGGAAATAGTTTTACTTTGTATAATGACTCAACCACTCCCAGTCTCTGTTCAAGCCTAAGTTAATTGTATCCAATTTGCAAATGAATTCCAATTCAGCAGTCTCTCATTGGAGTCTGTTTTTGAAGTTTTTTTGTTGAAGAATAGTCACTTTTAGGTCAGAAATTGAGTGACCAGAGAGATTGAAGTGTTCTCTGACTGGTTTATGAACGTTATAATTCTTGACATCTGACTTGTGTCCATTTATTATTTTACGTAGAGACTGTCCAGTTTGACCAATGTACATGGCAGAGGGGCATTGCTGGCACATGATGGCATATCACATTGGTAGATGTATAAGTGAACGAGCCTCTGATAGTGTGGCTGATGTGATTAGGCCCTATGATGGTGTCCCCTGAATAGATATGTGGGCAGAGTTGGCAACGGGCTTTGTTGCAAGGATAGGTCCTGGGTTAGTGGTTCTGTCGTGTGGTGTGTGGTTGCTGGTGAGTATTTGCTTCAGGTTGGGGGGCTGTCTGTAGGCAAGGACTGGCCTGTCTCCCAAGATCTAAGAGTGATGGGTCGTCCTTCAGGATAGGTTATAGATCCTTGATGATGTGTTGGAGAGGTTTTAGTTGGGGGCTGAAGGTGACGGCTAGAGGCGTTCTGTTATTTTCTTTGTTGGGCCTGTCCTGTAGTAGGTGACTTCTGGGTACTCTTCTGGCTCTGTCAATCTGTTTCTTCACTTCCGCAGGTGGGTACTGTAGTTGTAAGAATGCTTGATAGAGATCTTGTAAGTGTTTGTCTCTGTCTGAGGGGTTGGAGCAAATGCGGTTGTATCGTAGAGCTTGGCTGTAGACGATGGATCGTGTGGTGTGGTCTGGGTGAAAGCTGGAGGCATGTAGGTAGGAATAGTGGTCAGTAGGTTTCCGGTATAGGGTGGTGGTTATGTGACCATCGCTTATTTGCACTGTAGTGTCCAGGAAGTGGATCTCTTGTGTGGACTGGTCCAGGCTGAGGTTGATGGTGGGATAGAAATTGTTGAAATCATGGAATTCCTCAAGGGCTTCTTTTCCATGGGTCCAGATAATGAAGATGTCATCATTGTAGTGCAAGTAGGGTAGGGTCAGTAGGGGATGAGAACTGAGGAAGCGTTCTAAGTCAGCCATAAAAATGTTGGCATACTGTGGGGCCATGCAGGTACCCATAGCAGTATATTGAAACAGACCCTTTGGGATAGAGAATGCCGTCTTTTCTTTTGCATCTTTGGCAAGGGGAATCTGCCAGGATCCCTTTATTAAATCAAGGGTGGTCAAAAATCGAGCATTGCCCAGGCGGTCAACTAACTCATCAATATGGGGTATGCATTGAATTTGGATGTCTCATTCAGCCAGCGAAAGTCATTACAAAACCAAGTGGTACCATCGGGTTTGGGCACCAACACAATCAGGCTTGACCACTGACTGTGGGACTCTTCGATGACTCCCAGCTCCAACATCCTTTTTACCTCTGCCTTGATCTCCTCCCTTTTTGCCGCTGGGACCTGATGGGGCCTTAAAGTTACCTTTGCCCCAGGGTCTGATGATGTGGCGATATGCTTTGGTGGTCCGACCTTGTTTGGTTGAAAATACGTCCTGGTATCGGTTGATCATCTCAGTTACCTCCTTCTGGTTTGGTGTCAGATCAGTTGGTATCCTGATCTGCTCCTGCATGTTACTTCCCTGGATTGGGATCTCTTGAGCCACTACACATGCCTCTTGTCGGTGCCAAGGCTTTAAGAGGTTAATATGATAAATTTGTTCTTGTTTCTGGTGTCCTGGCTGCCGTACCTTGTAGGTTACTTCCCCCCCAGGTTTAACTACCTCATAGGGCCAAAGCCATTGGGCCAAAAGCTTGCTTTCTGCCATGGGTACCAACATGGTCACCCGATCCCCTGGTTGGAACTGTTGGACTTTGCCTGGCAATTGTAATGGGTTCACTGGGCCTCCTGCACCTTTTCCAAATGTTCTCCTACAATAGGGGTGACCCGGGCTATGCGTTCTCGCATCTGCAGCACATGGTCAATTATATTTCTCTCCTCATCGGGTTCCTCTTCCCAGATTTCTTTTGTGATATCTAGTATGCCACGGGGGTGGCGTCCATATAATAACTCAAAGGGGAAAAACCCAGTTGAGGCCTTAGGTACCTCCTGGATTGCGAACATAAGGTAGGGTAGTAGGGTGTCTCAATCCTTCTCGTCCCGACTTACCACTTTCCTTATTGCCTTGAGGGTTCGGTTAAACCTTTCTACCAGCCCATCGGTCTGCAGATGATAGACTGAAGTTCTCAGGGTATGTATATGGAGCAGCGTACAGAGGTCCTTCATTAGCTTTGACATAAATGGGGTACCTTGGTCTGTTAATATCTCCTTTGGTAGCCCCACTAGGGCAAAGATCCCCACCAACACTCTCTATTGTTTTAGAGGCTGTGTTCTGCAGGGGGGAGTAGCATAATCCAGAACAAGTATATATTGGTGGCCCCGGGCTGTCTTCTCCAGGGATCCCACTAGGTCCTTGGCTATTCACTCAAAGGGGACCTCTATGATGGGAAGGGGTACTAAAGATGCCCTCAAGTGGGGACAGGGACAGTGCAGCTGACACTCCGGACAGGACGCACAGTACCTCCACACTTCATGTACTCCGGGCCAGAAGAATCATTGCAGGACCCATGCCAGGGTCTTCTCTACCCCCAAATGTTCCCCAAAAAGATGACTATGGGCAAGAGTTAATATAGCATTCTGGTGTTTTTGAGGTACTAGGATCTGCTGTACCTTCTGCCCCTGTACTGGTGCAACCCAGTATAAGAGATTCTTCTTCATTATGAAGTAGGGTCCTGGTCCCTGGGTTTTCCCTTCCATGCAGACCCCATCTATTTTGGTCACCTCCTTCTTAATGTCGTACCTTGGGTCTTCAGCCTGGTCCCGTCCAAAATTTCCTCTCCCGGGGCTAATCTGCCAGAGAACTAGGGGACCGATCTCTGTTGCCTCTGCTGGTTCAGAGGCGTTAGGGTGTGGGTCAGACTCGGGTGCTTCTCCCTCCTGGGTGGCCTCCTTTTCAGCTGCTCGGGTCCGCCTACCTATGAGAGCGACCCTCTGGCTTTGGGTCAGTATTTGGGTTCCTGAGGCCTTAGCTGCCCTCCTTTCCCTTTTCGACTTTCTACCCTGTCTGGGAGTGGAGAACAAATCTGGGGAAATTTCAGAGAAGATTGGGGGTTGACAGTCTACTGTGGATGCCTCACGGACTTCAGGGTTTCCCCCTTTCTCCAATTCCCCTACCGGGAGTAAGTCTCCAAACCTTGGGAAGTCCCTCCCTATGAGCACTGGGTATGGGAGTTTAGGGACTACACCTGCTGCTACCTCAGTAGCATTCCCCTGAATCTCGATTTTTACTGGGATGGTGAGTTAATAACCAACTGTCTCATGGATGCATGTTATTCCTGTATGCTTAGCCCACAGCAGCTGACTATGCTTCACAAACTTCCCCAAGACAAGCGTGATAGCACTCCCCGAATCAACCAATGCCGTGGTCTCTACCCCATTTAGCTTCACTGGTCTGGTGTACATATGTGGGGTTAGTGAGACCCCCACAAGGTGGATTAGGGAGCATGGGTCTGCCCAGTTCCCCAGATTACACTGCATAGACTCCTCCAGCATTGGGACGCTGTGCAGCTATGTGTCCCCATTCCCTGCAGGTGTAACATCTGTATGGAGCCCTAGGCATTCCCCGGTCTCTTGGTTTGGGCAGTCTAACATCATGATCCTCTTCCCCCTCAGTGCTCCAACTCTTTGTGGCTTCTGGTGGGCCTTCAGCCCCTCTCTTTTTCCACCTGGGCTCTCCTGGTGGCCCAGTCACCCGAGCTCGAGGGCTTAGTGCTGCTAGTTTAACTCGGGGTCCTTCTTCCTTAACTGGTCGGGTCAGCTCCCTCGCCGTCCTTCGCCTTTCTACCAGTGCGACGACCTCATCGTAGGCGGAGGGTTCATGCTGGCTTACCCAGGCGCGAAGGTGTGGCGGTAGTCCTCTCATGTACCCGTCGATGACCAGAACCTCTATTTCTCCTCCGGACTCAGGGACTCAGTTCGTAACCACTTGCATGTGAGATGGATGAGGTCATATAATTGGGACCGTGGGGTTTTGTTTTCCTGGTACCTCCACTCATGATATCGCTGGGCCCGCACTGCGGTCATTACCCCAGATCTGGCCAGGATCTCTGCTTTCAGCTGGGGGTAGCCTGCCGCAGCCTCTTCAGACAGATCATAGTAGGCCTTCTGGGCCTCCACACACAGGAATGAAGCGAGGAGGCCAGACCACTGTTCTCGGGGCCAAGCCTCCCACAGGGCTGTCCTCTCAAAGGCCAGGAGGTATGCCTCTATATCATCCTCCTGCATCATTTTCTGCAGCCAATTGCTGGCCCGCATGGTCTGCGTCCCATCATGGCTGCGGTTCAGCTCTGTAAGGGCCTTTACCTGGTTTACCAGTTCCCGCAACATAGCCCGGTCTTGAGCAGCCTGGTCCATCAGCAGGCGATTAGTCTCTTGTTGCAGCCGCACGGCCTCCTGTTGGGCGGCTGCCTGGACACGGGTAACCTCCTGCTGGGCAGCCGTGGCTTGTATCAGTGCCCACACTACCTCCTCCATTGTGGTAATATAAAAAAAACAAAACAAAACCCTCTCCTTTGTTTTTTTTAACACCCTCCTTCTGCTGTGCTATGCACACCAAATCCCATAGCCAACGCCAGTTGTGACAAAGTTCCTCCTCTACCTTGGTGGGTCCTGCGCTTATTGGCGGATTTTGCTCGCCTCAGAGATTCACAGTAGCCCTCAGTTTGGCCACTTTCGTGGCTCAAATCTGCAGCTCACTCAGATAACCTCATCACTGGCCAGCATGGGGGGAAAAAAGAGTAAGAACAATCCCCGCAGTCTCTGCTGATCCACCGTGTGGGTTGGGGAACAGCCTAGAGACTTTCCCCTCCGGTGGAACCTCCCGTGTTGGGTCAGGAGTTGGGAGGTTTGGGGAGAACCCAGGTCTGCCCTCTACCCCAGGTTCCAGCCCAGGGCCTCCCAACACCTTCTTTGTCCTCACCACTGGACCTTCCTCCTGATGTCTGTTAACGCTTGTACTCCTCAGTCCTTCAGCAGCACGTCCTCTCACTCCCAGCTCCTTACATGCACCCCTCACTAACTGGAGTGAGAGCCTTTTTAAACCCAGGTGCCCTGATTAGCCTGCCTTAATTGAGTCTAGCAGCTTCTTGATTGGCTGCAGGTGTTCTAATCAGTCTGTCTGCCTTAATTGTTTCCAGAAAGTTCCTGATTGTTCTGGAACCTTCCCTGTTACCCAGGGAAAAGGGACAGACTTAACCTGGGGCTAATACATCTGCCTTCTTTCACTCTCCTGTTGCCTCACAAAGTCATGGGATCTCCTGGTCAACCTTCTCCTGGCCCTAGCTAAAATGGCCATCTATAAAACTAGAGTGAGGAGGTTGGCCAATGGAGTCTCCTGTGACTGTGGGGCCTATTTCCGATCCTCGGTCCATTCACGTATCCGGGCAGAGTTCCTCTGGGGGGCATCCACTGACTCCCTTGACGCCTTTGAGGAGCAGTGGGCGCTGTCCAGGGTTCTCTGCTCGGTGTCCCCATCTGTTTCCCTTCGTTTGACCCTTTGACCGCACTCCTGTCCCTGTTATTTCATTAGTTGTCCACCATATTTATTTGGTATCCAGGTCTTGTGGATCCCCCTCTTGGGTTGAGGGGGGGATCCTTTAGCAGTGGACGGGCTTTGCCCACCCATTTCCCGGATCCCAGTAGGATCACTCTCCTGTAGCCATCTGGCCCGACCCTGTCACACAGTGTTAAGGGCGGACAATTTGAGTTTACCCTGTATAAGCTTTATACAGAGTAAAATGGATTTATTTGGGGTTTGGATTGCATTGGGAACTGGGTGCCTGGGTGCTGGAGAGAGGTGACTTGCTGAGCAGTTTTTGGTTAGTCTGCAGCTTTGGGGGCACAGACCAGACCTGGGTCTGTGTTGCAGCAGGCTTGTGTGTCTGGCTCAACAAAGCAGTATTCTGGTGTCCCAAGCTGGCAGGGAAAACTGGCTCAGAGGTAAATTTAGCATTTCAGATGACCATCCCAAGGGGGTCTCTGTGACCAAACCCGTCACAACCCTGTCTGCCTAGACTACTTAGAGTGTAAGTTGTCTAAGAGGGAGAGGGGAAGAGACTGTTTTTGGAGGGTGTTGGAGACAACTTCCTGGTGCAAGTGTTGGAGGAGCCAACCAGGGGCTGTGCTCCTCTTGACTCCCTGCTCACAAACAGGGAAGAATTGGTAGGGGAAGTAGAAGTGGGAGGCAACCTGGGCAGCAGTGACCATGAGATGGTCGTGGTCAGGATCCTGACAAAAAGAAGAAAGCAAAGCAGTGGAATACAGACCCTGGACTTCAGAAAAGCAGACTCAGGGAAATGATGGGCAGGATCCGCTGAGAGGCTAATATGAGGGGGAAAGGAGTTCAGGAAAGCTGGCTGTATTTTAAAGAAGCCTTCTTGAGGGTGCAGGAACAAACCATCCTGATATGCAGAAAGAAGAGCAAATATGGCAGGTGACCAGCTTGGTTTAACAGAGCTTAAACTCTTCAGTGAGCTTAAACACAAAAAGGAAGCTTTCAAGAAGTGGAAACTTGGACAGATGACTAGGGAGGAGTATAAAAATATTGCTTGAGCATGCAGGGTTGTAATCAGGAAGGTCAAAGCACAATTGGAGTTGCAGCTAGCAAGGGATATGAAGGGTAACAAGAAGGGTTTCTACAGGTGTGTTAGCAACAAGAAGGTAGTCAGGGAAAGTGTGGGACCCTTACTGAATGGGGGAGGCAACCTAATGACAGATGTGGAAAAAGCTCAAGTACTCAGTGCTTTCTTTGCCCAGTCTTCAGGGACAAGGTCATCTCCCAGACTGCTGCACTGGGCAGCACAACACAGGGAGAAGGTGATCCACCTTCAGTGGTGAAAACAGGTTAAGGACTATTTAGAAAAGCTGGACATGCACAAGTCCATAGGTCCAGATCTAATGCATCTGAGGGTGCTGAGGGAGTTGGCTGATGTGATTGCAGAGCCATTAGCCATTATCTTTGAAAACTCATGGTGATCAGGGGAGGTCCCAGACACTTGGAAAAAGGCAAATATAGTGCCCATACTTAAAGTTAAGGACAATCTGGGTGTGATGTTGTTGACATGAACTGGGACCGTATAGATCATTGTTGCAACCAAAGTCCTGTAGTGGCACCAAATCTTGTATAAAGGGGGTCAAATAAGGTGTCTAAGACAAGGTTATAGTTTGCTGGTTATGATTATGCTATCTGTATGTATATCATTTTTGTATTTAAAGTTATAAGTATTGGCTCTATACTGTCTGTATTTCAAACTTGTGCTATGCTTCTGGGTGACACCCCAGACAAGTTGGTGTCAGCTCTGCCTAGCCTGCTTGATGGCTCATTAAGGACCCTCAGCTATACAATTGACCCATTGAGAGAAAGCAGTTACACCTTGTGACTCAGCGAAGTATGCAGGGATTTGCCCATGTGACTCCAAACTCCATTTTGCTGTAATTTTCCACAGTAAGAACAAAGAGGTGTTCTTACACCTGAAAAAAAACATAAAAGGCTGATGCCTCATCTCCATCTGGTTTTCAATCCTGCTTCTGATCTCTGGAGGGACTTTGCTCCAAATGGAAGCCCTACAGAAAGGACTGATGACCCATCTTAGCTGTGAATGTACTCCAGAAACTTGATTTGAACTTGCAGCTTATTCCATCATCGCTACAAGCCTAAACCAAGAACTTTGCCATTACTGTATGTAATTGGTTCCATTTAACCAATTCTAGCTCTCATCTATATCTTTTTCTTTTTATAAATAAACCTTTAGATTTTAGATTCTAAAGGATTGGCAACAGATTTGTGGGTAAGATCTGATTTGTCTATTGACCTGAGTCTGGGGCTTGGTCCTTTGGGACTGAGAGAACCTTTTCTTTTAGTGGGGTTTTGGTTTTCGTTACCATTTGTCCACATAACGAGTGGCACTGGTGATGATACTGGAAAACTGGAGTGTCTAAGGAAATTGCTTATGTGACTTGTGGTTAGCCATAAAACCATAATCCTCTCCATCTGGCTGGTTTGGTTTGTCTTGGTGTGCAGAGACACCCCAGCCTTGGGCTGTAATTGCCCTGCGTTAAGCAATTTGTCCTGAATTGGCACTCTCAATTGGGTCCCACCAGAACCAGCATCGTTACACTAGGGAACTACAGACCAGTCAGCCTCACCTCAGTCCTGGAAAAATCATGGAGCATGTCCTCAAGGAATCCATTTTGAAGCACTTGGAGGAGAGGAAGGTGATCAGGAACAGTCAACATGGATTCACCAAGAGCAAGTCATGTCTGACCAACCCGATTGCCTTCTAAGATGAGAACTGGCTCTGTGGATATGGGGAAAGTGGTGGATGTGATATACCTTGACTTTAGCAAAGCTTTTGATATAGTCTCCTCTTGTATTCTTGACAGCAAGTTAAAGAAGTCTGGATTGGATGAATGGACTATAAGGCGGATAGAAAGCTGGCTAGATTGGGCTCAACGGGTAGTGATCAGCGGCTCTGCCTAGTTGGCAGCCGGTATCAAGCGGAGTGCCCCGGGGTGGGTCCTGGGGCTAGTTTTGTTCATCTTCATTAATCTGGATGATGGGATGGATTGCACCCTCAGCAATTCATGGATGACACTAAGCTGGGGAGAGGTAGATACGCTGGAGGGTAGGGATAGGGTCCAGAGTGACCTAGACAAATTGGAGGATTGGGCCAAAAGAAATCTGAGGTTCAACAAGGGCAAGTGCAGAGTCCTGCACTTAGGATGGAGGAATCCCATGCACTTCTACAAGCTGGGGACCGAATGGCTAGGCAGCAGTTCTGCAGAAAAGGACCTGGGGGTTACAGTGGAGGAGAAGTTGGATATGAGTCAACAGTGTGCCCTTGTTGCCAAGAAGGCTAACGGCATATTGGGTTGTGTTCGTAGGAGCATTGGCAGCCGATCGAGGGAAGTGATTATTCCCCTCTATTCGGCACTGGTGAGGCCACATCTAGAGTATTGTGTCCAGTTTTGGGCCCCCCACTACAGAAAGGATGTGGACAAATTGGAGAGAATCCAGTTGTGGGCAACAAAAATGATTAGGGGGCTGGGGCACGTGACTTGAGGAGAGGCTGAGGGAACTGGGCTTATTTAGTCCGCAGAAGAGAAGAGTGAGGTGCAACTTGATAGCAGCCTTCAACTACCTGAAGGGGGGTTCCAAAGAGGATGCAGCTCGGCTGTTCTCAGTAGTGGTGTCAGATGACAGAACAAGAAGCAATGGTCTCAAGTTGCAGTGGGGGAGGTGTAGGTTGGATATTAGGAAACACTATTTCACTAGGAGGGTGGTGAAGCACTGGAATGGGTTACCTAGGGAAGTGGTAAACCTTCCATCATTCTTAAAGGTTTTTAAGGCCTGGCTTGACAAAGCCCTGGCTGAGATGATTTAGTGGGGGTTGGTCCTGTCTTGAGCAGGGATTGGACTAGATGACCTCCTGAGGTCCTTTCCAACCCTAATCTTCTATGATTCTGTGAACTGTCTCCATGTTTGTGCGTGCGTACCCAATACAATGGGGTCTTGTACTTGGTTAAGGCTTCCAGGCTTGTAAAGTAAATGAGGTGGTAGCCATGTATTGTTGGCTCTCTGCATTTCAGATATGCATGATGGGTTTTCCTCCTACAGAAAAGGGCTCTGACTCCATCCTTAACCCCAGATGCAAGTCAGGGGTACCTAAGGTTCTTTATGCTCAGGGGCTGCTCTGAGAATTTGCCAGAAATCTGGAGGCTGCATGTAATTCACTTAAAAAAAAAAAAAAAAAAAAAACCCCAACCTCAAACCAAAACTGAACATTTGCTTGTGCTTAGACCTGCCTTGATGAAGGAATGGAGTTCACCTGGAAATGAAAATATCAAGTAATCAGCTTGGCAGTTACAGGGGAGAAGGTCAATCTGATCTTTCATGCTGCATTAGGAGCCAAAGCCTCAATTATTGACCCTTTCTCTTTCCTAGTCCTTCCCCTGGCCTCTGTTCTCATGGCTGGATTAACAAAAGGCGCACAATCCAGGGGGCAACATCTAGGAAGCCTCAAAACAACCCACAATGAGCAGCACAGTCACTTCTCGCATCTTATCTTCTGAATGAGACATGGAGAGGAAATCCAAGTTATTGCTGCGCTTATTGTAAACTATTCACACTAGCTCTCTGGCAGTTCTAGAGAGACAGTGGAGTTGTTTGCTGGCTAAGTGAATTTTAGCCGCTTGCCAGATGGGGCTGGGCAGTTGGTGTAGAACCCAGGAGTTACAATTCCCTATAGAAGGGACTGAATGGGCTAGTGTGGTTGAAGATTAGGTACAGATCCTGCTCCTCTATATGCTGGCTCTATTAAAAGCCAGGATTGACCAAGTGTTGCCACCAGAGAGGTGTCTGAGCTGCAAAGTCTGTAGGTAGATCAGAGCTTTCTCCAGGGTTTGGATTTGTCCCACTACAGCAACTGACCGTAGATGTGACCTGAAGACCTGAGGCTAGATTTTTTTTTTTTTTTTCCCCCAGAACTCTGCCACACCCACTGTGCCCAACACTTCTGGACAACCTGACTGCTTGCTTGGTTGCCTAAATGGGAGCTGAGCTCTTGAGACCCTGGTCAAAGTTGCGTGTGCTGAGCATAGCTAGTGGGGGGCTGGGGAAACTGTTGTGGAAAGCTTGATTGATTTTTCAGCAAAGCCCCAAGAACATGGAGCTGAAAACAAAAAATGCAGCTGCATGGCCTCACGAGAGTTGTATTTGAGGTGTCGGATGCCCTCGTTCTTCTCTGCAGGCTGGAGTCCCTAGCCAGGTCTTGCTGAACCATCATGGGACTCCCTGGCCATGTGCCTCATGGGGAAATAGTCCAGCTGGGGAGCATGGCCCATAAAGAAGAATGGGGACAGGCAGCACCATGGTGACATTTCCAAGTGGAAACTTTTGGAGTGCTTGGTTTTTGATGGAAAACCAAATTTTTCTGCAGAAAGACCCTTTGAGGGGAAAAATCCATTTGAGTGGAAAATGCAATTTTTGGTCAGTGTCACCTCAGCACACCTTCTCCCCCACCCTTTGATTCCTGGCACTTCACAAATGGCACTTCCCAAATCCAATCAGCCCTGCTTACGGTGCTACAGGAACAAGGGTGATGGGAGTGGTGTAAGTATGCAAACAGGGCCCAGTTTGAGGATGGAACAGGGTGGACGCAGAGAAACGAACTGCGCACTTGTCCGTAGAGTGGGTCCTTGCAGCCTAGGACTGAGGCACATTGGCAGGGTGGGGGGCAGTTGCTGTGAATAAGACTTCAAGTCCCTTTGTCCTCACCAGGAATGGAGTAATCTGGTTCTCCGACTCCTGGATGGGTCAGTCACCCTCTCATCCCTCACACATGCTGTCTCTGCTACTGCATACTAAGGAATAAAAGCCCCTAGCCTGGCTGTTCCCTCAACAATGCTCCACTAGCTGCTGTGAGCCCACATGTGGCTTTTCCCACATAGTCTACTCATGCAGCATCCCCACGTCTATCATGTTGCTCTGTTTGTGACTCATTTCCCCTCCCCACCACCCACTCCATTGGTTTCAGTTGCACATCACACAGGCTAATCCGTCAGAGCATCTCCCCCTGTCCACGCCTGGTGTGCTCCTAAACACTTCACTGAGGTGGTTGTAGAGCAAGCCTGGGGCACTGGGATGGGTTGCTCACCTTGGGCTATCGAGCAGGGGAAAGCAGGGAAGCCTTGCTTGAGGGGGAAGGGGCATTTCCCCCAGTCTGGGCAGTTAAAAATGTATTGCAATGGGCCATTATAACCGTCCTGTGCTTTAGGCTGCTTTGGGGTTTCCTTCATTGTTTAAATGATCTTTAAGTCAGTCTCCTTGCAAGACATTCCTGACCATTCCCCTCTTGTAGGAGAGGCTGTCTGGGTTGCCCCAGAGGCCCCTCTTTGTCCCTCATTGGGAGGAAGCTGTCTTCATGCCCTTGGCTTCCAGAGGCCTGTAGGCTGGGAGGGGGCTGTCTCTAACTCGACCTCAGACTCCTGTGTGTTGACATCTTAGACTGCTCCTTGGTAGCATCTCTCCTCTCTAAGGCAGGCCCCTCTCCTCAACCCTCAAGCTGTCTGCTCAAGCTCTTTCCCCCCAACCTGAGTCTTCTCCTTTAGCCTGCTGGTCAAAGCCAGGATGTGGAATTAGAAACAATGGGAGCATCCAATCAAGCTAATGTGTTGCTGCACACAAGTGTGCAAACCTTTCTAATTGCCTGGGTGCCAGGTGTTCTCTGCTGTGTGCATGGTCCCTTGTATATCTTACCATGCCACTTTTAACTTTAATTTCAGCCCCCCTCCACCCCCATGGCCTGTCAGCTGGAAGGGGGAGGAGTAGCTTTTAAAATACTACTCCCCGTGTAGGGTGTGTATTTGGTGGGGGGAGAGATTGAGTAATTGGAGGCCAAGAGGCAAGTCTGACAAAATAGAATTGATTGAAGCTTTTCACTGGAACACTTGCAAAAAATCAATGCTTATTCCCTGGACTCGGAGAGTGTGTTTACTGTATTCAGAAGCTAACGTTAAAAGTGAATTCCAGCAATTGCAATTACAGCTTTCTCTCCCTCCCCATCCCCGGCTCACCCTCTTCCTCTCTGGCTGGCTTTCGTCATGTTCTGGAGCCTCAGGCAAAGCTAATGAGTCAAACTGAAAGCGGCTTTATAAATTGTAACCCCCCCTCGCCCCCCTTTCCCTCAGGAGCCTTTTTTCCCTAAGCACTGTCCAACTCGATTCAGCTCAGAGGCATGGAGTTGCCTTGCTGAAGAGATTTCAGGACTGTGAGCCTGGGCTGGAGTGTGGCTCAGTAGCTAGGCACTGATCCAAACCATGTTAATTCTAATGCTCTCTGATATCACCATTTGATTTCCTTGTGCCTGATGGCAGAAATCTTTTAAATGCAGCAGAGAGAGGCTCCTGGATTGGGAATGTGGATTATTTAGAGACCTTTAAGAGGGGAAGGAGGGTCAGTGTGGTGCAAGGGTGGAGGAAGGGGTTATGGGGTGGAGAATTGAAGGGGAATGGAACGCCCTAAGGAGGAGATCCTGTATGTCTTGGGGTTCAGTGATGCGGCCACCACAGTAAATGCAGGCCGCCTTGCCGATAGCTGCAGCTGTTGTGCAACCACAAAGGAAGAGCGAGGAAGGCTCCGTGATCCCATGAGGAGGTGGGTTGGAGCAAGGCAAACCATGCACTGTAGCTTATTACAATGTATTACATGTTTCTTGTTGCAAATCTGCAGCCACTGGGGACTTGACTGTTTTCTCCCTAAAGGCAGCCCCTCCAGCACAACTGTGGGAGAATCCTCACCTCTATTAGCTGCTAGCAATATGGGGCCTAAGATGTGTCTTGAGAAGCGCTGATGAATCCAATAGAGGACAGTGGTGCGTATAAGTATCCCCTCATTATAGGATAATGTCTGTTCTATCTGCGCCTGGCTGTGGACAGAGCATTGTTTCCCTCAATGCTCCAAGACTACCTCAGTTGAACAAAAAGCCTTAGATGACCATAAAGAAAAGGAGTACTTGAGGCACCTTAGAGACTAACCAATGTATTTGAGCATAAGCTTTTGTGAGCTACAGCTCACTTCATCGGATACATACTGTGGAAAGTGTAGAAGATCTTTTTATACACACAAAGCATGAAAAAATACCTCCCCCTACCCCACTCTCCTGCTGGTAATAGCTTATCTAAAGTGATCACTCTCCTTACAATGCGTATGATAATCAAGCTGGGCCATTTCCAGCACAAATCCAGGTTTTCTCTCCCCCCCCCCCCCCCCACACACAAACCCACTCTCCTGTTGGTAATAGCTTATCTAAAGTGACCATTCTCCTTATAATGTGTATGATGATCAAGGTGGGCCATTTCCAGCACAAATCCAGGGTTTAACAAGAACGTCTGAGGAGGGGGGGGGGTAGGAAAAAACAAGGGGAAATAGGTTACCTTGCATAATAACTTAGCCACTCCCAGTCTCTATTCAAGCCTAAGTTAATTGTATCCAATTTGCAAATGAATTCCAATTCAGCAGTCTCTCACTGGAGTCTGGATTTGAAGTCTTTTTCTTGTAATATCGCAACTTTCATGTCTAATCAGGTGACCAGAGAGATTGAAGTGTTCTCCAACTGGTTTATGAATGTTATAATTCTTGACATCTGATTTCTGTCCATTTATACTTTTACGTAGAGACTGTCCAGTTTGACCAATGTACATGGCAGAGGGGCATTGCTGGCACATGACGGCATATATCACATTGGTGGATGTGCAGGTGAATGAGCCTCTGCTAGTGTGGCTGATGTTATTAGGCCCTGTGATGGTGTCCCCTGAATAGATATGTGGGCACAGTTGGCAACAGGCTTTGTTGCAAGGATAGGTTCCTGGGTTAGTGGTTCTGTTGTGTGGTATGTGGTTGCTGGTGAGTATTTGCTTCAGGTTGGGGGGCTGTCTGTAGGCAAGGACTGGCCTGTCTCCCAAGATTTGTGAGAGTGTTGGGTCATCCTTCAGGATAGGTTGTAGATCCTTAATGCATTGGAGGGGTTTTAGTTAAGGGCTGAAGGTGACGGCTAGTGGCGTTCTGTTATTTTCTTTGGCCTGTCCTGTAGTAGGTGACTTCTGGGAACTCTTCTGGCTCTATCAGTCTGTTTCTTCACTTCCGCAGGTGGGTATTGTAGTTCTAAGAATGCTTGATAGAGATCTTGTAGGTGTTTGTCTCTGTCTGAGGGGTTGGAGCAAATGCGGTTGTATCGCAGAGCTTGGCTGTAGACAATGGATCGTGTGGTGTGGTCAGGGTGAAAGCTGGAGGCATGTAGGTAGGAATAGCGGTCAGTAGGTTTCTGGTATAGGGTGGTGTTTGTGACCATCGTTTATTAGCACTGTAGTGTCCAGGAAGTGGATCTCTTGTGTGGACTGGTCCAGGCTGAGGTTGATGGTGGGATGGAAATTGTTGAAATCATGGTGGAATTCCTCAAGGGCTTCTTTTCCATGGGTCCAGATGATGTCATCAATATAGCGCAAGTAGAGTAGGGGCGTTAGGGGACGAGAGCTGAGGAAGCGTTGTTCTAAGTCAGCCATAAAAATGTTGGCATACTGTGGGGCCAGGCGGGTACCCATAGCAGTGCCGCTGATTTGAAGGTATACATTGTCCCCAAATGTGAAATAGTTATGGGTAAGGACAAAGTCACAAAGTTCAAGATGTCAAGAATTATAACATTCCTAAACCAGTCGGAGAACACTTCAATCTCTCTGGTCACGCAATCACAGACATGAAGGTCGCTATCTTAAAACAAAAAAACTTCAAATCCAGACTCCAGCGAGAAACTGCTGAATTGGAATTCATTTGCAAATTGGATACTATTAATTTAGGCTTAAATAGAGACTGGGAGTGGCTAAGTCATTATGCAAGGTAGCCTGTTTCCTCTTGTTTTTTCCTCTCCCCCCCCCCCCCCCCCCCAGATGTTCTGGTTTAACTTGGATTTAAACTTGGAGAGTGGTCAGTTTGGATGAGCTATTACCAGCAGGAGAGTGAGTTTGTGTGTGTATGGGGGTGGGGGGGATGTGAGAGAACCTGGATTTGTGCAGGAAATAGCCCGACTTGATTATGTAAAGAGTTGTCACTTTGGATGGGCTAGCACCAGCAGGAGAGTGAATTTGTGTGGGGGGGTGGAGGGTGAGAACCTGGATTTGTGCTGGAAATGGCCCACCTGATGATCACTTTAGATAAGCTATTACCAGCAGGACAGTGGGGTGGGAGGAGGTATTGTTTCATATTCTCTGTGTGTATATAAAGTCTGCTGCAGTTTCCACGGTATGCATCCGATGAAGTGAGCTGTAGCTCACGAAAGCTCATGCTCAAATAAATTGGTTAGTCTCTAAGGTGCCACAAGTACTCCTTTTCTAGTTTCTTTTGGTAACTCTCAGTGGGATCACTTTAGATAAGCTATTACCAACAGGAGAGTGGGTTTGTGTGTGTGTGTGGGGGGGGGGAGGAGAACCTGGATTTGTGCTGGAAATGGCCCAACTTGATTATCATACACATTGTAAGGAGAGTGATCACTTTAGATAAGCTATTACCAGCAGGAGAGTGGGGTGGGGGGAGGTATTTTTTCATGCTTTGTGTGTATAAAAAGATCTTTTACACTTTCCACAGTATGGATCCGATGAAGTGAGCTGTAGCTCACGAAAGCTTATGCTCAAATAAATGGGTTAGTCTCTAAGGTGCCACAAGTACCCCTTTTCTTTTTGCGAATACAGACTAACACGGCTGCTACTCTGAAACCTTAGATGACCATGTCTCTTCCACTTTCCTCAGAGTTGCTCTGAGCTGACTCGCTCACTGAGATCAGTATCTGGTTCACTGTGTTGCTCGATGAGTCATACAGAGGGACTTTAATGAGGAAAACTAGCTTTTTGCCTCCGTTTGTGATAGGGAGCCGATTGCAGCTGCAGATGAGCAAGCCAGGCTCTCTGCTGCCCCTTGCATTAATGAAGCAGCTGCTAACAGAGTTCTGACTGGAGAGTCTTCTATTGGGTGGCAGTAGGGATGTATGAAGTGTAAAGAGCACAGCTTGACTTGGCGAGCACAGCCTGCGCTGGCAGGGTGAAATACACTGCTTTTGCTTGTAAACTGAGCAGTTTTGATCGGGAAGTTGCTGTTGGGGAAAATGTAATATGAAGAGTTCATTTCACAGATCTGCTTTTCTGACTAACTGTTCTGTGGGGGCTTCCCTGTAGTTACCGTAGGGGACTATCAGCTCTTATTTGCTCTATCTACTTCATCTTAATGTGTGTGTTAAAATGTCAAACTTGTCTCAGCATGAAACTTTTCAAAAGTGCCTAAATCCCATTGAGTTTGACTGTGATGTAGGGGCCTAAATTGAATGTTTCTGAAAATGTTGTTCAAAGCACCAATCTCCTTTTGGCCAGTTCTGTGACAGGCTGCAGTATTTCCTGTATATATTGTATACTGTAGCAGGCACTGTGATCTGGTAGACTCAGTTCAAGGATGGAAGCCTGAGTCCTAATCTCTGCTCTTCTACTTTCTAACCAGGTAGCTTGGACAAGCTGTTCTCTCCCCCCACCCCTGCTTCCTGACGCAGTTTCCCAATCAGTGAAATGGGGAAAATGCCTACTTCCAGGGAGAGTTTACTTGGTGTTACATGAGTCACTGAATATGAAGCACAGTCTCAGTGCTAAGTATTGTTGGTATGAATAACTCTAGGCATCCCGTCTCTCGTGGAACCTCTGAACTGTTCTTTGTAAAACTCCCATAAACATTCATTTTAAAAGACATTACTTAGCAGTGATAAACTATTCATGGCTTTGCTTTCAAGTGCTTTGCTTTGTAAATTATGTGATACACCATTGCTTCTTAATGATTTAACTGGTTTTGATAGTAGTCTTCTGGAATTTTCCTGTCCAGCTTAGGTGGGGCAGCATGATCCAATAGGTAGAGCAGTGGGCTGAGACTCAGGAGACCTGGATTCTAATCGTAGCGCTGCCACAAATCTGTCGTATCATTGGACAAGTGGCTTTACCTTTTGCCCCTGGGAAAGTAGCTTTACCTTTTCCCTATGCTTTGTTTTGTCTTTTTTTTTTTTCGCTTGTAAGCTCTTTGCAGCAGGAATGGTCTGTTACTATGTGTGATCAGCACCCAGCACAGTGGGGTCCTACCCTCATTGTGGGCCTGTAGAGGCTACCATAATAAACTGTTTGTTTTAATAAACCCCCACAGGGTGGGGGAATCAGTGGGTTATTAAAGGAGTGAGCAGTGCTGGCCATGCCAATAGTGGGTGGCAACCAACATTATAATGTCTTGTAACTTTGAAAGTGGAAAGAATCTAATGGCAAAAATGCCTTGTCTACAAGCAAAACACCACACCCATATATTTGTCATAGGTACTAGAAATCATTTGTTGATAAGAACAGTGGACCAGTGATATGACACTATGGTATCTTGGCATCGGTTATTAAAAGTAGAACTTTCTAAAGCAGTGAGCATGTTGGGTGCAGTTTGGGTGCTGAGCTCTTCTGAAAATGTGGCCTCAAGTCTGGTCCAAAACCCATGGGAACAAATGAGCATCTCTACTCTATCCTTTGGTGTCAAGGGACGTGGGATTGGGCTTTAGGAAATAGATTCTAAAATGGCCTGTCATCCACTTATTCTGTGTTCGGTTTTCCTTGGACAGCTCCAGTGATGGAGAAATCCTGTCCTTTTCAAATGCGCTCAGTCGGCTATTTCCCTGCATAAAATGAAGTGGAAACAGGATTGAGACCTTAATTATCAGCAACAGACTATCTAAGCTGTGGGCAACATGCTTGCAAAACATATGGTGCCAATGGCAAATTGCCAGCAACCACAGTGGAAGTAGATGTGGGTTTCCAAACCATCCCCGACAAGTAGTCAATAACGTAGTTTGGTGACCGCCTACTTCCTTCAGAGGGAACCAGAGCATGAGTTTCCATGGGCATGTAACTGTTCAGAAAGCTTGACGGCATAGTTATGAGTAGCCACTGAGCTAGAGGGAAACAAAGAAACCTTAGACAAAAATTTTAAATCTGCATCACTTTGTTAAATAACTTGCAGATCAAAACCTGTGGTGTGTGTTCTTCCTACTACATAACCCTTTTCTTTGTCCTTCAGTGCAAATGTAGAAACTTTTCGGCCAAACTCATTTCCCAAGACAAAGTTATAGTTCTAGGGGATGCAAAAATAGGGCTACCTGTTGGAAGCGGTTTCCAGTCTTGACTGTGGAGAGGCTGCTACTGCTTCATCATGGACTGAGCCACAGTGAAGTTGCCCAGCTTCTACATGCACACAGCAAGTTAGCACTGAAAGACCCACTATTAAAGGAAAATACCAGCCTTCCTGGGCCAGTGGGTTGGAGTAATTCAGAGAAGCTGGCTCTTTCAGGATCACTGCGCCATGGCTCAGGAGGGTGGCCTGTTCCAAGGTTCTCCCCCTTCAGCTTCCTCCCAGCGAGCTATTCTCTGACACCTGGTTGCCCTTAAAGTGACACCTCAGCATCTTCAGGCTAAGTAGCCACTAGCTGTAATTACAGAAACTAACTCATTTACCATGATTAAGTGGCTCACTGAGAGAGGTGTTGGAAAGGTTATGGCCAAGCTCTGTGTGGCTTAGCCATAATGAAGGTTAAAAGCTTCCCTTCTCTCACAGGTTGTACCATATTCTAGTTCTCCCTCCCCCGGGGGGGCTGGACAGTAGCTGCCATTGCCTTTACTTGACTCAAAGTGGATTTTTAAACAGAGTTCATTAACTGCAGTGCGAGCTTTAGGATGCAATTATATTTTAATTACACAGCGTGCCGTTCGCTCTGGCATGACAACGCCCCCTCTGCCTTTGACAGAGGTTTCTCTGCCTCCGGCGCCAGCTCCCTCATAGAGAGAGAGTGCTCAAGCCTGAATGAGGGAATAAAGGAGCCTAGATTTCCCCAAAGACCCACCTTGCTTTGTCCCCTGCCACTGAGAGCAGAGCTGGATTAACAATGGGCAGACTATGTAGAACCTAATACCTGCTCCTTCTACGGCACAGGGGAAGGGAGAGAAGGTAGAATATTGACAGATGAAAATATCCCTTGCTTTACAGTGTGGAGAAAGGGTGCTAGTGGTTGAGATGCTAGCCTGGCACTTGGCAGGTTCTAGCCCCTGTTCCTTGAGGCAGATCCCACGGACTCAGGTTTGTGCCATGGTGCTAAAAACAGCAGTGTAGACACTTTTCCCGTCCTTGTCTTCGGAGGCCAAGCTCCAGCCTGAGCGTCTACAAAGCTGTTTTTAGTGCCGGAGTGTAATCCCCAATCTGAGAACACTTCAACCTCCCTGAACACTCAATTACAGACCTAAAAGTTGCAATTATTCAACAAAAAAAATTTCAAAAACAGACTCCAACGAGAAACAGCAGAACTGGAATTAATCTGCAAACTGGACAACATTAAATTAGTCTTGAATAAAGACTGGGAGTGGATGAGTCATTACACTAGCTAAAAACTATTTCTCCATGTTAATTTCCCCCCATTGTTACTCGCACCTTCTTGTCAGCTGTTTGGAATGGGCCATCCTAATTATCACTACAAAAGTGTTTTTTTCCCCCTCCTGCTGATTGGTCTCATTAGAGCTGGAATGGCAACCCCCATTTTTTCATTGTGTGTGTACACATAATCTTCCTGCTGTATTTCCCACTACATGCATCTGATGAAGCGGGCTTTAGTCCACGAAAGCTTATGCTCAAATAAATTTTAGTCTCTAAGGTGCCACAAGCACTCCTCATTCTTTCTGCTGATATGATACAGACTAACACGGGTACCACTCTGAAATCTGAGACTTGTTGCTGTGTTTTAAAACCATGTAGACGTACCCTCTGGGCCTCAGTTCCTCCCAGTTTGTAATGGGGATAATGTCACTTGACTACTTCACAGGGGTATGTTGTGAGGATTAATATGTTGAAGATCCAGAGGTGCTCAGATACTGTGGCAATAGACAGGTTTCAGAGGAACAGCCGTGTTAGTCTGTATTCGCAAAAAGAAAAGGAGGACTTGTGGCACCTTAGAGACTAACCAATTTATTTGAGCATGAGCTTTCGTGAGCTACAGCTCACTTCATCGAGCTGTAGCTCACGAAAGCTCATGCTCAAATAAATTGGTTAGTCTCTAAGGTGCCACAAGTACTCCTTTTCTTCTTGTGGCAATAGAGGCTATGTAAGGACCTAATATAGGCTAGAGGAGATGACTGGGAGGAAGAGGGTACTGAAAGAGCCTCTTTGGTTGCGAATCTGGGACTGATCGGTGTGGAGAGAGCCCTGCTAGGGAGTGAGATGGTCAAACAGAAGGGCGCTGTGGGGTAACGCTCCACAAATGAAGGCACTGAACATTACCTAGCAAAGCAAGCAAATTCAATTCCTTCTGCAAGAAACATCTGGCATCCTTGGTTCACTCTGGGATCCCGGGAGGAAACAATCCTGCCAACAAGAGCACTCAGAAACACATCTTCTCTTGTCAACAAATCAATCTGAGTTTCTGTGCCTGGACAGAGCATGTTCCCTTTAATCTCCCACACTGCCCGCTGGGGGGGTCCAGTGATGCTAATTGCCTGCGAAGACTCTCTGAAGTGTTTTGCTCAGTGGATGTATCTACGTAATCTCCAAACAGCACTTGAGAAAAGTGGCAATCCACACTGCCAATGAACTGCCCAATTCATCATAAATTGATTTCCGTTGGCTGCAGTACATGACTTAGTGAGTGTCAAAGCCTGCAATGGAGGGGAACTGCTGTTTGCTGAGCCTTGGGTAGTTAAATTGTTACAAACTGATGCCCAGTAGGGGTAGTGGAATGCATGGAGTTGCAGTGATCCTTCTGTTTGTGTTCTTTCCTTTTGCTGTTCTTTGAGAACAGCAAAACCTAGGGGTAGGCAGACTCTGGGAGGGAGAAATGCATTACCAGGTTGGGGGATCTTTTTGCAGATAGACTTAATGCTCTTGCATGCTGCTGGACTGACCTCTGTGGACAGGGAAGTCTTCTATGCGTCAAGTGGGTGTGGAACTGAATAGAGAATCCTGTCTCCACTACAGAATTCTACAGGTTGGTTAAAAAATTCTATAGCAAAGTTGTTCTCTATTCTACTGGACTTTCTGCAGTGGTTGCTTAGATGTTTGTAAGTGGTGTTCTGGCAACCGAATGTGTTGGACATGACATTGTGCCTACACAGTCTGGTGTAAGACCTGTAGATCATATAGACACTTTTTGTATTGTATGAGTGCAGATTAAATTAATCTCTTTTCTTGATTTCTGGCTAGGATTTTGAAACAACCAAAGAAAAGGCTCCTTCCCTCTCTCCCTTCCCCGCCTCCTCTCCCCCCTCAAAAAATCTAGCCCAAGCGTTTGTTTTGGTGCTGGGCTCTGACTCTGGTGTTTTTAGTTACTATTGTGCATAGATATTCATGCAGTGCAGACCTATTGAGTGATGCTGACAGTTATGTAGCAGTGCTATGTCCCAGTGATCGGATTTTTGAGAAGCTCTGGCATCCGGGAACACTTCCACAGTGAGCTATGCATGGGTGCACACGTAGCATGTACACAGTGTGGAATCGGAACATAAATATTCATCACAAGCCAAGCATGCCTAGCTTTAAAGACGGCTTGGGGCTGTGTATCCCATGTGTACACATGCTATGCACAGAATTCTCACCCCTCCTCCCCAGAGGCAAAAACAGTGCTTGGTTCTCACTAGCCCTGCACCTTGCGCTGTCACTCGCCAGAGCAAAGTGGGTGTGAAACATGCTTGTTCTGATTCAATAATGCTCTCTGCACTGATGTAAATGACAGCACAAGGTGTGGGGCAACAGGGAGTCTCACCCACAAAGAGCAGTCAGGCACGCACAACAATACTGGGGATGCTGAAACTCCACTGTTGAGTCCTGTTAGTTTCCATTACTAAAGAGCAGCAGCACCCCCTCCTGGAGGTTGCCTGGTTCCATTTCACTGGGGAGCCTGCGTGGGAAGAAGGCACCCTGGGATTTGCCTCTGACTACTCAGGGTGACAAGTGGCTGCTAATGAAAAGGTCAGTGTCCAGCTGGAAAAAGGCTCCTTCAGTCTGTTAATCCTTGGAAGGCTTCATTGGCCAAATTGCCAGCCAAATGAATGCGTCATGTAGGGCTGGGGTGTGACACTGCCCCTTCCTGTCCATCCCCTAACCCTGCTGTGAGGGGGACTCCAAGCCTGTCTGCTCTGGATCCCCTGGGATGTGTTCAGCTTCTAGAGCCTCACAGGCTGCAGCGTCCGTTCCTCCCATGAACTTTCTGGCACAATTCCTGGGCACAGGTGACGTCAGTTACCCCTTCTCAGGAAGGGGGCTCCTCAGCCCACCTTCCCTAGGCCCCAGGACCAGCGCTGACCCCAAAGATTGCCTAGTTACTTGCACGCTTCTCTCCCTGATCCACCTTGAAAGGTGTGAAGTTTCTGGTTACGGTTGAACTCTCTGGGGCATGCAGTAACTGTGAAACATTAAATGCTCAAGTGCGTGCTTGGCAAGTGTAGCACCTTTATGCTCTTTCATATTTAATTGCGTGAAGCACAGGAGAGAACAGACCGTATAAAACAACTAATGTCTGAAACCCCAGGGAAGCATGAGCTAGAAAGAGGGACGTTGCAGAGTCTCGAGGGAACCATCTGGGTCCAGGAAGGCAGGGGGCCCCTGTGTCATGCAGACTGTTACATGGTGAGTGGTGATTCCCTCGTGGACTGGAGAAAATGGCTCCCGAGTGATCAGCTTCTGCCCTTCTAAAGCTTTAAGCCCCCTGTGGCAGGTGGCATCCTGGCTAGCTTGCCCACATAAGCACAGACCTGAGCCAGGTGGCTTCATTGCCGAGGTAACCTCTGGCTGCTATCCCAGTTCTCCTAGGCAGGAACCCACCTTTACTCTGGACAAATATGTTTGTAGCTATTGGGTACTTACGTCAGCTGCTCTTTATTCTTTTGCTGTCAGCCTTTGAATATTCAACCCTAGGGTCGGCTTGCCTCCACCTTGAGGAGGCAGAGGCTGTGTGCATGCAAGATGGGTTTGCAGCCTGACACAGAAGCACATTCTCACAGAACCCATAAACCCCACAGACCTATTCCCAATTCACCACAGTGTGTAAATGCATATCTACAGTGTGTTCTGTACTTTGATTCTGGATTTCATGGGACCCATCGCATCCAACACACCCCTCCCCAAGTTGTGGCAGCTGAATTCTAACCCTGAATAGCAACAGTTAACATCAGGATTCACAGATTCCAAGGCTAGAAGGAACCACTGTGATTATTCTAGTCTGACCTCCTGTATAACACAGGCCAGAGAACTGCCCCACCATAATTCCTGAAGCAGATCTTTTAGAAAAACATCCAGTCTCTATTTCAACATTCAGTGACGAAGAATCCACCATTGACCCTTGGTTAATTGTTCCAGTGGTTAATTACTCACTGTTAAAAATGTATGCCTTATTGAAATTAAATGAAAACCCTGCTTGTCTTCTATTTCATAAGGATGTCCCCCCCAGCCCTATTTAAAGTGAGACAAGGTGGGTGAGATACTCTGTATTATTGGACCAGCTTCTGTTGGTGAGACAAGCTTTTGAGCTACACCGAGCTCTGCTTCAGGTCTGGGAAAGGCACTGAGTGTCCCAGCTAAATAGGAGGTGGAACAGATAGCTTAGTATGAGTAGTTTCAGAGTAACAGCCGTGTTAGTCTGTATTCGCAAAAAGAAAAGGAGTACTTGTAGCACCTTAGAGACTAACCAATTTATTTGAGCATGAGCTTTCGTGAGCTCACTTCATCAGATGTATACCGTGGAAACTGCAGCAGACTTTATATACACACAGAGATCATGAAACAATACCTCCTCCCACCCCACTTTATCTAATAGCTTTAGATAAGCTATTACCAGCAGGACAGTGGGGTGGGAGGAGGTATTGTTTCATGATCTCTGTGTGTATATAAAGTCTGCTGCAGTTTCCACGGTATACATCTGATGAAGTGAGCTGTAGCTCACGAAAGCTCATGCTCAAATTGGTTCGTCTCTAAGGTGCTACAAGTACTCCTTTTCTTTTTTTAGTATGAGTAGTTAGCAGCGTACATTCTAAGGGACCATTCAAGGTGAAGTGACCCATTAACACCTCTGTAGTCATAGAACAAAAAGGAGGGTTAGTGGGTAAGATTGCAAGACATCGGATTTATGGCTTATTAGAACAAAGTTGTGAATTTAAGATCCCAGGCTTGTCTCATGAAAGTGTTGTGCAGGTTTCCTTTGAGGATGAGGACTGATAGGTCAGCTAAAGAGTGATTGCTTTGTGAAAAGTCTTCATCCACAGGTGACTTTTTTGTCTTATTTTCCTGTGAGTTCATTTGACAGTGTAGTCCCTTAGAATAAGTGCTAGCTACTTATGCTAAGCTATTTGCCTCACTCACCTTGTCTCTCTTATCCTGGGGCTGACCTGGCCACAACAACACTGCCTGTTTAAAGTGACAGTCAAACTAAAAATTCATGCATCTGAAGAAGCGGGTTTTCACCCACGAAAGCTTATGCCCAAATAAAGTTAGTCTTTAAGGTGTCACCGGACTCCTTGTTTTAGTCAAACTAAAAATTGCCCTTATGGAAAAGCCCTGGAGAATTTAAAACAGACCCATATCCATCCTATAGAGCTCTATAGAGAGACAAAAGGGGTGAAGTAATATCTTTTATTGGACCAACATAGAATTCTATAGGGCAGATCTCTATTAAATTCTGTAGGGTGACTTCTAGACTCCTAACTTCTATAGGCTCCATGCAGATGTGGGCATCTCAAGCTCAAGTATGATAGAACATATGAGCTCTTGTATAATTCTGTTGCTGGATCTATCCAGGGCTGTGTGGCTTATTACCAACATCTGGCCAGTGAGGGTAGGTTGACTTTAAACTTTTCTCCTGGAATATCCATTTGGTTAACTACTTGCTTTTTAGCCAATGAAAATTTGCCATGCCTCCCCTAAGAAGCGCTTTTTATTTGTGTTGAAAGTTGAAAAAGGCTTTGCGATCTGAGTTCTGCTGATGGCAAGGATTCCTTTCCTCCTTCTATCCAATTTCTATTCTACATTTCATTCTCTATACTCCCGTGGCATAAACTGTTCTTATGGAACGGGGAGAAAATGGGATTGTGCATGGCTGCTCCCTGCTATCCAGCTGTAAAGCAGTGTGGGAGTAACCGTCCAGTATATATATGAGTGTGTGTGTGTACTGGTCTCTGAGGCTATTGGAGAAATCAATATTAGAGATGGATCTTGGGTTGACTTTTCCCTTCCCTGTCCAGGGTAGGTAGTCCCCCACGATATATATTTTGGGGGCATTTGGCCAGTCTAATTTTAAATCTTTTAGGTGATGGAGTGTGATTCCACTTTCCTTGAGGGATCCCCCGACCCCTTAACTTTTTTCATATAAAGGGGTGAAAGGATGGTCCGATGCAGCAGAGGTGAGGGCCATACAGGTAGTTGGGTTTGTTTAAGGCACAGAACTAAGCATCGGGACCTGGCCTTTGCCACCTCCTGGTATTGACTGACAGTAACCTTGGGCAAGTCACTTATCTGTCTTATTCCCCATATGTAAGAAGAGATTAATAGTAACCTTGAAGGCTGTTGAGCCAGAATTCACTGTAAAGCTCTCTGGAGATCCTGGCATGGAATCTCATCCATCAAAGGGCAGCACAGAAAAGGGTCTATGTAAAAACACTACCTTGTTCCTCACCTCTGCCCTTCCCATACGTGTGCCAGGCAGATCTGCTGACTTTAGCAATTAGGAATAAATGTCCATGACACTTTCCTCCCATTAGCCCTGCAAAGCCAACACAGCCGTATGGGAGCTGGATTCTAGTCTGGTTTGCACACAGGCAGCAGAATTAATCCAATTTGCATGGCAGGATATCAGTTATGGATGGTGGAATGGAAGCTGGAATGAACAGAGCTTGGCTTTCACATCCCAGCTTGAGTATGGAGTTCAGGCAGTGAGGTTTACAAATGTAGAGGGCTTTTCTTTAAAGCAAATTGGACATGGAATTACCAAGGAGAGAACAAATGGGAAGCCCCAGGCCGCCTTTTTGCAGAACCAATGCTCAAAACAGGACTGCCCTTTGGACATGAATTAGCTATTGGATGGAGCCACTATTGTCCAGTCTAGTGGTTTAAGCAGTTTCCCATTGACTCTTTTGTAGAGGCTAATCTGTCTAAAGCCAGAGTTTACCACCAGGCTGCCCCTCCACCACCTGTTCCATTTAAATAAATTCAGTGCTGAATTGATTCCCCAACCCCTGAATCTGAACCTTCCTGCACTGTGCTTAGGTTAGAAGCAAGATCTCTGTTAAATACTCATAAAATCTCTCTCGGAGGAGCGCTGACAGAGGGATTATTTCAAATGGCCACTTTGAAATAATCCATGTTCCTCCAGCTGCTCAATGGCAGATGCTTTGGCTTCATTCTTAACATTCCAAATTTTGCTGCCATCTCCTTTTCTGGGTAACTTTTAGAGGTAAAAGGGGCTCTTGAACTCCCCACCTCTATTACTGACCATTCTATCCCTGTCCCGTACTCCCAGCTGAAGGTTGAATCGGAATGAAACCTTGAGGACTCTGTCGAACTGAGTAAAGAATGAGATTCTTTCTACAGGGCTCTTTGCCCGCAGTAGAATTCTGTAGGATGGTTCTAGAACTTGAGCTCTGTAGGGTGGGTGGCAGGGAAACCCTATCAAAGGGCTTATAACTTTCTCTTACACTGTTCTCTTGGTTTGTACTAATAGCAGCATCAAGAAGGCCCCCAAGGAGATTATGGCCAGCGTGCGCTAGGCATTGTACATACAAATAGGGAGATCAAAGATCTTGCAAGCTAAGTAGGCAAGACAAAGGACGGGGAAGGGATATGGCATCCCCAAAAGGGGAAGAGACTTATTCAAGGTCACACAGCAGGTCAGTGGCAGATGCAGGAACAGAGCACTGATCTCTAGTGTCATGGACTAGCACCCTTTGCACTAGGCCGTGCTGTAAGAATTTTCTGCTAAAGTTTATCCCCGGTTCACGTGCAGCAAGACTGCAAGCTTCCCTGCTCTGCCCAGCTAGTGTGCTTCAGCTTTCAGCTGGGGGGGAAATCTCTTGAAAGGTGAGATGGGCTGTGAAATCATAACAAATCCTGAATCTTGTCAGGAAGTTAGGCTGGACAACCATTGTCGCCTCCTCTTAACGCTGTGATTCTATGAACATCTGTTGGTTCTGCCAACAAGGGCTCCAGTTCATGGTGAATGTGGTGGTGCTCCTTTGATGGGGTGGTGGAGGGGAATGAGACCCCCTTTCAACTTGCTTTACATAGACCACAGAAGACATTAGCTGGGAATGGCTGTCGGTCACCAGTGCCCCCTGCTTCAGTGATGGGCACCATCCCCAGTCCCTTCCTCCTCTAAGCGGCTTTGAGAGGAGGGGAGTGTGTATGATGGATCTGCTTTGGCTTTCTCCCCCCATTAATTAACCTGCAAGTCAGCTATTCATAGTGCAGAGTCCTCCCCCATGAGGGAGCCTGAACTCCAGACATCAGCTAGCTCCTTTGCTCCCCAGGCCAGCAGTGTCTGGGGAATGCTATGGAAAAGCCGCTTGCCGAGTCTCTAGGGAGCAGCAGATCCCCTGTCTAGGGAGTACTTCTGGTTATCACAGTCTGGGTTCAGCTGCTGTCGTTAGATGGTCAACGTAACGCAAGGTCAAATTAGTAAGATCCATTTGGCCTCCTCTCTGGGGCTGAAGGGGAGACTGGAGGTGGCTCCATCCCCCACTACAGATGATGCCCTTCTCTTTGAGAAGGCAGTGTTCTCATCTGGAGAGACTGCCTCCTTTTTCAGGGATCACGGACAGCAGCGGTATTACCTGCCCATAAGTCAGGTGACTCAGTTTTTCCTTCTGTATCTGGAAAGGAAGCAGAGCCAGCTTAGTAGGCTAAACCAGGTCCCCCTTGTCAAGCAGTGACATGGAGTCAGACAGTCCCCTTGGATACTCTGATCTAGCTCACCACCCAGGTGAGCGAGCCTTGTGATAGATGGTCCCGTACACCAAGGATCTCAGCAATATTGAGTCCCAAAGGACCAGTCACTTATCCCAAGTCAATGGCACCTTAGATCTCACACCAAAGACCACACCTGTAGCCTATACTATAATAAACTATATAAAGATTTATTAAATGGGAAGAGGAAATGAGCTACTTACAAGGTTACTGCAGGTAAACCTATATACATAAATGAGTTACAATTTTAAATTTCAAAAGGTAATAGAAGTTTCTATAACAAGGAAGCTCTACCTGTCCTTTAGGACTAACCTAAGTGCAGCACTGGGGATCTCTTGCTTATACCAAGTAAACCTGGTCCTCAGAGTCAAAGCATAAAGATCCAGTTTCTTCTTGTTACGGGTTTTTAATCTCCCTCCTCCCATGTGGTCAGAGTTGCAAACTTATTTGATGGGAAGAATCCACTTGTCATTCCAATGCATGGGGGGTGCGGGGGAGAACAAACCTCTCTTGTCCTCTTTATTGTCCCACAATCTGCTTGGTGTCCATGGACTTTTCCTGTTGGGCATGGCGTAACCCCTTTTGTTGGAGATCAGAATGTCTCAGTAATTTCTCTTCTGTCTGATTTATGCAGTCCTAGAGGTTTACAATGCAAATGGTCAAATATTACTTTACAGTGCAGCATACATGTTATAAGTGAGATTAATGCGTGCAGTAACTCGCATTCAGTGAAGTCTAAACAATTGTGATAATTCTAATATCTGCGTTAACAGTACTAAGACAGAGGTGAGCCAGACTGATTCCAGTTATGTATTTGTCAGTATTCAAGGCATGGGGACTTTGGCATGAGCTGACACCTGGTCTGCCGGCGTCCCTTTTCTGTTTTTGGGGTGCATAGAGGCAGAATACTGGGTTGACGCCTTCCTCCTTGACCCTGTTGCCCAATAACCATAAGACTCAGCTTGCTACCCCAATAACTGCCTGCTGCCTGCCTTGCAGCTTATGTTTGCATCTTCAGACCTACATCTGCTCGCAACTGCAGGGTGGTCAGCGTGTTGATAGCAGGGGATACACCAGTCAGTGCCTAGAGACGTAGACCCTGTGGGAGCAGTAATAGATCAGTTAAGCTTGGATTCTGCTCCTCTTCCTGGCTGCTGCTTATTCAGCTTCCTATCTGATTCTCTAGTCCAGGGTTTGCTACTCAGATGCAGCTCCAGGGTGGCAAAGCAGTACAATAAGGAGAAAGGGGACCTCTATCTTTTTTTCTTTCGCAAGTGAATGTAATGCTAGTTTGACTGCCCTTTCCACCCTAGAGCTGCCATAGCCTGGGGAGTGGTAATGCAAGCTTCAGTCTATATCCCTGAGGAGGGCCCCAGTTGGAGGGCAGCTGATAGAGTGCAGTGTGTCTCCAGTACTCGCTCTGTCTGTACATGATGCCAGCAAATTAGTGCTTGGTGATGTAACCCTTCTGCCTGTCAGTTGGCAGCAACAAGGGCTGGGTTCAATATCTAGGGGATCCATTCCAATAACACAATGCAAACTGGCTCGAGCCCCCACCCAGTGACCTGGGACAAATATATACCACCCCTGCTGGGCACCTCCAAGAGGCAATACTTCCCCTCTCGCAAGCACATAGTCTGAGTGTAGCAAAAAGCCTTTTAATAACAGAGAAACAATGTGGCATTATGTTGGGGAAACACCACCAACAGGAATCATAACACAACCCATGAGCAAAAAAACCCCCACCCCAAGCAAATTGGGGCATGCCCCTTTCCCTTTGGTTCTTGAGTCCAGCAACCCCAAATCACCCAAAGTCCCAAAAGTCCAATGACTCAAAAGTCTCTGTCCCTGGTCAGGGCAGCCCCAGAGTTAGAAAGTTTATCTGCGGAGCTTTACCTCCCAACCTGGGTGGAGATGGGACGGGGGTAAGAGGCACCTTACATGATCTGAAGCTGACCACCCCACAGCTCCATAGGCCTTCGCTCCGCTCCACCCATCAGCCGCCCCACGAACTCCTTCACTCAGCTCCGCTCCGCGGCCCCACAAACAGCTCCCGCCGTCCCACAAACTGCTCCACCAGCCAGTCCACAAACTGCTCCGCATCCCACCTGCAGCTCCCGCCGTCCTACAGACTGCTCCACCAGTCTGTCCACAAGGCACTCCAGCCGTCCCGCAAACTGCTCCACAATATATCTTCAGGCTCCCCCACTACTTAACACAACACTCAGTGATTTCAGCTCTTAGTTAGTTCAGCTCTTTGAATTCAGCTTGTAGTCGGGGAGCCTCAGTGCTGGTGCACTGTTAGCCTAAAGTGAGCTCAGCAGCCTGTAACTAGACTTCTAATGAAATCAAAATTAGCTCTGATATTCCACAGTGGAGAGAGGAGGAAGTGCAATTAGCATGTAAGGCCCTCACCAAGGGATCCATGCCACCAAGTATTAATACTTATCCCCAGCCTCTTTCAATTCAGAGTTTTGGAACCCATGACCCTTGCCTAGCGAGTGCCACTTAGTTGATGGTGAGTCCCTCCATCATAACAAAAGGCCAAGTACAGTTCCAAGCACAGTTCCCATAATCAGGGTAATAACAATTTATTCTTCCTGCCCCAATAACAGACACTGGGGATCCCACAGCAGCTAAAGTGACCATTTGGGCAGCTATGGCCTCATTCTAGGTGCGGTGGGTGTGCCTATGCAAATGAGATCGGCCCCTGAAGTTCTTTTCCACAACTTGCCACACTTCACCACCAGATGTCAGGGTGGAGCTCATCCTGACACTGCTTACAGTGAGTTGGTGGGTGTTGCCATAGGGATACCCTGTCTTCTGAAAACTGGGATGAGATCCACTCTCTTCACCTACAGCTCTCAAGGGGCTGCCTCTAAGTGCGGCAGGGTTTGTTCCAGCAATGTAGAGGTTAAAAACACTCCATTTACAATCCCTCGGAGTCACCCACTCCCACTTGCCCTTCTCCTCTGGAGCAGCCTTTGGGAATTTCCATGGCATGCTCTAGGCTCCAGCTAACCCTGTTAGGGCCAACACAGGAATTATTCCCCATGTTTGTCCAGAGAGAAATAAAAAGACGTGATGGGATTAGTCGTGGCAGGGATGGTGTCCCTACCCTCTGTTTGCCAGAAGCTGGGAATGGGCGACAGGGAATGGATTCCTTGATTGCCTATTCTGTTCATTCCCTCTGGGGCACCTGGCATTGGCCACTGTTGGAAGACAGGATACTGGGCTAGATGGACCTTTGGTCTGACCCATTATGGCCATTCTTAAGGTGTTACGCCTGTCCCTTCAAACTAGAGGGTTTGGGGAGGTATAAAAGCTACATATTGTTAAACAACTTCTTCTTTGGCACCTTTTATTTTTATTGGCTGTACAACAAATGCTTGGAAAGAAGAATAAAATGAATAAGCTGCCTACAAGATGGAAAGAATCAATGGGATATGTGATGGCTACAAAACTAGGGTGCATTAGGTTTTTTAACATGCCCCTTTAATAAGGCTTTCATAGCCTAATGGATCTGGGGTGTAAACTGTAATGTCAATCATATGATGTGGGAGAAGGGCTCTGTTTGGTTGAATAGCATAGCTTCAAAGTCCATACCACACAAACTCAGGAAACCTGAAGAAACCAAAGTGAAGCAGAGCCTGGGCTGGTCCCTGTTTGGTGGTCAGGTGAGAGAACTGTTATTGCTTTTCCTCCTGGCAGCCTGGTGCTTGGGGTGGCTCATTTTACAGTGTTTAAAGGGTGAGGCTTAATTCTGGTCTCACTCTGATTCTGTCTGATGCCAAGGCAGAACAATTGGTGTTGGAGAAATTGGATCGAGGCATCCACGGTCTTCCAGGAGAAGAGATTAAGCAGAGGCCTTATCGGCTTGCTAACTTGAGGAGGTGGCATGAAACCTGCATGCCAGAGCTTCTTGTCATGCCCCTCAGCTGCTTTAGTTGTCTGTGCTGTATCTCTAGGCGATGTGATATAATGGGTTAATTGTCTGTCTCCCCGCAGCTGCTCCCCACCTCTGTTCACACTAGACTTCTTTGGTACGCTGGCAGTGTAAGGAGCCTTAAGGTGGGTGGAAATGGCTCAGAGAATCCTCTCTTCTTTCTCCCCCCCTTCGCCCCCCCATTCAATACCCCCTCCCAGTTCAGAACCAGCATTAAGGCTGTACATCAGTCCTCCTCCCAGCTTCTCAGCCTAGTGGGGAGGATTGGGGGCAGAGCCAGAGTGCATTGCACTATGGCTGCTCTTGACTTCCTAGAGGCCCTAGGATGCAGAATGTAAATTAAAGCAGCAGTGAGGCTGCTGTACTTCGTGCCATGGGCTAGAAAGGCCCCTGCTCTGCCTTAAAATACAGGGAGTGAAGGTGACTTAACACCCGTCACCCCCTGTTCCTTTGCAAAGTGCAGAAACAGAGTAAGTGAGAACTGGGCCCTCTTTCTCTCCCTCCCTCTGCCCCCACCTGGTGGTGGTGGCTGATCTTCCCTGAATCACTGCTCCTCCTCATCCATCCTCCTGCCTCTCCCAGGGTGGCAACGGTTTTGTGCATGGGGGGGCCCTCACCCCTGGAAGCTATTGACAGTGGTCACTGCAGTGCCTCTACCTGCTGAGGCAGGTAGATTTAGACTGATGATGATGATGGGCCAGGTCCCCGTCTGGTGTAAACAGATAGGGCTCCACTGGAGGCTCCAGCTTATACTGCCTGAGAATGTGGCCTGGTGTCCTTGACTCCAGGCTGGATTGAGGATGGCCATATGGTGCAGGATCATTGGTGGGAAAGGGCTCAGGCTTCTGGTCTTCAGGGCACTCTGCAGTGGTGTTCCTGCATTGTCAGTAGATTGCTTCCTTAGGAAGGGAGGGATCACATGGTTCTAGAGGGCAGGGAGATACAGTAGTGGGCTATCCTGCATGCAGACTCAGGCTGTGGACTTAAGTCCTGCCCTGACTCCAGGGTGTGTTCTCTAGCACTGCACTTTCTATGGATGATCTCAAAGGTGCTTTGTAAATGATTGGTTCATAATAGCCCCGGGCAGTACATCTGCATCACCATCCTTGTTTCACAGCTATGGTAGCTGAGACTTGCCCACTGATGTGGCAGGAAGCGACTGAGCCAGGACTAGAAACCAGGTCTCCTAAGTCCCCATGTAGACAGTGTTAGGTCGATGGAAGAATTCTGTCAACCTAGCTTCCACCTCTGGGGGAGGTGGATTTATATTGGGATGGGAGAACTCTTCCTGTCGTGGTGGGGTCTACGCTGAAGCTGTGCCACTGGAACGTTTTCAGTGTAGACATAGCCTGAGTCCCATTTTCAAAAGGTGCCTGCATCTCCAAGTGCCTAAACTGCTTTTGAAAATGGGACTTAGGCTGTCTTCTCACTGCAGCTGTGCTGCTGTAGCAAGGCACTCACTGCAGCGACAGGAGGGGTTCTCCCATCACTGTTAATCCACTTCCCTGAGAGATGGTAATTAAGTCAGCTCCCCGTCTACACGGGGAGCTAGGTGGTCGAACTAGGTTGCTTGACTGACTGCATTTTTCAAACCTCTGAGCTAGGTCAACCTAACTTTTTAGTGTAGATCTGGCCTGTGACTTCTACCCTTGGACTCTCTCCTCTAGGGTGGCCTTCTCTGGAAGGATCAAAATAACAAGGGCTATAAATTATTTGCTTGTTCACACTTGTCTTTCTCCCTGTGTTTGCTTTGGCCTCTTAGGGGCAATCTGGAAATCTCCCTGAGCCAACACTAGATTGATGGGTTTATAACAATCAGCTGTTTTCTGCTGCTGTTAGCAGATTAAAAAACAGAAAAGTTTGGTCGTTGAAGTGCTGTCACCAATCATTTTTATGGCTGTAGGATTGCTCGTTAGCACGCTTGTTTACAGATTGTTAGGCTGGAGAGAAATCTATAGTCCCTGCATTTTTAACTCAATAGGAGAATGCAGTCTAATATCAAAGCAAGGGTGCATTGAAAGAAGTGATTTCCATGGGTTCTGGACATAGACCCCAAAGCCTGGTCTAGGCTTAAAAATTAAATTGACCTAGCTACACACCTTTGGGCCAGGCAAAATTTTGTGCCAAGAGTGTTGCGGTTAAGTCGACTTAACCCCTGGTATAGACGTGGCTAGATGGAGAGAAGGATTCTTCCTTCAGCCTAGGTACTACTTCTGGGAGGCAGGTTAACTACATCAATTTGGAGGAAAAAACCCTTCCATCGATGTTGGAAGAAGCATCTACATTATGATGCTACAGTGGCAGAGCTGCAGCACTGTGGCTATCTCGCCACAGTGCCTGTAGTGTAAAATGTACCTTAACTCTGGTCTCTGAGGTGTATCTCTTAAGAGCATGTTTGGGCAAGAGAACAGGTTTCCTCCTGCCAGTAGAAATTTAGTATGGTGATAACCCGGTGCATGCTTATTTCAATGATACTCAACCTTTAGGGCTTCAGGATAGCCCAAGGGGTCACGAACAGTATCCACTCTCTCCATTTGAGGCAGAACCAGCCCCAGAGCATCACACCAGAGCCCACCAGTCCAATCATAAAGGATTCTGGTGAAGATCCAAGGACAAGGTGACATCATCTAGGTTGGTGTCCTGTTACAAGAGAAGCTGCAATACCAACCTGATATGAATTTACCTTCCCAGCAACTTTGTGCTTTGTTTGTGCTGTAAAGTGCTTCTCTTCCTTCTGTGTACTCTAAATTGCTGTCCCCAGCAATCTGTACTGGGCAGGACCAGCTCAAGGCACCAGCAAAGCAAGCACGTGCTTAGGGCGGCACAATTCCAGGGGCGGCATTCCAGCCATAGAATATCAGGGTTGGAAGGGACCTCAGAAGATCATCTAGTCCAACCCCCTGCTCAAAGCAGGACCAATCCCCAATTTTTGCCCCAGATCCCTAAATGGCCCCCTCAAGGATTGAACTTACAACCCTGGGTTTAGCAGGCCAATGCTCAAACCACTGAGCTATCCCTCCCCCACCTCCGGTACTGGGACCAGTGCTGTTCAGCAAATTCATAAGCAATCTAGAAAAAGGGGTAAAGAGTGAAGTGGCAAAGTTTGCAGATCAGTTACCCAAGATTACTCCAACTATCCGTTACAAAGGGATCTCCCAAAACTTGGGTCCCTGGGCAACAAAATGGCAGATGAAATTCAATGTTAATAGATGCAAAGTAATGCATATTGGAAAACAATTCCAACTATACATAGGAAATGATAGGGTCTAAATTAACTGTGACCACTCAGAGATCTTGAAGTCATCTTGGACAGTTCTCAGAAAACATCTGCTCAATGTGCAGCGGCATTCAAAAAAGCTAACAATGTTAGGAACTCTTAGGAAAGTAAATATCCTAATGCTGTTATATAAATCCTTGGTATGCCCACACCTTGAATACTGCATGAGCCCCATTTCCAAACAGATATATTAGAAATGGAAAAGGTACAGAGAGAGGTAACAAAAATCATTAAGGGTATGGAACGGATTCTGTATAAAAAGATTAATAAGACTGGGACTGTTCAGCTTGGAAAAGAGAACGGGGGACACAAGAACCAGGGGCCACCCATGAAATTAATAAACAGGTTGAAAACAAACACAAGGAAGTATTTCAAACAGTCAATCTGTGGAAATTCTTGCCAGGGGATGTTGTGAAGGCCAAAACTATAACAGGGTTTTAAAAAAAGAGTAAGTTCCTGGAGGGATAGGTCTGTCAAGGGCTATTAGCCAAGATGATTGGGGATGGAATCCCCATCTGGCCTCTGACTGCCAGATGCTGGGAATGGATGACTTGATAATTGCCCTGTTCTGTTAACTCCCTCTGAAACATCTGGCATCAGCCACTGTCAGAAGACGCGATACTATGTTAGCTGGACCATTGGTCTGACCTCTTATTGAAACTCAGTAGGAGTCTGGCACTTGTCCTCCATTTGTGCTTTGCAAAGCATCCCCCTAGAGCATTAAACAAGCTGCAATGTTCTGCGCTAGAGGTGGCCGCATTTAGGTGGTAGATGGGCTTATTCCCATGATCCATGCAATGCAATGGTAAAAATCTGTAAAAGCATTTTAGTTTGCAGCTGGAGGCAAGGTACAACATAGATTCAAACTTGTTAGGTTTCAGATTACCAGCTGTGTTAGTCTGTATCCACAAAAAGAAAAGGAGTACTTGTGGCACTTTAGAGCCTATTTGTCAGCCTATTTGTCTGGTGTCCTCTCATTCCAGCAAATTTTTGAAATCCAGCTTGTGTGCACTTTCTGATCTCACTCCCCCCATGTCACTGGCTGTGTGGCCAGTTGTGTTGAGCTGCACGGAGTGGCAGGGACTGTGTCAGTAACCAGAAAGTATCTCCAGGAGCCCTCCGTTATGCCCAATAGGGGGAAATTCAGTTTTGTTTCTGAAACCTTGAAAGGTGACAAGTGCAATCAAATGAAGCCTTGTCCATACCAGCAGCTTTTCGGTGCCTACATTCCCATATCCCCTTTCACAGCACAAGTGGCGAGCTCAAGCCCATTTAGCACAACCACGGCAGGGTTGTTCTGCAGAGAAGACAATGTGGGGAAGCTGAAAAATCTGTCTTGCGTCTTTTTTACAGCCTCTAACCCTATTAGCTGGGCCATTTGGAGTCTGCAGAGAGCCATTTTGCACTAGAATGGATTGCAAGAGGATTGAGTTTCATTATATTTTTAATTAAGAGAAGGAAAGGAAAAGGGGTGAAGTAGTGACGTTGTTAGGAACTTTGGCAGGATAATTAAAGACTCCTGGGATCTTTTTTCCTCTAACACATTTACCTGGATTGAAATAGTTTTGTTTTTCTGCCCATGACCAACCTGTGGGCTGAGGGGGAGCTGGGCGAGTATCTCTTCGACCACACTTCCACGACAGGAGCTGAGCCCTGAGCTGCCCATGGCGCCGGCCCTTTAAATCCTGCTGCCCAGCCGGGCTGGAGCCCCCCGCCTACTGATCATGGGGTGACCCAGCCCCTCCAAAGTCTGTAACCGGCATTGAATAAAAGGTTGGCATTAGCAAGAAAGAGTCCGAGGGAGGATTTAAATCTTATTCTTGAGTTAAGAGCCAATACTCCTTGGCTCTTCCTCAGCACCTCCCGTTCCAGGGTCTCGGTGAACTTTATAAACACCAGTGTATTCAGAGCAGTAACAGCTATAGAGAGGGGAAGGGACTTGTACCCAAAGTCCCATAGCGAATCACTGGTAGGAAGGGGAATCCAGAGTCCTGAGGAAGGATGGAAGGAACCCAATGAAGGTTGAGAGCTTCTCAGGAGGGAAAACTGGAGGAGCTTTGTGAACATAAGCATAGAGAGGAAGCACAAGCTTGCGGTTAAGGCACTGGACTGGGACTCTGAGATCTGGGTTTGATTCCCAACTTGGTCCTAGACTCCCTGTGTGACCTTAGCCAAGACACCATCCCTCTGTGCCTCAGCTGTGTATCTCTAAAACAGGCATAATTAGACTCGGTCTTGTCCATTGAGCTCTTCAGGGCAGGGATTTTTACCACACATGTACAACACCTAGAACAATGGGGCAGCAGGGCTAGGTAGGGGCCTCTAGGTGCTACCACAATACAAATAAACAGTTGACTTGCTTTGCTGAGCTTGAAGACCAGAACCATGTGGAATTCAATAGCTTTAGGATACAGAGACTTGGGGGGGTGGGGGGAGAATCTTTGCTTCTGAGTAAAAGATGTGAACTTCTACTCTCCAATTTTGCTTTGAGTTTTGGGTTTGAGTGAACCACGAACTCAAAACCATGACTTTCATCTGATTTTAGTCTAGAGTTGGCCTGAGCCTTAAAATGTGAGTTGAGAGAGGAACTTCCTAAAGCATGTTGGGATCTGGCATTTGGCTTCTGTCTGAACATTGACACACTGCATGTAACCAGGAGAATACTGTGGGATTTTCAGATTTCTTCTTGAATCTCTTGCACAGCTCTGTGAAACGTGTCTGCTTTGCAGACACTAAGCTGTTCCGTATGTGGGTAGGATTCCAGGATTGGAATATCAGAGCCGGGGGGGGCTCCAGGACAGAACGGAGGTGCATTGGCACAGCAGTGGGATGGCCCGGGATTGGAATAGCAGGGGTGATGTAGGCCAAGACAGTTGTGCACTGCCAGAATCATATGAGGGAGCCTTCCCCCTGCTCACATCTCGCCAGCGCTATTAATCTTGAGATCTACGATTCACCCAGTCGCTCAGTGTGTTTATTCTTAACGTGGTCCCATAGCCTGTGATGTACCATACTCTGTGTTTTAGAAGCTGCACTATTTCTTATCTGCCTTTCACACTGTCAGAACCCTCCTGCTAAGTGTCTTTTGTCCCCTAATAAACTGATAAGCTCCTGGTAATCCGCTGATGTGTGGTTGGGGGGGGGGGGGAGGAAAGGGAGGAGGCTGCCCTGCTTGGGTAGATAAGGGAGCTCTTTGGGGGAGGGGTGCACGGGGATACAGCCGGGAATGTTGAGTGCTGAGCCTATTGCAAGACAGGCAAGAAAAGGCTTTTCCGAAAGGGAATGTAAGGGTCTGATCCTGTGAAGTGCCCTGTGTCTGCAGCTGCTATTGACTTGGTTGGAATGGGAAGATGCAGGATTAGGCCCTAAATGAGCACTAAAATGTCAGCCTTTTAACTGGGGCAGCTCAGTGCCCTTTGTAGAGAGTTGCACAGTGTTTTCCCCAGGAATTGAAAAGGCGGGGGGGTGTTTGAATTTACGGGGGGAGGGAGGGAGTCAGGGCCGATGAGGGGTGAGACTGAGGGTGAAGGTGGGCTGTATGGCACCATAGTAAAAACTGAAAAATGTTTCATGACTATTTTATTAGGTTTAACTCATGTTTTAAAATCATTGCACAAATTAAAGTTGGCTACTTAAGCCTTCTATGAAGCACTACATCTACATCCTTCTTGGTTTCTTGTTAATGAACTTCTTGAATGCAATGCGTTCATCTTCGGTGGCTTCTCGTGTGTCCTGTACTTCCGTTCCTTCAATTGACATGCTCATTAGTTCATTCACATGATCAGGCAGAAAGCGACTTCTTTCAGAACACCAAATTCTATTCAATGATGAAAAAGAATGCTCAACTGTAGCTGTTTTAACTGGGAGTAGCAAGAGATGAATTCCTACTTCTTTCATCCCAGGAAACAGAGCACAAAGATCCGTTCGAGTCACTAGTGATGATTAAAAAAAGAAGTTGAAGTCAAATCTTCATTCATTCGTCATATGATATTCCACTCTGTCTTCAAATTCTCTATTTTGTCCTGAGCACATGGCAGCCCCATTGCTAGTAGTGACTCACTCTGCTCAACTGTTGGTGTTTAACAGGACAGGGATCTGTAAAAGCTACGTAGAGGTTGAGTAGAATCTAGAGGTCGCTGTTGTAGATTTTTAAGAATCAAATCTGTGTACTTTTTCAGTTGTCTTAACACTTGTCCTCTTCACTTAAGGATTCAATATAAATGCCTTCATTAGTCAACTTCTGGACTGAAGTCTTTGCTTCTTCAAGTACTTTTGCAATGCATAGGTCTCTGATCCAAATGTAGCTTCTATTGCTGGACAAAGATCTACTACTGTTGTAGCAGATGCCTGGATGGCATTGTTTAATGACCCAAGTGGTTTCAACAGTAGACTTACAAGAGAGAGAATGGCAATAGTCTTCTCTGAACGTAGTAGCAAAAGTACTCCACCAGCCTCACTACTTAAATCTTGGCCGATACTTTCCAAAGCCAGTAATAATGGCTGGAGTAATTTTAAGACAATGGCCAAGGATCGCTCATGAGAAGGCCAGAGGGTTTTCCCAGGTTGGACTAATTTGAACTTCAGTCCCAGTGTATCTTCTATATTTTCCAAGGTATTCAGTCTTTTTGGACTCTTGCTGATAAAAGAATATAATGAAGACATTAAATTTATAGTTTTTTAAATGTTTTTTGAAGAGTCTGCAGCGTGTACTAATGCTGGTTGGAGTAGATGGCCTCTGCAGTGTGTATAGGAGAGATTAGGGTTACACTTTTTTCTGAGCAAAGCTTGTACTCCACCATGTCTTCCAGAGAAGTTTGCAGCGCCATCAAATGCACAAGCAGCCATCTGTTTGGGGTCCAAATGACAAGCATTTAACTCTTCTAAAATGTGGGTTGTCACAGATGCAGCTGATGTATCTTCTAAAACTTGAACATGTAGAAATGCATCTACTGGCCTACCACTGACCTCAAGATAACATACACAATGACTTAATACTTAAATGCACCAATGCAAATGGGCATCATCAGCCATGTATGCAAATTTTTTGAATGTGGCGAGGGAGTTCTTCACTTTTTCAACTGTTGAGTCTTTCACTGTTGCATCACGTGCTTCTAGCCAGTCAGCTGAGTTTTTGTAGAAAGATAGTGAACATTTTCTGGTCGTGTTCAACTTCAGGATGAACAAGTGACAATGCACTTAACATTGGCCTCCAGTTTGTAGCGCGTGGTATCTCTTGCTTAAATAGAAAGTAGGATGCCACAGCCATATTTGTTCACATGAACTGTTGTCTCCAGCATTCTTTACAGCCTCATTAACACTCACCAGTGTTGTCCTTAGTAGGTGGAGACTCAGTTCAGAGATGCTTTCACATGAGTTCACCCCCCACATGGGGGGCAAGAAGGCACCTTGCTCGTTCCTCCAGCTGCTCACTGTTTGCTCTAGCCACTGTTCGTTGCGCCACCATTCACTCCATCGCTCTGTTGCCAATGGCCCTGCGCCATCACCTTCTGCTGCCACCTGCCACTGACCTCTGCGAGTTGGTCTCTTGAGGTTCCACCCAGTGCTCAGTGATTTCAGCTGAGCTGTCAGTGGGGGAACCTCGCTGCTAGTGCAGACTGAGCTGTCTCTTCCACAGAAACACTGTCCCACAGCAGGTCTAAGCACTTAGACCTGATTATCAGTGATTTCAGCTGTAGTGACAGGTTTCAGAGTAACAGCCGTGTTAATCTGTATTCGCAAAAAGAAAAGGAGTACTTGTGGCACCTTAGAGACTAACCAATTTATTTGAGCATAAGCTTTCGTGAGCTACAGCTCACTTCATCGGATGCATACTGTGGAAACTGCAGAAGACATTATATACACAGAGACCATGAAACAATACCTCCTCCCACCCCACTCTCCTGCTGGTAATAGCTTATCTAAAGTGATCACTCTCCTATTACCAGCAGGAGAGTGGGGTGGGAGGAGGTATTGTTTCATGGTCTCTGTGTATATAATGTCTTCTGCAGTTTCCACAGTATGCATCCGATGAAGTGAGCTGTAGCTCACAAAAGCTTATGCTCAAATAAATTGGTTAGCCTCTAAGGTGCCACAAGTTTCAGAGTAACAGCCGTGTTAGTCTGTATTTGCAAAAAGAAAAGGAGTACTTGTGGCACCTTAGAGACTAACCAATTTATTTGAGCATGAGCTTTCGTGAGCCACAGCTCACTTCATCGGATGCCACAAGTACTCCTTTTCTTTCAGCTGTAGTGGTCACTTAACAAAACAAAAGCCTATCTATGGAGCCTAATCAGCTCTGTCTTTAAACAGTGGAGATGGGCATGTCAAACAGTACTTGTGACTCAGGGAGACCATCGAGCAAAACACCTGTCCTCACCCTCTCTTGATGCCCTCAATCAGCACAGGCTAAGTACAGTTCTACTGCCATTTACTCATACAATAAGAATAACATTTCATTACCACCACCACCCCGCATTCAAGTGATTTGTAACCCAACCCCAGCCAAAATCTCACTTGGGCAACACCGCTCTGTTTGCTGGATACCTAGGTAGATTAGGTGTGAATGTAAATACAATCTGGTCCTGAAGCCTTTCCCTACAGCCCCAGCTCATCACTTGCTGTCAGGGAAAGCTCATTTAGATTTTACTTTCAAATCATAATTTGAAATTAGGTTGGCCAACATCACCGAAATGAATGCACTGACATTGTCATAAACAGCTTTATAAGGAAGCTAGTCTATGTTCATACTTTTCAAATCTATTCTACTTTTTCAGATACACGTATTTTATCATACACTTTATATGCTTTTAAAGTGTGTATTAATGTTTCAATTTCAATTCAAATTTCCAAACAATCACTAAATTGGCGACACTGCATGTAACTAGTTCACAAAACTTGGGGTGGGGGGGGGGCTGTAGGGAAATTCCTGGAGAGACATTTAGGGCTGGAGGAGGCACAAAAGCCCCCACCCCCATAAATAGAGGGAAAAAATTGTTCAAAGAACTTTGTCGGTTTGACCCAATATGCCCTATTTATCGGGATGGTCCGTGTGCTGTCAATGAGCGTAAAGAATACCTACAGATTGCATCTCATCTCCCTGCAACAGCACCAAGGGCACTGGTCATGTATGGCGTCTTATTCCCTGTGGCCATCTGATGTAGCATGGACAGGGCAGCCAGGACTCTTGGGTCTTGTTCCTGGCTCTGATGCCAAATTACTCTGCCTCGGTGGGCACGTTGCTTCCATTCTCTGGGCTTTCCCATCTCTAAAATGGGAATAAGGACACTCTCCTGCCTTGGCAAAATGCCTTGAGATGCATAGATGTAAATCACTGGCCAAGTGCAAAATATTGAACTTGATTCCCTATTGCAATGCGATCTCATGCCTTCCCTTAGGCTTATGCATAGTTCTCTTCCTCCCACCCCCCACTTGTTTTGCTTTTATTAATACTTGACTTTCCATATACCTCAAAGTGATTCACTAAGAAATCGTCAATATAGCTGCCCCATTCTACAGATGGAGAGACTAAGGCACAGAGAGTTGCCCAAGATCAGTGGCTGAATTTGGAAGCAAACTCTGGTCTTGTGACTCCCAGTCCAGTGCTTTATCCCCACAGAGAAAGTCTCTTCTCTTTTCAGAGGAACAGCCGTGTTAGTCTGTATTCGCAAAAAGAAAAGGAGTACTTGTGGCACCTTAGAGACTAACCAATTTATTTGAGCATGAGCTTTCGTGAGCTACAGCTCACTTCATCGGATGCATACAGTGGAAACTGCAGAAGACATTATATACACACAGAGATCATGAAACAATACCTCCTCCCACCCCACTCTCCTGCTGGTAATAGCTTATCTAAAGTGATCATCAAGTTGGGCCATTTCCAGCACAAATCCAGGTTTTCTCACCCTCCACCCCCCTACACACAAACTCACTCTCCTGCTGGTAATAGCCCATCCAAAGTGACAACTCTCTACACAAAGTGACAACTCTCTACACAATGTGTAGAGAGTTGTCACTTTGGATGGGCTATTACCAGCAGGAGAGTGAGTTTGTGTGTAGGGGGGTGGAGGGTGAGAGAACCTGGATTTGTGCTGGAAATGGCCCAACTTGATGATCACTTTAGATAAGCTATTACCAGCAGGAGAGTGGGGTGGGAGGAGGTATTGTTTCATGATCTCTGTGTGTATATAATGTCTTCTGCAGTTTCCACTGTATGCATCCGATGAAGTGAGCTGTAGCTCACGAAAGCTCATGCTCAAATAAATTGGTTAGTCTCTAAGGTGCCACAAGTACTCCTTTTCTCTTCTCTTTGCTGATAATCTTTCTTTTCTACTATTTTGGACACTACAGTAGTACATATCTCCATTAAATCCCTTCTCCATCCCATTGGTTGTACAGTCATTCCTATCTGGGCTTGCAATGTGCTTCGGATTCGCCACTTTCCACCTCTGCTGTATGGTCACTCTATACTGATAAGAACCTGCCTCGGCGTGCGCTGTGCAGAGGCAGGCTGTGGGTCTGAAGGTTCAGTGAAGGGCTCTAGACTTGTGTATTTGCCTAGTGTCTCAAAGGAAAGTTGCTTGCACCTGGGCCTCAATCTTCTACCCAATGAGCTAAAGTAGGTGGCTTTAGCTGGCAGAAGAGCCTGGGAGTGATGATACAGAACCATCCACACCTCTGGAGCCTTCAAAAAGGGGCCAGTGATCTGGAGACTGGGTTTCCTGTTGGGTTACCCAGGCCTTTCTGCTTCGTGCGGGGTGGTCTTCACTGCACAGTTAACCTGAGTTCTAATTCTAGTGGTGCCCCTAATGTGAGTTGCGTCCACATGTGGAAATCCTTAACTCGTGTGATTGTACTAGTAACTTGAGTTATCTGGGTATAAGTTAACTCTCAACTTAACATGACTTGTCAGCTGCTAACATGACCACTCCGTAGAGTGGATGCAGCTGGCTGCACTTGAGTGCTGTTCGTCCTTCAGTGCCTTCCCATGATTCCCCTCGTGCCCAGAAAGGACAGACAAGTTCTCCTACAACTCACTGGGCAAGAAATCAGAATGGTTCAGCTCGGCACAGTGGAAAGAGCGATGGGACGTGCATGCAGAAATCCTAGCAGCTCACCAGCGAGCGCAGCTCTGGTATGGTATCCCAACATGGCCAGTCGCAGTTGACTTAGACTGACTGGAGAGAAGCAACTTGAGCATAGATACCTTCATTGCAGAGGTAACTAGAGTTATGGACATCCTGTGCCACAAAGGCGGAGTTTCCCTGGCTACATGAGAACTAGCTGGTTTGTCTCCTCCACTAAGAACTCATGCGGGCCTATAGTTGTTCTGAGCTGGCTGCAGGGGATGTGGTCTGCAGGTAGAGATCTCACGGAAGATTCCCTCTTTGGTGTAAGATGCTGTAGGTTTTCCCCTCATCCTTGTGCCTCTCTGATGCAATGCAGCTTTGCCTCAATGATAAAGCAGGAGGTGACTGCGGAGCCTAATTCAGTGTCAATTAGCTGGGGTGCTCTGTGCTGAAATGCAAACACCTGCTGGTGTGCCTTGCAGGGTTTCGTCAGCACACTCGGGAGTGAACCACTCCTCACTGTCTAGTACCTACCTGGAGGAGGGGAGGCTTTTCTCTGTGTGCTCCCTTCTGACTTTGCAACTCATCAAACCTTGCTACCTCCAGGTGCTAACAAGCTAATATTAATCTGCCTGAATCCATAGGGACAGGAGCTGGCAGGAACCAAAGTGGAATGAATTTCAGATTAGTTAGAAAACACTATTTTTTTCCCACCCTACCCCCACTGGTGTCATTAATTTTACCAAGTTTGAGGTTTTAGGGGAGAAAGAAGGGGACTGTTTCTGATTTGTTTTACGGTATTGGTATTGCAGTCTCCTTCAGGATTGCTGATCTTTGGCCTCCTGCATCCACAGATTTCATGCTTAGCAGAGGCTGGTTTGTTCTCCCTCCTCTGAGTGGAAAAACAACTCATTAGCACAAGATGTTTAGGAGCCCTGGGAGATTGTCCTAATTTCTTCTGCTTTTTCCACAGTGCTGTGGTGCAGGAGGGGAGAGCCTTCCTTGTGGGTGAGCAAAGTGGATAGGGCCAGATCCCTAACCTCCTCAGCTGCCTGCCAGTTCCAAGGTTAAAGAAAAACCAACCAAGAAAGTGTGCTATCTCCCCAGAGTCAGCAATTTGTGTTTGGGGGCAGGAAATTGGATGCAGGATTGATTTGCTGCTGGTAAGACTGATTCCAGCAGAGTGTCCATGGTACGTGGGATTTTAAATGAAGTATTAAAAAAAAAAAATTACTTGATAAGTAGACTCATAATCACACTATCAATATATAATCTAGAACTTCTGCACCTCCAAAAGCGGCAAATGAGTGGATTAACTGTTTACTGTCTTGATTTTTTTTAAAAAAAAATGTTTCTTTTGCGGGGTGGTGCGTGTCCTTTCCACTGGCTCAGTGTGGAGCGGCACTTGAGATGGATCCAGTTGGGATGGATGAAAAAGTACGTGCAATCACACCTAGGCCAACATTGCACTTGTCATCAGTAGATCCCAAAGTACTTTACAGAGAAGGTTGGTGTTATGATTCCTGTAGTGGTGTGGCCACTTACTGAGCTTCCTGTCTGGGGGAGGGTGCTTCTGTGGTGCCTTGCTAATTGTTTGCTCCTTAGGCTTTCTCCCCTCCTTGGGGGCTGGGTTTATTGATGGAAAACAACTCCAAGTTCCAAATTAACAACCTGCAACCAAACCTTTCTCTTCCTACTCCCAGGCCTCCATGCCTGGAGAGCTTTCATACTCTTCCCCTTGCTCATCCAGGCTCTGTCCTGCCTCTGCAGGCTGCTCCCAGTCCTTCCTGCCTGGGGTCTTAGTCCCAAAGCCCAGGAGTTATCTGGAGCCTGCTTGCACCTAGCAGTTTGTTCTCAGTGTCTCCCCTTCACTGCCCTTTATAGGGAATTACCTGATCTCCCACAGGTGGGATTCATCCTCTAGGGTTGGCTTAAGCTTGGGCTCTCCGTCCCTGGGGCAAGCTACCCTGTTTTACAGAGGGGGAAACTGAGGTACAGAGAAGGGGAAATGACTGCTGACTCTCCAGCCGGTGGCAGAGCCAGGAATTGAACACAGCTCTCCAGAATCCTGTATCCAGTGCCCTAGATGGTTTGCAGTGAATGAGTGCTATTAGGGGTACACACAGAGCATAGCAGTGACCTGTTGCCAGTCCAGGAGTCTGGCCATGTGAGTCACTTAGCAGCGGAGCTTTGGCGGTCCTGGCTCCCGAGTGTCCCAAATCTGAAGCTGGGTCCAGGCACATAGGCATCTATCCAGACTAGCATTTGATGCGGGAGCGGAAAGGCACTAAATAATTTTCAGCCTATTGATCCAGGGTCACCCATGCCAAGGGCTGGTCAATAGAAAAGGACAGCTGAGTGTCTCTGTAATAAAGTGCCTTCATTTGACTGGTTTTGGGGGAAAGCGAGCAAACAAGAGATTAAATTCTTCTGCCATCGACAACTCGTCAAGCAAAAGAGATAATAGTGAAGAAAAATTACTTTCCAACTCCCGATGGGAGGAACTGAGCTGCTGGGAATAGTTTTCCCTGTTCAGAGAACATCAGGCAGAACCAAGATTCTGCCTCCCACTGCCCCAAAATGACAAGGTTGGGAGGAATGTTGGAGGCGCGGCAAAGTCTGTTTGGCTTTTCGATTCTTCTGCTTTCCAGTGGATTTTGGAGGTTGCAGAGAACTGCGACCCAATGAACAGGTGCCTGGATCCTGGAGATTCCATGCCAGTTCCCCATGGATTCATCACTTGGATTCATCATAACTTTGAGAGGCACAGTCTCATTCCCATCCCTGCAGTCTCGGTGTAGCCGGTGGCCTTGCGGCTAAGGTACTAGGTTGGGATGCTGGTGATCAGAATTCACTTCCTGGCTCAGCCACCAATGCCCTGGTTGACCTTGAGCAAGTGACTTAATCTACCCTGTGCCTCAGTTCCCCTCCGTTTTGGCTTGCATGTTCCTTTCTCTCGCCTCTTACCCACTTACTCTGTAAACTCCTCAGAACAGGGACATTGTGCTGGGTGTTGCATATACATACTATGTCTAGGCACTACTGGAATATTAAGGGACACCCAAGGAAGGATTTTGTAACGTGCCTTCAATTGTACCCTGTAAAAGAGTAGCTGGCTCATTGGTCTGATCTGACATGGCAACTCCTGCATTCAAAAATCAATGGCCTCTCAAGCCATAGATGGGATCTTTCATCTGAGGATCTCAAAGCACTTTGCAAAACTGGGTATTCAGCACCATCTCTCTTCCACATGGGGAAACCAAGCCACAGAAGCGGGGAGTGACTTGCAAAGTTACAGCATGAGCCAATGGTACAACTGAACTCTCCTGACTGGCAGGCCTGTGCTCTACATAGTAGACAAACCTGCAACCCATTTGATTGTGTGAACAGTGACCTGAAGTCAGAGGATGGAATAATTGTCCTTGGGTTTATGGTAGCATCTGGAGGCATGAACTGAAACCAGGGCCCCATGGTGCTACAATCTGCATATGCAGAAGCTGAGATGAGATGTCACAATCTGAATGAACAGATAAAGGGACAGGCAGTGAGGGGAGGGGACTTGTCTACAGCAGGTCAGTGGCAGGGCTGGGATTAGAATCCAGGTCTCCAGAGTCCCATTCCAGTGCCCTAAGGAGTAAACTAGACTGCCAGTCAGGCCCTGTCATACAGGCAGCAGTGAGAATAGACCATTCAGTGACTAGCCCTCTGCTCTTGCCAGGCAGTGGAATTGCTTCCCCTTTCCTGGGACAGTCCCTTCTCCTGGTGCAAGCTCAGCTGGCTGAGACTCTTCCCCCTAGTCTAACTGCAAAAGGAGATTGGCAGCAATGCTCCCATGGACAGATTGGTGCTGCAGAGTCCAGCTTGTTGGCACCTCTGGGGTTTTATGGCCTCTTGGAGCACCTATATCACATTGACACTTACATAATTACACATCAGACCAGAGAGGATGAAGCGCTGGGCGCTTCCTAAACATGTCAGCGTGATTTGAGAGATTTGGACTCGGATGGACTTTTTCAGACATTTGATTTCAGACACCAATCAGCCAAGTGTCTGGAGGATCAATATCCGCAAGCCTTGGATAAGCTCAGAGAAATGCCAGGGAGATGGGAGTGCAGCATTGGGGATTTGTGGTGAGGAGACACATGCCCTGTGTTCAGGAGCAGCTGTTCCTCCTGCCTGTCGTTTGCACAGTGCAGGGAGGAGGTGATGAGATCTTAGAGCAACCATCCTCCCCTATAGTTGATGCTGGGCATGTGAGCGGGGCAGGTGGCTGGGCATTAACCCACCTCTCCTAATGGCCTGGGGTGACATTCCTAGCACTTCCCACAGAGCTAGTCTTACAGCTGTTCTTGAGGCTGTGCAGTTGGTTGGCGCAGTGGTATTAGCATCACTTTATAGATGGGGAAGTGGAGGCACCGAGGTTGAGGCCTGCATCTTCAAAAGTGGCCACGATTTTGGGGCGCCTGCTAGATCCTGATGCTCAAGGTGCTGAGCACTGTTTCTCCTGAAGACAAGTGGGAGCTGCATGTGCTCAGCACCTCCAAGCATCAGGGTCTGTGTGAGCCAGGTTGAATAACGCTACTGTTGAGAACTTCAGCCTTTGACTTGTCTAAGGTGTCAATGAGCCCAGTGCCAGGACACCTGGGTTCTGTTCCCAGTTCTGTCTCCCAGACCCTGCTCTAACCACTAAGCAATGCTGTCTCAAGACACTACATTTTTTTATTATTATTGTTCCAAAACCTAACCTGACCCATCGGGCCTCATTCCCTGTAAAGAACATAAGAGTAAAACCCTGGCTGGCCTGCCTGCCTAGCTGTGGAAGAGTAGTGACCCTGATCTCACCATGTTATGCAATGCAACAGTTGCCTGATTGAAGAGAGATGCTCTGTCTTCAGGATGTAGCATTGTGGTTACATACTGACTACAAACACTATCGCTATGTGAATAACCTGCATGACATAAGAAACCACTGAATTAGGCTCTGTGATGTGGGCAGCATGCAATCCTCTGAAGGCAGCTGTAGAAAAATGCCTTTGTGGGTGTTTTCTGTAGTCCAATGCAGTGGGGTGTGCATGTGTTGGCAGGGAGGGGGTGTGCGCGCGTGTTGGGCCCATGCTGGGCCTGGACCAGTTTTAAGTGCTTTCTTCAGTCTTGGCATCTAATACTCCAATTCTGTTCTTGTGCTTTGGTCAGGATTGGGGAGGGTGGATTTAAACTTCCTTTTGTTCTCCTTATATTCCAGAGCCATACAGGAACATGCTCACCCATGGTGCAAGTTAAAATAGCCCGGAGGTTGCTCTCACTTACATACTATTTGAGCTATCTTAGGGAGCTGACAGTGCACTCTGGCCATGCCCTGGGGTCGGGCTGGTGTGCTCTGTATTGCAGGAATAGGAGCAGAGCACCTGCAGAGTCCTTATGCCCACTAGGGAGGTCATCACTGTGGGAGGTCTTCAGGCGACATCACCACTTGCTGCAAGAGCCTTTTATGCTGCCAGGGGATCTAGCTCTGTTCCTTGAAGTTAACAGCCTAGCAAAAGAGACCAGGGCTAGGAAGGTAGCCTCACCAGCTCTGTTTGGTCCCAAACTCCTGCTCGTTGCTCAGGGGGACAAACACCTTCCCTGTCTTGAGTTTTCAGTTTGGAGGACTGTAAAGGTTAACACAATGCGTCTTTTTACGGACCGCGTGCTGTCTTCAGAGGCAGCAGCCGCTTTCAGCCATGTCAGAACGATCATTGCAGCCTGGGTATATTAGAGGCTGTCTGGGGTGGAACTAATCTCATCAGAGCAGTTTTTTTTTGGTTTAGAAATGCTCAGGACTGAGACGCGTTGACCAGCTGAGCTGGAGCCCAGGACTTAAAAAAGAAAGTTGTTGCTTACTGGTTGGGATTGAGGTGTGTTGGTAGAGCTGAGAGAAGCTTCCCTCAGCACCGACTGTCTTTGCCTGTCTCACTCCCTTGCATTCCAGTCCTATTCTTTTATCCACTGATCTTCCTCACATCCTGACCTGAGGGACGCAATTTCCCTTCCAGGATTGCCTTCTTTATCCTCCTGATTTCCACGGTCTTCTAGTTCTTCCTCATATACGACTGAAACAAGCTAGAGCCTTCTCCTTTTCCTTCACATTTGATTTAAAAACAAATAACCAGCCTTGGACAAACCTCCACTCCGAGGCACTTTCCCTTTTCATTTTAGGTTGACTTCATCTCCCATAACAAATGCTTCCATGCACTTAAAAGTTCAGAATCCATCTCATGCTCCACATGATACTAACACAAGGGGGAGTGGGGAGGTTGCTGTATTTCCAACTTGGCTGGAATTTTGCAGTTCCAGATATGACCTGCAAAGAGAACCTGTTCTTTCAGCTTGCTTCATAGGAGACAGAGCAGAGGTAAGAACGATAGTAATTCCACCAAAAGGACTCCAAGAGAAGAGATTTTTCTGTGTTAGCCAGGTGTTTTTCAGTAGAGCTGGTCAGGAAATGGGGGGTCGCACTTTCTGCAAATACAACAAAATCAAAACCAAATGTTGGTGTTAAAAATTTCATTAGATTCTTTTTTGATGGAAACTAACATCTTTCCGCAAAACATTCCTTTGTCATAAAACAATTTAGTTGTCTCATTGATGTCAACTTCTGCAGGCTTAGCAGTAAAGTTAAGCCTGTGTGTAGGTTTGTGCAGGATTATGGCCCAGTTGTCTGTCTTTCTCCCCCATTGCCCCTTTTTCTTTAGTTTTTCAGAACTTATTCAACTTTGGAGAAGCTAGTGGCACAAAGGAAAAAAATGGAACAAACTTTATTATGGTTAAATTATGGAAATCTTCAAAAATGAGCAGTAGAAGGATTGAATTTTTCCTTTTGCCACTAAATTTTTCAAAGCTTTGGGGAAGCTTTGAAAAGTGTGATGGGGTGTGGGATGGAATTTGTGTGGGGAGAAACTAGACATTCCATCAAGTCGCTGGTGAAAAAAGAGATTCAAAACTTCAAAAAAGGATTCAATCTTCCAAAACCCAAGTGAGTTTTGGTTAATTTTGAATTTTCCCATAGAAATTTCTTTTAAACTTTTTTTAGGAGGAGGGATGGTTTTTCAACCAGCTCTAGTTAAAGGCTATGGTGTTAAGCAACCTCTTTTGCCCTGGTGGACTCTTACAATTCCTTAAAACAGTTAAGGATTAACCCTTTACAAACTAATCAAACAGAACTTTAATATGAAGTATGGCCAGTGTCCTTCAACCCCTAGGATGCTGTCTAGCCCTATGGTGTTAGACTGGTCTGGTGCGTGTCTTACAATAGTTGCTGTAGTAGGTAGAGAAGCAAGGTTTCTGACCTCTTAGGGCAGGACCATCCCTCTGCTACAGACTTCCCATCCTCCTAGGTCAGCTCTCCTGCAGTACCCTCCCTCATCTCCATTTCCTCAGCCCCTGTCGCTTGGAAAGAGCAAGGATCATAGCTTCTAAAGTGTGACTCTTTTGACCTGGAGTTTCCAGGGTAGCTTTTTCTCCTCCCTCCGTGCCTGGCTGAAGAAGGGGATGGAGTCCAACCAAGTCCATATCTTACAAGTTTCCAGTTTACGTGACAAGTTAATTTAGTTCCACACTGAGGTGCCACTTCAACCCCCGTGATCTTCCTGCTGCCCCTGACATGGCTCCTCTCTATTAAACCTGAACCTCTGGGTGAGCTGGCAGCTTGGTGCATCTGCTTCAGACTAAGGGTGCTTGCTCTGCCAGGCTAAATTACTCTGCATGACTTAAAGGGATAACACCTGCAAACAAATTGAATGCTTCTAAGTGCAAATTGGATTCTCAATAGCTCTAGATTTAAAGTGGCACTACGGCAAAATAAAATTATTTTAAGGCCGCTATCTTTGGAATACTAATCCCCTCTGTGCCATTTATCAGGAGCAGTCAGTGTGGGGTAGGTGTAGGGAGGGAGATGGGTCTATTTTGGGTCTTTGCATTAGCTGGCTCTTTGCATTAGCCTTTGAAAAGTACAAGAGTAGGCAGGCAGGGCTTCTAAAAGGTGTCTCAAATAAAGGTTTCATTTTAATTTCATGGGATATTCATTATGCAGTAAATAACCAATAGCTTTATCTAAGGTGCTTATCTGGTACTGGTTCAGATACAGTAGTATCTGAGCCCCTAACAATCTTCTCGCAATATCCCTGTGAGGCCGGGCAGTGCTTGGATCCCCACTGTGCAGATGGAGGAACTGAGGGACAGAGAGGCCAGAGGTGAAATTTCCAGAAGCCTTTGACTTAAGTGCTAAAGTCCCATTGACTAAACTTAAGAGCTTTGGAAAATTTTACCCTTCCCCCACCAAGGGAATGGGTGGCAGAGCAGGGAAAAGAGCCCAGGTCTTCGGAGTTAAAGCCAGTATCCTAAGCCCTGGACCTTGTGCCCTTTCTGGCTCAGGGATCTGCTCAGAGATACTTTGGTGCCATCAGCCTCTGTCTCCTCTGGTGGGGCAGAGGTTGGGGTGCTGCCGACACCAGAGTAAGTGGGAGGGAACAGCCAGCCAGGCAGGAAACTATTTAACTTCCCCCAAAGCCAGCCCTGGGACTGGTAATTTGGAATGGGCTATTTCACCTCAAGGGTGCCAGTTTAATGTTCCCCAGGCCTATAGTGTCTAAGGCCCTGGTCCTGCAATGAGCTCCATGCATGCAGGCCCATGTGCTCCCATGGGGTCACTGAAGCTCCCTACAGGCTGAGGCCTTGTCATTGCTATACTGCATTGTTGGGCTCAGTACAGGAGTAACTGGGTGGAAGTCTCTGGCCTGTGAGGGACAGGAGATCAGACTAGATCTACTGGCCTTGAGATCAGGGCCTGCAGACAGCCAGTGCAATGAGAAGCTGCTCACTCCAGCATGGGAGAAGCCACCCCACATAAGCAGCCTTGCACCGAATGCACAGTGGAGCCTGAACTCCCTTCATGCCTTAAGAAGTGGCTCCCCCCAGGTTAGGGGAGAAACCAGAGCTGGATAACCTATTAAATTAAAAAGGGGGGCCCTGACAACTGCATTAGCCTCAGGAGGTTGCTGTGAGGCTAGGAAGTGGGAAGGCAGGTTTTTCACTCTGCATATGGGATTCCTGAGTGTGTGGGGGGGATTAAGGGGGGGGGGATAAAGGGGGAGTGGCTGCTAATTTTGATGGGCTTCTGGAAGTGAAGCTGAACTTGGGATGCTTGAAGCTGACCTGTATGAAGTGACCCGATAAGTGCTCTGCTTCAACCACTTGGCCTTGTTCTCAGTGGTTCTCAAACAGCTCTTGGGTGCTGAGCTTTTTTGAAAATCCTGGCCCAGATTGTGGGTACCGAGCACTTCTGATATTCAAAGGTGCTGAGTGCCCACAGTACCCATTGACCTCAGCCGGCGTTTTGGTTGCTCAGTGCCAGTATACCACTAGTGACTTGCCTTCCTGACCAGAGTTCAATGATGCTCAGAGCCTCCTATTCTCCTTTGCATGCACTGCACATCTTCCTTTCCACTCAGTCATCTAAACTGGTGTTGCTCAGTGGTAGGAAAGCTACATTCAGAATGTAATGGCTGATCTTTTATGACATTTACCACTGTTCTTGTTGGGGGGGGGGGGGGAGTCTGTTTAATTCACTTGTTGCTATGCTATCTGTCAATCACTCTAAATGTTATACAGAGGGGGTGGGGTAAATGAGCAACAGAAGTCCTGCATCAGAACCTGGGACAGCTGGTCTGTGTCTGAATTCCATGTCTCAACCCCATCTCCAATACATGGCTTGTCGTATCAGGGCTGTGCAAGAGTGTGACTTGCTTACTCTTTCTTTCAATTTCGGGTGATGTCATGCCTGCCATTTTTTAATTTTTAGTTGTTTTCTTTTTGATTAAATTTCAAGCAATGAGGGTTTTCCTCTTTGGCTGGGGGAGGAGGGGTGGTAAGTAAGGCACCAGGTCTTACAAGTTTCTTGAACATAAACCTTTGTACAAAGAGGGACACCTTTGAAAATCTTTGCTTGCACCTGTTTTCATGTTTTTCTTTTCCTCCTCTCCTGTTTTCAAAAGGCAAAACAGGCCATTTTGCTTCTCAGAAAGGAGCAAAAGTTGGATTTGCTCTTGGGGGAAAAAATGCATGAGAGCTTAAATTTCACATATTTTTGCTTTTGTGGTGACATTTTGTACAGGTCCCATGTGGGTCTAAGGGTAATATCAGTGATATGCAATGATTCCTATTACGCAAGGCTATAATTTCACTCAGTGATGTGGGCAACTTTATAACGCTTTTTTTTTAAACCCAGATTCCTTTACCATTGATACGTTCAGCACAGATGCATTGAAATGAACAGCACAGAGGTAATTGGGTGGCGGGAAGAAAACTCTAGATGCCAATTTAAGGAATGTAAACCATACAAGCTCCAGTATTCCTTCCCTGGCAGCACTGCAAACAGAAAATAAAAGAAATAGTGCAGTTAGATTATACAGGGTCCTGTGTTCAAAGGAGGTGACAGAACACAGCATGACAGGTAAAGCCCTTCTCCTCCTGCCAGACTCCTACATAAAAAGGCTTCACTTTTTTTTCCCCTATACAAAATCATCATTAATGACAATTGTAATTAAAAGCTGATAAATTCATCAGGTACTAAATAGCGGTTCCCTCCCACCACCTCGCATCTCAGTGGTGACTTGTACCACTCTCCAACAAGGGGAGTCAAGTTTCTCTTGACTGTTTTTCCCCCCCGGTTGGAAGACATCTTCTGCAGTAGGTGTAGTTTTTACACTTGATCAGCTGCAATTGCCATGGTGCAGGTAGCCACCTGGCAGAAAGGGGGTGGAATCTTATGGCTTAGGAACAGGTTTGCTGAGTTCTCTCCTTCAACCACTGCTAAACTGATGCATGACCTTGAGCAGATTGCTTAATCTCCCTGGGCCTCAGTTTCTTCCTCTGTTAAATGGGGATGTTCCTTCCCCCTCACCCCCCCGGCCCTTCCTTTTGGTCTGTTAGCTTCTGTCAGGGTAGGGGCTGGCTCTTGCTCTGTGTTTGGAAATGCTTAGCACAACGGGGGCTGAGGGTAGGATGATCTTGCTCTAAATATTACTGTAGTAATATGAATCAATAGGCGCAAATCTAGCACTGGGGTGATCCTGGCACAGTTGCTATTGATGTCAAGAGAAGCCTGCCCTGCCCTTAGTTCTTGGTGAGCGCAAGGCCTGTCTCAATAGGCTAGGCCAATACCCAGATCTAGAGAGGAAGGAGGGCCTAGGACTTGAGGGAGCTGGGTTCAAGTCCTTGATTTTTTCCCTCACAGACTCAGTCTGAACTTGGGCAAATCACGTAACCTGTTTCCCTATTTTAGAATGGGGATAATAGCCTTCACAGCTTAAAGGAACATGGCTTGCAGATCTTTGGCTTGATAAGAGAGCACTTCAGCCACCATACAGATGCACCAAGCCCAACCATGTGACCTCCCTTTGGGAGGAAGGAAGAAAGGATTGCTTCTGCTTAGTCCATAATGGCCCCTCTTGCTTCACTAATGCTTGGTTTTGATTCTTTCCTTGACAGAAGTGCTTGTCCCCATCGCAGGCAATGATCAGAACTTTCTCCCCTGGTAAAACCAAAATCCTATTCAGCCATGGGAGTGTAAAGGCAGGCTCTGCCTTCCCTGATTCTCTTACTGCTTTCCTTTCTGCACTCATAGATAATATTCAGTTCTCCGAACTATGACCTGAGGAAGAACTGTCACTCGAAAGCTTGTATCTTCTGCCAATAGAAGTTGGTCCAATCAATGTTATCACCTCAGCTACCTTGTCTCTCTCAGATCCTGGGACCAACACTGCTACAACACTGTGCAAGCACATAAAAGGGCAGAGTCTGGAAGCTACTGACCCAGTTCAAACAAAGGGGTGAACACATCACCCGTGAAAGACTATTTTGAGTTTGTTCACATTCGAGGACCCCCCACATGGGGGACTGCTTCATGGTACCCTGAGAAAAGAGACCAGGGATGGTTTTCCCCAGACCATTCTATCTTTTCTCATGCTGGGTATGGCTCCTGCAGATCGGACCATTTAAAAAGGCCAGCTTGCCCAAAAATTACTACTACCTGGTGATGGCCAGTATGGAAGGGCTTAGAATTTATGGCCCAGTCCCCAGCAATGTGGGGCCAGACTGTCAAGTGCTCAGCGCTTGAGTTGAATGAGATTTTTCAGATTAAATGTTTGTTGCCATAAAAGGCAGATTGTGGCTGACTGAAACACTTTTTGCACATTTGGGTTGAACTTGCTGGATTGTTTCAAGCAGGAGGGAGAGGGGATATAATCCTCCCCAAAATCCTGAAAAACTTCAAATGTTTCCTGTGACAGATATGAGACTCTCCTAAATTCACATAAACCTTATTAAATTAAGTGAATTCAATAAACTTAAACTCTAAGTATTTTAGGAGTTTGTATTAACTATAAAAGAAAAGTACTTGTGGCACCTTAGAGACTAACCAATTTATTTGAGCATGAGCTTTCGTGAGTTAAATAAATTGGTTAGTCTCTAAGGTGCCACAAGTACTCCTTTTCTTTTTGCGAATACAGACTAACACGGCTGTTACTCTGAAACCTGTATTAACTATGGAAATGTGTGTGTGCTGTGGGACTGTTTGTAACTCCTTTAAGGAGAAGGCATGGCTAATATAACCCTAGGACTCTTTGAAAAAAAAGTGTGAGACAGTCTATTCCGAGGATATGCTTGGGAGGAGGGGAATGCAAATGAGCCACCTCTGGATCAATCTTTTTTTTGAAGCTGCACCTTGGGCAGAAACCCATCAGCTGACTAGACCTGTACAGTGATTCTCAGCCATGAGTGTGCTAGGTCTGAGCAAAAGCTATTATGAACTGGTGACCATAGGGTTTGAAGGACTAATTACCAGCCAGAGCCCCTGTTGGAGTGAGGATGTGGGCTCTGCTAAGCTTATTAACATGAATAGGTTTTTAATATTTTCTCTGTAATGTTCTTACCTTAAGAATAAATGAGTTTGCTTAGACAGACTGGTGGGGTAACTGAACTGTGGCAATCACACTGGGTACCATTTCTGAGGAGCCCAGTGAAGCAGGATTGCTGAGGCAGACTCTTTTGCTGGAAATATCACAGCATGGTCAGGGAACTGTGCAATCTGGAAACGCCACAGTCAGGAGGGAGAGACACATGTCCCCACCCAAGAGAGCGGAGCCTGGAGCCTAGATTGGGTGCCCAAACTGGACCCTGGAGGGGGGAAACGGGTGCAGTTGCCCTGAACTGTGACAGTTAGTTTGTACCTTCATTTGAAATGAAACACTTCAGGTTTCTCAACTGGAAATGACTTCTTATGTCAAGTTTGTTTGCGTCTGTTTATTTTTTTTAAAAAAAGCTAAAAACTTGAAATGCTTCGAATGACATTTTCATTGGACCTGAAACAAGTTTTTGACTGGTTCAGTTCACCAAAACAAATTTCATTGGGGGTCAATCCTTTTGCAGAGAGGATTTCATTGACTTTGGTCAGCAGACTGGAAAAGCAGTTACTTGCACAGCTCAGTTCAGCACCCACAACAGAAGCCAGGATTTCTAAAAAGATCAGCCCCAACATGCGGAGTTCTTCTGAAAATCTGGCTTTCAGGAGTCCCCATCGCAACTGGTCCCTCTAGTAGCAGTATTGACAACCCTGGATCAAAAATCATGAGTCAGGTGACTAAAATGTTTTTTTAGATGCTTGGTGTTCTCTATTTGCCTTAGTTTTTGAGCCTTTAGGGTTTATCATGCTTTTCTCAGCAGAGGGCTTGAAACTTACTCTTTTTAACTGAAAGCAGAGATTCTCAGCTAATTACATGAATCTAGGAGCTGGGGCTTGAAGTTGAATCTCAAATATTGCAAGTGTTGACACAATTGCAGGAGTTGGTAACATTCATGTAGTGCCAGAGCGAGGGCTATGACCGAATGGACAGAGGCTCAGTGACCCTCTGATTCTCCTGTGGCTGTTTCCTTAAGACACCAGGGATCGGGGCCTTTGTCTGGTGGGGGAGTTTGTACTGCAGCTGCACCTGTTTGGTGGGTGGATGGGCTTTGCTCTCCAGCACTGCCAAGCCAGCATCTTTCCACTTGCACTAAGTTGTTTTTAAGATGAAAAGGGGAGGGGAGGGCTTATGGGAGGAATGAAACAATTAGCAGAGTGCTTAGGAGCCGACTGCGGGGCCATAGCAAGCTGGGCAGACAGGAACCCCTGCAAACACAGGGAGAGGCTGCCATAGCTGGGAGCCTAGCAGGACAAGTGGAGCTGCCTGGATGGATATTAAGTGATTTGCGAGCCTGTCGCTTGCAAACACAGCTGTAAATGGAGCAAGAGCAGACGGGGGAATGAAAAGAGGCTCAGGCTGTTCAGTGGAAATACAGTGAAAAATGGGAAACGCTTCCTTCTCAGGCTCGGACTTTTAAAGAAACAAAAGCCCCGGTATCTATTTTCATGTCTTTTATGTTCTCCTTGCACTTAATCTCGTTTAGCTCCGCAATTAAATTTTAAGACACAAGAGTGTTCGCTTACACACTTGGATTCTTCGCAGATTGAATTATTTAATAGAGTGTATAGCAGCTTCATGATCTCTGAGCTATGGCTCCAAAGGCAGTCAAGCAGAAAATTAATAAACACTGCCTGCCATCTCCGCAGCTTCTGCTGCCCCTGTGCCGTTCTCCCCCACCCTCTTGCTGATTTTTCTGTTTGTTGCTTTCCTTCTGTATCCCCTTTCCTGAGTCACTCCTGTTCTCTTGCTTGAACCCTTTCTCACTTTTTTCCTTTTGCATTGATGTCCCCCTCTTGTTCTCCCTCATTCTTCCCCCTCAGTTCTTGCCTTTGCTATCCCTCCATACCCTCTCCCCCATTGTGCATTCTGTGGCTTCATTGCTTCACTTTAATTCAGTAAGGCCTATAGGCCTTATCTACACCCCCCCCCCCCACTCCTCCCACCCCCAGCCATCCCCCTAATGATTAGCCCCATTGCTGTTCAAAGGGATTATTCCCGGGAGCATTGCTGACTCCATGCTCTGCTGGGAGCAGGGAGAGCAGTGGAACAGCTGATTAATGATGGCAGGGAGCAACAGCATAATTTCCCCTGCTCCTCCCAGACCCCTCTGCCCCATGTCTCCCTTCCCCTTTGGCAGCCATGTGTGCTTGACATCCCCCAGTGCATGATGCCTGAGTGGGGAATTGTTGCAGCTAAGAGATGGCTTGCTATTCCACTCCTGTGCCATGCACGAGAGGAAAGCGCACAGCTCTACATGCTGCTTGTGGTGAGTGCTAAGACCTTGGCAGAGGTGATCCGGGCAGTATAGAGGATCGCTGGCTGGAATTGCTGGTGTTACCAATCAACAGAGGGGCCAAAGGAGGGACTAGCGTTGGATGCCTGGGCAATGGCAAGACGCTGGTGAGAGGAGAATGGGTTGCCTAGCTGAACTGCTCATGCTGGAGGAGAGTGCAAAAGGGCTTAGAATAAACTCTTCCGTAGCACCTTTACCGGCCAAATCATAGCTTGAGGGAGTGCTGTTGCATTGTGGGATTGTCGCTGGAGGTAGCCTTGCACCAGCACGGGTCCATGTGTGTCCACACTGCTGTGCTGCTAGAGCTATCTCAAAGGTGGCTTATGTCACTCCAGAACGGGGCAATAATGATGCCAGCAAAGGAGGGGTTCAGTGTGGATGCGTGCCGGGCTGTGCTGGCTGATGGACTCGAATATGGCACTAACTGGGTGAAAGTCTCTCTCTCTCTCTCTCTCTCTCTCTCACACACACACAGTCAGATGAGACTGGCTAATGGTCCCTTCTGCCCCTAACCTCTGGGAAGAAGGTGAATTTTGCCAGTAACGCTTTCCAGTGTAGATCAGGCCTGAGGCTCCGATACGCCCAAGTCACTAGGTTTTTTGTGGAATGAGTTGGTGGGTCTCAGTATAATTCTTAGCAGACCTGGGTCTGATCCAGCACCCATTGTAGTACTGGGAACCTTTCCATGAACTTTAAGGAGCTCTGGATCAGGCTCGTACTGCCCAAATCCACTAGTCACCGTGATGGTTTTGCACAAACCTTGGCAGAGACCAGGTGTAAATGCCTGTAATAGGCGTTCTCTCATTACCGGTAGTCTGAGTCACTCTTTTGCATCATTAAGCGAGTGAGCTAGATTTAATGGCAAACTCGTTGTCCGCTAAGTAAATAGCAGCTGGCTATTAAGATGGCATGTAGTGAGGTTGAACAGCTGGGCAATGGAAGCACCTCTCCGCATGCTCTAGTTTGGCTTTTGGGGCAGATGATGCCCCTTGGCTGGCTCTAGTCAATCCAAGTGGAATCTGTAGATGAGTGGCCGCCTCAGGGCCCCACTGTACCCAGCCCCTCACCTCAGTTTCCCTTTTTGGATCCGCAGTCCTCTCCACAAAGGGCTTTTCCGGCTTCACAACAGCCCTCCTTAGCGTCTGATTTATAATCTTAAAGTTGAAAACTATACACAAGTCTTAAGCTGGGGACAGCGCAAACTCCCCTGCTCTGGTCAATCCTTCCTATCTCTGCAGGCTGCTTCCAGCCCTGCCTGGCTGGAACAAGTGCCCTGGGCTCAGGGTCTTCCCTGCAGGAGCCTCTCTCTCTACAGTGTCAGCTGAGCATTACCCTCACTGCAGCCACCTTTTGCTTTTAATGGGAAATAACCTGAGTTCCCTCATGTGGGGCTCCAGCCCAAGACCAAGCCCCTGTTCCAGAATCCAAGGTGGCTCTTGTTTCACTGGACATTAAGCTCTCTCTTCCATTTGCCCTAGTGATGCTCCTATGGGGTAGCAAGAAAGGCCTCCAACCGTTAGGATGGGGTGGGTGTGGGGAGAGGCATGCTTGGCTGGTGCATGATTCACTGCTGCATTTCTTGGCTCAAAAGCAATTGAATTTCAAATAATGTCAGCTTTCCCTGTCTTAGGTCTTCTTTTCTCCCCCTAAGTCCTCCTTCCTCCACCCCCTCTTCCTTCTGTAACCTTTCCAAGGAGCAAATCGCACTGGGCAATTATGCAGAGTGAGAAAGAGAGCATTAAACCAGGCGAGATTTCCACTGAGACAGTGGCTCGGCAAATAGCAATACAAAAGCAGTCTATGAAATTCAGCAAATTGCCTGTTGGATAAAGGCAGATATTTACAATGCACGCGGAGCCCTCACGAATTATCGGAAGAGACATCAGTTTATTTTTTTCTCCCCCTTCCCCTTTTTACAAAGCACTCAATGAAAAGGCTTAAAAATTGCTCCTAAAGAGGAGAGCTTGGCCTCTAGTTCCTAGGAGATACCTGCAATTTCCCTAAATCCATTTCCCGGGAGGTTAGGCTGCTGCTTTTTAAAAAGCTTCTCTATCTTTCACTCCTTTCACAGGCTCTTCCATTCCCACACCTGCCCTTTTCGCAGTTAGTATTTAAATTACTGTCGTGCTTACTGCAGCAGCTCAGATTGAGTCCCCATGGTGCTGGGTGCTGTATGAACCACACAGGAACACAGTGCCCAAAGGAGATGAGACAAAGTGATTCTCATTTGCACAGAAGGGAAACTGAGGTGCGGCGAGATCAAGAGGTTTGCCCAAGCTGTCTGTGGAAAAGGCAAGATTTGAACCTGGGCCTTCTGAGTCCCACTCCCATGCCTTAGTCATAACATTCTTCTTCTTTATCAGGCGTATTGCACCAAGCCACTAGCTTTCCCCCAATACCCAGCCCTGCTGGAGAGGGATAGTCCCAATATTGGAGCAATATATTTGTTATGCTGTTCTGTCCTTCCATAAAATTCTCTGTATCCAATGGGACTAGAAGGCACCTCCCTACTTTGTCTCCTCTCCTCATTGCACTCCAGTGTTGGCAGGGCATCCCAAGGCTGAGCAGCATCTCAGAATTATAGCTCATTAAAGGGAAAGTGCCTGGGCCAGGAAAGCCGACAGAACTGAGGATGTGTTATGGTGCTGCCTGTCCGCTCTCTTCAGCTCGGGTCTGCACCTTTTGAGATGGTAAAGGGGATAACTTAAACAAATCATATACCAAACAAATTGTCATCGTTGTCCTCATTGGTGATTCCCTCACTCCATGCTTCGTGGGTTTGATTTTGAATGTGGGGCAGGAGGTGTCCAGGGGTGTCAGCCTGGATGCAGCATCCTCAGCAGAACTGGTCTGAAAATGGAGTTTCTGTTGGAAAATTATGGAATCTTTTCAAGTGTTTGTTCAAAACTGGGATAATTTACTGTGGCCCTTAAATAACCACCCTCCGCCGCTCCAAATTGATTTGGCAATATTGAAATGTTTCATTTTGATAATGTCATTGACATATGAACCCTAATGTCAAAATCTTCTTATAGAATATAAGATAACACATAAATAGAGATTAATCAATATTTAATACAATAGAGAAGTCTAATCCAAGTGATAGTTTCAATGGTTTGTTTTGGCTTTCTCCTATCAAATTTTGTCAAAATAGATTCATTTTTGCAAAATGATTCCATTTCAAGGAAACTGCATTTTCCCATGGAAAACTGTTCTATCAAATTTTCCACCAGCTCTAATCCCCTATAAAGGTGATCTCACCTTCTTCCCTGCCTTTTTTGCAGACTTAGACCCGCTGTCCCAACCACCTAAGTGTCCGGGATGCTGTTCTGAGCAAACTACCCAGCTTCAACCCTACCTGATACTTGAAAGGAAAGTGTTGCCCTGAAGTGCCACTCCCTGTGACTCTAGGGCTGTCTGAACCTCACCCCCAGGTTCCCTCTGCCCCACACTGGGAATGGCTGCCTCTGTGCCCCTCACCCCCAGTCTCTCCATGTGCTCTCACTTTTTGCTAACTTTTTTACATTCCCAGCTTTCCACATTTCCAGCTTGAACCTCCATGTAAAACTCTGTTAGTGGAACTGTCCTAAGAAGCCCCAATTCAACAGCTGAAGGAGACAGCTAAAATTCCCCTCTTCTCCCTGGAGACCAATTGGATGAGTCCCTCCAGGTCAGCGGTGAGATCTGTTGGTGGGGTCCTAGCAGATAGCAAAAGTACTTAGACTGGAAGCTCTTCATAGATTCCAAGGCCAGAAGAGGTTATTGTGGTGGTCTAGTCTGACCTCCTGTATCGCACAGGCCAGAGAAGTGACCCCAAAATTATTCCTAGGGCAGATCTTCAGGACAAGGACAGTCTTTTTGTCCTTTTGTTTGTATAGAACTTAGAAAAACTCTGGGAGCCATAGATGCCACCACAATACAATTAATAGCTACTAATAATCAGATCCTGACTCTCGCCCCTGAATGTACAATGATGAAGTATATCATGCAGGGTGTTTTCCTTTTAGTGTTGGACGTTATATGAAGAGCGAGTCCGTTACAAACATCACATGCTGGCTGTTCCTGACAGAGGGGAGAGGGTTCCCATGAACAAGATGGTCAATTGCCATGACAACGAAAAGTAACAGTCCAGAAGGCTCCCTGAATGATTTCCAGGCAGGCTGTCATGGGATCGACCATGATGGGGATGGGATGAGGTAGCAATTCTACCACCACAGAGCAGATGAGGACAGAAAAATAACATTTCCAATTGAAACACTTGTAGGAGTTATAGGGAAGCAGCACAGAAGTAGCTAAACCTCTCTAACTGCTGATCAATAAGCTAAAAAAATGTTGCCCATCATGAATATGGATCCAACACTTAGGGGAAAATGAAATTGTGAATTTGTCTTTTCAATAGGGACAAGGGTTTATTTTTCTTGTCACTCATGTTTTCCTTCCCTGCTTCTCTACGCCGTCTCTCTCTGATCAGACTTGTATTTTATGAAGTTATCTTCTCAACCGAGTTCAAAACCACAGTAAGAAACGTTGGGCTCTGTAGATGGAACGACACTAATCTTGTGTGTAATTGAATTGTTGCTCTGGATCTCATTTGGCTGCTTTAAAACAGTTTTCCTTACAGCCCAATCTTTGTATTTGCTTTTTTTATTTCATTGCTTGTAAACAGCATTTTTATGTGCAACAAAGAATTTATTTTATTTATTTTTTAAAAGAAGCAACAACGAAGAAGCAGATAAATCTTAAAAGCAAATTCCTCTCTGCACGGAGAGATTGCGGTCCAGACCCTCAGAGGTACTTAGGCTCCAAATTCCCGTTGAAATCAATGTCAGTGAGGTCTGGTCTACACTACAGACTTACATCAGTATAACTACGTCATTCGGGTGTGAAAAATCCACACCCCAAGTGATAGTTATACCAATCTAACCCCCTGTGTAGATAATGTTGTCAGGAGGAGAGCTACTGTGTCTCGGAGGTGGATTAGCTAAATTGACAAGAGAGCTGTGGCGTTGGCTTAAAGCATCTTCAAGCGCTACAGCAGTGCAGCTGTCTTGGTGCTGTATTTTAAGGGTAGATGTGCCCTTAGACACCTAAATCCCTTTGAGGATCCGGGCCCAAGTGACTTGCCCAAGGAGTCTGTAGCAGAGCTCTCGCTGAGCCCCGTGCCCTATCCAAAGAGCTGTTGTAGAGCTCTGGTCAGTCTAGTTTCGTCATGAGGGATGTTTCAAACTTCCATTAGTTCCCTGGGGTGACTCTTCCCTGAGCAGTAGCTCTTGGTGGCTGTTAAGGTGTAAATGCCTCCTTCCTTTGAGGCAGATGGGCCTGGAGAGCATCAGGACTCAGTATACATGGAGTCTCATTCCGGCTTGATCTCCAGAACTCCTGAACCGCCATAACTCCACTTAGAGACATCAGGAGATTGGGGGGGAGGGTGCTCAGCACATTCTGAAAACTCAGCCTTAAATTCTCCTCTTCCTCCAACAGAAAAGGGGTCCTTCTGGGTCCACAACGAGAGCAGCACATGGACATTCCTTCTCAGGGATTGCAACCTTTATATCTGCAGTTAAAGAAACCTGCTGCCATGTGCTCCACTTCAACCCATCATGCGTGGCTTAATGATGAAATCGGGAGGGAGGGAGGTGGGAAACAAGGGCTAGTCTACACTAGAAGTGTTACAGAAGCACTGTATGCTGACCAAGCACTGTCTACATGGGGCCTTAGGCCCACATAACTGTCGCCTGGGGGTGTGGCTTAATACAGACATAAGTGGTAGCGTGTACAAGCCCCAAGAAAGATGTCAGAGTCCAGGTTTTGGAAGGTTTCAGGAGGAGTTTGTCAAACCTGCTGTTGCCTGAAATCACCTAGCTTATTGACACTAGATTCCTGACTGAACTAAACAAAGTAAACTAAGGAAAGCAAAAGACACTGGAAACCAGTTAGAGAGGATCAGTGATGAATTGAATAATTCCAGAGAAAAAGCGCTATTTGCCATGTCAGTCTTGTCTTGATTGTATTTATAGACAGGGACTTTTGACAAGGAAATTACCTGTACATTTTTTCCCCAGAAAATTAGTCAGAATTTCCTGTGGGCTTTTGAGGGGGGTGAGGAAGTATGATGGGTTTCTTAAAGAAGTGTGAAATCTGGTGACCTCACCATGTAAGCATGGGAAAGTAGCTGCTTTGATGAAAACCAGCAGATGGATGCTTAATGGGGGGAGGGAGACACTAAGTTCATAGGTCAGCTGCAAAGAGGTCAATGGACACTATTACTGTCCTGTAGACTAGGAGGGAGCATGATCTAGTGGTTAGAACAAGCTTCTGGGAAGCAGGACATTGGGGTCTCTTCCAGGCTCTGCTGCTGACTTGAACCTGAGGCAAAGAGTAAGAGGCAATATTTGGAAAGTAATAAATTTTAGCCTAGATCTTTAAGTATTTGATTTCAATGGAAGTTAGGAGCCTAAATGTCTTTGAAGATCTGGGCCTTAAATCCTGAATCAGAGCCCTTTGAAATCAGTGAGTGCTTTCCTTTGCTTTCCTTTGTGAAAACAGGACTGAAAATCGCTCTTAGTCCCTGGCCTTCTGCCAAGGAGCCCGATCCTAAGCCGGAGTTCAGTGGGAGACTTTCTGCTGAGTTCAACGGGCTCAAGAGAAGGAGGTAGAAGTAGAAGCGACACTTTGGCCCATGCCTGGTAACGGCATGAGAATAGAGATCTGGGATTCTTCCCTCACCTCCAGAAGGAACATGTACTGGGGAGGGATGGGAGAGCAAAATTAGGTGTGGTAGGCAGGGTAGCATGCCACTTCTGGCACTGCACCTGCCATTTGAAAAATGTTAGTTCAAAAGGTTGCACTTGGGTTGAAGGATTGGGGAAAGGGATTGGAATGAGATCCTTGTGTAGAGGGAGAGGAAAAGGAGCCGCGGCCTATTAATGTGTATTTCCATCCTCTCCCATACTTCATCTAAGCATATTCTGTTGTTGATTGGGGGATGATATGGTCCTAAACGGGACCCATTCTTACTCCACCTCTGTCTACAGGTCTGGATACGCTGCAGTCATAGGTGTGACTGCAGCTCCGGTGGGCGTCCCCAGGCTGGCTTTTATCTACCTAGCTCTGCTAAAAACAGCCTAGGCTGGAACGCTGGCATTCCTTGGCCTGTGCTGCCGCGGCTTTGCTCCTATTTGTATCTGTCTACCCAAGCTGCAGTCACACCTTCAAGTGCAGAGTGGATGTGCCTTGGGTCGCCTCCCTTTCTGCTGGGCTTAAACAGGCACTCTCTCCTGTTCGCCCTGCAAAGCGAACACAGCCACTGGGGTCTAGGCAGCCTTGTGCATGATCATCACAATTATCCACAATGGCCTGACTAGAGATGGGCAAAGAATTTAATTTTTGGTTCCCTGGCGAGTCCAGGGGCTGTGCGGTGGGGGAGGTGGGGAATCGAATCAAACAAAACATTTCCATTTCAGCTTTAAAAAAAGTTTTAGGTTGTGTTTTTAAATAAAATTAAAAGAAATTCTTGAAGCACCATTTATTTTGAACCAAAAAATCTAAACCTTTCCAAAAAATGTTGAAAGACCATTTTGTTTAGGATTTTGTTTGACTGAAGCTATTTGGCAAAACCACCTTGAATGTGCTTAATGTTTTGGTGTTGCAAAATCTGCACATTTTTCTTGAGACTCCCCAAAATGTCTCAGCTGGAAAACTTTGCCCAACTCTATTCCTGATGGCAGAATTTTTATTCCTGGGAACGTGAAAGGCAGATGAGCTGGATGTTCATTTTCCAGGTGGTGGCTGCAGCACTGGCCATGAGAAAAAGCAATTTGACTTGTAAACTGGGTAAATTTGATCTGAAGTCCTTGAGGGATAATTTACAATGGAATCCTTCGTGTCAGCTTCTCAGTCTTCTTCCTGACTAATGCAATAGGCAATAGTTAAAAGTCTCGTATTCAGTCTTGCTTTATTTGATTATTTTGCTAAAAGTTTCACAGCTTGTCCCATGAGGCCAGCTTTCACTGGATCAAAACAAAAGCCTGAATTTTTGAAAGTGACTAGTGATTTGGGGCACCCAACTTGAGGCAACCTTTAAAGTAGCTGGATTAGCACAGAGCTAAGTGCCCACCCTCTGAAGATCAGGTCCTTGTAAGGTGTCTTGAGCTGAGTGCCAGAAATCACTAGTAGCTTTGGCAAATTCAGGGCCAGGTCTCTCAAAGATACTCCTTGGACTGTGTAGGGGGGGTAGCCAAGGTCCATTCCAAATAGAGAAAATACTATAGAATTTTAATGGAGGACGGGATGGGGGCAAGAGGACTCTATGGAAGTTTAGTAGGGATCTGTAATAATTAAGTCTTTTGGAGCTGAATAGAGAATGAGATTCTTTCTGCAGGCTTTTGGCAACCATCCTCTGGGTGAATCATATAGTAACTCTCATTAAATCAAGGGAGTCAGGATTTCACCCTACAATGGGGATAGAATTCTCTATTTAAACTCTACAGGATGGCTCTTAAAAACCTATAGAAAGGTGATCATCCCTCGTTACATTCCACAAGACTTCTCCAGTCAGCAAAGCTGCCCTACAATGACGAGAATAGCAAGTTGTCAATATGCAAGTGCCAATTCCGCAGCTGGATTAAAGCCGTTACAATTTGTTTTCTGAACAACATTGCGGGAAATGTATTTTGATAGCTGAGCCTCCCACTTGCATTGAAGGGAAGTTATAATTTGAATGAAGCATAAAATACTTAGTGAACTTCTTGTCTCCTAGAATGTACAGAAGTTCAGCCTTGTGTATAATTGAGTTGTTGTAATGAAGACTGGTTCTGGTTCTTTGGGAAAGGATTTGTTTAGAAAAGTCTCTTTATTTAATTTAAATTTCATGCCATTTCTTTGTGTCTGTTAACAGGGTAGGCATTACAGCCCTAATTCATCCCTTGTGTAACTATGGCAGTTGATGGAATGACACCAGGGAGGGATTTGGTCCCAGGAATTTAATAACCAGGAGGTAATCTTGCTTCCATTCAAGTTAATAAGAGATTTGCAATTAGCTTGAATGGCAGTGGGAATGGGCCATCAATGAATAGGGAGCAGCAGGGGCTGGACTCTGAAGTGCTGAGGATTCAACTCCCACTGAGTCTTTCTATTGCAGTTGCACCTAGAAGCTCCGGTCAAGATCAGAGCCCCATTGCAATAGGTGCTGTACGTACAGAGTAAGAGACTGTCCCTGTCCCCAAAAAACTTTGTCTAAATGGACAAGGCAAACACAGGGTGGGAGAACAGGATTGTCCTCCCATTTTACAGGGGACAGAGGTACGGAGAGATTAAGGGACTTGACCAAGGAGACATGGAGTCAGTGGCGCAGCCGGGAACTGAATCCAGATCTGACCATTCCTTTTAAGTGCAAGGCCCTGTGGACGTTCGTAGCTGTCCTTCCTTGTAGGAGATGCTCAGCTCATGCTAGGTTTGGGGGTATTCTGCAGGCAAAATCTGGGGTAGGATAATGGAGTACTCTAGTTCGAAGTGAATGTTGGCCGTGGAATTCTCCAGCTTCTCCCCAGAAGGGAGATTCTCCCACCCTCTGGTGAGCACACTGGACACTCTTGCCTTGCTGATGCAGGATTAATAAGCCAAGGAGATTGAACTCAGCCCAGCAAGTGACCATCTTTCCTTTGAGGGGAAAGCAAGTGTTTGTATCTGCAGATCTTGTCTCCCACTTCTCCATGAAGATTGCTGCTCGGCTCCTGTTTCCTGGTGCCAGAGCACATAGGAATGGTGGTTTGGCTGACACAGTGGGTAGGAGTCCCTTGAGAAGGTTGGGCTCGTAACCAGGGAATGTGGGTTGGGCTTAGGCCAAAGCTAGAGCATTTTTCTGTTTTGTCTTGATTAAAAAACACAGCCTTCCTTCTTCCCTCCTCCCCCAGAGTTAAGACCCTGTTTCTGCTATGACTTGTAACTGAGGCTCTAACCAGCTGGTTGTAGGGCTGGCTCTAAACTTGTGCCCACACACCACATGGTTGATACTCAGCTAGTAGACCTCCTGCCTCCCAGCTGTTCATGCCATAGAATGTTTCAGGATGCATTCATTGCCCCTTAGGCTGCTGGTACTCTGTGTGTCTGCACTCTGGCCACTGCATCCTTTGAGGCGCTATGGGGTAGGTGCCCAGATTCCCAGTATGCAATGCTGCGGCTGTGACTAGGCAGTGAGGCTGTACATTCTCTAAATCTGGCTGACTGTGTGTGGTGCAATGAGCTGCTGGTGTGGACACAACTCAACTAGGTTTTCTGTAACTGGGTCAGATGGGGGTGTATCAAACCAGTTACACAGATCAGGAAGAGGTAATATACCATCTATATATAAGTTCATATATAGCACTTTTAGCCATAGATCTCAAAGCACTTTACAAAGAAGGTCGTCGTCATCCCTATTCTACAGATGGGGAAACTGAGGCACAGAGGTTAAAATGACATGCCTGCTGTCATCCAGTGAGTAAGTTGGAACCAGGAATAGAACCCAGGTTGCTTGAGCCCAGTGCTTTATCGACTCATCCACGCTGCCACCCCTCCATTAACACATAAGGTAGCCAGGACATAAATCTAGCGGAGCTCTTGATGACTTTTCGGCTTGCTGTTTTTCTTGTGCTGCTATGTTGAAAAATTTCTCCATTTTACAGGGTCCAGTGGTAAATTCCGAACAGGCTGCATAATCCTTTAGCACCCCTGAGCAACCCAAAAGTTGAAAGGCAACAAGTAAACTCCCTCTTTTTGATTTGTGCATTTTTGTTTAGTTTAAATATTGTTTCCTGGGAGAAATGTTGGCAGCTCTTGAAATAAGATGTATTAATTAATAAATGAAGCACTTAAATTAGGTTTAATAGGATAATCCTTTGCTGCATGTCACATAAATAGTAATTGAATATTAAGAACGTACTAACTGAGAATTAACTATGCAGTGGAGACATGTTTTATTTCATAGCTGTTAAGTGCTGGTCCCGATCCTGGACTCATGACTTGAGTAAAGGCTCCAGGACCTGATCCAAAAGCCCTCTGGGATCAATGGAGAGAGTAGTATGGATTCTTGAGTAAGGAGTGGTAAGAACCTCAGGACTGGGTCCTAATTCATTGGCCAGGTGCCTGATGGCAAGCCCTTTGAAGCCAATAGTTGCTTTGCCATTGAATTCAATGGGTGCTGGATTATTCAGCAGGTGCTGTTTAATCCTCATAATAACCGTGCTTTTCTGGCGTGATGATAGCCCTGGTTACTGATGTGTGGCATCAATAGATGTGGATTCTAAAGGATTCTTTATCCACGAGGCAGACTGCCCATGCAAACTTTCCTCCTACTGTACCAGTAACTGCCTTGGCCTTGATTCTTTTAGAGAAAAGCAACCCCTGTGAGACATGGCTCCTGCAAGATTGCCCACGGAGCTCAATCTACCAGGTTTCAGTTTGCTTTTTGCACCTGGTGCCCAACACACAGCAGACGTAATGGCCTCATGCATCAGTCCATGTGGTTCACATCTGGAGTTCTGATCCAGACCCATCTCCATTTTGGCAGCGACAACAAGCCATAAATTTAAATCCAGTAAGAGTATTTTCCCCCCACCATGCACATTTAGCCTGTGGGATTAATTACCAGAGGATATCACAGAAGCTGGATGAATGGACTATAAGGTGGATAGAAAGTTGGCTAGATTGTCAGGCTCAACGGGTAGTGATCAATGGCTCCATGTCTAGTTGGTAGCCGGTATCAAGTGGAGTGCCCCAAGGGTCAGTCCTCGGGCCGGTTTTGTTCAATATCTTCATAAATGATCTGGAGGCTGGTGTAGATTGCACCCTCAGCAAGTTTGCAGATGACACTAAACTGGGAGGAGAGGTAGATACGCTGGAGGGTAGGGATAGGATACAGAGGGACCTAGACAAATTAGAGGATTGGGCCAAAAGAAATCTGAGGTTCAACAAGGACAAGTGCAGAGTCCTGCACTTAGGACGGAAGAATCCCATGCACCGCTACAGACTAGGGACCGAGTGGCTAGGCAGCAGTTCTGCAGAAAAGGACCTAGGGGTTACAGTGGACGAGAAGCTGGATATGAGTCAACAGTGTGCCATTGTTGCCAAGAAGGCCCATGGCATTTTGGGATGTATAAGTAGGGGTATTGCCAGCAGATCGAGGGATGTGATCGTTCCCCTCTATTTGACATTAGTGAGGCCTCATCTGGAGTACTGTGTCCAGTTTTTGGGCCCCACACTACAAGAAGGATGTGGAAAATTGGAAAGTCCAGTGGAGGGCAACAAAAATGATTAGGGGACTGGAACACATGACTTATGAGGAGAGGCTGAGGGAACTGGGATTGTTTAGTCAGCGGAAGAGAAGAATGAGGGGGGATTTTGAAAGCTGCTTTCAACTACCTGAAAGGGGGTTCCAAAGAGGATGGATGTAGACTGTTCTCAGTGGTAGCAGATGACAGAACAAGGAGTAATGGTCTCAAGTTGCAGTGGGGGAGGTTTAGGTTGGATATTAGGAAAAACTTTTTCACTAGGAGGGTTGGACTAGATGACCTCCTGAGGTCCCTTCCAACCCTGATATTCTATGATTCTAAGCCAAGAACTTAACAAGATTCAGAAAGGACAGGATATTTATATGGCCAATGAGAACAGCCAGTTATAAGAGCTCTGGATGAGATTTAAACCCCCATTTTTTCAGGGCGTGAGCCAACCTCTACCTGATAAGGATCAGGAGGAGCAAATTTCCCCTGAGGGCAGGATAGTCTATCACTGCAGAGTTTCTTGTACCTTCCTCTAAAGCAGCTGGCGGTGGAGACAGGTTATCGGATTAGCTGGATCTCTGGGCTGCTCCAGAATAACTCTGTTCTATTAAAGTTAAATGTGATCTCACATTTTCTGCTAGTTTCTCTACATGCATTCTGCCACCTCTGTTTCATTCTGAGATTTATTTATTGCCATTTGCTCAATTACACTGTTGCAAAGCACCAGTGCTAAAACCCTTAAATTACTTGTAGCACATCCTTGTTTTAAGGGAATAATTACTGTTTCTAAACAGGGAGTAATTTCTTCAGTGGGGAAATGTAAGCTTCAAAGATATTTTTCCCCCTTAACTTATGCTACATAATAAAATAATTGTGTAATTAGTGATAAATTTATTTCTGAGGGCCTAGCCTTAAACCTCTCTCTCCTACCCTTTCTCTCACCCGTACGTTGCCCTTGGAAGGTACCTTATATTGGACAGGAGGACTCTCAATTATTGTTTGTGCTGTTTGTCTGTGTGTTGCTCCTTCTCTAGGCACATTTGCTGTAAGTGGTGTGTCTCTGCCCGTTCTGCACATGCTACATATTGTGTATGGTGAATGGGAAGAATCAAGAGGTACTGTGGTCCCGGGAGTGGGATGTTGGACTGGGTTCTTTCATGTCTTCCTGCTGAACTGTAGAGTGACATTAAATTGTTTCCAGTCCTTTTATCTGTGACCTTTACAGAGGAAGGACTGTCTATCTCTGTTTGCACAGCTCCCAGTGGAGCAAGACCCTGATATCAGGATGATATTCCAGGGTGCAATTCAGATGTGTGAGGGGTTATCACCCCTGCCCTCCAACCTGGGCTGCCTCACAAAGTTTTGTTGCTGTAGCTCCCAACTTGGGCTCCTTCTGAAGGGCATGCAGGTACTCTGAGTGTCCGTGTGTCACCACAGCCCTGGTCTAGCAACTCTGACCCCAGCAGCTTGTTAGCAAACACCAGCCCCACACTTGGCTTCCAGCAGCCTTGGTTACTACTTGCAGTAACCAACACACTCCCATTCCCAGATTCTCCCCCATCCCCCAGAAACTTTGTGCTTTGCTGTCAGCCCTCTCCTGGACTATCCAGATATATTAGGTTCATTGCCCCCCTAAGAGGAACAATATACAACAGTAGGCTGCCTTAAATGGAGTTATCCAAACAATTCACACTGGATTAGTTTTTATTAAAGACCTAAAATAAGTTTAACTACATGGAAATAGGTAGAAGGCATTAATGTCAGAAATGGTTACAAGAAAAATAGAGAACTCTTTCTAAACTTAACAAACTAAACATTGTTCGATGTGAAATTTTTACCACGTGCTCTCAGCATCAAGGCTAACCAGGCCAGGATCTGCTCCCACAGTCCATAGGCTGTTTCTTTTATCATCGTAGACGGAAAAGAGCGAGATGGATAGGGAGACAGAACTGGAGGTGTTTTTGCCACCTCACTTTTGTAGTTCAGTCAACTTTTGAAAGGCATTTTTCTGAGGGTTATGCCTAGATAAAGTTCCTGCCAGCTGTGAGGATGGAGATATGGGGACTCATTATGAAAGAGGCTTCATGCTGCTGTTTGCTAAAATGCAGATTTACCTCATCTCTCTTGCTGTTTCAAGGACCTTCTTACTATTTATATTTAAATTGAGGTGAACACATGTTCCTTTATTTAAAACCTGCTTGACCACTCCTGCCTCATCGGGGCTCCATGGGTTTGAGTGTGTGCCACCAACATCATTTGGAGGAATTTATAACTTTACATATAATGTCGTTCCCTACATTTCACCATATTATTGACCAGCGAATTATTGGTTTTCAGATGGTACCTTACTAAGCCTATTTAGTACAAAGATTATTACAATAGGGTGTGAATACAGGGGTGTATTTGGTCACTCAGTGCTATCATAATGTAAAATGCAGCTCACATATAAATAAATGCTCAACTGACCCAGGTAAGACGATGCTCTTGGGTGCATAGACCTAAGGGTGATTCCCATTTGAATTCCCTTTTTGGACCCTTAGCTTGCACTAAGGACCATACACTGCATCCCTGCATAGCCCAACTGAAGCCAACCTTGCTCCGTGCAAATGAGGGGGCTGCTTAGGCTTCTAAGTACAAGATCGGGGCTTAGGTCAAAAGCAAAGCAAAGCTCTTGGGGTTTCTACAGTAGTCCAAATATTTTCTGTCCAGAAACTGCCTCAAACCTCAACCGTTTGCCTCTGTCACTTAACTAGGAGCAGGGTGATTTATGCAGCTGAGTAGAAGGAAGTTATTTTAGCCATTGTTTTAAAAACAGGTGCAGAGGAATGGGAGGGAGGCAGAGAAGGAAGGGAGAGAGATTTCATTTGTAATTCAAATCTTGCCATCTGGGAGAGTTTAGGTGACAGCCAGGGATAGCTGAGGTAGTTAATCTCCTGGGCTGGGAGGAGATGAAGCTTGAAAATATAGTTTATGCCAAAAGTGGGGTTTCGTGGGTGCGTTGCCCCATTATCTCCAGACTGGAATGATACCCCCCCGTCCGCCAGGCTGTTATAGTGGGGGTGAAGGCGGGAGGAAAGCGGGTGGAATAGCAATGATGGGACTGATGGAGCTGCAGGGACTATTAATGGGGTGAATAATCAGACCCTCTGCTAGAGACCACTTGATTTTTGTTTTGTGTTTGCAACTTTTTACATCCACTCGATTCTGGACAGGCCCAGAACAACCCATTCTTTGTGCACATCTGAATGATGAGCCAAGGGGCGGGACACTGGTGAATTCAGCCCAAGGTATTCTTCCCTAGGCTACTTTGGATGCTTCTGATTTATGGGATGGTTAGAGCTGGATGGGCAATATTTCTTTGTGTGTGTTTGGTTTTTTTGGTCCCATGCAAGTTTTTGAGGGATCAAAAAAAAAAAATTCTATCCCAAATTGGGATGAAAAGTCAATCTTGAACATGTTCATGAAGAGAAAATTCAAAGAATTTTGCAACCTTTCATTCTGATTTTGTCCATTTAACTTTTTCACTATAATTAGCTTGCTGTTTGAAACAGTCATTTGAACTGGAGAATTGGGATTTTTCATTTTTAAAATGTCAGCTTTATTTTGACAAATCTCAATCCCTGTTTTTTAAAAAAAAAAAAAATTTGAGCCTAATAAAAAAAATCTAACCTGCCCCTTTCTTACAAAAGTTTTAGTTTCAACAGATCTGCATTTTCCCAGTTAAAAAATTGTCAAACGTTCTTGACCAGCTCTTTAAACTTTTTCTGGGGCAAGCCAGGGTCTTGTGATGCTCTGCAACTAGAGGAGACTAATCTGCTCCCAGCAAGCTACTTGCACGAGTTTTGCTAGCCGAGCTTCTGCTATAGCTGCCAGCTTTGACTGCTCACAAACTGATGGTGTTGCCCGGGTCACTGAAAACAGGTTGTTCCTACCAGCATCAGGACAGATCTGGACCAGCCTCCCTGATTTCAGTTCACCTGGTTTTAGATGCAACTTTCTCCATTGCTCTCAGCTTATGTGGTTTCTCATCTCCCTCAGTGGCCCTGACTTTGTGTGGTTGTTTGTCCCCAAGGTGGTGATGGGGTTGAGTATCCAGTGTGACAAAGTTCCTTTGCTCTGCCTTGGTGGGTCTTGCGCTTATTGGCGGATTTGCTCGCCTTGGAGCTTCATGGCAGCCCTCAGCTTGGCCGTTTTTCTCAACCCACAGTCCAGGTCGACGACTCCTGTGTCTGACCAGGAGTTGGGAGGATTTGGGGGGAACCCGGGCCCGTCCTCTACTCCGGGTTCCAGCCCAGGGCCCTGTGGAATGCAGCTGTCTAGAGTGCCTCCTGGAACAGCTGTGTGACCGCTACAACTCCCTGGGCTACTTCCCCATGGCCTCCTCCCAACCCCTTCCTTATCCTCACCATAGGACCTTCCTCCTGATGTCTGATAATACTTGTACACCTCAGTCCTCTAACAGTCCGCGTTCTCACTCTCCGCTCCTAGTGCCTCTTGCTCCCAGCTCCTCACACGCACACCACAAACTGAAGTGAGCTCCTTTTTAAAACCCAGGTGCCCTGATTAGCCTGCCTTAATTGATTCTAGCAGCTTCTTGATTGGCTACAGGTGTTTCAATCTGCCGGTCTTAATTGTCTCCAGAAGGTTCCTGATTGTTCTGGAACCTTCCCTGTTACCGTACCCAGGGAAAAGGGACCTACTTAGCCTGGGGCTAATATATCTGACTTCTATTACTCTCCTATAGCCATCTGGCCCGACCCTGTCACACCAGGAAGAACGGAAGTTACTGATACTGACCTATAAAGCCCTACGTGGCTTGGGCAACTAGGGACTGTGCAGCCGGTCCCTCTTCCTGGGTCATGCTCTGGGCTAGGAGAGTTCTTTTGTCTCCCTCAGAGCGGCTCCATATAAAAGGTTTGAGACTGCAGCTGCTGCCGCTGGTGGTGGTGGTGATGCTGCAGCTGTTAGAATCATCTGAGGGCCTGAGCTAGCAGTAGAGGGTTAGGACCCAGTGCTGCCAGGCTGTTGAGATGAAGTAGGGTCTGGGGGTACTGAGCAGTTCGCAACACTGAGCCGCCTTGTGCGGAAGGAGACGGGAGCCCCTGAACTGGGAGTTAGCTTCCCCCTAGACTAATAAAAGGTCAAGCCACCAATTCATGCAAATTAGTGGAGCTGCCCCAAAGGGGATGGATTCTCCAGCTGGGACTTAGTTTGCTGTTACTCCCACCCTTTCTCTGTCTTGCTTGGCCTTGGCATAGTGACTATGCTGGCATTGAAAGCACACGGCATTACCTGCTACCTGGTTGGGGGAGAATAAGGAAGACACTCCAAGGCACATGACCCATCAGAGCCAAGGGGAAGCGGGTGCCTTTGGGTTTGGAAAGTTCAGGTCTCTGGCCTGCCATTTGCCTCTCTGGACTGGAGCCAAGTGTCCTTTGTTTACCAGCGACAAAACCCGCAGGTAGAGCAATCCAAGCACCCACTGGAGACTTCAGTTTATAACATACAATACTGCATTATTTAGAGGGAGCAGAGCAGGACTAAAGCTATGAGGCTTGTTGTTCCCCTGCACTGAGCAGAGTTACCCCAGTGACAGCAGACACTGGCAGCATCACTCCAGCATCCTCGGAGCTAGCAACCCTCCTCCAATTATCCTCATCTGCCCCAGCAACTGAGAACGGGAAACACATTGCTACTTCCTCAGGCCTCAGCATGGCGGAAGTGGACTTCTTTCCAATGGAATGCTCCCTCGTCGCATTTTCATTAAGCAGCAGGAGACGATGGAACCAGCTTCCTTACAATAAGAGCTCAACTGGAGGGCAGCGTCTTAGTCTAGCACAGCTGTTTCAGCAGCGGCAGGAGAGGGAGGCTGGTGGAGGAAGATATCCATGGATTAAATCTAATGAAAATAAATGTATGCGGCTCTCCAGCAGCAGGCAGAGCTCTGTTTCCCAAATGTCAAGCCCAGCTAGTTCTCCAGCAGCTTTAACTTCAGGGCTGGTGTGGAGCCTGTCGGACTATTGCTGGAAGCGCAGGAAGGACGGGTGATACTGATGGGTAGGGTGAGACAGATGGCCAGAGAGATTGAGATAGATGAGGTTACACTTCAGGAAATTGGTGTATGTATTTCATGATGCTCTTATTCTGCTGGATGCTCAGTGCCAAGTGGTAATTAAACACCGGGGCAGGACTGAAGGAGGAATAGGTTTGCTGCAGCAAGAGTCCACCCTGAGGGCCTGACTCAGCAGAACTGGTACTGGAGCTGCAAGGAGCCATCATGCACGAGCCAAGAAGGAGTGATAAGGAAGTGGCTTCTGGTTAAGCTGCTGGCTTGGGCACAGCCACTGTGATTAAATCACTTCATCTGCTGGTCCTCAGCTCCTCCCCTCTAAAGTGGGGATGATGATCCTTTCTTTGTCTGTCTTGCTTATGTAGATGGTTAGCTCTTTGCTGTCTCATATGGGCGTCTGTACAGCAGTTAGCACAATGGGGCCCTAATCTTGATGGGAGTTTCTAGGTACTTTCAAAAAGAAAAGGAGGACTTGTGGCACCTTAGAGACTAACCAATTTATTTGAGCATGAGCTTTCGTGAGCTACAGCTCACTTCGTCTCTAAGGTGCCACAAGTACTCCTTTTCTTTTTGCGAATACAGACTAACACGGCTGTTCCTCTGAAATCTAGGTACTTTGTATTACAAATAACAGGACTTATACATTCCAGCCACAGAGCCGGAGCCTTCTGAGCCTTGTTTTACAGTAGCACCTCCAGGACCCCATTGTGCTAGGTGCTTCCAATCTAAGCATAAGACTAGACCCAACAGATGGAGGCGGGAGCACAAGGAAACAATGAGACGATTGAGCTTTACTTCGTTAAGGATTCAGATGACTGCTTTCCATACCTCAGAGTCAGGGATATTATTTTCTGGGGCAGATTTTCAGTACACAGCGGGCAGCATGCAAGCTTGCAAAATAAAATAAAATAAAAATCTGGGTACAGGCTGTGCTGTAATCTCCCCATATTTATAGTCAGCGTTGTTACCTGCTTGCACGCACAAAACTAGCTGTGTACATAAAAACTGGTGACTGCAGACATGAGGGGAGGGGGCCTATGTTCCATCCCACTTAAGACAGTTTGCCTCTTGCAGTGGAATTGCATGCCCTAGAGAAGTGGGGTCGCTGTGGGAGCTGTGCTTCTCGGGTGTTGGAGAGAACTGGGCCCAGATCCTCCAACCCATGGGAGCTAGGCATCTAAATACCTTGGGGGGCCTAGCCTTGTGCTAGGGGTGCGCATGCAGTCTGGGGGTGGATTATATAACAAACTACAAACTGCCGCAGACTTGTCTTTAACAGCCACGGGCCCAAGTAGGAAATTCTGGCGCTAGATGAGGATCCAAACAAAGTCTACATCTGGGGTTATCAGGTCTGACGGTGGGGGCTGCCCTACCTAATCTGACAAGGGGTCAATCCTGTCCAGGGTCCTGTCTGACTGTGGCCAGCACCAGCTGTGTTAAGCAGTTCTGGGATAAGCTGCTCCCAGGGGAAGTTTCTTTCCGACCCCCCACTAAGTAACAGTTTGCTCATGGAGTTTAATCTGTTGCAAACCTGCTGGGTTTTGTTTTTGGAACTGAGAGCTGAGGCGTGTTTACATGTGGGTATTTGGTTCTGGATCCATCTCTTGTAGTTCATAATTCTTGCAGTGTCTGTCTCTTCATGAATATAAAGAAATGTGAGTTTGAAAAGCCTTTATTCTAAGCCTTGGTGTAGGGAGCAAGATGAACAGCAAGAGGTAGGAAAGGAATGGATGAGTGCCCAGGATGAAAGAGGATTAGGGGAGCAGTAATCGAAGGCGAAAGAAAAACAAATTCCAAATTAGGCCCTGCAGAGTAATATCAGGGACGGTTGGGTGGTCAGGGGAAGGTTTCTTTAGAGACGGACTCTGGGATCATTCAAAGAGCAATTAAATGCTATCCCGGGGGAACAAATGCATCAGAAAGAGTGAGCCAGTCGGGACGTTTTCCAGTCCCTGCTATCTTTAATAATCTTCCAGGAACATAAACTAGCCAGCAGCTTGAGCTGACCACCAGGAGTTTTTGGGGAAGGGAGGAAAGTTGAAAGGTGGGGAGAGAAGTATAAAAGCAGGCCGTTTTAAATAATGCACGGATCTACAGGGAAGCAAGTAACTTTTAGAGAGTCAAGCTGGGTGAAGTTAAAGGAAGAAGCTGTTTGTTCTTTTGGAAGTTTCTGCCCTGCTACAAAGGACGTAGATGACAGCTTTTTAAACCCTTCTGCAGGCTATTGTGTTAAATCCTTTGCTGTTTGCAAATTTCTTCAAAAAGAGGGAGGATGGGCCTTCTGGATAAACCACAGGCCAGGTCTTTCAGTGGGTCAGACACTCAAGGCCAGATTTCCAGAAGACCTCAACATGTTGAGTGCTGAACTTTGTTGACCAGCTGCCCCCAGTCTGAGCACTTGAGAATCTGACCCTGAATTTTCTTTGAAATCAATCCTGGAAACATTTCCACTGGAGTTGTGGGTTTTCAGCACTACTGAAAATCAGACCCAGAGGAATCTCAGAAGCGGAGGCACCCCAAAATACAGGCCCAGGGCATGCAACATGTGGGGGACATACTGGATTTACAATATGCATTGCTGACCACATGACCTATTGTCCCATGTTCTAGTCACCCACCCTTGTGCTTTAGTATAGGGCTTGGCTGTGCCAGGCCAATCTGACAGACTAATTGAAGGGGAATGGAAGCAAAGCCTATGGAGTTATGCAAATAAATTAAAGAATTAGAATGCAAATAAATTAGACTTAGAGGGATGTGTTTACGTGTTACTAGAAAGCCAGCATCAACCCTGATTGAAGCTTATAGCTTCTTTAGCCTTATATAATGCCGGCAGCAGCACCTGCCCTATATATGCAAATGGATTCACGCTTGTAGTCTGCCGGAGCGCGTGAATAATATTACCCTCGCACAGGTCCCGGATGGCCTATGCCTGACTGACACATGCAGGCCAGTGGTTTCGCTTCTGTACGTGTGCATTGTCAATGCTAAGCAGATCAGTGACTGTGTTAGAAATGATAGACAGACCTACACAGCGTAGATGTGGGTCAGCGCCTGTGCAAGGCTAATTTCTAATCAGCCTTTTAGGTAGATTACAGGAGTAAATCAGGCATGAGATGGGAACCTACCAGCTCTTTGCCTCCCCTTGCCTTGGAGAATGTAGTGCGTCTTCCACCCTTTGGATGAGAGAGAACTAGAGGAGCAAGGGATTAATTGGCGGTGTCTTGCTTGTGCCCTCTTTGATTTCTTTACTGCATGCAGCAGGGCATAGCATAAGCAGACGTGGTCCTAAGCAAAGCCATAGATTCAGATGGCTCTAAGTTTTCAGGTGGGGATTGGAATCCAGATCGGGGGTGCAAATTTTTAGGGAGAGGGTCTGTTCAGCATGAGGCGTAAGGAAGGACAAGCATGTTTCCCCTCTTGTGCCTGGTGAACTAAATCCCCCAGCAATGGAAATTCTCTCACCTGCATGCTAGAAAATGCTACAGCAGCTTGCAAGTGGGCAGGTGCCAGATAAGGTTCCTCTAACGCAGGGACCATCTCTGATGCCCTCAGGTCACTGCGGTGACCTCATCCACTGCAATCCAAGCAGCATAGTGCATGCAGGATAGCGTTCGGACAAAGCCTGATCCACTCTTGCACCATTCGCTGAGCAAGAACGATCATTCCCCTTGATGGCTTTTACAGAGAGGGAGCACAGAGCCTTCAGTGTGTAATTAACATTTAATTAGTTTCAGCAATGCGCTCTTCCAGCTGGCATGGAGTGGATAAACAAATCCATTTGGGGATGTAATGGCTTGGAGAGGAACTGAGAGGCGCCTCCCATAACCAGAAGGCGGGAAGGTAGAGGAGCCTTTCTGTCTGCCAAATGAAGGTAAACAACAAGGAGCCAAGGGGCAGGATTTTCCTCTTGCTCCCGGAAGATCTGATCCTCCACTACGTAACTGCGGTTTTACCCAGTATAACTCTGCTGAAATCAGTGGAGTCACACCGACATAAAACTGGAATAATCCAGTGGGGAATCAACTCCCTTAGCGAGGAGTCTGTGGCTGGTGCAGATGGTTCACAAGGAAGGATGCTCTAGTGGTGCAGTGGCTAAACAGGATTCATTTCCCTTCCAGGCTTTTATGGGCAATGTTGAGCAGAATAAAGCCTAAATCTATTCGGAAATCTGGGCCTAACGGCCAAGTCCCATTTTCAGAAGTGACTTATGTGCTTAGAAGCCTAAATCCCTTTGACTTCCAGAGAGACTTGGGCTCCCCAGAGCCTAGGCTACATTTGAAAATGGGACTTGGCTATTTGTCACAGAGGCCTTACAATGGTGAGTGGAGTAACACCGAAATCCCTTTAAAAATCTGGGCCTTGGTCTTTGTCTCACTTCCCCCATCTTCCAGGGGGTGTTGTGAGAACAAATATAGTAACGATTAGGCGCTTCTCAGGTCGGATGATAATGGAGGCCAGCTAACTATCTTAGATGTGGGAGGGAAGCCTAGGGCACTGAATGTGATGGGGAATGAATTTTTCCTGATGCCAAGAGTGTTAAAGGTGGGATCATTGGTGGAGCCATGTGAGAGGAAGCTCAGGACTCCGAGTTCTCCCCTTAAACAAGAGAGGGTGCTTGGGGTCAGGGTGCTCCTTGTGCGGAAGATGCACTGAGTGAACTACATTTGACTTGACCAGAGCAATGAAGGAGGGCTGCTGTGCGCTCAAGGACTGCTCTTGCTTCCTTTCAGAGAAATATGGGGTAGGGGAAGGAGCAAACCATGCAGAAACCCAGTGTTGAAGAACTCCTCACACCTAGCTTCTATGTGAAGGACACCTGCTCCATATAGCTGACCTGTGTGCGGTGATGGGAAGAGTGTGGGTGTCACCTACCACCTGTTCCAGCAATGTCTTACTGATTTGGTGCTCCTGTCCTTTCATACCTACTTCCCCCTGTCAATTGGCTTTTCTGTGACATGCACGAGGGGGCTGAGTCTCCCTCCACACTGCGCTAATGCCACCCCAGGCTGGGTTGCGTGCAGGGACTGAACCAGGAACTTTTGGATCTGAAAGCAGGAGCCTCGAGTGCCTGAACTAACCAAGCAGGCTCATTACCTTAGCAGACTTCAAATGGCTATACATGGTTTGGCCGAATGCTGCGTCCAGATTGGTTGTGCTGCATTTCTGCTGCAGGCTCAGGCTTTGGGTCCTTGTATAAGGACTCTCACCGGTCAGCAGAGCACTGCTGCTACATATGTTCCTAGCTCAGCAAGAGAAACCTGGGTGGGGAAGGCTTGTAGCTGGGATGAGCTGAGCCAGGCATTGAGGCCCTCCTGGATGCATCACCAAGAGCTCTTCTTGACGAGCACCTCACTCTTCACATTCTCTCTCGGCCCCGCTGATGGTTCCATACTTTGAGGACAGATGGACGGCGAGAAGACATCCGTGTTAATCTGATGATGCTGCATTGTTAAAGGCCCGGCCAGGTATGAGGTAAACCCATTTAGAAACTTTAGATTCAGGCTTATTGATATGCGCAGAAGAGGAAGCTGATTTGCTGTCGCAGCTGCCACTTTGGGGACTTGAGCATCTGGTTCCTGGCAAGTTTGAGTGATGCTTCCTCCTCCTAATAGTGATGGATATGGAAAATTAATTGAAGGGTGGAATGAGGAGAGCTGGCAGCAGGAGGAAGCGTTTTGGGGAGTGAACGCCCTTCCCGTCTGCTTGCACTCAGAAGCAGCAGGGAGTGGGATTCTCTGTCTGCTGCCTGAAGAAAAGCAGATGCTGGAAGGACTCCAGTCTGCAGGGGAATGGGGTTTTCCTACAATGGGGGCCCAGGTTAGTTTCCAGCTTGGCCCCTGCTACCTCTGATCCTTCATGCTGTAGATGCGAGAGCCTTCTCCTCCACTGCTCCTCCAGGGGTAGGGCGCTTCTCTCCCTGCTACAGCAGCTTCTCCACCTTGGACCAGATCTCAGCTGAGAGAAGCTCCCCAGCCCTGCTGCGGGCCACTCACCGTCCCTGCATAGGGTTTCTCATTGGGAAGCGCCTGGGGGATACGCTCCGCAGGGGTGGTGGGGCGCAGTGTTGTCACACAGGCTGCCCCACTCCCACCAGGTGCTTCATGAACACCCAGGTTCATCAGCTCGGTACCACCCTGGCAGAGGCATCATTGCTGCATGGGGCTGAGAATCTGGCCCCCCACCAGTGTGGGGCATTGAGGGAGGGTCTGAACCCTGGTTTGATGGCACAGGGCTCAGAACCTTTTGATGGGCTGCAGCCCCCTTGCCCCCAGCTCCATATGGGGCACCCCCGTGCCACACAGTGGGGGAGCTCCAGGGCCCTGCAGCCTCACCTTAGAGGCCCCCAGCTTCCAGTGGTCCAGGCCCCGGCCCTGCAGAGATGGAGCTGGTGCACTGACCCTCCCCAGCAAGGGCAGTCTCCACATATGTGTAAGTGTAGTAGGACCTATGGCCAATGGGGGGCAGTTGGGGTGGGGGCAGGGACCCCCTTGGTTGTGCCCCTTGCCTGAGGTAAAATATACTTGAGGGCTTGGCAGTTTGCACCTTCTCGGGGGGTGGGGGGAAGGTGAGGTAGGGGGTGCCCAAATTGCCCCCTTTTTGCAGTGACCTCCACTGGCCACTGTGGGGTTGTGGCATCATTGGACGTGGGTCTGCCTGGCCCTGCTCTGCCTCTGGCCCATCACCTGTGCCCAGGTTTCCTGTGGAGGGAGTGCAGAGCAAGGGGGCTCTCGGCACCAGGGTGCGCTTTCTGCCTGGCCTCTGGCCCATTGGTACCAGTCCCGCTTGCCCCCAAAAGAGTTCAAGACAACGATGAACTGAGCCCAAAGGCTCACTCCTGTCCCTTTACCTCACCAAAGTATCCTGCTCCTCTGGGAGCTGAAGGGAAACTAGCCATTGGCAGGATGTTAGTGATGGGGGGAGGGGTGTACCCCAAGTAAAGCAGGGAAGGCATTAAAAGACAACTGTGGGGATAAGGGGTGAGTGTTTTCCCTGGCCAGCTGCAATTGCTGATGAGGGAGGGAGAGCCCAGCAGCAGGGGCTAATCAGGAGAAGAAAGGGCTAGGCTGGCCTGCTAGCACTGGGAAAGAAATGCTTTCTCCTTGCAATCTGGGAGATTAATGGGGACGCTCTTGGGCCTGAGGAGCTTCTGAAGCAATTGCCAGCTTGCTGTGTTGTGCCACAAAGAAGCCATGAGTGAAACTCCCTGTTTGCTCTTTTTGTTTGGCAGTGAGGCTGAAAAAAGCCCTCTCCTTAAGCCTTCATTTTAGGATTTGCCTGTAGGGAGTCACACCTGAGTGGAGCTCACTTGGGCTGCAGGGTGCAGGCCTTAAAGATGCAGGGTTGTGCTGTTACTGCAGCATGGGGCACAGGTCACTTGCAGGTTTAAACTAGTATACATGGCGGATTCTCTGTAACTTGATGTCTTGAAACCATGATTTGAGGACTTCAGTAACTCAGCCAGAGCTTATGGGTCTGTTATCGGAGTGGATGGGCAAGGGTTCTGTGGCCTGCAATGTGCAGGAGGTCAGACTAGATCATGGTGGTCCCTTCTGACCTTAGAGTCTGAATCTGTTATGTATGGTTAGGATGAAGACCTCAAAGAGCTTCATTGCCTGTTTCCTGTAGCTCTTAGGTTCCCCCAAAAGGTGTAGCTGCATACGTCTGTGAAGAATTGGCCTGTCACCTGCTTATGAAGCACCTGGTGAGCGTGGGGAGCCTGTGCAATAATGCAGTGCCCTGCCACACCTACAGAGTATATCCCCCATGTGCTTCCCAGCAAGACTGGTGTTACAGTGGGAGTCACCATCTGGCCATATTACATATTGTCTTCAAAGTTTTTTCTTGGTGTGGTAACTGTGTAGTGTAGCTGTAGCAGCATCAGTCCCAGGATATTTGAAAGACAAGGTGGGTGAGGTAATACCTTTCAATGGACAGACAAGCCTTCGAGCCACACACAGCTCTTTCAGGTCTGGGAAAGGTACTCTGAGGATCACCACTAAATGCAAGATGGAACAGATTGTTTAGCATAAGTAGTTAGCCCATATTCTTAGGGAGCATTCAAGGTAGTGGCCCGTTAATACCTTTGCAGTCATAGGACAAAAGGAGGGTTACTGGCTTACAGATGGTAGTAATAAACCGTAAATCCAGTGTGTCTCTTCAGTCCATGATTTTGTGTCTAGCAGTTATGGATTTAAGCTCCCAAGCTCGTCTTTTGAATGTGAGGTGCAGATTCCTCTGAGGATGGGGACTGATAGGTCAGATACACAGTGATCACTTTGTGAAAAGTCTTCACTCGCAGGTGAAAAGTGAACTGTGTGCAGTTTCTGAAGAAACTGTGTACTGTTAGTTTTGTGATGGAGACTGGTTGGGGAAGCTGTTGCAAACAGCAAGAGGATTTGTTCTTAATCTCTCGAATCTTGGTGCAGAGTTAGTTACTGGGAGGTGCGAGCTGGTGGTACAAGAGAAGTGTTGTCTGCATGCACTTTGTGACTACCCCTGTTTCAGGGCTGATGGCTGTAGTGTGAATAAACAAGTGACACAAAAGAACACAATGCCTATACTGTACGTCACTGATTTCTCCTCCACTGGGAAACTAACCTGCAAGTCACCAAACTCATTTACCACATGGAAGAGGAGCAGCAGGTTTATTTAACTCGTGTTCTTGTAGGGCTCAGATCTGCTTGAATAAAAAACGCTCGGTACGCTCTGTTACAGTGAGTCCTCATTCTAAAATGATTAAGCCCCTTGCTGCATAACAAGTGGGAAGCGGAGGTTATTTCAATGGGCACATCAGTTCAGACAAACTCAGCCATCTGTGCTGCCCTCGGGTTCCAAATGTGAAAAGGGACAGTCCTTCACTAGCGCGTCCAGGAACAGGGAGCTAGGGAGGGATTGAAATGGCTCTGCTGCCTTGGCTTTGCTCTCATTTGTTCTGCAGCTGGCACAGGCATCCCCTGTGCCGTGGTAAAAGCCGGCAAGGTAATGAAACTATCAGGAAGTTGCTTGTGGGAGTGTTAAATGGTTCAGCGTGTGTGCGCCTATGGTGAGGTGCAGAGGAGTCTCAGGAGGTTCCAGGATTTGGGGCTAAAATCTTTAAAACCAATTCCTGCCAGGCTGCCTATGGTGCAGTCACATGACTTGTTTGCTTTAAAACAACCCCTAAACTTCTGTGTTCCTCTTCCTCTAACGCCCCCGCCCCCTCTCCGCCCTTGATTGCCATCTCCTTAGGGCAGGGACCGAGCTCTCCAACATCCTATCACCCGCCGTGGGCAACAAATAAAGAATAAGTAAGATTTCAGATGCTTGGACCCCTCTCTGCCTCCTTCCGCCCCAAGCCTGAGCTGCCTCTGAAGATGGTGCAGGCTAAAGGCCCTATTCTGCTAATCTGTGCGTGGCTTCCCCTAGCATTTATCATGGTCATTGTTTTTCCTCCTCCGTGGTAGAATGTCTTAAAGCCCTGAGGAAGTGTGAAAACAATTATTCATTTCGACATAGCAGTTCTGGGCCATTGGCTCTCCCAATCTTATGAAGCGAATCTCTTTAAGACTGACATCTTTCACATCAAACAGTATTGAGGGAGGTAACTGGGTTCTAAACTGCATTGCTCTCAAAAAATGGCATGTGTCTTGTTCCTCCAGGAGTATGTGCGCCCTCCCAGTTCCTCTAGGAAAGACCCAGGGCTAAACCCTCATCCTTCTCTGATTACGGTGGTTGCTCCTCTGTTCTCCTTTCATAACATCTTAACGAGGGGCCCTTCATGGTGTCTGCACCTGGGAATCCCAGGGCTCTGAGTTGTGCTCCTGTCCAGTGGAGGGTGTGACACACCAGTGAGGTGGTAGGCTTGAAGTGAAATTTGCATTTTAATAAAGAAAGTTGTTTCTGTCATTTGTATTTAAATAAGCTGAATTGCGCAATGGTGCATTTCCTTTAAGTAGAAGCTTTTAGCTCCACCTGGCCCTGTGGAAAGCTTGAAGGGAACTATTTCCCTTCCCTCTGTAAACAGTGAAGTGATCGTGTTTCACTCCTGTATGTGTGTACACACACGCATGTGCACGTGCAGCTCTGCCACCGCCACCACACTATTTGTGTTTAAACTCCTATATGAAGCCTTCTGTTTGCTACTATTCTGACTTGGCAGCAAAGAGTTTAAGCCCAGAAAGGCACATGCTCTCATCTAGTCTGACTTACTGTATGTCACAGGCCACCCACACTACCCGGACCCTAAACCCAACAACTGAAATTAGACCAAGGTATTACAGCCTCACTGAGCCTAGCCTCTGTGCCACAGGCAGAGAATAGGAGAGCCCCACACCAATGCCTGAGGTCCCTGCAATGACAGGGAAATTAAGTGAGATACACCCAGATAGTCCCGGTAAGAGACCCAAAGCCACACTCTGCAGACGAAGGTGAAAACCTCCAAGATCACAGCTAATCAGACCTCTGGGGAAAACTGCTTCCCAACCCCACATAGGGTGATCACTTAGACCCTGAACATGTGAGCAAGAACCAGCCAGCCCAGCACCTGAGACAGAGAATGCCCTGTGCCAGCTCATAGCCCTGGTCCTCCCTGTCCAGTGACCCATCACCAGCCATGGCCATCCCTAGTGCTTCAGAGGAAGGAGATAAATAATAATTCCAGAGGCCATTGGAGTGGGGAGGGGAAATGCCTCAGGGCTGCTGAATCCTGACCCCCACCATCACAAATGACCCTTCCTATGATCACACTCACACATTTGTCCAGCTCTGTCTCAAAATGAATTAAGTTGTTTGTTTGCCCTTCCCCCTGCCAGCTCCTAGCGGGAGCCTGTCCCAGAACCTCACCCATCTGATGGTTCAAATCCTTCTCCTAATTCCCAGCCTCAGTTTGTCCACGGCCAGTTTGTCCATTTGTTCTTGTGCAACATTGTCCTTTAGTTTAAATTGCTCTGCACCCTCCCTGGTACTTGTAGTGAGCAATCCTAGCCCCATCAGTCTCCTTATTGCTACATTAAACAAGCCAAGCTCTTCCAGTCTCCTCTCATAAAGTAGGCCCTCCATTCCCCTGATCATCCTAGTAGCTCTTCTCTGCACCAGTTTGAATTAATCTTTCTTGCACACTGGTGACCTGAATTGTACACAGTATTCCAGACAAGGTCTTACCATGTCTTGTACAATGGCATTAATACTTCTGTTCATATAACCAATTTCTTGCAGGTGCAGGGATTACTGAATCGATTGTGTGTGTGATGGGAGGGAGGGAGGGAGTCTGGATGGCACCAAGCAAATGTCTGGGTCCTGAGTGCATAAGTAATAACATTGTTACCACTGTGTTTCTCAGCTGTGCTTATGCAGAGGTAGCTTTGTAGTGCAGATGTGGCTGTACACATTCTCCGAAACACGCTTTCAAGGAGAACATTAAACCAGTCAGAGTAAGTGACCTTCAGAGTTGGGCATATTTTAAAAAAATAATTGCAATGGCAGAAGCTGCACAAAACCCACACGCTGAGACAACGTGAAGACCAGAAATTCAGAACCAGCACCCAGGTTGAGCAGAAGAACGTTGGGCACCCCCTTGTAGACAGGACAGCCTTGTGGATAGAGGGCTGGATGGGCCCTCAAAGAAGATGACTTCAAGTCCCTCCTGTGGCACAGACTCCCTATGTGACCGTAGGACAGTCACTTCTGTAAAATGAGGGGAATAGCATCCGACCTCCCAGACTATTGGGAGATGCTATGGTACCGAAGGCCAGGTACACACCTAATTAAACTTGTGTCCTTCATCTGCATCTTCCAGCACTAGTCCTGACTCTTTAGAGCCAACTGGAAGCAAATTCTTTGAAATCTGGGCTGTAGGTAGCCGACTTGTTGTGCAAAATGCTTCAGCAGGGTGTCTGAATAATCCCATCTCGATGCTTGACAAGGGGGAAGGCTGGTTGAGTGGATGAAGGAGAGGCCTTGAGAGTTTCTATTCCCAGTTTTGCCTCTGAAGTACCGTGTAACCTTTGGCTGTGCCTTTCTGGTTAGCTTCCCCACTGATAAATGGAGACATTGCCTCTGCAAGGCTGAATTCTTCACCATCTCTAAAGTGCTGTGGGTGCCTCAGAGGGAAGGTTCTGTAGAAGGTCAGATGATTATCAATTGGTACTTGTCTGTTGCTGTCTTTTAATGGCTGCTGCTGACACACAGATGGATCTCCTAGGATGGGGCTCAAGGCATACCGCAGAAAACCTCTTTGCGTGGGGTCCCCCCAAAGAGAGGGACTTGTGCCACCATGCACATGGCACACAGGCCCGTCCTGCCATGCTGGCCATCTGCAGTAGCCATTTGAGGTTTATGCCACTTGCTGAGGGTGTCCTACTCACCCAGCCTTAGTGCTCAGGCTCTGTTCTCAGGCATCTTTTGCTCCTTCAAAGCAGAGATGGGCACGATGTGAAGCAAAGGTGAAAGGTAGGAAATGGCCACTTCTTACGGGTCTGTCATTAAAGGGAAGGGAGTCCCTCGTTTCCTGTTAATTTGCGCGGTCCTCTTTGCAACTGGGTTCCCTTCTGTGGGGAGCCTGTGCCCTGCCCCTTCCCTGCTGTGGCGGGTTTTCCTGGCTCTGCTCCTTGCCTGCTTCAGGGGAGGGAGAGAGAGAGAATAGATTTTAGAAACTGAGTGACTCTGCCAGGAAAGGTTTCAGAGTAGCAGCCGTATTAATCTGTATCCTCTTAAAAAAAACAAACAAACAAAAAAACCAGGAGTACTTGTGGCACCTTAGACTAACAAATTTATTAGAGCATAAGCTTTCGAGGGCTACTTAACTAATTAGCCTCTCACAGTTTGTGTGGTAACTTCCAACTTATCTGTGTGTGTGTGTGTGTGTGTGTGTGTGTATGTATGTATATTACTATATGTTCCATTCTATGCATCCAGTGAAGTGGGCTGTAGCCCACAAAAGCTTATGCTCTAATAAATTTGTTAGTCTCGAAGGTGCCATAAGTACTCCTGTTCTTTCTGCCAGGAAAGGATGTGGCTGCCTGTTCTGTTCTCTGCACCACAGCAAAGGCCAGTCCTGGCTAATCTGCACTCAGGGCCATTCTGCAGAGAGCAGTCAATGGAGGGAAATCTGTAAACACACAGAGGCCTCTGGCTCTCCAGGGTGCTGTGTGGCAGCAGGCCCTATCAGGAATGTCTCCCTGGCTTTCTTTCAGCCCTTCTGCACAGCTGGTATATTCTGGGAAGGCCCAGCAACCTCATCTGCCTGTTGAGCCCACTGTGCCCGCAGCTAATTTGTCACCCTTCACCCTGACCCTACACTTCACAGCCTCCTTATGACTAGACTTTGGGGGGAGAAATTGTGGGTGGAATTTGTTATGGGGGTATTAGCTCTAGGTTCTTTGTTCTCCACACCTCCCTCTGCCCCCACCAAAATGTCTGAGGGTTGGGGCTATTTCTACTTGTAATAATGCCCCTGCTAAGTGCCAGGATTCCTCTCATCCCCTTCTCCTAGCAGATCCCCTAAGACTATCCCTCCACATATTTCCCCCTCCCTCACCCAGGAAAAAGGGATCCTTAAAGCCCTTCCTCTGAATTCTCTTCTGTCCCTTGCCATAGAATATCAGGGTTGGAAGGGACCTCAGGAGGTCATCTAGTCCAACCCCCTGTTCAAAAGCAGGACCCATCCCCAATTAAATCATCCCAGCCAGGGCTTTGTCAAGCCTGACCTTAAAAGCCATGTAACAGGACACTGGAACTCTAGGCATGTGCATGAATGCCAGTGTGCTTGTTACCACACTTGGGACCCTTTAGAACTGGGAGTTGTCGTTCTCAGGCCATGAGAGTAGGGCTGGTTGAAACTCAGAATTCCCACTGCAGGGAAAATTCTGACACTTAAAGAGTCATTTTTGTTCCATTTTGGAGCAAAACCAAAACTTGCTTAAAAACTGGCCCCTCTCAATGAAATCATAGAATCATAGAATATCAGGGTTGGAAGGGACCCCAGAAGGTCATCTAGTCCAACCCCCTGCTCGAAGCAGGACCAATTCCCAGTTAAATCATCCCAGCCAGGGCTTTGTCAAGCCTGACCTTAAAAACGTCTAAGGAAGGAGATTCTACCACCTCCCTAGGTAACGCATTCCAGTGTTTCACCACCCTCTTAGTGAAAAAGTTTTTCCTAATATCCAATCTAAACCTCCCCCACTGCAGCTTGAGACCATTACTCCTCGTTCTGTCATCTGCTACCATTGAGAACAGTCTAGAGCCATCCTCTTTGGAACCCCCTTTCAGGTAGTTGAAAGCAGCTATCAAATCCCCCCTCATTCTTTTCTTCTGCAGGCTAAACAATCCCAGCTCCCTCAGCCTCTCCTCATAAGTCATGTGTTCTAGACCCCTAATCATTTTTGTTGCCCTTCGCTGGACTCTCTCCAATTTATCCACATCCTTCTTGAAGTGTGGGGCCCAAAACTGGACACAGTACTCCAGATGAGGCCTCACCAATGTCGAATAGAGGGGAACGATCACGTCCCTCGATCTGCTCGCTATGCCCCTACTTATACATCCCAAAATGCCATTGGCCTTCTTGGCAACAAGGGCACACTGCTGACTCATATCCAGCTTCTCGTCCACTGTCACTCCTAGGTCCTTTAAAAAAAAAAAAGTTTCAGATCAATTGAAATCTCATTCCAGTTCCACCTTTTACATTTGTATATTGCAATATCATTTAGATTTTTAAACAGTTTTTAAATGAAAAAATTGGAATGTTCTGACCTTATCAAAATGCTTTTAAATGTTTTTCATGAAATGTCAAAATCCTACTGAGTTTTGATTTCAAGAAAATGACATTTTCCTGATCTGAAGTGATTAAAAAACTGGACTGTTCCTCGTAGAAAAGAGGGGACTAAGAGGATACGATGGAAGTCTATAAAATCATGAATGGTGTGGCACGGAAGTGGTGTTTACCTCTTCACATAACAGAAGAATTAGGGGTCACCCAGTGAAATTAATGGGCAGCAGGTTTAAAGCAAACCCAACACACAGTCAACCTGTGGAACTTGTTGCCATGGGATGTTGTGAAGGCCAAAAATATAAATGGGTTCAAAAAAGAATTAGCTAAGTTCATGAAGGGCAGATCCATCAATGGCTATTGGCCAAGATGTCAGGAATGCAACCACATGCTCCTGGTGTCCCCACACCTCTAACTGCCAGAAGCATTGGGCAGTGGCCACTGTCAGATGACAGGATACTGAGCTAGACAGACCATTGGTTTGTCCCAATATGACTGTTCTTATGTTCCTGCCCCTTGGGCAGAGGCGGCAGACAGGAGAGACTCAAGGGTCAGGGAATGGGATCTTCCAAGTAGCCAGGAAGGGCTACCTACCAAGGATGGGTGTCTTCTTGCCATGGGAAAAGGTCTTTGTTGCTTTTGAGCTTTTTCCATCTTCTGTTGTTAAATTCAAGCCCGCCCTGAAGTCAGGGACATAGGACTTGATATGAGCCATTGGACTCTGTTTTGACTGCTGATGAATCTGCCCACTGGCTTTTTGCCCTGAGTAGCTTTCTCTCCTTCCTCTGAGGCTTCCCTGCCCCTTGAGTCCTGCGATTCCTTTTCCTCCCTCAACTCTGCATCTGGCATGGCAGGGTCTGCCAGAGGCTTTCCTGCCTCCTGAGCCTGGCATCAAAGACATTGGGGAGGGTAACATATCACTGACTGCAGAGTGCTAGCAACTGCTCTGTAGTTAAGGCTGCAATCTGAGAAGATTGATCTAAACAATTTGGGGGTAGTTTGGATTCTCACCCCGCTGCTCCCCGACCCTCAGCTCTTACAGGACCAGTGTCTGCAGCTCAGCACCACTGTCCCAGCATTGCCTCCCTTTGCCCTGCGCAGAGCTGCCCGCCCCGAGCTCTGTGGCGATGCGCTTGCAAACCCAGTGATTCATGGTTTTCAAGAAGGCAAGCGGCCAGGTGCTGTTTGCAGAGGCCCTGTGCCACTGCTTGTTTGTGGACCATGATTCTCCATCAAAACAGTGGTTGGTGCCAGGGAGGGCGTTCTGATAACAGCTGCCTCCTAACCACCTCCGACTAGCAAACCAGGAGCCTTTCATACCTTCGCTTTCATCTCCATAACAGTGCGCCCCCCTCACATTTTTAGGTAGGAAGGGGATTTGAGGCTGCAGGAGAGGGAAGATCTAGTGATGCTGACTAAGGCCAGACACAAGAAGTAGAAGCTTCCCTCAGTCCTGTCCTATAGCCCACTCCTCTGCTAGGCCATTCCTTGGCTCCCCATGCAACTCTGCCATGGCAACTTCAGATTCCCAGGTCAGTGAGCATGCAGGATTTGAACCCAGATCTGGCTTGTAAATTGGGGCTCTAAACTGCCGTCAGTTGTACGCTGAGGGGCCAGAAGAAGGCCTAAATTACCCCATCTCTGACTTCTTTACACCACTTTGCCCATTACTGCTGCATCGGGCCCTAGGGATGAAAAATTTTGCTCTGCTTGAAAGGTGCAACAGCCACAGACTTCGATAGCAGAATCTGGCCTTAAGTGTATCTAAACAGCTCAGCCTTGAGAAGGGACACAGCAACCTTCCAGCGCTGTCTGTGGTGCTGATTTACAGCCCAGCCTCTGTGCTTTCAAGCAACAGCCTGTACCACAGTTGTTAACGCTTCCCAGAGGCAGCCATGGTCCTGTTGACAATATGAAGGCTGGGCTGCATTTAATGAGACCGGTGGTGGGTGGGTAAGTGTCATAAAAGCAGGGACTGGGCAGCATGTGGGGGGTTTACAAGCTGGCAGTTAGTGGGACTGGGGAGGGGGCAGCTGGCCCAGGGGCCAGTTCTGCAGCTGATGCGTGGCAGGAAGGAAAGCCCAAGGTTCCTTGTGCATGTGATGAAGCTGGTGGATATTTAAGTGCCCCCTAAGCATGGTGTCATTTTTATAAAGAGCTGAGAAAGGGAGGTTGAATAACTGTGTCATAATTCAGGTTGATTTCTTCCAGGACTCCTCATTCCCTGTGCTTGTCACCAGCAGCATTGTATATGGGGGTGTTTCATAGCCACTTGCTGTAACTCCAGGCCATAAATAAAGAAAATAAATTCTCTGGCTGTTCATCAGTTACTGCTCACCCAAACGAGTTTCCGATACATTTTCCTGTTGGATAATTACTTGTCACCTACTGCTAGTTTGTAACTTTTCAGTCTGTGATTCTGTTAGGCAGCTTTTTTCCCCTTCTTTCTGACGGGATTAATCTGGGGTTTTTCGGTGGGTTAGGGGGAGATGTTAAAAACCTATTGATTTATAGTGGAGGGTTCTCTCGGGCTAACAACTGAGGGGAAAACACTCTCCAGTCAGAAATGTCTCTTTGAACTCCCACACCTTGTCCTTTCTACAAAGTCTGAGACACTGCTTGCAGTATATAGTGCCTGCCATCTGAGGGTCTCAAAGCACTTTACAAACATTCATTGACTAAGCGTCATGATATTTCTGGGAGGTAGGTATGGGGTTATGAAAGCATGTATGAGCTGTTGAATTTTTTCTATCCACCTAATGCCCCAGGAAGCAGACCTAGCTGCAGCATGCAGCTTTCTGTTCTTTTCATTATTGCCCCAGCACTGCTGTTTGCAAAGTGGAGGGCATCTCCTGGATTTCCCCTGCCACTTCCCACACCCTTGTATAACAAGAGATACTCCGGGCAGTGGGTCTGTATTGGTAGTCCCATTTTAGAGGTGGGGAAACCAAGGCACGGAGCAGGTCAGTGTCCCACGAGTGATCACACAGCAAGTCAGTGGCAAGGTGGGAACAGAATCCAGGAGTCCTGACTCCCAATCTTGTGTTTTCTCCCTGGAACAGGAGAGTGGGGAGAAGATCACCTAAAGAATTGTCCGTTATAGTAAAGTCCTCTTTAAGATTATAAATGTCTGTTAACCCCTTAGAGACTGTGGATCACATTAATTGATGAGTCTAAGATGGCATAATTACACCTACAGGCCCCCTAATGATGTGAACAATGATAATTTAGTCTCCTTTCAACTTGCACCCATTTATTGTAATTTACACACTAACGGGGCATCAGCGTAGACTTGATTCTGAGCCTCTCCTGGCTACTGGTATTAAACATGACAGTTGTTTGTAGCCGCTCAGGAGAGTGGAATATCAGAAGGCGGGGAGAGATGGTTTGATGGGCAGAACGCAGGGAAGATAGACAGATTTGCCATGAACCTTTGTCCGTCACATGGCTATCACTACCACACAGGTGATGTGTTTGCAGTTTATATATATTGGACTCTTCCTTTACGTTCCTTTGGTTGGCAGGCTGTGCTTTTAAGTACAGTCAGTCAGTTGTGGAAGGAGGGATAAAAAACTAAATTTCCAAATGCAGCAGAGGATGAGATAGTCCTAGAAAACTTGGCCTGCTGCATGGGAGGAATAATAGATCTATTAGATGAGTACATTTTCTGTGTACCCAGCCAAAACGTTTCATTAAAACAATGGCACTCCTTCCTCGCCTCCTCATAAATTAATCGCTGCGGAAGGGATGGATCTGCTGAGAGGATTAATTTACTGCACAACAACTAGAGGTGGATCTGCTCCAACATCTGGATCTTTTTCCGGCTATGAAGTTTAGGTCTGGATCAGGATCTAAACTTTTCCCACAGTTCCTGTGTACTGGGATCCAGACTTGTGGTTGAAGCTTATCTCTAACTTTGCTTTATTTAATTTCAGTGGATCTTCTACTCCACGCGTGTTCCATTTTAATTCCTACCTTTGCACGCAAGGGCCAGTTTTGCAGTTCTTATTTTTCATAGTGCTATTAAATGATAGCACTACTTTGTAACACATCACTGCTGCTGCTCCTCAATCAGCTGAGTGAAGCAGAAGGACGGTCCTTTATCTGTCCAGCCGCTGAATGGACTGTTGTGCTACAGGATTATGGTTTTGGAGTCTAGTTAACAGTTCCTTCCATGACTGCTGAGTCTAGGCCAGGATTTAGGGACACCATGTGTGGTAAATCGAGGGAGCACAGGCTGGGAGCTAGATAGTCAGAGAACTGCAGGATCTATCAGTGTCTAGCAGCCTCAGTAAAGAATGCCCCTGTAAATTCAGTATGAGTCCTCTTATTTCCCTACAGCCCACTGGGAGGCATGTGACTGTTTTAACAACATCCTCTCCTCCCTATGCTCGTTTGCAAGCTTGCTCTCCTTCTCGACATGCAGCATGAATATTTGGTAAAGTCACAAACGTGCCAAAGGGATATTCTTTACTAGCTAGCAAAATTGCTTAGGGTTTAATTTTTGTAGGCACTCAGTGCCTACAACTCCCTCAGAAGCCAATGGAAGTTTAGGAGCTCAGCGCCTCTGAAAGTCAGGCCCTTGGAGCTCAGGTCAGTGCAAGAATTGTGTGTGTCAGTGGGGATATGCAATCAGTAGCACTCATAAAAACTAGAGCATATGCGCATGCTCCAGGGCATAAGCCAACCTCTAACTAATAGGGGTCAGGAAGAAACTGTCTTTGGGGGGGCATGTTATCCAAAACCTGCCTTCTGCTGGCTTCCTTGCACTTTTCTCAGCAGTTGGTACTGTTGGAGACAGGATACTGGATTAGACTGATTACTGGTCTGTCAGTTCCTATGTTTCTAATGAAGTTCCCCACAACTGTGTGGGCTGTGTTTCATCGTTGACTGTGCAAAAGGATCTATCTCCCAGGAGGTTAATAAAAAAACCCCAAAACCCTCAGACAAGAATGCAGTTTTTAAATGAACACTTCCGCTAAAGAGAGTGCCTTGCTAGAGTTTTCAGTCTGAGCACTCCTCCCTGTGGAACGGCTGATGGGGCTGCAGTGTACGTGTTGGGGGGGAGGGGACAGAGATGAGGGGAGTTCTTAGCTTCTCTTTCAAAAGGAGGGTGAGTAATTGGCAATCAGTAAATAAATAGGTTAAGCCTTGTTACAACCAACCTTCAGGCTGGCTACAGAAAGGAATCTCTTGGTCTGATACAGCCTTGCATTTCCCCCACCAAATTATGTATCTGTATAAATAATTATATACATTACTATAATAGATGCAAATGATATAACAGTAATACATGCTTTGAGTGATTTGCAATTTCAAGTGCTATATAAATGCCAAGTATTAGTAGTATTCATTTATTAATTGCTGGCTCTCAAGTCTCCATGGTAAATAATTTTCCATCTTTTCAGTTGATATTTATTTTAATTTCTGTGGCACTTGTGAGAGGAAGGATGGTCTTGTCATTAAGGTGCTGGACTGGGACTCGGACGATCTGGGTTTAATTCCTGGCTCATTTGCAAGCTACCTGTGTGGCCTTGGGTGAGTCACCTCATTGCTCTGTCTCTCACAACCCCAGCTGTGAAAGAGGGATGATAATTCCTTTATTTAAATGGTCAGATCTTGGGTGCAGTGACTCTTACTGGGGATGGTGTTGCTACCATGGCCCAAGCGGGTTGCCAATATTTTGGGTCTTGCTGGACTGTTTCCCTTAAGAGGAGAAATTGGTGATAAAGTTAGGTGTATTCTTGATGTACATAATTTGTAAATAAGATTACTCAGAGTACTGTTCCCTTGAACACAGTACAAACAGCAGCAGGTGGTTTTCGTGCTTGGAAATCCCCGCATCTGCCATTCTGGGAGGCTCTGTGCCCAAGAATTCCCATCTCTGCTTCCTCTCTGGGTCACACTCGTAACTGCTTCCCTGGGCTCTCTGCCTCTGACACACGCAGGTTGCAAAACCATTAATCTAGCCCTTGAGTTTGCAGTCAGGGGACTGCATGGCTTAGCTCTGACCTGCCATGTGCCTTGGATGGTCCCCTGTTTCTAGCTGTCTCTGCTACAGATGGGCTTCATTGTTCCTTCCATTTGAGTCTGAAAGAGTTCTTGGCCACCCTGGTAACTTTAACATGGTTTGTGACTGGCTTCTGGGATCAAAGACTGGCCTGATGGTGGGCATTAACCCCTTACAATTCAACAGTCAGTGCAACACCTAGCACTATACTAGATGGCCCTGATGCCAGCCGGGGTTTCGCGATGCTTGTTCATTAGTTCATGGCAACTCCATTTTTTTCTCCATCTTTCAGATTGGCTGTCTGGGCATTTCTGTGGCCTTCATCGCTGTGGTATCCGATTTTACCTTGAACGAAATTATCCTTCCCCACCCTCCCCTCGTAAAGTAGAGAGCCAGTTGGAGCAAATTGAATTCTGTGCTTCTGTTCACAAAAATGGTAGTGAATCAGTTTTGATTTTCTCATTTCACCCTCTCTACTTAACGCAGTGCGCCATGCTACGGGGATAATACCTCAGTGTCTGTACAGCTGGAAAGTTACTGGGCCAGTTACTCTTCTAGTGTGAAATTAGGCTCCATAGAATTCAGTGGAAGCATGCCACTCCATAGAATTCAGTGGAAGCATGCCACTTTTACACCAGCTGAGGACCAAACACGTTCTCTGTGAGTGCTGAGGACCAGGCAGGTGTATTCTGGCTCGTGCTGCTCCAAATCATGGGGATCTCGAACAAGCCCAGTGGCATGCTGAGAACCAGGCATCAAAGCCTCATGTATTCTAACAAGCATGCCACCTGAGGTGGACTGCAGGGAGCAATGCTGTTTCCAGCTCTTCCATCTCTGGTATTAAATTGCTTCATATACTATGCATGTCCTTTGGCTTTGATGCCTGGTTCTCACAGTTCCTCAGAGTTTGTTGGAAGTTTGGTCACATTCGGATCCATGTGATGCACTCTGGATAGCCTGAAATGGGCCAGTTTGGCAATTGAGGACTGGGAGCTGGGGGGAGAGAGCGCCTTATAACAGTGAGGGGCAAGAGCTATGGCTGCAGACATTTGGCTTACCATTCAGTTCTAGACGACAATGGGATGATCTAGCGAAATGTGAAATTCAAAGATAGCGGCTATGTGAATTCAACAACTGCTGCATCAGTCCAACATCTAATTTGCCTGGCTCTAAATGAGTCTCACGAGGGAGTCGAGGGACTCTGACAATTTTTGCAGTTTTCTTCCCCTGCGTTTTTTTTCCAGTTTGTTCTAGTTGTTGCTATTGCCAGTTACCATGGGACAAGCTTCTGCCAATGATGCAAGAATTCTCTCTTCACTTTAGGCTGCAGTGTTGTATAGTTGTCATTAGGCCTCAGCACACTGCATCATCCCCTTTCAACACATCATTACAGGTTGGACATATGACCAGGGAAGAGTATAAAAATATTGCTCGGGCATGTAGGAATGATATCAGGAGGGCCAAATCGCACCTGGAGCTGCAGCTAGCCAGAGATGTCAAGAGTAACAAGAAGACAGCCAAGGAAAGTGTGGGCCCCTTACTGAATGAGGGAGGCAACCTAGTGACAGAGGATGTGGAAAAAGCTAATGTACTCAATGCTTTTTTTGCCTCTGTCTTCACTAACAAGGTCAGCTCCCAGACTGCTGTGCTGGGCATCAGAAAATGGGGAAGAGATGGCCAGCCCTCTGTGGAGATAGAGGTGGTTAGGGACTATTTAGAAAAGCTGGACGTGCACAAGTCCATGGGGCCGGACGAGTTGCATCCGAGAGTGCTGAAGGAATTGGCGGCTGTGATTGCAGAGCCATTGGCCATTATCTTTGAAAACTCGTGGCGAACCGGGGAAGTCCCGGATGACTGGAAAAAGGCTAATGTAGTGCCAATCTTTAAAAAAGGGAGGAAGGAGGATCCTGGGAACTACAGGCCAGTCAGCCTCACCTCAGTCCCTGGAAAAATCATGGAGCAGGTCCTCAAAGAATCAATCCTGATGCACTTGCATGAGAGGAAAGTGATCAGGAACAGCCAGCATGGATTCACCAAGGGAAGGTCATGCCTGACTAATCTAATCGCCTTTTATGATGAGATTACTGGTTCTGTGGATGAAGGGAAAGCAGTGGATGTATTGTTTCTTGACTTTAGCAAAGCTTTTGACACGGTCTCCCACAGTATTCTTGTCAGCAAGTTAAGGAAGTATGGGCTGGATGAATGCACTACAAGGTGGGTAGAAAGCTGGCTAGATTGTCGGGCTCAACAGGTAGTGATCAATGGCTCCATGTCTAGTTGGCAGCCGGTATCAAGTGGAGTGCCCCAAGGGTCGGTCCTGGGGCCGGTTTTGTTCAATATCTTCATAAATGATCTGGAGGATGGTGTGGATTGCCCTCTCAGCAAATTTGTGGATGATACTAAACTGGGAGGAGTGGTAGATATGCTGGAAGGGAGGGATAGGATACAGAAGGACCTAGATAAATTGGAGGATTGGGCCAAAAGAAATCTGATGAGGTTCAATAAGGATAAGTGCAGGGTCCTGCACTTAGGATGGAAGAATCCAATGCACCGCTACAGACTAGGGACCGAATGGCTAGGCAGCAGTTCTGCGGAAAAGGACCTAGGGGTGACAGTGGACTAGAAGCTGGATATGAGTCAGCAGTGTGCCCTTGTTGCCAAGAAGGCCAATGGCATTTTGGGATGTATAAGTAGGGGCATAGCGAGCAGATCGAGGGACGTGATCGTTCCCCTCTATTCGACATTGGTGAGGCCTCATCTGGAGTACTGTGTCCAGTTTTGGGCCCCACACTACAAGAAGGATGTGGATAAATTGGAGAGAGTCCAGCAAAGGGCAACAAAAATGATTAGGGGTCTAGAACACATGACTTATGAGGAGAGGCTGAGGGAATTGGGATTGTTTAGCCTGCAGAAGAAAAGAATGAGGGGGGATTTGATAGCTGCTTTCAACTACCTGAAAGGGGGTTCCAAAGAGGATGGCTCTAGACTGTTCTCAATGGTAGCAGATGACAGAACGAGGAGTAATGGTCTCAAGTTGCAGTGGGGGAGGTTTAGGTTGGATATTAGGAAAAACTTTTTCACTAAGAGGGTGGTGAAACACTGGAATGCGTTACCTAGGGAGGTGGTAGAATCTCCTTCCTTAGAGATTTTTAAGGTCAGGCTTGACAAAGCCCTGGCTGGGATGATTTAACTGGGAATTGGTCCTGCTTCGAGCAGGGGGTTGGACTAGATGACCTTCTGGGGTCCCTTCCAACCCTGATATTCTATGATTCTATGATTCTATCACGATCTAGGGTTGATACCCTGCCCTCGGTGTGACGTGACTTGTGGGTCTAAGAAGTCTTTTTCTGCATCTGACTACCACAGGCCTATGAATTTCCCAGCAGGTCAGAAGAAGAAATGTTAACCTTTCGTGTAACAGAGATTGAATCAGGAAAGGATTGTGATCTGGGAGTTGGGTGCTTGGGTTCTGTTAATGGCCATGTCACTGAATTGCTGCCAGACCTTTCAAGTCATTTAACAGCTGTGTGTCTGATTGTCTCACTATAAAATGGGGATAACAATATGTAGCTACAGGGCTGTTGTAGGGCTGAATTAATGAACGTGCAAGAAGTGCTGATGTGGAGATCTTACAGAAAAGGTGAGGTAGAGAGCCTGGGGCAGGGTTGTGGGTGTGGGGTACAAGTAGGATTGAGGCCCAAAAGTTGGATGCACATGCAAATTCCCCCGAAATTTGATGGTATTTAGGTCCAAGGTTTTGGAGGTGGGTCCATCTCTGCTTATTGAAATATGTTGGGGACAAATTCGTGCCCGGTAACTCTGCTGACTTGTACTAAGAGAGAACCTCAGTGGAGCTACACTAAGGCCCCTTATTCTATGCCTGCCCTACTCCCGGTTGTTATCATAAGGGCAACTGCATTTGTAGATGGAAGGCAGCTATCTCTTCCTGTGAAAGCTGGGACTCTCCCTGGGCATGCTCCCGGGGGGAAGCACAGCACTGCTGTGAGGATTACCAGCTTCCAAGGCGGTGTCTGTTCAGAAAGACATGTTGGATGCCCCCCACCCAACCTCCCAGAGCTGGGAACTCATCTGCCAGTCCATCTGGCAAGGGAGCTGCATGTGTGCCTTAATGCACACATGCATGGCGCACTAGAAATAGAAACTGAATTTTAAAAAGGGCGGGGGGAAGTTACCCATGTGAAGGGGGGAGGGGTCTGGCATGCGCTGAAGCAAGAGTATTGAAATGGCAATGACAGACCTCTGTCCTGGTGCTAGGATTAACAGACTGGATTCTGATGTCTGCTATTCAGGTGTGAAATTGGAGTGACTTGGGGTCTGGGATAAACCCTTGGGGACCAACCATGGCCTTTTAAAATGAAATGCCTAAGGCTGGAGTTCAAAGTGAGCTTCTCTCATTTATAGCACAAGGTGAGCCATGCATTGTCTGGTCTACACTTAAAAGCTATACAGATAAAGCTGTGTTGGTTAGGGGTATGATTTTACTGACACAGCTCGAGCGGAATGAGCCCTAGAGTGGACACAGTCATACCGGTATAGCTTACGCCGGTTCCCCAAACCGGAGCCTGCTAGACCCCTATAAACATAGTTACACCAATATAACTGCATGCACACTAGAAGAGTTTTGCTGGTTTAACTGGTCTATCAGTAAAACCCTTCTAGTATAGACAAGGCCATAGAGAAATATAGCGTGGTGGGGAGACGTTTCCTTATATCTTTCCAGAATGAAACACACAACACACATAATGACACTCACCCCAGTGACTGAGCTCAAAGAGGTGAAAATCGCGCTGTGAAATTCCAGCTCGTATATCCCTGCTCCCTCAGCTTCTTCCAGCATGTCCCCAGAGATCCAAAGCCCCAGCACTTCAGGGTGCCTGTGTCAAATTACCATAATGGTGTGTGACAAGGGCGTCCGTTGCTAAGGCTCTGTCTCTGAGCCACGCTGGCAGAACATGGCAGGGAGCAGCCCTGTCAAAGCTCTGGGGATTAAAACCTGTCAGACCTGGGCTTTTTGACATTTTTATTTCAGACCAGCATCTTATTCCCCTGTCTTCCTGTGAGCTGATGGACCTGCTTGTCTGAAACAAGGCCTGATGGAAGTCCAGGAATTGCTTTGCAATCCCTTCTCTTGCACCCAGAACCAGTCATGCAAGCATTGACAAAGGGGTTAGAGATCCAAAGAAAACAACTTGATCCTATAGGCTCCCTGCCCCACAGCTAATAAACCACCAGAAGAAGCTTTCCTGGGGGGCCAGATGCCACCTGGGGAGTTATGTCCGACAGTAGCCCTAAGAGAGTTTTGCTTCAGTGGGACAGTAGGGTTGCCTCTGAGGGCTAGTTCTGTCTCATTCCAAGCTCCAAAGTCTTGCCTGTAGGAAGTCCTTGAATTTTGTCCTGTGTAGTGTTGGCACACCCCATCCCTTTTGCTAGATGACAGCTGAACCTTTGGCCATTCACTCTATATAGCACTATATATAAACCAAGAAGAGTTAAATATTTCACCCCACCTGAACCGGCTAGTTCACTTCCAATGCTGGGCTTGGGACGTTGCCCCTTAATTCTCGGAATGCTAAGAGACACTTGTTTTCTTTTCTTTAACCTATATCTGCACCCATATGTCAGTCACTGAGCATTCACACTTCTGAGCCTTTGAGGAGAGACCAGACCAACCCATAAAGTTCAGATTCCTCCATCCAAACTTTCCCAGATTTAAGAGGGAGTTCAGATACAGGCCTCCACTGCTCAAAACACCAACAATTCAGAGGCCATCTACTCAACCTTTCGCAGTACAATAAAGAAGTTTATTCTCCTGGAAGCTCTGAACCCACTGAATCAGGGATATTGGAAATGTCACCATAAGTCCACCCCAAGAGATCTAGAGAAAAATCTATTTCAAACTAACCTCCAATGTTTCACCCAGCTACTTTCTGCACCCTTGTGTGAATTCTACTAGGCTTCTGCTATGTGGCTTTCCCCCTAACAGTGGGAAATTTTGTGGTTAAATCCATCTTGTTCCTCATTCAGAGCAACCCGCTGAAGTCAGATGCCCTCACCTCTAATGAGCCTTCACTGCTCGGGCATGTGTCAAACAGCCCCCTTACTGCTGGGGCATTATCCTTCTTAATAAGCAGGAGTTGGGGGACACACAAAAACAGAATGGCCCATTTCTCTTTGTCGCCCTGCTCAGCTCAGAACAAATCCATTTCGCAATGGCTTTAATAAATGGATTCAATTTGGCAAACAAAAAAAAGAGTAAAGTAAGGGAAGGGGGAATAACATGCAGCACTTCCATCCACCCCAATAGGTGGAAGGTAAATCTCTTCTTTATTATTCCTGTCCCAGAATCTGAAGCTTAAATAGTTAAGCAGAATAAACGGTAGATGAACGTTGCTTTCAAGTTTGATTCTCAAAGGACAGATGTGAGTGCATACACACATGCAGATGGAGACCCATGCATACCATGGACCACATTCTCAGCTGGTGTCAATTGGCATAGCGCTATTGACTTCAATACCATTTGGTTTCCAATCACATTGAGTTCAATGGAGCTATGCTGATTTACACAGGCTGGGAATCTGGTCCAATAACGTTGGAAAGAAAATATGAAATGCTACATAGATTTGTATATTTATTTTGCTGTCTTCAGAGTAAAGGAAAAAGCTATTATTTTTCCCAATCTAAAAGAAATCAAAGCATTTTTTGTAATTTAAATACATTTCTTGACCGTGTTGTTCACAATAACAATCCTTTAAAAGCTTAAAACTGGAAAAAATCTGGGAGACGTGCTCATATGGGTTTACTGCAGAGTGCTTGGAGCAGCGGTTATGTTTATGTAGGGTTGAGGGAGCTGGGTGTTTGTTGTGAGGTGGCTCAGCTGACATGCTGAGGAAGGGGATGACATGCTAAGCGTGCTTTGGAGACTGTCCAGCCCACAACCTCCATTCCAGCTCCTGATCCCTAAAACGATGGGTCAGCTCCAGAGCTACTAAACCCTTGGAGGTTGCTATGAACAGAGGTGGGACCTTGAGCCACATTTTGCTTTAGAACTTCCCTCAAGGGGTTGGATTCAGGGTGTCATGCCAATGGGTGGGATTGGTAAAGACTGGGTCAGGATGTGCCTTTCCTTTATGATCAGAAGATGCAGAATTCCTGTTTGAGCCCCAAGTCGTCTTGTGAACCACCAAAATTCCACTGGGGACTCTGTCTTTTCAGCACCATTGTGTTTAATAATGCCTTGTTAAATCACCTGACACCCTCTTCCTTTCCAATACCATTTCACAGGCACTGGTCCAAGATGCACTTCCACAAGCCCATAATCCTTTGCAGGGTCATACTAAGTAGCATCCATTTCTTTCTCTTAAATATTCATTCTCCCCACCCAGCTCTCCCTCAGGGTCTGATCTGCGTGGACCTCCATGTATGCCTCTCATTGGCATGATTGGGAGTGCCATGAGGAGAGAGCTTGCACGGTCCCTCATTGTATTGTTTAATTCCTTTAAATCGTCCTTGTAATGAGTTGCTCTAATGGATGCATATCTCGGAGGTGGGGGGTGTTCCCTTTTGTTAATTTCAGATAAATATTAGCTGCTTTTTGCTGCTCTTCCAAACAGAATGCATGAGTATATCATGTGGATGTAATGGAAAAACTGTCTAATTCCAAAAAGAGGAACTCTCCTTCATGTGGAGGGGTGGGTATTTTGACAGAGACAAGGATGCAGAGAGGTTGCTGCTGCCACCTTGAGAGCAACAGATGCAGAGAAATGAAAGCATGAAACCTGATATGAACAGTGGGGCCAATTAAGAGGCACAAGCTTTAGGGAAATCCGACATCTGTATGTAAATAAACATAAAGGGAAAGCAATGTTACTTGAGACTTCTGATACCCAGGGAGTGACAGGCAAATAAAACATCCCCCTGAGCAGATAAATATGTGGATTGCTTCATTATCTATCCCTGTGTGTTGAAATCAATTAGAGCTATACTGTCCATGCAGCTGTGGTTAATGTTGACAGGCACTGATGGTAGAAACACTGTCAGTTTTCAGGAGTTCCTAAGTCAACTGTACCAATTTACTGCTGGCTAACTCTTATTGTGCAAGGTGTTAGCTTGAAATGGCATTTTAAAAAAAGGAATCCCCTCCCCCCAACCCCTAGATATTAGAGTCCTGAGCTGAAAATTTCACTTTGAACACACCCAGAGTGAAGGACCTGCCGCCGAAGAGCCGCTGCTGCTTCTTCTGCTCAGGGTCTTCGGTGGCGAGAGGTCCTTCCGCTCCATGTCTTTGGCAAAGTGCCGCTGAAGACCCCAGGCCCCCTGAATCCTCTGGGCGGCCCTGCAACTACCAGCAAAGACCCACAGCTGGGCAAGCCTAGCCCTGACAGGCCACAAGAGGCTGGCCTGGAGGCAAACATGGTCACAGGATATTTACCTGCCTTTTGTAAAGCACTTTAATATCCTTCAATGCACAGCGATGTGGGCCTGATCCATTGACTACTGACATTGATAGAGTAACTCCTAGGGACTTCAGATGCAAGCCCCACCTTGCTCTGGGGGAGAAGTTACTTCACCCCTTTACTTCCCTGCACACCTGGACAGCTAATCTGACCAGTGAGCAGTGGAGGCATCGAGGCCAGGGGCTCCTTCCATTCTTCAGCCTCCTTTGCCCACTTCCTCGAAATGAAGAGTAGCCCAGTTATCCACACCCCAGCCGGTCGCACTCTGAACAGGGGGAACAAGGGCTATGACCGTCCAGAGCAAGGTGCTACTCGCTCACTGTGAGTTTGGGAGGCAGAACTAGGCCCTTGGAAGACCTGCAGGGAACAAGCTTTATGAGCAAGTACTGGAGGAATGTGCGAGAAGAGACATTAATTGGATTTAATGAGGACGCAATGAAAATTCACAGACCTGGATACAGAACAGGGAAGTGGTGACCGGACAGAAGCCATGAAGAGAGAACTGGGCATGGCACCTACAGAAGAATTAAAGGTGATCATTTGATTGTGATGCAGTAGCTAAAAAGCAAACACAATCTTGGGGTGTATAAGTAAAGGCACAGAGTATGAGGGCAGGGAAGCAATCCTTTCCTTGACACTGTGCTAGTTAAACCCCAGCTGGAGTAGTGCAGCTGGCTTTGGGCACTGTATTGCAGAAAGGATGGAGAGAAACAGCGAAGAGGGTAGGTCGCAGCCGCTGGCATGATGAAGAGTTTAGAGGGAATGGCTGAGAAAAGAAATGATGGAAAATTAAACATGTACAGGCTGGAAAAAGAGCCTTTGCAGGAGCAGGGGGAGGATTAGGGAATGGGGAATAGATGGCCAGCCCTCTGTGGAGAAAGAGGTGGTTAGGGACTATTTAGAAAAGCTGGACGTGCACAAGTCCATGGGGCCGGACGAGTTGCATCCGAGAGTGCTAAAGGAGTTGGTGGCTGTGATTGCAGAGCCATGGGCCATTATCTTTGAAAACTTGTGGCGAACGGGGGAAGTCCCAGATGACTGGAAAAAGGCTAATGTAGTGCCAATCTTTAAAAAAGGGAAGGAGGATGATCCTGGGAACTACAGGCCAGTCAGCCTCACCTCAGTCCCTGGAAAAATCATGGAGCAGGTCCTCAAAGAATCAATCCTGATGCACTTGCATGAGAGGAAAGTGATCAGGAACAATCAGCATGGATTCACCAAGGGAAGGTCATGCCTGACTAATCTAATTGCCTTCTATGACGAGATAACTGGTTCTGTGGCTGAAGGAAAAGCAGTAGATGTATTGTTTCTTGACTTTAGCAAAGCTTTTGACACGGTCTCCCACAGTATTCTTGTCAGCAAGTTAAGGAAGTATGGGCTGGATGAATGCACTATAAGGTGGGTAGAAAGCTGGCTAGATTGTCGGGCTCAACGGTTAGTGATCAATGGCTCCATGTCTAGTTGGCAGCCAGTGTCAAGTGGAGTGCCCCAGGGGTCGGTTCTGGGGCCGGTTTTGTTCAATATCTTCATAAATGATCTGGAGGATGGTGTGGATTGCACTCTCAGCAAATTTGTGGATGATACTAAACTGGGAGGAGTGGTAGATACAGTGGCAGGTAGGGATAGGATACAGAGGGACCTAGACAAATTGGAGGATTGGGCCAAAAGAAATCTGATGAGGTTCAATAAGGATAAGTGCAGGGTCCTGCACTTAGGACAGAAGAACCCAATGCACAGCTACAGACTAGGGACCGAATGGCTAGGCAGCAGTTCTGCGGAAAAGGACCTAGGGGTGACAGTGGACGAGAAGCTGGATATGAGTCAGCAGTGTGCCCTTGTTGCCAAGAAGGCCAATGGCATTTTGGGATGTATAAGTAGGGGCATAGCGAGCAGATCGAGGGACATGATCGTCCCCCTCTATTCGACATTGGTGAGGCCTCATCTGGAGTACTGTGTCCAGTTTTGGGCCCCACACTACAAGAAGGATGTGGATAAATTGAAAAGAGTCCAGCGAAGGGCAACAAAAATGATTAGGGGTCTAGAACACATGACTTATGAGGAGAGGCTGAGGGAACTGGGATTGTTTAGTCTGCAGAAGAGAAGAATGAGGGGGGATTTGATAGCTGCTTTTAACTACCTGAGAGGTGGTTCCAGAGAGGATGGTTCTAGACTATTCTCAGTGGTAGAAGAGGACAGGACAAGGAGTAATGGTCTCAAGTTGCAGTGGGGGAGGTTTAGGTTGGATATTAGGAAAAACTTTTTCACTAGGAGGGTGGAGAAGCACTGGAATGCGTTACCTAGGGAGGTGGTAGAATCTCCTTCCTTAGAGGTTTTTAAGGTCAGGCTTGACAAAGCCCTGGCTGGGATGATTTAATTGGGGATCGGTCTTACTTTTGAGCAGGGGGTTGGACTAGATGACCTCCTGAGGTCCCTTCCAACCCTGATATTCTATGATTATGAATCTGGCCTGCAAATAGAGAGACATGCTGCAAAGAGGGGGAGAATTATTCTCATTAGTTAACAATGAGGAGCCAAGGAATAAGGGAGTTAAAATGGAACAAGGCTATATATCGGCTTAAAGGGCTGGCAAGTTTTTTAGCAGTAAGATGAACTCCGGGTTGGAACCATGGCATGCAGGGAACAGCAGGGCCACAGTCCCTCCATGTCCTGGGCTGGTGCACCCCTCTTGGAGATGGTCTAGGGGAGGGAGTGGGTCTAATGACTAGACCCCAGGGCTAGGAATTTAGGGGTCCTAGCTCAGCCACTGACGCCATGTGACTGTCACTCCTCTGAGCCTCCATTCTCCCAGTTTTAAAGCAAAGTTAATGGCCCCTTGCAGGGTTGGTTGTGCAGCTTATTTAACTAGTGTTTGTAAAGGCTGGGATTTCCAAAGGTGCAGAATGCCAGCTTCCCTGAAGGGTAGAAGGGTGCCTAACCCTCTTAGGCTCCTTTGGGAAATGTCATCCAAAGGTCTTTGGGGGCCTCTGCTGATAGGTTTCAGAGCCCTAGCCCTGAGAGAGCATCTACCCGTCACTTCAGCTGAGTATCTGCCCATCCTTGTTTTTCCCCCTCTGCCACCACTTTTCCTTCTATTATTAGGGAGCCATACAAAACTCATTCAGTGGGAACTGATTACCTGGGGGAGGGGGCGAGAACAGGAAGGGTTGAGGGAGGGCTGCTTCTGATGACTAAATGATTGAGTTGCCTTTTAACTGCAGCCAGTTCGTTCATCAGCTGGCATGGGCTAAAGATCCTCCTCATGAAAAGTGTTTAATGAGCGCTGTGTGCCTCTGGGGCATGGCAGGAGACAGCTTGATGGAGGAGCCTGGCCGCCCAAGCAGGGGGAACATATGCGGTGGGGCTGTAAATCAGGTTAGTTAGATTGGGCCTGCCACCCCACTGTGAGGTGCCCTGCAGGCCTGATCCACTGCCCAGGGGAGCTCTTGGTAAGGCTCCTTGATTTCAATGGGCACTGGCTCAGCCTGAGCAGGTGTGCTTCTTGGAAGGCAGAAAGGATCATCTGCAGGACAACTGGCCCCTAGCCAGGCAAAAAAGCCAAAGGAGATGGGAATGAAGGCTGATTGGAGGGGGGGGGGTGTAGATCTGCGCTGGGGAATACTCTGGGTGGGGGTTCGGGAGCAGGATCTAGGATGTACTAAGAGGTTGCATGTACATTGAGGATGCTGCTTGTAGTGTTGCCTCCTAGCTTGTGATCCCTCCAGCCTACCTCTGCCCAGGAGTTGGGGGAGGTATAAGCTATTGCTTGGCACCCATAAGATGGGGATGCTGTGACCCCTTCAGAGGGCTGGGAGGGAATATTTAGGGGCTATGGGATGAGATTAAGACTGGAGATATGCTTAGTGCCAAGTCTGTGCTCCCAAGCTTCCAGCATCGCGTTTTCCCAGCGCCAGATATTGGGGGGCTGGAAGGGCTCCCCCCATCATCTCAAAGATGATCTGGAAGCCCCATCACTTAGAAAACCTGAATAATGCACTGTAGGAACAATCCTCTGCTGGTCCCCACCAGGAACAGGACTAAATCAGCTGTCAGTAGGTCTCTTCCTCCTTTTGATTTGTCAACATGTGATTAAAGGACCCCAGCAATGGCATACTGAACCTTGTCCGCTAATGACCAATGCGTCAGAAGGGATGAGCCTTTCACGAGGGCCAGAAGCTTTTGTTTTGAGTGAGCAACCGCAAGCCTGGCTAGGCATCTAAACCCTGCAAGCTCCCTGGGTCTGGCAGTTGTGCGAGAGATGGACTTGTTATGCTGTAGCATTCTGACACTTCAGCTGGACCCTGGCGGAGGTGCATGTGCAGGAGGAAAAACTGAACTGAATACAGACCTGCTATTTCAAACATCACAGAACATTAGGGTTGAGTTGGGAAGGGTCCTAATTTCATCCACACTGGTGCACCCATGTCTATTAACATTTCCTCCCTGTTGCCTTGATCCTGGGCGGGGCTTGTCCCACTGATCTCTAGCTTTGAGTACTCCATGTTCTAAGGCCCAGCTCTCATTTCCAGAGGAGCCAGGCAGTCTCAGACCTCACTGACTTTGCTGGGAGTTGTGAGTGCTTAGAGCATGTCAGGATCTGAGCTGAGCAAACAGATTTTTCTGTTTGCTGACAATTCCAGAAAAAAAAAAATCATTTTGGGATGACCAGAAACTGAAATTTTGAAAAGTTTCATTTGCTATCGTGCAAAAAGTTTTGTTTCAATTTCCAGCATTTCTTAAACTATTTATATACTCTTGTGGAAAATTTAGAAAGTCCTTCTGAATAAAATAAAAAAAAAATCAAATGTTTCACTTCAAAAATGTCGGAACTAAATCTTCTGACATTTTTTTGGAAGTTGGGGTAGGGGCACTTTCCGTGCAACCAATTCAGTGAACCTGACATGAATTTGTGAAACGTTCCGGTGTGGCCGAATCTGCGTTCTTTGCCTAAGAAAAGGTTCGTTGGAAATTTTTTTCCCAGCTCCATGGTGGTGCCCTGATCTATCAGCTGCTGCCCCTTGCTGGTTGTAGGTGCAGTTGGCTGTGCCTCTCTAGCACCCCCTGGGGAGAAAGTGGGCACTGTTCTTGTCCCACACATCTGCCCCCTTCTGAGGGGAGTCAAAGCAGTCCAATCAAAACAATCAATAGGCTTCCTCAGCCCACGATAAGCAGAGCCCCAGGACTTTAGGAAGCCAAAGATGGGTGGGAGGCAGGGAAGGGAAAAGAAAATACATGCCTTTCTCCTGTCTGACGGGGCTTGGGCAGTCAAGGCTGTCAAGCCATTTCCCAAGGCAGCAGCCCCTTCCTCCAGGGGCTGGGGAGTTCATAAGGGTGGATGCTCTCCTTTAAGGACCTGTCCATTGCCAGTCCTGACAGGCCTTGCAGGTGCACCAGGTTGGGGCTGATTGTGCCACTGTGGAGGGTAAAATGTATAACTGGGTGAAAAAAATTAGATAAATTGATGGAGGATAGGTCCATCAGTGGCTATTAGCCAGCATGATCAGGGATTTAATTGCATCCCGTCGTTGTCCCTAAATCTGTGACTGCCAGAAGTATCTTGCACTGGCCGCTGTCAGATGACAGGATACTGGGCTAGATGGACCAGTGATCTGACCCAGTCTGGGCATTCTTATGTTCTTATGATTTCAATGTGGTCATTTATCTGGAAAAGATCCTACTCGGGGAGGGAGTGTTGTATCTTGTTTTGACCTCCCTTCCCCACCCCCACCCCCCACCTTCTGCTTCACCAAAAAAAGAAAGAAAGAAATAGGAAAGAATTAAATTCCATCAGCAACTTTTTAAAAAACCAACTAAAAACAGACTTTATTAAATTATGGCCTGATTGATTTAGCATCCATCTGAAAGGGGATTGATTGAGAACTTAAACAGATGCATGGTTGGGCCAGAGGTTCAATTAATGCGCATAAATAGGCAACAGAGAAGCAATTTTCGGAGCAAGTCAAGCACAAGATAATCCCATTTTGTCATCCAGGCCGAAATGGCTCATGTATTATTTGTTCCTTTGCAAAAGGAGCAGCGTTGACAGTAATCTACTCTGCTAATGGCAGGTTTCAGAGTAGCAGTCGTGTTAGTCTGTATTCGCAAAAAGAAAAGGAGTACTTGTGGCACCTTAGAGACTAACAAATTTATTTTCCACTGAATGCATCTGATGAAGTGAGCTGTAGCTCACAAAAGCTTATGCTCAAATAAATTGGTTAGTCTCTAAGGTGCCACAAGTACTCCTTTTCTTTTTACTCTGCTAATGAAACCGATGGCAGACCGAGTCTGCTCCTCAGGGCCCCAGGAGGTGGAATGTGGGCAGTACGTATGGGGAACTTGCTTCCCTTGGAGCAGTTGGTACTAGCCACTGTAATAGATGGGGCACTGGGCTAGATAGACACCGAGGGTGAGGGGAGGATTCTTGAGTGGTGTAAATTGTCATAGCTTCATTGAACTTCCATGGAGAGACGACAGTTTATTTCAGCGGAGGATCTGCCTTCAGGTCTGAGGATTTGTTCCAATGAACTTTTTTCTGTCCTGAAATACGGCTCTGAATGGAGTCAAGTTCACATGCATTTGGATTCTGGGGTCTGGTACATTCCGGTACAGGAGAGATCCCAGCTGAGATCAGGGTACCATTGTACTGGACACTGCACATCTATATAGAGACATGCCTGCTCCTATATCTAGATAGACAAGGTGGACAAAACATAGGAGAAGGGAGTATTTGCTCCATTTATGGGTGGGGAATTGAGGCACAGAGAGAGTGTCTTACACGAGGTCTGTGGCAGACCCAAGAACAGCACCCAGTTCTGAGTTCCAGTCTAGCATCTTGTGTGCAAGAATCCTTTTCTCCCAAATGCATGGAAGCTGGGCGATGAAAGAGGGCCATGAATAGTGGTTACAGTGAGGGCCTCCCACCCTTCTCTCCCCACCTCCTGTCCGCCTCTGCCCACAAAGTATCTCACCCTATAATCGTGCTGCCAGCACAAAATGAGAAAAGCAGAGAGGAGATGGATAGTTACGAATATCTCTTCCCCCCCTTCTCATCTTTATTGTGTAATAATTTTAAAAGAAGATAAATTATTAAATGGCTGAAATATTCTTCAAACTCTAATAAGAAAAGCATCTTTAACTGAAATGGTAAAAAAAAAAAATTTAAATGTGGGACCCAACCACTGATTATTTTTTTTTTAACACTCATGTTTCTTTTTTACTTGGGAATGGCCATGCATTAATATATCCATGTCCCTAGCCATTGGCAAGAATGATTTCAGCAGAGGAAATTCATAGATTCCAAGGCCAGAAGGGAGCATTGTGATCATCTAGTCTGATCTCCTGTATAGTACAGGTCAGAGAACTTCCCCACAATAATTCCTAGAACAAATCATTTAGAAAACCATCCAATCTTGATTGAAAAATTGTCAGTGATGGAGAACCCACCATGACCCTTGGTAAATTGTTTCAATGACTAATTACTCATAATTTACCATTAAAAATTTGTGCCTTATTTCCAGTCTGAATTTATCTAGCTTCAACTTCCAGCCATGGATCATGTTAGACCTTTCTCTGCAAACTGAAGAGCCCATTATTAAATATTTGTTCCCCATGCAAGTACTTGTAGACTGTAATCTACTCACCCTTTAACCTTTTTATTAAGATAAATAGATTGAGCTCCTTGCGTCCATTACTATAAGGCATGCTTTCTAATACTTTACTCATTCTCATGGCTCTTCTCTGAACCCTCTCCAATTTTTCAACATCCTTCTTGAATTGTGGACACAAGAACTGGATGCACTGTTCCAGAAGTCATCACACCAGTTCCAAATAGAGGTAAAATAACCTCTCTAACCTATTTGAGAACCCTCTGTTTATGCAGCCAAGGATTATATTTGCTCTTTTGGACACAGAATTGCACTGAGAACTTGTATTCATCTGATTATTCACCATGACCACCAAATCTTTTTCAGAGTCACTGCTTCCCAAAATAGTCCCCAATCCTGTAAGTATGGCCTACATTGTTTGTTCCTAGATGTACACATTTACATTTAGCTGTGTTAAAATGCATATTGTTTTCTTGTGCCCAGTTTACCAAGTGATCTAGATTGCTCTGTATTAACGATCTGTCCTCTTCATTATTTACCGCAAATGAATGGTCCTGTTTTAAACTGAGAGCTGGTCAGTAGTGAAGAATTTTTAATAAGTCCTTTCATCAGAAAAGAGATTATCAAGTTTGCAAAATCTTCTCCAGGCTTTGGAGCCAGTATTCTATAGCAGTGGGTTATTTTGCCCCTGGTAATACAATCTGTAATTTGATGCAATTCTGTGCTAATAAAGTAATACATTTTTTAAAAATCAAATAGGCACAGTGGGTAATGAAAGGGCTGTTATTACACTGAGCTCTCTGGATGTGTAATGTGGGGATTTCAGACCCTGGATTACTGGAGGGTTTTCTGCCTGGTAATACTGGCAAATTGTGTAAGCAGTTGTGTAAACTGTATTGTGGCCTAATGAATAAAGCATAGGTCTGGGTTCCAGGAGACCTTGTTTCTGTTCCTGACTTTGCCTGGTTGGTGACCTTTGGCTAGTCACTTATCATCTCTGTCCCAGATCCTCAAAGGTATTTAAGCTCCTAATGTCCATGCCTCAGTTTCCCATCTGTAAAATGGGGACAGTAGCACTTTCTTACCTCACAGTGGTATTTAAAGATTGTGAACTGCTTTGAGATCTATCAATGATAAGTGATATATTATTTGAGCAGTTTTAGAGTAGCATCCGTGTTAGTCTGTATTCGCAAAAAGAAAAGGAGTACTTGTGGCACCTTAGAGACTAACCAATTTATTTGAGCATAAGCTTTGGTGAAGTGAGCTGTAGCTCACAAAAACTTATGCTCAAATAAATTGGTTAGACTCTAAAGTGCCACAAGTACTCCTTTTATTATTTAAGCATTATTGTCACTTCACCACACTGTGCCTCAGTTTTCCCATCTGTAAAATGGGAATAATGCTACTGACCTCCTTTATAAAGTGCTTTGAGTTCTATGGTTGGAGAACCAGCAGGGAGAGGAAGATCCATTTAATTTTTCAATGGAGGATTTGGGAGGTGAATTTGCTACGCAGGGAAAACAATGGCATGGTCCTCTGCCAGTGCACCTCAGTCATGTCCTGCCACAACTCACCTATGTCTCTGCAACTCTGCTACTCCACTCCTATACTTGCCCATGATTTTTTGCCAGTGCACCTCAGTCCTGCACTGCTATTCCAATCCTGGGAGGTCCCTGCCAATGCACCTCTGTCCAGGCCTGTAGCACCCTGCGGGTTTTCAGCGCTATTTCCCCCTATGCAGCACTGCCAAGGCATCTCAGTCATGATCTGCCACAGTTCCTTCTTTTTCCATCCTGGGTCGCAGCATATCTATGCCAGGACATCTCAGTCCTGATCTGCTGAGCTCTTGCTGGGTCCCCACACTGCTTTGTCAATGCCCCTCCATCATGATCTACACCAGCCCTGCATTTTCAAACTCATGTTCCCTAGATCATTGTACCCCAGTTCTGACCTGGGATGGCCCTGGTGCTAGCTGTATCAGTGCATCTTATCCCTGACATGCCGCATACCTCTTCTCCAGCACCAGTCCGAAACTACCTCCCAGATTGGCCAATACTCCTTAGTCCTGACCTGCACTAGCCCGTGCTATTCCATTATGGGCTCCTGACTCCCTTAGCTCTGCCAGAGCCTCTCAACCCTTACCTGACACCCTTCCCATTGCAGTCCTGAGCCTTCCCTCAGATATTGACCCACGTCAGATGTTGTGGCATGTCTATATGGAGGTCTAATAGGAACCAGAGTGAAATGAGTGAGACTCATTTCACTTGAGCCCAGGCCTTTTGCTTTGAGAGATTAGTGTCTTTCTGCACCAGCCATGAGCTCTGTGGAAAGCCTCCTCTGGACAAGGGGAAGGAGACTGGTCCTGAGGCACAGCTGCTCCATGCATCCGTAAATGGGAACAGCCACCAGAGCCACTGAGCGTGAGATTAACTTTCCTGTTGTGGCTTGTAGAATGGGTGCAAATACCAATATTGTTTGGCTTTGCAATGATGGATGCCACTCAGGACATGCTGCTGGCTTCCTGGAGATAATGACCGGAGCCCTGCTTGCACACACTGTGTCAGCAGGTGAGGCTGAAGGACCCACTGTATAACAGTGCGTGGAATCCTGACCCCTTCCAGTCCCTGGCTCCCAGTGGAGCAATCTCCAGCACCGGCTGAAATCAGTCCCTCTCACTCTCCCTACTGCTTTATGAAATGCCAGGTCCCTCCAAAATTCCTTCCTACCAACCGCAACATGTGAAGTCTTGGCTTGCTCCCATCACCATGCGGAACGAAGCCCTGCGTCCTGCTGGTTAAGTCTGGGGCTTGTATCATGTTTACAAGCTTTTTTTTTTAAAGCTATGAGGGCTAGAAACTTAGGCTCGTCTATGAGAACAATTAGACAGCGGGAAGCTGGGGTGTGAATCTACCCCACGCTAGCCTACCGCAGACTGTCTGGGTGTGCCCTGCCGATGCGTGGTAACACTTTCTTCCAGAGCTTTGAGCTAGTACCATTTCAAAGAGGACTAGCTCAAAGTGCTCAAATGAACTATTAACACGTGTCAGCTGCATTCCCATGGATAGTAAGTCTGCAGCAGGTGCGTGCAGGGAAGATATGCGACCTAGCTTGCCGTAGTCTAATTGTTCTTATAGACAAGCCCTTAGTTTAAAAAAAAGAAAGCTTAGATCCTCATCTCATCCCATGTCTCCAGGAGCTGAGACTTTAAGAACAGGAGATATCATGAGAGTTGGCAACATTGTCTGTTTTCCTGGTCCAATGGGCTCTGAACCAGCACACCCCTATGATTAACCCTTTGCGCTCTTAACACAAGAATGTCTTCTGCAACAGAATAAGTGGGCAGTGGGGCGGGCCCTGCTGCTGCTGAGTTTCTGTGGTCAAGTTAGGCTCAGAAGTTGAGAACGCTGGTGCTGCTGGCTTTAAAAACTGCCATTATTCCTCACACACTACTGCACGAGATAGCAGGCCTGCCATTCAACGCCTGTGCCCTAGAGAAGCAGTGGCATGTAGAGGAAAGGCTATTCAGGAGTTGGTTATCAGACTGGTGAATGAAGGCCCCAAGCAGGAGATGGGGCGTAAGAGAGAATCCGCCTTGAGGGTGGACTCTCCCTTGGCGTGCAGTCTTCTGTGGGCATTCAGGTGATCTCAGATGATTCTTAAATGACAGAGAATCAGACCCACTTCCTTTCCGATGGGAAAATCCACAGAAGTTCATCTGGAGAATCATCATGGGCCTTGTAGGATTGTAAATTTCAGGGGGAAAAGAGAGATTTATAGGTATAAGTGGGTTTTTATTTGCATTTGAAATCACACTTTTCTGCTAAGCTAATGGACCCCCTATTTCTAGATGACTCCAACATAAAGTGACTGCTAATTACTACAATTAATATAGTGTTCAAGGCTTGCCAGCCAACTCCATTGCAACTTGTATCGCCTACTCATTTTCAATTAAGGCACATTGACAAGTAAAATACGCAGTTATTAAGAGCAGAGCTCTGTTGTGTAATTACATTTTGCTAAGGTCATTAATCTACTGCAATATAAAGCTTTCTGCACCAAATTCAGTGTGTGTGTGGGGGGGAATATTTTTGGGCAACAACCACATAGAATGAGGACTTCAGTATTTACCATGCCAGGGGCAAAAGGGTGGTGTCCAGGTGGGATATTTCCATCAGTTTTACATCATGCCATAAAGCAGTGTTCTCTTCTTTTGGACACTTTCTGGAACCATCCCTCCATTTCACCTGAGTTCAATGATCCCATGATCCATGGCTGAAAATGATGAGGAGCTTGGTAATGTATATTCCATATGTGCAGTGATTGCCTAGACCAGTGGCGCTCAACCTTTCCAGACTTGCGTACCCCTTTCAGGAGTCTGATTTGTCTTGCGTCCCTTCAAGTTGCAGCTTACATAAAAACTACTTGCTTACAAAATCAGACATAAACATACAAAAGTGTCATAGGACACTGGTACTGAAAAATTGCTTATTTCTCGTTTTTGCCATATAAACATAAAACAAATCAATTGGAATATAACTAATGTATTTACATTTCAGTGTATAGTATACAGAGCAGTATAAACAAGTCATGAAATTTTAGTTTGGACTGACTTCACTAGTGCGTTTTACGTAGCCTGTTGTAAAACTAGACAAATATCTGGATGAGTTGATGTATCCCCTGGAAGAGCTCTGCGTATCCCCAGTGGTACGCGTACCCCTGGTTGAGAACCACTGGCCTAGACTGCCCCACAGAGATGCTAAGGAAGTTATTCTACTAGCTGAAGAAGTTTCTTTTTAGCTCAGCTTGTAAGGATTTATCTTTTTTCAGTGGTAGGACCCAGGGTGCAAATCCTGCTTCCCTACGTATGTGTGGGGTTGTTTGTTGCCTGCAGAGCATGTTTCTTCACAGCATTGCGTTAGCCTCCAGGCTGTATGGATATGAGCAGTTTTGTCCCAACTTTTTGTTTCTTTAACTGAAAAGCTGTGCCTACTCTATCATGATGACTTTGACTAGCTTTCACTGGTGCTAGAGGTTTGGTGGCTGGAGTGATCCACTCCTATATCTAACCTTGTGGCAGGCGTTGTAAGGCTTGATACATTTATTTAAGGAGGTAATGTGGCCTAGTGGGTAGTGAACTGACTGGCCCTTGGGAGACCTGGTTTCTGTTCTTGACTCTGTCATTGGTCTGCTGGGTGAGCTTGGGTAAGTCATTTCTGCACTCTGTGCCTCAGTTTCTCCATCTGTAAAATGAGGATAATGTTACTGTATTATTCTGTAAACAGCTTTGAGATCCTTGGATAGGAGATGCAATATAGGCACTAAATATTCTTATTGCATGGGATTTTTCAAGGAGTCTTGAGGCTTCCGATGTGAGTTGGGCACCTAACTCCTTTTGACTGCTTTGAAAATCCCACTGTTATCTACAGAGCTCTGTGGAGGCATCTAGCAGGACAGTGTATGGAGTAAAGCAGCAATTAAGTGATCAACATAAAACTGTCATTGTCTGCACAGTGATGCTGTGAAACTGACCTTGGATGGGATTCCACATTTGTCACCTGTCAGTAATTTCTACATCAAATGTGCACAGGCTACAAGAGTGAAGATAATTTTTCTACCCACTGGCCCTTCAGATTCAACCTGAGATCTGAGCGCTAAGGTGGGCTCTTTCTTTCTCTGGCATTATCTCCAATAATGGAAGTTTGACAGGTGAAATTAACGCCGTCGCCGTCACCATCCCCCCCCCCCCCCCCCCCCGGCACCAACACCTGTGCAAGCCTGTTATGGTCAGTGAGTCCGCATGGGCGTATCTGATTGGAACTCGTTGAACAGTTCTGTGGCAGGGACCCAGTGTGGGGTCCCAACTCTCAGGCTCCAGCCCGAATGTCTACACCACAATCTTACAGTCCTATGAGCTCGAGTCAGCTGACACAGGCCAGCCACAGAGGTTTCATTTACAGTTTAGACATGGCCTGAATGCACACCAGGAGCTGATCTGATGTGTAAAAGGGATGCTGTTAGTCACCTCTCTGAGCATAGCTAAGCTTTAATGTGAAATCTGAGAGTATTAATTGAAGCTTTCCACTGGCCTGGGCCACAGCCTTCTTGCCTCTTTACTTGGATGCACATGAATGTGGACCTGATACCTTTGCACTCTTGCATGTGTGTTTTGCTGGCGTCAGCTACCCATCTACTAAATGACAGGTTTCAGAGGAACAGCCGTGTTAGTCTGTATTCGCAAAAAGAAAAGGAGTACTTGTGGCACCTTAGAGACTAACCAATTTATTTGAGCATGAGCTTTCGTGAAGTGAGCTGTAGCTCACGAAAGCTCATGCTCAAATAAATTGGTTAGTCTCTAAGGTGCCACAAGTACTCCTTTTCTTTTTGCCATCTACTAAAGACACCCACAGCTCAGACCGAAACTATATGACTAGGGTAGACGCAGCTATCAGAAAAGTTGGGGGCGAATAAATAAAGAGGAGAAGCTAGTTTGAAGGGTGGCTTAGAAACAAACCTCCATCCATCCAAAGTAGAGATGGAGCAGTGACTCCCAAGTGCCTGGAGCAGCAGTTGGTGAAATCAGATGCGAAATATGACAGCATTAGGGCACAAGTGGTGACAAGATGCAGTGATGTGATTCTAATAAAGATAGACATAGGTCTTTAACACGGCCAAGCTGATGCTTTGACTGTTTGCAGCGCAGCACTGGGGATGTGGCTGGAGTCTGCTGATTGCCAGAGTCTGACTGATCCGGGGTCAGACTCTAAAAATCACTCTGTCCTCTAGCTGCTGGATGTCTAACTTTGCAGAACCATAGAAGCAATCTGCACAATGCACAAGGCCCAGAAAGTAACCCTTCTGCCTGTACAGTGCCCACTCCTGTTCAGCTCCAGAGGGGTCTGATTTAAAAACTTTCTTTCACAAAATAGGTATGGTTGCGGCTTTCTAGTGTCCATTTCTGAACCTACTGAAATAAAGTCCTTGGTTTACCAAGTTCAGCATTAAGGAAAGGTGGGTAGAGCTCACTGGCTCAAGGGGGTTAGTAATGATGATGATAATCTCTAGCTTTTTTTCTAGGTGGTATTATTCATTTTGGGAATTGGTCCTGCTTCGAGCAGGGGGTTGGACTAGATGACCTTCAGGGGTCCCTTCCAACCCTGATATTCTATGATTCTATGATCCATTGATCTCAAAGCACATCACAAAGCAGGTCAGTATCATTATCCCCATTTTACAGATGGGAAAAGTGAGGCACAGAGCGGTGAAGTGGGTTCCCTAAGGTCACCTAGGAAACCAGGGGAAAAGCCAAGTATAGAGTCCAGGTCCACTGCGCTATCCATGAGGTCACCCTGCCTCCCTGAGAGGAGAAACAAAGAGGTCACTGGCTGCTACAGGTCGACCGCCAGTTATTACAGATGGAATCTAACCTGGGGCCTTGTAGTGAAGGCCATTGACTCATGTGAGTTCTGTGAGGGGAGATAAATGACAGTTGATGAGGGGCTTGGGCACTGCAATGATAAGATACCTCAGCAGTGAGGCACCCCAAATCAATGGTCTCTCAAAAGGTCAGACCTAGCAGAGCAAGCACTCAGGTCAGCTGGTTTCTGTCCCCAACTCTACCATTCACATAATATGGGCCTGACTTTCAGAGGCACCTGCTGACGGCCTTGGCTTCAGTTGAGTTGAGTGTTCAGCACTTCTGAAAACTAATCCCTGTGCTATCTTGGGCAGATCGTTTAAGCTTCCTGGGTCTTGGCTCCCCTAATGAGGAATAGGTATAATAATCCTGAAGCCCCTTTGACAAAGGCTTTGTGCTCTATGGGTCAAGGAGGGGGTTGGATTAGGACAAAGTATTCTTAGGGCAAGAACAGAGCTTATCTTTCTTGCTTAGCTTTACCCAGGCAAATCTCCCACTGAAGCCAGTCAGACTAAGTCCTAGCTCTTTACCACAGTCATTGCACATTATCTCTTCAATCCTTACTCAGACAGAACTCCCATTAGCCCCAGGAGAAACCAAGTAAGGCCCTCAGGATTTGAATCATCATTATCAGTAAGGCTGCCCAAGAAGGCTGAGAATCGCCTGTACACAAGGTCCTGGCTAACAAGCCCTAAATATCATGTCTCTGCTCCTGAAATAAAAGATCAAATTCGTATCCTCAGATGGTAGTTCCTTGAGACTTGCAGCACCCCTTTCAGGAGAGGATTGTCCCTGCTTTGTATGGGGAAACGGGGGTACATAGAGGTTCAGTGTCTTGCCCCAGGTCACCCAGCAATTGTCTGAAAGAGCTGGGAATAGACTCCAGAAGCCCTGGCTCCAAGCACTGTGTGCTTACCTGACAGCCCTTTATTCTTCAGTAGGAAGCAGAGGAGAAATTGTGCCAGGCATGTGAAAATGAAGTTGCAATGAAACCCTTCCCTTCCCCGAGTCCCATACGGTGGGGTATGACGCCCAAGCTGAGAAATCATGTTCTCTTCTGCTGTAATATCCTTTAACCATCAGCAGATGAATTTTACTGTTTAAACCTTCGTTTAAATATTAAGCAGAAAAGCTTTTCTGTCTCCTGGTGGTTAAAGCAGGATGGTAGCCCCCCTGTGAACTCCCGTCCTGGGCCTGAGGCTCTTCCCATTGTCCTGTAGAACAAATAAGTTGCTCCATCCTGGAGAGGTTAGTGGTGTGTGATCCTCCCAGTCAGAGAATAGGTGCCCTTGCTTTCCCCTCTTTGGCTTCCCCCATGGACCTTCACCATTTAGCTTGGTGGTTCTTCAGTGTATCACTTGGTTCTGGCTCCACCTCCTGTGACAGCTCATTGGCTTCAAGTATTAACTGGAGAGAGTACGCTCTGTCATCTTAACCCCCTGGGTAGTGGAGAAGGATGCATGGAAATTCTCCAGCTTCTCTGCAATGTCCTTATCTTCCATAATTGCCCCTTCGCCTCCACACTTTCTCTCCCCCGCTCCAGAAGATCCACTGATTGTTTTGCCTAGTTCCTGCCTCTGATATAGGAAATAGTATTTGTTTTTCTTGTCTTAATTCCCTATCAAACTCCCTCTTACCTCTCCTAACTTCCAGCTGATGTCTGACCTGCTGTTAGTAGTGTATGCTCCCTGCTTCCTTCATTTTCTGTGCATTGAAGGATTCCTGTCTGGATCAGGCAACCTCTTGTACCTGGCCGTTTAATCAGACTATTTTTCCTCTTGTGTGTACGGGGGTATGCAGCCTTCTGGGACTCTGCTATAGGGTGTTTAATCGGCCTCCTTGCTGAATGTAAGGCATTAATTTCCCTCCTTGCCACTACTAGCTTTCCCTTGTTTCCTTCCTTCCCCCCCCCCCCCACTGTTCCTCAGACGTTCTTGTTAAACCCTGGATTTGTGCTGGAAATGGCCCTCCTTGATTATCATACACATTGTAAGGAGAGTGATCACTTTAGATAAGCTATTACCAGCAGGAGAGTGGGGTGGGGGGAGAGAAAACCTTTTGTAGTGATAAACACCCATTTTTTCATGGTCTGTGTGTATAAAAACATCTTCTGTATTTTCCACAGTATGCATCCGTTGAAGTGAGCTGTAGCTCACGAAAGCTTATGCTCAAATTGGTTAGTCTCTAAGGTGCCACAAGTACTCCTTTTCTTTTTGCGAATACAGACTAACACGGCTGTTACTCTGAAAGCTTTCACACTGTTTTCAAGTCCTTCCCCTTCTGAAAGTTAGTGTCATGGTGCTAGAGGTTCCTTGCGTTGGAATGTTTGAATTTGAGTGTATAGTGGTCATGGTGACTTACTGGCTCAGCTGTAGTTACTTCTTGAATCAACTCTTTGGCATTACTTAGTCTAAGTGGCAAATATCCACTTCTATGCTCTACAACCAGCCCAAGAAACAATTGTTTGAAGCATCTGGGAATTCTTTCTTTCTCTAAGCCTTGTGTTGTTTGAGATGCTTGACCAGTTTATATGTGGAGTGCTAAGTCCCATATTATTACCCTGCCATTAGACTTAGGGCTTGTCGATGCATGAAAGCTATTCTGGAATAAGATGGGGTCTGAAGTTAGAGAGTAACAGCAGTTTTGGAATAAGAGTGTCCGTACTTGGAGCTGTTCCAGGAGAACTCCATGTGTAGGCAAGCCCTTAGCTGCTGCTTCGAGCTGTCTCACTTTTGCATGCTGAGTCTCCTTTTCCTGATTTGCACATGGCTCTGGATTTGTATCCATACACTGTGTGGTCCTCTCTGCGCAGAAACTGTGTCCTATTAGATTCCATGGAATCTTGCTGGTACTCTTCACTACCTCTGTGACCTGTCCTGTCCTTCCGGTATTGCTTATATCCAGGTGTAACAGTATCTCATTGCTTTTTTTATCATTCTACCATAAGTAAGGTTAAGCACCAGATGTAGCGTGCTACACTGAGTAGTAGTAAGTCTCCAGTTCCTTGCATGACTGACTGAGTGCAGCAGGGGAGAGACGGGGGCATGACCAAAGAATAGCCATGGCTGAGGAGCTATACTTGTAAGAATGACCCTCTGCGCTTAGTAGCAGGAGTAACCTGTTAGTATCTTATTAATGCAGGATTGGGAGCTCACCTGTAAACTTCTCTTACTATGTGTGGGTCCTTGTCTCCCTTTAGCAGCTGGCCACAGAAGAGGTGTATGGGTCTTTATATGCCTATAATGTCCTTTAGCTCAAGGGGCAGCAGCTCATGCTTTTGGGATCAAACCCCCCTTTTGGACCAAGCAGGGTTATGTGCATATTCCCCATCCTGCTCAATGCTGTTCAGCTCATACTTACATGCCTAGCACCCTGCACTGGCAGGGTGCAGGGTCAAACCCCAAAGAGGGAAGGCTAGAATAAAATGGCTCAACCGGAGATTAGGGGAGAGCCTTCTAGTTAGTGAGCTCTTTGGCACATGGGCTGTCTCTTCTATATGTTTGTACAGCACCTGGCTCACAGGTGCCTTCAGGGCTACTATAATACAAGTAACAGAATATTAGGGGGAGTGCATGACAGGTAGGAGGGACTCAGACATGTGCTTAGCAGGATTGTACCTATACTGTAAGCACTTTGGGGCAGGGACCCTCTCTTTGTTATGTGTACAGCACCTAGCGCAATAGAGCCTTGATCCTTGGGTGCATGACTCCAGGTGCTACTCTCTAAGACCCAGGATGGAATTTTCAATAAAAGCCTGAGGTCGTTGGGCACTCGAAACTCATTGAAATCCAGTCGGAGTTGGGCACTAAACTCACTCGCACGCCTTTTGAAAATCCCACCCATCATCAAAATTGCTCCCCAGCCTTCCTAATGCTGTCATGCCCCTTTATCTTATTGTGGTAGCAAGTCTGCAGCTCCTGACATGTCCCCTATGGTGGAGGGGTGGGAAGCTGGAGATTCTGGACGCAGAAAGGCTGTCCCCGCCTAGAGTGCATTCTAATTGCGTGCATTGCCTACTAGAGGCGGCCATGAATTATGGATTAGCCAAGGAGTGGAGGGAAGCAGGTCTGGGATTGATTTCCTTGGCATTCTTCCTCCTGCAGTAATCCCTTAACTCCCTGCTGTTTTTTTACACACCACACACACACAGAGAGCTGTACAGGCTGCAGCAGCCACAGCTCTAGAGTGAACCTGCTGCACAAACCCAGCTTTTAATTAGGCAAAGGGGAGGGAGGGATCCAGAGACAAGCCCTAGGGAAAGAGAAATTTGTTAGCTCTGGTTCTCTCCATTATGAAGCAATTTGATTCAGAGTCTGGAGAAGAGGGGTGGTCGAATGGGGGAAATAATCCAGCACTAATCTATGAACCCGCCCTTCCCAATGGTGAAATAAATCAAACCACAGAGCCAAACACCCAGCCACAAAACAGACTGGCAAGGAAGGGGTGAAGCTCAGGGCAGTGCTGGTACTGAGGGTCATCTGGATTCCCCATTCACAACAGGTGATGCTGTAAATTGGCTACTCTAAAGTGGTGCTTTGTCCTAATTTGGTTTGTTTAAGTTAATACTAAGATTTTTAAAAATGATTTTGGGTACCCAAGGTGAGAGGTCTGATTTTTCTTTTCAGAAGGCAGGTGCTCAGTGTGGCCTGAAAACCAGATTGCCACACGTCTCCCCCACATGCCTCAAGTTGGGCACCCAAAATGTGAAGGACCCAAAATCAGACAATGCCAATTAGATGAGATCAGAACATTTTGTGGGAATGTGTCAATTTCATTGCATCTTCTGTTGGAAACCCAACTGGTTTCCTGCCAGCTCACCTGCCTTGTGGGCTGCTGAAGAGCCAAGATCCTGGGAGCCCAGCTGGAGTCAGGGCTCTTGGGTTTCTAGGCTCTCCGCTCCATGTGAAGGAGCCTGGCAGCTGTGAAAGCCTCCCACGCAGCTGAGGTCTAGAGCAGTGGCTCTCAACCTTTCCAGACTGCTGTACCCCTCTCAGCAGTCTGATTTGTCTAGTGTACCTCCAAGTTCCACCCACCTCACTTTAAAATGATTAGGGGACTGGAACACATGAGTTATGAGGAGAGGCTGAGGGAACTGGGGATGTTTAGTCTACGGAAGAGAAGAATGAGGGGGGATTTGATAGCTGCTTTCAACTACCTGAAAGGAGGTTCCAAAGAGGATGGATCTAGACTGTTCTCAGTGGTAGCAGATGACAGAACAAGGAGTAATGGTCTCAAGTTTCAGTGGGGGAGATTTAGGTTGGATATTAAGAAAATCTTTTTCACTAGGAGGGTGGTGAAGCACTGGAATGCGTTACCTAGGAAGGTGGTGGAATCTCCTTCCTTAAAAGTTTTTAAGGTCAGGCTTGACAAAGCCCTGGCTGGGATGATTTAATTGGGGATCGGTCCTGCTTTGAGCAGGGGGTTGGACTAGATGACCTCCTGAGATCCCTTCCAACCCTGATATTCTATGATTCTGTGATGAAAACTACTTCCTTACAAAATCGGACCTAAAAATACAAAAGTATCACGGCACGCTAGCACTGAAATATTGCTGACTCTCATTTTTATCATATAATTATAAAATAAATCAATTGCAATATAAATATTGTAATTACATTTCAGTGTATAATATCCAGAGCGGTGTAAACAAGTCATTGTATGAAATTTTAGTTCATAAGGACTTTGCTTGTGCTTTTTCTGTAGTCTGTTGTAAAACTAGGCCAATATCTAGATGAGTTGATGTACCCTCTAGAAGACCTCTGCGAACCCCCAGAGATATGCTGACGTTTGGTTGAGAAACAGTGGTCTAGTGGCTAGAGCCAAGGGCTGAAAGTCTGGAGACCTGGTTTTATTCCTGGCGGGGTCATCAACTCGTGGCATGCCCTGGGGCAAGACACGTTAAGTCAACAAGTTCAAACCTGGCAACCTAGAGTCAGTACCGGGTTTATAGTGGCGCCATGGAGCCAGGCCCATGCTCAGAAGGGGGGGCTTGGCTGGGCCCCCCCAGGCAACTAGTATTGGGCCTACAAAAGGTTAATCGGGCCCTGCCTAGAGTTAAACACCTCAATCCATGTTCAGACGGCTTGATTCTTCGAGGGGCTGAAAAACAGGCCACTAAATGGAGATTTAGAGACCCAAGTTTGAAAGTGTTGGCTCACATCTCTCTGAAAATACTTTGCCATGAGAGAGCACTTTTCATCCATAGATCCTGAACCACTTTGCAAAGAAAAAAGGTTTCTCTCTCCCTCCCTGCTTTGCTTTGGGGAAACAGGCACAGAGTGGATGTGATGTGCCCAAAGTCGCACAAAATCCGTGACTAAGCTGGGATCAGAACCCAGGGCTCTAACCCATAATAGGCCAATGCCCTACCCATTGTATCATACTACTTGAGTTCCTCTGAGTCAGGCTCATTCTGTACTGTGCTGGCTGGCTCCTCACGGTGCTCGAGCCCTGCTGCTGACTGTCACTGACTGTTTCGTAACGTTTGCCTTCAGGTAAAATCATGGGGCCACATCTTCAGCTGATGCAGATGGGTGTAGCAGTGACTTGAATGGAGCTATGTTGATTTACACTGGCTGAAACTCCAATCTAGAGACAGGACCCATCCTCCCACCTTCTCCAGTGCAACCTCTGCTCATCCAGGATTATTTTCTACACAGCATTCCAGGGAACACTGTGTAGCTTGAACTTGAAGAATCTCCGAGATTCCACTTCAACAGTAGCTGTGTGGGGAAGGGGGACAGGACAGGACAGGAGGTCTCCTCCTGACCCTAAGTCAGCAATCAGTTTATGCCCTGAATCGTGAGGGTGGAAACCCCATTGTCTGCCCTGGTAGTGTCGCTGCAAATGCTATCCAGAAATATTGCTCACTCTTGGAATTGTAGTTCTTCCCCCCTTTACTCACAGCGACACCAGTGGGGTTGCCTGAGAGAGGAACCGCTCGCCAATGCAAGCGAGGGAGTGATCTGGCCCTAGGTGAGCAAGTGTCCAGCCTTCCTGCAATCTGTTTTCATTCTCCTCCTCCCCTCAACAATCAGGATGCTGTTACTTCATTTCTGCTGCACCCCCCTACTCCATCGGGAGCAGTGAGATGATCCAGGGGTGTGCGCCTTTGGGAAGATTAATGTCCTGTTTCATGGGCGTTTGGGGGCTGGAGGAATCCACAGTGTTGGTGAGTGTGGTGCAGGCCAGTCTCTTCCCTTCACTGCCCCTGCAGGCTCACTCTCCTGGATGGCTTCGTTTTTTTATTTTTATTTGTTTGTTTGGTTTGTAGCAGTTGAGAATAAGATTTACAGTGCTTTCCTGGGAGGTTTCTAGGGAGAGATGCCTTTTGCCCACTAAATTACAAATCTATCTCTCTCTCTCCCCAGGGCTCAGCTTCATGGCTTGATTGACACTAAAGCTTTCTGGGTTCTGAGACACTGAAGGGGATGAAATACCAATTTGCCAGGAAATTATACTCTTCCCCCCCCCCCCACCAGTCACTTAACTGGGTAAATGAAGTGTGTGTTTAATTGTAGTGCTTATAAAGCAAACTCTCTCCTTCCACTCTGTCCAATCTCCCTTCTCCCCTCCTCCATCCACATTTCTTTCTCCTTCCCCCCCACCCTCCTTGCTTTTTCTAATATCTCTTCGAAATGGTGACAAGCTAAGAGCTGAAGTGACATTTCATTTCTTAAACCAGAGTCTCAGTTCACAAGTCCTTAAAGACTTTGGTGGTTCCCAGGAGGTGATAAATCTAGGATGAGGATATATGGGCTCACCCTGGTGGCAAACGCAGCAAAACATCCATTGCCAGATGTACCCTGTGTTTGGCAGTTTGATAATAGAACTCATGATGTGGGCCATAGTTTTGAAGGGACCTCCATTCTGACCTTTAGTTTTGTAACTAGAATTGTGTCCGTGTTCAGTTGGGGATTGAAATGGCAATGGGACCTACGCTGGCCCAGTGTGTGTATTGTGTCTTTCTATGGTGACTGGTCCTCAGAGGCTAAGAGAATTACTGGTATCAGCTATATACAATCGTAGAAATGTACAGCTGAGAGGGACCTTGAGGTCATTAAGTCCATCCCCCCATGCTCAGGTAGAATGAAGTACACCTACATGAGTTCTCTGTTCGCTCAAGTGGTGTGGATGCCCATGCTAGAAGTACTGGGTGCAAGCCACGCGAACTGGGGAAAAAAGGCTTTTCCACCAAAACAAAAATTGTCATTTGAGTTGAAATTGCCCCCTTTTTTTTTGATAAACTGAAAAGTTTGTTTTTTCTGAAAACTTTTCAGTTTGCAGTAAAAAATAAATAAAAATAAAAATCTGGTTTTGAAAACTGACTTGTTTGGTTTCAGTTTTCTATTGAAAAACCAAGATATTTTTTCAGGAAATTGGGGGTGGAGTGGGGGAATCTCTCAAAAAATAGGCATTTTCAACCAGCTGTACTGTAGACATTCACCCTGTTGTGCCTGCAAATTAGATAGTTAGATGGCTACGTTTATATTTGCAATTCATGGAGCTGCCGTTGACTACAGGCACAAAACTAGAGTCCATCACAAATGTAACCCTAAATCTATTCTCACCGTTGATGTGGCTCAGATGGTAGCATGTCGTCCTCTTGACTAGAAGTCTGTATGTTCAGCCTCCCGTTGGGATTTGGGCTCCTATCTGCTACTGCGTAGTTCTGGGGGGAAGGAATGTTGTCCTTAATTCTCCTCTTCCTTTCTCTGGCTTCTGTAAAGGCACACAAGCAAGGTTCCATGGTAGCTTTTCACGTGGAGTTGCGATATAACCACAGGCAACCGGCTAAGCTGCTCCTGATCAATAGTACAGGTTCTAATGACTGGCACTCTGAGCTATTATTGAGTGCATCGTGCCTGCTGTGTTAACAGTCATTGTACTGCCAGTTTCCATCTAAGGCATTGCTTTGTAAAGTGCTCCGGGAGCTGCTTAGGAAGGGAAAGACACCATATAAAACTGAATTGTGGGTGGTGTCTCTACAGTGATATCTTTCAGCAGTGCTATACAGTGCTTAGCGCACAGGTCCTCGACCAGAGGAAGGCGAGGAAGTTGCAAATAGGTTTCAGGCGGTGGCAAACACCCTGCCCTCCCCATAACACTTGAGTGGGACCTAAATGGTGGAGAGGCCTGGGTGGGACTGTGAGTGGCACATGTAGTGGTACATAGTGGGGCTGGCCTCTCTGCACATGGTTGGATTTCACTCTGTGCTCTCACTGAGTTGCACCACATTACTCCTAGGTGGACTAGTGAAAACCGCTGACTAGCTGGGCCCTTGTAACCCCTCGGGGAGCTAATCTCGGTTAGCAATTCCCCCCACTCCCTCTCCAGCCATGTTCCAAGATGTGTTATTTAGGCGTGAGCCCCTGTAGCCTGCGTCCAGGGTTCGTTTCTTCTCTCTAATGGGGCTCTCTTGTGGGTAGCAGCCGCTACAGAAGGGGCTTTGTGTTATCAGCATTTCTCGCCCATCTCATTGTCTTTGCCCACGTTGTTTTCTTTCGCTCTTTCTCTGCACGGGGGCAAATGCCGCACCAAGATGAAAGCTAGTCAGGAACCAGGCCCAGCACCTTTTGCATTTGTCCCTGTAAGCCTAAGGGAGTCTAAACTAAGAGATTCCTTAGATTGTCAGCTCTTGGGGCAGGGATCGGCTTCTTGTTCTGCGTCCATACAGTGCCAAGCACAAAGGGGTCCTGGTTGTAGGCTACGTCTACACAGCCCGCGGCAGCAAGCCTCTGGACACAGCTCGACAGACTTGGGCTTGCAAGGCTCATGCCACTGTGCTCAAAATAGCTCTGGAGACAGTGCTTTTAAGTAGCAGCTTGGGCTGGAGCTCGCTATGAAACCCACCCCGTTCCCCAGGCTCCGAGGCAGAGTTCCAGCCTAAGCCACAAGGTCTACACCACCATTTTAAATGCAGTAGCGGTAGCGTGCACCCGAGTTTGTCGCCCCGGGCTCGGAGGCCCGCTGATGTGGGTTGTGTAGATGTACCCTTATCTGCTTCCACTGTACAAATCATCCCCTTGAGAGGACTCGAAGAAAGTGTATGTTATGCCATTTTAAGGTTCTTCGAGCCTTTCTTAGTTTCTCCTCTGAACTTGGTAGAGGATGTTTTCTGGGCCAGATCCTCAGCTGGTGGAAATCAGCATAGTTCTGTTGATTTAAACGGAGCTGAGGATCTGGCATAGTGGGTTTAAGTGGGCCTGGACTGGCACCTCCGATACCATCCCTTAGTCACAGCAATGTCATGCCTCTCCTCAGAGCTTTGCCACTGCCCATGGAGCATGTGCGACCCACCTCTTTTTCAGAGAGATTTTGCAGAGTGAAGTCTCGCAGCTTGTCAGTGTGGCCCCGCCAGCTAGCTAGCACTTGCTGGCAGCGGTGATTATTTCTGGCCAGATTCCCACTGGTGTAAATCAGCACAGTTCTGTTGATGATCATTGACAGGGTGTCAGTGCCCATGGAGAGTGGTACGCTTGTGGCAATTTGCAAGAAGGCTGCAGAAGAGTCAGTGAGTGATCCCAGGAGGAGATGGGAGGCTCTCAGATGTTCTCCACATGCTGGCCAGAACTGAAAGATTCCTTTGGACGCCTCCCCCTCCCATTCGCGGGGGGTCTGGTCCCACTCTTCCTCCCCCACCATCATTGCCCAGCCCCTGTCTTCCTTCTGCCATTGCTCACCCCCCTGCTTCCCCTTCTTTTCCACCATCACCCATGGGCACCTGGCCTCCCAGCCCCTCCCTGATCAAGTAACTTCCCCATGACAGCTGCATGGAAAAGTTACAGTGCATTTTGTAGCCGTCTTTAACGTGATGTAGCAAATTGGGAAATAAGGAGGCTGAGATCAGCCAGTGCTCTGACCAGCTGTGAGGGCCCGCAGATCACTGGTGGTCCCCAGGCCACAGCTCGAGATCCTCTGTAATACACCCATTCCCAGAATGAACGAAAGATCATTTAAAATGGCAACTGAAATCCAAATTTTCTTTGCAGTAAATACATAACCCAGTTAAAATAAATTGATTAGCAACGGATATCCTCTTAACACTCTTTAAACACTAACATCTGTGCGTAATAAATAATGTACACTGTAGATATTAATTAGAAGGCTTGGAGTGCTGTGGGAGGGCAGGCTGCTCAGAAATTCCACTGAGGGCCTGCTCTGCCAAGAAATTAGAGGTGAAGGATCATATGCCGATGCAGGCATATGAACATGGCCACACAAATGCACCCCCTCCATGCGCACAGTCATACACACACCCAGAGACACGCGTGCACACAGTCTCATGTAGGCACACAATTGCATGTACAGTCATTTGCTGCATGTATGATCACACGTGCATAATCATGACCCATGTACAATCCTGACATGTATGATCACACATGCAAGTATATACATGCATAATTATGACATGTAGAATTATAGACTGTCAAGGTTCCTCCCCCACTCTGAACTCTAGGGTACAGATGTGGGGACCTGCATGAAAACCTCCTAAGCTTACTTTTACTAGCTTAGGTTAAAACTTCCCCAAGGGTACAAATTAATTTTATCCTTTGCCCTTGGAATATCCACTGCCACCACCAAACTGTAACTGGGTTTACTGGGAAATGTAGTTTGGACACGTTTTTCCCCCCAAAATCCTCCCAACCCTTGCACCCCACTTCCTGGGAAAGGTTTGGTAAAAATCCTCACCAATTTGCATAGGTGACCACAGACCCAAACCCTTGGATCTGAGAACAATGAAAAAGCATTCAGTCTTCTTACAAGAAGACTTTTAATGGAAATAGAAGTGAAGGAATCACCTCTGTAAAATCAGGATGGTAGATACCTTACAGGGTAATTAGATTCAAAACATAGAGAATCCCTCTAGGCAAAACCTTAAGTTACAAAAAAGACACACAGACAGGAATAGTCATTCTATTCAGCACAGCTTATTTTCTCAGCCATTTAAAGAAATCATAATCTAACACATACCTAGCTAGATTACTTACTAAAAGTTCTAAGACTCCATTCCTGTTCTATCCCCGGCAAAAGCAGCATACCGACAGACACAGACCCTTTGTTTCTCTCCCTTCTCCCAGCTTTTGAAAGTATCTTGTCTCCTCATTGGTCATTTTGGTCAGGTGCCAGCGAGGTTACCTTTAGCTTCTTAACCCTTTAAGGTGAGAGGATTTTTCCTCTGGCCAGGAGGGATTTTAAAGGGGTTTACCCTTCCCTTTATATTTATGACATAGACATAAACAGAATTGCATAAATATATGCACAAAAGTATAAATACACACAAAATCACATGCAAGTACATGATCATGTGTATATATACATACACACATGATCAAGTACATACAATATACCCATAAGCACATACATGTACAGACGCAACATAATGTACATGGAAATGCATAGCTGAGTAGTTGCATACATACATCCACTGCAGTTGCATATACAACATTATATACACAAAGTACATGTGCTGTGCTAAAGTACAGTCCCATATACTGTAGTCACATACCCAATTACCTATGTCCAAAACATGTGTATAATCAAAAACACTCATGCGCACAATCAAATGCACACGCACTGATGTGTGCACAGAGACGCAGCCATATGCATCTGCGCAATCATATTAGACGATATGCATGCATGTAGAAAGCTATAGCTGGTTAAACACACGTATACAACCATCTGCGCCCATGCATGATTACATTAAATATCCACACCAACGTAATAAATGACATAAATAAACACCCTTAGCAGCAATCAGTTGCTGTAAACACAAACAGCAATGCAATGCCCCTCTGCCATGTACATTGGCCAAACCGGACAGTCTCCATGTAAAAGAATTAATGGACACAAATCTGACATCAGGAATCATAACATTCAAAAACCAGTAGGAGAACACTTCAGTCTCTCTGGTCACTCAATAACAGACCTCAAAGTGGCAATTCTTCAACAACAAAAACTTGAAAAACAGACTCCAACGTGAAGCTGCAGAACTGGAATTAATTTGCAAACTAGATACCATCAGATTAGGACTGGGAGTGGTTGGGTCATTACAAAACCTAAACTTAATTTCCCCAATACTAATTTCTCCCTACTGTTACTCACACCTTCTTGTCAACTGTCTGTAATGGGCCACTCTCTTACCACTCGGTATCCTGCTGTTAATTGATTTATCTCATTAAACTGAGCTAACACTGGCTAAAGCAACCCACATCCTTTCATGTATTTATACCTGTTCCTGTATCTTTAACTTCATACATCTGATGAAGTGGTTCTACCCACGAAAGCTTATGCCCAAATAAATCTGTTAGTCTCTAAGGGCAGGTATTAACTACAAGCCGGATCGGGGATTGATTTATTGTCTCGTCTAGATGCGATAAATCGATCCCTGAACGTGCTCCCCGTCGACTCCGGAACTCCAGCTTGCGAGAGGCGGAAGTGGAGTCCACGGGGGAGCGGCAGCGGTTGACTCGCCGCCGTCCTCATGGTCAGGTAAGTCGACCTAAGATATGCTATTCGCGTAGCTGAAGTTGCGTACCTTAGCTCGACCCCCAGTGTAGACCAGGGCAAAGGTGCCACAAGGACTCCTCATATTTTTGCTGATACAGACTAACACGGCTACCACTGAAACATATAAAATGCTCTTAAATCAGCCTTTTTGACTGCCCGGCCCTGGTACCTGTGCTCGCAGATGTCTCTCCCTGAAACCACAGATGCAGCGTCTGAGTGTTTGTGGCCGAGGGCTGCTATCTTAGCGTCAGACTGCTCATCTCCTGGACTGTCCAGGTGTGAGGCTGCCTCTGTTCCAATCTCTCTCAACCCCTGGATCAGCCTGGATGCTGCTCATTATTTGAAAATCCAGCTACAGATACCCTGAACCGGCTGAGAGTTGCGCACTGCATACTAAAGTAAAGAGCAAACGCCCTGGTTTAATTAGCCACCACGTGAGGGGATGTGATGCTCTCCCAGCTGTGGATCTAGGGTCCCTTTTGCCAGGTGGCTGGGTTCATTAGGACAGTAGCAGGGAGGAAGCACCAGCTGGCATTCCAAGCCCTTTCCCAGCATGCAGCAGGGCTGCATGTGTTGAATGTTTTGCTGGCTTTTTTTTTCTTCTAATTGTATCTCCCCCCCCCCCCCACCACCACCCCCAAACCCCCCGAATAGTAGCAGTAGCTGGGCTTTCAGTCTGGAATGCATGGTGGGGCCACCAAAACCAGAAACATCTCCCTGATCACTCGGGACACCAGCTGGAGCCAAGTCAGGAGCTAAACGCCGTGATGGACCACAGGGAGGTGTGAGTGACTCTGCTATTTCAGATGGGGGGAAGGAAAGTGGGTGATCATAGACCCATCTGCCTGATGGTCTCCTTGCCTCATTCTTACTGTCCAATCTCTCCCAAAGGGTCAAACCCAACCATGGTGTGAGCAGGGTACCATCCTGAGATCAGTAGCACCAACTTACATCCAGCCTGACTGCAGTTTGCACCAGAGCTGAATTCAGCTCCAATGCCATTTAAGCACGGTCCATAAATCCTTGCCCCTTCCCATATTCCACCGTGCCCCAGGATGTGAAGAAAACCAGGGAGATGAGTTTCAAGCCACAATCCAGTGTTAGGGGAGCAGTCCTCAGGCATGGGCTGTGTGGTATGGAGAACGGTGCTTTCAGTGAGGTTAGCTCTCGGTGACAGCCTGGCACTGGGTCGTGATTCTGAGGAAACTGGCCCTTGATCAGAGGGCCTCCTTTTGTGCATGTGTGGCCTCCCTCATGTATGCACAATCTTCCTTGCAGGCTGCCTTTCCCGGGTCCCCAGCAGCAGGTGGGATTTTTATTGTTCCTGTGAAATAGCAGCCAATGATGGCAGTGTTAGCCAGGCACTTTGTGGCCCTCTGTCAAGCAGTACAAATGAAACACTTTGCCTCCTGTATTCTTGCTACTCTTGCAGCTGCACCACTTTGTCTATAGGACCTGGGGCTGCCAACTTTTAGAATGAGGTTGACTCAGCCAGTCGCACCTGGAAGGGGTGGATCAGAGAACAGGGCTTTCCTGTCTTGAGGAGCCAAAACGGGGGCAAACGTTCTGCTATTTGGCTGGCTCAGCCCTGGGCGCTGGTGTTCTCCTCCAGGAAGTGATGGTGGCTGTACCCATTTGCTGACAGAGCCCTAGACCCAGCATGATGCTGCATCCATCCATTGTGCCAACTGACTGTCCGGTTCACGCCTTCCCAGCCCTACTTCTGTAAGGGGAAGATCTGCGTCCCGTCTGTCAATGCTGCTTGGGAAAGGAGCCAAAGCCATGGCATTCAAGGCCCTTGCAGCACCCAGAGGAGCTCCATGGGTACATGGATGCTGTTGAGATCAGATTCCTGCCTGGGGGAGGTTGTCAGTATAGAAGGCCCGCAAATCTGGAGGACTTTGCACTGTGGAATGTTGTGACACCGACCGGAAATGGACTGTTCCGAACTGGCACCTCCAGCAGGCAGCGTTTACATCGCTGGGAAACAAATTCCCAGCAATACAAGGAGAGCATTGACGATGAAGGGATCACCAAGGAAGGGAAGAGGACAGGGGACAAGTAGGCCTGCTCCAAATTCTGAGTACGTGCAAAGGGCTGGGTGAGCACCTCCAAGTCTAGCTGTGAAGCACACCAACCTCTGGGGTCTGCAGAACTGGCCTTGATATCTCAGAAGCTCATGGTCCTTCATGGAATTCTACGTGCCTCCTACCTATGGGCTTGGGTGTACCATGAAGACAGCCTTTCCTGGGATGTTTTGGCTCTTCCACTTCTGCGTGCTAGGGGACTGGGGTACCTAGCAAAAACTGGGTTAAAGTGAAATGGACTCTTCCAATCTGGGGGGCAGTTCAGCAGCAGGGTGCAGGGACCTGCAGGTCAGTGCTTGTGATACTCCATCCCTAGTTACTACTTTATTTATTAATAATAATAATAATAAAAAGTGCAGCCTATTGCCTAGCCCCACTGCAGTTGGAGGTCAGGGGTCTGATTTCCATCCTCAGAACCAGTCCCCATGGCTTTGGTTCTGGGTCAGATCCCCCAGATGGGAGGGTCTATTTTCTGGTTCACACGTGGCTGTGATCATACTAAAGCAGCCACTGAAGAGAGATTTTTGCTCAAGGTGGTAGAAATCTCCCCAGGTTTCTGCCACATGAGTCCAAAGCAACACAAGATTCCCCTCTGTTTGGGGCTGAAAGCATGAGAGCATCAAATCCAACCCCTATAACCCTGCTGCCCCCTCCAACCCACTCCCCAGTATATACTGGCCTAGTGGACCCCTCTGCCTGGGAGAGTGGTAATTCCACATGGCAAAAGGAAGGGAGCTTTCCGCTCCTAGGCCTGCCCAGAGGTTAACACATGGGAGAGCTACCACTGTGATCAGCCTCCCATGCCCCATCCTATTCATTAATCACCCACTCAGATCAGTGCCTGCAAAAGTAGGAAACCATTTTTCACTGCCACCCCTGCCCGCCCACCCCTTCTCCTGCAGGGCCTGCCCCTCCCAGCAGCCTAACTCCATGTGGTCCTCTGGTCCCCTGGCATTTGCAGGCCCCTCTGGAAGAAGATTTTGTGCTGCCTTCACCTTGCTGCCATTTTTTGCCTCCAGACCTCCCCTGGTGGAGGAAGACTGTCTCTCACAGCACCATATGGCACCATCCCAGCATATAATGGAAGGGGAGGCAGAAGCCAGAGAGAGGTGTGTGAGGAGAACCGAGTTTTTCCTGCATGGAGCATGGAAACTGCTGTGGCATTTCTCTCTCTGCTGGAAGTCACAGCAAGGTGTATGCAGGCCCTTCTCCCACCCCAGGGTCCTGCTGCTCCATGAGGGAGAATTACAGAGCCCTCTTACCTGGGGAGCAGGCAGAGATGCCAGCATACTGCAGAAAGGAGACTCTTCCTGCTAACGTACGCCCTCAAAGGGGTACAGCGCAGTGAGGCCAGCTGCTCACCTCGGCTCTGGGGCTAGAGTCCTTCTCCAGCACTGCCCCTTGCCAATGGGCCATGCCCCGCAGCCACCTCTGTGAAAGGTGACAGCAGCTCTTTCTGTTCCATGCCTGCTACAGAGATTGCCACCACGGGGAGCCAATTAGTGCCAACTGCCATAGGGAAACTTTCCCACTAGGAGCTGGGCTGAGGCGACCAGCTCCCTTCATGAACGCCACCAGCAGCTATTCCTGAGCTGCAGTCCCTACTGCCCACGGCTGGCCTCAACATGGCCGTATAGCCACAATAAGCTCAGTAGCCTGTTCCCCCAGAGCCACCCAGTCCCCAGGCAAAGCTTCCCCCTGGGATGTCATGCCCTTCCCCCTAGTGACTCCACACTGCCTTGATGCATTCTGTGACAGTGGCTGGGATGCAGCCATGGCCTGGCTTGCAGCACGGTCCATGGGAATGCTTTGTGGTAGGGGGAACAAGAGCTGCTCGTTAATTAGCCTTCCCTCGCTGGAGAGCATCTACTCAGGTGCTGCAACAACGCACAACTCCTGCCTTTTAATTTCTTGTGAGTAATCACTCAGTCACTATTAAAAAAGCAAACAAGCCCCTCACCCGGCTGTTCATGCTCCTGGCTCTTAACCTGCTCCTCTATTCTAATTTGGCACTAGCAGCAGTTCCATAGCGAGAAGAGGAGTGGGATTGTGTTTACGGCACTGGGCTGGCAGTCATTGGGTCAATTCCCTGCTTTGCCCAAGATGCCTTGTGTGACCCTGGGAAAAATACTTCCATCTCTCCGTGCAGCTGATCCCTGTCTGTAAAATGGGGAGTCTGGCCCTTCCTTTCTGTCTTGTCCGTTTAGACTGTAAGCTCTTCGGGGCAGGGACTGTGTGTACACAGCACCTAGCACAATTGGGCCTTGATCTCACTTGTAGTGTCTATGTGCTATTGGAGTGGCAGTCCATTAGAAACCTAATGAATTCAGTACGTACTTGTTTGCCCTGCGATAGTACCTAGAGGACCCAGTTGAGTGTGGGGCCCGTATGGGGATAGATGCTGGACAAACACCTATTGAAAAGACAGTCTCTGCCTCAATGAGCTTACAACAGAAGTCAAATCTTGTCCGAGAAATCGTTTGCAGTGTTGGCCCAGCTTCACTAGTCCCTACAAGTTGGGCATTTTCTTTTCTTGTCATTTGCAAATCTCCAGCATCTTTAAACATTCTCTCCTAATGGAGAGCCTAGTGCATGAGCCTTGGATAAACCCACTGAGACTATGGGGCTTAACCATATGCCGAATGAATGTAATGTCCTTAAATGATTTGAGGCTGCTATGGTCTCAGAAACTCTCCATCTTTCTCAGGGATAAAGATTCATTTCTCTCTGCCCTTCCCTGTGTGTTTATTAATGATTTTCCAGGCCAGCCAAGTTATAAGGGTCAAGGCTGTTATTTCTGAAAAGATAGCTGTCAATCATCACCCTAGGGGCTTCCGCAATCCAGCCTGGTTTTCCTTCAGAAGGCCGAGAACTTGATCTTTTTGTGGTCTCCTGTAATGTCAATACTCAATGGGAACACCTTGCTGGTATAGGTCACAAGCGCCATGAGTTTGGAAGCTCTCTGAGAGGAGGCCCTAGATCATTAAACCACTGCGAAGTTTGGTAAAGTTGTCCGCCTCTTATTAAGTATTATTATCTGTAGTATTGTCATCCCTAGGAGCCCCAGTCATGGGCCAGCCCCACACTGTGCTAGGCGCTGTACAAACACAGAACAAAAAGATAGTCCCTGCCCCAAACAGCTGACAATCTCTGAGATGCTGTAGGGCAGGAGGGAGGTGCATTGGCAGAGCTGGGAAGGGGGCTGTGGGCTAGGAGTGGAAGGATGGGCTAGTGCACGAGCCTTGGGCATGGGTGCAGTTCTCTGCTCTGCTAGAGCCGCCCTGTGAGACCATGGGTAAGCCCCTCTGTGCTCTATGTGTAAAATGGAGATAACACTCCATACCTCGCAGGCATGTGGTAAGGCACTCAGATACGATTGTAATGGGGGTCATACAACTACCATAGGTAGGGTAAGGTGCATTGCCAGAGTTGTGCAGACTCAGCACAACAGGGGGTGCTGCAAATCCAGAGTGATGTGCATTGGGCAACCCTGCGAGAGCCACGGTTGGCTCAGGAGGACAGCTGTGGTTCAGGGTTGAGGTGCATGAGGGGAGACAGTGCCGCAGCAGGGAGTGCTGTAGACCAGAAGGGAGGTGCGTTGCCCAATCAGCATTTTGGGCTGTGACCTTTGGTCTGTGGCACTGAGGTGAAATAAGAATAAAACATCTGCAGTCTTGGGGGAGAGAGAGGCCAAGGAGGTTGAGGTGAGTGAGACCCAGCATTCAGGAGAGCTGGGGTTCGGCCATGAACTCACCTCTTCATCTGGACTTGCAAAACCAGAAACAATTTGCAAATGTTTTTAGGCTAAAGTTTGAAAAAAGACACAGTGGAAATCCCCCCTCCCCTCGAGCTCAAACCCCTTCAGCCAAGATGTCTCTGTCGGCCAGGGAAGGAAGAAACGTGACCAACAAGCCAAGCTGTGGGTGACAGCTGCTGAACGTTCCACCTAGTAAAGCAGAGCATCCTCTTCCCCGCAGATATTCCAAACTACAATGCACAATGCTAGAACAATACCACACAGGGGTCCTGGTCCATGGCCGAGGCTCCTAGGCACTTCAGGATTACAAATAAATAATAGGTTTCAGAGTAACAGCCATGTTAGTCTGTATTTGCAAAAAGAAAAGGAGTACTTGTGGCACCTTAGAGACTAACCAATTTATTTGAGCATAAGCTTTCGTGAGCTACAGCTCACTTCATTGATCCGATGAAGTAAGCTGTAGCTCACGAAAGCTTATGCTCAAATAAATTGGTTAGTCTCTAAGGTGCCACAAGTACTCCTTTTCTTTTTGCAAATAAATAGTATGTATTATAATAGCTTTATTCAGCACACGGATGTGTAAAATGCTTGTAAAGTGTGTGCACCTCCCCTTCTGGTGCTTAAAGTCCACTGAGGAGCTGAGGGTACTTGGGTCACCAGCTCCTAGTGAGTGTAAAGAACAGGTCAGCCGTCCCCTACAGGGAACATGACGGTGCGGTGGAATTCACAGCAAAATGACAAATCTGCATTTTTATAGCATGGCCTTTCCGGCCACGGAGCTTCACAAGCCTTAGCCTGCAAGGAACATTTAGTATTGTTATCGCCCTTTTACAGATGAGGAAACTGATACAGCAGGGAGGTGGAATGACAATACCAAGATCACACAGTAAACAAATGGCAGAGCCAGGCGTGGAACCCAGGAGTCCTGACCCCTACTCTTTCTCCTCTAAGGGCTAGAGCATAGTGAGTGTATTGTATTGTATTATAGGTTTCTAGCAGAGCCTGGGGAAGGCACCTGGGGGAAGACTCTATTGCTGAGGTAGCCAGACAAAGGCTGGCACCAAAATTCTTCGCTCCCATGCAGCCAACGGCGGGCCATGCCAGCTGGATCTTGGAGTCCAAATCCTAAATGAAACAAAGGAAATTCCCTGCTTAGTCAGTTCCCTGCACCAAGCCAAAGAATGGCTGCTGTAGTAGTGCTGGTGGAAGGTGCTGGCTGGACAGCCCTGGAAACTGGAGGCTTCTCTTTATCCCTAGAACATGTACACCATGGACATTGGCAAGGCAAGGTTCTCCTGTGCCGCCCTGCTAATAGGCATAAACTGCTGCAGGTCTGCTCTGGAAAGCCCTGTACTATGTAGTGCTGGGATGTCACACACACAAGCAGCTGCTTCTTTACTGACTTCTTGGCCTCTGCTAATTCTTGCTGCCAGTGGAAGATTCCCCCCTCCCCCACTCGCCCATAATGCCTTTCTCAAGCAGTCCTTTAAATTTGGCAGAGCCCAGGACCCCTTAAGAGGCCATTTTGCAAATGGCTGCTGCTTGCTGAGTTTTATGCTCTTCCTGCTGGTGTGTTTTCTTTGCAGCCATCTCGGTTCTCTTTCTTATCCTAGAGGAGATGCTGGCTTATCCTCACAGGCCTGTCCCATCCCTGGTGCCTCTGTTAAGATTGACTGTGAGATGTCCATTTATGGAACAGGCTGGGTTTTGTGATGAGGACACCTGTCTACTAGGAATGGGGCTGAGACCCACCAACCTGCAGCCTCAAAGGGCCAGCAAGCAGGAAGGAGGCAGACGTGTGGAGAGAGGAGCCATTGAAGGGCTAGAGAGGAGAGATGGCTCCTGATGGCCAAAGGGGTAAGGCTGCTATAAGGCAAACAGTGATCATCTAGTCAAAGTTTAATGTATTGAACGTACAAGCATCATCCTTGGCTAGCAATGCTCTTGCATAGCCCAGTCATGATCTTTAGACTCTTGCTAGGGTGGAAAGGGAAAGGAGAGGCTGAGGAGACCTGGAAAATGAGGGGGAAGAGAGGGATTTCTTTGTGATGAAGAGGAAAGAGCTTGAATTCCGATTGGAAGCTCTGTGGGGCATGGACTGTTTATTTGCTTTGTGTTTGTACAGCACTGGTACCATGGTGTCGTGGACCATGACTGGGGCTCCTAGGAGCTATTGCAATACATATAACAGGTGGGGGCTCGCCCTGCAACATGCTGGCTGCTACTCCTCTTCCCCCCCAAAAAATCCTCAAGTGGTCCCTGCTGCACAGATTGAATCACATCGGGACTTTTTTGCTCGAGAAAGATTCAACGCCCCGCCCACCAAAGGAAAGAGGAGATGAAATAACAGCACCAAAGTTCTTGCCTGGGGCAGGGAGGGGAAGCGAAGAGTTGTTGAGCTTCTGGCCCTGTTCTGATTGGTCCAGAACTGGCTCCTCCTCACCCTGCTGCCGTTTCATATACCAATTCCGCCGGTGCAGGCTCGGTGGCCAACGCACCATGTTGATGAAACTAGGCAAGGTCACTCCGTTGCAGGGATGGCTTTAGCGGGCGTTCCTGAGTTCACCTGCGCCACAGAAATCTGAACAGTGCAACCCGGTGCACAGGGGGGCAGTGCCACTCAGATTTGTGCCGACGGCCCCTGATGGAGGGGCTGCTGGGCCACACCTGAGTGGGGCTGCTGGGCCACACCTGAGTGGGGCTGCGACCCCATGCACCACGTTGAAATGCCCAGAGCGGGGAGCTGGGCCCAGCCTTGTGGAACCCACTTCTGCATGGTGAATGCAGGGTACATTTGCTTTCCGGCCCTGCCCTTCCTCCCCTCCCCTCGGCGCTGGACCAAGATCAGGGTTGCGATACCAGGGTGGAGGGCGACCCCTTCTCATGTCTGAGAAGAGCTTAGCAGAGTGCACCCATTGCATGGGGAGGCTCTGCACTCATTTACCTCCGAGGGGTCCTTGGCAGGCTCTTGTTCATTCCTCCGCTTGTTCACTACCCACCACCCTTCCGTGTTATTCCTTACCGTGCAGATCAGTTATTGGCACGGGATGCAACCGGCGGTTCCCAGTTGATTCCAAACAGCATCATTAGTGTGATAACATCCCCCTCTTAAAAGCCTTGAGATGGACCTTGGGGAGGTGCCACGGATAAAATAGTACAGGCAGCCTCAAAATTTTGTTCCTCGCCCTCGGCCTGGGGGGAATTGTGAAGGCAACTAGCAAAGCTGTGACATTTTCCAGAGATGGAGATAGTTGCTGCCCTGCTTTTAAAAATCCCTTGGGAAGTTGGAGTTGAAAGAATCTCATCTCTGGTTTGCCACCATCATAACAACTGACAACCCTGGTCCCCAGCAATGAGATGCCATTTGACAAAGAAAACAAGATCCCCAAAGACTCTGGATTTATTGTTTAAAATCTTTGACAAGTTCGTTAGTACGCCAGAGGCAGGAGCTTTACTGAGTTTGCAGCAGGGCACGGGAGGGTAGGGGGTGTTTACGCTGCAGCTGTAAGTGAGCCTCCTAGCCTGGGGCTGTGGACTGGCACTAGCATGCTGAACCTTCCTGTGTGGACGTTGATTTGATGTTGCAGCTGGGGCTCAGGCTCAGTCTCTCAAGGCTGGGTACAGAGGGAGAGAGACCGTCACTGCTTTGAAGAGCTTACAATCTAACTAGACAAGACTGAGAAAGATTGGGAGGAGAAGTGACAGGGCCAAGGTCACACGCAGCTCAGTGTCAGAAATAGGGATAGAAGCCAGCCTCAGGGTTGCTTTAATTACACAGCTGTAGCAACATCCCCAGAGGGCAAGTACGCCAGCAAGGGATTAATGGAGAGCAGCAGCATTCTGGCCATGTCCCCTGCCTTAGGCCCACCTTGATCACTCTGCTCCATGCCAAGGGAAAATGAGAGGGGTCATGTGGAGCCTGGTTATAGCAGTTTTACAGCGCTTTGCCCTGCTGGAGCACAGAGTCTAGCCTCATAGACGGCAGGCTATGGGTATTTGGGCTCCCATTGCTACAGCTCCGTGACCAACTCCGAGATCGTGCCACCCCCGAAGATGGGTCGTGGCTAGGAGCCCAGCAGCTGGGCTGTGAGTGGCAGATGGGTGATGGATATTGGCACTATCCCTACAGAACTACTGTTGTGTAAGCCACAGTAGCAGCTGAGTTAAATCTATGAGAGCAGCACAGGGCTATGACCACTGGTACCACTGCGGTCACAGCCGGCCGCTGGTCTCTAAGCCCCAGCCTCAAGATTGCAACTATCCACTCCCTAGCCATCACTGCGTGTAGGTTACAGCTCTCTCAGCCCTCATCAATGTGGCACTGAGGACAGCGAAGGGTAGAGAGCCGTCGTAAAGAGAGAGGTCGGGCAGATGGCAATAGAGGGAGAGTTATAAAGAGATTGTTCCTAAAACCCTAGGGGAGAATGAGAGCATTTATCACCTGAATCAACCAGGGACAGGCTATCAAACAAAACTAAAAAGAGATTCTAATTTATGGTGCACAGTAAAAGTATCCTGGGAACTGGTTATGAAGAAGAATTCATTCTCCCTCTGTCTCTGTGTATCTTTAAAGATGATAAACTACATTACGGCTCTTCCTTCTACCCACGAAGGCAGGGAAATACACTCCCTCTTAGAACTCTCTCCATCAGCTTCCTTTCTTGCCCCTACAGAGGCTGCTGAAAAACAGACCTTTGAGCTTTTGCTGAAGAGATCAAGGTCTCTGCTGCTGGGAACCAGGGACCTCCAGGCATGGGGTGGAGTTACCTTGTTGCCCAGGAGTTGTCTGGGTGTCGTACAATATGGCTCAGCGGAAAGCGCATATATTCTGATGAACAGGTTAAATCAGTGCATCTTTGCAGGTGTTTTGCACCTGCCAACAAGCGGCCAGATTCTCTAGTCGGGCTTAGCCAAAGCAAGACTCTTCTCGGCAGTGGCTGCCGTTGCTGGCCTGAATTTTTAACAAGCGATTTTGGTGCCTAACTTGAGACACCTTAAAAGACACAGGCTTTTCAGAGGGCAGCTGCCCCTTTTGTCTCATGTCAGGCACCTAAGGTCACTTCTGAAGATTTAACTCTGTGTGATCAACTCACGCCTGCAGCTGAGACGCAATCTGGAAGTCTACCTCCATGCTAGGTAATTAGCTGTGCTGTATTAACATAGCACCTCACCATCTTTAATACAGTTGCCCTGGTAACCCCGCTGTGAGGAAGGGAAGCGCCTTTATCCCCACTTTACACGCAGGATACAGAAAGACTTGCCCAACCTCTCCCAGGAAGTCTGTGATAAAGCAGGAACTTGAGCCAGGGGTCTCCCACACCAAAGACTAGCACCCTAGTCACTGGGCCATCCTGCAGCCTTGTGAGTTTAAAGGTGTCCGCTCTGCCAAGCTGAGCAGATCCCTTCAATAAAATTCTGCTGCCACTGTCCTGCTAGGAACCCTGCTACACCTTACTCGGCTGCATGCTGCTGCATTTTGTATAGACAGGGATTGGTTGCTGGTAGGAGGTGGAATCCAAGAGTCTTTAAGGAGCACAAAACCTAAATTCTATTTAAAAGTGCGAAGGCAGCCTTGGACTCGCCCTCTCTCGTCCTCCCCCTTAGCCACAAAGCCACTCTGCCAAGGGTTTGGGCTTTGATGGGCCTCAAAGCACAGAATAAAAGGCCTAATTACATGCTGACAGGTGAGGGCAGCTATGCTGACAGCTGCAAGGTGCCTTCTGCCCAGCTCTTCGGAAGGAAAAGCTTCCCACAGAAGGAGCCGTTTCTGTTTCATGTGCACAGTCGGTGGCTCCTGCAAAGGCTTCTTTCAAGTGTGTGTACAGGGGCCCATGTGCAGCGGACCTCTTCACCTCCAGATATTTATAGTCCAGGGAGGTTTTCCCCTTGGCAGTGCACCTGCTCCTTTTCCCCTCTGCCACTTTATCTGTCTTTCTTCCTCCTTCCCTCTTGTTATTTCTAAAGGAGGTGAGCGAGAGAGGACGGACGGCTTGAGCAAGTTTATCATGCTGCCAGGCCTCTGCCAGCTATTTATGGCGTGGCTGGGCACTAGGCACAATCTTGCCCATCAAGCTGGAGTCAGGTATTGCCTGCACGTGGCACAGGGCTTGGGAGATTCTCCAGCCCAAAGAGATGAGGGAGTCTCCATATTCCACTCTACTAGAGCGCACACCATTTCAGTAGGGAAATCTCTCCATAAGGGAGGAGGGGGGCAGGCTGCAGGGAAGTATGGCCTTATGGTTAAGGCACTGGATTATGGCTCAGAAGATCTAGGTTCTGGTTCTGTCAGATTCCCTGTGTGACCTTGTGCAAGTCACTTCCTTGCTCTGTGCCTCAGTTTCACCATCTATAAAATGAGATAACCCTTTCTTTGGCTGTCTTGTCTATTTAGATTGCAAGCTTTTCAGTGCAGGGAGTGTCCCTTTGTGTGTGTGTGTGTGTGTGTTCACAGTGCCTAGCACAATGGGGCCCTGATCTTGATGATGCCTAGGGCCCCAAATATAGTGCAAATAATGACAGAGTTAAAATGGTCCTGCATAACTGAAGTCAATGGGAGTTTTGCCACTGACTCCCATGGTGCAGGAGCCGTGAATTAACCTTTACCTCCCGAGAGCTGGGGTTCAACCCCTCATGTAGGGCTCAAGTGAAAAGGAGCTTGCCTGGTCCCTCCATGTACACATCACACAAACCCCTATGAGATTTGCCTGTGGCTGCGTGGGAGGCTCCCAAGCAGATGAGCAGGGTCAGGCCTGAGGGGCAGGAACACAGCTGTGCATGGGGATTCCAGGAGTGGAATACCATGGGGAGCGGCAGGGCAGGGCTGAGGAACAGTAACACAGCTGTGCATGGGGAGTCCAGGAGTGGAATACCATGGGAAGCAGCAGGGCAGGGCTGAGGGACATTGGCAAAGCTGTCCAGGAACTCAGGACGGGGATAGCTGGGGGTGCTGTAATGCCAAGGTGAGCAGAGCTGTGTGAGGGATGCTGCATTGGGCCAGACTCGAGCCAGTGCTGGCCATCCCTCACTTTCAGAGCACCAGCGCAGGGTAATGAAAGAATGCTATTAGCTGGAAGCTCTCTGGGGTAGGGGCCATCTTTTTGTTCTGTCTTTGTACAGCACCTGTGGCATGGCTGGGCACTAGGCACAACCCAGCCCATCAGAGCTGGAGTCAGGTATTGGAGGTGACTGGGGTCCCTAGGTGCTACTGCAGTGCAGATCATAATAATTATGGTGACAGACAGATCACAAAAGCAGCCTTTTTTTTTTTCTGACAGCCCCTTCCCCCCCTCCAATGCAGAGTTGAATTTTTATAGAAACTTTTTTCCCAGCATGCCTAGCTCAGGCTGGCCCTTTAAATTTGGCAGAGCCAAGCAGCTGTAGCCCGAATAGGGTTGTTTTGCATCAGGCTGCACCTTTCTCTTCTCCAGGGGTAAATAGCTGCTGTATTTTCATTTCCTTGTGAGGTTTCCCTAGGATTGGGTTGGGGGTGCTGCTGGGCAGAGGCTCCTAACCTTGTAGACATTAAAACCTCTTGCAGCATGTGGTGCTAATGCCGGCTGGAATTTTCCAAAGGGCCTAGCCGGGGCCAGGTTTTTGTAAGGGCTCAGTTCTCAGTCAGGCCCCTAAATAGGTGGCCAGATTTTTCCGAAGAGTCCGGCATGTCCAGGGTGCACGTCACTGTCACGGTGGAAGCTGCTGCGTGCTGAGTCCTCTGGGAGAGCTGGCTCCAGTTGTGGGGGCTTTGCTCTTTGGAAAATCTGGCCCCATTGTAATGGAGGACAGGAGCTACCTCAAGCAAAGAAAGGATTTAAGCCAAGAGAGTTAGTAGGAAGAGAGCCGCACCTTTCAGCAGATGCTTGGGGGAGAACAGAGAACCCTGGAGGAGAGGACATGGAGCAGCTTCAACTCTGGTTGAAGTCAGTGGGACGTAAGGAAACAGGAGGGGCTCCGCCCTGGGAGGGACAGTCTAGGAATGTGCAATTCTACTGGGGGAACAACATATAAGGCCCTGTCTCTGCACGACAGGTGAGATTTCAAGGCCCTTGGGTGTCCCGTTTGAAAGTCTTCTCCAGCCCTGCACCTGGGATCCCCACCCCAAGCCTTCCCTCCCTGGCTCCAGGGAAATGGCACGTCAGGCATCAACTTGTGCCTGGAAATTAAAACCTGATAAGAGGCTGGGGCCCTGCCAGCCACCTGGGGCGTCCAGTTTTTCACCAAGACTTCATATTAGAACTGAGATAATGAGAGCTCCAAAGTATTGCAAAAGTCACCAGCTGTCTGATGCCAAGCGGCTGAGCCGTACTTCTTGGATGTTCCCGGATTGACTTGCTGTAATGCCTTGTTTGTCAGGACATCTGGAAAATTCCCAGCCGTTTCCCAGCCTGTTGACAATGCAGCAGCTGCGATGGCTTGTGACAAGCCATATAAAGATCTCATTATCAGCCCTTCTTTTCTCTCCCTTTTCAGACTGCAGTTAAAATCCTACTGCTTGCACATGAGTCCTCCTCCATGCCTACAACACCCTACCCTACTTTCTGGGTACCCTGCACCCACGCCCTACCTGCTGGCCCAGGGGCTTGTCCAAAGCGGATGATCACTCAAACTCAAATCCTGCCCCCCTCCCATCCCCACCACTGGGGGCTTCTTTTCATTGGAGCATTAACTGCTGGTTTCACTCAATTGTTCCTGCTCCGTTGTCCCCTGTCCACACACAAAACCCCCTCCCTCATGTGCAGTAGGGCTAGTGCCATGACTTGGCTGGCATGGCGGGAGATATAGGCTAAAGCCTCCATGGAACCCAGGGGTGACTGTGTGTTACAGGTCCCCCTCTGCACCCATCTGCAGGGGACAGGTGGTGGTACAGCCCCCAGCTTTGGGGCCAGCGCACTTCAGCTCAAGCAGCAGCAGCTCATTCTTTTAGCTCTGCTGGGCCTCGGGTCAGTCCCCAGTGCGGCCGCTGAAAGGCTGGTTGTCCCACTAACTCAACCCATCTGTAGCATGTATGCAGGCTAGTACTGCAATACAGCACTTGAGAGCCGCCGGTCCTCCAGTGTCTTCCCACAATCCCTCCTGGGCCGTCCTGTCTTGCCATTCAAGGTCCAGAGGGCACTGGAACCAGTTGGGTTATGTGGGGTGTACAGGGGCAGGCCATGGCAAGTCCGTGAGTGTTGAAGCCAAAGTCGGTATGGGGAGGGGCACAGCCAGCTGATCCATACCTGTAGGCAACCACCTGCTCAGAGCTCAACCAGTGTGGGTTGGGGTGGAGGATTGACTCTGTCCCCACCCCAACCCTGGTAGAAGTCTCTTGTTGATACTGGGAAGAGGGGTTTGTTCTCTGTTGTGGTGCCAAGCGCCTCTCTTGGAGAAAGCGCAGTGATTTGTATCGGGAGCCCAACTCAGCCAAGGCCTTGTCTCTCTAACATGGCCTTGTTGAGACTCATTGTCTCTTTCAAGTTTCAGAGGAACAGCCGTGTTAGTCTGTATTCGCAAAAAGAAAAGGAGTACTTGTGGCACCTTAGAGACTAACCAATTTATTTGAGCATGAGCTTTTGTGAGCTACAGCTCACTTCATCAGATGCATACCGTGGAAACTGCAGCAGACTTTATATACACACAGAGAATATGAAACAATACCTCCTCCCACCCCACTGTCCTGCTGGTAATAGCTTATCTAAAATGATCAACAGGTGGGCCATTTCCAGCACAAATCCAGGTTTTCTCACCCTCCACCCCCCCACACAAATTCACTCTCCTGCTGGTGCTAGCCCATCCAAAGTGACAACTCTTTACATAATCAAGTCGGGCTATTTCCTGCATAGATCCAGGTTTTCTCACATCCCCCCCACCCCCATACACACACAAACTCACTCTCCTGCTGGTAATAGCTCATCTAAACTGACCACTCTCCAAGTTTAAATCCAAGTTAAACCAGAACATCCGGGGGGGGGGGGGGGTAGGAAAAAAACAGAGGAAACAGGCTACCTTGCATATGCAAGGTAGCTTGTTTCCTCTTGTTTTTTCCTACCCCCCCCCCCCCCCCGGATGTTCTGGTTTAACTTGGATTTAAACTTGGAGAGTGGTCAGTTTAGATGAGCTATTACCAGCAGGAGAGTGAGTTTGTGTGTGTATGGGGGTGGGGGGGATGTGAGAAAACCTGGATCTATGCAGGAAATAGCCCGACTTGATTATGTAAAGAGTTGTCACTTTGGATGGGCTAGCACCAGCAGGAGAGTGAATTTGTGTGGGGGGGTGGAGGGTGAGAAAACCTGGATTTGTGCTGGAAATGGCCCACCTGTTGATCACTTTAGATAAGCTATTACCAGCATGACTGTGGGGTGGGAGGAGGTATTGTTTCATATTCTCTGTGTGTATATAAAGTCTGCTGCAGTTTCCATGGTATGCATCTGATGAAGTGAGCTGTAGCTCACGAAAGCTCATGCTCAAATAAATTGGTTAGTCTCTAAGGTGCCACAAGTACTCCTTTTCTTTTTGTCTCTTTCAAGTGACAGTATGTTACGCTGGGCAAGGCAGTTACGAGTTCCTGGCTAGCTGTAGCGTTCTCTGCAGTGATGGTGGGAATGGCATTTTGGACCATATTAGCCTGTTGGTGCTGCTGCTAAAAGGATCTTTTTCGGACTGGAGTTGTCACTGCTCTCACCCTTTCCCTTGGACGCTGTGTGGATTGGACAGTTAAAAATGCTGAATGCAACACAGAATCATAGAATATCAGGGTTGGAAGGGACCCCAGAAGGTCATCTAGTCCAACCCCCTGCTTGAAGCAGGACCAATTCCCAGTTAAATCATCCCAGCCAGGGCTTTGTCAAGCCAGACCTTAAAAACCTCTAAGGAAGGAGATTCTACCACCTCCCTAGGTAACGCATTCCAGTGTTTCACCACCCTCTTAGTGAAAAAGTTTTTCCTAATATCCAATCTAAACCTCCCCCACTGCAACTTGAGACCATTACTCCTCGTTCTGTCATCTGCTACCATTGAGAACAGTCTAGAGCCATCCTCTTTGGAACCCCCTTTCAGGTAGTTGAAAGCAGCTATCAAATCCCCCCTCATTCTTCTCTTCTGCAGGCTAAACAATCCCAGCTCCCTCAGCCTCTCCTCATAACTCATGTGTTCCAGTCCCCTAATCATTTTTGTTGCCCTTCGCTGGACTCTCTCCAATTTATCCACATCCTTCTTGAAGTGTGGGGCCCAAAACTGGACACAGTACTCCAGATGAGGCCTCACCAATGTTGAATAGAGGGGGAAGACCACGTCCCTCGATCTGCTCGCTATGCCCCTACTTATACATCCCAAAATGCCATTGGCCTTCTTGGCAACAAGGGCACACTGCTGACTCACGCATACACGCATGCACTCACGCATGTATGGTCACACGCATGCAGCCGGGCACACATTCACAAGCATGCATTGCACCCACACATACATCAGTGTGCACACCTTTGTGCAGGCACACACACACAGATTCACACATGTTGAACTGCACACTCTCACATTCAGTCGTGTACAACTGAACAACTTGAAGCAAACATTGACAGGAGTGAAGGAACTGTGGGGCAGGATTCCCTTCTGTCAGCATGCATATACCCACTTTGTAGGGGTGTAAAATGACCCCTCAAGATGCCAGGAAGAGGAGAATTGGGCCCCAATCTGTTTGTTTTTTTTATTTCTGATCTGAAGCGGCACATTATTAACACACCTCATCAAGGGTACATCTTCTGGAGCAGGAGCATTTTCTTGAGCGCTTTGGGGGCCCAAGGCTGTGAAGGAAAGCTGAATCCTTGAAGCGCTAAGGTTAACAAACATAAGATTTTTGTTTTTCCTGCAGTTACTGATCAAGGAATGTTGTTTTGTTTTTTAAATGGAAGGAGAGAACGTTCCTGGTGGAGATTTTTGGAGCTGAACAACAGAGGATAAGCCAGCCAGCATGGGACCAACAGCATTGTAAGAGCAGCATGAGAAGATCTGTGCGGCAGATCAAACTGACTTGGAGCACAAAGGAGGTCGCGATGTAATGTAAGTACATAGGCACTGGTATCTCCACTGCTGCATTCTTACAGCGAGAAGCCTGCTATGCAGAGTGAGTCTGTCACCCTAAGGATACAAAATGTGACGCTCTTTATTAGGCAGGAGATGCTGAAATGTGTCCAATTAATGAGACATTAACAAATGGTGCAGCAGAAATAGAAGCTACTGACACTGAAGATATTAACTTCATCTTCCCTTCAAGCACTTTGATTAGCTGTGGCCTAAATGATCAGCCAGGCGGGGTCTGGTTCCCCTTTGCGCAGGCGTCTGTAAAATGTGAGCTTACAAAATGAAGCCGCAGGCGCTGATCAGTGTATTTACACCTCTGCCTCATTGGTTTGCACATGACATGGTGGGGAGGGGAACAGCTAAAGGTGCAAGGGCTTGGACCTGCACTTGCAATTCAAAGGAGGATGCATAATCAGAGGCATGGGTTTCATACCTGCTAAAACGTGCCCCCCCCCCAATTCATCCCTCTCTGTGCATTAGATTTTATTGTACATTTGCAGTGGTGCGTTTGGGAGTCGCTGAAACACGCCCTTGAAAAGCGTAAGTGATCCACAGACCACCTTGCTTTGCGAAAACGATCCCTTGTTTTAAAGCAATGAGGGCATTGTTTTCCCACTGTGTCCCTCCCAAAAGGTCTCAAACTCTAAAGGTACAGCCTTTATTACTCTCCTCCTGTGTCTGTTTCAGAAGTTGGGGCATGTCTGATGCCTCCTGTAGCTGGAGATATCAAGCCATGTACATCCCGTGGTGTCATTCCACTGAATGTGGCCTGATATTGCTCACCACCATGTGGCACTGTGGTCTGGTTCTTACACACAGGCTAAGCAGAATCGATGTAGGTCAGTATGTGGATGAGATCTCCAAGAAATATCTAGCTTGCTGCAGGAAATGGTATTGGCAATTGTCTTGAGTCAATTGTTAAAGGCAATGGGTTGATCTAGGTCAGTGGCTCTCAAACTTTGTTACTGGTGACCCCTTTCACATAGCAAGCCTCTGCATGTGACCCCCCTTATAAATTAAAAACACTTTTGTATACATTTAACACCATTATAAATGCTGGAGGCAAAGTGGGATTTGGGGTGGAGGTTGACCACTCGCGACCTCCCATGTAATAACTTCACGACCCCCTGAGGGGTCCCGACCCCCAGTTTGAGAACCCCTGATCTAGGTGCTCCCACTGGACAAGACATAAAATCACAGCCCTGAATGTTGGCTGTTAAAGATCCCCTGGCCCTTTTGTCCGAGGAGGGGTGTTCTCTGACATCCCAGCCAAATTCTAATACATTCCTTGAGCTTCAATCCTCTGTGCAGTCTCAGCTGGATACTGTCTTCTTAGCTTCCTGTTCCAAACTGTTATGTAATGTTGCTGTATGCCATTAAACAGCTGCCCTGTTCCACCCAAGAGGTGGCTTGTGATTCAGTGGTAGGTGAATTGACTCCTCTATGTCCCTCTTACTTAAGAGAGTTGGTTAATTGTTCCTAAACTTTGAGCAAATCAGATCAAAAATGTTACAAAGAAGCATTCCAGTTTTCATGAAATGAACCTTCACAGAAAAGTCAATCAGAATAAAGACAACCCTAGAATTTTCCCATGTTGCCAACAAAAGACCTGGCAGTTGTCAGACCAGATACAAAAGCCCCATATAGAGTAAACCCACCCCCAACCCTCTTGGAAAGCTGTTAAACACAGGAAAACCTTGTGTATTCCTGAAATGAGCCATTAAACAGATCCAGCTAACAGGTGTTCCTTTAAAAGGGCCTCCTAAGCTCTCAGAAACAAGGGGAGCGGGAGTGCTTGACTCTAATCATACACCGAAAGCATATTCATTTTCACAGTAGGATGACAGGCTGCCTTGTCCAAAAACCCAGCATACCACAGGAAGTGTGTGTTTTTGTAGGCGCTGTTACAAGCAGGACCAAATGAAAAGCCAAATCTCAGCCTTTCTCTTCTTGCAATTCCATAATCTAGTTTGGAATATTATATTACTCCCGACTCCCATCTGCTTTTGTTTAGTGCAGTGCTATTTATTCCCTCCTCCTTCCCCGTCTCCAATTAAATTAGTCACTAAAATCCAGTGCATTAGCTAGTAACGTGTCCACCTTCTGCTGTGTGATTTCCCTGGGTGCTGCCCCAGCGGTTTGTTGTTGCTTAAATCGGTGCATTGCAATGTGGCATGTTCCATTTTTGCAGTTGGGTCTAGTGGCCGCGGAAAGGCACTCGGGAGACCTGGGGTCTATTCCCAGCTCTGTCCTTTCCCCTGCCTGGGCTTCTATTTCCCCTTCACCCTTTGGCTGTCTTGGCTATTTAGACCGAGAACATCTCTTGCTGTATGCATGTGCAGCGCTTAGCACAATGGAGCCTGGTCTGTGCCTGGGGGCTGGTGTGCGTTAGAGAAGCCGTGGGGCTGCTTCATTGGTTGGGGAGACTGTAAGGAACCCCGCTCCGGTGGAAGAGCAGCAGAGATGGAGTAGAGCTCTGACACGTGGCTTCCCCCCCTCCCCGGTGCGTCCCTTTTCTCCCCGTCACACCCCCTGTGCCAGGGCAGGACTAGGGCAGCTGCCACAGGAGTTAGTTTTGACACCAGGGGGGTTCCCCTAGGCTGCGGAACTCTCTGCTATCTGACAGCCAGAGTCTGTCTGTCCCCTTTGCAGTGTTTGTGTGGCACAGGTGACACCAGAGCAGGTTGTCTCCCTTATACAGGTTTCAGAGGAGCAGCCGTATCAGTCTGTATCCGCAAAAAGAAAAGGAGGACTTGGGGCACCTGAGAGACTAACAACTTTTATTTAACAAATAAATTTGTTAGTTTCTCAGGTGCCACAAGTACTCCTTTCCCTTGTACATGGTTCCATTGCAAGAAATCGCCATTTACTGGAAACATCCCTCTCTTGGTGTGTCCCATGAAAAACATCCCCCCTCTGTGCGAGTCCTCCCAGCTAGCCGTGTGTCTTGCAGCATTTGCCTGTCAAGCTTTTATCCCCGTCGGTGCCACTAGTGCAGAAAGCAAATGACTCAGCTCTGATCAAAGATTGACTAGTCGATGGGAGGCTACAAAAGCTTTGCAATGTTTTTAACCAGGATTAAGCCCCAGTCCAATATGGTGGTCCCTATGTACAAATTTCCCAGGCCAGCGATGGACTCGTGGACCGGTAATCCCCACAAAAACATGCCGCACTCGAAGAAAGATGTAGAATCATCAGGTGAGACTCACAATGGACTTCTGCACTGTTCTCTCTGATGCCGACTGCCTAGGGATTGCCACTTGGCTGATTTGGCCGCTTGGATTTGGCTGAAATTCGGCACCATTGTGCAAAGCAGAGGCACCACTTAAACCCTATGTTAAGGACTCACATGGTGCACATACTTTGTGCTGACTCTCGGACTACAGCACCTCATAAACATTTGCAAATACCCTGTTTCTAGTATTTAAAAACAGAACACAAAAAGCAGCTAAGCCCTACAGTAAAGGTGGGGCCCTAAGACCATGTGCAGACTACGGATCTGCTCCAATTACAATTACATGTACAAGGGAAAGGAGTACTTGTGGCACCTGAGAAACTAAACCCCGGTTTCACACAGTGATTAGCTCCAGCTCTGCACCAGTGCAAGGTCTTGGGTATACGGCGACAGCTGCCCTATGCAGAGCTGGAGCTAATCACTGCGTGAAAGTGGGGTGAGCAAATAACACTGGGGGGTCTCTTGGTGCAGCTGCAACAAACAAGGGCTGTGTTTGAGGCAAATGCCCTGTGTGGTACAGGCCTAAAACTAGCAGGCAGGTGTATTCATAGCCATGAGCTTCACTAACAATCCAGCTGAACGCTGCGCTTAACGTATGCGTCAGGCATGCAGCCGTTCCGTCACCCCCCTCAACTCCCAACTGGGGCCACCAAAGCTGTTTAAATGCATTTCTTTCCCCTCCTCCCCCCTGCCTGTGGTTCTCCTTTTGTTTTTGCTCTCGCCCTTTGTGTATGTGTGTATTGATTTCCTGCTTGCCGCCAGCTGCAGTTCACTCCTGGTCCTGTTCCCTCTGCTTGGCTTTGAGTGCAGAGAGCAAGGCAGCCTCAGCCAGCTGTGACCTCCACCACAGATCAAGGCGGGCCATTCGATAGGCAGGTCTGGGTCTTCGGTTAGTCTTCATGACCAGCCAAAGGGGATTGAAAAGAGAGGGTGATGCCAGCAGGCGGGAATGTAATGGCCAGCTCTGGAGGGGAAGCGCCAGTCATAACTGCCTGCCCATCCTCTACAGCGCCCCTGGGGTCTGCCAGTCGTCATAACTTAAGGGGCAAATCCTCCAAAGGTGCAGAGGGCCCACGGGAAGCACAACTCATGTGGTACTGCTGCATGTGGAGGACAGGAACTGGAAGTCCTGCCCCACAGAGCACAGCCTTGAATGCTGTCGTGGGGGAGGAACTGGGGCAGGTGGATCCACCACTGTGCAGATTCATCAGTCATTTTCTCTGGCCATGGAGGTGACTATACTATTGATTGGTGTTACAGTCACTGTCTGAGACCACAGCCCCGTTATTCTGGGTGCTGTGCAAACACATTGTAAGAGACAGCCCCTGCCCCAAAGAGCTTACAGTTTCAATAGACGACACAGAACAGAGTGGAGGGGAAACAGCTTGGTCACGCAGCAGGTCAATGTCAGAGATGGGAACAGGACCTAGGTCTCCTAGCCCAGGTCACACTGCTTACAAACCATAGTAAGGGGTTTCCTTTCCCCACATGGTCCTGCCTGTAAACTCTTGGGGTCTGCATTGTGCATAAAGCACCACACGCAGCTGTGATGCCAAAGGGGTGAATGAACGCCCCGATGATGATGATAGCATGAAGCATCCTGAACGGTTGACTCCCAGAGCCAAGCACACGTTTACACACTAAGGGGGAAAATGCTTCCTTCCATCTCTTCCTCTCCCTGACCCCAAAAGCTGCAAGGCTGGTCCCTTTTTGCACAAAGGGAAAGAAGAAATCTCAGTGCGCAGCCAACCAGAGCCTGATTTTACAAGGCACTAAAACCAGCAAGCCCCATGTAGTCAAACAGGCTCTGCAGCATCTCTGTAAATCAGGCTTTAACCTTGGATATGCATGTAGGGCTCTCCCATCTCTGATCCTTCATAGCTTAACTCCTTCTCTAGTTCCTCTCATTGGTAGGGTCCCACCTCTGTCTATTTTCCCCTCTTCCTTTGCTGACAGGGTCTCCTTCCTTCCCCTCTCACATATTCAGGGCCGTGTTCTATATCAGCAACAGGCCTTGGGTAAAAGGGGGCGGGGGTGATTTAATAGGGATAAGGCTGCATTTGCATAGATGTTATTAAGAAGTTGCCTGAGCCCATTCATCTTTGCAAACCTCAACCACCCACATCGTGTTTGTCAGCTGACGCTATCATAACTCTCGGAGCCCATTTCCAATCTCCGAACTGGCTTTCAGACACAACATTGAGAGCCAATAAAATCCAGCTTGTGAAGTTTAAAGAGTCAGAGCTATTACAGGAGCTGGGATGGTGGTGGAAATATATAGCAACAGCTGACGTGTGTGTATGTGTGTGGGGGGTTGTTTTTGCGATGCTCAGCGCAGATGCTGGGGATGCGGATGCCAATCTCACTGCATCATCTCTCTGCTTGCAGTGAAGACCAGGCTGGTGATGGGACAGAGGCACTGGGGTATTTTTAGCTACCTAGGCAAGTTCAGGGTGGGGATGCTCTTGCAGAAAATACTAATGTGTCCCTCTTGATTTTGTGAGGTGAGGTGAGAACAGAGCCAGCTGACTGCTGGAAAATGAAAATTAATTCTGATTCCAAACAATCGGTTTCAGCACACTTGCACCCTGTTATCAACTGCCTGGCTCATCAGCAGAGTCTGAACTCCTCACTTCCAGTGCTAAAAAGCATGAATCTATCCCACTTGAACTAATTCACTCCTTTAGCCAGCAGCTATAGTAGACTCCTACCCTCTCATATGGACTGGGCATGAAATAGAGACAAGAGCAGGTTACATCTTATTCCTCAGTCATGAATATTAAAGTGGACAGGTCTCATGAATATTTGGGGACTGGCTGTTCTTGATCCAAACACTGCTATCCTAAATGAGGTTATTTAAATTCCCTTTTGCGGTAGTACATTCTATGCTATTAGAACTGGTCAGAAAGCAGAAAGGGGAGTTTTTGCAAAAATGTGAATGAAGTTTTACTTTCATTTTTCATTGATATTTCATTGCTGTGTAGATTTTCTGATCAGCTTGCTTTGCTGTCTGTTTTTTTTTTTTAATTTTTAAAAAACTTCACTTATGTGGAGGAAGAGCTTTGAATGGATGGCAATGGGAACAGAGACTGGGGATTTAGGGGTGTGGGGGCAGGTGGCAATGAGGGTAAAGACTAGAACTTGTCAAAAAACCTGAATTTCAAAAAGCGGAGGGTGGCTGGAAAAATTGAGACAATTTTTAGTGAAATATTCCCTGTTTTTTGATCAACTATAGAGCTGGTAAATGTTTTTTGTTCTTTTGTTTGTTTGTTTTTGTAGAAATTTTGAAAAATGGGGAAAAAAACAAAAAAACCTGTAATTACATTTTTTTCCTAGATATGGTCTTGTGGTTGGGCATTGGATTGGGACTCAGGTGATCTGGCTTCAATTCTCAGCTCTCCAACTGACTTCCTGTGTGACCTTGGACAAGTCACTCTCTCTGTGCCTCAGTTTCCTCACCTGTAAAGATGGCCATAATAATCTTTCCTTCCTCCTACCCTCCCTCTGTGCTGCTCATTTAGACTGTAAACTCCTGGGGACAGAGACTCTCGCTCGCTATGTGTATGTACAGCACCTGGCACAGCAGGGCCCCAGTTTCTCTTAGGGCCTTGGCTGGGGGCTATCATAACACAAATATTAATAAGATGTAGGATGTGAATGATAAAAATGAAGTTGGCTTCCAAAATGTCATTGTAATTCCAGTGTGGGGGGGCATATGGCCAGATACCCTCTTCAAACAGATGACAAAATGTGGGGTAACTATTGTGCGTTTATTTTTTGGAATTGCTCATTTTAAAAAAACAGGATATTATATTAAGCATTTATGACCATGGAGAAGCACCCTCTACTGCCAGGTACTGACTTTTCAATGCCCCCTTGAACAACGAACTTTGATAAATCAATTTAATGTTGTTATCAACTGCAAAACTGAATAAACAGGAGACATTGGGGGGAATAAATGCATCTCCAACTAGAGCAAATCCTGAAATGAAGGGTGGGGGTTGGCTCCACCCATGGTGGTTAAAGAGAGAGGGTGAGTCTCTGGAAAGAGAAATAATATGTGGAAAATATGCTTCCACTGTGCGGAGAAACTTCATGGGAATGAAGGAGATTTAAAGGGACACTGATGAGAAAAATCATATATTCAGAGTCAAATCCTGAGCATTGTAATTAATAGTACCTGAGATTGTTAAACTGGAAAGGGTTTGAAAACATCCTATATGCATCTCACTATTCATGCTGCTGATTTAATTTTTTCAGTTCTCTCAGACAGTAACACTCAGGGTGGGTTGTCAGTGGGATTTGACCCATACCTTTCTGTCCAAAGAACAAATCTCACTTGAGCTAAACAAGCCACTCCTTTAGTTGATAGCATAAAAAGGTTGTTATGCTTTAGTGAATCCACCAGCAGAGGGGTTTACTCCTGGGGGTATTCTGTGCTAAAAAATTAAAAATTCTGTGCATAATATTTTAAAATTCTGCAAATTTCATTTGTCAAAATAAAACTACATAATCATGCCAGTTTCAATTATTTTGGTAAATTATTTCAAAACACCTGTCAGCAAGTATGTCTGTAACAATACAGACACACACAAACTCCCCCAGGAGTAGAGTGTTGAAGAAACCCCTATGACAACCCAGTTCCTGTTTCTCTGCCCCGCCCAGCCAAGGGGCCAGACACCCACAACCCCTCCCCCTCAGAGCCCAGCCACAAGGCCCCCCCAGCCAATACACCTGAACCCCTTTCCCCCCAAAGTCCAGCCGCGGGGCTCCTCTAGCCCAGATACCCAGACTCCCTCACCCGAGCAGTGTCTTCTATGTGTGAGCCGGGCTCTGCTGGGTTCAGTGGCCCCTAGTGACAGGTAGAAGCACTGCAGCCCATTTCTCTGGTGGGGAAAGGACATTCTGCGCGCAAGTTAATTTCTGCAAATTTCTGCAGTGCGCAGTGGCACAGAATTCCCTCAGGAGTAGGGCTTGCAACACACACTGTGCTACTGTGAGTTTCACCAGTCTCATTTTCTTGACTGCATGTTCAGAAAACTACAGGGATATTATTTGTCTGTTCAAATCCTGTGACCATGTGGGATTGCTGTAACTCTGCGCGCAAGTGCGGCAATTGCACGTGCAAATGATCAGCTAGACCAGTGGTTCTCAATCAGGGGCACAGGTACCCCTGGGTATGCAGGTGTCTTCCAAGGGGTAAGCAACTCATCTAGATATTTGTCTAGTTCAGTCAGGACACCCCTCTCCCCCATCCTCCCAGGGATTGCAGGACAGGTTTAAGGGGGGGTCGCAAGCGCATGGCCAGCATTAGGGGGTGGCAAACAGGGCAACTGCCTGGGGCTCCACACCACAGGGGGCCCTGCTAAGTAAGTTACATGCTTCAGCCCTGTGTGGCGGGGCTTCGACTTCGGGTACACTGAAATGTAAGCACAATATTGATATTCTAATTGATTTATTTTATAATTATACAGTAAAAATGAGAAAGTCAGCAATTTTTAAGTACTGGTGTGCTGTGACACTTGTATTTTCATGTCTGATTTTGTAAGCATGTTGTTTTAAAGTGAGGTGAAACTTGGGGTACGCAAGACAAATCAGACTCCTGAAAGGGGTACAGTAGGCTGGAAAGGTTGAGCACCACTGAGCTAGACCTCTAACTGGGCATTTGCAGGTTTAGCTACTGCATTTAAAGATAGAATTGGGATCAGTGTGGGTGTGCAGTTCTGAATATCTGCATCTGGCATTAGACTGGTTAATTTCATTCTCGTCCATCACACAGGCTGGGATGCTTTCCCTATCCTTAGCTTCCTCTGCTGTTGTTCCCCAGAGTTGTTGAGGGCTGGGATAGGAGCACTGGGCTTTCCCATGGCAAGTATCCATTTCTTAGGTTCTAAGGCCAGAAGGGACCAGCAAATGGTCTTGTCTGACTTCCTGTATAACAGAGGCCCACCGATTCCTGCAGCTAGCCCAATAACTTGTGGATGAGAGTGAACATAGCTTGACGTAAAATGGCAAATTTACTACATCTCTTGGAAGTGGTTCCAGTGGTTAATTACCCTCCCTGCTAAAAATTTGAGTCTTCATTCCAGTTTGAACTTGACTGACTTCAACTTCCACTCATTGCATCTTGTTATGCTTTTGTCTGACAGATTAAAGAGCCCTCTGGAATCAGATACCTTCCCCCGGGGAGGTAATTATAGACTGATCAAGTCACTTCTTAACCTTCTCTTTGATATACTAAAGGCTCTACCCGTCACCAGTTCCGTAGGGCCCCATCCAATCTCCATTTTAAAGTGGCACTTGCATTTGTTTTATTTGTTTTCCAGTGACAAGCTAATTTCAGGAAGGGCTGGCCAGAAAACAACTATTTTAGATTGTGAAAAATTTTGAGGTTTTGACATTTGTTTCATTCCAATGTGGAACAAAAATGAGAGCTTTCGAAAAATGTTAGTGAGAAAACGGAAGTGGAGATTTACCACCCCAGAATAACCAATGGCCTAGTGGTTAGGGCCCTCACCTGAGACGTGGGGTATTTGGGTTCAGCTCTCTGCTCTGAATCAGGGCTCCTACCGTCCAGGTGAATGCTCTAAGCATTGGTGAACTGGCTATTCTGGAGTGGCTGTCTCTCTTCAGTCAAAGCAGACATGTTTTGACGAACCATTTCCGTTTGGATGAAATGGCATTTTTTTGACTGCAGAAAGGCTTTGTTGACGTTTTTTACGACCTGCTCTAATTGCGGGGGCCTGTAACTCCAATGACCTGATTTGCACCTGCAGTCATATATAAGTGGAAGCAGATTTGCACTGGAACTGAATTTGCAGGCCCGAGCTTTGTGAATACAAATTGTGTTTGCAAATGGAAAAGCCTCACTTTGGAAAATGCCCCCTATATGTGTCTGGCTTTAAAAGCAGGCATTTCCCAGCACGTTGCTTGCAACAAGCTGAGCTCAGAATGAGATTTGAATGCCCAGATAGCTGAAATGGTGAGACTTTTTTCACATTCACAGCAATACCTAAGTTCCCATGGCAATGAAGAAACTCTCTCTCTCACACACACACCAGATTTAGGCATAGAAAGCTGGGCTACATTCCAGGAGAATGGAACCCAAGCAGCTCATCAGGTTTTACTCAAAGAAGCAAGGGGTTTTAGCAAGAACTTCACAAACACAGCACATTTCTAGGTTTTACAAATGATAAAAAAATACCCCAACTCTTAATATCTTACTCTTTGTGTTTATGGCTGCTTAAGACACACAAAATAAAAGCAGCACCACAGCAAGCCAGTTATTTTTGCCACCTCTCATCCCGGGTCCCAACACTTAGCTATAAACTGTACCAAGGAGCAAAGGGAGGAGGTGGGAGTGGGCAGAGTCATCTCTGTGGAAGCTCCCAGGTTCGCTGTGTGGGACAAGTGGAGGGGCTTCATTTGAGTGCCTAGAGGACGGGTGGCTACATCAGGAAAAAGGAATAAAAGAGCCATTGGCCTTAGCTCTAACTGGCTCCTTTGTTGGCAACTTCAGCAGAGAGGCTGAGGAATGAATGGGTCCTGAACTCCATTCTCAGGACTTAGAGGTAGCTGACCTGCAGTCAAGTCAAAATTGAAACATGTAGACAGGGCGATGGCTGGGAAGTTTGCACTGGGTAGTGTGCTCTGTAGTGGATAGGGGAACATCCTGGTAGTCCGGAGACCTGGTTCTAATCCGAACCCTGCTAGTGACCTGTTGTGTGAGCTTGTGCAAGTCCTTTCCTCTCATCCTTTGTCTGTTTAGACTGTAAGCTCTTTGGAGCAGGGGCCGGCTCGTAATGTACGCATGTACAGCATCTAGAACAATGGGGCCCTGATTTTGGTTGGGGCCTTTCAGGTGCTACTGTGATGCACCCATTAATAGCAATGGAAAAATCAGAGTTCTTTAGGGGAAGACCTTCAGAAGAGCTCCACCTCTTTGAATGCTGAGCTCCTATGTTAGCGCCTGAATCGGAGCTGAGCTCCTTTGAAAATCTGACCCTGGTGCTGAGCCCTTGAAAATCTGGCCCTGAGCTCTTCGTAAAACGTAACTTTTAGGGCATGTCTACACTACCACGTTACATCGGTGCAGGAGCACTGATACGGCTGTGCTGCTGTAGCGCGTCTGATGAGGACGCTCTGTGCTGACGGGAGAGTGCTTTCCCGTCGGTGTCATTACTCCTCCTCTGTGAGAGGCGGAAGCTATGTTGCAGGAGAGCGTCTTCTGCTGGCACAGTGCAGTGCGGCCATCACTTTAAGTTGATGTAACTTACGTCACTCAGGGGGGTGGTTTTTTCACACCCCTGAGCGATGTAAGTTACAGTGACTTAAGCAGTAGTCTAGATCTGCGTTTGAGGTGTTTGTCAGTCTGGCCTGTTTGATGAGAACTAAATTTACTTTAGTGCGTGTGTGTGCATACCTACACACACACACACACCATCCCCCTACTGCTTCAGGGAATGGTTGCCTATAATTGTTACCAAACTTTTGAAAATGCAACAAAGATGTAAAAACCAAAGATAATTAGGTACATAATTGCACACACACAACTCCTTAATTAAACTTTTCCTCTTTAAACCTGACAGACTCTACTTACAAGGTGATAGCATGAGGGGCGCCTGGCATATGGCAAACCATCTGTAGCACGAATGCTCCGTCTATGGGAAAAGAAAAAAACAACAACTTTCTAATCCACAAAACAATAACTTGCTTAGATGGATCAGCACGGTGATTTGTCTTCATTCTCTGAACAAAAATGATTTGTTGGAACATCAGCCAGATAAAAAGAATATCAGGACGAGCAAAGCTTCACTGGATAATAATCTCGTTGACTCATCTTTGTCAATGTCTGAGTGGCATCCAAAACAGCAAGGCATTAAGTAATATGGTGACTCAGAGCTATAGGGAAATGTTTCCTATCTGTGCTGGTCAAGGTGATGATCCTTAGACAGCAGATGCAGAGGGACAATCCCATAAAGGCAGATTAGCTCACAGTGGGGTTTCTCTGTCTGATGAAGCTCTGAACAGTGGCAGCCCAGTTCCCGCTGCAGCCATGTCCAGGTATCTTCTGATACTCCCGGCACACCTGCTGGCTGGGACAAAAGTCGGTTCCCTTTAACACTCTTTCTGTCCATCATGCTGAAGGGCTTGTGCAACATTGGGTCGATGCCGTTATCACAGGCATGGTGCTGTTAACTGCATCTAACGCCCACTGGAGGATCTAATGTGTGTACATAATAATGTAGTAATGAGATTAGTGTGTGTATCTTGTACATATTTTATGAATGGATGAGATATCGAAGCATTGGCTGGGATTTCCAAAGGAGCTTAAGGGAGTTATGTGCCACGCTCCCACTGAAATGTGTATGCCTCGCTTACTTAGGATGGGCTATTTAAAGGAGCCTATGGGGCATTTTACTACAGTGGGAGCAGAGTTAACCCACTGCTGAATACCTAAATATGCACACATAATAGGAAGCCTTAGAGATTTAATCACCTCATTGTTACCTTACTCACTGTTACCTTATCCTCCTTGCCATGCCTTTGTGCTGTATCCATAGCTCACTTTATACTTACACTCCTTTGGGCCAGGGATTGCCTTCTGGTTCTAGGTGGTTGCAGTGCCTCTCACAATGGGATGGGATCTGTGGGAGCTACTGCCATGTAAATAAAACAACAAGAGGGCTTAGACAGCCAGGTGATAGGCGTTCTTGAAATGAGAGGAGGAGCAGAGGAGTCTCTGGTTTATGAACAATGGAGGGAATGATAGAGACCCTATTTTTAAGATACAGAAAAATGACCATTTCTGTAAATTCTCTCAGTTCCAGACTTTGGTGACTGAGGAAGTATACAACAGAAAGGAGAAGACTGAGAAGAGGAAGGTAGCCCTGTGGTTAGTGGATTTGGGAGACCCAAGTTCAATTCCCTGCTCTGCTGCAGACTCCCTGTGTGACCTTGGACCAGTCACTTAATCTCTTCGTGCCTCCATTCCCCTTCTGTAAAATGGGGATAGGAGCGTGACTACCTTCCCAGGTGTCATGAGAATAAATGCAGGAAAAGTTGGGAGTGCTCAGATAGGACCGTGATGGAAGCCGTATGAGTACTTTAGATTGATAGGAATAAGTGCCTCATAGTCCACAGAGAGATCTGGAGTTAAAAAGGCCTTGCATGGAATGTTGGTCATAAAAGGTGCAGCCTGTCCTATAATAAATTTGCAGCCATTCTAAGATGTAATTAAGAAAACACACAAGAACGATATTGCGGAATAGCCTGTGCCTGGCGTTGCTAACCAATAGCAAGGAGTGTGAACCGGCACATCACTGAAGTATCACTCTAATGCCGTCTAGTTATACCCTCCAAAGCAAGTCACAGCAGCATAGAGACCTTGGTGGAGCCGTTAGTTTTAGCGACATTAAATGCCATCTCTTTCTACAAGTCTTGCTTTCCAGGAGCCAGGCTGAGTGGGATGAGTAATCTCTGTGTAGAACTTCCTTAGTGCCTTAGCCCTGTATTGAGGCTTCCAGCATTTTCGGTTCTATTCTCCAATCCTTCTGCGCCATGCTGAGATCAGGCACATTTTTTCTCTCTTGAGATTCTGAAGCTTTCTTTGCAACACTGGCCAATGGAGGAAAACCAGAAGCTGCTTCTCTCATCCCCACCCCTGGGTAAGAGCAAAGCCTGGAGTCCTCAACTCAAGCAGCATGCCCATTCATTCCAAAGGGAGCTTGCACTGAGTTAAGGACTACTGCGTTTGGGGTGGTTGTACCAACTATCACCGTAACAGATGCTAATTGTCACCCTTGTTGGCAGTCTTGACAGGAGCCAAGCACAAAGTAGGTGATGGAGACCAAACTATATACCCAGCCTCTAAAAGAAGTCCCTCCAGGGTTGAGGCATGTCGGCAGGGGACAGGCTCTTCTATAGATAAAGCAGCCTCCAGGGCGGTAACTTTGACCAGCACTAATGTCTCTCTTAAATTAAAAAAATTAAATGATGTCATTAGATTCTAGGAAGCGATTAATGAGTTAAATAAGGAAGGTTGATCTGGTGGTTAAGGCATTGGACTAGGGTTCAGAAACTTTCAGTTCAATTCCCACCACTGCCACCAACTTCCTATGAGACCTTGGGCAAGTTACTTCGTTTCTCTGTGTTTCAGTCACCCACATTGTTAAAATGAGGATGATAATCCTTCCTTTCTCCTACCTTTTGTCTGTTTTATCTGTTTAGACTGTGAGCTCTTTGCGCAGGGATTCTCTCTCACTAAGTGTATGTACAGGACCTAGCACAATGGAGACCCAATCTCAGCTCGGGTCTCCAGGCTTTACCGTTCTAGATAAAAATACCATAATTCAATATATTATGGAAAAAGGTATTACCATAATATATATGTATATATAATAATTGGTCACACTGTATTTACACCAGAGTAACAACGAGAGGAATTTGTCCTGATATTTTCCAAAGAAAATCATTTTTCACAAGAGGAAACGGCTCCTCTGTTGATGAGATTTGGGACTTGCTTCTGTGAGATTCTGTTGTACACTGGTATAAATCCTCCAAAGACATGACAGCAGGCGGTAAATTCATATGTTTATGGTAATTTTCTGTACTCCACTGATGCCATATGCTAGGGACACTGACACTAATAAAAGTCTAATTATTATGTTTTCTCTTTACTGCTATCATTTTTTGCTATCAGTTTATAGGCTTATTTGCTTTATTGGCTATTGACTTGATCAGGTACTTTTCCTTCCTTCTTTAAACCTCAAGCCTTCAAATAGCTGCTCATCTGTAGTCTCGAGAGAGCCATCATCCCTTCTTCACAGATCCTTCCTCAGCTCAAGATGCAGCAGCTGGGGAGAGCTGTGCTGGTGTCAGGGTACTTAAGCCAGGAATCTCATTGCAGCCAGTTTTAGGTGTAAGGGGCAATTCCTTTCTTGAGTTTAATTAAATGCCAATCTCCTTTCAGTATGGCTTGGTGAATAGGATGCTAGATTGGGACTCAGAAGACCTGGATTCTATCCCAGGATTTGCTGCTGGGTGATCTTGGCTAAGTTGCTTCCCCTCCCTATTCCTCTATTTTCCCACCCACCCATTGTGTATTCAAGCATTTTGGGGCCAAGAACTGGCTCTCGCTATGTGTATGTACAGCACCTAGCGCAATGGGGTCCTGGTGGCTGGCACCTCTGGGTGCTGCTGTCATACAAATAATAATAATAATAGCTATGCCAGCTGTCCTTCCTGTCTCACTTTATTCCCTACTCCCATTTTGTTCCTGCAGCCATCCCAGTGCCCAGGAGGAACTCACTACTTGTGTAAATTAAGAGGAGGAATAAAGCCATTTATCTTCCTCCCTGGTTCCATGCCCAATCTGACTGGTGTCAGGGCAGGCTGGGTGGTCAATTCACTGTATAATGGGACCTCTGGTCTCCCTGCCCTGCTCCCTCTCACCCCTTAAGTCTCTCCATTTCTCGCTATCTGCAGCTTTTTTCTGCCCTTCCTTACTCCCAGGGCTTAAGTTCAGCTGGAGCTATCGGGAGAGGAGCTCCGGTAAATATTTTCAAACCCACGGGACACAAGCCCCAAGCACCAGAGCCTCCCACAGAGCAGAAATACTCTGACAATTTAAGCCCTGCTTACTCCCCTCAGTTCCAGCCTGATCCCTTCCCCTCTTTCTTCTTCCCTCTCCCAGTTTCCCTCTCTCCTTTCCCTTCTCACTCTCTCTCTCTCTCCCTCTCATCTCTCTCCCTTTGTTCTTTTTCTCCTCTACCCCTTCTCTCCTTACTTCAGTCTCCTTCTTTCCCTTTGACATTCCTCCGCTCTCCCCACTTCCTCCATCTTTTTCCCCAGCTCCTGCAGGACACAGCTGGCTTTATTGGTCAGGGATACTAAGACCGGAATAGATCTCTCTCACAGACACACACACACGCTAGGCTTGCTGCGATAGCTCCATCTCTCCAAATCAGTACAGTGCCTTTTATTCCAGGGTCATTTTCCTTCATATAAAATGATGGCGGGGACAAGACATAAATGAACATACAGTGACAATTAATAACCAAAAAAGAAAAAGGAGGAATCCCTGCCCCCATTTCTTTAATTAAAATGATGGGCATAATGTTGTTAGGAGTATGATTCAGAGTTTCTGAACACATTATTTCTATTGATTTATGCCCGGAGCCTTCAAGACTCCTTGAAAATAATAAGGGTTGACGTATCCAATGCTGGAGTTAAATGTTGATATTATATAATGAAAATTACATGCTTTGGATCTGCTGTGCTGTAGCAAAGGACTGAACCAAACACCAACATCTGCATACTGTGCCCTGTATGGCGTATTAATTAGATACTGCACCAATCAAGCCATATGTGATGTAGACAATTTGATCTGGGATCAGTGAGTGAGCCCCCCAGGGTCATAGTGACAGCCACTGCAGTGAGAAGCTGATGCAATGGAAAGTGACCCTCCTGGGGTGTCTGAAATGCCCCTGCCCTTGTAGCCCCTGGCCCCGATAACTCCAGCTCTCTCCTTCCCACCTGCCAGGTCCATCCTGGCTTCATCTCCCATAGAGAAGATGCAGGGAAGGAGTTCCCGGGGCCTATGTCATGCAGTAGCAGGACATGTGACTCTGCGCAGGCATGTGCTGTAAGGCTCCCTGGTCTTGGACCCCGGCACATACCAGGCTGTGTGAGTCCCCCCATCAAATCTTGTACAATTCTGGGGGAGTGCAGAGCATGGGCCCCTCGGTAATGGGGTTGCACTGCAGCCGCTCACTGCGAAATAATTCTGCGTTGTCCCTGTAAAGGCACGTGATTGGGTGAGACAGTTGGATCTCAGCTGGAAACTTGTGTCTCCCATGTAAGACCATCACTCCCTGCACATGGAAAACTCCATTTGCTTGGCTGATAGAACGTGATGGCTGACGTACCTGGGGGTGGTAGAGGGCAGTAGCACAAACCCATCCATATTCATCCCAGGGCTGGACTTGATACAGGCACAGTTGCCAGCAGCCAATGTTTCTGCTGAACTCTAATGGCTGTTATAAAGAAAGGCCTGCTACAAAAGAGTGACAACAGACCTACCAAAGATGGAGTTCAAGGGGAGGAGGCTAAGAAAGGGGAATGGGTTTATGAACCCTACCCCTGACTGTGGCGTGGAAAAACCTAATGAATTGGTGCAGAATAAATCATTTTAATGCTTTGCATTGATATAAAGCACCTTTCAGCTGGGTTTCTCATAGGAACGTAGTGATTGCCAGACCAGCTCAGTCCGTGTAGTCTAGGATCCTGTCTCAAACAGTGGCCTCCAGAAGATGCTAGCGTAAGAAAGCCTGCAGTGGGCAGATGTGGAATAATCTGCCCCCTACATTAGGTCTTCTGCTCTAATAGAGAATGAGTTGAACCAGGCAGCACAAGATTTAATAGCCTTCCCAAAATTTGTCTTAGTTACCTATAATAGCTCTGGATATTCTTGTTATCCATATAAATGTCTGACCCTTCTTTGAATCTTGCTAAATCCTGTTCGTCTGTCATATCCTATGGTAATGAGTTCCACTGTCTAATTATGCTTTATGTGGAAACCATATCAGTTTAGAATGTCCCACCTTTTATTTTCATTATTCATTGTGTGTTAGGAGACAGGAAGAACACAAGGTCTCGATTTCCCTTCTCCTGACCACGCATTATTTTATATACTCTTATTGTGTTCCCTCTTACTCGTCTCCTTTCTAAGGCATCTCTCAAGACCCCCCACAAATGATTCAGGGCTGTCCTCTGCAGTGGCCCTTAGGTATGAATCATTTTCCCTGGCTGTAGGGCCTCTATCCATTCCTCCTGGAAATCCCTATTCAAGGCCCATCTCTGCTGTCATGCCTGCAAACCAACCAATGCCATTAATATTATGTGTATTATGGTAGCACATAGAGACCCTATTTGAGATCAGGCCCCCATTGTGCTGGGTGCTGCACAGACATAGAGTTGGTGGTGTTATCTTCATTTTACAGACGGGAAACTGAGGCACAGAGTGACTATGGGACAGATTTACAAGTGAGGTCAGCTCCTGTTTAGGCACATAAATAAGTCACCCAATTTTCAGAAGAGACCAGCCCATTGGGAGCTGGGATCTGTTGAAAATCTGATCCTAAGTATTGCAATGATAGTTGCTGCTGGGTGCTTTTGAAAATTTGGTCCTTATGCTGGGGCCTAAATGGGAACTGAGCTCTTCATAATAATATAACGAATCCTAGACTCCTAGTCCTCTGCTCTAATTATTAGACAAGACCCTCTTCAAGAGCTGCTAGTTGACCTTGGGGTTAAGGCAGTAAACAGTGACCCAGGACTTCTGGGTTCAAGGCTTGGTTTTGCAATAGGTTCTCTGTGAGATCTTGGGCACAATACTTAGGGTAAAATTTTCAAAAAAGCTTAAGTCTGATCTTCAAAAGTGACTGAGGACCCTAAATCCTATTGACTTTCAGGGAAGCTTAGGGTTCCAAAGCCCAGATCCTCAAATCTTCATTGATTTCAATGGCAGTTAGATGCTTAAATAGCTTGGAGGATATGGGCCTACGTGCCCAAGTCCTGTTTGAAAATGGGACTTAGACACTTCTAAAAATGTCACCTTTAATCTCTCTGTGCCTCATTTCCCAATGTGTAAAATGAGGATAATGACACTTTGTCTGTTTTAGCTATTTAGATTGTTAGCTCATCAGGGCAGGGACTGCCTCTCACTATGTGTCTGTACAATGCCTAGCACCATGCGGTCCTGATCTCAAATGGGGTTTCTCTGTGCCACCATAATACATGTAATTAGGCTTGGAAGGATTAGATTTTTATCGGTAAGCCTTGATTTCGTCTTACGCACATAAGCCGACGCAAAAATATTTCCACTGACGATAACAGAAAGTTAGAGATAGGCAAAGTAAGAAACATGCTGCTTGGGAACTTATTAGAGTTTGGTTTAAGCATGCTAACTTTGTATACTTTGCCCTGTGGTGTTGACAATTTGTGTTTTAACAGTTATAAAGCTTTAACTTTTTGAATTGCAATGTCTACTGTCATTAAATAATTACTGTCTGACCTCCCTCCATTGTCTGACACCCCCCCAATTTCCCACACCAATGAAAATTTAAATTGATACAAATAAAAAAAGCTTAAAAATAAATATTATTTGTCAAAATTATAAAAAAAATAGAATTCTGCCCTGTCTACATGTCATAGCAATATGAATAACCTTTCACTGTCCTATAGGGTGTTGGGAGAATCAATCTGTTATTGGGTATGAGGTGTTTACAGACTACGGTGATGAGAATCATAAGAATAGCCAATACATAAATAAAAGAAAGGATTCTGATACTCAGCCCCCTGCTCCAACAGCGCTTCCTCCCACTGAAATGAGCCAAGATAATGGTGTTTCTAATTTCCCAGCTCTGTGTTAGCCTGCAGAGATTTGCAGCCCTCACCTTTAAACTAATACACCCTCCTCCCCTAATCCTCTATAAATCTCCAGCAAGCACAATAGTCTCTTATTTCCAATTTAATTGTTTTATTAAATTTTCCCTCATTATGTGGCTTAAAACAAGACAGGAAACATATATACAGAATGGAAAGGTATATTACATTATAGCCAGGAGCCAGGATATGCCACACTAGATCTCACTCCAGATTTATTGCATGCTCTCACCCTATTAGGGCAATATGTGCTTGAGCAAGTTTGGATGTTGCTCCTTGGGGATTTTTAATCACATATAGCTATGGAGAGAAAGCACATTGCATTACCTTGTCTCACCTAATGTGAAGGATGCCCTCTGTAGAGCTGCGAAGTCACTCATTGATAAAACCCCATCTATTATGGTGGGTACACAAGCTGATTTCCATCCGGCTGATATTAATTTCTTGCCTATCATCGTTGCTCTCGGCAACCGTTTTTCATCACCACAACTCAACATGCCCATGGCTGATGCGTTTCCTAATGGAGATTGTACCGGAGCCTTGTTTGGTTGGCTGATCAGTGGTTGCGACCTGGTGGGGCAATGTGTAAGAGCCCAGAAATTTGAATGGGCACAGAGATGGCTTTCTCCTCTGGACCCCCAGATACAATGATCCACGTCTCCCTGCCCTCCAGTGCTGGAGAGCAGGGATGACGTTAGATGACAGAGAAGTGCTAGGAAGTAGAGAACAGCATGAGCATACAATAGATATTGAATTCCCCTCTCCTCCATTCCAGCCTCCTCAAGCCAGGATCAGGATTCTTTCAAGGTCCATTACAAGCTCTAGAGGACTGAGACAGGCAGGCTGAAATCAGGAGGTGGTTTCCTTGTGTCGGCTTAGGAGTGAAAGCCATTGGTGAATCAAGTCTCAAAACCATTTCCAGACATTGTGCAACAAAATTAAATTGCAGCCACTTTGTGCTGGGAGTCCATCGGCAAGCACAAGCTGAGGAGGGTTGGGTTAGGTCAGTATTTGGATGGATAGGGGTGACTAGATGTCCCGATTTTATAGGGACAGTCTCGATTTTGGGGTCTTTTTCTTATATTGGCTCTATTTCCCCACCCCCACCCCCGTCCCGATTTTTCACACTTGCTGTCTGGTCACCCTATGGATGGGTGACCACTAAAGTGCTGATTGAGTAAATGACAATCTTCGGTCAGTTAATATTGGCCTAGCCTGGGGTTATGACACCATGCTGGTGGCAATGCCATCTTTTCAGATGACACCAATCTGAAGCCGTGACCACTTCTACTCATTATAGGTCATACTGTTGCTTTCTTTTCAGGAGTGGAATTTGCTCTCCAACTCAAATTCCAGCTCATTTTGCCACCCAAACTCTCCCTACAGCTTCAACTAGACTCAATATTTTCCTTCACATTTTGTGGGGAATGTTGCAGTGCGTTGTTGTGTGCTGTTAAACAGCTGTAGCAAGCCACCCCAGAGGTGGCTGCATTTCCGCAGGGGTGAAGTGATCCTGATGTAGTGTTTGTGTCTCCTTTTCAAGAAAAGGTGCTATATAAACTGTAAGATCACTGAGCTCCCTCACCCTAATGTATGTCAGCCCACAGAGATTGCTTGTAGTGCAGGGGCCTCATGCCAGACTTGTTGCAGTTCCCAAGGGCTGAATTCATACACCGAAGCACCAGCTTTGTTAATTTTGTTATGAGCAGAGAACATCCACACGCCCATCAAGGCCGGCAGAGGACAGTACCTAATACATTGAAAAATCCAGCACAGTCATTACAAGGATGATGCTAGAACTCATTAGGATCCAGGAAGCAATGGAATTAGGTTTCCAACTTTCTGAGTAAAAATGAGGCCGGCACTGTGTGAGTCTGGGACAAGCTTTTAAGAGCAGAACAATTCTTGACAGGAAAAGGACGAGGACTGGATCCTGGGAACGTGAGTCATTCGCAAGTGCAAACCCTAACAGCCAGGGCAAGCTAATCAGCCCCCCAAAGGAAGGGCAAATTCCAGTGTATGTGAAGGGGCCATCTGGTGCTGAGAAGTCCTCAAAATCATTAATTTGAGTTTGGATGGTGGGGTCACTGTTATTGTAACAGGCGGGCTGTCTATTTAAGGGCCCATGGAGGAGGGCATGGGTCCAGCCAGTCCTGTTCTGAGGCGGAACCTCTTTAAGAACCAGTGTTCAGGGCTAGTAAAATTGCAGAGAGAATGATCAGACCCCACTGGGGCTGGACCAGGAGATTGAGTGGTGTGACCACTTGCTGGGAAGTATAAAGGAGTGCTCCCAGCTCTGTCAGGGAGAGCCTGGACAGGGGAGAGACCTAGAGGGCAGCTTTCCTGGGACAGAGCATAAGGGATGGAGAATTGTAGAGAGTAGACAGGCTCCTGCAGAAGTCCCCGGCTCAAAGGAAAGAACCCAGTTCATAGCCTGCGGAGTGTAACCCTGCAGGGAGACCTCTGCAGATGACCTGGTCTGGGGGAAAGGACATGACTGGTATGCTCAATTCGTTATTGAGGAGAAATAAAACTGAAGCCCTTGTCGAAGTCAGATTCAGGACTCACATAATTTGTCAGACCACTCTGTTTATTAGCAAAGCGCTTTGCTAATGCACCCAGATGTGAGCCCCTCTCTGAGGCTCAAGATAATTTATTTATACAGCTAAGCCAAAGCCAATTTAACATAAGAGACAAAAGAAAGCAGAAACTGACAAATATATATACATATCTTATTTGCATACTAACGTTTACCAAGCTCCTAGTTCAGTAGGAGCTCTAAGTTAATTAGTTTGAGGACCCATTGTCTCACACTCCTTAATGTTTCTCTTCCTGACAACTATATTTCAACAAACCCTTCAAGTAGCATTTCTTTAATGAATTATAATTTCAATATAATTCATTCTACTTTCACAGTCCCTCCTTTTGGTCAAGCTACGCAATGACCAACAATGACTGGGTTCCACATATCAATCGTTCTTTATCTCTTTGTTCTTGTTCATCAGTGATATTTAAAATCATCAAATTAGCACTCTGGTTTGGGGCAGCTATCTGTGTAGCATGCCTGACACAATTTTGGATACAACAGGAAAGTAACTGAAAACATACAAAAATTATTAGGATTCCAAACAGGAGAGTTAGGGCTCCCTGAAACAACCAGTTTCCTATGCCAGAGAAATTGAAAAGGTTACTTAGCCACTTCCATAAAGAACTTGGCTCTTCGTGGGGAAGATACGCGATTTGTTCTAAGTGGCTAGCACGATCTATTACCTCATTGGTGTTGTCTGGTATATACACACAGCAGTCTTTTCCAATGAGAGCACAAGTCCCTCCTTTTGCCGGCAGCACTATGTCCAATGCCTGATGGTTTTGGAGGGCCATCTGTCGGATTGCCCCTGTTTCTTTGACCAGGGCTCTTAAACTTTCTCCAGTTTCATTTGCCATTATTTCAATTACTGCTTGTAACCTTAGGAGCCTTTTTGCATGGTGTATTACTCCCCCTAATGGTATGAAGGAACCGCCAATGGCCGCTTCCCAGGTTAAGGGGCTTATGTTATTTACATACCATTGGGCATCTGTTAAGTCCCTTCTTTTTCGCCTGAAATTGCGGAGGCGTTCTCGAGGGAAGGTTCCTAGCACTCAGAATTGTGGGAAGAGTCAGGCGGGATAACAGATTCCTGACCAATTAGCTGGTAGTGCGGTATAAGCTCTGGTCCCACACACCCAGTGATGGCCTATTAAGGCCAGGAAGGGTCGGTTGCACCCATTTGTCATATAGGTGTTTGCAAAGGAGGAGGAGTATCCCCCAAAGGATACAGGGTAATGCTCCTTACGAGGAGTGGTGTTATTTGCATGACATTGAAAGATTGTATTGTTTTCACTAAGGTTACTGTAGGGGGAACATGAGTGATTTCTCTGTTTGATCCCAGGTTGAGAAAAAAATTCATATCTCCATACCCGGCCCGCCATTTTTTAGTTTTGTTTGAATAATCCCATACACAATATGCCACAATATGCTGAAGGCAACGGCTTTTCCCCAGATCCAGCCCTGTCCCATTACACACCCAACACCAATGACCTTTTCCCTCCACCACACTTATCCATTTAGATGCATTTATTCCCACCGCTTCCCAAGTGTCATTGCTGTTCCATATTTTGTTAAACGGACAAGGCCCTCCAGTGAGGTCTGGGGACTTGAGAGGGATAGCCAGGACAGGAACACCAGTTTGAGAGTGGGCTGGGATGTGGCTGCAGACCCAGCAATTAGAAATATTAAGGGTCCGAGCTATTCACACCTGCTGCTGGATAAAAGAATTGTCATTGTGGTCTCCCCAGACCATAAGATACCAGCAGCCGAGGAACAGGCAGAGGCGCGTGTTGGAGGCAAGGCTCTTCTGGTTCTGACAACCTCAAGTGAGGGAACCGCAGTCACGGTTTTATGCTCACCAGGCAGTAGGTGCTAGGCTCGCTACTGCTTTTTTTTTTTTTTTTGTCGTCTGCTTCTGGCATCCCTTACGAGAGCATAGATTGTAAGGTATTGCAGACTGTTCCTCTACGTCTTCTTCTGGAGTCAAAATTGACTCTGCGTTGTCCTGAGGTGATGATTGGTTCTCTGGGGATGGTGCCTTCTTATACTGTGAAGCATGTATCCACGCTGCGATGCCAGATAGTTTAACAGCCGTCTGTGTAGTAAGCAGTACCTGATGAGGACCCTTCCACCGGGGCTCCAAGGTGTGCTTTCGATGATGGCGCCGTACGTAGACCCAATCACCTGGCTCGAGGTTGTGGCAAGCGTCAGAGGTGGGTTCCGTGGGCCAGGCGACTCGAACCTGTGAATGGAAGTGACTTACAGCTTGCATTAGTCCCTTGCAATACTGAAGGAGCTCACTGTGAGTCAAGTTCAAATCTGGAATGGGAGTAATGGTAGTCATAGCTCGCATAGGGCGTCCCATAACAATTTCAAAGGGACTTAATTTATGCCTTTGGGATGGAGTGGATCTCATGTCCATAAGGGCTAATGGTAAGGCTACTGGCCAGCTTAATCCTGTAGAGTCACAAATTTTAGCAAGCTTATTCTTAAGTACACCATTTTGTCTTTCAACTGCACCTGCACTCTGTGGGTGGTAGGGACAGTGCAACAGGTGTTTGATATGCAATATACGGTCCAGCTGTTGAACAAGTTGTCCAGTAAAATGTGTACCCCGATCACTGGACAGAGTAGCAGGAATTCCCTTGGCAGGCATAATATGATTTAACAAACATTTGGCAACAGACAGTGAGTCAGCCTTGCGACAAGGAAAGGCTTCAATCCAACCGGAGAATAAACATACCATAACCAATATAAATTCATATTGTTGACACTTAGGCGTGTGTGCAAGAACGGTGCTTGAGGCAGGCCCCAGAACCCCTGGGCCACTTTTACAGGTTTACCAATATTATGGCTTTGGCAAATGGTACAGGCTGCACAGTGGCGGGCTGCAAAAGAGCTAAAATGGGGGGGCCCACCATCCTGTTACAGCAGAGACCATCCCCTCCTTTCTGACATGCGAAACACCATGTAGCAGGGTGTCCAGAGATGGGTAGAGTGAAAAGGGGGGCTACAAAGGTGCCAGTAGGCGAGCGCCAAAAGGAATCGGGATGTAGAGAGCAACCCTGGGCAACTCAGGATTCTCTCTCGGTTTCTGGGGCAGAGTCTTGGAGCAGGGCGAGGTCAGTGAGGGACCAGGAGAGTAAGAGGAGAGCAGAGAAAAAGGGAATCAGACATTTCGGCTAGGCATGCTGCAGCAGCCACAGCACGCAGGCAGGGTGGTAAGCCTTGGGCAACAGGTCTAAAGTGGCAGAGAAATAAGCCACTGGTTGGTTCTTTCCTCCGTGCATCTGAGTGAGAACTCCAAGTGCACACCCAGATTGTTCGTGGCAGAAAAGGGTAAAAGGCTTAGAATAGTCAGGCAGCCCTAAGGCAGGGGCAGAAGCCAAACCCTGTTTGAGGGAAACAAAGGCAGAATTGGCCTCAGGGGGCCACGGTATGGGGTCAGGCACAGAGAATCGAGTGAGTTCCTGGAGAGGTTTTGCAAGGGAGGCATATTGGGGAATCCATTGTCTGCAAAATCCAGCCATGCCTAAAACTTCCAGACCTGGCGTGGGGAGCGGGGTCAGGGAAAGCTAAGGATAGCTTGGACGTGGGTGGAAGAAAGTGCACGGGAACCCTGGGAGAGGAGAAAGCCGAGGTATGTGACAGAAGCTTGACAGAGTTGTAGTTTAGAGCGAGAAGCTTTGTGACCCTTATTTGCTAGGGCAGTAAGGAGCACTAAAGAGTCAGTTTCAGAGGCAGACAATGAAGGGGAACAGAGGAGTAGATCATCTACATATTGGACTAGTGTGGACCTGGACGGGAAAACAAGGTCAGCAAGATCTCGGGCTAATGCTTGGGAAAAATATGACGGGCTTTCAGTATACCCCTGGGGCAGTGTGGTCCATGTGTACTGTTGCCCCTTGTAAGAAAAGGCAAACAGGAAATGGAAGTCAGGGTGAACCGGGACAGAAAAGAAAGCAGAGCACAAATCAACAACAGTAAAATGAGTTGCATCTGGTAGGATAGAAGCCAGAATCTTTGAGAGAGGCAAGTTTTGATTCTGTCCACCTATGATTTGCCTCTTCCCACCACTGCATGAAACAATCAACCTCTCCTTTTGCCAATTTAGTTTTAGGTTGGCTGAGTTTGTCTTTTAAGATGTCTACTCGGTCTTTGTCTCAAGATCCTAACAGTGGCCACTGAATTTTTGGATTCTCCTGAGTTAGCCTTTTGCATTCCCATACACATCTTCCCCCCGGCCCCAAGGTCAGCCTTTTGAAGCCATCCCCCACCCATGTCATGAGGTTTTCTGTTCATTAAAACACAACAATGCTAGCAACAAAACAAACACCACAGACAAACAACACAAAACATAGATGCATGGTATTCTGAGTTATTCTTCTGCTGGCGCCAGCTTGCTTGTAGAGTCTAAAAACAAAAGAAACAATTTCCACCCCCCTGGTGGGGACAGATTATTGCTTAATAATAATACCACTTTCTTTTACAAATTTCCTTGCTAATTGCAGGAAAAACAGAAGAATTACCTCCAGGCTGTACTTATTTTGTTCTATAGTCAGGCTGTTCTATAGTCAGGCTAGTGAATTACCCCACTCACTGATCATTTATGAAATTCATGAGGTATTGTACCTCAGTTTCCCCTCTTGTGCAACAGACCATGTTTGCAATAGTTTCTCTGCTGTACCAAGCTATAAGTTTATTATCAGGTAATAGCTGAGACACAGCTTCAGATTTTAGCACTATACACACACACAAAATTCTCTTTTGCCTAACATCCCTTGCACTGTGATTACTCTTTTACACAACTGTACCCCGATTACACTTCCATCTTGTACAACTAGACACAACCAGGAGCAGCCAAGTTAAGTTCCAATAGAAACCCCTTACATCCTTTAGTGATTTTGATTACATTACCCAATAGTCAAACAATTTTGATCAGATTCTCTCTCTGCCTGCTGCCTGCAGCAGTCCCTTATAGACCATTTCTGTGGGAAAAGGGCCCATTTTCCCTCAGAATAGCTGTAAAGGCTTCTGGGGACAGAAGCGTAGTGGTGGTAGTAGCCACTCTACCTGACCCCCTTAGCCTTGACCATTTTTCCAGAAATTTACAGGAGTCCGCACTCTTCCTAAAATACATAAACTGAGCCGGCATTCCTTTAGGGAACTGTCCCGACTTAGACGTCTGGTTACCCATACAGGAGAACTTTACACACCAATCACACAAGAAGGAAAGTCGGGTTCGTCAGAGCGATGCCCGGTGCAACACACAAAAGGAGCCCACAGGCTACTGCCTCAATCGCCCTTGCTTTCACACCAAGGGTTTTACCCAAGGCGCGGTGCGGCTGTGATTGTGCAGATTTCACTCACTCAGACCGTGGGGACAGGAACCCTTTGGTCAGCCAATCCCCGGACGGAGACGGCGCCCAGACTCAAACACACCACAGGGAGGACGGATAGACACAGAGACAAGACAGTCCTCAGTCCGGACAAAACACAGAAATAATTACCTGACCAGATTCCTGATGTCAGATCCCGGGATCCCTACCAGAACAGAGTGGGAACCAACAGGTTCGATGGCGTAGACTTCACTGTGGTCATGCACCCTTCCGTTCTGGCAGAGGACCGCTCGGGCCAAATGCCCAGGTGCCGGCTTGCCACGGCCGTCCTAAGAACAGTCAGGAGTCACACAGCCCCAGAGAAGACGGTTGCCATCGCGGTGGAACCTCCAAATTGTCAAAGTCAGATTCAGGACTCACATAATTTGTCAGACCACTCTGTTTATTAGCAAAGCACTTTGCTAATGCACCCAGATGTGAGCCCCTCTCTGAGGCTCAAGATAACTTATTTATACAGCTAAGCCAAAGCCAATTTAACATAAGAGACAAAAGAAAGCAGAAACTGACAAATATACATACATATCTTATTTGCATACTAACGTTTACCAATCTCCTAGTTCAGTGGGAGCTCTAAGTTAATTAGTTTGAGGACCCATTGTCTCACACTCCTTAATGTTTCTCTTCCTGACAACTATATTTCAACAAACCCTTCAAGTAGCATTTCTTTAATGAATTATAATTTCAATATAATTCATTCTACTTTCACACCCTGAAGACATGGGCAGTGGAATCCTGTGGCTGGAAAGTGCTCTTTGGTGCAGGGACTAATGAGTTAGTCCACCAACCAGCTTACAGTTATTTATCTGGACGTGCTTTGTGATGGTGGGGGGTCTAATGGGTAAAAATCCCAAGATAGTTTTATGAGCACTTAGATCCCTCGGTGAAAAGAGCAGCAGGAAACTGAAAGGTTGGTGAGTTTAGAGAAGGCTTTTTTTTCATGTACGAGTTTACGTTCACAATCCAAAACCACAATTGTTGTTATACTTGCTTGTACCTAGATGGCCCAACTCCCAGCAAAGATCCGCCCTGCTAGGCGTGGGTCGCAGATGTAGTGAAAAGATTATCCTTAAGATGACCCTTACCAAAAGAGTTTGCAGTGCAATCTGAGCACATGATGGAACCACAGGCAGATGGGGTGGAAAGGGCAAGGAAACAATGAGACAAATGTGATCTGTGTTATAATCGGCAGTCACAGCACACTGACGGCTTAGCCAGTTTTTATATTGGTGCCTGAGGAAGATTTTTACAGGCAGAAAGGACATCTAGGCTCCTAGCTGTCATTGAAAGTCAGTGGGAATTGAGCACCAAACTTCTCATTTATGCCCTTGGAACTCTCTCCCTGAAAAATAAACCCAGTCATGAGCACAGCTTCCTTCCTCTTGTGAGGGGAGATGAGCTGGAAATTCCATGGGTGAAAGCCTGGCCCCCTAAAGTCAATGGTCAAACTGCCCTTGATTGCAACAGAGCCAGCATTTAGCCCCATAAAGTCCACTGGGGACAACTCTGCTCCATCTAATGAACCCAGGAAGTGCTCAGATCTTGTGGTGATGGGTGCCAGCACAAAACCCTGCACTGAATAGTGAACTGAGCAAAACCAGGGCTGTCATTGCTCCTGCACAATCTGTCAGGTTTATTTCTAACAAAACCAAACTAAAAAAAATACCCATGCGGGGTTGGGTTGGATCTGGATTGTGATTTACCCAAACCCCTCACATCTCCCCTGCTAGGTTCAGGGTATTGGATTTTTGATCATCTCTAGGTGCTATTGCATTTAGCATCCCTCTACCACATAGCCAGCTCCTGCGAGGAACAACCTCCAGAGGTGCTGAGCGCCCACAACTTCAAATGAAGTCACTGGGTACAATGGCTGCTCAGCCCCTCTGTAAACCAGGCTCGTCTCCTTCCTGTACAGGAGTGGGGAAAGGGTGAGCGTTTCTATTTTTAGAAACCCCTCAAAGTTTGCAAATGGATTTATTATGCTGCACCAGGCAGTGTAATTGCTATTGTTGTTTATTGTTTGGGATTGCAATAGGACCTAGAAGCCCTGACCATGGATCTTGTGCTAGGCCTTGTACATACACCGAACAAAAAGATGGTCCCCACCCCAAAGAGTTGCCAGTCTTTGAGTAACTGCTGTCCTGCTACTGGGTGGAATATCAGATCTCCTCAAGTGTGCGTATGTCACCATTTAGCATCTGCAGCCATGAGTCAATAAAACCTAATCAGTGAAGGGAAAGTTCCTTTTATTTCATAATGGTTGGTCTGTGGTTTGGTGTTAAAGATCCCCTGAGCTCTATCTCTGCTGACAGTCTGTGCCGCCAAGGGTCTGATAGATAACAATGGAATTTCTGTGTCTCTGGACATCTCTGCATCTCTGGGGTATCTGCAGGATCAGGGAGATAGCTGCTGTTCAGGACTGGGCAGGGTTAAATATTTCACCTCCAACAGACCTGGATTTGACTCATTAGCTATAATTATTTGACTTCCCCAATCCTTTAGCAGTAAGCACAACACTCAGCTAGAACCATCACTCACTTCACCCAAGTTTGCCTGCGTCCCACACAGATTTGCTGTTATCTCCCTGTTTACTGCAAATTATTGATGTCAGAAATGCTGACAACAGTGGAGACTGGAGGAAATTTTTGTACACAGCTATCAACCAAACCCCATACGTTCAGGGTTCCTACACTGCTTTGCGGTTCCCTGCATCTCCCCATTTTTGGTCTTGGCTGCATTTTGCGGCTGTAGGTCAGCAACATTTCAGGTCCTGCCCAGAGCTTATCTGAGAGCTCGGAGGAGGTTGTAGGAGAAAGCACTGGTGACTCAGTAGGTGAAACTCTTCCACTCTAGTCAACAGATGTATTGACTTGGTAGCGCAATGCACTCTTTTTGCCTAGCAGTCTATCTGTCTCCGTGGATTCATACCAGATCCTTCTCGGTAGTATCTGCTAGAAATGCCGTCTCTTTGGAGCTACGATCAGCGTGACAGATTTAGTTCACAGAGTTCCTTCTGTCAGCCCACGTGGGCTTTGAACCAGGGCCACAAAACTCAAAGCACAACTCAGCCAGCAATAGCACCCTGCTGCTTTAACCCTGCACGTCCCGGGGTTTGCCCAACTCTCAGCTCAGGTTTGCTCAGGATCTGGCCCATTTTGCTGTAAACTCTCAAGCTCATTTGAAGCTGGGTCTGTGGGGAACAGCACCTTTAAGCGGCTGTGGCTAGAATTAGTTGGAACTGTTTATTAGGTTATGCAGTGGCTCATGTTAAGCAATGCTGATCAGTTAGAGCGCGGCCACTGAATGAGAAGAGCTCTGTCAAGCACCTTAGGTGTGATCAAGCTAGCTCGCTAAAAATAGCAGAGCAGTCGTGGCTCCTTGGGCTCTCCACCCGGGACCCTGGGCAGGTACTTGGGCAGCTAGCCTGTGCTGCCATGGCTATGCTGCTATTATGAGTAAGGCTGTGTGTCTGTCACGGATTCCATGACTTTCCGTGACTTCTTCAGCGGCCCTCAGGCAGCCCCTGGGCCAGCAGCAGCAGTTTGGGTGTGGGAGGGGGCTCAGGGCTGGGGCAGGGGTTTGGGGGGGGGTGCTTACCCCAGTTCTCACCAGCATGTCCCTGCAGCTCCTAGGGGAAGGGGAGGCCAGGGGGGCTCCGCGCACTGCCCACGCCCACAGAAGGTTCTTTTTGTGTCCATATTAGGGATGGGCCAGAACTGGAACGCTGGATCCAAACCATCCTTATCACAGACGAAGGTCCAGTCTAGCCACAAACCTTGCAGCTCAAGCTATTTCTGTAATGGGCAAAATACAGATTCAGAATTATCCCAGTCTCTCTATAGGTGAGCTCAGGCCCTTGTTTGATCTAAAACAGTTCCTTCCACCTCAGTTCCTTGCCCCATCATACCATGCTCATACCACCTTACCGTGAGGTTCCTCCTCCCTGCCTTTGAAGTATCTGTTGGATAATAGATTGCAAGGACCCCTATGTATGATGCAATCTGGCAATTCCTGTGAGCCTGTCTAGCCTTGAGAAATTCTTCCCATGTGTTTCTCTCTCTCCTTGTTCTGTGGCCCGTGCTATTCTGGGACAAGCCTCTGACATTCCATGGCAGCTCAGAGCTGATCTCTTGAGGGGCTCCGTGTCTGGATCTCCCTACCCCCAACCCTCCTGAGCTGCATTTTGTACCAGTCCATCAGGCATGGTTCAGGGGTTGGGCTGGGGGACCACTGGACTTGCAGTAAATGCCAGCGAAATAATGGAAAAGACACATGAAAACTGCCTCGCTGGCTCCACACCACCCTGAACTGATCATGTACAATCCCTTTAAGGGAGTGTGCAGAGAAACTATATATAATGTCAAAAAACAAAACAAAAAATCCACCCAACCCAGTATTGGCTATAAGGTAGAGCTGTGCAGATAGATAAATAAATCAGAGGTCTGCCTTTCATCCTTACCCCGTACACTGAAAACAGTGCACAGCAAGGTCTGTCTGAGTTCCCCAGAGCTCAGACAGCCGATGCTTAGCAAGAGGGATGCCCCGGCTCTTTTCTCCGCTTCCCAAGATGTCTCTTTCCTTCTTCTCCCCTCCTCACCTCTGGTTTCCATTTCCCACTCTCCTGTCTGCCTTTTTCTTTGCCCTGCCTGTCCCCCATCTTTATAACCTTCATACTACAAGAAGGATGTGGAATAATTGGAAAGAGTCCAGCGAAGGGCAACAAAAATGATTAGGGGGCTGGAGCACATGATTTATGAGGAGAGGCTGAGGGAACTGGGGTTATTTAGTCTGCAGAAGAGAAGAATGAGGGGGGATTTGATAGCTGCTTTCAACTACCTGAAAGGGGGTTCCAAAGAGGATGGATCTAGACTGTTCTCAGTGGTAGCAGATGACAGAACAAGGAGTAATGGTCTCAAGTTGCAGTGGGGGAGGTTTAGGTTGGATATTAGGAAAAACTTTTTCACTAGGAGGGTGATGAAGCACTGGAATGGGTTACCTAGGGAGGTGGTGGAATCTCCTTCCTTAGAGGTTTTTAAGGCCTGGCTTGACAAAGCCCTAGCTGGGATGATTTAGTTGGGGATTGGTCCTGCTTTGAGCAGGGGGTTGGACTAGATGGCCTCCTGAGGTCCCTTCCAACTCTGATATTCTATGTACCAAGGCAGGTATATCTGCCTGCTCTGTCTTCCATGCACCTCCCATGTGTCTATGTTTCCCAGTGTATTTAGGGAACCCTGCATCCCTATGTGGGGTCACCTATCCTGCTCTTGGGCTCTGATACAGCCGTTTTCACTGGGGCATCTAAGCCAGTTACAGACCTAGGGCAGCCTATTCTCTGCCCTGCTTTAGGTGTGATCAGGGGCTCCCTACTGATGTAGAGAAACTCTGTCCCATGCAAGATTTTGTGCAAGGAGTGCCCAAGTGAGCCCTCATGCCCCAGGGGCCTGGTTCTCCTCCCACGCTGACGTATCTCCAGCAAAGCCCATGTGCAAATGAGATGAAGTCCTGCCTGCTCTGTAGCGGCCTTAGAGATCTGATGGCACTTTCGGAGTCCAATCAAATGAAAATGGAGATATTGCAAGCCAGATGCTGATCCCCTTGCCGGGGCCGAGTAGCACCTGACTTCAGGGGGATGCTTTGCGGAGCAAAGAGCTACTCAGGCCAAGTAAGGGGATGGGCTCTCTCTCTCTCTGTTTTGACCCCTGGATGCTGACCCAAGCCTCATCCTGTCTGTTTGCACTCTGGACTTTAGGAATCGTGGCCACATATGTTGTGATGAATAGAGTGATTTTGATCCTTTGCTGTATTGTTACAAAGATAAGTGCTCTGCTTATTCCCGGCTTTAGTCTTTGTTTGGTCAGTGACATCAGCGCAAAGCAGCTGTGAAATTTTACCATGTCTCAGGGTGCTGTATGCCCATTTTACACAGCTGTCAGCAGCCATGCAAGGTGCAGGGCAATAGAAGATCAGGCCCAGGGGCTAGTTTGCAGTGCTCAGATTTTGAACATCCTCAAAGTGTGGAGGAGTTGGGCCCCATGGCTCCGGTTCAGGTCATCTCTAATACACCTGGATATCCTTACTTCTTAAGTAACAGCACGTTATTACCACAGAGATTTATGCTATCTCTGTCTAGCACAGATAGATCTCTCCTACCACATCTCGTTCTTTGGCACTCGTTTTACATACTTGTTTTGTTTACTTCCTGTAGCTACGTGCTGTTGCGGGAGCGTTCACCAGACAGTGCTAATTAGATAGCCTGCCGTGACCTCCCCAACCAGTTTAGAAACCTCCTGAGCTGGGACATTCTTCCATGGATCAGCCTGGCAGATAGAAATAGAAGCATGTGATGATGGCGATAGCAGGTTGATACCCTCAAGCGTATGATTGGTTCTGCACTTTCCACTAATGGTTGCTGTGCTTGGTTGTCATTGTTTGCCTCTCTGCTCCCTGCTAAGTCAGAAGCCCGTGTTAAATATTGTGGACGGTGCTGTGATTTGGCTGCCCTGAAGAGTTCAAAGTGGCATCCTCAGGCCTTCTAGATGAACCTGGACTCACCAATTCTAGGGACGGTGCAACCTCAAAAGGTTTGATGTGACTGCTCCCTTTGGGGCAGGGGACTGTCTTTTTGTTCTGTTTGTACAACTCCTCGCACAATGGGGCCCTGGTCCATGGCTGGGGCTCCAAGATGCTACCATGCTAGTTATAATCATGAATAATAATTTTGAAATCCAAGTGAGGCAATCCTTGTGCCTAAAATCAATGAGTGAGGTGCTGATGTAGAGCAAAGAAGATGGATTTAATCATGGGGTTATTCACTCAACAGCTAATTCATTCCTACATTCGCCCAAGATCAACCAAGGTATAGCTCTGCCTGAAAGGAACCACCCACTGGTGTTGTCTGTCTGACCGGAGACACCTTGGGCCTCATTTTCAGAGGGGCACCTTACTCATAGCTCCAGTCTTGTGAAAGGCTTTGGATTGGAACTCCAGCTCTGGCTTCTATTTCCTGCTCTGCCCTAGATTCCAGATGTGACTTGGCCAAGTCACTTCATCTTTCCCAGCTCGCCAGTTGTAAAATGAGGATAACAATCCTTCCTTTGTCTGTCTTGTCTATTTAGATTGCAAGCTCCTTGTGGCAGGGACTATCTCTTACTGTGTGTATACAGAGCATCTCGCACAATGTGGCACTGATCTCAGCTGGGGCCTCTAGATGCAAATGAATGTTTTGGGTACTCAGCACCTTCGAACACCAGACCGCAGGCTTCTCAAGCCAGGTACAGAAAATTAGTAGCCATCTTTTGAAAAGGTTGCTCTAGACCACAGCCTCCTGCTCTGGTGGTTTGGACAATCTTCACCAGTCCTCTGATGACCCCTGGGCCACATTCTAATCACATCTCCTAGGAATGTAGATCATCTTTGGGTGGGTTATTTAATCCACACTGTCCTGTCCATTCTCCGTCCCCACACCAGTAACTCTCAGCTGCTTACTGGTATGAGTTACCACGGTCCTAGCATCATTGGGGAGAGTTTTGTTTGTTCGTCGGTAATTTATTAAAGCGACGTGGGGGCCTGCTAATGAAGTGTTGAAGATGAATTGCAGCTCAGCCATATTACGCTGGGCTGATGTAATAGTTAATTACCTTGGGAAGCTCGAACACGATGAATACTTCATAAAGCAAAAGCTGACAGTAAATTATTCATAATCCATTTATCAGGGGTAACAGCAATAAAATATCGCCGGCAAAGGGACCGTTAACTGTGAATTTTCCTGCCCCAGCCTTGCCACTTGTGTTCTGCTGCTCTCTGCAGACCTGAGCTGCTTTGCTTTCCTGCCTGTTAACCTCTCCCATGCAACTACACGGTAAAGAAAACTCAGGTGAGGCCATAATTATGGTGCTCCAGGATAGCGGGAGGCAGAGAGCGCTAGAGATGGATTTAATCATTGTTGTAATTTCACACAATAGCTAATCCACTCTCCTAGTCGAGCCTGTCTAGATTCAGGCCTCACGATCCACTTGGATGCAGCCCTACCTGAAAGCAAGTCACTGAGGGTCAAGAGTGGGCTTCACATTAAGTTACTTAACTGGGACTCAGGAGAGCTGAGTTCAGTTCCCAGCTCTGACACTGCCTCACACATTATCTCTCTGTGCTGCAGTTCCTAAGATTCTGCCTGACACAAGATGGGTGAGGTAATATCTTTTATTGGACACTTTTTGTGCGTTGGACAAGCTTTTGAGCTTCACAGAGCTCTTCCTCAGGCCCCAAGAAGGTAACCAGAGAGTCCAAGCTAAGTATAGCTTAAGAAAAAGGGGTGCAAGCCTGTTGTAAGACACCATCATAGGACAAAGGAGGCTTAGTGGGCAGCCGGTTGTGTTACAAATTGTTGTAATGGGACATAAAACCAGTGTCTCTCTGTTCAGTCCATGGATTTTAGTGTATGTTGATGTTCCTAGGCTTGTCTTTTGAAAGTGTTGTGCAGGTTTCCTTTGAGGAGGAGGACTGAGAGGTCAGATATGGAGTGATCACTTTGTAAAAAGTGTTTGGCCATGGCTGACAGGGTGCTTTTGTCCTTGATCATTTTTCTCTGTGCGTTCATTCTAGAGCTCAGTGATTGTCTGGTTTCACCCCTATAGTTGAGGCATTTGATGCACAAGATGAAGTACACCACATGTTTTGTTCAGCATGTGCAGGACCCCTGGATCTTGACAGGTGCATCATATGGGGTATTGATCATTGTAGCAGTGGCGATACGTCTGCAAGTTTTGCATCTGCTGTTGCATTGAAATCAATGGAATTTAGGTGCCTCCATAGCTTTGAGGTGCCTAACTTCTGGACCTTAGTCTCTCTGTGCCTCACTTCCCCGTCTATGAAATGAGAGTGATGATTCTTCCTTACAGCCTTGTCCAGTTAAATGTTGCACTGTTTGGGGCAGAGATCGTACCTTACTAGGTGTGTGTACGGCACCTACCGCAGAAGGACCCTGATCTTGATTGGAACCTTCAGGTGTTGCCGTAAAACAAATCATCATTAATCATAAGCGGCGGAGCAGGTCTAGATTAATCTTTTAGTGCTGATGGAGGTATGGTAATCTAAAAACCGCTACTGGGGCTTGCCTGCCATCTTAAAGTGGTGGAAGTCTAACATGAGAAGTGAAGATGCTGGGGCACTTCAGCCAGGGGCACATTTAGCCTGTAGACTCTCCTGCAGCCCCTTGTTTGCCAGAAGGGGCCTGACAGAATTGTATTCCATGCCCCTTGGGTGGGGAAAAGGCTTCGCCAACCCGCACTTCAGCTCTCCTTGTCTTCCCCCGACCAGAGTGAAAACCAGGTGACGCCTCTTGGTTGCTCTTGCATTCCTCAGTGGAGATTGATATGAGCCAAAACATGAGCCAGTCCCATCACCCCCTTCAGAACCTTGGGAGTTTAGGAAAAGAAACAGCCCTCTTCCCAACTCAAACCAGCTGTGGTTTGGTTTAGCAAAATAAAATTCAGCCCCAACCATCTATGGGGGCATCTTCAGCCCAGGGTGCTTTTGATGGTGATCTCAGCCCTCTGCTGTGTCCACCAGTCTGTTCAGTGATGCCCTCCCAGTGGCACTGTGGGAACCTCAGCCATCCAAGGCTCTGCTCTAATGGGGGTGCACCCACACCCCAGTGAACCCCCAAATCTCCACTTCCTGGAGCCACCTGCCACATGTGTGCTGCACATCTGGAACACGGCACTGACAAGCACCCCTCTCTGCACATCTGGGTCACAAGTGGAAACACCTATTGGCAGGAGGCCCTCTTGACACATCTGGAAATACCTATTGACACGAGACCCCTCTCTGCGTATCTGTATCACACATCTGGCATGTCCATTAGTGAGTGGCCCCTTGGCACATGTGTGGCACAGCTAGAAATGCCCACAAGCAAGTGGCCCACTCTGCATGTATGGCTCACTCATCTGGAATCTCCAGCACCCAGAAATCACCTTGCTGTAAGTTAAATGCCATCTCCCCAAAACAAGGAAATTAGGGGTTGGAGGCAACACGCACAAAGCATCCCCTTCCCCTTCGCCCGCCCCCAACTCCCCCCTGCAGCCGCTCCCCTTGAAATGAGAGGAAGCAATGCAACGGATGAGCAAGGAACCAGCATCATGCTACCCGTTTGTATGATTGGGCAGTGACACGAATGCTTGGCATGGAATTTTGTGTAATTTTGTGTTATCCCCAAAATCCATGCTCCTGCCGATGTTCTCTAGACCTTAAAGAATATTTAACCACCTGTTAAATTATTTATCCTTTGAGATTTTGTGTGCTTAGGGCAACTCGCAGGCCTCCTGGAGACTTAACTAGAGCTATAAATCAAAGTGACATTTGAGAAATTTCCCGGCGCTTGTGGTGATGGCAGCCCGGCCTGCGAAATGCCACTTGCAGGTTGGGAGTCGAGCACTGCCGCTCTGTGCAGTAACTTGTTTAGGGGCCTGTTCTGTCTGGAATTTATATAGACTCAGGTAAATAGGCAAGACACACCAGCTCCAGGCCTGTAACCAACTCAGGTGGTTTCCATCCCATAACCTTTTTAAGGTGGACGGTTCAGACTGTATGAAGCCAGCCACTGGGTATGATTAATTAGCAAGGGAAGGAATTTGTAACTTCTGAGGCATGGGGTTATACTGATTTCCGCCAGCTAAGGATCAGGCCCTAGCTTGTGTGTTCTATATGCAAAGAGCAATCACATATTTCCGTAATGACGACAACCCCCCACCACGCCTCTCCCCCTCCCCCCAAGGAGGGCTAGCAGTTGGAACCCTGAGCCTTGAAACACAGAACTGTGCCATTTGAGCTAAAGGAGTAACTCCTTTAGGGGATTATAGTAGTAGGCTGTTGTCCTCCACTGTTCCAGCTATGAGACTGGGATGTGATGCTTTACTGTGTGCCGTCTGAATGGCTTATGTGGGCATCAGGGAAAGCAAGAACTGGAGTAAAGCTTCCATAAGAGAGAGAGTGCACAGTGTGTGTTTGTCTCTAATATGTGGCTGCTAGTCTCATAAGAATAGCTCTCTCATGACGTTTCTGCTTGTGGGCAAACCAATGAGTCCATAAGAACCTTTGGCCTTATGGTTCTTTGCACCTCTTCCTGATTACGCCCCATAGGGATGTTATTTATTCTGTTGATGTAAACTCCTGGTGGTGTGGCTAGCAAACAGAGCACTGGACTAAAATACAGGAGACCTGTATTCATTGCTCTGCCACTGATCTACTGGGTGAACTTGCACAAGTCTCTTCACGTCTCTGTGCCTCAGTTTCCCCATCTGTAAAAAGGGATGATGATAATAATCTGCTTGGAGATCCATGGATGCAAAGCACTATATAAGAGCTTGGTGTTATCTTTGATTCATTCACTGCAAGGTCCCTGCTACATCACAGCGATCTCATCACACCTGTGATTTTGAGTCAGGTCTAATGGTTTCTCATAACCCTCTTCTAAGCAGAAAAATGCAGCAGAGAGATTGACATAGAAAAAACAAAACTGAGTGAGCAAGATATTCCTCTAAGCTTTCCTCATGCATTCAGGAAAGGAGGGTTTCTCCTTTGCTGGAAAGGCCAAGATTAAAGCAACTAACAGGTTTCAGTGGGAGACAGAAACAGCCTCAACTGTTTGCATTTGTCAGATGCGTTAGACGTTGTCTGACACACAGGGTCTTAGCAGAAATGAGAAAACATATTGATCTTTAAGAGCTTACAGGACCTAGTAACTGCATATCTCTGCCCAAGTCTGCCCTGAGCAACCTTACAATAAAGCCTACTTTCTACAGCCCAGCGCACCTGAGCAACCTGCAATTAAAGGTAGTGCTCTTGCGCAAAGGAGCAAAACAGAATTGCTGGAGAGAAGACTCCCATTTACCTAGGTGCTCAGAGGGCTCCCACCATCATAACATCTGAGCTGCTTGCAATCCTCAATGGATTTATATTCACAATACTCCTGGAAAGTCAGGAAAGATTATGAGCCTAGTTTGATTTATGGGGAAGGTGAGGCACAGAGCGGCTAAGGGTTAAAAAAATTAAAAAGCTATTAGTCCTGTTGACTTTCAGTGAGCCTTAGGCTCCTAAATCATTTAGGTGCTTTTGAAAAAATTATCCTCAGTGACTTGCCCATAGTCACACAGGGAGTCTGTGACAGAACCCAGCTCTCTTAACTCCGAGGCTAGTGGCTGGAGTTTCTCTAACCCCCAAGGAGAGTTTTACTTGTACTAAAAATGCATCCATTTCCAACTGGCAAATGTACCCATTCTGAGCAGAAGTCAGCTCAGAGATGTGAACTGGTGCATGCTTTCGCTTTGGAATGGCCACTTCCTCCAGTTTAAGGGAAAAGCACAAAATCTGAGGGAAAGGGGCAAAATTGCCTGAAACATGACAGCAAAAATATTTGTGAAAATGTGCGTGGGGAAGAACTGCCACCAGTTCCCCACAGCTTTAGCAAAAAGTTCAGCTGGGGACAGAGCAGTGGCTTTCAAAACAGGAATGTGATTAAGGCATTGGGCTGGGATCCAGGAGACCTCAGTTCAGTTCCCAGTCTGCTCACTGTGGGTAAGTTGGAGAGGCCAACTAGAATAGTAGCTAGCTATTATAGCACTTTTCTTCAGGAGACCTCAAAGCCCTTTCCAGAGGAGGTCAGTATCATTATTCCCATTTTACAGATGGGGAAACTGAGGCACAGTTAAGTGAAGTAATTTTCCCAGTGCCAGAGCCAGTCATCCAGTGCCAGAGCCAGGAAGAGAATCTACATCTCCCAATCCACTAGGCAGCACTGTCCTCCATGGATTTCAAAAATGAGTAGCGATTATGGCTACCCAGCTTGATTTTCAAAAAGCACTGAGCCTCTGTAAATCAGACTCCTTTGAGGCATCTCAATTTAGGCACCCAAAATTGCTGGTAAGCTTTTGAAAATCTTGGCCTTCCATCTCTTTATGCCTCTGTTTTCCCATTGCCAGGGTGGTGGTGTTTCTATATCCATTGAAAATTATGAGATGCTGAGACATATGGTGAGAAGGGGGTTGTATAAATAGCTAGAAAGAGAGAGAGAAGAGGCTAGATCTTGTCTTCACTCTAACATGCTTGAGCTTAATTTGGGGAAAGGGGGATTGGTATTTTACCAGCATAGAAGCAAAATTGATTCTGAATAGGATGTCTTCTGAAGTGTTCTGAGACATCAGCCCAGCTTGGCTTGAATAACACTGAGGATCCCGATCAGCTGTGCCCTAGAAAGCTGTTAAATAAGGCACGTCAGGAGCAAAATTCTGTACCTCATCTGTCTCTTTGCGCTGTTGTGTGTTGTGTAATGTGTCTAGGAGTTGCCTCTGGGCAGGGCCATTTTGTAAACAAGCTGTCGAGCTAAGCTGCCATATCCCAGACAGATAGCTTTCAATAAATATCCATGCAAATGAGCCAGGCATTTTCGAGCCTCGTTGATTTAAAGGGACGCTATCATGGTCGGCAGGCCTCACGTGTGACATACCTTCTTAATTCCCTCCTGTCCGCTGCAAGAGCCTGCGGGATTCTTGATGAGTGAGGAGTTTGGCCCAGAAAACAACTTCCTTGGTGTTTCTTTCTATAAAGAAAACAAATCCCCACAGCATTAATAGGCTTACCATGCCTACAATAACACCCCAGTACTTGCATTCACAAGCAACCCTACAATAAGACCCTGTGTGCAAGACTCCAGCAGTCATGAACAACTCTAGAATAACAAACTGGTGTTTGCAACCCAGAATCCAAGAGCAATTCTCAAATACCTAGGCAGGTCAGTGCTCATGAGTGGCCCTACAAAAACAAGCCAGACCACACGCACAATGCAGCGAAATGTAAAACAAGCAACGTCACCAGGGATCTCTGTTTAGCAGCTGCCAGTATTTCAACACGGCTGCTTTGTGATGGACAGAGGGCCTAATTCACCCCTGCCTTTTACCGTGAGTCATCATTTACACAGGGTGTAAAATGCCGTGGGTGGAGGATTCTGATGTGGTAGCATTTTACCCCTGCTTTGCGTAGATGTCGATGACCTCCTGAGGCAGAAGGGCAAATGGAACTGAAGGGGAGCCCCTTGAGGCTAGTGTAATGGGTAACTTGAAGGACATGGACCCCCAACTTTACGAAGTGGTATTGGTGAAATGAATTAGAAGTATTCTTGTCAGCAAGTTAAGGAAGTATGGGCTGGATGAATGCACTATAAGGTGGGTAGAAAGCTGGCTAGATTGTCGGGCTCAACGGGTAGTGATCAATGGCTCCATGTCTAGTTGGCAGCCGGTATCAAGTGGAGTGCCCCAAGGGTCAGTCCTGGGGCCGGTTTTGTTCAATATCTTCATAAATGATCTGGAGGATGGTGTGGATTGCACTCTCAGCAAATTTGCGGATGATACTAAACTGGGAGGAGTGGTAGATACGCTGGAGGGGAGGGATAGGATACAGAAGGACCTAGACAAATTGGAGGATTGGGCCAAAAGAAATCTGATGAGGTTCAATAAGGATAAGTGCAGGGTCCTGCACTTAGGACGGAAGAACCCAATGCACAGCTACAGACTAGGGACCGAATGGCTAGGCAGCAGTTCTGCGGAAAAGGACCTAGGGGTGACAGTGGACGAGAAGCTGGATATGAGTCAGCAGTGTGCCCTTGTTGCCAAGAAGGCCAATGGCATTTTGGGATGTATAAGTAGGGGCATAGCGAGCAGATCGAGGGACGTGATCGTTCCCCTCTATTCGACATTGGTGAGGCCTCATCTGGAGTACTGTGTCCAGTTTTGGGCCCCACACTACAAGAAGGATGTGAATAAATTGGGGAGAGTCCAGCGAAGGGCAACAAAAATGATTAGGGGTCTAGAACACATGAGTTATGAGGAGAGGCTGAGGGAGCTGGGATTGTTTAGCCTGCAGAAGAGAAGAATGAGGGGGGATTTGATATCTGCTTTCAACTACCTGAAAGGGGGTTCCAAAGAGGATGGCTCTAGACTGTTCTCAATGGTAGCAGATGACAGAACGAGGAGTAATGGTCTCAAGTTGCAGTGGGGGAGGTTTAGATTGGATATTAGGAAAAACTTTTTCACTAAGAGGGTGGTGAAACACTGGAATGCGTTACCTAGGGAGGTGGTAGAATCTCCTTCCTTAGAGGTTTTTAAGGTCAGGCTTGACAAAGCCCTGGCTGGGATGATTTAACTGGGAATTGGTCCTGCTTCGAGCAGGGGGTTGGAATAGATGACCTTCAGGGGTCCCTTCCAACCCTGATATTCTATGATTCTAAGACAATGTACGAGTCCATTTGCTAGGTAGAAGCCTTAAGACAGGATTGACCACAGTGTGCTCTGTATTAAATTATGACTGATCTCTCACACTTTACCTCCACCAAAGACATTTGTCTTGTTTAAATTCACAGAGATGGCTCGGTATCCTAAATGCTGCAGATAATTTTAATGTGATTTATGGTTTTTAATTATTATTTTCATGATTTAAGTTGCCTAAATCCTACTGGTTTTCCAGGGTGTGAAATAAGGATACCCTTTCTAGCCTGACCTCTAATTTAGCTAGCAGAGGGTAATGTGCAGCTGAAACTGGATCTGTTAGTTTGGGGTGGGGGTAAAATCCCCTGAACGTGGTTCTGGAAAATAAGATTGTGTTTGCTTTTACTCTGCCTACGTGATGCTCTTCAGACCGGACCATAGTCCCCGCTGCTGTTCCAGTCCTGATCTCCCACTCTGCTGAGGCACTTTAATCCTGCCTTGCCAACACCCTTGTTATTCCAGTCCTAGGCTCCCCACACACAGCTCTGCCGATACATCTCAATCCTACACTGTAGTTCCCCGCTATTCCAGTCCTGGACTCCTGAGAGAGCTCTGCTAAAGTTGCTAATGCCTCTCAGTCCTGCCCTGCAGCTCCCTTCCAATCCTGCCCTGCCAGCCCAGCTCAGCCACTGCGCCTCATCCTAACCTGCAATATCCCTTCAGCTCCAGTCCTGCCCCCCTTTTATGGCTACGTCTGCAGTGCCTCCTTCTAGCCCAGACCTGGTTGTGCCAGTGCACTGGTCCGCAGAACTTCGGGTTATTCTGCATCTCCTATCCCGTCAAGCCTGTTAACTCCATCTCCTTTCCCAGCCTTTGCCATGCCAAAGAGCGGAGCTCCCTGCAGATGCCATTGTGCTATCCACCGGGCCATTGGCTCAGCCAACAGCACACCTAGGCAATCCAGTGTCCTTTTAAAGCTGTTGGCTAGTACTCTACATCCAGGCTAATGAGCCAGTGACCTGCTCAGTCTTTCCTAACTCTAGTCTCTGGGTACTCGGAGAATCTGGGATCACATCCTGTCCTGTCTGAGACCAGCTGAGCCTTTTTGGCTTTTCCCTTTGGAGTGAAACCAAAGCCTGTGAACTAAAGAAGAATAAAATGAATACAAGCAAGAGTGGCTGGGGGCTTGGAATCCAGGGAGCTATTGCCCTGCCTGAAAGGAATGTTCTACAGTGGTTAGAGTAGGGGACCTGGGAGTCAGGACTCCTGGCTTCCTTTCCCCCTCTAGATGGGAGTGGTTAAAACAGGAGGGCATGGTAGTCACATTTAAGTTCATTAATGGCTATTAGCCAGGATGGGTAAGGAATGGTGTCCCTAGCCTCTGTCTGTCAGAGGGTGGAGATGAATGGCAGGAGAGAGATCACTTGATCATTACTTGTTAGGTTCACACCCTCTGGAGCACCTGGCATTGGCCACTGTCGGTAGATAGGATACTGGGCTGGATGGACCTTTGGTCTGACCCAGTATGGCCATTCTTATGTTCTTATGTACCCAGTTCTGTTGAATGTCCTTGGACCAGGCATTTAACCCCTCTGTGCCTTAATTTACCCACTGGTACATTGGGTATAATAAGAATTCCTTAGCTTAGAGATGTGGTAGGTTAATTAGATAATATTTGTAAAGCATCTTCAGACCTTGAAGTGAATGTCCTTGTAGGAAACTTACTGTTACTTTAGAGGAACTCTCAGGGAAACCCCAAGATGCCATGGGCTGTATCCTCCATGCTCCTTTGGTCTGACCCAGTATGGCCATTCTTATGTTCTTAGATGTTTCCTGCAGCTAGTTGCAGTGTCTCCATCCACAGCCTCTAATCTAGCCTCCCAGCCCTGTTTCCTTCAGACACCTTGCATTATCCCTCTGCTGAGAGCCCTTGCCGGCTGCTCCTGCTACCACTTTGCTAGGCTTCTGCTGGCATTTCAGCTTTGCCAATATATCAAGATTTGCTTTGCCATCAGCAGGTTTCCGGCAAAGCCGTCTGTATAATTTCTGCTCCTGAGCCGCTGCCTCAGGAGACTGCTTACACTGGCGACTAAAGCAGAAACTATTTCCATGACGGATTTTCCACCATGATCAAACCTTTCTGCTCCGCCTGCCCCATCTTGATGAAATTGTAAGCACTGTAGCTATAGGGTCATTTGTCCCTGCTTCCCTCCCTCTATTAAATAACGCCGGCACAAGTCTAGCAGGGGTAGCCCAGGAGGTGTGCAACGACTCTGAATGCAACAAGGGACCCAGCTGAGCTGAATCCACCACATCCTGGCACGGTGCAGTTCAACATCCACGGCATGCTGGGTTGCCCTTTGGAGGTGATTTATTGGAGGTTCCATTTGGCTAAGCCCCCAGCACATGGTAGCTTCTCCTAGCCAGGCTTCGGTGCTCTGCAAAACTGGGGCTGGATGTGTAATGGGAACTGGGTCCCTTCTGAGACATTCACTTCATTTTCCTTCTGGCCTGGAAATGCAGTGAAAATAGCCTTTGTCCCCAGGGTTGCATTCTCAGTGGGAGCTGTGGGTTGCTCTCTGAAAACAAGTCTGCTGCCTCTATTTAGGTGCCTAACTGATTCAGCAGCTTTACTTTAGGCCTCCAGACTGGAAAATGTTGGCCTCCGAGCTTGGTTCAAGCAATGCGTGAAGGTTTCCAAAGTTAGCTGGCTCCTCTCAGAATCAGGTTGTCTGGACCTAATAAAACGAGAAGGAATGGATAGCTCCTCCCTACAGATGAGTTGTTCAGTTCCCTTCCCGCCTCATGCACTGTCTCAGGTTTGGGGTTTGGTCACAAGGCATGGAGACTGGCTCCTAAAAGGAGAAAATGACAACTTGCACTGGTAGCCCTTTCCATCCAAGGATCACCAAGCTCTTCATGGGGGGAAATTGAGGCACAGAGCAAATTGACTTACTCCAAGGTGACACAGCAAGTTGGTAGCAGAGCTGGAAAGGGAACCCCTGGTCAAGACTCCCAGCTCAATAGAAATTTCATCTTTCTCAAATTCAATTAATCTAATTCATCTTCCTCAAATTCAATTTCTAATTCATGGCCAAAGACCATGACACATACGGTATCGCCAAGGAAGTTGGTCCATGAGCTACCAGCTGCATTATGGCTGCACTGCATTGCATTGGGTACAGGACTGGCTTCCACATCTGTCTTCGGGCTGTGGGCCTGGCAACATTTCCATAAAGGTTTTATACCGTGATTGCAGCGTGTCTATTGTAGACAGTTAATGGTTTTGATCCCAGATCGGAGTCTAAGCTGGGTTGGGTTTGACTGCAGGGTGGACAGAGCCTTAGTGTGTGTGGAATTAAATAAGCAAGGAGTTCCCATCTCCCCAGTATGCTTTCAGCTGCAACCGTATTGCTACCTAGGACTGAAATATCGAGCAGTAGGAGAAGGAGGTTTGGCAGAATTCCATTTTTATTTTTTTCATAATTTTGATGGATAATATTGTTTATTTTTAAGTATTTTCTCCCATTTTTGTCGATTTTCAATGTTCTCAGTTGTGGGAAATTATGGAGGGATGGTCAGATAATATTTATTTAATGACAGCAGAGGTTGAGATTCAAAAAAGTTAGTTTTATAACCCTTATGACACACATTGTTAACATCACCTGTCATAATAGACAAAGTAAATATCCTCAAATCAAACTCTGATAAGTTCTCAAGCAACATTTGTGTTACTTTGCCTACCTCTAAATTTCAATTATTGTTGCTGGAAATATTTTTTGTCAGTTTGCGTGTGTACAGTGAAATCGACGTGTACCTGCCAAGCCTATGAATGAGCTGTGCTGACTTCACAGTGTTTTTTGAATCATAGAATCATAGGACTGGGAGGGACCTTGCGAGGTTTTCTAGTCTAGTAACTTGCACCCCTGCATGTGTTTGAGTTACTGGTGTTTGGGCCTCCTATTGTGAGTGCTTGAGGTGTCTCCAAAGAATCAGATCTCTGCGCCAAGCCAAGATGGGGACCTGCCCCTATCCCATCCCTCCCAGTCACTGGTCTGTATTCTCCTCAGAGCCCTGGCACACTTCACAAGTCCCTTCCCAGCACATTTTCAGCTCCTTTTCTTCTTTGGCAGCACATCCCCCACCTTCAATAATTTCTCCTGTAGCTCACGCGCCCAGTGCCAGGGTTAAGCCCTCAATTCTAGCAGACAAAGCCTCATACCTGGTGCCGTTATTAGCAAAGAAATGGTCAAACAGAAAGGAATAGGGAGCGGAGCCAAGCAAGCATCAAACGCACCAGGCCTGCAGGCTGTTTACATGCCCTTTGATTTAATTGATTAATTAATTAATTTGGGTCCAGTTTAATTTTCTCCCTTATTGAGCTTTGTGTCAGTGTTACAAGTAGGGGCAAAGGCATCAGACCCAGTTTCCAACCCACTGGAATATTATGGGGTGAGCTTGAGCAGCAAATGCTCTATGGGGCCGTGTCCTAGGCAGAATAGAGCCTGGGAAAAGAGTAAGCTCAGAGGGGAGAGGAAGGATGGTTTTGTGGAGAAGGCATTGGGTTGGCCCTCAGCAGATCAGAGATCTATTCCTGGCTCTGCCACAAACTCCCTGTTGGCCCCTAGGCAAGTCACTTAGGCCCAGGCCATCAAAGGTATTTAGGCACATCACTCCCATGGATTTACAAGGACTCTTGACATCTCCAGAGAAATGCTTTCAAGCCACAGTGCTGGTGGAATCCAAACACAAAGTTGCCACTGGAAAAATTAATTAAACCTCCAGTGATTGCAAGGGGAGTTAGGTGTCTTTGAGGACCTTAGTCTGTCCCTCTGTCCCCCAGTCTGTAAAACAGGGCTAATGCTCCTTATTAGTTGGGGGAGGACACATTCACGAGTGTCTGTGAGGTTCTGTGACACTGCGGGGGTGAAGAAGATACGGGTAGCGGGAGGCCAGCGGAAAATGGAGCAGAGAGAAAACAAGGATGAGAGAAACCAACAAAAATGCAACCTAACTAGCAGGTATTTACTGCAGTAACGGAACCCCACGTGTCAGCCCAGCTTGCGTGGGAGGAGTTCCCCAGCCTCCAATGCAGCATTCTCTTTAGCTAGAACAAACATGGTTTAAAAATTGAATCAGCTGGGGGAGAAAAAACAACCACATGGGTTTAAAATACAGGCTGTGGAAGGTCACATATTCTAAGGCAGAGCAGAGCTGGAGATGGTCATAAAGCCTTGAGCTCTTCCACCCCCAACCCCCTTCACTGTGGTACTTGCACCTGGAGCAGCCACGTTGGCTGGCAGCACGTGGGTGGATAGAAGGCTCCCAGTCTGACGTGAAAGCACTTTGCACTAGTGTGCTTGACATCGTCAGGTGCAGAGCAGCCGAGAATCAGGCCCAAAGTCTTTCCCTTCCTCCCCCCAGCCTAAACAGGTGTTTGCTGGAAAGCTTTAAAAACAGTTTTAGAACCCAGATCATGCCCTTGATCCAAAACCCATGTACCCTGATGGGCGTTTTGCATCAGACTTTCTGTCGGAACCAATTGAGCATGCCCTCAGAGTGGTGCTTGGCACCCTGGCATCCTCAGATGTACTCATGGGATCTGAATGCAACCTGGCCTGCATTCACCATTGGAAAAATGAATTAGAGTCAGACTGCCAGCAGCTTCCTCCCTGTCCACGGAGGTAGGACCATGGGAGTGGGCTGCCTCTGGTGAAGTCCCCACTAGAGAATGGAGTTGTTAATTCATCATCTAATGAACCTGGGCTCGGTTCCCACAGGGAGATGCATCCATTTCTTTCTAGCTGTGCCCTTGCAGCCCCCCCCCCCCCCACACACACAGTGGATGGCCTCCTTTTGAAACCGCTGCAGCTCCCTGCTCTGTGCAACATGCCGTCTGGGCTAAGGGCTAAATCCTCTCCTTGGTGGGAAAGCACGAAACTCATTATTGCTAATGAGAGCTGCTCCCACAGTGGGGAACCAGGAGAGCATACAACAGAGCGCGATCTCCGCTCTGAGTATGGTGCAACGTGACCTGTTTGATTCTGGACAGCCTCCCTCCCATCCCCCCACACAGACGCCCTGTCACCAGTTAGTGGATAGCATGCCATGTTGGTACAGGGCATTGGAGGTACGTGTGGAGTTAATCTGGTTCTCTGAGAGTCACAGCAGCACAGTCTAGAGAATAGGGGAGTGCTGGGCAAGCTGTCTCCACAGCTTTCCTCCGGCCCCAGCGGCTATTCCACTCTGTCCCACTGCATCTCTCTACTGACCACGTGCTCTTTCAGTCCTAGGCCCCTTATATGGCTCTCCTAGTGCACCCTGCGGTTCTTCCTGCTACTCCAGCCTTGCTAACCAGCTGCAGCACCCTCTGCTATCCCAGTATGGGCCTCCTATGTAGCTCTGACAGTGCAGCTGCAACAAGCCAGCTAGCTCTAGCCTGATCTTCTCCTGACCTTCCGCTGCTGGAGGGGAACAACCAGACACATTTTCACTTGTCAATCTGAAGTCGCTTACCCTCAGGTGAAAGGCTAGTGCAGTAACACCTTTTTAATACTTAGGGGAGGCATCTCGCTTCACCCATTCTGGCGGACAGAGAGGTAGTGTGCCTAGTGGGCTGGGATGCAGGGGACCTGGGCTCTATTCCCAGCTCTGCCAATGACCTGTTGAATCATCTTGGGCACATCACTGCTCCTCTGTGCCTCAGTTTCCCCTCCCATTCTTTGTCTCATTTACTTAGATTATAAACTCTTCTTCAGGGCAAGGACTGTTTCTCTTACCATGTGTCTGTACAGTGCCCAGTGGGGTGTTGTAATAACGATACCTTGCAGTGATGTAACCAGTAAGGTGGGGGAAGCAGGTATTATCCTCATTTTACAGATGGGAATACTGAGCCACAGATTGGTTAACAAACCTGCCCAAGGCCATGCAGTGAGTTTGTAGCAGAGTAAAGAACAGAATCCAGATCTCTTGACTCCTAATCTCATGCTTTAACAACTAAACAATATTTCCTCCCTATTTTAGTGACCAAATAATCTGGCAAGTGCTTCCTGTACCATAGAAGTACTGTATTTAAAGCCTGTGTGCAAACAAAATGAGACCGTCATCAGCACCCTGATGCAATGTCAAGGCACCCCTGAAAGGATAGTGTCACAGGGTCACTTTATAGCTTAAAACATCACCAAGATGCTGCAAAAAAAAATTATAAGAATGGGGGTGGGAGGAGGAGATGATATTTAAGAAGATTTATTCTGCATATGTTCTGAATCAGAGACTCTGCTGAACTAGACACAGGGGACAGGACATCCTCTGGGAAATAAACTTGCCCTCCTGAGTTTGAAAATTCAGTAGCCATAAGAAAGATTTTATTGTAGCACCAAAGTGCTTTACTCACAGTATCTGCAGGAATTGCTCCCCGAACACTGTAATGCAGCTACCTCTGGGGTGTAACATACTAGCTAGTCAAAGTCAGCAATATTCAAATCTACAAGGTTTTAGGAGCAAGCAATGAAGAATCTCCAGTGGGATCTAGAAGGGGATTTTCAACATGACCCAAAATGCTACTTAGCCAGGGGTTATTGGTCCTACTGCTCCAATAAATGCCAGGCCATTGTTTGCAACCAGAGCCTCTCAAATATGGATATTAACGGCTGTCCTTTGGGGTAGATGGTTTTCACAAGAGGATGCTCACATTCAATCTCTTGCAGACGCAGTTCATCTGGCCTAAAAATAAAATGGATTTCAAAAGGGATTTTTTATTGAGTCTGCATGTCTACACTGTGGATATGTCTACACTGCAATTTAATACCCTAGCTGGCTTGTGTCCTGGGCTCTGGGCTCCGGGACCCCGCGAGGGAGAAGTTTGTGGACGATACAAGTGCTTGTAAGTGCTATGGAGGATAGGATTAACATTCAAAATGATCTGGACAAGCTGGTGAAATGATCTGAAGTCAATAGGATGAAATTCAATGAGGACAAATGCAAAGCACTCCACTTGGGAAGGAACAATCAGTTGCACGCATACCAAATGGGAAATGACTACCTAGGAAGGAGTATTGTGGAAAGGGATCTGGAGGTCATAGTGGCTCAGAAGCTAAATATAAGTCAACAGTGTAACACTGTTGCAAAAAAATGCAAACTTCATTCTGGGCTGCATTAGCAGGAATGTTGTAAGCAAGACATAAGAAGTAATTCTTCCGCTCATTTCTACGCTGATTAGGCCTCAACTGGAGTACTGTGTCCAGTTCTAGGCGCCACATTTCAGGAAAGATGTGGACAAATTGGAGAAAGTCCAGAGAAGAGCAACAAAAATGATTAAAGGTCTAGAAAACAGGACCTATGAGGGAAGGTTGAAAAAAAATTGGGTTTGTTTAGTCTGGAGAAGAGAGGATTAAGGGGGGACATAACAGTTTTCAAGTACGTAAAAGGTTGTTACAAGGAGGAAGGAGGTAAATTGTTCTCATAAACCTCAGAGGATAGGACAAGAAGCAAAAGAAGCAATGGGCTTAAATTGCAGCAAGGGAGGTTTAGGTTGGATATCAGGAAAAACTTCTTAACTGTCAGGGTGCTTAAGCAGTGGAACAAATTGCCTAGGGAGGTTGTGGAATCTCCATTATTGGAGATTTTTAAGAGCAGGTTAGACAAACTCCTGTCAGGGATGGTCTAGCTCAGTGGTTCTCAAAGCCGGTCCGCCGCTTGTTCAGGGAAAGCCCCTGGCACACCGGACCGGTTTGTTTACCTGCTGCGTCTGCAGGTTCGGCCGATCGCGGCTCCCACTGGCCGCGGTTCACCGCTCCAGGCCAATGGGGGCTGCGTGAAGGGTGGCCAGCACGTTCCTTGGCCCGCGCCGCTTCCTGCAGCCCCTATTGGCCTGGAGCAGCGAACCGCGGCCAGTGGGAGCCATGATCGGCCGAACCTGCGGACGCGGCAGCTAAACAAACCAGTCCGGCGCGCCAGGGGCTTTCCCTGAACAAGCAGCGGACCAGCTTTGAGAACCACTGGTCTAGATAATACTTAGTCCTGCCATGAGTGCAAGCAACTGGACTAGAAAACCTCTCGAGGTCCATTCCATGCTACAATTCTAGGATTCTCTCCAGCTCTCTAGCTGCCAGCCTGTGCTTCCCAGCGTTATGTTGCCCATTGTGTGTGTGTGTGTTGTGGTTCCTTTCTCGGCAATCAACAGAGGATGTGAGTTGTTACAGCCCCCATCTACAAAACCTTGGCTCTTAAGCTCAAGCTGTAACAGCTTATGCTTGTAGCTCCGGAGATCCCCAGTGTGTTGGCCATCACATTACACCACTGGATCTCTCTAAGGCCAAGCCTGGGCTGACCCTATACGGAGCAGAAATAGCACCAGATAAAGTTTAAAAGAAAGAACTGATTTCACTTTTCTTCCTGAATGAAATCATTCACAGAGGCTGGCAGCCGTCAGCCTCTGCAGTGCCAAAGAAATGAAATGACCCTAATCTTGCTCCAAAGGGCACATGGACCAAAACTACCCATCTGTGCCATGGCCAGGGAAACATTTCTCTTCTCTGAGCGCCAATCCAACCAGGGAGTGCGGCAAGATGCTGGCCCACAAACCTTTGCTGCAAGCACTTCCTTTGTGATTAGGCCTGGCTGTTTATTCCTCGTGGAAATGAAAAGAGCAGTTTATCACATCTGCCTGGCAGGCAGAAAGTCATCGAGCAAGTGAGAGGGAAAGAGAGAGAGAGACTGTACCAGCCAGCTGGACAAAGCTGGGAGAATCAGCAAGGTAATAGAGGTATTTATTAAGGGAGAGAGGAAATTTATATGCCACTCCTGCTTCTTCTGCTTTCAGCCACTGCCAAGGGGAGAGAGGCAGCAGGCAACTCATACAGGTAATAGCCAGGAGTCTGTTTTCTACCCATTTGTCAGTCTGGGGAACATGAAAAATAAAGCAGATCCTGATAAACGAGAAATAAAGTGCACAGAGCTGGGTTGTGCATGTTTCCATGTGGCCCACCCAACACAAACAACCCAGATTCATTGGAAATTCAGCCCTGTCGTGATTATTACTGTTTATTACTTGCATTGACATCATGCCTATAAACCCCAATCTGGGATCAGGACCTCATTGTGTTAGGGGCTGCATACACACGCCCACAATGCACAGAAGATAAAAGTCTACTACCACTACCAGTTAGTGGAGTTACTCCATTAACTTAAGTGGGTTGAGGCTCATCTTGAAGGTCCTGGATTCAGTATCATGGTCACAAACGTGGGCCTTGGTGCTGCTCAGTTTGGGCACCCCTGCTCCAAGGTCCAGCATGCTGTGGTAGAACAGAGGAGATAATTCCCACCTCTTCCCACAGTGACTCTCCTCTGAGCTGCTTTTGCCATGGAGTTGCCCGGCAATCCCAGGGCTCATTGTTGAGTGTGTATAGGAGCAGTAGGCACTGGGACCAGCTGCCTGGACCCCTGCAACACAGTGGGCGAGTCTAAATAATGCAAGCAGCTGGAGACAGCTGCTAGCGGTAGGCGGTGGCTGCAAAGCTGCAATTTAATGTCGTTGGAGTGGTTTAGCGTCTGTAAAACCACACTTTGGGTGTAAGAATCAAAAAGAAATGTATTCAACACTTGGTTGGCCCTGGGGGGGGAAAAGCATTAAAATGGCAAGAGATTTATCATGTTGGGATCAGTAAACTGTGAGCAGATACCAGGGGAGGGAGGGAGAGAACGGAGGGGGCGGGGGATGAAAGAGGGAGGGAAAGCAAAGGGAGGGGAGGAGAGCAGGGGAAAAGGCAGAGGGAGAAATGAGACAGAAGATGGAGAGAAAACGGAACAAAGAGAGAGAGAATGTGCGTAGGGGAGAGGGAGCAGAGGGGCAGAGATACCATAGACAGAGCAGGTGAGAGAGGAGGTAGGTGTGGGGGAATAGAGAGACTGGCACTGGCAGATCGAACAGGCGGGAGAGGTCAGGGAGCAGGCTGGGGAGGCAGGAGCCAGACATTGAGGACTAGAGAGACAGCAGGGGAAGGGTTGGAGGGAGGAAGGAGAGGAATTGAAGGCTGGCGGGAGCAGATTGGCACTGGGCTATGAATCTGCTCTGAACCATTGGAGACACCTGATGTTTACAAGGGTTTTAAAAGCCCAAGACATAAACAGACCTTTTTTTATTTCTGAAATTACAGGGGGAGCTGCAGCAAAGCGATCAATGCGGATGGAACAGAGAGCAGGAGAGTTACAGGGCCCTGGGCGGGCTGGGCGCTTAACCTAAGTGGAATAAACCTGTGGTCAGGCCCAGAGCAATGACTGTTCTTTGCAGTGCAGTGGTAATGACATTGCAGCTCCCCGCAGCTTTTCAGGGATTATCTCTGGGGCAGCCCCGCCTTATTCTCAGGAGTCTGCTAGGTCTGAATCATTCAGGCAATTAGAGCATGCCTGCATTCACAGCCAGCATCAGACCCTCTCATATATAGCCACTGACCCTGCTCAGTGTCTCAGCTGCACTAGAGCCAGTGTGGGAAGGAGCATTGGAAATGCCTGATTCTCTCTTGCATTGCATACTGTACTATTATTTATACATTGCTGTCAACTATCAGGATTTTATTACAAGTCTTAAAATACTTGGTGTCTTTCTTAAAGTACCAGCTCCTGGAGTCATGGGATTAGGTGATAATCCCATCTTTCATTTCAAAATGAAAAGTTGCTCATGGTTGCAGAGAAAAGCTTGTAAAAAGAACTCAAGTGGACCCTAGAAGATCAGAATGCAAATAAAAAACATTTTTTTTAATTTGTGATTTTAAAACCAGTCTCTCGATTTCTGAATGCTTGGGGTTAGCAATACTCTTTACACACTGGGTGTAAAATGCTACCACATCAGCTTTCTCCTTTCACATCATTGGCAGCATTTTACACCCATTGTGTATGGGTGTAATCCAGGGCATGGGGTGCAAGGCAGGAGAGAATTGTGGAGTACTGATGGGGTCAGAAGGATTTTGATTGGGAAATGTCGATTTCACCCTACACACAATCGGACTAAAAATATTTCCATCAATGATGATCAAAATTTACAGATAGGCAAAGTAAGGAAAATGCTGCTTTGGGAACATATTGGGTCCCACCCTCATGTGTACTGATGTCTGCATTAATGGAGCTGGCGCAAAGGCACCATTTAAATAGCTTTAACTTTTTGAATCGCAGCCTCTACTGTCATTAAATTACTACATTTTTACGCCCCCGTAATTTCCCTGCAACTGTGAAAATTTAAATGCATAAAACTAGAAAAAAATGCTTAAAACCCATAATTTCACTCAACTGTGAAAATGTAAATTGATGCAAATATTAAAAAAGCTAAAAAGTAAACCGATTGTCTGTTGAAATGATAAAAAAATAGAGAAAATTGAATTCTGCCAAGGCTATGTATTGAAGACTCAGTTAAAATTACAAACTTTCACTTGAAGCATAAGGGGTTTCCTGGGCCTGCTTTCAGGCTAGCGACTGTAGGAAAGCATGTGATTTCAGCAGTCAGCCTGCCAGGAGCCAGCCGAGAGCAAGGTGGACTGAGCTGTGTCTCTCTGCCTTAGAAAGCAGCCTGCTTTGTCTCTCTCTGGTTTTGGTTCTTGTGTGTTAAGGTTCTGGATTCTAAGAAGTAAAGTAAGGGTTACATTGCAACTTTCCAAGAGTGGTATTTTATGTTTGTATGTAACTTCTCTGCTTGCACACCGTGAATGAATCACAAGAATCAGGCCCCAACTGAGGGGTTCATAAGATTTGTGTTTTACAATCACCTAGAGGCCCCAACTAAGATTGTGGCCCCATAGTGCTGTATAGAAATGGAGTGAGAGATAGTCCCTGATATGAAGAGCTTGTAGTCTGAATAGACAACGGAAGAAGGATCCCCATTTTACAGGGAGGATATGAGGTACGGAGAGACTAAGCGATATGCCACAGGTCCCATAGAGTCTGAATTGAACCCCGGTTTCCCAAATCCCTCCAGTGCCTTTACTTGCTGGGAGAAGGCCTTCCTCCTTCTCTTAGCAAGAAGGAAAAAATGGACTCCCACTGGCTTGACTAGTTTAGCTAAAGAACTTGGAGATTTTGGGAGAAAGCACCAGGGAGTCAAGAAAAGTATTAAGTGCTAATAATTCTATCTTTTTATTTTCAGTTATCCACCTACATGAAAGAGGCTTTTTTTGCTGATGCTTTCCTCCTGGGAGCTGAATGCTGCTTGAATCATCCGTCCAGGGTGACATGTGTAAATAGAAGTAAGGCACTGCCTTCTGAAGCTCTCTGTTGGAGTTGACGTGACATAAGGAGCACAGATGGATGCATTGGGGGAGGGCTGGGAGCATCTCTGGAGGAGATCCCCTCAACCCTGCAAAATGGCATGCATGCAGGTATTTGCTGTTAGCAGTTAAACATGTGTCATGCTAGAGATGCACCTGGTGTCCCCTCCCAGACATATGTACATGCCATCAAGTTCAGAGCCAAATTTCCCCAGAGTTCAGATCTGGCCTGTTTAGTTGTATTGGCAACAAAGAAAACTAGGCTTTAATAAAAGACTAAAAGTCCCTTCTGGGCCCCACAATGACCAGCCCCTCCTAACCCAGTCTGGAGGTGTCTCCTGCCAGCCCCTGTGGCTCGCCAGCTCTTCCCCTGCCGCCGACTGCTCAGCCATTCTTTAGGGATCTTTGGGAACATCCATTGGCAGCTACATTCACCCCAAACATTTCCAGCTACAAGGGGCCTGGGCAGCTGCAGACCTGAGCAGGGAGTTTGCTCTCCTTGGTAAGGCCTTTGCAAAAGACCTGCCATGGGCACCACGTTCCCTAACTAACCTCAGGCTAGACAGACACTGTACTCTCAGCCCATAACACGGGGCAGCATTTAACTGCACCCCCAGGAGCAATCAGGGACTGAGAGTCATAATTCCCTTCCTGGTTCCCCGTCACATGCCCTTGCTCCTTCTGGCTGGTATGTTGGGAGCAGAGGCAAGGCTCCACCCATCCTTGCCTACGCATCTGCAGGCAGAGGCTGTCCTCCCATGCCTACATGCTGTGCCCCACTCAGGGTAGTTAGGGGACACACTGGGGAAAGTCACAATCTTGCCCTGAATTAGAAGCTTGCTTTGCACCTTGTAAAAGGTTTCACTCAGTGCAGGAGCGCCACCTTGTGGACGGGTCTGTGAATTAGCTTTTGCCCCAACTGGTATTCCCTTCCTTCAGTTACTCATGCTGTGAGCCCTCTCTCTCTCTCTCCTCCCCCTCCCCCTCGCCCTCCCCCCCCCCCCCCGACTAGGGGTGCTTACTCTTTGTGACTTGCCCTTCTGGCCAGATAAAGTGCCACAGATAAGAGTCAGGTGCCCGTAGAAAAGGTCTTCAGCCCCAGCTCAGGTCCCCATGGTCCGTGCATCTTCTTGGCTTTATGCCACCTTCCCAGGGGCTGGAATAGGGAACCCAGTCCTCCCTCTACACTGGGTTCCTATAACCAGCAACCCAAGTCTGCACAGTCCCACTCCTTGCTGCTGCTTCCCTCGTCTTCTTCCTACCCAGCCTTTCTTCCCCACGATTTCTTTGCGTTGACCCTTCTTTCAGGGCTTGGATCCTGGGCTTATTCTCCCCCTGGGTTTCCTCCTCACGACCTCCCAGAGGATGACCACAGACTCCTTTCCAGCAACGCTTTTCTGCTACAAACGTTCTCTCTTTATAATAACCAGCCTGTAAAGCCTGGCTCTCCCTCTGGGTGTAGCCAGGTACCATAATTGGTCTCTCGGGTCCACACTAATCCATTTAGGGCCCTGTTTTTGGATGCACACCCCATCACTCACCCCACCATTGCTGCTGATCCACAGTAAAGGCTATTGGCAGGCTGGGGAGAGCAGCAGAAATGCTTGCTCAATTCCAACCTGCTCTACACTCCAGAAAAGCAATAGGAGGAAGTTTGCTGTCCTGAACTGATGCAAGAGCTCACTCTCCCGGGCTGGGGTGCAGTGTGGTGCTGCTTCCCTGGGAACCCCATCCGAAGGCAGAGTACTGCTTGGGTTGACCTGCCACCTTGTGGTGCTTGTGTAGCTGCTCAGTGCACTGTGTGATGCAATGACTGATGTGTCCTCACCTACAGCATTGTTGCTGTGGGCGTGCTGTATCTGAGGAGTCCACATTTGTCCACCAGCATGTGTGTGCGTATCCCATGTCTAGCAATCTTCATTGCTTTTCACTTTGATTCGTATGCACCTTGGAGACATCATTTCACAATCTTTCCTGATCAAATTTTATTTGGATCCGGAGCGCGTGTGTGTCTGAGCTCTTCAAAGCATGCAGGCTGCCGGACGTGAGCTGGACATGGGTCCAAACACCCCCTCTTTTCCCTCTCTCATCCTTCCCCCAGACTCTGGTGAAGTTCTGTCTGGACCAGAGCTGATCGGGGATTTCTCAACAAAACATTTTTAATCAGGAAGGTTTCTTGGGTCCAGGATGGGAGACCCACCCCTGCATAACCAGTAGGCCAGCCCCCCACATCCCAGATGAGCGCCCTAATTGTGTGGCTGTCGAGTCAGCCTCATTCCCTTTTGGGACCAATTACTATTTAATTATTTATACAAAGTGGAATGGCTCCAACAGGAGAAACTGAGATTGAGGAAGAGACTCTCTAGCCCCGTGGGTAGAGGACTCACCCGGGGTGTGCCAGGTTCATGGCCCTGCTCTGAATCAGGCCTGGGTTTCCCACCCCCCTCAATGAGAGCCATAACCACTGGGTTATTAGCTACTCTGGGGTAGTGTCACGGTCTCTCTCTCTGGCTTTTCGTGAAAAATTTGGAAAGGTCCTGCTTACGTCTTAATGCCGGTATCGACGCAGCCAAACTTTTCAGGAAACAGAATTCTTGCTTTCCAGCCAGCCCTAGTCTGGACCCATGCTTCAGACGACTGAATTCCCCTCTCGTTCCTAGCTGCCCTGCTGCAGCTAACCCTGCACTCATTCTACACATAGAACTTTATAGCCTGATTTCCCCCTCAATATTCCATTGGTGTCATTGGAGTTGACTCCTGGTGCAAGTGAGAGGAGGTTTAGACCCTTGATATCCAGGGCTATAAATCTTTTATCAGCACTGAACTGAATATAGCTCTTACCCCAAGGGAATCTCCTTCTACTGAATTGTCTGAATGACGGACAGGCCAGCTGCTCCCCGAGGGTGAATTCCACCTGCTGGCACTCTCCTGAGTATCTGGTTACCATATGACAGGCCTTGTAGCACATCAAAGCAGGGGTGAAGCCAGCCTTGATGGGTAGGAGGCTTCTTTCCCATTCAGCATGATGGGGAAAGAGGTTGTCTGAGGTCAGTTATAAACATTTGATGCCCTGCAGCTGCCTGTTGTTGATGTACAAACTACCAGCCTGGGGGCGGGGGATTCATTATCCTCTTCCCACTGCTTCAAGGTGCTGCCAGATGGGTTCTCCCAAAGGGGCCATTTATGAGGCAGAAAGAGAAGAATAGGACTGTGCCATAGACACAACATTGCTAACCTTTCAAGATCCTGGGGATGCCACTTCTGCCTTCAAACAAGATAAATACTGCAACGTCATGGGCAATTGGAGGGAAAAAATGTCCCAGCCCACACGAATCCATCATCAAATAAGGGACAGATGCTGTACATCGTGGGGCACCAATATAGCCAGCTCTACATCATCATTAGCCATGGGGCAAGAGGAATGAGACAGGAGAGAAGAGACAAGTTTCACAAGAAGGAGGGAGGAGGCATTCAGCTGCTCCGTCTTGCTGGTGTGGCATGGGCATGCTCTCCCCACATCGATCCTCAGCGTCCCAACTCTGAGCTGCAGATGCAAATCAAGTGCAATGCCACTGAAGTAAATGGGATTACACTGGTATATGGGAAGGCTGGGCACTGTAGAAAACCCTCAGACCTCTAGGAACTGTCTCCTATGTCCTGTCCTTTGCCCCCTGCAGAGCTGCGCTGCTCCATAAGGGTACAACAAGTATATGTAATCAGCTTAGTTTTGTAGCAAGGGAGATTCATGTTAGGTATAAAGAAAAACTTTCTACTATAAGGACAGTTAAGATCAGGGGCGCTGGAATAATTTGTATAGTGGGGGGGCTGAGAGCCATTAAATCAAAGTGTAAACCCTGTATTCGATGGAGACCACTTCAAGCCAGGGGATGCGGCAGCACCCATGGTTAGCTCTGGAACTGGGGTTACCAAGGGAGGTTGTGGAATCCCTGTCATTGGAGGGTTTTAAGAACAGGTTAGTCAAATACCTGCCAGGGATGGACTAGATAATACTTAGTCCTGCCTCAGTGCAGGGGACTGGACTAGATGGCCTATCAAGGTCCCTCCCAGTCCTACATTTCCATGATTGTAATTCATGCACTGACTTACCTCTGTAGAATGGAGCTGGTTGCTTCAAGCTCATCTCTGAGTGCTGTGGAAGCCACAAAGGGCACAATTTGGCTGTTCAGCCTCCAGAAAGTGTTCCATGTGGAAATTCTCTTTAGGCCTCGTCTCCCGCAACTGCTTCCCCATCTCCCCAGTCTCCTTGTGGCAGAGTGAATTGGAGAAGCCCAGCGCCCTTTCCTGTTGAATCCAACAAGAAAGTTGGACCGAGTCCCCGGGTGGGTCCATCCCTGCCCACTCACTCTTGTTACTTGTTAATTGCAAGAGACCTATTCCACTTGAAGGACCGTGAATAAAAGACAGTAGCTAATGACTAAGGGCTGGGAACCATAGTCTCTAGTTAAGCAAAACTCCTGCTGACTTCAATGGGAGTTTTGCCTGCCAACGAACTGCAGGGTCGAGCACTAAATTACACCCAGAGACAGTCGCTTCCTCCTTTGGTTATGCTTGCTGTTAAACATGTTTTCCCCTCCCTCCCCTTCTCCTCTTCAGAACACTTTGTGCCAAATGACTCCACATATCCCGCAGGCCTCCCCTCCCAGTCCCTGCTCTCCCTGCCAGAAAAGTGGCTACCTCTTGGATAAGGGATTGTGGTTTCCGAAGACTCACACCTTGTCTTCCCCTCACCTCCCACCCACCACTTCTCTCCCTGCACACATTGTTATGGCGATCCACACGCTCTTCTATCATTGTAACTTTTATTTTAGGCTGCGTGTGTCTGTTCAGGCAGTGTCCTGGCGTGCCATCTTGCATCTGTGTATGTACCTGTGTCGGCGATGGGTTTGTGTCTGGTGGAGGGATGTCTGTGTCTCAGGGTGTCATCTCTGTACCTGTTGTGTGTTACGGATATGGGTGTGCACCTGTGGGCTTCTCTGCATCTGCATGTGTCATCTGTGTGCCTGGCTTTCAGCGTGTTGTCACAGTCTGTGTCCGTGTCTGGTGGATCAGTGCTGGGTCATGCCGGGCATGTATCCATGGTGTCTTTGGCAGGGAGGAGTGCATGTGTGTGAATCAGTGCTGTCGTGTGTGTGTGTGTGAGAGAGAGAGAGAGAGAGAGACTAAGAAGCAGTGCTGTGTACGCTGGGAACTGGTGTCTTGGGAGGGTGTTTTGGTGCATGTGTGTGTGGTGTCTCGGGGGGGTGTTTGTGTGTTTGGTGTCTCTGGAGATTGTGCGTGTGTGTGCAGTGTCTCTGGTGGGGCCTCTGTGTGCTTGTGTGTGTGTGTGGTGTTGGCTGTTGCAAACCTTCCAAGGGATTTGTGGCTCTGACAGGTTGAATTGTGGGTAAAGTGCACTGCAAATGGGCAGCAAATTGGAAGTCTGGCTCCCCGTGGAGAGGCCATCCATCACCTCTGCACAAGGCTGCAGCTGCCACCATTTGATCATCCCTCCCCAGATTACACAGAGTTCCTTTGGGTCCTCCCATAATTCACATCCCCCTGAGGGCCGGATAGTGTCCCCCTGGCCACCCCAGCGCTTTAATCTTCTCTGGAAGTGAGGCACTTCCTCACTCCCAGCCTTCACCCTTCCTGCCCTGCCAGCTCAGGAAGCATGGCCATAATACTTCAGGGTCGGTGGCTTAGGATGAGTGATGGAGCAGGGATGGGAAATGATTACACGGGGGCAGGCTGACCCATTCATACTCCCAGCAGTTTACCTTCCCTGCATGGAGGGGCACCGGGAAACAGATGTGGCTGCAGTCAGCCTAAGACTCTCCAGGTGAGTCCATGCATGTGCAGGTCATTCATGCACACAAGCAACGAGGGGGCTGGCAGGGGAGGAAGGACACTCTGAGCCACAGAGCAAAGTCTCCAAAAACTACAATGCCCCTAAACCATGCCCGACAGCACCTCCTGCTGGGAGAGGCTGGGACTGGAACAGCCAGGAGCTCTCACAACCAGTGCTCCTACACCATTCCTCATGACATCGCCTGCTGGGAGAGACTGGGACCAGTGCTGCTGGGTGCTCCCTTCACGGCCAGTGCCCCTGCTGGGAGAGCAAGGCCTAGAATGACAATGAGCGGCCCAGACACCATTCCCAATGGTGTCTCCTGCTTCTGTTAAGTTGCTCTAATGTTGGCTCAGTGTATTCTGTGGTGAGAGAGACTAATACATAGTAAAATATGGCTGCTAGGAACTGCGGGGGAAGAACCAGGGGGGGCATCATCCAGGGGAGAGGGCCAGGGGTCCACCATCACTGGAATTGTTTTGACTGTTTTACCGTGACCCCTAAATTGGTTTGATCCAAATGGGGGTTCTGTTCTTGATGCTTATTAAACTCTAATCTCAATGTCATTCCTCATTGTTACAGCTGGACGCTGGCCAACATATTGAAACAAGAAGAAATGAAAAGACTTAGGAGGTGGCTGAAAGGCTCAGCGGAGTAACCTCTAGGTGGGGAGAGCTGGAGTGACCTGACGTGAGTGAGGAACTATTTCAAGGCTTACTAAAAAAAAAAAAAAAAAAAAAGGCCAATTATAAATTGTTCCCTTCTAACAGTGGAAGGTTTAGCAAACAGCAACTGGGATGAAAGTGAATGTGAGGATACGAGTCTCCAGGAATGTGCCTGGAAGGGGTTCTCTGTAGGGACTGAACTTCTGGTTCTACAGCACAAGCATCAACAAGCTGAGCAAAAGGACCGTGGGGGTAGCTCGGAGGCAGTAGCAGACTCATAAGACCTCTATACTTGGTCTTGGCTCTAGAGCAGTGGTTCATTTTCAGGGCTCTTCTGGATTCTGCCCAGAAGTTTTAGACTTGAGCGGTATGTCCACACTGCAGCCTCCTTTCGGCGGTGTGTAGAGTACACACGCTACGCACACCGCTAGCATGGGACCGTCCCCACTCACGGGGTCCCAAAGCCCGGACCCAAACATCCAGTCCCACAGCCCAAGCCCCACAAGCCTGAGTCAGCTGACATGAGCCAGCTGCAGGTGTTTAATTGCTGTGGAGACATACGCTTAAGGTGAGGCTACTCTGCACACTAAGGCTCGGTCTGTGGGACCTGGGCTTGTGGATGTGGTGTTCCCAAGCCCGGGCTTGAGCATCCAAACTGCATTGTAAACCTGGGTTTGCAATTTCCGGTCCCGGGTATCACAGCTGTGCTAACACATCCATACTGCACTATGTAGACCTTCTGACTTGTGTCTGTGGCTTTATGTACATCCACATGGCAAAATGACAGGGACTTGGACTAAAGGGTCAGTGTCACCCTGTGACAGGAGCCGAGTGGTATTGTCAACCTAATTCCCATTGATTTCAATGGACTTATGAAAACCCCACTAGTTTCCTACGTACCTTTAAAAATCTGGCCTCAGTGACTTGCCCAAGGTCACACAGGGTATCTGTGGAACCATCAGAACTTCAACCCAGATCTCGTAAGCCCCACTCCAGTGCCTTAATCACAAGGCCATCCTGGCTCTTAGAATGGGGGCTGGAACAGCTATTCCAGTCATAGAATCATAGAATCATAGAATATCAGGGTTGGAAGGGACCCCAGAAGGTCATCTAGTCCAACCCCCTGCTCAAAGCAGGACCAATTCCCAGTTAAATCATCCCAGCCAGGGCTTTGTCAAGCCTGACCTTAAAAACCTCTAAGGAAGGAGATTCTACCACCTCCCTAGGTAACGCATTCCAGTGTTTCACCACCCTCTTAGTGAAAAAGTTTTTCCTAATATCCAATCTAAACCTCCCCCACTGCAACTTGAGACCATTGCTCCTCGTTCTGTCATCTGCTACAATTGAGAACAGTCTAGAGCCATCCTCTTTGGAACCCCCTTTCAGGTAGTTGAAAGCAGCTATCAAATCCCCCCTCATTCTTCTCTTCTGCAGGCTAAACAATCCCAGCTCTCTCAGCCTCTCCTCATAACTCATGTGTTCCAGTCCCCTAATCATTTTTGTTGCCCTTCGCTGGACTCTCTCCAATTTATCCACATCCTTCTTGAAGTGTGGGGCCCAAAACTGGACACAGTACTCCAGATGAGGCCTCACCAATGTCGAATAGAGGGGAACGATCACGTCCCTCGATCTGCTCGCTATGCCCCTACTTATACATCCCAAAATGCCATTGGCCTTCTTGGCAACAAGGGCACACTGCTGACTCATATCCAGCTTCTCGTCCACTGTCACCCCTAGGTCCTTTTCCGCAGAACTGCTGCCTAGCCATTCGGTCCCTAGTCTGTAGCTGTGCATTGGGTTCTTCCGTCCTAAGTGCAGGACCCTGCACTTATCCTTATTGAACCTCATCAGATTTCTTTTGGCCCAATCCTCCAATTTGTCTAGGTCTTTCTGTATCCTATCCCTCCCCTCCAGCGTATCTACCACTCCTCCCAGTTTAGTATCATCCGCAAATTTGCTGAGAGTGCAATCCACACCATCCTCCAGATCATTTATGAAGATATTGAACAAAACCGGCCCCAGGACCGACCCTTGGGGTACTCCACTTGATACCGGCTGCCAACTAGATATGGAGCCATTGATCGCTACCCGTTGAGCCCGACAATCTAGCCAGCTTTCTACCCACCTTGTAATGCATTCATCCAGCCCATACTTCCTTAACTTGCTGACAAGAATACTGTGGGAGACCGTGTCAAAAGCTTTGCTAAAGTCAAGAAACAATACATCCACTGCTTTCCCTTCATCCACAGAACCAGTAATCTCATCATAGAAGGCGATTAGATTAGTCAGGCATGACCTTCCCTTGGTGAATCCATGCTGGCTGTTCCTGATCACTTTCCTCTCATGCAAGTGCTTCAGGATTGATTCTTTGTCCTGAGACCCTATTCAGCTCTGCTAGTACCCCTCACTCCTGACTTCCTGCTCATTCAGCCCTAAAACAGTTCTGCTGATACACCCCAATCCTGATCTGCTTTATTCCCTGCCATTCCGGTCAGGGACTTAAAGCAGTTCTGCCTCTGTGCTTTCAACATGACCTGGTGCACCCCTTCTGCAGAGCAGAATTGTGTAGTCATTGGAGGCTTTATGCTGTGGACGAAATCACCCCTAGAGGACTAGACTGAGACCTCCAAACTCATTCCACTTGTGTTGAGAAACCTACAAGTCTCCAGATATGTGAGATGTCTCCCCCAACTCGCCACCAAGACAAAAAGCTCCAAAATTAACACTGAGAGAGAGACGAGAAGTCTGCAGGAAAATCAATTAATGATAAAACCCTTCAGCAAACACAGGCAATTTTATCATTTTATGCTGCTATCTAAGCAGTAATATATATATGTGTTTGTGTGTGTGTGTTATGTATATTAAATTACGTCTCCAAGACGCTGGGTCAGAAATCTGTGCTCCTGCAGCCTGCTTTTTAATCTCCTATTAAACACTACATCTTCTGATTGCTTTTGTCAGCTCTCTAAATTTAATAACTGAACTAACCATCTTCTCCCATTGTTCATATATAAATAAGTGTTGGATCGATACAGGGCATCTTAAAAAAGCCCCTGCCTTTGAAAAATGAGAGGAGTGAAGCCTTGCCAACAAATGCAAGAAAATTATGACTTTGCACCTCCAACACTGTTTATAACCAGAAAAACCCTTCCATTAAATGTTCTCTGGCACCAGAAAAAATTGGATCAATGAGGACTATATGAGCTTTTATTTTCTGAGCTGGGGAATAGATTGCCTGGGTGTCATTCATCCTCACCTTCCCTACGCTCCATGGCTAAATTTTGTGATGTAATTAGGTCACCAGTTACTGCAGTTGCCACAGCCTTGTAATGTTTGCGATGTCCCTGTGACCCTGGCAGACCAGATGCCAATGCACGCCAAAGCTCCAGGCCAATTCACCTGTGTATTAGTAGAGATCAAAATGATGATGAAGTATATGAGAGTATAGTTGGTGTTTAAACTTCATGAAAGCTAATGAGATGTTACTTGCATTGTTTTCACTTATCTGTATCCAGCTATAATTCAGAACAAGCATTTACATTATGGATACCCCTGTAACCAAATAACCCATCAAACGAGGAAGAAGCCTTGTATCATGCAAATAAAGAACTTTAACAGACAAGTGCTAATTTCAAAGCAAGTGGTCGTTGTGTGTGATGATCGGAGGTCAAAGACTCAAAATGCATTCCTTGCTCTCTGTCTTCAAAGGCAAAGCCCACGTGGGTAGTGACCCTGTCAGCTTGTTCTCTGTGAGAAGAGGCTATAAGTATGGATTAAGGGAATTATCCTTCATCTCTGGACTGTTTGGATTCTTACAGGGTGGAATAACTGAATGAGAAGACTGAGATCCCCAGAGTTATTCTGGGTAGCCTGGAGAGACTTTTGGGAAACTGATAGATTACTACATTTCTGCTACCATTTGGACTTCTAGATTGTGCCTCAGCTGTATATATGTTACATGCTTTAACCTCTCAATAACTCTCATTTCCTTTTCTTAACTAATTAACCTTTAGGTAGTTTACTATAGAATTGGCTACCAGTGTTGTCTTTGGTGTAAAATATAGGGCAGGCTACCAAATGATCTGGGGTAAGTGACTGGCCTCTTGGGATTGGAAGCAACTTAAATTGGTCATGTTTGGTGTAAGTGACCTTTTATCACAAAGTCCAGTTTGTCTGGGTGGCAGGATAGACTGGAGAGTCTAAGGGAACTGTCTGTGACTTCATGGTAAGACTGGTATAGTGATCCAGGCGCTCACATTTGTTACCGGCTTGGTGAAATCTAGTTATAGAACACACCACTAGTTTGGGATGTCTGCCCTGTTTTCTGACCGTCTGCCCTAAGGTGGGCACTCATGGTCATGAGCGACTCCAGACAGCATGATAGTCCCTCTTTAGTGGCTGGTCCACATAGAACATAACAGTCTACTGTTGTTACTAGCTAATGGAGTCACTCCTTTAGCTCAAGTGGTAGAGGCCTGTGCAATGATACTGAAGGGGATCAGTCGGTATGGCTGTAATACATTTGAAAATGTTATGCTCCCACCCTGTAATGGCTGGTTCACATAGAGGATAATAGTTTACTACTGCTATCATATAATGGAATTACTCCTTTAGTTCAAGGGGCAGCAAGTCTGTGCTATGGGGATGAAAGTCCTGGGTTCAAACCCTGCTAATGACCCAAACAGGAGGCGGAAGTGGGTGTTGTTGCATCCTGGCTCCATCACCCCATCCTCATATCTTTTCACCAGTTCTCCCCATATTCACATATCAAGATTCAGTCCAAAATTCCCTTAAGTGACACTAGAATCTCGAGTAACTCCAGATGAGTTGCTCTGGATTTATACCATGCAGAGAAACTCTATTGACTTCCCTGGAATTATGTCTGATTAAGACTGGCATAACTGAGTAAATAATTTGTCCCTGTCTTTGAAAATGCACCAACCTTTGCTCACCACCCCCACCCACCCCCATTCCCTCTGCTCTTTTAGCACTGACCTCCTATCTGGTCTTCCCTGCTGGGAGAGCCTTCTTCATTGCAGCTCCTGGTGGCCTCCCTCTCTCTCGTCCTCCTCCTCAGTTCTCCATCGTCAAACCTCACCTCAGCACATTGCTTCTCTCCCCTGCCTGTGCCTCATTTATGCAAGATTTCCAACTGGACTTTTCAGCCCTCAGGTGTTTGGAGAGGCTGCCGGAAGGTATCTGGCACCAGGAAGGACAGACTGTTTTGGCAGAAGACTGGGAGTCAGGACTGCCTTCCAGAGAGAGACTAAAGAAGCTCCAGCTATTCAATTTATCAAAAAGAAGATTAAGGAGGTGACTAGATCATGGTCCATAAGGCCGAGATCCTTAAAGGTAGATAGGCACCTAAGTACAGTACCTTTTAGAGCCCTGTCTGAGGTGCCTTCACGGAGAGAGGATTTCTGAGAGTAGGGGGCTTTTTGGTTTAGCCAGCAAAAGCAAAATGAGAGCCAGTGACTGAAAGCTGAAACTCAACACATTTTGCTGGGAAATAAGGTGCAAATTTGTAACAAGGAGACTAATTTAACCATTGGAACAACTTACCCAGGACCAGACTCATTCTCCATCACTTGGAGTGTTCAGATCAAGCTCCGACGTCTCTTTCTAAGAAATATACCCTGTGGCTGAGCTACAGTATCAGGCTAGAGGCAGGAATTACAGGGCAACATTCTCTGTTCTGTGTTGTGCAGGAAGGTCAGACTAGATGGTCTGAATGGTCCCTTGTGGCCTTCAAGTCTGAGTGAAATCTTGTTCCCACTGAAGCCACTAGAAGTTTTGCTGTTGACGCTAATGGATTCCAGGATTTCACCCTATGAAGCTCTTCTCAACTCTGCTACTGCCTCACTAGTTGACCTTGGACAACTCAATTAACCTCTCTGTGCCTCCATTTCCCTACCTTTTCAAATAGAGATGGTCCTACTGACCTACCTCCCAGGAGAGGGATTGGGGTGAATCAATGTTTGTACAGTGCACTGAGATCCTCAGCGAGAAAGTGCACAAGGGGCCTGCCTTGCCATGTTAAATGAGCTCTCTCGTGCACACCTGGCCGTCAAGGAGAGAGGTGCCATTGCAGTCCCTGGGGTTACTCCAGATTCCCGCTGGAGGAAGTGATGTGGGAACACGGCTCAGAGACTCTCTGAGCCTGGTGATGTTTGCTCTTCCCTGGTATGTCTCCTCAATAATGGGCAGAAGGTGGGTAAGTGCCTTTGGGTTCTGGACAGACTCCGCTCCTGCTGTCGGTCTTGCTCATTGCTGCAGAGCTCTCTGCTCCTGCTGCGGGAGGGAGGGAAGCAGGCAGTTTAGTTTAATGAGTATTGGAGCCCAGATCCTTAAACACTCCATTTCCAGGGCCCGGCACTTGGTTATAGGCCATGAATTTTTGCAGCTGTTGATTAATGGGGAAATAAATGTCCAGCTCTGTAAAGCCATTGGCCTCGATCTCTGGTAATGGCAGCTGGTAGCAACATCCACCCTGCCCCCTTCCTTCTCATCCGTGCCAGCTCCTCCCAAGACAGCAGCTCCCTCCTTACCTTGGTGAAACATGGGCACATCTAGATGCTTCCTGGTGCATAACTACAGAGAGCATCAGATGGCCTTGCAGCTATGAGTGGGCACAGAGCGGGGCCCTGCAACGGGGAACAATCCCGAACAGACCTACACGTGCTGCGTGTGTGTTGTGGGGAGAATACGGCCCCTTCATGGGGCATAAATCTAAGAGTGGGACTGCGCTTGTGTTGGACTGACATTCCAAGGAGGAAAAAATATGCCAGGAGGGGGAATTCCTTCCCCAGAGCCATGTAAATCACTCTGGCTCAGCCAGTTGCATTTAGATCAAGCTCCGTGCAGCCAGGGGCAGTAGTTGAGCTAACAGTGACCTCTGCCTGCTTTGCAAATTCCGGATGGATTTACTGTGGGCTGTCTATCCTCCTCCACCCTGCAAACACTTCATGCTGCCAGCTGCTTCGCATGTCAGCAGCTGACGGGCTGATGCGCAAGTGCCAGGCAGCTGCCTGGTGTAACAGAGACACAGGGGTGGATCATGGAGTGGGAGTTTGGAAGGGGAAGGGTGGAAGGGAATGTCTGGCAGGGCGGGGGCTGCTATGTGGGGGAGGAAGGTGAGAGACAGGCCCAGTCAGGGGAGGAAGAAAAGGAGACAGATTGAACAGCTGAGTCATCATCACTTTGTTACCAAGGTAGAGAGTGTGATTGCTGCCCAGGACTCATGGCTATTGGAAATGGAGGGCTTTGAAAGAAGTGGCATCATCTAGGGGGGTAGGGCACTGGGAGTCATTCCTCGCTCTGCCACTGACCTGCTACGTGACTGTGACCAAATCACTTCCCTGCTCAGTGCCTCAGTTTCCCCATCTGTAACATGGAGATCATACCACTGACCTCCATTTGTTCTTGAAGCTTATGGAGGCAACATGCAAGGAACTTAGCATTAGCCACCACCAACCTGTGCAGCTGGTCCGAGGCTGTGGGTGGGTGATGAAAACAGGGTGAGGGCTTTGGAAATCTATATCCCCTCCTTCCTATTAAAACAATTCTGCCTAGATAACCCTTAAAATGATTTGCTGCCCTTGAAAAATTACCTGGAGTCCTGCTTCTACTGTGGGCTCATTCATGAAGGCCTGGTCTACGCTAGAAATATTATCCCAGTATTATAACCATGTTGGTTAGGGACATGATTTTTTTACTGATATACCAGTAAAAGCCGTAGCGTGGACATCTTTATATTGGTATTCAGGTGCCCTATACTCTTACAATTTATTTCACTTCCCAAAATGGAATAGGGTATACCAGGATAAGCATTTTTATACCAGTGTCACTGCATCCACCGTTTGCCACTTTAAGCAGTAAGCTTTCTAATGTAGCTTGGACCTTTGGGACTGATCCAAAACTCACTAAAGCCAGAGGAAGTCTTTCCAGTGGTGTCAGTGTGCCTTGGATCAGGCCCTAATCCTCCCTCACTCCTGTGATTTGTGGAAACCAGCCGTGTTTCATGAATAGTTTTTGTTTCAGTGAACTGACATTTATTTATTTTTGTTAAAAAAACAACAAAAACAGTATGTCAAAAAATTCCCAACCAACAGTAGCTGCACCGTCTAACACAGAACACCCCCGAGCCTGTTGCTCTTTTCTCTCTGTTACCTATAGGCTCCTATTTACACTGTTCAGGATCAGACAGTATTATTATCCTCCCCAGGTGGCCAGTTGTGAATTCTGCCAGCACAGAACATGCCTTCGAAAAAAGAACCTATTCCCCCATTCAGAAACAGAGAGAGATATTTGTAGTAATGGGGGGTTGAATTCCAATCGTATGTTACACTCCAAAGTCTAAAGGGTGAGATAAGCAAGGCCTCCTTTGAACAGTGCATTTTCAGTCACCCGTCGAAAAAGGACCTGGCAGTTCCATCCTTTTGTTTCTCCCTGGCTTCAGAGAACAGCAAACAAGGCGTTTTTATTCCTTTGTAGGCAGAAGGAGGGTTCCTTTACAGGGACGATGGGGGAGAAAGCAAAAGGGAGGGAGAAAGGAAGGAGGCAGAACAGAAATGAGTATAATTAAAACTACTTATTATTCATGTTGCAGTAGCACCGAGGAACCCCCATCTTGGACCATGATCCCATTGTGCTAGGTGCTGTACAGACACCTAACAAAAAGATGGTCCCTGGCCCACAGAGCTTACTTCATATTAAAACTCTGGATACAAAGTCTCACAACTTTGGGGGAAAAATTAGATCCACATGAGCACTCTGTCTGTGTCGCCCTCTCCTGGCTTACGTAGTGCAACTCCCCATGTCATTCACCAGCCACTGGAGGGTAGATATTCAAAAGAGGCATCATCAAGGCCCAGAGCTGTGTGCGTTGGGTGCTGGGCTCTGTTGAAAATCTGCCCACTGGTGTCACAATGGGAGCTGCTGGGTGCAAGCTGCTGGGAGCTGTCCCTTATTCCAGCACCTAACTGGGAGCTGAGTTGTTCTGCAGAATTTGGCCCTGGTTGTGAGGACTGAGGGTGAGATTCACAAATATATTTAGCTGCCTAATTCCCATTGATTTCCTACCTTGAGCCCTTAAAACTGGCTACACAAGGCAGCTGGTTGTTTTGGAGCTAAAGGACCTAAGCTCTCTCCAACACACTGGTGGATAAGAGCTCAGTGCTTGTTTCTGGCCCCTAACTCACTGACGGCACAAACCGAGTTCAGAACTAGACCAGAACTTTCCCACATTGGTGGGTAACTCAACTCCCCAGGACCGGCTGAGCCTTTCCCATCATGTGCCTTTTGTTAGCTGGCCCTTTAAATCTGGGAGAAACAAGCACCTGTAACCCTAAGGTGTCCATTTTGCACCAAACTGCCCTCCTCTCCCTTCTAGCTAGCAGGGATATTTCCATGCTGTTAGGTTTTCCCTCCTTCCTTTATGCTTGAGTCCATAATGGAGCTTCTTTGAGGGCTGGCAGGTGCATATGTAAAAGCTATATTACTGTCTCTTGGAAAGATGTGGGCCTGCTCTTGTTCACAGCCCTTGCAGACCCACTCCCTGAGCTCACCAGCTAGAGGCTTGAGTCTTTGGAATCAAAAGTGAGGAGATCAACTGCATGCACTGGGTTACTGGTGAACCATGTAGGGCTGGGGGCAGCTGGCTCATGCCTTGGAAAGAAAGAGTGTCTTTTGTTCATGCAGTCATCTATCTGAGTCATTCAGGAACAGCTTTGGTGGGGCTTGGAAGAAATCTCATGTAGGGTTCTTAAGCAGAAATCCCTCCTTAATATAGTGCACTGCAGAGGGGTAGTGTGAAGTGGGGAAACAAAGGACTCTGTGGGGAGGGAGGGCAGGGGTGTGCAATGATTGGAGCGGCTTTGAAAAGAATCCTCTTAAAGCCAGGTAGGGTGAGTTGTGCCTCTCTGTTTTAGGGAGCAGCCTGTTTTGTTTCTCTCTGGGTTGGGGTTCTTGCGTGCTCTGAATTCTAAGAAATAAAGCAGTGTTACATTGCAGCCTGCCAGCAAGAGTATTCCATGTTGGATGTGATTTCTCAGTTTGCATGCTGCGAAACATAACAGACTCTGACACAGAGATGGGCTCCCCCTGCCTCCTTCCTCTGCCCTTGGGAGCAGAAGAACCACAGCTGGGAGCCTGGAGTGCCTTGAACCTCTATCACAACTGCATGTAAGTAGAGAGGGGAAGGGGGTGTATATTTTGTAGAGTGAGGAGTGCCCGAGGGAAGGAAGGGGAACATGGCTTGCAGCTTCTCTAGCTTCACTCCCGTTAGGGTTACCCCTAAATATCCAGGGCCAAAGGGGGAGAGATCAAAACACAGCCCCTCCCTTGGAATAACTTTCCCACACATCCTGTGGACTTCACACTCCCTAATCGCTTTCCCTTGTCGAGTCTGTTGGGTCTACAGGTGTTTGCTGCCATAGGTCTGCCTGGCAGCATACATGAAGCTTAATTACAGACTGAGTCCAGCTGCAGTTCTTTTCAAGGCAGCTATAGTATTGTGTTCAGCTGCACATGGCACACAACCTATTAATTAGCACCACCTTGCAGCCAGTAAACGAAACCCGCAGCAGCTTGCTCGGTCTCGGTAAAGCGTTTGGGGCCATTGGGATGAACGTCCCAGAGGCAGGAGCCGTGTTTGCTCGGCTTATTAACCAGGGGAGCAGAGGAGGAAAGTTTATTGCTTGTGACTTTGGTATTTGGTGCTGGATCTGCAGCCCTGGAGACTGAACCTATAGCTCTTAGGTAGTCATATGGCCCTGCCTCAGGAGAGACACCAAGGACAGAGTAGACTATGGGGACTGAGCTCTCCTCCCAACCACTAGAGCTGATCCCTCCAGATCTGCGTGGAGGCCATTGGCAGGCAGTATTGGGGACGCTTGCTCTCCTATCACCCAGGCAGTCCCTGCTGCATGATAAATGGAGAGCTTCAGACTCCAGAGCAGTGAAGTTGGCCCTAAATCCCACCCGCTTTTGAAAGCAAAGAGGAGGAATTCAGGGGGCAAATGTCACATTCCATTACCCTGGTATCACTCCACTCAAATCAGTGGGACCCAGGGAAGGCTACGTCGGGCTTCAGAGCAGAAATAGGCTCCAGTGCTGCCACATGCTTAATCGGACGGGGAGAGCTGTGGCTGGATCCATAGGATGGAGTGTAACCAAGCGAGTGCGCTTCAGGGTTTAGGGGGCATGATCCGAGCCCTGCTCTTGTGCCGAGCGATAGCTGGTGATGTCACGAGAACCTTGCATTAGCGGGATACTCATCCTCCTTCTCATATTTCGCCTGTGGGATTGAGCTGCTCCTTTCTCCATGCTGTCCCTTGTTGTGCGGAGGAGGGTGGTGTGACGGGTGAGGCTGGGTGATGCCCTGTTGTGCCAGGTGTTGGGCTGGATCCTGATCTCAGCCATGCCGGCGGACACCTTGAGTAAGCGAAGGGGCTGCTTTGGATTTACACTGGTGTTAGCGAGAGCGGAGTCTGGCCCCTTGTCAGCGAGGCTATCAGGAGCTGCGCCACAGTTTGTGTGGAGCAAAGGAAGTTGCATTTATTCACTGGAGATCGCCTGGCTGGGGGCCGCAGTGCTCCTCGGATGTTCTGCGAGTCCAGATGGTGAAGGGGGAGACAGAGGCTGCATTTCCCAAAGGAAATTCCATTAATCTCTGCTTCCCCCTCACCAAACTTCTCAACTTGCCTCCACAGACTCCTTAATCCTGCCAGTTCGTGTTGCCTGCAGCTGAGAGACTCCTAGCCTGGCACGATGTACATGGGAAAGCCGAGCGGGTGGGAGAGGAAAATGGCACCCACCTGCCTCCAACGGGTGGGGAACTTGATGGGGCTGGTGGCAGCTGGTTCAACCCTGGCTGGATGGGAGAGGAGCCCACATGCTGAGCGGACACTGGGTTGCTCCTGTCCTTCAGGGTCACTGGCACTCAATGGCATAGGGAGGAAGGGAGGCGATTGGTCACTTGCTCTCCCCTTTCATTAATTTAAACCCTAGTTTGGGCCACATGGTGCCGCTTTGTGCGCTGTTCAGTGTGAGGGAATGGACTGGGCAGGGTTCTGATACTGGGCATGGCAGGAGGGTGGGGTGTGATCAAGCTTGTTGCTTTCACCCTCTTATCCCAAGGCCAGTTTCCAGTGTGGTTAAAAGGAATGGTTCCCTGAAGTAAAAGACCTGGGCTCTCACTGTGAGCCTGGAGCTCACAGGATAGGGGAAGACCTTGTGGCCTGCATGGGCTGAGGTTCCCCCTTTTTGTACCCTCTGCCCCCATCATAGGCTGCAGGGAGAGGGGGGGACTCAGAAGAACGAGCTGAGTTCTAGGGTAGGCTGAAGAGGCCGGGTTATGGGTCATGTGGCTGGAGACCCCGGAACTGAAACCACTTAAAATGCCTGGCAGGTGAGGGTATGGGTGGCAGGGCGGGTAGCACCACTCCTCTGCATTAAGTTGAATAAAGTTGACAGCCTGATGCTTAAAATCCATCCCCTTGTTTGTCCTCAGTCGCCAGCATGCCTACACCAAAGGATCGCAGCTGGAAGGCCAGGCTGCAGTGCACCCACAGGGTGAGGACACCACCCCATGGAAGCCAGGGATGAGACAAGCATCCTTAACGCTTTGGGGTCTGGAGGCTCCGGCAATTCATTGTCGATCGTGTCTCTGTTTTTGCATAGCTCGTGAGTTCATTGTTCTGATTAAAGGAGGGGCTATAGCAGACTCTCCTCTTTCTCTTCTACGGTGGCTTCTATTATGTCTCCCTCCCCTAGGTGGAGAATCTTTGACATGTGGTATTTCTAGTTGCTTCAGGCCAGGAGAGAGGGAGCGGGGGTAGTGGGGAAAGAGAGCAGCAGAAAGGGAATGAGACTGGGATCAGTCACTAGCCAGCTTGATAACAAATTCAATGACACAGAGAACAATTTTTCCCTGACGCTGCCAATTCTTTAATGACTTTGACGCTAAGGGCCCCAAAGGAGGGGAACTTTGACTCTGCAAAAAACCCTTTGCTGAAGCAGAATTGCTTTATTTAAGGCTACGTCAGGCGTGTTTAAATATTAAAGGTTGAGCAATAATGGATGATATTCGTTTAGGTTGTAAGTGCTGATTGGTAGCCCTCATTTACCGAAGGCAAGTGGTTGTGGGCATGTGCGTGCTGGTAGCAATAATTGGTCTTTTATCTTTTGGGCCAGCTGGCCCCTAGAGGGTGACATGAGCATATGTAACCCCCGCTCAGTGTATGCTACATGTTACCCTTTGTGCTTGATACACAGGATGCTGGTATGCTACAGCTCTCAATCTGCTACTCTGGCTCTGTAGTGCATGCTTTTAGCCCTGGAGATCCCCAGTGTGTCGACCAAGATGGCAGCTGTCACACGAGACCCATTAGGAGATCTCAATTGGCTTGCCATCTGGCCCCTTTGGCTGAGTAAGGCCAAGCATGGCTCCCTCTGGAACCCATCGATGCTGCTCCAAACATCATCCAGTGGGAGGGGCGCAGGAGCAGCACTTCCCGGAGGTGCCTTGTGTGTGCCTGTGTCCACAGTGAGTATATGAAGTAAAGCATGGGGAAGGACAGTTTCTGAATCCTCAGAAAGGTCTGGCTACCTCCCACCATAGAGGGGAGAGGGGAATAAAGGTGACCCCTTTCCATGACGCAGAAGCCCCCCGCCGAGGAATCAGACAGACACACCTCCCTTCTTTGTGCTGCTGGTGTTTATTTTGGGTTTGTTTTTAATCCCTACTGTTAAACTTTACAAAGTCCTCATGCCGATACGTTGGTTTATGTATAAAATATGTACAGGAAAGCACTGCAGGAACCATCGCGCCCCCTAGGCCGGCCAGGCGTGCGAGTGAAAGAGTGCTTCTCTCCTTGGCGGGGGAGGATAGGGTCGAGAAACGTAACGATTTCCAAGTACATAAGCAAATATTTACAGGTGACAAGACAAAAAGATATATCTCCATTGTCATCTCCAGGAGAGAGGGGAGCAGCAAAGCCCCCTCCCAGCTCCATTTCTTATATTGATTTATAAAGACTGCGTGTATCGATTTTTACAGGCGGTGTGTCTGCCAAGGATGTACAGCTCCGACTTTTGCTTGTGCTGGCAAGAGGTCGCAGAAACCGCTCCAGCCATAGACTTTGGCGCAGCGTTATGGAACAATGCCTCCGAAATACTCCCATGATCTAGAGTAAATGCCACACAAATGGGGAGTCCATTCCAGGTGTGGGGTGGGGGAATCCAGCCTGAGCTTTCCCCAGGGCTGTCCTGGTGTTAATGCAATGGAAGCCTAAAAGCTGTCTTTGCAGATAGAGATCTCCCTTTGAGCTGCTTAATTTATTTGGAGTAAATAGGAGAACCTGGGCTGGATTTCTGTGCCCGCCTGGAATGGATGCAGCTGGGGGATGCTCGAGTAGTTACAGCTTCTAATAGGATTTGGTGGTTAGAATGGCTTGTTAGAATGGAATGCCTTTAAATAGCCATGAAAGTAGCTAAGCAGGGTGTGAGGTTAAAGGCAGTGGCCACCAAATGCTGTTCATTGACTCATTGTAACACAACTGAAAATGCTGATCTCTAAAACTAAACCCTGATGCCACTGATCCGCAAAATCCCCACTGATCTGAATGGGCCTGGGATTTGTCTCCCCATGTCTTCAAGCTTGTGGAGAGTGTAATGTGGATTAAATCTACAGCTGGGCAAGGGTTTCCCAGTACTTTAGCTTGAGGCACTGGGAAAAACCCTGCTGTACTTCAGTCTGGGTCTGGCTTAAACCCAGGAGCTGGGAGAGCTGCTAGTTTATTTCATGCTCTGCCCCATTGCATTGCATCAGCTCTGCTCTGCTCTGCTCGGAAATGGTGCAGAGGAAGGCGTGCTGCCCTGCATGCATCCTCTCCAGTCCTCATGCAACAGCTTGGGCAGCAGCCAGGCAAAGAAACAAGGTAGCGTCCCTCCCGGCCACTCTGTGAGTGAGAGGATGGGGAGGATAGTAAGGAGCAGAGACGGAATTACAGACCACAGAAACATGCGAGTGAACTGCTGTTGTGTTCCACTGCAGCTTCCGACCAAGGAGAGAGCATAATGCCAGGAACCATAAGCTCTGGGAAGAATGCAAGGGATGGATGTCTTCCCGCCCTGCATCCACTCTCACACACACTTTCGGACCTGCATGCATACAGGTGCTTGTACTTGTGCAGCCATGTACTTGTAGACTTTTGTATACACACGCAATGTTGGTCTGTGCTCACACATACTCGTGTCACTACATACACCCAGCTCACACACGTGCACAAGCACTTTAGGAAGGGGGTTTAAAGCTAAACCAGAGTTTGCTCTGCCCGCGCTCTACCTACAGGGCTGTCTTCTAGGATCTGCATTATTCCCTCTTGCAATGAATCATTTGCAGTGGTGCTTGATGGTAAATACACTGAAAAGTCCTGCAGTTCTCTAACCACTGAGAGCTATCACCTCTCTGCCAGCAAGTTATACATGCTAGGATGCAGCTGGCACAACGGTAGGAGAGCGCGGTATCCACAGCTGCTTCCACTAGCATTGATACTGAATTATCATGGTCCACTCCAGTGGACTGAGAATGAGAATGGGCGCCAGGAACTCCTGACTTCTAATCCCAGCTCTGCCACTGACCCCTTTTATGGCCTTGGTCACATCACTACACCTCTCCATCTTGCTATCTCTGCAATGGGAGCCCAAAGGGGTATTATTTTAGAAATGGAGCCACAGCAGCAGCCCTTGAGGACTGAAGCAGCGCTAAGAAATGAGGCTGCTGGCTTGTTCTAGTTCTAAAAACACCCATCAAGCACCAGGGTGCTGGACAACTTCCCCTCCATTGTTGTATGTTACCACTAGGGCTATTTCACTGCATGTGACACAAGCTGCATCACAGAGTGTGACGCATGGGCAGCCCAGCTCAAGGGGTTAGCTTCTGGGACCACTCTCTCACCAAAACTCTTCAGCCCCTGCCAACCTAAATCACACTTTATTTCCTTAAATCTATGTGCACAAGAGGGCGAGAGGTCATGAACAAGTGAGCGCAAAGGTCTGCACAAGTTGGTACTGGCTTTGCATGAGTGTGTGCAGCAAGGCGTGCAAGGGTTTGCGTGAGAGGGCTCAGAATTAATTGATATTTGCACGGCAGGCTGCTTGCACAAGTGGTTTGCAAATGCACAAGCAAGCCTTTGCATAAGTGGGTTCTATATGTGCACAGCTATTTGCAGGGTGGGGCCACATTCAGTATCGACACCACTATTTTCACAGGGGAGGGTTCTCCTGTGCACACCTGAGCAGGTGTGATATGTGATGATGGGTGTACAAGGGAGTAATCGCATGAGACAAGCTCGTGGACCAGAGGGTACGTGGGTGCGTCAGTTTCTACTTCTTGATCCCAGAGCGTGGCAGGTCCCCCAAGTTCAAACTGTCCATGGTCTATGCTGGTGACACTTGACTGGAGGAGACGGAGGATACCTCGGTCTTGCTCTGGGATACGGTCGAGGAGACGTCATCATCCCCAAAGGGGTTCTTACCGCAGCAGATTGTGGTGATCATGCAGTTACGGAACTGAAGGGAGAGAGAGAGAGCAGTGGCACCTTTGCACAGCACATACCTCCACGATGGCCAGTGGAGCCGTCCCTCTGGTCACCAGACAAAGAGCACTTTGCTGGGTTAGATATAATACCTCGCCCACTACAGAGATGCTACCACCTCGTGGCGAAATGTGGCAGCTGTTCCAACTGCATAGGCAGCACTAAACAAATTAAGGCAGAAAGCGACAGATACCAGATTCAACTGGAATTTGTTCTGGGACTGGAATAGCAGGGGTGTGCTATTAGGCAGGAGGAAGATGCATCTGCACAGCTGTGGTGAAGCTCACGACTGGAGTAGCAAGAAGACTGTACGTCAGGATCAAGGTGTGTTGGCAGCACCGACACTGGACTGGGATAATAGAGGGATTGAGTTGGGTTGGCAGGGCTGGGTGGTGTCCCAGGGAGTGGAGTAGCAGGGGTGCTGCAGGTTGGGATCAAGGTGCATTTGGAGAGCTGAGTAGAGGGAGCCCAGGGATGGAATAGCAGGGGCGGAAGCTGCAGGTCAGGACTGAGGTGCATTGGCTGGGGACGCAGAACTGTGAGAGCAGAGGGTGCTATAGGCCAGGTTCAGGGTGCACCCTTAGAGTTCTGGGGGAAGCCTAGGACAGGAACAGCTTTGGCAGGGAGGGTTCCTCTGCCTGGCCCTGGGAGTCTCACCTGTTTGTTCATGAGGACATAGATGATGGGGTTGTAGAGAGAGGAGCTCTTGGAGAAGAAGGCAGGCACTGACATGAGAGTAGCGGTGAATTCCGCCCCCTTGTTGGTGAAGATCCAGAATGCCACCAAGGCATAGGGCGTCCAGGCCATGAGAAAGCCCAGAACCATTAGGATCACCATGCGGGTCACCTCCCTCTCCGCCTTCTGGGTGCTTGCCGACTCCTGCTGCTGCGCGGCTGCCTGTGGGAAAAGGAGAGGGCAGTGAGCCAAGGAGCATATTGCACAGTGCTGAGCTGTCTCCCACCGGGCAAGCTAGAGAGAACTGGATATCTGACATGGCTGGAGTCAGGGGACAGAGAGCAGGTCGGAACCCCTTTGCTGGGAAAGCTGACCCCTGGGCCGAAGACATTTCAGTTGGTATTGCGTTATGCCCAGAGGGGATCTAACCACTGCACAGAACATGGATGAGATCCAGGGGCAGGGGCTAGCTCCACGGCTCTGAACCCGGGCTAGTTCTGGAGCACAGACTAGATTTACACATGGAACGTGGAATGGCTCGCACCCAAGGCAGCACCCTCCAAGTCATAAAGTGCAGCCGATAAACTCTCTTACCTGAAGAAAGGAGAGGCTGAAAGGGGCACACGCGTGACCCTGATTTGCGCTTGCGGAGAATCATCCCTGCTTTCGATCCCCCTGTGAGGCTTTGAGCCCCCTCACCGCCCGCTGATAAATTATGGGTGTGAAGTTTTATGTCTCTTGCCTCTCTGCTAAGCCTGGGCCTGCCTCCAGAGGAGATGGGGGAGTGAACAGAGCTAACACCGGGGACGATTCATAGATTCCAAGGCAAGAAGGGACCACTCTGATTGTCTAGTCTGACCTGGCCAAACCCATGCAGGCTTGTATTGCCCATTGGATGGTGCTACTTGTGCTTCAGGGAGCCTGTTCTCCAGCTGAGGACCAACACCCTCTACCCTCTCATGCTCGTCTCTCTTCGTCAAACCCTGAGCAGCTCAACCCACACACTACCTCTCGGACTTTGCATATGAGCCGCCCGTAGGAGAAGAAGATGACCACCACCGGGATGATGAAGTGGATCATGAACATGTAGACGACGTAGGATTCGTTGTGGTAGTCAGGGTTGAGGGTGTAGTAATCTGGGCCACAAGAGCACTGCATGCCCTCGGGTATGTATCTGCGGAGTGAGAGAGCAAGCAAAGCAGAAGGGTTAGGTCGCGCATTTCACAGGGGCCCCCGTGAATGGGGCTGCGTTGAAACTGGTGAGGTGACCTAGAGTCTCTGTGTCTGTAGCAGGGTGTCTTGCCCGTGGGCTGGAGAGCCTGCGGCTAAGCCAGCCCTTGATTACAAGATGAGCCCCACAGGAGAGCAACCAGGTGATTGCAGTATAAAAGGCAGCAGGCACCTGCAGGCAGGGTGTGTTTGAGAGCGTAGCTGAGACTTCCAGAGGCAGGAGGAAGCCTGGCAGTAACCCAGGGAAGCCCAGAACACAGGAGGTTGTGTGGTGCTGGAGCTGGTGGAAGAAGGCACTGCAGAGAGCACGCATGGTTCTGCGGAGCCCGAGCCAGGTAAAGCCTGTGAGTGGACATTGAAGAAGGGAAGATGGGGAACTTCGTGTGCGTTTGGACTTCTGAGTTCTGGTTTTGGATAAACTCTGTTGCTAGCCGGGGGAGAACGGGGGAAGAGTGAATGAAGAGATTGAGCTCAGAAGGTCACTGGAGCCTAAGCAAGTTCGTAGAGGGGCTTGGATGACGGGGAAGTAGAGGCAGAACAGCCACAGAGGCAAACCTCGCCACGATGGGTCACTCGGCAGGCACGGAGTAGCCACGGTGCTGCATTAGCAATTCCTGGAGCCTCTGAGAATGATAGCACCAGCCAATGGCGCTGTGGCCAGGCACTGTGTGTGCTCCTTCCAAATTTCTCAGCCCATGCCCTTCAATCCTGACCTGCAGCCCCCACCCTCTGCAATGCCAATCATAGAATCATAGAATATCAGGGTTGGAAGGGACCTCAGGAGGTCATCTAGTCCAACCCCCTGCTCAAATCCTGGGCTCCCCATGCCCAGCTCTGCCAATGCACCCCCTCTGGCATATTGGTGTGAGGCAGAAGTGCATGCTTCCACATGGGGCTCTGGTGAGCCTGCTGCACTCCTTCTCTGGGTGACGAGAGCTGCCGTGCCCCAGGGCCATGCAGCCCGGGAGAGGATCATGCAGGGGCGGTGATTCATTCAGGAGAAGGCGGCATGTTTGCCGTTTGCTCTGTGCTGACACATTGCACTTGGACATGTAGACATCAGTTTGTTGTGACAGACGCTCTCTCCCACGGGGAGCAGGCGATTTATTCCCGACCCTACACGGCTGAGCATTTGGCTGCCATGTGCCACCTGTTCTTTCTCCTGAGGAGCAGAGATGACGGGGAACCTACTATGGCTCAGTGCAGGTATGAACTCTGAGGCGTCCTGGACTCCCTGCTGCTGAGAGGCTGCGTCCCTGACCATCTTGCCTAATAGCCATTGATGGACCTATCGTTTGCGTCTGTTTAAATTTTTGCCTGTAAAATTCAAAGTAGAATAAGATTCTTTCCATAGGCTTTTCAGAGGAGCCTACAGAATTCAAAAGAGGATTCTTTCCCTGCTGTAAAATTCGATAGGAAGGATTTTGATTTTAATTAGACCTATAGGATGGATCTCGTCCTCTATGAACTCCCATTGGACTTCGGAGTAATATTTGTTGTGGGTCGAGCTTGGGTTGTGGGCAAAGCTAAATGGACCCCGGTTACATTTCTGCAGCATCCTATTGGTTTCATCCCTAGTCAGTTCTTTAGTGCTTTTCCATAAAGAGAGAGATTTGTGGGGGGCGGGGAGGGGGTCCAAACTAAAAACCCCTCTGATATTTCTTAGTTTATCAGATTTTGGGTTCCTATGACTCAAAAGCAGCTTTGTTACTTTTAATAGCTAATGTCCTGATCCCTGCAGAGTCACGTAAGTAAATTTACTCAAGCAAGTAACCCCATTGACTTCAATGGGTTTGCTGCCAGGAGTAAATCTAAGTCTTTTTCGGGATCAGGTCCCAAATTTGTGCAGCAGGAGGGCTGTGGCAAGGGCAGTTGCTTTGCCTGTGCTGGAGGGGAAATGACAAGTGAATTCATGTGAAAGACACCAGATTGACAGCCCTCCTTAATGCTCAAGTCCTGTGTTTATCCACGGAGTCTATACAGCAGAGGCTTCCCATACTGTGCTTCAGTCCTGACCACCCAGCTCCTGGCCAATGTGATATTTGGGCTCAACTTGAAACAATAAGGTCTACGCCATGTGTAATCTTAATCTTAATTCATTGATTTAACTGGGATTTACTGTTATATGTAAGGATTAGTCCCGGGAGCTGCCATTGCAGGATTGGGCCCCTACCTCTTCTTCACTCAGAATTCTGCTCTTGCTAGGTTAGTCTGCAGTGACTGCTGGAATGGGGACAAGTGTGTGCGTGGCTGGCTCCCCGGAGGAGAACACAGCTGTTCGACGGAGCGCAGCTGGTGGCCTATGGCATTAGACAATTGTATTATGAGCAGACCGTGCTTCCTCCTTGCTCACAAGCAAGTACAGAGAGTCTCTTCTCCCTTTGCTTGGTGGCCTGGGCTCCTTTGTCATTTCCCCTCTGCGGTAGCAAGAAAAGAATATGTAGGTCTGTATTTGCCCTTCCTGTGGTGAGTTCTCACTTCCTGTGGTTGGGCTGATCAGAGAGCTTTCGGGCCTGGAACAGCAAGGGAAGGGGTTGCAGGTCGGGATTGCGGTGTCCCAGCAGAACTCTGTATGGGACTCAGAAATGGAATAGCCGGTGGTGATGTTGGGCCAGAATGAAAAGCATTGGCAGAGATGGGGTGAAACCCGGGACTGGACTATCAGGAGATACTGAAGATCAGGACTGAGGTGGTGCCTTAGCAGCGCTGTATGTGGGGAGTCTAGGACAGGAATAGCAGCGGAGGCTGTCGGGTAGGATAGAGGTGCGTTGGCAGAGCTGTGTGAGGAAGCTTGTAATGCCCAGATGCATGAGGTTACATTTTCAGGAAGCATCCCAAAGCACAGAGTCTGATTCTTCTCTCATTAGCGCTGGCATTAATCAGGAGTAAGTCCATTTAAGTCAATGGCATTACCCCAGTATCAACCCAAGATACACAGATCAGGTTCAGCTCCATAATTGCTTCCGTGCTTCCAGGGCTCATGCACAGGGGGACACCTGAGTATTTGGGATTCAAGTATTTAGATAGCAGTCTTTGTCCGGATGGTGTAAATACTGTCTGTGTTTCGTATTACTCACCTGGACCAGCCAAACAGGGGTGGAGCAGCGCAGGAAAAGGACATGACCCAGGTAAAACTGATGCCCATCAAGGCATGGGTGGCAGAGAAGCGGAAATTGCCCATGGGCTTACACACCACGATATAACGCTCTATGGCCAGGACAACCAGCGACCACAGGGCAACCTGACCTGGGGGAGAAAGAGACAGACAGAGCAATCTAACATGAGTGAGCTGTTAAAGGACATTGGGGACAAGAACTTGTCTAAACCTGCTCTTATCTAAACAGAGGGGAAGGATGGTCTGGTGGGTACAGTACAGAACCAGGAGTTGCGTCACAGGGCTGAACTGGATCCGGTACCCTGCAGCTTCCCCATCTCACTGTGGCTTGAGCAGAGTCTGCCTTTAGAGTGCCTAAGAGTCTGCCCCCAAAATGGCCATATAAAGAGCCCAAGGGCCTTTTGAGTCTCTGAGTGTCTTGTTTAGGGCCCTGGTCATTTGTCATCCCCTAAAGTCAATGGGCCAAGTCTCGACCTGGTGTGAGGAAATACGGCTCAAGGCATGAACCCTCGCTTGCACCATGTCTGAACCTGTCCTGATGGCTCTAAGAGTCTAAATGGGTATTTGGTATGTGTTCCCACTGCAGGAGAATGAGCCTGGGCAGGTGCTGGTGTGTTTATTTATCAAAGGATAATCAAACCTTAGGGGATTATGAGTGTTTAGCCTGTGCCATAAGCCTGTTAATGCCTCCAGCACGTGCTCATCCGCTGATAGCTACACTCTCTGTTCAGCTTTCATGAAGAACAGTAGCTCTTGCGGCTTCCCTTTAGCATAAACTTTTTTCTTTCTTTCCCCCCACAGTTGAGACTCTCCTTGTTCTTTGCTGGGTAGAAATGGGAAGCCTGGATAAGACAGAGGGCCTGAAAGAGCATGAAAGGTTAGAAGCTGTTGTCAGGCACAGAGATGGGGCCTTTTCACTGAAGGAATTAGTGATGACACTAAGTGGCCCTTCTTCTGCTCCCTAATATAGACCTGGCCCCACTTCCAATCCCTGGCATAGACCAGATTTGTTGAGCCTCTTTTCCTGGTGGCAGGAATATCCCCATTGCCTCAAATGTATTCAGGAGTGAAAATTACCCAGTGAAATTTTAGCCTTTTTTTTTTTTAAATTCCTTGCATTGATTGAAAACTGTTCCCTTCAAGAATTTGCTCTCTGAGCTGTGTTTGGTTGGCCGGATAAGTCCGCAGGTATCATCTCTCTTTGCTGGTTGGATGAGCACAGAGATGTAAAATTAATTCATGTTGCTTGAAAATAGACTTTTTTTTGCAAGTGGTTGTGCCACGGAGAGTCGATCGCAACCCTGCTTGCAGGAGTGAAAGATCAAAGAGCCACGAGTGCGGTCAGATCAGTTGGGTTTGAAAACACCGCTGGATAGTCACCGCTGGAAAATTTCTGCACTGCTTGTGCAGCTCTGCTCAGAAATAGAGACTGAACCCTGTTTCCACTCCTTGAGACTGACCATGTCATTTTTACTCTTATTGAGAGCAACCATATCTTCCTTCAGCTCCCTGATACACAATTAACCCTCATTCTGCTCCCAGGTTTAGACCTTTCCTCCTCTTCCATAAGCACCAAGCTCCTCATCTCTAGCCCAGAGGAGACTCATTTTCCCTTCCCAAATACAGATGGGGTCATTCTGTCCTTCGCTGATACTGATCGGATCTTCCTTCTCCTCCCAAATACTGACCTGCCCTTCCTCCAGTATAAAAAACCTGTCCTTGCTCCAAACTGCAGCATCGCTGCTGTAAGATGCATTGCTTTGGACCACTGGTTTTATATAACCGTGATAGCATCTTCCACTGGGAACCTGGGGCAAGCTTACATGCTCCTGGAGTTCTTACTGTTGCACCAAACATTATTTTGTATTCCCCATGACAGCCCTAGTTATCGATGTCTTCCACTTCTCCACGGAACTGGAACAACATGGGGTAAGTTTCCCAGGCACTGTCCTAAAGAACCACCCTAAGGGAATTTCAGTCTCTTGGACTTTTTAGTCCTGGGCCCTTCTGCTGAGGCTACCAATAAGGGGGCCCAATTAATGTTGGTTGTGATGCTGCCTGTCAGGGGATAAAGGCCCACCCATTTGACGCAGGCCACTGACTTGGTCTCTGATGTGGTACTAATGTCTGGCCGGGTTGACATGACTAGCATAGCCCAGGAGGTGAAAGCCTTTGTATTAGGGGGCAGTATTCAAACCTGGGCATCTGCCTTCAGGTGCTCAGTTCTGTACATGAGTGCTCCCAGCAGCACTGCAGATGCTCAAATACATGCGTTAGCCACCTCAGCCCGATAGCTCCAGGTCAGACCGGGAAGGAAGAGTAATTTTCAGTCAGGCTGCCAATGAGTGTTGAGAGTGACCTGCTGGGAAGGGCTTCCACACAGAATTCAGCAGGGCTCATTCTAAACAGTGGTGGAGGATCTTGCTAAGACCATGGCAGTTTCCAGATTAATTTCAAGATGTGCTTGCCTTCGTGTGGACCCTAGCGATGGGCTCAAACCCAGCCCTTCCCAATTCAAACACCCCTGAACTTTGGGTCCCAGATCCTTAGCTGAATTTTGCGGCTTGGGCTGATTTCTTTTCATTGCCTCCTTTCTGAAACTCCTGGTGTGGTTGCAGTCAACATGGGCTTCCAGAACAATTTTTAAAAGTCCCCAATCTATTTTGGGCATGGCTCATAGCTTGTCATTGGGCTGGTTCTCAAATCACTGTGCCATACTGTTGTGTGAGGATGTAGCATGGCCGTTTCGTTTAACCATGTGGTACCTTTGCATTACAATGCAACACACCCTTCCGGGAGTGGCATAATGTACTGATGCCACATAAGGCATGTCTACGCTGCAATTAGGGGATGTCATAGCTAGCTCAGTGTCACCAGAGCAGTGAATCTGCGGCAGCATGGGGCTGTACAAACCTGCCTGGAACCCTGGGTAATTACTTGCATGTCTAGCCCGTGCTGAAACGTGCAGTGTCTAGCCCACTAGTGCAGCCAAGAATTTTTCAGTGAGGAGAAACAGACTGAATGAAAGCCATCTGCCTGGATGGCATGCTTCCAACTGGAAATAAACCCAGGGCAAACTAGACCTTCCTTTCGCTCCTCCTTCCTCCATCCAGGCAAGCGCATGCATCATTCCCCCTTCCCTGAACATCCTCAGCTCCCGCCGCTGAGCTCTTACCTCCCAGTGTCGCAAAGAAGCCCTCCACGGCACAGCCCATAGGCCCGAAGATAAAGTAGCCATTCCAGGCCGTGTAGAAGGTGACAGTGAAGCCAAAGCAAGCCATGAAGAGATCAGCCACGGCCAGGTTGACCAGGATGTAGTTGAGTGGCTGCCGCAGCTTCTTGTGCTTGAAAGTGACAAGGAGGGTGAGGAGATTGATGGGGAGCCCGGTGAAGATGAGGAAGAAGATGTAGCAGCACACGATTCGGTACTTCCAGGGTTCAGCTAGGTAATACTGTGGGTACTCAAAGGGGCTCCGCACCAGCCCTGTTTTATTGGAGAGCGGCACATAGAAATTGATACCTTCTGTCCCGTTCATCCTTCTGTTATTTTAGCAGCTGCTCTTTATTATTTAATTGTTTCTTTCTTTTTTAAAAACCAATTTAATTCTATTGTCGACCTCAGTAAAAAACAATCCCCCCACCCCCAACAGAAATCCTTAAGAGAATGCAGAGCTGGTGTGTTGTCCCTCATCTACATCCCAGAGCTGGCAGCGCCAGGATCCCATCGGGGTTTTTATATCCTTCGCCCACTTCTGCTGGAGTGGAGGAGGGAGTGAGGGCGGGAGGGGCGGATTAGGGTCTAGGCTAAGTTTGTATGACAAGGACAACGGGATTGAGAGGGGCTGATGGTTTAAGCGCCCTCTAAGCAGCTAGTTGGCCCCAAAACCTGCCTTAAGGCGTATTAATTTCCATTAAGTGTTTAATATCTTTGAAGGAATTTGGTTTATTTGGAAGTGAGGTGAGGCAGGAGCAGAGCGATAAATTGACAGGTGCTAACCATGAAAGAATGATAGGTGGGTAGAACGGTAGAACAGAGACAGGAGTATTGGAGAGGAATTTCTGTACCCACTTGAATTCGATGTAAATGGTAACCCTTGTGACTGCCCAGTAGCTAAGAAGGTGAGCTGGTCAAATTATTTGAGAGGAAGGATGGTTCGGGAGTTAGTGCACTGGCTTAAGACTTGTGAGACCTGGGTTAAATTCCCAGCTCTGCCACCGACACCCCGTGTGGCCATGGCCAAGTCACTTAGTCTCTCTGTGCTTCAATTTCCCATCTGTACAATGGGCTCTGTTCCACAGGGTGGGGGGTCTAGTGGTTAGTGTAGGGGATGTTGCAGTGGGGGAGGTTTAGATTGGATATTAGGAAAAACTTTTTCACTAAGAGGGTGGTGAAACACTGGAATGCGTTACCTAGGGAGGTGGTAGAATCTCCTTCCTTAGAGGTTTTTAAGGTCAGGCTTGACAAAGCCCTGGCTGGGATGATTTAACTGGGAATTGGTCCTGCTTCGAGCAGGGGGTTGGACTAGATGACCTTCTGGGGTCCCTTCCAACCCTGATATTCTATGATTCTATGTGGAGTCAGGACTCCTGGGTTCTATTTTTTACCTGCAATTGTTTTTGCTTCTGCAATTGTATTTGTTAGTTGCCAATATTCAGCAAATAATTTGGAAAAGCAATTTCTGACTGCTGGGTTGTTTGTAATCTGCTTGCTTGGACTGTTCAGTATTTGATATTTGCTGTGTGTGGTTGGTCACTTAAGTCACATGGTATTTTTTCTGCTCCCTCACTGGCTTGCTGTCTGAAACTTCAGACAGAAAACAGGTTTCAGAGTAGCAGCCGTGTTAGTCTGTATTCGTAAAAAGAAAAGGAGGACTTGTGGCACCTTAGAGACTAACAAATTTATTTGAGCATAAGCTTTCGTGAGCTACAGCTCACTTCATCGGATGCATTCAGTATTTTCCACTGAATGCATCCGATGAAGTGAGCTGTAGCTCACGAAAGCTTATGCTCAAATAAATTTAAGTCTCTAAGGTGCCACAAGTCCTCCTTTTCTTTAGACAGAAAACAATGACTCTCACCCTTCCAACGTTCAGATTAATAATTGTTCATGGGAAAATTTATGAAATGTATGGGGTTTCATGAACATCTGAATACTCAAAATAGTGAACTGGATTCTGAGCAGAATCAGGTCCTCTCACTGCAGGTTCTGGCCTCATAGTAGGGACGGCTGAAGCAGCAACACTTGGATTTTGGATTGTAGCCGCAGAGCTTGGCAAACCTGAACCCACACCTAGACTGGCTCACAATCGAATAGCATCTGAATAGGTGCCTTGGAACATTGCAACATTAAATGTACTTGAGCGATATCATCAGCTTTGGGCATGTCCACATGTTGGGAAGCAACCAGCCTTCTTCTTTTGCAAGGCTCTTCTTGACCAACCACTCCTGTCCACGGCCAGCTCCTGCCTACCTCCTGTCCTTCAGGAGGAAGTTATTATCATTGTTGTTTATTGGGATGCGTTGTGGTAGCATCTACTAGCCGTAGTTGTGCCCAGGAACCAGTTGTGCTAGGCATTGTACAAACACAGAACAAAAAGACTGTCCCTGCCCCCAAAAGTTTATAGTCTAAATACGTACTGGGGTTTCTAGGCTGACGTCTCAACTGAATTACTTTGTAAGCCAAATGCTGTTACGATGCCAGGCTGCCAAATGGAACTAGCAAGAACAAATGCAGATGGTTCTGCTGGGTTCTCATTTCCATGCAATCCTTTCTTGCAGCCCCTGGTGCAGCTTAGCTGGGAGGTGGATTGCACTGGGTCTTTGTTGCAATTAGGTTTCTGAAGTATGTAATTGAACATCTGATCCTGCACTTGGAAAACCTTAGTGCTTTGAAGGGATACAGTGACTGGGAAATATCTCCTCCTTCCACTTTGGATGGTGGGCTGAATGTATAACCCTGTCCCCTCACCCTGCTCCTGCCCTGCTTTGGGGGATGAGCTTTTTTAAAAAAGGATATCATGGAGTCAGATCCATTGACTCATTCCACACAGACTCCTGGAGGAACAGCTACCAGAGGGTAATGAATTCCATTGCCTGCTGGGTTCTTGAACCAGAACCCCTGGGCATGTTCAGCTCCGAATCCAAACTTTGTAGCTTGGGATCATCCATGACAGATGGATCTGAACCAGAACTCCAGCTCTGAACCTTCTCAGATTTTACAGAAGTTTGAATCTGGATCAGAACCACATGGCTAAATCTCTAAGCATTTCCAAACTGGCCTTGATTCAAACCAGTGATTTAGAAGTGAAAAGCTCTATAGCCCCTTTCCCATGCCCTGCCCTATCATGTCATTTTGCCCTAGAGATTCTGAGGACCATGTCTTCAAAGAGATACATGCCAACAAGCGTGCGCATGACCGGGGTGCAGAACCCCCAGCACGTCAAAGTCCCAAGCATGCATTTGCACATGTGTTATTAAAAGGGGTGGTTCATATATTTAATCCCCTTGAGCCAAACAGTCTGTAACCTCAAAAAGAAAAGGAGGACTTGTGGCACCTTAGAGACTAACCAATTTATTTGAGCATGAGCTTTCGTGAGCTACAGCTCACTTCATCGGATGCATACCGTGGAAACTGCAGCAGACTTTATATACACACAGAGAATATGAAACAATACCTCCTCCCACCCCACTGTCCTGCTGGTAATAGCTTATCTAAAGTGATCATCAAGTTGGGCCATTCACTTTAGATAAGCTATTACCAGCAGGACAGTGGGGTGGGAGGAGGTATTGTTTCATATTCTCTGTGTGTATATAAAGTCTGCTGCAGTTTCCACGGTATGCATCCGATGAAGTGAGCTGTAGCTCACGAAAGCTCATGCTCAAATAAATTGGTTGGTCTCTGAGGTGCCACAAGTACTCCTTTTCTTTTTGCGAATACAGACTAACACGGCTGTTACTCTGAAGTCTGTAACCTGAATTTTAATGAAAATGTTTCCGGTTTGTCATTTGTAGAAGGATCATATCTTCCCATGTCAGGAACAGGAGAGCATTGTGAAGTCAGTTAAGTATCACTGTCCCCATTTTACAGATGAGTAAATCAGGGTGTATTGAGTCATCACAATGAATTGTTATCAGAGCTGGGAATAGACCCCAGGAATCCTGACTGCCATGCCCAGTCCTACCAGTTCCCACCAGTAGGTCACATATCCTCCCAGCTGTGGAAATAGAACCCAGAAGTCCTGACTCCCAGTCCCGTCGCGCTGTAACCCTCGAGAACACTTTATTTAAGGCCAGTGGTTTTCAACCTTTTTTCATTTGCAGACCCCTAAAACATTTCAAATGGAGACGTGGACCCCTTTGGAAATCTTAGGCATAGTCTGCGGATCCCCAGGGGTCCATAGACCACATGTTGAAAACCACTGATATAGGCAGTAGATGACTCCTGTTGTCTCTGACAGACCCAAGTGGCCTGATCCTGCTGCCTGCTGGAAGTCAATGGCAAAACTCCCCTGATCTGCAGTGGCCCCCACTTCTCCCTGGAGGTGCAGTAAAGGTCACCCGTTTTCCCAGTGGTGCCTCCCTTCATTCCTGCACTCCGCTTCCCTTCCCAGGCTTGGGGAGGGGAAAGCACTGTGGTGACCTCCCAGCCCGTCCCCTTTCCCCAGAGTGGCTCAGCTAGCCACATTAGGTGGTGTATACAATTCATTACAACATACTGGCCAATTAGGAGTCCTCAGGTCTTTTCGGCTCTGCTTCCACTCCTTGATCTGGACTGCCCTGCAAGAACCTGTCTCGTCTACGAGTATGCCATGGCTAGGCAATAAGATGGTTGAATTAACCCAGCTGGGCCTTTCCTGGCCTCTTTAACTCGTTCCAGAAACTGCAGCTACAGTGGGTTGCAGAAAGCTGGCATATCTGTCTGCCTATATCCATATATGTTTGTCTGTCTGTGCTCATCAGCATAATATCTAAGCATGGGGAAACATGTCACCAGGTTTCACAGGATACTAAATACCTAATTATTTGTGTTTTGTTTTTCTTGGGCTGTTTTCTATTTTTGCATCGGGGATGAAATATTGTATGTGTCACCCAGATTGAGGCGGGCCTGAGTCCGAGTCCCAGTTTAGTGTCCCAGTTTATAGGAGAATGAGTCTACTACAGCTGCTAGCTAAAGGAGTTGCTCTGTTAGCAGTAGTGGCTTGTGCTTTTAGCGCTGAAGAGCCAGGGTTCAAACCCTGTTGTTCCCAAGCATGGTCATTATATGCATTCCGTGCTTGGCTGAGCGCCTTCCTGTAAAGTATTGCAGATGGTGGAAATAGAGTGACAAGAACCAGCTTTCATATTATTTCAACCCTGAGGCGGAGAAAAGCCATGGAGCTCCACAGCCAACCAAGGGTTCATTTAGTAGACTTGGGTGGACACAGCACTGGAGCGTTATTATTGTTTAGCAGTTATATTACAGCACTGCCTAGAGAGGCATCAGCTAAGTCAGGGCTCCATTGTACTAGGTGCTGTACAAGAATTGACGGCCTGACTCCCGCTGGGAAGAGGAAAATACTGTTTGCACCAGCCGCTTAAAAAACTACCGACTGTAGACTGACTCCCCTGGAACTTGGTGCAGGCTGTCCCCAGTGACTGCAATGCTGGTAGCATCCCTGCCTGCCTGGTAAATGCCTGCTTGGGTGCTATTCAGAACTGTACCCAGGCAAGGAGAACAGACAGCAAATCAAGCAGCAGCTGGAGAGGCTGGTGCATGATCTGAGGTGGCTGTTTGGAAAGGAGAAGGTCTGGAGATGGCATGAGAGAGAGTGGCAAGAAAAAGTGTGTCTGACCCACACTCAAACTGAGGGAGTAAATGGGAAGGAAAGGAAGGTTTCGCCCTGATTCCTCAGTGCTGAATTTGAGTCAAGGGGAGGTTACATCGCTCCGTGAAATCCGTCAGAACTGGGTCAGAAGTAGCCCCAAACTCATATGCTCCCTTTCTTGTCCGAGCTCCCCACTTTTAGTTCAGGATGCTGGACACTGCTGCAATGGGAGAACTGCCTAAGGCTTCTTAACAGAGCTCTCCTGCTAATCTGTGACATATGGTGGTGTACATGACCCTGATCTGTTAATGCTGTAAGCTTCGGTCCCTTCCCGCCACCCACCCTCCTCAGAAATGAGGTGGATGGAAAAAGTCCGCATCATCTCCGTGGAGAAACTAGATCGTCCCAAAAGCTGTACGCGCGTGGGGCCAGGGCGGAGGGAGGTTTAAGACGGAGCTGAAGGGCAGGAACGGAAGGCCAAGGGGTAGGAAGAATGGTATCTTTATCGCTGGCATGCTCTGATCCTCCAGCTTTGGACTGAAAGGACAGAGAAGTAGGACATGGCTGGCGGAGACCAGAATAATCAGGTCATTGAAACCAGGGGTGCCCTGGGGTAAGGGTTCCAGATAGGCAGGCTACCCCCTTGGAAAGGGGCTAATGCCATCTTGATACACGAGCGAGAAGTAACTATGGTGCACCAAGTCACAAAATGATCCAACCTGATTCTTTCTCCTTTCTAGACTCTCCTCGGGTTCCTTGCTGGTAAAACACAAACATCCCTTCATTCCAGAGAGCTCCCTTGCCATCATGTCTCGAAGATGCATTTCCTTGAAGGTATTTTATACCCCTCCTGAAAGTGGCAGAGGTTTCTAAATGTACCAAAACTGGATTCCCCCACAATGAGTCAATTTTTAAAAGGTTCATACTGCAGGGTCCATTCAGATGAGCATCCAAAAGTTCATATGTTTCTCTGAACTTTTGTTTGCAAACAGACAGGGGCCAGTTTAGCTATAGGCAATCTAGGGAGCTGCCTAGGGCAGCAGATTTTTGGGTAATTATCTAGAGTGGCTGATTTGGCCTGGCTGCCCCTTCATCATAACAGAGGGGTGACTGGGCCAAATTTGAGTGTATGGTGTTGCGACCTGGTACATGGGGTCACAATACCACTCAGATTTGCTCCTGTCACCCTGGGTCATGAGGGAGGGGAAGCTGGGCCCAATCTGCCATCTTAGGCCTACGAGGAATGGGGCGGACACTGAAGTTTTGCCTAGGATGGCACATTATCTTGAGCAGCCTCTGAAAATGTGGGCCAGGAATCTCATGGGAATGTGCATTTCCACCTTCCAGACATATTTTCATGAAAATAGCCATCCTGACAACATTTTTGTGCTTCCATGTCCTCTCCTTAGAAGTGTAGACACACAAAATGAAGAATAATTGGGGAAGGAGGAGGAGGAACTAAGCCAGATATTTTTGGACTTCTAAGAAAGGTTCAGCTGGAGTTTGGGAAGAAAGTCATATGGTATCCAAAGAGATTCACATACGTGGACCAGTTTACATGAAGTAAACTGAAATAAAAGTAAAATGAAGTAAATAGAAGTCCCTGGACTTGTATTCAATTTTGGAGGATGAAAGTCAAGAGGATTGTATGTGGATTTGAACTTAGGTCTCCTGAGGCAAAAGGCTGGAGTAGTAACTCAGTGTGCCTGCATCCTTACATGTTTATGGACATGAATGTTACCTGATCTAATCTGATACCATAGAAAAAGCTCTTTGATTTTCAGTAGAAGTGGGCTCCAGCCACAAAGTTCAGACCTGGATCCAATTCCAAATTTTCATAGAGGTGAAGGATGGATGAATCCAGAGGTAGACTGACCCCTTTTAGAGATGGGATTGAGCACAAAATATGGGAAATATTGTATGTGTTGAATTTAGATCCTGTATCTGGATTTGAACTTTACCAAAGTTGTCAGGTATTGAGATCAAATTCCAGTGGACACCCATGCACCAGCCTGAAGCTACAAAACTAAGGGAAGCTAATAGAATTTTCAAATTCACCCAAGTCTCATGGGCTTTCAGTAGCACTTAGGCTCCTAAACCATTGAGGTGTTTTTGAAAATTTTACCCAGTTTTACATATAACATCCAGATGCTGGTGAATTGGTAGGCTCCATGTTTGCTGGCACCCAGAGATAAAGTCTCGGGATCAGATACCCAGCAGATGTAACTCAGATTAGCCCCATTGACTTCTATTTGGGCTCCGGTGATGAGGCTGGCAGATGTCTTTCCAGCATCATCATTCTTTTCATGAGGTCAGTTTTCTCCCTTTGCAGCCTAAGGTTAACATGTAGGTAGAGCAAAGATCAAGCTAGGTGCGGCAAGCTCTGGTCCTTGGTTGACATGGATTTAGAGTTCTCACTAGGTCAGCTGCAGTCAAAGCGATACCTAAAGGCCTCAAGTCAACTCGGAGGAGGAAAATGATACAGGGGAGGATGGCTGGTTTTTTTTCCAGGATGTGAACTTGGATTCCCCCAACCTTCTATGCATCAGTAATGAAAATGGAAAGTGATAGCTTTAATCTGGTATCTGTTAGGCCAGGAAACCTCATATGACACCTCTTGGAGGGATCTGCACGATTTAATGAACATCATCGTACCAGACAGGTAAATGGGGAATTTGGGCCCTGTCTGGCAATTCTACCCCCTCCCCACCCCACACACACACTTCGGGATGCTCCTCCTAGGTGGTTGTATAGTACGCAGCACAAAGGGGCCCTGATCATGATTGGGGTCTCTAGGTGCTACCGTAATACAAGCAATAATAGTAAATGGGAAACCTTCATTAAAAGGCTGTGAAATGGGTTGGACTTGGATGAGAGGCTATATGCCAAATGACTTAAATCACTGCATTGACAGCCCTGGGGATCCCAGTTCTCCTCTGTCTGCAGAACCAGGTCCTGCAGGAGGAGGGATAGTGATTAAGGCACTGGACTGGGACCCAGGAGGCCTGTGTTCAATTCCCAGCTCTGCCACAGACTTCCTGTGTGACCATGGGCAAGCCACTTAATCTCTGTGCCTCAGTTCCCCATGGGGGTAATAGCAGTTGTGAGGATAAATGTCCATTTGTGATTGGCAGGTGCTCTGATACAGTGGTGGTGAGGGTCACACAAGTACCTAGATAGCAGCGTTTCAAACTCCCCTACAACTCTGATCCACCTGCCTCCTCTAGGGTTGAGAGGGGACTTTGGTGTCCCTGGCCCACTTACTCCTTTGTCCTCTCTGAGAGAGAATCAGCAAGGAAGCGGCTGTATTTGTGATGGGGATGCTTGGAACTGAGACCGTCCAGATCGTTACACACAAGCTACCATCAGATGGCAACAACTTTCAGCCTCTATGATGACTGAATTCAGAGAGGAAAAGTCCTCTCTCCTGTTACCAACCAATCTATGCCATCTGGTCCCCCAAATTGTATCAGACCAGATCCTCAGCTGGCGTAAATCGGTCTAGCTCCATTGACTTCATTGGCATGGGCACCTGTTTACATAGCTGAGGATCTGTCCCCATAGTTCTTTTGCAGCTGAATTTTCATCAGGCAAAAGCCCAAACTTTCCCAGAGTCTGAGTCACAAGCAGCTCAAGTCATGATCCCTACCAAGATCATAGTTGTCTTGTTTCTTCAGAGGTCAAGGGCATTGTAGGGAAATACAATTCCTGCTTCCCTGCCTCGTTCTGATTGATGCCCCGAATTCACCCCCTCCCAATCTGAAAGGGTCACACATCTCAGTGCCTGCTCTGTAATGGATTCCTCCCGAGCCGTGTCTCCACTTTCTGCCTTTCTTCCAAATGCAGGACCCTTTCAGGAGCCTGGTGTGGTTAGCTTGTGAACCTCAACTGCCATCCCCTTCCCTGCTTCATAACATCCTCTCTCCCTCTGACCGGTGTGCAGAGGTTAACAAAGAGAAAACGATTTAGCGCAGGCCAAAAGGGAAAGGCTTTGGTGGCACAATAGGGTTTGAAAGGTGCATGGCCGAGAGGAGCCGTGGGAAATGATGAAACAATGTTACTGCTGGCCCAGCTGTATGGTTTGGTGACTCTCCGATGAGGAAGGAGGCCTTTGTGTCTTAAATAACAGGAAAAGTGATTTGTCCCCTGTGCGGTGGGAAGATTCTAAGTGAGCAAGCTGAGTCGAGGTAAAAATTCCCTGTGTAGTCCCGCAACGTCAGCCCACTGACTGGCTCCAGCCCTTTCACAGCTAGGGCCTGATTCAGAGGCCTGGACTACACTAGAAAATTAAATCGGCTTAAAAACGTCAATCGGAGCATGAAAAATCCAACCCCCCTGAGCAGTGTAGTTAAGACAACCTAACCCCCAGTGCTTCTGTTGACCTAGCTAGCACCTCCAGGAAGTGGATTATCTATGCCGACAGGAGAACTGCGCCGCTGTAGCATTTCAAGTGTAGACAGGCCTTCAGTCACAGTAAGGCCTCTTCAGCTGGTGTAAATCTGCTGCAAGGACTCTACACTGGCCCTGCTCCCAGCATGGAGGGGTGGGGGTATCTAGCTAAGGTAATTAGATGGCTATTACCATAGTGACTTTAATGTTTTTATCCTCCCAATGTGCCCATAAGGCAGGTCTCTTGTCCCCATGTTACAGATGGGGAACTGAGGCACAGAGAGGATAAGTGACTTGCCCACAGTCATACAGGGAGTCTGTGGCGGAGCAGGGAATTGAACCCAGGACTCTTAAGCCCCTGCCTAGAACCCAAATCATTAGAGCATCCTTTCAACGCATGTAAAGAAATAAAAACTCATCAGGAAACAAACAACCCTTCCCCAACCCATACAAGCCCTGACCCCACAATCCTCCCCACCCCAAAACAAACTCAAAATATAAAAATTCCACCCCATTAATGCTTGCAGCCTCTGCTTGTCCCTGCCCCTCCAAACAGACTCAATCTGGTACAATAGGCTAGTCTTCCACTAGAATGTATTTTGGCAACCTCAGTGAAGGCATCTGACTGCTAATCTAGCAGCTAGACATGTCAAACTAGGAATATTGCCACCCACGGTAAATCATGTGGATAAATGTGAGTGGAACTATTTGTGGGTGCAAAATTATGCCCTTAGAAACCAGAAGCCAGTGCTGAAAGCCTGGCTTATGGTGCAGATTGTTGCTATGTGCATTTGGCCAGGTTTATAAATAATGCCCTGACCTGGATACCACTTTTCAGAAAGGTTTGTGCATTCCTCCCGGGGAGGGAGAGGGCAAATCTAGGACTGTAGCATTCTTCTTTGCCTCACCCCCCCGAAAAGAAGTCCCTCTCCCCAGGACAGATAGGAACTGTACATAGCTGGTGAGCTGAGCTGCTTAGCCCTGGCTTGTGAGCTCACCTGCCGGGAAAGGGGTTAAAACGAGATAAAGCCGGAGTGTTATGGAGACCATATGGAAGGGGAAGAAAACCCTTTAGCCTGTAATTGGATTCATTCCCAGAAGCTCCTGGTGGAGGTGAGCCTGAGTGGAAGTGACAGGTCATGATCTGTGAGGTGCTGTCGGATGTGTTGCCCAAAGCAGGATGTGTGTTCACAAACCAGTAGATCAGTCCATTAGGCTGGATCAAATAGATTTAAATGTGTGACAGGGAGAAGTAGAGCACAGATCTATATTACAATTCAGTTTGGTGTTTTCAAGTCTGGATTAACTACTGCAGGTGACGGTTCTAAGCAGAAGCTCCTAGCCCTCTGGCGGCTAGAGAAACGCACGTGTTTGCAGGGTGCAGACCGTTCCTCTTTGGCCTGCGTTTATCTGTATTCCAGGCTTTACAGGGTTGTTTTCATTAGGAGGAGAAATCGATGCTATGAGTCAGGTACAGTCTTGTTTATTTACAGACAGACCCCACCCCCCACCCTCCCCGAAGTCCTGGTTCCCTCAACACACTACTGAGTGTTCCCTGAACAGCAGCAGCTTGCTCAGAAATCTCTGTGTTGGGCCCACCAACGGGGTCTGTGCCCAAGACTTGCTGTCTGTGTTCCTCTCAGGGTCCTGCTCATAGTGCCTTCTCCAGACTTCCTGCTGGAATGCACAGGTTTGCAAGGTACACTGCAAAAATATAAGAGCCCTCGAAAGATCAGTCAGTTGCATGTGTTTTATGAGGATCAAGCGTACCCCATCTCCCCTCTCATTCATGGGCCTCCCTGCTCACCACTACTGATCAATAGCATCCCTGGGACAGCCCCAGCAATTGCTGACATGGAAAAGTAGGGTTCTCTGGGACACAGTCGTCTCCTGCCCATAGAATGAGGGATCCCAAAACAGCTGCAGATCTTGGTCTTTTTGTGTGTGGCACTGTCTACTTTTTAAAAAATCAGGAAAACAGGAGGTAGTATATTTTATTGCCTTAGAAGACACAGATTAGATAATATTACTTCATATCTAGTATATTGCTACATGACATGGGTATTGCTAACCCAATGCAGCACAAACACATTGTCATGTGTCCGTTAGCTGCTGTGAAACAAACCAAAGACATCTTCTAACATGGGTGATCAGTGATGCAAGCAGGAAAATGTTGTCTGTTCCCATGAGGCCTTCCCTCACTTGCTGCTACCGAAATTAACTCTGAGCAAGCTTTGCTCTCCTTTCTAAAAATATCACACAATAGTCTAGAAGGGGCAGAGCGAGCAGCAGCATTGCCGGGTGGTAGAAGTAGAGGAGAAGGAATCAGGAGACCTGAATCATAGAATCATAGAATATAAGGGTTGGAAGGGACCCCAGAAGGTCATCTAGTCCAACCCCCTGCTCGAAGCAGGACCAAATCCCAGTTAAATCATCCCAGCCAGGGCTTTGTCAAGCCTGACCTTAAAAACCTCTAAGGAAGGAGATTCTACCACCTCCCTAGGTAATGCATTCCAGTGTTTCACCACCCTCTTAGTGAAAAAGTTTTTCCTAATATCCAATCTAAACCTCCCCCACTGCAGCTTGAGACCATTACTCCTCGTTCTGTCATCTGCTACCATTGAGAACAGTCTAGAGCCATCCTCTTTGGAACCCCCTTTCAGGTAGTTGAAAGCAGCTATCAAATCCCCCCTCATTCTTCTCTTCTGCAGGCTAAACAATCCCAGCTCCCTCAGCCTCTCCTAATAACTCATGTGTTCCAGACCTCTAATCATTTTTGTTGCCCTTCGCTGGACTCTCTCCAATTTATCCACATCCTTCTTGAAGTGTGGGGCCCAAAACTGGACACAGTACTCCAGATGAGGCCTCACCAATGTCGACTAACTAATGTCGGTTACCTGAGCTCTGTTCCTGCCTCTCCCATTGAGTCACTGTATTAGACCAGCATGTTCCGACCTGAGTGCCTATCTTTAGGCACCTAAACAAAAACTGCCTGATTTTCAAAGGTGCTGAGCACCCACAGCGCCCTTGGACTTAAATGGGAGTGGTCGGTAGCTCAGTACCTGTGTTGTTTGTTATCTATTATCTCTAGTGTGGTAGCATCTAGGAGCCACAGTCATGGATCAGCACCCCATTGTGCTAGCTGCTCTACAGACACAGAACAAAAGGTTGTTCCCTTCCCTAAAGACCTTCCAATCAGGCCATTTATTTAGGTACCTAACTATGGATGGTTTGAACCCTTTGGGCTTCACCTCTTTGTGCTGAACTCTGAGAGATGTGTATAAGAATAGCTCAGAGGTGTGTTGCGAGGTTTAATTACTCTGTGTGAAACATTCTGAGATTCTCAAATTATAGGTGCAATACAAGTGAAAAACATTAATTAATGCCAGTTTTTTGTGAGAAATTTTGAAGAAAAAAAAATTTTGGGGGGGAAAAAAAAAGTTTGTTTTTTTCAAAATACCCCAAGAATTTTTTTTCCAGTTTTTCACTTGGGGATGGGGGGAATGTTTTTGAGAAACATTTTTGGTAAATAATTTTGGATTTTGTTTAAAAAAAATCTTATTTCAACAAGCAAATACCAAATATTTTTTATCAAAAATAGACCAGTAAACTGAAAACTCTTCCCAAAAGATATTTACCAAATAACTTGGGATAGGTGGGGCCCGGGGGGATGTCAGAACTGGAAAATTTCAACCAAAACGAAAATGTTCATTTTGCCAAAAAGCCATTTTTCATTAAAAAAATGTTTCAGCGGAAAAAAAATATGACCAGCTCTAGGGGCAATGCCAGGAGAAACAGATCTAAAGTACAGAGAGGCTGGCACTGGAATAGGGACTGGTAGCTGCCCTCCGTTAAAATGAATCCACAGGCCTCTAATTTTGGAGATGCCTGAATTATTTATCCTTGTTTACGTGGGGGAAGCATGTTCTAAGCTTGTGTTTCAGGTGCTTTAATTTTGCCCTCTTTTCAGTGCCCTCCTTGTTTTAAAGCCTCGTCTGGAAGTACTCCAGACCACCTCATGCACCTTCTCTCTTTGCCCTTTATCCCGTAATTGGATTCTTTCCTTCCTCTCAGCTCATGTTGGCCTCCTCTCGGCCCCTTTACATAAGGGGCCTGATTCTCTGCTGCCTCTGCATAGTGGATGTAAAAATGCTGCCACAAGCGGGAGTGAGCAACGAATTCTGATTTGGGAGCAGGTTGGACCCAGTTTGCACGGGTGCAAAGGGTGGTGCAAGGATGCAAAGTTGCGGGAAATATGGGCAGAATCAAGCCCTGTATTGCCACTCTTTGGACCTGATCCAAAGCGCATTGAGGTCAGAAGAGGTGCTCTGTTGATTTCAATGAACATTAAATCTGTCCATTTTTGCAAGAACCTTCTTCTTTGCAGCTCATGCCATCTGAATCCACTTCCCTGTCTCTCTGAGCATTGCTGACTCTTCTTTTCAAATGTAAGTTTCTTTTCATTTTTGTCTCTTGCCTATGCCACTTTCTTTAGTGCTATTATTTGTATTGTGATACCAACTATGGGCGCTGATCAGGATTTGGGGCTCCATGGTGTTAGGTGCTGTACAAACACATAGAGTGAGACCCCCAAAAGCTTATAGTCTAAGTATATAGATGCATAGAATTAAAGGCCAGACGGGACCATCATGATCATCTACTCTGACCTCCTGCACATCGCAGGCCACAGAACCTCACCCACTTGCTCCTGTAATAGGCCCATAACCTCTGGCTGAGCTACTGATGTCCTCAAATCTTGTTTTAAAAACTTCAATTTACAGAGAATCCGCCATTTACTCTAGTTCAAATCAGTGAATGACCTGTGCCCCCATGCTGCCGAGGAAGGTGAAAAAAAAAATATCCCCACATCTCTGCCAATCTGACCTGGGGGAAAATTCCTTTCTGGCCCGAAATATGATGATCAATTGGACCCTGAGCCTGTGAGCAAGACCCACCAGACTGACTCCTGAGAAAGAACTCTCTGTAGTAACTCAGAGCCTGCCCTATCTAGTGTTCCATCTCCAGGCATTGGAGATATTTGCTAATAGCAGTCATGGATGTGCCATATGCCATTGTAGGCAACCTCATCATACCATCCCTTCCATAAACTTATCAAGCTCAGTCTTGAAACAAGTTAGGATTTTTCCCCCCACTACTCTCCTTGGAAGGTGGATCCAGAACTACTCTCCTCTGATGGTTAGAAACCATCCTCTAATTTCAAGCCTGAACTTGTGGATGGCCAATTTGTATCTATTTGTTCTTATGCCAACCTTGGCTCTTAATTTAAATAACTCTTCTCTCTCCCTGGTGTTTATCCTTCTGATGTATTTAGAGACAACAATCATATCTCCCCTCAGCCTTTGTTTTGTTAGGCTAAACAAGCCAACCGCCTTGAGTTTCCTCTCAAAAGGTAGGTTCTACGTTTTCTCAGATCATTCTAATAGCCTTTCTCAGCTCCTTTTCCAGTTTGACAAAAACCACAAGGAGTCCGGTGGCACCTTAAAGACTAACAGATTTATTTGAGCTAAGCTTTTGTGGGTAAAAACCTCACTTGATCTGAAGAAGTGAGGTTTTTACCCACGAAAGCTTATGCTCAAATAAATCTGTTAGTCTTTAAGGTGCCACCGGACTCCTTGTTGTTTTTGTGGATACAGACTAACACAGCTACCCCCTGATACTTTCCAGTTTGAATTCATCTTTCTTAAACATGGGAGACCAGAACCACACACAGTATTCCAGATAAGGACTCACCAGTGCCTTGTATAATGTTAATAACACCTCCTTATATCGACTGGAAATAACTTGCTTGATGCATCCTAGGATTGCATTAGCTTTTGTCATGGCTGCATCATATTGGTGGCTCATAGCCATGCTAAGATTGACCAACACACTCAGGTCTTTCTCCTCTGTCGCTTCCAACTGATACATTCCCAGCACATAGCAGAAATTCTTGTTAGTCCCTAAATGCATTACTTTGGACAATTACATTTCATCCCATTTCTATTACTGTACTTTCAAGGTCATCCAATTTTTCTTGTATGATATTCCGGTCCTCCTCCATATTGGCAATACCTCCCTACTTTCTGTAATCTGAAAATTGTATTAACACCCTCCCACTTCTTGTTCCAAAGTCGTTATTGAAAATGTTAAATAAGATTGGTCCCAAGTCTGACTCTTGAGGAACTCCACTAGTAGCCTCCCTCCAGCCTGACAGTTCACCTTTCAGCATGTTCTGTTGTAGTCTCCCCTTTAACCAGTTCCTTATCCACCTTTCAATTCTCATATCAATCCCTATCTTCTTCAATCAAACCAATAATTTCCATGTGGAACTGTATAAATGCTTTACTGAAATCCAGGTAGATTAGATCTACTGCATTTCCTTTGTCTAGAAAAGTAGTCATCTTCTCAAAGAAAGAGATCAGGTTGCTCTGGCATGATCTACCTTTTGTAAAACCATGTTGCATTTTATCCAAATTACCATTTAATTCTAAGTCCTTGACTACTCTCTTTCAAAATTTGTTCTAAGACCTTGCATGCAGTAGAGGTCAAACTACTGCGTCACCTTTTTCCCTTTCTTAAATACAGGTACTATATTTGCAATTCTCAGTCATAGGGTACAACCCCTGAGTTAACAGATTCATTAAAAACCCTTCTGATTGCATGAAAGACAGCGGGTAAATACAACAAACAAACAGAATGGAAGCAGAAGGTAACGAGACTATTACGAACAGCATGATAATTCTTCTTCTCTTCCTCTGTTGATATTTATTTTGTAATTCCATAACTCTGCTGTTTAACTTAAGAATTTTGAGGTTGTTTGTATGAAAGAGGCTGTACTTTAATCACTGGATGGTGCAGTTCGTTCCTTAGGCAAAATTCCCCTTGATCTGAATGGGAGTTTTACCAGTTTTGGGGCAGATCCTGCCATCAGGCCTTTGAACCCATACAGCCCAGATTGCAGGATCAGGGCGTGAAATCTTGGTCGCAGTGAAGCCAGTGGGAGCTGTGCCATTGACATCAATGGAACAATGATTTCATGCAGGTTGCAGCACTGTGTTTTAGGTCTGAGTGATTCTCTGCACTTCCTCATGCGTTCTTTGAATCCCTCTTGCCCCACCTTGTAAGTGTCCATCCACGGTGTCAGAGCTAAATATTATTATTCCTGTTGGAGTCTCGCCTCTCTTTTCACCCTGCAGGCATGTGGCTGGATTTCCTCGTCTCCTTGTGGAACGAATTAATGCCCTGCCGTCTGAAACAAGATAAAGAAATAAATAGAGAATTCTTATCCCTAGTTGCAGATAAACTGCAACATTCACCACAAAGGATTCCTGGAATGAAACAGGCACCTCTCCATTGAAAGTGCTGATAAATCCTATGCATCCAAGGCTGGCTTAATCCAGCTCAAGCTATCGGAAAATCTCTAGGGACCCAGCAGCACTGAGAACAGCTATTTCTTGTCATGCTACAGTTCTCACATTGACAGATAATCTCCTTGGGCCAGGCTGACAAAATGCTCAAGATTGAATCCCGGGGTTCTTTCCCCTGGGGGTTTAGACTTGTTCCTTCCTCTGGCAAAAAGTCCATTGGTTTCAGGGAGGGTTGTGCCCAAGGAAGGACCTGGCCTGGAGTTCGGTGATCATGTTCTCCTACCGGCTAACCAGGACCTCATTTTGCATCCTCGGTGTGAGAGAGACTTCCATACGTCATCTTCCAGCTGATTTGGCTGTGCAAGAAGCCCCTACGAATGAGCTATTCAATGCACTTCTCGGTGCCTTAGCATTTCATCTTGCTATGCTTAACCTGCTCTGTTGTTCAGCATGGGAACAATGCAGGGGAGGAGAGGGGACAGGGAGAAGCAATAAGAAAATAAAAGGTCAGAGTGTAGTGTAGGAAGGCTAAATTGCACTTTTGTGAAATCTAATAAATATTCTCTGGCAGTGGAGAAATGAACTCTTTTCTGAAATGCTAAGAGACTTACCTGCTCCTAGAGTCAGGGCATAGGATTCAAATGGTCAGATGCACACGATGTTTTCCATTTACCAGCCTTCCCCTAGCTGCCTGTGGAGGATCTAGCCTGGTCATTCATTACATGTGTGACAGATATCGTAACCCTATGCAGTATCCTGAAAGGCTTTTGTAGTCAATTTACGTCTGACTGTGTTCTATTCCAGCGGGGAAAGTTGCCACAGCTCTTTCCAGCAATAAAAAATGTGGGGGTTGGTTAAGGTGAATCACATTGGTGTTAACTCCTCCAGAGCGGTATATCCCCCCACCCTGGGGAGGTCTGAATGTACTAGTTCAAACTGATTTTTCCAGAAACCAGCAGAAGGGAGTGAGTTGTAGAAGGGAAGGTTCCTGACTCTCAGTTTTATGTTCATGTCACTTAATTAACCAGATCTCAGCTGGTCGAAATCAGTGTAACTCCATCAAAACCAGTTGCTGATTTATACCAAGTGAGGATCTAGTTCTAGGTTTGTAGTCGTTTGGAAATATCAGTGCTGTAAGAGTTAAACGGATTTCTGCATTAAGCTAAAGCTGGGATTGCTAGCTTTAAAATGGATCTTTCCACCATCAGGTCCTGAGATGACAGCTCATTCAAAATTATTCCCACTGCTTCCTTTGACACCCATTTATAGCTTGGATGCAGCTGATGTGGGAGCCTGATCCAGAGCTCACTGCAGTCGATGGGAAGACTCCCAGTAATTAGGCCCTTGGTGCTCTGGATTTGGTACGTAAACCTGGCAGACACTGTGGGGAGAGAGAAACAACAACAGATAAACTCCGCACTAATCTATGGCATCAGTATTTGCTGCTACAAGCAGGAGTGTGAAGTGATGTCTGAAATCAGCAGGAGCTAAATCCTGCTATTGATTCTCTCTCCCATCCCGTGCTACGCACCAGTGAATTAACATGAATTACACTGCCTGAGTAGTCGGGAGAAATTTAACCAGTGTACTTGGAGGGGATGGGGCCAGGAGTTTGTCTGTGCCTTTGAAATATTTATGCCACAAATTAGCATGTGTTCTAAGCCCATGAATTTCAAATATTTATATAGCTTTAATATTAAGGAAAATTTATTAAAATTTCCCATAGGCGTTTTATTCATTAGTAAGGCTCAGCACTCGTAGACGACAGTGCCTGCTTGGTAATGCATCCATGTAACAGAGTGCAGAAAAAAATGGGAGCGTGATTTGTCTAATGCAGTGGTTCCCAAACTGTGGGTCGGGACCCCAGAGTGGGTCGCGACCCTTTTTTAATGAGGTCACCAGGGCTGGCGTTAGGCTTGCCGGGGCCTGGGGCCAAAGCTGAAGCCTGAGCCCCACCAACTGGGGCCGAAGCCTGAGGGCTCAGATTACAGGCCCTCCTTCCCCCAACCTGCCGCCTGGGGCTGAAGCTCTTGGGCTTCAGCTTTGGCTTCCTCGCCTAGGGCAGCGGGGCTTGGGCAGACTCAGGCTTTGTTCCCCTTCCTGGGGTCATGTAGTAATTTTTGTTGTCAGAAGGGGGTCACAGTGCAATGAAGTTTGAGAACCCCTGGTCTAATGCTATCAGACTAAGACTTTCAAACCTGGAAGTCTCAAATTAAGCCCCCTCCATCCAAATTACCTGCCCAAAAGTTCTGAGTTCCTACTGAAGGTAATGGGAGCTGCAGCATGTGCAGCTCTTTGAAAATCACGCTGCTCATTTAGGTATCCAAAGACATACTTAACAGACTCACTTTAGGCAACTTTAAGGTGCTTAAATCTTGGTACAGATCGTCTGCCTGTCTGGGGTGTTCCAGGAAAACCCATTCAAATATCATTGGCAGATTGAGGCTCTCCAGTCACTGTACATTCACACACCACTGCGGGCAGCTGGGCTCACTGCCTTACCCTAGAGGTGAAATTCAAACTCTGTTAGCTTCTTATGCCCTGGTTTTATGCAATCCTTTTGCCGCAACACTCCAAGCACAACACAAAAAGGGGAGGGAGGAGAGTACAGGACTTAGAGACGAGAGTTCAGTGCAGAAGATTTGGAGAATTAGCTTTGCCATTATTCCTTGACATTGCAATTGAAATACATTTCCAGGAGGTTTACAGTCACTGCCTGTTCTCTTCTAAAATTACCCCACATTACGGTGAATGTTTAGCTTATTTCAGCTACAAAGCCAGTTTTGCACATACTTTCATTGAAAGGAAGATACTTTAGAGGAACTGAAGCTTGTGAGCCGTTGCAGGCCCGAGACTGGGTTGGGTATTTTATTTTTGGTCACACTTCTCCTGTAGGACACTGTAGAGCAGCTCCTCAGCTGGGGGCTGCAGTCATGGACCAGGACTCTTATTGTTCTAGGCGCTGTACAAACATCGAACAAAAAAAACAGTCCCTGTCCCAAAGAGCTTGCAATCTAGGTAATGGTTACACTGAAGTCAAAAGAGCTACACTGATTTACACTAGTTGTGGATTTTGGCCCCTAACTTGTAAATTCTGTAGATGTGCCCGGGGTTGCAGGAGGGTTTATATAGTCTGTGCTGAAGCTTGTCTCTCCATGGCTTCATTGCTATTTTTTGCCATGCTAACTAGCTTAAAGCTAGCACAGGTGTGTCTACCTGAGCTGCAGTCATGCCTGTGATTTCAGAGGAGCCATACCTTGTCACATAGGTAAATGGGGACACAGCCCTATAGCTGATAACCTGACCTGTAGTACCCAGTTAATGCAAATCTGATTAATTCTACGGTCTCCCCTTCTATTTTCAAGGTTGTTCCTTTGCAGTGGGAGATCTCACTGCTGATGGACTGGAGATCTGACAAGCAGCCACATTGCCCTGGTAAAAGGGGTGGAGAGGTGTGAAAGTTTGGCACTTGGAAAGAGGGACCTTTCTTTTGCTGCTTCCCAACTCTCTTTGCCATCTCGTCAGCCGCATCCATCACAGCCATACAAAAATTGAAAATTCGATTAAAATGAAAGCTGGTGTCAAATGGGTTTTCACAAGTTCTTTAGGGAAGAAAAGCTAATGAGCATTTGCACCCTCTCCCGTTGCCCTCAACGCACACTTGATCCCTGGGAGCAAAACTATTTGATCTCTCTTGAAGTTTTACAGCTGCACTCATATTGCTGGCCCTGCGATAAGCCGTAATAAATACAGAGGGATCTTGGAAGCATCTTAACTACTGGCACATTTTTTAAGGAGTGTTTTGGACCAAATGGAAAGTTATTGACTGAGATGACAGCAGGGGACCTATTGTAAAACCCAGATGAGGTTCCAAAGTTTGTACACATTGTATTGACCAGCTGTAATGCAGAACAGAAGAGGAAAAACATTTTAATTCACTTGTTTCGCAGCTCCCCCTGCGCGCGCTCTCTCTCACACACACAGCTTGTACCTGGCAAATATTGCAGGTGCTCAGCACTCAGTCAGAGAGGCAGGAATGCTGCTTCAAACAACAGATGTAGCACCCTAGAAAGCCATTAAGCAGAGCAGGATTTAATACATTGGCTAACTTGTTTGTCCTTTTGTTTCTCACTCGTTTATTTTCAGGTTTCCTTGTAAGCTGCCAGCAGTCCAAGGAGATGTGAAGCTGAGGTCCTGACCACTTGCCATCACTTCAGTTCCTGTGAAATCGTCAGGAGAGCTGGAGAGTTTCATTGTAGGGTCAATGTCAGATGGTCAGTGGCCAGGGGGCGGCTTCCTTCCGAAATATTCCCCTGCCGTCTGCGGGGCGAGATATTCTTCAGACCCTACCCTACATTGCATGGCTTTGCAATGTGCCATTGGGGACTGAGCACATTGGTCCATGGGAATCTTTTTATGGACCTCAGTGGGTTTGGAATCAGGCCCTTCAGGAGCGGACTCTTTTTTTGCCCTAGATGCAGCTGCATTTCAGGGATGGGTGAAACGAGCCTTGGCTGGGATTTTCTAAACTGTCCAGGCGATTGACTGGCCTGATTCTCTAGTGCTCTGCATCCTGTCATCATTTACACCAGTGCACAGTGAGTGTAAAATGCTACCGATAGCATTTTACTCTTACTTTGCACCCTTTTTGCACAGGTATAAATGACAACACAAGGGGCAGCGTGACAGATTCTGAGCATTTGTGTCTAATGGTGTCCAGAGAGGATGGATGACCAGTAATTAGGGCACTAGCCTCGGCTTGGGAGAGCTGTGTTCTGGTCCCTGCCCTGCCACAGACTTCCCGTGTGACCTTGGACAAGTTACTTTTAGTCTCTCTGCCTCAGTTTCCCCAACTGTAAAATGGGGATAATAGCCCTGCCCTACCACACAGGAGGGTTGAGAGGTTAAATGTATTACAGAATGGCAAGTGCTCAGATATTATGGGAATAGGAACCATACAAATAGATAGATAAACCTCCTAGACTACTTTAAAAGGCTCAAGTTATCCATAAAGTGCTCTGTGATGAATGGTGATAGATTAAATATGTAAAACATTATTTATTATTTTAATATTTGGCTCTACATTCTTCTAGGTCAATCCTTACTTTAAATCCATGCAATTGTAATATCATAGGTTACATTTTATTACATTTATTTACATTGACTTACATTTTGACTTACAATTTATATTGACTTACATTTATTTCAGTGGCATCATTGTTATTATTTGTTGGCATTTTGGTTGCATTTACAGCCCACCCAGTCAAGATCCAAACTTTATTGTGCTAGGTGCTTTATGGACACACAGTAAGAGACAGCCCCTGTCCCAAAGAGATCACACTCTAAATGGACCAGACAAGGAAAGGGTGGGAGAAAGGAAGGTTCATTACTAAGGCTGCGAATCATTCACGGAGGTCACGGCTTCTGTGACTTTCCGTGACTTCCGTGAATTTTGCATGCTGGTGGGGCTGACCCCAGGAACACCCCAGCAGCTGGGGAATCCCAGGGGCCAGCCTCTCTGGCCGCTGATCTGGCAGCCCCAGGCAGCTGGTCCCCGGCGCTGCCTTGGAGCAGCGGTCCAGGACCAGCGGCGGTGGCAGCAGGGCCCCAGGCCGCCCCCAGACCAGTAGCGGCTGTGGTTGGGTGGCCCCGGGCTGCCCCCGCCTGCATCAGCAGTGGTGAGGCCATGGGCCACCCCCACCTGGACCAGCAGTGGCGGGGCCGTGAGCCATCCCCCACCCAGACCCGTGGCGGCAGCAGGGCCCCGGGCCAACCCCCACACAGACCAGTGGCGGTGGGGCCCTGGGCTGTCCACCACCCAGAGCAGCGGCAGGGCCATGGGCCACCCCCCCCCCAGACCAACAGCAGCATCTGGGGGGCTCCGGGCTGCCCCCCGCCCGGAAAGGCAGCGGAGCCATGGGCCACCCTCCCCCAACCCAGTGGCAGGGGACCCTGGGCCACCCCCAGCTGCAGTGGGGCTCTGGGTTGCCCTCCTCCCCCCCCAGCAGAAGCGTGGCCCCACGTGGCCTGCCCCCAGCAGCAATCTTCAGGAGCGCCCTCCTCTCAGCAGGTAAGATTTAGTCACAGGTATTTTTAGTAAAAGTCATGGACAGGTCATGGGGCCTTGACTTTTTGTTTATTGCCTGTGACCTGTCCATGACTTTTAGTAAAAATACCCATGTCTAAAATGTAGCCTTATTCATTACCCCTGTTTTGCAGGTGGGGAAACTGAGGCACACAGAGATTAAGTGACTTGGCCATGGTCACACAAGGAGTCTGTGGCAGAGCCTGGTATACAACCCAGATATCCTGAGTCCAAATCCATTGCCATAACCACAAGATCATCCTTCCTCTCTGGCATGAGATATAGGTCGGCTCTGAATTTGACCCACAGTGTTTCCGTAGAGCCAAATCTTCTAGTGAGAATGAAACGTTTGCTGTTATCTTCCAAGGGGCCAGGATTTGGTTTGTGATGACCTCACACAAGCATTCTGAGGACTGCCACTTGTGGAGGCGGGCTGTGATCTTCCTGGGAAACTGGGAACTCTTAAAAAAATTCCTTGCAGAAGAAGTTGGTGCCTGAGCAACAAAGCCGTTTCTATGCACCCCAAGTATTCAGTGACCGCTTCTGGGAGCCACGGGCACCACTGATTATTGATGATGTAACTGGGCGCTTGTGGTGGGCCTATAAAGGGCTAAGAGATCGAGCAGGAGCACACAGGAGAAGTCAGAAAGCCCTGACTGCCAAGGAGAGACTGCTGCACTCCCTAGGTAAGTGATGAGTGTCTTCATTTCTGCTTGTGATAATGCTGCAATGGACAGTCAACGCTCAAAGGTTTTGAGACAGGGTCAGCAGAGGACAAAAGTTCCATTTCATGAAGGATTTTGAGATTTCAAAGCCTAGGTCCTTTCCAAATGGGAGCAGAAAACCAAACCTTTCTGACTTCTCTGTGAAGGAAGATTCTGGGGGAAAAGAAAAAAAAAGGGGGGGTTTAGACATGATCGAATACAGGTTTTTTTTAAACTGAAAAGTTTCATTATGGAAACGTCAAAACAGGACATTTCAATGTTGCCAGAACTATTTTTTCCCTCTGGTTTTCTTCCAAAACAACATTCTGACAAAATCGAGCTTTTCTGATTTTGGCAGAGCTGGATATTCCAGTGGAATATGGTTCCATTTAAATTTCTCTCCCCGGTTCTAGAGATCATTCCTGGTTCCCTTACATGAACCTTGAACTGTATATCACTAATAAGAGAATCAACCTCTTCCCATCTGGGGATGTCCCGATGCTAGAGCTGAGGACTGGGACTCAGGACTCCTGGGTTCTCCAGCTTGTTTTGTGGACCGTGGGGTCTCCATGCCTCACATCCCTCTCTGTAAAATGGGATGATAATATTTACCCACTTCATTTGGGGGGGAGGAGATTTAGTGAACTGTTAGGTGAAATTCACCCCTGTGCAGAGATCCTGCACAAGGCTGATATTCTATTATAAGCAGGACTTTAATGGGGCATAGATCTCTTGCAGTGAATTTCACCCTGGAGATTTTAAAGAACGTTGAGCTCCTCGGGTGGAAGATACTTTCCATTTTGGGGCTATTGTTGTTATTGTGCCTTGTCCCCTCTTTCCTCTCTTCCTTCCTTTAACATTATTTACCCTCCAACAATTCCTCTCTCTTAGTTCCCCCACGCACCCATCTGGTAATGCCCATTATCATGATATCTAAGCTCTTCTCCGTTCTGATTTCTCTCCTATTCAGAGATCTTTCATCCATTTTTCCATGGAGTTTAATTTCTTGTTGCTAATGAGGCTGCTGCTGCTGCTACTCTCAGTCTCCATCCAGATACATCCCACTGAACTCTCAGATAGGGAGAGCCAATCCAGCCTACCCTGCTACCTGCAGAGTTGCCATGGCAAGAGTTAGTTGATTGCAGCTCAACAGATACTTTTAAACAGGAGAGATGCCTCAAGCCTAATAAGAGGGATCAACATCACTGTTTAATCCAGGCGGAAGGTGCTTTCTGCACTTCCCTCTCTTTATCAGCATTGATTAAACTGACTCCCTTCTCATTACCTGCCTGTTAGACCCATCAGACAATGGAATATGTGGCAGAGATTCAGGGAGCCGTATAGGAATAGAGCACTCCAGGAGATGCCCTGAACACAAGAGATGGAGCAGATGCAACTTCTGCCTAAATTAACCTTTTGATGTCCCTCACTGATCCTGAACCAATGCTCAGGGAATAAAGGGCTTGACTGCTCATTGTGCTGTGAGTTGTGTCGTCATTTAGACCAAAGGTCCCAGATCAGAATGGTGGCATTTTTACCGGAAATGCCAATGCAAGGTGCAGGGCAATGTAGAATCTGGCCCAAAGTGCCCAGAATACCATGCTGTACTGATGCCCACCCTGGAATCTTACCTCTTGGCACTTTCTCTTTCAAATGCTACCTGTGAAAGTAACTCACAAACAGCAAGCTATAGATTCGCCTGAGGAGGCACCGAGCTGGAGTCTTAAAATATGAAAGACGTGTCCTGTTTACAAAGTAAGGAAGGGATGTTCAGTGGACTGGCTGGATGGATAAAGTAAAAAACAGGAGCTTTTCTCCAGGAACAGAGAGAGAACAGCTTCACAAAGGGCTAGTAAGTGGGAGATGAAGGAGGTGACTGGGGTATTTGTTGCGGGAGGGCAGTAGTTTATTGATGTTACGGAATAAATGAAGACACAAAAGAATGATCCTATTGAGAGAGAATGTGCATCAGGACATAAGCGTGGTAGAATCCTGTTTTAAGGAAAGACCTAGGCAATCCCCTTTTGATCAGTACAGCCAAGCAATCGCTGCATGGCACTAGGTCACATGGTGCAACTGATTTTACAGCAGAATCTCCCAATGCAATCAGTAGGTCTGATAAACCAGCCACTAACTGCCTAGGGTCAGGAAGAAACCTCACCATGTGGGCAGGATGTTACAAAATTGTCTGTTGGGTGAGTTTTTAGCAGCTTGGACTGGCCCCTGTTGCAGTGGGGGGGCCGAGCCTCTGTTGCCCCAAACCTCATAAAGTCATCTGCACCTGTGCAAAGTGAATGCAATATGGGGGTAATCCACTACTGGGTCAGATCTTTTGCTGGTGTATATCAACACGATGCCAGTTTACACCACCTTAGAATCTGGCCCTACCATTCTGTTTTGGTAGCATTTTGCACAGGTGTAAATGACAACACTTAGTGCAGGACAATGGAGAAGCAGACCCAAGACCAGCACACACTGTGATCTGATACATAAGTCCTAGTGTTTTTTATTCAGTGGCATCTGAGATGGCTCTTCCTTGGCTTTCCTGGGCTAGCACAATGCCAAAATGATCGGGTGGCAAATGCTGTGGGACGGAATGTTTGTTAGTTTCTGTTGGTCTGTACAAGTTTATATTTACATGAAATCTAATTCTGGGGCCAGATTTGACCTGACAGTGTCCCTTTAATAATGCCTCAACCAAAAGCTTTTTAAAAATAATTAAGGATCAGGATAAAATTGGGTAAAGCAGTTACGTAGTGGGACCAGACTTCATTAAATGTGTTCAAGAGAGAACGTTTTAATATTTAAAGAGGAGATTTAATATTTATATAAATCCTCCCTCTGATGTGAAATTGCTGCTAAATCAGGTTGGAAACTGGTTTTTAAATCCCTTTAAACTGGTTTCCTGTAGAGCTCGGGTGGCAAATGATGTCTGCAGCTCTGTATGACCTAGCAAGATTTATTAAAGGGCTCAGCCCACCTGTGGGAGTTGCCCATACTGTCTTATAGGTCCCTTATGGGATTAGAGACACTAGCATGCTGGCTTGATCTCCCTTCTCCCCCAAAGTTTATTGAGAGAAAATAAAAATAATTATAATAAAACAGTTATACTAAAGCTGCTAAATCAGGACACTTCCCTCACTATGGAAGCTCAGCGTGGTAGCTTGAAGTATTTTCCCCTGAGCAAGTCTGGATTTCATACACACTGTAACGGAGGTGTAGTGTTGGCAGAACTGAATAGGTATTTAATGCTCCATAAAACTGTAGTTTAAATGTAAGAAGTTACTGCCCAGGAACACACCCATGAGAACTGGCAGTGTCTAGTGCTTAGAGAGGGGTCCTGCTAATAAGGACTCCTTGGTTGTATTTTCAGCTCAGGGACAGAGTTAAAGCATGGGATCTGTACTCTGCTCTGACCACTAGACCCCACTCCCTAAAGCACGACCCCTTAATTCTGTTCCCAGCTCTGCCATTGACTCAGTAACTGGGGGGCAAGTTACTTTGCCTCTCTGTGACTCAGTTTCCCCAATTGTAAGGTGGGGATAATGCAGTAAAGCACTTGGAGATCTTTGGAGGCAACATGCTAGGTCAGGAATACAAAGCATTATATTAAACCTGTTTATTAATTATTAATTATCCAGCTAGCAAAACCCAAGCATTCATCAAGTGCTGTGTATACAATTTAAAGTGCAAACAACTGGTATTGCATAAGAACCTGCTTCATGGAAGCACGCACTTAAGCCAGAGTCTGTTGGCGGAGTTCTAGGGAGGGCTGCATGGAACCTTCCCTTTCACTGCATAAAGGCAGGATTTCCCCTCTGGAGCAGATTTCCCCTGCCTTCCATCCTCTTCTGTGTCCATCTTCCAGGCTGCTAGAAGTCAGGCTGGGAGTCGAGAGGCTCACGGCTTGAAATGCACAGAGGTGCTTGGAGGTGGCCCTTCCTCTGGCTCGTGATTAGAAAATGAAGCTGCGTCTTTGTTGAGTCAGGCCCCGATCCAGCAAGGGTCTGATGCAGGCAAGGAGTCCCAGCGAAGTCAATGTTCCAATGAACCCGTCGGTCCCTTGCTGACTCAAAGCCTAAAACCGTTGCGTTCTAGAGGCGGGAGTCTAGAAGTCCAATCGGCTTAGAGGACCCTTCTAGGAAGAAGACGAGGTGGCTGTCAGTCACAGCTGCTGCAGGTTCAGAGGGCATTTGTGTGTTTTAGGATGATGCAGTAGTCAAAGCAGCCTGTCAAAAGCCGGCACAGTTCCAAACTCTGCTTGCCAAAGGAAGCAGACATTCTAGACATCTCAAAGTGGGGAACTCAATGGGTATCTGCGCCTTATAGCCAGGGCGTCATTCTAACTAGAGACACACAAATGTATGCTTCACCTCTCAGTGTAAGTCAGACCAGGCCCTCCTCAGCCCGCAGTTGCTCCATACATTTTTAGGCCAAGATTTTCAAAAGCAACTGGTGATTTTGGGTACCCACTGCCCAGCATAAAGGGGCCTAATATGCAGGCAATGCTGAGCACCTGCCCTCTGGAAATAGGCCCCTTTTAAGGGGTCTGAAGTTGGGCACCCAAAACCACCAGTCACTTTTGGAAATCTCAGCCTGAACCTTTCAACATTTGTTTTGTTCAGCAACCCAGAGTTCCGGGGAGTTGGGGGGAAACCTTCCTTCCGTATCACTTTTCGGCAGCATGAGGTCTGCCAGGAGAGCGCTCCCATATGCAAAATCTAAACGAAAATGTTCAGCCTCCAAAGTAGTTTTCTTTTGTACGGACTGAGAAATCCTTCCCAGCCAGTGGCATTTCCCAGCTCTGTGCTGTGCAAAGCAGGTGCAAGCAAGCCCAGGTATCTTTACCCAAGTGCTTGCTGAGAGCACTTTGCCTCCCATACCAGGTAAGCATCCCCAGCTGCCAAATCGTATGGTTCACTGGGTGTAGACCGTAGGGAAGAGGGAGTTGCAATTCTGGGATGTTTATCATTCTTAAGATTGGGCCATTGGCTGGAGGTCAGGCCCTCAAGGGGAGGTTAAACTGTCACTCAACACCTAATGTCAGTGACAGAAGCAGCTTGGAGAACAAATATGAAGTCTATGGCTGTTGATCAGAAATAAAGGCCAAAGAAACCCAAGCTGTGTCCCAGGAAGGATAAATTGTCTGAACTATAACTCGGGGTTATTCCTTTCTGGGCTTGGTTCTTTGTTCCTGTTGTTGGTTGAACTGCTGTGCACCACGGCAGGCAGCCATCCCTGCTGGCATGTTCTGACCTTCCCCTCTCCTGTGTTGCTCAGGCTTTCTCAAGCTTCGTGATGGTTTCCAGGAAGGTGGTGGCTTCTCTGCTGGTGGTGTACGTGGTGGCCATGCTGGCTGAACAGACTGAAGGCTACCTAGCCTTCTTCACTCGCAGCGACATCGAGAGGATGCAGGTAACCTCTGAGAACCATACTGCAATGGCTGGAGCCCTGCGTGGTGCAGGAAGGCACATCCTGTGCACGCTTCCCACACATAGCTCATAGTTCATCCCTTCTGAGCAGAGACACTACCGGTTTGATGGGTGGTTTCATGATGTTGCCAGTCATAGCTTCATAGAGTTTAAGGCCAGAAGGGACCACCACGGCTAGTCTGACCACCTTTCAGGCAGAGGCCACTACACACAACCCAGCCACTTCCACGCCAACCCCAACCACCAGAATTAGACCAAAGTGTCACAGCCCTCATGAGACTAAACTATTTTGTGCCACAGGCAGAGAACAGGAGGCACTGAGGTGCAGTAATGCCCAATGTTGCAGGGAATTGATTGAATGAAAATATACCCAGATGACCCTCGTCATCACTGGGGGTCTGGCTGAGAGCAGCAGATCCATTTGTTTTATGCCTTGAGCCGACCAGTTTTCAGAGGTGAAGGGCTAGTGTGCTAACCCACTAAATCCTTAAGTGCACCGGTGCCAGGCCTCACACAGCGCAGGTGAGAAAAGACAAGGAGGATGATTTCTTTAAGTCCATGTCATTGGAAAAGTGGGGCAAGTCCGGGGGCACTGGCTCAGTTTATTCTCAGTCGTGCTGCGGTGGAGCTGATATCCCTTAAGAGGGTTCAAACCACCAATCTTCCAGGCAACAGCCTAAGACTGTATTTATAGGGTGATCGTCTACAAGCGTGCTCAGAGTGCTGACTTGGGCCCTGATTCAGGAAATCTTGTAAGCCTGGGCTTAACTTTAAACACACATTTATGTGCTTGCCTGAAGAGCAATGCTTTTCTTAGCTGGGGCTTTCAATGGGAGATGAACCTTGGGCCAACATAGTTCTTACTGATGTAAAGCTCTCAATGGGTCAAAGGTTCAGACCAGCTCTCTCAAGTCCATCTCTAGTGGAAATGTAGCTGGAACAGACTCCCCATAGCATGACAGGTCCCACAGCAGAACTGGGATGTGGTCAGTAGGGCAGCTTATAGGATCCTCAAAGTGTGAAAAGCACTTTATTCACCAGTCCCGCAGAGGACTTTGAGTGAAAGACTCAGGATTAGGTTGCAAGAGCCAGGATTCAGTTGAACATAAAATAGGATAGTGGAAACAAAAGGCCCATTTACATTCGTCTGTGGATATTTTTTAACGGTTTTCTTTTATAATTGTTAAAAGAGCTAATGGCTTCAATTTTTATGGAGAAGCTGCAGTCTCCCATCATAATTCTGTGGTGCCTCTTTGTTCTAACAAATAATTAACCACGCGCCAAATAGGTTTCAGTTCTGGGACACGCACAGAGGAAAATCCTTTCCTTTTGATGTGAAACTAATGTTGCTGAAAGGTGCCAGGCTGACAGCCCTAGAGACTAATGTTCTCTGTTTTCACACAAGCTTCTCACATCCCCCACCCCACCACCACCTCATTGATGTGCTTCATCCTGGAGAGACCATGGGTCAAATCCTGGCCCCATTGAAATAATTAGCCAGGCTCCCCTTGACTTCAGTGGGGCCAGGATTTCACACCCTGTGTAGGAATGAGCGGGGATGGCCTATTCCTCCCTTGGTGTCTCTGCTGAGCATCCATGCAGCCGCTTCTTGGGTGGAGCATGGTCATTCTTCACCACTATCAGAGGGCAAGGGGAAGTACGTGGATCCAGTTTAAACAATAAGGCAAACTAATGAGAAATGGGAAGCAGCCATGAAAGCTTCCCCATTGTGTCTCAGCACTAGCCTATAGAGTGTATACTGATGTGGACTTTTGCAATGTGTCATCCAGCAGTAGCCCATACAAACTCACTTCCCCCAGGGGTGCTCATCACAATCAAGGGTCCTCTGGAGCGAGAGGGGAGTCCCTCTTATTTTTTGTCCACAATCTGCCTCTCTCACACTGAAAATACCCCTTTTAAAATTCATTGTAGCAGTTAGGGCAGCACTATGGACCCACATCAAGCAGACAGACCCTGCCTTGAGCAACCACTGCAAAGACCCCCCCCTGCCCCCCAGCGGGTTCCCAAAGCCATAGTATGAAATCTTTCAACCCCCCTCAATTGTTGCTGCTCTCCTGAGGTTTGCGCTGAGGAGGGATTTCACTGCATATATCATAGAGGGACAACACAACCCACCCCAGAATGGCCTATTAATAACGCATAGCACGAGTGATGTGCTTCACCCTTCGCTGAACAAGCAGCCACTCTGCCCCACCCCAACCCTTGTCAGTGTGACCTTCCTGATCCTTGGTGTTTGTTCTTTACTGTACCTTGCTGTGTAGCTGCAGGAGAAAGAGAGGAACAAAGCGCAAAAGAAATCCCTGATGTTGCAGAAGCGATCGGAAGGCAGAGAAGTCACCGAGCTCTCTGACGTGGAGGGTGTGGACGAGGGCGAGATCATCAAGGTGAGGGGAATGGTGGAGGGGACCCTTAAGTATATGAGGAAACCACACAGGTGCAATTGGGTGTCCAATAACCATGTTCGCTGACCAGATACAAACATATGAGGCCTACCTATATGTGTACATTGCTGCTCTGTTAGGTTCTGATGGCTTCTGCAATAGAAGACAGTAAGTGCCACTGGCAGGCTCAGGAATTGTTTAAAGGGATACTACCCAATTCCTATAAACTGGACCCAGACATTGAGCAAGTTTACATCAGAAGATGGGCGCAGGGTGCAGCTCAGCCTTGCAAACTTGTCTTGAAAGTTTAGTAGCTCAGCCCCTGAGTCTACTTACCCTGCCTGGCATACTGATGGTGAAAAATCTACTGATATTTTATTTACCTCTCAATAAACATCTACCACTGCTGCTCAAGATTTTGCAAGTCTGCTTCAGGCTTTTGGTTTGGGATTTATCTTGATATTTACTAAAGTAGGCTTGTTATCACCTGTGAATTGTCCAGCACCTTTAAACCTGAAGGATTCCTAAGGACCTTGTAGAGGGGGTACCAAGTTTACAAACTTGAGTCCATCCAGCTTCACTCTTGGACTCTTTAATCAGCACTCAGGGGCAGAAAAATACCTGTTTTAAAACCTAAGAACATATTGGGCCATCTAGCCCAACATTCTGTCTTCTGACAGTGGCCAATGCCAGGTGCTTCCCAGGGAATGAAGAGAACAGGGCAATCATCAAGTGATCCATCCCTTATCATTCAGTCCCAGCATCTGGCAATCAGAGGCTTAGGGACACCCAGAGTTTGGGGTTGCGTCCCTGACCATCTTGGCTAATAGCCATTGATGGACCTATTCCCTATTACTTTAGTTAATTCTTTTCTGAACCCAGCTATGCTTTTGGTCTTCACAACATCCCCTGGCAATGATTTCCACAGGTTGACTGTGCGTTGTGTGAAGAAATTCTTCCTTCTGTTTTGTTTTAAACTTGTTGCCTGTTAATTCCATTGTGTGACCCCGGTTCTTGTGTTATGTGAAGGGGTAAATAACACTTCCTTATTCACTTTCTCTGCATCAGTCATGCTTTTTAAAGACTTCTATCATATCCCCTCTTCGTCGTCTCTTTTCCAAGATGAAGAGTCCCAGTCTTATTAATCTCTCTTCATACGGCAGCCGTTCCATACCCTTAATCATTTTTGTTGCCCTTCTCTGTACCTTTTACATTTCTAATATATCTTTTGAGAGATGTGGCGACCAGAACTGCTTGCAGTATTCGAGGTGTGGGCATTCCATTGACTTATATAGGGGCATTATGATACTTACTGTCTTATTATCTTTCCCTTTCCTAATAGTCCCTAACATTGTTCACTTTTTTGATTATCACTGCACATTGAGCAGATGTTTTCAGAGAACTCTCCACGATGACTCCAAGATCTCTTTCTTGAGTGGTAACAGCTAATTTAGAACCCATCATTTCGTATGTATAGTTGGGATTATGTTTTCCAATTTGCATTTATCTACACTGAATTTCATCTGCCATTTTGTTGCCCAATCACCCAGTTTTGTGAAATCCCTTTGTAACTCTTCACAGTCTGGTTTGTATGCATCTTGAGTAATTATGTATCATCTGCAAACTTTGCCACCTCGCTTATCCCTTTTTCCAGATCATAATGATTATGTTGAACAGCACTGGTCCCAATAGAGATCCTTGGAGTACCCCTCTATTTACCTCTCTCCATTCTGAAAACTGACCATTTATTCCTACTCTTTGTTTCCTGTCTTTAAACCAGTTAGTGATACAGGAGAGGACTATCCCTCTTATCCCATGACTGCTAGTTTGCTTAAGAGCCTTTGGTGAGGGACCTTGTCAAAGGTTCCCTGAAAATCCAAGTTTTTTTCGGCATCTACGTGCCGATCTGAGCCCTCGGAGGCACGTTTGCTCAGTCACCCAAGATAGAAAATTGGGCTCCTCAATTACAGCCCAGGAATTGTTTCACCCACCAGTCAGTGCAGCCACTTCTGGGTTGGAAACATCACTATTCTTCATCAGCAAAGGGGAAGGAGAAAGAATGTGGATCCATGGGAAATGTACCAGGGTAGGATGTAAAGTTTAGCTGAGTTGGAATTTGGCCAGGACATTAGTTAACACATCTGTTCTTCCAAAACTGTCTAATATTAGTGTCTAAACACTGAGCATTCTCAGTCTGAAACATTAAATACCAGGCACATCCTGGAGTCTGACCACCACCCCCAAATGTGGCCTGAGCAATTCTGTTCACTTTTGTTACATCCTAGCAACTGTCCTGAGGTGCTGCATGCAGAAATGTGCCTCTTCATACAGCTCTTACTCAGGCATCGGAGTCAATAGAACGACTGGCCTGAGAAAGCGTTGCAACACAGGGGCTTGTCAAGTTCAAGGATCACTTTCTCCTTTGGGACCTCTGCTAATTGTAGAGGCAGTATGCTGTTCATTGCCAGTGGCCTATCCGGCCTACAATACCAAGCTAACATCTGGATGACCCAATGGATTGAAACTCTGGGATATCTAGCAACCCAAGAGTGAGTAAAGAGTTCAAGGACAGCCCTCAAGGCCACTTATCCCTTGTGAAGACCCAGTCCATGTCAATGTCCACCATAGTAAGGGTGCAGTCCCTCTTCCCTTTCATGTCCATAGGGAAACTCCCATTGATTTGAACGGTGCAGGATCAAGCCCCAAATAGGAGACTAGATCAGCCCAGCTTTATTCCATGTGACAGAACTTCCAGCTTGTTCCTCGTGCTACAACTTTCAGTGGCTGGCTACGGGGTTGGTGGGGAAAACTCTAGCAAGCAGTAGCACGTAATTCTGTGCACAAGATCCCTTGTTCTTCAACATTGATAAAGTAGGAGGTTATCCGTCTCCCCCCCTTCTTTTTCCTTTTTTTGGTAACTGTGCTTTCCTTCACAGCTGACTGCTCCTGGAGAAATTGGAATGCGGCTCAACGCTAGGCAGCTGGAAAAATACCAGCACGTCCTGGAGGAACTGCTAACTGAGATGCTACTGGACGCTCAAAATGGTACTGAAAGGAACTTGAACTGTGCCTCTCTCCCTCCCCGAGTGATATTTATATTCTGGGAATGGCTTTTGTGTCATGTTTGCTCCCTTTACAGAGTCCTCATTTTTCCCCCCGCCCACCATGGGTACACTTTGCGCTTAAGAACATTAAGCTCCCTTCTCATTGCCCAAATGGTCTCTCGGTGCTGCTGTCGATTGTTACAGTGACATCCTACCATTTCCAAGCAACCACCCTTGGTACTGCTCCCTGCGTTCACGTCCCTCCTCCGTGGCCAGGGAACGACCTTGCAAACACATTGTTCCAGCCGTTGGAAAATGTGTTCGCGTAAAAGCAAGACTGAGGAGCTACCTTCTCCTCCTGAATGGGTATTAAGGGCAAAATGCACTTTGCAGGCCAGCCCAGGTGGGCCACTGAATAGCTAAGGAGAAATCAGTGGGAGTTAGGTGCCTAAATACTTGATTTTTGAGTCTGCTTCTCTCTTCCCCAAAGGCCAGAGTGTGGCCCATCCTGCACACCAAGCGAGGGGACTAAAAGAGGGTGTAAGACTCCCCCCTTTACTCCATTGAGCTGTCTACTCACACCAGCAGTACCAGTGCAGAGAGGATAGCAGCCTTCATGGGGCTGCCAGTCCCCATATATATGCGAGTGGAGCTTTGCGCTCCACCCCAAAATGCAATCAGTGTAGTTGTGTCAGCATGCTGGGGACATCCTCTGTGTGTCAGAGGTGGCATATCTATGGGGGATCTTACTGTATTAAGTATTATGCATCGTTGTGGGCCAGGGATTGTATATAATTCCCTGAGGGAGACCTCCAGTAGCTAAGAACGGGTGGGTGATGAGGCAAATTCATTCAAACTGGAACACCACACGAGAGGTCCCACCCCCTGGGAAGGCTCGCTTATACTGGCTCAGACTGGATTCTCTAGAGACCAGCGGACAAAGAAAGGACTTTTGTACAACTAGCCTGAGTTTAAAGTGACTGTGGGCCTACTTTCTGATCCAACAACCGGACAGGACCTTCTGTCCCAGGGACGACCCAGTCCTTCCTGGAAAGGGTTGGAAGGACTTGACCTGTTCATGGGGGTTCTTGTTCTGAGCAAAAGGTGTTCTGAAGTTGAAACCAAAGAAAAACCCCTTGGTGGGGTTGGAAGGGCTGACTCCTACCAGAGCTCTTGTTGGACTTGGGGGATGATCTCTGGAAGCCTTCTTAGCACATGTGTAGGTTCTTTTAGTGTTTTAGTGTTTTCTCTGTAATGCTATTACCTTAAGAATAAATGTGCTTGCTTAGAAAGGGCTGTGCGGTAGCTTGTACCTGTGGGCAATTATGTTCCTTTTAGCCTCCGGGGAGAAGCAAACCAGACCTGTTTCGTCAGTCTGACTTTCTGGGGAACTCACAGTATAGGCAGGGAACTGTGCAGTCTGGTAAAACCCGGTTACGAGGGAGAGAGAAATGCATCTGCACCCAAGAGAGCTGACAGCTGAGGAGCTGGGAGCCTAGAGTGGGTGCCCTTGCTGGACCACAAGGGGAAAATACAGGTGCAGTTGCCCTGAACTGTGACACACTGCACCAGCCATATGCCTAACACCATGTAAGTTCCCTTCCCCAGCCTCCTCCACCAAGGAAGGAGAAACACAGTCTACTTCCCAGTCTAATGCTTGGAGAGCACAACCTAACGCTGTCCTGTACATGGGGCTTCTGGCAGAGCGACAATTTAGCCTTTGCTTTCTGTCCCAACACCCTCTGAAGTCAAAGGGAGACTTTCCATTGTCTTCCATGGGCATTGGATCGTACCTTTATAACAGTTACACATCAGTGTATCTCTGTTCTTTTCAGTGCAAATATTCTCAAGTTACAGGGGTGTGACAGAGATCAGAACCAGGCTCTTGGCATTACCAAGTTGTAGGTATTTGGGGGAATGTTGCTGTGCACAGAAACTTAAGGGCTAATTGAGGTGCTAATTGTTCAGCCCTGAAGTCAATGGGGTTTGCCTTAGTGAGGACGTAGGGCCAGATCACGCATCTCCTATTCACGCTGTTGTGCACATACGCGAGTCGCCCCGCTGAAACCAATGGGACTATGTGAGTAAAAGCTCAGCAGAGCAGTGTACAAAAGGACTGCACAATCCAGCCCTAAGTAAACACTGAGTAACCACTAAGGACCCCAGGATTTAGGGTGAAATTTTCAGCAGAATGCAGCACCCATATATTAGGCCACATTGGCCAAACAGCTCAGCACCTGCAATCGAGGCCAATTTTCAAAGGCCTCTATCTAGGTGTCTGAATGGGAGCTGAACTCTGAAACTCAGGCCGCAATTGTGTTGCTGAGCACTTGAAAACCTAGCCCTGAGCTCTTCTGATAACCTGGCCTTCGGTATGTAAAAACTAGAGGCAGAAAAATTCTGTGACAGTAGGTTATTTAGTCAATTCATGCATGCCCTGTTGGAGAACAGTACGGGATTGTGATCTACAGTCAATTCTCTGGGGCTGTATCCAGTCTAGGTTTAAATAACCCTAGCAACAGGGCTTCCACCATTTCTGTGGGATTACGGTTCCAATTGCACATGCTGGTTTCAGTTTGTCATCATTTCTTCAAGAGTGGAAGCTGAGGAGGGTGGGTATTGCACATAAAGCTGTAAAGGACTGAAAATTGTACGTAAGGTTTATAAAGGATTAGGAATTGTATGTAAAGGACTGGGAACTGTAGATGAGTCTTGTATAGGACTGTATAAGGCTTATAAAGGACAGGGCACTGTATATAAAGGACTTGGCAGTGTATGTGTGGCTTATGAAGGACTGAATTTGTTCTTTCCTCTCTTTACAGTTAACTGATGTCCCAGAAGAGCAGGGTGATGCTTCTTGCTGGACTACAGGTCTATGCTTCTGTAAAACTAAATCTGTAAAGTGCTTCAAAAGAAAAAAATTTGGATGCAAGGTAATAAAATGTGCAGTTGAATTAAATAAATGACTTGTTTCTTTAAAATGTCTTTAATAATCAGATGGTGAGCTCCAAGTGCATGAAAGAATCAAAATGGCTCTACAATGTGATGCTTTCTGGGTATATAGAATAGCACCTTTTGTCTGAAGAGCTCAGGGCACGTTGCACATACTAAATAATTAGGCCTCATTCACCCCAATGCGGATATTGTTGATCTAGTTTTACAGATGGGGAAACTGAGACAGAGGGTGGTTAAGTGACTTGCCCAAGGTCAAACAGCAAAACCCCTGAGTTCTGCCTATCCATCCCTGATCTACTCCCTAGAGGATGTTGCCTTCAAGAGCTTGGAATAGGACCCTGGAGTCCTGACTCTCTGTTCCCCAGTCTGATCACTAGAGGACACACTCTCCCACAGCTGGGAAGAGAACCCAGAAGTCCTGACTCGCAGTTCCCTGCTTTAATCACTACAGAACACGTCCTCCTGCTAGACCACACATCATGGCAATACTTCGTCATAACTATATGAAAATCCATCTTACTGACAGGTGCACTTTACCCATAGCTACTACACTGTGAGTACACGTGGCTTATCGTCCATGCTCACTTCTGCCTTGCAATAACACACAGATCCATGTTTATTTCTACTTTGCAAACACAACTGAATGTAAATGGTTAATTTAATGTAATATTCATTATGATGCATTTACATGCCTTTTTCTTAATTAAGAACAGTCACTCTATAGGTACCATGGAATTTAACATCTGTAAGATGTGAAATAGTGAGACAAATGATATGTCTGAGTGACAGGTATCCAATTCCAATCCAATTTTATTCTCCCAATTTAACATAAATTCTGCTGTCACTGTGGATCATTTAAATAGCTGCAGTATTAGTGCCAAAATAACACACATGCGATTGGAACTGCTCTGTATTTTGTGTTTTGAAAGCTGGTCCCTTTTTAGGAGAAGATAAATCTCCTCCCATATAACAGTACATGTAGTCAGGAGTGCTTGCCAGCTTTAACATGCATTTCAAACACATATTTCCACTGCACAGACTGATCAGGCTAAAGTAGCTGGAGTTTCACAGGGATTGTTGCTGAAGGGGCAGGTTACACTATAAAATCACTGGTTACTGAATCTGAGGAGGGAAGATAATAAATGTGATGCATTCAGCAAGGCTGAAATGAAAACGGTGTGGTCTCATAGGGCCAGATCTTTGGCTGGTGTAAATCAGCTTTCCATGGAGCCAGCCCAGTTTGCATCAGTTGAGGATCTGGCCCACTGACTTACCAGATTTACAGCATAAGTGAGATCAGAGACTGGCCTGTTGTTCTTAATGGGGCACCCTCTACAAACCTGAGCTGTTCCCTCCTACAAGGGGAAAACCACGGGATAGGGAAGGAAAACTGGGTGAGGCTCTTCTTGAAGGAAGACCTAGGAGGTTCTGCTCCCAAGCCCTGCAGCTCTCCTGACAGCTGTGTGGGTCTCTGATTTGCTCCAGGCACAAGGCTGCACCTGCCCAATCTCTTTCAACCTGCTCTTTGTGATGCTGCCCTGTGAGGGCTTCCCCAGTTGGCAGATGCCCCTGGGGCTCCCCCCATGCAGGGACACTGCCCAGTGCAGAGGTTCCCCAAAAGAGCCTCTGGCTGTAGCAACTTACTTGAGCCTTGTCCTCAGGGCTGGCAATGGGGCCAAGACAAAATCTCTTGGGGAGCCCACAACCTGAGGAAGCTTCCATGGAGTCTAAGGGAGGGTCGGTTGGTGCCATGGACATGGTTGACCCTGTCTTCCATGCAGGAGGCATGAGATCCAGTTGTGGCTCTAAGGGGTGCGAACTCCCCCTTTAGACTTTTACGTGGGCAGAAGATGGCTTTGCCAGTCAGTACTTAGCTCATGACTCTTCAGCTGATGCACAAGCCGGAGTAGAACCCAGCTCCCTCTCCAGTAGCTCTGCAGGGCTAAGAGGAGTTACAGAGAGAGAGAATGAGAACATAATTTTGTCCCTGTCTGTCTGATCTGGCTCCAGATACACACACAAAACAGTTCTGAGCAGTAAGAAGGGGCCATCTGTGCAGTCAATTTTCTAACCCTTGCCATCATCAGAGCGGGCCCCTTTCTAGGCCTGACCTATTTTGACAGGGTCTTTTTAACTAGCCTTCTCCTTTCTCCTGGTTCTCTGTACACACACACTCACTTTTCCTTTCCCTTCAAGCTGCCTGCCTCTGATGTGCACCCCTGTAATGAACCAAAACAGAAAGCTGGCTCCTGCACCCATCTGTATGCACAGCATCCCGGCTGGCTGCTTAGAAGTGTCGGTTCTTTTCCTTTCCCTTTTTCCTCCTATTGTCAGCATTCGATTACCACCATCATCTCAACTAATTCCTTGCACTAGCAGCAGGTCATCCAGTTTCCAGGGCAGCAAACTCCATTACCTTACCGCAAGCCGATACGTGGGTAGCTGTGAACTCACCTCTCAAGAAACTGATCACATTTTCCTCTAGCTAAGCTGGAGGCTGGAGAAAAGAAAAAGACGAACTAAATATAGGGTCGTAACCTCCTCAGAAAGCCAGGCAGAGTCAGGACATGTCACGCGATCTGGCCAGAGATAAGAAAAGTTCCAGCCACACCTGTGCTGAGCTCATGAGTGATGGGGTGTCTGGTAGGCACAAATACCGTGAGTATCCAACGTAAGTGAAGAGTGCTCGGTATGAAGGATTGCTGTCTAAATACCATGTAACTCTAGAGAGATGGGGCAGGGCTTGCAGCTACCTTCCCTCTTGTATTGGGTGGGGGTTAATCGGCTACACCCCTTTTTATGGTGTGGGATACTCTCCCCCGCTGCATCCAGGAGGTGCCTGGGGATGGTGCAGCCACGACTCCACATCTATCTACTCACTCAAACCTTCCTCTCCCGTCAAGTAGGCAGCATCAGAGAAGCCACTCAGGCTGGCCCACTACCACAATCTGGGCAGGTCTAATGAAGTCGTGTTGGTGTGGGGGGAGTAACTTCTCCCTGCTCCCCCATGTGACCATGTTAGTTTGAGCCATGGTTGATCCTACACTAACTAAAGCAGAGCTGTTCAAAGTCACCACAGGGACTTGAAGGCCCAGTTTCTTTCATTTTCATGGGAACTGGGTGTCCAGACTTAGGTGGCTTTGAACATCTCAGCCTGACTGGCTCTGCAAACTACTTAGGGCCTGATTCTACCAGGGGGGCACCTCACTCTATATGTAACCCCATTGAAATCAGTGGGGCTACTCATGGACTACGGTACCACAAATGTGAGCAGGAGTGACAGAAAAGGGCCTGTAGAAATTACAACTAGCAGACCCAACAGTCTCTATAATCTGCACTCTGGGTGAGACACTGGGAATAAACAGGTAGCTGCTTAGCAGCTAATGGTACTATGGGCCAGTCTACAGCTTCAAACAGAAGTCACCATCTATCGTCTTAGACTGTGCCCATCACTGTGGTATCTGTGCACCTTTGGCAAGGGTAAGTGGACACAGTTTGCACTAGTTTTCTATAAGGGGGGATTGGGTTCCACAGGAGGAGGAGGAGGGGTGACAGCCTCCCTGGGCCTACACCGGGGATGGAGGCCTCGTCTTGCATAAGGTCAGACCCTACGCATTCCTCATCCAGTCCCTCTCATCCTCCCTTCTGTGTGGTAGGGATGAAGTGGTGAAGCCACAAATTGCTCCCCCCCCCCCCACACCTCCCTTTCACACCAGCCAGTTCTGGCACCCCTCTACTCACTGATGAAGATGAGCCAACCCAATCTATAATTATCTATATAATTATCCCACTGTAGCTGCCATTCAACTGCAGAGGTAACAGCCAAGAGTAATTATGATTAAACCTGTCTTAAATGTTCACTCACGGGACCAAAATAATCAGTTGCTTAAAGAATATAGCCTAAGGTAGATGGGGGCAGGATTGAGGATTGGCCTTAAAGTCCATGAGTCTGTATTTCAGGGTGGTCTCTGAAAACAGGGTGGGGCTCTGAACACAGTAGGACACACAACTAAGGGCATGGGAAGGGGCAGAGTTACCAAGCTTTTCTGGATTCATTGGTGTCAAACTATTTTCAGTCTGCGGTTCTCAAGGCTGGGTCTCCTCGAGTGAGGGCCATTCCTACCTATTCCACTTATCTTTGATCAGCAACCAAATGTTCACTGGGGAAATAAAACGGCACAAGAGAGACTGCTTTTAAAGCAGAGGCAATTTAGGGTGCCTGGATTTTATCCCAGGGGACAAATCTGGTTGCACCCCGGTGACACCTCAAGCACATCTTCTTGCTGTATTGAAAGGTGGCATAAACCAGCAACCTGCTCAGCAATGGCATAGGGTGCAAAGAGGCTGTTGCCAAGGCGCCCGGCAGTGTCCGCCTGTCACCCTGCAGCAAAGGCCACCATCATGTCACGCTGCAGCCTGGCACCAAAGCCCCCCCTCCCGCCATGAGGGCACTGCCACCAAAGCATCGCCCCACGGCAATGCAACCTCTCATCGGTCACCCTCGGCAACGCCACGGGGCATCCAAGTGTCGCCCCCCGGCAATGCCACGTGCCACCGATGGGTCATCTGGAAGCCGTGACATGAGGGCATTTCGCTGGCTCAGTCACAAATAAAAGGCTGAGCTAGCCACCTCCCCCTCCCTCCCTTCCTCCTGCGTGTAACTTGTTTCCTGTGAAGGGCACAAAACAGCCTTCCCGCCCAGCCCCTGCATGATAAGGGCTGAAGAGAGAGCCCCTGGGACCAGAGCTCTGACCTCCCCAAGATGGCGTCCCTGGGAGGTGTCTGGGAATGGTTGACTTTCCCAAGATGGCGGACGCACCGGCCCGGCGAGGCGTCGCAAAGCGCTTACATTGACCTTCCCAAGATGGAGACGAGAGGCCTTTCCGCCTCTCCCAAGATGGCGGCGTTTGCGTCGCCTCCCGCAGGGCGCTTCCGGCCTAGGCCCCGCTCGGGCGGTAGTTCCGGGCATGGCCGGCCCGTCCGACGCCGAGCTCGGCCGCGAGCTGCGGGCCTTGGGCTTCCAGCCGGGGCCCATCACCGACTCCACCCGCGAGCTCTACGCTAAGAAGCTGAGCCGCCTGCGGGCGGAGGCGGCCCCGGCCCCGGCCCCCAGCATGGCCGGCCCGTCCGACGCCGAGCTCGGCCGCGAGCTGCGGGCCTTGGGCTTCCAGCCGGGGCCCATCACCGACTCCACCCGCGAGCTCTACGCCAAGAAGCTGAGCCGCCTGCGGGCCGAGGCGGCGGCCGGCCGGAGGAGCCAGAACACAGGCGCTGACCCCAGGCCTGAGCCGGCCTCGGCCTCCGGCCCTCGCCGCCAGCCCAGCCCCCTGGTCCACCGGGCCCACAGCCAGGGCCGTAGGGAGAGTGAGGAGGAGGAGGGCTCGGAGGAGGAGGAGGAGGAGGATGGGTACCAGCCCCCTCACAGGGATGTAACAGGGGGGCTAAACCCTTGGGCTCTTCTGGGGAAGACAGCAGCCCCCGGGGGGCTTGCCCCCAGCCCCCAGTGGAGGGCAGAAAGGGGGTTCAACCCCAGCTCCCAGTGCGGGACAAGAGATGTCAGATTAGCCCCCAGGCCCCAGTGGGAGACTGAAAGAGAGTTAGGCCCCAGGCCCCAGTGGGAGACTGAAAGAGGGTTAGCCCCCAGCACCCAGCGGGGGATGAGGGATGTGGGGTTAGCCCCCAGCACCCAGCGGGGTGTAGAAAGGGGTTTAGCCCCCAGCACTCAATGGGAGATGGAAAGGAAGCTAACCCCCAGCACCCAGTGGCGGACAAGAGACGGGGGGTTAACCCCCAGCACCCAGTGGCGGACAAGAGACGGCGGGTTAACCCCCAGCACCCAGTGGCGGACAAGAGACGGCGGGTTAACCCCCAGCACCCAGTGGCGGACAAGAGATGGGGGGTTAACCCCCAGCACCCAGGGAGGGACAACAACAGTAGTAGGGGGATTAATCCGCAGGATCCCATGGAGGACAGGGGGAGAAGGGTTAACCTCCACAAGTCAGTTGACAGCCCCCAAGCAGGGTGCAGTAGGAAAGGGTAGGGGTCTGGAGTTCTACCTTTCCTGGTTCCTGTACCTGGCCACCCTGGTGCTGTTGGTGATTTTCCTAGGCATCCTCTGGGTGAAGATGATTTGGCCAGCCTGGCTTCTTGGGGCAGAGGAGAACCGTACGTGGAGGATTAAACTCATTTTTAAATCGCCTCTCCCCTTTTCCTCTCCTTCTTTCTCTTCAGTCCCCTCTTGTTTCCATCCCCCCTATTGTCCATCTTCACTGCATTTATTTTTCTTCTCCCTCTCCTCATGTGTTGTCTTTGCCTCTTGTCTCCCCAATCCCTTTTCCTGGGGCACCTTGTTAGTCATGGAAAAGTGTCTTGTGGTTGTGTTGTTTTTTTTCCTCAAGTGAACTTGGCTTGAGATTCTTCAAAACCATAGATTTTTATGGGGAGTTAAATTTTCATCTAGCAATGAGGACATATTTTATGATCCATCATAATGATGTACTGCCCATATAATTGCCCATCATCTGTTTTAATGTCATTTTATACAAAGCACAGTCATCCAGTGTCCTTGATCTTGACCACTTCAAAGGTAGAAGACTTGAAATTGCCTTCTGCTGCTTACCTCCAAGAACATTGGATTTTAAATATGCAAAAAAAGTGACATGCTAGGTCCCTACTGTAGCAGATTAAGTCTCCTGCTAGATTAAATTCACAGAAATCTTCTGTTGGTCTGGTTCCAAAATGAAGGAAAAGGGTTTGTGGAAGGAATTTGTGAAGTGTGGTTGCCAAAACGCAACACAGGTGTAGGTGTTTTGTGCATAGAGTAGGTGAGCAGGCGGCCCTGTTTTCTCAAAGTCAGTGAATACTGCAAGAGCATAAAACATCTCTTCTCTCTAGAATTATTTGCAAAATGGTTTGGAAACTCCAAACTATTTGCTTACTGAACAAAATTCCCTGTTTCTGCCGATATGTGTATGTTACTAATTTAGGTTTCGATATGGCCTACCTTAGTTGTTTCAATAGCACTGTTTGATTAGTAAGGTAATACTCAATGGGATGAATGGTAGAAGAATCAGATGCTTTAAAAGTAGCTATTTTTAATCACTGCTTTAACCACTAGTTATTTTCTCTGTCAAAGTTGTTATTTTCCGGCTGACTAACCCTTATTTTCTTCTCTCTCTCAGTTAAACTGTTAACTGTGGATTGTGAGACAAGGACAGATGATGTAAGTGTAAATTTAAAGTTCATTTAAAAAAAATCCTTACTGTAGGGACAGGCATCTCAAAGACCGTTAACTATTCTAGCAAATTTCACAAATCAGTTACTGTCAATATCACTGCCAAATAGCCTGTATCATTTTACAGGAGGAATTTAGTGGTTTACTAGAGTTAGATTTAATAGGCTTCTTTTCCTTTTTTTGCAGGCCAGACTAGATTGTGACTGTATAGAAGAATGTGAAAGTTATAGATTTAAGCTACTGAAGATCTGAATCACTTGGTGTTATTTTCTTTTGTTAATTGTAACAGAAGTGACTTTGATTTGTGACAGAGATTTTGCCTATATAGTCATCTTTTCTAATAGACGCTTTAATAAAGCTAAATCCCTAATCTCTGTTGAGATGTGTTTATGCAGCCCTGATTTATTCCACAATGTGCTATTGAGAGAGACAGAATTCTGAATCAAATTCAGAGTGGTGATATATGCTGGTAAATTGATAGTTGGTCTCTTGTGATATTCTGGGGAAGTATATCGTAAATCTATTTACTGTACCCGAGTTTGAAGGAACTGCTCCCTCAGCTGCTGTTGGAGTAGAAGGCTATGATGATTGGGAATTGGAGGCATTTGCATTTCACAGGAGGTGCTCAGCAATGTACAGGATTAGGCCCTGAGACTTTTTGCCTCAGTAATCCTGTATTGTAATTTTACCAAGTTGAAGTAGAGCGCAACTGAACATACACTTCTATTAGTATTTTATTTTTGTATTTTGGCTGATCTAATTGCTATCTTGTTGCTACTGATGTTTATTATCTATTTTTGACTTTCAGTTCTGTCAAGCTAAACAGAAGGACATTTTAATGGCCATGCTGTATGAATTATATAACTACCTGGCAATACAAGCTGGTGAGTTCTGATTATCATTATAAAGCACTTAGGAGGGTTGAGCAAACTGCATCTCCCAGCTGGCTGGACATTTTCCTTGTGCAAATGACTTTAGGGGCACTGAGAAAGCAGGCAAAAGGTGAAGGAAATGTTTTCTTTAAATGTGAATTGTGCTGTACTGATGCACTTATGTCTCTGCAAAGGTACCTGTGTTTGTATGGTGGCGGCCTTATTTGCAGATCATATATTGGGAATTTGAGATGCAAATGCTCAACTTTATAACTTTTTCTTTTTAAACCCAGTGCCTCAAATGCTTGCAAGACACCTGAGTCTAACAGCAGAACATTTCTATATGTTTATGTAAAACATTGGCTTAGAGCACTGGCCAAAACAGTCCAACAAGACATTAGAATACAAGCGGCTGCCCGGGTCAATGACTAATGGTTTCATGTTGGAGAAGGAAATGCAGTCAGAAGTTTCTTATATTTTCTCATTATTCAGTCAAGCAAATATTATTAATATTGTGCTAATGGATAGAATTGTCAAAAGTGCTTGAGTTCCATTTTGAAAAGTGACTTAGGAGCCCAACTCCTGTACGTGTTCAGTGAGTCTTATGCTCTTAAGTGCCTAAATCACTTTTGAAAATTTGTACTCAAAAGCATAGTAGCCATTATTTAATACGTCTGTTCTGACTTCTTTTCAAGTCAGGGTTTCATGGTCTGGGTTTGTTAAGTTTAAGTTCAGTTAAGTTGAACATCCGCCATACCTGATGGAAAGTGTCCCTAATGCATTTGGCCAAAAGTGCAGTTTTGTAGAGTGAGATGGCCGTATTCTTCTTGGCTAGTGTGGTGGGTAGCGTATACCTTGAAGCAATACATTTGATTGCCCTTATCTTAACCCAGTGGTTCTCAAACTTTTGTACTGGTGACTCCTTTCATGTAGCTAGCTTTTGAGTGTGACCCCTCCTTATAACTTAAAAATGCTTTTTATATATTTAATACCATTATAAATGCTGGCGGCAAAGCGGGGTTTGGGGTGGAAGCTGTCAGTTCACGACCCCCCATGTAAGAACCCTGTGACCCCCTGAGGTGTCCCGACCCCCAGTTTGAGAACCCTTGTCTTAGCCTATATACAGTAGCTACAAATTTGATTAAAGGTCATAAAATTATCTGGCTAGAATATTTAACTCCAGTCTTCTGTGTAAACATTTTGGCTACAGCTAAAAGTGATTTAAAAGAATAACACTTCCAGATGGTTCAGGGCATTTCCTGATTGTTTAAGAGTTGTTTTTTTTCAGGGTTGTTTCCATCTATTCGACTTGTTTTCTAGGTAGTTTTGAGTGTGGAAACCCTGAGAAGCTAAAAAGTAAATGCATTCTGGTTAGTGAAGCAAAGGATTATGTGGCGGTAAGTAGGATTGGAATGAGTGTTAATTGTTGTGTATTGCAGTTAATTTCTTTCTATCTGTTATTTATTGCTTTATAAAACAATGTACCATCTGGTTCATTTCTTCATCCAGTTCTGAGTCTTTCCAATCTTTCCAGCTGTTCCTTTGGCCAGTCCTGTTCTCCGCATTTCTTTCAGAAAACAATCTTCTACTCCATCTCTCTGTCAACACTAATTTAGCTGTTGTAAATCTAACTAATGATTAGTTTCAGAGTAGCAGCGGTGTTAGTCTGTATTCGCAAAAAGAAAAGGAGGACTTGTGGCACCTTAGAGACTAACAAATTTATTTGAGCATAAACTTCTGTGAGCTACAGCTCACTTCATCGGATTTTTAACTAATGATTTTTTTAACTAATTTTTAACTAATGATTGTTGCTCCACCTTAGTTGTCAGTCTTTTGATGCCAAAAACGTCCCTGTATTGAGGAATGGAAGCAGTAAGGTTTTCCCCAACTCACCCCCAAGTGATAGGAGGCAGGCTGTTTTGATCTAATGTTCCACTTCTTCAAAGAAGATTGTCAGCAAGATTATGTTGTGTTTAGCAGTTAGTCTCAGAAACATAAGGAGAATATTGTTTTACGGTGTGCTTCATGTATGATGTACCAAGTTATAAATTCTAGTCAAGATTCCAGGCCAGCCTGTAGATTTGCTTTGCCTCTCTGCCAGTTTGCCGAGTTAGTTAAATTGATCAGAAGTAATCTAGCAAAAAAATGCAGGTAGAGCAATTTTTCCCTTTGCAGCAAAGCAATAATGTTGTTCCACCTTCGCAAATGAATGCAGAACTAATCTTCTTATCGATTCTTTCATGTAGAATGTAACTGGCAGTTCCCCAGAGAAGTTTGAAGATGCCCTGCAATGGATACTGAACAGTAACAGTGATTTAGGGATATGGTGAGTGAGTGGCTGCACAAGCTGTTCAAGTTATAATTCACAGCACGGGCTGATCTTATGTAATTTGATATTTAGTGTATATTGGCTCGTTGGCATGTCGCCTATCCTGTTCGATCTCGTAAACTAAGCCAGGATTGGGGTGGTCAGTACTTGAATGGGAGAACCTCCAGCTTACAAGTAGCGTGCTGCAGTAACTGTTGCTGATTCGGTAGGCGATGTTCTTTCCTGAGTCAGTGTCCCGGCGCTGTGCTCGTGGAGCTGCTGTCTTTCAGATGACTGGTAAATCTGAGGTCCTGAATTCTTGTGGTTATTAAAGATCCCCTGGTACTTACTGCAAGATTTAGGAGTGAGGTGATACCTTTTATTAGACTAACTTCTGTTGGTGAAAGAGATAAGCTTTCAAGTGGCCCAGAGCTCTACTTTAGGTCTGTGTAGCTCGGAAGCTTGTCTCTTTCACTAACATACGTTGGTCCAGCAAAATATATTCCCTCACCCGCTGTGTGTCTTTAATATCCGGGGATCAACACTGCTACAACAGCGCTGCAAAAAAGTTTGAAGTGTTAGTCCACATGTCCTGCCCATGTTCCAAATCTGTGTGATTATAATCTACCTTTTAAAATTCTCCCCTGCGCTTTCCACTGGATACCGCTCTCTCCAGTGTTTCTGCTGCAAATGCTGCTTTGGTGTTCTAATGTACAGCTGCATTCCGCTACTGAGGTGACTGAATTTCAGTAGTGACTGAAGCAATCCTGGTAGTTAGTGAGTAAAATGCTGTGGGATCTGAGGATGAGGGTTGCTATTTTAAAAAGAAAATTCTGAATGGCATCTTCAGAGTGTGTCTGCATTAGTATGTATTACTAGCAGAATACCTGATCAATGGAAAGGCTCCCATTACCTTTACCGGATGCTGGATCTGTGTGAGATAGAGTAGTTCCTCTTCTGCTTCATGGACAGCCATGATTTTAACACTTGAGAGGGGAGGGAGGAATATTTGTGTTTGACAATCCTGAATTTTGTCTAGTTAGAAATCATCATCCTGTGAAAATCAGCTTAAGGTTTTGTTCAGCCCTTTGAAAAATATAAAATGCTATATAAGTCCTTTCTGTATATTTATAAAGGCTCCTCTGCCTGTCTCATTTGGATATCCTCATGGACTGTGTGGGAGATATTAAGAACCACTAATTGTAGGCAGGGACCCACTATAGACATAGTTTAAAGCACCAAAACGCAGATACATTATTTGAAAGCAAACTTATTTTGGAGAACTGTCAAGGAAGGAAAATATTAGCAATCTGAAGTTGCCCCTTTGCAGTTATCAGAGATTAGATTGAACTAGCATGTATTGTTATGCCATACCAGCACATCTCATGATTCTATGAGTTTCTGAAGGATTTAATGATGCAGGGAAACAAAATATTAAGCCTTATAGCCCTTATAGTTGAATATAACATTCAGAATGTTAACCCAATGCAGTATTGTCTTCCTTAGTCAGTGGACATACTAACATAACTCACAAAGATGTGACCTGTCTCCATTCAGTATTAACTCTGGGGTCTAGTAATGATAATTGAAATGTCAATATAGTTAGCTCTTTCACTGCTATGTAACTCATTTCAGGAGAAACACTGGAGTTGTGGGCATAGCTTGCGTAGAATTCCATTTTTTTTTCCTCCCAACCTGCCCCCTACAGCTACTGCTGTAATCTAATGTTCCAGGTGTTGTCTATTTCTTTAAAAAAAAAGACGACAACAACAACGAGGAGTCTGGTGGCACCTTAAAGACTAACAGATTTATTTGGACGTAAGCTTTTGTGCGTAAAAAACCCACTTCTTCAGGTGCATTCTTAACAACTTAATCAACAGCTCACCAAATTGATCCAGTGTTTGGCAGCTCATTGTGAAACTCAGTAAGAATGTAGAGTGTGCTAAAAACCTGCTGTTGGCTTTTTCACAGACATTATGTGAAGTTATTTTGACACTGCACTAGTAAAAGCAGAACAAAATAAGATCGCTGTGCTTGGTAATTCATTTAAGATTTGGACTATAAATCAGAGAAAATGGCTGTGAAACAGTTGGGGGTGTCCAATTACAGCAAGGCTCAGTTAAAAAACTGTAAGCTGCCAATGGCTTGTTATTTGTATGCTGCTGGACTAAGGGTTCAAGTAATTTGCACTACCTGTCTACAGTGGGCTATTCATTACATCTCTAGAGTGAATTGGTAGCTTTTAAAAAAAAAAAATCTTAATCCATCTCTTACAAATTGGAGCACTTTCAGTTGGATTTACCTAATGCCTACTGATTTAATAGATCCAAGAAGGAAGCAAACATAGATGTAGATTGATCTGTCTCTCTGTGCTATAAGTGCAAAGGGAATCTGATTGCGTAGTGGATGTACGAATGAATTTGGGAATGTGTTATGAACTGTGCCATAAATGCTTTCCAAGGTTGTGTCTGGTTTACGTTAGCCATATTTGATTTGGTGTCACTTTTCCAGCTGAACTGTTTATGCTCATCTGTAGCAAGGAAAACAGTGCAGGCTCCACAGACATTCACACGCTCCCAGCTGCTCTCTGCACAACTGCTGATGGGTGACTCAGTAAACATTTCCATTTCTCTATGCTGGGAGAGGGGAATCCAATTTTAAAGTTGAATCTTCTGCACCCTGAGAAGTGCTGTCAAAGCGTCTGCAGAGGGAGACTTCAGTTTACCAGTGGGAGTTCTGATCCTGCTGCCTTTTCTAAAGCCATATTCCTCCCGTGCTAAGCAGCCAGTGCTGAAATGTTCTGGAAAGACAAGTGGTGAGAATGCTTTAGTGTTTTCTACACGGTTTGCTGAAAGAGTTACAGCTGCTGCAATGTGTTTGCGTACCTTGTCCTGATTAAAGCCTGTTGCTGGAGTCTCTGCACTCTTCAGAGGTGGTTTTCTGCCTTTTCCCATCAGGTTAAAAGGGGAAGACCCATCAGAACCGGTTACCAGTGTAGACCAGGTGGTGTGCCTCGAATCCACCCGTCCTCGGATGGGGTTAGGCTGTCGTTTCCGCCGGGCAATAAGCACTGCCATTATGAACCTTTTCATCTTCTTCTGGAGTAAGCCTTTAGCCTTCATAGCTGAGCTTTCCCCGTCCGTATACCCACTCCCACAACCACATTAAACTAGTGATAAATGTTAAAGGAATTCTCTTGGTGAGTTAATTTCTATCTAATTAACCTGTGATCTAGCAATAGAAGGAGACCTGTAGAGACCCATTGTCCTGCAGTAAGTGCTTTTCCTTTATTTCAAACCACCAAGTACATCAGCTGTCTGTCTCATTTAAGTGTTTCTCAAGCATTCGTTGTGATGGCCTGCAAAATTAGTCTAGTAACAACCTGCCCAAAGATTCAGTTCTCATCCCTTCCTTGTACAACACTGTTCAGTCTTCTGGCATCACTGTTAATGAGTTGGAGTATTTCTTTGTTTTTTGTCAATTTTTTGTATTGTGGTGGTGCCCAAATGCTTCAGTTGAGATCAGGGCCCAACTGCTAGGTGCTGTACAGACACATGGTGAGTTCCTGCCATGCTGTGAAGAGCCTATAATCTAAATAGACAAAAGACAGACAAAGGAAGTGTCATTATTCCCATTTTACAGAGGGGTAACTGAGGCACAGAGAGACTGAGTGACCTGTTCATGGTCATAAAGGAGATAGATGGCAAAGTCACGACTTAAATCTACATCTCATGAGTCCCAGTCTGGTGCCTTAACCACAAGGCCTTCCTTCCTCTCCTTTCTGACCCCTTATTTCGAGAGCAGTGAAGCACAACTGTTCTTCTGGATTATTGTGGGGTGGGCTCTGTCAAAGTGAGGGGTCTTGAATTTTAATGCCGTAGAGACCAGTCGTCATCCTGATTTTTCTGGCGGAAGGGAACACTACAGGTGAGGTCTGCCAAGAAATCCCTCCCCTTGGGAGTTTGACTCCAAGCACTGTCCGTTTCAGAATTCCCATGCGTTGTGGTTGTCACAGTAAACAACATGAATAACTCCGATATAGTTCCAGGCGGGCCCTGGATAGCAGAGAACAAAACCAGTCTCTGATAAGAGTAGGAAATAGAGCAGCTCACATCCACTGAACACATGTATATGAGTGCACATGCTTCCATTTGTGTTCTTCCACTCATAGGTCTAATTGCCCTCTGGGGGATCCTGTTACTCCTGAAGTATCACTGGCGGAAGATGGAAGAAGAGGAGCAGGCCATGTATGAAATGGTGAAGAAAATCATAGGTAGAGGCCAACTGCTCTTTGGCGATCTAATTTAAAATGGTCTCTTCGTTTCAGACAGTTTCACTCCCCATTTGCCCCATTCGGTTTCCTCTTACAGCTGCTGTCCAGGATCACTACAAAGAGTGGGAACAGAGGTTGGAGCGATACCCATATGTAGGCATCCTTCACGTTCGCGACACCCTCATCCCACCCCAAAGCAGGTGAGCAAATCCTTTCCCTTTAGGAAGGGGGCCTTCAGCTCAGGTCATAGTGTACTTCGTGGGTAACTGACTGGAAGCAGACTTGTTGGGGAGTGGAGTGTGAGGAGTTTTAGAGGAATGAGTCTGGCCTTTGGGATTGTAACGGATTCTGACATAACCCAGACTGTTATAACCCACTCGGGATAAATGGGACCGGCCTAGTGCTATGCAGTGTAGTTGTAGCCATGTCAGTCCTAGGATATTAGAGAGAGAGAAGGTGGATGAGGCAATCTTTTATTGGACCAATGTCTGTTGACAAGAGAGACAAGTTTTCAAGCCACGCAGAGCTCTTCTCCTAGTGCTGACGTTTTGAACACTCACACAGGTGTGCTGTCATGGTCATATCAAGCAGAAATTGGCTTTTGTTTGCTTTTCCTGGCTGTTGGGTGTTCCGTTTGTGTTCCCTCATCTAAACTTGAATCAGATATTATCCTGAGCGTCTCCACCGCTCTGACCTATCATCTGGCCAGGAGGACTGCAGTGCTGTGCCTTTCAGAATTGAGGCATCCAGTGTGTAGCCAGAGCATCAGAGTAGCTCTTTCCTGAATGGCTCTGTGCATTGCCTGCCATGGGAGTGAGACTAAGCTCACTAATCAATTTGGGTTTCCCGCCAGCCAGAGCAAAGCAATTGCCAGTTAGGCAGATGTAATTGGGAGACACTATCCAGTTACAGGTAGGTTACTGGGTTTGTTGCTCTTCAAGGAGGCAGTGTGGTCAAGTAGCTGGATCACAGGATGGGGCGTTAGTAGACAGGGGTCCTGTTTTTTCTTTGCTGCAGTATGCCATTTGCCTCATCTCTAAAGTTCAGTTTCCTCTTCAGTAAAATGGAGATCGTCCCTACTTTATAGAGTACTTTGAGATCCATGCTGTTATGAAGGACAAAGCCTTAATCATTCTCATCCTTAATCAGTCACTGTACTACTGGTAGGAAAAAGGTCTGATGTGGTTTGATCTGATCAAAAAGGTTTGAGCTTATTTGCCTGCATGCGGTCCTGAACTGAAAGTTGGGAGCACAACTAAACACGGATCCAGAACTGGGGCAAGCTCCACTTTGTGTTCTAAAATCTAAGGGAGCTCTGCAAACGTTATTGCAAGTGTCCTTGGGGAAAAATACTAATTGGGGTCTCCTTGCACCACAATTCAAGTTTGGAATTCTGTGCAATCCATAAGCCTCCTTGTACTGCCTGGAGGGCTCATCTTCCACAGTATTAGAACCATGTATAAAGAGTTGGCGCCTTGACGCACTGTCTCAGAATTAGTTCTGAATGTTCGCTTTGATCTCCTTTACTGTCTATTGGAAGGCAACGGGAGGAGGGTAAGAGTCACTTTGTAGGCAGTGACAAGTGCGCTAAGCAAGCAAACGTAAGGCAGAAATCACTATTCCGTTTTGCTGCTACTTCCAGGAAAAAAATGAAGCGGGTCTGGAACAGAGCTGTGGACTTCCTGGCTTCCAACGAATCGCGGATTCAGACGGAGTCACACCGAATAGCAGGAGAGGATATGCTGGTGTGGAGATGGACACAGCCCTCTTACGTCTCCGATTCAGAGCACTAACCCGGAGCAAAGGAGGAGCCGTTGGTTCAGTCTGTGCAAATGGACAGTTCCCTCTCTGGATGTGGGAAGGGATGGACAGGAGTTCTAACTTTCTCAGTTTAGAATCATCCCGACCCCCTTACCCTCTATTTCTGAGAGACACTTAACAGATTATTTTTAGGGCAATAATCTTGGCTTGTAAGAAGATGGACTTGAGCTAGAGAAGGAGCCAGAAGCACACCAAAGCTAGCTGTCCAGTGAGTGTTTGAGCTCCATGAGTAAACAAACATATAATCGCCCTTTAATATCTAATAGAAAGGGGCAAGGGATCTCTTTGCCCAAAGGGTAGGAGGTTTAAAGGTGATCTTTACTGTGGGAAGACCAACAAGTGGTTTTACCCATCAGCAAATGTTTTTTAAAAGAATTAATATTTCCCATGGAAACATCAGGAATGGGAGTTAGGTTCCATTAGTTTAAAAAATGCTTTTATCTCACTAGCACACCAGGAATCAAGCATTTAACTGACACTTAACAGAGAAGAGCTCTGTATTTGTTTTGCCTTTACAAAGGGTGGGTGGGATTGAGTGACGGCAGTGTCACGTGCCTTGAGAGATTTGGGGGGCTGGAGGAGAGGTGATGATCTCCTGTGCTTTGTGTGTCAGCTTTCATTGTGCTTTGTCTTGTACCAGGAATGGGGGAACAGGTGGCAAATGACAGAACACAGGTGTACGTAAGGAGCATGCTCTTATGGCTGCAGCCAAAAACGATCACTCCATATGTACAAAAAACCCCCTTGGGAATGAACATCCAGGGTGAATGTACATGTCTATACTGGGCAGCGCAATGTGTGTGTGTTCTTTTGGAGAGCAGATACACAATGCTTACAGTGTTGATGCAGGATTTGTTTGCAGAAGTTAATGTGGCAATGCCACAACACTTAATGAAGAATTGATCTCTGCTCATTAACACTGCAGGCATTGTAGTTTGTATATCCAGCTGTTTGGCTACATATGTTTGGTTTTATGTACAATTAGGAAGTGTTTGTTTTTGAGGAGAAAATAGCACCGGAGTGTAGTGGCCTAGGCAGGGCTGAGATACTGTTGTTCTCAGGGTTCCCAACATCATAAACTTGTTGTCCCAATCTCCACTCAGACAGCCGGGACCAAATCCATTTCAGCCATAACTCCATTGGCTTCACCCCCTTATGCCAGCAGTGATTTGACCCCTTATAACCAGTGGATTTTATTTCCATTAGTGTCATAAATATAATATGCGTGTGCCCATGTTCATGGAGAGCTGCTGCTTCAAGATTCAGGATCAGCAGGCAAGCTTGACGAGGCCATTGAATCCTGTCCATGGAATTGCGTTGAGAAGTAATTTTATAAAGTACCCAGGAAGGGTTGAACTGGTTTCTTAATGTCTGGAAGTGTTTTCTAACCATGAAGCTTGCACTTCTACTTCCCCTGCTGGCCACGCTGAAGATTGAAGGATTACTGGGGCTTTTTCACCTATGCATTCTGCTGGCTGCCTCAGATTCATTATATATCCTGCTGGCTTGTCAGAGAAACTCAGTACGGAAAAGCAATCTCCAGAAACAAAGCAACGGGAGGCCTTATTAGTTAAGTAGGAGAAATCCCATGCTGAGTTGAATTTTATCCCCGTATGTTCCCTTTTATGGCATAGGCAGGGTGTTTGAACAAAAGAGGAAACTCAACAGCTGTATCCAAGACATTAACCATCTTTCCCACGGCTTATTGATTAAAACCATTGATAAAACAAAGGCAGCCTTTATTCTTTTAATGTGCAAGGACAAGATCTTCATATCCATTGGTGCTTGCGAAAACTCCCATTGTGCCTGCTGTCTTTTTAAAATGTATATGGTTTGTAATTTTTTTAAACCACCGGATCTAGAGCAAAAAAGCCCAACACTGCACTAATCATTTGTACTGTTGATGAAATTCTTTTTTTGTAGGATGAATCTCACCGAGTTGGTGCAATTTATTACACATTTAACTTGTGTCTATACATTTAATTTGCGGAATAAATTTGATAATATTATATATTAATGTTTGTATTGCAGTAGTCAAGGACCAGGATCCAGGTGTGCTAGGTGCTGTACAAACACAGAACAAAAAGATGGTCACTGCCCAAAAGAGCCTACAGTCTAAGTATAAGACGAGCCAACAGGCAAGCACAAGAAACCAGTGAGATGCTACTGGTCAGCATGATAGTCAGTGGTCTTAGCACATCAGGAGCTTTGTTAGTCTCTAAGGTGCCACAAGTCCTCCTGTTCTTTTTGCGGATACAGACTAATGTGGCTGCTACTCTGGAACCTGATAGCTGTTGTCAGGTTCCTTTTTTATTTTGGGTTTTTTTTTTTTTTTCTTTTTCAGTTTCCAAATGGCATTTTATCAGCTTTTGTTTGAACATTGAATTTATCCTCATTTTGCAATCCAAAATATTACCTGAAGTTTACTTTATTGTTTTTAAACTCTTTGGCACAATTTAGTGGGTGTTCGGGCTGCTACAGTACAAGTCAGGAGAGATCTTGCCCTTTGTGTTCTCATTGCCTTCTGAGCACTTACATTTGTAGGCAGGTGAAACTGATTTCTGTTGGGAAATTATGATGATATTCCTGAAAGGTGTAGACTGAGAAGGATTAATCCCATGTGGACACTTGTGAAAAAGGGGATGACAGCTTTATGTGTAATGAAATATTACGAACATTAACTTCTAACAGCCGATTGACCAACACTTGGCCACATCATCAGTGGTTAAAGCTGCAGACGTGAGAGCAAGGAGATAGGTAATATGTTTAAAAGTGACTGTTGATTTTGGGCGCCATGCGTTCAAGGTGTCATGTACCCATGCTCTTAAAGCCAGATCCCTTTAAGGCAGCTCAGGTCGGGCATCCATAATCATGAGTCGCTTCTGAAAATTGTGGTCCTGGGTTCTGTTCCAGTCTGTCACTGACTCATGGTGATGCTTTGGACAAGTCACTTTACTTCTGTGTCTCAGTTAAGAGTAGGATGACACCTGCCTTTCCAAAGTGGCGTAAGATCTTCAGATGAAAAGGGCTATACAAATGCCAAGGGCTATTGTAGGAAAACCAGGGAAGCAGGTGGCTAGGGTACTGGACTGGGAATCAGGCGATCTGAATTCTGTTCCCACCAGTGGCCTGCTCGGAGACCATGGGCAAGTCACTTCCCCTCTCTGCTCCTCTATTTCTCCATTTTACAGATGGGATAATGATATTGACCTCCTTTGTAAAGCAGTTTGAGACCTACTGTTGAAATGGCTGTGTGAGTGGTCGGTAGTACTATTTCCTTTACCCTCGTGTGTCTGCTGTAGAAAACTCATGTCATGGTAGCACTTCTGCCAAGGATAGCAGGGAGAAAATAGCCATGACGGGGTGAAGGGAAAAGATCGGAAAGTCCCAACGCACCTCTTAGATACCTGAGAGGCCATCTTTCAAATGAGCCTGCCAGGTAGAAATAGTTTCTAAACCTTGCAAGAACATGAGCAAGCCCCTATTCCTGCTAGTATCCATCCACCTAAGTATTTCTAATGCATCTCTGTTAGCTGAAGCCTGTGGGTCAGCATGACTGTGTATCACAAGCTGACAGTGGCTTTCACAAGCAGGCTCTTGAAACGAGCAGAGTTTGAATCATCAACACTTAACTTCTATGGCCACAGCTGACTCATAGGCTCTGGGTTGGTGAGATATGTTTGTTTATCTCATAATGTATGTCTTGGTGACAAAGAGGCAACTCTTCAATGGCACAAAAGAGAATTAGCTGTCCATCTCCCACTGAAAGCTGACAGGAATTGGGTACCTAACTCCTTTTGCTGTCTTGGAAAATATTCTCTAAAGTGTCTCTCTTGTTGTTTCTAAGGTATCTGAACAGAAAAGGGTAGAAAGAGGAGTGGTGCTTAATGAAAGGTTAAACCTCCCTCCTCCAAGACCGCATTTCTGTTTAGATGCTAGTGCCCAGCATAGGTTGCTAAGTTACAGCTGGGATATATGCAGAGTTAGGAAATAGTCTGGGGGTTTGGTGTACCTATCTGTCTGCCTGCCTGCTTCAAACCAAACTGCCAAGAACTCCCCCCTAATGATCCCTTGGAGACTGGGCAGAGGGAAGCTTTGGGTAATAACTTTTTGAAAATGAAGAGGGCTTTAACCCTATATAACTAATTTAAGGCTATCCTTACTGTCTGTCTCTATTAGGGACCCTAGTTCCTGCTTGCTCTGTAAAACTGTACTGACAGTTCGAAACACCTGTACAGTACTCTTTGTAGATCCCAAAGTGCTTATACAAAAGATGAAGAATTGTCCCCATTTTCCAAATGGTCATTCAGCCATTTGATCAATCTCCCCTGTTCAGTGCTTTCCTTACCACTTGTACTGACTTTATCGTTTTTAAAGTCTCCCCCACTCTCTGTAAGCATTAGGACAATGTGAATAAATCCTCAAATGGGGGGCTGATAAAGCTCTCACATCCCCTTGTTGTCATATAAATATATATATGTACCAGCAAGGAATCTAAAATAAAATTTGCCCTTTATCTTTTTATTTCCTTCTTCGTTTAAAGGTTTTCATATTATTAAATGTTTGTCTCCCACCGACATGACAGCTGATGCTATGCTTTATTTATGGGAGGCATAGTTAGGGAGCGGTGCCAGTTCTACTGGAAAGAGCAACATGAAGTAAAGAATAAAAAGAACATCCAGTGCAATCTGTCCAAAGGGACCCACCTCCAAAGGGCTGGCCCCTTGTCTCAAGTGATCCCTCCCAAGCAGCTCCGGGCTTTCCACTGCAACTTCGTTCAGCCTTTAGAGAATGACCCTTTGCACTTGTACAGTGCCTTCAGGGCAAGCATCAGAAAAGCTCCAATGAATTAAGCCTCGTAACACCACGGTGAGACAGGTGCCACTGGTGACAGGTAGAAAAGGTGGAAAACAAGTTGCATAAGGCTACACAGAGCCAGGGATGGAAGCCAGATCCCTGGGCTTCCCATCCTATGCTTTAACCACTGGCCCATGCTTTCTCACCGAAAAACAGCCTCTCTGGAGCAAATTATTTTTATGGCTGTCTTAAGGCAGACTGCTGCAGCTCGGACCATTCCTAGAGGGTTCAGATAGGGCCTGATCCAAAGCCTACTGATGCTAGCGGGAGTCTTTCCATTGATTTAGTGGTTTTGATCAGGCCTCTAGTGTTCATGTACCTCCAGCTTGGTCCGTTAGCCCTCAACTGATGTTAGAAGATCTTCCCTCCTTTGCTTGTAGCTTGTCATACAAACCTGGCACTATTCATCTGGCAGGAGTGCTAGACTGGGTAGATTTAGCTCACAGATGGCTCGATGGCAGCATAAGACCTACCTGTTCATCCACCTCCTATAGCAAATGTTATTGACAACACCTATCACAGCCTAAGAGCCCTGTGCCAAAAGCTGGAAGAGGGAGACTATACCCTGCCCCTCTGGACTTCTCAGCCCTCCCCAAAACATCACTTGGCAAAGTATTTTCAGCCTTTGCCTTCCTACTACCAAAGGTATATGAAAATTAAACCATCAGCCCCAGCAGAGCTGGAATGGCTTGGCTGGGGTTGGATTTGGCTTTGTGCTCAGATCCCAGAGCAAGGCCCCAGTGGTTAAGTAATGCACACCCTGCGGTGGTATGTTAGGGGCAGTTTAATGCCTCACAGCTTATGGTTAACTGTAGCATGTTTTGACAGCAACGAACTTTTCCTATGGACCTGGATCCCTATTCTGCTACTGCAGTGAGAGTAGCTCCCCTGGAGATACTTCAATATCCTCTAGCAACTTTGCTGGGAGTATAGGGAGTCTCTCAGTACCACCTTTCCTGGTGGGAGAAAGTGTCTTTGCCATTGAGTAACACTGAGCTCTTGGGAATCTCCTTTAGGGCCAGGCTTTAGTACTGTCTGTAGCACTAACTACTCCAGAAAAACAACTGGATTCTAGAACCAGAAAAATTTGAATGTCGGGAGGGGACGTTTCATGGTACCAAAAAAGCGTTAATGGAGACATTAAAGGAGACAGGGAGTGGATGATAGGGGGCTGTCATCCCTCACCGGTGCAGTAAAGCAGCCCCAGGCTCAGAAGCAGTAAGGGTCGAGGGTGTGTCCTGCTGGAAGCCAGTCTGTGGTATAGTGATTGCTGGTTTGTTTACATATTTTTTTCCCCTACCTATAAGGTCCTATACATGCAATTCCCTGGTTTAGTGACCGCATCAGAAGGACGTAGTTGGTCAATCAGAGCATGGCTTTGGAGGCGAAGAGTCAAACCCTCCATTGATGTTAACCCACGCCACCCCACGACTGGCACCTGACAGCCCCACTGTTTCTGGGCTTGTTTCAGCTGCTGCCTCTGTCCCTGGTAGTGGGTTAGGGATGCAGGGTCTCGCCACTTGTGGGTGCTGGTTTGCTGTGTGCGTGACTTAAGACCAGCAAGCAGGCAGCTGTTGCTTTTGCACCACCTATCCCTGACTCTCGGGCGTTACTTCCTTTCAGTGTGATTTTCAGCTCCAGCTAGCGAGGTGCTATCTCCATCTAGCCCAGCTCTGGCACTTTTTTTTCCCCAGCTGAGTCTGGATTTTTCCATCCACTCTTTCCTCCAGATGGCTGAGCCATGGATCATTCATATATTTTCATCCCAGCTCTACAAGTGAGATAAAATTAGCCTTTTAATCTCAGGAGAAGTAGCCGCTGCAGTTCATACCGGGACAGGACACCAGCGTCAGCCGGTGTTTAGATAACCTAGAAAAGCAGGAGGGCATCTATTCCTCATCCCCCTCCCTCCAGCCAAGTATCTTGCTTAGCGCTGTGCATCAGGCTTGCATTTTGTTAATAACATTAAGTAAAGGCTGGGAAATGAATTTCACTGTCACCCTGGGAGAGAATAAGATTTTGATTATGTTCTGGCACAGCATGGAGAGGCTTGTTCAGCTAGGCTGCTGGCAGGGCTGCAGCCTCACATTTAAAGGGACACAGGCGGGGCGGGGGGAGTAGAGTGTCCTTTTCTCTTGCCTGTCTGTTTGCAAGAGCAGTCTGTACAATTTGGGCTGTTTTCTTTTCTAAAACAGGGATTTATTTTAAACAAACACTGAAATACTTAAGCGGCAGCAGCTGTGTGCATGTAATGACACCCCAAGAAACAAGCAGAGTGCATGGTGCTGCACTATCAAGCCACCCTACAGTAACTAACCAGCGTGCAGACACCACCACGCAAAAGTAATCCTCTGAGAGTAAAGCAGTATACACCGTTCTCTTCCGTAGAACAACCCGACATTACTAGAGCAATGTCTACAGCCCGGCATTCATGAGCAACCCTACAATAACACAAATGAAATACCCAGAATCCTGCAACAAATCTGCCTGCCCTCTTTGCACAAGTGCACAAGCCCCTCTATGTTAATAAGCTAGTGTGTGGATTCCCTTGTTAGCATAAAAGAACTGACCCTAGGCCAATATATTAACCACAAGTCCAAGCCTCACCCCCCAGGAAGTCAGTATCATTTGTGCCTATTTTACACAACAGGCAGAGAAGTGCAAGTGACCGGTCCAAGGCCACAGAGGGTATCAGTGAGAGAGCCAGGCTGAGAACTCAGGGATACCTGGCCTCCAAGCCCTAGCCCCTGCCCACACCCCTCACCCATAAACCCCACTCTTCTTGGATGTCATATGTATTTATAATGCATGCTTTAACTGAAGAGACTTCATTTTTGTCATGCCAGGTGATGTCCCTTTGCAGCTCTGGTACCATTAAGACAAGTATTCTGAGGTTGATTGGACAGAAGCCCGTGAAATAGTCTGAGGTTGTAGCATTTGCAAGGTCTCTGGGACTGCTAGCAGGGCTGATCACCTTAGCTGAATGGGCCACAGAGCACCAGAGGCAATTACTCAGGGGCTTAAAAAGCCAAGTGCTCTAGGGGGCCATTAGCCCCTTCTCATATTAAAACTATGCTAAGAAGAACTAATTGTGGGCACAAAGATCGTATTACCCGCGGCCGGCTCAAGGCTGCAGCCGAGGTTGGTCAGAGGTTCTCTCTTGGCACCTTGGACATATGCTCTGCCCCAGACTTCCTGTGTGGCCTTGGGCATCTCACTCCACCTTCCTCTACGTCAGTTCCCCATCTGTAAAGTGGGACTAGCTCATCTAGGGGGAGGAATAGCTCAGTGGTTTGAGCATTGGCCTGCTAAACCCAGGGTTGTGAGTTCAATCCTTAAGGGGGCTGTTTAGGGAAATGGAGCAAAAATTGGGGATTGGTCCCCCTTTGAGCAGGGGGTTGGACTAGATGACCTCCTGAGGTCCCTTCCAACTCTGATATTCTATGAATCTTCTATTCTATAATCTTCCTTTGTCTACAGTGCAAGCTCCTAGGGACAGACTTGTCTCACATGAAAACAAAAAAAATCTCACTTTTGTCATGAGTGTCTCCTCAATCCTTTGAGTTCTCTAAAGTTCCTAATCCCACAAAGATTCCTTACAGCTTTTCATGGCGGGGAGCTGGTATGGGGGTTATTTGGGAGGTGTCTGAGTTTCGCTTTAACTATTTGTGGGTGATTTTCAGTTGTGTTTGAAGTGATTCAAGCCAATGGACATCCCATCATTTCCTCATCTCTGGGGGGACTGTTCCCACAGTCTCATCAAAGGAAGTTTTTCCTGATGTTCTCCTTTCACTTATTCATGCCTGTGATGTTCACTGATCACTCAGTGATTGCAAGAGCTCTTCTGTATTCTATGTCTGGTTCCAAGTTTAGCTGTGCATAACAAAAGCTTCAAAGCACTCCAGCCAGACTCTCTGCCTGGGAAGTTCAGCCCATAAAGCCACAGACTCCCTCCATTCCCCATTAGTCCTCCCTTCCTCTCTGTCATACACCACCACCACCCTTCTCTCTACCCACAGTCCCTGGTGTAAATGTGTTCGGCCTTCATGTCTTGCTAGGTGGAAAATTCCTTGCAGTGCTGCCCAGCTAATCTCATTGCCTCTGCTTTTCCTGTTAAATTTGCTCCCTGGCCACGGGATAGCTTAGCTAGCAGAGACCAGGGAGGAACCATCACTATCTTTCGCAACTCTCTCTCATGAATTAGTACCAAAAACGGGTAGCTGAAGATGGCTACAACTGATTTCATCTCTCAGACGGATCTCTCCTTAGGTGAAACATTTCAGTGCATTGTAAGGAGCGGATGCACCTGAGACCCTTTCCTTTCTCCATCCTAAGGGTCAGGAAGAAATGCACTCCATCTGGCCCCTTTCCAAAAGAGCAGCTTCTAGGCTGTTACTAACTCTATCCCTTCTGGCAGGTTTCAGAGTAACAGCCGTGTTAGTCTGTATTCGCAAAAAGAAAAGGAGTACTTGTGGCACCTTAGAGACTAACCAATTTATTTGAGCATAAGCTTTCGTGAGCTAGCTTATGCTCAGATAAATTGGTTAGTCTCTAAGGTGCCACAAGTACTCCTTTTCTTTTATCCCTTCTGAAAGGAACTTTTTTTTCAGCAGGCTTTTCTAGGGCTGGCCCTTTAAATGTGGCCCAGTCACACAGCTGCAGCCCTCAGGGGCCATTTTACAGAGGCTGCTGCTTGCTACTTGCCTGCTTTCTTAGTTGGTAAGTTATATGTTTTTCCTCTTCCGGCTGCTGTTTCCTCCTCTTATCATGGGGTTTAGTACCTAGCACTGAGGCACTTGGAATTGGTAGTGGTCAAGCAAACGTTAGATGAACACCTAGTCTGCCCTGGTGTCCTGACGAGGCTGCAGTATTGCTAACCCCAAGTGTTCAAGAATCTTCAAGCCTGTCCCTTAAAAACTTGGCTTTAAAAAACCCCAGATTTTAAAATCTGGGCATTTTCTGCTTTGCCTTCTGGTGCTAGAGCCTTTTGAGTGCACGCAGGCTGTGTTTTCAAGCTTTTTTTCCTGCAACTATGAGAGCTAGAACTTGCCTTATTAATAAATGAAAGCTGAGAGTCTTTTGTGTAACTCCTGGAGCAGGGGATTTATGAAAAAAGTATGTGGTGAGAACTGGCTGCTCTGAGTGTGATGCTTGCTGTGGAAAGGGATGAATCTGATCATCTTTTACTCTGATGCCATTTTTCCTGCTTCCCTGGGTGACCGGAGAAGTATCTCTACAGCTTTGCCTATGCAGATAGAAGTTACTGTAGTGGAGAGGAAGGCTGGTCCAGTGGTAAAGTCATTAGCCTGGCCCTTGGGAGAGTAGGGTTCAGTTTGCTTTTCTGCCACCAACTTCCTATGGGACCTTGGGCAAGTCACTTTGTCTGGGTCAGATCTGCAAAAGTATTTAGATTCTGCATGTCCATTGATTTCAGTGGCAGTTAGGAGCCTGCATACGATTGTGGCTCTGTGCCTCAGCTCCCTATTTGCAACGTGCCCTACCTTACGGGGATGGTGGGAGAACAAACACATGGAAGATTGTGAGATGCCCTGCTGTAATGGGGCTCCTATAAGTAACTTAGTTACTGTGACACTTTCCACAGTATGCATCTGATGAAGTGAGCTGTAGCTCACGAAAGCTTATGCTCAAATAAATTGGTTAGTCTCTAAGGTGCCACAAGTCCTCCTTTTCTTTTTGCGAATACAGACTAACACGGCTGTTACTCTGAAACCTGTTAGTTACCCATGTCCAGTCCAGTATCCGGTCACTCACCATGGCTAATATCAGGTGTTTCAGAGGAAGCTTTAAACTCTTGTTTTTCCGTGGGTACCAAGTGAAATTCACAGGAGGACCTAGGGTGCTTAACTGCTACTTTAGGTGCCGAAGTCCAACGCTTTGGCACCACTAACCTCCCCCAGCTCCCTTCTCAGCTGCTGCCTAGGGATGAAGTTGCAGGGTGGATGGAAGTTTAGTTAACTATAATAAATGATAGATATGATGGAGCCTGCTCTGTATTACCCAAAAGCCTTCAAAAGTTTCCCCAGCTTGCTTCTTTGGGTTGTGATTTGGGCCCTTATATTTGTGTTGCCCAAGGTTATTAGCCTCTTGATGGGAGGCAGCCCACAGTTCTCCTACCAATACAGGTACAAATTCCCAGCCCACAGCAAATAAGCAAAGTCAGGTGTCCAAGAATTTCCCCCGACCTCCATCTGTTGTGGTTTCTTAGAGGAGGTTGGGAGCTCTGCACCCACAAACCAGGTGACAGTATTGTTAATAATAATCCTGTTTATTACCGTAGTGCCTAAGAGCCAACTGAGAGGGGCCCCATGGTGCTAGGTGCTGTACATACACAGAATAGGATATGGTCCCTGCCCCTAAGAGCTTATGATCTGGATAGACAAGACAGAGGTACGGTGGGGCTGTGGGGAAGGGATATAACACCCAAGCAGAGTGAACAGTGTGATGGTAGCAAATAGCCTGAGATGAATGCATAGCTGATGGATGTGCTCTCCCCAATAACGTGAAGAACTCCTGCAGCGAGCAATCTGCGGGCAGAGAGAGAGCAGTTTGTCAGGCACTCGGGTTGAGTGAGCTTCTTGGCCGCTTGCTGAGGGCGGAGTTACGGCCTGGGCTGTATAAGAGGCGACATTTGGGAGGGTGCTCTTCTCCCACGGGGTCCTTGGGAGCCATTCTGGGCGCGGCGACTTGATGAGTAGCAGTGTGTCTGCTTGTGTATTTTATCTCCCCCAGACAAAGCTGGACTCTTAGAGCAGGGAGGTTTTGGTGGGGTGCAGGAAGTTTATGGCTGGACTTGGAGAGACGTTAAAGAGCGGATCCAAGTCTAGACGCTGGCAAGTCAGCTACTGCCCTAGGAGCCTGTTCCTGATTCTGCACCCTTGACTTGGATGGGAGCAGGATTGGGCCCTGGGAGAATAAATGGACTTTGGCTGAACCATAGGGTACTCATGGCCTTTCCGTGGCCAACTTGTCCTGATGGTGCACACCCACAAAGAAGCTCCTGTAGCAATTCCCTAATTCTGGGATGGTTTAGGGACAGCCCAAGGGCCGAGTCACCGCCCTGTCACTCATGTAAGGGGAACCAGAAAGGTCCTTAGCAGCCTCTTCAGCTCCCATGCCCCAAGCACATCTGCCCTGGTGCAAAGCAAATACCAAGCTCTTCCCCAGACCTTTAACTTGTCCATTGGGATTAGTCCACAACCCCGGCTCTGCTTTCTGACTCGGAGCATTAGCGGCTCAGCTTGGTTCTTCACCGCAGAGAATCCCCAGGACTGAGCAGATTAGAAAAAAAGGCCCTAAAGCATGGCAGCCATTGCTGACACACCGAGCACAGATGTAGCTTCTCGTCATGACCCATGCAGGATTGGCACTTCTGCCGAACTGAAAGACCCCCTTGTGAATAGACCCAATGCCAGTTTAACAGCTGGGCATAAGCTCAGGAATGCCGAAGAACCACGCGTGAGCGTGATCCAGCGGGAACCACAGGGTCTGCCTGAGTCCAGCAGCCTCAATAACCAATCTCTTTGCATTTACCACTGAGGAAGGATGGTCTAGTGGCTAGGGCACTAACCAGAAACCTGAGTTCAATTCCTTGCTCTGCCACAGACTGCCCCTGTGGCCTTGGGTGAGACGTTTATGGTATGTCTACATTGGGCTGGAAGGGTGCGATTCCCTGTTGGAGGAGACAGATCTGCACTCTCTCTGATTGAGCTAGCACGCTAACGATAGTGGGTAGGCGTGACACTGCAAGCAGCGAGGGGCTCGCTGATCCTGTCTGAGACCATAGGTATGTACAGGAGGCAGTTGGCCACCATGGCCACCCTGCTACTTGTAACTCAGTTGAGCTAGCAGGGACATGCCTCCTTGAGCTGGAAATCACACCGCCAGCTCCATGTCATGGCCACCCCCTGAGTGGCTCTGTTCCCCTCACATGGCGATCACAGCACTGCCCTGCCTCACAGGGATGTTCTGAGCCCAAAAGCATTAAAGACTGTGAGGGGCTCAGATAGAAGAACCACGCATGATCTAATTTCAGTATCAGAGACCAGCTATCGCTCCACAAGCCACTGTCTGGGAACAGCAGGCACAGAAGACCCCAAGTATTGGGGGTTTAAAGGTTTCCCCCAGGTCTGTAGACTGAGGCCCTGATCATAGGAGCTTGCAGAGACAGGCTGAGATGATAGCCCTGGGAGAAGGGAGACCCCTTCTCACCTCCATGGGCTGTTAACTCTAAAGTTGAATTACTTACCTGTGTTATTGAAAAGCTGGCAGATTTTTGGGGAGAACACATGCAGAAATGTAGATTCGGGGAGGAGGCTTGGGGTAAGGAATCCCCGGTGATGCTGGCCAAACTGTCCCTCTGATTTGTATTGTCTCTGTCTCTCTTGGGGGCTAAAATTATAGGCCAGGACTTTCAATAGGGCATAGCACTCACAAACCAGGCCAGATATTCAAAGAGGGTACGCACATGGGGAGCTGAGGTCTTTTGAAAATCCATCCCCAGTGGTGGGTGCCCAGCGCTTGAAAATCTCACCCTGAGCTCTGGTAAATTTGGCAATAAGGTCCACCTGCTCTAGCTGAATGCTGGGTTGTCTCTGAAAATGGACTGTACAGCCAGGGCATTTAGTATCTACCTCTATTCCATGTATCTATCTTTGCTGCTTCTCTGGGGGCTTTCAGAACAACCTGTTATCACAAAAAGAAGGGACTTTAAGACACAATCTTGTTTGCTCAAGTACTAAAGTGACTAGACGGTTCCTCACAGGGGGGAAAAATGAGATTAGTTTTTTTCCCTCTTTCCTCAGACAAAGCAAAAGAAGAATTATGCTTTTTCATCTGTGCTGTGATGGTGGAGATAGAATGAGCCCGTTGCAGGCGCCTTTCCAGGATGCTGACTGTCTGTAACAAAGAGCTAATGGCACTCTTGCTGTCTGAGCATAAAAGCTCATCGTCTCCTTTACTGGCTTAGGTAAGATTGACTGAAAGAAGCCGGCTTTTACTGCTGTAATTTATAACTTGCTGGGAGTGCAGTTATTTTGCAGCCCGTGGCGTGCGGCTGACTTCACAGAGGCAAGAGAATGAAAGTTAGCTCTTGACCTTTCCACCAGATGTGTGCCTGTTTTCCCCGGGGCGGGGAGGAGATATGATAGGAAGGGATGGGCTGTCAAGTTAATCTATAATTACTGGCAGGTGGGCTGATGAGATGGAGGAGGCTCTGATGAGATCATTACATGGGGTGAAACTGAACCTCTGGTATTAATTTTGGTACGTTACATCCCAGAATCATAATAATGAGCCTGGCTAGGGCCCGCTGGTCAGCTCCTTGCTGCAATTAACTTCCTCCTGTGTCACTAAGTACAGGCAGGTTTCAGAGTGGTAGCCATGTTAGTCTGTATCAGCAAAAACACGAGGAGTCCTTGTGGCACCTTAGAGACTAACAAATTTATTTGGGCATAAGCTTTCATGGGCTAGAACCCACTTCATCAGATGCATGGAGTGGAAAATACAGGAGTGGGTATAAATACAATCTCCTTGTGGCCTGTGGAAGGGGCAGAGTTCTGCTGAGCGGGAGGCTCCCAGCCTCAGAGGGCCCGTCTTCACTGCAGAATTAGATGGGGTGATCTGCACCCAGGTGTGAGCAGCCACACTGCAGAGCTGTGCTTGAGTTACTGTGTCCTCACTGGTGCAACATGCCAAGGTTGTCGTGTTTCACCAAGCCCAGCTAGCCCCCAAGCAAGCTGCTCCTTCGCAAACCCGCGTTAAGCACAGCAGTTGTGTTGACAAGCCGTTGGAAAGCTCTCACCTCGCTATCTCGTGCAAAGCTTCACCAGGAGAGAGTGAGGGAGCCCTATGTCATGTCCCACAGCCACTCAGGGCACTCACCTGCAGTCTATGAGGGTCCCAAGGGGGTGGACCCAAGATACAGCATCCCCCAATACAGTGGTTTTCAAACCGTGGGTCGTGACCAGAACTGGGTTGCAGAATGGAAGGTGCTGGATCGCGGCAGCTCTGGTCAGCACCACTGACTGGGCTGTTAAAAGTCCCATCGGCGGTGCTGCCCGGCTAAGGCAGGCTAAGGTGTCCTGTTCCGACACCGTGCTGTGCCCCGGAAGCAGCCAGCAGCAGGTCCAGCTCCTAGGCAGGGGGGCCACGGGACTCCGCGTGCTGCCCTCACCCCGAGCACCGTCTGGGGGGGATGGTGCCTGCAGACGAGAGCACCCCAGAGCCTGCACCCCCAGCCCAAAGCCCTGACTCCCTCCCACACCCCAACCCCCAGCCCAGAGCCCCCTCCCATACCTGGACCCCTCATTCCTGACCCCACCCCGCAGCCCTCACCCCCGCACCCCAGTCCTCTGTCCCAGCCCTGAGCCCCTCCCACACCCTAAACTCCTCATCCCCAGCTCCATTGGGTTGCAGGCATCAACAATTTTCTTCAACTGGGTTTCCAAAAAAACAGTTTGAAAACCACTGCCCTAAAAATTCTCTAGCTGAGAGCTTCTTTTGGGTGGTTCCCCAGGGCCAGCAGCCTGCCCCCAGCTCTGGGTGGGGGACACCTCTCAATTCACAGCCCCCAGCAACGATGCCATCCTCCCCGCTCTCTGATGTTCCCTGCTGCACTCACTGGCCGACCACAGCCTCTTTTGGCCCTCGGGGGTGCCCGAGACCTGGACAGCTGCGACAGCAAGAACCCCGCCCCCCGTTGTGGCCCTGGCCCCATCCGTGGGAGACCACCAGAGTAAGACACCCCTGCTGCTGGCTTTTGCCTCTGCTGATCCAATGGATCCCGCTCCACCCTCTGCTCCGTTTATATTCCGCTCCTCTGCCTGCTCTGTCGTGCCGCACGCCCTGCCTCTCTCACAGGGGAATGTGCAAGAAGAGAAGCACCAGAGCAACCTTTCCTAGCAAGAATGGGGAGATACAGGCTCCAGTGAGCATGGGCCGACTCCCTCCTGCCCTCTGCGGCTGAGGTGCCCGTGGTGAAGCAGGAGGCTGAGATCTAGTCCCAGCCTGTTTAGTCTCAGGGAGACCAGCTGTTTCTCGGGGAAAGCCGACGCACAACACAGGGCAGAACGCTGGGTGTAAATCCCCCCAGAGGGACTGAGTGCGCAGTAGCTGAAAAGCACAAGGAGGGGCTCTCATGGCGAGCCTGGCAAAATGGCAATTTATGAGCCCGGGGCGCTGAGCACCCACGGTTAGCGCCGACCTCAGTGGGTGCTCAGCACCTGTGAAGAGCAGACTGGCTGTTTCGGACGTCGGAGCCGAGCTTCAGGCAGCGATGGGGCTGAAGTGTTGACACCGGTCTGTTTGACCTCCCTTTAATGAAAAGATGCTTGACTTGTTTAAGGCCAGGGTGTTATAATACTGATATACAATGGCCATCTGTGTGGCCTTTCACGGTAGAGAAGAGCCAGGATTCTGTCTCTCGCAGGGACTTATCTGGCCCCCGTTCCCTGATTATATCTGAGCCCCTCACAGTCTTTATTGCATTTGGGCTCAGAACATCCCTGTGAGGCAGGGCAGTGCTGTGATCGCCATGTGAGGGGAACAGAGCCACTGAGGGGGTGGCCATGACATGGAGCTGGTGGTGTGATTTCCAGCTCAAGGAGGCATGTCCCTGCTAGCTCAACTGAGTTACAAGTAGCAGGGTGGCCATGGTGACCCAGACCTTAGCCCATATATTTCTTTCCTCCTTTGCTGTATCTGGCAAATAAGGGCCTGATCCTGTCAAGCCCCCTCAGCACCTCACAGGATCAGTCTCCAGTAGAACAGGAGAGTCCTTCAGCCTTCAGAGTAGTATCTTGATCGTGCTGTCGGTTTCCCATCAGTTTAAGGAATGACTGGTTTGTTTAGCGCTGAATCCCATTAATGATGGATCTAGCAGAGCCTTCTGGTACATTATGGGCATTCACCCACCTGTATTTTAAAGGCACTTTCTCTGGCCACACCTGGGGTCTCTGTATCATTACCCCTCCTGTGTGTTCTTGGCCACTGTCACATATACATCCCCAGTGCTTGTTCTGCAGAGTCCTTGTCTGACAACCTAGCATGGGGCAGAGCACGCTTTCATGTGTGACCAGCTGCAACTCTTGTCGCTCACACGGCTGTCACCTGCCCTAAATAACTTTCCTTTGCACCTGGGAGCAATCAGGGACTCGGGCCAGGGAGAACAAGCCTCTCCTTTCCCCATCTCTTGCTCAGGGGGCAGGGGAGATGAGGGCTCCAGATAAATTAAACTCGTAAATTCTTGCTCCTCCAGTTCCCAGAGGGGACCAGGATTTGTTGTAGGACAAACTTAGTAAAGTGAGTGGAGAGAGATTAATTCCAAGGACATGTCTGTGATTTTTCTTTCCCTGCCTTGCAGGGTCTGGTTTTTCCCTATTGGCTTCAGTGAACTTAGACGAGAGGTGGATGCATCTCCTAGTTTCTTTAATCCAAGCACAATATTGATGTAACCTCTGGCAGCCCCTTTTCTCATTGCAGCGCTAGAAGCTGCAGTCAGAGCCAATTGCATTGCAACCAAGGTGCGTTACCCCCCCTCCCCCAGAGAGACACCAGACCAGTGCAGTCCTGAAACCACCTCCCCCTTAAAACAGGAAGCTTTTTAATTGGGGAGGGAAAGGACAAATCAAAACATGATATAGAAGCACATTAATGCTCCCTTGTAAATCAGAGCCTTCTGCACACAAGGGCTGATTTGTCACTAGAGCTGAGCAGGGAACCAGTTTTCCCATCCCGAGAGAATTTTCAAGATGAAAAAAATTGTCTCCATCCCAAATCAGGACAAAAAGCCCAAATCTCCAGGATGCGGTAATCTGAAGAAAAGCATTTGGATCAGGTTAATCGGAACGTCTCGCTTCGATAACTTGGCGACGGTGTGTTCAGCTTTTGACTCCTTCGCATTCTTTTGACCTTTTACGCTCTGCAAAACCGGCATTTTCTGACCCCCAAAAATCATTTCATCAGAAATTGCTCGTCCAGCTCTGCTTGTCGCTGCGATTGTGGGTCCAGCCCTTGGATGGAGGGGCCTTCCCTGGCTGGTGGAATGGCTCTGCACCATCCCCTGCTTGTGGCAGAGGCCAGATAGGGTCTAAAAATAGCCACTGCCTAAGTACCGCCCCATCAGTAGGTACTGGGCAGCTAGCCCAAGCTTTCATTCTACTGTTCTTGGAGGCTAGTCTGAGGAGAGCTGGCGTGTGTACGTCTGCCTGAACACTGCCCTGCTGCTGTGTCGGTTGCACCTTTAGGGTGTGCTCCTGGAGGTATGGCGTGTGGCCAGAGCATTGCGTGCACCTGCTGTTCCCTCCTCCCGGACCAGCGCCTGGGGACTACAGGCAGCCCGGTGCAGGTGAGAGCAGCCCTGCTGCTGTTCTAACTCGGGTTGGGAGGTGGGGGGCCCGTTCGGCCCCGGCAGCCTGAAGGATCAGAGGAGCGTGAAGGTGTTATTAAGTCTGAACTCCGGCCCAGCACGAAATCCTCTTCAACAAATGGACTTGGGGTTAGAGAGGGGCCCGAAGTGAACCCCTTGATCCCCAAATCCCTACACCTTCTGACCCAAGCTCGCCCCACCTTTACAACTGGCCACACTGTGGGCCCAGCAGGAGCTGTGGGCACCCAACACCCTGCAGGATCAGCTCTTGATTGATAGAAAAGGAAGGAAACCCCCCTAGTGAATTTTGGGAGCCAGGCTTTGCAGCTAACGGGTCCAGGCTGTGCTTAGGATCCAGCCGGTGCAGTCATCTCTCAGGAATCCACCAGAACATCACAGATGTTAGTATCCCCTTGGCACCGACAGGGGGCCGCACAGCCCGCATGGAGCTTAAAGAGGCTTATTGCCTTGGGCCAGCCAGATAACCATGATGTTTTGCTATTCAATACTCGGCCCCTGATTTATTGAGCAATGCTCGACAATGCCTCCTGGCTTCTCTACAGAGCAGGATTCGTGACGGGTTTGAGTTGGGCAAGCGCCTTCTTGGCTACTAAGTTGATTTCTCTCTCAACCAGTCAGTGTAGTGGTTTCCTTCTCAGTCAGTGAACAGACACTGATACATCCCCATGGTTAATGGGCAGGAGGGGAAATGGCCTGGAAGGTGTGCTCTTGGGAGCCTTCTCCCCATGCTGGGACTCAGAGGGCCAGAGGCATCCCTGCACTGGGACTGTGATTCATTATTAGTATTACGCAGGCAATGCAGGGACCGAGGGGAGGGGCAAGCTATTTGGAGCCTCTGAGAGCTGTCCTAACTTGGGCCACTGATGAGATCCCCACGATGGGCCACTGCAAGGATGCAGAATCGCCACCTCCCCCTTCCTCCTCCAGCCCACCCCAGAACAGCCCCGGTACCAGAGAATGGGGATAGGGTGGCCAACTGTCTAATTGCATAAACCCAAACACCCTTGCCCTGCCTCCTGCCCCGCCCCTTCCTTGAGGAGGGGGTTTGGGGTTCTGGCTCTGGGAGGAGGTTCAGGGCTGGAGCAGGGGATTGGGGTGTGGGAGGGGTTGAGGTGTGTGGGCTACGGCCGGGCGGTACTTATCTTGGACGGCTCCCAGTTGGCGGTGCAGCAGGGCTAAGGCAGGCTCCCTGCCTGCCCTGGCCCCGCACCACTCCCGGAAGTGGCCGGCACTTCCCTGCAGCCCCTGAAGAGTGGGTCAGGGGGCTTCGCCTGCAGGCACCATCCCCGCAGCTCCCACTGGCCACAGTTCCTGGCCAATGGGAGCTGTGGAGTCGGCGCTCAGGGCGGGGGCAGCATGCGGAGACCCACTGCCCCTCCCTCAGGGGCCGCAGGGATGTGCCAGCCACTTACGGGAGCAGCGCAGGGCCAGGACAGGTAGGGAGCCTGCCTTAGCCCCGCTATGCCACCAGACTTTTGGCGACCTAAAATCTCCCTGTTTGGCTTCAGTAGCCTCTGGGAGATAGAGCCCAATTCGGGAGACTCCCGGCGAAACCGGGAGGGTTGGCAGCCCTAGGTGGGGATCCTGTGCAGGGGACACAGAGATGACTCTGTGCCCAGCATAGGGTCCAGTGCACTGGGAATACTCCTGGGTGAGGGGCTTGGTTTCTTTTTGCAGCAGCCTCGCAGTGGCAAAGGGGCTGCAGGGCAGCTGTGAACGTGGCCCTTACAGCCCGGCTTCTAGACCCAGCTTCCAAGCAATAATCCAAAGGGTTCTTGAGGGGCCTGATTCTCCCTAGAACGTGCCCTGCCCAGCCCTGTGCAATGTGGGGGTACAGCACTGGTGTTTTACATCACCTTGCACAGGTGTAAATGACCACCCCTGGTGTAGTTCAGCCGGGAGTCAGGCCTAGGGCACATAGGCCATTAAGCATAGGAGTCAGCATGAAAGAAGGTCTTTATAACTCCTACTTAGAAGTCTGATGACAACCCGATTTCCTTATGGAATTTTTCCCTTTGGCAAACTCTCATTCCCCTTTCCCCGCCCATTCGCCAGTCTAATGCAACAGCTGCCGGCGTGGCTCCCTATTGTTTATTTCCTTCCTTGAGCGCCAGCAGCTTCGGTTATGTCACTGCAGGATTGCTGGCAGCCCCGGGATTAGCGCTTCTTAGCTAAATTGGCCAGCCAGGGCGTCTGGGGATCCTGTGTAAATCTTATCAACAAGGGGGGTTAGGTGTGGGAGGGATGTTCCTTAGTGCTAGAGGGAAGCAGGCAGAGAGGTAAGGTGAGGTCAAGCTTGGTCGGTAAGGTCCCACCTGCATGCCTGCCTGCATAACAGGGGCAGGAGCCCTGCAGAGAACTCTTGTATGATTTTGGCCTCAGGCTGTAAGTAAAGGTGCCTCAAGGTCAGGGATCCCTACAAAACCTAGTACCAGCTCGGGGGGTAAGAAGTCCTGGAAAACTTTTCCCGAGACTTGGAGTCTCTCCCTGGATTCTGTACCCAGCAGTGGAAAGCCACAGAGAACACGGGAGCAGAGGAGAAGGGATCAGATGCAATTCCCTGGTAGGCTCCCTGTGGAAACACCATCTATTCTGGTCAGGGAGTTATAAAAAGAGATTGTATCACTTAGGAAAGTACAGAGCTGGGTGGGGGACCTGGATCTTCCCCTGGCCTGCCCCTGGTGTCATTCTCCACACACATCTGTGCAAAGTGGGTGTGAAACCCTGCCATTCTCATGGGGGGCTGTACCCCCACAGTGCACAACTGTAAATCACAGCGCAAGGTGCATGGCGGTGGGGTGGGGAGATTGAAGGCGAGTCTTTTCACTGCGCTTGATTCTCTGTTCCTCTGTTCCTGTGCTTGGGGCAGACATGGGAAGGTGCAGATGCTTTAAGCCGCCTCTGCATTCCTTGTATTAGGACTCCATTCAGGGGCCGGCCTGCCACCACAGTGTAAGTTAGAGCAACTCCTGGGCTGCTCCTAGAGTCTGCTTTCCATAGCTCCCTCTGGGCTCTGAGATGCGGAGAACCATAATAGGGCAGTGCATTCTGGCCCCACCCTGATGCAGAGGCCTGGGAGGAGGGCCAGTGCAGAGCCTTTCAGTTGTGGGGGGTGGGAGGGAGTGGCTATTCTAAGGGGAAAGTTTCTGCCCCCTTTCAGGCCAGAGCAGCATAAAAGGGCCAGACAATAGCTGAGAATCAGATCCAATCAGTGCCTAAATAAGAAGGTGATAAGCATCTTAGAAATACCATTTCACAGATCAGAGAGGGCAGGATCCCGAAGTAATTCCACTGACATCAGTGGAATTACTCCAGATTTAAATGGGCATAACCGAGATCAGCATTCAGCCCCCGGCCTTGAACATACCTTCTTCACTCTGCTGGCCTAACTCCTCAGAATCACTTAAACCAACCGAGGAACTGCCCGAGGAAAATTTACTCAAAGTGAGGTCTCCAAAACCACATAAGATAAATGTTTTGTAAAAAATGCATAGGCTAGATGTTAGGACTAAAGAAAGAGATCAGAAATGACATTTTGTTGAGGGGGTTTCCTCGGGCTACGCAGAGAGAAAGACAAGGGGCAGGCTTTGATCAATTTTCCCAACAATTTTTCCTAACTGAAAAGGTTGTTTAATGGTTCTAAATTTTTCAGTGTCTTTTTTTTTTTTTTTGTAGCTGACCTTTCTTTCTCTCCCGCAAGCCATCTCTTTTCAGAATGGAGGGGACTGACTCACAGCTGCCTTCACTTTGCGTGAGTTACCCTGGTGTAAAACTGAAGTAACACAGTGGGCTGTGTGCATACAAAAAGGACATGGCTTTAATTGTACCAGCAAAGTGAATGCGGCACAACCCTCCTAATGTAGGTGCCGTTATACAAGTGTAAATGCTTTTACCAGGATAGCTGTTCCTGTACGGGAAGGGAAATAAGTTAGACTGAGACAACTGCATCCACTCTAGTGGTTGTACCATATCGGTAAATAATTGTTATACAAGTACAAAAACGGTGCGTAGAGCAGACCTAAATCAGATGAGAATCTGGTCCTTTGTTTCATCTTCCAGATTCGTCATCTTCTGTCAGATTCTTAACCTCAGCCGCAGCCCCAGAGCATCAATTCAATTTCTCAGTGCTTTATGGTCCTGTTTTCCCCTGCCAGTAAGATGGAATTATTATATCAATAGATTGTTATCTCAGCATCAAGATTTTCCTCTCAAATCCCTGCTGTTTTCATCCAGATCTTTTCAACTCCTTGTTCACTGCCACCATTGTGGCCTTAATTGTGTGTAGTGATTTACGAATATCCACTGAGTTATTCATAGAATCATAGAATCATAGAATATCAGGGTTGGAAGGGACCCCAGAAGGTCATCTAGTCCAACCCCCTGCTCGAAGCAGGACCAATTCCCAGTTAAATCATCCCAGCCAGGGCTTTGTCAAGCCTGACCTTAAAAACCTCTAAGGAAGGAGATTCTACCACCTCCCTAGGTAACGCATTCCAGTGTTTCACCACCCTCTTAGTGAAAAAGTTTTTCCTAATATCCAATCTAAACCTCCCCCACTGCAGCTTGAGACCATTACTCCTCGTTCTGTCATCTGCTACCATTGAGAATAGTCTAGAGCCATCCTCTTTGGAACCCCCTTTCAGGTAGTTGAAAGCAGCTATCAAATCCCCCCTCATTCTTCTCTTCTGCAGGCTAAACAATCCCAGCTCCCTCAGCCTCTCCTCATAACTCATGTGTTCCAGACCCCTAATCATTTTTGTTGCCCTTCGCTGGACTCTCTCCAATTTATCCACATCCTTCTTGAAGTGTGGGGCCCAAAACTGGACACAGTACTCCAGATGAGGCCTCACCAATGTCGAATAGAGGGGAACGATCACGTCCCTCGATCTGCTCGCTATGCCCCTACTTATACATCCCAAAATGCCATTGGCCTTCTTGGCAACAAGGGCACACTGCTGACTCATATCCAGCTTCTCATCCACTGTCACCCCTAGGTCCTTTTCCGCAGAACCTAGGTCCTTTTCCGCAGAAAATTTTGTTGATGAATCAGGGAGGCGGGGTGGAGATGAAAGCCGACAAGTGCCCTTTGTGATCACAGGGATTATTGTGGTGGTTATATGACAGTAGTGCCTAAACAAACCACCAGTTGAGATTGGGGCCCCATTGTGCCTGGTGCTGTATAGACACATTAGTAAGAGACAGTCACTGTCCCAAGGCATTTATAATCTAAGTAGAAAACACAGACAAAGGAAGGAACAGATGGGGAAATCTAAGGCCCAGAGAGATCAAGTTATTTTACCCAAAATTATGCAAATTGGACTCCTGAGTCTGAGGCCCGCACCCTAACCACGAAGCCAGCCTTCCTCTCTCATAAAATTCATTTCTAGAGGCAGTTTGGGAGCAAAATGCTAAAGGCACCTCTTATCCATGGACTAGTCATGTGGGTAGGCGCTTGCCAGTGTGAGCAAGGGCTGCACAATCTACTCCTGGCTTGTTAGCAGATTTACTGGTGTAAAATCTGGAGCAACTCTTGATTTCAGTGAAAAGGTTCCAGATTTACGCCAGCACCATTGAGATTAGAATCTGGCCCCTAATTTAAAAAAAAAAGGACGTCACCGTGAGGTGTCCAGCACGTTTTATCTAGTAAAGGGTTACACAGGCTTCGGGGATGGAGAGACGTGTCGTCACTCGGTAATCTAATGCCACTGGGCAATGATATATCTCTCCCGCTCTGTGGCCGGGATATGATTATCCTACGCAAGGTGGAAGAATTGGATGGTGGCGGCAGAGCTCTGGAGAGGTGGGTTTGTGGCTAAGGTATTAGGCTAGGACTCATCAGTTCCTGGCTCTGCCACTGACTGGCTGTATGGCCGTGGTCAAGTCACGTAGGATATGTCTGCACTGCAAACAGGAGGGATGACTGCGGTATGCGCAGGCCAACTTTGAGCTACCTCACTGAAAAGAGCCGTACAGCTGTTGTGGCACAGGCTATCCTGAGTACAGTCCCACCTGGGACCCAGGCCATTGTGGCTAAACTGCTGCTCTGAGTGAGCTGGTCAACCAAAGCTAATTCAGGTGTGCTGGCTAGGTCGACCCTCCGTCTGGCTTCTTCCCCACCTTTTACATGAGGATAACAAAACTACGTGGGACTGTCTTGTCTCTTTAGATTGCAAGCTCTCCAGGGCAGCAGGTTGTCTCTTTCCATGCATCTGTGTAGTGCTTAGCACGTCCCGATCTCAACTTCCAGCTGCTCCTATAATCCAGATGAGTACAGATGAGCGCACCGGTTCTTGCAGAGGGCAGGGTAGTATTCCTGACCTCTGCAGGCGATCTGCTCTCTCACACATAACTTGAGTGCAAATGTTATTTACGGTCAGAGCCTTGTCCAGCCTCTCTCCAAGTCCAGGGGCAGCGTTTGCTTTGCTCTCCCGCTCCCCCCATCAGAACCTCACATGTGCCAACCACATGTGGCATAAAAAACAAAATGTCTCTTTGTTCTGGCTACAGCCCCCACTCCCCAGCACTAGGTGGGACACAGGTACATACATAGCTTTTATGGCCAGAAGGGACCATTGTCATCATCTAGTCTGGCCTCCTGTACAACACAGGCCAGGGAGCTTCCTCCGAATAATTCCTAGAGCAGATCTGTTAGAAAAACATTCCCATCTTGATTTAAAAATTGTCAGTGATGGAGAATCCACCATGACCCTTGGGAAATTGTTTCAGTGGTTAATTACTCTCACTGTTAAACATGTAGGCCTTATTTCCAGTCTGAGATACAGCCATCTATCTCCATTTTTAGTTGTCAGCGAAAGGAACGTAGGGAACTAATATGCTGTCCTCACATACACTCTAAGGAACAATCCCACATTGGCAGGGAGCTGAATGAGCTAATAGGCCTTTTCCATCTCTCGCTCTTGAGTCAGGCACATTACAGGGAGATTCTGTGGGTATGTCTTCACTGCAGAGCAGGGGTAGGCATACCCATGTTAGCTTTTATCGACTTAGCATCGGTAACAATAATAGTGAAGACATGGCAACATGGACTAGCAACTTGAATATGTACCCAGGGTCCCTAGCCGGATTGTATTCGGGTTGCTAGCCACTTCTGCCACGTCTGAGCTACTGCATGCCTACCTGTGCTATGATCACACTTTGACTTTGCAAAGAAGATGCCCTGAGTCAGTTTTCTCTAGGCAGCTGTACCACTAGCCTGTCAGCAGTGTGGTCTAGTGCAGGGTTACGTGTACCCCTGGGGCTACGCCGAGGTCCTCCTGGAGGTACATCAACTAGTTTTACTACAGGCTGCATAAAAAGCACTAGTGAAGTCAGTACCTACTAAAATTTCATACAGACCGTGACTTGGTTCTACCGCTCTATGTATTATACCCTGAAAGGTAAGTACAGTCTTTATTTTCCAAACGATTTATTGTATAATTATATGGTAAAAATGAGAAAGTAGTAGTTTTTCAGTACTGGCATGCTGTGACGCTTGTGTATTTTTGTCCGATTTTGTAAGCAAGTCGTATAAGTGAGGTGAAACTTGGGGTACACAAGACAAGTGAGATTCCTGAAAGGGGTTCATGAGTCTGAAAAGGTTGAGAGCCACTGGTCTAGTGGGTAGGGCACTAGACAGGGAGTCAGGAGACCTGGGTTCTTTTCTCGGTTCTGCTGCTGAGTGAGTCACTTTCCCCTCTTTAGGTTTGTTGTCCCCTCTGTAAACAGTCTTTCTTTGCAAAGTGCTTTGAGATCTACAGATGAAAAGTGCTGTGTGAGAGCTAACTGGGGCTGGCTTGTCGCACCTCTGCCATTCTGCTTCCTAGTGCCGTTGCTTTCATGGAGCTGATATTAGCAAACCACAGGTGGCTGAAGGTGAAATCCCATTGTGTCACCCAGCCTGCCTCACTCCAGCAAAAGAGCACTAACATGCACACACCCATCTGTCCAGGCTCATGGGATTAACAGATCAGAAGAATGTTTTTAGAACCACCTGGCTGGCTGTGTAGCTGGCTAGCTAATATCTGTCCCCAAACACCTGCTGAGTTTCACAGCCCGCCAAAGGTGAGCAAACAGGGGCCATATCCCCCTACTGATAGCAGCCAGCTTTGCAAAGGCCAAAGCTATCCCAGGTGGAGCAGAGAGCCTTTTAAAAGGGAAGCAGGTGAGAGGCGAAAAACAATAGCTCAGTGAAGCTTTTACGAAAGACGATGCCGAAAATAAATTAGCGGGAAGCAGAGTTGTTTTCCTGGAGTGCTGATTGCAAAACCAAGCAAGGAGCTCTTACAACTAGCCAAGAAAAGGAACACACTGCTCCCTGCATCCAATGAAGTGAGCTGTAGCTCACGGAAGCTTATGCTTGAATAAATTGGTTAGTCTCTAAGGTGCCACAAGTACTCCTTTTCTTACTGCTCCCTCTAGGGATTCCCATACAGCTCCCCTTTATTTGCCAACTTACTCCTAGCCAAGGCATCATTTTCTTTCCCTTTTTGTTTGTGTTTTCTTTCTCCTTTCTCCCTGTAACTCCCTCCTTCCCCCACCCACTTGCCTCAGCTGTTGGCTGTACATAACCCACGGCTGCCAGGAATTTCCCATAAAGTCAGGTGACTCCCGCTGGATGTCAGCTCACTTCCCTGCCCTCCCCAATTCCATGTACCGAGGCTGGGCTTTCAAACTTAGGCTGCATCGAAGGGAGCCAACCGGGCTGACCAGCACCCAGACAAACTGGGATACTCATACAAAATCTCACTGCTGGGGTAAATGTCCTACCAGCCAGGCAGGCGCTGATGGGTGAGTATTTTTGTTATGGGGTAGTGTCGTGCGCTCGCTGCACGCCTCCTTTAATAACTGCTTATTTGATTTTGCAAACGGGCAGGGAAATGATGAAGAGCTCTTTGAGCTTGGCCTGCCTTGGTAGTATGGATCGGCAAGCGGCAAAGAGAACGTAAGAAGAATGCAAGGGTAACTGGCTGAAATGAAAATTCAAAAAGGGCTCATTAGACTGTGCAAAGATGAGGCTAATTTCCATTCTCAGTTGCCTTTCTGGGCTCTCCGGAAATCCTGTGGCTGACTGGCATAATTCTTACATATGCTTCATTATGTATTTGTATTATCGGACACAATCCCTTTGTGTTAGGCGCTGGACATATACAGAACAAACAGACAGTCCTAGCCCCAAAGAGCTTGCAATTTAAATGTAAGACAAAGACAAGAGACAACCAGTTGATATAGACAGACAAGGGAGCAGAAATGCCTATGACCAGACAACACCTGGCTGTTGAACGGCAGTGTGGATTTGACGGTTGTGTTGACTAAACCCCAGGGATGGACAGAGCCGGGGCTATGTGGGAATCTCATGGATTTTGCTGGTTGCGGATTAGCTTTTCAAAGCCGGGGTCTGTTCCGATCCAGATCCCAATTTATCCAGACCTCAGTGATGGTGGGGGGAGTTGATTGGATAATTATTCTGAGGGCAAGATCCTCAGCTGGTGTAGATTGGTGTAGGGACATTAAAGTCACTGGAACTCCGCTGATTTGCACCAGCTGAGTCTGGGTCCAATTCTGATTAATCCTGCCTATAACAAAGCTAATTATTTTCCTTAGGTTGAAGAGCTCCCAAATAAAACACCTATTTGGTGTTCTGCTATTACAGGGATGATGCCTATATAAGCACCTGGGTCGATGGATGGGGGCTCTAGAAATGGGTCTGCTCTAACCCCCCCTCAAACGCTGGGGTGTCTGAAAACTAGCTCTTGCTCAGAAGGTGGCAGATCCGGGCCTCCTCTTTGCTGTCACGTTGTGTATCAGTTTGTACATTTGCTCTAGGATGCAGTCGCTGAGCTGCTAAATGAGATGGGCTTTGGGGAGCTCTGCTTTAGTCTGTGCCTTTGACTCCAAAGTATTTTCCTGGCTACAGTGGAGCAGATTCCTCTGGCAGTCACGCTGGTCTAAATCCAGAGTAACGGCAGCAGCAGTGCCAATGAGCTAACTCTGGATTTACACCGCTGTCAACAAAATCCCAGTCTGTCCTGATGCATGTAACTAGGACACTTGGGAAAGGGGAGCCATAGCAGGAGGCAAAGCCTTCCCATCCGAGAACAGCAGCATGTCCCGTTCAGGTTCACCCCAGGCCACGAGCTTCACTGCAGTGGGGGGAGTTAGGTAGGCTTAGCAGAACGGGCCCTGTGAGAGCAGCAGCCTTCCTTCGGCTAAGTTAGCATCAGCCCAGAACGGCGAGTGCAGTGTGCCGCGGAGGAGCAACTGGAGCTGACCCAGAACGAAAGGGTAAAAAGACACGGGTGTCTCCGTGAAGTTTCAGGCACCTAAGCAAAGGATGATGCAAGGACAGAACATTTATAATCACAACAACCATATGCCCACATGTCATGGCGCTGCACGGGCTGGGGAGCGTTGCCAAGGGCTTACAGAACGTTTACCCAGCTACCAGATCGTGACTGTTGCTTTGCACTTTATCCCAAACGCCCCAGCAATGGAAGGCAGAGGAAATATGTTTTTTAGCTGCCTATCAATCCAGGCTAATGCGATTTCTACCCTTCCTCCCTATGTCCTGCTGCTGTACAAAGCAGCTGAATAAATCCATCGGTGCCGCACACTGCATCTTTGCATCATGTTTATGAGGGACGTTGGCACCAGCCATAAACTTGATGAACATCAGATTCTTTCGGGAAGGGAGATGCAAGATAAAAGGGCTCAGGGCTTCTGGCCCTAAGGATTTCTGGGAGGATGGTTAGAGCTCCTTGCAGAGAACAGAGCTGTTCATTCTTGGCACTCTGCCCCCATAGGTAGCTATTCTTTCCCCATTTGGCCGTGGTCAAGGGAAGAGCAGAAAAAGCAGATTTTAAAATCCCTTGAGCGCAAATGTGGCACCTGCTTGGCTGTGCATGAAAAGTCTGTGTGGAAATACAGCGAGGGCCGGATCTGAAGTTCAGGAAAAGGCTTATACTGATTCTGATGAATGTTGAATCCAGCCCAAAAGCAGCCTCCCGCCGAGGACACCAGGAGGCGGGTTTGTAAATAAGTCTGGGGCTCGGACGAGAAACCCACCTGTGCAAAAGAGAAGGGAGAGTTAATGATTCTAATAACGTTTGAAAAGGGGAAATTTAGGGCTGGTGAAACAAGGTCGGCTCCAGAGGCCTCTGTTGATCCACAGAGCAGGGACCCTGCATGGACAGCGCTTAGGGCAAACTGTTCCCACGCTGCTACAACCAGTGTGCCACATGCCAGAGCCCTGTGAAAGAGCGGGGATTTAACCTGACCGATCAGCCCCCTCGCTGTGTTGCAGGGAGGAGCTTTAGTGTGTTTTGAGGCCAAAGATTAAAGGGAAATGGTGTGGTAATACAGGATGTGGAAGAAATGTCTGTCTGTCTGTGAATCTGTAGCTATCTAATCTATCGGCCATATCCTCAGCTCCTAAACTGCATTAGTGCCATTGACGATTTATACCAGCTGACTATCTGCCCTGAAATCTGTCCGTCTACGGATTTATCAGCTCTGGAGCCTGGATTTATCAATAGACAGACAGATATTTTCTATTTCTTTTCGTCCAAGTAAAACATAAATAGCCCCCTAAATGTTTTTAACTAGATTGAATGAATGTCTTTATTTTAAATGCAGTAGAACCTCACTCAGAGTTACAAACATAGGGTTACCATATTTGAACATTCAAAAAAGAGGACACTCCACCAGGGGAGGAGGTATTTGCTCATGCCCCCCAGTCCCACCCCAACTCCACCCCTTCCCTGCCCTCATTCCAACTTCTTCCCCAAAGTCCCCGTCCCAACTCTGCCCCTCCCTGCCCCATTGGACCCCTTCCCCAAATTCCCACCCCTGCCCCACCTCCTCCTCTGAGCGCGCCGTGTTTCCCCTCCTTCCCCCCTCCCTCCCAGCTGTGCGAAACAGCTGTTTTGTGGCGCACGCGCTGGGAGCTCGGGGGAGGGAAAGCGGGCACTCTCTCGAGTGATCAGCATTCACTTTCTTTCTCAAATGATCAACATTCACTCTCTTTCTTGAATGACCAACTCTTCTTTCGGGAAAAATAATAATGGCAAAATCCCGGATGTTTTTAGATATTTAAAAATTCTTCCCAGATGGTGATTTAAGAACCAAAAAGCCGGACATGTCCGGGAAAATACGGACGTATGGTAACCCTATACAAACACCTCGGGAATGGAGGTTATTCATAACTGTGAGATGTTCTTAACTCTGAACAAAATGTTCTGGTTGTTCTTTCAAAAGTTTACAGCTGAACATTGACTTAATACAGCTTTGAAACTTTACTATGCAGAAGAAAGATGCTGCTTTCCCTTTTTTTTTTTTTAGTAGTTTACATTTAACAGAGTACTGTACTTGCTTTTTTTTTTTTTTGGTCTTGTCTCTGCTACTGCCTGATGTCATATTTCCGGTTCCAAACGAGGTGTGTGGTTGACTGGTCAGTTCATCTCTCTGGTGTTCGTAACTCTGAGGTTCTATTGTACAAGGCCAGATACTGTCTGTCTGTCTTTATTTTGCCCCATCACTGTAGAATCTGAGCAGTGAGATTTTTGCCTTGGGAAGAACCTAGTGGAAACTGAGTAAGGACCTCGTGATTTGGCCTTGATAATATATTTATTGTGCATGTGTATTGTAAGATCACAAATAAATAATATAAACTGCTTTCACTTTTAAAAGCTGGCCTGCTTGAATTGGTGGAACAGAAGAGCTAAGCCTGTGTGCATCATAGCCCTCTGCTGGCTAGAGTCTGCTGGCTTATAATTTATCTCTGCCTTGGGCAATACTTCCAACTCTTGTCCTCTAAAATGGGCATTGACTATAGGGCCTGACATCCGACACACCTAGGATAAGGAGTGTTTTTTAAATAGTGGAGCGTTTCCCCCTTCTAGTCCTTATGTGTGGGAAATGCAAATCACCGAAACACACACAAATGCACTTCTGTGTTTTCATAAGAGCTGACTGGGAGTTTGAGAACATTTTGAAGAAAAATGTTTTGAACAAGATTTTGAGAAAATGTTCAGGGATTTTGACCAAAAATATGGGGAGGAAAATTCACGAAACATGTTTCTTTTTTCAGACAAGCAAAAATTTCAAACATTTTGAGATTTTGTCAAAAAAAAAAAAAAGAAAGAAGAGGGGGGCATTTCCTAAAAAGCATTTCCCACTCCTTATATTTGGACTATCTCTTATTTCTACCCACAGAGTCACTTTTTGCTACGTGGATTGCATCTCACCGTCTTTGGAGGAAAAATAAATCCCTGCAGTTTCTAATGAGAAAATTTGGAGGATTAAAAATGATTTGTAACCCTCAATGTTTTGGGGTTTTTTTGGCCTAAATATCTTTCATCACTTGAGATAATTTAAGCAACAGATGGGATTAATTTCAAGGCTCCCTTGTTTGAGACAAGCAGAGACACGCTACTGGTGACTCATTGAGGGCTCATGGTAACATTTATGTGGTCAGGATGGACTGCTTCAGAATGCCAGCAAATCAAAACAGCCCCTTTCACTTAGTGCAGCTCTTGTTCAGAGTTTTGCTGAGGTGTGAACAATAACAGCCTCGTGAAGCTGCTTTTATTCCTGACGCACATTGAGATGTGAAGGTTGCTAGGACGGTGAGCGCATTGTTTCGGTTATTTTCCAGCCTTGGAATATCTCCAAAGCAATACATGCTGGATTGAAATCACACTTTGTTCTCTGGCTTGAAAGGTGATTTACGATAAATCTATTAGCAAACAAACAAACAAACAAAAAACACTTTAAAGAGCAAAATAATCGGTAAAAGTTGATGGAACTCAGAAATGTTAAATACTTTTGTTTGTTCTCGAGTGGCTCTAAAGACATACATTGAAAAACTCTCAGATAAATGGCTCAGCATTGTGCCTTCAGGAAGTAAGTGCTAGTTTAGACTGTATCTATGCAACTGTATGGCAAAAATCCCATTCTGTGGCATAGGGTGATGATAAAATTGGCAGGGGAAAGAAATCCTGGGAAATGTTTGAGCTTAAACACCTCAATTTGGGCAGAGTGGAGGGGAAGAAATTTCCCCCAGAAAGGGACTTGTTCTTAAACCTTTTCATCTCATTTCTCCTTGGGGATGAGTGTATGTTCCCTTAGTCCAGTTCATCTAACTTGAACAAGTCCTCCATGCAAAAACCAGGCACCCAAGCTGAAGTGTTCATTTATTCAGGGATTTCATTATTAACAGGAGAAAGTGTTGAAGCACTTGAGCGTTGACTCTCCTGGTGTTTTCAAGCCAGAGAACTTGTTAGATTGGGAGTCCACTGCTGCTAAAAGCAAATCAGAGCGTACAATGTTTATTTTCAGTTTGATGCCACATTGCAAAGAGGGAGAATGGCCCGGTGGTTAGAGCACTAGCTTGGGAGACCATCTTCAATACCTGGCTCCTCCACAGGGTTCCTGCGTGACCTTGGACAAGACATTTAATCTCTCTGTGCCTCCATTCTCCATCAGCAAGTGGGCAGAACAGCTCTTCCCTCCCTCACAGGGATATATGTGAGGATAAATGCATCGAAGATAGCAATGTGCTCGGATGCTGGGGTAAAGCGAACCGTATGAGTACCTAAGATAGGTAGACTCTGCTATTCCCACTGAATAGTATCTTATGCCTTGAGCTCAGTGACACTTCTTGTACACTACGGTGTTACACAACATGGGGCAAGGCCACAAAACCTGTGTCTTTGGCTGAGAGGAAAGGAAGGGCAACAGAAAGGAATTTCTCCAGACCCTTTCCGTGCCCTCTTTTGACTGGAATGGTCAAGTGCTGGCAGGTTACTGGAAGGCCAGATCACCATCCCAGAATGTCTCTACCATGCACTTGTTTACATTCCCGGTGTCCCATTTCACTCACCAATCCTGCATGCATAAGAACACATCTCCCTCTCTGTTTTCCAGCATTGGCCATCGGAGTTGGGGCTGGGGAATTGCAAAGAAACTGTTCCTTCAGGTAGACTGGCTTTGTAGGGCCAAATTCATCTTCAGTGCAACTGCAATGCAGGCCCTTCAGCAGAGGGACATTCTGTGGCTGGGGGCTCTCCATGCCTTGGGGGAAACAAACCTTCACAGGTAGAGCGCTTCTGGCAGCAGAAGTCCTGTCCTCGTATTCAGCTGCCGTGGGGCAGAGTGAATTGGGCCTATTATTATTATCCCCAGTAACTGAGTCTAATCTTGCTCCAAATGACGTCAATGGGCAGTTTGGCTTAATAGAAATTGGGAGGGCCACCAGGACAAATACAGGGCTGTGTGTTTTTTTTCTAGTTGATTATTCTAGGCCTGGGGCCAAGTCCCATTTCTATGGAAGTCCATGGAAAGCTCCTATGGGGTCAGGATCAGGCCCTTTGGCGTAATGCATGTACTAGTTGTGGGTTTCCTTATGTTTTACCCCAGAATGGAGTATGTCTTGGAGAGATGCGGGGGGATTCGGGGTGGGAGCTGTTTATCAGCTTATCTGTAGATTGTGGTCAGTGTTAATGTCACTACTGTTCCATCTTGACCTAGAATATCCTGATCCCAGCCTCCTTTAGAAAGGGGGAGGGAAACCTTTACTAATGTCCTAGTGTTAACTGACAAGGAATGTCCTGGTCTGAGGTTCCTCTAAGGGTAGGAGGTGGAGAAGCTTCCTGAGGAAGGGTAGGGGGTGGGAGATAGGCTTTATGTGAGAATGTCATTCACAGAGATTTCCAGAGTACAGAGGTCTTTATAAATAACCCACTGGCAGGGAATGTCCTAACCTTGGGACAACTTGAGAAAAGGTTGAGAACTTCATCAACAACGTGGTTTTAGCAGATCAGGATTATTATCCTAACCTCAGGTTACCTGTAGGAGGGGAAAGGAGCGCCAAGATCATAGCTTGGTGTTAGCTGGCAGAAGGAATGCCCTGATCTAGCTAATCTCAGAGGGAGCCACATTAACCCGATAGCTCTCTTAGATTGCCCTTCCCTACTTTTTTTTGCCCCCCTCCACCAGATTTAAATTGGATCTGCAGCTCAAGCCCTGGACTCCAGCCATGTGCATGTATAGAGCTCACCTTATAAGGGTGGGATTTGCACATGCCTTCAATGTATAACTCTCCCTGCTTGCATGGGAGGCTTCTCTTGGGTTGGAGAGTGATGTATGCAGGAGCATAGGGGGAGCTATTGGAGGCAGCCTTAGCCTTGGAAGAGCTCCACTGAAAAGCAGGAAGATGTTTGGAAGTGATTTGTTCCTGTTTTCTCACATTCTGTATTTATCCTTCACTTTGCAGAGACGTTCACTATAGCGCACTGAGAAGCCAGAAGACCTATTCGTGGTAAAGCAGCAAAGATCTAGGCTCCCTGGGGCTGATAAACCCAAGCCCATCTTCTAGTTGCTTCCCTGCAACAGACCCCGGTTCACTGCTACTTAAAAAAAAGAGGGCACTTCCATCAAGGAGCGTGTTTCGCTTTGGCCCAAGTACGAGTTGGCCCACAGGTCTCCAGATAGCATGGTGGTGCAGAATAAGTTGGACACGGGGGACTCCAGGAAAGCGGTCCTCTTGGAGCCATTCGTCCATCAGGTTGGGGGCCACATGAGCATGATGAAATACGATGAGCACACCGTCTGCAAACCCCTCATCTCCCAGGAGCAGTGGGTCTACGAGTCGCTCCCCACAGCCATTAAGCAGTTCACGCCTCAGTACAAAGGTAAGAAGGAGCTGGATGATCCAGGAGAGAACTGCGGGGGCGGGGGAGGGAGAATTTATTAATGGTAGCCATGATCAAAAGAGAAGATGTTAGCTACCCATAATTTCATGGATCCTTTCCTTCACTTAATGAGACAAAGGGCCCGATTCTCTTCTGGCTTGTTGGGTTTAATGCCATTGGCTTCCATGAAGTCATTCCTCATTTACCCCGGTGTAAGAGGATATTCTGGGCCAGTCAACATACTTCCAAAATATGCCAAGCCCCGAGTGCCTTCACTTCACTTTTACTCATGCAAACTCCCATTCGTTTCAGTGTTTTGCCTGAGTATAGATGTCAGGATTTTGCTGTATGACTCCAGGACCTGCAAATGCAACTGGTTTTCTTTGCCTTTATTTTAAGCTTCCTGGGTTTGCAAAATTGAGTTGAGAAACTCACGTCAGGTTCTATCTCTTGAGTTCTCTGGTACTTGCTGTTTCCAGTGGGGCTGAAAATAATGCAAGAAATCCTTTCTTGTCGTATTTTGACTCTTAGCCCCCACTGGAAGGAAGTAGTGCATTACATAGAAAAAAATTAAATGCTATCCTAACATCTTACATCTTCAAAAAAGGCAGTTTCTCTTGTCTTCTAATTTTAATGGAGTCATTGAGGATGGGCAAACTGGGGGGGGAGGGAGAGAGAGAGAGAATGTGTGTGTAAAGGAGGTCTACTCTTTGGAATCTCCAACACTTAGTAGACTTTCTCAAAATTCTTAGCAATACTGGATGGTTCTTATACACGCTCTCTTTCAGTCTTGCAGTCACTGTAGAGAAAGTTGTGTGGATTTCTAAAAACTAGCAGATCATCTCTGATGTCTAGATTGGGCGTCTGTCTAACAAAGAATGCTCCTGTCCCACCGCAAGCCTTGGGCTAGATGCTGGAATCACTGTATGGCCTGTGTTATGCAGGAAGTCAGACTAGCTGCTCGTAATGGTCCCTTCTGAATCTATGAAGCAGTGAATTTTAACAAGAGGAGTAACTGATGAAGCCTCAGTGCTTGCTAAATTCCAGGTAGGATTCCTCCAAATAACAGGGGTTTTGGCTGGATTCTCTAGAGGTTAGTGCTGCTGGGAAAGCATCACTCAACAGAAATGTGAATTCCTGCCAAGTGCCCCCTTTTGGAGCTTGGGTGTTTGAGCTAGTGAGTCATTTGAAGCTATCCAAAGGTTAACTGTTCATGAACATAAGAATGGCCATACTGGGTCAGACCAAAGGTCCATCCAGCCCAGTATCCTGTCTTCCGGCAGTGGCCAATGCCAGGTGCCTCAGAGGGAGTGAACCTAACAGGTAACGATCAAGTGATCTCTCTCTCTCCTGCCATCCATCTCCACCCACAGGCTCAGACTTTTTTGTCAGTGCTGGTGGGTGCTCATGCCCCCCCACCCTGCCCCCGCCCCGCCCCAACTCCGCCCCTATTGGATCCCTCCCCAAATCCCCGCCCCAGCCCCATCTCCTCCCCCAAGCGCCCCGTGTTCCCCCTCCTCCCTCCCAGGCTTGCCGTGTGAAACAGCTGTTTTGCGGCACAAGCGCTGGGAGGGAGAGGGGAAAAACAGGACGCAGTGGCGCGCTCAGGGGAGGAGGCAGAGCGGAGGCAGAGGTGAGCTGGGGTGAGGGAGCAGGGTGAGGAGCTGCTGGTGGGTGCAGAGCACCCACCAATTTTTCCCTGTGGGTCCTCCAGCCCCGGAGCACCCACAGAGTCGGCGCCTACATCTCCACCCTCTGACAAACAGAGGCTAGGGACACCATTCCTTACCCATCCTGGCTAATAGCCATTAATGGGCTTAACCTCCATGAATTTATCTAGTTCTCTTTTAAACTCTGTTATAGTCCTAGCCTTCACAACCTCCTCAGGCAAGGAGTTCCACAGGTTGACTGTGCGCTGTGTGAAGAATAACTTCCTTTTATTTGTTTGAAATCTGCTGCCCATTAATTTCATTTGGCGGCCCCTAGTTCTTATATTAGGGGAACAAGTAAATAACTTTTCCTTATTCACTTTCTCCACACCACTCATGATTTGCAAAGAGTGAGAGATTAGCGCTTAAGTCAATGTTGTTAGATCAACACCGTGTCAGTGCAGACACTGCGTCGCTTTCATCGACTCTTGCTGCCTTTCAGAAGCCGCCCCACGATGCTGCACACTAGCAGTTAAATCAGTGTAAGTGCTCCTGGTGAGGGGACACACCGCCGACACCAGCATATTGTGGATGTGCAAATCCGATTCAATTACTGTGGTGGCCTACAGCAACGTAACTTAAGTCGACTTACTGTTGTCCTATAGATTTGCCCTTTGTGTGTGGAAACTCTACACCAGTTTAAACTTGGCTCATGTAGGTGAATTAAGAGGTGCAAGCAAGGTGGATGTGAGCCAGGTTTAAACTGATATCAGGATGTCCACACACAAAGTTGCTCCAGTTTAATTACGTGGGTTGCAGCCTCACACCTTTAGTTAAACAGGTCCGCGCTATGGGCAGACCAGGCCCAGTAAGAGCAGCTCGAGGGAGAACAAGCGCTTGTGGCAGGTGTCATGCTGTCAGCTTCAGCCCACGCGATAGTCAGGATTCTGGGCCAAGGTCAGCACGGTGGCAGCAGTCTAGGCGGGTGAGGCTGCCGAATTACGATCCAGGAAGAGGTGGAGGAGTAGGCGGTGCAAGAGGAGGGGAGGGCGCATGATCTTTCCTGAAGAGGCAGAAAAAGGAAAAGCGGACGAGGGGGAAGCCCGTTTGCACGTGGTGGTGACGAGAGCATCCAAAGACATCCCCATTTCACGTGCAGAGCCTCTTCCCGCCTGACGCAGCCGATCGGCTCCAGTAACGCGAGACTGAATCACCACGAGCCTGGTGGCATATTAGTGCTCGCGTGCCGTCTGCGTATATGAGATGCCAGTGACCAGCCTGAGAGAAACTGTCCTCCTGGCTGGGCATCACTGTCAGCCAGCGAAGCGAGTGGCTGCCTCAGCAACAGCAGCAAATAGTTGTTCGAGGAGCAAGTTTCCTCCTCAAGCATTTCTCCTGGAGGGTTTTATTTTGGCCGCAACAAGAGGCGATGGAAAGCAGGGCTTGTGACGGCTGGCTGTGGAGCGTGTCTGTTTCAGAGACCTCCTGCCACTTCTCCTTACTAAGTAGCTGCTTTTGTAGTTGCCTGCATTCCCTCAGGGTGAAAGTCACCCCTGTGCTGAGAGCCCAGCACAAACTGGGCACTGCTCACATCATAAGAAGTTATAAGGGGGGTGTATGTGATCCGTCCAAGGCTTGTGCTGTCTTGACCTTGACACACATCCCTGGTCATTTCTCTCCCCTAATAATACACCTAATTTCCCCTCCCTTGTGACCCTGACTGAGCTTTCTGTACTCCGCCCTCCTTGTCACTTGGCCTTCAGCTGGGGTAAGATCTTCCGTGCTAGGAAGCGAGCAGAGCAAGGGCCCTGCGCCGTTATTCTCCTGCTTCTGAACAGCTGCAGAGATTAACATGAACTAATGAGCTTGTGGTGAGCTTGGCAGCTGGGTACCTGCAGCCAGCAGGCGCTTCCCCACAGGAGGCCCAACAGAAGGGAGGGAAGCAGTCTGGGGGAGGAAGTGAGGTGGGGAGGGTACATCATGCCACTGGGCCCGTTGTAGAAGAAGGATTATTATTATCACTGAGCTTCTGTCTCTTGCTGTAGCAAGCTCACATGGTGCTCCCAAATATCTGCCTGCTGCCAGCTAACTGAGCTCAGCGCACACCTGTGCCAAACGTGCATTGCAGCTGAATTGTCACCGATTATATGTCAGCAGCATGAGTCACATGCCTGTTGTTTTATTGCCAGTGGCTCGGGAAGAGGGTTCTACAGGAGAGTTTTTGGTGTGCTGGAGAAATGGGCCTGATCTGGTTGCCCCAACTCAGTCCACACCCCTACCCAACACCCATAGCAACCCAGCTTATAATTTCTCCGTATACACAGCACACATGTCCCTTATAATTTCTCCTCTAACTCAGTACACATTACATAGGCCTTATCACTCCTCCCTTAACTTAATACACATAGTCCCTTTTTTACACACACACACACACACTCACACACACACATTCTCCATCGGCTTTAATTGTGCGATCTGTGGGCACTGAAGCCTCAACAACTGTAAAAGCGAGCCAAACAAAATGGAAGCTCATTCGTTCCTTTCCTAGAACCCAGTACCTGTGTGTTTTGCCTGGGTAAGAATAGCAAGTTCTGACCCCCTAGTTAGCAGAAAATGAGAGAAATGTATGTAAAAGTTGGAGACCTCCAAGCCAAATGGTGCTCTATACAACTGTTTATCCGACAAGATATCGCGGAGGCCAGGAAGAAATAATACATTGCATTTCTATAGTGACTTTTGTCCTGAAAGATTCCAAAGCACAGAGAACCAGTGAGATGCAGCTATCTCTGGGGAGGCACTGTCAGCCAGGAGGATGGGGCAGCCCATAACACAACAGTTTCCATGCTGAGAGGATGCCTTTTGTTCATTTGTGAATGTAAGCCCTTGAAATAGACTTCTCTTTATATACAGATAGCATTTAATTATCCCTCAAAAGGAAATGACTGATGCTGGCCTGTAAGCTGTCGTTCCCTCACTCAGCAATAACCTGGCCTTTTGTTAATGAGACTCCACCGCGGGTTGCCATGCAGAACTAGCCCAATGCCCCTGGGACAATGAGGAGTGAACAGGTTTGTGGCTGTCAGCCCCATCCAGCCTGGCCAGACTCTCACAGATAAAGAAAGTGTTCATTTTTTTAAAGGCTACTTTGGAATAATAGTCTCAGTTAAATTCCTGCATGCTGGCATCTATTAACCCTTTCAGTTTGAGTCGGGATATGAGTGAACTGATCTTGCTAAGAGACACAGCTCAGGGATGCTCTAAGCTATGCTGGTTTGTTGCAGCGCCTCTAAAGACCTTTATATATGTAGGGATTGCTGGTATACTATGTGTTCTGGCCATGCCCGCTCCTGATCTAATACACCCCTCTGCTTGGCGATGGATGGATGGAAAGAGAAGACAGCTGGCTGTACAACAGGTGGGGATTCCCCCATGCCTGATCTTCAGAGGTGACAAGTAATTGTAGCACCAGTTGAAGTCAATGGAGACTGTGGGTTTCCAGCATCTCTGAAAATCAGACTCAGTATTTCCATTAGCTAGAAAAAGATAATTAAAAAAAAAATAGATTAGCCTTGAAAAAACATGAGTTTAAATTAGCTTTGTGAAACCAAAGCATAATAGTGAGATTTGGAAAACTTCCATAAGGTTTATCCCTTCCTGCTTGCCCCTTATTGCCATTGTTGCTGAGTGACTTCCAATCAATAACAGATTTCGTCCTTTACTTGTGAGGAAGAGGAGTGTTCCATCTCCCTTTTACACAAGGGAAACTGAGGCACAGAGAGACTAAGTGATTTGCCCAAAGTTGTACAGGGAGTCTGTAGCAGAGCTAGCAATCAAACCCAGATCTCCAAAGTCAGACTCCAAAGACTTTATCACCTTCCTACTATCAATCCTTTAGCCCTCTTCCTGATGGGTCATTGGTAACCTTCACAGAAGACCACTGACTATGCAAACCTTAGGCCAGATCCTCTGCTGGTGGAAATCAGCATAGCTCTGTTGAAGTCAATGGGGCCTTATTGATTTCCACCAGCTGAGGATCTGCCCCTTATCTCCTGCACTTGTTGACTGGATGTCGGTGACCAGCAGCTGAGGTTTGACATTGATGGAATGAGAAATCGGAGCAGGGATAGACTAAACTTTTCACATACTCAAATCTCCACCCTCTCCAGTCCCTACTCTCCTGGGATCCATTGTCAGGGTCTCTAGATAACCAGACACATAATACCAGCTATCTTCTAACAAACTGAATCAGCTGCTGTGTCAAAGGCTAATCTTTCTGAGGTAAGAAATGACCCCTCTCTGCCTTCCAAATAAGCAACAAACTCTTTCTGTGCGCAAGATCCACCATAATACCCCGTCCGTGCAATTTCAACATCCACCATAATGCCTCATGCTTTATGAGTTGACTCTCATTACTTTACAGTTTAAAGGGACACACCCTGTTCAGTGTAAGTCTAAATGTTCTATAAAATCTCATTTTAACCCACCATTGCATGAGTCTTTAAATTACTTTTTCCTCCCCAAATTTTTCCAGCGATGCCAACTCTCACTGTGGTATTGTGTCGCATGAAACTTAGTGTTTTTCTGAAAGCCCCAACTCCTGGAATCCTGTGATTAGGTGAGAAACTCAACTTTCATTTTTTAAAAAGAATAAGTTTATGTCCCTTATAATTGCAGAGAAAAGCTTGAAAACATGTCCTGAGTGCACCCTAAAGGCTCAAAAAACAGAAGACAAATAAATAGAACCCAAAACTTATTAGTTTTTGTTTTGTTTTGTTTTTTTAATTTCTTTGGTTTAAAAACCAATCTCCTGATTTGGGGGAGGCTGACCCATGATTTTGGAATGCTTGGTGTTGGAAAGAATGGATTTCCCTGCCATGTTTGCAACCCAGACACCACAGAATTGAAGTAATGTGTGGTAATTAAAGCCTTGATCCTGCAACTGTATCTGCATGGACCTTCCTCTGCATGCATGCAGAGCCCCAATTAAGTCTAAGATGCCCCAGGTGGAAGAAGGGACCGACCCATGCACGTGCAGTTGCACGATTGGAGCCTGAATTGATTAGAAATTGACCCAGCCGAGTTTCACTGTCCAATTTCTGTGAAATAATAATGAATAATAATAATTAATACCTAGCTCTTTTAGCGCTTCTCACCCATCGATCTCACAGCTCTCTACAAAGGAGATCAATATCTTTATCCCTATTTTACACATTGGCCTGGTGGGTTTACATGACAATATTACACAGCTGCTTCAAGGAAAAGCACCTGCATTCTAAGCATTTTTCTGCAGCTCACCAGAATGCAGGACTGCATGAGCCTGACCCTGGGGTTTGTCCTGGAACTGTGCAGTGTTGCCTGGAGTAGGTAAGGCATCAAACGCCTGCAGATTTGGAGACAGCCTTGTTGTGTTGTTTTGTTTTTCCTTTTTGCCTGTGACATCTCGGTGAGTTTTGCAGTAAGGGGCAATAAAGCGGTGATCTTTCTCCAATCTATTGTTCTAGCACAGGTAGCTTTTGTCTCTTTCCCACGGAATGAGCCACTGCTGGGAGAGATAAGGCTGTGCACATTAGAAAGAGGTGAACAAGGAGGAAGGGAAGGTTAAATGTCAAAAGGAATATTCTTGAGACCTCTGTCGCCAATTGGCACATATAGATGTCCCCTGTCTCTATTGTTAGCCCCTCTCGGGGCTTGGGGACCATTATGTAATGATGACACTGTGCATGGTATTGTTCAAATGTCATCATTTAAATCCAACACCGTGTTAGTGTTCTTTAAAGAGCATCTGCACAGACTTGGCAGCTCACTTACCCATTTCAGGCAGATTAGATGACCTTGAGACAAGCATTTTCCCTCCTTTCCACCCCACCCTGTCTCTCAATGCTGTCTGTCTAGTTTTGAGCTGGCTACAGGATTATGGATTTATTTTTCAGGCGCACTTCTGTTCAGATTCCTATTGCGCGTGGCAGTAAATAAACACACTTTTAAATTTAAAAATAAATACACGAGAGAAGAGGTAGCAAGCTACATAGCAAAACAGCTCCTGCAAATTGTAGAGATGCCTCTTGCATGCAGATAGCTTCTGTAAATATACTCTGTCTGCCTAGCTTGCTTTGTATGGAATGGGACAGAATTTTTGGTGGGACTGGAAGGAAGGGAATGGAAAGCACTTTAATGCGACAAAGCTTTGCTTTCAGATAATAAACCCACAGTTGGAATAAAAGAGAAGTAAAGTAGCAGCCAATATGCCTTAAACCATGTATTATATATTTGTTTTGTCAATTATGTGATATAAGCAAAATTTGCCCAGTCCCATAGTGCTATATAACATGAAACAAAATATATTTATTAAAGCTGGGATTTTCAAGTGTGTCCATATTCCACTGAAATTTTGATGCCTCACTGCCCCTTTCACCTTTGAAAAACGTCCCTGTTCATCTTCATATTAAGATATTTAAGACCTATCCATTTCATACTATATAGTACGTTTAGGGCAAGACCAGCATGATTCAATGGAATTATTAGGCTGATTTACACCATCTGATGCTATGTAATTGGGACAGCTTTTGAATGTTGCACACAGCATTTGAGATATAGCTACAATGTATTTGATAAGAAATATACTCTGAAAACAGGTTTCAGAGTAACAGCCGTGTTAGTCTGTATTCGCAAAAAGAAAAGGAGGACTTGTGGCACCTTAGAGACTAACCAATTTATTTGAGCATGAGCTTTCGTGAGCTACAGCTCACTTCATCTGAAAACAGACTGTAGAGTTAACATTGAGGAGTCTTACGTTTGTCTCACAGTGATTGCATCGATTTACCTTAGATGAAATTGTTTTCTTATCTGCCTGCTATGCAAACTCAAACTGGGACTCTGAGAGGCAAGCTGGATGTTTTACTGGTTCTTGCATGATCATCTCTAATACAGATTTGGCAACTGGAATTTAGTTTACAATTCTGGGGGTGATGCACAAGCCAGAATAAAATCTAGCTCCCTCTCTTTAAACTGCGCTGGTGTTACAATGCTAGCACGAGGGGAGGGGGGGAAGATAAGGTCCAGATTTTCAGAAATGCTGAGCACCCACAACTCCACCTGAAGTGGATGCTCAGCACCTCCGTAATTCAGGCCATGGGCGCTTGTTTTAGTCTCTAACAAGTACTCCTGTTCTTTTTGCGGATACAGACTAACACGGCTGCTACTCTGAAAACTGTTTTAGTCAGCAAAGTCAGCAGATATGACTTTGAAGACAAGCAGGGGGGCAGTTCAGTGGAGTAAGACACTGCCATTTTCACAGTCATTTCTGACGGTAATCTCTCTCTAAATGGAAAGAAGGGGGCCTCCATAATTGTTTCATCATATTTCCTTCGGAAAACAGAATTTCCTTTGTTCTAAACTTCGAAAATACATCTCCTTTCAAAGACTAATGAAACGGGGAGGTTTCCACCTAGGGATTTCTGGATAGGAAAACCAGATCTATATTTTGCCAAGTTGTGTGGTTCTTGCTGTTGGTGGCTTTTGTAGGTCCCTAAAGCCATTGTTACAAGCTGCTTTGGACTGTGGTTACCATTGTGGGAGTTGGAAATGACCAGGCACTGCTGTGAGAAGCTCACGTGGCTGGAATCCTGTCTAATATTGAAAGGGCAATGCTCTGACAATGCCTGTACTGCTGGACTCTGGGCTGGCGCTGCTGTGAGGAAGTTCACAAGGAATTGACAGAGGAGTCCTCCCTGTCAAATCAGGGCTGTTCTTAGCAAGGGGACCACTGCAATCAACCTTTCCCTGAAAGGTGATAGCTGCCTCGAATACAAGCCATGCCCATGAGTCATTTGTCATTTGAAGCGCTGAGGCAAGGGTCCCTGTTGTAAAACTTTGCTAAGAGAAGGGTAGATATGTAAAAGGTTGCATGGCAGAAAGGTTCAGCCATCTGATGCCTATTAAAGTCAATGGAAGTTGCACAGCTAAAATACTGGGGGATGTTTTGAATATTCAAGGATGGTGCCTAATGGTTAGCACTCCAAGCTTTCGTAAGTCAAGCAAGAGAGAGGTATGTATCCAATTAGTGTTCTCTTCTGTTTCCCCCATCCCCCCCTCCATGGCAAAGTATGGAGTGGTTGCAGAGGCAGTCTTCAATTCCTGATGGTCTTTAACTCCTAGGGAAAAAAACATACAGTGCATTGGAAGGACAAGCCCAGGACAGCATAGCTGATACACACAAAGGTAATTACTGTGGGCCAGTGTTCAGACCCGCACACACGCTTTAGCAGAACTGGCCCTGTGTATTTTCCTTAGTTTGCAATCGGAAGAATGTCCTCCAGCTGGGGCATTATTGGCTAATTCCACAGCCACTGATAGATTTCATGCTGCTGCCTACAAAAACCCCCACAAACCTTTTGGAATTTGTAAGGCTCTAAGTCACCAGGCTATCCTTTAACTTCAACAGTCCATTTGTTACAGTGCAAAGGGTGATAAAATAGGTCACGCTGCTAAGATACTTTTCAGAGTAGCAGCCGTGTTAGTCTGTATTGTGTTATGCTCAAATAAATTTGTTAGTCTCTAAGGTGCCACAAGTACTCCTGTTCTTTTTGCTAAGATACTGTTACGCTTGCTCTTGTTTCTAAAATAATCTGATAAACTATTCAAGGCCAGCTTTCTAAGTAGTCATTCTTCCTCTGTATTTTTCAATGGTAGTGTTTTTTCTTTTTTGCGGTCACTAAAAATGCCATTGGCCATTTATAAGAAATCTGAAGACTGACTTCAGTGGAGTTACATTAGAGATGAGTTTGGCTCAGAGTAATGGGGAAAACTGCAGAAATGAGCGAGAAATCTTTCGGTCAACAAAGCTATTTGACTACGTAACGTATTCATGGATGGATATATAATAGTTCTGCATGGCACTTGTATAGGACTTTTCATTGGCAGAGCTCACTGTGCCTTAGAAGAGTGTCTTTGTTGCCATGTGGGGAAGCTGAAGCACAGGGAGGCTTCAGCAGCAAGCGAGGGGCTCAACCTTGCTGAAAACCAAGCCCAAGATGTCTCAAATTGGGCTTCCCAAAAGCACGGGTATCCAAAATTAGAGGCTACAATTGACACTGAGTCAAGGCAGAGCTGGGCCTGGAACTGTAGTCTCCTAGCCCAGAGTTCTGTCTGCCTCTCCTGGACAGAATGTTGGACCTGCTCAGATGCCACTGCCTGGAGAACCCTTGGAGACCACAAGACCATAATGCTGGTACAGGCAATGGGTCTGACTTAATGCTGAAGACCTATTACTTTGGAGCAGAAATTCCTTAGTTCTGTCCATGCTGATGACCATGAAGTCCTGTGTGGCCGTGGAATCATTGCAATAGGCACTTCCCGACCTGGGCTTTACTGAAACTCCTTATGCCAGTGCAGCACTTTTCCTGCAGCCATGGCTCTTCTAAGCTCCCGTGCTGTCGTGCACACTGACATTTGTTTCACGGATTTCCCTCTCCCTTCCGACCCTCATTTTGTTCCCTGATGCTGGAAAACTGCTCAAGAGCGAGAGACCTGAATGGCTCCTTGTCAGCGAGCCAAGCCCTCTAGAATCCTGCGTCTGGCCCCTGTTGGTTTAGCTGTTACGTAGCTTGGAAAGAATGAATGCCCAGGGTGGAGTGGAGAATGCAAAGAACATGATGTACAGGACAGCTTCCATGTGAGGCAGGAAGGTGGGGGTTGGATGGAATGGTAGTACCTGGGGAAGAGAAAGGAGCATCTAAAAAGCCTGCAGCTATTTTCCAGAGGCTCAGGGACTGCTTACATTTACAGGGCAGAGGGTCTGATTTCAGCAGTTGCTAGAGCACTAAGCTATCCCTGGGTAAGTGCACTGCTAAAGTATCAAAGTTCTGATACAAGCACCTTGAACAGAGTGGGATAATAATGCAAGCAACGACTGGTCTGTAATGGCTCTGTGCAGGTCAACCCGTCGCCTGGGAGGGAAATTTTTGCCACATTCACACGATCCTCCCTCCTTTTGTAGGTATCATCTCGGTGTGCCTCAGAAAGGACAGCTTGGGGAACGTAGGCCTGATAGCCAGCCCCAGCCTGCCGACCGACAACTGCAGCTCCTTGGATAAGGAGCATTCGGTGATGCTATGGCAGGAGATCAAGCGGACGTCAACCACCAGCAGTGAGCGCTTGTTTGTCGAATGGAGTCAGACACCTTTCCCAAAGACCATCAAAGACAGGTGAGTGCCCCATGCATGAGTCGAGGGGCTCTGAAGCAGCAGAAGCTCTGCTTGCAATCTGAGCCGAATACAAGACTGATCGCATTTATAGTCTGTGCCTTCTAGGCACGAAGCCCAGGTGTGTGGTATGCTTATGTTTGGCATAGGAATATTCCAAACAAATAATGGGCCGGCATCGGATCTTGCTCTGGTTTTGCAACAGTATAACTCCAGTGGAGTGACTCCTGATTTACTGCAGTGTAAATTAGATCAGAATCCAGCCATTGGCTTCAGCGGCGTTCTCTCCCCGTAATCCCCCAAAACAATAGGCCAGATTCTGATGTCACTTACACAGGTGCCAATCTGGAGCGATTCCACTGACTAGTGGAGTCACTCCTGATTGACACCTAGGTGATTGTGACCAGGATTTGCATCTTTTTCACAAACACCTCTTATTTGATCTCCACTTGCCAACAGGCAGAATTGCAGTCCCTGAATTCTGGAGAGAGCAGGGGATGCTTTTCACCTCCTCTGCCAGGTTGCAGGGTGCCCCAAAGCAGCAGGAAGGAAGTGAGGCCATGGCTTTGCCCCCTGTCCCGCAATCACTGCCCAGAGAAGCTCAACAGTGACAAAAGCTGCACAAAGGACAGTGAGCTGCACCCTGTAAAAGGCTGTAAAGGCTTTACACTCATAAGAATACCTCCTGATAGTCTCCTTGCATGGAGCAGCTCTGGACCACCCCCAATGCTGGCTTATGTCTACAGCACTCAATGGAGCTCTGAACAGTTGCTCTGCTAGAATTGCAGGGGAGACCTGCCTTGACCTTTTACATTCTCAAATGTTTTCAGTGAGACGCAGGATCATTCACTCTAACTGGTTCAAAACAGACCCAGCTCAGCTATCGTTTAGGGGTACGATTCAGCTCCCATTAAAGCCAGTGGGAGTTTTGCCACTGACCTCGATGAGAGAGGAATCATACCCATAAGATGGATGAGACCAAGGGCTGAATATACAGGGAAAACGAATCCACTCTCCCCATCAGAGGTGGTCCCTCTAACCCACAGATAAGGCACGTTGGCAGGCAGTTTGTCTATGCTGCCCCTGTTAGGGGGATAAATGGAGATCCCAGGCTTCCGTGCAATGAATCTGGGCCCTTTCACAGAAGCCAAACTCGCTTTAAAATTGCAGTGAAAAAATATTGGCACCAAGCAACCGCCTAACTTCCTGAAAAGGACTTTGGTTCGGTAGCAAAGGATCCCTGCAGGTTAGCCAGGATGAATGCTTATTTCCCTGAGGGGCCCTGAAAATTTCCCATATCGGGTTTCGTACTCTACAAAAGGAGGGGAAAAGCCAGCTTCTTTTCTCGGAGCCTACAAACCAGATTTGCTGCTTTGGTGTACTTTGTCTAGCTGCCCAGGGAAGGCACTCTTTAGGACGGAACTTCAGTACCACACGGCCATCTCTTCGCTCATGGAGGATACAAATGGGAACCAGTCAGAAAGAAAGAGCTATAATCCCTGGGCACTGCACTGCCACCAACTGCACCTGAACCGCATGTCCTCCAAACTTGATGAGAACAAACTACATCGTATCCTTTTTCATTCCCGCCGTTCTTGCTGCACTTTGCTTATTGCATAGCGGTGATGCTGCGGGGGGAAAGACCAGCCTTCTGATGGAGAGTTTATAGTGTGTATATTGGCTGCTAATAATGGATCACAAGCGTAATCAATGAAACATTTTTATGTGTAGGTTATAACAGGCCCCAGAGCCCTTGGGCATGAACACAATGTAATTAACTGCATTCTGGAGCCTCTCTGTGTTTAAAAGAAACCCCACCTCAAAGGGTGGCCATCCAAAGTCAAGGGAGACCTTCACGTAAAGGGATCAAAGCAGCAACAGCTTTTCTCCTTCGTAAGACATATCATTTGATCACCGGTCATGTGATCAATGCCGTTTAACCCCACCACCAACAGACCTGAATGACTTCAGTGTTGATGAAAGGTGTTGGATTGACAGCTCTGGGTGCATCCACACTAGAGAACTGAGCCATTGATAATTTACCTGGTGATATTGCACTTAGAATAAGTTGGCTGAAACTGGCGACAGGAGGCCAGTAGCCACGATGAGTGCTGGTAAAGGTGGATTGCAAAGTCTCATTACAATTGTGAATGATTATGGTGAACTTCAGAGGATGCACAGAGCCACCCCTGATTTAAGACCTATTTCAGTTGTACATTTAATAATAACAAGTCTCCTTAACTCATGTGTCCAGAGTTTCTGTTGCTTGAAAACGTGGTGTCAAAGTATCAATATCCCTGCATTCTGGACTTAAAGATGGGAACCAGGCAGCATGGAGATGATGCATCAGAAGAGAAGAAAGCACGCCACATAAAGAAGTGTGAACAGAGCACTTCTGGATCTCTTGGAGTTCGCATCTGCGGAATGCAGGTAGGGTGGCATCTTGAGCCCTTCAATATTTCTGTTCTTCAAAACAAGCACAAGGAGTTACCACTTTATAAACTCTAAGGGCCAGATTCTCAGCTGGTATAAACTGCCATATCTTCATTCTTTATCTCAGTTGAGCTATCCCATTTTACACCAGCTATATATCTGGCCCTAGACACATACATTGCCCTGATTCTCTGCCTATGCTTTTCAGTGTTAGTCAGGACTGGAAGCTGGAAGAAAGAAGAACATAAACTTTCCATGCTCATTCATTTCTAGGAGCTGTCTAGTCTAGTCAGTGCAAATACCAGACACCCTTTTTGTGCTAAATATTACGGCTCTTCATGACTGAAATTGTCGCCCCTTCCTGCAAGATACTGAAAGCATAAATTTGTTTCACTTATGCCTCTGAGAAGATTTAGAACATTGCTCTGCTGTGTCTGCGGGATAATTATTATGATTAAAACACATATATAGCACTATAAATAGCTAGCGTCAAGTAGGTTCCTCTCCGGTCTTCAGCGTTCTGATACTGAACTGATTATCCTTTAAATTACATGTGGTATGGAAGCTAATTCTGTATCCACTCCCAGATCTTGATCGTGTCAATATTCCTGTCTAGATTTCCTTGTCATTCTTTATTTCTGTGCTTTGGAAAATAAGACTATAGCACTGTGCATTACCAGCTGAGGGCGGCACCTTTATTAAGGCCTTGTCTACAGTGGTTGTTTATCTCAGTTTCAGATACTGGTTTTGCTGCACTCGTGCAAACCCTTAGTGTAGATGGGGGTAAGTTGCTATAAATCACTATTTTCCCCTATGCATCTTATACCCATTTCAGGCAGGGGTAAATTGCACCAGTGCAAACTGCAGCTTATAGCCTGCCTACACTAGGGGTTTGTACCAGTGCAGCTATCCCAGTGGCTGGATAGCAGTAGCTTAAACCTCCCATGTAGACACGGTTTTAGATTCAGTTAGCGGCCTGCTGCATAAATTGCCATATGCTGTTGAGACTGGAGAGGAACTAAGCATCTCATGTACCAGCTTGATTGTGGACCCTTTCATTTTAGATTAACTCTAAACTGTGTGCTTTTCCTTCTGTCGAACTAGCTGGATTACTTACATGCAGGATGTTTCGAAGGTGCAATAATTTGAGAGAGAGACAATCTGGATTATTGTTCTTTTTATTCAAGGTTTACCAAGCAGATACTGGCCAATTTCTCTGCAAAGACAAGTATTATGGAAGAAAACTGTCACCTGATGGCTTCAGACAGGCCCTCTACCAGTTCCTTCACAATGGTAACCGTCTCAGAACAGACGTTTTAGAACCCATTGTGTCACAGCTAAAGGCTCTGCTTTCAGTCATCAAAAGCCAGAGTTCCTATCGATTCTACTCCAGCTCCCTTCTCATCATCTATGATGGACAGGAACCAAAGGAGAATAAAGAAACCTTAGACAACCATCCTCAGGGGTGTTTTCAGAACATAAACCGCACCATGCCACATGGGACGGGTTACCCCAAAGTTGATGTCCGCATGATAGATTTTGCTCACACCACTTATAAAGGTTCAAAGTATAATCATACCATCTACGACGGGCCAGACCATGGCTATATTTTCGGGCTAGAAAATCTTGTCAAAATTCTTGAGAATACCAGAGAAGGAGAATGACAAATGCTGTGACACAGCATGGACTTTGTGGTGATAAATATCCCAGGAAGGGACTGCCTATGCATGGGGCCCCTCCCGGCTTTTGAACATCCTGTGTACTGTTTGGAATGAGAGCATTGGTGCCTTGCTAGGAAAGCGCAGAAGATGCTACATGCCATTACCCAATCGAACTGTAAAAGCAAAGGATTGAAAAGAATCCATCGTGTCTGTGATCTCGCTAAAGATTTATTTTCCTTTCTTCTTTTACTGCTGTCCTTGATTTGTTTGCGAGCAAGAGGAAAGCATTACCTGAAAGAATCTTAAAATTAACATAGGGCCTGCTCACCTCCATATCACCTGCAAAGCCAAGAACGCTAAGCAAAGACCATGCAGTTGAAAGACTATTAAGAGGTGTTGGCAGGTCTTAACAAGTTGCAGCATTACTTTCAACCCAAGCTCAACATGATGGGCCAAGGACATTCAATGACACAAACAGAAGACAATTGCACTTTCTGATCTTCATGCCCCAAACACCTGGCACTTTTAAGATTGTGATAATGTGTGAAGCCCTCAGTACGGTGTGTATATATATATACACGGTATATGTGGTGCTATATAAGAGGTGCTATGTTTAAGAGGTCCTTGGTGTGAGGAATTTATAGTCCCAAGGCATGAGTGAGGATGCTACAAAGCACAAACAGAATCGTACAAGTACTTAATATGCCCTGGAAGAATAAGGGGGCAGACTAAGGAGTTTTCTGAAGGAGGGGATGGAAAGGAGCCAGATATATCAGAGAGTGCTGAGTCTGTCTGATACTGATGTCAAGAGTGCCGATTAGGTGAGATACTGGTCATGAAAGGATTCTCATCAGGACCTGGTAGTGTGACATAAGGCTTGCCTGTGCATGAAACTTATTCCAGAATAAGGTACAGTGTGAATTCAAAGTGGAACAGCTGTTCCGAAATAACTCCGTGTGTGGGTGCTTGTATTCTGGAATAAGAGTGCCTTTTTCTGGCTTAGCTTAATCCACTTCCAAAGTGCAAAATAGTTATTCCGGAATAACTCCATGTTTGGACCGGCCCTCTGAGTCAGGAACTGGACATTTAGGGTCATTTTTTTTTTTTGAACTGTGTATGTGTGCGCGAGTGTGTGCGTGTGTGTGTTTGGAGAACACACAATTGGGAAAATTTAACAAAATGCTTACAATATTTGTGGGCAGATAAGAATACGGAACAACCAATATAACCAATTCCTTCCTGTGCAATATGGGAAACCTGTTAGAATGTCCTTAAGTCAAGAACAGAGATACAAAGTGCAATTACTGGGGAGCTGAAGTGTAAATAAAATTGTCCAGGTCACTGTCACTTATTGTTGTCCACTTCTTTTCCTCACTTCCGGTGCCACCTGAAGTTGGGTTGTGTTTAGCACTGATTGCTTTAAAAGAACCATTCTTTTCACAGGTTTAAATATCCCCTTAAGAGAAACCCTTTCAGGTGTACTTTATTGCATGCAGCTGGTGAATATCCATAAATTATGGCTGGCAAATTCAATCGTCTGGCTGGCTTGTATGTTTTACTTAGGCAGGGTGAAATCAAGTTCTTTAATGGAAGTGGTTCTCGACACTGCATGTTCCTAGCATACAATCTCAGATGACCACAAAGAGCCACAGTAGCCCCACTTGAGCAGTCAAGGTGCCAAACCACCAACTGCTTTGGCCCAAATTGTACATATGTGATCCTAGCAGCACTTTAGAATAGATCACTCGATGATTACCTGTTCTGTTCATTGCCTCTGGGGCACCTGGCATTGGCCACTGTTGGAAGACAGGATACTGGGCTAGATGGACCTTTGGTCTGACCCAGTAGGGCCGTTCTTATGTTCACTTTCCAGCTTTGCCCAGACATTGCCCTTTTCTAAGATGCACATTTAGCTCTTTTCTTGCTGAGCGTCCTCATTCTGCTAATACTGACATACAACCCTCCAAAAGGGAAAATATTCCCTCATTACTTATTGTTTACCTGGATAGATCAATGCACCCTTGTGCTGGTCTTCAAGAGTGCTATAACTCTGCAGTTGTAGTAAAGAGTGTGAGGAGACAAACTCAGGCCTACCTCCTGTCCTGGCTGCCACAGGAGGGGATCAGGAAGGGCTGAGGGTGAGGGGTTGGGTTGTGGTGTTTGATTGCTCCTCTGAAAAGGAGGAGTGTGCACCCTAGCCAGAGCTTCCTGCTGGATATAAACTATAGCCCTGCTGCTCTGTAGGTGCGCAAGAAGGGTGGAGGCCATAAGCAGCACAACTGCAGACTGTGAAGATAGGGACTGCTCTCTCCAGGAGCCCCCTAAATGCAAGACACCCAAGAGGAGGCAGGGCCATGTCCTTGCTTTCCAATGCATTAGGGGCTCCTGCTGGTGTGCAGCTGAAGGCAGTGTCTAAATGCTGTAAATAGAACTCCTCTAGGACTGATGGAACAGGCCAAGAAAGTTTGGTTACATGCTGTGAAAGCCCCTGCGTTTCTCTAAGCAGGAGACAGGCTTCACTGCTACTTGCAGAGGGGTAAGAGGTTCCCTACTCGTCCTTTTCCTCTTTATGCAGTAGCACAGGGCAGGATTTAGCCTTCCGTCTGGCACGAGGTATGCCTCTGATTTACAGTACAACCTTGTTAGCTGGGAGTGGAGATGGAGAAATGGATATGCCTTTCTATGCTTTTAAAATGGCCAGAAAGCGCGCTTGACATTAGCTATTCTGTGCCGCGCAGTCGGTAGCCTGGCACGGACATGTTTGCAGCACAGCAGAAACCAGATCCCTTTGTCAGTGGCAGAAAGCCTTGTACGTGGCAGAGTAGGCAGCAGGCTGTTAAATGACGGGGCAAAGCAACACCATTCAGCAGCCGCCTTTCAAAACACACTGTTATTGCAGGCATGTTAGTCCCAGGATATGAGGACGACGAAGTGGGTGAGGTAATATCTTTTATTGGATCAACTTCTGTTGGTGGACAGGACAGGACAGGAAGGTACAAGCTTTCGAGCTACACAAAGTGAAGACTTCGGTATAGCTTGAAAGGATTTACCTTCCACCCCCAGAAGCTGGTCCAATAAAAGATACAACCTCACCTACTACCTTGTCTCTCTCAAATGACAGGTTATAAACCCGTGCATTAGTGACCCCTTTCACACAGCAAGCCTCTGAGTGCGACCCCCCCCCATAAATTAAAAACACTTTTTATATTTAACTCTATACTAAATGCTGGAGGAGAAGCGGGGTTTGGGGGTGGAGGCTGAAAGCTCGTGACCTCCCACGTAATAACCTTGTGACCCTAAGGGGGGGTCACGACCCCCAGTTTGAGAACCCCTGTATACACCAAATGGATGATAGGCTTCAGAGTGTAGATTAAGAACTGCATTGCAAAGGGGGTCCTGACTTCCTTCTGCTCTTTCACCATCCCAGGGCTGTTTTTTCACAAGCAGGGGCCTCGCTGGGCTTGGTGGTCCGGTCAAAGCGCTGTGGCGTTAGTTGGAGCCTGGCTGCCCCAGTTCTCGAGGGAGAGCTCAGTGGTTTGAGCATTGGCCTGCTAAACCCAGGGTTGTGAGTTCAATCCTTGAGGGGGCCAGTTTAGGGATCAGGGGATTGGTCCTGCTTTGAGCAGGGGGCTGGACTAGATGACCTCCTGAAGTCCCTTCCAACCCTGTGATTCTCTGCAGCCCATGTCCCTGAGCTGCTGGTGCTGCTCCCAGGCACGGAGACGTTCCCCTCCCCGCTCAGATCTGCCCCTATCCAGCACGCTGGCTGGAGGCAGGTCAGGAGCATGCCCCAGGCTCTGCCCCCTCCCCCCCGCCTTCCCTGCTCCCAGCCACAGGGCGCTCAAGCTGCGTCTCAGGGTCAGGCTCTATGCGCATGCGTATCCGCCTCCGGCTGCCCCCAGCTCCAGCCCGCAGCGCATGGCTTCGCTGGACCGTGCTGCGCACGCGCCACCTGACGGAAGACGAGCCGAGCGGCCGCTCTGATTCCGCATGCGTGCGGAACGGTCCCTCTCGCCCGCCGTACTTTTGAACAATTCGCCGGCTCATTCCCACGTTCGGAGTCACGTGACCTGTTAATCGTCTCTGGCAGGGGGCGCCTGGGCCTCAGTCCCAAGATGGCGGCCACCCGCTACCGGCGGTTTCTGAAGCTCTGCGAGGAGTGGCCGGTGGAAGAGACCAAGCGGGGCCGGGACCTGGGCACTTTCCTGCGGCAGCGGGTGGCCCAGGCCTTCCGGGAGGGGGAGAGCACCCAGGTGAGCGCCGCGGGGCGGGAGCGCGGCCGCGACCCCAGCTGGGCCGGGGGGGCCGGGGCTTGGGCCCGGGGGGGAGACAGCCGCGGCCCGCGCCTCGCAGCTCCCCCCCTCAGCTACTCCCGGGCACCTACACCCCGTGCAGCCCCCCAGCCACCCCCGGTTTATCTCCCCTTCACAACCACTGCCCCCCAGCCCCGCGCCCTACAGCTACTCCCGGGCACCTACACCCCGTGCAGCCCCCCTCCGGCTTCTCTCCCCTTCACAACCACTGCCCCCCAGCCCCCCCCGGCCCTCACAGCCCCCAGGCACTCCCTGACACCTTCACCCCCTGCAGCTCCCCAGCCACCCCCGGCTTATCTCCCTTTCACAACCACTGTCCCACAGCTCCCCTGCCCCTCACAGCCCCCCCCAGCTACTCCCTGACACCTGCAGCCCCACAGCCACCCCGGCTTATCTCCCCTTCAGAACCACTGCCCCCCCCAGCTACTCCCTGACACCTACACCCCGTGCACACCCCCTGCGGCCCCCCACGACCCGCCCCAGCTACTCCCGGACACTTACACCCCGTGCAGCCCCTCCTCCGGCTTATCTCCCCTTCACAATCTCTGCCCCCACCCAACTACTCCCTGACCCTACACCCCATGCACACCTCCTGCAGCCCCCCAGCCACCCCCAGCTTATCTCCCCTTCACGTCTGCTCACAACCACTGCCCCACAGCTCCCCTGCCCCCCCCCGGACCCTCACAGCCTCCCCCAGCTACTCCCTGACACCTACACCCCATGCACACCTCCTGCAGCCCCCCAGCTTATCTCCCCTTCACGTCTGCTCACAACCACTGCCCCACAGCTCCCCTGGCCCCCCCCCGGACCCTCACAGCCTCCCCCAGCTACTCCCTGACACCTACACCCCGTGCACACCCCCTGCAGCCCCCCAGCCACCCCCAGCTTATCTCCTCTTCACGTCTGCTCACAACCACTGCCCCACAGCTCCCCTGCCCCCCCCGGCCCCTCACAGCCCCCCCCAGCTACTCCCTGACACCTACACCCCGTGTAGCCCCCCCCCGGCTTATCTCCCCTTCATAACCGCTGCCCCACAGCCTGCCCCAGCCCCCCCCCGCCACTCCCTGACACCTACACCCCGTGCAGCCCCCCCAACTTATCTCCCCTGCCCCTCACAGCCCCCCCCAGCACCCCAGCTACTCCCTGATACCTACACCCCGTGCACACCCCCTGCAGCCCCCCAGCCACCCCCAGCTTATCTCCCCTTCACGTCTGCTCACAACTACTGCCCCACGGCTCCCCTGTCCCCCCCGGACCCTCACAGCCCCCCCCAGCGCCCAGTCACCCCCTTACACCTGTCCCCCATACACGCCCCTTCAGCCACCTCTTCTCTTACATCTCTGCCTGCAGGCACTGCTCCCCCTCGCAGCCCCCCCAGCGCCCCCGCCACCTCCATCATCCCCTTACACCTGTACCCCATACACACCCCTTCAACCACGTCTTCTCTTACATCTCTGCCTGCAGTCACTGCCTCCCTCTCCCCCACCCTACACCTGTACCTCATACACACCCTTTCAACTGCCTCTTCTCTTACATCTCTGTCTACAGTCACTGCCTCCCTCCTGCCCCTCACAGCCCCCACCCCGCGATCCTCCCCAGGTCCTTTACACCTACATCCATCCCTTCAGCCACCTGTTTTTTTTCCCCAATGCTATTTCTACTACCCATTTAATAGCTAGTGTAGCTATCATCATTCAAATACTGGTAGGGTCATTTTAGGTCTGGATACAAAGTGTGCTTAGTCTGGAGATCAAGTATGGTGATACTGAGGGTATGTCTACACTACGGAATAAGGTTGAATTTATAGAAGTCGTTTTTTTAGAAATCGGTTTTATATATTCGAGTGTGTGTGTCCCCACAGAAAATGCTCTAAGTGCATTAACTCGGCGGAGTGCTTCCACAGTACCGAGGCAAGCGTCGACTTCCGGAGTGTTGCACTGTGGGTGGCTATCCCACAGTTCCCGCAGTCTCCGCTGCCCATTGGAATTGTGGGTTGAGATTTCAATGCCTGATGGGGCTAAAACATTGTCGCGGGTGGTTCTGGGTACATATTGTCAGGCCCCCGTTCCCTTCCTCCCTCCATGAAAGCCAGGGCAGACAATCGTTTCGCGCCTTTTTTCCTGAGTTACCTGTGCAGATGCCATACCATGGCAAGTATGGAGCCCGCTCAGCTCACTGTCACCGTATGTCTCCTGGGTGCTGGCAGATGCGGTACTGCATTGCTACACAGCAGCAGCAACCCATTGCCTTGTGGCAGCAGACGGTGCAATAGGACTGGTAGTCGTCATTGTCAGGTCCGAGGTGCTCCTGTTCGCCTCTGTGAGGTCGATCAGGAGCGCCTGGGCAGACATGGGCACAGGGACTAAATTTGGAGTGACTTGATCAGGTCATTCTCTCTAGTCCTGCAGTCAGTCCTATTGAACCATCTTATGGTGAGCAGGCAGGTGATACGGATGGCTAGCAGTCCTATTGCATCATCTTCTGCCGGGCAGGCAAGAGATGAGGATGGCATGCAGTCCTTCTGCACCATCTGCTGCCAGCCAAAGATGTAAAAGATAGATGGAATGGATCAAAACAAGAAATAGACCAGATTTGTTTTGTACTCATTTGCAACCCCCCACCCCCCGTCTAGGGGATTCATTCCTCTAGGTCACACTGCAGTCACTCACAGAAGGTGCAGCGAGGTAAATCTAGCCATGTATCAATCAGAGGCCAGACTAACCTCCTTGTTCCAATAAGAACAATAACTTAGGAACCCTTTCTTATTGGAACCCTCCGTGAAGTCCTGCCTGAAATACTCCTTGATGTAAAGCCACCCCCTTTGTTGATTTTAATTCCCTGTAAGCCAATCCTGTAAGCCGTGTTGTCAGTCGCCCCTCCCTGCGTCAGAGCAACGGCAAACAATCATGCATCTGAGTTGAGAGTGCTGTCCAGAGCAGTCATAATGGAGCACTCTGGGATAGCTCCCGGAGGCCAATACCGTCGAATTGTGTCCACAGTACCCCAAATTCGACCCGGCAAGGCCAATTTAAGCGCTAATCCACTTGTCAGGGGTGGAGTAAGGAAATCGATTTTAAGAGCCCTTTAAGTCGAAATAAAGGGCTTCATTGTGTGGACAGGTGCAGGTTTACATCGATTTAACGCTGCTAAATTCGACCTAAAGTCCTAGTGTAGACCAGGGCTTAGTGTTGACAGTTCACTATCTCTTTTTCCTGCCTCCAACAGCAGCCATTACCTGATGCTGTGGAGAAAGAACAATCACTTCTTAATTCTCCCGATTTGCTTAGTATATTATGCAGGTTTTTCTGTGTGCTATTTTTATGAAGTTATGCAGATAAGACCCCTACCCTCTAATTATAAAACACATTTATTTTCTCAGCCAGAGATAAAGTCGAAAGTGCACATGATACAACTGTAATGGTCTTCTTTGTAGCTCTGAATACAATGAAAAAGTACTTAAATAACAGTAATGACTCTTAGAAGGGCTGTAGAATGTTTTGTATGAATGTATTAGGTGAATAACAAAGTAGGACAACGGTCCTCTCCTAGTTCAGTTGCTCCTCTACCTTATGAGACAGGACATGAAGTCCCGGGATCTGCTGTTTCTCAAGTGAGTGCCCTGATCACTGAAGTAAGGTATATTTTGTTCTTCATCTTTTATTAATTGGGCCAAAGCAAGAGGTAACTATAAGAAGCCTTCCTTAGTTCAGTGGTTATGGCACTGAGCTGTGGTGTTGGAGGCCCTGGTTCAATTCCCACCTCTTCCTGTCATTAAGGGATTTGCTGCCTAGGCTGTTTTGTTTTTTTAATGAAGTGGGCACAGGAGGAAAAAAAAATAAAAATGAATCACTCTTGTCCCAGACCCCTGTCCAGGCTGTAGGAGATCCAGTCCCCCCTCTGCCAGGAGCTTGAACATGGATCTCCCACATCCCAGGGACTGCCCCTCCTCTGCCCCCCACCTGGTGGGTGGTTCTTAATTCAAGCCCCCTTTCTTTCTCAGGAAGACAATGGCTCCTGTGAATGAGAGGGGATTTAAACAAGGACCCCCCCACCTTGGTCACCTGGGAGAGAGGAGAACCCTCTTCAAACCCCTTCTAAGGGGCAGAGAGAGGACTCAAACCGGGATCACCTGCATTCTGGGCGAGAGTCCTAGCCATGGGACTATAGAGTGATGATTTTAGCTTTTTAGTTGGCCCAATGAATAGTTAATTAAAGTGGAACTGCCTCAATTGGCAAGACTGAGGGAAGCTCCCTGTTCAGATCCCAGCTCCTCCTCAGGCAGAGGGGGGAATCGAACTAGGGTTGCTAGCATTCCAGTAGCAGACCCTAACCACCATGCTAGAGAGGGCTGCTCATGTTTGAGTCTTGCTTGGGCCCAGTTAATAGTGAATTAAAGTGGAACAACTTCAATAGGAAAGACTGAGGGTGCTCCCTGTTCAGAGCCCTTCTCCTCATCAGGTAGAGAGGGAAATTGAACGAAGATTTCCTATGGTACAGGCTGTGTGTGATTCTCTTAAGGTCCCTGACTTATGTGGGGTGGGGCTATAGCATGTACTGAGCACACTTTATTCCCTGCTCAGCTCTGCATCAGTGCTGTTCATACCTCCAACTAAAACGCTGCTGGAGTGCTCCAGGTCAGAGGAAAGGGGAGGCTCTCATCACCCATGACCCCCAAATTGTACCTCAGCTGTCATGCTAGCACTCTGTCTGGCATACCAGTTCTCAAACCAGTCTGGCTCTGCATTTGCAGCTTAGAGCACTTTAAAATTAAGCACAAGTCCTTTGCCAGGAGGAGAGGAAAGCTGTATCTCAAGAACCCCTTGACCATGACCCCAAATTTTCACCACCCATGGTACCCAAAGCCTGCTACTAGCATAGTTTACCTTTAAACAGAAATGTTACTGCAGCCTCTGTGGTTTCTTGCACCTGTTGGCATTCCTTTTCTTGCTCACAGCAGCACTCCTTTGCAGAAGCACTGTGGAAGTCTAATAATGCTCAGCTTATTGGGTTTGGGACTGTGTGTTTGTCAGATCATGGGAAGGCTGGTGAGATATGGCCTATGTGAACACTGCTGATTTTCCCTGCTAGCTTTGTACCAAACAAGTGATTTGAGCCCAGCCCAATAACAAGAGTGGACTATCAGCTGTGGTGAGTCAGTAACCTAACTGCATGCTGTTATTTATAAGCCTACTCCCATTACCTACCATGTGAGCAGTTTTCAGGGCAAGGAGGTGAAACATTTAGCCATGGTCACATATCTGAGATGATCTGACAGGCTAGGAGGTAGCTATGTCTCTGCTTGTTGATGGCTTTACAAATTTATGACCATTACTTTGAATTCATGGTATGGACAGACCTGACCTAACCAGAGAGTTAATGAGGAACCAAGCACCATGCGTGCATGAGACTTTGGCCCAGCAGTTAACATCAAAAATATGTTTTATAATTAGGCACCAGGGGTCTTCTTATCTGCCTAATGTCATAGACAGAAAGACTATTCGCAGATCAGTCCATTCTGTAAATAATGACAAGATGGCATGTTACTACAGACTTTTGCTTTAACCAAAGGCAAAAAAGGGTGGGAAAATACCTAAAATCTATCACTTAGAGCTAAATAGTTCCCAAGCGTTCCATAACAGTACTCTTTCTGAGTACATTGTGCATTATTTAGAATTTTTCTGCCAATTTTGAGCAAAATTAGACTATGCTTTTTCAAGTTATGGCCCTTTTTGTGATTTTATAATTTTTTCAGATTGGATGACCAATAATGTTTAAACACGATGTGATATAGAAAAATGGCACCACCTACATTCACCCAGGTGATGACCACCAGATATGTACCTACCCTTTGATAGCAATGAAATTTTTCTATTACCCTAATTCATTAATAAGACACCTTTTAAAATCTGGCTGGTAGGCTATTTGAGTGAAGGAGCCTTTATTGCACATTACAGTAATGGTGGATGGGCATGAGGAGAAAACTGTCCAGCTCTATTTCTTTACCATTGAATATTTTGTTCACATTTGATCCAGCAAATCCTTATGAGCAGAATTTTATCATTTTTACTAGAGGGTTGCATGTATAGGCCCAGCAGGAGGAGCGAGAACACAGTTTTTATCCTTGAACCTCTAGCAATTTTACAGGATACTGCCACTTCTGTTCCATTGTTAAGGTGCTCCTCTTCTCATTTTGCATGTGGCCTGTTACTTACAAGGAGAAGCATTTATTGTAGAGTTTCATAATGTTTCTGTTCCTTTTCAGATTGCTGACCCTGCAAACTGTGACCAAATGTATGAAAGTTTAGTCAGAATCCACACCAATTTCTATAAAAACAAGGTGAGCTCTTCAGGCCAGGGACCATGTGTTTGTACAGCACGCTGGGGCCACAAATCGAATAGGGGTTTTTGGGTGCTCCTATAATAAACGTGCTGTCCGGCACCTTCGCTGTGAAAAACAAAGCTGAACTCATTTTGAGCAGCTCAAGCCTTTGAAAAGTTCAGTCATTTCAGAAGCAGCTCCCACCTTGTCTAAACTGATTTGTGTTTGAGCTTTCCTGGAGAGGAGCCGAAAGGCCACAGGGTGGCACTATGCCTCTTGCCATTGCTAGTATTTCAACAGGAATGTTGTGCTTAGGATTTAGCAGATGGATAAGCAAAGCACTGGCTTGGGGAGGGAGCAGAGAAAGAGTTCGGTTGAGTCAGTAAATTCTTGTTTTGTTTTGTTTGGGAAGTATCCACGCCTAAAAGATACAAGCTTCACTGGAGTCACAGTGGAAGAATGCAAGCTGATCCTAGCAACAGGTAACGAGGCCAATGAGGTTCTGTTTGATTAGTCTGTGATTACTCTTCCCCCACTCAGGCTTACAGGAGTAGCTTGCATTGCCGTTACCTGGTCCCAGGGATAAACAGAATTTCACTCCTCAGGGCCCTTGGTGTGGCACTTCTTGAAAGCAATACCTTCCCATTAAAGAAAAAAAATACAACACTTATGATTTCAGTTCTCTATAGTTTTGGGGAGTCCGGGTGGGTAGTATTGTTAAGTGAAAAGTACTACTACTGTGCCCATGGCTAGAAAACCTCAGGGGACCTCCATACAAATATGGAGAAGTAACAGGGTTTATCAACCCCTGGGTTTGCTGCACTGATATTGTCTGTTCAGGTCATACTTAAGGTTCAGGAGCAGGGCTGCGGGGAAGAAACTTACTCTATGCCTGCCACACCATATGTATTAAAAGTGCAAAAAATTCAACAAGTTTGTTTCAGTAGTTCTCAGCTGTCTTCTCAAAGGTTTAATTATGCTCTTTACATCTTCCCTAATAGCAGCAAGCCTTTTAGAGAAAAACGAGTGCTGCTATGCACAACTACACTTGGCCAGCGTATTTATCAGGTGCAGTTGCAGTTTTGCTCTGCTCAGGTTCCTGACTTTTACTGCCGCGTGTGGAAACTGACTATTTGTTGTTGGGCAGGGCAAGGATTGCCCCTGTGTTTGTTTGGATGAGAAAATAAACTTGCCTCCAGGCACTGAAATACAAACTCATTAGATTGAAGTTTGGAGAAGTCAGTTAAACAGATATCTTATCCGCTTTTCTGCCTTCCCTCTTCTTCCCCCAATTGCAGACAGCGGGAAACAGATGGAGGAAATGAGAAAAGGTAAATGGAAAAAACTGCGAGAGAAGTTCTCTGCCAAGAATGTTGAAGAGGACTCAAAGTTATAACCTCTCTCCCCAGCCCCCCCCCCCCCCCGCCCCATACATATTCCTAAAGCACTGTATATTGCCATGATGAATAAAGCCAATCATTCCTCTTAACAATAGCATTCAGAACTATGCCTGAGGGCTCTCCCTTTTGTTGTTCTAAAATCTGGGACTGAACGAGTATACTGATTGTGTGGGACAGTGTGTTTATATGGAAAATGAGACACTGAGATGAGAGAGTCAGGGGCAGGGTAGATGTGCCTGTTAGGATGATTATAATCTTAACACAGGCACTAAAGTCTTGTTATGGTGGTCCTCTTCGGACTAGGTATTCACAAATTCTTGTGTGCGCTTGTCATTCTCTTGCACATCCTGTGGTTTAAGAATGGATGTTACTTCTCAGTGTCATTGATCCAAGTTCAAAATCTGATCACTCCATCTACTGAGGCCTATTTGCAATCTTCCTTAAAAGCTACTGCATACTTCAGTAGCAGCATCAGTGTCTGTTCCTGGGAGCCAGAGGACTGCTCCGTGTTGGTGCAGTGCCTTGGAGGGGGAAGAACTAATGGCCTCTTGCTGTTACGCATTTGAACAGTTTTCCCCTAGCATGAACTGAAACCTGCAGCAGACAAGCTGTGGTGTTTATGGTAGTTCTGCAATAAGAGATCTTTGTATTTCAGTCATCACCATCTTCTGAACTGAGTTTCCTCTGGGATGGGGACCTGTATTCACACAGCACCCTGCCTAATCAGGATCGAGGCCTCTGGATGCTATTATTAATTCATAACAGAGTGTTGAGAAGAGGTTCTTTGACCTCATTTCAGCTTTTACTATGACTTAATTTTGTGTTAACTTAGTTAAGGCAATTTACATATTAGTTAAGTAACAACAAAATAAAAAGTTTGTAAAACATTACATCAGAGATGAAAATAAACACAGAATACCTCTTCACAGTGAACTGCTGTAAACCTGCCGTTTCCCACTACTGCGCAAATAAAGTCTGTCCATGGAAGATAAAAGACTGTCATACTTGCAACAGCTTTGCTGTTACTCATCAGATGCAATGTACTATCAATACATCTCGTTGAGTTTACTGCGCCGCAGCGATAGATGGGATTCTTAAAATGGAGGAAAATCAGCATTGTGAGGTACAGTGAACGATGTCTGGCTTGCAAAGTTCCACATCTACTACGGACTTTGGAATAAGTTAAATATTGCAACTCTAATTGCTAATAACAATATTAATGCTATTGCCTCTGGAAGGGGGTAGCCACCAAAATGTAGTGCATGGAGATGAAGAAAGATAATTCATGTTAAAGAACAAAAAGTTATTGCAATGAGGAACCAAAGTCCAAAATAATTTACCTTCCTTTGAGGGCATTGGGATAAATTGCAGGTCCAGGTACAGTGGGGAAATCTGGTAAGTTAGTGGTTCCTGGCGGTTGCTGGGCAAAATGTTTGCAGAGATGTAATGGAGAAGGCTGGCGTTGAAACCTTACAGCCGTAACCTAGGCTTTTGTCCAGCTTCTGAAGATGTGATCGATGCGCAGATGCCAGTGAAAACATCCTTGTTAGCCGATAACATGGACTTAGTTGGTTGGCAAAGCTGATGCTTTGTGTGTGCCTCAGTGATTCATGGTGTTCTGGGCATCCACAAAACCGATGCGCTGTCTGCGCTTCCTTTGCTCTGTCATCTAGCGTTAAAATAAGGACACAATGTAGTCAGGAAGACTGTTCTTGTTCCTTTTCCCCCTTTAGCCACACGAAGAGACCCATCCTTTATGCTGGGGTCAAACATACACCTTCCAAGGGCTTTCAACTTCCAGGGATGCTGCTAAGCAGGTGGCAAAGAAAGCCCTACCCTGGACTGCATCCTGGGTTATGGAACAGCCTCCATATGAGGAGAGATTAAAAAGACTAGGATGTTCATCTCAGAAAAGAGACGACTAAGGGGGAATATGATGGAGGTCTATAAAATCATGAATGATGTGGAGAAAGTATATAAGGAAGTGTTATTTAACCTTTCACATAACACAAGAACCAGGGGTCACCCACTGAAATTAACAGGCAGCATGTTTAAAACAAACAAAGGAAGTATTTCTTCACACAATCCACACTCAACCTGTGGAATTTGTTTCCAGGGGATGTTGTGAAGGCCAAAGGTATAACTGGGTTCAGAAATAATTAGCTAAGTTCATGGAGGATAGGTCCATCGAAACCCCATGCTTTGGGTGCCCCAAAATCTCTGACTGCTAGAAGCTGGGGCTGGATCGCTCAAAATTGCCCTGTTCTGTTCAGTCCATCTGAAGTATCTGGGACAGGATACTGGGCTAGATGGAGCCAGTAGGGCTGTTCTTATGGAGATAATATGATGAGAGACCAAGGCAAGAGAGTTGTGCTTTAAGGTGTAGTTTTCCTGACAGAGGGGGAGTCTAGCAGTGTCCTCATGCAGCTGGTGAGGAATTCAGCTATTAAGGGAAACTCCTGGGCCAAGTGCCCCTGACTCAGTGAGTTGCTAAAACCTTTTCTTTCCCTTCCCTAGCTGTGCAGATTATGGAAGTCTGCCTGAGGCTGCATCCATTGATTCTGACTCGGGCCATCTTTGGATGCTACCCTAGCCAGAATATGACCCTAGAAACGTGTTTCAGTCACTCTGGATCCTGCTCTACTGCTTGGGATTTGTGCTTTGCCATTAAGCCATCCCCATTCTGAAGCATCCCTGTTTAAACTATAATACCTGCTCTTTCAGCTCATTCAGCTGTGAAGTGAGGTGAGACACCAGCTTCATAGTGGAGTTGAGCTTGTCTTGAAGACTCCGGATCTCGTTCTGTTCCCCTTCCCCTTCATTGCTGACCAACGACATGGCTCGCATCCGAGGAAACCAGTCCAGGTTCTTGTTCTGAATGATGAGAACTTCAGGTTGGCGGGGTGGGGGGGGGAGCCTGATTTGAGCATACGTGCTAATTCACAAGAACTGGGTAATTGGCCCTATAAACCCTGTCTGTGCTAAGGGCTCCCCAGTACCTTTAAGGGTTTTCATTAATAGCCCATTAATTTTCCCAGTTTCTTTTTGTAGACTTCCAGGCACAAAGCAATCCCGTAAGTTTGACTGTAGGACGTTCAAAGGTTTTCCTATACCTTCCTCCCCCAACCTTTGTCACTGCCTTGAGTTCATGATAACTAGGTTGCTCCCGGTTCTGCTTTTCATTAAGTCCTGGCTTCTCTGAATATCTGGTAGTTGAATATAAAATAGCCAACAGATGATGCCTGGTTAGCTGGGCCCAACTTGGAAATAACCATACAAGGAAGAAGTGAGAGGCTTTTACAAAATTAAAAAAAATAATTCCAAGTGTTCCTTTGAAAACAAGTTTTCTCAACAAGTTATTGTTTAAAATTATTTCCTTGGGGGAGACACGTTCTCACTGTATGTGACACTCTGTCTTAGGCAACACTCACCTTGATCATTTGTGCCACGTAACTCTCGGGCCCTGTGTAGTCAGTCTTATTCTTTACTCGCACCAGCACGATGAAGTACAGGTAGTTCCACATGTTGTGCTCATATTTAATGTGCTCCTCGAAGGACACAGTCTTATTATCGAACTTGTCCCTTTCGAGACCTGGGAGAGGCAGTGGAGAAAAAAGGAATTGAAAAAAAAACCACCAAAAACAAGCGTAAAAGGAAGAACAGATAATTGCGTCCTATCCCAGGTGTGAATTTCAAAGTGCGCTTTTAATAATTAGGCGGTGTTTAACATACAATAAGCATCCCAACTTATATTAGACAAATTACCTAGCTGTGTATTTAGAACACATCTGTTTAAAGTGCTACTGAATACATTTCCTATATACCAAATCTAAACTTCTAGCATAAAAACCACACAGTGGATCTCTCTTAAAAGTGATCTGCAAAGAAGGAAGAATTGGGTTGGTGTTGTGCTTGTTTTTTTATTATTTACATTTTGATTCCCCCTCCTCCCAAAATAAGGGGAATGCTTGCTTCCTTTTTTTGTTTTGCTTTTTGATGCACAAATGTGGCCTTTTTTCCCCCTTCATGTTTTTTCTTAGTAATATCAGGCAAGTCAATTATGTTTTCTCCCTCTCCCCTTTTTTTGGGAGGATTTCTTGGATTACTCAGATGAGGACTGAGAGCTTTCTCAGCTCAGAAGTTAAGGGTTTGGAGAAGTGACAAACCCTTCACAAAGAACACATTACTCTAGAGTGTTTTAGTTAATGCTTATTTAACCAAAAGCAACAGTTTGAATTACAAAAATCATTTCCTCTCTCAACTAATGAGGTTCATTTCATTTCTTTTATTTAAGCTGCTAGTTCTTCAGTGATCCATGGAGTCTTCTAGGAAAAACAAGACCCGAATTTCTAACACAAACGTGAAAAAATAAATCAAGTCTTCTTTACACATAATAAAGAAGCATAAAAAGGACAACTCCCATTTTTCCCCTCTTCACACTCTTAAAATAAACAGCTGCTACTGGAATACACAAGTTAAGGGCTCAGTCCTGTGAGGATCTTGGCTGGGGTGTGCATGCGTTCATGTGATGTTCTTTGCCCTGGCACTCACCACATATGAAACATGTGGTCTTAAGAATTTCTTCCTTCTTTTGCTTCTCACTCCTCAGATCAGCAAAGGTGTCTATGATGACACCAAAGATAAGGTTGAGGACAATGATGATGACAATGAAGAAGAAGAGGAGGTCGTAGATAACCCGAGCAGGGAACAAGGACTCCTGCAAAGGACAGAAGGAAAATAGCCATAAACAAAACATGGTACTTCTCCCTTCCAGCCCTGTGCTCTAATAGTCATTAGATCATGCTGCTTCCTTACAATGGCCGGAGAAATGGCTTAAGGCCAAGGTAGGTGGAGGTTAATTGAGGAGCTAAGATCTAAATTCCACGTCATGAAAGAAATTTGGAGTATTGATGATAGGAATGGTGGCATGGAAAGAGGCATAAGCATAGAGGATGGAAGAGATAATTGCGTAAGGTGTGTAATGAAGGAAAGATGAGAAATTAGTTAGAGGGGTAAGTCAGCGTGTAAATGGAGAGATGAGTGGGGCGGGGGATAGGTCTGGCAGTGTCAGAAGCATGTACAGGGATGAGGGAGGGAGACATACATATAGCCGTGAACGTGACAGGTCTCTGCAGAAGAAAAGGGAATTGGCCCAGAGTGCCGTGTTAACTCACATCCTTGGATGGCTTCCTGAGAATGTCACCCACGCCCCCTCCGTTCCTCAGGCCGTGATTCAGGACAGTGACAATGCACATGAGCAGCGTGTCGCAGGCACGCTCTGAGTTATCCTCATCATCATCTGGAACACAAGCATAAACCAGTCAGGAGAGAGCAGATAAAGAGATCAGCCCACTGGAGGGAGCCAAGCAGTACAGAGAAGCCTTAGGTCACTGGCTCTGGAGTCTCTCTAATGGCTTTTCTTTCCTCCTTTTACTTTTATCTCCTGGAAGCAGGTGGTCACGGTATATACCAGAGCCAGCAGCAGAACGTGCCCAGAGAAAATCTGACTGGCTAACAATGTTCCAGCAACTGTGTTTTGCACACTAGTTAGCTGGAGGGGTCTCTCCTTGGAGAATATTTTGCTGCAACATGAGGAGATGGTTATTCCCTCTTCGTCCAGCGGAAGAGAGCTAGAACTTGGTGAGCATCTTGATGCTATGATATTAACTTGTAACTTGGAAGGGTCGAGCAGAACCAGCCTGTCCGCTCTGATGACTCGAGCTCCCTCTGAAATCCCTACTTTCCCATGCTGCTCCATGCAACCCTTGTTAGGCTGGGGCCACCTTCACTCTGAAGGGACATGGCTTACCTACTTGTTAGATAGTGGGCTGCTTCTAAGTGACTCTGTTAAAGGGGCTGGATTTTGCCTGGCTGACTGCCAAATGAGAGGGGACCACCTCGCCCTATGTCCTGATTTCCACCACCTCTGTATTAATTCAGTGGGATTCCTACCTAGGAGCACAGGCTGGGAAGGTGGGAAGTCTCTCTCCTCTATCTTAAATGCTTCTACCAGGGTAAGATATTTACCTCTCAGCACACCAGGCACTGCAGAGCAGCTAATTTTGTCACCACTGCACGACTCCATAAAAGCCTCCATGTTCCTTTGCATCCCCAAGGGGCCGTCTGGAACACAAGAGACTGTGTCATCGCCAGAGTACCACTTATTTTTCCTCTTATTGGGGCCCCTCCTTCACTGCCCCCTAGCTGCAGCTTGAAAGGCTATTTGGGAAAGGTTCTTTTGGGTTCCTTCTCCTCATCGTTCACCGTTCCCACTGATCCCTCCCAAACTTCAGTCGTAGAGCTTCCATCACCGACACACTGTCAGCGCTGAGCCCTGCTGGCAACGAGAATGGGACTGTCTAGCTGCACATTCTGAGCCCAGACTTCCACTGAGCCTGTGAATGGATGTCCTGGGGTCTTTTCAGCCCTGCTCAGTTTTCAAACGCGGGGGCCTTTAGAGGACAGCTACAGTCCTGAAACTTCCATTGCATCTGCCCAGAACCAGTACCACATTCCCTTTTACCCCCAAACTCCTGGTTCCTCTGCCCAGAGATTGCAGTGCTGGGTCCCTGAAGTCTCTGGGAGTTGCTTTATTCTCTACCACCCAGAAGCTCAGCGGGACCAGGATTTTGACCCTTAACACACTACGTCTCACATCTCCTTTGCGAAAGAGGTATTATTTCCCTCATTTTACAGATGGGGAAACTGAGGGACAGCATGGTAAGTGACTTGTGTGCAACGTCCCGCAGGGAGTCAATGGCAGAATCTGGAAGAGAACCCAGTGCTACCTATCCCCTGCTCTGCCCACCGCACCACAACCCACACTTGCTGCGTGGCAGGGCAAGGTGGAGAGACCTTTGGACTTGTTGTCAGGCAGCCGATCCACCTCCATGATGAAGTCGTCTTTCAGGAAGAGGAAACCCACAATGGAGAAGAGGTAGACGAGGATGAGAGCCAGGAGGGCGGTCAGCAGGATGGAGCGTCCGTTCCGCGTCACGCTTTTGATGACATTGAACAAGGTCTCCTCACGGTAGATCAAGTCAAAGAGCTGAAATGGACAAAGCATGCCCATGTGGAGTTTAATTAGCCAGGGCAGAAATGCAGCAGCGGGCTTTTTGTGATAACATCTGGCCTTTCTATAGCACCTTGTAGCCTAGGATCTCAGAGTACTCGACAAATGCTAACTAAATTTCACAGGGGGCATTCAGTACCATCCCCATTTTACTGGTGAGTAGACCGAGAACAAAGAGGTAAAAACCTAACCCCTCCTGAAATCAATGGGAGTTGTGTTCCTAAATACCTTTGAGGATCTGGGCAGAAGTGACTTGTACACAACACAATAGAACCCAGGAGACCGAGAACAAAGAGGTAAAAACCTAACCCCTCCTGAAATCAATGGGAGTTGTGTTCCTAAATACCTTTGAGGATCTGGGCAGAAGTGACTTGTACACAACACAATAGAACCCAGGAGTCCCGACTTGCAATCTCTTGCTCTAACCAGTAGATCACATTGCCTCCTAGCTGACCCAGATCAAAGGTAGATGATAGAAAGAGACGCAGATACAATACATACACGCAAAAAGCAGAAAGGCTGACCCACACAAATAACACTGGACAGGAATCTTTCAGTTCCCCACTGGGCATGGCTGTGCCATGTACATTTCCCTAACAACTGCGTTTACCGTACCAAGATGCTGTAGAAGAGTTCATGTACAAAGAGCCCCAGAATGCTGGTCACAATATAGGCCACATGGTAGAGAAACTCCATATCCATGATCATGGCTTTGTAGCCCCGGATAAATGTCCCACGGTTGCCCACAAAGCTCACCACGAACACAATCTTGTTGGTCAGCTAGGGAACAATCACAAGGAAGCAGGGTGGGTGAGAGCTGTATATTAATACAGTTTGCCTTTGTGAACTCAATATACAATGATGGTCGAGCGTGAATGCTCTCCCAGTTACAGCGCTGTAAATCCACTGACTTCAATGAGTGCAGGATTCAGCCCAGATACCTACAGGTACATTTCCAGTGGCCACTGATTTTCATTGCTGGGAGCCCAACTCGACACAGATTGAGCCTGGGTTTAGGGGCGCTGCACTAACCTTCCCCAGGTCACTTACATTGAGAGTTCCCAGGATGTTCAGCGTGAGCCCAATCCCTAAATAATAGATCGATCGCAGGATCAATGCCACGAGGAGCGGTCTGATGCCGTAGCGCCGGGTAAACAGGGCCATGATGGAGAAGCAGATCAGAAACCAGAAGAGCAAGGAGATCAATGGGGAATCCAACACTCCTGGGAAGAAAAGGGACACCATAGTTAAAGGGCACGGAAATCAAACACATATGATCAACTGGTCATACTTGATCTGTGTCAATCCATAGCAAACATCTGAGAGGAATTGTCCCTCAAAACTAAAGAGCCAGTCATCGAAAGAAAAAGAAAAGGTACAACAAGTAACACAAAATAAGATGGTCCTTAATATTCATTACATGTATTATTTTATTATTAACACATTAAATGCTTTTCTAGCACCTTTCATCTGAGATCTCAGAGCTCTTTAAAAACACCAATAAATGAAGCTTCATAATATAAGAGGTATCTCATTATTATCCCCATTTTATAAACTGGGAGACAAGCACAGAGAGACGTGAGTTTCTCAGGGACGCAGAACAAGTTAGTGGCAGAGTCAAGAATAGAATCCAGGAGTCCTGGCTCTCAGTCCCCTGCTCTCAGTCTTAGACCACACTCCCTTCCTCTCAGGGTATGTCCACGCTGCGGCAGCGAGTCTCAGGGCTTGGGTCTACAGACGCGTGCTACGGGGCTACACACAGCAGTGTGGACGTCACGGCTCAGACAGGATGCAGGCTCTGCGGCCCACCCCCTACCCGGGCTTTGGAGCCTGAATGTTGTTTTTTATGCCATAGCATGAGCCCAAGTCTCTGAGACTCAGGCTCGGAGACCCAGGCTCCGAGACTCACAGCCGCAGGCTTTAAAAAGCAGCGAGCTTTAGAGGGTGAAGAGGAAATTGGTTTTAGGAAATAGAGGAAGATACTGAGTAGCTTTGGCAGGGAATGGGGCTGGTGAGACTGTATCTGCCAAGGGGTCAGTGTGTGTCAGTTCTCTCTTTGGACGAGGACACACTTTCCCTTGGTTTCTAAGAACAGAAGTGGATGGAGCGCTTACCCATAGAGGTGGCTTCGACGTAGGGGTAGAAGAAAGCAATGATGATGTTGATGAAGACAGCCAGGTTGAAGGAAATGCTTCCCCAGAGAGTCATTCTGCGGGAGAACCAGTACATCAGTGGCATGCCTAGGAAGAGGAAGGTAGGAGGTGACACACTGCGCAGTAAATCTCAGCTGATCATGTGTGACTTGGATATGGATTGTAACTTCTTCCAGAGACTTAACATGCTCAGTTCAACACATGCTCTGTGGGACTGACCTCCCATTTCCTCCACCCAGTAGCAAAAGTCCCCAGCATCGGGCTGAAATGGGACGGTGAATTCAGAATGTTACTGCTCACATTTCGTGGCTCTTCAGACCTTTGACCCACTCTGGTATTTGAAAATCAGCTCCAGCGTTACACCCCTCTTGTCTCTCTCTCATTACTTCCTACATCCTGGCCATTTGTGTGTTTCAAAAAACGGTGCCTCTGTTCTCTTGGCATTACTTCTCCGTCCCATAGGAGTTCCCGACAGCCTGCACTGCCAGCCATTTCCTATCCCAACTCGAAACTTGCTTCCTGTCTCATCGCTAACAGAATTCTGTTTTGGTTTTGCAAGTGTTTTCACTGCTACTATAATATATCTTCGCTGCTTACTGGCATTTATATGTTATCTCCTCATGATTCATGAATAAAAGCAACCTGATAAGTGCGAGGCCAACCTTTAAAATGGATAAGCACCCAAGTGTTTGGATGCTGATCTGAACTGTATCCAAACTCTCAAGTTTACAAAAGTGAGCTGGAAACCTCACAAGAGACCAGTTGCCTTCTATTTAATTGCTCTCTGGAAAGGAGATTTCCAGCGGGAGGCTTCCCGAAGGCAACTTCTCTAATAGTTCCACACTGAACTGTTTCAACCCTCAAGGATTCAAGTGTTGAACGAAGGCATGGTTCAGTTCTGATTTGGTTCAAGCTGATTCATCCACCCCAGGTTTGGATATGTGTGCAGGGTGTGTCTGTCTTTCATACCTCGGCATCCATTTATCCATGCATCTATGTAGGCATGTCTGATGTGCCATGAGCTGCAGCCTCCGTTACCAAGGAAAGCCTTGTGTGATGAAATAGGTCTTACAGCCCGCCATGTGACAACGCTTGGCCATATCCTGACCCCCAGAGGTAGGGACTTTCACAGCTGCGTGCTCCACCTTTGTACCCTCAGCTCCATCAGCCACAGTGTCCCCACTTATCACAGTTGTCTCAGTGGGTCACAGGGAGTGAGAGGGTTTCTCAGAAAGCTAGGTCTAAGTCCATTCAAGGATTTCAGGATTAGGACCAAGACATGGATCTGGAAGCCGAGAGGGAGCCAAATATCGAGTGCCCTGACAACCGTTAAACAGTAACAGCAGCTTTGGCCAGCGCGTTTGAGTTCATCTGATCCCAAATGCCCATTCAGCCACTTAATAAGAAGGCAAGATGTTTGCCGCTTTGTATCCCCTTCTTCCTTGTGAATCTGCGCAGGGAATTGCCAGCTCTACACTCCCTGTCTCCTTTAAGCCCATATTTTTAAAACTGGTGCCTGCCTTCGGGTGTCCAGCCTGAGACACCCAGAGCCCGATTTTCAGAGGTGCTGAGCACCCACTGCGCCAACTGCCTTGAATTGCCTCTATGGGTATTTAACACCTCTGCACATCAGGGCTGGGTATCTGAGGCTTGGTACCCTAAAACAGAGGTACCCAAGCTTAGGGGCTACTTCTGAAAACAAGGTGTCATTACATCCCTTGGCAGGGGAGTTACTTCCCTCTCTCTTCTCCACTCTGTATCGTTTTCTCTGCTTTATGTTGTTTGCTGAATATATTACAATACCCTATTTGGTTTGGGCCACATAGGAACTCCACTAATGAATCTCCCCCTGGTTTTGCATCTAGAAGTACGTAGCCTAGAGGGGGGCCTGCATTTTTTATTTGCTTCCAGTTGCCACATTCAAAGTCAACAAGGGATCGGGAAGCTACAAATGTGGAAAGTCTGAGGGACATATTGTCAGTGGAAGAGTTCAGGGCACTGCACGCAGCCAGGGGCATGGGATGCTGGGGGAGCTTTTTTGCAAGCCACCGTCTGGTGCTCATGGCTGTTTTAGAGCATTGCCATTCTCAGGGGAGCTCCAGTTTGCCCTTACTGCGCAGTTTCTTCTGCCATTCCATCTCGTTGTGGAGGAAGGACGACTGGTCGAAGAAGTCGCTGACTTTGCTGCCCTGCTCGTCTTGTTCCGTGGTGGTGAACAGCCGGTACTTGGTCTCCCTGGTGACGAATTCGCAGATGCTGGGCACGGGGAAGATGATCTGCTCCATGCTCCGGTCCAGGCGCACAATCTGCATAGAGCAGGCAAAGAAACCGGGGTGCTCTTAGTCCCCCATCTGCACCACACTTATTTGCTCTGCCACGTAACCAGGAACCAGCCCCACACCAGCTCAGGGAAGGATCTATAAACTGCAACTCATTCTAAACCACGCCCACAGCTTGATCCAGCACACACATCCCTGACCAGCACAAGGCTCCTGCGGTGGGAATCCTTGCTAGCACCGAGGACACGTGCTGCGGGAGACACAACAAACAAGAAGGGCAGTAGGAAAAAGATATTTGGGCACCACTAAGTTGATCTACCTTTAAGTACTAGCCTGTATCTCCGGGGCACGACAACGATGAGGCTTGTCTATGAACTGCAGACACAGGGAGGTTTAGCCCCATGACCTAAATTAGCCAGCCATTAGTCCATGAAACGGAAATCTACCAGGACAACAACAAGTCCTACCTCAATCTGGGAGGTGTGCTTCTCGTAATACGCCAGCGGGTCTTCTTCCTCCTCCTGGATGGGAGCCGTTGATTTCAGCATCTGAGTCAGCTGCTTATTGTTTAAGCTGAGCTGGAGTAGAGGGGAGAATAAGGCAGGTGTCTTCAGCTGGCAAAGGCAGGAGGGATTCTGTTCTAACTGGGCATTAACAATGGTTCCTCACCATTTACCGAAAGCAAATCAAGGAAAGCTTTATAAAGGGCCCCAGCGGCTCTCCCCAGCCTCCCAGGGATGGCAATTCAACTCACTACCATAATTACCTCCCAAATGGGCTAATCCCCAAATTGCAAATCAATGCCCATAACGCCCGAGGGAAATCGCATTACAGTGGAGTAGCATTTGGGAGAGGAGACCAGGCCACACAAAGCAGGAAAATGACAGCGAAAGGATCAACCCTCCTACCTCTAGGAGGAGAGGCAAGGTGGGAACTGACACCACCAGGGAAGCTTAACCCCCATCAGCACTAATAGGAGCAGACCTTCTCCATGGCAACACGGGAACATATACCCTGAAGAACAGAACTAGCCACCCGTGAGCTCTACAGAGCTCTCCTTTCATATTACCCCAACGAGCTGGGTGATAATTGCAGAACATGTAGTTGTGGCTCAAACCCCATGCAAACCCCCCGGGAGGCGTGAATTTTGTATCTCCACAGGAATCTCTAAAAAGATCAAGGCTTAAATGATGGAAAGCAAAGCAGCTAAGAAACCTCTGCTTAATCAGGCCTGGGGAAGTTTCTTAGCAACCCACTGCCACTGGGGAGATCCTGCATTCACTCCATGGATCTCTCATACCATAGAGGAGATGCCCTCCACCTCCTCCTCCTGGATTCGCTTCACTGGCTTTAGGAGATGCTGCAGTTGCTTGTTGTGCCGAGACAGCTGCAAAGAGAGAGAGGGACAGTGAGGAAGGAATAGGAGCATGAGACAGAGGTGACAGGGCAGAATGTACTGTGAACATGTGACGATCCTTTGCTAGATGTGTAAAAGCCATGGAAGGATGAGGCATACACGTGCCAAGTCCTGATCCAACTAGAGCCAATGAAAGTTTTGCCGTTGACTTCTCTTGGATCAGGATTTAGCCCTTAGATATATGAAGAAAGAACAGCATCTGCAGTGACACTAGCTAGCATAAAACAAGGGATGTCAATCCCCATTCTTCAGGGAATAAGCTGGCCACCATACTGGGTCAGGAAGGATTTCAGCCCTTTGGTAATGTACGATTGCCCAATTGGTGTGGAGGAGGTTCTGCCTTCTGCTAACACACCGAGGCTCGGTCACTGCTAGAGAGGAACCATTGCTCTGTCCGAGGACAGCACTGCTCATATGCCTAGGGCAACAGGACTTGTTGGGACATAAACAGAATAGTGGATCATGGGGCCCAAATTTACCATTGGCACAAGTGGGTGAAACTTGATTGAAGTCCATGGTGCGGGGCAAGCTTATATGAGCAGCGACGTTAACCTGTGATGGGCCAGCACAGACATATCTAGCTCTGAATGAAAGGAACCCTCCAAGGTGTCAGGGACCAAGCAAAGGTGTGGGTCAGGACTCAAAGAGCCCACATTCTTTTCCGAGGCCACAAGCAAGTCTTCTACTTATGGATCCAGACTGGAACTTCACGGGTATCCCAGCAGAGCGGGGTCTTCCTAGGTTTGACTTGAGAAAGTATTTAAATAAATAGGGGGGGAACCTGGAAAGACTATCCCATGCTAACCAATGAACAAAGGCCACCATACCATGGGATGGAGGAGCTGGGGGAAGCCAGTCTTAGAAAGGAGAGGCTTCTGCAGACGGGCACCTATGGTAGAAAAACAGCCGAAGAGATGGTACCTGTAAGGCCAAGATATAGATGTTGTGCCCGACTTCCCGGGGGGAAATCTCAGAGTTCTCGCACTCTTCCTCCTGGAGATAGGCTTTTTTAATTACATCAACCTGTAAAGGCAACCATGGGAGCAAGTCAGTTGTGCACTTCGCCAGCCAGAAACGTGGCTAAAGTTTTGCACTGCCCTGGGGACGTTTGAAGCGATAATATTTTGTTTCTCTTCCCTGTCCCATTTTTTTTTCCCCGTAACCAAGGAAGGCTCCATGGACTACCACCAAAGAGGTGTGTGCATGTAACTAGCGTCAGTTGTGGGAGTGGAGGTGTGATGCAGACAACTATCCACTGAGGAAGGAGGGATTAGTGATAGAGACTTGGGAGACCTGGGTTCAGTTCCCTGCTCTGCCACAGACTCCCTGTGTGACCTTGGGCAAGTCACTTAATCGTGCCGTGCCTCAGTTTCCCAACCTGTACAATGGAGATAACAACAGTGCCCTACCTCACCGGCGGGGGGGCTGGGAGGATAAATACACTAAAGATTGTGAGGTGCTCAGGCAGTATGGTAATAGAGGCCAGATAAACTACCTTTGTTAGACAGTACTGCAGTGAGACCAGCTGTACCTCGATTCCACACACAACCACATGGCACAACCTCTCAGCCCTGACCCGAGAAAGTCAAGAGCAAGGGTGAGAAGGATGGGGAGGGAGAGCCACCTTGGCTCAAAGGCTCCCTGGAATTTTAGGTCTGTCCCAATGATTCAGACCTCTGTCCCTTCCCTTCCCCCATTTCTCTAACATGCAAAGTCCTGCATGTCTCCCAAAGGCAGTTATGCCCAGGCCAAGAGCATCCCTCCCTGCTTGCCCACCCTTACCAGTTCCTGAGGCCGAAGGCTGATGAGGATCCGCTCGGCATTCTCGCTGTCATGTCTGCTCTCCATCAAGGCCAGCAGGAGTTTGGAGGCATTGTCCTGGTGAAGAGACACCCACTTAGGTAAGCCAGGGTGTCACAGGCACCCTCTACCTCTGCCTGAGGCCCGTAAACATGCCACGCCATGCAGAAACATGGCCACCCATCCATAGCTCCCCTGCCCTAGAGACCAAGCCACACGCCCACCCACTCTAGAGAGGCACGTTAGGGAGCCCACCAAGCCACGCTCTGCCACAGAGCCCACCTGCTCACATATGCTGGAGAGGGACTTCCTCACCCACGCTCAGTACCCCACGCTTTTCAGGGACCACCTCCCCACACCACAGGAACCACACAAACACCGCTGCCACCACACCACCCATCCCGGATGTCCAGTGCTACACACGTTAAAGGTCCATAGACACACTACAGAGTCCTACAGACACGCTAGACTCGGATTCCAAGGCCAGAAGGAACCACTGTGGTCATCTAGTCTGACCCCCTGTATGACACTGGCCGGAGACCTTCCACTACATAAACCCTCCTCAGCACCTGCTGCCCCCGCACGCGCACGAGACATCCCATCCTCACACCCCCTTCCAAGCTGCCCCACTGACCTTCAGCTGGAGGACAAGGTCCATTCTGTACTTGCAGAGGGGGCTGATCTCATTCAGGATCAGGGCCGTGATGATGTCAATGCCATTAGATTCGTGTGTCACAATGCAGCTCTGGGGAGTGACACACACAGGGTTTGTCCCACCAATTCTTTTCTGCTCTCTTGACCTCAGCTTTCCCCTCTGATGTCTCAGGCTCCCCACACACTCACAGGGGCTCAGGCTTAGGGGATGAAACACCAGAGGCCCTAGGCCCCATCTACATGACCAGATCAGCTGCGTTTGACCAACGTGCTCCTAGCACAGTGGCCTAACTAGGTTATAAACACAGCAAAACTGAGGTATACATGGCTAAAAACTATCCAGACATAAAGCCTACAGCAGGTTTCAACCATGTTATTTGACCTTGTCCATACTGGCCAGCCATCGTTACAGCCTTGTTTGGCACAAGCCATGTTCACTCCCTGTTGCCTTGATGATGGCGATGGGATCTTTTTCGTAGATGCAGATAGCCAGGGTGAAAAATCGGGACAGGGGTGGGGGGCGTAACAGGCATCTGTATCAGAGAAAGCCCTGAATATCGGGATTGTCCCTATGAAATCAGGACATCTGGTCCCCTAATGCATACAGAAGGAATGATCAAGGATAGGAAGTTATTACATGCCCGGGGCAGGTCCAAGGGTGAAAGCCTCTAACACATGTTCCTTAAGAGCGAATGAAACACTAACCACCACATGCCCGTGAGAGCGACATCGACCCATTTCCAAGCATCGTTTGTGGGTACAGAGTTCCCACCTGTGCGGGAACGAGTCACATGACTACCCGGCTACGAATCCCCATCGGCCAATCACATCGCTCCTTCGTCTAAGCCCAAAGTTACAGGTGGGAGAGACACAGGATTGTCCCCTGCAGCCCATTCTTCACTGCTCTGCCCTGCCTAGTCTGAAACGACTCAAGCAACCGGGCTCCAATGCCTTCCCCCTGGGTTTCTCCTGAGAGTCAGCCTAAATGGTGCTTTCCTAATTCCATTGCATTGCTTCTAGTTGTGACTCTGAACAATTCCTTCCCTCCTGGGATATCATGGACAGCAACCAAGTTAGCCCAGCAGCACGCGTTAGTGATTGTAACCTCCGCCCACACGTCCATCCCCCCAGCGTTCACTGCTCTTCTCTGAACAGTCCCAATTCTGTACCCGCTGACACCCCAAAATCAGGGAGGCTGAATCAGCCTCAGCAGAACCGTGGCCCTATTTGTCCCCAGCCTTCTGGAAAGGATGGAGCAGGGCTCCTTCAGCAGTGTCCCGAGAGCTGCCTGGGGAACACCAGGCCATTGGTACAAAATCCCAGGCATACTGGGAACAAGCGAGCTCTACAGCAATATGCAAAGGTCTCTAGCAGAGGATCTAGCCAGCCCCTCACTCCTTGCCCTCATAGCCAACCGTGCTGTCTCTCCGTGGTGCTGGGTGTTTGGATTACCTGGTTCTCATGGCATGGTCCCTGGCAATACTCCGTCAAGGTCTCCAGGGTTTGGGTGATAAGGGCCACATTGCATTCGTTGATGTAGAGGCCCAGCAGGCCCAGCCCCCCCGTGGTGCTGCCACACATGATGTCCAGGAACTGCAGAGTCTCACACACCAGGTTGTAGTTGGTCTTATTGTTCTGGCACCGGAGGAAGTTCTGCAGAACAAACCACCAGGCTAAAACCTCCAAGAGGGCCTGCAACTCAGCAGCCCCAGTCTCTGCAGCCCCCCTTCGCGCCCTTCCTGGTCCTCTCTTCCCCAGGGAAGCCAACGGGGTGCAGGTCAGGGCAGAATTTGGTACTGTGCCCCCTACACTAATGTTTGGCAGTGGGAGTGATCAGAGCTTTAAAGAGGGCCCTGAACACGTCTAGCCCATGCCATTTAACTATATATACAGACCGTGACCAGGACTTATGACAATAATAACACACAAAGCTTATCTAGCGCTTTTCTTCTGTAGATCGCAAAGCATTTACAAAGCAGGTGAGAATCATGGGGAAACTGAGGCACAGGAAGGGGAAGAGGCTTGTCCAAAGTCACCCAGCAGGCCAGTTGCAAAGCCAGGAATAGCACCCAGGTCTCCTGAGTCCCACTGCTCTACCCAGTGAGACAAACGTCCCCCCATCACCCCTGCTTACAAACCTGGAGGTCCCGGTTGTGGTTTTCACAGAGCAACTGCAGGAACCGAAGAATAGGCTCCATGATCAAGATCGACATTCCCATCTCATTGTTCTGGCTTCGCTCCTCAGTGTCGTGGCCCTTTCGAAACCCAATGGCCATGGGGTGCCGAGATGGGGCATGGGACAGCATGAAGGTTCCTCGTCCTAAAGGGAAATCCAATCTCTATTACTGTCATACCCAGGAACTCTGGTTGCCTACCCAGAGAGAATGTACTCAAGGGGGACAAACACATCCCCTGATGGCTACTTGGATGGTGCCAGCTTGTATGCATCTTTAAGCTGGCTATCTAGAGAGCCTGCCTCTGGCTAGATCAGGACCCTATTGCTAGGCAGTGTAACCCTGCCCTAGGGTTAGCGTTCCTATGGGTAGGATACTTGGAGCCAGGATTAGGATCACACAGGTAGATATGGTCCCTGCCCCACAGAGCTGACAACTGTACCCTCCCTTCCCATTTACCCTTAGTGACAGGGTCAGGGGTGTCTTTGTCCTCCTGGGGCTTGTTCCCAATGTCAGTCATGTTCACCGACACTATGGACTTGGTCTCCTGCTGCGCCTTCTTCATGCGTTCATGCAACACTTTAAAGAACTTCTCACACTTCTTGTCGCTCGTCATCAGGCTATAAAACGATTTCTGGGCAGAGAGGGAAGGGTGGAGGAAGCAAGACAAGAAGTAAAAATGTCCACATTACGATCCGAAGTTTCCCCAGCTGCCTCTGGGATTTGTCTCTCCCACTAAGTCTGATACGGTGCCTGGAGTTTTAAAAGAGCTGGATAGTTTCACGACCTTGTATCTACAGTTATACAGCTATGGTAAGGGTGACCACTTCTCATGCTTCAGGGCACAAGCTGGTCAAGCACAGGGGTCAGGAAGAAAGTCCTGCCCCTGCCTGTAGCTTTGCATGCTATAAAAGAGTTTTCATTGTCTTCTACAACATCAAAGTACTGGGCATTGAAGGAAGCAGGATACCGGACTGAACAGACCAGTAATCTGGTTGCGTAAACCCAGAACTTCACTACTTTCTTTTCTCATCACTCAGATGTGAATCAGGGTCGCTGACCAAGTCAAATCTCAAGGGCAGGGCCATGCACATGCAACCCCCCCTAATCAAGTCCCAGGAAATAACAGTCCTTTTGGCATACAGGGAATGGATAATTCACCTCCCCTTTCTTCCCTCTCTCATCCCACCCTCTACTACACGCTGAGCTTTAACTATCAAGGAAATCCAAAGGTAGAACCTGAAAAACACAAGCTGTAGCCAGTTCAGCATCTTGGACCCTAGACTCATCGTGGGTGGTCTCATTAGTTTGCATCCACGTTTCCTGAACAAAGGGTTCGAAAGAGCAAAGGAATATAACCCACCACTAGACTCAGAGCTGCAGCACCCTGTTATTTTAGAACTACCCGGCAGAGGGCGCTGACTACACTAGAGTCATAGGAAACTTGCACCTTTAGGTTCTCAGGATCTTTAGGCTGGAAACGTTAATCGCCAGCGATTTCTGGTGGGCCGAGGAACACAGCGTGAGCAGTCGGTCTGGTGGGATTTTATTACATCTGCCTTGGCCGGAACCACTAAGCGCAGGGATGGGCGAATATCCTAAAGACACTTTTTTCAAACTCTCAAATGCAGTATTCGCTCCAGTGAGAGTTTCAGACAAAGGTTTGCATTCACACAAACTGAACCCTCTCTCCTAAGTCATCCACGTCTGCTCTCCCCAGGGCTGGTGCACACGCTGGGAATGCTGCACTACCCCCAGACCTGTATCTCCGTGTTGCCGCCATCCAGCAGCCGGATGGCTAAGAGGATGCTCTCCTGGAAAATCTTCTCGTTTTTGGTGTTCATGATAAGGTCTGACACCAGCTTGGTGGCCCCTTCTCTGTCCAGCCGGCACTGGGTGGCAGCAATAACTGACCAGTCCTGGTCTTGGCCTACGCATGGAAGAACACGGGAGGTAAGAACTGGAGCGAGGGGCAACACTGGGGAGGCGCAGTAGTGAATTCTACAGCCAAGCTAAGGAACAGAGGGTGGACTTTGGGTCGAGGCACTGAGCTGCCAGATTCCCTGTGTGACCCTGGAAAAGGCCCTCAGTCACTCCATGCCTCAGTTTCCCCATCTGCTCACAGGGGAGAGTTATGAGTCATTAACATTTGCAAAGCCCTTTCGTACTATGGCCACAGGGTCCTACGACTCCCTAGAACGGATCAGTGGAATGATGAGACTGAAAACTCCAGTTCCACAGAACCCGCGTCTATTTCCCTGTGTATGGAATTGCAGGCAAAACCCTACTTCTGGTAAGGGCTGACCTCAGGGAAGCGAGACTGATTCACACTAGCTGAAGATGTGGTCCCCTATGCTAAAGGCTTGAAATGCAGAAGCCCGAAGCCCAAGGCGTGTGGGTGAGCTCTCAGAAGAGACAGGGAAGGAAGCCAGCGCGGAGGGAAGACAAAGGACACCAAGTTGCTCACCACCCCCAGTCGTGTCGACGATCTCCCCTTTGGAGCTCGACTTCTTGTTCTGCAGGTAGTTACTCACAAGCATTTTCCTCAGCGTGTTGCCCTGACGTGAGAAATAAACACCATGGGTCTGCGCTCAAGTGGCGGATGCCCGACAGCTCACAGACCAATCCCCTGCCTTAGGGGCAGTGAGATAAAGCTCCCCGGGTAGGGACAAATCTCCCAACCCCCCACCAGCTGCATAAGGTCCTGCATGTGCCACATAAAAGGCCAGGGCGTGGGTGAAAGCCGAGTGTCTGCAAAACCCAGAGATGTGACTTCACCGACTGTAATATGGAGTCACTCCCGATTGACCCCGAGGCAAGGGAGAGGGGAAGCAAGCCTGAGAATTGTACGGAAAGGCCAGAGGGAGAAAAGAGGCACCAGGCTGGGGGGTAATGTGGGTCTCCTGACCGTGTGCCTCAGGTACTCACCCTGTCCCCATATTTGTTCCTCTTCATGAGCATCTGCTGCAGCGTCCTCAGGACCCGGATGCACAACTTCTCCTCGCTCTCCATCAGGTCCTTAGTGTGCTGGACCAGCCTGGCCAAACACAGCAAGAACCCATCAGTTCCTTCTGCACCCTGAGCCCTCCCATCCTCTTCGGAAAGGACTCCACCTCCTTCCTCCTGTGGGTTCACACACATCCCACCGCCACCCGCAGGGGAGAGCAGAGGAGGGACCGACCCCTTCCAGCTGGACGCTGGGATCAGAGGCGGCTGTGAGGCTAACCCCTCCCCCACCCCCTTACTTGGAGAGGAAGCCCCCGCTCTCGCAGCGCTGGTAGGCATCGGTCCCCTCCATGAAGAGCAGCTCTGGGCGGTGCAGAACGTCCACCAGGACAGACACTTCGGCTTCCACCAGGGGTTTGAACCGTTCCTCCAGGGAGTTGATGATGTCCTGCAAACGACGACGCCATCAGGGTTGGGCCCAGGCCTCGCGTGCACCCGCAAGGCCAGACTGGGCCCACGAGGCACCGGCCTGTGCTGGGAATGGGACAGAGCTGCACCGGCTCGGGGGAACTCCTGGATGGATCAGGCCCTAAGTCTGCTGGAGCAGGTCAACTGACTGCCTCCCCGCTTCAGAGGCTGCTGCATGCAGGCTCCTCTGCAAGGAGGCGCACAGGGGGGAAAGCCACAGGGTCTGCATCCTCTCTGGCCCTCTGGAAGCGAGGGGCAGCCAGGAGAGGACAGGGACTGCACCATGCCTGGGTGCAGGCGTGGCCGGTCGTGGCGTGAAGGGAGCTGGTGGCAGGCTCAGCCGACAGGACCAGAATCAAATGGGCTGGGCCGGCTGAAGCAGAGGGAGGTCCCTGCAGCTCAGGGTGTGGGCAGGAGGCACTGCTGCTGTTCGAATCCATCGGGAGTCCTCAATACCCCCGATTTCACCTGGAGCCAGGACCACCCCCCGGAAAGGGCTCCCCCCAGCCCGCACCTGCAGCTTCTCAATGATGTTTTTGTAGTCCCACTGGTTGGGCGTGGCCAAGCCACGGGGGAAGGTCCGCGTGGCTGTCTTGTAGCTGGAAGCGCTCCTCTGCAAGGCGCTGGTGGAGCTGCTGTTCAGCAGGGAGCTGACGTGGGCATCGAGGTCCATGGGCAGGGCGATGGAGCGGCTCTTGGCTGAAAGCAGAGCAGGCTCAGACGGAGCACGGAGGGCGGTACGCCACCCCACAGCGCCAGCTCTGCGGCGGATCCAGACCCGCGCTGGCTTGGGCGGCTCCGCAGGCCAAGTGCCTGGCACGCCCGGTGCTATGAGGTTGGTCATTTCCCTAACCAGGAGCAAAGCAACCTGGGCTGTTGCTTCCCTGTGCACCCCAAACAGATCAGTTCAGTGCTCAGCGCACACCCTGCCTCCGTCTGACCCCCAGCACTGGTGTGTCCCAAACACGAATACATTTATCCCCCACCCCCCGAGAAGGAAGAGAAATAGCATTGCCCTCCTTTTCCAGAGGAGGAACTCTTAGGCACAGAGAGATTAAATAATATGTCCAAAAGTCACATCGGAAAGTTTTGGGGGTTCAATTCCCAGCCCAGAGCATTCACCACTAAACCAGCCTCTCCCCTCTGTGACCCATCGCATTTATAGCCCTCCTCAAGAGTCAGACAACAGCTGACGGGATGAGGGTCAAAGACTTAAGGGAAACCGGCACAAGTTCCAGCTTTATTTCAGGCCCCATCAGCTGCCAGAAATACCAGGAGTCTCCTGAGACACGGTCCCCTTAGCGCCTCACCAACCATGGCCAGGGTACGGATACAGGCCTCCACCGAGGTCTTGTGCTGCTGCTGTAGCCAGGAGCACTCCAGGAGCCTCATGGTGGACTGGAGGAGCTGCACGACAATGGTCTGGTGGGTCTGCAAGAGACAGGAGGCAGGTCCTTACCTGGGGCCATGGTGTGAGCTCTTATCAGACCCATCGCTGCTGCTGGTGCTTCTTACAGGCCTCTGCTAGGGCCCATACGCAGCCTGCCTCCTCTTTCAGTTCACACTGGGGTCTCCCCACCCCCCAAGCTCTGCTCCGGGTCTGAGGGACTGCTCCAGTTTGACCAGGTTGCAGTTCACTCCCTCCAGAAACCTTAGTGAGGGTGGTACCTTAGCCATCGACACAACCCAGTCAGGGGTCTGCCCTCTGTGAGACCCCTCCGGCCCCACTGGGCGCTGCCCCTCAATACCGCCCCGAGCTCTGCTGCCTATGCCACAAACTCCACCAGCCCCGGCCCCCTTTGCCCTCCCTCGGCTTGTGTCTAAGTTTCCTCTCTGTGCACCGGGCCTGTGTCTCAGGTAGGGAAGGAAAACCCTCAGCCGGTGAAACTCAGCTGGTTTCCAGGTCTCCCAGCCCACTGCAGGGCGGGGCCCCTCCCCACATCAGTGCTCCCGCCATTCTAGAGGGAGGGTCTGGCCAGACCCCTGCCACACGTGGCCACTGTAGGTTGGGGCGGGTTTGGCTCTATGATCCAGAGACTTCCATCCCCAACAGCAACAGAACCGGTGGGATCCTGATGCTGAGGGTCAGCGACTCTTGAGCCGCCTGCAGCTTCCAGGTCACAGACGGCACCTCTCCTGGCCTGGGCCACGTCAGGGGAGCTGGGGCCCTCAGCCTATTGCTGCGCTCGACTCTGGAAAGGGCCCTAGTTACCTGCAGGGAAGTGCTGTTCTCCGAGAAGGGGGAGCTGAAGAAGGCATTGATGGTGTCCAGCACCACGGTGAGCACGTACTTCTCCAGGGCGGGGTCCGTCAGACGCTTCTCTCGCTTCTTACACATCTGCAGGGAAGGAGACACCGGGTCGTTGCAGCCCGGGGGGTGGGCGCACACACTGGTACAAGTGCAACGCCGATGTGCACGCACCCAGCAGAGCTGCGAGGGCATCTCAGACACCCTGCGGGGCATGCCCTACCCAGCACCTGCCCCCTGGGCTCCCAGGGGCCAGCTGTGCCCTGGAGAAGGCTCTGTACTGCTGCGGAGTGGATGTGTCAGCCCCCCAGTCCTGATGGCACAGCCGGGACAGCACGGCGTGGAGCAGCTCCTTGTTACGCCGAACACAGGTGCCACGTAGCACTGCCCCTGACCTGCCCATCCTGCTCCCAATGCTACAGCACGCTGGGCTCTAGCTATTTCTCCAGCTCCTTGGCTGGCTCCCCTCACCATGGTATCCGGCCTCCACCGCTGTTTCTAGGTTTCTGAGAAAGCTAGTGGAGCGTCCAGCAACTTTCGTCTCCTGGTGTCCACCCTCCCAAGGGAGAGTTGTCAGTGGGAGCCTCCACCCCATTCCCCACCCCAGGATCCACTCCAGGCCCCGTCCCCCACCGTGGCCATGTCCAGGGTGAAGTTCTCGAAGAGCGTCCAGATGTGGTTGCTGGTGTAGATCTCCTTCATTTCCACCTCGGTGTCCACGTAGCAGTGGTTGACGAAGTTCACGTAGGCCATCTTCACCTGCAGGGGCAGAGGGGGATGGGCCCAGGGAGGGGAATTCAGTCCCTACACGAGGCCGTGGGAGAGCAGCAAGGCAAACACAGCCCCCAGCCTCCCTCCTGCCCTTTGAACTACGACTGCCCCCAGAGGGACCGAGGGGCACAAGAGGGGTTCAGCTCGAAGCACCGCAGCCAAATAACCACACGACCTCGGTGGCGGGAGCTCTGAGCTCCCCAGCACAAATCCCGCTTTCCGCCAGGCAAGAGGTGGGACAAACCACAAGTCAGACCCCCTTCCCCAGCCTGCCTCATCCCCCCACTCTCCCCATTCTTGGGTGTGTTTCTCGCTCCCTCCTCTGGTCTCTCTCCAGTGCACCCACGGCTCTGAGTTCCCGGCCCATCTCCCTGGCTCTCTGAGTTGATGCCAGTGCCCTCCCCACCCCCAGTACCTCGGTGATGCAGTCCTCGTGCGTCACCACCTGCACAATGTCCTCCAGCGGCAGCAGGGATGTGCACTTGATCTCCGTGTAGACGTTCTTGCCCTCGGCACAGGCAGCCAGCAGGTCCACCAAGGAGATGTGGTACATGAGGGGGCTGTTCTCCTCCACCCCTTCCCGGGCCGCTGTCATCATCTCCAGCATGGTGGCCAGCGAGGCCTTGTCATTGTAGAAGACCACCACGTCGTCCCCGGCATTGGTGAGCTGTGGGGAAGGAGCAAAGGTCATGGATCTGTGGCGGGGGGATGGAAAAGCCTTGAAAGGCAACAGCCAGCTTCCCCCCCTTCCAAAGGGGCCACTCAGGGATTAAAGGACAGTGCATTTACAATGGAAATAGGGCATTTTCCAACACAGCGCAGAAATTCCCAACCTCTGGAACACCCCGTTGCAGGATATTTCTAAGGCAAGCAGCTTAAAAACAGTCTAGGTGTGAAGGCCAGTATTCTTAAAAACTGCCACTGGCTTTGGGAGCCCAACATGAGACATGTTAGGCCTGATTGTCAAAGGTGAAAATTCAGCTGCATGAGTCTGCCCACGCAACGGTGGGAATGGTGCAAGCAACGACTGCGAGCATGGGGGTTAGCAAGGTTTCAGATGTAGTGCGGACAGCGCCTTCTCTGGGTAGGAACAATCTCTCCTCAGGCTGGGATGAAATTAGAAGGGTTCTTGTCCTGCTTTCTACATCTCCTCCAAAGGATGCGGCTTCCAAAAGTGCAGTGCCCCCTAGCAACCAGCTGGGGCCCTGGGATCTGCACAGGCATCCCTCCTGAGCCCCCACCCTGCTCCCCGAGACAGCCCTGCTTCTCTGACTGGGTCTGTCTATACTCCTTAACACCCCCCCCACACCCCACACACACACACACACACACACCCCCAAGGGGAGGGGGCTCTCACCTCCGTCATGATCATGTCCTGGCACTTCTTGACGTACTTGCCCTCCGCCTTGATGATGCTGTGCAGGAAGTCAAGGTACTGCACATGGCGGCCATGCGTGGCCAGGCAGTGGACAAAGTGCTGAAGCACCGTCTCGTTAATCTCCGAGCACAGCTGGTAGTTGTTTAGGAAGATGTGCTGCATCGTCTCGGCCTCCAGGAGCTGCGGGGGGGGGAACAGCACCTGCGTGAGGCTGAGGGGCTACACAGAGCCCCCAAACACCCAGGTACACTCCCAGCTCCCCCCCCACTTGCTCTCCTTCTTGCAGGTATGCCTCTTCCCTTCTTTTGGGTCTCTCTCTCCTTTGTCCATGCTCTCCAAACACCCCTCCCTGCTCCTGGACCATTATCCTGAACCCCTAAACCCCCACCCGCTGGGCCTTCACAACCCTTAGCCAAGCAACCCCCTGACCATCCTGCAGGGTTGCGTAGAACTTTCCTCCTTCCCTGTTCTGTTGGGGGGGGGGGGTGTGAAGGGGTGCTTTGCCACCCTCTAGCAATCTCCGTATTTATTTGTTGGCTTTTCCGTCAGCTTTGCTAGCATCTGAGCCTCCCAGATATTAGTGACTTTGCCTCACAACACCTTTGTGAGGCTGGGCCACATCCCCATCCCCATTTTACAGGTGGGGAAACTGAGGCACGGGGCGGTGAAGTGACTTGCCCAAGGTCATACAGCAAGTGAGGGGCTGAGCCAATAATTGAAACCGGGTCTTCTAAGCCCCAGTCTACTGCCTTTATCGCAGGGCCACTCTTGTAGAGAGCAAGCACTATCATGTGAAATGTTAGTGAACTATCCAGGACTGGCCAGCGGGGTAGAGGGACCAGGGTGGCCTAGATGACCTACCAGAATCAGTCTCTTCCATCTCTATTGTCTATGAATTCCCATCTATCCCCCAGCCCACTCCTCTGGTTCCATGTTGAGCTCTCCTGAGGGGAGGCGGGGGGAGAGGCCTCCTCTCTTACCCCAGGGGTGAGGAACAAGTTGAGATGTTTGTGCAGAAGGGCCTGGTTTCCTTGGTTCCCAGCGCAGAACTTCTGTAGGAACTGGTGGGTGTATCTCAGAATCTCCAGCATCTTTGCATCACCCTGAGCAAAGGGGAAGCAGAGAAGAATGTGAGTTCTTGGAGGAGGTGTCTGAGGAATTCTACCCAGAAGACATCCTAAGCCATGAGAAGCACAAGGACGCCCCTCCCAAGATGGCATTTCCTAGGATCACATTGTGGCACATCAAAGAACAAATCAATCGGGTTCGACGGCACCGAGAAGGTTTCTGCATCCACAGCTGGGTCAAGGAAGAAATCTCACCCCCTGGACACTATTGTGCAGACAGGCGCATTGGACCCGGGCTGAGGCATGCTGCTATAGACTGCATACCGTGCTGGATGGCTCCTCGGTCCATTCCTGTCTGTCAGAACTGACGTTACGCCATAAGACCCTGACCTCTCAAGGTCCCTTCCAGTCCTACTATTAGTAATTGCTGCATACAGACCTTTCCCCACAATGCACTTTGCAAGAGTGGGTAAGAGTTTTTTATCCCCATTTTACAGAGAAGGGCACTGAGGCCTGGGCAGATGAAGTGACTTGCCCGCGGTTGTGCAGCGAGTCAGTGGCCAAGCTGAGAAGAGAACCCAGGAATCCCAGCAGCCAGTCTGCTGCTCTAGCTACTAGACACGCTGCCTCCGGGCATCCGGTATGTAGGAAACCACTGGCAAACCCAGAGCTGCATGGACTGAGCGACTGACCCCCGCGCGGAGATATTCCAGCTGCTTGAACATGCGCTGGGGCTGCTGCCTTCGACTCCCATCCAGCCCAGCCCAGCCCCGCCCTGTTTCCCACTCGCCCACCTTCTCATAGGGGATCTGCAGCAGATCCAGCATCACTTTGTGGGCGTCCATGTTCTTCATCAGGCGCTGCTGCTTCTTGCGCACCTGCTCACCCACCCCACACATTTTATTGAGCCGCTCCAGGATCTGGAGAGAGAACCCCGCCCCCAGGGCACAAGAGAAGAGGAATGAGCGTTAGAACACACACACACACGGCAGGACGCAGCCCTACGCTGGCCCCAACGAGGCGGGCTGCCAGGCATGAACAGGGCCGTCCTAATCCCTGGATTCTAGGGTTCGGACCCTGGGTGCTCTCTAGCCAAGCTGCCAGGGGGCAGCCTGTCTGGGAACAGGTTGCAGATACATTCCATCCCCCAGGAGATCAAAGGCACGGTTCTCCTCCGGCCACCTCCTCTGAACCCAGCTTCCACAAGTGGGAGGCCAGCCTTGGCTGACGGAGTACGCTGCTCTCAGTTTCCCTGGTGTAAACCCAGAGCCACTCCACTGAGCACCGTGGAGTAAATGCTGCGTTTACATCGGCGTAGCCTGAGAATCTGGCCTGTGATCCTCCATGTTGCCAAATGGAAGGTGTCGCATTACGTATGGGCAGCTGCGATCTCACTTTTCCCCCTGCGCCAACATCTGCAGCCCCAGCTGGCAGGCTGCACAGCCAGGCCCTGCCTTGCATTCATGACCCTTCAGGCTGGAAAAGATTAGGATGTCACCCACCAGCATTTACTGCCCTGGCTGCAGAATGTCAGCTGGGATTGTCCTGGAAGCCCTGCAAAATGTTGGGTCAAGTTTCTCCCAGGCGTACGCACTTAAAGTCACTGGGCTGCGTGGGTAAGACAGAGGGGAGAACAGGCCCCTTTGTGTCCAACTACAAGGGAGAGTCAATTCCATCACGCAACTCACCAAGCAGAATAGCAAAAATTAGCATAGGCCTCAATCAACTGAGAAACCCTCACGTCCAGCAACATGACTCTGGGTCTCATTCATAAATCCTTGTGTCCCTCCTTGTGCAGAGTGAGAGTCCTGTGTGTCATTCACAAATCCTCACCTCTGTCCCCTAGCACAAGTCCTGCCTTTGACTTTTATTGCACAGGGTTTGATGACTTCATAGGGCTCCCCCTGCACTAAGCTTTTAAATGTAAGCCCGAGTCTCACATGTCTTTGCACGCAAGCTGCCAGCTCCACCCCTGACTTCTCACAAGTCCCTTACCCATGGTGCAAGACGCTGTATGTAACACCATGAAGACCACTCCAGTCCAATGTTCCCCACTGACCTGGCTAGGTCAGGCAGTCCCACTGCACAGCTGGCTGGTGCTATGTGATGTTACCAGAGACAATATTTATTCGCTGTTACTTACCCCTTTGACTATCTTGTAATTCTCGCTGCTCTTCTCTTCAGGGGTACTGACCTCCTCATCTGCAGCGTGCTACAAAGGGAAGGAAAGAGAGGAACATCTCTCGGTACAAAAAGAGAAAACCCAATAATAATGGGTAGGTGTCCCATATTGACTGAGTGCATGGCTCCTCAGCATGGGATAGAATTTCTAGACCTCATTCATGACGGCTTCTTGGAGCAGCTAGTCCTGGAACCCACAAGGGGAGAGGCAATTCTTGATTTAGTACCAAGTGGAGCACAGGATCTCAAGCAAGAAGTGAATATCGCTGAACTGCTTGGTAAGAGTGACCACAATGTAATTAAATTTAACATTCCTGTCAGGGGTAAAATACCAAAGAACCCCACCGCAGTAGCATTTAACTTCAAAAAGGGAGAACTGCACAAAAATGAGGAAGCTAGTTAAACGGAAATGAAAACGAAGAGTCACAAGAGTGAAATGCCTGCAAGATGCATGGAAGCTATTTAAAAACACCACAATAGAGGCACAAACTAAATGTATACCTCAAATTAAAAAAAAACAGTAAGAGGACCAAAACCAAAATGCCACCATGGCTAAACAACAGAGTAAAAGAGGCAGTTAGTGGCAAAAAGATATTCTTTACAAAGTTTCAGAGTAACAGCCGTGTTAGTCTGTATTCGCAAAAAGAAAAGGAGTACTTGTGGCACCTTAGAGACTAACCAATTTATTTGAGCATGAGCTTTCGTGAGCTACAGCTCACCTCATCGGATGCATCCGATGAAGTGAGCTGTAGCTCACGAAAGCTCATGCTCAAATAAATTGGTTAGTCTCTAAGGTGCCACAAGTACTCCTTTTCTTCTTTAAAAAGTGGAAACCAAATCCTACTGAGGAATACATAAAGGAGCTGGCAAGCCAAGTGGCAGGCCAAAAAAAGCATCTGAAGAGCAACTAGCAAAAGACACAAAAGCGAACAGCAAGAAAAATTTTAAATACAACAGAAGCAGGAAGCCTGTCAGACAATGATGGGGCCCCTGGACGAACAAGGTGCTAAAGAAGCACTCAAGGAAGAGAATGTTGTTGTGGAGAACTAAATGAATTCTTCGCATCTGAATTCACTGAAGAGGATGTGGGGGAGATTCCCACACCTGAGCCATTCTTTTTAGGTGACAGACCTGAGGAACTGTCCCAGATTGAGGTATCCATATAAGAGGTATTGGAACAAATCGATAAATGAAAGAGTAATGTCACGCTAATTTTTATAAAAGGCTCCAGAGGCAAACCTGGCAATTACAGGCTAACTTCAGTACCAGGCAAATTGATTGAAACTACAGTAAAGAACAGACACACAGATGAACACAATATGTTGGGGAAGAGTCAACTTAGCTTCTGTACAGGGAAATCATCCCTCACCAGTCTATTAGAATTTGTTGAGGGTGTCAACAAGCACATGGACAAGAGTGATCCAGGGTAGCTGGACCTTCAGCAAGCCTCGGACAAGGTTCCACACCTGCCCGTTTCCCCAGGAGCAGCTGCCTTCCTGCACTGAATGCCTCACTAACACCCACCTCTGGCATGCCCAATTCAGGGGGCTGAACCGAGAGAGAATATCCTTCCGTCACTGGCCTGAGCTGGATTTGAACCAATGGCACAGGGGTGTCTGTATCCAGCCCATCCCCTGCAATCTGGAGAGCTGCTCAGGTTCTTACCTCTTTCTTCTCCTTCTTGGCCCCTTCCCCTGCGTCCTCCCCCTTGGGGCTGCCCTTCTTGTCCACCCAGAGTTCAGATTTCTCCACCATCATGCGCAGCTTGTCGAGCTCAGCCTTTATCACCTTGTAATTCTCAACATCCTGAGCCGAGATCAGGAGCTGGACCTGCAATGCGAGGAGAACCTCAGCCCCTTCTGCTCACCGAGGACCCGGTGTGCAATGAAAAGCCAAGCGTGGGTGTCCATCCGCCTTTTCCTCACTCAGCTCTCTGCTTCCCCCACCTTCAATCCAGAAGACTCAGGGGCAGCTGTGGCTGAAACAGCTGATTAAAAGCTACTTTTATGGCATTATCAGGCCTGGGTGTGATGTTGTTACCCAACCCTGAGCATCCACCTCCCACAGATGAGGCTCTCAAGACCACTTAGACTTGATTCCTGCCGGGCATGGCCAGGATCTGCAGCATCCCTACCAGAGCAGTTTAAGGAAGGAGCTGCACCAATGGGACTCCCTTAGCTGGCACAGATCTGGCCATTCCACCATGCACCTTTTCTTGGTGCCAAACGCTGTGGACATGCACCAGCTAGCCGATGGACTGACCTCACCCGCTCATTTCCACACCGCATTTGCTCCCTGCCAGCCTGGCTGGATTTAGACTCACACCTAGCGTAACCTATTTACAACCCCCTCAGCCAACTGCACCCCAGGTGTGGGCCAGGACTTGCGAGAGGGTCTGGGACACCTGGACTGCCCCCAGCCGTGTTACCTGTTTAAAGGTGTGCAGCACCTCCTGCCGCTGGCTGAAGTGTTTGAAGAGGAGCTGGAGGGAGCCGGAGACAAGCGGGGGATAGTTGTGCATCGTCAGGTGGATCAGCACACGGAGAAACATCCTCCCTCCTTCATCATCCACCTCTAACATGCTGCTCGACTTCCTGAAGCCAAGGGGAAAGCCCACGCCGTGAGTAACAATCCACTCCTCAGGCCACAGTCCTCAGCAGCAATAAGGACTCCCTCTGGCTTTGTGCTGGCCCTGTGCTAGCCCATTCCACTCCTGATGGCTGATAAGGGGCTCCTATGGTAGCCTTTATGGTAGCCCCAGGCCACCCACATTCTCTGCTCCCTGAGGCTTTCAGCCACCAGCAATCCACCTCTTCATAGGAGAGCGGGACTTATCTACAGGGAATAGCAAAGGACAGATTCACTTTCCGCTGGAAAGAAGGGACTGAGGAACTTACCCGACCCCGAACATGGCCTCTGCCTGCTCCCCTATTCTGTCCAAGTTCATTGCTGCACCTGAAAGGAGAGAAACCAAAGGGGCCATAAGCAGGGAGTTCAACCCCGCCCCAATGGAAGGTGACAACGAAACTTCTAGGGAACTCCTAGGGAAACAGTCTCAACTCCCAATCCAGGGAGGGGAAAGGGGTTTCCTGCCCTGCTGAACTCTGGATGGACTGGGCTATCTCTAGGTCGTCACAAGGTTGTTCATCAGCGTGGTACCCGAGCATTCACCACCGTATCCGCAGATTCTTGACCTCCCCTGCCTTTAAGCACCTCCCTCGGTAGTTCTCTGCTGAGCCACTGGCCTCTTCTACGTACACACACGTCCTGCTGCTATTTCATTGTGAGGAAGGAGCATATGGGAAGTGGGGAGTAGGGTGACCAGAGAGCAAATGTGAAAAATTGGGACAGGGGGTGGGGGAGTAATAGGAGCCTATATAAGAAAAAGACCCAAAAATTGGGACTGTCCCTATAAAATCGGGACATCTGGTCACCTTAGCGGGGAGGAAGGTGTCACCACCTTTAACCTTGAGCTTAACTGTGGCAAAGGGAAAAGCTCACAACAACAGAAGGGGAGTGGGGAGCAAATCGGCAAAAGGAAAGAGAAGCCAGGGAAGGAGGATGCAGACCTTTATTACTGAGCTGATACTAGGTACCACGGGGAGAGACACCTTAGAAACACCAGAGTGAAAGTGTCTGTGTCCCTAATTTCCTTCAACCTCCATCTCCTCCAAGCAAAAGCCTCCCAAACCACTGCTGGGCCCTGGCACCAAATAATCAAATCCAGGTCCAACCCAGCCCATTCAATGCAGCATGTATCCCTCTCCATCTGCTAAGAGAGTTTATCAGAGCCATACAGTGTGTTCCCAATAATCAGCTGGTATTTAACATGCCATATGGGGCCCTTTAAATCTAAGCTGCACTGGAGACTGGAACTGCTGGTAGAGAGCAAAAGGGATGGAGAGACAGCTACTTGTGGAGTCGAAGGCTGGAGCTGTCCCATCCGCGCTGCTGTCCTGCATGGGGTAGACTTCTATGAACTCCTTCTTGAAGACGGAGAGCAGGTAGGAGATCCTGTAGTCCAGCCGCACGTTCAGGATGAACTGGGGAGCAGCATGGGCAGAAGGAGTGTAGAAGTGAATCCCCCACCATGGAAACCACCCTCTTCACACTTGCAGCTTCCCGCCCCGTCCCCACCTTCCCTTCTGAACACCCCAGCCCTGCATTAACCAGAGGCCAGCGGCACTGGTCTATAGAAGAAGTCCACGGGAATCTGCAGCTTCCTCATTTCATTTGTTCCCTCCCTCTGAGCTTCATGCACCAGCTTTTCCATCACTGTGGGCTCCCACCTGCAAGATCTCCAAGATCTTCAGCTTGGTCTCCATCACAACAATGTTTTCATTCTCTATGGTCCTCTCCCGGTCCGTGGGCTCAGAGGCCACCACGGTGCTGAGGCTTGGGACACTGAAGACGGACTGTTTCCGGCTCAGGACCATGGTGGACATCATCTGGCCAACACCCTGGATGGACTTCCGCACGTTCTTCCCTAGGGAAGCAGCCAAGGTTGGCAAGAGGCTAATGTGTGAGGCCAGCTTTAATACACTGAGGGGGGCTAGAACTGGGCTTCCAAGTCCACCTTGCGGCTGGCATAAGGACCCACCCAAACTTCCACCAAACTGGAAACTGCTTTAATTTTATTGGAGGATAAATGGGGAGGCTGATTATTCACCTGGCGTGTCCCTGCATTTCTTACTTACTATTGCTGGCCAAATTCCGAGCTCCTCCCCCAGAACCTGAGAGAGGCCAAGCTCTTGCTAACCCCTGTCTCTCAGGCTTAGTCTACACTACAGAGTTAGGTTGACATAAGGCATGTCGTCAGTGTCTCCACTACAGCCTTGCGCCCACCAATATAATTGCCCTACTACGCCAACGTCATAACTCCATCTCCACGAGAGGCGTAGGGCTTATGTCGATGCAGTTAGGGCGAAGCAGAGTCTATGTAGACACTGTGTTCCTTACATTGGCTGTTATTCTTGTCAATTACATGCCTCTGTTGGAGCCATGAAATTGACAAGAAAGCCAGCTCCCTGCCCCAGTGGGTCTCTGCTCCAAGCCAGGCTGCCACCCAGGCTCCCAGCTTTGGCTGCCGCCCGGGCTCCCCACTGCCTACTGGGAGCCCTGTTGCCCACCATGGTCCTGGCTCCCTGCACTGGGAGCACCAGTGCGGATCTACCCATCGGAGGCGAGAAGCCCCGGGCGACCTCCCCCCTGCTCCCGGCTGTGAGCGCAGAGGCGAAAAGCCCCAGGTAGCTGCCCCACCCCACACTTCCAGAGACAGTCAGGCCCACCAGTTTCAGCTGAGGTCATCAATGAATTGAGACCGTTCAGGGAAGCAGGTGCTTACAGGCCAGCCATGGAGCCTTACCCGCCATATCCTCATTGTACATGGACTGCATCATGAGCTGAGGGTTCTGGACACAGTCTATGATACCCAGCAGAGTGCGTGTCAGGCGTAGCAGCTCACTGAAGCTGTAGAAGCCAAAGTAGATGAGGTTGTGGGCGAGACTGACGACCTGCAGGAAGGACAGAAAGACTCCAGTTCTCTCCCACACCCCGTGAGCAGACGAGGAATACAACCATACAGGGTAAGGACTCCCACGATGGCTGCCCAGTCTGCAGTGGCAATTGGCCATTCCAAGATGGCGGCCCAGTTTGCGCCAAGACGTGGCAGTTCCAAGATGGCCACCCATGGTGTGACCAGAAACTGGCCGCCAAGTTTTCGCAGGGCCCCTGTACAGCAGTGAGACGTGGCCTCCTTGCCTCTTCGAGGGAATAAGGCCCAGGCTGTGCTGAAATGCCCCCACTCGGGATTGCTTTAAAGCAGGGCCAGCGCAGGCTTCTCACCTCAAAGGTGAGCTTGTTCTTCTCCTCGTTGGCGAACGGCACCGCCTCGCTCACCACGTTGTTGAGATAATCCTCCACGAACTCCATGGTGCTGGCGAACTTGTTCTTCTTGTCATCCCGGGAGTCGTTCAGGTTGGAGTCGTAGCTGCAAAGGGGAGGAGAGGCGCAGTGAGCCAGCAGGAGATGGGCCAAGTCTCTCTCAACGCCCTAGCCCTTCAAGTGCCTCTCCCGCGGAGGAGGAGCCCCTGCCTGGCTCTCCAGAAGGGCAGCACGTCGTGCCAGATGCAGTTCTCTGCATCGGATGGACAGGCCCGGAGGTCAGCGTCCTCTCCCCACAAAACCCCTGCCTGGCAGCAGCAAGGGCGAGTGTCCCAGTGACCCTGGCCTCGAAAGAGAGAGAGAGAGAGAGAGAGAGAGGAGAGCTCAGTCTCCAAAGCTCATTTCGTCACTGGCCTTGAGGACTGATCAGTTTTTTTTAAGGCTTTGCCCGTGAGGAGACCTGGCTAAGACCTGCCAGACCCATTCCACATGTGCCTCCCGCCTGCCTTCACTATGGCCATTTGGTCATTAGTGACACAAATTGGATCTGAGCCAGGGATCTCTAGGGCGGGATGGGCTGGAATCCCCCATGCCACCCCCTTTCACGGTGAGAAGCACCGGTTTGCCTCACTCTTTGATGGTGATGGCATTGGGGATCTCCGTCCACAGCCGCGCGAACTTGACGGGCATCACCAACTCCTGGGGGTCCCGGTCTACATGCACGTGCAGCATGAGGTGGCAGAAGGAGGCCCGGAGGTCAAAGGGCAGCATCTCGTCCGCCATGCAGAGGAAGATGAGTTCCACCCTCAGCTGCTTGGAGATCTCTTTGATCGCCAGGTACTGGCGGTCCAGGCACATGCGGGCAAACAGCTTCAGCTGATACCTGCTCGGGGGTGAGAGCGAGGGAGGGAGACACACAGAGACGGAGACGGGCGAAGAGATGAAAGGAGAGAGGGCGGGGATCTGTATTAGATCATTTGTGGAAGTGACAGACGTCATCCCGCCCCTCGGCCGAGGGAACAAGACCCCGCTTCATGCCCAGCCGGTGCCCCTTGGGTAGCTGGTGAGGGCCTAACGGGGTGAGCAAGAAAGCTGGAGAGAGGTGGCTGGGCCAGGGGGCTGCTCTCCGAGCCCGCACAGCCGAGCTCTGTGAACGGAAACAAAGGCGCAGCTGTGCTCCCGTCGCTGAACTCCCACTGACTCCAGCAGCAACACATGCCCCATGGTGGCTGGCTGAGTGAGGGGGGGCCCCCCACAAACATGCTCCTCTTCTGTTTCCCCTTCACCCGCACCCAGCCAGTGTCCCATGGGCACACCCCCTCAGCAGGGCTCCTTCAGAGCATGCTCGCCTTCGCATTAGCGGAGCAGGTGGGTTACGTCCCCCACTGCCAGACAGGGAGATCAGCCGGACGGTCACCTCCCTGGCTCATCCCAGCGCCTGGGGGGGGGACTGGGCTGGCCCAGGAGTGGCTGAGCATGTGGAGACATGCCGAGGGCAGGGACAGCACTCACAGAGCCCAGCATCGGTTCCCTTGATGCGGAATTCCAGTCCCTGGTGAACTCCCCCGAAAAGTCCAGCTCAGCCAAGGGTGGGATTTACTGTCCAATCCTCACGTTGTCCCCATCGGACACCCAGGAGGGTCGGGGAGGTCACATGGCATTACCTGTAGTAACTCAGGACGTTCTCATCATGAGCGTTGCCCGCCCGCGCCTCCTGTGCCAGCTGCCGGATGCTTTTCTCTTGGGAGTCGTTGTTCTTGTCACTCCAGGTCAGCCAGACCTCCTCCTCGGAGTACTCGATGCTCAGGTATTCGTGGGTCTGGGACATCTCCTTTACTGGCCTCAGCCTACAATCACACTGCCACGTTCAACAGGGGTCCTTACTCCCCATTGTACGGATGGGGAAACCGAGGCACGGCGAGGTAACGGGACTCACCCAAAGTCACATAAGGAGTCAGGATTTCAGACTCCCCAGGCCTGGGCTCTGACCATTTGACTACGCTACCTCCCATCTCACACAGGGCAGAGGAATAACCACAAAGGAAAGAAAACTCGTTGCGCTGGGAAGATCCTCTCCTAGACTGCTGATCAGGGAGCGGACCCAAGGGAGCAGAAGGCTGAGCCCAGAGAATCCACCTGTCCCAGACTGATGCTGGGCCCAGATGCTGGGAACTGTGGCGTGGGCAAGCTGAAGAAAGCCGATATTTCATACTGTGTCTTAGGCACTAATTTCAGGAGGCTCCCCGTAACAATGGTCCAGATCCATCCCTCTAGATGTTGGCCCCATCACAGTAGTATCTGAGCGCCTCACCATCTCTAATGGGTTCACCCTCACAACCCTGCTGTGAGGCTGGGCAGGGCTATTCTCCCCATGCTACAGAAGGGCAACTGAGGCACAGGGTAGATTAAGTGACTTGCCCAAGGTCACCCAGGGAGTCGGTGGAAGAGCAGGGAATTGAGCCTGGGTGAGTATCCTAGCCCATCCTTCCTCACCAGAAAGGGGGTATTATCCCCCTGGACAGATGGGGAATTGGGGCACAGAGAGAGTCAATGATGTGCCCAAGGAATTGAACCCAAACCTCCTGAGTCCCTGGCCAGGGCCTTAATCACTAGACCACCCTTTCTCTACCCCCTTGAAATCAATGGAGCAATGTCAATTTCCACCGAGGCGCTGGCCCTGAAGATTGATGGGATGCGGTAAGATGGCCCTGAAGCCTCATACCACCCTATGGATTGACCGGGGTGAGGAGGGGGAGGGTATTCCCATGACTCTCCCCACTCCACACACAATGCTACAGTCCCACACGGGGGGGGGGGGGTGGGGAAGGGCCCAGCACTCAGGACCAAGCGGCCCCTGGGATACTCACTCCGTTTTAATCAGGATGTCGCTGTTCTTGGGGTCCAGCACGCACTTGCAGATCAGCTCCTGGGTGACAGGGATGGCGATGTGGTTGGACACACACAGGTCCGAGAGGTAATCTAAGAACCTGGGGCGAGCACAAGAGAGCCACAACTCACGGTCAGATGGGGCGGGGGGCTGGCTTGAAGGGGAAGGGCGCCCCAGTGGATGCTCTGGCCTCTCTCTCTCAGCTATTGTCTTTGCATGAACCTGAACCGGGGTTGCAGACCTTATGGAGCTGTTGGCCTGGCGCACCAGGATAGGTCTTTGAGGCTTGAAGAGCACATGCTCCCAACTGGTGAGAAATCCTGCTCTGGCATTCACACCTGGGAGGGTCCTCCTGCTCGAGCAACAGGCTCAGCCCAATCTAGCCTTCAGCTGATGCTCCACATTAGAGGGCGCCTGCCCTCTGTCTGAGTCTCCACCTCCCCAGGTCCCACGACTCTGCTCTCGTATGGCGCAGTTCTGCTTTTACCGCGCCAAGATCTGCAGCATCCGATGTCCCATCCCCTGACAGCATGAGCCACCCAGCGGGGCACTGCCAGCCACTGCGATCCTCCTGGGAGATATCTGCCCTCTTACACCACGAACACCCTGGAAGGTGCTTCCACTCCTCTGATACTCCTGGCCTCTGCAGTTCTGCCCCCGCAGGGCTCCGTTAGCCTCTCCGATCCCTCCAGGCCTTTGCAAGGCCCGCTACTTTCTCCACTACCCCAGCCTCTGGATTCCTCCTGTTCCCTGCGTGACTCCCTCTCCAGGGCACTGCTAGTCCCTGCTCTCGAAACCCCAAACATACCGCCCCCTTCACCAGCACAGTCCCTCTGCTGGCCAGCAACCTTTACGGCTGCAACAGAGCAATATTCAGCTGGTTGGACGCGACAGTCTTCAAACACCAGTGCACCGGGGTCCATCGCTCAGTGCACAGACTGTGAGACAGCAGCCAGGTTGCACGGCACGCACCTGGGCTCCCGGTTCTTGCGCACCAGGCTGACGAAGGTCTCCACCTCGGTCTTGGTGATGTGCTTCTCCAGCAGCTTGCGGTTGTTGTGCAGGAGGGCGGTGATGGTGTCCTCTGCCAGGATGTCGTAGCCGATCTGGGACTGCATCATGCCGAACTGCTTGGCGATATGTTCCTGGAGGAGCGGGGCAGAGATCAGGTGGGGGCAGGGGCAGAGCAGTTAGCAGGGGCCAGGGCTAGTACTGGGTGCCAATGGTGACCGCAAAATACACCCCCAGCATGAGGGACAAGTAGGGTGAGCGACATCTGGAATCTGTGCTCTGACACCAACTGAGGTGCCTGTCCAATGCAGAGACCCAGCACCCGCAGACCCAACCTCTGGGGAAGATATCCAGGTTCCCCACTGGCTGATTATGGTTGGGTGTGGGCTCGGGTCCCACCCTCCACCCAGGTCCTGCTGCTGCCCTCAGGGCCACTCTCTGCTTCCGACACCTATCTCCTTCAAGGGCTTCCCCCCATAAGCCCTGCTCGCTGTCTGGCCAGCTGTGGAGAGAAGGATCCCCGCCCAGGGCTTCCCCATCAGCGTCAGTGTTAAATGGTGGCCAAGAGGAAGATCCAAGCTCCGGAGAGAGAGGACAAGGTTCCTGCCTGCCTTGGGGACAGCAGAGCTGGCGTGTGGTGAGGAGACCAGGGGCCTGGAAACTCTGTCACTTCATGGCCCAAGTAGCTGACAACTCCAGTGGGAAGACAGGGAATTATCCGTATGGGAGATTCTGCTAGAGCAGCAGGAGTGCACGGGAGTCCTAAAGCCCACAGCTTGCTAGCCAAATCAGCAACACGTGTGAGTGGGTTCCTGGAGAGCAGACGGAGATGACTTGCTCCCTTTTTGTGATATGGACGTACAGTGCCTAGCACAACGGTGCCATGATCCCTGATTAGGGCCTCAAGGTGTTCCGCAATACAGATGACAGTGTATCACGTGGGGCCAGGAGCTCTGGCCAGGACGACCCGGCCGCCCTGCCACACGGACCCACCTGGTTCTTGCGATAGTCATCCTGGGAGTGCCGCAGCACCCGGTAGCAGAGGCGGAACATGTACTGATAGGGAGCATTCTTCTGATCCGACAGCTCCTCCAGCCGCACCAGGGGGCCTTCCCCTCCCTTTTCCTTGAACGGAGCTTTCAGGATCCCGAAGATCTAATCGAACACAAAAGGGGGAAGCCGGAGGGAGTCAGATTCCAAGCTGCCCTCCGCAAATCTGCGTTCAGAGCTGCAGCTGAGTCCTCTCTGTTTAGTTACAGGTATTTCTATGGTGCTCGTTCCCTAGCAGGTGAGATAAGGGATGCCTGCAGGCAGAGCCTGGTTAAACCACCCCTGCTGCTAACTCAAGGCCATCCATGGTAGTTCAAGGGATACAGTGGGTCCCCTCTGGAGACCTCAACTCTGATCACAAGCAGAATGAATTGGACCGTCTCACGTAAGGCCTGCGTGGAGATTTTATGACCTCAAATAAAGCACCCTACGTTTCACTGGGCTCAAAAGGAACCCAAGGCTGGAATAAGAGCAGGGGCTGCAGGTCTCATTTCATGAGTGTCAGCAGAGCTGCCTGTGGGGCACAGACTGATAGCCGTGGGGAGCTGCAGGTCAGGACTGATCGGCATCCGAGATGGAAGAGGACAGCTTTCATGACACCAGCACCAAGTATGCCTGCCCTCTGGCCAATTTCTAAGAGCCCCTTATTTTAATGACCTTTCAATTGACCAAATTTGCCCCTCACCCCCAACTATGTATAGCTTCTAACAATAACTCTATAAAAATGCCCCTGAAGAATACAAGCTGGCTTCACAGACACACAGTCCACAATTCTCCAGTGTCTCTCTGACCAGCCTGTCCCCAAATTCCCGTTCCCCAGCCCACGTTTTCCCCACGGCTCACTGAGGGTTCAGTGGCTGAATCACTTTGGTTCAAACCCAAATCCTTGTCCCTGCGTGTCCCTCCTCTCCCATCCTGCTCACCTGTTTCAGGATGTTCTGCTCCCGCATGAGTTTCTGCCTCTCCCGGTTGGGTTTGGTCACCATGATGTCCAACACATTCTGCCCGTTGTTGGGAACGTCGCTGACAAAAAACACCAGGTCCTCCAGCAGCTGGATCACAAACCTGCAAAGCGGGCAGCACGCAACATCATTATTGGCAGCGGGTGCATCCATGCCACCTGGGACCTCAGCAATGGGAGGGTTAATAACCAGAGAGCAGCCTAGAACCGCTCCTAGTCTCCAAACCAACCCCTAATGTTGGGTGGTTCATACAAAACTAATGAGACCCAAGTTGGGTTTTGAGGAACTTATGCAGTGTGTAGAACATGTATCGGGCCTCTGTGCAGGAGAGAATTTGACCCCCATAATGTCCATGGGGAATTTATTCCCTGACCTCTTAGAGCTTGGTTTATGCCCTGAAGCATGAGGGTTTAGAGCCCTTATAATTCTGTAGAATCAGAAAAAGAATTAGATAAGTTCCTGGAGGATTGGTCCATCAATGGCTATTAACCAAGATGGTCATGGATGCAACCTCATGCTTTGGGTGTCCCTAGCCTTTGACTGCCAGAAGCTGGGAATAGGCGACAGGGGATGGATCCCTTGATCATTACCTGTTCTGTTCATTCCCTCTGGGGCACCTGGCATTGGCCACTGTTGGCAGACAGGTTACTGGGCTAGATGGACCTTTGGTCTGACCCAGTCTGGCCGTTCTTATGTTCTCATGTGTATTCAAACTAAAAGTACATAAAGAATTTGGCTTGGACAACAGGACTAATATCCTCACACTTGTGAACAGTCAAGAGTTTGATCATCATGAGTGGTCAGAACCCTGGTTCTCTTCCACAAGACAAAGCCCTTCAGGCAAGTCTCTGGCGCACCGTAGCCCAAGGGACTCAGCTTGTCTTCTGGTGGAGGGGTGGCAAAGGGGAAGTGGCTTAGTCATCTGCGTCACCGTATCGCTGTGTTTTGCTTAGGAAATGCCAAGAACCCACCCGCCTATAAATAACACCACGACTAACTAACCTGGCGCTATCTCAGGGCCATCTCCCAGCTCCTCATTTATTTCTCTTGTTGCAAAGGAGGGGCCCGACACACGCAATCGGATTTCCTTGCTGCGTCCCTGGGGAGGAGCCGGCTTGTAATCAGGCCACTGGCAGGGAAGCACGATGGTGCTTGCACAATGCTCTAGGCCGAGAGCCATGCTGTGCCATGAGTAACAGAGATATGGCCCGGCCCACGGACTCTGTCCTGCTGCCCCCTGCACCGGAGGACATGCTGCATTCTAGCAGTAGGACTGCATGCTTCCTTGCTTATTGTAGGCTGGATATCCAGCCAGGCCCTTTACGCCCCCACATCCCTAGTGACCATTTGGTCAGGATACGGGGGGTGGGGAAGGGGGAGGCCTGGCCACAGTAGGGGTGATAAGATCAGCTGAGGGCGAGAGGCCTGGCTGGGGGGGGCTGGCCAGTGTTGGGGGCGGAGATGCCTGGCTGGGGGTGATCTCAGTTGGAATGGAGACTAGGAAGCCTGCCTGGAGGATCCACCTAACTGACTTCCACCAAGTCAGGCCCCCAGAGCGTCCATTTGGTACTGCAGGCAGAGGAAGATCTCTGGCACCCTAAGTCTACCCCCAACTTGGTGCTCACTGCCTCACCCCTGCACCCAGAGTGACTCTGCTCGCCTCCCACAGGCATCTGGAAGGCGACGGCCTCACCCCTATATCCGGCATGACAAAACTGTGATCTGAGTGGATATCAGGCTTTCCTGGGTTTCACCAAAATCCACAGGGCTCAGCACACTGGAGCCTCGGATGCTCCCCGAGACTCATCAAATGCAATGTTCAAAAGTCACCGTGTTACAGACAGGCAGAGAGATGCCTTCGCGTTGAGCGTGAGCCTGGCTTTGCTTGGCCAATGGTCAGGAGCATGGTTGGGTTTGTTACCTGCGGTCGTTCTGGCTGATGAAGCCCTCGTTCATCTTCTCCACCACGTTGGCCAGCATGGAGCTGGCATCGTTGGCAAAATCCAGGTCCCGGATTTCTGACACTGGCACAGAGACAATGGCGAAAGCTTCTTTGTCCTCCTTGGTGGGGCAGGTGCCGAGCTGAAAGAGAGAACCCCGTGTCACCCCTCACCAAAACCCGCTTCAGCTCCAGCGACCGCATCTGCCGCAGGGTCAGACACACATGGACACCTTTCTCAACACTTCACCCACTACAACGCTGGGCTCCGGGTACAACCCCTCCCTTCCGCACTGCTATTTACCACCACCATCACAGCACCTGTACTCCAACCATGGTGGGATGAATGAGCCACCCGACCCCGTCCCTACCTCGTGGCTACTATCAGCTATTTGCACTGGACAGATGAGTTGGGTTCTAGGTTGCTTTGGCTGGGTTCTAGGTTGCTTTGGCTGGGTAAAAGGTTGCTTTGGTCGGGTTCTAGGTTGCTTTGGTCCTCCTGATGATGCTCAAGAACCTACAGGGACACGAACTCTGAATTCTAAGAGCTCATTAGACCCTGCAGCCAAGCTGTGACCAAGCATGGGACGTACCATGAGACGAATGGGTCTCTCTTCATCGATGTCAATGGGCACGTCGGTGCTCTGGATCCAAGTGTTCGTACAGAGGTGGCGCAGCCTCACGTAGGAGTTCCTGAAATCGGTACAATGAAGGTTCCGTGTTTCTATCGCGCTTTCCATCCAGAAAGGCCCGGAAGCACTTTCCAGATGCGCAGGTGGGAATCACGTCAAACCTCCCCGTGCTGAAATGCAGCCACCTCTGGGGTGGGACACGACGGTCATTCTGCACCAGTTCCTGCAGGGGAATTAGGGGAGTCGACACAGTCACCCAAGCGGGAATTGGGCCAGGACCCCATGGTTGCGCTACTGGTTTTCCAACACACAGCAACTCCAGCCACGCAGCTCCCACCAGCGTGCTGGCTCAGCACTGACTTGGAGAGAACAGGGCCACTTACACTTTTCCTTAGAGGTCCCCCCTTGCAAGAGTGGACCAGGTTTCAGTGCTAGGCTTTCAGGTTGTGTGACTGCTACTCCATGTTCCCTTCCTTGACCCCAAATCCTCCCCCCTTCTAAAGCAGCCCAACCTCCATGAGACTGCGCCCAACTGGCGAACTAGCTCTGAATTCCCACCAGGCCATGAAGCCGACTGAACCGGTGAGGTTTCACAGTGGGCCCGGGCGTTCCCACATACCGAGGGACAAAGGAATCCGTCTTCTGCAGCGTGGTAGGGTCCAACTCAAAGAGGGAGGCAATGTCATTCCCGTGGGGCACGGCCACCAGCCGGTATTTGATCTTCTCCCCCGTTTTCCTCCGGCTGGAGCGAATGGTCCCGCCCTGCAGCAAGGGAAGCAGCTATGGAGTGTGGTACCAAGCGGTTGGATGCGGTACCAAGCTCCCGCATGCATGCATACTCTAGGGGGAAGGTGGGTCAGTCTCGAGACACAGCAGAAGCTCCCAAGAACCTGGGCTGGGGTCTTGCAGCATGAAAACACATGAGAAGAGGGGTGGCATGCACCAGTGGACCTACAGGACCATCTCCACCTTCCCGAAGACACTTGGTAAACAGGGTAAAAGAACCCCTCTGCCACAGGGCTAGGAAGTCATCTCTCTTCTACCTCCACCTCATCTGCATGCCCTTCCAGCGCGCTCTGGGCTGTGCGAACCCTCCAGGCCATTCGATTCCAACCAGATGTACGAACACCTGCCGGGGGTGCACTCGGGACACTTGGCCAGTGTGCTACATGGAGATGCCTCATAGAGCAGGTACACTGAGCAAGGCAGCCTTCCAGCACTGCCAGGAGCATCACATCCACCAGAGCACGATGCCGCTCCAGTGTCACCCTGAGCACCAGCTGCTGTGGTTTCCCTGAATCTAACTGCACCTGCTCCCTCCCTAGCTGGGCCAATGGCCCGTTCTGTTACGGTGCCGATTCCCTGTGTTCTCAACAGCCAGTCAGAGAGTCTAAGTGGATGAGCAAGGAAATTACTTCCAGGCCCAGAGAGCAGCAGCCGCTCAGCCACTAGCCAAGCAGAACACATCTCAAAGCTCACCATGGATGCAGACTTGGGATCGGCGGCATCTCCTTTGTAACTTGGGTTTTCCTACAAAGTGAAAGAAATATTAAATAAGTAACAACATAAACACGCAAGTTGGGCCATTGACTCTGACCCTTTCAAATTCCAAGCAAGGGGGTTTGTCACCTGCTCTTTCTTCCACTGACTCAACGGAGACATGCCAGATAAGTCTTTCTTGGATGTCTCGCTCTAAAATATAGGTTCTAGCCTTCACCGCACAATGTGGGCTCAAGGCAGGAATGGGTGGATGACGTTTTCTGGCCTGTGTTATGGAGGAGGTCAGACTAGGTCGGTGGTTTTCAACCTGTGGGCCATGGAACCCTGGGGATCCACAGACTCTGTCTTAGATTTCCAAAGGGGTCGGCACCTCCATTTGAAATTTTTCAGTGGTCCACAAAGTTTAAAAGGTTGAAAACCACTGGAGTAGATCTGATCATTCTGGCCCTGAAATCTGCAAATGCCCTAGAAGGCGAGCAAGAGCTGAATTTGGTCAGGAGTCAGAAAAAAAAGAGTTAAGCATGGCTGGCCAAATTCCTTTTTGACAGAGCAACGGGGTTGTGGTGAAAGGATTGACTGTAGAGCTTGGCCCAGGATGAGCAAATAAAGGACAGCTCAGCCTGCTGGGCTGTGCGTGCCGCAGGCCAAGCGGAAAGGGAGAACGTGAAGAGCAAGTTTGACAAGTGCGTGCCAGCTCTGGGGGCTTTTTGCTGGGCATATTCTAGCATGGCAAATGGGCAAACAGCAATGTTGTTCATGGCCCCAGGCCCAAGTCTTGGCGTCTCTGCCTCCTATAAGCAAGGAGGAACTGGAAGGGAGCTGCAGACCCTCCCATCAGCACGGGCAAGGAGCCTCCCAGGCAAAAGATTCTCAAAGCTCCCTATAAACTAGATTAAGGTCAGTTTCCGCCCCAAGGAAAATATGCAGGGCCCCCATGCAGAATGTGGCCCTGCGGAGAGCAGTCGCTGCTCTGCATTACAGGCAAGATTGCAGCCCCTTTGCAAGGGATGGCAAGACCTCGATGGCAGCAGGAGCTGGCCGTCTCCATCCAGCCCCCTCTGCCGCTCTTACCTCTGCGGCCAGGTAGTTCCCAGTGGCGAGATGCTTGAAGCGGTACAGGCCGTTCCAGTGCCCGGCTCCACCTCGGCAGGGATCGTGATGGACCACCTGAAAGGCATGCGGGGAGAGAAAGGAGGATCCAGGGTTAGGGTGCTAGCCTGGGACCTGGGAGACCATGCTGAATTCCCTGCTCCACTACAGACCTTGGGAAGTCACTTAGCCTCTCTGTGCCTCAGTTCCCCGCCTGTAAAATGGGGATAACCGCCCTGCCCTGCCTTGCAGGGGCGCTGTGAGGGGAAATGCATGAAAGGGAGCGAGGTGCTCAGAGCCTAAGTACCTAGAATAGCTCTGAGGTGGGTCAGGTGCGGTGGATGTGTCGGGGACACCCCAGGGCGGACATGGCTTCCAGCAGGCAACAGGAACAATTTGAACCCTCTAGGAGGTCACGGAGTACATCCCGGGCTCTGCTCTGGGCCTATTGTTAGCTCTGTGCAGCGATTAACCGCCCCTTTTCAGTGGGCAGTGCTGCAGCCACCGGGCTATGGCTGCGTTGCTAAGGGGCAGCGTTTGACGAGCAGCCCAGGCAGAGTGTCTAGGCCCGAAACGTACAGAAACAGCCATTCAGTCTGTCAAAGCATCCACTACGAAAGCATGAACTCAGCAAACCACAGAGTCACCTGTCAGACTCCAGCCTGATGCTACCCCGGCGTGGGTCACCAGCAGGGATGGAAGCTGGGACCGTCTGCACCAAAAAACACACCCCTCTCCTCTACCACCTGAGCTGCCATCAGCTGTCTGCAGTAGTAGGCTGTTATCCTCTGTGCACACCAGCCACTAGAGAGCGCCGACACGCTCTTCTGCAACCGTGCTACCCCTGGTGCTCACCTCGACTTCCCACAGTGCATTGGAGCTGGTGGCAGATGTGGCAGATTGCCTCAGGGTGGTGCGGAGGAAGACGTGGATTTTGGCCTTGTACTCGTCGCAGGTGAGAAACTTCTCCTGCTCGGCATGGAACAGCCTCACCACATCCCCCTGCCAACCAGGGACACAGAGAGGAGATTACGAGGGAGGTACCCACAAGACACACGCACAGGGATGGCACCTTTCGATCTGCCGGTTCCGTGGACACCCCTTCCCTAAGCTTCAGAGACAATACATGCACTCATGGGCCAATCAAGCTCAACCGCCTTTGGGCAGGGCTGTCGTCCTGCAGAGAGTCTTTGGGATTCAGGCAGCCATACCGGTGGCATGCTCAGCAGGGCAATTGCATCCAGACGCCCTACTGCCCCTTACCATTTCCTCCCCCCACTTCACTAGGTGGCGTGATGGGTGAAAGTGCAGGTTTTTCTTCTTGAAGGAGCAGAGCTTCTGTACCCTGTGTTGGTACAGACTGGCAAAGAAAATTCAGATTGATAGTCACAGGGGCTGGGCTGTCTCTCCCGCCGTGTTTGTACAGCGCCTAGCACAACGGAATCCCTATCCAGCAGCTCTGGCATGAAGAACGGATGCTTGTTCATTACCCCTTTCAGCACTTCCTCCATGTGGTCCCGGAACTGCATGAACAGGTTGATTTTCCAGCTGGTGTTGCAATTGACTGAGTTCACCTGGGAAAAAAGACAGAGAGATCGAGATGCTAGTGACGGGCCTGAAACAAAACAGATTGGTTCCAAACAAGTGCTAAAGAAGTTCAGATCCAGACATGAGCATCGTGACTACTAGCCCTCCCACAGAATCCCTACAGTGGACTCGAACCCTTCCCTCCTCCCTGTTCTTGGTACCTCTTTGCAGCCGGCGTTGTCGGCAAGCTCGTAGTTGCTGGCATGCAGTGGCTGCCCGGCGTTCACAGGGTTCAGGATCACTTTGTCTCCCACGACTACCTGGGGAGGAGAATTAGAGAGAGGGGGGTGAGAGCATGAACATGGGGACTCTGCAGAGGGATGAGCCCTGGGCACGCTGCCTGCATGTCTCTTTCGTGGTTGCTGATGTGGAAGTCTTGCCCCTGAGCATGGTCCTGCCGCCCTCAGGATCCTCCACCAGCCCCCATCACCTTTATTCTGAGAGCCTCTCTCTACTCACTGGGATCTGCAACCAGGATGCAGAAAAGAGACTCTCCCTATCTGGGAATGCGCCATCAGCATTGTTGCACGAACAGGCTGGCCTTTGGGGGGGCGGGCTGAGAAACAGGGTGTGTCCCCTCTGCCCCACCCTCATCTGCTTGAGAGTGACAGTTGAGCCCCTGAATCCTAGAGGACACTGAATTGCTCCACTACCCCCCAATCCATCCTGTAGTGGACCTGAGCTGAAGCAGCAGGAGGGAGCATGGCCTAGTGGTCAGGGCTGGAGACCAGGAGTCAGGACTCCTGGATTCTATCCCTGGCTCTGCCACTCACCTTGGGCAGGCCACTTAACCCTCACTGCCTCAGTTTCCCCAGCTGCCACACTGATCACCGAGGACGACCCCCCAACCCCGGAGCCCTCCCACCTCGGTTTCCGCCTCCCCACCATACTCACATTATCCCCGTTGCTCCTCAGTTTCCAGAAGGGCTGGATGAAGAGCCAGGAGCCCTCGTTGCCCATCGCATCCAGCGTCACCCTCATGGCGTTCTTCTCCAGCAGGGCGGGGAGACGTTTGTTCACTGTCAGGTACTTGTTACTCTTCATGTGGAGAAGCTGGAAAGCCAAACACAGTGGCATCCCCAGTCCCCTCTACGGCACCTTAGCCCAGGCGGGGAATTAGGGAGCCCCTGCATGGTGACGCGAGGAAGCACAGGCTGGGAGCGAGAGAGACTCACAGAAGCCTCCTCCTTTCTATCCACTATTGCAGAGCCCTGTCTCTTCTCCACCACAAGGGACACTGCACGAGGAAGGCCTGGTCTGCCCACACTGCCTTTGGCTTTTGCCTGGTCCTCCAGCCTGGCTTGCTGCCTTGGTTCTGTGCATCACCCCAAGGCCCAAGTTACGGGGTGGCCCGAGGCTTTCAGGTCTCATGGAGCTGAGTAGTTGTACGCCAAAATCTAACCTGCCAGCAGCAGCCCTCAAACAAAGGTAACTGCCAGGTGACAAACAATCACAGGGTCCCATGGGTGCAGGGCCAAGGCTGTACGCCAAAGCAAGTGTTTTACTTGCCTGCTAATACTCGCCTGCACCCTCACTTCCTGCACAAGCAGACCGGGCTGGGCTGCTGTTACAGAAGCCATAGCACTGCATAGGGCCCCCTGCGTTCCAAGGGGTGCGTTTCCAGCTGCCCCTTCAATGGAGCCCACCGATGGGTGAGAATTTACTCCAGTGCTATGTCACATCCTGGTGCGCCCATCCGCTAACCCACAGCCTGCAGGGTCTTAGCAATTCACCACCAGCCACCCAAACCCCTTCACATCGAACAGGCAGAAAGCTGTCCAGTCTCTGGCTGGGAATGGACCAGTCTTTAGCTACACCCCAGCTGGGGACTGAATCTGGATACTGATGGTTTACTGGGTCTACACTGCAATGAAACACCCTCCATTAGCTATTGCCTAGATGCTCCTACTAAAACGAACTCTTGAGTTCACAGGAGAAGCAATCAGGCAGCTGTGTAGGTTGCTTCAGACCCTATCCCTGGACATCCAGGGAGGAGATAAGAGGCCATGCCGCGAGCTATAGCCCAGAGCTGCCGGCGATGCTGAGCCCAAGGGAGGGGAGTGCTCGCGGCCCATACCTGGATGACGCTGCCGTACTTCACCACGTCCCCGTGCACCTTCTTATTCTCCGTATCGTTCTGCTTCTGCTCCATCTGCGCCGCATGCTGTCCGCAAAACACAGAGCAGGGCCCGGTGAGCTGCAGCCACCTCCCGTTGGGGCGCGTGGGGGAGGAACACGGGGTAACGAGGGAAGCTTCACGCCAGCCACAGGGGGAGGCCAGGCTTGCGATCTACTTCTGGATCCCCTCCCCCTCGATGGCCACGGGCAAGCTCCCAGGCTTGGGGCCACGTTTCATAAAGCGGCCTGGGATTTGGGCTGCCTCGGTGTCTGGGTGCTCGACCTGAGACAACTCGGAGTGGCCAGAGCAGCTCTGCTTGAAGGCGGTGGGAGCCGTGGGTGCTCAGCAGCTCTGAGAATCAGGGCCTAGGGGACTCCAACTGGACACCCAGAAACCGATGCACCCCAAATCAGAGGGCGCCTTGGAAAAAAGTGGGCCCCAGTCTTCTGGGCAGGTTGGCTCCAGGTCTTACTGTGAACATGAAAACAAGGGAGCGCGTGCCTTTGCACGGGACTGCGCAAACTGCCTCCATTTGAAACCCTGCTGGTGCTGGGAGGCCCCAGGATTCAGGAGGTCCCCAGCAGTTACCAGGGCCAGCTCTCCTCGAAACACTGGCAGTTACTGCACACAGGAGGCTGCATGTTCTGACTCGCTAGCTGGAGATGGCCCCGTAGTAACCAGGAAGCTGGGAGAAAGATGCTGGAGTGGCCATCTGCCCGCTCTGAGATGCCCTGGAATAGGCCAGCCAGACTGTCTCCCCAAAACCACATGCGTTATCCATGCCTCTTCGTGGTGTGTTGAACAGGAAAGTTACTGTTGAATATATGGAGCGAGGAATGAATTCTCCGTCAGGGCATATTTATATGGGGAGTATTGGGGTCCGACTACATCAGCAGCGTCTCTCCTGGATTGAATGCCAGGCTGTCAAATTGTCCAGCCCAGGGCAGCTTACAGGACCTATGTATGCCCTAGGGCTACCAGTTAGCCAAGATTGTTCTAGCAGAGGCTATGCTTACAGCCGGTGGTTTGAGGAGTGAAAGGTCCCTAACTTATGGCTATGAAGTCTATGCAGATGACTCACAGCCAATGTCCATAAAGTTCTCGGTAGCCGGGGATTGCTACAGGGTGATTTTGCGGGTGGTTCACTGGGTTCAAGACACACTCCACTGAATTCTTGCAACTGCAGCAGGGTAAGGGGGATGGGAGAACCCGTGCCTTTCCCATCTACTCTTCTATTCCTAAACCAGATTGCACAACACCGGTCAGCCCAGCGAGTCTCCACCTTCTCCCCGGGTCACTCAGGAGAGAGGGGAAATGAATGTTGGTGAGATTGCTGTTCACATCGGTATCCTCCTGGCAAAGGACAGGAAGGAAGCTGGGGGAAGGGGAAAAGGAGCCCCAAGCTGCTGAGAATGGAACAGACAGAAGATCCAGGGCTGGAAACCTCCCTTGCCATGAGTCAGTCCCTTAAAAGCAAAAGTTGAAAACAATTACCCAAGCAGGCAGGGCCACAACTGCAAATTGGCCTTGGCAGACGCTGCTGCTTTCAGGCCGCTTCACTGACAATTAAAAGCTCTTTAAAACATTGCTGCTATTTTTCTTTAATTAATCCCTAATCCCTCGGAATCTCTGGATAAACATTTGCCTCTGTTGCCACTCCAGCGATGGGGGAGTGGGAGCCTGAGCATGCCCGGTTTGGACGGGACCCCGGGGCTCAGCAGAAACCAGGGCTGCAAAAAGGAACTGTAAGGAAAATAAGCAGATGTCCACACCCAGCAGCCCCCAGGGTGGATTTACAGGCAGCTTGGAAAAGAGCAACCCATTGAAACGGGTCCAGGGATGCAAGAAAGAGAAAAAGTACAACCCATTGCACCAGGGCTGCTTCTGAGAGCTCATTGTCTGCGGCACCGTGTGGCACGAAATCCAATCCCCCCCCCCCCATGAATCCCAGGCTGTTCAGATCTGGGGGTCTGGCTCCAGTGTGTCTCAAATGGACAGAGCTCCCAGGCGGGAAAGGAGTTCGATGCTCCCAGCGGGTTTCTTACAAACTATTTGTCCTTGTCACAAAACCACCAGGTGAGACTGAAGCCTGGTCAACGCTAGACAATGAGGTCCATTTAACAATGTTGGTCAGGGGTGTGAAAAATCCACCCCCCAAGCAGCGTGGTTAAACCGACCTAAATACCTGTGTAGGTAGCGCTAAATTGCTGGAAGAATTCTTCCATCAACCTAGCTACTGCCCCTCGGGGAGGAAGATTAGCTACGCCGACGGGGTGGTAGGGTCTACACTCAAGCGCTGCAGAGGCGTAGCTGTGCTGCTGGAGTGTTTTAAGTGTGGGCGAGCCCTGACAGCCGCTTCTTGGGGGCTATCCGTAGGGAGGTGACAAGTCTTCACTGAGGAGCAGCTGCTGTGGGGAGGGAGATAGTGGGACTGGAATAGCAGGGAGCTGCAGGGCAGGATGCAGGGAGCATCCGCACAGCTGCAGAAGGGAAATCATGCATAGCACCTGTCTGCGCCTCACATCTCTCGTTGCGACTAGCAAAGTGAGACGCTTATAAATATTAAATTCCTCAAAAACCTCCACAAAAAGAGACACAAAAGGCCCCTACATCTGGCAACTAAACTTAGCACATTTCAGACCGCTGCAGACAGAACACCAGGCCTGGATTTCCGCTCTTTATTTCTGGGCTGCTACTATTTCAGGAAATTATTTCCTCTGGTTGAAAGATGGTTTAAACCTAGCTGGGGACTTGGATAAATACAACCTTGAATGCCAGCTCTGTCCTGGGATCTACAAGGGGCTTCAACCTGGAGCCAGTGTGGGTAGTACATTGCATAAAACTCCTTCCTAGTCCAGGGATACCTACTGGCTTACAAATATAGGTGTAGATTTTAATATGGTGTACACACACGTTATGCTGGGAGGGCAGAAGGGGCGGAGCACGAAGTTGTGTAAGTTCTTTGGTACTAAATGAGATCAGGACTCAAATCAGAAACATTTAACAGAGGACATGACACACACACACACAGTCTGCCAGTGCTCTGACTATATTCAGTTGCAAATTTGCTTCCATTAACAGCAAGCATATCTGTTGATATTAGAAGTTGTTCTCTAACCCACGCAGGAAAAGAGAGGGTGCCTGTACACGAGGTAATGTTATCAGCACAGATGGGGCAGAATATAGCAATCATCTCTTGATGCCTTCAAATCAAGAGTGGATGCCTTTCTGGAAGATGCACTTTAGTGAAACGCAAGGTATTGGGTTCAATACAGGGGTAACTGGGTGAAATTCTCTGGCCTGCGTTACACAGGAGGTCAGACTAGATGATCTAATGGTCCCTTCTGGTCCTAAAAAAATCTTTTAATCCTCCTTACAAATGTACACAGTCATTTAAGACAACTGGCAACAGTTAGTGCGGGCCTTATCCAAAGTGAAAAGCAGTCTGACTTCTGTGGGCTTTGGATCAGTCCTATTTGCAGTATTTCCCAGGTTGCTTAGATCCTAATAGAGTGGGGGCAACCTTATGCATCTCAGAGAGCACTGCTATATTTCAAGGGCAGCCCCTGCCAGCCATGGACTGCATTAAGTGGATCTGCCGTCACTAAGGTTCTCTCAATGGTTCGGCCACCCACTGCGAGGATTGTGGCCTGGAATTTCACCGGCACTCACTGGCCGAGCTCGCCTCACCTGGAGTTTCTGCAGCAGTACCAGATCAGCAATCTTGTCCTTGTCCTGCTTGGTTTGCTTGGCCTTCCAGTACTGCTTCTGGGCAGAGTAGCGGTTCATGGGACATACTTTGAAGAGACAGTCTAGAATGACAGAAGGCCAAAGGGTTACAGTGTATCGCTCTAGGGACATGCTCAGGTCAGTCAGTGGCATACCCCCTATAGGAACCTGCGTCTGTGGCTGGGCAGTGTGGGAATAAGGCTAGTCACGTTCAAAGCCTGTAGGGACACTGTCCCCATTTCAGGACTGCTGAGCGAAGACCCTGATCTTGCAAGGAGTTAAGGGCACTCCATTCCATTTCCGGAGGCCACACCCTCAGCTGGTGAAAGCCAGTGGGACGGTGGCAATTTACACCAGCTGAGTATCTGGTGTATTGTATCTATTGTATCTCAGCTTCAAATCTGGTAAGTATAGAGGAGAGGTCCTCAACCAGGGCTACGCGTAGCCCTGGAGGTACACAGAAGTCTTCCAGGGGTACGTCAACTCATCTACAGATTTGCCTAGTTTTACAACAGGCTACATAAAAAGCACTAGCGAAGCCAGTACAAACTAAAATTTCATACGGGCAGTGACTTGTTTATACTGCTCTGTATACTACACACTGCAATGGAAGTACAATATTTATATTCCAACTGATTTATTTTACAATGATGTGGTAAAAATAAGAAAGTCAGCAATTTTTCAGTACTAGTGGCTGTGTCACTTTTGTATTTTCATGTCCAAATTTCGAAGAAAGTAGATGTTAAATGAGGTGAAACATGGGGATACGCAAGACAAATCAGACTCCCAAAAAGGATACAGTCCTCTGGAAAGGTTGAGAGTCACTGGCGAGATGACTCAGTGGTTTAACCTGCTCCCCGACTTTCAGATCTATTTGCTCTCAACAGAAATTACTACACAAACTGGTAAGATTTTCAACCTGGGTGTTCTGCAGTGATAGTCCAGGTACATGCTGTGACAGATATGGCAATTTCCTGCATTTCCTTGGGGAGACCTTACTGAATTAAGTTTAACTCTCTTTGGGGTATATTGAATTAAATGCAAAGTTTCTGTATTAACATGGGCTGGGATTGTAGGTAACCTCTCTAGGGTGGAGATGTAATGTGAGGCCTGAGAGTTCAAAGGACTATATTGAAAGTGTGCAAGACAAGAATGGACTTTTGGGACAATAACTGTTAAGTGGATTTCCTGGGGAATATCTCAGGGGAGGTGAATGCAAATTCCCCTACTCTGGTTATACCCAAAACCTGCCTTTGGAAGGGACACCCTGAGAACAGGGTCATTGTCTGCTGACTGATCTTGTCTCCAGAACCAGGTAAAGACCCAAGCTGTATAAAGAAATGGCTGAACTGCCCCACCTGGTTCTGGTACTGATTCTGAGACAGTTATGAATCCATAACCATGGGGAAAACTCAGTTGTGGGGTTTGAAGGACTGACACCGACTGGAGCCTAAGGTTGGAACTGGGGTGACCTCTGCTAAGCTTATTAGCATGTATGCAGCTTCTTTTATTGTTTTTAATACGTTTTTTCTGTGATGCTTTCACCTTAAGAATAAATGTGCTTGCTTAGCAAGAGCTGTGTGGTAACTTATAACTGTAGGCAATGCACTGGGAAAGCAAAGTGCAGATGCAGGGCCTTTTAGCCAGTCTGGCTTGCTAAGGATATCACAGAATAGGCAGGGAACTGCGCAGCCTGGAACAACCACGGTCAGGAGGGAGGGAGACACAGGTCTCTACCTAAGAGAGGTGACAGGTGGGAGATGAAACCTTTAAGCTGGTGCCCTTGGTGGACCATGGAGGGGGAACACAGGTTCGGTTTCCCTAAAACTTTGACACTTGCCTCAAACAGGTCACTGTGCACATACGTACCTATCTGCACACAGTTACTACCTCTTCTGACTGTGCCAAAAACATGGTCTGCACACATGCTGAGCCAAGTCAAACACCAAAGACGAGATTGTGATGTCGTTTACAGCAGTGCAATCTAGCTTAACTCCTTTCTATTATGTGGAGTCACGCAGAATTTACCCTGGTGAAACCGACAGCAGAATCCAGCCCAAAGATTTAGAGGTGCGGCCCCTTAACGAAGACCATATGTGAAATGTTCTAAACAATTGGGTTCTTTCCCTCTGTTGTATTTGGAATAAAGTACAAGAGAAACTGGCAGTAAAACCAGAAAAAACACAGTTAAGACGATCAAGTCAACTGTTCTCTGAATTCACCAGGAAATCCCACAGGATTCTGAGTGACTGAGCATTCGCTCCATGAAATGCAGCTTCAAAGTGCATCATCTCTCTTTGGCTGGGTATACCATGCAGGAAGGACACCCAGACACAGAAGCTGTGGGAGTTTTTTACTCCTTTAGCAGTTGTCAAAGTGTGACAAAGTCATGTAACACGCTGGCTTAGTGTAAGTGCAATATTGCTCTCTAGTGAATACTCATAGAGAGGATAATAGACTTACTATTGGTACCAGTAGCTATGAAAATGTCTTTAAGTTCATTGGGTAAAGGCCTGTGTTTCGGGAGCCAAAGTTCAAGGGGTCTGACCCTCGCTCCCCAAATGTGTGAATTATCTGACAACATTAGATAGATAGATCCCAAGAGAGGTGTGATCGTTCCATTACAGCCTCCCCACTCCGCTATGCTGTTCAGTGTTGAGAGGTGTTTTTGTGAGGGAAGGGACCATGCAATGATCCAGACACCCTATTCGTGATTTGTGAATTGAAAAAGCAAGGTCATACCCCTGGAAAACAGCCTCAGAGACTGCATTTTTGATCTGGATCAGAAGGGGCTGGAGGAGGAAGAGATCACAGGCCTCAATCTTCCTTGTTGCTCCTGAAATAGCAGCCCAGAAACTTCAGACAGAAGAAGAAAAATCATTTTCCATCCTTGGCTCCCGTCCTGAGTTGCTGGTGAGCATGTATTGATTTACCTGGGAGCGACAAACGAACAGGCACAGGGCACAGTTCTCTGTGCCTCTGGAGGGAAGCCAGGTTTCAGGTCTCATTTCACAGGTCTGTTTGCTTATGGCATATCCCACGCCAAGGAGCCCTTGTGATGCTGTACCACTAGAATGGGACTCCAGGGTGGCTCTATCCTGCCCTCATGATGGCTACTGGGTTTAAGACTGGCCCCAAATACCACCCTAGGGGAGATGGCCAGGGAATCTCTGAGTCCAGATCAAAGGGCTGTGTTGCCACCTCCTACACGGACCTGGAGTTATATTGATGGTATCCTACATTCCCCCACAATGTGTTGGTTTTAACAGGGTTACTGAGAGAAAGACTCTGTAAGCCCGCACCGGCTTCTATCCAAGGATTTCAGAGCACTTTCATTACTTCGTTAATGAGGTTGCAAAGGAGCCTGATGAGATAGGCACCGAGACAGTACGGCTATTAAGAGATGGATCCAAATCAAAGCCCTGGATCCAAACTGCTCCTCAACCTCAGGGGATTTGCAATCAAGAACTGAGCATTAGACCTGGCCGAGAACATTTCTGCAAAATGGTTTTGTGTCAAAAAATGCCAATTTACCGAGACCAAAACTATTCGCCAAACTGTCAGTACTTCCCAAGCAGTCAAAAAAAATCCAATTTTCCAGTGGAAAACAGGTTTATGTTTTGAAATTAAACCTAATTAGACTAAAAAAACTTTTAAAAAGAAAAAAAAAAAGAGGTCAAAATAGGAACAAACATTTTGATTGACCCAGAACAAACAAACAAGTTTTTCGGTTTGTGACTATTTGAGATTTCAACTTTCCATCCCGATTTGAGATGGGCAAAACTCTTGAAAATATTCCCAGGCCAGGAAAACTATTTCCCACCCAGCTCTCCTGAACATGGCAGCTCATGCCCATCTTAGTATTATCCCCATTTTGCAGACAGGGACACCAAAGCAGAGAGATACAGTGACTTGCGCACTATCATGCAGAAACCAGAAAGCCTGTAGCAAAGGCAGGATTTGAAGTCTAGTGTTTGACTCCCAGCCCTGTGATCTAACCACTGTTCCACCCACCAACCCACTGGGAGCGAAGAGTTAATGGTGGCAGGCTGGGGGAAGCTCTTAGCCAGCATTATGTTAGTTTCACCACTGCCCTCCACTGCACTCCTTAGAGCAAACCCAGGGCAGCTCACACGTGCTCTCAAGTAGATCATGGCAGGGGTTAAACTGAACTGAATTTAAACACCTGGAGAAACCCCCTGCGGAGCAGGAACCAGAATCTTCCAGTCCAAAGGTTGAGCACAGGAGCGAATACATTGCTGAAATTTTTCAGGCCTTGCCAATCCAGCGAGGTGCTGAGCCCCTGCAGGATGCTGAGTGTGCATAGCACCTGACAGGCGGCACCCAGCACCGGGCAGAATCATGCCCCACATGTCCTTGTTCCATATACTCACACGCAGCAATTACGCTGTCTGTTACACCCCACACAAAAGTCCATTAAAAAAAAAAAACACACACACACAGACACACTGTCATCTGCCCAACACCGTGGAGGAGTTAAACACCTGGTTTGCTTTCTCCCAACATGCCTCAACGTGGGGCTGTGCCTCTGACAGGAGCCTCGGGGGGGAGGGGAGGGGGGAACCACAAAAAAGCAAGCAAACAGGACTCAGAAGGATGTGTTGCCCTGGCCAGCCCAGACACTACACAGCTGAACTCTGCCTTTCTAGCCTCGGGGCAGCTGGAGGGAGAGACTCCCACGATATTTTTCAAACCATCGGCCGGATTCTCACTTGCATGACAGCCCCTTTAGGCCACTCTGGCAGCAGCAAGGAGTCTTAAAGGGGGCTGAAGCACCTCCCCGAGAATCCCCATGTGCTGTAAGGGCTCTATGCCAGCACTGCACCCCAACACAGGGCTTGGATCAGTGCATGGCCGGAATGCACTGCTTTATGGCTACTCGCCGCTTCCTGGGGCCCATATGGGAAGCAGGGCATCATTTAGAGCAGCGGTTCTCAGCCTTTCCAGGCTACTGTACCCTTGCAGGAGTCTGATTTGTCTTGCGTACCCCCAACTTTCACCTCACTTCAAAACTATTTGCTTACAAAATCAGACATAAGAATACAAAAGTGTCACACCCACTAGTACTGAAACATTGCTGACTTTCTCATGTTTACCATATAATTATACAATAAATCGATTGGAATATAAATATTGTACTTACATTTCAGCGTATAGTATATAGAGCCGTATAAACAAGTCATTGTATGAAATTTTAGTTTGTACTAACTTTGTAAGTGCTTTTTATGTAGCCTGTTGTAAAACTAGGCAAATGCCTGGGATGAATTGATGTACCCCCTGGAAGGCCTCTGTGTACCCCCACGTGTACATGCACCACTGGTTCAGAATCACTGAGTTAGAGCAGCCCTGAGGTTATTCTAACTCACACCAGGTAGGGCCCTGCACAGCCACAGAAGGCAGAGAAAGCAAAGAGGGCTTAAAGTCACCTTAAGCCCCCCTTTGTCCCTTGCCCAAGAGTGACAATGGAGTAACACACAATCAGGATCATTGTTTGTTTTTTTCCCCCTCCTCCTTCACAGTGAAATGTATTTACAACAGATCAAAAGGGACTGCTACTTTCCTAGCCATTATAACAAGGGGCTGAACACTACAGTCTGATTCGCTGTGGAGTAGAAAAGGGCTGGGCCAGAACTGAACCTTCAAAGTCTGGAGGAGTTTGGATCCAGGGTTTTGATCCACGCCCATCTCTATGGAGTGAGATTCTCCTGGCTGTTAGGACAAGGAACCATGACTCCTTAACTGCTTGCACAGGTTTCACCATGATCATCTTAGGCTGCTCCCATCCAAGTCAAAGACAAGAGTACCACTGGCATCAGGAGAGCAGGATGGTGCCCTGGGGCTGCAAAAAGCTTGCAGGCTTTTGCTCTGAGTGTCAAATGCATGCCACCCCAGGATGGCAAAGCAGAACCACACACTTGCAAGGTCTATTCCACCTTGAAAGCTCACCAAAGTCACAGGACACAAGATTTTTTTTGGGGGGGGGGGAAGAGGGGGGAGGAGGAGGAGGAGGAGCTTTTGTCCCCATTACACATCTTTCCATGCCCAAAGCATAACTGCTCACTTTTACTCTGGGTCCAAGCAAGGGAAACTAAGTAAGGACCAGAGTAAAACCTGCATGTGAGAACACAGAGAGAGAGAGAGAGAGAGAGAAAAAGTGAATGTGTGTGTCCCGGATCACGCTCAATCAACCCAAACACACAAAATGGCAGCTGCCCTGCAGCAGAAAGCAATGCCGATCACTTTCTATTTCAACTGGATACAAGTAGAAACTCCTACAGCAACATGTAATGATAGCTGTGGAACTCACTGCTATAAGATACTATTAAAGCAAACAGCTAAGATTTGAAAGAAGATTAGGCACACAGCAGGGTGTGAGAAACAGCCCTGGAAGTTACCGTAGCAAGGATAAAAGAGACGCAAATAACAACGACAATCATCATCAAGAATATAACCTGCAGCTGGGGAAATTTTTTCTCCCGCTGGGACACTGTGGTATTGCTCCATATCTGCATTGCTTGCAGTGTACACGATGCTGTGGAAAGAGTGCCTGGTGTATTCTGCATCTGGACTACACCATCTAATCAAATTAAAACAGAAGCTCCTTGGAGTAGGGACTGCTGCTTCCTTTATATTTTGCACAGCACCAAGCGCCCTAGGTGCATGCCATAAACACTAATAATGCCCAAGGAGGTGTATTATGGGGGAGGCATGTTTATACCTTCCTCACATGCATTTGGTTCGGTTTTTGAGCCATCCCAGTACTGCCCTCTGGCAGCCTCAGGGGTTAGCAGGGGGTGACAGGGGGTGCACAATTTCCCCAGACATGGGCAAAATGAGAAATGTTTGCATTAATTATCATTAGTAGGTAGTGGTGTTGTAGCCATGTCGAGACAAGGTGGGTGAGGTAATAGCTTTTATTGGACCAACTTCTGATGGTGAAAGAGACGAACTTTTGAGCTACACAGAGCTCTTCTTCAGGTCTGGGAAAGGTTCGGAGAGTGTCACAGCTAAATACAAGATCAAACAGATAGTTAAGTGTAAAAGTAGTTAGCACATATTCTATTCTAAAGGTCCCTTCAAGGTGAAGTGGCCGGTTAACACCCCTGCAGTCATAGGACAAAAAGAGGGGGTTAGTGGGTTGTTGTAATAAGCCCTAAATCCTGTGTCTTCATTCAGACCTTGATTTTCAGTGTCTAGCAAAGTTACGAATTTAAGCTCCCAGGCTCGTCTTTTGAAAGTGTCGTGCAGGTTTCCTTTGAGGATGACTGAGAGGTCAGATATAGAGTGATCACTTTGTGAAAAGTCTTCACCCACAGGTAATACGGTGTTTTTGTCTTTCCTGTAGGAGTTCATTCAAGAGCGTATTGATGGTTTGGTTTCACCCACATAGTGGTGGGCATTGATCATTGTATCATGTTTGCAGGTTTTGCACCTGTTGCTCTGGTAGGGTCTGGTGCCGCTTTGAGTTGGTGTGTCCTGGTCTGTGGGGAGCTTGCTTCAGATAATGAGCTTAGAGAGGTTGGGGGGAGGGTTTTTTTTTTGAAGGCCAGAAGAGGGGGTTCAGGAAAGATTTTTTCAGGATGGGGTCCCCATCAAGTTTGAGCTGTAGTCATTTGATGATAATCCATATGGGTTCCAGTGTGCGGTGGTAAGTGACAACGAGGGGTGTGCAGTCAGAGGGGGGTTTATTTCTGTATTGAAGCAGGTTCTCTCAGGGTATTTGGGTGGCCCATTCCATGATGTGATCTACTTTTCTGGCAGAGAGTCCTTGTTTGGCGAAGGCGGTTTTAAGTGTGTTAAGATGCATATCCCAGACTTTCTCTTTGGAGCATGTTCTGTGGTCTCTGAGTGCCTGGCTGTAGATAACGGCTTTCTTGGTGTGCTTGGGGCAGTTACTGGATCTGGGAAGGTAGGTGTGCTGATCCAGGGTCTCTTGCATATTGTTGTCTGGAGGGTTCCATTGCTGACATTGATCATGGTGTCGAGGAAGTTGATGCTAGCGTGGGAGTGTTCCAGAGAGAGTTTAATAAATGGATGGTGGTTGTTGAAGTTGTGGTGGAAATCTAGGAGGGCGTTTAAGTCGTCTGTCCAGAAGATGAAAATATCACTGGTGTCTCTCAGGTATGTCATTGGTTTGGTGGTGCATTTGTCAAGAAATTCTTCTTCAAGGTGGCCCATGAAGATGTTGGCATACTGGGGGAGCCGTCCTAGTACGTTGTTCCTGTGGTTTGGACAACGTGTTTGCTGTTGAAGGTAAAACTGTTATGGGTGAGGGTGAAATGGATGAGTGTGGTGATGTGTTTGGGGTGGATATCTGAGGGTTGTCCATTGTGTTGTAAATATTTGGGGCAGGGAGCTATGCTGTCATTGTGAGGGACGTTGGTGGATAGGGAAGTGACATCCGTGGGAGGTTGTTAATGTTGTGGAGTTTGTGGAAGAAGTCTGTTGTGCTGTGGAGGAAGCTGGCCCTTTGTGCACTGAGTGGTTTGAGGATGGTTTCTAGGAGTCCCGATATTTCTTCAGTAAGTGCCGTGGCCAGCTATGATGGATCTGCCTGGGTTCCCCTGTATCTTGGGAAGCACGTAGAAGGTCCCGGTGGTGGTTTAATGGGGAATGAGTTGGTAGGTCTTGGAGTTGTTTGGGGAAGGATTTGATGATATCCTTAAATTCCTGGGTAGATTGTGGTGTGGGGTTGTCTTTGAATTCTTTACAGTAAGTGGTGTCAGAGAGTTGTCAGTAGGCCTCGTTTATGTAGTTATTACAGTGGAGGACTATGATGGTGCCCCCTTTGTCTGCTGGGTTGATCGTTATCTGGTGGTTAGATTTCAGGGCCTGTATAGCTGGCCTCTCGGCAGTGGAGAGACTATGCCGGATGCGATGTTTGTTAAGGACTTCACTTTTTTTTTCCTAAGCAGTCAGTCAATCAGTGTAATGAACAAGACTGTGGTTTCATCCGCTCTGTGGCGTCAAGTCAGACAATTCTTTTTTCTCGTGATTACCAGTGGGGATGTGGCAATTGTGAGTGGCGTCGGCACTCTTGTGAAAGAATTCTTTGAGGCGGAGTTGGCGGAAGGATTCTTCCAGTTCTCCACCTGTTAGCAAGGTCTCAGGTTCTGTGGTGCGGCAGAAGTTCAGCCCCTGAGAGAGTACAGCTACCTTCAGCTCCAGTTAGGGGCAGTCTGGATAAACTGGTGATGTTTGAGTGTCGTGCCGTTAATTATTATTTAACATTTATACTGCGGTCGCACCTGGAGTTCTCCACCAAATCGAGGCCCCGCTGCACTAGGCACTGTACATACAGGTCGTAACGGGACCACATCTTCCAAGCCCAACGCGAGCATCTGCAAGACCTCCTGGCTGTCCTCCTTCAAACCCCTCTTCTCTGCTGTAATGCCTCCAATCAGCTTGGCAATGGGGGCGCTGTGACCTCTGCCTTCGCTGCTCCTTGTGCTTCCTCCGTCGGTCCGTCTGCATCTACTTGTCATCTCTTGCTTGGTTCTTAGATTGGAAGCTTTTGGGGGCAGGGCCTCTCATTTTTGTTCCGTGTCTGTACAGCACCGAGCACAAAGGGGTCCTGGGCCATGACTGGGGCCCCTAGGAACTACCCTACAGGACAAGCAATAGCGTCTGCTTCTGTGTGAGAGGGAAGGCAGCCCCGGAAAGCCGAATTCCTTCAAGAGCAATATGGCTGAGCTTGTGGTGCCTTGAAGGCCAGGTCCGAGGAGAGAGTCGCAGATCCCAGGGGCTGAGAATCCCTGCTCACTCGCCTTGTCACCTCTCCTTACACCAGAGAGAGCAGCGGAGCTGTGACCCAAAGGAGTGAAGAGGAAGAGAGAGTCCATTGCTCTCCTCAGCACACAGGCTCAGGGGCTGGAAGAACTGGGTAAGAGACCTGACTCTTGACCCAAGTCCCAAGCCTGAGAGGAGCTGGCAGCTGAGGGTGCTCAGTGGGCCTCACCAGATTGGACACGGAAGGGCTAGAAATGGAAGGTGTGCAGGAAAGAGAGAGGAAAGTTCTGGCTTCACTAGCCCATTTCCACAAGCCAGGAGCCGCCCTGCCCCTCACTAGATTCATCGCCTTTTCCATTTGGATCAGGACTCCAGAAAGCCAGCTCAACAAGGGAACTCTGCAGCAGCTGTGTCTCGCTGAGAATGGGAAATAACGACGGAGGCTCGCACCAGGATGGGGTGGGGCGGCTGGAGCATGACAGCCGAGGATGGATGGGGATTTAATGCATCTCCCTAAATCCTGCCTGCCTCATCAAAGAGCAGCTTAATCTCTGCCTGGGAGGTGCAGCGAAGCAAAGCAAGCACTAGGCCTCTGGCACAGTTAGTTCCTAGAGCCAAAAACCCTGCCACAGCCCAGATGCTTGTTGCCGTCTCTGCATCCCTCCCAGTCACACATCCCTTCCCACTCCCAAGGTTTTTGCTCCACCAGCAGCCAGGATACACTAACTCAGGCACAGCAAGAAACATGCCTCAGAATATCAGGTCGACCTTCAGAGAGGAAGGATAGTCTGTGGTGAAGGCACTGGAGTGGTACTCAAGAGACTGGATTCAATTGCTCGCTCTGCCTCAGACTCCGCGGGCCTCGCTTCCCCACAGGGCTAATAATCATTCCGTCATCTGTCCGGTCTATTCAGATTGCAAGCTTTCAAGCTCTTTAGGCGGAGACTGTCTCTCACCTTGCACAATGGAGCCCTGACCTCGGGGTTGGTGCTATTGTAGTAGAAACAAAAACCATCATCTCTCGCCTTTAAGCAACCGGATCTGGGGAGGGGTACGAATTCTCCTGCTTGTTCACAGCGAAGCCCAGGCACTGTGAGAGTCAGTTTCTCCAAGTCATAAAGCCAGTGGCCACTGGAGGAATCAAGAACAATATTCTGGCCTCCGATGGTTAAGAAAGATGAATTCAAACTGGAAGAGGTGCAGAGAAGGGCCACCAGGATGATCTGAGGAATGGAAAACCTACCTTCTGAGATGAGATGCAAAGAGCTTGGCTTGTTTAGAAGTCTGAGGGGAGATATGATTGCTTTCTATAAATACATCAGAGGGATAAATACCAGGGAGGGAGAGGAGTTATTTAAGTTAAGCTCCAATGTGGACACAAGAACAAATGGATACAAACTGGCCATCAACAAGTTCAGGCTTGAAATTAGCGGAAGGTTTCTAACAATCAGAGCAGTGACATTCTGGAACAACCTTCCAAGGGGAGCAGCGGGGCAAAAAACCTAACTGGCTTTAAGACTGAGCTTGATACTTTTATGGAGGGGATGGCACGATGACGCTGCCTATGATGGCATGTAGCCGACCTGTGACTGCTAGCAGCAAATATCTCCAATGGCCGGTGATGGGACACCAGATGAGGAGGGCTCTGAGTTACTACAGAGAATTCTTTTTCTCATGTATCTGCCTGGTAGGTCTTGCCCACAGGCTCAGGCTCCAACTGATCACCATATTTGGAGTCAGGAAGGAATTTTCTCCCGGGTCAGACTGGCAGAGACCCTGGGGGGGTTTTGCCTTCCTCTACAGCATGCGGAACGGGTCACTTGCAGGTTTAAACTACTATAAATGGCAGATTCTCTGTTATTTGAAGTCTTTCGTTTAAATCATGATTTGAGGACTTCAGTAACTCAGCCAGAGGTCTATTACGAGTGGGCAGGCGAGGTTCTGAGGTCTGTGATGTGTGGGAGATCAGACTAGACAATCACGATGGTCCCTTCTGGCCTTAAAGTCTGAGAGTCTAAGAAGCCAGAAAGGCTACAATGGTGCAGGATGATTATTTCCCAGCTTGACAGCCCTGGAGACTGACAACTCTGTCAATCCAGAGCATGTGTGGCAGCAGGGCAAGCTTCCCCCACAATGGTGCACAAATGGCATTCCACCCTAACGCAGAGAGGGGCTAAGGATCTACAGGGCATTCAGTCCTTGGCCTCTCTGCTCAGGCTGCCAAGACTGGCACCAGTTAACACAGAGGAGATGGGGCAGGTTTGAGATACTGACGCCCATACGACTGCTATAATAGAAGAGTGCAAGCTGGGGCCCACATTCTGAAGCAGAAGGTAGCGTGCCCCAGTAGTAGGCTTCATAAGGAACACAACAGTAGCTGCTTCCCAGGCACCACGTGGCCTCTTACCCCGGAACTTCTTGGGTGGATTATCCAGATCGCCAGCTGCCGGCTCCACCACACACCGATCATCCACCAGCCTGGAAAACAAGCAAGCAAACAACATTTCAGAGACAACGACATTACAGCCCATACTTCAGCGCGCTCAGCGGCCTCGCCACAAACCACAGAGCTGCCAAAGAAGCTGTGCTATTGTCACATGTTTCAGGTCTAAACGTCGCTAACGTTACACAATGCTGGACCCACAAGACGACTTCCTGTGTTGTCGACCTAGATATCTGGACTCCATAAATACCTATCACCATAGCAGTTAGGTCCTCAATCAACTTCTACTGGTCAGGATCCTCCACCCTGTATAACCTCCTGGGATTTTCACCATCCAGCGTTATGGGCTGCACGCTTGCCCATCTCTCAGTCCCCTAGGATGAACCACTGCAGATATGCATTGCTGGCAAAGCTTCTGATGTTCTCTATTGAGAATGCCCCCACTAGAACGCTTCTGCACCTTATTTACCAATCCAGGCGAAAATCTCACATATAAATCCTGAAGGTGCTACTGAAGGGGAATCCTGTACTTAGCTTGGAGATACTCCAAGTATGGCACCGAAATAGGTGGCTGAGTAAACAGCCATCCTGCCTCCTGGAACACCTAGGATTCCCGGCAGTATTTTGGAGCTTCTGCTTCTAACCCCAGCATAACTCGGTGGACAAAAAAAAAAAAAAAAATGAACCAACTGTACAAGAGGGATAGCATGAGACACAAAGATGAGCTCCAGACTGGAGCTTTCCCAAAAGTTTGGGACTGTTTGGATCCAGGGCTTTGCCCTGGGCCTCTCTGTAAAACACATCCAGTTAAGTGAACTGTTTTGAAGGGAGTTTTGAGCTCAGTTCTCATCTTCTCCAAACCAGTTCAACCATCCCCTTGTTTTAGCCTGCACTGCTCTGGCCCTTTGTATGTAATTATTCCGCCCTGATATGAGAATTCAGGATCACATAACTTGGTAGGCAAGCGTCCTGTCTTATTAAATGTGCAACTCCATGCTCCTTGGGCCTTGCAACTCTAAGTGTTACAGCCCCCTTTTCTTCATGCTTTCGGTGGGTCCTCCAAGAGCCACCGCTCATCTTATTTCTAAGCGAATGATCTGATATTATTACTGGGAAAAAGCATGCAATGGCAATACTGTTATGCAGTGGGGCTGGAAAAATTTTTATAGTGAGGGTCCTGAGAGCCATTGAACCAAACTGCAAACCCTGTACATAATGGAAACCACTTCAAGCCAAGGGGTGCGGCAGCCGCCCCAGTTCCAGGACCTGTGCTGTTGTGGATGAATAGTTGATACTAAGAACTAGGGAATCACACACTTCGGTGCTTCTGTCAGCTAAGCTCACTGAACTCAACAGGGCCTCTCATCCTTCCATTTTCTTCATCAGGTCGCTGTGTGTCACGCCCCCCCTTCCATCCCTCTCTATTTCAGGGACCCCAATACCACCTCCCTCATGCCCAGGTCTCTGCATGTCCCCCATTCTCCCCTCACACTGGGGGCTCTGGGTGTGTCCCCTCAGTTTTAGGGGCATATGTAAAAACATAAGTAGTTAAACTTGTATAATTTCTAAAGTGTTGAAATAAGTCTTTTCTTTCTGGCTGGGAGATCAGTCATTCAGGATGTCAATATTTAAAACTCCATTTAGATAATGGGCAGAGATGAAATGAGGGTATTATGCAGGAAGCTATTAATGGATAACATCAGCTGATGCTTTGATCTATAGACAATTACAGACCTCATTAAAGATGATAGGTCTGCTACCCAAATGCCTGGGGCTCCATGTTCCCCCTATTTCCTTCTTTGGGGCTTTTCTGATTTTCAAGAAAATCCACAGGGTTCTGCCCTTTGATGCCTAGAACTTTCCCTGACATTTTGGCATTGATTGGATATGGTGCTCAGAAGTTATTTTGCTCCAGACAGACAGAGAAATGCCATCATGTTGAGTGTAGGACTTCACTTCACCAAACAGACCAAAGCCAGACCTCCCTCCCCATGATACCTGATCCAAAACATGCCCAGATTTTGTTCTGCCAAACAAAATAACTTGACAGACGAGGGCTTGCAAAAGCAAAGCCGCACCCTGTTTTGCCCACCTCTCATCTGAGTGTTACTCAACTGCTGCTCCACATGCCTCATCCTATCCGCACATACCACCTTGTAGGCGTCAGGATCTCCCCCAGGCCCTGCAAGGACCAGGCATAACTGGGGAACAAGCTCCTCCAGTGAGGCAAGCCATACCTGCTATTCTACTTCATCTTTCCATCCCGGCCATTTAGAAGAGATACGCTGAGGGAAACTGCATGCTCTGGTAAGCACTTGTCTGCCAAAGGGGAACATAAGAACGGCCAGACTGGGTCAGACGAATGGTCCATCTAGCCCAGTATCCTGTCTTGTGACAGTGGCCAATGCCAGGTGCTGTACAGATAATGAACAGAACAGGGCAATCATTGAGTGATCCACCCCGTTGTCCACACCTAGCTTCTGGCAAAGAGAGGCTAGAGATGCTCAGAGTATGGGGTTGCATCTCTGCCCATCCTCCTTAATTGTCATCGATGGACCTATCCTCCATGAACATATCTAGTTCTATTTTTAGCCCTGTTATAGTTTTGGCCTTCACAACATCCCCTGGCAAGGAGTTCCACAGGTTGACTGTGCATTGTGTGAAGAAGCACTTCCTAGCATTTGTTTTAAACCTGTCTATTAATTTCATTGGGTGACCCCTTGTTCTTGTGTTGTGTGTGGGAGTAAATAACACTTCTTTATTCACTTTCTCCACCCCATTAATGATTGTGTGGACCTCTCTCATACCCCCCCTTAGTTGTCTCTTCCAAGCTGAAAAGTCCCAGTCTTTTTAAATCTCTTCTCATATGGAAGCCGTCCCGTACCTCTAATCATTTTTGTTGCCCTTCTCTGTACACCTTTTTCAATTCTAATATATCTTTTTTTGCGATGGGGCAACCAGATCTGCATGCAGGGTTCAGGGTGTGAGTATACCATGGATCTATAAAGAGGCATTATGATATTCTCTGTCTTATCTATCCCTTTCCCAACAGTTCTTGACACTGTTAGCTTTTTTGATTGCCGCTGCAAACGGAGCAGATGTTTGCAGAGATATCAGAGGCCCCTGCCTGCCGCAGGCTGCTAAAGACAATGGGGCTGAATTCAGCCCGCGGACAAATCGTGGAGTGGCTGGAGGAAGGCAGATGGGATGCAGACTCCAAGGGATCCGAGATCAACCAATGGGCCTTCATCAGCCCTCATGCACAGAGCGGGAACGGAGGCAGAGAGAGACCAAACAATTTACCCAGCATTACCCAGGCATTTGTGGCAGAGCTGGGAACCGAACAGGATCTCGTGAGTCCTGGGCCAATGCCTTAACCACACCACCACCCTTCCTCACGGGATCGTGCCACCTGGTTGCACCAAAGTAATCTCACAAGTGGTTTTGCCACGAGCCTGGAGCAGGACACGACACCTCAGAGGATTGACAATGGCATCCAGGGACTCAGAGGTCTCTGGTTCCAATCAGACACTAACTGGCTTGCCCAGGCCGAGGACTGCACTGAGCCACACAGACTACGCTCCTCTCTCCTCCCCTTGAGGCTGCTGCTCCGGCTCAGCATGGAGACACCTCAGGGGGGCTGTAGAATGAAGCTTCGGCTGCCATTGCCCGAGCTGAACTTGGTCTGGGCATAAAGAGACTCCGTTCCCACCCCCGCTAAATTCTGTCCTCAGTACACGACCATGGGCCAGCCCCCTCTCTGCAGTAACCCCACTGCAATCAAGGGGATTATGCCACGGAGCAGTGCAGCCCAATTTAATGTTGGCAGGTAGAATACAAGGAGGGAAAGCTTCCCAGAGCTCTGCCTTTCGGGGCAACCCAGGTTAGCACCACCCACCAACTCCGCAAGCACAGCTCAAGCCTTACAGCTCACTTCCCCGAGCTCAGACACCCCCAGCCCACCTCTGAAATAGCCATGAGCCGGAAAACCACTGGCAGCATTCATATCCGAGCTCCTGGGTACAAAGTGAACGCACCGAGCAGGGCTTGGGCCTGCGCTTATGCACAGACATTCCCCGGTGTCTCCAAGCAAGCTGGATATTCGGTTTGCAGAGAACTTCCCTCTTCCCCCGCGCTTGAACTGCTCTCCACCAACAGCGCTCTGGCTGTGGGGAAAATGCCTTTCGATTGCTCCATCCCGAGGAATTTGGACTCTGCTCTAACTCAGGGGGAGCCAGGAGACCCCCAACGAGAGGAAAATGCCACGGCGTCCTTGAAATAGGCGGCATGGGCAAGCGGAGACCAGAGAGGTGATTAAAAAGAGAGAAAGCCAGGAAGCCGATCTCAGTCACATTGGTATCAATCCAGAAGCCACTCTGGATTGACACCCGTGTGTCTCAGCAGTCAGAATCTTACCCAAGTCTTTACCAACACCTCCTTCAAGTGACCTCTCCCTCCCCCTTCCCTATTTGCTGGAAGTCTGGGTCAGGGAAATGGCTACTTCCTGTTTAATTCTCTCAGATGTCTTTTAAAGCTATTGCAACAGAAGCTCTCAGGTGCATCAGAGATCAGTACAGCACCTGGCAAAACGGGGGCCTAAATTAATAAATAAAGTTCCGTCTGCCACCCTGATTCTGCCTGGCCCTCTCCCCATTCTCACCCAGCTACTCAGCAGCAGGTTTGAGGAGAACGACCCTCCAGCAGTTGAGTTTATTGGGAATTGGTCACACGTAGCTCTGTCCAGTAACCTCTGCCAGGACGTGGGTTACAGGCAGATCCTATGAACTGGGAGCCTGACACGAAGTCCATGGAATCCACGAAGAAGACTCCCAGGGACTACACTAGGCTTTGGAGGAGAGGACGTGGGATCGGGTGGGCATTGTACTGAACCAATGCAATGTCTGTAAACCAATGCTGCACCGCAAGGAGGACGATTGTGCTGCTGGAGTTGTAAATGACGTCAGAAGTGCATTCAGCCGTGGTCAACTCCCGGGCTACCTTCATAAGGCTTGTGAGCCCCGGAGGTTTTCTTCAGGCACCAGCTCCTGGAGTCATGGGATAATACAAGACTCTCAGCTTTCACTTAAAAAGAAAGGCAAGTCCCTAGCCCTCTGGTTGCAGAGAAAAGCTTAAAGGCTCAAAAAACCAGAAAGTAAATAGCCCTTCCCCTCCACCCAATGTATATGATTTTCAAATCTCATGATCTTAAGTCCATTTCACGACAGAGGGTGGGGAGGGAAGCTGACTCATGATGTTTGAGCACATGAAGTTGCCAATAGCGTGGATGGGAAGGAGACTGGACAACAGGGACACTTTCCCCAAGGCCAGCATACTGTCTGCACCGCGCTGCTAGAAGCAAGCATGTGCTGCTGGAGTCTGACCTGGCATCAGAAGAGCGTGGCAATGCTGGAATCTCAAAGGGGTGGGGGTAGGCACAGGCCCGAAAGGGAGGGGAAAGAAGGGAACAGAGAGGAAGGGGGAGCCAGATACAGAGAAATGGGGCAGAGAGGGAAGCTTCATTTTGCACAGCACGCACAGAAGCGGCGGAAGTGCAATGCCTCAAACAGGCCCGACTTCAGGGCTTGGGGGTTTTATTACCCAAGGGGGCGGTTTTCTCAAACAAACTTTGACTGCAGTCAAATGGCAGCAGTTAGACTGCAAGCAAATTAGGGGGGTTTCCCCCCTTATCTGTAGCCCAGGCTTCCTATGTGTACACACTTCCTCTAAAGCAGTCTCCCCTCCTGCCTTGCCGTTCCCCAGCTGTGGCACTAGGAGGAAAGGGCAAGTAGCAAGAGATACACGAGACGGGAGAGTGCCCGTACTCCGCCCGCCCAGCTGGCTACATGCACACTGGGAACGCAGGTATGCAGCACACGCAGAGCCTGGTTGGGGGGGGTCCAGGCAGAACTAGCATGGACTTCAGTGTGGGCTCAGCCTGAGTAAATCCCAAGGGAGGGACATCGGACTTGATCTCTGGAACAGGAAAAGTCTCCACTGCACCTGCAGCCATGAGCAGCTAGCTCAGCAAGAAGTGGAACGAGGAGACGTCCTTAAATGACAGCAGCCGGAATTATATATACACTCAGTAGGGACCCTTGCGGGGCCTGCAGAAATTGTCCTTGCTCTTTGTATGCCTAACTTCATCAAAAAGCTCTAAGCAGATGCACTTGTCTCTCTCCCTCCCCGCACTGTCATTCTGGATTGTGCTCTGATAAACTGGGAGCTTACTGGCTGTGCTACTGACTCATTGCCTGTCCTTGGGCAAGTCCCTTCGGCCAAAGTTTTCAAATTTAGAGCTAGGATTTTGGACAGAGCTGACAGGGTTCAGTCAGTCCAGCATCTATCCCCCATGGACTGTCAATGAGCTTTGGATGTCTGACACTCTTAGGCTACTCAGTCCTAGACTAAACCCAGATTTCAAAGGTATTTAGGTGTTTAAAGATGCAGCTGCTAAAGCACCTGAACAAAGTGGGCCCCTAATTCCCATTGAGGAGATTTATGTGCCTTTTTCTAAAGGATCTGCTCTAGGAATTGTTTGGAGGAAGTTCTCTGCCCCACGCTCTGCAGGAGGTTGGACCAGATGATCATAGTGGTCCCTTCTGGTCACAGACTCTGACACTAAACTTCTTCGGTGCTTTTCAAATCCCCGTAGGTGCCTAAATAGAAGTGGCCTGATCGACAGCAGTTCTAAGCACCCCCGGCTCCCACCGACTCCGGCCAAGTTCAAAAATTTGGGCCTTAACCGCTCTTCACCGGCATTTACCCATCCATAACACAGGGTTAACAACATAGACCTAGCTCACTCCAAGTCTAAATCCATTAATGATCACAAAATGGTTTCAGCTCCTTAGATCCTGGGATTACAAACTCTGTAGGAATCCAGAGTCTTATTTTTATTAAGCTGGTACCCTGAAATAACGTTCTCCCATAAAATATCTGAAAACAAAGGCTCCTCAGGCTGTTGACATGAGTCATCTGTAATAGCGCAGAGGCACAAATATGACTCAACTCATGCCTGGTATTAGATGCTACTTGTTGGTGTGAGAAAGCTCACACAGGTGGAGCTATCCCTCCTATTAGAAGAGTACAGAGATGTGGGGGCCAATTTACATTCTGGATTTGGATAGCTGCTGGCAGGGCACTGGGGTGCTAAGATAGTTGCTAGAGTTGGTCGGTAAATGAGAATCAGGCCTTCAGCGTTTAAGCATCTGAAGAAAGTACATTGAGAAGCAGCAGCCATGAATGTGTTTGTGAAACAAACAAATCAAGCCACCTTTGAGAAAATTTCACCCTTTGGGAGGTTAACCAATGTAGGGCCTGATGCTGCATGGTGTGGTTTATTGCCCTCCATCCAGCAAAGCACATAAGCATCTGATTAACTTTAAGTACTCCTGTGGATATTAATGGGACTACTTGCACACTTCAAGTTAAGTGTGTGCTTAAGTGCCTTACTGGATCGGGGCCAGCATGCTTGTCCCATTGCAGGATCAGGATCAGGCTTTTAATGGATAGTTCAATGGAAGCAGCAAATGTCAGCACTTGAAACACATTTGATAGGCCCCTAACTTTCTCCCGGGGGAAGTCAGCCAGCTGTGGACTATATGCAATCACCATATAGGAGAACGCTAGCTCTCAGGAAAAAGCTTAATACCTTTAAGAACCATTTGGCCAGCAAAACTAGATTCCTCGGGAAGATGAAGAGTCAACAGTTGTAGCTTTCAACAGAGGTGCATTGGGCTGGGGGGGGTTAGAGAAAAAGGGGCCAAATTCTGCTCTTAGTTCCCTGCAGTGGCATCAGTGCATTTGAAAGCAGATCTGAGCCCTGTGAATTCAAGCTTGCTGCCATGCAGCTGAGATGGACTATCCAAGTTTGCAAGCCAAGTTACAGTAGGGTGGTAGCACTCCTCTAGTTAAGGTGGAGACTAATTCACTGTTTAACGGCCAGTTTTCTTAAGTGCCCAAAATAATTGTATGAGTAAGCTGCAGCTTACTCACAGATACCCTGCATGAGTCTCTCTCCCCGTAGCGAGGCCTGCACATGCATTGGCCTGGATCCTGGCAGCTGCATTAGGATGGTGAACCTGTCACATCCCATGAGCCATAAATTATTATTACTGAAGCACTTCCAGCAGCCCAGCTGCAGGGAGGTACTGAGTTTGTGGCTGTATTTCTTATTGCCTGGAGCTGTGGCTTAAGCAGAGTCCGCTCAACTCCTCCGGAGCCCTTTCAAAAACCAACCACCATGCAGCGAATGCAGTGCTGACGTCAGGGACCTGCTGGACAACGCTGAAGATTAAGGTCCTCTCATCACAGAGTGGGGACAGCACAGACGCTTTTCGGCCCACCTTTGGGAACCCTATTCTGACCTTCGCCTCTCTGCAGAGGCTGCTAGTAATGGCACTGCATTAATGCTGGTTCTGTCACACAGACACCGGTACTCTAAGCTCTGGACCAAAACCAGCAATGCTTCTCCCACGGGTCAGCTGAAGTTAACTATTGGGCCTTCCCAGCCTCGGCCGGATTCAAGCCAGCCAGCTGAAAGCGAGAGTCTCTGTATCCCTTTACCAACCCTCAAACCAGCCAGTCCCCTATCGGCCCACTGAGAACTACACCACTCCGTCTACAGCCCCTTCCGAGAAGGACATGCAGAATCACAACCGTGGCAGCTACAAAAGTGGGGCTGTTTGTTGCTCTGAGGCTGGCTCAGTCAATGCCAGGAGGAAAACACTTCCTCTGTGTCTCTCTCTCCTTTTAATTGCCTGGAGGCACGTGCTCTTTGACCCCGTAGGTAGAGTTACCCTTTACCCAGCTCCATTTCCCTGAACCACCCCACCTCTTCAATCCACCTGCAATCACAATAACAGTTATCAAAGGCGTGATTTCAAATTAAACAGGCACTTATTCAAGTATGTTTACACACAGCCCTTCCCCCTTGCGAGGCCCGGAATATGCAAGATGCGTGCCCAGTGACTCATGCCCACTCGCTGCTTGTCCATGAGCGCCATTCTTCACGTGGCTTAGCTGACGAGTCCCAGGCATTGTATCCCCTGGAGACCCCTGACAGGGCTTGCTAATGGGTGTGGCCTGAATCAGCTCTCTAACAATCCTTCTCGTGAGAGACTGAGCCCCAAAGGCACTTCTGCGCGGCCCTGGTTCAGTTTATTCTGCTTTGGCCATTAGAACTCAGGGTTGGAAGGGAGATGGCAAACAGCAAAGAGGCAGAAAGTGATTAGAGCCTGGGCTCTAATCCCTGTTTGGCCTTGGCCTTGCAGTGTGATCACATTAAAAAAAACAAAACCAAACTTCTGTGCCTCAGTTTCCCCATCTATAAATGAGGATAACAATTGTTGGTCTTTGAAGTTTGAAATCCTTAGATGGAAAAGCCTATATCAGTACCTAGTCTTACTTACTACTAGCAAGAACGCCAGGGGATTTGTCACATCTTGGGGACACCTCTCCAGATTCCTCACCAGGATTTTGAAACCACCAAAGAAGAGCCTATCCTCCACAGACTCCTCCCCAGGTTTTACAGCAAGCCCAGTGCCAGGCTTTATGCCTCTAGTCACTGCTGGGCAAGGTACCCGGGCAGGGAGGTTCCGTAAAGCTCAGAATTCTGTACCTCGTGATCAAGGCTCCATGCTTGGTTTCAAGCAGCTAAACAATAGGCACAAACCAGGATTGTGGGGAGGATGAGAGCGCGCGAATGAGTCACAGGCCAGACGTTGCACTGGTGGAAGGGTGCTCAGATGCTACAGCGCTGATGGCAGTAGAAGCGCCTTCACAGAACTGACAAGAACTGGCCCTAGCATCAGACCTGCCCATGTGGACTTTGGATGATTGGAGGGCATGGCTTAAGTGTTGCCTTAAGGCGGCACTCCAGGAAACAGGTCAGCTTTCACACCATCCCACTGTCACCTTTTAAGTGCTTTGTGTCTCTTTCCTGGAAGCATTTTCCATCCCCAAGGAGAAATAGGGCACCTGGGGACAGAGGTGGTATTGGCCTCTGATAAGTTCCAGCAGTTAAACGCTCCCCAGATCACTCTGCACGGGATGCTTTTAATAGTATTATTACTTAGCACTTAATATGTCAGGGACTGGGAGGGGTCCTCAGTGGTTAGGACTCCTGGGTTCCATTTCCAGCTCTGGAAGGAAGATGTGCTCAAAGCAGAAAACTGAGAGGCAGGATTCCTGGGTTCCTTTCTCTCTCCTCAGCCACCGACTCGCAGTGTAACCGTGCGTCATCTGTACAGTGACCATAACAAAGATCGCTCCCTCACCATAACATGGGGGTTGGGAGGCTTCCTTCATTAGTGTCTGTAAAGACCTTTGAGATTTTCACTTGCAAGGTGCCGTCTGAGAAAAGCGTTAGTACTATAGAGAGAGATTTGCCAAGGCAGAAAGGGGACTTAGATGCTGAAAGTCAATAGGAGTTGGATGCTTAGCTACCCATTACGCCTTTATAAATCTCATCCTGAAGCGATCTGTAGATGTAGGGCAAGGAGTGAACGGGTATAAACTATTAGAAACATTCCCTAAGTGGCAAACACACTAGAAGGATTAAAGCACCAATGAATTGACTCAAGTTTTTCTCTCCCGAGCCCTTTGCTTAGCAAAGTGTGTGACACGTAACTCCATGACCTTTGCAGCTGCTTTTGTCCTGGGCTGTTTGAAACCGCTGTTTCTCTAGACATCTTTTATGGGCAGCAGCCAGACGACTTTCAGCAAAGTCATGCAGCAGCCATTCCCCTCGGTTCACAAGTAGCTTCTAATCAGGCCTGGAGGGGAAGACTGAGATCAGGGTTCGGGTTTCTCCATCAAAGCAGCTCCTGGGGGGCGTACAGCCAGATAAAAACTACCGCAAAGTCTGGCACCATTAATACTTCTCCCCCCGCATTTTCCTCCACTGGGTTAATGGGAAACCTCTAACACACTAACACTCTGGTTAAACACTATGCATCCGATGAAGTGAGCTGTAGCTCACGAAAGCTTATGCTCAAATAAATTGGTTAGTCTCTAAGGTGCCACAAGTCCTCCTTTTCTTTTTGCGAATACAGACTAACCCGGCTGCTACTCTGAAACCTGTCACTATGGTTAAAGGGTGGCATTGCAATGTTGTTTAGCCCTAGGATAAATTTTCCCCACACATTTGGTCACTGCCACTATCTTTAGAGATCATCCTTTCATTTCTCCAGGGAGTCTTTAATTACCTCCTCTCTTTGTTCTAACTTGGTCATTTCTTCTAATTTAAGCATTCCGGCTAGTTTTATGCCCCAGTCCAGCAAAGCCCTGAAGCACATGCGTTGGTTTGAGAATGTGAGCAGTCCCATTTTCTGCAGTTGGGCTTTTCTCAACTGAGCCCATGATACCACAGGTGATTCAGGGGAACAGCTTGTCTAGTGGTTAAAGCAGGAGACTGAAGCCCTGACTGCCCTCAGCTCCCATCAAAGTCAGTGGGAGCTGAGGAGGCTCAGCATAGTGCAAAACTCAACCCTGGGCGTTAAGGTCCCGAGTTCTATTCATGGTTCTGTCACGGAGCGCCCTCAGGCTCTATACCTCAGTTTCCCTATCTGTAAGATGGGGGTGAATGACACCCACGCCCCCAGACAAGTGGGGATTGCAAGGCTTAATTAACATTAACGAAGGCCCGGATTCTGATAGCCTTACTCCACAGGGGGGCCCACTGATCTCAGTGAGGTTGTTTGAAGAGTAAAGTACCATACAGCATGGATAAAGCTATCGGAATCGGGGCAAAGTGCTTGGAGAAGTGCTGGTGTTTACTCTTAACAAGGGTCTCCATTCATGGACACCACGGACCCCAAGAATATAAGCTCACACAAGCCTCCATGCAGCCACAACAAAAATTTAGTCGGGTTCCCTTGCAAGGTAGTGATATAATTTGCATTCGTGTGTGTTTATGTAGGACATAAGCCTAGAGATTAGTTGGCCAATAGGTTCCTTGGCTGCTGCATGCCATAACAGATAGCTCAATGGTCTATATTGGTGGCAACAGCTTGATCATTAACTGTTCAAGATGCTGCTTGGCCATATTCTGGTCAAATTAGAATATAAGAGCCGCCATACTGGGTCAGACCAAGGGCCCAGTATCCTGTCTGCTGACAGTGGCCAATGCCAGGTGTCCCAGAGGGAATGAACAGCACAGGGAATCATTAAGTGATCCATCCCCTGTCGCCCATTCCCAGCTTCTGGCAGAGGCTGGGGACACCATCCCTGCCAATAGCCATTGATGGACCTATCCTCCATAAATTTATCTAGTTCTTTTTGGAACCCTGTTGTTGTCTTTGTCTTCACAACATCCTCTGGCAAGGAGTTCCACAGGTTCACTGTGCATTGTGTGGGGAAAAAAAATACTTCCTTTTGTTTTAAACTTGCTGCCTATTATCTTCATTTGGTGACCCCCGGTTCTTGTGTTATGAGAAGGGGTAAACACCACTTATTTACTTTCTCTACACCAGTCATGATTTTTTTAGACCTCTATCACATTCCTCCTTAGCCATCTCTTTTCCAAGCTGAAGAGTCCCAGTCGTATTACTCTCTGCTCATATGGCAGCCGTTCCATACCCCTAATCATTTTTGTTGCCCATTCTGAACCTTTTCCCAATTCCAATAGATCTTTTTCGAGATGGGGCGACCAGATCTGCATGCAGTATTTAAGATGTGGGCGTAGCATGGATTTATATAGAGGCAATATGATATTTTCTCTTATTATCTCTCCCTTTCTTAATGATTCCCAACATTGTTTGCTCTTTTGACGGCAGCTGCACATGGAGTGGATGTTTTCAAAGAACTCTCCACAATGACTCCAAGATCTCTTTCTTGAGTGCTAACAGCTAATTTAGACCCCCATCATTTTATATGTACAGTTGGGATTATATTCTCCCCTTAGAAACGCACACACAACTCCCATTGCCTCCACTAACAAATCATGCTGGTGTCCAAGGGCAGAAGTTGGCCCGGTGCCTTCCATCCCACCCGAGGCTCTGAGCCGTAGCAGGGGGATGCTTCCGCTCCATGTACTAACAAGAGAACAAGTCCCACAGTTTAAGACTACCCCTAGAGAGATGGTTCACCATAGATAGCAACAATCACAGAACTTCAGACAGGGCAATTCCCACTTAATAGACCCTTTTTAAAAAAATATTTGTATTACCATAGCATCTAGCAATCCCAGTCATTGTGCTAGGCACTGTACAAACCACAGAACAAGACAACTGCCCCTGCCCAAAGAGCTTGCAATCTAAATAATTAAATCATCAAGTTCATCCCACTGCACGCCTTTGAGGATTGTTCCTTATACACTATTCTCGGGAGTTCTATCAGTCTCCTTTTAAATGACTCAAGCAACTACTTCCCTCAGGAGATAACCCTGGTTCGTGTTCTGCTCCCTGTTACAGCCACTAAAGAAATTCTCTGGAGGAGGAGATCCAAGTTCCAGTTCACCTGGTGCATGTAGCCATCCAACACCAAAGAGATCCTCAGAAAGGCAGAACCTTCTGCGTTTTTTTTTTTTTATTAAACAAAAAAAGGCCTCTCAATGTCCCCTGTGAGTGCTAATTTTATTTTTCCTACATATGCCACTGGGCTGAGTTCCGATCTCGCTCACACAGGTGCCAATCTGCCAGAACCCCAGCGATGTCTATGGAGGGGCACTGTTGTAAGCCCCATGCCAGCGAGAGGAGCAATTGGGCCCATTACACGGGCAGACCGTTTCAGATACGATCCTACCCTACATCATGCTTCCACGCATCATGTTCACTTGGCGCCTAGAACGGGCTTCTGTCATTCAAGACACTCCAGCTAACCAAAAGGATCACACTTCAGATTCTCTTTGTCAGCAATTCACCTTCCAGAACTGCAGCTTATTTTCCTCTCTGCTCTCTGGTTGCTGCTAGGGAGGATGTCAACACAGACAGATGGGGAGCTTCCGGTACTCTGCTCAGCTGAGTATGAAGCACTAGGGCCGGGACTAGCTAAGCTATTTGACTAGCAAATGAACTAAACAAGATGTACAATGTGAAGAGGGCTCAGGAGACGCACTCTCAGCGGGTAACTCCACTTCTTTATCACAGCAATGATTTAAAGTATGATTGTGCTCTTCCTAGCATCCAGTACAAGGATTTCATGCCCTGGTCAGAGTGGGGGTGTAACTGGGATGAATGCAATAACGATGAGTAAAGAATAAGATATAAGTCCAAATACAATGTCCCAAGATCTGTTAGTGTGTGGAATCATCTCCCAAGGGAAGGAGCGGGAACCCCATTGCTTGAGTCACTGCCAACAAGATTGAACAAACCAACCATGGGGAAGAGAGACCTGAAGAACTGACCATAGGGAACAATGCTGCATCGGCCTGGGAGGGCCCGGAAGGTCCAACAGGCCCGTGTCAGATGTAACATCACCAGTCTGGCATAGGGACTACCCAGCGCAGAACTGCAGAGGTTAAAGAGAATCTGCGTCAGTGACAGGGACACCTCTAGCACGGAGTCAGGTGGCCAGCGTAGAGATCTCACCAAAATGATTGTGGGAACATTTTCTCACTAGTTCAGGGCCATGCACAGTACTTGCGTGTCTGCATATGTACGTGTAAATTTGTGTGCAAGTGGGTCTGTTTGTGAGTGTGAAAATTAATGTGGGGTCGGGAAAGAATTTCCCCCAGGTCAGATTGGCAGCATCCTTGGGGGGTGGTTTCAACTTCCTTTGCAGCATGTGGATGCAGGTCACTTGCCAGGACCCTGCCATTGAAGAGTCTTGGTGCATTTCGGTCCCTCATACTCTCTGCCTGTAGCATAGTAATCGCTTACAGCCCACGGGAGACTAATATGCGAGTCTCATTTCAGTTGTTGGGTTTAGGGTGCGGGTGGGGTGTTGGTGGCTTGTGACATACAGGAGAGCAAACTGGATGATCTGCTGGTCTCCTCTGGCTTTAAACTCTATGAGCACATTGTACAGTTGTGTTCACATACGGGTTTATAAACTTGGGTGCATGGCTGTAGGTGTGTTTTGTGCAGACATGCGCATGTGTCCATATCTGCCATCGCAGTGTGTATTTACACCCATGGCTGTCCGTAGGCAAACGTGGGGAGCGGAGTGTGCGCGCGTCAAGATGCGTGAGAGAATATCTTTTGGGATCGAATTCTGCTGGCGAGAGAGACTAGCTTCTCTGTGTGGCTCGAAAGCTTGTCTCTTATTGGACCCACTTCTGTTGATGAAAGATTCCCTCACCCAGGTTCTCTCTAATATCCTGGAACGGACACTGCTACAGCTACACTGCATACTGTGTCGGTCAGCAGGGACTCCGTCAGAGAGAACCATAGGGTGTGTCCATGTCCAGCAGCCTGAATAAAGAACCCTCTTTGCATGCAACACGGCCCAGTCCTGCCTCCTCGCTATACCACAGGGGAATCCTCAGAGTCTCCCCAGGGTACAAAAGACTCCTGTGGGGTAGTTGGAGAGGTAAAGAAACCAGGGTAAACAGAGGGGAACCTTTAGCACCCAGGACACACAGCTATGCACTATCCAGCCAGTCCCCAATTCATATGATGGATTTGCCGGCACTGCTTCGCTCGAGTGGCTTGCCTGGGGGAAAGTTTGGCAAGAAGATGCCCAGGGCAGGGGGTATGTCCCCGGCACCCAAAAAAACCCACAGAGAGAATAGCCTGGCAGAGCCCCCAGGGTAAAGGATATAGTCCTCTCCTGCCTCCCCCAGTGCACATGGTTCAGACTTCATGCAGGGGAATCATACAAGTTCAATATGGGAGTGACATACCAGAGCATCAGCACAGATCCTCGCAGGTACAGAACCCAGCCTCCCCTGCACCGACCAGAGAGAGGACTAAAGCTTAGTTTGTAAGGAAAGAGGTGCCAGGGCGCAAGCAATTTAACTTTCTTAACTGATGCAGCGAGTGGCCCAGAGGTGCCAGAGCTATGACCTGCTCCGCCCTGGCACAATTTAAGCCCTGGGACCATCAGCTACCGAACAAACCCAATTCTTAAATATTACTCTTGTTCTGCTGCCACGGAACCTTGCCCGGCATGTCTCTGGGCATCTCACCCCCGCTCCCTAGGGGATCCCAATTCCAACTCCAGCAACAGGTGGAGGGGAAGCGCAGCCAGCCCAGGCGAGGGGACGGGGCTGCAGGCAGGCAGCAATGGTCAGAGTGGAGCAGAGGCAAGGGCCATCCCGTCCAGGATCTGGTCTCCAGCAGCTGCTTCAGAGGAAGGCGCAAGGAACCTCACCGCAGAACCTGCCTCCGCACGGGTCTCACCCTGACCTCTCCAGCGCCTTTGACCCGAGGCAGGCAGCCAGCCCTTTCGGCCTCTACCTAGCCACAGTGTCACTTCCCTTTTTGTCACATAAATGAAGATAATCCGGCTCACTTCGCAGGGGGCCCCCCTTCCCCCTCCGGCTCAGCCTCCCCCCCCCCCCCAGGCGCTAGTCTACTCACCCCAGCGTGCTGATGAACCCATTGACCGACCCTTCGGCGTACAGGGAGACGATGTCCCCGATGTGCAAGAAGCTGGACATCTCATTCATGATTCCCGCGACCGGCCCCCCTCTTCCTGGAGTCGCGGTCCTCAGCTCACTTCCACCGCCACGTGGGGGCACCGCAGCCGGCGGTCCAAGGGAGCCTGCCCCACCCCCGGAGCGGAGCCAGGGGGGAAGAAGGTGGGTGGATGCGGGGGGGGGGGGGGGGTTTACATGTGCTCCCCAGCGCAGGAGCGCGCAAACAGGCAGCGCTGGAGCTGGGCTTGCGGGGGGGGGGGGGGGGGGGGCTCAATTACAGCTTTGCAGGAGGGCTCCGGCTTAGTTTGCTACCTGCAGCCAATGACAGCCGAGCAGGAAGTCCTGCTGAACCCAGGCATGCAAATCTCGCCCGCGTGGGGTGCCCCGCCGGCCCAGGCCCCACCCCTCCTCCCTCCAACTTTGGGGAACTTCTTGCTGGCCCGGGCAGCGGCGCCCAGGGCCCCCATGCAGCGGGCGGTGGGGGGGGGGGGGTGACTCACACTCACGCACCCCGCGGCTAGCTCCCACCGCGCCCGTTCACACGGGGCGAGGCGAAGCGGGGAGGGCGAAGGCTGCTCCGCTTAGTGCAGCCCGGGCGGTGGCTTCCTGTGGCTGGGGTGTAGGACCAATTTGTATAGTGGGGGGGGGGGGGGGGGCGCTGAGAGCCATTGAACCAGCCTGTAACCCCTGGATACGATGGAAACCGCTTCAAGCTGGGGGGGGGCGATACCCCCAGTTCCAGCACCTATGTCCTGTGGGTGCCCAGGGGGCTCAGCCAGCGGGCCAGAGCCTTGGGGACAGTTTCGCGGCTTTCCCCTCTGATTGGGCTAGCAGCCCCTCGCTGGTACAGGCCACAGGGCGATTTAACCCCAGCTGATGCATTTGCAAGTTGGACCTGCACCAGATCTCAGGGGAGCCACTAGGAAAGAGGGGAGGGAGGGTTAAACTGTGCAATGGGACTTTGTACCACCCTGCCTTAAAAAAAAAAAAAAAAAGCTCACTGATTTGGTTAAAGTCATCTCCCCCTGACATACACACACACTTAGGGGTTACACAGCCAGTTAGTGGCAGAGCTGGAAGTACAAGTCAGAAATCTGGACTCCTGGTCCCCTGTGCTCCAACCCATAGACCCCACTCCCTCAGAGCCAGGAACCGAACCCAGGAGTTGGCCCTCCCAGCTTCTCCTCTCTTCTAACCCCCACACTCCCCTCCCATCACAGGGCTGGGAACAACCCCAGAGTGCCAGTTCCCGGTCCACTGCTCTAACCATTGGACCATACTCCCCTCCTAGATGTGGGAGTCCTGACTCACAGCCCATCCTTCTCTAACCCACTAATCCCTGCGAGCTAGGAACTGAACACCCCTGAGTCCTGACTCCTGGTCTCCGTGCTCTGATTTCTGGGTGCTGAGATTAAGGATGAGAAGTTCCCTCACGGAAGGAACATTTGGGAGGAAGAGCTGAGTGTTCAGGAGAGAACAGCTTTTTCGCACACAGCTGGAGAAGCCAATGAGGGTTTATTAAACAGGGACATTTTGACCCATGGCATTCTCTCTGGAACTTGCTGGGGGGAAAAAATTAAATTAAATTAAAAAAAAATGAAATCAGCATCCACTGCACATGGGAATCCTTGGAGCTAGTCACCTCTGACTGGTTGCAAAGCTCTCTGCCAGCTTGCTCCAGCCTGCCTCAGAGATCTGATGTTTCTCCACCCTTGGCTCATCCATCCCCAGCCCTCCCTCTGTCCTGCAGTCCAGCCCTAGGGGATAAGAGAGCCTTCGTCTCCGTAGCCTACAAACAAATAATGATGATAAAGCCTCAATTAGGGCCAGGTTGGTCCCCACCCACGTCTGAGGCAGGGACCGGCCACTCTTGCAACCTGTGAGGACTAGCCACCCCAGAGGGCTTTGGGGGAAGTGGAATTGGCCAGTTGTGGCCAGGACCGTGCCAGGTTCAGCACATTGGGAGGAGGTTTGGCTTGGGGCTCTAATCTGGGCCATGCATAGCAAGGCACTTTGAGAGGTAGTCTTATTACCCTAGAACACCCTCTGGAGAGCTGTGGGGTGGAGCTGTCCCCAAAGCTTGGCTGGGTCTTATTGGCACAATACACCTCACTGCACACAACACGGCCAAGAATCAGAGTTGTGAGGTCACTGCAGCCCATGCAAGAATAAGGATTAGGAGGAGACCGATGTGGGGGCAGAATATCCCACATCTGCCTACTGCAGGGTTCCTGGACCTTCCTCTGAAGCATCTGCTGCTGGCCAGAGCCAGGTTCCTGGACTAGAGGGATCCCAAGTCTGACCCAATCTGGCAGCTCCTTTGTTCCTAATAAAGCATCAGCGGAACAGCACGATATTCTCAGAGTATCTGATGGACACTGTAGTCATTCCAGTTCCACACATTTAAATGTAATTCTCTTTCTTGCCTGCTATCGGCAACATTAGAAAAACAAAAACAAAAAAACAAACAAAAAAAAACCAAACATGCTTTTGTGATTCATTTCCCCCTGCCCTTCCTTGCCAACACACACACACCCCCATGACTTCTGAAATCTAAATCTTGCCCTATATGCTGGTTTGTTTTTTTCTGCTAGGAAACAGACAAATCCCCTGGCAGAACAGGGAAATCTAGTGCAATTCCTACAGGGAAGCTGTGAGTTCAGGTCCAGCAGGATTAGCTGCCTTTTCAACACAGGACAAATTTAGCATCCCCTATCTCACGGTGATGGAGGGGAGAAACTTATCTGGCTTTAGTGGCAGTGAAGTTTTCTCAACACTGGCTCAGAGAAAATACCTCCAAGAATCAAAGATGAAAGCTTACCCACAAATACTCAACTGCTCTGATAAGAAAGGGAAACAGCCTCTCAGACATCACGTCAGGTGTAATATATTGTTCTAGGGATTAGAGCACAGGACTCCTGGATTCTTTTCCTGGCCCTATCACTCTTTGGCTGCATAACCTTGGACGAGTCGTGATCTCTCTGTGCCTCAGGAAAATGGGGGTCATGACATTAGTCACTCACACGGGGTTTGGTTAATTAACATTTGCAATGTGCTTTTGAGATCCCTAAGTGAAACCCGCTTCAGAAGTGCAAAATATTGTACTGAACCAATGCAAGGCTGGCCTGATTTCTGCTCACCAAGAGAATAGGGGACATGAAGCAGAATCCATTTAAAATAATGTTATAAATAAGACCCAGCTCAGACAGTCAGACCTCATTTCTAGCACAGTCTGGTTCACAGCATCACAGGACTGGATATTTTAGCTCAGCTCAGCAACCCATCCAATTTGGTAGTACTGGCCAATACTTTATGTTTCGAAGGAAGGTGGAAACACTCTCCCAACACACCTCATTGTATTGTAAAATGCTGTCCAGGGCTAGGGGGGGTAAAGAACAGGTTCAGATATTTGGCACTTACAGTCAGAGCCTTTTACAATGCTGGGAAGGTCCCATTATGCCAGATAGGGAAACTGTGGCTAAAATGCAGGTGATAGGACTTACCCAACATAATGCAGTGTTCTTCCTGGCTCTGCTATGGGTAAACCCCAAATCCTCTGCTTCTCCAACTTGATGCTCTAACAATTGGGCCATGCTGCATCCTAGAGGACAGCTCTTCAGTTAAATGGTTAATCCATGGAACAGAGAAGCCTCAATCAAAACCTAAAAAGAAAAGGAGTACTTGTGGCATCTTAGAGACTAACCAATTTATTTGAGCATGAGCTTTCGTGAGCTACAGTTCACTTCATCGGAGTGAAGTTACCGATGAAGTGAGCTGTAGCTCACGAAAGCTTATGCTCAAATAAATTGGTTAGTCTCTAAGGTGCCACAAGTACTCCTTTTCTTTTTGCGAATTCAGACTAACACGGCTGTTACTCTGAAACCAATCAAAACCTAGGATCCCAGTCACCCCACATCCCCCGCAACTGTAGGACAGATCAGATCCACAAAATCCAAAAGTTCAGTCTCAGCCCTTCCTCCAATGGGGTTAAACCTCTTCGAGCTCAGCTGGTGCAAACCTTAAACTTCACATACATCAATATTGGATACAAATAGATCGATCCCCGTGGCACGCAGTAAATGGAGGGGCCTCACCAACCACTCAAACTATTTGAAACAAGAATCCAGCACTGCGGGCAGACAATTTCTAGGGGATTACTGTATTTGTCTGGTGGTTCAGGGGCTGAGCCACCACCCCAGACATGCTAGAATCACTCAGAAAGCCACATGGCAGGCAGTGCCTTTTGCCTAATGAATCTCTGCTTATTCACTTTCAGACTGATGGACTTTTACAGTTTGCTGGGGGAGTATGAAATTGGGTGGGTTTTGTACCCGTCGGGTCTCGGTTTAAGATACTGGATTAAATGCAGGAGATGAGCAGAGGATGTATTGTATGCACAGGGCACAGTAGAGAGAGGACCCAGGGCTCCCAACAGATGCTTAGTCCCTACTGACTGACTTCAACAGGCATTTGGGCTAAGGAAAGGGCCAGGATTGGGCCCATTACTACATAGCCAGGTAGAACTAGGGCAGGCCTTAAGCTCCTTGGGTCTGAATAGAAGTTAACTCCTTGGTCAGACAGATGGCCGGCCAAGTGGAGGTGAGAGCCACTGGACACATGGGTTATGTGTCCCCAGTCCAAGAGAGTGGGGGTACGTTGCTGCTCCCCACTCCAGAGCCCAGCTCTTTGACTCAAGCTGTAATGACTCATGCTTGTAGAACTCAGCCCTGGGTTGAGACCCAACAGCTTGATAGTTCAACCCTCCAGGGCTGGGCTTGAGCTGAGAGGTTGTTGAGCCTGCGGTTGGCCCCTGAGGGGTGGTGGAGGGAGAGGTAGCCTCATCACAGGGGTCTAGTTTCTCATTTTGTGTTTTAAAAGGGACCCTCATTCTTGGGGAGGGGGGGAGGCTTGATTTGCTTCTAGAAGAGGGAGCTGTTTGAGGGGGAGATGGCCCAGGGAGTGAGTGCATAGGGGCTATTGGTGGAAAGGGTGTGGGGTTAAGGAAGGAGAAGACAAGAGACAGGCCACAGCAAACCTGCCATTGTTTGGGCCACCTCTGGGCCTCCCGGCCCTCTCTCTCTCCTCTGCACTCCTTCACTCTACAGGCCTGGTTTTCAGAGGCGTGGAGCACCCACAGTTCCAGCTGGAGTCAATGGGAGCTGCAGCTGGCCAGCACCTCTGGCAAACTAGGCCAGAAGCACGCAAGCAAAGCAGCCCCTTGGCACAGGACACCATGGGGATGCCCTGCCTGCCATGCTCTCTGCCCACTCCCGCCAGACACTGGGCCCTGAGCCTCATGGCTGGGGGAGATAGAGTAGTTATAAATAAGTTTCCTTCCTCCCCCTTTAAGCCCCATGATAAATAGCACTGAGTTTCTCCCTCCCGGAAAGGAAGCGGCTGTGGATGCGAGGCTGGTGACTCAGTGCAGTAACAGCAGAGTCATCCCCCGGCTCCAAGGTGTGGTCTCCATGCCTGGCACAGCTGCAGATACATTCCTTTCCGGTGGTGCAATCCACCCCTCCACGGGCCGCTGCTTCAGCGCCGGGTCCTTCCCGCCTCGCCCAGCGCCCTAGAGGCTCCTCTCCGCCCACCCACACGCCCTGCTAAGCTGGTCACTTTCACACCACTGCCTTGCATAGCCAGGCACCTGCCCTACTCCTGCTGCCAGCATCTGTACGGGCTCAGCCAGACCCTTTTCATCCAACAGGCTCCCACACAGGTGAGGGCAAGACCCAGATTCGGGTGGCTATGGAGGACCAGTTCAGAGCTAAACACCTCTTAAAGGCCTGGGACCACAGCCAGGCTGTCCATCACGTCCAGTTCGTGACGGGCTGCTCTGTGTCATCATGGCATGGCAAAGAGCCAGGGAGGGAAGCGCTCACTGGTGGGGCAAGGCTGTAGGATGGGAACGTAGGGGGCGACCTGTCTGAAGGGACCGGTGAAAGCGGGCTGCCTGGCAGAGGTGGGCCTTTGCATAGGGAACAAGAGACCGCATGGCGATACCTGAACATGAGCCCTTAGCACAAGGGGAGGCCCTGCTGGGAATGGTCCTTCACAGCACTAAATAACCAAAATGGGCATTTGTCATCCAAAGCCATTGTGCCCTTAACACGTGGGGCCAAAGGGAAGCCAGAGCTGGCCCAGGCCAAAGGCTGAGAGCTCCTCCACAGGTAAAGGGGTGGAGATAAGGAGGAAAAGGCAGAGGTAAAATACTGCAGTCAGGCAGCTAGGGCGTGGGTCACACTCAGGAGCCTGGGGTTCTAGCCTGGGCTCTGCTGTTGACTTGCTATATGACTTCATACAAGTGAGTCACTTCCCACTCTGTGCCTCGGTTTCCCTGTCAACTAGCACGTAGGTGAGAGCCGGAGTGTGGTGCTCAGGAGAGAGACAGGGAGTAGATAGATCTATATCTGGGAGCTGTAGCTTTACAGGGGAAAGCTAAGGAGCTAGCTGGGTACATCAACACTGCAGTGGGGATGGAGCTGCCCAGCCCAGACAGACGCCTGCTAGCTCTGCTTGAGCTAATGCACTGAAAACAGCAGCATTGTGGCTCGGGTCGCTAGCTAGCCTAGTCTCTGCCACCATCCAGGGGGTCTATTTCTAGTGAACTAGTGCAAGTCTCTCTACCCAGGCTGGGGGGCCTTGCTCCCAGCTGCAGTGCAGACATCCCTCTAGAGACCAAAGCGGGAGCCAAATAACCTTCCTCCTAGTCAGTGTGTGTTACAGTTCCCCATCTGTGCTCAGTCCACTGAGGGCATGAGTCTGCAATAGCCCCAGCTCTGGAGCCTTGATTCTCTATCTTGAGCAGGAGCAGCTCATGCTTTTAGCTCTGGAGATCTCTGGTCCAGTCTACAGCGTGCCGGCCATCACAGACACATGGGGGGGCAGGAACCAACTGCAGCCTCTGAACGGGCCTTGTGCAGAGCCTGCTCCCCAATAGCATCACCTGGGCCACTAGCCACCCCAGAGGGATCACAGACGAGACCGAGCCAGTGCAGGCATGCGTTAGGAGGTGGTATAACGGGTATAAATGCCTGCCGGAGGCATATCATCTTCCTAAGCTCGCCGGGGACAATTCAACACACAGGCCAATGCCCTGGCTCTAGCCATCTGGTGCAATAAGTCAGGGTTGAATGTATAACAAATAACTTGAAGTCACTCAGCCAGCAACTGCAGGGCACTGGAAGAGTGAAGCAGCTCACCATGTGAAATAGAAAGTAACTGCAGGCTCCTTTGTTTCAGGAGGAGACACTGGGGCCCTTGTATCCGTAGCAGAGTCAGAGAGGAAGGAATTCTCTGGCAAGGAGAGCACATAAAAGGGGGATTCTTAGGCTGCGAGACAAGCTTCTCTCCCACCCCACTGGCTTTGGCTACATTCTGAGCTCAAATGCGGGCCAGACATACAGTGAAATGAGGCAGGGTTCTGTGTGGCGGCTTTCACGCAAGCGATGTCTGCCCTCCCACCCCAAAACATTTCTCAGAGAACAGTGGAGGGTGGGAGAAGGGACAGATCCAAACTAGCCCAAAGTTCATAGCTACTTGGATCCAGAGATTTACTTTAGCCCCTTTCACTTCTGAGCCCCCTGCTGGGAATTAGGCAAGACAATAAGAGGGAAAGATGCAGGAAAGGCTATTGCCCATCAGTGGTGATGCTATGTGAAGAGGTGGTCTGGTTGGAGCAGAGGAAGATGGGAGGAGAGGATAGGAAAGGTCCATGAAATCTGTTGCAGCAGATCTACTGTGGGTGTGAACACACAAATGGGCTACGAAACCTCCTGGCAAAGTGTGTTGCATCCCCCTCTAGTGGGCTGCTCCAGTAGAGAGGATAAGAGCTCAGTGCAACTTCCATCTAATGGAATTGCTACTGTCAATGTCAATGCTGAAGGTTGCAGGTGTGATCCCTGCTAGCCATCCCATCAGCAAGGTTGATCTCAACTTCTACAGCGCTGCACACTGGAGAAACCAAATATAATTTTCCTTTAAAAAAGGGGGGGGGGGGAATCAACATTTCCTTGTGCAGAGTTTAATAATCCCCTATGGTCACTTGATTAATCATCTAACACAAAGGCCAGTTTCCTCCCAGCCATCCCATCTGCTCCTTCTGCTTGCTCATAATGTAGGATTTGTAGCATCCTAAGGGGTCCTTTGCATGGCAACATACCCTGATGAAATATCCTGGGGGATGAAGTCATCTGATCAGCTGGTTAAGGCACGAGAAGTCAGGTTGGCAGAGAGGGAATGACAGATACCGGTACGGTATGGGGGAAAACACACATTTACTGGCAAAGCACGCTGCTCTCTTATTCAAGTTCTTCTCTCTTGTCAATTTCACCCAGAAAATCCCTCAAGCTTCCAACAGGTCCATTTCTTAATTTATGGCGGTTTCCAGCTGGTAGATGCTTGTGCTTTAGGGATATTGCTGATAGGGGGTGCTTCATCAAGAATAGAGGAAGATGATCCAGCCCTGCCACCCATCTGCTGCTCAGAACTTTTGTCAGGATCAGACCCTGAGCTATCCCGACTTTGCACTGATCTCTATGGCCATGACCAATAGCCCCTTCCATGAGTCATCAGGAGGATTCAGACCTCACCACCAGAGCACAGACCTCTGCCACTTGAGCTAAAGAAGTAACTCCATTAGGTGGCCACAGAAAGCGGTTATCCTCTGAACAGACTAGCTTCTGGAGGGGGCACAATACGCACACTATACAAGTGAGCGTGTGTCTCTCCACCCCCTCCCCACAGCTAACTTCTTTCCCTTTGGCATTTTACAAATCACCATGTCCAGAATGTAGCTTGGCTGGGAATACGTGCCCGGAAGCTGGGAATTGGGAATCAGATGATCTAGTTGCAGTCAGGAGAGGTGTATCAGCCCTGGGGAGGAAGGGGGTCCGGCCAAGTGAGGAAATTATGAGAGGGGGAAGAGCTACGTTTATGAAGTGTCACCTCCTAGCTACTGATGAGCAGAAGGAGAGAAACCACAAACCAGAATTCTCGTCTTCCCATGCTGTGAAGGGTTAATTGAATTCAGCACTGATGACACTTTGTACTTGGGTTTAAAAATATACTCAATCCCCTGTCTGCTTAGCTCTATGTGAGTTGCAGGTAAATTTCCATAGTTGAGCCAATAACCTTCCCAAGGGAAATTTAGGCTTTTGTACGATTAAAGGGGCAAAACTAATAGTGGGAAATTAAATATAATATGGAACAACAACAACAAAAACAATTAACAGCTGCCATTAGCGACACTGGGCCAGCACTGGGATGGGCGCGGCAGCCGGGTGGAAAGGGACGAGGCTGGGGGAAACATTAAAGAGTGGCTATCGGAAATCATAGCCAGCTTCTCTTGGCACAGAGATTCTTTCACTCCCTGGCTGGGCTGGGCCTGGTGATTGGACAAGGGAATTCTAGGCTTGGAACCGCCAAGGCCCTGCAGGCAGCTTGCCCAGAGCTGGGCAGTCACACGTAATTGGCATATAAATTTGGTAGCATTTCTATCAAAAGCAAACATGTCCAAGAACAATTTGCTTGTGCGTGTAACTTCCTTGGTAGGTGAATACAATCTGAGCTCTCCAGTGGGGTGGAGTGCTAACATAGGCCCTTCCCCTATTAAGCAGGGAGCAGCCAGCAGGGACAGGAAGACAAGGGGAAAGCATTCAACCCTCCTCTCTTCGCCCCTCCACCCAACTTCCACCCCTCAGCCTGCTGACACCCCCCTGCCCCCGACACCTGGTAACTTTCTACTCAGCACTCTTGTTCCACTGGCTGACCGTCAGTTGATCACTCCTGGTTAATTGCCTGGTCTGATCAGCAGATTGCCAATGGGGGACAGAGCCAATGTGGACATGCTTAACTACTTTGCACCTAACTGCCTGATTTGTTGATCACTGGCCATTTCATTGGCTCCTGTTTAATTGATTCACTGATTACTTGACTGGCTCCTCATCGAATGTATTTGCTGTACATTCACTGACCTGTACCCTAATCAAGATCTCCCTTTAACCACGCTGAGCCCTCACGGTCCCCCTTCCTTCCTACTCTCTTCCACAGCTTCCATGTCCTCTTCTTTGTCAGCCTCTGCACATCCTACCTCCATCCCACCCCCATATTTCCATGGCCTCTTCTGCCACCTCCTTCTTTCCTCCAGTAACACTCCTCCCACCCCATCCTAGCTCTCCCACCACACACGCACAGATTGCAAGCATACAGGTAAGAATTGCATGGCTTTGATTGTACCCCTCTCCTCTCACTCTTCACAAGTCATTTGCCATTTGCCTACAAGCCCTTTGAGGCAGAGACTGCACAGTCCCCAGACTTATTTGGGGCCTGTGGGGTGCTCTTGTAATGCAAATATAAAATGACAGTGGTCGTAACATAAGAACTGCCATTCTTGATCAGACTGTGGTCCATATAGGCCCATATCCTGTCCCTGATGGCTGACAGGATCAGATGCTTCACTGGAAGGCAAGATACCTGCACACTTGAAAATTACATAATAACCTGCTCAGAGAGGCAGTGTCTTCCTCACCCCAGGCAGTCGGCTCATAACCTGATGGTTTTATACCCATTCGACATTTATGGCCAGATTTTCAGAAGTGCCCAGCTCCCAACATGCTGAGCATTGCTGCCAACTTGGCCACTTATTATGGGGCCTAGGTGGGAGCCGAGTTCTCTTGAAAACCGGCCATTTCTAGAACATATTTTATCCCCAAGAAGAAAATGATGGAGTGCCACACTGAACAGGGCCACCTTGGAGGATAAAACAACACTGCCTCTCTCAACAGCTCTCCCGTGTGCCCGGAGAGATTGATTACCGAGTCAATTAGCATTTCCGCTATATCCCAGGGGCCTGCACCAGCCCCATTGCCTGGATTGCACTCAGCGCACAGCATTGAAAATGCTTCTTATCAGAGAACGGATGGGAAGTATACTCCCACTACAGCTTATAAGTGCAGGCCGTGGGCACCATGCCCATAACAGGGAGGAAGAGTTCCAGAGGAAGTGCACGTTCCAACCTCACAGCTTCAGAGCTCAGAAAGGGGCAGTTCTGAATTCTTCCACTGACCTAGCGCTGGCTACACTGGGGGTTAGGTCAGCTTAACTACGCTGCTCAAGGGTGTGAATTTTTCATACCCCGACCAACGTCATTTAACCCACCTAATTTTCTAATGTAGACCAGGCCTAAGAAGAGGGGGAAAGCCAAGACCTGGTCTATAGCTAGAAAATTAAGTCTGCTTAACTGTATTACTCAGGGGTGTGAAAAAGCCACACGGAGGTGGATTACCTATGGTGATGGGAGAATCCCTCCTGTTGGCATAGTGTCTACACTGAAGCGTTACAGCTATAGCATTTCAAGTGTGAACAAGCCCTAAGAGGTCTCAATTTCCTCCCTTCCCTCTGGCCTTAAAACTTTATCTAAAATAGCCGGTTTTAGATTCGTCCCCTCCCCTGGTAACTTTTTATACTAGGGACTGCCAAACAAAGTTTAAATTACAGCCTTGATATAGCCACATGCTGGGCTACTGAGTGGCTCGGGTTACTGCTAGACGGGCTTATGGCCAGGCCTGCCCCCGGCAGGCTGAGCCACTAACTCGCTCCCTGGGGAAAGCAGGTAAGATGCAGGAGCTCAAGGGGAAAACAAATAAATAAATAAAAAATAATAATAAAAAAAATAAATCAGAGATTACCTCTCAGCTTAGCTTTCCCCAGGCAACAAAGTGCCAGAAACAAGGGCTAAGTAGCCCCGTGGGAAGCATGGCCGCCAAGATTTGCATTTGGGATCGGTTTTATGGGCCTCTTTGATGTGGGGATGAAAGGAAACGCACTGTGGGAAGGAATGGGCTGATGCAGCCATTTTATGGCACTGGGATCCATAGAGTTTGCACTGTGTAAACTGGAGTCACACCAGGGGAAAAAGGAGAATTGGCTCACTGTGTGGGAGTTGCACACTGCTGGATGGGATTGAGAGGCAAAGGAGTTCTGCGCAGGCCTTGCACGC